>NC_059149.1:21798762-31466262 GCF_020740605.2 Lemur catta
CCCGCCATGGGGACACAGTGAGAAGGCGCCATTTTTGAACCAGGAACTTGGTTCTTACCAGACACCGAATCTGCTGGCACCTTGACCTTGAACTTCCCAGCCTCCACAACTATGAGAATAAATTTCTGTTGTTTATAAGCCACCAGTCTATAGTATTTTATTATAGCAGCCCAAAGGGACTAAGAATGCATCCCTTTCCTGCCCCTAATATCCTCCACCCCCTTACTCATACCACCCCTGCAGCCCTCACCCTTCTCCTTGGCAGAAGAAATCCACGTTTGCTCCCACTGCTTTGCTCTGTCTGCATAAAGTGTGCAGAACAAGCACAGCGCACAATGTCCTTTCTGTTGGGCAGATTGATGACTGTGAGAGACAGACCCCGGCTGCTGTACGACGTCCGACAGCAGTGCGTGCACGTCTTTGCTATGATTCAGACAGTTGCATTCCATTGTGTATTTACACAGGCTACAGATATTTATAGACATGAGTATCCATAGACTGTTGCTTACGGTGGCCTTGGCCCTTTGCCCTGACATCCAAGGGGACCTCACAGAAATTATATCACCTATTCTCAAAACAGTTCTAAAAGGAGTGGGAAGAAAAGGTTTCCCCGCTTTTCTGAGCAAAGAATGCTCAGAGGTACAATAATACCAGCTACAATTTATTGAGCATCTATTATGCACCAGGTTTTTGTTTATTAAATATTACCTCTAATCTTTCTAACAAAGCTCTGAATAGACATTTGTATCTCTATTTTACAAACAAGGAAACTGAGGTTAAAAAACTACTCCTGAATCTTACAGAAAGTCATTGGGGGGTCGTGCTAAAGCCAGTGCTCTTTCCAATAAACCACGGAAGCAGATTCATGTCACCTTAAACATACAAACCAGCCACAGCTGGCTTGGGCTGTTCATCACTACGAGATAGAAGCCTGTCTACTCTTCATACATCTTTGTATTCTCCAATCCCAGCACATTTTACTGTGTACAGAAGATGTTCAATAAATGGTTATGGGTACCGAGAAAGTCATACAGGCAAACAGATCTTGATTAACCAGAATCTTGCCAACTCAAACTCTCAAGTTAACTAAAATAAAATCATGGCTCTTCTATTTTAAGAGGAACAGGCAAGTCACAGGACAATAAACTTGTGTCTTACTGTCATTTCAGGTCAGTGGACTAGACAAGCAGTTGAACAGGAAGGAAGGAGGAGTACACTCATGCTTGCAATGGGGTCAGTGTCCTGCCCAGACTTTGTGTCCACCTACTATTTGGCTCATAGAGAACTAACACGAACAAGCTTGGCCCCCAAGGCCCGAGACAACTATTATTCAACAGAATCAAGATGCAGGACTGGGGACCTACTACGCATCCCACCATATATTGGATGGAGTACAGAATTACAATAATGGTCCCAACATGTGCATTACGTTACAGTAGCAGAGGCAGGAAAATGGTCAGAGACATAAAGAAAACTTTTAACAGTCAAGGTGGAAAAGTGAATCTACTGAGTTGACTCTCAGTTAACTTGACAATTCAATTACCCAAGCTAACCAGTCTCCGTTAATCAAGGTTACAATGCAATTGGGATTGACCCTACTTGTACCCTGATGACCAAAGTGTTCCATAAATATGTCCTTTCTCGATGTAAAATGGAAGCGTAGCTTTCACTTCCCATCAGTTTCACCCCACCTGCCGCTTGTATCAGTGGGTCTTCCTGTCCCTTGATGAAGCTCTTTTGGGTTATATTTCTGAGCATAAGGAGGGGGTGAGAAGAGACCAGGCTGCAGAGTCCACCGGGCCTGAGTTTGACCTTGGCTGTCTATTTACTGCTAGCCAGATGATACTGGGCAAGTTGATTTGCCCTTCGGGGCCTCAGTTTCCTCATCTTTAAAGTGGGGATGGCAGAGTGAGCAAGATGGCTGACCACAGACACCAGCTGCCAGAGTATGTCAGTAAGAAGGAGAAGTTTTAGATGAAAGAGAAAAAACAAGCAAACAGACAAACAGAGATGGGGTGTGGATCTGAGGAAAGGGTGCTAGAACCTTTAGGGGACTCCACGGGAAGAAGTTGCAGAGCAGGAAGGAGCAAGGTGTCGGCTTGGAGTCCGGTGAGAAGGGTAGGTGGAGCAGTTTGTTTCTTCCTACCCCCCTTGAATCTCTGATAGCTGGTGGATTCCTGAGCTGCTGGAGAGACTTAATCTAGATTTTAGACTATTTAGACTTCAGACTCCAGATTGTCATTTGAACAATCTCTTTAAATACTGTTTCTCTTAGCAGCGTGTTTTTCTAAATCGGAATTGAGAGACGATGAGCTTAGTATGGTCCACCCCAAAAAGCGCTTGTGGTGCAGCTAGTCTGGGCTGCCATGTTACACCCATGCAACTTAACCAACAGCAGAGCCAAGGGTAAAGGTGGAATCTTCTTGTAGGAGCTGAGCTGCTTGGCCCGTCAAGGAGAGAGTGGCTGAGGAGAAGCCCTCCCTCCTTGCGTTGGAGGTGCCAACTGGAAGGCAAAGCCATTCTCCTCTTTAAGGAGTCTTTGGTCAATTCCAGCATGTGGTTCAACAGGTGAGCAAGGCTACACCATAGCAAATGACCATATGAATTTTAGCCTGGAATTTTTTAAGTTGGCATGCATGGGAGCAGAATGAATGAGCTTTCAAAGCAAACACTTGCATATGCCAGGCTGATCTCAGAACCCCCCAGACATTAAGTCATGTAAACTCACCAAGGAGGTAGGTCCTATGACTGTCCATAGTGTACAGATGAAAATAATGAGACATAGGACCGTACAACTAAAAAATGGCAAAACCTAGATTCGAACCCAGGCAGTTGGGGCCAAATTCCATGCTGCTAACTACACTATTTTTATTTACAAAGTAGTTAAAGCATTAGAAACGTCTACCAAAATTGGCAATGTTGCTCCTGTGATTGTTGCTCTAGAGATCTCCTTCGGGTAGTAGGCAGTTATCAGATCCCTTGTTTCTTCCAGCCATCAAGGCAGTGAAAAGTGTGATCTGAATGTAAAATAACGTGGGCTTTTCCATTCATCACAGCTGCGGCTCGTGTCCTATTCATCCAGGTGGTGAGATCAAACCATTAAAAACAAACTGAAATGGTGGAGTTCAAAACACTTCCCTGATTTTACTGCACCACCTACTGACCCTGTCTGCGATCCTAAAGTTGTAGTCCCAAGTATGTACAAGTGTCAAGGCCTGCGGCTCTTTGATGAGCTCATGTATTAGTTCGTAATCAATAGGAAGAATAGACAAGAGTCAACAAAATCCACACGTGATCAAATATTGCTCCTGGTGGACTTCACCACCGGGTGGTAATTGGTTAAAATATGGTCTGTGGTTGAAAAGGCGTCTCTAAGAGCCTGTCTACTTTTCACATGAAACACTGGCCTGAAAGACCCAGGCTTCAGGCTGCTTCACCACAGATACATATTCTGTAGAATGTCCAAAAAATATAAGTCTATGTCTGGGGGAAATAGAGAGGTGTCTTTTTTTTTTTTTTTTTTTTTGAGGTGGGATAACCTATAATCTTTGTCCAGCCAGTGGGTCAATGTTCATAGAGTCAATAAAAGGGAGTGAGTTGCTAGGACTGGAATCTACCTTTCAGAAAGTTACTAACAGCTTTGGGCACAAATGATCTTCCTCCAGTATTGTATTCAGCCACAGTTTTTAAATCAGCTCTACAACGTGAGGGGCTGCACCAAGAGCAAATTGGCCTCTGCAAAAATTGGGGCAGATGGCTTTTAAGAGCTGAGAAAATAAGCCTCCAAGACTCAACCGGAATAGGAGCCCCCCGGCCTTCATCCCCAGGTTTGTGTCTCAGGTAATTATCCTAAAATCTGTTTTTATTACCAGATCTATAGGCCACATTCAGGTCATCTCACTAAATTTTATTACAACTAAATGTATTCCAGGCAGTGTAAAATTTATAACGGACTTTAAAATTTGATAAGGTCCCAGTTGGATGCTTCTGATTTTTTGTTTTGCAAAGGTCTTCACCAATTCAGTACCTTTCCCCCTCAACCCCCATTTAAAAATTCTTGTCAAACTAGATGCCAGGAAGGAAAGGCTCATTTTTACTGGAACACTTGGTAACTAGATTCAATTTTGTGTTTTCTACGTTCTTCTAGGATGTAAGACCTCTACCTGAAGGGCCGGACATCAAATATGTTGAGAGCCCATAGAGTCTGAAAGCGATTCTTTCCTCCCCTTAATCTTTCCAGGATAAGGTTGTGGACCAGTGGGTTCTATGACAGCCATGCATCCAAGGTTTAAACAAGAGGGACATATTCCCTTTCTACCTGATCCAGATCATACGTCCTTTGGATGCCATAAGCCCAAGATGCACTGACAACAAAAGAATCAGTAGCAACACAGTCAAGAAGAGATGCAGGTAAAATTTCCCCCAGATGTATTCCACAGGACACCATGTGACACCATGGGTTCTGCTCGTAGACGAGTTTGTTGGCAAATTTCCCTTTCAATGGCTCCAGCTGTCTCTGAAGATTTGTCCCCCAGAGAAGTGCTTCACCCAATGCCCAGCAGCTGCCAGGGGAGCCCAAGCTCAGTAGCAGCACATTCTAGTACTCAAAACCCCAAAACAATCTGCTCCAAGAATGACTATGAATAAATAAAGTTCAAAATATCATTTTACAAAGACTATATGTCCAAACATGCCATGCACACTCTGGCAGGGGAATCCGAGTGTTAAGACAAATCACACACGGCGTGCCAGGGAGCAGGAGCACGAGTAGAAGAAAAATATCCCTGTCATGTGAGCAGGCAATCTGACAACAGTTCCCTGGAGTTTGACAGAGATAAGAGTGGCCGGTCCACTTTTACTGCTGCCAAAGTTATTTTTTCCCTGATGGCTGGAGAGATAAAAGACCTAAAACTATAAATATGAGCAGGTGAATTTGTGAAATCCAGGTTTCTTTCCAAAAGAAATTGTTTATGAAAACAAAAACGAAATCTTCAAAACAGGAGAAACATCCAAGCTCTTATCTTTAGGGCCTCCAAGGGCTACATTTACAGATGGGAATTGTGGGCATTGTTGGGTTCATTCCAGGACAGCTACTAGGTTTAAAACAATGCTGGCATTGGTTCTTGTGGTTGCTGGGCACTTGCAAAGGTATTTTCTTTCTATGGACCAATGGGCCTCCTATTTAGCAAGTTCTCCCCCAGACAAAGGGGAGGTTCTTTGCATGACTGAGATCACCAGGAAGCATTGACCGGGGACATGGACAAAGAACAATGCTCATAGCAACCAGGTACTGCTCAGGGAAGGCTGAGGTGTTAGTGTGACCATCCGTCAATCAGGAAAGAGCAGAAAAGGGGTCACAGTGGAATGCCACTCAGCAATAAAAAGGGATGAACTACTAATACCTGCTACAAAATGAATGAATCTCAAAATAGTTATGCTGAGTGCAAGAAGCCAGACAAGAAAGAATATATACTGTACGATCCCACGTACATTAAATTCTAAAAAATGCAAATGCATCTATAGTAACAGAGAACGGATACATAATTGCTTGCATGGTGGGGAGAGGCAGCAGTGGGGACTACAAAGCCACACAAGCCAACATTTGGGAGTGATGGACAGGTTCGTTATCTAGATTGTGAGGATGGTTTTGCTGAGGTGTACCTATGTCACAGCTTATCAAATACGTGTAGTTTACCGTGTGTCAATTATAACTCAATAAAGCTGTTATACTTTAAAAACAAAAAGGATTTAAGGATAGAGAATGACAAAGGTGGTGTTTTGGGCAGGATGTTCACAGAAGGCTTTCTGAGGAGGTAGCACCTATGTAGACCTGAATGAAGTGAGAGAGTTAACGCTGGGACCATCTTTGGAAAAGAGCGTTCCAGACACAGGGAACAGCAGGTGCAAAGACTCTGAACGGGACCATGCCCAGCACATGAGTGTAATGTGTCTGGAACAGAGTGAACAAGGGACAAAGCGGGTCAGAGAGGTAGGGAAGACCTAGATCATGCAGAACTTACTCTGAGAGAGATGAGAATGCATTGGATTGTTTCGCAGAGTTGTGACATGATCTGACTTATGTTCAAAAATTAACACCGAAACCAAAGCTACCCTTCTACACTCTAAGAAGAAAAGGTGGAGGCAGGGAAACCAGTTAGCAGACTGCTGCAGTCATTAGGCAAGAGAACAGGGTGACTTGCTCCAAGATGGTTATGGCAGAGGTCAGGAGGAGGGATTGGAGGTAGGATTGCTTTGAAGGTGGAGCTGCCTCATTTTGTTGACAGGTTGCATGTAGAGAGTGAGAGGAAGAGAGAAATCAAAGATAATTCTAAGATTTTTTTGGTCCAAGCACCTGGAAAAAATTAATCTTCTCATTACAAAGATGGGGAAGTCCGAGTTGCCAGTTTCTAAGATGCATTCAGTTTGGGATATGTTAAGTTCAAGGTGCCTATTAGACAACTAAGCAGCTACACAGGGCAAGCTGGACATGTCAGTCCATAACCAGGTCAGAGCTGAGGCTGGAGATACAAATTTGAGAAGGAACCCAGAGAAGAGGTCTCAGGACGGAGCCCTGGGGAACTCTGACATTAAAAGTTCGGGAGGATGAGGGTAAACCGGCAAAGACAACAGTTAAAGAACACCTGTGAGCTGAGGGAAGGGAGTGTTGCAGGAAATACATTGATCAGCTGTGACAAAGGCAGCTGACAGGTCAACGTGAGGACTCGGAATTGACCACCGAATTTAGCAATGGACAACCTTGGCAGGAGCTACCTTGGTGGTAGCAATGAGAGCTTGATTGGAATGGGCTCACAGGAGAATCAGAGGTGAGGAAGTGGAAGCAGTAAGTATTGACAAGTTTCACTGTCAAAGCAAGCAGAGAAAATTGAGCAGTAATTGAGGAAGGATGAGGGGGTCAAAGGAGTTGTTTTTTTTTTTAAGATTGCAGATATTACAGCATGTTTGTATTCTGATGGGAACACTCCAGGAGAGAGCAGAAAGGTAAAAATTAATGATGCAGGAGAGAGAGAGGACAACTGCAGGAGAAAAGTCCTTGAGCTGTGAGAGCCGTAGGAGATAAAAATGAAGAGGTGAGAAGAGTCTACCTAGGCAGGGCTCTTGTCCAAAGATGCCGCTCCAGATCCAGGACCCAAATGGAAAGGAAGGGATCAGGAAGCTACAATCAATGAGTGCCGACGATGTCTTGGTTATTCCCTTCAACTAAGAGGGGTTCTTTTTAGCCTCACTTTACAGGTGAGGCAGCTGAGGCTCTAAGAGATGGGATGACCCTTCTGCATTGCCCACAGCCAATCCCAGCTACACGGAGGCTGCAGAAGGTCGTCCTGAGCACAAGGCGGCTGCTCCTCACCTGCCCTGCTCACCATTATGATGTCCGAGCACTGAGCCTGGGTCTGAGGCCAAGACTGTGCAAGACACAGTGAGACTGTCCCCACCTGAGCTGCAGCTCAGCTACACGGTGGAACATGGGCCACTGGTTCTCCTACCCGCCTCTTTCCCCTCAGATATAAAACCATAGAACACTAAAGCTAAAGGAGGTCTCAGAGATCACCCAGCCCACTTCCCCATTTCCATAAAAGGAAACTGAGGCACAAGGTGACATAGACCCACGCCAAAAGGCAAAGCAGAGCTCACTGTCGTCTCATTGCCCATGAGCTGTCAAACACCATCCCCCCGTCCCTAGAGGTGTGAGCGCACGCACCCGTGTGTACAAAACCGATTTGAAGATGCAAATGGGCTACATCCAATTTTATCCAACTGTCCTCGAAATTTAAGAGCTCTGCTGACATGCACAGAGCAAAGAGTAAATTGTCCCCCTGAGAGAAATAGTCTTGGAAATGGCCTCATGTGTCCCTGTCCAAGGTGCTAGGCGGGCAGAGGCCCCTGAGGAAGGAGCCTGTGTCTGTCGGGCCCGAATGTACCCTTCTTGTGAAAGGAGAGGGGAGGTAAGGCTGGGGAAGGCAGATAAGGGACCCCTTGAAATCCCTCTGACTTAAAAATGGATTGACGCTTTCATCCAGGACTTCCCGTGCACTTCCTGCGAGGTGATTTGCCAAGATCAATACATGTTACTCCGGGAGATTCATTATGGTCACTGCTGAACATTCCTGCCTTCTCTGGGTGTACTGAGAGAGGAGGGAAGAAACAAAAGTTTAAAATGACACCATCACTCTCAAGGAGACCCAGGCACATTCCCCGCATCCCAGGGCCTCCAACGCAGGTATCAGCTGCCCCGAGGCCTGACCCTCTCTGACTTGCCAAATGAATTCACCCAAAAGTAGATAAATCAGAACTCCATCGATTAGATTGGTGGCTTGCAGGCACTCTTTTAGAAGCAGAAACATCATTTCAAACAAAATCTGATCAGAAGATGGCAACCCCTAGACTACTGTGCTTGAAGCTGAAGTGGGTCTTAGCAGCCTACACCCTTGGTTTACCCTGTGTATCTTGGAGGCACCGGTATAGGACTGTAGGGTTTTCAGAAGAGTCAAAAATCACTTGGTTGCTGGGCAAGTCCCAGCTGCTTGGGAGGCTAAGGTGGGAGGATCACTTGAAACCAGGAGTTTGAGTCCAGCCTAGGCAACATAGCAAAACCCCTTCTCTAAACACAAAAGAAAAGAAAGAAAAATCGCTTAATCAAGTTAACTCACAAAAGGTCTATAGAGCTCTGCCAAACCTTACTCTTTAGGAGGCAAATAGCCCTGCCCAAGCTCTTTCTATAACAAATCACATGTTCTTCCTCCACCCTGAGTAGTAAGACCCTTGCCTCCGGTTGCAAAAATCTTTGGTCACATACAGAGCTGGACTGCACCACATTTTTTTACCATGCCCTGTTCTTTCCTGTACCCTGCGGTCAGTTTCTCAGTGACCGACATGGGCTGGCTTTCATCTCTGGTTTCCACCCTGCCCTGGTATATGCCTAGGATTGACGCTGTGCCTCTGCCTCTTTAAATGGACCTTCTGGTACCTCTCTGCAGAAGATGCTGTCAATGACCTGCCCATATGCCTGTTTTGGTACATGCCAGGGGTACCTTGCTGCACACACATGTATCTCTCTGCCTGAGAGCTTTCTTTCCATCTGCAGATCCGTAGGGAAGGCCAGAAATGCTGAGCGCCAATGTGCTCAGGAGAAGCCATCAGCCAATAATCCTTGGGTAATCTAAGTCAAGGAATGTTCTGACCAGTTTCCGTTTCCTGGCAGAACCGACCTCAGCCTCCCACAGTTGTAACTTGCACTATAACACACCCTTCCCAGCTTTTTTCCTTCCCTGTCTTACTCCCCAGCTTCCCTCCTGGTGTTTGTAATGATTACCTCCTGAATAAACTACTTGCACTCCTACCTTTGGCTCAGGTAATGCTTCTGGGAGAACCAGGTCCAAGATATTTGGTGCCACAATGAGGGTAGGAAACAGACCCTCAGCATGAGGTTGTGCAATAGGATCACATGCCAGCCAGGTAAGAACAAGGACCCCGTTCCTGATAAATGAGTGTAGACAACTTGGCAAGCTCTAGCATCACAATTACTAAAATGCTCACCTGTGGGGAAATGCATTGAGATGGGGCCAAGTAGAAGGAGATGCACTGACACCACCTGTATACACAACAGGTCTAGCTCAGTGCACCTCAAAGGGTGGTCCATGGGCCAGTGCCAGCCCGTGGGCTGTTTGATAGCAGTCTCTGACAAGATAAGTACAGAAACTGAGAGTAGACATATGGAAACTCGTACAGCAAGTTGACAGAGTAATTTTACATCTGTCTGATCTAAGAATTTTAAAAGCTGGATTTGTATCGTGTATGTCTTTTTTATTTGGTTTTTCTACTCAGTCCACAAAAGATTTTTTAAAAACTATTTCTTAGCAACAGATAGTCTAGAAGCACTGGCCTAGACTTAAAAAAAAACTATGGGAGTAATGTTAATTATGACAATTTTTGGAATTGGTTAACTGCCCCCAAAGTTCTAATGGAGAACTATGAAAGGCTCAGGTCAGACAACTATCAACTTAAAATCCACAAGGCCTCCAGGACCATGTTAAAGAGAGGCAGACTGAGCTGAAAATCAGGCTCGGTATCTGATTACAAGAGTAGCAGAGTTACAAAGGAGACTGGATTCACAGCCCCAACAGCACATCTTCAATGCCAACAACATGGCTCCAGTAAGAAACGAATGAGACCTTGAGACTTGTGATAAGGACATTTGGGTTGACAAACTTGAGAACCTCGAAGTCCCAGGTTCCCTGAGTCCTCTGGGCCAACAGAAGTACCACCTCCCCCATGCAGATGAGACAAGTCTTTTTTGCCTGGATCCATGCAAAAGCCTCACCCAGAGGCTAATGGCTCACAAAACGCTGCTTACCCTCTTCAGGGGCCGCCTGCATCTCCCCTTGCTGTTTCTAGACCAATATCTAGGACCAAGTCTCAGCATGACTTGACTAGGGAAATATGTCACTTCTTATGGAAAGACATGGATTATTCAGGGGAAAAAAATCCAGCAGCAACTTGGAGAATATGCCTGGAAATGAACCTTGAGAGTGGAAGTGGGTGGGTGGAATACAAGGTTAGGTTGTGGGCAGTTCATTGAGATGTGAGCACTTTCCTGTGACTCAGGATTTAACGTGCTGGCACAGACATTCAGAGTCGGTCCTAAAACGCTGTTGGCATGGCTCCTTGAAGCTTGGAAACAATAATGGCCTACAGTATATGAGGTGGAAATGCCAGAACTGCCTTGGCAGCGTGTTGAAGAAGGGAACAAAAGACTCAGCGAGTCACCTTATTGAATTGAATTTACTGTGTTAGACCAGAGAACACGCTCCCTGACTGTGTTCTCCAGGAGGGCCCAGAGGACATTACCTTCACTAGAGCAATGAAGAAATGGGACACTGTGACCCACTGGGCAGTAGCAACTACTGTCTGAGGCCAGGGAAAACAGTGGGAGATGCTGCCATGGTTTGCAAATGGCAATGAGGCAAAGATTCTGGCATAGCCAGGACCACATCAAAGGCAACATGAACACAATCACATGAGAAGCAGCAAGGCTGGCGTGAAAGTCGGGAGCCAGGCAGAGACCGGAAGAGATCCATTGCAATGACTAATGACCCATGATGTTTCTGGAGGTGAGGAAGTTGCTCTTTGCCAACAAAGGTGTCACCTGGTTTATGTAACCAAACATGATCAAGAAGGCTGACGTACGAGGCCAGGATAGAAAATTATAATCCCTTATCCAGTTTCCGGAGGAGAGATAGTTCTTGGACTCACAGATCAAAAATGGAAGAATAGACCAGGCCCCCTTGATGAAGAACTCTGAAAACGCCCAACACTCCCATTCCTTCCTTACATGGACTTTTGGCCATTTATCAGAGTAACCGTATGCTGGGGAAAAGAGAATGCCCAGAAATTTCAAAGGCTGCTGGACACACAGTCTGAACATACTGAAATTGATACCAAGGGACCCAAAACACCATCCTGTTTGAGTGGGGACCATAGAGATGCCGTTTGATAAATGGACTCCCAGATGTCCACCTCACAGTGGCCAGTGAATTTGCAGCCTTGCTCTGTGGTCATTTCCCAGGTCTTTGAATGCCAACCTAGAAGCTGGCAGACCTCGCACGTTGGCTCCCCGACCTGTGTAGTAGGGCCATCAGCGTAGGAAAACCCAAGTGGAAGACGCCTCCCCCACCAACACACACCCACACACCCACACACACACCCACGCACACACACTCAAACTCACCCACACATATGCACCTGTACACACTTAAACACACCCACATACCCACACACATATGCACTCACAACCACACCCTCAAACACACTCACACACGTATGCACACTCCCACCCCCTGCTATAGTTTGAATGTTATTTGTCCTCTCCAGATTTTGTGTTGAAACTTAATCCCCAATGCAACGGTATTGGGAGCTGTGGCCTTTTGGGAGATGTTTAGGTCATGAAGTCCCCATCATCATGAATGAATTAATGCCATATGTAAAAGGGCTGCTGCTAGGAGTGGAGTCTCTCTCTTTCTGCTCTTCTGCCATGTGGGGGCACAGCATTTGTCCCCTTTCTGCCCTTCCACCTTCTGCCATGTGAGGACACAGCAGGAAAGCCCTTATCAGGTGCCAATGCCTGATCTTGGACTTCTCAGCCTCTAGAACTACGGAGAGAATAAATTTCTGTTTTTTATAAATTACCCAGTCTGTGCTATTTTGTTATAGCAGCACAAAATGAACTAAGACACTCCACACTCACACCTATACTCACATAGTAAAGCTCATCCACACTCACACACACACACTGGACCAAGAGAGTAACACAATACTGCATCTGAGACAGAAAAATAGAGACGAGCACCACCTTCAAAGACAAAGGACGAAAGGTCATGGTCCCTATCAGATCCCCATTTAGTCCATCAGCAAAATCAGATGACTCACGGCGGATGACGGTGGACCACTATCAACACTATAAACTTAACCAAGTGGAAGCCTCAATTGCAAGTCTTTGGCCAGATATCTTCAGTAGAACAGACCCACAGAGCCTCCAGCGCTAGTATGTGGTTTTCCATCTGGTAAATGTATTCTTTTCAATCCCCCTCAAGGAGAGACAGAACCAGTTTGCATTTACTTGGCATCTATAGTGTACATTTGAATGGTCTTGCCCAGATCCAGCTAACTCTTCTGCTGCCTGTCACCATATATTTCAAAGGGACCCTGATTTTCTGAACATTCCACAGGACATCAGACCAGTGCATTATACTGATAGCATTGTCATAACAATTCCGACAAACAGGAAGTGGAAAGTGCTCAGAGGCCTGGTGAGATATGTGCACCAGGGGTGACAGATAAGCTCTACAAAGACTCAGAGGCCTGCCACATCAGTAAACTTTTTAAAGGTCTAGTGGCACGGGAAATATGGAGATACTTCCTCCAAGGTAAGGGAGAAATCATCAAACCTTGAAAGTCCCATCTTTAAGGGAGAGGTTCCATATTCGGTACCAGGAGAGCTGGCAAATTGCAGGATGCCAGCAATATCTGGGGTGGATGACAGTGTTATGTGAGCTTAAGCAGGGGAGTTACAGAACAAAACTCTAGGATTCTAGAGCAAGACTGTACTATCTGCAGAAAAACATAACAAACAAACAAAACCATCACTATTAAAAACAAAAAACAAAACAGCTTTGTGCATGCTATTGGGCCCTAGTAAGCACGGAGCACCTGACCGTGGAACATCAAGGAACAATGAGACCAGAGCCATCCATCACAACCTGAGTATTTTCAGATTTCAAGTCATAAGTTGTGTGGACACTGCAGCATATTCAAGATGGCACATTCAAGATCAGGCCCAAGCAGGTCCGGAGGTCACAGACAGGTGATCTATGTCTCATGTCACTACTTATGTTGCACCAGTGGGTTTCCCTCAGCTCACACTTGCAGGGAGTTCCCTAACACTAGCCGAGAGAGAAGGAAAACCTTGGGTCTGGTTCACAGATAAGTCAACTCCATCTATGGATTGGACCCCAAAATGAATGCCTGTCTCCATACAGCCTGACACGGGGATGGTGCCAAAAGTCAGCTGGGGAGGGGAATCCCCCCAGTGGAGAGGACCTCAGACACGTCAGCTGGTCCCCAACCTGATATGCTGGGAGCCAGGCATCAGCAAACATCACCAATCATCAGGGAAATGCACATCAAAACCACCATGAGATATCATCTCACACCTGTTAGACGGCTATTATAAAAAGACAAAAGATAACAAGTGTTGGCAAGGATGTGAAAAAATGGGAACGTTTGCGCACTGTTGGTGAGAATGTAAAATGGTACCGCCATTATGAAAAACAGTATGGAGGTTCCTCAAAGAATTAAAAATAGAACTACCATATGATCCTGCAATCCCACTTCTGGGTGTATATCCCACGGATTTGAAATCAGTATGTCAGAGAGATATCAGCACTTCGGTGTTCGTTGCAGCACTATTCACAATAGCCAAAATATGGAATCAACCTAAGTGTCCATCAGTAGCTGAATGGATGTGGAAAATGTGGTGTATACACACACACACACATATGGTGGAATACTATTCAGCCTTCAAAAGAAGGGTGTTCTGTGTTTGGGACAACATGGACGAACCTGGAGGACATTATGCTAAGTGAAATAAGCCAGGCATTGCAACACAAATACTACATGATCTCACTTATATGTGGAATTTGAAAACATCAAAGTTACAGAAGAAGAGAGTAGAATAGTGATTACTAGAGGCTGGGGGGTGGGTGCAGGGGGAGAGGACGGGGAATTACTGGTCAAGGGTTCAAAATTTCGGTTAGACATGATGAATACGTTCTGGAGATCCACTGCACAGCACAGTGACTATAGTTAATAATAATGTACTGTATCCTTGAAAATCGCTGAGAGCAGATTTTCAATGTTCTTACCAAAAAAAGAAGTATATGAGGGGATGGATATGCTAATTAGCATGATTTAATTCTTTCACAATTTATACACATATCAAAACATCACATCGTACACCAGAAATATATACAATTTTTTGTCCATTAAAAAATAATTTTTTCATGCTGGCAGCAATAGAATAAAAAAATATTTTTTTAAAAACTATGAATTCTCAAAGGGGAAATTTCAAGCACCATGACACTTGGGTTAGGTTGATATTTTGGGATCTCACGGATTTCTCCGGTCCCTGAAATCACACCACTTAGACAGCTGCCACCTCACCTACACGGAAGCACCTGGAGAACGTTTGAGAACTCTCGGCTCATGGATCCCAGCAAGGGAAGAAGATGCTCCTACCCTAAACCCAGACCCAGAGGGGAGGGGTTAGAGAGAAACCCTACAGGAAATGGAGGAGAGAGGCCAGCCAGGCATTAAGGAGGAAGAGATCAAAGGCTCAAGGCTCCAGGGAAGAGAAGGAGGGGAGAGAAACTACACATACTCCACCACAGACAAAAAAAAAAAAAAAAAATATACACACAATCAAAGAAAAAGCTTCGGCAGAGACCACAAATAAATTTAAAGTTGTTATGGCAACCAGAACAGGTGGGTGGGCACTTATGCCCACTGAATTTACAAAATTAATGTAAGCATTGCATTTGCTAACTAATTAAATAACACCTCCTAAATATTTCTAATCCTCCAGCCGTCAGGCACAAAGGAAGGCAGGGAACTGCAGAGCCCAGGCCTCATTCATTGACCCTGGAGTCTAGAAAGCCGCCTCCCTAGGTGCTGAGGAAGGAGGGGCTGGAAGGTGGGGGTGCTGGGGAGTCGGGTGGGGGCAACTTGAGGACATCCCTTTTGCCACACTGGTCCAAAGAAAGCCCATTTCAGGCAGAGAGTGACCAAAGGTGCAGAACTCTCCTTGGAGTCTCCCAGAGGAAGGGTGACACAAGGCAAGGCCAGCCGGGCAGTGTGTCCTGGGCTCCGTCATTGTGCAGTCCCCTCCCCCCAACCCCAAACCAGGGCCACAACAAGAAAGAAGGTGGGTGGCAGTTGGGTCCCAGGGGCTTTGCAGAGATCAGAGCCCAAGTCCTCTGTACAGACCTTGTGAAGCTCAAAGAAGCCTGTCAAATAAGGCAGCTAGCTGGAGGAAACAATTTTCCTTTTGGTGGGGGGGGGTTGGTTTATTTTAAAAAAATAAAAGGAAAAGAAACCTCTACAAGGCATAAGATGCGCCATCTTAGCTGATCCTCCCCAGGGAAATAAATTACACACAACACCGTATACAAACACGGCTCCGAACACAAACCCAGCCGGCTGCGCGGTGGCACTTGTCTCCCCGGGGAAATAAATTCCAGTGTCTCTATATCTCTATCTATAGATACATGCATGGAAAAGGTCACACCATGTCTCCTTCAGTGCTCCCTTCACTTGAAATTAAACAATAATTGTTCCTGTGTTTAGTCTCTCCAGCAAAGGGAAATCACAGCGAAGCAGCTCACCTAAACACACAGGCATCGCGGGCCTCCTCGCCATGCCCGCGGGCAAAGTAAGACAAGATGCAGAGCGCCAGGACGCAGAGACGGGTGTGACGCTGTGGGCATCCCAGGAGGTCCCCAGTACAAAGAATCCAGCCAGGGCCTGGGAACAGATGGTAGCTCCCACAGGCGTTGAGACTGCTCCAATTTTTCCTGTTTCAGTGTTAGTGGAGGTGATCGTGTGTGTGTGTGTGTGTGTGTGTGTGTGTGTGTGTGTGTGTGTGTGTGCCTGTGTCTGTGTTTGTCCCCCCAAGACAGGACAGATAGATCCTCAGCTTCCACAACTGCAACCTGAATGGGAAAGCTTTGGAGCCAGAAGTAATCTCATTTTACAGATGAGAAACTGAAGGCCAGAATTGGTGACAAAGATTAGTGTAAGCTCCACCAGGGCGGGGTTATGCGCCTTTTGTTTACTGTCGTGCACAGGACCTGCACATGAGGAAAGAAGGAAGGGAGGGAGGGAAAGAAGAAGGGAACACTGGCATCCTCTCTCCCTGTCACTGTTCTCTCTCCTAAACCGTAAGTCTCCATCAGCCCTGTGTCGGGTGCTGGAGCAACGGCAAGGTCGTGCTCAGATTCTGAGTGGATTTGGAAGGGTGGCCTTGGTGGCCCCGGAGCACATAGCACGACTCCATCCAAGCTGGAGGGCTCTTTCCTCTCCCCATCACAGAACCACCTCCTCTGAGATCCCCATGCGTGAATCACCCCCATCGCTGTGGCCTCGGGGACCGTCCCTTCTGGAGCTCCTCCAGCACTGGTCTGCCGCCCAGTCGGTGCTGTATGACACCCCCACCCACACAAGCTTACACCTCGCAACAGACCGCCCGTTTGTGGGTGTGCACATAGGCGCATCCACTTTGTCTCTCCGGAAAGAGCGCATGCATGTGTCTGGGATGGTGCTGTGTGCCCAGAAAGGTGTCAGCAAATGCTCGATGGGTCGAGGACAGATGCATGAACCAACAGGAGCAGTGGGGATTTCTGGGGGCAGGAGTCAGGCCCAGGAAGTGTTCTTGTTCTGCAATGGGTGTCTGCTCCAATTTGACACTTTAAACAGCTTCCGGCCCATCCAAATTTGCAGCGTAGTTTTAAAGCCATTGTAGTCATTTCTGCATCAGCTCAGGCATCCCTCCGAGCTCATGTTTCACGTTCAAGTCTAACCTTCCCTGGCGCCGGCTCCCCTCGCACTTCTCTACTGGGCTGCACCTCCCGGCTCCTCTTAACACTGTTCGAATTTGGCTTCAGACAGTTCACCTGGGACCTGGGAATCTGTGGAGTGAGGCCTCCTGTGGCTGCTTCCATGGCTCCCAAAGCTGACACTTGGGGCAGGCACTTCAAGCCTAATTCGGTCAGGCTGGGACCCCAGACCCCCCAGCCCCTGTGCCCTGGGAGGAGAAGACCACCAGGACAAAGGCCCCTCAGAGCTGGGAAGCGGGAGAGGCACCAAGCCTTGGAGCCCAGGCCCAGACTGAGCGGCCCCTGCGAGCCGCAGTCAGCAGCCCCAAGCCTGCTGGCATCGGGTCAGGCCCGCCTGTGTCCTGGAGGGGCGGAGCCACTCTCGGCCTGTCACTGGCATGCTTGTTCCGGCCAAACTAGCCTGTCCTTCCCTATCAGCTTCTGGCCCACGTCCCCGGGGAAGGGGGAAGGAGAGGTCAGGACTCTAGAGGAGATGTCACTTCCGTGAAAGTCCAGCGCCAAAGGCAGGGAGAGGGGCTGCCGTGACAAGCTCTAACCCTGTCATCGCTGCCTCCCTTTTCTTCCCGGCTCATGGGGGTGAGGAGGGGGGTGTACATGGGACAGGCAGGGCAGGGCAGCCTGTCAGCTGCACACGGGCAACTTGGCATGGGCCACGTCCAAGGTCGTGCCTCATGACAGACCTGGACAAGACCCAGGTGGCGGGTGGCCCACTAATTCCATCAACTTTGCGCATCTGCTCTGCGCCAGGCCCTGGGGTTACAGAGGAGAACAAGAGTGGCCCAGCCCCTGTCCTCACGGGGCTCACTCTCTAGGAAAAGACAATTGGTGACAATTCTGCATGACGGTGCTTTGATGAGGGAAGGACGGGGGCAGTGGGACTTGTGCAGGGAGGGCAGAGGGACGCAGCAGGCTCCTGGGACATTCGTGCTCACAGACCAAGTGGGCAGGCAGGCACTCAGCAATCCGGCGTGGGGGTCACACGTGTGTGCTTGGGAGTGGGACACACCTGGGTCTACATTCCAGCTCTACGCCTACTAGCTGTGCCCCCCCCACCCCGACACCCCTGCCCCTGCCTACATGTCGGTCCAGAGCAGGAGAGTCCGGAAGATCCGTGGGGACCTCTCCATGCTGTGTGACTTCACCGAGTTCAGGGAGCTTCGTAACAACCTGCTCTGAAAGCCCAGTCCCTCTGGGTCTCTTGAGGGGCAGCAGGGGGGGCCGAGGGTTTGACCTGGGCATGTTCCCAGGAGAAAACATCATCAATCTGTTCAGATGAGGACTTTCCCTCGGGGCCTGTGACAATGTCTGGCACCAGGGGCCGCCATGCTTGTTAACCAAATGCGTGAAATGGACTCCCGGGACACAGGGCTCCTGGGACACGGGGCTCCCGGGACACGAGGCCTCGGTGGCCACAGGAAGGTAGATAAGCAGAGCCAATCCCTGCGGCTGTGAAGAGGAGAGGTTTTCCCTCTCCACCTGGCAGGAGGCTCAGGTGTGCTTTTGTGCAAGTCCCTGCAGGCCCTGGTGAGGAGCGGCGGGAAGACGGGCAGAAGAAGGGGAGGGGGCGCTGGGTCTGCACGGCAGGGGGGACAGCAGTTAGGGTCCCACACCTGGCGCCAGGCCTGAGCCCCAGGGGGCTGCCGTGAGCGGGAGAAAGGCCCTGTCTCCCAGCCTCGCACTGTGGCCAAGTGGGACGTGAAGGACAATCCCATGAGGTCAGCAGATGGGACGGAGAGAGCCCCAGGGCAAAGGCTGGGACACTGGGCCAGTCATGTTTCCCCAGAGTCAAAGCCACAGCGCCGCTCCCTCCCACCCCAGCCCCACCGCCAGGAAGAATCGGCCCCTTTGTGCTCCGCAGCTAGAGCTCACAGGGGCGCCTCTTCCAAGGCTCTCTTTATGTGGCACTTGGACCCAGGGCTTCCTGCTGCCCAGGACGGGCTGGCTCAACAGAGCCCATTGTTCGGCGTGGGGCAGAGCTGGAGGCCCGGGGAGCACTCAGGGTCCCAACCATTTGACCCCCTCCATCCTACAGCCTGAGGCTGCGGCCTCACTCAGGGAGCACCCTTGGGCTCCCTCTGAGGGGGTCTGAGGTGCAGGATCTCTTAAATCTACAGCCAGGGGACACCCACAAAAATACCACCCTGCGGTGTCAGGAAAAAGAACAAAAGTGCCTTGCTAGACCCTCACCCTTCATGCCTCCTACCATGTCCTCACTTAGAGTCACAGTGGACAGGGCTCCAGGTCTAGCCCCCATCACTGCTCATGGCCTTGCTTGTCTGAGTCTGTGCTCTCGCAAAATTCCTTCCTGCAGTAACCCCACCCTGGCCCTGGCCCTCCAGCCTCAGTCTCCAGCCCCTACCACAAAGCCATTCCCTGCACTAGCCCCAAGGGTCAGACTGCACTTTGTCTTAACTATGCCTTCTGGCCTTTGCCCAGTAGGGTGACCATACAGCCCATCAACACAGAATGATCACTCTCTCCATCTTGTCCCCATTTCAGTGTTAGTAGCATCCCCTGTCACCCTCGGAAGCATCATTTTGGGAAGATGAGTTATGTGGTGAACCTCCCACGTGGGCTACCTTCGGGAGCTCCCACCTGCTCCCTGCCTACAGAGAAACCTCAGCCCTGGGTGGCACCCCTTCCTGGGCTGGGTGTGGCACTCGCACCATGCCCAGCCACAGTGGGGAGCAGGAACCAGATGGCAGGCTTTCTCCCACCGAGCAAATAAGAACACTGAAGCCAGAGAGAATGTGAGCTGCCCAACACGCTGAATCTCTTAGCAGCAGGACTCAAACCATGCAAGGGTTTTATGCCAGATGTTGTCACCAAACCAGGCCATCCGCATGACCACACGACCCACCGTATCTCACATGCAGGCTGGGCTACCCACTCGGGACTTACCTTGCTGTCATTGCTCTTGAGTTGTTTCATGTATAATGGGTTCTCTCGTCCCAGGTGATAATGTCACAGAGCTTAGGAACTGTGGCTTCTCCTTTTCTTGGCCTAGCTACAGAGGACCTGCTCAAAAAATACTTACAGAATCCATTTGAATGTTGCTGGGTCCCGTAGCTTTAGGGGACTCTCCAGAAGTCCAGAGGAGCTTGTTCAACACGGAAGTGAGGATGGGTGGTGAGGAAGCGTGCTCTCCCTAAACTGCCTTGTAGCTCTTCTGCCGGGCCCTGTCTAGTCTGCCTGGGCCAAGGCCACGTGTGGAAAGGATCCCCCTCCAACAAGACCAAGAGCCCACTGTAGAGAGATTGGGTTCATGGGCAGGGCACGCCAGATGCCTTGGAGAAAGGTCCCAGGCCTCCAACTTCCCAAACCCAGGCTGGGATTGGTCTGCTGGCATCAACTTTTGGGGATGGACCACTAGGATCATGCCCTCTCTTCCTACCCACTATAGTTTATGCAAAAATCATTGATGCAATGAAGCAACCTGTAGCCCTCCCAGCTTTCCCTGCTTAATCCCCACGGGGTGTGAAGCCTTGGGAAACTCTCTTCCTTTCTCTGAGCCTTAGACACCTCATCTGTAAAATGGGAGGGTTGGGCTAGGCCAGCGCTGCCCAGTGGAAATATAATGCAAGCCATGGGTATAATTTTAAATTTTCTAGTAGCCACATTAAAAAAAGTGAAAAGAAGTGGGTGGAATTAATTTTGATAATGTATCTCATTGAATGTCTCATATACAATGTATTATCGTTTCATTATATAATCAACATAAAAATTAATAAGTTTACCTTCTTGTCATACTGAGTATGAAACCTGGAATGCATTTTCCACCCACAGCACATGCTAATTCAGACCGGTCCTGTTTCAAGTGCTTAATAGCCACCATGTCGTGACAAGTGGCCTTCGTATTGAACACAGCAAGACTAGGAAACCGTGAGGTCCTTTCTAGTTCAGATGGCCTAGGACTTCGTGATCCTGCCTCCACACTGTGCCTGACACCAGAGTCCCCATCACCAGGCTCTGCCTACCTGCTGGCAAGAGACACAGTGCCACCTCCTGCCCTGCTGAGCCACCCACACTGTCCTCTATGGGCCGACCCTGCACTCCCCGGGTCCGAGGCCTGGCTTGCCTGGACTTCCTCCCAAGCCGCAGGAGCCCTGCGCCAGCCCACAGTGGGAGCTTGGTGTCCAAGTCCCAGCTTGCCCCACTTCCCATCCTGCTTAGAACTTCCCTCTGGGGCAGCCCCTGGAGCCCCACAGACTGTTAGAAAAGGAGGTGAGATAGGGAACTAGAAATCTGCACACCTAGCAAGCCTCTTCTTAGGCAAATTCTGTGGGCGTTTGCTTCATGGCCAGCACTACACCAAGCTTGGGGACACCACAAAGAGCCAGGTAATGGCCCTGTGTTTCCTTAAGACCCTACCCCTGAGGTGCACGAGATAAACAACTAGAAGGTGACATAAAACAATACACGCTAAAGCGTTGAATTGGATGCTGCACCATCAGACGCCATATCAGTCAGGGTCTCAGCAGGAAACAGATGGCACACTCCGGCTGGGTAATTGGAAGTCTAATGAGAATACTATTTTAAAATACGTGGGAAGGGTTTAGCGAAATCCACAGGGGATAATGCGTACCACTAAGAAGACACTGAAGAAGACAGTTGCACGACGAGGTCCCCTTAACAAGCGTGGTAGCAACCCAAGGCGACCCCCAGGGAGCAAATACATATTCCCGAGTCACCCCCTCCCACCCTCTGACTCCAGTTGGTTCCTTCCAGTGGCTAAACCCACCTGAAGCCAAAGGCAAAAGATTCCATGGAGGGCAACCTCCTGGTACACAGCGGGTGACCGAGAGAGGACTTCCAGTCCGAGGACCAGTATGAGAACAGCACAGAAGGCCAGTGTGAAGGGGGTCAGAGTTGCCTCCTTGTTTCTGGGGGAAGGTTCTGGAGGATGAGTGGGCTTTGGGGAGACTAGGAAGGAGGACCCTTCAGCCTAGATAGCAGGGTCAAGGGCAGACGGCCTGAGCAAACAGATGAGTGTGAGGCCCACAGAGAGGGGGGCCATGATAAATCACTGCAGGGACCTAAAAGTCTCCCTCCCCTCACCACCCCCAAGATAATGACCCTTTCTTCCTGGAAAGGGTGGACTTGAACTTTGAAAGGTTGAACTTGAACTAGGTCCCTGAAACGAGGCCTTAGAGGGGCAGAGAGGACGGAGAAGAGTTGATGGTGGATACTCCCACGTGAAGTCTGAGAGATTGCAAAGCAAGACAGGCGCTCACACTCTAGCACAGAAGCGTTGGTAGTTCCGGTCTCTACATACCGCCCAGGGGAATAAAGGTTTCAGAGCAGGAACTGGAATAGTTACAACTACGGCACCTTTCATGATACTCTTACGTAAATTAGCTTGTTTGACTCTCTCAGCAGCCAGTATAAAGGAAAAGACAGTAGTGGGGAAAGAAGTATTAGATGCAATGAACGCCAAATACATGCCACACACTGTATATAACATGGTGCACTTCAGGGGTCCACAATCCCGTTATTCCCATTACACAGAGAAGAAAACTAAGGATCAGAGGGTGTAAGTGATTTGCTCCGTGTCATATTGCCATTAGGTAAAATGGAACTGGGACCCCAGCTCTGACTCTAGATGTCTATGTACTTTCCACTCTCATAAAACAGGGAGAGAATAATGCCAGCCAGCCTCCAATGAGACCCTGGATACATACTGCTTCGTGGCAGCACAAAGCACTGGCTCATTAAGGCATTATTGCTACAGGGGTCAGGGGGCAGAATTGGGCTGCAGACAACAGGTGTTGGGGTTCAGAGAGCTGTTGCCTAGAAAAACGGATGAGAGTCAGTCTCGTGGCAGAAGCAGGACACGAGCTGAGATCCTTGCCCACCCAAGTCAGGTTTCCATGGAAACCAAACTTCCTCTTCTGGGAGCCTTGATCCACTCTCTTCCGCCAACCACAACGGGGAGCCTCCGCCCCCACTCACCCCCTCTGACAGGCCACGAGAGGAGCCCACCACCGCCACCCAGGATGGCACTCGCAGTCCATATTTCCGTCTCATGCAGAAAAACAAGATTTCGAGTGTCCAGGAAGACAGAGAGGGCTTAAATTTAGAGTCTGTGCCAATCCCTGCTGCCCAACAGAATGCAACGGTGAGTGACCTCCAGGCCACCGTGCCCAGCCATGGAGGAGGAGCAGCGACATATATGTTCTACCGAGGTCCATTACATCTTCGGCTCAGTTATAAAAAAAAAGAATGCTTGTTAGGCCGGACTTTCCTATTTGTAACATCTTTGGTTTGAAAATTCAGGTCATCATTTCTTATTTAGGCTGTGTCTGCAATAGAACAGCACCAGATGGGGAGAGGGTCAGCCAGTGTTCTCGCCGGCTTCATGACTGATTTAGCCAATATGGTTTGTCTGCGCCGATGTGATTTGGTATTTAAACAAGCGGGGGGCAGGAGGGATGATGGCGACAAGAGAAAAGACAATAAATGGGCCACACGACAGCTCCTACAAGGCGCTAAGGTGGGGGGTCTTCCAGGGCTCTGAACCATGTCCCGGTGCACATCAGAGTCACCTGGGAAGCCCTGAAACAGCACCAAAGCCTGGACCCTGCCCTTGAAGAGTCCAGTTTAGAGGTCCGAATTGGAGCCAGAAATTAATATTTTTTTCAAAGCACTTCAAGTGCAGCCAGAGTTGGAAAAACACTGACAGTAATCCAAGTCCACTCTCTCTCTCTCTGAAGCCCCCCACCTGCTTTCCCTCTCTTCTTCCCCCTGCCTTGTTTCTGGGGCCACCCATCTGCACAAGGCAGGGTCACTGCTCTCTGACTAAGAGGGTGGCACATCACCCCAGTTCTAAAACCAGAAGTCCAGCATCCCAGGAAACCCCTCGGTCCTGGGCAGACTGGGAGGACCAATTCCTGGGGTGCCAGCTCACCTGACCGCAGCAACCTCCCGCCTCCACCCTCCCACCCAGAGCTCAGAGCCTGCCTTCCTCTTTGATCTCCCCTGCTCATCCTAAGCTTCAGGGACTGTACTGGGAGCCCCAGGGCCCACCAGCCCGGGGGCAGCTTCCAGTTCTGGTCCTGGACCCCAGCAGCAGCCCAGCCCTCCTGTTGCCCTGGCCTGGGGCGCCCTATACATTTGAGAAGGGACAGAGGTAGGACGTAAGGCCACGTGGTTGATGCCCCGGGCTGATTTGCCCCACATCTGAAATTGCACCGCTGATGGACCGTTACTTCCCTTGGTCCTAGGGCTCTAAATCCAGGAGCTACTTACTAAGCGATGTTCATACTTATTTGTGAAATTATACAGACCTTTATAGCACACTTACAAAGCGGAATAAATCCCCGCTCGCTCGGCCCAGTTTGTTGTTCTAACCTGACACTTCCATGTCATAATCACCTTTCTTTCATCTGGTTATGGCCAAGGCTGTTAAAGATTTATTAGCAGCATCTTATAATGCGCTTTCCAAGATGTTGTTGAGGCTGTGGCTTTGTTTATGGGCCAGGGAGGGAGGGATGGAAGAAAAGCGATGGGGAGAGGGAAGAGAAAGAGGAAGAATGCCGCAAGCAGGTGACAGCACAAGCTTCTGAGCATCGGAACGCGTGATCTAGGGATGAGCTTAATCGGGACTCTCTTTCCACCCTCCACCCCCAATCCCGCCTCTGCTCGCCCACCACTTGGAAAACTTTGATCTCTCACTTCTGCAATATTATTGATCTTCAGAGGTAGAAATAAAAAAAAAATAGACACAGACATCAAGGAGATTTTAAGATAAGACAAGGGATGAAGGGACCTCCTTTTTTAGCCGATGAAATATCAGAAAGCTCTGCTAGAAGTGAACTTTCCACCCTCTGGTTCTTTCTACCAAAGAAGGAGAAAGAAGGAGAAAGTGAATGGGAGGCACCTTTGCCGGGGTCTTCCAGGGCCTTTCTGAGGGTGGGAGACGGCTTCCTGGGCGGCTGGGGAGGGTTCGACGCAAGAGGGTTGGGGAGGCCAGATGGATAGTCCCAGGATTCACTCGACAAATATATACTGAGAGCCTCGAACTCAGGCGTCAGGATGGGCAAGTCAGGGTTTGCACCCTCTGGGAACTCGCCGGTGAGGAAGAGGCATGTCTGCAAGCCGGGTGCGGTTCCGTGGGCCAGGCACTGTCGTGGACTCGTGCACAAGCAGCTAGGGCAGCAAAGGCAGAAACAGCAGTTTTCTGGATATGGGGGAATCAGACAGGGCTTCGCTCACCTTGGAGCTTGGAGCCAGGCCTTAAGGGAAGAATAACGCTCTAGTGGGGGCCAGGATTTCCGTCAGACAGCAGCCTGCAGGGGGCGGTACCAGCGCTCAGAGACCATCATTTCTTCAGTAAAGGATTTTTTAGCTTGATCGGGTACCGGAGGCTTTTCTTCTCTTTCTTTTTTTTCTTCTTTCTTTTTTTTTTTTTTTTCTAAGAGACCTGAGCTGGACACTTATCCAGGAAGCAGTTAAATCTTAGCTCGCTGGGGAGCTGGGGGTTGGGGGGCAGCAGGGAGGTTTGAGCTAGAAATAAGGAACCTGGAGAAGCACAGGGATGCAACCTGCAGTTGGACAACAGCCCAAAACAGGCTCAGCCCCGCTGGTGGCAGCAAGCCGTCACCCAGATCTGTCCCCCGCAGCACAGACCCTGCTCACCCACCAAGGGAACAGCAGGGACGTCAGAGCCGGGAGGGAGAAGACCTTCAAGAACCTTGCGGGGACTCGACAGGGGCCACCTCCTCCAGGAAGCCAGGTGGGGTGGGTGCCCCTTCTCTGGATCCTTCAGGAGCTGCTGGACACCCCCAAGGCACCTTCATTGTCCCCTGCCTCTCTGTCCTCCCCCAGAGCCCGCTGGGGGTGGGGAGGAATTCAAGAGCAGCCTTAGGGTTTCAGAAGATAGTGAGATGCTTCCAGTCAGACAGAGGAGAGCTCCATTTTTTCTGCAGGTCAATGACTTTTAATAATTCTCTACAGACTGAGACATCCAATTAAAACTCCTCAAGGGCAAACACTGGGCCTCATTCATCTCCGTACACCAAGAACCTGGTAGTGGGCTGCGTTATTAGGGATTCAAAGGAAGGAAAGGAAGAGGGCAGGAGTGAGGGAGAGGAGGACAGGAGGAAGGCAAAGAGGGAGGGAGAGAGGGATGGAGGGAGAGAGGGAGAGAGAAAGAAAGAAAGGGAGAGACATGGAAGGGAAAGAATGAATGAGGAAAAATATATTGGGGGGGTCTGAGCCTGGAGGAAGAATTTCAAGGTCCCCAATTGTTATAAATAAACGTCTCAGCCCCTGTTCCCTCTGCCAAGAGATCGTAGCCTTCTCGGTGCCACAGAACCTAATGGCCACAGAGCCACATTGGGCGTTGTCACTAACCAGAGCCAGGACGTAGGCCCACACCCACTCCGACAGGGCAGCCCCTGCCACTCGCCAAGCCGGGAAGTCTCCAGTGCCTTGGGCACCGTAATCGGGAGCAGAGCAGAGACCAGGACCCACACACGGAAGCCACAAGCGATCCCCGCTGCTTCCCCCACCTGCGGCCGCGCCAGCCCCGAGGTCAGCCACAGCCACTTCCCACCCAGGAACCGGCCTGGGGCTTTGTGACTGCTCTTTCCACGAGCCACACAGTGTAGTCTCCAGTGTGTTTATGTTGTGTTTATCGTTATTATCATTACTGCAATTTCTAATTTTCCTCATCCTCTCTTGGGAGATGATGCCACAGGGAAATCGCTCTCCTTTAATCAGATGGCCGGTCCGTGGAGACCCAGAACATGCCACTGAACCACTGCGAAAACGGACCATCCCTGCTCCTGATTGGACGGCTCCTGCCACCGCCCAAATCCCCACTGTCCCTGACCCTCCCGCATGCTCCTGCCACGAGGCAGCCCGCCCTGGAGTGGGACGATGTTCCAGGCCTTTCTAAGGAGCTTCTGCCCAGACTCTCAAAGCTACACCCCCCCACCCTGCCCAAGTCCTGTGATGTAAAGGGGGTTAGCATATGGGGAAACTGAGGCACTGGGCACTGCCCCTGCTTCCCTGCACCATTGTGGGAAAATGGTTTCTCCCCCTTCACTCCCCTCATGCTCTGAGCCACCCTCCTCCCTCTTCGCCCAGGTGGCATCCCTGCCTGCTCCGGAATGTCCCCACCTGGCGCCCCCACACCTCTCACGGAGTATACGTAGACCTGGGCGTGCCGCTGTGACTCTCCAAGTCAACCAAAAAGGGTTAGGAGCCATTATCCCATCCCCTGCTCAGAATCCGTGCCGCGCCCCCACAGTGACCGTCACAGCCAGCCACCCCCAGACGTGACAAGCTGAGGCAGGACTGGTGGCAGTGGTATTAAAATGCACCTGTGGGATTTTAATTTATGGAGATGACTAAGCGATGGCATGCAGAGACTAAAGCCACTGAAAGAAGATTTTACTGTTGCTCCCAGCGTCCCTAGAAACGGGAAGCACAGCCGGCCAGCAGGGCCACGTGGGTAAGAGCCTGAGGCAGAGGCCAGAGCCGGGGAAAAACATAGGCTGCAGCCTTTCCCATGGGGCTCTCGGGAAGGGCGGGGCAGGGCAGTGTGAGCAGGCTGGAGACTGGCTCAGTGGAGTAACACCAGTGGGCTCTGGGCGACCCATGAGGTCCCCAGCTGTCCGGTACCTGGCCCTGGGATGACTTAGGGCGGGGGATGTGGTTTGGTGGGGAAGAGTTAGAAAAGGGAGCTGGCTGGGGGATGGGCTCAGGGTTGCTTGGTTTGGCGTGTTCGCAGGCAAGTTGTTACCTGTCCCTAGGCATTAGCTGACCCTGGGAAGAGCAGCCTGTCCCCAGCTGTCAAGCCCTCCCTATCCAAGATGTCAAAACATCATAAAATACAGAAAATAAAAAATATGATGAAAACAGCAGCAGGTGGGTGGGAGGGAGGAGGGGCCAGAGGACAGTCCTGACATTTGTATCCCCACCCCCCCAGGCAGAAACCTGGCCTCAGATGCCAGTTTTCCCTCCCAGGCCTACCCTCGTCACCCACCCTCGTCACCACTTCACCCCAGTTCCTCCTGGATTAGGGCAGGAGGGCGTGAGGAGTGGGATGTAGGGAGATGTCTACAGTCTCTCTGGGTGACTTGCTTCGGGTCCCGTACCCCCCATGCACCTTCCAAAACCCAGAAGTCCCCAGTAAAGAGTGCCACCCACCCCCATCCACTCCCAGACACCCCATGTGCTTAAGGACACACTAATCTGGGTGCTGGGGCCGGTCTCTGCCCCAGCCCGTCACCAGCTCCTTAGTCTTCTTTCCTTAACAACAAGTTTGGCTCCAATGCCCATCCCTTTGTATTTTTTTTATAAAATGAGGTTTGTTTCTTTATGCCGAGAAGGTGTTGGCTTTCAAGTAAGGCCACTGGGGCTCCCATCTCATCTCCACAATCGCTTGGAAAGTTCCCAAATCTTTCTGAGCCTCAACTTCCTCATCTGTAAAATGGGAATAATAATACCTACCTTGTAGGAGTGTTGTGACGGTTCAGTGGGACACCATGTGCGACGTTCCCGGCACAGAGTAGGTATCTCAAACGGTCACAGTGGCCTTTATGTTCATAAGCCCATCGAAGCCCAGGTGCTGATGGCCCTAGGGTTTGAGGGGGGCATATCTGGTTCCTTGAGGGCAGCAAGGGGCCTGCCGTGGAGGAAGAGCCTGGGTAGGAAGGCTGGGAGCCAGTAGCACATGCTCTCTCCCCAGGTTGACTGAGGATGCTCCTACCACCTGCTCATGCCCAAGGAGACCTCCTGTCAACGGGGCATCCAGTCATGCCCACTGGACAGCTCTCCAACCATACAGCAAACCCAGACCCACGCAGGGGTCCCGGGTGGTCCCGGATAGCCACCGAGGCAGGGGGACCAAGGATGCACCATGCTTGCGTGCGATACAATCCGGTAGCGTAAGAATTAATAATTGTCTTTGGCTGGCAAGTTGCACATCAATAATGCAGAATGGATGATATAATTGCACAATGTGCCTAATTATAAACTACAGTGATGATAATAATTGGATTAATTAACCTGGAAAACACTGAACACAAAGGGATCTATGGCTGCTGAACAGCTGCCGGAGAACCTGGAGCCCAGGGGGAGGGAGACTGGCAGCCTGTGTCGCCGACAGGGAGCCTCCTCGCATGGTGGGCTGCAGTTGTCCTTGCACAGCGATGACAGTCTACTAATGGTCGGTCCCCGGAGGAGCTGTTCTGGCTCCTGGCTGAAGACGCCAAGAGCTCAGGGGTCCCCAGGGTAGAGCCTCTCTGATAAAGGATCCAGCGGACATGGCGGCAGAACTGGAGACTTGCCCAGAAATGAGCCAAGAAGGATGACTGGGCTGTCCATCCCTTTGTGTCACTGGCATTGTTCGTGGTGCCCCAACAAAGGCCAGAGACGCGGGGCCATGCTGCACATTTTGGTGATGAAAGAGCCGGCTGCCTGGGGAATGCAGTTAAGTCCCCGCATGGGCACCATGATGAAGCAGTTCCCCTGTCCCAGTGAATGTCTGGCAGCAGCAAAGCTGGCTGATCTGGTTGTCGTGTCCACCCCCTCGCAGCCAGCACTGTCCCTGCCTGGGTGGCCGGCACCATCCTAGCGCCAACGCTTTGCATTCCGCCTGGCCTAGGGGACACGCTCATGTCCACAGCTTTCGCCTACAGCCTCCCCTGATCTCTTCAACACTCTGGTCTCCCCAAGCAACAGGCAGAGGGGACCAGAAGTCCAGAGGAGCCCTGTCCCCAGCAGTCCTTCAGACCCCAGTCCTATCTCCTCCACCTTGTCCTCCTCAGGGAAGTCTCCCTGCAGCCAAAGGCAGCTGTCACAGAACCGCTCTGCACACCCTGCAGTGCCAGCTCCGGTGCCGTGCCACCTGGCCATGGGACTCCCCAGCTTCATGTGCGCTCAGCACATGTCCCGTCTCCTCCGGGTAGGCACTGTCTCTTCTGCTCCTCGAATAGTTTCGGGTACATCACAGGTTTCCATTAAACCCCTATCGAATGAATGAATTCTAAATAAAAGGCCATTAGGGAATTGCCCGAGCAGTGTCGCTTTCATTTAATCCTCACAACAACCCTGAAAAGTAGATATTATTATGCCCTTTTCCAGATAAGGAACCGAGAAGCAGAGGAATTAATCTGTTTAAGGTGCTACAGCTGGGAAATGGCAGGGCTGGAACGTGAGCTGAGCTCTTTCCCATCCCACAGCACCTTTTGCGCTACATCTTGTTGCAGCAAATAGAGTTTTACCTGCAATTTCAGTTTCTAATAAACTGAAAACATTTATGGAGCATCTATCATGTGCCAGGGGTGCTGGCACTAGGAGGCGATACTTCCTAAAAAGTGTAGGTGCTGGGGTCCAACTGTGGAGGTTGAATCTCCGCTCTGTTCCTCGCTAATGGTGAGACTTAACCTCCCTGACTCAGTTTCCTCTGCTATGAATGGGGGTCAATAGCACCTAGTCCACCGTGTTATTGCAAACATGAAAGGAAGTAATCTATGAAAGCCTGGCCTGGTTCATAGTAAGCGCTCAATAATGTCAGGGATTATTATAACACATTTTACCTCATTTAATCTAATGCCACAACGAGCTGGTGTGACAGGTTGACAGGCTGAAAGAAGTTAAATACGACGGCCAAGGTCACACCCTGCTATGTGATAGAACTGGGAATCCAAGCTCTATCTGTGTGGCTTAGAAGAAACCAAGAGAGATCTGGGATTTCTTATCCGTCGAAAGGTTTGCAGGGACCTCGGGGAGGAGTTGAGGAGGCGGAGGAAAGAAGGAGAGATTAGAAGAAGTATTTCTTGTGTAGTGAACAAAGGCCCCTGGCCCCCTAAAGGTTTGCTGAAAAATCACTGACGTGAGGCAGATTAATTAATAGGAGAAAAGACATACAAATTTATTTAATTTAACATGGATACACTGGAGCCTTCAGAATGCAAACTCAATACAGGGGAAATTGTCCGTTTTTATGCTTGGGTTTCACGAAGTATCGACAGCTGTGTAGCAGACAAAAAGCCTATGATCTAAGGCTAGCACACTGAGTGGGGAGACACAGCAAGGCCTGTCTGTCTAGATTCTTCTTGGCCTTTCTGAGCATGCATTCCTTCCTTGTGCATCTAGGGCAGAGCACTTTCTGGAATGGGGGTTTTATGGCCTACAGTCAAACAAGGTAGGTCCTAGCCCAGTGTAGTGGCTCACACCTGTAATCCTAGCACTTTGGGAGGCTGAGGTGGGAGCACTGCTTGAGGCCAGGAGTTCAAGACCAGCCTGAGCAAGAACAAGACTCCATCACTATAAAAAATAAAAAACTTAGCTGGGCATGGTGGCAGATGCCTGGAGTCCCAGGTGCTGGGGAGGCTGAGTCAGAAGGATCACTTGAGCCTAGGAGTTTGAGGTTACAGTGAGCTGTGAGGATGCCACTGCAAAAAAATTTGACCCCATCAGAAAAAAAAAAAAAAAAAGGTAGGTTAGATAATGATTTTAGACCAGTGTTTACACAGAATAGTTGTGGATGTTAGTAGCGCTGAGTGGCTGACTTTCAGGAAACAGGGTTCTAACTTGTGTGACCCTCCTTGGGGAAGAGGGAGTCTAGTTTCTGTGGCCAGCCTCAGGGAAGAATGGGACGGAGGGACAGGAAGACAGGAGAAGGTTAGAGAAGAACTTTTGCTTCTGAGGCCTTCCTTTTGGGGTACTGTTTTCTGAGCCCCACCCCCTGTGAGGGCCCAGAATCTCTGCTCTAGAAGCAAGGGGAGCCCTGGTCCCAAGCCCGCACCCATGACAGACTCACACACTAGGGAAGAAGAGAGCTGCACAGAGGCCAGTCCTGAAGTCACTGGAAAACCAGGCCATGGAGTAGAAGCCTGCTCACCTCCTCCACTGATGGGGCCCCGGCCCGTGAGGCCCAGCAATCACCAGGCCGCTCCCCGGACACGCCGGACCCCTCTCCCTGCAGCAAATTGTCTACTCTACCAGAAGTCTGCTGTCAATTGTACTTATTATTGTTGATAATGCATCTAGATTAAATGTTATGCAAAGTAATAAGCTGTAAAAAGAATAATAAATGAAAAGGAGGCTGGTGATTCCAAGCACACCATATTGAATGCTTTGCAAAGACTCCATCAGGGCATGTCATTAAAAATGTCGTTAAATAAAGCGTGGGTGAGACCGCCAAAACAGACAGGGGTTTGGGGAGCGGGCTGGGGGAGTGGTGGACATAATCATAAAAAAATCTGGAATTCTGCATTTCTATTGCTTTTCGTGGGTCTTGATGTTCTTATTCCAGTTTAAAGAACTCCAGGCTAGAATTCTTTGCGATCGATGCAAGAAAGATGAAGGAAACCCCGAATTAGCAGACCCATACTCCAAGAATAGGCTTTAACCCTTCATCAAAGGACTGGCAAGTAAGTGCATATTTATATACTCTAAATGGAGTTAAAATGCTTAAGATGCGTAATACCTTTTTATTTTTTCTTTTACAATACCTAATTTAGCATTCTTTTTGGATTCGCCACCACTGCCTGCTATGTCAGAGAGGAGAAGAAAACTTGTCCTTAGAAGAAAACTACCCAGAGGCTCCAAGGGAAAGGGTCCATAGAAGCCTGTCCCGTCCCTCCCCTCTGTGATTTGTCTGTAATTTACTGCAGTTGGGAAGCCTGGGCACCATGGCCAAGACCCAGCTGACGGGGACAATCAGGGATCTATCCTGAAGCCCTACTGATAAATGACTTTCCTGTAGGTATCACAAGTTTTCAAAATATAGTCTCCCTTCAAAGAGTTAATTAAAAATCTGACCCTCTAGGTAAGACCTCGTAATGCCCTTGGCTTGCCTCCCACCGGGCATAGATACAGGTGGCACATGCTGTCTACTTGGGCATTATCTGCTTGTCCCAGGCCAGGGCCTTGTGCAAGGGGGCACACAAACCCTCATTCTTCCGTTGATGCATTCATTCCACAAATGTTTATTGAACATTTATTATGTTCAGGGATTACCTGTGAAATGAAGAAGACGGTCTCTGCCCACTGTTAAGCAGAGGAGACAGAAAAAGATGACAAATACAATGTGATCAGCACTGGAGTAGATGCTAAATGAACAGAGAGGAGAGAATAACCAGATATTGATTGGTTAATGCCAAGCTCACTGCTGTAGATGACCACATGTGCATGCACACACACACACACATGCACACACACACGCATGCACACACACACACACGCACACACACACGCACGCACGCACACACACACGCACACTCACACATGCACATGCACACGCACACACACACATGCACACGCACACGCACACACACGCGCACACACACATGCACACGCACACACACGCACACGCACATGCGCACACACACACACACGCACATGCGCACACACACACACACGCACACACATGCACACTCGATTCTTCCCACCCTGCAGCAGCTCTCAGCAGTTCACAATGTACTCGGGAGAGGAGAACTCTAAACCCCCAAAAGAAAATGAATCCGAAAATACAGCTTCTGGGCCAGGAGACGCCTCCCTCCCCCGGCACTGCAGTTACCTGGGGTACACGCAGAGCTGTGTCCTGCCAACCACCAAGAAGTAACCCTACCCCAGCCCGAGTGACTCAGATGAGTCAGCAAAGCAGATGGAGGAGATCCGGGGTCTCCAGGAATTCCATCCGGAAACCCTCTGCACAGCCAGGGCTCTAGAGGACACCAGTCTGACCCTGTTACTCCTCTGCTTGAAACATTTCAGTGATTCTGTCATCTACAGGACTAATCAAGTCTTTGCCCCATAAGATTGTATGGACTGCTTTCTGTGATTTGTCAACTACTTCATCTCATCCTCAGCTAATTCCATTCCACTTATAGACACACACACACACTTTGTTTTATGCATCCATGGTTTTGTTTATACTATTCCTCTGCCAGGACGTGTTGGCAGTATTTTGTTTCTTTGTTTTGTTGTCTTTGGCTTTATCCTGGCTAACTCTCACTCTTCAAGACCCAGCTCCAGCCCTGTCTCTTCTTGGAGGTCTTCTTGAAGCCCCAAGCCCTCCACATGTTCCCGTAAAATCCAATGCCTATCCCCATCTTGCTACCATATTGTATTAACACCTATGCATACACTTATTGAGATATGTCATTCTCTCTGGCCTCCACCAGCATATAGCCCAGTACTCAGCACATAATCAGAGCTCAATAAATATTGATCATCTGAGACAGGCAACCTAGTGCAAAAACCATGTCCTCCATGCTACAAAATCTGCTGCATAAGGAGAGGCAGGTTGTAACAAGACAGCCGGGTAGTGTCCACACTAGGTTGGAGAGCAAGGGCATGAACATAAGCATCACCATGGAAGGTGTCCTGACCCACTGACCTGACATACACTGGCTGCTTGGTGGTCAGATCCTAAGAGAACAGGATCAGATATATTATCCAACACATATAAGGAACTCATACAACTCAGGAGCAAACATAAATAAATAAATAAATAAGCTGATTAAAAATTGGGCAAAGAATCAGAATAGACACTTCTCAAAACACAAATGCAGCCAATAGGTATATGGAAAAAATGCTCAACCTCACTAATCATCAGGGAAACACAAATGAGAACCACGATAAGATATATCACCTCATACCTGTTAGAATGGTTATTATCAAAGAGACAAAAGAAAACAAGTGCTGGCCAGGATGTCGAGAAAAGGGAAGCCTTGTACACTGTGGGTGGGAATGTAAATTAGTACAGTCATTATGGAAAACAGTATGGAGGTTCCTCAAAATATTAAAAATAGAACTGCCATATTGCTGTAGTTTGGATATGTTCGGTTTGGCCCTGCCAAGTGTCATGTTGAAGTCTGATCCCCAGTGTTGGAGGCGGGGCCTGGTGGGAGGTGTTTGGGTCATGGGGGTGGATCCTTCATGAATGACTTGGTGTCATTCTCGCAGGAATAAGTGCGTTCTCTTAATTCCTGCAAGAACTAGTTGTTGAAAAGAGCCTCCTCCTCTCTCTCTCTCTCTGTCCCTCTCTCTCTCCCCCTCTCCCACCATGTGATTTCTGCAAATGCAGCTCCCTTTTCCTTCTTCCATGGATGGAAGCAGCCCAAAGACCTCCCCAAAAGCAGATGCTGGCGCCATGCTCTTTGTACAGCTTGCAGAACCATGAGCCAAATAAACACCTTTTCTCTACAAATTACCCAGCCTCAGATATTCCTTTACAGCAACGCAAATGGACTGAACACATACGATCCAGCCATCCCATTTCTGGGTATTTATCCAAAGGAAATGAAATCAGTATGTTGAAGAGATATCTGCACTTCCATGTTCACTGCAGCACTATTCCCAATGTAAGTGTCCATCAATGGATGAATGGATAAAGAAAATGTGGTATATAAATAAAATGCCACATAACTATATAATGGAATATTATTCAGCCTTAAAAAAGAAAGCAATCCTGCCATTTATGACAACCGGGACAAACATGGAAAATACTGTGCTAAGTGAAGTAAGGCAGACACAGAAAGACAAGTACTGCAGGATCTCACTTACATGTGGAATCTAAAATAGTCGAACTCGCAGAAGCACAGAGTAGAATGGTGGTTGCCAGGGGCTGGGGACAGGGAAAATGCGGAGGTGTTGGTCAAGGGATACAAAGTTTCAGTTGTGCAAGATGAACAGGTTTTGGAGATCTAATGTGCAGTGTGGCGACTATAATTAACTACATTGTACTGTATACTTGAAATTTGCTGAGAAGGTAGATCTTAAGTGTTCTCACCAGAAAAAAAAAAAAAAAGCTAACTATGTGAGGTGATGGATGTTAACCAGCCTGACAGAGGTGAACATTTTACAATGTAGCCGTATATCAAAATATCAAGTTGTATACCTTAAATATATACAGTTTTTATTTGCCTCCTATACCTCAATAAAGCTGGAAAAACTCAATAAAAAGAGAGAGAGAGAGAGAGAGAGAGAGAGAGAGAGAGAGAGAGAGAGAGAGAGAGGAAAGGATTGGGTTAGGTTACCCCAGCTTGATAACAAGCTCTCGCAACCATCTCCGTCCTGTTGGTCTCTGTCCACGGTGACCAACTTTCAGACCCGCAACGCTTCTCCAGGAATGATGACAAGAGCCTGTGCTGCCCAAATGCCACCACCATTCAGTCTTCTTGGCAACTGCGGCTCCCTGTGTGTTCATAAATCAGCATTCTGGCTGACCCATTAGACTGCTGTGAGTTGAGACAGTGTAAATCAATTCACCAAGACCTAATGCGCCCCTGGAGAAAGGAAGGTGACGCAGAGCTTCTGACCTCAGAGCAGAGGACCCAGCCCAGGACTGACATCTCCCATGTCACCCGGGAGGCAGGCCGCCCACTGCAGCACGACCCTGTATCACGTAGCAACTCTGTGGATAAGCACTGAATTACCGACGCAGAGTAAACCAATCCACTGGCTAAAAGGAAGATCATTCACCATGAAGCATCTAGGAGCTAAACAGGAGCTTACAGATCCTCCTGCAGCACCTGGACATTTCCCCATGAGGAACAGAAGGGTATCTGCTGTGAATTCTAATCAGCCCAGTATTGAGAGGGACGTAAGAGAAATCTGCTCACTTGCAAAGCTGGTGAGCGAGTTTGGGCATTACATTGTACGTCAGAGAGAAAATGAACTTTAGAGCCAAACAGGCAGGGGGCTGGATCCCAGTTCTGCTGCTGCTAGCTCTATGGTTTTGAGCAAGTCATCAAACATCCTCTCAGCATCTATTTCTCAACCTACAAAGCAGGATTAATACTATCTAGTACACAGAGTCATGGTTAACTGAGATATTATTGCATAGACCACATGCCTCATATATATAAGGTGCTCAATAATGGTTTCTTTACAGGAACCAAAGATAGTATGAAGTTGTCATGAAGGGCTAAGCTGTGATGCCTGCTCTAAATACTGTTACAGTTCAAAAAAGAGGAAATACCTGCTTGGGGCTTTATAGAGAGCAGATTGATGGGTCTAGGGAATGAGTGGTTCAGCCTGGAACAATTTAGAGTTATTTCATATCTATCAAAAAACATCCAAAGCCTCCACTGGGTCCTATAATCAAACCAATCATTCCACAGCTCATCCCTTCACACCCTGTTATGGGTTGAATTGTGTTCCCCCAAAATTTATACGTTGAAATTCTAACCCCCAGTATCTTAGCATGGGACCTTCTTTGGAAATAAGGTCACTGCAAATATAATTAGTCAAGTTAAGGTGAGGTCGTGCTGGAGTAGGGTAGAACCGTAACCCCACATGACTGGCATCCTTTAAAAACGGGGAAATTTGGACACAGACACACATGGCGGGGGGGGTGCCACGTGAAGATTAGAGTTATGCAGCCATAAGCCAAGGAATTACTTGATTTCAGACTTCTGGCTTCCATAATTTTGAGACAATAAATTTTTAGTTTTGAAGCCACTTGGATTGTGGAAGTTTGCTTTGGCAGCCGTAGGAAACTAATCCCCACCCCATCTCCACTCCATCCTGCCCCAGGGAGGACCAAACCCAAGCCAAGGGGAGCCCAAGAGACCTACACTCGGTCTCTCAGCTCAAGGACTGGGGCTAGGCAAGCTCCCAGCACCCTCCAAGACCTATGGTCTTCCCTTCCCTTGCCTGCCGGAGAGGGTAGACAAAATAGCCGGCATTTCAGGTCCACAGATTCCTGATGATGGACGCAAGGGTGGCCATGGCCATAGAAGCCCAGTTAGACACCATCTTTAAGGTCTCCTAGTCCTGTCTGGTTCTAAAGGCACTAACTATGGCACTTGTCCGTGGCCGGCTAACTTCTACTTAAGCATAAACACTGACAGGAAGTTTGCTACCTCTTTAACTTGAGGGTTCCACTTAAAAATGGTTTTAAACTTTGATCAAAGTTTGTCCTATAAATAAGTCAAATGCAACTCTTTCTTCCTGTAGCCTCTGTCTTAGCCAACTAGCTCTGCAGGAAAGAAAAGGAAAAGAAGAAATCCAATCCCACATCGTCGTGGCAGCCCTTCAGGCACTTGGAGACTTTTGTCACATCCCTCCTAGTCTCCTCTTATCTCATTAGCCCTTCCTCTCTGCTCACCTCCTACCAGAAAGGGAAGTGGTGTGTGTTCACAAATAATGGAAGGATTTTACCTAGTCCATGTGTCTTGATCACGGTTGAGATTCAGAGTTGGGTTTGCAAGGTCACACGTAGTAAGCCCCCACCTCACTTTCCAACCATGAGACACATTTCGGGGGTGGGGTAGGGGGTTGCTTACTAAAAGCCAGGTGCTGGGCCAGGGACCGGGAGAACCAACAGGACTGAGATGTGGTGTCGTCTAGACCCCAAGCTCTTGGCAGGCACGGTGGCCCTGACTGTCGGCACGAAGTGGAAAAAAACGCTTTACCCAAACAGGCCGTACATGAAAGTTAAAAAGAGAGAGGAAAATGCAGCTACCCTCCAATTAATGTCAGACTTCCAGAAAGTTCAAACAAGGAGAAGATTATTTTCCCCAAAAAAAGGAGATTAAAAAAATCTAGATTGACCTGCAAACAACCCCTGACCTCATTTGAAAAGTTTACTCTCTTTTACCCAAAGCCCAGGGTCCCTTCTTGGGGTGTAAATTCCCTGAAAAGCAAAACCTTTCTGGGACATGAAACTGTCGGCTGCCCTTTTGAGGGCTGAGAGCAAAGAGCTCTGAAATTTATGCACTACATTAAGCGAGATGCCTCGGTATCCAACTAGGTTAAATTGCTTTCTATATTTAAATTGCCTGCTAGCTGGTTAGATGTGGGAGCTACAGCTGTGAAATGGATAGTTCCAGCCAATAAATAGAAAGGCATAAATCCTAATGGATTAATCTGTAATAATTAGACAATTCTGCGTGACTTTGACATGGATCCCAACTCTTGGGAGGGAAAGGAGAGAGGTGAGGTGGCCTTAGGTGTCGGGGCACATGGCAGGAGAACAGCAGGGAAGACAGGCAGAGTCTGAGGACTGAGGCAAGCGTGCCATGCCACAGACAGCGGGACTGGACGGGGCCGACATAGGTGGACAGAGGCCGAGTACAGAAGTATCCTCTCCAGCCGGGCCCGGTGGCTCACGCCTGTAATCCCAGCACTCTGGGAGGCCGAGATGGGAGGATCGCTTGAGCTCAGGAGTTCGAGACCAGCCTGAGCAAGAGCGAGACCCCATCTCTACTGAAAAAAAAAAACTAGCCAGGCAACTAAAAATAGAAAAAAATTAGCCAGGCGTGGTGACACGTAACTGTGGTCCCAGCTACTCGGGAGGCTGAGGCAGGAGGATCACCAGAGCCCAGGAGTTTGAGGTTGCTGTGAGCTAGGCTGACACCACAGCACTCTAGCCTGGGCAACAGAGCGAGACTGTCTCAAAAAAAAAATAAAGTAGTATCCTCTAGACAAAAGATAATCGCCCCCAAACCAGAAATTTACATTCTTGATAAGAAAAGAAATAACAGCGAACTCCTTTCTCTCTCCTCCCCCTCCACTTTCCCCATAGAAGTTCTATTTTGCTTCTGCTTCTCAAAGGGGGAAAGCCCTTTGGAGAAATTTTCTTTGGAGTGACAAGAACTGTCTGAGAAACTGACCCAAAGCACTTCATTCAGCTCTTGCCCTCCTCTTCCAACTCTTCCCTCTGGCCAAGACCAGGGAACCCTGAAGAGAGTGACTGCCCAGCAGAGAGGGCCATCTCCCCCACCATCCCAAAGGCAGCCAGCTCCCCGGGGACCGGGGGGAGGGGCTGAGACCCAGGGTGAGTCAGGCTGGAAGGCAGAGCTGGTGCAAAGCATGGGTACATCTTTCTGGCCCAGGGCAAGTCCCAGAAAATCCCTCCTTAGCCCAGATCACGACAGAGCACAAGAAGAGCTGTGGGTACTCTCGACACATTTGGGTCTAATCAAACTGACAAGTTAGGATCTTGTCAATCTGGAACTCCAGGACAGCGCTGAGCCCCTGGACATTCCCCGGCACCATCCTCTGTCTTCAGGTAACCTCCAGGACCAGAATGACCTCCCCACCCAGCATGTCCAACTTACTCCTCCATTCTTGGCCCCGGCGAGACTGACCTCTTTGCTCCAAGAGGACTCAGAAAGTAGCTAGGCATCTAAAGGGTGCTGGTGAGAACGATGGAACCAGAGCATAACCACTAAACAGCCTTGGAGTCTCAGGCTGTCTAGACAGGGTTTTCTGACGCCAAATAAACTGAGAAGAATAGCTCTGGCTTTATCTTGAAAAGGAGAAGCCAAAAACACAGCCTGAAAGATTAGATGGCAGGCTGGGGCCAGGGAATGAGCTGGATTTTTTATTTATGTGACTTATCAGAGGCACCGAGAGCCTAGAGATCCTAGCTGGGCATCACGTTGGACACTCCGACCCTGCATCTGCCAGCTTAGATGGGATGTCTACACCATCAAACCTCATGCCTACAGCAATGTCCTCCTACACTAAAGCAGAACCTGCTCACCACCCATCTGTGATGCAAAACTATAAATCCAAAGCCAGAAACATAATCAGAAATGAAGAGAGTGGAAATAAGACATGAGCAGAGAACAAGGTCTAGAAATAGAGGCAATGTCTGCCGTAGGCTCCAGATCAGGCGTGGGCAGAAGCCAGTGCACCCCAGCACCCCACTGTGGTGCTCCCTGGAGAGGGATGTGGAGTCAAAGGTGAGGGTAGATGGTGACTGTCCAGCCTCTGTCTGCCTCCCCAACACCTGTCTCCTGTCCCCATCTTCCAGGTGAGCCAGGTGGGCCCCCTAATCCTGTGTAAATAAAACAATACCTTATTGAAAGAAAACTCGAGTAAAGATAGTCTATCTGTGGATGGGAAAACTGAATGTTGTTAAGAAATGTTCATTTCTAAATTAGTATAACTCCAATCCAAATTCCAAGAGAATTTCCTTCTTAAAGCTTAACTAAGTGATTCCAATGATCATCCCTAAAAATAAAGATGCAATAATTTCCCAAAAACATAAAAAATAAGAGTAATAAGAGGAATTTGCTGTGACAAGTATTAAAACTGACTATACCTACGGCAATCCAATGGCAGGGAGCTGATGGAGAAATTAATGCATAGTTCACTGATAAATTCAAGTGTGTAAATAAATGCACACCTAAGTATAAATTAATTTTAAAAGATGTCGTCACTAAACCATCAGGAAAACATCATTTTGGATACTTGGTTAATTATTTGGTTAACATTGAAAACAATTTTTATCAAAATCAATTCCAGATGGATGAATTATATAACTCATAAGTCATATGAAATCATAAAATAAGTAGAAAGATACAGGTGAATAGTTAATTTACTTTGTAGTGGAAAAGACTGTCTAAGCATAAGAATGAGAAATTATAAAGAGAAAAACCAAGAAAATTTTCTACACAGAAAATTAAAGTCTATGCATGTCAAAAACCCCATTAGAATCAAATAGGTAAATAATACATTGGAATAAAATAAGGATATAATTAAACAATCCTTTTTACATTATATGGAGAGCTCATATTTAATAATAAAAAGAAAAACACAGCAATTAAAAATAGGCAAAAGATATAAATTACTACATAAAAATACAAATGGCCATTAAACATTTTTAAGAATAATATCCAGTGCTATAAGATGATCATTCCCAATAATCGCATATAGGGGTATAAATTGATTAAAAAAAAAAACAAAACAAAAATCATCCCTACCTGCTCAAATGTTCTAGAAAGTAATTTAACAATCGGTAATTTAATAAGAATCTGACTTCTAGTAATATATTCTAAAAAATCCAAGATATAGGAAGACATAAACTGTGTTTCTATAGTATTAATAATATTATTGATAAGGACAAAAAATTGAAAATAACTCTAATGTCCACTAACTGGGTACTGGTTAAATAAAACTATATATAATGCATCTACAAGGTTGACTATTCCAGCCATTTGATATCAATGGCATAGAAAAGGCTGAAAACAATCTTAAATTTTAAAAACTTAAAACGAAGACTGGAAATATAGTGACTAATTCTATAAAAAATATATTTATGCATAGAAAAAAAGACCGGAAGGGATTATTTAAAATGCTAATAGTAGTTATCTCTGAGTAGTAGAATTGAGATGATTTCAATTTTTGTCTTTATACCATTCTGTGTTTTTCAACTGTTCTATATGGAACATATTTCACTTTTATAATTAGAATTAAAAGTAATCAAGCTTATTTATAAAAGATTAAGCCTCCAGGGTTCCAGGAAGAGAAAAAAGGGGAGCGGTCTGTCTCTCCAAAAAACGCATCTGCAACTGCCCTGGTGTTTATCCTCTGGCGCTACACACAGTACCAGAGGCTCTAACTTGGGCTGACAGCAGGATTATTTATACTGGTGGCCACACTGCTGCCTGCCCACCTGAGGGAAGCTCCCTGCCGGATCTCCACCTACCCTAAATAAATCAGACCCCGCAAGCCAAGCCTGGCTGGCTGCACTTATCCATGTAAATTAGCTTGATTTCATATCCATAATTTCTCTCCTCAATTGCCACACATGCATGGAGACACACGCACCTGCTGGCTCCTCAGACGTGGCTGGCAGTCACTGAGCTATCCCTGCCTGGTCCCGACTCACACCCCCAGCCAGGCTCAGCGCTCAGGCTCCCACACGCCCCGATCGCCACGTGGCTGCATCGCTGAGTCGCTGCTCGCACTGTTCTCCTGCCTGGAATACCATCCTCCCTCCTGGCAGCCCATCCGCATCCTGCCCGCAGTGCAGGTGCCTCTGCGGTCTCCTGCTAGAACCACTGGACAGGCTGCTCTTGTGGCTGGCACTGGGCATGACACCAGGGACATAAATGGGTATGGCATGAGCCATGGCCCACAAGGAGTAGCACCATCTAGTGCAGCAGACACACAGATAAAGAGATCACTGGACCCACCAAGAGGAGTGCCAGGAGGGAGACAGATCCCCGATGCTAAGTGGTCATGGAGGACTTCCTGGAGGAAGTGTTGCCTGTGCTGAGTCTAGAAGGATAGGTAGGAATCAAGCAGGTGAAAACTGTGGGGAAGATTCTAGAAAAGGAAACAGACTAAATGAAGACCCACAGGTGCAAAGCAGCTGCCGCAATGGGGAACCCCAAGCTGAGAGTTCTGCATTGAAGGAACGAGAAGGGAGACGGAGGGGATAAAAGAGGAAAATGAGTTGGAAAAAGGCAATTCATAGAGAGCATTGTGTGCCGTGCCTGAGAGCCTGGCGTGGCCTAGGACTTCCACGAGGCTGCCTCTCCCTTCCCGGGCCCCCTAGTGTGCCCAGAGCACGTCCTCAGCAAGCGCCCACCTGGCTGGGCTGCCGCATCACAACAGCTCCGAGTCTGGCAGGGTTAACTTAGTCACTCCTGTGTCTGCTGCCCTGACTTGCAACTTCCGAGTTCCTCCCTCCTTCTAGATTCCTGACACCTGGCCTGACACCTGACTGTGTCATGCATACCAGCAGCCACCCTCGACTTGATCCAGCCATTTCTCTTCTGAACCTTCTCCAGTCCACCGTCCACTCCCCTCTCTCCTCCAAAGCCATTCTCATCAGTGTCACCGATGACCTCCCCGTTGCTGAATCCAAGGTCCAATTTCCAGTCCTCATTTTACGTGACATGTTAGTGACATTCACTGACCTTTCTCCAGGATGCACTTTCTTCCCCAGCCTTCTGGAACATTCCCACAGTTGCTTGGTTTTCCTCCCATCTTGCTGGTTTCTCTTTCTCAATCTCCTTTGCTGGCCCCTCCTCATCCAGAGCTAACTGTGGCCGTGCCTCAGGGCTCAGTGTTTGGTGTCCTCTCCAACAGTGCTTGAATGTTGTCTTCGTGACAGCCTAACGCCCGCACTCTTAACTCATACATCCCACCATCTGTGTGGAATTTCACCGGGATGTCTCATACTTACCTTAAACTTAACACATCCCAAACTGAACTCCCCAAACCCTCTCAGATTCCCATTACTCCAAGTCTTCCCATCTCAGCACATAGCAACCCCACCCCTCCAGCTGCCCAGGTCAAAAACCTCAGAACTATAAAGAAAATAGAGTAGAACAGTTTTGGAATCTTGGGTTAAGCAAAGATTTCTTAAACAGGATATCAAATGTACTGACCCTAAAGTAAATAAATCATAACATTACAAATAAGAGCTTCTGTCCATCAGAAAAACACCATTAAGAAAGTGAAAGGCAAACTAGAGTGAGACATTATATTTGTAATGTATATAATCAAATGACTCGTGTCCAGAATATACAATGAAATCCTATAAATTGATAAGAAAGACAGGCAACTCAATTTTTTTCTCTGGGCCAAAGACACAAACAGGCATCTTTTTACAAAAGTTGACATATTGGAATGGTCAGTATACATAAAAATCTGCTCCATCTTTTTGTCATCAGGGAAATGCTAATTAGAACCACCATGAGACATTGCTGTACACCCAGCACAATTGCTGGCATGGAAAAAACAGACAATACCAAATGTTGACAATTGTGTGGAGCAACTGGAACATTCATCCATGTTGGCAGGAGAGTAATTGGTCCAAACATTGTGAGATAAGGCTTAATAGTATCTATTAAAACTAAACATAATTGTATACCTTATGACCTAACAATTTCATGCTTTAAGATACACTCAACAAAAATGTGCATGTGTGCAGCAAAAGGTACACACAAGAATATTCACTGGATTGTTATTTGTAATAGCCAAAACCTAGAAACAATCCAAAATGCCCATCCATATTAAATTGGATAAGAAAATGTTGTAATCATCAGGGAAATGCAAATCAAAACCACAATGAGATATCACCTAACTCCAGTGAGAATGGCTTTTATCAAAAAGTCCCAAAACAACAGACACTGGTGTGGATGTGGAGAGAAAGAAACATTTATGCACTGTTGGTGGGACTGCAAACTAGTACAAGCTCTATGGAAAGGAGTATGGAGAGTCCTCAAAGAACTAAAAGTAGATCTACCATTTGATCCAGCAATCCCACTACTAGGTATTTACCCAAAGGAAAAAAAGACATTTTATAAAAAAGACACTTGGACTTGAATGTTTGTAGCAGCACAATTCACAATCGCAAAGATGTGGAAATAACCCAAGTGCCCATCAATACATGAGTAGATTAATAAAATGGGGTATATGTATACTGTGGAGTATTACTCAGCCATAAAAAATGGTGAACTAATACCTTTTGTAATAACCTGGATGGAACTGGAGACCATCCTTTTAAGAGAAGTATTGCAAGAATGGAAAAATATACACCACATGTACTCACTACTAAATTGGAACTAATAGATCAACACTGATGTGCACATATGGTAGTAAAATTCAACAGAAATCAAGCAGGTGCGAGGGGGGAGGAAGGGATGGGTAAATTCACACCTAACAGGTACAATGCACACTATCTGGGTGATGGACACACTTATAACTTTGATTCAAACTGTACAAAAGCAATTCACATAACCAAAACGTTTGTATCCCCATAATATTCTGAAATTTAAAAAAATTTAAAAAAAGAAAATCTTGTATACTCACTTATAAAGTCTAGTAACACTATACAGCAAAGGAGAATGAATTACCGCTACATGCAACATTATGAATGAATGTCATAATTTCAAGCCAAGGACGCCAGACAAAAAAAGAGTACACACTTTATATAAATGACTGCATCTATACAAAGCTTAAAAGCAGACAAAACTAATCTATGGTGTTATAAGTCAAATTAATGATAACCTTTGGGAAAAGGCAGAAGATGACTTCTGAGGAGTTGACAGCGTTTCAGTTTCTTGATGTGGATGGAAGTTAAGGGACTGTGTTGCTTTGTGAAAGTTTATCATCTTCATTCCGGTTCCTTATAAGCAAAGGCTGAGATGGAGATTCTTGTGCAAGCGATTTAGTGAGCGGGTGTGGAAGGAACCGGGCAGAACAAGGGAAGAGAGCCTAGCGTGGACGTGGCCGGCCTAGAGACGGCACAATTCCTTCTGTGGGTATATACTGCAACCCCCGAGTTTATTGGGGTGGGCCTTGGAGCCAACCTGAAATGTTCTCTTTCTCTCCCACCACGCGCCCCACCAGCAAAGCCTACCAACACCACCTTCCACTGCTACACGCAGATTTCTCACCCCTGGCTCATGGTCTTAGCCTCCTAACTGGTCTCCCAGGCTCCGTCCTTGCCCCTGAAGTCTGGTCCCAACACAACAGGCAGAGGATCCCTCCGAGGCATAATTCAGACCATGCCCCTCCTCAGCTCAAAACCCTCCAGTGGCTCCACGTTTCCCTCAGAGGACGAGGCACGTCTTCACAACGGCCTGGCACAAGACCTCACCATGTGACCTGTCCCCTACCCTGTCTCCAGCCTCACCTCTCCACCCCCCCCCACCACCGCCTTTACTCTACTTAAGCCATGTGACTTCATGGATGTTCCTAGAACACACCTGTCTTGCGACCTATGCTCTGAAAAGACCTCTCCCCAGAGATCCACAAATGAAAACCCTCACTTCCTTCCTTGGAATCTTTACTCAGATACCACCTTCTCCATGCGCCCTGGCACCCATATTTAGAACTGTTCCCACCCACCCCTGGAGATTGTCAGGGTTCCCAGTCCCCCTCACCCCACAGCATTTCTTTTTTCTGTAGCATGTATTTTCTTCAGTATATTACTTAATTTACCTATTAAACATTGATTAGTTACTGTCATCTCCCTTCACCCCACCACACACACATACACACACACACACACACACACACACACACACACACTAGAATGAATTGCACAAAGCATTGATCTGCTTGGTGGCTTTATGTCTCTGGCACCTAGAGTCCCGTGGAGCTTGGAGCTCTTCTGGTACCTCGTAGACCCAACTCAGCATTTGCTGAAAGAATGAGCTTCCCCTTCACACTGCTCTGGGGCCAATGTCAGAATCTGGACCTTCCACACTGCTCCTTTGCAAGGACCCTCTGTCCCCAGCATCCCGCCGTGGGGGCCACATGTTGTGTCAGCCGCTCAGCTGGGCAGTTTCCCTGTCCTGAAAACTGCTCTCGCTGCATTGCTTCGCGGATCAGCCCTTAAGTTCCAGGCTCTGAGTGAGCAGGGAGCAAATCTTCTCCATCTGTCCTATTTCCCACAGGCTCTGCCACGGTGCCCAATAAGTACTTGTGGGAAGGAAGAACAAATGTCATCTAAATTGAATTTAGAAGGTAGCTTCAGCAGTAACTTTCACGGTGCTAATGAAGGTATATCATCTTCACCCCCGAAGTGAACCCAGGGGACTTCAAAAAAGTTTCCCCTTTGCCTAGCAAGCAGGTTATAGGTGGGAAGTGATGGTCATAAACTGCCTGCAATTCATTCTGGTTTTAAAAGTTCATTCGGTGCTTGCACAGTGCTGGCCAGAGATAACCGACGGCCCGGAACAGAGGGGAGAGGTCAGCATCCAGCTCTCGGGACAGACAGAGGTGGCGTCCCCCTGGCTGTGATGGATGGCGGCAACCTTCAGCTTCTAATTATTCCCAGAGAATTCACGTGTGACTCCAACCCCAAATCACACACGTGGGGAGAAGGACAGCGCCAAGGCAAGAGGCGTAGTCAGCAAAATTGAAATCCCTTGAGAATGGAGGAGGCAGAACGCCCCGTCTTCGTCTGCCCTATAAAAGCCTAAGTGATGTATTTTCTTCCCTCGTTGACTTTTTTTTTAAGTGTCTCTCTCATAAGTCATTAATAACTAATTTCACAATCGCTGCATCATGTGACAGTCATAAAATATTGCCTGCGCTTTTCCCAGCAAATTTTAGTATTGAGCCAATAATTGAATCCAAATTATCTATTAAGTTAATTCTTTAGTAGACAATATTTTACACTTGAAGTCATTTTTCACAAGTACTCCGGAATGAAGTAATTGTGGAATTAGCGATGACTTTCCCCCCCCCCCAATCCTGAACAAGTAAAAGTAAAATTGCTGGGTTCAGCCTGGAGGGCATCAAGCTGTTATGAATTCTTTTCTTCTCTATTTTTCTTCTTCCTGGTTAGAACCAGCTCCATGTCCTCAGAAATCACCAGGCAGACGGCTGAATGTTGCTTCTGTACGATCAGTGTCTTAGCTGTGGCCATTCGGGGACCACCTGACAGGTAGTCACATGTCACCCTCTCTGGCTTTTAAGGAGACTTTGCACTTTTTGTGAAGATAAGTGCACCGTGCACTTGAGAAGTCCAACCAACCCACGTCTCCCTTTTCTGAGAGCTGCCCTCCCCTCCCCCCGACAGGCATGGTCCCCTGTAGCCACCTCTGTACCGCTGACCCTGCCCCCACCCTGCCTCACCACCCTGTCACTGCCCACAACTGATCGGTCCCCAGTGGACACCTGACCTGGGCTGAGAAAATCAGAGCTCTTCTTACAAGAATTTGAACTTGAGTCAAAGAAGCAACAGCCAGTCTCTGTTGGTCTCTTGAATTAAGGACGTGAGATTCCCACGCACTTTATGCAGGAAATTGATTTGCAACTCCCAGATTTCCATGGACCCAGGGGGGCCGGAACCAGAGAAGAGTGAGAGTGAGGGGGAGACGGACCCAGAAACGGAGAGCAAATGCAGCATCCGGCGAGGGCCCGGATGCAAAGACGCAAGGGACTGAGGGAAGACGAACCCCGCTTCCGGTCTGGGGCCATGAGATTCTGTCTCCTTCTGTGGCTTTGGGACTTCTGCTTTATTATGGGAACACATGGGGTGGAGGGAACCTCACATATCTAACACCAAAAGCCCCAAAGATTAAAAAGATAGCTCTTGATGGAAGGTTGTATTAAGGCGCTCGGGAAAGGGGGTCTGCACCTCGTACTTGAAGACATTTCTAAAAATGCTTTGAGCACCTTAAGATTGCTGCCCGGCATCTCTCTGCCCCTTCGTGCTCCTTCCTCTACCGAACACTTCCAGATGGCAGCTGCGGAGCAGCATGGCCGGTCTCTTCTAGAATCCACCACCCTTCTCCCCTCGTCACCAACACCGACGAGCAACACGGAGTGACCCATTCATTCATCCATCCCTCGTGGTGAGCGAGCGCCATTTGGAACCAATGGCAAGACTGGGAGGGTCCTGCTCGCCCGTGAGGCACAGGCAAGGTCCCTTCCAGTCGGAGAAGAATCATTTACTACTTCTGTCCCTGTCATTGCCGTGATCAAGTCCCCACTTTTTGCAGAACTGATTAAAGTGAGTTTCTCTTACCATCAACCAAAACGATCCTCCTCCAAAAAAAATTCCTAGCGCCCCCCTACGCGTCGGCCTTTGCCCCTGCACAGCAGAAAACAGCAGAAGAGGAAGAGCATGGGGCCAGACAGATCCGGCTGTGCATGTCGATTTCCTCTTAAAAAATAAAACAGTGAAGCTCGCGTTTCTCCAATCAGCATCACTTGCTGTCTGTTTGGGACAGCAGATTCTCTAGACTCGGGGAAGTCCTCGTCTAGTCTAGTTTCCTGAGAAATCTATTACAATGACGGTTATTGTTTTCAATCGCTGTTGAACTTCATTCTTTTTTTATTATTATCATTATAAATAGATATTGAACTTCATCAAATGCTTTTCCTACAACTCTTGGGATAATCGTATGATTTCTTTTCCTGCTTTGGTCCACAAATGTGTGAATTGCCAGTCTTTCCGCTGCTAAACCAGCCTGCATTCTTTACATAAACCCACCGGCACGATTGTGGCAATTGCTTTTAATGCCCTACTGGAGTCGGTTAGCTAATGTTTTATTTAGTATTGTTTTCATCTATTTTTGCAGGTGAAATGGGCCTATATTTTTTTCCTCCTGTCCTTGTCCTCGTCTAGCTTTTAAGAGTAACAGTTAAACCAGCTTCATTAAATGAATCAGACTGCTTTGTTCCTTTTTCTGTGTTTTCTGGAACAGCTTCTACAAGATAGGAGTCATTTTCTCTGTAAATGTTTTGTAGAACTCAACTCCAAAAGGGGTATGGGCCCAGGTCTTTAAAGAGACACACTGGCTAGGATCTTAATTTTTTTTTACTTCTTACTGATCTGTTCGTGTTTCCTATTTATTCTTTGCCAATTTGGGCATTTCTCATTTTCCCAGAAAGGTATCCAATTCATCTAATTTTTTTCAAATTTATTGGTGCTCCATAATATTACTTTGTAATATTATTATACTAAATTTTTAAAAATCTGCTCTGTCATTTTTCTTTCTTTATCTGGCTTTGTTTTATTACATTTCTTTTTTTTTTCTCTATGAGTCTTTACTGTGGTTTGTCTATCTTACGAATCTTTTCAAAAGAGCCACATTGAGCTTTGCTAAACTTCTGGGATTTTTTTGTTATAATTTGCTATTCATTTTCATCTGCCTTTATATCTATTATTTTCTTCTTTTTCTTTAAGCTTTTTCTGTTGCTACTTTTTCAGCCTCTTGAAATCAATGCCTGGCTCATTTGTTTGCAGTATTCCGTGTCATCTAACAGATGTGTTTACGGCTAGACCTTTTCTCCTAAATGCTGACTAATCAATGGCCCACGAATTCTGCCCCCTGTGGCTTATTCATCCATTTAATTCAAAATATTTTGCAATTGTCTTTGTTATTTCTCCTTTAATCCAAAGTCTTTACTATTGTCATTTTTGTTTGTTTGTTTTAGTTTCCAGACATATAGGTTTTGGATTTTTTGTTCTTTACTGATTTTAAGTTTTATTGTACATTGTTTATAGAACATTGTCTATAGGATGTGCACGATGTTGATTCTTTGGAACTGAATGAGGCTGCTTTTGTGCCCTCATTTATGGTCATTTTTGTGAAGGTTCTACATATAATCAAAAGAATGTGTATTTTCTGTTCAGTATAAAATTATATATTTGCATATAACTATACACACACACTTAAGTTGCTCAAATCTTCTATACACTTCATAAATTGTGTCTGCTTGCTCTAAAACGTATGAGAGGAATATGTTAAAAATATTCAAATAAAATGGTTGATTTATCTATTCATTCCTGTGTTTCTGCAGCTACTTTTTGTTTGTGCATGCAGGTGTATGAGTACACACACACACACACATATATCGTGAGGCTATATTGCTAGGTGAATATGTGTTTTTGTATTTTTATAGTTTTGTGATCTTTTATTCTTCTTACTAGAATAGTTCCTCCTTCTTTTTCCTTATAAATTTTCCATTGGTTCATATTTGCTAGCTATTTATTCTTCTACCCCTTTTCAACCTCTTGTTGCATCTTTTGTAGAAAGTAAATCCCTAAATCTTATGTTTTTAATCTAATTTGAGTGTCTCTGTATGTTGAATTATGAGTTTAACCCATTTATATTATTATAAATTGATGCTATATTAAGAGTTACGTTTGCTATCTTATTTCACATTTTCCATTTTCCATACTTATTTTTCCTTCTTTCCACTGGATAGACAGATAAAATTTCCCTCTGCCAGTTTGAGAGCTCTACATCCTATTTGTATGGTATTGGCATTAATTTCTTCTAGTTATTCAGGTCAAAAATGTCAACATCAACCTTGACTCCTCCCTTCCTCCCACTAATCCATCAGGATAGCCTATTGGCTCCACCTTCAAAATACCTCCAGAATCCAGCCCCTATTTCTCACCCCTCTACTGACACCTCGTTTCTCACCCAAGTTAATGTCATCACTTCCCAACTGGTCTCCGTCTTCCATCTCGGCTGCCTAGAATCTATTCTCAACACAGACCCACACCAATGCTTTTAAAACATTAAGAGCACATCACACCTGTGCCCAAACTCTCCATCGTCTCCTCACATCACTCAGGAAGAGCTAAGTCTGCTCAGTGACCTACAAGCCCATCATCTCAGACACCCTCTCCTCCCAGTCTCCCCTGGACACTTTCCCCTCCGGCTTCCTTGCTGCTTTTCACACACGCCAGGCATGCTGCTGCCTCAGGGCCTTTGCACTGCTCCCTCTTCATAGAACACTCTTGCCCCAGACAGCCACAGAGCTGACTCCCCCACCTCCTTCAGGGCTCAGAATTAGGGGACACAAGTGGGATAGGGTCCTATGGGGCCTGGCTAGAGGGCAGAAAGTGCCAGAAAATGCCTCCCAGGGGTGAGACCCGCCAGCCAGCCTGCTCTCTCAGAGGTAATCACACCAGGTTGGATTTCCACCTGGGTTCTATGCACCTGTTGCCACCCTCATAGTCATCCTCACCTCGGACCCCTCCCCACTCATCCTGGCTGAGCCCCCACTCCGAGTCCTAGTAGCCCCTGTGCCAAGCCGCTGTCTCTGCCAGCGCACAGCCGCACCTCACCAACACCTGCCAACCAGCCCGTGCAGGGCCAGCCCCGGCTCCCTGCCCTCAGCATCCCCACTGCACCCCCGCAATGATAGGCAGAGCCTCACTTTCCAGATCTGCCCCCGCCCCTGCCCAGGCTGCCCCTGGCCCTCACCCACACATCCCTGTCCCCCTCCTGGGAGCCCCGATAAGCCCCCCAGAGGCCCCCTCATCTATCTCTTGACCTTATTGTGTGGCTCTAACCACCTAACAACTGCAGTGTAGCTACATCCCCCGGGCCCAGCCGCCTGCCCCGCGGCTCCCAGGGAATTATGCACGACTTAGGGGAAAGTGCTGCTAATAGAAAACAGCAGATGAACAAGGACTGTTGCAGGCACCTCGCTTCCTTCCCTTAATTTACAACAAACCTCTGTTTATTGAGCCGGTAACATATTTGAACACTGACTCATAAGAGGCCCTTCTCGCAGACACTGTATATCTGGCAAATAATTCCCCTTCACTGAGGTGTGTGCGGAATCCAGCACAGGCTATTTACAGGCTGCCTGGGGAGGGGCAGGAAGGGGCTGCTTAAGCCGCAGGCCGACTGCACGGGAGCCGGGAGGGGGTGCTGTCCTGTAGAGGATCAGCCACCTGCAGTGGGGACTCTAATCCCACCCGTGGGCAGCTCGGGGGTAGGAAGGCAGAGGTACGGAGCAGGTTGAGTTCCCAAACTTGAAGTCCTGGCCTGTCTGTGGGGCTATGTGGCCATTCTCACTGCTAAGCTTTAGTGCCTACTGTCTCCTTCTGCCCTCAGCCAACTCTGGAAACAAAGCGACACAGGTATGGCCGTGCCCATTTTACAGATGGGGAAACAGAGGCCCAGAAAGTACAAAGGGAGTGGCTCCAGGCCACGTAGTGTTCCCAGCCCCAGGAGGACATCTGTATCTCCTTTCTTTCCATAGGGCAGGGAGAAAAGAAAGTGACAGAGGTCCCCCTCTCCCTGCCTCCGGCTGGTGGGAGAGGCAGCAGAGTGTCACACGTACATACTGCCCGCCAGAGAAGAAACCAAAGGCCCCCAAGGCTGTCCCATGCTCAGCTGTGCCCAGGCCCAGGCTGGCCTAAAGAGAGATGCCTCCTTCAGCTCACAGGTGCCCCCCAAGCCAGCCCCAGGCACCCCAAACCCATACATACCAGAGAGGTGACAGAATGAAGCAGAAGGAGTTTGACACCTGGGGTCAGATGTCACTTAACCAACTTCGTTATCTAGGTGTGTTATTTAAACACTCTGAGCCTCAGTTTCCTCAGCTATACAACGGGCAGGATGGCAATTCTATAGATTTCTAGGTATCAGGTGAAATAGTAGCCATTTAGCACAGTGCCTAGCACACAGTAGGTGCTTAATGATTGTCCAACCATTTCTCCTTCTTCTTCACCCTCTTTGCCTTGCTAAAACCTAACAGCTCATAATCTCCAAAAGGTTTTCCCCGCAAGGTCAAGCTCCCCAGGGACAGACCGTGACACTGGGAGGCCCCCAGGAGAAGCCTGTGAGGGAGAGAGGGACACCTGCCGAGGACGGGGGAGAAGCCAAGCACAAGTGGAGTTCCAGGCAAATTCCCCTGCGGGTGACGACATCAGCCCAGTCCCTCCCTTGGGGGAGCCCTCGGGTGTCGGTTACACATCAGAGATACCCCGAAGGTGAGAAGGGAGCTGGGCCCGATCATCCTCTACTCCCGGGGGAGCTGCAGCGCCGGGGGTGGGTCACTCCCTGGCCCTGGGGGAGGCAGCTCGGTACCCCCAGGGCTCTCCTCCGCAGGTGCGATGTCGGAAGCCAGAGCTCACGACAGCCACGAAGGGATCCACAGAAACAGGAGGGGGGATCCTGGGGGATGGGCAGAGGGGACCCCAGTTCATCATCAGTCCCAACCTGCCGAGCATGTGAGCACAAGCCAGCGTGAACCGTGGCACTTAGAGGAGACCTTTTTGAGCCTTGGTCCAGCACCTACACAGACGCGCTCTAAGCCTCTCCCAGCAGTTTTTGCACAAAGTAGACAGGGTAGATGCGTTACCTTCTGCAAAGAAATCGAGGTCCCGAGAGGTGTTGACGATTCACCCCAGGCCACCAAGCTAATGAACGGCGGCCCAGATCCAGGTTTCTGGACTCCCAATACCAGCCTCCCTCCAAAAATGGTATTTAAACATTCTCGTGCACACACACACACACACACACACACACACACGTGTTGGGTGGAAACTAGTACAGAAACTAGCACAACAAGGGCCACATGAAGGTCCTTCCCCCCAGGACGCTCCATTCTCCGGTGAGGTTAACAAGCTCCTCTGCGTAAGGTGGAAATAGCCCAGACAGGACGAATCCGTGCGTCAGTGAATTCTCCCCACTCATTTGCTCTTCTCCAAGCATAAGGATACTCTGGGAAGACAAGCTTGGGGGAAAGAGAAGGAATATTTCTGTCTCTTCCTTCCAGAAGCTTCTGCAGAATCCCATGGGCTGTGTCCAGACCCAGCAGCATCTATGACACTGTGGTCATCGCTGCCTCAATGACCTTCTCCTCCACTTGACAATCGGTTCCTTGAAGGCAGAGCTGGCTGCCCCTTCACCACTCTGTCCCCGTGTTCCTTGGCACCTAATAGTCACTCGATGTTCGTTGAAAGAATAAAGGAGCACGGGTCACTTGGGAGGAGGGTGCTGTGGTGGGGACCTCAGGAAGCAGGGGCTTATGCCAGCTAGTGTGAGGGATGACAGGGGGGTCAAAAGAGAGAGGAGACCTAAGAGGTCGGGAGAGAACACAGGAAGGAACGTGGGCAGGTTGCAAAGACAGCCCTGGCTGCAGGGGAATTTGCCCTGTGAGCAGCAGCTCCCTGCAAAGTCCGATTGTCAATTGTCGTTCCTCACGGCCCTCTGGGCCCAGTAAACGCGAGAACTTCCCTAACAGCCTGGGTCTCCCTGGAAGTCCCCCCAGACTCCCCAGGGCTCCCGCTGGAGGAAGAAGAAAGGGAAGGAAGGTGGCAAGCAGAGGGTGGACAGAGCTCCTGCACCCGGGCCACAGGGTCCCCAGCGCCCAGCCTGGTCTCTCCTGGTGCTTTGGCGCAGGCACCTGGAAGAAATGCCAAGCCAGCGCGGGGGTGGCAGGAACTGCGGCCTGAACGCCTGCAAACTTTACAGAAAATAATGGAGGGAGGAACAGCCGTCTGTTTCCAGATGGGGCTGAAGGTTCCAGGCATTGTTTATTCTCCCTGGGTGCTGAGGGAGCAAAGCCACGGAACAGACCGGCAGCGGGGGCAGGCAGGGCGGAGGTGGGGGGGGGTGGCAGCCTCCCGTTGGCTGCAGGGCACTGCCAGCCTGGGGACAGCGTCAGACTGGGACAGTATCAGCGGGCGCCTCCTGTTCAGGCCTCCCTGCCCTGCGTCCCTTACTCCGGCAATGCCAATGCTGCCCGTCCTCCAGGGCAAGGGGCTGAGGGATGCTGCCTTTCCTACGAGTGTCCCCCTGACCCCGGATGTCTGCCAGACAGAGGTCCCGGCTGGGTGGGGCTAGGCAGGAGGGGGAGCCCCAGCTGGGAAGCGCCTCCAGAGTAGCCCCTTGTTTTACCCGGGAGGAAACTGAGGCCCACAGAGGAGAAGGGGCTGCCCGGGTCTCAGGCTACTTCTCCTCCCTCCACCCTCCAAGACGATGCGTCTCCAGGACCGGCCGCCAAGCCTGGCGCGGGGGTCACAGGCGGAGCCCGGGCGGGGCAGGGTGGGGGGACACGTGGAGCTGCTCTTGCCAACACCTCCCACCCAGTCCCTACCGCAGGCTGGGGCTTGGCAGACCCCACCTCTGTCTCAGTTCCCAGTTGTCAACAGCATATCAAAAACTCTAAGTTTTTCCAAGACAGCCTCTCATTCGTCCTTGGGGACTTCAGAGAGGAGCAGAAAGGCAACACACATTTTCTCCCAATGCAGAAAAAAAAAATCTCTATATATAAGGAGCTGGAAAATCAAGGCCAGGAGAGGGTCAGGGCAAAGGGCCAGGCTTCGGAGGGCCTGAACCCCCCGAGCTAGGCGCTGGCCCCCGGCTCAGAGCACGGCTCTCCAGCCGCCTTGCCCCTTGGGCTGCGGGTCCACAGAGAGCCTGGCTGGGAAGGCCCTCGGCCAGAGCCCCCAGGTCCTCACTTGTCCTCGTTTCTAGACAGCCCGCAGGGACAGCCTCGCGCCTCCTGACTAAGGACAAGACCACCTCTGCTCTGCCCTGTGGTCACAATGTGGGTTCCTCCCTGGTGCCCTGCAGAGATTAGCTGTGAAACCCTCAAGACGAAAAAGGCCCCTGTGCCCAGACCCACAGACAGCAAGGGGGTGACGCAGCACAGCCGCCTGCCACCCGCAGCCCGCGAGCTCTGAGAAAGAGAGCAAGCGGAGTTGGCCTGGAACCAAGAAATCCCCCTCGCAGGGCCACTGGGCTGTCGCGGTGACCTGCCCCCCTCTCAGGACGAGGCTCTCCCTCTGCCTCGCAAGAGTGAGGGAGTGTTTCCTAGACGGGAGGGAGGACCAGAGGAATGTCTTTGAGGCACCTTCCATCAGTTTCTCTGGAACAAGGTTTGGTGGGGAGAGGGACATCACTGTGGGAGGGGAGGGGACCCTCTGGAGCCATCAGGATTCCCCAGGGAGGAGACAGGGGGAGTCTGGAAAAGTATATTTAAGGCTATAATATACAGCTGGCCTTGAACACACGGGCTTGAACTGCATGGGCCCCCTTATGTCTCTGCTGTCCCTGAGACAGCAAGACCAACCCCTGCTCCTCCTCCTCAGCTCCACAGACGTTCCAGAGCGTTCATCAGAAATGCTTACTGAACAGCAAACCCCAACTTCACACAAGGTCCCACCGGAGAACGGCTGACAAAGGCCTGGTCACGTAACCGAGGCAGCGAGTAATCAGCGCCCCTGCTCCGCAGCAGAAGTGGAAGAAGCAGCCCCTAAGGCCTGAGTCATTCTCTGGAAGGTGACCACAGAGAAAGTTGCTTGCATTAGCCCAAGTCGCAGGAAAGGATGTTCCTTCCTAGGCCAGGCTTAATTTAAAACCTTCAGAGAGCAGCCTGCCAACCCCAAGGGAAAAGGGATAGGCCAAGGTTCGGGGGTCTTCCCAGGGGGGCTGCCCAGTGTGTCTTCACTCCCTGGCAAGGTGTCAGGACGGAGCTGGCGTACAAGGGTCTGTGGGCAACGGCCGCCCACACTCAGAAGCGAAAGCCCAGGCTGCAGGCTTGGCCCACCAGGGGGGTGGTGGAGGGAGCTTCTTCCGATCCCCATCGGTCGGCACATCGCGGGCTCTGCATAAAAGTTGCTGAATGAATAAATATGTTTCCCTGCATCTCCGGCCCCTGGCCAGCAAGGAATTCCAGAGGAACAGGAGGGAATGTAGGGCACTGGGGTGGAGGGGTCGGTGCCTGCTTTGTCTTAAGGATGCAGGGAGCTAGACTCGCCCTGTCCGGGCGCAGAGACATGTGCTTCTTTTAGCTAAGGGTCACACCCAGCTCTGGGCAATATGGAGTGAGTTATCGCATAGACTGTAAATCGGCCAGGGCTTCGTAGAGAGCTGCTGGGGAAACAGGCTATGCTTTAAAAGCCCATGAATGTGGATTTAATTTGATATTGCGGTTCACACTGGCAAAGTGGCTGAATGCCGATCCACGCGTGTGCCCAGTGCCTGCTCCGAGTGGAGTCGCATGTGTGGACACGACACAGCTGCGGAGGCAAACTTCAGGCCTTTGCGTTCAGCACAAGCCTCTGCCCCACCACCGCGGTGTTAATACCGTCTTTGGCAACACTGCCTGTTGGAGCTTTTGACTTTGAACCCAGCCCCGGAGACAAATCAAGGCCTTCAAAGTTCGCCCCAGCCTCCCTCGATGCCGTCGTACCATGTCAGCCAAGGACAAAGGTGGCCTCGCCAAAAGGCCAGGCTCCTTCAGCTTCCATGGGCTGGACCGGTCAGATTCAGGCTCTGACCTTCTTCAGAGCAAGCTCCAGGGGTGGCAGCCACCGCGAGACACCGTCCCCAGCAGCATCTGCACCCGGCACAGGGCAGAGAGCACAGACCAGGGCTTGCGGACTGCGGTCTTAGTGCAGCTCTGCCACTCGCTGGCCCGGGGAGCTCCGACCCATCGCTTGACCTCTCCGGCCCTCGAGCTTCCCACGGGGAATCCAGATGAAAACACCCGCCCACCTACCACATATCGTCCCTTTGAGTACGATCATGGCTGTGAAACAGCACCTCGAAAACATAAAACCCCACGCCTGCACCACAGCTCACTGCTACAGCCTGGAGCCCACCTGGCTGAGGCCATGTGCTGGAGGGCTGCTCTCCTGGGCCAGGTGCAGTGTGTCCCTGGGGAGCAGCCCCGCTGACAGCCAGGTGGAGCAACACAGTGGGGGGAAGGCACCCTTGCCTGACGCCGGGAGCCCGGGTTCCAGGCCGGCACCCACATACAGCCCCCTGTACAGTAGGGACTCAGACCCCCTGGTCTCAAAGGCCCCTCCCAGGTCTGCGTGCTGCCAGTCTATGCACCACACTGAATGCCCGGACGTTCTCTCCGGTGGTGTTCAGAGGCTCATTCCGGGATTATCAGAGCCAATGGGCCCCGCACCAAGCGAGGTGGTCAAGATTGCAAAAGAGGAGTGTCAGGCAAGGCGTCTGGCCCCAGGGAGCTCACGTCTAAGTTAGGATGGCAGGACTCATGGGGCACATCATCTCACGCCACTGCAGACTTTCTGAATTCACTCATCGTAAGACTTTGCTGAGCCATTTACTACGGACCAAACCACCCTGTTACCCACTTTACTTGCATGCCCTTGTCTAATCTTCACTTCCCTCTGGGGGAGGATCGCTGCCTCCATTTTAAAAAGGGGGCAACAGAAAGTGAGAAAGGCAGAGAACTTGCCCAAGTTCACACAGCTGTTAAGTGACAGAGTGGGACAAAAAGGCATGTCCCGCTTCACTCCACAGTCTACATTCTTGAGCACCAGGAGCTGGCTGGCTGGAGTTGGCAAAGAAGAGACATGCGGTTGTTTATTCATTCACATTACTTGCACCCCCAGCCCCGCATAATGCCACAAAGCTTTGAAGCTGTGTTTCTAATAAAAGCTGTGCAATCACTGTAAAAGATCAAATGTAAAAGATCAAAACCCATAGAGTAGGAAGGGATGGATAATTAATTATACCTGAAATTGGGACTAAAATGCTTTCTTTAACCATTTGTTCCTTCATTTACCTCATCCTTCGATGAGTATTTGTGGAGTATATTGTTAAGTTGCAGATACCAAGTGCTCTGGGCTGGGTGTGCTGGGCTGAAAGACACACTCTCTGGCCTTAAGGAACTGAAATGGGTGTGTGTGGGGGTGTGTGTGTGTGTGCGCGTGCATGTGCATGTGTGTGTGTGCATATGTGTGCATGCGTGTGCACATGTGTGCATGTGCTGGGAAAAACACAATGCGACAATTGGCCTGACAGTACCTTCTGGTGGAGGTAAGCACAGGTCACCCAGGAGCATTGAAGCAGGCCTCTTTCCCACACTGAGGGAGCCAGAGAAGGTTTCCTTGAAGGGTTTATAAAAGGAGGTTGGGTAGTACAAGTATTTGTACATTATGGCTCTTGAGTGCACAAACTTAATTGAGCTTCCTGGCAACCAAAGCAAAAAGGGGAAAATATGATCTGTTGCATACTGGTCTAACATCAAGACCTGCCTATTTTTCCTGTCCTAAGGTCTAAGATCATAAATATCCATATTTAAGGGACATCATCTATACTGGACAGTGTCTTCCAGAAGGGGCTTCCATGATGCAAAACTTCATGAAGTGTCTGTGACAATAGCAGCCCCTGACAGAGCCAAGAGTAGAATGCTAGGATGGCCTCCAGTGGGCACATTTGCAGAGGGAATCAAACTACCTCCACCTCCTCATGTGGCTTTCCCATTCTCAAACTTGGTTCCCCTGTGGAACGAGAGGAGTGCAGGTGCAGGCAGTGAGGACACAAGGGAAAAGGAAATCTAAAGGGCGTTTATTTCTTAAGAGCCTGCTATGTGCCGGGCCCTGCACTAGGCACCCCATGCACGTTAGCTCATTCAATGCTCGCAACTCTTCCAAGCAAATGTCACTTAACCCCCTTTACCGGGGACAAATTGAGACTTAGAGAGGTTAAGTGGCTCCCCAATGCCATGTAGCTGGAGCTTATTGAAGGACCTGAAATGTGAGCCAGCTCACGTGGAGACAGCCCATCTTGCTAAACTGGGCATACACGGCTTACCCTCCCACTCGCTCTACATTGCCTGGAGCTGTTTGCCCAATGGGCTGGTCCAAACCACTTATTTGACAGAAGAGGAAACTGAGGCAGGCAGAAGGCAAGTGACCTAGACCAGGACAGGGACCACAGCCTTGCTTTCCTGACTCCCTTTCCCCCCAGGGTCCAGCAGAAGGGACTGTTGATCCTCCTGGGACCCCTCTAATGATTAATTCCCAGCGGTGTGGAGCTTTGCCTGCCGCCCACCTCAGGAGCCTGGCCACTTCCGCACAACTCTGAGGGCCACACACAGAATCCCCAAGGGGAAGACGCATCCTGGGCCCCATCCGAAGGGATGTGGTGTCCAAAATCCCGTTCATGTTTTACTGTGAGGCAAACTCCCCAATACACAGGGGAGAGAGGGAGAGTCCTTCCGCCAGTCACCTGAGGGGCCTCTCCCCCTTCCTGTCTGCTCTTCCATTGATTTCTTTCCAAGTTCATGTGCAAATAATTATTAACGACCTTATTTAAAGCCCAAATGAGAGGCCCAGGGAAATTCTTCACTAGTTGCAAATGATCATAGGCCGAGTGGCATCACTCCCAGGACGGGCAGGGAAGGGCAGGGATCGTGGCCCCGCGGTCACCGCAGACCACACGCAGCTGGGTTGATACAGGGCCAGGGCGAGGAGGCCCCTTCCCTGTGGTCTGATCATTTTCCAGCCCTCTTCCCTCTGATTTGTCAGTCAATCAGCTTCCCCCAAAGGAATTCAAGATCTGGCTCAGAGAATTGTAAAAGAATAAACAATTCCACCTGCCCTCTAGCTTTGCCAATGAGAAACCTCTAGGTGTGTGTGTGCACACACACACAAACACACACATATGTATACCCACTGGTATACGCACACCCACGATTGTCTGAACACACAAACACACACACATATACCCACTGGTATACACACCCCCCACAACTTTCTGCTCACTGAAGAATGGGAGCGTAGGGAACAGAAAATACGTGTGGCCCCTCAACCCCGCCAGGAGGCAGCACCGTTTGCAGGGCCTGTCCCCCCAGGAGAACGTCCCCTCCCCAGAGAGGACAGTACAGTGTCATGCACACACTAAGCATTTTTTAAGTCCATGATTTCTAATGTAAATTTAGAAAAGTTAAAACCCAGGGCTTACTGTTTCGGCATCTCCCTCATCCTCTGTCTTTAAAAAACGTCAGCAACTGCGTGGCCCCTGACCAGCCGTGGAAGAGCTTGAATTTGAGCTCAGCTAGTCAGGTGTTTCCCCTTTGCCTCTGACCCCTAACCTTTGGCCCTGACCAATACCCACAGCCCCAATCGCTGATGGCTGCAGAAAGAGCATTCTGATAGGGAGGCTGCTCACCCAAGTGGGCTGTTTAGGAGGCGGTGCTGGTCCACCCAGGCACATGGGGATCCCTCCACGTGAGTGTGCTCTTGGGATCCTAGCTATTCCCTTCCCATTGCGAGAGGCAGCTGTTGATCTCGGCTGTAATGGCCCGATGATTTCTAACAAGCGCCTCTTCCCTCTGCCACGGCCTTTCTCAATCACGCACCTGAACGAGCGAGGCTCGATGTCCCCCTTGATGTCCCACTTCCTATTATCATTAACTCTCCCCTTTCCTCCCCTGCCCCCTCCACCCTCCCGGGCCCAGGCTCGGGACCTTCCCTGGCCGACTTCCCAGATCGTTCACCGAGACTCCTGGCCGCCGCGCAGAGCAAGCACGCACTCCCGGTGCAAATGCAGAAAGAGTCTTGCAGACGGGTGGTATTTTTGCGCTTGGAACATCATTTAAAAAAAAAAAAAAAAAAAGGAGGGTGAGGCTGGGTAAACCAGGACGTGCAGTTATTTGGAGGGACAGGATGGAGGAATCAGACGGCTGCGTGCTGATTAGAAGACGGGCTGCCTGCAGAGGAACTCAGCTGAACTTGCCTCCGCAGATGTCCCCGTCCCCGCAGCCACTCTCTCCCCAGACTGACAGCTCCGTGCGGCTGGAGCGGAGTGGGCAAGAGAGGGCAGTTGCAGAAGCAGCCAGAAAGGCAGTGGGGCCGGACCACGGAGGGGCTTACACGGAGGCCTTATCTGGGGGGCCTTGTAAGGGCTGGGCCCCACTTTAAAGAGATTATACTACATGTCTTTGTTTATGCAAAATTTTATAATATAGATTTTTTTATTCATTTAGATGAGTCTCCCTTAAAGCCTCCCAATTGATTCAAATGAATAGAGTTTTGCCCCAGATTGGCAGCGAAATGCAAGAAAATGCACAGTGAAATTTGAAGAGGTTAATAACGAGGAAAAAGTGTAACCGTATTGGAGCAAACCGCACGGGTGGAGGGAGGCCGCCTTACACGCTGAGATGTGCCCAGTAGCTTCCTTCTCTAGACTTCATTGCCCGTGGAGGGAAGAGGCCCCCGATAAGGGGCCTGGGCTGGCAGCAGGCAGAAGGCAAGATGGGACAATCGAGGCGGAGCCAGATGGGTCTCCCAAGGTGATGCTCACTCGGGGCCAGATGGCCGGGAGGAGGAGCAATCGTGACCTGGAGCACAGGACTCGGGGGGGAAAACAGCCCTTCCTGCTCGGGGGGCTGCAATTGCCGAACACAACGCCTGCTCTAGAAGGTGGAGGCAGAACACCGGCCAGGTGGAAGAAGTTTTAAAGAAAAAGGATGAAAGGGAACTCTGGGAAGAGAGTGATTGGACTCCAAGTCTGTGCCAAGCTGAATGTCTAACAGGACGCAGACACTAGGGGTGACCTAATCGGCATGCACACGTCATCCCCGGAGTCCCACACCTGCAAGGAAGCCCACACTGGCATGAGCAAGTGTTGGTGGCCCTGGCCTGACAACAGTGGGTGGGGTGAGGAGAGGGGCAGGGGGAGGGGTCCCTGGGGCAGAGTCAGAGGGCAAACAGAACCCTGAGGGATCCCCCTGGGTCACTGTCGTCACCATTCCCAGCTGCCAGTAAGGCCCCGTCTCCCCCATTCGGAGGAGAAGGTTGTTTCAGCCGCCCGGTCACCGCCAGGCACCCAGGGTACAATGCCATAAACACCCATCCCAGAGGGCAGCGCTTCAGTACACAGCCCTGGTGACACTGTGGGCTCACACTCAGCCAGCTCTCTAACAAAACAAGAATTAAGAATAATCTCAGGTCGCTGGGGCCCTGAAAAAGGCCTTTGATCTTCCACCGAGGATGAAAGTGAAGGAAGGACAGGGCCGGCCGGTACCATGCCACCGAGTTTTAAACGCAGTAGGGCGAAAGCGGCTCCTTCATCTTAAATCGGCAGCCTCCTTCCTGCGTGTTGGTGGGCAGGGAAGGAGAGGGGTCTGTCTGCTGTGCAGGAAAAGCCAAGGAAGAGTTTTTCTGGAAGGCTCTTCCAGCTGCTAGAGCTTCGGTGCACCGAGGCGTGCCCACCAGGTGTGTGTGCAAACGCCTCTCCTGCAGAGATGGTTGATGAGAATCACCTTCTGCCTGGGTGGTCCATGTGTGGGGGACTCTGTGACCTCTGGCTGCTGGGCAGGATGCAGGTCAAGGTGACTCAAGCGTGCCCATCCCCAGGGAGGTGGGCGTCCTTGCTCCAGGTGGCCCTGGGGGTTGGCTTCCCAAGAAATGCTGTCTTGAAGGAGGGGAAACAGGCCAGGATGTGAGGTCCCGGGCCCAGACTGAGCTCCACGGTGGCAGTCCCCAGCTCAGCGAAAAATTGGAGCAACCAAGCGGGATGATGGTGTTCACTGAATCCTGTCTGTCTCCGTCCAAGTCATTTTGCACCAGGCTGGCGAGTTCAGAATCAGCTGGCAGTCCTAGAACCACAGCCCCATGGTGCAGGAAGCCCGGAGCACAGCCCCTCCGACCCCTCCCTTTGTAGATGAGGGTGGCAGGGTCCAGGGAGGGTAAGTGACTCACCGACAGCCATGCAGGGCTCTCGGGGCCTTCTCTTTGCGGCCAGGACCCTTCACCCCTCCCCTGCCCCAGAGTGACAGCTCTGCCTGCTGTGGGCCACATGTCCTCTGCCAGCACACGTGGGAGCCTTTGTCAAATCAGGGAACGAACGAGGCCCCTAGTCAGGGGTGGGGCCCAGCAGGAGCGTGTGGACGGGCGAGTTGAGTGTGCCTGGATTTCAGCCCCTGTGCCCTGCTGACCTCTGACCCTGGGCAGAGCATGACCTCACAGTGGTGCTCACGGCCACCAGGACCCAGCCCGACCTGTGTGTGTGGCCCACAGGCTCCCTGGACTCCCCTTGCTCCCCGGGTTCCTCCCGGCTGTCTCCTTCTCCAGTTTACCTCCCCTTGCACAACGGGTGGGCCTGCCCTCTCTCTTCCTCCAGCCCCGCCCCCGTCAGGCACTCTGCAGTCCACCTGCCTGGGATCGAGACTTGGCCTCATAGGTCGTGTAGAGCAGGGGCTGGCAAACAACAGCCCATGAGCCAAATCTGGCCTGAGCCTGTCCCTTTAAATACAGTTTTACTGAAACACAGCTATGCCCAGTCGCTGACATATTGCCTGTACCGCTCCCGTGCAGAGTTGGTAGTTGCAACGAGACAGCCTGGCCTGCAAGCCTAGATGCACCACCTGACCCTTTACAGAGAAAGTCTGCCCATCCCTGACCTAGAGCAACCTTTCTGAGGCTCAGAGAAGTTCGGTGACTTAGCTGACGGATGGCAAAGCCTGAGTTTGAACATGGGTCCCCTGACACTCTCCAGTATACCCCAGACTCCTCCAGGAAAGGAAATAACTGAAATACGTCATCAGACTCTCACCTCATTGCCAGCCCTTTCTCTGTATGGGAAACCACGGGGGTGGCTCAGCGCTGGCTCTGGGAGCTGGGGCTCCCTCTCCGCAGGGAGCTCCCGAGAGCCCGGGGTAGTGAAATCCACTCTGCTCTTGCCTCGGGCCTGACCGCAGACCCCACGCCAGCTTCCTCCTGTCAGCACCGACATCCCCGCAGCTCAGCTCCCATGTCCAATCAATGCTTCCTGGTCTCAGTTTGGAGCTGGTGCACTTGCCCTGGCGACACGTCCCCTGACTTCATGCGTGGAGAGGGGCCACCAGTCACAGGACTGCAGAGAGCGTGACATTTGGATGTTCTGTAGCCAACGTCCCCAGTGACTCGAAGATCAATCAACTCTGATTTACAAATACAAGGAAGTTTCCTTTTTCCCCTCTTCTCTCTTCCTGCCCCTCCGTGGCACTTGGGGATGCTTCCAAGAGCACAGCCCGGGGCCTGAGCACAGTCACGTTCCCTTGTCTGCCACGGGGAAGCCACAAAAGCTTCTTAGGACACAGAGAGGAGGAGGAAGGGGGAAGCTCCAAGGTTGGAAGGGGGTGCAGCTCCTCCTGCTGCCAAGAGGAGGGAGGCCGGGACAGTGTGCCCACGGGGCAGATGGGGTGGCCGAGCATCACACGTGCCAGGCCCTTGGCAGGGCATCCCACTGAATCCCGACACCGGTCCTGCGAGGACGGGACCTCCGTCTCCATTTGACAGATGAGCAAACGGAAGCTCAGACTGACGTGGTGACCCTGTTGGTCAGGTCGGATCCAGAACTCAAACCCAGGTCTGCCCGATCCTCAAATGTCTGCTCTGCTCTCTCCTCTTAACTGCGGTGCCCCCGGGCAAGGGCAGTCCAGGTTCAAGTGGGCAGGATCCCAGCTGCCCAGTGTCCTTCCTGGAGAGGCATCTTCCAGCCAAAGCCACTCCCAACAAGGCGGTTACCAACCGCAGCAGGGTCAGGATGGCAAACCCTGGAGTGCAGTGTCCACCCCCATCCTCCCCTGGGCCACCAGGAAGGCCTCAGTGGGGGCCCACGCCCTGGGGCAGCACCTCCCTTCCACCTCTCTCCTCTCTGCAAGTCTACACCGCACTTGATTTAATGAAGTTGTTTACAGAACTCCCTCCCCGTGGCCCAGTAATATCCCTTGTGAAGGCCACAAAGCTACACGCAGCCCTGCATCTGTGGCTGGGCTGTTACTGCTGACACTCCCAAGTGCCGGGGTGCTGGGGAGGGCACAGCAATGACGCCCAGTCTTTGCTGTTTGCAAGGAACCTGGATTCCCAAGTGGACGCCACAACCACCTGCACCCACAGCAAGGCCGGTGGTGGCTGGGCAGAGAGCAGACCGGCCCAGTGTCCTCCCTCCGTGCAGAGGACAGAATGAAACACGGCACGGTGATCACCATCAGGAGCAGATGTCACTAACACATGTTTAACCAGAAACAAGAGCCATGTGAGGGGACCCAGGATTGAGAGACTGGAAAATGATATCCCGTCATCCGACGGGGACAGGATGGGATCACATGCAGCCCTGAAGGCCAGGCTGACAGCGGGAATGTCCTCTCACCTGCCTGTCTTCCCTCCTGCCTCCTGCCGTGGGCACACACTCAGACGTGCACATGAACACGTGCAAGCACGCACATACACAGACACACACACACACACACTCGGCAGCAGGCAGCCTCCCAGGCCTCTCCTGGGACAGTCTCTCTGGGGGAACACGACAGGCCCAGTGACCAGGTGGGGTCTGAGTGGCACATGGACAAGGAAGGAAGGAGGGGACGGAGGGAGACGTCTTTTGGACCCCGACCCCAGAACACTCACAGTCATTCTCCTTCTCTGGTGGGACCCCAGAGGTCAGGGCCCTGCCGTCACCATCACATACCTCACGTAAGCCGGGAGTCCCCGGGGGACGCAGCTCTCCGCTCTGTGTAAGGCTAACAGAGCCACCTACCAGGGTCACCCAGACAGCCTGGCGTGATGTCAGTTGTTTCTCCTTCCGCCCTCCCCAGGCTCCGGCACTGTGTGCGTCTGGGAGCCGCAGGCACCGTGCTGATCTGGAACGTGACAGGGGAGGGAACAGAACGGCCCAGCAGGCTCCGGGCAGCCAGGACCCTCCGACCCTGGAGCGTCAAACCAGCTCCCAACAGGGGTCCCCCCACGCACAGCGTGGACACATGGGTGAGACACGTGGGTGCACACACACGCACACAGACACGTCCCCAGGCCCCCGGGAGCCCCAGCCAGCAGGTGGCACTGAACGAAGAACAACATGGGGACGAAGGAAGGCCGGAGCGAGGTGGAGGCAGCTGCTTCCTAGTACGTTTATTGGAGCCTTGGTTAAGCGCGACGCGACAGGGACCCCGGCCAGAGCCCAGTCGGCCCGACCGGAGCCGGACTCTGGGGGGTCAACTTCCTTTTGTTCCCATTATAGACAACATCATTAAAAAAAATAAACTTTACAATAATACATTTGCGCTCATCTGTTGGGGTATTATTTCCATAGTTTTGTTTCTTAAAAAAAGGAAAGAAAGGGGAAACCACACAATATATGTCTATATGTCGGGAAAGGAGCCTTGGTATGTACACACAGCGGACGTATGTCTCGGCGATGAGGAAGGAGAACGTGGACGGGAGGAGGGACAGAGGAGAGAAGGACCAGCTCGAGAGACCAGGGTGCCGCAGGCGCACGTCGCCCTGTGGTTCCTCCAGCTCCCCTCCCCAAGGGAGACCCGCCAAACGGACCCACAAGAAACAAACAAAGCCAACAAAGTATCATTTCTCTTTGACCTCAAAATTCCTGCCACCAAGGAGGAAGAAGTTGGTGCCCAAGTTTTGCCCCCTCCCCACAAGGGGGTCTCCCAGGCGAGCTGGGCTCCCCAAGCCCTCCCGGAGTTGGCCCCGGCCCCCGGCTCTGTGCCACAGTCAGGGGGAGCCCAGCGCAGCGCCACCCCCTCCACGGGCATCCATGGTGTCCCCACGCCAGAGGCAGACCCACGCGGCCGGCCCGAGGGCAGAGAGCGAGGGCGGGACCATCTCCAGCCTTGAAGCCAAGAGGAGGGGCAGAATGTGCCCGGCTGGACCCCCGTGGCCAGCCCTGCCGCCTCGCTGACCGGTGCCCTCTGCCAGCCCCAGCAGGTCCCCGGAGCGGGCAGCTTGTGAAAGCAGCTGCAATGTCCTGCCCCAGCCAGCCCCAGGCACAGCCACGAGTCCCTCCGGCTGCAGGGCTCTCGTCTCGGTCTCTGTTTCAGAAGGGTCCAGAGAGGAAAACGCCAGGAGAGAGTGCAGGGCATTCCCAGAGCCTCGTGCCCCACTCGGTGCCGGGTGTCCCTTGCCAGGGGGCCCCTGGGCCGGCTCTCGGGCTGCCCACCTGCTCGTCTGTTTGGTTTAGAAAAACTTCTCCAGAGAAGAAACCTGGGAGGAAACAGGTTCGGCGACAAGGTGGGGAAAAAAACTTATTTTTTGCAAGGGGTGTGTGTGTGTCTGTGTGTGTTTCCATTTTGTCAGGCGGGTGTTCTCGTCTGTGTAGCTTTCGGAAATCTCCCGACACGTCCCCAGAGCCTACAAGGCCAGCGTGACCACCAGGAGGGAGACGGCAGTGATGGCAGCCGACGGTCTGGCTCTGCTGGGGCCTGAGTTGGGTCTGATCACCTTGTTACTCCCTGGGATGATGTTTGTCGTGAGCTGAGTCCACAGCACAAAGGGAGACAGAAACAAAGAGAGTGACAAAAAAATAAACTAACCAATCAGCAGGCCTGGGACCAAGCAAAGAAAAAGACTCAAGAACTGGCCCCTCAAGTCCCTGTCCTCTCTGTCCACCCAGAGCCAGGCTTGCATGCAGCGGGGCAGGAACAAAAGGCCATGAAAGCTCCGTCCCTTGCGGCCACAAGCCCATGGGTTCGGAGAGGCAGGGCAGCGTCCGCAGAAGGCAAGATGCTCTTCCCAGCCCTGAGAAGGAGGGTATGAGGGGCTCAAGGAGAAGCAGCTCCCCGGGTCCACAAGGACCTGCTTCTGGAGAGAAGAGGAGGGGAGAGGAGAGGGAGACTCTCTTCCTGAATTTGTTCGAATCTCTCCTCCTCCATGAAGTCCTCCCTGCATGTCCCTGTCTGAGCTTCTGCCTTCTCCTGCAGAATCCTATACGGCTTTTCTTCTCATCTAAGTTATTATCTTGGGCCTGTAGGTCATATATATATGAAGTCCTATGCTTCAAGGAAAGGACTGTGTCTTTTTCCATCTCTGTACCTCCTAAGTATCACAGAGCCAGCACTGAGCAGACACTCAACGCATTGTCGTAAGGAGTAAGGAACGTGTCGGAGGGCCTCTGCTCAGGGCAGCCATTTTTCTCTCCCCCAAGGGAGCCAGCCACGGGCCCTGCGTGCAGCCTTTGCACCCCCTCAGCACCACCCAGCACAGTGAGCATCCACCCAGGTCCACGCGGGCGCAGCCCATGCAATGGGATGTGGGGGCTCCGAGTGTGAGGCTCCCCGGGAAGCAGCCCCTGCAGCCCAGTCTCCGTGCCCACCCCCCTCCTCTGCCCCCCACTCACCTCTGTGAAGCACATGCTTAACTCTTTGGAGCTGTTGACCTTCAGCCCCTGCTCCTGTGGGAGAAAAGGCGCTAGTCAGAACAGGCCACCCGGGCAGACTCTGTCCAGTGACTCAGATGAGGCCCTGGCCTCCACTGTTGGCACCACCAGGCACGGGCACACAGTGAACACGGCTGGCTCAATGCCACACTCCACACAAGGCCCCTGCCCCTTTCGGACACCCTCAGCAATTAGGTCCCGGCTCCTCTGGGCTCCTGGGGAGCAGATTCGAAACTCTGCTCCCCAACTCATGGCCCCAGGTAGCAATCAGCCGCTTGCGTGTCTGTCTCGTGCTCAGCGCTCCTCAAAGGCAGGGACCATGTCTTCTTTTCCTCGCACTGAGCAGTGTTTGGCTCATAACAGCCATCGGTAAACGTCTTACTAGATCCAGGCATGAATGAATGAATGAATGCCACCGATCAGAAATGGCATCCGAGTGCCAGCTCCTGTGAATTTGTCATGGCTGCTGGAGGGCTCTGCAGAAAAGATCATGACCCCTCATCTGGCCTCAGTAGGGAGAGAGGGGTGATTGATTAGTGATGTCTGCCACTGGCGCCTGTTGGGTGGGCAGTGGCTACTGTGCCAGGCCACTTCCACCCCAAACGGATGTGCAGCACCTGGGAGCCCTGTGGACGAGGAATGAGGAAGGCAGTCTGGCTCGGTGACAATTCCAGAATTCTCTACACTGCCAGAACCACCTGGATTTGGGACCAGAGGGTATGCTTGAAGGGCAGTCCTCTGTTGTCATCGTCATAATCGTGACCCATGGGAACCAGCTGCGGGAGGCAGTGTTCCTCTCCTGGCTCCAATGGCTTGTTCCCAAGCCACTTGCAGGGAAGCTCTGGCCACCAGAAGCAACTAGGAAGCCCCAAGAAATTATGCCTAACTCAGTGTTCTTGGCCAGAGTATGAGTAATCCCTTGGACATCACAGGCAATCTACCACCCGGGGCATCTGGTCGGCTGAACAGGGACCCCAGCTGTCACACAGAGACCCTGGCCAAGAGCAGAGTCACTGCCAATCAGTGATGGAGATATGACCGTGGTACTGATTAGCACAGCAGGGACGGAACCGGGGACTCGGCCCAGGAGGGTCCTATTCAAGACCAGTGTCTCCAGGTGCCAAGACAGGACCCAGCCAAGCCCCCGGCTGCTTCCCTCTGCAGACGGGTGTGGGGGCTGCTCTAAGGCCCTTCCAGATCCGACGGCCGGGTTCTATCACCCAGGACTGGGCGCCACTCCAGCCATGGCCGTGTGTGGCCACTGCGGGGGACGCAACACAGCCACCCCCTCAGAGGTTGTGCTCTTGCCTCCCACCTGCCCTCCCCTGCCTATTAGCCACTCCCCGCTTAGTCACCTTGGTCCCCACCTGTGATGTCCTGTGGCCTGTCAGGGTCTGTGCCCACCGCCCAGCACCTCCGGGTCCCAGCAACGCTTCCTGCTCTGTTTCTGGGTGTGGCAGGCCAGTCCCTGCCCGCTTTGGGGTCCCTGTCTTACCCCACCCCCCCACGGAGCTCACTGGGTGCGGAGCCCACAGAGAATTGCAGAGGCGGACAGCCCCCGGGTGCCAGTCCTTGCCATGCCAACCACAGCAGCTCCACCTGTGTCTGTTGTGTATACTGCAGTTAGGCATAAAATCACTGCCCCAGGTAGATCCGGCCCCTGATTTCCAGAAACATGGAGCAGAAAGCAAAGGCTGCAGTGACCTCCCCAGACAGCTAGCTGGGCACCCGGAACACAGGGTGCCTGCCAGGCAGCCGGCCCCTCCTGACAGCGGCACGGGGTGGAGGGAGGAACAGAGAAAGAAATCCCACCGCCCAATGCCCAAACCACCGGTGGCTCAAACTCGCCGCCTCCCTCCCTCACCGTGACCTCTGCCCCCTCTCCCAGATGAGTCCCAGCCTTCCCTGGAGGGGCTCACACCCACATGCAGAAATAAATGGGAAGAGGAGGGGACGGCTGCCACCCTATCCGCTTTTCCTGTCACCTCTTCCTGACTGTGCTGTACGCCGACGGAGTGAGTCCAGGGACCAGCTGAAGGCTACTCTAACCCTGCCCCGTCCCCTCCCTGGGCCTCCCACCCCCTGGAGGCAAGCTCAAGGCTTGTGGCCCGACAGTGTCCCAAAGGATGGCAGGACACAGGGCTCCCAACAGCAAGCCCGCTGCCACAGAGACAGGCAGGGGGACTTTGTGGAAAGAGCTGACCCCTGTGGGCTGCACTGTGGGTCCCACCAGAAGCGTGAAAGACTCTGCCCCTGCAGGTGGCACTGGGGACAGGGGCACAGACCAGGAGGGAGGACTACAGCAAAGGCTCACTTCATCCTTCTAGAATATTCTCCCAGAGAGATCCCTGTGCCCAGAAAGTTGGAAGGAAATTATTGTTTTCCTCCTATTCCTTGCCCACCTCTGTCCCCCACCCCACCCCCAAAGCTTGGCCTGGCAGCCCCAGAGCCTCGCTGGTCTGGCCCAGGTGCCAGAGACTGAGTCCACAGCTGTCCTGAGGGCCCGAGCCGCCACTCTCTCCAGCGCCCCCGACTCTGTTCCTGGTCCCACCCCCCTAATCTCAGCGCCCTAGTCCTTCCCCCCACCTACTCCCACCCCCGATAACTCACCCCCCTCCCTGCCCGCTACCCCCCTGCCGCCACTCCAGCCCCTCCTCTCCCACCCCCCGCCGAGGCTAAGCTCTGCTAACAGGTCTTCCGTCTCCCCCTCCCAGCCGCTCTGCACCTGCTGTCGGATTAATCTTGCTAAATCGCAGCTTTGATCACGACTCGCCACTCCCGGTTCCGGAGCCGCCGGTGGCCTCTCAGCACTCACCACTGCAGCCTGCCACTCAGGTCGCACGCCCCACCCCTCCTGCCCACCCTCTGCGTCCCGCCCAAACCCACACCCAAACCCGAGTCCAGGTTCCCTCCAGAGCAGGGGTCTGCAGAGGCTTCCCGCAAAGGGCCAGGGAGCAGTAGCTTAGGCTTGGCAGGCCACGCGGTCTCTGCCACGGCTCCTCAGCTCTGGCGCAGAGACAGTGCATAAATGACAGCGTGTGGCTGTTTTCCAATAAAACTTAATTTATAAAAACAGACCCTAGTCAGCACAGCTGGTGCTGTCCTGACCCCGTGCCCCTCACCTGGGACGCCCGGGCCCACTCCACCCCCCGGCTCCCTGTCTCCACGTAGCCCACGCTCCCTGCTCTCCCCGGGCCTGGCAGCAACGTCACCTCATCTGTGAGTCCTTGGCTTCCAGTCCCCGTCAAAGCAGTCCCTGCCCCCCTCTGGACCCCATCCCACCCTACCAGCCCCACAACGGACGGGGCACCAGTCACCTTCTCCGTCACAATCATCTGAGTGTGTGTCCTGTCTGTCCCACTGGCACAGGGACCAGGCCACCAGCCTGTCAAGCTTGTTAGCTTCCGCGCCTGGGACACGGTGATAAGCAGTGAGAACTTCTGTTGAATAAACGATCGGACGCACGAACGGGCCTCGCAGGCCCACGCTCTGACGCCCTCGGCCTGTGCACTGGCCAAGAGACCCGTCCAGGGAGCAGACAGGGACAGAGAGGTGGCCGTTCAAGGCTCCCACACCCCAGCCCAGCAGCCCCGATGGCGACCCAGCCCCACCCCCACCACCCCCAGCATGGGAAAGTCCTTCATGGGAATGGACCTGGAGGAGGAGGCCACACCAGGTGGCCGGGGGCCCGTTCCTGGCCCTGCTCAGCCACCAACTATGGGGCTAAGGACAAGCTGCTGCCCTCGCCAGGCCTCGGGTCCCTTGGTTTGGGGAGGAGACCTCAGAGTGTCCTTCCAGTCCTGACATCCAGGTACCATGTGGGGTCCCCAAGGCTTCCCCAAGGAAAGTAGGAGGACAGGGATACGTCAAATATCTTGCCTCTCTCTCCAGGGTGAATCTGGGGTGCACAGGCTCCCCCCACCTCCCTCCCAGCCCGGCCCCAGCTTCCTGTCCCTGCCCTCACTCAGGGACTCCCTTCTATAGCCATGGGTGCCCCTAACTCCCCAGGGCCCCACAAGGGCCACCACAGAGCCATTCAAGCAGAGACGGTCCACACCGGGGGAATTGATGGCCAGGGAGGGGTGTGTCCCGGGGGCACCCACGCCAGCCCCGCTGGGCCAAGGGCAGGGGAAGGGCCACTCGAGCTACACTCCCAGTGCCCGGCATGGACTAGCAGGAGCTCATTAAAAAGACGGCAATTAAAACAGAATCAGGGGCCCCTCCCCTCCAGTTCCTCTGAGAAGGAGCCCGGGGAGTGATGGCAACGGGGCCCCTTTGTCTGTTTCTCTCCCTTTGCCCGCAGGCAGGGCTGGCCTGGCATCATCAGGGGCTGGTGACGAGGGGTCTGCAGTGGGGGCCCGGAGCCACGGCCTTGAGCTCTCCTGTGCCCACGAGGAATGACAGCGAGGGTCTTGGGGAGGGTCAGCAGCTTTCTGCTGAGTCAGCCTGTCCCCAGGTGAGCCGGCCAAGGGGCCTGGGCAGCCCAGAGGACGGTGCCAGGGCACAGTCACCTGACAGGTGGCACAGCCCTGACCAGTCGAGCTGCCCACCACTCTAGCATGAAATTGAGCTGGCAACTGTCTGCAGAGTGGGCCCCTGACCCTCCCATGCTGGCAGCCACTCAAGCATGCCCAGTGTCATTAGGAGCTGCCCAAGGGTGACACTGGCACCTCTGCTCAAAGGAGGAAGGGCAGCCTAAGCTGAGCTCCCCGCTGAGCCCAGCACGAGGGCACTTGGACGTCAGCTGTCACTGAGCAGGAGACCCCCGCCAGGGAGGGGAAGGGGAGGTGGGAAGAGGGCTTCCCCCACCAGATGGGCACCAGCACACGGGCCACGGGTGCCCGGGAGGGACCCAATGCCTCACTGGCCCACGTCCCCACACACGTCCTCATCCTGCACTGTGGATGCCACGGTCGATCCCATGAGCCCACCGCTCCGCTTAGACTGGTGTCTTCACAGCCTCACACACATCCACACCGGTGCTCGGGCTGTGCCCAGCGACTGCTCCTCACACACCCCCAACATGCCTGGCAGTTCAAGTCCCAACTCCTGCCTGAAACGCCCCATGCCCACCAGCCACATCCCCGCTGTGCCCTCCCTCCTCCGCTGTCCCTGAGTGGAGTTCTGCACTGGGTTCTCGTCTAAATGGTAACTGTTACATTTCTCTTGTACCCCCTGGTATCTGTTATAGCACTATGATGTAACAGGCGTGTGACACTTGCAAGATGATGCCTAAATGAAGGGACAGGACAAGCACTACCCCCACCAGCCCCTCCCTGCCTCTTGGGTCCCTGACCCAAAAGGAGGATGGTCAACGCTCCCTCCCTGGCCCCAGCTGAGTCACTTCCCAGGCCACTTCTGGCACCGTGGTGCTACCACCAGCCCCTCAGCCACGCCCCCTCACCTGGACAGACGTGCAGGTGGTGATGACACTGGTCCCCAGGCTGGTGCTGTCGTTGAGGTCGTCTGGCAAAGAAGGAGCCTTCTCCACCCGAGGGGCCTGGGTGGCCTGGAACGAGGAGCCCTTAGGGGACACGTTCACATCTGTGCCATTGCCAAAGGCCTGGATGGCGTTCCCTGGGGTGGGGGACAAGTAGATGTCAGGACTCGGCTCGCCCCGCCCACGCCCTTCCCTGGGTGGGCCTAGCAGCCGGAGGAGTGGAGCCACACTCAGCTGCACGGCGGCTCCTTTGCAGATGCTGCCCAAGGCTCACATCTCGAGAAGAAAATAGCACTGGGGGGTTGAAAAGGACAGAGAAACCAGCACAGAAAGAAATGCACATGCTGAGGAATGCAGAGGAGGAAGAGGAGGAAGCAGGAGGCGTGGGCAGCCGCGAGGGCACAGGGGCACGTCCTCTGCGGGTGCTGCAGGCCGCGCCTGTGGGAGCTTCCCGGCCCCATCTCCCCAGGCACAGACCCTTCTGGCTCCTTGGCCACCACCGCTGCCGTTCCAAGGGCCCCAGACTCATCCCTCTGCCCTCTCCACACCATACACTTTCCCTGGTGGTCTCCCTCCTCCCACACCGGCTAGAGAAGAACCTAGAAAATCTCCACTTCCACGTCCCATATGCACCTCAGGCTCACGAGCCCAAGCCTGACTGGGCATCTCCTCCCACCATTGCCAACACTCCCTTCCCCTGTACTGCCAGCCTTGAAGGTGACATCGCCATCTGCCCAAGTCCCCCAAGTCAGAATCCTGGGGGTCACCCATGCTGCCTCCCTAAACCCCCGCCGGCAGTCAACTGAGCCCACCTCCTAAAGACCCCTCCACCCTCCCTCTCTCGCCTCTGGACTAGGAGTGTGACGACTTGAAAAGAAAGTCACCGATTCCAAGGGGAAATGAACTCATTCAAGGGGGAAGTGACCAATGCCGGCAACCGGCAAGAGAGGGCTCCGTCCGCACAGGAAGCTGGCGGGAGCTGGCCTGCCCACAGTGGGGGTGTCAGTCTCCAAGAGCTCAAAACCCAGCATCCCCACAGAAGCACCCCTGGTGGAGAAGCACCATAGGTCCCACTGGCCATCCCAATGGACAGAGAAGGGAATGGCTGGGACAGACTCCAGGGCTCCTCTGGCTAGGAGGGGCGTGAGGGGCTTCTGGGGGCGAGGATATTCCAGCACTTACGGAGGCACGGGTTCTCGGTGAAGTCCCTGAGGAACTTCTCACACTCCTCCTCCATGTTCCCACTGCCACGACAGCTGCACCAGGGCGACACCACGATGCCAGTGGGGCTGGAGTCCACGTAGTTGGGTGTCATGTCAAACCCTGGGCAGGGAGAAAGGGGAGGGAAAGGAGAGAGGAGCAGTAGGGCCTTCCCCTTGAGCCCCGGGCCCCAGGCACAGCAGGGCACAGGCTGGAGACCCGCCCTCCCACCTGTCCCCAAAATACACACACACATCCCAACTAACTCTGAGCACCACTGTGCCAGCAACCACGGGGGCAGAGGGGACAGAGCCTTAGGGGACACTGGGCTCCTCGCCACCAGGAAGGCAGAGAAGACGCTCCCAGAGGGTGGGCCCATTCCCAAAAAGCACAGAATGTTCTAGAATCAGGGCAAGTGAGGCTCCTCCCCCTCCTCCTGCCCTTCCCTCTCCTCCCCTTCCTCCTCCTCCTCCTCCTCCTCCTCATTGCCGAGCCACCTCCCCCTGGTCTCCCTCACAGCTCTAGCTGAATCTGCCGCAGAGAAGGCCGGGCTCAGGCTGTCCCCGCCGACTGGCCCCGAGCTGGACTGCAGCCCCCGCCCCGCTGAGAGGGGCACAGCAAGAAGCCCCCGCAAGCCCAGGTGTGCCGGGGGAGCTTACCGATCATGCCGGCGTATGAGCCCAGACACGCCTGGTAATTGTCTGCAGGGCAGCTGGTGACCGTCTGGTAGGAGGCTCGACAATTGGCGTGGAAGTCAGCCAGCCGGGACCTGGCGGCAGGGAGGAGACCCAGTGGAGAAAACAGTTTAGCCTGGCTGCCTCGGCCCCTCTGCCCCGCGGTGTCATCTCCTGCCTGCAGTGTCCTCAAGCCCTGAGCTCCTTGAGCACAGAGACAAAGAACTAGTGACCGGCTGACAAAAAGGACCCCAACAGGCACAGCAACTGCCTGCTCCAGATGGCTCTTTTAGGCAGGAAACACAGAGAGGACCCAGGGCAGGTTCGCAGAGGACGCCTGGAGCCACGGCAGGAAGGCCACGCCCTGCTCTCTGCTCGGCCACACTCCTGGATGGCCTTGCCGCCAACACGTCACTGTTCCCACCTGCAAAATGGGTACAGTAACCCCTGCCCCAGCTACCTCCTAGGACCTGTCTGAGGGTCAGAGGAAACACTGCCCGGGGAGGTAAAGGAGGAGCATCTCTAGGGTGAGACATGCCACGGGCACTCCCGACAGGACTGTCCCGCATCAAGTCGGAGCAAAGTCTCCCCTGCCCTTCTCACTCTTCCCCAGTGCCACCAGGCGGAATCAGCCCTTCCTTCCCCCAGCTACTGTCACATGCCATCACCCTTTCCTCAATGACACTGCATCTTGTGCACAGCTCTGTCCTCCGAGTGAGTCATGAGCTGCTTGAAGGCAGTCACTGCCTGACCTGGGTCTGTCCCCAGCCCCCAGAACCAGCCCTGGACATGGGTGGTCCCGTGGAGCACAGGGCACCCAAGTTCCCATCCCTGCGTCCTCCTGCCCTGGCGCCCTGGTCACAGATGCTACCATCAGCCTGGCTTGGGGGAGGACACTCCCCCCACCACCATGTCACCTCCTACAGGTTGGCATCTTTTGTCTCCACATATCATATCACCCGTGTTTCACAGCAGCTCCAAGCAGCCGGTAATAAGGTCTCATTCACTGGCAGTTTCCCAGCGATGGGCACACAGTAGGACCTCAGTGACCATGAGCTCCACGAGAATCCCATGGTAACTCGATAAGCAGCTGCAGGAAGGACCAGAACCTGGGCTCTCTGGCTCCCTCACCTGCACCCTGCACAGAATAAGGAACCTCACATAAGCCATCCTCAGGTTCACCCCAAATTCAGCCCCCCTAGCTCTCCAGTGGAACTTCGTCCCATTTGAGCAAGGAACAGGTAGAGAAAGAGGACAGAGAGGCAGGAGGTTGCGGGGACTGAGACAGCCTGCGCGAGCAGAGGAACACAGGCTTTCCACGCCGAGGTGCCAGTGCCCCGGGAACACCCCCGCCAGGCACGCCCGAGAGCGAGGGCTGAGTGTGTCCCACTGCTGCACAGATGCCAGCCTGCCCGGAGTCCCCACGGTCCTGGGGGCAGCTCTGAGAGAAGCAGGAAGCCTGCCGGAGAGATTCAACCCCAACGAGGGCTCATGTGTCCCAGGCCCCTGCAGCCAGGCCGGGGGACCAGTTCTCAGCTCAGCTCCGCCCCAACTCACTAGGTGACCGTGGGCAAGTCCCCTGCTTCTTAGGGACTAAGTTTTCCGATTTATCAAATGAATAAAAAGCACCCTTAATTTATAGTTTAAAAGGTCATTTCGCAGTTTGGGATGATGCAAAAATTCTGGAGGTGGGTGGTGGCGATGGTTGCAGGACAATGTGAACATACTTAATGCCACGGAACTGTACACGCGAAAATAGTTAAAATGGCAAATTTTCTGTTCTCTGTATTTTCCCATAATGATGTTTTTTAAAGGCACGTTCACATCCATGTTTTATCATTCAAGCCTCGCAAACACCTTGTGAGCTCTGACAAGTAACTGTTATTGTCCCATTTTACAGACAAGGGGGTCTGTCCCTGGTGCTCAGTGTCCCACAAACAGGGAGCGTCATGCCTGCCTATGTCCCTCCTGGGGCCGTGACAAAGTGCCAACGAGACAGTGCATGCTCGAGAGTTTGGGGACGGCAGATGCCCCATTTCAGCAGGAGGCGTCACCCTTCCCTCCCTTCCCTCCCCAGCACGGTGCCTGCCACTGGCACGTGCACACAGGGAACGGCTTTCCCTGGTGTCTGGGAGAGAAGGAAAAACGTACCTGTTTACCCTGCCAAGGCGGGTCTGCGTGCCACGCGGGGCAAATGAGCACAACAGGGAGCAGCGGCTCCTCTCTCTCCCCTACTGCCGGACCCCAGGTTGCCGGGAACCATGTTCCCCTGATCCCACCGACCTCCATGCAGCACTGGGGACACAGGAAGAGGGGCACAGCCCTCAAGGCCAGGTGACGCACACAGGGTCACTTTGCCAGGCCCCGGGGTGACCCGCGGGGACAGCACCATCTCGCTCCTCCGAGGCTGTAGCCTGTTTCCCTAGCAGCAGCCGATCGGTTGGGCCAGAGCCTCGGAGAGGAAGCTGTTCAAAAAGGAAGGCGAGGACCCAGCCTGAGAGCAGCAGACAGCGGAGGGAAGGCAACGCGAAGGCAAGTGGCTACGCCTTCTGTTCCCCCATTTCTCCATTCTCAGCGTCAAGGCGGCCTTTGGCAAGCACAAGCGACAAATGGGGCCATTTAGGAGGATGCTGCATCCAAGTCCAAGTCTCCAGGAGGCCTTTGATCATTCCCGTTTCCCAGTAGCGGGTTCCCTCCATCAACATCGGGAACCAAGTGGTGTCAATTTCCTTCACGCCCTCGCCACAGCCCAACTCCCGCCACGACAGAACCAGCCCTGGTAGGCAGCGTTCTCCAAGGCAAATGTTGTCCTTTTCATAATACATGGCGAGCCAGCTGGTGATCTCTGCACCCTCTCTGGGCCAGATGTCACTCTTCCCTCAAACTCCGGGAGGTCGCCGGTCTCTTGGATTCCGTTCTTGCTGCCAAGAACAGACTTTTCCTGGATCAGCCCCACTGCCTTGCAGATTTCTGCCTTTCAGAGCCCCAGTAAGAGAAATGGCATAAAAGAAAGCATGAGAGAGAGAGAGAGAGAAATGGACAAATAGACAGGCAGAGAGAGAAAAAGAGCCAGCCAGCAAGAGAACCCGAAGGAAGCCAAGCCAAGTCCATCTCAGCCGAGGTCAAGCCAAGACTGCCAAGGAGCCCAGGGCAGCAGGTGGATCCGTCTGAAAAGCACAAACCCTCTCTGGGCTCGTTCCATCAGCAGCTGCAGCCTATTCAATCACAGGGAAGTGGCAGAAGGAGAGAGAGACACTTGACTTCCACTGGGATGAAAAGGTTGACATATTAAACATAGAACATCCAGTTAATTTGAATCTCAGATAAATGCTGATTCTTTTTAGTATAAGTATGTCCCATAGCAATAGCCGGGACATACTTATACTAAACAGATTTTCCATTTTATCTGGAATTCACATTTAACTGGGCATCCTATGTTTTTATTTGTTAGATCCAGAAACCCTATTTGATGAGCACAGGCGCCACCGGCAAAGGGGAAGAGAGCAAGGCTGAGCGTGCAAAGATCAAACCACAAAGCAGAACACATCCAGGTTTGGGGCAGGGGTAGACTTCCTATAGGTCTGGTTCTCAAAGTGTGTCCACAGATCAACAGCATCAGCAGCAACTTGTGAGACACGGAAATTCTTTAGCCCTCCCCAGCCCAGCCCCAGCCATGCAGTATCTGAAATTCTAGGGGCAGGGCCCAGCGATCGCACCTTCACAAGCCCTAACAGGCTAATGTCTGAGGATATGGCAGCCTGCACAGGTGTCCGAGCTGAGCTTTCAGACCCCACCCCCGGCCTCAGCTTTAAATATCCCCAGTTATGGCCCAGCCGTGGAAGACAATGATGCTTCAGGCCATAGCTGGAGAAGGGTCATGGTTACATGGCAAAGGGTGCAAATGTTTGTGCGCACACACACACACACACACACACACACACACACACACACTCCTAACCCCACGGAGACACACAGTTAGACTTGGATACACACTTCCCAGTGCCACGCTTTGGTCTTAGCCAAGAGAAAGTGCACAGGCACCTGTCACCTTCCCAAACACGTATTTAATACTTTCCCAAATTTGTCTGGCCCAGAATAATACTGGGGTAAATTGCTCCCCCGGAACCCCCAAACTTTCCAACACTGGCCCACACATGGCTTTCTGGTCTGAAGCTCTTGTCAACTTCCCGAAGTTTCCATTTATCAGGTAACACCTGCCAGGTTGCTGCCATGGAAACCAATAGGTTTCTACTGGTTGCAGACGTGGAGTAGGAAGAGGAAAAAGAGCTGATGTTTACTGAGGACCTACTATGTGCTGGGTACTGTTATCTCATTTAACCTTCTGAACAATCCCACAAAGCAGCATATTTCACCATGAGGACAGGGTAGCCCGTGCAGCTACACACCCTGCAGCCACCACACCCTGGCTGGCCAGGCACCTGCCCTCGAGAACAGGGGTGGCCACCAGCCTGGCACAAATGAATGGGGCACTTGAATATTTCATGGAGGGAAAAAAAGGTTGCCAAGAAGTGCAAATTGCTCGAGATAGGCTTCATAGACAATTTATGGAAATGTAGAGAAAATGGCCTTAATAGACCCAAGTGCCTCTGGAATGGCTTTCTGACGTCCCCTCCGGCGGTGCAGGGCTTGAAGAAATGGGCTCAATGTGACATGGCACTGAGAAAGGGGACAATGGACTTTACCCACGTGGCTGCTTTGTGACATCTCCAGGGCTCGCCCTGGACACCCTAGTCCTCCGCCCTCTCCTGCCTCCTCCAAGAGACCACCCTCCCTTGTTTCATGAAATCAAGGATGAACTTGGCTTCTTTCCCTCCTGTTTACTCGTTAACTGGACAGTGGATACTTATTATTCTTTCTACTCAGAATAGCAGCTGCCCTGGGGGTGGGCAGAGGAACAGAGACTTCCTCCTCGGGCCAGGTGGTTCTAATAAAGGTGAATGCTACCTCCGGGACCCACGAGGACACATGACCCAGGCCAAGCTGGCCACAACACCCCTCATTTCCCAACACGCTAGTCTAGGCACAAGGAAGTAACACAAGACGGGCCAAACAGGGTCCTTGCCTGAGGTTTTCCTAATGGAGCAGACAAAGAAAAACATCCTTTTCTTTCTGGTTATGAGACACCACAGATGTGAGTGCAGATATATCGGGGCCACGGCTCTAACCTCATGATCACAATAAGAACCACATGCCGCTAACCTGCTGCGAGGAACAGACACAAAGGACAAAGAGAGAGAGAGACAGAGAGACAGAAAGACAGAGACTTTATCCGTACTTCAGTCCCCGGGACACTCCCCTGCCCTGTCTATATTTTATTACATAAACCAATCAATTCTTTTTTTTTTTTTTAATTTTTCGCAAGCTAGTCAGGGCTCCGTCACCCAAAACAGAAAAATTCTTGCTACTACTTAGCTTCTCTCTCCGATGTTACAGGACTTTCTCTGTCCAAGTTCTAAGCAACCAGAAAAAGCACGCACTAAAAAGGCCACAGAGGCCAAGAATCAAACCCACAAAGGGTTTGTCCAACCCGTGCCAAAGAGCCAGGGCTGCAGGCAGGAGCACTTCAACGACAGCAACTTTGAAAACAGATGATGAGCAAGTTTATAAAGGAAGACAGGTCTGGCCTTGAGTTCTTCCTCCAGCTTAGCTAACAAGGAACAGCTCGGATGGGTATTCACACCGGGGAAGGCTACATCCACCGCTATCAACAATGGCAAGGACGTAGGTTGTGTCAATATATGAAAATTTAAACACGAAATCATGTTACGGGATTAAAAAGCAGGAGACAATACAGTCTATGCCCCCTGGTTGCAAACAGGGGAAAATGTTAAGTTACGAACCGACGAGATTCAGCAGTGAATTTCCAAAGATGCTAATAGAAGACACTGTTCATTATGTTCTCTTTTAATAAAGTTGCTTTAGGATTGTAATTATTTCTTTAAGTTTCATTGAACTAGGCCTCAGGAATCCTGAAGTTATTATAAACAATGATTTTTTTTCTAAGCCCTTGATGAGAGAAAATGTTATTGGTTCTGGAAGCCTCAGCAGATTCAACTGACCCTCTGTCCCAAGATAAACAGGAGGAGACAGAAAAGAACTGGTTCCCCATTCCTGGGCGGCCCCAGTCCCTAGGAGCTTGCAGGCCCTTAAGCCAAAGGGACACATTCTCTCTGATCTGTTAACAAGGTCCTCCTGTGCTAGTACAGTGCCACATGGTGCCCTGACAATGCCCCGACATTGGTAGCAATACCCCTGCTTTGCTGACAAGGAAACGGAGGCCTGCAGGGGTTAATTAACTCACTTAATGTCACAGCAGCAAGGCCAGAGGACTTAAGTTCAAATGGTAGCTCCAAAGCCAGTGGGTTTTCCCTTCACAACACTGCCCCAGCCCCCCACCTCTCCAGCATTTTCATGCCACAGGGTGGGAGAGAAGCTCATTTCTCTTCTGGAGCCATCCAAGGGACTCACTGGGGAGCCACCTGCCTCCTTGCACCCCTCCTTTCCCATACCGGCTGGAGCTCACCCAGCATCCCTTCTCTCCTCCAGGTGAGCCATGAAGGTGACCTTGGGCAATGACCTGAAGAGGGTTGTGGTTGGAGCCACTGGACCCCGGTGACCAGAACAATCTATTAGATCCTGGGTACCACCAAGAGACTGGCATGCCAACCACAGCAGGGGGCCCAAGCCTGCTCTGGAAGAGAGTCAGGACGGCCTGGATGGGACAGAGCCAACCCAAGCCTGCCTGGATCTCCCCACGGGGCCCAGGGATGGGAGCTTCTCCAAGAGACTGCCATTAGATTCGCTCATTCCAGTCCTCCAAAAACAGGCAGATGGGTAGACCCCCTTTTCTCCACCTCCCCCAATCCCTTCACCTGCGTTCCAAACCTCTCATTACCCAGTAAGAGGAGAAAAGAATTAAACGTATGCATCATTTGATTTTAATTGAAGGACTGTTCTATTTCATTGAACTGCTAAGTAAGCCGAACAAGAGATTGTGTTTACATAAGCAAACCCCGAGTCACTATAGACTTGCTGTCACATTAAGTCAATACTTATGAAGGCTCTCTATTTAATTATTCAGTGAGGATTGACTTATTATTGTGTTAAGAGTGTGGTTAGCCTTGAGCTAGGTAGCCAGCCAGCTGAAAGATTTCTTTCAACTTGCTTCTGAATGCTGATACGGTTCTTGCTGGTGGTACAAGGTTGCGTTTCTTCCCTCTCTCTCTCTCCACCCCTTCCCTCCCTCCTGCCCCAGAGCAGAGGGCTTCAGGTCCCCCTCCCTTAAGTAGGGGGTGGCGGGTGATCCTGCAGGGGTCAACCTCTCAAATGGTCTTCCTAAGACCAGCAGTCTGCCCTAAGACACTCACACCGGAAGTCTCCTTCTTCTGCTTTTAGTTCTGGCAGTGCCAGCGTCTCTTCTTCCACTCCCAACTCTGAGGACCTCCTACTCAAAGACAGACCCTTCCCCACCTTTGCTATTTCCAACATTTCCCCTCCCATCAACCGCCACAAAACGTGTTTCTCAGCCTTCTCGATCCATGCAAACCTTATTATTCCGTGGTATATTGTTACAAAGATTTAGGTAGGTTCTTACATCAAATCGCATTTCCTGAAACATAAAGCACGGAGGGAAATTCAGAGGTGGATGCCCAGCGTAGACTGCAGACCAGCTGGAGAGGTAGAACAGCACGGCGGCTGGCAGGCAATCCCCAGGCACCAAATGCCCGGGTTCAGCCGCCAGCTCTGCCATCGCAAAGGGTACAACCTTGGGCAACTTCTCGCCCTTCTGTGAGGGAACACCCTCCTCCACAAAAAGGGGCTAACAGCTTCTGGGAAGAGTGACTGAGATTCCGAGAAAGTGCCGGGGACCATGTCTGGCATGTTGGCCTTGGCTTTTATGAGGGGTCCTGTGCATTTCTAGTCTAACACCCCTGCAGGAGAACTCTCCAGGCTTCTAGAGCCCATCATCTGCCACCCTGGTCCCCACCCACAGTCAGCACCTGCTGGTCTCTACCATGTCACCTCTCCTCACACTCTTCCTCTCTCCCACCCCAAACCTCGTAGCAGCATCAAACAGCACACACTCCACCGACAGCAATGTTTCGTACATCTTGGTCCCATGTTGCGTCCCCTGCCAAGAACGCCTTCCCCCAACCACGTCCTCCCTACACTTGCTCCAGGTTGCCCTTCCAAACCCAGTTCAGGGACCATCTCTCCCAGAAAACTTTCCCTTAAGTAGTGCCTGACATCCAACAGTGACACAGTTAACTGTCAGATAGAAGGAGGGAGTGTGCAATTAAGTGATGGATGGGTGGATGGGTGGATGGATGGATGGATGGACAGATAGATCAATGAATGCGGACTGTATCTGGAGGCACTGAGGAGCAGCAGCAGGAGATCCAAGAACTCTCCTAACACCTCCCCTTGAAAGATAAAATTATAGACAGATCTCCAGCTAGCAGCACAGAAAAATGTGTCAATGTTGCATTAACCTGAGCACCAAGATAGCCTCAGCCCCCCAAAATGTCCTCCAGTGAGTCTGTCTCTCCCCCTTCCTCTTATCTGGTGGTTGTTAGGAACTTGGGAAAATATCTCTGCTTTCTCTGATAACAGCCATTCGCTAAAGGAGGCCCCAGTGGCCCGGGAGAATTAACACACATCCTTAAGCACCTCACTTAACATGAAGAAGCGCCTTAGGGACCGACAGAGGAGAAGCCAATGGGTCTCTGCGGAGACAGGCTGGGTACAGTGTCCATTCTCAGACAAGTAGGAGGGCAAAGGAAGTCAGTGACAGGGTGTAGTATTTGGGTCAAAACACCCGCTGCTTATGAGCCATCAACCCTGGAAACATCACTGCACATCTCCGTGCCCAGCGGCTGTGATACCCACACAGAGAGTGTTTGGGATATTAAATACAACCGCATATGCAAAAGCACTTCTGACACATGGAATTCACTATATACATGTTAATCATTTTTCTCCTTGGGAATACTAAGAGAATACGACAGTCCGATTGCACCCAAATTCTCTTCTTCAGCTGACTCAACAGACAGGCTCCCACTGCAGGGGCCAGAGCAGGGACAAAGACCCCCGTGTGAGCGAGGCGGGCAGGGGCCTGCACACCACAGCCCGGACCCACCAAGCAGGAAGGACCAGGTGTGGCTGGGGGCTGCCCCAGCAAAGTCCAGGGAGATCAATCCTCAGAGCCAAAGCCTACAGGGGTCCTGGAGCCCTCAGCCCCCTCCCCACCAGCCTCTGTTCCGGCCCTTTGAGGGTGAACTGCATAGACAAATATTTTTCCTATCAGGCAAATATCTGGGCAGCTATGCAACCACTAGGAGTCTTTCTCATTATATGGACTAATGAGAAAGCTGTGCTTCTCAGGAGCAATTCATCAGGGCAACATCCATTATAAATGACATTTTTCCTGAACTAACAAAGGATGTGAGGTTGGGGGAACTGGTTAAAAGGAAATGTTTAGCTGATTCCAGAAGCCATTCAGAAATTAATTACCCACCCCCTCGCTGGGCAGTGCGTCCCCCTCCATGCTCTTCCTCCCACTCGGCCCCCTGCCCTGTCCGCCCACCTCCCGGCCACCTGAGCCAGGGGCGTGGGGAAGGGAAGGGTGCCGGCTCCAGGAACACCCCGCCTCGGGAAGACGGCAGAGTCTTAAGTGGCGGCATCGCCGGAGCACACAAGACTAGATTATTTGTGGTCCCAACTTGCTGATGCAAGATGAAAACTACGGCACACGGCAGCTGCTGAACTCAGCTTTTTTCCTTTTTCTTCCTTCTCTCCCCTTCGCTGAGGTTAGTGTTTTACAAAAAGGACTTTAAAAAAAATAAAATCTATAAACTAGGGGGTTCCGACCTGTCAGCTTACGGTCAGGCACACAGAATGAGGCGGCCAGGGAGGAGGGAACGTGGGCCTTCGATCGCACCTGCACGCGGCGAGCTCCCTCACACGTGTCCCCACACACGTACCCACGTGAAGGCCCTGCCACCCCCACAGACGCACGCAAGGCCACACACCCCTCGGGCAAAAAGCCCCCGCATCCCCCAATCAGAGGCCCTTTCTTTAAGCCCCGTATCTTGGATCCTCTCTGTTTCTACCTTCCAGCTCCACAACAGGTGACATTAGATCTCCCTTTGACATCAGAGGGCTGGGAGCTGTGCCCGAGGCGTCCCGTGTGGGCGGTGCATGCACCAGCTGACCACATGCAACTGCGGTCTTGCAACGGGCCAGCTCTCACCAGTGCCTCCCCGCGTGGGTGGGCTGGACAGAAACCAGAGGGGACACGGCAGACCACTCTGGCCAGGGGGAGCACACGGCCACTGGGTCCCTCTGGACCACTCACTGGCCCTCTGAAAACCTGTGCTATAAAGACATGAGCATCAGGACCCTGGAGCTTCTGAGAATTTGAACCGGAACCTCTGGCTTCATCTGAGAAGACGAAGCACCCAGGAAGACCATCCCCACATTGCACAAAAAGATGGCAACTCCTATGTGAAGAAATGACACCAACGTCCCCACAGCAGGTGGCAGAAGGCAGGGGCTGACTCTACAGGCAGGGCCCTGGTGAAAGGAGCCCAACAGGGCAGAGGAAATGGAGGCAGCTGGGATGGAGGGGGCAGGAAGCTGGACACCACGGCCCAGAGCCACCAGCACACAAGAGGAGCCACGTGCACAGGTGGGCTACACCCTCAGAGCCGCAGAGTCTGCAGGGGGGAGAGGCAATCAGGGTGATGACCTCTAGGTCCCAGGGAACAATCCTCCGGCTTCCTTCCCAGCCAGGTAACAGGAGAGCCTGCCAGTATCTCCCTACAGGTGGCCTGCTGTTTCTTGGTGCTCCTTCTTGCTGCCCCTCGGCCTGCAGGAGGTATACCAGGTGTCCTCACAGCAGCCTGAATTCCATCTGGCTATTGCTGGTGGGGGGATGTTGAGGAGAGAGATTGGAATCCACCTGTCCCTGCTCTGGGATGGTGTACAATGAGTTCTATGTGAATCTGGGGCAGTGAGGAAAGTAGACCAGTTGTATAGCTGCTAGCAGGGATATTCTTTGAATACCCAGTTGACAAGAGTCTTCTGCAGTAGGAAGTCTGCCAATAACAGGCTGATAAAACGCTGCTGGAAGGCCTTCAACAGAGCCATCTTAAACTAGGAGGAAAACTGGGAACGGCCATCCGAGGCCAGGTAGCTGGTGATCTGCAAGCAAAGGTTCTGCAAGGGGTGAAGTCTGACATTTTAATGAAGTTATTCAGGACCCCGAGACAATGGTAAGGCCGTGTGTGTCGTACCGAACATAAATGAAATCAAGAATAATCATGTGCCAGGGGCACTGAGGAGTTGGCAGGGAATGGAACAGTCCCTTTGACAACCCCCCAAGACCCACCCCCAGGCTCAAATACAGGTAGCACAGGGAATGGTCCCCGCTGGTAGAAGTCCCTGTGGGGCACAGTCGATGTCTTCGCTGAGCTGCAATGTCCCGCTGCAGTGGGGCAATGGCCCCAGCACAATCCCTGGACACTGGCCCTCCAGGCTAGGACTTATTCCCAATCTTTGAGGCAGACAGTTTGGAGAGGCTGAGGAATCAAAGACTAACCCCAGTTCATCCCAAAGAAGATTCTTGAGTCCTCCCAAAACTGAGACCTCAGGGCTGGGTTGTTCCCATCCAGCTCCCGACCAGGAGTGAGACCCGCAGACCAGCTCCTACCGAGGGGTGACAGGCTGCTGAGGTCAGTGACAGGACACTGAAGGGGCTGGGTGGCTTCAACAGGGCAGGGGGCCAGGGCGGGAGCCCTTCAGAGAGGCCTAGGGCCCAGCCTGGGGCCGGGGAGAGCCCCCGGTTGCAGAGCCAGCCCAGACACTCGGGCGGAAGCCTGTACTTTGGAAACCTGTATTTTTATGCTGTTTATGTTTTCTATAATTATTTCCTTTTAGTCCTGCCTTTGCATTTACAGAGAGACCTACCAAACTCATAATAAATAATAACAGCTAACAATTTTGAATGTTTACTATGTGTCTGCTAAGCAACTCTGAAAGCATTAGTGCATTTAATCCTCACCAACACCCCGAGACACACAGGTAGCACAAATTCTCCACTTCGCAGAGGAGGAAGCTGAGGCTTAGAGAAATTAAATGACATGCAGCACAGATGGGAGGTGTGGGGGCTGCACTCGAACCCAGGTCTGTCTGTGGTGCAAGCTGGAGGCCACCAGCCCTCTCAGAGGTGTGCACGGCTTGGGCCACTGTTCCAATGTGCGTCAAGCATCACCCTCCAGGGTTGGGTGTGGTGGTGGCAGCAGAATCCAAGAGTGAGACCTCGAGATAAGGGTGATGGTCACAAGGGCAGAGCCACAGCTACCTGACCTCGAACACGGTGGCTCTCCCCTTAAGTCCCCTCCAAGCTCCACCCAGAGGAAGCTTCACTGGCCAGAGGAAGGCTGTCCCCCCACGGGACGACAGCCGACTTGCTCTTGGTCTCTGCACTCAACAGTGTGGTCCTCCTCCAGCTCCTCCACCCACCTAGAGCACCACAGTGACCCTAACGCAGGACACACCCACCCCACCCTCTCTGACCAGAACTCTGGCACCCACTGAGCATCTCCCAGGCTTTCTGGGGCAGCACCTGGCCATTGAGCCCCTCCTCCCCACCGCTCAGGGGACATTGACCTGTCCCTTTTGCCAGGTCCCACAAACCTTGAGGATCACAGTCACAGCAACTACACAGTCCTTCTCCAGCTGGTGACACCCCCTGGAGAAGTGTGGGAGACCCTGCCTCACTGCGTTAGTTTCCTAGGGTGGCTGTACATAACAAATCACCACAAACTCTGGTGGCTTAAAATGACAGAAGTTTGTTCTCTCAGTCCTGGAGGCTAGAGGCCCGAGATCCAGGTGTCAGCAGGCCAGGCCCCTCTGAAGGCCCCAGGGGAGGATCCCTCCTTGGCTCTTCCAGCTCCTGGTGGTGCCCGGCTTCCCTTGGCTTGTGGCCACATCACTCAATCTCTGCATCCTTCGTCACACAGGCTTGTTCCCTGCGTCTCTCTGAGCAACCTCTGTTCTACTTCTAAGGACACCAGTCCCTGGATTTAGGGCCCACTCTAATGCAGTATGAGCTCATCTTTACTAATTATATCTGTAAAGACCCTGCTTCCAAAGAAGGTCACATTCTGAAGTTCCAGGGGACACGAATTTGGGGGCACAGTATTCAATCCACTACACTCATCAATCCTCGTCTACTTCCGGCAGGCACTTGGTCTCACTTCCCCCAGCCCAGCCTGATTCCGACGTAGGCTGGACCCTCCGTGTGTGACACTGGGTGGTCACTCCCCCAAGGACAGGCTTTCACTCTCCAAGGTCACAGGCTCTGTCGCCCACCAGGGCTGGGCCCTGCCCCCTAGGGGAGTGGGGCAAGGCCTTCCGTGCCTCTGCCAGGGGCTTCTTGAGGTGAGGGGAGAGGACTGGGGTCCCGCCAGGCCAGGCCCTGCACCCTGCAGCGATGCCCTGGTGGAGCGAGTTCCACTGTGCTCCTCTCCTCCCTGTGCTCGGACAGCGCAGGACCCTGCAGGGCCTGGGCCTCAGCGCTCCACAGGTGGACACTGGCCCCCTCCCCACGTCGCAGCCCCTGCAGGAGGCAGGTCACGTGACCAAGTGCAGGGCTCAGGTTCCCAGACTCCCACCCCTTCCCCCACCCCCGGGGCCAGGCGTGCTCTAGCACACAATCAAAGAGGCCATGCGGGATGCTGTGTCTGGTGGCCAAGGCGCTGTGACGGCGGTCAGCCAGCACCGCGTAGTGAGAGCTGCTGCTCCTCCTTTGACCACAGACAGCAGGTTCCCCGCCAGGCCTGCCGTGCGCTCTGAGGCTCGGGCCAAGCTGTCTGTCCTACTCTCACCACGGTGGTCTCGCTGCAATGACAGCCATTTCCAGCGACTGTCCAGATTCACAGAAAACACTTCGATTATTTTCCAAAGGATAAACAAATGGGTTATTTAAACGGTAAAAATGCCAGCTGGGTATTTAAAAAAAAGTCTGTGGATGCCCCACGAAGATAAATGGCAGGTAAATCTGGGCCACTGTCCAGCCCCGGCACAGTCTGTCTACTACTGGAAAGGTTCTAGAAAATGCAGAGATGGTGTTGACATCAGCGAATAAACTCCTCATCACAGGCAGAGGGTGGGAAGTCAATGAGTTCGCCAGGCTACCTGTGCCCAGGCCACCACACGGCCCTGACTCCAGGTACGGACAGGACGTGCCCCTGCCCCAGTGGTCCTCAGCCCTCACCCTAAAGAAAACCCCCCAAGGAGCCCAGGAACACTGGATTCCTGGGCCCCCCACTCAGGGATTCTGTTTCCACAGGTTTTAGGAGGGACCCAGGAATCAGCATTTTAATAAGCGCCACCATTAATTGAGATGTGGGGTCCGGGGACCACATCTGGGGAGACAATGCAGGAGACCACAGAAAACACAGCCCTTGGGTCAGCCCTGCTTCAAGTTTCTGCTCCATGTTATTAGCCATGTGACCTTGTGCAAGTCCCTTAACTTCTCTGATCCTCTGAGTCCTCCTTATTTGAACACAGAGGAATAACAACAGTGTCCGCCTCAAAGGGTTGCGAAGAGTATGTGAGGTTGGGCATGAAAATTCCTGACTCAGTGACGTGGTGACACGGTGCCAGCACACGAGAGCTCCATCAGTGCTGCCTCAGCACGATGGTGCAGAGGGGGACGGTTCCCTCTCAGCCTTGCCATCTGGGGTCCGTGTGGACAGCAAAGACTTGGGCACTGAGGCCTGTGTCCGGGTGGCAGATTCCAGGGTGGTGCCCGCCACATGGGGCAGAGCAGGGCGGGGCCCGCCAGCCCCCGGGAGCCAGATCTGTGGAAACAGGCGGCCCGACCGTCCCAGTTACTCTCTGTGCGGATCTCCCTGTCTCCCCCAGGCCTTTATTTAGCAAGAATGAACCTCTCACCAGTCCCGGCTGTGCTGTGGGGCGTTAGAAAGTGGACAGGCATTCCCACTGGGGCCTGAGTGCCACAGGGGAGCAGGGGTGCCCCCCCAACTTCAGGCCCACAGGTATCGGCCTTGGTTCTCCACGAAAGATCCCCAAGGACAAGAAGGTCCTGGGAGGTGACAGTGGGGCCTGGGGTGGCCCCACTCCCTTCCTCCCACTTATAGATTTTCCCTTTTCACACCTGTGGAAGAGCTGAGCATCATTATTATTCAAGAAGATGCCAATTTCCTTACAGAAGTCGCACTTGAAATTCAGAAACGCTTTGGGGAGAGCATGTTGTCAGAATCCGCAGACACAGACATGCTCGTGGGGTAGACCCTCCGGCAAGCCCACACACACCGCTCGCCCGCACACCCGGCATGAAGCCGCGCTCACAGCCCGAGGACACACACTGAGTGTCTCCTTCCTCCTGCCGCCACCCGCAACGGGCTTAGTGGCCCTGGGCAGAGTCACCAGAGGGAGACTCTCCCCTCTCTGCTCTTCCAGCCCGTGAGAATTAGGAGGCCACAGCCCACCCTGGCCTGGCTGTCCCCCACACTGCTGGGCCTGAGAAGCCTAGGCCTGGAATTAGAGACAGAGCCCAGATGCCCTGGAGAGATGACCTGTCACATGCCAGCCCACCCCGGAGAACCACACGCCTGACTCCAGGGCCTCTCTTGGCAAGAGGGGGCTTGGAAAGGTGTTTCCTGGGGTCTCGGTGTCATGGCACAAGAAGGGAGCTCAGAAACCAGTTAGCACAACCCCTCACAACAGAAATGAGGGAACCGCTGCCCAGAGGGGGCCGTGGCTTACCCAGGGTCCCTCTTTCAGCCCCGATCTGCACCCCGGAGTGAGAGTGAATTTGCGCCTTACGTGGCAATGCGGGGTGAGAGGCCCTCTCCTAATTCTCCCAGTGGCTCGGCTGCTCCTGCACTGTCTCCACATGCCCATGTCCCCCTCGGTGTTTCACACACACACACACACACACACACACACACAGCACTCACACACAAACAAACACACGCTGCCCGCACACACTCCTGCAAGCTCATAGACTCCCAAGACTTGCAGAAAGGCAGCAAAATGCAAAGCCCTCGGCTTCTCTCCCTTGCAGGGTGGCAAGAACTTTAACTTAATGCCCTGAGCCTGTGGTTCTCCTCAAACCATACACTCCCTCCTCCCGCCCTCAGATTCCAGAAATAAGGCAAATCATAGTTTACAAAGCACAGAATTTGAGACAAGTATTATTTAATTCAGCCCCTTTGTGGTCAGAGAAAGGAGCAAACCTGGAGAGGTTTTCCACGCATTGCCTGAGGGTTTCCCAGCAAGAGGGGGCAGATTTAGTGGCAGGACGCAGGGACTCTGGCCAGGGCTCACACTGCTGACACTGATTAGGACTGCATGCTCCTTTTTTTGAAAAGGGTCTTGCAGTGTGACACCCTCGTGGTGCCTCATCTCCGCCTGGTCCTCACAGCACTCTGGTCAAGACAGGTGCTGCTGTCACCATTAGGCCTTGCCCAGCATCATGTGGGGAGGCTGTGACAGTCCCCACATGACAGCCTTGTCCCCTGAGTCAACATTCCAGGCTGGTGTCACAACACCACCTCATCTGAACCTCTGGACCCACAGTCTACGATTAAAAGACAGAGTCAAATTATGCAGGGACAGGTCACCAGCAAAGCTGAGGGCAGTGAGGATTTGGTCATGTCACTGTGCAGAGAAACGGAGAGGAATCTTGGGGTGCCCACTACCCTCATCCATCTCAACGGCCGACTCTCATTCCAAAAGGCCTCCATATGCTCTCTCGTCCCTTTCCCAAAGTCACCTTAAAATATACATTTTTAATCTAAAAGGGCTCCGCTACCACCGCACATTTGTAGGTCACTCATCTGGCAGCCTGCCAAGGAGCGAGGACGTCACCTGAACAGGACAGTATGAAGTTTGTACACTAAAAAAGATATTTTACTCCTAAAAAAATCGTTTATGTCCCCATTTAGAGTCGAACGGCTCCTGGCGCACAGCGATTCTGCCACCCTCAGTTGGCTGGTTTCTGCTGCTCGGAAAACTGGCAAATGAGAAAAGGCGGCAGAAGGAAGCTCCAAGGGGCAGACAGGAACCTTCAGCAAGAAGTGACAGCAAACACAGCAAAGGAGACAGAAATACCAGAAAAGCAAATGACAGGGACTCCAAAGTCACTGTATCGGGGCTAATTAGCACGGGGCAAACAGCTCCGCACAAGTCAGCAGCACCTGAAGGCGTCACACCCACCATCTGTGCCACTCCGCTGCTTCAAGGCTAACATTACACTGTGTCATCCAGAAAAGGTGACGGTCCCTTCCACAGTCTCTGTTTAAGGGGAAAAAGAGCATTCGAGAGCTCCACGAGTACGTAAGGCACCCTTGCGGCAGGCCAGGCCCCGCGCCAGATGCAGGGGTGAGTGAACGAGCCTCCAGCCAGGGGCTCACGGGGTCACTGCCCAGAACGCAGCGCCAGGCAGCCGGCTGCTACCTTCCTAAAGGCGCATCAGGGGAGAAAGAAAAAAAAAATGACGCGAGGTATGTTCTCTTCCTCCCACCCCACGTGCCCCTTCCAGGGGAAGCCTGAGTGCCCCGCCACTAAGAGAGGCCTCATTTTCAGAAGCCTCTAGAAGGCAGGCCAAGGGCTGGAGGTGCCCAGGGCTTGCAGAGCAGAGGAAGGCCGCTGCCCTGGGGCCCAGGTGAGGGACACTGGGAAGCTCCCAACAGAGAGCCCCATGCCCTTGAGGGACACGTCTGGGTAGCGAGCGGGAGCCTCGCCAGGCAGGTCCAGGTCAGTAGGGTTTATAGCCATGGGGGCGCGGGGGTCCACTCAGGACACAGTCCCCAGCGGACGCTGAAGGACCCACCCAGGGAGCCCCCCTGTGAGGCTGGCAAGAGTGGCAACAGCCTAGACTAGAGATCGGCCTCCGTCCATGCTGCCTGCGAGCCCGGGGTCCTGCAGGCCACAGCCGGGGTGGCTCAGTGCACTGGGGCTGCATCTCCTGCTGAACAGTTTGGGGAGGGGGCAACTTGTCACCTGTTTAGAAAAATCAGGAAATGGGAACTGACCCCAGAGTATTGTGGGGCAAAATTCAAACACTTAGCAACTGCACTGTGCCCTAAGAACAGCTCTGACAGGGGCGGGAACACAGGAGCCCCCGCGGGTGGGGAACAGAAAACACAGGTCCCTGGAAAGGACAGAGGAGCTTCAAAGAGGTGACGAATGGGCTTTCTCGTTGGGGTAGGAGGACGCTCTAGGCAGGGGGACCTGTCCTCCAAGACCCCAGAGGCAGGGAAACCAGAGGCATGTTACCCATTCAGGGAGGCCAGGGGTGCCAGGAAAGGCCACTGCAGATGTGGGGGCCAATGCTGGGGGCGGGCGGTGGTCTCAGAGCCCAGAGTCTTCTGGAACCAGAGTCAGGAGAGCCCTGGGCTTTGAGTGGTTGGAAAAGTTCATTCTGAGGACTTATCTGATGGCTGCTCGCTGCTGCCCTGTTTGATTGCAAAATCCATTTCCAAATGGCCTTTTCGTTTGTGAGAAGCTACAGGGGACTGTATATCAGGAGCAGCCACCCCCGCCCGCAACGGTCTGCATCCCAGGCGCTCGGCTTCCTCAGGCTGCCCCTGGTCCGCACAGACCCAGCCTGCTGGCCCTGACCTCCCCCGCCTCCCCCAAGCTCCCCCCAGGTCAGAGATCAGCAGTAAAAGCTCCCCCCAGGTCAGAGATCAGCAGTAAAAGCTCCCCCCAGATCAGAGATCAGCAGTAGCCGACCCTGAGCCCAGCCCCTGGCCTGCCCGCACCCGAGAGCAGGCAGAGGAGGTCACTTCTCATCAGAACGGGCAGACCACAACTCATGGCATTATTCCCAGTGTCTGGTTAGAATGCAGCGGAGGGGCCTAAAGTACCCCTGCCAAGGTCTCCGCCCAGCACCCCAAGCCTGAGGACCTGCCCGTCCAATTCTCTGAGGAGAGAGGGGACTGAGGGAGACAGAGCCCAGCTCCTCCTCCGTTTTAACCACCTGACAGGTTATCCCAGGCCCAGCAGGGCCCAGGGCTGAGCCGGGGGCCACTGGAAACCCTGCTCTAGTTAAAACACATCTATCTGCAGCATTCAGAAAATAGCTATCTACAGTATTGCTTTCAGCTATAATGGAAAACTGATGGCTTTTATCTCCCCAACTTTATGACTATTGATGGGATGGAGGCTGAGGTTTGATGACCATTTAATAGCCGACCCTGCACAGTTAGAGGAGCTTCAGAAAGCAATGAAAGCACCGAGATGATTGTCTGGCAGAGAATCCTCTGCTGAGGTCCAGGAAGCAAAACAACCACCCTCCCCAGGCTCCAACAGAAGGGGAAAAAAAAAAAATCAAAGTCATCATCATTTCTGTTTCTCCCCCCTCCTTTCTGCCATTGACCTCTGGGAGGTTGATCCGGAGGGGAGAGAGCGATGCGGGCCTGAGCCCATATGGAGAAAGGGAAGGTTCTGGACCAGCGACCCCAGAGCTCCCGGGTGGGCTCCCCGCCACCTCCGCCCCTTCCTGCCCAGCCTTCGGTGCACCGTGGGCGGACTGGCTGGGCTTCTGGCGGGAGCGCAGGGGCTCGGGGCATTCTGTGGGCTCACTGGGAAAAAACTGGAAGGAAAGGAAGGAAGAGAAGTGGTTTCCCCCTTGCCAGGCCCAGGCTACCCCAAGATCCAACTGGCCTTAGACCTGCTGCCCACAGTTAGACGCCAAATGCCACCTCCAGAGCTCTGCATGTGTCCAAGCACCAGGCCTGCCCTGCCACCTGCCCTGCACCCAGGTCTACCCAACAGCCCCACGGCCATGCCGCCTTTCTCCCGCTGCAACGGAGCAGGTCCACAGGCCAGCACGGCGCTGGGAAGCATCAGGTTTCTAAACGGTGCAGCACTGCAGGTATCCACGGCTGTTCTCTCATTTCCTACAACAACCCCACGATGGGGACAGAACAGATTCCATTCTGCCCGTTCTTTCTCATAAGGAAGCTGAGGCCCAGAGACGTGACATCTCCCAAGTCTGGGGCCCAGGTTTGTGACTCATTATATAGAAAAGCAGGCAGTGCCCAGGGAGGTGAGACCTGACCTTTTGTCCAGGGTCCTGCCACTCCTTAGCTGTGTGACTTTGGGCAACTAACTTTACCTCTCTAGGCTTCATCTATAAAATGAAACTTTGTTGGGATGATCTTTAAGCTCTACCTCCACCTCTGTTTCAAGGTGAAACCACGGATCCTTGGGGCTTCATCAGCCACATTTCCAGGCACAACAATGTCATCCCAGGTCCCATAGTTGCCACCTTTCTAGACAGCACACGTTGATCCCCACATGAGTAAGACTGAGGCACACTAAAGACAGAAACCAGTCTCCCCCTGCACCCCTGCCAGCCTCCCACGTTATTCACCTGCACACCACGCCAGGTCTCCTGCGAACACATGCAGGGGACGAGGCAGGGGTGCTCAGGCCAGGGGCGGGGCCGTCCAGGACACAGGACACAGTGCAGACCCAGCCGTCCCCACCCACTGCAGGAGCTTGGGCTGGAACCCTCTCTGAGGCCCCTTACTGGCACAACCTCTTTAAAGCCACAAGCCCAAATGAAAGCAGCAAGAATACAATGACCCTGCAAAAGGGGACAGTTCTCCCGCCCAGGGCTCTGCAGAAACAGGCGGGAACACTGGGCTTCTGTGGACGAGTTCCAGCGAGGGAAGGCTGGAGATCTTTGGCGGGAGGGGTTGACCCAGACCTGCTCCTCACACTGGCTTTCTTCCGAGCCTGCCCAGCCACAGGGAGGTGACAGCCATCCCTCCTCCAGGCACCACCCTACGCCTCTTTCCATCAGCCGGGAAGTTCACCACTTACCTGCCTGGCTGTGCAGCCCCCAAGCCTTAGGAACTCACCAGTTGTCACTCAGTAGCTACTACTTGCTGATCTCATAGGGATTTCAAGTCCTCCTGCTGGAACTAGGGGAGGATTAGCAAGTAGTAGGCAATGATCCTTGCTTGGTTTATTTAAAACTGTCCCAGAGAAACAAAACACTTAGGAAAAGCGGGTGGGGAAAGTTGCCATCTAGACCCCTGAGGCACAGCCTGGCCAACACTCCAACTCTCCCCACCAGGCCCCCCGGCCCCCACTCTCAACGTTACCAGCTAGCTTATGTTGCAATGATGCCAACGCACCTACTGATTGCTAGAACTTTCCACTTTGGGCATTATCTTTCGTCATGTCTTTGGATGCTTGCTACAGAGGCCTCCAAATACTCTGTTCTGAAGTTCACCGGCTCCATGACAGTCCTCACCTGACGTTGCCTTGGGAGGTTACAGGGAAACAGACCATACACTCCCCAATGACGCACCCAGCGGAGAACCCACACCACAATGGCAACTGCCCGGAGACGTGCCCCACCTGCCATGAAGACAGGTTCATTGCAGTTCTGTCCTCTCCTTCACATCACGTAAGTCCCACATCGGGGGCCCAAGAGCTCTCTGAGGGTCTCGTCCCTCAGAGAGCTCCCCTTCCCCCTGGAAAGCCTGGAATATGGTTGTCCCCTACCACCTGGCAGGCTCAGGTCCAGACGGCATTTCCTAAACAACAGGAGTGAATAGGCAAGTGTACAAAGACACGCTGTTCAAGACAATCACAGGGACACAAACCGATAAGGAAAAACTAGACTGTCATAAAAAACCCATATGTACTGAGATGGGAAAATGTTAACAATATATTTACAGGAAAAAAATAACTTACAGAACAGCGTGTACTACGTGGCATCATTCTTGTTAAAATACATATATGCACCTAAACAGAAATGCTGAAAGTGTGTGTTCTCCCAAACGTCAGCCATGGCTGATTTCAGGGTGGTGGGACTGGGGATGATTTCTACTTTCTTTGAGTGCACTCTTCTGTCTTGCCTGAATTATTATTTATAATGAGCACATATGGTTTTTATAATCAACAGAAACAGTAAAACCAATTTCATTTTGAGAATTAGGTAGGGAGGAAGAGAGGGAAGGAGGAAGAGAGGGAGGGAAGAAGAGAGGGAGGGAGGGAGGTACGGAGACAGGGAAGAAGGAGGGAGGAAGAGAGGGAGGAAGGAGGGAAAATAGAGCAGAGGAGCAAGAGGACAGGAGGAAGGGGAGGGAGACCCGGGATCACATCGTCTATTCCCCTCACTTGCCCCAAGGGACAGATGGTCAGAGTTATGCACACTCAGAAGGGACCTAAAAAGCCCCCACCTGAGACTCATCTGAGGCCGACAGGGAGACCCCCAGCCTTTGCCTCTGCCCTTGTGAGGATGGGGAACTTGCTACCTAGCAAGGCAACTCATTCTAATTTCCAACCTGACCCCATCTCGTCCTCTTATTAAGCAACATTCAGAGAATCCCGGGCCTGCTGGGGCTGGGGACTGACAGGTGGGAGCCCTGGTCTGCTCAGTGCCTCCCGGAGCATCTCAGAGCTGCGATCCCACACCCACCCCCCACGCACAGACTCCCCTCCCTTAGCCAGCTCTGAGCAGGGCAGTCTCTCCCGGCCTGGGCCAGGCCTCCTGTCTCTGGAGGAGGACAGCCCCGGGACAGCCTCCTCCCTCCCGCCCCAGCTGCGGCCTGTCTCCACACCACCCTTCTTGGCTCTCCCAGCCACACGGCCCCCTCTTCCGAATGCCTGCAGCAAGCAGTTTAATCCTTACAACACTTAATTAAAGAGGGCCTCCTCTTCGCAGTTAGCGGTTCACACGGGTGAGCCCTGTCTCCCCAAATGAGCTTAGGCGCTCTTTGAAGGAGCGATGTGAACCATGTGCCCATGCGCCGGCCCCAATGCTCGCAGCTTTCCATGCGTTCTTTCCCCTAATCCCGTAATCTCGACCGCAAGCCCCTGCCTCTCTCCCGAACTCCCAGATAGACAAATGCTTTTCGGATTTGACATTTCCACGCACACGTTCCAAAGGCTTTCAAACAACAAGTCTGAAACCCAAACAACTTCCCTCCATGCCCAGACCTCCTCCTCCTCCTCCCCTTGCCCCTCCTCCTCCTCCTCGTCCTCCTCCTCCTCCTCCTCCTCCTCCCTTTTCTCAGGTGATGGCACTGCTGGCCAGCAGGCCACCAGTTCAGAGACCTTGGCATCACCCCAGACGCCCCTCTTCACTATCTGCAGCCAATAAGTGACAAGGGGTCAGAAGGAATGGACCTCTGGGGGTCCCTCCGATCAGCCCCTCCCCACCCACCCTCTGCCTCGGCCCTGTCTCAGGCCCCAGCACAGCTCGGTCTCTTCATGGGACCCCCTGTCTCCAGCCCCACTCCTCCAACCCATTTGCACATGGCGGCCAAAGGGACCTTTCTAAAATGCCAATTGAATCGTGTCACTCTCTTGCTTAAAATTTCATGGCTCCCCACTGTCTTCCAGAGAAAATCAAACTCCTTGGCCCGACGGCCAGGGCTGTGTGAGCTGGTCCGCCCTGTTCTCCCCCGGGTTCCTCCTTTCCACACCATGTTCCCTCTGTGAGGAGCAGGAGGGCCACCTCCTAGCGCAGGCCTGCCCCTCCTTCAAACCTGGCTCAGATGCCACCTCCAAGAGGCCTTTCCTGATGGCCCCACCAAGCCTGGGGAGCCAGCCCTGCATCTCACAGCCAGGTCCAGCCTGGGGGCTCCGGGGGGCAGGTCCGTGGTCCCCCTCAGCAGCCTGGGTGCGATGCACTCAGAAACAGAGCTCCACAAACGTCCTCCTCAATGGGCTGCAAAGCTTCAAAGCAGGTGCCATTGTCCTCACCCTGACAAGGAAAACAGGCTCCACGATGTTGAAGAACGTGCCCAACTCATGCAACTGCTATGGCGAGGATGTGTCTGGCCCCAGCTCATCATGACTTTCTGGTGCTGAGAGTGTGCCCCCCATGGAAAGAGAGAAGGAGGGACCTGCATGCAAGAGGACTCCTGCAGACAATGTGTCTTGGGCCAGGCGAGGTGGGAGTAGCAATCCCAAAATTTCCCTCCCGCTCTATATAAGGAGCAAATACCAAATACCTCACTGTTCCCTCGTTCATAAGTCAATGTCTGTCCCTGTTCTTCTCTAGGCAGGAGGGGCCGGTGGTGTTCTGATGAGCTCACCCACCTTGGAGACCCTGGGATACCAGGGCTACCAGCGTGCAGCCTCTGAATCTCCCCAGAGCACCCGTGAAGGGGCCGTGAAGCTAAGAGTTGGCTCCAGGACACCACAGCTCATGATGCCACTTGAATGGAAGAGGAACAGGGCTGCCTCACCTCTGGGGACACCTTCCCGGGAAGGCAAAGCGCACTGTGAGGCTGGCCGCATGAAAGCCACATCCTCAAAACACGCTGGAGAGGACTCCACGGTGGGAGCCCTGGGGACGCCTCCCAAACACTCCTCAGTGCTCTCCTAAGAGTGTCCTCTGGGCGGAAGGCTGAATGCAGGAGAAGCAAGGTCGTCTGGGCAGCCCAAGAGCTGTCCCCTCGAAGGGGCTGGGTTGCTCACAGGGGCACAGGCGCTAGGAGAAAAAGTCTCTTCCCACGTTTGCAGGGCTCTTGGCTGTAGCAGAAGCTTAGTCAGTGGCAACTGCACTGCAGCCGCTCTGATCCCAAGGAGGACAGTGGAGGGAGGGGATGTTTGGGGTCCGACTCACAGTGCAGTGTATGCAACGAGCATTGAAGGCCATCAGGGACGTGGTACCCACACTGGAGGCTACCCCAAGGCCGGGATCTGCAGGGTGGCACGGCGGAGCACCTGGGATTGTCCACAATGACAGGGACCACCCTTGCTCTCCTGCTCACCTCGACCTCCACCCCACACCTCCCAAGGCCAAGCCAGTATTGCGTTCTCCTCCGCCCTGTCTCCACCAAAGGGACAGACATTTTCCCTTTCCATCAGCATCTTCCCCAGGGAGCTCTCACCCACCCTCTGGCCAACATTTCTTTAGCGCCGATCAGATTTCTATAATCAACAATTCACCAAAACCACCATGGAAAAGTCACCAAGGCCCTCCATGTTCCCCAGTCCAACGAGAAGCTGTGTGTCCTCATCCTTCCCAACCTCTCAACAGCGTCCGGCACAGCTGTCTGCTGCCTCCTTGTCACAGCATGTTCTTTTGAGTCCTGGGGCACCACAATGATGACGCCCAACACTGTGGACCACTAACGGGGGGCCAGCACGTCCTCAGCACCTCCTGTCACACTGGGCTCTTCCTAGGAGAACCCTCCCTGCTCCCCGGGCTTCAAACGCCATAAATATGCTAATGACCCCAGAATTTACAACTCCAGTCAAGCACCAGATACGAATGTCTCAAAGGCATCTTGAAATTAACATGCCCAAAATGGAATTCCTGATTTATCCCCCCGCCCCAGGCCTTCCCCATCTCAGAAAATAGCCCCGGTGCCACCGAGCTGCTCAAGCCGGGAGCCCATGAGTCACCCCTGGGTTCCTGCACCACCGTCGCCCTTTACTCTCGCGTTCGAGCCGTATCATCTCCATCTCCAGAATATCTCCAATTTATCCATCTACCTCTCTCCGCACGGCCACCACCCTGGGCTGAGCTGCCATCATCTCTGATCTAGTGACGCTAAAATAACCTCCTCCCGGCCTCTCTGCAGTCATTCTTGCCTCCTCCCTCAATTCTCCACTCGGTAGCCAGGCTAATCTTTTTATCACAATTTTAATAATGCCACTACTCAGCTTCCAAGGGTCCTTTCCCACTGCACTCGGAAACAGCCCGGACTCCTTGCCACAGCCCGAGAAGCCCCATGCAATCTGGACCCTGCCTCTCTCCCCAAGTCCCCGCTGCTCCAGCCACGCCAACCCCCGGCTCATTCCTTTCCCCCCACTGCAAACTTCTGCACACACCATTCCCTCTGCACGAAATGCTTTCTCCCCTCTGTCTCATGCCTGGCTCTGCATTCTTCAGGTCTCCATTTAAATGAGCTTTTCCTGACCTGCTGTACAAGCAGGTTCCCACCCTCTGCCACCGTTATCCTCTCCTTCTGCATCCTGCTCGTCTCAACAAGTCTCACTCATCAGAAACTTGTCTGCTGACTTGCTCACCATCTCCTTCGTCAGACTGTCAGCTCCCCAGGGGCTGGGACCAGCGGACGGCCGGTGTCTAGCACGGTGCCTGGCACACACAGGGCACACAACAAATCCTTGTTAAATGAATAAGTCAGCACAGTAGTAATACAATTTGAGAATATTAAAAAAAAAACAAACAGAGGCCTAATTGGGAAGAAAAATATTAAAAGAAAACCACGTGGTAAGCGTCACATGGAAGGATACAGACAAGTTCTAGAGCGCATCTAGAGTGGCCAGGGGAGGGTTTCAGGATGGGACCAAACTGGCTTGATGAAGAATAAGTCTAGACGTTATAGACAGAATGTCTGTGCCTCTCCAAAGTTCATATGTCAAAACCCTCATTCCCAGTGTGACGGTAATTGGAAGTGGGGTCTTTGGGAGATGATTAGGGTTAGATAAGGTCATAAGGGTGGGGCCCTCATGATCGGATTAGTGACCTAATAAGAAGAGAAGAGACACCAGATTCTCTCTCTTTCTCTCTCTCTGCGCACACATCAAGGAAGACCATGTGAGGACATAACTGAGAAGAAGGCCATCACCAAGAACCTCATGCTAATCTCAGATTTCTAGCTTCCACAGCCGTGAGTTGTTGAAGCCACCCACCCAGTCTATGGTGTTCCATCACAGCAATCCAAACTGACTAAGGTCCCATGAGTGGATGCAGAAACCATCAGGGAGCCGGCGGGAGCACTCGAGACCAGGGTAGCCGCAAGTGTGTCTGCCCCTGTGTGAGCACACAGGTGCCCAGTGCTAGGGGAGGCCTCTGGTATAAACCAACCACACCAGCTTGAATTCTGATATTCTCTGCATAAGTGACATCTCCCCAAACAGGTCACTTCTCCCCAACCACCCAGAGATGAAGTGGGTCCTCACGTACAGCCCACAAGTGGGAGCCTTAGCTGGATGGGGGCTGCACCTCACCCGCCTGGGGTGTGGGGTTTGCAGGCGCACGGGTGCCTCGAGACCAGGCTGGAGGGAACAGGTGGAGACGCTCTCCCTGCAGCCATGCCGCCAGGCCCGCAGCACCGTAAACCGTTATCTTGTACACTAGATCTCTAGCCCGGAGCTTCTCTCTGTGTTTATTTCCCCAGAGCCTTTAGTAAAGTAATGTTCAACATTCCAGCCTTGTCTCAACATGCCACAGGAGATTCCAGGAGGAGTTGCTGGGGACCCTTGGCCCAGAGTTAGGGGTGAGCACGGCCCTATCAAGCCCAGCAACAGCAGCCAGCACAGGGGCCTCCACGGGACACTGGATCTCCGGTCTCTGCCCGGGCTGGGGATCCCACGACCCCCACTCCACCTCCGCACAGCTCTGCTCTAGGCTGGGCGTGGCTGTCAGACTCTGAGTTCTGCTGAAAGCCTGGCAGGCCCCTGAATGAGGTCTTATTTCTCTGCAGCTCATCTGCCCCAAGAAGAGGCTGTTCTCCATTGCCACCAGAGTGACCCAGGGAAGACCCAGTGGGTAACAGAGTCGAACTGGGATTTCAGGAGAACCGGAGTGAGATGCCGTCATCTCATTGTAGTGTGGCTCTACCCCCATTGCAGATGCCATCAACACAGTGTCTGCCACTAGACTCTAAGTGCCATGAGGGCCTCCATCTACTTCCTCATTAACTCTTCAGCCCTAACACAATGCCTGACCAGAAGTGGATGTCCAATAAACAGTAGTGAAGTTGATAAAGGAATGGAAGCCAGACCCCCACTCCTCCTGCCATAGGCAGTCCACTGGCCCCAGGAAGGACTGGCCGGTTCTATTCTGCCCCTCCCATGCCTGTGGCAGGCATCACTAATCGATTGTAGGCCTCCCTGCTACTGAGCCAGGGGGCAGATCTGAAATCCTTCTCCAGGAAGCCAATCCAAGTTGGTCCCCTAAAGAAGGCAGAGGTTCCTAAGCTTTGGGAGATCCAGGAACCCTTAGAGAATCTAATGAAGGCAATAAGTTTCTCCTCTAAAAGAGACACATGAAATTTTGTGTATAATTTCAAGATATTCAATTCAAGGATCTCTCCTTTAAAAGGAAGTGAAAGGTCGGAAACCCCACAGCCCACCTAACCCTAGGCGCATAATCATTTGCTGCCGTTTGGAGATAATCTGCTAAAAACATCTGCCAACAGATCCTATAGAGAGTCAATTAGAAGCTGAGGGACAGTCCCAAGGAGCCAAAAATCAAAACCCAGACCTGTTTGTCCACAATGCTTAAAGGTATTGGACACTCCCCAAGCTGGGCAAGGGGGAGAACGTGCTGAAGGGCCCCTCCCCAGTCCCTGAGGACAGCCTGGGGGTGGGGGCTGGGGGGTGGAGTGTGCCCAACTCCCTCTGCCTCCCAACAATCCTCTCTGACAAGGACAGTGTCCATCGCACAAAGGGGCCCAGGTTGCCAGGGTAGCTCCAGGCTGGAATCTATTTATACACATCCTCAGCACCCAGAGGTTAAATTACAGCCCAGGAGATGGCATGGGGCCAGCAAGGAGTTATTTATGTCCTCTTGGCAGACTAAGAGGAGCAGGGGACTTCAGAGGGCCTCTTCCAAATGAGGCCTGGTGGGGATGCAGTTTCCAGGACCACAGACTCATCCTCCCACAGCCCCCCAACCACTGCTACACACACACACACACACACATACACACACACACACACACACACACACACACACACATACATACACACACACATACACACACACACATACACACACACACATACACACAGTGAAACCATCTTTGCAGTGAGTGTAAGTTGAGAGGGTAGAAACGAAAAGATGGTGTTTTTAAAAATGTAGATCGTGGCCTGCTGGGGGGCTGGAGAGGATCCAGCCAAATTCCATGGGCTCCTCATCAGAGCCTCTTAAAGGCAATGCCTCCCCGTGGTCAGCCCAAGTCCGCGGCCCTGAAGGCTCACGGATGTGGGCCAGACAAAGGCGAAAGACAGAGCCTGGGCTCCCGCGACGACTTCGCCGCTGGCTGGAGCTGCAGGGAGAGCCAGCAGCTTCCACTGCCAGAGGTGCATCCTCACTCAAGGCCCCCAAACTGCTTCTGGTCCAAAGGGTGACGGAAGGTTCCGAAGTGCTTCCACTAACCCCGAGGGCCGGCAAGCAGATATCCTTGTTTAACCAAGGCTTCTTCAAGCCCCACATCAAGGAAAACCGCCAACACTTTATCGTTAGTGACATTTAATAAGACAGCACAGCGGAGTCTGTTAAATATCACACGGGTGATGTACGAGGCCTGCCACTAGGTGTGCCTCACTGCAAATCAATGCGCTTGCTTTAATGTAGTGCCCGGTTAGGTCGGCTCTGGCAGAGCTGCGCCCCCCACAAGAATCCTGGGCCAAGATTCACTCGGAGAGAGGCCAGGGCGTGACGGGGCCAACTCGCTGAGCAAGAGCAGGGCCCATGGGGGCTGGGCAGGTTTGGATAATCCAGCACCGGGCACCAAAGCACCGCAGCATGGGGCACGTTCCTGGGAGGTGCTCAGGGACGAAAGCCTCTTTTCCCAAGAGTGCAAAGCCCAGAGAGGTTTCCTCATGAGGCCCCATCAAGGCCAGCTTTGTTCATTAAAGTACCCAGGAAAGGGAGGTGGCTTGCAGGTCTTCAGTCCCTGCTCCAAACACCATGCCATTGGGGTCTCCCACTTTCACAGTGAAGATTTCCAGCTGTGGCGCCACTCTGGAGGGCAGGAGCCTGGAGGAAGCCCAACCCAGGAAACACGGGAAGAGCACCCCTGCCCCTGCACAGTGGAGAACCCAGGCTTCCTGCCCTCCAGACGCCCCTCTCAAACCACTGGTTACCTCCTGGTGCTGAGACTGGGCACCCACAGGGCAGCCTGGGCACGTGCATGGACGCTGGGGAAAGCAACCCATGGTTCTCCTTCCAGGCGAGCCCCTGGGAAGAGCTGGCGAGAAGCGTCCTTCAAATCCACCCTCCCACACCACCTACCCTGGTGAAGCTTCTCTGGTCATTGCCTCCTACAGCAAGAGCTCAGCTCTCCAGGAATATAACCTCCAGTGGGGAGGGCAGGAGCAGAGGGAGAAGGCAGACTGGAAAACTACTTTGAGAGAATCAGAGCCGTAGACCTGGTAGGACTGAGGGGTCCCTGCAGATGACCTGGTGGAGCAGCCTTATTGGATCACTGGAGAAACCGGTGGCACTGGGAGTAAAATGTCCTTGCAGGACCACTCAGGAGACCCCGGGCAGAATGAGGAGACAAGGCAGGTCTGCTGATGCTGGGACACCTTGGCAACCGCCTCCATCTACCACCTGTCGTCTCTGCACATGGCAGCCTCTGTTGCTCCCCGGTGCATGAGTCAACGTCCCCACCTCAAGTCTCAGCTCTGAGTCCAGGGCAAAGTTCCCTAAAGGACACCTCTCCGTGCTGTAATATCCCCCAAGGCTCCTGCCAGACAGCCTAAACGCAGGTCGTGCCCTCATCCCTTCCCTCCCCCTTGGGACCATATTTAAATTTGCATGTGGATGGGTGTGTTGTGGGGGGAACTAGGGAGAGATGGGCTGGAGGAACATCCTGGTTCAAGGTCAGGAATCCATCTAGCCACATCCTGGAGCAAACAGAACTTCCTCCTCGTGGCCCCAGGCCTCCCAAAGTCAGCCGGGTACCCAGGTCAATAATCCAGACACTGCACTGTCCGTGGGCCCCGGGGCTGCTACCGTTTAAATCTCTCTCCCAGGGCACGGAGCTGATCTGCCAGTCTCAGCCCCTCTCGGCTGCTAAGACTCCTCAGTCTTGACCTTCTCGGTCTTGTTTAAACACCCTTTCTGTTCCACAAGGTGAAGTTTATCACCCAATTCCTCTGTTCCTGGCTTCCCCCACTTCCAGAAAAACAAACAAAACACTTCTGGCTCTTTAAACAGGCACAGATGTTCTCCAAGCCACCAAATTCCCCCTGCTCCAAACTTTCCCATCTCACGCAGGGCCACAGGCCCCTTAGGAGCCATGCACTACCTTATCTCTCCTTCCTTAAAACAACACTAATAAAACAAGTGCTGGTATCCCTGTCTGCTCTGCACAAGATGCCTTGCTCAGACATCCAAGCGGCTTGACTCCCAGGGCCTGCTGCCAGCCCCTGCAGTCATCCGGCTTTCTGGGTGCTGTGCACACCCTCGTGCTTGGGGACCTGAGCTTGGACTCACGCTGGTCCTTTCCGATCCCTTTGAGTCCCAGTTCCTCACTGCGCTCTGCTCTGTCACTCCACACAGCTGCGTGTGATACAGCCGCCACCCAAGGTCGTTGTAGCACTCAGGACAAGCAGAGACTGTGCCTCGGCCTAAGAACTAGCGTGCTCCGCGCTCCTTCTACCACGCACAAGGACGTGTGTGGCCCACCAAGCCTCCCCTTCATCCAGCCACCAGGAAGCTCAGGCTCAGGCTCAGCAACCTGCCACACTGCAGGGTCCCTGTGTTTGCTCCCAACGTCTTCCTAGGGCTCTCCTTTCTCCTGCTGAGTTTCGTGCTCGTGTGGTTGTGTGCTGAGTTTTAAGGCGATAAGGTGTATTTTTTTAAGTAAGCAGAGGAAAAAAGCCCACCTTCTTCACAGAGCTTTCCCTGAGCCCTGCAGCTAGCTCTGGGATCAGTCCCTGCTCTGAACTGCAGCAGAGCTTATTTTCCAAACCAAAGTGGCACTTCCCCTTCAGCGCACACGCGGCCTGGCTCTCCCACATTAAAAAGAAGCCCTCTCACCCCAGGTCCTTCTGCAGGCCCAGGCCCTGGCTTCATCCTTTCTGAAGAAGGTGGTTTATACCCAACGCCTTGACTTGCGCAAAGTGGCCGGACCCACTGCAATCCGGCTCCCACCATCCGCACAGGCATGCACACAAGCACATGCATTTGCACACGCACTCAGTGAGGCACCACGGCTCGTTCCCCCTCCCTCTGGGCCCACTCTCCCCACCTGCGCTCTACCCTCCCTGACCTTCCCGCCTCACACTCTACTACCTTTGCCCCCCCCCATAAGCACTGGTGTTTGCAGGAAAGTTCTGCCCTTCCTGCCCCTCCAGGGGCTTCACTCATCACCCACACGCTGAGGATGCCCATCTCTGCAGGTGTCTCCACCCTAGAATCCCTCGTGGGCTCCACCAGCCCTTCCTATGCCACCTCACGCACTGCTGTGGCTTTAATCTCTAACAAGGTGCCCCATAACTCCCAAGCCCATCTCTCCTCTCCAGCCTCAGTACTCACCTCCACCCCTACAAGTCCAGCTGCCTCCCAGATGTTGCCATGGAGGTGGCAATGGTCCCCCAGGCACCTTGGTTGCTGCATGTCCAACACCACCCCCACTGAATGGCTCCATTGTCCTGGAGTTACTCAACTAGGACACATGGCGGTCACCATCCATTTACCCAACCAGGTGATGTTCACCACGTGCCTGGCTCTGTGTGCAGGACAGAGTGTGCAGTAAACAAACAGAAAGGGTTCTCGCCTCCAGGGGACATTCAGCCAGTCACCCACTCCTGTGCAGTCTACTTCCCAATCTTCTCTGAAACTACCCACTTTTCTCCATCCCCACAGCCAGTATCTTAGTCCGGGGCAGTAAGCCACACTGGAAGGAAAGCCGTACAGCCCGAATCCCAGCTCTGAAACGTACGGCTGTGCGACCTCTGGCAGTTCCTTTCTCTCTACCTTGCCAGATGCTTCCTCACTGGCAGATAAAGATAACAGTACCCCTTCATAGCATTGTTGCAAGGATTAAATGAAGCCTCTAGAACAGTGTCCAGAACAGAGTAGGCAACCTATACACACCTGCACCTGTTGCAATCCCTGTCTCCCAGCAGCCTCCCCTCTGGCTCCCCCTGCCCCCGCTGTAGCCCCCTCCACATGCACCGCCCACCTGCAGTTCCCATCACCCAGGCTCTCTGCCCCCTCCAGCCTGTGCCATGATTTTCCAACTGACTCATTCCCTGGCTCTCTCTTTCTGGTTTCCCAAGGCTCAGCTTAAGCCCCCTCCCCTGAACCCCAGTCTGCAGCAGATGCCCACCCCTGTACTCCCTCCTGCAAGAGCCCACAGCCTGGTCCCACTGAGCCGGGTCACCCTCCCCTGGTCTGTGTCCCTGCTGGCCTGGGTGCTCCCTGGAGAGCACTGTGCTCACCTCTGTGAGCCCAGACCTCAGGACCAAGCACTGCACACAACAAGAGCTCAACAAATACTTAACAAACAAACAAAAACATTACAATTACTAAGGGCCAAATTTCAACTCACTATAACCAAAAAATTTAAAAGCCTCCTTCCTAATAATTAGGCTACACTTATTAAGCATTTACTATATTCCGGTCTCTGCGTCATGTAATCTAACACTCACAATAACCCTGTGCCGTGGGTACTTTTATTCCTGTTTTACAGGTGAAGGGATAGAGACTTGGGAAATTTTTTAAAACCTGCTTGAGGTTACACAGCTAGTAAGCAAAGTCAGGATTCAAAGCCAGGACCGTCGGACTCCAGAGCCCATTCCTCACTCAACACCGCACCGGTTCAGATCTCGGTTCAGAACGCGCTGGCTCTGTGATTGACAAGAGCACCTTCCCTGATGGCCACATGGCCTCTGCTGGGATCCCAAGGCTCTAGGAGTCCATGACTTTAAAGTATAAGCCCCTCAGGGTGTTCATCTCGGTTTCCCTACAGCAGGAGGCTGGGCAGAGTCAGCAAATGATAAACCTGTGCTGAATGAATGAATGAATGAGCAAATGAATGAATGAATAAGTGGATGGATGGATGGATGAACTGATGAAATGGATGAATGAAATGAATGGGTGACAATTCATTTTGCACATGTCCAAGTCAGTTTCAACCTTTTTGACATCCTTTCTACTGGGTTCGGGGTCCTAAGCCGATGGACCCCACGGAATGCAGCGCAGGGGGACACCAGCCTGGCCTCGCGAGCACCCTCCTGTCGGCAGCCCCCAGGGCTGCAGCAGCATCACTCTTACCGGCACAGGTGGTCAGTCCGGCACACGCTGCGGAGGTCCAGGCAGTTGGGCTTCTCCTTGTCCTCGTAGGAGCATCTGGGCAGGATGGTTTGCCGGCGGCGCTCGGCGCATGCCTGGTCTTGGCAGGAGCAGAAGAGCATGCGGTAGGTGTACTCGCTGGGAACCCGGTCGAAGAACTGGCGCAGGGCCTTGTGGCACTTGCGGCGGTTGCAGCGCTCGGTGGGCGAGATCTCGCGGTTGCAGATGGAGATGTAGGAGGAGCGCAGCTTCTTGCAGTTGTCGTTCAGGTTACAGGCCTTGGCGGCATCCAGGCAGTGGTTGCTCCTGGTGCTGACCACCGGGTCTGCCCCTGTCCCTGCAGGGGGAAGGAGAGAGCATGTCAGAGGCCACCGGCTCCCTGTGGGAGGACACAGCAGCCCACTCGCACTAGGTGACATCTCCCAGCACTCAATATGCTTTTTTGTGCCTGCTCTTTGCCTCAGTTTCCCCACCTGTGAAATGGGATCACTTAAGAGGACCTACCTCCTAAATTAGGTTGAGGTGAGGATTGAATGAGTTAATACACAGGTTCATAAAGCACTTAGGACAGCGCCTGGTATGGGGTGAGCCGCACATACAGTGAGCAATTACCATGACGACTGTTAATCCAAGGTCTTAATAAAACTTGTCACAGTCTGGGCACAGCCTGCAATCCCAGCACTTTGGGAAGCTGAAGTGGGAGGATCACTTCAGGCCAGGAGTTCAAGACCAGCCTGGGCAACATATCAAGACCTCTGCCTCTACAAAAACAAAAAAATATTAGCCTGGTGTTGTGGCATGCACCTGTAGTCCCAGCTACACAGGAGGCTGAACAGGGAGGATCACTGAAGCCCAGGAGTTTGTTACAGTGAGCTATGATTGTGCCACTGCACTCCAACCTGGGTGACAGAGTGAGACCCTGTCTCTAAAAATAAATAAATAAATAAATAAAATTTATCACAAACCTTAATCTGTCATGAGAGTCTTAAGGGGAAAAAGAAACTATCACAAGCCTAAAAGGTAAGCAACTAGGTGTGCATGACCCTGTGTACAAATGAGGGAGACAAAGTGACTGGCTCAAAATCACCAAGGGATGCTGAACCAAGACTGGCCCCGGGGCCCCGAGCAGCCCGCAGCAACACATTGGTGTTTAGGGTGGGACAGTTCTCATTATGGGGTCCTTCAGTGACCAGGGTACAAATAAATAGCACACATGTGCCCTCCTGAGCCATTCTGGCAAGAGCCAGCTAAGCCAACCTCTTTATTTTACAGATAAGGAAACTGAGGCACTGAGGGGGCAGGGCATCTGCCCAAGTCACCCAGTGCATTGGCAGCAGATCAAAGCAGGAGCCCTGATCACACCCAGTGCCATGGCATGCCGGGGACAGCCGTCAGCTTAGGGTTTAGGATGAGCCGTGGCCTTCTCATCCGTTCTTCATCCACCCTACAAATGTTTCCCAGTATCTCTTGAGCACCACCGTCTCCACGCAAGGCCACATGGCGTGGCAGGCAGGACTCAGGGTGCAGCAGGCTGAGGCCATGCTTCCCTTCCCCGGGGCGGGGCGGGGGGTGGGAGGCAGTGGACGAGCACTTCCAGCACTGGGTCATTAAAGGTCAACCAAGTCCCACCTCTGCACAGCCCCCCGCCAGGCCCCGTGTTGGATATAAAAGCGAGAGAGGAGGCCCCACTCTGGAAGAGCTCCAGCTAGGAAACCAACGGGCAGAACAGCACAGTGGCTCAGGCTGGGCATTCTGGGACTGAGACATCAGCATTCAGCTCCTGGCCTTGTGACCTTGGGCAAGTGACTGAACCATTCTTTGCCTCAGTTTCCTTATCTGTAAAGTAGTACCTACCACATAGGGTCACTGTAGGCATGACCGAGACAGCTCATTTTTTCTGTCTCCCCTACACATCATGACTGTGCCCTATCTTCTAGATCATTCCCATCAGCTACCACATCGCCCATCATTAATTTACAAAAAGCCCTTCTCGAGATCATGCACACCCCTTAAGTTTCCAACCCACCTCTCTGCTCCCTTTGAAAGCAAAACCCCTCAAATGAGCTGTCTCTACCAGCTGTGTCCTCTTCTCCTCCCCTTCCCTCTTGGACCCACTTCGGCCTAGGGTCCACCCCTACCTCTCCCACCAGGGCTCAGAATCCTCGGGCCTCATCTTCTCAGCCCATCAGCAGCCCTGGGCATGGCTGATCCCTCCCTCCCATCTGAACCCCCTTCCACTCTCCTCAGGGCTCCCTGAGGCCTCCCCACACTCTCCTGCTCAGCCCACTTTGCTGGTTCCATCTTCACTACCCAGGGCTCAGCCTTCTCTTTCCCACGTGCACCCGCTCGCTGGGGCCCTCAGCTCACCTCGTGGCCTGAAACACTTATCAGATTTGTACCCTCCAGCCACATCCCCCAGAGCCCCATCCATCCGGCTGCCTACTTGACAACGCCAGCTACAAGCCCAATGCCTGCATCTCACACGTAACACATTCAAAACCTAACCCCAGATTTTCCCCCAAAGGCTTCCCGCCACCCGTAACAGTCACCCTCATCCTGTGGAAAGCAGGCGCACCCTTCCAGAAGCTCAAGCCCAAACTCTTGGAGCTTCCTTGACTCCTCTCTCATTCACACACCATGCCAGGAAAACCTGGCAGTTCTCCCTTCAGAATATATCCAGAATCCAGCCACTCCTCACCACCACCACCGTGACCACCACAGGCCAAGCTGCCAACACTGTGTGCCTGGAAGAGCCTCCTTCCGGGCCTCCCTGTTCTGCCTGTGCCCCCACGTCCCGCCCAGGACAATCTTCTCTCATCACAGCAGCCGCAGTGAACCTCCTAGAACCTCAGGCAGCAGCTCTCACTCTCAGGCCCCAGAGCACCCATTAGCTTCCTCGTCTCATTCAGGCTCCAAGCTTGTGCCATCCAATATGGCGGCCACCAGCCACACTTGACCACTGAGCCTGAAACATGGCTCATATATTTCAAATGTACACACAAGATTTTAAAGTACATACCAGATTTTGACAACTTCATCAGAAAAAAATAATGTAAAGTATCTCATTAATAATTTTTTACTTTGATTACACATTGCAGGGATAATATTTTAGATATATGGTATTTTAAAAATGTACTATTAAAATTAATTTCATCTGTTTCTTTTTACTTTTTTCAATGTGACTGCTAGAAAATTTAGAATTACATATGTCAGAAATGTGTATTATAATTCTAGGAGCCTGCACTGCTCTGTACGACCTCACCTCCAACTCCTTTTCCCAAGGTTACTACTCCATTCCAGCCACACCTGCCTCTTGATCTTCCTGGAACATGCCAATCATGGCCTGGCCTCAGGACCTTTGCACTTGCTGTTTCCGTGGCCTCTCCTCCGTCCCCATGACCACATTGCAACTTTCCTCATTCTGTTCAGGTCTCTGCTCCAATGTTACCTTATACGTGAGTCCTTCCTGACCACCCTGCAAACAATAACAACCCCACACACGCTCCATTTGCCCCTGCTCTGATCTGTTTTTCCACAGCACTCAGCACCATCTGCCCTAGTATGTGCTTATTTACTCATGTGTTTGTTTGGATCAAATACAAACTCCCGGAGGGCAGGGCTGTGTCGGCTGTGCTCATTGCTGGGCCCGTGATCCCCGGTGTTTGATACTCGTGTGCTGAGTAAGAATTTGATGAGGGAGAGAATGAAATGTACTTGGACCAGTGTCTACTTTATAATAAATGCTCAAAAAATGTGGCTAATATCATTAAGAGGCGCAACTGGCACAGAGTAGGCGACAGTGGCCGAGACAAGCGCACGTGGAACCCAGCCCAGAGGGGCTCAGAGCTGAAAGTCAGGGGGTGACTGATGAAGGCTAAGCTGCTCACCCCAACACCTTGTCTGGCCAACGACAGCTGAAATAGAAAACTGCCCCTCTTCTTGTAGTAAAAGTAAAAGCAGGGTGTGGGCACATCCAGAGAATCGAATACTAGTCAGCGATGAACGGAGAGGAGCTATCAAGCCACATCAAGACACGGAGGGGCCTGGCAGGAGAGAAGCCACACGTCATCCACCTGATCCAACTACGCCATCTGGGCGAGCGAGAACCACGGAGACGGAAAGACCAGTGGTTGTCGGGAGCTGGCGGGGAGGGAGGGATGCGCAGGCAGAGCGCAGAGGATTTTGAGGGCAGTGGAACTGCGCTGTGTGACACTGTAGCAGAGGATGCGTGTCACCACACATTTGTCCAAACCCCACGAACCTGCACCACCAAGAGTGAACCCTCATGGAAACTACGGACTTCGGGTGACAACTATGTGTCGAGGCGGGTTCATCCGTTGTACCAAATGCGCCACTCTCGGTGGGGGGAGGCGGTGTTCATAGTGGGGGAGGCTGTGCCTGTGCGGGAGGGGGCAGGGGGGAGATGGGAACTCTCTGCACCTTCCTCTCAATTTTGCTGTGAACCTAAAACTGCTCTAAAAATAAGCCTTTTTTAAAAAAAGGAGTTGGGGGAAATTTGGTAGAAAGAGAATCCAGCTTTGTTTTCCTCGTCAATCAATGAACGTATTTTTACTGAGGGCCCACTACATGCCAGGCACTTGCCCAGACACTGAGGCTGCAGCCCGAGCCAATGTGAGTTCTGGGTCGGGAAGTTGGGGTGCAGATAGAAAAGCACGCTGCCCAGACCTGGGGGTCTCGGAAGCAGCGACGTCTCTGCTGAAACCTACCGGATGAGTCAGAGGAAGCAAAGAAAGCGGGTGGCAGGCAGAGGGGAGCAGGGACCAGGCTGGGAGGAACTGCAAGCTATTCAGTTGCCTGGAGGCAGAAACCAAGAAAGCAGCCCCCCAGAGAGGACGCTGAGCACTAAGCAAGGGCCTGCAGCCACGCTGGGGCTTTTGGCCTTCCAAGCAATTCCCTGAGCTGCTATCAGACCATTCTGCCTGGGCCAGAAGGCCCCCAGGACGCCTGTCAACACGAAGGCTGTTGTGGGGACACTGCCTCTATGGGACCAGGGTGGGATGCACCTGTCAGAGGCTGGCTGGCTGCTGGCCTCGGGAGGAGCAGAGCGGCCTGGGGGCAAGGTGGAGGAGAGAGGACAAGGAGGGACCCCAGAGAGGAGCGGGGCGGTGACTGCAAGCAGAACAGCAGCTAATTTAGGCCTGTGGCTGCTTCCAGGATCCCCAGGTGCCCTGTACCCGCTCCTCTCAGCATGTTCCTGGGCTAATGCCGGTGCAATTACAGCCTCGGCGCCTTCCATTTGGAGCTTGAATAGTGAAAGCTTTGCTAGGGGGTGGGACATGTAAACCTCTGGGCCAAAACTTGGTAAATTTCCTAGAAAAAAAAAAAATCAAGAAAAGCAGCTACTGCCTGGTTACCAGGAAGAGGTCCCCTCTGATCCTCCCGCCGTGGGAAGAGGGGACGAGTGGGCTGGATGCTGGGGGCCCACTCTGCCCTGGAGAAAGGCCCCCGGGCAGGCCCAGGCTCTGACCCTCTGCCAGCCGCCTCTCCAAGCAGGCCGCCCGCTCTGGTTTCTGTCACCAGTGAGACAGTCGGGTCAGGGCTCGGCACAGGGCCAGCACCTCTCCAAGCAGCCACTGCCTTTCTATCCACCCTCAGCCTCCCGTCCCTCCCATTGGGAAGGCGAGTCCCTACTCGGGAGGAAGGAGGTGGGGGACTCCAAACACAATCCTCCCCCTGCGCTGGGGCCACAGCCCCCGAACTAAAATGTGCAAAGGGCAGGGACGTGGGTTCAGGAAGCCCACCCCTCTGCCTCCCTCTCCACCCCGCACAGAGAGCTGAGGCCACACGAGACCTGAGGGGGACTCAGGAGCTGGGCTGGCCCTGGAGAGCCCGTCTTCCACACGTGCTCCACACATGCTCCGGCTCCAACCCCACCTGTGTCTCCCAGGAGTAAGTGGTGATCAGCTGCCCAGGGGAGAGGGAGGCGGGATTTACCAACACTTGGCAGTCTCCAAAACCTCAGCAAATTCATCCTCCCAGCCCCCCCCCGGGGGGGCACTCTTTGGCTTAGTTAGCCCCTCCCACCTCCCTCAGCAAGGGCGCAGGGGCAGCTCACTGCAGACAGGCGACAGAGCCCCATGCGGGACCAGAGGCTGCAGCTCAGCCTGCCCCATGCCGCAGGCCCCAGCCCTGCCCCAGCCCAGCCCAGCCTCTCCCTTCTCTCTGGGGCACTGCCCCGAGCCAAAGACCCAACCAGACCACACACCGGGCTGTCCCCAGAGAGGGGCACCCCAACAGGCGGGCATGTGAGTGCTCTTCAAACTCATATTCTTTAAATATTTATTTGACATGTATATTGAGCAGAGTTTACCAACGTTCAGCTGCCCAAGTACCACCTCTATCACTTTGGCCATATTAACAGTACCACCTATGCTAATGTTTAATTTATTTTTTCTTTAAATCCCTTAAATCTTAAATAATGAATTTGTTTAATGCCTTTAAACTTTTCAATACCTACCTAGATTTATCCTAAATGATAACATCTACGTTGGTTCTGAATTTCTCTAACACATATTAAAATGCACTGCTATTAAGATAAAAATACGCATTCCTCTGCCCCGTCTCCCATTCCAGCAGCGGCGTGCAGCGCTCTCAGAGGGAAGTGACTGATTTGGAGCCGCCGTGCTTAACCTCTGGTGCACCTGCACAGGCCCCACACCCGGCCCACGGAGTCTGGGCTCTGTGGCCAGCGCCCAGGCATCTGGGTTTCCCAAGCACCCCGGGATTCCGAGGCCACCTTGCAAAGTTGCAGAACCAATAGTAAGAGGACAGGCCGAGCTGCCCTTGGCCCACTTCCCAAACACACACACACACCCCATGCAGTGCAGAAGGTAGACTGTGGCCCTGTTGTCACCAAAGCATTCCCCCTGGATATTTCATCAGTCGCAAACAGGCCTCTTCCTGTGGCAGCCGAAATAAGACGCTCACCATCCTGCAATCCCTGCAAGCCAATGAGGACCTAACTAGGCGTTTCAACATCCCCTCTGGCCTTCCAGGAAACTGCCCCTAATCCCATTTGCAGCTGCAGCGTCTGCCCCTGAGCCCATCCTGGGCCCCTGGGCCAAGCGGTGCAGCTCTGCCACTTAAGAGGGGGTCAGAGAACCTGGGTCCTAATTCTGTCTCTGCCTCTCTCAGCTGTGTAAGACCCCAGGTAAATCTCTGTCCCTCTCTGGGTCCCATCTCTTCACCTGAAAAATGCTGGGGTTTGAACTCTACGGTCTCCTATATTGTGCATCTCTCCTGCCCACCCACCTGACCCATCAATGCAAGAGTCTGGGGGCAGGAGGGCCTGGGGAAACTCCCCCGTCTCACCGAGTTCCTAAGAGCTGGAACCACACATCAACCACGACAGGCTAGAAGGAGCTTACCCTGGTCCCGTGGAAACACAACAGCAGCGCGCACAAATACACAAGGATGCCCAACCATGCCCACCTCTCCGCAATCAACACCCGGGGCCCTGCAGTTAGCGCCAGTCAACAGCTATTTTCACACTGACTACATTCCAGGCCTGGAAATCGAGCTGTGAACAGGAAGGAAATAGTCCCTGCTCTCCGGGGGCTTTCACTCCAGTGAGAGCAAGACTGGTAACGAACACATAAACAAATAAGGTCATTTGAAGAACTGATAAGTGCTACGAAGAAAATAAGGGAATTCAGAGGAGAATGACGGGGGATGAGAGAGGCCTCTCCTAGGAGGTGATGTCCAGTTGAGACAGGATGATGGGCAGGAGCGAAACATACAAAATCCAAGGTAAGAGAATTCCAAGCACAAGGAAGAGCAGGTGCAAAGGTCCTGAGACAGGCGAGAGCTTGGCATGCTCCTAGTCAAAAGGAGGTGTAAGGTGGCCAGAGCTTCCAGAATGAGGCGTGGAGAAAAGGAAGTCAGACGGACAGTCAGGGGAGACCTTGCAGGACAGGTAGGAACTTTAGATTTTATTCTGATATGCAAAGTGCTTGGAGAGCATTAGGAGGGGAGCCCATGACCCCACTCTCTGACATACAGAAGAGTTTGGGTTGGGGGTTGGGGGAGGGGAGGAAACCCGTTACAAGCTATGGCAGCAGCAGGAAGATGCTGGAGGCTTGGGTGGGGTGGTGAGAGCAGAAATGGCAAAAAATGAGGCCATTCGGTGTATAATTTAGAGATAAAGCCAACAGGACTTAGATTTTCAGTGGGAGGAGAGAGAGAAACTGAGGAAAACTCCTGGGTTTTGGGCCTGAGCACCAGGCAGATGGTGATACTGTTTTACGAAATAGTAAAGACCTGGAAGGAAGGAAGAGAGGCAGAATGAAATGGAGCGTTCGTTTTGGACTTGTTAAGTTTGAGATGCTGCAAAGGCAGGAGGGACCAGGAGCCTGGAGTTCCGGAGAACAGTCCGGGCTGGAGACGTAAAACTGGAGTAGTTGGTGCTGGAGGCTGCGGACAGCCACATCGCCACGTGGGGCTGCTGGGTGGAGGGGGAAACAAGGCAGAGGAAAGGGGCCAGGACAGAGCTTTGGGGTGCAATGTTACTGGAGAGGGGAAAGAATGGACCTTGAGTTGGTGGAAAACCAAGAGATGCTGGTTTTGTGGAAGCCAAGACAAGGGTGAATGAAGAAGAAATTCCCAATGAGATGGAGAATGAACGAACTCGCAGCAGGGCTGGACGAAGACAGGAACGGCAGGTCAGCAAAGGGAGGGGCCTGGAGGAGAGACTGGGCGCTGCCCGTGTTGGGGCCTGGACTCCGGGGGGCGGGGGGGGGGGGGGTTTGTAGCCACCTGGACCATCACCTCCATATCCCGTGTCCCCATGGGGCATCCAAGCCCAGCCCTCCCTCAAACCCGCTGACTTCCACAGCAAACACTGCCAACCCAGTGTGTGTCAAGCACCATGGATACAGGAACAAAACCAGCAAGGCACCTGCCCTCCTGGGGCTTCCATTCTAGGGCAGGTGCAAAATTATAACCAAGTGAACAAATGAAAACTTTCCCCTTTGCCTGGGGCTCACTCTCTCTGGTCTAGCGGTGGCTGGGGAGGGGGAGGACCCGGCTGGGCCACTGAGCAGCAGAGCAAGTGTGCACAGGCCGCGCAACCTCTTTGAGCCTCGTTTTCCTCACCTGCAAAATGGGGACACAACACCCACCCTGCCAAGACACAGAACTACGCTGCGATACAACAGGACACTGTAGATGAAAATGCCTCTCACGGTTTCCAGCCCATAGTGCACAGGCAATAAATGCTTATTTAAAATGTGTTACCCGGCTGGTGGGGTCTTCTCTCCCATCTCTCTCCCCTTCATACTGTGCCACCTGCTAGAAGAGGCAGGTCCCATGTGCTCCAGCCTCTACACACTACGCTGCAAAAGATAAAAGGGTCCCCCGTGTCCCCCTGGTGAGCAAGAGGAGGTCTTCAGAGCTCCCTCTGCTCCATCCAGGCAGGACCTCACCTCTGCCCCGTCGCCTGCAGGAGTGGTGGCCAGGAGCCCCCACCACCTAGCTGGAAGCGACACCTCAGCTGCCCCATCCCCAGGACATGACAGGACCAATCCCAGTCCCCTCAGTTGTCACTCAAAGCCCAGGGATCCGGCGTGTCCCTACTGCTCTGTTTGTCTAGGGCACCCACCCTCCTCAAACCCGCCCTGGGAGTCGCAGTCCAAGCTCCCCTATGATCTCAAGGTTCTCTCCAAATTCCCCCCTGGCCTCCCAGCCCCGCCGCAACACCAGGGAAAGCCGCGGTTCTGGAAAGCAGGCCAACCCCGCCAGAAATCAATTTGACAAATGGCAAATTCACTGAAAATCAATTCGAAAGGAAATCACTCTGGATGATTTTGAATCTCATTTATATTTTGTCAAATTTTAACCACATTTAAAATTCTTTCTCCAAGTCCTCAAATGGCAGGTTAGTCTTAATGTCATGGCGCTAGTCATTAAAAATACAAGTTTCATTCTTTCACATTTGAAGGGACTTTTTCAGTCACCTTTGAGTACTTTATTCCTTTTAAATATAGTTTTGGAGTTTTGGGGGGTTTTATATTTAGGGTTTTTGCCATTCTCACACCATGACATATCAGCTTTAATTTTTTATTTGTAACAATTAAAGACCAAAATTGAGGCATTTCATATTGATGAGAAACCCATCAGCTTTAATTTTGTATTTGTAACAATTAAAACCAAAATCGAGGCATTTTATATTGATAGGATTGACCTAATCTTTCCTCAGCATTTTTGATTTGATGATGCAGTGAATGGACGTAGGATCTGAGGCACCAACCATAAGCTAGAACTTTGTTTACTGATTATTATCAAATATACTTATCTCACGGTAAGAAATCTTTATCAACTCATTTTTTATTCTACAAAATTGAGTATCTCTTAAAATATGTCTATGAAGACTATTTGCAAAAGTCTTCAGAAGCCATGAAAACCATTCAACATAAATTTCTAAAAGCTTTAAAAATAATTCAAAGAACTGGGTTTGGGTAAATCAATGCATTTGGTAAAATCAGTGACTTCATCATTGAGCATCCTAATTTCCACACAAGTAGCCACGGTGTGGCTCACGCATGCCAGACCTCCGGGTCTGGAGGGGGTGGGGTCCTCCTGTCCTCCCCACCATTTCCACACCCCCATCCTCCCGTGACACACACCATCGGTCTCCACCCTGCCCTTCCTTGGGGCTGTCACCCATCCACTCGCCAGTCCCCTCTCAGGAAGGATCTCACATCTGCCCACCACTCCCGTACCCCTCCCAGGGGCTCCCACCCACAGGCACAGTCTGTCTGTGTACAGACGAGAGAGCCCTCCTGCTCCAGGGATCCCTTCCTACCCTTAGCTGCCACTGCCATGGTCACACCCAAGGCTTTGGCCTTCACCGACATCCACATCACCCCTGAAGTGCTGACACCAAACATCGCAACCTCGGGCTACCATCTCCTCCCCTTCCAGGTCCCTCTCTGGTCCCTCCTCCAGTAATCTCTCAGCCTCCCAGGCCCTGACCCCTGACCCGGCCACTTGCTCTCCTTCCACCACCCCCCACCCTGTCCTCACTGCCTCCCTGCCCAGCCTAGACTTCCTGACCCCATGCAAACACCCTGAGCTCCTCAGCCCCCTCTTCCTCTGCCAGACTCACAAACCAACGACCCCATGAAACCCAACCACCCCTGGGCATGCTGGCTCCTGAGCCGCTGAAGTCGCTGGAAAGACACACACGCACACACACATGCATGCACACGCACACATACACGCACAACCACGCCGACTGGTCTCACTTTCAATTCCTGACCTCAAGCCTCAAATGTCCTAAAATAGGCCCTTCACACCTTTTCCTGCCTCAGTCTCCCTGCACTATGTCCTCCCACCTTGTTCTAATTCGATTGCCTTGTGTCTTGGTCTGTTAGGGCTGCTATCCCAAAATGCCATGGATCCGGTGGCTTATAAGTAACGGAGATTTGTTTCTCACAGTTCTGGAGGCTGCAAAGTCCAAGATCAAGGTGGCAGCAGGTTTGGTGTCTGCTGAGGGCTCACTTGCTGGTTCGTGGACGGCCATCTTCTCGCTGTGTCCTTGCTTGTCTGAAGGGGCAAGTGAGCTCTCTGGGGTCTCTTGTACAAAAGCACAGATTCTACTCATAAGGGCTCTACTCTCAGGCCCCAATCACCTCCCTAATGTCTCACTTCCTAGTATCACCATCTTGGGAGTTAGGATTTCAACCTATGAATTTAGAGGGGACACAAACATCCAGACCATAGCACCTTGCCTCATACTCTATGAGAAACTAAGATTTGGACAGAAATGCTCTCACCTTCGTACCCGGTAGTGACCACCCTATCTCACCTGCACACCCAGCTCCACCTCCTCTCTGTTAGGAGGAAGGGCCCCTGCCCGGTAGCGTGTGCTCGTGCGTGCCTCGTGGATCCCACCCCTCCTCCCTTCTCAAGGACATCACTCCAGGAGTTACCCCTTCTCGCTTATGTCCTTGCATTCCTCCCTCTCTGGAGGGTCAGTCCCAAGACCTACAAACGTGCGGCCATTCTGCCTGTCTATCTCTAGACAGGACAAAACCAAAGGCAAAACCTTCCTGTCACCCCCCAGCCCCCTATCCTGCCGTTCCCCTTCCCAGCAAAGCTTGAAAGAGCTCTCTGGTTGCTGTTTTTAGCTTTTCTCCCCATGTTCTCTCCTCCCCAGATCAACCTTCCAACAGCACCCTCCACCCTCCTTTGGCAAGGTCGTCCTCGACCTCGATGGGCTGGATCCAGTGGTCACTTCTCTAAACTTTGATGACTTGACCTCTCAGCTGCATGTGGCCTGGCTGACCACTTCCTGTTCCTTGAAACCCGTGCGTGTCTCAGCTCCCTGACACAGCTGGCTGCTTCCCCCTCGCTGTCTGGCCCCGTCTCAGCCGCCTGCGCTAGCTCTCCCTACCACCACCACCCCACCCCTGTCGCTGTGGTTCTGTGGCTTTAAATATCATCTATATGCTAATGACTCTCAATCTATGCATCAACCCTGACCTCTCCCCACAACTCTGGCTCTGCATCTCCAGGAGGAGGTCTCATTGGCATGTCCTCCCTAACGTGGCCAAAACAGAACTCCTGATTTCTGTCCACCCCAAGGCCCAACCTGTTCCTTCCCTCATCTCCTCCAGCCTCACCATTGCTCAAGCCCAAAATATCAGGAGTTATCCACAATTCCAGCTCCACGTCCTCTCAACTCCACCTCCAAGATATATCCCAAACCCACGCATTCCTCTCTCCTGTGACTGTCCCTCCCCTGAGCCACTGCAACGGCCTCTGAACTGGTCTCCCTGGTCCCACTCCAGTCCCTGCCCCGTGATCCATTCTCCCGCAGCGCAAAAGTGTTCTCTCCACCGCATCAGTCGCACCGAGCCGCTCCACTGTCTAAAACCCGCCGATGGCTTCTCTTTACTCTTAAAATAAAATCCAAACTCTGTCCCTTGGGCAGCAGCACCTCAGTCACCTGGCCCCCACCCAGCTCCATGCCCACCTCCCCTGCCACCTCCTCCACCTCATTCTCGGGTCCCCACCACATGGCCTTCCCCAGGCCCCGCCATGCACACACGGGCTCCCCCTGGGGGCCCTTCCCTGGCTGTTCCCTCTGCCATTCCCCTGATCTTCCCTTGGCTGGATCCTTCCTGTGAGTCAGATTTTGGCATTTCCTGTCACCTCTGTCCCTTCATCCTATTGTAGCTCTGCTTGGCATCCTACAGTCTCTTCCATGTTTCTTGTTAATGTGTTTGTTGGCTTGTTTTCTATCTTCCTCTGTCTCCGGCTACTAGAACACAAGCTCCATAAGAGCAACAGACTCCTCTGCTCTGCTCACGGTGTGTCCTCTGCAGCTCGCGTGGCACGCGGAGGGTGCCCAGTGACTGTCCGGGGATGAGTGCACACACGTGTTCCCGCAGAGAGGGCGCCTCAGAGCCCGGAGTTCAGTGAAACGGCCTCCAGGCTGCAGGACACCCCAAAACACACGCACACAGCTGAGCCCACTCGTTACTCTCGCTGATCGGGCAGAGATGGGCTTCCCGTCCTCTCACACCCACCCCGGTCACCCGAGCTCTCCCTGGAGCTCCCCTGGGGGTAAGAGGAGGGGTTGAGGGAGTGGCTGGGCCCAGGGTGGGAGGTGAGACCACTGAGGCCATCCCCTCCTGTCCACTCCCGACAGAGGCCACTGCCAAAAACCCGTAGCCACTCCCACCCACACACTGATACGACATACACACCATCCCATACACACACACCCCCACACACTCTGCACACTGACACACACCCGTACACACAATGACACACACACGCCACCGCGCACACATGCCCACTGCCTCACGCACACACCTACGCACACACCACTCCCGCATGTGCCCCGCGTACTTACGCTCTCCACCTACACACTGCGCTCACACACACGTTCACTTCACACAGCCACCCCTCTCCCCACTGTGTCCCCGTCTCTGCACGCCACGGGGTCGCAGGACACGCCACAGCCCCGGCTGGGAGGGAACACCCAGTGCCGGAGCTCAAACCCGATCCCCATCGGGATCAACTAGAGTGGGGCCAGTTGGCTATGCCAGGGGCACGCTCAGGGAGAAGAGACCCCCGAGAGGGCCACCCCAGGAGTCAGCCAAGAGCCACCCTCACCCCAGCTGCCGGTGGAGCCCGTGTCACAGAAGGAGGGCCAAGCAGGTGGCTCCCTAGAGGATGTCATTTGAAGGGTACCTGAAAATACCCTCACCCAAAACACTCACCCCAACCATGGCACCTGAAATTCCACCATTAAAAAGCCTTTTGGGGGTTCAATTTGGTTCTCTCTTCACCCTGTTTTCATAGCAATTTCTTCCTTGGACACAAAGGCAACCAAAGATGAAGTCACCAACACCCTGCCCACACCTTAGTGAGAGCAAATCCTTCTACCCACTGACAGCAGCCTGAGGTCGCTGGCGCTGACAGGGAGAGAGAGAAGATAGAAAGGGAAGGGGGGAATGTAGGTTTCCGGCTGTGGCACCCCCCTGGGAAGGCCGACTTCCCCCCAGTCCCAAGAGCCACTGGGCCACCTGGCCCCACCCCCGGCCCACCTCTCCTGTCCCCACAGGCCCCCTCCCCCACCCCACACCCTCTCCTCGGCCATGAGATGAATCCCCGGAAAGGGGAGGTGTAAGAGGTGACAGAGCTGCAGCTAAAGCCCAATTTTCGTTGACACTCAGAGTCTCTGACAGCTGTTAGAGGAAGAATGTGATTTTGAAATTTAAATAACACGCTTCTGCATTCGGCTCCGGGAGACAACCTGAGGATAAGCAGTTTATCGCCTGAGCCACCATGAAGGGGGCAGGGAGAGAGGCTGCTGTTCCCGCGGGCCTCCCCCGCCCGCCGTCCTCAGCGCCCCCACCTCATGGCAGGGCTGGAACGTCACCACCTCACTCTCCTTTCTTCTGCCAGGCAGCCCAAGGGAAGGGGGCAGAATGCAGGTACAAAGGCTGGGACATCGGCCTACGTGGGGCCAGGGCACTAGGGGGCAGGTCCAGGGAAGGCAAGGGACCCAGCAGCAAAGCCAGACCCAGTCCTCCCCAGCCCCCACCAGGGCCATGGAGCCCAGGGAGAAGTCTGTCCCCAACCAAGGGCAGCCCAGGCCCTCCCTAGGGACCCAGCCCCCTAACCAGGCAGTCACCCCAAGCTCTGTCATGAAGCAGTCCTGGGCAGGAGCCTTAAGGGAGGAGAGGCCATTGTCCTGTCTGCCACAAAGGTCCCTGTTTACTGTCCCCTGAGCCCACCAGGCTCAGAAGACTTGGGGCTCCTTCATGACCCCAAGCTGGGCCAGGCCTCCTAGCCATGATGCTTCCAGAAATGTCATTCCCTGATCCCTCTCTCCTCTTCCAAGACTTCACTGATTTCCCCAGGCACTGCGGGTCACTGCCTCCCCGAACTCTCGGGGCAGCACTCGGTCTACACCACCACTGACAGTAAGCCGCCTACCGGGTCTCTGAGTGGGTGTCTGCCTGCCCCACTAGACAGCAACCACATGGGTCCGATGTATCTCACAGCAGAGGCTGGCGCTGTCTCTGGAACACACGGAGTGATCCATGTTTACTGAACAAAACACTCCTTTGAGTCCAGCCCCTGCCCCGCTGTTTCCATGAGCACTTCCCGTTCACCCCAGCCAGGAGGGACCTCTCCTCCACAACAGGCAGCACGCACACAGCACCTCACATTGCTTAGCACACCCACCAAACCACGAGCTGTCTCTAGTCCCCGGGCAGTGACACCAACCGCCACCCGCTGGGGAGCTGTGTGCACCCGGCGCCCTGGGAGGAGCTGCCTGTGCACCGCCCCCCCTCCAGTTCAGCAATGGAGCTGAACTGCTCCATTTTACAGATGAGAAGGAAGAGGCTCAGGGACCAAGCGGCCCTGAGGTCACATAGCTGGGAGGGCAAGGCCAGAATTCAAACCTAGGACTAGTAGCCTCAGAGTCCACATTCCGCCCACCACTCCAGGATGCTCTGTGGCTACACGTTAGGTACAAAGCCAGGCACTAGGTAGGCACCCCAAGGATGTGGAGGGGAACAGACACGCTGGACACAGACAGACAAACACCCACAATCACACACGTGACCCCAGCACGCAGTGTGAGCACCATGATGAAGGACAAAGTGCCCTGGCACCAGGGGAAGGTGATGGCCACTCCCCAAGCACATGCAAGGCTTTGTGGCAAGGGGCAGGTGTGAGCACTAGTTCCCTCCCCTCCTGGGCTCCCAAGAAGGAGACCACTGGAGCAACCCCAAGAATGTCCCCGGCCCACCCCAGGGGCTTGCTGGCAAGCCAAGGTCCCATCCACCTCCAACCCACAAAAGGCCACTGAGCCCAGGCCTCTCTCCAGCCCCCTCTGTCCCTGCCCAGTCACAGCCTAGCACACAACAGCCAGTACCACCCAAGACTCCTGCTGAGCCCCAGGGTCCCACTGCCCTCTGAAAATCACCCAGTCACCTCCACCCTAGCCCCCACCAAGCATGATCCCAGTGTGGGTGTCAGCCTCACGTCACCAAAGGCAACACAACATTTCCACTTCCGGAATGCCAGGTTCTAGGCAGGCCCTGCCACCATCCGCCACCTGCCCTTGGAGAAATCACTCTACCATCACTGTTAAGTAGCTAACGTAGCTCAGGGCGGCATGCCAGGCACTAGGCCAAGCACCCACCTGCACTCTCTCATTTCGTCCTTACAAACCCGAGCACGTGGGGGTTTCTGTCAGCCCCACGCTGGGCAAGAGGACACGGGGTGGGGGGCGGGGGGGCCTATGTGGTGACACTCACCTAAGGTGCACACCAGGCAGGACTGGAACCAGGATTTGAGTCCCATCTACCTCTGCCCTGTCTCTATGGGCCTCAGTTTCCTTTTCTGTCAGGCAAAGGGATGGACCTGCATGATCCCTAAGTTCCTTCCCAACTACCGAAAATCAAAAAGACATTTCTATAAACACGCTCCATGCCCGTGCCTCTGGCCACACTCGAGTGGCGCACCCCGGCCCTGCAGACGCAACGCCGTGCCCCACACCTGGAATGCAGAGGCAGCGCCTGATGGCAGCCAAGGCCACGTGCCCCCCGCTTCTCCCTGGCCCCAGGGGCAGTGAGGGGCACCGCTGCCCAGCCCACCCAGTCCTTTGCATCCCGCTATGATGTCCACGCACTTCCCTCTCACTCCACGCAGGGCCACACCCCTGCAACTCCACGTCACCTTCTAGGACCTCCTTCCTAAAAGGGCAACCTCTCTCTGCCTGAACCATCTCTCCCTTCTTCTCTGCCTCTGTCCACCCTCTCCTGCCTCCCCACGTGGGTCCAGCTGGAAGGCAGCGTTCGCAGGCTCATGGAGCCTGGGGACTGGAACTTCAGCTCCTCAATCCCCAACCCCCAGACGACCTCCCACCTCCACCAGACACCCTCGGCAGACGGAAGATGACTGACCGCGCCAAGCCTAGCTCAGGCCCGACACGCAGTGGGCGCTTTGCCTACATCCATTCGCACTGAGTCCTCCTAGTGGCACCACACACCCGTCTTACACACACAGGCACCGCAGCTCAGAAAGGCCACAGTGAGGCCCAAGATCACACTGCACTGAGTGGACAAGCCAGGATTCGAACCCAGGACTGTGTGACTCAAGGCTGGCACTCTTCCACGCACCTCCCTAAACACTCTGTTTCATATTCAAGGGCAGTTTGAATTGCTAGAGACAGGACAAAGCTCATTTCCTCTCCATGAAATCCCTCTCCCCATGCGTAAGGGGAGGGTGGGGCATCTGGGTCCGGCCAACAGTACCGGAGCCGTGCCTCAGGGCACAGCCAGATTGCTCCCCGCCTGGGCCTGGACTCAGGACTAGCTGAGCCATCACTGGACAGAGACTGGGTGGGACTGGGCAGAGAAGAGGGGAGAAGCCGCCCTGCCCCAGGGATCCTGGCAGTTTGCTTTGCCAACAGAGTCCCCGTAGGGCTTTCCAAGAACCCCAGCAGGGAGACAGGCAAGGGACAAAGAACACACATTCCAAGGGGGCTCGCTAACAGGACCCCAAATTCGCAGACAGGGATTGGCAAAGAGGTAGCAGCAACTGAGTCCCAAAGACACAGCCCACAGGGGGCCACCAAGACTCCATGTGCCCCCCCCACCAGAGTTTCCATGCAGAGATGGTGGAGGGGGCAGCCCAATTTGGTGTGTGGGAGTGGGGAGGGATTCCCCACCAATTTCACACACTCCTACAGGGTGGTAGCTTTGTAATCCCAGAGCACTAGAGCAGGACCTTGGGTCACCCAGGCCAAGACTCCCCCAAAGCCAGCGTGCCACACACAGGTGAGTGATGCGTGTGCCCAGGAACTGACCCCTCAGCCCACAGGGCAGCCAGGTGGGGGCCCGCGATGGCCTGAGCGCCAAGCTGGCCCACTCACCTGCCACATCCCATGTTCCTTGTGCCTTGGTGGGACACAGGGAGGGAAGCAGAGCTCTAAGCTCATGGTGTCACTCTTCAGATAAGAAACATAACGTCTAGAGCATGGAAGTGACCTGCCCAAGGCCCCACAGCTGGTCCCTGGCAAAGACTGCACTTGAATTGGCCGTGCAGCTTCCACTCCCACTGGCTTCTTATGCACTCTGCACCACGGCCCCCTTGGTTTCTTGGTGGCAGGGCCACCAAGGCCTCCCCACCCAGCTATCTGCCCAAGTCTCCCCAGACAGAGCCAGCCACCCCCCAACTCCAGGGTGCTGCTGCTGTGGGTGGCGAGGAGTCAACAGGGGCAACAAGGAGGGACCGTCACAGTCCCCAAAGCCCTGCCCCATGGTGGGAGCACTCCCAGAGCACAGAAGCCCAGAGTCACGGGGGGCTCCGTTATCACTGGGCAGCAGGTAAGATGGAGCTGACTCAGTGAGCTGCAGACCCAGTAATTTCCTCATTTGTCTTGTCAACATCCTGTCCCACAGAGTGTCAAGTCCATTACATAAAGATTTTCTGCTAGGAAGATACTTAAGTGTGAGCCCAGGAAGCAGCAGGGGCCAGGAGTGAGGGGAGAACCTCTGAGCGTCCGCATTCAGGGGCAAGCGCAAGTCATTTATTACTGGACGGAAACCCCACGGCACCTGTCCACGCAGCTCAGCTGGTCCGTAAGCTACAGCCCGGGTGGGACATGGGTACCCTGGGGGCTGCCAGGGCATCCCCATGACAGCATCCACGGGCCAATGACATCCTCAGCCTGCTTCTGCGCCCCAGAGCATCACGGCTGCAAAAGGAACAGTCCCAGGTGGATTTTCTATTTATTGATAAAACTCATCAGGAAATGTGAGGATCAGAATGTCTGTGCTACCAGCCCTAGCAGGCGGGCCACACTCACCGTAGAGCTAGCACAGTCCCCACAGGCAGGGCCAGGAGGGAACCTGCTGTGACCCCAGCACCTCTGCCATGACCCCCTGGGGGGTTACGATGCTGAGAGCGCAGGGCAGAGTGCTCAACACAACTCACTGTCTTTGAGATCTCCACTTGCCACCACCCACCACTGCCAGCGCCCACGGCCATGCCAGACAGCCACCCTCTGGCCAGTGCCTCCCTCCTCACCGGCATCCAGGCTTTCTCCAGCCAGTGACACTCATATCACCGCTGTTTCAACCTCCTAGAGCAGGGGTCCCCAACCGATGGTGAGTGGTATAATTTTTTCATTATATATTACAATGCAATAATAATGGAAATAAAGTACACAATAAATGAATGTGTATCAATCATTCTGAAACATCCCCCCCTTCCCCGGTCCGTGGAAAAATTGTCTTCCATGAAAACGGTCCCTGGTGCCAAAAAGGTTGGGGACCGCTGTCCTAGAGCACGTGTTTTCCGTGGGAGGGGAGGGTGTCACCTCAAGGGAGCAAAAGTTGGTTCCTGGGTAAGCAAAAAAAAAAAATAGATATTACAATGGTTTATGGCCCTCCAAAACTCGGCCCTTAGTGACAAAATTATATTCCTTGGTATTTAATTTCTCTAATTAGGGAGAATTAACTTTTCTCCTTGGGGGAACAAAAATGAAAAAAAAAATCGTTGAGAAACGCTGCCCTGGAGAATTCTTCATTTGAAACAGCTCGGGGTCTCGCTGGAAACTTTCCCACGGTTCACAGTTGAGAGCAGCGGTTCTCAGCGGGCAGTGATGTGCTTCCAGGGGATACTGGGCACTTTCTGGGGACAGTTCTGGTTGTCACAACTTCCGAGGGTGCTCCAGGCATCCAGTGGGCAGAGGCCAGGGATGCTGCTGCACATCCTACAATGGGTAGGACAGTTCCCCCCACAAGAAAGAATTGCCAAAAACGTCAATAGTGCTGCGCTGAGAAACCCTGTTTAGAGCAATAGAAACTTCAGCAGATTCCAAAGACGGCCGCAAACCTGCCCGTAAACCTGGGACCTGTAAACAGGCCCCCTGTGCTCAGAGATCCCGGAGAATGTCCCCACTCTGGCCCCCTTGAGCCCCAGTGGCAGCTTCTGGAAGAGCTCACCCCACCGCACAGAGCAGTCCCAGGCCTGGAAGCCCCGCCCCTGTGCCCAAGCAGCACAGGGTCTCCCAAACGCCAGAGGGAACAAGGCCAAGAGGAAAGAACCACAAGGCTCATCTGGCTCCTACACGTGGACCCTGGCAAGCAAAGCTAGAGCTCGACATGGCCTTTCTCACTCCCAGGGCAGACCAGCGAGGGAGCAGCCCGGGGACGGGAGTGCCCCCAGCAGACGCTTTCCCCGGTGTGGTCCAAGAAGCAGAGCCCTCACGGGAGAGGCAAAACCCAGAGCAGAACAGAGTGTAGCAACACTCATAGGACCAACGACCACAGCTAGCACTGACTGGACGTTTATGACCACTGGCCATTTAGACCTCACACCAATCCACCAAGGTAGGAACCGTTACTCTCCCCATTTCACAACTGAGGAAACTGAGGCACAAGGAGGTTAAAAGCTAGAAGAGCTCCAAAGCAGGAGAGCCAGGGAACTGGGAAGAAGGAGCAAAAGCTAGAGAGGCAGGTGACATGGGGTTTCAGATTTAAGGCCTATTCCATGACAGCCGCCATGCCGGGCAATTTCCATAAACACTTCGCTCCATGCAAGCACCTAGGGAGGTAGGCGTCATGGCCTCCTTCTTTACAGAGGAGGAACCGGAATGTTCAGGAACAAGCTGATGAGCAGGAGAGCCAACAGACATGAAGGACACCCGAGTCCCTCTACCACGTCACAGGAGAACTGGCCGAGGGCCGGCGCGAGCCCGCTTACCTGAGAAGATTGAAGCAAGCCTGAAGATGTCCGACAGGCGGGAGGTCACAGGCTCGTAGGGTGAGGCTTCGTAAAACTCCTCACCTGCAAGAGAGAACCGCCATCAGACACACGCCCCTCCCGCGCAGACTGGCTCCCAGCAGGTAGCGGATCTGCCCAGGGAACGTGCCGCTGCTGGGGCCGGGCTCGTGCTGCCAAGGAGGTGAGAGATGGGGCAGCCCTTCCCAAAGCGAAAAGGGCTGTGCCAGGCGAGTCAGGAATGAAATGTTTAATATTTCACATGGGGAGGCATTTCTCTCCAGCTACAGGAGAAGCTCCCCCTGGTCAGAACTGCCTGACACTTCTCTCTCGCGACCTCCCTGTGTGACCAGCCCTCTCTGAAGGACTTCCAGGAGGCCGGCGCCACCACAGGATTTGGAGCTGAGGAGTCCTCCACCATCACTCGGTACAGCTTCCCCCTTTCACAAGAGAGGGCTCGGAGGCAGCCCAGAGAGGCGAAGCAACCTGCCTGAGATCACACAGCTCCTCCCGGAAGAGCCAGAGCTAGAGCTGGTCTCCTGCCTCACACAGCTGTCCAATCCCATCACACCACGTCGGCTCTGCCCAGGTCACTAAGGACACAGTTTCCTCTTTGTTTCCCATCATGTCACCAGGAGGATCTTGCTGGAGGGGCTAGAAGTCTCTGAGTGGGTGGCCTGACCCCCAGCTCCTGTCCCCCTGACCCCCTCCCTGAGGTCCCACCTGTCCTCCCCACACCTGCCAACTCTTCAGACCTGTCTCTGAGGCTTTGAGGGGGCATCAGAGGCTCATGCATGGAAACACAAATGAGCGACAGGAGACAGATGGCCCAGGGCTGCCCTACAGACCCCCACCTCCTCATCGGGAATCCCACTGCCCTCGGCCAGCGCCTCTGCGGGAAAGGAAATGGCCTCTGCAGACGCTACCGGTGAGAAGAAATCGATGGCTGATCACTCGGCCTGCGTGTGTGTGGCAAGGGGACAGGCAGACAGGTGACCAGAGCCTCACATCCAGCCAGGGCCCAGCACCAAAGACAGGCACCTAAGGGGGGCACAGGTGCAGCAGCATCCAGGGGGTGCCCGCAGTAAGCTGCCACTTGTCCAGAAGTGGGACAGGCCCGAGTGTCCTCCTGGAAGGGGCTCCTTCCTGTGGTCACGTGGTCACCCAGAGGTGAGTACTGGAGACTCTGCTAGGCCCCTACTGGCTCAGGAAACAAGGACTCTGTCTGCTATGCCCCACAGATCCCCAGGAAAGGGGACAGACCCCCTGAGGACAAGGAGGAAACATATTCCCCCGTGAGAAACAGCCTCCACCCTTCACCGTACCTCCTGCGAGCACCCCTAGGCCCTGACACACCCAGCACACACAGTGGGTGCCCGGCTGGCATCTGTCGAGTGCCCAAACACCACCCATCCAGGGGCCTTCAGGCCCCGTCACCAGCCTGGATGATCTCAGAGTCCTCCACCCTGCCCAGTTAAGTGGTACTTAACTTAGACTCTCTGGAGAAACTTCTTGGGCTGGGGTTACCAGCCATCGCTATTTATTGGGGCTGAACAGCATAAGAACTTAGGAGTCACTTTTATAATAAAAATAATGTTATACTGTGCTTTCTATGTGCTGACACTACTGAAAGGGCTTTAGATACACTAACTCATTTCATCTCTTAACTGCTCTGTGAGGTGGGCACTAGTCTCCCTGTTTGACTGATAAGAAACAAAGAGCACAGAGACATTAAGTAACTTGCCCGAGGTCACACAGCTGGTAAGCGGCAGAGCCAGGCTTTAAACCCAGGCAGCTGGCTCCAGAGCCCAAGTGTTTCACCACTATGAATGCCGCCTCTGCAAATACCCAGCGTTACTGGAACCCAGTCATCCCTAAGTAAGTGCTGTTGTTGTTTCAGTTTTCTCAGGATCAGTCTCCTCCTGCCACCAGGATGGTCTCCCAGGGCAGGGCCCGGTCTTCCCCACTGCGTCTATGCCCCTGGGTACAGATCAGCCAGTGAAATGGACGAAAGGGCCCGTTTGGAGGGGCCCAGCCTCTCTGTAAGTCAGCTCATGCGGCAGAATTCAGCAGTGGGAAATCCCAAGGCCTGGGCCACTGAAGCCAGACCCAGGATGTCAGATTGTAGGACCGGAAGAAGCCTCTGCTGTTCACGTTGGAAAGACCAGGGGACCCTGGATGTCTTACCTTTGGCGAAGGCAAGAAACCTGGTCTCAAATCCCCCATGCGGCTGACAGTGACAGCCCACTGTGTAACACTGGCAGTGGTAATGACAGAGGAAGAAAACAGGCCTGGGGCATGGGACCTCCACCTGAGGCAGTGAAAGGGACCTGGATAAGGAGCTGGGGGCCCTGGGGTCCAGCCTGGGCTCCGCCACCAGCTTGCTGTGTGCCCCAGGGGAAGCCATCTCACCTCTCTATGCCTCAGTTTCCCTGACAAATGGGGGGTGGAATAGAATGACCCCCAGGTCCTTTGCAGGTCAGGCCCCAGGGGCTCAGCAGCCACATCCCCAGAGGCCACACTCCTCCCCAAGTCCGCTGCCACCACCGGCTTTGCACACTCGCCCTCGACTGCACCCTGGGAGCCAAGCCTCCGGGAGCGGAAGAGGGTGGAGCAAAGCCCTGTGTGCATCACACCCACCAGCAGGGCAGGGAAGCCAAGAATCCAAACCTGCAGGCGTCTCTCCCTCAGCCCCAGCCCCAAGCCGGGTTGCTAAGTGCTACTAAGGAACAGGGAGGAAGTACTTGCAGCCTCCCCCAGGCCTGAATACTTAACTCTCAGGTAGACCCTGTCACTGGCAGGAACAGGAACGCTACCTGCTGATCAAAGGCCTCCTAGCTTCCCCTGGGCAGCCCTGGGAAGAAACCACCTCTGGCCCCCAAGACCCAGGAGGCGTTAGAACCCCCTGGGGAGAGAAACGCAGGAGCCTTCGGAAGGAAGCAGCAGGGATGTGCTGTTCCAGGTGGGGCCCAGGGGAAGGGCCCCCCAGCCTGGATGCTGGCCAACGTGGGGACCAAGGCTTCTTCAGTGCTGTCACCCTTGAGGCACAGAGCAGGTGCTTAACAGGTGCAGTGCTCAGCACAGTAGGTGTTTGTTGAGTAAAGGAATGAATGAACCCTCCCAAGACCGGGAACCAGAGACGGCCCCCGGGTTGAAGAAGGGGCCTTGATGACCACACAGCAGCGTGCGGCTAAACACACATGACACCATCCTTGTTCCCTGGGCTCCATCAGCACGGTGCCCCCGTGCCCTGACGCAGGATGCCAGAGGGAGACAAGGACATGCAACGGCTGCTGCGCTGAGAGGCCCAGGTGCGCCCCTGCCCGGGCTCTTCCAGCTGCCAGTTCTCCGTCCCCTCCCCGTCCACCCTGCAGCTGGCCACTCCACACCCGTGGCGAGCCCACCCCTCCCTGCTGCCCTGTCTCCGTGGGTTGGAACCAAAGGCTGCCAGAAAGAAGCCAAGAAACAAAACCACCCAGCTCAGGAAGCAGACCCTTTCATGTTTTGTACGCCAGAGTCAGGCTCTGGGTGAAGACGGTGCCTCGTCTCAAGCAGAATAAAGCGTGTGTGCTTTATGGCAGTGAAGGTCTTCGTCTGTGCTTACTCTGGTGCTAGCAATCGAGGTTGCTAGGGAGAAGTGACCGCCTGATTCCTGAGGAATTACTTTGCTATTAGTGGTGGTGGTAATTGTATGAGCTTCTTGTTCCTATACACAGAGCGATATTTGAGCCACCGCAGAGACTGGCCCAGGTCCCCCTCTGCCGGCCCTGACACCCCAGCTGGTCTCCTCCTTCCCTGCCAGCACCCTGCAGGGGCTCACCCTGCCCCACCACGCGCCCTGGGCCCACCCCATCCCCACCCCAAGGGCACCATTCCACAAAGACCCTTCTTTCCTTCACAGTAGCATCTCCTTAGAGTGTAAACTGCTCAACTCCTTCCGTTTGTTTTCTCTCCTTCATACTAAAATCGTGAAAAGAATTGTCCACGTTCACCATTCCCACCCCCCAGCTCCCATCTGCTCTCTAACCTTCCCTCCTCTGCTTACCCTTAAAGGTCAATGGTCCCAAGGTCTGTCACTGCCCTCCTCCCACTGCGGTCGTGCCCTTGGCTCTGGTGACCATTGAGGGGCTGATGTGCACTCCTCAATCTCTCTCTCCTGGCCACTTCCTCTCCAGCCCAGCAGGGTGTGGCAGGCGAGAGGCACACACCCCAAAACAGGCCCACTCCCCTGCCCTCCCCACCAAAGCCTGGGCTGCTGCTCCTGACACACCTGTCACCCACCCAGGTACCCAAGACAGGAAGCTGGGTGCCCTCCGTGACTCCTATCCCCCACCCTCTCACCTTCACTCCATCAGCACGACCTGTGGATTCTACCTTCTCAATAGCTCTTACACCATCTTCTCCTTTCATGCCACTGCCCTGGCTCTGCCACCACTGTTCCTGGCCTGTGTCACAGCAGTGGCTTCTCAACAGTCCCCCAATCAACTCTCTTCACTGGAACCACAGAAACACCTCGCTGAAGCCTAGATCTGATCATCTCCCTTTGAACCCTCAGGCTCCCTCCCTGCCCACTGCCTCCATGTCCCTTCCACCCCACCAGCTACCATGCCGAGCACCTGCGGCTCTGCAAGCTGAGCTCCCTGCTCTGCCTGGGGTTGCCCCTACTCTGCCCTTCCTGCTCCCTCCCGAGAGGTCTGCCCTCCACGTGGCTTCTGGACCCCATGGCTGGCCTAGGCACCTTCCACGGGGCTGGAGGCCATGTGTGGGCCGCAGGTCCCACATCCCTTGGCAAACCTGCCTCCAAGTCCCAGGGCAGAACCTGGAACCCCACCCCCAACAATACCCCCATCCTTTCCCCGTCCAGACTGGGGTGTGGAAGGTTTGCACATTCTTCAGGAGGGTTGGCTGCCTCGGCTAGATATTCGTTTATTAGATCCACACAAGTTTATTGAGGGTGTACTATGTGCTAGGGGTAGGGACAGCGCAGCCAGCACAGCCTCTACCTTCACGGAGCTCATGGTTGGGGGTGGCGTGCAGACGAGTGAGGGGCTTCTGTCATCTACGGCATGACTGCTGTGACGGGGAAAGCACAGCTGCGATGTGGCATCAGCTTGGAGGGGCATCTAAGCCCTTGTCACCAAATGGAAAGAGCCCTCCTGGAAGAGGCAGGCTCCAAGCTGAGACTGAAGAATGAGTCGCTTACATAGGTGAGGGGATGCGGGAAGAGTGTGGGCAGTAGAAGGAACAGCACAGCCCCCAGCCCTGTGGAAGGTGCCTAGGCCAGCCACAGGGTCCCCAAGCCACATCTGGGAGCAGGGAGGGGGGAGCAGGAAGGGGGGAGTAGGGGCAGCCCCAGGCAGGGCAGAGAGCTGGGATGCACACACAGGCCTGCCCCATCTCCCACCTGGTTCCCACTTCTCCATCTGCCAGGTGACTCTTGCCTCACTCCTGGGCCTACTTCACATTGTCCCTGCTTGAGTCCCATGGTCCTGCTCCTGTCCCACCCCTGTTCACCTCCCCCTCCTCCAGCCTGTGTCCTCCTCCCACCACTTTCCTCCCCCTCCTCCAGCTGTCACCTCCACTGGTCTTTGTCTCTCCTGGCCTTCTCCTGGGTGGGGCAGCCACTTCCTCTGGGTTCTAGGCTCCCCTGGCAGGTAGAGGGAGCCCTCCCCCCTGAACCCCTGGCCCGCCACACACCCTCACCACCGCTCCATCCTGCCCCGGGCTCACCTTCAGTCAGCCCCAGGTGGATGCTCCAGTAGATCTGCAAGCACTGCAGCTCCTTCTTCATGCCCCGCTTGCAGCGGCAGTCGTACAGCGGGCTCTCCTGCAGGACCTCCAGGGCCGCCTGGCACTCCTTGTTGGCCAGCATGGTGTTGCGGTCCCGGCCTGCCAGGCACTGCCGCAGCGTGCGGTAGCGCGAGCTGCAGTTGGATTCGGCCGCGCACAGCTCATTGGCCCGGACACAGTCCACTGGGGGGCGCCAGCCGTGGAGCTCGGGGGCCCTGCAGGGAGGAAGGGCTGGCCAAAGAGCGGAGGGTCTCGTCTGGGTGGTGGGGAGGGAAGACAAGCGTGAAAGAGGGCCGCCACAGTCTCCCACCCAAGACGCAGGCCTGGGGGCTTGGGCCCTTCGCGGAGCTTCACACCCACTTCACACCAAGACAGACTGCGCACAACAGCCCTCCTCGCACCCACGGGAGAACGCAGCCTGTCACTCGCCCCTGGCTCTGCCAGTGTCTTTTCCGGTTTCCTGTCCGTTGCTCCTCAGCACGGGCCCTGGGCCTAGGAGCACAGCACAAGGCCAAGAAGGCCCTCGCCAAAAACCACAGACAGTCTGGGACGCCTGGAGTCCCGGGAAGAATGTCACAGCCTCAGCAGAGAGCTGGGGCCTGCAGGGCTTGCTGAGATGTGCAGAGGGGGGAATCGCACGTTAATACCGCCCAAGCCGCCCACGAACCCCAGCTCCAGCCAAGGCGCTGCGTGAAGCCTTGAAAGCAGCACAAAGTCACATGACTTTCAAAGCCTGTTAGGACCTCATGGAGACCAACCGTAGCGTCCGGCCCCCACAGTTTACCCTAGGGAAACTGAGACCCAAAGAAGGGAGATGACAACTCAGGTCACACATAGAGGCGGGAATGCCCCTTCCGACCCCTGGTCTACTCATTCTGAGCTGCTGGACTTTAAGAGAAGACAGGGAGAGACGAGCCCAGGGGGGAGGAGCTGCCCCTTTCCGGCCTCAGCACCCCCACACCTTCCAGGCCACTTCACGCCAGATCAAGACCTGAAAACTTGCCTTCCACGCCACAAGTTCCACCCAGTTCCTTCCAAAAGAAAATGCTTTGGGCAAGCCTGGGGAGCACCGCCATGTCCTCCCTCCGCACTTTCCTGTCTGGTCTCTCACGTTTCTCTTGCTGATGCCTCCCAAGAGGTCTGGCTCTCCGTCACCTTCACCTTGGTAGCCCTGTTTTCTCCTTCTCTCTCTCACCTCCTCTGTCTCTTTCTCTTTTTATCTCTTCTCCCCCGAAAGCCTCTCCCCCTCTGTCTCTCTTTTGTTTTTTTTCCTTCCAAAAGCCAAATAATAAATCAATTGCAAAAGAGAAAGCATGCCCATCCTCGGACCCTGGCCCCCCAGATGGAGCTGGCTTCTCCACCAACAGCAGCAGCCCCCAGCCCACCTTCCTTCTACCCGCTGCCCTGCGCGCCACAGAAGGGAGAGCTGAGGGAGAAACTGGGGGTGCAGGGCAGGGAGAGGCTCGCCTGATCCTTGCAGAGCCGAGCTCCCAAAATGGTTTCCTCTAGACACAGACGACATGTCCCCAGCCTCCCTCCCTGTCCTCTCCTGAGCCCCTAACTCCAGATCCTGCCCCAGGGAGAGCCCACACCATGGCCCAGAGCCACGACTGCCATTTCCAAGACCCAAAGAGTGGTTTGGGAGGCGTCCTCCGTTCCATCTCGCCCCAAAACATAATAAATCCCAGGCCAGAAGTCCCCTCCCCTGAATACCGCAGCATCCCCCCACCCCTAGCCTGAGCGGCCTCCCGCCCTCCCCTAGGACGCCCTGCTCAGGGGGGCGCTAGCGCAGGGAGACAGCGACATCTAGAGGCGGAGCGCTGCGCAGCGGGCCGTCCCTCCCGCCAGCCCCAGGGAACAGAATCCACTCCAGGTGATGCCGGGCAGGGGGCCCACCCCCAGGAGAGTGGGGAAGAGGAGCAGGGCAGGCCTGGGGTGGAGCAGGCCTCGGGGGCCAGAGCAAAAGACATGTCCTTCTCCCGCTGACCACACCTGTGCCCCAGAACAGGAAGGCTGGAGGATGTGGCCAGACTAAGAGCAGAGAAGAAACCAGCACGGAGGGGGAGCCCCCGCACCGGCTGGAGAGGTGTCCTCCACACGAGCTGAGGCAGCATCTTCCTTTCTCAGCTTCAGCAGATTCCTACCTCCCTGAGCAGGACCCGGGTGCATCTGGGCCCCCCAAGAGCAGCTGAGCCGATGTGGCCAGGCCTGCACCTGCTGCCCCCAGCTGGCCAGCCTACTGGAGCCTCCACTGACATCCTCCCTGCCACCTTGACTGAGTGGGGGCTGCGCTGTCAGAGGGGGACTGGGAATGGGACCTCCTAGCACCTTCAGCCTTCTGGAGGCTCAGGATTTACAGCGTGCATAAAGGTCAAGATGTTAGTCGGGGGGCAGGGGGAGTGCAGGCAATAAGGACACTCACTCTGCCTGCCCTACAGGTGGGGCCTAGAGCCCCAAAGGATGCATGATCCTTACACAAGCTCCCCTGCCAGAAGTGAGGGCTTCCCCCATCCTGCCAACTGGCACATGTGACCAGGGCAGGGACATGCTCTGCAAAAGGCCAAAGCATCCTTTCCCCAAAGTGTCCTTGACTCTTCTAGCCTGCCTCGTGACCCCAGAACCAAGCAAGCCCCGCCAGAGGAAGGAATCATGGTGACCTGGAGCCTTTAGCCAAGGATCCTGAGGGTAAAGGCCGAAGGCGCCCTGGTGATGTCTCCCGATCCTGAACCAGGAGAAAACATGGACCCATCAGAACAGATACAGGGAGCAGCTTCTAGAGACACCGGGGGTAGCGGGAACAAGAGACCACACAGAGCTACAGCTGCCCTCCTACGTCCAGTGTCCCCACCAGAGCCAGAAAGCCAGTTGGGAGTGGACCCCCGACCAGCCCACCAGCCCCTCCCAGTCACATACCCCAGCTCCCTCTATCCCTGGGTCTGCCGACACTGGAGGTCAGGATGGCTGGGCAAGAAAGGCCTCTCTCTGCACTAACAGTCCTCGCCCCCAGACCTCGCTCAGAACCTTGGGAGGGGCCCACCAAGGCCCTTGCCGCCAGCTGAACTGCCTCCCCGCCAGCAGAATTTCCACCCCGCTCCTTGCCAGAAAAAGGGCCCTGGGGCTGAAGTTTCCTCAACACCTACCCATCCCTGCCTTTGGACTGGCCTAACCCAGAGCTGCTCAGCCCAGCTCTGGAAAGGGACTTCTCAAGGGAAGGGGAACTGAAGGGCCAAGACCCAAGGGGATGTTGAGCCCCCTCCTCTCAACACTCAGCCTGCAGGGTCGCAGACAAGGGGAGGGGGGGACCTCTGACCATCCCCCCATGCACACGATGTCACACACACATACACACCCCCTATAAGCAGGACCCCCAAGGCCACTTCTGGGCAGAAAAGTGACTCCTCAGCCTCCTGGGCTGGAGAAGCCGACCTGCAGCACGGGGGTCTGGGCCTGGAAGGGGTAAGGGGCAAGGGCTGCTCTCCCCCAGCTCTCAGAAGGCGCCCACACCTGGGAGCCCTGCCGGCCGGGGGTGTGCAGCTCGGCAGCGGGCAATCTGGCTGCTCTGCCTGAAATACAATTTTCTTCTCTTCTTGGCGCTGATCATTCTCAGCCCCAGAAAGCTGGGTTTTCAAACCAGCAGTGGAAGAAAAGGTCAGGTTTTATAATAGCCCCTTCAGATTGAGAGTCCACTTGCTGGGGTTGCCTGGAAAGGCTGCAGATCACCATGGGCCCAGAGCACCTTCCAGATGCCCGCTCAGCCCCTCCCACCCCGGAGAGAAGAAGCTGCCTTGGGCAGAGGGAGGCAAGGCAGGTGGAGGCCACACCCCAGGGCAGGGCCTTGCCCCCTGGGGAACTCAGGCCTGGGGGGGAGGGGAAAGGGAGGGCGGAAGCCCTGGGTCCTGGGCTTGACCAGCATAGACATCGGAGACCGAATTTCCTCCCCAGGCTGGAGGGCGCTTCTTAGACCACACACATCTCTGTGACCAGCTCCTACCTCGCACTCCGGGCCTTCCCAGAGCCCCTCCTGCAGGACGCAAGGGTGCTCTCAGGACCCCACCAGGCAACAACCTAGCTCGTCTCTGGCCACACAGCAGGCCAGGGTGGCTGGAACAGCACCCGCACTGAAGCAGATGTGTGTTCCTCCAACACACACAGACACACGCAGACACGCACACACACCTCAGTTACCAGGTTCCCTAGATGGAGCACCTACTCCCTGGCAGCAGCCTCGCCTGGCACTCCGGGCAGCATGCAGCCAGCCAGCCACCCTCTGTTCCTCGCCTTCCCCTGAGACTGCTTTCTCTAGACTCCAGCTTGCCAGGCAGCTGGGATTTCTCGTAGCGTACAAGGGGGCGAGGGGCTAGGAATTCAGTGCGGTAAAGAAACTGTGGGGTCCAGGTGCCCCAGGCAACCCCTCCTCCCTGCCCTGGAAGGAGGGGGCTTACAGAACGAGCAGTGGTCTTTGTTCAGATTTGTTTTCTTCCCCCGCCTCCCACCCTCTTCACGGGAGGAAGCAAACTTTGGCCTCTCTCCCTCCCCTTCCCACCAGCCACGGGGTCCCCGGGCCCGGAGGTGGGGAGGGAAAGGCCGGGAGCGGCTGCTCACACCCGGCACGCCCTCCCACCCATCTGGCTCGGCTGGGGGAGCCTCTGGGAGGGAGGCAGGGCAAAGGGTGGGGAAAAACTTGAAAAGTGTTCAAGGGAGCGGAGCCGCTGGTTAGGGACTCGGGGAGCGGGGCCGGGCCAGGCAGGTGGGGAGTGGCTGCCCGCGCTCCCCCGCAGATGGCCAAGCAGGAGCCGCTGGAGAAACCCATGCCCTCCACCGCGAGCGACTCGGGGAGCCGACTGGGGAAGGTGCAAGTGGCAGGATTTTTCTCTCCCCGCCACTGAGCCTCTCCCCGCCCTCCTCTCTTCCAGATCAAGAGTTGGCTGTTTTTTCTTAAGTTGCCGCAATTTGAACCCATTATTTTGAGGGAAATGAGTGCTATCACGGTGTGCGAGTGAGCGAGGGTGTGTGTGTGCGTGCGTGTGCGCGGGGACTGTCTGGCTATGGCTAGTCCCCTTCCCGATCCCCCTGCGTAGCCAGCCCGCCGCGGCTCGGGTGCCTCCGCCGGCGTCCCCGCTGCCCGGCCCGCCCGGCTCGCCAGCGCCGGGCCCGGCTCGCTCCGCGGCGCGCTCTCCCCTCGAGCCTCCCGCCGGCGCCCCGCTCGCCCCCCGCGTCCCCGGCTCCTCGCCAGCTCCCGAGCGCGCGGCCCCGCGCCGCCCCCCAGGCTCGCTGCCCGCAGGTACTCACCTAAAAAGAAGACGAGGCAGAAGGCGTTTGCCAAGATCATGTTAAATAAATCCCACAGTTTTTTTTGTCTTTCTCCCTTGGGTAAAAAATAATAATAATAACAACAACAATAATAATAATAGCCAAGCAGGGATATTCAGCCCCAAATCCAATGCGGAGATTCCAGCTAGTCCACCCGGCGAAGATCCTGAGTCCTGCGACTCTCGCCTCTGGCTGGAGGGGTGGGGTGGAAGGAGGGCGGTGGGCTGCCTCTCGCCGCCCCCGACCCACGTAGCTGTGTGTATCTGCTTCTAAGCAGCCGGGTCCCGAGCTCAGCCCTCCCCTCCGCGCGTCCGGGAAGGCGCGAGTCCCCGCGGGTCCCACTCCCCTGCGCTTTCCAGGAGGGGCCTGGGGAGGTTGGGGACAGAGGCGACTTGCGAGTGAAGGAAGCGGCGAGGGAGGGGTTTGAATAAACGCAAATAGGAAAGAAATCCACCGACGGGTGTTAGAGCCGAGGAACAATCCAGCCGGAGCTTCGAGGACGACAGACCGGAGTGGCTTCTTTCGCACCAAGACGAAGACAAGATTCAAAAAAATCTTCTCCCGCTAACCCTTGCTCGGCTCACTTTTTCTAATGGAATTCCAGTGACCGTGTGTCTCTGCGTGCGTGTGTCTTTCTCCCTCGCTCCCTCCCGCTCCTCTCCCTGCTCGCTCTCTGCTCTCGCTCTCTCCAGCTCTCTCTCGCTCTCCCCTCCCTCCCCTTCTCCCTCTCTCCCTGCTCCTCCCTCCGCCCGCCCCTTCCCCCTTCGCGGCTCCCTCGCCGCGGCTCTCGCGCCCGCGCCCCTCTCCTCCGCCCGGGGCTCAGCGCTCGGGCTCCCGGGCGGCTGGCGGCGCGCGCGGCGGAGCAGCGACACTCTGCAGCGGCAGCGGCAGCGGCGGCGGCGACTTGGCGGTGGCGGTGGCGCCGGGGAACGCGGGCCGAGGGGAGAGCTCAGCCGCCGGCTCCCTCGGCTCAGCCGCCTGCCCTTCCCCGGACCGATCTGCTGCCTTGGCCGGAAACTGACTGGCTCCCCGGGCTAGGACTCAGGCTCCAACCCACCCAAAAGCCCGCACCCTCCTCCTCCTTCCCCCACTGCACCCCCACTCCCCCGCTGCCCCTGCCCCCGCCCTCTGGGCAGCAGGGTCTCCCGCCTGGGGAGCTGAGCTGAGGCTGCAGGGCGCGGAGTACGGGGCGCCGCAGCCATCCTGGGGGCATGGGGGCAGGGCACGAGAAAGACCCCGGCCTGGTGGCCCAGGTCTGGGAGGGGGCTGCACCCTCTGCGGGCTGGGCATCTCTTCACCGGGGAGCCGAAGCAGACAGAGCGTCCCCCTCGATGGTGCAAGGGAACAGAAGGACCCTCCTTTGCGCCAGTCCCTCGGAACCCCCGCGCACCCTGCCTGCCCCAGCCTAGCCCCGCGCGCACATACACGTGTGCTTTCCACGCCGAGCTCGAGAACTTTCCCCTCACGCCCGCGGCGCGTTCGTCCCCCGCCAGGAGAGCCTCGCAGCCCTTCGAGACTCCCCTTCACCAGTGTGTCTCCCCTCCCCCGGCTGGGGAGAAGGCTGCGGCGCGGGGACTCCCTTGGAAGCCGGCGAACCTGCCGGAGCCGCGCCGGAGGGATCAGGCAGGAGCGCCCCGAGACCGAGACCCACCCGGGCCAGGCCTCCGCGCCAGGCTCGGCGGCGGGCTGGGCTCCGAGGAGCTGTCCCGAGGCAGCTGACAGCTCCGGGCTCCCGAGGCTCTGGGTGGGGTCCTCCTCCCCCAGCCGGGAAGGGGGCGATTGATCCATCTGCCGGTGGGCCGGGCTCCCCGGCGTGTTTTAGTCACGGAATTTACAATAAACGCCCAGAAGGACCAAAAGGGAAGCGTCTGGCTGGGAAAGGGCTGGAGGAGAGGTGAGGCTGCTGACATGTTCCGGCAAGAGAGGGAGAGGCGGTGGGCCTGCAGACACGCGAGGGCACACACCCACGCGCGCCGGGCACCCCAGCTTCGCACTCCCTTCCGACATGTCCTCACCCACGTTGGAGCTGCCCGGCATCCCCCGGCTGTCGCGCACACAATCCTTGCACGCAGCTCCGCGCGTGCACACACAGTGTGCCGGGGTGGGGTACACGCAGTGCCTCGTAAACTTTCCGCGCTGCCCACAACCGGATCTGGGCTGCACGTAGGGTGTATTTGGTAGTGCCTTTTAAAATGCATTTTTAAATAACAAGATTTTGGAATATAGTAAATGCTAGAAATCCACTTGCATGCGAAGGGAGGGGTCACTTTCAAAGCCAGCAGCCTTAGCCATTTGGAAAGCTAGGGGGAGCAACTCCCATCTTGCCGGTTTAGGCGGGAAGTCGGCTTCCCCGGCTTTGGAAGTGCAGAGTGCGGGTCTCCTCCCAACGCCCCTCTCCTGTGGCCCATCCTTTGTCCGTCCCCCTCCATCCGCTCCCCCAGCCACTGAGTGGCGCCTGCTAGAGCCGCGGCCCTTGAGGGCAGTGGAGGGTCTGGGCGAGAAGGCCCCAGGATCGGAGCTTGCGGGAAGGCCCTCCCGGCCTGTCCTCCCTGTCATTCCTCCAGGCAGCTGCTGTTCTAGGAAATGACTTTGCATCTCACAAGGTCTCTTGGCTTCTTTCTAAAAATTGTGGAACTTAAGGAACGGGCTTCAGACCAACGTAGATTAAAAGATGAAAACTGATAGGAATTATACTGCCAGGAAGTCTTGGCCTAAATAAACCCTCCCTCCCCTCCCCTACTTCCAGGGCCTCGGTGGTCCAAATACTCTTCACTGCCACCCGTGTGGGTGTCCCACGCAAGCCTGCCCTCTTCCAAGGACCCCACTCCAGACTCCACAATGACTGTTCAGCACCTTCCCCTTGAAAAAAATAATTTTTCACTTTCTTTTAACCCTATCTGAGCACAAGGAGGAAAACCCTCTGAACCATATATGGGAGCTTTGCCCTCCCCCCACCTCCAGGGAAGGAGACTGACACAGCCTCAGTGAACCTGCAGGGATGGCTCTCCCTGAGTCCCCAGGGGGGCAGGAGAGGGGATTCTGGAAGCAGCAGGTGAGTGGCTGAGGCCTTTCTGGGACTCAGGACCACCCCACTATCACAAGGACAGTGGACAATACCAGCCATCACCGACATTCACCTTGTGGCTGCAGGGCACTCTGACCTTGGACCCTCCCTTCCTGTCTATACAAACCTCTCCCGCTACACCCCACTTTCTGCTCACCCTAATGATCAACCTGCGCTGCTCTTAGAAATGGCATGGCCCACGTACCACACCATTATTTCCTGAGTATCTGCTATGTGTGAGACACCCCCACCACCTTGTGCTGGGATCTGCAGAGGAAACACACATAAACATGTACTAGGCAAGAGCAACCTAATCTCTCTGAACGTCAATTATCTCATCAATAAAATGGGGATTTAAAAAAAAAAACCCAGCCTTGTGGAAATTAGATGAGATACTGTACACAAAAAATCAGCTTAGTAAAATGCCTGGCTTATTGAAAGCTGTTCACCCCTTTCCTCTGGCTTCGAGAAGAAAAATTGCCTATGACAAGGCAATAAAACCTAAGTGGCAAATGAGAAGCAGAGATAAAAAGTGACGAGGGTTCAAGAGAAACAGATTTCTTTCTAGAGAACAGAAGATAGAAGCAGTTCTTGTAAGAGGGAGTCCTGGGGGAAGGTGACATCTCTGAGCAGTTGCGAAAGAAGCCCTTAGACTCACGGATACACTTCCACACACCCTTAGGTGCCCATGTGCTTCCTACTGCCTCATGGCCCATCCCAGCTGCTCCTGCGCCCACCCACACAGCCCCTCCCCATCACAGAGCCTGGGGCTATAGTGTGCAAGCAGAGGGAAAGGGGATACTTAGCCCTTGAACTCCTTCCCGCCCTCTCATCTTTCTAGTCCTCCGTGTCTGTGGAGTGGATTCTCCGGAGGCCAGAGCGGTAGAGCAGCAGGAGAGAGAAGAACCAATGGAGGAGAGGAGGGTTGCAACCTCACCCCAACACATGCACACATGCACCCAGGCCTTAGCCACACAGCTCGATGACCAGAATCTAGTGTCCTTTGGTGAAGGGAAAGAAGGCTGAGGGCTCCCTGGCCCCAGAGCTAAAAATCAACCAGGAGTGAAAGGAAAAAGGTGCCTCCTATCCAGCTAAGACGTGTCAGGAGCCACAGAGCTGGCGAGGTGGAGGTGCCCCCGGCCCTGGGACAACAGCCTGACCCGGGTCACCCCATAATCAGTCAACCAGTACAAACTTATTGAACGCCTTCACTGTCCCCAGCACAGTGCCGAGGGCCGTGGGGAACACAGCAGTACTGCCCCTGACGTGCAAACACTTTTAAGTAACTAGTCGTGCACCCATGAGAAGGTAGTGAGCAGCCCAAAGGCACACAGGCCCAGTAAGAGACAGGAAGGGTCACTGCCACTGGATTTGAGGAGCACTGTCAAGGAGCACTTGCCCAGGAGGTGAGATTCAAGCTGGAGCTGGAAGGATGGGTAGAACTTGGCTGAGCACAGAGGAGGACACTCCAGGCAAGGGCACCGTGTAAGAAAGATACAAGGAATAGTCCAACCAGGGGAAGAGCCGGGGGCACAGGTGGGAAGGTCCTGATGGGAGAAGATCTGGAACGTCCAGTGCAGGACCAAACACTGCAGGCTTCAGACTTGCACCCCAGGAGACACTGAAGGTATCTGAGCAGCCAAGTGACATGGTGCGAATGGTGCTTTAGGAAGATGGATCTGACAACTGCGTGAAGCATGCAGACCAGAGACCAATTAGGAGGCGATTGTTAACAGTTTCAGCCCGAGGTGATGAGGGCCTGGAACAGGAGGTGGCGGTGGGCGTGGACAGAAAGAGACTTGTCAGAGGCCTTGTAAAGATGAATCAGCAAGATGTTGGTGACGGTTGGAACACGGGGAGAATGGCCAGGCCAGGATAAAGTGACCAGCCTGACTTTTCAGGCTTTGTCATTGGAGAAAATAATTAAAGTCACCACCTTTATGGCAAGATGCCTGTTAATACTCCTTTCATTCTTATAATAACTCTATGGCCTGGTGCTATTAATAGCCCCATTTTACAAATGAAAAAGCTGAGGCAAGGGAAGTGATTTAACTTGCCTGAGGTCGTATTTTAAGTGGCAGAATCAGGATTCGAACCCAGGCAGTGGGTATCCAGGGTCCTGCACTGGCCAGTTCTGTGCCCTATGTATATAAGAGAAGTGACAGCTCTCCAGGCCTGTACATTTTCATATCTCCATTCAGAACACCTGAGATACTCCCTTTCTCCTGGCCCTGTCCAGCAACAGTGTAAATAAAATACGAGAATAGAGATTTCTTTTTCTTATCTTTACCGTGGACCTTGTCTGGCCAAACCCTTGGAGGTCAAGGCTAGAGCTTAGAAAGGATTCCATCAGGTATGGGGAAGCTCCAGTGCCCAGCTCGGCACCCTGGGCCTGGATCCTCCCTGGGCTTGCCCAGCCCTCTCCCAACCCTATGTGCCTCCCACTCATAGGCTGACCAACATTCCCTTCGCACGCATGGGGTCACTCCAGATCCCCAAGGCCCAGCCTGGAAAAGGCGGCTCATCTGGGAACGGAGACCAGCAGGGGGTTTAATGAAACCATCTGATTTCCAAAGAGTAAGCCAGGCTGCTGGGTGGGACCAGGCTGGGAGAGAAGAAATGCACATGCACTCAGGGGCATTGATTTCTCTAATTGATTTTGGTCAATGTTCTCAGTGCTTCATCATTCTCTTTAGAGGTAGGCACCGGCAGGAGGTGGGGGGGTCTGCCTTTACTAAGCCTCTCCCCAGGGCCTCAGAGACCTCTCTGCAGCCCCACCCATCCTGGGAGCCCCCCAGACCCCAGAGAAGCCCATTAGAGAGGGAGGAACCCCGCTGCTGCTACAGCTTTCATGAGGGTAGGGGAACGCAGAGCAGGGAAGCAGATGGGAAGTTACTCCAACAGGAAGCCATCCATACCCCCTTCTGCAGACACAGCAGCCCCCAGCTGCACAGAGCACCTTCCACCTCCAGGATCCCCAAGTCCTTATGGCAACCCAGGGAGGGCAGCAGCATGGCAGAAGCAGCTTCCCTTCTCAGTGAACAAACTCACACTTGAATGCCACCCATGGTGTGGCCAAGGTCACGACACAGCCAGCAAGTGGCAGAGCCAGGACTAGAAAGTAGATCCTCCCACAGCCGGGTCCGGTGAGCTTTCTGCTGCCGACCCGGCCTCTCTCACAGGCCAGCAATGAAGCGTCCATCCTACTGCACGCCCGGGCTGCTCTGCTACTTTGTCTCACCATAGGGGATCGTGGAGTGCAGAGAGAAGGCACCCACACAAGGCAATTTGGGGCATTCAAGGCAGGCCTGGAAAGGGCTGTCTCTCTGAACTCCTCCTTCACCAGAAATCCCAGACTTCCCGAGAAAACTGTGAAACACCCTTCCTCACCTGCCCCCTTCACAACTCCCGGACGGCAGCTGGAGCTGAACTAGTAGACAGCCCTTCTGTTGAGCTATTATAAGCCTAAAATATCCTAGCTCGTTTTCTGGCCTCCCCCTACAGACCCCCCTGCTGCCCCAATGACACTCTGTCTGTGGTTGGCACCGCACTGGCCACGCCCCGGCCTGTCCTGACGCCAGAGCTGCACTTGCATACCCCAGCTGCCTGGTACAACCTCACAGCCTCTCTCCTGAGCACACACACACCCACCCTAGCTCTCTGGCACTGGCCATCTGCCAGGTTACCCAAGGTCAAGGCAGAACCAAGGGAAAGGGGTGGTGACTGCTTTTGCCAAGCCTTGGGGAGCCAGTGCCTGCTGCCTGGCGTCCGCCAGGAGAGCTCTCAGCCCCAGCAGCTTCCCACAGGGACCGTGTCTTTATTTAGCGAGACAGCGCTAGGTCTGAGATGGACTGTCACTCCAAGGACCCAGCTCCATCTCCCGGGGCTGGAAGACAGCTCCCAAATGCTTTGTACAGAAAATGGGGACCAGAATGTCCCTCTCTAAGGAGATGTGCCTTCCCTGGGTTTAGCCAGGTGCACACCTTTACCTGCCTGCTCACCCCACTTACACTGATCTCTCATTCTGGGAATTTCTTTCCAGTCATCCAGAACTTTCTCTCCTTCACCCACTGTCCCCACATACACTGCTTTCCTGCTGTCCTGTCTCTCTTGCCAGATGAGGAAACCCAGGGTGGATTTGGGGTGGGGGACAATGTTTAACTCTAAAAAACTAACTGCTAATGGTAGAATTTCAATCATCAGCTGCCCTAGCCTCTTAGGGTTGGAAGGATCCTTCCAAGACAACAATAATAAACAGTGCATGGCCCTGAGCAGCCTACAAAGCTTCTTCTACAAGATCGCCTCCCTTGGGCTTCTCAATGACCCTCTGAAGTCAGTCGGTATTTCTCAAAGGAGAGAACTTACTGTTGGATGTCCAGTGACCTGTCCGTGGTCACATGGTCAGTGAGTTGCCAACCTTAGACTTGACTGAGGTGTTCTAGCTGGTTCCAAATTCCCTATCTGTGAGGTATCCTTTGCTTAAACACTTCAATAAAATAAGATATAAAATACTTTCTGATTTTAAGAACTAAGACAATTTCACACAAGCACCTCCAGTGACAGGGTCTTGTTTGACCTGGGGCCCCCAGTCCCTAGTCCCCGACAGCTTGGACAGTTGATTGGTTTTTTCCTTATGCCAAGATGGATTTGTCTCCCCTTAACTCCATGTCCACAAGGACCCAGCCTGTGGGGGAAGGTCCCCCAGAAGTCCCCAGACTGCCCTCACCTTTTGACAGTCAGCAGGGCACCCGTCCCCTGGGCTGGCCTGTTACGGATGCTGTTTGCTTTTGGTAGAGCAGACAGAGGCTGCTCCTGCCACAGGGATCGGACACAGTTCCCCCCTCCTACTCCCCAGCCCCAGTCACCACGCAAAGTCATCACACCCACAAAGTGAGCTCCAGGATGGGACATTCCCAGGGGGCAGTCACCTGCTCCTCCCTACTCCAAAATGGGTGAGCCCCTGCTCCCCGGGAGGGGCTGGGGGTGGACTGGGCTGGGTGGTCTGCACCCCTAACAGCTACAGAAGCTCAGGATTCTGCAATCCTCCCTTGCCATGGGGTGGTTCCATCCTTTCATATTCTTGCTGCCTGGCTCTGCAGAGGGCACCGCAACCAGCAAATCGTGGCACTATGCAAAGCAGTCTGGGTGAGGGTTTCAGTGCCGGCTTTGACCTAGACTTGCCGCCAGCCCAGAAAAGAGTTCAGTAACACCTGGGGGTAGCACAGTGCCCATGGCCGGCGGTCAGTGTGGATTTCCTAGTTGAAACAAAGAAAAGGAAAGGAAGGAAGGGGCTTATGTACTTTGGGATCTCTGTGCTCCCTTGTCTCTGCTCCATCCTAACTCCCCAAGTTCATCTTCCATCCAACTCACCTCCTGGAACCAGCCAGCAAAGTACACTTGGATTCTAACTACCAGCTTTGCCACCAACTGACCCTGTGACCTTAGGGGCCCCCTACCCTGCCAAACTCACAAGGGAGAAGGACGATCAAATGAGATGCTGAATATGACAGTGCCCTGAAATGTATGAGAAACACTACAGATGCAAGACACTGTTGCGACTTCTTCAGATAGCCCACATCCCACACTGAGATCTGGGGACCACCCTTCTTCATCTGTTTCAGAAATGAGTACTGCAGAGCACTACTTGGGACCGACAGCTCTTGCTACTCTGGTGACTTGGAACTCCATGGCAACGAGGAACATGCCCTTTTCACAGGTGGGAAAATCAAGGCCTCCAAGTCCCACTGCATATGCCCCTCTAGCAACTTCTCACAGCCTGTTGAAAATGCCCCAGTTCTTGCCTGGACTCCTCACTCGACTCAAAGCTCTATTCGGACAGGACCTACATCTCCTTCATCATCATATCCTTAGAGGCTGGCACACAATGAGTGATCAATACAAATGTTTGTTGCATGAATGAATGAGCATTTTATTGAATGAATGTTGAATGAATGATGCCTCTTAGCTCAGGATTACTGGCTCCATTCAAACCCTTATCCACTGTTCTGGACTCACTGGGGTCTAACTGGCCCGTATAATAAACACTTCTCTTCCCTCCCATCCTGTTCTCCTTAGGAAAAATTGATATATCTGACCGGAGGATGTTTTACCATTTAAGTTCTTTTAATTCAAACTAGATTGGCTTATGCTCTTGACTTTAAAGTCTAATTCTATAACGACCCAGTACCTTCATGGGAGTCAGACGCAGTAGAATTCCAGATGAACACAATGAACTGCCTCATTCTTACCTTTAGCAATGATCCCCACCCACCCCTCTGCACTCCAGTCCAGTGAACCCAATAATTTTTTAGTCTGAAGAAATGAAGGAGGATCTGAAACCTCAGTTCTACACCCAGGTCAACCCCCTGAAGTAGGTGACAGTGGCACAGCCCACAGGGAACTGGCAACAGAGCCAGGAACACACGACTCTCCCAGCACGGAGCCTCTGTCCTCTGCAGACAAACCAACCACGTCCCTCGGGGTGGCGGATCCAGAGTTGGTGGCTTCTAACCAGAGGACAAAGTAGAGCTGGTCTGTGCCCTCCCACAGGTAGATGGCACTTCCATACCTCTGCCCACCCCCTGGCCAGTGTCCCATTGCAGGGGGCACCTCGAGTTTCCAACCTCACCTTCCACCAAACTGACCTGCTCTCCAATTTCCTCTCAGCCCAGATGCAACTTTGGAAGACAGTCTGATAAACACATCCTAAGTGAAGTGATAATCTATTTATTTTAAGAGTTACCGGTGCGTCACATTCTCCAGAACCAGCAGAATCTGATAATGGTCTTTTTTTTGCAATCAATCTCAATCAATCACTGAATTCTTCAATACCTTCTTGGGACTCCTCTCTGACACATATGCATTTTAAATAACCGTTAACAGAGAGACAAGGCCTTAATGCAAAGTAATGGCTCTCTAATTGTAGAAGTCGGGCACCACGAGAAAGGGATTCAGATGAGATCCGAGAAGGCGAATCTGCGGCATTCACGCGCCACTCCCTCTCCTAACCACAGCAGATATTGTTAATGATCGCAGCTAAGACTTGTCAATGCCGTGCTCCAGGCAGCCACAACCAGTCACTTGGAGTGGGCGCACAAGTCCAGCCAATCCATCTGCAAGTGCTGGTGCCGTGAATGCTGATTCCCCTCCCGTTCTGGGATCTGGGGCTCTGTAAAGTGACAGAGAGGCTCCCTTCACCCTTCACTTTTCAAACCACACCCCAGGCGAACCGGCATTATGCACAGCCGGGCTGTGAGAGTCCAACAGGGGTATCTGTAAGGCTTTTCAGAAGACAGAGACCGTCCCACCTCCCTAGGGAGGACAGGGAAGGGGGTTATTGGAGGAGACCTGTTGTGCCAAGAAAAGCAGGCAGCCCCTGTTGGAAGCTGAAAACTCATTAAAACAAATCCCTGCTGCAGAAGGGCTTCTGCATCCAGCAGCCCTGAGGAAGGGGGGGCATGTTTCTTCACACAGAATATTGCCCACAGCCCTTGCCGATTGTCCACGTCCAGTGTTCTGTGCATCCGCCCCTTGGAGCAGAACCAGGTGCCAGAGAATGAGAAAGGGACCCCCTCGGGCCTGGCGCAGAGGAGCTGGGAGTGGGGAGGCAGGAGGGCACCAGTGATGCTGATGAGCGTTCTAGGAGCACTGAAATGGGCTGCACAGGGGCCACCATGAGCCAGCCACACACAATGTCATCTGCCCAGCAGCCAACCCAGCCAACATCTTCAAGGGGCTTAAGACAGACACCACGTGGGCTCAAGGGTTTCACACAGCCAGAGGGAAGGCAGGAAGGGAGCCCCAGCAGCTGCCCCCCCTTAACCACAGCCTTCACAGTCAGTCCCTTCTGAGTTCACACTAGCGCCTCCTTTCTTGCACCCCCTGTGTTCAATGACATGGCGTATTGGACACCTACCATGCTCCAGGCGCTGTCATGCAGCTGAGGGTGTGGCACACGAGGTCTCCTCGCCCAGGGAGCTTCCATCCTGGTTCTCTGCGCTACGTGTGCCTGATTCCAGCCAGGTCCTTCTCCAGTCTCCAACGCCGCCACGTGGGACTCCTGACCCGCCCTTTGGAGACAGGAAATGTAAAAGTAACGAGAATGGCTTACACTTCTCCCTTACCAAGTACAAAGTGCCCTCCAACACACGATCTCATTTGATCCTCAAAACTGCCTGTGCAGGAAACACTCCGTGGTTGTCACACAAGGCTCTGCAGTCAGAAGATGGGGCTCTGTCACCTTCCTAGCTGTCTGACTTGGGCAGGTCTCTAAACCACACCGCATCTCAGTAAAACAGACATAATAACACCTGCTGTACCTACATCACATAAATGGTGACTCATTCAGTCAGCATTAAAGCATCTACTATGTCCAGGTACTGAAATAAACACAAAATCTGCAAGCTATTGCCTACCTTCAATAAGACAGGATCCGGGAGCTTCCAACCTGGTAGGGGGAGGCAGATTACAAACAAATACATGCAAGGTAGTTCAGAAACGATGGAGCTAGAATTTGGGTACAGTGAGGAAACCAGCTGAATAATGAATATATGTAGAAATAGGGATTTTAGAGAAGTCATTACATAAGGAAATAACACTGGCTAAGCTCTTACCAGGGGGCATTTCCATATATATAATTGTTCTAAGGATCAAAAAAGATGATGAGTGTGAGCCTACGCTATAATAAACTGCGGAGAGCTATGCAGTGCAAAGCATTCATGTAAAATGTCAGACTCTGGCCAACAAAAAGGCGTTGTATTTGCTAAGCTAGGTTTGTTGCTGCCACAACAAACAATGGCAAAGTCTCAGAGGGTTAACACCACAAAGGTTTGTTTCTTCTTCATGCAAGATGTTCAGTGTAGGTTGGCAGGGGCCTCTGCTCCACACAGTGACTCAGGGATCCAGGCTGATTGATACGTTATCATCTTATAGCCACTGTATCTGGAACACGAGGACTCCTCAGTCATTGAGGAAGGAGGAGAGAGAGCTGGAGGGCAGAGAGCTGGCCAGAAGTGATACATGTCACTCTCAGCCACAGCCCATTGGCCAGAGCCACTTATATGGGCCTGTCTCACACTCTGGGACTAGATATGAGGAAACAAATGGGATGTCTGGTGAGCATCAATGTCTCTGTCACAGGCACCAAAGAAGAACTCTCTGCACCCTGTAGAACTGGAGTATTTGGCTAATCAGAGAGTCCTTTAGGGAACTCTGAGTCTGCCCCCTCAGGGCCAAGCAATCCCTGGGGCTCAGGACCAGATACATATTCCACCTAACTCCAAAGTCACTGGCCACGGCAGAGAACTAAGGAACAACCACAAGACTCAGGTTATTTCTGTGACTCAGATGAGCACCAAGTTAAAACAATAATAGTCATAACTAACATTAATTGAGCACCTACTATGTCCTAAGTCCACATCCCCTGAATTATTTCACTTAAGCCTCACAGTAGCCCATGGAGACAAATAGTACTGTTAGCCCCATTTGATAAATGAAGATAACATAGAATAAGTCCAGCGTTCTTCATATTCTTCAATTAGTAAAATATCAGAGCAGGAAATTGAATGCAGAACTACCCTGTCATTTTACCATCAACCTACACTACTTCCCTCTGCAGAATGGGGCCACTAATTACACACACACACACACACACACACACACGCACACACAATTTGTAGTGCCAACATCTGGATTCTCAGCCTGGTCTTGTCACTAGCTATATAACTTTAGGTAAGTCATTCACCTCTCTGAACCTCAATTTCCTCATCTGTAAAATGGAGATAATAGTTATTTCTATTATGCTTATTATCTCATTTAATTATCTTATAGAAAAGAGTTGTTGTCAACTATAAACTTCTCCGCTATTACATGATTTTAAAAAAATAGCTATGGATTAGAAATCCCCTGGAGATGAGTCAAGGATCTGAAGAGAGGTCACACCTGCTGGATGAGGAACAAACCTGGGCAGGTCCCCCAGCCCTGAGGAGCTTTGCTCACACACCTGAGACAGTCCCACCTACAGCTGGAAGAGGCCCTGCCTGCAGCCTCCTCTGCTCCCACGCCCTCTGGCAACTCTGTCACAACCTTGGATTTGTCTGTTTTTCCTGCAGAGGGTTTTACAGTGTCTCTCCTAAGTGGGACAGCCACATCAATAAGTTCCATTGCATCATGAGTGTCACTGAAGAGCAGAGTGTCTGGCCCACTGGCTGGGGCTTCTGGTTGCACATGCTCCCCCACCCCTCCCCCTCCTGCAATCTGGCTCCTGGCATCCCTTCCAGCCCTTTCCGCCCTAATCGGGCTCCGATTCCATTCTGCACTGGGATCCCTGCTCCAGCCTGCCCGGTCTACACATCCGTCCCCTAAGGCATCCATCATGTATCTTATCCTTCCCCACCCCGGAGCCTTTACTCAGGCATATCTTCTCCCTGGAATATCCTCCCACCATCTCTGCCTGTCAAGGTCTTCCCCAGAAACGCAGACAATGTCAACAGTGTTTGTCTCAGAGTCATGACATTACAGATTATCTTTATCTTTTTCTTTCCAATTTCCTGTCTTTGGAGATCTGGAGGAATAAGCACATGCTATTTTTATGATCGCAAAAACACAATGAAGCCATGCTTTGACTCCCCACCCTCCTCTGCGCCCCTTACCCTCATCCCAGCTCATGTTTTCTCTCTCCTGTGAAAGTCTCCAGCTGTCAGCCCCAGCATAAGTCAGTTTATACTCTAGGTAGTTTGCTGGGTGTGAACTTCTGATATCCCCAACCAAATGGGAAGCTACACGAGAGCAGGGGACACATCGCACGCATCTCCCCATCGCTGCATACCCTCTGCACGGTTCCAGGCATGTCTAAAGTAGTGAGTGAGTACCCCGCGATCACGGGGGCATGGTGACAGCCCAGGTATACCTGGCAGTGGCTTGGGGAGGTGGAATCATGGAAAGCTAGAACTAAGGGCCCTTAGAGTTTATATAATCCAACACTCTGCATCCATATAGACTGTTTCTGACACCTCATTTGCCCACTAATAGGGTTTGGTCACCCCCACTACATGAGCAGTCAGACTGAGGCCGATTTGGCCCAAGAGTCGGAGCCCACCTCTCCCGTGGTCCTGCCCAGAGCCTTAACCACTAAACCACAGCTGCCACTCCAAGACCTTATTATTATAATAGCCATTTCTCGTCCCAGTCAGTGGCTGGACATGGCTTGCCAGGTTAATAATTTGTTCATTAGGCACCTAATGAATTACTTGTTAATTGCTAACTTGATGAACAGCCAGCAGTCCCATCTGCCTGGAGAAATGACAGCAAATAACCACAGAAGAGCTGGCCAAGCCCCAGCGGCTGCAGAGCAGGAGCTTTTGGCCCAAGAGGGTGGCCAGTCCTGGGGGAGGCGGGAAAGGGGGAGCAGGGAGGTCTATCTTGACCAGTCACCTGGAGCACAGCCAAGTCCCCAGGGGGTGGGCACCTTCTGGTAAGCCACCTCTTGCTAGAACATACAACTGCCCTGCAAAGGAACATAGAACTCCCCTAATCCTTCAAAATCCTTCACACTTCCTCTCCACAAACCTCCCCCTTTTTGTTTTCTTTTGTTTTTATTTTCTCTGAGTTTCCACTTGAAGTCAGAACTACAGAGGGTCCCCGATTTATGATGGTTCAACTCAGGATTTTTCGACTTTACAATGGTGCGAAAGCGATACACGTTCAGCGGAAACCGTTCTTTTAAGTACCCATACAACCATTCTGTTTTTCACTTTCAGTGCAGTATTCAATAAATCACATGAGATAGTCAACACTTTATAATAAAATAGGCTTCGAGTCAGATAATTTTGCCCAACTGTAGGCTAATATAAGCCTTCTCAGCACGTCTAAGGTAGACGAGGCTAAGCTATGGTGTTCAGCAGGCTGGGTACATTAAATGCATTTTCAACTTACGATATTTTCAACTTACAACAGGTTTATCGGGATGTAACTCCATTGTAAGTCGAGGAGTGTCTGCCCTCAATTTAAACTTTATATACACATACAACAATATACCATCATATTTTCTCAGAGTATTGGCCCTATCTCCCTATCTCGAGGGCAGTTACAATGTCCCTATTGTCACTTTAAGCTTCCTATAAGAACAGCAACCACATCTTTGTTGTTCATCTTTGTATCTCCTGTACCTAACATAGTGCCCAGCTTATGAATATTTATTAAAGGAGCAAATTACTTATACTTTTCTGTACAAATCGGTATTAGTTTGCTCAGGCTGCTGCAATGCTTTGAAAGTCTTCTCCAAAACTCATGTTGAAATTTCATTGTCATTGTAATAGTATTAAAAGATGAGACCATTAAGAGGTTGATCAGGTCATGAGGGCTCTGCCCCTATGGGGGGATTAATGGCATTATTGAGGGGGTGGGTCCATTATCTTGAGAGTGGGCTTGTTCTAAAATTGAGTTGGGCCCCTCTTGATCTCCTGCTCACTCTCACCCTCTGTTGTCCTCCCTCCTTCGGCCAGGGGTAGATGCAGCAGGAAGGCCCGAGCCAGATGCCAGCGCCCAGCTCTGGGACTTCAGCCTCCAGAACCCTACGCCAAACAAACTTCTATTCTTTATAAATTGCCCAGCCCGTGGTATTCTGTTATACAGCACAAAGCAGACTAAGACAGCTGCCATAACAAAATGCCACAAACTGGCTGGCTGAAACAACAGGAATCTATCTTGTCACAGTTCTGGGGGCTGGAAGTCTGATATCAAGGTGTCGGCCTGTTTTGTTCCTCCTGTGGCTTCTCTCCTTGGCTTGGAGAGGGCCACGTTTGCTCTGTGTCCTCACGTGGTCTTTCCTCCGTGCCCCCACACGCCTGTGTCTCTTTGTGTTCCAATGTCCTCTTCTTATAAGCACTTTAGTCAAATGGGATTGGGGCCCACTCCAATGACCCCATTTTAATTTAATCTCCTCTTTAAAGACTCTACCTTTAAATATGTCATATTCTGAGGTTGTGTGGGTTAAGGCTTCAACATATGAATTTTGAGGGGGACCCAACTTAGCCCATAACAACATCTCCCCCCACAATGCCTACCTCAGTGCTGGGCACGTATTAAGTATTCAATACATGCTCTAAAGGTGACAGGCATTCTGTGTCCTCTGCAGGCAGGCTTCGTCTCTGTGACCCGAGTTCCTAGTCCTGCAAGGAGCCCTAGAAAACTCTACGGTGGAATATTTAAGGCAAACCCTCTGGTCATGCTGGCTCTCAAATCCTAATGGCTCTGTTATTTTTGAAATCACTTTAGAGCAGCACTGAATAGAGATGATGATTTCTTGCATTTGCATAGCAATTTTTCTTATCAGAGCATGGTCTCATTTTATCCTTCCATGGTGCTGTGAGGGAGGAAGAGGAGGTGTGATTGATGTCCATCTTATGAACAGAGAATTGAAATAAGAAGGAATTAGTCAACTTTTCCAAGTCAGGCCAGACCTAATATGTGGCTTCCACTCCCAGTACCCTTCCTTTGTGAGCCCCTGTAGGATGGGACTCGGCCATTTTCTTCTGTGTCTAGAGACCCAGCCCAGGGACAGGGGCAGAGACGATGACCAGGGAGGTTCAGCATTGAAACTGGAGCTGTCAGAGGAGCCTCCACCCAGAGCAGCTGAAGAGTCAGGACTGGCTGTCACCCAGCCCCCCAAACTAGGGCCACACTGATGGCCAACTTCAGGGTCTGAGCTTCCCACACCAGACCTGCTTTTCAGCAAAGGCTCTGAAGCCAAGGTTGAATCGAAAATGAGCTTGGGAATATATCTATTATCACTTCCACACAGCTGTGAGTGACAATAAGGACAATGGGTTTATGGTATAATTGTAAAGTGATTTCACATATTATTTATTTTTATCTCCTTATATCGCAGGTATTTTTAGAAGCTGCCACAAATACATTGTGGAATGAAGCAGGGTAAGAGTTTTTAAAATACACTATCTCATTTCATCCTTGGGTCAATTCTTCAAAGCAGATAAGGAGGACAGCATGCCCATTTGGCAGATGAGTAAATCAAGGCAGAGAGAGGTCAAGTGTCTGCCCAACATGATGCAGGGAGCAGGTTAATGAGCTGGACTTGCACCCATGCCTTCTCCTCGGTGTTGCTGGAGCGGTGTGGGAGGAACCCAGAAGAGCTGGACCAGGGGCGATCCCTCCTGAGGGCAGGAGGAAACAAGGGCAGTGCCATCTGCAGGTGTATCTCCTTTAGCAGAGTTTTTGAACAATTTGTGTCTGAATGATTTCAGTTGCGGCCTACTCCCCAGTGCCCCGCAGGCCCTTGCCTGCCCCTGCGTCACCCCCGTGTTGTTACCCGCATGTTTATGCTGCTGTCTGCTGGCTCATGAGTTTCCAACCCTGTTTGGTCTCTGAATAGCAGCCTTGCAGTGACTTCCTCGTGAAGCCCAGTGACATGGGGGAGGAGAGAGGTCTTTAGGTCTTTAAAGGGCCCAGAAAGGGGATGGGGGAAACAGCAAATGCAACTTCACACACACCTTCTCCCAGCAATAGAAATTTGCACCGGCAGATGGGGTATGGTACCTTGAGCCACCAGATACTGCTTCTCCTACAGTCCTGGGCGTGACTGGACCACATTTTTTACCCTCCATGATCGCCCCCACCGCATGGTCTGAAATAGGCTGCAGGATAAATAAGTCTTAGTCTCTCACCAGCTCGGCTCAGCAAGGAGAACTCTGGAGCCTCACAGGCTCCATAGAAAGGCAACTACAAAAGTCACATGGCAGGTGATCCCGCCCCTTACACACCTGAACCACGCCCACCTCAGTCCTGCCTTTCCTCTCTGATGAACGCAGGTGTCCCAAACCGGAACATGCCCCAGACACCACCCATGACCCCCCCACACCCCCGGACACAGGGCGAGCAGCCTGCAGAGGGCAGGGCCAGGACAGCAGGCATGTGCAGCCCCAGCCTTGGAGCCCTCGGGGCCTCGGTGGACCCAGCAAGCCCCATCCCCCTGCACTTTCTGCTTCACCCCCCCACCCCTCCCTCCCACTGGAACAGAAGCAAGACTGGCCTCCCTGAGAGGCTTCCTCGCCTGCCTGAGGCCGGGACTGGAATTGGGGGGCAGGGTCTCTCCCAGGGCTCTAGCCCCTCCTAACCTCCCAAGCCAGGAGACCTCAACGTTTCGCTTTGCCAGCTCCTACAGAACTCAGGGTGAGTTTTCCCAGGCTGGGTTAGAGACCTGTCCTCCCAGGACTAAATCCCAAAGTATCTCCCCAGCAACCACTAACCAAACTCCTAGGCAGGAGCCGAGAATGTGGCATCTCTGGGTCCTCCACCCACCTAGAGCACCCAGGGCCGGCTCAGGGAACAGCCCTCATCTGTATTCCCAATGTCCTGGGCCCCTTGTCACAGGCGCTTCAAATGCCAGGGACTCGGGGTCCTCCTGCTTAGGATCCTCCCCTCCCTCCCCCAGGCTGCCTCAAAAGCTTATTTTCCCCACAAGAGAAAGGAGATCCGCCCCCGCCCCCACCCATACCCCCAGGGCCTTCGTTGCAGAGAAAGGCTTGGCTTTGGTTATTTTTTTCTCTAACTTTTAAAAAAAAAATTCTAGATTCCCAGGAAGATATAAAAATAGCACAGAGTAGTCTCACAGACCCTTGGTCAGTTTCCCTGAACAGTTACAATTTATGTAACTTATACTATAACATGAAAACTAGGAAATTGACTTGTGGGGGGGGGGGGTTCTGTGCTTTTTTATCACACTCTTGGATTCCACAGCCACCACGGGTCAGATAGAGATCCACAACTGTTCCCTCACCACAGAGACCCCTCCCTCCTGCTACCCCTGCACCCCCAGCCCCTCAGCTATCACCAGTCTGTGTCCGATCTCTATCATTCTGTCAGGTCCAGCCTCTGCCCACACTGAGCCTACGGTCATTGAAAACCACCCCAGAGACAGGCAGATCCCAGCTGAGAAGACGGACGAGTGGCAGGCCTGGGACAGAAATGGCCCAGGAGGGGGGGAGCCCAGTCTCACTCGGAGGAAGACAGCTCATACCTGGCACCCGTGTGCCACAACCCAGTGTTTGTCTGCCTGCTTCAGGTGCACCTGATGGCTCATACCCCGTCCAGACCCCAGGTCCACTGCAGCCCTGCCTGGCCCACCCCACTAGTACCCTCCCCGCTAGTGCTGTCCTCAAGCACCTGCTCTCTGCTGCCCCCAGCAGGCAGCCTGCAGCTCACCGCATCCCAGCCCCAAGATTTTAATTTGAAATTCTCCCAAGTCATGCTTCCCCCATACTGCACCTACATAATTCACTTTTATTACCTAAATATAGGGCTTAATATTTGGCCTTGCTCAATTTCATCTTGTTTGTTTCAGGCATCATTTCAGCTTATCAGGATGTTTTCAAATCCTCAGCTATCTCCCTCCTGGACTTCAATTATCTCTTCTAACTGTCATCTAAAAATTTAATCATCCTGTTCTCTGTGTCTTCATCCACGTCATAGATGAAATCGTTACATTGAACAGAGTGCTCTGGCACGATCCTAGGTGCCCCCCTTCTAGATGGAGAAGACAGATTTGAGATTTCGGCAAATCCCTTGAGGGACCCACTCACTGCTCAGAAGTTCCAAGTCCAACCAAGTGCACCGTCAAGTGGACTTCATTTTTCCATTTATTCTTGAGCCTGCCAGGAGTGATTTTACACCGTGGGCTCACGACTGACCAACCCAAACAGCTAAGCCTCCTCTGCCTATAGGTAGAAAAGGAGGTCACACTTCCTTTCATACCCAATTTGCAATGGCTTTGAGTTCCCACCCACCCAACCAAGGATCTAATTCCCAGGTATTCCCCCAGAACACCCAGGGATGTATACACGTGTCCAAAACTCAGCCGTCTTGAGGCTACTTGGCCACTAGCTGCAAAGAAAGCAGAAACGCAGAGGGTGGCTCTGCTGCCTGGCCTTGCTACAGATTTCTGCTTGATTTTGGGGCTCTGATGGCTCTCTGAGGTGAGAAGAAGGACATCAGATCTGCCTAGGACCCAGGTATTGCACTTTTCATCAAAACTATGCAGCTTTTCCCCAGCGCCCACCCAGAGTTCTCTATTGGCACTGGGTCACTGTGCATTCCAACTGCAGCCAGGTCAGCTGAAGCCAGCGTCCCTGCCAGTGTCCCTGCACTTCCGGCCTGGTGAGCTTGCTGTCAGGGCGCATGCTGTTCTCTCTGCCCGCTCACCTCTGCTGCAGCCATTCCCTACAGCGATGGGGGTCCCATTCCCTTGTCTCTGTGGGGACCCCTCTGCTCCTTTGGCTTCAGAATTAAAATAGAGACATAAGAGAGGCACAGCCTACGAGGCCACCCTGCGATACCTACATCCCACGTGCACATGGATAACGTCAGGAGAGGAGTAACCCCTCACCCACCACCCCGATGGCCCCTGCCAAGCCTACGTGCCCTGTTACGCTGATTTGCCAATGAAACAGCTATCACAAAGAGGACAAGGAGTTGGGTTGATCTGTTTTGTTCTAAGTGAACTCATGCTGACTTCTAACAATCACCTTTCTTTTCCAAGAACTTACAAACCATCAGTTTCAGTCCTCTGTTTCAGAATTTTGCCAAGAATCAACATTGAAATTACCAAATAATCATTTCAAAAATCAGAGAAGGTTCCAGGCTCCCAGACCTGATGCATGGGTAAGATCGTTAAGTGGAAGTCAGCTGTTCCTTCCCCTCTCACTCACCGTCATACTCACACACACGCACCTGCACCTGTAAGGCACCCCCAGAGACTGCGCTCAGAGGACCCCTCTGACACGGACATGCCGCCTGGCACAAAGACGCCAAGCCAGCACCCCTGATTCTTCCCCTCCTGTCTTCCTTTCACCTCATTCAGAACTGCTCTGTCCTCTCTCTCCGCCACCCACCCCTCCCTCCAGAAGTAAGAGACGTCTTCATAGCTCTGTAATTGTGACTGTGGCTAAGCAGCCGTGTGATTGCAGGGACAGGGGAGCCAGGCATGCGGGAGGGCGCTCGGGCAGGCTCTGACCCATGCTGCCAACACACCTCCATCTGTCAGCCGCGGCCCTCCCTGTGCAGGGAGTTGATGGAGCGACGACTGCCAGTTTGCTAACGTCCTTGTCTGCGGACGCTGCAAAGACACAGTTTTCCGCGGAGGAATTCTAAGGCTTAGACTTGAGTCTTCTCAGAATTATAGTAATTAAAGTTGAGAAGAGCAACATGCCAGAGCCCCTCCTCAACCTGCCATGTCTGGGCTGATGACAGGGCTCCACCGTCAAGGTCACTCTGTCCTCCTCCCTCTTTCCTTCCTGCCCCTTCTCTCCTCTCCACACCAGGCCTCAGACAGCCAAGGACCTGACCTTCCTCGGTCACAAATATGGGGCCAACCAGACCCCTGGAAAACCAGGCCCCTTTGAACTCCGGCGCTTGGGATTTCAAGTGGAGTCTTACTGGCTTGGTTCCCAGCAGGAAAACATTTCATCCAGGCCTTGTGGGGGCTAAGGATTGGGTGAGAGACAATAATCAGAACTGGAAGGGACTCAAGTGCCATCCAGACCTGTGTCTGTCTGCTAATTCCACAGATGAGGAAACCAAGTGTCCAAAGACAGAAGTAACTTTCTCAAGTTCAGCCAAGTAGTCACAGAGCCAGGATGGGAACGCAATTGTCCAGACTCCTGGTTTATTCCACTACCCCAGGACCATTTCTTGAAGCCAGGAACTGTGCTAAGCACTTTGCATAAATTATTTCTACTTTTCACAGCAATTTTTTGAGGTATCATTATCCCCATTTCAGGATTCAGATAGTGGAGAGATTTGTTCAAGGTCACATAGATAGAAAGGGGCAGATGAGAAAATTCAAGCCCATTACACCATTCTTTCTCATAGATATCCCTCCACCAAAGGCAGAGAGAAGCAAGTCTGAGTAGGTTTGTGAACACACAAAGGTGTCCCACTGGGAGTATTCCTGGAAGCCACCTGCTGGAATGTCCCAGCTACAGGTTTCCACAGATTACATTCAACTCATGTCCTGCTTAACTCGAACAGTAAGGACCACATGTGGCCAGTTGTCAACAAACATGTGCCAATAAGGAAAAAGACACCTGAGTTCATGTGCCTGGATGTTGACCTTCAAGGAGGAAGATCTGGAAAAGCAAATGAAAGCAGGGAGGACCTGGGAATTGATGGAACATAAAGGAAAAACTAGTAAGACCCCTAGGTCTCCCTTGGGTTTTGGTGACAAGGCATATGGGAGAGAAAAAGACCATAGACCTCCCATCTAGTGTCCAGATGTCTGTCTACCCCATTCCCTGCATTGTCCAACTCCCTCCTGGGTTAACAGGAGGATTGATCAGACTTTGGAGAAAGCAATGGAATCATTGTGCTCTTGGAGAACTAGCTCCATGCACTGCCCTCCTGCCTAAGTTCTTAGAAAAGGTAAGAGGCTTTGGCAGAGACAAATCGGGGGTGAGAGAAGAAAGTGGCCTTGTTTCTGGGGAAGACCCAGCCCTACACAGCTTGGGAATGGGGTAGAGAATGCCTTGCATTTGTAGACTTAGGGCCAAAACATTTGCAGGGAGGAGCCCTGTGTGCTTAGACACTGCAATGGTAGCTCTCTCCATGAGGTGGAACAATTGGCATGTCATTGCCAGTTGAGTTATACCAACTTCCTCATCATTTTTCTTTGCAAAATGGGGATGATAATGGTATGCACCACACAGGATGTTTGTGAGAATTAAATGAGATGCAAAGTACCGAGTATAGTTCCTGGCATATAATCAGCACACAATAAATGTTAGATTTTTATTATTGTTTTTATTTCTATCTTGATGAAAAATGTATTATTTTTACACTGTTATAAAACTAAGAGAACCATGAGTTAGTTTCCACAAATTTCATTGCTGAAATCATGTACCTTGGACAGTTCTATTACATTTGTGTTATTTAAACAAAAATTTCTCTTCTCGGGAAAGTTGGGAGGAAAGTACTCCCTGAACCACTCCAGGGCGGTGCTTCTGCCTGCAAAACACCTTTTCCTTTCAAGGTGATTTCTCACTGCTCCTCATCAACAGCTCACGGTATAATTCTGAGGTCAGTGGGGTAGATGTTGTTATACTTCCTTTATTAGATGCTGAAACTCAAGGGAAAGGAAATTCGTGGCGCTGGACCTAAAGGCAGATCCTCATGCCCCTCCCTAGTAACACTGAGCGTAGACAGCTAGCCAGGCAATCTGTCTGTCTGCACCCTGGCACACACAGTGGGTCCTATTTGTGGCCCACCCCTGCCCTTTGCTGAGATGTTCAGAATCTTGAGAAGTTTATGATCATCTGCAGAGATAAAAAGGCTGCACTTTTACAAAGAGCTTACTGCAGAGCTGTTTTTCCATTTCACAGGGACTTCCGATAGCCAACCCTGCTCCACCCCACTCATGCTGTAACCCCTCTCTCTTCCCCTAGTCATTTTCCAGAATGGTGGTCAACCTCACACAGGCACCATTGCTCTGGGGGTCACCGTCGGTGCACACTCTGATTGGTCAGAGCCCACGCTGTTCCAGGTGTTAGAGCTGTTCCAGGTGTTAGCTGTATTGAACATCACCTCTGCCTGTTTCTGTATTTCCCGTCACCCTCCGGGTGCCTGTTCCCCTGCAGAGAGGTGGGTCCCCATTCCTCAGACATCTACACCTGTCCTCCAAGTCCTCTCTCCTGGGATGACTTTTCTTTACTGATCCAGCTCCTACCCAGCCTCTGCCCCTCTGATCAAGGGTCTTTTCGCCCTGGGAGCCCTCCTAGACCATCGCTGGCCCACGGTGTTTATCTGCATGTTCTAGCTCTCTAAAGTCTTTTTTTTTCCAAACCGCAGGTTGTGTATTATTAAAGGGTCACAGAAATCAATTCAGTGGATCACAATGAGCATTCTTTAACAAAACAGAATACAAAATATCAGAAGACATCGCCGGTGATAAATATTGATCACAGCATGCACATGCACATGTATCTGTGTTGCATACTGATGAACTGTAAAGTACATTTCTTACTGTGAGATGCAGTCAAAACCTTTGGAAAAACATTGGTTATTAGTGCCAATGTTACCATGAACCTATAATCTGCCTAACCTCTGCCAAGGATACCAGGAATGAGGGAGCGGGGAGGAGAGGGAGGTGAGTGGTTGGAGCTGGGCTGGCACCACTCCCACCTGGGAGACAAAGCTTGAGTCGGTAAAACACCGTCAGAACTGGCCACCACTTGGCAGGAGTGACAGGGACTGGGCTTCCCTGTTCTCCTCTCTCCCCAGCACTTACAACCAAATAGCAAGAGTTCAAAAATAGGTGTTGGTGAATGGATAGCACAGGTTAGGCTAGATGACTCCGAGATAACCAACAAAAAGTCAAAATCTCCATGACTTAACCTAGGTTTATTTCTCACTCATGTAAGTCCAATCTGGGTCTGGCAGCTCTCCAGATGGCTGTCCCCTATGCAGGAGCTGACAAATCTAGGCTGCTTGCATCATGTCACACTGCTGGATCAATGCATGGATAACTATGGCAGGGAAAGAGACAGCCAAGGGCTGACCATGGTGACATATGTCCCTTCTACCCCCGGCCATTGGCCAGGCCTGGTCATAGAGCCCCACCTAGCTGCAAGGCGGATGGTAAATAGACAGGAGTGCATAGATATTTGGTGAGCAGAGGTGCAAACAGTGGCAGGTGAAGGCCCCAGAGCAAACTCCCCAGGAAGGTGAGGTCCGAGGGAAATGGGCAGAGAACAGACAGCCCTGGCTTTAGACACCAGGGGCTGTCTGTGAACTCAGGAGAAGAAAGACGCAGACAGCAAATAAATGTCAGCACAGGCTGAGAGTGCTACAATGAAGGAAGCAACCAACTGTCCAGGGGCGCAGAGGAGGTAGAGGCTGGTTCCCTGGAAGATCCAAAAAGGCTTCCTGGGTGTGCTCAAATTCAGGCCGGTTCCTGAAGGTCAAGGAGGAGGTGCCTCTGGGAAGAGGAAGGAAAGGAAATGCAGTGGGGACGTGCACTGTCCCTTTCTTCCAGGCCGACCTGGCTTAGGTGCACTGCACTCAGTCCCAGGTGCTTCTCCAGGACTAGTCTAAGCCAGTCATGGAATCCTCGTGCCCGTTTGCCAGAGTCTTGGTTTTCCAGCCCCTCTGGCACCCGGCAGTGGGCACGTCACCCTGCCCTGGGCAGTGAGAAGGGGGTTCTGCTGGAGGGGTGGTTCTGGGACAGCATTTGCTTTCCTGAGCAAAAGAACAGATGTATTTGCCGCTGTCTTTTCCTCTCCTCCTGTCTTGAATGCAAATGTGATGCCTAAAGCCACCATAGCCATCTTGTGACCATCAGGTGTTGAGCATGAGAACAGAAAGCCAACAAGCCAGGGACGGCAGAGTGGAAAGGGAGAAGGAATTCGGGATTCTGACAGCATTCGTGAACAGCCGATGTCTGGCCACTCCCTGCCTTCTTGCCACATGAGACACACAAGATCCTATAGGTTTAAGCCTATTTGCTCTAGTGTCTACTCATGACCCAAGACCACCCTAACCAACTCAAGTGGGAGACAGCCAGCTGAGGGACATTTGTGCAGTGAGCCATGCCGGGGACCTGTGAGAGGTTCGGTTTGGCTGGAGGACGGAGTGTGCATTACCCAGTGGAGGGAAAGAGGCTCCCCAGGAAGGTTAAGAATGGAACAGAAAAGGCCCACTTTGCCATGCAAAGGAGTTTAGAAGGGAGGTTTACAAAGCTTCAAACACGGGAGTCAGATGATCGTATTTGTGTTTTGGAAGATAATTGTATTAACCGTATAAAGGAAGGACTGTCACTCCCTTAAAGACACGGATGACATCCTTGCACAGTGTCCAGTACTGTTTTGTGTTATCTGCAGTCTCTGATACAGTCACCATTTATTATAATACTTGAATTGAATTGAAATGAAGTTACGCTCATTATTTCCCTGGGACCCAGGCTACTTCAATCAACTGCTATTCAGAAAGGTTGCAGGTGTGTTCCTGGCTCTGCCACTAACCCAGTTATGAGTTCCTCCGGGTCACTTCCCTCTCCGGGCCTCGATGTCCTGATCTGCACAATCAAAGTGTAGGACTTAGTCCGCAACTGGCTCTATCTGGCAACCAGGTGACTTGTCCTGACCTCCCTCCTCTTCACTCCCACAAAACACACTGGGGAAGTTGGTGGGACGGTTCAATCAGCGCCCTCAGCCCCCAAGCACTGAGCAGAGAAAATGGGTCAATAGCTAGGCCACCCTATGCCTGATTTGGGAAGAAAAACTGCAGATCAAATATACATATTTCTGCAGGTCCCAATCTGGCTCTTTCTCTATATATAACGTATATGCAAGTTTGGGTTTCTTTGTTTTTTTTTTTTTTACTTGTCCAACTATTATTTCAAAACCAAGGATGAGGGGAGAGGGGAAGTCAGATGTTTTGTCATGTGGCATTCAAATAAAAAGTGATCAATTAACCCCCTCAAATTAGTCAAGTACCAGGGAGACCCACAAAGAGGAGACATTGGACTTCATGTTCATACACCCATCAGCACTCCAGCCCTAAATTATATTTGACATTTAATTAAAACCCCAAGGCAGTGAAGTCAAGAGCTGAGCTGCCACAGCACTGGAAGAGGAGCCACTCTTCAGGATGGATTCATTTATCTCCTGTCACCAAAGGCATCACCACCCTCCCCTCCCACCCAGCCGGCCCAGCGCCACTCACCACCGCTGGCAGAAGGAGGACAGAGGCACAGCTGGAGCAGGGGGCCCCTCTCCTGCCCTCCCCTTGCCCCCTACACACACGCTCGATGCCGTCACTGCCAGAATGGAGCTGGCCCTTCCCAGGCTCCACACCATCCAGAGCTAACGGCCCTCCTGGCCGCCCGCCCAGGCCCCAACCCCAGCTCCCCACTCACGTCCCTTCCTAGAGACTGCACTTCTGTCTGTCCAAAGAGCAGGAAGGTTTTCAGCACTGAACTTCTTTTCTTCTCTCCCTCTTTCCCCTCTTCTCTTCTTCCTTCCTTTCTTCCCTCTTCCCCTCCTTTCTTCCTTTCTCTCCTCCTTCCCTCCTTCCCTCTTTCCTTCCTGACCCCCTGCACGACTCACTGAGCGGCCTCCACATTCCAGTGCTGCACTAAATATCACAGGCACCAAAGACCTATAAGACAACTCCTGCCCTGTGATCCTCTGGTGGAAACAATGGAATTCACGAGATGCTGACTATCTGTACCAGATATAAGAAAACAATGTGTAGTTAGCGCCAGCCAGGGGTCCAGGAAGCAGGAGCCTCAGGGTTAGAGGAAGGAGAGACTGAGTGGCTAGGAAGGGTGTCATAGAGGAACCAGGACTTGTGCCGGGGCCTCCAATGCTGATACGACCCAGAAAGACAGGAGGAAGTGGACAGGCACTTGCAGCAGAGAGACCAGCACATGCGAAGGTTTAGAAATAGTGAGTGGAGGGTCACTTGTCGACGAGGTGGCTGTGGGGTCTGAACGTCCTCCTGCAGGCCGGACTGGTGCAGGCCCTGCAGGATCCTGGGGGTGTTGGTGTCTGTGGACCACAGTAGCAGACAAGCTTGCCTTGTTTTCCTGACGTTGCTGGGGACTGGCTGCCTCCCCCTTTGGGCTGGAGTTTCTTTTCCCTGTGAAGTGGGGAGGGTTACTCTCATACCCACTTCCCCCAACCCACCTTTCGGGACCAGATCAGTGCTAAATGGTACCACATACCAGGCTCAGGATTACAGGGAGTGTCCTTGGACTCCAGAGGCTGCTCTCTTCCTCAGCTTTTGAGATGTCAGAACAAAATGATGCTTTCTTGACACAGATCAGAAACCCAGCACCAAATCGAGACACATCAGCAGTGATTCGAACACACGTGAATCCCGCTTTGTTAAAACCAGAGCATTTCAAAACCCGGTGACTTATCTTGCTCCCAATTCCATCCCTGGAAGGTTTAGGAGGTAACAATGGCAACAGTCTTCTCAGGATTAATTCCCATCCACCAAGAAGAAATTACTGGAAACTGGAAATGACAGAAACCATGGACGGAAGAGACAAGATCTTAGAAGAAAGTGAACATGTCATCTTAGATTTCAGGGCAGCCCGGAAAGAGGACAGTAGAGAGACACGTGTCCAAGACTTTAGAAGTTGAATTGCCAGACATTTAGAGAACAGGTAGCTACAGTCCTATGCCCAGAGACTCTACAGGGGAAGGCAGCTTAAGAACGATGACAATTCCAGAAGACAAGGTTCTCTCTACACAATTGCAAAATACTCCAACGGGGAGAAAGGAGAGAGAAATCTACAAGAGCACAACAGCTTCAGCTGAGCTGGCACCTCTCTGGCTTCAGAACACACAGGTCCTAAGCACCTACCTTCTTCTACATCAACGAGAATGAGTGACACCCTGAAAAATCCAGTTTTAATCACAGCACTTCCTGGCTTTAAAATGTCCCATGGCTCCCTCATTCACCATAACATTTAAAGCTCAAGAAACCCTCAAGGCTCTGCCCAAGGTGGACCTGGCCTAGATTCCAGCCTCAGCTCACCCCACCTGCCACATCCCACGCCCGGGCCAGAGGGCACGGCTGGCAGCAGCTCACCCCACCTATTTTCACAGACCACAAGCTAAGAATGGTGTTTGCGTTTTTAAGTTGGGGGAGGAGGATCAAAACAATATTATTTTGTGACATGTGAAAATAACGCAAAATTCAAACTTCATAAATAAAGTTTTGTTGGAACATAGCCACGCCCGTTCGTTTAGATAATGCCTGTAGGACTTTGCTAAGACTGTCTTCCCAAAGTACCAAAGGAGCAAAGACTGGGCGGCTGAAACAACGGGGAGATTCTCCCACAGTTCGGAGGCTGGAAGTCCTAGACTGAGGTGTCGGCAGGGTTGGCTCCTTGTGAGGCCTCTCTCCGTGGCTTGCAGACGGCCGCCTTCCCCCTGTGCCTTCCTGTGGTCTTCCCTCTGTGCGTGTCAGTGTCCTCACCAACTCTTCGTACGAGGACACCAGTCACATTGGCTCAGGGCCCACTCTAGTGAGTTCATTTAGCCTAATCACCTCACTTAAGGCCCTGTTTCCACATACTGTCACATTCCGAGGTTAGGAATTCAATGTATGAATTTGGGGTACACACTCAGCCATAACATGCCTAGGGCTGCTTTTGCACGACAACAGCAGAATTGAGTAGTTGCAACAGAGACCGTACAGTCCACAAAGACTATTATAGACAGTCTGTTACTCTCTAGCGGCTGGGAACTACCGGGCCCTTTACAGAAAACGTCTGCCCACCCTGCACTCGCTACCCATTCCTCAGACACTTTCCTCACTTGCTCACTGCTGGATCTGAGCTCACACTGAAACGCAGATGCCCCATTGTCACCAATAAAGCCCTTCCTACTCTTCACGAGACACCAGCACTGGCGATGGCCTCCTGTGTGGTCACTCCTGGGGGCATTGAGTTTAAGCCAAAGAAATGAGTGTCTGATGGGAAACTTTCACGTAGTCAGACGAAGTGAGTAAAAGCTCAGCGGCACCTCTTGCGCTCCATGAGGGTAGGCGTGGGGGGGGCAGGAAACACAGCCGGGATTTAGATGCAGGTACAGCTGCCATCACTCCAGGAACGGGTAGGTCGGAGGAAGGAGCTTGAGAGATACATGTGGGAAGAAAAAGTGCCAGATGCTTCTAGGCCAAAGAGCTCTGAGAGGCAGGAGGTGTCAGAGGGGCCCTGGAGAGATGAGAGTTGGGAGAGGAGGAGGCAGAAGGGGAGGAAAGCCAGGTGACAGGGACCAGGAAGGAGGCTCTGAGGGAGCACAGGGTCATCGGGACACGTACTGCAGCACGCAGCATCCTGGCGCTAAGCAAGACGCTGGGGCTTGAGGGAGGGTGCAACAGAGAGGTGGGGGAGGGCCGAGGAGCTCCAGAGCCACCAGGCTACATTAAGGGGCAGGTGACCTGGGCAACACCCTGGGACACAAAAACATCGATGCAACAAATAAGTAACATGGTGCCCAAAACGCGGGCTTCTACACCCAGCTTCTTCAGTAACCTTGGTCCCCACCTCACTGAAATAGACAGGGGCTGGTAGGGACCCCCCAGAACTCCTCTCAAGCGCCAACTCCAACCCCACTAAAAAGTGTGGGACAGATATTTTTAAAAGCCTGTTTGAAGGGGCGTCAAAACACACCATGCCTGAGAACCTTCATGACTGGTCCAGACCCTGGCTCAGCTCTGCCAGGCACTGACTGTGTGACCCTGGACAGCCATGTCCTCTCTCAGCCTCAGTGTCCTCATGTGAAACACAATGGGCTGGGCCAGGTTTTTCCAGGCCCTTCCAGCACAGTGTTCAGGGAAGAACGGCTGTAAGAGATTAGGCATCGTGGAGGACTTGCGGGGGCCTCAGTACATGTGGGCTGAGGGCCGAGGGAGCGAGAGAAAGTGTGGGCTGGACAAGGTCCAGAACCACTCTCGGTGGCTTGTTTGCTCTGAAAGCTTGATAAGGGCGTGTTGCAAAGGGCGAGGACAGCGACCTTGCAAAGGGGCCCGCTGGCAGGTGGGGTGTGCTTGGCATGCCGAGCTCACCTATGTGAGAGTGTGCACACGTGCACATGTGCACACACATACATGCACACACACACAGTCGGCCTGGGTGTGCTCCTGGCTGAGGAGGGACAAAACAGCTCAGCAAGGAGCTACAGCCGCAGACAAGGAAGGGACAGAGCGATGGCTGGGGGACCCTATTCTGCTCCGGGTCTGCACAAAGCTAGCGTCCTGGAGTAACTTTCCCCATTTTACAGACAGAGAAACTGATGCAGCTCTCAATAAGAGTATTCCCGCACAGAACAAACTAGAAGCGAGAAGGAGGCCTCAGGCCACGGTGGGCGGTGGGGGCTGTGGGCAGTGGCTGGGAGGAGAGTGTGGCATGGGGCTGCCCCAGTGGAGGCTGGAAAACATCTCACCCCTGACAGAGGAAAAAGCCACAACCAAACAGAGCTGCTATCAGCAGAAAGGAAAGACAGGAACATTCTGGGCACCGAGGCCAGCGGTCAAATGGCCCCACAGCCTCATTTCCGCTCCCTGCCTGGTGTACATTTCCATTCTCCTCCCCTGGCACATGTGCCCAGCCCCCAGAAGGAGGAGCTCCTGAGAGTAACTCAAGCCCCACATCCTGCATTCCTACCCCCGGTTCCAGGATACCTTCTCCTTAACTCCCAGACATTCCCCAGGCCCCGCCCTCTGCCATCAGCCACTGAGACTCCTCGATCCATCATAAACTCCTCTCGGAACAAAACTAAGGCTTATCTCATTGAATTCTGCTCTTTAAATTCAAGCCGGAGATGGAGTCCAGCAGCCACTCAGGGAGAGCAGCCCTAATCCTTATGACATGAGTCCCATTTGTCATTTAGGGCCGCGGGGGAGGGAGGGAGTTGGGGACAGTCATCGTCCCATGCTCTCATCCGCAGCATCCTTCAGTCCCCTTAACAGTTTGTCATGGAGCCATTGCCAGCCAAGTCAGTGAAGCCCCGAGTGAACCTGTTTGTATTCCAGCGTGATCTCCTCCCCAGGGTGGTGTGTGCATATAGTTACTACCCACGGTATACATAGGGCCTGCTTTCTATTTGGGCTAAAACTGCTTCGCTCAGGCTCTCTGGGGACCCACGTTCTGGCATTTAGCATGTGCTCCCCCACCAATGGCAAGGGGCTGAATTCTCCGGCAAGATCTGCTGCCATGTCGGGGAGAACCTTCTAGCCCTCGGGGGTCTTCGATGGGGAAACCAAGCTGCCAACACAGCCCCCAATAGCCTTCCCTGTCCGTCATGCCCCTTGTGCTGGACAGACGGATTCCCACCCGTGTGAGCCGGGCTGCGTAACAAAGCCCCCAAATGGGGTGGCTTAAAACAACAGGAATTGATTCTCTCACAGTTCTGGAGGCCAGAAGTCCAAAGTCAAGCCCATGCCCCCTCCAGAGGCTCTAGGTGAGATTCCTCTCCTGCCTCTTCCAGCTTCTGGGGCTCTGGCATTCCTTGGTTTGTGGCTGCATCACTCCAATCTCTGCCTCCAACTCCATGTGGCCTTCTCTGCGTCCCAAATCTCCCTGTCCTTTCTCTTTCACATCAGTCACTGGATTTAGGATGATCTCATTTTGAGATCTTTAATTGTACCCGTAAAGACCCTATTTCCAAATAAGGTCACATTCCCAGGTACCGGGGGTTGGGACCTAGACATCTTTCCTGTCATCCCACTATACTGGTCTATGGGTCATTCTCTTGCAGATGATCCTTCTGCCACATTTGAGGTCCAGATTGTCCTGTGAATCATGCAAGGCCCCTGCCTTTCTTATCTGGCCCACACCCCAGGTTCCCTGCCCCGTGCCCCCCACACAGCCCCCTCACTTGTGTTTCCAATCTCTGTTCCAGTGGCCCCCACCCGAGGCCCTCCCTCCTTCCCTCCACCCACGTCCCTGCCTCAGAGCCTGCCCCGGCCACGGCGGCCCCTCAGGGACACTGGGAAGGAAACCATTTGGCCCCACAGCCCTGAACACTGGCTCCGTCACATACCAGCTGTTTGAATTCAGACAAGCCTCTCAATGACCCTGGGCCTCAGTTTCCCCACCCGCACATGGAGACGATCCCTTCCTCCCAGACTGGTGAGGATTAAGTGGCATCAGGCACATGAAAGAATCTGTCACCCAGTAAACTCCTAATAAATGTGTGTTCTCCAGATATTTGATCTCTTCCCTGAGCCCACTCCCATTTATGGCCGGCACGGTGCATAATTGTTTCATCCTGCTGCGAGTCTGCCCAGGCTCAGCTTCGTGAGGAACGGGAAGGGTTTGGGGCTTCTCTGGGATCTCCCATGGCGCCGGGCACAGCCTCAAGGCAGTTGGTCCTGGAACAGACACCAAGGCAATGCCTCAGGGCCTGTATTTTGGCCAGAGAAGCAGACCCTGTGTCATTCTAGTCACCTCCCTGGTCCGCTCGCCCAGCGGCCTCGGGCCTCCCGGGAGAAAAATGAGCATTAACGGAATGCGCAGCGCCAAGATCCAATTCCACGACACTGAGGCGAGAGGGACAAACTCCAGAGGCCGATGACTGGGTGTCATGGGAGTCAACAGTGAATTGCGACAGGCCAAGAAGCTGGAGGCCAGAGAGGTCGGGCCCATCCCGGCCCGGGGGGAGCCCTGTGGTCCAGGCAGAAGGAGCTCTCGAGCCGTCAGCCTGGCAGGGCAGGCGAGCGGGCTGCACAGCATCATCTCGGGGCAGCGCTGAGTGGATGTGACATAATCGAATGAGGCCTCCACGTCCTCCACCCAGAGCCGGGGAATTAGCAGGCCCGGCCCTCGCCTCGGGAGCCTGCTGCCCTCGGCTGCCCGCATTGCTGCACTGCCGCCTGCCCGCGGGGTGGGGGTGCCGGGAAAGGGCTGGGGGGGTGGGGGGGTCGTGATGGGCTGCGACAGGGAGCCCCAGGCCTAAGTGTTCTCCAGACAGATGCCAAGGAGAATGCCAGAGCCGGGAGGGAGGGCAGATGGAGGGCGGGGAGACAGGGAGCCGGGCAGCAGCAGAGATGGGAACGAGATAGGCAGGGAGATAACACGACAGCGGCCAGAGATACAGGAGAGCTGAGCGATGGAGGGGAAGCTGAGGCAGATAAAAAGGAGCTTAGTGAGGAAGACGGGCAGATCGGCAGCCTGAGGAATAAGCAGACAGGGAGATAGGAAATGTGTGGAGCATCGGCCCAAACCCTCCCTGCGGGCTCAGTGAGGCCTCCTTCCTCTCCGCATGTGCTGTGCAACAGGCGCTGTTCCCAACGCGCCCCGTTAGCTCACTGCAACCTCCCAGCACCTCCCGGAGTTGGGACAATTCCTCTGTCTTACAGAAGGGGACATTGAGGTTGAAGAAGCTAAGCCGCATGCCCAAGGCAAGCCAGCGAGAAAGCAAAGGCGCCAGAGGTGAACACGGGTGTGGCTGGCTTCAGGGCCCCTCCCTCACTTGGTGCCAGCGGGGCCACTCCTGGCTCAGCCACAGTGGAGTCTGTTCCAGCCCAGCGGCCTCCCCAGGCTGGGTGGGCAAGGAGGACTCCCTGGTGGCTGCGGGGATGGGTGAGGTTGGGGACTGTGTCTCTTTTTACCTTTCCTGGTCTCTGTCCCCAACCCCTGGGCCCCCTGGTTCTGCCCCTGGCCAACTGCACAGGCCTCTCCAACTCTCAGCCAGACAGCAGGGAATCTCCACAAAGGCATGCACTGATGGCACTTGAAGTACGGCCTCTGCCAAGAGTGGTTACTGTCAACTGGGGGCTCCAGGTGTAACAAGAGAGACATGGGGGGGACAGGAAGGCCTTCCTTGTAACCTTTAGTGATCGGGCTTGGACAGATTGCTACGATACTCATCAAGCCAGTCCTGCCTGTATGACTCACTTTGTCCAGGTGGGGAGAAAAGATGTCTGGGTACCCATCACCTGTTGCCTTTGTGCCCACCGCCCCAACTCCCACAGGAAAGTCCCAGCCACAGGACCTGCTTGGAAGGCTCTACCAGCCAGATCAACCTCTCCCCAGGGACAGGGGCTTTGCTTCTGGTGGGGACCACCAAACAACTGTTTCCTCTTACCCAGGAAGCTCCCCTGTTCTCCCTGGCTGCCTGCTGTAAGGGTTGGGAGAGGCTTCAAGAGTAGGATGACCCCCCCCCCAGGTAGCTGCTGGGCACTCTCCCACCCAGCCAGGCCCACTGCCCTGCCCACTGCTCCCCAGCCCCTGCAGGAAAGGGAGAGGGGTGCCCATGTCAGCTCACAGAGCCCTGGAGGGTGGCGAGAGCCATTTCACCTTCACGGGCAGTAGTTTCCTAACGGCAAAGCCGGGATGCTCGGTGCCCGGGAAGGAGGGGCTGGTCAACCCCACCTGGGCACAGCAGGGGAGAGAGAGCAAATGGGCTTCTCCATTCTGCTTACGGGAAGTGGGCTGGCAGAGCAGGCCACAGGGAGGCTCAGGGGAAGGAGGAACAGCAGGAAGAGGAGGAGAAGCCAAGCTGGGGGAAAGACTGCTTCCAAGCCCCTACTTTTACCCGATAAGGACCCTGAGACCCAAAGAGGCAGAGTGATTCACCAAGGCCAACCAGCTAGTCCTGACACTGAACGGGGTCCCCCCCCACAGGAATCTCAGCATCAGATCCTGACTTATAGCTCCAAGAGGAAGCTCATGGCTTAGGCACCAAGGGGCTGGGAGCCCAGCTCTGCCCCAGGATTCAAGAAGCCACATCTCACTCTCCTGCTCAAAACCCTTGTGGCCTCCTGAACCAACTCCTTCCTGAGCCTGGCAGTCAGTGCCCGCCCCCGGCTCCAGCCTTGTGCCTTTCCATTTGCCCCCACTGTGCTCCCACACGTCCCTAACCAAGCTCTGCTCCTCGCCATGCCGTGATACCCTGCACTCTCCCATCTTGGCTGCACCACATCCCGAGCACAGAGGGGGTAAGGGGAGGGTGGGAGAGAGGAAAGGCAGGATGAAGAAGGATCACGTCCCACCCTTTGCCTCCCCAGACCTCCTGGGCTGGAGGAAGAGGCTCATTAGCAAGCCTGGAGGGATTCCCAGCTGCACAGAGGGGAGGGCTCGCAATGAATATTCATAGTCACTGAGGATGAGGCCCTGTTCGCATCATCGAATTTCCCAAATGCCATAACACATGGCAGCGACTGTCCTCTCCATGCCCCTCTCCTGGGACAGGATAACCTGCCTCTCCAGTCACTATCCCCCCTGCAACCCGCCCACCTCCCTTCTCCTCCACCAACTGCCCTCACCCAGCCCTCCCTGGAGCCCTGGCTGTGGCGTGTGTCCAAACCCTCCGCTGCCAGCACCAAGCTGAGCAAACAAGAAGGTCTGCGCCAGGCAGGGGCTGCCAGATCCCTGCGAGGGAAGACCAGCCGACCAGCCTGGCAGGGCTGCAAAGGAAGAGTGTGGGTAAGGGAGTGTTGGGACCTGCGGTGTCCCTCACCCCCTCTAGGAAAGAAGAGCAGGAAGGAAAGAAACGCCACTTAGCGCCATGCCTGGCGCCCTACCATTAGGAAGCCTTCGTTCCAGCCAACCGTCGCCCTGACCACTCAGGCCTCCTGCAAAATGCAGTTTCCGTTTGGCACAATGCAGACGTCCCTCAGTCGAGGACCGGTTACATAAGCGATGCCTCCTGCACGGCACGGAACGTTACATGGCCATTAAAAAGAACGCGGTATAGATTTTTAAAACACAGACATCACTGTGTGTTGTCCGGGGATATAAGAAAACCGTAGTGCTATGCTTAGCAGGGTCCTGCCTTTGTGTAACAAAGAAATAAACTAATGAAGTAAGTTAGTGGAAACATCAGGAAGAACATCGGTAAGCGCACACGCTGACTAGTGGCTTTCTCACAGGGCACAAGGAAGGATAAGGGACTTTCTAACTTTTCATGTTAAATATTTCCTTGCTGTTTGAAGTTTGAGTGCTTTACAATGATTAATTTTGTAGTCAGGAAAAAAACATTTCGGTAGGGGAGGGGAGCAAATTTCCCATGAAAAGAAGGCGTCGGTGTAGTTGAGACAAGGGCTGCGTAACTGTGGAGCCAGGAGAGCTGAATCCCTGGGAGGGCAGAGGGGACCGCAGGGGAGCAGATGTAGGCAGCTGCACCCCACCCAGCCCACCCCAAAGCCACCCCCGAAGGCCTTGCTCCAATCCAGCCTTCGCCTTGAAACCCAACTCTGTTTACTTCATTAAGTGTGTGCCCAAGGCTTACTCTCTGGAGAGCATATTAACGAACTTTTGTAAATTCTTGCCAATTTACAAAGCACTTACACATTTTCATTCATTCATTCGGAAGTGTTCTGAGCCTCTCCTGTAAGCCAGGCACTGGGTGCTGAGGAGACAGAGAATAAATAAGCCGCAGTCCCTGACCATGTATGGAGCTTCCCGGGCCCAGGGGAAAGGCCTCCACAGGCCATGTGGGTGCAGGGTCCTCAGGGCTACATTGCAGGGGTGTCCAGGGCGGGTCGGAGCTCAGAGAGGCTCCAGCCCTGGGCCAAGTGGCTGAGCTTTAAGGAAGCGAATACGTTATCCAGATGCGCTATAAACAGAAGAGCGCTCAGTCACCAGACACCTACTGAGTGCCAGGCCCTGTGCTGAGATGCAAGACATCCCCTCATTTCATCTCAAAGGACAACATCAACCCTCCAAGGCACAACCGTCATCACCTCTATTCCGTGAAAGAGGACAGATTGGAGAAGGACAAGCTTGGGAAGTGGAGTGAGAGGCTGGGACAAGGCAGCTCAGGTCCACGGCAGCAGGGGACAGGGGCCCTGCTGGTTTCACGGAGGCCTCCACAGTGCCCTGGTCTCCCTCCTACACTGTATTCACCTCTGAGCTTGACTCGATTGTTCAGAACAACATTCCCCCCCTCCCGCCCCTGCCATACCATCATACTAACCAAGGTGCATTCTCAACCCAGTGTCTCCCAGCTCCCTGGGTCCGGAAACAGCCAATTCAGATGGGGGCTCTGCAGCCACGTGGGGAGAACCATCCTGGACTCTACACCACCCCAGGCCGATGGGTCTCCTTCGAGGTCCTCTGAACAAACAAGGCCCATGTGAGCTTCTGCCTGCTTTGTTCATGCTGTTCCCCTGCCAGGAATGCTGTTCCCACACAACTCTACGTACAAAGTATAAGATGCACACACTCCCTCCACCATAAAACCTTCTTCACTCATTCCCACCTGGACTAATCCCTCTCAGACCGCCTCAATTGCATCCACAGAATGCAAGCGTTTGATTGTTCTGCAATGATTTCTTTTTGTGTGTGCACCTTTGTGCAGGAGTCTGGTATGTCCGTATGTGTGTGCATGTATAAAACTAAACTGTAAAATCCTGAGGGCAGGAAGTTGGCCTTGTTCCCACTGAGCAGCCAGTATGCCCCAGTGTACACCAGCCACAGAACAGGAACTCTCTCTATATCTGCCCCTGTGGTCACAGCCTCTAACTCCCGAGACACCCCCTAAGGGCCCCTTGCTAGACGCATGGTTCCCTGAACCTGTATCTCCAGGGCTGCATGTCCAGGGAGTGGTCAACACATTCATGTTGAATGATCCTTAGATCCTTGTTGTTGGCTCTTGCGTCACTGAATGACACCATCACCTCCTTGTCCATCTCCCCCTCCCACCCTATGGCCACCTCCCTAAGGCACCTGGTCATGGGACTGAGAACTCAGGGACAGACTTTTCATTTGCATCTCAGAAACCAAGTCAGAGCCCCAGAGCAGAGGGAGCACGTGTCCTGTGGCCCTGAGCCCTTGGGGGCCCCTCCCCAGCCCAGAAGTTGCTTGTGTCCCTGCAGGAGCTCCCAACCACAGTGCGGGGAGCCTGTCCTTCAGGAAAATGGCTCAGGGAGGTGGCCAGAGCGCCTGGGGGCCTCCACTACAAAAGTGGGTCATGATGGGGGGAAAGTGGTTAAAAAAAGCAAAGATCTGTTTCTGGAACCTGGTCTCGGTGCTGGCTGGAAGCTGAGTATTCCCTGAGGGAGTTCTAGAAATCTCACAGTTTTCCTGCCCAGAATCCTGCAGGCCACCAGGCGTCAAGCTCTGGCCCCCCTGAAAGTACAACGAGCTCCAGGTGGGAGCCAGGGGAACCCAGGCCCCCTCCTTGTCCACCCACGACAACCACACCAGCCGCCGGGAGCCGGTGCCAGCCCCTGCAGTGGGGGCAGTGGGCTGCGTGGGCTGCGTGGGCTGCCCATCTCCACTATCTGGGCTGTTTCTAAACTGCTCCACTTCCCGAGAAGTAGGACACACCAGGGAGCTCCGGGAGGGGCAGGGAGGGACTCAGGGAAACCGAGGCAGGAGCCTTTGCTGTCCAGGCCAGGGAAGAGGTGGAGCCCCCAGGTGAGGCCCAGACAGAAGGGGGCTCGCCCTAGGGGAGGGACTTCGACCACTGCTCACAGCGCTGCAGTTGTCCTGACAAACCCAGGGAAGAGAGCAGGATGGGAGGTCAGGATGCCCGGGCCAGCGCCAGGCTCTGCCTCGGGCAGAGGCCTCAGTCTTTTCATCTCTAAAATGGGAACAACAGTATCTCCTTCATGGCTGTTGTGAGGACTGAATGAAATGCCGCGTGTAAAAGATATTCATGTGCAAGACTTAACAATATTCTACACAAATGTAAGACATTGTTATTATCCTAATCCGTGATCCCTTCTGTCACTAAAACCCCCAAACTGGCCATGTGTTGATACACGCTAACGTAAGGGGAGTGTGCTGTGGACTGCTTCCCCGCCAACCCCCAGCACTCCCTCTCCTGCAGCCACAGCAGCAGCGTGGGGTCTGACTTCCTCGTCAGGAAATGCCGTGGGCAGATGGAATCCAACCCAACAGCTGTGGCCCCAGGCAGACCCCTGGGTGCCTTCCACAGGGGTCTTCTCCTCCCTCCAGGCAAACTCTCTGCGCATCCCTGGAGGTGGCCAGCCTCCCCATACAACTGCCCAGCCTTTGGGACAGAACTCCAGGCAGGGCTGGCTTCCCCAGAGACACCTACGCCAGGAAGAGCTGCGCTGGGAGGACTCAGGCCCAGGTCTACCCTGGGGAGCAGGGACGGGAATAAAACACAAAACACAAAACCTTCCCTCCTGCCCCTCCCTCGCTGGCATCACATAAACTGCACATAAGCCTCTGTCTTAAAGCAAAAATGAAGTTGCCCAAGGATGACCCAGGACATGGGAGGGGTAGAGGGCAGAGCAAATGTATATAAACACACACCGTGCATGCACCTGTGTGCATGCATCTGCATGTGCATGTGTGCACACACATACAAATACACCGCAAGCCTTTCGTGGTCACATCAGCAGGTGAAATCGCCCCCTCCTCCCATCCCAGCCCCTTCACACCGCACACACCCTTGCCCCCCTCCCACTCTCCCTTTCCCTGGTCGGCTCTGGGGACAGCTGTGCAGAGGGGGCCGCTGAGCTTCCGGGAAGCAGCCTGCAGCTGAGATTGCAGAGGCAGGTGGAGGCTAGGAGCCCCTCTGGGGCCAGGAGGGCGGGAGAAAGGCTCTTCAGGCCAAAGAGGAGATAGAGCTGAACACAGCCAACCAGTCTAGGGGGAAATCACCAAGGGCACACCTGGATAATGAGATGCAAATTGCCAGGGCTAGGGGAGGAGGAGAGGCTTATATGCAAACGAGCAGACCCGGCCTCTATCAGATTAAGCTCAGTTATATTTTTTAACCTCCTTTGGACAGAATTAGTCCTCAGGCTGAGGGGCAGGGAGCAGCAGTCTCCATTCTGCAGAGTGGGGAAGTGAGACCTGGCCCTGTCTGGAGAGTGTCCCAGTGGGCTACGGGGAAGCAACCAGGTGCCAAGCTCAGAGGGAGTCCAGACCCCACCGCAGAGCCTTGCAGCCAAAGATGCATGGTTGCAGGGGGCCAGCGCCTGCCCAAGGGGCCAGGCCTGCGTCCGGCAGGAGGAGTGTGGGGCCTGAAGGACAAAAGGACCAGGAAGAGGAATCAGGAAGACTCCGGGGAAAGGAATGAAGTGGCAACCACTATGAAGAGGAGGAAGAAGATAGACAAAAAGGGCAGAAGGCGCCTAGAGCAGTGTCTCATGAACCAGCTGCTCGTCCTGCAGCTCCTCAGAGGGAGTTTGCCTAGAAGGACATGGGTTCCAATACCCCTTCTGCAGTAGGTACATGACCTTGGGCAAGTCACTTAACCTCTGGAGGTTTGGTTTCATGATCTATAAAGTAGGGAAGTGTGATTCCAGTCCTGCCTCCCTCACAGAGTAACCAAGGCTCGAATGAGATAATGGATGTGAAACAGTGTCATCAAGCCACGCATTACTCCTAGACAGGGGATCGGCCCAGGAGCTGGGGCCAGAAGCTAAGTGCCTTCACACCACCGAAAGCGATTAGGCATGCAGGGCTGTGCCGGCTTCACTCCTAATGCTTTCTCCCTCCTGAGTTCCCATGCCTGGTGATTTGGGGTGAGGTCAACCCCAAATGACCTCAGAATCGGCAATCTTAGCTTCTGTGCCGGTTCTGGCACCAGTCACTTGGGTGGCCTTGGGCAAGTCACGTCTCTTCTCTGGGCTGCCCCACATGGAAGATGAGAATGACAACTAGGGTGGTTTTCAAGGGACATCATGGAAACCTGCTTTTTATGCAGAGCAGAGGGTCCCGCTGAACCCTTGGTGGGTGGGTGACCCATGAGAACTCAATTCGTGTTTGATTTTAGTTTCTGCTGCTATAGCAAGAAATTCTCCTCTGCATCACATGGATGGATGGGAAGCACTTTCACTTCCCCCTCAAAGAGAGGACAGGCTCTTGTGTTTCTAAGAACTGGGCCTTTCTTACCCTGAAAAGTGGGTAAGCAAGTGTTTTTTGGTGACATGGAAGCCGGTCCTTCCTCTCTGGCTGTCAAATCCTATCGTGGAAGAAAAACCGGAGGCGCTTGTGGGATGGGCCTAAGGAAAGGTGGGGTAGCAACACGATGCGGGGATGGAGGGAGGAACTGGGAGAAGAGGCCCTGGATATGGGTTTGGACCTCAGGGGCCCATCCCCCAAAGTGCTCCAGAATGGTCTGTGACCCAGAAAATGCCAAGCATAGTGGGCCCAGACTAGTGGTGCTACAGAAACCACACAAGAACCCTGGCTTCCTCTGCGTGGAAGTGACCCAGATGCAGGCCGGCCCCAGCTGCAGGCACGGACACTCTGCCATCACCTTAAAGTGGCATTTCTCCACCTCAGCAATATTGACATTTGGAGCCAGATAACTCACCGTTGTAGGGACTGTCCTATACAGGGGCGTCCATGGCCTCTACCCACTGAATGTCAATAGTAAGCCCCCAGCTGTGACACCAGAAATGTCTCCAGACGTTGCTAAATGTCCCCTGGGAGGCAAGATCTCCCCCAGTTGAGAACTGCTGCCTTAAATGTTCAGAGAGGACAGGCCCAGGAGAGAAGTAGGCTATACCCGCCCACAAGGAAGGCCTGACGTTTGCCGTTGCAGGTTTCCTCTCCCCCAGCCCTCCCAGGCCCACCTTATCGAAGACCAGGACATGTGATGAGTTTCCGAGGGATGATGAAAATCATTCTTCCCCTGGGCACCATCCCGCACTGCAGCGCCAAGTGGACCTTGTGATGGAATCAGCTGGTAGAATCCATGAGCCTCAGATATAAGACATGCTAGAATCCGATCTGGGGGCCAGCAGGGAGAGGAGGACAATTTCAGATCTAAGGGAAGGGACTCAGACACAGAGCTGGCCCCACTCCACTCCTGGGCCCAAATCAGAGCCCAATTTGAGTTCAATCAAGCTGCTGCCGACAGCCGTGTGTCCAGCGGATGCAGCCTCTCAGCAGGAGTCCTCACTGACTTCAGAGAGCTCTGTCTGGGTTTAAGCAGAATCCTAGCTCACGCCTGGAGGTGCAGGAAACAGCCATGGCTGCCATAGAGCTGGCAAAAGTTAGCCAGAGAGACAGAGCTCCAACCAACAAGGCTAGGAATGAGGAGGGCATCATTCCATGCAGCAGCTGAACTGCAAACCAAGACCACAGCCAGCCCACTGGACCAGTCACGCACAGCAGAGCTTGGAGGAAGGCCAGAGCTCACGGGCACCTGGAGACACCAGGGACTCGCCCAGGACACACACGCTGGTGGGGGAGGAGCTACCAATGTCCTAGGTTGCCCCTGATTCAGTGGCTGGACCCAGTCGGAAGGACAGGGCCTGGTGCCGGGCTGTAGGGCAGCGGCACTTACATCTCAGAGCCGTGCCATCAGTCTCGACGCTGCAGTCTGGGGGATTTCCTGGCTGATAGATTGCCCATCCCCCTTGAATGTGGAATTCACAATAAAGTCCTCCACTGTCGCCTCTTAACTAAATCAAGTTTGACATTTATGGGACCCAAGGAAAGACTTCAGCCAGGGAGGCTGCGGGATGCAGCAAGAGGCATCATGACACAGGGCACCTCCAGAATCAGTGAGCACACCCTCCCAGGGCTCTTCCCACCGCCCTCTGGCGTGGCAGTTGAGGGCCAGAGTGCACGTTCCAGACTGCAGCGCCCAAGGTACACCCATTGCCGGAAGCAACCTCAGATCTACAAGGTGATGCCCTCTGGGAGAAGCCACCCAGACAGGGCCAAAGCTTCTGGGGAAGGAATCAGAGCCCTGGATTTGTATTACAAAAGCCCAACCAGAGGACAGTGCCAGCAAACTGCCTCAAATTACCTCCGAGAGGTGGGCATCTGTGAGGACAGTCAAGGCCAAGGCCGCCTTGCAGTAAGAACCCATTGTTCACCTTCCTTTCCTTTTCACAACCCTCATCACGCAGTCTTGATACCCTCCGTCTCCACCACTCAGCCGTGAGCTCCATGAGGGCAGGGATCAGGTCTGACTTGTTCTTTGCTGTATCTCCAGCACTTACCCCTGATGTTTGATGAATGAATATTCATCAATCTATCTTTAGAAGACAGAATGTTACAAAGCATGGACTATCATTAAATCAGGTGATCTGGAAACATTTCATAAACCCAATGAGTATGGTTGATGCTAATGCCTAACGGTTTGCTAAGACTTGGTAGAGACCACAATGCCCTGTGATGGAGGCGTTTAATCCAGTGTAGCCCTGCAATGAATCGACCTCCCCCTCTAGCTGGACCTTGCCTCAGCCTATTAAGAGTGAATCCATAGAAATACTTCTGAGGACCTTCATACAACTGTCACTGACTGAGGGGCATCCACAGTTGGGCACCTTAAAATGTAGGACTTGTGCTGCCCCCAGAACTTCCCCATGCATCCAGAACTCCAGGTGGGGAACCATGGTCTGATATTGCCCTGATCCTGAAATCAACAGAAGACAAACTCATAAGGAGCCTTCATGAAATCCTACACCATCTGCACACAGGTGAAGAGAAAAGAAACGTGGAATTGGACCTCACTGCCACCACCTTAGACCACCATATCGTTGTGCTCTAATTAGCCGCTTCTTGCCTCTCCCACCACGAGGCTGGGTCTATACCATCCATGGTGTGTTTGTTCTCAAAACAAAGCAATAGCTTCCAGCCTTCACGAGGCAACTCCATTTCTACGATGTGTTCCATCCTGGAGAAGCAACAATCCCAAACCAATTTAACGCCTGCTAGGACAATGTCTTGTGGTATTGGACTCACCATCCTGAGGTCACTTCCAGAAATGTCAAGCCATTATGGATCTCTAAGTCGGCACCAGGCTGTTACAATAAACATAAACCATCTCTGACCAGGGACGCTCCCCCCACCCCACTGGGGCTGTACACAGCCACAGGATGCCAGAGAGTTCTGATAAGTCAATTGCTTATGACTTAAGAGCAACATTCTCTGGCCATAAATTGATCAAGAAGCCCTAGAGGTTATTTCCAAAGTCAAGAAGTCTTAAAACTACTTCTATGTCCTTGCAATTAGAAGCGCTTTTGGAAAATCCTTTGCAAGGACAGGCCTTCATTCTTAATTATGCCACAATGTATGCATCCCTGAAATTACAGGCTTCTGCTCGGCACTTATGACTGTATGCGTCTCTTCAGGCTTGAATATGCACTTTGACGTGCTGATGTGCTGAACCATCTACGGCCCCTGAAAGCGGCCTAGAGAGAGAAGGGATGACCGCAAGCAGGCAGGTGTAGATTAGACATGGTGAGGAGTGGAGTAATCACAGTGCGCTCCAGAGAGAAAGGATTAAAAAAGGAACCTACTCCCTTAAAGGAGAAAAGACCCCCTCTCCCAGCAGCATGAACAGCAGAGCAGACTGGGGGAATACTGAGTGTAGGGGCAGGACAGAAGCAGAGAAGTGTAATGCTTGTCCCTGTTTTTGAGGCCCCAACAAGCTTATGGGGGTAGGCAGTGCACACACAGGTTGCAAGTTAAATGTCCAAATAAATGACACAGAATAAGGGCTCTAGGAACGCAGGAAAGGGTTGACCATAAGTTTGGGTGGCCGCAAGGGACTTATAATGAATGGGAACTGGATGAGAGGAGACCAGGAGACAGGACCTTCTAGAAGCAGTTTTGCAATGGAGAGAGGTGATGCTAAGGCCCTGGGGTGACTAGAAAAGGGCCCCAAGCCCGTCCCAGGCAGTGGGGAGAAGGGGAGCACACAGGTAGGGTGGACACTGGCAGAAACCAGCAAAGCAAGACAGAGGGTAAGGACCAGAAATGCAAACTCCAGAAGCAGAGTGACCTGGTTCGTCCTGGTTTGTCTGAGGCAGGCCCAGCTCACTTCTGTTGTCCCACTGTCATTATTAATAGTTTCCCCTCACACTGTCAAGTGTCCCAGTTTGGGTGAAAAATTATATGGTCACTCTAGTTGGTAGGACCTTTGAGCAGCCACCTGCTCTACCCACAGGTCTCTGACAAACAGATCCAAAGGGTCTGAGATCACGCAATTCCCACGCGTCCCTGTCTAGCCCAGATCTAGAACATCCCATTCCAGATCCCGCGTCCTTGTTCCCACAGAAGCCTCCCTCTCCCCAAGCACCCAGGTTCTTTCTCTCTCCCATCACCATCCTTCAGAAGTCCTGGCTTTCCCTGAAAAATGAAGAAGTTTAATTTAAATTTAGAAAAAAAACATTTATGCAGAGCAAGAGACTCCATGAACAAATGAAAAAATAAGCCAGACACTACAGGCAACCGGGAGTGGATTTGTAGTCAGAACGTGTAAGAAATCCCTACGTATCAGTAAGAAAAAGACAAAAACCCCGATGGGAAAATGAGTAAAGAACACAGATGATTCACTGAAGTCCAAATGTCAATAATCACAAAAAGATGTTTAGCCTCACTAATAATGTTGAAATATTTAAAATTTAAAATTTAAGGTACTGTTTTATAGTCACCAGACCAAAAAATAAAATAAAATAATTGAAGTCTGACAATGGCAAGGGATGATGGACTAATAGCTACTCTCACGTTTGACAGGCGGTCACTTGGAAGAACAATTCAGCTCTCTCTACTAACCCAGGAGATGGACGTCCTCCGCACCCAGCAATTCTACTCCTACGAACATGTCCCAGAAAAGCTCTCTCACCCACAGCGTGAGGACACCCCACATCCCCTTGCACGAATGAGCACTCAGGTACCCAAGAGTGATAATGAAAAAAATTGGAAAGAATCTAAACATCCATTAACAGAAAAATGGACAAATTTTGTATAGCCATATACTATATATTTGGTATAGCCGTACGTCATATATTCACACAATAAATATTAATATCACACAGTAGTTAAAATGCATGAACCAGCATCAGAAGGATCACATAGAAAAGTCTCAATCATGCTGAGGGGGAAAAAGCAAGTTGCAGATTTATATAGTATAATACTGTCTATATACATTTTTAAATATGTAAACGTTTATGTGTACACGTATATGTATACCTGTGTGTTTCTATGTGTATATATGTGTGTGTTTATATAATAATAGTTTGTGGAAACAAATATGCAGCAAAAGTATAAAATTATGAGTGGGATGATGAACTCCAAAATCAGAATAGTGATTCCCGAAGGGGAAGAAGGTAGGATAATGGGATTGGGGAGGGGTATTCAGGGGGCTTCCAGTGAATCTGTAAGATTTTGTTTTTTAAAAAAGATCTGGTAGAAATATGGCAAAATGTTAAAATTTAACAAAACTGAGTGACAGGTAAAGGAATGTTCCTTATATTATTAGATGTATTAGTAGCCTCCCCACTCTTCATATTCTTCAAACACTTCACCATTGATAGTGGATATAGGAGGGTTGGGTAGCAGAGGTGTCTTAAGGAACAAAGGTTAGAGGACTAAGAGGCCCCAGGCAGGGACAAGTGTGGATGTTGGAAGCCCCCATCCCCCTGCAGGTGGAGCACCTCCTCTATAAGCCTGGTGGAGTCCAGGCAGGGTCAGGACAGCACTCCAGCCTCAGGCTGAATGGGGACAAGACTGGCAGGTGGGGAATGTGGTCCCCTCAGTCCCCCTTTCCCTCTTCTGTCTTTGATTGGCCCCTGTAGACCCTTTTCCCAGTTGGTCCTCATCACCTCAAAGCAGCTACTGGAACAAATTTCCTCTTCCCATGGTTGTCTCAGGAAAGAGCGCAGTTTTCAAGCCTACCAGACCGACAAAGATTAAAATATTTGATACAGCACAATATAACAGGTACGAATTTGTTCAGCAACACTCTGGTGCAAGAAATGTCACATTATCATTTGTCTAAATCAAACTAAACTCGGCTATGAGGCCCCCTCTCCGGAATCGGCAAGAGATTCAATCTCGGTCATGGTTTGGAAGGTTTCTGTCCCACTTGAAGATCACACTAAAGTGCTGGGAGGATTGCACATTCCAATACAGGCACCACTGAGACACCCATCATCCCAGCTGCCATGGTCCTTTCAAAAGCACCGGCTCCTCTCCCTCCGTGCCAGACTTAGACACACTTATCAGTCTGTCTCTGAGAATCCAGAAGCCTCCCTATCAGAGGTCCAGCCACCTCGCAAGGCCCTGTGTAAGTTGAGTGCAGGTCCCCAGGACTCAAGGCATCCTGGCACTACAACCCCACTGCAGGGAGCTGCCCCCAAGGCCGAGTCACTGTGCCATGTCGAATTCCAAAGCAGCATGACACGGGGGATGACGGCCCCTGTGGACACCAACCCTGACATATTGTCAAGCTTTGGGGAAAAGGGCTAAGTTTGCATGTGAACTACCAGAACTATAAGCCCGGAATCCAGGAGGTGGCTGTGGGGTTTTCACTCTGCTTGACTTTGGGATCAGGTTGACCTCTTTACACTGAGTAAACCCCCGGGGTGGAAGGAGGGGAGAGATACTTGATTTGCTAATATAAGAGAGGAACTGATGTGACCACATTTTAATCCCAAGCTCAAAAATGTCATCAAGGTTTACGTGTGGGCCACGGGCATTATACAGGGATTGTATTTTCTTCTTCTGATTTATTTGTGTTTTTTCAATTTTCTAAAATGAACACGTATTGCTTTTATAATAATAAAAAGAATAAGCTATTCACTTTAAAATTTTCTAAATATTTTGAAAGTAACCATTCTTCTGGGCCCAAAGCTGAAGCCACTTTCTCCACGTGCTGCTCCCGACTGCCGGGTGAGCGCGTGAGCCTCTCCTACTCTGGAAGCCCGCAGGGACGGACATCTCTGTGCTTCCTCTGTCTGGACTGTGGTTACGTATGTGCGTGACTTTGCTCCACCACTAGACGCCACCTCCCTGCACCCCTTAGACAACACTGGCCCACTCAGTGTGGCCCCTGTCCCACACTAATATTAGGCACAAAACTGGACAATATCTATTGTCTTCCCGATTTTGTAGATTAGGAAAGCGAAGCTCAGAGATTGCCAAGCCACAGGCCTTGGGCAGAGGTACATTAGAGGCCAGGCCCTTCTGACCCCAGGTGCTCACAGCAGAACCACAAATGTCACTTGGGATCAGACCCCAGTAGGAGACACCTGAACTCGTGTCTTTAGGGGGGGCATCCACTTCACCTCCCTGAGTCTGGGCCACGCTGCCTGCCATTCTAGGCAAAGAGGCATGGGGACGGAAATTGGGCATGCGTGGCTCAAAGCAGTGAGTGTTCCCTTCCTCTCTCTGCCATCTCAGGCCTGTGTTTTCGAGGGAGATAAATAAATCCAATTGAGGGGTATAGAATTAACAATCTCCCCCAAATAACAGACTAAGGCCCTGTTCTCCAATAGTTTTCTGAGTAATAAAGGAAGTATTTTGATCTCCTGCTGCCTGATTCATGGTCAGGACTTGGGCAGAGAAGACAGGGTGTCATATGAAAACCCCCTCAAACCCCAGCAGAATTCAGCTGACCACGGGGAATGCAGACATCCCTCCTTCTGTTAAACGTGTTGGGTTAACTCCAGGGCAAGGTTTCTCAAGCTCAGCACTATTGATATTTCAAACTGGGCAATTTTTTGTTGTAAGAGGCCGTCCTGTGCATTCTAGAATATTCAGCAGCACCCCAGCCTGCCAAAGGATGCCAGTAGTGCCCCCTCAGTTGTGACAACCATAAATGTCTCCGGGCACTGCCAAAAGTCCCCCAGGAGTCCCCCAGGAGTCCCCCAGTTGAGAACCACTGCTCTAAAGTTCTTTGCTCCCAGAGCTATGCCAGGATATTAATCGGAATATCAGACTGGACCCTTTGCCCTCACACAGCTCATCTCCCCTCGGGAAGACAGATCCTGTGCTCTGAATGGATTTGCAAAAGGTGAGCTCAGGGGCCAGAAAAGGACCCTCTAGATCATCTCGGACTATAACATCTTGGCCTACCCAGAAAGTTACCCTTGCCCCACCCCAGCCGCCTCCCCACCAGGCTCAGAAGTCTCCCTTCGGATTGGAAGCCTGGTTCTGACAGCCGTCACCTGGGACCAGGTAGGACCCGCAGTACTGAGGGTGTGTCAGGATCCAGTTGACTTTGCTCCCAGTTGTAACTTTTGATTCCATTTTGAGCCAGCTAAGGCCGCGGTGTAATCGAATTAGGCAAATATTATGGGGAAGAAAATGGGCCTGTAAGTAGCTTAAAGTGATGGAAATGACCTGAAGGTGGCCATGCAAATGGTCTGTATAATATCCTGTAATAACCCTGTCCAGGCAGCCCGAGGAGGCAGGCTTCCAATAATGAGGTGTCTGATTAGAATAATGTTCGGTGGGAGAATGTGTGAGTGTCCGCATAAATCAGGCCTGGAGAGCCTCCCCAATTAGCCGGGAAGGAGACAGGCAAGGTGGGTGCCAGCTCTGAGCCAGGCGGCTGCCAGGCGAGCTGCAGAGGTGGGGGAGGGAAACTGATCATAACAACCTCTGACATTTTATAACACTTGCCTGTTTATAAACCTTTTTCCTGGGCAATATTTCATCCGATTCTTACATGGTTTTTCGAAGATTAAATAAGATAACTTATCTTAGGAGACAATGTTCAATTTGGGTTGTGATTCCAGCCCCAGCACCCAGCATGGTGCCTGGCACATGGTAGTTGTTCAATAAACGGAAGCTACTGAGGGCCATGAGTTCCAAGCATCTGCTTTTCTTCTCTGCTGCCCCTGGGGGTGGAAGGAGGCTGCAGCGTACAGCCTCAGAGGACTTCCTTTCTCTTCCTCTGCTCCCCAAACAATGGAGGAGAGATTAGCGTTGTTCTCAAAAGAAAGCTGCTCACACAATGTTCCTTTCCTTCCTTCTCCTCCTTCTCCTCCCATCTCCGCTCCAGCTGATAAGAACACGGCCTAGGTATAAGGCCCCACCTGTCCAAGCCTCCTCATTCCATTCAGTAATTGCATTTTGAGTGTCTACCATGTGCCATTCATTCATTTACATATTCAAAAATAATTATTGGATGGGCCAGGCTCAGGCATACAGAGGAAAAGGAAAAAACAAAGGCAGTGGACAGCCACTAGTGGTCACGCTTCCCCTCTAGGTACCAGAGTCAATAAGCCCCAGTGGGTAGGGCAAGGGACTGTCAGTAAGCAGGGCCAGGCCACACAGCCTCGGGGCAGAAAAGCACCTGGACTCTTCATATCTGGGGACAGCTGTCCCATTGACAGGGGTTTTCACACTCCCTCTCCTGTAATCCTCACAGCTCACCTCTAAGAAACACTTCCATCCTTGCTGTTTCACCATGGAAGAAACTGAAACCCAAAGAAATTAAGTACCTTTTGTAAGATAACATAGCTGAAAAGCAAAACATTAGTTTCAACCCAGGGTTTCAGATTCCCAGTCTAGTCTTTTATATGTAAACAAGTGTACGTGGTACTCAAACCCCTGGGCATGCCCACAGCCCCACTGTGCAGATGCCTATGCGACACTTTGTTCTCACTTGTCCACAAACACAAGCCCACACACAGACTCAGCTCCACGTCCCTGTGTGCACCCAAGCAGCTCCCCAGAATGACACCTCACCTCTTGGGCTTTTTTTCTTTTGATGCCAAAGAGTAGTAATTTGGAGGGAATAGTTAAAGGGCCAAAACGGAGGTAGAATAACTGTACGCTAAAATTCTGAGCTGGACACGAGACTTCCGGAGAAGTCTGGACCAAGATAGGAAAAACTTGACACACAGTGACCTTGATGTGATCACCCAAAGCCTAGACAAGTATAAAGACTCCGTACAGGTAATGCACACATACAAATGTGCTTCCTGCTTGAGTGAACGAATGAATGAATGAATGTTCCTTCCTATCTCAGTCAGCTCAGGCTGCCCTAACAAAATACCATAGACTGGGTGGCTTAAACACCAGACATTTATTTTCTCCCAGTTCTGGAGGCTCCAAGTCCATGATCAAAGTTCCAATTTACTTGGTTTCTGGTGAGGCCTCTCTTCCTGACTTGTAGACAGCTGTCTTCTCACTGTGTCATCACACGGCCTCCCTTGGTGTGTGTGCACAGAGAGAGAGATCTCTGGTGTCTCTTCTTATAAGGACACTAATCCTTATCAGATTAGGGCCCCACCCTTACGACCTCATTTAACCTTAATTACCTCCCTAAAGGGCCCTATCTCCAAGTACAGTCACACCGGGGGTTAAGGCTTCTACATATGAATTGGGAGGAGGTGGATGTCACAATTCAATCCATAATGACTTCATCCTGTGAGCTGGAGACAAGCTTTGGAGCACAGGAACACATAGACAGATGCACGTCACATTCACCACTTGAACAGCCCCTGTGGGTTCTTGGATGCTGCAAATCTCAGACACAGCTTCCTTCTGTTCCAGAGCCCTGTAGCACAGGCCCTTGGAGGAGACAGGCTGTCAGGATCCAGGAAGGCTGGGATGTAGACTCTTCCCTGGGTACTCAGAAGCCTTCCCTCCTGGCCCCTGCCAACGTCAGAAGACGGGGCTGGGGAAGCATCTGGTCCAGGAGCAGCAGAGAATTAAACCCCTGACCCCCTGGGTGACCAACTGCAGCCTCAGCTAAGAAGCAGGCCTGAGAAGAGAAGAAATAAATAACCATACCTGGGCATGAATTTAAACATGGGCAGAGAAGCCTGGCATGGTGGGTGGCTCACACCTATAATCCCAGCACTTTGGGAGGCTAAAATGGGAAGATTGCTTGAGGCCAAGAGTTTAAGACCAGCCTGGGCAAGATAGCAAGACCTCATCTCCACAAAAAATGTATTTTTAAAATATTAGTCAGTTGTGGTGATGTGCATCTATAGTCCTAGCTACTCAGCAGGCTGAGGCACAAAGATGGTTCAGAACTCAGGAATTCAAGGCTGCAGTGAGCTATCATGATGCCACTGCACTCCAGCCTGGGTGACAGAGTGAGACCACATCTCTAAAAAAACATAAATAAATAATAAAATTAAATTTAAAAATAAACAGAGGCAGAGCCATTGAATTCTATCTTGCAGGGCTGGAAGAGCCCCCAGAGCTGAGCCCATCCAAATCTCTCATTTTATAGATGAGGACACAGAGGAGAGGGACTTGCCCAAGATATAACTAGTGTCCACGCTAGGTGCTGCCAGCTTTCATCAACCCATACTCCAAACTTCTTTCAGCCTGCACCTCCAGATTGGTGTTTCTCAAAGTGCAGGCTGAGGACCCCTGTGCAGAGCACCTATGGGCTGCTCATTTCGAAGGCAGAGTCCTAAGACCCTCACAGGAGAGTCTGTTTCATTATGTGTGAGAGGCACCCCAGGAATCTGCATGTTAATAAGCTCCCCAGGGGGAACTGGTGTGCTTCAAAACTTGAGAATGATGCCCCAGAGGGTTCTAGTCTGCTGCAGCAACTCAGAAACTATCAAATGACACAGGGACAGGGAAAGGGAGAAGACCCAGTGGCAGCATCTAATGGTGACAGGGGCAGGTAGAGACAACCCTCCACCTGTAACCAGCACAGAGCTATGGACAGTGAGGGCAGAGTGGGACCAACCCTTCCATCAAGTTCAGCCACATCCACCCTAGCGAGCAAGGGGATGCCTGCCCCACAGCCAAATTGCCCTTAGATCAGAAATGCAGGCACACCATTTCATTTTGCAGGGGGAGGAAGGACCCACGATTTGGTTCAAAGAATAGCAATAACCAGCCAAGCATGGAAATCCGAACTCTTGGAAACCTCATATATATAGAAGCATCTTGAACATTTGCACACCGCCTCTCCCAGCCCTCCAGAAGTCACACCAGACCACAACCAAGCTGCGCTGGTGCTACAAGGCCACCTGATGGCCATAAGAGGAACTGTCCAGCCTGACCTGCTTCCTGACTCAGAGATGACGTATGACTCCCCTCCCTTTTCTTTTTCTACCTTTTCTTACTGCTCCTTTCAGTAGATTCCCGTTCAGATTATTTCCCTCATGCAGTCACACCCACATTCTTTTTAATCTCTCCCTCTTACCAAATGACATCACTTGGGGCTTTCAAACTCAAATTCCTACAGGGGCTGAAAAGGAAATATTTTTGTTAAATGAAGTAAGGCTGGTCTGATGAGCAGCTTCGAGAACAGCTGATATTCAGCAACAGCCTGTTGTCATGATGTGAAAGTTCAATACCATAGGCCCACGTTGCTAGGTTCCTCAAAGCCAGAAATCTGGGTATTTTTAAATGAAATTTTTATATCCTGGCAGATCATTTTTTTAAAACTTTAAAGTGGTATGTGAGCCAGCATGGACAGCCCAAAGAGACATGTCTGAGGGTCACCAGTCTGTGCTGTGCAGGAGAATTCTTCTCTCTCCCTCTCCACCTTCCCCTGATAAGCCCAAATCATTGTAACAGCCATTAGACATGAGAGAAAGACTTAAGTCGATGCCATCTCAAAGAAAAAATAAAGTGGTACCAGAGGAATCCTTAAATTTTTAACCAAAATCAGACATTTCGAGAACGTGTATCATCAGCCCTAGTCTAAATCCCTTGAGAGAGCTCAGAAGAAACATTGCAGATTCTCCCCACACACATTTCCATAAACCTCTTCCCCTTTTAAATTAACCTGCTTCCCTCAAGCACCAGGATTCTAGATAAATAAAAAATGAGTTCTTCTTCAATGAAATTGTTTTTCTGTTTTGTTTAATTACTAGTATTGTGGCAGCATTGTTTCCTGCCATTTCCAATGCAAATGTGTAGTGTCTCTGCTTCATTGTGGATTGAGCAGGGGTTTATGAGCCAGCCCTGCAAAGCTAACCACCACTTAAAAGACTACCCCTATGGGAACATATGTGCCAAATTTCAAAGATCCAACTTTAACAGATCAGTTCCGGGAAGCACAGTCTCTTACATGCTTAGGGCTGCCTGGGAACGTGCTGGGTTTTGAGAGGTGCATTTTGCTTTTCACACCACTCTTACTAGCATCACAGACCATGAGGGTGAGAAACATCCTTAGAAATCACTTAGTCCACCCCCTCGTTCTACAGATGAGGGAAATGTTTACATGTGAGAAAATAGCAAGATGAAGTAACATGCCCCAATTCTCTCAGCTAGACAGTGACCTGGGTCCCCAGACAACCCGTGCAGAGACTGCTGCCTGTTCAGAGGATGGAAAACGCCATGGCCATAGGGCAGCCAAGAAAGAAAAGAAATAAGACAAAAGCATCCAACATTTATCGAATACTTGGTATGTGCCAGGCACTATGCTAGGCACTTAGACTCATTTAATCTCGTAGAAGCTCTACCAAGTGGTAAAATTCTCATCTCCACTATGCAGGTGAGGCTCCAGAGGTGAAGCTATCCATCCAAAGCCACACAGTGAATAAGAGCCAGAGTTGGGATGGGAATTCAGGCAGCCACACTCTTAATCAAGACACTGCTCCAGAGTTCCCCAATTTATCCCCCTGCCCCACTGTGTCAGTCCATTTTGCATTACTTAAAGGGATACCTGAGACTGAGTAACTTACAAGCAAAAGAGGTTTATTTGGCTCATGGTACTGCAGGCTGTACAAGAAGCATGGCGCCAGCATCTGCTTCTGGGGAGGGCTTTGGAGAGCTTCCAATCAAGACAGAAGGTAAAGAAGGAGCAGGTGTGTCACACGGCAAGAGAGGGAGCAAGAGAAGAGGAAGGGGTGCCCACGCTTTTTTAAACAACCAGCTCTTGCATGAACTAATAGAGTGAGAACTCACTGATTACCTTGGGGAGGGCACCAAGCCATTCATGAGGGATCCACCCCCCACCAGGCCTCACCTCCAACACTGGGGGTCAAATTTCAACATGAGATTTGGAGGGGGCAAACATCCAAACCATATTACTCCTCATACCCGCAGAGGAAGACCTTTGCAATCCAGTCATCTGGTGGAGGTAGTACATCTTTCTTTCCCTGTTGAAGGAGAGGTGGCTTCTAAGGTGTGGGATTTCTCTGTTGAGAAGTACCAGTAGCACCTTTCATTTTCAGGTCCTATGACAGTCTAGATGTCCAGAAAATCCTCCCAGTAAAGAACACCAAAAATATGATGAGTGAAAATAAGTGACTTTCCTACATGCATAGCTGAGCTTATGAGAAAAATACTCAAAGTCCAAAAATCACAGGAAAGCCCAATCCCAAGATGTATGTGCCTACTGAAGGCTAGGGTGGGGTGAAGGGTGATTCGATGACCCCTGCTGACCTGGAGCTTGAGTTTTAATGGACCAACATGAAGGCAAGGGGTTCCAGAGACAAAACCTGGGGAAACAGATGAGAGAACGTTTGCTCTCACAATCAAAAACTACAGGACACAACAGGAAATGAGAAGTACCTATAGGGAGAAGAAGTGCAGTGGGCTTCAAGCTACTAAAGCCAATTCTAGGAAATGAGAGTAAAACTATCAACAGTTACACGACACTTACTATGAGATGCACCCCATGCTAAAGGCTTTGCATGGACATATCCCTGTAACCTTTAACTGCACATTAAACCAATCAATCACTGACTGGCTTAGAAATAAGCCTAAAATATCAGAATTGGAAATGGCATTATCGATCACTTAATCTCATGTTTTTCAAACTGGAAGTCTTGCAATTTGGGGTTCAATTGAAAGATTGATAAGTCTGATAGGTAGATATATATTATAGATAGATGGCATGCACACATATAAGTATACATAAATGTATATGTGTGTATCCATATATGCACATACAGATATGAATGCATATCCTGGGTCCAGTGTAAAATTTATTTCTTACTACAGATCAAGGTAAAAAAATCAAAAGTCTTAGAAAACACTGATAAAACCCCAAGCCATCAATATCTTTTGTGGGAAACTGAGGCCCAGAGAGGGTGCAGCCAAAGTTCCTCACCTGGTAGAGCAGAGCCCAGATGAGGGCCATTTTTCCCCCACAGCAGTAAGGTGGCACTGGAGCCTTCCCCCTGCACAGCCCTGGGCTGGGAAGCTCCCTGCTGTGCCTCTCGGGGAGGGAACCCCAGAGCAAGTCCAGCTCTGCACAAAACTGAGCAGTAGGTAGTTTGCCCTCAGTGCCTCTAACTCCCTGGTGGGGCCTCCTGCATGTCTTCCTGCTGTCTCTACTGTCCTACGACCAACATCTGGCATCAGGAAAGGATTTAGTAACAGGCACAGAAAGCTAGAAATTACTCCCATGCTATTTTCTCCATGACTGTTTGTTCTTGTCCAAAAGGATTACAAGTTTAAGCCAAGACAAGAATTTCTCATTGTAGAGTCTTTCCCTCATGTCAGAAAACCAGCAGAAGCCTGTAATCCTAGCACCGTGGGAGGCCAAGGCAGGAGGATCACTTGAGGTCAGGAGTTCAAGGCCAGCCTGAGCAAGAACGAGACCCGTCTCTACTAAAAAATAGAAAAAATTACCTGGGCATGTTGTCGTGTGCCTGTAGTCCGAGCTACTCAGGAGGCTGAGGCAGGAGGATTGATTGAGCCCAGGAGTTTGAGGTTGCTGTGAGCTAGGCTGACACCACTGCACTCTAGCCCAGACAACTGAGTGCGACTTTGTCTCGAAAAAAAAAAAGAAAACCAGCAGAGAAGCCACTGGGGCAGCAGTAGGGGAGGGGAAGAACACACTGGCCTCTTGGGTACATGGTGACCCAGCTAGGTTATCAGGTGCCACCAGGAGACATGGGTGGCCCCAGGGGTGACTAAGGGGGTGGCATTATTCTTCTCCCCAGGATCTCCTTCAGTGCTCTTTTCTTTGACATGGAATCTTCTAGTCCTATTTGTTGCAAGGTTGGTAAATAGAATAACAAATAAGATTATGAATCTGCATTTTTAAACACACTTAGCAAAGTTTCTAATTCTAGATCAAGTATGTCCCTTCAAAGCCATCCCCTTGGGGGACACATCACTTATTTCAATAATACTTCCATTCATTTCAGGGTCTCTGTTTTAGAAATATTAATAATTACCTATCACGAAAGGCCTGCTATGGATCAAAAACTATGCCAGGCACTTCGCACACTATACCTTATTAAATCCTGTGAAAGAATTGTCCCCTTTTAAACAAGACAAAGCTAGTTTTATTCTACCTGTATCAGACCTCATCAATGGCCAGAAAAATTCTAATCCCTAATTTTAGTCATCACACTTAGCTCTAAAAGACTTCAGACTGTTTCCAGAAATCAAATCTACCCTTGAAATGCAAAAAAATGATCCCCACAGAGAACAGTCAAGAGAATGTGTCACATGCTCAGTTAGATTTCCCAAAAAGGAGTTCCAGGAATATTTTTGTTCCATGGGAACATCTTTGCGATAAGTTCATGGCCTCCCAAGATGACTACTTTGATGTGTAAACTCGTGTGTGTGTGTGTGTGTGTGTGTGTGTGCGCGCGCGTGTGCGTTTAACCAGCCAAAGTACTTTGGAGATACAGACTATACCCTTAGATCTGCCTAAATGTCTGATCTGGTACTTTGAGAGGAGAGGGGGCAGGAAGAAGGTGTCACAGAAGTTTCTTTCCTGATGGGTGAGAGGCGTGGCCGCCACATCCCTGGTGCCTTCCTGTCTGGTTCTGCACCCTCCTTCTCCTCCCGTGGGCTGCATCTCTGGTGACTGCACACAGCTAGTGACAGAAGATGCTTGGCACCAGGCTGTAGGTCCCCCTCATCTCCTCTTTTCCTTGATATGAACGACTGAAGTTCTCTCGACCTTATGTTGGTGTTTTGTGAGTTCATGGTCAAGCTTCCTTCCTATCAGACCTGTGGCCCCTCAGTCCCTCAAATACAGAAATTCCGGAGTTGCCACTGGTCAGGGGAGCCCTTAGTGCAGCTCAACAACTGCCACATTTCCTGAAGCCACTTTCTCTTCTCTTCTGTCTTCAGACTGCCAGCATCTCCTCCTTCTCAGTCTATGATCCTTGAAAAGAGACGCGACGGACTCCCCAGGCTTCCGCCACTGCGTCTGTCATTCCACCAGCTGCCGAGCCCACTGTCCCTGCTCGCCCTCCTGTCGCAGTGACTGCTCAGCCACACTTAATGAACAGGGTGGATCACGCCCTCCTCCTCCACACACTTCCTCCAGGACCACACTCCCTGGTGGTTCTCTCCCGTCTCCAGCAGTCTTTGCTGACTTGTCCCCATAGCCCTGCTGATGGAAGTGCCCCACGGATCAATCCTTTCTGTGCTTATCTGTTCAATAAACACTCACTTCCAAAGTGAGCTCATTCTGTCTCGTGGCTTTAAAATACCCTCAACACTAATAAGGAACTCGTAAGTTTCTATCTCCAACGGCCCACCCACCACCCTCCCTTGAACGTCACATCTTATCCTGGACTCACCCCACTCAGAACCCTTGAGCTTCCCCCCAGATCAGCTCCCCTAGCCCTCCCCGTCTCAGTAGGTGGCCACTCTATTTTTCCAGTTGCTCCTCCAATCAGTAAATCCCACTGGATATACTTTCCAAGGAGATGCAGAATCTGACCAATTCTCACCATTTGCCACCCACCACTGCCGGCCCCACACGCACCGCCTCCCCTCGCCTGGACATTGTGGGAGCCTCTCTCTGCTTCTACTCTTGCCCCTCAAAGTCTGTTATCCTCAGCACAGCAGCAGGGTGATCTGTTTAAAATCAAGTCAGATTACTAAACTCAACAGCAAAAACCAAACAACCAGTTTCAAAAATGGACAAAGAACTTGTATAGACATTTCTCCAAAGCAGATATATAAGCAGCCAAACATGCACAAGAAAAGATGCTCGATATCACTAATAGTTAAGAAAATTCAAAAAAAAAATGCAAATGAAAACTACGATGATATACCACCACACACTAATTAGGATGGCTACTATCAAAAATAAAAACTAGACAATAGAAAAAAATAAAAACTAGTCGGTGAGGATGTGGAGGAATTGGAACACTTACTTGTGCACTGGTTGGTGGGAATGTAAAATGGTGCAGCCATTTGGTGGAAAACAGCATGGTGGTCCCTCAAAAAATTAAAATATGGCTAGGCTCACATGCCGGTACTTTGGGAGGCCAAGGTGGGAAGATCATTTGAGACCAGGAGTTCAAGGCCAACCTGAGCAACATAGTGAGACCCTATCTCTACAAAACATAAAAACAAAAAAATTAGTTACACATGTTGGCACACACCTGTAGTTCCAGCTGCTCGGGAGGCTGAGGCAGGAGGATCACTTGAGCTCAAGAGTTCGAGGCTGCAGTGAGCTGTGATCATGCCACTGTACTCCAGCCTGGGCAACTAAGCAAGCCCCTGTCTCTAAAATAAAAAAAAAATTAAAAATAGAACTACCATATGATTTGGCAATTCCCGTTCTGGGTATGTATCTAAAAGAATTGAAAGCAAGGTCCCAAAGAGATGTTTGTATACCTATGTCCACAGCAGCATTATTTATTATACAATAGCCAAAACATGGACACAACCCAAGTGTCCAACTATGGATGAATGAATAAGCAAAATGTGGTCTGTGCGTACAATGGAATGTTACTCAACCTTAAAAAGGAAGGACATTCTGATACATGCCACAATGTGGAGAATCCTTGAAGGCATTATGCTAAGTGAAATAAGCCAGTCACAAAAGAACAAATACTGTACAACTCCACTTATCTGATGTGACCCAAAGGAGTCAACGCATAGACACAGAAAGTAGAATACGGGTTGAATCGTGTCCTCCCCAAAAAGATATGCTGAAGTCCTAACACCTAGTGCCTCAGAATGTGACCTTACTTAGAAATAGGATTGTCACAGACATAACTAGTTTAGATGAAATCATACTGGAGTCGGTGGGCCCCTAATCCAACGTGACCACAGTCCTTACAAGAAGACAGCCAGGCGAAGACAGAGAACCACAAGGACAGTGTCATGTGATGAGGAAGGCAGAGATTTGAGCCCTGCAGCTGCAAGCCAAGGGACACCCATGATTGCCAACCAACTCACAGAATCCATAAGAGGCAAGGAAGCCTTTTCCTGTATGCTTTTCAGAAGGAGGTGGTCCTGCTGGCACCTTGATTTTAGACTTCTAGTCCCTGGAACCGTGAGACAACAAATTTCTGTTGTTTTAAGCCTTTCTGTTTGTGGCAGCCCCAGGACACTTAATACCAACCTTGATGACCTCGAGGAGAAAGTCTCATTTGGGGCTAGCAGGTTTTCAACGCCTTTCCAGCACTTTCTAATTTCTCTTTTTACAAAGAGAAAACAGTCCTCAAGCTAAGTGCTTTCAGCAGAAAAGACACCTAACTCAATTTTAATAACATTCTTTTGATTTCATTATATTTATTTTTATGATTGCCATCTATTTCTGGCAAGTGATAGCTGGTTTTCCTTGCACAACAGTAAAACAAAGTTTCCCTTTCAGATAAATAAAGTTAAAAAAATGAGTTGATTTAAAGAAAAATATTACGTCACATTAAAAGAAGTGGCATAAAAATATGGCAAAAATCGTGAGGGCAGGGATGGTAACTGAAGTTGGGCATATACCATCTTAAGGAAAGCCCAGAGTGGATACTCGCTATTGATCTTCCTTTAATGTCCCAAATCATAAATGCAAAATAGATAAAAATGAAAATGACAACACATACACTAATTAGGAAAAATTGTAAAGTAGGCAAAGTTGTCTTCCCCTTAGTGTTGCCTTTTCACACCTTCCCCACCCTCCTTTGCCTTCCCTCACCTGGGGACCCAGGGCCTGCACCTGGCCAGGCTCCTTCATCATCAAAGCAAACCGATCTGATAAACCAACTCCAGCTGAGCTCAGAGCTAGAGGACTTGTGGTGACAGCCACATCATTGTCACTAACATGATAAGTGACTTTGGGCAAATCCCTTAGTCTCTCTGGACTGCAGTTTCCTCTGTACAAGAGAAGACGAGAGAATCTTCAGGGTCTCTTCCTGCTCTGAATTCTACGCTTCTGGGATGTTAGTGATTTAATGTGTTCCCCTCTTAGGGACTCACATTTCACTTTAAAAAAAAAAAAGCCCTCAGGAAAGGGATGAATAAATCCATAGGAATGAGTTCCCAGTAGTGGAATTCCAGGCTCAGTGGCACATGGGGAAGAGAGATTTTTTTTAGGGTGTTTGGGTGGGGTGCTTCTAAAATCACACAGTGGGACACCTCCGCCTCTATGTGAGGCCGGCTTCACTCCCAGATGACAGGCCAACCATCATCTCAGACCCCCACCTCCACACAGGGCCTGCCCCTGCCCCTGGGGTCGCTGCCTTCCACTCCATCAGGAATCAGGACGCCAGACCTCTGACAGGGCTGAATACTACATTTTTAATTTTGGGGAAGCAAAATATAGGTGTTTATTTACATGCATGTCCGAGTACACACACACACACATACACGCACACAGAGTTGGGGGCAGGAAAGGGCCAAGAAGAAAAATCAGCTTTGACAGCCTAATAAATGTCAATTTCTGAGGGGGGCTGAGTTAGAAGATGAATCCTCGGAACTTTAATTGGAGACATGATGCTCGCACTTTGCCAGGCAGCCCCGCCTCTGCGGCAGATCCCGCCACAGATAGCAAGGCCCTGCCTTCCTCTAATTGACAGGAGACCTCTGTCTGCCAGGATTTGGTTCTGGGATGTCAAGAGGCAGGGGGGTGGGCTGGGGGGTGCTCTAATGCCCCTCAGAGAGGAGAGGAGAAGGGCCCCAGAGGACTTGGGCCCAAAGGCAGAGAGCCCAATGGGCTGACCCGTCACACACTATGCCTGCCCTGCATGAGACCCAGCAGACAAAGGGTCCCCCCTGACTAGTGATGTCTGCTTCCCACCCAACAGCAAGTCAGGAGGCTCCTTTCTGACGCCATGATGGTGCCCTAAGCCAGGCGCAATGGGAGGGGGAGAAAACACGCGAGAGGAGCCCAGGAACCAAGGGTTCTACCTGGAGACACAGTGGCTGGGAGGATTGTTCCAGAGCCAGGCTGCCTGGAATTATGGCTCAGCGCCACCACCACTGGACCGGGTCAAGTGCTTGTCCTTCCTGTGACTCAGTTTCATCCCTCAAAGCACTGTGAGAGGATCTGAGGGGCTAATCCAGGTGGTGTGCACACTCACACTCGCACCAACACAGCATTACTCAACAGGAGAAAGCTCTTCTTCAGCGCACCGTGCCTCTCTCTGCCAGAGCGTTGCAGCCAGCACTCCTGAGCTAACTGTGGAGCCCCATCCCCATGGCCCAAACAAGCTGGATGTCATGCCGGGGACAGCTCAGCTAGGACAGACGGCCACCGTAGCAATCTAGCTGGAAAAGCAGCCATCGCCACCAACTCCTGGGCCACCACCACGCTCTTACCAACCACTGTCTAATAAAACACCAAGGACCATGTTTCCTTCCAGAACCCCCAAGCATTCTCTTTTTGGCCACCTGCAGCCCCTATCCTAGCCATGCAATTTTGTTGTGTTTATATTAGTAACTAGCATCTGCACAGTCCTTTACAAAGCAATTTTTAATTTACATGTTTGAATTGATAATGCACTCACATGGTTCAAAAATTTTTAAATCTATATTAAAAGGCAAATAGTGAAGAATCTCCCTGTTATTCCTGTTTCCTACCTTTCCAGACTCCACCCTTGCCCCCCCCCCACCCCAGGTAACCACTATTATTAGTTCCTCAGAGATCCTTTTAGAGTTTCATTCTGTATGCAAAGGCAAATATTCCTATGTCTCCCCTTTTTAAATACAAAATGTAGCATACTATCCACACTGTTCTGTACCTTGCTTTTCTTCACTTGATGATATGTCTTATATGTCAGTACAAAGCTTTCTTTGCTTTTCCTTTTCACAGCTGCGTAATACTCCATTATGTGGCTAAAACAAAGTCTCTTAAAGAGACCCCAGTTGGTGAGCATTTACATTGTTTCCAACTTTTCCCATGGCAAGCATCATGTAACAAATAGCTATAAACCGATCCCTTGCACTTATCCAAATATATTTACAGGATAATATCCCAGAAACAGAATTGCTAGATCAGAAGATACTTGTATTTAAACTGTCGAAAGTATTGCCAAATGGCCCTCCCTAGAGGTTTTACGAATTTATCTCCCCATGAGAAATACTAGATGGCCAGTTTCTTTACAACTGCACAAGTATTACAGGGTGTTATCAACTTTCTGGACTTTTTCCAATCTGTTAGGTACAAAAAAAAGTCTATCGGTGTAATGTTAATTTACGTTTCTCTCATTTGGAATGAGGTCGAGTGTTGCTGTATGTTATACATTTAAGAGCCAGTTGTATTTCGTTACTTTAGATGGACTTTGCTATCCATTTATCTCCCTTGTCTTCACAATCCCCCTGCGAGATATGTGAAGTAAGTATTAATAACATGTGCACTTTAAAATGCTATAGCTAAGACTCGAAGCATTTAAGACACTGGCTCAAAGCCGTAGGCTGGTATGGCAGAGCCAAAATACCATTTTGCATTTTTTTTCCAATTGTTTTATGTTTTGGATCTTCCCAATTGAGCAGTACACTTCTGATCCGCCTTTGAATCAGCCCCATGAACCTAGAACGGTGCTGTGAGCTGGGACCAAGTGTCCAGACCCGGTTTCCTGCTGTGGCACTGTGAGTCACTGGCTGTGTGCCTCAGGGCCAGTCCCTTCACTCTCAAGGCAGACTTTCCATATCTATAAAGCCAAGATTTGAACTAAATCACCAAGGTCTCTTCCAGGAAATGAGTATAGTGGGAAGCACTCCATGAATCTTTTATTATTATTTCTTTTTGAGCGGATAAAATAAAACAGTTTTCAGACCTCCCAAGTTGAGATCATTCACATCATCCCCATTGATGATTAATCCCAGTTTAACCAGAGGTGGAGGTGGAAGGGACTAGGGGGGCTCCAGGCCATGTCAGGACGGAGAGTGCCTATCACAGTGGTATGCTGCAGTCAGCCTGTCCTGAGAGCCGACCGTGAGATCTTTCCAGAGTTTTGCAAGCCAAATGACGTCCAACTGATAGTTTAAAACCGACCATAGTGGGAAAATTTACACCATGGGAATCAGCAAACGCAACATAGGAGAGCATCCCTGTCCCCCAAACCCAGAGCCAGCTGTTCGCTGGTGTTCATTTGCCCCCATGTCTCCTCCAGAAGGTCTACAAAACATCACAAGCAACTGGGTCACTGGGGAATTGGCAAGACTTTCAGGGAGCATGGAGGGTTCTAGGACTGAGAAGGGCTCACCCAGGCCAGAACCCCAGCCCTCCACGTCACCTCCAGGGGTCAAAGCACGGACCCTGCAGCAAACTGCAGGGTTCAAATCCCTGCTCCCCACAGCCCAGCTATGTGACCTTGAATACAGTTGCTTAACTGCTGGGCCTCAGGCTCCTCACCTGAAAAATGGGGAAGTAATAACCATGGTGACCACCTCAAGGGGATTTGTGAAAATTAATGCATTAACACCTAGAAAGCATTTAGAACTGGCACAATTAAACACTCAGTAAGCAATTGCTATTGTTGTTCTTTTACTGCTCTACAGGCCAAGAATGGTGGCTGAGAGTCTCAGGGCCGGGCTTCTGGTCCTCCCCGGTCTGTAGCTGTGGGATCTTGGGAAATCTCTTCATCCCTCTCAGCCTGTTTCCTTATTTATAAAGAAAGAGAGCGGATAACCACTAGGATCTGTTCTGTCCCTCCCGTCCTGTCATGCTGGAGTCCCCTGATCCCACTGGGTTCTCGTTAGGGGTGGCTGCTGCTGCATCACCCCTCTGGGAGCCTCCCCGGGTGCCCTGGCAGAGCCGGGCCTCCCTCCCCTGGGCTCCCGCGCCCCAGCACTGTGCCTGCTGGTGGCCCCACAGCCCTTACATGCCACACTGTGGGTGACTGTCCACCCGTCTCCCCACTAGACACTAGGGATGTGCCTCTATCTTCTCCATCGCCTTCTCCAGCAAGAGAAGACCCTCGATAGTGGAATGAGGAAGGGAGGAGACCAGGCACCTTCTGAAACAAGCCCTTACCCACCTAGCCTGTACCCTCCCCAGCCCTCACGACACCAGCCCAGGTCTGGACTGTCGGCTGCAGAGAGACCCCCGGCCAACCGGCAAGGCTGCACTGCTCCCCCTCTTTCTTGGTGTGAAGAAAGAGAGAAGCCGCTCAGATTAGGGCTGGGGAATGAGCCGGTACCACATTCCCCACTGGCTGGTCCAGAGCCTGCCAGCCCAGGGGACATTTCCAGCCGGCAGTCTGGCAAGGGGCTGGCTCCCGCATGGATCCCTCTGCTGGGACCCTTGAGCTCTCTAACTCCTGGGCTGTTGGGTGGAGGAAGGGGATGGGCAAGTGCAGAGGGCAGGTCCCAGGGCACTTGTAGCCCCTGAGAGCGGGCGAGGATCCCCTCAGTGCTGGGTCCTGGGCACCTTGCCCACTTCACCCTTGTCCGGGTTCTAGCAGAGATGCAGGGGCTGGTCCTTCCTGCATAGCCACGCCCTCCTCTCTGGAGACCTCCTCCCTCCCTGCTGTAGTTTTCTCCATGGCACTTACTGCCATCTGACATACCATAAATTTTATTTGTCTTTTGTTTATTGTCCTGCTCCCCACCAAAGAAGGTAAATTCCACAAGGGCAAAGGTTTTTGTTCTTTTCTTCACTCTATCGCCGGGACCAAGAACACTGTTTGGCATTTCATTAGCGCTTGATCGATATCTGTGGAATGAATGAAAAACTACATCTCCAACCCTCAACCCAGAAACACACACACACACACACACACACACACACACACACACACATACACACACGATACTTCTATCCAGATCAAATTTCTCGCTGTCACCTATTTCCTGCTCCAATGATAATAATTGAAGGGTTGACTGGTAATGAACTTAAGGCATGACCACTTTACAGAGGTATTTGCATTTTATAAGGGAGGCTTTTAGAAATGATAAAATCATTCAGGAGCCAAGGGAGTGAAGCTCTAATGGGTGAATTATATGAAGGAGGTATTTTGGGGCCCCCTCCTGCCCAGCTCAGATCAGCATGTAGGAATCAGGCCCCCAAATCACACAGCCACCCGCCTCACCCCCTCAACACAGTTCAACTGTCTCTGATTCCTGGGGAGGAAGTATCAGCTGTCCTGACCACTGGAATCCCCCGCTGGCTCCCCTGCCCCAGCCCAGCCCCTGCACATAAGGACTCGTTTTGTCTTTGTCCAAACGGTCCAATGGAGCTGCCAGGTTTGGCGTTGGTATGCCAGGAAGCATGGCTTTCTGACACGGGGGTTCCCGACCAGGGCAGGGATGGCCAGTCCTCAGCTCCCAAAGGCCACCTGGCATTTCAGTGATGTGTCAGGCACCCACCCAGAAGAGCCAGCATGCTGGCGCTCTGGGTGTCAGACCCCACAGCACAGGCCAGAATGATCGGGGATGAAGCAGGGGCCCCTACAGAGTGAGCGGTCAGTGGGTCTATGAATGGAGTTGTCCCCATCGAGCATCTTGTACATGCAGAGCATGCGTTTAGGCTCCAGGCAGAGGAACATCTCCAGGTCCCTGTCTCCTACCCCCATAGCTCTCATCGGCTCTGATCTGGCTGGACATGGGCTGCTTCAGTGGAACCAATCACAAAGCTAGTGTTGGAGAACCCCTGAAAACAGAGGGTGTCCTTCAGATTGTCCCTGCACTTAGAAGAACCTGCATGCGGGCCAGATGTCTGAGCTTTCGCAATGGGGACCCCAGCCTGCTGAGCCAATCCTACCCCACCTTGAGGGTGCTCTGAACAGCAGGTGGAGGGAGTGTTCTGAACGGAAGCGGGGACATTCTCAACAGTGGCTGGTCCCGGGTCCAGACCTCCTGAAAAAGGAGCCCATGGTGTAGCAGGGCTGCCCCTCGGCAGCCCCATCCTGTGGACAGGAGGAAGGCCCAAGCCAGCAGTGACCTAAGGATACCTGCAGGTGCCAGCAATGACAAGCCTGGGGACATTCAGAATGTGACCTCATGCAGACACTGCAATAGGAGTGCACCCTCTCAACCCCACCTGCTCAGTGTTGTCGGGGCCACACCTTAAACTGCCAGCACATTCACTCAGATCACAACCCACAATGTCTTGGACAGAGCCTAGCTGGGGTGGGTTCAGCAGGGAGGGCTTCTGGGCTGTCCTAAAGTCAGGGCGAGGGCTCCAGCCAGAACTGTTCTCGTCTATGGGGGCAGGGCAGGTATAACAGGCTCCAGGGAGCCCCAGCACCAGCCGCCGGCCCCTAAGTGCAGGCCCTCCAGCCAGATGGTCTCCATTGATCTGCTGGAGATTTTGCAGACTGGTCAGTTCTCCGTCCCATTCTTCTTCCAGCTCTGATCCCCTCCTCCTCTGGCCATCCATCATCTGTCCACCTGCCTGGATCAGCAGGAAGGGGCAGCCTCTTTTATTTATTTTTATTTTTTAGAGACAGGGTCTTGCTCTGTCGCCCAGGCTACAATGCAGCGGCGCCATCATAGCTCACTGCAGCATCGAGCTCCTGGGCTCCTCCAGCCATCCTCCTGCCTCTCAGCCTCTCTGCCTGGCTAATTTGGGGGCAGCCTCTTAAAGGAGCCAGAGGCCAACCCTCGGGTGCCTTGCAAGCTGCCTACAGACACCAAAGCCTCCCTGTGCCCTGGGTCACTTGCACATGGTCTGTGCAGCCTCTGGCAAGCACCAGAGGAAGGTGGCTGAGCTAGCAACAGGTAAGTCTAAGACTCTCATACCCCGTCCCCTCGGTGGGCCCGTCCTCTGTCCCATCCTCATTGCTCTCAGTCTGATGCCTCGTGGAAGCTCCGATGACCCCTGAGACGTGAGCTGAGAAAAATGTAGGCATTTGCTTGCCATCAGCGACTCTGGAGAATGACAATCACTTACAATTGAATAGAGGTGCACAATTTCCACCTTCCTGTGATCTTATTTAAGCCACAGGACAACCACATGAGGTCAATGGGTGCCACTAACCCTATCTCCCAGAGGAGAAAACCGAGGTTCAGAGCAGTGATGTAACTTGTCCTGTTGCACAGTGGTCAGGGACAGAGGCCCTGGAGGCAGTTCTCTTGCCACCCTGCTACACTGCCTCTTGGAAGTCAAGTCACAAAGGAACAAGCAGCATTGGCTGGCAGGCTGCCTGCTGTGCAGGGAAGGGCTTGGCCGAGTCCCAGCATGGCCGCTTATGAGCCTGGGTGGCCAGGGCCAGGAATCCTGTCTCTCCAAACTCAGTTTCCTCATCTGTAGAACCCAAATAACACCCATGTCTTGAACAAAGGAGAACGGAGGATGCCCTGGACCCTCAGAAGCCCTGTGCCCTGGCAGGGGTCATGGCCACTGCACCCCCAGGCAGCCCTCTGAGTGTTGGGGATGATGTGACATTCTGTGAAAAAAAGCAGCCTCCGCAGCTAATTGTGACTTCCATGAACAAAAGCTGCTGTCTCCCTCTCCCTTCCTTGAAGAGAGACCTCTGTGTCCATGACTCCCTTTGTAAAGGAACAAAGAGGACCAGGCCCAAGGTGGAGAGGAGCGACAAGGAAGAATGCTGTGTGAAGCCGGAGAAGGGTCCGGCCAGGGATGATTTGTACTTGGAGACAGACATTCCTGGTAGCTGAAGGACGGGGAGCCCAGCTGGGACAGGAGGGAGAAGATGCAGCTGGACTGGGGGACAGCTCTAAGCCCAGCTTTCAAGGAAGGGTGAAGCCTGATTTCACAGCCACCTGCAGGCACCTGCTAATGAAGGACTCTAGTCCATGAAAAATGCCTCCCAGGTGTTTGTGGCTGTCCCCAGGGGCTGGCTGTCTGCCTTCTGGAACTGGTGCCACCTCCACCAAGAGCACCACCTCTAAACTTCTATGTCCACCAGGCACCACAAACTCCCAGACTCCTGAGGTTGCCTGAGCTTGGATCTACTGACAGTACCTCGAATCTCGTAGTAAAGTCAAGAAATTGTCACCTTCCCTTTTCTGTCTTAACCTCAACTAGAGGAGTGCCCGAACATGCAGCAAGTGCCCAGAGGCCTTAAGAGCTCTAAGTGAAAGAGGGCTGCTGAGAGACAAGTCCCAAAGACAGAAACCCAGATACAGCTCCACTGTGGGCTAATGGTGCCTCCTCGGTTTGTGCAGTATACAGCTCATACAGTTGTACCTGGTGGCCCTATAGACACTATCCATCCTCAGGACACCCCATCTCCCTGACAATTTGCTCTTTATTCCTTGCTCAAGTTTGTTGTGCTTGCCTGAGCCCTCATTGCAAATGGCGCCTCCTAAAGTTGTTCATTGTTCAACCTGCATAAGCATGCACAGAGAACCTGCAATGCTATCTCCTTCCTTTAGGATAAGTTCTTTCCCAGGGAGCTCCTCTGTCCCTCACGCTATTGGACCCACCCTACCATTTCTCCAGACACGTCTGAATGCCACCAGTGGGCCCCAGTACATGTTCAAATTAAGACTCTGAACCCATATTTTCTACACTCCCTCCTGGCAAAGTCATTTCTGCTGCCTTGCTGTGCTGATGAGTTCCCCCAAACAGAGAACTAACCATAGAGTTAGCCAGTCAATTTTGCCCGGGTTACCCCGAGGGCACAGACCCTGGAAGTCTGGCTCTGAGACTCCCATAGGTGACACCCAACCCATCACTGTGGGACCTCTGGGGCCATTCCCAGTCTCTGCCCCAGTTGTTCCTTCATATGTCCACACCTGCCTGTTCAACCAGACCTGTCTCAGCTCACCTCTGCGCCCTCCCATCAGCCCCAAGCCCCAGCACCCCATACATCCTGGTGCACCAGTCTTTCCTGTCTGAAGGTGGAAGCAGGAACCGGAGCTGGGAGCTGGCTGCAGCACCCTGCTTTGAAGTTGCCTGCTGAGGAAAGCTACTCCCTGGGGTCAGGGCCAAGAGCCACACGGGGGGGTAGTTATCAGAGGCAAACGGAAAGAGTCCGCACGGCTTTCCTTCCAGGATGGGTCAGCAAGGTAACCAGCAGGAGGAGAGCAGCTCGGTCTCAGTGGCCCTCGACTAACCTGGGCCCCTCGCTCGCTCCCCCAGGCACCAGCTCCCAGACTTGCAGGGCTGGCATTGAGGGGAAGGAATCTTTGCTCAGAGCTACTGGCTCTGGCAGGAAGGTAGAGTAGGCAATCTGGAATCCCCTACCAGTCTGCTCCTCCACTATCCACATAAAAGGTCAAAAATGATCTCCCTGTGCATGGAGGAAGCCTCAAAATCACTGATTTAGTCCTTTGTGTCAAGCACAACCATAAACAAGTCTTCATAAAATGTAAATACATCCAAGAGGGATTTAAAAAAGATTTTTAAAACTTGGCCTCAGTGTCCATAGTGGAAAATAAGGACTTAGTGTTGCTAAGGCCCCTTCTGGCTCAAACATCTAACTCTTTGAAATCTCAGTGATGAGGGGGTTTCTCAGCCCTGGGGCCCCCGGAAGGCCCAGCCTGTGCAGAAGGGGGCTGCAGCGAGGAGATGGGCACAGGGACAGAGGGGTACACAGGCTGGGGAAATGTGCCCATGCCCAGCCCCTGTCGGCACCTCCTCTATCCACAGGCTTGGCTGCCAGGCTTTTAGGGTATACTAGAGGTGCAGCACCAAATGGCCCCAGATTCCAGGCCCTGGTCAGGGCCATTCTCACCTTCAGCCCCTCCTGGGGACCCTAGGGACCTCATTTAATCCACTCATGCCCCACCCCAGGTCATTTGCATTTTAAAAGGGAGGGAAGGAATCCCACCCAAAATACAAATGGTGGGATTCTTGGCGTCAGCAGGGCAGATGTTTCTGGGTGGTGGGGAGTCTCCAGGGCACTGGCCACAAATCATTCCACATTGGAGAGTGCCTGTGTCCCCCAGCAAGCAAAGTGAGCTTTGTTTATTCTTTCAATCAAGAGCCACTTATTTGTGCCTACCTTGTGCCAGGCATTGTGCTAAGTGTCAAGGACATAACGATGAATTATGTAAAGAATGAAGCCTGCCCTTTGGACATCTGCAGTCTCGTGGGGGAGATGGCAACCCTCCTTCAGAATGTTCTCTTGGCTCCTTTCTGCCTAATTGCTCCCCAGCTTCCTCCTCTTAGAACTGTTTGTATTCCCAGAGCTCCTCTTGCAGGTGGCAGGGCAGTGGCTGCAGGGGCAACTGGACCAGGTGCTCCTCCCCAGCAAGGAGCCTGCGTCCGTGCCCTGAAGTGCCCATTGCCAAGCCAAGAGTGGATGTGGCAGCTCAGATAAGGAAGGAGATGTCCCCTGCGGCTGCCTGTTCTCCACCCTTGCCTCAAGTCCAAGGTCTTCTAGTCCATGAAGCAGCTTCCTGTCCAAGCTCACCCATTTTGGGGCAATCGAGCATCGCCTTGTCCAGGTGTGCAAACTTGCCCGAGATAAGAGACCCCCCCTCCCTGTCCAGTAGCTAAAGGGCCATTGACGTGGCCCTCCTCCCCTCCCCTGCAACACCCTTCTGCTTTTCTTCCTTCCCAACCTAGTCCTTCCACCTCCACAAAGCCTAAGTTCACCCTCCAAAGACAAGGAGGAGCTCTGCTCTCCACCCCTCCCTTGCCTTGTTGGTAAAATGCGGATGTCTCACCCTGAACCCCTGGCAGAGCTGTTGGAAGTAAAATGAGACCATGAGTAACACCAGAGCTCTGTGTGTGTCAGGCTCTCTTCTCAGAGCTGTGCATTTATTCAGTCATTTCACCTTCCCCCCAAGCCTCTGAGACATGTTATCATCATCTTCCATTTTTGTTTTTTTTTTAAGACAGAGTCTCCCTCTGTTGCCCCGGCCAGAGTACCATGGCGTCAGCCCAGCTCACAGCAACCTCAAACTCCTGGGCTCAAGCGATCCTCCTGCCTTGGCCTCCCAGAGTGCTAGGAATACAGGTGTTAGCCACCGCCCCCAGCCCATTGTCTTCCTTTTCCACATGTAGAAACAGAGACGCATACCCAAAGACACAGCAAGTAGCAGAACCAGATTTTGGATCCAAGCAGCCAGACTACATACAGTCTGTGTGCCTAACTGTGGACACTCAACTGCCCTCAAAGCAGTTTGCAAACAAGGTCATGCCATGCAAGCTCAAGAACACTCTTTTCATTTTAAATGCTGGTGCCCCTTGCAAATACCTCTCACCCCAACCCCACCCACGCCGCTCAGCTCAGACACCTGGATGCCCAAGGCTGACCCTGCCCTGGGTGCCAGTCTCAGAATTACTTAGCCCAGCACTGGCACCTCAGCTCCCCCACAAATCCAGCAAAACCCAGCGCTCCCCTAGCCAACCCCCTCGGCCCCCACCAGCCTCTGGCCCAGAGATCCAGGAGCTAGTGCCAAGAAGAGGGCTCCAGAGGTGGGGGCAGGAGGGGCAAGGAGGACGGAGGCAGGCCTGGCCAGACCCTGGGGAGCAATGCAGTCTGCTCTGCGCCGGCCAGCATGGGATCTGCCTGGGAGTGGAGCCGGGCAGTGATGGACAGCGCCTGCCATGGGCAAACCAGCCTGACACCTAATCAGATCAGACCCCCTCTCCCAGCTCCTCTCGTCCCTCCGCCTCCTCCTTCCAGCTCACTGGCCTCCCCACTAGCATCCCAGCCCCACCCTGCCTGAGATCCCCAGCTGCCCAGTCGGTTTCATAAATGGCCCTTGCAGGAGGTGGGCACCTTGGCTAATTGAATCAGCACCCGAGAGGCAGGAGGCCGGAGGCTGGTTAGCATCACAGCTGAAAAGTGGTGGCAGCCACAGCTTGAGTGGAGCTATCAGGGAGGAGCCTGGGAGGTAGGGGAGGGGGAGGCCCCAGCAAGCTTGGCCTTTACAGATTCTGAAGCTCCAGGTGGGAACTCACCAGAGGGCCTGGCCACCCCCACTGTCACAGGCTTACCTGGTACACCCCAGCCCCACCCCACCCCCACACACCACTCATGCGCTCTGGAAAAAGACATTCCAAGGGGCAGCAAGAGAGACAGAGAAGAAAAGAAACAAGAAGGGTGATGTAGCGTGCTCGTGTGTGCACACCTGCTGTCTAGGAATCTGTGCGAACGTCTCTGCTGGGTACCAGGTGTGATGCATGCTTACCTGCCCGGATGTCACCTGTGCCTAATAATTAGCCAACGAGACCAGGTCGCAGGGAAGCTTCTCATGGTATCAACAGGTGCCAGGCAGCAGACCCTGGAGCCAAAAGGCCCTACCTGTCACTCGATCTTACACTGCCCTGTGCCTGCGGAGGACGGTCTGTCTCCTTACCTGGGGACTGGCCGCGGCCGGCCTGGGTGGCCAGAAACCCGCCAGGCAGGGCTTCACCTCCGGGCGTCTGTTTGGGGACGCTGACCCCTCAGGGGAACCCCTTCGTCCGCAGACATCCGCCCTGTGGGCCCCCTGAGGGTGGGGACGGGTCTGTGTCGCTCCCCAGCTCCTGGCCGGGGCTGGTCCACGGGAGATGCTCCTAGCGGCACTTGTTGAACGAAGGAGTGACGACGGGCACACGGCGGGTGACAGCAGCGTCTGCGGTGGCGCTGACCCCCCACCGGCCGGCTCGCGTCTTCTGAGGGAAACTTTGACGGCATGGTCAGCGTGTCCTCCACAACTGTCCCGAGAACTTTCATTCCCCGCCCCCCAACTTCCCCAAACGTCCTACTTCCCCCGTCCCGGCCGTACCCCACCTTTCCCGCGGGCCCCAGTCCCCGCTTCCCCTCCTGAGGGAGAACGCGGAAGTCCCGCGCCCCGGGCGGTGGGGGAGGGGCGCGAGGGGACAGGTCCGGCCTCGGCCCGCGCCTCCTGCAGGCGGCGTCCGCACGGCTGCGAGCGGGAGTCGCAGGGTCTGAAGGGACCAGCTCCGACAGGCAGGTTCCTCCGATTATCCCCGAGCCCTTCGGGCAGCGAGTCCTTCCTTCCCTCGGGCCGAGCCCCCAGCCGCCCCTTCCACAGGCGCACACTGCCCCCTGCTGGGCAGAGCCGGGACGGCCACGTCTAGCGCCGCCCGAGGAAATCGGAAACGTGCCTCGACTTCCACCCCAGGCCTGAAGAGGGGAAAGACTGAAATCCTTGGAGGCATCGGGCTTTCCTGCCTCCGGGGTGTCCTGGGCTGGGAATGGACGGTGCCAGCAGGGGCAGCCTTTCGGCAGGGACACGAGATCCAGGGCAGGAGACCGCTCCCTCCAGCCCACTCACCCACTGCTCAAATTCCTTCGAAGAGGGGCAAAGCCACAGTGGGAGACAACACTTAGGTCACGGCACACCTGAGAGGCTGGAGTCAACCTGAACGTCTACACCTCACTCCCTCCTACGCTCTAGCTCCTCTGTCCGGGTTCTGCCGTGCTCCTCTGGCCGCATGGATCCCAGCCACCCTCACCTTGACACGCCAGAAACCAAGCTCATCTTGGCCTCGAAACCTGAGTCTCTCTGGAAACCCTCTTTCTCTGTGTTCCACATCCAACATATGACTCCAGACCTGCAGGTGCCACCTCTATGACATCTTTCCACCCTGTCTTTTCTGAATGTCCCCCTTTAAATTCAGCCCCAACCTACCCTATCCCACCCCAAGTCTATCTTCTCCAGGGCTATTGGGGTTACTGCCCCAAAGCTCAGCTCTTACGGGACTCCCTGTGCAAAAGCCATCGCTGTTCCTTCCTCCCCTCTGATGAAGTACAAATTCCCCCGAAACATGGTCAGAATCTGCATGCCCGAGATTCTTGCACGTTCCCTCCACTCTGAGCGCAGAACTCCGTCCTGAACATACCTGCACCTCCTTCGTGGCTTCTGTCTTACTTCTACCCAGAACACTCCTTCACACCCCCTTAATCTCCATTGATTTCCTTCCCACCCACAAAGGTCCATGTTAAATGCCACCTTCAATATGAAGACTTTCTAATCTTGAACTTAACACATGTAGGGAAAAATGAAGTCTCTCTTGGGCTCCCAAGAAATTATCTCTCTAAAGCTCACAGCTCTGTTTGGCCTCTCGTGGCACTTAGGTCCCCCTCTTGTGACAGACACCTGTGCCTTGTCACCTCCCTTTCTGGGCTATATGCAGTCTAGCCTCACACAAACAGTGCTGTATTGGCTGGCCGGGCTGACAGCAGAGGTCTGTGGGAATGCCCTTCCAGGAAAGCAGGTTTTGACGAGGAGAGACAAGGACAGAGGCTGACCTGTGGCAAAATGGGACATGCTGGGACCTGGGATCCCCTATAGCTGATGGGGAATCACAGAGCTGGAAGGGTTCTCAGGACCCACACAGTGCAACCCCCTCCTTTTACAGACAAAAAGGGGGGAAAAAATCTCAGGGCAGGGAAGGGTTGGCCCAGGACCACCCAGCAGGTGAGCCCCATTCCTAGCACACAGAGAATCAATAAATCCCAGTTCTGTCCTTTCTTGCAGTCCAACTTCCCCCACACCCCACCCCCGCCATTTTTCTGGCGTTGACCTTGTTCTAGCACAGAGCAGACAAGCTTGAATACCTTTCCCAGGGCACCCTGACTTCCACAGGCCTCCACCTCTGCGAACAGATGCTCAGGACCAAGCCGAGGCCCAGGGAGGACCTTGCAGCTGGGAGAGGAGGTGATCGGGGGTTGATTGGGGCCTTCGCCCCAGGATGGTGTGGCTGTCCCATCCCCACCCCCACAGCACTAAGGCTACATGAAAATGTTTCAAAAATGCTTTAATGTCACAGAGAAATCCAAAACCTGCAGAAAGCTGCAGCCATGTCCTGGGTGCCTGGAGCCAGGGTGGCCCCCTGAAGGGGCCAAGAGCAGGCAGGAGGCCTGCACAAGCCAAGGAACCAGGGCGATTTGCTGACATCCTTGTGTCCTCTGCCCTAAATGCCCCAGCTTCCCTCTAAGCCCGGGGAAAGAAAGAGAAGTGGGAAAGGAGTAGGAGGAGGGTGGGTCTCTCCAGAGCATTCTTCCTGCTTCAGGTGGTGACTCACCCAGCCGGCCCTGGGAGGGACGGCCCATCAGACCACACCACACTACAGCAGGCCCAAGAAGGAGCAGAGGAGGTTTTTCTGATGCAGTGGCCAAGAGAAGTCACCAGAAGAAGACAGAAGGGGAGGTGGCTGTCTCCTCCTCCCCGGTGTACACTTCAGTGTGGCCTGCATCTCTGTCACTTTGGGCCTTTCTTAAGTACAACATTGTCATACTCGGTTCCCGGCTGCCAGCCAGAGAGAGAGAAATCCTTCCTGGCTGGGTGGACATGCTGGAGGCCACTAGGGTCCCCTTCAGCTGTGGCCTGCCTCCTCTTCGCATTAGGCCTGGGTGCCTGCGGGCTGTCATACAGGGACAGAGCAGCCACTCCCTCAGGCTCATCATAGATGTGGTCAGGTTGAGGGCGTGGGTCCTCTTCAATGCTGTCGTACAGAGGGTCGGCCGGGATCTGGGGAGGGCCTACCACAATGCCCCTGAGGCTCTTCCCCAAGGACCGGGCCACTGCATCGAAGGGCACCGCGTACTCTCCCTCTGGGCCTGGAGGCTGTGGGGCAGGCACCAGTGTGTTGGGCGAAGGAGGTGGCAGCGAGTCATGGGGCCGGGGCAGCGCGGTGGGGATTGTGGCTGGCTGGGGGTGGGGCCCAGAAGGGGCGGCATTCTTCTGGGCAGAGATGGCCTCTTCCAGGGCCAAGAAGATCTCATTGCCTTGCCGGGTTTCAAACTCAAAGTTGCCTTCTCCAGAGACGCAGCGCCGGCCTGCCTCAAAGGAAAACGTTACCTGGGCCCGGGGGGAAAGGAGGTTACTAACCGGGACACAGGCAGGGTTGCTTTCCCCGGGCCCCACTCCAACCACAGGCCCTTGGTCTCCCGCTTACCCTGCTCAAGACTTCTCCCTCCATGGTTTTTCCTTCCAAGCAAAGACTTCCCTCTCTCCCCCACTCATGCTCCCTTCCACTCGTTCAAGTTCAAGTTTGCAGCTTGGCATCAGTTCAGCCACCATTCACCCCTCTGACCTCTCCACCTCTGTTCATTCACCTTCCTGCTCTCCAACCTGCAGCACCTCATCGCTCTGCCCTCCCACACGTGTGTCTCTCCTTGGCCTCTCCTCTTTCTCCCTGCTTCTTTGCCATCCCCTTCCTTTCTTCTTCCCTCACCTGCCCCCTCTGCCCCTCTCTGACCACCTCTCTTTGTTCACAGCTCATCCTTTCTCTTGGCCTGCCCCTCGCAACCGCCCCTCACCTTGTCCCTCCCGAAGCGCCGCAGAAACCTGTAGGGCCACTCGTACAGCCGGGAGCCTGGCTCAGGGCCGCCCCACAGCTCCAGGGCACTCTCCCCAGCACGCAGGGTATAGGATCCCCGGAGGCGGCATCTCTCACTGGCTTCTGTAGGTCTCATGATCACGGCAAATGCCTTGCAGGGGACCACTGGGGAGGAGAGGAGAGAGGAGAAGGCAGTTAGTGGGAAACAGCTGGCCTGCCTCATACCACCCAGTTCTAAATGAGCATGCCAGAAGGTTTCTAGAAAAAGTATTATCTGTGTGTCCATGACCCCCAGCCTCGATGTTGAAGGCCGAGCTGCTCCCTGCCGGGTCACATTCCCCAAAATGCCAGGTACCTCTGCCCCCTACCCAGGTAGGTACCATGCCCCTGGCCACATCCACCCAAACTCAAGCCCACATCCTTCCTGCTGCTGTCGCCAGAGCCACAGCCTGTCTTCTCCACCCCACCTCTCACCGCACAGCAGCCGCCTCCCCAGTCCCTACTGCCACAGCTGCGGGTGAAGCCTGACCCTGCCCTCCCACTGCCGATGCCCATCATGTCCCCTGTGGGTTGAGCTTGGGTGGAAGGCTGGGGACAGTTTCTCCTCTATCCACCAGCTCCTCACCTCTCTCACCAGCAGGGCCTGAGCAACACGGGGTGCACAGTGGGCAACATGCAAGGCAGGCCAGGCTCCCTGACCTTGGGCCACACCCGGAAGTGAGGGGGAGAGGCTGAGAAGAGGGCTGGCCCCAGGTGGGGGCAACCACAAGGCAGGAAGACCCAAGCCTGACACCTCCTCCCAACCTTGCCCCGAGGACAGCGCCCCAGGGAGCACAGGGCAGCCCCTGCCCCTCACCTGAGACGGCACTGCTGTACAGTTCATTCTCCTCCATGCAGGGCTGGCTGCTCCTCCCCTCTGGCCCCAACAGCTCCTTCCTCTGCCCCTGGAGAGGAAGCCCCAAGTCTCACCACCATCCCCAATCCCAGGGCCCACCCCAGGCCCAGGCCTTCTCTCAGGACACACCCAGCCTGCTGGCCCTGCCACATCCTGACCTTGACTCTCCTAACCCCTGCCCACAGGAAGTATCTAGTGCTCCCACCCCGCATGCCCCCGTCCCCTTTCTGCAGCCCTGGTTGACTCACGGGGAAGGCCAGCAGGCAGATGGCCTGCATCCAGTCGCCACGCTCTGCAGCCGGGGCCGCCAGCAGGTACAGGCGCTCCTTGGTCTCCAGGAAGAAGGCGCTGGTGTCCCGGGGACTGCTGGCCTCTCCATCTGCCTTGGCCACCCGCAGGCAGTCACTGAGGCGGATAACCCTCCGGGCAGCCTCTCCTCCCCGGCGTGGTGGCTTCTCCGGGCTGTCCTGGAGCTCCAGCCGGGCCAGGGCACAGCCCGACCCTCCGTACAGCACGGCCCCGAACCGGCGCCATTTCTGAGCCCAGACGCATGGGCGACGGGGTGCCAGGAGGGACACCCAGAGAGGGAGCAATTGTGAGCAAAAAGGAGAAGAGGAGCTAGGGGAGAGGGATGGACAGGACACCCACGGAGGAGGACAGGATGACAGGGACCACAGGAATTAGAAAGTGGAGATCAGCCGCAAGCAACCACGAAATAGAGCTGCAAGAGCAGAGAGATTGCCCAGGATGCGACACAGCACAGCAACGAGCCCCACAGGTGCAGGCTGCAAGCCGGCCAGGCAGGCCCAACCCCAGCAGACACTAGTCTAGAGGAGAAAAGCCAGTGAGTCACCGAAGCCCGGAGGAAGGAGGGAGGAGGGCAGCGTGGGGCCCAGGCTGGAGACCTCATTCTCGATCTGTGTGAAGTCCTGAAGGGGCCTCATCTCCAGGGCCTTCTCTCCACCCTCCTGAACCGTTCTGCCTCACTGCGTGACAGACTGGGCCACAAGACAGAGAGAAAGAGGTTCCTCCCTGTGCGTGTCAGCTGAGGGACGAGGACTTCCTCCTCCAAGGAGGCCAGGGAAGGAGGAAGGAGGACAGGCTGGGGTCCCGGCTCCCAGAGGCCCCTGCCCAAGCTTCACACCAGCCAAATGCATCTCACAGAGGTGGGGAAGGGAGAGGGAACCTCCACTGTCATCCCAAATTGTACCTCCAGCTGTTCCTTCCATTCTCTTTAAGTTGCCCCCATGAGAAGAAGTCAACAGAGCAAGAGAGCCAGACAGAGGCAAGAGGTTAAGTCACTACCCTCCCCCCACCCCCTAGGGCAAACAGCCATCCGTAAACAGCACAGTTTGGGGCCTAGTTTGGACCTGGTTTGGAGGCAACATCGGGTAAGGAAAGAGCCCTGCTGAGGTGTCTGTCTAACTCGGTGGAACCTATAAAGGTTCTGGGACACCCAACTCCCTCTCCACCCCTAGAGGTTTCTAGCAGCCCCAGCCTCGCGGCTCCCACCTTTCCAAACGTCTGCTGCTGCTGGAGGTACAGGCAGCCGAGCTTCACCGCCTCCTCGCCCATCCTCTCACCATCTCGCTGCCCCGGCTTCAGCTCTGTCCTTCCACTCCCGCCCTCTTTCCTCTCTCTTCTCTGCTGTGTGTTCCCCTTCTCTCAAGTTCATTTCCTCTCTGCCTAGAGTTTTCTGCTCTATTCTAGTTTGCTCGATGACGACAGGCTGATAGGCCCTGTGGTTTCTTGTGTGTGCGCCTTTTTTTTTTTTTTGCTGAGTGAGTTTCATGCTCAAGCTTCCTGCATTTCCAGTGAGTTAGAGACAATTTCCAGAAAGCCAAATGCCAGCTCTTCAGTGAGCAGCAAGTCCAGTGCAGAAAGCCAGCACGGGGCAGGCGCCACCAAAGAATGGCTGCACCACAGGGAGGAAGAGACCCAGAATGCAAATTGCACGGTAAAGCCACTAGCAGAAGTCCCCTCCCTGTGCCCCCAGGCTGGATGCTGAGCAAGACAGCTGGAAGGGACAACCACCCAACACGCTAAACTCAAAAATGAGGAAGCCAGGGCTCAGAAAGGTCTACCTGAGGGACTTACCCAAGGCCACCAAATTGGAACCCAGGTTTCTCAACTCTAATAGCTGAACCTCACACACAGCACTGCACACAGAGACACATGTGCACACTAACCAATACCACTTTCTCTCACACTCACACACACACACACACACACACACACACATACACAGATGCAACTGTTTCACTGCCTGGGAGCACCCTCTGCCTGCTGATGGCAACATACACTTACACCACCCCTGTGAAGATTCTAGAAACATGAACATCCCTTCTGGAGAAGGGATTTACTCCCAAGTACATCTAAACTTTTGGATTTTGCCTTCTTTCCAGCTTTCCTGAGCATTAGAAAGACACTTGGGTTTCATCTGGAGATTAGCTCCAGTTACAAAAGCAATGACTTTAACACATGAACTGTCATGTGAGTTGTATTTAACTCACGCTAGTTTTGAGCCCGGAGCCTCGTGAAGCATATGTAACTCACACATCTCTTCACCTTGGGAGCCTCCTGAACTATGTTTCAAGTTGCATATAACTCACACACAGAAAACAAAGTAACAAATTTTTCATTAAACTAGAAAGGATTGTTTTGTTTTTGAAGTTTTTATTCTATTTTTGTAATTAAAAAACACTGTGGCCCCAAGGAAAAAATTTTTTTTTCTAGTGTGGCAATGTGTTAATATATATTTTTAAAATGCTTCATAGTTACTGAAACAAAAGTGCTTCATCGTTACCAAAGCTTGCAGACTCACAGTTTCGCCAGCCACACTATTCCTTGGCAAAGGCAGGGCAGGTATGAACACACCTGTTTGCAACTTCCCTGTGGGCACAGAGCTCGTGATGGGCAGAGGAGAAAATAAAACTCAGGGCTCCTGGTCTTTAGTTCAACATTTTGCTTAGTGGAATCCCAACTCCACACAAGATACGTTGCTTTGGGGACATGCAGGCTCCTCGAAGAAATTTAACTTAGAGCCAGACAGCTTAGAGAGGCAATCTGGATGGAGGCACAGTGTAGAAATGTTGGGGAAAACTGAGAATTAGACCCACACTCTTGGGGTTCATCCCATGATGGGTGCTTATATTAAAGGGCCCATTTCCTCTACCACAGGGGTTCAGTTGCCCTGGTGAGGAGAGCAGAGCCATGCACATCTCAGGCCTTCTGCTGCACATGCTATGTGCTGGACCAAAACAGCTTGAAAAGATTAATGTTATGAGCCCTGGGAGTAGCCAGCTGAGTCACTTCAAGCTCACGGCCCTCAGCCCTGCTGTCTGGCTTTCAATAGGTTGATCCAAAGCCCAAGGGAGTACCAAGAATGTTGTTGTGGGAAAAGCACACCTTGGGAAGTGGTTTGGGGTATAGAAATGGGACGTGGCCTATTCTGTCTCTCTAGTCCCTAAGGACAGCCAAGTATGCCTGGGCACTTGCATGGTCTTTAGCTTGTGGACCGTCCTGGGGGCTGCCAGAGCAGTGCCTTTCAAACTGTAATGTGCAGATCTCGTTAGAAGTGCAGATTTCAATCAAGTAGGTCTGGAGTGAGCCCTGAGATGCTGACGCTGCTGCTGGGTGGGCCAGACGGCACTTTGAGTAGCAAGGCAATAGCGGATGTTCCCACCACTGCTCAGATCGCCTTCCCTGAAGGCAAGCTGGGCATATTCCACCAGGAACCACAGGGGGGCACCCGAGCTTACCAGATTACTTGAAAACTGTTTAAACCTGGAGGCCTGAACCCCAGGCAATCCAGACACCCCCCACCCCAATCTCATCCCTTGTCAGGAGAAGCTGGAGAAGTTCTCCTCCTGTAGCCATAGTCTACAGAAGATACGATAGCAAGAGTGTACCAAGAGCAACACCCTTGAGTCCTTCAAGGCCCCTTCCACTTGCCCTAGCAGGATTTATGGGGACTCTGAAGTGGAAGCACTAACCCCAGCACTACCTGCCTAGCCACGGGGGAGCCCTGAGAGCAGGGGCCCAGAGACACTGCTCCATGACACAGCAGAGGGGCAGAGCATTAGAGGTCCTTAGGATCCCCAGGCACCAATGATGGGTGGAGAAAGGATCCCGGTGGTTTATATAGAGGCACAGGTGGGGCTTGGGGGTGCCTCTTGGCTTCTCTTTGCTTTCATGGGAAAGAAAGGGGCACCCCAATCCCATCTCTGCCTCAATATAAGCCACCCGGACCCTTTCCTTGACAATGGTTTCTCTCAGTAAGAGTCACAGGAATCACAGACCAGAGACCACAGCTCCATGAACTTTGCAACTTTTGGTTACTATTTTTCTGCAGCGATTAGCAACAAAATCCTAACACAAAAGGGCTTGTGAGCTTGTCTTTGGGAGGAACAAAGGAAGAAGCAGCAGAGGCTGTGTCTGACTCCTTGGGCAGGCTTCTGAATTAGGTAACCCCAAACAATGTACAGGTGAGAACAGCTGCCCAAGAAGTAGCTCTGAACACACGACGGGAAAGTAGGCACAAGGTGGGCAGGGAGCTGATGTAGGCCTCAGAAAGAGGAAGGACTGAACAAAGAAGTGAGCAGAGATTCTGAAAAATCCCATCCCTGCCTCCCTGACTCTGAGGGGTTTCTGACTGTGGGGGAAAGGAAGACATTTGTATCTTCCCCTCCCCTTCTCCATTAAGTACATCACTTTTCTCAGTACTAAGAAAAGAAAGAACCCAGTTCTGGAAACCCGCTGAGAGGAAGAGCCTATGACATAACATAACATAATGAATATGAATGAACACCGAGTGCCAGTCCATATATCCACAACAGAAAGGGTGTGTAATTGGCATCATTTGCATCACAGGTTGTAGCCCCCAGTAAATACAAACTTCAAACTTAACATTGATATAACACTGAAATGCCTTATGTTCTCATATGAGCCCCACACATGTCCTAGAATAAGACTACAAGTTCATTCATTCAGGTGAGGGGACAACTTTCAATAGGGTGGTGAGAAAAGCCTCTGGGAGGAGGTGAGGACTGAACAGAGAAGTCAATGACAAGAGAAAACCAGCCATTTAAAGATCTGAGGGGAAAAGATTCCAGGCAGAAGTTACTACAAGTGCAAAGGCCCTGAGGCAGGAGCACCCTGGATACCAGGAATTGCAAGAAGGCAGGAATGACCAGTGCACTATGAGCAAGTGGAGGCAGGATAGTGATGAGGTCAGCTCATGTGACCTCTTGGGACACAGCAAATATTTGGATTCTCAGTGCAATGAGAGGCCACTTAAGGATTTTAAGTAGGGGTGTAAATCATCTGAATTATAATTTTAAAGGAATGTCCTGCAGATCTATAGGAAATGGATTATCTAGGGGCAAGACAGGAAGCAGGGAAACTAGTTCAGAATCTATTACCAGAGCACGGGAGAAATGTGATGGTGGATTAGACCAGGGTGTTAGCAGTGGAGATGAACAGAGTGGCCAGATTTGGATCTATATTAGATATAGATTCTACAGGACTTGCACGTGGATTGGATGTGGGGGACTGATAAGATATAAGGAGTAAAGATGACAACTGGGTGTTTATTTGGAGCGACAAGATGAATGATGGTACCATTTACTGAGAAGGGGAAGACAAACGAATAAACAAGTGTCGGGTGGAACGGGCAGGGGAGACAGAGATTGGGACCTGGCCCACCAGGAAGCTGTTACCTCTACCCAGTCAAGTAGGGAATCCAAAGACTGCCATTGTGATTGTGACTCCAAGAATAAATATACACAGGAAGCCCCTGAACCCACTACTCTGCCTCTTTATGCCCTCAGAGCTCATGGTTTGACACTGGAAGGTTATTGAAAAAAAAAAAAAAAAAACAAAAACAAAAACAAAACCAGTCCAACTTATCAAGGGCTAGGCTGATCAAAAAGAACAGTCAAAAGCTCTACCTCACTTCTGCCTCCTAAATCTCTGAGTCAATCTAATTAGCACAGCCTACCTTGCATACAGAACCCTAGCTCCAAAGAAGTCTGGGTAATGTAGTTTCAGGTGTCCTACCTCTGCAAATCAGGAAGACACATCAGGAGGATGGAAGTGGAAATGAATATTGAGTGCCTGTCCACTATATCCACAACAGAAAGGGTGTGTAATTTGCATCATTTGCATCACACGTTCTACCCCCCCAGTAAATACAAACTTCAAACAATCATTGCCGTCTGAATTTAGCCAAGATCTAGACTGGGGGCCTTGAATGGAAGCCAGAGAAGAGGAATCCAGTGGAAAACAGGAATTGGCATTATCTAATAAAGATAATTCCTAGTAGGAAAGACGGGAATTGGCCTCCGCATGCAGCAAGTGACCTCATGTGACCCAGAGGGATGGCCTTCCCACTCAGATTCAGCCCGGGGGTCCTAACCACCAGCACCACCACCTCTCCCAGCATCTGACCCCTCTCAGGAGACAGTCTAGAGGACTGGTTAAGATAACAATCTCCTTGGGAAGACAGAACTGTGCCTTCCGTATATTTTGATCACCACCACTATTTGGCCGCTATTTCCATGAATGTTTTTCAAGAAGAAAAGGACATAAATGAAAACAAGGAGATCATTATTGGGGTTGCTGGTGAGACCCCAGATCAGAAAGCAATGGCCCTGGTCCGTTAAGCTAGGAAGACGCAGACACAGATTCGGCCCCCCTGAGAACAGGGCCCAGGAAAGTAAAGAATCCTGCAGGCATCCTAGGTGGATGATTACTGGCGGTGGGTGCATAGCAAGACCTCTCCCGGGTCCGGTGTCACCATAGCGGCACGGCGGGGTGGGGGCGGGGAGGGGGTCCAGGGGCAAGGCAGGGGGAAGACACTCGGGAAGAGAGAAAGGCACGGGGTGCAGGAGTCCCGGGCGGGGACAGACCCCGGCCCATCCAGGAGCCCGCACCACGCAGACCTGCAGAAGGCAGCGCCAACTCCTACGCCAGCGCCGCCCGCCGGAGCGAGCGCGGCCCCTTTAAGAACCATGTAAACAAAGCTTTGTTCCCCCAGCTGCCCCTCCTCCGCGCTCCCCCAGCCCGCTCCTTCCTCCCACCCGGCGTCTCCGGGCCGCTGACGTTGCCCGCGCCTCTACGCCGTCCCAGCGGTGCTGCGCATTCTCCAACCGCGGCCCGGGCCGCCGGGGCCTGCGCAGCCGAGCGGCGCTACGCCACGAGCGTAGCGCGACGGGCCCCCAGCGCGCAGGCGCAGCGGCGACGGCGGCGGCGGCGGCAGCGGCCCCGGCCGAGGTGCGCGCTGGGGGGGAGGGGGGGCCGGAGAGGAGCATGAATGGAGCAAAATGGCGGATCATGTGCAGGTGAGAGGAGCCGCGGGGGGGAGGGGGCGGCCACGGAGAGTGGGGAGTGGAGTCGGGGGCGCACGCGGCCCACAGGGCGCGGGCCGGCTCGGGGCTCGCCAGGCCCGCGCCGCCACCACCCGGGGCTCCGGAGCCGCCGCCCGTCCCGGAGCTCTGGGGCCTTTCCCGCCTCCCGGGCCGGGGGCCTCCTCCATCCCCTCCCACCCGGTCCCACGCGTCGCGCGCGGGGCTGGAGGGGCAGCATTGGGCGCCCCGGCGCGCTCAGCCCGCCTCGCTTCTCAGTCACTGTCTCCGCGCGGGAGGGAGGCCGCCGCCGAGTCCTCAGTGACCCCCTCCGCCCGCCGCGGACGGGACGGCCACCCCCTCGCCGACTCTGTCCTGAGGGCGACTCCCCCATCACACCCGCCATCCCTCAGCAAATAACAAAAAGGAAACCTCACGCCGATAAACCTCGCTGTCCGGAGTCTTTCCCGCCGCCTTCCTCTCACGCCCCCGAATACGAGAGACCCCCCCTCCGGCCTCCGTCCCTCTCCCGCGGGTGCGCCCTTCGCTCCCGCCCTCCAGACCGCACAGCCCCCAGGGCCGAGCTCCCCAGCCCTCCAAGATGGGTGCTCAGGCCTCGGCCCGCCTCCCCTCGCGTCCCCCTATCCACAGTGAAGGAGTTGAGCGCCCACACCTCCTGCGAAACACGGGGTGGAGGGGGGTGTGTCTGAAATGAGAGACGCGGGGTTGGGTGCAGACGTTGCTCGGGAGGGTCTCGATCCAGCTCGAGGGCTGCCCCGGGCGTGTTTTGGGGGCCAGGCCACTTTTCCTCAAAGACACGGCACAGGCCCTACAAGGGGGACAGCACATACCAAACCCCTTCGTAGCTGGAGGAGTGCAGGGTTATTTCTTGCAAACTAAAGTTTTTCCTCTGTGTGCCTTAGATCTGATATTTTTATGGCAGTTACTGACACAAATCAGTTGTCGGGGACCTTCAGATTTTCTTAGGTAACAATCGCACAGGTTATGTGTTGTGGGAAGTAAAGATTAGAGAGCAAGATGGGTCGCCTTTATTTTGCATACTATGTAGCATCATTCCTCAAGTAAAAAGAATGATCTCATTCCTAATATGTCTACAAGAAGCCGGAGTGGTGTGACTTCTACCCCTTTCTTTGGGAGAGAAGGGATTAAGTAAAAGAGTCGATTTTTCAGGCCAGGCATCAGTAAGGTAGATCTTTGGAGTGTGCAGGACAAGTTATCAGAACAGAATTATAGCAAGCAAGAAACGTAACCACAGATGGAAAACCACAAGATTTGTGTTTTAAAGCCAGTGTCAGCCTAATTCAGAAGTAGCAGTACTTGATACAAGGTGATAATAGTGTAGCACCTTGACTTTTATAATAGCCATTTGTAAGTGTGAAAGATTTTATGTGATTTTTTAAAATTCTTGTATCTTAAAAGGGTAAGTAGGCAGGAATTACTCCTGTCACCTAAAGGAACAGAGCCAAAGCACAAGTCTGATAATGAGATTTGCTTAACGTAAGGCCAGGTGGACCAAAGTCTTCGGAGTTTGGGCCTAGTGCTTTTATTTACCGAGGAAAAAGTGTCCATGAACATTCCAGAACATGCTTTGAATAGATAGCTTTTCTGAACGATGCTTTGGAATGCAGAAGAAGTCAGTACTTTTATGAATCTGTGTTGTTCTATTTCCTGTAAAGAAATATCTCTTAATGTGATCTCTCCCACAGTTTTGAAGCAAAAAGGTTGTCATTCCTAACTATTTGAAAGTCAAGATGCATCAAAGCAATCTTCATAGCATTTTTGTGCTCAAAAGAAGATGTAATTTTTAGTAAGGAGATGTTTTCCTCCTACCCACCCAAAAATAAATCTACCAAAGTAAGAATTTATTAACTTTTTAAAACAAAGGCAAGCATGTTGGATGATGTATTATTTTTACCTTTTATTTACTTTTAAGAGCTGTAATGTTACTTTAAATTAGTGCTTAGTGGTCTTTATATCAACAGGATAAGTGCGTGAATTTTTTCTCTTTAGAGATTGGAGCATATTGCTTTTCTTTGTTAGACCGCTAAGTTTTAGTACTATTGGATACTCACAGACTTTAAGGTGGTACTTTATTGTGACAGTAAATCTTCCTATGAAAAAAAAATACACCTACCCCCAGGTAAAGTGAGTAAATAAATAAATGACAGGATTCATTAAAGACCAGTCTGAAGTGCGTTGAAGGGGAAATATTTTTCTCATAACATTCTTCAAATATGAAGTTTATAAAGCAGTATATTACACTTTCAAGACAGTGATGATTTGAGAGTTGCATATGTGCAACTAAATAGTTGAGTCATTATATCTAGTGCTTTTCTGAACCACCAGGGTGAGCAGTTTTTTCATAATTGAGGCTAAGCAAGTGTCATATGATTCTCAGGTTCTCTCCGGCTGAAGTCTTACACATCTCTCTTCTAAGGATATGTGTTTTATGGAGGATCCTAAGTGCCATAAAACTTTAGGAATGGAAAAATTATAATAGTTTGGTTTGTCTTTTAGCTCTGTTGATGCCTTAACTGTCTTTACAAGAGGAGCCGTAAGCTACTCCTTGATGTGATAGGTTTCTTACTCTTCCTCTTAGATGACCTTATCTAACTCCCACCCCGGTGGTTAGAAAGCATTGCCTGGGTGGGGGAAATCAAACTTATTTGTATTTAATGATCTGCAGTTGCCCTTCCTTCCCTATATTTTAAATATGTAAAGTTAAAGGAAAATAGTGAGGAGTCAGTGTCATCCTTTGCTGGCTAGTAATGGCAAAAGATCTGAGGACAAACACTAAGCAAACAGTGGTAATGAAAAAGATTAAGAATCTGATGTTAGCTGGTGTTAAGGAGCTTGAGAGGAAAAGGAAAGAATATAAAATAATTAATATATATTGAATATGCTATTTAACATATAGGTATATAGAATATACAATAACATAAAGAATAATTCTGGGGTTTTGTTGGATTTGTTATGTGCTTATGCTGGGTCTTACCCCAAATCTTAACTGCATTACGACTATGTACTAACAGAGTACTATTTTCAAAGTAGTCATAGTTTGTTTTAAATTCCAGGCACAGTAATTAAATATTGACTGCCAATGTAACTCTAAGGAGTTGTGAAGAATCATTACAACTGGCAGGTTGAAATTTAACAGGGTGCAAAATTTAGCCTGATTATAGCAAAAATGATAGTTGTCTTTTCAGTTTTTAAAAATATGCAAGGAAATGATAGGGGCTATGGGTAATCTGTTTTGAGAAGGGAGTTCTATGCAACTTTTGAGAATTTTAAATGGAAATAAACAGTAACTTGTAACTTTTTTCTAGTTAAACTAGTACCAGAATCCTTAATGTGTGCAAGGCCCTTGCTGTGCTGGGCACTGCAGAGGATGCAGAATGAGAAAGACACTGGAGCCAGACTGCTGAAGTGTCAAATTCTGGTGCTGTCTTTGGGCAGAGCTTCAGAAGCACAAACATAGATACAAGAGTGAATATGTTGATTTCAAAACATTTGTGTTGGATAATACTGGAATAGCTATATCCTCTCACCTACCCCTCTTTTGTGAATTGGTACAAATAATATGTCCGTATTTTAAGAGAATATATTTACTCGTTAACTCTGACTTCAGTACATTTCCTCTCTGAGGGAAGCCTTGATGTATACATATGCAAGTGGTATCATTCAAAACCCAGTAAAACACAAAATACAGTACTGTGATGGAATAATCTCTAATTTAGATGGGAATAGTAGAAAGCATCATCAAGAAGATCGCTGTTCTGTATCTTACAGAGAAGTTAGCTTTCATTTGACCCAGAAATTGATGTTCATAATCACCAGCTGTATTTTCTTTTTTCTTAGTTGGCTTTTGAAAGAAATATTGTACCATGGCCTTTGGGGAGGGAAAGTTGCCAATTTAGACCAATAAGCTTATCTCTCTTTGTAGGTACAACTGTTGAGGCTACTTTGCTCATTTCAATATGTGTCGGGAAGATAGTGTTTTGAATTGCATCTTTTTTTCCAAACACCAAACATTTGTTATCTCACAGATTTTCTCAGGGTCAGAAATCTGGGAGTGCCTGAACTAGATGGTTCTGGTTCAGGGTCTCTTATTCAAAGTCAGGCTGTCACCAGGGGCTGCAGTCAGTCTCAACATTTGACTGAGGATGGAGAATCTTCTTTCAAGTTTTTTTGTGTGGTCCTCGGCAGGCCCTCTGTTGCTTGCAGGCCGGTGGACTGAGGGCCTCAGTTCCTTACTGGCTGTTTGTTGTCCAGAGGCTTCAGTTCTTATCACGTGGCCCTTTCCTAGTGCATCATTCTTAAGGACTTCTTTACATTCTATAATTATGTCTGCTCTGTATAAGTGATCTATCTTTATTTTATTTCACAAACTTTTTCTTTAAGGCACAGTGACTCATGCCTATAATCCCAGCTCTTTGGGAGGCCAGGAGTTCAATGCCAGCCTGGGCAATATAGTGAGACCCCATTTCTACAAAAAAAATAAATGTAAAAATTAACCAGGCATGGTGGCACACACTACTCAGAAGGCTGAAGTGGGAGGATCACTTAAGCCCAGGAGTTTGAGGCTACAGTGAGCCACGCCACCCACTCCAGCCTGGGTGACAGCAGGACCCTGTCTTTGCAAAACTAAACAAAATGTTCTTATTGAAATATTATATACCTGTAGACAGGTGCAAAAATCATAAGTGTTTAGCTTGATGAATTGTCACAAAATGAACACTCCTCTTTAGCTAGCCCCCAAGTCAAATCAATATTATCAGTACCCCAAAAGTCCCTCTGGTGCCCTGTCAACAGCTACTTATGCCTCCCTGCTCCCCAGTAACTACTGTCCTGTCATTTTATTTTTAATTATGCTTTTAGAACTCAAGCTGAGTAACTTGAGAGTTTTAACTTCAAAGCTGGGGGGAGTAGTATAGAGCAGTGATTATACAGCTGGGGGGAGGGATATGTATTTATTTATTTATTGTAGAATGTGATGGAAGCTATGTTACTGCTCTTCAGCTGCAGTGGGGAGAGTGTATGTGCCTACACAAAATTTGGCAACAATTTGAAGACTTTCATAAACTTTAAAACTAGAGTTTGAAGATATGTTCCTTATTAGATGAATATAGTCACAACACTTTATTGAGAAACTGATTTGCAAGTGTTTCTCTTTTGACCTATTTGGAAAGCTAGTTCGGGGCCACAGCATGTGTTTCTGGAGAGTTACATGCAAACTGCATTTTTAAATACTGAGTTAAATTCTTGAGGATGATTAATAGCGACCAGCAAGCATGTACTAAGGTCCTAAGTTTGTTACTATGCAGACACATGGAAGGAAGTACGAGATGTAGTATCCGACTTTCAAGGGCCTTATGTTGAATTGGGGAGAACATAAGAAGCCTGGGTTACTGAGTTGTGAATTTGTAATGAGACTGATTTTGTCAACATGTTCCTGACTGGGGGGCACAGTTACTACCCCATTACCTTTTTCCCCTACTCCAGTGCATTTGAGGAATATATTCACTCGTATTTATAGTGACTTGGGAGCAGGGAATTCTCAATGGAATGAGGTTGGTACCAGGGAATATATCAAAATCTTGGGGGAGAAAGGGGAATTGTAAAAAACTAGGTCCTAAATATTTCTGATGTTTGCATCCACAACTCCTCACCCCTTCACACGTGTGTGCACATACACACACACACAAGGACACGCACATACTCCCACTGCCATAAAATGAAAAGGATGTGTTTGAGAGAAGGCAGGAAACTTCATGCTAGCATTAATTGGACTTTTAGCTGCTTGCCACTCTACATGATCTTATTTAGTCCTCAAGCAACTTTATAAAATGGGTATTACAGAGATAATAGTGATGGAATTTTTCATGAAATGAGTTGTTTAAAAGACCTGGTAACCCCGGAAGACTGGAGAACTAATTGTTGGAAGATTTAGATGATGTTTCTGGTGGTGGTTATAATAAAACTTACTAGAGTGAAACCTTCGTTGGGCATGGGGAAAAGAGGATACCAACATTTATTGAGCATCTACCAGGCACCATGTTAAGCCTGTTATATGTATTATGCCATTTAATTGGGAAACTCATTTGGTCTCTAGCCTGGGTTAGATGATCTGCGAAGTCCCTTTTACTTTCAGCATTCTGGACGGGATTTTCAATTGTCATCCTTACCAGTCTCTCCCAAATGTACCACCGTGTTCTCAGTTCGTATGTACATACTTACAAAATTTCTAAGTAGATTCATGCTCATACTAATATTTCCATTTTACTTGTCTTAGATATATCTTCCTATACTCCACCCCTGTAATTTCTAAAAACTCCCAGAGTTGTTTTCTTTAGGATCTAGTAATCTGTAGCACTTCTCACAAATTGAGCTCTGTTATCCTCCAGACAGTAAGTAAAGAGGGACCAGGTGGTGGATTACTCCTATAATCCCAGCTCTTTGGGAAGCTGAGGCAGGAGGATCGCTTGAGGCCAGGAGTTTAAGACCAGCCTGGGCAATATAGCGAGACCCCATCTCTACCAAAAAACAAACAAGTAAAGAGTTCTCTTAGTTGGACAATAAGCCATGAACATTTCTTATGGGGCAAGAAATTGACATTTTTAGTCGGAAATTGATGCTGGTAGACTGAGAAATGATTCTCACCTCAAAGTCCTTGGTTTAAAACTCTTTTAGAAAAATAGTAGATGAGAAACAATCAAATTGTTTGCCTATGAAAACAGTTTTCTTCTGAAAAACAAGTTTCCCCTGAAAACAGATTATTAAAATATCCTTTGTACTACTTCAGGAAGTTATATTCTTATAGCTGTGTTGGCCTTTTGACTTGTAAGTATATGAACTTGCGCTGGACACAAATGCTGCCACATTTGTACTTTGTATGATAAGAAATTATGGTATTTGAACTGTGCAGTCTGAGAAAGAATTGAGAATTATACTGGACATTTGCCCTAAAATTTGAGTCAATTGTATGGTTAAAAGGGGTATATTTAAGGCTAGAAAAGGGAAAGGATGGCTTTTCTTAGGATTTTTTCCAATTCTATTTAGAATTGTTTGCAAGCATGTGTCATGAGTTTGGCAAAAATAATTTCAAGCTTGGTTTTTTAACCTCATTCACCTCCACTGAATCCTGATTTGTGTTGCTTTATTCCTCTCTTCCAAAAAGACATTGTGTAATAAGTCAGTCATGAAATTTAATTTGGCTCTAGGAACCTGTAACATATAGTTTGCTCTGAAAAGAATCTGGGGAAGCCAGGTGGGTATTTCACAATTTTACATATTTTGTACTCAGTTGAAAACAATGCATCCCATACACACATACACACACACACACACCACATATATATTTTGTTTTTAATTTGTATGTAATATATAATATATATTAAATATATATTGCCTAATATATAGCCACAACATATTTAGAATGTAATGTTTTGTGTTAGTAAGTGACATTTTTATGTTCAGCTTGTCCTTGACCCATCAAAGGAATCCCTATAAGGTCTTGTCAAAAACAAGTCAGACATACCTAAGAATTTCAAAGATTAGATAAATCTTATTGGAAAACGAGACCTTGTTTTCCTTACTCTTAATATTTTGAGCTGATAATGTTCCAGTATTGAGTAACTTTCTTCAAACCTTAATAAAGCCAATATTAAATTATTTTTAGACAAATTGAACCCAAGCAACAGTGCACATTTAAAATACAGACAAACCAAATGCAGAGACACTCTGCTGTAGTCCCAGCTACTTGGGAGGCTGAGGCAGGAGAATTGCTTGGGCCGAATTTAAGTACAGCCTGGACAACATGGCAAGATCCCATCTCTAAAAAAAATTAAAAAATAAAATAAGGACATAATTTCAAAGGTATTACAAGTGAAAATTTGTTCTCATGTAAAGGATAATTTACTAATTCTTGGAATTCTACATTTTAGTCTAACTTAAAAGCCAGATTACAAATAAGGAGATCATAATGTTGTGAACAGGCAAGTTTTCAATTCACAGAATTCCTAAAACCTGTTCATCCAAACTCTTTACTTTGGATTATGATTAACGTTCCCTGGAGGTTCCCAGGAGCACATTTCCCATCAACAGTAGTAGCGTGAGACTTTAAAACTGATTTGTTATCTATCCCTCCCTTACCCATCACCTCAAATGTAAATAGCACTCGTAAAAGTGGAATTTTGAATTGATAAAGATTGCTATTGGGTAAATCTGATGCCAGTGGAATCAAATCTTTTTTAAGTAAATTTTATGTGATAATAAATCACATCCATTTAAAGTGTACAAACTGACAAATATATACACCTACAACTCCTTCACCGGGACCAGAATACAGAACATTTCTTCCTAACTCTTTGCAGTCTCTCTCTCCCTCAACCCTCAGCCCCAGGCAACCCTGATCTGCTTTCTGTCCTGATAAATTAGTTTGCATTTTCTGGAATTTGATATATTGGACTTAACTGTGTACTCTTGTTGTCTGATTTCTTCTATTCAGCACAGTGATTTCGAGATTCCTTCAAGTTGTTGCATAGTATCTATCAGTAGTTGGTTACTTTTTATTTCAGAGAAGTATTCCATTATGTGAATATATCACATTTGATGTATCCATTCACCCCTTGGGAGGTATTTGGGTTGTTCCCAGTTTTTAGTCATTGTGAATAAAGGGGCTGTGAATATTCATATGTAAGTCTTTATGGATGTATGTTTTCATTTCCTTTAAATACCTAGGAATAGAATGGCTGAGTCCTATGGTGTATGTGTTAATTTTTTAAAGAAACTGTCAGTCTTCCAAAGTCATTGGACCATTTTATTGTCCCACCAGCAGTATTCCAGTTGCTCCACATCTTTACCAACATTTGGTATGGTCATTCTTTTGCCATTCTAGTGGGTTCTTGTGTTTTTACTCGCGTTTCATTCATGATTAACGATGGTTACCATCTTTTCACATGCTTACTGACCTTTCGTGTATCTCAGGTTTGCAAACCAGGCTGGTGGTTTGGGTGGCCTCACAGCCTTTTTTTGTATGGGCTGCAAACTGAGAATAGTTTTTATATTTTAACTGGTTGAAAAAAATCTAAAAGAATAATTTTCTGTGACACATGATAATTACATAAAATTCTGATTTCACTGTTTATAAATATTTGTTGGAACACAACCACATACGTTCACTTATGTATCCCCTATGGCTGCTTTTGTACTACAGGGGCAGAGTTAGATAGTTTTGAGAGACTTTTCGGTCTAATGACCCTCAGAATGTAATATTTTCTTTCTGAACCTTCACAGGAAAAGTTTGCAGGCTCCTGGTATATCTTTGTTGTTGACGTGTCCTTTACATCTATTGCCTGACTTTTTGGGGGAGAGGTGCTACCCCAGTGTGCTTCTAACCCAAGCCCGGTTTGAACGGAGCCACATCAAACTCCAAAATTACTTTACATTTTGCTGGCTGTGGCATTCTGGGATCTCTACTGCACTGTCCAAAATGGTAACCACTGGCCACATGTTGCTGTTTAATTTTAATTTAGTTTAATTTAAAAATAAGTTCTACAGTCCTTCAAGTAAAGATGTCTGGGGGAAAAAATTAAGTTCTTCAGTCACACTAACCACATTACGAATGCTCAGTAGCTACATGTGGGTAGTGGCTACCATATTTATTGCACAATGTAGAAATAAAATATTTCCATTATCATGGAAATTTCTATTGGACAGTCCTACTCTAGGATAAGAAGCACTTGTCACTAAACCAAAGGGATTAGAAGCAAAAGTGGAGCATAGCTTATAGAATTGCTTTCCTGGATGTCAATGAAAATAAGCCAGAGCCTCATCCTCCCAGGCGTGTGTGAATGCAAATGAATATACTAAATAATTTATTTAAGATTACTTCTGTTCACACTTTTAACCTATGATATGTTCTGTTCTCCTGGCCACCTGATGAGAGGAAACAGTTAACTCATAAAAGAAATTCAGAATTTTACTGATAGGAAGTAGTGTTTTAAGGAGAGAAATAGTTGTAATGTATTCTTTCCCAAAGCACTTTGCAAAACCAAAGCTTCTAAAATTCCTGTGTATTTGTAACCATTTTACAGATAAGATGGAGAATATTTAGGAAGATATTAAGCCATGAAATAAATCATTTATTTGTGGTGCTAAGTACTGATATACTAACAATCCTGGTTCCTTTCAGCTTCTAATTTTAAAATATTATTTACCCTAAAGTTTTCGTAATGATAGCATTAGCTTTGAAAATAATCCGGAAATATTCTGAGTTAAACTGGCTAAAGATAGCCTATTTGACGATTGAATTTAAAGGATTTCCTTGCTGAAAACCGTTTTCTGTGGTTCTACTCTGAGGGATGGTCATACTGATTCTAAACAGTGAAGTGGAGGTCAATAAACATTATTAACATAGTCATTATCTTCTTTGGCAAAAACAGTAATTATTATGGATTATTTTGTTCGTAACATAGAGTTTTTTATAAGTTTTCAGTGATTGATTACTCATATCAGTATCTTCCTGATCTGTCCTAGAGATAAATGTTTTGCTGAGGTAGGAATCTAAATGCACCAACTAACACTGAGAAAGTGGAGGAAATGTATATAATGAATGGGTATTTTAGAAGTTTCCAGACAGATACATTTTAAAAAAACATCTGCCATTTCTGGTTTCAAGCAGTTTTTGTCACATTCTCTAATTGACCTGATGTCTCTCATACACACCCAAAATGTATTACCTATTTGCTATTTACCAGAATGGTATTATTTAGAATAGCATTATCCACCTGGTAAGTAAATACACATATCAGTAAACATTCCTTCATTCGACTGGTGTTTTTTGATCACATGCTGTGTGCCATGTTGTTAGGCAGTGGGAATATAAATGTGAATAAAGTACAGCATCTTTGCTCGAGGACCCTAATAGCTGGAAATGTATACCAATAAGGGTTATAGAGTGATACCAGTGATGTGCAATGTGTGTGCATAGAACATAATGAGACACAAGTGTCAGTCCTCCCTAGGAGAGCTAGGCTTCTAAAGTGGTGGATGATTAAGCCAGATCTAAAAAGACCTGGTATTCTCCAGGTTGATGAGAACACACTAGGCAAAAAGAGTACTATAAGCAAAGCTATACCTGTTCACAGAACATTCTGGGAAAATGCAAGCAAATATGGCTTCTGTATAGGAAATAGGAGCAATGAGAAATGAGATTGTATTGGTAGGAAGGGACCACAACACGAAGAGCCTGTTATATTTTATCATAATAAGGAATTTTTACTATAGGTGTGTAGTTAAAGGTTTTTAAGTAGAAGTGATGGGATAATTACTGTGGCAGTGGCATAGGAAATTGATGGGATGTGGACAAAGTAGGAGATGAAGCGTTAGTCTACGTTAGAAATAACTGGGGCTTGAACTAAGGTAATCGCCCCAAGGATAGAAAATGGGAAATTGATATTAAGGAGGTTACACTAGGCTAGCACTTGGTTGACAGTTGAATGTGTAAAGTAAGAGGGCAGGCTCCCACATTTCTGGGCAGCTAAGTGGAGAGTAAAGAGGATATTGAGAAAGGTAGGAAGGTCAGTCTTAAATATACAGTTTGAGGTACTTGTATACATTTGAGCAGAGATGTCCAGTAGGCAATTGTTTATCTGTTATCAAGTTGAATTAGAACTCACATTTTCATAGCGAAAACCCATTTCAGTCGCCTTCAGATGCTGTAAATATGTAAAATGTTAGCTGCTCATAGTATGTACCTATCTTATTAATTTATAGCAACTGTAAGACTTGAGTAAAACTCCAGTATTCTACTTTGTTTATGGGAACAACCTCACATTCTGTCACCAGTGGTGAGAATAAAATGCTTTTGACAATCAGCAATGAAATTGGCGTGCATTTAGTTTATTGACATGCATTTTTAATGCAAAAAAGAAGAGGTCATATTCTCAGGAGTTTGAATAAACCATACAGTGTTGACTGCTCAGGCCACCAAAACCTCTTAGCTATTTCTGCTAATTCTATTTCATTTGCCCTTGGTCTGTTTTGTCCCTCCATCCATTTAACTTTTGGAAAACCAGATTTGTTTTTCTTTATCTTCCATCAACTATTGCTTCAGGGATCTCCAGAAAAGACTTCTTTTTTTAAATCTTCTATTAGAAGATTCTTCTAAATCTTGTATTTCGCAGCTTGCCTAGTCCTCCTTAATTGCTGGCTTGATGAATTCCTAGAAAGCTTTTTCCATAGATCATACAGTAGTGTAAACTTGAAAAGCAAATTGATATTTTACAAAACTGTTAGGGGAAAATGATTTAGCATTCCAGAGCATGAGAAAACCAGCAACATGTGGACCATGTATGTCAAAACTTCTAAAGAAACGTTTACTTAGTCTTTTCTTTTACTTTTTTTTTTCAGAGGGTAAATACAGTCCTCTGGATTCTTTGCCTCTCCTAATCAAAGTTCAGGGTTCCAAGATTAAGTATTGTGATTGCTTTTATCTTTTTTCTCTTTAATGTTCTGTTTTGAATTTCGTATGCTTCTTTCTTGTTGAGTCTTCTAAAGGAGTACATACATACAGTGTTTGGGGTTTTCTCGTGGGAAAAGAGATAAGGAGAGCTGAGAAGCTTTCTTCTGAATTTTTATGCCAGTGAAAACTCTGTCTTCTTCCTTTATGCCTATATTTCTTATCTCCTCTTTCATTCTTCCTAACTTTTAAATGTTTATATCAGTAGTTAGACTGTAAGTCAATAGGGCAGAGGAGATGCTAAGTCTTAACACACTAGCAGCTAGTCTAATAACCATTAGGCTGTTCATAGTTTATACCTGTGATATACAGGTATAAAAAATACACAAAATGGGGATTTTCGAGGAAAGTTGACTAATGTATATTTAATATTCACATTGACCTCTGTTACAGAATTCAAGGTATGTTTCTATAGGGCATGAAAGTATTTATTGGCATGTGGCATGCTGTAGTACTTTACTACCAGGATTATAGGCATATGTCGCATTCTGAGGTTTTAGAAAATAATTGAAATTTCTTTCTCCTTTTGCTGGATTTTACAATGTTATTGTTCTTACTGTTATTTAATATTTTATGTGCTACAGTTTGAAAATTCCTCTAATTTGAAGCTTCAGGGCTATATATACCATTAGTTTCCGGATCATATATACAAGTTTGATTAACATTGGAATATGACCCTGGCCCTTGTTTTTAAACAGAGACAGGACTATTCTAATTATGTACAACAGTAGCTTCGTTCACGTATTGTATTATATTTTATTTATGTGGGTGTTTTAAGAAAGCATTTTTAAGCCAGTTAACATTTCTCTACCAAATCTACTGTTTTTGTTTACCCATAGCTGATTATTTGGAATGTTTCATTTGTGAATGCTATAATTTTACTGTATGTCTGTGGTATTCAGAATAATACTGGTAGCAGGTTAATGAAATGGCATTAGAATAACATAATCTTTAAGCTAGAAAAAAATCTTATAGGGTGATTATACAATAAAAAGAGTTCATATGCCCTTTTTTAAGAGGGTAACTAACAGTATATTATTGTTTTTTTTATAGATAATGTATGGATTTTAACTTTTCTAACAATTAAAATTTTAATTTTGTTATATAGTTAGCATAAGGAAAGAAAAAGTACAAGTAAACATGCTTAAGGAAGGTTTGGACAAGAAAATAGGTTTGTTTTTTTTTTAATTGTATGTTTCACTTTTATGAGGCAAACACTGTGCTACATACTGGAGGTAAAGCAGAGAACAAAATAGGCATGGGCCTTGCTTTCATAGTGCTTTCAGATATTTAACAGATTATACCAATAAATATATATTTACAAATTGTAATGAGTGCTGTGAAGGAAAAGATGGTAATGAAATGTTGCATTTTTCGGAGTTTAATCTTTATTCAAATCTGCCTGTTCTTTTTTTCATAGTGCGTTTTTCTCTTAAGGTTTTGATTACCTCAGTGTTTCTACTTAGCTCTGTCATATTATCCAGTTTCTTGAAGTCTTAGGTTATGAGCTAAACCGGAATAGAGATTTATCCGTGGGAACCTTGTGTGGCCTGGATTGGAGGTGCCCTCATCCAGAGAGGTTTTGCATTTAATTTGCCCTAGCACAAATATGTTGTTGGCCCAATGGCAATATGTTAGTTTCTTGATCTGCAATTTCCTGAACCAGAGTGTGACACTAGTCCTCACTGACAAAATCTCAGGAAATTTTTTTTTTCCTTTGCTCAGAATTCAGATCAAGACAGGCAAGCTTTCTTATTATCTTTCTGTACTGGTGGGTAAATTTTAAAACTTTTAATATCATTCTTATATTTTTAGTCTGCCCTTTTATTGAGATATTTTCTTTTTTTGTATAAATCCAGAATCCCTAGGGTCTTGGTTCCAGCTTCTTAGCTCTTGCAGGCCCAGAGCATCTCACCCTTGCAAAGATGTCAAAAACACAAGCCCCTAGATTACCAAGACAAAAACCAACACTCCCCATCTGCATCAGGACATTCACAGGTTAGCTTTCCTGCCTGACTACTCTAGTTTTCAGTTCCCTAGTTGATTTCCCGTGCTCTTTAGTTAGTGCAGCCATGCATCTAAAAGGGTTTTTGTGTTATTTAAATAGCAGCTCTATATGTTTGTGGCAGGAAGGTTTGAAGATAACTAGTTTGCGACATTGCTGGAACCAAAAGTCTCAACCTAGTTTTCACAGTATTTTCAAATGCCTTATTTCTTTTGATTTTTATATCAAGGTGCAAGCTTCTTCCAGGTGAAGAAACTAATTGGAAATTAAACTAGTTTGGAACTTTATGCCCAAAGTCACACAAGTGAGAGTCAGGATTAAAACTCTAGTCTTGAGCTTCAAATTCAGGTATCTTTCCAATAGTCCCTCCTTTCCATTAAATACAGATAGTCTTAGCTCATATATTTGGTGTGTACATTTGTTTTCACTGACTAGCTTGGCCTTTTGCTTCCTTCTCGTAGAAAGATTTTAAGAGGAATTTGTTTTCTTTTTCTTTTTTTTTTTGAAGCAAGATCTAAATTTTAATCCATTTAATAGTGATGTGACCTTGGGTAAATAACTTTAACCTTCAGAGGTTGAATTATCTTGCATGTAAAATGGTATCTTATATGTAACTTGGTGTTGGGTCTTTCTGCTAATTAAATCCACAGCCCCTCTCATGCCACTGCAGAGTCCACATAAGGGGTATGTATGAGGCAAGATCTCTCTTTCTCACTCTCTTATTTCTGCAAGTCCCAGGGACTCAGTGTGCTTTCCTCATTTTTGGTAGTTGCCACTAACTATTCTGTCTCTCCTTGGGACTTGCTGCCTTTTTTTTTTTTTTTTTTTTTGCAACAGAGTCTCACTCTGTTGCCCTGAGTAAAGTACCGTGGCATCAGCCTAGCTCACAGCAACCTCAAACTCCTGGGCTCAAGTGATCCTCCTGCCTCAGCCTCCTGAATAGCTGGGACTACAGGCACGTGCCATGACCCCTAGCTAATGGCTTTCTTTTCTAAAACTTTTTTGTGGAGTGTTTCTCCCCAAAACAACTTTAGGACCGTTTTTCCCCCCAACAGTTTTACTTCTAATCACTGCTGGAAAGATTGACAGAGAATAACAATAACAACAGTATTTATTGAGCTCTCCTCACATACTGGGCATTTTGCTAAGTGCTTTGTTTATATCATCTAAACCTCTTGACAACACAATCAGGTATATACTGTTATTACTTTCATTTTATAGATGAGGAACCTGAGGCACTCAATTTTATCACAGCTAGTAAGTTAAGGAGTAGGAATTAGAACCAAAATCTTAACTATTCCAATGATACAATCCTGCTATGTACACTAAAGATCCAAAAGATACCAAATTCTTATAGTTGTGGTCCATGTCTTATGTTTCTTGACTCCCTTCTGTGATGGCAGCTACAGGCATCTCTGCCCTCTCATTTCATCCTCCTGGAAGTCAGCCTCCAGTCTCTTCCATCTATCTGCTAACCCTACCTCTGTTAGAATCACCTGGGACCCCACCTCAGCCTAGTATCAGAAGTTTGTGGCAATTTGATTTTTATTTTTAAGGTGAGCACCCCTGAGTAATTCTCATCAACAGCTATTTGGGATCACTGATAATTTTTCTTTTCCTCTGGGCTATCTTTATGTCCATAAGATACAGTCAACAGAGCAAGTTTTTCCCTTTTGTTTCACAGAAGCAATTTGAATCTCAGAGTCTGCAGTCTTGCACAACACCCAGGTCACTAGATTTTTGCCCTGTAAAGAATGTGTGATGCCTGTTTTCACCAATGTTAGTATAAGGATTAAATAATACATATTTTAAAGGTAGTCTCAAAGATTAATGTCCAAACGTTTATGGATCTTCAAATTTTGTGAGGCCACAAAAGCAGCATTTCCTCATTATTTCATGATTCCTTGGTCCATCATCTGATCCACACAAAAAAGGATGATTTGGTCTTAGCTGGGAAACTATATATTGTATCTTTCTCTTAGAAATTCATGGTGTGCATTAGCACACTGAAGACTCTTAGCAGTTCTTCTGTTTAAAAATGCTTTTACTTTAACTTGGCAGTTCTTAAACTGGAATTTCTTTTGTTCATGTAATCCTATTAATGGCCAGTGTAAAACACTCACTGCTCTGTAGGTGGAATTTTTCTGGGGTGTTTTTTTTTTTTTTTTGGTTGTTTTTAAATTTTTTTTCCCATTTGAAAAAGAGAGGGATACTGGCTACTTGCTATAGGGTGGTTTTGAGGATGAAATGAGAGTTGAGAGGTAAACATTGTTGAATGGTTAACTAAGCTACTCACTACATGTGTAAGTGCCTTGCTATTGCACTGCCAGTCTCAGCAAAATAAAAACTTACTCTGCCATCAGCCTTTAGAGTAACATGTATAATTTACATAATCACTGGTAGGTTATAAATTACCACCCTAGAGCATACACAAATTCATATTGGTAAATGAATCAATCAGTCTTATTTGGGTTTTATTTTATTAAATGTATTTCCAGAACACATTTGAGTTTCCTCACTAAACTACTTATTCACTTTTTAAAACATCTTCATCTGTTATGTTTCATGCCGAAGCACTTTTGATCTCTCCACTACGAAGAAGATTAAACCTCTTAGTACTCATATAGTAGGGAAGACTTCTAATTGATGTTTTGCTGGCGGACTCCACAGGAGCTGAGTTCAGTATACTTTTCAAACTGTGCTTGTCTAGTTCCCTAGGATTCTGAAGTAGCTTGAAGCTATTTCCTTCTGTTTCCATCACTGCTCCTGTCACTGCAGTGTCCCCGTCTATTACAGCCTGCCAGTTGCCAGCACAGGGAAAGTATTCCTTTTTTGAGTTTATTAAATACCAAAAGGCTTGCTAAGATCACGGGAAGTTATTGACTGTGACTTTGTTTAACTGTAGAGGGTCAAGCAGAAACTGACATACCCTGGATCAACAGGGAAATCAGTACCTGGTTCTTGGCATCGTTGTTCGTATTTTATAAAAACTGTATATTTGTTAAGCAGCTATTATGTTCAAATTGATATTCAGTTTTTACAAATAGAAATGTTACTTGGGTACATGAAAATCTTCAAAGGTCTTGGAATGATTTATAAAGAAGGTATAAATTTTGCATTAAGCTCCCGAGTCTCAGTAACCTTCAGAGGTGCATGGACCATATCTTGAGAGCCACTGAACTAAAGAACTTCGTATAGTCTCACTGGCTCTTGTACTCAGCACTCATCTTGTTTATTTTTTGAGAAAGATGTGAAAATAACTTCTTGTGTTTTTAAGGCATTGGCACACAATATGGCTTTCCCTGACTTGTCGAGAATTAAGAACCTGATATTTTATGGCAATTCCTTTTGAGTGTCATCAATTAGATAAAATATTTAGGACAGTAGTGTTAGGGTGCTAGGGTGATTGACAGTCTGTTTCAAAATATTCAATTTCACATCATCTGAAAGATATATAGGCCCTTTTATTCTTTGAATTGCTGTAACTGAATACATTTTTCTGAGAAGTGTTTGTTGGTGCAGTTTGTTTAAAGAAATAAGATCTAAGGGTATGAAAGCAGATTTTGATAGTATTTAAGAGTGAGCAGTTTTATTTAACACATACAGCATTCCTTATTTCCTTCCCTTGAGGGTAACTAAATATAGAATCCTTTTTCTTCCCTCCCATTTTCCCCGCTAGTAAGGATGGGGCTAAGATGAGAGTTCTCATTTTCTCCACAAATATCTTACAGATTTAAAAGACATTCTCCTGTAAAACAGCAGTAATTGCTGGGCACGTAGCTTGCACCTATAATCTCAGCAGTTAGGGAGGCCGAGGCAGGAGATGTGCCTGAGGTCAGGAGTTTGAGACCAGCCTGGGTAACATAGGGAGGCCCTGTTTCTACAAAACGTTTTAAAAATTACCTGGGAGTGATGGCATGCACCTGTAGTCCGAGCTACTTGGGAGGCTGAATGGGTGGGAGGATCGCTTGAGCCCAGGAGTTCGAGGTTACAGTGAGTTATGACTGGGCCACTGCACTCCAGCCTGGGTTACTGAGCAAAACTCTGTCTGTTTAAAAAAAAAAAAAAAGGCAGTTATTTATTGGCTGCTTGCTCTGCATTCAACACTGTTAAATATCATGGGAAGATAAGTTATAAACTCTCATTAAAGAGTCAAACATAGGCCAGGTGCCGTGGCTTACGCCTGTAATCCTAGCACTATGGGAGGCCAATGTGGGAGGATGTGTTGAGGCCAGGAGTTTGAGACCAGCTTGAGCAAGAGCAAGAGCAAGACCCCATCTCCATAAAAAAATAGAAAAGTTAGCCAAGCTTGGTGGCTCGTGCCTGTAGTCCCAGCTACTCGGGAGGCTAAGGCAGGAGTATTACTTGAGCCCAGGAGTCTGAGGTTGCAGTGAGCAAGTTGTCATGAGGCCACTGCACTCTATCTGAGCAACAGAGTGAGACACTGTCTCAAAAAAAAAATGTGAAAGAGAAAAAGGCAGCATATGGTTAAAGTGTAAAAATGTATATTGCTGAGTTCAAAGGAATGCTAGAGAAATCAGAATGGTCTGAATATTCAGAAAGGCTTCATGAAAGAATTAAGACAAGCCAGTAATTTTAGTAGAAAACAGAAATGCTGTAGACAAAACGTATCTAGATTTCAGCAAAGCATTTGATAAAATTTCTCAGAATACTCTCATGGATATTAGGTAACTGGCTAAAATGTAAAATTTCGTATAATCTCAAGTATTTGCTGAGTCATTGAATAACTAGTTGAATGTCCAGACCCAAGAGTGGTAATCAGTGGATCACTGACAGCTAGGAACAAGGTCTCTCTTATGGCCCAGGACTCTGATCATAGGCTTGTCTTGTATTTTTATTGAAGAAAATTTTTTTTATCAGTAACTTAGATAAGGACATTCATTCAATATGTGTTTATTGACTACTTCCTGAGTTATATATTCCAGCATGACCTCAAAAATAAAAAATACCTAACATATATCCTATCCTTAATTTTAAATTGTTTAATCTCAAAGGAATTATCCTTTAATCTTTAATCCCAAAGGAAACTCATATAAACAGCTGCTGGAATAGAAGTTTAACATGCTGGTCTTAGGGTAAAGGGGTGGATTGTTTGATAAGAGCTAGAAAAATCTTACTAGACTGGAACAGTTATCCAAATCTGACAAGATAAAATTTTATACAGATTAATGCAAGATCCTACATGTGGGTATGGAAAAATTACATAGCTATAAAATGGGAAATATCTAGTTTAACAACATGTTTCAGGGGCAAGAGGACTTCTAAAATTATTAGCAATATGGCACGGTACAGTTTCTGAAAATCCTGTACAATGCCCAGGAATACTTAGGAAAATGTTAAATCCTTTTAAACACATGGTCGGCCTTACTCAAAAAAATTAGGAAAATCCCTTGGGAGCAAAAATGAGTAGGAAGAGTTCCATTTCCTATTGTATGGCAAACTAATTTTTCTGAAGTACCTTGTTACTATAATAAAAGTAGATCCTGTTTAAATTTGATTAAGCCTCCTTTTTAATGCATTGACAGGCTTGTAAGAAATAAGGGAAATCTTAATATCCCCATTCCCATTAATTAATTTAAATGAACCTTCTCAAATTGGAGTGTGAGGAGGAGTGGTGAAGTCACAGTCCCTGTAGGGTCAAGTACCAAAATGAACCGCCTATGTCCATGGCGTTTCAAGCTGAGGAAGCTGAAGCTGAGACTTTCACGTTAATCCAGGGGCCCAGAAAGAAACTGGAGTTGTTAGCCACTCTGACCACTTAGCAGAAACAGAAAAATGTAGATAGATGCTCAGGATTTCCATAGGTTTATATCAATCAATTATGAGCTTGTAAACAAAGAATATCCCCCCCCACACACACACACACACATGCTCAGAAAAAGCCATCATAAATGAGATTCAGCACAAACTCCAAGCAACCGGTTTAGATTATCCCATCCTCCCGTGCACACACTTCAGATGCTGACCCCAGATATTGGAAAATCATCAGATATAAACTAAAAAAAATAAATTATGTATAAAATGTTAAACAAAATGATCTTTAAAAGAAAAAGCAAGCAAAAGTGACTGTCAAAAACTGAGGCACATTTGAAAAAGAATCAAATAGAATATAAGTTAAAAATATAATAATTGAAATTTTAAACTATGTGAATAGATGACATATTAAACACAGCACAGAAGAGAGAAGACTAGAAGATCTGAAGACACTGTTCAGAATATAGCACAGGAAGACTGAGAGCATGGAAAGTATGAGAGGTTAAGACATGGGAGAGTAAGTTATCTGACATACCTAGAAAGAGAAGGAGAAGGACATATTTGAAGAATATAGCTGAAAATTTCCTAGAATCGAAAAACCATGAATCTGAGTTAAAAGAGCTCCACATATACAAAACAGGATATATTTTTAAAAATCATACCTAGACTCATTGCAGTAAGGCCACAAACCGTAAAGACGAAGACATGGTATTAAAATCAGAAAGAAAACATCACCTACAGAGAAGAGACAGGCTGAGAGCGACATCTCAACAGCAACTGGGAAGCCAAAAGAGAAAAATGTCAACCTAACCTTGTGTATACCCAACAAAATTATCTTTCAAGAATGAAGGCACTTTAAGTCATTTTTAGATAAACAAAAATTGCGTTTACCACCAGCACATCTTTACTTAAGGAACTTCCGTAAAGGATATAGTCTAAAAGGGCAGTGTCATAGAGGTGTTTGGCTATGTAAGAAGTAAAGGTGAGCAAAAAACTTGGTAAGCATCGGTAAATCTAAACAACCATTGTATGAAATAATAGTAATGCCTAATTTTTAGGGCTAAAAAGACACAACCAAAATAATGGCCAGTAACAATGTAACATAGGAGAGAACTGGTAAGAGTTCTGCTCTAAAGTCATTGTGTTATTCAGGTGGGGAAAAGATATTGTCTAACTGTGGACTTTTAAAGAATGTATGGTAACTAGTATTGGGGAGAAAAATGGAAATCAAACAAGCAAACAAAATTTTTTTAGAAACAAAAAATCAAAGTCAAAAAGCAGAGAAAAGTAGGACACATACAGCACAAAGGAAGAAAGGAGTCTAAAGTATATCAGAAATCACAAATATTAAGTAACTTTAAAGTTAAAAGCCAGTTTGAATTAAAAACAATTCTATAGAAGAAATAAAACTTTGCTATCACCGGTACCCGCCTTCGTACACACATATCATACACAGTATCAATAGGCTTTTAGGTGTAAAGATGAAAGTAAAAGAAACAAAGCTTTTAAAGATATAGAAGAATATATTTACGACTTTATGATAAAGATTCCTAAATAGGGCAAGCAAAATGCTAATCTTAAAGGAAAATAATAATAAATCAGGCTCTGTTAAAATTGAGATCTTATGTTCACGAAAAGACACTGTACGAATGAAAAAGCAATCCACAAAGTTGTAGGAGAGACTTACAACACATAACCAACAAAGGCTTTTAGGCTTCGGAAGAGTCACTAAATAACAAAAGATTCAGCTCCTGAGCTTGTATGTACCTCATGACGTAGCTTCAGAATATATAAAGTAAAAAACTGATAAAACTGTATATAGGGCAAAACCACAAACTCAGTATCATGGTGAAAAATTTTACTCAGTCTTTGATAGGCCAGGAGCCAGAGAAATAACGATATAGAAGATTTGAACACAAGTTAACAGGTTGGAACAGGTTGATGGACATTCTCAGGCACACATGGCACATTTGTAGAAATGAACAAAAAGCAACAAACTGGAGTGGTAAGCAGACCCTCAAAGCCCAAAAGAATGAGGATGATGGATTTGAAAGCCATAAAGACCAGAGGGTTCTTAATGAAGAATAATGGAGAGTGGGTTTACAATAGGTAGATTTGAAGTCAGATTATTTTCCAAATTGATAAATAGATCCTAGCCTCCCATATTGACCTAAAAGTGAAACTCAGCCCTTAATTAGAAGCAGAACACAGATTTCAAAGTGCAGTCATGTGCTGAATAATGACATTTCCATCAACGATGGACTGCATATATGACAGTGGTCACATAAGATTATAATGGAGCTGAAAAATTCCTGTCACGTAGTGATGTGGTCCTCACAGTGCAACACTTACCTTTTCTGAGTTTGGATCTGTTCAGATACACATGCTGTCTTACCATTGCCTATAGTATTCGGTACAGTAACATGCCGTACAGGTTTGCAGCCTAGGTGTGTAATAGGTATACCATCTAGGTTTGGGTAAGTACACTCTGATGTTTGCACAGTGAAATTGCCTAACGTCGCATATCTCAGAATGTATTCCTGTCGTTAAGCAATGAAAGACTATAGTCTAAAGGAGTTTTTAAATGTTACTTTTATATACAAGACTGACCCATATAAAATTGCCATTTTTACAGGTCAAAAATGATGGGATATTTGACATTTTCATGTGGTTCAACCTAATACAAGATGCGGAGTTGAGCTTTTCTAGTTTTATTTTTTTTTATTCACCCTTCTCCAGAAAAACAAGTGTTAGTAGGCCAGAATTCAACATCCTATCAAAAGCATCTGTGCCAGAATCTTCCTGAATTCATTTAATATTTTACACACCAGAAGGCGTCACAGGCTTTAGTAACAACATGTTCTCAGACTAGAAGTAGATGTGGGACTATTTCAAAGAAACCATTTGCTTCCTCCAAGGATCCTTTAAAAAGCCAGTAAGTCCCCTAACAAATATGTGTGGACTCATCTATAGTTATTTGAGTTGTTACCAGGAAACACTTCCTAGGCCTTTGGGCTTGCGGGAGCAAGCACATTAGGGGTCCTGAGATGGGAACAGATCACATTAGTTTCCACAAGTCAAACTAATTATCTAAAGGTTTGCTAATCTCACTGTTCAAATGATACCCTGCTTCTAGTTTTCTACTTTACTATTAACCTTTTCAGAAAATTTCATAAACTGACACAGTAGTTCCAGAAATTAACATTATAGGCAAAGTTAGTTTATTCTCAGCCTGTGAGGCTTAATTTCCACATTTATAATTCACTTTTCTTCCTAGTATAGCACAAGTCTTCCTGCCTTAACCAGCTGTTGCTCTTTGGGATTCAGTAGTTTTTCTGGCAGCTGTCAAAGACTGACCTGGACATCCTTTGCTTATTGCCTACCTAGAGGCAGTTGCCCACATAGCTGCCTTTGTCTGAGGTCTACATATTGATAGCATGACGCTGACAAGTAACTCTTTGATTCTTACTATGTGTGCTACTTCACCCATTATTGCCACTCTCATGGAAGGTGCTTTATGCATTAATTGCGCCAAAGTAGTTACAGAAAGGTTTACCGTTGGAGAATTAGTTAAATTGAATGTAATGGGGAAAATTTTTTTAAAGAGCAGTGTGGTGAAAAAGGTAGCATCAACTGTAGCGTTTAAAGGCCAAGTGCTTCCTTCCTTTCTTCCCGCCCCCTGTAATGACTAAGGCATTGTAGACTAAAGTATTGCCTAGGCTGCTCTAATTCTTTGCCAGGAGTCAGGAAAAAACACTCGACCTCACTGTCTTTAGTCTCTTACTTTCATTTATTGTTCGGTTCTGAACTTTACTGAACACTGTTGATTGTTTTTGGCATAGACTTGCAGATAGATAATTAGTTTATTGAAGTTTGAGAAGTCTAACATTTCTGAAGAAAATGTAGATAGTTATGAGTACTTTGCTTTAAACCTAATTACCAAAGTAGGAGAAGAGATATAAGTTCCATTATGTGTGTGTGTGTGTGTGTGTGTGTGTGTGTGTGTGTGTGTGTATGATTTTGTTTTTTTGTTTTTTTTTTGAGACAGAGTCTCGACTCTGTCGCCCCAGCAACAGTGGTGTCATCATAGCTCACTGCAACCTCAAACTCTTGGGCTCAAGCTAACCTCCTGCTTCAGCCTCCCAAGTAGCTGGGACTACAGTGTACCCCACCATGCCCTGGCTACATTTTTGTAATTTTTTATGTAGAGACGGAGTCTCACTCTTGCTTAGGCTGATCTCGAACTCCAGAGCTCAAGTGATCTTCCTGCCTCAGCCTCCCACAGTGCTAGGATGTATTACAGGAACCAGGCACAGTGCCAGCCCCAAAATGTGTTTTAAGGTCATTCTTATTGGGAAGTAGATTTTGTTTTGTTTTGTTTGAGGTTTTAGAAAAATTAGCATACTTATTAGGTGGGTTTGTTTTTGACTTAACACACTGCCATACGCTAAAATATTTCAGTTATCTAGCTGAACTGAATGGATCTGAAGTTATATCATTTCCTTAGTTGTTTCTTTAATCTCATGTGTTTCATAAGCTTTTGAGGATGTTTTCAAAGAAACATTTGCCTGAAGATTTAATTAGCATTAGTCCCATTCATTGAAGGAATATTTCATGTTCTTCAACTATAGGAGCTAATTTTTGTTCCCCTAAAGAGAAGAGTAAATTGTTCTCCCCATCAAATGAGCGTTGGTGAAGTTATGTTGAGCTATTTAGGTTGCGTCGTGTCTGTTTTGGGGAACATTACTGTTGTTTTCACTTCAGCTGCTAGATTGTCAGGTTAGTTTCAAGTTATCTTTATTAGTCTGCAAATGTTACATGGACTTTTCTTGGATAAATTTAAATTGCGGTATCTTGCAACACATTGTTAATATAAAAAAGTCTTCTGTGAATTAAGTATATATAGTACATACACATATTCCTATTTCTTTTTCAGTAGCCTTTCCTTAAATTAATTCATGTAAAATTTATATTTGCCTTTTACTTTTTAAAAAAGCATGATTAAGCTGCAGGAATTTACAGAGAAAATGTTTTCAGTTGAAGTACGTCAGAATTGTGTTCAGAAATTGAAAAGAGGGCAGAACACCAGACATACTATATAAAACAGAAGACCCATATGGCAAATTAAGGTGTATTTTGCTGACCTTTCCCATATAGACATATATTTGGGTGAGTGGTAGGGGATAATTTAGAAAAGTAACAGTGGGTTTTTTAAATATGAACATTACTTTGAAATGACTTTACAAATCTAACTATTGAAGAACTTTCCTATATAGATCCTCTAGCAGAAGAATATTTCATACCAGATAGGTACAATGTAGATTCTAATCTCCATCTGCAGAGAGCCTTTCTCAGTCACATAATATTTGACTGTGAATGACAGTGTTATAATGCTTGTGTATTCAATTAGAGAATTTTAACCATTCTATTGCCTTGTCAAGTGACCTAGGGGTGAGGATGGGGTGTGAAACCTAAGATGCAAATGTCATGTTTTAGTATAGAACATTATTTAGTAAACCACACATTATTAAGATAAAATTGGGTAAGGAAGAATAGGACTTTTTAAACTGGCAAGTTATATTTGTTTTTGCTAGACTTTTCCCCCCCAGTTTTAGATTGATAGAAAAATGAGCAGAAAGTACACGAAGTCCCCACACACCCCCTTATTCTCTGCCTCCCCCCAACACACACAGTTTCCCTATTATTGACTTTTGCATTGGTGTAGCATATTAACATTTGGTGATCCAATATTGTACATTATTAACAAGTAAAGTCCATTCTTGGTGGTGTACGTTCTGTGGGCTTTGACAAAGGTATAATGACATTTATCCACGATTACAGTATCATACAGAATAGTTTCGCTGCCTGAACATCTCCTATCATCCTTCCCTTCACCCCCGAAACCACTGGTCTTTTTCTTGTCTCTATGGTTTTGCCTTTTCCAGAGTGTCATCTATGTAGTTGGAGTTATACATTATGTAGGCTTCAGATTGGCTTCTTTCACTTAGCAATGCGCATTTAAGTTCCTCCATGTCTTTTTGTGGCCAAGTTTTGGCAATTTTGAATAAAGCTGCTATAAACATTTGTGTACAGGTTTTTGTGTAGACGTAAGTTTTCAAGTCATTTGGGTAAATACCAGGGAATGCAATTGCTGGATCATATGGTAAGAGTATAGTTAGTTTTGTACGAAACTGCCAAACTGTCTTGTAAAGTGACTACCATTTTGCATTCTTACCAACAGTTCCTGTTGTTCCACATCTTTGCCAGCATCTGATGTTGTCAATGTTTTGGATTTTAGTCATTCTAATAGGTGTGTAGAAGTATCTCATTGTTGTTTTAATTTGCAATTTCCTGCTGGTGTATGATGTTAACCATTTTTTCATATGCATATTTGCCATCTTTATACCTTTGGTGAGGTGTCTGTTCAGATCTTTTGCCTATTTTTTACCTGGGTTTTATCGTTTTTAAGTGTTCTTTGTATATTTTGGCTACCAGCCCTGAATCAGACTTTTGTGAAGATTTTCTCGCAGTACATAGCTAGTCTTTTCATTCTCTTGAGCAAATTAGATTCTGTTTGTAAATGCAAAATCTATCAGTCCTGGAACTGGTAACATAGAAAGAAGGGAGGAATCTCAAAGATTGCTGAAGGTCCTTGAATATTCTCCAGGACAGTTTGTATATATTTGGCTAGCCAAATAATAAACCTAAGTATAATTGCTCAAATCTAAAATCCATTTTATCTAGTCATTGTAATCATAGTGATGGAACTTGGTCGTTGGTGGCCTTAGAGAATTGGTGTGATTGTGTATTTGATAACCTCCATTGCTCTACTATATATAATAATTCAGTGTTTAAACGGAGCTTTTACTGTCTTAATAGGGTTGTGTAGAAAATACCCCCAATAGTCTGAAGTTTGAATGTTGTGCCAAATTGATATTAAGAACATAAATTTAAAATAATAAATGTGCACAGCCCAATAGTATCCCTCTGCAGTGTAGATTACATAATAAAGAACTCAAAAGCAAGTAGCTATTGGAAACCAGGACTAAATGAAGTAAAAGTTTACATAACTCTCACATTTTGTCTCCTTTAATAACTAACCAATAGGCTATCAGTTTCTGGACTTTAAGAATCATTTGTTTGATCGTGCTTGTTGTATGGTAAAAAATCCCTATTAAGTTTGTAAGGCAAAAAAATCGGATCTATCAAGACAGTTATCACATCGATTTAAAATGCTAGAGACATTGGTTAACACTCTTAACGGGAGTATTGAACTATTATAAGATTGTTCTCCCAGTGTAGACCTGCTTATAAAAATGCAGTTTTCAGGGAACTGGTAACATAGCAGGAAAGTTTATTTACATTTGTGATAGTTTCAGACTGCAAATTTGGGTTCCCAAATAGCTGGGTGTTGGCCTCCTTTCATCAGGTGATCTGCCTAGCCTACATCATCTACTTTCTTACTCAGCCATTTTCACAGTGGAGTACATTGTTTTGGTCTTTTAATACTGTCAGCATGGCGAATCAAGTTCTATAAAAAAGGCATTTGAGAGACAGACAACCTTCTTTTTTATAAAGGAGGAGGTGAAGGTGGCAAAAGCCAAGTGTATATAAGTTCTTTTTTTGTTTTTTCCTTATTAGAACTCCATTTGTAAATTACAAGGTGCAATTTTTTTTTATGACTAAAGCTTATTATGACTTTTAAATGCTGTAAGTAACCATGCCATTTAATACCAATTTCATAGCCAGCCTTTAAGGTTGCACAACTGCCTTTGTCTTTGGAATGTTAGTTAAAAATGATTCTGCACCTCTGTAGAAAAACTTTCCAAAATTTAAACGGGAGTGATTTGTTAGTTGAGGGCTTTTTTATAAAACAAAACTTCAGCTTTAACCTGTCCTCAAGTTAAGAGGGCATTGGTGGCAGGGATCTTGGTGACAACCCTGTGAACGTGATTTGTCCCTTCCTTGAGCCACTCTGCTTGAGTAAGGCCTGGTGGCTCTCGATAGCCAGCTCACAGTTGTCCTGGGATCTCCCTTCACCATCCTCCCAGGGATTTTCTTTTCTTTTTCTTCTTTTTAAAATTTTTCTTATTTTTAAGAAATATTTCTTAATTTTAATATTTCTTTATTTTAAGAGACTGGGTCTTGCTATGTTCCCAAGACTGCAGTACAGTGGCTATTCACAGACACAAGTCCACTACTGATCATCACCGTTTTCACCTGCTCCATCTCTGACCTGGGCCAGTTCACCCTCCTCAGGCAACCTGGTGGTACCCCACTGCCTGGAGGTCACTCTACCGATGCCAGACTTAGTGTGGACACCTGGTTGGCATAGCACACTACACCCCAGAACTCCTCCCGCCTCAGCCTCTTGAATAGCTGGGATTACAGGCACGTGCCACTATGCCTGGCCCAGGGATTTTTCTTGATATCCCTCTTCTGGTTTGGATTTCCCATGTCCTACATTCCATGCTTACCTTTTTATGGGATTACTTTGATCTTTATTTTAGGGTAAAGAATGTTCTTTAGTAACTCCTTGAAAAGGGGAGCATGGGAGGAAGGATTTTTATGGCCTTACATTCCCCAAAATAGCTTTGTTCTGCCCTCGAACTTGATTACTTCTTTGAGTATAGCCTTTTGTGTCGAAGACCATTTCCCTCAGAATTTTGCAGGAATTCTTCTGTTGGCTTCTTGTTTCCAGTGTTGCTTTTGGATGTGCAGAACTGTCTGATTCCTGATCATTTATGTTTTAGCTGTTGTTTTGTTTTGTATGTGTGTGTTTCTTTCTCTAGCGGCTTAGAGAATCTTCTTTTTGTCTTTGGGTCTCCAAGATTTCATAGTGATGTGCCTTGGGCGTGGGTTGACTTTCTTCAGTATGGTGGGCATTCAGTGGACCTTTTCGTCTGGCAATTTATATTCTTCAGTTCTAGGACGTTTTCTTGAATTATTTTGTTGGTAATTTCCTCTCCTTCACCATTCTCTTTTCTCTCTTTCTGGAGCTCCTGTTAACTGGATGTTATACTTGGGCCTCTGATTTTCTTAACTTTGCTCTCATATTTTCTATTTTGGTCCTTTTGCTCTGCTTCTGTGAGATTTTAACTTTATTTTCCATCTTTCTGATAGATGGTTGTCTCTGGTATCATATTTTTATATTCTAAGATCTCTTTTTTTAAGCAAAGTTATGATCTTTAATATTTTTCTTTTTTATTTCAAAATGTTAAGGGACTACAAATGTTTTTGTTAGATGGATATCTTTTATAATGCTTAAGTTGGCACTTTTAGTGTGCCCATCACCTGAATAGTGTTCATCATACCTGACAGGTAGGTTTTTACTCCTCTCCTCGCCTCCCCTCCCCCCCTTCTCCATTTTTTTTTTTGTTTGTTTGTTTGGTTGGTGTTTTTGTTTGTTTGTTTGTTTGTTTTTGAGACAGAGTCTCAGAGCCATGGCATCAGCCTAGCTCACAGCAACCTCAAACTCTTGGGCTCAAGTGATCCTCCTGCCTCAGCCTCCCCAGTGGCTGGGACTACAGGCACATACCACCATGCTCAGCTAATTTTTTCTATGTTTAGTTGCCCGGCTAGTTTTTTTGGGTTTTTTTTTCTTCTTCTTTTTTTTTTTTTTTTTCTATTTTTTTAGTAGAGATGGGATCTCGCTCCTGCTCAACTGGTCTCGAACTCCTGACCTCAAGCAGTCCTCCGGCGTGGCCTCCCAGAGTGCTAGGATTACAGGTGTGAGACACCATGCCTGACCTCCCCCTTCTTAATTTCCTATGACCTTTTTTTTTTTTTTTTTTTTTTTTTTTTGAGACAGAATGTCACTTTGTTGCCCTGGCTAGAGTGAGTGCCGTGGCGTCAGCCTAGCTCACAGCAACCTCAAACTCCTGGGCTTAAGCGATCCTCCTGCCTCAGCCTCCCGAGTAGCTGGGACTACAGGCATGTGCCACCATGCCCGGCTAATTTTTTCTATATATATTTTAGTTGGCCAGATAATTTCTTTCTATTTTTAGTAGAGACGGGATCTCGCTGTTGCTCAGGCTGGTCTTGAACTCCTGACCTCGAGCGATCCACCCGCCTCGGCCTCCCAGAGTGCTAGGATTACAGGCGTGAGCCACCGCGCCCGGCCTCCTATGACCTTTAATATCTCTTTGTGCCCATCAGTTAGCTTCCACTAAGATCTTTCTATGTTCTTTGAATGTCTCCTTTTTTAGAGCATCATGTTATTCCACAGTTGCAATATATATTTTTAATCTCTTAGGTGGGCATTATGGTATTTTTTCACTTTTTTCTTCCTTTTTTTTTTTCCAAGTTTCCTTCTCCCTGAATAGTTTCTGTTTGTTCCAGAGTGCTTTTTGTGTGCTTGTTTTGCTCTCTATCTTCCATGTTAAATGCTTTCTACAGATTTCTGATAATCCTTGATTATTTGCTTATGATCAAGATTAAGAAGATACAGAGCTGATTGGAAGCCCTGAGTGTGGGTGAGGCTAGTCTGCTTGAGGCATCACTGTAGAGTAATTGAGTGTGCCATGTGTTTGATAACCCCAAAGTCAGTATATCTTCCACTGTTTCCTTAGAGACTGATAAGGTTCTCAGGGGAAAATCTCCCAAACTCCTGCCTAAAGAGTATGCCAACATTTATGGGCGGAACCAGTGCAGCGTTCAGTGCATGTAGCCCCTTAATGGACCTGTTTGTTGTATAGTGCCCTTATCCTCAAATGTGCTTTTGATTGGCTTGTTGTCTCCCAGTCCAGAGAGATGGACAGTCATTCAGAGGCTTAGAGTAAGGAAAGATATTTGGGAATCCGAGTTCTCAAAAACTTCCACTCTGTTCTTCCTTGTTTGGGAAGGAAGAACCTGCACCTTGACATCTGAGCGTGTAAATTAGGCTGATTTACAGCTTTTCTTACTGCTGGCAAGGGATTTGGCTTTTGGGGGTCATTTAGGTCAGTTACCATTGATTTTTTTTGGATTCCAAAATTTTGTTGCTGTTGTCTAAGAGATCCTTGTGGGATTATGTGGTTTTGGGTTTTGTTTTTTTAATCCCTTTAGTGTTGTGTGTGTTGTTTTGTTTTGTTTTAATCAGCTTTCTTGGGTTGGATCTTTAGTGTTGTTTTAGTTAGGTTTGGGGAGGGAATAAAATTAGGTGTGTGGTCAATCTGCCATTTTAAATTTTAACCCAAAGTCCCTTTAGAAGCTTTTTAAGAGTTAGACTTATCTAAATGTTAAGACATTTTTATGAAGCTCCTACTGTGTACCAGACACACTCTTGTCATTTCCATCCAGTGTGTGCATTAGTGCTCATTAAAGTCACAATACATACATAATTAATATAAATGGCAATTTAAGCAAATGTTTGAGACAATTGTGCAAGAATTTGAGACAACGGTAGAGACATTAATGTGGAAGTTCTATAGATTAATAAATACCTCCATTTGAACAAATGCCTTTAAATGATCGCAGTACATACAGTTATGTTTCTGTAGGGAAATATGTACTGAATACCACCTGGTGTCACCAGAAATACAACTGATCCTCATTATTCCTTGTAGTTATGTTCTAAAAAGTCACCGAGTACACTGAATTAGCAAATACTAACCCACTGCTCCTAGAGGAAATACAGGGTTAGGTTCCTGCCAACCTCTGGTCACATGTTCATCAAAATCAATACATAACTTTGTTTTATTTGTGTTTCTGCTTAAAGACAGTTTATTTAATATATATCATTTATTAACATTAAACGCATGGCCAAAAGCACTATAACTCATGCCTGAATGATACTTATCTAACACAATTTCTCCATAAGGCACATCACAGCCTTCTTGCAATTAGGAACACTAGACAGTACTTCAGTGCTATGCCATTTTAAGCACTGGAATCACCAATAAAAAGCACAAAACTCCAAAAAACATGGCTTTAGATAAAACACAAAAAGGACCTTACACTTGTTTACAGTGTGAGAGCTGAAACAAGAAGTTAGAGTATCACAGTGTTCAACCTCAGCTGGGAATGTGTGAATCAGGTGACTCAAAGTTTTCACCACTCTGCACATGTCCCATGAATGGCCGTGAAAGCAGCATGAGCGAATGTTGATTTGGGGATTACAAATAGATTTTAGCAAGTAGGTGAATTCTCAAAACAGAATATACAAATAATGAGGATCAATTGTATATCCTGGCCCTCCAGGGAAGGGCATTTATAATCCCTTTAGGAGAAACAGTGCAGACTCTGTGTGCATGTATGCAAGCATGTATAAAGGCTGCTGTTCTCCAGGGCTTTTTTTAGTGGCCAGTGTAATCCATAATAGCCGATAATAAACTCAGTAATTAGCAGTTTACATGCATTACTTCATTGACTTTTACCACCGTGTGAAGTAGGTGTTATTTCTATTTAAAAGAAGGAATAACTAGTTTGGGTGATTTGAGTAACTTACTCACACTCCCACAGTAGATGGAGGAGTAGGGATTTGTCTGTCACCTAAAATCTTAACCATTAGTCTGTTGGACCTCAACTGCAAAAGAACCCTTGTCCCTGCTGCCAAGTCACTGAAATTGTTTGTGGGCAAAGGTCTTGTGCTACAGTGACAGGGATGTGAGTATTATGTGATTTATTTTTAAGTGTAATTCTCACTTTAAAAAAAAATTGTCCTGACTCTTGTTTTCATGATCATTTTAACATTTGTTTCCTTTTAATTCTGATTTATAGAATTAAAAATCATATAATAAAGTCCATTTACTTTACACATGAGAAAACTAATCCTCCTGGACATTAACCTGCCCAAAGTCACACAGCTGCTAAGACCAGTATCCAAATTGCTTAACTCTCAATCTGTCTCTTTTCTCTGAGTTTTATGTAGCCCCTTGTACTCAAAAGATTGTTTTAATCAAGTTGGCAAAGTTAGTACCCAGTTATGACAAAATCTGTTGTCCAGTTATGCTCATGACTTTTTTTGAGTTTGACATCCTGGAGTGAACCGCTAATAGGAGACAAAGTTGCCAGAGAGCAGGGGGAGGCACCGCTCTCTGCAGAGCAGTCCGGGTTAGCTGGAGATAGCTTTCCCAAGCAAGCACTCCCTCAGCATCATGTGACCGGTAGCACTTCAGAATGCAGGTCTGGCATTTTCAGAGCCTCTAATTTTTCATAGGAAGCTGGAAAACCAGATATTATAATGAAATATTGGCAACCGCCAAACTTTAAAACCACACTGCAAGACAAAAAATGAAAATGTCTATGGACTGGTTTCAGGCTGCCAGATTGAAACCTCTGCTTTAGAGGATTCATTTTACGCTGTGGGTTTCATTCCTCTGCACCATTAGTGACTATGAGAAGGAACCAACCCAGTTTCTAGTGACAGGTTACGTGTATGCTGTTGGGTCAGACTTCAGTAGTCACTAAACCATTAAGTGACCAGGCACAGTCTGGCTGTTTACTCTATGAAAAAATCTGTTTACATGTGTTTTGGTCGCGTATTAGTGTTTGTTCCATGTTAGAATTGATTAGTATTTTGAAGTGAAATGTAGAATTTTGCAGTCTCATGTGTTAGCAGACTTGCCACCCTTATCTGAGGCACACAAGGTTCTGACGTAGCATTATCACTTGCTGAAAATATGTGTTTTATCTTGTTTTACGCCTGTAGACATTACACAGCATTCACATCCAAACAGTGTTACTCATCCTCTTAGTGCTCTCAGGAATAGACTGTCCCCAGATGCATCCAAAAGTCTTACCTTAGTTCTTTCCCTGAGAAGCTAATGGGAGTCGTGGTTCTAAAAGCATGAAGTGATGTAAAACTAAAGCATTCCAAATCTAAAGTGCAGCTCTAGGTTATTGGTGAACTTCTCCATTAGTATCAGAAAGTAATAGATAAATACCTAGAGAATTTGAGGAGAACTATGGCATTCATCCATTCATATAGAAAAATATTCAAAGGATGAAAATACAAAAATTATGGAAACACAAACTCAGTGAATTTTCACAAAGTAGACATGCCTGGGTAACCAACGCACAGATTAAGAAATGACACATTTATCCATAATACTATTGATGGGCACTTGGCTTTCCATTTGGGAACTATTACATTTAGTGCTGCCATAAATTTTCGTGCACATTTTTTTTTGGGTGGGAGGGGGCGAACTTAGTACACATCTTTATTAAGTATATACCTAGGAGTAGAATATCTTGGTCATGGGGTAGCCATATGTTTAGCTTTAATAGATACTACCAGTTTTCCCATGTGTTTGAATCAATTCAGACTCTACTGGCAACATATGAGTTCCAGCTGTTGCACATCCTAACCAGCACTTGATCTTGGTTTTTTTTCATTTTAATCATTCTAGCATGGTTTGAATTTGCATTTCCTAAAGATTATTGACATTGCACACCTTTTCGTTTGTTTATTGGCCATTTGGATATTTTTCTTGTAAGGTACATGTAAGTATTTTGCACTGGCTTTGTAAACTTTTTTCTTAAACTAACTTTTAAAAATAAATAGTTTTCATTTATAAACATTCTTGTTCAGAGAGCGAGCTAGTTTGCTCCCTTGACTCCACCACAGTAAATAACTTTTGAGAGTTGATCTGATACATGTGTAAAACCAAGATGACTGTGGCCCATTCACATTGCCTTCCAGATTAACTTTATAAACAAGAGGAAACCTTGAGAGTTCTTTTCAGGCCATTTAAATTACCAATATTGATAAGAAAGAACGAAATAGAACTAGTAATAAACACAAACATTTTTTTAAAAACTAGTCTTTGGAATAGCTTTTTGCCTTTTTGGTTTTATGAATTTATTTTATGAGTTCTAATTATTAAGAGAATCAGCTATTATTAATTAGTAAAATGTTACTTATTACAAGAGTTAACTTAGAAAAAAATGTAGCTTAATTGCCCTTTTAAACAGTATTTATCTGTATGGTTGAGATTTTTTTCCTGTTTACAGAGTAGTGTATGGTTGTCATCAAAAATTCAAAAGATACAGAAATATATAACATAGAAATTGAAAGTCTCCCATTAGAGATAATTGGTTTGTATTCATCTAGATTTTCTTTTATAAATTTACTAATATATATCACAAATCATATTGATAATATACTCTGCATTCTGTTTTGCCACTTGTTTTTGTAACCTGACAATAATTGTTATTCCTGAATTTTTAAGAGTTTTTTATTATTATATGTGATAATTGAACTCTCATTATTGACAATAAGAATTCCTTATGGAATAGATTCTAAAAAACAAAATGTGGCTGGGCGCAGTGTCTCACGCCTGTAATCCTAGCACTCTGGGAGGCCGAGGCGGGTGGATTGCTCGAGGTGAGGAGTTCGAGACCAGCCTGAGCGAGACCCCGTCTCAACTAAAAATAGAAATAAATTATCTGGACAACTAAAAATATATATAGAAAAAATTAGCCGGGCATGGTGGCGCATGCCTGTAGTCCCAAGCTACTCGGGAGGCTGAGGCAGTAGGATCGCTTAAGCCCAGGAGTTTGAGGTTGCTGTGAGCTAGGCTGACGCCACGGCACTCACTCTAGCCGGGCAACAAAGTTTCATTCTGTCTCAAAAAAAAAAAAAACAAAATGTAATGGGTATGTCAGTTTTATTAACCTTCTAGGTCCTTAAAATGGTTCATTTTTCTGGCAAGTTTCAGAATGCATCTTTTAATTTACTTAACATGATATTTCCTAGTACACAGAAAAATTCTAAGGGAATCTAAATTAATGGGGTTCATGAAGAGATTGAACATGGCTTGATTTTTCAGCAGTTTTTTTTTAATATTTAAGGCATCCTAATTATGAAAATTCAGCTATAAAATTATTAAATCTACTCTGTGTTCATTAGCACTTCTCTGGATTGCAGCTATACTTTGTAATATGATGGTAGCTTCTGCTTATTTCAGATGGTTGGTTGGCAGTCGGGTTAAGACCTGCAGATAGGACTGATCGTCGTCCAAGGGTTATTCTTGTTTCCAGTTCAGCACTCCGTGTTACAGGGATTGTCTTCGAGTCCTTCCTAAAAGCCAGTCTGCTAGTCTCTGATTGGAAATCTCCAAGTATATATAAATATATTTTTTAAAGCAGTCAGGCTAATTTAAAAGTATATCTACCATTAGGGTATCTAAAAAGTAATATTACACAAATTAAAGTAAATTCCAAGGTGGAATTACTTTGTGGAATAGTATAACATCTAATGTACAAACAAAATCTTCATTTTCCTATAATCTAGAGGCAACTTGTCAGGTAAATCATTATATTCTGAGGTCTATACTCTCAACAAATTGTGCCTTATATTGAAATGAAAATAACCGAGCTGCATTTTCTTTATCCAAATTGAAAAGACTGTATAAAATAATGTTGTTAAATATTAAAGAAGATACATTCTTTTAATGCCTTCATGGTGATTATTGTTGTTGAAATCAGTCTGGTTCTAGATTTGGGAGTTAATCGTCTTGAATTTCTTGTTCTAAAGCAGTACTTTGCTAGTTGAAGATCACCTTCCAGTTTTATAAAGCATTTCCCCAAATGTGCTTCTGTGTTCCAGCAAGACCAGGTGGAAGTTTCTCTGTGGATTGTAGATTTGGCAATCTCAGGAACAGAAAACAGACATTCTTCTCTGGAGGCTTTTCTGTGACCAAAGTGGCATCACATAATAGATGTCCTTAATAAGAACTGGGGAATAGGAAACCGTTGAACATCAGTTTTATAATGCAAACGAGGAGAATGCTGTAACTTGTTTGCCACCCTAAGTGTGAAGTACTAGTTTTAATAGCTAATCATATAATTGTGTAGGATAAATTATTTCATGCTAGGTCCAAAAAAAATGGTGATTCAGAATAACCTAACCATTAGATTTGCTTTGGAAACACTAACAACCAAAAGAGGGTAAATGTAAACATCTTACTCAATTCTCTCTCCTTCCGTGGGTAATATGGGCAACTCAAATAAAATGACCCTGTGTTTTTTAGATGTTTCCACTAATTGTTTAGGAAAACAAAATTGTTTCCCATTTCTTCTTCTGGCAACAAAGAAATGGAGCTGTAGTTCTTCAAATTGTTTGTGTAAATGGTCAAATTACTTTTTTGTTTTTTAAACAGTCTTGTTTCCTGAGCTGAGAACTCATTACCAGACTTACCCTGCAGTATGTTTTGTCTGCTAAATTAAAGCAAATCAGAACAAAACAATAGCAACCAAAAAAGCCCACCATAACCTGCATTTAGGTTTTTAGTATAAGGCACTACCTGTGACAGATGCTTAGCCATTGTCATGTGAACAGCTTTGTTGTAATAAACATAAATGAGAGTTGCAGTGGGGGAGCTATGGGAACTGATTGATCAGACTTTGAGGAGTGTCATTATCCCTTAGGCAGCGGGACTGTTTAGGGAGTGTCTGTTGAGGAGGTTGGAAAGCTCAAAGTGTGTGGTGGCTGCAGAGGTTATGGGACAGCTGCTCCTCCCTCATACCTGGTACCAGAGTCTATAGCTGGCTTTTCATGTTAGTTACGGTGTCCTGCTGGTGATGTCTTCTGTGTTACCTATTTTTTAAAATAATTTATTCCTTTTCTTTTAAGTGAATCATTTTATAGGAGAGGAAAACCAGGCTTCACAAACGAAACCTTGTGAAGGAGATTTAATCCCGTGCTTAGGAATGTGGGGTTTATAATTAAACTGATTCAGTTTTTAGTAGGGTCTTGGGCCAGTACTGCCAAGCATAAAAATGACTTTTACATGTATTTCATGGAATATATGTAATAGGCCTTATCTTCTATTTGTTGTGTTTATAAGCTGTATGAAAAAACCAGGCACTGCTTGTAGAGCTTCACTGTTTGCCATCTGACTTTGCAACTGCAGTTTTCTCTGTGCTTTTGGATTGAAGGAGGCAGTGAGTGGGACCCCTAGAAGTCAGAAGCAAGTTAAACATAAGCCTCATCAAGTCCTAAGGTGTTTTTGAAGAGGGGGTTATTTGTTTTGTTTTGAGGGCAGGGTTGTTTTTGTCCTTTTGGGGGCTCTCTGGAGTGAGACTTAGGATCTTAGAGTGTCAGTATTCGTTTTTCTTGTTTCCTTTAGGTTAATGTTGGAAATTTATTAATCAGGTTGAGTAAAATAGGAATCCTACCCAAAGGGCTTTCCTGCTTAGTGGAGAAGCTGTGATTTATAAAGTCACAGCATAATGAAATAAAGTGATAATGAAAAGCCTTGGGCAGAGTGGCTGTGTAATATATTTTAGGCAATTTACACAGGTTGGTTTGTTTAATTATTATTATTTTTGTTCTTGTCAGAATTGTCATTTCTAATAGTAGGATCCCTCAAACTGTTTAAACCAAATCTTGCTTGCTACTGGTGAATATAGCCACCAATTTCTTCTTAAAGTCCAAACCATTCCTTTAAAGTCTAACAGGTGTTTACTCTCCTATTCCGTCAGTGAAAGGTGATAGTTAAGCATGTTCTTAACTAGTTCCTTCTGTCTTCCTTTAAACACCACATTAAGTGGAAGTAGCTTTGCATCCCTTTGGCTTTTTTGACCAAAGCACACACCCATACCCCTCCCTGTCTCCCTGGAACTGGTTCAAGGTTTGGAGAGAAGGATTTGCTTGGGGGTGTTTCCCTTGTCTTATCTGTGAGTGAGCATATGCTAGGGTTGAATTTATTTTGACCCTTTAAATTTGGAACTGAAGCAAGAGTTTAAAGTACAACTGAAGAAGTCTGCTGAACTTTAGACATGAGGGATCCGGGGAGGAAGGTGCGTACGTATATTCTGAAGCTTTCTTATAGATTTTCTCATAGAGGTGACCATCTTTATACGTATATATCATTGTAAGCTAATAACTGCTACTCAAAGGGAAGATATTTTAAACTATATAAAGATATATGTGGCACTTACATCATGAGTTTATGTGCCTAATATTAGTAGCAATTGCTGTAGGATGGCAGAATAAGTAAATTCTAAATTTTTATTTGAAAGCCTTTTGGAAAAGCTTAGGAGGATGGGCATTTGCCAGGGGGAAAATGTATTATTTGTGATTTGTCTCCAAGGGAATGACTGAAAAACTACGTAGATATTTTAATCATTCTATCATTTTGTCTTCTAAAGCATCAAATGAAGAGAGCTACAAATGGTTATTATTAGATAAAGACTACCCAGGTTCTCCTCAGAGTTGAGAAGCTATTCTCTCTTCACTGATTATTATTTATCTTTGTCCAGTAATTTCGAGCACAGTTCCTTGCATATGTAGGAGGCTGGACTGATTTCTTTCCTGACTGATCTTTTTCAGAGCCTGGCCCAACTAGAAAATCTGTGCAAACAGCTATATGAAACAACAGATACAACCACTCGACTCCAGGCGGAGAAAGCTTTGGTTGAATTTACCAACAGCCCTGATTGCCTGAGCAAGTGCCAGCTACTCCTCGAAAGAGGAAGTGTACGTAAGATTTAAAAAATTCTAAAGGATCCTAGAGGCTTAGCAAATGGTATTCTGTTCTGACTTTAGGGATGGATTGGGCTAGTTCTGTTCCCTGATTCTTGTAGGTGTCCCTGACTTCTTAATTTCACTTTTGAAAAACATCGTACCTGCCAGTTGGGCAAGGAAGCCCTCACAGCCTCATCAGGAAAATCTTGGAACATAGTCCTGCCATTTCTCATCTTGAATCAAATTTCTGGGACTTGTTTTGTGTGTTTACGCTTAAGCGCCACCTCCTGTCCTTTTCAGAAGAAGACAGGGCTGTATATAAATGACCTTTTGTATCCAAAGTCCTTGTCATTGTGCAAGATTCTCATTCTTGCTGTTTTTCCTCCTCTCTACCATAGCTGCTGCTTAGTGCCTTACAAGTCCAGGAAAAAATGACCTTGACAATAAAAATTATAAGGTATAGGATTTAAAATGGAATTAGAACCTCCTCCAGCTTAATAATGGCATCGCAGTGATAAAATAATGCTTCTAATGAGACATAATTTGATAAAATTACTATTTTTGGTGAGATGGAAGTCTAAGGAAGTGTAAGATCTCCCCAGGGTACCATGAAAGGGCACCGAGAGAGTCAGAATCCCAGATAGACAGTAGCAGCGAGTACCAGCCTTGTTTCAGCAAAGTAGTGACATGATCAGGTGTCGTCCTCCTGTTTTTCCTAATGCTCAAACAACTTTCCAGGCATGTATTTATCTTGTTTCACAGATGAAAGGGACAACAGTAAAAAAAAGTACAAATGTTAGTTAGTCATTATTATTATGAAGAAGTGATAATACGGTATTATATCCTGAACAACAGTGTAGCCCTAAAGCATTGGTTAATAAAAATTTACTTTTGAAAAGGTATCCTTAAGACCAGAATGAAATGTGAAAAAACGAAAGCACTTAATTTGTTGAGAGGGTGGAATTCTAGATGACTTCATTTTTGAATTTTCATTACTATTATAATATTGTTTATGCAATAAATAGAACAAATTATAGTTGGCTAAAATTATCCCCTGGTAGCTGAGGGATCTAATTCTTTTTTCAGCTGTCTGAATAATACAAGGTCATGATCAGAGATTGTGTAGTGGTCTAAGTTTAGGATATGTAATTTTTTTGTATATTTCTTTTAAATCACTTGGTCTTTGGATTAATCCAGTGACACTTGTCCTATGGGAGATGCACAGCTAACTCTTCAGCTAACCCTTGCTGGAACCCCACAGTAAAATCTCTGACACTGTGCTCCAGCTCCTCCTCATTGACAGTCAGCAAGCTGGAAGAAAATTGGATTGGTGCAATACTAAAAGCACTTAATTATGGTGAATTCTTACTTTTAAATCTCTCTATTGACTTCTTAGTGATTCGGTACATTTATTGAAATTAAACTACTTACACATTATGTAGTATGTAGTTATACGTTACATACTATAACTACAGTAGCCTCTCTTGCATATTAATGTTTGACACACCTGCTTTAACGAATCAGTCTAAGCCATGTTCAGGTGTGTTGAACAAAAATCACTTGTCAAAGTCACTTTTATAGATTTTTTTTTCTTAATCTTAAATTTTTATACTTAGTAGTATTATGTAATACTAACATAAATGGATAGCCTACTGTGTTAAGAACTTTTACTTTCATGGAAAATTATCCTTGACCCCTGAATAAATTATTTTTAATGGTTCTTAGTCTGTTCCTGTTACATGACATTATACAGTATAGCCACATGGAGGAATTCATACATGGTTCCTTCTTATGTATTATGATCAACTGGAATGCTTTGAGTCTCCATAAAGTTAAAATTCATTAAAAACCACATTTGAGAATGTGATGATGCCATCCCATTTATTAGAGCATACTTTTTCTTTTTCGCAAGTAATTGTTAGGGAGTTTATTTCATTCCCCAGCTCTATAGCTTATTGATAGCTGTGCTGATGGGAAGATCTAACTTGGGGGTTAACTCTACAGCATAGTGCAGTGGTTCCCTCTAATACTTTTCTTTTTTTTCTTTCTTATACCATACTATAGAAGTATTTTGAGGTGAAATATTTTGAAACATCATTTTAACAGATACTGAAGGAAGGAGATTTCTTGGATTAAATGAGAGAAGAGATTTTTGTTGTAAGGATCTGATATCTTTCTGAATGTCCCCTAGGGTCCATCCCTCAGAGTGAAGCAGATACCCACATTGGTTTTAGAGCCCCTTGTTAATGGCTAAAGTCAGCTAAATAAGCATTGTGCTATGTGGGGCTCATTTTTCCTCAGAGTTACAGACCCTCCAAAATCCAGAGGATCAAATATAGAAAAACTGAATGCCTTTTCTTAAATCTGAGCACAGATCTCCAAGTAAAAAACCCTGTGACTAACTTACCCAATATAATTCTAAGTCCTTTTTCTCCCTCTTTTCACAGTCATCTTACTCCCAGTTACTGGCAGCTACATGCCTTACCAAGCTTGTATCACGCACAAACAACCCCCTACCATTGGAACAACGAATAGATATTCGTAAGTAGAGAATTTACCATTCTGTCTTGAAGAAATTAGTTTAATTAATGGTGTGCTGGTAATAGTTCACTTTGTGTGCTCGTTTAATAATATGCTGACATTGCTAATCATACAGAATATCTAGAATCCGGGTTTTTTCCAGAATTTTGGGCTTATGAAAGTGAAAAGGACCCAATACAATTACTTCTAAATAAAGCCTAATGATTCCTTTTGTTGTCAGGAGATTACTTTCATACAGTCTTAGTGCCACTAGTAACTAAGTAAAACATTGTTAAGGATTTTGAATTCTGGGTAGACCACGTTATTTAGCTATGTAGGGGTAAATTCAAGGCAGCTATACTTCAAATTCTTCATTGTGACAGTATAAGATTCTGAGTTAGAAAAACTACTAATAGTCTTAAATTTGAGGTCCCACTTCAGGAATTAAGAGAGCTTAGGGTAAAAATAGCCTAAATTTACCATTTCTTGGCCATTTAGCATGTTTAAAGATATATACCTTTCTCTGACAGAGCTTTCTATTATGTGGATTGTTTTTGCTTTATAGGGAACTATGTGCTTAACTACCTTGCCACTCGGCCAAAGTTGGCTACTTTCGTGACACAAGCGCTTATTCAGTTATATGCCAGAATCACAAAACTGGGCTGGTTTGACTGTCAGAAGGATGACTATGTCTTCAGAAATGCAATCACAGACGTCACGAGGTTTTTACAGGTATGATGTATATATTTGATATAATAGGAATGAGAGAAGCAACATATATATACTTATAAGCTTATCTGCTTTTTGAAAATTACACAAAGTAGAAGTATCTGATATATTCTCTTCTGCATCTTTATTACCCTTAATCTGTCTTAGGAGTGTTTGCATGTCAGGACAAACAAACCCTACCTCGTTCTTCTGAACGCCTACATACTATTCCAAGCTATAACACCATAATTTAATTAATCTTTATGAATGGGCATTTACTTTGTTTCTGTTTTTTGGCTGTTAAATATTTAAGTGAATATCCCAGTACTTTTTTTGTGTGTGTGAGGTAGGGTCACACTCTGTCACCCTGGCTAGAGTGTAGTGGTGCTATCATAGTTCACTGTAACCTCAAATTCCTGGATTCAAGCAGTCCTCCCACCTCAGCCTCCAGAGCAGCAGTTGGGACTACAGGCATGCATCACCACACCTGGCTAATTTTTCTGTGATATTTTGAATAAGTGTGTTTGTAGGGTGAATTCCTAGCCTTGGAATTATTCAAAGGGATATGTATTTTTTTTTTTTAACTTTCAAAAACATTTCCAAATTGCCCTCAAAAATATTATACAGCCATACACTGCATAATGATGTTTTGGCCAGCGACAGACGGCATATGGGGCAGTGGACCTGTAAGATTATAATGAAGCTGAAAAATTCCTAGTGATACTGCCATTATAGTACAACACATTACCTTTTCTGTTTAGATACACAAACACTTACCATTGTGCTACAGTTGCCTATAATACCCAGTATAGTAATACACTGTACACATTTTACACAAACACCATTGTGCTACAGTTGCCTGTAGTACTCAGTATAGTAATACACTGTACACGTTTTACACAAACACTTACCATTGTGCTACAGTTGCCTATAGTACTTAGTACAGTAATACACTGTACACGTTTTACACACTTACCATTGTGCTACAGTTGCCTATAGTACTCAGTATAGTGATACACTGTACACATTTTACACAAACACCATTGTGCTACGGTTGCCTGTAGTACTTAGTATAGTAATACACTGTACACGTTTGTAGCCTAGGAGCAAAAGGCCGTACCACATAGCCTAGGTGTGTAGTAGGCTGTGCCATCTAGGTTTGTGTAAGTGCAGTCTGATGTTCACACAATGATGAAATTGCCTAACCGTGCATTTCTCAGAGCAATGCATGACTGTACCTAATTTATTACTTCCACCAACAGTTTGTAAGAGTGCCTACTTTCCTGTACCTCAGCTCTGGAAGCTAAACTTTATTATTTTTCCAATTTAATAAGTAAAAAGAATTGGTATCTCATTGTTTGGGTTATGAGTGAGACTGGACAAATTTCCATGGGTTTATTTACTGCTTATATTTGTTTTTCTATGAACTTCCTATTTATATCTTATACACATTTTTTCTTAGATTCTTTACCTTCTTACTATTGTATATAGTCTCTTTATAAATTGTGTTACTCATTTGTCATTTCCCTTATGAATGTGTTTTGAAGTTTATCTTTTTAAAATGTGTATGCTATAATGCTGATGGGAATTTTTAAAATATAAAAGTTTTAAATGTTGATGAAGTCAGATTTATCAGTCTTCCTTAATGTTACTTAGGTTTTATGTCCGACAAAGCAACAGTTTTAATCTATAATTTCTTACTGCCTTGTCTAGGTGGTTTTATTAGTGACATAGGAATCTGTTATTCAAAAGTATTAGTACATTGCAAATGCCAATTCTTTCTACCTTACTTTTTTTTACCAGGATAGTGTTGAATACTGTATCATTGGTGTCACGATTTTATCTCAGCTAACCAATGAAATTAATCAAGTAAGTGCTACAGCCTTCCTCATTGAAGTAAGTGCAATATTTTTTCTTAGTATTGGTGTTTTCTGCTGTGTGTGGGATGATCTTTTTTGGCAGTTGTGTGCTTTTGCGGTAAGTGATTAATGCCCTTTTGAAACAAAATAGTTCGATTGGGTTTTCCTCTGTAAGTGCAACCTGCTTCACTTTTTGTCCTGGTCCCCTTCTGTCTTCAGAATATTTTACCCTCCCATCTTAGCTTTCTTTATTGGTATTAATATTCATTTTAGAGATGAGAGTGATGTTCCTAAGTCAAAACCATAGTGAAATACTACCCTGCTAATGAAAGAGAATAACTCCAAAAAAGGGATTATAAAAGTGGAACCAGCATCATTTGTGTGCCCTTTCTGCTCCTTTGTACATTAATATGTGTTATAATCATTTAAAAATCAGTTGCCATGTACTACTATTAAACATTTTGCTGGTAATCTTTTCAGAATGGATGAAACATTCTGCTAAATACCAATTAATTTTTTAGTCATTGATGTCACAGAATGCTACAGAGGAAATACCAGTGGCTTTCTTTTGCTCTGGCTATTATTTTTTCAGTCATTTACTTTTGTATCCCACTAAAATTTTATAATTATTGAACAAGCCAGTATTAATATTAGTTGTAACATCTTACCCATGGCAGCATATTAATTACATTAGCATTACTGTTGCTATTGCTCATAATTATGCAGACATTTTTATTAATCCTGAGAAATTTTAACTGTGAACTGGTGCTATTTTAAATGTATTAGCTTATAGTCTATTAAAATCTGGAGTCCACATTATGTTCTCTGTCACATGCAGTCCCCATTGTGATCAGTAATTATCACAATAATAGTAGTTTACACTTTGGAATGATTCCTATGTGCCACTGCTTCTTGTAACAGTCCAGTTAGGTATGTGCTATGGTTATCTTATTTCTGGATAAGGAAACTGAGGCACATAAAGATTAAATAATTTGCCTATGGTTTCCCAGTTAGTAAGCAACAGTATCTGAATTTGAACCCAGACAATCTTATTTTAGATCCTGTGTTTTTAACAACTAACTTACTGTTTAACCACTGTTACTTTGTAGTAGGAGAGCGCATGCATTAACTAAGCACGGAGATTGTGAGCTTAATGTTATCCCCTTTCAAGCTTGTCCTCACAAACTACATCAGTGTTGGTATTTAAAAAAAAAAAGACCATTTTCAAGATTTTACTTGTCTTAGAAAATGATGAAATTGTGTGTAACATACTTAATGTGCCAGCATTCTATTATGATCAGTGTAACAGATTATATACAATTTATAATCTAGAAATACCTTTATTATGGAAGACATACAAAATCACATAGTGACACTGGAGCTAGAATCAGAATATTTTGAACTTCCAAGTCACTTTAATTTTCCACTGTTTTTTGGTTGTCCGATTCAAATTAGAAAGTATATTTCTGTCACCATTCCTATTTGAATTTAGAAATAAAATCAAGGAAGACTTTATTGTCAGAAATCTTGTTGCACTACTCTTTAATGTGGCAAAAACAAAATGAGCCTCCTCTTGGTTGAATTGATGACATATAGGAGAGATTCAAGCTTTCAATAAGTGGTTGAACTAAAAATACCCCTGGCAACCTTGAGATTCTTTTATTCCACATGTTGAGTGCCTGCTATGTGTTAGGAATATGGGACATATTAAAGAAGTAAAAGATTTCATTCTTAGCCACAAAAACATTTATAATTTAGCTGAAAAGACAATAACAGGGGTGAGTGAGAGACCAATACAACCATTTAAATTAAGTTTTCATTTCTCTGGTATAGACTATATGTTGAAATAGGTTAGAGAAGGATGAAATATTACAGGCTACTGTCATTTATCTTAAGTTCGTGGCTGTTAGTTAATGACTGTTTCAGGAAATTCTCCGGTAACTTCGGCTTTGAGGGGATGTTTTTTAAGTTGTTTTTTTACCAAAATCCAAGCCTTTTTACTCTGTTTTTGAAACTAAGCCACAAAATGACATGACAGCAATTATTAGCAATGTCTGCCAACAATTAGTTAACGTTTTACCTCCCTGCGTACAGAGGAAAATAAGGATTTGCAGTTAAGATACTCATCCTTGCTTTTGCTTTTCCTCCGTAAGCTAGAGAGAAGTAACATCCTAGCTAGCTGTTAGCAGCCTACTGTCCTCTGCAGCCTTTCACTAGACATGGCTTCACAATAATTTAAATGTTTAAAATGTGTTTTGTATCAATGTTGCTTTTATTGGAAATCTTTCTAGTTTATGTGACATCTACATGAAAAATTCTTTTTTTACAATTAATTCTTTGTATTGGTTTATTCTTGCACAGGCAGACACCACCCACCCTTTAACCAAGCACAGAAAAATAGCCTCTTCTTTTCGAGATTCATCATTATTTGATATCTTCACACTCTCCTGCAATTTACTAAAACAGGTGAGAATGTAGTTCGGGTCACACTTTCCAATTCCTTTTAAAAGGATGATAATGGGTGGGAACTCATTAAATGTCAGCTCCTAACTAACCCCATGGGAGTTTATACATCTCTTTCATCCTCATTGTCTCTCACATAATACACCTCTCAGAGCTATTGGAGAAACTTGCCAGATTGACCACTGAAGTTAGAGAAGGATTGAAATTTCCCTATTTCAGCTCTAGTCCCCTAGGCAAAGAGCAATAACTAAGCATTTATCCCATGCTCCTATGTTAAAGGAACCTCGTTTACTGCAGAGTTTGAAACTTTGTTGCTGGTGGTTTTTTGGTTTTGGGTTTGTTTTTTTTTTTTAATCACATAAAATCTTTCTATACAGAATGAAAGTATGTTAGTTTTATGGTGTTTGGATTCTTAGTGCTTTGAAAGCAGGTTTAGACTACATTGTTAGCATACAAGAACTAGGCGGGCTTCTCTGTCCCCTGCTGAGTTAAAAGCAGCAAATAAACAAGCAACATCTGTAAGGAAAAGTAGAGTTTGAATTTTTAACATCCATTTAGATTTAATAACCCTAAGGGGTAGACAGTACCACATAAGGAAATTACTTGTTTTAAAATAGAAAGTTGGTGTTTCAATTCATTTATTGATAGAGTTAAAGAAAGAAATGTTGACCTAAGAGCTCTACACATTTATATCCAAGTTTGAGTGCTTTGTCCCTGTAGAAAGCTAAATGGGATTAGCCTCTGGCTTTTTGTTCATTTTGGGGTTTTTGTCCTCTTTTTACAGTATTTCCCAATTGTAGTTTTAGAAGCCAAGTTTGGATTCGTTCTGTTGTCCCAGTTAATGATATCCATCTTTTCCTTAATTACTTAGTTTTACCTCAGAATTCCCAAGCAATCCTCAGGTCAGGCGACCTGCCTGCCGAAAGCTGTCATTCCCCCTGGAAGGGAAAACTTTTGACAAAACTAAGGATTGACTCTTCTTAATTGGTACTGATATCAGGAACAAATATTTAGCCAGCACTGAGGCTTAGCCGATCTACCCTTGGAATCTGACAGCCACAGTAGCTGTGGACCAGTATTTAGCTATAGTCTGCAGGGACACTGCAGATGAGTACATAGAATTCAGTGATGATTTTGTTTTAATTGTGGTTTGAAAGTTTTTTGGTGATGGTGCTGTTAAAAAGAGGAAGGAAGGTAGGGCAGGGTGTCAAACTCCCTCAGAATTCCCTCCAGAGTTTAATGCTAGCCCTGTGTAGAAATAACTAGGATCTCTCATGCCAGTGAAATAACCACACATCCATATTGTTTCAGAATTCCCTAGGGCCATTATGTCTACCACATGTGAAGAATAAGTGTTAAAAGGGGGCTCTCTTTAAATACCAGCTTCATATTTTTATAGTATGTATGTTTTAATAGTAAATAAGGAGCTAAGTATTTTTATAATAACATTAAGGTGACAGAAGTACAGCGTCTTTGACTGGAAGCATTTTACTGTGCTGAAGTAGAGCCCTCCTTTTCTGGCTTAACAGCTTTTTCATGAGTCTGGGAGCAAGCTAGGAAGAGAGGAGTGATTGTTTAGAGCTCATTATGTGGTAATTTTTACAGGCTTCAGGAAAGAATCTAAACTTGAATGATGAAAGTCAGCATGGCTTGCTCATGCAACTGCTCAAACTCACTCACAACTGCCTAAATTTTGATTTCATCGGCACTTCTACTGATGAGTCCTCAGATGACCTGTGTACAGTACAGATTCCCACCAGCTGGAGATCAGGTAACAGAACATGCACCACCTAACACAGTCTGCCACTCAGCTCTACAGTGTCCATAGGAGGGATGATCTAAAGAACCCCTGGCAATCCCTTGTTTATTCTGAGAGGGAATTTAGAATTTTAATGTCTATTTTTATAATGTGGGGGCAAGGTTGTTGGAGGAATCCTATATATCCCCCAGTATGGGAGAACTCTTTACGTTACTGATTAACACAGTGGTCCCCAAGCTTTTTGGCACCAGGGACCAGTTTCATGGAAGACAGTTTTTCCATGGACTGGGAATGGTTGCGGGGGGAGGGGGTGCAGAGCTCAGGTGCTTGGCCCATTTCCTAACAGGCCATGGACCAGTAATGGGCCGAGGCTCACGGGTTGGGGACTGCAGTGTATATTATATTTCACCTTCTTGCATTATCGCCTAGAGACTTCTGTTTTCTGTTTATTTAGGGTAATATCTATCTTTAAAAACACAATGAAGCAAAAGAATTTGTACTTATGTTTGTTTTTGTGTTCCAAAAGGATAAAATTTTAAATTCTTGCTGTGGACAAAGGTGCTTGGATTGGCTTAAGTTCCCTGAGAATCAAAAGAATGAATCTGTTTTTTAGAGGAGCTAAAACCAGTACTTTAAAAAAAAGGAAAACCAAAAAGCCCCTATTAGCTTATTACTTTCTAAGGAAATAAATATTCTGTAACATAAGTAAGCAGAAGGAAATGGTCTCTAATATATAGTGCCAGAAGTATGCCAATAGCAATATGCATGCATAATAAAGTTATGTCTTTTATCCTTTTTTTCCCCCAGCATTCTTAGATTCTTCAACTCTGCAGCTGTTTTTTGATCTGTATCATTCCATCCCTCCTTCATTTTCACCTTTGGTGAGTCAGGACCACAGTTTCTAAAGCAAACCTATTTCTATGAAGTAGAAATGGTGAACCTTATGTTCATTTTGTTTTTTAAAATCATAGAAGTAAAGCATAAAAATACTAGGTTTAGTTATCTAGCCTTTTGAGATTAAGCTTGTAGCCTAAAGGTTCTAGCAATAAAGTCTCATTATTTTTAAATTATTCCTGTCTGATGGTCAATTCCTACAAATAATCAAGCTCTTTCGGTCTCATCTTGTATCTGATTTTATACCATGCCTCAAATCGCCACAGGCTACAGTGTGAGGATTCACCTAATACTGTCTAGTTGAACCATTAAGATTGTCCTGACTGAGAAAATCCCTCAGGCATACATTAGTGATAAGTGGAAACTGTAATAGGAAGGCTAATTTGCATACTTACCCTGAATAACATTTGAAAGCCATCAGGAATGGTGTATTACTCCTCTGAAGCAATAATTAACCTCAAATCTCAAAATGCGTACAGGTTCTAAAATACTGTTAGTCCAGTATTCCAGATTGTTGGTCTAAAATACTGTTGTATACAACATATATAGAGAAAATACAGTAAAGTAATGAATGCTTTCATGGAGTTTCTGCAGTAAATTACTTTCCTGGCCATTGTAGTACTTTTCCAAATTAATATAGACCTTTGCTTTAGTAGAAACATGAATGCAGTGTTGTCTTGTGTATCATTAAGGTTACTACAGGAAGAGGTAGTTTAGTTAAGAGGGGTAATTAATGAAAGGACTATTTGCAAAGGTATCAGGAAAATTAAGAGACTTCCACAGAGAGTGGTGATGCTCGCCTCTGGGGGTGGCAGTGGGGAGCCTCAGAGGGCAAGTGAAGGAAACCCCGAAGCTGTGGCTCAGGGGAGGGCTGTACAACAAGAGCTACAGCCATCAGAGAAGCCCTGGCACCCCATAACCAGCTAGAGAGTAGGGAGAGGGTCCCTTTTTTCTTCTGCCCTCTCATCTGCTGGTACTTTCCATTGTTTGAAGCCAGCTACAAGCCAGAGGGCGAGGGAGCTTGGCTGTTGTCCTGGACAGAGGTCAGCCTCCCAGGGAACAGCAGAGAGGAGAAGGCTAGAAAGTGGATCTGGAGGAGCAGAGAATATAAATATCCAGCACAGTGAGGGAAAGGGGAAAATGTTTTCAGTGTGAAAGCTGTTTTTTTCAGGGCATAGATCTAGTGTGGTTATTTCATTATAGGAATACATAGCAAAGCCTGATTAGTCAAAGGCCTTAATAAAACAAACCAAAAAATCTCTAAACCTACAGCTTTATTTAAAGTGTAAAGTACTTGATACTTTCAAGCCTTAAGTACATACCTTAGCAAGAATCAAAGAAGCCATTGAAGTGGTCAAAGAGTAATACCTAAGGGAATTTCCAAACTGTGAGTTTAACTAGTTGCTGTGATCAGCTTGGCTCTAATGCTCTTTTCTTTTCTTTCTTTTTTTATACAAAGCTGTTTCAGATATCCTAAAGAAGAGTAGTATTATAGGAGGGGGAAGTTCTGGTGAAAATAGCTGTGCCATCTTTTTAATCGGTTGTGTTGGGGTTATGCCCTGCTTTCAGGTATTATCCTGCTTGGTGCAGATCGCCTCAGTCAGAAGGTCCCTGTTCAACAATGCAGAGAGGGCCAAGTTTCTCTCCCACCTTGTTGATGGTGTTAAACGAATACTGGAAAATCCACAGGTAAGCTTTTTGGAATTTCTATACATATGCAATTAGTACATACCTAGCCATTATGAGTCAGAAGGAATTCCATCCAGAGGCCACACTTTGCAGAAATCCCAGAAAACAGTTTGTTGTGTTATTCTTCGGAAGATATATGTAAATCTGTATTTGTAGACAAATTTTGAGAATATTTGCCCAAAAGAGGAGCTTGTATCCTCCAGCCTCAGAAATACAAGAGTTGTGGGAAAGGGATCACTTTGATAAAGGAAAGTAAGGATGGAGCTAATCGTTTTCCCCTAAGAGCTAAAGAATCTAAAATTTGTTTTTTATTTTTGTTTACCTTTTTTAAAAATGTATATTAGTAACCTAAGTGTGTAAGGCTGCTCTTAGGTGGAAGGAAGGTAGATATTTCTCTCTCAGATATTCATTCTGTAACTCAACTGCGTTTTTTTTCTTTTTCAGTCCCAAAGATTCAGCCAACATATACCTTTTTTCAAAGTGTCACATCTCTACACTAGAAAAAAATCATAAAAGCAGTTTGTTTTTGAATATACTCAGTTCTTTCCCTTTTTTAAAAAATAAATTTAGTCATTCAACAAACTGTACTGAGCATCTAGTATGTGCCAGAGTATACAGTGGTGACCAAAACAATCTATGCCTTCATATGCTAATAGAGGAAGTCATACATAAGGAAACATAAATTAAATATACTAGTATAATATGTAAATAAATAAATATTTGATATAAGTATAGAATAAAATCTATAAACCTATCAATATATGGATAAATTTATTATATTAATGATCTAAGTATATGAAACATTTGTATTTAATATAACTTTGCCACTGTAGGTTAGTTGTGCTTAATGGTCAGTTTGACAGATGTGAAAATGAAAATTTCATTAGATTTCGTTTGTGAGAAGCAAACGGGCCAGTCATAGATTTATGTTGTGCCCATTTCAGCCACCGGTCAGCTTTACAACCTTAGACAAGTCATGTGCTCCTTCTGGGCTTCCTTTTCAAATTCTGTCAGTTGAGGCTAATAATCCCATCTCATGGCATGATTATTATGAACAGAAGAAATAATAAATGTGACTGTTCCTTATAAAAGTGACTTTTAAGAAAATGTTTTTAAACATTATACAGATATATTATTCTGAATTATAACCTGCAGCCGAGAAATTAAAAGTAGATTCCTCTCGTTCCCCCATGCCATCCCAGATATATGTCATTCTTGAAGTATGGTGAATCCCATTTTACATTTTATTTTTCTCCTGTGCTGTTGCCAGAGTTTATCAGACCCAAACAATTACCATGAGTTCTGCAGACTACTGGCCCGGTTGAAGAGTAACTATCAACTGGGAGAACTGGTAAAGGTGGAAAACTACCCTGAGGTCATCCGATTGATAGCTAACTTCACAGTGACCAGCCTACAGGTTTGTCTCTGATGGCTTATGGCTTTCTTCCTAAACATGGGAATCTATTCTCTTGCTCATTGGTTTTAACTTTATAAGAATATTCTTTTTTGAGGGACAGGTGTGGTGGCTCATGCCTGTAATCCTAGTACTCTGGGAGGCCAAGTCGGGAGGATGTCTTGAGGTCAGGAGCTCAAGACCAGCCTGAGCAAGAGCGAGACCTCGTCTCTACTAAAAATAGAAAAATTAGCCAGGTGTGGTGGTGTGCACCTGTAGTCCAGCTACTTGGGAGGCTGAGGCACGAGGATCATTTGAGCCCAGGAGTTTGAGGCTGTGGTTATGGTGACGCTACTGCACTCTAGCTCAGGTGACAGAGCAAGACCCTATCTCTAACGAAAAAAAAAGAATATTCCCTTTTTTCTTGGCAGAGGTGACTATAAGCATAGGGTAACCCTGCAGCCTGTCATTTATACTAACAAAAGTGCAGAAAGTGTGGTCAGAGGAACAAGTGGGAATTACAAGGATAACATTTAGATTTAAGGCAGAGAGAATTCCCTCCTAATCACTCCCCAAAGGCAAGGTTGGAATAGGGAACTAGACAAAAGAGTTAATCCCCTCTCTTTTTTAGTCATGTAGTACAGGACAGTGGATTTCATCAGAATCATCTAGAAGCTTGATGAAAAAATACAGGTGCTTGGGTCTTACCCCTGTAATTTCTGGTTCACTAGGTTCAGGGTAGAGCCTTGGCCTCTGTGTCTAACAGGTTCTCCAGGTGACTCTCACGCATACTAATGTTTAAGGATCATTTTTGTAAGGCTCTCCTTGTGGTGAGGTTTACACAACCAGTGTAGAACAGCTCTTCTTACTAGATGCTCAATCTCTGAAATACTGATAAACACATTAAACTAGTTGCTATACACAGAACAAAGCCCGTAAAAATCTGTTCTCTTTTTTTAAAAGAGGTCTTTATGCATTGTGTCAAGTGGTATGGAACTGCAGTGCACAGAAATGAAAAATATGTCTTCTGCTCTTTTGGTCTTCCTTAGCACTGGGAATTTGCCCCAAATAGTGTGCACTATCTTCTGAGCCTATGGCAGCGGCTGGCAGCCTCTGTGCCATATGTCAAAGCCACAGAGCCTCACATGCTGGAAACTTATACTCCTGAGGTCACCAAAGCCTACATCACATCCCGGTTGGAATCTGTGCACATCATACTGAGGTAAGGAAACTTGGGAAGCCCTCTCATTTCCCCACCAGTAGCCTGTTGTCAGACTTGCTAGAGATCAGACGCCTAGTCGAGATTTTGATAGGGGTCTTATTGGAGCTAATACTGTTAGTGGTTCTTTTTCCTTGTCAGCAGAGTAGCAAGCATAATGAGAGCACAAAGTCTGACGGAATGTTCTTACCTCCTTACCCTTCTATTCCTGTCCCCTTTTTGCCATCCATAGCAGTATCTTTGAATACAAAGTATGTCTGTGTAATGTTTGTCCTTGCCACTGATATTCTTTAAATGTGAAAAACATTTATAGGATGTAGATGATAAGAGTTATAATGTATAAGTTATAGGTACTTAATGTGAATTCCTAAAGAAATAAGTGGATAAAGATTACACAACCTAGTTATCAACTTGAATTCCAGAGCTTACTAGAACTCGTAAGAATTCTAGGCAACTGATTATTGATTGCATTACATTAACATGGTTTCTGTCTACCTTGACTATTAACTGGACCAGAAACCTGTAACTAAAGAAATGTCAGGCCCTTTCATAAGTGACCTATATTATATGAAGTTATCTTTGTTTAGGGGCCTTTCCTGTATAGTTTTTCATTGGCTGTTTCTCAGGGGAATTTATTTGGACTCTGAAGATCAGGTCTTTTTAAAGTCAGATTCTTAATTTGCTCTGAGTTAAATGCATTTAATTGTCATGAATTATAGTCTTAACTGTTTAGGACTTGAATCATTTCAAAAGCTGAGTATCCGTGTAATTCACTAGAAAGTGTTGTTCTGTCAGCTCCATAGCTTCTGTTCCTGGCTTCCGTGAGGGCTTGCTGGGGAATGGTTGAGTGTGTGGGCTCTGAATCCAGATAGCCAGTTAATAGCTGCCTGCTCTTAGGCAGGTTTCTCAGTTTCCTTATTTGTAAAACACAAATAATAATAGGCCCATCTCACAAGGTTCTCACAAGGATTAAATTAATATGACCTGGCACAGTGTGTAGCACATGGTAGGCACACAGTCAGCTGCTGGTTGTAGTAATGGTGGTAGAGGTGCTGCTGTTGGCATTGTCATACTGTGATATACCAGTAAGGAATGCTCATCATTGGACAAGACGTTAAAATCTAGGAGCCAGCGATAAGGCAAGACCTGGTACAGATCCACAATGCCTCCTCTGCAATTCTGAAATCCAGGATGTGAAAACTAAATTTTCTCATTGGTTTTGCACCAAAATTCACTTGGCGGCAAAACTTGACATGAGCTGATTGATATGAGACCATTTATAGAGTTTTTTTTTTTTAATCCTACTTGGTATGATATTTCATAATATTCATACATTTTGCTACAAGAATACTGAGTTTGATATGCCACAAAGCCCATCAAGGGTTTTACATTACATGGTGGAAGCATCATATTGCCTTCCTCAAATCTGAAAATTTCTGAATTCCAAGCACATCTGGCCCAGTGGCCTCACACAGAGGACTGTGTACTTATAGTCCCAAAGTTTACTATAGTCAAAAACAGGTGAAAGATTTAGAGCTAAGAGCTCAGAGAGATGAGAAACATGGGCCTGTGAGGTTCAAGGCAGACAGATGTTAAGGGTGGGGCATTCACATGGGAAGATTTGATGCCACCAAGCAGGACACAGACTAATTCTAGGGCAGAGACATCTGCCTTCTGACTTAATATTCTTCCTTGGGAAAAAGGAATGTTGGGGTATGATACGGGCCTCTACTGTTGGAAATGGTGGCTAAATTAAGAAGAAAGGGAGCTGCTGCATCAACACTGAAATCAATAGGCATATTTTAAGAGAGCTGCTTTCCTTATCCCCTTGGGAGTAGAGATGGCCTGGAAGACCCGCTGGAGGATACAGGTCTGGTCCAGCAGCAGTTGGACCAGCTGTCTACCATTGGGCGTTGCGAGTATGAGAAGACCTGTGCGCTCCTTGTGCAGTTGTTTGACCAGTCGGCCCAGTCCTACCAGGAGCTGCTCCAGAGCGCCAGCGCAAGCCCGATGGACATTGCAGTGCAGGAGGGTGAGTGTATAGCGTGCAGGGAACTCTGGACCTGGGAAGGGATGTTGTCAGACCCCTTCTCTCATTGCCACCTCTTTCCTGCCTGGCCCCCCCAGAAGAGGCTTCTTTCATCATCAGTTATTTCCATATACACAAAAGAATATTTATGAATGAATAAATGCCACAGGGGACTAGGGAAGAGGAACCGAAATCCTATCTGCAATGTGTGTTTTTAACTCTAAAGAAATACTGCAGTCTAAAAATAATAGCCTTGTCTGATACAGGAACATTGATTAGCTAATGAATTTCCCCCTTGGCGTCACCTTTACCAGAGCAGAGTAGTAGCTATCCTCCATAAAAAAAAAAAGTAAGACTTTATGGCTTTACCAAAGTGTTCTTAAGGTTTAAGGAAGCTCATAGTGCGGAATGTCTTCACGAAATTGTCACTGGAGGTGACACTGATGGGTCTTCCTCCTGCCGCAGGGAGGCTGACGTGGCTGGTTTACATTATCGGAGCGGTGATCGGTGGCCGGGTTTCTTTTGCCAGCACTGACGAGCAGGACGCTATGGATGGTGAGCTTGTCTGTCGGTAAGTGCTCCCACAGCAGCTCTCCGTTCCGCTTCTCTGACCACTCTCCCACCCCCTGTTCTGGTCCTCTTAATGCTTTTCTCCCCATTACAGAACACAGTCTTGGGAAACTGATTGGCCATGAAAACGAAGCCTTCAAGTCTTTTATAAGTACAGCAAGAACTCTGCCTATGATCCTTACTGAAAAAAACATTTTGGCAGTAATTCAGCAAGGAAATGATGGGTACAGAATTAGGAAAACTAAATTGGGGAGTAGCTGTTAGTTCTGTTTAAGGACAATATCTCAGAGTTAGTGAAACTTCTTTTACCATACCAAAAGAAGTCTAATAGGCAACTGTGGTTCTTCAGAGATCGCCAAAGATAGAATTACAGAGTTTCTATAGCCTTTCAAATCTCTTGGCCATAAACTTGTCCACCTACAGGATTTAAAGTTATCTTTTATCTGTGGAATTCTCATTTTATTAAAACCCTTTAAATGAGCATCAAAGCTTATTGAAAATTTATCTTTCTAAGTTGAAGGGGGGAGAAATGAAACATAGTCAGTGATTTCTAAAAATTTACCTAACAGCAATAAAAAGGCAGAATTTGTTAGTACTCTGAAATAGAGGTTCTCAAACTTTTTGATCTTAGGACTACTTTACCTTCTTAAAAAGTATTGAGGACTTCAAAGAGTATTTAGTTTCTTTAAAAATATATATTTATTTTAAAATAATAGCCCATTTCATGTTAACATAAATAATATATTTTTATCAAAAATAACTATTTTCCAAAAAAATTACTGAGTGACATTGTTTTACAGTTTTACAGGTCTCTTTAATGTCGGCATAACAGAAGTCGGCTGGATTCTTATGTTTGCTTCTGCATTCATTCTGTTGTGATATCACATCTTGTAGCCTCTGGGAAACCCTACATACTCTCATATGAGAATGCAAGTCCAAAAGGCAAAAGATGTTTTAGTATTATTATGAAAATGGTTTTGTGACCTTACAGAGAGCCACTACCTTAAACGGTTCTAAACTTTGAAGTGTTCTCCTTGGAACTGAATACATTTTAACATGATGCTTTAGGCTTTATTGGTTTCCACACACCTCAGTCTGTAATTCTCCTGTTCCAAAAACTCCCCATTTGTCTCTTTCTGCCACCATTTTGTTCATCAGATGCCCATTTGCCTTAGGAGCCTTAATCCTGACAGAAGTTTCCATGGCATTGTCCCACTTGCATTTTTTGAAGAGTTGAGCAAAATTGTAATAAGAATGAAATCTAATACCTTTCTGATTCTGCAGCCTGGTGTGACACTGCATGTGTCATAATATAAATTTAGTTTAGGCGATGTCTTGCATACTGGTTGTCAGCTTGCATGTAACAACACAGTGATCAAGTCTAATTTACTCATAATATGTCATAAATAGTTTGTTACCTATTCTCACACTATCAAAATGTCAAATGACTCACTGATAACATCATGCTCATTCAAGATTCACTCACTTGCATGCCAATATGCTTTCTTTGGGGGAGAGTGAGAGAGGGGACAGGGATGAAGTCACAGGCAGTGTATCTGCTGTTTGTCTCCGGAAATTTCACCTGCGTGTGAGCATCATCCTTCATGCATCTCCGTTCCTTTCGTGGCTCTGTGAGAGAAAAGATTGACAATTACTGGTCTAGCCCAGTCTCCTGCATTTATATATTAATAGATGAACTGGAATGCAGAAAATTCCTGTACCCAAGGTCTCACAGAAGTTTCAGGGAAGACCATTACCCCTCATGCCGGCATTTTTTAAAGCTGATTATGAGTTCTGACGCAATCTACAGTCTCAGTGGATAAACATCTAACCATTCATTCCTCAGCTGTGGTTTCTGTTGTGGAGCAAGAAGAATTTTGTTCCCTCACCAAAGTTTAGAACCTGCAGAGCATGCCTTTCAGATAGGATGGGTAAGGAGAACAGGCATATGCAACTATTTTGGGGTCCTTGGATTGTCTAGACTAATCCAGATGTCCTGCTGTTCAGAGAATCATTGCTCCTCTTCCTCTAGGGTGCTCCAGCTGATGAACCTAACAGATTCTCGCTTGGCGCAGGCGGGTAACGAGAAGCTAGAATTGGCCATGCTGAGCTTTTTTGAGCAATTTCGTAAGATCTACATTGGGGACCAGGTGCAGAAGTCCTCTAAGGTAACAGACTCTCAGATGGCTCCATTTAGCTCTCACTTGTCACTTGTGGGATTGCTGTTGGGGGAAATAGTTGATAGTAGATCACATAGCCTCCAGAGTTTAGGTATTGGGATAGTCCAAATGTTTTCTCTTAGTCTGTAGAATTCTGGGAGACTTGTCAAAGAATTGGGTTGGTTTCTCTAGTGCTCCATTTGTTTAACAAATAGTCAAAATGTTGTTCTCCCCTAAATTGGCAATTCCTAGTCTCCATACATGAATTAATATTTAGAACAGCGGAAGGGGTTGGGCAGTCATTTTATAACCTCAGGCTTGAAGGGGACCAGTAAGATAGCTCAACATCTATTCAATGTTTAGTAATACTTAGAAAGTAGCTCATCCCTTCAGTGAAGTCTTCCCCAGGATTGTAGTGTAGGAATGTGATTGTTCTAATTCATATTTCCTGGTTACTTTCTCTTCCTTAATACCAGCTGTACCGCCGACTCTCAGAAGTTCTGGGCTTGAATGATGAGACCATGGTCCTAAGCGTCTTCATAGGCAAAATGTAAGTGTTTCAGCTTGCCATCAGCAAGAGTCCCTTGCCATCCTGTTGCAACTGTAAAATGTGATCTTGGCATTGTGCTGCCAGTGCCTTGGTATTCCAGCATCGATCGTTTGCGTCAGAAAATTGTGCATTTGAGTGTGTGACAAGCTGTGCTTAGAGATATGGCCCGGCCCCAGAGCATTCCAGGCTTGTATAGGCAAGGATTTAATTTTGTTCTTACAGAACCTTCTCTTTAGCCTCTGTAATGACAGGTGAAACCCTGTCATGGCATTAGCAAAATGGACCTCCCTCCCCAGCAATTGGTGCTTGGTCTCTCACTCGACCGCCATGCCAGGGATGCCTGGAGCAGGCATTCACTCTTTGGTGCTGATTTCCACTAGTTCTGTCCCCCAGGAGGAGAGCCCCACTTTAAAAGATGCTTATCCCTCCCAGGAAGCATCACAGCCCTTAAGAGTTTTGTGTCTCCAACATCTAGTGCCATTTGAACTGTCTTCAAAGTTGGAGTTCCTAATTGGCCCCCACCTTTTTTTTAAGTTATACCCCTTAGGTTACATTTTCCTCTTTTTAGGAGCTCAATTTATCAAAGCACACACTAAGAGCCAAATATATTACCCAGGGCTGTGTGCAAAAGGACATTTTGCCTTCTTCCAACTATCCCAACCCTAAACACTCATATCCATGAGCTGGTTAATTAAGATGGAAAGAGCAAAGGGGGTCTAAAGGACTCTCCAGCCAAGAATCCAGAAGCAAGGGCTACTAGAATTCTGCAGCTGACAGTGGATGGTGCAGGTGCAGAATTGCATACGTCTGCATGTTATCACTGCCGCAGAAATCTCTTACCCTTGCTGCAGAAATCAGCCCTGGAGTGCCCCAGAATTCCAAGGGCCTGGGTATGGGCCAGTGTAGCTTTGGAACCAAGTAGTGAAGATTATCTGAAGGATAATTTTTCTAGTCAACCAAATGTAAGTACGGAGATTTCCTACCCTTTTTTTTTTTTTTTTTTTTTTTTTTTTGTGGTCGTGATGTCTGTGTATCAGTGGTGCAGATGTGTGGTGACTTTTGATGAATGACTTTCTTCTTCTCCTAGCCCTCAAGAAAACCAGGCAAATCAAAAGAGTCTCTTCCCTTTTTTTTTGTTTTTGTCCTCCAGTATCACCAACTTGAAGTACTGGGGCCGCTGTGAACCAATCACCTCCAAGACACTACAGCTCCTCAATGATCTCTCCATTGGATATCCTTTTCTAAGCTAGCTTCCGTGCACAGCACAAACTGTGGCAGGCCACAGTCTAGAAATCATAGCCTCCTGCTATTTCCACTTTAATTTAGCTTTAGTGTGTACTCGGGTATCTTCCATTTTCCTAGGAGTCAAAGGCAGTGCCCACACAGAATCCAGGAATAATTTTAAACTTCAAAAATGAGGTGAGACACCGACCCAATAGTTTACACATTTATCTCTGGCTATTCCTAAGGTCCAGAAATACATAATAGATGCATCTCATAGGTACACACTCTGTGTGGTCAAGGTTGTAGTATCTTAGTGATGACAAAGCCCTTCTTGGGTTGTTTGTCCTGTCAGCTAGCTGATTGGTAGAAACATCCTGATTCTAAGCTTCATGATAAAAGTAGTGGCTGTGCTTCCTCTTGACTTAAACTAGGTCTGCTACAAAGTTTTAATTGCTCTGGGACAGCTTTTCCCAACCAGGGATCCACAAGAGGAGTCAACCCTGTAAAATTATTGGTATGACTTTTTTTTCTCAGTTCTCCTGAAGATCGTACATAGCTAGTACCATTCTAAGTAGTAAAGTTGTTCATTCATTGTACACAGTGGATGCCTTAAGCAGAGCTTTAGGGCTTAATTCTTCCTTGGACTCCTGCTGAGAAAAGCTACCCTAGGATATTCATGATGCTTTGGGGAAACTTCTGGGTTTTATCTATTTTCTTACAGATAAGAGTTCTCTAACTGATCAGTTAAATGTTACTTAGAAGAGAACACATTTGTTCCTATCTGGCAGTGGTATACTCAAGTGGTTTAGAAAAATCAGATATTCGGGTAAGCTGTACTTTATCCTAGACAGTTTCCATCTGCCTTAAAGATTCTTAGTTTGCTTCACACTTTCCTTGACCTTCTTCTTTGTCTTTACGTACAGTAGTGTAAGGAAGCTGGTGAAGCTTAGTGCGGTACAGTTCATGCTGAACAATCACACGGTGAGTAACACTAGCCCCTCTTCCTGGGCCCCTCACCCCCATCACCCACACATTCACTTTCTCCACACGTAAAGGAGATGTTTAAATTGGGGTCCCGGTTACTGCTACGGCAAAGGTGGAAGTCAGGTGATGACATACTTACTGTCATCAGAGCTGGTCCAGATGATCTGCGTTATGGTGAAGTCACCTACTACTATTCACACTGCAGTAAATTAGTAGCAGGCAACAACAGTAAGCAAAACAAAACACCTTCAGATCCTTAGGAATGACCATATAGCCATTAGCTTGAAAGGGCTCAGTAATTCTCAAATTACTCCCTCTAACCATGTTTTTACCTTTTTAACTTGTTTTCTTTTTTTCAATAGAGCGAGCACTTTTCATTTTTGGGTATTAACAATCAGTCCAACTTGACAGACATGCGGTGTCGGACTACGTTCTACACAGCACTTGGGCGTCTCCTCATGGTGGATTTAGGTACTGCAATAAATCCTAGAGGCTCATGAAGTAATCTGGCACTGTTTAAATTTTGATTTGAGAACAGAAAACTAGATGCAGAGGAAGTCTTTTCTGTTGTTTCAACAGTAACAAAATCATCTGAAATGACAGTCTGATTTCACCGAGAACAGATCATGCTGTCATGATCCCTGTAACTGGACGAGAATAACAGCATGCCCCTGAAGTTTCTTCCAGTGTCCAGTTCTCTTTATGTTCCTTTAAAGTTCTCTTTATGTTCCTTATCTATAAAATAAGGGAATTGATCATTGAGATTCCTAAATGCATCTTGTTGGCCAGATAACTTCACCCCACATTGAGGTGCAAACCCACTTCAGACAGTCAGCAAAAACTTTTTGTTATCCAGTTCTCTAGCACATAGGAACCAGGAGGGCTTAATCCCTTTTGTAGCAATAGTGTTGATATTTTCAGTTTTAGATCAACTAATAACCGAAGCTCAGTGGTATCATTCTCATTTTGAGCTATTTATATTTAATCATACTAAAATGACATTATAAAACTTTTCTAAGTTCATCAAAGATTACTAAAAAAAAAAAAAGGAAAGTAAGTGTGAATGAGCCCTCCACAAGCACCTCTTTCAAGTTTGAATTTCATCTAGTTCTCAGACACCAGACATGCATGGTCCTTTCTGGACTGACTCTAATTCTCACTAAGGCAAAGTAAGTAAATAACATAGTATCTTAATACACACAGGAATCACTGATACTGCGGGTCAACATCAGAAAACTTAGGACATTCTCAGACTAGATGGTTTCTGTCATTTTCTAGTTTTAAAATTCTGTTTCTGTATATACATTTTATTAAATTGCTACTAAAACCTGTTGGGATGATAAAGGGACCCCCTCCCCTTGAATTACCTTTGGGTCGCCTCATCTTTCATCCCGTTTTATCTCCTGTGCGTACACAGCTTTGAATTCTTTGTGTTGGGGTCACAGCCTGGGTTGTTTTCCTTACAGGAGAGGATGAAGATCAGTATGAGCAGTTCATGCTGCCACTCACAGCAGCATTTGAGGCTGTGGCCCAGATGTTTAGCACTAACAGTTTCAACGAGCAAGAGGCAAAGGTGAGTCCTTCACCCACTGATTGATCAGCTGTTGGTTTAGGGCAGTCCCTGATAGAGCCGAGGTCAGCTAGCACGGCAGAAAATATTGAGTCCATAAACTATCCACTGCTTTAGCTTTCTACTTACTCTCTTGGATTCCTGGGATTTTGGAATTGAAGAACCATATAAACTATTGTTTTTATATTAAAGTATATTTTTAAGCAGTTCTTAGGATTTTTTTTGGTCTAAGTTTTGAAATGAATTAGGATAAAGTTGTTTATGGTTTTTGTATTGCCTTTTTAATCTGTTATATCTTTAATTATGGCCCTTTTCATTTTTAATACTGCTTATTAATGCTTTCAATCTCTGTCTAGATCAGTCCCTGCCAGAGACTTGTCAGTTTTATTAGTCTTTGCAAAAAACAAAACATTTATTGGCTTTGATTTAGGTCTTTTTAATGTATTTTCTGTTTCATTCATTTCTACTCTTACCTTTGTTTTCATGTATTTTCCTTGGAGTTAGTCTGTTGTTCTAACTTCTTAACTGTTTAGCTCTTCTTCTTTCCTAATATGATTATTTAAAACTATAAAAGTCCCTCTAGGTATAGTCTACAAGTCTGGGGCTTTTTTTTTTTAACTGTGGCAAAAAGACACAAAATTTACCATCTTAACCATTTTTACATGTACAGTTTAGTAATGTTAAGTATTTTTACATTGTGTGAAACATCTTCAGAATCTACAAATTTTAATATGTCACATCTTCATTATCATTCAGTTCTTTGTAATGTCTCATTTCCGTTGAGATTTCTTTGATGTGAGTCATTTAGAAGCCTTTTCAAATTTCCATATATATGGAATTTTAAGTTACTTTTAGTTCTTGATTTTCAGCTCTCAGAAGTGTCTTGATTGTTGCTTTCCTCATCTTTTTTACTTTATACATGCCCGCTCTCCTGACCTGTACAACTCTGCCAAAATCTAAAGACAACACTATGTTAATATTGGTAGGACTTTTTGCCGTGTTCCTAAGGGCACTGAGGCTGAATGGTAGAACCACCAGATAGCCAGGGGTATCACCAGAAAAAATGCCAGGCTTTACCTGACATTCCAGTGTTCTCCTTTTCATCTTTAGAAAGCCTCTTAGTTTTCCCTCTGCAAATCAGCGGGTAGTCAGAGAGCAACACCACTTTGTCCAACGCTGTCCCTCTGTCCCACACTGTTTGTGTGTTGGGGTCTGAGATGGGTACTATTCAAATCTGGGGTTAGTGTGGAACATATCAGTAACTTAGGCTAGAATACCAACCAATATCAAGGACTTAGGGTGAATTTATATGCTTTCTGTATATCCCAGTTTGATAATCAGTGAATATCAGCCATTTCCCCGTAAAATATTAGTCCCATACAAGGCAAGTAAAATTAACCAAAGGTACCATTTTGGCAATGGACTACAACCATCACCCACATCTTTGTCATATCCCATGGCTGGATTTTAAAAGCAGTCTTATTGCTCAGGGCCCCAAGTAAAAGTTCTATTGAGAAAGAGAGTATTACATTTAGAGTCTTAGTACTATGTATAAATCCTAATCTGGGCCCTTCTACCACCTATTAGCATGAATTTGGGCAAGTTATTTGGCCTCTTTGAGGACTTAGTCTCTTTTTCTGTAAAATGAGAGCACAGTACTTTATAGCTCCAACATTGAACAGGTCAGTCTTATTTCCTGACAGCCCAACCAGGGGGACAGGTACCATGGAGACTCCCCTTTGTCTTCCTCTTGGCAGGATTTGCATTTCAGTTCCTTGGGGCTACAGACTATTAGGATATATATGGCTTTTCTATGTCTTCTTGTATGGGCTTTTTTGCTTTTCCACTTCGTTTTTTGCCCCCCAGATGTGCTCAGAGCTTTTCTAGATTTATTACTTTAATATCTTAAAAGCTTGTCAGCTTCAATTTTTGCTATGATGGGCCAGGAATCATCCTATTTTCTTAGTATAACAAGCTTCCAAAACTAATTTTCCAAGTGAAAAGCTTCCATTTTAACATGGAAGAGATTGATTCAGGATATTTGGGAAAGAGTATTTGTTGAACTGCGGGAGGAAGAATTTGATTACAGATGTGTGAAATCCCCATGAGATGGTTATAGGTTTGGTTTTTCTTCTGTTTTAATATATTTTTGCCCTCTACAGCGAACTCTAGTTGGCCTAGTGAGAGACCTGAGAGGAATAGCTTTCGCCTTCAATGCCAAGACCAGCTTCATGATGCTCTTTGAATGGATGTATCCTAACTCAAGCTAGGAGCACACCACAGCAGGCCTTACCTGGGGTGTGATTGGTGGTAAAGTCGTAAAGCGGGTAGAGCGGAGGGCAGGAAGGTGTGATGAGGCAAAGAAGATGGAGAGTTACCCGTGTCCTGTGGTCTGACACGTGCCATTCCACAATGGTCTGATGGCATAATGTTGTCTGAGATTAGGACATGAATGAGGTAGTTTCCCAGTTCCTCTTTTGGGTCCCAGATATAAATACCTGTGGAACTACATACCACTGTGGAACTGTTGATGTTGCTACACTTAGAAAAGAGAGACATTTCAATCTACTAAAATATAGCAGTTTTTAGGAATTAGGAAGTCTAACTTTACTGACTTCATAACCTTGTACAGACCATTTTAAATCCAAGTGCCTCTATTTCTCCAGAAGATACATAAAGGGAATAGCTGATCCCTGTCATATCGTAGAAGTGGTAAAGGGATAAATAACTATGAAATACATTGTGCTCTTCAGAAGAAAGGTGCTATGTAAATTAAAATGTATTACTAGATGCCTTTTACAGGTTAGAGGACACAGAGTCACTTTAGCATCTTCTGGTTAGAAAGACTCTAAGATGCAAGGAAGAGACAGGAAATTGGAGAAATGTAATTTGACAGTTTTGTGCTTACCTAATGCTGAGAAACTTTTAAATTCTGTACCTTTCTGGATTCAGAAATCCTTCCTTAGCTTCTCATTTACAGATATCCATCCTACATGCCAATTCTCCAACGGGCAATTGAGCTCTGGTACCATGATCCAGCCTGTACCACACCAGTGCTCAAGCTGATGGCTGAGTTAGTTCACAACAGGTAAGCAGGAGGCAAACCTTTACGGGGCGCAGCTGCCCTTTTATCTGAGAAAGCCCTGAGGATTTGCTTTATCTAATGCTTTAGGCAGATTGTGGGAAATAATAAGGTTCATGGCTATCAAAATTTGAAAACTTCTAAAAGTCTATGTGGGTGTGTTTTTGTTTGTTTGAAAGAAGGATATTCCCAGCCACACAAAGCCATAGCTGACTGAAGAAAACAAATCACTTTAAAAAGAGTTTCAAGGCCAGGTACGGTGGCTCACGCCTATAATTCTAAGCTACTTGGGAGGCTGAGGCAGGAGGATCACTAGAGCCCAGGAGTTTGAGGTTGCTGTGAGCTAGGCTGACGCCACGGCACTCACTCTAGCCCAGGCAACACAGCGAGACTCTGTCTCAAAAAAAAAAAAAAAAAAAGGTAGAGCAGACAAAAGAAGAAGAGGTGTTCTTATCTAATGAACACTCAGGAGCTCAAAGCTAGGGTTGTTACAGATCTTTTCCTTCTCCACCTGGCTTCTGTGATAGCCTTCCAAGTCCCTTTGCATCTTTTCTTTTTATAAAGTGGCAACAATGCTTGTACCCCTCCGGTAGTTGCCACTGAAGCCATAAAGGTAAGTGTAGAGTAATGCCTGAAGGGCAGTGAGTGAGTACCAAGAAGTGACTGGTAGAAGCTATATTTTAATCAAATAAAATTGCGAGTTTTAAAAGTAATTTTATCTGCTGCCACAATTTTTTTTTTTTGCTTCTTTTAAATGTTTTCCATTTGAGCAGCAGAACTTGAATCTAGAATGTTGGTCTTCAAGATATAAGCTACATAGTATGGGTTAAATATCTGTAACTTGGTTATTCTCACATTATGATAGGCAATCTGCATATCTTACTGCACAGTCACCCAGGGTACTCAGATGAGAGCCTGATACCCTAGTCTTCCAAGAAAACACCTCTGACTTTTTCTCCTCCTGTGCTCTCTGCTCAGATCGCAGCGACTCCAGTTTGATGTCTCTTCTCCCAATGGCATTTTACTTTTCCGAGAAACCAGCAAGATGATAACAATGTATGGTAAGTGCTTCAGAGGGTCATACCCCTGGAAGTGAATTTCAGCTCAGTCACCACACTGTAAGCAGTGTGGGGGTCTTTGGCTAGCCCTGGCGACAGCCAGGACAGCATTCCCCGGGCATGCCGTGTTCCTCATACGTGTGTGTCAGTGTGCCAGCTGTCACCACAGGCCTTTGTATACCTTTGGAATAGGAAGGCTGAGTCGACTCCAATATGGTTGAATAAACAATATGTGTCTACTCAGGCAATCGTATCCTGACACTAGGAGAGGTCCCAAAGGATCAGGTCTATGCCCTGAAGCTCAAGGGCATCTCCATCTGCTTCTCCATGCTGAAGGCTGCCCTCAGTGGGAGTTACGTCAATTTCGGAGTCTTCCGTCTCTATGGGGATGATGCCCTGGACAACGCCCTACAGACCTTCATCAAGCTGCTTCTCTCTATTCCCCACAGTGACCTCCTGGTAAGCCTGGAGCTTTGTTGACAGCGTCTTGCCCCTTAGCATTCAGTTTTTTTCACCCAAGACCATGATTGAATATTTCTCTTAAACTATAACCTATCTCCTTTCTACTGTAACTCTTTTGTTTTCCAATTTTATTTAAGATCTTCTCCCTTCACGCTGAAGTGCACAAAGCCTAAGAAGCTGACTTTCTTCCTCCTCCTCTCCCACAGGATTACCCCAAGCTCAGCCAATCTTATTATTCACTACTGGAAGTCCTGACCCAGGACCACATGAACTTTATTGCAAGCCTGGAACCTCATGTCATCATGTATATTCTCTCTTCCATTTCTGAAGGACTTACTGCACTTGGTAAGCACCTGGGTGGGTTGGTTAGTTGGCTTTTACCCACTTAACAGAAGAGAAGAATCTTGCTCCAGTGTCCAAAAGGATTACTGCCTGGGGAGTTGCCACTAACAACAGAGTACGTAATTCGTAGTACTTTTTCATCCAGCAAGTCCTTACTGATTCCCGCCTAAGTACCAGGCACTGTGCAGGGCACTAAGGGTACAGTAATTGACAACACAGAGTCCCTGTCCTTAAGGAGCTTTTTTATCTGGTGGATGAAACAGACACATGAACAGACTACTGCCTGTTTACCATGGTTACACTTACGTGCTACCACGGGGATGAATGCCAAGTGCTACACGGCCCTCGGGAAGAATATCTGAACTCCTGGTACTGAGGACATGGGATCAAGGAAGACTGGCTGGAAGACCTAGCATCAAAGTGTAACCCTAAAATCTGGATAGTTGTTACCCAGGTTAGCAGGGGAGGATTCCTAGCAGCAGGGGCAGCAAAGACTAGCACCTGTGGGCAAGAAGGGACCAGGAACTCCAGATGGCTGGCACACAAGCACAGAAGAGTTAGGCATGAACTGGAGCTCTGGAGATAAGTATTAGCCACTGTGAGGATCGTGAGGGCCGGTACCCCGAGGCAGGGTGTTTCGACTCTACCCTGAGGCAGTGGGAAGCTGTGGGAAGATTTTTCACAGCTAGCGCCTTAAGTTTTTTCATTCTAGTTCATATGGTTCCTGTCAACCATTCTGTTTCTAGGCTGCCTTCTAGCAGTCTTAACAGGTATGCGTGTTGAGACAATAAAACATATTTTTATATTAGGCCGAGCAAAACATAAATAAAAAGATTAAATCAACTGCAGAATAATCATGACATAATGCAAATGCACGTAGACTCCAAAAGTCATTTTGGATCATCTACTCTGGTGAATTATCCCTGCCTCTGTGCCACACTTCATTAATGCACATTTATTTCCATCAAGCTGCATAGCCGTGTCTGGTACAATCCAGTCATAGCACCAGACCTTGCTCTGGGAGGCTATTTTATGTCGTCTTGAAAATAAAGGGACTTTTGCGTAAGCTGTCAGTCCCATAGAAATCAGAGAAGTGTTCATCCCTTGATGCTGTGGTCTCACTTCGTGTTTACAGAGGAAACACTGCAGGTGGTGCGGCAGTGTTCCATTTGTGAAATGCACATAGACAAATCTGTGGCTCCCTCGGAGATGCTTTGGAGATAAACAAAAACATTACACCCCATTCTAGCAATTGTAGGTGTGTATAAGCCATATGAAGCTGGGTTTAATGATATCTCTCAGGTAATGCAGAGCATATAGGCTCACAGCTCACACTTGTGGATTCTAATCACAACTCTGCAATTATTATCAGCGTGATCTTTAGGCAAGTCACATAATCTCTCCAAACCCTAGTTTCCTCATGTGTAAAACGGAATGCCTCCTTCCCGGAGTTCTTGAGAGGATAAATTAGAGATAATATCTATAAAGTGCTTAGCATAATGTCTGCCACAAAAGAAGTACTTGCTGAACGTAAACTATTTGTTAGTTTTTGTGAAGCAGAAGACATCCATCCATAACACATTGAGCCAGTAATTTCAGTATTATTTTTTTGTATTTATTTTGCATTTATTATACCTACTCACTTTCAAACTTAGAAATTGGGCCTTGCTGTATAATGAGGGTAAGAGATGAACTGGAAGATTCTGAGTGGTGGCCCTGGCTGAAATGGCCACAGTTCCCGGTCTGACCAGGTACTTCTATGGGATCTGAGCTAAGGGTAATCCATGTTTGCCCAGGTCCCCATTGGCAACTCAGTGTGCCTGCTCCATCCCACCCTGCCACTCTTCCTTGCAGACACCATGGTATGCACAGGCTGCTGCTCCTGCCTGGACCACATTGTGACATACCTCTTCAAGCAGCTGTCACGGAGCACCAAGAAGAGGGCGACACCCCTGAATCAGGAGAGTGACCGCTTTCTGCATATTATGCAACAGCATCCAGAGATGATCCAGCAGGTAAGGAAGTGGAGGGTTAGGAGGCAGTGACAGGGTGGCCCACAGTGGAGGAACCTCTGCAAGAGAGGGGAGGCCACACAAGATAATGAACGTGACTAACATCAGGTTCACACTGCTGAGATCAAGTTTTTGTCTTAAACTTGCAGTGAAGGCCAGGCATGGTGGCACATGCCTGTAATCCCAGCACTTTGGGAGGCCAAGGCGGGAGGGTTGCTTGAGGCAAGGAATTTGAGACTAGCCTGAGCAACACAGCAAGACCCCATTTCCAAAAAATTTTTACATTAGACACACACAGTGGCGTGGACCTACCAAGCTACTTAGGAGGCTGAAGTGGGAGGATAATTTGAGCCCAGGAATTCAAGACTGCAGTGAGCTGATTGTGCTCCTGCATTCTAACCTGGACAACACAGAGAGAGAGATCTCGTCTCTTTAAAAAAATTGCACTGGATTGTGAGTTTACTGAGTAATCATTGGATATAGAAAATTAGAAAAAATCAAGATCTGAATTGTTGTTCTGAATGTCAGGCCAACCCCTATTCCCTGGGCCTATCTCATGAGCACTGTCTTCCTCCTGTGTAAATTACTTTGCTCACCCATTGCTGTAAATGGAACATGAGTTAGCAGTATCCAGCCTTCTTATAGCTTATTTTCTCACTTGCAAAATGGGAACAAGAATGCAGGACAGAAAAAATTAAGTGACCACAGAGATAGACCATATGCTCGCCCTTATTTTATTTGTACGGAACAAAAATAAGACTTTAAGCAACTTGCAAAAATACAAGTGGAGTTACTAGATAAAAATAGGTAAGGAAGTGGGATCAGCAGAACTACTGAGTTAGCCCATAGTATTTTAGCCAATCTCACCTTTGTCCATATTGTTCTCTATAAGAAGCAGTGAAATAATTTATAACCCCATCACATCTACTCCTCTGGGACCAGTACCTGGCAGGGATAGTGCATGGTATTTTGCCTACTTTAATTTTGTCTGCCTGACCCCATCCCATTGCCCACAAGTCTGAGTGAACTGGGAAGGTCCATTTGTAAATGAAATTATCAAACCAATTTAAAGAACAGGAAAAGAAATATCTTAGAAGAAAAGCTTACTTTGAAATAGAAGACGAAAATGAAGCTTCACAAAATATTTGTCTGGTTTACCCTACACAGAAAAGGCCTTCAACCTAATACACTCCTCTCTTTGGAGTCCGTCATTTTGTCTCGGTTGCCATACACTAGGTCACTGACTCAGATTCTCCATTTTCAGATGCTGTCCACGGTGCTGAACATCATCATCTTTGAAGACTGTAGGAACCAGTGGTCGATGTCCCGACCGCTACTTGGCTTGATACTACTTAATGAAAAGGTAGGAGAGCCAGCTCCCTGACACCAAGCCAGAAGAAATGGTAGGCATGCACTTGGCTATCACTTTCCAGGCACCGTGAGAAATGCACATAGAAACACCCCAGGATGGCAGAACAGAGAAAATGGGCCCCTTACTGAGCATGTCCTATACATGCTGTGACCATCATGTAATCACTTGATGTTGGACGTCAGCACATGTGGCAGTTCAGGGAGACAAAGGATAAAAGTTGAGGAAGTGTTTTCCTCTAGGTAGTAAGAGAAATCATTTAACAGGAAAGAATGTACCTGGGTATCAAAGTATTTACGACCTAAGTTCTAGTTCCAGCTCTGCCATAAGCCAAGTCTTGAGATTCTTATAAAAGAAGGGTCCCTTAAAGTACTTTATAAATTAAAAATTCTTGGTCCTGTAAGACCGGAATTTTTTTTTTTAAGTATCCAGTTTTAGTAGATATTCCATTCCTTCTGGGAAAAGAACATTCTTCAACTCTCCAGTGACAGAGGGCTAATCTGCCTTCCCCTGTTCTCTTACCATCTATTTCACTCCTTGCCCCACAGTATTTTTCTGACCTAAGGAACAGTATCGTGAACAGCCAGCCACCAGAGAAGCAGCAGGCTATGCATCTGTGTTTCGAAAACCTGATGGAAGGTATTGAGCGAAATCTTCTTACGAAAAACAGAGACAGGTGAGTCTAGAGGGCCCTGCCAAGGAAACGTGGGTGACTGTTATTTTTCAAGTCATTGAAAGAAGAGTGATTCCTTAAAGTCTTGGTGTATCCATGTTTAGAGGCCACATAGAGCAGCGCTGTCTGACAGAAGAGCAGGCCACGTTTAAAAAAGTTGAAAGAAAGAGGCAAAATTCATGTTATCAATATATTTTATTTAACCCAGTGTATCTAAAATACGTCAATGTATAATCAATATTTAAAAATTGAGAATTCTAACATTCTTTTTGCTGCACTGTCTTCAAAATCCTGTGTATTTTACATTTAACAGTATATCTCAATTCATGTGTTAAATTTTCGTCAGAAATACTTGAACTGTATTTAGATTTCATAAATTTACAGTTGACAAAGCAGATTCCCATACCCAGCTTGTTCCAAACATACTTATAAGTTTTCCAATAACTAAATTGAATATCTGGGTTTTTAAATTTTTATTTAATTTAAAATTGATTAAGGTGCAATTGGGGAGCGAATTTTAAATTTCATTCAGTTCGTTTCCACAGTCACACTGGCCACAGTTCAATGCCATGTGTGGTTGGTGGCTACCATCCTGGACAGCACAGCTCTATACTACTGGTCTCCTGGCATTGAGAAATGAGACAGCTTCATTCTCTTACTGCCCTCACTTTGTGAGGGTTACTTCCCACCCATTAGTGAGATTTCTTTTGTGCTGCCGTGAGCCCGACACGGACCACAGGGCCCCGGATTTGACCAGATCTGTAGGCCTGCCCTGAAGTTGCCAGGTAGAAAGGGGGAGCAGAACTAAGCCAAGTTTCCCGTTGAGTCTCAAGACTGAGGTTAACTGACCTTAGAAACAGAACCCATCAATGCATATGTTCTGCTTCCCAGTGGCTACTTCCCTGCTAAAAAACATTTTAGGCAAAAACCTTTCCCTTCCACCCTCCTCCCCCAACCCACATGCATCCTCTCTGCAGGTTCACCCAGAACCTGTCAGCATTCCGTCGAGAAGTCAACGACTCGATGAAGAATTCCACTTATGGCGTGAATAGCAATGACATGATGAGCTGACACCTCCTTGGACTCTACCTGTACAGAGCAGCGTCCCTTTGGTTTGGCCCAGGGGGATGAACAATTGCAAGGGGGAGGGCCTGGCTGATCTTGGCTCCTTCCTCCAGGGGTGTGGGGCAAATGGCAAAGGTCAACTAGCTACTTCCCCAGGGAATAGGGGTGTGAGTGCACTCACTAGAGGGCAGGGCGCTGCTGGTTCCTGGGGACTGGGTAGGAAGGGTGGTGGGAGGAGATAGAGTCACAAACGTCTGAGACTCCAGCCCCCTCCTCCTGGGGCCACCCGAGGGGGAAGAACCCCCAGTGTCCTGCCACAACCTGCCTTGTATAAACATGTACATTTTTTCATAACATTTTGAACAAGGTTTATATTGACTCAAGTTTAAAAACAAAAAGTGTGACTGAAAAATTTTTACAGAGTCTAGTGCACCAATGCTGATGTGAGGGGTTGTGTATGCGAGTGAGGAAAACGTGTATTCTGTGGCCTGAAGCTTTACTGGACAAGGATGTGTGAGAGTGCAGAGATATATTTAGTGACACAGTATAGAGGCAAAAAAAGTAAAAATCCCAAATGTATATTTTTTCTTATTGCCCTTTCCTCACCCCAAAATGATCACTTCCTGTTACTGTATTAACCCTTGTTATTAGGAACTCTAAGCCATGCCAGAGCACCACCCTCCCCCCATAACCGTAGACGCTGCCCTAGGTCCCTGGCCTCTTGCAGTGACAAGTAACTCCAGCTAAAAGTGTTTGGTGTTCTTATCTCCATCCTTTTCCCACTTTGCTTACCCTCATCCTCAGACAGATGCCTCTTGCTTTTAAAAGTTGGATTTAACTATGTGTTGCAGGGTTTTTGGTCTCTGCAGAGACCAGAGAGAAGGAAATGAGCCAGTTGCTCTCCTGTTGCGCAATCTGGATGAGTCCACCAGAGGCCCAGCTGCGTGTGGCCAATAACTTTTAGTCTTCCCCAGCCCTCGAGGCAGTGTGTGTGGCTGTGTGCGTGTGGATATTTATATATGTACCCTGCACTCATGAATGTATGAACTGGAGGAATTTACTACAGTGGAGGGTTCTTAATAACAAGGTCTACCTAGCATGAAGTATTTAACATTCTCCCACCCCTTTAAAAAAATATACATTTTTATAAAATGAAAACCATAATAAATGTTTTGAATATTAAAAAAATTAACCTACAGAGGAAAATTAATGGAGAAAGCTATTTGCCTTGTACTTTTTCCACAATTGCTGCTAGTTGTACACATCTCTAGTTCAGCTCTTGCCCACGGGACACTCATCAATTAGGTTTTATTTTTATTTCTCTCCTCTACCCCCAGAAACAAGCCTGTTAATTTTTTTTCCTTCTCCTCTGGCGACTGTGTGGTGGATCCTTTCTTGCGTGATCAGGTTGCGGATAGACTTGTAAGGGTGTTTGCTGCATACAGTGTAAGCATTGTGACCGCCAATAAACTTCAATGGTTTCTACTGACCTGGTTTCAGCCATCAAGTCTAGTGTGTGTCCAGGGCCATGTCTCTCTAAACACATGAAGATCTGTGAAACGTGTATTCTTAAGAGCCAGTGGATGACAGGGGCCCCTCAACCTGATAAAATTGTTTCTCACTGGACTAAGCCTGACTCAATTTCTTTTAAAAGTCTGATTGGTTGGGTTGAGATACATATAGCATAGATTGTCCACAGCTGTAAAAGTGAAGCCACTCTGCCTCTTCACTAGCTTCCAGGTAATAACATGGCTACCAGCAGACAACTAGTAATTGAAGAAAGCCCAGTTTTGTTAATGTTCTGACTTCGCTCCTCTGATGTGGGCTGGACTTCATTTCATTTATCAGACCTTGACAAGTGCAAGGGCAAATGTTATCCCCTGGAATACTGTGCAGACATCACAGGCCAGATTTATAAAATGAAAAATACTAGCTAACAGGGACTACTTCTAACTTAGGTACTATGTAGTACCTAAGTATGAGGAAACTCCATTGCCAGGAACATGGAAAAGTATTAAGGTACAGCTAGGTATATGTGCTTTAATGCAGACGGACATCCCGTGATTCCCGGTCCCAGAGGGCTGCTCTTGTCTGCTGTATCTACATGTACTGCTCTTTGTCTGATGTTTCAGCCTTCTGGGAACTGGCATAACCTTAGTCCTAAGTTAACTTCCAAAGCAAAAAACTGTATTCTAATGGCTAGAGGCAAATGGAATTGACTCATCTTAGCCAAGTTCCATCTGTAAGGCTAATAAAAACATAAAATTATCAGGTTTCATTGATACGCAAAACACTCCTGGCACATGCTCCACGATTCTAATTCTTAGTAAATGAGACAAAAATAATTATCTCACGGGTACTTGGAGAGCTTCCCTCTCCCCCACCTATTAATATATTGAGATGCTGATTGATCAGCAAAACCACAGAGCCCTCCCTTCCACAGAAACAACCTACAAGCTCACCAAAGATGGTGGGCTCATCAGTGCAGCCCTGAGCACAGTCCAGTCAGGACAGGCGCCATGGTTAAAGTCTCCCACAGCCCTGTCCAGTTTTAAACAGCGATGCTGCTCCCTTCTTGACTAATTAAAATAGGGGCACCTAAAAAAAAGCCTTTTTTTCCCCCCAGAAATGGTCAATTAGCAATCTCCTATGATTCAACCTAGTAAATGTGAAAGCCAGTTTTCTTTAAACTTCATTTTCCTGAGAAATCATGTGGAAGTTTTAGTCAAAACTTGAGTTTATTTGGGAGTTTCTAGGCTCTAGGCACTATTTTCATCAAATCAAGTGTCTTTAGACACTGTTTCTGACACAAACTGACAAACTGTACTTTTACATTGAAAAAACACCTAAATCCTTTACTACAGATTATTAAATTGTATTTTATGTGTATTTGTTGGCTTAGCCCAAATAAGGGTAGTCTATTCCCACTAGAGTGTAAATCAGACAAAGGAAGAAGGGATCTGGCCCAGAGTTGTGATTTTAAGTTTTAAGAAATAATGACTTTCCACAGAAATGTTCATTTCCTAGACAAGTGACAACCAACTAAAAAACAAGTTTTTCATTTTCCAAAATGTAGTCTTTATTAAGGACTCTTTTCTCCCCAAGTGGAAAAAATGTTTTAGTATGCTATGAAATTTCAACCACTACAGAAACAGAACACTTTCCAAAATACCCATAGTCTCTTTCCAAATCAGGAACAGTGGAAAAAAGGGGAAAAAAATATATATATATCCATGGTCGTGGGGTAAAATAAACTAAATCTAGAAAGCCAGACAACCTCCCTATTTCGTATTTGCCCCTGGCCCACCCTGTCCTCACCATAGATTTTTGGGTAGATCTACAAACCTAAGCTAAAATAAAATGCTACCGAAGTGTCAAATGCCAAAGAAAAAGGAGAGGAAAGATTATAACTACTGAAAAGTCCTGGTTCTTTAAACATTTTTTAGTGTAAGTTTGAAAGGATAAAAATGTATTCACCAGCCATAATTAAGCAACAATCAGTTAGATGCTAAATAATGTCTAAGTAGATTCTTGCCTCCGTAGCTTGTCTTCAGGGTCCATTACATTGACCTTAGATACCCTAAATTCACTGGTCAGTCAGTCACTCTGATGTGCTTTAGGAATGGTGGGTCAACTAAAGGAATCACCGGACACAATGGGGATATGAGACCATCAGGGTGGAAGATGAAATAAAGTTTGGAAAATCATTCCCCTTCCTTAGAAAAGCCTTATGGTTCTCAGGACAGCCTGACTGCCCTTTGTTGTCTATTCATTTGCCAAATACTTACTTATTCAGCATTTATTATGGACCAAATGGCTTGCCTTTTTTTTTTTTTTTTTTTTTTTTTTTTGAGACAAGATCTCACTTTGTCACCCAGGCTGGAGTGCAGTGGTGCAATCACAGCTCACTGCAGCCTCAAACTCCTGGACTCGGGCAATCCTCTTGTGTCAGCCTCTTGAATAGCTGGGACTACCAGCTATGCCCAGCTGGTAGTCCCAGCTGCACCACCATTCCCAGGTTTTTGGGTTTTTTTTAAGAGACAGGGTCTCACTATGTTGCCCAGGCTGGTCTTGACTTGGCCTCAAGCCATTTTCCTGCCTCAGCCTCCCAAAGTTCTGGAAATACAGGTGTGAGCCACTGCACCCATCCCCAAATATTTTCTTGATGGTCAGCAACAGAAAAGGAAGCTCAAAAGAAAAGCAGAAAAAGTCACTGGCAAGGCAGATTCATTCTGTGTAAGATCCCTCCATAGTTCAAACTGACTTCAAAACATGAAACAATGCTTACAAAAGCATGATACACAACAATTATGTTTTTAATTCTGCATGATAGCCATGAAGACAAGTCATCATGCACTTAAACATACAGCAGTACCTCTGTGACCCTAATCATCCCACTCTTAGGTTGCAAAGGAATGAAAACCAGCAGGTGAGGAATCTCCTAACCCCAGGGCATCTGCATTCATGGTATGAAAGACAAACTCACAGGATAAAAACTGACTAAGGGACAGTGGATTTGGACTTATGTAAAGCTCGGGGGGGCCAATATACAGAGTCTGATAGGTACTCCCTGCAGCTAGTAAAAGGGTGGGAGAACATAAGAGCAGCAGTCTCGAGGTCAGAACCCAAGCCTTCTCTCCCCAGCTCCTAGAGACATTATACTGTGTAAGGAAGGTAAAGCATCCTTTCAAGGCCGAATTAATTTGTCTGGAAAATGGTTGAGAGTTCCAACTAAGATAGTGGAAATGAAACCACTTTTAAGAGTATAGCAGGCCATTATCATATCATTCATAAAACTAGCTACCCACCCCTTAACACCTTGCAGTCTGGGGCATGTGTCACAAAGCAGATCAAGTTAATAAGCTTCATCAAACAAGCTACGAACACTGCAGCAGAACGCTTCCATTCAACTAGACTGATGCAACTGCTGTCTGCCTTTTCCCGGTCTGCAGAACCCTCTCTTCTCAGTCTAAACTTAGATGCCCTTTGCTCACCTGCCCCTTTTCACAACCCAAAATCCCTCCCTAAAAGTCTCCCCTTTACTGTCCCCGTGCCTAAGAGACTTAGGGCCCACCTGCTCGTTCCTTTGGGGTGTTCTAACCCAACCCTTACCTGTCCCAGCAACCAAAATGTGCTCCTTACAAGACGGGACCAGACCGTGATGTCACGTCATGAAAAGGATGTGTAGTTTCTAGGGAGGATGGGAGTCCAGAGAAGACGGTGGGTGGAGGCTGGAGAGAGCTTTTGGAACTAATCTGGGTGAAGCCCCTGCAGGGAGAAGCTGCCTGGTTTGGGCGGGCTAAACTCACACCGTTGCCATAGGCCTCTGACATCTTCCCGCCTGGACCCAGAGAAGGAAAGAGGGAAAGAGTGCACACCTGCCCCTCGCACACCCGACCCCTCCTGACTTCCCCGGCCAGTTGCCCCTGGCGCGCCGCGGCCCCGGAAGTGGTTCCGCGCGCCCCTTCCGTCGGAAGGAGGTGCAGCAGCCTGTCGCGTCTGCGCGCAAAGGCCCGCTCGCCGGGCTCGCCCTCCGCCCCGCGCAGGCGCAGTCAGGACTCGGGCGGGCCTGAGGTGTCGCGGTCGGAAGGGCGAGGGTGTGGCAGCTGCTTGGGTGAGGGGTGTCCTAGGAAGGCCGGAGCTGGGCTTCTGCGGCCCTTGGACCCCACCGAGCCGCGTGCTGGTCGAGTTCACGTGCACAGCGGCCTCACGGTCAGTAGCCGCAGTGGTGATCCCAGAGGCAGAGGAACTCGGTGTCGCGGGCAGACGGACGGGAGGGTCCCTGCGCAGCACGGCGTGCGCCCCGGGAGAGCGCGGGCGGAGCGGCCCGTTGAAGGAGGCAGGGAAGGACACCGCGCAGTGCAAAAGCACTAAGGCAGGAAGCGTCTTGTACTCTGATAGCGGGGGCAGAAAGTGTGGCTGGAGGGAGAGCGCGGCCCCAGTGTGTCTGGCTGAGGGCGGAGCACAGGAGCTTGGGATTTGATTCAAAAGCTCGACCTTTTTCCGGAGGCCGTTTGGCAGAACAGCCTGGTCCTCAGTCTTTGTTTAACCCACCAGCTAGTGGGTAATACGGATTTGAACCAAGAAGAGGGCTGGAGGGGAGAGTTGAGAGAGATTAAGACAGGTGGAAGCAACAGGTCTTTGTGACCAGTTGGATTTGGACAGTGAAGAGGACTCCAGTATGATTCCCAGGTTCAGAACAGGGCAGCAGCCAAGTGAGGAAGGGAAGCATGGGGCTGCGGGGGCCTACCGGGGCCGCGGAGGAGGGTGCTGGGTGAGCCCGAATGGAACTCTCACCCAAAGAAATTTCCCTGCTCTTGTAGGCAGAGCGCCTGGGAGATGTCAAAAACTGATTGCTACAAAATAAATAGTACTCACAAAAACTCAGAAAACAGTAGAGAAGGGGACACTTCCCAACTCATTTTATGAAGGAAGCATTTCCCAAATACCAAAACCAAAGACATTTAAAAAATAAAATTTAAAAGACCAGGCCAGCTGTGGTGGCTCATACCTTTAATCCCAGCACTTTCAGAGGCTGAAGCAGGAGGATCACTTAAGGTTAGGAGTTCAAGACCAGCCCAGGCAACATAGTGAGACCTCATCTCTACGAAGAAGGGAGAAATAATAGCCAGGTGTGGTGGCATATGCCTGTAGTTCCAGCTACTCAGAAGGCTAAGGTAGGAGGAGGATTGCTTGAGCCCAGGAGTTGAGGCTTCAGTGAGCTATGATGCAGCCACTGTATTGCAGCCTGGGCAAAAGAGCAAATCCCTTTCTCTGGGGAAAAAAAAAAGGCAGAAGAAAACCTTTTAGACTAATGTCCTTCATGAACATACATGCAAAAATCCTAAACAAATATAAGCAAGTCAAATCCAACAATATATAAAAAGGTTAAGCCAAGATATCTTAACATACCAAAAGCATGAACCATAAAAGAAAAAAAAATATTGGGCTTCATCAAAATTTAAAATTTCTGCTCTTCAGAAGACACCACTTAAAAATGAATCAAAACCAAAAGAAAAAAGGAAAAAAAAAATGAACTAGCAAGCTGTAGATAGGAGTGAAAAATCTCTAGAATGCATATGTTTGACACAAAACAGATATCCAGGTATCTCCAGTATATATAAAGAGTATATATAACTCAGTAAGAATAACCCAAAATAACCCAATTTTAAAATGGGCAAAATACTTGAACGGACATTTTGCAAAAGATGATATACAATTGACCAATAATCACTTGAAAACATAACATCACTTGTCATCAAGAAAATACAAATAAAAACCACAATGAAATGCTACTATACATCCACTAGAATGGCTAAAATTAAAAAGACTAACAATGTCAAGTGTTGGCAAAGATGTAAAGCAATTAGAATTCTTATACATTGCAAGTACAAGTGCAAAATGGTGCAGCAATTTGGAAAGCAGTTTTGCAGTTTCATACAAAGTTTAACAGGTTTACCATATATCCAGCAATTCCACTCCTAGATATTTACCCAAGAAAAATTAAAACATATGTCCAAAGGCTTGCTCTCAAATGTTCATAGCAGTTTTATTCATAATCCTTTTAAATTGGAAAGTACCCAAATGTTCATCAACAGGTGTATTGGTCAGGAAATTATTGCAAGGAATTGGCCTACATGATTATGAGGACGGACTAGGCAAGTCTGAAATCCAGGCGGGAAGCTCTTGAGCAGGAGCTGAAGCTGCAGTCCATAGGCAAAACTTCTTCAGGCAAACCTTGATTCTGTTCCTAAAGCTTTTCAACTTGATTGGATCAGGCCCACCCACATTAATGAGGGTAATTTCCTTTACATAAAATCAACAAATTGTAGATGGTAATCACATCTACAAAATACCTTGACACACCTAGATTAGTGTTTGCTTGAATATGGAGTATTCCCAACACAAATGATGAATGTTTGAGGTGCTAGATATTCTAACTACCCTAATTTGATGATTGCATATTTATGCATGTATCAGAATATCACATGTACCCCATAAATATGTAGAATTATTATGTATCACTAAAAAAACTTTTAAGAAATTTATGAGGTAGATATCAGTATTATTGCTCCATTTAGCAGATGAAGAAACCAAGGCAGTGCGATGTGAATTCACACACCTGAGATCACAGAGCAGAATTCAGACTTGAACCCAGACCATCTAGTTCCAGCATCCTGGCTCTTGCTCATGACCTCAGTGGGTCTCCCTCCCCTGCCTCCATTTACCCACCCTTCACTGTGACCAGCACCTGCAGCCTCACATCAGTGCGATTATTGATGGGACAGCAAGGTGAGGCTGCTGAAGGGACTGAAGGGCAGTTTTCTTTGAGCACTGCTCTCATGTGAAGCTGGAAGCCCCTTGAGGGGACTGTGTTGTATTCACTGCTCAATGCTCAAGGCCAGGCCAGGGTTGGCCATATTGCAAGGCCTTAATCAATGTTTGTTGAGTGAATACCCGAACGTCTGTGCATAGCATGCATTGTGCTCACCATTTGCTCATTTTTGCCGGATACTTGGCCGCATGGCTTTCACCTCCAGCAGACCCCCTGCTGGGAACAAGGAGCTCAGGGACAACCAAGGAGACCAGAGCTGCTTAGCTGATGACAGGGAGCCTTGGGGACCCTGTCATGCACCCAAGTCTCTCCTGGACCAATTCACTGGGAGGCCAACTGCAGCTTCCAGGAATAAAAGATTCTGCTCTCTCTGTGGCAATGAGCCCCTGTGCCAGGGGTATGCAAGTTGTGTTGAGGGGTGCTTCCCGAGGGTACTCAGCACCTGCCAGGGCACTGGATCAGACTGCGTTCAGCCTCCATTCCAGGCCTGCACCTCTGCAGGCAGCACACAGCCAGCAGTTAAGGACATGGGCCATGGGGCCTGGGATATGGCAGGCTTCCCTGCAATATTAGCTGCTCGTTCTGTGACCTTGAGCAGACCACTTCCCCCTCTGTGCCCCAGTGTCCTCATCTGTAACACAGCACTAATAACAGGACCCCCCCCCCCAAGGAGAGATACTCTCATCATCATCACCATCATCACAGAGGAGGAAGGAAGGCTGGTACAGAGGCCAGGTGAAATCAGAAAGCCCCCAGTCACATCCCCACACTCTGAACAACCGCCTCTGAGCCACTGTGCATGCTGTTCCACCGTGGATACCCACACTGTGTCACACATCACCATCGCCACCGGCTCAAATCATGGAGATGCTCTAAAGCCACCCCAGATCCCGGCCCCTCCCCACAATCACATGCATCCCGACCAAGCCCCTCCATGTTGCTGCCTCCTACCTGGCTTTATCTGGTCTCTCAGGGACAGAGACCAAGCTCCCAACCTAGGGCCAGGTACACAGCAGGTGCTCAATACACACTTAAGGTTGAGGAGTCCTGCTCACTCGTCCTCTGACCTGAAGGCTACTCTCCTTCCCTCAGGTGCTCATCTGCGGAGACCAGTCCTTGCCCTTGAAGTCATAAAGTCATTACCAAGGGGTACAGTCATGGCACGTCTTCAAAGTTTAAAAACAAATTAAAACTGGGGAGGAAAAACGCCATGAGAGAGATCCCTAGTTGTGTGTGACTCCCAGGCAGAGGTAACTCCAGGATGGGTCAGCTGAAAGCCCCTCCTCTTCACTGCCCCTCCCAAATAAACTTTCAAGTTTATTAACTGTGTCCCGGGCGCCGCTCTTCTTACTGGGCGGGCCCTCGTGAAGTCGCTGGCCTCGTTCCTCCCCAGGGGGAAACTCGCCACCCTGGAAACACCTCACTGGAGGACGGGCCACCTGGGCCTTGGGAAAGATCCACGCTTGAGGCAAGGGGCAAGAAAGGGAAGGAAGGAAGGCAGTGAGCCCCGAGGGGCCCTCCAAGCCGGGAGGGGAGTCTCTGGGCTGGGCGCCGGGGCCAGTGAAGCCCTTCGGCGACCAGTGGTTCTCCCGCGCGGTGCTGGACCAGCTGCACCGCGCTCACCTGGGACCTTGTTAGAAATGCAAATTCTCTCGGCCTCACCCAGACCTACTTAAGGGGAAGCAGTGGAGTGGCGCCCAGTAATGCGCGCTTTAATCAGCCTGCCAGGTGATTCCACTTCCCGGGGAGGAGGAAGGAATGGGAGCAGGGATGGGGAGAGGGGGGCTGCTTCCAGGCCGATTGCGCACCTCCGCTTCTCCTTCCCGGGCCTCTTAACAGCCGGGGCGGGCAGCCGCCGTCGGCCCGGGGGATGAGGCTGCGCTGCGCTCCGGGGGCGCCCAGGGCGGGACCCGCCCGCGCGGAGCGGGGATGGTGAGGCTGGGCCGCCCGGACGGCGCCTTTCTCCGCGCCCCCGTGGAGGGGGCACAGCCCTGGGCTCCCCCCGCCGGCGGGGCGGCCGACCACGCGCCCTTGACCGTGGCAGGCCGATCCCGGGCGCGGCGAGGCCTTGCACTTGCGGCGCCGGCCGGCCTCGGGCGTGGCTCGGGGCGCCGGGGCCGCCGAGCTCGGGGCCGGGCAGGGGCCCGGGCCTCGCCTCACCGCAGGGGCCCTTCTTGCAGCTGCCCGGTCACCCGTTCCTCGGCCCCGAGCCATGAATCTCAGCAGCACCAGCAGCACGGCCGAAAAGACAGTGACGACCGTGCTCTGGGGTGAGTGGGGACCCAGGCTCCCTCCCAGCGCAGCCCCGCGACGCCCACCTCGTCCCCGCGGCTGGGGGCGCGGGAGGGCCGCCCTCTTGGGGGGAGGGCTGCGAGCGGGGTCTGGACAGCCTCTCTCGGCCCCCCGCCCGCCCCTCCCTCTCCCTCGGCAGGCTGTGAGCTCAGTCAGGAGAAGCGGACTTGGACCTTCAAGCCCCAGCTGGAGGGCAAGCCCGACTGCAAGCTGCTGCTTCACACGGTGGGTGTCCCCCGGAGGACGGGAGAAGGATGGAGCGGGTGGCAGGTGACAACAGGTTTCCCCCTCCTGCCTTCAGGGTGATGAGGTGCCGCTGTCTGTTTTCAACCCCTCGCAGATTTGCCTGGGGGAGAAAGCCAAGGAGGAGCTGAACCGCGTGGAGATCCTGCCCCTCGCGAACGCGGAGGACAAGAAGGCGCAGCCGGTCACCATCGCCTCGCTGCAGGCGTCGGTCCTGCCCATGGTGAGCCTTTCCCGCGGGCGCCGTCGGGCCTGCGGGGGTCGGGCAGAAACCAGGGTGCGCTCACCCGCCAGCAGCACGGCCGTGCTGGGGTGGCAGCGACAGAGCCGTGACTGTCGCCCCTTCCCGCAGCTGCCTGACCCAGGGCAAGCTAAGTAACCTCTCTGCAGAGAATTACACTTTTAAACTATTCACTGCTAGAGACAGCAGCGCTAATCTACATATTGGTTGTGCATCTAGAAATTCTCTTGTTTCTAATCATTTATCTGGAGTTTTCTATGCAAATGGTCATTGTTTGTGAATAATGGCAGTTTTTATGTCTTTTTTTTTTTTTTTAATTCTGCTGTGCTGCTGCACTGGCTACGATCTCCGGTATAACGCTAGATAAACAAGATAATGGCTGGCATCCTTATTTCCTTCCTAATTTTTTTTTAAAGGAATGTTTCTAATGTGTTCTCCATTAAGTGTGACGCATTTGGTAAATACCCTTTGTCAAGTTAAGGAAGTCTTCATCTAGTCCTACTATACTTTAACTTTTTTTTTTCTTTTTAAGCATGGATGGGGTGAAATTTTATCAAATGCTTTTCTGTTCATATGATTCTGGGTTTGTTCTTTAATTCATTAATGTGGTAAATTATATTAATAGAATAATCTTTGAGCTGCTTTGCATTCCTGGGATATAAACACTACTTAATATTATAAATTCTAGGTTTGCTTTGCTAATACATGGAGAGGTTTTTTTTTCTACTTTTATTTATTTTTTTCTTTCATGTTAAGTTGTCTCAGTATTTCTTTTTTTTTTTTTTAACTTATATACTTGGAAGTGAGTTTGCTGTCTAAAGGATCGTATTTGGGTGTCGAGGCATGCTAGCCCCATGAACTGAGGATGGCACATTCCCTGTCTGTTCCCTGGAGTGGTGAATATAAGACTAGGATTAGCTGTTCTGGAAGGTTTGGGAGACCCACCTATAAAACTGGCCTCAGACCTTTTTTTTTTTTATCCACACACTTCTTAGGAGATTTCATCCATTTTCATGATTTTAAAGGCATCTGTATAAATGAAGACTCGAACTTATTCCCATTAATCCAACCTCCCTCTTGACTCAATGTATTTAGTAGGTATCTAATAGATGCCCTGAACTGAACATGTGTAATCCAAGTACTTGCTTATTATCTCTAATTTCCCCACCATGATCCTCTCCCAGTGAATAGTTCCCACAGCCACATCTGATCCACCAGCTCTGCCTAAACAACATGAGTGTCTCACCACCTCCCCTGCTACACCCTGGTCCAGTTGACTGTCACCTTTTGCTCGATTTTCTTGCAGGGCCTCCCAACTACCTTCACCCTGGGTCCTCTATAGTCTATTCCAGGGCAGACAAACTCCAGGGATAAGTCTAGCCCACTGCCTGTTTTTGTAAGTTTTATTGGAACGCGGCCACACTCATCCGTTTATATCTTGTCCATGGCTGCTTTCCCTCGACAACAGCAGAGTTGAGTAGCCTTGGTGGAGACCATATGGTTTGCAAATCTAAAATATTACCTTCTGGCCCTTTATAGAAAGTTGCCCTGCCTCTGGTCTGTTCTGCACACAGCTTCCAGAAAGATCCTTTTAAACACAAGTCAGATCATGTTACTTCTTGGCTGGAACATTTAGGTGATGGTTTCCCACCTCACTCAGAATAAGACCCAAGAGCCTTGCCCTGGGCTGCCTCAAAGCTCTTGTGTGCTGGCCCTCAGCAACCTCGCTGACCTCAACCTCCCCTCCCCAACCCTGCCCACACCACGTTGGCTCCTTGACTGTCCCTTAAACTTCAAACATACCCCCACCTTGTGGTCTTCGCATTTACTGCTCCCCATGCCCTGTATGTTGCCATAGCTTGCCTTGATGTCAATCTGGCCTTGGTTCCAATGTCATCTCATCAAAAAGGTCTTCACTGACCACAAGCAGCATCTCCTCTTCCTGCCCCACCCAGGAAATTCACAAATTTTGATAAGTGCTGTTTTCATTTTCATTCAGTTCAAATTATTTTCTAGTTTCCTTCTGGAGCTCCTGAAGGATTTAGAAGTATGTGTATTTAACTTGCAGGTCATTAGGGATTTTCTAAAATTAATTGATTCCTAGTTTAATTCCATTTTGGTCTGAGAACTTAACTGATAGGATTTCAGTCTAAAATGTGTTGTGGGCCAGGCGCAGTGGCTCATGCCATAATCCTAGCACTTTGGAAGGCTGAGGCGGAAGGATCGCTTGAGGCCAGGAGTTCCAGACGAGCCTGGGCAACATAGCCAGACTCCACCTCTACAAAAAATAAGAAAAATTAGCCAGGAGGATCACTTGAGCCCAGGAGTTTGAGGCTGCAGTGAGCTATGATGACACCACTGCACCCTAGCCTAGGCAACAGAGCAAGACCCTCTCTCAAAAAAAAATTGTTTTTAATGTGTTGTGACTTTTTTTTATGGCCCAGAACGTGTTCTATCTTGGTGAATATTTCATTTATTACACTTAAAGAATGTGTGTTCTCCTGTTGTTGGGTATATCGTTCTATAGATGTCAGTTATATCAAGTTGGTTAGCAATTTTGTCCAAGTGTTCCGTATCTTTACTCATCTTCTGCCTACCGGATCTATTCATTACTGAGAGAGGAGTGTTGCAATCTCCAACAACAGGTGTGACTTTGACTATTGCTCCTTTCAATTGTCAGTTTTTGCTTCGTGTATTTTCAAGCTCTCTTATTAGATGCATTTGCCTCTAGAATTGTTAGAGCCTCTTGATTAATTGATCCCTTTATCATTATGAAATGCCCCTCTTCATCCCTGATAAATATTCTGAAGTCTATTTAGTCTGATTAATAGTCAGTCTAGCGCTTTTGATTAGTGTTTGTGTGGTATATTTTTCCTATTCTTTTTCTTAAATTTTTAAGATGTTTTTAGAGACAGGGTCTCACTCTGTCACCCAGGCTGGAGTGCAGTAGCACAATCAGAGCTCACTGCAGCCTCAAACTCCTGGGAATAAGCAGTCCTCCTACCTCAGCCTCTGGAATAGCAGGGACTACAGGTGTGTGCCTCCAGGCCTGGCTAATTTTCTCTCTCTCTCTTTTTTTTTTTTCTTTTAGAAACAGAGTCTTGTTATATTGCCTAGGCTGGTCTCAAACTCCTGGGCTCAAGTGATCTTCCGACCTCATCCTCCTGAGTTACTGGGATTATGGACATGAGCCACTGTGCCCAACCCTATTCTTTTACTTTATCATTTTACTTTTACCCTTTATATCTTTATATATAAGTGGGTTTCTTTTAGATAGCATATATTTGGGTCTTACTTTTTTATCCAATCGGATAATCTCTGCCTTTTAATTGGAGTATTTGGACCATTAACATTTAATGTAATTATCAACATGGTTGAGTTTAAATCTATCATCTTGCTATTTGTTTTCCTATTTGCCCTATCTGTTTTCATTTTCTTCTGGCCTTCTTTTAAATTAACTAAATTGTTTTTTTAAGATTAAATTTTGATCTCTACCTTTGGCCTCTTAGCTACAACTCATCTTTTTGTTATTTTTTAGTGGTTGTTCTAGGGTTTACAACATACATCTTTAACTTACAACAGTCTACCTTCCAGTAATATTATACCACTTCATGTATGATAGAAGAATCTTACTATAGTCTAACTCCATTTCCCACATCTCATCTTTTGTGCTATTGTTGTAATAACTTTTACTTCTAGGTATGCTACACTGCATTGTTATTATTTTTGCTTTAAACCATCTTTATTTTAAAGAGATTAAAAATTGGATTTTATTTGGGGTGTGTACTTTGTGCTTCTACTTTCCCTGCTTTTTTATTTTGTTTTTTTCTCCTTTTTCTATATTTTTAGATTGATTAAAGTTTCTTTTCCTCTATCCTAATGGTTTGAAAGTTATAGAATCTCATTTCAGTTTTTTATTGGTTATCCTTAATTTTTTAACAACCATGCATAATTCAGAGTTTAAAATTACTGTTTTATTTCCTCTGAAACAATCCAAGGAGCTTGTCTACTTGTCCTCTTAATTTACATGTTATTTAAACCTCCAACACTACGCATTACTGGTACTATTTTATTTTACAGTTAATGCTTACATTGGTTTACTTTGTCTACCAATTTGTTTGCTCACTACTGTTTCTTATATGCACTTCTACCTTCTTGATTTAGTTCTCATCTTTTTGAAACATACTTTCATAGGTCTAGAAATAGTAAACTCATTTAGGCCTTGCCTGGAAATATCATTATTTTGCCTTCATTCCTTCATGGTGGTTTGGCTGCATATATAATTCTAGGTAGAGAGTTTCCCTCAAAACTCAAGTGGTTCTTCTAATTCCTTTGGTTTCTAATATTGCTGTTGAAATCCTCAGTCTGTCTGATAATTCCTTATTTTTGAGAAATCTGTCTTTTCTCTATGGTTTATTTTAAGAAAATCTCTTTTGTTTTTGTTTTCTACAGTTTTACCATGGCATGTTCAAGCATAGATTTATTTTTATCTGTCCAGGACTTAGGTTTCTTGGATATGAGAAGCCATGTCTTTGATCACTTCTGGAAAATTTTTGGTGGTTATTTCTTTGAATGTTGACTCTCTTCCGTTCTCTCTGGACCCTTCTCTGATTAGGTGTATGCTGGACCTGCTCATTCTCCCCGTCTTAGCCTCTCTTTCATAATTTTTCAAATCCATCTCTTTGTGGCTCCTATGGGGTAATTTCTTCACAGAATTATTCTATCTTACTAATTGTTGCCTCTGCTGGTTTACCCTACTTTTGAAACTATTTGTTCAGTTTATTTCAATGCTTCTATCTTTCATGTCTAGAAAGCTACATTTTGCTTTTCTTTTTCATAATGTCTTATTCTTATGATTCTGATTGCTACTTTTGCATTTCTTTACTTTGAATCGCACTTATTTCATAGTTTTTTCTGTTGGTGTTGCCTTAAATCCTGTCTGTGCTGGTCTGCAGCCCTTTGGTTTCCTTCTGCTGACTCCAGCGCGATTGTTTCGCATGTGTTTTGTAATTTTATATGGTGAGCTCATCTTTAGGTTTTTCAGTTTGTTTTGTTTTTTTCTGAAAGAATTCTGTCTGGCCTGGGTTTGGAGAATGTCCCAACAGCGTAGTTCCATGTTTGCTTCTGCCACTTGCAGGAATAGGACAAACCTGGGATTTTATAGACATGTCTTGGCTTGGCAGTTCCCACCGAGTAGATTCAGACCTCATATAGGTGAGAGGTACAGCTGTGGGTTTGTAGGGCACCACAAGAGACTTCTTCGGTTCCCATTCATGCTTCCTTGTTATCTTCCTTTAATGGTGGCCAGGGGTTTTGTTTTCTCGGGGGTCTTTTGGGGGGGGATGGTTTTGGGTTTATAGTCCCCATCCTCAACTCACCCTGGGTGCAGCCCCTTGAGGGTCCAAGCCTCCTCCATGCAGTGGTCAGTTACCGCTGTCCTCCTCTTGAGCCCAGGGCCTGCCTGCTGTCCACATGAGCATCAAAGCCCAAGGCCCTGGCAGTTCTCAGGCCTGTCCCTTCAGCTGCCACACGTGCCTGTCCCCATCTCCGATGCAGAGGACCCTTCTTTCTGTCTTGCTGTTCAGCCACGCAGTAAAACACACTGAATTATGTTCTGTCCAGCATTTCTAGGTGTTCACGGATGCACAATTTCAGCTTTCACTCATTCACCTCCTCTCTGAACAAGAAGCTCTAAGTTAATCTCACTGAGCCTCAGTTTCCTCCTCTGCAACAGGGCTTCCGTCATGGGCTCCTTGTGAGGATTTAAATGACAGAAAGTAGGTAAAATGCTGAGCATGATGCCTGGCATGTGGTAGAAGCTCAAAAAATATAAGCTATTGTCATTATTCTAGAAAATTTGGAAAGTTTGCAAAAGTGTAAAGACAATAAATGCTGTACTGTCCGCTGACAGGGTTAGCACTTGAATATGTCGCAGCCTTTATTCACATGTATACCCCTATATTACTCATAAGACAAAGGTGGTTCTGTACCTACAACTTTGCCTCTGCTTATTTGATCGGTGTCTCAACCAGCTTGGGTCACTGTAACAAAATGCCACAGGCTGGGGGGCTTCAACAATAGAGATTTACTTCCTCACAGTTGTGGAAGCTGGAAGTCCAAGGTCAAGGTGCCAGCATGGTCAGTTTCTCTCTTCCTGGCTTGCAGACGGCCACCTGCTCACTGTGTGCTCACTCTGTTGGGGGGGCTCTCTAGCATCTCTTCTTATAAGGGCACTAATTCCTATCATGAGGACCCCACCCTCATGACCTAATCACCCCCAAAGGCCTCACCTCCAAATAAACATCACATTGGAGCTTCGGGCTTCAACACATGAACTTGGGAGGTCGGGGGACACAATTCCACCCGTAGCACTCAGACTTCTCCATCTAACAGCTGCCCCTGAGCTTGGAAGCTCACCTGTGATCTTGGGGAGAATGCAATTATCAGGATCACATTCTCCTTGGACACAACCTGCCGCAGCAGAGGGGTATGGGGCTGAGAACAGCCCATGAGTGTGTGTTTGCAGGGGGCAGAATAAACTCTCAGTATTTCTGCCCACGGCCAGCCCCGCCAGGTGCCAGGCCTGAGTCACCCTGTCTCCTGCTCTCCTGCCCCCACGTCCCTCCACCTGCAGGTCTCCATGATGAGATTTGAGCTTTCTCCTCCAGTCACTTTTCAGCTCCGGGCTGGCTCAGGACCCGTGTTCCTAAGTGGCCAGGAATATTATGGTAAGTCCGAGCTTGGACACGGGAAAGGTCTGAGAGCCAAGTGTCTGGCATGGGGCTAGGGACATTCTAGGTACCCAAACACTTGATGGATTTTGAATTTATGGAGAAAGTCCCCAAAGGAAACATGATTGCCAGTAATCTGAGCTTGGAAGGCCACGGGCAAGGGTCCTGGTCCCAGGCCTTCTGTGGCTCCCTGCCATGTCCCCTGCGGGTGTCAGCCCCTCGCCTGTACATGAGAGTGGGGCTATGCTTGGGTTCAACTCAAAGAGTAGCTATGAGGAATAAATGGGATATTCAAGGAAAGCACTCGGGCCTGATACCTACAGTAAGGAGCACGGAGACATCGCTGCTCTGTGGTAGTGACAGGGACATCGCTGCTTGACTTAATGTTGACCCCTTCTAGATCCTTCTTCTCTGTCCACTTGTGCCTGTTTCTTCCTGCTTAAAAATCCTTGGCAGGTCCCACTTCCCTTAGGATGAGGTCTGAATCCTCAGCGGCCTGTTTTAGGGTCCCCCTTTCCCTCCCCCACTCCACCCACCTGCGGCCTTGGCTCTGCCTCTGACCCAGACAGCACCGTTCCCTGCCCTCTGCGTTCCCAGGTCCCCAACCCCACCCTGGCTTCCACAAAGGGTGTGGCACTTTCCAGGCTAGATTGGGGACCACTTTCAACCCCCACACTCAGATTCCTCCAGGGTGACCCCGGAGCAGAGCAGATTACGGGGTGGGAGGCAGGCGTCCACCCTGGAGCTCAGAAGCACTGCCCTGCCCCCTTTCCCACACTGTCACAGACATTTCAGACCTAACCTGGGAAGAGGAAGGAGGAGACGAGGAGGAAGAATCGGAGGAGGAGGAGGAAGAGGAGGAGGAAGAGGATGAGGATGTAGACATATCTGTGGAGGACAGCCCTGTCAAACATGCCAAAAGGCCATCATCGAGCCAGAAGCAGACGAGCGTTGCCAAGGTGGGGAGAGGAAGGTGGCTGTTTGAGACGAGGTGGGGACTCTGCAGAGGCACCTGAGGGAGGGGGCACCAGGCGCCCAAGCCTCCCAAGTACAGTGTGCAGGGCGGGCCTCGGCCGCTGCCACCAAGTCCTGCCCGGCGCTCAGCCTTGGGGACCTCATGGATCTTGGGAATCTCTTCTGGGCCTGGCCTCACCCTGATTCTCCTAATGTGCTCGGTTTTGGTTCCCAGAAAAAAAAGCTGGAAAAAGAAGAAGAGGCAGCGAGGTAACTATCAAATTAGCCACGATCTCTTAGCTGGGGTAGGTAGTGCTGGAAAGAAGGTGGTGTGATTGGTGTGTTCGGTGCATGGCACACAGATACGGCAGCACCGGGGTGGGCATCGCCCTTTTGAATTGTCTTCTGACCTCATTCCCCTTAAGGCAATTCCTTCCAAAGAACCCTGCCCAAAATATGAGGGAAACTATATGCACTAGGAAACTTATCTTGGCATTATTCAAATCACAGTGACAAGGTGGCAGCATTCTAGACGTCTACCACTGCAACTGTCGAGTAAACCATGCCAGCAGGTCTTCCCAGCGGAATATTGCAGATTTTTGACGAAGGGTACAGCAACCTGAGACAGGGTTAGAAGGACAGGACAGCAAATCATTTTATTTCACATTTTTAAAAGGAGTTTGATCAAAAAAAGCGTGGAAGGAAGCACACCAAAACGTTCCCACTGGTGGGAGGTCAAGAATACTAAGTAACTTATTTTCTCATTTTGTGCAATATGGTTAACACTACGTTTATAAGGAAAGACACATTTGTGACAAATAAAAGATGGAGGCCAAAGAAGGAAAAAAACACATTGTTTATAAAGGGTTAGCGTGGTCCCTGGGAAGGGACCAGCCAGGGAGGGAGAGCCACCTGCGGGCGTCGGCTGAGCTCCTTGTCCCTGTTCCAGACCCAGTGCGAGAGACAAGAGCCCAGTGAGGAAGGTGAGTGGGGATCAGGACTGGCCCTCCTGGGGGAGGCGGGCAGCTTTGGGGGGCTGCTGGGGCCAGGGCAGGGAGCCAGACAGAGAATCCTGCCTTCTCTCTGCAGCCCAAACCCACGCTCAAACCCAAGAAGCCAGTGTCTAAGAAATGAGGAGCCGGGGCCTGAGAGACCCCCGTGCAGAGCGGGCCTTCCCCGGGCTGTGCTGCGTGTGCAGGGTGCCCCCCGCCCAACCCTCTCCCTTTGAGCCTGCATGTGACAGGGGTGTTGGGGGAGGTGACACCACAGCCTCTCACCCCAACTCTCCTTTTGCAGGAGGCCCTGGGGAGAAGAGCCTAACCTCAGGGCCACAATAAAGTTTGCTTTGTCAGGACGCTTGCTCCTCGTCCCTGGAACTGGCCTCCCCGCCAGCTGCGCCAGCCCAAGTGCCCGGCAGAGGGCGGCCACGAGCCGGCACACCCGGGCCCCGGGATCCCGCCGCGTCCCCACTCCCAGCCCTGACGCCTGAGGCTGCTGTGTCCTCCTCCTGGCACCCCACCCCCTAGCTCTGAGGGAGGGACCACGCGTCCGGGCCCTGTGCTGAGCTGTGTGTCATCGGGTGGGTCTTCCGGCCACCACACTCCCTCTGGGCCAGGCTCACAGGTCCAGAACTCCAGGGCTTCCACTGCCCAGGCCACCAGGGAGGGCCTCGTCTAGGGCCCAGCCTGAGGGGCGTCCAGTTGGGACCCTGGGGGCACCTGCACGCCCAGGCTTGCCTCTGCTGGGGGCCAGCTCTCGCTCACATGGACCCGGCGCGGGTAGAGGTCCGTGTCAGGCGGGGTCCGGAGGAGGCCTGCACCCTCAAGGGACCCCTTTGCGGTGGGGTGGACAGGATGAGCTTGCATGGGTGCTGCCCCTCGTGCCCCCAAACAGGGCTCGGTCAAGTGTTGGGTGGGTCCAGTAGAGGACTGGGAAAGGGGCTGAAGGTCCCGCTGCATGGCTCTGGCCTCCTGCCCTCTCCAACAGGTGGCTTTGGAGTCCTGTTCACCCATGGGTGACCTCGGCTCAGTCCCTGAAGCAGGCAGACACACAGAGGGCCCCCGACTTGGGGTCCTACATGCAAGGCCTGTGCTGGGCCTTTCCTTGGCCCTGCCCAGCACCCCCAGGACTGGATCCCGGGAGGTCAGAGGTCTTGGGACACCCGCATGGGAAGGTCGGCCGGGCTCTGGGCTCCTGTTCAGCCATAGCTTCTCGCCGCCAGGGGCCGAGGGCAGGGCAGCATTCTTGCCATGCATTTCCTGCACCCCATGAGGCGGATGGGGGTGCTATCCCACCCTCTAACGAACAGGCCACTAACTTCAGGTGGCCCAGAGAGTGACAAGGGGCTGTTCCAGGTAAGCAGCTGGTGTTTACTGAGGGCTTCCGGGTGAGCAAAACCAATTCCTCACCCTCAAGTCGCTTACAATTTAGTGGAAACACGGAAGCCGTAACTTCCGTGCCGTAACTTAAGTGACCATCAAGCGCTTTGAAGGAAGTACAACAGGCTAATTCCTGGGGGGAGCGCTGCTCAGTGAGGGCGTCTGAGGGGTCCCTCGGAGGGGGCGATGGACAAGAAGGGGCATCAGGCTACCTGGGAGCTGGCAGGGAACGGGAACAGGGCGTGCAAAGGGCCTGAGACGCGCACGAGCTCGGAGGGTCTGGGCAGAGAGGGGGCTGATGCGACTGCAGAGGTGCAGGCTGAGCAGGCCCTGCCCCCCTTCTCGGATGAGGAAAGTGAGGCACAGAGGTTAGACAACCTGCCCCCAGGTCACGTTGCTTGGTGCCCTTCCCCTGCCCTGACCCTCTGTTTTCCCACAGGAAAAGGGTGGGCTGGGGCTGAAGCAGGTGGTGACAAGTGGCAGGTCTGCAGGTGGGCTCTGTGTTCACACCAGCGGGGCTGTTAGGAGGAGCAGGCGCCAGACGGCTCCAGCTGGGGAGCGCTGAACTTGGCACTAGGGGGTGGGGATTCGGTACATCAGCGACAGCAGCTACTCCTCCGTCCCCTATCACCCCCCATGGTAATGAGCCCCCTGCCCCTCCCCTCTGCCCCCAGCTTACTCCAATCAGGGCAAAAGTCTGTGAAAGTTTAGGTAAACTGAGGCTGGACCACATCGAGCGTCCTCGACCTTCCCCCCACTCTTGGGGCACTTGATACTTTCCAGCCAGTCCTTTATCTCAGCTGACACTCAGCGTCAGTGGTAGTTGCCATTTCCTGTTTATAAATTGGAAACCTGAGACCAGAGAAGGAAAGGGACTTGCCACAGGTCACACAGCCCGTAATGACCAGGGAGAGAGAATGGGGACAAGGGCTCTTTGCACCATCCCCCCACTTGGGGCCCACCACCAGCTTTCCCATGGGGTGAAAGAGTGAATCGAGTCAGAAAAACAGGCCCTCAGGTGCTGCAAGGGGAGGGACAAGGGGCCCACCTGTGAAGCCCCCTGGCCAACCCCACTGCCGAGTGTCACTGCCGGCATGTGTTACCATGGAGACCCAGGCTGCCCAGCGACAGCAGGCCCTGTCCCCACCGATAGGAACCAGGAGGCCCAATGGCCAGGGAGTCCCAACAGGCAAGGTGGACCTCCTGCCCTCTGTCCCCCAGCTGACACCTCCAGCATGGGACCTGCGGCCTGAGCTGTCCCCTCCAGGCGTCTGTGCTCTCTTCCCTCTGGACACCCTGCCTGGGGGCGGGTGAGAACGTAGTCAGAGTTCTCCCAGAAAATGAGTTAGGCTTGAGCCAGAACGGACGGCTTTGGAGAGGCAGATGAGGGGCATTTCCATGGAAGGCGCAGAGCTTAAAACAGGCCTCAGGTGACGGGAGGAGCATGCACGGGAGATGACCAGGAGAAGCAGCAGCCACAGAAGCAGAGGGGCGCAGGATGGGGCGCGCTGGGACAATGCGAGCACGGTGCCTTGTCCACCGTGCTGCCAGCCAGCTGCGAGGCTTTGGGCAAGTCGCTTGCCCTCTCTGGGTCTCCTCTGTGGAATGAGTTTGCAGCAGAGGATGCACCTGGAAGATCCCTTCTGGGTTTGACAAGCTTTGAGCTGGATTCCCAAGCCCTGCCTCGCACTACCCTCCCCGCACCAGCTCAGCCTGAACCTACCCGGCCCCCTGCGGCGGCGCTCTCAGGTGTCTGTGTGTGGGGGCAGGGGTGGCAGACCTCTTTGTGGATTGATCTGGCTCAGGAAGGCGAGAAGGAACCAGAGGTGAGAGTTTCGCCCTCCCAGTCATCTCTTTAGGTAAACAGATCCACATCGGCATTTCCCCTGCCCTTCCCATGCTGGGGCTCCGAGAACTCCAGGGAGCCCAGAGCTGAGGCCTGAGCCCCGCTTCCTGGGACCAGGGCTTCCCTTGGTGGCTCCCCCAAGGCCACCCCCCTCCTGCACTCCCCATCATCCACCTTTCTGTAGGAAGGGAACAGCGTTCAGCTCCCTGGTCACCAGCCTCCAGGGCCTCAGATATCACCTTTAATCCCCCAAATCCAGGAAGGCTCCTGGACCCCTACACTGAAGCCATGCGGGGTTAGAACAGGGATTTTGGAAACCTGGTTACTCCATTCATTATCAGAGTCATTCTGAGCAAATTACCCACCAGTGTGCCTCAGTTTCCTCATCTGCAAAATGGGATAGCAGCTGGTGTGGTACAGGGCCATGTGGGACTGGAGGCTGTGTGGAAAGGCTGGTAGGTGCTTCGTCCCAGGCAGCTGCTGGGGACACGGGGAAGAGGCCCTGAGCTCCTCCCAGCTCTGAGAGGCTCCACGGATGGTCACTGGTGGAGGGAAGGTGAGTGGGGCTGGGTCTTTGCCCAAGGCAAGGTCCGGGAAGTGTGCAGTTTGCATCCTGCTGAGTGCTGCTGTGTCACTTGGCCCCCAGCACCCTGAAGCATGCCTGTCCCCATTTCTCAGGGGAAACTACAGAGGCCCAGGGAAAAGGGGCTTGCACCAGTACACCCAGCTCTTCTCATCTCAGGCCAGCTTTTGCACCTTCCCCACCGGGATTCTTCCAAGCCCCCAGCTGTACCTGCTCCCCACCTGATTCCCAGCCTGTAGCGCCGGGATTTGCTGCCGGGCAAGACAGCCTTAACCCCTCCTCCCCAGTGGCAAGGGGCGACAGAGAGGCAGTGCAATCCGCAACTCCAAGCCGAGCCCACCCCTGCCCCCTGGAGAGAGGCTCCTCCTTTTAAGGCAGCTTCTGGGACTTTGCACCTCAGAGCCAGACCAGAACAAGAGACCCCAGCCCGGGCTCTGCTTGACACCTGCGGCTCACCCTTAGGGACATGGGGCGCCAAATCTGAGGGGAGGAGAAGCTGACCCTGAGCAGGGAGGAGGGGCCCTGCCTGCCACACGCCCCTCATTGCACGGCCTCGAGTGCAAGCGTCCAGAATAGAGCAGGGACGGGGACAGCAGGGCCACCTCCTCATCAAGAAGGCCCGCAGCTCCGTCCCTGCGCAGGGCAGCCCAAAGGGAGGCTGGCAGCCCAGAGGGCACGAGCACACGCCCCCTCCGCATCGGCCAAGCAGCCTCACTGGCCGGGAAGGTGGACACCTCACACCTCAGTCTCCCAATTACGCCGTCCTCCTCCCCCTCCTCCCCCCTTCTCTCTCCTCCTCCCCTCTCTCCTCCTCTCCCCCCTGAAAACCTGTGGCTCGGAGAGACCTTGGCTTCTCCGGGACTCTGCCCCTGGGGACTGCCCACGTCTGCTCCTGAGTTTGGGGGCAGGGGGGCAACGGCCTCGAGAAGTCTCTCCAGCGATGGGAGCCGCCCGCCTGCTGCCTAACCTCACGCTGTAAGTGTGCTGCCTCCGGGGCTGGAGTTGCGTTGCCATTTCCAGCCTTGGGGCAGAGCTAATCTCCCTGGGACTCCCACGCGGGCCAGCTCCCCACGCAGGCCGGCGGGGGCAGGGCGGGGTGCACCCCGGGCTCCGGCCGGCACCCACACCTGGGTCTGCTTGGTCTCCCACACAGGTGCTTGCAGCTGTTGATTCTCTGCTGTCAAACTCAGGTAGGCGGGCGCCCAGCTTCCCCCCCTCTTTCCCATCCCGCTGGTGGGGGCAGTCTCCCTTCAGGTGGACAGAGGCAGGTTCTGGGCTCTTCCAGATGCAAGAGGTGCTGAGGTTTGGTGGGATCAGCCTTTGGGAGGGCAGGGAGGGGAAAGGGCCAAGGCAGATTTGGGGATTGAGGTTTTATCTCACTCCTCCCTCTGTCCACCTTTTCTCTTTCCCTGTCTCCGCTTACCTGTCCGCCCCTCTACTGGGCTGGTGCACGGGCACCGGGCTTGAGGGGTGGAGCCCTGGAGTAGTTGGAAGTGGGTGGCGGTGATGGCTCAGGTGAGGCTTGTGCTTGCAAGTACCTGAAGGGACAGGTTATGATGCAAAACCACTTGTGTGTTCCACTCACCACCCAACTCCCACCAGCACGGATGTCCCGGCGGGTGTCGCGTGGGTGCAGAGTGCCAGCCAGGGTAGGGTGGTCCCTTACCTACAGGGTGAGCCCAGACAGGTTTGTTTGGCACGGGATTCAGGGTTTGCTTCTGCACACTCCCCCCACCCCAAGTCAGCCCCCCACCTCCCCCCACGCACACCTCCCACCCCCCAAGTCTCAGCCCCCTGTGCAAGGCTTGGTCCCTTTTTTGTGATCCTCCATAAAAGTGCAGCTATTAAAATGCACTGGTCCAGAACCGCTCTGGGGAGAGATCGCTTGGCTTTCCCAGGCCAGAGGCCCACTTCTCTTCATATCCAGTGGGGACTTTTTTTGAAGGTAAATGCCTTTTCTCTGGGAGAGGGAAAGGGGCTGCCTTTGAAGCAGTGGGGGGGTGGGAGAGGGAGAGACAACTCCCCCCCTTCCTTCCCCCTTTTGCTCCAGCCCCGTTCCAGGCCTTTTGCTTCACACATCCAGGGAGAGCAAGAAGAAAGCCCCCAGCCTGGCCGGGAGGGGGCGGGGGGTGGGCCCAACCTGTTCTGGAAGGGGAACTAGCACAATAGTGCGGCTGGCCGGGCGTTTATGGCCTGGCTGAGGCCCCATTCAGGAGTCGGGGAAGGTGGCAAAGCTGTCCTTTCCCCCTTGAAGTGCCCCCTCACCCCCCTGGGGGGGCCAGCAGGCCGGACCACAGCCATGCTTGAGGGGCCGTCTGACAAGCAGCTGTCTGCGGCGGTGGAAGGGGAGGTCCCCCCGCAGCGGGAACATGAAAGGGACAGGCAAGGTCCCTCGGGGAGAGGGACTTGTGGGCTGTGGGCTGTGGGCTGTGGGGGGGCGTGGGGCTGCTTTTGTGAAAGGCTTGAAGGGGGACAAGGAGAGGTGGGGGCTTCGGGGGGGCCCTCTCTGCCCCTGACCTGAACAGGCTGCCAGAGGGGGCTGCCCGCCAAGAGGGGCGGAGGGCCTGAACCTGGGCCAGGAGGCGGCGCTGGGACAGACGGGACCCCACCCCCTGGCAGGGAGGCCACTGCTGAAGGGCAGTCAGGGCAGGCCCCCCACCCCAGACACCCACCTCAGAGTTTCCAGGGTGGGGCATAGGCCAGGTGCTGCAGACACCTGCCCTGTCCTGGGAACACTGGCCTGTCGGGGGCTGGAGCCATGGCGCACAGGAAGGGTTAACCCTGCACAGGTTAAACTTCCAGCAGGGAAAGCTGCTCCCTCCCAACCCCTGCCTGGGACAGAGTGGCCCCAACAAAGGCTGATCGAGGCCCAGCTCTGTCCAGATGGCTGGGATCGGGCCTGGGATAAAGGTGGAATTAGGGATTTGGGGCAGGGCAGGGAATCGCTGTCCCAGCACAGGCCAGCAGGACCCAGGTGGAGAGAGAGAGACAAAAGAGCCGGGGTTATCGCCAGCAGCTGGGCAACCTCAGTCCTTGCAGGAGAGAGGGCAGGAAGCAGACTGTTTCTCTGCCACTCAGTGCAACCGATGCATAAGGAGGGACCCTGCTCAGAGAAGGTGCCGGGGTGGAAATGGCTCCTCTCCCCGCCCGGGGAAGCAGGTGGGCGGGTGGCATCCTCCCAGACTGGCCGCAAGCCTCTGTTACATTGTGGCAAAGGAGGCCGCCACAGGAGCAGCCGTCAGGCCACTGCTGATAGCCTCTGCGGCTGCCTCCACCTCCTTCCTAGAGCCGAGCCCCAGCCCTGCCCGTGCCCCTCAGAGGAGGGAGGAAGGCTGGAGCCGGGACTGGCTTCTCCACCCGCCTGAGCACCCAGTGTGAGGCCGGGGAGATGGGTGTGAGCTCAGGTTTCACTGTTAGTGCTATAAGGAGATGCTCACTGGGGCCCTGCAGGTGCCTACAGAGCCCTTGAGACCCTGAGTGACCCTAACTCAAAGCATCAAACAGGCCACCCTCTCTGCCTGTGTGTGCTGGGCATGAGGTCTTTGGAGGCCACTGGGGAAATCTGGTGTCCTGGCTAACAGAGCCAAGATCCCAGAGTTCTGGGAAGGCGGCAGGCTCTGATCTGAGAAGCAGGGACAGGGGTTCTGTCCCTAATGAGCGGTGTGCTCCAGTGCACCTCCTCCACAGAGCATGGGGATGGGACACCATGACCTTGAAGGCTCCTTCCAGCTCCACAAGTCATGATTCCAGGTCTTTGCTGTATCACTAAGGGCCCTCCAAGGGTGAGCAGCCACTAGCCCCCTGCTCCAGGGTGGATGCAGAGCCAAGGGGTCATGACTGGCTCACTCGCTGGCCTGAGAAGGTCACAGCCATGTGCCCCCTTCACCCTGCACCCTCTGCTCTACAGGACAAGTGGCCTTCCCCCCCTCCACACTCACCTTGTCACCCCTCTCCCCTGGATGGACCAGTGGTGGTGTCACCCAAAGCAAATTGACATTATTTTTCCCTTGGTAACCGCAAAGGGGGAGAATCACCCGTCTCCTAATTTTAACCAGTATGTGAGGGACCAGGGTGCCATGACTGACCAGCTGAGCAGGCGGCAGATCCGCGAGTACCAGCTCTACAGCCGGACCAGCGGCAAGCACGTGCAGGTCACCGGGCGTCGAATCTCTGCCACCGCTGAGGACGGCAACAAGTTTGGTGAGAGCCCCCAGGCCACCCACACCCCTGCCTGGCCTCGCCTCCTGGTCCATCCCCAGGTCCTGGGTCAGGGCTGGGGGCCTCCAAGGGCCTGCTGGCTTTGGGCTTGACAGTTCCCAATCTCCCTCGCCTGAGTTTGGAGGTCAGTCTTGTTGGGGGGGCCCCCCCACGCCGGACCCCTGGGCCAGCAGCCCTGATGGAGGATGGACAGAGGCCTTTCTCCCCTCCCCCATCACAGCTAAGCTCATAGTGGAGACAGACACGTTTGGCAGCCGGGTGCGCATCAAAGGGGCTGAGAGTGAGAAGTACATCTGCATGAACAAGAGAGGCAAGCTCATCGGGAAAGTGAGTCAGCCCCGCGGGGGTGGGCACGCGCGCTCCCCTCCACTGAGCCCCCCACTTGGGTAAAGACAGAGGCCTTGGGCAGGACCCTTACTTCTTATTCCACTCTCAGCCTGGCTGCTGGGCCACACTCTGGTTTCTCTATTTAAATGAGTCCCTGTGGCTCTATCCCCTCTCCAAGGGGGGCTAATGGATGGTCCCTAGGAGCCTGATCAGTAAGAATCTTAGCACCGCAGGACGTTGCAGTCCATGTGGAAGGCTACGGGCAGATGAGACTTGAAAACTGGGGCATGCATATAAGACAGGAACTCCCCCAAGTTCTGTGGGGTCCACGGCTCCAGCTACAGAGAGGCATGCTAAGCCCCTGGGAGAGTAACTGCTGTGCGTCGGGGTCCCGCACTGCTGAGGAGGGAGAATTCCATCTCCTTTGCAATCAGGCAGTCCTGGCTGTTGCTCACCAAGTAACCTCTCGTTTGCTTATCCCTGTCAAGCCTCAGCCTTCTTGTCTGTAAAAATGGGCACAGCCCCCAGGTTGTCAATAGGGTCAGAGGGGTGGCTGTGTCTGACACCGTTAGCCCAGCCAGGCAGCAACACCATTCCTGCAGACTGCAGGAGAGTTCCGGTACTAAAGGCCCCAGGGCATGCACCCGACTGCATAAGTACCTTGATCTTTAAGCTACATCTCAGGAAACTGAGGCTCAGCATGGTTAAATACCCTACTCAAGGTGCACAACTGCCAAAGGACAAGCCTGTGTTTAAGTTCAGATCTGATTCCAAGCAAAACTGGGTCGGTTTTTTTGCAGCTGTTGCCTCTCTAACAAGGGCACTCATCTGGCGGGGCAGAGTTCCTTGGGCTAAACAGCCCCACTCTCCCCTGCCCAGTCCTGTGAAATAGGCCCCCAGAAGGCAGATAACCCAGGCAGGTGGGTGGACAAATCCCCCTGCTCTCCTTCCTTGTCGCGCAGCCCAGCGGGAAGAGCAAGGACTGCGTGTTCACGGAGATTGTGCTGGAGAACAACTACACGGCCTTCCAGAACGCCCGGCACGAGGGCTGGTTTATGGCCTTCACGCGGCAGGGGCGGCCCCGCCAGGCCTCCCGCAGCCGCCAGAACCAGCGCGAGGCCCACTTCATCAAGCGCCTCTACCAGGGCCAGCTGCCCTTCCCCAACCACGCCGAGAGGCAGAAGCAGTTCGAGTTTGTGGGCTCGGCTCCCACCCGCCGGACCAAGCGCACTCGGCGGCCCCAGCCCGTCACGTAGTCAGGGAGGCAGGGGCAGCTGCCCCCAGCAGCCTCCCCGTCCCCTTCCCTTCCGAATCCGAAGACTGGGCAGGGGTGGAGGGAGGGGAGCCAGACACCCCCGACCCTGAGGACCGGGAAGCACCAGGGCCCGAGCTGGGAAGAGGCAGGACTGCGATCAGGCCCCCTCCCGGGCCAGGGGGCGGACCCCCAGGAGAGGAACGGTAGAGTCAGGTGCCAGCCTTCCAGTGGCTCCCTGAAACCAGTGGAAAGGTCAGCAGATTCGAGGCCACCGTCTGCAGGCGGCTGTCCCCAAAGTCTGCTCCTCCTAGCTCCCTGGACCTGCCCCAGCCCCCGAACTCAAACTGGCCAGACAGTGGGAAGGGACTTTGGGTTTTGTTTCAGGAAAAAAGGAGGGAGAAAAAATAAAAGACGGTTGGCCATTCCTCACATTCCACGACCCCGACCCTCACCCCTATCCCCAACTCGAGCCCCCAGAATAAAACCGTTTTCCGGCAAGCAGGTTATCTGAAGCGGGGTGGGGGATCCGACTCCCAGGCTCTGCTCGTCCGAGAGGCCCGGGGGGCGCCGCACTAGCGCGGCCAGGGGCGAGCGTGGCCGGCAGGTGGAGGGGACCGCGACCGCGGGGACAGGGCCCGCACCTCGGCCCCGCTGGAGGCCGGCAGCCCGGGCGTGCCCAGCCCGGGGCGGCCCCGCCCTCTGCGCCCGCCCAGGTGTCTCCGGCTCGCACGACGCGTCCCGTGCCACCTGTGGGGGCGGAGAGAGCCCCAGCCCCAGGGGCGGGCCGGGGCCGGGACGGGCGTCCAGCCGGGCCCCAGGCCGAGGCGCGGGGGAGCGGCCTGCGGGGCCTGCGGGGCCGGCGCTTGCACCCTCCTCCGGGGAGCGAGATTGCTTCTTTCCGGTGAGGAGGGCCGGGGGCGGGGAGGAGGCCGGGACGGCGGAAGGGCAGCGGGCGGGAATGGTCCCCTTGTTCTCCGGTCCCCGCGGGGGGCGGGGGCGGGGGCCACACCTGAGGGCAAACCTCAATTAGAGGCGGCGGCGGCAGGGGAGGGGGGAGGGGGGAGCAGGGGGGCGGCCCCTGCCCTCCGCCCGGAGCTCGGTGGGCCTGCCCCTAGGCCTCCAGGTGCGCGTTGGGAGTGGAACTCGGGGGCCATAACAGCCTCCTCTTTCCTTCCACGCACTGGCTTTTAATCCGACCAAGGGGGAGGCCCTTCCTGGCGGGGACACCCCCACCTGCAGGGGAAACACCCTCACTGGGTCTGCGCTTCTGCTGATGGCCCCCAGCCTCAGTTTCCCCTTCCTCTTCTGCGAAGAAAGGGGATAAAAGACATCTGTTCTCCCATTTCTCCCCAGAATGGACTAAAAATAAGGGAAGGACAGGATATTGGGGTGCGGGGGGCTCTGGTGTGGTCAAAATGGGAGGCGGGTGCTGCAGCAGTCCCAGTGCAAGGCAAGGGCAGGGCAGAGCCTGACACCCCCAGCCCTGGCGGGACAGCGGCAGCCAAGAGGGAGGTCCCCCGCCTGGGACAGACATTCCCCCCCAGCTCGTCATAATTGCTTTTCGCCAGGTTACTTTTTTCTCTCCCCCATCACAAAGAGCCTTAATCCCGGCGAAGACTGCGGGAGCGTTGGGGGCAGTTTGCTGGGATGTGTGTAGGGAGGGTGGTCTGGGCACAGCTGATAACTGGCGAGTTCAATGGGACTTTAAAACGGGGACAACACCCAGCAATTACTGGAGGACAAAGGGTTGGGGGCCCCCCAGGTGTAAAGGACTGGCTTTGGGGGGGCTGGGGGAGGAGGCCGGGAAGGAGGTGTGTTGGGGAGGGGGGCTCTTACAATCCCTCTGATTTCCGAAGGAATTTGAGACATTCTTTAAAACTGACTGCCTCCCCCAGCCGGGCTGTCCGGCCCACTCCCACGCCCCCCCTCACCGGGTTAGAGACCGCTTCAAAGGTGGATGGTGGACGGGGGCCCTTTGTCTGGCCTCAGCTTTCTTCTCGGCCTTTCTCCGGCCCCTCCCTCCCTCTCTGACCTCCCCAGCACAGACAGGCCTCTGGGGGCCGGCTCCAGAAAGCTCTCACTGTTCTCTGTCTTGCTTTTTGAGGTGAGACCTGGTAGGGAGGGACAGGGCCGCTGCAGAGGCCTGTGCCATCCCAGGGAGTGCCCTCGTGCCAGCCCCAGCCCCAGCTCCAAGCCTGGGTGTCTGGCTCTACTGGCCCCGGGCATGTCTTAGTGCCCCTGCCCAGCTCCAGGCTCTGCACCAGGGCAGCTGTTCAGCTCATTCCCTCTGAACTGCTGGTGACTTAGACTATGCTAAAAGGAAGAAACCAGAGGATTGGGTCCCTAGCAATGGAACTTCAGAGGGGACTTAACACTCGTGTGTGTGTGTGTGTGTGTGTGTGTGTGTGTGTGTGTGTGGTGGGAAGGAGCCTCCCCACGGGCTTCGGACCCCACCTGGCTCAGCAACCCTGGTTGCTTCTGTGTGCCTGAAGGTTCTAAGCTAGTATGAGCAGCGGGTGGCCACAGGGGAATAATTGCTAATAGACCCTTGCTATTGGGGCAAGATGAAGCCATCAAGGGGAAGATGTGACCAGGTGGAGGGAGGTGGTGGCAGCGTGCCTCAAATCCTGTGCCTGTTTGGGATTATGGAGAACTGTCACTAAGAATAGCCCACTTATTGATCACTCCCTGCATCCTCCAAACAGCAGACAGGAGCCAGAGCAGGAAGTCCGAGGAGGGACGTGTACTCACTTTTTAAACCACACAATCTGGTTCTGCTCACGTCACTGTATTCAACCCTGTCCCTCAGACACCAGGCCAGTGACTTCACAGTGACCAAGTCAAAAGCCTTGTCTCAGTCCTCAGAGTCCTTGGCCCCTGTAGCGTTTGACATCACCAGGGACCACCCCTTCCTGAACCTCCTTCCCCCACTGCCTGCGACAGGCTGTCCTCTCTGGCTTCTCTGTCCTGACTCCTCATCATAGAACTGTCCCCTAAGATTTCTTCTTCTCTCCTTGTGTGTGTGCTGCCTCTCTGAGCAAGCTCAATGTGTCAGCCATCACCCTCTCCCACATGACCGTGCCACTGCCAGACCTCACTGGGCTCTGTCTAAATTACCACAGTCGCTTCCTAAAGAGCCCCCCTGCCTCTGACATGCCCCCACTCTAGCATGTCACACAGGTTGTCCTGCTTACCTGCCCCTACCATAAACCACAGCCCCGCCCAGGCCACTCTGTCCCGAGCAGCCTCTGTAGTCTTCAAGACTCCTGTCCAGCCCTAGCCCCACAACTCCCCTTCAAGAACGCTGGCAAAACTGGAACCCTTGCCATCCAGCAAGCCCTGTCCCATCCTCATTCATGAAGTTCCCGCTGTCTGGCGTGCGTGCTCTCGCGGGCTCACTCGTCCAGACCACAGCTTTGCACTCTGCTCCGTGGGCTTTCCTCTTCCAGGGTGAGTGGCCATCTCCCCTGCAGCTGATCTCGCCAGCTGTTCACCTGCCCTTGCCTATGACATATATCACAGCTTGTCCAGAACTGTCCTCATGTATGTTCGTGTCATGATTCTGCTAGATGGCAGGTGCCTCGGACGTGCAACTGTCCCACAGTGCCCAGCACAGTATGTCCCACAGGTATTTATTGAGGGACAGAACCACCCAAAGCCCCAGAAAGAAGTCATTAGCACAGCACCCTCCTGTCCCCCAAGGTGGAGGCAGACAGAGAAGCCAGAATCCTGCCTTCACCCTCCATCCTTAGGTGGAGTTGGGTGGGGAGGGGTCTTAAGCAGTTAATGCAATATTTATTTACTCTCTACAATGTTCAAGCACGTGCTAATCCCTCAGTTAATAAAAAAGATGGGCAAGATAGAACTCTCGAGGCACTTGAAATTTAATTGGAGGCATAAACTCATAAAAAGGCAGTTCTGGTGGGGCCCAGTGGCTCAAGCCTGTCACCCTAGCACTCTGGGAGGCCGAGGTGGGAGGATCACTTGAGCTCAGGAGTTCAAGACCAGTCTGAGCAAAAGCGAGACCCCATCTCTACCCAAAATAGAAAAAAATTAGCCAGGTGTGGTGGCATGCACCTGTAGTCCCAGCTACCCAGGAGGCTGAGGCAGGAGGGTTGCTTAAGCCCAGGAGTTTGAGGTTGCAGTGAGCTATGATGACGCCACTGCACTCTACTCGGAGTGACAGAGCGAGATCCTGTCTCAGAAAAAGAAAAAAAAGTTCTTTTGTGGGATGTTTGGAATGCTCTTTCTCTTAAGATAACAAAGCAGCCTTCGGTACACCCCAAAAGAGTGAAAGAAGATGTAAGAGCTATTAGCAATAAGGAAACTTATATGCACCGAGCTGCAGGTGGCACTCGAGCCACGCTCACTTGTAACCCCTTATTGAGGGCAGTAAGATGTTCCCGTGGGTCACATGTGGATGAGCTCACACTCGGATGTGAAACGTGTCCCAGCCTCACCGCTAGAGAGCACTGCAGTCCAGATTCTTGCCTGTCTTCAACCCCTTGGTGCCGTGTTCTCCACTCCCCTGCCCAGGCTCGGGGGGTGTTGGGGGCGTGCTTGGGAGGGCTTGCTGGAGGGGCATGATTTCAGCGGAGAGAAGATGCACAAAGGGGAAAACATTCAGAGGGGAGACAGCATGAGAAAGGCTTGGAGGCAGGAAAATGTGCGATGTGTTCAGGGGAAGGTGAGCGGTACATGCGTTTGGCTGGAACTGCAAGTTCCCGTGGAGAAGCGGCAGGAATAATAAAGAGTCTGGTCCTTATGCTGTGGCAGGGAGGGAGGAGACAGCCAAGGACTTGGACAAGGGGGGGTGACCAGATGCTGTGGCCTGGTGGCAGCATGCTGGGTGCTGAGGCTCTGGGGTCCGGGAGGCAGAGTCCCGTCGCCCAGAGGTAGGGGGCGTGGCTTTCAATCTGATGAGAAAGGGTCGCTTTTGGGCCCTCATCCTTCCTTTTCTTCCTGGGGCTCAGATGTCTGTCCCCTCTCCCTCCTCCCTGAGTGTCCAGGGGCCCTGGCTCAGCCTCTCCAGGAGTTAATGTTTAGACAGCATGGGGGCCACCCCTGGACTCCCCTCCCCAGCAGGTTGGCTGGGGGCGGGGCCGGGGGGCACTGGAGTGAGACAGAGGGAGAGGGTGGGCAGAGAAGCCTACTGCGCAGGCTGGAGAGGGGGCAGGGGGCAGGGCCAGAGTCCACTCGGGACATCTGGCACCAGTGACCTTGCCCAGGAGAGGCCTGAGAGGGGCAGGAGCCCCGGCCCCCTGTTGCGGACGCCAGTGTCCATCCTGGAGGCCTGGAGAACTCCCGAACTGCTAAAGGTACGCCGGGCTCTGGCGCGGAGGGAGCCGCCCACCGGGCCCAGTGCGGTGCTGCGGTCTCCGGGGCAAGGTTTTGCCTCCCGTCTCGTCCCAGCCAGACCGGGCGGGCGGGCCGCCGCGGGGAGGCGCGGTCAGATCAGCTGGCCTTGAGGAGTCTGGGCCTCCGCAGGAGGAGGGGCTGGGGCTGGGCTGGGGCAGAGCTAGTCTCTCCACGGGACAAGGACAGAGACGAGGGGGAGGCAGAGTGTGACAGGGGAGAAGGGTCTCCTGGCCTGGCTGTGGCCCCCGACACACACACACACACACACACACGCACACACGCACACACACACACACACACACACACACACACACCCCTCGGCCCTCACAGCCAGGAGTGACCTTGGCAGCTAACTTTTCTGGTCGACAGAGGGAGCCCTAACTCTGCAGTCCCCTCGGGGCCAGGGCTGGCTGGGCGGAAGAGGTGGCCGCCCGTGGAGGGACTGGGCAGTGGGATGGGATTAGAGGAGACCTATCCTATCCGCTGACTTTCCTTGGGACCAGGAGGAGGTGCTCAGAGAGAGAAAGCAGGGTTGGGGGCCTCCTGCTGCATGCCTGCCAGCGCCCAGGGGCCTCCCCTCCCTGCCAGGACCGCCCCTCTGGCCCTTCAGCACGAGGGCCGTCCCTCCGTGTAGTCTGTCGCCTTCCCCAACTCCACGCTGGGCTCCCTGGCACGGGGGACACTCCCCAGTGCTGTGTCCCCATCAAGGCCGGCCAGCTATCTGGCCCTGAATTGGGGTTCTCCCAAGGCCACCCCTGGAGCCAATCCTAGAGCCTTATGCGGGGAGAGGAGATTTGCTGGCTGGGGCTCAGGGGGAGCCCTAGCTCCCCAAGCTCTCCCTTAACCCCCAGCCCCAGCACGCAGAAGCCCGCCCCCCCATCACTGAGGAAGAGGCAGTGGGAGCCACAGCTTCCTCCTCCCCCTCCCGCTGCCGCCGCTGAGCCGGCCGAGCTGCCGGCAGGTTGTCTTGGCAACGGGAGGCGGAGAGGAGATGCGCCGAGGGATGGAGGTGGATGTCACCGAGGAGGCTGCTGTGCTCCTGCCCCACGCCCCAGGCCCTTGAAGGTACCGCGCACCCGCCCCCTCCTCCTCCCTCCTCCCTGGCCCTCTCCCCTGGACTCCCCCCATTCTGCCCTGCACCTCGTGCTTCCGTCAGAAGGAGGCTCCCCTCCTCCTCGGCGGTGATCCTGGCTCACGGCCCACCTCATTCCAGGCCCCTGTCCACAGCTGTCCTTCCTGGCATCCGCTCATTCCAATTCTACCTCTGGGGACCCCGACACAGAAGGCCCATCTCCTGGGGTGTGTTCTGGTGGGGGGCGGGTAAAGCAGGGGAGGGAATGAGGTAGTGGGAAAAATCTGGAATCCTAGAGGGCCGAGCTGTCAAAGCCCCTGGTGCCCGGCGTCTGGAGGGATGGGGGGAGACTGCTCAGGGCTGGGGTGGCTAGGCCCCCCCCCCATCTCTCTCGGACCCTGGTTTGAGGGCAGCACGGCTGGGGTTGAAGGTTCAGAAAGCAGAGAGGCTGGGCTGAGGCCTGGCTGCTCATGGAGAAGCCACCCGGTTCGCTCCTCCTCCAAGGCTGTGGCCCCCTCCCACCACATGACTGGTGCACCCCCCCCATCACTCCTGGCCTTTTTCTCTGAGGTGTGATGATCTGGTGTTTCTTCCCCCACCCTGGGTTTTCTCTGCCTTCCACAGCACCGGCCCCCCAGCTAAGCCTGGCTTCTTTCTCCTTTTCTCAGGCACCTGTCCCGATCACCCCTCCTTTCTCTCCGGAGCCCATCCTTCAGGGCACAGTCTTCTCTGTCCCCACTAGCCAGACAGTCCCCCCTCCTGTCCCCTTCTCTTTGAGAAAGAGACCCTGAGGCACACCCTCACCTGTCCCCCTGTGAGTCTCCACTCAGCTATCCGAGAGCCCCCTCCCCAGATTCTAGATTTCCCCAACAACAGCTGATATCATCAGCTGACCGGCTGTGGGCAGCGGTTGCCAGGGCAACGGTGAGGGCTGCCTAGGTAGGCAAGTCTGCGGCAGGCATGGAGGTGGAGGCCAGGGTGAGGGTCGGGTCGCTGGCTAGGCTCCCCCTCCCCCGCCCAGGGCACCAAAAGGCCAACAACGACGGGGTCCTGGGCTGGCTGAGGTTTTTCCAGAGGCGGGGAAGGCATGTCCCTGTAAACGCTGTGCTGGGACCTGGGGGTCACCTGGCAGGAACCTCCCTTTTCATGAAGCTGCCCTGGGGAGAAATGGGGCTCTTCTTGCTCCTTCTGCTGCACCCCATGGCAGCTCCCAGGGGACTGGGGTTACCGGAGGGCCAGCCTGGGTCTCTGGGACTTAGGACCTGGTTTCTTGTGCCTTCCATTTGTCCCTCCCAGGGGAGGGCTAATCCTTGGGTGAGCGATTCTGGCACCTCTGCCGGCACCCCCACCCCCAGAGGCCGGCCCCCAGAGGCCTCAGCTGCTGCTGGTGGAGGATGGGGCACCGTGAATGTTGTAGGAGGTGCAGGTGCTGGAGCAGCCAGACATTGTCCCCCTCGGTTAGCAGCAGGCACCCCCACGTCTGCCCACCACAACTTGAACTCCCTGGCTGTATGTGAGGAGGCTCGAGGGGCTGCATGCGTGTATGTGTGCGTGTGTGTGTGTGTGTGTGAGTGTGTGCACGCTGCAAGGCTGGGGGTGTGGGAAAGGGAAAAAGGACAGCGCTGCCCGATTCTGCTTCGTCATGATGCCGGGTTAATGCTGCTCTTGTTCGAAATGGATTGAGCTGCAGCCGGGCGGACGAGCCGGGAAGAGCACACATCCAAACACACACACCCTCGGAGGCCACACGCTATCAGCTGGAGGTGGGAGGGTGCGGGGAGGGCGTGGGGGAGCCGCGGCCGACTGCCCGCCCCCAGACGCGGACTCCCCAGCACCGGGATCCAGGCAGCCGTGGCTGGCAGAGAAGCAGGGTGGGGGCGAGGGGGTGGGGGCCCAGAGGGGAGACCAGACCGCTCAGCCGCGACCAGCTCCCCTCCTTCGCCAGCTCCCACCCACCCCAAGCCGGCTTTTTTTCCTGTTATTTGTGCTCCGGGAAAGCACGGCTGGGTTTCTGGAACGGATGCCTATTACCTAGGCACCCGAGAAAAAGCGGCCGCCCCGTGGATCTGGGCCTAGGCCTCGGGGGCCTCAGAGCGTCTGGGCCACACTGTCTGGGAAGAGGTAGGTGGCAGGGTCTCCCGCCCCTCTTCCCCTCTGTGGGCACTTGGGGCCCCAATACCTGCCTGGGAGTGAGGCCTTGGGTGGTGGCAGGGAACCCCCCGGGAGGAGTCAGCTATGGCCCCCTGTGCAGTGGGAAAGCCGGCCTGGGTGGCAGACCCTGGGATGAGCTGGGTTTGAGCTGATCAAACCTGATTTGGGAAAGAGAGCTGGGGTGTTCTGATCCCAGTGGGTCTGTGCTGCCATCGGAGTACCCCCTTTCCGGCTGCTCTGTCCTGCCCACCTCGCTGCACCAGCCAGAGATGGGAGTCAGGGGGTCGTGGGGGCTTGGCTGGGCGGGGGAGCCCTTCCCTCCCCGCTGAATGAATAATGGAGCAGTAAGCCCAGTCCTTGCGGCCTCCTCCCACCACCCCGGGTACCCTGGAGGGTTGGCGGTTCTTTTAGGGGCCTGAGACTGTTGGTTTGGAGCCTGCTCCTTAGGGGGAGGGGTCCGGCGAGCCCCCTTCCAGGCTGGGGTGAGGCCCAGTGAAGAGAGGCGGGGTGGCAGGGCGTGGCTGCAGGCCCAACCCAGAGCTCTCCCAGCCCCGGCTGCTGTGGGAATTGAAGAGTCTGGGGCTGAGCAGACACACGAGACCCCCAGAGTCCTGGGGCTCCCCCTTGCTAGTTCTGTCCCTCCCTGGGCCTGGTAGGCCCAGCACCCCTTCCTGGGCAGACACACCCGGTGTGTCCCTCCCAGGGGACTAGTTGCCAGGTTGGGAGAGTCAGGGCAGCAGGGGCAGGTCTTGCAGAACAAGGTCGCTGGGCTCTGGGAACGGGGCACAGGGGGAAGCCCCCAGCGCATGGGTAACAGGGGGCTCTGTGTGTGTTGCTGTACATGTGCACGGCGCAGGATGGGTGCCAAGGAGAGGATGGCTGGGTGGGTGTGAGTGGGAGTCAGCTGCTCTGTGTGTCACCGTGTGGGGGCCTCGCTGGGAGAGTGGGTGCGGGATTAGCAAGCAGGGCCTCGGAGTCTCCCCGAGTGCACCCGTATGTACGAGCTCTGCACAGCGCGGGGCTTTTCCACCTTTGCACACCTGCGGGTCTTCTATCGGTTCCGCCAGCCTCTCCATGGCCCGGTGTCAGCCCCCTGGGCCAGGTTGTCCACCTGTGGGTGGGCGTCGGCAGAATCCCTTGTCCAGGGCTCCTCTGCATGCAGAGACCAGAATAGGGTGCCCCCAGAATCCAGAATTTAGGAGGCAAGTCCCTTCCATCTCCCTCAGCTCTGTCAGTCCAGCTTGTGCAACAGGACCTGCTATGAATGGAGGTCGGAGCAGGAACATGCTGGTGACTAAAGGGGGACGTAGACGTGGGGACCTCTTTAAAGAAGGGTGCAGAGAGAGGATACGGAAACTCAAGCCCAAGAGAGACCTAGGAGAAAACAGCTGTGTGGTGCGTATTTGTGTAGGGGAGGGGGAGAGGGAGGGAGGAAGCACCTGGGCTCATCCTGCTGTCCTCAGAGAACAGGGGAGGCCAAGGCCTCAAGCAGGTGGATTCTGGATCCACCACCTGCCCCTGCCCGGTCCCTTTCAGAGTGACAGGGTGTTGTATGACGCTGGCCTTAGAGAAGCCCTGGTCCTGGCAGCTAGAACAGGGGTAGCGAGAGGAAGAAGATGAGAGAAGAGGAGGAAGTAACTAGGCTTTGCCAGCCTCAGACAGACTCGGGGTTCAGGCTAGGTCTAAGTAGTGACACTGCTGATGAGCCCCTGCCCCAGAGCAGGCCTGAGCTCTCCTGATGTCAGGGCCAGCGTGGTGTCCCGCCCCGCCCACAACACACACACACACACACACACACACACACACACACACACACACACACACGGGGCCCAGGGGAGCCGGCCCCTGCCCTGCGCCTACCGCCCGCCCTCCTCCTCCCCACCCTGGGATGCTGTTTTGGGAGCTGGCGACCTAGCTGCCTGCTGCCTTTATTTCTGGCATTGAGTTGTTGCCACAGTAACTGCGGGGGTGGGGCCGGGAGGGGGAGAGGGTGAAAGGGAAAGAGAGAGGGAGGGAGGAAAGACAAGAAAGCAAAGCAAAGGGGATGGAAAGCAGGAAGACAGGAGAGAGAAGGAAACGGCCACGGCAGTGACACCGTGGCCGAAACCGGTAGAAAGAAGAGCAGCAAAGTTCCTTGCCCACCCTGACAGCAGCCCTCGGGGACATCGCGCCTCATTTCATAACTCGCTCACTGTCTGCCCCGGTGGCCTCCAGCCCAGCTGGACCCTGGCTGTGTGGCGCAGAGCCCGAGGGCCCCAGACTCCCCGCTGCTTTGCGCCAGGTGCCGTCAGCAAGCAGGATTCTGGGTGTCTCCACCGTCTGAGGTTAGCACGTGGGGACCCCAAGTCCAAGTTCAGATTCAAGGGGTATCTTTGGAGACTCCTTGAAAAGAGCACTTGGCCTTGGACAGGCCTGGGTAGGGATTCCAGCTTGGCTGCTGTCTGAGGGTAACTTTGGCAAGTTAACCTCTCAGCCTCGTTCTCCCCATCTCGACATGAGGAAAACACCGTTTTTGTGTGAAGTTTAGAGGGAGGGTACGAAAGTCCCTAGCACAGTTGCGGGCACAGGCACAGGGCAGGCGGCAGTTGGCTTGGGACCGGAGCAAACGCTGGACCCGAGGGCCCAAGGTGTGGTTCTGCAGGTCCAGGGAACCAGGGATGCGACCAGCCCCTACCTGGAACAAGAGCCCCCTGGGACAGGCGGGCACAACCTTGGAGGTCCCTGTGGGCAGGTCTTATCGCCGACATGCTGGGGAGCTGTGGGGAGGAGAGGTGGGGCGAGGTGGGGCTGGGCTGGTGGCTCAGATAAGGCAGGGCCACAGCTGGGGCAGGGTGGGGCCGAGGTGTCTGACCAGAGCCAGGGGCAGCTGAGCTGTCCGTTCCGCCACCTGGGCCTGCCTTCCTCCGCCGGCTTTCCCCTTCCTTCCAGTCCTCCCTCCCTTCCTGCTGCAGCCTGCCCTCTCTGTCTCTGTGTCCCTAGAGGTTGCTGGGGCCTAAGGGATGCACGTGCATAGGCAAGTGGTGTGCATGGGTGGAGAGGGCTCAGGACGGGGTGGGAGGGGGCGGGTGACAGCCTGTACTGACCTGCGAGGAAATGAGCTTTGCAGAGGGAGCTGCATGTGGGTGGAGTAGGCCGTTGCCTGCATGGTGTGATTCCAGAGAAGCCAAGGAAACTCTCTCTCTCACACACACACACCCCACACACTTCTCCACCCCAAAACATTCTCTCTGCTGGCCTTCTGACAACCTAAAATTTCACCAGCAAGAACTTTCTTCCTTAAGGCTAGCCCCAAGTTTAAATGTAAATGCCCGTGATGGGTACGACAGAATTTCTGCCATTAGCGCCTCTCTAGATAATTTATTGGCATACTCTCTAACATGCAAGACCCTGAAAGAGACCCAAATGCTAAGGGACAAGACCCTGCAATGGAGCTGTGGACCAGACGGGGCTGGGGACTGGGCAGAGGCGGGAGGCCAGGGCTCACATCGGCTTTGCATGTGGTGATACGGTGGTTAATGGTTTCGGAAGTCAGACAGGCCCCAGCTTAAATTCCACACATTAGCATGTCCTTGACTGATAATTTAAGTCTCAATTTCCTCATCTACAAACTTGAGATAATGGCCAGTTCACAGGATTGGGATGTAAGGGTTAAGTGGGGGAAAAATGCTAAGTGCCCAGCACTGTGCCAGCCGTAACATCGACATTCCATAAACAGAAGCCATGAATATTACTGTGACCATCTTTATTTCCATCATGTCCCTAAGTGGCTGTGCCTATGGGATGGCATTTGTGCGTGTGTGAGTGTGGGATGTACGTACTCCTGTGACACGGCTCCACAAGTGCCCCCTCTCCTGAGCCTCAGTTCCTCTCTGTCCGCTGTTCCCTCCCCGCTGCCTGCAAGCATGTTCAAGGCTCTCCTTTCCTTAAAAGCCTTTGGCCCATCTTGCCTCCTCCAAAGCGACTCTTCCAGCTCCATCCTGCCCTTCTGTCACACCCCTGCCTGTGTCATCCCTAACCCGCAGGCCACCACCATTGGGGCCCTGACGTCCCAGCTGGAGGGAGGGCACGTCTCCTGACCTTCCGCACAGCAGTGCATGCTTGGCTTCATGACATTCTACTTTCTTAGCCCCTCCCTCCCTGCCGTTCTCTCCCTCCATGTTTACTGCACACTTCCTGCGTATCAGACCCTTGGCCGAAAACACAATCACTAGATACACTCCCTGCCCCCTAAGAGCTGCCCAGCTAGTTTCCTCTCTCTGACCGCGCCATCTCTGGATATTTCTTTCTTCCAGTCCCCTAGGAGTTTCCCAGGATGCTGTTTTTGACCTTCTTTCTCCCTTGGTGTCTCGAGTTCAGACTAGCACCTCTAGGCAAACGGCTCCCAAATCTCTGTTTCCAGCCTGGCCCCGCCCCCAAGCTCCTTCCTCCTGGACGTCCCCACCGGTTCACCTGCCGCACCCACTGCAACCTCCACCTGGCAGAAATGAGCCCCTTCTGTCCCCTCCTCCCTCCAGTCTCCAGGGGGGTCTGCAAGCTGCCTGCGCTGGGGCTCTCCGGATGAAGCCCTGCTCTGCGCCTTCTACCTATAGGATTCCTCCCGCTTGCCGCTTTCCTTCCTGCCCAAGCCTGGACCCTCACAGTCCCTGGCCTGAACTGCTGTCACAGCTTCCTGGCTGGACTCCCTGTGAACCCCTCTGCTGTCCAGTCCAGATCCCAGGCTGCAGCTGGATTCACTTTCCCGAAGCACGGCTCGGATCGTGTCACTTCTTTGTTTAAAAAAAGTTTTTGAGCTCTTTATGGCCCCCTGTTGCCCACAGATTTCAATCTAACCATAATCTGGGTTCAGGGCCTCCACAATCTGGCCCCAATCCCCCACCCCAAATATTCCTAAACCTCATGAGCTCTACAATCTGTATTTGCTGTTTTCCAGACATCCCCACCTTCCTTCATGCTGCTTCCTCTGTCAAGAATCCCTTTTTATGGTTTTGCGTGATCTCAAACTGGGCATCTTTCTAGGCCTGCCACAAATACCTCCCCCTCCAAGAAACCTTTTTCCCCCCCACCCCGACACCCCAGTAAGAGTAATCTCTCTCTCCCATGACTTCTCATAGCCCCTTATACTATCTTATCTGGCACATGTAATTTCTACTTTGCATGGGAGCCGTCCAGACGCATGCTTTATTTCTGGAGGGGCAGCTTGGCCCCTTTGACTCATCTTTCTCTTCTCCATAAAAGCATTCTGTGTTCATTGCAGAATAGGTGCTCAGAAAGTATTTGTTAAATAGATGGATAAAACAAGACATGACTGAGTGGACGGATGGAAGGATGAATGAGCATTTGCCTTAGAGTTAAGCCAAATGTATAGCGAGTTTGACAATGGCTACTAACAAAGTAAAGATCAGAGAGGAGTGAGAGGGAGCTAGCAGCTCTTCACATATGTACCAGAATTTACTCTGCTCCTCAGACACCTAGCTAAAAGCATTCCAAAGTGAGCACTAAGGAGGCAAGAGGAGTCTGAAGCTCTGGAGTGGAGACTTTCCATTGGCACCGAATACCTACTGTGACTCTGATGCCCAGTCTTGTCCTGGAGGTGCCATGGTTCTAGAATTCCAAAAAGATTTGAGAAATCTGGCTAGAAGCTCTTCGACTGTGCGCCTGACCCAGTGCTAGGTAGGCCCAGCGCATCACACCTGTGCGGAAGACACAGTCATTTTCAGCCCCACGACTCTGAGCTCAGTTTCCTCACATGTAAAATGAGCTTACGTTATAGGACTGTTGTGGCGATGTAACCAAATAATCCTGTAAGGTGCTTACCCAAGTACCTAGCATGTGATGTGCGTTCGGGAAATAATAGTTCTTATTGTTGTTGTTGCCTTCCAGAAGTCAGTCTAGTTAGGGAAAAACATGTTCCCATGTCTGGTAACACAGAACCAAAGGCTTCGTTACATGGGTCTCTTTTTATGTCCCTTCAAACCCTTCAAAGAAGGGTTTATCCGTGAGGACTAGACTGTTAAGGGAGGCCTCCCATTGGAGGGGGCTTAGGATGGACTTTGAAGGATGGGTGGCATCTGGGAGGCAGAGAGGTGACCGAGCAGTGCAAAGTGTGGGCAAAAGCAGATAAATGGGCTCGAGGCTGTCAGTGTGGCAGGCGGGTGTTTGGGTGACACAGTGAGCAGCAGCATGGCCTGATACAAAGTATAGGTGATAAGAATTGGGAACATTAGTGACCTCCGTCTGTCATGACCCTCTGTCTCAAAGAATGGCTACAGAAAAGCAACCGAAGTCTATCCGTCCTTGGGGATATAGAAATAACAACAGCTAACATGCTCCTTGGAGTGTATGATGTTTTAAGCACATCACATGTTATAACTTACCTAATACTCAGAGCAACACTATTACGACACAGGTACGATTATTAATACTAACCCCCACTTTACACATGAGACACGAGGCACAGAGAGGGTAGGTAACTCGCCCTAGGTCACACAGCATCCGAGTAGCAGAGTCAATACTCAAGCCCAGGCACTCTGGGCCCCAGTCCATGCTCTTGGGGATGGGACCAAAATCTAATGCGAAATTCATTTATGTTTCATCTACACCTTATACACATACCCTGACGGTAATTTTATGCAGTATTTTAAGTAATTTTGCGCATGAAACAAAGTCCGTGTTAAGTTCTCGTGTGTGGAACTTTCCACTTGTGGCGTCACATGGGCACTGAAGTTTCCGGTTGTGGATTTTGAATTTTCGGGTTAGCAATGCTCAGACTGTATCACTAAACCGACCCCTCTGTGTTAAGCATCCCCGGGCGGGCGAGCAAGAGGGAGCGGTGGCTGCGGGGACAGGAGACTGCAGGGGTGGGACGAGGGGGAGGAGGGGCCGCCCGGGGCCAGGGAGGGAGAGGCGGGACAGCGGGACAGCGGGCTCCGGGCGGGGGCGGACAGGGCAGGTGCGCGGGGCGGGGAGGCGGCTGACCCCTGCTGTCATTTCCTCTGGAGCCCGAGAACAATGGCTCGAAAACAAGTGCAGCCCGTCCACTCGGCCACCTCCCGTCCGCACGCGACCTCTGCCTTCTCCCGGCCGAGGAGCCGGGTCGCCTGGAGGGGGCTGCCCCGCGCCTGACGCCCCCTGGCCCGGCCTCCTTCCCCTTCTCCTTGCAGCCCGGGGAGTCGCCGCCCGCCAAGGGATGAGGACGCGACAGCCGGGCGGGACGCGCTTGCTGCCGTCGCGGCCCCGAGCGCGCAGCGCCCAGGAGCCGGGCCGGGCCTGACACCCTGTCCTCTCCCCTCGCGCACAGGGCTCCGCCGGTGACCCGCCGCCAGCTCCCGCCGCATGGAGCGGCTGCAGAAGGTGCGCGCGCACGCGCAGGGGCGCCGGGGCCGGGTGGGGGGCAGCCCGGAGTCGAAGGGCGCCACCTGGCGGCTGCCCGCAGCGCGGCGCCCCGGTCCCCAGAGGCCTAGGGCCGCCCGCCCCGCCCCGCCCCCGCACGCATCCCCACTCGCCCGCCTTCTCGCTCTCCCCAGCAACCACCCACCTCCCCCGGGAGCGTCAGCTCCTCCCGAGACTCCAGTGTGCCCGGCTCTCCCTCCAGCATCGTGGTGAGTACCCCTCTCGGCCACGGCACCCTCCGGCTGGGAGGGGGTGGGCGGGGACCGCTGGCTGCGGGGGCTTCACTCCGAGCCTCCCCAGGGTGGTCCTGCCAGTCTGGCCGGCAGAGGAACCCAGAAATCCAGAGAAGCGCCCCCACACCCCCCTTCTCCTAGTCTGATCTCACTGTACCCCAGAGTGCTAAGGGAAGGAATGTCATATTTTTAAGGTGACTATCTAAACTCTTAAAATGAAAATAATAGGACTGTTCATATCTAAAGTGGCGCCGTTTTCTCGGTAATAACCTGTAAGTCTAGCTTGTGAGGCCCGTAGCCCAGGTAAGGCTTTGGGCTCCATTTGCACCGTTTTCCTGCAGGCCAAGATGGACAACCAGGTGCTGGGCTACAAGGACCTGGCCGCCATCCCCAAGGACAAGGCCATCCTGGACATCGAGCGGCCCGACCTCATGATCTACGAGCCCCACTTCACCTATTCCCTCCTGGAGCACGTGGAGCTGCCCAGGAGCCGGGAGGTGAGAGGGGTCCTCTTGGGCAGGACCTGGGGGCAGGGCTCCGCAGCTCCACTGGTGGTAGAGGGACAACTGCCCTGCTTTCTTTGGCGGAGCTGGGGGCGGGGCGTGTTTCCAGGCAGCAGCACAGGGGGTCTAGGAAGGAGGCCGGGAGTGGGCAGAAAGGGCAAAGTTTGTAGAAAGAGCACAGAAGCACTGAACGTGGAGGCTGAAAGTCCTAGCTGAGGCACCTGGGTGACACTGTGGCTAAGTTTCCCCTCCTGCAAAATAGAGGTGATCCCTCTGCCGTCCACTTACAAGGTACTCCAGGCACAGGAGATAGTGCACAGGCAGGTCCTTTACCCACCGTGTTCAAGAAAGGGCCAGTGCCACAGCCGAGCAGTGCCACGGGCTGGACTGTGGGGAGACTTCCGTCTCCTCCCTGGATGCTTCTTGGTCCTGTCCCTTCCATTCCTTGCCAGCCTCTGAGGACAGGGCCACAGCTGTTCTTCCCCTGGCCCTCAGAGCTCCAAGCACGCTGCTTGCTTCCCCAGGGAAGACTGAGGACGTTGCCCAGGGGGTGGTAGGAAGGAGGAGGAGGGAAGGCCCGCCCTGGGGACTGGCAAGAATGTGAGAGAGAAGAGGTGGCCCAGACACTGGCCAGGAAAGGGTGTGGAGCTGAGTGGGGGATGAAGCAGCCCCTCGGGTTCTAGGGACCAGGGTTTAATCTCCCCTCTCCATTCACAGCGCTCGCTGTCACCCAGATCCACATCCCCGCCACCGTCCCCAGAGGTGAGTCTGCCCCACACCAGAAACTTGCCCAGCCTTGCTCTGAAGGGGCCCCCAGGTCCTCTCCCCAACACATGTCCAGACCAAGCTCTGCGGGGCCCAGGGGGTGACCAGCCAGCTCTGTGGCCATCGCTCTGTCTGACCCAGGGCCTCATCTAACCCTTTCTCCCCGGTCCAGGCACCTTGTGATCGGCAGGATCAGTCCTTGCATTCATTGCCCTAGGGCCGGAGATGTGGCTGCCAGGGTGGGAGGACAGAGCAGGGGAAGTCAGGGTGTGTGGGTTGGAGAGGGTGGGGGGGGACTCTAGACCCACACGCTTGTGCTCTGCAGGTGTGGGCAGAGAGCCGGACCCCCGGAATCTTCTCCCAGGCTTCAGCCCCGAGAACCACTGGAACCCCCCGGACCAGCCTGCCCCATTTCCACCACCCTGGTAGGTCTTGGCTGCTCCCCTCCCAGGACCCCTTCTTTCCTTCGGGAGCCCCAAGCCCCTACCCTCAGTCCCCTCCTCTCCGGAGAACACGCTCGCCACGGACTTGCAGGGTGCTAGGGATGGTGGGCCTGTCACTTCTTCCCTCCCTCCAGCCCAAAAAGCACAGAAAGTCCCAATCCCCTGAAGGACGGTGCCAGGAACTCCGGGTTCCATCTTGGCTCTGGGCAGGAGCCACTGAATTCCCACCTTCTCCCATTCCCGGGCCCCCTTCTCACGGCCCTGCCGGCCACACATCCTCCTCACCTGCCCGCGCTCCCTCCCACAGAGACCTCCCGCCCAGACTCCAACATCTACAAGAAGCCCCCCATCTACAAGCAGAGAGGTGAGGGTTCCCCTGGCCTGCTGGGGGCCGTGCCGTGGGGCTGGGGGGCTGGCCGGGGTGGGGCAGGGGACAACTGCTCAGCGCAGCATGGAATGTTTGCCCTGTGCTCATACGTCCAGCATCTCCCAGGTGTGCAGGGGGCAGGTGAGGGACTGGGGACCGAGGGTGGGCCGGTTGGCAGGTGGGGTGCGCCTGGCCGACCCTGGCCTCCGTCCGCAGAGTCCGTGGGAGGCAGCCCTCAGAGCAAGCACCTCATCGAGGACCTCATCATCGAGTCGTCCAAGTTCCCCGCGGCCCAGCCCCCCGACCCCAACCAGCCTGCCAAGATCGAAACCGACTACTGGCCGTGCCCCCCTTCTCTGGCGGTCGTGGGTAGGAGAGATGGGGGGAAGGGGGGCCCTATGGGGTCTGCGTAGGCTTTTCCCCGCCTTCCCGAGCCCCCAGGCTCACTGCTCACCCATTCCCGGCGTTCCTGCAGCACTTGGTATAAGTGGCTGTTTGTCAATCATTCGTTCACTTTCCCTTCATTTATTTGTTGACTTAACAGACATTTACCAAATTATGTCCCAGGCTCTGTGATAGGACCTCTGAGAAAGAGAAAGATAGATGAGGTGTGGTCCCCAGTGAATTTGTTGTGTGTGTGTGTGTGTGTTGCCTACCCAGTGTCACAGCAAGGCGAGGAAATGTTACTTTTATATTATTTTGTTTTAAAAAATAATTTGTAGTGGCCTCTTCAAGGCCCAGGCCAGGGCAGTGCACAAAACCAGTGCCGGATGAATGCTGGTTGAGCTGATGGCTGGCTGACGGCTGTGCCTGCCCTTGCCCTGTCTCCTAGAGACAGAATGGAGGAAGCGGAAGGCATCTCGGAAGGGTGCAGAGGAAGAGGAGGAGGAGGAAGACGATGACTCCGGAGAGGAGATGAAGGCTCTCAGGGAGCGTCAGAAAGAGGAACTCAGTAAGGTAGCATCTCACGACCTGCCACCCACCCTGTGTCTTCTTAGGGACAGAGGTCCTGGTTCCATAGCTGGTCTAAAGTGGTTCAGGCCAGAGAAGCATCCTTGTTAGAACACGTGAGCGACCCCTCTTCTTTCCCGGGATCTCGGGTTTCTGCTTATGAAGGGACACCTGGACTTTACGCTGCTTTCGAGGGGACACTACTTGACCTTAGGGTCAAAAGCACAGAAAAGGGTGGTCCCACCTGTGCCAGGCTTCAGCAGGCCTGGCCTCCAGGGGAGGAGAGAGAATGTCAAGAGCCATGGAAAGGCCACTGACTGTGACATGGGCTTGTGCCCTGGGCAGGGTGACCTGGGACAAAGAGGCCACCAGGGTAGAGTTCCACCAAGCACTCTCACTCTGCACTCAAGGGAGGCCATGTGTCAGCCAAGAGCAAGAGGCTCTGTGGGCTCCAGGGCACGAACCAGCCACCTTGGAAAATGTCCCTTGCCTGCCTGCAGGACACCCAACTCTAGGCTGTTTGGAGATGAGGAATGAGTATCTGAGTCTCCCATTCTCCCTCCTCAGGTTACTTCCAACCTGGGAAAGATGATCTTGAAAGAAGAGATGGAAAAGTCATTGCCTATCCGAAGGAAAACCCGCTCCCTGCCCGACCGGACACCCTTCCACACCTGTGAGTACCATGGAGGGGGCTTGGAGTCACCTGGCCAGACCTGGAGGCCGGACTCTGTTGTCTGGTGACTTGTTAGATGTAGGAGATGCGGTCCCTGGCCCAAGGTGCTCACACTTTCTCCTTTGGGCAAGAGCGCAAGTCAGGACAGCATTGAGGACAAAAGATAGTACCAGCTGAAGCAGAATTAGCAAATTCAGTTTAATTTAACAAACACTTATTGAGTGTCTACTATGTGCTAGGCATCGGGGGTAGAAAGAGTGAAAAAAATCTAGTCCTGTCCTCTGGTAGCCTTTGGTTGATGGGGAAACCCATGTAAATCCCAAAGTTTCCATGTGCTGTTGTGGCAGGTGTGATTGGGGCATGCCGGGGGTACTTTGGGAGCACAGCAACACAGACTTCAGCCCATCGGGGAGTAAGACCAAGTGAGCCAGACAAAGTGAGTGGGGGAGAAGGTCATCGCAGACATCAGGAACAGTGTGGAAGCAAAGACAGGGAACCGGAAACATCCAGCCGGCTTAGAGGACCTCCAGGAGCCTGGAGTCACAGAGCATGGCATGCACCATTGGGTGGTAGGCAGTGGGGCCAGAGAGATGGGGTCCAGAGCTTCGAATGCCCTGCCTCCGGTCACCCACTGCTCTGGCCTGGACTTCCTTAAAGCGTGGTGGCTGGAGAGGAGAGGGAGAGATCTGAGAACCCATAATTGGAAGCCACATGGCGTCACTTCTGCGTTCTATCGCTCAGAGCCAGGCACTGGGCAGCCTAGACTCTAGGGGAGGGAAATAGGCTCTACTTCTTAATGCGAGAAATGGCACAGTCTCATTGCGGAAAGCGTGCGGGACGGGAGCTGATGGCGCGCACCATCTTTGGGAAGAGTCTCCCATGCTCTCCAGTAGTCTGGGGCAGGGCTAAAAATAGACATGGGCCCAGAGAAAAAGGCATGGATTTGAGAAATATACGGGCAGTCAAATCCACTGGACATGGTGGGTAGGGGAGAGAGAGGTTGGGGTTCTTGGGTGCCGGGCAATGACCAGCGTGGAGCTGAGATAGTAAGAGCGGCAGGTTTCAGAGAGCGATGGAAGTGGTTTCAGACGGGTTGGGTTTGAAGTGCCCCACCTGGAGCGTGTAGGTGTAGGTGCATTTGGTGGAGTCCGGAGCTTGTATGTGGCAGTGAGAGGGGGAGGAGAAAGTGAGATTGCACGGAGAGAGAAGGGAAGGGCAGCCCTGGAGGACGTGTCCATTAAGGGTCCAGGTGGGCGGGTTGGTTGACACAGAGTCTCCGAGCCTGGGAATGTGGGAGGCTGGCCTGGGGGCTGGGGATGCAGATGTGGGAGCAGGGCGTTATGGGGTGAGACCTGGTGAGGCTGGTGAAGCTTTGGAACTGCTACTGTGGGGACAGGGAAATGTACGAGCCTTGGCCTTGGCAGTGACGCTCAGCTCCATGCTGTGGGCTTTACGTTCACAGCCTGCGAGCAGGAAGGGGCTGCTGGGTTGACCTGCAGTTCGACTTTTGTAAGGAAGGTGCCCGAGGGGCTGAGGGGCCAGGCTGCACCATAGAGGTGCTGGTGAAAGCAGTGACTGTCCCCAACCACAGGGTTGAAGCTCACTAGGTAGAGACAGAGGCCGGGTGGGGCCGGGGTGGGGATCAAGAGACTGGAGCTCTCCAGGAGACGGATGAGCCGGGGTGGTGGGGGGTGAGGCTGAGCAGGAGCTACAAACGGGCTTGTTGGGCTTACAGTTCCCAGGTGGAGCTGCTGTGGCTGACGACAAGAGCCAGGGAGCGGGGCTTTGGAAGGGTTGTCTGATGAGGATCGGAGGGGAAGACTCCTCCCACGGGGGAATTCAAGGAGCCCTAAGGCTGACACGTGGCTAGGACGTCCACGGCCTCACCAAGAGCTCCCAGGGTGCTGTTTCAGTGTGGGTGGGAAGGGTCGCAAAAGGCTTTTTAGAGATTGTGGAAAAACGAGTTAAGGTCTGAAAGAATGAGATAGGGACTGGGGCCCCAAGGTTGGATTCAGTCTCAATGTTCTGCCAGAATCTTCTATTCGGCCAAAATTAGCTCTTTAACTTCCATTTTGGCCTTGTGACGTTAAATAGCCAAATGCCTACCTCAACAGCATTTTTGGCATCCCTGAACTTGCACATAATCAATGATCCTGTGATCAGGCAGGCCACTGTCATGTCACATCAACCTTCCTATCAGAGTCACGGACAGACCTGTAACGTTGGAATAGTCACTTTCAAACATTCTAAAAGTAATTGGCAGTGAAAAAATCTTCATATGTGCTTTGAAGGCTGAAATTCCATCAGTTGATGTATAAATATATACTTATTATTTATTGCAAGATTGAAATGTTTCAATAATGAATGGTGATTATGAAAGCTGATAATTTTCTATACAAACAAAGAAGTGTTAGGGGGAAAAAATAAGGTTCCCCAAACCCATTTTGTTCTCACCAATCAAACTTCCAAGCAACAGATTTTATAAGAATGTTGTAAGAGTATATTTCCTCACAGTTTTGAATCTAATGGAGGCTAAATATTGAAGCAAAATTCTAGTGAAGGCAATTGCTACAGGACACCAACCATTTCTAGTAATTGGAGATGAAAGAGTTTTAGGATCTGTTCAAGCTAAGAATCTTAGGTACAAAGTTCTTTCTAGGAAAACACGTTACTGAAAACACATTTTCTTGAGTTAGAACCCGCAGTGTCTGAACGTGGAGAGATCCTATGACAAGTGTGAGTTGAGAGTGACACCCAGCAATGCTGACGTGAGGTGTTGACTGCCGGTCCCAGCCAGCAGCTGACAGCCCTGAGAAAATGACTATTTCCGTAGCAGAATGTCAGACGTTTAGAATTTGATTACTAAGGTTGTTAATGAAATTGTAATAACTCAATTATTTTGATTAGGTTTTAGATTTAGCTGGATATCTCAGAGTTCATTATGTGACGGTGAACCTCAGTGTTGGCTGCCTGGTGATTTTCACACTCAACTGTGCTCTTGGGCCGCTTCTAGTTAGAAGAGGGAAGGCAGTAGAGACAGTTCAGAGTCACCAGTGTCACTGGCTGGACATCCTGGTAGGAGCTGGTGGCCAACAGAAGTCCCCCAGCCTCCCCAGCTCGTTCTTCACGGGCTGCCCGGTAGGGGAAGGCCAGCAGGGGAGCCCTCGCAGGAAGGACTGTCAGGGCCACCAGGACTGAACGCAGGACCTCTGGCTCTCTTCCAGCCTTGCACGCGGGAACCTCTAAGTCCTCCTCTCTCCCCGCCTACGGCAGGACCACCCTGAGCCGGGTAAGGTCTCAGGACCGGAGATGTGGACTACGTGGGTGGGGTGTGCACGTGGGGTGCTTCTGGGGGACTGAACCACTGTGGGTCCTCGGGAGTGGTGTCCCCCTCAACGTGAAGGGGACCAATGAGGAATGTCCCCAGCTTCCTCTGACTCCTTTGTGTCCTTTGTAGCTACAGTCCACAGAGTTCAGCCCATCGGGGAGTGAGACTGGAAGCCCAGGTGAGAAGTGGGACCCGCTGCTGGGGAGCTGGGGAGCTGGGGAAGGGGCTTGTGCAGGCCCCTGGGCGGCACGTGTCTGGGATGTGGGCAGGGGTCTGACCAGGTCAGGCAGCAGCTGGCCTCGGAGCTAGCTCTGAACGGTGACCCTTCCCTCCCGCAGGCCTGCAGGTGAGCACCTCCCGGAGGGGAACAGGTGGACGCCAGAAGCCGGGCCAGGCGACTGGACGTGTGGGGGATGGGGGGTGGGGCTTCGGAGTTGCCTGGTGACGCCGTGAGATGCCAGGGTAAGGCTGGGAAGGTCTCCCCGCCCCGCTCTGGCTCACTGCGGCTTTGGTCTCCCCAGAACGGAGAGGGCCAGAGGGGGAGGATGGACCGGGGGAACTCCCTGCCCTGTGTGCTGGAGCAGAAGGTGAGGGGCAGGGACCCGAGCACTGCAGCGGGCGGGCGGCTGGGGACGCCAGGCAAGCTGGATGCACTGCGGGGTCCTCCTGGCCTTGAAGATGGGAGGGCAGCGGGGAAGCCCGGGGGCGACGGGGGCAGAATGGCATGAACCCCACTGGCCTCTGCAGGTTGATGGGGGCCTGGGGACTTGAGGGGGCTGCATTGACAGGAAACCCCATGAGCCTAAGACTGCCCCCTGCCCTCGCCCCCAGATATATCCCTATGAAATGCTGGTGGTGACCAACAAGGGGCGAACCAAGCTGCCTCCGGGCGTGGACCGGATGAGGCTGGAGGTACGCAGGGTGTCAGGGGGGCAGACTCTCCTGCCCGGTGGGGAAGACCCAGGGCCTTTTTGTCTGAGTGTCCCCTGGGTCACTCAGCACAGCCCCCACCCCGCAGCTCCCTTTCCTGAGCCACCCTGTGTGTCCCCTACAGAGGCATCTGTCCGCCGAGGACTTCTCGAGGGTGTTTGCCATGTCTCCCGAAGAGTTCGGCAAGCTGGCTCTGTGGAAGCGGAACGAGCTCAAGAAGAAGGCCTCTCTCTTCTGACAGCCCCTCCGTGACTGACCCCTCACCCCTGCTGCTTGAGGGCGCTGGAGCTGGGGTCGCGAGACCCAAAGCATCCTCTTCCCCTGGCCAGCCTGGAGCGGGGGAGCCCCTGCGGGCCTGGCCACGAGGAGCCAGGCGGCCTCCTCCTCTCTCCCCTGGTCCCCCCTGCACAGGGCCAACCCAGGCGGGGCTCCAGCACACGCAGAGTTCATGTTTGCAACCTCTCCCTGCCCCTCACCCCCACACGAAGGTCCCCAGCAGCGGGTGAGGAGAAGTGAAAGGGGGCTTGGTGGTCAGGCCTGGCACCGTCTTGAGCAGTGGGTGGGAAGCGGCCAGGCAGGAGAGCTCCGGGCCCCTGTGTGCGCCCACCCAGCTTCCCCCACTCAGGTGTGTCAGCTTCCCTGCACCTGGGCTTCCTGCTTCTCTGACTTTAGCGGGAACAGCCTCCAGCTGGCCCCCAGCAGGGAGACTGCCCTGCCCTCCAGCTTGCCCTGACCTCTGCTCGCAACCCAGAGCTTCGAAGCCTCTTGCTCCAGCCCTGTGGCTTCCCCAGAAGCCTTGGCTTAGAGGGGGATGCCTCGTGTATACAGCCCCAGCCTGCCACCACCTCCAGGCCAAGTCAGCAGGAATCCCACCTTTTAGCGCAAGCCAGGTACCGGGCAGAAGCCGGCCCTTCATCCTCCCGTGGATGGGGGTCCAGAGGCCAGGCGTGGCACGTTCCTGAGTGTCCTGGCTACCAGCTCCCACCCGTACCCATGCACCCCCCACTACGCTCTCTAAAGAATGTATTTATTGGGGCCCCCCAGCTGCTTTCCTCCCCTAACTCTCTGCCCTACCTTAGTCACACTCCCAGCTCTACTCTCCAAGTACACATGTGTATATAATTATATCTATATTTTTGCCCAGGTCCGGGTTTTGTTCCTGCCCAGACCCTGGCGTCCCTTTCCACTGTGTGTGTGATAATGCTGGGGGAGGGGGACTCTGCTTGGAATTAAAAGATTGCATTGGGTCCCTAAATCTGTTTGTCCTTTATGAGCCCCCACACCTGGGCGAGAAGGACAGGTGATGTCGGTGGGTGGGGAGAATGAGGGTTCAAATAGGGCACGTGAGAGTTGGAGGGGTGGAGAGGTAGCATGCACGCTCTTCTTCCCCCGACCCAAGCCAGAGAAGCAGGGGCTGGTCTAGGCCAGGTCTTATCTGCCTCCTCCCCTTCAGGGGCTCTGTGATGGGGGAAGCAGGGGGGCAGGAACCCCCCAACCCCCTAAATGATGACCTTGGTGGTCAAACTCTTCAACATCTGACATGACTGCACCCCCAGGGCCCAGGGTGCTCCCGGTTAGATGGGGAGGCCAAACACACAGCCAAGGTCAACAGCATGTGAATATGCAGAGAGCAAGGGTCAAGGGCAGGGAGGAGGGCTGCAATTTGCTCTTGGTTGATTTGGCAAGGGCTCCAGAGGGGAACAGACATGGACCTGCATACGGGGGGTGGTGAGGGGGTACAGATTTGATTGGAAGACCAGAAGGAGGGCTGCAGTGTGGGTGCTTACGGGGGCAGGGGCAGGCCCTAGCTGGCTGGCTCAGAACCCTGTGTGGGCGCACAAAGAGGTGCAGGGTCAGAGGGGCCGGGTGAGTTGAAGGGGTGCCCAAGCTGCGAACCTTAGCCTGGAGCTGGGGCCCAACCCAAGCCCCCTGGATGGGTTTCCAGCCCCTTTGGCTGAAATAAAAGCAATGTGGATAAGAATCCCTAATATGTGAGCAATTATTTTAAATTGTAGGAGTTCTGTTGCATCTGTGGCATTGTTTTCAACAAACAAACCTGTAAGGTCAACAAGACAGACCATGTTAATCCTTTGAGCAGATGAGAAAATTGTGGAATAGAGACATTTCATCTGAAGGGTAGAGCTACTGGCACCTAACCAGTGGCGAATGGAGACAAACACTCAGGTTTCCAGGACATTCCCAGTAGGTACAGTTGTCTCTGGAGGGGAAGCAGAGGGCAGACTAGGAGGTGCAGAGAGAGAAGACTGGTCTCCACACATGTACCCTGACAGTAGGCTTTAAGTGAATGTTTGCAGGCTTACCCTGTCCTGGGCACTGGGGACACAGTGGTGACAAGGCCAGCATGGTGACAAGGCCAGCATGCCCTTGTCCTCATGGAGCTTCCAGGCTATTTCGGAAAATGTCAATGTCATTGAGTACCAAGAGGTGCTAAAGGCAGTGTTTGATCAGCTAAATGGGAAATGTCTGTGGTGGAGGCAGATTGACTGCTCAGTCCTAAAGGATTTTAATTTCCTGAGAATTTAGAGTGGCTCAGAGTAGAGCTCTCTGTTCCTAAAACAAAGCCTTAGGGAGAGTCTCGTAGTACCTCAGCCCCACGACACACCCAGAAGCAAAACCTGGGAGATTATTTAGCACCGTGGCTTTCAAACCTTTTGCTATCTTTTTAGTAGCAAATCTTTTTTTTTAAAAAAAAATTAATCTTGCTATTAGTCATCAGAATGCATTTATAAGTTGAATTTTAGTTTGTTATGAACTCATTCAATGGGAACAAGGAAGCTGTTTGACAAGTTTAAAATGTTAAGTCGGGGTTATATATGACAGTTGCACTTTTATCAAATACAGGAGCTACTTTACTATTGTGTTGGGTTGCGCAGTATTGGGGAAATCCTGTTTCAGATAGGTAGTTACACAATTGTGGTGGTTTAAAACATGATGGAATTTGGTCTCATTGGAGGGCAGTGACTACAGCCCTCTCCTTGAATCTGGGCTTGGTGCCTTGCTCATTTAAAACACCTTACCCCAAAACAGTCTTCAATTCTTCGTTTAACCTGATAGGAGAGGCTTTATTTAAAGGTTTTCCTCCAAATAGGCTGACCTGGCAGCAGAATTTAATAGTACATCAGTGGTCTCTAATGCTTTGGGCATATAACACATATAGTATGTACACTGACTTTCATGAGAGTCTTAAAAATAACATGTAAAAAAGTTAAGTCAAATAAAATGCCACGAACTCCTGGTGGACTTTCATTATCCCCTAGAGTTCCTTGGAACGTGTTGAGGGGAATACGGTGATTGGGTTCATGCAGCCTGCTGCTTTGCCTGTGAGGGGCAGTCCCGAAAAAGTACAGTGGCTGGACAGGACATCGGCCTCCCAGCTCTCTAGGTTGCTTCTCTAAGGTGCTTCCTGATACACAAATCAGGCCTTTTTCTTTCCTTTGTTCTCAGACATTTTGGCCTAAGAGCCTCCTCACATTTCTCATAGAGCTCTTCACTCAGGGGCCCCTTTGCAGCCGAGCTGTTTGAAAATGTCTGTTTTTCTCAAGCAGCTGTCAGAGAACTGAGACCTCATTTCTCCCTCAGCCTGGGCTTGGCCAAACCCTGGCCCTCCCTAGGGCCTGGGGCCCAGACCCTGGCAGCCTGCCTCCGACTCAGCCTGGACTGCAGGCTCCATGCTCTGGGCAGGTCATTGTCCCCTGGGCCTCGCCCCACTGAGAATTGTGGCCCAAAGGGGCAGGGCAGGTCCTGGGAAGTCCTGAGACCCCAAAACTCTAAGTTCTGTAATTCTGTGAGCTACTTCTCCTCCCCTCAGTGATTAGCAGAAACACATTTTAGAAAGCCATCCTCAGCCCTTTCCTGGGGAGAATCTCTTTCTACTCCTGGGGGCAGCTACAAGGCTCATCCCTCAGGCCCTGGCTTTGGACATTCCAGGAAGCCCTGACCTTGTTGAGGGCTCTAAGGTGCAGTTCTTGGGCATAATTTCTCATGCTGTGCCTCTACAGGGAGACTCACCTTCTGTTTCTTTCTTTCATGTGGCTGGAAGTGTCAAAGTGGGCTGGTTGTGGCTTCCTCTAGAGTAGCACGGTGCAATGAAACACAATGGAGCCACATGTGCAGTTTAACGATTTCGAGTAGCCACTTAGAAAGGGTAAAAAGCAACCACTGAAATTAATTTTAACAACATACACCGGAAAAGGTTTCAACATGTAATTAATATAAAACATGGTTAGTGAGCTACTTAACACTCTTCCTTTTCTTACACTGTCTTCGAAATCCGAGGTGCACTTGGCACTGCACAGGTCGGTGGGGACCAGCACGTTTCAAGTGCTCAGAGCCACGCGGGCCGGGGACTACCTCGTTGGACAGGGTGGGGCGCTGAGACTTACAGAGCCCACGAACCTTACATTCAGGGGGAATTCGAATTCCTCGTCGAATTCCTCCCAGCCCACTCTCAGGGCCTTGCACTCGCGGCCTCCAGGCTCCGCAGGGTGTCCCGGCGGGACTGGACCCACTCCCAGCTGCGCTCTTCTCCGTCGGGGACTTTTTCCCCTGCCCCTTCCCGGACCTGGCAGAGCCCAGCGTGGCCCGGCGGCCAGGGGGCGGGGCGTCCGACCTGGGGGCGGGGGCGTCCGACCTGGGGGCGGGGCGTCCGACCTGGGGGCGGGGCGTCCGACCTGGGGGCGGGGCGTCCGACCTGGGGGCGGGGGCGGCCGACCGGGCCCCGCCTCCCTGCCGCGCCGCGGGCAGCCGGGCCTCCTCCGCCACCGAGAAAGCTGCCGCCGCCGCCGCCGCCCGGGAGCCGGGCCGCGCCGCCATCATGCTGAGCCGGCTCGGGGCGCTGCTGCAGGAGGCCGTGGGGGCGGTGAGGCGGGGCAGGCCGTGCAGGCCGGGCGGGCGCTGCGCGGGCTAGGCCGGAGGGGCGGGCGCGGAGCCGGGCAGCCACGGGCGGGCGGGCGCCCTCGGGCAGGGGACCCCGGGCCGCAGCGCCCCTTCCCGGGCCTCCCGCGCCCGGCCGCGCCCCTCCTGCGCAGCGCACCCCGCTTCCTCCTGCTGTGCCCCCAGATCCCCCCAGACCGCACCCCTTCCCCGAGCCCGCGGCCCAGGTTGCTTCCGGTTTGTGGTTCCTGCGCCCCTGAGTCGCTCCGGGTTCCTGAACTCTTGTCTGCCAAAGCGCTCCCTTGTCACCCAATAGTTTCCTCCCCGTCCCGTCCCCCAGCCTTTGGTAGCTCCCTCCTTCCCTTTGCTCCTCCCTTCCTCGTCACCTGGGCTTAAAAAACAGCTGCCCCCTCCCCTGGTTCTGGGCTCCCAAACGGCCCCGAGCCTTGCTCGGTGCGGGGCGCCCTCCCTCTCGCGTCCGGGCCCCGACCGGCCACGTCCCGGGAAGGGGGAAGGCCCGGGGCACGGGCGGGTGGGCGCCCAGCCGGGGCAGATAGCCTCCCGCTGGGTGCAAATGAGTGTCCCGCTGGTATCTCACTATCAGAGCCTAACTGACCTGGAGGCAGGGAGAGGCCAGCGCGTGGTGAGGCCTGGGCGGCTGTGTCGGGAAGAGTATGTTGATTTGTCATATTCCATCAGAGTTTGTGTTTTTGCTGTTTTCTGTTGGGGCTGAAGGATGTGGTCCGGGCAGCCCATTTTATTCAGGGAGGTAAAAGTGCAGTTTAGGTAGGGTGGGGGCTATGTCCTCTATTTAAAGCATCGCAAACCAGAAGCTGTCTGTAAAGTTAATTCTTTTGTGTCATAGTATAAACCCACCTCCTAATTTATGAGTTGAATGTTATCAGATTTTCTCAGGAGAAACAACCTGGGCTTTCTCCCCACCCAACCCCCAAATCAGAGTTCATTGTGACAGAGAACAGACTCAGCCTTAAGCAACCTTGTGAAGAAAGTAAAAACTGCCCCCTCTGCCTATTCAGCTTCCCCCAGCTCTGCTGTTACCCTTGGCCCAGGGCCTTGGGGTATCCAGGCAGGGGAAGTTCCAAAATGATCTCTCCTTTCCCTCCTCTCTGTCCCCAGACAGCGATCTGATAAACTAATTCATACCTCTGGGGAATGCTGCATTTAGGGACAGGCAGACCAGATAATTCCTCAATCCTGAAGAGTGAATTTCTGATGCTTCCAATACAGGAAGTCCAGGCAGGAGGAGATACTGACAGTAGAGAGAGATGTTTTTAGGCAGGTGATATTGGGCCCCTCAGTATACAGCATATAGACCATGTCCTGGAAGTGTGGCTGGCCCTGTGTGATCAGGGAGATGGCATCTCAGGTCTTTCCCCAGGCTGGGTCAGCAAGTACATTGCGACCCCAGCAAGTCCTCATTAGGCTCCTCATTAGGGAGGAGGAGTGTGCCATCCTGCCCTCTTCTGTCCAAACAGACTGGGAATCCTGGCACCTTTTTAAAGAAATCATACTATCTTTAAAGAGAAATCGTTTGGTGCAATTTCTCTGATTTGCAGTTATAGTAGCTGGGCATAGAGTGAGGTAAAGGTGAGTCCCTTATGAAATCAGCTCTCTAACAGCTTGTGGCGGCCAACCAGCCTTTCTGTTATGTCTCCTGTTCTTACTGGAGTATTCTTTTTGGTTAAAGCCCAGCTCAAGGTTTTCAGAGACTATAAACCAATTTTGAGGCTAGATAAGACCCCATTGACAGAAATTGCAAGATAAGTGCAGTGCTGGCCAAGGATCAGAGGGTTTTCCAAGACAAGGAACTATGAAAAGTGTATCTTCAGGAGTTTGCTGAGTTAGTTGGAAAATCTTAATGAGTCTTCACTATGTGCAGGCAGAGATATAAAACACAGACCTGAGCCCCCACCGCCTGCCCTCAGGGAGCTCACAGTCTAGCAGAAGAGGCTACTGCTTAGCCCAACAATAGCAGTATCACCTGGAATGTAATAAGAGGTGGTCAATCCGTGTGAATGGAATATTTGGAATGACTGTGGGCAGTGCCACTTTGGGAAGCGTTGTGGCCCTTATAAGGAACTTTGAAAGAAGGCAAGATTGCCTACAGCCACTCCTTCCCTGCTACCATGACCTTCTAAGCATTCTTCCTGTCTCTGTCTCCTCTCCTATCCTCTGACTGCCAGATGAATTTCCCTAAAACACTGCCCAGCAGGTGTCATTGACCTGCTCCCTGCTGCCTGCAAAAAACTGTTGAGACTTGGCTTGTCACTGGAGGCCCCACAAACTCGTCAACCTATCCTTTCCCCAGGCACACTTTGCAGAGTTCCTTCTGGCATGGAATGTCTTCCTTCTCTTCTTGAAATCTGACCCAGTTCTTCAAGTTTTAGTTCAAACGTGACTTCAGTAAAGTCTTCCCTGTTCCAACCTGTTAAAGGTGACCGCTCGTTTCTGAGAGGTCACTTTCTACTCTCCTGCAGCCTCACACTACCACACTACCCCCTTGGAGTTCATTTAGTGATGTGGTGCAGTTTTACATCCTCTTCTCCACGGCCCATTTCTGTAGCATCCAGCATAGTGTCTTGCACATAGTAGACGCCACAGGAGTGACCTAATGAGTAGATGCTGAGCTCTGTGGCCCAGTAAAGTGTGGGGTCAGAGGGGGATGTGGCAGGCAAGACCCCTGGAGAGGGCTTGCTGGAGCTGCTGGCCCCTTGCTGGACCTCACTGAGGCCTCAGGATCTAGACAAGTTAGGGGACTACAGGGCCCCTTGGGCAGAGGAGTCCCAAGCAAAGACCTAGAAACAGAAATGAGCACCTGTGAGTAGAGACGATTTGATTCGGCATTTGTCTCCTGCAAATATTTACTCTGCAAGGAAAGAGAAGGCATGGCTTTTTTTTTTTTTTTTTTTTGCAGAGAAGTTTTCAGGGCAAGTGGTTGTTCTCAGATCAAGGCCAGTTCCAGCCAGTGCACAGACGGACGGAGCACTTAGGAAGAGTGGGGAGGTTGGGGGCTGGCTCAGAGCAAAATCAGCGTTGTCCAGGCAGACAGAAGGAGCCCGAAGAGGAGGTGGCAGGAGCAGCGCTGGCCAAGTAGGAGTGAAGGCTGCAAGTAAAGCACTTTCTCAGTATCGTGCTGACGTTACCTGTCCTGGCCTTGAGCTCAGGTTTTTGTAGACTCTGAGAAGGACCAGAGAGCTGCATCTCTGCTGTGCCTTAGATCTGTATCATTTCGTTGTGTTGTTCTTTTGGGGGTGCTCGATTGTGGCATAACCACGTCGTACTGAAATGATCTGTTTCTGTGTCTGTTTCCCCCACTAATATTCGTAGCTCCTCTGGGACGGGATCATAACAATGACATGTGGCAGGAAAACAGCATTTCCAGGAGGGAGGGGTGTCTAGGGAGAGGTGCCAGGAGATCCTTGGTGACATATGGAGACAGTGCCAATGTGTCCTGGGGAACATGTGTTACTCTTCCCTTTGAAAACCAGGGAGCACAGTGACTCCCCCAGGGTGTAGCACTGACCTGACACTTGGCAGACACATGGAATGTCGGTTCCCACGAGGACAGGTGGCAGCGGGCTCCATGGTCATCGTAGCCCCCCTGAGGTTGTGTCTCTGCTCTCTCCGCAGCGGGAGCCCAGCATTGACCTGCTGCAGGCCTTCGTGGAGCACTGGAAAGGCATCACACAGTACTACATTGAAAGCACAGGTGGGGCCGGGTCCTCCCCAGCCCAGGGACCCTGGAGGGGGTGGGGAGGAAGGGTGTGATGTCCTGGGAAGGTGACACTCACTGTCCAGGAGTTCAGGGTTGGGGCTGAGCTCATGGAGACAGGGAATCAGATAGGTGGGAGGGAGACCTAGAGGTCTGGCCACCTCTGTTCCTAATCGCTGAGTTTCTGGCCCCACCCTGACCTTTTGAGGGCGAGGCTGTGCAAGGGAGGAGTGGGCACGGAAGGTTGGGGGTCTCACTGGCCTGACTCAGCAGGGCAGAGGTGGCTCTACTTGTCCCAGCTTCCAGCCTCCTTGCCTTCACTCCCCAAATGTTTGTGCCTAGAGTTTACCGATTAAAAGAAAAAAATTTACCAATTCCCCTTTTCCTTGAACCAACTTAGGGACATTTCCCTCGTAGAGCTCTGGGGTAGGAAGAGAACAAAAACCAGAGTGTGCAACATGCCTGGGTCCTTTTCCCCAAGCTCACACCCCAGAGAGCCAAAGCCTCGGGTCGTCTGGGCCTATCAGGACGCTCGCTGCAGGGGCAGAATCTGATTGGCTGCTTTGTAGGCAGTGTGCCAGCATTGGTGGATACAGGCTGGTTGCCAGGTAACCATATCCTGCATCCCTGGCTTCCCACTTCCTGGAGTCCAGACTGGGGTTTGCTCCCAGCCTACCCTTTCCTAAAGGCTGTATCTCCAGCTTGAGCCAGTCCAAGAAATTAAAAAGTGACCTTTGGACACCCTGAGAGATCCTCTGAGAGTTCTATTCTAGCAGGTTTCTCAGTCTTGGCGTGGTTGACGTTGGGACAGGATCTTTGTCGTGGGAGACTGTCCTGTGCGGTGTGCTCTGTTTAGCGGCAGTTCTGGCCTCTACCCACTAGGTGCCAGTAGCGCCTCCCTCAATTGTGACAACCGTAAATGTTTCCAGACATTGCCTAATGTTCCCTGGGGGGCAAAATTGCCTCCCCCCCACAGTTGAGAACCACCCGTTTAGATTAAAGATTTCTTGCCAGAGAGTCTCAGTCTACCAGGAGAGTAGGATGAGATCCAGAACTGATTCAGATCCACGTGGGGCTTCGCCTGGATCTAATCCTTTAATTTCCAGAATGATCCCCTGACCGGAAGTGTCGGAAGTCAGGGAGGTAGGCCACCTTGCCCAAGCACCTATGCCTTAGAGAAAAGCTAGGGGGCGCTCCAAGGCCAGTCCCAAAGCACCAAAACTTTGATTAAGGAACACACTGTACCCCGAGACCGACTACAACAGCCCCACGAGGTCACGTCCCTATGAGGGCCTGGGCACGGGCGAGCAGGTTTGGGTCAGAACTGGGGCTGCTGCACCGATTCTTTTTCTGCTTTGTGAAGAAACAGAGTAGTGCCTGTTTTTCTGTGTGTTAAGAGGGACCTACGCAGGCTCCAGGGGTTCCCTCTCAGGCCTCTGCTGGATTCCGCTCCTAAGTGACACTCCAGACCCCCCTGGGCCCACAACCACGTGTCCCTGCCCCGGGCTGTGGGACAGACGCTGCTGCCCTCTGATGGGGCCTGCACTCATTCTCAGAGAGCTGCGTCCTGGGCCTCATCCCAAAGGACATTTGTGTTTTTAAATACGGAGGCACCCACCGAAGACTGCTGTTTCCTGGCTGCCCTCTGCCCCTGCACCCGTCTCCCAGACGGGCCTTCTCCCTGCTGGGCGTTGGCAGGAGGGTGCAGTGTTTCAGCCGGGATGCCCTGCTCAGCCTGCTCACACCCGCCTCCCGACTCCCGCCCAGATGAGAACACCCCGGCCAAGAAAACGGATATTCCCTGGCGGCTGAAGCAGATGCTGGACATCCTGGTGTACGAGGAGAGGCAGCAGGCGGCCGCGGGCGAGGCGGGGCCCTGCCTGGAGTACCTGCTGCAGCACAAGATCCTGGAGACCCTGTGCACACTGGGCAAGGCTGAGGTGGGCAGGCCGAGGGGGCCCCTGGGACCTTCTGGCAGGGACCCTGGATCCCAGGCTTGTCTACCTGTGCATCCCCCAGTGCTGACAACAAGGGAGGGGGCCAGAAAGGGGACAGGGGATGTGACTGTCTGCCTTAGAGCAGCCCACCACCTCCCAGGGGAATTCACTCCTCGAAGGTGCAACCAAGCACCTGCCACGTGCCACGGTGTGTTCTAGACGTGGGGGACGTGGCACCAAGAATCCTGGCGGCAGAGGGGCAGGATCATTGGGTAGTATGTTCTGTGCTGACCCGGAAATGGGGGAAAATGAGGGAAAATGAGGCAGGAAGGGGTTTGGGAGCACCAGGAAGGCCAGTTTCCACACCGTGGCGAGGGGAGGAGGCCTTGTGGGGGAGGTGCCCCCAGCCCTGACTGAAGGGGGACCTGAGCCAGGTGGCTCTCTGGGGGAGGAGTGTTCCGGGCGGTGGCCACGGCCTGGCCTTCTGACGAGGCCTCTGCTCCCCGACCGTAGTACCCGCCCGGCATGCGGCAGCAGGTGTTCCAGTTCTTCAGCAGAGTGCTGGCCCAGGTGCAGCACCCGCTGCTGCACTACCTCAGCGTCCACCGGCCCGTGCAGGTGAGGGCCGGGAGCCAGCAGTGTCCGGGCGTGAGGCCCCCCCTTCCCTGCCGCCCCATTCCCCTCTGTTTGTATCCTGCTCCCCTTCCAGAAACTTCTCCGCCTTGGTGGGACGGTTCCTGGGTCCCTAACAGAAAAGGAGGAGGTGCAGTTCACCACCGTCCTCTGCTCCAAGATCCAGCAGGATCCGGAGCTGCTCGCCTACATCCTGGAAGTGAGCGCGCCCTGCGGGAACGGGGAGGGGCGGGACCCCAGGGGCAAGCCCGGGAGGCGCTTAGACAGCCCAGCCGGCCCACCCACCTCGCATTCCTGACGGGGGGCGGGGGCCCTGGGAAATGGTGTCCACTGAGACCTGGCCTCATCCCACCTTCCCCGCAGGGTAAAAAGACCGTAGGCAGGAGGAAGGCACCCAGAGACTCCACCGCCCTGCCGAGGGACACAGCCAGCCACAGGGACAAAGACCACTCCCACAGCAGTGATCCTGCCAGGGGTCCCCAGCTGGACGGGGAGCTCTGTGGGGCCCAGGCCTCAAACAGCCACCTGCCTGCTGAGACTGAGGAGCCAGACTGTGGGACCGGGGAGAGCAACCTGATCACCTCCCTGCTTGGGCTGTGCAAGAGCAAGGTGCCGGCTGCAGAGGGGAGGGGCTGGGCGCCCGGGAAGGGTGGGGCGGTCACTGGGAGGCTACTGGGGGCTCCGATGCATGTCCCTGAAGTCAGACCCTATTCCCTAGAAGAGTCGGGTGGCGCTGAAGGCCCAGGAGAACCTGCTGCTCCTGGTAAGCGTGGCCTCCCAGGCAGCTGCCACCTACCTGGTGCAGAGCAGCCCCTGTTGCCCTGCGATCGCCGAGCACCTGTGCCAGCTGTACCGGTCCCTGCCTGCCTTCCTCGACCCTGCAGACATTGCCGCCTTGGAGGGCATCAGCTGGAGGTGGGTCCTTAGCCAGGGGAGGCAGGCAGCATCCTCAGTGGCAGGAAGCCCTGCCTGTCTCCGGGTGGCCAGCTCCTCTGGTGTTCCGGGTGGGCTTGGGACCCCTGCTGGCCGCCCTCTTCCTGAGGTTGCAGCTGATCCCCAAGGGCCTCCTGCCCTCCACACAAGCATCCCTCTGGCTGTCTCTGACCACAAAGCCCCCAAGAGAACTGACCCGCAGCCATGGAAGTTCCGTGGGAGAGGGCGGAAGGGCCCCGCTTCCAGGACATCCTTGAGGAAGATCTCGAAGCCCCGCCCTCCCTCTCCCTGCAGGCTACCCAGCGCCCCGTCTGATGAGGGCTCCTTCCCTGGCAAGGAGGCCTTGGCCGCCTTCCTGGGCTGGTTTGATTACTGCGACCACCTTATCACAGAGGCACACGCGGTGAGCGGGGCGGGTGTGGACGGGGCTCTCTCACGCTGCTCCCTCGCTGTCTTGTCTCGGGGATGCTGGGAAACATGGAGTCTGGGAGCCAAGCAGCACCCCAGGTTAGCCGGGCCCCTCTGTTGGGTCAGGCCCTGTGCAAGGACACGGTTATTTCTCAGCGGAAGATCGTGATGGGTATAAAATGCGTCGATGACATGCTTTCTGGCACCCAGGTGGTGGCGGACGCCCTGGCGAAGGCTGTGGCTGAGAAGCTGTTTGTGGAGACCCTGCAGCCCCAGCTCCTGCACATGTAAGCAAGTATCCCCTTCCCTTGGGTGTCGCCATGGTCTGGATCAAACTGCCTACCCCTCCAAGCCCCTTCCTGTCCCTAAGGCCGGGGACCTCCTTGAGTCACATCTGTGGACTCCACTGGTAAGGTTTGCCGGGCCCGGCCCCCTGCCGTGCACAAGGCTCTGAGCCACTCGGGCTAAGCAAGGGCCTCCCACCCTTCGGGACCTCAGTAGGGACAGGGAAGTGACCGGAGACACACTAGCCAAAGATGTAAGGAAACCAGGAGACGGCTCTGCCACCTGCCATCACCCACTGCCCGCTCCTGCTCTGCTGTCCCCACCTGGCTCTGAGCGCCGGGCCAGACTCAGGTGCCCTCTCCCGTCCCCGCAGGTCTGAGCAGAGCATCCTCACCTCCACCGCCCTCCTCACGGCCGTGCTGCGCCAGCTCCGCTCCCCTGCGCTGCTGAGAGAGGCCGTGGCTTTCCTCCTGGGCACGGACCCGCAGCCTGAAGGCCCGGAGGACAGCCCCCGCACCCTGTGTGCCCACCTCATCCGGCACTGCGACCACCTCTCAGACGAGGTGCGGTGGGAGGGGCCTCCCTCTCTGCTCACCCCCCACCTTCACCAAAGGGATTTCCAGAACGCTTCCTCCCATTCTCATTAGCTCTCCCAGGTGATTCCACCTCTGAGGCGCTGAACCCCCAAAACGGTGACACAGGGATCGGTAGCCAGGCTGTTTTTGTCACACGTTTATTTTCTGTGATCACATCCTTTGTGTGGCACTTTCTGTTTTGCAAACTGCATTTATATTCACTTGGCTTGTGTGAGGCTCACAGCCACTCTGTGAGGGCAGTGAGGCTGATTGTCCCATTTTTCAGACGTGGAAACTGAGGCACGGGAAGCCAATTGGCTTGCTGAGACCGCACGTCAAATCAGTCACTCAGCAGGGACCACCCCGGCTTCCCGTTTCCTAGGCCAACACCCACCCACTCTCCCAAGGCTGCCACCTTCACCCCCGGCCGAGGGAGGCCTTGTCTTGCCCGGGTCAGCAGGCCCAGGGTCCCCTGGGGGCCGGGTGGGGTGGGGCCATCCTGCTGACCCGTGTCTGGCCGCAGATCAGCATCGCCACACTGCGGCTGTTCGAGGAGTTGCTCCAGAAGCCCCACGAGTGGATCCTCCGCAGCCTGATCCTGCGCCACCTCGAGGGCCGCCCGTACGTGGCCCGGGGCTCGCCCGAGCCCGAGAGCTACGAGGACACCCTGTAAGTGAAACCCGGGCCACATCGGACCCAGTCCAGCCCTGAGCACACCCACACTCCTCGTGTGCGTTCCTTCGTTCACTGGCGCTGCGCTGGTCTGCCCTGGCCACAGGGATCTGGAGGAAGACCCCTACTTCACCGACGGCTTCCTGGGGTCCGGCCTGCAGCCCTCCGCGAAGCCTCGCCCAGTGCCTGCCCCCAGCGCAGATGGCAAAACCGCAGTGACAGAGATCGTGAACAGGTGGGCAGCAGGCTAGGCAGCTGCAGCCGCTTGAGTTTGTTCTGTCTTTGGCCACAGCCCTGATGGGGTCTGGCCGGGGTGGCAGATGGGGTCCCGGGGAGGCGCAACTCCACACCCAGCCTACTGTCTCTCAGCTTCCTCTGCCTGGTCCCCGAGGAAGCCAAGACCTCAGCTTTCCTGGAGGAGACAGGCTACGACACGTACGTCCACGATGCCTATGGCCTGGTGAGTGTCGCCGCTGCCAGCTCCCATTTCTTGGGTTCATAAACCCTGTGTTTGATCTCCTGTCCGAGGACCCCCCCAAGCCCAATCCTCCTGCTCAGGGTCCCCCCCATCTGCTGTCTCCTCCTGACCGCTCGGCCTGCTGCCCCCTCCCCTCCTATCTCAGTTTCAGGAGTGCAGCTCCCGCGTCGCCTCCTGGGGCTGGCCTCCGGGTCCCGCACCCCTCGACCCCCACGAGCCCGAACGGCCTTTCTTCGAGGGCCACTTTCTCCGAGTGCTGTTTGACCGCATGTCCCGGATTTTGGATCAGGTAGCCAGCAGGGCCCCCAGGAGGACTCCAGGCCAGTGCTTTGGGAGTCCTTCCGGGAGAGCAGGGGCTGACCACAGGGTCGACCCCTGCTCGGTTCTCCAGCCCCTCGACGGCCCCCACCCCCCTTCCCCCGGCGGGAAGCCCCATCTCGCCTCTGCTCCACACGCCCTAACACGTTCTGGCCCTCAGCCCCATGGAATCCATGACACACACACATCACGTGAGTCTCCCACCCCCGCACACATTCACACCAGCCAGGCGCCTTGCTGGGGGAGTGCGAAAATGCTCCCACCCCTGCCAACCCTCGGCTTTGTCCACCGTGTTCCCTACAGCCGTACAGCCTGAACCTGCAGGTGACCTCAGTCCTGTCCCGGCTCGCCCTCTTCCCCCACCCCCACATCCACGAGTACCTCCTGGATCCCTACGTCAGCCTGGCCCCCGGCTGCAGGAGCCTGTTCTCCGTGCTCGTCAGGGTGAGGGTGCCTGGGCCCCAGGGACTGGGCCCCGTGGGGGCGGTGGGGGCGCAGGAAGGAAGGGGCACAGGGCAGGGTGGTTGGGGGCTGGAGGAGTGGGCACCCTTGCCAATGCCAGGGAAACCACAGATCCCCACCCTCCCCACCCACCACGGCGTGGCAGGGCCAGGGTACCCTGATGGAGCATCTCTGGCCCCTTCTCAGTCTTCTGTGGTTCCCGTTCTAGGTGATCGGGGACTTGATGCAGAGGATTCAGAGGGTCCCCCAGTTCCCAGGCAAACTGCTCCTGGTGCGCAAGCAGCTGATGGGCCAGGTCCCCGGGGAGCAGTAAGTTCCGAGGGGAGCAGGTGCCAGGAGAAGCTTTGGGGTGGGCAGGCAGAAAGTGCCTCTGGCCGGGCAGGTGTCCAGCCACTGGGTCCAGCCTTGCAGACACTGGGCTGTGACTCTGGGCACACTCCCACCACCTCCCAGCCGTGGCCCCTGTGCTGTCCCCCCAGGCTGGACCACCAGACCCTCCTTCAGGGTGTGGTGGTGCTGGAGGAATTCTGCAAGGAGCTGGCCGCCATCGCTTTCGTCAAGTTTCCCCCACGTGGTCCTCACCTGAACCTGTCCCCACCCCCGGAAGGGCAAGTCTGAGCCAGGAGCAGGATGGCGGTAGACTCCTGTCCACACCTCTGGCCCAGAGCTGCCTCCCGCCTGGCACTGCCGCCGCACCCTCCTCCCCGGGGCTCCGGCTCCCAGGCTCGCTCACGGAGACCTGGAATTGTCGGCCACACCGGCCTGGGTTTGGTGTGGTTTCAGGGAGTGGGCCTCCAAGGTACCGGGTGCCCAGGGGCCAAGGAGATGGCTCCCCAGGCAGCATGGTGTCCTCGAGGCCTTCTCGGAGGAGCTGGGTGGTGGCCAGGTGAGCACCCAGACCCTGACATGCTGTGTGCCTGTGCCCCTCTGTACTGGCCCTTTGTGGCCAGGGCCAAGACCTGTGACTCAATTCCAGGACAAGAGAGGGGGAGTGAGCTGACGGCTCCAAGGCTGGTCGGAACCCGGGCCAGAGAGATGGGGCCAGGAGCCCTGTCTGTCACATTAGGAACCATGGAAGCTGCTGAGACTTGACGTTTTTTCCCTGCCTTCTTGACTTGGCCCGTGGAGATGGCGCAGTGAAGGGGACAGTCGGGGAAGCCCCTCTTCCTGCTCTGTCTCCTGGAGACTGTTGCAAATTCCCAGCCGCCTCATGGCAAGTGCCCAAAGCATGCTCCGCGCCCAGGCGGGGGCAGCTGCTAATGAGAACCTTGCTGCAGCTGCAGCCAGGGCGGGAGGGGGGCCTGGGGAGCAGGGTGCCAGGCTACAGCTCCAGCTGGTTTCTCTCTGGCGCCTTCTGAACCCGCCTCGGCAGGTCCACAACACCTGGGCAGAGAGGTCAGAGACCAGGGGAGGCCGGGCCTTGCCCTCTGCCACCTGCCCAGCGCCCAGCGTTCTCCAGGCTGCCCTTCTAGGGGAGCGAGGGAGCTTGGGGTCCAGACGAGGGCAGGCTGCCCCCGACCCCAGGCCCTGAGGCGTGGTGGGGAGGGGCTGAGGCACCGGCAGCCAGTTCTGGTGTTGTTCTCCCTGCGTGCCCTCCGTGGCAGGGGCTGCCACCCCACCCGGCCTGAATCTGTCTCGACCTGCAGGAGCACACGGGCCGCGCCAGCCATTACCTCACAGCGGGACTGCAGTTGCTGGCTTCGCTCCTGGGCAAGGAGGAGCAGGCCAGAGCCCCTTTCGCTTCCTTTTCCTGCCCATGCGGCTTCTAGAAGCCGGGCGCAGGTTGCCAAGAGGTGACATGAAAGTGGAGGAAACTCGGTGACCTCTGCCTCTCCCGCATTCCTCCCAGCGGGGGAGGACGTCGCTGCTGCTCGGAAGAACGCCGTGCGCATGTGCGTGCGCGCACATGGCTGTCGGTGTGGATGGGGGAGCAGAGCTCAGTGGGTGAATTGCGTCTGGGCTCTTGGATTCATAAAACATTCGAGGGTCTGGAAGTCACAGACCCTCCTCTTTCCTCGGTGCACTTTGGTGTTTGCACGGCGTCTTCCCCAGACGGCACAGCAATAAATGGTGTGATTGTGTGGACGCGGTGGCTCTGTTCCCCATGCTTTGTGTCCTGCTGCCCAGGGCCCCACTGCTAATTTGGGCCCATCTTCCTCCCCGAGGAAGACAAATTAAGTTCTTTTTCCAGCACTGGAGGGGGGTGGTGGTAAACAGACAGGCTCTGGCAGTGCAAGTCTGACGTTCCTCAGCGCCTGCCAGGAACCAGACTCTTGGCGGAGCCACGCGATTTCTGCTCGGCTCACCTACGGCCGCGCGCCCGCTAGCCTTGGACACGCCAGGGGGGGACGGCCCGTGTGGCAGCATCTGTGTGCAAGTCTCTTTTTACGTGTTTATGTTGCGTGTTGTACGACTTGACTTGTAAACAGTGGGCCTGATGTTGAACAGACTTTGTCCTTGGATGTGTGTGGAGGGGTGGTGGCATACTCCGAGGGAGTCACCCAGAGGACTCCCGGGCAGGGCAAGCTGTGAACTTGGAGGAGAACGGGCGGGCCGGCCTGTGGCTCTCAGCTCATGCATGTCAGGGTCACTGGGTTGCTTTTTAAAATACCAATGCCCAACCCCACCATTTAAATCTGTGTCACTCAGGGTGGGCGCAGAGCTAATACTAAAGCTCCCCAGGTCATCCTAATGTGCACCAGGGTTGGAAACTTCTAGTGGGAGCGAGTATCATTGCCCATCTGAGCGGATATGGACCAGTGGGTCCCGCAGACGGAAGTGAACTGAATAAAAGGGTTTGCTTCCATCATTTGCAAGATGTTTGTCCTCAGAGGGGACGAGGATTCCTGCCACCGTCCAGGGGCCAGCAAGACAAGGTGGCAGCCGAGAGGCAGGGAGGGGGCTGAGAAGGGGCCCTGCAGGGCTGGAGTGTAGTCCCCGTAGCAGGGAAGTCACCCAAGTGTTTCCCTGCGCAGAATCAGAAATCTGTACCGTGGTCGCAGTGATGAACACACAGTCTATTTTCTTCCTTCATTTCCTTTGGTTTTTCCCTTAAATTGTACTGAAATCCTTTTATTATTAATACAAAAACATCCTGCTATGACTCAGCCGGGCTGAGGGGAAATGAAGAAAAGGTTTGGTCGGGCTCAGCTTGAGCCTGTAAAAAGGCAGTGCAGGGGTGGTCAGAGCCAGGGAGACAGGACTGGGCCAGCGTCCCCTCCTCGTGTCCCACCTGAAGCTCCCCAGGGGTCCCCACTGCCCCACCGTGGAGCGTTCAGAGCTGTGTCTAAGGATGTGGTCCCCTCACAGTCACGTCCCGCCCCACAGGCGGGGTGGAGACACCCCAGCAGGCTGGCCCTGCCAGTGTCCATGCACTGTCTGGGACAGGCCTGGGTGGCTGTTGATGGTTGAAAGGGAGCAGCAGCTCTCTGGGACAGCAGTGTCCCCTGGCTTCCTCCCCACAGAGACATTTAAGCAGGAAAGGCAAGGCGAGCAACACCGATTTACTCAGCAAGGTGCCCCCCCAGGTTCTAAGTGCCCAGCAAGACCAGGACACGGGCCTTTTTACCAAGGTGGGCACAGAAAGAGATGAGCAGATGACACCTGGGGTTCAGACAACTCCCCATCCTCATCCCCTTAGGGAGAAGCCTCAGTGTGTCCCCAGGGCAATCAAGCCTGCGCTTTGGACTCGCTCAGTTAAAGGCACAGTCCCTTGTGGTGCAATGTAGGGGTCTCCTCAGAACCCCCATTCCCAAGGCAACCAGGTCCCCGATCAGCAGCCTCCTGCCTCCCTCGGAGGGAAGCACGGCTGCCCAGCCCCCGCCTTCCTATCTGTTCACCGGGACGACAGAGGATTCCTGAAGCCGCTGTAGGAGCTGGCTTTGGAGGTCTTCCTCCACCACCTTCCACCAAGAGAAGTTCTCACCCCGAACCTTTGGGGGCTCATCCTGGACACCTGGGTTCCGAAAAGCCACGGTCACCAGCACATTCAGACAAATGCCATCTGTATGGTCTCTGCCCAGGTGCTGCAGTCCCAGCAAGCCCTTGGTCTCCACCGCCAAGTGGTGCAGGGTCAGACACTCCTGCAACAGGCGCAGGACAGCCATCTTGATGCCGCCCCTCTGCTCCATGGGGGTGAGACCACAGGCGGTGACGGGCAAGTGAGGCATGCCCACTGTGCCCACCAACACCCACACCGTCTGCACGCTGGTAAAGGTGGCCACGAGCCGCTGGCAGACCACACTGCAGGGAAGCTCTTGGGGCAGAATGAGGGGGTGCCTGGCCCGCTGGCGATACTGGGCAGCTAGCTCGATCAAGTGCAGGATGTCCTGGGCCCGCAGCGGCGTGGGCAGGGAGGTCCGAGGGTACCAGGCGGCCTGCAGGGACTCCTCATCTGCCTCCTCGGAAGTCTTGAGAATTCCACCTAGGGGAGATTCAGGGGATGGGTGGGGGGAGGGTCGGCGTTGAGAGGGGGTCTGGCAGAGTAAACAGAGGTCCCTGACCCAGCGGGGAGGCCCCAGGCCCTCCAGCCGGAATCCACAGGTGCCAGGCCATACCAGCCAGAGGAAGGCTGGCTGATGAGGGGCTCGGCTCGCTGGAGGACGAGCTGGGAGGAAAGGTGCATGCTGGCCCACGCTCACACTGCCACCGGGTGGGCCGTACCTGTGGGGCGAGCGAGGAACACGAAGCGGATCCAGGAGGGGCCCCGCTCCTCCACGGACAGCAGCGTCACGGGCTCACAGTGCAGCCCGGCCTCCTCCTTCACCTCCCGCTGCAGCGCCTCCACGATGGTCTCCCCGGGCTCCATCCTCCCTGCGGGCAGGTACCACGACCCCCGGCACTCTCTCTTGGCCTCCTGGATCAGTAGCACCTCATCCTGAGGGGAGACAGGGGGTCTTCACGGCCCACCTCAGCCGGCCCGGGTGAGGGAAGGCAGCTGGCTGAGCTCCCAGACAGACCAGCAGCCTTCGTTCGCCCTGGGGCTTGGTGGACCACGACTCCCTTCCTGGCCGACACCCTCCCCAGAGAACTGCCCTCCTGTGGCTGGGCTGCAGCCATCTCCTCTCTGCAATTCCTCCTCACAAAGGGGGGCAGATTCCTGGGGCTGGTGATTAGGCCCCCAGAGTGAGGGTTACCTGGTGTCCTGTACGGAGTCGTGTCTGCACGTGTGACGGTGTATCTCTGGCCTCCAACACGGTTTACATACTGCTTGTGGTGAGTGCTCACGCTGGAGTCTGGGCTTTGAAATATGACCCCACCCTATCCAACCCTGCCCTAGGGCCCTGGCCCTTTCTAGCTCTTACTACACCCACTAGCACATGCATCAGCACCAAAGGCCTCAGTGTACGCCCGGGTTGTGGGTTGTGCCATTGCTACCCACGGGGCCCTGGACAAATAAATATTCACGAGTGGCCACTGCGCGTCGGGCACTCTGCTAGACTTGGGAAAGGAAGAGGAATAGGACGGCCCTCTTCGCAAGGAATGAGGCCTAGTGGGATGAGACAAACAGGCTCCTGGGCCTCAGTTTCCTCTTCTGTACACCGGGACACTCAAGGGCACAGATGCAAGAGTAAGGGGAGTGCTTTGCAAACCTGGGAAGCGCCACGCACACGGCAGCGGTGGCTGTGGCCATTAGGGCTTTCGGTGTCCTCCGGGGCTGGCTGCCTGCTCCCGAGCCCCGGGGGCCGGCGGACGGTCGCTCACCTGCTCGTTGAGGAACACTGCCAGCACCACGTAGCTGACGTTCTTCCGCAGCCGCACCGGCGCCAGCGCCTCCCCGGCCGGCCCCGAGTCACAGCCCTGCACGACCAGCCCCCGGCCCCCCAGCACTGCCGCCAGCGCCCCTGCCAGCCCCTCCGAGGTCATCGGGTCGCCTGCGAGGCGGCTGGCCGGGGCCCCGCAGGCCGGCCGAGCGCAGCGGGACGCGCCGCGGGCGAGCGTGGGGTCCCGCGCCCCTGCCCCTGCCCTGCGGCCGCGGCCCCGCACGGTCGCCAACGCGGAAGCGGCCGGAGAGCCCCGGCCGCTGATAGGCTGCTCCCCGCCGCGGCCTGCCAGGATTGGTCCGTGGCGCCACCGAGGGGGCGTGGCCAGCCCGTCACGGGGGTGGGCCCCCGGCAGGGGACACAGCTCGCCCGCGCGTCGTGCGCCTCCGGGTCTGTCCTTGTCCTTCGCCCTCGGGGCGCCTCCCAGCCGCCAGCCTCGCTCGTGCCCCCAGCGCGCACTTGTCCGCTCGGGTTCCGACGCTGGCGTCATCCTGCCTGCAGGGTGCGTTGAGCCGCGGTGACAGCGACGTTGACGTCACGAGCCTGATGACGTCACGGGGCCCGGGCCGCCGCTTGGACCCACTGTCCCGCTTTTGTCATAAACGTACGACTGTGGTAACGGAGATGATCACTTCCCAAGTAACTTTCTTCTTACTTCGCTAAAATGTACTAAATGTCACATGACCAGAGGGACATTAAACCCCTGCCTTGGTAGTGACGCTGCTCCAGTCGGGGAGAGGGACACAGACGTGTGATAGAGGTAGCTGAGGGCTGTAGGCTAAGTACTAAATGATTGGTTTGGGCGGGAAGAGTGACAGGCGCTCAGAGACGGGAGGTGGCAGGGCTGGGGGGAGGAGGCATGGGGCGAGAGGGCTGGGATCAGCCAGCGCACCCTCGTCACTGTCCCCCTGCCCACGGCATTTCCCACGCAGCTTCCAGGGCGTCTCTGCTGCAGACGTTGAGCCCTTGGAGGGCCGGGTGGTGCCCGGCTCCTTGTCCTCGCCCTCGCACCCAGCACGCAGCGCCTGGCGGCGGACAGCAGGGCGTGGGCTGTTTTGTCGAGCTCCTGCTTCTCTCTCCCAGCCTGACCTTTCCTCCTCGGAGCCTCCCTTAACCTCTCAGGACGGGAACGCAGGGCCAGCTGGAAAGAATCTGCCAGGCAAGCCCAGTCTGGGCCCCTCACCCCCAGGAGGGCTCCCCTTCTCTCTTCCCACCTGCTGCGTGGTGTACCTCCCTTTGGGGGCAGGGGACAGTGGCATGGTGGTGTGGAGCACAAGCACTTGGAGCCAGACATCGGGCTGCTGCAGCTTGCTCCGTAGCCCTGTGTAAGTTGTGGGCCTCAGTCTCCTCATCTGTAGAGTGGGGTCATAACAGCTCTTCTTTTTACAAGGCCGTCAAAAATGCAAGACATTCAGGGAGGAGCTGCGTGGACTGGCCAGCATTGGACACCATCACCAGGCAGTCCTCCCACCCTCCAGGCTGGGCCCTCTTGGCCACAGCGCTTGTTGCTACTGCAGAAAGGCCCATCCTCATGAAATGTGCCCACAGAGCTTCCTGAACACCACATTTGACTCTCAGGAATTCCAGCGACACCAGGTCAGCCTCTTCAGGCCCTTGTCACATTACAATTCTGACTGCAGGTTCCCCGGAGGCAGGCCCTTGCGTTAATCATGGGGGGGACCCCAGGAAGGCCCACGGTGTTTGATGCACTTGCTGAACACTGGTGGGCCAGGCCCTATCCTAGACCCCCCCCACCTCCCAAACACCTGCACTACCAGGGCTGAGAGTCAGGACTCTGGGCCGCAGAGCTGCTTGTCAACATGTTTGCTGTGTGAGTTTAGCCCTCAGTTTTCCCATCTGTGAAGTGGGGGCAGATTCCTTTCTGCCTCCTGGGGATGATTTGAGAGAGAGTGAGGTCATGTCTGGGCAGGGTTCTGAGAGCTTCAGAGGCGCCTAAGGTAAACACCAGAAGGCCTGGAACAGCCAAGACTGCAACAACCGCAGCTCTACTCCCCCGTCAGCCCGGGGGGAAAGCGCTCCTCCCTGTCGAGTGGGCCTGATCGCCCCTGCGATGAGCCGCGTGTGAGGCAACAGAACATGCCAGAAGCCCCTTGTAAACTGTGAAGGGGTGTGCCCAGCCCTTCCCGGAGTACGGAGGAGACAACAAGAAGCAGACTTTCTCCAGGCCTCGGGGGGAGAGAGCGGCGGTCAGATGTGCTGGAGGGACAGCAGCCAAGGCAGGGAGAGAGGCTGGATGGGAACCGCCAAGGTCTCCGTCACATCTGCGGTGTGCCCTCCAGTCCCACAGAGGGACGTACACAGCCGGTGTGGCTGGCTGCACAGCGCGGGGGACGACGGGAGTGAACTGACTGCTCCCAGCACCCATGGGAGCGGAGCCCGAGCCAGACGTTTTGGGGCATGTGTGTGTGAGCATGTGAGCAGGGAGGCCTAGGGTAGGCAGCCTCAGGGACCGGGACCAGGACCGGGACAGACAGGCAGGGTGGGGCCAGGGTGTCTGTGGTGCTAGAGTCGTTATGGAGCAGCAAGGCTGGTCTCTTGACAAAGTAGGAAGGGGGGAGGAGGGCAGAGCCCGGGCTGCAGGGGAGGGGCAGGGCTGGCTGCGGGCTGGGCTCTGCCACTGGCTCCGAGTGACCCTGGGGCAGCCACATGTACCCTCTGGGCCAGCTGTCCCACTCAGGCATTGTTGGATCCTGGAACAGAAAGGGACGTTAACAAAACCGGTGAAATCCCAGTGAAGCCCACTGCTTCGTTAATAGTGTCATGTCCGTGTTGATTTTGTAGTTTTGATAAAGGTACCCTGGTTACGTAAGGTGTTCACATTAGGGGAAGCTGGGTGAAGGATGATTGGGAACTCTCTGTGCTATCTTTGTGACTTGGCTGTAAGTCTAAAATGATTTCAAAATTAAAATGTCTGAGAATTTTAACAGAGAAAAGGAAAAAAAGGCATTGAAATATGCACACCCCACGCTCACTTCCACCTCTGCGAGTTGTGTGTCTGGGATATCTGGGCCAGACAGAGGGGGCTGGAGGCAGAGGGTGGCCAATGAGCTGGTGACCCTGGGAGAAGTGGGGGCCCAAGGGCCTCCAGGGGGGAACTAAGAGTGCCACTGAGTGCCCTGAGCTGAATCTCAGTGCCAGCGTCCACCTGGCCTGGCTGCATTCCCAGGTCCAGTCCTGGAACACTTGAACATCGAACATCCGGTCCACTTGCTATTTATAGTCAGACCAGACAGGCCCTCAAGGGTGCTGTGACCCACCTGGAAGGGAGAGAGGGGGAACAGGAGACCCAGTGACTGTGCCATCCCCACCCCTACTGGACAAAATTAAGAGCACCATCTTCCCACCCGAAGGACCCCATATTTTGGGTTCTGGGGTGACATGGAGACAGCTCTAGAAGGTGAAGCATAGGTAGAAAATGGGTCATTCGGTGCCACTTGGAACACGATCAGCTGTAAAGTGCAGACTTCGGAAGGAGGAGGACAGAGCAGAGGGCAAGCCATCTTTAAACTCCATTAAGAGCTAAGACCATAAAGTAAATGGGGTGGCTTGAGTCAGAACCCTTGGTTCGCATCCCAGTTCTGCCACTACAATTGCTGTGTGACCTTGGGTAACGGACTGAACCCCAGCCTTTCCTGTTTCTTCTTCTGTAGAATGGAAATAAATCGTGTCTACCTCAAAATAGTGGGAAGGGATTAAAGGAGAGAGATCATTTCGATGACAGGGATTAAATGAGATAAGTTAAATGAAAACAACACAGTAAAATATAGGAGTTCTCTAATTTTTTCTTTTCTTTTTTTATCCCATAAAAAAGTCAAAATAACTGAGCTATCCAAACAATGAAGAAATCTACATTTTTTTCAACAAAGGATGGTTATGTAAATCATGGCAAAGCTACTTAATGGGCCATAGGTGGCATTTAAAATGAATGTGCCACAGCAGCAGAGAAAGTGACCGCAATACAGCATTAAAGGAAGGAAGCCAAAGCCAAGGAGCACCAATCCGGCCATGTGTACTGTAGATCCTAGGAGAAGATTCTAGAAGGAAAGGCACCAAAATACTCCTAGTGATTGGGGGTGAGTAGAGAGGGGCTTGCAGGTGACTTTCTTCTTTTCTAAATGTTCGGAAAGTATTTTACGTTTTATAATAAAAAATTTTATTTCATAAAAAAAATTCCCCAAACCACAGCAGAAACAATTAGGGTACAACAAGAGTTGGGGCATGTTTTGTGTGGGTCTGGGATACACAGGGAAGGGTAGAGGGCAGAGCCCCACCTGAGGGCTGCGGGCGTGGGGGGGACAGGAGAGGGGTCGGCCGTCTGGGGCAGTGAGGCTCATCCTGGGGTGGCTGGACAGGCCTAGCACCAGCCATGGCCACCAAGGGCAGACGGGCTGGGCAAGGCTCTCCCGGGCTACACTGCTGGAGGTCCAGGTCGAGGCAGACGGGAGAGACGGGGTAGCCTGGCGTTTTTGGGGAGGGGTGGGTGGGCGCCGGGATCCCTGCAGGCTGATGGCAATGCCGCAGAAGGAGGCCACGTCACCGCTGTGCCCCAGGACTCTGCCTGGCCCACCGGCTGCCACAGTCAGGACCATTTGCTCCTCAGTGGGAGAAGAGCAGGCGTGGTGTTTGGGGTCCCTGCCACCCTGGCCCCGGCCCACCCCGCTCCATTTGCCTCTGCTCTGGAGCAGATTTCCGTGTCTCCCCTCCCTCCCAGACCACGTGGCCTGCAGGAGCAGGGCCAACCACACTGGCAGCCATCACAAAACAACAGACTTTAATGGAAATCACGAAGGAGGGGGCAGGCGGAGGGAGTAGGGCAGGGTCGCATAGCCCACACTGTTCCCTGCAGCCAAGCCTGGGCAGTCCCTGATGCCGTCCCCTCCCCACACTTCTCAGCTCTTCTGGCAGGAGGGCAGGATTTCGGGGCCCCTTGTCCAGCACACTTGCAGTGAGCCCAGTGATGACGTGGGGGGGGTGTAAGCAGAGCCGGGGCGTGGGTGGGACGGCAGGGGTGAGGCGGCCTGAGGAGGTGCTGCTTAAGCCAGAATGAATCCCGAGGGTCCCCCAAGGATAGGGCTACTTATCTCCTGGGTGGGGGGTGGGGCTGGGGGAGTCAGTCACCCCACCAGTGTGGGCCTGGTACCATGGAGTGGGACGCAGGGGTGGGGCAGGTGTGAGCTTCGGTGGTGCTGTGGCTGTTGGTTTTAGGGCCCAGGGTCAGGGAATGGGGTGCCCTGCTTGTGCCCAGAGTGGCGCTTGCGGGATGGACCAAAAGCCCCAAATCCCCGACATCCTTCCCCGCTGCTGCTGTAGCTGTGGCTGGCTGAGCACCTGGTCTACCTGTCCTGACTCCTACCCCAGACACCTGAGAGCCCCCTATTTGGCCTCCTGTAATGTCCCCACAGCCACCTTCACTGCTTGGAACACAGCCCAGTCCATCTAGGAAAAAAGAGAGAAGACAACGAATTGTCAGTCACATTCCCAGACAACGAATTGTCAGTCACATTCCCAGGCCCCCTGCCGCCCTGTACCCACCCGGCCCAGGAAGACCACCTTCCTCTGTGCACGGTGGCTGCCCGCCTGGCACAGGGCTGGATCCGCTATGTCCACTGCAGCTGGGCCATGGGGGACTGGGGCCGCACACCCAGCCCGCTGGCCAGTGTCACACTCACCTGGGCACAAAGCAGGCGGTGGTCGGGGGGCAGGCTAGGTCCCTGATGGCAGAGCTGAGCAGAGAGGGCGGAAGTCTCGGGGGACAGGAAGTGCTGAGTGACGCTGATGGTGCTGACGAGGCCCTGCACCTGTGTCAGGGAGGACACAGGCAGGAGGGTCAGCGGAGGCCCAAGAGTGCGCATCCTTCCCTGCCCCTCTGGTCCCCGAGACCTAGTTCCACTAACAACCCCACCCAGCTCTCAGGGAGCAGAGGCCCCGGGGACAGCAGCAGCCACTCCGAAGGCCATGGCCAAAACCAGGCCAAAGGGCTTCCAGAGAGGACACAGAGCCCCCTCCCTGGGGAAGCACCTGGTGGGGAGCCCCCGCAGGCACCAGCACGGCCTCCCCGGGGGCCTGCAGCAGGGTCCAGCAGCTCACGCCCCACTCCTCCCGCAGGCGCCGCCGCAGCCCTGCGTCCAGGTAGCAGCTGCCTGGGGTGCCGGGCTCCAGAGTCCCTGCCCCTGCCGGGCACACCTCAAAGAAGAGAAGGGGGAGTGAGTGAGGCAGGGAGGGAGGGCCAGGGCTGCAGGAGGCCTGGCTCCAAAAAGAGCTGGAGGCCCAAGTCAAATCGTGAGGGACAGGCGGGGAGGACGTGGGCCGGGTCGTGGGGGGCTGGGGCAGCTCGGGTCTGCAGAACAATCACTGGGCTGGAAGGAGCTTACAGGAAAGGATTAGGGCCCTAAAGCTGGGGCCTGAGTCCCTGCTTTTCCTGGGGCTGGATGCCTTTAATAGCCTCTGTGGCCCCAGCCCTGGCCCCCCTCTGCTGCCCCTCTCAATGGTACCCGTTTGTGCAAAACCTAGGGAGAGCTGCTGCATAATCCCGATTCAGGAACTGTCTACACCAGCAGTTCTTCACCTGCAGTCTGGGGAATGGCCTGAAATGTGTGTGCCAAGTGCTGGGTGAGGGGGTAGCTACATGTCCCTGGGGAGACCACCCAAGGCATTCATCAGATTCTCCTAAGGTCCTGGGTCCAGGAAAGGAAGGCCACACAGTGCAGGGACAGGCCCGGCCTGTCCAGGAGGAGCCCGCTGCGGCAGGCACAGCCATGGGGACCTCCACCAGCCCAGGTGAGCAGGGAGCCCCTCAGGCAGGCGGGGACTCATAGAGGCCAGAGGGGGAGGAGGAGGAGGAGGTGCCCAGGAAGCACCTGCAGAGGTGAGCGCCAGCATCATGCTCCAACCAGCCGCCAGCTCCCTCCACCCGCTTCAGTGAGGACCTCAGCGGCTGTCCCTGGGCTTAGGGCAGTAAGATTGGGCCGTGGGGGGAGGGGAAGGCCGGGAACCCAATTGGACCCCAGGGGAGTCCCTGCCATGTGCCAAGACGCCTTTGCCCTGGAGACTCAGGTCCAGCCTGGCTCTGCAGTAGACCACCCAGCGAGAATGTGGCCCTCAGCCTTCCCCATGAGTCATCGGGTTGGGACAGCCCACGGCCGGCCACACCCAGCCGAGACGGGGCCATCTGTGTATGGAGGTGTGCTGCCATCTGCGTGTCCCAGCAACTGTGTGCACATCCACACGTGTGCGTGCCCGTGGGCGGGAGGGTGGTGGACACCACATTGTCCTCTGCATGTCTGTGTGTGTGTGTGTGTGTGTGTGTGTGTGCATGTGTGTGCGCGCGTGCGAGCCTTAGCAAGGGGTGACACTTGGTGGGTGTTTTTCCCCAGGACAATCAGGGCTCAGTTGGACTTTGGGACCGCTGGGACCGCCCTAACCTTACCCCTGGCCTCCTCCTCCCCTGGCCCTTGAGAGCCTCCTGCCCCCTAACCACCCCCGGCCCCTTCTCTGCCATCTGTCCGTCCCCTGCCATGCAGCCACCTTCAGCCCCTTGGTCGCCAGCACCTCCAGCAGCACCCTCTCCAGGAAGCCTCCCCTCAGAAAGTGCAGATGCCGAAAGGAAGGCAGCAGGACAGTGTCCCAGAAAGGTGCCCCGTTGTCCCCCAGCCACCCCCCACCCACAGCCCAAGGAGAGAAGGCCGCCTGCCTCAGGGAGAGCGCAGTGTAGTGACCCGGGGCTGCGACAGACATAAGCTCAGATCCCAGCGGTACCACTGAGCCACGGTTTTCCCACCTGCATATTGGGACAGTGGCGGTGCCTGCCTCAGTGGGGAGGTGGTGACAGTTAACTGGGATATCGCACCCAAGGCCCTGTGCCCGGCCGGCAGCAGCTGCTGCCCTCACTGCAGCACCGGGCCCGCCCTCCCGCCTCGGGCCCTGCTCTCCCTGAGCCCCACCGCTGACCTGCCGGCCCCACCTGTCGCCTCTGACCTGTCTGAGATGAGACTGTCCGGCTCACCTGAGGGAGTGGGGCGGGAAGCGAGCACACAGGGAGCACACACTCAGGTGGGCGGACGGGATGAGCTCCTGGGGCTGGGTGGGGGCAAGGGGAGGGCCCCCGGCTCCCTCCTCACCATCTGGAGAAAGCGGCGGATGCGCTGGGCGTCCTGTGCCCGGAACACGTGCCACACAGCGCTGACCTGGCTGCCCGGAGACCAGAGCCCCTCCCCGTCCAGGCCTGAAAGGAAGTCTGAGGGAGGGGGGCGCTCAGGTGGGCCGGCGTGCGCACCTGCAGCCTGCCCGCTCCTGCACGGCCCGTTGCCAGCCGGGGACCTACCTTTCTGCGCCCGGTGCCAGGCCGGCAGCGGTGCCTCGGCGTGCACCAGGATGCTGACCAGGTCAGCCACCTCCACGCAGAGGTTCTTGGTCCCCAGGTGTCCCCGGTGTGGGCTCACACCTGCATGGAGGTGAAGAAAGAACAGGTGAGAACACAGAGAAGCATTTCAGCCCCAGGGCCTTGGCACAGACGCACATGTGCCCGGGTAACAGGTACCAGAACAAGGAGGGGGCAGGGGGGAGGGGACACGCACCATAGGCTGCCCAGAGCTGGGGCTCCAGCAGACGCAGGGCAGGGCCCGGTGGGAGGTAGGAGGCCAAGTTGAGTTTCCCGTGGTGGGCACAGTACTCCGGGAGTGGCAGGCTGGCAGCCAGGTTCTCCACCCTGGGGGTGGGGACAGGGTCAGGCCCAGGAGGCCCAAGCCAGACACCAGAGACCCCATCACAGCCCCCGCTGCTGGAGTAACTCCCAGAGGGCAGCATGGGATCTCTGAGGGTCACAGGGTTCGCGTGGGGACGAAGGAGGAGGGGAGGGCTGGCCAGGGAGGTAGGACTGGCCCTTGGTACCACACACACCTGCTGGTGTCCTCGTCCCCCAGAGCTCGGTGCAGCAGGAGGACAGAGCCCTCGTCTGACTTTGGGCGAACTGGTAGAGAGACAGAACGGCCCTTGTCCCAGAGGCCCCTGGCCCAGTGGGAGTGGCACACGAGTCCAGTCTCTGCCCTGGGCCTGCTCCCAGCCCCAGGTCACACTGGGACTCCTGTGCCCCCCAGCCCCTGGGACTCAGGCTCCTGGCTCCCCCCACCCCGGCAGGGACACTTACTCTCAGGCCGGGAGAAGCCCTCCCAGAATGCTGTGCTGCCCAGGCTTGTGGGCTGTGGGGGCCCGAGGGGAGCCAGAGCCTGCACCTGGCCGCCAAGCGCCCCAAGAGCTTCCATCCCCCACAGGCCGCCTCGCAATGCCCTCTGGATCCCTGACACCAACACGGGCTGTAGCGGGAGAGGAGGGAGGACAGGAGGAGAATGGATGGGGCGCTGGTGTGGGCCGGGTGGGCGTGTCGCAAAGGTGCCAGGACAGCATGGGGACCCAGCCCTGCGGGTAGGTGAGGCCCTGGGTGGGGGGTGGGCAGGGAGCCTCACCTGGCCCTGTCTCCAGTGTTCCTGGAAGAGGTGGAAGCCTCGCCGAGGCCTGGGCTCCTGCAGCCACAGCAGAGCCCCGGGAGGTGGCAGCCGGGGCCGCACTGGGGAGAGGGGCAGGCCCAAGCCCCTGCGCAAGCCCGGGCCAGCTCGCAGCCCCGGCCCCAGGGCCTTCTCCTGGATCTTCCGCTCCACCACCTGCGCGATGATGCTGTCCAGGATGTTGGTGATGCGGTCGTCCTGCGGGGGGAGTGGCAGGAGGGCTCAGGACCGCCCGGCCCCGCACAGAGGGCCGACCACAGCCTCGGTCCCTCCCAGGCCTCCCTCCGTGCCCTTGCTCACACTGGGCAGGGCCGGGGTGACGGGGGCAAAGGCCATGTGTATCCGCTCGTGGCCCAGGCAGAGTTTGACCGCAGTAGAGGCCAGCAGTTCGCAGAGAGAGGGGCAAGGCAGGGACCTTCGGCCAGCACGGTCCTCTGCTGGGGTCTCCGTGGAGTCCGGGGTTTCTGTCGGGGAGGCAAAGGGTGAGGGGCTTCCTGTTTTGTCCCCAACGATCCTCTCGAGGCTCCACTGCCCACGACACACTTCCCTCGAGTCCTGGGCAGGGCTCTCTTTCCACCAGCACCCAACCTCAACCCTGCCCTGGGCCCCCGACCCCCACCACCTCTCCTGAAAGCAGAACCTCTAAAAAGAAGGGGTCAGAAGGGGAGTCTGGCCGAGAGGCGGTTAGGAGGCTTATCTCTAGAGGAGGGACGGAGATTACTGGTGGGGCTGACAGGTTGCTAAAGCAACTCCGAGTCGTCCCTGGACACTTCGGCTGCCTGTCCCCTTCCTGCCCCAAACTCTGGCCCAGCCTCCTTCCCACACAGTCCCTGGGGCAGGAGATGCTGCTTACCCTCTTTGATGTCCTTGGTCCTGTTGGTGTCCCCATTACAGGAAGGTTGTGGAGTTGGGGGCGTTTTCTCTGTCAGTTCCTTCTGTGAAATGCATCCACCACCCCCCAATCCAAGCAGAGATTTTAAAAACTGGCAGACACAACTCAACCCACGAGAATTAACCACGGGCTCTTGCAAGTACTAAAATTGTGTTTCCAGGAGCAAAACATTATGGGGTACAACGTTAGGTGGGAAAAGTTGCCCGTGGACTTCTGCATACAGTCTTAAAGTGTGCACTAAAATAGACATGAATAAATATGGAGACAAATGACTGGAAAGAAATATGTCGAAATGTTAAGGGTGGCGTGAGAGGTCATTGGTGTTTTTTTCCTTAAACTTGTCTGTATTTTCCAAATTTTCCACGATGGGTGTGTAGCACAGTGTCTGACACACAAAGTGCATTCAGCGAACTGTTTCTTGAATGGATGACTAATAAAAACATGAACTTCATAAAAGCTCTGCAAAGTGCTCACGGAGCACCTGCTATGTGTCAGGTGCCGGGAACACCAAGAAGGACCAGTGCTTCTCTTGAAGGAGCCAGTGCCCTGGGGACACAGCTGCACCAACACGCCCCACTGGCATGGCAAGTGCTGAGCTAGAATAGGCACAGAGGGGGACAGGACTCCACGCAGGCAGGGAGGACCTCTGGAGCAGGTGGGGGGCGGACGGAGATGCTCCAGCTTTCTGCATGGCTCCAATTCCCAGGGTGGGGGGAGCAGCCTGATTCCACTGGCTTCCTTCTCCCTCTTCACCCCGTTGAAGGGAAAGGGCCAACCCCCCCCAAGGGTCAGGCATTTGCAGGCACACTGTCCTATCCTGGGGTCCACCAGCTAGTCCTTTGTCACTTGTGCCATGGCCTAGTTCTTACCTGCTGGCCCCCATCCCCGGGGGCCCACACCCGGGCATCAGCTTGGCAGGGGCAGTGCCCCCGGATGTCAAACTTGACCCAGACCTGGTGCATTGCGGCGCTCAGCTCTGCCAAAGCTGGGTGAGGGGTGAAGAGGGGAGAATGGAGTTTGGTGGTGAGTGCAGGGGAGCAGGCAGCCCCAGGAAGCAGAAGGGCATGGCACCAGAGGGAGGGATGGCCACATGGGAAGCTGATCTCCCTGGGGAGCCCCGCCCCTCCAAGATGCCTCACCCTGGCTGGAGACAAACTGGGTCAGCATCAGGGAACAGGCAGGGTGCCCAGCCTCCTGGGCACACTCCTCTGTGGACTGCTCCTGCGAGCCTGTGGGGTGGGAAGGGAGAAGCTGCAGGGCCAGACATCAAGGTAACCACAGGTCAAGGTCAGGGAAGAAGGGCGAGGAGATCTAAATCAGGGAGCTCAACAAGCCAAAAAACATGTGCTTTCTGGGAAACTTGGGCTGCACGGTGACACAGGATTCTTTCCTTTTAGAATGCAGAGGGCTTAATATGCTGGGATGCTTTGCAAGAGCCATATAGAAGAGAATGTTCCAAAAGGCATCTGACCCTGGAACTCTTTTTGGCCATGTCTGTTGGGACACCAGGAAATTCCAAGCCGTCAATGTCAAGTAGCCAAGTTAAGCCAAGGGAGAGGAAGCTGACCACAGTGAAGAGGAATCGGAAGACCTGAGCCTAAGTCCTGGCTGCAACACTTACTAGCTGTGTGACCTTGGACAAGGCACTTAACCTCTCTGAGATTTTCTTACCTGGAAAACGGAGGCAGCATGTCCACGTCACAGTGTTACAACAGGTTTAAGCAGGTGCAAGCTGAGCTAAGTGGGCAGCACAGAGGGGGCACTTGACTTCGTTCACAGGTGGGCAAGGAGGTGGGGTGGCCCTCTGATCTGGGGACAGGGGAAGTCTGCTCTGAGGGGCATTGGGCAGCGGTGGCTGGGGCCGAGCAGGAGGCGACAGGGGCTTTTTGAGGAGAGACAGCCAAGAAATGGCCACAGCCTCAGAGCAGTCCTACTGCGACCCCCTCCCTCCCACCTCCGTCCCCTGTCCTCTCCTACCTGCTTTCTCCCCGGTCCTCCCAGCGCCTGCCATTCGGCCACAGGCCACACACAGCCGGTGGCTGCAGCGGGGACATCGCCAGTGGGTATTGAAGAGCCCATGGTGGCAACGGCTACAGCAGCGTGGAATGCCTGGGTTGTCCTCTGTCACGGCTGGCCCCTGGCCTGCTGACCGCGGGAGAGAACAGGGTCAGAGGGTGGAAGGCGATGGCCCCTTGGTGGGCCCTCACGTGGGCAGCCTCCGGGCAGGGGTGGGGAGAAGCGGGGAGCAGTTTCCATGGAGGGGACTCCCAGGGAAGGGACACAGTCACCCCTGCTTGCTCAGCAGCCCTGTCAAGAACCCCACGCAGAAGCTGTCCTCTCCAGCCAACCCTTCCCAGGGACACTGGAGGCCTCAGCTCCCCACGCCGGGCCTTGCCCCAGGGACTTCCCACTGGCCCTGAATCACCCACACCACTTCCAGCACATTCCTTCCTCCACCTCCTTCCCTCCCAAGCCCCACATGCTACCGGAAACGGCAACATATGTGACCAAGCTCAGGTGGCGCTCCCTCCAGGACAGCCGCTGATGCCCTTACCCAAAGGAGTGGGGTTTTTTTTATTTTTTTAAGAGATGGAGTCTCACTCTGTCACCCAGGCTGGAGTGCAGTGGTGTGATCCTAGCTCACAGCAACCTCAAGCCCCCAGGCTCAAGCGATCCTCCTGCCTCAGCCTGAGTAGCTGGGACCACAGGTGCGCACCACCACGCCCAGCTAATTAAAAAAATGTTTGTAGTAGAGACAGGGGTCTTGATATGTTGCCCAGGCTGGTCTCGAACTCCTGGCCTCAAGCAATCCCCCTACTTCGGCCTCCCAAAGTGCTAGGATCATAGGTGTGAGCTGCTGCATCCAGCCAGGAATGGGTTAGTTTAAGAGCAAATTTTCAGACTAAGCCGTTGTTGGCAGGTAGAAAAGGTAGGTGCCCCTGAGCACAAGCCACCTTGTGGTGTCTCACTTTGGGTGCAGGGGACTCAAAGCCAGCCAGGACTTGGCCCTTGCCCTCCTCAAGCCTTCCAAGCAGGGAGACGGACCCATAAACGTGGCAATGACTCTGGCACCTTGGGCAGGCCCTAGAGTCTGAAAATGGGACAGAAGGACAGGGGGCGGAGTAGGGAGCTTCCCAAGCGCCCGGAGGATGAGTAAGTGTTCATTCACCAGGTAGGAAGGGCGGAGCGCGGCATTCCAGACCCAGGGATCGGCCAGCGCCAAGACCCGAGGGGATGGCCAAGCTCAAGGGAGCTGGGAAGGGAAGGACGGGTGGTGTGTGTGCCGGGAATCCAGGCTGGCAGCGGCAGGAGCCGGCTGGGAAATGCCAAGGGGGCTGGGGCTGGCCTTTCTGGGGCCAGAGGGAGCCCCCCCATGAGCACCCAGGGACCGACCTGTGGGCCCAGGCTGTGTGTTTACAGAGACCACTGTCTGGGGCTGGGGAAGGGCGGCTGGAGGGGCAGCCTGGAGCCAGAGCAAGCGGCCTAGTGCCCGCCCATCTCTGCCATCGGCCCAGGTCCCACCGGTCTCCAGGAGCCCCCCGCCTGCCAGGGCTCTTGGCACTCAGTCTTGCTTGGCCCCAAAGCCCCCAAACTCGGAGAGAATTGGGCTGCACCAGGTTTGATGACACCTTCCCAACATCCCCCAGCCAGGCCAGAAACATCGGCGTTGACCAAGAGCCTAAGACGGGAGGAAGGGCAAAGTGGGGCAGGTACCGGCAGCGTGAGTGGGGGTGGGGGAGGGACACCTGGGGGCCTGGGAGGTCCTGCTCACCTTCCCGCTGTGCCCAGGCCAGGGCCTCCCGCTCCCTCCGCAGCAGGCGGCACAGTCGGTCCCCCAAACCACTGAGCAGGTGCCTGGCAAGGCCCGTGCTGAGCAGGGCCTCTGGGCCAGACCCCCGGCCGTCCTCCCTGCTGGAGCCTGCCGCTGCGTCTTTCTCCTGCTGCCGCGCCCCTCCCAGAGGCAATCTGGAGAGAGGGTGGAGGAGGGTGAGGATGGAGCCCCCAGGGCAGGATGTGGGGGCACCCAGGAGGACTGGCTCACCTCCGCACTTGCTGGGAGTGGCAGGCCAGCCCTCCCCCGTCTCCAGCTGCCTGGGCACAGCTCTGGCATTGGGCGAGGCCTGCAGGGAGAGCCACGCATGGTATGTCTGGAAGCCCAGGGTCCTGGAGGCTGGCCCGGCCGTCTCGGGGTCCTGAGGGGACAATGCGAGTTGGTCAGGAGTCTGGGTTTCCTGGGATTTGGCAAACCCCAGCCCTTGCCTTAGCGCCCGTGCCGTCCGCACCCAGAGCCAGCCCGGCCCCTCGCCCCAGGTCTACGAAGCCTAATTCAGAACCAGCGAGAGTGGACCAGGCAGCGAGAAGGTTCGCACGCAAGGCTGAGCAGGGAGCCTGCCGTGACGCGGACATCAGTGAGGTCAGGGGTCATCTGGTGTGTCACACCCAGGGCTGTGGGCAGCTGGGGTGATCGCCCTGACACAAGTGCAGGATCCAGCCAGTGTAGACTTTGGATAGCTCCACTAGGGCTTAGTGACACCGCTGGCTGCGTGACAGCGGGAGGAGACAGTCCCAACTCAGACGGAGGGCGCCGGAAGGTGAGAAGGCCGGAGAGTTTCAACACAGGCCACAGGTGCAGTAACCCAAGAAGGCGAAGGGGCCACCAACTTCCCGGCCCAGCCAGGCCCAGGCGGGTGCAGACAGACCCGTGCCAGGTGCAGGGGCATTTGGGCAAGGCCGTGAGAGAGTCCTGTGCCAGGCCCAGCGGTCCAGGAGTCTGAGAAAGCGAAGTGATCCCCAAGACTGAGTCCGGGGCCACCTGTGCTGCAACCCTCCGTGAAGGGGACAGTGTGACCCGGGGCTCCAGGACGTGCCCAAAGCCCTGTGGAATGGCAGAGTCCAAAATGAGTCTCCACAATCCATCTGGCCAGGAGAGCAGCCGTCCCTGAGGCAGGACTAGGGGTCCTTCAGGAGAGGTAATCCCCCAGTGGGGACTCGTGGCACAAATAGTCACGGCAGTGAACACTTATTGTTTACTACGAGCCAGGAATTCTTCAGAGCCTTCGATGTGAATTATGATAGCATTTCAGTTTTGCAGCCGTCTTCATGAGGCAGGTGCCATCTTTATCCCCATTTTATAGATGAAGAAACTGAGGCCCAGAGAGGTGAAGTAACTCACACAAGGTCACATAGCTACCAATCAGCCAAGTCAGGAACCAGGCGCTCTGACTCCAGAGCCCATGCTCTGAACCATGTCATTATATGGCCACCAACACACCATGGCTTGGGAGGAGACAGAGACGAAAGCCACTTGCCGGGAGCCTGTGGCCTGTAGATGCTGAGGAACTCCCAAAGAGGCAGCACAGTCCAGGTGGGGAACTTGACAACCAGGTGTGATCTACTCACGAAGGGTCTATGGTCCCCAGCCCCTGCAAAGCCCCAGCTCTGGCTGCCCCTCCCAAGCAGGGCTCCCTGCAGCCCCTCCCCTGCCCCCTCACCTCTGTGGTCATCATGCTGTCCTGCCTCCGCCTTGCTCCCTCTTGATGTGTCCAGCGCCTCCTGCCAAGCCCTGGCCCCCTGCCCCGCAGGGCCTGGGAAGGAGTCAGGTGGCCGCTTGGGGGCTGGGCTGCCCACTGCCTCCTGGACCTCAGGGCTGCCTGCCCTCTTGGGGGCCCGGAGCCGGGCAGCCGGGCTCTCCTCGTCCCCAGGGCAGCCGCCTGGACATCCAAACTGCTCAGAGTGTCGCGTGAGCCATGTCTTCTTCAGCTTGGTGTGGTGGCTGGGGGGGCAGGCCCTGGGATCAGTGGCCTTGCTCACTTCCTCGCTGGAATCACTAGACCCGCTTGTACCCCCATCCAGGCCCTCCTGGCACTTCCCACAAGGGCTGAGACCCCCGTCCTTAGCAGGCGGGTGGGATGAACAACAGCGTCCCTGGGCGGTAGGAGGCCCAGGAGAGGGGCCCCGTGGTATGGCAGGTGGCCCCAGCTGGCACCCAAGGCTCCCACTGCCTGGTCCAGCCCAGACGTTGCCAAGAGTGTGAACGAGGCCTGGGGGACAAGCAGGCCAGGGGGTCCAGGGAACAGTGCCCGGATGCCCCAGGAAAAGTGGGCAAAGATTCTGCTGCCTGCCAGCTCCTGTCTCTCCATCCCTCTGGTGGAGTGAGGGGCGTTCAGCCTCCCTGGCTCTCTGGAAGTGCCCGCCAGGGGCCAAGCCCAACAGCCCAGGTTCCGCAGCTGCCAGGGGCTCCTTGGCCCGTCCGAGAATGGGATCCTTGTGGTGAAAGCCCTAAAGAGAGGAGAAAGGGGTAAGCTTTGCATCCCAGAGCCTAAATATTGAAGAGCTCACATCCTGCTTAACAAATGGCGCTGCCCTACCTCGCGCTCCCTCTTCCCCCTGCCCACCCCCAGCTGCCCTGGCTGCCCCCAGACACGCACGGCCCCAGGGATCTCAGACTTCCTCAAAATCCAGCAGCTACAGGGCTAATGCCTGGCATAGCCAAAGGGCATCCAAGATCTACTTGGATTGTCTGCCGTCCTGGATCATACTGTTTTTTAAATATTTTAAAATCTCATCCTTGGGTGTGGAGGTCACCTGTGTGGGAGGTGCCCTGGACACAGGCTTTTGGGGTCACACACACGTCCTGCTCCTAGATAGAGGGGTCTTGCCTGCCCACCTTCTCCACCCAGGACTAGGCCAGGCATTCCGAGGCCGGAGTTCCCAGGGCCTTGCCCAGGGAGGGCAATGGGTGAATCAGCACAGCAAGGGGCTGAGTGCAGGGGAGGTCTAGAGAGATGGAGTTGCCCACAGGAGGGATTGCTTAGGGTCTACGTGGGGGGTGGAAGCTGGCAGGACCCTTGGGACCACTGAGCTACCTTGCACGGCCTGAGCCCCAGGTCCCCTGCCTGTCCCTGCACTCACCTTGCTGCCTAAGCCAAAGGCAGAGGGCACTTTGGGCTGGCCCCCGGAGTACACCCAGGGGTGCGGGACCAGGGGCCAGTCACATGGACGCTCTGGGGGCAGGCTGGGCACCAGGTAGGGTGGCAAGCAGGTGGGCACCCAGAAGGGAGCTCGCTCCAGGATCTTGGTCTCCAGAAGGAAAGGGCAGTGCAAGGGTCGGAAGGCCACAGGGTCACTCTTGGGATGGCCACCACTATGCTCAGGAACCAGGGGGCTGTAGCGAGGTGGGCACGCTGGCCCGCAGAACGCCAGCGGGTGGGTGAGCATGGCCTCCTTCCAGCGCAGTCTGTCCTTGCTGCCCAGCCAGTGGGCCTTCCTCTCCCCATTCTGGGGGCCCTCACCCTCCACAAATGGGAGCGTGTCCTTGGGGCCCTGGGGGAAGTCAGGGGGAAGCCAGGAGTCCGGGGAGCTCAGGACGCCCCTCCAGAAGGGAGCAGGCTCTCCCAGGCACAGCGGCCCATGGTGCAGGCCATCTCGAGGCGGGGTGCCCGGCTCCTGTCCCACAATGCCGTTCTCAGGGGTCGTCTTCTCCCAGACTGGGGTGTCCTTCAGGAAGCTGGGCGTACTCTCCATCACTCTCCTGTCCTCATGGGGCTTGCCCAGAGGGGGTCCTGGGGCACAACCATCAAAGCATGAGCTCCCTGGGCACATGCCCCAAGCACCTTACCACCTGGCACAGAGCGGGCACCGCCCTGGCAGCACCGAGGTGGCTCAAACCAGTAAGGCAAGTACCAGCCCACAGCCGGGCGACATGCTGCCTAGCCGCATGTGGCCAGAACGACCTGGCCTGGGTGGGATGCTCCAGTGTGGGGAGCTCACCCTTTTCCCCAAATTCCTGGGACTTGAAAGCCCACCTGGGCCACAGCCACTCAGCAGATGCTGCCATTTCTAGGGGGGCATGTTCTGGCCTAACCAAGCCAGGAACCTGGTCACAGGTCATGGGGTTGGACAGAAAGCAAGAACCCAAAAGGTGAACTCAATGGAAGGCACTGAACTGGGAAGACAAGAACCCTGGATCGTGGCTCTGACTCAGCCATGGCCTTGGGTGAGTCATGTCCCTCCTCTGGGGCTCAGTGTTCCCTTGTGTGAAATGGGGTGTGGGTCGCAGAGGACTCTTCCCATACTGCAGCTGTGGTTTTGGGGGTGCTGCTTGCGCACCCCCAGCCCACAGCCCCAGCCAGGCTTGCACGTGCAGGCAGAGCAGGCTGGGGAGTCACTGGGGAGCGCTCCCGCCAGGGCTGGGGCCGGTCTCTCCCTACACCTGGGCAGCCCTGAGCCTGCCTCTTCTGCTCTCAGTTTCTCGGCTTCTCGGGCAGAGTCCCAGGACAACTGCTGGGAGCCGGGATCTCCGCCCTGGCCCTGGGGGACGAGTGAGCCAGCGCAGGACAGGGGGATTGGGAGGCCTCAGCTGGATGGGTCAAGCTGCCCTCGCCCAGCCCGGCCGGCCGCCGCCGCTGGAAACTGCAGCCCTGCAGCCCGGCGGCGGCGGCGGGGGGGAGGGAAGGAGGCGGGGAAAGCGGGCTGGGCCCCAGAGAGAGGCAAGGGAGGGAAACTTGAACGTGCGTACAAGGGACGGGGATGACAGGTGGCACCAGCCCCGCAGCGCTCTCTTGGCGCGGTCCCCTCGGCTGGCCCCAGGAGGGAGGTGACAGAGGGCGCCAGGTTTTCTGGAGCCGCCGCCGTCCCGCCGAGTCCGGCGTCCTAACTTTCGGATGATGGTGGGATGTGTGGCCCAGCCAGAGGGGCCCAGGCACCTCGCTCCCTGCGGGCGCCGCGGGCTCGGCTCAGAAATCCCCCGCCTCAGTGTCCCCAGGAGGCGCGCCCCCGGCGCCCCCTCTCGGCGCTTACCTGGGCTTCACGGGCCGGGCGCGGCGCGGGCGGCGGTCGTCCTGGCCGGCGCCGGGCACCCGCTCCCCATGGGCCGGCTCCGGGGCCTCCCGGCCGGCGGGCGAGGACGCGGTCTCCCGCTCTCCGCTCAGCGCTCTCGCGCTCGCTCTCCCCCGGGACGGCGGGGGCGCTCTAGGGCCGCAGGTTGGAGGGGTCGGACTCCGGGATCTGCAGGATGCGGCACACGGCGCGGATCGGCCGCACCAGTTTCTGGGCCGAGGCCGTGGGTTGCGCCATGGGACGCCGAGACTCCGTGCTGCGCCGCGGGGAGGGCCGGGCCGGGGCGAGGGAGCGGGTGCCCCCGGAGGGAGAGACGGAGCCGGGCCGGGGGGAACGCGCGCCCCGGGTCGGAGGTGGCCGAGTGGGGGGAAAGGCCGAGGGGCCGGGGGAGGGGGTCGTGCCTGCAAGGGGGGCCGATCCCGGGACCCAGGAGAGAGGCACCAGCGAGGGCGCAGCACCGCGCAGCGCGGCTAATGGAGGGAGAGCGCGGCGGAGAGCGCAGCAGGACCTCTGATCGCCATCGCCAGACGCGCAACTGAGAGTGGGGAAGCTGCTCCGCCGGTTTCCTCCTCCAGCACCCTGCGGGAAACAGGAGCCCGTGATTCGGCGGCCCCGCCTGGGCCTGCCCCCTCCCGGGCCCCGGGGGCTTCCGCCAACGCCCCGGCGATGCCACCGGCTGCGCACGGGGAGAATGAGCCCTTTGTTCCCCCCTCCCCCCCGCGGCACCCGGGCGCCTGCCGAGAGAGGCTCCCCCGAGGCAGCGTGCCAGCTTCCCAGCCGCCCCACCCTCCCGTGGGCCCGGCCTCGGAGCCTGGCAGGCGGGCAGCACCCCCACTATAGGTGCCAAGCCCGGGAACTGGAGCAAAGGGCGGGAGGGGCCGGACCAGGCCATGGTGGGGCGTGGTGCCCTCGGGGGTGCTGGGGCGGGGCGCTTGGGAGGGGGCAGTGCCAGAGCTGGCAGGGGCAGTCAGGTTCTCACGGGTCAGTGATGGGTGCTCTGACCCGCGCCAGCTGGGCCTTGCTTGCTGGACCACTGCTTTCGGTCCTCTCCAGCTCTGGCACATGGCACACCCCACCTGCGCGCCTGCCCTGCCTCATCCTCACCTAGACAAGTGGCTCCTGACGGCCCCCCACCCCAACTCCCTCCCAAACCCCCTCCCAGGGCCCAGGGGCACCAAGGGCCATGCCTCAGGAGCTCTGGGAGGGCCTGGGCTCTAGTTCATCCCTGGTCTAAGGGCCTTCGTTTCACCAAATGTCAGAGAGGTGACAGGGCCAGATGAGCCCGGCCACCGCTGGAGCCCCGCACTCTGGGGTTCTGTCCCATCCTGGGGTTCACAGTGATCCCGGGCCGGCTCTGGAGGGGAGCCCATGGGAGTGGCTCCCAGGAGCAAGCAGGGAGCACGAGAGAAATGGGAAAGTAGGGCGCCCTCCACCCGGGGAAGCATCCCGGCTCCTCTGCGGGGGCGGTTCCAGAGCACAGACACACACAGACAGATTCAGACACACACAGACAGATTCAGACTCACACAGAAACCCACACGCCCAACGGGCACTTCCCTTCCCCTCGGGCACCCACCTCCCACCCTCAACGCCCCTGTCTCCCTGCGGAAGCCACCCTCAGCCCGCCTTCTCCCAGCCTGGGATGGGGCGGCCCCCAGACTCTCCCATCCCGTGGGAGGGATGGGTTCTGGATGCCTCCAGCCTGTCCCAAGTCACACCACCATCCCTGGAGAGCCCAAGCCTTCCTCCAGGGGCCGGGCCTTCCACCGGTCGAGGAGAGGAGGAGGGGTCCTGGGAAGGGGGCCCAAAGGCGTGGGCACCAGGCAGGACACGGGCCATGTTGGCATGGATTCACCCAGCCCCCTGCGGACCCCCCAGAGGCCAGCTCTGTGGCGGCGCAGGCTGGGGGGAGGCTGTTTACATGACTGAGTTAACACTCCCTTCCTCCCCCAGCTCCCCTGGGGGTGGCCGGACCTCAGTGTGCCCAGGAAGATGCTTTTGGAGGGTCCAGCGTGGCCTGGAATCCCCAGGCCCAGACGCCTGGCCTCCCACCCCCAGACTGGCTCCATGGGTGAAGACAGAGGGGGGGATGGCTGGAGTGTGCCTGTGGTCCCCCATCTGTGTCCTCTGGCCTCCCTCAGCTTGTGGGAGCGTCCGGGGAGATTCCTGCGGCTTGGGGCCTGGAAGAGGCCAGGGTGGAAGCCCGGGCTGTCCAGAGCCCTGAGGGCCTGTCACCGTCATCCCCAAAGGCGATGGGGACTGTCCCTGCGGATTGGGACAGACATCTCTCCCCCACCCCCACTTGCCATATCTGCTTTGTCAGGTCACAGTCCCTGGACTAGAGCAGGGCTCTGGGGACAGGCCCCAGAAATGCCCAGGGGCTCGCGGGGGCCGGGGTGGGGAAGGGACCCCTTCTTGACCCTCACCCAGCTCCCCTTCCTGCTGGGGAGCCCATGCCACAGGCCACAGAGTCCTTGTAGCCGGCTGTTCTGTGCCTGAGGACAGAGCAGAGCTGAGGAGACACACAAAAGACACAACACAGAAGGAAAGCCACACAGCGCCTGGACACAACGCTGGGCTCGTGGACAAAGGCAAGCTGACCGGCACCCCCGGCCACACGTGGGCCCGGCCCCAGCCCCGCAGCGACCCCGGGCGCACTGACACACGCACACACCACACACGCACACGCTGACACACGCTTGTGCTGACAGGCACGGCAGCACTCACGAGCCGGCTGCCCTCACGCCGTCCCCAGAGCCCCTTACCTGGGCAAGCACAGTGCCCCTCGGAGGAGCAGCCCCCTGCCCAGGGGAGGGCAGCAGGCGGGGGTGGGGGAAGGAGCCCCGGAGAGTCAGGCCAAGCTGCCACTAATCCGGGCGGGGAAAGGGGGGGCACCCACGTCAGAGCGGGGACTGCCGGGTGGAGGGCATCTGAGGACATCCCCTCCCACACACGCGGCCGTCTGGGCACCTAGCCCTGCTTCCCAGCCCCTCCATCCTTCAGACAGCTGAGGCTGGCCTCCCCCCACCCTGCTCCCCACCCCTGTGGCAATGGGGGGGTGCGGGGGGGAGGGGGATACCAGGGAGAATTCTCCCAGGACCTGGGGGGAGGGGGAGGGGGAGGGAAGTGTGGAGATGCTTTTGGAGCCAGAAGGAAGCTCTGTGGCAGATGCCACCCCCCCTGGCCCACCCACCCACAGCCCTGACCTAATTCCTCTTCTTAGCCCACACCTCCCCAGCACCCCTCCCCACCGCCCCTCCCCTCCCCCGCAAGCTGCTCACCGGGCTGCCCACCTCAGCCCACTCTGCCCTGGGCTCAAGACCCCCGTACCTAGCAACACCCACTGGCCCAGGGATTTCTGCAGCAGCAGGCATCATCCTCCTGCCCAGGCGTCTGCCCCTGCCCAGCCATGGGGGGCCAGGCCTGATGTGGGTGGGGGATGGAGCCAGAGATGCCCCAACTCAGTCCGGGCCAGGGGGGTGCAGGAACTAGAGGCCAGGCAGTGGCAGCTAGGGACACGCCCGAGGCCAGAGGCTGTGATGGGACCAGGACACCAGGGGCCACAGGCCCAGAGGGTCGGTGATGATGCCTGAAGAGGCCAAAGGATGATGGGAGAAGGGAGGAGGGAGGAGGGAGGCAGGAATCAAGGGTCCACTGCACCCAGAAACTGGGAGGCAGTGGAGGAAGCCTCTGGGAGGCAGACAAGGTGGTGGAGAGGCGAGGAGGGAGCCCAGGACCATGCGGAGGGGTGCAGCTCCCGGGGGGCCGGCCACGCTGGCCCTGCCTGGGGAGGCTGCGGGCGCGCTGGCTGGCAGCGAGAAGAGGTTGGGGGTGCCGGGCAGGCTGGAGTACAGCCTGGGCTCCCGCTAGAGGCCAGGCCAGAGGGGCTGAAGGGAGGACCAGGAACTCCGCCCAGAGGGCGACCACGCTGGGGCAGAGGTGAAGTCTCCGAGGTGTTTCTCAGAGGGGCAGGACTGGCTCCAAGGGAAGCACAGCTGACACCCAGTGCCCTGAGCCTCAGGATCACGTGTGTGCTTGCCCAGAAATGCCCCAGAACTTGGACTTCTTGCTCCTTCGCCTCTGGCCCCAGCATGTCTTGGAACCCATACAACTGTGGACAGCCATTCCCCAAAGCCGTGTTCTAGAGACCCTGGCATTTTGAAGGCTTTGCAGGGGGCCCCAAGTGGTGCAGGGCACAAAGACAGAAAGCAAAAGGCCACCCCCACCCCTGAGGAGCTTCTGGTCACTTAGCGCATTTGTTCTTTTACCGGCAAACACTCCTCGGGGCCACTTAGGTGCCAGGCCCTGTGCTGGGCCCTGTGGGATGGTGATCCGGGAGTCTGGCATGTTAACAAATGATGACAAGATACTTCGAGTCCCGCCCTGGGGAAGTCTGGGGAGCTTCCCGGAGGAGGTCAGGGAGTGAGCCGGACTTCATCACCAAATCGCACACTTGCGAAAGCATTTCACTTTGGGTAAATCGAGCTGTTTGTTCCAGGCTGGGATAATGCGACAGAGAGTAAAGTACAAGTCTGTTCTTTATGAAGTCTCAGCACAGAGGAGGAGAAAATATGATGTGCTCAAGGCAAGACCAGAGCAGAGACGGGTGGTCTAGATGAGCCTGCAACTCCCGGGGAGGGAGCACTCGCAGAGGGCTTCCCGGGGAGGTGATGTCCGAGTGGGGTTCCGAGGGCAGATGGGACAAGGACAGAGAGTTGGGCGGCGGAGGAAGAGCCGGTCGGAGGGACAACATGCACAGGCTGCACAGAGCCATGAGGCAGTCTGATTGTCGGGGCGGAGAGCACAAAGCTTCGCCAGCTCAGGCAAGCGGCCCAAGTGACGCTGTTGCCCACTCTAAGCACCCATCCTAGGAATGAGGGTGAGTGAAATCTTCCTCACCACCCCGCAACGTCAGGCCTCGCCCCTCTTCTTTCTTTGGCATTTGCGTTTCATTTTGTCCATTCATGATGTACTCATCTTTTTTTGTTGCTCCAGTTTGGGCGTGTGCATCCTGCCATTCCAGCCCTACTCAGGCAATTCCTGGGCAACTCCTGCATCAGGAGACAGGGTCCCCAATGCACAGGCAGCACCATGGTGGACAACTTGCTACAGCTCTCCAAGCCTCAGTTTTTCATCTGTAAAATGGGTATAGCTCCTAGCTGACAGGCTTTTGGGGAAGATTCAAGAAAATTATCTGAAACCAAATGATCCGTACCTTCTCCTTGCCTCCTAGGCAACAAACATCTCATTTTCTTAAGTACTGCATAGTGAGTGACTAAGTGCATAGCCTCTGGAGCCAGACTGCCTCGTTCAAAGTTCGATTCTGCCATTTACAAGCTGTGTGATCTTGGGCAAATCACTTGCCCTCTCTGTGTCTGTTTTCCTGTTTATAAAATGGAGATTATAAGTGTATGTACCTCCCAAGATTGTTATGAGGATTAAATTACTATACGTCAGGGACTTACAGCAGTGTCTGTGGCAGGGCAGCCACACTCTGGGTGCTGGCATTACTGCTCTCTGCATGCACCCCTACACTATCTAGCAACATGTCTGGTACCTGGTTGGTGCTCAATAAATATTTTTTGAATGAAGCAATGAGGAGATGACACCGTGATGCAAAGGAAAGCCATGACAGGAGGCCACTGGGCTCCCCTCTGCAAGGAGCTAAATCACCCCAGCAGATTAAGTGCCTTCCCCCAAATAAAACCCGGATAATCCCACACCAAGAGTTAATCCGGACTCTCCCAGGGCACTCCGGGTTACCACCCCGTTTCCCCTGTTCTCATCCTGCGCTCTCACCCACCTCTGTGCTTAATCGAAAGCAGGTGGACGAGGGGAGCCGCCGGGGCACTGTGGCGAGACCAGCATCCCGGGCAGGAGAGGGCAGAGCTGGCACCGGCTGCCCCAGGGATTTAGAGCAGGGCACGGACCGCAGCCAGCACAGGCGGAGAGCCCGGGTCTCAGGAGAGCGGAGGAGCCTCCGTGGATGGGGCAGGCCAAGGACCAGTGACCACAAGCAGCAGCGAGGGCCACAGGAGGCCTGACCTGAGCTCCGCCAGGCCCCAGCAGGGCGAGGCTCTGGCCAGTCTCCGAGCCCCGCCCGCCTTGACCTGGACGCCGGGGGCAGCCCAGATCCTGGCAGCTGCTGCCCTCTGGTGGCCACTGCTCAGAGGTGCAGTGCTGCCCTGCCACTACCTGGGTGTTTCCAGAACTCAAGGTTCCCCAGCCCTGGAGCTACCTGAAACCCCCTTCGCCCCAGGCCCATGGAGGAAACAGCCTCTCCAGGCCGGCCCTGAGCATAGCTCCAACATCCCCACAGGACTAACATGCTGCCTGAGCCCCCTGCACACCATTGCTCCTACTGGTTTCTCTATAATGCACCTTCCTGCCGGGGCCCAATCCCTGCCTGGACTGACCCCTCCTCAGGACTGGTTCCCGCTCTCCCACCTGTGTTCCTGGAGCTCCCCAAGAGCTGTCATGACAGCACTCACTGCACTGCAACCGTGGGTTGATGGCTCTGTCTCTGGAGGACCGGGCTCCTCCTGCCCTAGCCCCAGCCCGGGACTGGCCCGGAGCGGGCTGTTCAATTTCAAGCGTGTGATGTGAGGCGTGCGGACACCAATTGGGAGACACAGAACATCTTTATGTATTTTATTTATCAAAATGTTCACAAACCTAACCTCATTCACCAACAAAAAACACACAACCAGGACACACACACGGGGCCTTGGAAAAGGCTGTCAAGTACTTTGAAGGACAGGAAGGAATGAACACAGCTGGCTGGACTTTTGGTTTCGCTTGCAGGGGTTCAGGGGGTGCTCTGGTCCCACAACTGGGGAAGGCAGAGGACTGTGAAAGGCAATAAATAGGACCCGGGGCCCAGCCTGCTTTGGTATATCGTGGGTGCGTCCCTGCATGTGGCTCTGCCAGCATCTGCCAGGAGCCAGGAGGATGGGGCCATGGTGGCTTTGCAGGCAGGCCAGACGTGCAACCACAGGTCCCTCTGAGCAGCCCCAGGCACCCTGCAGGGCACGAGGTAAGACTGGGCCAGTCGCTGCAGCCCCTAGCTGTCCATGTCGGAGGGCACAGTCTTTTTCCTTGTCCGAACCTTCAGGGAACGCGAGGTGCCCTGGGGGAGAGAGCAGGCGGCCATGAGAGGTGTGCGCTAGAGAGCCGGCACGGCCACCCTCCCCCAGGCCATCTTCCCCCACGCCGTCCTGTCCCCGTGGCTGACCTCCCGCACTGGTGGCTTCCTCTTGACCACACGCAGGCTCTGGCTGCGGCTCAGTGGCTTCTCTCGGGGCCGGGCTGGTGGCCGGGGGGCTGCCTCGGTATCTGACCAACACTCATCCTCTGTGTCACTGTCCTGGAGGCCCCCTGCCCGGTACCCTGTGTGGAGGACAGGCCGGGCAGGCAAAGCTGAAGACCTGGGGCCAGGCCTTCCTCTAGCCCTGGGGGAGCCATGCTTGTGTGGGAGATGCCACCCTCTCACAATGGCTCTGGGTCCCTCTGCCCACTCACCAATGGGTGGCCTCCGGTGGGGTACCTGGTCCTCCAGGTAGAGGGGGTCCTGGTAGGCAGGGGCAGGGGCATCGGGGATGGAACGCAGGTCCTGCATGGAGAAGCTCCGCAGCCTGCCGGCCAGTGCACCCTGACTCTAAGAGGGAGGGAGGGACTGCTAGGGGAAGGGGCTTCAGCAGGGAAGGTGCCTGGGGAAATCAAGGGCCCACCCTCGCTAATCCCTGCGGCTGGGACTCAGCATTGAAAGCAACCCAGCAACCTTCTGGCACTGTGCCTTTGTGGCACCAACAGGAAACCAAGGCCAAGAGAGCAGGAACCGCTGCTCACACTCAGTATTGGAGCCAGGAAGGTCTGAGCTTCCAGCTCCACGCTCCTGCCAACACCTCCCCTGCTCCCCCCTGCTCCCCAGCTGCTATCTCTGGGCTCCCCGGCAGAGGAGCTGGACAGGCCCGAAATGCACTGGGGGGGTGAAAGCCGGGGACCAGAGCACCTTGGTGGCAGCCTGCACGGCGGCCGAGGCGGCAATGTTGAGGCCCCGCTTGCCAAAGCTGAGCATGGTCTCGTAGCTGCGCTCCTTGGCCTGCACGATGTATGTGTCGATCTCCTGCAGACCCGGGGGGGAGGGGCTCAGGCGCACAGCCAGAGTCCCTCTTCCTCTGCAGACCCTAAGAAGCCACCTGGTTGTCACACTTCCTAGCCCACCCCCACCCAGTGCCGGGGAGTGACAGATCCGGGCCCAGAACACACACACCAAAAGGCTTCCCACCCAGTTGCCCACCCCACCATCCCAAACCAACTGCCACCCTCAAAGGTCACCCACGTGCACCCCCACTGGATTATCCTGGCAGATGACATAGGCTAGGCCTGTCATGGTCCCACAGCTTAGCAGCAGGACTGGGATGAGAACCCAGGTATCCCCAGCATCCTGGATCCAAGTCCAGGGCTCTTTCCCTCAGGCCTTCCCCTAAGCCCCCCTCCCCACCTCTCCCTGGGGTACCTTCTCATGGCGGGACAGGGATGGGTGGACAAACTTGCGGTAAAGCAAGCTGGCCCCCTTGGTGTAGGGCGACAGTAGCCACAGCACAAACGCCATCTTGATCTCATAGTAGAAAGGGAACCTGTCAGAGCATTGGTGGGGGGGGTGGCAAGGTGAACCAGGGAGCCAGGCCGAGGTGGGGCCATGCCTGCCCCACGGCCCGCCGACTCCCGGCACCCATACCAGGAGATAAAGATGTCCGTGATGACCTCTGCTGCCATGAAGAGTGCAAAGACGATCCAGTACATCATCCACCGGACCTGTGGGGCAGAGATCAGCACGGACCCTGCCAACTCCCATGTCCGGCGGGCCCAACCTGGAGACTCCCGAGAGCCTGTCCCTCGGCATTGCCGTATTCCCCCACCACCTGGCAGGACAGTGCCCAACCCCATGGCTTCACCCACAAGATCCTGCACAGGCACCCTGGTGGCCTGCCCTCCCTCCACACCCACTCGAACAGGCCCTATTCTCTTCTTCCGCACTGCACTCTGCATGTGCCACATGACCGTGCCCCTGGGGGAGGAGGGGCCCGCTCACACCTTCCCCACCTCACCAAGTTCTGCTACACACCTCCACCCTGCCCAGCCCCCGCGCTCACATATTCACGAATGTTCTTGGTCTTCACAGCTTTATAGGAGGAGTAAGCTGGATACAGCATCCCAAACACCAGCCTGGGAGAGAAGCCATGGGAGTGTGAGGGGCACCATGTCCCCGACCCAGGTGGCCGCCTCCCCCCACTGGGGTGCGAGGTGGCAGAGCCTGCCCTGTTTTTCCCGCTTCGCTTGCACAACCTGTGCCTGAGTCAGTGCCCTGGAGGCCACCACCCTACCCGGCTGTTTACAAACATCCCAAGCCTGCCCAGGCCTGCACTGGTGGCCCATGGGTGCGTGATGGAGCGCGAGAGAGCACAGCCACTCCACAAAGTGGGTGAGAGCACCACACTGCCCCCTCCCATGGGCATGCAATCAGACCCAGGGACACCAGACCTGGCACTGCCAGGTGGCAGACAGGAATATTCGAGCCAGGTGTTGGAGTTCTCAAAGAGGTAAGCAGCAGGGCTGAGTGAGGAGCCCGAGACCGGGGCGGTGGTGTCATGTGACAGCTCAGATGGGAAGCAGGCACCTGGATTCTCCGCCCACAACATGCCATGCTACTTTGTGTTTGCCAAGGGGCCCGAAGCAGGCCTGCGGCCCTCGCCCCGCGCATGTTTGCGGTGTGTGTGTGTGTACGCGCGCACCACGTCTGTGGATGTGCGTGGGCGGGGTCGGCATCAGCCAATGAGACTGGGGGTGAGGGGTCAGCACGCAGTACCCAAGGCCGCGTGCAGGTCCGTTAACCCTTGCGGCCACTGTTGGGGGCGGTGCGAAGGCTCTCAGGAAGTTCCCTACCCCAGCAGACGTTCCCAGCTCCCACCCGGGGCGAGACGGCTGAGAGGGGCCATACTCACACCACCAGGCGACAGATCATCCAGGACACCATCCTGCCAGCCTTGGGGACAACCCCAGAAAGACGCCCAGAGGGACGTTCACGCCAGACCTAAGACGGAGGGATCAGCGGAGGTGCGGGAACCCGTGGGGTGGTCCGGCTGCCCCTCGGCGGAGGCGGGGCCGACGGCCCGCTGGCTGCGACCCGCAGTTCCGGGAGCCTGGAGGACACGAAGGCCAGCGGACCGGGGCCGCGGCGGCCCAGCAGGTAGGAAGCGGGCACGGTCGCGCGGCTGGGGCAGTTGCGGCTCGACCCGCACTTCCTGCCGCGCAGAACCGGGCGTCCGGCCCTCGCCGCGCGCCGCTGCTGGTCCCGCGCGGGGGTGGCGATCGCGGCCTCGCTCGTGCGGGTCGCCGAGGTCCCAGCGCTCGGTGCCGGCGCCGGCCGCGGGGCGGAGTTTGCAACTCACTTAAAAGTTGCACGGAGCTGGGCGCTGCCCAACCCCTGCGCTCCGGCGCGCGGCGCAGGCGCAGTGCGGCCGAGGGGGCGGAGCGGGGCGGACGGCCCGAGGCCCGCCCCTTAAAGGGGCGATGCGCCGCGGGATTCGCACGGGGACCCGTGTTTGCTAGTGGGGAGACTAGGGGGTGCGCAGCGGCAACCAAAAGCGGGGGTGGGACGTAGGAGGGGACAAAGGAAATCTGGACCCTAGAGTTTTCACGGCTCTTTACTGGCTTCTCCCAGTGTCCTTCCCTCTGGCCTCAGTTTTCCTTCTATAAAATGGGAAAGGGCGTGAGATGAGCGGGGGTCCCCCCTGCAGGCCCAGGCGCCAGCTGGAAGGAAGTCCGGGTTTTACACCCCTGGGGCACCGAGAGCAGTGAGCACCTCCAGGCTGCTGCTTACCAAGAGAGAAAAGAGGGAGGACTGGGAGGGAGGGGACCTGAGAGACTCGTCACCCCAACAGTGGGCTTCAGGGGTTCACTTGTCTCCGGGACACCTCTCCAGAGCCCTCACAGCTGGGCAGGCTGACCATGGTGACTTGAGAGATTGTGGGTACGGCCCCGGCTCCTACGACGCTTTCTCCAGAAGTTTGAAATTCCACCTATTCCTCTGAGTCAAGAGCACACATATCCCTGGGACAATAGCATTGGTTGCTATTTGTAACGCATTTTGTGCACAGCGTCCTAATCTTTGCAAAGATCCTTTTTACCATTTAGGAAATACCGTGCTCAGTGGTGAAGAGTAACTTGCCCATGTCACCCAGTGGTAATTATTGCTGGCCATGGCTAAAGGCTTGGCTCGATCAGTCTTCTGAGGGGTCAGCAGCGGCCAGCTGAGAGTGCCCCTGGCAGGGGACATGGAACTGGAGAAGTTCCTCTCGGGGGGAAGGCCCTGAAAAAGAAGGCAAACTTTGCTGCTGTTACAACTTGCCATGTGGGGTTTCATTCTTTGGGACATCTTCGGCTTACTGCCTCAGTTGCTCCCTCTGAAAATGGGAAGAACAGTGTCCCCTCCACCCTGCACTGGAGAGAGGGTGCTAGCAGAGCTGCCCAGGGGTGTGGGGGCAAAAAACACAGGCAGTTACTACTTTTTATTAGAGCCATAGTTAAAAAACCCACCGCCTATGAAAAGCATGGAATAGGTAATGATGGGCCAGGGGAAGGAGGCTTCTGCAAGACAAACACACACAGTGATTATGCGGTCTTAATTATTATCATCAACTTTATTGGTATTGCCGGGTGTGAGAGCACGCAGTGAAACCAGCCTGCAAGAGAAACTCCCCTGAGGCCCCACAGCTCCCCTCTCCCTTCCTTACCACCCCCACACATCCACCCAGCCCCCCAACACACACCGTGTGAACCAGAAACGCCAGGGGCTGAGGATCCCCTAGGAAGGTCCCAGCCACCATCCATCTCTAGGCACAGACATTGTTTTCTATGTGAAAAGCATGCTGCGTCTCCTAGGAGGAGGAAGGCTGCGACTGAATAGGGGACCAGCTCAAGGAAGAGTGGGGAGTTCCAGAAGAGGAAGGGGACAGCCACGACTTGGGAGGTAACCATGCACATGTGAGCCTCAGCTCCTTTGGTGCCTGCTGCAGGACTGCCCCTCCCCACTGGCTGCCTCCTGGAGCCGCGCACCTGACCCCAGCATCCCTGGCCTCTCTCTAATCCTGTTCCCTGGGAAGGGTTCTGTGCCCACCCTAAGCCCACCCAGCTGGGACAGTCTCTCACATGCAGACTCCTGGTCCCAATGCCTGTGCTTGGTGAATCTAAGGCATAGGACGTCGCTTACCGCAGGCTCAGCGTGGAGAGGGGTGAGCCTGGCGGCTAAAGAGTGTCACCCTCCTTGGCTTTGGCAGAGTGAGTGGACCTTGTTTCTTGCAGCCTTTGGTCGTGAGCTGTTGACACAGTCACCCAGTTACACTGGGTTGCTAAGCAGCGCTCTGGACACATGGACAAGCCCCAGGGCAGGTGACCAGGCAGGCACACAGCAGAAAGCCGGGCATTCAGGGGCCAAGGGAGCAAAACATCTCCCACCCCCCAGAGGAGCTCCCCCCTGGGGGAAGCAGCTGTCAAAGTGATATTTATCTTTCTGCTGGGCAACGGCGTGCCAATGTGTCTGGAAGGCTCAACCCACTTTCCCTGGCAACCTCTCCCAGGCACAGGACAGGGCCCATGTCCCATTTGCAAAAGCAGGACAGGCCGCTCCAGGATGATGGGGGAGCCTGCTGGGCTGAGAGCACTTGAACGTGGCTTGAGGAAGTGGAAACCCAGAGGAGTCACCCATCCTGAGGAGCTGTCGCGGGTTGGCTGGGTACCAAGGCTGCAGGTAAGCTATTGGGCACAGGGGTCTGAGACTGAGGGTGGGTAAGGAACCCTCACCCACAGACAGCAGTTCTCCCCAAAGATCAACCTTCTCCCACACAAAACACCCTCCTCTGAGCCACCTCTGTATCACATATTCCTACAGACCAATACAATAATTATATGCCAGACACACTGTTCTAAGGGCCTTACATATATCGATGTATACATATTTAATGCATATAAATCTCATAATGAATAACCCTTCCAGGTCGGTATCTTGATTATACCCGTTTCATAGATGAGGAAACTGAGGCATAAATAGGCTAAGTAACTCGGCTGAGTGTTACTAGCTGGTTTCACCCGGCCAGTAAGCTGGCAGAATCAGGATGCCAAAAAGTCGGTTTTGTTACTGCTTTATAGCGGAAGCTGAGGCTCAGAGAAATCAGTTGACTTGCTTGAAATCTCACACCAAGTGGAGGGACTGAGCTCAAACTCACACCCATGTTTTCTAGACTCCAGAACCTAGTGTATGTTCTACTGCACAGCACTGTCCCCAGCCGTCTGTTCACCTGGCTGGCTGTGAGGTCATGCCCCAGTCCCTGGTGCCCAGCTACTCACAGGTCTGTCACTGAGAGACAGAGAAATGAAGGGCTTTTGTGACATGTGAGAGCTAAAAGGGGCCCTGGAGAGCAAATGCCCCCAGAGAAGAGACATGATCTGTCCAGGGTCACACAGCTGGCATGCTGTTTCCACTTCCTGTCCCTTACACTGTCACTGACCCCCACAAGGCTGCAAAAGGATTCCATTTACTCAAGTCCATGGGGGGCAAGGAGGAGTTAGGTTCCCAAGTTCAACAACTCTGCATTTTGCCATTCAGTGCTTGTGTGTTCTCCCCAAGACCCTGTCGCTCCTACTGACCATGGCCTGGGTTGCACGCCTGACTGCTGCCTGCCCCGCCCCCCGGCCATTGTCACAGGCTCTCTTGACTCCATTCTCAGAGATGGTGAGGGACCCACCTGCCCACAGGGGCTTGGGTGCGTAAGGTGGGACCAGGTCCCAGAGGACCTTAATGTCAGGCAGAGAGCTATGGACTTGGTGCCGGAAGAGCAGGGAGCCAAGGCGGGTTCCGGAGCAGGGGATGGCGTGATGAAATATGTTTTAGGAAGGTTAGACTAGAAGGATGTGAGAAGCAGCAGGCAGGGAAGGGCATGAGGGACCCAGGATAAGAAGCAATGGGGGATGGTTTGGACAAAGGTTGTAGCAGGGAAAGGGCAAAACCAAAAAGTGCCCATCGAGAAAACCTTTGGGACAAAAAACAGAGAGGACGTGGTGGCTGATAGAACATGGGGAAAAGAGGGACCAAGGTGTTACCCAGGACTCCCAGGCGCCTCACCCAGGGTGGAGGGTGGCAGCAGTGACAGAGGTTTGCCTAGCCAAGGAGTGGGGGCTGGTGGGAAGAGGAGAGGGACTGCCGAGCTTGTCTTTGGCCACGCCGGTTGGAGTTGACCCAACAGAGGGACCAACTCAAGTCTTAGTGGGCCCTAAGACAGTAATCTCCAGGAAGGAACACCTGGGCTGTGAGTCAGCCCCAGGTGACGGAGACTTGTCACACTGGTCTAGCACCTGAGTGTCATCACGGTGAACTCCTGAGCCCAGCCCCAGCTGGCCTTGGGGGTGCCCACTCCTCTGAGGAGGGAGAGTGTCTGGGCCCCTTCTGTTCTCAGCAAAACACCCTCATGACACCGGGGAGCCCACAATGGGGTGGGAACTTTTTATTTGAAGCAAGTGAATCATAGCATTGCCCCCAGTGCCCTGGGCATCCTGCCACAAGGAGCGGCACACAATCTGGGCACAGGACAGGGCCACCCCTGCCCGCTCCGTCTGCACCAGGCTGGCGTCTGGGAGCAGTCCATGCCCAGCATACAGCAGGGGGCAGCAGACGGTCGGCTCCAGGGGCTCCGCCCACGGGCCCCTCACCCCGTCCTCTGAAAGGCAGCGCTCCCGGGGTGCCAGGGCCCCAACACGCCCTCAAGCCAAGTCCACTCCTGGCAACTCTCCTGGGTGGCTCGGGTGCTTGCAGCTTCCCAGCACTTGAACTTGGCCAACTCTTGTACCCACCCAAGGAGCCACAATCCCAAAAGATGCGGGAACCAGGGGATGGTCCCAGCCTGAGGAAGCAACAGCTACAGAAAGAAAAGCAGAAAGGCTTTCAGCTGGGGGGCCCTCCTCTCCACAGGTAAGCTGGGATTCGGGATGACAAAGGAAACTGCAGTGACAACAGAGACAGACAGCACAGGAGAGCACCCAGGCTCTGCTGGGGCCGTTATTATTGCTTTGGGCAGAGGGGCTTTGCTCCCAGGAGGCCAGGCTGGCACTCCGAGGCTGGCACCACCATCCCCATCCTTATCAGCTATGGCATGGGCACACGGGGATGGGCAAAGGAGGGCCGGGTACTGCGGCCCCTCCAAGCACAGAGGCGAGGTAACAGAGGGGGCCCCTCCAGACTGCGCTGAATCTGCATGTGTGCACACGCGCCTTGACCTGTTCATACAGTGTACGGCGACAGGAGCGTAGACAGGCGTGGAACTGAGTGTCTGTCAGCGTCCCCGAGTGCGTGCAGAAGGGGCGGGCAGGGGTGAGTGCACCCAGCGCAGCCACGGGCTGCAGTGGGGAACACGGGCAGACAAGCAAACACCCAGAGCACCGACAGGAGAGACCAGAGGGTCAGAAGGACAAGCCTGAGGACAGGCAGGTCCCCTCCTTCCCAGCAACCCCCTGGCACCACCAATATGTACGAGGCAGGGAAGCAGAGCAAGGGGGCCTGCGGGTGGGGTGAGGGACACTGGGTGCCAGGGGTCCTGGGTGTGCCCGGTGCGTATACAGGTGCTCATGCTGACTACAGAGGTGATAAATGTCTCCCTGGCCAGTACATGGGGTGTGTCGTGCCCACCGGGTGTGTGTATGCAAGGGCTCGGGTATAGGCTGGCCACGTGTGTCTTCACACGGGCACATCTGCTGCTCATGGAGTCCCCCACCCAGCCTCCAGAGGCCACCCCGAGGAGCCCAGAGGCCTCGGACACCCCTAGGCACTGAGATCCACCACCACATGTCGGTACACCAGCGTCTGTCCCTTGAAGCTGGGGGCCAGGAGCAGCTGGGCGTCCCCAGCAGGCACGTAGCAGAAGGCCCGAGGGGCCTGCACGGCCAGCTCCTGGAACCGTACAAACTTCTGTCTCCCCTCGTCCCACTGGTAGATCTGGGTGAAGGAGAAGTCGCTGCCCAGCGCCAGGTAGCGGCGGCCACCCACGAGGAAGGGCTGCAGGGCCAGCGAGCCCCGGGAGGGCAGGGCCTGCACCTCGGAGAAGCGGGTGCCCTCCCAGCGCAGGATCTTGGAGTCCCCGATGTAGCGGCTGAGGCACAGGTAGCTGTCTCGGCCGGCACGGAAGTGTTTCACAGCCTGGGCGTCAGGCACCTGGGTCACCTCCCCCTGGGCCACAAACTGCTTCTGGGTGCGACTCCACTGGTAGATGACGGGCGCCTGGGAGCTGCTAGACACAATCAGCCGTGGTTTGCCCTCGCCGTCCACAAACTCAAGGTCAGTGTCACGGTGCCAGGCGTGCAGGGCCTGGTGGGAGTAGAAGCCATTCTGGTTCCAGCGGTAGAGGCTGGTGGCGCCTGCCTTGGAGCTGTCAGCCACGGCAAAGTACCAGTCGCCATCAATGCGGAAGGCCTCTAGGTCGTTGGGCTTGCGCACGCGCTGCGGGTCGATGTCCTGCAGCTTGGTGAAGCGCGTGGTGTTGGGATCCCAGTGGTAAATGTAAGAGCCACCGAACAGCTGGGCCACGACCACATACAGCTGGCTGTCCACCACCATGGGCTTGCAGTGCACTGCCGAGGGGGCTGCGCCAGGCAGAGCAGGTAGCGTCAGGCCAGTCGGCACCTCCCAGCCCATCCCACCCGCGCAGAGGAGATCGGTCCCTTCCAAACTTGGGCCAGGACCAAGGCTCTCTCCTGTAATATTCCACCCCCACTAACGTTCACCCACTAAGCACTCAGCCCGTCCTAATTGTTTCACAGCTAATAGTCAATTTTAGTATCACCCTTACTCCACCCTTCCCTCGGGGTTCAAATACAGGCTCACACTAAGCACAAAATAGGTGCCCCTAAATATTGACTGATGTTTAACCATAATGTCAGCTATCGAATTTTTATTATGTGTAGTTGCTGTGCTAATTAATCCTGCTGAAAAGGACCCCATTACTCTTCCATTTGACGCAGAAAGAAACTGAGGCTCAGAGAGAGTAAGTGACTTGCCCAAAGCTACCCCACTGGCGAGTGGCCAGGCAGGGGAGGGAAGAAGAGTTTGAGTGGATCCTAGGTAGACCAAAACGACACCTTGATGTTTGCCTAGTTCAAGAGTTTTTTTTTGTTTTGTTTTTGTTTGTTTCAGAGAGGGGATCTTACGCTGCTCTGTCACCCAGGCTGGAGTGCAGTGGTGTCATCATAGCTCACTGCAACCTCAAACCCCTGGACCCAAGCAATCCTCCTGCCTCAGCCTCCTGAGTAGCTGGGACTACAGGCATGTGCCACCACGCCTGGCTAATTTTTCTATTTTTAGTAGAGATGGGCTCTCGCTCTTGCTCAGGCTTGTAACTTCAAGTTCCTTAATGGATACAGGGCAATGTAAGTTTTCTGTTTCATCTTACGTCAGTTCAATCCTCCTTTCTAAATCTCTCTCCATCCTCCCCTTTCACTGCCCCTGCTACTGCCCCAGCGTCCCTCCAACAGACGGGCACAAATGCCCCTGCTGGTCTGCCCTCATGTCTTGCCCCATGCCTAGCCTTTTGCTACGCAGGAAGCTTTCTAAAATGCAGACAGGATTAGTTCACATGCCCTTCTCAAGCCCTGTCAATGACCTGGTCTACACCCATCTCTCATCTACCTACCACTCTCTACCTCAAACCTTATGCAGTAGTCATACAAGCTGCTTGTGATTTACACACACACACACTGAGCTGCCGCACAGCTTCTTGACTTTGTTCATGCCATTCCTGTGCCAGAATACTCTTTATTTTTATTCCTAGGTAAGTCTCCCTCAGCCTTCAAGATTCAGCTCAACCTCAGTAGATACAAAACTGAGCTCACAGCTACTATCTCCTCCTCTGTGTCCCTGGCCCCACCCAGTTGCTTAAGCCACGACCCTAGGTGTCACCTCTGAGTCCTCCCTCCCCCTCATCCTTCAAGACGCAGCTTAGGCAGCCCCTCCACCAGGAAGCCTTCTGATTGCCCGGGCTCGGCTCGTCCTTTGTGCTGCCAGAGCGCTGTGTTCACAGCTCCCTCCGAGCACCACCTATTGTGTGGATGTTGTCTGTGTGTGCAACTGGCCTCCCTCAAAGACTGGAAGGTTCTTGTAAGCAGAGACCATGTCTCATCTATCCCTCTACTTGCAGGAACTCGGTGGGGTGGAATGATGGAACCCAACACACCAATCCAGGTGCCAGGGCCAGCACCGCCAGGTGGGGCACAGGTACCTGGGATTCTGTCATAGTCTCGCAGCTGCCGTTCCACATAGTCCCACTTGAGGACGGTGCAGGCACTGACCCCTGGCTGGGCCAGAGCCAGGTAGAGGTCGCTGGAGTAAAGGAAGGGCTCGGCCGACACTGCGGGGAAGGGCAGGGTCTGGTACAGCACGAAGTCTGCAGGGACGAGAGGTGGGGGGCGGGTGTTACTCAAGTCCACAGGGAGAAGGGAAGAGCCTGTTGGGTGGTGGTGGGTGCTGGACCGCTGAGGCTGGGTGCCGCGGGGCAGGGTGGGGGGTTCAGGCAGCATCTGTACAGCTGCCCTGGGAGAGGCCCGGCCTGGTGCCCCAGGGAGGGGCCCCTCCTACCCGTGGTGATGCAGTCAAACTCCCGCAGCGGCAGGTCCTGCACCTTGTGCTCCTGGAAGCGGGGCGGGCTGGCGCAGTAGATGGGCGCCACCGTAGTGTTGGTGTGTGCCAGCCACTCCACCAGCCACTTCACCTTGCAGTCGCAGTTGAGCGAGTTGCCCCGCAGGTCCCTGGATCGTGAGGGCAGTGGAGGGGGGCACAGAGCAGGACAGGCTCTCAGGGCTCTGCGACCCAGGCCCTCTAGGTTTTCAGAAGTAGGTCCCGTCAAGGCTCCTGTGAGTCGTTCTCACGAATCTTTGTTCCAATTAGAGAAAAATTCCCCTCCGGGTGAACAAAGCCCCCCAGACACAGGCTTGGCCAGCAGAGTGTGGGCTCGGTTTCAGCCCCTGCTCACGTCTTTGGCCAGGTGCCTTTTGCAGTGTACAACCTGCACAGCTGTATGTTGCCTCCCTGTTCCTCCAAGCCTCCCATAATCCAAGGCTTTTATTTTGTTATGTAAATAATAAATGATTGTGGCTATGCTATAGGACTTTAATGTAGATTCAGATCAAACCTACATTTAAAAAGCACATGTTTTTAAGACATACCCACATGGTGTCTTGGGTGAATTTTGAGAGAATCCCAGTTTGGAAGGCCACCATCTCAACCTTGCCTTCTCAGAACCTCCCTAAGCCCAAGACACCCCCCGGCCTCTCAAGAGCTTCTGATCATCCCAGTTTTGACTCCCACACCACCCCCTCCGTCTATGGCACTGTGGGAAGAGGCAGGACTCAGGCCTTACAAGTCATTTAGGATGTCCAGGGGCCGAAAGATGTCTCTGGGCAGCGTCTGCAAGTTATTGTTGGCCAGCGAACTGCAAGAGAGATCCCCAGGTCACCCGAAGAGTGTGAGTGAGGCCAAAGGCCACAGATGTGGGCCTCTGGACCCGTGTGTGTATGGGGTGGGATGTACTCACAGGTGTGTCAGGGACTTGAGGCCTCGGAAGGTGTACTTGGATAGTGCCCAGATGTCATTGTTCTCAATGAAGCTGGAGGAAACAGAACTTGCCTCAGCTGTCAATCAGGACCCCAGACCCCCAGGCAGCAACTTCCCCGCACCCCAGCCTGGATTGCAGCCCGTGTCTCTGAGACAGGCTTCCACACGGAGCCTGGCATCCTCAAGTAGTGACAGGGCATTGCAGGGGATGGTGTAGGCAGATGGGTGAAGCGACCTTCTGCTCCTGTCGAGGGCTCTCGCCTCCCACCCTCCCTCCTCCAGCCTTCTCATTCCACTCCCCGCTCAGCCTCTGCACCCCAGGCCTGGGCTCCCTCCTCCCTCTTCCCTCCTGTTTTCCCATTGCTTGTCCCTCCCACACACAGGTACTGCAGGTGCGACAGTCCTGTGAAGGCGTTGTCTCCAATCAGCGTAAACTTGTTGGAGTTGAGTAACCTGGGGAGACAGAAGCAGAATTAGAGCTCCCGAGGGTGTGCCTGCTGCCCCCACCCCCAGCCCGCTGCCTCAGCCCTGGGCTTCCCGGAAATCTGGCTGCACTGGGCCCACCCTGGGGACCCCAGTGAAGAACCCCTGAGCCACCTCGGTAGCAAGGCCAGGCAGAAGCCCATTCTGGTCCCAGCAGCTCCCAGAGTCCTGCTTTTAAAAATGATCCAAGGCAGAGTTCTTCTGTCAAGTTGGCTCCCGGCCCTCCCCGATGGTCTTCTCTCCCTGTCCCCACCCTCACCCTGGCCCATTCCAGCCCCTCATGGGTAGCCGTCCTTCACCAACAGCACCTTGCAGAATTCCAGACCCTTCTGCCATCCCTTCCGTTCAGCCCCTAGCGCTTTCTTCAAACCTGATCTCTGGGGTCACCTGTCTCTAAGATTACCCCCCTGAGCACCCTCTGGCACTGGCCCCGGCTGTTGCACGCGATTCCCTTGGGTCTCTAGAGGATCCAAGTCCGTGACCCGAAGACCCCCTCCTTGGCTTCTGCGTGCAATCCTAGCTCTCCTCGCCACTGCTGCCCCCCCCCACCCCCCGCTCCTCCCAACTCCAGGCTGCTCCTCCTTTTGTGGCACATCCTATCGGAGCAAAAGTAAGGGACACCTGCATCTTCATCTCCAGAGGCTGCTTCCACCCACTCCTCCTCCCCAGCCCAGGATCTGTCCCTGTGACCATCCCCCCACCCCACCCCACCCCACCCTTCCCAAAGGGCCATCCATACAGGAACTGTAGCAGTGGCAGGTGGGAGAACGCTCCGTCCTGGATCTCTGAGAAGGCGGCATTCACCAGGGTCCTGCGGGGACACCCAAGTCAGTACTGTGGGGGGTCTGCAGGGACTGCGCTGGGGCAGTGACAGGGGGACAAGGCAGTGGCTTCTGTACTCACTCGCCCTGGAAACGCCCTGTTTCCCCAGCCTTGCCCCCACCTGTGTGTCTCTCCCTTCTCCCAACTTCACTGCCTGCTGGAGCTCCAGCGACCCGGGGCTCGCTCCCCTCTCAGTCAAGAGAAGGTTCCATCAGCCATCACTCGCAACATCATCCTCCGAACACCCACGATGTGCTGGGTGCTGTGGAGGGACAGGGCGGGGGACGGCAGTGGGGAGCTAGCATCCTGCTCCCAAAGACCTCGCAGCCTCTGTGGTCCTGCAGGCAAGGCGCGCCCCTGGGGCCAGTTGCTGCAAGTGACAGGCGGGCTAGGCTGGGTGCCCAGTGGCCGGTCAGCGGCAGGCATGTGCCCCGTGCCAGGGTGCTGTGAGGGCATAGCTCACTTCCCACCCCCTTGCTGCCACCCTCCTCCCCACAAGGAGCCCTTCTGCCCTTGGTGTGACATCACAGGCAGGGGCCCACATGCTCATGTAAACAACCCCCCACCCCGGGTCTGGAGCCTGGCACACAGTAGGTCTCATGGGTGCTGCTGATGGTGGTGATGATTCATTCTTGGCTGTAAACTCCCGCTTTCCCCAGCCATGGCCGCTGAGCCTGCAGGGCTGCAGAACTCCCTGCCTGGCTGCTGCCTGCAATCTCCAGCCCCAAGGACCCCTGGGGAGCCCTCCTGGCCCCCGCACTCTGAAGAGGGGGGGCAGGGGTTCTCCATCCGCTCATATGCTCTTGCCTCCTCTCCCTCCCCGCCCCCAAGGCCTGGGCTGCACACTCACAGGGAGATGACCTCGGAAGGCAGGTTCCTGGGCACTGCCTTAGAGTCCACGCAGAAGGCGGTATCCCTGGTGCAGGAGCAGCTGGGCGGGCAGGGGGGCGCCTTGGGGGGCCTCTTGGCGCCGACTTGCAGCATCAGGCAGAAGCCGATGGCAGACAGCGCCAGCAGCCCGGGGCCCCGCCTGGCCCGCAGCCCCGCCATGCCTCCTGCGAGCTGTCCCTCGCTGGCGGCGGGGGCCTTGGCCCCACGGCTCCTGTGGCGGAGGGCCACCGGCAGCTGCTGCCGCAGCCAGGGGCGCCTGCCCGCTGCGCAGAGCAGACTCCTCCTGCCCTCGAGCACCGAGCACCGAGCACCGAGCACCGGCTGCGGTCCCCTCCCTTGCTCGCTCCCGCGAGGCGGCTCGGGCGAGGTGCGCGGAGCTGGAGCCGGAGCCGCAGCCTGGGCTGGCCGGGCTGGGTGGACGCGGATTGCGGCGCGGGTGGCGGGGGCGCGCGCGGGGGCGCGGGGGGGAGGCCCGGGCCTGGGAGCAGCCAAGGGGAGGAGTAGCCGCCCTATGCCCTACCGGGCGGTCTCTACGGCCATCCTGTGTGCCCGTGCGTGAGTGCATGTCTGTGAGCGCGTACGTGTGCATCGGGTGTTGGGCACGCTGAGTGCACACCTGTCTCTGCAGGGTGCACACCTGTCTGTGCAGGCACAGACACATACTGCCTTGCGGAGGCGTTTGGCATTTCCGAGCCATGTGCCTCTGTGGACCTGTATGTCTTTGCATGAGGCCACACGTCCTCTAAGCGGAGTCCATGTGCGAGTCGTGAGTGACATATGCATATCTAGGTTGGCATGCAAGATTAGAAGCACAGGGGTGTCTTCGGAGGAGTCTTGCGTGTGCTTATATCTGAATGCACATGTGTTTCCACGGGCAGCTGAACAGAATGTGCCTTTGTGTCAACAGGAGCTGAAAAGGGAAATGCAGCCACTGGAGCGGGAGTGGGACGTGTGGAATTCTGGAACATTTCTCGCTATGCAACCACAGCCTGTTGGAGCTGGGAAGCACCCTGGACCTTTTCCAGTACAGCCCTTTATAACAAATGAGGAAACTGAGGCCCCCAGAAAGGGGACAGCTAAGTTTGCCATCACATCCCCTGTGTGTTGCGTAGTTTCTGCAGTTGGATCCTCTCCACCTCCCGTGGCAGGTGATTAATCCCCATTCACAGACAAGAAAAGTGAGGCCTGGAGTACCAGAAGAAAAAAGTGGCAGAGCAAAGATTTGAGCCCACGCTGCCCAACTTCCAAGTTCACAGTCGTCCTTCTACACCAGGGGTCCTCCAAGTGTGGCCCTGGGAACCAGGGTCCTTGAGAATCCTTCAGGGAGTCTTTGAGGTCAAAACAATTTTCTTAATAATGTTAAGCCATTATTCGCCCCTTTTATTTCCATGAGCTCACAAAGGTACCCTGGAATTTTCCAGAGGCTACAGGATGTGTCTTCTCTTAAGCCCAAAATGAAAGAGATTAGCAAGGACTCTCTTCTAATTTTCTTTTTGGCTTTGCAAAATAGTTATTTTCATTTAGAAATGTATATGATTGATGTCACAACATATAATGAGTTTATTATTGCTATTATAAATTAATAAAAATGGAAAAATTTCTCCATAAATATCAGTAGATATAACCCACATAAGCACAAGCTCTTTGGGGTCCTCAATACTTTTTTAAGAGTGTCAAGGGGCCCTGAAACCACAAAGTTTGATAACTGCTGCTCTATATCACGTTAATTCCCTGGGGCAGGGGGTGGCTGTCCTAAGAGTTCATGGGCACAGGGCACGGGGAGCCTGGCAGTCAGGTGTCTGGGTTCCCAGTGTTGTGCCCTTTGCCCATCAGTCCAGGGAACCGAGACTGCTGCATTTAAGATGTTTCCCCAGCTGTCCCCAGCCTCTGCCAGCAGGGGATTCTCTGGTCTGAGCTTAAGTCTGTGTTCTCCCAGCCAGGGATGCCCCTGCCCTTTGATGTCCACTGGCTACTGCTCGTCCAGCTGCCCTGCTGCCCTCCTCATGCCAGCATGCGGGGAGGGAAGCAGTGGGGGTGGAGAGAGTGGCTGGGGCAGCTGGGCAACCGTCCCCACCCGTCCCTGGCACAGCTCTGCCCAGCACACAAAGGGCAGAGTGAATCTTGTCCCGTTCCCTGCAGCTGAGGGGCTGGGGGTGGTTAGGGGAGGCACACAGAGAAGGGGTGGCCAGGCTGGGGCTCTCCATCCCCTGCGGCTCTAGAGGGGGTAACCCCGAGACAGACAGAAAGGGGGAGTCTGGGTCATATTCTTAGCTAGCGAGAGGTGCCCCAGGAGATGAAGTAGATGATGATATTGATGACAATTGGATTTAACACCCATAATGTCCTTGGATCCTCACAACAGCATGGCGAGGTGGACAGGCAGTACCAGGTCCATGTTCCAGATGAACATACTAAAGCCTAAAAAAGCAGAATGACTCACTCCGGGCCCCAGAGCTGGCCGGCAGAAGCACTCACACCTCCACGTACTGAGGCAGTGAACTACCCACCGGTCGACAAGAGCCCCCTCGTAGAGTCCCCTCGTGCTGGTGACAGAGTCTTATCATTGAATATAATTAAATGTCAGCTGTGAGCATGCTCCTTGCTTGGTGGCAGGTTCAAAGAAGCCTGGAGAAAGCGCCTTCCTTTCCTTCCCAGGGCCCCCCATCTGGCTGGGAAGATAGGACGACAGAAAGCATGGTTGACAAGAACACCCGTGTGTGCCACGTGGCAGGCAAAGGTGCCGCGGAGACGAGGAGGATTTCAGAGGCAGGAGGGCACCGTGGGCTGCCTTGAGGTCACAGAACAGGTGCCATTGGCTCTCGGCCCATTGGGGTGGGTGGCATTTGGAGAGGTAGAGAGGGGGTGGGGTGGGCTTCCCGGGAGGGAGAAACGGCTTAAGTGAGGGCAGCAGAGGGCTGGGCATGGCCAGCTCAAGGGCCCTCCCTCCCTCCGCCTCCACGGAGCCCACGGCCTCCACCAGGTTGGCGCGAGCATCTGAACGTCATTATGGAACTTGAAGGCGCGGTGCCCTTCCCCAGCCCCCAAGCAGGCAAAAACAGAAGCCAGGAAGCCTGCGAGCTGTCCCGAGGGCAGCAGGCAGGGAGACTGAGGACCGGGGAGAGCAGAGGCTTCTGTTGAGGAAAGAGACCCCTTTCCCGGCACCCAGCGAGGATGGGAAGCCCTACCCACATCACCTGCTCAGAACAAGCCCCACGGCTGGGCAACGCGGCCCCCCGAGATGCCCACAGGGACCCCGAGATGCCTGCAGTTCTTGGCTCTCCCTCTGGCCTGCTGCCTGTCTGGCTGGGGCCCAGGACGCGTGAGTCAGCCAATCAATCCCAATGTTGCCAGGACGACGGGGGCAGGCGGGGGGACCCTGGGGGGGCACTGCAGGCGGGCTGTCGCCTACATCTGGCACCTGCACACAGCTGAGGCCGAGCTGAGAGGACACTTCTGCCTGCTCCCCTCTCCCCCACTCCGCACCCCTCCTCTTCTTTCACTGTCCTGGGACCCTCTCACTGCTGAAGGCTTAGGCAAATATTTAAAGGGGCAGCTGACCCACCCCCCCAAGGAGGGTGGTGGGAGCAAACACTTCCTTCCCTCTCTCCTCCCCTGCCCTTCCCAGGGGCTCTCAGTGCGGATGCCATGCTGTTGTGCAACCTTGAGACCAAGGCCCTCCAGCTGGAGAGGGGGTCCTTGTGGGGACAGGAGAGCATGCCGGGGCTGGAGAGTGGGGGTCAGCTCATGATCAAAGGGCAGAGCCCAGGTGGGAGTGAGCCCAGGGCCAGGGACAAGAATTGGGTGGCCTGGTAGGGAGCCAGGCCCAGAGTGGGCTCTGACTGACACAGGCACAAGAGTTTAGAGGTGAAGGGACATTAGAGATGACCTGCCCAACAAGTATCATACAATGCAATACCCAACTGAGATGGCTTTGGGGAAAGCGGTGGGAAAGAGGGGGGACAAGAAAGTCCCCCAAAGTGGATCGCGTTTGGGTGAGTCACATTCTCCGGCAGATATAGGATGAGAGGATATGAAAAGGGGAGTGCAGGGGGCGGGTGCTGGACCTATGGGCCAGTGGGCTGATTCAAGGGCGGGAAGGTTGGGAGCCCGCCAGGGCCCACACCCAGCCCTGTGCGAGGCCGTCCGGGAACAAGAAAGCAGCGTGAAGCATGGAATCTGCCATCGGGAGCTTCCAGCTTGCAGACAAGCCCAGGGCAAAGCATGAAACATCGCACATGAGTAAGAGTTTACCACCAGCGCGGACAGAGTTTCCAGAATTAGGAAAAGACTGACCAGGGGCAAGGCTGAGGCTGGTACCAGATGTGTGGGAACAGGCGAGGCGAGGTAAAGCGTACTCCATGTGGGAATCCGGCCCTCCCAGGGAAATGCACACTTATGAGGCCTCCAAACTGAGGTCAAAGCACCCCCTGCCCTCAGCAGAGCCCGCTCTGGGCCCACAGGCTCTGCCTCCTCAGCCCCCCTCCAGGAGCTCATCCTAAGCTTTGGGGCAATTCTGCTAGGAACTGTCACAGCCAGACCCTTGGCTGCCTAAGAGGTTCAGGCTGGCAGAAGGACAAGGAAAGCCACAGGGCCGCAGGGGCAGGTGCCAGCAAGGAAGGCAGACACGCCAGGAAGACACCCACGGTGAGAGGTGCAGGTGGCCCCAGGGCAAGTTTGCTCAGCTCACCCAGGTACGTTCTTGCTGGGGCCAAGAGGACTCATGTGCGGGGGCCAAGGGCCCTCGGGGGTTCTTGCAGCTGGCTTATCAGGGCCTTGGCTCTGGAGGGCCAGGAACAAACAGGCTTCAAAGCCAAGGGCTTGGCTGGCAGACAGGGGCCCCCATCCTCCACCTCTGTTCCCTCTCCCTACGGACACATATAAGAGGCTGGTCACAGCTGGGAGAAGAGGAGAGGAGAGCACCTGCAGCAGGATGGATGTGGGCAGCAAAGAGGTCTTGATGGAGAGCCCGCCGGTGAGCGTGGACTTGTGTGTGTCTGTGTGCGTGTGTGTGCATGTGCGTGTGTATATGCGTGTGTATGTGGTGGTCTCTGCCTTCTCCATCCTCCTGGGGCCTGTTTCCTCAACCATATTCATTCACTCAACTAACCTAGGGCTGTGCCTAGTTAGGACGGGGACACCAAGACCACCAAGACAGAGTCCCATGGGAAGCTACATATAAGGGGCTGAGAGCCACCATGGGGGGCTCAGGCTGCAGAGAGCCCTGAGTAAGGAGCCACTAAACACGTGGAAGGGAACAGGGAGCTTCACAGAGAAAATGACATGTGAGCTGCAGGCAGAAGGATAAGCAGGAGCTGAGCAGGTGGAGAAGGGGGAAGGCGGTCCAGGAGGAAGGGGCGGTTTCTATGAAGGTGTGGGTGTGTGAGAGAGCCTGGGTCATTTGGGGAACGGAGAGGAGCTGGCCGTGGCTGGGGTGCCAGGGGTCGGGGGGAGCTGCAGGAGATGATACAAGTGAAACAGACTCTCTTCGGTTCCTCCAAACTAGACCTTGCTTCTAACCATCCAAGGGTTTGTTGGAATCCAAGCCACCTCCTCCAAGAAGCCTTCTCTGATCTCCTTAGCCCTCCTGGGCGTTGGCTGTCCAGCCGTAGTAGGGGGTGGGGGGTGATCCAGCTTGTGCAGGGAAAGGAGGGGACATCCTCATGACTCATGCCTGTCCCCTACCCCACCACGTCAGGACTACTCTGCAGCCCCCCAGGGCCGGTTCCGTATCCCCTGCTGCCCTGTGAACATCAAACGCCTTCTCATAGTGGTCGTGGTGGTGGTCCTTGTCGTCGTGGTGATTGTAGGGGCCCTGCTCATGGGTCTCCACATGAGCCAGAAACACACCGAGATGGTGAGCCGGCCTGGGTGGGGTGGGCAGCGGGTATGGGATGCCGGACAGAGGGCCTGGGTGGGCTGGGCAGATAGGAAGCTGTCTGAGGGGGGCAGAGTGGAGGAGGCAAGTGCACAGCTGGGAGGACAGAGGCAGAAGCAGGGTGGCAAGCTGGCCTGGCTTTCTCCACCCAGCCCTAGCCCACAGTGTGACAGCCGGTTCCTTCCAGCACCTGGTTCCACTCAGCCTACCTGAGCTCTCAGGAAAGAAGGGACTGCATTTGAGCAGGGGACTGAGGGTGGACATGGGTACCAAAGGCTGAGTGGGGAAAGAATAAGGCCAGGGGGCTCGATGCCCTTCCCCAGGTCCTAGAGATGAGCATCGGGGCACCGGAAGCCAAGCAACGCCTGGCCCTGAGCGAGCATGCGGGTACCACTGCCACCTTCTCCATCGGCACCACTGGCCTTGTAGTGTACGACTACCAGCAGGTGGGTATGCCCGGACCTCCTGACACTGAGGCTGGGGGATCGATGACAAGACTTCGCTAGAGCCACCCAGCTGGGCCAGTTCCATCTGTCCCCCTCCCTTAGTCCTTTTGCTCTCCCGGGGGACCTGAACCCCAGATTCTAACATGACTCCCATGCGCAACCTAGAGGGATCTGGCTAAGGACCCGGGTTAGGGAGTGGGCAAGGCAGGGGCCTCCTGGGTGAACTCCAGTGTTCCGTGCCCAGCTCCTGATAGCCTACAAGCCGGCCCCGGGAACCTACTGCTACATCATGAAGATGGCTCCGGAGAGCATCCCCAGTCTTGAGGCTCTCACTAGAAAATTCCAGAGCTTCCAGGTGGGTGTGTGGGTGAAAGGAGTGGGCTGTCTCCCTCCCAGGGCTGCTGGGAGGAGCGTCTGAGCTCATGGTTATTTGTCGCCTGTAGAGCGCTGCTCCTTGGGGGCTGCCAGGTGAGTGCCCCCTCTGTACCCACCTGCACCCACCTTCCCTGCCCCTTCCCAGACCTGCCCCCTGCTGAGCTGCTCGCCTCAGCTGAGCCCACCCCCGTGGGGGGCTTCTGACTCCAGCACAGCCCCCTCTTTGTTGGTGGGAAAACTGAGGCTCGGAGAGGTAGCCTGATGTGCTTGAGGTCCCACAATAAGCACTGCAGGTGAGACAGAAACTCAGTTCCTGACTCCAAATGAGGTGCTCTTTGCAGGCCAAGCCTGCAGCGCCCACCTCTAAGCTGGACAAAGACGAGGGGCAGCACGCAAACCCTGGGTCCCCTGGAGGAGACCTGGCCTTCCTGGGCATTGCCATGCGCACCCTGTGTGGCGAGGTGCCTCTCTACTACACCTAGGACTCCTCAGGTGAGCAGGTGTGACCACCAGGGCACCTAAGCACAGCGAAGAGGGCTGGGGCCACCTGCCACATCTGCTGACTGGGCGCTGAGGGACCCACTGAAGCGAGTCACCCAGGGAGCTCAGGGGAGGGAAGGCTCGCAGACCCCTCCCCTTCACATGCTGCACAATGTTCCTGTGCTTCACAGGGTCTTGGAAGCCCCAAGGGGACAGGAAAGATCCCCCAGCAAAGGGTCTTTTGCAGACGGGCAGGAAGCTGCTCCTGCCCACAGCACGGGGACTGGCCCTGGAGAAACGGGAGCTTGGGGAGAGGATGGGAGCGAGCAGAGGTGGCTCCTATGGGCCAGGGGACTCCTGCCACAAAATAAAGCAGCCTGATTAAAAAACAAAGGGTCGTACTTGTATTTTTCCGACACGCGTGCAGTCCTGCTCTTGGCGGGGGCGGCTCGGGGGAAGGGTAGGGCCCCGGAAAGGGGAGGGACAGGGGTTCTCCCGCTGTCCCCAGCACTGGGGGATTCGGTCCACCCCGGCGTGGGAGAGGGGGCAGCAGGGCGCATCCGCGGGCTGTCGGCGCCCTCCAGTGGTGTCTCCGAAGGAGGGGGAGAGACAGAGAGCGAGGGAGACAGCGAGGGTCGAGAAGGGGGAGAGACAGAGAGACGCAGGCGGGGAGCCGCGGTGGGACACCGAGGGACCGAGAGGCAGAGGCGGCGCGCGCGACCTGACAGCGTGTCCCGCCGCGGGAGGGGGCTCGGCCGGGCGCCCGCGGGGGAAGCCGCCGCTAGAGGGCCCCTGGCGGGAGCGCCGCCGGCCCGGCACCCCGGGGGCCCGCGCCCCCTCCCCGGCCCGCGCGGCTCCTCGCCGTCCCCGCCCCGGCTGGCGCGCGGCCCGGCGCGGCCCAGCACAGTCCCGGCCCCGAGGGGGGCTGAGCTCGGGCGAAAACCCGCCCTCCAGCGAGCTCATTTCCCTAAAAGGGGGGGGAGGAGGGGGGGAGAAGGAGGAGAGGGAGGGAGGGCGAGAAAGAAAGAAAGAGAAAAAGAAGGGAAGGGAGCGGAGCCGGCCGCGGCGCAGGGCGAGCGCCGAGCGGGGGGCGGGAGACAGGAAGGAGGGCGGCGAGCGAGGGAAGGGGAAGAGGCCGGGGCGCGGGACGAGCGCGAGCCAGCCAGCGGGCCGAGGGCAGCGCCCTGCCCTGCCTCCGGGCCTCGCTTCCCCGCCGCCAGCTCCCGCGTCCGGGCGCGACCCGCCGCCGCCGCCGCCGCGCCCGCCAGCATGCCCGGCGTGGCCCGCCCGCCGCTGCCGCTGCTGCTCTGCCTGCTGCTGCTCGCGCGTCCCGGCCGCCCGCTCGACTTGGCCGACTACAGCTACGACCTGGGCGACGAGGACGAGCCGGAGCCCCTCAACTACAAAGACCCCTGCAAGGCGGGTGAGCGCCCCGGGCCGGCGGGGAGGCGCGGGCCGCGCGCGGGGTTCGGGGTTGGGGGAGGACAGTCCGGTGTGGGAAGCCGGGAGCTGCCCGGTTGGCAGTGCAGTGGGAACAAAAGAACGAGGGGGAGAGGGAGGAGGGAGTTCGGGGGACTTTTCAGACTGAAGTTTTGCTGCTGTTTGTGGAAGCTGCCGCCGCTGCCTTATCTTGGGAGAAGATTCCTGGGGAAATCTCCCTGGGTCCCCAGAGAGAGACCAGCCGGCGAGGGGGCTCTCCCTTGTGCAGGAAACTTTTCTGGCCAAACTGTGTGTGTGTGTGTGTGTGTGTGTGTGTGCGCGCTTTTCCCTTCTACCCCATCTCTCCGCTCCAAAACACTGGTGTTTTCCAGCCTGTCTGTCTGTCCCAGCTGCCCTGGGGCTGCACATCTGTCTGGCCTGGGGCTGGGCGGCCTGCATCTCCAAGGAGCAGGTCTCCTGGGCCCCAGCCCAGCCCAAGTGGAAGAGGAAAGTTTTTCGGGGGATTCCCTGCGTATCCCCGGACGGGCAGCGGTAGCTTTCTGGGACCCAGGAGACAGCTGTCAAAGTTAGAGAAGCCAGCCCAGGAGGGGAACCACCTTTGCTCCTAAGTGCCAGGAAGCCCCTGCCAAGGCCAAGTTGGGGTGGAAAGAGGGGAAACACAAAGAGAACTCAGGTGTTGTATGTCAGCTCTCTCGCTCCACAGACACCAGAAGCTAATTAGCTGAGGTCAGGGCCCGGGGGGGGGGGGGGGGGGAGTGAGTGAGTGTGTGTGTGTGTGTGTGTGTGTGTGTGTCCGCCCTTTGTCTCTGAAGACCCTGTGTAACCCCTTCACCCCTGCTGAGCCCAGAAGGGTCCTGCCCCTGGAGTGACCAGATGGCCAGGCACTCGAGTCTTTTGCTTGACCAGATGACCCCGAGCAGGCTGCCTGGGACACTCAGGGGACAAGATACCAGAACTTTTCCTCGACTTCTTGCTTCTGACTCAGCCTGTCTCCAACTAGCCAGGGCCAGGGCCAGTGGCATGGGTCCTAGAACCGGACTGCCTGCATGTTGGCCACCAGGGGCTGGAGGGCAGGTCGCTCTGGTCCTGGCCCTGGGGACCCCATTCAGGGACTTTCCATGTCCTCACACCCCTCCTGGGTGGATGGATCCCAGGCAGGAGCAGGAGCCCCGTCCAGTGGACGGACAGCAAAGCCACATCCCTTGGCCCTTCCCCCTCCATGCCTGCTGGGCTAGCGTCAACCAAGACTCGCTGTCATCTTTCTCACCGGGTGCTTGGCGTGGGCGTGAGGCTGAGTGGACAGAGTTTGGGTTTGGAGGCCGGCAGACCTGGCTCTCAGTGCTGGCCCACAACTCATTAGCTGTGCCACCTCGGGAGTGGTAATTACCATGTCTGAACTTTAGCTTTCGCACCTTTAAAATGGAACTGATAATACATGTCTCCATAGAGTTGGTGGCAAGGATTAAATATTAGAACATACTTTAAACACTTACTGGCGCTGAACACACAGTCAGCACTAAATAAACGTTGGCTGCCTACCCCTGTTTTCTGTGCCTCGGACTCTCACTTTATCTATTTACTTTTTTAAGGGACATGGGCTTGGTGGTGTCTCCCTGGGCCTGTCCTTATCTCTCTTACCCATTCAGCTGATCCCCTGAATGACCAAGATGGGCCGGGTCCCGGGCTGGATGTTGCAGGGGTTACGGAGACGTGCAAGCCAGGGCCCTGCCCCCGAGGAGCTTATGGTCTAGTAGGAAACTGAGACATTCGGACACACCCAACAGCAAAAACCCAGCTGTGTCAAGTGCCACATCGGAGGCTAGGGCGCTGAAGGCTCAGGGAGGCTCTCGCCCCTCTGCGGCCTGGTGGTGGCAGAGAAAGGTGATCACAGCAGGCTGGGATAGTTTTCGGAGTCTTCATGGTGGAGGTCGGGCTGGAGCAACGCCCTAAAGCATGGGTAGAAGCCACACTGATGTCCTCCCTTCTAGTTGGAAATGGGACTGATTTTCAGAACAGCAAGAGGCTGAGGGCTCTACCCCCAGTCTCAGATTTCATGCTAGGGTGGGGCCGGCTGAGTTGGAGCCTCAAACAAGGGCTCTGGAGAAAGCACTCCATCAGGGTGAAGCAAGGCTTGGGGGCGCCAGGCCAGGCCTCAGGTCAGATCAGGCCCCCTCTTGGGTGTGACCGATGCCCCAGACCCGCTGAGCACCTCTGGAGGAAGCTCAGATACGCCTTCCCAGGCACTCACCCCCACCACCCCATGTGTCCCAGCTTCTCTCTCTGTGTCACCTTCTCCTTTCTCGCTTTGCTTTTTGTCCCCTGTGCAGCCTTGACCTCCAGGTGCAAGAGGTGACGGTGGCAGGCGTGCTGGCCTCTGCTTCCTTTGGATGCGGCTGCTGCATGCTGACTTCCGCTTGCTTGGCTGTCCCCAGCTCTCTCCTCTTCCTCCTCCTCCACCCACCCCGAGGACCAGGAATGCAAGCTCCTTTGACTCCCCTCACTTACCTGTGATCTCTCAGGTTGTCCCAAGGATAGCCAAGCCCCTTCATTTGAAGTCACCTCTGACTGTGACTGTCCTAGTTACGGTGACTGTTGTAGTAAGGGCAGAATTAAGACCCTTGATATCCTGGAGAGGTTCCCGGACCTTCTGGGCGAGACCAGAACCCTGGGCAGGAAGCCACACTGGTCTGTTTGTGTGTTCAGAGCTGGTTCCCCCAAGCCCGCTAGCCCTTGCCTGGGGAGATTTTGAAGCAGCCCTGATTTCCTGTGTGTTGGCATGCCAAACCTCGAAGGGGGTCCTTCTGCAAGATTCCCAGCACCATTTGGCTGCCTCAGGTGACTGGCCAAGGACCCCCAGCAGAGATCCTGGAGGCAGGAATTGGGACACAGTTGATCACATAAGCAAAGACACCCACGGGGCCTGACCCTGAGTGACCCCGCGCCAGTGACCACCTGGACCTCAGCCAGCAGCCCCGAGTCTGTGGGAGGTGAAGTGGGGCAGGGGCTCCCCAGCCTGCATCTCCCTCCCCCTCCTGGAGGACTCGTAACCCAGGTTTGGACTTCAGGGGGCCTCAGAGGAGTAGGGTATGGGCTCCGGGGGTTGAGAATCTCTCCTCTTCCCAGACCACATTCCCCCTCCAGACAGCTGGATGAGTCACCCCACCCACCTACCCCTGCTCCCTGAGTCACCTTCTCATTTAGGTGCCCCAAGGGAGGAGGAAAAGAGATAGTCTCCCCGGGCTTCAGATGGAGGGGCCAGTGAGATTCACCAGGAAGAAGGGACTGTTAAGAATTCTAGTTTCTCCAGACATTTTGGGGAGAAGATATTGGGGGAGGGGGGAGGGCATAGAATGCCCCACTCCGCAGGCCACTAAGGACCTCCTAAGGATGCCCAGGGGACTCGGCTAATCTCTCCCTCTCCCTCCCTCCCTCTCTGTCTCTCTCTTTCTTTCTTTCTCTCTCCCCCTTCCCCCCTGTCCATTTCTAAGGATGCCCTTCTCCTTGGAGGGCTGTGGCCTGTGAAAAGTGCACACCAGTCGTCCAGTGTGTCCCTGCCTCATGGGCAAGTCCGTTCACCTGTGCACGTGGGTCCTCCTGAGTACATGTAAGCATGAGTGTAAACATGCACCTCTGCATACATGTACACAGGTGGTTAAGTCCATTCTCGTGTTTGTGGGGGCCTGGGTGTGTCCTCCCCCAGCTAGAAGCTGGCATTTGTGTGGTGGGATATGTGTCTGCCCTGCACACATGGCCTTGGGGCTCTTCTCCCTTCCCCTGCAGCAGGGGATGCTCGCTGCGCCTGGGTGGGGGAGTAGGATTCCTCCCTGGGCCCAGGCATATGACCCCCCTCTCTCCCTTCTCCCCTCTCCTGCTCCGGGCCTGGCCATGAGCAGCCATGAGTGCTCCTGGCTGATTTACAGCCAGAAAACAAAACTAAAACTTTTGATCCTGTGTTGAAAACAACTGCTACCCTGACCCTGACCCCAGGGCTTCCTTTGGATAGGGAGAGGCATCCTGGGTGCTCCAGCACCCAAGTTCCTGGAGTTCCCCAGAGTGGAGCCCAAATGCTCAGGGCGCTGAGGCCCAGCTCCTGACCATGAGGCTCTCCTGCCCCTACCCCCTCTCTCCCCACCCCCACTCTGTTCCCACGCATTCTTCAGCCGTGACATTCCCACCCCAGGGCACCCGCTCCAGATGAGCTCTGCTTGGCAGCCAGGCCCAGTCCCAGGCCCTGCCCTGGTCCCACGGTACCCCTGGACCCAAAGGCCAGCACAGTCCTGTAGCCTCTGTACTTGGGTTTCAACCAACTGGGGGGCAAGAATGGGTGAGCCAGTGTGCCCTGGGAGGGTATAGAGCTGACCTTGAGCGTACAGGGTTGGGATGATATTGAAGTGGCCGTTTGGTGGGTGCTCACCTCGCTCCAGGTTCTATGTGAGGTGCTTCATCTATATGCCTTACTTCATGCAGTAACCCTAGGGATTCCATTATGTGGGAGCAAATTGAGATTTAGAAGAGTTTACATGGCTTGTCAGCTAGTTGTAGCCAAGCTGGGATTCAAAGACAGGTCTGTCCGACTCCAGAGACCTTTCCCTTTGCTCTGTGTGCAAGGATGAGTCTAAGTGTCCAGCCCACGTGTATATGATGATGCATGTGGGTGTGGGAGCCTGGGGGTGCAGCATCTGTGCAAAGGTGCAAAGTGTGCAAAAGCATAAGGGCGTCCGTGTGGCACACGCACTCCTGTGTGAACACTGTCACGTCTGGATCCACCGCTGCCCCCTTGAGGGCCACCTCCCATCCCATATCCTTGCTAAGACTACTCTTGCAGGTCAGCTGAAAAGTGTCCTCTGTCACTGTCTCATCTGTCGCTGAGCCAAGGCCACCCTCTGAGGGTGGCATTTTAAGCAGGAGAAGCTTTCTCATGGGGAAGAAGAGATTCTGGGCCACCTCCTGGCTTATTTGACCTTGGACGAGTCATTTCCCCTCTTGGAGGGCTCTGATCTCTAAAGTCAGGGCGGGGGGCTGGGATGGAGCCAGGAGGTTATCTCTCTGAGACTTCGCAATGGGACACTCCTCGGCAAAAGCTATGGGGTGGAGTGTGGCTTACGGGGTGTGTCGTGGGTGGGCCAGGATTAAAGAACTCATTAATGTGACAGCACTTTGTCAATTGGAAAGCACCACATAAATTTCAACAGACATTTACATAGGGTGTCATTATTGCTACTATTATGGGCTTAATGGGTTCAGAGCTTGCAGCTGGTTTTTGTGTGTTGGAGCTTGCGCATGTGCGTTTTTTAGGATGGTGTATGACTGTATTATTTTTGTGGATGTGTCTGAGTGTCTATTTTTGTGTCTGTGTATTTACAATAGGGGTTCTAGAGTGTGCAGTGGTTGCTGGACTAGGAATAGGGAGCCCTGAATTATAAATCCAGCTTTCCCAGGGACTAGCAGTGTGGTCTCGGTTAAGTCATGTATTTATTTGGGGGCCTCAGTTTTTTCATCTGTAAAATGGAAGTTTGGTCTAGATGACTGCCAAAGTCTCTCCCACACTCTGTTTATCCTGCCTGGGTGAGGCTGTGTCTCTGGACGTGCTTTTGCAGACCAGAAGAATATCAGTATGGTATTTCATTCATTCGAACAAACACCCTCGAGTGCCTTCCGCCTGGAATAGCGCAGTGCTGGGGGCTGCTTGCGTGTGCAGGGATGTGGGTCTCTGACTCTGGTGGCTCTGCATTTGATGGCATGGGTGTGGGTGTCACCATATGTCTATAGGAGCACCGACCGCATAGATCTGATTCTGTGTGTGATGAAGTCAGTATGTGTGTGTCCACCCAGTGGGGCCAACCAGGGAGGAGAAACCTGTGCGGAAGGCCTCAAGGTTAAAACAATCCGCGTAATGCAACTGCCAGGCCTGTGTAGCCCCGCCGGATGAGAAGCAGATGTCGCTGTGGGTGGAGCTGCAGGGAAGCTGCTCTGGTCCCACCCCCAGGCCGGCCTCCTGCCTCCCCCAGCCCAGCCCAGCTTGCAGCTCCCGTCTGAGCGCCTTCCAGAGTGGCCAGTTCTAGGGCCTCTGCTTCCCCTTGCTCCAGACTTCTTGAAAAGAAGACAGACTGTTCAGGCCGTGTCTCTGGAAACATCTCTCCCCAGCTCCTGAAATTGAAATGCTTCTTGGGAGGCTTCCCCCAATGCCCCGGGATCCCAGTTCAACCTTTTCCTCCGAGCTGGGAAGCTTCCAGTCTGTGTCCCAAAGGTACCTACCTACCTGCTCCAATTTTTATTGCCGCAAACAGGCATATTAGGCATTTTATTTCATAGCCTCCTCTTGATTTAATTGAAGCAGCATTTGCTGAGTGAACATCACGTGCTCGGCACACTCTCACCTAGGCAGGATCAACAGAATGTGGACAGACTTCAGCAGTCATCTAGACCAAACTTCCATTTCACAGATGAGAAAACTGAGGCCCCCAAATATATGACTTAACCGAGACCACACTGCTAGTCCCTGGGAAGGCTGGATTTATAACTCAGGCCTCCCTATTCCTACCCCAGCAACCACTGCAAGCTCTAGAACCCCTACTGTAAATATACAGACACAAAAATAGACACTCAGACACATCCACAAAAAAAATACACAGCCACACACCATCCTAAAAACACACGTTTGATTTTCTCCATCACTTCCGGGGCTATCTGGAAGTCTCTAGGTCGGTATTTGCTCACCTGTGTACCGCTGAAGGTTAGCACCCCAAAAGCAGGGACCTCCTATGTCTTGCTAATCACTGGAATAGTGTCTGGCATACAGTAGGTGCTAACTGAATATTTGGTAAAGAATGATGGCATAAATGACATGACTAGGTCTTTGTGGAGCTAACAGCCTGGTAGGGGCCAGGCATCAACTTTGTAGGGATTTTAACTAAAAAGCGAACTCGAGTTTCCCAAGAGAGTCTAAAAGCCGACCCCTCCCCCACCCCTCTCCTCCTCCTTCCTCAGATGGCATTTGAGGGTCCAAGTTGCTGTGGGAGCTGGGGTGCGAGCTTGCTGCACCCAGTGCTGTGTAGGAGCACGAACTTAGCTCCGGCCTCTGTTTTTCTCTCTAGCTGCCTTTCTTGGGGACATCGCCCTGGACGAGGAGGACTTGAGGGCCTTCCAGGTGCAGCAGGCTGCGGGTCTCAGACAGCGCTCAGCCCGGAGGTCTCCCTCCAAAGCTGCAGGTATGCTGGGCTCAGGCCGGCCTTCCATGTCCCAGAAATGGGTTCCAGACGTGAAGAAACAAGGAACCTCCCAGTTCCCAGCCAGGCCCTCCCAGGACAGAGGCCGTGAGCTTGACCCCAGCACGCGGGCTTGGCTTCCCCTGGGATATCTGTATCCCTTCTCCAGAGGAGTAGTACATGCAGACACCCCAGGAGCTGAGAACTGACTTTCTTTCTGCTTACGGGGTACAAAGCCCTTTCAGAAGTATTATCTGGCCCAACTTTCTCCAGCCACCTTCAGAGGTGGGTGTCAGGACAACACCTGTGTTACAGGTACACAAACTAGACTCACAGAGGGAAATGAGCTGCCCATGATCCCACAGCTGGTCAGAGGCAGAGCTGGAGCTAGAACCGAAGCCTCTCACGCCAAATCCAGGACGCTTCGCACAGCACCGTAACCCCCGGCTTCTCCTATTGCCACCGTCCTCCGAGGCCCCTCTCAGGAGCTGCTCTCAGGAATCTTCCCCAGTTGCCCCCCCCCACCATGTGACTGTCCCTCCATTTTCTGTTTGCTTTCTGCTCTGTGCTGACACTGTTCGTGTCGCACTTACCACGCCACGTTGAAATGATTGGTAGGAAATGATTGTCCATCTCCCCAGCTGCACTCAAAGCTCCTCAAGGTCAGGGTGGGTCCTTCTTATCCTGGGTCATGGCATGAGCACCTAACAGCCCACATGGCACTTGTGCATGGATGAGGGCACAGGAGAGAGGCCTGGGCTGGGTCTCACTGCTCTGCAGAAGTGTAAAGGCTCATCACTGCCCATGCTGATGTTAGGACATGGTCCTGAGGACACACATGTGGCTCTCCTGTCCCCAAAGGGCAGGGTGTGCCAGGCAGTCGTTCCGTCCAGGATGCCAGGATGAGGGCAACCCGTGGAGTAAAGATCAAACTACCCCAGAGAGCAGCTGGCACTGGAAGGTGACCTGGCAGCCTGGTAACAAGTGAGACTTATGTGACCTTAGTTGGGACCAGTAGGCGCTGGGGAGAGCTGCACCAGGTGACACTAGGCAAAGCTTTGGCCTTAGCTTCCTCATCTGTCAAATGTAGATAATGACACTTGCCCACGTGCCATGGAAATACTGTCAAAGGCAAAGGTGAATCTGGGAACCTGGAAGAAGGCATGAAGTTCTGTGTGCTCCGCAAACATCAAGATTTACTAGATGAGAAGGGATGTTTCTCCAATCTCAGGTCCCCTCAGTCCCCACAGTTCCTAGGAAATGAGTACACCTTTGTTCTCTCTTGAAATTGCAGTCAATGCTTGCTATTTGTGGTAGTTATGAATAGTTATAGAATAACTTTATAGTTATTACAGAACTTTATAGTTATTCCTTGCAGTCACCTGTAACACCAAATTAGGGAACATTGAACCATTGCTCCTAGGGGACATACAGGGTTAGGTTCCTGGGAGCCTCTGGTCACAACATTTTTGTCAGCTGTTCAATGCATAACCTTGATTTATGTGTGTTTCTGTCTAAAGACACCTTATTTAATATATAGCTGATTCATTAACATCGAACTCACAGCCAACCGCGCCATGACTCATGCCTCAAAGCAGCTCCCCTAACCCACGTGTCTTCCCTGCAAGGACATCACAGCCTTCCTGCCCGGGAGAACACTAGACGGCGCTTCAGCGTTACGCTTGGGGGCCGTTTTAAATGGCAAAATCATCAACAAAAAGCATGAAAATGCAAAAAATGTGCCACTAATTAGACCTCAAAAAGCGACGCTTGTTTACGGTATGAGAGCTGAAAGGAGAAGGCAGAGCGTCGCCTTCTCAGCCGGAACACGCACGTTGGGTGACTCAGAATTTTCGGCACTCCGCGCACATCCACAGACGACTGTGAAAGCCCCGGGAGTATTGATTTTGGGGTTGCAAATACATTTTCGCGAGAAGGCAAATTTGCAAGCACACACTCCATGAGTAATGAAGCTCAGTTACGCTGTTCCCCCCTCCTCCCCGCCACGCACTTGCTACCCAGGCCTTCCTCTTTCAATTCCAGGAAACTCTTCTTCCCCCAGCTGCCTGGGCGCTAGCGGGCAGCCCGCCAGGGAGACCTGCGGGAGATGGAGAGGCAGGTCCCGCAGCCGGCGGGCAGCGACATCCAGACCAGAGCGCGTGTGGCCCGATGGGGTCATCCCCTTTGTCATCGGGGGGAACTTCACAGGTGAGCGTGCTGTTGTGGGGCCCAGGGCACGGCCTGCATCCAGGCCTTGGCCTTGGCCTTGGGGCAGCCCTGCCAGGCACGGAGACGTGCGTGCTACCTTCAGCCTGTCTGTCCGCAAGTTCCTTTCGGGACAGTCGGCTCTCACAACGGCTGCAGCTGTTCAGCAGTGGGTGGAGTGGGCCCACCTGGGCACTGTGGCAGCCTGGCTTCCTTCCTCCTGGCAGGCAGCCAGAGGGCAGTCTTCCGGCAGGCCATGAGGCACTGGGAGAAGCACACCTGTGTCACCTTCCTGGAGCGCACCGATGAGGACAGCTATATCGTATTCACTTATCGACCCTGCGGGTGAGCAGGGGACCCCGGGTACCGTACCCTTGGCCATTTCCCCAACCCAGGGCACTGCCGCTGCCCCCAGCTGGGCACAGCCCTGGGTCCGTCCATCCCCTCCTGCCGTGGGGCATCTCCCCAGGAACTGCCCCTGGATGTGACCCTGAGCTCAGGCACATAGCCTGGGCATTCGGTGCTCAGGGCCCTGCCCTCCCCTCCACTCCCCTGCCCCCTCGGCAGCCTGGCCCGGCCCCTGAGTGGATGCACTCCCCCAGCTCGGGACCGCCCCCCTGAGCTGGCCCCGCCCTCCAGGTGCTGCTCCTACGTGGGTCGCCGCGGTGGGGGCCCCCAGGCCATCTCCATTGGCAAGAACTGTGACAAGTTTGGCATCGTGGTCCACGAACTGGGCCACGTCATTGGCTTCTGGCATGAACACACACGGCCCGACCGGGACCGCCATGTCTCCATTGTGCGTGAGAACATCCAGCCAGGTAGGCACCTCACCTTGGGGCCCACCTTAGTGGGTGGCTCCTGCCCCAGCCCCCACCTCCAGGGCCCCTGGTGGCAGTGGGAACTGCTCCTTCGAGCCATCACCGTGGGTCAGCTCAGTATCATCCTCCCAGCCGGCCGGGCCCCTCAGTGCTGCCCACAGCCGGGGTGGATCCAGAGCCCAGCCCCGGGCCACCCCCTCTGGCCGGGAGCAGCTCAAGGACCTCATGTCACTTGTGCAGCTCCTTTGAGGGACTGGGACATCATGGCCAGACAGACTCAGGGGCTGGGGCGTAGGGGGACATGTCCCATCCTGGGTGCTGCCTCACACCTGTCATTCCTCCTGTCCCCAGCTTCTCCCTGGTCTGTCCTCTAGGGGTTTTCCTCTCTCATCTCTCCTCGCTGTCCCTGTCCCCTCCCTTCCTGTTCTGCCCTCTCTCACCCCTCACTGCTCCCTCTTGGCTGTGGTTCTAGAAATGGGTGCCTCCTTCCCATATTCCCCCGAGCCTTCCGCCCCCCATTCCCAGGCCCTGTGCTGCACAGGACTCTTCTAGAGACCCTCCCCACGCCCAGGCAGCCCCGCCCCTCGCCCTCCCCACACCCTGCTCCCGATCTTCCCAGGGCAGGAGTATAACTTCCTGAAGATGGAGGTCCAGGAGGTGGAGTCCCTGGGGGAGACCTACGACTTTGACAGCATCATGCACTACGCCCGGAACACATTCTCCAGGTGAGGCGGGCTGGGCCTCTGCCCTGTGCAGACTGTCCTTCTGCCTCCCGCTCGTACTAGCCCGCCCTGCAGGGGCAGTGGCCGGGGACTGGAGTGGCCCTCTGGGTGGCTGCAGCCCCCAAGCAGAGGGTCCGTGGGTGCTGCCCACCCTGCTGTCCTCTTCCTCGGGTGGGTCTGCGGCAGGGCCAGGTGCTTCGCCCGCTGCAGTGTGCACCCGGGGCCCCAGCTGAGGAGGCTGAGGCCCCGCCGCCCTGTGAGCCAGGCAGTGTGGGGCAGCCCCAGCCTGTATCAGCTGCAGGGGGTACATTTTTCTAACCGGGTTCCCAGAGGGAGCATCCTTTGCTAATTGGGCTGCCTTTTTGTAATTGGCTAATTTCACAAAGCCTGGTCCCATCCCCAGCTCCCAAGCACACCCTCCTTACTTACCCCCTGCCTGGGTTCCCAGAAGTCACAGCCAGAGCTCCCCAGGGTGGAGGCCCAGCCTCCCCTCCCCTCCCCTCGCTGTTCCTCATGGAGTGTGGGAAGCGCAGCCTCCCCTGCTGGCCTGTCTTTCCCACGCCTGGCTCTTTCCTCATCCCCTGCCTGCCCCAGACAGCGCCCCCCCCGCCCAGTGCTCCCACCACATCCACTCTTCCTGCCACAGACCTGCGGGAGCAGAGGCCAAGGCAGGGCGATGAGGTCACTCCACGCCCACACCCACGGAGCCCTCCTTACCCACCGAGTCCCACCCCACCCCCCACCGTGTTCCACCCAGCTGGGTGTGAGTCAGGGGCCCTGGGGAGGGGAGGGCGGCCTGCTTCCCCTCCTCCTGCCCCTCCCAGATGGAAACACCCAGGATTTAGCAGGAACTGGGGGCACAGGAGACACTGATGGGCTGGGGGCTGGTGGGGCTGTCCCCAGGGTCTGGTCTGGTGGAACCTACCCTTTGTGTCCCATCAGATGTAGCCTGTGACAGCAGGGTGAGGACCCGGCCCAGGATGGGCAATTCTGAGAGCTCAGCCAGGGCTGAATTGCACCAGGGGCTGCAGCAGAGGGCTGGGCAGGGTTGGAGAGGTGACCCGCTAGGGGCGCGTAGCTCCCCTGGGGCTGGTGTTGGGACCAGCCTAAGCTGGGCCAGTGGGCCCCCAGAGCATCCTGGGCCTGTGTCCCCGACCTCCCAAAGTGTTCCAGGGACTCCCCCGGCTCCGTGGTGTGGCTGCCACGGAGCAGGGAGGCTGCTGGTCAGTGGGCAGCATAATGACAGGGTGAGATGTCTCCACCCGTCCCTGACCCTGCTGAGGAATGTCTGGGCTCTGGCAGGGTCGCCACCTATGGGTGCAGACAGGCACGCCACCCCGGCCCTTGCCCACCTACCCTCAGACTCTCTCTCTCTCCCCCTCTCCCTCCTCAGGGGCATCTTCCTGGACACCATTGTCCCCAAGTATGAGGTGAACGGGGTGAAACCGCCCATTGGCCAGAGGACCCGTCTCAGCAAAGGGGACATTGCCCAGGCCCGCAAGCTCTACAAGTGCCCAGGTTGGGGCAGGGAAGGGGCAGGCGGAGGGCAGGGCCTGGGGAAGGGTACAGCTGCCCATCTTAGAGAATGGCGAGGGAGGGACCATGTCCATGTTCAGGAACCAAACTGGGGCTAGGATCAGGAGTGGTGACACGCTGAGCCACCCGCTGTTGAGGGTCCAGTAGCGAGCGTGATGGGCTTGGGGACAGAATGGGGAGAACAGGGCAGTTCCAGGGAAGGGAGTGGCGCAGAGGCCCACCAGAGGAGCTTGACCTTAACTCTGGAACCCATGTTGCCTTGACAACAGGGCATCGTTACCCTGGCAGCACCAGGCCGGGAGGTGGGGTGGTGTGTGCGTGGATGTGAGCAGAAGGGGGTGGATCTTAAAGGGACAGCACCATCTCAGACAGCCCACCCCCCCCCTTCAGCCATTCTTCTCTCCCCCAGGGGATATCCGGGCTCAGGGGTGGGGGAGGCAGAAGGTGCGGGGCTGCAGCACCTGTGCCAGCTGCCTGTCACTCCCTTTCCTTGACAGCCTGTGGAGAGACCCTGCAAGACAGCACAGGCAACTTCTCCTCCCCCGAGTACCCCAACGGCTACTCCGCCCACATGCACTGCGTCTGGCGCATCTCGGTCACACCCGGGGAGAAGGTAACTCCGTCCTGGGCCTCTGAGCCTCCTCTTCTCTGCCAGGACCCCCGAGAGGAGGAGAGCGTGTCTCCTCCCGCAGTGGGGGTCGCCCTGGGTGCTGGTGACCTACCTGGTTATCACAAACCCATTAAGCCCACAGGTCTGCGGTGCGGAGGGGCCCGGCAAGCCACAGCCCTCCCCGGTCTTTGCAAATCAAGGCTGATTTGTACGTAGTGCTCCGTGCACGCTTATTGCGCAGGTCTGCTTTGATCATCCAGTCCTCCCTGAGCGCGTTTCTCAGCGCTTTTTATACAACACCCCTCTTAATTCTTACAGCCACCCCATGTCTTCTCTGTGCAGATGAGGAAACTGAGGCACAGGGAGGTTACTTGCCCCAGATCACACAGCTGACAGGGAGTGAGGGAGATTTGAACCACTCCCAGGATGGGGTTGGGTCCCAGCCTTGCCCCTGTGGCCTTGGGTGAGCTGCTCAGGCCAGGCTCTCGGCTCCTTCGCCTGTTTCGCAGGGCTTGGGCCGGGGGTCTGACAGTTAAGGCACAGTCAAGGAATGGTGCAGATGCCTCCAGTGGGATCATCCCGACGGTCTCCTTGCCACCCCTCCTTCTCCTATGCACGCCGGGACCCCCCAGTCTTGGCTAAGTGGGCCTGATTTTCTGAGCCCGGCTCTCTCCCCTTTGTCCTCCCTCTACCTGTCACTTGCTGTGTACGTTCTGTGGGAAGCTCCTGGTTCTCACAGTTGCTGCCACTATGGGGCCGGCTTTGGGCAAACCATGGGAGTAGGGTAGAGCTGTCTCCATTTTCATAGTCTAGTTCAGATCTCACCTCCTCCAGGAAGCCTTCTCTGCCTGTTACTTATTGGCAGCAAGCAAGGTGGATGCTGAGCACCACGGGGAGGGCCCCCGAACCTGTCTGGTCCAGTCTCCCACTGCATGGTTGATTAGCCCTGTTTGAATACCTAGGGTGACGGGGGGCTCACTACTTTCAGAATATTCCATTCTGTTCTCTGGCCAGCTCTTAATGTTACAAAGTCTCTTCTTCTCCCTGAAACCTCCCACTTGCCTCAGTACTTCCGTCAAGAGCAATTCAGAATAACTCAACTCCTTTTCCCATGTCAGCCCTTCTAACGTGGGAGGGCCATTCTCATGGCTTCTTAGATCTGTCCACAGGCTTTTCACGTGGAGTCTGGGCCTCTCCACCATCCCTGGACCTTCCGTGTCCTTCGTATTTTTATTGTTCCTGAGAGTGAGCTATGAGACTTTATTTCCCTTGATTAGAACATGGTACTTACTGTATTAAGCACAGCTCAAGCTAAATTCGATTTTATTATTGGTTGCATTGTTCATTCCGACATCTCTCATGAGATCATTTTGAATCAGAATCCTACCTCCACCCGGTGGCCAGCCCTCTTACCTCTGCCATCAGCTCGTTTGATAAGCACGTCTTCTGGGTCTTCATCCTGGTCTTTGTTTTTTTTTTTTTGAGACAGAGTCTCGCTCTGTCACCTGGGCTAGAGTGCCATCACAGTGCCATGGTGTCATCATAGCTCACAGCAACCTCAAGCTCCTGGGCTCAAGTGATCCTCCTGCTTTAGCCTCCTGAGTAGCTGGGACTACAGGTGCACACCACCGTGCCCAGCTAACTTTTTGTAGAGACGGGTCTCACTCTTGCTCAGGCCGGTCTCAAACTCCTGACCTCAAGCGATCCTCCCACCTCCCAGAGTGCTAAGATTACAGGTGTGAGCCAGCACACCCAGCCTCATCCTTGGTCTTTGATCAAAATATTGGACTGCACACCCACCAAAGCAGATCCAAGACCCCCCTCCAAACAGGCATTGATCCATTAATCTGCAGGCTTTGGGCACAGTTATTCCACCAGCTGTGACGCCACTTAACGTCATTGCCATTCAGCCACAGCACTGCCTGTTGACAGAGAGGTGTGTTCGTTCTGAGACCACACCTTTGTCATCTTTCTCTCTCTGGCCCAGGAAGTGGTTAATAAATGACCAGTACGCAAGATGGACCACTTACCAAATTAAATCCATGGTTCCACTAGTTGATAAAATCCCTTTTCAAAAGGAAGACAAATTTGTTTGACATGCCTTGTTTCAAGTGAACCCAGACTGGCTCCTAGTAATCAAATGTTTCTTTTCTAAACGGTCACAGACCATCTGTCTAATTGGAGATCGTCATTCAGTTCAGTGGTTTGGAATTCCCAGAATCCATTCCTAACCCCCTTCCCAACACACACACGCCCTTTGAAGACTGGGAAAGCTTTTGCTCTGAGTTCTCAAGATGACACACACTGATCACATCTGCAAGTTATTTGACTGTGTCTGATGTCATTTGTGAGCCCAGAGACAAATGCCAATTTAAAGAGGTGCTCACTGACTCTCCGCCTTCTACGTTACTGAGTTTCTATTTCCTTTCCAAATGATGCTCGTTTCTATTTGTTGTAATTTGAAATCATTATCATGTATGACAAGATTTTTATTGAGTTGAGTGATCTGTCATCTCTCTCAGTTGATGTTCTGCTTTCTTCCCTGAAAAGTGAACCCATCCCTCCTTGTTCTTCTTGTTCTTAATCTCACTTAAAAACTGCAATACTGACTGGGCGCGGTGGCTCACACCTGTAATTCCAGCACTTTGAGAGGCCCAGGCGGGAGGATCACTTGAGCCCAGGAGTTGGAGGCTTCAGTGAGCTGTGATTGCGCCATTGCACTCCAGCCTGGGCAGCAGAGCAAGCCCACATCTCTTAAAAAAAAATAATTGCAATCCTTTTTGCTGTTTTCTACTGGCCTTGCCCTCTCGTCTTCCTTCCTTCCTCTCCCGAGGGTCCTCGTGACTCTAGCCTTTGGAAATCTCACCCACAGATAATATTAATAATAATAACTAACATGCCTGTACTCCTAGCATTTTGGGAGGCCAAAGTGGGAGGATCACTTGAGGCCAAGAGTTCCAGATCAGCCTGGGCAACATACCAAGACCCCATCTCTACAGAAAATTTTTAAGAAATTAGCTGGGTGTAGTAGTGCGCACCTGTAATCCCAGCTACTCAGGAGGCTGAGCTAGGACGGTTGCTTGAGCCCAGGAATTCGAGGTTGCAGTGAGAGAGGATGGCATCACTGCTCTCCAGCCTGGCTGACAGAGTGAGACCCTATCTCTAAAAATTAATAATAATAATAATAGTAACTAACAATTATCCAGCAAACAATCAAGCAGGCACGTGTTAAATTCTTTGTGTGTGTTATATCTTTTATTTAGCACAGCAACATTTCAGGCCAGGTACCAACGTTATCCCTGTTTTGCATGTAAGAAAACAGACCTGGAAAATTTCGGTAACTTGCCCAAGATGACATAGAACCGGATGATGGCACAAAAGTCCATGATTGCAATACCATGTGTGTTCTGACGCCCTGCTGCACTTCAGCAGTCACTTTAGTGCTCCTCAGCAAACCCGTGTGCCCACCGTGTGCCCGGCACTGGGCCAGGCACTGAGGTTGTCCAGGTGCACACGACAGTCCCTATCCCCGAGGAGCATGGGGCCACGCGCAGCGTTGCTTTGTCCCCTGTTCAGGAGTTTTACTCAGCTGGCAGGGGTACGGCAGTGCGGTCAGGGTCAGTGTCCTCTCTGCTGTTCTTGGCTGACATGGGCTGGCCCTAGTCTCTCTGGCAGACGCGTGGCCTTGCCCCGGAGCCTCCCTGTGCCTCAGGCCCTCTCCTTACACTATTCCCAGAAAAGTCCCATCTTTTTCAGACGCCTGCCTGGAGCTGCAGGGAAATAAGTGGGCTAGGGAGAACAATTCCAAATTGCTCAGTGCAGGGTTGTAGAAACCCATGAAGTAAAAACCTGCATGAAGCTGTAGAGTTAAATCCCAGATGGCACAAACCTTGAAGGCCCACAGAGTCAGAAGTCCAGAGAGGCTGCTGCCATAGAATAATAGTGGCCACTCCGTTCTTAGGTATCTTTCACGCACGATCTCATCACACCCCACAACAATTTTACAACCTCGGTGCTGTTACCCCCGCTGTATAGCTGAGACAGTTGAGGCTCAAAGCACTTGAGAAAATCTGCCCAAGTGCACACGGGCAGCAGCAGTAAAACCACATTCAGACTCCAAAGTCTACGGTCTTTCAACAGTAAACCTTAAATAAAGCCACCTGGGTTGGCAGATGGACTTTGACATCTATTTTGGCAGCTGAGAGATTGTTTTTCAGTTGCTTCCAGTTCAGCTCATGGCCAGACGAGTGAGTGGCAGCTATATCTCATCTTGCACAGTTACACGTGTCGTGGGCACGCCATGCAAGGCAGGAGGGACCCCTCCGAAAGCTGCCTTTGGGGTCCCCCGAGACTACACTCATGTGATTAGGGGCTGATGTAAACTTTACACACGTTAATTTAACTCCCCTAAGCCCTGTGTGGCAGATATCCTTATTATGACCCTCTTTTGCAAATGAGGAAAGGAAGGCACAGAGTTCGACAACGGGCCTGAGACCGTGTGGCAAGGTCAGCCTGGAGGCAGACGTGAGTCACCGAGTGGCTCCTGCCCTGGAAGGAGACCCGAGGTGTCCTTTCCGCTGGCCCTGCTGGCATGCGACACTTCCCACACGCAGGGCACGCCAGGAGACTCTACACCCCGTATTTCATCTAGCCCCCGCAGCTCCCCAAGTGGCATCATTTTGATCACCTCTCATTTTTAGACAAAGACATTGAGGCTCAAGGAAGCTGAGCCGCAGGCCCCAAGCCACCAGCCAGGAAGTGGTGGAGCTGGCCAAGTTTGCTCTGGCAAAGGGCAGTTTCCCCGACACCAGAGCCCAGCTGTGTCCACATGACAGACGTCGGCTCTTAATTAGACACCTCCAGTCTCAATATAGCCATTGCTGTGCCTCCCCGTGAGATGCCCCAACCGCCAGCACAGGTATCTTCCTCCCGAGCACAGTGACCGCCGGTTCCCCCTGCGTCTTAGGGGGTCTTGGGGGGGCCCTTCGGGGCTCCGCCGGCTGGGCGTGGTTTCTTCTTCAGTGGGTCTGAATTCCTCCTCGCCGGGCAGAGCCAGGGTTGCTTGCAAAGGTGAAGGGAAAGTGGGCGCTCGTTCTCAGCGCAGAATTGGTTGGCAGGCCCCCACGGCATAGTGGCAAAGGGTGGGAGCTTAGGAGCCGAGTGCCTGTCTCAGCCCTCTGCGTCCTCTTCCGTCCAGCAGCTCTTTTACAGGTATTTTTGTTGTTCGTTAGATACAAGGATAACACGTACGTTGTAAAATATTTGAACGATCTAGAAATGCATAAAGTAAAAAGTGAATATTCTCCCCTTAATCTTCCTCCAAATCCCACTCGTCAGAGGGGACTAAGCCTTGGTAACACTTTGGTGTGTCTTTCCGGAGCCTTCTAGGGGTGCACATGTATGTGAGCTCAACAAGGAACCGTGGTCATTCTCCACGTCGGCTCACGTAGCTCTATCTGTCATGTCTATGGCCGAGTAGAATTCCACCCTCTTAGTTTCCCTTAATTTAATAATTCAGTTGCCCCCTGAAGGTCTGTATCGATGGATGTTTGATTTAAGTTTTTCTAAGTTTTCATTATCATAAAAATGCTATAATAAATATCTTTAAACGTTCATCTTTATACACCTGGGAAAGTATATCTGTAGAGTAGATTTCCAAAAGCAAAATTCTGTTTAAGAAATTAAGCACCTGCTAGATGCCACGTGCTGAGGACTCCACAGAAAATTAAACAGAATCCCTGTCCTCATCCGGCTTACATTTTGGTGAGGGGTAGAGGAGAGACAGTAAACAAATAAAGTAAATGTGCAGTAGGTCAGATGGCCGTGAGTGTTAGGGAGGAAACCAGCCGTGGCGGGGGTGGGTACTGCTTCATGTGGGATGGTCAGGGAAGGCCCCATTCATGCTGGCGCAGAACCTGGCCAGAAGTGAGGGGACACACCAGGCAGGGAGCTGGGAAGAGCTTCCAGGCAGCAAGTGCAAAGGCCCTGGGGTAGGAACAGGCTTGGTGTGTTTGAGGACCAGCTAGGTCAATGTGGCCCAAGCCAAGTAGGCAAGGAGGAGAGATAATGGGGCCAGATGACAAATGGTCTTCAAGGGCATGGTAAGGACTTGGGATTTTACTCTGGGCTATGTGCATTAAAGGATTTTGGGGCAGAGGGGGGATGTGATCCAACTGGCTCCATAGGAAGAACTGGAACAGATTTGAAAACTCAAGTGTTTCAAATGCCAGGACTTTAAGAAGAATAATAACTTTCAAAGATGATGATGAACAGTCATTGATAGTAACGTCTAGTACACTTTGCAAAAGCACGATCTCACTTCATTGTATCTCAGAGTATCACTCTGATCACAGAGTATCACAGAAATTGAGACTACAGGGCAGGTGCACGATTCCCAGTGGAGCCAGCATGAGCACAGTATTGGTGTGTGGCCGAGAGGGGACAGAAAGGTGGATAGAAGAGGTCACGGAAGTGAGCAGCCAGGACGTGGGGAGGACGTCTGGGTGGATGCGGGGGTCCCCAGGCATTGTGACAGGCTGGCGTCAGGGTGGCTGGGACCCGGGAGCTCTTCCCTGCCCGGCCACAGCTCTGAGCCTGGCTGTAGACGGCAGCTGCTAGCGCCCACCTTGGCATGTGTTCATTCTGGCCTCTCCTCTGTCTGCCACTAACTCCCCAAAGGCGCACCTCCTGTCCCCTTCCCCAGCGGGAATCCACTGTCACAGAACGGGAGACCCCTCAGCCACCCGGTGTCCACTGCGCACACCTCGCAGGTCGCCACAGACACTTCCTTGGAGTCCCTGCTTGTTGGAGCTCTGAATACCCAGCAGGCTTTGGGGTTCGCTCTGGAAACCACCAGGGAAGCGGTTTCCCTCCCGGGAAGTGCGCTCGCTCCTCTAAAAGGCCCATCTGCTGGGGAGAATTGGCCCTCACCATGGTGTCACCTGTTCCGCAGTGTCACGTGAGCACTCAACGTGCTGAGAGCATGACAGGAGACGCTTAGGACAGACAGTGCCTGTCCCCAGCAAGTGCTGTGTCAGGGTAGGGGCTTCTGTCCCCATTTTAGATACAGCTGAGGTCAGGGAGGTCGGGTGCTTTGCCCGAGGACTCCCAGCAGGGAGTGCAGAGCTGAGGTTCAGCCCCGGCGGCAGGGTGACTGGCGTCTGAGATTTCTCACGGGCGTGTCTCCTCCCTTATCCTAAGCTCCCCAAGGACAGGATTCGGCTCTGGTGTCCCTGCAGCGGTCAGACGGCCCCTGCCCGAGTCAGTGCTCAGTGAATATGTGATGACTGGGGACCCGGCCTGTCCTCCTGCACCCCTCGTTCCCATCTCAGACGTCCCAGTGCCCTCGTGCCGCCCTGGGTCCTCCCTGTCACTGAGGAGACTTGTTCCCTCTTACATAAATCTGCGGGATTTCAGTTGACAACGCAGAGAGCTGGAGCTGGGCATTTGAGCCAAAGCGATGGGGAGCAGGGCTGTGGGACCCCCGGGCTCTCGTATGTCATGTGAGGGGAGCAGAGAGGCCCTGCACTTCCCAGGAGCACTGGCCGGGGCTGGGGCCATCTGGGGACAATGACCGGAACTGGCAGATGGCTGGGGAGGAATGTCGTGGCTGGGCCAGGAGCTCCTTTTCGGAACCCGCTAACTCTTACCACGGCGACCCGCCTAGCATGGGGCGGGCAGTGGCTGTGGGGCTGGCGGGGGGCCGGCCAGTGTGGGGCGCAGCATGACCCTCTTCCCGCCCCCTCGCCCCCAGATCATCCTGAACTTCACGTCCATGGACCTGTACCGCAGCCGCCTGTGCTGGTACGACTACGTGGAGGTCAGAGACGGCTTCTGGAGGAAGGCGCCCCTCCGAGGTATGGCCCCCCACCCTGCCTCCTCCACGGCTCATCCTTCTAAGAACTACCCTCACCCCGCCCTCCTCCTCCTCCTCCATCCTCCTCCATTCTCCTTCTCCTCCTCGGAGGCTCATCCTTCTAAGAACTACCCTCACCCCGCTCTCCTCCTCCTCCTCCCCCCCCCACCCTCGGCCAGCGGCAACATCCTGGGGGGGGACCAGGAGTCCTGGTGTAGGCTTCTCTAACTCGCTGTGTGACTCTGAGCAAGTCGCGTCCCTGATCCAGACCTCAGAGTCCTCAGTGCAGGCCTCCGGGCATCCCTCCGAGGGTGGGTGTCACTCTGCGGGTGCAGGGACTCACAGGAGCTGTTGGAGAGAGCCACAGAGACTGTTCTGCGTACCTCCATGGCCCCAAGCTCTCCTCACCCTGGTGATTTTGGAGGTGCCCCCGTTTTCTCTGCCTGCAGGGTCTGGCTGTCGGTGCCCACCATGCAGCCTGGCTCAGAAAGAGACTCGCTATAAATCTGCCAGTCCTTCTCTTAGCTCACTGCAGAGGGCCACATGCCTGCACGGTGGCCCCACCTGCCCTGTCCGGGCTACTTTATCCCTGGTAGCGGGGGGTGTTGGGGGCTGGTCAGTGGGAGAGAAATAAATGGGTCAAAACTGCAGAACAGAAGGTGCTGTAATGAACCTAGAATTAGGGCAGAGGGTGGCAGGTGATCCCAGAAGGGACCTGCAGGAAGCCTGAGGAGCCGTGTGAGTCTCCTCTGAGCTGGACACGACCCTAAGGGGCTCAGGGCTGCTCTTTAGAGGTAGAAGCTTTGCCGCACAGCCCAGAGCAGCCTGACAAACTCTCGCTAACTCTGGTTCCCCCCAGTTTCTGATATTCCAGTATTTCTTTTTAGTCGCCCAAAGCAGCTGTCATTACAGCACTTCCTCCTGCAGACGTGTTAGCGTTTCCAAGGTTGCAGTTGCTTTTTCATAACTTACATTCCTCGGCCAGCACCCTCTGTCCCTTGCTGGAAGTTGGGAAACACCCAACCTTATTAGGAACACACAAATCATCCCAAGTCGATTCTCGACTACAAAGAATTCCACAGATGGCCGGCCTCACCCATGTGTGTTGACTTTTGTTGGTTTTTATTTCAAAGGGGATGTTCCCCTTTTTTAAAAAAATGAACTATATGTGTAATTTATGAAATAGTTAACTTTAACGTGAATGATACATATACAATATGCAAATAATTCCAAGCGTCGTTAACAGGGATTTGGGTTTGGACTGACTTCCGGTCCCTTCAGGAAACCCTTAGCCAACAGGCTCTGTCAACTGAGACATTTTTGGACCCAGTCACCAGATTCTGGGATTTATTTGGGGTCCTGGGGCATCCCCTGCCTTTGAGCAAATAGAAACACGTCTGTGAGAGCAGTTTGTAATACGCAGAGAAAGCTGCGTTTGTTTCTGATTGTTATTTCTTTCATGGAGACCAGATAAGAAAAGTAATGATGGTAATATACCCTTAGAAAGGCAAATAAAGGTATTTATGGTCGGATTTATGAAGATCCACCTTTCCTTCTAGAAGCAGACTCATGTCCTAGCCCTCAAGTGGTCTCTGGCTCTTCAAAGCCAAGTTGGACCTCGGACCAGATGGAAGCCAGGCGGAGGGTGTGCGGTCTTGGGGCTGTGCGTAGTAGGGTGGCCACGGACCAGGGCCCGAGCGCCGCAGCCTCCTGGAGAGGTGGGCCTTCTCCAGGGACGGGCTCCGGGCTCACGACTGCTCCGTCCACACTGTGCAGGCCGGTTCTGCGGGGGCAAAATCCCCGAGCCCATCGTCTCCACGGACAGCCGCCTCTGGGTCGAATTCCGCAGCAGCAGCAACTGGGTTGGAAAGGGCTTCTTCGCGGTCTACGAAGGTACTGAGGAAGGGCACGGTGGGGGGAGTCAAGTATGAGGTCCCTGGACATGCTAGAATGAGCCCTCCTGGCACCCCAGGGTCAAGGTCGTGGGTCCCCAGAGGGGAAACAGAGAGAGCGTGGGACTGGCCAGGGCTGGGGCAGGGGCAGTAGGAAGCCAGGGGGGTGTGGGAAGGGGCGGGAGGGGTGGGGCTGCCCTCGAAAGCAGGGCAGAGCGTGCTGACCCAGCCCTCTTCCTACCTCACCCTGTGTCCCCAAAGCCATCTGCGGGGGTGATGTGAAAAAGGACAATGGCCACATTCAGTCACCCAACTACCCAGACGATTACCGGCCCAGCAAAGTCTGCATCTGGCGGATCCAGGTGTCCGAGGGCTTCCACGTGGGCCTCACGTTCCAGTCCTTCGAGGTAGGTCAGAGACCCTGTGACCTGACACTCGGGTCCCCCACCCCTTGACATCCCCCACCTCATCTCCGCAGGCCCCCGGGGGGGGGTCCCCGGCAGCCAGAGCCCCTTCCACTGATTGTGCCCCGAACCCCAGATCGAGCGCCACGACAGCTGTGCCTACGACTACCTCGAGGTGCGGGACGGGCACAGCGAAAGCAGCACCCTCATTGGGCGCTACTGTGGCTACGAGAAACCCGATGACATCAAGAGCACGTCCAGCCGCCTCTGGCTCAAGTTCGTCTCCGACGGGTCCATTAACAAAGCCGGCTTCGCCGTCAACTTTTTCAAAGGTGCCGCCTCCCCTACCCACCCCGGTGGCCAGTCCTTCTCCTTCCTTCCTTCCTTCCTCACTCGCTCCTCCGACACAGACTCGAGGCACGCAGGTTCCCGCGAGACCCTGGGCCTGCCCTGAAGGAGCTCGGGGCGGCTGGGGAGAAGGGGCCACCCAATGAGTACAGGCAGGACATGCCGTTGAAGCTCAGGGAAGAAGCAAGGCGGGTGGATACCTTGGACAGGGTTTTCTCCCTGAGCCTCAGTTCCTCATCTGCAAAATGGGCATAGTAACAGTCCCTCCGTCACAGGCTGCGTGCAAGGATTGAAGGAGAAATGAAAGGAGGGTCCTCAGTCAGGGAAGGGCACACGAGAGGCATCAGGAAATGGTAGTGGCCACCAGCCCGGCCTGTGTGCTCGGAAGGAAGGCTCTGTGGGGTCCGCCAGGGGTTCCGAGCAGCCTTGGAGGGCTGGCTGGGGCCTGGGAGCTGAGCAGACAAGGGAGGCTCACTGCTGACTTCCCCACCTGCATTTTATTAGGGTGAGGGGTGGTCACAGGAAGCCTGGGGAACCCTGGACTTGACCCTCAAGTGGAGGCAGGAAGAGGGACCCAGGCCCCGGCCCGGGGTCTGTGACACGCTTTCCTCCCCCCGCAGAGGTGGACGAGTGCTCCCGGCCCAACCGCGGGGGCTGTGAGCAGCGCTGCCTCAACACCCTGGGCAGCTACAAGTGCAGCTGCGACCCCGGGTACGAGCTGGCCCCGGACAAGCGCCGCTGTGAGGGTGAGTGCCCCGGACTGCCTCCCACCCCCTTCCCTCCCCAGCCCCCTCCAGCTGAGGTTTCTTCCCGAGAAAGCTGGGAGGATGCCCTGGCACTCCTCACAATTCACAGATGAGAAATGCATTTTATATGGCGACCTCCAAGAATATGCTGTTACCAGATGTGATGCACTCTGGCTTGGGGTGTTTTTTTTTCACTCTTATTCATTTTTTAATAAATGCTGATCTTGACTTGCTGATTAATGTCACCACCCACCAGACGATTACGAGTCACAGTTTGGAAACCGTTGTTCTTGGACAGGCACTGGGCTTCAGCCTCTCTGTGCACACCCCAAGATGCTGGTGAAAGCACCCTCAGGCCGACGGCTGCAGCTCACTGTGCCCATCTTGCAGCACCCCTGAGCTCCCGTGCCTGCCAGGACTGCCCCACTCCTGTCCCCGTATAGGCTCACCTCTGAAGACATGCACCTCACCCTGCCTCTGTCCGTCTGTCCCTTGGGGACCAGACACAGGCCCCCAGGCTGTGGGAGTCCACAGGAGGCCCTCCGTTCCCTCCTTACTGCACCCCAATCCCACCCCACCCCCAGCAGGGACCCCCTGCAGATGATACCACCTCCCTTGTCCCCCAGCTGCCTGTGGCGGATTCCTCACCAAGCTCAACGGCTCCATCACCAGCCCCGGCTGGCCCAAGGAGTACCCCCCCAACAAAAACTGCATCTGGCAGCTGGTGGCCCCCACCCAGTACCGCATCTCCCTGCAGTTTGACTTCTTTGAGACAGAGGGCAACGACGTAAGTGCCACCAGGGGCTGAGGAGGGGCGAGAAGGTGTGGGCTGTGGCACTTGGCTCGGGTGCTTCCTACCCTCCGAGAGAGGTCAAGGCAGAAATGCTGTGTGCATGTCAAGGAGGAGAATCTACTCCGCATTCAGGGAGTCACCGCAGGCTCAGGGGCAGGGCCTTGGAGGCCCTGGGGCTTGTGGCAAGTGGGGTGAAGGACATCAAGTCAGGGAGGCCTGTGCAGCGAGGGAAGGCGTGGGGTGGGCTTGGGTGTATGCAGGGAACCCAGGGGGCTGGGGGCGGGGGTGGCCGGAGCAGCTAACCGAAAGCTAAAGGATCTGCAGAACAGAGAGCATCGCTAGGGTGGGAGTGATCAGGGGGGCTTCCTGGAGGAGGCAGGCCTGGAGCTGGGCTCCCTTGCAGGTGTGCAAGTACGACTTCGTGGAGGTGCGCAGCGGACTCACGGCCGACTCCAAGCTGCATGGCAAGTTCTGTGGCTCCGAGAAGCCCGAGGTCATCACCTCCCAGTACAACAACATGCGCGTGGAGTTCAAGTCCGACAACACCGTGTCCAAAAAGGGCTTCAAGGCTCACTTCTTCTCAGGTAACGCCGGACTCCCCAGCTCCCAGCCCTGCCTCCCCTCAGAAGACGGGGCTCCCCTTCTGCCCGCCCCTGCACCCAATACTCCCCAGCCCTCCTGGGTGCCCACAGGCAGAGTCTGCCCCCTGCTTCCCCCACCACCCCCTCCTGCAGGCCAGCCCCTCCGGCATCTGAACCCCATTATTCTTTTTTTTTTTTTTGAGACAGAGTCTTGCTCTGTCGCCCAGGCTAGAGTGCCATGGAGTCAGCCTAGCTCACAGCAACCTCAAACTCCTGGGCTCAAGCAATCCTCCTGCCTCAGCCTCATGAGTAGCTGGGACTACAGGCATGCGCCACCATGCCCGGCTAATTTTTTCTATATATTTTTAGTTGTCTGGCTAATTTCTTTCTAAATTTTTAGTAGAAACAGGGTCTCGCTCTGGTTCAGGCTGGTGTCAAACTCCTGACCTGGAGCGATCCACCTGCCTCGGCCTCCCAGAGTGCTAGGATTACAGGCGTGAGCCACCGCGCCCGGCCTGAACCCCATTATTCTTGAGCCCTCGGCTATAACTCCCAGGCCTGAGGACGGGTGGACATAAGCACACAGAAGCGAAGGAGAGGGGGTCCCAGGTGTCAGGAGCCACCCAGGCCGAGGCTGGAGAGAGGGCAGGTCCTGAGAACAGGGAGCTCAGTCTGGCCGAGAACGTGGGGTGCATGGAGGGGAGGAAGGAGTTTGCCTTGGACCACGTGCGGCAGATTCTCTGGCAGCAGCCTGACTTCTAATCAGACGCTGCACCAGCCAAAGAGGTGCACGCGGGGCCTTCAGAAACACGAGTCGCCCCCCTCCTTTCATACCAAAGCCTCTGGACTCCCCGTCAGCCCACGAGCAGGTCTCGGACCCCGTCAGCATACATGAGCTGAGAGCTGCCCCACGTGAGGCCTGGGCTGCAGTCCCTCGGCCTCATCTGACCCTTCGATAGCCCCATCTGCGGGTGGGCCACATGGTAGCCAGCAGCCGCCTGCCCAGCCTCTCTGCGCTGGGCCTCTGGGGTCCCGGGACACCCCTCCCCTGCCCTGCGTCGTGAACCCTTCAGTCCTTCGCCCTGGGGTGAGGCCACAGGAGGCTGGTGGTCCTCCAGGGGCCGCAGGAGCTCCATGGAGTGGGGCGTGGGGGACGGTGGGAGGTCGGCGGGCTGGCCAGAGCCGGCGGTGTCGTGGAGGAACGGCTCGGGGCTCCTCACCCCATCACGCCGGGCGGGCCGGACGGGGGTGGGCAGGAAGGCAGGACGCCCACGGCCGAGTCCACGCTGCCTTCCTTTTCCCCTCCTTCGCCCAGGCTCCTGCATCCTCGAGCCCCCCATGCGGCTGCCCTGCACCCCGCCTGCCCCACCTGGATGCGTGCACCTGCCCCCGTGCACTGGTCCCCCGCTTGGCACTGCCAGCCACCCTGCTCTGCTTAAAGTGCCCTGTTGATGTTCTGCCCACAGCCCCCGGCCACTGCTTGCTGAGACCCTCCCCTGCAATGCCAACCCTTTTCTTCCCTGCGCCCACCTGGGACTCCCACGAGGTGTTCACCAGAGGGCTGAGGGGACGTAACACCTGCTCAGGGGTGGGCTCCGCCCCAGGGAAACCATTACCTGCTTACTCTCGTCTCTTCCTGCCCTTCTGTTGCTCCAGTCTTGGAGGAGGCGGGGGACCGCCACTCACAGCTGTCAGGCCTGGAGTTACTGCCCTCCTCCCCCACCCTCTGCACAACACCGTGCCCACCCCACCCTCAGCCCTGCACAGAGACACACGCACACGCACACGCGTGCGCACACACATTACCCCACCGCATGAGAAACCTGCAGAGGACCCCCACCAGTGGGCATCCAGGTTCAGCCCTCAGGGCCTGGGGCATGACTGTGGCCCCCTCAGGAGGGGGGCTGTTTGGACTTTTGGGACACCCATCGAAGAGACCCTAAGCCAAGAAGGAGAAGAGCGAGCCTGAAGACCTCCAGTCTGACCCCAGCCACCTTCCGGGGCATTTGGGCACTGTAGGGTGAGTGCCATCTCCTTGCCTGGGCCCGTGCCACCTCCCGCCCTGCCCCTCCCGCAGCCTGCTCCCCTGGCTCCGAGGGCAGGCTGCCCACACCTGCCCCCGGAGCTGAAGCAGCCTTCCTGAGGACTCACCTTCCCTCATTCATTCATTCCGCCATTCACTTGCCCATTCACTCATTCATTTGGCAAGTAGTTATTTTACCCCTACTGTGTGCCAGCCACGGGACCAGGTATTTGGGCTGCAAATACAAGGAGGGAGTGGGGGTCAGAACGTGTCAGGGAAGTCTTTGCTCAGTCCATGAGCTGGGCCCCCTGATGCTCCCAGCACAGCCACTGGCCAGGACCCCCAGGATGGGTCATGGGGTGCCCCCACCCCCACATTCCTGCAGGGCCGCTGCCCTCAATCAGGCCCCCTCTGATGTGGTCACCGAGCACAGCCCTGGGGAAGGACTTGGGGCCTCCACCTCTTGGCCTGGGTGTCTGGGGGCCCGAGGGGTCTGGCCCGCCTGAGCCCAGGTTGGAGAAGCAGGGTCCTCTGGGAGCCAGTGCTCCGGCCCTCGGGCCCCTCTCCTGAGGGACACCAGGCACGGAGTCCCCGGCACAGACTCCGCCTGGCCAGCTGAAGGGCGGCAGACACCTTGTCTGTCCTGCCTCGCAGCTCAGCTCTGGAATTCTGGGTGTCTGTCCACTGGGACCCACACACTCCCCTGAATGCCTGGCTCTGCGCCAGGCACACCGTCCCCCAAATGACCAGACACTCCTGCGAGTATGTGGCGTGCACACCTGTGACCACGTGTGTGTCTGTGAGTTAGTGTGTTCGTGCGAGTGCGTGTGCACATGTGTCCCGCGCCCTCTGTGTTTGTACCTGTGCCTGCTTCCTCACACGTGTGCGGGAGCACGTGGTACATCTCTCGTGTGCACCGCCACGCAGGCTGGGCGGGGGTGTGATGCGTGTGTGGTTAGCGGTGTCTGTGTCCACATTTGTGTGGTCTGTCGCGGACGTGTGTCCCTGCACGTGTGGGTGGTGTGTACCACGTGCACACGGGTGCGTGTGTCTGGGGTCAGTGTGTTGCAGATTTGGGCAGCAGTCAGCCGTGCACGGGGCTGTGCGGGACCTCGTGTCTGCAGTGTGTCCGTGTGAGTGCGTGTCTGTGTCCGACACATTCTGTAGATGCAGCCGCCAGAGCGAGAGGCAGAGTGGGGCGGCCCCCCGCGCCCTTCCGTGTCCTCCCCGTTTCTCTCCTTCCCGACGCGCACGCCGTGCTCCTGGCCCGCGCGTCGCTCCAGGCCTTCTCCCCGCCACAGGCTCTGTCTCCGTCCCTGTCGCTGTGCCTCCTCCCCTCTGCTAACCCAGCCCTCCGTGCCCTGGCTGCGCCCGGACATGGCCCCGCATGTGTGTCCGCCTGCCTTCCCGCCCCGCCCCGCGACCTGCCTCGGAGGCCTGGGTCTGGTGTCCACAGCTCCCCATCCTGGCCCCTGCCCTGCACCCCCACCCCTCGGTCCCCTTTCTCCTTCTCTCTCTCGTTTCAGAAAAGAGGCCAGCTCTGCAGCCCCCTCGGGGACGCCCCCACCAGCTCAAATTCCGAGTGCAGAAAAGAAACCGGACCCCCCAGTGAGGCCTGCCAGGCCTCCCGGACCCTTTGTTACTCAGGAACCTCACCTTGGACGGAAAGGGATGGGGGCTTCCGTGCCCCCCCAGCCCCCGCCTCCGCTCTGCCACCCCGGCCTGCCCCCCTCTGGCCGGACAGAACTGGTGCTCTCCACTCCCCCTGCCCCCTGCACGCGGACAGGGGGACCGTCCCCACGCCCCCCCACTTTGATGGTGTCTGTGACATTTCCTGTTGTGAAGTAAAAGAGGGACCCCTGCGTCCTGCTCCTTTCTCTTGCAGTCTGCTTGTCCGTGTGTCTGTTTTTCCACTTGTCCGTCTGTCCAGTAAGCAGGTAATGGTAGGGGGTTCCCAAGCTGGTCCGCTGCGGACTCCCAGCCCTCCTCCACCCCACTGCTCCTTTCTCTCCTGCAGCTGGGCCCCGCTCAGCTGGCCCCGCTTGACGCAGTGCCCCGCGGACCCCCCAGCGCCTTGGCCGCCCACCCCCGCCCGGCCTGGCCGGCTCTGGCCGGCTGCCGCTCTCTCCTGGTGGGGGGCAGCCCAGCCAGGCCTCCACTTCCCCTGGGGTGACCAGACCCCACACAGACCCGCCTGCCCTTGTTTGCTCCCCGCAGACAAGGACGAGTGCTCCAAGGACAACGGCGGCTGCCAGCAAGATTGCGTCAACACATTCGGCAGCTACGAGTGTCAGTGCCGCAGCGGCTTCGTGCTCCATGACAACAAGCACGACTGCAAAGAAGGTGAGGAGCGTCTGGGCTGGAAGGGGCCATGCTGGACGCTCAGGGAGCTGAGCGGCCTCTCAGGTCCCCTCGGTTCGCCTGCCACCTGGTGCACAGGTCTCCCTGCCTCTCCCCAAGTACCTGAGCTGTGGCATCAGGAGTGGAGGAACTCACCTTTCCACACTCTTCTTATGGTGGCTGGTGCTTCTTAACACCCATGTCCCAGGCTCTCTCTTTGCGGTGACCTCCTCCCAGCACAGAGGCAAGAAAGGACAGTGGTTCAGAGCACAGGCTCCTGAGCCAGCTGGCTTGGCCCCGTCCTGCTACTTGGCCAGCTGTGCAACCTTGAGTGACTGCTTGCCCTCTCTGCACCTCAGTTTGCTCATGCATAAAGTGTAGACAATACTCATACCTGCCTCTCAGGGGCACCATGAAGGGGTCCAAGCAGTGCCTGGCTTGTGGCAGGCATAATCGTGCATATCACACTCCTGACCCCCGGGGATCCCCGGAACAGAGTTGCTGCCTTCCGACACTGAAGCCCTGTGTGTACTTAAAAATAGCTCTTATGCCATCAGTGGTATCACCGATGCCTCTTTGTAGGCGAAACAGTACAGGCCCACTCCAACGCAGTGATTGTACTGTGGCCCCTGCCTCCTGGGACGTCCAATCCTAGCCGCACAGTGCAGACTTGCCTTTGCCACTGGATGTCTGTGTGACTTTGGGCAAGTCGCTTGACTTCTCTGAACTTCAGTTTCCTCATCCAGGAAATGATATAAAATAATACCTACTTTGCAGGGCACTGAGCTGTGAACGCTTAGCAAGTGACTCTTTTCACTATGAGTAGGTGGACAGCCCAGGTATAGACAAATGAGCTGCTGACCAGAAAAAACAGAACTGAACACTCAACAGTGACCAGCGGACAGCGGAGGGCTTCCAACCCAACAGGCTCCCCAAATGTGGAGTTCCTGACTCACACAACTAGCCAGAGCTCACTTACTCTGATGTCGTCTAAACTGCCTTCTGTCTCTGTGCTCTGGATGAGAAAGAGGGGTTTGATGAAGGACACAAGATAGCCAGGGCAGGGGTGAAACTTGCTGGGAAGATGGTCTGTTCGTCTTCCATCTTCTGATTCACTTTAGAACCACACCAGGCTCCTTGCTCAGGTGACAGGCTAATTACAGATCCGTCAGCGAGGAGGACCCAGCGTAGTGCTGGGTTCTGTAGGGGACCCCAGAGGGGAGTCCCTCTTCTCCCTGGGAGATCGCAGCCCACCCGGGGAGAGGTGTGGATGTGCAAAGCCAACAGCGAGCGAGTGTGGAAGACCAGGGTGGAAAGAGGGAGGGCAGGCAGCCACGGGAAACCACAGACAGGTAACGAGGGCAGCTCATGTGTAGGGAGACAGGAACGTGACCTGCCTCCACCAGGGACTTGGAGGGTGGTGCTGTCTGGGCCCTTGTGGCCGTGTGTTCGTTCTGTGAGCCTCTGACTCTGGGTGCTGCTGTGCGGCTTGTGCCCCGCCCATCCCTGTCTTGTCCCCTGCCACAGTGCCTGGCTGCCCACGTCCCCTTAGAGGGACCTGAACGATTGCGTGATCGTGACTCATGATCACTGGTGTTTAAGTCTGAGTTGGGGAGGCCACACTGTTAAGAGGCAGAAGCCAGATGGCCATAGATCGAGGAGGTATAAGTAGTGAGAAGTGGTGACAGCGAATGTTCTGGAAGGAGAGCTACACCATGGCTGGCGGGGCACAGGAGAGCGTGTTCAGGGTGCGCCGAGGCTCACGGCTGCAGGGCTGGGAGAGAGCCCAAGGGTGGACCGGTCGTGCCACGAGGGGTCTCAGTCTGTCCCGACAGGGAGGAAGGATACCGTCTCTGAGGCTACGGGGGGCGGGGGAAGGTGGAGGCAGGGAAGGTGAGTTCACAGGTCAGGGGCCAGAAGGTGAAGCCATTCATTCATTCATTGGTCCTGAGGGCCCGGCTTTCCTGGGAGGTGGGAGAGCGGTGGTCGGTGATCTTCTGCCAGGAGGGGGGAGCTGGGAGGTGACATGGGCCCTCCAGGAGGCGGCTGAGGGTTTGCAGCAGCTGCCGAGGGGTGAGAGACGGAGCAGGGGAGAGAGTGCCAAGGGGGCGGGGGCCCCGGCGAGGCTGGAGCCCACGGGTGGGGTTTTCTAAGATGCTGCCGTGGAGGGGTGGGGCGCAAGGCCACGAGGGTGCCGAGGAGCAGCTCGGTGATCAGCCGTGGAGTCAGCGGAGTCAACCGTGGAGGAAATATGGGAGAACATGTCAAGACTGAGACCGTAGCGTTCGCTGTAAAGTTGGGTGACCGTGGTTGGGACAGCGAGGGCCTGAGCACCTGGAGGAGCAGGGTGGCCTCAGGGCGACGTGTGTGTGGCCTGGAGAAGCGGTGGATGGTGGCGAAGGAGATAAGAGCCAGCAGGGCTGAGGTCAAGGAACGGAGGGTCCGCGTGGTGTGGACCATCCGCGTGTTTGTTGACATCACCTTGGAGCTTGGCAGGAGTGGGGGTGGGGAGAACTGAGTCAGGTGCCAAAGTCTCCTGTGACTGGGGAGGCCACCGGCGGTCAGCAGACGGCGGCTTCGAGGCGGGGAAGAGGGGGTGTGGCCCCACGGCCACAGAGGTCCAAGGGGTTTACCCGGGGAGCCTGCAACGGCCGCCTCCGCAGACGCTGCCATGTGGGCCTCACCCAGGGCTTCCGTGGGAACCGCGCCGCCAGGTCTCCCCGGGTGCAGGTCGCTGCATGAAAGGGCAGTGATCTGTGCCCTCAGTCCAGGTTGTAAGTTGGGGCAGGAGACAGAAGGAAGGAGGGGGCAGGAGGCATCCGAGCGTGGGGTCCCTGCCGATCCCCTTCTGTCACTTGCTTCCCTGCAGCCGGCTGTGACCACAAGGTGTCGTCCACCAGCGGCACCATCACCAGCCCCAACTGGCCCGACAAGTATCCCAGCAAGAAGGAGTGCACCTGGGCCATCTCCAGCACCCCCGGGCACCGGGTCAAGCTGGTAAGGTGCCCGCTCCCCCCACTCGTGAGCGCCCCCCTCCTCCGTGCCATCTCCAAAGCCCGGGGACACTGCCCAGAGCCACGCAGGCTGCAGGCCGGGGGGCCTGGCCGAACCCAGAGGTGCTGTTCCTGGGAGAACCCCAAGTCTGGTCTGGACAGAGGCCCCTTGCCCAGCATATGTTGGGATGTCCCCACCATTGCCCCATTCCTGGCTCCTCCTTCCCTGTCACCCCCAGCAGGGCCACTCCCATGGGTGTGCCTGCCCCGCCTGCCCTCCAGCCCTGATCTCAGCTCCTCCCTCTCGACCTCCAGACCTTCATGGAGATGGACATCGAGTCCCAGCCCGAGTGTGCCTACGACCACCTGGAGGTGTTCGACGGGCGTGACGCCAAGGCCCCTGTCCTCGGCCGCTTCTGCGGGAGCAAGAAGCCCGAGCCCGTCCTGGCCACGGGCAACCGCATGTTCCTGCGCTTCTACTCCGACAACTCGGTGCAGAGGAAGGGCTTCCAGGCCTCCCACTCCACAGGTGAGGCCCGCCCTGGGCAGCCGTGTCCTCCTGCTGTCACTTGCTGTGGAAGTGTCCCCTGCGGCTGGTCTCCAGTCCAGGCCCTGGCGTGGGGTCTGTGGCTACAAAGAGCTTATGAAGGCACGAAGACAGCCCGGGCCCTCAGCTTGGGGACCCAAGGGATGGGGAGGGGGTCCCTCAGACCCTCCCACCGGCAGCACACTTGCCACTGCGGCGAGCCAGCCCCACCCCAGCCCCCAGATGCGCACCTTCATTCATTCCGCAGACACCTGCTGACACGTAGCATGCGGGAAGCAGCATTCTAAGTGCAGGTCATGGAAATGAACCAAGAGGAAGGAGGTCCCGGTCCTGGAGGGGCTTGTCCTGCACTCATTTGTTTGTTTATTTGGCAGCCATGGACTGAGCTCTTGCTCTGCAAGAGGGCTGAGGGCACATGGCCATGCAGCAGGCATGAGCCCTTCCCCCCCTGCCCGCCCCAGGACTCACAGTGCAGAGATAAGTCAGGCACGCGGCATCCTGGCACTAGCGCAGGAAGGCGGGTGTGAGCCGGTAGAGTCATTCCGCAGCCCCAGCACAGCCCAGGGTGTGCACAGGCGACAGCTGGTCATTTGGTGTGTCTGGAGCCTTGGGTGTGTGAGGACAGCAGTGACGTGGGGACGATGCAGCTGCAGAGAAAGGCCGGGCGTGGGTGGCCCCGAGTGCCAGGCCAAGATGGCACGCAGGAGCCTTGCAGTCTCCCTTTGGCCCTGAGTCACCTGTCGGGGCGTCCCCAGAGCTGAGAGGTCCACAGCTTCCCCTCCCCCTTCCACCCCGCCCCTGACGCAGCCCCGCCCAGCCCTCTCTGCCGCCTCCGGGAGACCCCAGTGCCAGGTGGGCAGGCAGAGGCCAGAGGGTGCCGGGAAGGGGGTGCTCCCGTCCATGCCTCCCAGCACAGGGTTACGACCTGGAGGCCCGGAACCCATCTGGCCCTCAGACCTGCTATGTTTGGCCCATGCCGTGTTTTTTAAAAACTTGAGCCAACATGTAAAAATCAGACGTTTTCACACAAAAACGCAGATGTACAGCTTCTCTCTTGAAAATGGAAGCTCTGGCAATGCTGGGCCTGCGTTCTTCCATGACAGCCATCAGCTGGAGCAGATTAGCGATGTCCCCTTTAGACACAGTGTGCCGTTCCCAGCACCACCGCTCTGCACTGCCTCGTAGGGCATCTCGCCCTGCACGTGTCCTGCCCACTCCCAGTCCCCCAGCCTCCGCAGGCACCTGTCCAGAGGTGGAGTGGTCCCCAGAACGTGCCTGGGCCAGGTCCCAGCCCGCCTGTCACTAGCCGTGTGGCCTTATCCCGCCGTGAGATCTCGGCGTGGTGCTGCACAGTGGGTGCTCAGGGGTGGTGGCCGATCTTGTCATCCCCTGCAGAGTGTGGGGGCCAGGTGCGGGCCGACGTGAAGACCAAGGACCTTTACTCCCACGCCCAGTTTGGTGACAACAACTATCCCGGGGGGCTGGACTGCGAGTGGGTCATTGTGGCCGAGGAAGGCTACGGCGTGGAGCTCGTGTTCCAGACCTTCGAGGTGGAGGAGGAGACAGACTGCGGCTACGACTACATGGAGCTCTTCGACGGCTACGACAGCACAGCCCCCAGGCTGGGACGCTACTGCGGCTCGGGGGTGAGCCCCCACCCCTCCTCGTCCCCTCACCCTGCACTGCTCCCCCCTTACCACCCCAATCCCAGCGCCCACGGTGCAGGCCCCTGGAGGCCCAGGGTGTGAGAGTGAGCGCAGCACAGGCCTGGCTCTCTCTGGGGGAGCCCAGAGACCCTGCCTGGTGGGGGGCTGCTCGGAGAAGCCACCCCGCCCTGGTCCACCCTCACCCAGGAAACCTGCTCCTTTCTGGGCAACACACAGATTCCTGCGGCCTCTGGGACAGGCCCTGCCCTGACCCAGGCCTGCTCAGAGGTCTGGGTCCCTGTCCCTGCCATCCCCTCCCCAGCCCCCACCTCTCCCACGGCCACGCTCCAGGCAGCCTGGTGCCCCTAGAGGGTTAATTAAACCTCCTAGGAGCTGCGGCAGCTGCTGGACCCAGCGTTGGCCTCCTGGGTCCCTGAGGAGCAGCATGCCAGCCTCTGTGTGGCTGGCAGGGTGGGACAGGCGGAGTGGGAAGCGGCTCAGCTGCTCTGGCATCCCCTGGCTACCAGGCTGGCGCCCCCCTCCCCGCCTTGCCCTTCCTTCTGAGTCACACACCAAATCGGGTGTCCCCAGGTGGCTTCTTCCAGAGACCTCCCCCAGGCTGGAGCCAACGGGAGGGGGGACCTGGGATAGGAAAACAGTCAGAGCTTCCTGGCACAGCTACTGGAAATGTCCCCAAGGTTTTCAGAAATTCCTTCTATGCCTAGAGGGCCAGGGCATCGGCTGCGCTAACACTCTGCGGGTGGCCCACACTCAGTGGGCTCGCAGGAGCCAGCGAAGGGACATCACCGTGGCCAGGACCAGGGTGGGACTGGGGGTGGCAGAATGCAGGTCCAGGGGAGACTGTGCCTCTCCCTGCGGCTTCCGCCACGCCCCGGCAGAGCAGCAGCTGTGCCATCTTCTCCAACAGCTGGGACAGCAAGAAGGCAAAGCCGCTCAAAGAACCCCTCCCTTTGCAAAACATTTCCACATTTGTCCTCTCCTGGGCTGGGAGCGCAGAGAGCTTTCGCTCCTGTTTGCAGTTCAGGGAAGTGCGTCCCAAAGAGGGGAGGTGGCTTGCCAAGGACTACAGCACTAACCAGTTAGCACGGCTGGGTTTAGAAGGGAGGGCTGACTCAACTTCAGACAAGCTCCTCTGCCCCCTGCCCTTGGCCTTCCCCCAAGAGCCCCATTAAACTCCCACTAGCCCAGTAAGAAAAAAAAAATTCCCATTAGCAAGAAACTCTCTGCTTCAAGGGGCAGGGGGACTCTGGTGACAGCTGGAGAGCATCCTCAGGGCCGGGCACCTTGGGGAGGGGAGAGGGGAGCCCCAGCCCTCTTCCTCCACCTCATGCCGTCCCTTTCCTCTGCCAGCCTCCCGAGGAGGTGTACTCGGCGGGAGATTCTGTCCTGGTGAAGTTCCACTCGGATGACACCATCACCAAAAAAGGCTTCCACCTGCGCTACACCAGCACCAAGTTCCAGGACACACTCCACAGCAGGAAGTGACACTGCCCTTGCACAGGGGGCGGGAAGGGAGGCCTGCTTCCCTCGGTCACCTAGACCGGACAGTGGGGGCGGACAGCGGAAGGCGACACACCGTCCCTCTCCCCCGGGCCCCAGGGTCTGCAGGGCCCGTGGGCCAGGTGAGGCCGTCCCCAGGAGGTGGGGAAACTGGACTCCTTCACAAGCCACGTCCCCACCACCCCCCACCAGGGCAAGGGGCCAGGGCCAGGGAGCCGGAGCTTTCACTGAGACACTTGAAGTGACCATTCCTCTCTGGGGGCCCTGCCCGGTGGCGAGAGGGACTGCCAACGGGACCCTGCCGCCTCCCCGACGTCTCTACACGCCGTATTGTGTATAGCCGGCGGCGTAACCCTCATTGTAACGGACGTTTCCCACCCTGCTCCAGCCTAGGTTTGGTTTCATCCTGAGCCGTCACTTCCCCTGTTTCCTGGGGCACGAGTGTCCACGCGTGTGCCCCCCCCCCGGGAGCCTCAGTGGGGAGCTGATGGGGAGCGGGTGGAGAAAAAAGACAGGGCTTCTCTCGGGCCCAGTGGCTGGTCAGCCACGCGGGGCACCCCAGCCAATAAACCGAAAGTGTTACAGCCAATGTCCTGTGCCAGATGCTGTCCGGGCCGCGGGGGCGGCGTTGTCTCGTTCCAGATGTGCAGCTCGCTGTGTTTCTGAGGCCGCCAGGACACCTGGCCTCACTGGCCGCCCTCTCTCCCGTGACTCCAGGCCCCCCGAGGGTGTGATTTCACACTCAGGCGCACACACGCTCACAGGCGCCCATCACACACCGCTCCTGGCCCTCCCGCGCAGGGGGAAGGGTAGAACATTCTATGAAGAGCCTCTTTGGTGGGGAGGGAGGAGGCGTGTAAAAGGGGTTCGAGGTGTATCTGTCCACCTGGGTTTTCTGGCTGCATCTGGGGAAGGCACGTGGGCTGCAAGGGTGTCCAGCTAGGGGAGCACGCAGGAGCCAAAAAGGCCGCATCGGCTAGGCCAGTCCCCTCGTTGGCCCCCCTGCCTGCCTTCCCCGAGGTCAGATGCTGAGCGCCTGCCCCCGGGTCTCCTCCTGCAGACTAGAGCCAGAGCGCAGCAGCCGCTGAGCAAACATTCCAGCTCTGGCCTCTCCTCCCAGGCAACCCAAGGCTGTGTCTTGTCCCCTCCTCCTCCCTGCCATTGCCCCCTCTCCGCAGCCAGCAGTGAGGCCCAGACCTGTGCCTCCCAGAGGCCAGGAGGAAAGATGCCACATCCCTGTCCTTCCCTTCCCAGGAGGCGCTCCCTCCCCTTTCCCTGCATGGATCTCACAGGGGAGGAAAGCCCAGAGGGGACCTGCTCCCGTGCCTGCGCTGGCCACTCCCAGATGCCGGAGAGAGCAGGGCCCTCAGTAGACTGCATGTCTTTTCCTGGCTTCTCCCTGCTGCAGGGACCAATTCTGTGCCAGTTGCTGTCTGGACCCTTGGGGCCCACCCCCAGGGAGTGCGGCCTGGTCGACCCCATATCGGCCCTTAAGCGGAAAGCAGTAGCAGAAGCCAGACCCGCTGCTGCTTCCCCGATGTGCTTGCAGGGCCCTCTTCTCCCAGGGAGGACACTGTCCCCGCCAGGCTGCTGCTCTCTCCTCCGGGCTGAGCACACGTGTGGCCCTGGAGCCCTGCAAGAGCAGGAGACGCCCAGAGGGGTCACTGTTGACTGCGCCAGTGATGTCCCAGGATGTGACGGCCCGCCAGCCCTCCCTGCTGCTTTGTCCTCAGCCCTCCAGGTTCTTCCAAAGCTCAAAGGACAACAACCCCCGCTCACAAGCCAAGTGTCCAAAGGATCCAGGGTCATAACTCCGTCCAGACTGAGGGGCTCCAGCCCACAGAGACATACCTGGTCCCCTACCCCTAACAGGGTCCTTATGAACAGCAACCCACAGACAGAGGCAGGCTCCGGATGGAGCGGATCGAGCCGTGCAGCCAGCCGGGCACACGTCCCAAGGCTCCATCACCCAGAGAGATGCGGACCCCACTGACACCCCAGGGCCCCCGTGCCGGCCGGCCTGCCCAGCCTGCCCAGGGCACATCTCAGGCAGCAGAGCCCCTCCGGGCCAGGCTGAGCCCGGCCGGGGAAGCCCGGTGCCAGTGATAGTGAAAGGCACAGAGTGTCCTGGAGACCCACGCCCAGAACGAAGCAGGGCAGGAGCTTTGGTGCCAGGGCCAGAGCCACCGCCACGGTGTGAGCTCCCAAACCACCCTGTGGCGTGGATGCAAATCCCAAAGACCACCGGGCAGTTCCACACGGCAGGGTGGGGTTCGCTGTCCTGGTCAGCCGAGAGGCAGGGCCACGGCCCGTCTGGATTCGCAGATGTCCATGTGCAGGTGCTTGCCGTTGGCCCCAGCAGGGGATGGGCAGGACAGAGAGGAAGAGGAGGAGGGGGAGGGGGAGGGGAAGGAGGAGGAGGAACATTTTGAGGACAGGGGCCAGAGAGGGCCTGAGGAAGAAAGGATGGTGGGTGGGGGAGGAGCAGGGGTCTGCCTCCCGGGGTGGTGGGGGCTGCACGGGACCTGCTTGAAGGCCACTGAGACGAATTTGACAGCCCAGGAAGCTGCTGTGTTCTCTGGGCCCAGCCCGCCCTCCCCTTCAGGGTTCTAGACGGGCAACTCCAGTGTGGCTGCCCCTCTGCTCAGGTGATCCCATGGCAGAGGACGGCACACCTGCTTCTCCAACTGTGCCAAAGTCCCCGAGGTCCCCTGGGCCCCCTGGATCCTGAGCACCTGACGAGCATTGGGAGAGCCAGGATGGAGCTGCCTGACCCGGCCGAGGGGGCACCACACGAGCCTGGCAGGAAGGAGACATGGCTCTGCCGTGCTTGGCTCTGTGACCGCGGCCACCTGCCCCCTCCCCAAACCTATCCCCTGTCCCCAGCACCCTTCCTGCCATGGCCGGAGTTAGACATGAAAATCCAATGTCCAGTCTCCAAAGCAGCCGGAGCCTGGGGGGCAGGACACTGAAGCAGCTGGGACCCTCTGCAGAGGTGTGGGGCTTCCAGGGCCCACCGCTGGCGCGACTGTGAGGTCGGTGAAGTTGGGAGCCTGGCTTTTCCCCGCCCCTGCCCCACCCCACGGCCTTCTCAGTAGTAAAAAGGCCCCAAGCCTGAGGGCTGACAAAGCCCATTTTGAACACTAGCTCTACCACGTGATGGTGGCTGTGTGGCCCTGAATGAGTCACTTCACCTCTCTGAACCTCAGTGTCTTCATCTAGAAACCTGGGATGATGATAACACCTTACGAGGTTGTGAAGAAGGAGTGAGATGACCTTTGAAAAGAGCCTGTAGACGGCTCTCCATAAGTGGGCCTGCTGCCCCCTCCTCTCCCAGACGATGTTCTAGTTCCTGGACTGCTCTGTCCCTGCGCTAAAAGGAAACTTCTGGGCACATTAGTTCCCGGGCAGGCATTAGGAGCTTAGCGCAGACCTGCGCCTGCCAGAGGGGGCGACACTTACCTACAGCAAGGAGGGGCTTGCGGGGCAGCAGGGGACATAATTCCTGGCGAGCTGGTCGCCTTCCTGGGCACCTCCCAAGTCACACCCTGTACTTGACTGTCCCTGCGCACAAGGCTGATTCTAAAATCTGTGAAAAGATTTGCTGCTCCAGTTTGCAAAAATAGTAGTGCCTGACTTGGAGAGTTGGGGAGAAGGCAGCCAGATGTTTTCCCCAGGGAACCATGAGTGCTGCTCCCCCAGCCCAGCCCCCGGCAGCCCAGCCCCAGGCTGCTGGTCTCCTGCCCCGGCCCTGCCCTTCCCCCATTCCCCTCCCCCACCCCGCGAACATCTGGTTCCAATCTCCTCCAGATGCTGTGGCCAAGCTGTTTTATGGCCAATCACCTCAGCTCCGCTTCCTGAAGGCCTCCTTCCATTTCGGGGAATGGTCCCTCCTGGTCCCTTTCCTTGGGACCCCAGCTACATCTTTTCCTAACTTGAAAACAAATAACAAGGCCGGGGGGGCTCCTCTCCTCCCACCGTGTTGTGGAGGGCAGGGGGCTCTCATCTGCCCAGGATTCAAGGGAAAGATCCTGGCCCAGGAGGAATGGGCTGGGCAGGGAGGTGCGGGTGGGTGCCCGGGCAGAGGAGCATGTGTGTGTTGGGGGTGGGGTGCAAGTGTGTGCCATCGTGTGTGTGTGTGTGTGTGTGTGTGTGTGTGTGCCTGCACAGCGGAACACCCTGCCTAGAACCTTTGTGGCCACTGCCTCATCTTCCCTCTCCGCCTGGACTACAGACAGAGCCAACTCAGGGACGCTGAGTCGGACAGTGGCAGCTACGGTTCAGGGTTGTCCCCCACCTTGGAGCTCTCTGTGGCCTCCTAGGCTGTCCTCCAGATCCAGTGCAGGGAGGGTGTGTGTGTGTGTGTGTGCACGCACGCACTCATGTGGACTCTCTCCCTCCGCCAGGTCAGATTAGACCCCAGGCCAGAAAGGACCCCAGAGTGGACGCTGGCGGACACCCTGACCCAGCTCCATCTGACCGGTGCTTGGAGCAGCCCGGGCTGGCCGCGTGCCAGGGACTGGCCATCTGGACAGAGCAAGGAGAAGCCTCCGGCTCTCTGGAGGAATCCACATGGGGCGCCTCCCCTCCCCACCCCCATTCACTGCCTTTGTCCCCCTACAAGGGCTCTGGGAGCCAATCTCTGCCCCCAAGAAACCCAGAAGGGTTCTCAAAAGGAAGACTGAAGCCTGCCCCTCTGGAGGACTCAGGCAATCTCTCAGCTGGGCGTGGGGGAGGCAGGAGGGTGGACCCCGAGTCGCTCCCCATCTTCCAAGCGCTGCCCACTACTCCTTTAAATCAAGCCTCCATGGCGTTTGTGACTCCGCAGCCCCCCCTGGCGTTACTCTGGAACTAGGCAGGGCCTTGGGTAGCCGGAAGTAACCTGGAGGAAGTCCCTGGGAGGGTCTTACTGCCCCAGGTGGCCCCTGGCACACGCTAGGGGAGACGGGCCCAGGGCGGGAAAATGGGAAGATTCCAGTTCCTGAATCGAATCCTGGGCACAGTTGCCTACTGGCTGTGAGACGTGAGTGGCCTTCTTTGTGCCTCAGTGTCTTCATCCATTAAGTGGGACTAAGACTGCCCAGGGCCATCGGGAAGGCCACAGGAGCCGCCACCAGCCCCAGGTAGGTGCCTGGCGTGTAGCAGCAGGCGCTCGTCCGCCCTCAGCTTTGCTTCTCTCCCAGAGAGGCTGTGCCCAAGCTCTGCATGACGCGCGTTAGTGTGGCCCGGAGTCAGGCGGTGTTGGTGAGATGCCTCTGACTTTTCTGGAGCTTTCCTCCTCCAGAGAGGACCCTGGCAGTGTGTCCGGAACAGCAGGCACAGAGCTGACTCAGCTCTGCACGCGGCAGCCCTGCTGGGGGCGGGCACGCGCGGGCTCTCGGAGAGGGAAATTCCACGGCGTCTGGGGCCAAGCAGTGACAAGCTGCTACAGCGGGAAGGGCTCCAGATGGCTGCAGGTCCTCCTCTAGGAGCCTCAGTTTCCCCACAGGGGAAGCGCTGGGTGGAACAAAAGGACTCTGAAGTCCCTTCCACGCTGGAGATGGGACTTTGCACCCTGAGGCTGGGCTCCCACAGTGGGACATGGGTGTTCCCTTGAAGCGATTCTAGGTGGCCTGTCCCGGGGGCCTCCCCATTTGAGCTCCTCTGTGGATTGTGCAGCTCACCCACCCCACCCCTCCCAGGGCCCAGAGAGAGGCAGCGCCATGATCTGAATGCGTGTCTCCCCCAAATTCATACGTTGAAATCGTAAGTCCCCAAAATGCTAGAGTTAGGAGGCGGGGCCTTTGGAAGGTGTTTGGGTCACACGAGTGGGATTAGTGCTCTTGTAAAAGGAGCCCGAGGAAGTGTGTTCGCCCCTTCTACCGTGTGAGGACACAGTGAACAGACGGCCGACTATGACCCGGGCAGCAAGCCCTTGCCGGACACTGAATCCGCCAGCGCCTTGTTCTTGGTTCCGTCTCTGGAACTGTGAGAGACAAACGCCTGTCGTGCACGAGCCACTCAGGCCACAGGATTTTGTCATAGCGGCCCGAAGGGACTGGGTCAGGCGGGGCCCTCAGGCCGTGGTGGTTTATTGACACACATCGCAAGCACAGCACAGGCGGGTGAGCCCCCAGCCCGGGGAGGACGCGGGGGCCAGGGAGGGCGGTGGGCCACCCCCACGGCAATGCTGTCGGCACAGGGGGAAGGGCCTGGGGCCCGTGTTCTCTCCTCCACACGTCTCCCAGAGCCTGCGCCACCCCACTGAGGCAGCCACCCATGCCACTCCCCGCTGCAGGGAGGCCACCAGCTGTCCACCTGCCCCTCGCCAAGGCGTGGCCCTGTTGGCCTGCCAGCCGCTTCTGTCCTTCATCACGGAAGCCCAGCTGCATGTCTGTGGTCTCTGTCACCTCTGAGGAAGTCACCGTGGGGGCTGTTCTCCGTCAGCCCCCAAGCAGCTTGCTGCCTCCCTCAGCTCCTCCCCTGGGCTCTCCCCCTGCTCTGCTCGCTCAGGGCGTCCGGCCTCGCCACCCCCGCCCCGCACAACTGCAGGAAAATGCAGGGAGGCCCAGGAGCGACTTCCCCAAGAACTCCCCTGGGGAGGGGCTCTCAGCCCCTGGGGTGGCCAGGAGAGCAGATGGCGCCAGCGGTGCGGGGGGCGGGAGGACGAGTGGCAGGGGATCCACAGTCCGGGTCATGCACAGGCACAGTACAGTCACTGCCCCGTGGCAGAGCGAGCGAGCAAAGCGCACAGCCAGGCGGGGTGCCAGGGCTCTGCGGGAAAAGCCCTCGGTTCCATGCCAGGCCCCGTCAGGGCACGAGGTAGCCCACTCCCGGCTGAGGCAGGGGTGCCTCTGGGTCTCAGGGGACTCCTTCCCCCTCCTCAACTCCAGAGGCTGCTGTCCCAGACCCCAGCGCTCTGAGCAAAGAGAAGGTGTGCTGGGGCACATGTCACCTCCAGGTAGAAGGACGGAAATATCCCAGCAGCCCGAAGCCCCCAAAGCCAAAGAAAACAGAGGGTCCCTTTCTAGAGAGCAGGAGGAGCGTCCCCAGTGGGCAGGTGGAGAAAGGGAGGGACAGCTCCCCCATGCAGGAAGAGGGTTCTCTGGGGCCAGGGGAAGCCAGGGCGTCACGGCGGTGCAGGAGACTATGTATAGGAGCAGGGGTCTGGGCCTGCGGTGGGAGGCCCCGAGGCCCAGCTCGGTGGGGAGGGGCATTCTGTGGTCGGCCCTGAGTGGGGTGGCTGGGGCTGAGGAAGGGCGCCCCACAGCTCTCCGCGTGTCCTCTGGAGGCAGCCAAGCTGCACGGGGCTCCAGCCCCGTGAGGCTCCCTGGGAGAGGGGACAGGCCTCTGGGAGACAGGGCCTGGGGGACACAAAGAACAGCAGGACAGGGAGACCAAAGGGAAGGGGAGGTTCTCCAGGGATCCAACCCACCCACCAACCTACTGAGGCTGAGCAGCCTTTCCAAGTCCACCAGGCCTGGGGGGGGGCCACACTTACCAAGAGGACCACCATCTGTTGCCTCCAGTGCCAAGGGGCGGGGGGAGGGTGGCCGGGCCAAGCGGAGGGAGCAGGGGTGCAGGGGAGAGAAAGCCAGCTCCCCGAACCTGGGCCACGCCCCTCCATCTTCCCGTCATCTCTCCCTGGCCCCCCAGCTCCCTGGGAGTCCCTAGCGGCCCACGCTGATGTTGCAGGTCTTGCAGCTGGGGTCCTTCTTGGCGTCGGCGGTGGACAGGCTCATGAGCTGGTGCCCGCTGATCTCCCCCAGGGTGCCCAGGGACAGGTCGACGGGCTCAGTGTAGATGATCTCCAGGATGAGGTCCTGGGCGTGGCGGAAGATCAGCTCCCCGTCCTCCACGCTGCAGGTCAGGAACTTGTTGCAGGCAATGTCCAGGAGGGGCAGGCGGTCGCGGCAGAAGCGGTCCCCCAGGGAGCCCTTGGGCGCCAGCACCAGGATGGCGTAGTGGTAGGCCGTGTACATGCAGTAGAAGTCTGCGAAGTACAGGTTGGTGCTGGGGTTGAAGAGGCGCTGGGCCGGGATCTGGAAGCGCCAGCGGCCGTAGGGGGAGTCCTGCGGGGGCTGGCCCGTGTTGAACTCCGTGTTGCAGCTGAAGAAGACCCCGTGGAGCATGCCGCTCGTGGGGGAGCCGTGGCTGCCGCTGTTGTCCTTCAGGTAGGGCTGGAGCATGTTCCCGCAATGGGTCCTGCCAGCCCGGGGGAGAGCAGATGCTGCAGGTTAGCCGGGCTCAGGCTTGGGGGCTGCACGGGGTCCAGAAGGGAGAGGGCGAGCCCAGCTCCCAGCCCTCCCCCAGCCACCCCCACTAGTCGCAAGTAGAGCATTCCAGAACACAAGAGCAGGGAGGGCCCGGGGGAGCACTCATCCAGCCCACTCCTTTGCAGGGAAGGATCTGAACCTGTCACTCCCCAGCTTGAAACCCTTTGATGAGCTTTCATGAAAAGCAAGGCCCCTCGCAGTCTGGTCTTTCTGGCTTCCTTGTCACTGCCCACCTCCCACCACCCCACCCTCCACGCTCTCCCTCCTCGGCGCTCCTCCCTCTGCCTGGACTGACGGCCCTGCCCACCCTTCCCCGCCTGGCTTGGCAAACTCCTAATCGTCCTTCAAGTCCCAGCACTAGTGTCCGCCACTCTCTAAAACCTCCAGGGAACAGCAGGCACTTGCCTTTGACAAATATTTGGCCGCCTACCATGTGCAGGATGCTGTTTTGCTCAACAATTATGCACACTCATCACATCAAATCTTTCCACACTGTCTCCCTGACCTGACTCTGAGGTTCTCAAAAGGGTAGACTGTGCCTTTGTCTTTATGTCCTGGCACCAAGCACGGCACCTGGCACACATGGGTGCTCCCCACCTCCCTCTTTCTCACTGGTGACGGAGCCCCAGCTGGGCCACTGTGTCTCTTCTTTAATGCCAACACAGAAGACCCCCAAGGTCCTCACTGCCCTGGGGTAGGGTCGAAATGCCCCAGCCCAGCCAACCGTGAGGATAAAGACAGTCAGAGCAGCGGCTCGCCCTGGCTCAGCTTCAAAAGGACACGGACTTGGAGCAGTGTCAGCAGGCATGGGGGAGGGTAGACACCCCCTTGGGCCGCCTCGCTCTTGCCTGGTCCTGGCTGTCCTGAGTGACAAGTGACTCGCTGGCTCGACTGGACAACCCACTTTCTCTCTGGGCCTCAGGTTCCTCATCCGTATGGCGGGGGTTGTTGGATCAGATCACCAAATTTCAAACGTTTTTGGACTGCAGAACCCCCCTGTTTTTTCCCCCCAAGAAAATTATACATAGGCAGGGCACAGGCAAATAGCATTGCGGCTGCCGTGGCCGGATGATGGGGTGGGGCCCACCAAGCTCCATCCTCTGATCCCGCAGCCCTCGGCAGCATTTAAGGGGCTCCCCGAGGTGCCCCTGGAGCCAGGCTCCTCCGCACCCAGTTTGAAGCCACCAAGCTGGAAGCTGCCTAGAGCCCTTGGTGCCCAGAGCCCTCTCATATCCTGCTCTATTTGCCACCTGCCCTTCCGGCCCAGGGCCTGGGCTGGAGAGACAGCTGACCAGTGGTGGCAGACCCCTGTGAAAGGAACGGGCCCAGAGGAGCATCAAACCCCGAGTCTCGCTCACTCAGGCTTATTAGCACAGTGCTGTGCCAGAAGGCCCCCGTCCCCAGAGCCCTGAGCTCCCCTACACCTAATTCCAAAGTAGCGGTCACCTCAGAGCCAGCCTGGTAACGTGAGGGCACAGGGAGCCCGGAGGAGGGCCTGGTAAATGCCAGGGTGGCCTCAGACAGCCAGGGCAGGAGCAGGAGGGGCTGGGGCAGGGAGGGGAGGCCTGGTGGGCAGCCTGGGCCCCGCCGTACCTGGCGTGCTGGAAGTACTCCTTGTGGTGGTTGCGGTAGAAGACAGAGAAGCGAAGCATGCGGCCAGCAATCTGCTCGGCCTTCTCCTGCAGCTGGGCCAGGTGCTCTTTGGCATAATCTGCAAGAGCCCAGGTGGGGGGAGGTGAGCGAGGGCCAGCTGAGTGATCACAACCGCCTCCTGTCCCCCCACTCCCACCCCCACTGTGCACGTCCGGCCAACCTCTGTCTGAGGCCGGAGCAGCAAGGAGACAAGTCGAGGAACCTTGGACTCTAATGGGAACAGGCTAACTAGCCTCTGCTGGGAACAGGGACAGCGGCACGCTGCCTGTCCTTGTCACCTCCGCACCCTCATTGCTCAGGGCTCTCCAGATCAGGAAAGGGCAGGAGGCTGCCCAGTCATCACTCCCGGCCCCAGGGACTGTCATCCCAGGCCACCCTCATGTGCAAAGAGGACAAGCTGGCAAAGGAAGGACTCAAGAGGGTAGAATGTGAGGTCCTATTGGGAGAGCCCCTCAAGTCCAGCAGATAGGAGGCTGCCCACAGCCCCACCTGGAAGCCAGTTGTAATTACAGGTGGGTGGTCGAAGAATCTAGGAGCACCTGGGCCTGGGGCAATGGCCCTCTGCTTGGGCATCTCGGGAGAAACAGGGTAGAAGGCTGGACACAGGATAATAAAACTGAATCCCTGGGGCCCAGTCAGGGCTGCTGCCAGCTGTACAGGACCTTGATACAAATTAGAAAAAGGTGCCCTTCCGTCCTTGCTGATGCAGCCCTGGCCGGAGCGCTTGGATTGGCAAGAGGAGTGTGCACTGGATGGCAGCTGTCCCCAGCTCCCCGGTTTGAATTAAATGCCCACTACGTGTGGAGGTCTTGGGGGGTAAACAAGAAGCTTTCCCCGCAAGGAGCAGGAATGCCCCCAGACAGTGGGGTTTTGTAGTAGAACCAGGAAAAAAAGCATCACTCTAAAGACAACAGCAGCTCAAGGAGATTTGGGGCATAGACCTTGGCAGAGGATGAAACCAGCAGCCTCGGAGGCCTGGGGCTAAGAATGTTCCCTGCCCCTTCCTTGTGACAGAGAGATCTGGAGCAGTTCTCCCCGTGGACACCAAAAGAATGGAATCTTGTGGGGTAGATCCTGGGTCATCGGCGACCAAGCACACATAAGCCTGGTGTTTGTTTGTCCGTTCGTGCTGGAGTCTGCAGGTTACGTTCTACTAAGAGAGTTTGCAGGGCCATTGAAGGGGGACCATTTTCCCTGATTCAGGGGAGGCTCAGAACAAGCAAAACGTGATTGTCCCAAAATGTGGTCTGTGCATGCAATGGAATACTATCCAGCCTTGAAAAGGAAGGGAATTCTGACACATGCTACAACACGGCCGATCCACGAGGACATCGCGCTACGTGAAACAAGCCAGTCGCAAAAGGACAAGCACTGTATGATTCCACTGATGTGTGGTCCCTAGAGGAGTCAAACCCATGGAGACAGAAAGTAGAATGTGGGTTGCCAGAGGAAATGGGAAATGGTTGTTTAGTGGGTTAGAGTTTCAGTTTTCCAAGATGGAAAAGTTCTGGAGTTTGGTTGCTCAGCAATGTGAATCTACTTAACACTACTGACCTGTACATTTAAAAGGGGTCAAGAGGGTAAATTTCATGTTATGCATATTTTACCATGGTCTTAAAACAAGATGTTTGTACCAAGCCAGGCAAGTAACTTCATCCCTTTACGGAAACGGTCTTGCCCGAGCGATCAGTAGTGCTCACGTCTGCCTCTGACGTGAGAAGAGAGAAGGTCTCGTCCGCAGGGGTCCCCGCCACCCGCCACCCACGTGGCCTGAGCTTACTGCCCAGTGTATAGCAGGAGCTCGTAAGTGTTTGCTGGAGTAAGATGAAGCCCCTGTCTTGACCACGCCTAAGCCAGGTGTGCCAAAGCCGCAGGACAGAGACGTGACCCCAGGGCTCACCCCCAGTGCAGAACTCGACCGTCTCGCTCCAACCGGACACCAGGTACTCGCCGTCGCTCTGCTTCACGGCGGTCTGCACGGCCACGCTGTACTCTGTGCGGGGGCTCAGGAACCAGTGGCCTCTCACCGTCATGGGCAGCGGCACCGCCTTGGCCACAAGCTTGGTGGGGACATCCTGAGAAACAGGGCAGAGACGGACGGCCAGGAGTCAAACCCAATCTTGGCACCCACTAGCATCCCCACTCCCCAGATGTTCCCCCCCGAGCAGGGCCAGAGTCTCAGGGATCCGATGGCTCCATGTCCTGGCCACCATTTTCCTGCAGAAGCCAGCAGTGGCCACCGGGAAGGCCACAGAGACCCTCCCAGCCTCTCCCCTCCTTATGCCCCGCTGACACCCCGTTCTCCTGGGAGCTGAAGGAAAAGGCCCCGGGGGAGAAGGCCCCCAAAGTTGAGGGCGGCAAGGCCTCTGTTTTTGAGGGAGACTTCGAGAGCTCTGCACACTGCAGTGCCGTCTCCACGGCAACGGCAAATGCTGAGAAGCCAGGGAGGAAGGAAAAATATGCCTTATTCTTTGGGGGGGAGGGTTAAGGGGGTGGTGTTGAACATTCACGTCACCGTGGCAACTGGCCTGCCAAAAGACACCCAGATTGGGAGAGCCGGTTCCAGAGCGAGAGGGTGAGTAACCCGCACCGGTCCTGTTGTCCTGGGCGCCGGCTCCTGCCCGCCTCACTCTCCCCTGCCTCTGCCAGCCTGCAAGGATGGGAGGTCTCCTCCTGCCAGCCCCCACCCCGGCTTTTCACCCCGGGAGAGGACAGACCCGCCCAGGACTCTCTCACGTTCCTTCTCCAAACCAAGCCAACAGCGGGCGAGGGGAGCGCTGAGCACCCCGCAAAGGGGCCCCACCCCTGCCCGAAGCCCGTGCTGCCCACCCAGCCAACAAGGCTGCTCCCCGAGTGGGGCTTTGTCGGGACCTGAGACGTCACCCCCACGTGTGACGCCTGCGGCCCCACCCCGCCCGGGCTCTCTGCCCCTGTCTGAAGTCCCAGTCGTGGCGCTGATAGCAGCACTCCCTCTGTGCTGGGCCCCGTGCCAAGCACCATGCAAACATTACTCATCGGATCCTCTCAACAACCCTGTGAGGTTGGCATTATCACCAGGCAAGGAACGCAGGCTCAGAGAGGTCAAGTAACTTTCCCAAGATAACACAGCAAGAAGAGCTTGGATGTTAACCAGGCTCTGGCTCCACACCACCACTTCCAGGCATGCCACTCTCCTGCCTCCTTCAAGGACAGGTGTTGGGGAGAAGTGTCCAGGTAGGGGTCCTTCTACTCACCCGGTGCTTGAACTTGTTGGAGTTCTTGTTCTCCTTCTTGTTGAGGTCAATGAAGTAATGGGTGACCCTCTCCAGGTCACTGTCCTCCATGGCCCAGGAGATGCGGAAGGAGTCGCAGGTGATGTTGTTGATCTCGATGCTGTGGGGGGTGGACAGCAGCTCCATGCTCCCTCTGGTTTGGCTCCTGTGGGGACTGACGGGGGAGGGGAAGAATTAGCTCCACCCTCACCCCCCACAGAGCTTTCTGGAATGTCCTCCTCCCAGTATCCCCTGTGAGGACCCGGGGATTGCGACTGCTCAGAGAGCTGATGGAAAAGACTGCATGGGGAAGGCCGGGATGGGGAGGACCAAAGGTGGGACGGGTGCCCCAGGGGGCTCTCCGCTCCCCTCGGAGGGGTCTGCAGGGCAGACGGCACCTGACAGGTGGCAGAGGCAGTGGGAACACGGCAAACGCCGGGCGGGGACAGATTTGCAGCAGATGGAGCCGAGGAGGGCGGGGGCCCTCAGCCAGCAGGCGTGAAAAGAGAAGGGGTTGGGGGTGGAGAGACGGGGAGGGCGGAGGACAGGCAGGAAGCACCTGCCGAGGACCCAAGGTGCCAGGCTTGGGCAGTGGCAGCCAAGGCCACAGGTGCCAGGGCCCTCAAACTGGGGCCCCTCTCCCCTCCGGGGGTGGCTCAGCAAGGGCCAGCACTGCCAGGGCTGGAGGACAAGTGCCACCTAGGTGCACACGGCCCCATGAACGCTGGGAGTGGGAGCACCGGCCACAGCCCACTCCAAGCTCTTTCCACCCAGAACGTTTTTGGCAATCACGATCTCCCCTACGGCTGATCCTGTCTTCACTCCTTTCTACAATTAGTTTTAACACCGACATCTACTGGGGGCTGAGCGTGTGCTAACAGCTTCACAAACGTCTCCTGCGAGCCTCACAGTGGGGACGTGCTATTATTATTCCCATTTTACAGATGAGGCAACTGAGGTGAGGGGGTACTAACCTGCCCAGGGCCACGCAGTAGCAAACCATTTGAACTCCAGAGCTCTGTATCGTTAAGCCAAGGTCATGTCCTCGCGTGGCGGGGGTGGGGGGAGGGCACATGTGTGGCATGTTTTCACTCTGTCCTCCTTCCATTCCCTCTTTCCTTTCAAGCAGTTGCATTTTCCCTCCCCTCCCTGTCCTGCTCCTCTGGTTCTACCCTTCTGTCTGGTGCTGTTCCAGGTGTGAAAGGACCACACCAACATCACGCTCAATTGTGCTTCACCTAGGAAGAGTTGACTTTGGCCTGGCTCCCCTGAGCTCCGGCATGGAGAAGGGAGTGCGGGAGGGGAGTGATGGCGTCTGGGAGGAGGCAGATGAGGGTGGGGCTTTCTCCATGGGCATTTGGTCTCATGCTTCCCCTCCCTTCCTCGGGCCCAGCTCCTGGCACACTGGAGTTTTCCCAAGTGTCACCTCCTTCTCTCCTCTCTTCCCTCTTTTCCTCCTCCCCTTGCCTAGGAGCTAGGGGCGCGTGCAAAAGCAGGTACCTTTATTTATAGCTTCCAGAAGATCCAGCCCACACTCTCCCATCAATTAAGCGTGCTCCAGAGCCTGGCACCTCTAAATTAACTTGTGGGCTGCCTGGGTGGCAGGTACAGGTTGAAGGCTAAAGGTGCTGGCCCTCGCCTGCCCCAGGGTGTCACTCAAGTCCTGTTTCATCTTAGTCTCCCACCCTAGAGCCAAATGCCGGTGGCATCGTGCACAGGGAATCTTATGGCAAATTAAGCATGGGGGTGCTGCCAGGCCCACCCCAAAATAAAACAGATGGGATTGGGTGTCTAGAAGCAACCCTACGATAATAAACCAGTTTGTAATTCTCGGGGACAGGTGTGGAGCAGTGGGGTGTTACCACCTCCCGGGCTCCCAGGGAGACACATGTGTGCCCCTCCCACGCACAGGAGAACAGACATACTCCTGCCACGAGTGACGCAGCCCACACCCGCCCGAGTAGGCTCCTAGTCCTGCCTCGATACCCCCTCTCCTCAGAGTCTCCCCAGAATTCGGGGCAGCTGTGTTTGGGGTTGGGGTCTGCAGGACCTGCGTGACGACCATCCACGGTCGTCCCTTCCTCCCCGCAGTTCCGGGAGAGCTGAGATGACACCCCCACCCAAGCTTGGGAGGGCGGCAGTGAGTGCCACTGAGAAGGCCGGGGTGGACCTAGGGTGGGTGTGAACCCCGGTTTTCTACACCCCGATGCCTGGGGAAGGGCAGGGTGTGAGGGACAGGTCGAGGCAACACCCGAGAAACACCCACAGTCCCAAGAGGATCCGCCCCGAGACAAGCATGTACACACCCACACACAGGCAGGCACGCACACACACATGTGCCGAGCGCGCCCACCCACACGCACCCCGCACCGCCGCAGACCTCCTCGCTCCCGCGCACCCGCCCACGCACTCAGGTACCTCTCGCCACCTTGCACAGTCTGAGAATGCCCCACGGTTTTCCCTCCACAGCTGTCGCCTCCACACACACCAGACGTGTTCGTGTCCACGGGCTCACGCACACCTTCTCCCAAGCCATATTTGGGGAAAAGAGGAAGCCACAGGCACCAACATGCGTGCGTGCCACCTCCACAAGAAGGCACGCAGCCTACACGCCTGCCTGCACACACATGTGCATTTGCACACACGTCAGCCCCCGCCCGAATTCTGCTATTCTCTCCTGAGTCTCCTCCGGGCTCAGAGACACAGACTTTGAGAATGGAGCTGCCTCTGACCACGCTCTGCCAGCCCTGAAGGTTCATGCCAACAGGTCTGCGCACCTACGCAGCTCTGCCCACAGACCAGGGTTTCTGCCCAAGCTTGCCACTGCCCACCCCACCCTGCTCTGGAGTTGCACCCCCCGCCTAGAAGCCCCCGGTTGCATGCACCCCCCCCCAACATGTACTCCCACACACATGACAAGTGACATGTCCACCCCTAAATGTACTGCCTCATGGTGCCCCCACCCACGCATGCCACAGGCTACTCAGACAAGTGCCCCCCACCATGTACCTCATGTGCGCAAGAAAGATCTGTTCCTAGACATGCCTCACAGCAGTCAAAACCCACACATGAGCACACTGCGTGCACACAGACCCACCTGCCCAGCGAGCCCCGGGTCTCCTCGAGAGTGTGCACACAGCCGTACACACTGACACCCCTTCCCCTTGCCCGTTCAGAAAAGCCACTGTGTGCCAGAGGGAAAGCTTCCCCCACCCGCCGTCCCTGTTGGCATCGCCGACTGCAGCAGAATGGTCACGGGGTGACTAACTGTGGTGCCCCAGAGACTGGATCCAGCTGTTAACCCCTTTGCCAAGGGCCCAAGGGAAAGGGGACAAGGTCGTCGGGCCTGGAAATCCAGGTGGGCACCCAGGACAGTGGCAGGACCCCGGTGCCCCTAGCTCCTAGCCCCTCAGGATGGACAGCAGAATGTTCGGGGGAGGAAGGGCACTCACCTGGCTCCACCGGGCTCTGCAGAGGAAGACCTGGCAGGGAGGGAAGGGAGAGACCTCTGTGTGGACAAGCTCCCCAGGCAGGGGGACCGCGGCCAGACGCCTGGGTCACAGGCAGCGCCGCGCGCTCGCTCCTCTCCCGGCTGCCAGGGAGGCTGCGTCCATGCCCTGCAGGCAGCTCCTGTCTGGCTCCGCAGGCGCCGCTGCTGCTGCCCCCGGTGAGACGATGTTCCCAGCCCAGCGCAAGAAGAGAGGCAAGAGCGAAATCAAAGCAGCGTGGAGGAGAGAGAGAGGCAGAGAAGGAGAGAGAACGAGAGCGCCAGACCGAATCTGGCTCCACCAATGGGATCAGTGGCTGCGCAGCGTCAGGTGATAACAAGCGAGCTCGGTCCCTGCTCTCCGGGCTGGGAGGGGACAGGGCACAGGGTCTCCCAGGGAGCTACACAGACATCCTTGGAGACAGCAGCGGCTGCCGCCTGTCCCCCACCCTTCCAGGACGAGCTGCCCTCACAAGTCCCTCCAACACACCCCCTACTTGGAAATCTGTGACTTGAATGCAGCCCCCAAACTTTAGGGTGCTGGGAGAGGGGTGGAGCTTAGCCGAGGGCTTGAGCCCCCAAACAAGGATTCTGATTGGGGGAAGGGGAGGGGGCCGTGGAGGGGAAGGATCCGGATGGGGTGTGGGAGCCGGGGGGGCCCTGTCTTTGGTCTGGATCCTCTCCTGGGGGCCTTTCCCTGGCCCATGGCTCCATTTTCTTACCAACTCTGCCAAGAGCTGTCAGACCTGCAGTGCCAGGGACCCTGCTTGTCCAGCAAGAAGCCTCTGGCTGCTTCGGTGTCTCCGGAGAAAGGGGCAGGAGAGAGAGGTTATAGAGAGGTGCACCGAGGCAAGAAAGCGGGGGTGGGAGGACACAGGGAGCTTTGAGCATTCTCATCCCAGCCAACCTTCTGGGCTCGGAGGAAGCCAAGCCCCAGGCACCTCGGCCAGAGATTGTAATATTTGCTCTCGCGTGGGCAGCAGACACCAAGAAACAAGGACCCCACGGAGGCCGTCATAAAGAACACCCAAGGACGTTTGAGTGAAGCAACAACAGTGACAAAGGGTCTATGCAGGAGTGAAATCGGTGGGCTTGTACCCAGGCAGATGCGGTAAGAATTCCTGCTCTATCACCTTGCAGCTGGGAGACCTCGTACAAGCGACTCAACCTCAGTCTCTTTATCTGTCAAATGGGATCACACAGGTCTATTGGCATCACGAAATGAGATAATTAGGCAAATCACCCAGCTCTGGGCCTGGCAATTAAGAAGTGCCAGTCACCTGTCGGAGATGTTATCATTCCCATCGCGATTGACAGTGTCTGCCTGCAGGGAGCCTGCGGTCCTCCAGGGGAGAAAAGGTGGCTTTCAGATGGCACAATCAGAGCGCAAGGAGTACACAGCTAGACTGCAGGGCACGGGCAGGGGCTCAGAGAAGGAAGAGCCAGCACAGAGCGGGCTGTGGAAGTAGGGGTGGGGTGGGGTGGGGCTTGGAGAGGGCAACAGACAGGGCGCAGGCCCAGGGTGAGGCTTCAGAGAGCAGGAGAAGGGGTGAGCAGAGCCTAGGGGACACTCACTGAGGACTCGGGGCTGCGGGCATCGGCAGCGGAGGTCAGAGGAGGTGACACGGCAGAAAGCTAAGAGTTCACGGAATGCAAGGCAAGCAGAAGCCAATCCCGCCTTACATGGGCGTGAGAACCTGAGCGAGTTTGGTCAGATCCTGCACCAGGGAACGCGGTGTAGTGTGTGACACCGAGGCAGGATTAAGCGCTGCCTCGGCCACACAGGACCAGGTCCCGCCCCCACACACCTCTGACACCCGGAGAAGATGCGGAACATGACCTTGTGGTTATGGCCAGCGCCAGACATCGGGACTAAAACCCTGTCCCTAGGACCAACCTGAGGGGCAACGTGAGGAAAAAGGCAGCTTCTCTATGACTCGGTTTCCCCTCATGTCAAAGGAAGACCAGTCCCAGCCCATGTCTGCCTCCCACCTTCCCAGGGTGGTGTGTGGAGACTGCATGAGGTCATGCGGCCCAGCAGGGAACAATGGCCATCTGAATGCCCCTTTGTGGAGCTGCGCTAGCTACAGGTGAAAGCACAGCCCTGCCAGAGCTTCTGCCTCTTCTTGCCTCGGAGGACTTCTCCACCAATCACGAGGGAAAACACGTGGTAAGAACATCGCCTGCCGTGCCAAGTATAACTGACTCCATGTGAAACCAAGCAAACAACTGCCAGGGTGCACTTCTGCGGCATTCTTATTTTTAATAACTTTTTATTACACAAGTAGTACACGATCGTTGCAGAAAGATGAGAAATTTCATTTTAAATTTAAGAGAGAATTAAAATCTCTCATTTTCCCACCATTCAGAAACAGGCATAGAATATAGGCACATCGTTTATTAACAAAAATGGTATAAAAGTATAAATAGTGTTTTATGACCTGCTTGTTTCACTTAGCAATGCTTTTTCTGTTCATCACGAAATCTTTCTACAGGATCATTTAAAATTGCTGTCCAATGTTCTATTGTCAGGTCATACACCTTTTAGGGGAACCAATCCCCTACCCATCTTTGATTATTTTTTTTCCTCCAATTCTAAACAATGCTGCAATGAACATCCTTACAACAAAATCTCATCCCACGCCTTAATTATATTTCCAATAAAATATTAAAGGGAATGGACCTTAATTGGATACTGATTTAAACAAACTATTAAAAAAAGTCCCTACGTGGCAAATGGAGACATTTCAATACTAACTAGATGTTTGATAATATTTAGGAATTATTAGCTTTGATATACTGTGGCTATTTTTCTAAAAGAGTGCTTACTTTTAGAGATATGTATTATAATATTTATGGATTGATAAAAGACATTATATCTGTGATTTATTTCAAAATAATCTGGGAGAAGGGAGTGGGTGGTGTAGAAATGACACAGTGGATAATAGCCGAAGCTGGGTACTTGGAGATCCAATAAGTTATTCTCTTTAGTTATGTGCATGTTTGAAAGTTTCTATATTAGACATTATATCTAAGCTATCATTACAATAATAACAAAGCATTTATTAAGCACCAAGACACAGCGCCAGGCATGTGATTCTCATAACCTTGAGAGATAGATTCATCAACCCCCTTTTTAAAAGGTGGGTGGTGGAAAAAGAGACTCAGCCCATAAGTTGTAAAACTAGTATTCAAATTCTAGTCTGAGTACAAAGGCCAGATTCTTCATGGTAGAAGGATGCATAGTGAATACAGAGTCTGATGTAACAGAGAATGAGGCTACAAGTAAAAAATATTTACAGACGTATGCACTTTACAGACTCAAGATGTTTGTGTGTATTTCCCCATGGCTGAACTAAGCATGAAGATTCAATGAGTCAAAGAATACATACACATCCAAACAGTCCATAAAAACCACTTTGTTCATTTATATGTGTTTACAATGACAAGAGTGAGTAAGGACTATTTAGAAGAACCACACAGGTTTCTCAGGGTTTATTTACTTTGTCCTTTTGAAATTATGTTTAGACATCCTACAACCCTCACCAGTCATCTATTTTGAACTTACTAAAGAGCATTAAAATGATTCTAAACGCTAGACACATTTCTGAGCATTTACTCAACTAAAGAATAGAATAAGTATTTTAGCTGTTTTAAAAACTTACATAATGGCCGGGCGAGGTGGCTCACGCCTGTAATCCTAGCACTCTGGGAGGCTGAGATGGGAGGACTGCTAGAGCTCAGGAGTTCGAGACCAGCCTGAGCAAGAGTGAGACCCCTGTGTCTACTAAAAATAGAAAAATTAGCCGGGTGTGGTGGTATGTGCCTGTAGTCCCAGCTACTTGGGGTGCTGAGGCCGGAGGATCACTTGAGCCCAGAAGTTTGAGGTTGCTGTGAGCTAGGCTGATGCCATAGCACTCTCTAGCCCAAGTGACAGAGTGAGACTCTGTCTCAAAAAAAAAAAAAAAGAAAGAAACTTCAAGGGGAAAAGATCAAGAACAATGATGAAAGAGAATTGCAAGTGAGACGGGAGGTGGAAAGACTCATGTAGAACCATGGTATTAGAATAGAGAGTCAGTTACACCTGACGTGGAAGAACACAATGTAGGAAATACAAAATGCCACTGAGCACTGCATGGGGGGTGCTGGGACAAGAGTTGGACATACTGAACACAAGCTACTGCCATGATGTCTCAACTCAGTATTTGCCACACTTACTCTATTAAGAGAGTTATTTACAGAAGAAACCAACCATAGAGAAGACAGATGAAAATACAACTCAGAGAAGGCTTGTGCATCGCTGGCACTGAGCTTAAATTACCTCTTGGAATCAGTCTGCCCTTATTTTTCTAAGGCACAACCAGATTTTGCAATTGGTCTCACTACAAACTAGAATTCATTCTTCCATCAAAAAGAAAATGTAGTGGGTGCCTAACTAGGTATCAGGCACTGTTTCAGGCAATGAGGATACTGCAGTTGGGGCAGGGGAAGGAGGAAACAAAAATTCTTGCTCTTATGGGGCTTACATTCCAGTAGGGGGAAGACAGACACTTAAATAAGTAAGTCAGTAAATAAATAAACTCTGTTGTCTATTAAGTGGTGATAAATACTATAGAGAAAAATAAGTCAGTAAATAGGGACAGGAAATGTCATGGGGGTGGGGAGTTTTGATTTTAAATAGGGACATCAGAGAAGGTCTCTTTGAGAAGGTGACTTTGGGATTTAGGAAAAAAACAAAAAATAACTCCGATTGAAGGGAGGGAGGGAGCCATGCAGAATCATGTGAGGGAAGAGAATTCCGAGGAGCAGGTGCAGAGGCCCTGAGGCAGGAGCATGCCCCACGGGGTACAGAAAGCAGTGGGGGCCAGTGTGGCTGGAACAGTGAGTGAGCAGACTGTGCAGGGGGTGGGGACCAGAGAGATGGTGGGCGGAGGGACAGATGATGCAGGGCTGCGTAGGCCATTCTAAAGCTCTTGGTTTTCACTCTGATATGGGAAGCCATTGGGAAGTGTAGAGCCAGAGATGTGACCTAATGTGAAATATGTCAGTTGCACTATGTGGAGACTAGACTGGTGAGGAGGGGGGCCAGGTGGAAGGAGGCTGGTTAGGAGGCTAAGATAATCAGGGCCAAAAACGATGGTGGCCTAGGCCAGGGTGGCGAGAAAGGGTAAGAGCCCAGATATATCCGGAAGAGCTGATATATTAGATGTAGTGCATAAGAGGAAGAGATGCATCAAGAACTGCAAGATTTTTAACCCGAACCACTGCAGGGAGGCAGTTGCCATTTACTGAGATGGGGACCCCCGTGGAGGAGTCCCCATCCGAGGAGGAAGATCAAAAGTTTGGATGTGGACATAGGTTTGAGATGCTTAGGAGACATCCAAGCGGAGGTATGGAATAGGCAGAGATACACTCCTGGAGTTCAGAGAGCTGCGGACTGCAGACAAGCATTTAGGAGTCATCAACATACAGTACACTGTTTGACGCCAAGAAACTGGAGCACCGCCAAGGGAGTAAGTATAGGGGGAAAAGGGAAGGATTCCGAAGACAGAATCTTAGAGCTCTCCAATGTGTAGCGGTCAAGGCGATAAGGAGGAAAACTGATGCAAATAAATTAGGATAAATTACGCATCAAGAACATGTAATAGCTTGAACTTGGGCAGTGTTCTCATACCACACATTCCTTTTATTCTACCGATACATATCAAAACAGTTCCCTATTCATTTCATATTTTCACTGCCCATCAAGAATTCACAGGAACAGGCATTTGACAGAATCTGTTCATACCTTCTGAAAGTTGCATTTAGACCCCAAAACTCTATTTGTTCTTAAGAGTTTGGTTGTTAGTTTTATTGAGTGATTTACCAGAAAAGAATGAGTTTATCATAGTAATCTTTTTACTATGAGATTTGTGAAAATAAAATGTTGTCAATAACAAATTAAGATCTGCTAGAATCACATCTGTTACACAGGGTTCAGCTACTAATAATTTACAAGTTTCCTTTGAGGCTAGATAAAAGAATGAACACTCTTTGGGAGAAAATAAAGGAGAGAAAGTGGGGGAGCAGGTAAAGAAAGAAAGCAGAATTGTGCTGAAAATATATTAGCTTAATTAGAGGGAAGGTTGGAGAATATTCTCAAAGGGAAAGTATAATAATCATTGTCAGGAAGTAACCCCCAAAATGTCAAAAACAGAAGGCCCTATTTAAGTGTTCTCTCCTCTTCTCCTTTTGGGGGTGAACAAGGCTGTGGAAACTCAGTAAACATTACCAAAAGGAAACTGGTTAAATAAATGATGGGGCCGGACGCGGTGGCTCACGCCTGTAATCCTAGCTCTCTGGGAGACTGAGGAAGGGAGGATCGCTTGAGGTCAGGACTTTGAGACCAGCCTGAACAAGAACAAGACCCCCATCTCTACAAAAAAAATAGATAAATTAGCCGGGTATGGTGTCACATGCTTGTAGTTCCAGCTACTCGGGAGGCTGAGGCAGGAGGATCTCTTGAGGTCAGGAGTTTTGAGGCTGCAGTGAGCTATGATGGCACCACTGCACTACAGCCTGGACGACACAGCAAGACCCTGTTCCTAAAAATAAATAAATAAATAATATTTTCCCAAATTTTCTGCATTGAATAAGTATCTTTGTAAAACAAAACAAAACAAAACAGACAAACGAAAAAAGAGCTGCTAAAAGGCTGGTGAACCTCAAAGCCCAAGAGAATGAAATCAAAGTAATTTCATCCAGTTCTTTAGTCAGATGCTAAAGGCTGCTGTGTGTAGCTCAGTGTAGGGGACGGGAAGGGTATTGGTTTGGTTTTGTTTGATTATTGTTAACACCAATATGGAGAAAAGAAGTTGAAAAAGGTCTGGTTGGAAACCAACATAGCAAACTATTAATATAATATTAATATATTATTAAATTGGCAAAAATTTTAAGAGCCAAAACTCAAAAGGGTGTGGCAAAATATTATTACATATATTCTCATATGTATGTTCTCATTCATGTTTATATTCTTAGCAGTGATGCATTTTAGCACAACCCTTCTTTTTTTTTTTTTTTTTTTGAGACAGAGTCTCGCTCTGTTGCCCAGCTAGAGTGAGTGCCGTGGCATCAGCCTAGCTCACAGCAACCTCAAACTCCTGGGCTTAAGCGATTCTACTGCCTCAGCCTCCCGAGTAGCTGGGACTTTTTTCTATACATATTTTTTCTATACATATTTTTTCTATACGTATTTTTAGTTGGCCAGATAATTTCTTTCTATTTTTAGTAGAGACGGGGTCTCACTCTTGCTCAGGCTGGTCTCAAACTCCTGACCTCCAGCGATCCACCCGCCTTGGCCTCCCAGAGTGCTAGGATTATAGGCGTGAGCCACCGCGCCCGGCCAGCACAACCCTTCTTGAAAGCAATTTAGCAATATGAATGACGAATCATAAAATGTGCATGTTCAAAATGGTATAGCCACTGTGGAAAACAATTTGGCAGTTTCTAATAAAACTAAGATACAGCTACCATAAGACCCAACAATTGTGCGTATGGGCAATTATCCCAGAGAAATAAAAATTTATGTTTACACAAACATTTGTACATATATTTTCATAGCAGCTTTATTCATAATAGCCCAAAAGAGGAAACAACCCAGATGTCCTTCGAAGGGTGAATGGTTAAACAAACCAAGGATACTTAGCAATAAAAAGAAATGAACTATTGATATACGCAACAACCTGGATAATCTCCGGGGACTTCTGCTGAGTGAAAAAAGCTATCTCAGGAAGTCACATACTGTATGATTCCATTTATATAACACTTTTGAAATAACAAAATTATAGAACTGGAGAACAGATTAGTGGTGGGAGGAGGTGGGTGGAGGGAGGTGTGTATATAAAAGGGATCCTTGTGGAGATGGAAATGTCTTTTATCCTGACTGTACCAATATTCTGGTTGTGATAATGTAGGATAGTTTTGCAAGACGTTATTATTGGGGGACACTGAGTAAACAGTCCTTGGGATCTCTGGGCGTTATTTCTTACAACAGCATACGTATCTACAGTGATCTCAAAATAAAAAATTTACTTAAAAAAAATTGTACATCTTCTTTTGGCCAATTATCCCAGGTCTGGAAATCTGTCCTAGGGATATAATCCAAAAGAGGGGGGAAAAAAACACACACACACACAAAAAAACGGTGAGAACACTAGATGTTCACTACAGCGTTATTTACAAGAGGGAAAAGAAATAGTCTAAGAGTCCAAACAGGGAAATAGGTAAATCATGACATAGCCACCAAAGAATTACAGTTATTGATGAAACAATGAAAAAGTGTTATTTGAGGCCTGGCAAGGTGGCACACACCTGTAGTCCCAGCTACTCTGGAGGCCGAGGGAGGAGGATGGCTTGAGCCGAGGGGTGCTAGAGGTTGCAGTTGAGCTATGATAGCATCGCTGCACTCCATCCTGGGCAACAGAGACCCAGTTTCAAAAAAGAAAAAAAAAAGTTATTTGAAAAAGGAGGATACAAAGTTGTGGTACAATATGCCAGCTGTGTGAAGGGGACTGAATATATTACAAAAATTTTAAGAGTAGTATTCTACGTGGAATTCCGACATAAATTCTTTCCTCAAACTCTCTGTTAAGTTGTTACATGATGTTTATATCGTTTGGAGAGGGTGGGGGGATAACATTAAAGGACACTTCTTATATTAAATTGCAAACATCGGAGTCCATAAAAGTTCTTCAAATTAGTCCCTCCAACAGTAGAGCAAACTTCGTTTTCCGATTCCTTCCAGGCATTGACCAAGAGCGCTCACAGGGGCCCGCGCCGTCGTGAGCCCGGGACGGTCGCGGTTAGGCACCGGCGGGTCCGCGGCAGCTGTCCCGGGGCTGTCCCACCCCAGGACGCTGCCAGGAGACCAGACAAGGGGGCCCCGTGCGAGGGCGAAGCCACTGCCCGGAGGTACAGTGACCACTCCAAGGTCACCACGGAGAGCCTGCGGCTGGGGCTCGGGCTGGCCCAGGGCTCCCCGACTCTGAGTCCGGGTCTCGCTCTCTGCCCCTTGTCCCACCCCGAGCCACGACCCCAGTGCTCCCAGGGGCTCCGCCGCGGCGAGTCCTCACGTTGCGGCGTGGCAGCCGCCAGGGCCCCTGACCCTGAGCTCGGCGTCCCCACGCCCCGCCCGGGGCCAAGACCCCCGAGCGCCGCACTATAGCGTACCCCAGACCGCTCCCCTCATCCTTTTTCGCCCTCTCAACCCAGCTTTTCCCGACTCCGGGAAGAACCGGGAAGAGAAGGCGGAGGGGAGTGAGGCGCCGCCTAATAAATACTGTGGCCCAGTCCCGCCTTCCGGACGTCACTTCCGCCCCGCGGCAAGATGGCGGCGCCCGGGCCCTGCCACGCAGACTTCCGCCCGGCGCGGAGACCGAGGGCTGGCGGCGGGTCGCGTCGGAGGTGAAGTCGTGACGCGCGGTGTGGAGCTGCAGCCCGGGCGCGTCCCTGCCTCGTGCGTGGCCGCAGTGCTTGGGGACAGCGCAGCTCGCGAGCCACAGGCGCCAGCCGGGGTGGTCCGGGCGGTCCCGCCACGTGGGAGGGGGAGGAGCTGAGCTGCCACCGGCGGGACGCCCTGACGGGGGCGGGAGGCCAAGTGGGTGGGGTTCCGCCCGGGGTCCGTGTGTCGGTCCCCTCCAGTGATTTCGCTGCACCTTCTCTCCCAGGCATCATGTCGGAAGGAAACGCCGCGGGCGAGCCCAGCGCTCCGGGGGGGTCCCGACCCCTCTTGTCTGGGGCGCGGGGGCTTATCGGGCGGCGGCCGGCGCTCCCCCTCACCCCAGGCCGCCTTCCCTCCATCCGTTCCAGGGACCTCACCCTCGGGGGAGTCAAGAAGGTACCCGACCACCTTGAATTCCAGGCCCCTGGGATTCAACTAATATTCGTGTCGAGCCTACTGTATGCCAGGTGTGGTGTTGGGCCTTATGAATCTTGTGCCCAAACTTCTGCCTACCTCTCTTCAAGTTCTAGGGAGCCTGTCCTACCTTCTTCAAGTCTTAAGTACTGGGTACAAGACGTTGAGATGATTCTCAGAGGTGGTTGAAGGACAGAAAATACTAATTAGTTCAAGACATTCAAAAGCAACTTTAGCAGTGTTTACTTAGTTTTATTGTGTTTTGAACACCTTTAAGAAATCAAAGGCCAGGCAAAATATAACTTTGCTTGCAGTTTTGGAGGGTTCAGAATTCTCCACCATCCCAGTGTGCATACTTCTTGTCTAGAATGTACTGAATCCTAGGCAAATAGACTCTGTGGCCTCTCCCATTATATGTATGATTGTTGTTGTGAAGAGTAGCCCTGAAAGGGATGGGGGGACAGGATGACAGAAGCATAAAGCAGCCAGTTTTTAAAGACTTTGCCTTGGAAAATTCTGGTGACAATCTAAATGTATCATATAATTATGAGTGCTGGCAGATTCCTGATTTCTCTACTTAAGCCTTGCTGCTAGAGCTGGTCCCCTCTGATACTGACTGGTCTCTATAAGAGTTTGAAGACTAGAGTTGAGATGAGATAAATTATTTTGCTTTTAGAAATCCCAGAGGCTCTCCTTTCAGAGGGCAGAAGCTGAGGCTGCTGGCTATAATAAAATGGTTTTTGGTGCCTGTTTGTTCTGTGTGAAACTCCACTGCCACCATGGCATGATGTTCCTCCTCTTCAGGCATATGTCTGTCACTATAAAACTCTGACAGCAGTGTGGAATGTGTAGAAGACAGCCATGGTCTTCTTGGTCCATAGAAGATGCCCTTCGGGAGTTTTTGTTTTCTTCTGTACTTTGGGGTCAGAACTTAACAAATCAGTGACTCCTGTATTTTACTTTCAGAAAACCTTCACCCCAAATATCATCAGTCGGAAGATCAAGGAAGAGTAAGTAGCTAGGTCTTCTGAATACTTGCCCTGAATTTGGGGCTTTGGGGAAGTGGCTAGGTGTGTGTCTCAGAAATTTAAATTTATGTCTTTAGTTCTTTTCACTAATGATTTTCAACCCTGGCTCCGAGGTGATTCTAATGTGCAAGCTTTAAAAAAATACTGATCCCTAGGGCTCCATCTCTAGAAATTGTGATTTAACTAATTTGCAGTAGGTTGGAGTGCTTGTCTCTTACAGCCAGGGTTGAGAACCACTAGTTTAAACAAAGATGTATCATACTTTCCCTTAAGTTGCTTTGCATTACAGCCTTCCTGCTTTCACTCAGCGCAAAAAAAACCCCTACATTTTTGGACAAGAAGGTAAAGTAAAGCAAGCTGAAAGGGTGCTGCCTCATCAAGGAAGTGAGAAAAGTGCAAGACTTAGAATTGGGTTCAGCTTGTCATCGTGTAGTTAGTTATTGGCTCGCAAACTCTCCACTCACTTGGCATGAAGTGGTATGGGAGAGTAAGGCCATTTTTTTGAGGCACAGGAAGTGAGTGGTTTCCCTTAATCCATTCTCTCTTCCAGGCCCAAGGAAGAAGTAACCGTGAAGAAGGAGAAGCGTGAAAGGGACAGAGACCGACAGCGAGAGGGGCATGGGCGAGGCCGGGGCCGCCCAGAAGTGATCCAGTCCCACTCCATCTTTGAGCAGGGCCCCGCTGAAATGATGAAGAAAAAAGGTACACAGGAGTCACTAGTGGCTTTCAGTTTAGACTGCCTGAGCGAAGGGCAAGAGCAGTGGAATTCCTCTGCTCCCAGTTTAATTTTCCTTGCTGATGGCCTCTTCCTAATGTATCCCTAATAACCTGGGTGATTTCCCACAGGGAACTGGGACAAGACAGTGGATGTGTCAGACATGGGACCCTCTCATATCATCAACATCAAGAAAGAAAAGAGGGAGACGGATGAAGAAACGAAGCAGATCCTGCGCATGCTGGAGAAGGATGACGTGGGTACCGGGGGCTGCGGGAAGGGGCAGAATCGCTCCCTGGTGATGTCCTGGACTCCTGGCGAGCAGCAGGGTCTTTGGTTAGAAGCAGACTAAGATGGACTGCAATCCAGGTGGGTGTGCTGGCCATGTGACCCCCGCCCCCTTCTTTGGCAGTTCATTGATGACCCGGGGCTGAGGAATGACACTCGAAACATGCCTGTGCAGCTGCCACTGGCTCACTCAGGGTGGCTTTTTAAGGAAGAGAATGAAGAACCAGATGTTAAACCTTGGCTGGCTGGCCCCAAGGAAGAGGACATGGAGGTGGATGGACCTGTTGTGAAAGGTACCCATGTCAGTCAAGTTCTCATCTCCGTTTCTGTGGCTGTCCCCCTGCCCCCGGAATCCCTCACATGAGCCTCCGAGACCACTGCTGAGCAGGTCCATTCCGGTTCCAGCTATAAAGCACATGAGCTGAGCAAAGACTAAATTCTCTCTCTCAGAGGACATGGAGCAGTGGGACAGCCCCAGATGTCCCTTTTTAGATAACTCACACAACTCATGAATGTGCTGTCTCTTACCCCTTTCCGTAACCCGTGTCTCCTTCCAGCTCCCCGGCCGAGTGGCGGGAGCAGACAGGGGTGAAGGGCTGGGAACAGTGAGGTGGTGTGCAGGGCAGCCACGTGGTAGCCTTTCCATTGTCTCACCCGAGCAGTGAAAGAGGAGCCACGAGATGAGGAGGAGGAGGCCAAGATGAAGGCTCCTCCTAGAGCAGCCAGGAAGACCCCAGGCCTGCTGAAGGACGTGTCCGTGGCGGAGCTGCTCAGGGAGCTGAGCCTCACCAAGGAGGAAGAGCTGCTGTTCCTCCAGCTGCCAGACACCCTCCCCGGCCAGCCGCCCACCCAGGACGTGAAGCCTATCAAGACGGAAGTACAGGGCGAGGATGGGCAGATGGTGGTCATCAAGCAGGAGAAAGACCGGGTATGCCCAGGATGAGGCCTGTGATCGTGCGAGGGTGGGGGCCAGTAGGGGAAATAGTGGCCTGTATAGCGAAGGTGTGCCACCCAGCCGGGGCAGGAGAATATGGGCCTTTGTTCTTGGTACCCGCAGGACTGTGGGGCTTTGTACTTCTGACCCCACTTGTGTATGTATGTGTATGTTTTTATTATGAAAAATCTCGACCATATACATATGAGAGAACATACACTCCCAGGTACCATCCCTCAGCTTCAGCAGTTACTGATATTTTGTCCATCTGTTTGCTGTGGGTTTTGTTTTTTCACCAATGGCAGAGAGCCGCGGGAAAAGGCCCTCTTTGAGGAGCTCATTCTGACCTTTGCCACTGATGCCTCTCTCTGGGAGGTGGGATGCCGTTCATTCATGAAAGACGGGGAGAAGAGCTGTTTGCCCAACTTATTTCTCCGCAGGAAGCTAGGCTGGCAGAGAACGCCTGTACCCTGGCTGACCTGACAGAGGGGCAGGTTGGCAAGCTGCTCATCCGCAAGTCAGGAAAGGTGCAGCTCCTCCTGGGCAAGGTGACTCTGGATGTGACCATGGGAACCGCCTGCTCTTTCCTGCAGGTGAGCGCCCTGCAGGGTCGGGGTGAGGCGGGAGGAGGTTCTTGGGAGTGTCCTGTGCAGATTCACAGGACTGAGCCCTGGGGCGTGTGGTTGTGGCTCTCATTGCTGTGTCTGTCCATTGGCAGGAGCTGGTGTCCGTGGGCCTTGGAGACAGTAGGACGGGGGATATGACAGTCCTGGGACATGTGAAGCACAAACTTGTATGTTCCCCCGATTTTGAGTCCCTCTTGGATCACAAACACCGGTAAAATGAGCAGATGGAGGAGGATGGCGACTGTGCCCACGGCTGCTGCCTGCTGCAGACGTTTTGTTCTCTAATCTGAGCGACCCAGAAGGGGCCTGTTGAGCCCACCCACTCCAGCCTTTGGCAGCCGTTGTCCCAGTTCCCCAGGGCCCAGAAGGCTTTCTCCCACAGTAGCTGTGAATGGCACAGTGACCGCCGCACAGCATGGACACTGCACATCCTTGCTGCTGGGGACTTGCCCCTGCTATTTATTTTGGTATTTATGTCTTAGTCTCTTTGACTGCATCCTCCTGGCGGGGAGGAGGAGGGAGAGGGTCTGTGGAAGGGCACCTTCTTTTGGTGGCAGTGGGACCACCGGGGGCAGGAGGTGTGAGGGCTGCGGCTTTTGCTTGTGCACCCTCCTTCTTCCTGGGAGGCAACGGAGGAGAGAGAGCAGGGATGGAGTCTCAGACATATGTGCGCGGGCCCAGCTCAGCAGCTCCTAGTCTTGTGACCTTGGACAAACTACCTAACCTTTCTGAGCCTCACATCCCTCAGCTGACAGAAATGGAGATAATACCTACCTCATGGGGTTGGCATGAGGTTTCATGGGGTATCAGGTGAAAACTCCTTGCACAAGGCCAGACCCAGTAGGCACTCAATAAATGTGAGTTTCCCTTTCCTTTGCCTGAGTCTGTCTTCCTGCAAGACGAAAGTGGCTGGAGCTGCTCATCCCTGCTTCTGCTTACCCCGTCCCATCCCAGCCTGGGCCTGCTGCTCCGAGTGCACAAGTTCCAGATGTTCTATGCCTTTTTCTTCTTGTTACTCTTTTTTGTTTTTATTTTTTTTTTAGTGAGGAACACCAGAAAGATTTCCTGGTTACTCTTAACTAAGTAATTCCTGTGTGAGTTACCACCTGTAGGTTCTTGGAGAAAGGAAGAAGTCAGAGACTCCTCCCGGCACCCTCCTACAAATGCCTTTGCATGACAAGGTGTCCCCACGCCCCGCCCCTGCAATTAGTAGCCAGTATTCTTTTAGCTTGCATTTAAATATTTAAAAAATTTTTTTTCTTTTTGTTTAAGACAGAGTCTTTGTTGCCTGGGCTACAGTGCTGTTTCGTTGGTGTAGCTCACAGGCTATTTTTTTCTATTTTTAGTAGAAACAGTGTTTCACTCTTTCTCAGTCTGGTCTCGAACCCCTGACTTCAAGCAGTCCTCCCTCTCGGCCTCCCAAAGTGCTAGGATTACAGGTGTGAGCCACTGTACCCGGCCAAATATTTAAATTTTTCTCAAAAGAAACTCGCAAGTACTCGGTGACTTATCACCACACTAAATCAAATGTTGCCCCTCCCCCCGAAAATATGTATATATAAGATCTTGGTAAGATAGAAGTAGGGATTTATTGAATAATGGCCTCTTGGACATTTGGCAGATGACCTCCCACTTTAAAAGGTTTGAGTTTGAGGGGCCAGCCTCTGTCTCCTGTCCTAGCTCCTCTGGGGCCTCACTCCTTGCTGAGTTTGTGGGTCTATGGTCTTGTTCCCTTCACCAGGTCATTGCAGTCTGTGCAGTCCCTGGAGGAACAGCTTCCCTTTCTCTTCCCTTGACAGCAGGGCTGGGGAGATGTTTGCAGGTTAGAGAAAGGCCTCACATGGCAGCATTCTGTGGCTGTTAGATGCTGGTGGCACAGTTGCCCTTTGCTGGCATCGTAGCACATTGCCTCTGGGACAGGGATGAACCACAGGGGCTCAGTGAGAACTGCCTTTTCCTGATTCTAGTGGCCCCAGGAGTTGCAGATATGTCTTCGTTCTCACCTTGCCGTTCCTCAGCCTGTTCGTTCATCACTTGGGGCTTTCCCTGCAGAGCCCCTCAAGCTGCCCAGCCAGCAGCTATGAGGGGCTATTGAATATTTGGTGACCACATTGTCCCTTCTAAAGCTGAAAGCTCAAATTAGCTCTGTTGGATAGTGTCGTTCTGGTCTCTTCAAACTGTAAAGGACTGGAGCAGAAAGGCTTCCTTGGAAACATGTGCGGTGGAAGCCCTGCTTGGTCTGATGCTGAGCTGTGTGTGATTAGCTCTGGGCTTCAGTGCTTTCTTCTCTTAAATAGCTGATGCACTGCCAGTGGGTCTCCATTGTAATCCTCTCTCTCTGTTCTGTTTCTTTGGTTCAGAAATAATCTGCTTTTTTTGGACGAACTCAATGGCCCTGTGTCGTTAGATGTTGGGTGTTTTGCAGTCCTTAGTTCTTTGACTCTTCCAAGAAGGTTTGAGGAAGAGCGTGTACTGCTTTCATGTTCACTTCACCTGTTCAGATATCTTGGGGCTTGAACCTCATGGCTGCATGAAAGTCCTCATGGCCTGTCTTCAGATCCCTGATGCACAAATTAGGTCTTGTCAGTAAAAGTGTCGCAAAGGACGAGGCATGTCTGCTTCCTTGGCCGAGGCTCTGAAGCATACGTCTCTACCAACAAATACATGCAAATAACAGGAGAGAAAAACCCAAAGCCAAACTCATATGTTAGAGCAAATGGATGCAAATTTATTCCTACCTGCATCTGTGTATATATACATTGTGTTAGATACAGAAAGAGAGAATGATAGGCTTGTTCATTTTTTGAACTACGTGATTAAATGACAGTGTGGGCTTTAGTGTCAGGCGTGGGTTTGAATCCTGCTCCACCAGTAACTTTGGGTGGGAAAAAAATCACTTATCTTTCCTAAGCTCAGTTTTATTTATCTTATTTTCTGTAAGAATGGTTAATGTGTACAAAAATATAGGCCAATAGAATGAACAAGATCTAATATTTGATAGCACAACAGGGTGACTATAAGTTATTGTATATTTTAAAATAACTAAAAAGAGTGGAATTGGAATGTTTCTAACACAAAGAAATGATAAATGCCTGAGATGACGGATACCCCAGTCACCGTGTTTTGATTATTACACATTGTATGCCCGTATCAAAACATCATACGTACCCTATAAATATATACAACTATTATGTACCCGTAATAATTAAAAATAAAATTTTTTTAAAAAAGAATGAGACAATAGTAGCTTTTTTATAGGGTTGCTTTTATATTAGAGTGAACATGAAGCATTTATTCAGTGCCAGACAGATAATTGCCTATAACAGGATGTGATCAGCACAGATAACAGAAAATTAGGCTGACAGTGGCGTAAGCAATGAGGATGTTTATTTCTTATAGCAAGAAGTCTGGAGATAGATGGTTCCAGAGTTGAGTGGCAGCGAAAACGCCATCAAGATTTTCTTAGGTCTGTTTGCTCTGCCATCTTCAGTATTGCAGAGTGGCTACCACTGCTCTGGGTGTCACTCATCAAGTGACGGTGTCTGCAGCCAAAGCAGGAAGCAAAGTGGACAGCAGCAAAGGAGCTTTCTCCTGGTTCTACTCTCATCAGGGAGGAAGATTCTGCAGAAGCCCCAGCAGACTTGCTGCCGTGTCTCTTTTTAGAGCCAGGCGGCATCCCCACCCTTGGACCAGGCCCTGGCAAAGGGGGCTGGGTAGACCAGTGGGTCCCCTGGCACTGGGCACACCGTGGCCTGTGAAATGAGGTTTTGTTAGGAGGGTAGATGACCCATAATTGCTGCCACCATTTTCAAAAAATACTATTATTGTAGTAAAATCATAAAGCATTTCTAGGTAGAATTTTTTTCAAAACATTCAGTCGCCTTTTATTCCACTAAATAAGCCAGTTTTAACATTTGAATGTATATTCTTTCAGCCTCCAAAATTTTCTATATTATTTACAATGATATAAATTACGTGGTTTTGTCATATGTGCTGTCTCGCTCAAAAATATTTACAGTTCTTCCTTTTTTTTTTTTTTTTAATGTAGCCTAGACTGGTCTCGAACTCCTGGCCTCAAGGGATCCTCCCACCTGGGCCTCCCAAAATGCTGGAGTCATAGGCATGAGCTGCTGAGCCCAGCTCCAGTTGTTCCATGTTAATGAGCATCTTGTGTTTCAGATGCTTCTGAGCCGGCTGAAAGAATTAAAGATAGTTTCTTAATCCTCAGACCTACCCACACGGTCCAACTGAGGCTTATTTCTTAGGCAAGGTGCATGGTGGGAAGAGTGGCACCCACAGCCTGTTCGTGCTCCAGCCCCCGATCCTAGCATGGGATACCGCCACAGTTGAGGCATTTCCCCTCCTAAGATGGCCGTGGCTAGGAACAGATGTCATGTTAACTCCTCCTGGACCGTGGTTTGGCTGCACAGGTCCCTGCCAAGGTTCTCCTGATAGAGTGTGGGGGCCGAGTGGGCCTGGGTCTCAGGGGTGTCGTCTGAAAAGATGGAGATAGAATGCCAGCTCTGGGGGCCCCTCTATGTAGCCAACTTCTGTCTCAGCTCCTGCAAAGCATTTCCTCTATTCCCTTCCGCTGGCACCGTCGCTGGACCATCTCCCCCAAAACTGAGTCAGAAATTGGACTTTTCTATTAAAATATTTGGCTCATCTGCATTTAAGACTTAATCAGAAAAAAATGCAGTCTTGACTCATCATTGGCCTGGTGACTATCTTGTATGTTTTCGAGGGATCAGTGGGAAAATAGAAACCATTCCATTTGATGGTTTAAAGATTTAATACAGGAAGATAAGTGTCCATAAACTCACTGGAAGGCTGGAGGAGTGGGCCATAGGTTCAGCCTCCCGGAATCAGAACACCATAGAACTGATCCACCTGGGTGTTAGAAACTCTGAGCTGGGGAACGCACAAGGCCGAGATGAAGGAAAAGAAGGTTTATTTTAATGTCTGCTTACAGACGGGCTGAGTCCAAGATGGCATCAGCCCCCAAATGGTGGGCGTCTGGGGCTTTTATAGCCAGGTTTGGGCTTTATAGTTGGGTTTGGGCGGGCCCTGAGAGGGGGTGGGGCCAGTTTAAAGAGACAGTTCCCATGGAACCGCCCACCAACCTGGGTTCAGCCCAATACTGGGGAGCACAGCCTCTGCCATAATCAGGAAGGTGGAGAATCAGGGGCTCTACTGAGTTCCAGAATGCTCTGCCTTAGCCACAGTCCAGGGATCAGGAAATCCCAGGGCTTCACCTGCCTCTGGAGAACCACACAGCTACATTGGACCCTGGCATACCTGGAGAAAGAGCGCCTACTGTGTGCTAGGCACAGTTGGAGGAGTTTAGACACGTTAGTGGCCAGGCAAGGGTCTGTGTCCTGTTGGAGCTCGTGTTCTAGCGAGGGGAGCTGGGCAGATGAATGAGTGACGTAGTGTGTTAGGAGGAGACAGGTGTTTGGAGGGGGTGTGGGGGTGGTGGGAAGTTGCAGTAAGCAGGGGAGGCCTCATTGAGAGGTATCGTTTGAGGAAGTGAACTAGCAGGATCGAAGGGGACAGAGAGAGTGTTCTGGGCAGAGGGAACAGCAAGAAGGACACTGCCTTTCGCTGGATGAGGGAATAAGAAGGAGAGGCCTGTCAGGCCTCTGTAAGGACTTTGACTTTGTTCTTGAAGTGCAATGGGAGCCGCAGCAAGTGCAACTTAGGTTGCCAGAGGCTCGTCGCTCTGGCTGCGGTGCTGGGGCGAGGGGACGCTGGGCTGGTACAGTCACACAGGCAGCAGATGGTGGTGGCCTGGGCCAGGCTGGTGACAGTGGAGGTGTTGGGAAGTGTTTGGATTCTAGATACTTATTTGGAGGACAGAGCCAGCATAACCTGCTGATAGACTAGATATGGAGTATGAGAGAAAGAGAAGAGTCAAGTTCACGCCACAGCTCCAGCAGCAGAAAACAGCCAAAGTGCAAGAAAGATGGCCTTGATTTTTCTCCACCTTTCAAACCTCACTTGGGAGAACCTAATTCATGTCCAGAACCTTGCACAAGAGATTTGGGGAAATGTATTTCACTGTCTGGTCCCTACGGTCCAGGCGGGCCCTTTCTACAGTAGTGGGAGTGGGTGGCTGGTGAGTGCCACCAGCATGTTCACCGCAGTTGGCCTAGGCTCCATTTCTGTGTGGTAATATTTAAGACGGATGTTTCTTCTATTAAAAATTTTCCCAAAATACCAGTTTAAGATTAGGTTTAGCTGTGAGAAATAGAGACCCAAAATAAGAGCGGCTTAAACAATTTTATTTCTCTCTGGTAAATGTCTAAAAAGGCACAGTCAGCTAGTGTGGCAGCTCTGCCCACAAAGCCCCAAAGGTCCCCAGTTCCTCCCAGCTTTCTCTTCCCAGGATTTCTAGGGTGCGATCCTCATTCTCATGTTCTCAGTTGAAGACCGGAGCTCCAGTCATCACATCCCCGTCCCAGGCAGCCAGATGAATGAAGGGTTCATGATCCCCCGACTCCTGCCAAGTGACAGAAGCATGTGTCGTGTCTCCTTTAAGGAAAGTTCCTGGGAGCTGCCTTTTTGTTTCTCACAGTTCTCGAGTCTGGGAAGTCCAAGATCAAGGCACCAGCAGACTCAGTGTCTGATGAGGCTTGCCTCTGTGCTCCAAGGATGGCACCTTATTGCTGCATCTCACAGAGCAGAAGGCAGAAAAGGGACAAACACTCCCTCAAGTTCTTTCCTAAGGGCACGAATCCCATCCATGAGGTAGGGGCCCTTGTGACCTTACCTCTTAAAGGTCCCACCTCTTAGTAATATCGCACTGGGGACTAAATTTCAACATGAATTTTGGAAGGACACAAACATACAAATGACAGCACTGCCCCATAACACTTACGATTACATACCATTGTCCAGAAAGTAATGACTCAGTTACCCCTGGCCTCAAGGAGGCTGAGAAATATGGTCTTTATATTGAATGAGCACGTACCTTCTGAAAAATCAAGGTTCAACATCATGAAAGAAGGAAACAGTGGACATTGAGGAACAACCAACAGCTGCTGTCACATCTGCTTCATTTACTTTAAGAATGTCTGAACAACTGCTGGCCCCAACTGGGACGGAGAAGTTGCAACTGCACGTTGGAAAATGTACATCACTTACAGAGGCAAACCCCCCACCTCCAGCTGAGACACCATGTGCTGTTGCTATATCCACTTCATTCCGTCCACTCTCAGTCTCCTTGCCTCGCTTTCCTGTCATACTCATTGGACAAAACCCCAATTTGGGATAAATCTAAATGTTGGCTGGGTGCAGTGGGTCACCCCTGTAATACCAGTACTTTGAGAGGCTGAGGTGGGAGGATCACTTGAGGCTAAGAGTTTGAGACCAGCCTGGGCAACATAGCAAGACCCTATCTCTACAAAAAATTTAAAAATTAGCCCAGTATGGTGGTGTGCACCTGTAGTCCCAGCTACTAGGGAGGCTGAGGCAGGAGGATCACTTGAGCCTAGGAATTTGAAGCTACTGTGAGCTATGATCATGCCACTGCACTCCAGCCTAGGCAACAGAGCTAGACCCTGTCCCTAAAAAAAGAGAGCTATCTATGCTCTTCCCTGAGACCAGACCCTTTTCTGGGCCACCAGATCCTACTCCCTCTTGTCCACTGGAGGGATATTGCTCCAGCAAACACCTCCCCTCCCACCCCACACATATCAATCCCCTCTGTTAGATGCCCCACAGGATACAAGTACAGTTGTGACCCCTTATCCACAGTGGATATGTTCTAAGATCCCCAGTGGATGCCTGAGACTGCAGATGGCACCGAACCCTATATGGACTGTTTTTTCCAGTACATACATACCTATGATAAAGTTCGATTTATACATAAGGCACAGTAAGAGATTAACAACAATAAATAATAATAAAATAGAGCAACTATAACAACATACTGTAACAAAAGTTACGTGAATGTGGTCTCTTCGTCTCTCAAAATATCTTCTTGCACCTACTCGCCCTTCCCGAGATGACGCGAGATGATGAAATGCCTGGGGGACGAGATGCAGTGAGGTGAAGGACACTGGCATTGTGACATAGTGTTAAGCTGCTGTTGACCTTAGAAAGGTCTGTCCGGAGGTGGGTCATCGAGCCCCGTCAGCGTTGATGCCTGCGTGGCGGGAGCAGACGATGCCATGACTGCCGGGCGGGTTGCACCTACAGCCTGAGTCTGCTGCACAAAGGGAGGATTCACAAGACGGAATGGGACAGCGAGGAATGGTGAGAAATGTAAAACTGAGGAGTTGTTTATTTCTGGAACTTTCTATTTAATATTTTCGGATCGAGGTTGACCGCAGGTAACTGAAACCAAGGAAAGAGAAACCTCCCGATAAGGGGCGCTCCAGTGTGCTGTTACGGTCCGTCTTGGAAACAGATTTGCCCTCGGGGGTCACATCCATCTCAGTTATTAACATCACCTCCTTTTTGGCTCCCCCTGGCGGCAAAACTTCTTGAAAGAGTTGTCTTCTCATCTCTGATGCCTCTCCTGTCACTCCAGCCAGCCTGTCACTGCTGCAGCCAACCAGCTGCGTCAGGGTCACCAGTGATGTCCCCTACGCCAAACCCAATGGTGAGTTTTCAGTCCTTTTACTGAATTCATTAGTCACATTTGACACAACGGATGGCTCCCTCCTTTAAATGCCTTCTTTCTTGGCTTCAGGGTCATTGTCCCAACTGTCCCCTCTCACCTTGCTGGGTTTGTTCGTCATCTCTTTCCTGCTGCCTCCTCATCTCCTAAATGGCTCTAAATGGGGGAGGGCCCAGGGCTCAGGCCTTCTGACCTTCCTTCCTCTTGTCTGGCCACCCTCGTCCCCTGAGCGATCTCATCCAGAGTCATGGCTTTAAACCCTCTCGCTAGTGCTTATCTCCCGCCTGGACCTCTGTCCCTTGTCCCAGACTAAGATCCAGCCGCCCACTCGCTGTCTCTTATATGTCTAGGGGGCAACTCAGTCCTCAGTACCAATTTTGGGAAAGTACAGGAAACAGAGAAACATCATAAAATAACCCCTGAGAACGCAGTCAGCAAAACCCAGACTGTGTCTACAGGACGAATGACCCAGTTTCCTCAGCAAACAAATTTGTAAGGGGGAAAAAGGGAGAAAGATGCTATAGCTTAAAAGAGACTGGAGAGAGAATGTCAATCAGTTGCCATGGATGGGACTTATTCGGTTACTGATTTGAGAACCACAAAAGAACTGTCATCGTGAACTCTCCATTCAAAGCCCTGCAACGGGAGATCAAACTTTAGCATGACTTCTAGCAGCCTAAGGCCACATCCCTGAGACAACCCAGCCGCCTTTGAGTTCCTGTTTGTTAAAGCTCAGGGCTATCAACAGAATTCACTGCTTTTTCTCCTTTTCTTAGAGCATTTACTAAAGAGGGCTTGCAGTTATGATGTGTATCTCCCACAACTCTGAGTGTCTCAAGAACCTGAAAGCCCTTCCTTTGAAACGTAATTATCAGAAAGGGCAGGGCCTCTGTCTCCAGTGTCTACAGGAGTATAGAATCCTAACAATAATAATAATATACTACTAATAATAATTAGCTAGCGGACAGAGCTGGCCAAATTGCATTTAAACTGACCAACCCAGTTATTTTTCACTGGCGTCCCTTCCTGCTCTGTCTCCCTCCCTACTTCCTCTTTCTCCTCTTTATTTTTATGTTTTTATGTTATTCATTTATTTTATTATATTTTATTTTTAGAGACGAGGTTTCGCTCTGTCATGCAGGCTAGAACCTCAAACTCTTAGGCTCAAGCGATCCTCCCGCCTCAGCCTCCCAAGTAGCTGGACCTACAGGCACACGCCACCACACTGTTGTTTATTTTTTTAAGCTGTGATAATGATGTTATGGTTATATTTTTCAAAAGAATCCAAAGAAACCTATCCAGACTGTAATCACTGGCCCCCACTTCCAACACTATCACATTTGGCCAAACTTACATCCTCTCTTGTCAGATTTTCACATTTGCCTGTTAAATGATCTGTCAGTTTCTACACCACCCCCACTGCCACCCCCGGCCAGTCTGTTCAACCTAGAAGATGGCGTAGGACCCTCCCCAGCCTCTGTGGCCTGGTGTCCCACTCTCCTCCTGGGCCATCCCGCTCCGGCAGCACAGGCCCTGCTGCTTCCGTGCTGGAAGCACGAACACTCCAGTCAAACCCTGCACTGAGAGTCTGACCAACACCTCCAGCTGTAGGGCTTTTGGGATACTTTCCCCCTACCTAGAACCCCCTTTCCCCAGATGCATGCATATCTGGTTTCCTGCCCTCCTTCATGTCTCTGAGACTCCCTGTTACCACCCTGCATGAACTAGTAAACCCATAATCATGTAAATTGTGATTACCTATTTCCTTTTTTGTCTAATATTCCCACTAGAACACAAGCTGTGGAGTAGAGATGGTTTTCTTCATGACTGTATCCCCCAGGACTTAAAATAGCTCCTTGCACGTAATAGGCACCAAAGAAATGTTGGTTGGAAGAATGAAGGCATGACTATCGCTGTGTGAAGGTTGTCTGTGTGTGCTAAAGAATCTATAATCACATTTGGTTTGTTTGTTTGAGACAGAATCTTACTCTGTTGCCATGGGTAGGGTGCAGTGGCATCATCATAGCTCACTGCAACCTCCAACTCCTGGGCTCAGGTGATCCTCCTGCCTCAGCCTCCCAAGTAACTGGGTCTACAGTTGTGCGCCACAATGCCTTGTGAATTTTTCTCTTTTTAGTAGAGATGGAATCTCATTCTTGCTCAGGCTTGTCTCAAACTCCTGAGCCCAAGCAATCCTCCTGCCTCCCAGAGGGCTAGGATTATAGGGGCTGGGCCTATAACCACATGTCTGAGCAAATGCACGAAAGAAAACAGATATGGCTGGAAGGTCTTGTAGCTTCTTCCCACAGGAAGAATGTCCCTCACTCTTCCAGGCAGAAGAAAGGATTGGACTGACCTTGTGGGTAGGGCTTTGAGCCCATTCAACGTACTGTTCTTGTGGCTTCCCCGCTGAGTGTACAATTAGCACTGGTGTTTTACATGAATGTTCCATGAATGCTCATGAATGCTGAAAGGATTATACCCATTGGCAACCGCTGCACATAGGGAAGTGCTGGTATCTTTGGGACCCCACGACCCTAATGACACATTTGAGCTAAAAGTCTCTCTGATCGTTTTTCTGATTACGCTGTGTGGCAAAGCGAGGCCACCTCCACTTGCAGGCACTCCTTGGGGGGTTTTGGATTTGTTGCCTCCCTGATGTGGCTAAGAAGTACACCCCTGTTGAAAAGCAGCTCTTAGCTTGCTGTTGGGTTCTCGTCAAAACTGAACACCTGACAAAGTGTGTCACAACACACCCCCATAAAGGCCTTGGGACTCATATTACCATTTTGGGGGTGGGTTAACTTGAACTCAGCAGCTAACAATGTGGGAAGCGCCCAACCAGCCTCTTTTGTAAGGTAGCAATGCTACATTCAAGTATGCAGCTGGCCTGGCCCCAGTGGCATTTGGCTGCATATGAAACTAAGTGGCAACTATTCTTCTGGGGGTAATTTTACCCTCTGCTCTGCAGCCTAAAGCAAACCCACTAGCTCAATGGGGCTCTCAGTTCACAGAGGTTCCCCTAAGTGCCTGCGCCCGGTTCACAGGAGATTCGGCTAAGCTGAACCCAGTGATGTCCAGCACCGGCGTCATCTATGTGGTGTGGAAAATGCTTGTGGTCGCCCCACTCAGTGGGCAGAACTCAAGGCCATTCTCATAGCTCTGGCCAGTACTCCTTCATGAGCCTTGTCCTATTTTTACCAACTCTTAGGCTGTTGACAATGGCCTAGCTGTTTGGTGTGCCACATGGAAAACTACAGACTGGCAGATTAAAGATGTCCCTCTTTGGGGCCACGAATTATAGAAGCAAATCACAACTGCTGATTGAACCCACCTGGTCACTCACATAGGTGCTCATGGTAAGGGCCTGTTCTGTGACAAGACCAACTGGAATCAAGGTGGGGATTGAGCCTGCACTGCCCAGAGTGTCACCTTTGCTGCTGGACTGAGCACCACCGCCACAGACAGGGCACCAAGTAGAGGACTGTGTTTCAGATGCACAAGCTACCACTGCACACTGCCAGCCTTGCGGCTCCTAATAAAAGTTGAGCTGTGCTGCAGCACAATTCACAGTTGCAAAGATGCGGAATCAGTCCAAATGCCCATCCATTCATGAGTGAATCAACAAAATGTGGTATATGTATACCATGGAGTACTACTCAGCCATGAAGAAGGATGACTTAATGCTTTTTGCAGCAATTTGGATGGAACTGAGACCATTATCCTAAGTGAAGTATCTAAAGAATGGAAAAACAAACACCATGTGTACTTGTTATTAAATTGGAACTAACTGATGAGCACACATAGAGGGAAATAAAACTCAATGGAAATCAAGCAGGGGAGAGGAGAGGAGGGGATGGGCATAAACCTACCTAACAGGTACAATGAACACTATGTGAGTGACTGGCAGTTTTAACTCAAGCATTACAAAAGCAATCCATGTAACCAAAAACATTTGTACCCCCATAATACTTTGAAATAAAAAAAAATTGGCTGGGCGCGGTGGCTCACACCTGTAATCCTAGCTCTCCGGGAGGCTGAGGCAGGAGGATCGCTTGAGCTCAGGAGTTTCAGACCAGCCTGAGCAAGAGTGAGACCCTATTTCTACTAAAAATAGAAAAAAATTAGCTGGGTGTGGTGATGCATGCCTGTACTCCCAGCTACTTGGGAGGCTGAGGCAGTAGAATTGCTTGAGCCCAGGAGTTTGAGGTTGTGGGAGCCAGGCTGATGCCACGGCACTCACTCTAGCCCAGGCAACAGAGCAAGACTCTGACTCAAAAAAAAAAAAAAAACAAAAAAAACCTGAGCCATTTGTCTCTCAGTGAAGGAGGCCACATTGCACAGGGTGAGGCAGTTGAGTCCATCCAACCTTCCACCCGCTCTTCGGGTTGGTGGGTCACTGCTGTTGACACTTTCTCAGGTAACAATGTTGCTGTCTCAGTCCAGTTGGCTGATTCTGGCCACCCCATTGTGGCCCTTGAAACTAATCCTTGTCATATTTTCTGCTTTCTGGGCATGTATGTCTAACAACCTTTTATCATGATGGGCTCAAGGTAGTCAGCGAACCTTTCAGACAGTCCGCCATCCACAGGCATCTGGTATTGTTGAGTGTCGGGGTAGACTCTTCAAAAATCAACTCAAACCATTCCTGACTGAAACCATTGCCTTTTCCTTGTCCATGCACGTTAGTAAGACAGTTTGGTCACTGAATATGGCTGTTCTTAGACAGGGATCATTCCCTCTTCGCCGCTCCCTGGGTGCTGATCAGGATGAAAAGGCATATCCTGTTTATGGGTGTTGTATAGACCTATTTTGAAAATTCAAGATTCCCTTCTGGGCATGATGTTTCTTTCTTTCTCCTAATGGGAACCCCAGCCCTCCTGGTTGGTCCATCCTCTGGTGGCTGCCCAGGCAAAAGGGTGCCTGGGGCCACAGTCCCCAACCCCGGGCCGTGGCCCAGTACCGGTCGGTGGCCTGTTAGTAACCCTAAAATGGACTAAGATAGGTCTGTTCATATCTTTTGCCCACTTTTGGATTAGATTGTTTGCCCTCTTATTATTGAGCCTGATGTGTTTTGTGATTTATTTTTTCTTGTGAGCTCATATTAACACTTTCTATGTGGGAGCTTTGGGGGCCTGGTGTATTTCTCCTGGAAGGATTTATATTTACGCCTGTCAGAAACCCAGAGGTACTACAAACATAGGTCCCCTTTAAATGAAATCCTCCCTTTAGTGTCTAGGGCACACAAGGAATATAATTTTCTGCCCTTAATTTTGCTGTGGCTGTGGTGATCTTATTTTCTGAACAACAACAGCATCAAATCAGAATACATGATCACAATACAAGCACTTATGGGGACAAAGGACCAGGGTATCTGGACTTATGACTTCCTAGGAAAATCCAGACTGTGTATAGTTATGGGGCCATCTTAACTCTGAATTTTAGAGCCTGGCAGTGCTAAGTGGACGAAATTTGGTGGTATGACTTTTTCCAGTAAAAAAATAAAATCACCTGTCATTTAACTCAAAATACTTTATTTTAGATAGTGTGATTGTGTTCTTTTTCCCCTTTCTTTTATTTTTAATTGACCAATAATAATTGCATATATTTATGGGGTAAAATGTGATGTTTTGATATATGTTTACATTGTGAAATGAGTAAAGCAAACTAATTAACATACCTATCACCTCACGTACTTATTTTTTTGTGGTGAGAATGTGCGTGTTATTTTTAATCAATATCCTAGGGATGGTTAATTAACAATTGAAGTACCCTGTTAGGGAATATAATCTCTAGGAGAGGTTGATTAGCTTTGAATGATTCTATACAGATGCCCAAGTTTCAGAATGCTTCCCCGTCTTTATTCTAAATCAACACCAAGACTATATAGGTTTTACTTTGGTGAAATAAACAGTATCCATGATGTCTGGATTGCCTAGAAATACTGTAGTAGAGAGGCGACCTACACTTGCAGGAACAGGATATAGAAATCTGGGGGTGTGCACACAATGTGTATGCCCTTTGTTATGGTGATCTTGGTTTAGATTCCAAAACAGATGTGCTCAGAAAATCATCTGAGAATTACTGTTGCTTTACTTCAACTAGATGTGTCAAATCATGCCCCTAAAATGGTGTTTGATGTGTATAGAATAAATCTTTCATGCAAGGTTTGGTCTGAGTTCCTGAAAAAAAAGGGAGCTGGGACTTTATCAAGGTTACAAAACAGTTTACATAACTGTTTTTGAGTGCACTTGCTACTAAATGTTTACATAGGCAGAATTTCTATAACATAACGTGGTAACATTGTAAGTTGGGAAGGTGGTGGGGTGCAGGAAGATAAAATATTATTATATTATGTTAAACAAATAACCTCTACAAATAGTGAAGTGTCTTTTTGCTAATTTGATTCCTGCTTTGAAAATCCTCCTGCTCTAGTAATTTTCAGAATCTATTCTCACTCGGGAAGGAGAGGAGAATTCTTAAAGGGAAGGAGAGGAGAATTCTTAAATGCATGGATTAAAACAAGTATAGGGGCTGGGCACGGTGGCTCACGCCTGTAATCCTAGCACTCTGGGAGGCCGAGGCAGGCGAATCGCTGGAGGTCAGGAGTTCGAGACCAGCCTGAGCAAGAGCCAGACCCAGTCTCTACTAAAAATAGAAACAAATTATCTGGCCAACTAAAAATATATATAGAAAAAAATTAGCCAGGCATGGTGGCTCATGCCTGTAGTCCCAGCTACTCGGGAGGCTGAGGCAGTAGGATTGCGTAAGCCCAGGAGTTTGAGGTTGCTGTGAGCTAGGCTGACGCCACTGCACTCACTCTAGCCGGGCAACAGAGCGAGACTCTGTCTCAAACAAAACAAAACAAAACAAAAAACAAGTATAGGATATCTGAGGCCTGGGAAACGTGAAGTCAATCCCTCTCTAGTCCTAGTCCATGCAGAGGACTTAGATGTCTCTACAGCATCAGCCAAAGCCTCCAGGCACACCCTGTTAAACTTGGGGGTGGGCAAAGGATGCAGTTAATTGCCAAAATGGTTGGGAGAGGGGCAGAAATATTTCTTTGGGTGAAAATATTCTGTAATAGCCAAATTAACCACTAATCATTTTATATAGTTTGAAGAAAGCTCTTCTTGGCTCATAGATTTTAGGCATCAATAAATAATAATAGGCAACATCGACTGCGGGTCATTTTTTCTCTCCTTGTGCTAAGTATCTCATGAATGTATGTACATTTCCATTCGACACTGTGAATGGATGCTTTTATCCCTATGTCATATATACGGAAAGCGGTGTGTAGAGATCACGTTACGTGTTTGTGCACTCCAGCTTACCTTTCCCTGTTTACCGCCTATATCCCTATATCCTCTAACTAGGAGGAGAGGCAAGTCAATTTCAACACGTGTGTCTTAAGCAACAGGTGTTCACAGGAACCGCACGCTGAATCCAGGATCTCAAACAATGTAACCACATTTTAACACTTAGTTTCGCTCACAACTTCCAGCAACCCTTTGGGATGAACCCCCACGCAGAGCAAGCTTCCCGAGAGGGCGAGTCTCTCTTGCAGACGAGCCAATGAGATGGCTGGATCTTGTGAGCGGCACGTCATTTGGCCAATGGGCTCAGCTCCTGGCGTTGCGTGGACCGGAAATTGGAGTCTGAAGCATGTGGGCCCTGCGGCGTGGCGGGTGGGTTGAGCGCAGTGTTCCTCCGAGGCCCAGCCGAGCGGGTCGAAGGCTCGTGCCCAGGTGAGAGGACGCGCCCTAGGCGTGGAAGGGCGGGAAGGCCAAGGTCGCACGGGCGCAGGCTGGGGTGGGCTTTGGCTCAAGCACTTGGTGTGAGCTGCGCCTTCCCGCCAGCTCCGGACTTGTCCCCTCCCCCCCCAGGCGCGAGGTGCCCGGGCCCTCGGGTGGGGCCGGGCGCGGGGCGGGAAGTCGTTATTTGAGCCTGGGGGGGGGTGCGTGGGAGGAACGCGGGACTTCGAAAAGGCTGGGAGAGGTGGTGGCCTCGGGAAGGAGGGCCCTTACAAGGGGTGTGAGTGGACGTGTTATTTGGACAGAAATAGTGAGCAGGACCCCTGCAGAGCTGTTGGTTTGGGGAGAGGTACTTGTCTCGAGAAGCCTCGCTCCTGGTTAGGCCCCAGCGCAGAGCACAGCCTTGGAGAGGTGCAACAGGTAGGCCTAGCCTGTCCTGGGACCCTTACCTGTTGAACCCCTTTGGCCAGCCAAGTATCTGCTAACTAATCACATGAGAAAGTTCACAGTAAGGACTTCTGGAGGAGGGTCCTGAATCTATAGAAGTGATGATAAGGTGAGGGAAGGGTGGAGAAAGAGGAAGGTTCCAGAAATCCTGTAATTGGTGGGTGTTACAGCCTTCTCAGTTTGTACCAGTTAGGCAGCTGATTGTTCTGGATTCTTTGGGAGGTGTTGGGGGAGGTGTGAGCAAAGAGTCCAGGCTAACTAAAAAGGGGTTTTAGCAATTAAAGGAGAGAGCTGTTGTAGGCTTTGAAAAAAGGAGGCATACCCTGCACTTACAGTGTAAAAGCGAGTAATTTAGTTCGAGACATTTTGCAAGTTCTTAAACTATCTCCATCTGTGCTCTTGACTTGCGAATTGTGTGTTTTTTCTTTATATGCGTGGCCTAATTTCTCTGCAGCTAATAAGACAGGTTTTCGAAAGTTAAGAAGAGGCTTATTTAACTTCGCAGTTAAGAAAGATTCTTCGGGGATCAGGAGTAGGTCAGTACAATGAGAGGAGTCCCTTAAAGAGGGAGTCCTGAAAGCTGTAGGTTATAAAGTAATTTTGAAGAAGCCTGATGAACTTTCGATTTGGGGAGTGGGATGTGGGCAGGGAGAGCCTCATACGTGGTTACCTGGGAGAGAAGGGTGTTAAATGTGACCTGTGACACTCAGCGGGTATTGTCAGCCCGAAGCAGAAGGGCTCCCTACCCTGGAGACCTCAGTTCTGGTGGAGTGTGAAAGAAGAGTTTCATAGAAAGGAATTGGATAAAGATTCAGAGAAGGGCCGGGCGCGGTGACTCACGCCTGTAATCCTGGGAGGCTGAGGCGGGTGGATCGCTTGAGGTCAGGAGTTCGAGACCAGCCTGAGCAAGAGTGAGACCCCGTCTCTACTAAAAATAGAAAGAAATTATCTGGCCAACTAAAAATATATACAAAAAATTAGCCGGGCATGGTGGCGCATGCCTGTAGTCCCAGCTACTCGGGAGGCTGAGGCAGTAGGATCGCTTAAGCCCAGGAGTCTGAGGTTGCTGTGAGCTAGGCTGATGCCACGGCACTCACTCTAGCCCGGGCAACAGAGCCAGACTCTGTCTCAAAAAAAAAAAAAAAAGATTCAGAGAAACAACTATAGAGATCAAGGAGATGAGTTTAATGTGATTATAGACTGGAAAAAATTAGGACTCTGGTATAGGAAAGAGGGTCCAAAAAGCAAAAACCCATAAATACTTACTGACAGAATAATTTTATGATATGGCTATGTTAACTATGAACTTGTTTATAAATCAAAATCACCCCCATACATAAAAATTGCTTCCTTCTACAACAGGTAGTTAGTTAACTTATCAACTGAGTTTTCCGAGGGGCTGTTTAGGTAGCAAATACTAAGTAAGTACAAGGAGAACTTGGGCCCCTGAGGGATTGCAAGCTTTTGAAGTGAGTATGTTACAGAAAGATGGTCGTTTTACTGAACTGACTTAAAGTAACTTTTTTTTTTTTTTGAGACAGAGTCTCTCTCTGTTGCTCGGGCTAGAGTGAGTGCCGTGGCATCAGCCTAGCTCACAGCAACCTCAAACTCCTGGGCTTAAGCGATCCTACTGCCTCAGCCTCCCGGGTAGCTGGGACTACAGGCATGCGTCACCATGGCTGGCTAATTTTGTGTGTGTGTATATATATATATATATTTTTTTTTTTTAGTTGGCCAGATAATTTGTTTCTATTTTTAGTAGAAACGGGGTCTGGCTCTTGCTCAGGCTGGTCTTGAACTCCTGACCTTGAGTGATCCACCTGCCTCGGCCTCCCAGAGTGCTAGAATTACAGGAGTGAGCCACCGAACCCCAGTCTAAAGTAACTATTTTTTAATGCTTGTAATGCTTTGTGAGTCTGCCTTTAAGGAAAAGGAAAATAATTGGGAATCTTTAATCTTTTTACAATGCTAGCAGGTAATTAACCAGAACAAGATCAACACACGTGTCCTCTACAGCCTTTTGATGGATCCTGTCCGACCACCATTCAGGGGCCCTCCTGCTGTCCACCTATCTCCATGTGTACAGATGCCAGGCTGTTGGCCACAAGCTCCTAAACCTTTGGCCTCAGGTCTGGGCAGGGCAGGACCTGCAGGCAGAGGCCATGCATTTGGAAAGCCAGAGGAACCAGGCACACACAGGGGGCCGGCACAAAGGGTAAGGCCCCGTCTGGATGCACAGTAGGGGCATACAGCTTCCTGTGCTATCAGAGGAAGTAATGGATTTCAAAGTGCTTAGAAAACTGTGAAGCCCTATACAGAAGCAAGGTTTTTTGTGTTCTTTGTTTTCTTTTAAGAGTAGTAGTATCTTCTGGGCATATATTTCAAATCTTAAGAGTTGCGAGTGCAAAGTGTCTCATAATGAACACTAGGTGGACTTGGGTAGATGCTGTAGGTCCTCTGGCTTCAATCCATCTGTCTGTCCATCCATTCATAATTGATAGGTTTAAAGATGCAACTTCTTGCTCTTTTCTGAATGTTTAGATTTTCGCCCTGGGTTTGGCTTTCTGATATTAGCAGCAACTCCTGCCTCTGAGGTAGTAATTGCTAGAGTTCCTTTTGGAAGGCTCTTAGCCGAAATCTTAAATCAAAAGAGGCTCTTTGGCTCTTGATCCTGCTGTGTGAACGTTTACACATGTGTGCATTCTTAATCTCCTAATTATACGGTCATTTTTAAGAAAACTATTTATAATTTATGTCAGAGTTAGCAAATATAGGACGAATAGTGCAGTTATGATCATTTTAAGTAGTTGACAGTGTCAAATGTAATGTTTTGTAAAAGAAAAGTTTATGACAGTAATCTGAGTATGTTTGCTTAGATGAATTGCTTGAATCTATATGTAGCTTTTATACACGTCAGCTCTAATTGACATAACAATAGTAAACTTTCAAGATTGCTACAGGAGAATAGTAGGTTTTGTTGGCTATTTAAAAAAAAAGTCTGGTACCTTTTAAATAATCTAGCTAGTTCTGTTGTGTTACATTTTGTCATACTGTGTATCAAATCATGGACTTTTAACTGTAAACTTTTATGCTTAAAGACCTAATAGGACATGAGTACAAGTATTAAAAATTTTTTATAAAATATTTTTACCCTTTATTCTTGCAACATTTATAGAATTTAAAGAAGATAATTTTTAATATTTACCAAGACTTTAAGAAAACCATTGTTTCTGGAGTTTTAAACTACATTTTAAAATAACTTTATTGTTTGACTTTCCACAGGAGTCTGTGGGTTTGGTCTCCATGTTCCGAGGCCTGGCCATTGAAACAGCTTCCTGGACCCCTCTGAAACGTGAAATGCCCTTTTTAGGTATGTGGAAAACTAACTTGAGAAATTTAATCTTATATATGATTGCTTTGTTCTTAAATCCATATGGTTTATCTTCGGAAAAATAAAACAAACTGTACTGTAAAACATTTAACTCACAGTTATCGCTGGGGTTTGGTTCTTTCATTCAGGTAGAGGCGTTTTAGGTCGAGGCTTGTCTGCTAATGTGCACAAGGACAAAGAAGAACCCCGTTCCACTTTTCCGGATCCTTTAGTGTTGGCAGCTGGGGATAGCAAGATGGCAGAGGCCTCTGTTGGTTGGAATAGGTGGGTAAAGTTACCGTCTCATGTAACCATCAAATTCAGATGGAGTATCTCCATTAAGTTCAAAGAGAAACTCTAAAAGCATTGTATTATCTCACAAACAAGCAATGCCTGTTTTATATTCAAGAATAAACATTTTCCAAGAGTAGTCAGCAGCTGCTCACCCAGTTAGTCATTGGAAAAGGGTAAAAAGTAGTTCTGCATTGGGCAGTTCACAGCTTCATTTGCCCTCTTAACAAGTTACCCTGGTCTTTGCAGTTCTTTAATCACTTTCCTCTCAATTCTGTTATGGAAGATGGCTCTGAGAGTCCAAGTCAATAATAGTTGGTGAATGAGTCATGTTGGCGTATTGTATTTTGAGAGAATCCCAAGGCATTGCTTGGGTCCCTTTTGCTGACTCCTGGAAGAGAGTGTAGACTTGGGGAAATAATCTAGATGTGGCATAGATAGGAGCATGCTAAAACCCCATGTGCTTCTCGTTCCACGTTTCAGAGTGCTTGGAAGGGGGAGTTCAGATGCTGCTTTGTTACCCCTGGGAAGGGCAGCCACTGGTATCGGCAGAGGAGTGGACAAGCCTCCCAGTACCCTCAGCCTAACTTCCCGGGACCCCCCATGGCTGTCATCACCACAGGCTCTGCCCCAGTCCTCCCTGCACTCTCCAGATCGCCCTCTGGTCCTGTCTGTGGAACACAAGGAAAAGTAAGTCAGGAGCACTGCCTTCTCTGCTTGGGAATGATCAGAGGAGGACAAGGAGGCACCTGATGAATCTCTGCATTTTGGCTGGTGTGCAGTATTGTAAAAACTGGGTCTGTTGAAGTCCTGCCTGGGTGTTAGGTACTGCAGAGGGTTTTGTTTTCTTGTTTGCCAGTGGGAGATTGACGAAAAGGTGGGACAATTCCTGATGAAGTTAAATGAGCTTAACAGTGAATATATAGCCTGTGCCAGAGAGTAGACTTCAAGGCCTTTTGTTTCCTTCCCAATTCAAACAGTTCTTTATCATGTTGTTTTTTTGTTTTGTTTTCTTTTTAGAGATGGGGTCTTGGGGTCTCGCTCTGTCGCCCAGGCTGGAGTGCAGTGGTGTGATCATAGCTCACTGCAGCCTTGAACTCCTGGGCTCAAGTGATCATAGCTCACTGCAGCCTTGAACTCCTGGGCTCAAGCGATCCTCCTGCCTCAGCCTCCTGAGTAGCTGGGACTACAGGTGTATGTGGACCACCATGCCTGGCTTTCTTGGTCACACTGAAGATAAGGAAGTAATTTAGGAAAAATATGATGGCACTTCATCTGTCTCTATGTAACTAGAATAACTTTTATGTTCTTAGTTAACTGGCCTAGTTTATTCCGATAATATTAACTAGGACAAACAGGGCAACATTCCTTATCTAATTAGACATTGCTAAGGATTTATCTTCTAGCTTTCAAAGCTTGCTTTTGTATGTGCTGATGCTTGGTTTGCATATCTGTAGCAAAGTGTGAAAAATATTACTTCCCTCAATCTTTTTGTTGGTGGTAGTTGAGTTGGTTGTGTTGTTTTTGTCTTTTGGTAAATGTGGGAGCTTTTTTATTCTTTTGTTTTCCAGAGAGCTTCTTGTGAAGCAAGGATCAAAAGGAACGCCTCAATCTTTGGGCCTGAACCTGATCAAAATACAGTGTCATAATGAAGCAGTTTATCAATATCATGTGACTTTCAGGTATTCACCACTTTTTTCTTCACATTGTTCACTTCTTAGAGGGAAGTAATGAAAATAGTTCCCCTGGGATAACTACATGTTGTTCTGCACAATTCCTGGTGAACTTCCCTATGCAATAATGCATGTACTCAGATCCTTACAGGAAGTTTAAGGTTAATTTTTTTGTGTGTATTTAGCAATATTACCAATTTAGATTTTAACTTAATAATTACAGATTTATACATGAGGCTAGAATAGATTTAATATGAAATTAATGAAGCTTAAGTTCAGGGCCTTTTACTTGCATAGGCCTCTTCCATGATCTTTTAATTTATTTTATGTGTGCAATTTTTTATTGCTTTTTTTGAAGGAGATCCCTCCCAAAATGTTATAAGATCTATACGCCACAAAACATGGATCCTTCCCTGCATGAATCATCATACCAACATTTGATGTCTCTCTGGTGACGGTCTAGGGTTAAATTTTTGAGTGATTTTTAAAATCAGGGAAAATAACTTTAATTTTATATCAATAATTTTAGGATTTATTTTACTTTAAAAATTAAGAATTCATATTAGCTTGTGTTATTTTTAAGATCTTAGGGGAATCTTTAGCTGGAGGTTATTAGCTGGAATTGTGAAAATGAATATTTTGAAATATCTGGAGAAAATGAAAAGATGGCAGTCTGATTTTTTAATTGACATAATAATTGTACATATGGCATACCATGTGATGTTTTGCTATGTGTATACATTGTGGAAAGATTAAATCAAGTTCATTAACATATCCATCACCTCACCTTTTTTTTTTTTTGAGATGAGAACATTTAAAATCCCTTTTAGCAATTTTGAAATATATTTTATTATTAACTGTGGTCACCACAGATCACCATAGGTTGCAGTAGATCACTGAAACTGATTCTGCCTAACTGAAACTTTATACCTTGTGACGAGCATCTCCCCTTTCCCATCCCCCCACCGCCCAGCATCTGGTAACCACCCTTTCTACTCTCTGTTCTAGGAATTGGACTTTTTCACATTCCACATAGAATTGAGATCATGTGATATTTGTCTTTCTGTGCCTGGCTTATTTCATGTAGCTTAATGTCCTTCAGGTTCATCCATATTGTCACGAATGGTAGACTTTCCTTTTTAAAGGTGCTATAGTATTCCATTGTGTGTATGTACCACAATTTCCTTATCCATCCATCCACTGATGGACGCTTAGGCTGTTTCCGTATCTTGGCTGTTGCGAGTAGTGCTGCATGAACGTGGGAGAGCAGGTATCTCTTCAACATACCGATTTCACTTCCTTTGGTTAAATGCGCAGAAGTGGGATTGCTGGATCATATGGTGGTTCTGTGTTTAGTTTTTGAGGAACCTCCATACTATTTTCAAAGATGATTGTACTAAGAAGTTTTAATTTGTGAAGGACTGCTACTAACTGGTGATAAAAGGAAGAAGTGGAGTGAAAGAAGAAAGGAACAGGTAGGGGGAAAGTATCCTGAAGATACGATATAAAGGCGAAAGGATGGAGCCATTTGAGGAGAAGGTGGTTGACTATGGCCATGGGAAAAAAAGTAATTGGATTTACTCTTGAGGGTACTCTTGGTGATCTTGTGGTAGTTTTGCTAGAGAAAAAAAACTAAAAGATTAAAGGAACAGGCCGGGCGCGGTGGCTCACGCCTGTAATCCTAGCCCTCTGGGAGGCTGAGGCGGGTGGATTGCTCGAGGTGAGGAGTTCGAGACCGGCCTGAGCGAGACCCCGTCTCTACTAAAAATGGAAAGAAATTATCTGGCCAACTAAAAATATATATACAAAAAAAATTAGCCGGGCATGGTGGCGCATGCTTGTAGTCCCAGCTACTCAGGAGGCTGAGGCAGTAGGATCGCTTAAGCCCAGGAGTTTGAGGTTGCTGTGAGCTAGGCTGACGCCACGGCACTCACTCTAGCCTAGGCAACAAAGTGAGACTCTGTCTCAAAAAAAAAAAAAAAAAAGATTAAAGGAACAAGGGAGAGCACAGGCCCTGAGAAGTAGCCAGTGGCTTGGCCACTCATTTTAAACTTTTTTAAGAGGAAGGGGATATGCAATGAAAATTGAAGAGGGGGACAGGATTGCTGTAGTGGTTTCTATGAGGTAAGAAAGCAGAGCTGAGCACATATGACAGGTGGAAGGAAGAAGCCAGAAAAGGGGGGGAAGTTGAGCCCCAGGAAATAGGCGTTTTGTGGACCATATGGGGAGAAGGAGGTGAGCAGTAAAGAGAGAACTCTTTCTCTGAAAATGGATTGACAGATGTTAAGGAAACAGAAAGGAGTCTGTCTGCATTGAATGGACCACGGAGAAGACATGGATTTATAGGTTTCAAGATTGTACATCTGGACGGTGTACAGTTGTACATGTAGATTTGAAGCCCCAGTCTGAAGGGGCTGCCAGGTCATTGAGAGAGTACTAAGCGGATGTATCACAGCAGACCGGGCATCCTGTGGCTTCCTTGCAGTGCATGAAGGGCGTCTAGGAAGACAAACTTAAGTACTGTGCTTAGAGCATAGCTCTGTGTATGTCTGTGAATTTTTTAAAGAAGTGTGATGTTTGCATGTAAGTGTTTAGTTTTGAGGACAATTGTGTTGGATTAGCACTTGATTTTCTTTCTTTTTGTCTTCACGTACTTGAACATGCTTGACCTTAGCCTTGGATTTGTTTAAACTTTGAAGTTGTAGAACAGGGTTGGGTGTTACTGTGCTATTGTGGAACAGTCGTCATATAAAGTAGCTACTGGAGTTTTTCAGAGCTGTCAGATTTGTGAGAGTGAATGAATAGAAAGTTGACATTGCCATGAGTGAAAAATGGTTTGAGTAAAATCCTGGTTTTAAAAAATGGTTTTTTTTTTAAAAAAATTGTGTATCTCTGAAGACTGTAGAGATTGGCAAACTATGGCTGGTCCGAAGGTCAAACCTGGCCCACCACCTGTCTGTGTGATAAAGATTTATTGGTGCATAGCCACGCTGATTTGTTTGCATATTGTCTATGGCTGCTTACGTGGCCTGCAAAGCCTAAAATATTTACTATCTGGCCCTTTACACAAAAAGTTTTCTTTTCCCCTGTTCTAAAATCTGGAAGAATATACACTGACACATTAAGGCAGCTGTCCTTTTGTGGTAGAATTACAGGTTATTTTCATTTTCTTTACCTACAATTTCTAATGTTCCTGCCCTGAGCAGGTATCCTGGAGTCAAAGGTCCGTTTGTAGTCAGATGTATAATTTTTAATATAACCACTAGGTGGAGCAGCAGTTACAAATGACTGCTTCTCTAACACACCTGTTGCGCAACTGTGGTAAAGATTCCTGTTTGAGTCAAATTGCAGTGAAATCCTCTTTGTTATTTTCTAGCCCCAGTGTGGAGTGCAAAAGCATGAGGTTTGGCATGTTGAAGGACCACCAGGCTGTCACCGGAAACGTCACTGCTTTTGATGGATCCATTCTCTATCTGCCTGTTAAGCTTCAACAAGTGAGACCAACCAGGAAGTGTATTTTGGGATGAAACCTAAGAGTGCTCTGGTGTTTTGAGTGGTGGGAAATCATAGATATCCTGAACATTTGAGTTGTATCTTCCTATTCCTAGAGGGAAAACAGATTTCTGCAGGACATAATAGAAAATTTTACATTTGAATTGTTCAAGAAGCACCTTCTCACATAAGAGGAGTGATTGCGGCCAGGTGTGGTGCTCACACCTGTAATCCCAGAATTTTGGGAGGCCAAAGCGGGAGGATCGCTTGATCGAGGAGTGGGAGATTGCCGTGTGCAGTGAGCGATGACTGGGCCACTGCACTCCATCCTGGGCAACAGAGTGAGACCCTGTCTCCTAAAAAAAGCAAAACAAAAAAACAGTAATTAGAAGCCTTTGGCCTCTGCTATAAAGAATGGTTTATGAATTTCAAATTCAGATTTTGTTGGGTTTCTCTTACCAAATAGTTTCTGAATCCTGGTTGTCATACTGTGCTTTTGCCAGGGTGGGCAGTGAAGTGAAGGGAAGAGTAGAAAAAAAACATTCTAAGATATTTTAGTGTTCTCTAGAACACAGTTGGATTAGATTAGGACTTGGTAGTTTTGTCATTTCTTTTTACTTGTGTGTGTTTATTTGTTAGGTTCTTGAGTTAAAAAGTCAAAGGAAAACTGATGGTGCTGAAATCAGCCTTAAGATTCAGCTGACGAAGATCCTAGAGCCCTGCTCTGACTTGTGCATTCCCTTCTATAATGTTGTTTTCCGCCGGTGAGGACACAGCTGAAGTCTTATTTTCCTTTAACTTCAGTCTTATATTTGCAATAATGCTCTTCAAGAAGCTTGGATGGTATTATACTACCATGTGTATGTGATGGGTTTGGAAGCAGTTATTACATGAATGGATGATATTGAGGCTAACTTACTGAGAAATCATCTCACCAGTGACAGGCCAGATGTGAATACAAAATTAGGTTTGAAGGTAGCTGGGTAGGGGGATGGGTTCCTTTGGATTTGTTCAGGTTAAAAGCAGCTGTTTATAGTTCATGTTTAATGGTGGTGTTAGCCAGGGAGCTACTTAAAGAGATAGTGTGCAGAAATATTTGCTGGAAGAATTCTTTCCAGTCCCTTGAGTTTTTGGATTAGAGACAGCTCATAATTGTTTAACTTCTTTTGAGATACCCTAATTTCATACAGCTATTATTCCTAAAATACCTCTTATTTAATAACACACAACGTAATTTCTACCTGGTAAGCTGAACTGCCAGGAACAAACATAACCCCCTCTAGCAGACTGTTGATTCACACACTTAGAAATGGGCTCTTGTTAGTGGTTAAAAAGTAACGTAAATTGAGCCTGGGAAATGAACTCAGTGTTTTGTTAGTTAGTAAGGGGGAAAGGCTGCAGTCAGTTGCACATACTCCAACATACATGTTTTGGTAGTGTTTATTTTTCTTTTAGCAAGATTGTTCTCAACATAAAAACTGTATTTGTGCAAAGAACACAAACATTTCTGACCCTTTATGCTTCCAAAGGCAAATGTAGCTGAAAATAATGGAGCTTAATTTTTTTTAATTCTATTAGAAAACCCACTCTTGGTTTTTTATTTCAGGGTAATGAAACTTTTAGATATGAAGCTTGTGGGGAGAAACTTTTATGACCCTACGAGTGCTATGGTACTACAGCAGCACAGGTTGGTGTTTTTTTCCCCTTCCTCACTTTTGAATGTTCTAGAAAGAAATTTTTCATTGCGACCACTGTATTTAGGACCATAATCTCAGCAGTATTTTATGGTAGTGAATACAATTTATCAGTTAAGTCTCTTCCTTGGTTTGGTTTTTTAGTGAGTTTGCAATGAGGTTGATTCACTTTAATTTGTTTCCTGGGGCTTTCTCAGTGTTATTAGGGAAGGGCAGTATCAACTCAAAGCATTGTTTCAGACGGGGGCATGGAAGTAGCTGTGTTCTTTTTAGAACCCTAGGGTAACGACCACCTCTCTCGTCAGATTGCAGATCTGGCCAGGCTACGCAGCTAGCATCCGGAGGACAGATGGAGGTCTTTTCCTGCTGGCGGATGTCTCCCATAAGGTCATTCGGAATGATTCTGTGCTGGATGTCATGTGAGTGGATGGTGGGATCTGCCTTTAACGTGCTGATGACTTTCTGAAAAGTTCAATAACAGCTGGTAATGATACAGTAAGACATTGTTCTGTTTGGATTTTTAACTGTAGAATAGATTGAGAGAGAACTAAATGGATGCGTCCTTGTCTCTAAGTCCTTCTGAATAGACATCTGCTGTGCTTTGAGGAGGAGTTTTATTTAAATTTGTGGTTAAGAAGACATGGTTTGATACATGCACATCCTGAGCTTTTGTTTAATATACAGTGTATGTGTTACTGTAGTAAATGTAGAAGCGTATAACTTTTAATGGTTGCATGAAATCCCATCTTACGCATAAGTCTGTGTGCATCTCTGATTTTTCTTTTTTTAGGCTGTATACTTAGAAGTAGAATTACTTAATGGAAGGGCTGAACATTTGAAAGGTTTTTAAAGTTATTTATTTATTCTATGTTATTTACTGTTTTAAGAGATGTGGTCTTACTCTGTCACTCAGACTGGAGTGTAGTGACGCCATCATAGTTCAACCTTGAACTTCTGGGCTCAGGCAATCCTCCTACCTCAGCTTGCTGAGTAGCTGGGACTACAGGCATGTGCCACCATGCCCTGCTAATTTTTCTTTTTATATTTTGTAGCAACAGGATCTCACTATGCTGCCAGGCTGGTTTCGAACTCCTGGCATTAAGCAATCCACCTGCATTGGCCTCCCAAAGTGCTGGGATTACATACCAGCTAATTTTTTGTAGAGATGGGGTGTTGCTGTATCGCCCAGGGTGGTCTTTTCTTTTCTTTTCTTTTTAAGATATGGGTCTTACTATGTTGCCTGGCTTGGAGTGCAGTGGCTAATTTTTTCACTGGTACGGTCATAGTGCCCTGCAGCCTTGAACTGCACGGGGCTCAAGCATTTGTCCTGCCTCAGTTTCCCAGTAGCTGGGACTATAGGCTTTCCCTACCACACCTGTAGTCTTTTTTTTCATTGTCTAAGTACAAAATTTTATATGTAAAAGCAGTTCAACCTCAAGTTTACATCTACTTGTATAATCTCACTGTACAGTCATTCAAATTTTGTCAGTTTCATCCTCCTTCCCTCTCCCCTGTAAAATTATATTTCTTAGGTAGTCCAAATCAGTTTGCATCTAGCTTTGAGCCCCCGTTCTCTAAGATAGGCAGAAGACCCGTATCAGGCATCTCCCCTTCAGATCGCACACGGACCCTGGGGTGTCTGTGGTCCTGGTTCTCAGTGCAGCTGTGCTGCCCAGCTCCTCAGCCCCGGAGAGCATGTTTGCAGCTGTCAGGGAGCTCTGCAGTGCCTGCCCTCCCGTGTGCCCCCACAGCTGGTACGGCTTGGCGTTCCATCACCTTCGTCCCTTGTGCCCTCTGTGTTCTTATGGGTCACTGGAAGCAACCAAAGAGCACTCATTTTCCTGGAGGTGAGAAGAGCTTGTTCTTTACATATACAGCTGCTTTTCTCTTCATGGCCCAGGAATGGTTTGCATAATTCCAGAAGGTAGCGGTGAGCCAACTAAGGTTTACCATATAAGGTTAAATTTCACACGTCGCTATTAAGTTCTCAATAATTCATGTAATGACTCATCCCCACTGTATTCAATACCATGTTAGACATATCTTTTAAAACCTGATTGGCCTCAGTTTGTCTGGTTGCTCTCCAGGCTGGCTGGGCCAGCACTGTCTTGGGGCCCCCCTTCCCCTCTAACGGGGAATCTCCTGTGTCTCAGATCGCGGCCGCTGCCTTGTTGGTTTACTCCCGCGCTTGTGTAGAGCACATCCTCCAGTGTTTTCCAGAGGAAGGGTGCGTTGGAGGAAGTAATCCTGAGAACTTTCATGTTTGACAATGTCTTCAGTTCACAGACTGGTCGTCTAGTTTGATTGTGTGCATAATGCTAGCTTGGAGATGCTTTTCTGTCAGAATTTTGAAAGCATTGCTCCATTGTCTGTGCTTGTAGATTTGCTATTGAAAGATCTAAGCCATCTTGATTTCTTATTCCACAGTCTTTGTATGTCTCTCCTCACCCCCTCCTGTCCCTTTGGAAGTTTGGGGAGTTTTTCTTGTTTTTTATTCCTTCCTGAATGTCTGGGGATTCTATCTGGGATTACTTTCCCTTTGCCTGAAGAACTCTCTGTAGTATGTCCTTTAGTGTGGGATCTGCTAGTGACAAATTCTTTAAGTTTTTATGTAAAAACATCTTCCATCTTGCCTTTAACTTGGAATTCTGGGTTTGGCAGTTGTTTTCTTTTAGCCCTTTGAAAATATTACACGTGGTTCCAGTGTGTTCCAGCATCACGTTGCTCACGGCACTGTCACACGGACTTCCCGAGAGTGTGTCCTTTGTGGGTCTTTTTGTCTCCACGTCTTTAGCATCTTGACTGGTGCCTGGTGCCTGTCTTCTGATAGGGACTTGCCTCACTTGTGTAGCAGTTTCCCTCTTCAGCTGGGAAAGGGCAAATACAGCCAAAACAGTGCTTTTATTGTGACTCGTATAGACTGTATCCTAGTAATGACAGAAAACAATAATTGTTTTGATAAAAGTACCTTATTTTAAAGACTATAGGGAACTTTCTTAATTTGTAGTTTGATGCTTTTAATGTGATTTTTATCTTTTCACTATTTTTTGTTGATTTCTTTTCTGTAAGGTTAAAAATAAAAGAAATGAGAGTCCCATCTCTTAAAAGACACAACTGGAGCCTTCTGGTGCTATATAGCTATGATTGGACCCCTGAATTACTTAGTTGAGTCCCCTGTCCCTTTCCTATTGCTCTGGGTATACACTGTGATCCAGAAGTCTTTTGTCTCTTTCCAAAGGCATGCCATGTATCATCAGAATAAAGAAAACTTCCAGGATGAGTGTACTAAGGTTCTGGTTGGCAATATTGTTATCACCCGCTACAATAATCGTACCTATCGAATTGATGATGTGGATTGGAATAAAACCCCAAAAGATAGCTTCACGATGTCTGATGGGAAAGAGATCACGTTCTTGGAATACTACAGGTAGAAAGAGACTGAACTGGGGCCTAAGGTGGGGTGGGATGTAGTTTACCATTCTCTAGCAGGATTTTGAGTTTCATGATAGAGTACAACTTGACATTTTTAAAATAATTCAGCTGGTAATGCACCTAAGGTTAAGTGAGTTTATTTGTAGGACTTGACCTGAATATGCTATCCTTATAGTTTCATTTCTTTTAGTACTTTCAGAAGTTATTCATAAATTAACCTTAGGGCTTGAATTGTATTTCTTTTGCTGATTTTGTTAGAAGTCTGGTTGGAGAGATTAGATTCAAGTTATTAATCATTTGACTATCATTTCATCTTTCTATTGCCTAAGCCTTTTAGCCTAATGCAGTTTTTAACAAATTCTTTCCTGGACTTTTAGTCTTATTTCTTCTTTATTTAATTGCAATGCAAACTTGAGCCTGCTTTTTCCAGTTATAAATATATTACGACCAGTTTCCGGTGGATCCTTGACAAGGGTATTATGCAAATTGTATACCTCAGTCCTGGTTAAGAGACTCAGGCTGTGTTGCTGTAAGAGTAGTGATGCCACTTCTGAAATTTCTTCCGGCCTCTGCCCTGCTCTAGCAAAAACTATGGAATCACAGTTAAGGACGAGGACCAGCCGCTGCTGATCCACAGGCCCAGCGAGAGACAGAACAACCATGGGACGGTGAGTGGGGGTATCAGGCTTACATTTCCAGCTCACGTTCTCCATCCTCTCAGCCCCTGCCAGCCGTCCTCAGAGCTCTGTGGGAGCCAGGGAGCGTGACTGCAGGGTGACTGGGGAGAGCCATGCCGGTGTCATCTGTCTCATCCAGCTAGAGATGCCACTTCACACCGGTAGCATTTACTTTTGACATCCCCACAAGGAGGAGCTAAATATCCACATGAGCAATTTAGGGTAAAGGAATAAGGAGAACTTCCTGTGAGTGAAGACAAAATTCTGGGTCCCTATAAATTCTAGGGAAGGTATAGACATTTATTTTTAACGGGTAGGGCTGGAGGAAAATACTTTGTCACCTGAGTCCCCTGTCTTAAATGTGAAAACCAAAGATCAGGATGAGATGAGACTGAGGCACACAGCTTGATAGGATGTATTCTCTTACTTTGTCTTGAGGCCCAAGAGGGATAGAATTTTTTATGTTTTTCTAGTTTTTCCTCTCCTTTTGACAGTTTCAATATTTAACCTAATATAACAGGTTATATGTCTTGGGACTGAGGGGGAAAGGGTAAAACACTTCTAGTATTTTAGTATTCTAGTATTTCTAGTTTCACTGCCCTCTTCCCTGGGGTTTTATATCCTTAGTGCGCAAGCCGTGTCACTGCGGGACCAGTCCTGGGTGTGACATGTCTTGTGCGGGGCAGGGGAACACGGTTCTCTTTTACTTCCTTATTTTTCCTCTTCCTTCTCTCTTCAAAGCTGCTAAAAGGCGAAATCCTGCTGCTGCCTGAGCTTTCCTTCATGACTGGAATTCCGGAGAAGATGAAAAAGGACTTCAGAGCCATGAAGGTTAGAGTCCTGCTGTGCTCAGGCTTTGAGTGGCAGCCTTTTGGATGGCAGTTTTGAGTTAGACCCAGGCCACGTTCCCACCCTGACGCTGGCTTGGACTGCTACGTGGGCAAGTCCGTTCTTCCAGGCTCCAGTTTTCATCTCTGTGAAACATAATCCATGTCCCCTCCCACACACAACGTGAAAAAGCATATCAGAACTGCCTTTTGAAGGTTATTACAACAGTAGAGGGACTGGATTATAAAATACAAAGAACAAGTCTGTCTTCATCCTCACTGGTCAGATGGAGGATGGTAAAGTGGTCATAGCACCATCAGTGAAGTTCTTTGAGAGCCCTGAATTAGTGTAACGTTTCTATAAACCTTCAGTTTATTTGAAGGTGTGGAGGAGATAATGAAGCAAAAAGTCAGCAAGTCAGAAGTTGAGGGTAGGATTTATCCTGCTGGGTTCGGAGTGTCCTGGGAGCGCTGGGCTCGGCTCTCACAGACAGTGGCTGGGCAGGGGGCGGGTGCAGCCGCTTGCACCCAGGCAGCTCGAGCCCAGAGCCTGAGGGCTGACCCTCCACACGGTCTGCGACCCCTGTGCCTGTCCACCCTTGAGATTCTGTCGGCTGCCTCGCTTCCCAGTTCTTGTCTGCTTTGGACCCATGTGCCACATACAGTTTTTAGTGACATAAAGTGCCTTAAGGGAAGCTCAGAATTCCTGTAAGAGATTTCTTTCATGTTTGCCATCCAGTGCTTCTGCTTTGACCTGCTTTATGTACCAGTTCAAGGCTGCTTCCTTACGACTCCCAGTTGGCTGATGACTTTATGATCACAGAGCTATTTGTATAGCCCCATGGACTTACTGACCCTAAGGACTGCCTGGCAGGAAGCAGCAGCTGTACAGTTCATTTGTCCCAGAAGAATAAATGAAGAGCTCCCTTATGTGATTCAGAATCTTTATATGTACCTATTAGATATTACTCAATAAATATTTAGCAAGCACCTATTATGGGTCAAACACTATGGCAAGTTCTGAGCAAAAAAGTGGTGCCTTATGGTAAAATTAAAAGGCCAGTATAGTGTGACATAAAGTGTCAGACTGAATGTGGTTTTCCATTCTGTTATGTTGGGATGCCTGATACATGGCTCTTTTCCCTCGTTTTTCCCACATTTTAAATAGCTGCGGTCAAGCCCCCTTTGCTCTTGTTTTATAGAATCTCTTAGAAATTTTAAAGTCAAAGCATGCTTTGAGAAAGAGATTAGATTCATACCTCATGAAGGAGGAGGAGCCAATAACATTTAAAATTCTTACTTTTGTTATACAATTTTTAATATTCTACTTCATTCACATTCCTAAGAGAGACTTGAAAATTTCTACTGATTTCAAGGGGAAGGAGGTTTCTTATGGAAGCATTTTAAACACACTGGGGTTTATTTAACCTCACATTGGCGAAAGTAATACTTCTACGTTATTATCTCCATTTTAATTCTATTTAGGATCTGACTCAGCAGATCAACCTGAGCCCCAAGCAGCACCACAGTGCTTTGGAATGCTTGCTCCAGAGGATTTCTAAGAACGAGAGGGCCAGCAGTGAGCTGACGCGCTGGGGGCTCTATCTGCAGAAGGACGTACATAAGGTGACTGGGGGATGTGGTGGGTGGGAACCAGCATCAGCCCAGGATTTTAGAGCTTGGTTGAGACTCGGTGATAGCTTCCTGTCATGTCTTTATATTGGAGTTTTTGCTTTATTCTTATATTCCTTTTTTAAAATCTAGTCTCATGATACCTAAGTCTCCTTGACTTAATTTTCTAGTGTCTTTTACAGATGTTTTTCCTCTGTATTTCCCAGGGATCAAGCTAAAGTTCTATGTTTTTCCTTTTTCTCTTTTTTGTTCTTTTTTTTTTTTTCAACTTTTTACTCTTCTGTCAGTAATTAACTAGTGTTTCCTTGAACACATACTACTGTCATTTTTCACATAGCCTTAAGAGACTCTCCAGTTTGTACAATCTAATTTTTTTTCTTTTTTGGAAAGATGTTTATCTTTTTTCTAAAAATTGCACCAAGGCAAAGCAGAGCCCTAGTTGATATGGGCATGTGATGTGGGCGTTGCCAGCACTGCTCGCTGGACAGTAACGCAGCCCTGAGAATGGCATGGCTGGGATCTAAGTTTCCCATGGCCCTGTGCACCTGCAGTCTGCCTGGGAGGCTGTGTTGTGTCTTGTGCAGGTGTGATTCAGGGCGCAGAGGCTATGTGGGGTGGTGGTGAAGTCCTTGGACTTTGGTGTCAGCTCTTCTGGCTTTGAATCCCAGCCCTGCCACTTGCCATCTTGCTTACTTTGAGCAAATTGCTTAGCATCTCTTACTTTCCTTACCTGTAAAATGAGGGTAATGATTGAGTTACATATGAACTAAATGGTAAATCTTTAGCATAACATCTGGCACGTAGCAAGTGTTCAATAAGTTTGGGGGGCCAGTATTACTTTTCTTTTGAAATTATACCAAAATAATTAATTCTGTCTTTTCTCTAGTTCTCTTGCACTCTGAATTTACTCCTTGTTTCTTTTTTTCTTCTTTCCTGATTCTAAAAGTAGTGTGTAATCAATAAGGAAAATGTGGAAATACTTAATTCTGTCTTTTCTCTAGTTCTCTTGCACTCTGAATTTACTCCTTGTTTCTTTTTTTCTTCTTTCCTGATTCTAAAAGTAGTGTGTAATCAATAAGGAAAATGTGGAAATACTAGAACATGTAAAGAAGGATTTAGTAAAACCGTCAATAATTGCATCACCCAAAGATAATATCTCAGTGATTTATTTTAGATGCATATAAAAGATAATATTTTCAATATTTTTACTTCCCCTAAGATTATTTTTTGGGATAATCTTTTTCATATAACATGTGGTATATATGGTTTGCATCTCCTTTTTCATTTAATATCATGATCATGTTTTCATGTTATTAAATATTATTTGAACATGTAGAAAATATAAGCCAAAGAAAGAAAAAGCTTATGTATAATCTTGCTACATCAAAGTAGCCACTGTTAACATTTTGGAAAATATTCTTCAATCTTTTTTATATAGTGCATGTGTGCATGCACACACACACACAATATGTATTCATGTGGTTTCCTTTTTCTTTTAAATATATTTTGAATGTTTTCCATGTAATTTAATATTTTCCTAAATATTTTTAGTCTGGATGCAGTGGCTCACACCTGTAATCCCAGTGCTTTGGGAGGCTGAGGCAGGAGGATCACTTGAGGTCAGGAGTTCAAGACCAGCCTGGGCAATACAGCAAGACCCCATCTCTACAAAAAATTTAAAAATGAGCCAGACGTGATGGCACACACTTGTGGTCCTAGCTAATTGGGAGACTGAAGTGAGAGGATCACCTGAACCCAGGAGTTCAAGGTTGCAGTGAGCTATGATCGTGCCGCTGCATTCCAGCCTGGGCAATACAGCAAGACCCTGTCTCTAAAAAAGAAAAAAATAATTATTTTCCTTCACTCACTGGATGTTTTTTTGAATCCCTTTCATGGGATTTCATGTTGGAAGCTTCAGTAATGAAAGAACAGTACCTATAAAAAATTTGCCTGTATATGTGCAGGTTTTTATTGACATAGAGTCTCACTACTAGAAGTTTTATTTTCCTGTCATTCTCAAAAGTTACAACAGGGACAAGTGTATATGGGTGGCCTCAGAGCAGTAGTGGCATTGTTCTAAATAGTGTTTATAGGTGCCTCATGTCACAGATACTTTATTTTCTGTTTAGATTGAAGGACGTGTTCTACCAATGGAAAGAATTAACTTAAGAAATACTTCATTTATCACATCTCAGGAACTAAACTGGATTAAGGAAATAACCAGAGACCTTTCCATCCTGACGGTAAGTGATTTTTGAAGCAGTAAAGAGAGGACCTTTATTCCCAAGAGTGTGGAAATTAGGAAGCAGAAATGATCTAGTGTCCTCTTTTTGAGAGAAAGTACCGACTGATTTCCCATTCTGAATTATCTGCTAAACAGGGGTCCTTCAAACAGAGCAGTTGGTGAGCTGTTGGGGATGAGCCATTTGCCACCCCTCAGACTTAGGAAAAGGGGAAGGTGGCAGGATAGTCCCTGTGGCGCCAGCCTGCTACCCCAGTCCCCTTTCCTTTTTCCTTTCTCTTTCTCTGAGGGTTTCTGGAGGGTGTTTTTATCCATGAAGGAAGTCAAATTAAATTAAAGCAGTACTCCACCTAGGTAACTAATACACGAGCTATTTGTATCAAAGAGCAAAATGGTATATAATTACTTCCGAAGGTTTTTGACCGACCTAGTCTTTGTGGCCGTTTATAAATACATCTGGTTTTAAAAATGTTTTATTGAAATATATATTTAAAGAAAAATCATACTTATAAATGTGTAATTTGGTGAATTTTTACAAATTAAATAGACTTGTGTAATCAACTCCCAGAGTTAAGAAACAGAACTTTACCAGCACTCCAGAAGCCTGCCTGTATTCTCCTACCTACTCCCTACCCCCTACCTCCACACACACCAAGAGTATCCACTGCCCTGACTTCCCACAGCATAGATTTGTTTCAACAGTTTCTGTACTTTATACATGCACGGAGTCATAGAGTGTATGTTCTTTTATGTCTGGCTCATTTTCTTCAACCTGGTATCGGTGGGTTTCAACCATATTGTTACGTGTGGTTGTAGATCTTTCATTCTCGCTGCCGTATAGTGTTGCATTGTGAAAATAGGCCACAATTTACTTATCTCATATATCCATGTTAATAACAGGAATTAGATAATACAGGACTCCAGCAATGGGAACAAAAAGTAATTCATTCTCTACAATAAAATCTCCTGAGTGTGCGTTTGGAATATTTAAGTTGTGAGAAGTACTAAAAGTAGCCTGTGGTTGTTCCTAGATCCCCATGCATTTCTGGGCACTTTTTTACCCAAAGAGGGCAATGGATCAGGCCCGAGAACTGGTCAACATGCTAGAGAAGATAGCTGGCCCCATCGGCATGCGTATGAGCCCCCCAGCCTGGGTTGAACTGAAGGATGACCGAATAGAGACCTATATCAGAACCATTCAATCCATGCTGGGAGTTGAGGTAATAAATTAATGTAATTTGAGTAAATGTATAGGTTGTCTGTTGTAGAATACCTGAATACTTGATTTGATGTTATCCTGGTTATCAGTCTGCTGTTGATGATGTCTGGGAACCTATGTCTTACTCACGTGCACATGAAATCCTGATTGAGAAAGTGATCTTTATGCCCGTTGGTTAATTGTGCTGCTCTCATTCTGTGTTGGCACTCTCACTTTAGTCTTTTTCGCAAGTAATGGGCTGAGAGAATAGCTGACTTAACTGTAGTTCTTTATCTATAGAACACGTTGTGCTCAGAAAGCAGCTACTTGGGCCAGGTGCCATCTTGCAAGATTCAGTACTGAGCTGTCACAGTCTGGTGTGGCTCAATATTAAAATTGCTCTGGCAGTGAACTTGGCTGCTGGCCCATTGACTCAGTCCTGGGGCCTGATCGGGAACACTGGAGCTGAGCAGGTCATGGCACTCACAGCTTGGGTATTCAGGCCTTTCAGTTCTTGTCTGTTTGTAAATAAAACAGAAGGAGAAGATTAGGGAGAGTAAAAGGCAGAGGAAAGGCTTTTGGAAGTAATTAGTTCTTGAAGACTCTGGTGAATTGAGTTGTTCTGTGAGATTAATTCTAGAATTCAGTCATTTTGACATCTTTTTGATCCACCACTCATGGTACATTATTCGTGGCAGCACACTCGTGTCTCCTTGAGGTGTTCTCTCTATAATTTCCTCCTGACTCCCTCGACCATGGCCTCTGCTTTCAAAGGAATAACCCAGCTCCCCTATTTCATGAAAGAGAACTTTTCGTGTTCCCTTTTTGAGAACCTACAGCCAACAGTTTCCTCATAGTGTGGATGTAAGTTTCATCCCTAATGTTTACCAATTTCTCTCATGTTGGTCTTGCTGTCTCTCCGTCATCTTTAGGGCATTCTGTTTTATTACTAGTTTTTTTAGGGATCCCAAACTCATGTGTCTTCAGGAGCCAGATAAGTAAAATAAATGAGTGACGTCGGCCAGGAGGGAAGTGTAATGAACTAAAGAGGGTAACCCTGTGACTAGAGATAGGAGCCAAGAATTGCCAGATGGATTTTTAATTTGCTTGGGTTTTGATAGAAGCCAAAAATCTGGATTTGTGTGTGTATGCACTTCCCTATGTTTAAATGTTAATTTAAACAAACACACTTGTGAATGAGTGTAAGGACTGAAAAAACACACGTTTACAGTGTCCAGCCCATAATAGGCTCCCAGTGTGCAGCTGTGGTCTATAAGACTTTGGAAATTCTTTGATGTAATTGCTTAATATGTGTCCTCTGAGAAGTCTTAATTAACGTAACACCAGTCTTGATTTGGAGCAGGATACTACTAATTTACCATGCATAGCGGTTTCTAGCGTAAAGGGTTAGCAACCTTGTTTTACTCGAGTGCTGCTTTTCTCTATTCAGACTTGGGAAGATCCTCTTTTTTCAATATTGGATCCCTTGAACAGAGGTAGAGGATACTGACATGAGAAGTGCTGCTGGCAATATTGTTCTCTCTTCTAACCAGAGTTAGGAGTAGCTGCCTATGGATTTGGCAGTGGTTTCATTCCATTCTGCATTTGGCTCTGAACCTTCCTGTAGTAGAGCATGCCGTGTTTCCGCAGTTAAAGTTCTGTGCTATGAATGTACTAAGTTGCTTGGTTAACTAAAGAGAGTGGTGAAAAACATTACAGGCAATTGGAAGCAACAAGTAATGTAAACTTTGCATGTTTTCATGTCTGGTCCTTTTCCAGCATCAAAAGTCTCCTAATAAATAAATCTTTGGTGATCAGGGCCAGCTGTAGGTAATATGCATGCAGAGCAGCCCCGAGCCAAACAAATGCTAATTCAGATCCAGGACCTTTTTCTAGTGGGGATGTCTACCCTTTCTTTCAGTCCCCTGTCTACCATGCAGGTCCTGTGGTTTTGCAGACTGTCCCCAATTAGAGTCCCATAGAAGTCCCCAGAGAGTTCCAGAGCCTGACTTGTGTGTATTTTGTCTCCTCAAGGGGAAGATACAGATGGTGGTTTGCATCATCGTGGGCACGCGCGATGATCTCTACGGGGCCATCAAGAAGCTGTGCTGTGTGCAGTCCCCTGTGCCCTCCCAGGTGAGTGGGAGTTGGGGCAGGAGGCACAGATGGCACCTCCCACCTCCCCTGGAAAAGAGACTTGGAAAAGGCGGACGTATGTTCAGAAAGCCTAAAATAGCTGTTAGAAGCCAGTATGTGCAGAGCCTTCTGGTGAAAGATTCCCCTGATTAGGGTAACCTGGCAGGGAACAGCTAGCTCTTCATAAACACGGCCTTCAGGCTCCCGGGGAGCAGTTTTGCTTGTTCAGAGGCTGAATCACCAGGTAGATTCACATTGTAGGGTTCTGAGGGTATAGGCTTCATTCTGAAAGGGGAAAGCTGTTTTTCCAATGGGAGTTAAAAAAAAACTTATACTCTACATGAGATCCTTTTGAAAGTTTTCATTTTTTTGGCTGTGTGTGTGTGTGTGTTGTATTTTGCCTATGTACATGCATGCTAGAAATCCTAGAATTAGAACAATTAATGCAAAAAGAATTATCTTCCAACTCGAGTTTGTTAAACAAATGTAGTGTTTGCTTTAGAATTGCTCTCGTTTGCTGGGAGGTCGATAGTGTCTTGCTTTTCCCCATCCTCTTTGGTCCCTTCATTATAGGTCATCAATGTTCGAACCATTGGTCAGCCCACCAGGCTTCGGAGCGTGGCCCAGAAAATTTTACTTCAGATTAACTGTAAATTGGGTGGCGAGCTCTGGGGAGTGGATATTCCTCTGGTGAGTGATGCTGAGATCTCTGTTTTCATTCAGTTCGACTCTCTAGAGAATCCTACCTGGCTATTATCCTAGTTTTCCTTATCTGGTTATCCTTCCTTTTTTCATTGTGTACTCAGTAGTCTAAGTGGTTCACTGCCTGTTTGGGGACAGCCCATGAGCTAAGACTGTATTTTACTTAACTTCTTTACTTTCTTTTTTTTTTCTTTTTGGAGACAGAGTGTTGCTTTGTCACCCACCCTGGCTAGAGTGCAGTGGCATCAGCCTAGCTCATAGCAACCTCAAACTCCTGGGCCCAAGTGATCCTCCTGCCTCAGCCTCCCAAGTAACACGTGCCACTGTGCCTGGCTAATTTTATCTATTTTTGGTAGAAATGGGGTCTCACTCTTGCTCAGGCTGGTCTCGAACTCCTGACCTCAAGTGATCTTCCCACTTCAGCCTCCCAGAGTGCTAGGATTACAGGCATGAGCCACCATGCCTGGCTGGTTTTGTACCATGTCTATGGCTGCTTTTGTGTTATAAAGGCAAAATTGAGTACAGGTTGATTATCCTTTATCTGAAATGCTTGGGACCAGAAGTATTTTGGAATTTTTTTGATTTTGGAATATTTGCATTATACTTACTGGTTAAGCATCCCAGATATGAAAATCTGAAATCTGAAATTCTTTAATGAGCATTTCCTTTGAGCATCATGTTGGCACTCAAAAAGTTTCAGACCTTGGAAGATTTTGGATTTTCGGATATGAGATGCTCAACCTATGGTTCCTACAGAGACCATATGGCTCACAAAGCCTAAGATTTTTACTTTTTAGTCCTTTTCCAGAAAAACTTCATTGATCCCTGGTCTAGATCTCTGACTGTCTTCATCCTGTTTAAAAAAATGCCAAGTTGATTGCATCTTTTTCTTTCCCAGAACTTATTTTCGTATGTAAACAGTAGGGCTTACGATAATAATTAAAAATGGAGTGATGGATTGCTTGAGTTTGGGGTTTGCTTTTTTGTTTTCTAACCTAGAAACAATTAATGGTGATCGGGATGGATGTGTACCACGACCCCAGCAGAGGCATGCGCTCCGTGGTTGGCTTCGTTGCAAGCATCAATCTGTAAGTACTACCGACAGTGCCATTGTGTTTGGTTGCCTCATTTTGATGCCTAGTTTTATTATTACTCCAGTAAATATTTTTGAGTATTATATATATGGTATAAAGAGTTCTAAACCCCTTCCTCCTCTGTCTTCGTATGATGTTGGTTTATGCAACCTGTTTACCAAACGTGTCACAGGTGTAAACTTGCTTCCCAGTTGCATTGTAACCTCCTTCAAGGATGGGGGCTGTCTTGTTGTTGGCTTTTTCCCCCAGGACATGAAGTGTTTTTTTTGTTTGTTCTGATTGTAAAAATAAGGCATGTAAATATCTGCAGAAGTTTAGTAAGTAAAAGTTCCTCATGGCTTACCTTTTATTAACCACCACCAAAGGTTTGATGGGTATATACTCTCAGGTTCTCTTGTATGCATATTAATGCATACGTATGATACATATCTGATGTATACACACATATATATTTATTGTACAAGTGGGATATTACTAGGCATATTGTTCCTCAGCTTGTTATATGTACTTAAACTGTATATTTTGGACATTTTCGCATGTCAGTACAAATAAATCTCAACCAATTCTTGTTATCTGCTGCACAGAATTTATTGTATGCCATATCAGTATTTATTTAACTAGTTCTCTGTTGGTGGATATCTAGGTTATTAAATTCTTTTATTGGAGTGGTTTTATAGCAATATCCACAATTTATATGTATATTTTTGCATTGTATATATGGCTTAAATATATCTTTTCCCCACATCGCTGTTTGTTCTTACATATACCATAAATGCATTTACTAGACATGTGTTGTTACACTGATTCATAGAGAAACCTGTGTGTGCTGCCATCCAGACCACAGGCCTTCCTCTGTGCATGTGTGTTCATCTTCCTCTCTCTGTCTCTCTCTCTACTGACTCCTGCCCCAGCACCCTCACAAAATGGTATTCCCGAGTGGTGTTCCAGATGCCTCATCAGGAGATTGTGGATAGCCTGAAGCTCTGCCTGGTGGGCTCCTTAAAGAAGTTTTATGAGGTGAGGAGAACAGAAATTCTGGGTTTTTAAGGACGACCTACACGAACGCTCTAACAGGAAGTGCGATGTAGCGGGAAGGGTCCCAAATCAAAGGTAAGTCCCTTATGTAGTCACAGCTGAACAACAGCTCATGGTTATTCTTTTCAGGCTTCTATATGTACAGGTCAGCTCAAAGAGCTAGATGCTTTGATTTGGTTTGGTAAGTAATAATTATTTTCCAAGTCATCAGCCTAATGCCTGTAGACATAATCCTCATGCCCTTATCAGGGAAGTTGGGGGTAAATTTCAGCAATTAAAGTAGCTCATGAATTTACTCAACTTTTTATGACTGTCATTAGGCATTGGCTCTTTTCATTTTGGTTCAAGACAAAATGCCTCCCTCTGAATCACTCCTAGAACTCCAAAGAATGCTACTCATGGAGAATTGCTGTCATTAAGCTGATACTGGGTCTGGAACTGTGAGCAGGCAAGGTACTGACTTTTGCCTTGGCCAGTACATCAAAGGAAGCGCTAATAAGTGGCTTTCATTTCTTAGGGTCAGGGTTAGACCCTAACCTTTGCATAGAGGTTAAACAGCAAGAACTTTAATAATTTCACATGATTGAAGTCGGTCTCTAGCACTCCACCTTGTCTCTTTATAGAATGTTTCCTACAGTGTCCTGCAAGTATTAGTAGTTCAATACTATTCAGGTATTAGTGTGTTAAAAAAAAAGTTGAATTTTTATCTCCGTGAAGGTCTGTATGTTGTGTTGCTTTGTCACCAACTTTTGTAGACTTTCCTTTTTCTTTTTGTTGTTGTTATTGTTTTCCTTCGAAGTTTGATCTGTCTTCCAAAACCTAGCTGTGAAGCCCTTCCCATTTTCCCTGACTGTTCCCTCCCTTAGCTAGAATTATTTGTGTTCTTTGCCCAAGCCTCTTTGTTTATAGTCTGTGAAGTGGTAGGAAATCCTGCCTTGTATTAGTATTTGTGTCCTTATTTCCCTCTCCTACTGGGTTATAAATTACTTGAACACTGTTTGGTTATTGATGGCTGTGTAACAAATTACCCTAAAACTCAGTGGCATACAATGAGCGTGGATGATGTTCACAGTCACGAACTTGGGTAGGGCGCAGTGGGCTCCAGTTCTTCCCCATGTGGGCCTCAGCATATGATCTTTCCACACGAGCCGTTTGGCTTCTTCACGGCCTGGTGGGTGGATTTGAAGCCTGAGTGTCCTATGAGACTCAGAGAGCCAGATGGAAGTCATGTTGACTCCTTTATGCCTGAGCTGTGGAAGTCATGCAGTATAACTTCTGCTGCATCCTCGTTGTCAAGATAGTCACAAAGTCCCACCAGGTTCAAGGGGGAGGGAAGTAGATTCCACCTCTTAATCCAGGGGTGGCAAGGTTCAGGAAGAGCATGTGGGACTGGAAATACTACTGTGGCTATTTTTGGAAATCACAGTCTTCCTTACAGTGCCTCGCACATAGCTGATACTCTTTTGGGTGAATTCCACTGAATTTCTACTGGGTTCCCCACCCGTTCTAGTGCCATGACTCCATTCTAAGTGAAATAAAAGTTTGTTTTGTTTTTTGTTTCTTTATCTGAACTACGAACTGTTAAGTGATAGTTATTAAACCCTATTGAACCAGATCAAAGAGAAAATAAATATATGTTTATTCTAAATAAACGTAAAATAAAACTAGCTCATCTATTCTCTGAATCAAAGGGTTTCATTTGACTCAAGTCCTCACTATTGTCATCGTCCTGTACCAGCTTTTGCCATTTCCCCAGCGGTTCTGCACCTGGTGGAAGGAATCTTCACATTTAACTATTTTGATTGTATCTCTCCCAGAAAGTCTTCTGTTTCCTCGGCAGTCTCAACACACACTTACTCGTGGGTTTTGCAGGTTCTGACCATATCTAGACTCCCAGTTTTATCTTCCCTTGGGAGTGACAGTAGCTACCAGAAGTTCCAACACCTCCAAATAGTTACCTTCTTCAACCCCATTTAAGGTCAGTGCTTGCTAGCGCAAAGCCCATCTTTTCCATTTTGACTCTTTTATTTGTCTTCTGGGCTTGTGTTCAGTAATAAAATTTCTCCAAATATCCTTCTTCTTTTCCTTGAATAGTTGATTTCTCTCTTCTCCTTTTCCTGTAACCAGACTTTTCTTTGATGAATATACTTTTCTTAAAAGCATCTCAGATTGTGACTACTCTTATATCTGAGAGCCAGGCATCTGGGTCTTCCCCTCCTTACAGCCAGTTGAATCTTCATGTGTTGCTTTACTACCAGCCTCTTCTTTTTTGGAGCATACAGTATATATTCAAGTCATGACATAACTGTTTACTGAGCAATTATTATGTACCAGACACTGTTTTAGAGACCTGAAAAACAGCAATGAACAAAACAGATGAGGCCCTAGCCCTCATGGGGCTCACATTCTATTGGGGAAGATTGTTTTCTTGTTTATGTAGTTGTCTGTATATTATATAGCAATATTGTAAGAATGAGATTCTAAAATAACAAGTGTAGTGGCCAGGAGCGGTGGCTCATGCCTGTAATCCTAGCAATTTAGGAGGCTGAGGCAGGAGGATCGCCTGAGGTCAGGAGTTCAAGATCAGCCTGAGCAACATAGGGAGAGCCCATCTCTACCAAAAATAGAAAAAATTAGCTGAGTGTCGTGGCGCACACCTATAGTTGTAGCTACTTGGGACGCTGAGTTAGGAAGATCACTTGAGCCCAGGAATTTGATGTTGCGGTGAGTTATGATGCTGCTGCCCTTACGCCTGAGTGATAAAACGAGACCCTGTCTCCAAAAAATAAATAAATAAATGAAGCGAAGAGTGTAGATTTTTTTTTTTTAATGTTTGGTAGATTTAAAAAGTGAAAGGGTAAGAGAAGTGACTAGGTTGTTATTTTAGAGTAGATAGTCATGGAAGGTCTTATTTAAATAGGTGACATTTAAGCTGAGATTTGAATGGCAAGAAGGAGCCAGCCATGTGAAGAGAGACACTCAGGCCGAGGGATGGCTGTCAGCTTAATGGCTTTCAGGTAGGCATTAGCCTGGTGTGGTGTGTCCAAGGGACTGGCAGAAGGCCAGGATGGCTGGAGTCTAGTAAACAAGGGGAAATGGTCAGATTGTGTCAGCCTCTCTGAACTTGGATCTTATTCTGCTTTGGGGTTCAGGCAAGAGATGGTAGTTCAGATGAAGAGAGACGGAAACAAAAGTATGGATTTTGGGGGTCTGTTTTTGAGGTAAGGGTGCCAGTACTTCCTGGTGGTACAGATGTGAGTGGGAGAAGAATGTAAGAGAACAAAGGATAATTTCTCAATGTTTGGGTTGAACAACTGCCCGGTTTTCTGAGAAAAGAGAAGACTGAGAAAGAATATCAACAGTTTGTGTTTTGATTTTGCTGAGTTTGGTATGCTTAGTTGACATCTGTGTAGAGCCATGACGTAGGTCGGAGAGGAATTCTGGGGCCGTCGGCTCTTAGGTGGTGTTTAGAGCCTTTGGTATGGAAGCTCCACCCAGAGAGAATATGGAGAGAAAGACGAGGCAGCCCGGGACCCAGGCCCTTAGCTCTTTAGAGGTGGAACAGACCAGGAAGAACCTGCAGGTAGGAGCAGCAGGAAAGAGGAGCGGGTGAGGAGGAAGAAAATCAAGGAGCCCATGGTCTCGCAGGAGGCAGCGGGAGGAAGTGTTGTAAAGGGGCAGGCTCGCTCTTACGGATACTGGAGTTTAGTCTAGATAAGATGGTCTGAGGAAAGTAACTGTCGCATTTGTCAGCGTGGAGAGGGAGATCTTGGGGATGGAATCCTGAGTAGTAGGTTAAGACAAATCATGAGATAGCAATACTTAGATTATTTATGTTCTTTAAAAAATAATTTTTTATTTTCATCAAAAGAGGTGTATTTATATATACTGTATATAATTTTAATTATTTAACTAATTATTTTGAAGAGACAGGGGCTCGCCCTGTTGCCCAGACTGGAGTGCAGTAGTGTGATCACAACTCACTATAACTTCAAACTCCTAGGCCCAAACCAAGCCATCTTTCCACTCAGCCTCCCTTGCAGCTAGGACTACAGGCGCACGACACCACGCCTGACTAATTTTTAAATTTTTGTAGAGACGGGGTCTCACTATGTCTCCCAGGCTGGTCTCGAACTTCTGGTCTCAAGCTCTCCTGCCTGGGCCTCCCAAAGTGCTGGGATTATAGCCATGAGCCACTACACCTGGCCTACTGTATATAGTTTTAAATATCAAATGTAGTCATGCGTCACTTAACAGTGGGGATGCATTCTAAGAAATGCATTGTTAGGTGATTTTTGTCATTGTGTGAACATAACAGATTGTACTTACACAAAACTATATAGTATTGCCTGTTGCTACAAACCTGTGTGGTGTGTTACTGCACTGAATACTGTAAACAGTTTTAACAGAATGGTAAATATTCGTGTATCTGAACATATCTAAACATAGAATAGGTACAGTAAAAATATGGTAGTATAATCTTATGGGGCCATTGTTGTATATATATTCCATCATTAACTGAATTGTCCTCATGTGGTTTATAACGGTAGTATAGTATCTGGATTAGATTAGTTTGTTAGAGCTGCCGTAGTTGGCAGGCTTAAGCAAGAGAAATTTATTTTCTTACATTTCTGGAGGCTAGAAATCTGAAATCAAGGTGTCAGCAAGGCCATGTTTCCTCTGAAGGATCCAAAAAGAGTCCTCCTTTGTCTCTTCCTGTCTTCTGTTGGTGGCCAGCAACCCTTGACATTCTTTGGCTTGCAGCTGTATCATTGTGATCTCGATAGCTGTGGTCACATAACCTTCTTTTCCTGTGTCTGTGTCTCTGCTATGTCTCTGCAGCTCTCTCTTCCTGGAAGGTCTCCAGTCATTGGATTTAGGGGCCACCTAATCCAGCCTGACCTCTTACTAACTTGATTAGATCTGCAAAGACTCTTTCCAAATAAGGTCACATTAACAGGTACTGGAGATTAGGACTTGAACATAACTTTTTGGAGGATACAATTTAACCCACAACAGTATCAAAAATCATGTAACGAAAAATAGGTTTACCAACCTACTCCTTCCCACCCTCCATGTTCAGCAACCTAGAAACAACAACTTGCACCCACTTTGGTTTTTTTCTTCTGGCATATATCTCCATAACCCCAAATAATGTAGTTTTTTCTCTTTCTTTTTGAGGCATTAGCTGTTGTCTTCCTGCTATGGAAAATGAGGATTTAGGTCTGTCACAGATCGGCACCATCACCACCCGATCCCCTACCTCAAGTCACCTGATATAGCTATTAATATATTACAAAGTCAGGTTAAATCTTTTTTTAGAGTTTATAGTATTATTACAGCTGAGTCACATAATATATTATGATTCTAATCTCTTTCTTTCACAACTTCTTGGGGTTTTTTTTTTTTTTTCTGGAGTCATTAATTGCCTTGTTTTTTCTTTCCTTAGTATTCTGTATATTTATCACTCAAATTTACCTGGAGCCAGGCATGGTGGCACGTACCTGTAGTCCCAGCTATTCAGGAGGCTGAGGGGGAAGGATCACTTGAGCCCGGGAGCTCAAGACCAGCCTGGGTGATATAGCAACCCTTTCTTTAAAAAAAAAAAAAATTTTTCAACTAGAGACCTTTAAAATTTTTCTTACTAACTTCAAACAAACCTATGATCTGTAGCTTTCTTTTTTTGGCAGTCTCCTTGCTAGAACCCCGCATCATCCTGTAGCAATCTAGCCTGAATGCTCACCAGGCCCTGTGCTAATCTGTTGGCCTGGGGTTCCCCTTCAGCAGCTGGGAAATTACTCTGGCCTCTCTTTGGTGTTAGATGTCTTTACCTCTCTTGGTTTATTTCACTGTTCATTTCATTGTTTCTGAATGACTCTTCTAGTAGCTTCTCCACAAAATTTTGAGAATTTTAGATGCCTAAAAATATCTTTACCCACCCGTTTGATTGACAGAATTCTGGCAGTCATTTTTGTTCAGAATTTTGAAGGCCTTTTGCTTCATTGTCTTCTAGATTTTGATATTACTGACAAGTCTCCACTTATTTCTAATTTTTTGTGTATGACCTTCTTCCCCTTCTATTTGTTTCCTTCCATTTGTCCCCGGCACCCTGAAATGTCATGATGTGGCCTGGTGTGGGCGTGTCTCACTGATTGGCTGAGTGTTTACCAGGCCCTTTCAGTCTGGAAATCAACCTGCAGTTCCACAAAACTTTCTTCTGTTTCTCTGATTTTTTTCCTCATCCATTTCTACGTGCTTTATCTGGCCTTCTAGATTTAAATCTCCTAATATTTAATCTTTTATTTACTATTTTTCATATCTTTTTCTCATTCTGGTTTCTTGGTGATTTCCTTAACTTTATTTTCCCTACTAGTGAATGTTAATTTCAGAGATTTTGTTGTTGTGGGCGTTTAGGGGCCAACAGTGAAGTTAAAGGGAACAGTCCCCCAAATTGCCCTCACTTCTGACACTGCAAGTTTGGAGAGTTCCCAAAGTCACGCTCAGTTTTGAGAATCCACAGTGAGGACTCTCAGAACCCACCGAAAGCTTTTATACTCACGGTTGGGGTTTGCTGTGGGGAAAGGATACAAATTAAAATCAGCCAAGAGAAGAAGTGGACAGGCGGAGTCCAGAAGTACCGTACGTGGCACTTGCGTCGTCCGCTCCCCGTGGAGTCAGGATGCGTTAGTTTCCTGGCACTGATGGGTGCTGACGTGCCAGCCAGCCGTGCTCACCCAGCCTCGCGTCCAGGGGCGCCACCGCATGGGCACGAAGGATTGACTGACTGCCCCTGTGGTTGATCTGCGACCCCCTGGCGTTCCCCGAAGCCCCCACCGTAAATCACATTGTTTGTGTCTAGCTGGCCCAAGCCCCCCAAGCACACAAAGGTCTTCTGGGTTACCTCCCAGAAGCCAAGGGCAAAGGCCAGACCTCTCTTGGGGTCAGGTGACTTCATCATACAGCCCACCTCCTGGGCTTGCCTGGGGCTCTCCCACAGCACAGCAGTCACGTGTGTCTGGAAATCTGTGTGTCGTGTAGCATTCGTATGACAGACAGAGCAGTGGTGTCGTCGTGAATATGCCAGTGTGGGGTAGGGATGGATTTGAAGAAACAGCTAATCTGCCCTGTAAAGCCATTAGATACATTTTCAAATTTTTGTACTAATTCGATTATTCTTTTCACTCTTTCTTTACTGCCACTTGTACCTTGTGATAAACGTGTGCAGAACTCTGGCACAGAAGTTAGCTGCTGGTCGGCTGCATTGCTTCTTCCCCAGGCAGTCATTTTTCCATCGGCATGACGTCCTGGAGAGGCTTTAACCTGATTTCCCAGCACAGCTGAGTATCAGTGGCAGTACTGTCATAAGCCTTGTCTGTGTGAGTAGGCTGACTCTTACCAGCACGATCAGTGTTACTTCGTGTCACAGTTTGATAGGACATGTAACCTGAAGTATAAGAATCAAAAGATGCTGGCACATTACTAGAGTCCTCTTCAGTCGTGAGTAAGTGGTCCAGTTTGTCATCATACTGTACGACTGCAGTGTCTCCCAGAGCTGTGCCGTGTAGGATTGTAGCTTCCATTTGACATTGTCAGGTTTCAAAAGCAGGTGGTCTCAGCAGCATGGCTTTGTCCCTCCAGGCGTCTGGTTTGGTTGAATAGACAGTATCATCTCTTGCTCTAAGCCTCTCCCGAGGCACCCGTATAGTATTGGATTGCTCTGGTTGTATAACCATTTATCCTTTCCTCTACCCTCAGCTGCCATTCTTATTCTTCCTTCTCTACACTTATATTCAAACCTTTCTACCTCTGGAAGGGATTTTAGGTTTGGCCACTGTGCTGGTCTAGATTCTGGCAGGATTACAAGTCTAGTCGTTATCTCCCCCTCAGTCCGCACCCGTCACACAGGGTAGAGTTATGTAGGCACAGAACTAGTGGGCTGTCTTGACCACTAGGCAATACAGCTGTCTTCCCTGTGAATCCCGGTTCTGCCAGATGGCTTGAAGGTATAATCTACCCCATCAGGCCCTTAGGAACTCTAACATAACGGTCTAAAAGCATAGTTAGTAGTTTCTTGCTAGGGATTGTTATGGCTTTAATGGTGTCCCTAAGAAGATGAAGCCCTAACCCTCAGTACCTGTGAATGTAACCTTATTTGGAAATAGGGTCTTTGCAGATGATCAAGTTAAAATGAGGTTATTAGAGTGGGCCGTGCTCCAATACGACTGTGTCCTTATGAAAAGAGGAAATTCGGACACAGACACACGCAGGGAAGATAATGTGAAGACGGGGAAAAACCGTCTACAAGCCGAGGCCGCCTGAGGCCTCCAGAAGCTAGGAGGGAGCCATGAACAGATTCTCCCTCATGTCCCTCAGAAGGAGCCGTGCTGCCAACGCCGTGACTGTGGATTCCTAGCCTCCAGAACGGTGAGACAGTAAGTTTCTGCTGTTCAAGCCAGCGCTTGTTACTGCGGCTCTAGCAAACTCATACAGGGACCATTCCAGCCTCTGGCACCTGCGGTGTGGCCCTGGTCCCAGGACCACGGCATCAGGTAGAAAAAAAGAATGTTGAAGTCATCTGGGGGAAGAAGAACAAAGTATAGTTGTACCAGCATCCTCCTCCATGGGAGGAATTACTAATATATAGTCGTGTCGAGTGTGAGCACACACTCATGAGAGTGTGTAAGCCGACCCTTCACGTTTTTCCTCCCTTCATTTTAGAGCACAAAGGTTTCAAGCGCCCATTCTAATTCTCTCTTAAGCCATTACTGTGAGGATGAAAGTGTGTTCTTTGGTTTGAAGAAACGTCCAAATTGGTGGAGTATCCTCTGTCTTAGTCCATTTATAGTATTTTGGGGTTTTTTCTTTTTAAAAATTAAATCTCTGTATTGTTCCAATTTTAGTATATATGCTGCCGAAGCGAGCACACATTTATAGTATTTTGAGCATTTGCATGTACCAGCAGGTGTGCAAAGCCCAGTCTGTAATAAGTTGTCTGCCCCTGTCAGGAGCTGTTGCAGACTCCTGGGGCTGCCGTGGTCGGTTTGACTTGCCAGCCAGATACAGAGCCTTCCCCCTGGGGAATCTGCCCCGTAGCCATCTGCACTCTCTTGTTGGCAGACAGAAAAGTTCCTATTGGCAGTTTGTGCTTCAAAGGGTACAAGAGGAACTTTCAATTCAGCCCATGTGTTCATGGCTGCAGCTCCCCAAAGTCCACTCACGTCACGGAGCTGCGTGGCCACCTCAAGTGAGCACACTTGGATGCCCACTCCTTGCTTCCAGTCCCCTTCCCACCCTGGAAGGAGGGTCTCCTGATGAGCGCCAGCCTGCTTTTTTTTTAATTGAGGTCAAATAAAATAACATATAATTAACCATTTTAAAATATACAATTCAAGCATACTTAGTATATATACAATACTATGCAACTACCAGCTCTCTCTAGTTTAAAAACATTTTCAGCACCCCAAAAAAAACACCCTATACTGATTAAATAATTATTCCTTATTCACCTCTCCTCCTACTTTTTTTTTTAGAGACAGTCTCACTCTGTAGCCCAGGCTATAGAGTGCAGTGGCATCATCATAGCTCACAGCAACCTCAGACTCCTGGGCTCAAGCGATCCTCCTGCCTCAGCCTCCTGAGTAGCAGGGACTACAGGCGTGCGCCACCACACCCAGCTAATTTTTCTATTTTTGTAGCAATGGGGTCTCACTCTTGCTCAGGCTGGTCTTGAATTCCTCAGCTCAAGCAATCCTTCTGCCTTGGCCTCCCAGAGTGCTAATTGAAGCATTTGACACCCATTCATGATTTTAAAAGATACCCATTCGTGATTAAGGAAACAAAAAAAAACTCTCAGCAAACTGAGAATAGAAGGGAATATCAACTTGATAAAAAAAATTTATAAAACACCTACAACTAACATCATAATTGTGAGAAATTAGATGAATTTCCCCCTAAGATTGGGAGCAAGACAGAGATGGCCTTTCCCACCACTTCTATTCAACTTTGTACTGGAAGTCCTGGCTAATGCAATAAGAAAAGGAAAGTAAAGGTATACAGATTGGGAAGGAGGAAAGAAAATTGTCTTTGTTTGCAGATAGTATGATTGTATACGTAGAAAATCCCAAGGAATCAACAACAACTCCAAAAACCCCTACAGGATCTCATAAGCAAGAATCGCAAGGTTGCAGGATACCAGGTTCATATACAAAAGTCAGTGCTTAAAACAAGTCAGCTCCTTTCCTGTGCACCAGCAATGAACAATTGGGATTTTAAATTAAAAACAATAACCTTTGTATTAGCACAAAAATGGAATATTTAAGTTTAAATCTGATAAATTAATCTACATGTGGAAAACTAAAAACTGATGAAAAAATCAAAGACCATCTAAATAGATGGAGAAACATTCCATGTTCATTGATAGGAAGACTCAATATCATTAAGATGTCATTTCTTCCCAACTGTGATTGCTAGATTCAATGCCATCCTAATCAAAATCCCAGCAAGTTATGTTGTGGATATCAGCAAATGGATTCGAAGGTTTGTATGGAGAGGCAAAAGACAGGTTAGTCAGTACAATACTGCAGAGGACTGATGCTACCCAACTTAAAGACATAAGTGTAAAACTGTGTAATCAAGATCATGTGGCACTGAGGAAAGAACAGGCAAACAGATCAGTGGAACGGAATGGAGAGCCCCAAAATAGACCCATACAAACATGGTCCAGTGATGTTTGATAAAGGAGCAAAGGCAATTCAATGGAAAAACAACAGTCTTTTTGGCTGGGTTCAGTAGCTCACACCTGTAATCCTGCCACTTTGGGAGGGTCCCTTAAGGCCAGGAGTTCAAAACCACCCTGAGCAATAGTGAGACCCTATCTTTACAAACCTTTAAAAAATAGTTGGGTGTGGTGGCAAGTGCCCGTAATCCCAGGTCCTCGGGAGGCTGAGGTAGGAGGATGTTGAGCCCAGGGGATCAAGGTTGCACTGCTCAATGACCACACCTGTGAATAGCCACTACCTGCCAGCCTGGGCAACATAGTGAGACCCCATCTTTAAAAGAAAAAAGTTTTTTTAAAAAGTTAAACATAGATTTACCATATGACCCAGGAATTCTAGTCCTACGTTTGTAGTCAAGGGAGTTGAAAACATACATGTCCACACAAAAGCTTATACACAAATGTTTCTAGCAGCATTATTCATAATGGCCAAAAATGGAAATAATCCAAATGTGCAAGAACTGATAAGTGGACGAAATGTGATACATCCATGAAATGGAATATTATTCTGCAATAAAAGGGAGTGGAGGACTGAGATGCTGCAACATGGATGAACCATGAAAACATTATGCTCAGTGAAGTTACCTGGACACAGAGATTTTATTTGTCCAGTATAAGCCAACCCACAGAGACAGAAAGTGTGTTAGTGGGTTCTAGGAGTTGGTGGGGAGGGGCCAATGGAAAGTGGCTGCTACTGGGTATGGGATTACCTTTTGGGGTGATGAATGTGTTCTAAAATTAGATAGTGGTGATGGTTTCGCAATTCTAAAATATAAAAACCTTTGAATTGTGTAGTTTAAAAGAGTGAGTTTTATGATATATCAAATTATATCTCAGTAAAGCTGTTTAAAATAAAAGGTACTCCTCAACCTCATAGGCTTGTAGCCACTGTTGTGGAAGCGGCAAACCTGTCAGAGGAAAAACACCTTCTGGTGCCTGGCTGATTGCCCCGGGCCCGTCCCTCCTGCTCGGATGCTGGGCCGTGTCTAAAGCCTTCACCTAGATGTTTTTACATTGTGTCCAGCTTTTCCAGTTGTCCTGAGGTGCAGAGTTTCTCAGAATTCCTGGTCCACCGCCTGGAGCCTCCCAAACAATCTTAAATTCACAAGTGATACCTGGATTTAATATCTGTATTTAGGTTTATATCTCTGGTCCAACAGTTCTTAAAATTTTTGGTGTAAGAATGCTTTTATGTTCTTACATATTATTGAGGTGTTCCCCCAAGAGTTTTCATTTATATGGGCATATATCTGTCAATAATTACCGTATTAAAAGTTTAATTTTTCAGTGTTTGTTAATTTACTTAAAAATAATAAACTGGGCCAGGCACAGTGACTCATGTTTGTAATCTCAACACTTTGGGAAGCCAAGGCAGGGGGATCACTTGAGCCAGGAATTTGAGACCAGCCTGGGCAACATAGTAAGACCCTGTCTCTGTAATAACTTAAACAATTATCTGGGTGTGGTGGGCACACTCAGGTAGTCCCAGCTTACTCAGGAGGCTGAGGTGGGAGGATCACTTGAGCCTAAGAGTTCGAGGCTGCAGTGAGCTATGATTGGGCTATGGCACTCCAGCCTGGGTGGCATAGTGAGAGCCTGTCTCTAACAAAAATAAATAATAATAAACTCAGTACATGTTAACATAAACAGCATTTTTAACTAAAGATAACTACTTCCAAAAGGTTTAGTGAGAATAGTGCCATTGTTTTACATTTTTGCAAATGGCTTTAATGTCTGGGCTAGTAAAAGTTGGATAAATATTCTTCTATATTTTAGTCTTAACGACATTGCACACATTTACTCTCTGGAAAATTCAATTTTACATTTGTGAGAGAATGAAAGTGAAAAAGACAAGTAAGGTATTAGTAGTATTATGAAAATAATTTTGACTTTGTGGACTTCGGAAAATGTATCAGGGACTCCGTGGGGGCAGGCGGCAGGAGAGGTTTCTGCAGGGCACGCGCTGGGAATCACCGCTGGAGCCCGTGCAGGGCAGCCCGGCTCCCAGACCACGTGCCGGCTGTGTACTCGGCCTCTGCTCGGAAGTCTCATGGCTACTGAAACCTAATCTGTGATCTGAGCGGCAGCGTTTCCTTCCACACAGATGTGAGAGTCAAAACAAGCTGCGCTCTGGACATCTGCCTGTGTTCTCCCTGTCACCGGATGCCGGAGCGTTAGGGATGTTGGGCCGGGCCCTGGTTAGCTCCACCCCTGCTGCTGCTGCCTAGCGCCGGGCCAGTTCTTACTAGTGTTTGACCCCAGAGCAGAGAGGGAGTGGGCCAAGGTGTCGCCTTTGGAATTAGAAGTCCAGGCACCTGTGGGACGTGTGAGACTGGGCCTTTCTGCTTTTCACTTCCAACTTCACTTCCCTTTTCTCAGCAGAATTGGGAGGAGGTTGGGGTGGAGAGTTACCTTGAGCAAGTGATGATTGTTTTGTGCGATCTTCCAGACGTCAGCCTGCCCTTCCTGCACCCACCACTGCCCATAGCTTGTCTGGCCTCTTGGACGTGGTAGTGTCTCAGCGCTCAGGCCCCCTCTTCCTCCTGCCCCCACCCACTCCTGGCATCAGCGCCTGGGAGGCTTCAGAGGCCCACTGGTCACCCGTGAAGGCTCCTCTCTCTGGAGGTCATTTCAGGGCTTTCTTGCATCTGCTGGTCTTCAGAAGTCCCACGAATATCTGTGGTTTCTATATTATTTTGATTTTTCTGGTGGTACCATGGGAATGAAGGTTTTCTGTATCTTTTGACATCCTAAACTAGGAATGACTTCCTAATATATTCATTCTTCTTCTTCAGTCTGGTTTTCTTTTCTTTCTCTCTTTCTTTGTTTCTTTTTTGAGATAGGGTCTCACTCTGTCACCCTGGCTAGAGTGCCGTAGCATCATATAGCTTGCTGCAACCTCAAACTCCTGGGCTCAAGTGATCCTCCTGCCTCAGCCTCCCGAGTAGCTGGGTGTAAAGGTGTGCGCAGCCATACCTGGCTAATTTTTCTATTTTTTGTGAAGACGGAGTCTCAGTCTTGCTTAGGCTGGTCTCAAACTCCTGACCTCAAGCAATCCTCTGCCTCGGGCTCCGAAAGTGCTAGGATAGCTAATCAGGCATGAGCCACCATGCCCAGCCCTTCACTCTGTGTTATAGTTCTTTCCCAGAGTAATCTTTTAAAACTTATCATATAGGTCTTTTAAAGCTGATCATATAGGTCGATCTCTGGTAAGTTACTCATCCCTTGTGTAGCCACAGTCTAGGCCTTTGCTCATGCCCTGCCTGGAGTCCTTTTACCCGTCTTTGCTGACCAAATTGTCTATTCCTTCTTTCTTTATGCCTTTTCCTGACACACTTCTGCCTCCAGGGAACAAATCTTACATTCCTCTGTTCCCATAGCATTTCATTCATATCTTTATTATGTTACTTACAATACATTGAAGGCATTTCCTTTATATATCTGTCTCCCCTTTCTAATTTGAGTTCCATGAAGATTTGGATGGTATCAAAATAATTTTTTAAATTTTCTGAGATAAGTGCAATGGTTCATATCTAGTGAACATTAAGTATTTGTTCTGTGAATGAATGGGGCCACACATAAAAACATCTCAAATATTCAGCAAATATTTATTGCCTACTTGACCCTTGCCACTGCACTAAGTGCTAAGGGATGCTGAGATTAGCAAGTACAGTCCTGCTTTTGAGGAACTTGTTGCTTACTGTTTCCTGTATCTACCAAGTGTTAATACTAGCATACATTTAGGAATTATGTTTCAACTTTGTGACTTGTGATTTGTCTCCTATCCTGACTCCTGGACCATAGTTTTATAATTTATAAAATGAGGAGAATAGACTAGATGACCTAGAAAATTTAACACCGTTGATTATTTTTAGATCTTTCAGCTCCTTGATTACTGGAACCACGTCTTTCAGTTCCGCTGGGGGCTCGCGTAGGGCCGAGCATGGGGCCTCAAGCTCAGCGTGTGTTAAAGGAGGTGATGTCAGTGAATACTTCAAATTTGATTTCTGTTTTTCACTCCATTGATTTCATGTTCTTTCTCTGTGATTTAGAATGTCTGTATTTCCTTCATCTAGCTTGGTCTCAACTTTTATGTACAGCTTTTTCATATATATTTATATGTGTTTAAATAAAATATTTATCGTCCCTAACAGCCCTAAGAAGAAGGTGAAGTGATCATGTGTCTCCATTTTTCAACTGAAGAAACTGAGTCTTGAAGGTCATAGCTAAGGAGCAACGAGTCAGGCTCAGGCCAGGTCTCCTGACCCAAAATCCAATGTACTTTCTTTGTTTCCTCATCCGTCAAATGAGGATCTCTTCCAGATCTGAGCTCCTGTGTTGCCTGCCTTCTAACTCGAGGTACCTCTCGGAATTAACAGAAACATGCTGACCTGAGCAGCATGAGAATTGGCAGGCCCCTGGAGAGGCTCAGAGGATGGGTGAGGAGGCCGAGCCCCAAGGTGGGACATGGACTTTGAGTCAGGCTGACTCCAGGGGTTTCAGAAGCAGAGGCCTGAAGAGGCACTGCCACTGAGGGGCCAGACCCCAACGGTTTTCATTCTCTGCTCAAGACTGAGAACAAGGGAGGAGCAGTGGGTGTGGCCCGAGTCATCTGTGTATCCTTTGGTTAGTACAGTGCTGCTCGACTGGAAGCAATTTTGTCCTCCCGGTAGGCATTATCTAGAGGTATTTTTGGTTATGATCAGGAGAGACTGCTACTGGCATCTAGCAGGTAGAGGCTAGACAGTGATGCTACAGTGCACAGGACAGCCCCCCAGCCCCCCATGATGAAGAATTATCTGGCCCCAAATGTCAGTAGTGTTAAAATTGAGAAACTGTGGGTTAGGGCAGGGCACCTCGATCAGTAGTCCCACCAGACGGTATCTTGTTGGAGGCAGGAGGAAACTAAAGTGTTATTACCAAAAAAAGGTGGGATGGATGCTAGACAGCCAGGAAACAAGTTCTACCGGCTGATCCCGGTGGCTCATGCCTGTAGTCCCAGCTACTCGGGAAGCTGAGGCAGGAGGATCACTTGAGCTCAGGAGTTCGAGACCAGCCTGGGCAATATCTCTACAGAAAATAGAAAAATTAGCCTGGCTGATGGCCTATGCCTATAGTCCCAGCTACTCAGGAGGCTGAGGCAGGAGGATCGCTTGAGCCCAAGTGTTTCCCGCTGCAGGGAGCTGGGAAAGCAGCACTACACCCAGCCTGAGCGAAAGTGAGAGCCTGTCTTGAGAAAAAAGAAAAAGAAAAAGTACTACACACTGGGGCAGTCTGAGACGTGAAGATGAATTGTATGTTTGTAAATTAATGCTTGAAGTTTCTCAGTAAAAGGGAGCATTTATAAAATATTTGAAACTCTGAACTTAAACTTCAAAAGATTCTAAATGATTTTTAAATAATAATAAAGACTCTTTTGAAATCAAATTTTCATATAAACTATAAAGAATAGTACATGCATATTTAATTCATATCCAAACCTAATTTATAATTTGGGTTTTTGAGGGGAATTGTGAACAGAAACCTACAATGAACCACACTCAACTAGAATCAAAACTAAGAGTTAAACTGTAGCTATTTTTAGGGAACTTCTAGTTTAAAATGGAACTTGAATTATTGAAGTTGAAGACAATGTGGACATAATTATATTCCCCAAATGGGGAAAAATTAATTCTTCAAAGTGATTCAAGCTAGCATTTAATTTAATTTGGATCCTTAATTCACATGGCTGTTTGCTAATTACTTGGTTATAGTGAAACTGCTTCACACTATGCCAGATTGTAAGGTAATGTTTAGGAATCTACCTTTTCACTTGTCAGCAGCTTTAGTAGATGTCGCCAGTATGTAAAAATCTGAGGATGGTGGATCTGTGGCATGTGTGGTCATGTGTTAAAATTTCTCAAACACTTCGCCTTGCTCTTTGCCCAGGTGGTTATTAGTGTGAAATCCAAGTAGAAGGAGGATTGCTTCAGCCCATAATTTTCCCACCATTCCTTTGAACTTTGTTCACACTGTTCGAGGATAAGCCTTGTGTGTGTGACTCATACTTAACACCTTTGCTGTACCAGGCCTGTTTTACTACCCCAAGGAAGTCTAGAAATGATTAGAAGCTTTTTTCCCTGCCCTTCAGACACAGTATCTTTGGGACCAGGTCAAAGGATGTGCGGCCGTGACTCTGGGTTGCAGGTCTTGAGTGAGCCTCTCGCTGACTGTGGGCTTCGGCCCACAGGCCCTGTGAGTCACCTCACCCTGGGTGTCATTTCAGGTGAACCACTGTCTGCCAGAGAAGATTGTGGTGTACCGTGATGGAGTGTCTGATGGCCAACTAAAGACAGTTGCCAACTATGAGATTCCTCAGCTACAGAAGTGTTTTGAAGCTTTTGAAAATTACCAGCCCAAGATGGTGGTGTTCGTAGTGCAGAAGAAAATCAGCACCAATCTGTACCTGGCCGCAACTGAGCACTTTGTGACTCCCTCCCCGGGGACTGTGGTAGATCACACAATAACGAGTTGTGAGTGGTAAGTGGGCAAAAACATGGTATTTGAGGAAGAATAGGTTGGAGAAGTTATGTATTTCCTGGGTATTAGAATAGGGAGGTTGCCTGGCGAGGTATGGACTGGAATTCTCAGAGATGCTACAGTTAAACGAAACTTTTAAAAAATGATGTAAAAACAGCAAGAAAGCTTTTACCTCTTAATGTAAGGTATTGAACATACATTCTTTTTTCCTAAGATAGTGTGTGCTTAACCTTCTACACACAGATAAGGGATTTCTACCACTATTTTTTTTTTTTTTTTTTTTGAGACAGAGTCTCACTCTGTTGCCCTGGCTAGAGTGCAGTGGCATCAGCCTAGCTCACAGCAACCTCAAACTCCTGGGCTCAAGCGATCCTCCTCCCTCAGCCTCCCGAGTAGCTGGGACTATAGGAATGCACCACCATGGCCGGCTAATTTTTTCTGTTTTTGCTAGAGATGGGGTCTCCCTCTTGCTGAGGCTGGTCTCGAACTCCTGACCTCAAGCGATCCTGCCGCCTCGGCCTCGCAGAGTGTCTACCACTATTCTTAACTAGCCTATTGAGTCAGGAGACCTGGGTTGTAATCCTGGTCCAATCCCTGGGTGTCCTTGGCCAGTCATTTGACCTCTCTGAGCCTTTGGTGAAGGAGCTACAGTGATCTATCTCCAAGATCCCTGCCAGCTCCGTCTAGCCAGATCCAACCACATTGCTAATTTGTGCTTTTTCCTTACCAGGGTGGATTTCTACCTTCTTGCCCATCACGTGCGGCAGGGCTGTGGCATTCCAACACATTATATCTGTGTTCTCAACACTGCAAACCTGACCCCCGATCACATGCAGAGGTGGGCCGATCAGTAGCTTACTTTCTCATTCTTAAATAATTCTAGCCAGCTAGCTAAGGTGGGTTCACTGCCCACCCTAGATTTATTTACTCCTTGACTTTCTTCATGTCTTTGACAATAACAGTATTTTCTTGAGGAGTGGTTAGTAATCCTGGTTTTACATTAAAATGATTTGAAGAGCTTTAAAGAAATTACTGATGGCAGGCTCACCCCCAAGCATTTTGAGGCATTTGTGTTTTTAAAAACTGTTCCAGGTGATTATGACAAACAGCCAGATATGCGACCCAGTACCCTTGAGATCAGATTGTAGATGTACCCTGCTGGGGTACTAAACCCTCTGCGGCCTTTTCATGTAGACAAAAAGGATTTTCTCTTTGTGTTGTTTTCCTTTGTTGATATATAAAATAAGCAGATGCCTAAAGTGAGGGGATTTACCCATGTTGTCTGACTTATGGATAGTGGAAATAGAAACAATTCCACTTAAAAATTATGATTCCAAAAAGCTGCATCATGTATTCCTCAGTTCCACAGTTTTCAGGAAAGTATGCTGTGTGCCTTATCCCTGTAAGTATATAGTCATGCCCTAAATTGGAGGTGGAGGGTGACAAGGATCCTGTTTTCTTCTTGGCCTACAGGTTGACGTTCAAACTGTGCCACATGTACTGGAACTGGCCTGGTACCATCAGAGTCCCAGCGCCTTGCAAGTATGCCCACAAGCTAGCTTTCCTGGCAGGACAGATCTTACATCACGAACCAGCCATGCAGCTGTGCGAGAACCTGTTCTTCCTGTGACCACGCAGCCTGCGTGCAGGCTGGTTAGGAGAAGGTCCACTTCCGAACTCCGCTGGGACTCTTGCAGAATCAGCAGAGAATGAAGTGGGTTTTGTGTTGGCGTTTCCCCTTCCTCCAACTCCGTAGGATAAGATTCTTTTCTTTTTTTTTCTCTTAAACCAGGTATCACGAAAAAGCAAGTTTCTTTTTAAGTATAAGCTGGAAACTGCTCTGTTGCCTTGTGGAGCCGTGGTGGTTGTACCCCACCTCTGCGCACACGGAGTGGGGGAACCCGGGGGAGCCGTTAAGAGCGTCCGAAGCCAACAGGAGCAGAAACCTGCAGAAGCAGCAATTGCACCTCTAAGCTGTGCTTACTAAGCAGTTCCCATTTTTAGTGCCAGAGGTGATAATGAATGAAGTCATTGCAAGTTTCTTAAAGTAGAGAGAGTTACCTTATTTGCACAGCTGGGTAAGGTCATAGCAGGCCTGTGAAGTGACATTTTTCAAATAGATACTTCTATTGCTGGCAGGTGTGCAAGTTGTGTAGTAAAACCAGCTTGTGGCATAGTCAGGCCCTTGATGACTTAATCTTGTCTGGGGATTGAGTTTATGATGCCTGTCACTTGAGTTGGATTTGAAAGTGGTTTTCACCTATTCTGTGGCCTCTTGAGAGAGTCCACATGAAGTTTTTCTGTAGCTTTCAGTTACTTTACAGCATAGCATTGCTTCCTTCCCCAAATAGGCACATGCACACACACATCTTTGCTCTTTGTGACTGATCTTCAGTACGTTTTAGTTTTTGTTTTGTTCTTTTTTTAGAGGCAGGGTCTTGCTATGATGCCCAGGCTGGTCTTGAACTCTTGGCCTCAAGTGATCCTCCTGCCTCAGCCTCCCAAGTAGCTAGGACTACAGGCGCATGCCACCACACCTGGCTAAGTTTTAGTTTTTTAAATAACAATCAGAACACGTGGAAAAAATTCAACAGCTAGGAAAGTTTGGCAGAGGGGTGTGAGTTTTTATTGAACTTTTCTCCCAGGTGTGTGACCTTCCTTTTTGTTTCTATATGTTTGTAAATGGAATTACTCATTTCTCTTGCATAATAACCTTTTCCTGGCTGTTGGCTCACTTCGCTAGGAATTTTTCTGAATCCAAGTTAAAATTTCCAGAAGTTGGTTTGGAAAACGTGACACTTCTACCAAAGTCCAGACAGTTTAGAAAGTTGTCCCTCTTTCTGTGGGTTTCAGTGTTTTTGAAAAGGACTTTTTTTCCTGTGTTTTTTCTCCCCCTCTCCCTGATTTAAAATTTTCTCCCAGTCCTCTCAGGCTTAATTTTGTCTTATCTTGCTTTACTGGGTTTTAAAAGCCAGTGTTATTTAATCTCTTTTTTAATTTGTATTTATTTATTTATTTTTTGGTATGATGGAAGGGAGGGAACAAAACAGAAATACCCATTTTATATATGACTGTGAGAAGAGAAACTTCAGCGTAAAACTCCTTAAAAGAGGAAAACCAAGGAAGTTTTCAGTTTGTTGCAGCACTTAGCAGAGGTTGAGGACGGCTGAGTGTTGCTGGTCCTCAGGTGCCCTTCTGGTTTTATTTGGAGTGTGGGACACAGAGTAAGGCTAAGACCCGGAATTTTAAAACCACAGAATCAAACAATGTGAACCACTAGTCTCTGGCTTAACAGGTCAGTTTTCTGATTTTCTTTGGAAGCATTTTGAATTTCTCTGTTGAAGTTGGATTTCCTAGTACTCCGTTTCTCATAGACAATGAGAACAGACAAATATTTGAGTACATATAATACAAAAATGTCTTCCCTTTTTGTTCTTGGTTTTCTTGCCTTGTTTTTCAGTTTTAACACCAAATGATTGGGTCATGGGGTAGGAAATAAAAACAAATTTGTGTAAATGTGTAGTTGCGTTTGCAACGGTGTTGTTTATTATATTGCTACAGCTCTTTCCCTTCAGAGAGCTGCAGTACTTGCTAGCAGCTCCACTTGTTACCGTGCACGCAAGGGCAGCTCTAGCATCAGTAGCTGGGTGGTTTCACCACGCGCTGGATCGTAAGACGTACTGGAAAAGACACTCGCAGTCTCACTTCTGGGACAGATGAGGCACTTAAATTCTGCGTGTGTATGTATTTTGTCTTGTTTTTTTTGATCTCTTTGCCCATCAGACAACTTCTGTTAGCCTGAGTGAGAGCCAGAGAGTCAGCTTCCAAGGCAGCCTCCCCACGACCCACTCTTTTTTAATGCCTGCCCTTCTGTACATACACCTCATGGTGTGTCTGTAACCATTAAAAGTACCTCCCCTGGGTACCAAAATACAGTTAGATAGAAGGGATAAGATCTAATGTTCATTAGCACAATAGGGTGACTATAGTTAACAATAATTTATTGTATATTTCAAAATTATAAATAGAGGTGTGGAATTGGAATGTTTGTAATACAAAAAAATAATAAATGTTTGAGGTGATGAATATCCCAATTGCCCTGATTTGATCATTACACATTGTATGCTTGTATGAAAACATCACATGTACCCCATAAATGTGTGCAACCATGTATCCATAAAAATTAAAAATTAAAAAAAAAGTACCTTCCCAAAGCAATCCGGCTGCTGGCTTCACCACTGCTTCCCAATAGAACACTGTGCTTTTTTTCTATTTATTTAGAAACTCCATTCTTAAATGGTGCAGTGTTCCTTGAATCATTCTAGAAAGAACCTAATTTCTGTAGAGTTGTCCCCTCTTTTCCTTAGAGGATTCATTCCAAGACCCCCAGTGCATGCCTGAAACCTCAGAATCAAACCCTGCATGCATATAGTACTATGTTATTTCAGTCTGATAACCGAAATGTCTGCTAAGTGACTAAGTGACTAATGGGTGGGGGGTAGTAGCATCTACAGGGAGGATACACACCCAGTGGGCTGGAGCAGAAAGACATGAGATTTCATCATGCTACTCAGAACAGCATGCAATTTAAAACTTATGACTTGTTCATTTCTGGAATTTTCCATGTAATATTTTTGGATCTCAGTTGCTCAAGGGCAACTTAAACCTCAGAAAGTGAAAGCACAGATAAGGGGAGGAATTGCTGCACAGTGTGACGGCCTTTTTTACTTGGGCAGCATTTTGTTGAATGGTGTGAAAAAGGAAGGAATTTTAGAAATGACTATTGAAGTTTTTATATTGAAATCCTTAAAATCTGGGCCTCATATTTAACTTCTCAGAGATTTGGAGAAGACCTTATTTTTTCATTTTTGGCTCTGGCTAGTTTCATCTGAGTCTCATACTAACTTTTCCTGTCTGGACTTATTTTCTTTTTTTAAAAAAATGAGGAAAATCAAGAGAATAAGAAGACAAACCACAGACTGGAAGAAAATGTTTTCAAAACACATGTCTAATAAAGTGCTGTTATCCAAAGTATACAAAGAATTCTTAAAACTTAATAAGAAAGCTAACAACTCAATTAAAAAATGGTCAACCGACCTGAACAGTTCACCAAAGATGAACAGATGGCAAATACACGTATGAAAAGATCTCAACATCGTATGTCCTTAGGTAATTGCAAATTAAAACAAGATACCATTACACACCTGTTAGAATGGCCAAAATCCAAAACACTAACAATGCCAAATGTGGGTAAGGATGTAGAGCCTGAGGAACTCCCATTCATTGCTAGTGAGAATGCAAAATGGTACAGCCACTTTGGAAAAAGTTTTTTTTTTTTTTGTACAAAACTAAACAGTATTACAAAGCTAAACATCTTACTGTATGATCCAGTAGTCATGCTCCTTGGTATTTACCCAAAGATAAAAACTTGTCCACACAAAAACCTCCACATGGACATGTGTAGCAGCCAGGATGCTGCTATATTCATAATTTCTAAAACTTTAGAAACAATCAAGGTGTCCTGCAGTAGGTGAATGGATAAACTGTCGTGCACCCAGACAGTGGAATATTATTCAGTGGTAGAAAGAAATGAGCTATCAAGTCACAAAAAGACATGGAGGAACTTAAATGCATGTTACTCAGTGAAAGAAGCCAATCTGAAAAGGCTACGTAATGTATGATTCCAACATAGGACATTCTGGGAAAGTCAAAATGTGGCAATAGTAAAAGAATCAGAGGTTGTGGGAAGAGAGATGAATAGGTGGAGCACAGGGGATTTCTAGGATAGTGCCACTATTCACTATGGTACCGTAGTAGTGAATTCGTGTCGTGAATTTGTCAACACCCATGGAATGTACAATGGCCAAGAGTGAACCCTGATGTAAACTGTGAACTTGGGGTGATAATGATGTGTCAGTGTAGGTTCATCAGTGGTGACAAATGTACCACTGTGGGTGGGATGTTGGTAGTGGGGAAGGCTGTGTGTGTGTGGGTGCCAGGGGAATATGGGAAATCTCTGTTACCTTCTGCTCAATTTTGCTGTGAACCTAAAACAGCTCTAAGAAAGTCGATTTTTTAAAAATATGAGGAAAACAGACTTCTAGCAACATGGCAGACTGAGCTGACCATCCTGGAAAATGTTGGCCAAAATAGGAAAAAAAAAATTTTTTTTAATGTAGCTGAACTTGGGGGACATGGGAGGAAGGAAGGAAAGAAGAGAGTGGGGAGGGAGGGGAGAAGGCTAATATCCAGTGCAAGAAAAGCAGGAAGACGGTGGTCTTAGCACAGCTCTGAGAGTTCTGGACAAAATACAGAGGCAGGAGCGCTGAGGTCTTTGATTCCAGGTAAGAACAAGAGATGTGGCCTCAGACCCTGTGAGGTGCAGGGTTGCTGGAGTTGAGTCCCTTGGAGGAAGAAAGCTGGAAGGGGACTGGAAAACCCCTGCCAACCGTCCTAGGGCAGCAGCAAGGAGACCAAGAAATGGGTAGGGGTAATAAAGCCTCCATGAGAAACCCCCAAGCCTGGGCCAGATACAGGTATGTGTAGTCTGAATCTCTATTACCAGCAGAGTAAAGGGCCCCAGGCTGAAAAATTAACATAAAGATTGGCCCAGACTGGTGAAAGTTCAGAGCCCTGCGGAAACCATTACAGTCCATTGGATTGCAGCCCAGAGGAATGAACAGGAGCTATGGGAGAGAAGAGAGAGGAGAGAATGAAAAAGTCCAACATTTGTCTAAGAGAAGTTCCTGCAGGTTAAAATAGGGTGAAAGACAATTTGGAAGATATAAGGACTGAGAATTTTCCAGAATTTAAAGACAGATATGAATCATCTAATTGAAGAAACATTGAGGATAAAGAAAACCGTATCTAGCGCTAGGTATACTGTAGTGAAACTACAGAACGCCAAAGACAGAGTCTTAAAAACAACCAGATGTGATTCAGCGATCCCACTACTGGGTATATACCCAAAGGAATTGAACTTAGTATGCAGAAGAGATTTCTGCACTCTCTTGTTCACTGCAGTACTATTCGCTCACAATAGTCAAGATGTGGAAACAACCTCAGTGCCCATCAACGGATGAATGGATTAGAAAAATGTGGTACTTACACAACGGAATACTATTCAGCCTTTAAAAAAAAACACAGGACATTCTGTCATTTGCAACAACCTGGATGAACCTGGAGGACATTGTTCAGTGAAATAAGCCAGGCACAGAGAGACAAATACAGTATGATGCCACTCATATGTGGACTCTAAAAAAGTCGAGCTTACAGAAGCAGAGAGCAGAATGGTGGTTACCAGGGGCTGGGTGGGTGGTGGGGAGGTGGACAGAGAAAGGGACATTGGTCAAAGGGTACAAAGTTACAGTTGGAAGGAATAAGCTCTAACGTTCTATTGCACAGCAAGGTAACTGTAGTTAATGTATATATTTCAAGATAGCTAAAAGGATTTCAAATGTACTTACCATAAAGAAATATTAAAAAAGCCTGACAAAGACAAAGCAAAAAAAAATTTTTTGAGGTGATAGATACGCTAATCACCCTGATTTGATCATTCTACAATATGTACATGTATTGAAATATCACATCATATGCAATTATTTGTCAATTAAAAATAAACCACACTCAACCAAAAGTGAAAGAGATTGCTTACAAAGGCAGTAAACCTACCAGCAGACTTCATGAGCCACGATAGATGCATTAAGACAAAAGGAATAATAACTTAAAAATGCATCTGTCAACTTGGAATTCTGTTCCCAGCTAAACATTCATCGAAAGGTGAGGACAAAAATAATACTTTAAAAACAAAGACCAGAGCAGAAATTAATGAAACAGAGAACAGAAAACCAATAGAGGAAAAAAAAAAAACAAAAACATAAGTTGGTTCTTTGAAAAGATTAATAAAATGAGCAAGCTTTTAGCTAGACTGGCCAAGAGAAAAAGAAGACTCAAATGATTGAAATCAGGAATGAAAGAGGGCACATTACTATCAACCTTACAGGGAAAAAAAAAAACATGATAAGGGGACATTATGAACAATTTTATGCCAGCAAATTAGACAACTTAGACAAGAGGAACAAATTCTTATCAATTACTTACTGAAGTGTTATTTTTCCCGAGTGTCTGTTTTTTTGATCTGCTGAAACCATCAGATGGTAACAGAGATGACCAACACACAGTCGAGGCTTCAAGCTATTCTAACTCTGGGCTAACAGAGTGTAGAGAGCTAGTACTTGAGTCCTCTGACATGATCTTGGGTTGACTAGAACCTTCATATTCCTTCCAACCCTCTTAAATTTGTTAAGCCCTGTCAAAACATAGCAAGTTTGTTTTTCCCCAAGAAAGTATCAGAGAAATCTGGTCACTGATCTCCTGACACGCTGTAAGAAAAGCTGTAGTCTCTCTGGAACGGGCCTGTGAGCTAGGGACAGGAAGAGGGATCTTGTCCCCCACCCAGCTGATCACCTGCCTACCTGTCAACACAAACCACCCAAGGGGCTTTGATTGTCTGAGTCGCCAGCCCCACCCTATGCACAAGCAGGGCGAGAGTCTCACTTCCCTGGCTTCCTTCCCAAGGCTATTCCACTCACCTCAGCTCCGGGACATCCGTGTACGTATCTTTTGGCAGGTGGCTGTGGCATCTTGTCAGAAAAGAAACAGTAGCAACGACAATGTCAGATTTTGTGCTCTGTTTCCTTAAATATTGCCCAACATCAAACTTTCAGTGAGCAGGCTTGTTATCCAATAAATATTTATTGAGAATCTGTTATGTGCAAGGTGTTACATTAGATGATACAGGTATTATATAGGGAAATCTCTTGTAATCAAGGCTGATTATGGCCGGGCGTGGTGGCTCACACCTGTAATCCTAGCACTCTGAGAGGCCAAGGTGGGAGGATCGTTCGAGGTCAGGAGTTCTAGACCAGCCTGAGCAAGAGCAAGACCCCGTCTCTACTAAAAATAGAAAGAAATTAGCCAGACAACCAAAAATATATATAGAGAAAAAATTAGCCGGGCATGGTGGCGCATGCCTGTAGTCCCAGCTACTCGGGAGGCTGAGGCAGGAGGATTGCTTGAGCCCAGGAGTTTGAGGTTGCTGTGAGCTAGGCTGACGCCACGGCACTCTAGCCCGGGCAACAGAGTGAGACTCTGTCTCAAAAAAAAAAAAAAAAAAAAAAAAGGCTGATTAAAGTCTAATAAGGTTAGAGATAGAAATGAAATAATTTTAAGGGAAACATGTAAGTACCATAAACCACACAAAGTTTTAATTCTGTGGATCACAACCCAATAATGGTCATGAAATCAATTTAGTAGTTTAGTGACCACTTTTTTAAAAATTGAGCTATAAGATGAAATATTAGTGTCTTGCATATCTTAAGGACATTTCATGAAATTTTTGTTTGCTATATTATTTATGCTGGAGTTCTGTGAAATATTTTTTAATGTGGGTTACAGTCAAAATTTGAAAGGGTAGATGAAATGTACTTGAGAAGAGGCAGGATGCTTGCTGAAGGGGGGTGACTGGAAAGTTAGAATTTTGACAAGTGGCAAAGGGTGATGAGAGGGGAAAAGGGCATATCACATGGAGGGAAGAGAGAATTGGGAACCACACCTGGCACGAGGCATGAGAGACTATACTGCTCAGCAACAAGGTCGGATTTAGTTGGGGTGTACCTAAAGAATTTTGTGTGGGGGTAGACATGGAGTTAAGACCTTTTGATTTCAAGCTGTGTTAATAATTAATTGTATTCCTCTAATGGATTGCTGATAGCTTATCAGCTCTGGTCCTTGCATATGGACTTTGGCAGTCCTACCTTTAGTCTGGTTGCAAAAAATGAGAAGCGGTGATAGGCCCTGCGGTGGGGTGTCGAGGTGGGGTGTCTGGGCCTGCCAGCTCTGCTCTGCAGCCTTCCTGACCAGTGCCTTATGCTCTGCTCTGGGCTCTGGTGTGCAGTAGTGACACCTCACCTGGAAAAGCAATGGGATTGCTCTTGGGCTTTGGTTTTAAGAGGAGATTAACACTGCTTTAGGATATGTATTTGCAGGCTTCATACCATTCAGAGCTCTCCATGTGTCTGAAGCATGCTTATTTTGCTTTATCTTTGGGGGAGCTTTTCATTCCTTTTCTATGACTAGTACTTCAAAGAAAGATGTGATAGGACAGGGCCATTTCTGACAGCCCACTGCAGGTGGGATTGGAGTCCCGAACGGATGACGGAATGCCTGGAAAAACGCTATGAGTTTAACCAAGAAAGAAATACAAAGGGTTATTAACAAAGGATGGAGAGGCTCCATGAGAAATTCTGCAAGAGGTATCATTACTTTGAAATCACTTGGAAAATAAATGAGAGATATCACCACTCCCCCCTTACCCACTGGAGCATGGTAATTACAGGGTGAGGATAATTGAATTTTAGAAACACCCAGGGCCCAGTTTAGCCTATTCAAAAGTGACATGAAGACTCTGGCCTGGCCAAGGGCAAGCTGCTGGATTCTTCTGGCCACAGCTCCAGGCATTGCTTTCCTTCCCTCCTTGGCACTGCCGCCGTGGGGGTGCTCTCGCAAGACTTGCCCAGAGTGGGATGTTGTCCCCTTCCCCGTGCAAATTCAGAGGGAGGTAGTGCCAGCTGGACACTGTCGTTGTGCTAGAACAGGGCTCCAGTACCAACCAGCTACAGTTCTACTAAAGCCCTTCTTTCGGGTCGCTCTAGACCCAGGTGGCAGCTGGCTTAGCTGCAGAGGAAGTAGTCCTGATGTCCTGGGGTAGAGAACAATGGGAGTTTAGTGGGTGGTTTATTTTCTCCATAAATCTGCATTTCCCAGGCCTGATATCCATCTCTATAGGCCTGTCCCACAGCGGGAGAGACTGCCCGGACTTTCCTCACACAAAACTAACATTTCTCCCAGCTTTGGGGTAACATACGTGGCTCCTTACGAATCTGATTGTGGGGAAGCGGTGCAACATCTAGTTTGAGAAGTGACTATAATGTGATTTATTTGGAACTGGAACAGGAAATTTTGGTTCTTTTGGATGGTGGGAATACGCAAAAGAAACATCGTCTATGCGTGCGTCCCTTTCTAGAGTACCTTGCAGATTTGGGGAGGGAAGAGAATAGCTTTCTGGGTTAATGAGAAGTGGTAAAATGCATATACCTATCCAGTGAGTGGCACACTTAACTCCCCGGAGGGTGCTGATGGGCGCCAGGTTGCGAGCGCGTCCCAGGTACGGGGGAGGGGCGGGGGTCTTGGGTGTAGGTTTCCAGAGGAAGCGGCAGCCCGGGGGGCCTCGGTGAGTCCAGAGTGGACTTCGCGGAAGGGTCGAAGGACGAAGCCAGCGAGCCAGGACCCGAGCCCGGGCTGGGAGGCGCGGCAGGGCGCGGGTTGGCCGGGTCCCCGGCGCGCGCCGGTTCCTCACGCACGTCCCTGCCCGGCGGCCCCACGTGGCAGGCGCGGGGCCGGCCCGGGCGGGGCGGGGCGGGGCGGGGGGCGGGCCCGCCGTGACGCGCGGGGTATATAGCCGGGCATGCGCGGCGCGCCGGGGGCCGGACGCACGGAGGGGGGTCGGGCGCGCGGTGGCTGCGCGGACGCACGGACCGAGCCGCTCGTGCCGCTGCGGGCCGTCCGGGGCCTTGCGGGAGAGGCTGCGCCGGCCGGCTGCCGTCCTCGGGGGCGCCAGGTGAGCGCGGGCGGGGGCCGCGCGGTGCCACCGGCCGGGCATCGGCGCGCAGGGGCAGCGCGGCTCCAGGATTGGGGGCTCCGGGTGGGGGCGGGGGCGCCGAGGACCGGGAGCCGCTCCGGGGCCCCGCGCACGGCCCGGCCGGCCGGGTGGAGGCGGTACCTGGCCGCGGGGCTGTGATGGCAGGGGAGGGAGGTCACAGCCGCCGCCCCTTCGGCTGGAGAGCGCGGGATGGGTGAGCCGGAGCAGGGTGCCCAGAACGTGGGGGGCCGCTGAAAGGCTGAGGCAGCCTCGCTGCACCCGCGGACGCGGAGCACAGGGGGAGCGGGGCAGATGGCCCGATGTGATGGGCAGCTCTTGGGGAGCCTCCGTGGGGCGCGGGTATCTGGACTTTGCTTTCCAGGAACTGTGTCCAAGTTCCCTCCCGTCCCTTACCGTACCGCCTCCCAGCTGAAGGTAAATGTCCCAAATCTTCCGGCTGACCGGTAGCTGGAGAATGGCAGAGAAGGCACCGAGTGAAACTCTTGCCTGGCTAACCCGTGAGGATGGCTTTTGGCTATTTTTGGTCCTGACTGATCAAGTTAGGTGGCCTGGGTCGGGCTGCCCTCTCTCGGTGGGCTCAGGAAGGCAGTGGGGCAGAGTAGCCATCCAGCCGGTTTCATCGTGTGATCCGGAGGTCCAAGTAAGCCAGGAAAATCTCTCAGCTCTGGGTTCTGGGTTTAGTTTTGAGGATCTGATGTTGACCTGGGTTCCAAAAAGGGTGCTTCGCCAAATAATTAAATGGCCTAGGTATACGAGAGGACTCTGGACACAATTGGGTGAGTGGCTGAGTGCTGTCTTGTGGCCTAAATGGAAGGGTGGGGCAGGAGCCGCTTGTACCTGACCCTGCTTCCTGGAGCAATGCTGTGTTTGGATTTGTATCTCCAGTGGCTCTTCCCCAGGAGCCCCAGGCCACTGGGATAAGCGTGCTCCTGCTGGGAGTGGTGATGCTGGAGCGAGGTGGGGACTGGCCTGGGAGTCTGCCCTGGCCTCTGTCCCTGCTCGGCTCCTAACTTGCTCTGTGACCTTGGGAGGGGTCAGGTCAGTACCAAGGTCAGTACTCTTAGCCACGGTATATGCAATTCTGAAATCCTTACCTCTTAAAACGCAAGCCCTGAAAACTCAGAGGAACTTGCCTTCTTGATCAAACGAGAAATGTGCAGAATGATAACTTTCAGCAGCTAGAATTAAAAGCCACATGCCACATGTTCCATTTCCTGTTGGAGGCTCAGAGAGGTGAGCTTTTCATCAGTTGTTTGGTCATCAGAGACAGACTAGTGGTCCTCTTCCTGCAGTTGGTTTGACTAGAGGAAGACCCGGAGTATTGCCCCTTCTTCCTGCTCAGTCTGTCTTTTGTTACTCACCTGGCCTCGGGGACCTGGGAGAGGGCAGGGCTGAGGAGGAGATAAGAGCCAGGTGTGACTGATCAACAGGGTGAGCCCAGGGTGAGCCCGCCAGTGCGGAGTCTAGAAGTAGACTGACCTGAGTGGGCGGGGACAGGGGCAGCGGTGTTATTGGCCTTGTCGTTTAGTCAAGAAGAAGGGTATTGTGGTCTCTGAGAGGTCCCAGAGCTCTGTGACTCTCAGCACGTAAATACACAGTGCCTGGTCTGTGCTGTGCCGCCGTGGTGGGTGTGGGTGGCCTGGCTACTGCCCTTCCAGTGCAGACTCTTGTTGGAGAGAAAGAACATCCCCACTGGGCTGACGGGGGGCGGCGGGGGGAGGCGTTGTGACTGTGCCTGGAACATAGTAGAGAGCTTGTTCTCATCGACTTCTTCATCATCATCATCATCTTTGTGGGGTGGAGTGGGTTAGTCAGGGGTCCCAGGAGCTGCTGGTCAGGATTGGTACGAGCCCAGACATGGGGCTGATTCATCTCTTCCTGAGCAGCATGAGTGCAATTTCCCTGCCCTTCTGGGTAGGTCCTCTCAGTGGCCTGCCAGGGGTTGTCCCCAAAGATCCATTGGGCAATCTTAGGGGAAAAAAGAAAATTTTTTTCCACCTTTAGTTCTGGGAATTACTATGATTTCTTCAGAGAAGAAATACTCCTTCTCTGGACTGATGATAGCCAAGAAGGAGTAGCAAGTAACAGTGTGTGTGTGTGTGTGTGTGTGTGTGTGTGTGTGTGTGTGTGTGTGTGTACACACACATGTACATGGTATATATCAGTCACAGGACTGGTTCTGTTTTCAAACGCATCCTATCCTCTTCCTCTGTCCTTACCTGCTCACACCCCACTGTTCCAGGAGGAGCCTCAGTCCGTGTCCGATATTTAGGGTGTTGGGTCTAAGCTGTGCTGTGTGCACCTGGGAATCCAGACCTCCCTCTCCCCACTATGGCAGAGTAATAACCTGTGCGCACTTAGCCTGAAGAAAGCAGTGCTCAGCCCTTCTATAGACTGTAAAACTTGGCAGTCTCTGAGTGCAGCCCCTTTGTTTCATAAGGACAGAAAGTGGGTCCAGAGAGGTGAGATCCAGAGGTGAGTCAGTGTTCCCAAGGTACAGGCTGCTAGGGGCCAAGAGACTTGTTGGAGGAGACCAAAGACGGGTTCTATTTTTATTCCTAAATGTGATGGTGACATTTATGACAGCCACAGTCTTTTCCTTGGAAACTAGAAGAGGAAGGAGCCACTTGTCCGTGTGCTTATTTGGAGGGAGGCTGGTAAAGGGGCAATGTTAGTTTCTTCTGGTGGCATCTCCTGCTTCTTTCTCCTTCCAGACTTCCTGGAGGCATGAGGAGGGGGTCCCGTTGCTGGGCCCGCCAGGACTCACTAGTTGTCTACAGTGGGACTTCTCTGACCTCGAGGCTGGCAGGCTGGCAGAATGCCAACAGATAAGGAGTCCAGAGTCCGTTAACTCAGCTGCTGGCAGCCGGGGCCTTATGCCCTCCCAGGGGGCAGCAGGGCAGCCTCACTGCAGGGTCTCCAAGCCCCACTGCCTCGTCCCCACCCTTCCTGTGGGCACCCAGCCTCCCAGAGGGGGCCCTGGTTGGGCCCAGGTGGGATTGGGAGCGACTTGCACCAGGACAGGAAGCCGGGCAGCCATAGAACCAGGCTGCCGAGGGCGCCCAGCCAGGGGAAATCGAATTCCCTGTCATGGCAACTTGAGATCCGACTGTTGTTAGGCCTCTGAACTGTCTTCCTCTAGCAGGAGGCCCAGGAGAATCCTGGGGTTTGGTGGAATGAGAAAGTGACTGCCCTGAATTTGTTACCAATGAGTCCCTCATGGCTCTCTTAGTACACTCAGTCGTTCATAAATAACATCAGTTAAAAGTTGGGAATTTAAAAAAAAAATACACGTTAAAACATGTATGTATTTTTTTATTCACCGAAACTTAAGGGCCACAGCCTTGTCTTTGAGTTTCTGGAGCCCTGTCATTAAATTTACAAATTGTTTGAATATCGGAATCACACCTAAGTATATTGCCTGTGATTTCCCATTTATTTTATTGAATTTTTTTCACTAGGCTCTATATTCACATAGTTCAAAAATCAAAATGGCAAAAAAAAAACCCTGCCCTCCCGTCTATTATAAATGCTGCAAGGTAGCATTTTAGACACTGTTCAGCACCTTGTTTATTTCACCTAGCAACTCTATTAGATCTTTTCATCTCGGCACAGAGAATGCTTTGAGCATTCTCTTAATATAACTATGTGTAGTATTCCATAATTTAGAAATCCCATCATTTTTTTTTTTTTTTTTTTGAGACAGAGTCTCGCTTTGTTGCCCAGGCTAGAGTGAGTGCCGTGGCATCAGCCTAGCTCACAGCAACCTCAAACTCCTGGGCTTAAGCGATCCTGCCTCAGCCTCCCGAGTAGCTGGGACTACAGGCATGCACCACCATGCCCGGCTAATTTCTTCTATATATTTTTAGTTGTCCAGATAATTTCTTTCTATTTTTAGTAGAGACGAGGTCTCGCTCTTGCTCAGGCTGGTCTTGAACTCCTGACCTCGAGCGATCCACCCGCCTCGGCCTCCCAGAGTGCTAGGATTACAGGCGTGAGCCACCGCGCCCGGCCAGCCATCATTTTTTTTTTTTTAATTAACACACATCGTCTTCCCCACCCTCCATCACCACCACCTTGGGTTGGTTTCAGTATTTTTTTTTTTTTTTTTTTTTTTTGAGACAGAGCCTCACTCTGTTGCCCGGGCTACAGTGCCGTGGTGCCAGCCTAACTCAGAGCAACCTCAAACTCCTGGGCTCAAGTGATCCTCCTGCCTCAGCCTCCTGAGTAGCTGGGACTACAGGCACATGCCACCATGCCTGGCTAATTTTTTTGTATGTATTTTTAGTTGTCCAGCTAATTTCTTTGTATTTTTTTAGTAGAGACAGGGTTTCGCTCTTGCTCAGGCTGGTCTCGAACTCCTGAGCTCAAACAATCCACCTGCCTTGGCCTCCCAGTGGTTTCAGTATTTTGCCATTACACACCATGCTATTTTTGCACATCTACAGGATTTCAAAATGATTTATTGGATTATAATGATAGATTATTGTAGGTATAACTTAAATTTGTTGGTGAGATCTCAGCTGAAAGTCCAGAGAACAAACTTGTGTTAATCTTTGAAAACACATATTTATACCCTAAACTTCTACCTTAGAAATTTCTAGAAAACTCAAGATGACACATTCATGACATTCCATGTATCCTCCGAAAAGTGAGAGTGAAAAGCTTTTAACATCTGAATATTATAACAAAAATTGGAGTCATTTAAAGACCGCAATTTTAGCATTGCTGTCCTAGATCACTTGGTTTAATTGTCTTAGAAATCAGAACTTTTTCTCTCTGCATTCATTTTTCAGTTACTGTTTAAATAAATTGTAATCATTAAGACAAACAGACCTGGCATAAAGAGGTCTGGGAGTAGGCATAGCTGACTCTTGGCAAGGGACCCTCAATGGTGGAGGTTGGCTATGAGAGCTTCTCTATGAGGACAGGCAACACCGCCTGCATTCCCGGGGTGCTTGTGAGCCGTGCGTGGCGAGTAAGATGCCATCGGTGGCCTTAGTTAAGCTCCAGTGAGTGGAACAGACACTCCAGGTACTTGGCGAAGCCAGAGGAGAGTAAGGCAGCTGGAGCAGGAGCATTCAAGGGGTGCTTCCTAGAGGTGGAACTGAGCCTGGTTCTGGAAGCTAGGAAGGAGGGGGAGAGCAGGGTCCCAGCAAGGAGAGTTGTATGGATACTGGCAGGGTTGGCCAGAGCTGCTGAGAGAGGGAGCAGCAAGCTACCCGGCTGGAAATTTAGGTTGGGTCCAGGACTTTCGAAGGGTTCTGTGGTCTAAGGTATCAATATTCTCTGAGCTATTTCCATATCAAAGACTTACTGCTCTGTGTCAGCGGACGTCTGTCTTGGGGTGCAGCCTACCAGCTACCAAGAGCAACTCTTGGCCCCAAAGCCATGTCCTCTGCACCAGTCCAACCTCTTGCCCCCTTCCTTAGCCCTCACTCAGAAGCATGGCACGCTCTCCTTTCTAGCCTACATTATCACAGCCCTTAAAAGTCTCTCCCAGAGACTGTACATCATGAACTGTACCCCACAGAATCCCCCAAACGGTTCAGTATTTTTGTAAACCTCATTTTCTTCTGATGATCAAAAGTAATGCATGCTTATTGAAAAGTAGAGTGTAAAGGAGTATGGGGAGTGGGGAGTCTGTAATCCTGCTGCCCTGAGGCAATCTCGGTTTACATGTTGGTATATTTCCTTAGTGTTGCAAAAACATGGCAGGGAGTTCCCTTATATTCTTCACCCCAAAGTGAAATTATCAAGGGCAGGAAGTCAACACTGGCACAATATTATTAGCTAAACTGCAGGCCTTATTTAAATGTCACCAGTATTTTCACAAATGTCCCTTTTTTGTTCCAGGATCTGATCTGTGACCCCACATTATGTGTTTAGTTGTTGTTTCTCCTTAGTCTGCTCCAATCTGTAACGTTCACTTCCTCTTTCCTTGTTAGGATGAGGTCATGCGTGTCGGGGAAGAACACCACAAAGATGTTGGTGCATCCTTGTCAGAGCATCATTTCAACGCACTGACCACGTCAGTGTGTCTCACTGTGATGGGCACCTGGATCGCTTCCTTAAGTTGATGTCTGCTGGATTTCCATGCTGGAAAAGTTACTATGTTTCTTTCCCTTTGTAGTTTCAGGATATTGTTGGAGACTAGGCAAATCCTGTTTCTCCTTGTATAATACTTTGATCCCATAATTTTAGCATCCATCTGTGGATCCTGCCTGCAGCGATGATTATGGTGGTGTTTGCCTAGTGATTCTCTATTTCCCCCTTTCCTTTTACATTTTTTTTTTTAAGCCTGGTCAAGTGAAGCAGTGGGAGTGCAGAAGGAGCAAAGGAATCTGTAACTGGTTGTGATCAATCAGTTGTAAACACCACTGCACTCGGACCAACCCCCTTTACATTTATTTATTGGGATTCTATTGCAAGGAAGATCTGGCCCTTCTTCCCCATTTGTTTGTTTATTCGATTATTTATATCTGGTTTTATTCTATGGGTTAAAATCAAATATTATCATTAATTATTTGTGGCTCAAATTGTTCTAGCTTTGGTCGTTTTAGGAGCGCCTTTAGGTTTTCTCCTGTGTTCTTGAAAGCTCCCCCCCATTTTTTTTTTTTTTTAGCATTTCCTTAATTTCTGGGACCACAGATTATTCTAGGCTTATAACTTCCCTGCCCAGCCCTAGAATCAACTACTTCTCCAAGTAGTCCTGGTTTCCTTTATTGGAGAATGGTATTTAGAAACCAAGATCTTGTTGCTAGGTGTGCTCATTGCTACTGGAGTTATCATTGCTTCTATTAATAGGTCCTCTTAGCACACAAAACCAGGAAATATATTTATATATGCACGCATACATACACATGTACTAACCCCTGTATACATACACATCTATATTTCAATATCTCTATCTGTATACGTATATTAAAAAACATAAGTTTATACTGGTAACCTCTTGCTCCAGTCTAACACCACAGATTCATTTTATGTTAGTCTTCTCCCCTTTCGTTATTTATAACTTCTTTCTCCAACAGTGAATAACCCTCTCAACCATTTTCTCCGTTGGGTTGTAGGTTGTTTTCTGATGGTTTTGCTAGTGTCGTGGCTGATCTGCATACATTTATTCCTGGGGACTGTAGATTTATTGAATTCAACTCATCTTTAGGTACCATCTGGAGGCAGAGGTGAGTGTGATTAATGTGTGGTTGTGTACGCAGAGCCGCACTAGGGTTTACTGACCGCCCCTGTGGGATCTGTGCCTCCGTCCGCGCTCTCCTTCTCTATGCTGTGCTGCTTTCCTGCCAACTGCATATGTCAATACTGTCGTCTAGCTCCCAGCTGCAGAATTCTCTGTGAGGTGAGAACACACTGTACTCTGATGCTAGAAGCGAAAAAGGCTGCCTGGTCCAAGGTGAGAAACAACTGCCACTCATTTCTATGCCACCTGCTCTTGGTGGGCATGTGTTTAACATTGTCAGTAGAATGGGTTAAAGGGAAGTGATCGGGAATACAACGGAGCTCAGAGATCTGAACAGCCTGGCTCTACCACCTGTGACCAGGACTTGTCACTTTACTGCTCCAGGGAGTGGAGGTCTACCTATCTCTCAGAACAGGCAGGCGTATTAGTACGACACACTTAGTGGCTTCAAACAACACCCATTTATCATTTCATACTTCTGTAGGGCATTAGTCTGGATGTTGCATGACTGGCTTGTTTTTTGAGGGTCCCACAAGACTCCAAGCAAGGTGCCATCTGGGATTCTCATCTGGAGGTTGGGGGCATCTGCCGGGCTCCCGTGGTTGTGGCAGAATTCAGCTCCTTGTGGCTACAGGGCTGAGGTTGGCCCCCCAGTTTTCTTTGCTGGCTGGCTGCCAGGGGCCACTCTCAGTTCCTAGAGGGCCCCTCCCTCATTTCCTGGCCGTCTCCAAAGCTGGCAACACAGCCTCTCTGCCAGGTCCAATCCTTCTCGTGCTTCCAGTCCCCTTTGCCAGGAGGAGCCCACCCCTTTTAAGGCTATCGGATTAGTGCTAGCCCACGCAGGATAGTTTCCCTGGCTAATTTGGTCGGCTAATGCCTGCAGAATGCCTTGTGCCAGATAATGTAACGCAGTCACGGGAGTGATGTCTCATCCGATCGCGCCCACACACAAGGGCGGCGAGGGTCACTGGGGCCATCCTAGAATTCTGCCAACCACAGCTGAAAGTGATCCAGCCTCATGCCAGCACCAAAGTGTTTCCTCAGTGTATGCAACAGAAATTTATCCTCTCGCACTTCTGGAGGCCAAAACTCTGACAGCAGGGTGTCAGCAAGGTGACAGCAAGGTGTCAGCAAGGGCCCAGTTCCCTCTGACAGCTTAGGGGAGGGTCCTTCCTTGCCTCTTGCAGCTTCTGTGGCTCCTGGCATTCCTTGGCTTGTGGCAACATCACTCTCATCTCTGCCTCTGTGTATCTGTGTGTCCAAATCTCTCTCTCCTTTCTCTTACAAAGACATGGGTCGTTGGGTTTAGGGCCCACCCTGAATCCAGGATGATTCCATCTTCAGATCCTTAACTAACTTTATCTGCAAAAACCCTATTTCCAAATAAAGTCACTTTCTGAGATTTTGGGTGGACAAGAATTTTGAAGGGTACTATTCAATCCACTATATTCAGGATGGGGCGGTAATGTCCTTTGTAAACAGTCCCTCCCTAGTCCTAGTACCTCTGTTTTTCTATCTAAGAAAGATAAGTCTCGTTGTTAATTTTGACTTGACCCAAAGCCTTGAAGCTAGTGAATGCAGACTCAGGATTCAGATTGAGGTCTGCTTAACTCAGAGCCCATGCTCTTACCCTTTGGGTATATTTTGTCATATAGATTACCTTATGTTAGCAATCTCCTTTTATCATACATTGAGTTTGCATGCAATTTTTCACTGTTACAAGCACTGCAAGAATTTCAGGGCCATGAGGGTGGGAGGTTTTTTTCTGCTTTGTTCATTGCTATATCCTCTATGCCTAGAACACTTGGCACTCAGTAATACATGTTTGTTGTTGAATGCACTTTTCTATAAACTCCTTAGAACTAAATATTTACCCTTGCTCAAGACAGTTTCTGTAGGATGAATTCCGGAACTGAAGTAGTGGGGCTTGACAGGATGATTGAAAATGTTTTCTGAACTGGGCACGGTGGTTCACGCCTATAATCCCCGCACTTTGGGAGGCCAAGGCAGGGTGATCGCTGGAGGCCAGGAGTTCCAGACCAGCCGGGGCAACACAGTGAAACGCTGTCTCACCAAAAACATTAATTTCCTCAAGTTTGAGATGCTTTTTGTTATTTGTTTCAGTGTTTCTGAAATAGGGAGAGTGTCTGCATTTAATCCACTGCTTTTTTCTACTCCGAAAAGCTGCCATTGGTTAAAGAAGTACTGTAGAGTCTGTCTTACGAAGATTGTTGGAAGGATTAAATGAAATAATGGCAACAAATTGCTTAGTGCAGACAATCAATCCTAGCAGTTCTTATTGTGATTATTATAAAATTGGAGAGGAAAGGGTCACATACAAGGTAGGTGGGTATTCAGATGGAAAGAACAGAGTCTAACCAGGGCTGGTTTGGGCAGATGGCAGATAAAGCATCCAGACGATGTGCCGTCTGCTGCGGATGTCCCTGCTCAGTGATGCCTGGAGGGACCTGGGCTCTTTTCAGTGTATCTTTCTGCTCTGACTTTGTCTTCTCTTCGTGGTTGTCACTTTCCAGCCTGTACCTCCAGGCAGGAAGGAGGAAGGGAACGACTGACCGGCAGCCACATGTGGCCTGTCTTAGTGCAAAGGATATATTTGACTCTACGTCTGTTTCTTACCTCTTACAAACCTACACTCAAGGTTTACAAGAGAGGTCGATTCTTCACTAAACAATATTGGGATAACTGGCTCACTATTTAGAAAAAATAAAGTTAGATTCTCTTTCTCACACTATGCCAAGCTAAATTCTAGGTGGATTAGAGATTTAGTTTTGTTTTTTTTTTCTTTTGAGACAGAGTCTCACTTTCTTGCCTGGGCTAGAGTGCTGTGGCATCAGCCTAGCTCACAGCAACCTCAAACTCCTGGGCTCAAGTGATCCTCCTGCCTCAGCCTCCAAAGTAGCTGGGACTACAGGCACATGCCACTATGCCCAGCTAATTTTTTTCTATTTTTAGTTGTTTGGCTAATTTCTTTCTATTTTTTTAGTAGAGACGGGGTCTCACTCTTGCTCAGGCTGGTCTCGAACTCCTGAGCTCAAGCGATCCTCCTGCCTCGGCCTCCCAGAGTGCTAGGATTACAGGCGTGAGCCACTGTGCCTGGCTGAGATTCAGATTTTTTAAAGGCAAGAAAATACAGGTGTTTATATCTATAATTTCTGAGCATGTTACTAAAAGCAGACACTTTAAAGGAAAAGTGTGATAATTTTGACTTTACCTCTATTTTAAAATTGTGCCAGTAATACCAGTTAACAAAATTACAAGACAAACAGCTAATCAGGAAGAATATTTGTAACATGTGACAAAAGGTTAATATTTTTACCATACGGTGAACTGTTAAATAAACCAGTAAGAAAATAGTTGAATGTATCTCAGCAAAAATGGGCAAACAAGTATCAAGCAATTTGTTAAAGAAGAAATATAAATAATAGTAAACTTAAAAATGTGTTTAGCCACGCTGGTGATCCAAGAAATACAAATTGGAAGTATTAGAAAAATAAGTAATTTTTAACCTATCAAATTGGCAAAGATGAAATAGTATTTCAATACTCAGCGTTGGTGAGACTCCTCTGAAATAGGCACTCGAACACCGGTAGTAGGAGTATGAAATTCGTTGAGTCTCTAGGAGGGTGGCTTAGCAAATTGTACAGTAAGTTCTTAATACATACTTGTTGGCTGTAAGCCCTGAGGGCAGGGACTGGTCCCCAGCCAATTTGTCCCTGGGTCTCAGATTCCTTTTTTCTAGGAAGAGCCCCTTCGCCCCTTAGGGCCTTTCCTTTTGCCCTGCCAGGGGTGAAGGGGGAAGAGAAGACGGTTCTCCCCCTCCCCCCAGGGATTGCTGGGCTGCCCTCCCCGGGGACTGGCCGGTGGCAGACCTGAGCCAGCTGGGATTCTTTCACTTTTTTCACAGAAGCTGAAAGGTTGTGTTTGTGGGGGAGAAGGGGGTAGGTGTGGGGTATGTGTCCTGCTATTCAAGAGAGTCCTGGAAGACATGGGGGGATATGGGCACTCTCTGTCCTTTCCTGGAAGCCAGAGGTTGTCCCAAGCCAGGGACAGGATGCTTGTTTTCTTAGAGCACAGAGGCTTGGGGCCAGGTGGAGCCGTGTTGGCCGCCAGGGAGGCTGGCCCTGCTTTCCCTACCAGGAGAGAGGCCGAGGCTTAGGGCCCTGGAATTCCTCCTTGCTTCTGTCCCTCTCTCCCTCTGCTCACTGAGGGTGCATCCTGTGCCCTGCCACCCTGGGCCCACGTGACATCGATTGGCGTGTCTATATTTCAGCGCTGACCATCTCCCCAATGTTGGATCCTTTCCATCTGACAGGCTGGGCAAGTTCTCAGGATACCAGGTCCTTGGGTGGCTTCCAGGGGCAGCCAGCCTCGGCTGTTCCCATCCCCTTTCCCAGAAAGGTGCAAGAAGTACAAAGTCACCCTCTCCCCCAGACTGCTGGTGACCAAAGTACCAGCCTGGGAAGTTCTTCATCCAGGTTCCTGCTCCTCCGTCCTCAGCCGCCCCTCTGACGCCCCCCGACACCTCGAGGTTCCTCCCACGGCAGGAGCCTTGACCGTGGGGAAACCGTGGTGTGCGCACAGCTCCGCTGGCCAGCCCGTGGCCGTGACCTTGGATACTCTGGCATCACTCCCTCTCCTCAGCAGCACTCGGGGCCCCTCCCCCAGCATTTCGGCATGTGTGCAACGGCAGTGCAACTTAGAGTTTCCATGAGCCGCTGAGAAATTCTAGAAACAGCCTGTACTTGTGGGCTTTCCGTTTTCTTCCCCTGCCACAGGGAGAAGTGGGAATGTTATTTTTGGTGGGATTATCAGCTGGTTGCGTTCTCAGGGATGTGGGAAGGGAGGCTGCCTGCCTGTGCCTGCCTCTCCCTACCACCTTCCTTTTGGATCCCCCCGCACCCCACCTTATGTTTGTGAAAACATTTGCCAACCTGCATTTTATATTCCCACCCCAGATCCACTTCTCTGGCTCTCTGGGGTCTTCAGCTCTATGGAGTGACCCTGCAGGAGAGGAGGCCTCACGCCCTAAGGTTGCTTAGAATTCACCTGGGCATAGAGACCACAGAACAGCACAATTGTGAAATGTGTGGCGCCGCATGAACGGGTGGTGGGAAAGTCTCACGTCCTTCCGGTGGATGTTCTTTGGGGACCGACAGGGGCCAGGCACGCCTTCCTCCAGACTCTGGGGATTAAATAGGCTCCGAATTTCTGCCCTCCTGGAGTTGACAATCTGTGAGGAGGAGATGGCTAACAAATATGTAAAAAGAAGAAAGACTGTTGTAGAGAATGATATATGCTAAGAGGAAAATAAAACGGGGCGTTAGGGTTCTAAATGCCTGGGAGTGGGCTTTATGGGTGCAAGGTGGTGACATTTGAACTGAGACTTGTTGTGAAGATGCAGAGGAAGAACCTTCTAGGCAGAAGGAACAGCAAGTGCAAAGGCCCTGAGGTCACAATGAGCTTGATGCATTAAAAGGACAGAAAGGTCACCTTGGTGGCTGGGGCCTAATGAGTGACAGGGGTCGGTCATCAGGCCAGTGGGACAGGAAAGGGCCAGATGATGCAGTGACTTACAGGCTAGGAAAAGTTGTTTAGCATTTAGTCCACTTATACTGGGAAGCCATTGGAGAGATTAGAGCAAAGAAAGTGCTGGAATCAGATTGTGCTTTAGCAGGATAACTCTTTCGTTAAGCTGTAGATTTAAGATTTAGGCACTTGATGTGTGTATATGTTAGAGAGAGAGAGAGAGAGGAGACCCTGATAATATGGGGGTAGATGCTGAATGGAAGCTGGAAGGCCTGTTAAGAGATGTTATTTTATTTCAACATTTTGGGAGTTTACAGTATAGTGTCTTCACATTCAGACAGTCCTTCCAAATATTCTGGAGGAGAGGTCTTGAAGAATGAGCAGCATTCATTCTTCAGGGCAGTCGTTATTAAAACTTGGAATGTACACTTGGTTTAACGTCTCTGTAGTTCGTTCACTTTGGGCTGCAGTTTTTTCATCACTGTCTTGCTGATGAGTTTTTATTTCTGTGAATAGTGCTGCCATTCGAGTTCTTAAATCCACCTCTTTTTTTCCTCCCTGTTTGGTGTTGACAGTCACCCACACTGGAGCCTGTCGGAACTGCAAGCTAAAATCAGGAACCCTTTCTGTGTGGCAGTCCCATTGCCCCTTGGGGTTCGTGTTGGCTGAAAAGGGTAAGCCTTTAAGTCTGGTTAGAATGTTGATCCCTTTTTAATAGGCAAACTGTTTCAAGGAGGCGGGGGAGTGGAAGGGCAAGTGGAAATACATGCATAAGTTGTTATGTTGTTAGAGAGGTAGCTGCTTTTGTACCAAATTGCCTGGAGACTGCCACGGTACCCCATAGCCCTGGAGGATTCTTTAACCTGAGGATAGCGACCCTTGCCCTGTGGGTCTCTGCCAGCCCCAGATCTATAGAGTGTGCTATGAACCAGCAACCGATTGCCCTTCCTCTGGAATCATCTGTGTGTGTGCTCTTGACGGCCTCTCTCCAGGGCTCTGGCCTGTGCAGAGGTGGGAGAATCAGGGGGGCCGAGGGCCAGGGTCTCCTGCGCTCCGCTGCACCTTTGACAACTTGGAAAAGACACAGGTAGAGCCCTGCTTTTAGCCCCATGACCCTAAATAATGCATCCCAAGCGAAGTCTGTCTCTGCCCTTTCTAGGGAGGGTGAGGTTGTGCCTGCTGCATTTGCATAGCCAAGCAGCATGTACTTATTAAGGTCCCACCAAACCCACAGGACTGTTAGGAAACAACCAGAAAAGTTAACTTAAAATATAAGGCCTATCATTCTAAGACAGTATGACATTGAAACAAAGCAGAAGGTGGGGATGCTTCCCAGATTGGGGTGGGACAGAGGGCGCTTCCTCCTGCAGTGCAGCGCTTTCTTCCGTCCGGGCCCTTCCCGTCCGTCTTGTGCGCAGGGTGCGTGGAGCATGTGCAGACCACATTCAGCTTTTTGTCTTACATTAATCGGACTTCCTAATCCTGTAGGGGGGGATGGAGACAGGAAGGTGGAACATTCCGGATGGAGCCCAGGGCCCAGGCAAGAGAGTAATGGCAGGTGAGAGTGGAAGGTGGGCTGCAGCCTAGGTGGAGAGACCCCTGACCACCAGGCGGAGGAGCGTGGCGTGTTGCTGGGGGGGGGGAGGTGTTACTTTGGGTGGGGGGTGACGTGATGCGTGTGGGGCAGGGTGTTCTGGAGGGGAGGCAGCAGCACGGGGTGCGCCGCAGTGGTTGCTGTTCAGGAGCCTGGGCTCTTGGGAAGCAGGATGCTCTGGTTCACGGCGAGCCCTGCAGTGAGGAAGCAGAGGATGTGGGAAGGCTTTTCAGCCCAGTAATGGGACGCCGGCTGCCAGTGACCTTGGGCCAGAAGAATGTACTGTGTGGGAGGTTCGGACAGCAGGAGGGAAAATGGAAAGAAGAATTATGATTCATTTGTCCACCTTTCTCATCCAACTTGGAAATACGGGATTTCCCTTTTTCCTCCCCGGTAGCTCACTTTCTTATGGGAATAGGGCTCATTTACTAATCTGTTCATACATATAGTTACTGAGAAATCAGAAGTCTGGCGGGCAGTCCCCGCCTTTCTGCTGAGCCCTGGTCGTGCAGTCCTGTGCTGTGCCAGGCTGGGAGGCTCGGGCACTGGACAGCGGCACTTCTCCGCTTTGGTTAGGAACTCTGGAAATCCAATGAAGCTCTGCCTCTCCCTGCAAAAGTAGTGGTCCTCAGACTTCCGTGTGCAGCATGGTCACCTGGAGTGCTTATTAAAACCCAGCTTGCTCCACCCTCCCCCCCAGAGTTTCTGATCTACTGGGTTTCGGGGGAGGGGCTGAGAAGTTTCCCTTCCAGTGGTGGTGCCCCTGCTGTTCCAGGGACCACACTTTGAGAACCACTTCCCTAGAGAAACTACCACACATGACTCAGCCCCTCAGCTGCAGACTGGCTGCGCCTTGAGGAAGGCCTTGAGCTGGCTTGCAGGGTGGGGGTTTGGTGCGGAATGTCTGCGGGCCAGAGGGTGTTAGGGCCCCAGGCAAAGAGCAGTGGAGGTGCCCCGGGGGCCCCGGCTTCTAGTGGAGACTAGACTCACCGCCCCAGGGAAAACGGATCCTAAGTCAGCAGAGTGGACTTGGTGGGACACAAAGGCTCACTGTCCGGGAAGGGCCCACCTCACTCCCAGGAAGAGCCCGAGGCTCAGAGAACTCTCCTTACCTGTTGTAGAAAGGGAGAAAGCCTAAGAGGCTTCTTCTGAGAGGCCCCTGGGGACACATTTTGAGTTGGAGTTAGCATTGTAAGTGGCCCTCCTTCTACAGCAAGAGTTGAGAGGGACAAGCAGGATTGAGAGGACCTGTCCCGGCCCAGTTTAGGAGGTGGGGGCTGGGGCTGGTCTTTCTGATGCGCGTGAGTGTTACTCACCGGTTGTGAGGACAGTGGTGGGGCCTGTTTCTCTGCTTGAAGCCTTGTAAGAGGAGCCTGCTCAGTTTTCTAATGGAAAACTATGAGGCGGGCGGCCCTGAGGGGCTGGGGGAAGCGTCCCGGTTGGGTGCTATTAAGCCAGAAGCCAGGAGAAAGAAGTCTTTCTTTAGACCAGACCAGGTGCTCCTGTGTTCTCTCACCTGGACAGGTGTGTGAGCCACCTGCGTGGTCACCCTGCCTCTGTGCTTGCCGGCCTCCAGCCCGTTCTCCACGCTACGGCCAGACGGGTACACTGAAAACACGCTTGTGACCAGGTCTCCTGAAACGGTCCCCACTGCCCTCTGGATAAAGTCCAGCCACCTTCACGAGCCTTCAGAGCTGTCCCTGCCCACCTCGTTAGCTTGTCTTTCTCTGCCCCCCCCCCCCAGGTCCTTTCACGTGCTCCCAAGCCACCCTGGACTCTTAAGGTTTCACACGTGTCATCTTCACTGAGTCTCCAGATAAAGCTGCTCCTTCATGGAAAATTCCACCCTCATCACCCACCCCCTTCACCTGACTCACTTTTACATGTGCTGCAGGTCTCAGCTAAAGAGATATGTCTTCTGGGAGCCTCCGCTGACCTCTGACACTGGCTTCGATTGTCCTGCTGTGTTCTCCGTAGCTTCCCGCGCCCAGCCTTGTCCCTGTCTACGGTGGACGGTGCAGACTGGCTTGTGCGCCAGGCATCCCTGACAAGGCATCGGGAGATTTACTCCTAGTGTCCTGGCCTATTTTATTAATAGTGCCTCCTTTTTATTCTTTTTTTTTTTTGTAATTTTTTTTTTGAAACAGGGTCTTGCTCTATCGCCCGGGGGCAGTGTGGTGGCGCAATCGTAGCTCACTGCAACCTCAAACTCGTGGGCTCAAGTGATCCTCCTACCTTGGCCTCCCAAAATGCTAAGGTTACAGGTGTGAGCCACTGTGCCCGCCCTATACTGCCTCCTTTGGATAATAAATTATGGTCCAACCTACTGAAAGTAGAGAATCAAAAACTACACGTTCGGGATACCCTTGCACTAACATTCCCAATGTGAGATTCTCCCACTTAGATGCACTTGAGCCTGTCTTAAATGTGTAACAGTCCCTATGGGAAGAGGCTAGACGTCCTCTTTCTCAGGATGGGCCTTGGGATATCCATCTTGCTGGTGTGGATCACGGCCAGGGCGTGGAATTCTGGAGCAGGCAGCTTCTTTATGCCGTCGCTCCCCCACGATGGGCAGAGGCAGCAGCTCCTTGGCAGTTTGGTTCTGCAGTGTGATTTTTGGGAGTAGCTCCTGGGAACTCAGCCTGGAGTCTGTTTCTTCAGCTCTTCCGATGAGTCTCTAAGCCATTTGATATCCTGTACAAAATCCCTTTCTTCTTTAATTACTTAACTGAACCCTGATCAGTTTCTTGACATCAGCCTTGTCATCATCGTTCTGGTAAGTTCCGTGTCGAGTTGTTTTCTTTCCTTGCTGTGTGAGGGCAGGTACTAGGTGTATCCTTTGCATCCCCAAAACTTAGCAGAATTCCTGACACATAACTGGTAGGCAGCAAATATTTGTTGAATAAACTCTTGGGCTGAGTTTTAAAAGCCTGGTAGGTGTGAGCCAGCTTTTAGTTCAACTAACATAAATGGAATTCAAGGTAAGGGGGTTCGTAATATGTGGTCGTGACGGGTGACTTCAGATGACCTGGGTTCTTGGTCTTTGTGTCACAGGACAATAGAATGTCTCTGGAAGGAGGTACTGCGCTCCCTGCTCTGCATCAGGGGCACATGCAGACAGACAACAGCTAGAAGGAAGGTTAACTTCTCTCCTTCCAGCCCCTTGTGTGTCCAGCCAGCATTGTAGTGGGGGGATGGGGGAAATGAGGACATAGAAGAAATGGCAGGCAAGGACCCTCCCTGCCTTCAAGCAACAAAAATCTTTGGTGGGGAGGCTCCCTGGGAGACAGGTAATTAGGAGTCCAAAGTAGTTGGAGAAAAGTGCTAAAGGAGTGGTCCAAGAAGGCTTCCTGGAAGAGGAGGCAATGAGCCGCCCTCTGAGGATAAGCAGAAGTCAGGTCTAGGTGACAGGTTGTGCTGAGAACGTGGAAGTCTGGGAACTAGGGAGCAGTGACCTCCAGTGCTGTGCTGCGTGTCCTTTAGGCTCTGTGTTACATACCAGAGGGCCCTGCGCGCCTGCTGGTGTCACGGTTTAGTTGTGCTGGGTGGGCACACAGGGGAGGCTAGTGGCAGGGCCCTGTCCAACACCGATCTGTTTGGGTGTCATCCTGTCTGATGATTTAGCCACGGCATCATGCTTTTTTGTTTATTTATTTGACACTGAATAACAAGTCGGGGAGTTTTGCTTCATTCAAGTGGGTGATGTAAGCGGTGGATTGTGAGTAACATGTTTTCCGAAGCCACATGCCGGGGCCCCGTGGTCCGACAAACAGGAGTTCACTTGGACGGCAGGGCAGCGTTTTGCAACCGAGTCTGGGAAATGTTGATGGATGAGTGATGAGAATAGAGGTGACTCTTGCCCTGGCCACCGGTCGGGGAGAGTCCCGAGTTGGGGAACCCTGGCTGTCTCCTGCGGGGCCTTTCCTGCTCACCGCCTGCCTGACTCAGTTAGTTTTGGAAGCACTTTTTGCTTCGTCAAGCTCCAGGCTCCGGCTGGGCTGGAGCAGGGAGCCTGGCAAACGTGCTCCCTCCCCCCTCCTGGCTCTGACGCCGGGCCTGGCTGTCATTACCCTCGCTCCAGGCGCAGCGTGGGGCTAAATAAGCCATCCCTGCCTGTCTGTGCTGGCTGCCCTGGGCCCTGAGCCCCGTCTCTGCCCTCCTAACCTCCTCCCACCAGCTCTGACACACACAGTGGGGGCTCAGTAAATACTGCGTGGTGAGCAGCAGGCTGCTGGTTCTAATTTTGTTTCCCGCTTCTGGGTCACCACTGATTTTTTTTTTCTTTTCCTTTTTTTTTTTATGTTTTCCCATCCTGCCCTTCCCAGCAGCGTGAGGTTTTGTGGGGAGAGTGAGTAGGCTCTGCGGGCCAGCACCCTCCTGGACCGTCTGCGGAAATCTTCCACCTTGGGTGGCCTTTGGCTGTGCCAAAGCTTCGGGCTAAGGTCCTGGGAGTGGGAGCTGGAAGCTGAGAACACATCCTTTTAGGGTCTGGAGGAGAGCGGTTAGGTGGGAGGGCAGAAGGAGGCAGGAGAAGAATGGGCTGATTAAGTTCCTGGGCCACCTTTGCAAGGCCGGGCGAAGGTTGGTTGGTTTCCCAGCCATAACGTTTGCTCTTTCCTTGGGAGAAGAGTTCAGCTCAGGATGGCTTGTCCTAACGGAGACTGGCCTCTGGACAATGTTCATTTGGTGGGTGAGGAGGGCCACCAGCTGGAGGGTTTTTCTCAAAGCTCTTGGAACCTCAGAGAAGCCTCCAGGGCAGTATTTCCCTGAGTACCAAGCCTGAATGTCGAGAGTATAGACTAGTTAAGTATTTGTAGAACACTTGGCAGCTTTTGTAGGTAGATGTATTAATGCCTGCTTCTGTGGGTTTTAGGTTTTGTGCCATACTTACTCCTTGATTATAAAAATAATTGCCCATGTTTTCTTACATTGCAAGACCCCGCCACGGATTGGAACACATCAATGGGTTGATGTTAAAACAAACAAACACCCCAAAACACTCCCAGTCCCACCACTCAGAAATAGCCATCGCTGATATTAGGTGAACGTTATCCCAGTTTTTCTTCCAGGTGTACTCACAGATAAACGGATATAGAGAAATAGTTGTAAATATATCCTATAAAAAAGCATTAAAATTTTCCCGAATATAACAGAAGAAAAATACACTGCAGTAAAATTAATTACTAAGCTTTAAAGAAACATGTTTTTCAGAACAGATAATTTCCTAAGAGATCCCAATAAAGTAAAGAAAATAGCTTGTGAGTCATGTCTATAATTACTTATTTCCATTTGAGATAGTATCTATTGACTTTTTGCTATTAAAAAAAATGAGGACATTAGAATTCTCACATTTTTTTCTGATCTCCTCCCCCCCCCATATCCTGGTGGTGTTGATTATATTATGAAATTGCCCATTTTTTAACATTCAGATTGTGTCCTGTGAACTCTAATCCCCTTAATGATTTTTTTCTTATTTCTTCTTTAAAGGGTTTTATTGCTTACCATGGTTTCTGCGTTCCTGAGCCCTTTATCTTCATTTCTAGATTAATTCACTGCATTTCATTAAGTCCTTTTTCCTCCATGGGACTGTATTCTCTGCCATCTTTTTCGTGCCTGAGAATTTCTGCCTGTCATCTTTACCAAATTTGTACGCTATCTTGGCTGGGAATAATATTCTCAGTTCATATTTTCTTTCCCTCTGAATTGTCTAGACCTTCTGACATTTTGATACTGACTGTTGCCATAGGGAGGATGAAGACAGTCTGAGTTTTTTCCCCACTTAAAGAAGTTTTGGTGGGTTTCACAATTTTCATAATAAATCCTTTTGGGGGAAAAAGTTTCTTCTGGATGCTTGAAAAAGTCTTGTCTTTTAAGTTCAGTAGCTGAACTAGACAGTGTCTCAGTGTTAAACGTTGGTGGAACACAGTGCATTATTTCAATCTTTAGTGTTCCGTTTTTACTTTCATTTCAGGGAAATCTCGTGTTATTTATCTTTGAAAATATCTTCCATTCCGTTCCTGGGTTTTGTTCTTCCAGAACCCCAGTCATCCTTATCTTGATATCTTTGTCTTCTTACTCTTTGCTTTAAGTTGTCTCTTCCCTCTGCATGCACTATGATTATCTCACACTTTCCTTTCTCAGAATTTCTGCCTTAAATTACCGGCAAATTTGTTCTCTGTCCATGATAATTTATTTATTAGTTCATCATTGATGTTTTCTTCTTTTTTTTTTTTTTTTTTTGTTTAGTAAGCCTACATCTCCATTTATCTCATTTTGTTTCATAATCTCATCTTTGAGCCCTTGTTGTATTGAATGAATGGCTCTAATTCATTCGTTCCTCGGTGTGGAGCAGTGGTGAGGAACGGCTTTCTCTGGAGCTGTGTTTTACTTTGGGTTGACGTCTTTGTCTGTTGCTTGGATTCCCTGCTCGCTCTTCTCATCTTGTTCATGCGAGTGCTCTTCTGCGCAGATGTTCTGTTGGCTCTGAAATAAGGGAGTGACTTTCCTCCAGCCGGGTCCAGGCTGGTCTGTCCCCACGGCAACCCCAGCAGTGCTCAGGGCCAGGCACCCGGGATCTGTTTTCTGTAGCCTGAAGGAGGGGTGAACGGGAGATGGATCTGTCCTCGTTCAGGGACTAGTTAGTGGTCCCCGTAGTGTGGTTCAGCCCACTTACTTGGAGGTGTGTCCCATTTCTGTGGAAGGGAAAGAATACTCCCTGGACTTTAGAACTGGACAATTTCCCCGATTCAAAATGTGACTGTGGGGCCCTTTCTTCCTTCGGAGAGTCAGCCCATCATTCTTGCTCCGGTTTTACCGTTTTTTTTTTTTTTTGCTTCTCCCCAGTAGTTTTTGCCACCCCTTCTCAATTGATAAGGAAAAGAATTGGTGGCAGTTTGCCTCTCCCTGGATTTGGGGGTGTTGGCCACACAGGTGTGGAGGACCCGGGCCAGGAGATGAGCTGCGAGGATGCCTCCTTCACTTCTTTCCTTGCTCTGGGTTTGAGGTTAAGGTATCTGACTGTGCCCACTTCCTTCTTTGGTTGCTGTTGGTGAATTTTGTTTTTCTTTTTTACTATTTTTTTTTTAACTCATTTTCTTAATTATCAGTGGAAGGAAAATTGTGCTCCCATTTCAATTTTCCATCTCAACTCAGACGTCTTTAAGTAGTGTTTCAACATACTTTCTCTTTTGTAACACCCATAAAAGTCTGCGGGTGGTGTATTTTCTTCCTTTTTTCAAAGTGAGGAAATGGGTTCAGTGGGACTTGCTTGGAGTCCTGCCACAGATTGGGCTTCGGAGCCCAGGTCCAGTGGTCCTTCCATTGCCAAAGTCAATGCACCTCAGGTTACTAGCACCCACCGTGCTAGAGACAGGTAGCACTGGATGTTTTGATTCCTTGAGACCTCCACCCTCCACTCTGAGGCCTGGCTTCTCTTTTGTCTGCAAGTTTCAGGGTTTTTCCCATGACCAAGATGGTGTCCCTTGACTCCCCCAGAGCCATTGGTAGCTGGCCCAACTGTGGGTAGCTGGTAGTGGGAGATGGGTTTCTACTAGGCTGACAGGTCACACCCTAGAGTGGGGTTGGGCTGGAAGCCAGGAGCAAGCCCAGCCGGCGCTGAGGTCTGGTGCAGAGACGGCTGCTAACTGGGAGAGACCCCTGGGAGCGGTGGGGTCTCCGGTAGTGGTGGGCTGGGCTGTGGACGCTCATGACCCTGGTGATGTGCCGAGACTGCGGGTGGCTCAGAGACCCCGCCTCTGTTTCCCAGAGGAATATATGAAAATATCTCGTCCTTTGAATTTCAGGTGACAGTTGCGGGGAGAGCTCAGGTAATTGTGCTGAGCCGGTCAGCAGTGAACCAAGAGCTCTGGGCAGATTACTGCCGCCCCCACCCCTCCAGCCCTGTGGTCTGTCTGTGGTGTGGACGATCAAGCTTTTCTCAATTTTAAGTAAAGTGCTTCGTAAGAACCCAATTCAGGCTGCCCTCAGGCCCACTGCCACTGCTGGTGACACTGCTGCAGTGTGCTGTGTCCCACAGCCCGCACGTGGAGGGCACGGAGTGGGCTCGGGCGTGGGGGACAAGTTCATGTCTTCTTGGCCCCGGAAACGGTCCGAGTTGGCCAAGGTTGTCTCTGGGGCATTTGGTCTCGTGTTCCGCGTTTTGTTTCTGTGCCCAGAGGACTCAGCATGGGAACGGCGGGCTCCCGGGCCAGCCGGCGGGTCGGGGATGGGGTGGGCGTTTGGGGGGCTGGCGGCGCCGAGGCCCATCGGGTTTCCGTGCCTGTTCTCACTTCAGTGCCCAGCTCTTGAGCGAGCATCGTCATGGCAAGTCACTGCCTTGTCCCGTCAAAGAGAAGTAAATGTTTTCTCCCCTCTGAGAGGGGAGGTGGACATAGAAAACGTCCACAGGACAGAAGTGCCGCTTCTAGGCTGAGATACTTCTGGACCAAGTGAGGGGTGACAGTAGGCGGAATTCCAGTTTAGGAGCCTTCGGGGTGGTGAGGCCACTTCTGAACTTCAAGGAAGGTTCTAGAGCAGCATTTCTTGCTGACCACCTCCTGTGTCTTTCATTCCCTTCCCCACACACCCCTACGTTTGGGTCTGGCACCTTGGAGACAGTGGAGGAGGCACCAAAATAATTTATTTCTTTGACCCTGAGGCGAGTACACAAAGGGGTAGAGAGAGTCCAGCCTCTATTTAGCAGGGAGAGCCTGGTCCTCCCAGCCAGCAACGCCCTTGGGCCTTTGTACCCCAGGAGCACTGTGGTGGTGCAGTGGGTCACCAGGGGCCACTTGTGGAGCATGGAGCACAGGGCTGGCCTTCCTTCTGCAGCCGGGGCCACACATGAGGACCCCTGCCCGGCTTGCCATTCCTGCTGTATCAAGAGCTCCATGTATTTTCTTTTCTTTCTTTTTTTTCATTCTTTTCTTTTCTTTTTTTAGAGATGGAATCTCAATCTTTTGCCCAGGCTGGAGTGCAGTGGCATCACTGTAGCTCACTGGAGCCTCCAATTCCTGGGCTCAAGCGATCCTCCTGCCTCAGCCTCCCAAGTAGCTGGGCCTACAGGTGCGCACCACCGTGCCCAGCTAATTTTTAAAAAATTTGCTTGTGGGTCGGTCCAAGTGCAGGGGTGTTTACAACTAATTGATCACAACCAGTTACAGATTGCTTTGTTCCTTCTCCACTCCTCCCACTGCTTCACTTGACCAGCCTTAAAAAAAATAAAATAAAAAATGTCTCACTATTATCGCCCAGGCTGGTCTCGAGCTCCTGGGCTCAAACCATCCTCTCGCCTTGGCCTCGTAAAGTGTTAGGATTACGGGCGTGAGCCACTGCGCCCTGCCTGGCCTATGTTTTCTTCGTCTCTTCTTTCCTCCAAAGAATCTTTTGCAAACTTTTTTTTCTGTAAGAATAACTTGTAGTTAAGAAAAAAAAATCTCCATTGGAGCAGAAAGCCCCCCTTTGATGTCTGCCAACAAGGGCAGAGTCACTTGGACGTGAAGTGTCGCTTGCAGCTCCGAGGTCTCTGGACCAGAACCTCTTACTGCCCTGTAGCTGTGTCCAGACCCTCCCCTGACCCTTTAGGGGCTGAGCTTCTGCCTCGAGTGCTGGGCAGGCAGGAGGGCTCTGCCTGCTGGATCTGCCCACCCCGTGGGGACTGGAGTCGGGACTGGCTGGGCTCCAAAGCCTGGGAGGAAAGGGCAACTGGGCTGGGGGGAGGGCGGAGGGGGGAGGAGAAAGGTCACCTGGGAGAAGCTAATGTGGCCCCATGGGCTTGGTTTTCTGATCATACAACCTCTTCCCTGGCACTCCAGGCTGTCACAACAGTCATCTGAGGGCCCAGAGGGCCACTGGGTCAGCAAAGAGTAAATACTTCATGAATGTTTACCTCTAGGTGAATGCCCAGCCAGGCAGGGCTGCTAAATTACCCTGGATTCTCCATACCCAAAGTGTTTCTGTGTTTGTGTTTTCAGTGTTTTGAAGTTGTTGCAGATAAACTTAGGGAACATAGCTGAAGTGGGAGCAACTGTTGGTTTGTCTTGTTGAAGTGATTCTACAGCAGAGTCTCCACTAAGGCATGCCTGGGCAGTCCCCTCACAGCTCTCCAGGCTGTCTTAAGCCTAAATTTGGGTGCTTGTTGGGGCTGACAGAAATTGGAAATTATCAGCTGGGCGCGGTAGCTCACACCTGTAATCCCAGCATTTTGGGAGGCCAAGGTGGGAGGATCACTTGAGGCCAGGAGTTCAAGACTGGCCTGGGCAACATAGCAAGACCCCATCCCTACTCAAAAGAAAAAAAACAGTTAAAGGAAATTTGGAAAGATCTTCAGAGACATGCAGGATTTTGTAGCTCCCCGTGGGATCCAGGATGTGTACTTTTGTGTCTTCGTGCAGAGGGCACAGTGGTTAAGGAGGCACTGAGTTTGGTGTCGTTTCAGCTTGACTTTCAATTCATGAATAATTCCATTTCTAGCCTTGCTGGCTGTGGATCACGTTTCCTAATCTGTGAACCCCCCAATGTCCTTATCTGTTAAATGGGGATAAATTTCCCATGTTCTCTTAAAGGAATCAGTGGGTGCCAGGTGCTCGGCAGGGTCGGTACTGGGTGGGTGCCAGCTGCCACTCATCTCTTTGTGTCTCCTTTTCCGTATCCATGCGGACCTCTTTCCCGTCGTGTTGACAGCACAGCACAGCTCACCGCCCGCTCAGGCGGATAACCACTTTTTTTGTCCGAGGGGTCTTAGTCATTTTTGTCTAAGATCCACCCTGCTCGCCATAATTTAACTTCTGGTTCCTGCTGGGGATTTGAGATAGTGAGTCTCAAGGTAACACTTTCACACATCATCACTTTTGCTCATCCCTGGTCCATCCATTTGTGCCACTCACAGTGTATTCCACTGAAGAGTGGTATTTTATGTACCCAGATTCTGTGCCCTGCACGTGGAGCCTAAAGCCTGGCACGTCCCCGGGTATGTTTCGGCAGGGGACTTAACGTGACGCGTGAGCGCCAGGCCTGCACTTACGGTAGTTGTAGGTGAAAGTAAAGTTAGCCACGGGCTATTCCTGACTCTTCCATTAGCAGCTTGATGTCTGGGCTGAGAGTCAACTTTGGGATGACCCTGCTAATTATAAGTTTTATAATAATTGTAGCCACATTTTATTGAGTGCTTTCTCTAGTTCAGACGCTTGGTGAGGGCCTTGCCGTAGCATATGCCACTGAGTCTTCATAATAATCAGTGAGGTGGGGACCAGTTTTACAGAGAAGCTGAGTAGCTTGTCCACGGTCACGTGTCTGGTAAGCAGCTGTGTGGACATTCAGGCCACAGGAAAGGCCAGGGTAAGCTGCATTGCTGCTCTGGGTGGTTCTAGAATGTTGACTCTGGTTAAATAACTCACCCGGGATCACACTGCCCTCGCTCCTCTGTCACAAGCAACGGCCTGGCGGGGGATGGCCCACTGTGGAGTGGGTGCTGGGGAGGAGACAGCCACAGTGACTGGGCGCCTCCTGGTCTTGAGTAAGGAGGTTCGTTTCCCTGTCCTGGCATTTGCTTACATCACTAATTAAATTATAACCAAGATAAGGGAAGTGATTAACAAAAGAAGAATCATCAGTCCTGCTACCGTAAGCTTTCATTTTTCTGTTCTGTTACATAATTGTTCTCCTTTTTTACTTAATATTATACCCATGACTCATTTTTTTATAGCTGCATAGTAGTCTGTGAAATTGATGCAGTTTACTTGACCATAACATATCTTTCTGTGTGCAGCCTTCTTTGTTTTAGGATTACTTCTAGTAGGATAAATTCTAAAAGTAGAATTATTATTATTGTTGTTATCATTATTTTTGCTTATATGTAACACTTAAGCATAGGAGTAGACTTTTATTTTTTTTGAGACAGAGTCTTACTCTGTCGCCCAGGGCAGCGTAGTAGCACAGTCATAGCTCAGTGTAACCTCGAACTCCTGGGCTCAAGCGATCCTCCTGCCTCAGCCTCCTGAGTAGCCGGGACAACAGGCATGTGCCACCACACCTGGCTAATTTTTCTATTTTTTGTAGAGCCAGGGGTCTTGCTCTTGCTCAGGCTGGTCTCGAACTTCTGACCCCAAGCCATCTTCCCTCCTGAGCCTCTGGGAGTGCTAGGATTACAGGCATGAGCCACCGTGCCCACCCTATTGTATTTATTTCTTAGTAACTTTTAATTTTGGAGAATTTCAAACATATACAAAAGCAGACCGAGGCATCTAATGAATTTCCATCTCTCTGTCCCTTAGTTTCGACAGTTGTCACCTCGTGCCCCATCCTGTCTCGTCTGTACCCCCTGCACATACCCCTCCCTACTTTATTTTGAAGCAAATCCCAGATGTCATTTAATGCATAATTATTTCAGTATTGCTAAAAGGGCTTTTTAAAAATCATAACCACATCGCTGTTTTATTTCATTTTAAATTTGATCAAACCTGTTGAATTTGCCTTTTGTATTAATTTTCATTCTATCCTTTAAGAAGAAGGGTTCTTCTCAAAGGCTAGGCAGAGGCATCGAGAAGGGGCACGGAGTCAGACTTTGGTCCTGAGTGGATTCGGAGGGAAGGCGAGGCCCCTCGTGGCCGGCCTGGAGCAGTGGCCAGCAGACAGGTGGGATGGGAGTGGCCTCGCCGTCACCTGGCTTCTTGATCTTCCAGGCTGATCTGTCGCCATGAAGCTGCTGCACCCAGCCTTCCGCAGTGGCCTGCTGCTGGCCCTGCTCAGCCTATGGAGAGCTGCACCGGAGGCTCACGCTGCGTCCGCGGGCGTGCCAGCCATCAGCGCCTCCGCGTTCCTGCAGGACCTCATGCATCGCTATGGCGAGGGTGACAGCCTCACTCTGCAGCAGCTGAAGGCCCTGCTCAACCACCTGGACGTGGGAGTGGGCCGGAAGAATGTCAGCCAGCCCGTGCATGGCCAGAGGAACCTATCAACGGTAAGAGTCCCCTCTGGGCCAGCAGCTCTGCTCAGCACTGTCTCTGGCCTCTTGGGGGTCCCTCTCTTGTTGGGACATGGTGGCTGAGCAGCTTGGCACAGGGACGGCGGGACAGGCAGGCCTTGACGACAGAGTGCACAGGCCACTCTTTCCACCCATCGTCTGGATCAGCAAAGTCTGAGTCTCCGGCAGGGCCTCCTGCACCTGTGTGTGTGTTTTGAAGCCTGTACAAAGGGCAGCAGAGAAGTGGGGTTCTCAGCCCCCCAGACTTTCTCAGAGCTGCGCTGGAATCCCCTGGAAGTACCGGTGAGCCCTGGCTCCCAGGACAGCATTTCTAGTAGGGTGTATGGTTTACAAGCCCTCGCACGCTATCCCAGGTGAGCTGTGCAGCCCCTGTGCGTGCAGGTGGAATGATTATCACTGTACAGGAGGGACACTGAGGGCCCCACGGTGAGGTCCTGTAGGGACCAGGACCAGCACCCGGGGCTTTTGGCTTCTGGATCTGTGTTCTGTGTTCCGAGTCATCTTGGCTAATCAGAGCCTGAGCCTATTTGTGGCAGCCAAGTACAAGCCAGCCAGTGAAGTCTTTATATATCTACTCTGTACCCTGTGCTGAGTGTTTTGAGCAGCGGGGGAAAATGAGTCATATGTAAGGAGTTTACTGTCACCATGGGGAGCTCAACCAACAGAGGACAGGGTCGGCTGGTATGAAAATGAAGCGTTCCATTTGTGGGTTAGACGGTAATTGCAGGCTGCAGGAATGAGAGGGAGAGATGATGAGAGTGCTGGGATAGCCAGGGAGGGTTCATGGGGGAGGCGCCCTGGAGCTGCCCCTGGAAGGCTGAGTGGAGTTTGGAGAGGAGAAGTGGACAAGGGAGCCCACGTGGCGTGGACGCAGAACCTCCCTAGCACGGCAAACATCCGAGTTGGCGAGGAGACGGAGAGTGTGCACAGGAGGGTGCTGTGGCCTGACCCCGGCCTGACCCTGAGGGCTTCCTCATGGGTCTTGGGGCCTGCCAGGGCAGCAGCAGTGTCTAGGGGTCACTGGAGTCCAGCCCTCAGCACTAGAGGCCCAGAAGTTGATTTTGTTAGCAGAGGTCTGGCTCTTAGACCCACCTATGTGAAACCAAAGTCAGAAAAGGACTGACTTGTACGTGAGTATAAAGTGTAATTAGAAGTGCATCTGCAGTGCTTCATGGGAACAGTATGTGAGAACCCCCCGCCCGCTGCCTCCCAAGGCGACCGGGTGCTCGTGTCTGCTCGCCAGGCCACTCTTGCCCCTCGGCCGACTTTGAATTCTTAGATTTTCCTCCCCTGACTCTGCCACCACATCCTTGAGTCTGAGGACAATACTGGATGGTTGAGGAGACTAATATTTCCCAAGTGTTGGTCTGATTGGGTAGCACCCCAGTTTCTGAGGAGCCCCACCCCTGTACATGGCAGATGTGAGAAAAGTCTGGAATCTGCATTTTAATATAGCAGCTCCCTGGGCTGTTGGGCTGTGCGTCCAGATTTGGTATCTGGATGGAGCTTATCTCTTCTGGTTTGCAAACAGAATGCTGTTTTCTAGAAACCACACCCTGATCACGATGATTGGGATCTCCTTGTTCCTAAAACTTCTCAGGCAACCATTTATGGATGGTTGTACTTGTAAATATAAAACTTTCCTGGGTGGGAATTACCAGTCTTTCAAGTTTGGGGACCGACTTGCTGTCACCCCTAGATTAACTGAATCTCCCAACTCCCTGAAATTCGGACATTTCTGTCTTCTCCTTATTTTCTCTGGGAAGGCCAAGTGGGTTGGGTTCTAAGAGGTTCTAAGTGGCCTCCCGCCTCTGCCCCGTGTTTCAGTGCTTCGGTTCCGGAGACCTCTTTGCTGCCCACAATTTCAGCGAGCGGTCGCGGATCGGGAGGAGCGAGTTCCAGGAGTTCTGCCCCACCATCCTCCAGCAGCTGGACTCCCGGGCCTGCACCTCCGAGAACCAGGAGAACGAGGAGAACGAGCAGACGGAGGAGGGGAGGCCGAGCACGGTGGAAGGTGAGCCGGGCGGGGAGGGCAGGCGCCCACGTGGCTTCGGGGCTGAGCTCAAGGCTTGACCAGCGACCCTTCCTCAGCGAGGGTGCGGTTATCGATGGGGAGTGATGATTGTACTGATGGTTTTTGTATTCCCAAGACACAATGGCAGCCCCCTGGGCAGCGCGGCTGGTGCATGTTCCGAGTGCTGGCCTCTGTGGGCAGCCCGCGGGTGCCTTTTTGTCCACTTTGCTTTCTGGCTTTCTTTGAACCACAAGGAGGCCAACACATTGGTTTTTTAGTTTTACTTTTAAGACTTCCCAGAGTCTCTGCCCTCGGCTGGCTTCCTCCTTCTTCCCCTCTCCTTCCCAATAGCCGGACCCAGCCCCAGTGCCCTTCCTTAGGGCCCCAATTGCCCTGCGCTGGCCCCCTCTTGGTACCTAGCGAATGCCACCCACATGATGTCTCATGTTGTTTCCTGTTGTCGTCATCTAACTCACATGGTCTCTAACCTTTAATGTTGTTGCATTTGTCCATCGAAAAGGCGAGCTGCTTTTGGATGGCAGCTTCCATACGGTTTTCTCAGGCTCCTCCCCGGCACCTGGCAAGAGGTGGACTCGGCACACGTGTACCGATGGGTTGGTGGATCTTTCTGCCCCATCACACCTGGACTCAGGGCCCACCCCAGGCCGCGAGAGCGCCCCACCCTCAGTAATGGAGGCCCCGTCTGTTCTTGTTCCTCCGCAGTGTGGGGCTTTGGTTTTCTCAGTGTCTCGCTGATTAACCTGGCCTCTCTCCTGGGAGCGCTCGTCCTGCCCTGCATGGAGAAGGCGTTTTTCAGCCGCGTGCTCACTTACTTCATCGCCCTGTCCATTGGGACGCTGCTCTCTAACGCGCTGTTCCAGCTCATCCCAGAGGTGCAGTAGAACAGAATCGTGCGCGTCCTTCCCCGGGGCGCCGCGCCGAGCCCTACCCTGGTTGACAAGTCCCCCTCCCCCTGGGCTCCGAGGCACCTGACAACTGCCACCTGAACAAGGAGCCTCTCCCCCATGTCCAGGGCCACAAATGACTTCTAACTCTGGATCTCGGGGCCGTCGTCTCTCACTTCTTTGGGTGCTCAGGTTGGCCGCTGGCCTGTTCAGGCGCTGTCAGATGCAAGGCTCGCCCCATCTGCCCTCCCTGTTGGGGACCTCTGGGTGTCCCCTCCTCAGTGCCTGTCCTCAGCCCTGATCCTAGGGCTCCAGGGGAAAGCTGCAGCGGTGTGCGCTGCCCATGCCTTTGGAGACACCCTGGCAGGAGTCAGGTGTGGGCAGCAACAGATTTCCATCTGGAATCAGGTGGAAGGAAAAGAGGTTACCAACTGATTTATAGAACTGGCTTAAAAAAGTGAGTGGTCCTTAATTTTAAGCAGGCTGTAATGTGCAGCATGGAGAGCCGAACGAAGACTATTTATTTAGCAAGAGCAAACAAACAAAATAAAAAATACAAGCAAAAGGGGCGCTCGATCCTTCATACCTTGCATCTTGACGTTTTCCTGATAGGACTGACTTCCTGGTACCCTTACTTTGCTGTTTCGAAATGTTTGTTAATTTGGTTTTCTAATTGTCATCACCGAGGAGCTGTAAAAATAAGAGCCAAGGTGACAGTCGGCCCACCTTCTCAGCTCAGGCCGGGACACTGCTGTAGGGGTGAGGCTGTGCAGACACGTGGTCGATCCCCTTAGGGAATGGTGGCCGCTGCTTTTCGTAAACAGCCCATGCCAGCGGCTTCGCAGCCTTTCCAACTCAAAAGACCAACCTTGCAGAGACGCTGGCTGGGAGGCCATGCCCTGCATCTTGCGCCTTCCTAAGGAGAGAGGAGTCTGGTGTAAGCTTAACCATCTTGACGCCATCTCACAATCCCACATGGATCTAGCAAGCAGTTCTCGTGGGAGGCCTCATCTTGGGCTATTTTTTCAGCTCCAGAAATTGAATTTATTAATTTTTGAAAGATTTGAAATGAAATGCCTTGTTGCCTGCTTGAATGGAAATGCTGCAATTGTACGTGCTCTGCCCCTGTGGCCTCACCAGGGCGGATGTCCTCCTGGCATAGCTCTGTCCTGCCCTCTGCAGGGCCCGGACTCACAGCCCCGATGGAGTGTCACAGTGGGAAATGCTAGAGGAGATACTTTGTGTGACGGGGTGGTCCTGGAACTCTGTTCTCTGCGTTTGAGCCCAAAGCAAATGGAAACAAATTAACCAAAAAAAAAAAAAAAAAAACGGAGATGTTAAGACACCGAATTTTATGGGCATCGGGTGTTAGTTGTTCGCCATCCCGTCTGCCCTGCACATCTGACTTTGGTGTGTCTTGCACAGAGCAAACCAAGTCCAGGCGGTGTTGCGTGTGCCCACGTGGTACGGATTGGATATGCAAAAGCAAACGCAGCGGCAGAGTGATTAGTCTCTTTCCATGTGCTCTTGTTCCCGTCAAAGAGCCCTGGAGTCCAAAGTCTGTCCTGGGCAGCCCTGTGGTCGGCCCCAGCAGGCCTCACGTGTGTGACGAGGCAGCACCGTCGCCTGCCACTCACACCGGCTGCCGGGTATGACTCGGGCCACCCGAAGCAGCAGGAGCAGTAGTCACAGGGTTCCAAGGTGACCTTGAATTCCTCCTCATTTCTCCTGAACTTGATTGAAGGAAATTTCATCAGACTTGAATCACTAACAAATTTTCTGTTTCTCTCTCCCTCCCTGCTTGTCTCTTTCTGATTTTTTTCTTTTGGTTCCTTTGTTACTATCCACCAACACTTTCCTTATTGCCTCCCCGTCCCCTAAATGGTGGTTGCTGTGCCCTTCTCCCCGCCCCGGGTGGGGCTGGGCCTCCCTCCCGACGGCAGTGTGGGGATACGGTCTCCTCTGTGTGACCATCATCTCCCTCTGCTCGCTCATGGGGGCCAGCGTGGTGCCCTTCATGAAGAAGACCTTTTACAAGAGGCTGCTGCTCTACTTCATAGCTCTGGCGATTGGCACCCTCTACTCCAACGCCCTCTTCCAGCTCATCCCCGAGGTATGCCAGGCCAGAGCCTTCTCGCACCGGAGCATGCCGTGTCCCTGGGGGACCAGGGCGCAGCGGGAGGGCCTTCCCTTCAGACACCTCGGGGTCCTTTCCCTTTGGAAAGTGAAGCTAGGACTTCGGCATGAGCTAGGAGAGGCAGCAGAGCGTAGGTGTAAGAGCCAGGTTCAAGTTCAAATCCCAGCTCCACCATCTGCAGGTTCTATGACCTTGAGCAAGCCACGTACCATTCTGTGCTTCTCTCCCCTCATGTGAAATGGGGACAGCAGTAGAACTGACCCTAACATGATGTCATAAGGGTTAAATGAGTTAATATTTGTAAACGCCTGGTGCTTGGTGTCTGGATAGTGCTATATAATGTTGAATGGAAAGAGTGTAGCGAGGTCACCGTGTGGCTCACTTTATGTCTTTCCGTTCGGAGCTTCTGGTGCAGAGACGTGTAAAACACATCAGCAAAACCCACAGGTCTCAGTGAAAAGATCAGTCCTCCTCCATAGGGAGTTTTGGGGCAAAGGTAATCTAAATAAAACCATCTGGTTTCACATACGTCGACGATACCTTTGCCTAAGTTAACGAGAAAATTCTCCACAAAGGAAGAGGGAGCTCCGTGTTTGTACAGTTTGGTAGTCAGCCTTGGACATGTCTCATCTGATTTGGTGTAATCGCCTCAGTAGACCAGTTAATTACAATAAGCCCGAGAAGCTTCCTTGTAGGTGGTCCGACAGGCCCGGACAAGGCCGTGGTTGACGCCACATACGTCTCGTAACACTGTTTTCCAAAATGCTATTTTGTTTTCTCTTAGTTGGTCCTTAAGTCAGCTCTGGCGTCTAGGACAAGTAATGTTTTACCCGCTGGAATCTGACTTGCACAAGAACTTGCTCCTGTGCCTAGAGTCCAGGTTTCGGCATTCCTGTAGCCACGATTCTGTGTCCCGCCATCTTTCGTGGCTTTCTGTGGAGAGCTCTTAGGTGTTTCTTTCTCTTTTCCCTAAGATGGTTTGACTCTCCTGGACGGGCACCTTGAATGTGTTGTTTCACTGGGGCTGAACCTGGTCCCTTTAAAACGTAAAAGGAAAACACTTACCTTTTAAGCAGCCCAGGATTGCTTGTAGTTGAGATCAACTCCTGTCTTTGCCCTGTTCGTGAGAGGGCTGGAGCCTGTCTCGGGTCAGAACACGGAGGAGCAGGTCATCAGACACTGTCACCAGGTGCCACCGTACGTCAAGAGCTTCACTGAGAATAGAATTCTCCTGATTTCTGGTCTCGTCTCTTTCCAGTGGATTCCTTTCCCCTCACTTTAATAAGTGAAGTTTTTAGGAAGAACTCAAAGCAAACCCCCCCAAAATAGATGCTCTTAGTGACATGGCTTTCTTGGCTTTGTGGTCACCGGGCCGTCTGCGGTCGGGAAGATGCTGCAACTCTTACTATTTAACTGGGAAATGGGTTTCCTGTTTTAGAAAGTGTAATTACACCATCTCCCTCTGTGTTTACAGGCAGATCAGCCAGGGATGCTAGATAGGATGAAAATAAACACAAGGGTCCTTTCCTTAAATATGGAATTTGGTGGCAGAGCCTGCCTTTGTAGCAAAGCACCAGGAGAAATCAAAAGTAGAGAACCACATCCAAGGCTGTCCTTCCTGAGATTAAAATTCTACCGGTGATCTGTGTTTCACATCTAAAAATGAGCGTGAGAGAACCTAGCAGGTCCGGTGACGTCACATCAGAGAAGCACCGAGGGTTAGATTTTGCTGGAAAGACAATGGGTAGACGGCAGAGTTTTTCCAGTGTGTCTCATTCCTTCCCTAGAGTCAAGGAAGTAGTTTAGAGATGACAGGGAACCAGTGAAGATTTTTTATTTTCTTAAGCTCATTTTGTTTTCCTGGGTCCACAGGCTTTTGGTTTCAACCCTCTGGAAGATTATTATGTCTCCAAGTCTGCAGTGGTGTTTGGGGGCTTTTATCTTTTCTTTTTCACAGAGAAGATCTTGAAGATGCTTCTTAAGCAGAAAAATGAGGTGAGGCCCAATTGTCGGTGAGAGACGTTCTTCTAGGCAAAGCACCCATCTCAAAAGGTGCTGCTGATGTGTTCTGGTAGGGGTGTCGGCTCGACACCACAAATGTCATGAAACACAAATCTCTAGAGGAGATGATCCCATTTCACCTTGGGAGGATATTCCCCAGGGGGAGGCCAGTGTGCCTTTTACTGGCCAGTCATTTATCCCCTTTGATTATTTCCTTACTATATTATATCTTTAGAAGATGGGAGAGGGGTTGATAACATACATACGTTCATCATGTATGAAGAATGACTGCACAGAAACAGAACCGATTATTGTAGTATGGTTCCAAAAAGATATTCGTATCTCTAGTGCCTGGCATGTCATCCCTGCATTGTTGCTGAATTGAGTGGAATTGGCCATTGCAAAGAAGGGACTCTAAATGTCTTGAGCGGTGGCTTCCTCACTGGAATGAGCATTTGCACTCGGGTGACAGCCTTGGCATCTGTCTGACACCAGGTCCTTGCCTTCACACTTGGCACAGCTGTGTCATGGCTCTCCCTGCATCTCTGTGCGTGAGCTGCGTGTGTTGTCTTGTACGGTAGGAATGAGGTCTTCCCCACGCTTGGAGCACTTGCTCCGAGTAGGCGCTCAGTCAGGCCTGTGGTTTTGGGGAGTGTGCTGTTGACCCCTCCCTGTCACCCCTGCAGCATCAGGGACATAGCCATTATGCCTCTGAGACGCTGTCTTCCAAGAAGGACCAGGAGGAGGGCGTGACGGAGAAGCTGCAGAACGGGGACCTGGACCACATGATCCCCCCGCACTGCAACAGTGAGCCTGACAGCAAGGGCCCTGCCGCGGATGAGAAGGTCATCGTTGGCTCGCTCTCCGTGCAGGTCAGTGGCTGTCAGCTGCCTGGGGGGAGCCTCTCAGGGGAGATGGCCTTGGTGACTCGGGCCCAGCCTTTGACTTGGTGCGGGCCGTGGGGATGTGCTTCCTCGTAGGACCTGCAGGCTTCCCAGAGCACCTGTTACTGGCTGAAAGGCGTCCGCTACTCTCACATCGGCACTCTGGCCTGGATGATCACCCTGAGCGATGGCCTCCACAACTTCATCGATGGCCTGGCCATCGGCGCCTCCTTCACTGTGTCTGTTTTCCAAGGCATCAGCACCTCGGTGGCCATCCTCTGTGAGGAGTTCCCGCACGAGCTGGGTAAGCAGGCGTCCCTGTCCACGTGTGCCATCTTGGTTATCACATGGCTGGTTCCTTGCTACTCTCCCCCAACTCCCCACTGCACAATATTAAATACTTACTGGAACTAATTATCACACTCCCTGAGCTGTGTGTAATCTGATTGCTGTTTCTTAACAGCTGCAATGACAATGATTTCAGATGATGGCGTCTTTACAGGGATGTTTGTTTCCCTCCAGCCCCCATGCTGTGGACCGTTGCCTTACCTGTGCAGTGGGGCTAATAATCATACCTCCCTTTTTAGAATCAATGTGAAGATTAAAGAAAAACAAGTGGCGTAAAGGCCTTAACACATACCACACGCTATTCTGAGTGCTCAGTCGAGCGTGTCTCCTGTGTCCTGCTCACCTTCCACGGGCTGGGCGTGTGAGCAGCCTGGCAGGTGGGGAGGTGGCTGGCCCAGGGGTTGGGAGGCGCTTAGTTTTACCTGTCAGAGGGAGAGCGTAGAAAGCTGAGATGCCAGAGGCTCAGAGGCAAGTCAAGGTCAAATCCTGGCCTTGCCACATATTGGCTTGTGACTTCAGGCAAATTATTTAACTTCTCTCAGTCTCAATTCCATTTCCTAAAAGCACTGATCATGGTAGTTGTGAGGAACGGAGCTCCTTCTGTTTCACTACCAATCAAAAGAGAAATGAGGCCAGTGCTAGCTTGGTCATCTATTTTAAAAAATCCTGCGTATTATTTTCAGCTTCTAGGCCGGAAATACGTGGCCACTTTAGCAAATGGAGAGTTCCTAAACGGGAAGGTGTAGGTGCCTTAGTCTTGTCGCTTCAGTCTCGAGTCGACGGCTGTCTTGGTTTTTCACCCAGATGTCATTCATAGTTTAAGCAGGCTGACGTCATCGGTGTTCTCTGTCTCCTGAGACCTCGTGTGACTCTTATTTCAACATCCTTCCCCTGTGCAGGAGACTTCGTCATCCTGCTCAACGCAGGCATGAGCATCCAGCAAGCTCTCTTTTTCAACTTCCTCTCCGCCTGCTGCTGCTACGTGGGTTTGGCCTTTGGCATCCTGGCTGGCAGCCACTTCTCTGCCAACTGGATTTTTGCGCTGGCTGGAGGAATGTTTTTGTATATTTCTCTGGCTGATATGGTAAGTCTTCCAGAATTGATGTCATGCAGGCAAAATTGGGCCAGATTATTAAATTCGTTGGATGGGAGGGGCAGCTAAGGAAACATTAGGTAGTTGTTTTTTTGTTTTTTTTTAAACAGCTTTATTTAAAGATGGCTGGGCATGGTGGCTCACAACTAGAATCCCAGCACTCTGGGAAGCCAGGCAGAAGGATTGCTTGAGGTCAGGAGTTTGAGACCAGCCTGGGCAATATGGGGAGACCCCATCTCTCCAAAAAAGTAGAAAAATCAGCCAGGTGTCATGGCACAGGCCTGTAGTTCCAGCTACTTGGGAGGCTGAGGCAGGAGGATCTCTTGAGCCCAGGATTCTGAGGCTACAGTGAGTTATGATGCCACTGCACTCCAGCCCCAGGTGATAAAGCAAGAACCTGTCTCAAAAAAAAAAAAAAATCTTTACAGCTATATTGAGGTATCTTTCACATATCACACAATTTATCTATTTAAGGTGTACAGTTCAGTGGTTTTTAAGGGGACATTTGTTTTGTTTTGTTTGAGCTAGTGTCACTCTGTCACCCCAGGTAGAGTGTAGTGGTATCATCATAGCTCACTGCAACCTCAAACTCCTGGGCTCAAGCGATCTCCTGCTTCAGCCTCCAGAGTAGCTAGGACTATAGGCACATGCCACCATGCCTCGCTGATTTTTCTATTTTTAGTAGGGCCAAGGGTCAAACTCTTCCTCAGGCTGGTTTCAACCTCTTGACCTCAAGCAATTCTCCCGGCTTGGCCTCCCAGAGTGCTAGGATTACAGACATGAGCCGCCTCGCCCGGCCCAATAGCCATAGATTTTAAAGGAGGAAAAGTTTATGGTTCTATTAGCATATGTCATTAAAGGAAATGATTATACTCAATCTAGGGTCCTTACTTAAATATTATAGAATAGGTTTATATAGATAAATAAAAAGAGGAAAGGCAGGTGGGAAGAAAAGAAGGAAGGAAAATCACCCATCATCATTCTACCCTAAAACAACAATAACAGTTAACACTTTGATTTGTTTCCTTTTTGTCTCAATGCATTATGTGTGTCTGATTTTAAATATCTGTGCTCACATTGAATATACAATTTCATATTCCTTTTTTAACTTAATATAGTAGAGACATTTTTCTATGGTACCTACTCTTTGAAAACATCCCTGTCCACAGCAGTATTATTTGGTGAGAGGATGTACCTTAACTCCAGAACTGGAATTGCTAGCTCAAAGTGGGAGACACGTGGTTTTAGGGTTTTAACATGTGCTGCCACATTGCTTTCTAAAAGGGCTTAACCTTTGTAAGTGCACATTGTATTGTCCCTGCTAACATTTGGTATAACCATTTAGGTAGTTTTGAATTTGCTAGTGAAATACCTAACCTCTTGCATCTTTTGTATGACTAATGAGGCTGATTTCCTTTCGTTGTTTGTTGGCATGTCGTGGTCTTTATGCTGTTTGCATGAATTATTTTTCCACATCCTTTGAAAATAGTAGTTGTGATGAGATGACGAGGGCGCTGACTTCTATGTTCAGCCTTGTCCTGCAGGAACATGTTGGATTCTCTCCTCTCTGGCGGGGCGCCGACCTAATGGTTAGGATTTTGGGGGGCGTTACTTGATGGTCTTGTGGCTGTTACCTGTCTTGCAGCACGAGACCTCAGGCCGATCCATTCTCTGTCCCCTTACCTAGTTGTGCAATTTCCTGGAGAAGTGAGATGACAACATTTTGGTAGCAAAAAGACCTTTTCAAATGCTTTTGAAGCGTACTTTTTCATCAGAGTGCATTTAGTTTTAGCACCTAAACGCAGCCTGGGCCATGTGCACGTGAAGGACTCTGTTTTATCCAGGTAGTTGTAAAGTCGTGACCACCTTAGAAAAACGCCGTCTCGTTCAAGGTCTGGCTGCTGCTGCTGCTGCTGTTAATTTTGTCAGCCGATTTGACACACATCTCAGTCCCCGGCTGGGGCTGAACTTACCAAGAAGGAAACTACAGCTCTCCTGTCTCTCTTCCAGTTCCCTGAGATGAACGAGGTCTGCCAAGAGGATGAAAGGAAGGGCAGCATCTTCATGCCCTTCATCATCCAGAACCTGGGGCTCTTGACCGGATTCGCCATCATGCTGGTCCTCACCATGTACTCAGGGCAGATCCAGATCGGGTAGGGCCTGGGCCGCCCCATCCCTGGCCAAAGGCCTCCACATCCACGAAGCACCACGGAAGAGGCAGTTCTATCAAAAACCGACATGGACTGTATTCCTGCATTCAAATGTCAGCTGTTTTTAAAATGCTCTATCCTAGGAATAAGCCGCCCTGGTAACCAGTCTCTAGGTAGTGCCTCTCACCCTCTCCTCTCCTCCTTTCCTCACGGTGACTCTGGAACCTGAATGCAGCTTCCAAGACAAGCCTGACTTTTTTCTCTGATCACCCTGGCCTCTTGCTCTTGGAACCAATGCCGAAAGATTTTGAATCCTTTCCCCAACAATGCAAAAATATAGCCAGTGGTTAAACTCGGTTAGAAATATCTCAAGAGGTGAATCCATAGTTTGGGGCCCATGGATCTTAAGTGGACCTCAGGCTGGCCAATCTTGAACTGGGTTTACCTGTCTGGTCTCACAGGGAAGAGACAGGACACAGGAATCCTTCCCATTTTTTTAATGTCTGTTCAGTTGCCTATTCTAAAAGAGAACAGAAAATCAGAACAGGGGAGTAGGTGGGAGAGGGGGCAGGGGTCTTCCCGAGTGAGAGGGGAAGTGGAACCCACGATGCAAGTCTTGTGAGCAGGCTCACTGGTTCTGTGGCCGCACCTGGTGTCGCATGGCTGTCCGGGTGAGCTCACATGCAGGCGTAGTTGCCCGGGCCTCCTCTTCCAGGTCAACACCGACAGAACGGAGGGTCAGGAGCTCTGCAAGAAAACACTTGGTTTTGGTGTGCTTTCCACCTCTCCTCCCCCTCTCCCATCTCCTAAGAGACCTCGCTGCCTCCCTAGAGCACATTTTGAGCACATTTAAGATGTTTGCAACAGAGGGGAGACTGCACAAACTATCCTCCCCTGACTTGTAGAATCAAAGTTTAGTTTATGAACAGGGATTGGAAATCAGACATGGGATCAGCGCAGGCAAAATTTAGGATTTGCTAATTACATAGGTAAAAGTACGAATGACAGGGGACGCTGCAATGTAGTAAGGTCAGAAACCTGGGCTGGGGCCCCGGTGGTTATGCTGCCAATGAGTTTTAAAGGTCTTCTCTAGGTTCCCACTTCCTCTCTCCCCAAACGAAACACGTCGAATCGTGTATCGAATTGAATATGAATTGCTCTAATCCTCTCCAGAAAATGGCCGGGTAGACTTGTCCGTGAACCTGCAGGCCGGCCTCGGGCGCTGTGGAACTCACTGCAGAACTCTGGCTTCACGGGGAGCTCATCTCCAATTCACTAGGTGAATTGATTTATTATTATCATATTGATAATGCGAGATTCTTTAGCCACTTTGGGGAGCCCGTCTCTCCAGAAGCCTTTCTTAGTGGTGCCCACAGCCGTGGCCGAGGGGCCATGTTCGCAAACGGACTCCTGTGTGTGACCGACGGGCGTGCCGGTTCGTCGCCAACACCTGCGTTTTTCTGTCCTGGCACAGAAAAACTGTCCACTCTCAGTAATTAAAAGCAGCATCTATTTTGTTTTCTTCTTCTTGGGAAACATCTCTCAAACCAGGAATATTCTTGAAAAGAACATGAGCAGGAAAACTGCTAGTGGTACTTTATAGATTTTTCTCCTTGCCTTGCCTGTTGACGTCAGTAGATTTGGGAATAGGCCGGAGGAGGAGGAAAACCTCAGTGATTGAGATTCTAGATTAAATGTCAGGACTGACTCCTGATGGGATTATGGTCCAGTTTTTACCAAAGAACCAATTCCTTGAATGTTGGAATCTAACTTTTTATATTATTATTATTGTTGCTATTGTTTTAGAATGATTCCTCATCTTTTCTGTTTTACTTTTCTCAAACCGCTTTCAGGAGCTAGCAGAAAATAACCCTCAAAAAGTTTAAGACTCTGGAACATTTTTGCTTTCTACTTAACTCACATTCATGTATTAAATTGATAATGTTAGCATTCCCTATAGAGCCTGCCATTCCTTAAAAATACCCTTTGGGAGTAGAATACGAAGAGTTAGAGTTGAGTGGGTTTCTAGTTTAGGAGATGAGCTCAAAAATATAATCTTTAATAAACTGAAACATAAAATATGAAATAGCAGGGGGGTTTCCCTTTTTGTGCACACCTATATTAACTTAAGAAACTTCCTTTCATGGACAGCTGCTCAAAGGGGAATCCTCTTTAAACTGTAATTGGAGCAGAGGTCAGTCCGAGTCGGAGCTTAGGAGGGGTGGAGACATTCAGATCACCCGGCTGATTAGAAGTTGCGATTGGCAACAGATTTGCCTCGTGAGTTGAAAATGTGGCAATTTCTTTTTGACTTTGAAATGTTGAATTTGCTGTTTTAAGCATTTGTACATATTAGAAGTCTGAGGGGTCGCAAGTTGTTGACAGGAGGACTTCTGTCACCCCTGCCATTAGCAGCTTCAGCCTCTCTTTTTTTTGGATGGACCCGCTCCTGCTAATGTTAGCAAGGAAAGCATGTCACATACAGGAACGGCAAGCCAGGGACAGGGGCTCTGCTACTTCTCACCTTCCCGCTTAGTGGGCAGGTCGCCACTGTCCTTGTCCCTAAAGGAATAGCTCCAGTGTCAACTTGGAGCTCTTCCTTACTGGTCCTTCACTTTGGGTGTAAAAAAGAAGGCTCCTCTGTTTGGGTAACCTAAGACCTGCTTTCAGTAAGTCCTCTTCCAAAGAGATGGTAATGTGCTGGAAATCTGCTTTAAAAAAAAAAAAAAAAGTCTGATTTTTACAAGAGAGGTTAGGATTTTATTCTTCTTATTTCCCTTTACAGTTCTGCAATTCCATCACAGTATTTTTTTAAATAACTCAGGTGTTATGAGAAGAAATTAGAAAAGAAAATTAACTTATGTGGACTGTAAATGTTTTATTTGTAAGATTCTATAAATAAAGCTATATTCTGTAATTGTTGAGACTCTCCCGTGATCATTTGCAATAATAACGTGGACGGAACGAAGACTGAACACAAGGTGGCGATGGTGTCTCATTGGCTTGCAAAGTTCTGTTTTACCAGGTCCAACTTACATTTTCACTGGGATTTTAGAAGGAACCTTATGTGTCCTAATTTGCTCACTTTAAAATTGATTGGTTTCTCTTTTGTGGAGCCTGTGACTTCCCTATTTTGCAGGAGAAAAGAATCGTAGTGATTCCTAAGAAGAGTTTTCTATCATCCTGTTTAATATAAATCCACAATTTGAAACATATAGAGTTGGCTCAGTTTGTTTACACTTCCTTTGGGTCTGTCATGTGACTTAAAATTCTAAAGCTAGTCTCATTCCAATTTAGTTACAGGGTCAGGAATCTGTTGTTTTTCTTCAACAATAGAAATGAGCAATAAGGTCAAAGGGTTGATTCAGTCTCATGGTGACACAGGTTAGAGATTTCCAAATGCCTGTTGCTCAGTCCTTTGTTTTTTTAAACTCAAGAATAATACATTAAGTGGCTCATGCTGGTCTTTTAATTTTCATGACTTAGCTACTCCATCATTTGCTGGTATTGTTCAAAGTGACATTCACTGCCCTTCAGCTTCTGCCACCTTCTGGAAATCCATTTCTGCCCGCACCCCCTACTTGGCCTTCCCCGGCTAGGTTTGGTGTCTCTCTCTCAGCTACAGGACTTGCATTGTAATTTCTGTTTTTTCGACACCAGATTCCTTCTGGGTGGAGGTTCTATCTGGTTTCTTTCTATGATGTCAGCATCTGCCACACAGAAAGAATGAATGAAAAGACCAAATGAAATGGCTTTAAGTTCTGTTTGTGAAAATGCTCTTTTTCCATTGGCAGCAGTTCTGCTGTGTCTTCCTGTCACTGGTGATGGCTCTTTGTGTGCCTTGTTACCTGGTCCACCTTTATTTAGAAACGTAAGTTTGAGAGAGGTGAATTTGCGGCCCACGCGGAACAGAGCTAACCAAAGTAAACAGGCCATTAAGCAGATTAAAACCTTGACCTTAGCCATCTCTTTGTAATACTCTTAACCCACGAAGCCATTTAGGACATTTTTTGGTGGAAGGTGAAATACACCAAAATTCAAAAGATGCTACAAATTAATGTTCTCCTATTTTGTTGCTTTTGCACACTCTTTTCTACCATTCAGTGATGCTGAGATCAGATTTGAGCAAAATGCATTTCAAAATGTGGACACTAAATGTGGACGTGGGGTTTTTGATTTGTGGAAGAGTAAAATGCCCACCTAGTAGAAAGACTGGGGACTCTTCATGATCTGGTGTGAAATAGACTTGAAAAATGATAAGATCAAACCCCAGCAGAGGTAAATCCCTTTCTTCCTTCTGGAATAAACAATTACATTCCACTCCTGATAGGTGGCTTTCAGATGACCTTTTTTTTTCTTTAACAGTGGAAAAAATCAGTGATTGGGAAAGATCCAAAGGTCCTTATCAGCATTCAGCTAAGTATGTTAAGAACTGCCAGCAAAAAAAAAATAAAACATTTTTCCTTTCAACATCACGACCTGTTCTTGCCAGGTGTCTATTCAGGCTTTATTTAAAATGAAGGAAGTTAACAGACTGTTCTTCCTATGTGACAGCAATCTTTGACCCAGCAGTGGGTGAGATTCCGAGATGGTAGCACCAATTATAGTTAAGGAATAACTCCAAAATGTTCTAACCCTGGCAATCATAAGCCAAGAAGTAGTTCTTTTCCACTAGGCTCTGGATGTTTTTTTCTATGTCTGTGGTTTGCTTATAGATCTTGGGAACATTGAGATTGCCTAAGAATAAACTTGGGCAATAGTCCGCATGTTGTCACAAATATATGCACGTAGCACATAGCCCTCAGCAAATTCCCAGTGCAGGCCCCTGTCAAAAAAATCTTTTGATAAGTAATTCTAAATGCAATGCTCTCAAAATATATCTTCCTGCTTTTGGGTAACATTTTAAATGCATCAGAATCTAAGCATGACACCCAAGCCAGTTAACTGGAAGTTCCTTCTAAGAACATGTCAGCTTTGGGTTTTAAGAAAGAAAACAACTAAATCAATAAAGGGATTTTTTTTTGCTTAAATAATTATAGGTGCTAGTAAGGAAGAAAAAACTTCTTTGTTCTTGGGTATTCCTCCAGTATAGGAGATTCTTTCAAGCGGCATGTTCCCTATAACTTATTGAGGTTCCCACTCCTTTGATGCCATTGTCTGGTCGTATTCTAGGGACAGGGCCCTTGAGAAGAAATTAAGATCTCATGCTGCCAAATTCACACAGGTTAAGCATTGTAGTAATTATGGAAATAACATAGGGGTTTTTTTTCTTCCTCAGGAAAATGGAGTAAACAGGACAGAGAGATGGAATTTAGATTTTTCTTTTCTGGGAAAGCTTTTTTTTGTTTGTTTGTTTGTTTGTTTGTTTTGTTTTTGTTTTTAAAACAGGAGACAGGGTCTCTGTTGCCCAGGCTAGAGTGCAGTGGTGCAGTTATAGCTCACTATAGCCTTAAACTCCTGGACTCAAGCGATCCTCTTGCCTCAGCCTCCTGAATAGCTGGGACTATAGGCATGTGGCACCACACACAGCTATTTTTAATTTTTTTTTAATTTTTTGTAGAAGTTGGGGGGCGGCTTTCACTATGTTGCCCAGGCTGGTCTTGAACTCCTGGCCTCAAGTGATCCTCCTGCCTGGGCCTCCCAAAGTGCTGGGATTACAGATGTAAGCCATGAAAAGCTGATTTTTTAAAAAAAATTCGAGCATATTGATTTTTCAGTATAGATGGTTCAATTATATATTTCTACTAAAAGGGCAGATAAAATCTAAATATTAAGAGGTCTCAATATCATCTTCATTTTGGCTTTAAGGTAAATTCCTATAAATCTCTTTTTCTAATTATGCCCTATTTAGCCTAGTAGAAAATTATTTTGCATTCCTTGCTTGGTTCATACAGTACAACATTTTATTTCAAAATTGGGGCTGACTGCATGGAAAGACTGCCCTGATCTAGCTGAGGGTAATATTTTCTTCACTGAAAAACTTAAAAACAGCTTTATAAACTAGTTTAAATGAAAAAGTCCTTGGAAATGTGTTTTAAGTTTGGTGATTTTTGAAGCAAATGAAGATAAGCAAGAACCAATGTAAACCTAATTCCCTGGACTTCTGGAGCCTTTGTCAGCAGCAAGAGCACAGGATTTTGTATCCAAAAGAATGGATTTGTGTCAACTCCATCGTTGACTATCTGTGATCTCCAATGATATGTTCAACCTCTATATACCTAATGTCTTCATGAAGAAGAAATTATAATTCTTACACTACCTATCTCTACGAGCATAGTGAGAACTAAGTGTATGCAAAAAGTATTTTTATAAATTAAAGCTCTTTCCTAATAGTAATTAACATTTTGTTCTTTGCATTCTTTTGAGGGTCTGAAAAGTAGATGTTTTCCCACACATTCTCACCCCCACCCCCAAGCATGTTTAAATACACTCCAAACTTTAATTTCTTTGTTTTTGGTTTTTCAACCCCTTGGTCAATTTGCATAAACCTGAATTTCCGTTACAGTTGGGAGCAGGATGGGGACAGGAGGGAAAGGAGAAGGGAATGATCTCTTGAAGCCCGTGTGCCCCAGGTTAAGAACTTCTGCTACAGACAAGAGTGAGATGATAGTCATGCATTCAACAAATTGTTGAGCTCCCTTTGTGCCAGGTATAGTGTGACAGAGCAGGGAACAAGACAGGCAAACAAAGGTCCTCCCCTTAAGGAGTGAGGGCAAATAAACACACAAGCAAGTGCTACAGGTAAATTAGCACAGGGTAAGGAGGCTGAGAATGGGCAGACAGGTGTAGCTGTAGCTACAGGAGTCAGGACAGTCCTCTGAGCAGATGACATTTGAGTTGAGCTACAGCTCTGCACATCTAGAAGAAACGTTCCAAGCAAAAGGGACCAGTAAACACAAGAGCTCTCGGACAGAAATAAGCTTGGTCTTTTTGAGGCCAGTATGTGTAAACTGTAGTATATACAGCACAAACAAGGCCAGTCGGAACTGTAGCAGACATGGGAAAGGTTTGATCTGACCATTTGGGAAAGGAAAAGTCATTAGAGGGTTTTACTCAGAGGAATGACAAATCAGTTTTAGGCTCTAGATTTAGAAAGATCTGCTGTATAGAAAAATGGACTGTAGGGGGAGTAAGTTGACAGGATATAGAGTGTGAGGAAAGGGGTCCCTGATTCTAAAATTTTGATCCAAGCAACTTGATGCCAGTACTGTTGACCTGGGCGTCTTACCTGTGGAATGCTGGAGCCAGGTGTGCGGGGGGGGGGGGGGGGTGAGGGGGGGTATTAAATTCTACTCTCTTGGACTTTATGCCATTGTGTCGTGATTGCCATTTCTCCTGGTTTGTGATGATGCAAACAACAGTATTAGGAAGTGATGGCAGCTTTGGGGCTCCCAATTCTTATGATTCTCATAAGGGGTTTGCACACGACCCAAAAAATGGCCTGAATATCACCCTGTACATATATGTCTACCAGTCAGTAGAACTTTCATTTACGTTGTTTACTTTCAAGTATCTAAAGTGATTATTATTAATAATTTGATATCAGGCTATTATTGGTAGGATGTTGCTTTGGGCCATGTTTTTCTAATTACAAAAATATATTTTTATCTGGACTTGGTAATTTTTTTAGATATCAAGACTGGGGGGGGTCCAATGCCAAGATAATTTAATCAAAATTAAATGCACTCATAGAAAGATACGAATGAAATATAGTACATGATGTCCATGGAGTATATGTTACTAATAAAAACATTAAGTAGCGCTTTTTATATAAAATTAGTAATTATACACTATAAAATACCTTTTGTTCTGTGTGGCTATTTTAGAAATGCTCATTTTACCCTAGTTTTTAAAATATTCTACAATTCTCATGCCTGGATTTAACACAGAAGTTTAATATTTAATGGATTCATGTAAATAGAAACTGAAGCCAGGTTACTTTTACACAACGGTGGAAACAAGGATTCTCTGAGCTTTTGTTAAATTAAAAGGCTTCATAATTATGTCTCAGAGGAGCTGGTCATTAATTAAGATTCATGAGGTGCTTAGAGAATTTCATAAGGAAATCTACTAAATCTCACAAGCCTTGTAAGATGGCAACCTAGATTTGAAGAAATTAGTAGAAATGCCACTTAGACATGAATCTCGGTTATTTCAAATATTTATGTCAATTCTGATCAATGTAGAAAGTAAAAGGGAAAGGATACAAAATTCACCAACTGTTGACAATTATTGCTGTTGGGTAAAATACGTAAGAGCAGAATTACTGGGTCATAGAGTAGATTACATTTTAACTTTATGTGAAACTTCCAAACTGTTTTCCAAAATTGTGGTACCATTTTACTCTCCCACCAACAATATATATCCAGTTGCTCCCATCCTGTCAACACTTGGCATTGATGGTCTTTAATTTTAGCTATTCTGGTAAGCTAGTGAAGTGGTATCTCAATATGGTTTATTTTGCATTTCCCTAATAACTAATGATGTTAAAAATCTTTTTATTGGCCATATAAATATCTTCTTTTATTGATACCATCAAATCCCTTTCCTGAGAATTTGTACTGGTTTACAATGCTACCAACAGTGTCACCTTTTTAAAATGTTTTCCAATTTGCTTCATGACCAGCCTGAGCAAGAGTGAGACCCTGTCTCTACTAAAAACAGAACAATTAGCTGGGCGTGGTGGTGCGAGACCCTAGTCCCAGCTACTCCAGAGGCTGAGGCCAGAGGATTGCTTAAGCCCAGGAGTTTGAGGTTGCAGTGAGCTATGAGCTACTCAGGGAAACAGAGTGAGACTCTGTCTCAAAAAAAAAAAGTTTTCCAGTTTGCTACGTGTAAAATAGCATCTTATTTTAATCTGCATTTTTATTACTTTATTTGCATTATTTTATTACTAATGAGGTTGAACACGTTTTTTTTATTTTTAGTGCCTTATATTTTATTATTTTGTGAATTGTTTGTTTATGGTCTTTGACCATACTTACATTGTAGAGCTCTTTTTATGGACAAGGAAATATTCTTACCCTAACATATGAAATGTAAGTATTGTCCTGGTTTTATGCCTTTTAATTGTGTTTGTCTTTTTCAAGTACTCAAGTATAGCAATCTTTTGTGATTCCTTTCATTACTTTTGTGGTCAGAAAGTCCTTATCTGAGTTCAGTGAATTGTTTTTTTTTTTTTTTTTAGAAGGGAGTCTTGCTATGTTGCCCAGGCTGGTCTCATACTTCACTCCTGATCTCAAGTGATCCTCCTGTCTCAGCCTCCTGAGTAGCTGGGATTACAGGTGTAAACCACCTTGCTGGGTTATGAGTTCACTGAATTGGTTTTGATCTGATAAATGTACACACTGGGGCAGGGAGTGTCAGCATCTGTTGGCATGTATTAGTGGTACTAGAATAACCACAATTATCTGAGTAGGATAATTATTTAACTTTCTTCTAGATTTTTTCTTTTATATTTTACATATACTCTTTTTTTACACTTAAAAAGGGTAAATTTTTATTATATGTAAATTATACCTCAAGAAGTTTGATTTCAAAAAACAGAAACAGAAGTTTTATTAAAATACTATTTGATCTTTCTGTGTGAGATGTACTCGGATCTGTTCCATTCCATTCCATTCTTTTTCATTACAACAAAACAAGACAAAGAAACAAAGAAACAAGATCATCGATAGTAACCAAATCAATAGATTTTACAATGTATTAACCCATTAATTACAACCTATGCATCGTGATCCATAACTTGAAAAATCCTGGTCTATGTTTGTTACTGTTAGTATAAGTAAAAGGTGGTGAATGTATCAAGTATACTCAGAATGTCTGCAGAAATATGTATATATATGTAAATGTATACATATATTAACAATAGCAATGAACTACTTAGGGAAACTGGGTGCCGGATTCGGCAGCACATATACTAAAATTGGAATGATACAGGGAAGATTAGCATGGCCCCTGCAGAGAATGACATGCAAATTCATGCAGCATTAAAAGAAAAAAAAGGAAGGAAACTGAGGATCAGGGAAAAGAGTGAGAATTTAATTTCCTGTACATATGTATTAATTTTTTTAAGCCCTGCGTATAGGTTACTTTTTAAAAATATATTAAAACATTGTAAAGGAAAGAGAAAAATCCTGACAGCAGAGTCAAGTTCAAGTTCTAGTTTTAATTACCTGTGTGACAATGGTTAAGCTGCTTAGCATCTCGAGGCCCATTCACTTATCTGTCATATAATAATGTTGGTCCATATGAATCCTTAGGTCTTGGTCTCTTAGATATTCCAATTGTCCAGTCAACCTCCATCTACTGGATACTAGATTATTGCATATAAGAAGATGTGATGTAGTAATTCATCATATCAGCAAATATTTACTGAGCAACCGTGATATAAATGGACCAGGCTAGAAACTGGGGATATAGTCTCTGCCTCAGTAGTCTAGGTGGGTAAACAGCCACACGCCTATAAACAATAACTCTGCCAAGCATTAGGTGTTGTTGATCTGTTTGCAGAATGCTCCTGGTCCACAGAAGGAGGAGCCTTAACTTCTACCTGGATGGATTAAGAAGGGCTTCAGAGAGGTGATCGTAACAGGGCAAGATCTTAAGGACATGGCCAACCTTGTCAGTCAAAAGTAGAGAAGGAAGGGCATTCCAGGCAGTAAGGACTGCACCTCCAAAGGTGTGGAGCTCTGAACACATCCACCATATTCCAACCCCACACCTCCCTACAGCTTTGCCCAGCCTAGGACACCTCCCTGCCTCCTTGCTCTTCAAATCCCATCCTTCTTGGAGGGCCACAGCCTGGAAAGAGCATAGTGAATGATTCCATGTGGCCAGCCCGAAAGGTCCCAGTGAGGCCGCAGAGGGAGAGGACCTCTGCAGGTGTGGGTTAAAATACGGCTGGGAAGAAGCCGGGAGGCCAAGTGAACTTGATCCCAAGGGCAATGGGAGCCACAGAAGGAAGATAAGGAGCAGAGTCTGCAGCCAGATTTGCTGTAGAAGTTGACTCTGGGGTCAGTGTGGAGAATGCATTGCAGGTGTCAAGATCAAAGGGTGCTGGGGTGCTCCACCCAAACCCCCTTCACTATGTGGGTACAGGGCTGGTTGCCAGCAGCTCGTTGCTGCCCCTTTCCAGAGAACTGCCTTAGGTTGAATGGGAGCTCCCTCCCCAGTATCCAGCTAACTCTGCCTCAAGGTGAGAATAAGTTTGTGGTACGACCCATGCTCCAGAGCTCACTGTGAGAACAGACTGAACTACATGGAACTCTTTAAACAAGTTTCACTTTATTTTGATGTTACAGGGTGGCTCCAACTAGAGATCTAAATACAGTAGTCAGTTCGTTTTTCCACTAGTAATATTGAACAATCCATCCCTTCACATTGGTTTGCCACGTTTTCTTAAACTTTTGTTTATATTTAGCTACCCTGTTTACATTCTACAAGAAGAATTTTAGCATCTGACCTTTGAGAGATATGATTTGATAGATGTGGAGTTCTGGTTACTCCTTAAATGAAGAACTGCCTCAGGATATCTGAACAATTCTCTTGAGTGGAAGCCTGAAGTCCAAACCCATGAAAACCGAACCAAATTCTGTTCAGCCCCCGAAGTGCTCCTGCCTCCTGGGGTACTATGAAAGGTCTTCAGTCAAAACTCGAAGGGATAATTCAGGGCCGATTCCAGTGTATATCCTGAGACCTCCTCCCAATACATAGACCTGTATTAGTGGAGTTTTAGGCTTAATCTTGTCATCTTTTAGCTAGGAGCTGTCCAACAGAACTTTCTGGATGATGGAAATGGCCTATTCTACGATGTCCAATAAGGTTGCCCCTAGCCACACATAGCTATTGAGCACTGGAAATGTGGCTAGTGCACTAGAGGAACTGAATTATTAAAATCAAAATTAAACTTAAATTGACATAGCCACATGTGACTACTCATTGGCCACCTCAGTAACCAAGACTGGTTTGCCTATAACTTGCCTATGCTTCTTTGGGTAGCAGTTTCATTATTCCATTAGCATTGCTAAAATCAAAATACTTCGACATTGCCAGGTACTATACTCCATGAGAGAAGACAGTTGCAGGGAGACAGCTTCTGTTCTAGGCTTAAAATTTAAAGTGAGATAAAGGTCACTTTTTAACCTAGAGATGAACCAGACTGTTAGGACTCTATCTAGAGACTTGCCCGTGGTGTTCCACAGTGAGCCTGGGCCAGGGAGGCTGGTACCTTAACAAGCGGGAAGGAAGGCTGCTTCTGGCTGTGCTAGTGACACCAGGGCTTAGGAGAAAGCCAGTTCCTTTCACAGAGGGACGTCTGGCCCTCAGGGTCCCAGGAGCTGGAGCTCTCCCCTTCTCTGGATGTAGAAAGAAGTGAGGAGGCGGCAGGGCCTAGCTCAGAAACTGAGGCTCCGCGACTGCTGGACTTGAACTATTTAACAGGATGGGCACAATGTCCTTACTATACTAACAGCACTCAACAATGTGCAAGATATCAAACGAGGGGGGTTAAATGTTTGGGTTTGGTGAATGGGGAAGGGTAAACTGTAGGAGCGGAGTCGAATTGATAACGACTCCTACAGTTAAAGTGGGAGGCAGGCCCAGAAGGAAGGAGGAGGCCGCGGCTCTCTGCCCGGTGGTCCCAGGCTGGGGGCCGCGCGCGGCGGGGCGAGTCCCCCGGCCAGGCCGCAAGATGGCCGCCGCCTCGCTGGGCGCCCCCGCGGGGTGCAGAGGCTCCTTTCCGGGGCTCCAGGCCCGGCAGGGGCAGGCAGGAGAGGAGGCGCCATCTGCGGAGAGGCCGGGCTGACGAGAAGCGAGGATGGGCCGTCGGAAGCAGGGAGGGGGCTCCGAGGAGAGGAAAGAGGCGCTCGTACGCCCGGCAAGCACAAACCCCGGACCGGTGACCTCCCGGCCGGCCTGAGCGGCGGGGCCGCGCGCGCGGGGCCGCCGGGAAGTTGTGAGCGCGGCGCGCGGGAACGCGCGTGCGCGCACGAGGGCCGGGCCGCGCGCAGCCGCCCCGGTCGCCTCCCTCAGCCGCGGTCGCGGTCGCTCCGGAGGCGGCGTTCCCCGCCGCAGCCGCTGGCGCCTCGGGAGGGAGCGGCCGGTGGGCCCGCAGCCTGTCGGTGGGGTCGGAGGCCGGGCTGCCGCGGTCGCGTCCGTGTGGCGCTTGGGCCGCCCTGAGGAGCCGGGGCCGGGCGCGCTGGACGAGAAGGCGGCGGCCGAGGCGCACGGCCGGGAGTCCCCTGGGGCCGGGCGGAGCCGGGGGGACCATGTCCGAGAGGCGCTCCCAACTCTCCACTACCGAACGCGTCGTCAAAGGTGCCAGGCGGGCCCGGCCATCCTCCGCGACCGGGGGAAACGGCCCTCGGCGGGGCGACGGCTCGGGGACAGAGGGAGGCCGGGCCCCGGAGGAGGAGCTGGGGGGTGCGGAGACGGGAGGGCGGGCGTGCCCCGGGGAGCAGCCCTGCGGGGCCCCGGCATCTTTTGTTGCTGCTGGGCGGGTCCCTCCCGAAGGGTTGACTTCCAGGCAGAGTGGGGACTTATTCTCCCACCACCCCCAAGGGCCTGGATCCCCATCTCTCTTTTTTTCCCCCTTTTAAGAAACGATTCCTCTTTTCTAGTCTTTTATCTGGGGAAGCCATCTGGGGTGGTGTGGGGAGCCTAGTGGACTCAAGTCAGGTCTTTCTTGACACCCCCCACCCTTTTTCAGGACATAATACCGTGCACCTTTTGGCCCCCTTTTCATCGCAGGTCACTGAGGATGGCGAAATAAATACTGATAAATCCGTTATCTGATGTTTAAAAAGGAATTTATACACTTCTTGACATAATGTTGGCCTTTTACTTTCCGTTTGGCTATCAGAGACTGGGAGAATAATGTTCTCTGATTCAGATGTTTAGCTGTATTCGATTTTTGTTGTTGTTATAAGAACAAAACATGAAGTTCTCCTTTCTCAATCTTGGAGGGTTTTAGGTTAAAGGCAGTTGTTTCTGCCCTTAAACTAATAAGACCGGTTAAACATAACCACTAATTTATGTGCCGCTTTTGTTCAGCCATAAGACTTAATTAAGCACAACCCTTCTTTCCTTGTAAGTATTAACGATCGGTTTGAAAGCACTATTTGGTTAGAAGGGAATATACTTAGACCAGCTGTGTTAGGGTTTAGGGGCCTGTGGATGAAGGGGTTAGCATTAGGGTGGGGAAAACTACTAAATGCTTTTCTTTTTTCGTTTTGTCAGCAGAAGGAGAAAGGAAACTAAGATTGGTGTCAATTTTTTTTAAGAATGAAAAGCCTATTGCATGTTCAGGGAGGGGGAAGAGATTTACTGTGTAACTTAGGTTTTCTCCTCCCTTAAAAACATCGGTATCATAAATGTTAAATATCTATACTGTAAATATTTAGCGAATATAATGGGATTTTTGAGATTTATCTGTTGAGCATTTGTGTGGTATCATTGGGGATGTAAGTGAATTGTTCATATAACTGACATTACCCCTTTAACATCTAAATTATTTTGACTATTTAAAAGTAAGTCTTCATAGAATATAACCCATACGTAGTATACAACCAACCCTCTCTTAAGATTCAAAATATACTAAACATAACCTTTTTTGATGAATCAAGGTCATCATGTGCATTAATTTCTGTACGGTGCTGTTAATATGACTGGTGCATTTCACTGTGTAGGGTGTTGGCAGTTTCCTCTTATGCTATACCATTTTAGTGTTTTGTCTGTTTTTAGTGTATCTCTCCAGTACTGTTCTCTGTCAGAATATGGCCTTACTGCCTTCTAATCTGCTACTTATAAGCTGAAGTAGGCAGGGAAACCAGATAAACCAGAAGTGTATGTCAAGTCAGAATAAATAGGATCTTAGTGAGGCTTAGTGGCAGCTCTCAGACCTTCAGGAACCTCAAAATCTGATCACCATTGCATCATGTAACTTCCGCCATAACATACCATAGGATACAACGGAAAATTTTATATATACATGTAATGGGGTTCAACTCATACCTCCTAAATCTATTAAAAATTAGAAAAAGATATAATGGAAAAATTTCAATGGCCCTTAAATATAGTAAGAAGTATAATAAACTAAAATATAGTAAAATAAAATAAAACACAGTTAAAATGCAGGTGCTGGTTTGTTGCTAGGCATGCTCACAGTTAAGTGAACACCACCCCTCATAGTCTGCATGATGTGAATTTGTTCTTTAGCAAAATTGCAAATCACTGCATATTGTGTACTTTTAAGACTACTCTTAAATAAAACAAATGAAACATAAATGAATGATTTCGGGCCCTTATAATGTGTGGACTTATCTCATATTTAGAAAATTTTAACATAAGGACTTAGCTACAGCAGTTTTGGCTTCTTGGTGACTTATGTTGCTTTTTAAAAGGATTTTCTAGGGTTTGAAATAGAAATAAGATGTCACTGTATACAGAGCTAAAGTCCACTGTATTGAGTGCTAAATCCTTGTCTGATGCTATTTTGTCTGCATTTATTACAGCTTGAAAGCTTTTTCAGAGGTGATACTGCACCCCAGTTATTTTTGGTTCTGTCATTTCCTGTTAACTTTAAAGTCTACCTAATTGTTTTGTTTGAGCAAATCTTGGAAGAGTGGATAGGCAAGAGTGATTGTATTTTGAGTGTCCTTTAAACAGCAACTTTCCTAAATTAAAGGACTAGTCTGGTTGTCAGAAAACCTAGGTTTTTACTCCTGTCTCTGGAGCTTATTTGTGACCTTCCCTTTTTTTTTTTAACCTTGCCTTTTTACTTAGGCTTCTTTTTTTTTTTTTTTGCTTTCATCATCTCATCTGTAAAGCAGAGTTAAGAATACCTTCCCTGTCAAGCCTGGGTCATGTGATTGACATAAGAGATGTGAAAAGCTTAAGGTAGTATTATGAAACATGATAGTAGTTTGTTAATAGATGGCTTATTATGTAAATGGTTGGTAGAAAAATCATTAACATTGGATATATCAGAATTAGAAAGTATATGAAATTATAACATAAGTTAGGAAGCCATTCCTAGTCAAGAAAATATCTGTTGTGTGATATAAAAGTTATCTGGATGGAATCCCATTGGTAACAATGTGAGGAGACCAGCACAGTTCTGTCTGGTACTTCCTGACAGCTGGCTTCTTCTCTAGCAATTGAAGGTGTTTATTTTATGTTTAAGAATTCTTACGGTTTTATTCATTCATTAAATATTTATTGAATGCCATCTGCAATGTACCCGAACAGGTGCTCATTCCTTTTTTCTTTGCTTTAAAAGTAACATTTCTGTGAGCCTCTAGAGCAGTCCATATGCGCTGGGGCGTCTCTGCTGGGATCTGGACCAGAGAACTAGAAACTCAAATGATCGAATTGTGAAAGTATTTCAGCCTGATATATATTTTTTTCAGTTTCCAAGTTTCTTTTCCAGTTTGAGGGAATATTTTTTCTTTGACAATGATATTTTTTATAAAAGCAGTTTATTTCTCTGGACTGAATCTCTTAAGAAGCAACAAGGAAATTTCAGTAGGAATTACATGACACATAAGGAGAATCCATTGTCTTAAATTTGTTATTTGGTGGCTGAATGGCATTTAATAGAAAAGTGAGACTTCTTTTCAATAGGGTACTGATACATTTCTCCCATTCTCTTAGGATTCAAATACATTGTGTGTTCACAGAGTATTGTACCATTTATAGCACACATGGGAGGCTTACTGGTTCTTTAATATCCTGTCACTGGGAATACTGTGGCTATGGCTTTCTCTTTTCTTCTTTTTCTCTTTTTTTTTTTCTTTTCTTTTTAGAGACAGGGTCTTGCTCTGTTGTCCAGGCTAGAGTGCAGTGGTATGATCATAGCTTACTGTAACTCATGGGTTCAAGTGATCCTTTTGTCTCAGCCTCTCAGCTAGCTAGGCTAGGACTACAGGTATGTGCCACCACATCCTACTGAGTTTTTTGGGGGGTAAAGATGGGGTCTTACTATGTTGGTGAGGCTGGTCTTGAGCTCTTAGCCTCAAGTGATCCTACCTCAGCCTCCCAAAGTGCTGGGATTACAGGAATGAGCCACCAGCCTTCGCCACTATGGCTTTCTTAAAAGATTTTAAGAAGTGTAGTGTGGACAAAAATTGCTATTTCTACAAAAATACCCTGGACCCCTTCAGTCTCTGATACCCTGTAATTCACTTATTTCCATAGTTCCTGCCCTCTCTCTCCCTTTTTTGTATTATGAGAATGGATTTAGCAAGGGTTTAAAATTTTTTTTTTCCTCTTAAATATAAACTTAACCCTGCTCATTATAAAATTTGAAAGGCAGAAAGGGAAGAAAACAAAGACTTCATATTCCTTCTCTTCAGGAACGATTGCGTTTAATACTATTGTATATTTCCATTTGCTGGTATATTTTGAATTCAAAGGTAAGAAGGTCACACATATTAAAGCTTTTGTTACGCAAATATTTCACATTATTTTAATGTAAGTATTGTAATTTTACCTAAATACTTCCATGATGGTGTCAATCAGCATGAAAATGGTTTGAAAGTACTTATGTTTATATATTTTCAGTGGAGCACACATTTGATACAATGCCAATCCAGAGGAAACATTTTCAAGTATAAATTTCCAATGTGGATAGGTTTTAAAGTGTGTATCTGCTGGATTGTCAACAGTTATTTGTTTAATTTATGCTTTGTTTACCATTGTAATTAACAAGCTGCCAAACTTTTGAAACATTTGAAATTGATACTATTTGAGATTCATACCTCTGAGTGGAAGTCTCAGACCTTGGAAAGGAAGTCTTAATTTAAACACTTAATTCCTCTTTTTGAGCAGGGATCGGGGTTTTTTTTTTTTTTTTTTTACCTATATGTTATTGGTTGTGGTCAAAGCTTTATTTCTATCAGATATTTGATGGTAAAGCTTTTTTAAAGTAACATACTAATCACATTTTACTGTAAAGTGAAAAAAATGTCATGGGATCCTTTGAGAAAAAAATGCTCAGGACTCATTACTTAAAGTGAATTAAAGAATTAATTAAAGACCTTAAAGAATTAATTAAAGATCTTTTCCTAAGCAGTACTTAGTAATAGAATATCTTTCTACTAAGGTGACATTTTTGGAAAAAGCTAATTTTTAGACATATATCTATGAGAGACAAAATTATTCAGCTAATTCTGGCATTTGTAGTCATTTTGGAGTTTTGCTGTTACTTAGTTGCCAGATAACTAATGGAAATAAAGGGGTGTCTTAGTTTTCTGTATTCAATTTTGTTTTGTTGGCAAACTAAATTATCCTGAAACCTTTTAGTTTTTGAGTCTGTGTTTATTGTTAGAAGGAAGAGGATATAACTTGGTAACCAGGATCTCTAAATTGGGTGACAGAAAGATATGCTGGATAAGCTGGACAAGACAATGTGTATTTGATGATCATGGGTTATTGAATGCTAATGATTCTTGAAATTTTTGTGCGGTGTCTAGACAAAGTCAGGCCAAAAGACTGAAATTCTAAATGAAACAAATGCTGGGACATAATTTAAGAATTCATTCAAGAATTACCGATGTAGTATTCTTGGTAAAAGTATTTAACCTAAATCTAATTATAGTAGACAATCAGAAAGATCCAGTCTGTGGGACTTTCTACAGTTTTCTGTGGGACTTTCTACAGTTTTCTGCGGGACTTTCTATAGAACTCTTCATAAATCTCAGAGTGATGAAAAAAAAATGACAGGAGGACTATTCCAGGTGAAAGACTGTGAAAGAGAAATGACAGTCAATTACAGTTTCAAGCCTGGATTGGGAAAATAAGAAACTATAGAGGACATCTGGGGGAAAACTGGGAAAATTGAATATAGAGTGTATATTAGACAGTGTTATATCAACGTTAAATGTCTTAGGTGTGATGATACGGTATTATGGTTATATAGGAGAATGATCTTATTCTTAGGGGATACCTGATAAAGTATTTACGTCGAAATGTCATGATGTTTGCAATTTACTTTCAAATGGTTCAGAAAAAAAATTATGTATTTGTAGAGAGAAAGAAGGCAAAAGTGGCAAAACATTCACCATGGTGAATCTAGGTAAGAACATATGGATATTTATTTTACTAATCTTTTCCTTTTTTATAGATTTCAGTTTTTCAAAATATAAAGTTGGAGAGAGAAAAAAAAGGACAATTAAGAGATGCCTCAAAACAGCTAGACTTGGGAAAGGCTATCATCATATCTGAGGATTCAATAGTGTCTTAAAGGGGGAAGCTAAAAAGAAGAAAATGAGGTTTAAAGGATATAATAGCAGATTTGAAGTGGAGGCAACCTGTTTAGTAGAAAAAGAAGTTGTTTCAGCTACATGACAGGGCTTGGAAAGACATACAAAAGTAAGGGTGGAGAAACAAAGTGTACCTGGCCAAGGAGCAGGGAGAAGATGGATACACTAGAAATGCTAGAGAATTGAAAGAGAGAAAATGAAGAAGAGGAGGAGGAGGAGGAGGGATAGTTGAAAACTGCTGGGGTAATTGACAGTGATTCTATTAAGGGGACAGCAAGATTATTTTGATGGCCATGTATTAAGAACCCGAAATGGATGGGTTTATAAACCTAATCCAAAATTATAGAAAATTCAAACATTGTACAAATAGCTGATGTGGAAAGTGAAACTGCCATGGTTTTATTTTATCGGAGAGATTGAAGTGAAAAAATGGTTAGTAGAAGGATAAAATAAATATTAAAGGCACTAATGAGTGGAGGAGAAAGACAGGGTTTTCTAAGCGTATTTCCCATCCCTGTTAATCGTACCACTTACCCATTTAGCTGCTGGCTCAGATAATAAGCCTGGGAGTCAGGCCAGACTTTTCTTCCTCCTTTCACTGCACATCCAGTCCCACCAGACTAAAGGCTGTGGACTTTTGGTTTCTACGTAACTTTCTACTTCAGCCTTCTCTCTCACCTCTTGCTTTTACTGTTACAGTTGCCTCTTGCTGGGGCCATGTAATCCACTCTCCATGTTGCTATCATGAGCGGTGAATAATGTAAAGGGTCATTCCTGTGCTTGAAATCCTTCATGAGCACTTCCTGCTTGTGGGATCTGCCTGCGTGATAAACTCTGACTTTGTTGATGAGCAGACCTTGCATGCCAAACCTTTCTAACCTTTTGTTCCATTTCCTCCTCCTCCTCATACCTCTATCCTCACCCAACTTTACTGCTATAAATCGAGCATTCCTAATCCAAAATCCAAAATACTTCAAAATCTGAAGGTTTTTGAGCACTCTTGAAAAGATTTGAACCTAAAATGCTTAAGAGGAAAAATGGCGAAAATTTCCTATTCTGTAATATAGATAGAATTTTGGAAATCGTGTATTCATAAACAAATATTTAATATTTGATGATTTCAACTACATGCAACATGTTTCTGGTTGTACTTGGAAGCTTAAATACCGCTTGAAAAGTACTCACATAGTATAGCATATGATAGTTTCCCAAAAATGTAACAGAAAATTAGAAGTATGGAGCTGCCTCTGACTAATACCACTGGAAAAAGAGCAGATGACTAAACTGTAGACTATATCTGGTGTGAAATGTTTGTTCCCTTGCTCTATAAATTGGTAATCCTTTCAAGTTTAAACTGACTGCAATTAGTGGCCTAAAGAGGTAAGACTTAATTTGTGTGTATGTGTGTGTGTGTGTGTGTGTGTGTGTGTGTGCGCGCGTGCGTGCGTGCGTGCGCGCGCGCGCGCCTAGGTATATTTTGTTCTTGTGACTCTAAGGCTTTGTGGAAGTTTAAAAATAAAGTAGGATGGTTTTAATGAATGGCTAAAGTAATAAAGGTAATTGGTGTGTTTATCCATGGAAGCAAATTAGTTATTTTTTACTATTTTGCACTCATTTATGGAAAACATATGATGTCACTATAGAAGTTATTATTTCTGTTGACCATCACTAATGGTAGTTATTACTTACTTGGTTCTAGGTGGGCCAGTTCTTAGCAAATACTTCGAAAGTCACTTCTGTGACTATCAAAGAATAGAGGGAATGATCTCAAAGAGCTTGATCAGATCACTGAAATAAAATCACTTGTTCTAATAAGTTATGAAAGTATCTAAAAGACACATGTGACTTTCAGTAATAATATTTAATGTAACCTCTTCAGTGTTGTTTAACTGGCTCACAATTGGAAAGGCAGGTGAGTAGATTAGGAAATGATTCTGCAAAAGTAGGGCAGGCTTGCTGGCTTAAAATAGGCATGAAAGTAGGGTTATTTGTAGTGAACAGAGATAGCTATTTAGGTAAATCCTAGTGTCGCACAAGGATAAGATCACACAGTAACCTAAAAATAATAGCTAATAAGCCAATAACTTTTAAGGTTTATGTTCATACTTAATGGAGTTTATCTCCAATGTGGCCTTTTCTCATTTATGCAAATCTGCATCAGATTTTACTTGCATTTACCTGAAAATACATATTGTTTATGTAATGGATATATATTGTAGCAGTATACTGAATTGAATTTGACTGTGAAAAGGCTGCAAAATTTCTTCAGTGCACTTTAGGAACTTAGTTTTTCAAAGTTTATTTAATTTTTATTTTGATAATTGTAGATTCACAGGATGTTATACAGAAATGTACATGGAAGTCCCATACACCAGTGGTCCCCAACCTTTTTGGCACCAGGGACTGATTTCATGGAAGATGATTTTTCCACGGGATGAGGGGGATGGTTTTGCGGCGATTAAGGTGCATTACATTTGTTGTGCAGACCGCTCTGCTAATTCTAATCTGCATTTGCAGCCGTTCCCCAATGCTAGCATCACCACCTCAGATCATGAGACATTAGATTCTCATAAGGTGTGAGCAACCTAGATCCCTTGCACGTACAGTTTACAGTAGGATGCATGCTCCTATGAGAATCTAATGCCACCGCTGATCTGACAGGAGGCAGAGCTCAGGCAGTGATGTGAACGATGGGGAGCAGCTGTAAATACAACTTCTCGAAGCTTCACTCGCTTGTCCACCACTCACCTGCTGTTCCTAGCAGGTCATGGACTCATACCAGTCCTTGGCCTGGGGGGTTGGAGACTTCAACTATATACTTCTCCCCTAAACTCCTCACCCCTCTTTGCCACAATGTTAGCATCCCACACCACCTCATACTACACCAAAACCAAGAAATTGACATTGGCATGGTCCATAGAGCTTGTTCAGATTTCACCCAGTTGTGTGTGTGTGTGTGTGTGTGTGTGTGTGTGTGTGTGTGTGTGTGTAGCTTTATGCAATTTTACATATGTAGCCTTGTGTAACTACCAGCACAATGAAAATACTCAACAGTACTATCACCATAAGACTTCTTATGTTACTTCCACTTTATAGCCTCACCAATCTCCTTCCCCCACTGGAAACTCAATTTTATAGGTTGGTTATTGTTTTGAATCATGTGCAACCCTGGTTTGGTTAGGTTTTTAGTTCTGATTTGGAAGCATTGTAAAATAATTTTTATTGAAATACAGGTAATCTAACAGCAACTGACACATTGTAAAAAGCTAGGTTTGGGAGCACTAAAAGCATTCTCGGATGAATAAGCTTAGTTAGGATGATGATTCTCAACTCTGGTTACCAACCAAGATCACCTGTTGAGCTTTAAAAAAAACATGAAAAAAAATGATTACCTTGGTCCCGTTCTAGATAAATCTTGAAAGCAGTGTTGAGTATAAAAATGCAAGTTGCAAAAGGATGCACAGAATGATAATATTTGTGTAAAAATTCAAAATATACTCTGTTGTATAGATATTAATACATTTGTAACAAAATTACACATGAGAAGGATATACAACTGCTTAAAGGTGCTAGTTACCTCTGCAGAGGAAGAGAAATAGAAGGTGTCTTCAATTGTATCTGTAACATTTTATAATAGTTCTTAAAAAAGTTTGAAACAGATACAGAAAACTTAATATTTTAAATCTGTATGCTAGGAATTTGTGTATTTGTAGTGTTTTATTATTTCCTATACCATTTTATGTAAAATTTCATTTAAAATATCTGTATTGTATATTACATATATATCTGGAATTTCCACTTTTCTCTCTTTTAGTATACCTTCTATTTATTTTGGTATCAGGAATGAGGTGCTGCTATAATAAATAACCTAAAAATGTGGAAGTGGCTTTGGAACTTCCAAAGGACCCAGCCCCAGTCTCAACTTTCTCATGCCCTTCCTTGATTTCTGTAGCCATCATTGATTTCCTTTCTTAAAATCTTTCACACTTATAGACTGTCTAAATTATAGACTTATAGACTGACCCAAATAAATCAAAAGATATATTGTGTTTTTGGTTGGGAAAGGTATGTGTATAGAAAAGAGAAAGCACAGTCTAAATTCAGAAGATCTGTGGAGTATCTCAAAAAGAGGGAGTTGAAGAGAGGATATAAAGGGTTTTAGGAGCTGAGGTCAGTCATAGAGTGATGTTGGGATGGAAATTAGTAGTCTGGGCAGGGATTGGCTGGAATCTAATTTGGGTGAGCTGCTGGAACTGTTTTGCCATTAGTACACATGAGTCCCTGAGGAGTTACTGTTAGATCAGTTTGTGATATTGGAACAAATGGGTCTGGGCGAGCTGATATTAAAAAAGGTTTGAGCTTAGATGGTCTGTGATGTATAGTGCATTGTGGTTTGGTTTGGTACAGTTTATCTGTTTTGCAAGTCCTAGTGTTTTTCTGAGCGTTTGTGAGCACGTTGTGGTTTCTGTTTTAATTTTCAGTCTGTTTCTGAACCTTCACTGTGTGGTTTCTGTTTTAATTTTCAATCTGTTTCTGAACCTTCTTCAGCTAAACTGGAGGATTTACCATTTAGGGGAGGTAACCTATCTAGTGTTGCTTGATAGGTTGTGAATGTTTATCAAGCTTTTTTTTTTTTTTTTGAGACAGAGTCTTTCTCCATCAACCTCTGTCACCCAGGCTGGAGTGCAGAGTCATACTCCTGCAGCCTTGAACTCCTGGCCTCAAGCTATCCTCCCACCTCGGCCTCCCAAAGGGCTGGGATTACAGCCATGAGCCACTGTGCGTGGTGTATCAAGCTTTTGATAGTAAACATTTTGACCTCTACAAGTACCAGGCCATTTTATTCTTTTTCTTAGATGATCATTTGTTGAATCCTCTGGTGTGAAAGTAGCTGCACTGCAGCATTTAAGACTGAAGATCACACACCTGGCATCTGCAACAGACTGAAATGCAGACAGTTATTATTATTAAAGTTTGAAATAATGTTCCATATATCCCATAATCTATTTGAATCTTCCTTTGGTAAACAGGTAATTTTTTTTCTTTTAATTTGGATATGGATTGTTCACCTTTGTGAGTGTCTGAATGATTAGTCCTATGTCCAGTGATTTTCAAGGATGAAGGTCTTGATAATACTATCGATAAAGGAAAGGGTGTCTATTGACAGTGTAGAATCATGAACCAGTGGAGAGAGAAGAAAATAGCCAAGAGAATAAAGGACAAAATCATGCAAAGTACATGGTAATCAGTGGCTTCTGGCATTTGGGAGATTGTGTTTTGATGATCTTGGATCTAAACAGTCTATTCACATTGTCTTTTGCTTCTGGACCATAACAGTTCTGGATCCTGACTCAGCCACTGTGTCTATCCATAGCAATGATATCAGCAATGTGCATAATTAATTTATTCTCTGTAGTGCCAGTAGTTACGAGTACATGATAACAAATGTTTATGGAAGTTCTTTTGATATATCTTGCACAAGGCTCAATTCCTGGTCTTTAGCTTATAACCAGGAACTTTCTGTGGATGTAAAGAAGCAGCAGAAACCACTTGTGGAAGATGAGAGTATAGGCTTTAGGTAATTCATATTAGCCAGTGTTATCGGAATGGAAGAGAGTGGAATCTATTACAGTAAAGTACATAATCAATTTTGTAAAGATTTAGTCACTGATTATCCTGGAAGTAAAAACATGTTGAACAAGGAGGACATTGGAAAATCTCCTGGCCTATCTTTCATTTATCCTAGAAAGTATATTATGAATTTCACCAATACAAGCTTATTTAAACCTAGAGATCAATTATTTTTGTAGATGGCTATTGTGTCAGTCTTTGTACATGAATGTATGTTTTCTTTAACCTGAAAGATACCCAAATGTTGAAGTGTATTTATGTTTAACGCATTTTATTATATGTGATTTACTTAGGAAGTCTCAACGATTTATCGTTTCTTTTCCCTTTTAACCCAAGTTTAATAAAGCAAAGAGCTCTTACAATAGTTTTGAGTTAATTAAAAGTTGGAGAATGTCAAACAAAGCTAATAATTTATATAATCCTTTAAAAAATTTTTAATAAGGTAAAGGACCAGAGTTTTGTGTTATCTAATGACCATTCAAACCGAAGATATTGTGAGTGTGAAAGACATCTTAACAGTTTTATTATTCTGAATTTGGGAAAGACAATCAAAGAGAATTGTCATGTAGTTACAGGCAATATCTTTAAAAACACAGCAATAAGTGACAGTGATTTTTAGGAATGTTACCTTTTTTCCAAAAGTAAAGAACTTAAGAAAAAATCATACGAGTATGTCAAAAAGCACAGAGAGGCCAGGTGCGGTGGCTCAGGCCAGTAATCCTAGCACTCTGGGAGGCCAAGATGAGAGGTCAGGAGTTTGAGACCAGCTTGAACAAGAGCAAGACCCCATCTCTACTAAAAATAGAAAAATTCGCCAGGTGTGGTGGCACATCCCTGTAGTCTCAGCTACTCTGGAGGCTGAGGCAGGAGGATGGCTTGAGCCCAGGAGTTTGACGTTGCAGTGAGCTATGATGACGCTGCTGCACTCTAGCCGGATGACAGAGCAAGACTGTGTCTCAAAAAAAAATTTTTTTAATTAAAAAAAAAGCATGGAGAGTTAACAATGTTTTGGTGAGTTTGCCTTTTCCAGGTTTTGCATCTCTTAGGCACGCCAAAATATGGCCTGGTTGGTAACAGGTCAAGGAGGTCTGCACAAATCTGAGTTTTCAGTAAACTTTTTCCTTTTTATTCTTGGATTTGGGAAGTCTTTTACTGAGGCAGTTTTAGAATTTGCATTGCATTTGGAGGCCTCCTCATGTTAATTAAATACAGACTAAGCTAGGCATGGTGCCTGTAGTCCCAGCTACCCGGGAAGCTGAGACAGTAGGATTGCTCGAGCTCAGGAGTTTGAGGCTAACCTGAGCAACATAATGAGACCCTGTCTCTATCCTTGAATATTCAGAAATCTGTTTTTTTCCTGTTGTTTTAAGATGTCTCTTCAAATAAGGAATCTTCTTCATGTTAAAAGTTCCCCAGGATGCCATTTGTAATTCTAAATTTTTCTTTGGTGGAATTAAGCCATTTGTTGAATTATAGTCATACAAAATCTGAAAACTTGAAGGAAGCAGGTAGAGGAGGCCCAGAAGAGACAGAGTTAGACTGAGAAAAATCTCAGGTGACTTGCAGTGGTTGGTAAGAATGGCTCATTTGCAACCACATGTCTCCAGAAGACATGATATGTCATCAAAGACCAGCTCACCAACTGAGGGCAGCTCCAGGCAGACAGAACTAAACAAAACATTTCTTAGGATTATAAGAACTAAGAAAAGTCTTTACAGAGTTTTAGAAAAGGTGACCTGAGGCAAAGTTTAACCAAAGATATTGGACTGATGAAACCTTCTGAACTGGTCAACCTTTGGGGCTCGCTGGAGGATGGACTTATTAGACCTGTGTTTCTCCTCTCCCTGGGGACTCCCTCTTATAGAGGAATGACACTGAAGATAGTGAACAAGCAGATGGGTGATAGGAATAACATTAGTTAGGCAGAAGCAAATTATACTTGGGAATAGTACAATCTATTAAGATTTGAAAAATCAGAGGACCCAAATATCACCATGACACTGAAGTGCTTAATAAAATTATTGGAGCTCAGACACCTCATTGTTGCAGGAAGGATGGTCTTGAGCGGGTGGAAACTCAAAGGTCTCAGATATACACACTATTACATTGTTGCAGGTCTCACCAGAAACAAGGGGCTCAGCTGATTCTTAGTGGAAACTCCAGTTGTCAAAGCCCACTGACCAAAAACCATGAAGGATTTATTTGTAGTTTTTTTAAAAAAGTTGGGTATATTTAACTTGCTGCAACAAACAGAAAGAACCAGAGGTACTAGTACTCTCTTAAAAGGGGAGACAGTTAGGAAAGGGTACTCATCAGGTACTGTGTTTCATTAGTGACAGTTGTTAGATTGTAGGGTAGAACTTTGTAATCTGGACAGGAGTTAGAATTTGTAAACAAGATGAGTTGCTAGAACTCATGAAGTGCTAAGTGTTAGATCAGATCTAGTATCTGTGTAGAGTTACTGTTAAATTAATTTGCCTGAGATCTTATCTTTGAACATGTATCTGAAGGATCCGGTGAAGAATCTAGTTTGAGTCTAGATAGTCTGTGACGTACATGTGGTTTGGTTTGGTTCACTTTATCTGTTTTATGAGTCATAGCACAGTTACAAGTTTTGACTTCTCTTTCAATTCTAAGAGACAGCCAGTGTATACTTCCTTGTGTATACATACACTGAAAGTGTATTTGTAATTGTTTAAAGGTCTTAGAAAACAACTTTAACTTCATGAATTACCTGAGAGTCTGTATTAGTTTTCTATTGTTGTGTAACAAATTGCCACAAACTTAGTGACATAAACTAGCACCCATCTTTTAGCTCATAGCCGTATAGGTCAGAAGTCCAATCATGGCATGGATATTTCTGCTCAGGGCCTCAAGAGCTGAAATAAAAGTGCCCTCATTTTACATTTATGGTTTATAGACTTGTGGCTGTTAGACACCAGGGGACCTAAAGTAAACAACGTTACTATTGCTACAGCATCACTAGTTGATAGGAATTTTTCAGCTTCATCATAATTTAAGTCTCGCTCTGTTGCCCAGGTTGGAGTGTGGTGGTGTGATCACAGCTCACTACAGCCTTGAACTCCTGGGCATTATAAAGTAGACAAGGAGATAACAGCCAATTTTTAAATATCATATTTTTTTTCTGTTGCAGTTGCTAATTCACTGTGATATAAACATATAAACTTTGTACTCAGTGTAAACTGAAGTCGTTGTTAGCATTTCCAGATTAGAAAACATAACTGGACTTTCCATATCTATTCCTCTTTTATGCTCTGTTAGTGCAGCAAATTATTCTCAGACATAGCTCCATCCTGTTATTAATGTTCTTCTTGTTATCGGCAATAAAGTACATGAGGCAACTAACTACCTTTTGAAAATGCAGTATGTATCCATGAGTCCCCTGATCAGGAACTCAAGTCAGGCTTCTAAAACATATGGTTTGAATAGGTCAGTTCTGTGGAAGAAATAAATGCCATTTTAGTGTTGTGATTTCTTTCATTTTCTTTAACCACAGTTTCATTTTTAACACCTTTTCCACAGATGGAAAAATAAAGATACTCATATCATCTAGTGCCTTGTCTCATTTTTAGCTTGGTTACCTGAATCAGCTTTAAGTCTTTCATGTTTATATATAAAACATTATAATTTATGCACACACACGTGCGCACACAAATCTGTTAAACGACTTTGACTTTAGCTGTGATCTTTGTTACAATTAGAGGTGATCATTATGATATACAGTATCTTGGAATTTTTTCCCACGTAGTTCTGGTGCTGTGGATGCAAAATCATGGTGATTTATTAGGTTTAATTTGTCACATAAAAAAAGTATGTTCTGTTTGTTTTCTGTACATTTCAGTATTTTAAATTCTTTTTTCTCTTTCTAGCTGTCCCCTTTCCTCCAACCCAACGGCTTACTTTGAAGGAAGTATTTGAGAATGGGAAACCTAAAGTTGATGTCTTGAAAAATCATTTGATAAAGGAGGGCCGACTAGAAGAGGAAGTGGCCTTAAAGATAATCAAGGATGGGGCTGCCATCCTGAGACAAGAGAAGACCATGATAGAAGTAGAGGCTCCAATCACAGGTATGAAAAATATTAGCATGATGGCACTACATTTGTGCTAATTTTGAGAAATGATTACAAATAACCAGCTAAAATGTGGTGTTATAACTTTTCTAGGAATTATGAGACAGTTTTAGGATTCGTTAGGACAGTGATCCCCAACCTTTTTGACACCAGGGACCAGTTTCATGGAAGACAGTTTTTCCATGGACCAGGGTCAGAGAGGGGGGTGGGGGATGGTTTCGGGATGATTCAAGCACATTATATTTATTATGCACTTTATTTCTATTATTATTACATTGTAATGAAATAATTATACAAATTTCTCTGCTAATTATAATCTGTATTTGCAGCCACTCCCCAATGCTAGCATCACCACCTCAGCTCCACCTCAGATCATGAGACATTAGATTCTCATAAGGTGTGAGCAACCTAGATCCTTGCATGTACAGTTTACAGTAGGGTTCATGCTCCTATGAGAATCTAATGCCACCACTGATCTGACAGGAGGCAGAGCTCAGGTGGTGATGTGAGTGATAGGGAGCGGCTGTAAACACAGATCAAGCTTCACTCCTCTGCTGCCCACCTCCTGCTATGCTACCTGGTTCCTAATAGGCCATGGACTGGTACCCAGGAGTTGGGGACTACAGAGTTAAGATGTGTGTTGTTCATTAAAGGAATACTATTTTAAATGTCTAATTTTTCCAGTGGGACTATTTAGTATCAATAGATTCACTAAAATTATATAGCAATCCAGTCAAAAGCTAAAGCTATTTAGGTTAAAAGTTAAACTGTGATCCCTTTTAGTGTAATGCCCTTTTTCTTCTAAGACATGTCTCCTCACCTCACCATATGACTTTCTCCTAGTGTGTGGTGACGTTCATGGACAATTCTTTGACCTGATGAAGTTATTTGAAGTTGGAGGATCACCGAGTAACACGCGCTACCTCTTTCTGGGTGACTATGTGGACAGAGGCTATTTCAGTATAGAGGTAAAAATTAAACCGAATTTGTTGGAACTGTGATATTGTCTTTTTCAGTAGAAGAAATTAAAATAAGAACACTGGCAGAATATATGAACTCTGTTACTTCAAAATTAAAGTAATAATGCAGTGTTTTAGTTGACATAAAAAAGCTATTCCTTTTTTTTAACCAGTAGAAAATCTGACATATAGAAGGCTATATTAACCCAGCTTTGCAAATAAGTTAAATATTTACTAATCTGTCCTCTTTGAAGATTTTGTACAGGCTGTATATAAGTGACATAAATTGGTGTTCACCTTTAATGGTGTTTGGATTAGCTGACCTTACTTATAAGACCATAAGCTGCTGAGCTACAATTAACTCTTAGATTAACTGCCAGTGGTAAATAAGCAGGCATTTAGCTTATTGTAGGAATAATTTCTGATACTGTTGCACATAGTAAGCATTTAATAAATGTTTATTGAAGAGGAAAAAAATGAATTACAGTTCAGTTAATGAAAACATAGTTTCCTTTTATATATTTTGAAAATTGAATGACAGGAACATGGTTAGAATTAAAAACAAATAGAATATTTTATGTGTAAAAGATAAAACTATTTGAGAACATAATGCAAGGACTTGAGTACAGTGGAACCACAGCACATTCATATTTAATGTTCATTGATTCAACTCTATATGCTTGGCAAATAAAAGGAATGTAACTTTTGAAATAGTGTGGGTAATCAAATTTGTAATGTGTTCCAGAATAAGCCTGAGATGAGAAATTGAGTCTGCTTGCTGTTTTTGTTGTCTCTAGTACTGCCTGCCCCTCATTGTCTGAGAATCTCACTGTACTGAGGGTGTTTCTGGTGGCTAAAAGTTTATTATTGCTGCAGCATCACTCCTAAATACAAGTCGACTCTCACCTGACACCCAGCCAGTTGTTCTAAAGCTACGGGAAAAATAAACAACAAAATAAACAGATCTTACTCTTTAGTTAGATAGGCAATCTAAATTCGTCAATCAGAAAAGTTCAATTTTATCTGCCAGTGCCTAAAATTCATTTAGTGTCAAATGTGAGGACAAAAGTTAGTGGTATAAACTGAGAAAATGGGAAAGCCCATTTTCTCTGCTGCTCAGTCAATGTCCAAGGTCTCTAAATGGGTCCCAGGGATGGATGGAGATCATGCTTGCAGACTGTATAATTGAAAAACTTCCCTGTTGCTACTCATGTCATGTTTCAAAAGACAGTAAGTCAAAAGCATGGATATTTGAAAGACAGGCTGAATGTTTATTTCTTTGTGTGTTTACAAGCATGAGGAGGTTTTAGAGGGTGAAGAGAAAAAGAATACAAAACTTAGTGAATTTTTAATTAGTCGTTTTAATGAAATAACTTTTTAATGATAAATTACTGTGCCAAATTATCTTCTGATTATTAACTCATATAGTTTAAAAGTAGTTTTTAAGTAGTTTTAACTCATTAGTATAGTCAATAAAACACAAAAAAATCCACAATGATCTTTGTACACATATACCATGTTCAGAATATTTTGTGTTAGACATTTTTTTCTTCACTCATCAACAAAGTTTCCTGAGTGCCAACTTTATGGCAGGCTATGAGAATAATATAAAGAATAAGATTCATGCTCTCTGTAAGAGCTCATAGTCTAATAGAAAAGATACACACTTATGAATAGATCTTTCAGTATAATACAAAAAGTGTTTATTTAGTTATCAGCAGTATTTTTTATATTAGGACTCAGCATAATGCCTGACACATAGTAGGCACTCAATTAATATTTGTTGAATTAGTGAATGTTAATCATAGTTTGTACTTGGCTTTATCCTGTTATTGGATGTTTGCTGACTTGTTTTTCTGGAATAACTTAAGAAATAAATAAATCAAAACTTTAATGTGACAATGCTATTTTATGCCAGTTTTAAAAGTGACCTGTGGGATATATCTAGTGTTAACTGGAAGCCACTTATTTATAAACCATTAAGATTATAAACTTCTGTAGGCTACAGCTTAGTCCAACATGATAGAAGTATTTACTTGAAATAATTTTATATCTATGTCCTTGATAACCATGAATGGGATGTTTTTGTCCAATAGCTGAAAATAAAGTCACGGAATCTTTATTAAATTTTTTTTTGTTACAAATAGTTCATTTTTGGTAGAACAATTGGGAAATGCAGAATCTAAGAAAACAAAAACTTTCCATAAATCAGAGAAAGTCACTGTTATATAACATTTTCTTATATTTTCTTAATAGTGTTTTTCTTCTTTTACATTTGTATATGTTTTGTTTTTAAAGAAAATTAGCATCATGATCTGTATTCCTTTTTGTAATATTCTTTTTCCACCCAAAACTGTATTGGAAGTATTTTTTCCTATCATTAAAATTTCTCCAAGAAAGATCACTTGAGGCTAGGAGTTCGAGACCAGCCTGGGTAACATAGCATAACATAGCAGCCTGTATCTATAAAAAATTTTAAAAATTAACTGGGCATGGTGGTGTGTGCTGGTATTCCCAGCTACACAGAAAGCTGAAGCAGGAAGATTTTTTGAGCCCAGGAGTTTGAGGCTGCAGTGAGCTATGATCAGGCCATTGCACTCCAGCCTGGGCGACAGAGACCATGTTTCTAGAAAAAAATTGCTCCAAGAATGTGTTGTCTAGGTCAAATGAGATATAGAGACAAATCTTTGAAATTAAAATGTTTTATTTGGGAAGAAATCATTGTAATTTGAGGCATACATGCAGACTAGGTGGTCTTCAGTGTATCCAAAGAACAAAGAGAATGTTAGAGGTTTTATGCAAAAGAGATAGGTTATGCATCACTTTCTTTGAGAAAGTTCATTAGCAATAGTAAGGTTCTGGAGAGCTGGCAAGCTTCGATTGGTGAGTGATGGCAGTGGATAAAAATAGTCTTAGAATTGTAACAGGTTATTTCAGTAGCCATTAAATGAAACTGATTTCAGGTTACAGCAAGCAACTTCAGCAGGCAGGCTTGCAGAGGATTACATTTTGGGAACAATGTTAGTGCCTTGAATGCTTCTCACCCCCCCAAGCCCTCCATCTCTTGACTCTTGTAGTTGGGTATGACAAGAATGACCCAGTTTGCATGACCAACTTTCACAGTAGTTAATGGTACAAATACAATGATTTATTACACCATTCCTCTACTGTTGTTGGATAAATCGGTTTGTAGCAGGTTGTGCTTATTGCCTACCTTTCCCCTACTCTTCCTTAATAACAAAATTTCTATTTTATTCAGATAAATGGGATTGGGGTTGCAGGGAGAACCTTTGCTCTCAGGGAAGAAAGGCTCTTATCCCAGCTCCAGGGAGTGAATTCTGGTTGGTCTGAACTAGTCAAGACAATCCATTTCCTGTCACCAGCGATTTGGTCTAGGGGTAAACGCGGGATCTTCTTCTGCCCAGTAATATATAAGGGGAACTCTGCTGGGTGTTTTTGTTTGTTGTTTTTGGAAACATTCTAGATGAAACAACTCTTGCAAGGTGAAAGCTTTTGGACCCCCATGGTACCATGTCACTTCAAATGTGGATATATGGCCTGTAGCAGCTATTTTGTGACTATGAGGAGGTGACGTGACTAAGGATGAAAAGTAGACCTGCTGTGAATGAATCACAGATCAAAGATGTAGAGAGGGCTTGGTTTCTTTGTGATGTTATTGAGCTAGTACGTCAAACCTGGACATCTTATCTCCAGACTTCTTCTTTTGTGGGATATTTAAATGTCTTCATTATGCAACAGTGAATTGGGTTTTGTATCACTTGTACTGTAAGTGGTACAAGGTTGTTTTGCAATTATTTTTGTTCCATATATTGCTGAAGTTAATGTCTTCTCAACTACACCTTTGATGGCATTTCTGATATTTCCTTAGATGAGATTCTCATATGTGAAGTAATTGGATCAAAACGTAGAACATTTTTAAGACTTTTGATACATATTGCCGAATTGTTTTCACAGAATCTTATTTCACCTTATTTTTTCATTATATACTTAATTTTCTTACCTTGAGCCTATCTAAGAGAATCCAGGCATAATGAATTTTTTTTTCATGCCCAGAGCAAACATTGGTCTTTTCTGAAGTAATGTGGGCTTTGATTAGTACACCAGACACTGATCTAAATGTCAAATAGTAAAGTTTCACTTTTCTTTGAGCCTTTTTATGTTCTTCCTTCATCTGTACATATTATAAAGTGCTTTTTTGTGGTAGGGGAAGCTAAATTTGAGTTTTCTTTAGTTGGTTTTTTGAGAAAAGAAAACATTAAAGAGGACATGTTCAGCACAAGATATGTTACACTAAATGCACAGGAACCACCAAGGAGAAAATGTTATAAGATGACCAACTGATGAACAGCTGTTGACACACAGAAATGATTCTTGAGGTAGAGTAAAAATTCTGTTCATATGGAAGTAATTGAATATCTGAACTTATCTCCTGAAAATCATGACCTTGCAATTGAATTATACAAGACAATTATACAGTTGCATCTTGATATGTAAGATAAGGAAATGAAACTTGAAATTAGAGGCCAGGAGGTATATCAACCAAATTACATTGTACTATGGATATAGATTGTGCTTTTATATATCTCATTACTTCAAAAACGTGAGTTGATCTGTCCAGAAGGCAGAAATAAAGACCCAAATAAATCAAAAGATATATTGTGTTCTTGGTTGGGAAAGGTATGTGTATAGAAAAGAGAAAGCACAGTCTAAATTTATATATGGATTTAATGTAATTTTCCTTGGAATGTTTTGTGAAAATTTATATCCTGATAATGAAATTCAGCCCCCAAAAGAAAAAAGCCTTGTAAGTATATTTATTTGTATGTGCCTATATATTTAAGTTTTTTGGTTATTTTGCAATGTCTTTTACAAAATGTATATATACTTTGATGTAGCAGTCCCATTTTTGAGAATTTATACATAACCTAAGTATAATGATAGATAAATAGTTTGTCACAATGACTGAAAGGTCCTGTCGGCATTTAATAAGCAGGTTCCAAGGATACAAAATATCATGCAATATGCTGGAGACTCCCAAACAACAAAGAATTACGATTTTCAAATTGTCGATAATATCTGTGTTGAAAAACATGGTTAGATCATGTGGATATGGAGATGAACAAGCGAAGTCCTTTACTATACTTTCTAGTGAGAAGGGCAGCATCATGTATTTATTTACCATCTATGAAAATCAAATTAGAGTAAAGGGCTAAAGGGGACAGAAGCAACTAACTTAGATGGAGTTACCAGGACAGGCCTTTTTGAGGAGGTAACATTTGAACAGAATGACCTGCTGGAACAAGTGATGTATAGATTGGGAAAACACCTTCCAGGCAGAGAGCACAACCAGTGTAAGGGCTCAGAGGCAGGAACAAGCGTCAGCAGTCCACGCATAGTGACAAGGCCAGCGTGGCCAAACAGAATCACGAGTAAGTGGGAAATGTAGGAGATGTAGCAGTGAGAGGCAGATAGACTATGTTAGCCCCTGCAGACCATAGTCATGAGTTTGGGTTTTATTCTTGATGTGATAGGAAGTCATTGGGGGATTATTTATTTATTTATTTTTGAGCAGGGGCATGGTATTTTCGCATTTATGTTTTAAAACAGTGACTCTAGCTGCCATGTGGTGAATTGACTGTTAGAGCCCAGAAGTCAGTGCAGGGAGTCCAATTAGGAACTTAATCCAATAAAATACACAGATGTTAGTGATTAGATTGTGCATATTGAGAAACATTTGGATTCAGGATTTAAAAGTCTTTCCTCCTTGGGGAGGTGGGAAAATCTCAGTTGAATTGATCAAGCTTCTCAGGTCATGGCACATTTATCTTTGCAAAGTCCCTCTTTTTTTGTTTTATTCTTCTTTTTTCTTATCTGTGACATCTGTCTTCCTTACTTCCTCTCCCCAGTATACACGTTTCTATTGTATTTGATATATGCCTCAGAATATGTGTAATACATCATATTAATTTTTTAATATACAGGGTTTTTGTGGATAAAGTACTTTAATTTTACGTAAATGATGTGTTGTTTAGTGGTCCTTAAATTTTAGCATACATCATAATTACCTGGAAGGTTTGTGCAGACAGGTTGCTGGGACCCACCCGTTTCTGATTAATTAGATTTGGGCTAGAGCCTGACGATCTGTATTCTACCAAGTTCCCAGGTGATGCTGGTATACCACATTTTGAGATGAATGTGATTACACTTTGAGAGCCAGTGGTGCAGCTCTATTTCTGTTGACTTTTTTCCCACTTATCACTGTGTTACTACATGTGCTGCTAGTTCATTGCTTTCTGCCTACTGTATGGTATTTTATAGTATATATCTATGACATTTTAGTTCTCCATTCCCATTGGTAGACACCTGGGTTGCCTCTAATTTCTGTTTAAAAGGAACATTGCTATGATGAACACTTCATGTAAATCCAATTATGGACCAATGTTTTAGTTTCTCTGTGGTTTATGAACAAGAATGGTATTGCTAGGACAAAGGGTATAAGCATTCATACTTGAACTGAGTATTGATTGCCTGATGACTCTTCAGAATGGCTGTACCAGTCTATATTCCTACCAGCAGCACAGACGTGTTCATATTTCCTCATATCTGTCCTTCCAGACTTTAATTTTATCTCATTTTCTAATACTTACCAATATAGTGGGTATAAAGTAGTATCGTAATGTTGTTTTAATTAATATTTCTCTAATTACTAATGAAATTGAGCATCTCATATGTTAGCCATTAAATTTTTACAATCACTATTAGAGGAGTTTCTTACAAGACCTTTCAGAGATAAATTAAACATATACAAACATGTTTGCACTTTTTGGGGGGTGGATAAGGACTTGATCTGTTGTCCAGGCTGGAGTGTAGTGACATCGTCATAACTCACTGCAGCCTCAAACTTCCTCTATTCCAATGTGGAATAGTAGCCGAGATAGTGAGTATTCTTGCCTTGTTCCTGATCTTAGTGGAAATGCCTCTTGTGTTTCTCCATTAAATAAAATACAGGTTTTAAAACTGAGATATATGTGTGTGTGTGTGTGTGTGTGTGTGTGTGTGTGTGTGTAGGTGGCTTGTCAGAGAGTTTTAGATATTTACATAGAACATGGGAACAGAAATAGAGGAGAGATTTCTGTGGAGGCTACTCTGTATACTTGGTCAAATCCTGGGGCAATAAGCACATCACATTCAAAAGCTGGAAGGTTTCATTTTTCAATTTGGCAATAAGCAGGGAGATATGCCATTACAGCAAGTCATTTGAATGTATATAAATTGTCTTTATGCATTATCATGCTCACCAAGAAAATTTTATCCTTGAATTTGTCTTGTAGTGCGTGCTGTATTTATGGAGTTTAAAGATTAATCATCCCAAAACATTGTTTCTGCTTCGAGGAAATCATGAATGCAGGCATCTTACAGACTATTTCACCTTCAAACAAGAATGTAAGTATAATCACTTCTCTAGAACCTTTTTAGTTACCCTTTAGTTACCCTAAAGTTAGCATATGTAAGCATAATTTGCATACATACCTAAAAATCATGAGCAAAAAAGATAATGTTGACATTTTATTGATATCTCTTAAAACTCCAGTTTGTACTTACATATCTTCAAGATATATAAGATCTCAGGGCATCTTTTAAGACTCAATAAAATATTCAGACTCAGAAGACTACCGTGGACCATACTTGGCATCTGTCTACTTATTAGAAGGACACAGGTCAGGAAGGGCAACAGCAGGCATTCCTAGTCAGTGGAGTAATCCTCACAGAAGCGCATACAGCAGTCCAGAGGCTGTCTGTCTCCATGTCCAGGTCACAGCTCAGGTGCAAGGAAACAATATATATCCGTGTTGTACAGATTAGGGAGCCACCCTGGCTTAGAAGCATTATGCATCACAAGTGTCAATATGTCTTGTAAAAGCTTTATTGGCATAGCTTCCAGAGTCCCACAAGGGACATAACCAGTTATGAGTCATTGCCCTCAGAGGAGCCCAAAGCTATAGCTTCCTACCAGGTAATTGGATAATTTTGCCTAATCACACAGCTGACAGTCAGTCACCTTATCAGGTTTCCAGGGCAACAGGGCTAGAAAATCCAAGGCCATACTTGTCTTTAAAGAGAAGGAAAGAGATTTGTTAACCCTTTATCCACAGCTTTTCCAAAATATCTTTATAAAGATGATTGTTTTCAAATTTGCGTGAAAGAAATGGCTTTGAAATAGTGTCATGTGATAACATTTTAGCTTTTCTTCCTTTGACTGTTTTTTCTTTTTTGGTAGGTCGAATAAAATATTCTGAACAGGTGTATGATGCGTGTATGGATACATTTGACTGTCTTCCTCTTGCTGCCCTCTTAAACCAGCAGTTTCTCTGTGTACATGGAGGAATGTCACCTGAAATTACTTGTTTAGATGACATTAGGAGAGTAAGTAACTTTTTTTTATTTTCATAGGATTTATTTTTAAAATTTGTTTTTTATTGCTGCCAACCAATATATCTTTAGCCGAAATTTTTAAAATACAGATAATCAAAAGTAAGAAAACAGGCCAGGCACAGTGGTTCAAGCCTGTAATCCTAGCACTTTGGGAGGTGGAGGTGGGAGGATTGCTTGAGGCCAGGAGTTCGAGACCAGCCTGGACAATTTAGTGAGACCCCGTCTCTAAGAAAAATTTTAAAATTAGCCACATGTGGTGTTGCGCACCTGTAGTCCCAGCTATTCAGGAGGCTGAGGCAGGAGGATTGCTTGAGCCCAGGAATTTGAGGTTGCAGTGAGCTATGATGGGCCACCACATTCCAGCCTGGTCAATAGAGTGAGACCCTGTCTCTAAAAAAAATTTTTTTAATAAAAAAAAATGTAAGAAAATGGAAATGAGACTGGGCATGGTGGTTCATGCCTGTAATTCTAGCATTTTGGGGGGCTGAGGCGGGAGGCTTGCTTGACTGAATTCAGGAGTTGGAGACCAGCCTGAGTAAGAGTAAGACCCTGTCTCTACTAAAAATAGAAAAAAATCAGCCAGGCATGGTGGTATAGGCCTGTAATCCCAACTACTCAGGAAGCTGAGGCAGGAGGATTGCTTGAACCCAGGAGTTTGAGGTTGCAGTGAGCTATGATGATGCCACTACACTCTAGCCAGGGCAACAAAGCGAGACTTTGTCTCAAAAAAAAAAAAAGAAAGAAAGAAAATTACCTGTGATTTCATCATTGCAAGATAACTACTATTAACATTTTGATATATACCTACCCAGAAATTTTCCATAATTTTTTATGACGTCTGTGCTTTTACCAACTAGAAACATAACATTCTTAGAGTATAGCCCTGAAACTTTAAATTGTGTCACAGTGTGAAAGGAAAGAAACTGGGGTTCTAGTCCCAGTCCTGCCATTAATTGTGTGACTTTGACCAAATCACTTAACTACATCTTCTTCTCTATGAAATGAGAAAGTTGGAGTGGATGATCTGAGGACTCTGCCAGCTCCGAAATGTATTGACTTTAATATTTTAGATGATATAGTTTAATTGCTTGCCTTACATGGTGATTATAATTCCCAAGATTCTGTGTCTTCATTATTGAAAAAAGATGACTAGTCTTTTTTCACTTGTTAGTCTTTTTTCACTTGTTATTCTACATGACCGTCTTTTCTTCTCTACCTTTGTATTCTCAGATTTTCCTATTCATAAAACTGTTCTCTCTGAATTAAAGTCAGTCTCCTCAGGGTGAGGTGTACCTACATGCACTGACTTTTCTCCTGCATTTATTGTCTTGAAAATAACCAGGATTTCTCTTTTACATAGTAAATTTTAAATTTTATTATTCTGAATCAATTGTATTAATAAAAAACTCCTCTTTCACTCAGTAGAACCTCTGTTCTTGGCACTGAGCTGTTCTAGCTACTTAAAGTTTTCTTTTGGTTTTCTTGCTTTTAACTAAAGCAGCAGTGACTAAAGGCTTAAGTTAATAACTTGTATTGAAATGCCTCGGCTGCATAGAATGGAAAGGATAAATGTCCTTACAAAATAAAATTAGCATTCTTTAAAATGAAGAAATCTCCACTGGAATGAGGTAAACAAGGAACAAAACCATTATAAACCCTTCCTGTTCTCATGGTAACATTGACTCATCTACACAATTGAAATTAACTTTGCATAATCTTTCTGAAATAGTATATCTCTATAGTGGTTGATTTCACATTCAAATTAAATGAGTACTCCTTTAAGATTAGGATGTAAATGGGTCCTTTTCTACAGTATAGCTAGATGAAAAGAATATTTATAAAAATTTATTACAGAAAAATAATAAAAATTGTGTATCAAAATTTCTTAAATATTCCTTTTCTTATAGGAAAATCCTTTAGGAATTTACTGCCTTCTCTCTTAATAGATTCTTGTGGATACAAAGTGATTTTTTTTTTTTTTGACACATACTACTTTCCAAGAGCCCTTTTACTTTCCTGATTTTTTTTCTGTTGGCTTTTGTATATCTTCTAGTTAGACAGGTTTGTTGAACCTCCTGCCTTCGGGCCAGTGTGTGACCTGCTTTGGTCTGATCCCTCAGAGGATTATGGCAATGAAAAGACCTTGGAGCACTACACCCACAACACTGTCCGAGGGTGCTCTTACTTTTACAGGTAAGCTAATCCTTGAAATAGAAATTACAAAAGGAAACTGTAATACATTTCATCAGATTATTTTTAAGTATCTTATATCTCAAACAAGTATAGTATAGGCACTTTTGTTTAATTTTTTGATTAATAGAAGGCAGAAAACTCTTGTTTGTTTATTTTCTTAGGTATTATGCCCTAAGAAGTATAACACACCAAACATGATTGGACACCTGGCAATCCTTTGATATTGTTGTCTGACCCTACGTGGTCTAGACTATTTGTTCCTAAACATCATCTATACACTTTTTAAAAATAAAGATTTCTTAGCTCTTTCCCCAGAGATTCTGGTTCAGTAGGTCTGAGGCAGGGGAATCCTGTTATGTTTTAAAAAGCTCTCCAACTTTTGGAAATGCTGGTGTAGACAAAGATATAAAAAGAACAGGACATTGTGAACTAAGCCGAGTACATTTCCTGGAAGTTGGCTGTTGTTTGAAATCTCACATGTGAGCTTTCATTGTGATTTGATAGTCAAAAATAGGAAGATACAGGGAAGTTTCAAATCTAAATTTTTTTTAATCCCAATATTTTATTGTGACAAAAATACATATATTTAGTCCCCCCAAATCTCTGTTAATTGACTAAGATAATGCATTCATTAAATAAAAATGCACACACACAAAAGAAGCACCAATTTTGCCATTAGTTTTAGCACTCTTCTAAGCTTTTTTTCATTTCTCCATGCCAGCTTTTCCAGTGACTAATATGATGGAATCATTTAACTTTTATTTCTTTTTACAGTGCTTAAAATAAAGAGCATAATACTTATTTATTGTTGGCAGAATGTAAGTTGGTGCAATTTCTGTGGATACCAACTTGGCAATATCTCTCAATTATAAACACACATGGCCTTTGATCCAGAAATTCTCCTTCTAAAACTTAATCCTGTGGCTATGCAGTTGATCCTTATTATTAGCAGATTTTGTATTTGTGAGTTCCCCTGCTTACTAAGACCTCTTTGTAACTCCCACATCAGTACTTAGAGAGCTTCCACAGTCATTCTTGGACACGCATTATGCATAGTTGACAAAAAATTTGAGTTTTGCCACACACATGTTCCCAGCTGAGGTTGAACAAAGTGATGCTCTGCCTTCTTTCAGCTCTCATATTATAATATAAATAGGTATTCTTTTTGTGGTCTATTTAGTGCAACATTTTTCATGGTTTTGTGCTTTTTGTTAGTGATCTCACTGTTTAAAATGGCTCCGAAGCGTAGTACTGAGATGCTGTCTAGGATTCTTAAGCCCAAGAAGGCATACCTTACAGAGAAAATATGAGAGTGTTTGGTATAAGCTCGGTTCAGGCATGAGTTATGGTGTTGTTGGCCAGGAGTTCATTGTTAATGAATCAACAGTATATATTAAATAAAGTATCTTTACACAGAAACGCCTCTGAAACAAGGCGGGAGGATAGTTGAGGCCAGGAGTTTGAGACCAGCCTGAACAACATAGCTTTCTCTACAAAAAATTTAAAAATTATCTGGTCATGGTAGTCCCAGCTGCTCAGGAGGCTGAAACAGGAGGATCGCTTGGGCCCAGGAGTTTGAGGTTGCAGTGAGCTGTGATGTGTCATTGCACTCTAGTCTGGGCAACAGAGAGAGACCCTGTCTCAAAAAAAAAAAAGAAAAAGAAAGAAAGAAAGAAGCTTTTCCCTACATTTTCTTCTAGTTATTTTACTGTTTTAGGTCTTACATTTAAGTCTTCAATCCATTTGAGTTGATTTTTGTATATGGTGTAAAAATGGTCCAATTTCATTCTTGTGCATGTGGGTATCCAGTTTTCTCAGTAGCATTCATTGAAGAGAATGTCCTTTCTTCATTGTGTGTTCTTGACACCCTTGTTGAAGATCAGTTAACTGTAAATATGTGGATTTAGTTGTGGGCCCTCTATTGTGTTCCATTGGCTATGTATCTGGGTTTTTTTTTTTCCCAGAATTGTACTGTTTTGGTTATTGTTGCTTTGTAATATATTTTAAAATCAGGAAGTGTGATGCCTCCAGCTTTGTTCTTCCTGCTGAAGTTCCACATGAATTTTAGGATTTTTTTTTTCTTCTATTTCTGTAAAGAATGACATTGGGATTTTGATAGGGATTGAATTGAATCTGTAGATCACATTGGATAGTATGAACGTTTTTACAGTATTCTTCTAATCCATCAACTGGGATGTCTTTCTATTTATTTGTGTCTTCTTTTCCTCCATCAAGGCTTTATAATTTTCAATGTGTAAGTCTTTTACCTCTTTGGTTAAGTTTAATTTGTATGTATTTTATTCTTTTTGTTGCTATTACAAATGGGATTATTTTCTTAATTTCCTTTTTTAATTTATTTTTTTATTTCAGAATATTGTGGGGTACAAATGTTTTGGTTACATAAATTGCTTTTATACTGTTTGAGTCAAAGTTATAAGATATACTGATTTTCATATGTTGATTTTGTATCCTGTAACTTTACTGAATTTGTGTGTTTATTAATTCTAATCGTTTACCTGTGAAGCTGTAAGTAGATTCTTTTACTTTTCTAATTATTTGATAGTTTGATGGTTGAAGAAAATTGTGTTCAGTTTTTAGCACCTGCTCTGCACACACACACACACACACACACGCACATTACTATCATACTTTTTTATGTCATGATACTAAGAAAAGTTTTGGTGTTGTATTGTTTTGAGTTAAGACAAGAAAAGTTTTAAATGGGGGAGCACTTTCTATTTTCGGATTATCTGTTATCTTCATGTTTGGTCTGTAATGAGGTATATTAGTGAAATGGAAAAACAGAATGATGATTACTAAGATTAATAAAATTCTAGTGGTGTATAATAATTATAATCTTGAAACAAAATCAACTCATATCATCTTGACTTTACCCCTTCTTCCTATTAAAAATAATTATTTTAATTCTGAATTTATTCTAATTTTTTTTCAGTTACCCTGCAGTTTGTGAATTTTTGCAGAACAATAATTTATTATCAATTATCAGAGCCCATGAAGCCCAAGATGCTGGGTAAGTTATATTAAAACTGTACTGAATGTAATCCTAGCTCTGGGAGGCCGAGGCGGGTGGATCGCTCGAGGTCAGGAGTTCGAGACCAGCCTGAGCAAGAGTGAGACCCCGTCTCTACTAAAAATAGAAAGAAATTATCTGGCCAACTAAAAATATATATACAAAAAAATTAGCCGGGCATGGTGGCTCATGCCTGTAGTCCCAGCTACTCGGGAGGCTGAGGCAGTAGGATTGCTTAAGCCCAGGAGTCTGAGGTTGCTGTGAGCTAGGCTGATGCCACGGCACTCACTCTAGCCCGGGCAACAAAGTGAGACTCTGTCTCAAAAAAAAAAAAAAAAAAAAAAAATAACTGTACTGAATATCACTGCAGAGTATTTACCTTTAATATGAAGACAGACGAGCTGTCATCTCTCTTCCAGGTATCGAATGTACAGGAAGAGCCAAACAACAGGCTTTCCATCACTTATTACAATTTTCTCTGCCCCCAATTACCTAGATGTCTATAACAATAAAGGTAATGGAGTCCAGCCATACTTGAGTTTGAGTTTGTGAGTAAATGTGAGCTCCAGTTTAATTATATGTATGTGTGTGTATTATTTTTAAATATAAATTTTAAGTAAGGAAAAAGAGGTCTTCATGGAAACAAAGGCCAAGACATTTAGAATTTATGCTGCTGCTTGGTCTTCATCTCCTAAGGATTATTGGGCTCTTTGTGAGTATAAATAATGATCATAATAGGTCAGGTTTGTACTTCTGAATAAAAGTATAAGAGGAATAAATTGCTTCGGGTTCATGTTAGAATAGTTAGCATAAACTATTCATTTTGGTGAATTTAATTTGTTTATAACAGTACCTGAAAAAATGTGACCATTGGTATTTTAATGTTTGTCAATTATTGAGCTATTTTTGTTCTTCTTGAAATATAGTGTAGGTAGAGTGAATAGTGTACAAAAAGTCAGGAAAAAAACTTCATTTTTGTCTAAGCCCTGCCAGAAACTAACAGTGTGACTTTGGGTAAGTCACATAATATTTCTAAACCTCAGTTTCCCACGTGAAAAAAGAGGACTGGGTATGCACATGCCTTTTGTTCCAGAAATTCTTCTAAGACTTTATCCTGTTAAAGTCTTTTTTTAAATTTAAAACTTCTATGATTCATAATTCATAAGTTTTCTGTCAAGGTAATGATCCTACTAAAAACTTCATGTCTGTGTAATTATTTTGTTGTTTTATAAAGTATGACTGTAAAATAATAGGACTTTTAAAACAAACATGCCAGAACAAATATATCCAAATGAGTATTGTCCCTTCAAAGTAGTTACTTTGGGAGGTTATACACGTATTCCAACAATGCTGTCCTTGTTCAAGAACATTTTTGGAACTCCTCTTTTGGCACTGCCTTCAGAGTCTGCGACACATTCTTTTGATTATCCTCAATGATGGGAAATCTTCGTCCTTTGAGGGTGGATTTGATTTTTGGACAGCCAAAAGTCATTCGGAGTCAAGACTGATAAGGTGAGTGATCAAGCTAGATGATACCATTTGGGGTCAGAAACAAGGTATGATTGTAAGGTAATGAGACTTTTTTCTCGTGTTGCTGATATAATGGCTCTGGAGGCACTTCCAAAAGAGGAGTTCCAAAAATGTTTTGAGTAATGGCAGTATCTCTGGATTAATTGCATGGTAAGGCAGCAAGTTGTGTTGAAAAGAATGCCAAGCAAGGAGTCAGAGTTCCTAGTCTAGTCTCGCTTCACTTTTAAAAGGGTATCACATTTTAAAAGGTATTTAACTTTTTTGAGCCTCAGTTTATCTTTAAAATACCTGATATATTGTTGAAGATGTTAGAATAGTGAAAATGAATATTAAAGCATTGTTAAAAGTATAAACTGCTATAATACTATAACATTTTACTGTTACTGTGCCTGATGTGATAACATCAAAGGACCACACTCATCTGATATAAAGGTCTGGTGTGTTTGTAGTCAATGGTTTCTTAAGTCTCATTACTTTATAGTCATAGCTTGTATATGCAGTTGGGGAGACAGGTTTCAAAGAGGGCCAAAATGTGCTTAATATTTACTCTATTTAAAAGTAAACTATGGAATGGCATATCTGTCTCATTTAACTCTGATTTGGGTCAGTCATTTCAGTGTGTCTTTCAGTGATGTATCTATTTTTTAAAAACATTTCTCTGACATATTTTCTCTCCTAGGATTATGTGGTTTTCTTTTTACTTCTTACCATTCTTTTCTGAGCCTTAGCTGTACTGCAATGCTCTGCTGCTCCCCAAGTTCATTCATTATTTCCTTTTTCCTAATATTTCCAATATATTAGCAACCTAGTTTTATTCGTTTCCTCCTTTATCAATGGGATACATTGCTTGTGTTGTTAAACATCTTTAAGGACACTTAGTGGCCCTAGACCTCATATTTGTAATGAAGACTTTCCCTTCTCACTCCCTTTTTAAACTTTATTATTAAGAGTATCTATTGATTGCCCAATGGATTTATCAGTGTGCTGAGCTGAAACATGCCACCTAAATCAGCACCCACTGTACAGGTTGCTAACTGCCAGCTCATTCTGTGTCCCTTCTAATCTGGTTTTGTTCTTGCTTATTCCTTTAGTGAACTTTTAAATTCACAGTCCATTCTGAGTTTTTTGTCAGCTTTGATATAATTGGAGACTTTACTTCCAAATGATCTTATTTTCTTAAGCTTTTTTTTTTTTTTTTTAAGAAAAAGGCAGAAAATGTGGCATCCGAAACAATCCCTGGTGGTGCTGAATTACTTTCCATACAAGTACCTCTTTTCTTGAAAAAGGCAACTCTGTCACCCTTTTTCTTCTCTTTATAGTGTTGCTTTTCTGTCTTTCATATCCTTTAGACCTATTGGTACCTATAGGTATTTCTTAGTTCCACTGAAAGGGTGTTTACGTGAAACACCCTTAAGTCATGATTTTAAAAGATTCTTATTCCTATTTTTTTCTGTCCACTGGGAACAAAAAGCAGTTTTTTGGCCGGGCGCGGTGGCTCATGCCTGTAATCCTAGCACTCTGGGAGGCTGAGGCGGGAGGATCGCTCGAGGTCAGGAGTTCGAGACCAGCCTGAGCAAGAGCGAGATGAGATCCCCGTCTCTACTAAAAATAGAAAGAAATTATCTAGACAACTAAAAATATATAGAAAAAATTAGCCATGCATAGTGGCGCATGTCTGTAATCCCAGCTACTCCGGAGGCTGAGGCAGGAGGATCACTTGAGCCCAGGAATTTGAGGTTGCTGTGAGCTAGGCTGACGCCATGGCACTCTAGCTCGGGTGACAGAGTGAGACTCTGTCTCAAAAAAATAAACAAACAAACAAAAGCAGTTATTTCAAGCTGTTATTTCTAATCATTTACTATTGAAAGATACCTCCCCTTCCTTTTCCTGTGTAGATTGAGGAAGTTGCTGAATATGAACGCTAGGTTATCTTATAACAAAGAAGCAAGAACCAAGAGATGACCTATGTCTGTTATATCTAGAGAACTGTTAAACCCTATTATATTTTATGAACACATTAAGAATAATTAGAGAACAGTGTAAATATTGATGGTGGTGAAGACTAAGGAATTGAATTTTAAGACTTTTAAAATATAAAGAAAATCAGTTGGCATCAAAGTATATGTGCAGTTATACAAACTGGTTAATATTAGACATTTATAGTGTGCTGGCAATATATTGACTGTGTATTGGAGAAAGAGGCAGTTTTAAAATCCACTATATTGTATGCAGAGATGATTTAATCTACTTTTGGACATTAAGTGTAAATTGCTCCAAGTTTGCCATTTGTATCCTCCATTTTGAATTGATAACTGCTATTTATAAACTCTCAGAGGATTTATAAAATCTTTGGCTCTGGCTAATGACTAGCAAAATAGCAAAATAGGCTATGTCTGTTTAATGAATGGTATTTGCCCTCAAAAGAGAGTTCTGATTGTAATTATTTAGCCTATGAAAAGAAATTATGGGGAAATTTTTCTCATGTATATCCTGAGGTTTCTATAGTTACTGTGCAGTGACCCTTTGAAGTTTCAGTTTCTTTTGTACTTTTATTATATGAGCACTTCAGGTAACTTTGTTCCTTGGAATAATTCTTAAAAGAATGAACTAGCTGGGCATGGTGGCTCATGCCTATAATCCCAGTATTTTGGGAGGCTAAGATGGTGGGAGGATTGCTTGAGGCCAGGAGTTCGAGACCAACCTCGGCAACATAGTGAGACCCTGTCTCTACAAAAAATTATAAAATAGCCAGGTGTAATAGTCGGGGATACACAGGAGGATCACTTGAGCCCAGAAATTCAAGGCTGCAGTGAGCTATGATGGCGCCACTGCACCCTAGCTGCCTGGACAACAGAGTGAGACCCTGCCTCAGAAAAAAACAAACAAACAAAAAAAAGGAATGAACTATATAAAATGCTTTAAATTTTTTCATCTGCCTTTCATGTAGTACTGAGTTTATAAGTGGAAAATAAGTTCCTGAATTCTGTGTAGTAGGTACACAACTGTACAAAACCTACCAGTTGCCTGTCATGGTCCTGTGGCAGATTTTCTTGCTTTTTTCCTTTTTAGCTGCTGTGTTGAAATATGAAAACAATGTCATGAACATCAGGCAGTTTAACTGTTCTCCACACCCCTACTGGCTTCCAAACTTTATGGATGTTTTCACATGGTCTTTACCTTTCGTTGGGGAAAAAGGTAAGAGAGCTAAAGCATCTGGACCATGGCTTGTTTTAGCCAGTGACTGAGCACACCTTTGTATTTGCTTGAGCCCCCTGATGGTTCAGACATGTTTTCTAATTTTGTTTGTTCTCTACAAAGAGTTTTAAGTGGTCCTTAATTGCTTCTTAAATTTTAGTTCTAGTCTATTATGGTTTTCTTATTCTAGACATCAATTTGAAGTAGCTGACTTACTATTATCAACATGTTGAAATAACATAGTTACTTACCATTCCTTCGGTGATTTCTTTAGTGCTAAAGAGATTTAGATAGGATTTATTGTCCTTAGAATTTTATGTACAGATAAGCTATGCAAATATAAAATAAGCCTGTTGAACATAGGCCTGTTGGCTTAACTTCTTCGTAAAATGAGAAGAAATGTTCTCATGTGCATATCAGTGAGGAAAAAGTTCTGAACATTGATCTAATAAAATCAAGTAATTGGCCAAGTGTGGTGGCTCATGCCTATAATCTCAGCACTTTGGGAGGCAGAGGTGGGAGGATCACTTGAGGCCAGGAGTTTGAGACCAGCCTGGGCAACATAGTGAGACCCCATCTCAAAAAAGAAAAAGAAAGAAAGAGAGGAGGGAGGGGAGGGAAAGAAGGAAAGGAAAGAGGGAAGGAAAGAAAGAAAATAATCTTGGTTAAAAAAAAAATCAAGTAATTATGCAATGGAGTCTTCAAAGACTCCAGACCTTTACTAGAGCAAGTAATCTACCCAAATTCTTTTTAAACCTGAAGGTCTGTGTTTATTGCTACTCTTTATAGCCATTCTTACTAACATAATAATAAATATTTTTGTTTATGCTTATTTACCATGTATGTTTGTTTAGATATCCACATTATTTTAGAGAAGGTACCTTATTAATTGTATAAATTTTGGATTATTTTGTCTTATCGTATAGTCACAGAGATGCTGGTTAACATTCTCAACATATGCTCTGATGATGAACTGATTGATGATGATGAAGAAGGTAAACTTCCTCTTTTGAACTAGAATCTAAGGAGAAGTTTGTATTTTAGTTGTTTTAGTTTATTTTGAATAATTTTCTTTTGTCTTATTAAAAGATAATTATATACATTGTAGAAAATAAAATTTGAAAAATATAGCAAATCATAAATAAGAAAAAAAGTCACCCATAAACCTACCATCTCGTAGATATTCACTGTAAACATCTTGATATATACTGTATTAGCTGTCTTTTATCTTTGCATATACTTTTCCTCTCCTTTTTTCTTTTTAATAAGAATAAGGTCATGTAATGGTATCGTGTATATTTACTGTTTTTGTTTTCTTTTGTAGACTAGTTTCTAATGGATATATAGTCCTCCAAGTTGATCATTCTTTGTTTTAACCAATCCCATACTATTAGATATTGGATTTTCTTCCCAACTTGTTGCTTTTAAAATTCCTACAGTTTTGAAAATTTATATAGATAAATCTTTGCACATTCTGTTAACAACTAGTATTTATTACGTGCTTGATGTGTTCCAAGTCCTGTTTAGGTCCTTGCTTGCCATAAGCTTATATTCTAGTGTAGGGAAGACAAACAAGCAATAAATATGAGTCAAATGGTGATATATGCTATGAAAGAAAGTAAAGCAATATTAGAAAGTCAAGGGTAACATTTTCTTGATAATTTCCTTAGGAAAATTTTGTAGAAACTGAATATCTGTGTCAATTAGTACTTAAAATTTTAAATCTGATACAGATATCCTCTAGAAAGGCCGTACCAGTCTACACTTGTGTGTGATGCATAGTTCACAGTGCTCTCTCCAGTACTGTTTATTATACTTGTTATAGTCTGATGTTTTTAAATTTTTAATTTGTATTTTTGTGTGTGTATATTGGCCATGTTTATTTCTCTTTTGTGACTTGTCAAGTCATAACTTCTATACATTTTTCTGATGAGTTATGTGCATGTTTTTTCTTTCCTTTTTGACATGTGAGGGATCTTTGTATGGTAACATTTTGTTGTATTTGTAGTCCAGTATTTTTTTCCTAGTGTCTTATAGGAGGTTTGATTTTAAAAGTAGATCCTAACCTACCTCAGAATGCAGGATATTCTGGAGAGATGGTGGTCACCTGAGCACAAACCTCTGACTGTCTCATTCTTTCCGGGCTCTGTGCTGAGGTGATTCACTTAACTGTTAAGATAAACCACCTCCGTAGTAGAGAAAGCCTAGCTCACTTTGGGAATCTAAAAGAAATTCCCACATGTGCCTATGCTTCAGCTTCCATATTGAAGGTCAAGAGCAGATGGAACATAGATTTTAAGTACCTTTATAGGGTAGGAGATCACTATAAGGAACTAGTTCTTAAGGAATAGTGCAGCCAAGTGAAAAATTTTTAAAAACAAATAATAAAGAATTTAAGTTAGGGGAAGATGAAATATGGAAGAAAGAGATGTAATAAAATTTATATTCAAATATAAGTGGAAATGGAAATTATTATGAACTCTATGTGTTAAGACAGGATTCTTCATCACCATAAGGGTATGCTTATAAAAGTATGCCAAACATGATATATGAGAATGTTTATTGAAGTATTGTGTCTAATAGCAAAAAGGTTCAAACCAATCTAAATATCCCTCATGGAGAGGTGGGTAAATAAATTATGGTATATCCATATGCTAGATTCTCTACCTGGAATATTATTTCCCTTAGTCAAGCTTCCTTCCTTCTCTTCTCTTCTAGTTAGCTCTTGTTCAACTTATTGTTACTTCCTCATGGGAGACATTTCTGACACCCCTAACTAGAGCCAGTACTCCTGTTATGCTCTCATATCGCTATGTACCTCTCCTTCGCATTTGACAGAGTCTCAGTTTTACATTTATTTATATCAGTACATGATTAATATGTTTCACACACACACACACACCCCCGCCAACTATAAACTCCCTGAGTCCTAGGGCAAAATTGGGTTTCGTTCACCATTATAGCCCCCTAAACAGACATAGTGCATTGAGCACAACAGGTAAATATTTGTTGAGATAGAGTGAATTGAATTATATGAAGTGCATCTATTTTTTAAAAATATGAATTAAGTAGGGCTACAGGAGCTGACATAGAAAATGTATTAGATATCCTGTTAAGTGCAAAAGTAAATGGATAGAATCTTCTCATTCCCACTTTTTCCCAAAGTGTATGGATATAAGCTGATATATGTATTATTTTTCCTGAAAGGAAATGAAAAAACACCTTTTAGGTAAAGATGGTAAATTGAACACACTTGTAATTCCATTCCCTTCTCAAACCACATTAAAACCATAATAAAACTTTGGAATTTTTTAAAGTCATGTAAACTAAGGATTTCCACTTCATCAAAAGCAGACTGACTAGGTCAACTGTATGAAGTCAACTAGAAAAGCTAGACAAAATATTTTTTGAGTTTGTTTTGAAAGCATCAGAAAGTGAATAAAGTAGTAAAGAATTACCAGGTTGTGGCTAGGCGTGATGGCTCACACCTGTAATCCTGGCACTCTGGGAGGCTGAGGCGGGAGGATTGCTTGAGGTCAGCAGTTGGGAATCCAGCCTGAGCAAGAGTGAGACCCCGTCTCTACTAAAAATAAAAAAAATTATCCAGGCATGGTTGTGTGCGCCTATAGTCCCTGCTACTCGGGAGGCTGAGGCTGGAGGATCGCTTAAGCCCAGGATTTTGAGGTTGCTGTGAGCTAGGCTGATGCCATGGTACTCACCCAGGCAACAGAGTGAGACTCTGTCTCAAAAAAAAAGAAAAAAATAAAGAATTACTAGGTTGAGACCTGGAAAAAGGCAGAAATCCAGAGAGGTGAGACCAACATTTGGGATCATTTCTCATTTAAGGATATTCATGGATTTCAAAAGAGGAGGCTAAGAGATTGAGCAGCCCTCTTGATAGCCTTTTGTAACTAAGCTAAAAAAATTTGGGGTTCAGACTTGCCAAGTGTGATGTGAGTGCTTTTGTATGGCACCCCCAAAAATTACATCTATTTAAGAGTAAGAGTGAGCTGGAAGTAGGACAGCCCTGGCAGGGAATATAACCTACCTTCAAATTATTTCAGTCCCTGAAATTTAAATAAGGTGGTCCCAGACACCTGAGGAAAGCAAACCTCTCTGGGCTAAGAGAACATCATGTAGAACCATAAATGATTTCTACAAATGGTCTTTCAAATAGAATATATGGTTCACAACAAAAAATAACCAGGAATGTAAAGGGATGTAACAATATGAATGAGAAATAGCAAAAATACAAACAGACCCTCGGGTTCTTGAGGCATTGGCTTTATCACATGAAACTTTAAAATAACTATGCTAAAAAACAAAATATAGCTGTGCTTACTATGTTCAAAAACATAAAAGACCACATTGAGATAGGACTGAAAAATAAAATAACAATGACTTGGGCCTAGGAGTTTGAGGTTGCAGTGAGCTATAATGCACCACCGCACTGTAGCCTGGGAAACAGAGCAAGATCATGTCTCTTTAAAAAAAAAAAAAAAAGGTAAGAAGTTGTGTTCATCAAAAAACTCTTTTAAGCACGTGAAAAAGAGGCTACAGAGTGGGAAAGGAATATTTGCAACACAACCAAGAAAAGGCCATTTGCTGAAGATACAGAAACTACAGATTAAGGCCAGACATGGTGGCTCACACCTTTAATCCCAGCATTTTGGAAGGCCAAGGCAGGAGGATTTCTTGAGACCAAGAGTTCTAGACCAGCCTGGGCAACATGGCAAGACTTCATCTGTACAAAATTTTTTTAAAAACAATTAGCCAAGCGTGGTGGTGTGCATGGGACTCCAGCTACTCAGGAGGCTAACAGGGGAGGATCACTTGAGCCCAGGAGTTTGAGGCTGCACTGAGCTGTGATCATGCCATTGCAGTCCAGCCTTGGGGACAGAGTATGACCCTGTCTCCAAAAAAAAATATTTTTTTAAACCCCACAGATTAATAAAGTGAGATTTGAACAATCACTTCACAAAAGATGATATCCAAATGGCCAGTAAAAAATATGGAAAGATACACAACTTACATTAGTAATCAGGAAAATGGAAATTAAAACCATAATGGGATGATACTACACACCTACTATATTGGCTAAAATTAGAGATGAATAATACCAGATGTTGGCAAGCATGTGTAGCAATAGGAATGCTTTTACATAGAAGTATACATTGGTACATTCACTTCAGTAGATAATGCCAAACTGTTATCCAAAGTTGAACATATACGTATCCTATGACTAAGCATTCTAATGCTAGTAATGTGCGCAACAGAAATATATGCATACATGTATCAAAGAGAAATATACAAGAATATTTATAGCAGCCTAATTCTTAATTCCCCAAAATTAGAATCAGCCCAAATGACCATTGATAGTAAAAAGGATAAATAGTGGAGTGAAAGAGAACTACAGCAACAGGGAAAACATGGATAAATCTTAAAAACATGATGTTCAGCAAAAGAAGCCAGACCAAAAAAGTATGTACATGATTGCCCCAATTAATTACATAAAATTCAAAAACAATGAAAACTAGTGCTTATGGATGTGTGCTTTACATGGTAGAACTATAAAGAACAGCAAGCAAATAATTTGAATGAAGATCAAGAGAATGATTCTGTTTCAGGAGGAGAGAGACTACAAGTATTAGGAGAGGCCTAAGGGGAGCTTCTGGGGTCCTGGCAACATTCTGCTTATTGACTTGAGTGGTGGTTATGTGGGCATTTGCTGTTTAGCAAATCATTGAGTTATGTATCAGTTTTGTGTACTTTTCCATATGTTTATTATACTTCACAATAAAAAAGGTTAAAAAAAATTATACACCTACAAAAATGGAGGAATTTTTGTAGGAATTTTTGGAAACTGGAAAACAAATGCATTAGTGTCATTGACTTAACTGATTCAAGGAAAGCTCAAGCCCTGCTTAGCAGTAGGGAATGCCGAGATCCAGCACAGAATCCTCAAAAAGCAAAGGAATTGGCAGCACCAATTGCTGGATTTAGAACTGTGGGAGGCCGGGCGCCGTGGCTCACGCCTGTAATCCTAGCACTCTGGGAGGCCGAGGCGGGCGGATCGTTTGAGCTCAGGAGTTCGAGACCAGCCTGAGCAAGAGCGAGACCCCGTCTCTACTAAAAATAGAAAGAAATTATCTGGCCAACTAAAATATATACAGAAAAAATTAGCCGGGCATGGTGGCACATGCCTGTAGTCCAGCTACCCGGGAGGCTGAGGCAGTAGGATCGCTTAAGCCCAGGAGTTTGAGGTTGCTGTGAGCTAGGCTGATGCCACGGCACTCACTCTAGCCCGGGCAACAGAGCCAGACTCTGTCTCAAAAAAAAAAAAAAAAAAAGAACTGTGGGAGGGGGGAGTTGTGGGGGGCAGTGAGCTAACATAAGTAGACTGGGCGAAAGCTGTTTGAAAGGCAGTTAAAGTCCTAGTTTCCACTGGGCAACTGTCTCCTCTCCAATTCTAGAGACTAATTACTAAAAAGTGTAAACCAAAGGATTTCTGACTGGAAATACAATTGAGGGCATCAGTACCTTGCCAAAAGCAGGTGAATTAAATGACCATATGCACACTCAGTTCTCTGACAAAGGCCCACCCTGGTCACTCAGTGTAAAGCACATGTCAGCAATCTCTACCCACCAACTCCTGAAAGCTTTTTAGTCCCTTACTCTTAATCATGAGCAGACACCAAGGAATATCAGACACCTAAGGAAAGCCTTTAAGACATCACAACAAAAACAGCAAAAGGCAACTTGAATGAACTTGATATTCTGAAGAACATTCAAAACTTTAAAAAGGGCCGGGCGTGGCGCCTCATGCCTGTAATCCTAGCACTCTGGGAGGCCGAGGCGGGTGGATCGCTCGAGGTCAGGAGTTCAAGACCAGCTTGAGCAAGAGCGAGACCCCCGTCTCTACTAAAAAATTAGAAAGAAATTATCTGGCCAACTAAAATATATATAGAAAAAATTAGCCAGGCATGGTGGCACATGCCTGTAGTCCTAGCTACCCGGGAGGCTGAGGCAGGAGGATCGCTGAAGCCCAGGAGTTTGAGGTTGCTGTGAGCTAGGCTGACGCCACGGCACTCACTCTAGCCTGGGCAGCAAAGCGAGACCCTGCCTCAAAAAAAAACAAAGAAAACTTTAAAAAGGAAGAACTATAATATCCCCTGAAAGATGAGAAGATATTGAATCCATTAAACAAAAAACATAATGTTCTTATTAAGGGATTTATTAACTTTTTGTTCTGTTCTTTGTTCTTGTTCCTTGTTTTCAGCATCATTTGTTGTTCCACAAATGATGTCTTTGTCTAATGTTATTTTCATGATCTGTTAGGGTAGAAAATGTTGGCTAAAAATAGATGTCAATTAATGTAAAATGTAAACTTTTAAGAAATGGAAGAAAACACTGACAGAAGAAATCTGTAATATGATGTCCTAGCATGTTACCAAGGGTATCTCTTTTGAGCTGATAAAAATAATAGCCTGCTTCTCTCATTGCATTTCACTTTGATTTTTTTTCTCTCTTCCATGTAAACTTAAATTTCTCTTCTCATATTTCTATCTTCATCTCCTTGTTTCTTGGTGTCTCTTCTCCCTGAAGATCACTACATTTCAAGCTATCAGAAAGGTATCCAACGAAAATGTACTTAGAGCTTAATACTCACTGTCTGTCCCACCACTACCTATTGTTTAGACATCTTTAATGGATAGAATAATTTCGCGCTGGCTCTCCATCCTCCCTTTTAGTTTCAATCTGTATGTTTTCTCTGGACCTGCTGCATGATCCGGCAGGATACTGAGAGCTGGAGGTGAGGAAGGAGAGCCCATGTTTCTTTTTTTTTGACTTTTGAATGCAGCCACCTGACGCATGCCTGGACCTTGGCTTCTCCTGTGTGGGCTATTTTCCAAATCTTAAATGAGAAAAAGCCATAAAGTCTTGGGTTAACTTTTTTGATGTTGCTTTTTAAGATACTGCAACAGTTGTCAATAGTATTGTGAGGAAATAACTCACCAGTGTGAGTAAGTGATGATTATGGAATGAAAGCAGCCCTCACTAAGTTCGGGAGAACTAGCTGGACATGTTTATATGCAGAAGACAACTGCTGGAATGCTCACTTGCCATTTGGCAGGCCAAACCCTGCATCCTAAGGTGGCCCACAGCATTCTCAAAAGAGACCTTTGCTGTAGCAACTGTCTTTGTGAGGTTTGTTTATGTGTGTGTGTTTCATTCTTCACTGTGTTCTACATTTCAGAACCACAAATAAGTTCCCACCTCCCATAGATCCTCTCAGTCTGCCTTGTTTGTGGCACCTCCAAGTTTTTACTTCATCTTTTTGTCTTCTGGGTTATTTTTTCTCTTGGTCATTACAACTTCCTGAGATTTTTGTTTGTTTAAACAAACTTAGGCCTTGATTTCTTATTTTTAAAACAATAGTTTCTGTAACTTAAATAAGAAAGACACTTCATCCTGCATTTTTTAAAAGCAACCTGCCAAGACATTCCTTTAACTCACCTATTGTTTGTATCTCTAAGGAGGCACTACAGTTCGCAAGGAGGTCATCAAGAATAAGATCAGAGCCATTGGGAAGATGGCACGGGTCTTTTCAATTCTTCGGTAAGGATGTCTGTCACTATAGTATGGGTTAAAGGCATTTTGAGAGTAAATTATGAGTTGATTTGAGAACATTTTTTTTTAGAATTGGAATTTGTTATTGGAACTGCAAGGCTTCAGGTTCAGTGCAGATTGTATCAAACCTACATGTTAAAGTGACTAAAAATGTTCCGGCAAACATTCATTTGGTGCTAGCTTTGATACAGTGAATGTGGTGGTTTCGTGTGGACTTTCCAGCCAGATTTCCCGTGCTCACATGCTGGCTCTTCTTGGCTGTGGGATCTTGAGTTTCATCTCTGTGCCTTAGTTTCCTTGCCTATGAAATAGAAATAATAATAGGACCTACCTCACAGGGTTGCTAAATGGATTGAACGGGATAATATATGGGAAACATCAGAACAGTGCCTGGCTAAGTGCCTCTCATTGAAAAATAAGAACCAGCTGATTTTTTAAAGTTGGAATATTTACCAAAAACTTCCCTTTCTTTGAGTCAGGGAAGGGTTCAGAGGTAAGAGAACCTGTCCTCTACCTCTATGTTTTTTTCTTAACTTGCTTCAGGTATCTTTGAAGTGCTGAATGGTGGGCTCCCTGGCATTAACCCAGGGCTTTGATCTTCCTTTGCAGGGAAGAGAGTGAGAGTGTGCTGACTCTCAAGGGCCTGACGCCTACAGGTACACTCCCTCTGGGCGTCCTCTCAGGAGGGAAGCAGACTATTGAGACTGGTGAGTACGTGAACGCTCTGTTCTTGGAAGATGTACTCCTGTTACCTAGCAGCCGATGTAAGGTTAAAAATTGGGGCTTCTAGAGCAATTGCTTATACATCCGAGGGACAACTGAGTCTTGACCCTTACTTTCTTCCATATACAAAAATTAATTCTAAATGGATTATAACTTGAATGTAAAAGGTAAAACAATAAAATTCCTAGCAGAAAACATGGCGAGTAGGCATTGGGGTAGGCAGAGTCCTTAAGTAGCACACAAAAAGTACTAACCTTAAAAATACCAACAAACTGAATTTCATTAAAATTAAGAACTCCTCTGTATAAAAACACATGATTAAGACAGGGAAAAGGCAAACCACAAACTGGAAGAAGATTTTTGCAATAATATATTCTGACAAAGGGCTTGTATTCAGAATATATAAGAACAAATCAATAAGAAAAAACAAATTTAAAAAATGATCAAAAGATTTTAATAGATACTTCACCAAAGAGGATATCAAAATGGCCAATGAGCATATGAAAAGATGTTTAATATATTCATCTGGGAAATGGATGGTAAAACCTTGGTGAGATACCACTATATACTCACTAGAATTATTAACATTAAAAAAATCTAACAGTACCAAGTAAGTATTGGTGTGCTTGTGGAGAAACAAAACAAGATACATTGCTGGAGGGCTTGTAAATTGGTTCAACTGTTTAACCACTTTGGCAAACTATTCAGCAGTAAAGCTAAATGTATGTCTCCCCTATAAGCCAGCAATTCCACACCTGCTATATATTCAAGAGAAATTAGTGCGTATATTCATCAAAGGATGTACATGAGAATGTTCACTGTAGCTTTATTCATAATAGCCCCAAACTGGAGACAACCCAAATGTAGAATAGATAGATCAATTGTGTTATATTAATATTTATACAGTGGAATACTACTCAGAAATTTTAAAAAATAACATATTATGGAGACATGCAACAACATGGTTGAATCTCACAGACATTATGGCAAACTAAAAAAGCCAAACATAGAAAAGCACAGACTGTTGGCCGGGCGCAGTGGCTCATGCCTGTAATCCTAGCACTCTGGGAGGCCGAGGCGGGTGGATCGCTCCAGGTCAGGAGTTCGAGACCAGCCTGAGCAAGAGCGAGACCCCGTCTCTACTAAAAATAGAAAGAACTTATCTGGCCAACTAAAATATATATAGAAAAAATTAGTCCCAGCTACTCGGGAGGCTGAGGCAGTAGGATTGCTTAAGCCCAGGAGTTTGAGGTTGCTGTGAGCTCGGCTGACGCCACGGCACTCACTCTAGCCAGGGCAACAAAGTGACACTCTGTCTCAAAAAAAAAAAAAAGAAAAGCACAGACTGTTGATTTATATGATGTTTAAGAACAATCAGTGATAATAGGAGTCAGAATGGGGCTTCCTCTGGTGGGAGAATATTGACCCAGAAGGACACAGCGAACTTTTGGAGTATTAGGAATGTTCTATCTAGGTCACCATAAGGTTGTTAGTTACGCATGTGTATGCATATATAAAAACGTATTGAGCTGTATACTTCAGATCGTGCACATGATATGCCTCATGTGTATATTTTATACCTTAATGCAATTTGGGGGCCACATTCTACTCTAGTGCCACAATCTCCTTTTCACCCAGAGGATCAGTTCTAAAAATCTTGTGGGAGCTGACTTCTTAGGAGAGGACTTTATGGAATCCTGGATCAAAAAGATTGTTATTTGTCAGAATAAACATAGATCTGGTAAAACAAGGCAGAGGGGCAGGGAGACAGGAGATCACATCATTCGATGACTAATTCTATGGGTAAAACTGGAATTGAAGCATTATCTTAAACTAAAGTTTCACTGTGTTTTTGCCTCCCTTGTTTTATTGAATTGTTTCTACTTAAGTTTTTTTTTTTCCCCTGCCTTTTTTTATAAGAGCCTGGGGCCACTGGGTGCCTATAATCCCAGCTACTCAGGAGGTGGGAGGATCACTTGAGGCCAGGAGTTTGAGACCGGCCTGGGCAACAGGGAGGTTGCCCAGAGACCACGCTCTCTAAAAATATTTTTTTTATTATTAGCTGGGCGTGTACCTATAGTCCGAGATACTTGGGAGGCAGAGGTGGAGGATCAGAGTACCACGCTGCAGTGAGCTATGACTATACCACTGCAGTCCAGCCTGGGTGACAGAGCAAGACCTTGTCTTAAAAAAATAATAATAACAATGAGAGATAGGGTCTCCTATGTTACCCACGCTGGAGCTCGGGCTATCCACAGGTACAGTCATAACATATTGCAGCCTCAAACCCCAGGCTCAAGCAATCCTCTTTTCTTAGCCTCCTGAGTAGCTGGGACTACAGGCACTGACGACTGTGCTTAACCATCCTGCCATTTATAGGAATCCTTTTCCTTTTGTGGAAATTTCATTATTATTGACCAATAGGAACAACCTCATTTTTCTTTTTTATAGATTGAATTCCTCCTTCTCTTTCAAAATGAATACTGAAATACTAGATTTTAGCTATTTATTTATTTATAGAGAGAGACAGAGACAGAGGTCTTATTCTGTTGCCCAGGCTGGAATGCAGTGGCTGGATCATAGCTTGTTGCAGCCTCAAACTCATGGGCTCAAGCGAGCCTCCCACCTCAGCCTCCCAAGTGGCTGGGACTACAGGTGCACACCACCATGCCTGGCTGATTTCTTTGCAGAGATTAGGGTCTTGCTATGTTGGTCAGGAAGCTGATCTTGAGCTCCTGGCCTCAAGCAATCCTCCTGCCTTGGCCTCACAAAGTGATGAGATTACAGGACATGAGCCACCCTGCCTGGCAGAGTTTAGCCATTTAGAAGGAAGACTGAATGGTTTCTCCATGGAAGTATACAATTTATTTTTTATTTTTTTATTTTTTTTGAGACAGAGTCTTACTCTGTCACCCTGGGTAGAGTGCAGTGACATCATCATAGCTCACTGCAACCTCAGACTCTCCTGGGCTCAAGCAGTCCTCCTGCCTCAGCCTCCCAAGTAGCTGAGACTACAGGTACATGCCACCACACCCAGCTAATTTTTTCTATTTTTGGTAGAGAGGAGGGGGTCTTGCTTTTGCCCAGGCTGATCTCAAACTCCTGACCTCAAGCAATCCTCCTACCTCAGCCTCCCAGAATGCTAGGATTATAGGCGTGAGCTACCACACCCAGCCTATAATTTATTTTAATTCCTTTAATTTCACAGAAATGCTCCGTAAACTATTTCAGATTAAGGGTTTTTTTGTCCTCAAATAAATGTGCAGGTTTTGTAAGCAGAATCTTTTCCCACCATTGCTTTGCTTAGTAATTAGTCATGTGAGATATTCTAAGAGCAACACTGACAAGGATATTTTAGAATAATAGAAAGTAACATGAGTAAAGAAGAAAAAGAATGTCCTATAGCATCTTTACTTGGAAAGTTTTCAAAATTTGCTGATCTACAAAGTTGTTGTTTTAATCTATACCAATTTTTTTCAAGACCTTGAGAGAACAAATCTGCAAATTGGGGACGAGTAACAAGGAGAATTTTATAGACATGTTATTTGGGAATTTCTTTGTTTATAATTCTTGGTCACTTTTGGGGGGGTCTCAGTCCCAGTGTATACAGTTTCTCTTTATTCCTGATTTGCATCTGAGTGTTTTAATCAATACAGGATTACTTATTGATACTTCTGAAATTGATAAAAATCTTCAGGAATGTGTGAGAAGAACAAAACTAAAGCTGAAGCCAACTTTTTGGAGCTTCTTATTCTCTCTTATTGACTGCAGGAAATAAGTTTATTTTGTTATTTTCACATCAGAGTTTCAGTTCCACAGGTTCATTGGCAAACTAGAGCATTGGCTAAAAAAGACCTTTTATCATTCATGTAACTTTACTTGGAGAGCTTTCCATCAGCAATATCCCATATGGCCTTGTAACATACATTCACTTATGTCTCACCTCCTTTGAAGAGGGATGTGTGTGAGTTACAGTACACGTAAAACACAAAGAAGTAAAATAAATATGCTTGGAAATTGGAGCACAAAGAAAAACAAAACTAAGCCAATAGTCAGCCACAAATTTGACTCCAGGCTTCCTAGTAGCCAAAATAGAGAAGAAAGCTGGGGACAGAACAAGATTCACAAAGACCGTAAGATAGAAAACAGATCAGTAATAAACTGGGCTACATCAAAATTAAAAACTTTTGTGCTACATATGGCACCACAAGAAAGTGAAAAGACAACCCACAGAATGGGTAAAAATATTTGCAAATCATATACCTCATGAGGGATTGATGTCTAGAAAATATAAAGAACTCTTAAAACTCAATAATAAAAGGACAACTCAATTAAAAATGGGTAAAGAATTTGAATTGACATACAATATGAATTGTATATCTTCCAAAGAAGACTTATAAATGACACATGAAATGGTATCCAACATCATTAGACAATCAGCAAATGCAAATCAAAACTACAATGAGGTACCACTTCACACTCATTAGGATGGCTGCAATAAAGAAGACAATAAGAAGTGTCGATGAGAAATGTGGAGAAATTGGGACCCTCATGCACTGCTGGTAGGAAACTAAAACGGTACAGCTGCTTTGGAAAACATACTGGCAGTTCTTCAAACTGTTAAACATAGAGTTACCATATTGCTCAGCTATTCCAGCCGTAATTATATACTCCTCAGAGAAATAAAAGTATGTCCACACAAAAACCTGTACACAAATTTCCATAAATGGCATTCTTCATAATAGGCAAAAAGTGGAAACAACCCACATGTCCATTAACTGATTAAACAAAATGTGTTATATACAATGGAATACTCTTCAGCCATAAAAGGAATGAAATACAGGTACGTGCTTCAGCATGAGTGAACATTGAAAACGTTATGCTAAGTGAAAGAAGTCAGTCCCTAAACCACATACTGTATGATTCCACTTCCATGAAATGTCCAGAACAGACAAATGCATAGACAGAAAGTAGATTAGTGGTTAACTAGGGTTAAGGGGAAGAGGTGAGGGAGGGAAATGGGAAGTGACTGCAAATGAGTTGGAGGTTTCCCTCTGGGGCATGAAATTACTCCAAACACAGATTGCGGTGAAGAGTGCACAACTCTAAATATATTAGAAACATTGACTTGTATACTTGAACAAGTGAATTTTATGATATATGAATTATATTTCAGTAAAGATATTAAAAAGAAAAGAAAATCAGTGAGTTTTACATGACTGTTTCTTATAATGTCCCTCAGTGCAGGCTCTATCTTAATACCCAGTCCAAAAAGCAGTTCTAGAAAGGCCCAAAACAATGTAATAACTAGCACACATTTTACCACGTAGCTTTTAAACTCTAATGAGACCAACATTCAGTGTACAGTTTGAGGCAATGCTTTGTTCTCCTGCTTCCCAGCAGTTACATCAGTGATGCACTGTCAGAAGGCACTGTAGTTTTCCTGTGAAGTTTATTTTTCTATTTAAGGAGATTAGAGAGGATGTGACATTGCTTCAACATATGCCTACATATGGTTGACAAATGTAAACACTTGATAAGTGGATTCCAAGTATCCATTTTCCACATTGCGTTGGGTAGTTGACTTCACAGTTCTTTCAGTTTCTCTCTGGCATTGCTGTGCAGCGCTTCAGGAACAGCAAACTGTCACTGCTCGCTATTCTTCCCTGCCTTCTTTTAGAAAGTTGGTATCGGAGGAACTGACAGGGTTCGCCTAAGAGGTTCTTTCTTGCTACAACTTGTAACCTTTTCATATATTAGAATATGCAAGGAAGTTTACTGGTTGGTACTAATTTTTAAATTGCTTCCCTTTCCATCACTGAGGGAGAAGAGGGCTTTCTTAGTTACTGGCCTACTCTCTGGAACACTGAATGGAAGCCATATGGGTTGGAAATGTCAGCCTCTGCCATCTCTCTAAGCCCAGATGGGTACAGGAATTTGCAGCAGGAATTGAATAGTTGTATGCCTTCACTAGCTTAGTACTCCACTCCCAGACAGGAAGTACCCCTCCCATGTAACCTGTTTCTCTTGCCTTCCAAATGCCAGGCTGCTGTTCAAAGGCCATTCTTATTTTATTAAGTAATTAAAAAGGACAGTTGAAAGCAATGAGTCACTTGAGAGCAATAGGAAGTAGTGGTACATAAGTTTTTTAAATAGGACCCAGCAGCAGCTCATTTAATACCATCTGAGCTATCATAAATTAAAGAATGCTGTGATGTTAAATTATTTGATAGGACAAGTTATTTTAATATGTGGATGTCAAGCCATAAAATATAATAGCAGCTGACTATTTAAAATGAAGAGAGCAATGTTTCGCTGCTACCTGAAGTGTTAAAAATATTAGAAACTCACCCCACCTCGTGCCCCCTCCCGCCCCCGTTTAGTTCTTGCAATAATCCTCTTGCTTCTCTGACTAGTTGACTTGTAGGGGTTGGGGACAGGCTAAAGAGTGGGACTCTGGGATGTCTGTGCTGGCAGCAGTGCTGCTGGTTTACTCACTCTTGTTCTGTCTTCGTTTTTGCATGCCACTGCTCCTGCCCTCTTACAGCCACAGTAGAAGCGGTAGAGGCCCGGGAAGGTATGGCCTGTTACTCTGATAGATGTAATCATGTGTCTGTCTACTAGTTTGAAAAAGTTTTATCAACATTGCACATCTTTTATTATTGCATCACCAGAACTGTAACAGTGCGAAAAGGAATATCTATTTCTAGGCATGTGCACAAAGCGAGCATTTCCTTTGTGTCCCATATTTGTAGTAATTTTAAATGATCTTCACGGTAGCCACAGTCCTTTCTGGGCTCCATCAGTTCTAATGCAGTGGCTGAAGCCTGAGCAACTGGTCATGAGCGGTTGTGTGGTTTGATTCTGTGTTCCTTCCATATACAAGAGATGTCCCTTTGATTATAAAGAGATTCAAAAAGGTCAGCCTCTTTACCTAATGACTGTAAAATCTCAAGAGCAGAGACAAAAGTAGACTAGAATTTAATTGTTTGTTTCTGAGGTTGCCCTAAGGCACTCAAGCTAAATTATCTTTGTTTCTGTGGAAACATATTTTAAGTAACATTATCTATGAATTTGTGGGTGAAAACCATTGGAATTGGTAAACCTATGTTATAAATTTAATTATTTTATTAGGTAAGATGGTTCAAAATGGGAATGCCTTTTTTTGACGATACAGAAGTTGAATCAGAAGGAAAATAGCTGTTTTGATGGTTTTTAACTTATGTTCAGCTCCTGGTTGTGCAAGATAAAAAGCTATCTTAAAAAGATTAGCTCTTTGTTTTTACTTTTTTTGTGGTTAATGTGGTGTTTGTACTTAAAGCAACCACTCTGTGTTTAACTTGTTCTCTGTTATTCTAACATTGCCTTTTTTTTTTAGCATTGAGCATGTTTCTGGCCCTTAAAGTCTCTCAAATGTTTTGGGGCTAAGTAAGAACTTGTTAGCTTTTGGTCAAGTATACTTCTGCCATAATTATTCATATTGAGCTTTTATGAAAATTATTTTCAGTTTCTGATGCCCTTTGGGCCTTAAGGAAGCAGTAGCTTCAGACAAGTCTGATTCAATCAAAAATTGCCTATTACCTTCACCAGACATGTGCTCCATAGCTACCTTTCTCTGTTTTTCTTTAGGAGGTTGCTGTGTGCTAAGAAACTTTTTTAAGCTTTTGCTTTGCTGCCTAATTGAGTACTCTTCACCACCACCCCTTTCTTGTTTTTCTCTAGCCATCAGAGGATTTACACTTCCACACAAGATCCGGAGTTTTGAAGAAGCCCGAGGTCTGGACCGAATTAATGAGCGAATGCCACCCCGAAAAGATACTGTACGCTCTGATGGGCCAGTGAAATCTGTAAGCCCGGTACAGCCAAGGGCTCTGCACAGGAGCGACCATGGGAAGAAAGCCCAGTAATGATTCAGGGTCCTGCTGTGGCACAGGTGGATCCAAAACTTAAGAACAAATTTTATTTATTTATTTTTAGAAAATGAAACAAAAACAACTCAAACAACTTAAACCTGGAGGTGCATTTATAATTCAGTCTGCATTTATTCTGCAAGAAAGGTGACCATTTTATAAATTCTTTTAATTTGTGTTCAATATATATAAAAAGTACATCTGTTTTGTTTTTCCCTTTTTTCTCCCTAATTTTTAAGAACTAATCTGATTGTTGTCAATACATATGTGAAGTCTTGTGCTACAAAGGGGACCCTCCCCTAATAAAAGGGCCTTGGAAACCTCAACCCTGGGTTTCTGACTTGAACTAGTCAGCCTTCATTCTTGCTTTTGGAAGGTAATATCTTTCATTTAAGACTAACAACTTTTCAAATGCAAGAAGATTTTTTTCCTTTTTATTTTTTCCTTTCTGCTGGGTGCCATTGAAGAAAGGCCTCTTATATTTCAGTGGCTACCACTGTTTCTCTTCTGATGGAAAACTTGATTACAGTAGAACTTCGAAGTGAATAACCCAAACCCAATGATTTTAAGGGCCAAGGGGAATGTTTTCCATAATAACCTACTTTCTCTGGACTCTCAATTCCTTTAAGTATGTTCTAGTAAAGCAAAATAAAAAATAACGAGGGATTTTCTTAGAGTTACTTATAATTTGTTCATCTATAGGCATGATTGGTTTAAACTTCCCTTAGAACTTTGGAGGAGAAAGATTTTCAGAAAGCTTTAACTATTGCCAGGTTCTTTTGCTTTCATTTTGAACCCCAGGTGTCTTACCCCATCTGCAAAGGAAGTTACATTTCTAAATATTTTATAAATGCCCTCAGCAGAACCTCAACAGCAAGAGTATTTATGCTCTTCTAGGCTCTGGCATCTCTTCTCCATCATCCTTCTGTTTTTCCCTGTCAGTATTTCTGCAACCAACTGGAATAATGGAAACCAACAAGGGTGGTGTGATCCCCTTGTGAATTGAAAGTCTTGCTAAAGGGCATTGGATGAGTGAGGATTTCCTGTCTTCTGTATCAATTACTAGGATGTTTCTCTGTCTTTCAACACTCATTGGGTTGAACTGTATGTCAGCCTCTAGTAGCATATTTTCAAATACAAACAGCAAGTGTTCAGATACAGTGTTTGAATAATCTTCCTTTAGTTTGATTTTCAAGTCACAACCAATTAGCAAAGGAAATTTTGGGATACTTAGGCTCCCCTTTTTGGTTTAGCCTGATCACAGGTACCATGCTATAATACTTACTGGTCAGCTCTGCAGTGGACATGTGTGCCTGGGCACTCGACATCAAAGCATGGAAGATACTCTTTTATGGCTTTCCTTAATGTCATTTGTGATGTGGGAGTCCAGCATTAAAGCAAGTATTTCAGACAGTAGTATAGTACTTCATGTTGGGAGCTTCAAGGAAACCAGAAAAACAAACAACTCACTTTGTTTTTTTCAAGAAATCATAATTTTCATTAGAAGAATGAAGACTTAGCCCATGAATCTCTATTTCCCTATACCTATACTTTTGCTAACAGTTCCCAATTTGTTTAGGACAGAGATGAAAGCATTTGGGGGGGTTGCAGTCTCCCTGCATGGATTGCTCTGTTAATAAAAAAGATAAAAAGGATATTGTGGAAGGAGATAAAGGATCTCTTATTGGGTGTGAGTAAAAGCTCTGAAAGAAGGGAGAACAAGTCTTAAGTAGCTGTCTTTCCTGACTGTCATTTCTTTACACTCAAAGAGAGAATTAATCATCTGGGCATCCTTATACTCCTCCCTCCCCAAATCCTAGAATGAGAAAAGATCTTGCCTTTGGAAATTTCCCATGACAGATTGTAGAGTTGGGAGTCCCTTGTCCCTTTCTCCTTTTCATTAAGGCTATTGTTCTACATACACAGTCCACAAGTGGAAACCACTCTGCGGGGCCTCCATCAGCAGGCAACAGTAGAATAGTTACTGTAAATCCTTATAAGCAAAATATAATATTTTACCAGTTAAAAAGAATGGATTATTTAGGAATGTCTTTCTTATCTTCTCAAAAAGAAGTAGTATGATAAAGCAAGTTTCCTTGGCACAAGCAGCGCAAAGGAGTGCGAAGTGGTTCACAGGTACCCTCTGAGCTGCGGATCAGCCCAAGTAGACGAGAAGTCCGATTCAAGGAAATGTGAGTGAGTTTAAGGTAGACCAACACCAGCTCTTGGAGGAGTCTAGGTTTGAAAATTCTGTTGAATTCTAAAGATAAAGATATTTCTTCTGTTCTTTAGAAAGCTGGGGTATGTATTTTAACATTTTAGAAAGTTGTATGGTGTGTCTACACAATACAGGTAACTTCTTAAAGTGAGGCTCTCAATCCGTGTTCCTACATATGCCTTTGCACCTATGACTCAAACCCATTTAGAAGGCACGCACCTTAGGAAGATGTTGTAATAACAGCACTTTTTCTTCAGTTTAGCTTCATTGGAGGGTTTTAACACAGTTTTGAATGCTTTTATGTAAACAACAGCTTCCAAGAGGGCTGGATGCCTGCCCTGGGTTTGCCCTAGAACTACTATTCCTGCCTAGGGCTGTCATTAGACATTTTACCTGCTGTCACAGCTCTGCAGTGTTGGCGTCTTCAAAGACTCTTCTGTTTTATTAAACCTTTCCCCTGCATGTTCTAAAGATACTAAAAATACTTTTTCTTTTGTTCTTCCTCATAGGACCTTCCCTGTGGAAAGGTCCTTCTTTTTCTTCAATTTCTTCCATTTAGGAAAACAAACAAACAAAGAACAACACAAAATGCTTCTTACATCAGCTCACCAGGCATGTCAGAGGACTCCTTGGTGAAATTTTCTGAAATACCATTTTGAAAACAACACTTCACACAGACCAGGTTACCCAATTGTGGTTACATAAACATCACGTGAAATTTTAAATTGATCAGATGACTATTTTTTAAAATAAAAATTTAAAAATTCATCTAATATAGGTTCAAAACATAATATCCTTTTTAAATCTCTGTGTTCTGAATATTTAGAACAAAAGCAAAACAATAAGGAGGGGAGGTGCATGAAAGAGAGTGACTGTTTAATAGAATGTTAAAACAAGAACACCCTCCATGTTCCTTAAAACCTCAAGGTGACACTTTGGCTATGGGTACAAACATTGCTGATCTGCTGGTTTTTTGTGACTAGATGTGGACTGGCAATGTGGAAATTGCTTATTACACTCGGTGGGCTTGATAGGGCTCCGTGCCTAGGAATAAAAAAAGGCAGACTGTCCAGGAATAGCAGTATTTTTCATGTCTTTGTATCTATATCTGCATGGCCTTTTTGGTTCTCTATGAAGGATTCAATGAAGCAAGTTTCTCTCAGTAGCAAAGATTTGCTTTCTTACAGTGAGCTTTCTTTGCTATTCCCATAACTTAGGGATGATTTTCTGACTGACACTGTTCAAAATAGGAAGAGAAAAACCCTTATTTGTTTTCTCAATGGAATATTATTATTGAATGTCATTAAGTAGCAAAGGTAGGATTTTAAAAAATGGTTCACTTGGGGGCCTTTGGAGCCTTTTTGCATTATCCCTTAGCTCCTCTTCTGAGTGGTTTTAAAACACATAGTTTGAGGCAGCTGGTCTGCATGAGAGAAATATTATAAGCCATGCCCAGTGAGACACAGCTGGGCTTGCTGTTCACGGTCATTGCTCAAGTCTCTCCAGCCTCAGAATGAGTAAAGCTAAAATCTATTCCCTCTACCCTCCCTTATTTTATGTAAATATCATAGCTTATCTCCAGAATATTTTCACTGTACCATATCCATATCTATACATATAAAATTCAAGCTCTTGAGAATTTTCATCCTGACCAATCTGGGTGACCAATCAGTTAAACTGGTTTAAGAAAGAACTTGCCCCAGATTGATTCATAGATTTTTTTTTATTATTATCAGGCTTTTCTGTCCAATGTTTGTATTGAAAATTATTTCCTAACCCATAAATACTTGTGGAGATACCATTCTAGAATTCCCAATATTTATTCTAGTTGTTATAGTAACAGTAGAACCCAAGTTTCTTTTAAAGCTTGACTCAGCTTTCCCTACCCAGGCAGAAAAGATAGCAGAGGGAGGGTGAACCCAGAACCCCAGTCTTTGTGGGTATGAGGTTCCAGCTTCCTTAATTGTTTGTGGTTATAACCAGGGGTTGCACCTTGTCTGGCACCTGGTCCACGTCTTTTCTGAAATCTGCTAGAAAGAGATTAAAGGCAGCCTAGGAAGGCCCAGCAATAGATTGAGGAGGGTTCGGGTTACCTGGAGGATGGGTCTGAAGCATCGTGGTGCCACAGTCTCTTTTTGGTATTGCAGTGATCAGATGCTCAGAGGAAAGCTGTAAGAAAAAGCAGATGTGTGTAGAGGAAGAAAGTTGTGTAGTCGAAGGACAGGGTGTTGCCCTTATTTTGAGTGTGAGCAGAGGACTGTATTAACAATAGGGCTTTGTGCCATTGACAGAGTGTGCAAGAGGGAGCCTATATCACACTGGGACTTGGGACCTGCCCTGCCTATATCTAGCCAGCCAGAGTGAATGGGGTCCGCGTTGGCTGCCTTCATCTGTGCAGTCACAAAGGTAAAGATGATACTGGAGAGCATATCCCCTCCCAGGAGGCCTTGGCCTCATGCCCCAGCAACCTTGGCGAGGCTCGCTAAATAACACCTTTGTTTGAGACAGGGTTATGCATCATCTCCTCTTCTATGCCCTCATGACAAGTCTAGGTGGCTTAAGATCAAGAAGCAAGGACATGGACGTGGACCACCCCTCTGCGCAGCTCTAAAGTAGGGCCATGCACACTGCCTGCCTGTAAGTTCCTGCCCAGATTTCCCTTCACTCCCTTGGCATAGTTGTCTCCAGATACTTTTTTTTTTTTTTTGCATGTTAAAGTGAAATGTATGTAATAAGGAGGAGGCCTACCATAGATTTTTATTTGGGGCAATAAAGATGCGTTTTTGTCACAGAACCTTTTCAAAGATGCCACTGGGAACACCTCACTTTTCCTTTCTCCATGCATTGTGACCAGCAGCTGTTTTTCCTAATAGAAATGTCAACAGACATTTTCCGAGAAGGGATCCTGGTTTTGATTCCTAAATGATGAAATGGTCAGATGTCTGAGACTAGCTGGTGGTGGAATTGTTTTCAAGGTTCTTCTGAATGCTGGATTATTTGCTTGTGCTTAGAGATTATCTGCTTTTTCTTGCTTTCGGTTATGTTAAAGAAAATGGTGGAAATGTTACGTATTGACAGAAATCATTTAATAAGTCTTTTTTGTGAAAAAGAAATTAATTTGTTAGAACTTTCTTACTGTAATAGGAAGTCATCTTTAAGATAAAAAAAAGAAGAAACCCTTAAAATTAAATGATAACTTTATTGGCTCCCTGTGTCTTTATTTCCTTTATTTCCAGTGGAGGTGCTTATATTTGGCTCTTACCTATTTAATAATTCCAGGAGTCAAGGGCTATTCCGTGGCTATTGATGTCTGCTCTGGTCTCTGACAATGCCAAGGAATTCACCTTCCAAGAGAGGGAATTCCATCACAATAAAAAGGACCTCTTTCTTTATCTCTCCAGCCCTTTCCTTTTAAAGCAGCTTTGGTGGCTGCAGAAGTGTTTCTCTGCCTCCCTGCTAGAATCCACTCCCCTGCCCCGGCCTCCTTCCCGGCCCTGTGCCCACCACTAACTCTGTTCAAGTCCCGGCTCCTTCTGTGGCTTCTCCAGCAGAGGCCGCTACTTGGAGAAAAGGAAGGAAGACGTCCCAGAAAACGTACCCTCTTCACAAAGGTTGAAAATCGTTTTTTATTACAGTAGTTTAGTTACCCTGCACTTGATACTAATAACAGAATGAATCCCAACTGGGGAGAAGTCAAAGAAGCCAGAGAGGAGACGAATGTGGAGTTTGACTGCCATGAACAGGAAGGGCCAGGCCAGCCTTTTGATTCCTCTGAAAAGTAGAAATATCTCGAGGTGCTGTAGACTCACAAGAGAAAATAAGCTCCTCTGGGCAAGTGGGAGGTTTGGGATAGGAAAAGCGCTGGGGCCCTGAGGAGGGAACTGTGTCCATGAGGGAATTCTACAGGTTGTGGCAGTCGAGGGAGAAAGGCTAAGTCCAGGGCTCCCGGGCCCAAGTACAGCGATGCTGACGTCATGTACAGCCACGTTAAGGGCCACAGTGCAGTTTACAGGCCAGAAAACTAGCCCAGGTTCCTAATTTCAAATAAGCTGAGTACGCATTTTGGGGTCTTTGCCATCCCAATGACACCTTAACTTAGCAGTGTCCTTATACCTTCGCTAAACTTTCAGTAAAATGAGGTAATACTTGCTCTTGTTTACAGAGTTGTGAAAAGCTTTGTAAAAGACTAGAAATTAAGGACCTAACCTCTCACTACATCTAGATCTAGTCCCCACTCTATGCCTGCTACTTGCAATTCTGTAGTCTTGCTTTTTTTTTCTTAAATCATTTTGAGGCTTTTGAAAGAAAATCTATTTAACTTTGATACAGCAGATTAATAATTTAATAGTAAATTAAGTAGTCTTTTTAATGTTGATGCCGGTAAGAAGGTTCATTGTAGAATTTGCACAGGTGGGAAGACAAGGTTATTCTTTGTTTGGAGGCCAGAGCACTGCCTCACGGTATCCACTGGGCCAACAAATCAGCCCTCTTATCTCACTTATCTCAGTTTACCTGAGCTGGGAAAGAAGGTTGGTGCAGACCTAATTTTCCAACTCCTGGTTCTGTGCCCTTTTTTGTGGCCGAGTTGACTTGGCTTGGTCTTCCCCTCTGAGGTCATCGCTTATTTATCCTTCCCTTATAAAGTCTACTTTCTAAAGAGCTGACAGTCACTTGCTCTTTTCATCATTCCTGAGAACTAAAAGAGGTTCATCCAGCTCAGTTCTTCTCAAAGACACCCCGTCTGCGCGTTGTGCTTGTTTGCTCAGCCATAAAAAGAGGAAGAGAGAGCAGTGGTTGATGTGATGTCAGCGTGAAGGCTTCCTTGAGGACAGGCTGGATAAATTGGGCAAAAGGCTGAGTTCTCCCGCAGCCTTTGGGGCTAGCATGTGACCGGCTCTGAGAACCCGGAATAGAAGCCAGTTACATCATGCGTGTGCTATGAAAAGGTCTGTGCGAGGCAGGCCTGAAAGCCTCGTTCTCTGTCCCCTTGGGGTTCCATGTGCCCATCCTGGCTGCCAGGCCCCGTCGCTGGCCATTCTTGACCTGTACGGGGTATTTTTTTCACTCACAGAGATCCCTGGCTTTACAGTGACTCTACCAGAAATCTTGGATTCCACATGGGCCAGGTCAAGCCATTGTCAGCACAGGAGGGCCTTTGAAGCCCCAAAGTGGGTCACTGCCCTTTCCTCCTCCACTTGCCCTGTTCCCATGAGCAGTTGGCGCAGACAGACCCGCGCTGTCAGTAGAACTTGGCCGGCTACAGTAGCAGGAGCTGGAGTCCAGAGAGGGCCCGGGAGAGATGGAGCCCAGGGGATGAAACTCAGTCCAGCTTCGTGCTGCTGTGTCCGATGTGACTTGGTTTCAATTCCTCACTATTGTGTCACTGTGGTCTTCCCCTCTAGAGAATTCCAGACTGCTGGAAAGAGACAGTGCTTTTTTTGCTTGTGGTCTGCCTGCTCAGTTCCCCTGGCAGGAAGAAAACACTCCTCTGAGAGCAACAATTAAAAAAAAAAAAATCTATTCAAAACCTACCTGAAGAACATGCCAGAGTTCATCACTGGGGAGAAGGAAAGGAAGAGCAGATGCCCTTTCTTTATCCTGCTTGTGGGGACTCAGGCACAGCACTGGGGGGCCACTCGACTGCTCAGGGTAGATCTCAGAGTGGGACTCATTCAGATGGCAGACTCCCTGCGCTAGAGAAGGACACTCCTGGAGAAATGGGAGTCCAGGTTTATGGCTTCTGGGATCTCTGGCTTCCCTCTTCCCACCTGAGAAATAAAACTTGGGTTTCCAGCTCAGACCCTGCTTGCCTAGTCCTCCCTGTTACAATACAAAGCTCCTTAAGTGCTCCTTCCACTCATCCTTCCTCTTGGTGACAGAGGTTGGTTTTCAGAGTGACCTGCATTCCACTGCTTCCTCCCCATCTTGGGAGGCAACATTTATTGGCAGTCACTTGGCTAATCATCCTCTAGGGTGGTGGGTGTGGACAGACCTCTGTTGACAGGAGTGCTGTTGGGGACTATCCACAGAACAAAAGGTGACAGCCTCAAGGAGGGGCGGGATCGGGGGCGGGTCCTGGTGCCTGGATCAGATAGCCAGGAAAACAGAGCAGTTATGAAACTGTTTGCCATGGCTCAGGTGGCTCTGAGAAGGCAGAGGCAGCCCCTGACAAAAGGCAGTGGCAGAGGTGGGGAAGCAGCCAACTCCCAGGCAGGAAGGTCCGTCTTAGCCAGGAGAGCTGTGCAGAGGAGATGGTGCCCTGGGATCCTGAGAGGAATCTGTTCTGTTGTTGACAACGGGCACGCTATCTGGGACAAACTTCCCTAGCCTCAGCCTCTCCCTAAAGCCGTGCCAGCTGTGGAGGCAGGCCAGCAGCCCGAGAGCTGAAACCACAGGGAGGAGGAGGGAAATCAGACACCTGGTTCTTGGCCGAATCTCTGAACCTTGCTAGTTTTTTTCCCCCTTAATCCACTTTCAAAGAGAAGGAATTCTCCTCCCTAGATATGGGCAGAAAAGGAATAATTGGTCATGTTTCCTGCCCTGTGGTCCCATTAACCTTTCATCCTCTCTTGTGTGAGGCCAGATGGGCACCACAGAACGGTGGGTTCTGACCCGAGCAAGGTGATAAGCCCCGCAGGGTCCAGGCCTGAGTCGACAGGCAGAACTCAAAGCAGCCCAGGAGAGAGGCCCAGGTGTCCCGGGGGACCTCCCCTTCCTCCTCCAGAGCTGTTTACTGAACTCTATTCCCATGGAGATGACACTGGTGGCCAGTCCCCAGCTCCTTGCCCATAGCAGCCACCTCCCTTTGTGAGGAACAGGAAGTTGGGACCTTTGTCAGCTCAGCTGCACCCTGTACATTAAATATTTATCTTGGAGTCCAGGTCAGAGCCCTGGAGAATAAGAGAAGTCGCTGCTGATGAGAGGGTATGGCCAGAATTCCTGGAGTTGGAAGATCTTCAGCTTCACCATCTTCGGAGAACAAGGAAGAAAACGAAAGTGATGTGGCCCTTCTTAGTCCCAAGGACCCTGACAGGTGGGAAAAACTTGTGACTTGGGAAACGGGCACATACTTTATCCCTGGGGGAGGGAAGAGGGTGGTACCTAGGGGTGGTAAAGCATCCAACTTCAGGGGAGGGGCAGTGCCCTGCTGCCTGCCTTCCAGAGGCGTCCCAGGGCTGCTCCACTGCTGCAGCTGTCTTCCATGGCTGTGGCTACCACCCCATGCCCACTCTGCAGCTTTCCTGGAGAGGCAGAGGTTCTTGGAAGGGACCTTGAAGGTTATCTGGTGTAGCTTCCTGCTCAGTGCAATAGTGGCCTTTACACACTTGTCCCACAATTGGCAGACTTTGAACCCTTGTAATCATTTAAAAATTCTTCCTTGGAAACCTTGGACCTGCTTCCCTCTGACGTGCACCCAGTGGCCCCACTTCTGGCGGCCCCACAGAGCCTGGAAGCCAGCCAGGCTGCTATCTCTGATGCGTCTCCCCAGTCACAACAGCTCCTCCTCCAGCTCTCACGTTGACATTGTTCCACAAGCTGGGGAGAGCTCTTTTACTTGGGAAAAAGATGAAGCTGATAGCAGTAAGGGTGGGAGGGGCTGAAAACTGCTTCATCCCTTCTCCCCTCCCTTTCCTCTCATGCTCTCAATTGCCGGAAACTGGAAAACACTCTGAAGCACATGGTGGCTGAGGCCACCAATCTGACACCTGGCAGGTATGCAGGAAGTGCTGTCATGTACTCATAAGTTATAACTGATCACTCCCAACACGCATCTAACGTCGATCAATAACTATTTGCTGGTTGGTCCTTTTGGGGCTTGGGGATCTCAGAACCAAGCCGAGGGCTGGAAGGACCCCGGAGTCTGCTGCCACTGTCACAGTTCGTTAAGCACCCTCACTTTCTGTCACCGGCCCTATGCGACGAGGCTTGGGGGAGGGCAGGGAAGAAGGGATGGCCAGAGTGAATGGGGAGCCAGAGGGTGGGGGCTCTTGGGACTCCTTTCAAAGCAGAGGGAACAGCGGAAATGCAGGAAGAGCCAAACAAACACGGTGTATGGGAACACCAAGACCCTCCTCACCTCGTCCCCGCCAAAGGGACCCCACCCTCATCCTCTTTAGGGACGCGGCACGCCCAGGTGGGCCGCTTTCCTCCCGTGCCTGCACGTGTGTGCCCGCGCGCGCGTGTGTGTGCACGTGCCCGGCCGCGCTGGCGCAAACGCAAACTCTGCGCAAGGGCCGGAGGCGGCGGGGCCCTCCCTGCGCGCGCCAGGCCGCTCTGCCCGGCGGCCGCGCTTATCTCGGTCCCCGCCCGTCTCCCGCCTCGCCGAGGCTGCAGGCCGCGCATCGGCCGCGGGCTCGTTAATCACTCCAGCCCTCCGCTTCCCACACGCTGGAAATGTTGCTGGAAACTCTGAGTGGTCCGCGTCGGCCCGCCCGCTCCCGCCCCGACGCCAGCCCTGCAGCTGGGAAACCAGAGCGGGCTCCCCGGGGACCCTCGGTGGCCCCTCCCGGCGCCGCCTCCCGGCCGGCCCGGCCCCCTCGGCTGGGGGCCGCAGTGTCCCCGCCGCGCGTCCTGACGGAGGACACTCGCACGCCCCTCCTCCCCGGCCCCCAGTCCGGATCTAGACCCAAACACCGCCCGCCGCGCCGTGCGACTGTCACGGTCCTGCCTCCCGCGCGCCGCCTCGGGCGCCCAGCCCGACCCAGCCCGTCCCGACCGGTCACGAGGGCCGCGACGGCCCGCGCTTCTCCCTGCCCTCCCTCCCCGAGTGCCCGCCGCGGCCGCGCCAGGCAGGAGCCGGGCAGGGATGCTCCTGCGCTCCCGGGTGGCCTCGGGCCGCGCCACCTGCTCGCCGGGGAAGGTAGGTGCGGGGGAAGGACGGGCACAGGGCCCCTCCCCCGGGGTCTTCGTCCCAAACTCAGAGGTGGGAAGAGGTATCTCACGATGTTTCCCTGCCCTCAATCCAGAAGATGCGAAATTCGAGAGACCCTGTCCTTGTCCACGTGGACTTGTCGCAGGAAAGTACCCGGGAAAGCGCACAGGGCCAAGCCCCAAGTCAGGACAGTGTTCAGGAGTGGGAAGGAGTCCGCCTGCTTCAGCAGAGCTACTTCCCCTCTTCCCGCCTTCGGAGCCGGCCGCCTTCCTGAAGGGGGCTGCCTGAATTCCGGGAGGACACAGATGTCCAGGCAGCCCCTGTTCTCTGCTAGTTAGGGACCAGCTCCTCAGGATGCCTCCATTTTCCCTGTGAAAAGTCTTCTCAAGCCTCCTGGCAGGGCTGCCAAGAGAGAAGCTCAGACACCCTTCCCTGGATCCTACTGGGGGGTGCCTGACACCGAGCAGAGCTGCGGAGGGGCAGGTTGGGGCGCCAGGATCATCAACCTCTGAAAACAGGTGGCAGGAGGAACCTTCTGCCCCGCCGTCCTACAAGGGGGCAGGTCTCCCTGAACGGGAGGGCAGGGCCAGGAGGCGAGGGAAGGCAGGCTCTTGTCAGCTCCTGGTCTGGAGGGACCGCAGATGCTGAGCCGGCAACTTGGCCTAGAGCAGTCAGCTGGGCAGGGAGGGTCACTGCCAGGAACTGCCCTGCCCCTGACCTCCTGATCTCCCACTGTGCCCTGCCTCAATTTCCCCCACAAGGGGAGGCAGAGCGGCGGGGCCTGGGGTGTGTCTGTACAGTTTGTGCTGGTAGGAGTCCTAATTGGATCCAGCTGGGGAGCTGCCCCGCCTCCAGCCTCAGCCCTCCACTCCCCCCGCACCCCCTGCAGTCAGGATGGGCACAGAAAAGCTGTGTCCCGAACAGGCGGCTCAGATGTCAGAAGGAATCCCCACAAACTCAGACCCCCACCCCCAGGCCTGAGCAGGAACTGGGTTCACGGGATGAGTCATCACACCCCCGGTTGTCCCTTCATCCCCTCTGGTCCCCACAACCCTTGTGCTGCTCATATGACTGCCCATGTCCACCCCCTGCTACTGTTCAGCTGACACCCCTCTGTACCCACAACCCCCGTGCAACTCACATGGTCCCCCAGTGATACCCCCCAGAAGTCATGTTCACAGCACAGTACCTAGATTCCACCACGCACACGTGCACACACACACACACACACACACACACACACACAGCACCTCTTGAGGTATCTGCTGCCCTCCCTGAGAGCCCCCACGGATGCCGCAGGCACATACAAGTCTGATTTGACCCAGCCCCAGACGGTGGTGAGGTTGGCTCAACTTCTGGCCCAATCCCACAGCCAAGGTGAGGAGGGATGGACTGCACCCCTCAGTGCTCTGGCTTGGAAAGCCCTATTGGATACCCCGAACCCCAAACCTCTCCTTTGTCCTCTTGTACTCACCCTCTGGGCTCCCCTCTTGCACCTCCACTTCCCGGGTGCCCGGAGCTCCCTTCCCCTTCCCTAACCTTGGCATGTGGCTGAAGAACCTGGCCGACCAGTCCAGCGTGGTGCTGCCACGGGAGACCGTCTATTCAGAAAGCAGACTGGGGGTGTGAGAGAAAGTGGGGAGAGTATGTATGTGTGCACATGCATGCGTGTGTGTGCATGTGTGTGTCCACATGTGCTCACATGCAGGAGAACACCCAAGGACACCCAGCACTGCCCCTCCATGAGCAGGGGCAGGTCCCACTTTGCCCTCATCCACTGCTTCTCCCTCCACCCCCCTAGCCCCCCACTGAGCCCTCCAGTCTTCAGCCTGTGAAGGAGGCCAAACAGGGAGCTGATCCTCCCTTTGAGCCCAGAAGGAGCAGTTCCTGGTGTCGGGAAAAGCCCCCCACGCTCTCCTTGGCCCGTAAGGGCGGAGGGCACCACTGGCTGCTTCCCCGGGGGCAGTGGGTGGTGGCCTTGCTGTTGGCCAGGGCCCCTCCCCAGGCCAGAGTAACCCCGTGGGCAAGCAGATGCTCACATGGGGCCTGGGGGAGTCAGAGGAACTGAAACAAAGTCCCATGTGCCCAGCTCCCCCCACCCCCCACTGCCCCAGTTCCCCTGTGCCCTCCCTCCGGGGGAGCGGGGAGCAAACTGCACTGCACAGGGAGAGCCCTGAAGGCTCCTGCCCAGCCTCCCTTCCCCTCCTCCTCGCCTGAGCCTCCCCCTCCCCCATTCCCACCCGGAGCTCCTGCCCTGGGCCTAACAAGCAGCCCATTGTGCCTCTGGGAGCCGGCACGGGCAGCCTGCAGCCGGGTGCTGGAGTGGCCTGCTTCCTGGGTCCTTGAGCTCCCACCCAGCTGGCCCTAACCCCCTCCCACAGCCGGCCCCTCCTCCTCCACCCCAGGGTCCAGCCAAGAAGGCACAGGCAGCCCGGGCCCAGCAGGGCTTTCCCTCCCTTTCTCCTTCCCGGCAGGGGACACGCAGAGGAGCAGCTGGCACACCCAGAGTCCTCCGACCTTGACCCAAGCATGCAGGGCCCACCCTGCAGCCTCCCTGCTGGGCTCAGCCTGGATGACTTCATCCCTGTGCACCTCCGGGCCCATGTAGGGTCGTCCTCCCGGGGGACACGGGTGAGTGAGACAGCGAGGACGAGGGTACACTGTAGGCCCACAGTTGGTGAGGAGGCTAGTAGGTGGTGGGGACAAGGGTTAGAGGGATGGGGAGAGAACCGCCTGAAGGGAGCTCCAGAGGGCCTCGCTGGCTTCCCGAAAGAACATCAGCCTGGCCCTGGGACCCTCCCCGTGGGCTGTGGGCTGTGCCCTGGTAGCCATCCCTCCTGCCCTTCTGGGCCCTGAGCTGCTGCTCCTGGCCCCTCCCCGCAGGTGCCAGTGGTCCGGAATGGTGGCTCCAACACCCTTAATTTCCAGTTCCATGACCCTGCGCCCAGGACTGTGTGCAACGGCTACTTCACACCGAGGAGAGATGCTTCACGGCACCCAGGTGGGTCTGCTAAGGAGCACCTGCTCCAGGAGCCTCCTGGGGGGCCATCTGGCCCCGCCCTCTGTCAAGCGGGAGGCACCGCAGAGGGGATGGGGTCTCAAGGCCATGAGGAGGGCCCCCAGGGGACTCTGGGCTCAGCTAAGGGCCCTCCCCGTGTGAGCATGCTGAAGCTGCAAGAGACACCCGCTGGGGGAGAGAGTAGGCTGACACGTCCCTTCCCGTCCCCACCCATCCAGTGCCAGGGAAAGGAAGTGAGCAGGGCCAGAGCCTCTGGCGGCCAGGGGACCTCTAGCAGGCCAGGGATGGCTTGAGCTGGGGATGGATGAAAGGGCCGAGGGAGGGAACGTGAGCATGTGTCGGCTGGAGAAGGGGTGGGGACAGCAGGAGGCCGGAGAGGCAGCTCTGAGGGCCGTCAGCCTGGGCCCATGTCCTGGAGATCCTGGGGACTCCTGGGAGCCAGCAGCCCTGAGCACCCCTCCCCTGCAGCGGGCACTGGGTAAAGTTTATTGTTTTAACAAATATTCATTGAACTCTTGGAGTGTGCTGAACACTGTGAAGACACCTTGCAAGGCTTACCTCATTTAACCCCTTGATATCCTAGCAAACTAGGGTCCGATGATGAATGGCATCTTCCCGGTGAGCAACCCAAGCCTCAGAGCTGGTCAGCCGCAGAGGCTGAGCTTCCATTCGCACCTTGTCCGTCTGGCCCCAAAGCCCTGATGCTGCTACCCTGGCCGCCTACGGGCTGTCGGTTCTGGGGAAGTTGAGGACACAGTAACCGTGTCTGGGGAATGAGTTTCTGTCCTTCTGTCCTCTCGTCCATGAGTCAGGCACTGTGCTGGGTTGAGTCACACATGCTAAATGTCACTGAATCTTTGCCATGATGACCCTTGTTTTACAGAAGTGGAAACTGAGGCATTAAGAGGATGATTGATGTGGCTAAGGTCATCAGCCAGTAGGTGGCAGAGCTGGGGTCTGAGTTCAGGTCTGTCCCCTCCAAGCCACACGCCAGCTGGGATGTCCCCAGCATTACTACAAGGAATGATTCTCAGCCCTCACCTGAGAACTCTTAGGACAGTCCCAGGCAAGGAGGACAGCGTGGGGTGGACGCAGATTTCTTAAAAAATCCAAATGAATTCACTTTAAGAAATAAACAGACAGAGGCCTGTGGTGCTGCTGGGGACAGGGAGGTTTGCAGAGTCTGAGTCATCCATTCAAACAACAAGATGTGGAAACTTTTGAACCCAGAGGGATCTGTGTTCACAGGAGCTAAGGGACAAATACATTCAGATGGGGGCCCTGCCTTTGGCTAACGCTGTCCTGCACACGCCCCACAGACCCTGCTTGGTACCAGACCTGGCCAGGCCCTGGGAGCAGGCCTTCCACAAGCACAAAGACTCCTGCCCCGCAGCCCGCCCAGAACTGGTCAGCCACGTGGACCAAGGACAGCAAGCGTCGGGACAAGCGCTGGGTCAAGTACGAGGGAATCGGGCCCGTGGATGAGAGCGGCATGCCCATTGCCCCCCGATCCGTGAGTCCAGGGCTGGGGGCCACAGACAGATGGGGCCCGGGGACCTACACTGAGCTCCACTATTGTGAATTAAAGAGGGGCAGGGCAATAAAGGCTGTACCCAAACCATTCCAGACTGGGCAGGGGTGCAGCCATGTTGGGCTTCAGGGGGTCATGAACCCCATAAAGTTATGGACGCTCTTATGCGTCTGAGTTGCACAAGTGGTTGAGGGGGCAGAGATCTAGAAATGCCATCAGGATCTGAAAGGTAGCAACACACTGAGTCTGGCGGGGACCCTCTCTTAGTTTTGTGTCCCCGGGGCCTGGCACAGCCCGTAGGAATGGTCGGTGAGTGAATGAATGGCTGGATGGGTGAGTCTTGACGGATAAGGCCTCACGCTGTGGCAAGTGTGGAAGGATCTGGGGATCCATCCCGGATTGGTGGGACCCTGTCCTTCCACCTGTCCTCGTGTCTTGAGCCACCTGTGTTTCCTCTTCTGGAAACTGGGACTGGTCAACGTGCCCTTCCTGCCTCCCAGGGCTATTTTAAGGCTCAGGTGAGGCAGGTGATGTGAAATTCCATCTCACCCCTACGTTGTTACTTTCATTTTCCTCATTGCATAGAAACTCATGTTCTCTGCAGAAACATTAGAAATGTAGAAAAGCAAAGAGAACAAATGTAAGTCATCCCAAATCTCACAGCTTGGGGATGGCCATTGTATACAGTTTGAGGGAGAGCCTTCCATGTATCTTACTCATAGGTAACACGTTACACGAAGTTACTGTTACTAATGAGATCACAGAGAGCCATTCTCTGGCCCACCCGCTGGGGCTTCAAGGGTGGCCGGGGAAAGGGCTCACTGAACAACAGCTTGCGTGGCTTGATACTGGGAGGGTGAGTGAGCAGGGAGGCCTGACTGCATTTTCTGATCCCAGAGTGTTGACAGCCCCAGGGATTGGTACCGGAGAATGTTCCAGCAGATTCACCGCAAAATGCCAGGTGAGACACATGTCCAGGGCCCTCTCCCTGCCAGAGTGGAGTCTGGCCTCTAGGGCTTGGGGAGGGAGGGATGGAAAAGGGGACTTACCTTTTCCACATCCCCCTAGGCTGTGTGGTCCCTTGAATAGGCCAAAGACAGGAGTCTCCCCATCCTTCCCCATACTTGGCGCCAGCAGTGCCTCCAGAGCATCCTTGGGAGGACAGTGACCAGCCACTGTCCCCTAGTGTCCCCTGAGGGGACTGGGAAGTCAGTCCTCTCCTGAAACCCCTCTCTGATTTTCCTGCCCGGCTGGAATTCCACTGTTAGTGGTCATTCCCCAGCATGAAGCATTGCTTTCTTCCACAACCCAAAATACATCCACCCCTGGCAAGTGCACACGCACTGGCTACACAGTCATGCAGCCACTCAGTTAGTCCTTGACTATCTGTTGAGCACTGACTGTGTGCTGAGCACTGTTCCAGGTGCCGAAGATAAAAGGGAGTCCCCTAGTAAACAGATCCACCTTTAACTTGGCAGATGGTGGAAAGGGCTAGGGAGAAAAATGAAGCCAGAGCAAGGGAGTACGCAGCACAAGGGGCTGCCACGTGTCTCCCAGGAGCATCTGGGAAGGGCCCTGCTAAGTGGTATTTGAGCAGAGAGTCAAGGGAGTGAAGGAGGCAGTTGGCAGAGCTGGGGGGAGCATTCCAGCAGAGGGAGCTGGAAAGACCCAGAGGTAGAAGCATGTTCTAGATCAACAAGAGGAGACTGGACTGGAGTGAGGGAGGGCACATGGCCAGAGATGGAGCCAGAGAAATAGTGGGGCCAGGTCACATGGGGCCTTTTGGGCCATTATAAGGACTTTGACAAGTGATGAGAAGCCAAGTGATGGGAGGTTCTGAGCAGAAGAGTGACATGCTCTGACAAGTGATGGCTGAAAAGGCTGACCCTGGCTACCAGGTGGAGGAGGGATGTTGGAAGCAGGGGAACCAGTTTTCTTGCTTTGTAAGGGTTGGGGAGAAAAAGGCCACCATTAAAACTTGACTTTAATCCAAGCTAGAGGCAATCGTGTCTTAGACCAGGGTGGTAGCAGTGGACCTGGTGGGACAGGGAGCGATTCCGGATACAGTCACTGGAATTTGCTGATGGATAGGATGTGGCATGAAAGAAAGGAGTCGAGATTGGTTTTTCTTTCTTTTTTTTTAGAGGTGGGGTCTTGCTCTGTCGCCCAGGCTAGAGTACAGTGGTGTGATCATAGCTCACTGTACCCTCGAACTCCTGGGCTCAAGTGATCCCCCCACCTCAACCTCCTAAGTGGCTGGGACTACAGGCATGCACCACCACACCTGGCTAACTTTTTCTTATTTTTTGTAGAGACAGGGTCTCACTATATTGCTCAGGCTGGTCTTGAACTCTGGGAGTCAAGCATTCCTCCCACCTGGGCCTCCGAAAGTGCTGGGATTATAGGCCTGAGCCACCAGACCTGGCCAACGATGGTTTTAAACCTGAGGAGGTCGAAGGATGGAGTTGCCATTTGTAAAACCAGGGAAGACTACAGGAGGAGCAGGTTTAAGAGGCATTCCGTTTCAGAGACATGATACATCCGAATGGAAAGGTCGAGTAGGCAGTGGAAGATCCCAGACTGTAGTTCAGGAGGCGAAATCTGGGCTGCGGATGAGAATACCTGGGACTTGCTCAGAAGAGATTTAGATTTAAAATTCCCCAAGCAATTGCAGTGTGCAGCCTGGGTTGTGAATCACAGGAATAGATGGTATTTTAAAAGCCATAAGACCAGCCGGGCATGGAAGCTCACACTTGTAGTGCCAGCTACTTGGGAGGCTGAGGCAGGAAGATTGCTTGAGCCCAGGAGTTTGAGTCCAGCCTAGGCAACATAGCTAGACCCTATCTCTTAAAAAAAAAAAAAAAAAAGTCATAAGACTGGACAAGATCACCTAGGGAGATGGAGAGACAAAGAGGCCCAAGACTGAGCCCTGAGACACCTAGACGCTTAGAAGTTCCAGAGAGGAGGATTGAACCAGCAAAGCAGACTGATAAGGTGTAGCCAGGGAGGTAGAAAGAAAACTCAGAGGCCCCCCTGAAACCAAGTGAAAAGGGAATTTCAAAAGCAAGACATGGTCAGCTGTGACCAATGCTACTGATGGGTCGGGTAAGGTACCCATTAGATTTGGCAACATGGAGGTCACTGGGCCCTTGAGAAGAGTGGGGGGGCAGTGGAGGGCTGGAGCCTGCTCAGGGAGCCGGGGAGTAGGGATTGGAGACGGGGTGGGCGTTGTGGTCAACCAGCTGTGATTTGCTGGGAGGGAAAGCAGAGGAAGGTGTGGGATCCAGAGAGGGGTGCTCTGGTTGGCGTTTAGGCAGGAGCTGTTGCGACACGCTTGCATGCCAGGGGGATCAGGTGGGTTGGCCGGTCAGCAGCTCTTCCCAGGCGGCCCTGCAAATTCCCAAGCACTGAAGGAGTGGGTCTGGGCAAAGGGGGGAAGCACAGCATTTAGGAGAGGGTGCAGAAAGGGAAAGAGGGAGAAGTCACATTGCCCCAGCCTGACATGTCAAGTGCAAGTCCACAAAGGTCAGGGGAGGGTGTGTGTGGGAACGGGAGGAAGAGCGGGAGGGCCTGGGCAAGGCGACTGCCCGGCTGGCTCGCTCAGGCCCTGAGTCTGCCAGAGGCATTTCAAGCCCTCCTGAGAACTGCCCTCCTAATTCCTTCCCTCCCTCGGGACATTCTTCAGGCCCTGACTCAGTCCCCGGCCCCCTGCTCTAGGTGGGAGGGAGGCTGGGAGCCGCTGGGGCAGCCACAGGGTGCCCTCTCCTCACTTTCTGCCCCCCTGTGACCTGATCCCTTCTTGTCCCACAGACCTGCAGCTGGACTGGACCTTTGAGGAAACTCACAAAGGTGAGGGGGTGCGGGCCGTCCGGCCACCCCAGCCTAGGGCGCCTGCGTTTGCCCCTCCCCGGGGCTGGGACATGCAGCCTGCCTGGCTTGGGGGCTCCCCAGTTGGCTTAGTTCAACTTGAGAAGTTTTTACAGCTCATTTCCAGAGTGTCCCAAGTCCCCTGGCGGGTGGTAATTAAGAGCCACAGCTTCCCAGTCCCTCTGCCACTCCCTGGCCATGATTTCTCTGGGCCTCTCTTTCCTCATCTACAAAATGGGACCACCACCTCCCCAGAGTTGTTTTGAAGATGTAGTCAAGAATGTAAAGCTCTTGGGGCAAAGCCCACATTTAGTGGCCCTAAAGTACCACCCCTATCCCCAAGAGCCACCGAGGAGCTAGGGGGCAGGGGTGGGGGGGTGAGGGTGAAGCCTTAAACCTGTCTTCTCCCACCCTCAATGGTTTCCCTCAGACCCCAGGCATCCAGGTCCCCAGCAAAGACCTGTCTCCAGGCGTGACCCGGCAGCATCCTTCAGCGGGTGAGCATGGTGGGGCAGGGGCCCGAGGGCCTGCACATCCCTGCAGACCACACACTCCCTGTGGCCACGGCAGGCACAGCCTCGGAGCAGCCAGGAGGGGGTCTGGCTCCCTCGCTGGGGTCTGCTCCTCTCGGGTCTCCACCGTTCCAGAGACTCTCTTCCTCGTCAGGGGCAAAGGAGGAAGGTGGGCAGGAGGGGACCTGGCACCCGCTCCTGGACAGGAGCGCCTGTGATGCGTTTGTGGTGGGCAGCAGGAACTCATCGCCCCAAAGACCCACGGGTCATGTGGGATAGAGAGTGGGGTGGCCAGGGCGTCCATGGACGGCACCATTGAGGAATCGTGGCCCTATGGGCACCCACTTTGAAGCCTCAGAGAAAACAAGGGATGTGGAAGAACCCAAGTTCCCGCCCCTCCAGGGAGAGGAAGGGTGAAATTCCTTTCCTCTGTGCAAACCCACAGGCCCAGCTGGGCTGCCGGGTCCCTGGAGGGGCTCCGCACAGCTTTGGGAACGAGGAGCTTGACTCTCAAAGTTAAATCCAGAAGTTTCTTTTTCCTTTACAGGGAGGGATTCGCCTCATTAGCACAGCCGTAACTGGCCCCTGGCTCTTGGTATCACCAATAATACAGAGGCAAAGAGCTCAAGATTTGGGCCCAGGCTGGGCAAGGGGACTCACAAATGTAATCCCAGCACTTTGGGAGGCCAAAGTGGGAGGATCACTTGAGGCCAGGAGTTCAAGACTAGTCTGGGCAACATAAAAAAAATTTTTTTTTAAATTAGCTGGGCGTGGTGGCACACGCCTGTAGTCCCACCCACTGAGGAGGCTGTGACAGAAGGATAGTTTGAGGCCAGGAGTTCAAGGCTACAGTGAACTATGATTGTGCCACTGCACTCTAGCCTGGGCAACAGAGCAAGAGCCTGTCTCTAATAAATACATAAATAAATAAATAAATAAAATAAGATTTGTACCCAGAGTTCTGGGTTCGAGCCAGTGCACTGTCACTAGCTTCAATGTTGGGCAACTTACCCAGTCTGAGCCTCAGTGTCCCTATCTTTGAAGTGGGGATCACAGGTGACTGTGAGGATTAAATGTAGATAACGTGTCGAGCATCATGATTGGCACATGCCAAGTCTGGACAAACATCAGGAAAATACAGGTTTAATTATGCTTGGAGCTTTTGTGGATTAGGAAGGACAAATCCCGTTCTCATGATCACTTTTGTTATTACTCAAATCAGAGCGGAGTCATAATTACAGCCAACTGTTCCTGACATCAGGCATTCTGGCATGTGATAAGCTGAACACAGTGGTTCCACCTGGCGGAAACCTGCAAGCTAAACAGAGGCTGTAACATTTGAGCCAGCCAGGAAGGGACCCCTGGCGGGAGCTAAGGCAGATGTAACCATGCAGTGCCGTGGCTGGGGTGGTCACAAAGACAAGGTCACTGAATCAATCCAGTGCCTTCATGGAACAGAGGCCCAGGGAGCAGAAACACTTGCCCAGAGCTGCTCCCAGTGTTCCTTGGAATAGGACGTAGCCCCCTCCCCTTGGGCGTGGGTGTAAGAGCATTCTGCCATAGCTGTTGGAGAGACCAGCTTCATCAAAGCTGGGCGGACACGGTCACGAGGCCAGACCAAACACAAATGCAGGGCATTTTAGCAGGAGTCGGCAGGAAAGGGCCCCGCCACTCATGGAGCAGCTATACGTGTCAGGCCTTCTCCCGGGCACCTCACACATTGCCCTCGCTGGCCCAGGGCTCACACAGCTGCTCAGTGCTGGGGCTGGGTTGAAACTTGGAGCTCACACTTCCTACTGTTCCACACTGCTTCCACGGGAGGGGGGGGGGCAGGGGCAGGCCGAGGCAGAGTAGGCCCCTCTACCAGGGCTGTGTTCTCACTTCTGCCTCAGTTTCTCTAAAAGGAAGCTGAAGAAATGTCCTTCCCTCTCTTCAGAAGAAGCTGGGAACACTCTGAAGTGTTACCTAGAAGCACCTTCAACGATAATCCTGGAGCATCTTCTGAGCTCCAGCCTCCAAATCAGGTAGCGCCCCCACACGCCCCACTGCTCCACCCCAGGTGTGTGCTCCATGGCCACAGCCCTGAAATAGCACAGATTATGCCCTCTCAGCTTGAATCCTTTGGAGGGCACTGGTGGCCACAGGGGAGGGCAGGGGCCCGAATGCCTGTGCGTTGAGCCTGCCCAGTGTCCCAGTACCCCTCTCCGCAAGCTGATGCCTGCCCCCTCCGTGCAGGTGCCCAGGCGCCGAGAAAAAGCAGACGATGTCTGGACAGAAGACTCCTGGAACCAGTTTCTGCAGGAGTTAGAGACTGGGCAGAGGGTGAGTGTTGGCCTGGTCCTCTGGGAGTGGATGTACCCGTCTGCTGATGCATTTTGGGGAGTGAGTTCATCCCCTCTGACACGCCCTTCCCACCCTTCAGCCCAAGAAACCGCTGGTGGACCAGCCTGTTGAGAAGCCCCCCCAGCCCATCGAGGTGAGTGCTGCGGGGCGGGGGCAGCAGTGTGAGGGGTGAACAAGGGAGAGTCTGGGTTGTGTGGGCCCCAGTGGCCATGGGCAAAGGCCCTCTCCAATCCCGTATGGCTCACCTGTGTATTCCCAGCACCCACCAGGGACAGGGCCTAGCATATAGTAGGTGCTCAATAAACGTGTTTAATAAATACGTGTTGACCAAAGCAGGAGCAGAGGAGGGTGTGGGCAGTGTGACCGGAATTGTCAGGAAGTGTTCTTGGAGGTGGAGCAGGGCTCTGCAACCATGGGAAGCTGGGCCAGGCAGAGCGAGAGGGACTCTTGGGGAGGGGAGACCCACAAGCCAGGCTGGGCAGAAGCAGCACGGTGGGGGGCGCTCTTGAACTGAGAAGGACCAGGACAAACCTGGTAGGAAGGTGCGGTCAGGCAGTGGTAAGGCGCTCCCAGGGAGCACAGGTGGGTGAGCTGCGTTGGGACAGAGGCCGGTGAGAGGCTGGGCAGGGATGCCCTCCTGGCACCCTGAGCCACAGCTCCCTGCAGGCCCACAGCAGGGAGCCGGTTACCCAAGCCCAGGTGTCCGTCCGCTCCTCCCATCTGACCTTTGGCCAGTCCCCCACTGCGCGCTGCCCCTCACCGCCCCAGTCCCCCCTCCCCAGGTCCTGCTGGAGAGAGAGCTGGCCAAGCTGAGCGCAGAGCTGGACAAGGACCTGCGGGCGATCGAGACCCGGCTGCCGTCCCCCAAGGTACCGGCTCTGGGTGTCCCCCCGGGGGCGGCGCCCGGCCGCAGAGTCGGGGCTGACGCGCAGCCGGGCGGGGGCGCGGGGCGGGCGCGCGCGGAGGTAAGGCCTCCAGCCGCGCCGGCCCGTCCGCTCGCTCCTCCGAAATCCAGGGCGTTGACTCTTCCAAGTGACCCTCGGGAACCGTTCCGGGCCCGCTCCACGTCAGCCTGACGTCGGGGCAGCCGGGGCTCCCCGCCCCGCGGCCTCGGGACCCCCGGCCGCCGCCCTCTCCCGCCCCCGCGGCCCCGCGGCGCTGCCGGCCCGCCTGCGGCCGACGCTAGGACCCCGCGTCCCGCCCGCCGCGCCCGCCCTCCTCCCTCCCGGCCGCGAACTTTTCCGGAGGCGGCGGCCTGGGCTGCCGCTGGGCCCGGCCGGCCCTGACCGCCGCGTCTCCCCGCACAGAGCCCGCAGGCGCCCCGACGGGCCCCGGAGCGGCGGCCCCCAGCCGGGTGAGTGGCGGCGACGAGGGCCGAGGACGGGGTCTGTCCCCGGAGCGGGGGCGGGCGGGGACGTGGCGCCGGGCGGGGTTGCCGCCGGGCCCCTGGGAGGGCGCGGAGCAGGGGCCGGGAGGGACGCGAGCGCTGCTCCCCGCAGGGCGGTCCCCTGGCGCGCAGAGGGCCACTTGCCCAGCACCGGGATTTGGGTGGCGGGGCGGGCTCCGCGCGGCGCAGCGCTTTGGGGGCAGCCCCTGCACTTCCCACGATGTCCCCCTGTCCGGCCTCTCCCTGGCCAAGACCTCGCCCTTTCCCGCCACGGCTGCACGGGAAGGAGGACATCCTGTTGAGCCGCAGGACCTGGGAGACGCCTTGGAAGGAGGCGGCAGGGATGGGGGGCATTAGGGGGGCCAGGGAGGTCTGGGGGTGAGCCGGGTGCAGTGTGAAGCTCCAGACAGGTGGCTCACTCGCTGTGTCCCTGCAGCCCGGCCTCAGCCTGGAGCTCCAGCGCCCTGCACGCACCTTACCTGGGTTCCTCCCGACCCCTGAGCCCCCCCAGAATGGCGGATGCGGGAAGCCCCTTCCGAGGTCGCAGGGACTTTGTCTACCCTTCCTCGACCCAAAGTAAGCACCAAATCCTGCTCTTTTTCTCACCCAGACGCCCACCCACCATACACTCTGGTGCCCCAGAGGTGGCAGGAGGTCACAGAGCTCTTTGCCTCCACTGGTGCCTGTCCTGGGGGGGCATAACCCATCCCAACCCGGTCCCTCAGATGTGGCCCCCCAAGCTGAAGCAGTGCTTCTCCACAGACCCCAGTGCGTCTGAAGGAGGGGGCAGCCCGGCCAGGAAGGAGGAGAGGAAGGTAAGGGGGCACCAGGGTCAGGGTGCAGGGAGGGCCTGCGGTGGGCCCCGCGGCTGCTGTTCTGGGTCTGCCACCTGCGTGACTGAGGCAGCCCACTCTGTCCTCTCCCCCTGCCCAGAGGAAGGCCGCTCGGCTCAAGTTTGACTTCCAGGCACAGTCCCCCAAGTAAGTGCCTGTCTCTCCCTTCCCCTCCCACCCAGTCTCTGGAGGCAGAGGGGACAGGCCTGCAGTGCCCATATCCAGAGGGGTGGAGGGGACTCGGGTGCGCTGGGCAGGGCCTGCAGGGAAGGACGCATGGAGGGCCTTGGCATGCTGTGATGTCCTCACTCTGGCCTGCAGGGAGCTGACTCTGCAGAAGGGTGACATCGTCTACATCCACAAGGAGGTGGACAGGAACTGGCTGGAGGGGGAGCACCACGGCCGACTGGGCATCTTCCCTGCTAATTACGTGGAGGTGAGCGGGGCAGACGGGTGCAGGTGGGAGCCAGGCTGGGAGGGCCCATGGCTGGGGGAGATTTAGCGTGCAGGCCCCGGGCTTCCCAAGATGTAGAACCGAGGGGCAGGGGCCACATCTCATGAATGTCCTTGGCCCCCTGGACCAGTGCTCTGTGTATACACAGGAAACAACTGCTAAATGGGGGTGGGGCCCAGCCCCGGGTAGGACCGAGCAGCCCAGCTCATCAGCCGTCAGTGTCAGCGTCCCAGAGTCCCAGATGTTCCCCACCCGGAACCCAGCTTTCTTTCTTTTTTTTTTTTTTTTGAGACAGAGTCTTGTTCTGTTGCCCGGGCTAGAGTGCCGTGGCGTCATCCTAGCTCACAGCAACCTCAAACTCCTGGGCTCAAGCGATCCTCCTGCCTCAGCCTCCCAAGTAGCTGGGACTACAGGCATGCGCCACCATGCCCGGCCAATTTTTTTCTATATATATTTTTAGCTGTCCAGATCATTTCTTTCTATTTTTAGTAGAGACGGGGGTCTCGCTCTTGCTCAGGCTGGTCTCGAACTCCTGACCTCGAGCGATCCACCCGCCTCGGCCTCCCAGAGTGCTAGGATTACAGGCGTGAGCCACCGCGCCCGGCCCAGAACCCAGCTTTCTAAAGCTGTCTCTGGGAAGACTCTTAATTGCAACTGGCAAGAGCGTGAAGTGTGTGACAGCTTACAGATCACATATACATGCGTCACTTCTCCCAGGTGTATTACCTCCCTTGTTCCTCTCACTGCCTGGAGAGTGATAGACGATCCCCATTTTACAGACGGGGTTACTAAGGCTCAGTGACAAGTTGTTAGGTAGAAGATCCAGAAAGTGAATCCAGGCCTTCTGATTCCAGAGGCAGGTTTTGGGCGTCACAGGTAAAGCCCTATAGGCCACCTCTGCTCTTTGTGTCTTTTGAGGAATATCAAATTGTCTAATTTATTGGCATAAAGTTGTTCATAATATTCCCTTATTACCCTTTTAACATCAGTAAAATCTGTGGCGATGTCCTTTCCTGCATTCCTGATATTGGCAATTTATGTCTTCTGGCTGGAGCTTCATTGGTTTTCTTGATCTTTTCAAAGATACAGCTATTGGTTTCATTGACTTTTCTCTGTCGTTTTTGTTTTCAATTTTACTGATTTTTGTCTCTTTATTATTTCTTTCTTTTTGCTTGCTTTAGGTTTAATTTGTTCTTTCTCTCCCTAGTTTTTTAGGGTGAAAGTTTTTTGTTTTGTTTTGTTTTCTTGAGACAGAGTCTCGCTCTGTTGCCTGGACTAGAATGCAGTGGCATCATCATAGCTCACTGCAACCTCCAACTCCTGGGCGATCCCCCCACCTCAGCCTCCTGAGTAGCTGGGACTACAGACACGTACCACCATGCTAACTTTTTATTTTTTGTAGAGACTAAGTTTCACTAGGTTGCTCAGGCTGGTCTCAAACTCCTGACCTCAAGCAATCCTCCTGCCTCGGCCTCCCAACGTGCTGGGATTACAGGCATGAGCCACCGTGCTAGTTCATTCTTTTAAGAATTATTCCAGGGTCACCTGAAGTGTTTATATAATAAAAGTACAAAAGAAACTGAAACTTGCCATTCCCCACTTTGGTACTACCCACTCCACACACCTTGCTAAAAATTCTTCCTCCAGGGAGCCTTCTTGGACTACCCCTCTATCCCTCCCTGGCTGTGCTCACCCTGGCCACCTCCAGGGCTTGTGTCTGGTGTTAGTGTCTTGTCTCTGGCCAGGGGAAGGCCTTGCCCCCACCACCTGGTCTTTAATGTCTCACGTTCCCAGGGGCCCCCGGTCTGTGCTCAGTTGATGCCCAGGCCGGATCTTTCTCATGAGCTTTCTTCCTGCAGGTGCTGCCCGCAGATGAGATTCCCAAGCCCATCAAGCCCCCGACCTACCAGGTGGTGGAGTATGGAGAAGCCACGGCTCAGTACACCTTCAAGGGGGAACTGGAGGTGGAGCTATCCTTCCGCAAGGTGGGGCCAGGCAGGAAATTGTGGGGCGGGTGGGGGCAGCTGAAGATATAGGCAAATACGTGCACTAAAAACAACTTTTTAAAGAGTCAGGTATACTCATCTTCACCCAGTATTTCAAAGTTTTACATAACCTCTGCAATTATGTTTCCCTTAATATAGTCCATTTTAAAAAGATTGTTACAGGCTGGGTGTGGTGCCTCATGCCTGTAATCCTAGCACTTTGGGAGGAGAATTGCCTAAGGTCAGGAGTTCAACATCAGCCTGAACAACATAACAAGACCCTGTCTCTACAACAGATAGAAAAATTAGCCGGGTGTGGTGGTAGGTGCCTGTAGTCCCGGCTACTTGGGTGGCTGAGGCAGGAGGATTGCTTAAGTTTGATGTTGCAGTGAGCTATGATGACACCACTGTCCTCATGCCTGGGCAATAGAGCAAGACCCTGTCTCAAAAAGAAAAAAAAAGGATTGTTATAAACTTCTAGAGTTGTGTTTTTTCCAACTACAGATTGGCAGGTTGTGAGGATCCCAGTCAGCATTTTTAAAGGGATAGTTATTAGAAATATTAGAGTTATTAGAAATATTAGAATACACTGAATGTAGAAAGGGTATTTCATCAAACTTTTGGCAGTTATGTATACACAAATATGTGTTCTGGGCTGTTATTAAAACATACTTTGTACATAGACTGTAGTGGGAACAGTTTGAAAAATGCTGTTCTAGAAAGCAGGGAAGTAGTCTCCCTTGGGTTGGTTTTTGGGCAGCAGCCATGAATGCCCCTAGCGAACGCCACCCGGAAGAGCTGGCCCCAGGGGAAGAGAGGAAGAAGGGGGCTGGATGGAGACAGGCAGGGGGAAGGAGAGGGGAGGGAGGTCGAAGGCTGCAGACCACTCTCCCTGGGGTGGCCCACGAGGTGGTGGTGGTTCTACCCCTAATGTCACTCAGCCCTCGGGCTGGAGGACTCACCACCTGACCTCAGGGAGTTTGTTGTTTTGATGGACTCAGGTCAGGATCACCCAGCGAGTGAAGCAGGGACAGGATGTTGTCATGGAGGTGGCAGCTAACACCTGTCCAGTGCACCTTAGGAGTTGACCACTCGTTTGTGCATCATGGCAACAGTATGGTTATCCTCACTTAACATATGGGGAAACCAAGGCTCAGAGCAGACTGCCCATGGCAGGGACCTGGCAGAGCTGGATTTGGATCTGTTGTTAGCCACGGGCTCCCCTGTAACTGCAGCTCTGGGGAGGGACCGTGCTGTGACCCCGGAGGGGGAATGCACGCTTGGTGGGCTTCCCAAAGAGGCAGGACCTCATCCAAACGCAGAGCCACGTGCTATGATGAGAAGAGCTCAGACTTCTGCTCCCTCGGGCAGCCTGGGCTTGGCTCCTGACTCTCCACTCTCTGTGTGGTCTCAGGTAACCTGCTGACCCCCTCTGGGCCTGATTCCTCGTGTGTGCAAGGTGTTAGGCTTGCATGGGACAGCCCAGGGGGGGCACCCTCAGGTGCCTGGCGCCAGCAGGGCCCCGCAGCCACTGACTCTCCTCCCCCAGGGGGAGCGCATCTGCCTGATCCGCAAGGTGAACGAAAACTGGTACGAGGGGCGCATCCCGGGCACGGGGCGCCAGGGCATATTCCCCGCCAGCTACGTGCAGGTGAACCGCGAGCCCCGGCTCCGAGTCTGCGACGATGGCCCCCAGCTCCCTGCCTCTCCTCACCTGACCGCTGCCACCCCGCCTGGCCCGTCACCCCGGCTCCCCCTCAGCGCCACGCAGCCCAGCGGACCCCACCGACTGGGGGGGCCAGACCTCACCCCGCCGCACCGGCTTCTCTTACCCCGCCCCGGAGCCCAGACCCCAGACCCAGGTGAGGTGGCCGCTTTGACCACACCACACAGCCCTGGTTCCCGTGACTGGTCCGCACTCGGGAATCCTTCCTGGATCGGCCCAGGACGACGAGTAGGGGGTGACAGGGCAGAACCTAGCACTGCACCCCCAGCCTGGCCTGGGGGACCCCAAGCCCTTGAGTTGGTACTGGCCCTTGGGTGCCAGCCCAGGGAGGCATGGGGCAGCCAGCCGGCTCTAGGTGGGACCCCAGACTCTCCAGATGCCACTCTGTCGTGATTTGCCTGTGTCTGCTCTGGACAGGGTGGTGCTGGGAGTCAGGGCTCTGCCATTCGCCTGCTGTGTCACCTTGGGCAGGTGACTTACACTCTGGGTTTGGGTTTTCTCACCTGTAGAATGGGGATAATAAATCCCACTGCAGAGGGTGGTTGGGTAGGTTATAGCTGATGGGCAAAAGATAGTCATTAGAGATAGAAATAGTCCGAGCACATCCTCCTGTGTTGGGGGTCCCTGAGGATATGGCAAGGCAGTGTGCAGGATGCTCTGACACGTGGGGTGAGAAGGCCCATTTCGGTTCTTCTCCCTCCTCCATCACCTTCCTCCCTCTGACCCTCCCTTCCTCCTGAACCCCCAGAGTCTCAGCACCGCAGGGGCAGCTCTGTCCCATCCTCAAGGCTCCAGCCGGCCCCTGGACCTGGGGGTCTCCTCCCCTAACACCACTCAGATACACTGGACCCCGTGAGTACCGTCTGAGGCTGCCTGGTCAGGGGTGGGGTCTCCAGCAGGCAGTACCCCCTCCTGCCCTCTCCCCCCCACTCCCCACTTGTGGATTGGGAAACTTCTGCTAGGAGGTGCTTGTCCTTGCAGCACTTACAGGGGATCTAGGGGCAGGGAGGGAGGTGCCGGTCTGTGGTGTGTCCGACGCCCCTGCCAGCTGCCTGGCCTTGACACGAGCCTCCCACACTCGGCCTCTCGGCCTCAGGCTCTTCATTCGGCTCCCAGCCCTGAGGCCAGGTCACGTGGAAATGAAACGTGGGAACCGGTAGAACAGACTCGAAGGCCCTGGGTGCGCAGGGTCGGGGGGGGGGGGGTTGGTAGTCAGGCCCGGAGGCAGGAGCAGGCCTGGGCAACAGCGCACTGAAGCCAGGCAGCGTTGCCCCTCTAGGAGCCAGGTTGGGGGCTCCTGAGAGCACAGAGGGACTTCAGGCAAGTCACAGAAGTGGCAACACGTGGGTTTAGAACCTCCAGCCTGGTCTGGGGATGGGGCGAGGTCTCTGGTGGCTGCCTTGACGACATCCCCCACAGGTACCGGGCGATGTACCAGTACAGGCCCCAGAACGAGGACGAGCTGGAGCTGCGGGAGGGGGACCGGGTGGACGTCATGCAGCAATGCGACGACGGCTGGTTTGTAGGTATGTGGGCCGAGGCGGGTGGGAGGGCAGGCCAGAGGGGGGTCTTGGGGACCCAGGGACATTTGGGTGGGCTGCTGCCTCCCTTCCTTCATGCCCTGAGGCCTAGGAGGAAACTGGCACCTGCCTAAGGTCATTGCTGGAGTCACTGTGGACTCAGGGCAGGGGTCCAAACCGTGAGACCCCTGCTCCCTCCCTCTGCAGCGGTCCTGGGGGAGGCTCCTGGTGGAAAGGACGTGGTCTCGTACCTGTTAGCCCCCCAACCCTAACTGGCTGCCCCCCCTGGGAAGAAGAGGGCGTCGAGAAAGATCCTGGCCCCTCAGGGCTGGCCAAGGGCAGCTCAGGCAAAGCACAAACAGAGGAAGCCTCATGTTGGCCTTGGCCTGGTTCAAGGTGACCAACCCGCCAGGCTTCACATGGCCTGCGTCCCCAGACTGGGCAGGCCCTGTGCAGGCCTAAGCTTCCAAGGACAGGCTGTCCCCAGAGAGAAGTGAAAACCAGAAGCGCCCCTACTGCTACCCCAGGCAGGCTTCAGGGCCTGAGGGTTTGGGGGCCTGCTTGGGCCCCCCTTTCTGATCTGAACTTCAGTGCCTCACTGCTAACTTCTGACACACAGTGGTCGTTAAGTACCAGCTGTGAACAGTCCTTACCTCTGAGGAGTGGGCTTGGGCATACATTCTAATTTACTCCATACACTTTTGCCATTGAATTTTTTTACAACTACTAATAAAGTTTTGCAAATTTATACGGACAAGCAGAAAAAGCACCGCTTTTGTGGTATAAGCCACAAGTGCTTTGAGAGGAATGGTTTGGACCTGTACCGCCCAGTACAGTAGCCACGAGCCACAAGTGGCTGTTCAGATTTAGTTAAAATGAAATGAACAATTCAGTCACTCAGTCGCACTAGCACAGTTCAAGCGCTCAGTAGCCATGTGTGTCCGGCTGCTGTCATTCTGGACACAGCATGTCTGGGAGGGCTTCCTGGAGGAAGTGGGAGAAAGGCAGGGGCAGCGCATCCTCCAGGGCTGGGGGCGGGATGAGCAGGGGCTGTCCTGAGGGAGTCAGGGTGCCAGCCTGGAAGGGGAGGCCGGAGCATCAGTTTACCTGGGATCAGGACTGACTTTCCTTTCAGTTGCTATCCATGTATTTCTAGCATTCCCCTCCTCCTCTCCAGACACAGGTTTCTTGGGTGTGTAGCAGACCAGAGACCTGAACTGTAGTCCTGACTGCTAAGCAGCTGGGGGCTTTGGGGCAGTTCACCGGGCCATCTCTTGGCCTTACCCACCCTACTAGACCAGCGAGGTTCCTGCTGAGTCCTCACTTTCCCGAAGAAGGGTGGAGTTATTGAGTGCTGTGTGCAAAGTTGTACACGTGTTCATTGCCGAGATTCTCTTTAATCACTGAATTTAGGAAGTGCAAAGCTGCCCATCTCAGCTTCTGCCACTAGGGGGCAGGAATGCGGACAACATATCAAATCCCCCCCCACCGCCCTGGGAAAGGGACCCCACCTGCAGTGCCGGGAACGGCCAGCAGGGGGCAGGGCCCGCAGCCCCACGTTCTTGTTTGAGAAAGGAGTGTGGGAAAGTCTCTGTCTCTCCTCTTCCAGGTGTCTCCCGGAGGACCCAGAAATTTGGAACCTTCCCTGGAAATTACGTTGCCCCGGTGTGAGTGGTCTCCGTGGCGACTCGGAGACAGCCAGGCTGGGGTGGGAGCAGTAGCACTTGTGGAAGGGGGCGTGGACTCCCCCATCCTCCTTCTGCAGGCCCAAGCTCCAGCATCTGCAGCCGCCCCGCAGCCTTTCCCCTGGAGCCCCGAGAAGCCCCCTGGACTGAGTCCCACCCACAGCTCGCAGGCATTCCTCCAGCAGCCCTTTCCTTTCCGCCCCGCCCCACTCCCAAATACAGAGGTCTGCTTTGAAGCCGAGACTGTTTCCAGGCCTTATTGAGACCAGACCCCCGGGTCCCCCACCCCCACCCCGCTACAGCGTTTCCTCTAACAGGGACGGGCTCTGCTTCACCCCCATGGGGTTCCTCTAACAAGGACCAGCTTCCTAACCTCACAGAGACCAAAGGCCTCCTCTGCTAGGAGGGGGTCCCTCCCCTTTCACTCCAGCTTCCCCCCCCCTTTCTTCCTTCCAGCCCGGCCTGGGAGCGAGGCGGGGGCCAGGTGTGACCCTGGGTCTTGCTTTAAGGCCTGCTCTACACAGAGGCTGCCATGCTCTGGGCCTGGGCTCTGCACCTCTGGCCTGGCCCAGATGTGTGACAGAAGCCAGATGTTGCTGCCCTCCTGCCTGCCAGCTGCCCCCCAGCGCCCAAGCTCCCTCGGGAAGAGAATGTAAAATAAATCTGGATACCAGGGACCTTGTCTCCGTGACCTTTTCCTTTCGGGTGGCAGAGGCGTCCCTCTGCAGTGGGCTGTGCTGGGAGTCAGGTGGGACAGGTGTGTGTGTGTAAGGGGAGGATGGGAAACACCGTCCGTTATCTCCCCAGATCTCAGCCCTGAGTGTCAGGCAGGGTGGGGCAGCCCCCAGGATCGAGCAGCTGTTGGTGAATGTCACCAGGACCAGGGCAAGGCCTGACTGTGGGGAGGAATCGGAGATGGAGAACTGAATGTGGCCTTGTTTGCAGGCTATTTTGATTCTCGAGCCGCCACCGTGGGGTTGCTGGGCTAGATGACATTTCTGACTATTCCGCTGCTAATGTTTTCCTTCTGTGTGCTTCATTGCCACACTGAAGCTCTCGTGTGTTTGTTTATTTTCTTCTTCGGGTTCAAGTTTTTGAGCAATCCGTTTCAGGAAGCTGGGAGGGGTGGGCACAGCTAGCCAAAGCAACGCTCTGGCCCAAGGCTTTGGAGTCCTGGGGCTTGGTGGCTCCTGTGGGGTGTCGCGGTGGCACAGCTTGGGTGTGGCAGCTCTGCCAAGACAGGAAAGCTTCGTTCCTTGGCTGCTGCTGAGCGCTCAGCAGGGCGTGAGGGGCGACCCGTGTGTTACCTAGCGCAAGCATCACTGCTGGCAGATTAGTGGTCCCTTTTATGGGCGAGACCATGGCTCTGCGGAATTAAATTGTGTAGGTCACAGCACTATTAAATGCTGAAGTCAAGTCCACCTCATTGCACAAAATCTACCAAATGCCCAGGCAGACCTTGCCCCTAGAGAAGGAAGGTCATGCATGAGGTCAGGGACTTCCCTGGGGTGGCCAGGGTTGGGCTACTTTTCTGTTCTTCCTGGCAATCCTGTCTTGTAGGCCTGTCATTTAAAAGGTGCTCCCACCCCAGGCAGGTGGGAAGAGGTGGTGCCTCATTCTGCCACACAGAGGGAAGGGCCTGTGGCTGACAGGGCAGTGGCCTGGCCCTGGCAGGTTCCTTGAGCCTGGGTGCGGCCTGGGCCCCAGTGGTGGTTCAACAACAGCTTGAAGAACAAGACCGAAGTGCGCTCCTTCATCCATCCCACCCACCTCCGTCCTCACCTCGGTCTGGCTCTAAGTTGGCAGGTTCAGCCCATCGTGGACTGGAAAGGTCCTTCCCCCTGTATCAGCTCCTGTCACTTGCATTCCCTGATGTCCCCATAAGACACATCAGGGTTGAGACTTCCCCTCCCTGGGACTGACACCAAATCCACATCCTGTCTTTGATGGGGACCTGGAACCTCCCGCAGCAGCAGATGAACCCTGCACCCCTGGGCTGTCTGCCACAGTGGTCCTGCCTGTGAAGTGACACCCTCTGTGCCTTGACCTGGCCGCTGTGTGGGTGGGCGGTAGTGAAGAGAGAGAGGGTAGGTGAGTGACTTGACTTACCCAGAGCCACACAGTCACCCAGTAGAGCAGGACAGTATGCCCTCAGTGCCTCGAAGGCACGCCCTGGGCCAGCTGATTTGACTTTGTGGTGGGTTTCATTAATGCACAACACACCAGCAGAAAACCCTGCAGATTAACCTGCAGATGTTTATAGAGACTGCTCAAGACACGCAGGAGCGCCCCCTGAGGGCAGGAGCTTTCTATTTGGCTCCCTGCTCCATTCCCAGAGCCTAGCACGGTGCCTGGCCACAGTGGGCACTCAGTAAATATTTGTTGGATGAATATTGTTGAAATGACCGAGCAGATGAATGAATTTTCCTTCTATTGCCTTCCCTCCCTGCCACATCCCCCTGCCCCCAGTTAGTGGCAGGGACTCTGATTCACACCTTGCTGCTGTCCTTGGACTTTGCCTATGGAGAGCAATCTGCACAACACAAGGGTAAGCTATGCATTATTCCATTTTACACAGGGAGAAACTGAGGCCAGGGGGAGCTGAGGAAATTGCCCAAGGCCACACAGCTAGTAAGAGGCAGATGAGGCATGTGAGGCTAGGTCTGTGTGACCCCAGGGCTGTGCTTGCCCGGCCTGCAGTGTCCTGCTTGCTCAAGGGGCTTCCAGTTTAGCTGGGGAGGGAAACAGGTGCATCGGGCAAAGCAGCCGAGGCTGGAGGCACAGGATCAGCCAGTGGGAGAGCAGTTCACACACCCGGGACAGAGGCGTGGAGGTGAGGGCAGGGCTGGACTGCAACCGCAGGGAGGGCAAGGCACGGGCGCAGGGGGTGAGGAGCGATGGTGAGGGCACTCCTCAAGGGAATCTGGAGGGAATGACTCACACCTGGGGCAGGCAAGTTACAGCTGTGCCCACAAGTGTGCTCTTCTGAAAGCAGAGCAGCCTGGTAGACGAGTGCCAAGTGGAGACCCAGAGACGCAGGAGGAGACTCTGCGGGCCTCAGGTCCCCAAGGTGAGGGTTGCCAGGTACGGCTCCTCCTTCCTGAGCTGGCACCTGGGGCCCCCTCCTTGGCTGTCCTCTCCTGATCCCTAGAGTCTGGGTTCCAGGTGGTTGGCCCAGGGTGGGGGCTGTCTCTACCCAGGTAGGCGGCGGAGGTTCAGCCCAGGTCGGGGATGCCGGTGACCCCCAGCCAGGAGGCCCTGGCGGGTCACCCGGAATGCCACAGGCTTGCGGGCATCTCAGGCGGGGAAGAGGACCATCGCGGCCCCGGAAGGGAGTTGAGCAGGGCGGGGGGCATCTGCGCCGGCGTCCGAGCCTGGAGTGGGCGGAGGAGCCAGGGGACCGCAGTTACACCAAGCCAGCCTCCCCGCGGGGCCGGGGTGTGTGTGTTGGGGTGGGGGGTGATTCCGGAGCCGCTTTGAAGAGGCGTGGGGGGCGCGGCCGGCCTGGGAGAGCTTCAGGGGCGGCAGCCTCGGCCGTCCGCGACCTCAGCGGGCCGCCCCAGGAACGCTGCCCTGCGCTCCGGCCGGTCGGGGGGGCGCGGGCGCCGCGGGGAGCGGAGAGCCCGTCCCCTTCCCCCGCGGGGCGGCCCAGGTGGCAGCGCCCCGGCTCGCAGCGCGGAGGCGGTGGCTTCCCGGGCCAGGGGCGGCGGCAGGGGCGGCCCCGGGATCACATGGGCGGAGGCAGGTCCCGGAGCCCCGGGCGGGCTCTCCCCAGAGCCGGGCGGACGGCGGCGGGAGCGGCCGCGACTCCTCGCTCTCCTCCCTCCCCCCACCCCCGGCCGCGCAGCCCGACAGGTGAGCGGCAGCGAGGCGGGCGCGCCCACCTGTGCACCCTCCGCACCCCGCAACCGCCCCTCGCACCGGGACCCTGCCCTGCCGCGGCCTCGGCGCCGGCGTCCTCGCGGTCTGGGCTCTCCCCGACCCGGTGCTCCTACTCCAGCCCCCGGCCCGCGGGGTACTTTGGCCTCGGAGCGAAGAAGGCTCCAGAACTGGGAGAGCTGGGCCATCGGGCTGGGCACCTCCCCGCGGCGCCCGCAGCGCGGAGTCCACTGGGCGGCTCAAAGGTCTGGGAATCTCAGGGCGTCTGGGAGCCGCCAGCGCCGGCCTGGGAACCTGGGGGCCTGGGGAGGGACAGAAGGCAGGCCTGGGGAAAAGCGGGTAGCCAGCAGGCTGGGCATGGGGCGGACAGACCCGCTGGCTGGGGCACCCCCTCTCCAGGGCCCGGGTGTTCTTGATGGATGGCGGCAGCACTTGCCGTCTCTGGACCTCCCCAGGGGCAGCCCCAGGATGGGTGCTGGGCAGGGTGGTGCCCAGCCTGGCACTGCAGCTTCCTGCCTGGGTTGGCTCCTGGCTCCAGAGCTGGAGGCTCAGGAAATCCCACGAGGGCCTGTCTGCAAGGGCACTCCCTTGCCCAGCGGAGGGGGCAGTGCATGGGAGGCCTGTCACCCCTGCTGGCTTGCAGCATCAGTGAGTTCACCCCCCGCCAGCACCGTGGGGTGGTGTGCCCAGCTTGGCAGATGAGCCCTGGTCTCCTTGCTGGAGCTGTTCAGAGGGCAACAGGCCGGGCGGGGCGGGGTGGGGGGTATAAGCGGAAGCCTGGTCTTGCCCATCTGGGCCTCGTTGCCAGGGGCTAGGCCCAGCCCAGCCAGCCCCCAACCTAGCCAGCTACCTGCAGTCTGTGCTGGTGCCACCCCATTCCTTGTGCCATCACTCCGGCTCCCAGAGCTCTGCTGTCCCCAGGCTGCTTGCCTGCCCTCCCCCAGAGTGGGGAGGAAGTACCTTGGGCTGTCGGTTTTGGGGACAGGAAGCAAGCACTCCTGGGACTTAGCCCCGGTGGTGGAGGAGGGGAGAGGGAGAAGGTGCAGAGCTCTCCTACCAGCTGCCAGCCCCTGCACCATCCTCTGGCCACCCCTGCCAGGCAGCTGGGACACCCCTCCTGGGAGCCGCTGGGCTGGAGACTAAGGAAGGGGGAACCTAGAGTCGTGGCTTCCCAGGGTGGGGGGAAGTGAAACCGGGGGGCAGGGAGGGAGTCAGCCACTTCCTCCACCCAGCCCCAGCCCCTGACTGGCTGCTCCGGGACCTCCAGCCCCTCTTCTCCCCTTGCCGCTCTCCTGCCACCTTACAGCGCTCAGGTGGGCCCGCCCCTCTCCCGCAGGTATGGCGCTGACGGTGGACGTGGTCGGCCCGGCGCCCTGGGGCTTCCGCATCACGGGGGGCAGGGATTTCCACATGCCCATCATGGTGACCAAGGTAAGGGCTACTTCCAGGAGATAATGGGGTCCCCCGAAAGTCAGGTCTGCCCTGTCCACCCTGCTCTCCACAGACACCTTTTTTTCGGTTCTGAGCCAGAGGCCTGCTGCTGGGAGTGTTGGCCAGGGAGGGCCGGGGCCCCATCAGCCTGGGGACGTGGTGGCCACTTCAGGAACAGCACTTGGGAGTGAAGGGCACTATACCAAGGACAGGGCCTGCCCTTTTCTCCTGGGTCGCTAACCCCACAGCACGGGCAGCCATTTTGGGTGGTTACTGGAGCAAGAGCCCTGTGGGTTCTTGGCAGCTTCCTCCAGACCCAGGCCTGGGCCCAGGCTGGGGACTGTGCCCACGGAGGCTGTCACCTGCAAGGTGTGATTTGCACGGGCAGGGCTCCATCCAAAAGTATTTCCAAGCACAGTTCCTGAAATTCTGCCATCGCATGTTCTCTGGGAGGCCCCCGTTAGAATGCCAGTGTGGGGAGAAGGCTGCCACCCGAGCTCCTGGGGGGACAGCCTGTCAGCTGGGCTGACTGATGAGCAGGGACAGGGATGTTTAGAGGCGCAGGCCAGCCTAGTTCAGACCAGCGTCTGCGTCTCTTGGGCAGCAGAGAGGGAAGCCCCTCCCTGAGTGCGCTGCTGCCTGGGCACAGGTACTTCAGACTCACCGGCTCTTCGTCCCTATAGGTGACCGAGCGGGGCAAGGCCGAAGCTGCTGACCTCCGGCCTGGTGACATCATTGTGGCCATCAACGGGGAGAGTGCGGAGGGCATGCTTCACGCCGAGGCCCAGAGCAAGATCCGGCAGAGCCCCTCGCCCCTGCGGCTGCAGCTGGACCGGTAGGCCTCCGCCTCTGCTGGGCCCGCTGGCATCCGCCCTCCCCTCTGCCATGATGGCTGTCCTTGTCCCTGCCGCAGCCTAGAGCCCAGCCCCCGTGTGGCCTGCCTGGCGCATCTTTGAGAAGGTCCTGGGCTCTGCACCGTGCAGCAGGGGGGAGGGAAGCAGGCTGGGCCCAGGGCCGTTCCTGCGGCTGGCCGGGTGAAGGGGGGCGCCAGGCTGGGCGTGCAGCCACAGGCTGGGCAGGGCGAGCTGGCATCAGCCACCTAGAAGCCCAGGTTCGACTGGTTCCCAAGAGTGTGCAGGGTACAAGGCGTAGGCATGAAGTGGGTTGAAGAGGGGAAACTCATGAGGAAGGTGTGCCCTAGGCCAGGTCTCCAGGACCCCTGCCTCCAGGAGAGGATGGCCTTTGTTTAGATCCCAGCTGGGGTGAGGAGTCTGGGGGCTCATTCCTCCCGGAGCCCATTCATTCCTCCCCGCACATCTCTGAGCCCTGCAGGTCAAGGCAGATTCCTGTGGGGTTCAGCATATAGGCCGGGGGTGGGGCCTGGAGCCCAGGGTGTCAGGGGAACAGGTGGCTCCCTGGGGTGGGGCATCACAGTGAGTCACAGATCAGGAATGCCGGGAGATCCCCCAGCCAGGAGAGCCCTCTGGGCTGGCCTGGAACCTGAGTCAGATGCCACCCCTGCTGCTGCTGGCTGGCTCCTTGGGGCTGCCACCCCAGCTGCTGCCCTGCAGAAGCCAGCTGCCTTCATGCCACTTGGGCCCTGAGTGTTTGCAGGAGTGAGACCTAGAGGAGGGTGGAGGGTACCTCATGGCATCTGGGAATGGGACCAAGATCTACAGGAGGCTGTAGTCTGGGCGGGGGGCGGGGCGGGAGCTGCTGACACCATCACTTCCCCTCAGGATCCTCTGCGGGGACAGCTGGGGGAGGTGGGCCCCAGGGCGGCTGCTCATACCTCAGGCTCAGGCCTGCCGTCTGCCAGGCGGGCCAAGGCTCCTGGTCTCTTTTTACTTTTGCTGATCCCCCTCCTGAGGCCCCGCAGGAGACCTCTCTGGCATTCAGAAGCCCTGGGACAGGAAGCAGGGCCCTGGGCTGGAGCCACAGCCCAGCTCCCCTTGCTCTGCCCCCACTCCCCTCCTGGGAGGCTGGGAGTCCTGCTGACCTACCCTCTAGACGTGGTCCAGGAATGGTGTGGCGGGATGGGACACAGCAGCCTCTCTCCCCGCCCCCAGCCAGCTCCCGGCCTCCAGTGACCTCCTGTCCGAGGTTCCTGCTGGGTCCCACTTTGGAAGGGCATCCTCAGGCGGTGGAGTGAGTGGGGGAGCCCCTCTTGTTGGCAGGGAGCCGGACTTGCCCTGCTCCCTGGGCCCTTCCGCTGCCTATCTGAGAGGTAGGGGAGGTTCCTCCGTTTGTTTAACAGGGGTGAGGCCTGAGGAAGGGACCAGGACTGACCTTCTCAAAGACACTCCAGCCATCAGTGGTGGAGCTGGCAGGGGACAAGCCTGGGTGGGGAAGAGCTGGCCAGGCCACTGACGGGCTTTAGGACTTTGGGCGACGCGCTTTCCTTCCCTGGGCTGCAGTTTCTCTATCGGTTAAATCATAAAGGATTATGTACGTGAAATCAGCAGTCTTCCCCCAAATTGAGCTGCAAACAGATGCCGACCAGTGACAAAGTCTAGATGAAATGGAAAAAAAGGGGGGAGAGGGATAATGTGAGGAATTTCTAATAAAATGGTTTTTATTGAACATTTTGCAGAAATTCTGTGCTTTCTACTTTTTAGTACCAAACTGTCCTTTGTTTTAAGAAATGATGGTGTCCGTCGATGACAGTTGTTTGTTTTGAATTTGGCAAAATTAAGGCCATGCACCATGGCTCATGCCTATAGTCCTAGTACTCTGGGAGGCTGAGGCGGGAGGATCACTTGAGGCCAGGAGTTCAAGACCAGCTTGAGCAAGAGTGAGACCCTGTTTCTACAAAAAAATCAAAACAATTAGCTGGGCGTGGTGGCTCGCACCTGAAGTCCCAGCTACTCAGGAGGCTGAGGCAGGAGGATCACTTGGGCAGGACTTTGAGGTTATAGTGAGCTGTGATGACACCACTGCACTCTATCCCAGGCAATAGAATGAGACCCTGTCTCCAAAAAAAAAAAAAAAGTTGCCACCCCAATGTCCAGATGTGTGGGATGTCCTACTAGTCTTGAGAACCAGGTCTAGGAACAGGTGGGCCCTTGCATGGGGTGTGGGGGAGGGGCCAGGACCCCTGTGACACTCTCCTCCCTGTTTCCTCTGCAGGTCTCAAGCCGCCCCTTCCAGGCAGACCAACGGGGAGAGCTCCTTGGAGGTGCTGGCGACCCGCTTCCAGGTGAGCTGGTCTAGCTGGGAGACGGACACCCGGCTGGCCGTGGTGTGCGCGGTAGGACTGCCCAGCTCTTCCCGCCCCCTCTCCCCACAGGGCACCTTGAGGACGCACACTGACAGCCAGTCCCCCCTGAGGTCTTCCTACTCCAGCCCAGCCTCCCCCAGCCCCCGGCCAGGCAGCCCCTTCTCTACCCCGCCCCCCGCCAGCCCGCAGGCCCCGGCCGGAGAGGCGGCCATCAGCCGCAGGTGAGCACAGCCCGCGGGCACCCTGGCCGCCTGCGCCCGGCTTCTCAGGGTCTCGGGAGCTGTGTTTAGGGGAGCCGGGGGCAGGCTGGGTGTGGCCCTGGCACCCACACTGTCCACTTCCCCGTTTCAGTGTCCACAGTCTGGCATACTCCCCGGGGCTCACCGCTGCTGATCACCTGTCCTACGGGGGCCGCCCCAGAAGCCGGCAGGTGAGGCCACCTGGGGGAAACAGAGCCAGAGAAACAGAAGGGGCTCCTTCGCTGGTGCCCGTGCCCCTGGGGCTGCAGGTGGCGGGTCCTGCCTGGGCAGTCAATGCCTCCTTCTCCTAGGGACAGGCCGGGTGGCCACCCACCTCCTGCCCTCCTCCTCCTCGGCGCCACCCCCTGCCCCCACGGCCCTCTCCTCCCAGCCTGCTGGCTTCCTCCCTTCCCCGAGTGTTTCTCTTGGGCCAAGGCTGAAATAGTTTTGCTGCTGTTGTTGGGATGCTTCCCTTTCGGGGCTGGCTGCATCACTCGAACACATTCCTCCCCCTTCCAAGCCTGTGCCTGCCCCGACTCCCACCCCAGCCCCCTCTCCTCCTCTGACTCAGCTCAGAGATCCCCGTGGGACTGTGGTTCTGTGTCCAGCTGCACTCGGCTTATCCTCCGTCTCCCCCTCCCCCCTTCTCCCCTCCCCTCCACTCAGGTCCCACTGGCCACTGGTGGTGGCCTGACCCCCCATCCCGGGTGGTATCTCTCCAAGGACAGGGGTGGGGCAGTGAGGGAGAGGGGTGGCCAGCAGTCCTGGCCACAGCTGCTGGGGGCGGCGTGGGGGGCATGTCCAGCCTTTGGGGTGAAGGGGATGGGGCCCAGCTGCTGGAACCCTACCTCCGGGCTGATTCTGCATTCCAGGAAGCAGAGCCTTTGGGGACGTGGGGGGAGGGTGCTTGAAACTGGGGGCCCCGGAGAAGGAAGGAGCAGGACCCTCCAGTGGCTGCCCAGGAGGGGCCCCCTAGTGACCCACTGTGTGTCCGCCCAGGGGCCAGCCCAGCACCTGGGCTGGAGGGTTGTGGTCTCTGCGCACCCCTTCTCTGAGGACTGTAGGATGCGGTTGTGGAGATCAGGCGAACATGCAAAGCGATGTTGGAACGATTAGGCACTAACAGTGTGCTATTCATTAGGAAGCGGGAGGTGTTCTGGGAGGGGGCGGTGGGGCCTGAGGAGGCTGTGTCGGGGATCTTGCTGGACATCAAGATGGGAGCAGGCAGGGTTGGAGACTGATGGGGACACCGGACGCCGGTCAGGCGGAAGTAGTGGTACAGGCAGAACCTGGAGAGTGGGGCTGGGGGGCGCTTTCCAGGGGGCCTTTGCTCTGGGACAAGCCAGAACGTGCTGGGCTGGGGGCTGGAGGGGGGCGTCAGCCCTGGCTCCCTCAGCTGAGCTCCTGGTCTCGGCAGGTGGGCCTGCTGGGGGATGCAGGTGGTACAGGGGCGTGGCTCTCACACCAGCAGCACCCGGAGACTTGTAGAAATGCAGCTTCTCAGGCCCCAGCCTAGACCTACTGACGTGGACACAGGGTAGCCGTCTGTGTTAACGAGCCCTCACGTGGGACACAGGTCCCCAGGGCTGGGTGGCAGGGAGCCTGGGTCAGTCCCACCTTCCTCTCTGTGGGCCTCAGGTCAGACAAGATGCTCTGGGCTCTCTTCTCGGACCCAGAGGGCTCTGGTCCTTCCTTTGGCAAATACGTATCCAGCAGCTGCTTCCCGTCAGACACGCTTCTAGGCTCTGGGGATTCATTAGTGGAAAAATGGAGCGACATTGCTGACCCTGCAGAGCTGACGTTCTGTTCTACAAACCTACAAACGAGGCCGAGGTCCACCCAACGGTCCCTCAGTTGACCACACAACACCAGCCGGCCATCCAGGAGCCTGGGCGTGGAGTCCTGGCCTCACCTCTGACTCCCTTGGGAGCTTGGACCAGCCACTTTGCCTTTCTGACGGGCAGCCTCGTCACCTGCAGAGCCCCGGGAGCAGAGAAATGTGACCTGCTGGAAGAGGCCTGGCAGGGTGGGGTCCAGGGCTGTCTTCTCAAGACTCTGAAGTTTTTGCTTTTAGCTTAAGGATTCATATAATTTGTTTACATTTGACCCTGTAATTCGTCTGTGACTTTGAATTTTAAAATCTGGAGAACTTGGCTTCCCAGGAGACTGTGCCCTCTGGCCTGGCACTGGCCTGCCGGGTCACACCTGGGAGGGGCTGTGCTGTCAGGTGCAGGCCCAGGGTGGGCTTGGCCCCCACAAAGTGCCATGGGCAGGATCGGGCCTCCCAGGGAAGCAGGAGAGGCTGGTCAGCCCAGCCCCGGCGCTCTCAGGAGAGTGACAGCATGTGTAGGGGACAGAGGGCCTCTGCCCAGGCCCGGCCCTGGCGTTGAGGGGGCCGTGAGCCCTTTGTGCCACCCTTTCTGTGTCCACCTCCTCACTGCAAAAGGGGGGCTTGCTCCCTCCCTGCCTGCTCTGGCGGCTGGGAGCCAGGCCCCAGCTGCCCCGTCTTTGAAAACATGTAGTGTGATGTAACAGACAGGAATCTGCACGGAGGAATCTCTGTGCCCTGCCTGCCTGTCACCTGGTGTCTTCATTCTGCCCCTTCCCTGGTCCCCCCGTGGAAGCCCCACACCCCCATAAGCCGGGCACTGGCCCCCTCTCCTCCTGGAACCTGGCACCGCTGGCTCCCTGGCTCTGAAGGCAGGGTCCAGTGACAGCCACTCGCAGGGGGCCGTGGCCAGCGCAGGCCGGGAGCCCTCTGGTGTCGGGCCTGGGAACAGCCGGGCCTGGCGCCCTGCAGTGTTGGCCGGAGGCCCCAGCCCTGACTCCTCCCGGTCTCCCCGCAGGCCGGCCTCGGCCGCGCTGGCGACTCTGCCGTGCTGGTGCTGCCGCCTTCCCCGGGCGCCCGCTCCTCCAGCCCCAGGCTCAGGTACCAGCAGGCCCTGGGGGCTCCTGGGGGTCCTGGAGGGCCTGGGAGGGACAGGAGGGAGACTGTCCTCCCCAGAGGGACGGGGACCCCCTCTAAGCCCAGTCAGCTTTCCTCCCAGAACCCTACCCCCTGCGCTTGTCCTAACACTGGGCATGGGACCGGGTGTGGGACCCTCATTCCTCATTCCTGGCCGCCTCCCTCCTGCAGTGTGGACTCGGAAGGGGGAAGCCACCTCTTGGACGAGGACTCGGAAGTCTTCAAGATGCTGCAGGAAAATCGCGAGGGACGTGTGGCCCCCCGCCAGTCCAGCTCCTTCCGGCTCTTGCAGGAAGCCCTGGAGGCTGAGGAGAGAGGTGGGCCTGGGGCTCGGGGAGGGCAGGGGTCCCCCGGACAGCCAGGCCCTGGCTGGGAGGTGAAGGCACTAGTGTGTCTTCGGTGCCCACCGTGGGGCCACGCACCAGTCCCTGCATGTGACAGGTCTGGCAGGGTCTCCCGCTGTGTGCCGGGGAGGTAGCGGGATCAGGAAAGCGCCAAGGGAATGATAAGCTGGCAGCGGGGCCCATGGGTCTGAGTCTCCAGGGAGGGCTTCCTGGAGGGAGAGGAATCTTGACTCAGCCGCTAGAAAAAATATCCAGACTTAAATGGCCTTGAGATGGTGGCAGCAGGCCTGGGAGCACGGAGGGTGGCAGTGGAGGCCGGGTCTGTGGGCGAGGGCCTCGGGAACCAGGGTGTGGTGCACCCTGACCCAGGAGAGCCGGTTAAATAATGATGCCAGGCGGCTTCCAAATGAGCCGTGCGGACCACACGGGCTCTTGCCAGTGCTCAGCTATTCATTGGACAGGTGACGGGACAGGGAGGAGAGGTATTTGAGAGGCAGAGTGACCAGTAGCTGGTGGTTCCAGCTCTGATGTTTAGCTCCGAGGGCATTTTGGGAGGCATGGCGGGGAGGTGAGAAGGCTTGGAGCAAATCTTGCCCATAATGACTCCAAGGCTGTGCGGGGCCTCAGGAGGCAGGCGCAGGGCAGTGCAGACAGTGACTGGCCAAGGGACCCTCAGCGTCCTTAGCTGCAAACCGGAGCAACAGCCACCCAGTAACTCTGTGCTTAGCGTTGTGCCACAGCTCAGATGCCATGATGCGTATAAAAGCCCTTTGAAAACTGTGTAAAGGGCCGTGGTGCTGTTCTGATCTGGGATTATTAGCCGCTCACACCATCATTACTGGATCCCAGGAGAGGGAACGCCCGCTTCCCTGGCGTGGCAGACACCGAGCACGGGCGGCCCCAGGTTGCCTGAGAAGGGCAAACCTGGCCTTGGACTTGCCCCCTTCATGCGGTGACCAGCCTCAGCCTCCGGTCTGGCAGGATCCCCTCCCCTCCTTCCCATCTGCACTCACACTCGGTGTGACTTCAGAGGTCCGCCTGTGAGGCTGCCTTCTACAGCCACCTTCTCGGGGCAGCTTTGGGAGGAGCCGGGGTGCTGCCGGGGTGGCCCGCCCTCACGTGTGTGTCTGCCCCCACCCCAGGTGGCCCTCCTGCCTCTGTGCCCAGCTCACTGAGCCCTCAGTCCTCCCTGCCCACCTCCAGGGCACTGGCCGCCCCTCCCAAGCTCCACACCTGCGAGAAGTGCAGCACCAGCATCGCGTGAGTGTGGGGTGCGGGGCAGGGGGTGATGGGGCAGGGGGAAGGGGTGCCGGTTGCGCTCAGGAAGGGCTGGGCCCACCAGGGACCTAGGAGAAGGCACTACTGCTGCTGCTGTGGTGGCTTTGGGGTGGGTTATTGCAGCCTGCTTGGAATGCCTGGGCTGGCCTCTTCCGGCCACATCTCCTCCTCCTTCCCCGCCCTCTAATAATCTCGAAGCCTCGGGAAAGCTGGCTCTGGACGGGGCTCCTCCTCCCGCAAAACCTCGCTCTGCCCCCTCCCTCACCCTGTGGAACAGGCAGGATTTTCCCGAGGTAGGTTGTGCCTCTCCGTGGGTGGCATTATAATGCAACCCGTCCCCTGGAAGATTGCTGAGCCGTCCCTCCCAGGCAGATTTCTCAAGTGCTCAGTGTGCAGGGTCAGGTGACTGACTTTAGGCAAATTCCTTAACCTCCCGGGCTCCGCCGTTCATCTGCAGAATGGGATAGCATCCAATCCCCCTGTGCACAGACAAGGAAAGCATGTGGAAAAAGAGTGTTTTATGTTGCGGTTCTCAAAGGAGCCTGCCTGAGTCCCTGGAGGGCGTGTTAAACACTGGCCGCTGGGCTGTCACAGCGTCCCCTCTGAGGTCGGCAGGCCTGAGAAGTTGCGTTTCTGACTCATTCCCGACTGCTGGTCCTGCGACCCGGGACCACACCTTATGAACCACTGCTCGCTAAAAATCCAGAAAACCTGGGACAGGTTTTCAGTCTGTGTGGGGGAAGGAGCGACTTCTCTTTTTCCTGGTGGTGGGTGCGAGTGTGGCTGGGGGTGGTCCAGGTGAGGTTCCCGAGGGGACGCTTGGAGATGAAGTCTCTGAGAAGGTTCTGGGTTCCTCCCAGGTCCTGACACTAGGGTGGGGACCACGCTCCCTGGGGGTGGTGGCCTCATGTGGGGTGCTGACACCTCCCGTCCCCGCAGGAACCAGGCCGTGCGCATCCAGGAGGGCCGGTACCACGCCACCCGGGCTGCTACACCTGCGCGGACTGCGGGCTGAACTTGAAGATGCGGGGCCACTTCTGGGTGGGGGACGAGCTGTACTGCGAGAAGCACGCCCGCCAGCGCTACTCGGCGCCACCCGCCCTCAGCTCGCGGGCCTGAGCCCCCCAACCTTCCCCTCTGCAGCCACCCGGCCAGGGCCGTGCCAGTAGCAAGCTGGCATGGCAGGGGTGACGGTGGGCAGTGGCTCTTCCGTGAACTAAATTCGGGGGCCTGAGGCCTCTCCGTCCTCGCTGGGTGAGGCCAAGGTCTGGGACCTGTCTCGGGCTGCAGTGCCGAGGGCAGCCTCACCTTCCCTGGCCTCTCCCCTGCAGGACAGGCGCCGTGCCAGGCTGAGGTGGCCACAGCGTTGGATGTCTCTGTGACCTTGGGGCTGAGCAGGGTGGGACACAGAAGTATCTAGAAGGAGAGAGGTGGGCAGAGGCAAACTGAATTCATGATGTGTAAAGTTTTCGGCACGTGAGCTCTATAAATATATAAATGTGGACAAAATAGTAGATGCCCCCTTTCCTCTCCCCTCCCCCAGCCCCTGGATGTGAGCTGCTCCCTTCCACTGGGTGGGGAGTCCTTATTTCTCCCCCCTCCCCACCAGGTGCCCCCTACCTGGCATTCCCATGGAGGAGGCTTTAGGTGGGGTCATGCTCCTCCTCGACCCCTTCGTAAGGATGCCCCGTGCTTTGGAGGGACCGAGGTTCTCACTGTGAGCCTGGGGAGGGGAATGGAGGCTGGAGGGAGGCCCAGAGACCCCCCCAGGCTGGGCTGGGCTGGCTCTCTCTGCGGCCCTCTTGCTACCTGGTGTGGACGCCACCAGCCCGGATGCCGCACGGGCACAGCAGAGGCCGTGGTGACAGGGAACGCAAGGGAGGAGGGTTTGAGTTGAAATGGGGGCAGTGGTCCTCTACCAGCCCACGATTTTTGCCCTGATTCACCAACCATCCCTTGCCCTAATCCCAGAGGACACGTGAGAAAGTCCCTGCAGGTGCTGCTGGGCGCTCCAGACCTGGCCTCCCCCAGTGAGCCCGGGGATGGGCGGCGGCCTCGGCTCTGTCTTCACGGAGAAGATCAAAGCTGGGCTCCAGAGGGGGCCCTGGCGGCCTCCACCGCGGCTTTGTGCCATCTGGCTCTTTTTGGAAGGAATCTTGGCACAGACTGTGTTACCTCCTCAGGCACCTGTTGATATAATTTACACCTTGATGTAATTGTCTCACCTTTTGCCTGGATGGCTGCCTGAGGACGGGCCTTTATTTTTATAGAAAACATCAGGGCTGGCTGGCCCCGGAATCTGCCCGCCCAGTGCCCGTCAGGAACGGGGAGCCTCTGTGGCGCCACCTAGCGTTCGGTGCAGCCCACGGGGGAGGATGCTCGCAAAAGAAATTCAGTGCGCTGGTGAACGCTTGGGTTCTCCGCACACTGGGATTACAGAAAGATCTGGCACTTTTCTTGCTTTCTTGGGGACAAAAGGCAAGTGGCAGCACTTGAGCTGGCATGAATGAAACTGCTGTGTGGCAGTGAGTGCTAAGGAACACACAGAGGAGCGCCCAGTGAGTTCACAGCAATGGCCATCTGTGCAGAAGATGCCCAGGTCTTGGACAGGCGAAGGACAGGGGTGCTGAGTGGTGGGTGACTGCAGTGGGACGCTGGGTTCAGAGTGGTGGCTGGCAGGGTGCTCAGATAAGATTGGAAAGGGTCGGGAATGCTAGCCTGGTTCTGGGGACATTTGGAAAATTTTAAGCAAGGAGGTGACAAGTTGGAAAAGGTGGGCTAGACTATTGCTGTGGTCAGATCCAGGCCTGTGGCCATGCTGGGCCAGCAGTGTCCTAGGGAGTGGAGGACAAGTGGTGATGGGGACACTTGGGAAATGGACATGCCAGTGAGCTGCTGAACGCCTTCCAAAGGCTGAATAGGTTCAGGCTCAAATCCACCTGTGGCCTGTGTTTTTTGTTTTGTTTTATTTTCCCCCATTTTTTTTATTTGCATGTATTTGGGGGGTGCAAGGGCAACTTTGCTACCATTGTACCTGCCAAGCAGCCTCCCATCGTTCACCCCACCCACCTGCCCTTGTCCTTTAGTCGTGGCCTCAGCTCTCCCCCAGGGCCCAGAGGGTTTCAGCACCCTAGTTCTGTGCGGCCACACAGCTAGCCTGAGCTTGGACACAAGCTCCTCTGGAAATGAAGCTATTTAGTCAAACTGGTTTGTCAGCAGAGAAGGCAGCCTTTGGTCTCTCACCCCTGCCTCTTCCCACCCCACGCCAGCTGGCCTCGAGCACCCACCCCTCCTCCACCCAGACGCCCACTGGTGCCCTGTACTGTGTCCCATTCAGCACCCTCCTCACTCCGCATTTCGGGGACTAACTTCAGAAGTGACAGATTTGCATTAGAAGTAGCCTGAGAGAGCATCGAATACAACCCCAAGCCTCTGTGGTTAGAGATGGGAAAGCGGCTTTTCTAAAGTGACACAATGGGATGATAATGGCTAACTCTTAGGAGCACCTTTTGATGTGCTAGGGACCTTTTAAATGCTTTAGCTCACCCCTCACAACTCTGGGATAGGTATTGTTGTCATCGTTGTTCTGCAGATGAACAAACTGGGCACAGGGAAGTGAAGCTCCTGGTCCCAGGACTCCTGGCTAGTAAGGGGAGGGCCAGAGAATGAAACCAGGGGTCCTGGGGTTCTGGCTTACAGCTGGTGGGGGCGCTCCTGCCCCTCTGTCACCAGAGGCAGCCTTCCAGGGACAGCTCCAGCCACCTGGCCACAACGGGAGGCCACCATAGCCCTTCCCAGCCTTCCCCAGGCTGGCAGGAGCTGCCTCCAGGCTCCTGGCTTTGCCTTCCTGCCTCCGGCCCCGGCTCAGGCTGGCTTGCAGGAAACAGGTTTCCGGCGGTGGGACTTCCCCACGGTGGCGCAGGGACCACTGGGCATCCCTGGCCTCAGCCTGAGGACAACTCTGCTCTGGCCCTCCTCTGTCTCAGGAACTCAGGGTGGCTTGCTCATCTTGCCAGGCACACAGTGGGGCGTGGCTGTCTGCCCTCCCATTCCTCCTGCATGGCTCAGAGGGACCCAGGCCTGTCACACAGGGTCACAGAGCCCTCTGGGAGGTGAAGGCCTGGCGGGGCTCCGAGCTTGGGGCTGCCATACTCGGGAAGCATGCAGGTCCCCCCACCTCGGGGGTTCGGTCTCAGATCCTACTGGGTTCCTACCTTGCTGCGTGTGCACTGGCACAGAGGGTGGGGGCCGTGGCATGGCCGGAGTGTGTGCTGTGTGTGCTGGGTTTGGGGGGGTGTTCTTTTGAGTCACACACAAAGCGTTGTGCTGAGACACTGCATTCCTGCTGGCTGGGCTTCCTGTTTCCAGATGCATTCCTGCCCCAGAGTCACCACGGAGACTGCTTGGAATCCGCCCCACATTCTCCAAATTCAGGGCGCAATTGGCAAAGGCTCCCTTCTCTTCACCTCCTCACCCTTTCACGTTGGAGGGAGGAAGCCACCTGACTGGCCTGCCCTCCGGCCCTCCTGCCCTGGAGTGCCAGCATGGGGGCTGGCAGGGCTGGGGGCTTTGCTGCCACATATCCGCTCGGCCTTGCCTAAGGCAGTCCCTGCCAGGGCTCACACTCTCGGGTTCCCTCTCTGCCTGGGCAGAAGCAGAGTGCGTTGGGGGAGACAGAGTATCCAGCAGGATGGGGCCCAGAGGGGCAACCCAGGGGACCCATGGCTAGCAGGGAAGGGCTTGGACCTAAGCATCAGGGTGTTGAGACATGGCCAGCAGTTCGGGCACTTGGCTCTCATTCTGCCTGCCCAGGGCTTGGTTGTAAGCCTCAGTTTCCCTAGCTTATAAAGTTATAAAATCTGATAGTTGGTGGCTCTCCGATGAAGGCTCCTGTGGACGGCGTTTGAGGGCGGGAAAGAGCAGGAGCAGAGGAGGTGGGCAGACTGTGTTCTCCCTGCCAGTTAAAAACCACTTCCTTCCAGCGGCTCCAGCCCCTCCCCCAGAGGCCCAGGTGCAAGCTCGCACGTCCCCAGCTCCCCTATCTGCCTCCGGGGGATTTGGGTCCTGCTGGGATTTTTTCCAGCCCTGCCCCCTCCCTCAGGAGGAGGAGGCTTTGTTCCTCCAGCCCTGTCTGGTCACCGGGCTGTCTCACCTCCTTTAAGGATGGGGCGTGGGTGGTGGAATCCCACGGGCCAAAAGGATGGGTGGGGACAGGGAAGCATCTACACTTTGGCGCAGTCTGGGGGCTGCTCCTGTCCGCTGGCTCACGTCTCCCAAGGCCAGAAACACCCACTCAGCCCCCAGCTTTAGGGGCCCCGGGATGAGACGTAGGACGGCAGGGCTTCAGATCTAGCCCAGGACACACAAGGGCCCTGCAGTTGTAGTAAAGGACTTCCCGTGGGACAGGAACGGAGTCCCCTTTCATCGCGCCAGGTTCCTGAGAGGTTTGTCCCAAAGCCCCGGGAGCCCGCGTCCCGGTCCGCGCACTTCCCACCGCCAGCACGTGGGGCTGTTTCCTTCCGGGCTCCGTCCTGTCCTCCCCCCGCACCCGCGGGCTCCGGGCGGGCGGCAGGAAGACAGCCCCGGCGTGCGGACCGGGTGGGGCGGGCTGCCGGCGCCCCGAGCCCGACGGCGGCCTCCCCGCAGGACAGCGGATTCGGGCCCGTAACCTCGCCCCAGCCAGCGCTGGGGGCGGCACGGGCGGTCGGGCAAGGGGTGGTGGCCGCCGCCCGCGCACCTTGCCCCTCCTTCCCCTCCCCGGCCCTGGCCCGCCCCGCCCCCCGCCGGGAGTGTCCCCGGGCCGCGCCCAGCTGGGTCTGGACGCGCGCGGGCCGGGCCGGGAGCGCCGCGCAGGCTGTGGCGGGAGCGTGCCATGCTGGGCCGGCGGCGCGTCTTCGCCGTGGACGGCCGGGGTGAGTCGCCAGCTCCCAGGCCGGCCGGCCGGGGCCCCCTGCCCCGGGGCCGTCCCCGCGCCCGCCACCCTTCAGGGGCCGAGACATTAGGCTGGGGGCTCCTCGCAAGTTGGAGACCCTCTGGGCTTTGGTATTAAACCAGCCACCGCCTCCATCCCTCTTCCTGTGGGTGCCCTTCCCTGTCACCCCCTGTCGCGAGCCTGCAGGCTCCGGGTGCGCGTCTGACTCCGCTGCCCGCGCCCTCGGTGCGCGCCCCAGGCCAGCGGGCGGTGCGGGCATCTCCAGGCCTCCGGGCCGGCTTCTTCCCCAGACGGGGCCGGATTGGCTTCCATCCTCCACCTGGCGGGCTCGGGTTCTGCACCCGGGTCACCGGAGGGCCTGGCACAGAGGTGACAATGAGTGGGTGCTCCCCTCTTCCCTTCCTTTCACTTAAGTCGTTCCTTTTAAACTCTTCGCAAAATCTTCACTAATTTCTCACTTAAAAGGATGAAACCCCAACATGGCCAGAGCTGTTACTTTGATCACTCTCCCCAGAGCGGCTTCATCTTGCATCCTGATGGTCGGGGGTGGAGAGCAGTGTGGTCCCCAGGCTTGTCTTTGTGCCCTTCCCCCTCTCGCCGAGGCAGGCACAGCCCTGCTCGCCTGGGGGAGCAGCTGAAGAGCCTGTTGCCCACCCTAGTGGGGGCAGCACAGGGCTCCTGTGGCCTGGGCTCCTTACTGCTACAATTACTGTCAAGAAGGGACCCCCCCATCCGTGCGTGTCCCAAGCAGAGCTGAACTATCTGGGCAGGGCTGTGGCTGTCTAGCGTCCTCCCTTCACACTCCTCCCAAGGAGTGCTGCCAGCTGCCAGGAATGCTGGGGGCGTTGGGGGCCTTGTGCCCAGCCTGACACTGACTCTCCTTGCAGATGGGGCTGGCGAGGACCTGGCACGTGGCTGTGTAGTGCCTGGAGTCACCAGCACCTACAGACGCATCCCGGACGTGGCTCATGGGTGCTCAGCAGACTCCTGGCAGTGGGGTGGTGAGCTGAGAGGTGTTGGGAGGCAGGAGACGCTTCTCAAACTGGCCTCCCGGGACTCAGGAGTGGAGATGGCAGTTGGGGACAGCCCCCTGGGCACCTTACCGGGCCTTTCTCAGGACTCTCTGGACTTTGAGCCCCTGGGGAGCCCTGAGCTCCCAGCTCAGCGAGGCCGGCTCCTGGCCAGCCGTAAGCTGGAGCAGGTGCTGGAACGGTCGCACCGGCCCACCAGCTTGTCAGGACAACACCGCCCCCTGCAGCCACCAAGCAAGCCAGAGTGTGAAGTGCCTCTTTTTGGAGCAGGGGAACAGGAGTCCACTGAGGCAGACACGGACGGAGAGGCAGGCCTGGAAGCGACAGAGGTGGTGAGTGCCAGCTCTCAGGCTGGGGACAAGTGGGATGGAGACAGCCCACCCTGCGCTGGCTCTCCCCGGAGCTCTCTCGGGGTGCGGCGCTCCTTGCCCCTAATTGCCCGGTGGTGTCATAGCTTCTTGCCTCACCCCACCCCCTGCTGTGGTAGCCACCCTCTCGGAGGAGGTAGGCAGCAGTGGGCCCTGCCTTGAAACCCAGCCTGGCTGGGCGCTGGGGCGGCAGCTGGGTGCGCTCCTCCTCTGCCCCCCGCTCTGCCCCCATCTGCTGGCTGGTCACGCCCGGCTGCCTGGGGGGGGGTGCGGGCCCGGTTGAGTTCAGGAGTCTGCCCTACCTCACTGTGTCCCACAGGTGAGGGACTTGGGGCCTGCAGCCTGGGCCTGCCTCCCAGGGCAGGGTCTCCGCTACCTGGAACACCTGTGCCTGGTGCTGGAGCAGATGGCGCGGCTCCAGCAGCTCTACCTGCAGCTCCAGACCCAGAGGCTCCCTGGGGTGAGTGTGGTGGGGGCCGGGCAGGGTGGGGGGCGTTGTCAGGCCATCCAGTGAGGGACGCAGGGGAGGGGCAGGACCCCTAGAACCGTGGCTGCCTTCAGAGTAGCCTCCACCTTCTCTTGGCCCTGATGGCCCACTCTCCCCTGTGCACAGGATCCTGCCGAGGAGGAGTTGGCCGTGGCCCCAATGCCTTCACCCTCACACGCCCCAGGCAATGCGATGCAGGGGCCATGGGAGCTGCAAAGCCAGATGGAAGAGACAGGTGAGGGGCGATGTGTCTCCTGCTATGTCCTGCCTGCCCCATCTGCCTGCCCGGGGTCCCACCAGCAGACCCCCTGAGTCATAGCTTGATAGGGTGGCTTCCTGTCCCTGTCCCTGGGTAACCTGACTCTCTTTCTGAAGGGGCAAAGGCAGCCAGCACCAACCCTCCCAGGCTGCCAGGGGCCCTAGTGGAGCCAACTCACAGCTTTCCGTGCTGCCAGGGACACAAGGTAGGTGATGGGTATATGTGCGGCAGGTGGTAGGATAGGGTGGGGTGGGATGGGGGGTGGTGGGGACATATGGGTACCCTACAGGCCAGAAACGCTGGGAAAAGGACAGGATTGATTCCTGTTTGGAACAGGTGACTTGTCCTGGCTGTGATGACAGCTGTCTCTGGGAGCTTGGTTGGGGGTATGTGTGTGGGGAGGGCTTTGTGGTGACTCCTCATCCTCTGCTCAGCAGGATCCCTCCCACTGGGACAAGGTCAAGGTCCTACTCAACCGGATCCGCTGGAGGAGCCATCAACAGCCTGAGTCCCCCACCCCTCCCAGCAGTTCCGGCCCCAGGTGTGTCCTATGCCCAGCCCCAGTTAGGGCAGGGAGAGGAGACTGATGAACCAGAATGCTGAGATTGTCCTGCTCCTTGTCATTTTTGTCCCTATGAAACTTGAGAGGCATTGATGAGAGGGGGTACTGGGAGAAACAGAAAGTAGTTAAAACCCCATTTTCCAATGAGGAGGCTGGGTTCTGGGTAGAGTTGGGGGTAGTTGCTTTCCCAAAGCCACACAGTAAGTCAGTGACCGGAGCAGAACATGGGAAATCTCCTCACCCCAGCTCAGCAAGACCTCACCCCTTGATGCTGGAATTTAGGCCCCTCCCTGGGTTTGCAGGGGGAGCCAGGTGAAGGCACAAAGGATTCCACAGTGGGTGCAGTCCATCCTGTCTCGGGGTTGTCCTGAATAATTCTCCAGGGGGAAGCAGCAGCAAGTCATTTGACATTCTCAGGCTCCCCACAGCAGATACACAATATTCTCTCAACTTGGGGGCCATTGTTACCTTCATTTCCTCCTTCTGGGCCAATGTCTCCTTTTCCTTTCCACAGGATTGAGCCCAGGGACCACCTCCCTGAAAGGCCTCAGTGCTGCACCCACCGGAAAACCATTATGCCATCATTAGTGGTTAAGAAGCAACGAGCGAAAAACCTTTCTGTATGCTGAGACCTCTTGGTGCAGCAGGTGACCTGGGTGGAGGGGACTTGCGATGAAGTCTTCCTCACCCTTTGCCCTGTTGCTGCTTCTCCTCACTGCCAGGAAAAGCTGTTGACATTTGCCCTTCTCCCCAAGGCAAGGGCTGAATATTTCTCCTCCAAGCAGCCTGGCAGAGGAGCCCTGTTGCCCCAAGAGGCCCCCAAGATCTGGCAGCTCTAGGGCTTCTCCTCCTTGCCAGAACCCCTGGACATAGACAATGTGAACTAACTTATCAGGCACCCATGGAGTGTGGCATGGTCATCTGTCTGGGCCCAGCATGTTGCACATGGGGAATTGCGAACAATGAGTCTCTCTGTGGGACTGCAGTGTTGTGAACTGCCTGGATCCAACCATCTCCTCTGGCATCGTGCATCCAAAGGTTGGTCTTTTGGGTGAGGTAACTGCCAAAGGATGGAACTGATCTTCGTTCCACAGTGGGCCGTTCCTGAACTTTCTTCCTCATGGCTCCACTGGCAGCTCTGGGACAGAGGATGGTGCTGCCTTGGCTGCCTCGGCTGCCTCTGCATGGAGTCTTGCCCCCTGGAGCAGAGCCCCTGAAGACTGCACCAGGAATGGGGACGACCAGGGACAACACGAGGGACAGCAGAGTAACCTTAAAGTCCATTCTGAGCTGCTCTGCTCCATACTAGCTTTTACATGTCAGCACTGAAACCAGAAGCTCATACTAGTTTTTAGATCCTGACAAAGTCTCAAGTTTCCTGAGCCACAGCTTCCCACGTGGAATAACGATCCTGCCTTACCTACCTCACAGGCTTGTAATGAGGATAAAATGAGATTAAATTGCCTCAAAGTGTTTTGTGAATGTTAAATGAACAGGAAACGGGAGGGCACGGGTGCTAGCAGGGGGCTAGACAGAGGGATGATGGGGAGTCAGGACTAACAGGGACTAAAATGGCCAGTTTCCTGGCAAGATTTTGAGCAAGTCATGTCATCTAACTCTCCTAGGTTTCATATTTGAGAATTAGGGCACTGATTCCTGACTTGCTCACCCCCAGGGCTGCTGTGGGGGTGCGGTCCATGGAAGCACAGAGTGCTAGGGATGGCTTGAGTAAGCCACAGGAATGTCTCCTAGAAATGGCCACTGCTCAGGCATCCTCCTCTAGTCAGGAGGGGCTGGTTCTCTTGCTGCTGCACTCTCGGCGCTGCCAGAGTGAGGCGGGGGTAGTAAGCGGTGCGCGCTGCCTTGCGTTTGGGGGTTCAGCTCCAGCTACTTTGGGCCTAGGAACCAATGCTCTGACGCCTACTTTTCTGCACGGACACTTAAGCGAGGACACCAGGCGCGGCTTCTTAAAACGCATCCGATCCCGGAAGGCGCACTTCCGTTCCCCAGTTGCAGCGGGATGGCAGGCCGGCGTGGGGGAAGGGAGAGGTCGGTGGTGACGAGGGAGGGACCATATCCGGGAGAGTGGCAGCTTCCGACCAGTGGTCGCGCCTCCGAAGAGACGCTTCCGGTGGCGGCGGCAGCAGCGGCAGTGGTGGTTCCGGGTGTCTTTGTCCCCCCGGTGTCGCGGCCCTGGCCCGCAGGTAGGTAGGGGAGGCCCACCCCCCGCCCCTCCGCTCCGTCGCCCCTCCGCCCCTGCCTCGGCCGAGGGGCTGCGAGGACCGGGCGGCGAAGATGCGCGGGGCGCGGAAGGAGCCGAGCCCCCCTTTGGCTGCAAGTCCGGTCTCCCTGGCAACGGCCTCGGCCCTGGGGGCGGGCGGGAGGAGGAGAAACCGCGCGCCTTCGTTCTCCCCCAGCGGCCTCGCTGCGGCCGGGCCGGGCCACCTGGCGCCGCGACTGCCGAGGCCGGAACGGAGGGCCCCGGAGCGTGGGAGCAGGAGGGCGGGCGCGCAGTCCGTTTTGCGTTCGGCCGCCCGGGGAACCACCTTCCCACCGGCCGGTCGGGGAAACAACGGGCCGGGCTTCCGGGGAGCGGGCCTACAGCGTCTCCTCGCCCGCACCGGCCTCCTCCATTTTCCCGGGCCCTGCGTGGAGGGTTTCGGCGGATGTTTTTGAATGAATGAACGTCACCGGGGCTCTTTCCAGCCCTCCACCCCAGCAACTACTCTGGGGGTGGCGTGGCATAGTGAGAGGAACGCTAAGTTGTTGGGAGACCTGGGTGTGAGTCCCAGTTTTTTCTCTAACTAGTTACGTGGTCCCGGCAAGTCTCTCGATCTCTCTGAGCTTCGGTTTCCTTTACTGGGAAACAGTATGAAAATATCGCTCACCACTGGGTTATTATGAGTGTAAACTGGAAATAATGTAATTTCTCATTTTATTTACTTTGTTTACATTTTCTCTGTCCATGGCCTCCATTCAGTCTCAGCGTCCACCTCCCCTGCTTTCCTGAAGATCCTTAGTTGCTTAAGGTTCTCCACCTTTCTGGGGGTAGATAGAAATCTCCCATATGAGCTGTTAATGTATTTCTTTTTCGATTGAAGGTTTTTTCCCAAGACTCTGAAAGAGGACAGCATTCCCAATGTCCCAGTTTAAGCGCCAGCGGATCAACCCGCTTCCAGGGGGACGCAACTTCTCAGGTGACCACTTTTCTCCCTACCTGGCCTCATACTAGGAAGTATGTGCTCTGGAGTTAGTTTCAAATATTGGCTTTTGGAGTTTCCCTGGTGGAGAGCAATTTGCTGCTGCTGTTTCTTAGGCAAACAGGAGATGCCCAGTGGTTGCCAGTGAAGCCCTGTGGACGAGCTGGTTGGTGCTTTGCACGTTGGGTTTACTGTATCCTCTAGCTGACTCTAGTACTTAAGGTAGTAGGTGCAGTTCCTGGAGATTGCTTCTCTATCTCCATAGGCACAGCTTCAACATCTCTTCTGGGCCCTCCTCCTGGTTTGCTCACTCCTCCTGTGGCCACAGACCTGTCCCAAAATGCCAGGCACCTTCAGGTAGGTTGGGCATCCTTCGTGGTGAGTTTCAGCCCTTGGGACTAACCAGCATGCGTGGATGCCTGATGCTCTTTCATTTCTTACCCAATAGTATTCATCGTTTCAGACCCCTGTCTTGGTAGTGGGCCAGTATGGAGGCGACTAGACACCTCTCATACTGGGGAGTCTTAATTTCTGTCTCCAGGGAAATCTTTGGGGTACCTCTTGGAATTAAAGAACTAGAAATCCTAAAAGAAGCTTGTGAGCCAAGAATCAACTCAACTGTCCCCCACTCCAAAGATGGATTATGTCCACTATACATATGTGCTTATTGATGCAATCCACTGTATATGTGCATCTCGATGCAGTGCACTGAGCTGGGGTGGGGACAGAGATGAGACCCTAGAGGCAGGGTGAGGTTTTGCCCAGGTTGCTCCCTGTTACTTTTTAAACTGCAGTCTTCCTTTACAGGGTGGGGAGAAGCAGCGGGTCTTCACTGGCATTGTTACCAGCTTGCATGACTACTTTGGGGTGGTGGATGAAGAGGTCTTTTTTCAGCTAAGGTAGGCTTGAGGCTGGTCCCCTACCAGAAATGCTTATTGGATTCAGTTCTGTCACCATGCTGGTGGCTCCCCCGCCCCCAAATCCATTGCTTTGCTGTTTTTATGCAAGATGTGAGAAATCTTGATGGAGATTCTCATGGGGGCAGTTAGGGTGGCTTGGCGCCAGGGTCCTTGTCCTGACGGGCCTCCTGGCTTGTGTGCTGGCAGCGTGGTGAAGGGCCGGCTGCCCCAGCTGGGTGAGAAGGTGCTGGTGAAGGCTGCATACAACCCAGGCCAGGCGGTGCCCTGGAATGCTGTTAAGGTGCAGACGCTCTCCAACCAGGTATTCACCTCTCCTGAGCATGTGCATTGGAAAGGGGAGGGACGGAAGCCCTGGGCCCTGATGGCTGGGCAAGGATGTTATTTTTGTCGAGGGGGTGGGACTGCATCTTTCCAGGGTAGTGAGTGAGTCAACCGTGTGATCCCCTAAATTTCCTGGCTACTATCCTGCAGCCCCTACTGAAGTCCCCAGCACCTCCTCTTCTGCATGTGGCAGCCCTGGGCCAGAAGCAAGGGATCCTGGGAGCTCAGCCTCAGTTGATCTTCCAGCCTCATCGGATTCCCCCACTCTTTCCTCAGAAGCGTGAGTACCAGTAGCATGATTGTTGGGGTGTGGCTTTATGGGGTACTCTTGGATGAACGGGCTTGCAACTTTCAAGTTGCTGCTGTCAGAATAGAAGTGGATACTTCTGTGCACTGGAAGAAAGGAAGGGGGAAGCTGGACAGGTTTTTTAGGGTTTTTGAGTCACTGGTCATTTCTTCTCTGCAGCTCTGAGTCTCTTCCAGACATCGCACACACTTCACCTGAGCCACCTGAACAGATTTCCTGCTCGGGGCCCTCACGGACGATTGGATCAGGGCCGAAGGTAAGAGGATGATTATGCAGAAAAGATGTTTTGCTTGCCTTTAGGAGTAATGTCCCTTTTTTGGCCACCTGTTGACACTAACATTCTGTTTCTACAGCTAGATCCTAGTCTCTTTTCCCTGAAATCGGCAGACACACTGAAATGTATAGATAAATATTGGAACTTTATACACACTGGTTTAGCAAGCAGGGATTTAATATAGTTCATCATATTGAGATACTTTTTAAATATATGATTTCTTGGCTGGGTGCGGTAGCTCATGCCTATAATCTTAGCACTCTGGAAAGCCGAGGCAGGAGGATTGCTTGAGCTCAGGAGCTCGAGACCAGCCTGAGCAAAAGCAAGACCCCGTCTCTACTAAACATAGAAAAATTAGCTGGGTGTTGTGGTGCATGTCTGTAGTCCCAGGTACTTGGGAGGCTGAGGCAAGAGGATCGCTTGAGCCCAGGAGTTTGAGGTTGCAGTGAGCTATGATGACGCCACTGTATTCTACCTGGGGCAACAGAGCAAGACTGTGTCTCAAAAAAAAAAATTTTCTCTTTTATTTCTAGTCCCTAAGATTGAGATAACCAAGGATTGAAACTTTCAAGAAAATAGTAACATGTCAAGAAAAGTAACATTGTAGCATGTTTTGATTACTAGTTTTAAATGTTTCTTTATATAGATACAATGTATACATTAGTGTGGTATTAGAACGTTATGTTGTACTCTGCTCAGAAATTCAAGCCTTGTGCCTTGAATGAGCAGATAGCTTTCTTGGCCATACATAGAGCAAGAATTTGAGCCTTTGAGGGGCATCCTAGGTGATCTTGTGTCATCTGTGAGCATTGGGGACTTTTCAGGAGCATGCTGTCTGTCCTCTGTCCAGTTCATACCTTCCATCTCTCCTACTCTCTCCCTGTGTGTTTTTGCTAATATTTCTGTGGTTTAAGCTCTAGACTAGTTTACAACTCATTCTAGTTCTATCTTCATTTTAACTTTTTATAATGGAAAATTTCAATTTATGCAAAGTAAACAGAAATGTGTGATGAACCCTCATGAATACCCATCACCCAGCTTTAACAGGTATCATCGTATCATCATCTGCCATTCTTTTCTTTCCCTACCTCCATCTCCTCACTGCCCCTTGATTTTGTTTAAAGATGAAATTTATGTAGATTGAAATGCGTAAGTCTTAACTGGAAAATTTTCACAAATGGAAAATCCCATGTAACTCTCACCCCTATTAAGATTTAGAACATTCCATCACTCCAGAAAGTTCCTTCCTGTTATAGCTCTCTCTTGAAATGAATGCAGTACATAGAAGAAAACACCCCCATCCCAAATGCCAGTAGAGTATTACATGGCAAGAGCTGACAATGCAAACCCGTGTAAACACTTCAAAGGAGCGTGGGTAACTCAGAGAAAAAGTTTAGGCCAAGTGATGTAGCTGAAGCATTTGTTCCCTTGGGGTAGGTCATTGTGAATTCTAACTCGGGAGAATCTTTGTCTAGGATTGTCTTCCGTGGTATTTCCACTAACTTGAAACCCTTTGTCCCATACTCCAGTCACGGGTTTGTGTTTTGGCATGCACCCACCCCTCTGGTCCTGTGCACCTTCCTGGTCTTTTTCCAGGGGCTCTCCCACTCACTTTCTGTGAAATTATTAAAGGTTCCATTACATGATCATAGCAAGGCCTTCAGAGGTAATGTCGCCTGGGTGGAAATCTATGCCTGCTACAGACTTTCTGCTTTAGGTTCAAGTTCAGGCCGGCCTTCTGTGAAGTCAGTTTCCTTTGATTGTCCTGGATGTGCTGGGCCCCATGCAAGGCCTGTGCAAGAACGGGCTGAGCATCCCAAATCTGAAAATCCAAAATGCTGTGAAATCCGAAACTTTTTGAGCACTGACATGATGCTCAAAGGAAATGCTCCCTGGAGCATTTCAAATTTCCAGGTTTTAGATTTGGGATGCTCAACCTGTAAGTGTAATGCAAATATTGCAAAATTCAAAAAAATCAGAAATCCAAAACACTTCTCATCCCAAGCATTTCAGATAAGGGCTAGTCAGTCTGCATCAGCCTGGGAGGGAGATATCACCATCAGTCAGTGGAGAGAATGTGCAGAGTAGGAAAAGGGGTGACAGGAAGTGGGTCACTCTGGGGGAGCAACTTTTAACTTATAAAAGACTCAGCCATATTAGCGTTTGCACAGAAGCCAAGCTTTACTTTGAATTCCAGGCTTTGGGATGCAGGGAACAATGTCTCCATGGGAAGGTACTGCTAAACTACTGAGGTTTTTAGACAGGTCTATCCAGCTGGGCTTCTGCTGCTGCAGGTACTGAGATGTCGTCACTGGTACTGCCTTGTGACCTCCTGACAGTTGACAGTAAGGGATAAAACTGGCCACTGAATCCACAAGATTCAGTGGAACACACAGTTTAGCTAGAGGTTGACAGCATTTACTGGAGTTCCTTCTGTCACGGGTGAGCTGAAGAGACTTGTCCAACGACTTTGGACCAGGTCTTTGTTAGAAACGTGGAAGCACTGGCGTCCCAGCTAGGGGAGAAAAGGAGGCTCTGGATGGAGATGCTCATGAATAGGGAAGTGATCCAGGCAAACAGAAAAGAACAAAAGTCTCATGTTGAATCTAATCAGCTTAGTCACTGCCGTGTCATGAGCAGGGAAAGGACCGAGCAGGTCTAAGAGGAAGAACAAAAACCTGGTGCATAGACTCAGTGCAGCTACCTGGGCAAGGAGAAATGGCAGCTGATTTTATTTCTCTTGTGACGTGGGGGACTGTTCCTTTATGAGTCAGGCATTTAGAATGAATGGTCTAAAGGTCTTTTCTCCTCTACTATTTTTACTTACTATACCCAAACGTATAAGGCAGTGCCATGCTATTATATAAAATTAAGATATGAAAATGTATGGTTTTGGCTTCTTTCCCTTTAAAGACATCTGTTATTAACAGGTGGGCATTAAAGAACTTGAGAAAATAATTTTGAAAAGGAAAATCACTTGCTGCCACTTTTTCCTCCTGTGTTCTTGCTTGGTTTTTAGCTGTACATGTGCATACTTTTTGCAGTTTTAACCTTACAGTTCAAATTACTTTTGTGATTCCTAAGCATTTTTCCATATTGCAGCATAATCCTCACAATTCCTTTAGTGGCTGCATGATGATTATTTTTATCTACTATCAAAATCTTGGTATTGCTGGACATGTGTGTGGTTTTCTCATTCTCAGTTTATGCTGCTTGCCATTTTCCTACTACTACAACCTTTCTTCGTCTTTTGAATTAACTTCCTTGGGATAAATTTTCGAGAATGATGGAATTACTGGAGCAAAGGGTTTGAGTATTTCTATGACTTGAATGTGTACTGTTAAGGGTTTGTTACCAGGAACTGTCTAAGAAGGTTTACTTTATAGAACCCATAGCATGGTACCATATGTGTATCTCTTGTTGTGAAAAATCAGTTTTTTCTCATTTCAGAAAATTACATAACTGTTAATTCACAAAGTTCAGAAAAATAGAAGAAAATTATTCATGAGTTTATCAGAGGCATCTACAATTAATATTTTATTTCCTTTCAGTCTTTTAAAGCTTTTTTTTGTACAGTTGAGGCCTACTGTATATGTGGTGTTGCATACTATACTATTTGCTTAACATATGAATGTTTTTCTATGTTGTTACAGGAGCTTAAATATCCATTTTAATATCTTGGTAACATGCTGTCACATGGCTGTTGGCATGGCTGCTTTATCCATTTCTTAATGCATGTTGGGGATTAGACTGATTGCAGTTCTTTCTTTTTAGACCAGGATGTGCTGAATACCTATGTAACAATGTGGTTTCTTTCTTTTGGTGATGGGTCAACCTCCAGCGATGACTACGACTCCAAGAAACGCAAACAGCGGGCTGGTGGAGAGCCTTGGGGTGCTAAGAAGCCAAGGCATGACCTGCCTCCTTACCGAGTCCATCTCACCCCCTACACTGTTGACAGGTGAGTGGCAATGCTGAGGGGGACTGACACTTGCCGCTGGTAACAGCGTCTTCCATGTGTGCGATATAGTCCATGCAAACACACGTGTGTGTTCTTACAGACTTGTTTTAAACAAAAGGAAACCTATCGTACATACTGTTGGTACTCTGCCTTCTCACATCCTATGTCTTAGACTTGATTCCATATTAACGTTTACTAGCTCAGTCTTGTTTTTTAGCAGCTACATAGTATTCCACTGAATAGATGAACCATAATTTATTTAATCATTCCTCCATTTGTACTCTATCGTAAATATTTCTGTAATAAACATCCTTCTGTATACTTCTATGTTTTTTGAGATCACTGCCTAGACATGGAGTAGCTGGCTCAAAGGGCTTTTTTGTTTTGTTTTGTTTTGTTTTTTTGAGGCAGGGTCTTATTCTGTTGCCAGGGATAGAGTGCAGTGGTGGCATCATAGCTCAGTGCAGCCTCAAACTTCTGGGCTCAAGCAATCCTCCTCCTGCCTCAGTCTCCCTGAGTACCTGGGACTATAGGCATACATTATGCCAGCTAATTTTTCTATTTTTTGTAGAGATGATGTTTTAAGTTTTGATTATTACTGTCAGTTCTCCCAAAGACGCTGTGCCCATTCACACTCTCACCAAGGGGACTGGACAATGCTTGTCTCCCCATCTTTGCCAATGGTGTTATCAGACTTTTTCACCTTGGTCTGTCTAAGTAGTGAAAAGTGATGTGATTTGTATTTCTTTAATTGTGAGTGAGACTGAGCATATTTTCATGGGCTTTTAAGTCTCATATATTTCTTTTTCTGTTAAGTACCTATTGGTGTCAATTTTCTGTTAGGCTCTTGAACTTTTTGTTACTGATTTGTGTGTTCCTTTTATATTAAGACAGTGACCCATTTCTCCATCAAGTATTGTAGTGTTTTTTTTCCCTTTCTCAGTTTGACTCTTTTGCCATACAGAGGTTGTAAATGAAGTGGTCAAACTGATCCATCTTTACCTTTTATAGAGGTACCTGACTTAGACAGTTCTTTCTCAGACTGAAAAACAGTTTGCCAATTTTTTTCCAAGTCTTTCATGGTTTCATTTTTTAATGTTTTAGTCTTTGCTCAATATGGATTCCCTTGCTGTCTTCCTTCAGCCCCATCTGTGACTTCCTAGAACTTCAGCGCCGCTACCGCAGCCTCCTGGTCCCCTCGGATGTTCTATGCGTGCACCTGAGCTGGCTGTCAGCCTTCCCTCTGAGCCAGCCCTTTTCCCTCCATCATCCGAGCCGGATCCAGGTCTCTCGTGAGAAGGAGGCAGCTCCGGACACTGGTGCTGAGCCCGTCCCCGCAGACAGTGACCCCACTTACAGTTCCAAGGTGAGTTCACTGGGCTCCTTTACCTTGTATCACTGTGGGTGGCTGGAGAAGGCTCTGAGTTTCTCCTTCTTGCCCCCTCTGCACAGGCACTGCTGCTCTCTTTCCCGGGGCTGGAGGAATTGTATCGTTGTTGCACGCTCTTTGTGGATGACATGGCTGAGCCAAGGGAGACGCCAGAACACCCTCTGAAGCAGATTAAGGTAAGAGCTACAGGAGCTGCAGGGTGGGAGGTGCGCGCAGTCGCTGATAACGTCCAGTCCCTGAGCTCCTGCACATCAACATGGAAAAACAAGGTGTTTGAGCTGAAATGCCCCTCATTTTACCCTGGAGGAAAATCTGGCTCAGAGATGTTCTCACTTGCCAGATTTAGGTGGCTGGTTCCTGTTGGTGGACAGAGAAGCCCCTGTGTGGTAGACTGACCACTGCCTGCTGCCTTAGTTCCTGACTAATGGAATCAGCCTTATGCAGTGGGAGACCCAGGGAACGTGTATTTTTCTCTTTCTCATCCTTGATCTCTTTTTGCAGTTTTTGCTGGGCCGGAAAGAAGAAGAAGCAGTGCTGGTCGGGGGTGAATGGTCTCCTTCCCTGGATGGCCTCGACCCCCAGGGCGACCCGCAGGTGCTGGTGCGCACCGCCATCCGCTGTGCACAGGCCCAGACCGGCATTGACCTGAGCACCTGCACCAAGTGGTGAGTGGCCGCCTCCCAGGGCCCGCCGGAGAGCGTGTGTGGGGCAGGCCCAGCCCCCGCCCCCTCTGCAGTTGGCTTTCTCCTGCCGCCTCCACCCCTGGCTGCCACAGTCACGGGTGCCTTGGGCATGAATGTGGCCAGGGTGGGGGTGTGTGCCAAGGGCCAGCTGAGCCCTGAAGCCACGCTCCGCACCCCTTGCTGCCTGGCACCTTGTGCAGTACCTGTCTGCTGTGTCTCCACCCACTGACCATTTCTTGAGGAATTGGTCTGTCACCTTCCTGTTGTACTTTCCAAGTGTGGCACGTGTGTGCCCATTTAGTACCCATGGGTATCCATGGGAAACGGAAGCATCTCCTTTTCCCTTTGTTGTGAGCAGGTGGCGCTTTGCTGAGTTTCAGTACCTGCAGCCGGGACCCCCGCGGCGGCTCCAGACCGTGGTGGTGTACCTGCCGGACGTCTGGACCATCATGCCCACCTTGGAAGAGTGGGAGGCCCTTTGCCAGCAGAAAGCTGCAGAAGCAGCTCCCCCAGCCCAGGAGGCACCAGGGGTAAGGCTGAACCTTGGGACACAGCCGGGGAAGTAGGTGCCCTGACCCCAGGACCCAGAGGCTCACATCTGGGCTGTTGCTGCAGGAAACAGAACCTGCTGAACAGACCCCTGATGCCTCCGAGCAAGCAGCAGACGCTTCTAAAAGGAATGCAGAGACTCCCGAGGCCACCACACAGCAGGAAATGGACACTGACCTCCCAGAGGCTCCTCCACCCCCTCTGGAACCTGCTGTCATTGCACGTCCTGGCTGTGTAAACCTGTCCCTCCATGCGATCGTGGAGGATCGGAGGCCAAAAGAAAGGATCTCTTTTGAGGTGGGTGCAGGCGTCCTGGGGAGCTCGCGGTGCCCTTTCCTCCCGGTGCTCAGGGCCCCACGCCTCTCCTGACAGGTGGTGGTGCTGGCTGAGCTATTTCTGGAGATGCTCCAGAGGGATTTTGGCTACAGGATTTATAAGATGCTGCTGAACCTTCCCGAGAAGGTCATGTCCCCACCTGAACCTGAGAAGGAGGAGGTGGCCAAGGAAGAGGTGGCCAAGGAAGAAGAAGCCATCAAAGAGGAAGTGGCCAAGGAGTCCAAGGATGAGGTACAGAGTGAGGGCACAGCTGCCGAGTCAGACACCCCGCTGGTGAGTAGCTCCGTCATCCCTGCTCGACACTGAGGCCTGCAAATGATAATGCTTCGCTTAATCTGAGTATCATCTGTACCAGGCACTGTTCTGGCACTTCCTGTGTCGTCTCCTTCCCTCCTCCCTCCCACTGCATACTCCTGAGGAGCCTGGGACGGACGAAGGCCCAGGGCGGTTAGGAAGTGGTGCACCTAGGGTAAGGGAAGGTGGCAGGGACGAGCGAAGGGGCGCGTGGCTGCCGAGCCACAAGAGCACAGAAATCCCAGTCACTAAAAACACTGGGACGTGTGGGGGTGTTTGATTGCCTGATGGCTAACTAGAGACTTTTCAAACCTTTTCTAAAACACGACTGGCTCTACGTCTTGCGTAAATACTATCATGTAATCATAATTTCTTCCTGGACTGAGATCAGCTCCTGAGGGAAATCCCAGGGGTCTGGAAGTGTCCTGGGCATGCTGAGTCCCCTGCAATGAATGACATTAAATACGTTAAATGAGACTGTGTCTACAAAGTCCTCAACACAGTGCCTGGAACATAGTTGATACTCAAATGTTAGCCATTATTATTGTTAGCCATGGCAGTAATCACGTCCCTTCTCCTCACCCTGGTCTGTCTCCCTAGAAGGAGGACGGGCTTGTGTCCAAACCGCCCTCTTCAGGCGGGGAGGAAGAAGAGAAGCCCCGGGGCGAGGCAGCGGAGGACCTGTGCGAGATGGCCCTGGACCCGGACCTGCTGCTCCTGCGGGACGACGGAGAGGAGGAGTTTGGTACGTCTGGTGGTGACAGAGGAGGGTGAACAGTGGCTCTCGGGACCTGTGGTTTCCTGTCAGGACTGGGGAGGCTGCTCCTTGTTTATCCGGGGCTTTCTGTAGCAGGAGCAAAGCTGGAGGATTCGGAGGTCCGGTCCGTTGCCTCAAACCAGTCAGAGATGGAGTTCTCTTCGCTTCAGGATATGGTGAGGCCCGGCAGGGCTCGGGTTCACTCCTGGGAGCGGGATGCTCACCCACGACTCGTCTTGGTGGACCATGTTCACAGGCTCCAGAACATCTCACTGTCCCGTCAGGGAGGTATCCGATCCTCTCCTGAGAGAAGCACCTTTTCCACAGGTGCCCCAGAGGCCTTTGGTTACAGGCCTGGGGACCTGTCTGGTCCAGTGTCTCCAGCCAGGAGGCCTGCTCCCGTGTGGCATCATTGTCAGCCAAGCTGCTCGTCTGTGTTGCCCAGGCTGGAGCGCAGTGGTCATTCACAGGCCTGATCATAGCACACTGCAGCCTCCAACTCCCGGGCTCAAGCCATCTTCCGGCGCCAGCCCCCTCAGCAGCTGGGACTACAGGCCTGCCACTGTGCTGGCTCCAGCTGCTCCATTTTGAAAGGGTTGTGCCCTGGGTGATGGAGCAACTAGGAGAAATACCTGCAACTCCTGCTCTTCTGTTTCCTTGGCAGCCCAAGGAGCTGGATCCCTCTGCCGTGCTCCCCTTGGACTGTCTCCTTGCTTTCGTCTTCTTCGATGCCAACTGGTGTGGCTACTTGCACCGGCGAGACTTGGAGAGGATCCTCCTGACCCTCGGGCTCCGGCTCAGCGCAGAGCAGGTCGCTCCCTCCTGCCCCTGTTGGTCCTCTCTGGGTGGCCTGCACTCACCTTCTGCTCTGGGGTCTTGCACGTCAGCAGGACAGATGGGACAGAGGTTTGTGCCTTCTGCTCAGTGCGTGTGTGGGTGTGTGTTTTCTACAGGCCAAGCAGCTGGTCAGCAGGGTGGTGACACAGAACATTTGCCAGTACCGGAGCCTCCAGTACAGCCGCCAGGAGGGCCTGGACGGCGGGCTGCCCGAGGAGGTGCTCTTTGGTACGTCCTGGTGCTCCGCAGCCTCGCTGGGGCGTGGGCAGGGCAGGCTGCTCCCTCCTCTGCAGATCCTGTCCTTAAACCTTCACGGCCCCTTCTAGGAAACCTGGACCTGTTGCCGCCTCCTGGGAAAAGCGCAAAGCCAGGTGCTGCCCCTACAGAACACAAGGCCCTGGTGCCCCACAACGGCAGCCTGATCAACGTGGGCAGCCTGCTGCAGCGCGCGGAGCAGCAGGACAGCAGCCGGCTCTACCTGGAGAACAAGATTCACACACTGGAACTGAAGCTGGGTGAGCGGCCTGGGGCTGGCACGGGCGGGCCGTGCAGAGACCCGTGGGGACCCCCACTCCATAGGCTTCGGGGCCCCGGCCCTGTGAGCCAGGCTCGACTGAGCAGCAGTCTTCTGGTCTTCCCTCCCCTGCCTCACAGAGGAGAGCCATAACCGCTTCTCAGCCACAGAAGTGACAAACAAGACACTGGCCGCAGAGATGCAGGAGCTGCGCACCCGGCTGGCTGAGGCCGAGGAGACGGCCCGGGCCGCGGAACGACAGAAGAGCCAGCTTCAGCGGCTGCTGCAGGAGTTCCGGAGGCGCTTGGCGCCCCTGCAGCTGGAGATGCAGCGCATGGTGGAAAAGGTGGGGGAGGGACGCCAGGGGCAGCTGCGGCTCTTGTCACCACCCCCCTTCCCTCTCCCAGTCGCCTCACCTTTGTCCTCTGCCCACAGGTTCCTATGGAATGAGCAGCTGGCAGGCCTGGGCACTCCCTGCCTGTCCTGACGCTTGTTCCTCTGTGTCACGCAGGCCGACAGCTGGGTGGAGAAGGAGGAGCCTGCGCCCAGCAACTGAGGGCCTGGCAAGGAGCTGCGGCCCGTGAGGGCGGCGATGGCACCTGGTGAAGTTGGAGCCTTGTGGTACCTGAAAGCAGCTGGAGCAAGACCTTGGAGCCATGGGCAGGGGAGGCTGACCCTGTGCTCAGCCTCTGGAGGGGACGTCAAGCCATCAGGGTGGCGGTCTGTGCGCTGTGGGACGGATGTGCAAGGAACCCCGGTTCCGGTTACAACTAAATACATCTTTTGCACCCCTAGAATGCCATTTTGCCCTCAACCTTGGAATTCTCCTGGGGCCCTTTTAGTCTTGTGCTTTCTCCTGTCCTCTTCCAGTTTAGAATAAGACGGGAGGAAAAGGCTTTTCGAGTATGTGACAAGGTCCGATGCCAACAAACTGAAGAGACAGACGTGGAGTCTGGCTGGGGCTGAGAAACCCCTTTCTCTGGACGGCACAAATCCTGCTGGTTCCAGGCGCAGACTCCGGGGCAGGGTCTGCCTTGGCCATCCGGGAGCAGAGTCTGCTCGGAAGCTCGAGTTGGGCTGTGTTCGCCACAGAACACTGTGTTCCGGCCACCCCACGCTCGCCAGAAGAAACCAGCACCCCTTGCCCGGCTCCTGTGTTCAGAATGTGGTATTGGCTCTGGCCCGGCCTTCTCCCTGTTCCCCGTAATTCTCGCCTCTTTCCATAATCCGTGGTTTCAGTTTGACTTTGTATATAAAGTTGGTTTTTTTTTTTTTTTTTTTTGGCTTTTTGTTTTTTAAATAAACCAAAGTCAAAAACAAACCAAGTGTGTCCTCCCTGTCCTCCTGGCCCTCAGCCTGGGGCTCTGCCAGGCCGCGCTCAAGCAGGGCTGTGGGCAGCACCGCCTGCTGGAGTTGGGGGGGGGGGGGTCCTGCCAGTTCGGCGGGAGGACCCTGGGGAAGGCAGTGTGGCTGTCCCCTCCTCTCCTTAAGTCACAGCACAATACTACAGGGACATTTTACTGAAAACTTTACTTGAAAAAATAAAATCCCACATATCCAGGTGAGATACAAACCCACGGTTCTGCTCTGAGGCCTGTGAATTGACATGTGACACTCTGTGTGGCGGGGCAGTTAACTTGAGTCCCAGTTACCTCGGGAACCTGAATGACACAGGGCTCGCCCCTGCGTGGGACCAGCCTGTCTGCTCTCTGTCCCCTAGGCAGGGTTGTGGCCTCTCCTAGGAAAGAGTCTTTGAAGTGAAAAGGCGACGAGGGGCTGGGGGGCCGCTGGACTCCCCGGCTGGGGTCTCTGGAGGTAGATGCAATCCCGCCACGCAGGCAGGGCCCAGACCCTCCGAGGGCTGCAGCCTGCTCGGGCCCTAGGCCTGGACGTACTTTGGACGGTAGTTCTGGCAGCGACGCTCTGGGCTCCTACACTGCTTACCTGCGTCTGGGGCTGTGGGGGAGGCTGCAGCTCAGGGGACCAAGACGCTCACTGCACAGGGCTGCCGAGGCCGACCGGGGCCACCTCTACCCCAGCCTGCGTGACGAGCACGGGTCTGCCCTGGATGGGGCAAGGACTAGAGAGGCTGGCTGTGTCCTAGGAGTCCTCCGAGAGTGACAGGAATTCAGTCGTCGGCCACGATGGAGAGGGCTCGGAGCTCGCTCAGCTTGGCCTCGTTCTCCTGCTCCCGCTGCTCGTCAGAGTGGCCTGGCTGGTCAAGCTGTTGGGTCAGGTCTCCAAAGATCTTGTGCATCTCCGAGTAGTACACGACCTGTGGGGACGCAGGAAGGCTCACCCAGTGCTGGGCTCCCGGGAACCAGGCGCCCGAAGCTCAGGAGGACGGCGGGGCCCAGCGCTGCCATGGGGCCAGCTCCGGCTTCTCCACCGCTGCCCCGCCCCCCCCAGCCCCTCTCCCTCACTGCTGGCAGCGAGGCAGGAGTAGGCCCACAGCCTTCCAGAGGCGCAGGGCACAGAAAGGCTCAGCCGAGACCGCAGGGCAGCAGTAAGTCAAACCGAGCTGGGGAGCAACAGGGCCCCAGGGACTGCAGGTGAAGATGCCCTCCTGCTCCTGTTCTCCCAGCAGCCGGTGCGGGAAGGGACAGGCTTGGGGAGGCTGAAGAGTGACAGGTACTGGGACCAGGGCCTTACTGCTTTTTGGAAGCTAGGAGAGAAGCCCAAGGCTTTTGTCCTGGGAGAACAAGGACATGGTAGGCTGGTGGCTCCCAAAGCCCTGAGAGCCCATTTTAGAGGTAAAGGTGAGAAAGGTGACACGGTTCTAGCCTTCCATTCCCTCCTAACTCACCCACTCACACCTGCCCTTGTTCGTGGCCCGAGCGCATAGCCGGGGCCACGGCTCAGAGGCCAGGCGCACGCAGATCCTCCCAGGCAGCACCAGAACTGGGGTGGGACGCAGGCCCAGAGGCTGAGGGTGGGCGGAGGGACGGGGCCCCATCACTACTCTCCCAAGTGGCTGAGGACGGGGACTTTCCCAGAAAGGAGCAAAGAGGCTTGTTCCTGCCTCAGTTTCCACATCACGACCCAATGAAAGCATGCTTCAAACACCACTCCCTGCTGTCTCTGCGACTACTCCAGACACTCGAGACCAACCCTGGGAAGGCTCCCCCGGACGCCCACAGCGAGGTTCCCACCGGGCCCAGGTGGGCTGAATGAAGCCCGTCTCAACATCCCGTCCCCTCAGGGCCGGGGGCCTGGGGCAAGCGCTGGGGGGAGGGGAGGGGATGGCCACCCTACCCCCAAACTCCTTGCCCAAGCCAACCGAGGCGCGTGTGCGTGTGAGTCACGGGGAATGCTCACTTCTGCAGTGACTAACGGCAGCGGCAGCGGGCGAGGAGGCGGCTGTGTCGAGGGGGCGGTAAACAACCCCTGGCTCCCCCGCTGCCTGGTTACAGGGCATCCCTCCCGCGCCTCCCGCACGGCTCCAACCTGGGCACGCCGAGCAGGGCACCCGCGGCTTCCTCCCGAGAGCGACAGGAGGGAGGGCGTGGGCGGCCCGGGGTGGCTGCACGGTTAGGGCAGGCACAGCCCCCCCCCCCAAAGCCGGCTCCTCCAGGGGCAGAGGGTGCAGCTGCGAAGGGGCCCTGCCTCAGGGGCCATTGTGGGAAGAACCCCTAACCCTCACTAGGCTCTTGGTCTCACTGCCCCCTAGAGATGACACAGGACCAAGGATGTGGGTCACTAACAAGTCCCAGCTCCAGTCTCAGGCTCCCTGACGCCGAGTGCCTGGCCATGGCTTTTGGAGTTCTCCAAAAACGGCAGGGTGGGAGGGGGTATCCGCTTCTCCCCAGGCCTGCGACTGTGCAGCCTGCAAGGACGGGCGGTGTCCACTGGAGGGCGCCAAACGCCCGGCCAAGAGCAGAGCGTGCAGCCTGCTGCTCCCCTACCTGGAGGTGAAAGGGACCGGGGTGTCGGGGTCCTGAGGCTGACACTGAGCCACCAGTGGGCCTGTGTGGAGGGGACCTGCTCCTGGCTTTGGCACCTCAATCTGTTTTGCCAGTGGGGAGAATGATCCTTGCCAGAGATTTGAAGATGAATGGGGATGAGGAGGGACATGCTCTCGCTGTGTCCTTCCACCCGAGAGGCAGCGCAGCGTCCCGGCCTGACACCCGGCTCTGCAGCACCGGGGCCACCGAGTCCCACCTGCCCTCCCCACCAGGCGCACCTGAGCGTGGCTCTCCCAGGGCTCCAGGACCCCTCCGCCTGGGTAGCGCAAAGTCAAGTTAAAGAGGACTGACAGGGTGGGGGGCAGGGGGGCTGGGTCCCCAGAGAGCGGCCTCTAGACCCCTCCTCTCCTCAGGACCCCCCCCCCCCCCCCGGCAAAGCACCTGCCCCGAAAGGAGGCCTGAAGGGGCTGCAGCTTCTTCCTGCTGCTCACAGCACGACGCGAGGGGTCAGAGAAACCTGAGGGGACTGTTCATGGAAAGGAACCTCACCCACTCCACGGCTGGGGTTACCCTAAGAGCGACGCGGGAACCCAAACAAACTCCAGGCAAGAGTCCGAGTCCCCGAGGCTCCAGAGCCCTGCACCCCGCTCCGGAATGCCGTCCCGCAGTGGGCAGCGCCGGCTGCCGCTGTCTGTGCAGAGAACAGCTCAGCCACCCGCCTTGCAGCCTGGGGCCACGGAGTGGCACGGGCTGTGTCCACGGAGCCCATGACCACCTCCCAAGGGAGGAGCGCGTGGTGGCCCTTGGGGCCGACGTGTGCGCGCGTGAGCGGCTGCCTCACCTGCGCCCGGATCAGGGACTCGAAGCTGGGCTGGAAGTAGCCGAGCCGGCTGCCGTAGAACCGCGGCATCTCGTCCAGGAGCTGCTTGTTCTTGGCTTCAAAGTCCTCCCGCACGGGCCGGAGCTCTTCTCGGGCCTGGGGAACAGGACGCTGCTGTCAGAACTCTCACTGCCGTCCTGGTCCTGGTATCCCCAGGTGAGGGGAGGGGCTCACCACACGACCACAATGGCCCCGTCCACACCCTTCCCTTCCGCCCCTCGCACCCGCACCTGGTGGAGCTTGGCCAGCACCGGCCCCGTCTTCTCCTTCTCCTCGTACTTCTCCACCTTGGCCTGCAGCCGCCGGTAGTCCTGCAGGGCCTGCTCCCGCCGCTTCACCGCCATGTTGAGGCTCGGAAAGACGCTGCCGAACCTGCGGGACACGGCCGGGTGGGACGGGTCCTTTCTTGGCGGGGCGGCCTGGCAGCTCCCCTCTCACTCAGCAACGCGAGCTGAGCACGCCCCGGACCCACGCGCCTCCCCAAACTATGCTAGGGGACCGCGGGGGCGGGAGACTCCTTGAGGTGACATATGCCTTGCCCCAGGTCACAATTAGGTAGAGACAGTTCAGAAGAGAACTCAGGGGTCCCAGTTCTATCTGGGCCCTTCCCCATGCCCCACAGCGCCACCAGCAGGTGGCAGGACTGAAGCCTCCTGGCCAAGGGCGTCTTTGCAACGTGGGAAAAGCAGAGACCCCACGGTTCTACCATGGGAATGGCCAAACCGTCAACCAGATGTTTTAGGAAAACGACTCAAGGACGCCCTCCCACCATGACTAAAAGGGACAATGACAACGGGAAGTCCTCAGAGTGGCCACCCTCAACCAGTAGCAGTACAGGGCATCGTTTTTGGCTCCCCTGGGCAAAATCTCTGTGGCTAGTGTCATCTTTAACTACAAAGGACAACGGTATCTTGAGATGGGCACGGGGCTGCTGCTTCCTGTAGGCCCAGGCAGGGATGCTGTGTTTTCCCTGCCCACGCAGGCAGGATTTCCGGAAGTGGACAGAAGACGGGGCGGCTTTCTGGAATGTGACGCCCTGAGCAGTGACACACTTCGGCCGCCGCTGCTGGAGGGCTGTCCCTTGGCTCTGCTGCAGGAGGCATCCACCAGACAAGCTGGGAGCCTCGAGCCGGGCAAGACCAGCCACGCAGCTGCGGGGCCGTGACTCAGTGGTCATTCGGGGGTCAGGAGCAGGGTTGGCGACACAGGACCAGAAGAGTCAGTTCCTCACGGAGTTTCTACGAGGAACCCAGAGAGGATGAAAGACAAAGGGCAGGGGAAGGGCTGAGGCCGGGCTCCCCTCGTGGGCACCTGCTCGCTCTCGGGTCAGCTCCAGGGAGTCCCGACACCACACAAAGCGTGACTTCCCAAATCTGCCTCTCGAAGGAACATGACCGTGAATGTGGTCTCAAAAAGCTTCCACCAGCCTACGTGTGAGGTCAGAACAATGAATGGTTTTTCCAGAGAACAGAGAACACGAACCCGGCAAAGCATTAAATGCCCCAAACTACGCTGCAGACCCAGGGAACAGATGTGGATGAAACCAAGGGCTTATCCCCAAGAGAGGCTACTAATGCTAATTCTCCCAATGAATGAGCGTCCATAATGGGTCCTCTGCCTAACAGAATGCTAAAGAAGTGGGCAAAACCACGGAAACGTCTCTGAATCCTCAGCCACAAGCCCTTAGACATAATCATGCCGACATTTGATGGACGGATTTGCCAGGCGGGAGACAGGGCCTCCCTGGTGCCGTGTATGCCCAAAGCGCGGACCTCACTGGCACTGTGCGTGCCGGAGGTGGGAACCGGACACCACCAGGACACAGCAATCCAAGCCACCCACCAGGAGGGAGTGACACTGCTGGGAGGCGCGGGGCTCACTGCTCTGGCCCAACGCAGTTGCTGTGATGGAGTCTCAGCTGCCAGGGAGCCCCTCTGCCTTCCTGGGCAGCTGGGAGCCATGTGGCTTGAGGGAGTGGGGGCAGTGGGCCTGAGAAGCCACCACCTGCCTCTCCCACCACCTCAGATGGCCAAGGGCTACCAGCAGCCACCCTGATCCTTTCGTCAGAAGCCACCTGCTGCTTGGGTAGTCCCAGCGCCTGGGCCTCTGCTGTCTACCTTGCGGGCTGCCTGGGAAGTGCTGGTGGGACAGGGACAGGGCGTGGATGACAGACAGGCAGGCCTGGGCCACAGTCGCATCACTTTGAGCTCAGATCCTCAGGAAAGAGAGCATCACGAGTGAGGCAAAGTGTGCACAAGGTGTGTTCCACTGGTCCAAGACGGGACCAGCAACATGTTCGTCATTCAAGAAGCCCTGACACCCGTGACCCCAGCAGCACCTGCCCCTTGGCTCACGCTCACGGCCCTTCCCATGGTTGTCAACTGGGGTCATTCCAGGGCCAGAGTCAGACCCAGCAGGAGTGCTGGCTATGCGGAGGGACCTGGGCAGCCTGAGCAGCAAACAGCAGGCCGCGTGCGGATGGAGGCTGAGCGAGGCGGGGACCCAGGCGTTGCGCGCTTCCCTGGGCGAGTGGGCCAGAGGGGCTGTGTCCACAGGGGGCTGCTCCTCCTGCTGGCCCTCTGCAACCAAGACCACCTGGCTCTGCGGGGGAGGGGGGTGCAGAGGACGGCCCCACTGTTCTGTTTGAGCCCCTGCCTCTCTGGGCAGGCCATGTCTTCACTGTGATCGCCTGTCTCCCACGGCAGCTCCCCTCAGTCACAGCACTAGTGCATCACCACCTGGGTGGCTCTGGGGTTCCCCGCGGGTAGGGATGGGTGTCATGCCCTTCTACATTCAGGGGAGCACTGACATCAGTCTGGGGAGGGCCACAGCTTTCCCTGAGGTGGCTGTTGAAAGAGTGGGGACCAGGACTCTACCCTCTGGCCCCAGCACTGCCCCACTGAGGCCCCACGTCCCCATTTTGTACTCCTTAGCGACGGGCCGGGCCTTGCCGGCTGCACGGGGCAGGCGGTGGACGTACCACGGTGCTGTGCCGGGAGCTGGCCTGACAGCTGGGACCCCCATGTGGAGTTCTCCTCCCCCCTCAGGCCGGGGTCTGGGTGACAGCAGGGGAGGGCGCGAACAAGCACAGGCTGACTGCACTGTTCTGAGAAGCCAGTTCGGCCCTCTCCTTCCACTGACGAGGAAACAGACCTGAGAGCAGGGGGCAGGCTGGGACAGCCCACCCAGCGCGGGCCCGCTCCGCGCCACCGTACCACACTGGCAGCTGCCACACCTGGCCTGCTGTCCTGAGAACACCACATGGCTTCCCGGCTAGACCGGAAGCCCCTTGTGTTGCTCTACGCTTCTCAAGGCAGCGGGGACAGGCTGGGCCCAGGCCAGCACCGAGGCGCGACCCACGGTGACTGCCCACACCTCGTGCCTGTCCTGAGGTTCCACACCAAACTCGCTCCCCAGGGAAGCGTGGGGTGAAGAGGGCGCAGGCGAGGGAGGCAGCAGGGAGGCCGGCTGGGAGGTGGGCTGGCGCAGCCGGCCCTGCGGGGAATGCCTGCCATGCCTCAGCCCGTGCCCACACAGCCGGGATCTTCCACCCACCAGGAAGGGGAAATTGAAAGCATCCCCATCCGACATGTGAGCGCGGCCCAGGGACCGGGGATTAGAGGCCGAGCCCCCTGGGGGGGGAGGCTGGGGGCGGCAGGGTGGCCATGTGGCCACGATCTTCATCAGAGGACAGGAAAGCTGCAGTTTCCTGTTTCCGGTGCTGGGGTCCCTGGGAGCTTCTCTCCTGGCAGGAGGAAGCCCATGGGAGGAGGCAGCAGGCAGTGCGGTTTTACGTGGTCGGGGAGATCACATGTCAGCTGTGGGGACGCAAGAAGCCGGCCAGGGCGGCCCGGCAGGCCCCGGGGCTCAGGCGAGGGCAGCAGATCCGCTGCGGAGATGGTGCTGCCCCCTCGGCCACGCCCCCACCTTCCTGGCAGGTGGTGGCCCACCAGGGTGGGGGGAGCAGCCGGGTTTCTCTGCTTTTGGCTGCAGAAGCCAGGCATCAGATTGCAAGGCCATCTCGCTGGTCCTGAAATCAAGACGGGTGTCAGCCCCCCGGTTCTCTGAGCTGGTGTCCGCTGCCTTGCTCTGCCAGCCCTGGGTACCTGTGGCAGCCTCAGTGGCTGGCCATGCCCAGGACCCCTGCAGCCCTGGCACAGAAGAGGCCTCTGTGGGCAGGGCCTGCGTTCCTTCCCGCTCAGCCCTGAACTGTCTGTCCTGGAGCCCAGGACGGAAAGCCACAAGCCTCCGAGCTCCCGAGCCAGCTCTCCACGTGACCCTGCGACGCGGGGCTGAGCCGTGACTTGCAGACAGGGGGTGGTGGGTGCCCCACGCTAGGGGGCCGGAGCAAGCAGGGAGGGAAATCTCTCCTCACGGCCATGCTGAGCGCTGCGGGCCTGGCTGAGAAAGTCGCTGGGGTTAGCAGGGCTTTTTCTTCATCCCACACCTGGGGCCTGGGCAGGGAATGGATGGCACCAACCCCAAACACCAGGGGCCGGAGGCTCACACCGCTCTTCATCCCGCTCCGGCCCGAGCCAGGCCTGATGGTCATTAAGCAAAGGCTCATTACCGGGCCTGGCGCGGCAGCGGCCAGGGACCACCGCGGAAGAGGTAATACAGTGCAGCTGCCGCGGCGGGGCCTTTCTAGGTCGGCGCCTGCTTGGGAGAGGCCGGGAAGAAGATGAAGCGACTGCAGAGCTTCAAGGCAAGGCTGCGGCCTGCTCGCCCCACCCCGGGGACTCGGGGAATAGCCCGTCTGATCCCTGCCCAGGGCCCGCCTGACGGGAGATGCGCTTCGCAGCAGCATTCCTGACCCCCAGGGGTCACAAGCTAGGGGACCTTCCCAGGCAGGACCTGGCCGGCCGCCACCCCCACCGCCACCCCCCCACCCCAGGCGGCCACCCCCACATTTCCAAAGCCGGGCGCCGCAGGCAGCTGCACTCCCTATCCGGCAGGGTGAGATGAAAGGCCTTGCTCATGTCCGCCGAGGGCTGGCCAAGATCAGGGCTGGCCAAGATCTCTGCTCGCTCAACCCGGCAAGCCCTGGCCCCGCCGCCCTCTCAGGAGCGAGGGGAAGACGGTAAAACGGCCACCAGAGCAGCGGGAAGAACGGGAAGTTCCCTGCTGTCACCGAGCGTGTCTGGGCCATCTCAGGTGCTCCAGAGCTGCCAGGAGCATCAGCCCTTAGGCCACAGATGGCAGAGCTGGGTCCCCACCGAGTTTCCTGTCAGCCCCCAGGGGAGCATGGGGACTGGCTGCTCAGTGCCGCTCAGTCCCAGGCGGCAGATCTGCCTTTCCCGTAAGGGCCCTGAGGCCTGAGGTTTCGGGATGACCTTTACTCACTTTTTTAAGGGCTCAATCACAGTCTTCTGGATCTGGTTCACCTGTCAAAAGAGAGACCCAGTGACATTAAACCTGGAAGGGGGAGCAAGTCAGACTCTCCCTGAAAGGGGGGGGAACTCCAAGTTCCTCAGAAGAGAGATAGCTGTCAAGGGTCCCCCCAAGACCCGGGGCAGGAAGGGGCTGGGAGGACAGGCAAGACAGGCCACCCCTGACCACAGCTGGAGTGAGGCAGAGATGGCAGCCAGGAAGCTTGGGGACTGACAGGAGCACCGTCCTTGTCCTGTCAGCGCTGTCTGCCCTGTCACTGTGTGGGGTGGGTGGGCAGCTACCAAAGGCTCAGGGCTCTGGGTGAGCAGAGCTGCCTTGAGTCTCTCTCAGGCCTCACCGAGAGTGACGTGACTGAGGGGACACTCGTGGAGCAGGCCTCGCTGAAGCGGAGCCGTCCGGAAAGAGCTGGGCATGGGCTTACGGCCCGCGGGCCAGGGCTGAGCGCGCCCCAGAAGCAGCCCGAGCCCACTAAGGCCACCACCAGACACAGAGATGGGGGAGAGGAAGAGGTGCTTGGCCACCAGAGACTAACATCTAGTCACCTTCTCCTGGTTGAAGGCATCCATCCGCTTCATGGCCGTGTCCAGGGCTGTCACCATGTTCAAAAAGTCCTGGTCTTGCTCACAGAGGGGATTGGAGAGTAAGTCCAAGGAGATCTTCACGGCAGACTTGGACATGGCTGTAAGAAGCCAGAGCTCAGTGAGCCGATGACGGGGTGGGGTTCATGGTCTTTTCTTCAGGACCTGGTGCCCCCACGGCCCAGGGGCTGTACCCCAGTGACCCCTTCCCATGGCCCCGGCTATCAAAACGACAAAGTGCCACCAAACCATGAGATACTGATCCCTGTTGTTTACTGTTCATTCCTGACCACCTAACACTGCCCTGGGGAATGCTTTTGAACCAAACTCTGGGTTATAATAGGATGACCTGGGTTGGAAGCTATAAAATACATATTTCTGGTCCCCTAGATTCTAATTCAATAAATCTGGAACCCAAGAATATGCATTTATTTTATTTTATTCTTTTTGAGACAGAGTCTCACTCTGTTGCCTGGGCTAGAGTGCCAAAATTCTAGAGGGGCAGAAGAGGCCCCAGAGAAGGGCCTTGCTGGCCCAGGGCTGTCTGCACCAGTTTCAGAGCATGTCTGGGTGAGTCTCAGGGGAGAAGACACTTTTTTGAATGCATTTTTTACGATTTGTGTGTGACTGAATTTAAGATGTTATCAATCGTGTAAGACACACCATTACTGTGTAAATGCTAAGAGAGGAAAACATGCTGACAATAGGACCAGGACACACTCTGAAGTGTTACAGTAACTTTGCTTTCAGAGATTTTAAATGTGAAAAGGTGTCTTAGAATCAATGACGTAAGGTCTACCTCCCAGTTCACGACAGATGGGACCCTCCCTTGCCACTCCATGGGAGGACACCTGGCCCCAGCTCTGCCTCTCCGTGTGACGGAGGAGAAGTGGAAGCCCAGAGGGGCCCCGTCTCCCTGGGCTCCCCCCACAGCCAGCAAAATGTCTCCGAGTGGATGACTCGCCTGCCCAGAGCCCATCCTGGGTTTCTCTCGAAGCTGGGAGAGTGCCACAGTCACCCAGCGAAAGGGCAAAATGTGGGAGAAGGCTGGAAACGTAAACTTTCCAGAAATGCTGAAGCAATGGAGGAAAAAACACTTTTAAAATTCTGTGAAGTGACTTTGTAGGTTTAGGAACAAACATTATGTGTAACTTGACTTGATTACGAAACGATCACAGACAGCATAATTAAAAGACAACAAAAATCTGTATAAAACTGGAAACGTTTCTGAAAAATGTCATCTTTTTTCTTTTTTTTTCATATTTGAGGAAAACCCAAAAAAAGTCAAAGGACAGGGGAGAAGACTTCCTTCTCACTTCCACTTTTCTTCCCTAAAGCCCTTCGTGTTTGCTGGAACCGCAGGAAGTCAAGGACCCGAGTCTGCTCAAGCCACCAGCCCCTGGGCAGACCGGGGTCTGGAATCCCCGCCCGGTGACGCCCTCGTGTCAGGTGTGCAGAGCCGGGGCCAGTGATGCCAAGAACACCAGGCCCCCATGCTCCTCCGGACCAGTGGTCCCCTGTGCCAACCCATGCCCCTCGTTCTGCCCTGCAGGGACTGGGGGCAGGGGCACGGTCAGCTGGCACAATATGGGAGGCTGGGGTCTTTGGACCTTGGAGAAAGCGAGGGTCTTGCCCCGCTTGGGTCTTTGGAGTCTAGAATATAAGATTCAAAGATCCAACAGAGACTGATCACTCTGAAAGTAATACGATTTTCAGGGGAAAAAAAAAAAAAAAAGATAATCTTTTTTAGAACAACAGCTGGGGATTTTCGATCTTGTCCAGGGAGCTCAGGAGACTCCAAGATCGGGAAAGGTATCATTCGATCCCTCTCCGCTGTCTGGACCAGTGGTTCCCAAAGTGGGCCCCGCTGCCTCAGCTGCACCTGGGAACTCACTGGAGACACATTTTCAGGCCTTGCCTGGCCTAAAGCATCAGAGCCAGGCTGAGGCCCAAGGTGTCCCTTGTAGCAAGCCCGCCAGCGACTCAGATGTCCCCACCGTGTGAGTTCAGTGTGGCTGTCAGTCTCCGTCCGGCCTCGAAACCAGCCAGGACACGGCTCTTGCAGACGAGCTTTCTCTGCCCACATCCGCTTCTGAGAGCGGCCAGTAATCCCAGCCCCTAGGGTCACCCACTTAACCCTGGTTTCTCTGCTGGAAAACTAAGCTTTCCATAGCCACACACGCCCGGTCACAGACCCCCGATGCTCTACTTGGTTCCAAAGTAACTGGCTCTGAACACAACACACTGTCGCTTCGTCTATGCCCTGGCACTGCCGGCTGGAGGAGCGGGAAGGGACTAATAGGTCACAGCGGCTCCTGACCGGGCAGGCAGTGGGGAATGAGAAAGAAAAACGCAGCCCAAGTAACTTAGACCTGAAATAACTACAAAGCAAACAATAACAAACTCCCTAATCCAGCCTTTGGCTTGTGACACACATAGTTTGGAGAGGCCAGGGGCCAGGAGCGAGGGGCAGGTCATGTTCAGACCAGCCCCCGTCCTCAGGGTTAGCACTGGCATGATGACAATCTAGGCCACAAGGGGCCAGCAGTCCCTGCACAGGCAGGCAGCTCTCACCCGTGCCGCGGTGGTGGCTGCTGCTCCCAGGGACCGTTTTCCTCTCCTTATCAGCCCTTTCTAGGAAGGTGTGTGTTTATATTTCAGCCAAGGCCTTGTGGGAGGAAGCTCAGGAGCGGTTCTCCATCACTCCCGGCCGCTGGCTCCCTGGCACACGGCCGGTGTCCCTTAGTCTCTGGGCTCCTGGGACCAGCTCCCTCTCGTTTCACACAAGAACTCTTCAGCCAAGACACCTCCCCGAGGCCACTGGCAGCTGCCAGCTCCTCCTCACCAGGGACTCTTCAGTGCCCTTCGTAACGACAGAATGACCTGTCCTGTTTCTGGTCCTGCACTTTAACCCACGCTCTTCCTTAAACACACATCAGCTTTAGCTCCTGTCACCACTGGAAAACCAGTCCCACCGGGCCAGGGACTCATTTCCACAGGGAATGTGCTGCCTTTGCTCTCTGACAGCCTGAGTTGGTGGCCCAGACTCTGGGGAAGTGGAGGCATCTGTGACTAGAAGCTCCTGCTGGCGGTGGCACTGTCCGCCCCGAGCCCCAGCACCCCCAGCCAGCGTGGGGCAGTGCGGCTCTGTGGGAAGAGGATCTGCTCAGTGAGGACCAACCTCAGGCCACTTCTTGGGGACAGTGGCTGGGCATCTCTGAGTGGCGACTGCAGAGTTAGCCCTAAGAGCGGCTGAGGGGAAGGGTGCCCCTCTCTGCCCGAGCCCGAACGAGGCGGAGCGCCACCTACCCAGGTCGGCGTCCGTGCTCTTCTTCATGTCTTTCTGCAGCCTCCGGGTCTGCTCCTCCAGCCTGCAAGGCAGGGACGGGCCTGGGCACCGGCCTCACCGGCTGCTTCGGGGCCCCTTCCTCCCCCTCCCCCTGAAGTGGCCCGAGTGACTACTCCGGGACGCCTGCCGGGGAGGAGCAGGGGCCCTGCTCCACGGGGACTGTCCCCGCCGACTGAGGTGCCACTACACACTCTGCACGAGGCCACGCACCCAAAGGCTACAAGTTAACGACTCTCGCACGGCCACCTGCTGGGGAGAGCGGCTGGCAGCTGGTGAAGCCGCTGCCCTCAGCCCCCAGGGCACTAACGGGCAACAACGCAGCCCACGAAGGGCGGTGAGGAGACGAGGCCTCGGGAGGTGAGACCTGGCATGAGGCTCCTGCCCGTCCCCACCTCTCGATTCCTCCTCCTGGGGTTTGACACTCACTGCTGGAGTTTTCCATACTCCCTCTCAAAGTCTCTCTCCACCTGCAAGAAAGAGATAACTCAATCACCGGAGCAATGACAACATGGTGGAAAATGTCTCCCGGCCTCCCGCCATTCTGTCCACACCCTCCCCCGGGTCTGCAGAAACAACACCGTCCAGTTCACACAAGCACCAGCAGATCATTAATGACAGTATCCCTGTAGTCCCAAATTAATGAGCTGTTTGATTTAGGGAGAAAGACTCCCCTCCCAGGTGGGCAGGCCAGGCAGGCAGCAGCGGGTTGTGGCTCTGCTCTGCCACCGCGGGAGCCAGGCACTAAGAGGTGCGCCCTCCTCTCGCCCCCCTCTCGCCCCGCCCTGGGGGCAGTCAAGGTGCTCCCAGTGTGACCAAATCCCACCCGGGGGTGGGGAGCAGCAGGGCACAGAGGAAGAGACCAGAGCAGGTCACCTCCCCTCTCGGCCTGGCTTTGCTCACAGGGCCCACCTGTCGGCCCACCCGTGGGCAGGGGAGATGGCGCACACGCGCCCTGTGAGCTGGGACGTACCGAACACAAACGCTGTCACTGCTCACTCAGGCGAGCCTCTCTACGTTCATGACTCGTGGTCAAACTCCCCGGCGCCAGCAACACTGAACCTGAGCGGGCGTGAGCCCTGAGCCAGCGCCGCCACTTGCGGGGAAGATGAGGAAAGTCCAGCACTTTCTCTAGTGCCCCAACTTCCCTATCTACAAACTGGGGTGTCAATAACGGCCCCTCACGGGGCTGAGATGTGGAGCAAATGACGTCTGAGAGGCTAACGGAGTCCAGGATCCAGCAAAAGCTCATCTTAAGGAAAACATTCCAGATTCACTCCCACTAAAGCACATGCTCTTGATCGAAGTTTAAAGTGTTACCTACCCCTGGGGATTTGCAGTTTGGAACCAAAGTCTTAGCTGGAGGAATGACAAGGCTCTGGTGTGACTGCAGGGGGAGCCCTGCCTGGGCCCTTCACGGAGTGCACTTCGGTCTGGTCCTCTCCCCAGCAGGGCCACGGAGGACAAGCAGAGACAGTAAGAGGTGGACTCTGATACTCACTGTGGAGCCTTAAAAACAGCAACTAACACTTCAGAGCCTCACTTTCTTTCCTAGTAAAATGGGATAATTTCATTTAGTCATACTCTGTGTAAACTTCAAGTGGCCTACAAGGAAATGAGGATAATGTCAACCTTGGTGGCTTGACGTTTAAAGCAGGAGTGTACACGGCGCACACAGCAAGGTGCCTGGCCTACGGCTGCGCTCACCAAATGTTCGATTCCTCATTCTTCTCCTGCTCATGGAGGTGCTGGGAGGACCAGAGTAGTACGAACCTGCAGCTGGCCTGTAAACCCTTTCTTCCTTTTTTAATTGCAAAGATGGGGTCTTGCTATGTTGCCCAGGCTGGTCTCGAACTCCTGGCCTCAAACGATCCTCCCACCTCAGCCTCCCCAATTGCCAGGACTACAGGCGTGAGGCACCATGCCTGGCAGGGACTGTAACTCCTTTAGCCAAGAGGAGGGGCAGCCCCAAGCACATGGGAAACTGCCAGCTGGGAAACCGGGATTTTGGCTAAGCACAGGGTGCCGTGCCTGGGGGCCGCAACAGTGCACTAACTCCCATCACTGGACACAGCGCCTCTTACCACATGGGACGTGACAGCTGAGCAGTGTGTTTACATGTTAAAAGTATTTCTTTCCAGAAAGATGAAATTAAAACGAAGCATTTCCTGGCCAGAATCAAGCTCTCCCAGAGGCACAGAACACACAGTAGGTGCCCTTGGGGGAGGGGAGGCGCTAGCCTTTGCGGAGCCCCAGAGCTGCAGCCGCGGCTGCCCGTCCCGGCACCTGCAATCCCCCACGTGTGCTGACGTGTGTGGGACGTCAGGAACACCTGGCCTCCCTGGCTGGGGACTGCTTGGGCTTGCACAGGGAGGGACTTCAGGTTTCCAACTCTGCTGGATCATTCTGGTTGATGAGAAACTCGAAGTCTCATGGCGGAAGCTGACAAGCATGTCAGCGGTAGGAGCTCCATCCTTCTGTTTTACTTGCTGCTGCTTAAGGCCACGGGACAATCTAAGAGGAGTTTATGAACCTTTCACCTCCCCTGTTTCCAGCAGCCAGCGTGGCTTCTATAGCCCACTGGCCAGAGATCTCTCTCCTCCTGGGGAAAGACGCAAGGGGAACACTGCCAGAATTCCAGCCCCAGATGATGGCTCAGGGACTAAAGGGACACACTGGAGTCTCATTCCGAGGTATATGCATACTGAGGAAAAGAGCCAAACGGAAAAGATCTGAATATCTCTGAATGCTTGATGCCTTTGCCAGAAAGACAGCTGGAGCCCAGTCAGCAAGGCAAGTTCAACACATGTGCACGGACCGCCAGGGATCAGGACGGGCCGGGCCAGGCTGGCGAGGTCAGCGCAGGGAGAACCAAGCGCTAGACGACCACCCGAGGCTGTGCCCTGCGTTCGTCCTCCAACGCTGCGCTATTCAGTGCTCTATCCACGGTGTCTGGGCCAGGCCCTGGCATGGAGCAGGAACTTGGTATTTGCTAAATGAACGAACAGGCTGAGGCCCCCCCCCAACAAACTTACACTCACGGTGAAGGGAAGGGCTGGGGCTCCGATCCCAGGACTGGGTGCGACTGATCGGAGCCCAGACCTTAGCATTCCGGGAAGCCCTCCTTCACGGCTGCCCGTTGGTGGAAAGTGGCTGCCCTTGCCTATGCCCTGACATGATTAAGGACGATCAATGAGGCCGAGGGCCCTGTCACTTGGCAAGTGGAAACCCTTCTCCAGTGGAAAGGCTGTGTGGCCAGACTCTTTTTGGCCCTGACTTCACAGAGCACCTACCCAGCTAGGAATATGCTTCCCGTGTGCACGAGACCCTCCCAGGTTACACAGGGAGGGGCAGCCGCTTCTCCACACACAGATGCTCCCCCACTTCATGGGACCTGGGGAGCGAGAGGGGACTAGGCAGAGGTCAGGATCGGGAGGGGAGAGCTTTTGCTCTTCCGGCTCAGTTCCGGTGGTCAGCCCCTGCAGAGAATACGACACGCCAGCCAAGGCCTCCGCAGTAATGGAATTTGCGTACCTGGGCACAGGGGAACAGCAAGGGCACAGAGACAATGCTTTCTTTGTGCCTGACAGTTGGGTGCCTTGAGCCAAAAACCTCCTGAAACTCCCTGAAGATAACATGAGCATTTCTTCCCATGACAGGGGCGCCACGACTTCCAATAACCCGGGAGCCACATCTGCTCCCCTCCCCGAAAGTGCCTGGGCAAGAACAACAGCGTGCGTCATCGCCGTGCAGGGGCAGCTGCCAGAGATGCTGAGACAACTGCACAGCCCAGGCCTGTTCTGGGGGCCGGGGAGCGGCAGGGGGGAGAGTGAGCGAGGAGAGGCAGGGGCTCGCTACATTTGCTTCAGTGCCTGTGGGGCGTGGGGGTCTGCGCCAAGGGAGCAAGTCACTCTACTCTGAGCTTTGATTCCCTGTGGGGGACCAAAGGCCCAGCCTGCAATGTCACTGCACTGGGGAACCGAGCTGCTTGGGACAGTTTATAAAGAGAGTCAAATCAACCACCTTCCTGTAAGGCATTAGTATTCACTGAGGGGTTGTGTGCCAGACACTGTGTGGAGTGCCACACAGGCACCATCATCATCTTCACTTTACAGATGAGAGAACTGAGTCTCCGAGAAGCGGAGGAGCTGGCCCCAGGTCACAGACAGCCTGTGGCAGGCCTGGGATGGGAATCCAGGCTGCCAGCCTCCCAGCCCTGACTTCTTAACTGCTACCCAACAACTAGTCTGTCTGGGGGAGTCAATGCCATAAATCAGAGGGCCACGATTCCCTCTCAAAGGAGACAGAGGCAAGGAAGGGAAGAGGGACGCCACGCTGCATCTGTCCTTCCCTCTGGAGTCCTTGCCACCCCTCACATTAAAGGACCCAGACATCTTTCCGTTAACAAACTCTGGCAAAGAAGCTAGAAAGTACATTCTAGCCTATACTTTTCCATGGAGAACAAAGGCTATTTCTATAAGGGTTGGGGTGTTGGGACGGTTTTTTGCTTCTTGTTTGCTTGGTTTTTTTTTTTTTTTTGCAGTGAGTGTTGGGAATAAAAGACCCTTCTCAAAACCATTTCCCTTGCAGATCTGCCATGGATTAAACTCTGGAGACCCAGAGCCACACCTTCCCACTTCCTGTAGCCGGCCAGACCCAACGCTCGCACGCCCAGATTCTTTGGGCTTCAGCTGACAGCTTCCACAGATGGTCGGCCGCTGCATGGGAGGTAAACTCCGAGTCTGTCGGCAACCTGCCTTTGCAGGAAGCAGGGAGGGCTCTTTTAACTCGGGCCCATTTCCTTTCAAGTGACCTAACTTGGGAGCTCCCAAGGATGGAGACGTTGGTCAGGTGTGTGCTGAACTTCCCGCCAAACTGAAGCAGTATCTTTCCTACAGTTCTCTCTGAGAGCTGAGCCAAGGGGGGAAGGAGTTAGTGAGACAAGGAGAACTGTCAGGGGCTGGTATGACAGACACAAGGGCCTCCACTGCATGGACTTTCTGGAGTTGTCACACTAGAGGCTCTATAGTCATGGTCCCCCATCTTGAAACCAACTCACTGAGCTTTGTGGGCGAGGGGGCTGAAGAGGCTGTTCCGTCCTAGACCTCCCAAATTCCTAGACCTCCCAAATCCCAGGAGGTCGTCATAGCCTGAGGCAGCACAGAACAATGGAATGAGTACTGACCATAGGCTCAAACCTGAGTTGTTCCACCGCCCCCCCCACCCCCCCGAAACAGAGTCTTGTGCTGTCACCCTGGCTAGAGTGCAGTGGCATCATCACAGTTCACTACAACCTCAAACTCCTGGCCTCAAGCAATCCTGCCTCAGCCTCCCTGCTAGGATTACAGGCGTGAGCCACCGCGCCTGGCCTTAAGCCTGAGTTCTAATTCCAGCTCTGCCAGTATGGGGCTTTTAGAACTGCAGAAAGTCACTACAACCCTTTCCATGGAGCTTGCTGTCTTCATCAGGAAAAATCAGGAGGGTGGACCAGATGACCTCTAACTTTCTAAAAGTCTATGATTCTCTTCCTCTCCCATCCTGGAGATCAAATAGGGATAAAAACTGGGGGCTTAAAAGGCAGTGGTGGGATTTAGTCATCCTCTCCTGCTGAGGGACTCTGGATCACTGCCAAGAAAGCATCAGGAGTGGAGAGAAGTGGACCCGGACCACCTGGAAAAGCTTCCTGGTCTTTTCTGCAATTGAGATGCCAGAAGTAAGGGCCTGGGCTGTGTCTTTGGTGGGGGGGGGGGTCTCTGTTTAGGGGCCCTCTTAGGAAAAGGTGTAGACCTCCAGGCCAGCTCCTAGAGGTGGACCCACTCAGAAGCAGTGCCTTCCTCCCGCCTCTGCAACCCACCTCTTCCACCTGCCCAGAGATGAGGAAGGGACCAGGCTGACCTCGGGGGAAAACGTCCCTTGGAGAGGGGGCTCCGCCAAACCCCATTCTACACGAGGATACAGACCTCCACGAGTGGGAATAAGGCCCAGGTTGTGCTTCTGTCTTCCCAGCCCCAAGATGTGTTGAGTCAAAGCTCTGGTGCTGTGCAAAGGCCACGTGACATAGAGCTGAATCTCACAGCAAAACAATTGGGGTACTCACTGTTTTGGGAACAATCTGTTTCTTGGGCTGTGTAATCTTAAAAGGAATCCTATAAGAGAAAGAGACAAAGAAGGATATTGTGAGAAATGGGGAGGGATGTGGCTGAAACAGTCAACATGGTATAGGCCACTTTCCTCCAGGAGGGTGAGGAAGACTGGCAGTGGCTCGCTCTTGAACTTGGACCCCCTGCCCTGGCAGGCGTAGGAACATCACACCCCGGCTTGGTTTTAGGAGAGAGAACCTCCCATCAACAGCGTCACACGCAGGTTCTTGGGCACCACCCTCTGCCCCAGAGCACCTCTCCTGCTAACAGCCTGTCCTTTAAATACACTGAAAACGCGAGGGCAGAAAAGAGGAGACACCATGCAAATCACAATCAGTATAAACCTGTGTCTTGAGGGGCTGCAAAGTCAGAAATTACAGACTCACGGCAATAGCTATCATCTTTGAAAACACGCCTTTATAAAAACACCACAAAAATCACTTATGGTCTATATTAGGAGTTTCACTACTTCCCTGTAGAGGGACAAGCTGGATCTGCAGAGCTTCTTGGGAGGATGGAGGCTGGGGAGGGAAGACAAATTATAGGGACATTAATGACTGGCCAGTGTGGGCTATTTCCCTGGGAAAACTGACAAAATCTAAAAGCGGCTAACTTGCGGAAGAATCTGAAATGAAGCCTGAGTCTGCCTTGAACTTGCTCTGAAGCCCTGCACCTCAGACTCCCCACTTTGAAACGGAAGACAGGTGGGCACAATACAAGGGAAACCACTGAGCAGGCTGCCCTCTGGAAGGTGACAACGGCACCAGGACTTCACTTCCTGCTCTGTAAAGGGAGTGCATCAAACTAGGTAATTCAGAAGCTTCCTCAAGGCATTGACTATTCTCTGGTTCTCTGATTCTGAGAGCTGTGGCCAGGCTAGACAGCCACCAGAGCTCATCCCAACGGCTCCAGAAAGGGCAGGCTCCCCGCGCCCCGGCAGGGAGAGAGTCAAGAAGCCCTGGGGTCGGCTGGGGAGGAGGGTGCTCACTCAGCCGGCTCCCACCTCTCTCCTTGCCTTTTGGCTAAGCCAGGCAGAAGCTCTTCAATTCAAACCTCCCGCCCCCATGCTGCACCCGATCCACTTTCCTCCACGCCCGCTTCTCCCTGAACCTGCTTCCATTCGGCCCAAACTGACCAATACTGTTGTTAAACTCAACAGTATAATTAACCACCGATAATAACCCCAGACAACGATCCGGTTGAGGGGATGGGCCAGCCTGAGTCACAGTGGTTTAAATTTAATTTCTGGAGGACATCCTGTTTATTGTTCACGCAGTCCCATAATTTGGGAGTGTTAACCCTTTGGGGGCTGGCAGATTCACGTAGCTTCTACAAACAAATCGTCCCTGGCTATGTGATTGCCAGAGGGGAATGAGGCAAGGTATGGAAACGAGAAGGAAAGAAAAAGTGAAATTGCTATTTCCCTTTCTCAGACCTAAAGAGGATAGGTTCAAGGGGAAATGAGTCTTCTCCCCAAGCCCCGGGTCACTCTGCCCACGATCACGGATTGGAGCTGACACATAAAATGGTTTTGGACAGTGAACAATTGTCCTCGAGGACCGTTTTGGAGATGGTGCAAATGAGGTCCTGGTGGCATTGCAAAAACACTGCTCGTGCTCCGTGGGAAGATGCTGCAGTGGAAAAAGCTCTAGACCAGATCTCAGAAAACCTGGTCTCTGCCTCTGACTAGTTTTGTGATTTAAACAAATCACAATCTCTGGAGCCCAGTTTCTTAAACTGTGAAACAAAAGACTTGGACTACATGATCCCTTCTGCTCATCTAAAACGGGAATTCTAAACTGAATCTCCATTCCAAGAATATGGGGAGTAGGATGAGAATTCTACGTGGTCTTCAAAATGCTCCTTGGAGTCTAGTACCGCACACTAGGGACCGAGAGATTAGGAACTTACATTCCATTATTTGTGGTGCCACAGCCTCTCTCTAAATCTTAATTTAGAATCACTGTATTTTTAGAACTGTAAGTTACCATAGAAATTTTTTTTCCAGTTCAACCCTCTCATTTTGTAGACGAGGAAGCAGATCTGGGGAGGTCCAGTGACTTGCCCAGGGTCGTTCTGCCAGTTCACAAGAGGACCAGGGACAATCGGCACTCCTGGCTGCTGGCCCGGTTTCCTCCCTGCTACTCACAGCTCAACGCTCTTCTCACGTGCGTTTGTTCCATGTATTTGATCGAAATGCCTGGTTTTACAGTACTATGGAGTTAGAAGGGCCCTGTCATTCTTTAAAGGATTGAATATTAAACGGGAGAGCGCTTGTGCTGAACCGGGTGCTCTGGCACAAGTGAGAGGTTATATTACTATGTAGACCGAACCGAGTCTCTCTTTGTATTTCCATCACAGCTCCTGACGATCATATATAACTTTATCATACTATTCTGATGATTTTTCAACTCACCTGCTCAAAAGCCCTCTCTCTTCCGGTTAGAAGAACACCTTTTTTTTTTTTAAATAAGCTTTTTAAGGTTGGATTTATAGAAAAATTGTGAAGGAAGTATATAATTCCCACGTCCCCCACACTCAGTTTCTCCTTCTGATATTAGCACGGTCCATTTGTCACAATCAACCAACACTGAACTATTCAAGACTATATTCAGATTCCCTTAGATTTCCCTGGTGTCCTCCTTTCAGCTCCAAGATCCCACCCCGGTTACATCGCATTTAGCTACTATGTCTCCTTAGGCTCCTCTGGGCTGTGATAGTTTCTCAAACTTTCCTTGTTTTTGGTGACCTTGACAGTTTTAAGGAGTGCTGGGTAGGCATTTTCTAGAATGCCCCCCAAGTGGCATTTGCCTGATGTTCTTCTCCTGCCTAGACTGGAGTTAGGCATTTTGGGGAGGAAGATGATGGAGCTGAAGAGCCATCGTCCTCACATCACATCGAAGGTCCATGAAATCGACATGACTTATCCCTGTTGACGGGTACCCTGATCACAGGCTGGAGCAGTCTGTCTCAGCTTCCTCCACTATGAAGTTGCTACCCATCCCCCCTTTCCATACTGCACCCTTTGGGAGAAAGCCAATGTGCAGAGCCCTATTTATTACTTTATATATTCACTTATCACTATGGATGCACAGATCCTCATCTTACATTGTGGGTTATGGTCTAATACTACTTGATTTTGATACTCAAACTATTCTAGCTTGGCCACTGACAACTCTTTCGGTTGGCTCTGACGTCCTTTTGACATACCCACATCAGTGTGTGTGTTGTCCAGCACTTCCTTACTTTCTGGCACTACGAGATGCTCCAGGCTCGTCTTGTACATTTGCTGCCCCAGCCCTAGAATCCACGGAGGAATTCAGCATTCAACGAGCCTCTGTGATATGGTCTCAACCTTCCTTTTAATCTTTTTTCCCATTCACCCAATACAACTACCCTGATTCAGCTAAGTGGATGCTAATCCCCCAAATCTAGACTCCTTATAATTTCCTATCCCAAACTGGGATGTTTCTGAATGCCTGTCATCAGGACAACTTGGACTACCAGGGGCAACTGGCCCACATGGCACCCCACCCACATGGAATGTCCTCTCTCCCCCTGGCCTGAGCAAAGCTGCTCTCAAGTCTAAAACCTCACTTACCTTCTTCTAAAACATCTAAGACTTATTTGGCATTTAAAAATATTTTACAGATAATTACAGTTTATCCCCTTAAAAAGTAAAATATGCTCATCAGAAAAAGTAACTTTTTAAAAAGTTATAAAAGTAAAAACATGCTATCAGAGAAAACTTGAGAAATACAGAAAGAGGGAGGGAGGAAAAAAAGGGGGAAACCCACTCCCCCATCCATGTCTCCTATCTAATAGATGACCAGGGTTAATGTTTTGGTGTTGTTAATCATATTTTTAAAATCTGCAGAAAGACAAACAACTGAAGCAAACATGCCAAATGTTAGTAGTGGTTAATTCTGGGTGCTGAGAATATGATTACTGTTTTCTTCTTTGCACTTTCCATATTTTTCTCAAATAAACCAAAAAAACTCCTTGTTTTTTTTCTTGACTACAAAAATAGCACCTGATCAGTGTTAAAAACTTGGAAGACATGGAAAAACACAAAGGGCAAAACATAAACACACACACACACACACACACACAAAAAAAAACCCAAATGAAAAAATAAACAATAATGCCCTGAATCACAGTGTGTACATGTGTGTTTCTTAATATTTAATAACTTTTAAAAGTAAAGGAAATACATATCATGAATTCATTTATTCATTTGTTTTTTAGAGACAGGGTCTTGCTCTGTCACTCAGGCTAGAGTGCAGTGGCACGATCATAGCTCACTGTAACCTCCAACTCCTGGGCTCAAGCAATCCTCCTGCCTCAGCCTCCTGAGTAGCTGGGACTATAGGCATGCGCACCACTATGACTGGCTGATTATTTTTAATTTTTTGTAGAGATGGAGTCTCACTATGTTGCCCAAGCTGGTCTCGAATTTCTGGCCTCAAGCAATCCTCCTGCCTCAGACTTCCAAAGTGTTGGGATTAAAGGCATGAACCACCACACCTGGCCCCATGAACGTTTTTACATGCCAATTGTCATTTCTCATCATTCTGATTTTTAAGAGCTACAGAAATAAAACTAGTGGTAGAGGTAGACAATGAAAATGTACCACTAGTTTTATTTCTGTAACCCATATCATTTATTGTTGGTCATTTCAACTGTTTCGATTTTTTTCTGTTAAAAACAAAAAGCCTAATAGCTAAATCTAACAGCTAAATCTTCACCCACACCAAAGATCAGTCACACAGGATGAAGTCTCACAATTGGAATTACTGGGTCAAAGGATATATACACCTTCAAGGCTTTGATACATTTTGCCAAACTGCCCTAGAGACAGATTGAAATAGCTAATGTTCTTTGAAAGATTGGAACAGTTTACACTACAGCACCTGCCCTTTGGCTTGTATATCAGGATTTTTTCCTGGCTTAGTGTTTGCCTTTCACATTTATACATTCGTGTATAACGTACAGAAGCTTCTGATTAGTATGAGGTCAAATATACCTGATCCATCTTTTCCTTTGTGATTTCTTCTTCTGGCGTCACACTGAGAAAGACCGGCTCTCTCTGTACCGACGACTTACAACTATTCACCTATATTTACTTTATTACTTTTATGACTTCATTTTATTCATCTAAATTCTACTTTTATCAAAGTTATACATATGCATAGTTCAATAAGGCAACACGATTTATTAAGTAAAACATTAGTTCCTAGGCCCGCTCAGTCTCATTTGCCAGAGATAACCACTTTCAAACTCAGCTGTTTTTTGGCATTTCCCTTGGCACATCTAAAGAAAAATGTTTCTATTGCTACCTATTATTGACTGTTAGGTTTTTAGGCACTAGCTATTGACTTTTTACTCTGGAACATGAGGATTTAACTAATAGAACAAAAACACTATCGGGTGCTCATCCATTCTCCACAGATACACTTACAACTCCCCTTCTTCTCAATATAGTTAGACTATAACTTGGTTTGGTTAATATTAAGTAAACTATTATGAGGATATTGTGATTTACTTTCCATCCTGCATCTGGTGGCCAGGAGGTTGTTCAGCCTGTCACAGCTTCAGAAGACTGCAGTTCCAGATGATGTGCTGAATCACAACTTCATGACAGTTTCCAAACCAAACCCCCAGCTAAGCCACTTCCAAATTCCCGACCAACAGAAACTGTTTATTGTTGTTTCAAGCCATTAAGTTGTGGGGTATGTAGCAATACAGTTAATAACACACTGCCTATTTTTTTTTACTTTCCCTAAAATTGATAATGGTCACTTTTCTTTCACTTGTTTAATTATCTATGTACTTATCCCTAATTCAATCTGTGGTCTCTACTCTCAATACAGTCATTCATATCACGTATTCTCTCATTTGCATCTTCTTGAAGCACTCTGCACTGGCGCTGCTGGCCTCCTCCAATCTGGACTGGCTGCCTGCTACCCGGGGTGGGGGTGTGCTGCTGTCATCCTCTGCTCTCCCTTCACCATCCTCACTGGGATTCTTTTGACTTCTCTCCCATGATTTCCTCCTGGTCCTCCTCTTTACTGGTTTACTCTTTACTTTGGTAGAAACAAAGCACGTGGGAGATCATTTTTGAGACTCTGCATATACTAAAAACTTTTTATTGTACCCACAGGCTAGTTTGGCTGGGTGTAGAATTATAGGCTGGACATAATTTCTTCCAGAATTCCCAAAGCATTGCTTCTCTGTCTTCTAACTTCCCAATACTGCTGTTGTGGTGAAGTCTGAAGCCAGTGATTCCTATTCTTTGTATGTGACCTATTTTTTTTTTTTTTTACTTTCTTTATGCAATCTTATAGGATCATATGTTTGTCCCAGTGTTGTAAAACTTCACAATGATGTGCTTTGTGGGTCTATTTTCATCCATAGTGCTGGGTCACAGGACTGTTCACCTTGGCAATTTATAATCTTTAGTTCTGGGATTTAAAAAAAAAAAAAAAAACATCGTTGTTGATTTCTTCTCCTCCATTTTCTGTTGCTTACTTCTGAAATTGGTATAATTTTGATGCTTGACCCTCCTTGGCTGGTCTTTCAATTTCTGTTTTTTCATTCCTACTATCAGACAATTTCCAAGAGCTCTTTTTAATTTTCAGGATGTCTTTTAAAAAAAAAAAAGTATCCTGTTTTTATTTCACAGATGCCTTATCTCTCTGAGGATCTTAATGACAGCTTTAAAAAAAAGTTCTTCCTTTATAGTCTCAGTTTCCCTCCAAGTTGCTCTTTTTGTTTAGTCTTTATTTTTCACACTAATGCTTTCCTTGGATGAATGGTAATTCTTGGCAACCTATTCACATATATGCCAGGGAGACAAAAAACGCTGACTATAAGCTCTGAGCACGTGGATCAAGTTTGTCTATTGCACAGGGTGATTTGGCTAAAGAGTTTTGTGGGGAACTCCCTGATGTCAGTATCCTTTTATCTTTTCTCCTAAGCAGGTAAAATTCCCTAGAGAAGATTCTTCCATTCTCCTGCTTTGGGCAAAAAGGCCCAGCTCAGTGTTCCGGGAGCTCAGCAAGTGGAAGAGATCTAGAGAGTGTGTGTGAGCGTGTGTGTGCAAGAGAGAGAGAGAGAGAGTGTGTGTGTGTGTGTGTGCATGTGCACCTGTGAGTGTCAGGGGGAGAGGAAGTGGTGTGTTTTGGTGCTCCATTTGCATACATTCACTTCATCCTGATTTCACTATGGTGGTTCTACCCTCAACTGTGCCTGATGCCTTCTCAGAGGTAGGTCTGGGTTTTATGGGCCTGAAGCTTATACAACTGTGCAGGCCCCTTTAAAGAAAAAGAATATAAAATTACAAATATAAAAATAGGCATGAAAGTGAATACTGAGGCAGAGAAAAGAGCATAACAAATGACAAGTTTCAAAAGCTGACAAATGACATAAACATCAGAAAATCAAGAATAACCTAATATTTTTATTAATCATCTGCCTAACACACCTCTTTTTTTCCTACATTTTTTGGCTGCATAGTCTTTGATTGCCTCTTCATGTGACACAGAATTGGTAGCATCATTTTCTTAGAATGAAAAGAAAGATAATTCCGTCTTTCCTCCAGTATGGTTGATTGAAATTTGCTTTCTACTACTGACAGTTTAGAAAAGCCTTTGTTCAGCTTATTGGTAATATATAAGTATAAATTTTATAAGACTTAGGAAAATTTCATGTTTCTTCCACAAATAAACTGTAAGGTTTCAGGGCACATTTCAAGATTTCTTGTATAGTGACTAATTTTAAATGCTCTTTGAATTAATGACAGCAACCAGTTTGTCATTAACGTCCTTGTAGGAGGGCATATCATAAGTTCTGTTATTTTCATTAGGTCTTTCATGTTAAATTTACCAGAAATCTCTATGTTTTATCAATGTGTTTATATGATTTGCTCCTCCTCTTCATTAACTGGATTACCAAACAATCATGACTCCTATTTAAAACTGTTCTCATTCTCTTACTGGATCACTAGCTTTGGTACAATCTGAAACATTCTGTTATACCTTGCTTGATTTCAGAATGATTTCCACCAGTTTAACTGCTCACCTTTAACACTTTTGTGTTCCATTATTTATCCAATTTTCCCCTTAGTTTTTAGCTAAATTTAAAGATGACCAAAAAGGTATCCTTCACATATTTCCAACTCAGGCGTCTATAATTTCTTGTTTTGTTAAAAAATTTCCAAAAATGTCTTCACAAATTTCAGTTAAAACAGTATACTCCCAACTCAACCTGCTAGTCCCATCCCAAAAAAGGGCTAGGCTACCCCAAAGGTGCCTGATAAGAGGGGTAGGATGAAGAAGAAAGAGGAGGAAAGGAAGACAAGAGGTTTTCTTAACTAATTGCAGTATAAATACTTCGTTCTCAGTTTACAAAACACAGGCCCATATCATGGCTACAGCTCGCTCCTTCCAGGGCCTTGAACAAGGTCCACGCAAGTCGGGGGCTCTAAAGCTGAAGCTTCGTTAGCTCCTTGCAGTGAATCCACCTCTGTGTCCCCCAGTACAGAACCCTTTGGAGGGGGAAACAGGAGTGGGGGACTCTTCATTCTTCTGCTAGGGTGGGGCAGGGACAGTCTCCCAGGGAAATGGAGTTGGGGAGAGGTTGGGGCTCTAGACTTACTCATAAAGAGCTTTCAACCAATACTGATCTCAGCTCCCAACTTCTAGAGGGGCTTCTAGAGGTACTCTGTACCAATGACTTTGAGATTCCGTGACATGAGGTGGGATGGCTCTTGGTTTTCCCAAATGCCAGTTTAGAATTTGGCTTTCTTGGAACTACTAAGTCAGTTACCTCATGTAACTGCACTCCAATTCCCAAATTTTGTGGGTGTCTCTTCTAACTTTCCCTGACCTTGTGGATTTATGTCTTTATAAAAATTCATTTTATTGTGCTTTTTGTGGGATTTGTGAGCGAGATAAATTAGATGTATTCAATTTGCCATCTTTACTCAGAATCTGGCTTGATTTGAAATAACAGCTTGATTGAGAGATAATTCACATACACAACATTCACCCTTTTAATGTACAATGTACTTTAAAAATGTACAAATTTGGGGTTTTTAGCATATTCTTAGAATTGAGCAAAAATCACTACTAATTTCAGATTTTCATCACACCAAAAAGTAACCACATACTATTAGCAAGTAACTCCTTTCCTTCCAACCCCTGACAACCATTACTCTACCTTGTCTCTATGGATTTGCCTTTTCTGGACATTTTGCATGAATGGAATTATATACTATGTGGCCTTTTGTGTTGGCTTCTTTCATTTATCAAAATGTTTTCAAAGGTCATCCATATTGTAGCATGTATCAGTACTCCATTTTTTTTAAGTCACTGAATATTATTCCAGTGTATGGATATACCACATTTTGTCTATCCACTCATCAGCTTATGAACAATTCGGGTTGTTTCCCCTTTTTCATTATTTATGAATGCTGCTATGAACATCTACATGCAAGATTTTGCATGGGCATGTTTTTGTTTCTCTTGGGTATACATCTAGGAGCAAAAATGCTAGGTCATATGGTCACTCTATGTTTAACCTTCCAAGGATCTGCCAGACCAGACTGTTTTCCAAAGTGGCTGCACCATTTTACATTCCCACCAGCAGTGTATGAGGGTTTCGATTTCTCTATATCCTTGCCAATATTGTCCATCTTTTTGATTTTAGCCATCCTAGTGGGTATGAGGTAGTATTTCATTGTGGCTTTGATTTGCACCTAATGACTAATGATGGTGAGCATCTCTTCATATATTTTTTTGTCATTTGTATATCTTTGGAGAAACATCTACTCAAATCCTTCGCTTATTCTAAAATTGGGCTGTCTTTTTTATCGTTGAGTTGTAAGAGTTCTTTGTATATTCTGGGTACAAGCCCCTGATCAGATAAATATTTTCTCTCATCCATGGTTGGTTTTTCACTTTCTTAATGGGGTCCTTTGAAGCTCAAAAGGTGTACATTTTGATGAAGTCCAATTTACCTAGTTTTTCCTTTGTTGTTCATGCTTTTGGTGTCATATCTGAGACTCCTTTGGTTATTTTCATTTTTTATTATTCAAGATAAATTATTCAAAATCATCTGTGTGCCTTCTCCCTGCCAAGAAACCTCATAAGGATATTACTGGAAATGAATTATATTTATAGATTAAGTTTTTGAAGAACCTACATCTTTGTAAGTATTAGGTTTGCTCATTCAGATCCATAATATTTTTCTTTCATTCAATTCTTTTTATGTCCCCTGGTCTGAAGAGTTTTTTTCACTTAGGTTCTCTACATTTATAAATGTTAAGATCCCAAAGTAACACTTACATGTGAACTTTTTAGCCCTACATGTGTCTTAGGTGTGTGCATTTCGGGAATTTTTAGCCCTGTATGTATATGTACTAGGTGCGTTCCATGGAATTTGATATTTTTGGTTATGCTGTAAATGGGATTCTTTTTTTCATTTTATATTCCTGGTATTAGTACATTTTCCCTGAAACCAGACACCACACCTACATATTTAACCTATACAGCCCAAGAAATTCAAGCAGGAACAAAAGAAACTAATTAGGTTTTCTAGGAAGACAGTCTTGTTTGAAAATAATAAAATTTCACTTTTCTTTCCCAATATTTATACCTATTTCTTGTCTTGTGTTACTGTATTAGTTAGAAATTATAGGAAAAAAATGTTCCGACTTTGGTAAGTATGCTTTGAGTCTGATCTTTCACTCTTAAATACGAAGGGAGCAAGCTGCTGATTTCGGGAGCCAGGAAGCCTCCTAATAGTAAGAAAATACCTTTCTGCTCCTAGTTTACTAAAAGATACAAGGATTAGATTTTTGAATTCTACTAATGACTTTTCAGCAGGCATAGATGACCAGTTTGTTCTCCTACGGCCTATCATTGTGATGAGCGGTGCAAATACATTTCCTAACACTGAGCTGTCCTTTCATTACCAAGTAAACTCTGCTTGGTAAAGGGTACAGGTTAATTAACTTTGATGTGTGTGTGCCTTGCTTTCGGATTATGACACATAGCATCTCAAGGGCAGTGACTGAATGTTATGCTTCTTTGCAACTCCTGCAAGCACTGTACTAGGCACAGTGCTATTTTCAACTTTTATTGAATGAATATTCAGCAAATATTTATTAAGGGCCACCTCTGTTCCAAGCACCATGCTACATGCTAGGGATATCAGGATGAATAAGACAGACTCATTCTATGATCTCATGGAGCTTATAGTCTAGTGTTACGCACCTATTAATAGCAAGCACTGGATGAATGAGTAAAATAAATGTGCTGCCCCAAGGGCCCTGTAAAATACTACACTGTAGTTTAAGCTTCCTGAAGAAAGCTACCCTTAGATAAGGCTCTATGAAGAACAAAGAGAGGTAGTATCATTGTCTTTGGGCTCCCAAATCCTTATATGACCCAAACAGAACCTAAAAAGGGTATCACCAGCCAGCTGGGGTCTAGGGACAGTACATCCAGCAGAGACAGAGAAAATGGAGAGGGCCTTTGGCCTCAGAAGTAAAGCCTGGTGAAGTTACCAGAGTACGGGTCAGGGGAAAAGGAGAGGGGTCTCCTGGGTTTACTCCGAGGCTGCTAGATGGCAGATGTGATCCTGCTCTGCCAGAGAAACAGGCAGAAAGTGGGGCAGGTGCCTTGATGGAAAGATGCGATTGTCTCTGCCACCGAAACAGGAGGGCATTCTCGCAGGAAGAGGTGGATGGCGGCCGGGAGGGGAAAGCATAGCACAACGGCACTCGGGCAGGCTCTCCGGCCTCTTCTTCCTTGGAAACTGGTTTCAGCCCCGGTTCTTGGCCCGTGGGCACGCAGGACCTCCTCAGGAGACATAGCTGCTTTCGGGAGCACAGCACCGCAGCCTCTCTGAGAGCTGCCCTGGGCCGGCAGTCCCCCAGGGCAGGAGGCTCACTGGGCTTCAGGACTCTCCTTCCTCCTCTTTCCTCTTCCCCCTGGCCTCAGCCTCTCCCCTTGGCATCGGGGGGTCGGCAGAGGTCCAGAGAGGAGACGGGGCCTGCTCCCCAGAGAAGCTCTATGCTCTGGAAGAAATCAAGAGGACTCTGAGCTGTCTGCCTCTGGAGTAGGAGTCCCAGCTCGGTTCTGCTTGCCATTCCACAAATATGAGCAGCAGAGGGCAGGAGAAGGGGTATTTTGGTCTCGGCAACAAATGGAGAAAACATTTCTCTCAATCCTCCCCTTCCCCAACCCCCAACGTGCCCCACCTCAAAGAAGAAAAAAAGTTCTGTGTGTACGGAGGGAAAGGGGGGGGGGAAGATTCTATTTTCTTTCACAATAAAGAAAAGTCAACAGGATGTTCTCCAAAGCTACAAATATACTTTTTCGAACAGTAAATATCTCTATTAGCAGCATGATGCCAGTTGGCTAATTCTGTCTGTCTCAGTAAAACCTTTCCAAAAAAACTCCTGCTCTTGTGTAATGTCTATTTACAAAAACAGCTCTTTTGCATTTTCAGTTTGCTCGGTTTCTCAATCTTTTGTTTCCTCACCCCCTCTACTGCAGAGGCAGAGATAAGAGGCAGGCCCAGATGGCAGTTGGGTGGGGATCCCCGGTCACCCCACTCGGTCCCTGCCTTGTTTGGAGAGTCCTCCAAGTCCATGACAAAGAAGAGTGGAAAGAGGCTGAATGTGCTTCCTTGGTCTTCCCCTTGGCCTCCAGCATTTGTTTCCACTGAGTGTGAGTGAGCCTAGGCCCGGCTGGGGGTGGAAGGAACCCTGAAATGATTCAGTCCACCCTGCCCCGTATCTTTCTGATATCTCGAGCTGGGCGAGAGATCCACAGTTTTGGGGGGGGAGGGAGGTGAGGGAGGTGAGAATGAAGGAGGGCTGAGCAAAGGGTAGGCGGCAGTTGATAGTGGCTGAAATCCTGGCTCCCCGGGGAGTGGTCTGGGCCTGAGTCACTGTCTCGGCAAGAGCAGGAAGGTGGGCGAAAGGCAGCAGCTTCTGCAGGCTGAAGGACACGCCCTCCTCCCCCATCCTTCTGTTACTCTATCCTGGGGTGGCCGCCTGCTCTGGTCTGAGGCTCCCGCCACCTTCACAATCGGAGAGAAAACACAGGGCCAGGGCTGGGCCAGGGCTCATGGAGAGTCATCTGGCTCCAGCCGAGCAGCTGCCTGTTGGATGCCATCCTCCCTGTCTGACAGGCCAGCTGGCCACAGTGCCAAAGGGCCAAGGGAAGTTCAGCCTGAGCAAGGATGTGCGTGACCCCATCAGAGCGGGCCACGGCCTGAGCTGGCGGAACGCATCCCTCTCCGGCGACTACGACCGCAGCCCTCAACCCCACCTTGGTCCCTCCCTAAACTATCTGGATCCGAAACCAGAGCACACAGCACACAACCCTGCCTCGCCGTACCGAGGAGGTATGCGTGTGTTTAAAAATAAAAGGCATGACTCTGACTGGCTGGATTTGTTACTTGGCCGTGAACAATCCTCCAGCTCAGCTGGGAGCCCTCCTTCCCCACCACTCCCAGGCTGACCCCTGCAAAGCAGACAGAATGAATCACACAACGTCAGGTCACCCAAGAGCTGGGAGCTCACCTCATTAAAGCAACCACTTATTGAGCATCTACTACTGCCGGATGCAGTGTAGGTGCTTCTGACCCAGCTGTTTATGAAAGTGGGCCCCTCCTGTACTCCGCAGGAGACAGCGCACTGGGCAAGGGGGTGGACCCTGGAACCAGACTGCTGGGGTTCAAATCCTGGCCCTGCCGATGACCAGCTGTGAGACTCTGACCTAAGCTGCCCGTGCCTCAGTCTCCATCATAAAACAGGGCAATAATCGACTCTTCTGGTAGGGTCTCTGAGGGCTAATGAGTTTAAGGCTTAAAACAGCCCTGACCCCCAGTAAGTCATCTGTACGGACCTGCTGAGAAGGGGGTGGGGGTGGTGTTTTGATGACGATGACCAAACGAAAGCCCAGGAGGGGTGATCTGCATAGTTACCCCCAAAATGGTTAGGAAGCCTGGAAATTATTTTTTCTGTTTTAGGGACAAGCAGCTGTCTCATATCATAATGTGCCACACCCAGGCATAAGCTACATGTCTTCCTAAAATTGAGTGGTGACTCCCTCCTGAACAGTGAAAGGATTTGTGACAGAAGGTTGGACCCTGGCGAACGTCGAACGGTCAAGAGAGGAAGACAGGCAATTCGAGGCAGTTTGGATTTTTTTTTTTTGAAGCTCTTTAAGAAACTTGTACATTTGATAGACAAGTTATCATCTACTCTCATTCCAATCTGTAAGACAAGAGAGGGTAGAAAATGGCTTTCCCCACCTTATCAGAGGGAACCATGAGGCATTCTGAGGTGAAAGGCTAGTCCTGCTTATGCCACAAGCCAGAGAGAAACCTCCAGTGGCCTCTGAGATGCATCAGACCAGCGTTAACTTCCGAGGTGCTATCTCTAACCTCGCTTTTGCTTGCCTCTTACCAACCAGGAATTATAAAGAGCTCTCACGCTACCTTTTCCCTCTTCTCTGCTGAAAGTCTGGCCCCTGGAAAGCAGAGGGTAGAAGGAGGAGGGTTGATAATGGAAGGTGACTTCTAGGTCCCCTCCCCGGATCATCCCCTCCTACTCCCAGGACACAGGAAGCAAGTATTCTCTGGCTTTGACAGTGAGGTCTGCCCCAGAGATGATTTAAAAAAAAAAAAAAAAACTATCATGAAATGTTGTAAACATGCCCAAAATTATAGAGAATATATTATAAATACTCATATGTCCACCACCTAGCTTTGTCAAATTCTAACATTAAGCCACGCTCTCTTAAAAATTTATTTTTTGTAGACATGGGATCTTGCCGTGTTGCCCAGGTTGGTCTCAAACTCCTGGCCTCAAGTGAACCTCCCACCTCGGGCTCCCAAAGTGCTGGAGTTACAGGCCAGATCTTATTTTTTATGCAACACAACAGTATAGATATGGCTAAGGCTCCCTGAGTATCACACCCTGATTCCATTTCCTTCTCTCCTTCCTTGTTAGGCTAGAGTAACCACTATCCTGAAATCAGGATTTATTATTCCCATACTTTTACAACATAAGTTTAAATCCACAAACTGGAGTACTGTATTACAGGTCTAACCTTTGTATAAATGATACAATGTCGAATGTATCAATCTGAAGCCAGCTTTTAATGTTCAGCATTATATTTCTGAGATTTGTCCCTGTTATTACTACACATAGCTCTATTTCACTCCTTTTAACTACTATGTACTATGTAATATTATGTAAAGATAGCGCAATTTAGGTCCCCATTCTCCAGCCGCCGGGCATCTACGCACGATGGCGCAGCGAACATTCCTGGTGCGTTTCCTGCTGCACAGGTACGGGAGTTTCCCTGTGGTAGAGGGGAGCTACAGCTCGGCTCCAATTGCAAAATCTCTAGTTTACACCCCTGCCACTGTACACGAGTTCCCATTGCTCCCCACCCTCAGATACTTGGCACTGTCAGACTTTAAAATTTTTGCCAGTCTGATGGCTATGAAATGGCATCTCATTGTCAGTTTAACCTGCTCTTTCTTCCCTGATTACGAATAAGACTGAAAATCTTTGCATAGGCTTTTGTCCACTTGGGTTTTCTTTTTTGGAAAGTGATGAACAGTTTTCAAACCTATGGAATAAGTTCTTACAAAAGACTCGGCCAGTGTTCTTCATAACTGCCCTTTCTGCATTTCTTCTTAGAACCCAGCAAAACGACCAAATAAACAACCCTATCTTTAGCTGGCTAGAGTCAAAGGTGTTAGCTTCCAGCCAATATTTGTAATGATATTCCTAGATAGGTGATTTTCAAATCGAGGTCCATGCAGAATACCTATCACTCACAGATCATTTAAACTGCCTCACACGATTCCATCGTATACATATATCAAAATTAGTCATGAAATTAATTGAGGTATCAGAGTGCATTGCACACATACTGTGAGAAACTTTTATTTCAAGTATAAGAAAGTGTGTGTGCTTGAGTTGTGATGTCAAAGGTATTTCTAACTGCAAGTTGTGGTCAAAAAATTTTGGAAGCTACCATCCAAGTTAGCCTCCCTGGCTCTATTCTTTCTCTTTTCTGGGCTATTCTGCAGGCCACCACAGAAATAATCTGACTAAATCACCGCTTTTGCTGTGCTCAAAAGCCTTCAATCTTCAAAAGCCTAGGCTCAATTTCAAGTCCCCAGCGTGGCTGAAAGCACCATGCAAGGCGGCCCCCGGCGGGACTGCCAACTCTCACCAATGAAGCCTCTGCCCAAACCACTATGTACTACACCAGCCCGGCCTCCCGACGGTCCACAGCGAATGCTCTTGGGTTGAGGTTCAGCTAAAATTACATCTCCTACTTGAAGTCTTTCTTGATGACGCCACGCTGACGTTTAGTGACTGGTTGTCCTTCCTTTGAATCCCTAGCACTTTCCACACACTGGCTGAAGACAGAGATCGATTCTTCCAGCCCTCTAAATGTCCCTCAACATTGAGTCCAGAGTTTTGCACATTATAAATTCTTAATAAGCACTAAGTCAACAAATTGAGTGCCATGTATGTGCATCACACTATACTGGGCACTATTTGATGGTTTAGCCATCAAAAGAGTGGCTTTGGGAAAACGACTCTAACAGCTTCACTGCCAACTCTAAAGACAACCTCAACAGACTTCCTTGAAGAGTTTCTAACACGTAAGAAAACACTCTTAACTAAGTTGCTGTGAGACTCAGATACTTGACTCTTCCAATTGCTCCAAGATCTGGATGGAGTCCCTTTCCCTCTCATTACCAACACCTGAAATAAGAGTGCCATGTTTGTGCCCAAAGCAAGGTCATGTACAGAACCTTACAGCCTCCTTACAGGGCCCTGTGTTCTAGGCACTGCCATGCTCTCTAGAGAGCAGGAAAAGCTTGGGGAGAGCGTGGCCCGTCCAAGGTCACAGGGGACATGAGTGGTGAAGCTGGCCCAGGGAGGGGGCCCAAAGTAGGAAGTAGCTGAGATGGTGACAGAACACCTAGAGGTCTGCAGGGCACAAGGACATCGTCTACCACTTGTGTGTGAAAACTGACAACTCCCTGTGAAGCACTACCAACCTGCTGGTGCCAACACATCCTCGGCAAGCCCAGTCAGCTTGGGAGTGGTCTCCTACCTTTGCAGTACTCTTGGTCAAGAGGACAGAATACTCAGGAGACGCCAGTGTTAGTTCCAGTTCTGCCAGGCACTCGCTGAGTGAATTCCAATGAGTTGCCAAGGGGGACCTGCACCGCACACTTCAAAGGGCAGATGTGAGGATGAAATCAGACAGCGGATGGCAAAGCTAGAAGCACTACACGAATGTGAGGGCAAAGGCATTCTAGAGAGAAGAGACTCCACCAAGAACATGTTTGAACCCAATAGATGGCTCTGTCAGACCCAGAAGTTTACCGTTCTCCCTTTATATTCCATTCATTGCATTTAACAATGACCTATTAGATACCCACCATGCTCATGGCAGCAGTGTGCACAAAGATGAAGGAGTTGTAGCTCCTGTTCTCATGGCGTTGATGCGGGAGGGAGGTGCACGACTGTGACACCTGGAAGAATGTGGAAGTGCCACAGGAGAAGCACAACGGAAGTACCAGGTGAACCCACCAAAGCGGTTTGTTGGGCTGGGGGGAAACAGAGAGGGGCGGGGAGCCGGCCTGACCTGGAAGGCACTTCTGTCAGTCCATTTAACAACAGCACTTCTAGGGGCACTTCATTTCAGGAAGTGGTTTGTAGGTTTTGCACGTTTTTAGTCTTAAAATTTTTTCTGAGCTGAGGCAGGTCGGAAAATGAGAAAATAGTCCTCATTCATACATTTAATAAACATTTACTGACTGCCAGGAACAGGGCAAGGAAATAGCAATGACCAAGAGACAGTCCTCATGCTGTCAACCCACAGGTAAGTAACAACCCAGAGACAAGTAAACCAACCAACCGAGCACAGATGCTCATGAAGGTCAGAGGAGGGGGACCCAATGCAGCCTGGCAGGGGGTGGTTTAGGGAAGACCCTCAGAGCAAGTGAAGCATGGTCCGACTCTTGAAGGATGAGTGGATGCTGGCTGGTGGGCAGAGGTGTGAATAAAGGAAAAGCATTTCAGGCAGAGAGGACAGTTTACACAAAAGAGCAGGGACAAGAGGGAACAGGGACAACTTGGAAAACTGCATGCACAGTAGTAGAGAGAGACAGCTAGATCCAGGAGGGCCATATAAGCCATGGTCCAGAGCCAGGCCTCTATCCTGAAGATCATGGTGAGGGTATATGCAGGGTGAGAACAGAAGAGGAAAAAAAGAAAGAATTAATCCTAAGGAATACCAATATTTAATGGGCAGACAGAGGTAGAAGAGCCCAGAGAAGTCAGAAAGGGATCATATCCACAGATAGTCTCCATTCTTTTCACAGCAGACCTGGGTGGCAGAGTGCCAGCTGGGGTTCCCCATCCTGCATTACAGATGGAGAAAAGAAGACAGAGAAATGTTAAATGCTTGGCCAGGCCACACTGTGAGCGAATGAACCAGAACCTGAATGCAGCACTCTAACACCTCGTCAAGCTTATCTGCCCTGCCTCGGCTTTCCTTGCTTCTCAGCAGAACTACTGGAGCCCTTGGCATAGGAGGCTGCCTCCAGCACTCCTTATTCCTCATCATTTAAGCCCAAGATGATCAAGGTGTGTGGTTCCAGGGAAGGCCACAATTCCTGGAGATGGCTAAGCTAGGTTCAGGTCACTATTCTTAATTCTACTTAATTCCCTCTCCATTCCATAATTAAGACACACACATACAGGAAGGGTAGGGGGAGAGGTAGGAGAGGAAGGGAAGGAGAAGGAGGGGGGGAGAGATGCATTTGGCTTGGGGCCAAGAAGTGAATCCACCATCTGAGCTGTGACTATCAAATGCCTTCTTCCTAGTAGGACAGACCACTAGGCCACCTCACTGAAAGGCAGATGTGTGGCTGGGTGGCTGCGTAGATGGTGCAGGAAGGCAGGTACTCACTAAATAAACATGGGGTGGGTGGGTTGCCTGCAGAGAGGAAGCAGAGAACAAAGGCTTCTCACTCTTCATGCAAAGTCCACAGTGTGCAAAGGGCATCAATGTTGGACATTTCTCACTGTGACATTTTGAAAGCCCAGCGTAGCCCAGAACAATGGTTACCCTCTGGGGACCATGGGCCCCTAGGCCTTATTTAATGATGGCTGGCATAGCCCAAGTACTTGGTGAACTTGACCTTGGGCATCAGCCTCCCATGGTGGCTCTACGTCACTCTGGTTTCTTCCTCTGCTGAGAATTCCAGTATCATATGAATGGATGAATTCATTCTGGGAGCAGGAAAACCGCTCTGCGAGTGAATCAGAAAGACCCAACCCTGCTCCCCTTGCCAGCCATTGAGCTGGGAACTGAGTGTGATTGTGTGCCCAGGCGCCGGTGCCATTCCCCTCTCAGGGGGAGAGGGTCAGGGTCCACGCAAGAAATGACGTAGAAACCAAGGAGGAAGAGAAAGGAATCTCAGCTTTGAGGGACAAAGCCACCCTTCTGGTTGTGACTTGCAGTCCAAGGAGGTACCAAGATGTGCCACGTACTGGTAAATTAGTTCTACTAGATTAAAATCTCAGCTCCTGCTAGACTCTTAGTTGTCAATTTCAATTCTTTCCACCTGTTATTTGTTAATTTCAATTCTCTCCAACCTGACAGACTTTAGGAAATGGGCTACTAGTTTTTCAGGAACTTTCTGCAAGACAGGTGGAAACAACTTGCCTCAGATCACCCAGAGAATCATTTGCCATTAGTGGTCTCGCCTCTTCTCCCAATTTGTGAAGACTGATTCAGTAAATGCCAATCTAAGCAACATAAAGCACCTGTACTTTCTGCCTGTTACTTCAAAAAATTAGGCAAGCGAACTCCGAAGATTCAAGACCCAGCAGGCAAGAGGATATCTACATCACAAAGTTGGGGGACCCAGGCTGCTGCTTAAAGAAAATAATTCCTCTAGGAAAGTGAATTAAAAAATCGCTACTTTGCCCATCTCTAATTCGGTTCTAACAAGACAGGGAAGTTAGCTTTTTAACGCTCCAGTTCCCTGTTGGGCTTCCTGGGGCAAAAGGTGGAGGCACGAGGAGCAGCTCCTGCTGGAGCTTATTAGGGCATCGCTTCGGGCTTCCCTGCACGTGCTGGCCCGGACTGGCTGACAGCTGTCCATCAATCTTAGCCTAAGAAGCAGGTGGGGGAGCGGACAGAAATGGTTTAAAGTTTACATTAGAGAGCTATCTTTGACACTGACTGACATCAGCTGCTTATGGCCAGAGCTTAGTCTGTATTGATGGCCAAACGTTAGCCTGCAAAAGACTTCCTGAAGGATATTCTACTCTCTTCATTCATTCGTAACTGGTTATCGTGCACTTTGCATAAACAAACAGGCTAGACTCCAAGGACAGAGTGGCACATATGTTCTCTATGCCATTGGAACTTGAATTCTAAAAGGGTTGATTTATCTTGTACCTCTCTGGAGGCCAATTTATTCATACAAGTACACTATAGTTCAATCCCCGAAGGTCAGAGGTTGTGGATATACAGGTCCTTGGGCCTGAAGGTAAGGTAAGGTCCTTGATACGGGCATCCTCTCATTAGATTAAAATCTAATGCCCTAGGAAGGCAGGCAAACCATGGTTCTCTCCTGTGAACATAAACAGTCGGGAGCAACGAAGAGGGATTGCCTTTTGGGCAAACTGAGTCTTACAAAATAAATCAACCATTAAACATTACGAAGTGTCTACTACGCGCCAAGTATCACACAGTTCTGCCGCAACTGGAGTGGTGTGATTCCACTGCTACTCGAAGATTCTCTGGCTTTTTTTCTCACGGCGTGATAGCTCCCAGAATCTTTAAGCTTAACCATGTCTATTTAGAAGGAAGGCAGTGAGTACTGGCCCTGGAAATGGTTAAAACTAGTCCAATCCCATCCTGCCAGGGTGAATGTGGAGTGTCATTCTGGCCCCTTCCAAAAGAGAAGCAAGTTTTGTCTTTCGAACACTGTTAAGGGGCGCAATGGGTAGTCGCCTGAAAGCGAGTGGGATCAGGGAACTGGACCCAGACTGCCAGGGTGACGGCCACAGCTCTGGGGCGGGGAGGGGAGATGCCCCAGGGGAGAAAGAACACACCGGCTGCACTTCAATGGATATTTAAAAAAGGAGGGAACAAGAAGTCCCTCACTTCAAAGAGCTGGGAGGAAACGGGTCTGGCAAAACAGGAGTCAGACGCAGGGTCCCACGCTAGGAGGGTCCCCGGCCCTTCTGCCAGGGAGTCCTGCTGAGAGATGGCGACTCCGGGAAAGCCCCGGAGGAACGACCCCAGGGCAGGGGCTGTCGGGCCCTGCTCTGGGGCAGAGGGGTCGCGCGGGCAGGGCGAGCACCGACGCAGGGGCCGGGCGCACCGCGGCTTCCCCGCCCGGGCCTCACTCACCAGCTCATGGTCCCCAACCTGGGCCTGCCGCCGGGGTCCTCAGCTGCAACTCGGTCCTCGGGGATCACTTCCGGATTCAGCTAGTCTCCAGGAAGTGACGTAGAGCACGCCCCCGCTGCCCGGAAGAGGCGGCTGGGAAGGCGGAGCCCGGCGCGTTAACCCTTTTGCTGCCGCGTACTCGCCGCGGCCTCTCCCTTGCAGGCGACCCTCTGGCTCTGGCCTAGGGCGGAGGCAGAGGGGCCTCTGGGGGCTTTTTTCCTGCTTTCAACGCTGACCACTCAGGGCCATTAACTGGCTTATTGCCTCCATCTTTCTGTCTGTAAAGTGGTTTCTAATCCAGAGACAGCAACCGCAATTGTCTATGGAGAAAGAGCCCCTGGAGACAGGGCGTGAGGAAGACTTGGAGTCTCCGCATGCTGTTTCTCATCTTTTAAATTTTGTAACCTGCACATGCATGACCTGTAACAAACCAACAAACAAATGGATCTTTCTCTTCCTTCGAGATGGCACAGGGCTCTGAATATCAATAGAATAGGTGCTTTTCCGGGTGGAATGTTCTGTGGATTTACTCACCAAAAGGGGACGCAGAGTAAGGGTGGCTCCCTGCCTTCCCGCCCAGCCGTCTGTGGTGCACTCTACAGATTCCAAATGGTGTGAATGGTCCCATTCTTTCTATTCCTTCATTTAACAAATATTAGTTGCACTCCTATCGTGCACCAGGTGCTGTGCAAACCTCGAGGATATGACCCATACGACCATGCGAAAGAAGCATCCATCCTGCCCTTATATCCTCCCTGGGCTTGCCTGCTTTCCTAGAGGGAGACAAACAGGCAATGACAATATATGATGGGACAGGACACAGTGCTGTGGCAGCATGGAAGGGAGCCCTGAAGCTGCAGATGGGGTTTTAGTGAAGGCTCCCAGAAGGAGCCCAGGTACAAGCCAAGCCCTGAAGGTGCACTCAGGGGTGGCCAGGTGGATCTGGGCTGAGGGGTGGGGAGGGTCCAGGCAGAGGGAACCCAACTTGGCTAAGAAGAGGGCTGAGGTCCAGGAAAGCAGCTGGTGTGACTCAAGTCTCCTAAAGTCAGAATCCAGGGCCTTGGTCCCTCACAAGATTCCGGGGGTTCTGGGCTGAGTTGGCCTCCCCACCTTCCATGTTGTAGAAGAGAGAAGAGTAGACAGTGAAGCCTGTGTAGGTAACTGCTGGGCCCCCAAAGACCTTCTTTCTAGAAATTCTCCTTCAAATGGACCTCAAATGTTTCAGGGGTTGCTTGGGAGTAGCTAAGCCAATGACCTACAGTGGAAGATGGGTATGATTAGTTCTGACCACCTAGGGTGGACCAGAGGGCTCACCCAGGAGGAGTAGGGGAGCTCAGAGAGTAGGCCCCAGGAGGCAGTCTCTAATTTGTGTGTTCTGATTCCATTCTTGAAGCTTCTATAGTTTGACTTAATAGGGTTTGCCAATGGTGGGGGTGTCCCCAAGCATATCACACAGATCAACTTCATCAATACATTGTTCATCGGGAAACAGACAAAAATGAGCACAAGAGCAGCCTCAAGGAGTAAAGGACAAGAGGAGAAGTCACCAAAGGACAGCCCGGGCAGAGAGTGTGGGTGAAGGGAGGGACAGTCCCTGCTGCTTTGCAGAGGCTGTGTAGCTAGAAGGGGCTGCCGTGTGTTTAGGAGCCTCCTGGCATTTTAGCACCTGTGGATGGCTCTTCCACCAGCTTCCTCCCTTCCCCAAATTCTGCCTCCCTAAGCTATTGCCCCACAATGATAAATATTTCCAAAAGTAATAGCCTAGGCAACCACCACATCCTGGGGGAAGTCTGTTTTAGGGCTGGGGGGTAGCAGATGCATCCTGTAGGTCTAGAATGGATGAGTTCTGGACTAAGAGTCTAGAAGGGTCCAGGGGTCTAATTCCATCTTTGACATTGTGACTGGCCTCGGACAAGTCACATCCCCTCTCTGGCCTTGGTCCCCTCATCTATAAGATGAGTGCATAGATAACATCTCCAAAGTCTCCAACATCTCAAGTTTCCAAGTCAACTGTTTTGTTGATGCTAGAGCCTCTTGAGAAATAGGAGAATGGAGGAGGCAGGTGAACAGAGAGGCCAGCCCAGGGAAGTGAGCAGGTCTGAGGAATCAGTGACATCTGATCAGCTAAATATGAATCTTCTCAGAGGGGAGGATTCAGCCTGAGGTGCAACTGGGGCTGCGCTGTCTATAGCTCACCTCAAATCTTTAATAGTAGCTGCCAGCAAGACCGTTGAGGTTACTGGGAAGAATGGTGGCCTCCCAGGAGTCTGTCTGGAAAGTGCCTGCTCTGAGCTGAGCTTGGTCTCCCCATCTGTGGCTCATTTGCTCAGTTAGCATGGCACAAGGCTGAGGATAAAGAGTCAGGCATCCCACCGTCTGTGTCCCTCCATGAGCCTGCCATGCCATGTAGCATTGATCCCCAGGGAGCCGACATGGGGACACACAAACACCTGCCACTGTTGTGCCAAGCTCAGCCTGCAGGGTCAGAAATGACGTCCTTCTTAGTTACGACCAAAGGGCAGAACAATACAGGGTGGCCCTGCCCCTGCAGGGGAGGGATGGAAGAGGAGCAAATTGGGTTTCCAAGTAGGAGCCGAGAGAGGAGTTGCCTGGGGTAGAGGCAGATGCTCCTGGTCCCAAGCCTGGTAAAGACTGATTCCTCCCCCAGAAGTCTGAGCTTGAAGTTAAAAGTGTTCAGGTGACAGAGGTCCACTCTGGGGACAAAGCTGTTTACCAGAAGGAAAGCTGCAGCAGACCTGGGAGCTTTTACGCAGAAATTGATAAGCAGATGCCCCACACTCACCCCCATCTCTGGGCTTGTCACATCCACCCTCTCCCAGCCTTTCCCGTGCTGAAGTCCAGGGATCTCACCATGCCAGCCTCTGACCCTCGAACAGCAAGGATTCCCAGCCCCTGGGCCTGGGCCATCAGGGGCTCCACCAGCACCAGGCTATGGCTGGAGGACTGAATGCGATGGGCTGAGCTCCCTTGCACCCCTGAAGGCCCCCAGGAGGCCGCTGCAGCACATTCATCCCCGGCCCTCAGGTTTCTGTGTGGTTTCACCGCCCCACTCCTCCCTGCTCTGCACCTGCTCAGCAGGAGCCTCAGAACAACAGTCCCTGGGCAGTTGGAGGACCAGGGGCAGGGGAGGAGGAGCAAGGGAGTGGGGAGACGGAGGATACTGGGGAGAGTTTCCAGTGGCGGAAAGTCCACAGTGATCGCTTAAAGGTCAGAGTGAAGTGACACATCAGAAGCCCCACTGTCAAGCTGCAGTCAGGGCCAGGAATTCCTGTCTGAACCCTGCTTCTTCCTCCAAATGGCTTGAGGGAGTCTCATCCCTCCTCTGGGCCTCATCTTCCTTGACTGCAACTTGAAGGGTCCAGGTTAGATCCGGGATGGCAGGTGTGTGTCATCCAGTGTGCCAACTCAGATCGTTTGTCACTGGCTGCCCCGAGTGCCATGTTGAGGCTTCTGAGGAATCTGCCACTTGTGGGCAAGTTCTGTGATTGATTAGTAATGTCTGCCTTGGACAAGTAATGGTGTGTGATGGTAGATGTTCCACTTTGCTATTCTGTTATTATTTTTATTACGAGTTAATAATAATCGAGCACTCACGACATGCCAAACACTATTCTGAACAGTTTGCATTAACCCTTACCACACCCCTGTGAGGTAGGTACTGTTAATATGATCATTTATTTTACAGATGGAGGAGCAGAAGCACAACTGCGAAGTGGTGAAATGGACTTTCCAACCTGGGCAACCTGGCTCTGATGCTCATGCTTTTCACCACTGTGGTTTACCCCCTCTCCTTGATGGGCCCTGCCACCCCTGGCAATCTGTGGTTCCATTGAGGCACAGTGGGCTCAGACACTGGCAGGCAGGTGGAGCCAGGAGAAAGAAGCACCAGCACTGAGCGGCCAGGTTGGGAGTGAAGGGAGGGCGGGCACATGACCAGGACCTAACAAGATCCCACGCCATGCTTGGCCTCGTCCTGGGAGCTTTTATGTTTCCTCCACCTCGAGGAGTCAGAGCCAGCAGGTGGCAGCACCTGGCAGGGCGCGAGAAAGGGCAGCTCCTGCCTTGGCATGGGAGTCCTGCAGGGCTCAGACAGCCCAGATGTTGGGGGAAGCAAGGACAAACGAGGGCATGGAGGAAGGACAGCCAGGGAACCAAAGGAGGAGGCCCCCGAGCCTCGGTCCCGAGGGGAGCTGCCATGGCCAATGCTTTGGTTCACCCTCTCAGCTTGCATCTCATGGTACCTGCTGTGGGCTTTTTTTTCCTCCACTCTGGGAGAATGACTAACTTTAAGGACTAAAAAAAAAAAGTGTTTTGATTACACTGCCTTTTTACCAACTGGGAGCATTAGTCACCGTGGATTGCTGCAGATAACGGGAAGGCGAGCAGCACCCCCTCCTCCCCCTCCTTCTCTCTGATTAGCTCACAGAGCCCAGGGAGGAGACGCAAGTGAGAGCGAGTGCACCCAGGAGGGAAAACAGTCCCCTGGACGACATGTTCCCCAGGCGTCAGGCCAGGGGCTGCCGGGGGTGTGGAGGGCGCGAGGTCCGAGCTGGGCAGCCCCCTGATGGGCCGGCTCGGAGGTGGCCCCAGGCCCACAGTAGGAGGCATGCACTGCAGAGACCTGGCAGAGCACCAGTGAGCCCATCTCCTGAGGTTCTGAGTTGGGCCTAGGCGGCCTGGTCCTCCGGGTAGGTCCAGGGTCCCCCCGGGAAGGCAAGGTCAGAGGCAGTCACCGAAGACATGGCTGTGGAGGTGGGGCCCTTGTCTGTGATGTGGGGCCAATGCCCAGGCTGTGGTGCAGCTAAGAGCTCCTGCCTTGGGCTGGGGCCCCAGGGCTCTGACTGGGGTTGAGGACTTCCCGGCAGGCGCCACATCCCGCTCCCCACTCTTGGGCATTGTCCCTTTTCCTCCATCTCTAGGGGGGCAGGACCTAGTACTATGGGCTGATCTTCTAGCCCAGTGTGGCCTTTTTTGTTCACCTTGGTGCTCGCAGGGCAGGAGAGCTGAGGCGCTGAGGTCCGGCCTATTGGCCCAGGGTGCCAGAGGTGACAGCTCTGGGCCTTGCTGGGGACAGCTCTGAGATAAGGCCCAGCCCTTCAGCTCATTCACCCTCAAAATTGCTCTACCCTGGAAAGCAGACATTTATCTGAGAGGACCTTCAAGAAGCAGGGCCATGAATATTTGTGCGAAGAATTTCAAGCATTAGGACAAATAACTTCTTTACTATAATGGTATAGAAAGAGGGACGGAAACATAATTTTATTTCTACGTCTCCCAAGATCGGAAGACTTCACCTTGACTTTGCTGCTGCCGACTCCCTTTTGAAAATGAAATAACCCATGGGTGTTTGGGGTTTGGCCTCAAAAAGCTTCTATGCCACCACCTTAGAGGAGGTGAGGTTGCAAGAGGTGGGGGCAGGTTATCCCAGAGGGAGGAGGCCTGTGAGCTGCTCCTCCCAGCGCACAGGGCCATCGCTGCAATAGAGGGTGTCCAGGCACTGAGGTTGTCCCCTCAGCCCCGTGTGGATTTTCTGAGCATCCTACAGCTGGCGTGTGGACGGTCCCCACTCCCGTTTCCTGCCCTTTGCAGCTCCCAATAATAATAAGTGCCATTGTCCAGTCTTTTGGCACTGGGCAGAGCATGTCACATATATTAGATAATGTGTTCTCCACAGTAACTCAGTGAGGCAGCTCCTGTGACATTTCCCCTTTTTACAGATGAGGAAACCGAGGCTGAACTGATTGGCCAAGGTCATGGAGTTGGCCAAGTGAGAATGACCGGTGTTTAGCCCCAGGTTGTCTAAACCGCCTTGGAATAGAAAACTAGCAGAGGGGGAGGGAGCCAGCATTTATGGAGGACTCACTGTCATGAGTCCTTTGCCCTTGTGAACTCCCTCAAGGAGGGCCATGAGCTTGGAGGGCTGAAGGTCAAGCCCAAGTCCCTCTTGCTTTGGCCGTTGCACCACCCAGAGATCGGCAGCCTGGGGGTATCCGCTGATCTCAGAGGGCAATAGCAGAAGACAGGGTCTGGGTTGGTTGTGGGTGAGTAGAGTAGCCTCAGGACTTTTGTCCCCTGGCTGGGGTAGCCATCACCCCCCGCTGAAGCCGCAGAGTGACCCAGGTGAGCACAGCTCCCAGGAGCACATGGCTCTCCTAGGCGACCCTTGCGGGTCCCACACGTGGTGAGCGGCAGGCCTGGGGAGCGGGCAGGGCTGCCCTAGTCTGACCTTGCTCCAGGCCTGGCTGCCCAGTGTCCACCCCCTGCTGCTGTGGCCGAGACAGCCCCCAGACACCGGCAGGGCAGGTGGCAATTATCCCCGGGCACTGATTACACCACAGGGCAGGGTGGTGCCCCAAATAGCCCAGCAGCTCAGCCTGGTACAGCGAGTGGGGGAGGGGAAGGGTCCCGCCAGGAGGAAGGGGCAGTGCTGACGGCCAGGTGGTGCGGATGTGTCGGGAAGGGCCATGGAGTTCGTCAAGGATCTCATGCCAAGGCCTCTGCCTTTTGGGCAGCCCAGGACCCTCAAAGAAAGGGATGAGTCCCACGGCAGCAGGCTGACCCAGGGAAATTTGATGGGACACATGCCACTAAATCTGATGCCCAGCATGAGGGGGCATGCAGAGAGGGCCTCACTGCTGGGCAGAGGAGCCAGGGGTGCCATGAGGCCAGGCTGGCTGCCACCCTCCAGCCCTGGCCTGCTGTACCTCTGAGCTGATCAGGAGGGATCCCCAGAGAAGGGGCACAGCAGGAGGGCGGGGAGGCCAGCTGTGGGTGGGCAGGGTCCCAGGGCACTGACTCCCTCTGCCCGGGAGGGCCAGACCCAGCCACTCCCATTCTGGGCCCCCTCCCAGCCTCTGCCACCCATTGCCTGGCCTGAGGCTGCAACTGCCCAGGCCCCAGGACTGGCAGCGCCCGCAGAGGGGCCCTCCCTCGGGGTCTTCCTCAACCAGAGGCAGCCAGGTGGCAGGGGGCTTCGGAGGCTGAGGGCCTGTAGCGGGGGCCAGAGCCTTTAGGATGGGCACCTTGTGAAAGGACTGTCCTCAGGGCAGGGGGCCTGGCTTGGCACCCCCTCCATTTCTAAGTGCTATCCCCTCTGTCAAAGTGCTTGTCGTTGGGCCTCGGTTTCCCCAGGATGTCAGAGAGGGCTCGAGACCTCCCAGGCCAGCACCGCTGCAGCGGGCGCCAGGGGAGGACAGGAGCTCAGATTGGCAAGCAGTGGTGGGGTTCAGTGGGCTGTCCCCCCACCCCTGGACCTGGCTTCCTTCAAGGCTGACTTCTTGGCGAGCAGTGTGAAGGCCCAGAACAGCCGCATGGGAGGAGCATTGGGTGAAAACAAAAAGGAAGATGAGAAACAGCCCCTCCCAGCATGCACCCCATTTTTCCTCTTGTATAAGTACAGATTCCTCTGCATCGGCCCCTCCCACGTCGAGAGCTGCATCCTCGGCAGCTTCCCTCCTGCCTGCCAAGGGAGGGGGCTGAGCTGCCAGACCCTCGCCACGTCCCCAGAAGCTACAGCCCGAGGTTGCTCCCAATGTCTGCCAACTTGGGGACAAGGCGAGGCAGAAGCCTGGTTTCCCAGAGTCTCTGACTGAGGGGGTTGCATTGACTCACGGTGCCCAGTGTCCACACTCCTTCCCTCCACCCTGTGGCACCCAGCGCCCCTCTGGCAGCACCTGCTGGAAAACGACCTGTGAGTTCTCTGGCCCCGGGTCAGAGCAGGAGGCTTGTCAGTGGCTCCAAACCACCTCTCCCAGCAACTCAGCTAATCCAAATAAGATAGGGAAAAGGCAGTGGGAGGAAATGATAGTTTCATGGTTATTTTCAGAAAGGAAACAAAAAAAAAAATGCAAACAGGAGCACACCCTGCATTTTGGTACAAAATCTAGGAGTCTCAGGGAAAGGAACCCACAGTTCCTCCTCCTTCTTGTCCTCTCACCAGCTGCTGGGGAGGGCTGCCTGGCTGTGGGGGCCTCGGGTGCTTCTCCCCGGAGGCAAGGGGAGGTGAGGGGCTGCGGGAGGCAGGTGCTGGCAGAAGCTGGCAAAGACCCTGCCCACAGAGGCAGGCCTGGAGAAGCCGAGGCATCTCTGTGCTGTGGGCAGATGGGGACCCACCCTTTAAGGGTGGAGGAGCAGGGGAGCCGGGGCACAAGCAGAGAACCGGGAGGTTCTCGAGCTGCTGTCTGGGAAGTGCAGTGGCGTGCGCAGGATTGGTGGGCTGGGAGGGTGTGTTCTGGGAGCACAGCGCAGGGAGAGGGAAGCAGGAGCGTGTGTGCTCGTGGGAGAGTTGAGTAGGGCTGCTCTGTGCATGCGTGTGCAGGGCGTGCGTGCATAGGGAGGGGAGCCGCGTAGCCCAGCTGTACACAGAAGCACTGCCGGGGGCCCTGCCAGCTCCAGAGTGCTGTGTGGACAGAGGACAGAGCCTGGCTTCTTGTCCCCAGAGGGAATCTGGGCTTTGCTATCCAATCTCTGTGTTTCCCTGGACTGTGTGTGGGGTGGAGCAGAGAAGGCAGTGGTGGCCTGAACTTCTGGGGGCTTTGTCTGTAGGCCTATTTGGTGGCTGTCATTCTTGCTGAGACCCCAAGGGTAGGTAGGAAGGTGTGAATGGGAGAGAATCAGGAGCCAAGAAGAGAGGTGGTGGCACAGAGACTAGGGACGCAGTGACCTCAGAATCCTAAGTGCCTGAAGATGAGGTATTTATTCTAAAAGCGAGGCAGAGAGCACGAGCTGAGAGCAGCAGGCCCAGGAGAACTGGAAAGGACCTTGGGAAATGAGCTGGCCCAGTGTCCTGCCTTGAGGCAGGAGAGATATTATTATCCCTACTTTACAGATGTGTCATCCGAGGCCCAGAGAGGTTCACTGCTATGTCCAAGTTTCCATGACTGGTCAGAGAAGGAGGAGGGGCTGGGAGTGGGCAGTGAGCAAGCTCAGGTGAGCTGTTGGGTGGTCTAGGTGGTGGCGGGGTGTTCCAGGGAAGACAAAGTTAGGCAGAATACCAGGAAAATCCTGGTCCCAGGAGGCCCACAGGGCTTTGGAGGCTACCTACATGGAAGGGATGGAGCCTCCCCTCCCAGCCTGCTAAACCAGACCGAGCCCCGAGACCTGGGAGGGTTGGGGAGGAGATGGCGGTAGTGACTCAACTCATCCGACACAGGCTTGACCTAGGGGTGGTTGGGTAACCGGCAGACGCTGCAGTGGGGTGAGGGACGGAATAAATGGGTGATGGCTGAGATAAGGGCGGGAGGGCGTGCCGGCAGGGAGGGGCCCGGTTCCAGGCAGAGCTGGGGAGGAGGATGGGGAGGAGCACACTTGGGCTTCAGGGATGGGAAGAAGGAATGAGGTTCCAGGACCTTCGGAGAGGCCTTTCCCGAGATGAGACCCCAGTAGGAGAGACGCAGGCTCAGGGCTCGGGGCTAATATCCCAAAATGGAGGATTCCCAGCAGTAGGAATTCTCAGGATAGACGGTGGCTCCATCCCGGAGCCGGCCACCCCTGAGATGTTCCAGTCCATGTGCACGAGCTGGTCCGGGCACCGCAGGCCACTGCTTAGTATTTCTGGCATTGAGTTCAATGAGATCCCAATGAGAGGGTTGGATTATATGTCAGTTTCTATACGCTATTCAGGCAAGTATGAGAGAAAATGGGTTTAAAAATATATTCCAAGAAACAAACGCAGTCATAGAACATTCCGCCATGGGCTGTGGCCAGAAGGAAGCAGAGTCAGAGAAAGGGAAGCCCAGGGAGCCCTGGGCTGCATGGGGAGGATGGAGGGAGACGGTGCCCAGAGCAGCAGGAGGCAGGATCTTGGAGGTGGGTCTCGGGCGTGGGTGCTGGTCCTGGGGGTTCTGCACATCAGGGCTGGAGGTGTTGTATGCGTCCTCTACCGGGACCACTTGATTTTCTGGCAGCAACTTCAAGACCCAGAGAAGGATTGTGACTTTGTGAACATCCTACATGTTTGTCCTAGTGTCAGAGCCAGGACCAGAGGCCAGGTCTCCTAACTCCTGTTGCAGTGCTGTCCGGAGGGGCACATCTGCTTGACGATCTATGTTCTCACTGCAGGGAGATTTTGGTGCCCTAAGACCCAGAAGATACAGTTTCTAACAGTGAAGCTGGGATTATTCCTGAGCCTGTCACCTCTGAGCCGTCTGAATCCTGTGTGGTTTTCTCACATGACCTAGTAAGAACAGTGACTGAGTTCAGACCTGGCTTCTAGCTCCACCTAGAAACGTCTTCCCAGAATATATTCACCTGTCAAAGGAGAAAAGCATCCCCACCTCCCTCCTCCAACAGTCTTCTTCAGGTTTCTTGGACAGGACAGCTCTTTTTCTGTAATTTGACATTCCAGTGGATCCTGTCCACAATCCTATGGTGCAGGGTATTATCCCCATTGTATGGATGGGAGAACAGAGGCTCAGCCGAGTTAAGAGATTGGCTCATGGTCTAACACAGGGAAAGGCAATGCTGGAACGGAAGAGATACCCTGGTGTTTTGTCCAAGAGGCTGGAGCTCTTTGAACAGAACCAAAGGGGAAGCAGGCAGGTGGGCTGAGAGAGGGCAAGGTGGAGGTTTGGCCATGCCTGGAGCTGTGGGAGCAGAGTCTAAGTGTCCCAGGAGGGAGAGGATGTGGGTGGGCTTTCCTCCCACCTTAGCCCCGCAGGTCCTGCATGTAGGAGCTGGCTCCTATGCAGGCAGGGCGGGTGGAGATCACCTGGAGGGATGCTCTACCTGGACCAAAAGAATCCAAAGATGGAGTCCCCCTCCCATCGTTCCCCCAGCCCCAGAAAAGTCTGCCCTGTAGCAAAGAGAAGCAACCAGAATGTAAACAGGGACGTGTCATCTGGGTTGGACAACTTCCACCAAGCCAGCTGGGCATACTCCAGAGATGCCAAGCTGCTATGTTGTTTCCCGGGGCTGTGGGCCACTGGGATTTTCTCTTCCTCCTCCAGGAAAAGGACAAAAGAGCGAACAGCCCCATGGGCCACCAGGTGAGCATCTTGGGGTAGTTCCACGCTACCTAGAGTCCAGTGGGATCATTCATGGAGAGCTTTTGGCACAGCACTTGGCATGTAGCAAGTACTCAGCATGGCACTGGTTTTGTTATGATTGGGGGACCCGGAAGGGGGCTTTCTGAGATCCTCCAGGAAATCCCCCTCCCCCACCTTCATACCCACCTCTCCCATCTCTCACTGGACTGGGATTTAAGTCCCTTCCTATCAGAGACCACCATTAACAAGATACCAGTCCCGATGTATTGAAACTGTCTGCTCCTATGTCTGCCTTCCTTGACAGAATGTGAGATCCCCAAGGGCAGGGACCGTGTCTCGGACCGCACGACCCCCCACCCCATGCCAGCACTGTGCCTGGCTTAACCCAGGTTTGCTAAATCCGTAGATGAACAAAGGGAATGAGAAGAAGCTCTGGGTGATGCCGAGTCAGTAGGAAAAGACAGAGACCAAGGAGAGCTTTTGGAGAGACAGGGATGGAAGACCAATAGGCTGGGGAGAGGGAGGAAGAAATTCTTTTTCTCAGGAATGAAATGACCCTAGAAATGACCCTACAAGATGGAGATTTGCAAGAATCCAGGAAAAAAGAGAGTTTGTGGCAAGGAGTATCATGGATCAAGTGATTTTCGCCCCGTCTTGCGTGTCCAGGGCTCAGGGTATGGGTGAGAATGTGACCATATTGGAAGAACCTGGCTGTCCACCAGCTTTTTGCCAAGGTGGGAAACATGGCCAGTCCAGCCCCAGACAAAGGAGGGGCTGGCTTTGCAGGAGCCACGTGGGAGATGAGGCCAAGGGAGAGTCCCGCTGCTAGGTTGGACAGCAGGAAGAGTCATTCATCTTATTAGGAACTTGGCACCCAGGCAAATGTCAATAGGAAGAGAGACGGCTCTCAGGCTGTGGGTCCTGAATGAGGCAGTTCTGTCTCTCCTTGGCCGAGCCGGAGTTTAGGCATCATCAGTGGCCTTTGGCATCTCAGACATGAAAGGAAGGTTCAAAGGGCCGCAGTCGGGGGAGTAGGAAGCCAAGCAGAGGGATGGGGGCTTTGAGGGCTGAAAGGGCAGGGCATCTGCAGCGCAGGATTGGCCTGGCAGCCCAGGTACAGGTCGGGGCTCTGCCCGGGGGGTGTGGGGCCTTCCCTCACTGCCTGGCTTCTTGTGGCTGCATTAATTTCCTCTAAGGAGCGTGGTGATCCGATACCGCACTGTCGCTTGGCTTCATCTCCTGGGGTAACTCCCTCCCTGTCGTCTCTCCAGCCACTCTGCTCCATGTTATTCCTCAGGCAGTCCAAGAATGCCACCTCCTCAGAGGACCCTGGCACTTGCTGTGGCCTCTGCCGGGACGGCTTTCCTTAGATGTCCCCGTGGCTGGGCCCACATTTCCTGGGCCTGTGCGCCAACGCCTTCCCCGAAGGACGCCCTGGACCCCCTGCATGTAACTGGAACCCCCCCACCACCACCCAGCACTGCCCATTTTTCTTAATCTGCCATATTTTTCTCCACAATACACATCACAATTGGACACAACACATATTTGCTCATTTTTTTTTTTTTAATCTGTTTTTGCCCTGGAGAAAGTAAGCTTGGAGGACACAGGCCTTTCTGTTCACGGTTCTAATCCCTGTGCCTAGAAAAATGTGGTGCACATGGTGAGCCCTCAACTAACATTTACTAAATAAACGAAGCCATCAACACCTTTCGGTGGGCCTTCTGTGGCCCATAGTCTGGATTTGAAATCTCAGCCCTGCCATTGCTAGATGCGTTTCCTTATCTGAAAAGGAGCACATGGGATTGCCAAGGGCCCTGCCAGCTACAGAATGTGGTGTGGCCTCTTAAGGTCCCTTATGCCTCTACAGATCTAGGGGGACTTGCCCAAGGTTAGGGGGCACAAGGTGAGGGCCCTGCTGTCCACAATTCTCTCACAGAACATCACTGCCATTAAAGCCCCGGGTGCCACTTCTGTTCCTAAACTAGTGCCGGGCAAGGCCAGTGCCATCGGCCCTGTGGCTGGAAGCTGAGAACTAGCCAGAAGGCTGAGGTCAAGGACTGATGACTAAGAACAAGCCTTGGATCAAGGGAGCGGGATGGACTGGGCAGAGCCCTGGCTGCTGCAGTTTTTATTTAAATCCCTGATAAGGATCAGGAAGCAGGTGACAGCCCAATGACAAGTTAATTACCTTTGCAGATGATACTGGATCAGGAAGGTGTTACATCCACCCATCCCAGTGAGAGAGATAGGATAAAAGGACCTGGGACCAGGTCAGGAATTAGGCCAGGAAATGACAACAATGAACCTCAGTGGTGGCCAAGAGCAGGACTGGTGTTCCCTTAGGGTGGAATGGGGGTGGGGTGGAGAGGACCCATTAGCAGAATCCAGACATCAGCGGCTGGCAGGAGTTGGGCATGGTGGCGGGGCCAGGAGTTCCTCTGGCTGTGAGCTGCTCTGATCCCTGGTGGAGACAAAGCCTTTTTCCTTGCAACTGTGTTTGCGGGCTGGGGACAGGAGCAGGGACATGGGAGATAAGTGGCACGTTTGGGGTGCCCACCACGAACCAGGCCCTAGTATTCATCTGAGCTGCACAACAGCAATGCTAGGACAAGAGGAAACCAAGGTTCAGAAAGACTAAACTTGTTGACAGTCACAGTGCAATAAGGTGGCAGAATTGAGATTCAGCTCTAGGCGGGAGATGATGTTTCCAAAGCATGTTAAGGGCCCCGAGAAAAAAGCTGGAGTCGCTGCTGGGTTAGCAAACTGCCTTTCAACTCTCAGGACTGAACCCTGAGTAAGCAGCAAGTGCCCAAAGAAGGCTTTCATTAGCACTCTGGGATCCCACGAGCACTGCAGCTTTTCTTCCGTCCCTCCTGTGGACGACCTGGCGTTCCCAACCCGGGGGAGAAGGGAACACGGAGGAGTGGGTGACAGTCAGGTGTCTGGACATTCTGTAGGGACAAAAATGCTAAGAAGTAGAAAGTCCTAGAGCTCTTAAAGCCTGTCGTTGAGGAGATGCCAAAGGACTTGAAGGTTCAGTTGTATTCTGGTCACTTCCTTTGGTGGGAACAGGCTGCTGATGGATTCTGGGCAGGTGGACGACCACCCCCTGGGAATAGAGGCCCAAGGACAAGGGCACCTTCCCCTGAGGAGGGCTTGGGGTGTCCCTAGCCTCCTGGGCATCAGATATCTCTTTTTCTCGAGGGAGCTGAGGGGCAGAGGCACCCCTGAGACTATAGCTAGGATCTCAGTGAGTGATCCAGAAGGGAACCCGAAAGAACAAGTCTGTTGCTGAGGGGTCCGTTTCTGGTTGGGTCATGAGGCCACAGTGAAAGGCCCAAGGAGCATCTGGCTGCAGGCCCTGGGCAGGCCAGTGGGAAGAGCTGGCCCGAAGGAGCAGCCTTCGTGCTCCATGTGACATGAGCAGGGCCCAGAGGGCACCACTGGAGCAACGACAGGACAGGAGCTCCAGAGGCCCCCAGGAATGGGGCAAAGGAGGGGAGACAGGAGCTGCACGAGATGCCCGGGGTCCCGGGAAGGCATTTCTGAGGCCCAGAGAAAAGGCCCTCTCCGTCCAGGGACCTTGGGACCAGGGAAGCCAATGTCCCAACCCTGAAAGAATACACTAGGGGACCTCCCTGAGGCAGGGCCCAGAAGCAGGTTAGGCAATATTACAGAAACTATATGGTGGTCTAATGCCCACCCAGCCTAGAAGTGAGAACATTTTTTGTTGACACTCTTGTTTGCGGCGATGTGGCCATGTTCTGTTTGCATTAGCTCCTTAGTAAAATTGCTTAGGAAACTCTTCTAGTCCTCTGTGTGTTTGCTAGAGGGGAGGCTATAGTGTTTCCTACCTGGGGTCAAGGGCCCCTGGTGACCAGCAGAGGCGGTGGCAAGGACCACCCAGATTCTAGACCAGCTGTGATGGGGACGGGGACAGTCCTAGGGCAGGAAGAGTCCGGGCCTGGTTCTATCCTGCCTGGGCAGGGACACATCAGAGATGTTACTATAAACTGGGGAAGCCCTCGTCACACTAACTGCCACCGTGACCTACTCCTGTTCTCGCACAGGGCTGTGAAAATGACCAGTCTTTAAAAACAGCAAAGATGGAGTAGATGGAAACCTTCATGCAAAAAGAATGGTGACACTCCAAGAGCCGGCACACTGGGAGAAGCTGCTAGGGACAGGCACTCTCCTGGCCTCTGTGGCTGACTGACAGGTGAGTGACAGTGTGTGTCCTCAGGGACTGGTCTGACCAAGGGTCTCCTTCCCCTTCCTCTGGAGATTTCTCTGTTCTCCTCACAAACGGGTTTTTCTGAAAAGAACCCCTTGGGATAGATTTGGGATTATGGTCTATTTCTAAAACCCCATAGTACCTTTTGGAAAGTCATTTACTTCCCCCTAGGCCTTAAGATTTTGCCAGTAGGATTTCTAGTTTTAGGGACACAAGGAGACCTCCTGCTTTTCCCAGGCTTATTGTTCCAGAACACCAGGGGAGCCAGCCAGGGCCAGGACAAGGCAATGCACGACCCTCCCCCGCCCCATCTACAGCAGGTAAGTTTTGGACCAGCAACAAGGATCACAAGCTATGGCCTTTGTTCCCCAGCACGCCCCTTGCTACTCTTGCTCCTGTGCCTGTGAATGTCCTGTGCAGACACACTGGCGCACACTCACCAGCACGCGCCACCTCCACCACCACCGCACGAAAACAGATGCCGCCACTCGCCCCACGTTCTCTTAAAGTATCTCTTCATTTACACCCAACCCCAGTTCACCAAGTCCAATTTTGCAGAGTCATCACTTTCAGTGTACCACTCCTGAGGGGTGTGTGTGTGGGGGGGGGGGGGCATCCTTTCATTCACCCCCAAACACCTCAGGGGTTGCCTGGAAGGAGGTCTGCCTTACTTCCAGGCCTGGCTTTGCCCCAGGGCCTCTTTGCAAAGCCTCCACTGATATCTTCTTGCGATAGCCCCATGCAGGCCTTCTCCACCTTCTCCCCACTTCACCCCTAAGTTTCAGGGTTGAGTCTCCTCTCCCCACATTTACAAAACCCAGGCAGGTTGGGTAGCTGGTGTGATGCTATCTGGGACAGCCTTATCTAGCTCCAAATCGTGAATTAGTGATTACACCACACAGGGCTGGTGCCAGCCAGGCGGGCTGCCATATTGCCAAGTAACCCAGTGGTTGAACCAGGTTGGGTTGAGTAATATCCACCAATGGGAAGTGAGTTTATTAATCATGCAGCATAGTACACTGTTGACGAAAGTGTAACTCTGAAGGCCTGGTGTGATTGGAGAAGGTGTAGGTGGGGCTGGATGCTGACTATGAAGACACCCAGTGACGGTATCTTCCTCTGACACTGTGCACTCGAAAAACACATAGAAATCTGGAAGGAAACATTTCGTTTAAGAGATAAATTTTATGCTCAATCATTAGGACTTTTCGGCCATCTTGGATTCCCTTTGTTAAGAAAGAAGGATGCCTCCATGTGGCTCTAAATAAAAAGCTGCAGTTTGGAATTTTGAAAGTTTTCACGAGGTAAGAGAAGGGCATTCAAGATGGCAACCAGTGACCTAGAATTGTGTGGGTGCCAAAATTTAAGATTCCATCCTGCATTCTCTTTGTTCATCTCTCACTTCAAAAACATTCTTCTCTAAGGCCACAGCCTACCTCCTCCACCCAGGCCTCAAGTCGTGGTAACTACAGCCAACCCGAAATACCACCCATAGTTTTTACTGTGATGGGCCTGCTTTGGAGCTGCAAGAGCAGTTTCTGAGCAGGGACACGATATTTCTGTTACTTTGTGACTCCCCTGGTCTGGACCCTGAGGGCTGAGACAGGGACCCCAGTCCCAACCTGGTGCGACACTTATACAGCCCAGTGTTCTGTGTCAAGCCCCTAAACTTTGGTGAGGCGGAGCATATGCCACACGCACTGCAGAGAAGCCCAGGAGAGTTTTTTAGAGGGCAGGCAGGAAGAAAGGGAGGGGGAGAGGACTGACTTGTCCAAAGACTGCTCTAGAACAAACCTCGAGGGATAAAGGAGTCTAAAGACTACGGGGAACAAGGTGAGGGGAGCATGCACAAGGATGGAGATCCACACACAAAAAGGAAGTGGAGGACCCCTACTTCCTCGCCAGCAATGGAGAAAGCTCTGGAGCTGGCTAATAAACTAGTTACGGGAAGAGGAATGTTCTAGGGGAGATAGATTGTAGGGTAGGGAAAGCTTTGCTTTGATGGGAGATAGAAATCATAAGATGCAATGGGTTGACGGGTTGACGCTACATAAACATTCCCTGTGTGTTCTCCAAATCCCCAAAGTCCTTTCTTTCCTTAAAAGCATCAGATCCCTGGGTCATTTGTAAGAGTGATTTTTCAGCCAGGACCACTTTTACCAGGCAGCCACCAATAGTGAGTCCTGTCCAGGCAGGATTCAAGTTGTAGAACTTTCAGACCCCATTTTCCCCAATTATCTGACCACAAAAGAGCGGCCAATCTCTCTGGTTATCTTGCCAACCCTGAAGAACCTCTGTCAAGCCTCCACCTGTTTTTCAGGCTGCAAAAGCTTTAGCAAGAGAACTATTCTGCGTGGCTGTAGAGGCCCTCCAGGGTCCTGTTGTCCCTGAGACCATCAGAGAAATAATTTGTAAACCAGGATATCCCCTCCCTTCTACCCCCAAACACCCATTGGAAACCAGAGAGAAGGTTCTAGAAGATTCCAGTCATCAGCCCCGACTCCATGAGTTTATCTAGCCTGTTCGTTCACCTAATCTCTCTGGCAGTTCAAGGCTGCCAGAAGGGTGGAGAAGAATCTTCTTCTAGAACCACAGTAAACACTCAAAACTGTATTTGAAACACCAGAACCTGCACAAATTTCTGACCAACTTCCAATAACACCAAGTTCCACGGTTCCCCTTTGAGAGTTTTCAGAGCAAGAAACGACAAAAGCAGGCATAACAACCTATCAAACAAACCACCAGCCAAAAACAAACCAAGACAAAAAAAAAAAAAAAAGGCCAAAACAAAAACTTCATGCTATGAAAACAAGAAATAAAATAAGGAGATTTCTAGGCCAGCTGATTGTCAGCAAACACAATATATTTACTGTATTAGCATTTGCTCACAGTGCAAATGGTACAACATTACACCATTTCAATATTTCGGTTTTTAAAAATGCTGTTTTCATGAACTATATTATATTGGCATAACAACGTCGTGACAGAGGAGCAAATGAAATGTTGGTGAAGAATTTCACCTTTTTCACAATATCAAGCATATTTTTTTAACCTTAGTATAAGGTACTATAAATCCAAGAAATAAAAACATCCACAAAATATATTACATCTGGTTTGTCTTTTTTCTAAGTACTCAACTTTATACAAAAGTCTTTCAAAAAATATCATTCCCCATAGGTTTTCCTGTTTAAAACCTGATTTTTTTTCTCTCAGTTCACATAAGTTAGAGTGCATTTTCTTTTGTTCTTTTTCTTTTTTTTAAACATGCAGACATATAAAAAATCTGGATAGCACAACCTTTTGGCAACAAAGTTATTTTTCTTAGTTTAGCTTAAATGTCTGAGAACAGTTTTATTAAAACAAAGGAAAACTCCGAGTTATCATGCAGTGACATGCATATACCAGAAGGAGCAAGGAAAAAATATTAAAGGATATCTGATTTCTCCTTCCAGCTTTGAAGTGACCAAAATTTTTGTTTTTTAATAATCATCACATTATAAAAAGTATTCAGCAAAATACTGTCTCTGCAAAGAAAGATTTTACCCTTCAGCTGAAAAAATATGGGCCCTCCCGTCAAACTTCATCTTCTTCTCTCTCCTTCTACAAAAAGTCCAAGTACCTGGAAATTCACAACCCCCCTGCTCTTTGATTTCCCCCCCCCTCATTTCGCTACAGTCCTTTTAGTATATTTATCCACCACCAAAAAAGGTGCTTTTTTTTCTTTATAAAAAAAAAAGTGGGAAACGCATAAAGTGACTTTAAAAACAGACATTCTGTAAACTCCAGACCTTTGTTCCTTCTCTCTGGGCAGCTTTACTGACCGCAGGAGAAATAACGCTAATAGGAACAGTACATTCAGTCAAGACTGTGCTGGAAGCTGTGTCAGAGAGCAACCTTCCCTACTACTCCACTTCAAAAGAGCCACCCTGTTTGAGAAGCATTGGGCAGGACAGCTGGGGACGAGGGGGTGCCTGAGAAGAGGTGAGGTAGGGCGGGGAGAAGGTGAGATTGGGGTATGGAAAAGAGACGCCTCATTCATCAACATGGATTAATGAAAAAAATCCCTGTGTCTTTGAAGAAAATTTGGACAGAGATGCATGCATGTATATCCACACACATATACGTACAGATATGTGTATGTCTATATCCACACATACATACACACACAAGTAAATACAATCTCATCAGTTAACATTTTCCTAAAAAATAAACCATTTAAAGCTGTATACACCTACAAATTCTCTTTAGTCCAGGGCATTGCACTGGATAACCAAATACCTTAGAGATTTTATTTTGCTCGGAATACATACTGTGTGCATGTTACATATATGCATGTGTGTGCATCTACATACACATACACACACACACACCCTGTGCATCTATTTCAATTCTATCTGCTGTGTTGGAGGTGACAAAGGGCAAGACCAAAGCCAGTTCTCTCACGCATGGTGGGAAGGAAGGTGAGAGAGAAAACAGAAAGCTGAGTGGATGGGGGAGGCCTGCCTTTCTGGAAAAAGATTTGGGGAGAGAAGGGGAGAAGGCTTACAGGGGGGAGGGAAAAGGCGGGGAGGAAGGGCAGAGGGCAAACTCAGGAACATTTTTAAAAGTGGGGCCGAGAAAATATACGTGTATATATATATTTAAAGGCAGGCTCAGTGATGGCTGCTTTTTCTCCCCGCAGATCAAACTGCCCTGAGGCCTAAGAGGGAAGCGCTCGGAAAAGGAGGGGTTCTGAGGGGCCAAACCCGAAGCGGCGGCAGCGGCACCGCGGCGGCGGCATCCGAGGCATTTCTGTAAGAAACATTATTTCAGAGCAGATGGAAGACCATCTCCTCCGGCCACGTGCAGGCCCCCAGCCTGGGACATGCCCCAGCGGCCTGGGGACCCAATGTGGGGAAGAGTTTGGGGTAGACACAGCCCAGTTCAGCTCAAGAGTCTCACACACGCGCGCACGCGCGCGCGCGCACATCCACACACTCATCCACACACGCACACGCGAGCACGCACATTCTCGCGCGCATCCCCGCACGCAGGCGCGCGTGCGTGCGGCGGGCGGCAAGCTCTGCGCTTTGGTGCGCTTCTTACCCCCTCCCCCTCTCGAGTCTTCGAGGGGGAACGGAGGGAAACACGGGGGAAACAGTGAGGTGTTTGGGTTGGGCGAGGGTTGGGTGGGCTCCGCCTTCAGTCCCCCGCAGGTCCTTGGCGCGGCCCGGCGGCCCCTGGATCAAGGCGATCCTACTGAACAAAGCGGGCTAGACGCCACCTTTCCGCCCCCACGCCTTGGCTAAGGGGGGGACAGCGAGGGGAAGGCGCCTCCAGCCCTGGCCCCTGACCGCTGGCCGGTGTGAAAGGGTGGGAGCCGGGGGCATCGCAGGGGAGCAAGGTGCCGCACGTCCATGGAGAGGCCAGGGCGCGGCCCCTGCGCCTCCGTGGCTGGCTTTCCCGCTGCTTTCAGGCGAGCAGCCGGAGGCACTGAAGGGGAAAAGTGGGGATCTGGGGGCCACAGCCTCAGGCGCAGGTGGTGACCACGGGGGCCAGGGACACCGGGGGCGCCGAGGATGCCGAGGGCGCGCCCCCCTTCTCCGCCTTCTTCTCCTTTTGCTTGAGGTGGATCTTGGCGTGGCGCTTGCGCTCGTCGCTGCGCGCAAACTTGCGCCCGCAGAACTCGCAGGCAAAGGGCTTCTCGCCCGTGTGCGTGCGGATGTGAGTGGTGAGGTGGTCGCTGCGGCTGAAGCTCCGCATGCAGATCCGGCACTGGAAGGGCTTGTGGCCCGTGTGGATGCGCAGATGCCGGGTCAGCTCGTCCGAGCGGCTGAAACGGCGGTCGCAGCCCTCAGCAGGGCACGCATGGGGCCGTTCGTGGAGCGGGGTCTTGCTGGGCCGGTTGGGGTACTTGCGGGGCCGGATGGGCTTGAGCGTGAGCGGCGGCTGGGGCAGGCTGCCGAAGCCCGGGTGGATCTGCTTGTCTTTGAAAGCCTTGATGGTCTCCAGAGGGGTAATGGGGGGTGGGTTGACCCGGATGGGGTCCATGCCCTGGAAGGGCTTGTGCTCCGGAATGGAGCCCATGTCGTTGGGGTGGTGGTACAGGTTGTAGTCAGGAATCATGGGGAAGAGATTGCTGTCCAAGGCCGGCTTGGCCGATTGGTAATCCTGGGGGGAATAGGCGAGCCCGGGGTTGCCCTGGGGGTCGTGGAAAGACACGGGCTCCGAGTAGAGATCGCCGCAGTTGGAATAGGGGGGCAGCGCCGGATACATGGCCTCCACGTCGCCCTGCGGCGGCTGCACCATGCTGGCCGTGGACGTCTGCGTGCTGAGCGCCCCTGAGGCCGGGGGCACCCCCAAGATGCCGGCGCTCATGAGGCTAATGATGTTGTCCTGGCACCAGTTGGAAGGGGAGTCGAAGGCGAACTTTCCCAAGTAGGTCACGGTCTTGTTGCCGGGGGCTGGCTGGAAGGAGCCCGAGTAAGAGAGTTCCGGGTTGGGCTTCTCGTTGGTCAGACCGATGTCCATCACATTCTCTGCGGAGAGCGGGGAAGAGAGGGGAGGGGTGAGTGAAGCCGAGCCGGCTCCGGGCCGCGGCGCCCAGGTCCTTGCCCAGGTCCTTGCCCAGGTGCTGAGGGTGCGGCCGGGTGGAGTGCGCAGCGCATGGGGTAAGAGGAACGCCGAGCCCGGCGCAAAGCGGGCGGTGCCGCGCTCCCAGGCGCAACCTGGATACAGCAAAATACTACGGATCGGGGTGTGGAGTGGCTGCGGCACACACACCGCACAAGCCGCGCACACACTCACGTACCACACACACGCGCGCGCGCGCGAGAAGCATTGTTGTTCTTCCCGAGGTGGGGCGGGCAGGTAGCTGCAGCTACAGGTAGTTTCAGACCCGGAGCGCGCCGGGCTCTCGCTCTCCAGCGCACACAACTCGGCCTCTTCCCCCGGCCCTGTCCGCTCCAGGACGCCGCGCCTTTCCCGCCCCGCAGATGCCCCCCACGCTCGCTGCGACCCGGTCGCCGACCTAGAGCGCTCCGACGCTTTGTCCTCGGAGCGTAGAAGGGTGCCGCCCTCAAAGGGAGCTCTCCCTTCGCCTCCCCGGGCCCCGGCCTCCTCCGGGCCTTAAGGAGCTCTCGGCTCTCGCTGGAGGGGAAAAGCCTAGCTCCAGCTAGGAAGGGTGGAGGGCGGCGGAAAAGCGGCCCGTGTCTCCATGGCGGGAGCGGCCGCCCCTTCCCAAGCTCCCCAGCCCCGGGATCGTCCCCCGTGGCAGCCCCCCGCCCCGCGAGTGGGCCCCCTCCTGCTCCCCGCCGTCCCCACACCCCCACGGCTGTGCTGAACGCCCCGGAAAGGCAGCGTCGCAGTACCTCTCCCACCGCGGGGACTCCACGCCGCACATGGCTCCATCCCGGGTGGGAGGCTGAGGGAGTAAGGGGGGAGAGCGCGGGTGAAAAAGACGCTGGGCTCCTCCCGGGAAGGGGGCGACAGCACCACGCCTTGCGCGCAGCCCGGCGATCGGGCCCCCTGCGCGAGGAGGGAGAACCCCACAGCCGCTCGCACCTACCTCCCTCCGGTCGGCGGCTGCCCCCACCCGGGAGAACCGAAGCCTCTACCGTGGCGTCGCCAACCAAGCCTTCCCGATCGGGGAGGGCGGGAGGAGTGGGTGGGAAAAGCAACTCGCCCCCCGGAAAATTCCCAGCGCGCCCCTCATCTCTCCATCCATTTATCCATCCATCCATCCATCCATCTATCCATCCATCCATCCATCGCGAGGTCGTTCCCTCCTCCTCTTCCTCTCCCTGTCCTTCCTCGCCGCCTCCCCGCCTCCCCGCCGCCCTTACCTGTAGCCATCTGATTGTAATGGGCTACCGAGTCGCTGCTGCCGGAGAAGAGGTTGAGCGCGCTGGGGATCTCCTCGGGGTACAGATTGTCAGGCAGTTGGTTTAGCAAACTGCTCATGGTCACCGGCAGCTTCTCGGCGAGTTTGCCGGTCATAGCACTCCCGAGCTGCCGCCGCCGCCGCCACCGCCGCCACCGCCGCCGCTCGCTCCTAGCGCAGCTTCCAGGCAAGCGGCATCCGAGAGGCGATCCGTGGTGCAGGGGAAAAGCATGCGAGAGGGAAAGTTCGGGGGGAGGGGGAGGGAAGAAGGGAAGGGATGGGCCAGGAGAGGGGAGCTTCTCTTTTTGGGGGAGTGGGTGGGAGGGTGGGTGGGAGGGGGGCAAAGGGGGTAATCCTCTTGGGTGTCTCGGCTGGTGCCGTATGAGGCTGGGTCGGGAGGGGGGGGTGGGGCGTGTGCGGGGGGTGGGGTGGGGGCTGGGCTGGGGGGGATCTCGGCGCGAGGGGGTCGGACGCGGCCTCAGTATTGATCTCACAAACAGACACGCGCCCGCGGCCCCCCCGCCCCCCGATCTGCCACCGCCACCGCCGCCGCTGCCGCCGCCGCCGCTGCCGCCGCCGCCGCCGCCGCTGCCACCACCACCAGCCCCGCCGCTTCCTAGCAAGCTCACTGCTGCCCAAAAGCTCCCAGCCAGGGAACTCCACCAGCCTATTTATCTGAGCCCCGGGAAAGCTCCGTGACGTAGCTGCCCATATATGGACAGACAAAGCCCAGCCGAAGGGGCGCGACGTCACAATGGAAGCTCCTCACAATGGAACATTAGAAAGCAGGAAGCGGGCCGCAGCCAACGTGCGGCGCCCGCACCGCTCATCGCTCTTAAAAAAGAGAGAGAAAGAGAAATAGAAGGGAAGAAAGATAAAAAACGCGAGAGGAGAGAGGAAAGAAGGAATCCGCTGAGCGCAGAGCACGTAGCGTGGAGTCGAAAACCGAGGAACTTAAGTGTGTGTTTGAGGTCTGCACTAGGACAGAGCGTTTAGGGGACGGTGGGCGGCGGGGTGGGGTTGTTTGCAAGTGGCCTCCAACACCCCCAGCAGGAAAAAAGAGTGGAAATCATCTGGCGATGTCCCTTTGCAGCCTGGGCACCGCTGGGGAGCCCGGGAGCTGTGCGTTCCCACCCTGCTCCCGCAGCGCCCCCCGCGTCCGGGACCCTACCCGAGATTAGAAGCAAGGGAGTACTTTTGGGGGCGGGGGGGGGCTTCAGCGTGTCAGGATCCCTGGGTCCAATATCCCAAGAACTTTTGTGCCCACTTCACTCTGATTCTGCGCCCATACCCCTGCCCCCCTCTGGGCCCCTGACCCCGCGCTGACTCTGGCGCGGTGCAGCAGCCCGGAGATCTGCACCCCAGCCAGAGGCAAGACCCCGCCACATCTGGGGTCGAGGATGTGTGGTTTTGGTGATAAAGAAGAAGGAATAAAGTTGAAGGGATAGAAAACACGTGCACCGAATCCCTGGTAAATTCTCTAACGGTTCCAAAGCAACCCCTTTGGCCACAGGATGGCAGGAGGGCCCAGCAGGCCCGGTGCTGTCGCTGTGTATTGCTGCCTGCGAAGGGCCCGCCGCTGAGTTGCAGCACGAGGACGCTGAACCCACAGTCCCTGAGCCACAAGGCGGCCTCCCCTAGTCCCTGCCCTCCCCCTCGCCTTCCACAGGGCTGTCCCCATTGCTGCCTGCCGGCGCTCTGCAGTCAAGGGCAGCCTGAGTGCCGACCCGGAGCGCTGTCACCTCCCCGAGAGGCAGCGGATCCCGGGGGCGGCTGATGTGTTCCCCCAGGCCTGCTCCCGGGGCGCGCGGCCCGGGAGGGGGAGGAGAGGGATGGAGCATGGAGGTGCGACCCCAAATCACTCCGGCTTGACGGGGGAGGATTCCCTCCTTGGTGGCCGCGTGGGCGCGGTGAATCCCGCGTCCCCTGCTGCGGAGTCGGGGTGGGGGGGACATGCCTTTCTCAGGGGGAGTGGGAGTGTCGACAAGGAGGAAGAGAGGATCCCCGGGCCTCACGCCGTGGGAGGGCCACGCGGGCCGGGACGTGTGGGAGGAACTCCCGAGCTGCACATCGTCGTGGGGGCGGATGACAACCTCGCTCCCCTCCCTTCTACTTCGTTCGGGGGAGAGCCGGGGATGGGAGGGCCCGGCCACCCCCATCTTCTCCGGTTCTTGGGAAAGGAGGGATTCCCGCCGCCCGCGAGCCCCTCTCCCCCACCCCGCCGCCTCTCGCGCCAGGCTCCCCACTCGGGCACCGGGGAGCCACAGCGCCCCCGGGCTCTCCTCCGCCCGCGCGGCGCGGGCAGGGAGCGCGCTGCAGCGGCCCCGCGCTCCGGCCGGAATCAGGGCAAGCTGCGCCTCCCGCCCCCGGTCCTTCCCTGGGGGGCGAGCGGCCGGCCGGGGGCGTGGGCGGCGGTGTGAGCCGGGCTGGGCGCGGGCGGGGCCGGGCGGCTGCAGGGAGGGTCGCCGGGCGGCGGGCCAAGCCGGGAAGAGCCATACAAGGAGCGGATCCGGTGACGCGCCGGCCGCGCCCCTTCTTCTCGATTTGGCTGCCGATTCCGGTCCCCGGATTTGCATATTTTGGCATCCAGTGGAAAAGGAAAGAAGAACGGAACCCGCAGCCTTTAAAGGAACCGCACAGGCTGTAGCGTCACCCAGGGAGGCGGTCTGGGTGGCAGGAGAAATTAGCCAGCGGCTCTGGCCTCTGGCCGTAGAGCCTGGCAGCAGGGGAGGGGCGGGGAGCGGCGGCCACCGGCGAGCTGCTGGCGCGCCAGTCCCAGTCCCGGCCTCTCCGGGGCGCTTCCTGCTGCGCGTGCACCGAGAGGCTGCGGGGGGTCTCCGCGGGTTCCTGCCGGGGGACCGGAGGCGCCGTGCGGCCCTGGGCGAGCAGCAGGCCCCGGATTGACTGCAGTGCCCACGCCTCCCCGCTCGAGGCAGAGCTCGGGCAACGGGGGTGGTGGCAAGGAAGGGCGAGGCCTCCGGGCCGCCCAGCTCAACTCCGGAGGACCCCACGATGAGACAGCCACTTCCCACCTGTAGGGATCTCCCCCTAGGAGGGGGATGCAGAGTGAGGGGCTAGAGACCCCTGTTCGGTAGGGGCCTGCGTCGGGAAAGGCAGAGGCAGTGGAAGCATTTGGGATCCTTGAAAGCTTCCAGGGCCCCAGAGACGGGGGAGGAGTGCAGCCACTCCGGAGGTGGCCCCCACACACTTTGAGGCTTGCTGGACTTGTTGCTGCCAAAGAGAGGAGCACGCAGCAAGGTTTACCGGCCCGCACCAGGGCCTGCTACAGATTGGCAAGACTGAATAGTTTTCTGGGGCAAGATGCCTTCCCTCTCCTTTATACCAGTTCTTTGCATAGAATAGGAAACTTCCATTCAATTAAATATTCCTTAAAGCTTCAGTGTGACCTTGGGCAAACTTCTGAATTTTTTTCTTAGCCTCAGTTTGTTTCCTGGTCTGTGAATTGGGATAATAACCTACCCCTTAGAAAGAATTAAATTAGAGAATCCTAGAATGCTGGACCCTTAGCAAGCACTCGATAAACAGCAATTACTGTTACGCTGCACTCTCCCCCACCCCACCATGTGTCCTAGGAGTGAATTTCGATAATATAGGGCCAGGTCTAGAACTCCATCACAGACCAGTATGATCAGATACAAGAAATATTGATGCTTATTATTTAGGGGGGAAAGGAAACTCCTATTTGTGTGCCTGGTACCTGCTGGGCACTGTGCCAATCTAGGGATGGTTAAGGAGTGGTGCCTGTTCTGCAGGAGCCCAGACAAAAACTGAGCCCTCAACAGCTGGTGGTGACACAAAGCAGGGTACAAAGAAGTCGCCCTGTTGTTCTTTAATAGTCTAGAGCACCCTTTCAGATTTGGGGTTTGTGTGGCTGTGGCTCCTGGGGTGATATGGGGGATCCTGGTGCCTGTCTCCCCTCAGCCTGCCGTGCAAGCTCAGGCCCTCCCTGCCTGGGGCCTGCTCCGGCTGCAGCCTGCTCAGGTGTCCACTGTCACCCTGGATGATGGTGGCAGATGGATGCCAGGGTTTTGTGGCAGGAGGGGACAACCCTGGGTGTGGAGCAGGGCTCGGGTGTTGGGAGTGGCTGCTTTGTAAACTAACAGCATTCTCCCTTCCGGTTGCCAAGCTTTGAATTCAGCATAGAAAAAAGTTTTTCTGCTTCCCTCCTTCCCTCTCCTTCCTGAACAGGGGCTGGGGGTTTTTGTCTCAGTTTTATTGGCGGGCTGAGGTGAGAATGCCAAGGGCCTAATTACCTGAACTCTAAGCCCTGAACTTGCTGGGGAGTGAGTAGGCCCCAGTTCAGGAGTCCCCACCCTGAGACGGTGAAAGGTGCAGGCCCCTCTGTGGCAGTGCCAAGGCCAAGGCCGCCCGCCGCTGGCTGCGGGCTCTCCCATGGAATCCATTGGCCTCACCACCTGCACTGGGGGGACTGCTGCTGCTGTGGGGGCGGGGAGTGGGGCAGGGGGTGTGTCTGTCTTCCTGAAGGCAAAGAAAGGAGGAGACGTGGCCCCCAAACTCCACTGCAGAAAAAAGGCAACGTTGCAGCTCTGTCTTGGTCCCTCATTCTATAGTCCCTTCTGCCCTCTGACCTTGTGCCCCTTTTTGCTAAAGATATCCACTTCTTCTCTGCTGTCTTACAAGAAAGAAGCCCCCAAATTAATTCAACCTGGGGTGTTAGCAATTTAATGCACTGCCCTTCTCAGAGGATATTTGCATTTGGAAAGAAACTGCCTAGTGAGGGTGATAGATAACCCAGAGGAATTAAGCCCAGCACTTAGCATAATGCCTGGAGAATGGGAGGTGCTCATTCCTGCTGGTGGGATGAGACCTGGTTGTGGGACATTAAGCCCAGGGACAATGAGTGGGAGACTTGGGACCCAGAGAGTGTCTGGGTTCCTCAAATGACACTGAGCACCCATGTACAGGGCCTACTGGTGGGATCACTCCTGAATGGCAGTGCTCTCGCGGCTCCTCAGGTGTTTTCCATTTTTTTGGTGCCCCATAGGAGGCTCATAGGAGACTGACAGATCACAGTGGAATACCCCTGGCCCGCCCTCCCTGGCATTCTAGCGGTCATTGCCATTTCTCGGGTAATGCCACCCAGCCCAGAGGCTATGTGAGTTTTGCCTAGAAGCTTTGGAAGGGAAATACTGTCGCCAGCCCAACAGAGGAGCCCCACAGGCTTTCTGAGGAGCTTGAGCTGCTGCCCTGGCGGAGTAGGAGTGAACTTCCAGGCTGTAGCCAGGGCAGATGGGGTGGGGGCTGTCTGATGGCCGCCTGGCCAGGCCTTGGGGACACACTTCATGACACTCCCATGATAGGAGGGTTTTCGGGCAGCCCCTTTAACAGTTTTTAAGAGTCTGAGTGGCTTCCTGGAGGTTACCTGGCCACTAAGTGGCTGCTGTGACATCTAAATTCACCCTGTGTGACTCCAAAGCTAATGCCCTTAACTCCTTCCTCTGTCCCCCTTATGTCTGTGTTGGGGGAAGGAAGTGAGCTGCTGGGTGTGAGTAAGAGGGGGGACAGGTACAGAAGCTGTGGAGTAGAAGAGATGCAAACTTGAATGCATCCTAGCCCTGGCCCCCTTGGACCAGTCTGGCGGTAGGGAGAAGCCTAGCTCAGGGGACAGTAAAGGCACTCGCCCTTCCCAGGGAGGTCAGGGAGCAGCAACCTTGCTGCTAGGGCCTCTCAGCAGGTGTGACAGCAACTGTGCCACCCAGAATTCCAGTCCCACTTCCTCAGGCTGTTCCAAAGGCCACAGGATCCTCCGCATGCCAGTCACACACCTGTTGGTGTCTAAATTCAAACTAACTCATTATAATCCTGTTGAAGCCAGGTGTTTGTGATCACACTTTAAGCAATTTCTGGGAGAGTCTGGTGACCAAAGAGAGGAAGTCTTGTCACAAAGTAACATTTGCTGGAGGTGGCAAGGCCCCCAGTGTGGATTGTCCTGAGACCCCTCCCAAGGCACAAGTCTAAGGCAGCAGGTAACTGCCATGGCTGGTCCTGAGGCTGAGTTTGGAGCCAGCTCAGCTGGGGCTGGTAGGGGAGGATGGCCACCAAAGAAGAGACTGAAGAAGAGACTTGAGAAAAGTGTGGCCTGCGGGTGAATGGCAAGTGCCAGCCCTGGCCTGGCAGTCAGCAGTCCTGGATTCTGCCATAAATTATCTATGACGGGGTCAGGCCTTCTCATTCCTGGGCTTCGAGAAGGGGTTGGACTGGGATAACCTACCTCTCAGTTCCTCCTAGCTCTTTTAATCCAAGACTTTCTGATTCAGTTACAGAAAGGGTTGGGGTGAGACATGTGTTAGAGTTCCTGATCAAATTTAGGGGTTCCGTGGGGCTTGGGCTGGGGTCCCCAGGGAGAAGGACAATGGGTCGGGGGATGAGGGCTTGTAATGAGAACTTTGCTGTCTTAGCTCAGGGGTTCATGGAGGGTAAGTGGAGTCATGTGCTCTGAGGACCTGCCATTCCCCCTGGGGGCCGCTGTGGGACAGCCCCTTCTCAGCTGGGAGGGACCGGTGTCTTTGCAGAAAGGACTCTCTGGGGATGGGGCTTTTTGAAAAGCGGAACCTTGTGATTTGAAATGAACCAGAAAAGGTGTGAGTGTGGGGGGGGGGCAGCCAGGGGAGTAAAAGGGGATGATGGAGAAAAGGAGGGGGGGGAGAGAGAGAGGAGGAAAGAGAGACCCTGTTCTCACCTCCACTGCTTGCCACACAAGTAACCTGCTGGGTCCATTTCAAGCTGAAATGTGATCTTTTCAAATGACAGGTCCTCAGAGCACATGACTCCACTTACCCTCCATGAACCCCTGAGCTGAGACAGCAAAGTCCCCTCTGCCCATGGGACAGATGTAGAACGCAAAGCCTGCCAGGTTCCTCTCCTCCCCACCCTCCGGGAAACTGGAGAGAGCTGCAGCCCCTAGGTCTTTGTCTCTTACAGCTCCTCAGCCTGTCCGTCCCGGTGAGGAGCTGCAGGCAGACTTTGGGTTTCATCTTTGCTGTTCTATGCAGGCAAAAATCTAGGGCCCAAATTCAAGAGCTTGCCTCGGTTGCATTAGCGTCCTCCTTCCCGACACGGCTTAGGCAGGGCTTCCTACCTTTGTCCTGCTGTGGTTGTCCTAGAAAATGAAACTGTTTTTACAGTAAAGGACTGAGGCTGCCCCAGGCCCTTTCCAACACCTCTGAGGGCTGGGAAACAATATTGGCCCAGCGGGAACCCACTGGTGGCCTGCACATTGGCCAGGGTGCCCTGACTCATGGCATGGGCTTTGCCATAGGAACAGAAGAGGGGTGTGCACTCTCTCTCAGATACTGCACAATTACTTGGGTTGTTCAGAATTACCCAGAAAGTAACTGAAAGACAAGAGGTGGTATCCAAGCTCCCTGAGGGCAGGGACTGATTCATCTTTGTCTCCCCAGTGCTTAGCACTGTGCCTGTCCCCAGCAGGTGCTCAATAAGAGCGTGTGGACCCAATTCGAGCGTCCTAGTTGGTGATTTTGAAATATGGTCTGTTGGAGGAGGAGTCTGATCCGCTTCATGCTTCCTATCGGGCCCTTTTAGTTCTATCCCATGTCTCCCTCCTCTCACCCCCCACCACACAGGATGGGGGCCCCCTTGCCTCCCAGGATTCCATTTTGGGGTGAGAGTGGGGCTCCTGGGTCTGGGACTTAGCTCTCTCATTTCGATGAGAGTGAGACCCGCATCTGCCGAGCATTTCCTGTGCACTCCTGGTAGAAGGAAACAAACTTGAGGCTCGGATTCTGCTGTCAGGCAGTTTAAAGGACATGTGGAATGAGGCCTGGTAGGAATGATCACATACAAGACACCACGGGTAAGCGTACCAAAGGAGGTACAAGCAGGGAATTCAGAGGGGCCGCTGCAGGCTTGGAGGAGGGAGCTGTTCAGGACACAGGGAAGGCGGGACAGAAGAGGGGGACATTGACCAGGGCCCTGGGAAGGGGCTGAGACTGTAAGTGAGGAGGGGAGGACAGGGGAGGGCAGGGGAGGGCAGGGGAGAGGAGGGGAGAGGGCGTTCCATGCAACCAGCTGTGATTATTTTCCCTTCTCCTTAACTTCCCTGTTTCCATCTCTGAAGCTAGAACCTATTAGCATTGTTCTTCCAGGACTTTCCCTAGGGGTGCCTGGCCTGGGGCTGATCATTGTTGTCCCGAGGAATGAGGACTCCTGAGGGAGAGGTGGGAGACAGGAGGGAGCCCTGGATGGACACCAGATCCCATTCAGACACTTGGGCACCTACCAGAATGTGAGCGCCAGGAGGGCAGGGGCTGGGGTCTGTGACCTTCACTGCTGTACCCCAGAAGCCAGAAGCTGGAACTCCACGCATGCTTGTTGAAGATGGAATGTGCCAGATACTGTCCCAGGGAAGGGGGCTAACTCTGGGTGTACAATCCCGGAGGAAGGAGCCTGGGGGAGTCCAAAGAAAGGGCATCAGGGGAAACACGGATCCCCAGTTGGGGGTGGGGTTCGTATTAATCAGACATAAACTCAAGTGTAATAGCCCCGTTAATTGAGTGGTAATGATCCTTGGCATTTTTCATCTTCAAAGCCAGGAACAAACTGTAATTAATACTCCCGCCACCCGGGGCAGGGCGCGAGGGGGGTGGTGTGGAGAGAAGCTTGAGCTACTGCTACTCAGTCAGGGAAACTGAGGCACTGGCGGAGAAAGTGTGGTTAGGAGAGTGGATTTGAAGCCCAGCAGAGCTCGGGATCTTCAGGGGTGCCTTGAACACACCAGACCATGGTCCTCAGCTGGGGAGCCCAGGTCATGAGTGGGGAGAGGGGCGCTGGAGACCCTCGCAGGCCTGATCAGGGGTTGGGGGGGAATCAGGTTTGCAGTGGTTTGGCCGGAGGAGAGACCGCCCGGGGCCCAGGGTTTCCCAGGGCAGAAGTCGGGGTGCCCTCAGGACTGGACCCCACGGTCCTCTGGCTCCCCTCGCTCCAGGGGCAGCGCTGGGGTGGCGCTAGGGCAGGGAAGGGGACCCAGGGGTCCTTCGTGCCCAGTGGCAGGCGGGCTCACGGCACTCAGCCACTCAGCGTGACTCACTGGCAGCCCGAAATGCCTCCGGTTTCCTCATCGCAGTCTGGCTGCCCTGAGCCCTGAGGGCGTTTTTCATTAGGGTGATTACCCTGCCGTCTTTAAAGGCTAGTAAATAGCACCCAGGGACCTCGCGGCTGCTCTGAACTGCAGGCCCTGGGCTCCCCAGTGACCCGTTCCAGTCCCCTGTGTGTGGCGGGGGGAGGAAGAAGAGGAGGATGCTGTCCCCCTTTGCTCCCTGGGCTGCCACATTCCACATTCCCTTATCCCCCTATCTCTCCTCGGGCTACCACATTCTACCCCCCTGCCCACAACCCATGGAGGGCAGGGGCTGGCGGTTACCACAGTCACACCCTAAGCGTCCTTCAGTTCAGTCACCACATACTCAGAAAAGCCTTCCCTCTGCTACCCAATTCCAGGGGACAGCCCAACTACCTATTTTAGGGTGCCAGTAATCCTTCCTACTCACTTGTTCACATTCATGTGTCTAATCCTTTGACAAATGTCTGTCTCTCACGCTTCTCCTCCCAAAGTTCGCTCACAAGGGCAGGAACTACTTCTGATTGGGTGTTGTATTCCCACTGCACCTCCCACCCCAACTCTCCCCACCTGGGCCTCCCTGCACCTGGCCCCCAGCCTGGCACCAGTGTCTGGCAGATAGCAGGCCGCAGCAGTTTTGAATTAACAGGTTCCCATGAGGCAATACAGTTGTTTTCACCTTTTAGAGCCAGGGTCTTGCTATGTTGCCCAGGCTGGATTCAAACTCCTGGGCTCTGGTGATCCCCCTGCCCCAGCCTCTGGAGTAGCTGGGACTACAGGTGCTGGCACCACCATGCCCAGCAGCAGTATGTTTGATGACCACTCCGTAATTCGTCCCTAGTCCTCGCACTTGGGAGCTAGCATTGGTACCACTGACTTGTTAAAAGCACTGACCCTGAACTTGTGGGTCTGTGTTTAGCCTAATTTACTGGATGTGCTTTGAAAAATTCTGTGTAAACAGGGTCTTTGTAAAAAAAAAAAATTGCACCCAAGTACACTAGGGAAAGTCAGGTCTCTGAAGGCAAAGTCACCTGCAACTTGGCCCCTTGACCCTGGTGGCATCAGCCCATGTTCCCCGGGGTGGGATTTTGCCACCCCCCACCCAGAGATAAAATTGTGACAGTGCTTGAGGACAGGGTGGTGGTTTTCAGAGGCCACCTCTGGGGAGAGGCAGCAGCAGGTCAGGGGAAGTGCTACAGCTGCGGGTCCCCAGCCCCAAATCTCAGAGCCGCACTCCCCTCTCTGGCAAACTCTCTCTCTCTCTCTCTCTGGAGCGGCAGGAGAGCTTCTTCTAGACCCCAAACGAAAGAAAAAGTCGAAAGAAAAAGTTGCCACAATGGAAACTCGAACTAATCCTCCCCTCTTGCCCCACTTCCCTCCCGCGGTCACACTTCCGGCGGCCGCCACAGGGTATTTCGGGTTCGAAAACAAAGCGTCAGATCTATTTGAGCAACTTTTGTTCCATCGGAGTAGAAGCCCAGGGCCCTGCGGCCGCCCTGGGCTCGGCCACTTCCCCAGGGAACTGACGCGTTTCCCCTTCTCTGCCAGGGTCCAATTTAGCAACTCAGACCGGCCACTTTTAGCTTCTCCTTTCCCTGGCCTGGCAGCGGGTAGGGCTGCCGGGGGATGGGTGCGTGTCTGGGTGCCTTCCCGGTGGACTTCAGGGGAAGGCCTGGTTCTCCTCTTCTGCCAGAACTTCCCCCTCACCTGCCCAAACTCCCCCGAACCCCATCATGAAACTTCCACTGCCACCACCAAAACTCCGCTTGCTGTATCAGAGGACTGCAAAGTGAGAGTTGCGGTTAGGCTTTGTCTAGCCCTCAGTTTAATCCAAACGGGGATGTGTCTCTCTGAGCATTGGTGTGCGTGCAGGTGATGAACCCAGCGGGCGTGCATATGTATGGAGATTGCATGTCGCACGCAAGCTCCATATCTGCGTTTGCGGGGGCTGAACATTGCATGTGTACACAGCTTACATGGATGTCTAGAAAGAGCTTGGCAGAGTCAATACCCTGGAGTGTCTAGCGGGTGCGTACACCATGTGATTCTGCGTGGGCTGCTGTATTTACAGTATGTGTGTGCAGGCTGCGTACAGTAGAGGTGTGTATAACTGTGTGTGCGGGCAGGGCCTGGCTCTCGGGGGGTGGGGAAGGAAAACAGGTGAGCTCTGGACAGTGGCGGCCAGCGTCCACGTGTGCAAATGCTGGGCTGTAGGTGCCCTGCATGCGTGGATGGGCTTGAGGGCAGGTTGGTGACCTGCAGGTGAGTCTGTGTACCTGCAGGGGCACCAGCTGGGGCCAGCAGCTCATGCACCTTTATTCCAGGCCTGAAGTCCCCTTCCCCCCGCCCCCAGCTTGGGATGCCCCCTCCCCACTTGTTAGCCAGTCTTCCCACCACTCTCTTCTGGCGCTCGACTCCTCACAGTCGCCCATGCTCTCTCCCACCGCACAGGGTGAGCTGCCAGAGGACAGAGACCGTGACTCTGGGCTTCTTTTCTGGTGCCTTCCATTCTTAGCCTCCACAGTCCTGGAGAAGGCCTGACTCGCTTCACGGCCACAGCATGTGTGTGACGTATTGGCTTCTTTATGCGACTTGAACGTGCACGTCCAGCTCTGCCGGCATGTGGGTGGGTGTGGGGGGCCGTGGTGGTGGTGGCGGGGGAGGGTGTTTGGACTCCCAGGGCAGTGCCCATGCTCGCCCCTCCTGCCCAGGCCCGAAGGGAAGCACGCCCAGCCTGTTCTCCTGATTTTACCAGGAGACTGGGGAGCTGAGCTAGAACTGGGGGCCCTGCTGCTCCCACCCGTGACAGGTTCGGCCTCTTTCCTTCTAAGTCTCTACTCCCTGCCCGGCTGACCTATGCCAGGAGGGTGGAGTCCAGCTCATGAGGGGAAAAGGGGGTGCTTGCGTGTCCTGCTCTCTGTCCCTGAGTGCAGACACAGGGCCTGTGGGCTCCTCCACCCCCCTGCACGAGGTGCTGAGGGTCCCTGCATGGGCTTCCTCCGGCCTGGACCTGGGACTGAGCTGGCTGCTGCTTCGGGGAAATCCCAGCGTCTTCAGCTCCCACGACTGTAAACTCCTCTTCAACCGGGGCCTCCCGCTAAGAAGGGTTTTCTGGCTCTGTAGTTGAATGCACTTGGCTCTTCGTTCTTAATTCCGAGAATGCTCATTCTACCCCGTGCTGGTGGCTTCCACTTACTCCCAGCCCAAGGGACAGTGGTGGCAGCTTTCTTTACCACTCCCAAGATACCCATATGGAATCATAGAACATTCGGCTGGAGGGGGCCTCAGAGAACACCCATCCCACACTATTTTTATAGATGAGGAAACTGAGGCCCAGAGAGGGTGGCTGACTTTCCCAGGCTTGCACAGCGGAAGCTGGAGCTGGTATGAGATTCAGCTCTCCACTCCCAGTCCGTGGTTCTTTTCAGACGAGACTGTCATACTTTTCTATTTCCTTCTCTTTCTGACTCTTACCTTTCTTTTACTATTGAAACATTTCCTTTTTTTCCCCCTTAAAATATTCTTTATGTGTTAAGCAGGACGACTTATATCTGGTGGCACCTGGAGCTGAAGCAGATCCCTGTCCTGGCAGGGTTTCCTTGGTCCTTTCAGAAGCCTTCCCCCTTCCTGTCCTTCATCCCCTACGACACCCAAGGACCTGTCCTGCCTCCCCCTGAACCATCCTCTTCTGTGCCTGTCCTCCTTCCCAGTGCTGAGGGGCAGGCAGGCAGAAACCCCTCGAGGAATCGGCTTTCTCTAACCTTAGTTTCCTGGTCTCTAAAATGGAGAGAAAGTCTCAGAAGGGAAAATATGGTCATATTTGTGTGTGTGTGTGTGTGTGTGTGTGTGTGTGTGTGTGTGTGTACACGCATCTCACGTGTCTCTCAGCAGCTCCTGGGGGTAAATGGAAAAGTTAATTAGCACCAAGATGAAAGGTGTTCTGGGATAATTGCAGGTAATATCAGGACAGCTGGGAGGGTGGGGTGAGAGGCCCCTAGAAGTCCGGGGGGTGGCAGCCCCCAGTCCCACTCCTGCACAGCCCATCAGACACCTGGGGAGGCTGGGGGAGGGAGTGTTCTGACTGAAGGGTCTTTGTCTTTACAGGGAAATGCTTGTTAGTTGCTAAGGAACTGGGTTGTCTCTCCTGATCCAAGCCTCCCAATGTTTTGCTTAGCTTGGGAGGGGGGTGCTGGGCTGAGGCTTGAGGCTCCCTTGGCAGTTGGTCCTTTCCCTGGGGCTGCCGAGCCTCTGATGGGTCTCTTGGGAAGGATTCTCTTCTGGGAGAGCCGGTTCCTTCCCATTACCCTGAGCCTCACTGCTTGCTTCAGCCAAGGCGGGGCGAACAGGTGAGGTGGAGGCAGGGAAGCAGAGGAAGATGCACATTTGCAGAACAGCCTGCGCGCCAGGCAGCGTGCCCTCCCCGCTATCTCATTTAACCACTGCAGCACAGCTTTGGAGGAAGGCACTCACTTCCATTATACTGGTTTTTGCAGTTGAAGCACAAGTTCGGAACAGTTGCTGAGGTCACGGGGCTATCAAGTGGTAGAAATTCTACGTGAATTTAGGTCAGTGGTAGAAATTCTACGTGAATTTAGGTCAGCTTGGTAAGAAAACTTGTACTTTCATTAATTTTTAAGAGACAGGGTCTGGCTATGTCACCCAGGCTGGAGTGCAGGGGTGTGATCATAGTTCATTGCAGCCTTGAATTCCTGGGCTCAAGTGATACTCCTGCCTTGGCCTCCTGGGTAGCTGGGACTACAGGCATGTGCCACCATATCCCACTAATTTTTCTTATTTTTGTAGAGCTGGGGTCTCACTATGTTGCCAGGCTGGTCTTGAACTCCTGGCCTCAAGTGATCCTCCTGCCTCAGCCTCCCAAAGTGCTGGGATTACAGGCATGAGCCACCACACTCAGCCTAGAAAACTTGTGCTTTTAAAACTATACCATATAATGCCTATACTAGGCTTTCTTCCTATCCTATGGCTACTCAACCCTAACACCTGCACGACCACCATCATCATCCTTACCTAGTCTTCCTAGTGGTTTTCCCTCTCTTCCTTGCCTAAGAGAAGTCATCACACAGGCATGGTGGGGAGGGGTGATTCAATGGATTGAGGGTGGCAAACTGTTGGGGTAGTGGCCTTGGGCAGGTGGGAAGGGATGGTAATGGCCTTGGGCTGTGTCAGGCTGTTGCCTTGACTACTCAGGAGCCCCGGCCCTCCCCACAAAGCACACTTGGTCCAGGATGGCTTAATCTAGGGGAAGGGAAGACACCTGGGGACGATTACTCTTAAATGCTTCTGGAACTTCCAGCCTTCCCTCTTTGGCCCACTCCAGCTCCTGAATACACAGAAGATCTGCCTTTACTTTAGATACTCCAGAGAGTAGCATTAAGAGTATTGTTTACCTCTAACTGCTACGCATGAGAAGGCTGGAGTTAACACCTGATTCCACCATCTCTAGTTATGGAACAGGGAGGAGGTTCTTTGACTTGCAGGGATCTCAGTTTGCTCATCTACACAATGAGAATAGCTCCTACGCTGGTAGGTTGTTGTGACAATCAAATGAGAGAACGTGTACGGAGGCCCCAGAAGGCCGTGAAGCAGCGTGGACGTGCATTAAATGAGATACCACGTGGCAAGCATTTGGCGCACTGCCTAGCATACAAGAAGTGCTCAGTAAATGGCATCTGCATAGGATGATGCTGATCATAATGTCAGTTCTCTTTATCCTCCCTTATAGTTTTCTTGGCTGCTTCATTAGATATCGAAAAGCAATTGCCATGTCCACGTTGTTTCTCCCTGGATGAGGCAGAGCAAAGGGAAGGGAGGAGAGCCCCAAAGAGTTGTGCAGGCAGAAAGCTGAGTCAAGGCTGGATTTTTCCCCGAGGTCCCCTAGGCCTCCAGGTTTCCCCTCTCTGCCACGGGGACCTCCTTCTCTGTGGTTTCCAGGGATCGTCTGGCAGAGCTGGCTTCTGCCTAGAGCCTGGGCTGGCTTTGTTCTTTTTTCACGTTTTGGGGCCAGGAGGGTGGGGGTCTCTCCGGCAGCTGAACTGAAAACCCAAAACACCAGGTCCAAAGAAAGGAGGGTGGTGGGGGAAGGAAAGCATGCAAGCCGATAATTTCCTCGAAGGATAAACATCCGATTTTTTTTCCTCACCCAAAATAAACACGCTCGCCACAAGGAATTAAAAGCAGAAGAGGGGAGGATGTGTCCCGATTTGGGGCTGCTCTAGGAAGCTGACCGTCTATTTATCCTGGCCCTGGGCACTAACCGGAGCTGCCAATTACACTTCGGCCTGGTGCGGTGGGGACTGTGGGGAGAAGGTCCCAGGGAGCAGGGGACCAGAGGGCCCTCTGAGACTGCCTTCTGTGCCACTGCAAACGGACACTTCCTTTTGCTTCTCACTCGAGGGCTGCTTGCAGGCTTGCTGGTGTGGTGGAAGGGAGTGGGGAGGCCCAGCAGTGCCCCCTGCCTGAGCTTCCTTTTGCCCTGGGCTGGCGGCAAATGCCCTTCTGGAACACAAGGATTTGGTGCCCACCACCTGGGCTGGGGGCTGAATCTCCCAGTGATGGGGGCATCTTCCCATCCCCCCCTTTGCAAACTCAATCTCCCACCCCATTGCGTTCTTCAGATCCCTGCCACAAACAAAAACTGTCCAGCTATTTAAAAGTGTGCCAAGGGGTCAGCCAGGGCCCCCTGCCTTTCAGCTCACGTGCGGCATGACTCTAAGAAGGTAATAAGCCCCTGCCCAGCTGCGGCTGTTCCTTTCATCTGGGGATCTCAAAGCACTTTGCACACGTGAGTCACCAACGTTGCTGCACCCTCGCCAAGTAGAGGGGGTTATTAACTCTTGGAGGGAAACTGAGATGAAGGGGGCGTGGGGGGGCTCTGAGGAGCCACGGTGTAGTCTGTGAATGAGACTGTAGCAGGGAGGGGTCTCTAAGGGGTCCTTGGGTGGGAAAGCCAAGATGCCTTGGGACGTTACATGCAGAAATCCTTTCCTTTCGGATGCCAAGGAATCTCTCTGTAGCTTTCTGAAAGTATACACCTGATTATGTCACCTGCCCCTCCAATCTATTGATCATCCAATGATTTCCCACTGCTTTTGGGATACAACCCAAAAACCTTTGTTACGGTGACAAAGACTGGCCTGGCCTTTGCCCACCTGTCCACCCGTTCCCTCCCTGGCACACTTTCCCGCAGCCACCCTGCTGGGATTTCATTTCCGAGAGGACGCCACACATGGCCCTGCCAGCCACAGCAGCTTGGAGGAGTTGTGGAATGTTCTGTATCCCTGTCTCCACTCACTAGCTAACCTCTACCCCGCTCTTCAGCCCTGAAGGTAAAGACCACTTCCTCCGGGAGGCCCTGCCCCGGCCTCCATCCCTCCCTCTCCATCAGCAGTCGGGTCCCCTTTGCCCTCATGGCACTCATCTCAATTCGTTGTGATTTGCTTGTGGCTTTTGACAGACATTTCCCTCCCCTGCTGCACTGGGAGATCCACAGGGCAGGTACCAGGCCGTGTTTGTCCTGTCCTTCTCCTCCTCACCCACCCATGCGACCCCAGCGCCTGGCAGAAGGCCAGGCACACGGCAGGTGCCAACAATATTTGTTGAATGAAAGGCATTGAATGTCGGAGCTGGAAAGGTCTGTGACAATACAACAACCGTCCTCTCCCACTTCTTCCTGCCTTAGTGTCACAGCTGAAGAGGCAGAACTTCAGAGGGGATAAGCGAAGTGAGGTCACACAGCGACTTAGTGACAGCTCGGGCCGAGGGAGCCCCACCACCCTCCCCCGCCCACTCGCACTGACGGGGAAGCCCTGACCCCAGTGCCGGACACTGGTCCATTTCCTCTTGTTGCTTTTCAAGGGAATACAGGTTAGGAAGCAAAATACCAAGCCCTGGATGGTTTTCCTTTTAATTTGCAGGAGAAGGGGTTCTATACCCAGTGTGGCTTGCGTCCCCAGACCCTCGGTGGTGGGCAGTGGACACATGCCTGGAAGGTGGAGCTTGCAGTTATCTGCGTTTGGATTTGTTCTTGGACTCCCTGTCCCCGCCTCCCAGAGCTTGGAAGGGCCGTGAGTCCTCGAAGCTCCGGGTCATGAACTGGGTGCTTGCTTCGGGTTCGCTCAGATGGAAGCGGGTCAGAAATTTATCCATTTTCCAAGAGCCTAGAAGGATGAACAGACCACAGGGAGTGGTGAGAGAGAGCCATGGACTTGAGAGTGGGCAGGGGCCGGAGAGGGAGGCTGGCTCCGTGGGCGTGGAGACAGCAGGTGATGCCCTCAGCCCTCCGGCCGTAGGGGCACAGTGCCTGGGGGCAGCTCTCTGGATGTCAGCAGAGCCCCTGAGCAGCGGCAGAGTTGCCCACTCCCCAGAGGACAATGGGGACCAAAAGCCCAGACCAGCCAAGGATGCCTTGTGTGTCCTTCCCCGTGCCCTGCACTTAGCGTGCCTCTGCCTGCTCACTCATGCAGAAAGGAAGCTCCCAGTCAGGTGGGCTGCCCCTTCCTCCACGCCCACCCCATGACTGAGGCTTTAATGCTAGTTTCCTTCACGCCTGGTCAGCCCTGCTGCTGGGGCCGAGCTTGGCTGTTCTCTGTGCTGTTCTCTCAATCTTCTCCCCCAACTCCAACCACCGCCCCCTCCCAGTCTCGGGGCGCGTGCAGCGGGCTCCTTCCCTGTAGTGCAGGTGGAGGTGCAGCCCTGGGTGCTGGCGGGCAGCTGGGGTCAGTGCCCAGGTTGGAGGGCTTCCTCCTCGGGGGGAGAGGGCACAGGCGTGCTGGGGGAGGCCACATCTTCTGGGGCAAGTGTGAACAGGCCTCGTGGCAGGGCAAGGAGGGCACAGCCAGGGCATGAGGAGAGGCTGCGGGAAGTGGTCAGAGGCATATTCCCACGCTCCTGTTTCCCAAACCCTGGGCCTCAGGCACCCTGGGAAGACGGCTGCCAGGAAAATGCAGGACGGTCCCGTTAAATTTGAGTTCGTTGGGTAAGTGCGTCCCACATAGTGCATACAGCATACTTACATTTAAATGTTGTTGTTTATTGGAATTCAAATTTATTTTTTAATTTTTTTGTTTTGTTTGCTTGTTTTGAGACAGGCTCTGGCTCTGTCACCCAGGCTAGAGGGCAGTGGTGTGATCGTAGCTCACTGTAACCCTGAATTCCTGTGCTCAGGCCATCCTCCTGCCTCAGCCTCCCTCCTGAGCAGCTGTGACTACAGGTGCACACAACCATGCCCAGCTAATTTGTTAATTTTTAAATTTTGGTTTGTAAAGATGGGGTCTTGCCGTGTTGCCTAGGTTGGTCTTGAACTCCTGGCCTCGAGTGATCCTCCTGCCTCGGCCTCCCAAAGTGCTGGGATTACAGGTGTGAGCCACTGTTCTTGGCCTGGAATTCAAATTTAACTAGACATCCTGCATTTTTTTTGTTGTTCCTTTTTTTAATTTTTTTTCCGATAAATCCAGCAACCTTCCCTGAGTGCAGAGAGTGCTGGGGAAGAGCCTGCCCAGAGCAGAGCCAGGCAGCGGCCACTGTGCCCTGAACGCCAACAGAGACCAGTCATCTCTGATACCCAGTCAGAAAAGGGCAAGGAGGCCGGGTGCGGCGGCTCACGCCTGTAATCCTAGCACTCTGGGAGGCCGAGACGGGTGGATCGTTTGAGCTCAGGAGTTCGAGACCAGCCTGAGCAAGAGCGAGACCCCACCTCTACTAAAAATAGAAAGAAATTAGCCAAACAACTAAAATATATACAAAAAAAATTAGCCGGGCATGGTGGTGCATGCCTGTAGTCCCAGCTATTTGGGAGGCTGAGGCAGAAGGATCACCTGAGCCCAGGAGTTTGAGGTTGCTGTGAGCTAGGCTGACGCCATGGCACTCTAGCCCGGGGAACAGAGACTCTGTCTCAAAAAAAAAAAAAAAAAAAAAAAGAAAAGGACAAGGGGCTGGTCGCCTAGAGTTCCTCTCAGTGCTGCCCTGGGGACTCCCAGACCACCCACCCACCCACCTGTCATCCTCCTCCTGCACTCCACACCCTTTTCCTGACAATGAAGACGGCAAGCCCACTGGGGTGTTTCTCCCTCCCAGGGGCTGTGGGCATTTCAAAGACATCCTCAAGGAGAGGACAATTTTTAATCCAAAAACCAAAACCACAGTAACAATAATGCAAAAATAATAATATTAATGATAGCAATAACAACACCCATGACAGTGCTCCTGCGTGCCAGGCGCTGTTCTAGGTAGGAGCTCTACACATGTTAACTCACTCTATCCTCCCTCCACTCCCGGCAACGGGGAACCGTTACTGTCCCCAGCTCACAGACTGGATGGCAGAGGCACAGGGGGCAGGGATGGGTTCCTTCAAGTCCGGTCTGACTCAGAGACTGCAGGCCCGACTGTGCCTTGCAGGGCTGGCAGAGATGGAGTTCCAGGAGTTCTCGTGCAGGAAGGGTGGCCTGCTGGATGGTGTACTGGCGGCAGTGGGGTCCCACTAGGAGGCTTTGTGCCCTGAGGCACCGTGCCTGGCTGGAGCCTCTGCACCCTGGGGGCCTGGCTGGCTGGAAAGGAACTAGGGCATCCGGAGCCTGGGAAAACGTGTGTGCGCGTGAGTATGCACATGTGTGTATGTGTGTGTGTGCGTGCATGCACATGCCAGGAAAAGGGCTCATGGGTGAACTGGTGTGTGGCAGGCACGGGGACAAGGGGGCCTTCCCCACCGAGTAGGGCAGGAAGGAACCTGGGGGGTAAGGAGGGAATTGAAACCTGTCACGGGACCAGGGCAAGCTGGCAGAAAGAAATCCCCTATGCCCCGAGAGACCTGCGCTAAGCCTCTGAGTTTACAGGGTCCTGGGGGCCTCACGGCCCCTTCCTGGTGCCATTCCCAACAGCCCTGTGGTTCTCGGGCTCCTCAGGCAGCTCCTGAAACCCAGCACCGTGCCGGCCGGCCTCCCGCCACCTCCTCTGCTGGCTCGGCAGTGACCCCTTACACCCCGTTTCCTGCCGCAGAGGGCAGGAGGAACTGACCCCGTGCAAGTTCTAGAAGGAAGAGGGGTGAGTCAGGCCCTCAGGGGTGTGTGGGGAGAGATGGGGAGCTGGGAGGCTGTGGCTTCTGTGGTCATGGCTTGGAGCAAAGCCCCTTCCTGTATGGCACTGCTCTGTCCCCGAGCTGCAGAGCCCGCTGCCATGCAGGAAGAGGGCGGTGCTGCTGTCTGTGTTCCAGCTGCTACGTTTGTACCCCGGACCCACCCAGGCCGGGCTCTTCCTGGGACGAGGGCAGGGGCGGTAGGCACACTTCAGAGGCCTGTGGTGGGAGGCGCGGCTGCAGGGAGAGGAGGAGGAAGCTGTCTGAGGTGTCCCCTGGCTGCCTGGCTGGGGCTCTGAGGCCTGGTCTCAAGGGCGGGGCTGGCCCTATGATGTGCGGGTTGGTCTCTGCACAACCCCAGGGGGCGCCATTCCCATCCTGCACAACCAGAAGAGCAGCGCTGCCTACAGGCCATTCTCTTGCTAACTGCTCAGTGCTGATGAGGAACTGGTGAGATGAGAGATGTCAGGTGTCAGGGATGTGCCAGTCAGGACCCAGGGAGAGGCAGGTGACCTCATCTGAAGCTGTCAGGGGTTCTGAGCCACACTGTGTACCTGACCTCCTACTAGACACGAGGGGGGATGAATGTCCCGTCTTCAGCAGCTGGGAAAGGGGATCCCCTCAGATCTTCAGTCCCAGGGAATGGACGACAGAAGGAATGTTTGGGAATGGCCCTCGGGCAGGTCTTGAGGGTCACCCTGTCCACCCCTAGCTTCCCAATTCTGTGGGGCTGGCTTTCTGTCACCTGGCGTGGTTTACCACTTGTGACTGGACAGCTCCACTGGGCTGTGAGGGCTACACAGGCGGCCAAGAGACTGCGAGAGTGAATGCCTCCCCTCGCGCTGTCCCCGGCCCCCTGCAAGACTCGGGAGGACGGGGTGGACAGCTCCTCGCTGGAACGTGCAAGCTCTGAGCTCAGACCCCCGTTCAGGCCCCTTAACACCTCCTGGGGCCTCTGCCAGGCATGGCGGGGGGGCTGCCTTGTTCTGTCTCCTGCCCGCAGCGAGTTTCTAATATGACACAATTAACACTGGACTAATAACAAACAGGCCTTGGCCAGCAGCACGACTTCGCAGTCCGGGTCCCTGGAAGACACGCCCTGCCCCCAGCGACACCCCCAATTCCCTTTGGCAGGCCCACTCTTAGGACTTCCCAACAGGATAGGACAGCGCTTCCGGGGTGACCCTGCTCCTGCCACGGGACATTGCCCACCTGACCTGTCACTTGGTCCTCAGTGGGCCCTGAAGTGTTTCCCTCTCAGCCTGGGGAGTGGCGGAGGGAAGCTGAGCGAGGGGACGCCCAGCCCCTTTCTCCTTCTGGTCCCCACTCAGGAGTCCCTGAGGTCGGCCTCCTTCCCTGGGGCAGTCCCTGCAAGGACAGGACACCCCCTTGAACGGCCCTGTCCCCCCGGGCAGGTGACCTGCATCTCACCAGGGCGACCACCCTCTTCTCTGGCCTTGTTCTACTCTCCCCTTGGGCAGGGGCACCGCTGCCTCTTGTCAGGGAATGGTGGCCCTGAAGAAAAAAACAAAAATTCCACTCCGGCCTAATAACCGCCCCACGAGGGCCGGCTGAGGCCTGCAATTTGTCTGGTCTGCGCAGGGCTGGCGGCATTGATAGAAGCGCTGATGCCTTTCTGCCGAGATTAATGATGTCCCGGTGGTGGTAGGCGGGAGGCCTTAGCCTTTTATTTTTTGTGCCATTAAATGACATCCAGAGACTTCCACTCAGGAGCTGAAAAGCCCTGGTTCCATCACATCCAATTACGCCTGGAGGATATGTGCTGAGTGGCTGATCCTGCTGGCTCCAGAGGCTTTGGGGCAGTGGGGACCACTCTGGCTTCGGTGGGAGTCAGAGACCACGGGGTCAGGGAGTTCCGGGTGGCGAGGGTTCCCTGTTTGCCCAGAGGACTGCAAGTGGAAGCTGGTTCCAATCACCCAGCCAGAGCCCCCCCCCCCCGCCCCCCCCCCCGCCCCCGCCAGGGCCCTTCCTCCATCCTGCGGCTGGGGTGGGGGCAGGAAAGGGGAGAGAGGAGGGGGGACTCCAAGCTGCCCTCTTAGTTCCCAGTTATCAACTCCAATATGTGGTGGTGGGCATGGGGGGCCGGAGTTCTGGGCGGAATTGGGGATTATCTGCAGTTTCTCTGTGATCTCAATATTGCTCGGCGGCTCATGTCTGGTGGGACTGGGACGTGCTTCTGGAACAGGTCTGCCCGGAGCCCGTGGAGTTTCCTGGCAGCTCCTCACCTGGGCCCAGGTGCCCGTGTGAGAGTTACCCAGGATACCCCTGCTGGGCGGCCGCCAGGTCCCCAGCTTCCCCCGCTGGGCCGGGGGGTGGGGGGCACCCTGCCAGGCGGCAGAGAACCTGCGCCGCCAGCCCACACAGGGCCGGGGGAACCGCCGTGGGAGGTCAGGGGTGGGCTCTGTGTGTTTGTGTCTGTCTGGGCCTCGCTGGCAGGAGGCAGTCTGAGGGCGGGGGGCGGCCTCCAGGCAGGGCCCCCTCTCCTCCCAGGCCTCTTCCCTCCGCACTTCCTGAGGCCACGCGCGCCCCCTCACTGCCACCAGGCCCGGTGGATTTCCTCGAGGTCCCTCCAGCCTTGCCTCCGTGGCGGTGCCGCCTCCTGCCAGTGCGGCCCTGCTGTCTCTGTGCCCTTTGTCTCTCGCCCACGGAGCCCTGCAGGCCTCAGAAGCCACAGGCGAGACTCAAGCCCCACTGTGTGGCAAGTCCCTGCCCGTCTCTCCTCTCTGGCCCCTGTGGGCGGGTGGCTGCCCATGTACCGGGGAGTGGCTAATGGCTGCCTGGCCCAGAACCTGCCCCCCCTGGAGGACCCTTCCCCGTGTCCCTTCCTTCCATTTTGAAGCGGGCGAGCTTTCCCTCTGAAGGCCCTCGGGCTGCTCCTGTGAAGTGGTGACCGGAGCCTCTCTCGCCCGTTAGTTCCAGGCACTGTGGCACCATCCTGGGCTCATGGCCTTGGAGTGGCTTCTGGAGCAAGTGCCCGTGTGTCCTCTCTTGGAGCGGAGAGGGGACTTCCCTGGCTTGCTCGCAAGAGGAGCGTGAGGCCGGCTTGTGACACGTCTGGGCCAGGTGGCTGGGGTGTGGCGTGGCGCAGAGCACGGCTCCAGGAGGCTCAGCCACAGCCTTCACCAGGAAGGGGGAGGGGGGGACTGCCTCGGTGGCTGCTGCTGCCGGCCAAGGAGGCCCAGGACAGCAGGATGCAACTGCTCCCTGTCTGTCCCTGCCCCAGCCGAGAGTCTCCTGGTCCAGGTCGGGAGAGAGGACATGTGGGCAAGGTGGTGACAGGTGCCATGAGCCCTTCCATGAAGTCAGAAGAAAGCTAATTGGTTATTAACCATGGACCCTTGATCAAATGTGCCACTCACTGTTCTGGGCCTCAGGTTCCTCATTTGCCCTGGGGGTGGTGATGGCTGCTGTCCCACCCACCTGGGAGGGCCAGCAAGGTGAGGGTCGGGGGAGACTGGGGGACATGCTCCACCTGCCTGCTGGGACAGGGAGGACGCGGATGCAGAGACCGTCACTGCGGCACAGTGCTACACGGGAGGCTGCCTTTTCAGGTGCTGGGGGGAGCTGACGTGCTTGTGACCGAGGGGGTGTGAGAACGTGCAGATCCCCGTGTGTGAATGGCTTGTGGCTGTGCATATGTGGGTGTGTCCCCCACACAGACACTCACTGATTGAAAGCCCACAGCGGGCTGGGCTGGTGCAGGGACCGGTGAGAAAAGGGGAAGAAGACGGAGGTGAGCGCTTCTCTCGAGGGATCTATAGTCTCATGGCAGAGGGAGGCCCAGCATGAGGTGCGAATGAAATCTGGTGACGGCCTCTTCAGACATATCCCCATGGTGGCATTCAGTGGGTTGGTCCCAAATCATGGGTGAGCCACGAGGCCAGATCCTGGGCTTTGGGCGTGGGGTGGGGGTGGGGGTTGGTGCTGGCAGGGGCTGGGGGGGAGGGGGTGTCACGTGGAATCAGAGGGTGGCAGTCCAGCGTATCACAGGCCTGAGTGAACGCATGCTCCAAATTTAAGAAGGCAAACTGTGACCTTTGGGACAAATGTTGGTAACACTGGGCCAGCTCTTATCAGAGGCACCAGTTCAGGCTCTTTTGGCTTCCGGGGTCTCCCCTGCCTCTCTTCCCCCGGGGACCTGGTTATGTGTGAGCTGTCTGAATATTTCCCTGACTCTCTCTGTGAGCTCCACCAGGGTGACACCACGCATCCATGAAAGCAGGGACACCGTGCTGTGGCTCCCTTCTGTTCAGCTGCCTGTCTGCTACAGAAGCTCCTCTACCTGGCTCCTGCAGGCTGACCTCTCCCCTCCAATCTCTAGAAGCTGTTCCTGCCTGTTTCCCCCGGGGACATAAGCCGCAGGTTACACCACACCCCTGCATGACACCCCATCCCCCCATGAATCCTTTCCCATGGAGAGAAAACTGGACCAAGGCGAGCCCCGGGGCCTGTGTTCGTTGGCAGCCCCGGTGCCCCGGCCTCCTGAGCGTCAGTCCAGCCTGGGGCTCCACGAGGCCCCAAGCACCGTCCAGGTGCTTCAGAGAACGCCAGGCCCGTGGTGTTATGGCGCTGTACGAGGGGCTGCCAGTTCTGCTTTCGCAGTCGCCCCTGGGTTCGGCCCCACCAGGCCAGGCCCCGCTGCCCCACATCTGGGTGCCTCTGGTGGCCGCCTGTCCTCTTGCTCTGGTCAGCTCTGCCCACACTACAGTTAGTCCTCTCTAAAGAGTGACTTTCGTGTGCTACTTCTCTGGTGAACAACCTCTGATGGCTCCTCACAGTCAACCCACCAAAGCCACTTCTATGCCAGGCTTTCCAGAACTTTCACAGCCTTCCTGTTTTCGCCTCTCCTGCCCATTTGCTGACTTAAAAAAATCTGTTCATCTGTGGTTTCCCCAACCCAGAGCTCCCTCCTCCTTCACTCAAGGATTCAAATCTCCTGCCCCGGGGCCCAGCCCGTGCCCTGTGGGCCACAGAGAGCTGTGGATCGTCTAGAGCCAACCCCTCATTTTCTAGATGAGGAAACTGAGGCTCAGAGAGGTTAACTGATTTGCCCCAAAGTCCTATCACTAGCTAGAGAGTGGAAGTCAAGGTTTCCTTGCCCTGTAATCAAACACCTTCCCCGCCTCCCCGGGCTGAAGAGGGTGGCTGTCCTGGAGGGAGGGGGATGCTAGCAACGGAAGAGATCTGTCCCTGAGTCCATGTGACAATCTCCAGTTGTTCTTACGGTCAGACTCACACAGCTACGTGTGTAATGACAAGCCGCTCTGTGCTGCTCTTTACTCGGTTCCGAAGCAGACTGGAAGCCCCCTGAGGGCAGGGAAAACCCCCGGTGCCCTCTCCGAAGCTCCTAGCACAGTGCTAGCGTGCAGAAGGCGTCACACTGCGGACCAGGTACCTTGGCCAAAGCCTTCCTCTAGGGGGATCATTTTCCTGCCTTCGTTTCTGGCAGCAAACACAACGCACAGGAGCCAGAGGGACTCTGCCAGCTGCAGGTCCCGTGTGTCTGTTTTCCAGAGCATGAAGGGTGGGTTGTAGCGGGCGGGGGAAGGCACAGGAATTGTGGTTTTTGCAAAGATCCAAAGGGATAAACCGTGGGTTCCAGGCCCAATAGGATTCCAGCTTCCTTGCCTTGCCACCAGCGTCCTGGGAGGGCGAGTCAGCCCTTTGCTGGTCACTTGGGCCACTGTGTTTTCTGGGGGTTCGGCTACAGTCTAGCCTTAGGAGCCCTGGCATGCAGCGGTGGAAGTGCCTTTGGTGTACACAGCTCCTTCCCTCCCTTGCCCTTTTGCTGTGCTCGGTGTCCCCTGATGCTCTGTCCTTCCCCTCCATCCTGCCCTCAGCAAGCTCCTGCCCAGGGCTCTGGCATTGTGCCCCTGAAGCCTACTGGTGGGCCTGGGAATCCCACGGGAGGGGGAACTGAGATGCTGCCATCTTTGGCACCACCAGCCGACTTCCTGACATCTTTGGTGAGACTGGTACCCAGCGTGCCGGAGAAATTTTTCTTGGCCCGGGCAAGACACATTTCTTGTTTCCTTTTCTCTTTGTATCCGAACTTAAAAGTGTGTCTTTGGCAAAGCCGTTTAAACAGATCTACAAATTAGCAAGGTGCTGGGGGCACCTGGGGAGGGGTCACTGGCGGAAAGGTGGCAGCGGCCCCGCTCCCACGGTGGCCCAGAGCCCTGTGATTGGCGGCCCCTGCTCGGCACACATCGCAGGGCTGCTCGGCTCAACCTGTGCCTTTCTGGGCTCCTGGCTCTCCTCCTCTGGGGCCTGGGGCATCAGGGCTGTAACATACCCGCACCGGCTCCCCAGTGGGTGGGGGCGGGGTGGGTCACTGGGTGAGAGGAAATGGCTGACGACACCCACCCTCCCACGCAGCCTCCCGCCAGCCTGCGGGATGTGCTCTTTGCTCGCTCATGTTGGCATGGGCGCCTTCTACGTTACCTTCCCTGCCCTAACACTGGGGAGGTGACCGAGTGCACAGGGATCACTTTAGTTCCCATTTTCCTGAAGAGACATCTGAGGCTCCGACGGGGGTTGGGGCGTGGGGGGTGTGGCTCACACAGGGTCACCTGTGTTGTGTGGCAGTGGCCCTAGTGGCAGGAGGACTGAGGCCACGCAGGCTGGGTTTGCCATTAGGAGGCCGTGGAGAGTGGGTCTGCTGAGGAGGGCTGCTCAGAAGCCCGGGGGTGGGGTGCGGCTGGGGGAGTCTGCACCCCACTGGGATGGCCCAGGCAGCCCCAGCAATTAGCAACCAATGAAGCCAGACTGGCAGGGTGGCATTCCAGGGCCCTCTTGCCCAGATCAGCCTCAATTACAGGGTACGATTACCTGCGAGGTGTTCTGGGGTAGCTGCCTGCACATGCCATGCAAGGTTTCGGGGGTGCTTCTCTCCCTGGCTCCACTCGCTCCCTTTGGGACCCTGCCTTATACCTAGATGGGCTAAAGCCACCACTTTGGTCTAGGGGGCTGACTGCTGGGGGAGACCACATCTGACTCGCACATCTCCCTTAGGGCACTCAGTCCAGAGCGCTCCCAGGAAGCCCCACACTTTGAGCCCCATCTCCAAGGCTCATGGGTGGGGGCCAGGTCCTGGCTTCCCGTGAGTGCACGAAGCATCAGTCCCCCCATCCCCCCAGAGTCCCCTGGCTGCAGCACGAAGCACGGACAGGCCTTACCTCGGGTCTTGTTTTCTTTCCGAGGGAGTGAGATGACCCTTCCTTCCTGAAGGAAGGCGAAGAACTGGTAGCGATGGAAGCCAGTGTTTGCCGGTGGGGAGGGAGGCTGGTAGCCTGTGGGCAGAAAAAGGAGAAAGGTGGGCACCATGTCCCACACCACCCAGGGTGGAGCTCTGTGCTGTCCCATGGCCACTGCTGACACTCCTGGGGTCCCAGCTGTGGGCTTGCCCCATGCAAACCATTGGATACCTTCAGCATCTTCATTTAGGAAGTACATATTTTGGGGGGTGAGCGTGGGGGCGGAGGTGGTCCAAGGGGAAATGCCCTGGGCTGGCTGGAAGGTCCTGGGCGCTGGCACGGCTCCCAGGCCTTTCTGGGCCCGTGGGTGTTGGTATTGTCCTGTTTTTGCTTTAGTCTGTCCTGCTGGATTTCCTGCCTCAAGAGAAACCCATCTTCCTCTGCGAGTGTGTTTGGCAGTGGATTCTTATTTATTTTTTCAGCATTTCCTTATGAACTCAATCCCCAAAGAAGCCAATTTCTTGGCTGCGTCTGGAGGATCTGGAAGTGGTTACGGGGGTGGGTGGGATGGGGTTCAAAGGTTTGATCATGGGAGCTGTAGGAGCTGGGCGCTTGGGGCACCAGGGAGAAGGCCCATGTCCCGCCCTTCCCTCCCGCTCCAGGATGCTGGCCTTTGCCGGGGGAGAGGTGGGGGACACCTCTTATCCTTCCCCCCTGTCTATGCAAGAGAGGGGGGCGGCTGGCCCAGCCTGGGTCTTGCAGGTTGGGCCTCATTCCAATAGTGCTTTGCCCCCTTCCCTCCCTCCACCTCCCTTTCCGAGGAGAGCCAGGCTGCAGGCAAGACTCTCCCTGCAGTGGGTGGGAAGCAGTGTTTGCAACGAGGATGCTGCCGGGAGCGGGTATTGGTGCCTTACGGCTGTCTCCCCCTCCTCTCCTCTCCTGACCACTAAACAAAAGCTCGACTTGCTGCTTGGAGCTGTTGGAAGTGTCCTCATCATGCACTTCCGGCCACTGCGGCCCCCAGCGTGCCAACAGCCAGGGGAATTCCTGACTATTCATCTTTCCCTGAGTCTTGGATTGCAGATCAGATGTGTGTGTGTGTGTGTGCACACTCAGAGTGAGAACAGAGCAGGGTGTGCCGGGAGCCGTGTGAGTTCGCGTGGTTCAGGGTCTACACCCAGGGTAGATGTGTACATGAGAAGAGCTGCTGTGTAAACGGCCCGACACGTTTCGGAGGGTCTCTGTTGGTGTGTGTGTAAACGCTGGTAAATCGGTGTTTCTTCCCAAACGCTGCCAGTGCTGAGAAAGACGTCCTGGCATGGTGGGTGCTGGGGAGTCTCCCCGTGTGCTTGGGTGTGGGGGGCCGGCGTGACGGGACAGCTTTCGGGGAGGCCGCCGGGCGTGTGGGCTGCCGAGTGCACCTGAGGGTGGGCATATTGCATGCTGCCAAAGCCTGGTGACCACGGTTCGGTGCGGACACTTCTGACGTGAGGACTCATAGGTTCTGTGCAATCGGGAATCCGTCCTCAGGGGAGAGGGGGACTGACCCCCTCGCTGGGGCTCTCCTGAAGACCCTCGCTTGGAAACCTCCAAAGGTAGAAACGTGAGGTCTGAGGAGGGGAAGGGGTTCCACGTGCTGAGCCTCCGTCCCGGGCCAGGCCCTGGGCTACCTGCCTCCACATACGATGTCTTTTTCATCCTCCCCACAACTCGCTAAGGTGGGTGTGATCTCCATTTTTTGGATGAGGAAACTGAGGCTCTGAGGGGTTAAGCCAGGCTGACAGGAAGTGTTTGTGCTGGGATTTGAACCTAGGCCTCTCTGTGCCCAAGCCCACGCTGCCTCGCCAGACTGTGAGGCCGAGTTTGGTGCCCAGGCCTTTGCCAGGGGCCAGCTCAGCATCTGACAATCCCCTTTAGAGTTGAGGGCATATTTGGGGGAGGGGAGCTGAGAGGGAGGGGAGCTGGGGGGAGGATGGGGCGGGAAGAGGTTGCGAGCTTTCCAGCAGACAGACCCTGCATTGTGATGCCAGCTCCACCCCTCACCAGCAAGCTGTGTGACAGGGGCAGGTTGGTCTATCTATGCCTCAGTTTCGTTCTCTTTAAAATGGAGACATTGATGACAGTGACCTTAAGAGGCAGTTGTGGAGATGACATCAGGGTGTACAAGAAAACTCTTGGGTTGGGTTTGCACATTGTGAAGCAGCAATATGAAGTTACATTGTCAAGATTTTTTTTTTTTTTTTTTTGAGACAGGGTCTAGTTCTGTCACCAAGGCTGGGGTGCAGTGGTGTGATCATAGCTCATTGCAGCCTCAAACTCACGGGCTCAAGTGATCCACCTGCCTCAGCCTCCCGAGTAGCTGGGAGGGACTACAGGTGTGCCATGACACCCAGCTATTTTTTAGACTTTCTTGTAGAGATCGGGTCTGGCTGTGTTGCCCAGGTTGGTCTCTATCTCCCTGGGCTCAAGCGATCCTCCTGCCTCGGCCTCCCAAAGTGCTGGGATTACAGCCATGAGCACTGCACCGGCCTGCATTCAAGATTCTTGGGGTCGTCACTGATGCCCTGGCTAGGGGCAGGGGCGCTGGAGGGTCTTACTTACCTGTTAACTCCTTGCCCTGAATGTTCCCTGTCTTCATGTCAGAGCCCTGAAATAAGAGACAGACAGGGCCGTGGGTTACTCCTGGGCACACTTCAGTCTTGCTAAGGGGGTGGGATGGAAGAGGGGGAGGACGTATGGCTGCTCCTGGGGGATGGGGCTGTGGGGTTTTGGGATGGGTACCTCAGGGGGTCTAGGGAGAGGGGACACACAGAGATGTTGCTGAGGGTGGCCTGGAGGTGAGGATGGACCATGCAACCTCTGGGCAGTCCTGATGTCACGCTTCCCAAAGGGCTGCCCTGTGATCACCATCTGCGCCCGAGACGGCACAGGACGTAATGTCAACCTGCGGGGTCTGGTCAGATCTAAGGGAGGCGCTGACGGTTGCTAATCAGCCCATCCTCTCAGGCGGGAGGATTCAGCTCTCTTTGGAGCCTTTAGAACCGCGGTTCCCCATCCCCAGGCTGCGAACGGGTGCTGGTCCGCGGCCTGCTAGGAACCGGGCCGCAGGGCAGGAGGTGAGCTGTGGGTGAGTGAGCAAGTGAGGCTTCATCTGTATGTACAGCCGCTCCCCATCGCTCACATCGCTGCCAAATCTTCCCGAAACCATCCCCTGCCCACCCTGTGCCAGGTCCATGGAAAAATTGTCTTCCATGAAACTGATCCCTGGTGCCAAAAAGGTTGGGGACCCCTGCTTTAGAACATTAGGCCAGTGGCGGGAGGAGCTTCTGCCCCCACCCCCTCCAGCTGACTCAGCCCACAACCCCGGGGCAGTTTCTTTGGCCACTGGGACAGCCTCAGTTTCCCTCCTTCTACTCCTCCCCTCCCTCCTCCCCTCCTCTCAGTGTCTGTGGGATAATGAGGTGATCCTGGGGGCGGGTGCTAATTATTGTTTGTGCAGGACCGGGAGATGCTCGGATGAAAGGACTGGAGCCAGGGCCCTGGGTCCGTGCCAGGGCTTGGGGCCCCAGGCCATGCCAGGGACCCTGCGGCCCCTAGGTGTGGAGTTTTATAGCCTTAATGAAGGTGATTAGCGTGGCTCTTAACTGAGTCTGCCAACACCTAACTGTGCCCTGGCCACCTTTCCCCCAAGCCTCCCAGAGGTGCTCTCGGGGTGGTGGGAGGATGGGGAGAGTGTGAGCAGTGGGTGGGGGGGGAGGAGGGGGGAGGCTGGGGGAGGGACAGGCCCAGCCCATAGATTGGGGCTTCCTTTTTACAGAACCGGAGCCCCACCTGCCCATCCCAGAACCCACTTGGTCTCCTCCCCTTTGGGCTGCAGCTTGTCTGCTACTGCGCTCACTTTCGTCCCCTTTCCCCGGGCTGGTTCCTACGGGTCCAGGTCCCCTCTGGCTGGGAGAAGGGGCAGGAGGCTGGGGAAGGGTGGACACCTCCCCATGAGAGCCCCTCATACTTTGTTTTCTTCCCTGATGTGGGTGAGATCTCTTTTCTTTAACATCCTTGCATTCTCCCTAACCCCGCTGTCAGGTCGGGAACAGCCGGGCAGCCTTCGAATTCAGTCCCCCCACCCCTGACAGCGGTGCACAGCGACTCTGCCTTGCCCCTCTCTCAGTGTAGTCCCCTGCCCCCTGCCCCCGCCCCCATTTCAGGCCTGGCATTACCCAGGCTGGCATTGTCCAGGCCCAGGTGTGGCCAGGGGCTGAGAGGCTGGGCCTGGGATAAGGACTTGGGCTTGTGGGTGGAAGCCCCTCCTTTCCATGCCCATCTCTTCCAGCACAGGAGGTGAGGACCCAGCAGAGGCCTAGCAGCCCTGCTCTCCCCAAACAGCTCTTTTCTGGCCGCCCTAGCAAGACACGGTCCGGGGGCTGCGCCCAGGGAAGCCCGGCCCAGCCCCAGCTGCTCCGGGCTCCTCAGCCTCCCCTCCTTCCTTTCCAAGTCAGCCCAGCCAGCGGTTTGTTTAAACAAAACAATAGCAACTTAGGCTGGCTGTTTCTTCCCAATTCCCCAGGGCTTGGGTCCCACCCAGAGAGAGGCCAGGGAGGGGGTGAGGGTGGGGGCTGGGGCCCGGCAGGTCAGGGAGTGGGTTTGTGCTGAGCGGAGCCGGCTGGAAAGTCTGATGTGCAGGCCCGGTCAGGGTGGGAAGGCTGTCCCTCCCCGCCCTCCACCCCGGGAGCTTGTTCTCACCAGCTGGGGCCAGCTTGGCAGAGACCGCGCAAACCCCTGGGTTGGGTTCACGAGGCGAGCCACCCGCCCTCCTGCCGCCGTCCCCAGCAACCCTGCTGACCCTGTGCTTGACTGGGCACTGACGGCACTTAGGCTGTTCAGCCCCCATCCCCAGCTGGTCCCGTGCACAGGCACTGGTCCTTATGGCGGGAAGCACAGGAGAGGACACGGTGGTAGTTTCTGAGGAATCTCCATACTGTTTTCCATAGAGGCTGCCCTAATTTGCAGTCCCACCAACAGTGTGTAAGCCTTCCTTTCTCTCTGCATCCGTGCCAGCATCTGTTGCTTTTTGACTTTTTAATAATGGCCATTCTGACTGGGGTAAGGTGGTATCTCACGGTGGTTTTAATTTGCATTTCCCTGATGATTAGCAATGTTGAGCATTTTTTCATGTTTGTTGGCCATTTGTCTATCTTCTTTTGACAAACTTCGGTTCGTGTCTTTTGGCCACTTTTTAATGGGGTTGTTTTTTTCCTGCTGATTTGAGTTCTTTGTATGTACTTGAGTTTTTGACTGTCTCCCTAACTCCTGAGTTGTTCAAGGGTCAAATGCAATTACAAAAATGACAAATCAGCATGGATGTAGCTGGACAGCGATCCGACCGACTGATGTCACAACGTCCCGTGCATGGGAAGGGCAGAGGTCGTTAGCCCCATCGGACTGGAAAGAAACCAGAGAAGCTCCAGCCTCCTGCCTGTGTTTGCAGCCCGTGAGATGCTTGGCACACAGTGGGTGCGGTACACATTGTGGGCACCCTGGCCTGTCCCCTGGCCCTTGCCACTTCAGTCAGTCCCACTTCCAACGTCTATCCTTTGTGTCACCATAGGGACAGCCAAGAGAGCTGCATTTTCTGAGGTCTTTCATAGACTTGAGGGTCCAGAGACACCACTCTCTCGCCCTGGGGAGTCCCTTAGGTAAAGGCTCTTTGGCTGGAGGTGGGGACGGGGCCGGCTCGTGGCTGGTCTCTGTAGGGATGCTGGCGTAGTCCCCTCATTCTCCTTCAATTACCTGCAGGCAAATGCCCGTCTACGTGGGCGTTTGCCAAGGCCCCAGGTACTCAGGCTCGCTGTCCCCCAGAGCACAGGGGGGACTCAGCAGCCCATTTCCTCGAGCAAGGGAGATGATTTAATCTCTTCCCCCACCTCTTCCCATTTGGACAGGAGGATTCAATCACTTCTGCCTGGCTGCAAACTCCTGTCCGAGTGGGAAGTTTCACTTTTGGATCCCTTGGGGCGGGGATGAGGTGGGGTGGGAGGATGGCCATCAGAAGAGTCCCTAACTGGAAAGGAGAGGCACAGAAAGGTGTTGTGGAGAAGATAAGGGGGAGTGGAGGGAGAAATGAGCAAAACAGAGCACATGGGGGAAATGGGAAAAAAAAAAAAGGAAAATAGAAACAGAGTTCCAAGCTCTCTGACACTGGCACCAAACGAGAAAGCTCCTTGCTGTTTTGCACAGCTGCCTGCAAGCTGCCAAGTGGCAAAGGATCCAGGAAAAGGCACAGGATTGGAAAGTGCTACCCAGCAATCTGTGTATTCTGCAATTAACAAAGGGTAAGTGAGTGGAAGGCCTGACAGCTCCCAGGCTCTGAGATCCCCAGGGGCCGCGGCTGCCAGGCCGCCTAATGCCAGCCTGGAGAGGACCCAGCCCGGGAGACTGGGGCCTGCTCCTGGGGGAGGGCTTCCAGTCAATTAACCCCATGGCCTGCTCTTCTGCCCTGGGGCTGGGGAAAAGAGGGACGGCCACCGAGGTGGGTGGAAAGAAGTCCGTGGGAAGTGTTAGGAAGGAGACACAGACCTGAGCCCTCCTGGGAGCTAAGCACTTCTAGACTCCAGGGTAGAGAATGGCCAATTATTTTGTGCACCAGTTTCCCTCAAGAAATGTCAACATCAAAGACCTGATAGGCCTCTTCCTGGCACCTTTATGGGCAGTGGGGGCAGCATGGTGAATACTGTCTTTAGGAGATGCCAACGGAATGGACGGGCAGCAGAGCCTGGTGTCCTGGCACAGATTGGCAACAGGACCCCTGGGTTTTGATTCCTAGTTTGGCTTCAGATCTGGAGTTGGTCACTTCCCCAGGTCTCCAGATGCCAAGGTAGGGTGGAGTGGGGTGTGGCTGAGGGAGAATGATTTGCTTCTTGGAGGAGGTAGTTGCCCAGGATGACAGGAGCTTCACCCAGAGCCTCAGCACCCTCCACGACACTGGGTTAAGAGGGAAGATGTCCCAAGGCCAAGGTCAAGGCTGTCTGTGGCTTAAAAAGTATAGGCTGTCCAGGCCCTTTGTCCCAGGCAACGTGGAAGTATGTGTGGCTGCTGAGTAAGTCACAGTGTCTTGTACCTCTGCGTATTGATGGTACCTAGCACGGATCTAGCACGGAGTTGGCCCTGAGGAATGATGGCCGGGGAGCGGGGCAGATGAATGAATGTGTTGGAGATGGAAATGTAAACAAGACACAGTTCATGGGATCAAGGAGCTCATGGCCTAGTGGGGCAGACGGGTTAACAAAGAAAGACTATCACACGCCTAGGTGAGGTCTGATGGGCACTGCTGGGGAGCACAGGTGAAGGAAGATGTGACCGCTTGGGGGTGGTGATTGTAGAAAGCTGTTGAAAGGAAGGGATACTTTGGGCCTTGAAGGATGTGTAGGAGATTTTCAGTTCTCCAGTGGACAAGACAGGGGAAGGAAGGAGCAGCTTAAGTTGAGGAAGCTGCCTAAGCAACGTATCAACGTGTAAAGGAGATATGAGGAGGTTTCGAATGACTTGGCAGCCTGCTGCAGCCAGAAGCAGCACGTGTGACTGCAAGAGCCTCAAGATAAGGCTGGAATCCCGGCTGGGGTGAGGCTCCAACGCAGGCAATGCCTCTGATTTCGGAGGGTCCACGGATCCCGAGCAAGGCCTTTTCTGTCTTCCAGATGCTCAGGAACTGTGTCCCGGGAGGGTCAACGGAGGAGGCTGGCTGAGCTGCCTCTCCAGTCCAGAAAGGATGTGGGTGGGGCCGGGCTTTGGGACACTGGCCATGTGGCAGGTCAGAGCAGGATGCAGCTGAATTTCATCATTACCAGCCTCACTCAGAGCAGTGAGTCTGGGACCCCTGACCCTGAGCACCTCCCTTTTACAAACAGTAACCTTTTGTTTCAGGTCATAAAAGGACTATAGGTTGTTCATTATATTATGGAAAACATCTAAACCAGAGAAAAGCACTAGAAAGAAAAAGAATCCCCTGGATCAACCACACAGAGATAACTGCCCTGAGAACCTCCTTCCTTTGCATCTGGGTTCTAAAGCTTCTTGTCACACAGGTGCCAGCTTGGAGCCCCTGGCCCCTCTGGGACCTGCACTGTCTGGGACCCCTGTCTGTCTGCTCTCGGGGACCTTTTGCCTGGGGAAACTTCCTGAGTTACTTTCAGTCCCTGGAGCTCAGGGAGTGGGTTGAGCCACAGGAAACTGCGGCACCACCTCCCTTTGACACTTGCCTGTGCCAAAGAACGGGTCACTCATTCTCTGGATGTGGCCCAGGGGGAGGGGGGAGAGGGAGGGTGGGAGGAAGGAAAGGGATAAAGGACACAAGGTATGGTTTTATCAAACCTGTTCCACTTAGAAGTAGACAAGAAAGAGTAAGATATATTGAAGGAAAATATCAAAAGTTGGTACTTAAATATGATTACCATGCACTGGTGTCAGTTTAGACTAAAGGCTGCTCTTTCTAGATGCTCAGCACAAAAGTTGAAGCTTCTGGTAACAACATCAGGTCACCTACATGCCTCAGTTATCGGAACCATGTACGGGGTTCGGTATCTGCATAAATACATTTCCCTGACATCTTGAATCTTATATTTTTAGCTTCCCAATTCCTTTTATCTTAACTATTTTGGACAGCCCTCTTCTTAGAACATTAGTTCTTGTCTTCTTAAACATACTACACCGGGGCATACCTTATGTCATTTTCAACACCATCGTGGCTGTCACAGTGAATGCCAATTGGACGCTTTACTGTGCGGCCCCAGACTGCAATGCTGAAAAGCAAATAAAGAGAACGGGCCGTGCAGCCTTCCACCGGCTCCAGCCTCCTTAGGGGCCGAGAAGTCACTGTTTATGTAGCAGTCACCACGCAAGGACAGGGGTGGCACCTCTCGGGGGGCGTGTGCTGTGTGTTAGGCGTCTCGCCAGCGTCTTCACATGAGTTCACTCACTCTGGTCTCTGCCCTCCAGGAGATTCCCCCGCTAAGGTGCAGGGCCCCCCAACTTGGAGGGCAGAGCCCGCTGCCCCGCTGGAGGAGCTGTGCTCCAGGGGCTGGTTTCTGGCAGCCACGGGAACTGGGGAAAGGCAGCCGTCCAACTGGAGCAGCCCCACTTGAGGAGCGACTCGCGTCTGACACAGCCGTTCTCCTACAGGGCAGCCTGGGCTTCAGTCCAATGTCATTACCAATTAGCTGCATGACTTTGAGCAAGACACTTAATTTCACAGCGTCTCGGTTTCCATACCTATAAAGTGGCGATAAGGATACCTGTCCTGGTTTCCTCACAGAGTTGCTGTGAAGACGCAATTAGGAAATGGAATGTTCTAAAGGCCCACAGCGCTGTCCCAGTGTAAGGGTCATCACTGAGCCGAGCTCCCAGCTGAACTCTGGAGTGAAAGGCCCGGTGGCTGCCAGGGTGGGGGGTGGGGATGGGGACGCTGCCTCCGTCCAGTCTCAGAGCCCGGGGACCCATCCTGCGAAGTCCCCTGGCAGGGCCAGCCTCATGAGGCTAATGGCTGTGCCGTGGGCTTGGAGGTTACTCAGCTGTGAACGTGGGGCCTGTCCCGCTGGGCCTGCACTCACCCAGGGTGCGAGGAGCGAGTGGCACATCATGTTTATTAATATGCCTTGATGAGGGGCATTAATATCTCTTAATGACACCATCTGAGCCCAGCCTCCTTCCTTCTCTCGCTCCCTTTCTCTCTCCCTCCATCCCATGGAGACACACACTCTAACAGTCCCGGGGCACACAGAGGTGGCCCAGGAGCAAGAGCTGTTGCCCCAGGAGCAGGGGCCTGGAATGGGGGTCTCGCCTCAGCGATCAGACAGGGCATCCCGGGTGGGGAGCAAGGAGGACGCCGCTGGTGCTGCTGTCAGGTGGAAACTTGGCCAGAAAGTGCTTGGTGATGGGAGCAAGTGAGCACAACAGTGGCAGGACTTTTCCAGAACCGGTGGGAATGGGAGTGGCGGAGGGTCAGACAGGAGAGGCTGGGGCTGCATCTGAGAGGGCCGGGGCCGGGGGAGCCCGAGTCACACACATCACGCACCCACACACATCCACACACTCCTCTCCCGGGCAGCCTTTCACTGCGCGTGTCAGGGGCTGAGCGTGGTGGGGAGCACCGGGGAAGGGGCAGGTGGGAAGGAGGTCGGTGGCGAGGCTGAAGCTGGGGCCATGGGATTAGGCAAAGCGGGTGTGGGACTCTCCAGGCCCCTGGCAGGGGACCAGGACAAACAGATGACTGGTTAGGGCCAAGGGCTGTGAATAAGGTCTGAGACCTGGGGGGCTGTGCTGGAGGGGAGGGGAGAGGAGACAGTCCACCAGGAGGCTGGCGGGTATGTAGGAGGCAAGACACAACAGTCAGGAGAAGGTGCAGTTAATCCCTAAAACAAACAGGGCTTGGGAAACTGCACCCCAAGCCGGGAGGAGGGAGCTGCAGGGCTAACTCCTCAGCCCAGGCCCTATCTCTGCACATCTCTCATCTCCAGCACCCAGTCTTTCTGGCTGGGTGGCTGCACCCCCAGGAGGGGTGAAAGGGCGGAACTGGGAGGCCAGGGCGCTGGCAGAGGCAACCCCACCAGACCCTGGCTGCCGGATGAGCAGGGGGCGCCGGTGACCAGAATCCCACACCCCTGGACTCCCGGGGTAGCTATGCTTGCAGGGGGGCTCCCCCAGTTTTGCCGAGCATCTGGATCAGCCATCTCCTCTTGCCCCTGGCTCTAGCAATCCTTCCTTGTCCCCTCTATCTGGCTAAGAGGTGCCCCTTAGCCCCCGCCCACTACCCATCCTGCTCTCTGCTGCCAACCAGGAAAGGGGCTATTCTGCCCTCCCCCACCCAGTGCCATCTGTGAGATGAGGCCAGGACTGGGATGGGGCAGGAGGGGGAGGGGGAAGGAGGGGGCCGTTGGAAGAAGTGGGGAGCAGCAGGTGGGGGTCAGATTCCCGGGGTCTGTTCTCTGCTTTGTCTCTATCCTTCGGCCTGTGTTAGGTTTCCATGCTCAGCTCTGGTGGGGAGACAAAGTATAATCCACGCTTTTGTGCCTCTTCTAGCCCTCCCACAACGGGCCCAGGCCTGGGGCTGCCCTGTGCAAAAGAAGGAAGGAGAAGAAGGGACTCTCTGGAAGAAAGGTCAGGAACGTTGAACAAGAAAAGATGCTGGCAAGATCTGGCGGCTCCGTGAACCCCTGTGCTCGTTAGGAAGTGTGACAATAGCAGGAACAGTCTAAGTCCCACTCAAACCATGTCCTGCTCTTTCCAGAGGCACCGACAGTGAGCCTGGCCCCAGTGCCCGGGCCCTGCTCCCGGAGTCGGGGCCTCAGAGCAGCAGCACCTGGGGGCTCATTAGAAATGCAGAATCTCCACCCTGACCCAGTGAATCAGAGTGTTCCTTTTAACAAGAACGGGAGGTGATTCATACGCACACTATAGTCTGCTCTCAGGACCATCCTGACCTTCCTACCCGATTCCCCTGAGGTGTCTGGGCCAGGGAAGGGGACTGCTCATCAGACCTGTGGTGGCAGCAATGGTGGAAACCATCCGAGCTCTTATTCCTGGCAGTGTCCCCTTCCCTGTCTCTTCCAGACCCTGGAGCACCCGTGGGATCACCCTTCCCCCGTGGCCCTGGCTCTCAGGGACTCGGGGAAGAGATGGGACGAGGAGACAGGGAACTGTGGTTCTCCCCTGTAGCCTGCGGACCAGAGGAGGGCTTGTGGGGCGGCCGGGGTTTGTGGGTGCCAGGGCCCTGGTCCCAGTGGGAGGCCTGCAGCCAGGTGACTTCCTCTGCATTCTCTCCTCAGAGATGCCCAAGCACGCTGGCATCTCTGACAAGCTGCCATCCTCATGGGCCTTGGCAGTGCCAGGGCCGGTGTGGTGGCCTTCGTGTCTCTGCCTGCCTGTGTCAAAACCAGGTACCTTTATCTGCACCAAAGGAAGAGCAAACGTGGCCCACCAGGGCCTTCCGGGGGCAGGGACCAGAGCTTGTTCTCACCCTGTTGTGTCACTTTTTACAGTGCCCAGCAGGCAAATGCCAATCTGGAGAGCTTGTCAATTACAATGAAAAACAACCGAGACTGAGCTCAGTAAACTCCACCCTGAGCTCCCAGTTGCTCCGATGCCTGGAGTGCTTCGGGGACTGACATAACCCCAGGGAGAGGAAGGGAGGTCCTGGCCCGCTCTGGCAGGGCCAGCTGGCTCTGGGTCACTGAGCTGCCCCTTTAGCCGAAGCATGGCTATTGAGGGCGGCTCAGCTGAGCCCCCCAGGCGGCAGGAAGGTTTGTGTGCAGCGGGAGAGCTGGGCTGGGGGCAGGCTGCAGTGCTTGGCTTCCAGCCCCTGCGGGGAACATCGTCAGTCTCAGAGTATGTTGAAATGGGTCTTTGCACAACGCTGAGCAGGGCTCAGGTGACAGTGCCCAGGGGCATGAGGAGATAGGGGGAAAGGGGACAGGGTGACAGCAAGCAGAAGCCCAGAAGGGGTTAAGGAACGGCTGCAGGCCTCCCAGCGTAGGGCTCCCCCTGCCTCCTGATCAAAGCCCACCGTGCTCCAGTCCAGGCAGGGCCCCCATGTGGCTGGGCCTCAGAGGCCTTCCTTCCACCCGAGGAGTCTGGAACGCCAGGCCCATCCCTAGGCTGTGCGGCAGGGAGCCGGGACAAACTTGTCCCCAGAACTTTTTGTTGTGAGCAGTTAATTGCCCTGGCATCTGAGGCTGCGGAGCACACAAGCAAGGGGCCTTTAATGAATGCAAACGACAGCTGATTAATCTGCCAGCTCCGGAGCCCCTGCTCCTCTCTGTGGGGTCTGGCCACGCTCCATTCAGCCTCGAAGGCCTGCACCAGCGGGGTGGGCGCCAACCTATCACCGCGGGCGCTGCTGGCCCTAATGGGGACGAGGGCAAGCCCCTGCCCCTCCTCAGTCCTGTCACACATGAGGTGCTCCCAGGGCTGGCCTGGGACAGTGGGCCTGCCCCCGGTGGACTTTGTCACGGGGTGTTCCCTACAGTGATATGGTCACCTCTGTGGGGACAAGAAGGGGGCAGATTGCAAGGGGAGACCCAACTAGCTGCTCAACGGGATGTGTGTGAAGGGATTGAATTTAGGGGACAAGCGGGGGCACTGCCTAGACAGTGGCAGATGATTTATTTCCCAGTCTCCCCCTGACTGGCCGTGAGAAAGCAGCTGGGTCATCAGCTCATTTGCCTCGTGGGAAAAGGCAGGGAGAGAGGGTTGGGGCTATGAGAGCCCCCTCTTTCTATCCTACTTCACATGTCCTGCCCCGGTCCTGGCTGATGTTAACTCAGCCATATCTCTTGAGCTCCTGCCAGGTGGCACGCTGTGTCCCTGTGAGGGTGGCTTGATGTCTGAAGGGACAGAAGAGTCAGGAGATAAGCACAGTGTGGTGAGCACCAAGAAGAGGAGGGGGGAGGACTTCCTGGAGGCGGCTGCACGGGCTCTCCACCAGCTAGTGGGGCTTGGGAAGAACTGTATGCTGGGATGGCACAGCCCCCATATGCCAGACTCTGGCTACCAGGCCTGGGCTCTGAACAGGGCCTCCCTGTCCCCAAGAAGCCCCAGGCCCCTATCACATCCTCCTTGAGCTAGTGGACCCTCCCCTTGGGGGGTGGGGCAGTGAGAGTCAGGCCTGGGAGTGGAGGCCATTGACCTTCTCCTGGGTGGGACCCCCTGCCCGGAAGTGGAAGCAGAGCTCCCTTTGGGGGAGAAACTCCCTCCGTTTCTACTGCAATAAACAAGGGGACCGAGCTCTCGCGGAGCCTCTAATGACGGGGTTGGGGTGTAATGAACATCCGTGTGCTCATAAAACAGGCTAATGACAGCCCTCGTTTCAGGGACCCCTTTCATCCCCGCCTTTCCCAAACCAGAAGGGACTGTCCTGGGGGCTGAGGCCTGGAGCCTGGTGGCAGCCACAGACCACAGCTGTTTGGGGTGGGAGCCCACTGGGTCCTGAGCCCAGGCTCCTCAGGAGGCTGCCTTTTCCTCCTCGGCCCTTATCGGGTTGAGACAGCGCGAGGAATTTAGGTCGAGGGCTGACAGCAACCGGCCTTAGGAACTGGGCAGGGGCCGAGGAGGGAGTGAACATACACCCTGATTCCTAAGAACAGTGTCGACACTTGCGACACGTGGAGGCAGAGAAGGAGCATTCATTCAGCACTGCGGCCGCACCACGCCCCCTTCCCCTGCCCAGGTACTGATAGGAGCTCCCTGAATCATCCCAGCCTCCACTCCAACACCTGAGAAGAACTTGACTCTGAGGAGGGCGGGGCTGGCTCGCTGATTCACCAGCAACACCTGTGTTTTGCTTGGGAGGTCTCCCGCTCAGGGACCAGCCAAGCCTGACCCTGTTTGGCTTCTTGGAGCTTGGTGAGATCACAGCCCCGGGGGTTGTGGCTGCAGGCCAGTGTGACCTGCTATGCAGGGAGTATTTTTAAAGAGATACTTGTCCCTGTGTTCCCAGGACTAGCTCCATGGGAGACTCAAGTTGTTCTTTGAATTCTGCCCGTCCCCCTCAATTTAATTGTAGAAATTGGTCAGGGGAACATAAAATCACTTGGGACACAATGTGTACTGGGAATCAACAATCCAATCCACTTGCCATAGACAAGCCCCTGGGAGGTGGCCAGGGGGACTTGGTGACTAATAGCACCTGAGGGAGGTGGGATGGGCAGAATCAGACCCCCTAAGTCCCCTAAAGATGAAGAGACAGGGTCATTTGCTTTCTCCAGAGATCTGGAACTGCCCTAACTGTGGTCTTCTGGTCAGAACCTGGACAGGAGCCAGAGCCACCAAGACAGGGTCTGCCAATGGCAAGAGTCTCCCCATGAGTCAGCCTGCAGCCTCGCTGTTCCCATCCCGCGCTGGCCACCCCTGCCTCCAGGCACTCTGCAGACAGCTGGGGTGAGCGGAGGGCAGAGGATCCCAAGGATGAGGGCTCCTTGTGCCCTAACCAACCTCCCTTCTCCTGTGCTCCCTCCTTGGGGACGATCACCCTCGTAAAATGCAGGACAGACAAAGCATGGGGTACATGTGGCCCCCTATAGGGGCACGATGGTAGGAAAGGAACATTTAGAGAGGCACAGCTCCTAAATCCTTGGTTGGGGAGAGTGGAGAGTAAACAGGCCAGGTGAGTCACTCAGAGGTTGTGTCATGGTAGTTAGACAGTAACAACAACGTCCTAGACCTGCAGCCGGCACTCTCCACTCCGGGTGTCTCAGACACTTGTGCGCCACCGTCCCATTTAACCCTCTTTCGTGAGGAGGCAGAGAGGGCAGAGACATCGCCCCAGTTTGCAGCTGGGGGGTGCAAGCCTTTGAGAGGTTAAGCGACTCGCCCGAGGTCAGAGCTCCAATCTGCTGCAGATCTGCGACTGGAATCCAGGTGTCCTGGCCTGTGATCTGAGTCCTGGTTCAGTCAGTGTACCTCTGCCCGCGCCTCAGAACAAAGGGGCTGTGTTAGGGAATCAGCTCCGAAGGGAAGAGATGATTTCTTTCCCCTTTGGTGGAATTTCTCTGGCGACCCTGGACTTGCTCAAGTTGGGTGGAAGGACCAGTCTAGATCTTCCTAAGTCTCTCCTGGATTATGCCCAGGCCTGGGGGTGGAATGATTTTTTGAGACGGGGCAAGCCACATTCTCCAGCCCCCTCTTGACTTGGGGGAGCCCAGGGCCACGGTGGGGAGGGCTGAGAGGGGAGTGGGCTGTGATGAGTCACCCAGCCTTGGACCCCACAGAGGCATTGGCGACCTGATGGGGGAGTGAGAGCTGGAGGGAGGGAGCCCTGGGGCCCAGTGGCTAGAGGTTTCACCCATCCAAGGCTGGGACCCATCTTCAGGGACTTTGTCTAGCTTCACCAATAAGAGTTGATGAAGTTCCTTATGAGCTTGGCTAAGGACTTTCTCAGTCTCAAGTGCCCTGCTCTGATTCTCTTTATCTTTCCAGCCCAGTTCACACTTCTCTTCCTCCATAAAGCACCCCCCTCAATGGCCCTTCTCCCAGCGCTTCCTCCCCTCTGTGCTTGTCTCTCTGTGATGTGCGCTCCATTCTGCCTAGAACCGCAGCTGTTTGTCCTTCTTCCTCTCCCCCGACTGTGAGCAATCTGAGAGGACCTTGTCCCTGTCCTTGGTCTCCTGCCCATAACTCAGGAGGAAGACACACGGCGTTTGGGGTACGAGGGGAGGAACACACGCACACCGAGAAGCTGCCTTGCCCAGGAGTTCTATATCCCTCGGTGCCCTTAATAACCACAACAGCCCTGCAAGGCAGGAAACTGAGGCTCAGGGAAGGCAGCGCCCCGTCCACGTCATTAGGCGGCAGAGCTGGAATGTAACCCAGGTATTTCTGATTCCGCAGGTGATGCTCCTTGCCAGGCTTGATGATGTCTCTTGAATGTTTGCTTGGAAGAATGTGGGAGAAAGTGACAAAGTGGATTGCTCATGTGTCCATGGAATCGAATCAAAGTGTTGTCCCTTGGTTTGAAAAATGCACCCAACTCACGACAGGGGAAGCCTTTTCACATGACTAGATTCAGCTTTCTTTCTTTTTCTTCCAAGAGACATTTTTTGCTGAAGGGAGCTGTGAGAAGGACATCAGGGTCCTCCCTGTTAGATGTGCCCCCTGAGTGGAAAGGAGCCAGGGGTGTCTCTCTGCCACCCCCGGTGCTCAGGTGTGGAAGCCACATGGGGGTGCAGAGAGCCCAGGGCACAGGGCTGATCAACTCGGAAGCAACCTGGAACCTGTAGGTGTGGAAACCGCCGGATGCTGTCTCTTTGGCCCCTGGCTGGCCGTGGGGTCTGTGATTCTGGGCTCTGGCTCTTCTGCAGTAGGGCGGGGGACAGTGTCAGTCTGCCTGGGTGGGGGCAGCGGGTCAGATTTTTACCAGAGGCTGGGGCTTCTCCCCAACTCTTACTCCAGCCTGTTCTTCCCTGTTCTCTCTCCAGCCTCTCCCCCTTCCCTCCGCTGTTCTGCCCTTCTTCTCTGTCCTTCAAGGGGACCTCAGCCCTCTGTCCGGGAACAGATGTCTTCAGGCCATGTCATCCCCAATCTGTCTCCCCCTAGGTCGGCGCAGTCCAGTACGACATTGTGCGATGGTAGAAATGTTCTCTCTCTGCACTGTCCTGTGGAGCAGCCACCAGCCACCTGCGGCCATCAAACACTTCAGACAGAGGTAGCTAGCGCCACTGAGGAATGGAGTTGTAAAAAAATTATCTAATTCTAATTAATTTAAATTGAAATAGTCATACGTGGCTGTGGCTCCTGTACTGGACAGCAGAGCTCCAGGAGATACCAAGTGTTAGACTCCCAGGAGGTCCCTGGGGGCCCCTACACCCTTCTTGAGGCCCTGCCACCTCCCCCAAACGCCTTTGTGTGGGTCCAGCCCCCATCCCTATCAGGCACCCGTGAGGGGACACGGAGGCCTGGGTTCTAAATAGGACCTGGGTGACCTTGTGCAGGTCACTTGATCTGTGGCCTTAGTGGCCTCTTCTCTAAAATAATGAGGACCATTTCTCGTGAGCCTCAAGGTTTCTGTCTGCTCAGGTCGACGTTCCCTTGGCCAACAGCCTGCTGTGATGGATCTGAGTGAGCCGGTGTGGACAGCAGGGCAGGCGGGCATGCATGCATAAGCGTGTCCGTGTGTGTCGTGGGTGTGCACACGCGTGGTGGGGCCATGGGAGGCAGCAGCGGGGCCCTAGGGGATCCTGCTTATCAGCCTGGCCCTGCCATCCTGAGCAGCCCGAGACTGGGAAAAGGGTTAAAAGCTCCACAGTTAGTGGGAAGGTTGCGGCCTGACTCCAGTCCTGGCAGGCGTTTGCCGGCTGCCTGGCCCGGACTGTTTCAACGATGCCCAGACTTCCTCTTTGGCCATAAAAGTCTCCCGGAAATCCTTCCCACGGAGGCCCCAGGGGCTTTCTCAGGGAATGTGCGAGTGTGTGTGCACAGGCACCGTGGAGCAGGAGCCCTGGCACTGGGGGAGAGGTCTGGCCCCGCTCGGGTGAAGGCAGGAGGAAAGGCTGGTCTTTGCCTGGACTCGGGCTTATGGGGTGCTCAGACCTGTAGTCAACTTGAGCAACTGGGCACACGCACGCACACACATGCACACACGCACACACACACGTATGTGCACACCTGGTATAGGGAGATGTGAGGAAGGCAGACAACTTAGCCATTGCTGCTCTGCCCTCCTGCCAAGCCTCTGCCCGCAGAACAGCTCTCGGGGCCTGGAGGGAGGAGGGGGATCCCCCGAGAGAGGGGTCCAAGCCCATGGCTGAGGTCAGATGGGCCATTGAAGACGCCCCCACAGCCAGTGTTTGATGGAACGGAGCCACGTCATGGACAGAAGAGGATGCTTTCTCTTCCTGTTCCAGAAGGTGCCCAGGCCTCGGGGAGCCTGGGTCACAGAACCCGCCCGGCAGAGAGTTGCATCAGAGCGAAACTGCATGCTACTTCCCTGGGGAGAGGGCACTGAGGGCTTGTGATCCTAAGTTTCCAACCTCCGGGTGCTCAGGGTCAAATCCTTGGGCTCCACCCTCTTCTCTCCCTTCTCCAACATTCTCCCGCACCAGACTGAACGTGGTGGGGGTGGTCTCGGGGTGAGTGGAGAGTGGAGGTGCGAGTCAGAGGTCACCAGGCTTTCATCAGCTCTGAGTCAGAGGGAGGGTGGGAAGGTGGGTGGGAGCCACTTCAGGCAGTCCTGGGGTTCCCCGCAAGCAAGAGCACCCTGGGAAAAGAGAGCCCTCCCGAAAGCTGTGAAGCTCCTGACCTGCGGGCCAGGCCTTTTCTCGGCCATCACTAGCACCCCAGGAGAACAGGAGAGGCCACTGCAAGTCTTGGATGATTCAGGAACAGACCTGCCTGGGGGCAGGGAGTTGGCCCAGATGATCCCATGGGTCCCCTCTGAACTCCAGGATTCCAGCCAGAGGCCTCACCACCTTGACCTTCTTTGCCCTGTGGGCCCAGATGGCTCCACTGAGAGTTTGGGTGGTCCCACTGTTGGGACTGGGATCATGGGACTGAGACGGGTGTGGGGATACGGGTACAGGAGAGGGCAGCCCTCACAGTTTTCATGGAGTCTCTGCATTTGCTCCAGAGTTCTTGTGTCCCTGGAAGTAGGAAGGAGAATGGGGATGGCTGGAAAGGGCTGAAAGTTGCTGTTTGGTTCTGCGAGGTCCTGGCAAGGAAGCCGTGGGATGTGTTCTCCTTTCTCATAGCTGGCAGCCCTGGCTTCCCATGATACAGGGACCAGGAGGCTGAGGCCTGGCTGCTTGGAACACCCCCCCCCCCACCTGTCTGTGTGGACCTCTCTGTAGCTCTTCTCCCTGCAGCTCTGTGAGCAAGAGGTCCCCTTGGTGTAAGGTCAGCCCTAGGTGCACAACTGCCTTCTGGGATCATGGCCTCCACCTGCCCTGCTGGCGCTGGAGACCCATGCCTGCCCCAGGCCCTGCCTCTACGCCTCTCCTCCCTCCCTGGGCAGGGTCACCACCTAGGGCACGGCCACCAGACATAGCACGTGGATCAACTCTCTGAGATGGGCCCTGTTTGCTCTCTGTCTGAACAGGACATTGCCTCTCCTTCCCGTCCTTTGAGCAGGTTCCCCCTCCAGGTGTGTAGCTGCAGACAGCCATGGAGGCACAGGTGAGCCACGGATGCTGAAGCCACCAGGGAGGCCAGCAATCCTTGAGCCAGGTCCACCCGTGCTTTTCACAGAGGAGCAAATTCAGGGCCACGGCGTCCACGGGACCAGTTATAGACAGCAGCGCGGGTCTAGAACCTACTTCTCCTGACTCCCAGTTTGCAGTAATTCTTTATAATGAATTAATACTTTCATTTTCCTAGGGACTTGGATGTACACCGGGCTGGAACTGGGAAAAATTTATATGGGTAGAATTTTTTCTTCTTCTAAAATCCAGGTGGCTGGTTCTGGGCACATGGCTGGTGTTTAATAGATATTTGTTGATCGATCTGCTCCTCTGGGACACCTGTCTCACCATCTATGGGAAAGAAAGGGACAGCCCGTGGGAGTCTGGTTATTCCCTCACTCTTATCCTTGCTATTGCCACTCCTGCTGGGCAGTTAGTTAGAAAAGGAAGATGCCAGAAGACCTATTCCCCCATCCCTACGGTCGCACTTGGCTGTCACTTAGCTCCCCTCCTTACTAAGACCGACGTGAAGGAGTTGGTCCATGCTATGCAGCTACCCCGACTGACTGTTAGAGAAATAAACAAGATGTTGTTGTGCCGAGGGGAGAGGGGTTACATCAAAAGTATCTCAGAAAGGAAGAAAGCCAAATTTTTTTTTATATGAGATGCATGGATAGGGGGAGAAAGAGAGAGAGAGAGAGAGAGGAAAAAAGATGCCTGGGTAATTAACTTAATAGGTTTCTTAAAGAATGCCCTTGTGAGTGATGTTCAACACAGTCAAGTGTTGACAAGAAGGCATTGAACTTGACGCCCACGGAGCGGGCAGAAGCATGCTCTCGGCTCCGACACACCTTTGTCTGAAACTTGTAGTAAAACTCAGCGCTGGGTTGTGAAATCTGTCCCAGAAAACCCATGCTGCAGGGGTTCCGAGGTCAAGCCCCCTGATTCTAGGGAGGGTCGGGGTGGGCGAGGGTGGCCACCCTGAACTAAGATCCCACGAGCAGGAGCGCAGGGGTCAGGTCCTCCACTCAGCAGACCAGAGATGCTGTCACGGCTGTGAGATCAGGGAGCTTCGAGGGCTCCCAAGACAGCCTGCCACTCTCGAGGGTGTCAGAAGGAAGCTCTGTCCCTTCCTTCCAAGCCCCAGATGCCTTGGGGGAACTTGGGTCTGATGCCCAGGAACATCTGTGCGATCCTAGGGCTTCCCTATCTTCATGACCTAGGGGGGACTCGAGGTGAATATGAGAATATGGATTTTCCCTTTCTCTTAAATCTGCAGGTGGGGGACAGGCCCAGATCACTGCTGGGCTGGTGGAACAGGCGGCCTTGCCTTGGAGGAGGACGGGTGTGTGTGTTGTGTCTTTACATCTGTATTTACAGAACACTTTGGGCTGCTCTTGGTTGAAACCACAGAAACATAAATTACTGTTCCTAAGACAAAGAGGCGTCTTCTTTGCCAAGCAGCCTGCCTCGGAGGCCCGGGATGAGGACGGGGCTTGGTCTCCTCGCCTACTGCCAGCTTCTCCACCTGCCGCCCTGCCGCCCGGCAGCCGCCCCTCTCGGCATGAGCCGTCCACTCGTCCGTGCTCTCTTGCTGTGACACTAGGCCCAGGCTCATCAGGACATCAGAGTTTTCAGGCTGGGACCTGAATCTCAGCGACTCTGTCACAATCGTGGTGGTCAGATTTGTAAACCGGAAAACACGGTGACACGAATGCCTTTGCAAAGGAACTTTTCTTTCTTAGATACTTAACCAAACACTTTGAAAATAAAGGAAGCTAAGTCTATGCTTAGCTTGGCTGTAGACCCTGAAGCAGCTCATCCTAAGGGAGCGATCTATACGCCCGAACCCACAGCCTTGGCTAATGGGTTTGGGAGAAGGACCAGCTCTGCCCCTCACCTAAAGTCAGACACCCTGGCCACGCATGTCTGCAAATGTGCTGGGGAGAGTGGGGTGCGTCGGAATTTCCCTCATTTACAATGGTGGTCACAGAAGGGAAACCCTCTTGCAACTGGAGTCTGGGTTAGCTCTTTGCTCCTGTTCTTGGCACCAGCCCTTGTTCTGGGGGCTCATTTCTGCCTGGAGAGGCCAGTTCCCACCCGGGCAATGCCGGTATTCAGGACATGTAGGATTCGGGGGTTTGCACACAGTCCTAAGGCATTTCTGTTTCTAGGAAGAGGGAACAATCTATCATCTTTCTGCCTAACTCTCCATGCCTTAGGACACGATATTACAGAAAAGACTGTGGGTTGAGTCAGGGACACCTGTTAATCTTACACTGCAGTTTCCCATACCCTCTCCGTCAGGGACACACATTGCTGCTCTCTCTCCTCCCCCGATTGCCCAAGCTGAGTTTCCTAAGGGTAAACTGAGAGGTTAGTCAGATTGTCCCCTTGCCTGTGTGACCCAGCTGTGTGCCCAGGGTCGAAGCCTGCACCCAGCTCAGCACCACTTTACTGAGTGTCTACTGTGTCCAGAAGCCCTTGGGAAGCTCACAGCTGCCTGCACCTTCCTGCAGTCCCACAGAATGGGCGCTCCCTGCTCAGGAGACAGGAGGGAGCTGTGAGCATCCCAGAAAAGAGCAGGTTTCCAGAGATGTCACTTCCTCTGAGCGACGCAGACACCACCTCCCAGCATCAAAACTGGGGGAGCCACATGAACTTCCATAACGAAACAACGATCGAGGTAGGACATCTTTTTGCATGAAACTCTTTTCAAAAATAATTTTTTCCCCCTAGGTACACCTGGCTCGAGTGAAGCAGACCTCTTTTAGTCTTGACAAAATAATGAAATCAGATCAGCGATGTTGGTGTGTTTCATGTGGACACACGACACTGGGCGAACTTCAGAGCTGGGCAGCTCCCGCGGCTGCCAAGAGACCGAGGCTGAACTCCAAGGCAGAGCCCTCCGGAGGGGCCCAAGCCAAGGCTCCACCTTTCTGAAGTCCTTCCCGGGCCACCGCTCCCTGCGGGGGAGTGGGGCCAGTGGGAGCCAGGGTCCGGGGCTTTGCTGTGCTGGTGGCTGCCTCAATACTGGCTTTTGGACAGAGACGAATCTCTGGACCAGACTTCCCCGCCCCTGTGTGGGAGGTGTGAGGGGCTGGAGCCTGGAGGCAGGAAGTGAGCACAGATGGGCTGCCCGGACAGCTGTGTGGGGAACAGAGCACATCTGTCCGGGCGTGAGTCTCGTAGGGCCCCTCCCTACAACCTCTGTGCTGAGTCTCCACGTTCATCCATGGCGTGTGGGCTGAGTTTGGGTCCCAAATGGGGAAAAAGATGTGAAAGGAAAGTCTGAAGATAAGGCTGGAGCTAGGGCTTGCTGAAGGGGTATGTTCAAATGGAAAAAAAGAATGTCTCTGAGCTCTGGAGAGAGAGGAGGGACAAAGGGCAAAGTGACAAGTGGAAGCAACTGATCAAATTGTATCTGCTCAGGACGGGTGCTGAGCCTTCAGTGGCTCCTGAAGTGCCAAGGTCTGATATCTTCTCCTCTAGGAAGCTGCCCTGGACTCCTGGCATCCACTCCCATGATCCTCCCTCCTGGTGCTCCCTGTGTCTTACATTGTAGCTACTAAAGTCCCCAAGGTAATTAATCATTTTTCGGTCTTATCTACTAGACTTTGGGTGTACTACAATCAGAGTCCTTGTCTCCTTCATCACTGAATTCTCTCTTCATAGAAGTTTGTTGAATGATTGAATGATTTTATGGCCTAAACCAACCCAAGTTTTCCCATTTAATTCCTTAATTTTCTCTAATTGGCTTTAAATATTGCTGGGAAGGCTCATCCCAAGCAGACGCCTGGGAGAGATCTTTGAGAGATAGAAACTGGAGCAGATTTCTCATCAGGAATTTGCCGGAAGGCCTGGGGGTAAGTTAGCCTTTTTGCTCTTTTCTAGGGAGTAAAGCAGAAAGGAAAGGCTCATTGTTTCAGAAACTGTCCACACTGACTTGGGGCTGTTGTTCCTCCCTCAGTGGAAGCTGTCATCTGCCTGATGTCGAGCCAAACACGCAGAAGTATGGGTCACACAGCCCTCGGCCAGCCCCGCGTCCATCCCCTCTCGCACCTCCCTGCCTTTCACAGCGTAATGAAAGGAGATGGGAATTTGTGTCCCAGCTCTGCTGCGTGGCCCTGGGTGAGTCCTCTCTCCTCTCTGGGCCTTGGTGTTCTCATCTGCATAATGGGAAGTCTGGACTAGCTGACTCCTGAGACCCCTTCTAAGAGCTCTGAACTATCATGGATCTGGTGGAATGATGAGTAGGGAATGTGATTCTTGGTGGTCATCACTATCTCCTGAGAGCCTGGGCTGGGGACTTGCCCTTAACCCGGGGTTGGGAAAGGGACGAAGGGCCCAGCAGCCCCCCACTCCGCTCACTGACTCCTGGGTTCACCCACTGCTATAACGATGACTCTTCCTGGATGATTTGGTCGAGTCCTGCCTGGAGTCAGAAGGTCTGCTTGAGTGATTCTCACATGTTCTCGAGCTTCTACTCCTGGTTTTCTATTGTCTAGTTGAGTGTAGCAGACGTGCCAATAGACTGGAAGGAAGAACTGAAGTCCCCTGGGCTTGGGGCTCAAATATGACCTGTGTATACTCTTTTCTAACATCATTTTTGTCATCATCGTCACCACCATCATCATCCTCCATTATAAATATTGTTAAACATTTATTGTTCTTTATTCAGCTGAGTGCAGCTGGTAAGTAGATCAGTCACAAGTAGATCTGGCCACAAGCTCACCATGTCCTGGGCATCTCTCGGGTTGAGGCTGGTTAGTTACCCCAACCTTCATGTGGAGTTTGGATCTGACCCCTAGCAGGGCATGGAGCGCCTCTATCTGAAAGTGCTCTCCTCCCTGAAGGAAAGCGTTGTAATTCCAAGCTGCTACTGCTGCCGAACATCTGTGTCTTTTCATCTTTGTAGCGTCTACAATGCCTCCAACACAGCCACTACAAAAGGTATTCACTAAATGCTTGCTGATAATAATTATTATCATGATGTATTATAATCCTGGCCAGAGTGCTAGCAAGCTGCCATGAGCTGGGAAACATGTTTAACTCCTTGTCTGGGGCATCTTTCCTGCTAACGCTAGAGCCCTAGGGCTGCAAGACTAGCGTGGGATTGTTTGGAGGCAGTGGTGAGACTCCGACAGGAGGTGAACAGCTGGCGCCTCCTTCTGGCCCTGCAGGGCTGGAGCAGGCCTGGGGAGGGCGGCCGGGCTTGTGCGAGAACCTTGGCCCCTGGGCTCACAGAATGTGACCCTCTCAGCCTGAGACCCTTCACCCCCGGAGAGCCCCAGCTCAGCAGAGCCAACGGAGAGTGAGGAGGCTGTTATGTAACTGATTTAACTCCTTGTCAAGACTGGTGACTAATTCAGACAGTCTCGGCCAGATTGGCTCGGCAGCTTTGCTGTTAGCCGGGGTCAGTTTGTGGCTGACTCTCACACCCTCTGCTGGATGGATCTCTTGGCTTCCTCACTGGTCCCCGCCCCCTCACACACCGTCCTGTGCCCACTCCTCCCCACTTAGGCCAGGAAGCCCCTTCCATGGGCTCTGCTCCCCCACTTTCGAGTCCCTTCCTGCCTGGCAAAAACAGGCCAGGAGCAGATGGTTCATTTATGCCTGTTCTAAGACCCGTTTGCCTGTGGGCTCGCTGAGACTCTCTTTTGCACCCGGGTGAGGGAGAAGAAAGCGGTGGCCCGCAAGCTGGGAGTTTTGGCTTGCAGAGGCTGGCACGGCCGGGTTCAGAACTCAGTGGCCAATCTCTACCGTTTCCCAAGGGAAAAGGCCTCCAGGGAATACCTGGCCTCCTCCCAGTCCCTTGACCTTGGACCCCTGGCCCTGTGGGTTGAAGGTCCCCTGAGTGACGCTGGGGGAAAGGCCTGTGCTCACTGCCTCAACTCCTACATTTATTTTTTTCAAAAGGAGGTCTGCAGAAAGCCCGGCCCATCCCTACTGCAGAAGGCTGTCCCCAGAGCGACACGGTGGAGGCGTTTGCGTTTATTTGGAGATAGTTCATGGAGAAACACAAAGAGGTGTCCTGACAAGACGACAGGCCCACAGCATTCATCATAACAAGCACTCGAGGGGTGCCAGAAATAATTTCATTTAATCCTTAACCAAACAACCCTCTGTGGTTGGATTATGCCCATTGCATAGGTGAGGAAACTGAGGCTGAAAGCAATTGGCGGTTTGCTGAAGCTGGGAAGTAGCTGAGCTGGGATGTGCGCCCACACTGCAGTGACTCGGCCGCCCAAGCTGTTTCTAACACACTGCCTTCCCATGGCCTTCCCGGGACTGGCTCCCGAGGCCCTTGCAATGCTTACACATCTCAGCAACTGCATGGCAACGGCCCAACTTGACCCAGAAGATAATACTACCTTGTCCTCCTCCTGCTGCTTCCTTCCGCCAGGCGGCTCACAGACGTGACCTCATTCCCTCTCACAGAGTCCCATATGGGCTGAGCAGGGGGCGGGGATAGTTAACGCAGCTTCCCAGGAGGAAAGGGAGGCACAGAGAGGGACAGTGGCCCACACCGGGTCACCCTGCCAGCTGGCGGGAGAGCTGCAACCAGAAATCAGACTTCCCCGCCCTCTGGGGCAGTTATTTAGCATGATGGATGTGAGCTAGAATCACTCTTTAGATCTAGCAAATTGGGGTGCTCCTCTTGGGGGGTGACTCAGAGGCTGAAACAGCTCCAAGAGAGCAGGGCTTGTGCTGAAAAAGGGAATCTGAGATGCACATAAATTCAATCCGTGTGAAAAGAGGGGTGTGGCCTGGGTTGCCCCCCTCCTGCCCCTACAGGGCTGCCATGGTCTCTCTGTGCCCGGGGCCAGAGGCAGCTGTGTCAGATGGAAAGAACACTGGCCTGAGGTCATGGGACCTGGGGAGGATATTCACCAGGGGCCCCTCAGTTAGTCATTTTGCCTCTCAGCTTTTCCATTTTTCATTCAAAAATTGGGGATTCTAACTCCATGAAAGAGACATTGTGTGTGAAACAGTTCACCGTAAAAGCCTGCACAGAGAGAAAGTTCTGGTGTTCCCTTTAGCCCGATTTCATCTCTACTAGACACCTTTTAAAACACGGTTTTGAAGCTAGCAGGTCGCATTGGATGGCGGGGCTGTCCATCTGTCTTTCTCACTGTGGCCTTCGCACTTGGTATCTGTGGTACCCCATGCCTGGTACTGAATGTTCCCTAGGGAGCCCCGTGGGGTGGCAAACTTTCTGGAAAGGCCCAGGTAGTAAATATTTGAGGCTTGGTGGGCACATATGGTTTTGGTCACATGTTCTTGTTTGTTTGCTTCTTTTCTTACAACCCTTTAAAAATGCAAAACCCGTTCTCGGCTCACAGGCCCCACACAAGCAGGCTGCTTGGCCTGCAGGCTGGAGTTTGCTGGAGGCTAGTTTACCTGGTGTGAAGCGGTGGGTGGGAGTTTGGAAACCCACAGAAAGGCCAAGCACCCCAGCTTTGCACTTGCCTACTGTATGCCTCTAGACCACTCATGTGGCCTGCCCCGGACCTAGTGTGATGGTCTGGCTGATGGCTCTAATGCTGCCCACCGCAGAGGCTATCGTGAGAGTCAGAGGTACAAAGTGCCTACCCAGGAGCAAGTGCCCCACAGAGGGGAGCTGATGTCATCGCTACTGTTCAGGGAGCGAAGGAATGCAGGACCCAGGGCTGGCCCAAGGTTGTTTTATGACTTTGACTCCTTGTTTTGAGAAATACAGGGAGAAGCGACTGGTTCCTTGAGCTGTCAGAAGCCCCCATCATCACCCAGCCATGGAGACCTGGAGTGCCCCCTCTGCATACCTGTGCCGTCTCATGGCTCATTCTGAAGGGCACAGCTGGGACCAGCCTCCCTGGCTGTAACCCAGCAGCATGACACGGAGCACAAGGGCAACGTCTGGGTGGTTCCCAAACACCCTGGTCATTTCACTCCTGCACCCCCTTGCATCTGTGTGTGTGTTCCTCTATCTAGAAAGCCCTTCTGTCACTTCTTTCCTGCTAAACTTCTACTTAGTCAAATGCCACCTCTTCTGGGAAGCCTTCCAAGACTACCCAGGCATTAGTATTTCTCTCCTATATATTCTGGCATTCTGATTATGCTCCTATTGTGGCACTATTTGGGGGGGACAAACATTAGTTGAGCACTTATTATGCCCTAAGCCTTGTGCTAGGCACTTTACTGCATTGTCTCATTCAACACTCACAAACCCATGAGAGAGGTATTCTTACCCCCATTTTGCAGACAGGGAAACCGGGGCTCAGGGCAGCTAACTAACCTGCCCAAGGTCACCTAGCTGTTGAGTGGTCAGGCTGGGATCTGAATTCATGCAGTTTGACTCCAGTGCCCTTTCTCTTAACCACTAAATTATACTGCCTGCCTTACATTACTTATAATTGCCCCAAACCATAATTATAAGTTTATGGGTCTGTAAATGGCTCACGAGCAGAAATTGTGACTTACTCATTTTTGCTGCCCTAGAATGGAGCATACAGTTTGATGAATACAGTAGGTGCTTAGTGGATGCTTATGAAATGAATGGTGAATAAAGAAGCTATGAGGCTGGGGCCACTGAAGGGCAGTGGGGTCCCTGAGGACAGGGAAAGGAAGACCCAGGGTAGGCAGCCGAGTGGGGCAGGGGGAGGGCCTTGGAGCCCTGGGGAAGGCGGTTCCTGTGGGGCCTGTGCCCTGCCATCTTGAAGTCACCAGCCTAGCAAGAGCAGCAGAATTATGTCCTGACATTTTAGCAGCACCTTCAGTATGCTAGGGAGTGCTTCATACACGAGGATTCTAAGTCCAGAGTAAAGGAGAGCTTGTTCAACTCACGTAGGAAGAGCCCAGACCCCAGTCCTTGGCAAAGGTTCCCCTTGAAGGCAAGGCCTAGACTAGGTGACCTTGAACATGACTCTGAACCTTGCTGGAATTCTTGGGGCCAGGGTGGTCCAGGAGGTTTCGTGTGCATAAATTCCCATGTGCATCAGTCCTTTCTTGCACCGTGCGACTCTGTCACAGTAGCCGGGCTTTCCAGAGGAGCCGAGCTTTAAGGCGAGTTGGGGAGGTGTGCACCACATCTCCAAATCCTCCTGGCCTCTCCGCTCCTGGGAGGTAGGACCCTGCCAGGCCCCAAAGCCTCCCCAGAGAGCACAGGTGGGCCTGTGAGGTCATGCTTCCTGAGCCTCAGAGGAGACAGCAGTCACACCTTGCAGGTGAGAGCCCAGGGAGCCGCGGGGCAGTGTGTGTGTGGGAACACCTCTAGCATTATCCACAGTCCTCTCTGCGGGCCAGGGGTGCCCGTTGAAGCCAACTAGAAAGCACTTTTGTTGCCCGGAAGAGGTCCAAAGCCTGTGTTGCTGCTGACATGGCGAGGCGAGGGTGGGGGAGGCGGGGAGAGCGAGAAGACCCCCCTGCAAGCCATGTTCATACAAAATGCATTTCCCAACGTATCCCTCTGGCCTGTCGGAGCCCCTTCTGCTCACTGCTCTGTTTATACATGATAGACAACTAATTAACATCCAAACCTCTTGAAAGGTCTTTTCAGAGGTAATGTTCTGACAGATTATGTCAGCAAGGAGCACTGATTTGTCTAAGCACGGATCACATTGTTTCAGATTGAATGAGGTGAATATTAAACTGCTTTAAATGTACTCTTCATAAAGTACTAATTACACACTCCCAAGGGAGAACAGCCAAGGAATACTAAACAGTAGAGAAGTCAACAGAGGGTTCTTTTTATAGTATGTTGCTGGGCTCTGTGTTTTTCTGTCTCCTTCTTTCTCGCGTGCGCTCTCTCTCTCTCTCTCTCTCTTTTTTTACAGTAAAATCACAGCATGCTAAAGAATACACATTTATAGCACAATGCTTCTCATCTAATTATATGGCAATCATTAGTTTTAAGCTGGATGCATTATATTTTCTTTGATATATTATGCCTAAGGCATAACTCTGCATTTACTGCTGCTACTGGCAGATTTTAGTTCCCCACCCCCTCTTTCCAAACCCCGACTCCTCTCTAGCCCTCACCCTTTAACAAATTATTTAACCCCTACTGTTAGTTTGCTTATTGTCTAAGAAAAAAATCACAATTGAAATTGGCACAAATGGGGGAAACAACACACCCTTTGTTAATTTAAAGAAAAAAAAAATGTAAGGAAATCTCATGTGTTCTGGGGCACTGCGCAATTTTTTATTAACCAGGTGATGTCCTGAATGCACAGTCTCTACTCCCCACCCCGCTGCATTTCCTTTGCAACAAATTCTACTGGATCACACTGAATTCCCACTTGGCTGAGTTTCATTGTCCCTCAGGGAAAGAGATATTTATATGTATATAAATATATATCTATAAAAGCAACACAGGGGTGGAAAACCATGTGGCGGGGAACATTCCTTCAGAATGCCTATCTACAGATGTAGCCCTCATTCTGCTCCGTCAGTTTTTCTGGGTCTTTCTGACATTAGCTTTTGCCCATGGTTGAGAAGAAGCAAGGTCGATTTTGAGATGTCCTAGATTCTTGGATTCTCAGTCCTGAAGACGAGAAAAGGCCAAGTTCCACAGGGATGAATGGCCTGGTAGGGGCCCACCTGGTTCCTTCTTGGTCAGGCTTCCATGCCACCCAGAAGGGAAGAGATTGCAGGTCTCCAAGAGGCAGAATTATTTCTGCATAAGAAGCAAAGTGGAGCCCTGTTCCCCTGCTACAATCTCCCTTTTCCTCTCTCACTCCAAATCAGAGAACTGTACAATCCTGGAGTTGAAGGCATTAGAGATTTCCTTTGCTCTTTGTTTTACAGCTGAGGAAGCTTGGCCAAGAGGGGCTATGCGTGTCATCTAATGTCACAGACCTCCAAGCAACTCTTCCTTCCCGAGAATGACCAAGGGCAAAGGAATAAAATGACAGAGTCATCTTCTCTGAGAGCTGGAATAACTCTTAAACCCCTCTGGTTGCTGCTTGAATCCCCTCCACAATGTCCCCAGCCAAGGACTTGTTTGTTCTTGGCTCTGGGTCCCCGGCCCACAGTGGTCAGATCATCACTGTATAGCTCTTATGGTTGGAAAGTAAGTGTTTAAGAGCAGCGAGTGCTGGTGCTAGAGTTCATGGCTTCAAATCTTACACTGCCGCTGACCTTGGATAAGTGACTTAGCATTTCTTTGCTCCTGTTTCCTCCTTGCCTGTAAAATGGGAATGATACGAATGTCTGCCTCCCAGGGTTTTGTGAGGATGAGAGGAAGTAATCTATGTCAAGCGATGCTCAGCCTACTAGGCTAGCTATAGTTAGCTATTATTGTCGGAATGTTCATCCTCCCAGCTGAGCTCTGTCTCCCCAACACAACTGCCATGAAAGAACTATCTCCCCATAAGAACTATTAATACCATGGCTGTGGTTCTGCCTGGGGCCCCACGGAACCAGACTAATTTTCCTCCTATACGATTGCTTTCAACAGTTTCATTCATACATTGTACAGCTCTCACTTGCTGGCCCTGCGTGCCAGGTACAACAGTGCCAGGTGTGGGTAGAGGCATGCAAAAGACCTGGTCCCTGCTCGAGAGCCGTTCACACTCGAGAAGAACTTACAATTTGTTTTTGGAGCTTCTCTTCCCCAGGGGAAATGCTCATCGGCTTCTTTGCATATTCCTCACTTAACGTGATATCAATCCGTTCCTGGCCCATTTTCCTCATGTGAAATCATCCAAAGAAATATACCAGGGAGGAAGAAAAATGGCAGCAAATCTGAGCTTCCGTTACCCAAACACACCCCATCGCACTTGTTACTCAAGAGACTGGGATTCTATCGGGCTGGAGGGGGCCTGGGGATGGTGTTTTTTTAAAAAGCTCTGCACACTTGAATCTAATACAGACGCACACAGGCAGCACAGCCTGGGAAGTGGGAAGGCTGTCTCCGTATCTGCTCATGTCTCTGGGATGCGTGCTTCTCCTCCACCTTCTACCAGGTCTCTCCTCTGCCCAGCATCCTCTGCTGAGCTCTACTCGATATGCCAGGGGGCCAGCCGCTGATACGTGTGTCCTCTAGAGTGCACCCTGTCAGGTGCCAGTCCCACTGCCCATCCCCTATGTCAGCAGAAGCCCAGGGAGCGGGGCTGGCTTTGTGGGCATGTGACCAGTGTGGTGGAACAAGACGACTCTGAGCTTTGAAGGGCCTCATGTTTGGAATTTAATGCTCTGTGGTTGTCGTCAAGTTCCTACTAATCTTACCTTGGAATTTGTGTTTTGTGAGTGAAGGCCAGTGGGACACCGGAGCATGCACCGGCTGACCTGCGGTCCCACTTCCTGCCGCCTGCCGCCCACCCGCTGCTCTCTGTGGGAGTCTGGGCACGGGTGCAGAGCGGTCGGGCATACACCTCACAGTCTTGTGGGGACAAACAGTGGCTATTCCTGTCCCCAGCTGGCAGCATTGAGTGGGTGACTCAACAGGAGCCTCTCTCCCACCCCTGCAACCCTCGTGGGATGCATGAGGGCCAGTGGGAAGAGGGGACGGACCTCCCCTGTCCCAGGCAGGGCCCCACATTTCTAAGTCGCACTGGGTCCTGTAAATCTTGGCCTTGCCAGGAACCTACTGTGCACTCCCTCTCTCACGCCCCTTCCTGTCCACTCGGTTCTCAGTTCCTTCGCCGCCCTGGAGGTGCCCCCTGCCTTTGCTCCCCACCCCATCACTGAAGCTGCTAAAGCTGGCATAGTAGAAAACAAACTTGACTCTGTCCTCCTCCTGCTGAACCCTCTCCACAAGACTCCCCGTCTGCTCTAGGGCAACGTACAAACCCCTCGGTGGATACACCGGTGTGTGTGAGTGCGTGCATATGGTCTACGTGCCTTGCAAATATTCACCCCATGCTCTGGGGGGGCTCTCCCCACATCTATGGATTGCCACAATTTTGGGGGCTTTGCACCTCTCCTTTCCTAGACCCTGAAGACATGACTGTGTTTTATTCATTTTATTAACTTGCAGCTTAACACAGCACCTGGCACAGAGTAGGTCTCTGATACAAGTGTGGCAAATGGTGCAAGCGTGACCACCCAACATTTAAGACCCGAGGGAGTAAACATTATCATGGTGGAATTATGGGCAGTAAAGCTCTGGTCTCACGCCAACAGATACAGGCAGCCAGCTTCCTGGCCTAACTTGATGGACTCCCTAAACACGCCCTCTGCCCTGCCAAGCCTTTGCCTCCCTCCTCGAGATGAGACCTTCCCACCCTCACGCTGCATCTCTGGCCAGCCCTGTCGGGTGAGACCATCTGGCGATGAGGGCGTGCTCTTCAGGGTCAGCCAGACCTGGCCATACGTGTCTGGGTGACTTTGGGCAGTGACAACCCACCGACAGGTAATGAGCACCCAGAAAGTGCCAAGCACGGTGGAAGAAGCTGATAGTAGGTGATGACCTGTCGGTAGATGGTGTCTGCCTTCATGGAGCTTGCAGCCCACTGGTGACTTACTTGGCTCTCTTCGCATCGGCCTTCTCGTCCTCAAAGGGAGCCTCAGACCACCCATTTCACAGGGTTGCAGGAGAGACTGAAATAACACATACAAGGTGTGTGGTGCGGAGTAAATGCTCCAGAAAGTTTCTGAGCGTGCATTCTTCTGCAGCCCAAGAAATGCATGAAGAAACTGGCCCTTCAGGGACAGGAACATCTCTCCAGGTAGGTGACCTGGTGCCTGTGACACATTCCTCCATGTGGCCGTGGTGGCAACCAAGAGTAGAGCAGGTGTGGGGGCTGATGGAGGGCTCAGCAGCATCTTGGGGTGGGGGGCAGGTGGGGAGTAGCAGTGCCCGGGGGAAGGTGGAATCCAACATGAAGATGTTCTCTTTTTCTCTCCAACACTCTGCTTTATGCCCTAGGGCGTCACTTTTCTCTTCAGCACATCTCCTTGTTCACAAGTGCCTGGCACCTCCTGCCCACCCAGGTGGGTCACAGTGCGGGCTCTGGAGGAAGGAGATTAAGCTAGGTTTGAATGACTGCCTCTGCAACCTCCAGGTTGTGTGGCCTCCCCGTGCCTCAGTTTCCTCATGTGCAAAGTGGGGACAGCACCAGCATCCTCCTTGCCTCACAGTCGGGACGGAGAGTGAGCCGCCCAGGTGCCTGAGTGTGACGTGGGTTTCCAATTCCGCTGTAAGTCACACGCAGGGGCACTGCGGATTTCATGGATTCTCCCCCCTCAAGAGTACTTGCATTTTAAAAGAGGAGCCTGGGGCTGCTTTCTCCAGCACAATAAATCGACTGAAACAGCAGGGTAGAGGAAAGAGATATTTTGGGGGCAGGAAATGGCCTTCCTTTACTTCTGAAATCACACCACTTAGACTAGCAGTTCGCAGCCCCAAAGCTGTGACACACGGGTGTGGGACCGACAGTTGTGAGATGTATCACAAACAAATGTTACTAATAATAAAGTGCCACAGTTTTCCAATAATCCCCCCTGTTTCTGTAAATTAGAGGGAATTCAAGGTTATCCCTCTGATGCCATCACACCCACCCTCTCTCCACTGTGATTTCTCGAGTGGGACAGAGAAGGGAGCGCCCTGGGGTTGAGCTCAGCTGAGGTGTGGATGTCCCCAGTCCCGGGTGGCCTGGAGGAAGCAGCAGTTGCAAGCCACTGAGTGGGAGAAGAACATAGCCGTGCAGGCCTTTCAGAGATTGAGATGCCCAAGATATGCAGCCCAGCGGGAGAAGAGAAGGAACCACTGCTTTCTGCAATGACACGGGCCACTCCCACGACAGAATGCCGTGATTCCATTTACATGACACTCAAGAATATGCTTGATCAACAGTGACAGCAGTCTAAACAATCTCACCTAACAGGGGCATACGGACTGGGAGGAAGTGTGTAGGAGCCTCTTGGGGTGTTGGAAATATTCTTTAGAATTTTTTTTTTTTTTTTTAGAGATACAGTCTCGCTCTGTTGCCCAGGCTGAAGTGCAGTGGCCCAATCTTAGCTCACCGTAACCTCTAACTCCTGGGCTCAGGCAAAGTGATCCTCCTGCCTCAGTCTCCTGAGTAGCTGGGACTACAGGCGGGCACCACCATGCTAGGATTTTTTTTCAGTTTTTGTAGATACGGGGTCTCACTATGTTGTCAAGGCCTCAAGTGATCCTCCCACCCTGGCCTCCCCAAGTGCTGGGATTACAGGCATAAGCCACCACAGCCAGCTGGAAATATTCTCTATCTTGACCTTGGTGGTGGTTATGCAGGTAAAAAACCATGAAGTTGCATACTTAAGATCTGCGTATTTGACATATGTAACTTTACAAAAAATTTTTTTGAAAAGCACCTTGGAATTCCAGGCATATGCCTATGAGGTATTTTCCTACGGCATGGCACCCGTTAGAAGTTCCCCAAATGCTCTAGGGCCTTGGGCAAAGACGATGGGGCGATGATGTTAATGTAGGAGCCTGGGAACACTGGGGTCCCCTGCAGCGACTGCCCCCGAGCACTCCTTGTGTCCCTCTGCCCACTCCACTCTGTGGCTCCTCAGAGCTCCTTCCTGGCAGATGACTTTTTGGGGGCTCAGCCCCACTAGCCTCAAAGCACCGGTGCTTACAGAGGCAGGACCCTCATCAGCTGTCTCATTTCTTCTAGCCGCAGGTCCACAGCACAGTGAGAGCACGCACACTACCATGGTGAGTTGTGAGGTGTTCCCTGCCTGGGGTTTGGGGTGCTCATGGAAGCCCCCACCAGAGCAGTGAAGAGAGCTGGCAGGCCCTCCCACCCGCCGTGAATCGAAGGCCCCGAGATGCTGAGGTGACGGTGACGGCTCCCGGGCCACCCATGTGGAGCTCATTCTGTTTGCTTTGTGTGTTACTTTTCACCCAGCCCTTCCGTTGCCAAGGACACAGTGACGCAGCCTCGGGTGGGGCCTCGGGCCCAGTCAATACAGAGTCTTTTGAGGCTCTGGGTCAGTGAGGCCAGTGTGGTGCTGGGGAGGGTGGTGTAGAAGTGGGGGATGGGGAGGGGGGTGGGCTTGTTGCTGGCCCAGGGGACGGCCCTAGTCAGGATGCGACAGCCACTAGCAGCTGCGGGACGCTGTGTCACCAGCAGACACAAGGCAGATGGTCCTAGAGGGCCGAGGGAATATCCTCTTCCCATCCTGGTGTTTGTGTGGCCTGGGACAGTCAGTGTCTGAGGCTCCGCCAGGGCCAAAGCCTCTGCAGACCGCAGTCGAGGCAGCAGCTGGGCAGGGTGGGTTTCTGTGCACGGGGTGCGTCTGTGGACAGCTGGGGAGGACGGGCTGGTCCTCAGGGGCCCGGCCTCGTTATTACTTGAGTCCCGTGTCAGCAGCTCTGGACTGAGTGGACTGAGCCTTTTGCTAAGGATGGTCCGAGTTCTGTTCTTGACTCCAGGCTGTGGTCAAAGACCCTCCCTGCTCTGTGCCTCGGTTTCCCTTCCTGAGGGACCCTTCCTCTCCGGCTGCGGGGACACCTTCCCGTGTCTCGCCGGCAGCTCAGGCTTGGAAGCCGCAAACAGAAGGGCGCCCTTCCCCGCTCGCTGCATGGGGAACCCAACCCAATGCCTGTTCCCTGCCATCTTCCTATCACCCATCTCAGAACCTCGCAGCTATTTCTGGTTCATCTTTCTCCTTTATCACCCTTCTCTAGTCACTTATCAAATTCTGTCAGCTCTTCCTTCAAAATGTCTCCAGCATATGTCCCTTCCTTTTTTAAAAATAAGTTCCATTGTTTTTCTTCTTATAAAAGAGAAATATGCTCAGTGTAGAAAATTTAGAAGATACTGATAACCAAAAAGAAAACAGAGAAAGTTATTGATCCTCCCTCCCGCCATCGATATTTTCAATATTTTGGGACATGCCAGCCAGTCCCTTGCCCATGCACAGGGACCTGAACCTTCTGTTCCTTCTGTTTCTCCCGGTTGCTGACATTCTCCTCCCTGCAGGGTCTCCTGACTCTGCTGTCGTTCACGCTGCCACCTTTGCGGGTCCAACCTTCTCAAACTCTGCCTTTGAAAGGCTTCAGTTTGCTACACATGGGATCCAGGGCAGCCACGGCCCCCAGGAAGCAGGCTCCCCGCTGGGTGGAAGCCCACAGCTTGGCAGGCCTGTGGCGGTGCCTTTGTGTGAATTTAGGAAGCGGCTCCTCCTTCCCAGGGCGGAGGAAGCCCTGGGACAAGGTCAGCAGCTTGGTGGGTGGAGGCGGGCTGGCTCACAGCCCCTACCTGCCCCTTCAGTGGGGAGCTGTCACAGCCACTGGAGGTGGCCCTGGTCAAACCTGCCCTCTGCCTCCGTGTGGTTGCCAAAGCCTATCTCATCAACTGCGGCCCTGGCTCTCGCAACACTTACCTTCTCGTGCTGCCTGGCCAGTCTGGTCCCTGCTTCTCAAACGCTGTCTTTGATCCCTCCTTGGGTCTTTGCCGAGGCTGCGCCCTCTCCACCCTCCTCCCTTTCCTGCGCTCTCGCTGCCCATCCTCTGAGGCCTGGCTCAGGGGTCACAGCTCACGTGTCTGCAGGGTCCAGGCGGGTCCAGGTTGAATCAGGGGGTCGGGCGGGGTCTGTGGTGCACAGGAGAGAGCCTGGACTTGCCAGATCTTTCTCCAGATCATTAAATGCAACCTCAGGGCTGTTCAGTGTCGCCTGTTAACTCAACACTTGCAGAGACCTTGCCTGGGCTGAGGGAAGCTGTCCGACCCTCTGCCAGCCCACAGCACCTCCAAAGATTTCTGCACCTCCATCCGACCTCTTCTTGGTCAACCCGGCTCCTCACACGGAAATAGGACACACACGTTGGCAGTTTAGGCTGCATGGTTTAGTGGAAAGCACATTTTTCTATTCATCCGTTCAACACGTATTTATCGAGTGCCTTTCACAGGTTTCATAGTCAAAAAATCTAGGTTCAGCTTCTGATTCTACCACTTTCTTGAGCAAGTCAATTCAATTCTCTGAGCCTCATTTTCCCACCTTTAAAATGGGGATTAGGCCAGGTGAGGTGGCTCATGCCTATAATCCTAGCACTCTGGGAGGCCGAGGTGGGAGGATCGTTTGAGGTCAAGAGTTTGAGACTAGCCTGAGCAAGAGCGAGACCCCATCTCTACTAAAAATAGAAAGAAATGATCTGGACAGCTAAAAATATACACAGAAAAAAATTAGCTGGGCATGGTGGCACATGCCTGTAGTCCCAACTACTTGGGAGGATTGTTTGAGCCCGGGAGTTTGAGGTTGCTGTGAGCTAGGCTGACACTCTAGCCCGGGCAACAGAGAGAGACTCCGTCTCAATAAATAAGTAAATAAATAAAATGGGGATTACAGTAATTCTCAACACTCTCACTTGTGAGAAGGCATTGGAATCAGATATGTGAGGGCATTTTGTAAACTGGGAAGCTCCGTGACATGCCATTATCATCCCATCTTCCGTTGTTCAGAGTGAGCTAGTCCCATGTTTCTAAACAGTGTGAGCTGAGGGCCCCCAGTGCTGAGTGCGTATCCGTACTTGCGGATGAGTTAATAAAATGTCTTTATAGTACCATATCTACCTCCTTCAATGGAGGATTTGCACAGATTACAACACAACCATACACAGTGAAACAATAACATAATAGTGAGAATGATAAATAACCCCCCCAGAGCTCCTACTCCATGCTCCACTGTGCTAAGAGCTTTTATAATCATTGTCTCATTTAATCTTCACAATAAATCTCTAAGGAAGGTCCTGTTGTCACCCCCATTACATAGATGAGGAAACCGAGGCTCAGTGTGATCCAATAACTTCTGCAGGGTTGTCTCGCTGGCGAGAGGTCTGGACAGGAGAGGGGACAGGGAAGTCAACCGACACAGTGTCAGCCCATGGCTTTGGAGCGTTGGAGATAATGCTGTATACACAAAGGCATCTAGAAGAGTCCCAGGCAAGCTGTAAGAACTCAATAACCACACCTATTAATACTGGGTGCCAGGCAGTTATACACCTCATTGTATTCAATTCAGGCCTCGCAACAACCCTGTGGGGCAGGTATGCTTATGTCTATTTTCCTAATAAGCAAAACAGCGATCGGAGAGATCAGCACCTCTTCCCAGGCTGTGCAGGGACTTAGAGGCTGGCCAGGGACCCCCTTGCCCGAGGGTCAGCTGTTTGGGGGTCACAAACTGTTCCTCAAACAGGGAAGACTCCGCTTCCCATGGCGTTGCTGGCGGTACTTCTGCGAGCCTATTAGCTGGAAGGTCCTTGGCTAAGGCCTTCAAGGCAGCTGCCACCAAGCCCACCTGTCTCAGAAATACCTATGCGGTCTGGATGCTGCGGGCTGGGCTCTCAGCACGAACATGGGCCCTCCCTTTAAACCTCAAGGGAACAAAGACTTACAGAACCCATCTTGGCCTTCCCTACCCCCTACCCATATCCCCCCCCCCAAAGAAAAATGAAAGAATCTGATAATTACTTCTATCTACCACCCAACTGTACTAATTACCAACCTATTTCTTCACAGTGTGACAGACACCAGCTCTGGAAAACACATAGAGATAAATTAGCACTAATTGGTTTTCCTCTGGCTGTTTGAATTAGTATTTAAAGCTCCAATTACAAAGCAGAATAATTGCTATTAATGTCCTATCGCAGCACAAAAGGCAGTTCTCTCGAGAACCAGCCCAGGTGTATTATTACTCTGATTACAGCATATTTAACCTGGCTCGTTAAGAGGCAGACACAGGGGACAGTTTCAATATGGCGGACGGGCCACTTCCTGCAGGGTGGGAAGCTTGGGGGAGGCCTGCGACCTGAGGCAGGAAAGGGAGGGAGGGTGAGGAGGGCAGTGGGGAAGGTGGGCCTGAACGCCTGCGGGATTTCTCAGCAGGCTCCTGGGGTCTCTTCCTGCTCCCCTGTCTCCTGGGGGACTCCCCTGGGCCCAGCCTACCCCACTCACCCAGAGCCAGCCCCCTTTGAGCACACCCCAAGCCAGCAAAGCCCTCCACAGGCCGTCCTGGCCCCCGAGGGGATGGTCACAGGGGAGGCAGCCTCCACAAGGACCCAGGGGATGCTCCTGAAGAGTGGGGTCTCTGCCCTCCAGCCACACCGCTCCCTGGCAGGGGCTTGAAGACCCAGAGCTGTTGGCTGCTCCCACTGTGGGGGGTCTTGCTTTACCTCCTCCACCCCTGCACGTTTCCTGGCACCCTTTTCAATCTTGTGCCTCTGCCTGGGACCTCCCTGTTCTGACAGCAGAGGGTGGGAGAGTGGGGGAAAGTGAGGTCCCCATAGCGGGGTCTGTACAGAGGAGAGGAAAGCAGAGCTCTCCTGCTTACTGGCTGGGCGGCAAGTCCTCCAACCTCCAACAGCCTTGGTCTCTTCACCTGTGAAATGGGCACAACCACCTCCCTCCTGCTGGCTTCACAGAGCTGTGAGGAACGAATGAGCGCAGGTGTGGAGGCGCTTTGTAAATCACAGCATGCGGCACCTGAACAGAGGGGGTCACTTATTCACTGTGGCATGGCGGGGACCTGAGCTGGATCGCCTCTTGCTGCTCCTTCTTTGAATTCTTCTTCCCTTTCCGTAACTTCCCTCCCTCCTCCTGTCTCTATCTCCACTTCACTTCCTCTCGGGCTCCTGGATCTCTTACGTCTCCCCATTCACACTAGGATGTTAAGAACTCAATGAGTTACCCTTTCCTAGAGCAGCTGCGTTTAAGAAGGGAGGGCTATGTTTAACCCAAAGAAATGAGTCACTAATGGTGAACTTTCAGGCAAACTGAGATGATATTTTGTGGGGGAGAGTGAGGATGTCACAGCGCTCTGCAGAGCCCCAAAGGCAGCTGTCTACTCACTGACACACAGGTTTGGCGCAGGCTTGTGCCAGGCTCAATTTTAGCCAGAGGGGGAAGGAGGCTCTGCCGGGAGGAGGCAGCAGAAGAATTGCTGGCAGGGCTGAGGCCCCGCCAAACCCAGCTGAGGCTGCTGACCCTGAACGCTGAGGTCACGGCAGGAGGCTCAGGGGGCTCCTGTTCTGGAGGCGCGGGCAGGGAGCTGCTCTGGCCTCGCTGGCCCCTGGGGGAGGAGGGGCAGCTGTGTGTCCTGGGCCGGGTGTCCCTGAGGGTGTTCTAAGGAGCTCAGCCTCCCCTGCCTGTCAACGTCTTTGCCGTTTATTGTTCTAGCTCGTTCTCCCAGGCCTCCTTTCCTGTTGCCATATGGGACATAGACCCATCCGGCTGCTTCCAATGGTCTCCTAGGTCCGTTTCATCCCTTCTGAGTCCTCGCCCTTCTGTGCCCTGAAGTCTCTCCCCTGCTCTTCCTCAGGAGCCCCTCCTGGCTTGGTCCTGCCAGCCTCCGGGTGCCACCTCCTTTCCCCCTATGGGGAGAGATGCCACAGGGAAAGGGACAAAGTGGCATCCTTGGAGCCGAGACCCAGGTTCAGCCCAACTCTGCATCGTTAGCTGTGTGATGCATTTTCCTTCGCCTCCCCGACCTCAGTTTCCCCACCTGTACTATGAGAGATGGGCCCCAAGTTCTCTTGGAAGGTAATGTTCCAGCTTTTAGGGCTCCCTGTCTTCCTTCTCTGTATCAACTGGTCCTTCACACCCAAGCAGCCTGCCTCTCTCAGAAGCGTCCTCCGGGGACCCCGGAGCCCCAGGAGTTTGGACAAGGGGACTACCGGGGTGGGCAACAGGAGGGCCGCCAGGGCCCGTCTGCCAGGGAGAAGCCTCTGGGTGGTCCCTGCCGGGTGGGCCCGGCTGTAGCGGCCCAGGCGAGGAGCGGCACTGCCAACCAATCCTTCCTTTACAACCGTGCTGGGAGGGATGTGCAGGGGCCCGTGGGTGGCGTTCACGTATGGGGGGGGGATTTCTTTTTAAGAGACAAGGTGGGTGGAATGGGGGAAGCCAGCTGGCTGTGGGCTCTATTTCTACTGACAAGGCTTTACCCTGTAGGTGTGAGGAATTCCAATTAAATATGCAGCCTATTTGTCTGTGTGTGGGAGAGGGTTTGCTGGGAAGGAGGGGGACGGAGGCAGTGTCTCTGCGGCATACCAGCAAACCAGAAATTAGCTCCGTTCATCACAGGCACACGGGGCTTCCCTCAGCCCTCCTGTGCACTCACAGGAGTCGCGAGAAGGAGACAGACAGAGGAAGCAAGAGAGAGGTTGGGGAGGCGGGTTCTCCAGGCTGGAAGGGCTTCCGGAATCTCTGAGTGGGCAGGAAGGATTGCCCGACTCCTTGGCTCTTGGGGGGGTTTCCCGTTCTGGAGGCGCCGGCAGTGAGCTCCTTGGGCCATCTGTCCCCACCAGGGATGGCCAGGGTGGTCTGGGCTCACCCCTGGAATGACGAGGATTGTTGATGCACGCAGAGGGGTGTCTCCAACCAGAGAGGCAGGGGTGTCTGTGGCCAGGGCTGCTTAGGACAGACACCATTACCTCTGTGGAGCCCTGGGGGACCCCGGGACCCTCCCCTCCTGCATTTCTGTGCCAAAGTAACACTTAGAGAGCCTCAGTGAGGGGCAGGGGTTGCTCTGAAGCACAGAATCCTGGAACACTGCTGCTGGGGCTTGTGTGTTGGAGGAAGGGTCATGCCAAGGCATTTTAGGGGTACACGGGCCTCCAGCACCCGTTGCAAACCCTTCATTTTGCTCTCCCTTCATCTCTCTACTCATACATGGGGTTTCATAGAAAACATGAAACTCCTCCAGGACACAAAGGCCAATGTATGTTGAACCTGGTAGATTCAGTCTTTCAACAGTACAATCATGTGGTTTGGGGAACTTTCCATGTGTGCCTGGAGTGTGAGACCCTCTGAACAGCAGTGAGGATGGCCGCAGGGTCTGCCTGTCCCTGGTGACGCCATCGGCCCTGCTCTTAGCCCTCAGACAGCGGGTCTGTCCTGCAGGCTGCCATTCCGCCCTGTGGCACCTCACCCACCGGCTTCTCCATCAGTCGTGTTTGCTTATCTTTTCCTGATGCCATTTCTCTCTCTACCTGCAAACTTTGATTCCTCCCTATCTCTAATTCCACTGCCCATTTCCTAGCCGATTAAAGGACAATCACCTGTTGACCTGCGCTAAGTGGCTGGATGTGGAATGGGAGGGGGAGAGCCACTGGTCGGCCATTTTTCTGATCAAGGCATCCAAGGTGTTGGTCAAACGATCCCATGCCAGTTATTCCCCCTCAGAGCAGCCTGGAAGGGGCCAGCTGAGCTGGGAGGTGATCGGCACGGGGCCTCATGCTGTCAGCCAGGCCTGCCTGAAGGATGGCACGGGGACACAGCCAGGGCCAGCTTGTGCCGGGCCCTAGGGAGGGCAGGCTTGGTGGACAGAGGGGAAGGCACCAGGCATTTGGGGGCTGGAAGGTGGGTGCTACAAAGGAGGCAATGGTGCAGACAAGCTGTTGGCCAGAGGAAACCAAAGAAAAGATGGGGAGGAGGCTCAGCACTGATCTGCCCAAGGAGGAGGGCGGGTGTCTCCTTCCTCTTCCTCATTCTCCCTGATCTTCCTCATTGCTTCTGCTTCCCCTGGGGGCCACCCCTTCTGTCCTCCTGCATCTGCCCCACTCCCCCACCTGTATCATCTCACATCTACAGAGTGGAAAAAGAGGGTTCGGCCTCCCTGGGATGGAGAAGACAGGACCACGTGGGCAGGCTGTTGCCTTGGCCCCAAAGATGCTCTTTCAGAGTCCCACGTTCAACAGCAAAGCCACAAGAACCCTGGGTTGCACAGGAGGACAGGTGGGTCCCTGTGCTAGCTCCTGCATCCCCTCATCTCTTCCTTCCTCTGCTTTACTTCTCTCAGTGGAAAAATCAAACAGAGAGTGGCTTAGAGGGGAGGGCTAGAGGTGGAGGGACGGAGGCAGGGAGGCGCAGGGGATCAAAGGAGGAGGAAGAGAGCAGAGGGTATGGCAAGGGAGGGTCTATCTGCTTTGGGAATATTAAAATGCTAACATCAGGTCATTTGTAAGTTTTTTTTTGAGGAGGCAACCCTCTGGCAGATCAGGTAACGTTTTTGGAAAACATTTGGATCTGCTCCCACTGGGGCTCTTAGGTAATATGGGGTTGGTGGAGTATATTCAGACACAGGCAAGAGTCCCTTGCCTTGGACTTGGCTGCGGTTGTCCTCAATGATGTCAATGACACTGCACAGACCATGAGGTGAAGGGACGGTACCACTTTACACCTTCTTAGCCTGCTTCCCACTTCCCTTTGTTGAACACCTTGATATGTGATGTTAGGTGCTGGGTGGATCCCACCGATGACACCACCATTGCCCTCTAGGAACCTGCAAACCAGAGAAGAACATCTCTCCGTAGGAGGAACTGCCTCTTTGTCTTTCTGCAGCCTAACACGTGGGTTGAACAGGCCCTTTGGACAGAAGTCCAGGCTTTGGGTCTAGAATGTGAGTAATCAATCACTGAAGTGTTTCCCTAAGCCCAACCTGATGAGAGACAGGAGAGAGGTGCAGGATGTGGCCCTGTCCCCAGGAGGAACTCTCTAGTGGGAGAGCCAGTATGGAGCAGCTAGAGGACAACTGCAGGGAACTGTGTTAGGACAGTGGTGGCCATGCACTCATGGATTCACGGAGGGAGTAAGCCTCAAGGCGTAGGCTGTCAGGGCTGCTGAGCCAGAGCCCAGGGTGGGCTGGGCCTGGAGTATAAGCTGGGCAGGGGGAAGGGCAGGAACACAGCGCTGAGATCCTCAGGGAGAGTCAGACCCTAAAGCAGATGAGCAGGCTTTGGTGGGGCTACATTGACAGGATCTCCCGGAAGTAGCCAGAAGGTGGTGGGGAAGCGCTACCCTGGCTCCCATCCCAGCCTGCCCTAGCCCAGTCCCTACAGGCTCGACTCCTCACTCGCCCTGCAGGGCACTCCTGTCACCCCAGAGCTGGGCTGTGGAGGTGCCGGGAATGGCAGCGCTGCTCAGGGCCCCTACAGCCCCCCTCTTAGCAGGAGGAGGATCCGACCATGAGGTATTTTCCTGGCGCTAAGGATAACCTCGTAGGAGGCAGAGGGAATCCAATTAGACAAGCGAGGCTGGGGAGCCGAGGGTGTGTGGGAGAAGGATGCTTTTCCCTTTCTGGCTTCCCCGGCCTGCGATGAGAAATTACAGCCTGGCTCCCTCAGCGTCCCCCAACCTCCTTTCCCAGGGCCCCCGTCACACTCCGATTCCCGCACCACCTAGCGCCTTCTTACTCAGGGTGGGACAGTCCCATAGAGGGGGATGCAGAGTCCCACGGCGACAAGACCCCCGAGACAGCAGCACTCCCAGGCAGCTCCACCGCCATTCCCATCCTCTCTCCGGTTGCCCCATAATGGGAGGGAGGCTGCCTCCTGCACCCGGGAACTGGGTGCCCATCCACGCCCGTCTCTCGTGCTTGTCCTGAGCTTATCTGAGCTCTGCAGTGGGCCTGTGTCCACCCCGCTCTGCTAGGGCTCCACGTGGATAAAAGGATGAGTGACCTCACTCCTCCTGGACCTAGGGTCCCTACCTGCCCCCAGTGGGCCAATCACTGAGCTTCCACATGAGGCTGGATCCTGTGGCCTCTAAGACACTCCACTCGGTCCTCTTCAGAGGCAGTTATGGGGGACACACAACTCCTGAGGCCCTCACCAACAGCGCCCGCTCATAGTAGCTGCTGCTCTGCCGAGTCATGTCACCCTGTTGTCCCTGTTCCCCTGTCCTGTGCTCCTGATGGAGCTGGGCCCAGGGCCACCCTCCCTGCAGAGACAAGCAAGCCCAAGTGCAGCTCTTCCCAGCTAGCGTCTTAGGAGAAGGTTCTGGATGTGCCGGGCACCGACACAGTCTCCGCCTTGCCCTGCCCTGCCCTTCTCCCCGTTCTGCTCAGGCCATCTGAAGGGGACTGTTTTTAGGGAAAGCAAAGTCCTCTCCGCATCTTTAGCGCCCCTCAATAGTCAGGGCCTGCTGCCGGGGCAGACTCCTCTGTCATATTGTCGGGGGCTGTCCTCGGAGGTGTGAGGAACTCCAATTAAGCATTCAGCCAGTCTGCCTGTGTGGGGGGCACGGGCTGTGGGGGCGGCGCAGTGACTCATCCTCACAACACGCTTACGAGCCTCTGGGGAGTAGGCGGTGGGAAGGTGGGCGGGGGAGGCGGGGGACGGGGTTTCCTCACCAAGTCAGCTGCTTGCGGCTCCCTGTGCGTGCGCGGTGGTGTCCAGAGGACAGTGTGAGACCCCAAGAAAGGAAAGCCACCGGGCCCGGCTCCCTGCAGAAGGAGCCCAGCCCTCGAAGGCTCAAGGTGCCCCGTTTGGACTCGCCTAACGCTTCCCGAGGACCTCTGATGTACCAGGCACGGTTCTCCCCACAACCCTGAGGCAGCTGATTTTGGCCTCAATTCACAGAGACAAAGAATGGGAGGCACAGAGGAATAAGGCACTTGTCAAAGGTCACCCGGCTAAAAGGTACTCAGGCTAGACGAATATATGGCTCCAACTCTACGATCACTGGGTTTCTTACGGTGTTGTGGAGGCTGCCACGCAAAGAGTTCTAAGGGTCTTAGCAGAGCATGTGGGTCCCAGGTCATAAGTGTCCCTGCTGCCCCCCACCCCCCCCACCCCCGGCCCCACCATTATTTGAAAAGACTGACAAGCCCAGGGAGAGAGCTGGGCCGGGGCCCTGGTTCCCCCAACTCTGCCTCCCACCAACAGGAAGAGTTCTTTGGAAGACTGAGCAGTGTGTTTCCAGTGGGAACATTCATTCACTTGGCAAATATCTATCCATTGCTTATACTGTGTCCCTGGCAGTGTGCTTAGTACCGGGAAGGGCGAGGAAAGCCGGGTCTCGAAGAAGAGACACGCAGCTGAAGCTTGCAGTATAAGCATATGGAAGGTAAGTAGCTATTTTTATTTTCCAAGAACGGATGAGAGGAAACAGGGCTTAAAGCATCGCATGGGTGATTTAGATTGGACATGCAAACGTTCTTGAGAGGGAGGACTGCTCAGTAGTTGGGGATGGTTAGAAGTAGGATAGATTCCCAGGTATGTGGCCTTTTTCATCTTGAGGTAGGGGATGGATCACGGTTTCCTTCCTCACTCAGGCCTGGTCAGTTTCACTGGTGCCGGAGGCTCTTGTTTCCCAGACCTTTTCAATAGCTCGTTGAGGCCCAGAGTAACCTGTGGCTTGAAATTCATTTGTCCAGAGCAACCTGGCAGGTCCTTTCCCCTCCCTAAGGATGACGGGACATCCAGAGGGGAGAATGGAAGAGCTGGAGGCATTTGCGAACCACAGACGAGGGTTTTAGGGGCTACAACATCTCATCAATCCTTTGACGTTCCAGGGTTCTTCTGGCCTCTCTCGAGAGGATGCCCCCTGGGAAAACTAGGAGAATACCTGTAGTAGGAATTATGAGGCCTGAGGACACCGGCTCACCCTGCCACGTGCCCACCTTAGAGATAAAGGTCCTGGATCAGGGGACTCCAATAGCTGGAGGAACGTGGACAGAGAGCCCTGAGGTGATGGTTAGACTCCTTGGATCCTGAGGGAGTCTCACGTTCAGTCTCAGATGTTCCCTTCCATGAAAGGGCGAGAGGGTCTCTGGGTTCCTTCTGGCTAAGGGGAAAGGAAACTAACATGTGCCGGGTGCCTCCCATGCATTGCCCTGTGCCCAGAGTCACACACAGGTTGTCTCAGGGAATTACCCCAACAATCTTGTGGGGTAGACACCACCTCCCATCTCCAGCTGAGGACACTGGCTCAATGAGGTTCTGTAACTTGGCCAGCGTTGCCCAGTTGGCCAACAGCAGTGTCAGGGTTCAAATCTGGATCTCTCTGTCTTCGGAGTGGGCAGTCCCTGATTCTGGGATGACAAATGACCCTTTGCCTCCTGGTGGGCTGACCCCGGGCGCCCTGTTCGGAGCAGAGGGACCAGGATCTCCTTGTGGGTGCCCTGCCCTGCCCACCCTGTTCCTTCGCTCGCCCTTGGCAGCGGAGCCCCTCTGGGGGCTGGCTCCTCCCGGCAGCCCTGTGGAGGAGTAGGGAGTTCCGGGAGAACAGGAGGGGGAAGGGGCTGGTGGAAACTCCCCGAGGCAGCAGGCGCCGGGGCTGGGAGTGGGGAGGAGGGACACGGGGGTGGGTTCCAGGCTTTTCCCCACACTTCCTCAGGGATCGTTTTACATAACCAGGGCTGCTTAGTCACCGCTTTTTACTTTTTTTTTGGAAACAATTTTCTCAGCATCACAGCTCCCGTCTCCATCCCTTACTAGTCACCGGTGCTAGGGAAGTCCCTTTTCTCCCGTTCCCTAGGCAACCCAGCACATTTGCCTTTCAAATGATCCAAGGCCTGGGCGGGGGTAGGAGTTCCCTCCCCCTGTACCCGGGCCTCCTACGCAGCCACTCCTGCTTCAGTGGGCTAAGTCATGAGGCCCAGCCACCAGAGATATCTGGGGAGACCGAACTCCCTGCCTGACCTCAGCCCCTGTTCTAGACCCTCACAGTTTCGGTCCTTGAGTTTGGCTCAGGCTCAGAGCCCCAGCTCATGTCTGGAGGTGCCCATGTTGGACTTCAGACATGGCAGGTGCTCTCCTTCCTCTCTGGGGAGAGGGGGAGCAGGCCAGGCATCTTTGGGAGGTGACAGAGCTGGGCCACTCTCAGGAAGGCCCAGGTAACCCACACTGCCACCACCTCTAGGAACGGGGCCTGCTGGCCTCAGCGTCCTCTCCTTACTTGCAGCGTCTATGGTAGGGGAGAGGATTTGGGGTGAGGTCTTCTTCCTTCAGAAGAATAGCTCCCTAGCTACTGCCTGTGTCAGCCCTGACTGGACAGAGGTGCCCAGTTGCTTGGGAAACAGCTGGGATGGAAGTAGGGGTGGGGGGAGGAGGTCTCTCAGGGTGGCTGCCAGAAACACTGGGCAGAGGCCCCAGAAGGCCAGACCCTGTGGGCCCTCATATGCTCTCCTTTAAAAGGCCACAATGTTAATCTTAATGATACAAGGCACTTTACATGGGCTTGATACTATGAATTAAGGGGAATCATGTGAGCTATAAAAATAGAGTAGTACAAAAATCACAGCACATGGGAATCTTGCCTTCATTCATTCAACATACATTGGTGGCACATCTACTATGTGCTGGGCATTGTGCAAGTCCTTGAAAGACCACTGGATCCAGACCTCTGTTCCGGGGGCGTGAAAGTGCCCAAACCATCCATCAGACAGCTTCAGAGAACCGCAATTTCTCTGAAGGGTCCATGGACCACATACAGAAAATCTCATCTGGGCACAGAGGGGTGCTAATTAGAAAAGGCTCTTAGAGTAGCTTCTTCAAGCTGTAGTTCTTAACCTCGGACTCATGAATGGGCTTCAAGGGTCTGTGAATGACCACAATTTGCAAAAGTACACATCTTTATATACGTTTGCACGTATATTTCCCTAGGAAGAGGCTGGCCACTTTCATCTGATTGGGGTCTCTGATCCTCCGGGAGGTGAAGGACCCTGTTATTAGAGGCTGGCCCAGCTTTGGAAGCAGCATGTTTCAGAGTATCCTGAGAGTGACAGCCTGTATATGATCACGCTACACAATCATAGGGGTTAGTGTCCCCAGTGGTAACCTAGTAACCACCCTCCCAGGACTCTTGGTGTTTGTTTCTGTCAGGGTCCTAGGGAAGGCCCCCGGGGCCTCAGCCTTCCTGCCTGGACCAGCAATTTGGAGGTTCCATCAGTAGCCCCAGGTCCAGCCTCAGCCAGAGGGTACTGGACAGGCATCTGTTTCATTCAGAAGATGCACAGCTGGCTTCTCCTCTGAGTAGGGGGAGGTTTGGGTGGAGGGCACGTGGTCCAGGTCTTCCCCTTCACTGGGGAAACCTGGGACTTCACAGGGCTCTGTCTGCCCCATTCCGGCCTCACTTTTATTTCCCTTCTGTGTTTAGGTCCTTTCTCAGCCCTTTCTTGAGAATAAGCGAGCAATGCTTGGCAATTTTCTTTGTGCTTTCTATAGGCGTGGCTATCCAGTGGGGACAGCCACTCCCGGGTCCCCACACCTCCTGGGCGCACACCTCCTGGGTCAAGCTCCCGCCTGCCTTCGGCTCAAGGCTCAGCTTCTATGCTGGATGCCAGTACCCAGGGCTGCCCTGTTGAGGTCAAGGGGTGAGGGCCCCCAAGAGTGGCCACCCAGCTACTCCTGCCACTCCAGGATTCAACGAGGATTCTGCTGGGGTCATTGATCTCAGGGAGATCTCACAGCAGAGATGTCATGATGACAGTAGTGAATAATGCTCGTTTAGCCCATGTTTGTTTGCAAGTCCCTCCTGCTCAGGAGTGGAGAGAACACAGGCTTTGGAGTTAGAGCTGGAGGTCGATGCCCAGAGTGACTCTCACTGGCCCAGGGAGCTTGGGAAGGTCACGTAATCCCTCTGGGCCTCAACGTCTACATCCATAGACGGAGGTGGATGACTCCTGGCTCAGGCTGTTGTGGACATTACAGAGAAGGCCTCTGGCATGTTGGTTTTCTTCTGTCCTTGTCACTAGCACCCCTGCTACCAAAACTGAGTCGGTTATGATACATAAGTGGAGAAGGGTGTGGGAGAGGGCTGAAGGAACACGTGAGGGTTTAGTGGAAGAGGTGGGGTTGGGGTAGAATAGCAACAATAATAAACACAAGCAACATGCTTGGAGGGGAGGATGGGTTCAGGAATCAAAGGCAGGAAAAAGAACCAGCCAGAACAAGGCAGGAAGGGACAGAGTGTAGTTATCTTGCCATTATTTTAAAAGACTGTTATTGATGCCTTGATTTTAAGGAAACTGAGGCAGTGGGGTGGCCAGGACAGGCCTCCTAGCCTTGAATTCTGGCCCTGCTGCCAGTTACTACATGTGACCCTATAGCCAACCTCCCGACCTCCTGTCCCGGGAGACGTGCCAGGCTTGGGTGCTGCCAGCCGGGAGCCTGATTTAGCGCACGCCTTGTTAGGAGAAGCTAATTAACAAACCTGCATTTAAATAAGCAGCCACCCGGGTGTTTGTAACCACCGCCTTATTGAATTGTGACAAGTTATTAGCCCTTGCATGTTAAATGAAACAGAAGCATCCAGGAAAAACCCCTAAATCCAATCTGCATAAAGCAGATTCCTGCTGAGAAAATGACGGCAGCAAAAACTGATTCACTCGCCGCTTTGGGGAGAACTCCAGGCCTCCCTTCCTTCGAGGTTACATAACCCTCTGTCAACAGCTACGACACCAGGAGGGAGGCAGCGGGCCCAGGGGACCGTCAGAGCCGTGCTGGGCTCCATCTGGGTGCCACCTTTCAGGGGTGCTGGGGACATGGCCTGGGCAAAGGGGCCAGCGCGGGCCGTGCGTGTACAGCGTGTGTGTGCAAGCAGCTGCCAGGCTGCTTCCTCAGGACCCCAGAGTTCCAGAGCACGTTGCTACCCAGAGTGGCTTCGCTTTTCCCAGTGGGACAACAGAACAGCTCAGACAGGCCCATGGGGTGACCTCACGACAGCGGTGCCTTTCCTTAAGGAACTGCTGTCTGTACTGTCTTCAAACGATGGGAGACAGGAGCAAGGGCTAAATTCAGGGTGCACTGACAGTTCGTTTTTGGAAAAGAAGCCATTAGCCCTCAACTGTCCCCAACCAAGGATACCAGGCCTTAGGAAATGGCACTGGGAGCTGCCACGTCCTCACCTTCTGTTTCCTGACCTTCTGTTTCCTGTCCTTCTGGGGCTCCTGAGGGACTCTGGCCTGGGCTCTCCTTAGCACCTCCTGCCCAGCGCCCAGGACAGCACCATGGCCGTGCCAAGATCCTGAGCATCCTGCAACATGGTCTCCTCTCTGGGATGGGTAAGACTCTAAAAGGTGTGTCACGGTACCCTCTGGTTTGGGACAAGAGGGATCCATGCTCTGCCCAGCCATGGATCCTACTCCTGTTCTTTAGGAGGAGGCAACTGAGACAAAAGCCAGCCTGGCTCTGCCACTTGCTAGCCGTGTGGCCTGGGAAAGCTACAGAACCTCTCTGCGCCTGCTGCTTCCTCCCTGGAAGTGGGACCCACAGCTACAAGCAGGGGCCTGGGAGGAGCAAATTCAGTCTGGCATCGAAGAAGCCACCAATGAGGATGAATACAGGGCGAAGAGACCAGACTGACAGGCAAAGGTGGAGCGGAGTTCCCTGAGCTTCACTGCTGCCCAGCGTCCATCCTGGAGACAACAGGGGTACGTGAAAGCATGTGGGTGCTGGAGACAAGCAGAGCTGAGTTTGAATCCCAGCTCTGCTTCTTACTGGCTACGCTAGCCTGGATCAGTGAATTAGCTTCCTCTGACCCACAGTTTCCTCCAACGTCGTGTAGGTCGGTGCTTGTTGAGCAGCATTGCAGTGAGAATGAAACGAGATGATGCGTGTTTAGACAGTGCCCTGAGTGGAGTGGAAACCGAATATATCTGGCTCTCGTTTCCTGCCTCTTACCCACTTCATCCAGCTTTCTGTCTGCCAGCAAGAGAAGCACCAAACCGTCCATTCTGGAGGGTTCCGGATTGGTGATAGCAGGGGGAAAGAGTGTGCTGATACATGATTATATTCTCGGCATGTTTTCCTCAGGGTTAGGATGAGACCTTTGGTAAGAGGCTAGGTATTTCCAGACTTTGAAAACCTATCTATTAGTGGCTTTTTAAAAGTTGCCAGGGCAGCTTGAGGGTGCAGAAAGGAAATGATCTCTCTCCTCTGTGCTCCTAACAGTTAAATCTTCAACCGACTGAGCGATCAAAGGTCGTTCATCAGAGCACGGGCTGCGTGTCAGGCAGAGATGCCCAGGGAGTCCTACGAAGGAAAGAGGCTGGTCCCTCCTAACAGAGATTCTGATGTCCAGGCGGGGGAGAGGTCTTCAGGGCTGGGTTCCTCCAGGAACACTCCCCAGATGCCTGTCTTGGAGGGTGAGTAGATTTGCACAGGTCCGGGAGAGGGAAGATATTTTTCTCAAAGAATGGAATACAGTGAGTGGAGCTGAAGAATTGGGGTCTGTTTTTAGATACATCAGTCAGGTTAGCATGAAAAGTCTGTCATGGAGAAGTGGTCAGACGGCAAGAATTACACAGGGTCTTACAATCTCAAACTGATCTTGCCCCAGGGACATTCTTCAGGTCTGGGAACTGGCAGATGACGGAGAAGGGGGGACACCCGCATTTTGACAGGCGAGTTTTGTTTTCACGGCACCCCTACCCTCTCCTTGCCCATCCCCATCACTGCTGTGCAGTCAACAAACACACGTGGGGGATGAGGCCCATTAAACACGGCCTCTACTCTCAAGTACTTGGGTCTAGTTAGGGAGTCAGAGAAATAAACTCCCACGACTAAGACTAACTGCACTACTGTGCCAAGTGCCATGACGGAAGAAGGCAGGAGCGATGGCAGTTTTCTCGACGCAAGGGGCCTCCTGCTGCCCCAAAGGATGAGGGTCACAGAGAGGCCTTGTGAAGGGTGAAATGTTTAAGCTCAGCCTTTAAAGCTGCTCTAGGCAGGAGAGGGGGTCGGGTTGAGGGCTGGGAGAGGGGAGTGCTGAGCTGGTTTGGTTTTCAATGAGCACTGGGAATGTGCCCGCAGGGCGTCCTGGGAGAGGCTGTAACAGGCCCGGGGCTCAGGCTGAAGCCTTTGGGAATGGACGAGAGCACCCTGGGAAAGTATCCTGGGAAAACGAATGCCGGAGAACCGGAAGCCACAGAAGCGAGGTCAGGTAGAGGGAGGCGACCTGTGAAGGAGACCGAGGGGACCTGGCCACACCGTGTGTGGGGGCTGCCAGCAGCTGAGGGAGGAGAGGGCTTCAGAGTGGGAGATGACATCTAACTCTCACAGAGACGCTCCTGGGATGGGAACCTGCTCGTTTCCATCAGAGGTGGCCACAAGAGGGTCAGAGGAGAAGCAGTTACAGCAGGGAAAAGACACATGGGAAGGGAAGGAGGAGAAATCGCATGTGCAGGGGCTCTTGGAAGGAAGCACGTGGCTGTGAAGCAGGGCGAGAGGTGGGGGGCGCCACAAGGGAAGGGAAGAGAAGGGAAGGGAAGGGAAGGGAAGGGAAGGGAAGGGAAGGGAAGGGAAGGGAAGGGAAGGGAAGGGAAGGGAAGGGAAGGGAAGGTTAGGTTCCAGAGCCCTGAGTCACAGCAGTGGGGACTGAGGTTGGCAGGCCAGGTGGGGGCACAAGTGGAGTTCCCTTGTTTGTGGGGGGTGCCCAGGACACATACCTAGTCCCCTTATCCCTGGGCCTCAGTTTCCTTACCTATAAAATGGAGGAGCTGGACCACAGCCTTGCTACGTCTCCTTGTGACTCTAAAACATAGTTGTTTCGATGGTTATTCATATGCTATTGCAGGATTCTAAATTGATGGAAATTCTGAATTCTGGATGGCATTTTAGTAACATGTACCAAAAAGACTTTGAATATGCAAAGTCTTTGACCTCTGAGAATTTATTCTAAGAAAGTCACCACAGAGGTGAATGAAGAGCTGTGTATTCACAACTTTGTTCATTGTAGCATTGGTGATAATATAAAAAAAAAAGACTCAACCTAATGTCCAATAGTAAAGGATTGGCTGAGTAAATTATAGTACATCCATATGGTAAACTACTTCTGCACTAAAAATCATGGTTTGGAAGATTATGTGTTGACATGGGAAAATGTTAATGATATATTGCTAAGTGAAAAAGCCGGCTACATTACAGAATGTACAGTATGATACATTCATTTTCAAAATTTTTGATTAGGACACAGACCAAATCTTTAATTAATGTCATTTTTTTTTCTTTTCTTGGCAAGCAAGAAGAGTATTATCTGGAATAATGTAACTAAAAAATGAAACAGAAAGACGAAGTTATGCACTGAGCGTTCATGTGAATTTTTCAGTCATTAGGATGGAGAGTAGGCTGCCAGGAGTCAAGGAAGTGGAGAAATTCTGAGACTGTAGGATTTTAGAAGTGAAATCGCCCTAGAGATCATTGGGCCCAACCTCCTCAATTTTCAGAGGAAGAAATTCAAGCTTAGTGGGTCGTCTCGGACAATGACTGGTCAGGGACTGGGGCAGGGGGTGCCAGGCCAAGAAGCAGAGTCTCCCAATCTCCAGTTTATGCCAACGTGTTGCTGTCCTTCAGACAGACCCCACTGATACTTCCAAAGTGACTCCGTTCCTGAGGCCCCTGAGCTGGGGCTGCAGGGACCCAGAGCTGGGCCTCACTGTCTTCCCTAAGACTGTATCCTCACCTTTCTGGGCGTGTTGTGACAGACATGATTCTCCCTCCTCAAAATAACGTTCCTCTCCTCCCAGTCTGCTAACTCCCCAATGCAAAGGCAGCACTGTACTTTCACTGAGCTCAATTGTCGGGGGACAGGTGCCACTGCAGATGCCCTGCTGTCCACGTTGGTGTGGTCGTGCTGTAGCCTTCTTTCTAACCCAAGCAGAGGGTGTCAGGCCTGGCCTTCCAGGACAGGGAATTCCCTGCCTCTTCTCTGGCCCCAGGGCCTGCTGACCACCATGGCCCCTCTACCATCCCTCGCCTAGACTATTGCAAGAGCCTCCTAGCAAATCTCCCAGCTCGTACTCCTCACCCTATCTCTAACTCTCAGCCCCAGAGCCAGTCTTCAGTCCATAGACCTGGTTAGCCTCCTTTTGCCAGCCCTTGACCATTGCACAGGCTGTGTGGTAATTCCCTCCTTCCTTCACTCACTCACTTATCCATTTATTCATTGCACAGTCAGCAAGAGCTAGACGCAGTGCAGTTCTGCCCTCAAGGAGGTCACAGTCTGGCAGGGGAGCAGAGACCTGTAGAACTGACTATCCCCCAGGCCGTGTGGCAGCCCCTCCTGAGAGCCAGATACAGGAAGTCAGGGACCCACCCACTTATAGCAGAGGTAGGCCAGGAAGCCTGTGTATATCGGAGGATTTGAACCATGCCTTGAAATACGGCTGGGGAAGGAAGACATCCTAGGCAAGGCCCCCAAGCCTGGCAAAGGCTTCACGGTGGAAGAAAACACTAGGGATATTTCGGGGTTGCTGAGGCTGGTTGGAAGGGTGGGATCACGTGGGGTTGAGGAGGAAATAAAAGCTGGGTTAGAGCCTGACCTTGAAGGGTCTCGTGGCTACCTTTGAAGGCTTAGTGTTCTAGTTCCGAATTTGTACATTTTACAGGCTTCTGGAGAAACGGAGAGTTGGCTCCCTTCTCAGCAAACAGACGGGGTTTAATTGCTGTTACTGTCAGTGTAGTTGCAAATATCATATAAAAAGGGCTTTTTGGCTAATTGTTTTTAGAAGAAAAATTCAGAAACTATGTATAGATATTATGCATCCAGGGTACTTTAAAGATCAAACTGTTTATATTACCCTTAAATACAGTCTTTAGCGAGCGGCACTGGGATCTGTGAGTTACTGAGACACGCAATGACCCCCCCAGGGCTTAAGATGCTGGAACAATATGACAGCAGTGACCTTTTCTATGGGGGTGGCCAGCACCCTTTGATTGGCCAGAGGGCTGGGAGAATAGATGGCTAAGTGGGGGTATGTCACAGGCACCATTAACCTGAGTGCTGCCTTCAGCAACCGACCTCCCCACACCATACACACCGAGAACGCCGGATGCCATGGGCTTATGGGGTGGGAGAGGAGGGGCTGCCTTGTCCAGTGGCTGCTGGAGAGCTGAACCGAGCAGCAAGCAGAGCAGGGGCAGGAGGTAGCCAAGCGGGAGTGAGCCTGGCACATCTCATATTTCCTTCCCTCACCTGCAACTTTCTTTCCTTGCTCCCAAACGGTACAGAGAGGAGTTCTGAGCCGCACAAATAAAGCAAATTCTATCTACTCATTGCCATCTTGTCCTCGTGCTCAACCCTCTCTCAAATTTTAATTTGGGAGCTTTTAGAAAGGCAAATTTATTTGTGACACCATCCAAATTCTATTTTATTGGATCCTATTCTCCAAGGATACGATTGACTCCTGAGAAAGCTGTGGGCTTCTCCTTTTGATATTTTCCCAAACTGTGTGTGTTTGTGCGTGCATGTGTGTGTGTGCGCCTGCGTGCACATTCATTTTAGGGTCCTCTACATAGCTTACGTACAAACACATAATGCATATTCACAAGGCAGCTACAGAAGTGTATATATATTCATCATATATGTGTAATACAGAGTAGACTCCTGTAAGCCAATATTTAAGTTATCATATTTAATATATTCAACAAACATTTAATAAGCACTTACAATTCATTAAACACCGTCCTAGGCCCTGGGCATAAAGCAGTAATAAACAAGTTAGACAAAGCTCTTGCCTTAGGGAGCTAAGGTTTAAATCCACTGGATTCTTAACACGAGGTTTCCGACAAATGTGAGGAAGTCTGTACTGACAGCTGTGGAGAGAGCTAGCTGTGCCAAGGGATCAGTGTTCCCTTAATGCAGGAGAGACACCCATTTGGGTGCAACATTATAAGCAAGGGTGACATTAGGGTTCCCTGTCGTAGGGGTACAGGGCCTTGCCCCAGTAGAATACTTACTTCCTGCTGCTTCTAAGGTGGAGATGTAAGAGCTGGGGTTGGGGCTTGGTGGGACCTCTCCTCTGTGACCTTCTTATGTCTTTACCCCACAGCCCACAGTGATACCTGGTCACATTCTTGGTCATGTCCTCTCTGTGCCTCCAGGTGATTTTCAGTACCTTCCTCCTCCATGGCTTCCCTGCTCATCCCAGCCATGACCAAAGATTCTTTCTCGTGAGCTCATCCTGCTGTCTGTGTGATTCATCCAGCACCTAACATGTGCTACCTTATTTTGATAGGTATCATTTTTTCTTCTAAGCGTATGTTGCTGTTTCAAAGAACACTCAGGGAATTTCTACAGATGTGCAGATAAGGCCCCTGGCTCTGCCCGTGAGGAGCTCTCAGCCCGGTAGGCAAGCAAACCTGTAATCGCCCAGTGGAGCGCCAGGTGTGCGACCAAGGTGTGCACAGCGTGTTGCAGGGGCATGGCAGTGGGTGGGTGGTGGGGCAGGGTGGCTCTCAGGGCTCGTCAGTGGAGGTGATGCTCAAACACTCCCAAAAGAAACCACAGACTCCCTGGAGCAGGGACCTTATCTGATTCTCTTTATATCTCCTCCCACCAATAGTTGTGATGAATATATTCTCTTGCCCTGTAATTTAATTTTTAAGTAGCATTTAAAAATATTATAATAATACATATTATAGAAAATTTGGAAAAATAGCTAAGCCCCAAAGAGTATAAAACCCACTCATAATCCTACTACCCACACTTAACTATTATGAACATTTTGTTTTTCCCATGCAACAAAATGGGTTGTGCTCTATTTAATTATTTTTCATTTGCTTTTTCTTTTCAAGTAACAATATGGCACAGTTATTTTACTGACATCCTTATATAGTCATCTTCAATCATTTTAACAGCTGTATAATATTCCACATACCATAATTTGTTTGCTAGTCCTCCATTGTTGGACAAATAGGTCATTTCTGATGTTTCACTATTATAAGCAACACAGTGATGAATAGTGTTGGGGATAAATTGTTGCTCACATCCATTATAATCTCCTTAGTAATTATCCAACACATAACATGTGTCCTGTGTTATTTTGATAGGTATCACTTTTTGTATAAATTTAGTATAAATTTCAGGAAGGAGATTGTTAGGCCAAAGGCTATACACATTTTTAAGGCATTTGATGTTTGATACATACAGCCAAATAACCCTGCAAAAGGGTTTTTTACAATTTACACTCCTACCAGCGCTATGTGAGAGGACACTAGATGTTATTTTGTGTAGTTTTTTTTTTTTTTATAAAATAAAACAAAACCCAAATATTGCCAATTTAATGCCCACAGTCAGGATGGGGTAGGGAGAGGTAGCAATGATTTCTTGTTTTTGTTTGCATTTCTAACTGCCAGTGTAGATTTTCTTTTTTCATATGCTCATACTTCTTTTTAAAGAATTTCATGTTCATGTCTTTTGCCCAATTTTCTATTTATTATTTTTCTACTGATTAAAAATAATAACAGCTAACATTTATTGAGTGCCTACTATGTATGCCAGGCACTGCCCTAAGCACTATATAAACTACTTTATTTCCTTTTCTCCTTCCAGAAATCTCATGAGGTATGCACAATTACTACCTTCCTGATTTGTTAGTACCTTGTATGTGAAGGACAGTAACCCTTTGTCATATATATCACATTTTTTTCAATGTGTTGATTGCTTTTTAATTTTATTTTTGGAGGTTTTCATTTATAGAAGTTTGAAGATTTGATGAGGTCAGATTAGCCAATTATTTCACTTCTGCCTTTGCATATATATGTGAGGAGGTCTTTTCCTATATTGAGATCAGTGAAATATTCATGTCTATTTTCTCTTGATTCTCTTATGGTTTAATTTTTAACATTAAAAAATTAACATTTAACTATCTAGTACATTTAGAATTTATTTTTATTATGATATAAGAAGGAGCTTCAACATTTATTTTTTTTCCCAAGTGGACAGCCAATCATCCCCAAACCATTTATGGAATAATCAGTCCTTTTCTGTTTTGAAATGTCTCTTTATCATACTCTGAGTATATATTTTAACCTGTGTCAGATCTTTCTATTCTGTTGCAGTGATATGTCTGTGTATTCTCTCACCAGTGCAATACTTTTAAATTAGTGTAGTTTTATAACATCTATTAATATCTAGAAAGACAGGTACCCCATCCTGCCCTTATTAGTCTCTTTTAGAAAATTTTCTTGAATATTATTTATGGGTTTCCCCCTTCCAGGGTACACGTCAGAATCACCTTAATTTTCAATAAAAATCACTTTGTCAAGTTGCAATAAAAATCCCTTTGTTTATGGACAAGGAGCACATGTGAAAATTTGGGGAATATCGATTTATGAACTTACGATGTATCTCTCCAAATATTCAAGTCTTTCATATTTTCCATGAAAGGTTTCTTTATCGAAATTCTTCACATTTATTGGGTAATATTTTTACCAATATTTTATATCATTTATTAGTATAAAATATAAATGAATTTACCATATTTTCTGAACCAAAAGATAAGTGTTTTTTGTACTTTTAAGTGTCAAAAGACATTTTCAGAGGTGTCGTTTGTGTGCTGAAGTGTGGGAATTTCTGAGCCTTTCTATGGTTAAGAGAACGAGGAAGGAATGTTTAAAATTGGAATAGTATTGAACGAATCCCAAAGGTATCATCTCCAAGCCTAAAGTGTCCAGGGCAATGTCCTGCACCATGCTGGACACTCAATATTTATGGATGGCTTCACGCTGTTGTATTGTCAGACACTTAGAGCAGAATGTTGGCAAATCCAAAATAGGGAGTAAAAGCAGTGACTCACGTTGGTGTGAACACCAGGCTCTTTAACCTACAGATTGACCCTGATCCCCTGGGTAATTCTCAAATGGGGTGGGGGTGTGTGTGTGTGTATTTGTATTCATATGTGTGTGTGTAATTCATTTCCCCATTAAGCTGTGAGTTTCTTGAGGGCAAGAATTTAATCCTATCCCTCTGGAGCCCCCCACAATGCCCAGCAGAGAGTTGAAGTCAGAGGGTGTGCTCAGTAAATCACAGTTGAGTTGAGTGGAATCGTCTCTTGCTATTGTGACTGCCAATAGTATGGTCAATGGCACGGCTTCCTCTAGGCAGGCCTCTGTGCTGATCTGGGGAGAAGATATGCCAGGCACAAAAACCCTATTCTTTGCCTACATGCTGCCTAAGAAGAAATACTTGCCACATCCAAGCATCAGCTATGTAGGGAATGTCAGCATTCCAGGTGGTTGGAGCCAAACGTGGCCTAGGTTACCATGCTGGCCAGCTCTGCTTTCTACCTGGGAGGACACAGGCCTGGGGATAGGAATAATGGGACTCAGTGAACTCCTGGGCAGAAGCATTCAGTGTCATTCTGAAGGTGATGTGGCAGCCTTTAAGTGGAGGCTGAAAATTGGGAAGAACTTTGGAGACAGAAGAAGGGAAAGCGTATTTGGGGAAGGGGATGGCAAGAGAAGAGGTCTGGAGGTAGGAGTGAGTTGGTGGTGGTGAGCAGAAGTGGGTGGTCAGTCGGGGGGGGGTGTGTTTATTGGAGGAGGCACTGGCAGACTACTGTGAGGTCCATGTGATCAGAAGGAGGGGGGCGTAGAGGGGAGAGTCTTGCTATTGTGCAATAAAAGGACGATGACACAGTGTATGGTGACAGCCTGGTCAGGAGATGAAAGTATCAAAGGTGAGGGGGTCACATACCCTGGCTGGGACGGTGGCAGGGAACAGGTGATGCTGGCTGATGCCGGCAAGCACGGTGGGCTCTGAGCACAGGGCTGGATGTGCACCAGTGCAGGAAGGAGGCGAGCAGAGTCTTCCCAAGGGGCTGGGAAATTAGGGCAGGTGCCCTGGGACAGCCAGGCAACAAGGCAGTGGGGAAGCGGGTGCTAAATTGTGCAGCACAGGCTGAGTGCTGGGGGGGGCGGGCAGAGAAAGGGAGCAGGCCCGGAGTCATAAGGACAGTGTCCTTGCATGAGGGGGATTTGGAGCGGAACTTTCCAAAAAGAGCAGCATTCAGATAGAAGGGAGTTCTGGGTATATTCATCATGTTTTTCATATTCTGTATTTTATGATGCTTACATCCTGGAGCCTTGCTAATTCTGGTGAGCCTGCCCCTCCCAGGGCTAGCTGATTCCCAGAGATAGTAAACACCTTCCCTACAAACCAACCAATCTAGAACCCATTCCCCCAACCACATCCTTTATCTAACTCTCACACACCAAACCAATATTCCCCCTTCCCTAAAGCACCCCAGGACCAGGTTCCAGATGACTAGAAACCATCCCTATAGCCCAGAGCCCTGCCAGCATTATGCAAACCAGCCAGTCCTAAACCTGTGCAAATTTGCTCGCCCTGTCCCCGCATTCCTTCCGTGGAAACCATGATAAAGACAATGCAGGCTGCGGGGCATCCTCCCCTCTGCTTCCTGCTTCCTGCCTGGCATGGCCCAGCGTGCCTCCTCCTCTTGGGAACTGTGAGTAACAGAGCTTCTTTCAATGGCATGGATCTCTCCGTGTCGTTACTCAGTCATGTCTAGACACAAGCCTGGGTACAATTAAAATACTAGGATGGGGAACAGCCTCGTGTTTTGAAGGCCCGTGGCACAGAGGAAAGCATGTGGACTTTGCAGGGAGACACAGCGAGGGTGAGGGTCTCTCTTTTCCTCTGACTCTCCCCTCCCACCTGCTGTCCTCCCCTCCACCTCTCTCACCTTCCTTCAGTGCCCAGCTGGCCTCTGGCTCTGTTTTCCACCGAGTGGCCCAGCCAAAATCCAATATTGTTTCCTGTTGCTTCTAGTTTGGGGCTTAAGCCAGACTCTTGCCCCAGTGAGTAGCCCTTTCAGCTTTACCCTCAGTTGTGTTATGATGCTTTCCCTGCTAGTAAGTGCCTAAATTTTAGGCATCTCTAAAGCCAATGGAGAAGGTAATTTGGGAGCAGGGCTGGGTGGATTGGGAGAACTTTCCCAGAACCTCTAAAACTGCAGTCCTTGGCCCGGGCCAGGTGAGGCTCACAAAATGCCAAATTCTGATTTTAGAAGAGACAGGAGGTGAGAGCTGAGCTGTCCATGGGAAACTTTCCCTTTCTTCATTCTAGTCTGACACAAAAGATGCTCCTGTGCCTCGGAGGACCTAGAGACTTGGCAAATCACCCAGGAACCGCCCTGGGTCCGCAGGCTGGCTGGTGGCTTCTCCTGTTCAGCAAGGTTGGGGCAGGGAACAGAAAGAGCAGTAGGACTAAACGTCAGGACACCTCAATTCTGGCTCACACTCTGCACTGACACGCTTGTATGCCTTGGGCCTCAGTTTTTTCATCTGTAAAATGGAGGGGTAGGACCAGATGAATTTGAGGGTCATTCCAACTCTAAGATCTAGAAATCTATGATGCAGGGAACAGCCCCTCAACTGTGCTGTCACCGCTGTGCCAGCCTCGGGCATGTGTTGTGACTCTTCACTCTTCATGGCAAGGGAAAACAGAAGCCGCCCCCTCCAGGTGCTCTCGGGGGTATAGTCTCCAGGCAGGCTGGCTCCGTCTAGTCTCCCTGAGCAAACTGCACCTCAGGCTGCAGGGTGGACACAACAGGCCCCCCACCCCCCAGGACTGTTCCTCAGAGCCCCGGGGATGGGAGTTCAGGTTTACTCCCTGGAGTTGGAGCCAGCCTGGGGCAGGCGCTGTGATAACCAGCGCTGAGTGGCCTGTAGACGTATTTCCTGAGCCAATATGCACAACTCCCGGGGCCTGTGCCAATTTCTTTCCTTAATTACCTTTCATAACCTAGGAACAGTCCAGAATTTGGCTGCCTTTGCCTCTAGACACAAATATAGGCCCCTTTGCTTGGACACTCTCCTCCCTGCCCACCCCAAGCCTACCCACCTTGGAGGCCCCACCCAACTGCGCCTCTCCCACCCCCCTCCTGCCCATCCAGCCTCCCTGAGGGCAGGCTCTTGGCCCTAACCTTCCTCTGTGCCTCCCCCAGGACCTAGCAGAGCAGAGCTCACGCAGCAGTGGAAACTGTTGACCAACGAGATCATACTGGGGAAAGATGAACCCTGTGGCCTCGCAACAACCTTTAAGCAGCCACAGCTGCCACTGAGAGTCCCCTCCTCACTGCAAGGAGGAGGCCGGTCCCAGGGGAGAGGGTAGAAAGACACTCCATGTCGACATGCATGATCTCATTGGTGTCTCACATCAGCCCTGGGAGGTGCACGGTGTTTTTGCCTTTACAGGTTGGGGCTCACAGAGGCAGGTCACTGTTCAGAGTCACGGAGCGGCCACATGGATGCAGGTCTACCTGGCCTCAGCGTCCCTGCACCCACCACTGCACTGCACTGCCTCTGGGAGCAAACGGGTCCCTGCTTCCTGGCTGCCAGGTCCTCAGGGAGGTGCCTATTCCCAAGGTGCAGTAGACAGGAGGACACATGCAGGGACTGCAAACAGCAGTGGGAGAAAGAGTTCAGGGTAGCAGCAGGGCTTCTGGCCTCTGCTACCTTGAGGCCAGTTCCCAGGGAGATGGAGGTTTCTCTGGGGGAAATGCGTATTTCTCAGGGAAAAGGCAGAACCTGAGCTCATCCCCTGGGGAGTGGTTTTGCAAAAGGACGTGTAGATGGGCATCCACACACATCCAATGCATGCATCCATGCACACACACACACACACACATACATACATGCACACACATGAATCCACACCTAGAGCCACGGCAACGCAGCTCCCAGCCCCTGCGGCCCTCCCCCCACCAAACCCCGCTCTCCCTCCTACCCTATATGTGCAATCTTGTGAAAACTCCACCACTCTTAAGGTTAATAAGGCTCATTTGCTTAAGATAGCACCTGTTTCTATGGTGACTCCTGCCACCCAGAATCTGTTCATCAACTGAGACAAGAAAACAGTGACTTCCACCCTCTTTGAAAGGAAAAAGCCAATTCTTAGCCAAGGGCTTAACAGGCCAGCGGCTCAGAGAGCTCTGGGCATCTGTCCTTCCCCCCTAAGTCCTTCCCCACTGCCCCTCCCTCCGCTCCCAGGCAGTCTCCAGATTCTTCCTGAGTGCGCTGGACTGTGGTTTCCTCCTCCTCCCCTCTCTGGGAAGCAACAGAGCCCACCGTGGGCGGACGGTGTTGCTCGCTCCTGACTAGGGGCCACCGGCTATGTGGTCCTCAGCCTCTGATCTCTCCACACCAGCTCCACTGTGGTCTTTCTGGGTGAAGGCTGGCACGAGAGCCCCAGGAAGCCCCTGGGCCTTCCTCCCCGTCCCTGCTGCCCCCACGCTAAGCCTGTCTCTCACCCTGGCACACCTGTGTTCCTGCAGCTGCCCCCTAACACGCCTCCTGCCCCGGGGCTTGTCCTCCTCCGGTTCCTGCAGAAGGCTGCTGGCTGCCTCTCCTGGAAGGAGAGCTGTTCAGCCCTCGCCCCACTCAACGGCCCACTCTGGTCTTCTGTGGTCTGTAGCTGAGGTTTGCGAGGCCCACCTGACACCAGTCCCAGCCGACAGTTGCAAATTACTAGGGAAGTGGGTTCCCAGGCAGCTGTTACTAATAATAAAGCTCTAGTGAGCGATTTACCTTTTAAAATAAATGAGAGTGACTTCCACCGTCTCCCTCTAATAATGCCACTCTCGCTGGCGTTCTGAAACGCTTTGTTGACTGGGAGAGCAAGTGCCCAGGGAATTAGGTGGAACTTGGAGCTCATTTTATGAGTTCGGAGGCCCAGGGGAGTGTGTTGTGCACATGAACGCCATTTTGGCAGAAGGAAAGTTGGGGGCTGCTTAGTGGAGGATGGAGTATGGAATCATAAACTGTCAGAGCTTGGCGCTCTCACCAAAATCTACCTGCCTGGCTCAGTGTGCAGGTGGGATGATAGGGACTCACAGAGGGGCAGAGACAGGACCAGCATCACCCCGCTGACAAGTGGCCTTCTGATTCCTGGTCCCAAACTCTTTCCCAACTATCACCCGGTCCTCTGCTAAACAGAGCCGACCCAAGGCCCTGCACGGCCTGGCCTCCCTGACTCCCTTCTGCTCTGGGTGGGCTGGGGTCAGGCTCATTTATGAAGTCCCAGTATCTGAGGACCAATCTAGTCCAACCTTTTGCCCAACCCCTGGCAGACAGCTCCTCCTCGAACATCTCCAGAGACAACTCACTCACCCTCCCGAGAGGCAGCGGCCCCTTGGCCTTAAATACCACGTGCACATCCCAAAGCCAGGCCTCCTGTCTTGGCCTCTCCCGGGAGTTCAAGACTCATTCAATCTCTTACTTGAAATCTCCACCCAGAGGCCTAAAAGCAGTCTCAGAATGAACATAGCTAAGCAGAGCTTCAAACAATGCCCTGTCTCCTAACCTGCCTGCCCTCTAGCATCCCATCTCAGAAAAGGGCTCAGGCCCCACCTAGGGGCCATCCTCCAGCCATGCTTCACCCCCCACGTCCAATCCACCAGCACTTCCTGTTGGCTCCCAACCTTGCCACAGGTCCTGAGGCTGTCCTCAGCATGGATAAGCCGTGTCATCTGTCCCCAAGGAGCAAAATGGCCTCTTCTGATCACCTGCTGCCCCAACTCCCACAGCAGAGTGATTTTTTAGAAACACAAGGTAGTTTTTACTCTTTGCTTAAAGTCCTCCTGTAGTCCATGCACCAAACTCCTTGCTAAAGCCTGGATCAAGGCCCTACACCGGCGGTTCTCAAACTCAGGTACACATTTTTAAATTTTTTTTTTTTACTGTGGTAAGGACACATAATATGAGATCTACCCTCTTTACCAGTTTGTAAGTGTACAGTAAGTACAGTGTTGCTAATGACAGGCGGGACACTGCACAGCAGGTCTCTAGCTCCATCACCTTCTAGAACTGAAACGTTATACCCCTGGAACGGCAATTCCCATTTCCCCTCCCTCCACCCAGACACACACTCACGTCCTCTGAGGAGCCTTAACAACCGGGAACCCTGGGCTCCACCCCCAGAGGTTCCGATTTAACTGGTCTGCTGTGTGGCTCTCGGTGATTCTAACAGGCCAGGGTTAGACCCTCCCCTCCTCCTGGCCTCCCTGGGTGCCCTCACGACCTCGTCTCCTAAACGCTTCCGCTTGGCCACTCTGCTCCAGCCAGACGGGCCCCTTTCTGTTTCTGGAACACACCCAGCTCATCCCTGCCACTCTCTCTGCCCAGATGCCCTCTCCTCACCGGTCCCTGGTGAGTCCGTACTCTGTTCACAGGTGGCCTCCTCCAGGGAGCCTCCCCACCTTCTCCTCTCCATGGTTCTCCGGACTTAACTCCACCCAGCACTCTCCACTCTGCTGGAGTCATTGGTTTTCTCCTCTGTTGCCCTCACCAGACTGTCAGTGATCCTTGACAGAAGGGATTTGATCTACGACCTTTTGATCTGCAGTGTGAAATGAAACCTGTCACCTAAGATGTGCTGAGCACGTGCTGAGTCAATGAATGAAAGAATGAATGAAGTGGTCTGACCAACGCACAGAAGGGGAGTCACAACTCCTCAATGATCTAAAGCCTCTACTTGTACTGCTGTGACCTAAGAGTATATTAGCCGTCTTAACTCCTGCATTATGGTTTGACACTCTATTACTAGCTTAACATTTAGATTAAAATTAGCTTATAAACTAACTGAAACTCCTCTTGATCTTTTCCCCTCATGAACCTCTGGCATGCCAGATCTTCCCCATTCTGTATGTGTGCAATGGGTTTGGAACCTAAATATAGCACTTTAGATTAATCCCTATTAAATTTAATTTTTTCAGTGCAAGCACATCTTCTGATTTGCCAAAATTAACTGTTGTGTGTTACCCATCATGTTAACTATTCCTTGAAACTTCGTGTGACCTGCAAATTTGGTGAGCATGCTATCAATAAAAATACTGAACAAGGTGAGGCTCATGCCAGAAGCCTGAGGCCTGTCACCAGGGACAAACTTTAGGATTGATCCTAATTCATTTGTCAACACTCTTCAGGAATAAACTCACCTAACACAACAGTCGTTGAAGCCACATCTCTCCCCCTTGCCCACATGGCTACTATGATTAACTTGGTCTAATGCTTTGTGTCAAGTTGTGCTGTGCCTACTGACAGCTTTTTCCTGGTCCAAAGGATCAGAGCATTTACCAACAAAGACACCTGAGTGGTCACGTGTGACTTGTTTTTGGTGAACCTATGCTGACTCCTAATGTTCACTGGGTCTTTTTTTGTACGTTGTCTCAGACCATCTGCTTATTAAACTGTTTTTGAATTTTGATAAGGATTGATATTACACTCACCAGCCTCAATTCAGGAATCCACATTTTCCTTTCGTATTTCTGGAAATGATTTTGTGATTGCAAATCTAAGCTCTTTCTGGACCTGGAAGGTGTAAGTCATCTAGAGATCTTAACTTGTTTAAAGCAACCATGTGTTTGCAAACTGCAGAAGGGCTTTGAGGAAGAGGGGAGAGAGCAAGTCCACAGAGGTGTGACAGCTGGGAAGGTTTGAGACCCCATAAGCAGATCAGCAGGAGACCACAGGGCCTGGGGGAGGAGGCAGGGACCAGAGACTCAAAGGCCTTGAACGACACTCTGGGGAGATGGGACTCTGTCTTGAGATACTGGGGAGTCATTGCAGGGCTGCAAATAGGAAAGTAACATGATCTTGTCTAGATATTAGAAAAATCATCCCATGAAGGAAAGGCTGATGCTTGTGTAGGGAGTGAGGTTATAGGAAGGGAACGAGTTAGTAGATTTTTGCAATAACAATCTAGAGACAAGTGATAAGGGCTTCCATTGACTCAGCCATCTTGGCTTTTAATTTTATGTTCATGATTCTTTTGTCTACCCCATTCAAATGTCGAGATTTTAGTTATGCTATACCCTTCCTGACATGCACTCTCTTATATCCTCTGACTTTTCCAGGCATGCTCATAATTCAAGGCCAAGGTCAACTTCTCTCTCCACTGTGAAGTCATCACACAGTGACACCACCTCTACCTTCCATTCTCCACCTACCCAACCTCCATCCATCCATCCATCCCTTCCTTCATTCTTCTATTCACTCTTTCCTTCGGGCCTTTATTCATACATTCATTCAGCATTTACTGAGGGCCTTCTATGTTCTGGGCACTGTGCTAGGTGCTGGGGATATAATAAGAGTAAGATAGATTTCTGCTCTCCAGGAACTCATGGTCTAAGAGGGAAAAGAGATGCATAAATAATAATGAGGTCGCTAATTGAGGTTTGCCTGAGTGTGGCAGGAGCATAGGCAGGACTGACTAACTCAGTCTGGGGGCGTCAGAGCAAGCCTTGCAGTGGAGGCGACATCTGAGCTGAGCCTTGAAGGAGGAGGAGTTGCCTCACCAATAAGAGGAGGCTGCTCACAACTCCCCAGCTCTCTGAGCCTAAAGGGCCCACTTAGAGTTGATTCTAAACCACTGAGTATTGAGCTCTAATTATTTCCTGTATGTTGGCACTGTCTTCCAACTGGGCAGCAGAAAAACCACATTTTTAATTACTAACATACATTCATCAAGTATTTATTTATTTTTATTTTATTCTATTAAATAGCCACAGTGCTAGAGCAGTGCCGGTCAAACAGCCGGTCCTGACACCTCCCTGTTCGGTCTGATGCCCGCTGGTGGCTTTTCTCCCTCGAAGTCTTTTAAGTGCTAACCACATGGGCAGCTCGTTCTCCTGGCCAGGCCCTGTCCTACCTCTCGAGGGTGACATATGTTCCGTATCTAAGCTTCCTATGGAGGATTTAGAGTGACAGACGAGGAAGGAGTAGAGAACCAGTATATACATAGCAACTCTAAGTGCCAGGCGCTACGTGCTGGGCATTTTACAAATTGTCCCTCACTGAATCCTCAGCAATCCTGCGAGGTCAACGCTAGTCTCCTCGTACAGCAGAGGAGACACACTCAGGGAGGTAAACGCTGTGCTCACAGCGAGCAGGAGGCTCGACCTCCTGGGTCCACACTGCATAGGCTGAGGTCTGGGACTGTCCCATGGTTGAGGTGGGCAGGGCTAAAGGTAGAGGGGTCACCAGCCTCAAACCACAGCACTTACACCAGCACCCACACCTGGCCCTAATATAAGCTGTCACACGGGCTGGGCCTAGGTAGTGGGTATGGAAACTACCTAGAATCTAGAGGGGCAATACGGCCACGGGAATGTATGTGTAGACTTTGGGCTCAAATCTCAGGCAGCCACTGGGTAGCTGCGACATCTCGGGCAAATTGCTCACTCACGCTGGGCCTCAGTTTTCCTCTCTCTATTGCGCCCCTCTTAGGGCTTTCATGAGGACGACGTGAGATGTTTGTGGGAAGTGCGGGGCTTGGCTTATCAAGTTCGCAAATGTTTTTTCTTATTTTTCTTCTTCCTCTTCCCTCCCTCCTTTTTATTCTTTCTCCTTTAATTGTTCTTGTTGTTTTTAATATGTTATATGGCTATAACTATAAGAGCATCTCTCTGGCCAGGGAGGAAATATGGCAGGTGGAGACATTGTTTGCAGGTGCCAAGGGGCACATCTTACAGGTCCTCTGCACCAGCCTCCACCCAGTGAGGAAACCCCTGGGGCAACCGTGAATAATTACTTTCAGGGATGAGGAATGTGCTCGTCTGTGGGGTATGTGCTCAGTTCCTAGGTGGTTCAAATTCTTAGAAAGTTCTTTTTCACGTGGGGCCCAAATTTGTTTCCTTGTAAAACTTCACCCATTGGTTCTGATTCTGTTGGTAGAGTAGAGCAGGACCTGTCTGTTTTCCAATGAGATTTCCTTGACTCCGTGAAGGCAGCTCAGTCCACGCTTTCGGGTTGTTCCGGTAGGCTAACCTTCACTACTTCTGGTTGTTGCTGGCCTGACCCAGTTTCTACAGAACCTCACCATGTTGGTTGCTTTCCTCACACTGGTCACTAGCCCTCTTAAACTAGCGTGGCCAGGGGACATTATTCTGGATATCGTGAAAACAATGCAAATGGTTAGAATTTTCTAAGATCAAGAAAGGATCACTGTGCTCAAAGATGCTGCCAGCCACAGCCCTGCCCCCTCTACCTCCTCCTAAGAGCATCTGCTTAGGGGTGGGCAACCAAGGCTCAGTGGACAGTGACATGCCTAGTTCTTCATGTCAGAGCAAGGGTGGATGTGGGCTGTTGGTCTCGGCCTTATTCATCTTACAGCTTTGCTCAGGACAGGAGCCGGGCACCACCCTCTGCCCCTCAGAGACCAGTGCAGAGTTGGGCGGCAGACTATGCTGCTCCCTTTGGGGTATCTTATGGGCGTGTGTGTGTGTGTGTGTGTGTGTGTGTGTGTATGTGAAAGAGAGAGAGAGAGAGAGAGGAAGAGAGAGAGTTTTCTGCCTGATCCAGGAATTCTCCTGGATGGCAGAATTGGTTTCCATAACGACTTTCTGATATAAACATATTTGATAAAAATAAGTTAACAGCGGAGCTGAGTTGGAGCACAGAATCTGAGTGCTGAGGGAGAGAGAGAGAGAGAGAGAGAGAGAGAGAGAGAGAGAGAGAGAGACCTCCTCGAAGAACAGCATTTTCTTTCTTTTTCACTCCTCCTAGTCAGCCTTTCTATACATGCTTGCCATAAACCAACTAAAGAGCTTTGTTTACCATGTTCCTGTACACACTGGCTCCCTTCCTGCCTGGATACCTTGCATTCATATTTTCTCTCTCTTTCTCTCTCTCTCTCTCGCTCTCTTTCTCCTTAGTTACCTGAAGCACTACAGTATGTATGGGATAATATGATAAATTCATTTCCAATTCACTGCATTATCCCTTGAATATTTTAATGACTCATTGAATGGAGTAAAAAAAGCTATTTCAAATGAACAATTATGCTGCATTAGTCTAAGGGCTGATTATATTTAAACACTGCTCACATGGATAACAGGACACAGCGACCTCAGCATACGAGAGCTAATTTGGCTCTTATCTCCAAATAATTTCACATCGCAAATTACCATGAAAACCTAAAGGGCTTTAAAAACATTCATCAAAAGATAATATTCCACTTTGTAGCAACATTTTATTTAAATTATTTTGAATGGGAGTGAAGGCATCTCTGGGGTGGGACAATGACAGGAGAGTGGGACTGAGTGATAAGGAGCTGGCGAGGGGTGCTGGCTTGTGTTAAAAATAGAAGTGGGAAGTGTTAGGGAGAAAAGGGCTACTGCCCTTGAACATGGGGCACACACGGTGGGCCTGACCACCACTTGCAGCCCAGCCCATGCCATGGCTGTGGTCTGGGATGACTCCAGGGGGCCTGCTCTGGTCCAGGGGGTCACAGGGCAATCCCCAAAGGCGAGAAGATGGGACTGGCTCCCCGTCTCGCCCCTGACTGCCGCCTCCACCAAAGCAAGCCTGGGTCAGGCGTTGCCTCCAGGCTGGGCCTGAATCCATCTGGACTCGGAAGGCAGAGGGGTGAGCTGTGCTGGGCACTGCCTGGAATCTTTACTTTGCAAAACGTGAGTGCAATAGTCTAAGGGATGTCAAAGTGAGGGGGGATCAGGGAGAGAAGCACATTTATTGAGGTCCTACAAGTCTATGTCAGGAGCTTTAATCCCATTGGACCCTGGGAAACAGATTTCATTATCATGCCCATTTTAATGGCGAAGAAACTGAGCCTGGAACCCCCTCTGGCTCATCTGACCCTAAAGTCCAGACTCCTTTCCCTTCACAGTGGCTTTGTACAAGTCCAGTTTATAACCAGGGCCACCTCTACATTGTCCCCACCAGCAAATGCCCTTGATGGCCATCCATCTGAACCTACGTGCTCTTAGGGAGTGTAAGTCATGCGTTCCAGCTGTTTATTATATAAAATGGACCCTCACCATACAGGGGTCCACTGCATGTGCAGGCAACGGCACGGTGTCGGCGGTAAAATGGAAAATACAGCTCTAAATAAATAAGTAAATATTAATCCCATTTCCTTGGGTTGACCTCTTCACCTGAACTTGTGGTCCAGATAAAGATTGTTTATTCTGTGTATCACTAGCTGGGTTCTGGGTAGGCAGAAAATCACATTATGTAGTTATTCCTATATGTATATTTAAATGTCGACAGGATCCGCTGCTCCATTGATTAAGAGCAAGGATAGACTTCACTTTCTATAGCGCCTCTCTCCAGGGAGGCTTCTCCTCTTTGCATATGCACTTTCCTTTTTCCTTGTCTCAACCCTGAAGGGTGAGGATTTCTGTCAGTTTTAGGGAGGAGAAGTTGCCGGCTCAGGGAGGTCAGGCGACTTGCTCAGTAACGGGCCGTTCACTCCAGCACAAGCGTCCTGGCACGCGCTAACCACACGCTAGAAAGCGGGGAGCTGCAGCCCTGCCCTGTTTACGGGGTTTCCCATTTGTCTTATTCACCTAACACACTTAGAGGTCCTTAAAAATATCTCTAATTATGGAAAAATTTAACCCTATACAAAAGTAGACAGAATAATGACCCCTTAGAGGCCCTTTTAATTCAACCCAGAATTGGTTGCATTTACAGCTGCCAAAGGTTGAGGGCACTGAATGAAAGAGAAACATGAACTTGCTGGTTTCCTTTTCTTTCTTAAAACAAAAAAGATATTCAGGGCAAATTTTAGAATCATTGACGGTTTCTAGGAAGATTTTCTTTTTTGGAAGAAAAAAGGTACTCTTGTCTCCTTAATTGTTCTTAGCGTTCTTTGTCACCAATCATGATATTCTTTGTGGAAAGTATTAATATACCATCTTCCTATGTTCAATATTCCCATTAACAATAAAATGTCTAATGAAAATGTCTGCATGAAAAGCCCTGAGCACTAATTTCAGAGACAAATAAAAGATGAACCAATAAGTGTTTCTTCTGAAATGAATGATGCAAATTAATTGATATCTTAATAAGCCTTCAGCATAAAGATTATTAGTTAGATTGAATCAGAACTGAAGAATATCTTTAAGGAAAAGCTGAGGACATTGGTGGGGGAGAAAGATGTTATCTGTCACTGTTCTGTTATAAACCTCTTTTGCTCGATAAGCAAGTTTCAAAGAGGGGGCCAAGAAGGACAGCATGCCTTATGTCTGAGTCCCTCCTGCCTGCTCTAGTCTGGCCACGTTTGGGGACTGAAGCCTAGTCCTGTTCCTGAGCTAATGGGAACCCATAGGTGTAGGAAGTTCTACCCAGAGGAAGCCCCCTCGGCCCTCGTAATATCACCACTGTGCTGCAGACTCCTTCCTTGGTCTCTCTAGAATAGAAGCCCTGTGCAGGCAGAACCTGCCTCTATTTTGTTTGCATTTGTAACTACAGTGTAGCTAGATACTCAACTTACAGTGATAATAATAATAGCAAGCAATTATATAGGTCTTACTATGTGTTCTGGGTACTGTTCTGAGCACTTTACTTAAAATAACTCAGGTAAGCTTCATAACAGCAGTGTGAGGTAGGGACTATTAGTATCTGCACTTTATAAGTGAGTATATTGAGACACAGAGAGGTTGAGCAACTAGCCCAAGATCACACAGCTATTAATGGTGGATTAGGGATTTGAACCACAGCAGTCTGGCTACATAATCCTTGCTCTTTTTTTTTTTTTTTAAATAGGGTCTTGCTATATCACCCTGGGGGGTCTCAAACTCCTGGGCTCAAGTGATCCTCCGGCCTCAGCCTCCCCAGTGGCTGGGACTATAGGTGTGCACCACAACACCTGGTTAACTTTTGTATTTTTAGTAGAGACGGGGTCTCGCTCTTGCTCAGGCTGGTCTGGAACTCCTGAGCTTAGGTAATCCTTCTGCCTCAGCCTCCCAGAGTGCTAGGATTACATGCGTGAGCCACCGTGCCTGGCTAACTCCTAGTTTTTATTTAAGTTGTCTACAGGTCTAGACCTTTATCCTACTTTATGCCAGACACTGCCAGCCTCTCGGGAAGGGGATGGAGAGGATACAGATGTTTCCTGTATTCCTAAGAACGGTTGCTGTCCTATTTCAACCTGGATAGCCTGTCAAAAAATTATCCCTCCTGAGAGGTTCTGCTGGCCATGGCCTGGTCCACCATCCAATCAGACCTGCACCCCTAACGTCAAGGCCAGCCTAGGTTCCACCAAGGTTGCTTCTGTGGTCATTGTGACTCATGGGGCCATCACCATGCTACATCTGCAGTGACTTTATGGGATGCTTTATTGCTGAGGCTGCTTGGATAATGATGGTATGTAGGGTGTAGTTTTATGAGGTTCAAAACACTTACCACGTGTGTTTTATTTAGCAAGATAGTGTTCCCTGAGGAGGGTTCCCTGGAAACATCTACCTATAAACGGTTGCCAGAGCCCTGGGAGTAAGCTGGCGGGGGTGCTGGGGGAACCGCAGAGATGATGTTTCCCATCTTACAGAGGGGGCGTGGTGGCTCCTTGTCACAGTGGAGTTGATGAGAGAGATGGAAGAGATCACAGGGCACAGCGGGAAGGGCGTGTGGTTTGGAGACAGGGGTGTGGATTGAAGACTCACTTCTATAACTCGCCAGCCGAGAGGCTGCATCGTTCACCCCTCTACATTGCCTTCCCCACCCATGAAATGGGGATAGCGCCTAGTTCACAAAGTGACTGCAAGCTTCAAAAGTTTTGAAAGTGCTTTTCACTCAAAAATCATTCCACAAAGGGGTGATGTGAACAATGACCAAGGCCTCCCCACACTGGACTCTGGGTCTTCCTTCAAGCTGCTGACTCCTGGATGCTTGTTAAATGTGGATGGTTCTCTTAGACCAACTGAAGTGTAAGTTCAGCGGGCACAGTGGTGCCCAGGAATCTCCATTTTAACAAGCTCGCCTACTGATCTGAATGCCTTCTACTGAGACCCACTCAGCAACCACAAACAGCAACACAAAGGAAGTGCCCTGGGTTTGATTCGAGCCCTTGCTTCCTCTGGTCGAGGTCCAGAACCTGAGATCTAAATGAACTGGGGGGACACGGTCTCGGTGGCTGGCGGAATCTGGAGGCAGGTGGGCAGGGCCAGTGGCTGTAGCCGCCACTTCCTGCCGGACACTCAGACCAGGGGAAGGGGGTGAAAATGCGACTGAAGCCCAAGCCTCCTCCGGCCTGAGAGGGAAGGCCGAGGGCCGCACCCGGGCAGGTGGCCCTTGTAAGCTCTGTGGCTTAGCAGCCTTGCCTGACAGCTGCCACTTGCCACCCGCTCCGCTTCTAAGCTGGGCTGCTGAGGCCAAACCCATGTTTGCAGCACAGAGCTCCCGGGAAAGGTCCGTCCTGAGTGTAGGGGTGAGGGGCCTTCAGGGTTCGCAGAGAGCAGCCTCATGGTCCCAAGGCCCCTCGACTCTGAAATCATCCCATCCATGACTGCTCTTGCACTCTGGCCTCTGAAATGCCCAGTAGAGCCCTGTGGCAGGAAGCCCTGGGTGTGGGGGGCGGACGGGGAACATGACCTTCAGAGCAACACTCCTCTCTTGAGCGTTTCACCCCCTGTGACTTCCAGGGAGGCCCAAGCCCAGAAAATGCCAATGCCCTAGACGGGGGTTGCAGGGAGAGATGTGGTATCTTCCCCTGTTGTGCCCTCTGCTCCCCTCCCTGCCCCTCTGCGTGTTTGTGGTGTTTCCAGAGCTCTTCGCCAGGCTGGGTGCTCGGCTGGGGAGGTGCGTGCAGTAAGAGACCGGCTCTGGTGCCGCCCAGGAAGCTGCTGCTCGAGTCTCCCCTGGGGAAGCCCCTTCCAGGGCCATAGCCGCTAAGGAGGGCTAAGGAGGGCTGTGCACCTGAGCTTGCTGGGAAGGGCCCGGGTCACGGGGCCACGGGATTGTTGCCAGGGTAACTCCCCTCACCCTACTCAGTGGCTGTGAGAGTCCCTGCCTTGCACAGCAGAGTCAATAGCTACTTCACACTGACACCCCTTCCTCTGCCCATAGCTCTAAAGGAAAAACACAAACTCCTTATATTTGTGGAATTCTGTTTTCCAAAGTGCTCTCAACGTGTTACCTCATTGGCTCATCAAGACAACCACACAAAGTCAGTAGAATGATTCCGATAGTATGGACACAGATGAAATCCCTGCCAGAGGTCACTGAGTTCGTAACCGGCCAAGATCCAAAGCAGACCCGAACTTAGCTTTTCTAGTTCTGGGTTCCCACCGTCTTGCAGGCAGGGTTGATGCCTTTGCATGCTCTTTGCAAAGACCGTCCGCGGGTTTTCCAGGCATGGATTTGTGAATATTTGGGGCTAGTGTGCACTTCCCCAAAGTGCACTGCCAGGCGCTCATGAACAAAAGATTCCACAATCAAGTGAGACTGGGGAATAAATGCATATGATATATGGCATATCAGGATAGTAAAAGCTCCAAAAAGCACTTCCGTGAGAAATCAGATCAACCCAGTTCAACCCAGAGTATCCAAAACTCGTCTGGCAATAGAGCCTTCTCCTTTCCCCCCACATAACACCCACCAAGAATCCACTGAATCTGACGAACCTACTCTGCAAAGGGTGAGCCAGGCTCCTTCGAAACTATGGTGACGACAAAGACACAAAGATGAGAGGCAGTCACTTGTTCCTGCACAAAGAAAAGGAAATCGCCACACCTCTTCCCTGCCCCTGGCCCCATCAGGACAGGACCACACAGAAGCACCTCGGTGCCCCCAAATCCAGCAGTGTGCTGCAACCAATCGCTGAACTTTCCGAATCTGTGTGAGTCAGTTGTTACATCATTGGGAGTGTCAAATAGACCACGGTGGGAGAATTTATTTCTACCACAAAAATCAGCAAACACTAGAAACCAAGGTTTTTCCCTTGTCCCCTTGTCCCGAGAGCTGGCTTGCCAGTGTACCCCTAGGCCTGGGACATATTTTGAAATTGTTAGGAAACTTAGGAGGGCTGTGACATCTGAGTGCTGGGGGCAACCTGACACAGCAGTCCTCGCTCATCCTAGTCTCCAACCCTCCTGAAGGAGAGCCGAGAACCGCATGGAACGAGAACCTTCCAGCCACCCCACAAGAGTCAGAAAGCGCCTCGTGGCCTGCTTACCTTGATGTCTGTTACCAGCCAATGTCTCCAGAATCTCCTTTTGGGTTGCGACCTGCTAGGGGCATCTGGGTCCACCATCACCAGGATATAGCTTGCGCCCTGTAACACACATACCAAACAGTAATGTAGCACCCTGGCTAGAAGTTTGGTAGGGCAATACCAAGGGGACAGACTCTCCATTTACCACCATCCCAACCAAGAATGTCTGACGACCACAGGGGCTCTGACCCAGTTCTTCGTTTTCATTTCTCTTGTGTCACATGTTTATTCAGAGAAGTAGACAGTAGGATTCTTGGCTTTCCCTTTGTGAGGAAGAATAAATCCAACAGGCATATTTATTAAGCACCTGGGAGTCCCTAGCACCATGTTGGGAGATATGGAGGAGATAAAGAAACCTGAAACAGGGCTTCTGCTCTCAAGAAGCTTCCAGAATAGTTGGACTGACTTATCTGTTAATTCAGCAAACATGTGAGAACTCACTCTGTGTCAGGAACGATACCAACTGCAAGGGACACCAGGGTTCATTCGTGCCTTCAACAAGCCATTTACTGAACACCTACTATTGCCAGCAGCTGTTCCAGGTGCTAGGAAGCCAACAGAGCACAAGACAGTAAGAGCCATACTTTCAGGAAGCTTTTATTCTAGGTAAGAGACACAGATGATAAAAATAAATAAATAAGCAAGGAAACATCAAGTTGTGATTAGTGCTATGACAAAAATAAAACGGGGTGGGATGAGAGGTGGTAAGCATCCCAGGAAAAGGAAGCAGCTGCCACAGAGGCCTTCAGATGGGCAAGAGGTCGGCTTTGAGGAACAGAAAGAGGACCCCTGTGGCCAGGGACACGCAAGGGCGAGAGTGGATGGGGCAGGTGGGAGAGGTGGCCAGGGCCAGGCCACAGAAGGCTTCCTAGGCCTGGGTGAGGAGTGGGAATTGATTCAAAGTGCAGCACAAAACCATTGCAGGAATTTAAGCAGGTCAGTGATATGCTCTGATTTATGTTTTTTAGGAGATTGTTTGGGCTGCTGGGTAGAAAATCAATGGTTGCCGGAAGGCCAGAGAGTGAGGAGAAGAGAGTTAGGAGGATAGCCAGGGAACCCTGGCGTCAGAGACACAAGAAGCGGTGGAGGTGTTGTCAATGTCACAGCCATCAAGGGAGATGAGGACCACAGAGACCACTGGTTGTGACAATGGGGAACACAGTAACTTTCCATAAGTGAGTAATTTAAAGATATAAATACTGATTGCTGCATTAGAAGATCCAAAAGAAGCAATGAACCACATATTAGATGCTATAGGAAATTAAATCAGAGAATGTGAAGATAAGCCCAAGAAAATCTCCAAGGACTCAGAAGGAAATGATAAAGAGATGAAAATATTAGGGGAAAAGAAGGAACATATGAGAGAGAGAGAGAGAGAGAATGAATAATTCCAATAGAATCCCAGGAGAAAAATGTATATAGCATTTGATACATCCAAGCATTGGTTCTAACTAAAGTAATAGGAAATAAAAAGAAACCAAATGTAAATACAGTAAAAGAAGAAATAAAACCATCTACCCTCTTTCTTTTCCTTTTTTTGCAAATAACATGATCATCTACATGAGAATCCAAAAAAGAATCAACTGGAAACAAATACACTAATATTTAGTAATGTAAGCAGTTACAAATTATACTCAAAACTAGTCCTTTTCTACATACTAATAGTAGTCATAAAATATACTTTTAAGATCCCATTCACAATTGTAACAAAACATGTAAAATATCCAAGAATAAGCTTGGAATGAAATGCAAAATTATAAAAAGAAAACAAAAACATTATTGATGTATATAAGAAGGAAACCTGGACAGAGAGAGACATACAATGCTTTTAAATCAAAAAAATCATTTTGCAAAGATGTCAATAAACCTTCAAGTAATTTGTTAACCTCACATAATTCCAATCAAAATCCTAAATAAATGTTTTAGAAACTTCACAGCATTGTTCTAAAGCTCAATAAATGCAAAAAATAGGTAAATAAATGAAAAAGTTTTAGCCAAGGCAATATTGGTAAAGATAAAATAGATATGGAATCAATTTTGTAGATATTAAAATACATTATAAAGCTACAATAACTAGAACAATATGTAGTTGATTTAGGAAAAAATAAGTAAAGGAAGCAAAGTAGAAAAGCCAGAAAGAAACTCAAGTTTTCAATATATGTGTGTTTAATATACGATATTAATATCGTATATTAATGATATTTACTATATGAGGAAGTTATTTCAGATCAGTGGGGAAAGAATATATTTTATAAATGTTATTGGGAAAATTGGCTCACTATGTGGAATAAATAAACCTAGGTCTCCGTTTCTTTCAGATACCAGAAAACTCCCATATTTAAATATAAAAATGAAAAACAAGATTTTAAAGCTGATTAATAACATAATATTAAATTTATGCAATGAAGTTCTCTATAGATCTTATATACTTGTATGAGAAGATATCTATAATACATTAATATGTGAAATAACCAAGTTACAGAATAGTTTTCATGATATCATCTCAAATGTGCAGGAAAACTTTATATATCTATATATATATTTATAGATATATTTGCATATGCATAGAAAATGTCTGAAAAAATACATACCAAACTGTTAACAGTAAATGGCATGAAAGGAAGATTGATATATTTAACTAGGTATAATTTTGCATCTTTTATATGGCAAAAAATATGCAAAGTAAAATTCAAAGACAATAAATTAAGGGTAAATATTTGCAAGATCTGTGAAAAAGGGCTAATATCCTTAATATATAAAGTACTTTTTAAAATCAATAAGAAAAAGACTAATAACCCAATGGAAAAATACACAACCAACATGAATAGGTAATTCATAAAATAAGAAATACAAATGATCAATAAACACATGAACAAATATTCAATTTCCTAGTAATAAAGGACATGCAAAAAATACAATCCAATCTTTGCCTATAAAACTGACACATTTTTTATGTTTAACCTTAGAGTTTTTAAGGTATGTAGAAACAGTGGGTAGAGTACAAAATTCTATGTACCCTATGATCTCACTGTCTTTTTAAAAGAAAGGAAGAACGAAAACATATATCATATGCATGTATACTCCCCCCACCCATGGAAAGACGACTAGAAAAATAGGAAGTTAAATGCTGACTAATGATCTCTAAGTGATGGGATAATTATAAACCTTATTTTCTTCTTCGTGCTTTTCTGCATTTTCCAAAGTTTCTTCAATAAAATGCATTGCTTTTACTCTTAGAAAAAAAAAAATTGTACTTAAAAAAAAAAAAGTCACTGTAAGAAGTCCCAGAACCCTCATTCTTCTGTTCAAACAATAGCCAGGGGAATTCTCAATGGCAGGCTGTTCTTCCTTCCCCACCCCTACCTCTCCCCTGGGAGGAGGAAATCAGCCAGATTCCTTCTGGCTGGTGAAAAACTCATTTCTGACCAAAGCAGCCCATCCTTTAAGCATGGCCAAGAGAGAAAGATGTGCATCAACACTTCCAACATGGGAACCATCTCTAGGGATTTCTGTATTTGCCACATGTCTACCCGCCTGGGACAGAGATCATTTACACTTCTCTAGGGCACCATGCATGTCATAGGTACCCATGAATGCTTGTTGCACTGAGGGCTGGCAGATCTTAGCTAGATCCTTCTCCTTTTTGGTTTATCCCTAAAAAATGAGGGAGCTGAGCTGCATAATCTACTTTTCCTCAGGCTCTAACCTCCTTTTGGTGGATTCTGAGATGTCTAACATACTGTGAAAGTAAGCCTGCTTATATGACCCAGCAATTCCACTTCTGGGGATTTGTCCGAAAGAATTAAAATCACGGTGTCATTGCAGCACTATTTACAATAGGCAAGATGTGGAAACAATCTAAATGTTCACCATTGGATGAATGGGTAAAGAAAATATGGTATATACACATAATGGAATACTATTCAGCCTTAAAAAGGAAGGAAATACTGCAATATGAAACAACACGGATGAACTTTGAGCATATTATGCTAAATGAAATAAGCCAGTCACAGAAGGACAAATATTGTGTGATTCAACTTACATGATGTATTTAAAATAGTCAAACCCACCGAAGCAGAGAACAGAATGTCGGTTGCCAAGAACAGGGGTAAGGGTACATGGGGAGTTGCTAATCAATGAGTATAAACTTTTAGTGAAGCAAGGTCTGTTCTAGAGAGCTATTGTACAACATTGTGCCCATAGTTAACAACATTGTATTGTACACTTAAAAATCTGTTGAGGGTAGGCGTGGTGTGGTGGCTCATGTCTGTAATCCCAGTGCTTTGGGAGGCCAAGGTGGGAGGATCGCTTGAGGGGAAGTTTGAGACTAGTCTGGGCAATATAGCGAGACCTTATCTCTACAAAAAATAAAAATTAGCCAGGTGTAGTGGTGTGCACCTGTAGTTTTAGCTACTCAGGAGCCTGAGGTAGGAGCATGGTTTGAGCCCAGGAGTTTGAGGTTACAGTGAGCTATGATTGTGCCACTGCACTCCAGCCTGGGTGACAGAGCCAGACCCTGTCTCTCTTTAAAAAACAAAACAAAGCACTGTTGACGGTAGATCTCATGTTAAGTGTTCTTACCACAATAAAATAAAAAGAAAGTAATCCTGCTTGAAGAAAGCGGGATGAAATCCAAGTTCTTTCCAAATATACTGCACATCCCAAAAGCTCGGCAGCAGGCTCTGTTGGTGAGGCTGTGGGAAATGAGGCTTCATGCATTGCTGTAGAACGCACAGTAGGGGCAACATGCCTCTTGACTCAGCAATCCCTTTTCTGCGATTTTTCCCTCTAAAGATATCTGCACACATATGAAATGACTTGTATATAAGCCTATTCATTTCAGCCCTGTATGTAATTGGAGGAAATAATTGGAAATAGTTGGAAATAACTCAAGTGTCCATCAGCTGGGGATTGTTAATAAAAAGTGATACTTTATAACTGTAAAAAACAATGACGACCTCTAAGATCTGCTATGAAAAGCTCTCCAGGATAAATTAAGTGAAAAAAGCAAGGAGCAGAACAGCGTTATCTATTGTCTTACTTTTATATAAGAGATAGAAAATTAAGATATTTCTTCACATTTGCTTGTAGTTGCATAAACAAACTCTGAAGGCTACTTAAAAAAAACTAATAGAGGCTGTGGGTGGTGGCAGTGATATGCTAGGTGGGATAGAGGTGGGATGGAGACATCCATATGCATGTTCTATCATATTGATTTTTGAGCCTTGTGAATATTCTACCTGCTAAAAATAAACTAAGATTATAAAATAAAGTGGAACGTATGACAATCACGGTGTTATCTTGGAGATGTCAGTCTCCAGTCTCTCTCAGTGACGCTGAGAGGAAACGTGGAAGGGTCTTGTCCTTTTGGGGCAAGGAGAGCTCAGGGAATTCTCATTCCATTTTTAAGTGTACATTTCAATAATATTTTTTTGACAATTAGAGTTGTGCAACCATCATCCTAATCTAAATTTAGAACATTTACATCACTCTCCCCCCAAAAAAACCTTGTGCCCATGTGCAGTCATTCTCTGTGCCCTCCCCCAGGTAACCACTAACCACTACTTTCTATAATCTCCTTACTGCATTTCCCGGACATTTCGCATACATGGAACCATGTAATATGTGGTGTTTTTATACTGGCATTTGTCATTTAGCAGAATGCTTTTTCAGTTCATTCATGTTATAGCACGTATCAGTTCTTCATTCCTTTTTATTGTGGAACAACATTCCATTGTATGCAGAGACCACATTTGTTTGTCCAATTGATGGGCGTTTGGGCTATTTCCACCTTTGGGCTGTTATGAGTAATGCTGCTATGAACATTTGCTACAAGTCTGTGTGTGGACATTTGTTTTCAGTTCTCTTGGGGAGACACCTAGTGTGGAATCGCTGGGTCATGTGGTACATTTCTGTTGAACGTTTTAAGAAACTGCCAAACTGTTTTCCAAAGTGGTTGCACCATTTTACAATCCCCCCAGCAGGGTATGAAGGTTCCAATCTTTCTACATCCTTATCAAGACTTGTTAGCATCTGTCTTTTGGTTATAGCCATCCTAGTGTGTGTGAAGTGGCATCTCGTGTTTTTAATTTGCATTTCCTAGTGACGCTGAACTTCTTTTTATGTCCTTATTTACTATTCATACATCTTTGGTGAAATATCTGTATCAATTTTTTTCCCATTTTAAAATTGGATTATTTATTTTCTTATTATCCCAGAAGGAATTTTAATAGCTGTGTCACACTGGAAGTCAGGGCAAATGGGGCAGCAGGGTGAGTGGAAAACAAGGAGATGGTGAATACTCCCACAGGTGGAGAGGAGGGGTTGGTGGCCGGGAACTCTACTCTGATCAGCTGTCAGCGCTGGATTCACTACATCCTTGAACTTCTGGCCTCATTCACCATCTGTGTGTGGGGTTGTCTACTTATTACCGCTTACCATGACATGGATTAGTCCCACCCCACCTGGAAATGTCCACCTCAAGGACAGCCTGCACCCCAAGCTGCCACTGCAACCCAGGTGAGCAGCAGCACCCCTGATGTAGACTCCCCCAGGCCCCTGCCCCACAGGCCACCTTCAGAGACATGGTGGAGCCCCACAGTCTGCCTCCCAGCCGGTCTTCTTCAGTTAAACCCTCCCCGACCCCCAAAATTCCCAGACATTGGTCCTCTACCACACTGCTATGCCTGAAATGTTCTCTTCTTCTTTGCCACTGAGCCAGTCCTCTAGTCCTCCCCCACCTCCATACCCTTCCATTCTTCCCTCTGGAGCTGTCACTGCGTAACAAGCCACCTTCCCTCCTCCCTCTCTCTCTGTCAAGTGCTCTACCTCCCTGCCTCTGTCCGGCTCCCCCTCAGGAACCCCTCCCCCAGCACTCGCAGCTGGTGTGTGTTCGCTCACGCCCCAGAAATCCCAGGGTCAAGAGGTTGGGCAGGTGTCATTGCTCCCTGTTGCCATGTCCATCTCTGTGGCACAGGCCATTCAACTCTACATCTTCCTTCTGTCTTTGTTGCTGTCACCTGGGACGGCTTGGTTGCTACTGCTCACTCGTCAAAGACAATGGCGCTGGCTCACAGTCGTCTTCTTGTTCCCAAGTCCTGCTCCTACCCTGGTGACTTCGGCAAGCACGTGGAACACCACCCAAAACCATGGCCTCCCTTGTTCCTGGGTCTTTGCATCTCCACAATCTTTTCCTCTCTGTCTCAAGCATCAATTTCCGGAGTCACGCCCTAAAACTTGTCATCCCCCTAAACTGTTCCACCTCCAAAAATCACTAATTCTGGCCACAACCTCCTCTCTGTCCACCTTGCTTCTTCAGCTATGCCTACTGGGACTAATCTTCAACCTCGGGGGGACCTCCTCACCACTGGTGACTCCTTTCTCAGAGCCCATCAACTCCCTCTTTTCTTCGCTTGTGTCTTAATCAGCTTAAATGGCCAGAACCTAAAGGCTTTTGTTCCTCTGTCATTGAAACATTTCCTTGACAAAACCCCAAAGCTGGGTAAACCCAATTTCCTTTCCTTGTGTGTGTGTGACCTGAGCAGTGGCCACTGCAGGAGGAAGTCACGTCACTGGGAGATTGGCTCTGCCCCGTATTTTTGGTCACCAGTTTCATTATGGGCCCTCAGTACTGCTCTGAATTTCTCTAGTCAACCTGCTCTCCCACTCTTAGTAACACTTTCCAAGATCTCAAACCTCTGATACCCTTAAATCTCCAACCTCCCCTAACTGCCCCCAACCCTCTCTTGGCAGATAACTTTCTCAACAATAACTTCTCAGAGAAAATGGAAGCCTCATATAAGTTCTTTGAGATCTGCTTCAAGGCCTATAACCCCCTGTGCACCTGCCCTGTCCTCTCCTTGTCCTCTCCAGAATTATTCAGCCTGACCAATCCTAAGCCCATCTCCTTCCCTGTCTCGCCCATTCCTTCCCATGAAAACTGCAAAGAATGTGCTCGCCCATGCTCCCATTCGCCCCCTCTACCTCCCCACCAAACCTGGGGGCTTCCCAAGTGGCCCTGCGTAGTGTGCCCTGCCTCTTGTTTGCAGAGATCTGTGAGTATAACCTTCTTCCTTCATCACCGTCATTTCCATCTGTAAATCCTGGGCACATTTGAAAACAGGGCCCTGACTCCTTAATGCTCGGATGTCCATCAGGCCCATCTGAGCCTACAGGAACCTGGGAAGAGTGTAGCACACCCTGTTAGGATTCTGATAGGATTTCTGATAGGACTGTGGGAGTGGCCTGTTGCCTTCAGCACTCACTTGTCCTTGAATGGGAGACAGAGCTAACCTGACCAGGTTCGTGTTCACGGTCAAGTTGGGTGGAGAGCCATTTTCTCTAAGGCAGTGGTCTCGCCTCAATATTAGAATCACCAGGGGAGCTTCTCAAAGCTACCAAAGCTGGGCCCCACTGGGAGTGGTTTTGATTTAAGGGGGAGGGGGGTCTGCAGTGCAGTCCAGGTGTTGCTGTTGGTTTGGAAATTCCCCAGGTGACTCTATGCAGTGTTAGGGGCAAGAACTACAATCCTGGAATCTGGCTCCCCAAAGTCCCCGGCCAAATCCACCACTGCTACAACCTAGGTTTCTTTCTTCCTCCTTGGTGCACTTAGCTCAGGGAAGACCATGTGTCCTCTACATAAAGAGGGCAGGCTTCCCCCGACCTCAGCTAGGGCCCCTTGTGCCTTGGGCCCTGGAGATCGAGAAGCTCAAGTCACAAACACAAGTCGCCCTGAGCTCCCACTATTCATGATCATGTTGGTTGGAATACAAATTTAGCCCAGAGTGGGCTGGTTGTGTTTGAGCCTCCCCCACAAAGTTCTGTATGGGAAATCTAGTTAAGAGCCTTCTTCCTGGGGGAGGCTGAGTGTAACAGCTGCTCCTCGCCAGGGCTGCGGGCCCACCAGGATGCAGGCTGGGTGCTGCCCCTGGGGCCCAAAGCCTTTCATCCCCAAGGACGGGCTCGCATTTCAGGCCGGTGTCCAGCAGGCCAGACTTTCTCTCCATAGCTGCTGACAGAGATGCGTCCTGGGCTGTGTGGACAGAGGCACCTCCACCCAGGAGCCGGGCTTACGTCACACTCTGGCACCTTTGGAAAGAGGTGTTGTGTAGTTGCCGTGGATCAGCTGTCCTCCTCCCTTGCCTGCCTCTACTCTAGAAGCTGGGAAGATAAAATACTGGCTTCCCAGCCTCTACTGCCCTGAGGCCAAGTTCTGGTCAAGAAGATGTAGAAGTCTCTGAAGAGCGATCTCGTCCTGAATAAAACGCGAAATCTCACTTGGACAAAATCCTTGGTGTCTTTTGTCCCTTCATCCATTTTCCTTCTTCCTGCCTAGAAGATAGATGTGATGCTGGATATATAGCAGCCATCCTGTGACCAAGAGGAGACAAGTGTGAGGCTGAAGGCCTGTGTGCTAAGGAGGATGAAGCCTGGAAAGATGGAAAGAGCCTGGGGCCTGAGCTGCTGAACCAGCCCAGCTTGGCCAGCCCTTAGATCTGTTGTTGCATGAAAGGAACCAACTCCTTAGGCTCCCGCAATAGGGATTTTTCTCCTCACACCCAAACACATTCCTATAGACACATATGTCAGTTTTGGCAAGTGGGTGCCAGAGTCTAGTCCTCAGAAGGGCAGCCCAATGTCGTGCCAAGGTTCTTGAGTAAATGACAGAGGACCTCGATGCTAGTCCCAGTTGTTCTACATACAGGCTGTGCATTTAGGGAGTTATTTACTCTCGCAAAGGTGTAGTTTACTGATCTGCAAAATGGCAAGAATACCTGTCTCACACAACATGGTTATTCTAAAAATAAAATGAGTTGAAAGTGTGAAAGTATTTTTAAGACTGTGAAGCAGCGTCTATGGGTCAGGTTTTGTTATTGTGAACAAACGGCACCAGCATTTGTTTCCAATGGTCCCTGGAGCAGCAGTTACCTTGACAGCTGGAAGACTTCCTCCAAATGGTGTGTCTCCAGCTGCCTAGAGCCACAGAGACTGAGTTCCTCAGCATCTCTTGTGGGCCTAGGAAGAGGCGGCCACAGAGAAATTGCAGCCCTTGAGTCCCTCTAACTCTCTCCGTGTCCCCAGGGGGACAGAGCTTGCCTTGGAATGGGACTGATTACAGAATCCTGGAACCCTAGAAGGAATAGGAGCTATGTTTTCTTTATGGCAAAGTTGGCAAGAATCATCTAGCATCTTCCACGGCCTCCTAGCAATGGGTGTCCCCCACTCTCCTGGGAACGCCACTCGTTCTGGTATTATGGCTTATACTGTTAGAAAGCACTGTGCCTCATGGAGCCAAAAAAATGCCTCCTTAAAGCTGACACTTCCTTCAAGAATGACATTGGAACCAGCTCTGTCCTTCTTGCACGTGACAGCCCCTCAGACACTCGAAGGCAGTTATCACATGCTCCAGTGACCTTCCCTTCAGGAGAAAGGTCCCAGTTTCTTCAGCTAGTTCAGCTACCTGAGGCGACGTCCTACACCCTGCCTTGAGTGGTTCACGATTTACTGAAGGAGACAGACGTGTAAACAGCTATGGTAGGATGACGCGTCGCACTAGGACCCAGGATGGAGACACACACAAAGGGCTGCGGGAGCCCAGGGGAGGTGGAGAGAGGGAGGTAAGTATGTAAGAGAAGGCAGTGTTTGATGAGGAATAAAGGATGATTTTGCAGGGTTGAATGTTGGGGTCTATGGCTGCACATGATATGGGTCCGCATCAATCAAGGCCATAATTTGGTGTGACTAGAGTCACATTTCTGGGAACAGGGGGCCACTGCAGGGAAAATCCTCCAAACAGAGAGTCTGAGTCTACAGATGGAAACATCGGGGCTCAGAGGAACTGGGGATCTGCCTGAGGCAATATCCTTGAGTGATGTGACTCCTACACAGTTGCCGTGTGGCCTTGGGCACGTTGCCTAAGCTATCTGGGCCTTTGGCTCATCATCTATAGGATGGAGATAATAATAATCATAGTGCTTTAAATGAATTAGTACATCGCTCAGAATAGTGACTGGCACATGTGATCAATAAATGACAGTCACAGAGAACAAGCAAATGGCTTCTCTGAGATTGAAAAATCATGTCCCTTGTCTCCAATTCCACCCTGTTCCCCCTGCACAGAAGGGCAGGCACAGCCCAGGGGGCAGAGGGACAGATTCAGTGGTGACTTTTATTCACATCAATATGGTATTTGTTTGTGTGCTGCAAATTCCTGCACACTTAGGTCTCTGGACACTTGTGAAATTTAAAACATCCATCCTACAAAGACGGACTTGTTGGCAACATGTTCTGCCAGCATCTCTGAATCGAGTGCCTTCTGCCACTGCGCTGCCCAGTCCTCTGGGGACAGCTGTCCCTCTAGCATCTGCCTGCTCAAGATGGCTGGGAGAAGGAACGCTCTCGTGGGGCTCAACGGGCCCTGGCTGCATGCCAAGGGGATGCAGGCCGGCCGAGTGGCGAATTCAAATCCTGGTGAGCTCACTGTACTCTGTCCCCTCCTCAATGCCGCTACACTGTTTCCTGGGGCTGCTGCGACTTTTCTGTCTTAATAAAGCTGAGGGATTTATTTAAATTTCAAAGTGTCATCCGCAGCCAAGCAGGCAGCAGACATCGCTACATGTCGAATGATGAATTAAGAGATCCATACTGCATGGGAGGGAGAGAGAAGATGAAAGTGACAGAAGAGAAAGGGAAAAAAGAGCTCCTAAGCAACAAAGGGTGTGGATCATTTCTTTAACTGAAATAGTAATGGGATGAACGTCTCTATCTCCAAAGCTACTTTCGTGTCTACCACCCTAACCAGTTCCTCCTCTGACTTAACCTATTTCTGTGAATGGCATTGCCATTTTGTCAGCCATCAAATTCAACGTATGAATCATCTTTCGACTCTCCTCTCTCCATTCACACCCAATTCTTATTGATTTACAAGTTCAGGGTCTCTCTAGGACCCATTCTCTGCATTCCCCATTCTCTCCGCCACCCCTGGGCGAGGTCTGTGCCAGCTCTTGCCTCTACTATTTCAGTGGTGTCCTAACTGGCCTTCCAATCTCTGTCCCTGCCTTCCTACTCATCTGGGGCCTTTCTACAATCAGAGTAACTAGTGGTGTCTTAGTAAACCAACTCTCTGGAAAAAAAAAAAAAATCAGGCCCTGATTTGTAGCGTTTGCTCGTTTCTGCGGGTAAATATTCATACCATGTTTGATCCAGGCTACCAACGTGAAGTCACTGGATGCAGAGTTGGGAAGATGCGCAGAATTGGCTCCTGCAAGCCTATTACTGCCCCATAATCTTCCTAAAGACCAGCTTGCCACAGACTTACGACATAAATATAAACTTTATGACCTGGTTTGAGGACCTCCACAGCCGGCTTGCCCAGCTGACCCTGTCAAACTCTTACATGTGCCCACACAGACTGGGGACGGTTCTGATCTCCAGTGTGATTCCTGCTTTGCAGGGTCTCTCTACCCACCAGAAAATCCGTCTCATTATTCAAGACAGCTCATCTATGAAGACATCTTCTGAGCCCCTTGAACCAGAGACAACGTCCTTATTCTTTGAACCCCAATAGCATTTGCTTGCACTTGCCAAACTTTGCTATGTATTTGGTTATATGTGGGCTTCCTTTGGTCTCCCTTATTAGATTATCGTTTTCTTAAAGGCGGGGACTATTATTTCTTTGTTGCTCCCGAAGTGCCTTGCGTATTTTCTTGCACAAGTAGGTGCTTAAGAAATATTTGTTGAAATGAATTTACCCATTTCCTCTATTAGGCTAAGACATTGTTGTTTTTACGTTCTAGGAAAGGGGAAGAGGTTTCTGGCCCCAGAGCTGGACAAGCCCCTTGGGCTGCTGGCCCTGACACAGCGTCACTTGCTATGGAGCCTGTCTCGGCCAGGGGGAGCTGAAGCCTCGAGATTCTCACTCACAGGCTCCACCGCCTCCCAGGGAGTCAAGCTCAGCTCAGCAGACCTAAACGCCCCCCTCCTACGAGCGTCCATGGAAAACACTGGTTGGATTGGCTCCTGGCTGGGGCCAGCAAATTTGGCATTTGCCTAAAAGCTGGGTCTGGGCCTCAGCTGACCCAGAAACCCTTGGCGGTTGAGCCAAAGCCAGGGCAATTCTGCTCGGCCTGGCGCTGAGCTGTGGCGTGGCCTCTTCTGCTCCCGGCCTAAGCCACCGCAGTTGCCAGGGCCCCTAGTGTGAAGGAATTTGAGTTCTAACTTTAGGTGGCTACATGGCTGATGGTTGTGTTTGTGAATATCTCATTCCTACTTTGGTTGCCCAGCTGGTGGGAACAGAACGGGTAGTCATGGGACTGTCATCATGTGCTGTCCAGGTTAACATGTAGCATTTCTATTACTATTAACAGACTTTCTGCTCCTCACTCCATCTGTTCTCTGAAATAATTGCAGTTGTACAGACCATGCCTTCGCTACAGGCAAGCTCTGGGGAAGAGGATAGTGCTTTTATGAGAAAAAAAAAAGTGTTAAAAAATAACAGCAAACATGAGAAGAGAGTGGGAATGGAGCTAGCAGCAGGTTTCCAATTTCTTTCGGATTCCGGCCTGCAAAGGTGGCGTTTTTCACACTTATAGGGGATGACCAGACCCAGCTAGATGGGAGTGAGAGGCCGGGCTGGTGGTTCAGCCTTTTAGAGGTGGTGGTGGTCGCCATAGGACTGGGTCCTTGGTCGGCTACCCAGTGAGGAGGTGCTGGGGAGGGGTGGGGCCCTCAAGACGACGTAGAGGCTTTTCAGGTGTGGCATGGTGTGGCCTGCTCCGTGGCTCAAGCTGGGATCAAGGCCTGGAGGAAACGCTGGTGGATCAGGAAGGGCTGGTGGGGAGGTGGGAGGCTCTGGTTGGGCCTCTGATGTTCCATAAACCAAATGGGAGGGGTTCATCTCAATGACCCCCTTTCTTAAAGGGCTCTTAGGAGAGTAAGTGGGTTACTACAAAATATTAAGAATTCTTCTGATGGAGGGTTAGGAGAACTACAAAGGATGATTAAGACTTGCTGTGTGAAATACAATAGCTACTAAAAGCACAAAACAAATACGTGCGGGTTTGAAGTGCTCCGATTTGTGAGCATAGCGTGTGGGGGCTTCTGTCTTCCCATGGGTGCTAAACAAGGCATAACTGTGAGAACCACAACCTGACGGGCCCTTGTGATTTCTTCTGGCACCTTCCCTCCCACTGCCTGGCTTGCCCACGTGAGGGGCCCAACAAGTCTCACATCTCATCTTATGAAGCCGAATATGGTGGTCTCACCCCCTCGCCCAAACCCCCTTCAGAATGGGGAGGAGGAAGACTCTATTGAGCTTTTTAGGAGTGAAATTGATGAGGAAAAAAAGAGATGAATTAAGGGAAGACAGCCATGTGATTTCTAAGTCTTCTTCCAATTTTCAGGAAGTGTTTTCACTTGAAAGAAACCCACAGAATGTGACTGGTCTGTTGTAAATAAGACATTTGTTGGGGAAATTTTTTTTTTGGTGGGACACTATACTATTCTCCATATCCATCAAAGGATTTTTTAGAATTCTGGAAAGGCTCAGAGAATCAGAGGAATCATATATGATGATGATTACAGTGCAAACCATTTTCCAGGTATCAGATAGATTTTTGCTGTCTTCTTCACTTCCAATTACCCTCTAAACTGATCAGCATGTTCTAGATCTTCCCTGAAACTAGGTTTGGTGGGACTGGCAGGCCTTTATCAAAGAATTTTTAAAATACACAGGTGTGGGTGATAATGTGGTCCTGTTGGCTGGGGGCTCCCAAAAGAACCTGGTTCTCTTATTAAGGAATTGGGAGGCAGCGAGTTGTGAATAACAGCTGCCTGTTGACAAATTTTTGGAATTATCTTGTGAATATCCACATGTTCTCCTTGGGCCAACGCCTTGATTGCAAAGAACATGAATCGGTTCCCTGAGAGAATGTCTGTGTTGGAGATTAGTTACACCATATTAGTTTTTGGTGTGTTGGCTTTCCCCATCACTTTGTGACTGACCTCTGCCAGGGACTGACTGCCAGCTGGCCTTTAGTGTCCTCTGCTGAGTACTTCTGCACATTGCCTGACGCATGGGACATGCATAGTAAATGTGTGTGTCAATGCATGAATGAAATACATGAAATGTATAACTAATGGTACTAATAATAGCCAAGATGATTACCGCCAAATAAAAGCCTTTCCTTCCAAAGCAAACCCGGGATGTATAAATTGACGAAATCAGTAATAAAAGACTATCAAACAAATAATAGCTACCATTAATCGAGATCTTTTATACTATATGCCAAACTCTTCACATCCCTCGCTTCATTTAATTGCACTGCCAACATATCAGCGGAGCACTGTCATTCCCATTTTAAAGCTGAGAAAACTGAGGCTCCGGAAGACTGAGTAAGTTGCCCAAGGGCACATCATTAGTAAGTGGCAAAGGCAAAAAATCAAGCCCGGTTCTGTCTGACTGTGAAGCGGGGGCTCTTAGCCACTCTTCCTGCTGCCCTTTGAGGGGGAGGAAGTAGGATTTCTGCAAAGTGCAATCGTGCCTCTTTAATCCGTCAGAGTTCTATAGGGGGTAAATGACTTAGTGGGAAGGGAAATTGTATTTAGTCTTTCAAAAGCTTTTGACAAGGTTACTTTCAAAATTAAGAACCTTTGGTGCCAAATATTTTGTCATGGAGAGGAAACAGCTTAGAGATAGCAACTAATAAAGCAACAAACATCTTTTTCTCTACTTACTTCTAGATTGCATTTTTTTTTGGTTCAATTCTAGGCCTTTTATTCTACACTTTTACGGAAGAAGAGGTGTGCAGTGAGACTCCCCAGGCAATCAGATGATCAGGAGTGTCGAAATGCCACCTGGTGGGGATAAATCCAGGCTGACTGGGAGAGGCTACATGAGAACACAGAAACGGGGCAGGCCCATCCCAGGCCAGGCGGGCCCTGGCAGGAAGAATCCTGCATGTACTTTTGGGAGGACAATTCAGAAAAGGGTAAGAGTCCCTAAGACTGTTCCCAAAGGGCCACCGCAACCCGGAAAAACAACGGAAGATCGGGCTTAACTAGGAAGGAAAGGCCTCTGCGCTGCCCTTTGTGGAGCAGAACCGTCGCAGGCCAGCCTGTGGCCTTTGTTTCCAGCACTGCAGAAAGGGGCCACTCAAGTGGTCACATATAAAGAATGGGCGAGGGAGGAGAGGCCACATGAGGACAGGAGAAGGAGATGAGGCATGATCAAAGTATTTCAAATTACTAAGAGCACAAATGTTCAGACACAGCCTTGGTCATCAAATCCTGGAAGGCAGAACTAGAGCAAACTCTGACACTTGAAAGGGAAGCAGTTAGTCTAGATAAAAGGAACTGCTAACTCACACAGTGGGTAGTCAATTCGTCTAATTCATTACCCCCAGAGGTGAGACAGGTTGAAAATACAAATCGCTCTTTAAAATGTCTGGAGAAACTTGTGGGTGATTGATTCATAATGGATTCTTGGGTAGATGTGACTTTTAAGAGCTGATCTTTAAGGACTGAGAGCAGAAAGGAGACTTGGAGAGTTGTGGTAATCAGAAGTCTCTGGGTGCAATGGACAGGGGCAGCATTCACGGCTGGAGGCACCAGACCGTGGTTCATTTGGACCCAGGGTGCCAGCTCTGATGCTCTTGTTGGGCTGAAAGAGGTAGGAAATATTATGTGTGTATATTTTGAGTAGAGTGAATATGGTTTACAAAAAGTAATTCAGTCCCTACAAATATATGAGCCCTGCCTTCAGGTGCATTAGGGAGAGGCTTAAAAATCTGAGTCCATGGAACTTTGGAATGCTATGGCAGGGAAATGGGAAGAGCGTGCCTCGGTCACTAGACCAGGATCCCCGTAGAGCTATAGGCCACAGAAGTGTGTGCAGGACTGTTGTTACTGCCATTAGAAACAGGGCTGGCCTTAGGGTGGGCAGCCCGTGCAGCTACTCAGGGCCCTGCATTTAGAAGGGCTGGTGCTTGGTTTAATGCTCTATTGTTGCCATCTTGAAATCCTTGATAATCTTTGAACTAGGGGCCCTGCATTTCCATTTTGTATTGGGCTTTGCAAATCATGTAGCCAGTCCCAGTTAGGAGCTGCTCAGCTGATATGATAATGGAGGGGCCAAGGGAGAAGGCCAAGCGAGGCAGCCGGATCCAAATGACACCAAGAAGGGGAACGTGTATAGAACAGTTTCCTAGGAAACTGGTTGCTCCATCTAAGTGTCACATGCACGCTTTGCTAAAAACATTTCCTAATGTCAGGGAATAAAATAAGAGAAACCAGGCCCAAGGGAACCTGGGGCACACCTGATGGTGCTCAGTGACCTGTTGCATGGCCAATCCATGAATGGAGCCATCTAGAAAATTCCAAAATCATCTAGGAAAGATGGGCCTGGTCTCCAGTGGATGTTTTGGGGTTGAATGGTGGCCTTACCCTAGACATGTGTGTTTTTCAGAAATATTCTTAAGTAACGACTTTAGCTGATAACAAGGACCCATTCCCGAGTTCTCTGGGAAGCTTGACAAGCATGGATTCTGAATCAAGGGTGAAGATGACACTGTGAGAGGTGGAAAAAGAGATGCTCACAGGAGCCCGAGGCCAGGCTATGCCCTTAGCTCCTCAAACTCTCGAATCAGCACTCTGAAGTGACATTTCTAACAGGCACTTCACTCTTGGGGGGCTTGGCTTTTCCATCTTCAGAGCAAGTTAACTCAAATCCTCCTCAAATAGCACAAAGGTGCTGATTTGGTTGTGGAAGGAAGAAAACGCTGAGATAATTAACCTGCATGCTCATATTGTCGCAGATATATTAATAACTATAGAACAAGCACCAAGATGGGGCTCCAGCAATTCTCCACAGACACTCGTGCAGCTACAAACCGGCATTTTTCAGCTGACAGAGAAAGGACTTACTATAAATTATGATGAGACTGTGCCACAAGGAAATCCCAGCTTGCAAGGCCTTGCCTGGCTAGAACATGTCAAGTATCCGGATAGTTTCCCATGAGATTTTCTCCCCTTTCACTTAACTGTGTTCTCCTTTCTCTTCTCTATTTGGAAAATTGGTCTGATGGGGATATATTGGCTCCAGGTATTCAGAGAGCTTACCCATTCCTAGCCTAGGGCTTTCAGAGGTGTGCCCTGACTCCCTGGCAGGGTTGCTACTTTGCCCTCAGCAGGAGGTCGGCATATCCAGACTGACTCTGACCCATTCCCCTGCTCTCAACCTGTGGTCTTGAGTTGATTGGACCATGGGGGGCACTTCACCTGGGCCAGCCAACCCATTAACCAGCCAGGTATGCCCTGGCACAAGAGAAGCCAGGTGGGCCCATCCTATCCCACCTTCAGCAGGCCGAACCAGGCTCTGTTAGGTGGGGGTGGTAGAGGTCAGAGTCACAGCAAGCCAAAGCCCTGTATGAGTAAGATCACAAGGAGCCACAGTGACCCAGCATAGAGGGGATTCAGTTCCCAGGACCACCAGGGGGCTGCCAGCCTGCCATTCCCTGTCTGGTCCTCACCTCCCCCCACTCCCCCACATCAGCCTCTCTTCTTGGAGGGGTAGAAGCAGGCTCCGCAGTGGATGGTGAGGAGGGATGGGTTTCAAGGAGGACTTTCTAAGAGGCAGCACCGAGTAGTCGTGAAAGGGACTGCTTGGGAGTGAGATGGGGTTGGGAGGGAAATAAATTCACCATTGCATGGTAGGGATGTTGTAGGGGAAGCTGTAAGGCCTCCTCCAATCTCGCTGTTCCATGAGTCTGTGTACTTCGGAAGGCAGGCCAGCTCTATATGCAGCTCTGTGGCCTGTTGGGGGAAATGCCTCGCCACCCTTAAGGTGCAGAAATCCATCCTAAATATCACAATTATTCCACCCAGATTCATTCTGCCCTCATGCCCCGTAAGGCATGTCTCACCTCCTTAAGCCACTGTTAGATGCTATTTCTTTAGAAACCTGTCCTCCGACCAGACCACAGGCCCCTCTGGGCAAGCTGCTCTGCTACTCTCTGGACTTAGCAGGATGCCTGGCCAGGCACAGAACTGATGCACCAATCAACAAACAAACGAATGACATGGTCGGCAATGCCCTGGGACGTTCCTGCGCTCGTACTGTCTTGCTTGGGCTGGGCTTGCCTGGGGGATGACTCGGAAGGCGGAGGCTGGGATAGGGATGGGGCACAGACGCCAGGAGAAACACCCTGTGAGTGGGGCTCAATGTCCCTCTCCTATGCTGCCCTCCACCGCTGAGCTGGCCTGGGAGGGCTCCTTCTCCAGCCTGTGTCCTCACAATGCCCCCCCCAGTCCCCCACGCACACTCGCACGCACAGGGCATCCGGCTGCCTCCCGCAGTCACCGGCCTCTCACAGGCGTGGGAAGAGGCAGCTTGGGAGAAGTTACCTGGCTAATCAGGGACAAAACCAGAACTGAAACCAGGGTCTCCTGTCCTTCGGGGGATCCTCCTCTCACCCCGTGGTAGTGCTCTGGGTTCCAACTAGACAGACTCCATAAACTCTCCAAGAAAATGAGGATTTAAACGGAGCCCCAAATGTTCTTTAGGGGAAAAAGAGAATATAAAATAAAGGAAGCAGAGAAAGAGATGGGGGTGGGAGGGGGTCGCTTTCCAAGGATATGCTTTAAATAAGCAGAAGCGACCTGGGAAGTGCCGGGACCAGAGTTCTGATCCTGAGGGACCCAGGCCGGTCCCTTCCCCTGCATGGCCCTCTTCTCCAGAGTGGAACGGTGGGGGGTGACTCTTAGAAGTGAGGGGCTACTGCTTTAAAAGGCGCTGAACTTGGACTGGGAGAGAATCCGGTGACCTTAATTGAGCCAAAGTGGGGGTCCTCATCACCCCATTCTGTGGACTCCCAGCCAGTTCCCTCGCCCACCCCAGACCCACCTTCTCATTTGGCTGCTGGGCTGGTGGTACCGGAAGTGCCCCCGCTGTGATCTCACAGCTCTTCCTCCTCTCGGAGAGGAGAAGGCGAGAGCGGCAGGGAGCCTCGGCCTGCACCCACCAAGCCAGGTCGTGGTGCTGATCCCAAAGCACCCGACTCCACTCCCTTGTGAGGGGACCCTGCCAGGCCTGGGGGCCCCCGTACCTGCCCACATCTACCACGGCCTAAGAGCGGCCAGCACTGCTGAGCTGCAGGTAGGGGACTTGATGCAAATGGGCTCAGGCCCCGTGGAGACAGCCTGGTAGGGGGACAATGGAAAGCTGTGGAGACAGAAAGAAGGGGATCCTGGTGACCTGGGCCTCAAGATAAAAGTGGCGCCGCTTCCATCCCTGGGGGTGACATTAATGTCCACTCCCTGCACAGTCATATTTCTTCACAACGTGCCCTGGGTATGGGGAAGGCTGGTTGGCTGGGCCCGTCCCTCTGAGGCAGGGAAAGGAAGTGGGGAATGTCAGCAAGTCTGTTTCAAGGCCCGTCCCAGGGCGGCAGGGGTCAGAGCTGGAGTTCAGATCTGCCCAGGCACACAGCCATTTAAGGTGTCGCTTCTGCTTATTTAAAGCATATCCTTGGAGAGCGACCCCCTCCCACCCCCATCTCTTTCTCTGCTTCCTTTATTTTATATTCTCTTTTTCCCCTAAAGAACATTTGGGGCTCCGTTTAAATCCTCATTTTCTTGGAGAGTTTATGGAGTCTGTCTAGTTGGAACCCAGAGCACTACCACGGGGTGAGAGGAGGATCCCCCGAAGGACAGGAGACCCTGGTTTCAGTTCTGGTTTTGTCCCTGATTAGCCAGGTAACTTCAGGTCTCCTCATTGGTAAGATGATAGGCTATGTCCCCTCTGCTCCTCACAGACTTTATTTTATTTTATTAGAAAGGCAGGAGTGCAGTGGTGCAATCATACAGCTCACTGCAGCCTCAAACTCCTGGGCTCAAGAGATCCTCCTGCCTCAGCTTCCCGAGTAGCTGGGACTATTAGTGTGCACCACCATGCCCGGCTAATTTTTGAATTTTTTGTACAGACGGGGGTAGGGCAGTGGGGAAGGCATCTCACCATATTGCCCAGGCTGGTCTTGAACTCCTGGCCTCAAGCGATCCTCCCACTGTGGCCTTCCAAAGTGCTAGGATCATCACAGGTGTGAGCTGCCTCGCCTGGCCATTTATTTTGAATAAGGCTGCCTGGGTTTTCTGAAGCGAGAGCAGAGGCACCAGCCAGCCCCAGGCAGCATGTCTACCGGCTGGGAGGGCAACCCTAGCCCCTGCGTCCTTCCCTGCAAGGATGGTCACCACCCCTTTCACTGTAGGATACTGTCCTTGGGAACACCATCAGGGAAGACTAGGTGGGCGGAGGAACCCAATGCCAGTCTGAGTTCCATGTGCCCCCTTGAGCAGCCCTGTTTGACAGCACTCCCAGCCCTCAAAACATGCCAGGAGAGACGGCTGGGCCTGAGGCAGCTGTGGGAACCCTTGGAACCGGAGCCTGCCACTCTCAGTAGGGGTAATTGCTGAATTCTGTGAGCCAAACACCTCGAAAGAGCTAAAATGACTTTAAATGCCTAAACATTTTAAAACAAACCCTACAACACAAGGCTTTTAGTTTTGTGTTTTGTTTTTTTTTTCCTTTTTTTTTTTTTTGCCCCAGTGCTAAAGCTCTTCCTCTCTCTCTGTCGCTTTCTCTTTTGGGGGGAATTCAAAAGCCGTTTTATGCCTCATTACCTGCACACTGTGAGTGATGTCTGTCGGTCCATGTGCTGTAAATACCTTAAATCATGCTTCATTAAGAATATCTATGGAGCTATTAAAGAGCTATAATAGACAATGAGTTAACAGATGATTAAAGATGAATTCCATTTGTGTCAGTCACCAGCCAGAGAGAGACGCGAGAGGCTGTAAGTTCTCAACTCATTATCCAACAGAGTGCGGCTCTTCCTGCCTCCCGCCCTGGATTTGTGGGGAGTAGGGAAGGCAAGAGAGGGCTGTCTGCCTGCTGGGTGTGGGGTACAGTACACCAGGGAGGATGGGCATTTGGGACAAGCCAACAGGGACACGGGAGAGGGAATCCTGTGTGGGCACAGAGAAAAGGAAGTGTGTGTGCACGGCTGCGTGTGCGAGTGTGCACTCGCTCCCCGGGCACGTGTCAGGAGCCGTGCTCACTGTCTGACAGTGCTGTCAGCTCTGCCTGGCTGTTTCCGTGCACGGAGTCAAATTCCACTTGGAGCCATGAGAAACAGATCAAGTCTGACTGCCTGGTAGCCAGAGAAAAAGAGGCAAGTGGAAAGGAGGAGACACTGGATGTTTGGTAGCAGCCGTGGCAAGTAGGAAGGAAGGAGAAATTTCCTTTCCTCTGCTATGTTTTCAGGGAAGAGAAGATAAGTGTCATCAAGAAAAAGGGGGTTTTGGCAAGAAGGTGGGACTACTTAGGGAGCAGAATTGTTTCCCTTTGGAGAAATACCCATTAAAGACAGAAGTATACTGCCTAGTCTCTGGTCTTGAACTCCTGACTTCAAGCGATCCTCCTGCCTTGGCCCCCCAGAGTGTTAGAATTATAGGTGTCTAGTCTCTGACCTCTTTTTAGAAGAACTAACCACTGTCACTCAGAGAGTCAGAGATCCTCACTCCCTTCCCTCTAGAATAGTCCAGCGGCAGAGATCTGGAAAGCAGCAAGTACCTCAATTCCCAGTTCAGTGCTTGGAACCATAAAGAATTCAGCAAGAATGGATAGCTAAGGTCACAATCAGAAATGAAGATGAACACAAAGCAGTTCTACTAGACAGCTTCAACATTCCCCATGGATACGAAATTTGTTCTTTTCCACCCTTTAGAAGATTTGGAATTATTCTCCCATTTTACAAATGGGAAAAGCTGAGGCCCTGAGCAAAAATAGATTATGGGTGTCAATGAGTTAATAGACATTAAATGCCTTCTCTGCAAGACGTGTTTTTAGCATTTAAGACCTGGTTCTTGCCCTCAAGGTGCTTACAGTGTGGATGAGAAGGTGTAAATCCCACCGCATGGGCAGGGGAAAGAAAAGCTAGCAAGCCGAGGTCAGTTAGAGGGCAGAGAGATGGGGTGGAAGACATGGCAACTTGGAATTAGCAGCTTTGGTTGAATCTGTGTGTTGCTTGTGCTAATGATAACACACCAGCTCTTCTTGGCATCTTCTGACCCAGACGGTGTTTCTGTGCCCACTGCCAAGTTATCCTGGCTCTGCTGGCAACGCTGATGTGTGGCATTATGCGATTCACGTCCCCAGTGCTGCTGTCACGTTCTCTGACATCCTGGGTGTCACCTGCCATGCTGTCTTGAATGTGCTACTTGGCCTGGGGTGTTAGTACAACTCTTCACTCTTCACATCTACTTTTTATGCAAAAAAAAAAAAAAATTTAAAGATGTCAAAATCTGATGCTTCTGATTTCTTTCACATGGAGCCAACCCGAGATGTTCAAGTGTCCGTGGCTTTAATCTGTCATCTGTTGCTGTGGAATGCAACTGGTTTGTGAGCAGGGCTGGGACAGAGAACCTGGGCATACTCTGAGAAGGAGGTAGCACATGTGGGCATTTGGTAAATGCTGGGTGGGAAGAAATGGAGAGCGAATTAGGGTGGGGGCAGAGGGCAGAGAGGGGCTTGTGTCTGCCTGGTATTTTGCAGCTCACCAAGTACATCCACACATATGGACTCATTGGATCCCCCAGGAACACTGTGCGAGAAGAAGGTACTATTATCATACCCTTTTAAGCAACAAAACAAAACGACCCATGGCTTAGAAAGGATAAGTGGTGGGCTCCAGGACCTGGGCCAGCAAGTGATAGGGCTGGGATTACTGTTCTTCCTACTGCAAAGCCACCCCTGGTTCAGGGTCAGGGTTGACGGGACCCTCCCAAAAACAATGGAGGAGGCAGACAGGCAAGAGTGAGCGGGGCTAGTCCTCACTGGCCAGCATCTGGAATGACAACAGCCAGACAACAGGGACTGCCTACTAGTGGGAAGGAATAGAGAGGAACTGGAAAGGAACAAAGCTGGGGACTTCCAGGAGCAAGCTGGGCTGCTGGAAGAACTGGGAAGCCAGAGAAGAAAGTCATGTCCAAATAGCCAAAAAGGGGACAAGGAGGAGCTGTGATAGTGGGGACAAGGAGGAGCTGTGATAGGGCCGGGGCAGCACCACTAGGAGCGGTTGTTCTCGGTCTGAAACAGAGCATGTCCTCATGGTGTGTGTGTGTCTGTGTGTGTGAGTGATGCTAAGAAGAGCAAGGGCTGCGGGCCCAGCTCTGACTGTGGAATCTGCAATTTATGGCTTCTGGTCTTCGTTCTTCATTTGTATGATGGAGACACTAACCCTTCCTCCCAACATGGTTTGAAGACGAAATGAAACACGGATGTGTGGGAGCTATGTCTAAGCTCTTCAGCAGGAAGACGGCTGCATTCAGTCGATGTTACTAACAGCCACAGCCACCCAGGACCTCCGGGAGGGGTAGGAGGAAGGGCTTCTCATTGCAATGGGATCCAAGTTTAGAAAGGAGTTGGAATAGACTTGGGTTCAGACTCCACCGGCTTCATGCCATGTCCCACTTCCAGGAAAAGAAACGGGCTTGTTGGAAAAAGAAAACAGACTCAGAAAGCATCTTGGGCATCCAACAGTTCTTAGGAAACAGCATTTGGGCAAACATCATTGAATCAGAAACACTTGGATCCAGTTTCCATTGACAGCCTCACAAACTGAAGATCGAGAGGCGGGGGACCTGGAAAGGCAGCGTCTCCAGGACAACATCCAACTGGAATTTGCCTCAGGTGACAGTCTCTACTCCCTCCCTCCCATCCACGTCTGGCCGGCAAGGTGCCTGTAGGAACATTCAGGACTCCAGGAAGACCCCTGGGCTTCTGGAAGAAGTGGATGCAAAAGACCTTGGGTCAGAAGCTTGAACATCTGATTTGAGTTCCAGCTGCATCAGTTCCTCTGTGACTTCAGTGTCTTTGGAATCAATTTTTGAGAATGAATACACTCCTGTCAAGGAAGTGCTTTGGGATCCTCAGTAAAGTGCACTAATTCCTTGGGATTTTAGAACTAGATGATGATGAAACCCAGAGATCATCTGCTATAACTTTATTATAGTACAGAGGAAGAAACCGAGGCTCAGGAAGGCTAAGCAACTTGCCCAAGGCCACACAGCTAGAACCAGCATCTTCCAACTCACAGTCAGTCCAGTGCTCTTCCACGGGAGCACCCATTGCACATCAGAGTTGCTCAGGTAACCCGAAGCTGACAAGGGGCAGAAAAATCCTGTCTCTTTTAGTTATTGGAATCCCATTGCCTGGAGCTGCCAGAAAAAGTGGACACTACACAGCTCCCCAGAAAGCACAGGCAAGAACTGGGGGGGAAGTGGGAACATGCATCGGCCTGATAATTGAATCTTGCGCAGGGACAGCTGGATGAGCTGCAATTGAGTTAAGCGGAAAATGGCATTTCCAAATTGTTAGGAGCCTTCTCGGCCCGAAGCCCTGATCATTTACTCCAAGCATCTGGTCGTCACGAGCATCTGACCCCAGTGCCCAGTTGAGGCCCGGCCAGCTGGGATCAGCCTCGTGGGGCAGGGAAAGAAATTAATTTTCAATCCCCCGGGACCGCAGTTGGTAGTTCAGCAGCCGAGGCATTATCCAGAGCTGGAGAGAACAGAGCAACATCCCAGTGGGGGAGTTATTGAACTCCCCAGCACTGCTGGTGGGGAAGAGGCGAGGAAAAGAGGGAGAGCGGGGTGGAAACTGTCTTTACTGGCAATCCCATCACTGCGATTTAATGGACATTCTCTTGCTGGAGATTTTGTCTCTTGCTGATTTCTCTCCCGAATATTTAATTTCAAACTCCTGCCCTCCACCTCCAAAGCATCAACCTTCAGAAAGTAGAAGAACTGAGTTTCTTTCTTTGTTCTTGTTTTTTTCCTGAGGCAAGAAATTGTTTCGGCGAAATGGCCTTGCTCTGATTTCACTAACAAATCTTTTGGGTTCTTGTACCTTCCCATCTTCAAAGACCGTCCAAGGAGCATAAACTTCCCATTTTCTTTCCTGAATCCATGTAAAAAGGAACAAGCGTGGGTCTACTTTCCCTGTAGGCCCACCTTTCTAGTAGTTGGTAAATGAACAGCAGTTAAAAACATACCCCAACAGCACCCAACCAGAAAAAGCCTAGAAAAATCTGTTTCCCAACACAAACTTGGTTCCAGCAGTCTTTTGTGAGTGTGAAGAAAATATGAATTATGGTTCCTGGCCGTGCAAAGTCCTCACTAAAAAGAAAAAAAAATAAGAAAGGAAGAAAACGCTACATCTGTTTCCATTTCAATTGCTCACATGTTTAAATACATGGATGAGGCATCCATCTAAATTTACCAGGTCCTGAGTAATTAACAATTAAAAAAAAAAGACTAAAAGATGATGGCAATGTTTGGAAAATGCAAAATGTTAAGATGCGCGTGTTTGTGTGTTCATTTCTACCGTGCTACATGCCTTCGCAATCCTGGCGCTCCAGGAAAACTGGAGTGAGGCCCCTAAAAAGGAACAGGGCATCATTAGCGCGGCCAGACCCCTTCTCAGCCTGCAGCAATTACCATCCTGTGAAGCCAGCTTCCAGGCGCTTTCATTACCAGGGGAGTGAGGGGTCACTCACCTCGAGCCCCCATCTTGGGCTAAAACAAGCATTTTCCCACACCATGGGATCCAGCTTCATTTAAATCCATAATTGCTTTGATTTCGGTACGTATGGAACACGGAGACTTCATGACTAAGAATGACATTAGTCAATAAGTTTGCTACTTATTAGCCCTCATTTTCCTCCTTTACTCTGGTTCCCATCTGAACCAGCATTAACAGATCCCCTCCCCCGAGAAATCACCCTGCAAGACCACCTGTTCCAGGGATAATTGGTTTCTCCAGGTCACAGAGGTGGGATGAAATCGGTGGATGCAAACGGGGAGGGTTGTTCCTGCTTTCATGCTAAAGGAAGTCGCCTGGGCACGGGAAGCAGTTTGTTGCAAAGACCTTACATTTATTTAAAGCTTTAACTTTTCAAACTCCTTACCATCTAGTAGCTCAGGACGCAGTGAAGTAGGTAACAAGGTACCTTTTCCCCAGAGAGAGGGTCAGGGTTAGACAGCAATAAAGGGAACCAGGGCTTCCCGCCTCTGGCCCTGGGTTCCTTCAATTCTACAACTTGCCTCATAGCAAACTCCTTTCACGGGAGGAAATCCAGGAAGATAAGCCATTGTTACGTCCCTATGGGGATTCAGAGCCCAAATCCTGGACTCAGTTTCTAGTTTTGCCTCCTGGAAGCCCATGGCTCCTTCTTTGGGCTGAGTCCATGGATGGTTCTGACCAGGAACTTATCAGGACAAAAGGAAAAAAACACTTCCTCCAGGCCTTAGGACGGATTGGGACCGACATAGAAGCACAGTACAGAAGATGCATCTTGGTTGGGACAACAATTACACCAATTGCTGATTGTTCTTGATAAACTGGCCACAGGTCCTAGTTAGCGAGAACCACAAAACCCCCCAACACCAGAATCCAGAGACCATGAGACAATAAAATATATTCATGTAAGAGAAGAAAATTATCCAGTGTATTCCATGCACGCAATGCCACACACAGATAGGTGGGATCACAGCCTCACTGTGAAACAGTCCCAGTGCATTCTTCTCAGGGGCTGGAGAACTGGACACGGCCCCACCCTTAGGAACTGACTGAGTCATAAAGTGGCTTTGAGACCGCCAGCAAGGCAGGTGCTTCTGTGTTCTTCTTTTCACTCCAATTTCCACTGGAGATGGAACCTTTCAAACAACTTTCTTTTATTTCACCACACCTCCAGGACAATTCTTTTCACAGAGGACTCACCAAATACAAACATTCACCACTTGTTTGCTCCTGGGGCACTGTCAGGGCCTGTCCTCCTACACAACCAGCATACACAACAGCAGCACAGAGGAAATGACCAAAGTCTCGCTGTAGGGACCGGTCTCAGGGACATCCCTGGTGGAAATGAATGTAACTGTGCCTTGATAACAGCCAGGACATAAACTACCTCCAACACTGCCACTAAAAGGCAGAGGTATACGCAGGGGCTGGGCACTCAGGAAGAAGACAAGTTAATGTCTTTTCTCCGGGTCTTCACTTAGGGAATTTGAATTCTTGATCAAGCGATTTGTCAGGATTGTTGTGTATTTACTGTAATTACAGAACATCAAATGTGCATTGACGTAATTACCATAAATATGTGTAAAGACATTATAACGTATAATTATGTCATATAATTCTTTAATAAAGCATGCAGAAGAAAAATTACTCTGCACATGCTCAATGCACGTTTTCTTACTGTTTCTACTGAAGGTTTTATTTCCTTCCTTCCCCTCCCCCTCTTCAATTTACAGAGACAGTTTCTCCCATTTAGAATGTGCTAGCAGAAGAGTGAGGTTAGAAAGTGTGTGCATGTGTGTGCAAGCTTGTGTGAGTGAGCATGAACATGAATGCACGTGCATGCACACACACACACACACCACACACACACACACACACACACACACACACACACACTCCCAGGACAGAAAGACATTTTCAAACTCTGGAAGAGGTGACATAGTCCAGGTGTGAACAGCACACCAGCCTTGCAGTCAGTGTTTCCATGGCGAGGGTGAAGAATTCTGTGACCCAGGTTCAATCCCTTCTGCTTTCTCTCTGCACATCTCCACCTGTAATTGCCTGGGGCGACCTATGCCCTGCATGGGGTGAATGTGTTGGTGCACAGGCCACACGGTTTGGTGACACTGAGAGTTCCTGGGAGAGAGATGGTTGGGAAGATGCTGACATTATTCTGAACCCAGAAAACTTTTGTAAAGCTTTGAACAAGAAGTAAAATCCCCTGGGTAAGATCACTAGGGGTGTTGAAGCAGAAACTGGATTGGTCAGACTGTCACCCAGACTAGAGCAGATTTAAAGTCCTTCTCCAGCCTTCAGAATGTCTATTAGATATGGGGTCTGTGTCAACATCTATTATACATTTTCATATTCCCTCCTTTGACCCTAGGTCTTTTGGAGGCTGAGGTCAAGGATTCTGGAGATAAAATCACTTAAAGTGTCATGTTCCTAGAACTCAGAGTTAAATCAGATGAAAAAGAATGCTTTAATGAGCAAGGAAGGCCTTCCCAATACTGATTATCAAAATATTATAGAAGTCAGAAAGGAAAAAGACTGACAGATTAGACCATGCAAAAATACACAGTCTCTCTACATCAAAAAAAATACCATAAATATAAGAAAAAGCAAACAAAACACCAAAAAAAAAAATTGCAACATATATGACAAGGGGGATAATATCCTTAATGTATTGAAAAGCTCTGACCAACCATTAAAAAAAGTCTAAATAGAAAAAATGGGAAACAATGGATAGAAAAATCACAGAATAAATACACATGACCAAAAAGCATATAAAAAAACCAACCACCTATCTTATAATCAATGTGAAAGATATATTTTTAGCTATCAAATTGGTAATTATTTTAACAACTTATAATACAGAGTGTTAGTGAAAGGTGGACAGTGTGGGGCTAGAAACTGGATTCACTTTCTTGGGATCAGTTTGGTGATGAATATCAAAAACCTTGAAAAGGTGCACATCCTTTGACCTATTAATTCCTCTTCTAGGATCTTATCCTAAGGAATTAAAAGCAAAGTCAAAGATTCAGTTCTAAGCTTCCCTGACACTTAAATTATTTATAATAGTGAAGGAAAAAAATTCCCCAGAAACAACCCAGTGCCCAACAAAGGGGAATTGGCTAAATGAAGTGCGATAGAATAGAACCCCATGGAATACTCTTCAGCCATTAAAAATGGTTGGTGTTTAATGACATAAATTGTTGCACTATTAAGTGAAAAAAATTAAATTACAGATTTATATATCTTTATGTATAAAGATAACAATTTATAGGTATAAAAGTGTGGAAGAGGCTGGGCACATTGTCTCACACCTGTCATCCTAGCACTTGGGGAGGCTGAGGTGGAAGGATAGCTTGAGGCTAGGAGTTCAAGACCAGCCTGAGCAACATAGCAAGAACTCATTTCAACAAAAAATTAAAATATTAACTGGGTGCAGTGGTGTGACCCCTATAGTCCCAGCTACTTCGGAGGCTGAGGCAGGAGGATTGCTTGAGCCCAGGACTTTGAGGTTGCAGTGAGCTATGATCATACCACTGCACTCTAGCCAGGGCAACAGAGCAAAAGACCTTGTCTCCAAAAAGTGTGGTGGAATTTACACCAAGATATTACTACTAGTCATCTTTTAGTGTGGAAGTTGAGACACTTGTTTTTTCTTCCTTTCTTTAAATCTGGATAGTCCAAGTTTTTATAGTGAACATCTGGGCTACCTTAAAAAATGGTATCCATGCATACACACACACACACATACACTCATACATTTTGGTTTATTTTATTTTACTATTATTACTATTTTTTTATTTCAAGATATTAAGGGGGTACAAATATTTTGGTTACAAGTAATGACTTTGCCTCACGAAAGCCAGGGCGAGAGGTTATTTTTCTTAGAGACAGAGTCTTGCTCTGTCGCCCAGGCTGGTGGTATGCTGTGGTATGATCACAGCTCATTGCAACCTCTAACTCCTGAGCTCAAGTGATCCTCCCGCCTCGACCTCCCCAGTAGCTGGGGCTCATGCCACTGTATCTGGCCACACATTTTGGTTTAATGCCCTGAGGCAGTCAGAGAAAATTCCCAATTTATAGACAAAGTCTCCATACCACGTGGGGCTTACAGCACCTACCAAAGACTACACCCTTCTCTCAGCAGCCTCTTGCTCCCAATCACTCATTTCAGAAACACTCACAGCCAGAGCCAAGTTCACAAAGGACCACCATGAGGGGAAGAGCAGATGCTCAGTGTATTTGTTTGAGGCAGTGAGTGAGACGCATGGCAAAGAAACAGCAGAACCAGGCCTGGAAGCTAAGGTGGTGGTAGTCCAGAAGCAGGCCTGGTTAGTAGGGTCCTTGAACCCAGGACTGATGTGATGCGATGAATCTTTCATCTGAAGTCAAAGGAGAACCCTAAGTTGGGGGAGCTTATGGGGTTGGTGCTAGTGGGATGCAGAGTCCAGAACCAAAGAGAGAGGTGGAAGTGGGTTACTGAACCGAAAAGCCAGAAACCAATATCAAATACCAAAGTATTCCTAATAAGCTTTTCTCTCTGTCTGTCTCATTGTGTACATGTTTCAAGGCAGCATGTTGAGTCCGGGAGCACTGAGTGAGCCATGGAGATGAACAGGAAGCGACAGATAGGGCCCAGTCCTTTGTCTTAGCTGATAAAAGCCCAGCCTGTTAAGCAAACTAAGGCAGCAGCTACCAACCAGGGAACCCTATCATCTGGCCAGCAGACTTCCCCACAGAGCCTGCACCCTGGGAGAAAGTCAGACAATGGAAATCCAAGTAGCTTCTAATGCAGAGCCAGTAATTTGCCAAGTGTTAAGCTTGCAGCACTGAGGTTGCCTACGACTATTCAGTGGGAAAGAAGTCAGGCTAATCAGGCTGGAATCTCATTAGTTTCCATTAATGCAGCTGGAGCTTGAACATTTGGTGGGGGCAGAGGATCAGTTCAAACCAAAGCCAGCAGAAGCAGTAGCCAGAGGTGCCCAGGTGCAGTGGGCCCTCCCTGACCCAGGTGAGATGAGCCTTGAGGCCTGCTTAGCAGAGAAGATGGGTTGAGGTCGAACTGGGATAACAGCTTGGCACACTGGCCCCCAGAGCACCTACAGGTTGAGCAGAATATTAGAAGACTCACCTCAGTGATATACAAAATCCCAAAGCCCAACTTCCACACTCCACACTCCTTGGCATGGCACCCAAAGCCCATCTGGCCTCCATCTGGCCTCATCTCACACTATGTCCCTCCTTGTACTTTAAGTTTTGGTCCCATCAGTCAACCCGCCTTTCCTTGAATACAGCCTACACTCTCGTGCCTCCCTACCTTGCCTTACACCTTTGTTCTTTTTTTAAACAATTGTTCTAGAATATACATATTATATATTTTGCCATCTTAACTATTTTTAAGTGTACTGTTCAGTACCCTGAAGCACATTCACACCAATGTGCAACCAATCCCCAGAACTCTTTTCATCTTGCAAAACTGAAACTCTGTACTTATTAAACAACTCCCACTTCCCTCTCCCTCCAGGCCCTGGCAACCCCCATTCTACTTTCTGTCTATGAATTTGTCTCCTCCAGGTGCCTCATATAAGTGGAATGACACAGTATTTGTCTTTTTGTGACTGGCTTATTTCACTTGGTATGATGTCCCCAAGGTTCATCCGTGTGACAGCATGGGGCAGAACTTCCTTCCTTTTTAAGGCTGAATAATCTCCACTGTGTGGATAGACCATGTTTTGCTGATGCAGTCCCATCTTTATCACCCTCTTAAAATCCGACTCCGTCTCCAAAGCTTAAAACCCAGGGTGTGTACTTCATGAAGCTTCCTCAAGACCCTCGGTTACAGCTAGTCACACGCAGAGATCTTTTGAACATCTGTCCTGTGCCAGGCGCCCTGCTACGCAACAGAAGACAGGAGGATGAACAGCCACCGTCTCTCTTGCAGGGTCCATCCCGGCTTCCTGAGCACACTGCAGGTGACTGGATGATAGCCCTGACAGTTACGACACACCGTGCTGCTGCAAAGTCTACTCAGTGGTTTCCACATTAGTTGTCTCATTTGTAAGTGCTTGAGGACCTGGGCCACCTCTGACCTCAGCGTCCCCAGTATCCAGCACAATATATTGAATATACAAAGTGATCAATAAATATTTGTTAAAACAGAATTAAATTCACACCTCTTGGAATGTAGGGTTTCTTGACTTCTAAGTGACTGACCAGGTGACAAGATAAGGTAGCAGTCAAAGCCCCCACTTCATTGCCAGAGTGGTTACCTGATCCAGGTCCAGGGCCACAGGTCTAGATTCCGACCTCTGAACATGGGAGTGGGGGAACTGGATAAAAGTATTTCACTTTAGCTTTTGATGCCAGCATGTGCAGAGAGGGGAGTGGAGGCTCCATTTGCCCTGTAATAGCTAACAATCATAGCAAAGGTGTATTGTGCTCTTTCCACATGCCAGGCTTTCTAAGTGCTTTCCATAGAATCCTCACAGCAAACCTAGAGATAGGTTTTTACCTAGGATAAATAAAGATCTACTACTATGCCCATTTCACAAATGATGAAACTGTGGGACAGAGGGGCTATCCACCTTACCCCAGGTCTACATAGGAAATTAAGTCATACCACCAGTGTGCAAATCCAGGAGGGCAAACTCTTAATCCTATGCCACTCTCATGTACTTGCTTTGGGAAGATTTGACACAGATTACATTTGGCAGAACTCATTGGAGAATCTCTTTAAAACATTAAAAAGGGGCTTGACCAGGGGCTCTCTGATGTCAGGGATCTATTTTCTGTTTTGGCTCTCGTTCAGGGTCTTGCAGCCCATCTGGAGTCTGAATTTCCTTAGGTCCAGAGGATGTCAACATGATTAAAGAGAAATATCAAGAACTAAGAACTTCTCTTGACAGAAAGGTGTGGGGTGGGGGTGGTGGACAGTGGGAAATGAAAAGAAACAGAGAGAAAATGGTTTCAGTTGCCATTCATATAATAACCTAGACTCAATCTTTCACTCTGGTGATAAGATCTTAGGAGCAATTTGTTAGGAGGGTTTGACTGGCATCCTGGTTGGTTTTGGGAGGGGCAGGAGAGCTAACTGTCATTCTCTCCCGCTCCCTGCCAATTCGGAACCTGAATTAATCTCTCCTGCAGGTTTAGCTAAGCACTGGGCGAGTGGTGGAGACGCACGGGAGGGCGCCTGACCAGTATTGACGGCGAGAGGAGAAGGAAAAGACCAAAAGGACACAGGCTAGACGGAAGGTATGGGGTGCAAGCAGGGCCCAGGGACAGCTGGGCAGTGATGTTCAGGAGGCCACAGGAGGAGGAGGCTTGGGATCTGCCCTTGATCTTCCCCTAATCACACAAGTAACTCAATCTCTGGGTCTTGGAAAAATGCAAGCTTGAATTAGTACCCCCAGGATGTCTTCTAGCTATAACATTCTATAATTTTATAGCCTAGTCAATTCTCTACAAGAGTATCTCATCTTCAACCAAAAAATGGGACTTTTCTCCCAAATGAAGTATATTTTCTTGCCCCAGAAGAGTAATTCAGTGAGTACAGGGTCAGTGGTTCTCTTCCTAAGTATCCAAGTATCCAAGACTTGAAGTGACCAAGTGAAGATCTCACAGGATCCCCAAACAGCAGCTTGCGTAGATCAGCTGGAAGAGGAGCTAGAAGCACAGCCACCCAAACAGAGCACACAGGACTCTGGCAATATTAAGAATAATTAGTACTTATTGGGTGCTTACTATGTACCAGACACTGTTTTAAATGCTTAAACAGGCATTAATTAAGCTTCCCAAGAACTTTAATATATACCCAATCTACAGGTGAGGAAACTGAGGTTTCAAAAGGCTGAATGAATCACAAATTCTCTAAGGTCACATAGCTAGTAGGAGTGGAGAGGCCAGGGTTTGTGCCTAGATCAGAGCCCACCTTCTAAACCAGTGTACTGACCTCCTCTTTTGTTGCTGCAACAGACTGGGATTTAATGTCGGAACGAAGACCACAGGAAGCTATTAATATTTAAAGTGAAAGGCAGCTGTGGAAATCTCCAGGCGCACCACTGCCAGCATGGAGAGCAAGGCCTATCTCCCTGAATTTCAGCCACCCCAATAGACAAAAGCTGAATGCAGGCGAGTCCCTCTGTGCCACCCCACTCTCTGTGTGTCCTACGGGCCATTATCCAAGCCCATCTTCTGCACAGCTGGCTCCAATTGGAGCACATTTCAGGTGTTCAAAGAATGACTCTATAATATTTTGGTTGGAAAGCAGGGCGCTGAAACTGGTAAGGAGGTTTCCTACAGCTTCTAAAGCTGCAGTCTTCGCAGTTGGCAGCATCCTCTGATTCATGGTGAAGACCATGCAGGGAGGAGGGTTAGCTTCCAGTTGAAGTGTGCACCAGGCTTTAACTTCAATGAGGATGGTTAAGGCCCTGCATCCCTGCATCCTTCTACCTCCAGCTGGGTAGAGAATTGCCCGCCCCTTTTCATTGCTCTGATCTGATCCAGCGCACATTCATTCAACAAGCTTGAACATGCACAGGCTGTATGCATCGTTGCTAGTTGCCATGGCAGAGACAGGGGGTAGGTCCCTGCCCTCCAGGAGTACTAGGCGTCCAGCACAAATGGGCAGGGCTCCACCTATGTGATGATACCTGGCTGAAATCCTAGGGAGATGTTTGCTTTGGCTGCCAAACAGTGGGCTACAGGAAAAAAGAGGGATATGTCACCCTGGATCTCCAGTTAAGTAACTGTCAAATGTTTCTCAAATGCACCCTGTCCTCTCCAGACACCTCCCCTCCATGGCACCTGGTCCAGACTTTTATCTTCTCTTGCCTCAACTACTGCAAAGGCTTCCTGACCCATCAAAGACCCTCCTCCCAGCTACCAGAACAATCTACTTAAAAGTTCAGCCGGAGGTGGCTCTCACTGAGTCCTTTCCAGGCACACAAAACATTTTCAACTCTGACAACTTCAAACTGCTTTTTTCTGGACCCTGTGCTTTTGTTCACAAAAAGTGCTCTTGTCCCCTGCTTTTTGCTTAATTCCAATTCTCAATTATAGTCCCAGCTCAGGTATCACCTCCTCCAGGAAGACTTACTTGATTTTAAATAGGACATGAATAGCACTAACCCCCTCCCTCCCTCCCTACCTGGGTGAGACCTCCGTGCCCATATAACACTTTCTGGAGAAACAGCTCTGTGGGGCCACGTGTTTGTATTATATTGATCTGTTTCTGAGCTCACCGATCCCACTGGACTCAGCTCACTGAGGAAACGGACTGTCTGACCTCTGAACTTAACCCAGGACGTGGCTCCGTCAAGAGGAGTCAGAAGGCACTGAAAAAGGCAGAGCCACCCACAGGCCATGGGAACCAGGAGTTCTGTCCGGTGCTGGATCACGTCCCCGCACCCTAACCCCATGCCTCAATTTCCACTTCGGGAAAGGGGGGGGGGGGTGAAGAGGGAGCACTGGGAATCTAAGTTACTCCGGAGGAAGCAGCTTCCATTCATTAGCATTTGTAAAGGGCTCTGAGTGCTGCAGATGGAAGCTGCTCCGCACAGGCAGCTTGTTAGGACTAAAAATAGCGTTGTGTAGCACCTTCCCGGCAGAGAGCTCGGGAAAGGGTGGAAAGGGTGGAAGGGGTGAGAAAATAGGTAGCCAGAGGTGGAAGAAGGTGACCAAGTCCTACCGACGGTGCGCACCAGAGTAAACTACCGCGGGAGACCTGTGCACCGCCGAGCGCCCGGCTAGGGAACTGACCCCCGGCACACTCCATCTGTTTGGGGGAATCAGGGGCAGGGGACAGAGGGCGGGGCTGCTGTGCGGCGACACAGATGAGCCGACTGCACAGCCACCAGGGCGGACGGGCAGTGCGGGTCGGGGGCAGGTGTGGCTGCGAGAAAGGGAGGCAGGAGGGGGGCGGCGGGGAGGGTAGCCAGGCGGAGACCCGCCCTGCGGAGCCAGACGCGGCCCCTTGCGCAGGGAGGGGTAGAGAGAGGGGCTGGGGGCAGGCGGGGGAAGAGCTACAGGGGGGAAGGAGGAGGGAGAGGAGAAGGAGGGGGGGGAGAAGGAGGGGGGAGGAGGAGGAGGGGACGGGGGGGCCCACGTTCTCCTGTGACTCAGGTCTGAGTCAATGCCATTTCTGAAACAGTCTGGGGGGCGGGGGGAAGGTGTTTTTGCAAAATGGCAAAACAACTCCTTGCTGAGGGCAGCCGGGGAAGAGCCGCGGGCGGATGGGAATCACCCGGGTCCCCCTGCAGCAAGACTCCCGTGCCCACCCACGGGCGGCGGGACCCCGGCCTCGCTGCGCTCCCCGCCTTCCCCTCCCGGGACGCCGGGCGGGGGGCGACGCTTTCCCCAGCGCGAGGCGGAGTGCGCCGCCAACCCCCGGCCGCGGCCGCGCGGCGAGAAGGAGCCTCGGGGAAGAGCTAAAACAGGCAAGGCGCGGGGCCGGGGCCGGGGCCGCCGCCGCGCCCACCCGCCGCCGGGGAAGGAATTCCCTCCGCCCGGCGCGCGCAGCCCCCCGCCCCCGCCCCGTCCTGCCCAGAAAAGCCTCGGATTGTGCCCGGGAGGAGGAGGCGTGGAAGACTCAGTTCCAGCCACCCCCCGCCGCCCGGATCCCAGAAACGGGGAGAGGATTCTCCCCACCGGATCTGGTGGGCGGGAGGATGGGCCTGGGGAAGGGAACGGCGGCGGCGCCCTGTGGGGCCTCCCGGGCTCGGACCGGGCCGGGACGCAGCGGGGGGCGCACCCTGCAGAGTGGCCGGCGCACCCCGGCTCTCCCGGCGCGGGCGCCCTAACGCCCGCACCTGCAACTCCGCACGAGCGCCCGATGGTGGCCCGACCACACCAGCGCCAAGCCCGCTTGGACTTCTGTTCTCGCCCGAACTGAGGGCATCCCCTGCTCCCTGCCTGTCCCCTTTCAGAGCCAGAGAGGGGCCCCGAAAAATGAGTAAATAACTTCACTCGCCAAGTTCTACAGTTTGCAGAGCAGGTCCATGGAATCATGTTGCTTGTCTCACTGTCACCCTGGCGACTCCGTTTGACAAATGAAGAAATGGGAGCTCAGAAAACTTACTAGCCCGATTTAGCTGATACTTATAAGAAACGAGGCCACGGACGCAAATCGTGGGTCCTGTGATTCAGGAACTTTTATCTGATCCCTAGCACTGGGCATCATTCTTTCGAGTCTCGCATTTAATATTTTGGGGATGTCTGTTATGTACCCAGCAAGATGCTTGGGGCAGAAAGATGAACAAGAGCCACTCTCTGACCTCAAGGAACTCACAGTCCAATGAGAAAGAGAAAGAAGACAAAATTATAGATTAAAATACGGTGTAAACCACACTGTTCTAAACACGGAAGCAGATTCAGTAACTTGCCCAGGTTTCAGTATTGTAGTGGTGCCGCCAGAACTTGAACCCAGACAGTCTGACTCCAAGGCCACCCACACATAACCACTATACTTAACTGCCTCTTTTGTGCTTAACTATATAGCCTTAAGTAAAAAAAAAAAAAGGACAAATCACCAAACAGTATGTACAGTATGCTCCCAATTAAAATACATATAAACACACAAGGGGGAAAAGAAAAAGACCGGAAGAATATATGTCAAAATGATGGGTGATTTTTGTTTTCTTCCTTTTTTTTTTTTAATAAGCTCCATATTTTCTGCACATGAATTTTGTAACAAGAAAAAAGCAATAAATGTTATTAAAGTGCAGCCTGAATGCAAAGCTTCCAAAAGATGGTGGTGGTGAGTTTGCCCTAACAGAAGCAGAGGAGCCAGTCAAGTTGGGAGATGGGGAAGGGCACCCAGGGGAGAGAAATTTGTACCCCAGGGGTGCAAAGGAATGGCAGAACACAGTCTAGCTGAAGAAACTGCAAGTAAGTCCCTGTGCTAGGAATGAGGAGGGGAGAGCGCGTGGGAGACAAGGCCTCAAATCTAGGGAAGCCCCTCAAATAGAGAATTCCAAATCCCAATATTATCCTAAAATCTGCCCTGAGGGGAGATGTCCACTGGGGACCTAAGAGAGCTGTCCAGGAGTGGTCTGAGATTCCTGAAGGTTATTATTGTGTTACAAATCTTTTTTCTATCTTTGGAGGTGAAAAAGCTAGTGTAGGACATTAGACTCCATCAGCATATTTAGGTCAGAAGGTGCCAGGGTGCTGGGTAGAAGTCATCAGAGTGGGCTGTTCCTGGGCATGTTTTCATTAATCTGGCCTGGCTTCATAACTCAGGCTTACTCTCGCTCAGATCCGAGCCTGCACAGACATCCCATCAATAACCCCTGCCTTTCGCCATTCTGCCCATCTCTCGGGAGTCTCCTTGCCCCTCCCCCCCACCCATAGTATCAACCTCAGCTTATTAAAGCACTAGATTTTCAGGTTGTGGCTGGCCTGTCTTGTCCTCCACACCCAGCCCAGGCTTCCCAAAGTGCCCTGCTTCCCCTGTCTCTGCTGGGGAACCTGGGACAAAGACCAGTAACTGCTCTTCCGGCTCCTGGCTCTAGCCCTCTCGGAAACAACCCTGACCCCTCCCAACCCCAGCCGAGAGTCGCAGCGTTCAGTGCCCAGAATGCAGACTAGCAGCTTCTCCGCAGATTCAAGTTCCAAGCTGGAAATAGAGGGGCCTTTGCTCACGTCATTGCATGAAATTCACCATCTGCCACTTGAACAAGAGAGACTCAGGGATGTTTAATGTGAAAACTCGGCTCTTGCTTTGGGCAGCTGACTGTATTTCAGGATGAGGACCACAGCTGGCATGTTAATCCTGGGACCTGAGTTACTGGTATTCGGGATTTGGCCTAATATTGGTCTAATAAGTGATGAACCAACCCATAGTCACAGATCTCCTCCCTTTAAACAGCCACCTCTGTGCATGTCAGACTGCAGGCAGCAGGACCCAGAGAGCCCACTGGGCATTCAAGGTTGATCTGGCTGCTTGACAAGTGGCTGGGGGCAGAGCTGAAGAGACTGGCCCGGACAGCGGGGTGAGTCCCCCGCTTTGTGCCTGCTTTGTAGGTGGCAAGGGAAGGCAGACAGACTACGAGAGGCCGCTGTGATCATCTTTAGAAGTCGGAAGTGTCTATGTTCCTGCTACTGGAGAAGGGAAAACACCCCCTGCTTTCCCCTTCCCACCTCCTTTTTAGTAGTGAGCAGTCAAGATGTTTTGGGGGTTTCTCTTGTATCTGATGTCTCCTAGTGTAATTTTTGGTAGCTTGGATTTATTTGCCTGCCTTCAAGCCTCAAGGGAGTCTCAAAGGAGCTGCCTTCCGCTGGGTGTGCCTGTTTTATGCCTCGTTCCAACTCCTCAGTAAGTTCTATGCAGAGGTAGGGGTGGGAGGAATTGGATTTTGTTCTTCCTTTTTATTCCCCACAGCACTCAGCACAGTGTCTGATACACAAACAGCCCTGAACTCCAAACCCATCTGTCCAACATCTGCCTGACGTCTCCAGCAGGATGTCTAATAGCATAAATGTAACATCCCCCACCCCCGCCCACCTGGTCTTCCCCATCTCAGTCAATGACACAAAAATGTGGGTGCCATTTATGATTCTTCTCTTTCTCACCCCCACATCTAATCCAGCAGGAAATCCTGTTGGCTCTATCTTCAGATAGATCTGGAATCTGACCATGTCTCACTAACTTCACCTCCTCCGTCATCTCCTATCTGGGTTATTGCACTGGCCTCCCAGCTTCTATCTGGGTCTCCTGAGCCTGTTTTCAACATGGTAGCCAGAGTAGTATTCAAACCTACTCATATCCCTCCAGTGGCTCCTCATTTCTCTCTGAGCAAAAGCCACAGACTATGCAAGGATGATGAGACCCTACATGATCTGCATATACCACCCCCTAAACCATCCTATGTCTTTCTCCTCTCTCCACTCCAGTCACACTGGCCTCCTTGTGGTTCCTCAAGCACACCAGGCACACTCCTGCGTCATGGCCTTTGCACTGGCCGGTCCCTCTGCCTGATTTCTCTGCCCTCTTGGCTTGGCCTTCATCCTCTTTGGTTAAATGTCCCTTTCTCGATGAAGCCCACCCTTCCACAAATGTCCCTGTGCCAACACCTTCATTCTCCCTTGTTCTGCTCTCACATTGGACTCAGTTCCAGAATGCTATATAATGTACTCATTTTTTTTTTAATTTTATTTTTTATTTTTTTTTTTGAGACAGAGTGTCGCTTTGTTGCCCTGGCTAGAGTGAGTGCCGTGGCGTCAGCCTAGCTCACAGCAACCTCAAACTCCTGGGCTTAAGCAATCCTACTGCCTCAGCCTCCCGAGTAGCTGGGACTATAGGCATGCACCACCATGCCCGGCTAATTTTTTCTATGTATATTTTAGTTGGCCAGCTAATTTGTTTCTACTTTTAGTAGAGACAAGGTCTCGCTCTTGCTCAGGCTGGTCTCGAACTCCTGACCTCGAGTGATGCACCCACCTCGGCCTCCCAGAGTGCTAGGATTACAGGCGTGAGCCACCGCGCCCGGCCTATGTACTCATATTAACATATGTTTTTCAGTATATGTCTCTAAGTTTATTTTTAGTATATGTCTCCCCTACCAGAAAGTGAGCTCCACCACACTCAGAGTTTTGTTTGTTTTGTTCAGAGATGCATCCCCAGGACTTAGTGCCTGGCACAGTGCTTTTAAAGAATGAATAAATGTGTGGGTTCAAAGTGAATGGTGGTCACAGGCTCACACACTTTCCCCAGGAAGCCATGCTCCTCCACAGCTACTCTGGCGTCTTTGCATCTCTTTCAGGGAGCTAAGGAGCTGTGCATCTGCTGGACACACAGAAAGAGGGAACAAAATTGAACGGAGTGAAGAAAATGAGGAGACAGGCCATAGATTAGGAGAAAATATCCACAAAAGAAATACCTGGTAAAAGACTGACATCCAACATATATAAAGAACTCTTAAAACTCAACCATAGGGGCTGGGCATAGTGGCTCATGCCTATAATCCCAGCACTCTGAGAGGCTAAGGCAGGAGGATTGCTTGAGGTGAGGAGTTTGAGACCAGCCTGAGCAAGAGCAAGGGGAAGACCCCATCTCTACTGAAAATAGAAAAATTAGCCAGGTGTGGTGGTACGCGCCAGTAGTCTCAACTACTCTGGAGGCTGAGGCAGGAGGATCACTTGAGCCCAGGAGTTTGAGGTTGCATTGAGTTATGATGACATCACTGCACTCTAGCCAGGTCAACAGAGCAAGACCCTGTCTCAAAAACCAAACCAAACCAAACCAAAAACTCAACCATAGGACAATGAACAACCCAATTAAAAAATAAGAAAAGATGTGAACAGACACCTTACCAAAGATGATATACAGGTAGCAAATGAGCATATGAAAAGAAGCTCAATATCATATATCATTAGGGAATAGCAAATTCAAACAATGAGATATCATTACACATTTGTTGGAATTGCCAAAACCCAGAACACTGACAACATCAAATGTTGGTGAGGATGTAGAGCAACAGGAACTCTCATTCAGTGCTGGTGGGACTGAAAAATGAGATATCCACCTTACAACACAATTTGGCAATTTCTCACAAAACTAAACACACTCTTACCATACGATCCAGCAATCATGCACCTTGATATTTAACCTAAAGAATCAAAAACTCATGTCCATACAAAAACCTGCACACAGATGTTTATTCATAATTGCTAAAACTTGGAAGCAACCAAGATTTCCTTCGGTAGATGAATAGATAAACACACTGTGGTACATCCATGTAATGAAATATTATTTAGCAGAAATAATATAAAGAAATGAGCTACCAAGCCACGAAAAGACACGAAGGAATCTTAAATCCACATTAGTAAGTGAAAGAAGCCACTCTGAAAAAGCTACAGACTGCATCATTCCAATTATGTGGCATTCTGAAAAAGGCAAAACTATGGAGACAGTGAAAAAGATCAGTGATTGCCAGGGGTGGGGGGAGGGATGAATAGGAAGAGAACAGAGGATTTTAAGTCCTTTAGTGTGCATTGGCAGGAATGCAACTACATTTCCTACAGCAGCAATGGCGATGATAAAATGTGGGCCCAGGTCTGGATATAGATTGTCCTTAGGACAGAATTGCTATAGGAGAGAAAACCAGTAGCTTGTTTGACCTTGGCTTCTAGACAGTGGCTGAAATCCTGCTCCTGCTTTCTGGGGTCATCTATCCCAGCTGTTCCTGCTTCTCTGTTTCTCCCCAACCCCTCACCCCCAGGGCCCAGTGGCATTTCTGTGGATTAAAGGATCCTGCTCCACCCCAGACTTTGGGAATGGGGCATAGGAGCAGCAACAGGAAGTCTTTCTTTTATCTTCTTGCCCTCATTCTTGAGTTGAGTGAAAAAGGAACATGTCCAGGGCATCTGCAGAGGATCCTCCAGGAGGTTCTCTTCATCTAGGGCCCTCATCTAGGGCCATCTTTGACCCTGAGGATTGTGAAATGAGGGTTGTTCCAGAACAAAGCCCCTTCTCTGGTAGAGGCCCCGGGAGCTTCTCTGGATAGGTGAGAAGTAGCCATTCTGAGTCTGCAAATCTACTGCGTGAAAAGACCTATGGTCCATTCAACTTTTTTTCAATAGACTTTATGTTTTAGAACAGTTTTGGGTTCACAGCAAAATCAAGCAGAACATACAGAAAGTTCCCATATCCGCTCGACTCTTCCTATCCCCCATTTCCTACCACTCACTATGGACACCTCCCATTAGAGTGGTGCATTTGTTACAATCAATGAACCTGCATTGACATGTCATTATCACCCAGAGGCCAGAGTTTATATTAGGCTTCACTCTTGGTGCCGTACATGCCTCCTGGCCCAGGCACGAATCAGGCCCAAAGACAGGACTCCTTTTTGCAGTTTGTGCAAAGGTGCTGAGTATACTGGCTACAGCCTGCACAGTGAAGCCTGCTCTCTGGGACTTGCCAGGGCCATAAGCAAGTTTTCTGTTAGGACAAGGGAAAGGAAAAGAAGACAAGAGTCTTTCGTTAAGCACCTGGGAAAAGGAAGCGGTGGAAAAGTATTGTTTCCATTCCTAAGAATGAAGGCATTGCCTTCAATGGTTTCCAGTTTTCCTGACCATTTACTCTGTGGGTGCTTTGATTTCCTGGCTAGAACAGGTTCCAAATCCTGTTTTCTGATTTCCAAGGTCTTTTTACTAGATTAGGGAAGATTAGACATAGAACGGGGAGAATTCCTATGGGCAAAGTTAAATTACAGCTTAAACAGAGCAAGTTCTCACCAAAATCATTCTTCCCTGGCTGGGTTTAAAGAGAAAGGGCCAGGATAATCTTCTGAAGCCGCTACAGGGACAGGAGAGGTTGTACTCAGATTGTTCTTCTTAAACCCAGATAGTTCCTGGTTGTATTTTAATTCTTGCTCTTCATTATCAGCTCTTTATTATCATAGAGGAAAGGATGAGAGGAAAAGATGTCTTAGGAGACGACTGTTATGTTTTTCCATTCAAGTTAAGTTCACCAAGATGGCATTTAAAGTAATCCTGCCAACACAGCTGCAGATTAAATATATTACACTCCGGGTAACACCATCATTGCCCACTTGAGAAATTAATGCTGTCCTTAACATATTGATATTCATTTTAATTCCTGGGGAGGAGATCGCTTGTAGCCTGATGGGTGCATGTGGAGTGGGGAGGGGCAGCCCTGGGCCTTGACTTTGGGAATATTAGGGGCGATTTAGGGGTTGGCCTAGTGTGTGAACTTCAGGATTTGCAGGGTTGGGGCCCCTCCCTGCTCCTCTCTTGGTTTCCCCCAGCAGCCTGGTTACAAATTTGTCCCTCTCCAGGGCCAGCTCAGACAGCTAAGCAAAGGAAGGTGAGTAGCCAACCCCAGCAAAGAATTTCAGGTCTTGACATCTCAGTGCCCCGAACTAGCTCTGTTTGGAGCCCACCCCGCAGCTGTGACTGCAGAGAAAGCATGTGGGCCACCGGAACACAGATGCCAGAAGGCTGGAATTGTGCAGCTCAGGAGCTGAAGGAATTTCAATGAACAGAAAATAAGGTCAGAGCAGGGGAAAGGGAAAGAAGTCAAAAGCCCTTTTTTAAGTACCCGGGAAAATGAAGAGGCAAAAAATTATTATTTCAATTACTATGAAAATGTATTTTATTAGAAGATGGGGATTCATCATTGACACTCAAAAGCCCGAAAAGCAATATCCAGCACTATAATACCCCTGTCTCCATGCAGGGAGAATGACTTATTAAATCGGAAGATGAATGTTTTGCAGTTCAGTTAAACTGCGTCTGTTAAAAAAGAAACAGCTATAAACTTGCTGTGGATCCCTAACCCCTCCCCACTAAAGCTGCCTCTTGCCAACCCCCAACCCTGCAGAGCTTTAAGGATTTTGACCTCCCCTTCACATTTCTATGGCATATGAAAATTCAGGAGTAAGAAAGGAAAAAAAAATCTGCAAATTAAATGCAAACCAGAGTTTTTTTTATTATTTAAAAAAAACCAGTTGCATATAGTTCAATTGTTGCAAAGTGCGACAATGTAAATGCGGTGCATTCTTATGTATAACAGCTTTTCCTTCCCTCCTATGGCAGCCTCAATAACTCGGAGCTTCTGTTCTGCATGAATAAATATGTATAAAATGTAACGCTGCAAAGAAATAAAATCCGATAACTGAAAGATACCATTTCCTAGATTCCAGGGGCAACATGAGGCACCAGCTTTTCTGATTCTTTGGTATTTATGTGAGCAGCCATTGAAATGATAATGTGGAATTTAGTATTTTTTTTTCAAGGGCAACTAATTTCCAGCTGTTCATCCCGGCTTTAAGAAGTAGAGGTTCTGGTGGTCTGTCTCCCCATTCTGTTTTCTGGGTAGGGTCTGTGGCTGCTTCCCTGCTCCCTCATTCAGGCCATATATTCACGACCTCTAAATCCTTTCCCTTCACCGCCTGGGAGTCAAACTCCCAAGTAAGTGAAACAAAGTATTTATCCTTCGGAGCCAGCTGTTCGCAGCCTTTCACCACTGATACTCGCAGGCCCCAGATGACTGCAAGCTGGACGGGCTCCCGTGCGCGAGGGCGCTGGCCACTACTCCTAATTCCCTGCCCACAAAAAGGAAACTTCACCCCTTTCTCCCCCTAGTATCGAAATCATATAGGATAGTATTTCAGTAATAATCTTCTATATGAGCCAATTTTTTTAAAAGAGGACATTGCTTACAAACTCTGGCACTTTGTAGCCAAATACTTGGGACTCTGCTGACAGTCCTGACTTGCCCTCTGTGGTTTGTGGAAGGCTGAAGCTGGGAATTATTAACATTAGGGACCAGATTGTTTGCTTCCAGCCCCCAGGGCTCTTGCAGGCCAGCCCCAGCCTACCTTTCCTGCTTGTCTCCTAGCATTTCACCCGTCTGCACTGTCCAAAAACCCAGTGAAGTCTCACGCCATCCTTCCACATGCCTCTTGGGCTTTCCAGGTCTTCCTGTCATTGCACTGACTCTTCCCTCTATGTGTAACGCTCTTTCCAGCCTTTCTAGATTTGGGATTCTCAGCCTCCAAGATTCAGCTCAGATGTCACCTGTTCTGCAGCTCCTTACGCATCCTATCCATCCCATAGTGATGTGTCTACTGGCTCTCTCTGCCAGCTTCCTCCAGGGCAGACATCAGGGCTTAGCACCTTCTGCCTCACCAGTACTCAGTGTCCATGGTGCAAGTCCAAGTGCCCAGTGTTTGTTGAGGGGTTCAATGAATGAACTACCCAGAAGAGACAGTATCTAGCTTATTCTTCCAGTTTTCAGGATTTTCCTTGCAGCCCCATCCTAGGAGAGGGATGGCAGGAGAATACTTGGGAGCAATTGAAAAGTGACTTAGGAGAGAGGTCACTATCCAATGATAAAGATCCCACCAGTGGTGACATGTCCAATCTCAACCTTGGCTCACAGCCCAGGGGCACTTCGCAAACATGCTTTGTAAATGACACTGTATGTTTGTGATGCTTGGGTTCTGTAAATAAACAGCACTTGAAGTATAAGATTAGAGGTAAATAAACGAGTTAGGAATAGTCTGCTATTTCAGCAGAGCTACTTATTTCCTCAAATGAAAGCCAAAACCTGGCTTGGTTAGCAACAAAATGTAAACAAATTTTTGTTGATGTTAAGGGTAGAAAGGAAGCCTCCAAGTTTTGATGGGAACCTCTCCCTTAACTGCTGTGTGATCCGGGGCTAGTTTTTAACCTCTCTGGGCCTTGGCCCCTTATCTTTAAAATGGGAAATGATAACAGTGCCTCCTTCATTAGGTCCTTGCAGGTATCTAAATATAAATTACATAGCATGATGCCTCAAACAGAGAAGCACTCCATAAATATTAGCTATTTTAATTATGTTTGGGTTTCAAGGATTTTGTTTTGCCCTTATAAATATATCCAGCGGACATCGTGTTTTGGTCTTTTCTCTCCTCTCCAAACCAAGCTCTCCTAATGAGAGAGCTGATACATCAGAACACAGCTAAGCAGTGATAAGACCCTCTGATGCCTCTGCGCTGCTGGGAGTCCTTCAACTGAGCCCCTCAGCCTCTGGGATAAGGTGTCCCAGCCATTTCAACTGTTTTGGTGGCTCAAACCCCTCTTTGTTCACTTTCTCCCTATCCTTGGTTGTATGGATGAGAATAGCCAACTCTGGAATATACACTATTGGTGCATAACTAAAGAGCTATTCTTCCTTATCATGAGCCAAAACAGAGGGGCGATAGGGAGGTCATCTCAGCCCACGGGGTGGCTGGGTCAATTGGTAGGTCCTTGGTATGTTCATGCCTTCAAGCTGTCAGTTTCTTTGCCCTTAAGCAGCCCACCACACCCAAAGACTATACTCCCCTGTGCAGGGCCCACCAGAGCCAGGAGACGCAGAGTGGGAAACCAGACCGGGAGTGGTAGGAAGCCCCGAGGCCAGGGCCAGCAGCTTGTGAGCACACACACTCCTGGAGCCCACCACTCAGCATCCCTGCCCCGTTACAAAACCTGCCCCAGGGACAACCACACATGTGGGTAGCTGGGGGCTCTCCTCGAATTGACAGCAGTTTCTTGCTGTAGCTGGGTGGAGCATGAGCTGCTTACAAAAACATTGCCTCAGAGACACCCGCAGTGTGGGACCCAGGGAGTCGGAGTCAGGGGAGGGTGGAGGGAGAGGCAGAAAGATACAGGGTGAGAGCATGGCTTTGCACCCCACTTAGAGGGGCCACCTGTGCATCCGTACATCACACACACACACACACACATGCACACATTCACACACATATGCACACATGTACATGTACACGCACACATGCACACACATGCACATACACGTGAACACACATTCATACAAACACGCACACTAACGTATGAGATTAGTCACTTCTCAGCTGGGACTGGGAGGCAGGGAAGGAGGCAATACAACCAAGTGGTCCTCTCTCTTTACCAGACTTGACCTTTGTCCCCAGCCAGCCTCATCTCCTCCCACAGCTGCCTCCAAACATAACGGCTGGGAGAGGAAAGCCCGAGTGTGCTGCACTACTACTGCAGGCCGGCTGTGTGAATCCACCACAGTTACAAGAACGGCTCCTGGGTGAGCTGGAGCGGGGCGAGGAATCCCTGGGATTTAAGGTTAGAGAGCACAGTAGGGGATTGGCCTGGTAAAATGGTGTTTAGGGGCCTCTGCGGGGAGAGACTGGAGGGTCAGTGCATGCCCAGGGAGGGGGCTCTGAGAGGTGGCAGGACAGGCTGTACACAGAAGGCTCCGGTCTCTGGGTCACACTTTCTCACTTTTCTGCTTGTCAGTTTACCTGACACGCCAAGTTAGGGAGATCACCTGGCACTTCTGGACTCAGGTCCCCCGGCTCTTCATTCCTGGCCAGCCCGGGAGGGTGAGCAGAGCAAAAGGTTTCCCAACAGAGGTGCATCCCTGGCTTCATCAAAACGGAGGCTCGTAGCTCAGGGAACGGAGAGCAAACTGGATGTCTAGGCCAAGCTGGAAGTCGAGGGGAAACTGTCCCCACTTTTCAATGTATTCTTGCTCTTTCACTGTAGCCATCATATTTAAGCCACCATGGGCAGACCCCAGAGGCTGGAAGGGACATTCAGAGTGATGTCAGCTGTTTCTTATCACAGAACAATGGGTGGGAGCAAGAGCTAAAAATTGTGGTTCTTGTTCCCAACCCAGTGTGGCTGTAGTAAGGTCAGGGGCATTGCCTCTGGGTCCCTCTATGTCTTCTGTGGCAGAAAGAGAAGACAGGCCCTTACCTGTGGGAAATGCTTTTCTATGACATTGCTCTATCATCATCTTACTCTCTCAGCCCACTCACTCGCACCACACACTGGGCAGGCAGGCAGAGATCTCCAGGTGACAAGTGAAGAGCCAGACACAGATTTAAGTGACTTGGGTAAGGCCACATGATGAGCGCACACACCTCTGGGACGGCCCTCAACGTATTTTACTGTGATGTGTCTGCTCTGGACGGCCTGTCCCACCAGACTGCATGAATCAGTTAGCAGCAGAGGTGAGATTTCAGGCCAGTGGGGAGGGATGAGCGTCTCTCAAGAGGAATGTTGACTTCAAGAACCATCAAAAGAAGCAGACAGAATCTTGAGATTAAGTCCCACCTCTTCAATCTACAGAAGACAGAACGGAGGTCCAGAGAGGTTAGGCTACAGACTCAATCCCACACAGCAAATTCAAGGCAGGGCCAGGACTACCACCCAGGTGTTTCCACCACACTACTCCACGCTGGGCAGGGAGGTCGGGGAGCTGGCACAGGGTGCTTCACGCTGGGGGAGGTATGATTCCAGGCCTTGGGGTACACACCCGCTTGAAAACAAAACCACATGATTCAACACACATCTGCAGCAGCAGTGCAATTATCTCTGAGATCTAAGCATTGATCGATGGGAGTTTTAATTACCAAAATCTCTTCATCCTCCCCCACAGAAGAAAAGAAAAAAAAAATTTTCTGGCATGTTTACTTCATGACAAGATACCATAAAATTCTACGTCACACAGGGGTGTGCTACATTTGCAAAAAGGGGGTGCTAAACACCATTTTTGTGGTGGTGGTTGTTTCTGCAGCTGAAAATATTGTTCCTTCTGATCTTTCAGACTGAAAAGCAGATTGCCGCATATGCCCAAGCTGGGCTTCAAAACGGAATAGCTGCACCCCAACTCAGGCCTGAAGTGGAGAGCAGGGCCTGGGCCCAAGACAGCACGTGTAGGGGCGGGGGAGACAAAGCCAGCAGCGCAGGCACTCCGCCTGCTGAGAGAGGCAGGTGAGTAGACAGAAGCCCCTAGGAGCCCCACTGCCATAGCGGGGTGGCACCGTGACCTCTGCCCCTTTCCCCACTGTCCTTGTCATCTGCTTCACAGGACTCTGTGGGTCAAATTGCACATGAACTTTCCAGAGTCTCAAATGGCTCTATAAATTAATTTTTTTATACATTGATAAATTATTTATACATTTATAGTTTTAAAAATCTTTTTAAAATTAAAAAAATTAAAATGTATTTAAAAACTATTTTTAAGATATCTACAAATTTATAAATTATTTCTTTACAGACACTGAATCAGCTCTATACATGTGAGGTATTGTTGTTCCATAAAGATGCAGACAATGGCTGTCGATGGCCACCCTGGAGTTTTAAAGGAAAAAATTGTTCGAAACCTGCTGCTAACTAAGGCAGCTGTCATCTGCTTTACGCTCGGGTTGGCTTCTCTCGCACGGTGGCTGTCGGTGTACGTGTTCTATGCCTGATGCTAACTGAGGCCCTTCCCGGTCGAGGCTCGATCCCTGCTCTGAGTAGGTGCCTGCCGTGTGGCAGGCCCACGTGGTTGTAGGGGACATCTCCAGGTGGCCTGGGCCCTCCTCCCTGGGCCTGGGCCTGGGCCTGCTTGCTCTCACCAGGTCCCCCCTCACCCTTCGTGCTCTGTCCTGCATGAGCAGGGCAGGGGGAGGGATGTGGGGACCAAGCCCGTGGGCTGCATTTCCCGGACTTCCCATCTCATGTGGATTTAGTCTGGGTTGGGTCATCGAGAGGCACTGGCAGGAGATTAAAGAGCAAGAGGGAGGGAGAAGCCAGGGTATTTCTACTTCCTCTTGGAGTCCAACAGTGCCTCTGTCCTCACTGTGTCTACTGAGACCCACGGGGTTCCAGTGTCCCCAGGGAAAGACAGCCCAGTCCCTGGACCCTCCTAACTCTGCATCCTCCTTTGTCCCCACCCTGAGGGCAGCAGGTGCTGGTTCTGGATGGCCTCTCATCCTCTGTTTGGCTTATGAGACCTCCCATCACCTGCGCAAGCAATTCCTTTCATTAAATCCCCTCTGTTGTTAATACAGCCCCCAGCCTCAGACGAGGACGTGCCTTTGCTGGTGTCCAGGGTCTGCTACCTGCAGGCCTTAACTCGGGGAGGACCAGAGTCTGTCAGACTCGTGCTTCTTACAGCAATTGTATTTATCTGTTCCCTGTCCTCTCATCTGTCCCCCTCCACTAGGCTGAAAGCCTCCTGAGGGCAGGGACTTGGGCCATCTCATTTACGATTATGTGTCCCCAGTGCCTAGAGCCGAGATTAACATCTAACAGAAGCAAAATACTTGCTGAGAGAAGAAATTAGCAAAACCCCTTAAGTTCCAAACAGCGCTCTCCCCATGGGGCAATGCCCCTCTTTGGGGTAACCCCCCTTGGAGTAAGATCTATTGCTGCCTGGAACACACCCAGTCGGGTCCTGCTGGCCTTGTCCATGACAGGGAGGCAGCAAAGTGCAGCCAAAAGGGACGGGGCTATGGAGCTGGAGCCCTGGCTCCATCCCTGGCCACTGGTGTGACGGAGACCAACTGGGGACAAGTGACTTAACCTCTCTAGACCTCAGTTTCTCTGGCTGTAAAAGGCTGCTGAGAGTGGCTACTCCATCCTAGGGTTGTTGTAAGAATCAAACAAGGTGATCAAAAGCCTGGCCACCCCATAGCTGCTGAATAACTATTACGAACATCGTCACCTCCATGGGAGTCTCACTCAACAGGGATGAAGACAGGTGCTGAGGGGACATGGGAAGCTTCCCTAGTTGTGAGACTGTCCCCAGTTTTCTGTGAGGATTAGAGAATCGCCTTTCCCAGTCTCATTAGCATTTCTGTGGCTTCACCTCATCTTTTCCCCGATTTTCCAGAGAAAAGCAGCATTTAGAAGTAGGATCCATCCTGTCTCTTTTCAAGAAGGAAACTGAGTTCTAGAAAGGCAAAGCAGCCTTGCCGAGGGCACGCAGCCTGTCACTAGTGCGATGGAGGGCGCAGGGCTTCTGAGTCACAATCTGAGGAAGCCTGCACGTCCTCAACACCAGGGACCCAGACGGCCCGTCCACACCCAGGCAGCCTCGGGAGAGGAGAGAAGGGAGGTGCCGGCCAAGGGCCCCCCAGTTGAAGGGAGGTGGGCGTCTTCCTGACCGCAGAGATCCAGGACTGGGGTGGTATGGGGAATCCACCACAGCTCTTTGTCACATGTGCATGGTGATCTTGCCACGCCCTGTTTTGATCAGGGGTCTGGGCCAAAGGACAGAGAGAGGCCTCAGCTGGCAGAAAAGGGAACATCGCCCCAGGAGAGAGGGCAGCTGCAGGTGTGGGACTGTGAGGGTGTATTAATCCTGTCTTTTTACTCTGTATTTCTGGTGCTTTGACATCTTGGGGCCTTACCCATCCTTGAGGGCCTGCCCCTCCCATGGCTAGCTAATCCCCGGGGATAGTAAACTCCCGTGTGGGTGCACCTTTCACGTGTAAACCAACCGATTCAGTGCCCACACCTGCAAAGACTCCTCTATCGGACCCTCACACTCCAGGGCCAGGTACCAGACAAGAGGCACAGCCCCTGTGTCCCAGAGCCCGCTGGAATTATCCACACTAGCCAGTCCTACACCTGCTCACCTGCCTCACCTGCTCCTTCCCAGGGAAACCATGGTAAAGACTCCTACTCACGTTTTCCCTCACTCCCTCTGCCTCCCAGCCGACCCCAGGGCTTCCCCGTGTGGCTCTCCATGTCCTACCTCCTGTTTCTAGGGCCCTGTGAGTATAAAACCTTCTTCCTTCGTGACAGTCATTTCTGTGTCTGTGTATTTTTCCACACCTGGTTAAAACAAATCCCAGATACCTGCAAAACAAGAGGGGCCTCTGTACAAAGCAGGGATTATGCTGCTTGTTTAGAGGTTCGGCAATTTAGGACCTGGGAGTATCCTATTACTGTTACCCTTAATTATACCCTTGATCCAAACCCTTTCTGATGTGGGAACAATCCCAAAGAGCTAGCAGGGAGTCCTATCACTCTCTCACGATGAGATAGGCCTGAATAGTGTGTGTCACCATGTTTCTTGTCACCCTTAACACACCCAGATTACTTGCCTGATACTGGCCACTCAAAAACCAACACCAGTGACCTCACCATGCCCCAAGGGGGTACGACCAGATCTTAAACTCCTAGCCCTGCATTCCTCTCCAGGGAAAGTTGTATCTGCACGCTAAAAAAAAAAAAAGTTGAGCCAAAGATGGCATAAAATTAGTTCCTTCGACAGACAAATTTGCTCCTGAAACACTCTGCCAACCTGCTAATGAGTCGTCTTGAACCTTGCGTGGTGTTACCTCTAATTTTGCAGCCTGCTAGGATTTGAGTTCTGTGGACAGCCTCACATTTGGTTTGGAATTATAGGCTGAATTGCCGCTCACTCCTATTATTGTGCTGTCAATCTTGGATTAGCACATTATAATATGGTACACTGAATGCATCTGTTCTGTATATCACGGGGCCTCATTGTCATTTGTTGAATCATTTTGTCTTATATGATTGTTAAGCAATTATTTCATCTGGGGCGGCTTAAACTTTGATTACTGTATACTATTTACGGGGGATACAAAAAGAGGGGGGACAACTCCACCATCAGTTGATCTCATCAGTTCTCAGCTCCAGGGTTCACAAATATTTATGTTGGAGTGCAAAGGCTTCCCGACACCTGGACACTTGGATCTGAGAAGGCAGCTGGGGGAAGGGGATGGTGTAGACACAGCTTGACTTAAGGGCTGAAGAGTTTGCAGGTTTGCAGGCAAGTGAGTGAAGAGCCACATGGAAAATGTCCCTCTGTCTGCCATCACTGGCAGTTCTTCTTGCTCCCATACTGCTGAGAGGGCTCCCACACAGATCTCAAACACAGGGGCCGCTTTACAATGAAGACGAAATGCGCCCAGTTCTACCACCTAGTTAGAAGCAGTTATGAAGGTTGAAAAGCTGTTATCTGAGATTCATAGCCCAAATCTGTGAGATAGACTCTCCTAATTAATAAGACAAGGAAGACTAGAAAGTTGCTAAAACTACCTGGCAGGGCTTGGAGCCCGCTGTCACCACCACGACGGTAGCATTGCCTTCTCTGCTGAGCCTATTATAATGTCAGGGCGTGCGTTCTCTTCTCCCCGTGGGATGGTGAGGATGGCTATTAGGTGGAAGCAAATGCAGATCACGACTAAGGCTGCAGGAGCACAGTTAATCAAGGAAGAGCCACTTGACAAGACTCACTCGGTTCCCGACTGCTAAGAATACCAGGAAGGGAAAAGGGAGACGGAAGAACCTCTTCCAAGGGTCAGCATCTGTCCCCTAGACTTGGCCACCCCTCAAGCCCAGGTGCTTCCTGACATCCTTCCTTCTCCTTTGAGCGTTTTCCTACTTGTCTCTAATCTCCAGTGTGAATTTTTGCTTCCATGCCTGCGCTCATCCTATTCCCTTTGCCCTGCCTGAAAAGAATTCCTTCTTTTCTCTCGGCTCATTCAAGTCCTGCCCATCCTTCAAGGTATGGCCAGGCTCACCTCTTCCAGAAAGCCCCACCCTGCAGTGCCATCTCCATCCTGAACCACAGCACAGTGGCACTGACTGTTAGATACTTATCACATTACATCTAACAAGAGTTCACTGTACTCTCCCCAAATGAAGAGTATACTTGTTGGATATCAGAAAAGAATATTATATCTCTTTGCACACAGTGGTGCATTTGGCACTGCAAGTGAAGACTGTGTAACACTGAAAACAGGTTCTAGCTGCCCCAGGAGATGTACACCATCCTTGCTTGATGCTAGTTAATAAAGAGCTCTTATTTACCAAGAGCTTCTGAGTGCTAAGGACTTTACATGAATCATCTCATCCAATTTTTCCAATGATCCCATGAAATGATTTCTCTTATTTCCCCCTTTTACAGATGAGGAAACTGAGGCTTAGAGGTTTAGGTGATGTGCTCACCTGGCACATTTCTGGAAGACTCATTTCTTGAACCAGAAATCAAGGCCAGGTCTGGCTGGCTCCAGCATCCTCCCTTTTTCTCCACACAAGCACAGAGTAGGCTGGCGCTGCCCTTTCCCGGACACAGGTGCTGAGCTAGTCCTGTTCACCCACCTCCCCGGCACCAAGCATGTGACACAGTGTGAGCCCTCGGAGTCTGCGAGGCAGCTGACACTTGCCCTCCACCTGAAGCAAAGGAGCTGTACCCTCTAGTCCCAAAGACCCCGAGGATGCCCAGTGGACAAGCACACACGACAGTCTCTAGACACCCATCATCTCCGCTTTCTGGCAGAGGTCCCCAGTGACGCTGGGGATGAAGTCAGCACTCACACACCCAAATGAACGCTCCTCACTGGTGTCCACACGGGGGCCCCTAGGGAAGCCTCCCCGTGTCCCAGGCACACCGTCTGCATGCAAGAGTGTGGGAACCCGGAGTGTGGGAAGTGCCTTTGGGCCAGTTTATAGGGCACTCCGAGAACCCACTTCATTGCTTCACGGCCGCAAACTGCCTGAAGACTTGATTTACCCACCCCCATGGGAGACGGGCTCCCTTCTCTTCTGTGATTAACGCGGAATTACAGGTTAAAGAGGAAGTTGTACTCATTTGTTGATTCATTCATTCACTCACTTGCTCATTCATCAATCATTTCTTCAACAATGAAACCCTTACTAGACAAATACTGACTCTACTCCAGATCAGCTCTGCCGGGGGCTTGGACTGTGAGTGAGTAAGCATCTCTTCCCACAGGGCGCGCAGGGTCTATCTCTGCACTGTACAGAGAGACAAGGCAGAGCGATCAGAATCAGCCACCAACCGTCGGTTCTCACCTGGCACATTTTGGGAAGAGGCGAAAGGCAGGTGCACAATCCAGGCTGCTCCTCAAGAGGAAATTCGACGCAGCTCACAGCCATTTGGATCTGGCCCAGTTTGACAGCATCCTATCGCCCTGGCTATCGGTTAGTGGCTGGGGGACCTTGAGGGCTTCTTCAATTCCCCAAGCCTAGACTTTCTGATTTTTAAAATGCAGCTGGAAACAATGCCCACCTCATGGAGTTGTAAGGGTTAAATGGGAGCACATGTATAAAGCACTCAGCACATGTGAAGTCCGTAATCTCAGGTCAAGGCCAAGACACAGGGGCAGGGAGAGGTGTGACCCCTTTCTATGCAGAGCCATGCAGGACCCTGCCACTTGGCCTCCCTTCCAGGGCCAGTGCAGCCTGCCTGACCCAGAGCAGCGGCCTGGGGGGGGGTGCCTGACCACTCTGCTGTGCCTGGCCTAGTTGTCCAAGCCCTTGCTCCTCACCCAGCAGTAGCTGCGATGATGACAAGTATCTGAGACAGGGCAGTCCAGCTGTCTGCGAGCCAGAGGGTGGGGGGCTGTGAGGCAGGGGCAGAGGGGGGTGGTGGAGGGCGCGGTTAGCAGTGCTGTCCACTGCGGCAGGCGTCTTGCGGGAGAGGCCAGAGAGGCTGAAGGAGGGCCAGGGATCACCCAGGGCGGGGCGCTGCTCAAATCAGAGAGTAAAGATGCCAGGTTGTTAGTCTAATCGTGACTCATCTCTGCTTATTTTACTCCTTGTGACTTGTATTCCTTTATTTTTTAATCCTCCCAAGTTGCTGGGCCCTGCAGAAACTCCTAGTGTATTTTTATATTTACCAAGTGAAGTTTTATGATGTTCTCTAGCACTTTATATCTTATTCACTTAAAAAAAAAAAACCCTCTGAAATATCTCTGGAGACTGAACACACACACAGACACATGCTGGGAACAGTAGCTGCCTTGGAGGCAGAGAACCAGGAGGGAGGGAGACTAGCTTTTCACTATGACCCTTATTTACACACCTGCTGACTCAAAAAAATTTAATAACAACAACAATAAAAAGGGAGTTAGTGCTCTAAGTGTAATTGCTTTCTACTTTTTTCCAGTTAATTGTCTTTCCCCTGTGGTGACCTGCAAAGGACTCCTCGCATCTGCTCTAGGACATAAGCCCCTTGGGTACAAGACCAGCCCCACAGGAGAACCCACAGTCTTGGCGGCTGCTCCAAGGATGGGGTTTATAAATGAGGTCCTGCTGGCCTCCAGCTGGCCCCCTGGATCGCTTCTCAGCTGGGCCACATAGGCTTGCTCAGGGGCAGGGACACTGGCTCTGAGGCCCCGTATTCCAAGGAGGATCTCACACATTGTCATGTAATAAATCTTCCTAAGCCATTATCTTTATGCTATTCTTATGTGTGTGCCTCCCTTCTGTCCCCATCGAATCTCAGCTCCCTCCTGGGTGTCAGAGGCCTTTGCCACCAGGCCCTCGTGCCCAGCCGGCTGGCTGTCCTCACTTCTGTCCAGCGTACAGCCAGGCCTTGTCTTCTCCACGCCAGGAAGTGCTGGGCTCAGGATTCTTTCGCCTGACTCCAACTGCTGGGAGTTCTTCTCTCCTTTCCTGGCTAACCCTGGACCAGTCTCATCCAAGAGCTCCCTCCTCCAGGAATCCTCCCAGGCTTCTGAAAACCTGCTCTGATCTTCTTCAAACTCCCAAGGGCTTCAGCCACGATGGGATTTAATCACTGAGAAGTGCCTCCCGTAGTTTATTCAAAAATACGTTTGTTTTGCCTCCCCGACTAGATCAGAAGCTCCTGGATAGCCCGGCTCATGTTCCAGCCACCTCTGCACCCCACAACACCAGGCTCACTGCACATCTTCAAACCTTGAAACCACTTGATATGATATGGAGTCAGAAGACCTGGGTGTGACCTCTTGGAGACTGAGTTTGCACAGCTATAAAATGGGGAAGATATTCCTATCACACGGGACGTATTGAAATCGGGGCTCAGGGGAGAGCAGCACCCGCCATGATGGAGGGGAAGGAGAGGAAAGGAGGGTCTCTGGGAGGGAGAAACAGCAGGAGGCAGAGGCTGGGCCATCTGAACCCACAGGACGCCTCTTAAAATCCAGAACAACGAAGGGGCTGAGAATAGGAAGGTGGGCTCTGGGGAGGGACCCCAGCCTCTATCGGGGGAAGATGCTACTGCATTCTCCTTTCTGCTCTAAGGCTCTGGGGAGATGGTAAGTGGGAGAGAAAATTAAAGGCAAGAAAAGTCTAAGGAAGTCGTCAAAGCACAGCCAGGCGAACAGAACCCTGGAAAAAGGAGGTAAAAGGTAATGCCGTAAATTACAGCTTAAAAGCCTCGTTTTGGGCAAATTGCTTTTTAACAAGCAGACAAGCTCTATCAATAGCATCTACCGTATGTTTTTATAAAGTGCAGAAATATGTTTTTAAAAGGCCAGTAAATAAAGTTCCTATCGATTTGAACTCAAGTGTAATCTGTTTTTCTGTCTGCCACCAACACTGGTAATAAAGCAGAATCATGTAATACGGTATTTCAGCTAATGTGACTATACATCACTGCAGGGACGCCCTGCTCGGTGGCGATCTATCATTTTCTATTGGTATTGCTTAGCTGCAGAATTTATAAACTTGCTCCAAATTGATGCAATGTTCAATTTTCTTTTCCAATTTATTTTTGGTTGAGCCAAGCAATATTGAGGTCTCCGAGCAAGCCGCTGAGCACTACCAGATGTTACCTGGAAGACCTCACGCTACTTGATAGGAGTAAGGAGAATGGAAGCCAGCACTTACCACCCTCCGCAGGCAGAGAGATGGAAGGCCCTGGACGTGGGTGAGTGATGGAGAAGAGGCAGCTTCCTGCCCTGGGGCCCAGCAACAATTGTGCTCTGGGGTGTGAAGGGTGAAGGGTAATAGAACACCCAAGAGAGAAACTGCAGCCACAAGCACCCAAGAGTCTGGAAATTTCACTAGGATGCAGACGCTGGTTGCATAGGTCTAGCAAGTGGCCAGGCAATGCCAGTGCTGCTAGTCCGCGGACCACAGTTTGGGTAGCAATTTTCTAGAATTTTAGGAGGTTTTTGTCAATAAGCATCCTGAAGTCATAGACTTAACAAATCTCAGAGCTGAAAGACCCCAGTAAGAAATCTGGTGCATTCTCCAGTCTTCACTGGGAAGATATTATTAGCTCTATTTCTCAGACTCCCTGCTTCCCTGCCCTATGCCCTGGTGGCACTGTTGGGCACACCTGTGTTGTTCCACCTGCCATATCGCACTGTGTTGTGCACTGGACAGTGAGTGTTGGGAGATCACTGGTGTTCAGAGACAGCCTGGCGGGCGTCAGGTAGCAGTGCAGTGCGGTGGAAAGAGTTTAGAATTAGACAATATGGGTTTAAATCCTGACTCCACCACTTACTGGCCAGCATGCTCCATCTTAGGCAAGTTTCATTACCTCTCTGAGCCTCAGCTTCCTCACTAGTAACTTGAGAATAAAGTTCTTTCTTTAAAACCTACCCGCCTTATAAGCATAACATATACAGGCTGGGCAGAGTGGCTCATGCCTGTAATCCCAGCACTTTGGGAGGCCAAGGCAAGAGGATCATTTGAGCCCAGGAGTTTGAGACCAGCCTGAGCAACACAGCAAGACGCCATCTCTACCAAAGAAAAAAATAATATCTACAGTACACTGCCCTTGACACAATACCAGATGTGCAGTAAGGGTAGCTGCCTCATGTATTTCTCCAGTATACACTTGCCAAATGAATGAATACTTATGTGGCAGCCGAGAGAAAGGAAGCGTAAGTGGCTCACACTAGATGACAGAGTAGGAAGAAGCCAGGGCAGAGGGCAGGGTGGGAAGGACGGACCTGGCTCCTCCTCTTAGCCCGATCCCACCTGCTTTCTCCCACAGCCTCCGATGAAATCCAAGTGACAAATGCATGAAATGCTCATTTCGGCCTCTTGGGCTGGTGTCACTCATGCCACCCAGAGAGTAAAGCTGTCTGGGAACCAGGAGTGTGAGTGTAGGATGACAACATGGTTAGGCACGGTATTGTCCCTAGTGCACTGTGAGTTCCTGGTGTTCCTGCTGTAGAATTCAGGGTTATGGAGGCGAGTGTTCGAGTGATTTAGAAAGCAGTCCCAGGGAGTAGCGAAGGGCTTAGTGAAGTGCACTCAGGCGGGCCTGCTGCTGACAGCTGAGGAGGGGCGGAGCTGGGGTTATAACCGGGCCAGCTGAGCCTTCTGTACCCTTGTCCCACCATAGACCACAGCCTCCTTCACAGCTGAAGAAACCAAGAACGGAGAAAGTAGAGGGACTAAGTCATGCTTAATTAAACCAAATTATAAGAAATGAAACCCTAGTAGTCAGCCTATTTAATGCTAAACTTTAGTAGTCAGCCTATTTAATGCTAAAATATCTGAAATAAGCAATATCTTTTCTGAATTATTTTTAAATGACATGTAAGGGGTATTTTTTTTAAAACTGTAGCAAAATACAAATAGCATAAAATCCCCCGCCTTAATCATTTCTAAGTGTACAATTCAGTAGTGTGAAGTGCATTCACACTGTTGTAGAACCATCACCACCAGCCATCTCCACAACTCTTTCCATCTTGCAACACTAAAACTCCACACCTATTAAACAACTCCCCATTGCCCCAGCCCCCAGCTCTGGCAACTACCATGCTACTTTCTGTCTCTATGAATCTGACTACTCTAGAGACCTCATTTAAGTGGAATCGTACAGTACAGTATTTGTCTTTTTGTGATTGGCTTATGTTACTTAGCATAAGGTCCCCAAGGTTCATCTGTGGTGCAGCATGTGTCAGATTTTCCTTCCTTTTTACGGGCTGAGTTATATACCACGTCTTATTTATCCATTCATCCACGGATGGATACCTGGGTCACTTCCACCTTTCGGCTATTGTGAATAATGCTGTTCTGAAAATCTCTCTTTAAGAGCCTGCTCTTAATTCTTCAGGGTACATACCCAGAAGTGGAATTGCTAGGTCATATGGTGACTCTATTTTTAATTTTTTGAGGAACTACCATACTGATTTCCATAGGGCTGCACCATTTTACATTCCTACCAGCAGTGCACAAGGGTTCCAATTTCTCCACGTCCTTGCCAATACATTATTTTCTGTTTATTTGTCAAAATTTATTTTCTAATGGCCATCCTAATGGATGTGAGGTGGTATCTCATTGTGGTATTGATTTGCACTTCCCTAATGATTACTGATGTTGAACATCTTTTCATGTGCTTTTTTGGCCATTTGGATATTATATTTGGAGAAATATCTATTCAGGTCTGTAGACTGGTTTATTTTGTTGTTGTTATAGTTCTTTATATTAATATATGCTCTATATGCTCTATATATGCCCTTATCAGATATATGATTTGCAAATATTTTTCCCTATTCCATAGGTTATCTTGTCACTCTGTTGATTGTGTTCTTTGATGCACAGTTTTTAATTGTTTTCTTTTTGAAACAGAGTCTGGCTCTACTGCCCGGGCTAGAATACAGTGGCATTATCATAGCCCATTGGAACCTCAAACTTCTGGGTTCAAGTGATCCTCCTGCCTCAGCCTCCCAAGTAGCTGGGACTACACATGTGCACCACCATGCCGAACTAATTTTTCTATTTTTTGTAGAGACAGGGTCTCACTCTGTTGCCCAGGCTGGTCTTGAACTCCTGGCCTCAAGCAATCCTCCTGCCTTGGTCTCCCAAAATGCTAGGATTATAGGGGTGAGCCACCATGCCTGGCCATAAGTTTTTAATTTTGATATAGTCCAACTAATCTGCTTTTTCTAATTGCCTGTGCTTTTCATGTCATATCCAAGAAATCATTCCCAAATCCAATGTCATGAAGTTTTTCCTGTACGTTTTCTTCTAAGAATTTTATAGTTTTAGCTTCATATTTAGGTCTCTGATCCGTTTTGAGTTAATTTTTGTGTATTGTCTAAGATAAGGGCCATAGGTTATGTTTTAACATAAATTTTTCCATATTATTTTTACCATCACTATGACTCTAGCAACAAAATACCAATTTAAAATTCCACAATTTAGGAGATAACATTTTTGCCAAAGGAGTGGCAGAAACAGTAACAAAAATAAAATAGGTACATGTAAATAAGTCTACATGTCATAGATTGAACATCTGAAATTTTATATATGCTTTTTTCCTCCATTCAGGCAGAGTTTTTGTTGATTTGTTTTTATCATGACTCACAAATATGTTACCTTAGACAAGCTACTTACTCTCTGAGCCTTAGTTTCCTGATAAACAAATGAGATAAAAACATCTCAGCCTCCTAGGACTGTGATGATTAGATGAGATTCAGGCATAGAGTATGTGTTCAAGAAATATTAGCTTCCTTTAGTCTGTGAGCTCTGGCTCCACACCTTCACCTTGAACAGTCTACCCTTTCCTCTTCATGACAGTACTGAGTAAACATCAAGTGGCTTCAAGGCTCATCTCTTCCAAGGCGGCTTCCCTGACTCAAGCTACTCATTTTCTTCTTCCCTTTCTGTGCATGTCCTTGGTACATAAGGTTATCTCTTAGTTCTCCCTGACTTACAGTAAGCAAAACTAGGACAGGAGGACTGTGTCCTGCTTCCAACCGTAATTGTGGGAGAGAGTGGGTGAGGAAATTAGGGATTTGATGCTGGCAGGTAGCATGGTTCAATGGGTTAAGTGAACGCTGAGGGGCCCAGAAGATTCCAGGCTGCTAAGTGATAGGTTAAGTGCCAATTTAATTTGGAATTAGAACAAATTCAAATTTCTTGGGCTTCTGTTTTCATAGCTTGAAAACAGGCATCATAATACATCCTTGTGACATTAATGAAATGATAGTTTGAAACGTTTGAGATGATTTACTTTGTAAAGGCTAAAAAAATAAAACAAAATAATTTAAAATAGGGATAACATGAGGGATTCTTAACTTTTTAGATCTCAGAGCTCTAAAGAGAAGCTGGGGGGAAAAATGTGTGAACTCCAGAATACACTTTGCAAAAGTAAATTTGCAAATAATTTTGAGAGTTTGCAGATTCCCCAAAGACTGTCAGGGTCTCCAGACTATTGATGAAGCCCAGGACAAGGGCTCTGTTCTGTACTGCTGAGGATAACAGCAATAAAACATGTGCTGTGTGTCACTCCTGCCTCATGGTTTGCTTTTCTTTCTTTCAAGTCTCTGTCCACTAAAGCTTGGTATTATACTTACAACAGGTAGCTGACTCCCAATATCAACTGCTTAGCAGAGGTGAGACTAGGGTATGACCAATAAAAATGTCATATTAATTCCTTTTGCTGAAGGATGTGACTGTACACGGTGGCCCCTGCTTTTGCTATCACCAGCTGAGGACGTGGGGACTACCCCATGATGGAGGCCAGGAGCCCAGGACCCTTCTCCATCTCCAGGACACCTCCTCACAGTCATCAAGAGCCCCACCCTCTCCAGCCTGGAGACTTCCTCATCACCACATGAGAACACATCAGATTATAAACCCCACACAAGGAACTATTAATAGGACACAGAGTAAAAAAGGAATCTAGATTTGTTTAGATAAGTCATGGGTCTGTGCATTTCCATCCAACTTCCCACATTCACTCCGTCCCTGACTCAGGCTCTTCTTTTCCACGTGGTGGTTACGGGGACTGGCACTCTTCCTGCAAGTGCACCCTCCTGAGCTGCAGAGACTGGAAGCTAAAAGCTGCATTTTCCACACTCCCTTGCAGTTAGGGTTCCGGGTGCAAGTTCAATTTCACCAACGGGATGTACTCATACAACAAAGGAGGCCATCTCCTACTTCCTGGGCTGGTGCAGTTGCACAGACTTTGGGGTTCCTCTGCAGCAGTTTTCCAGTGTTGGCATCAGTTTCATGGATGTTGGCAGAGACATACAGCAGCAGAAATGTTCTCAGGTCTAGTTACTGACGTGGTTGGAGCTGAGATGCTCTTGAGGCATAGGTAGTGGTGGCTTCCTAGCATTGTAGTGACTCTGTGCTTTTGAAGTTAATAGCACCTTCCTGATTCCCCAGCTTCCTCACTGGGGCAGAAAAAGCAGCTCCTCTGGTGGGCCAGTTTGGTGGTTTTATTCCTGGTGGAGTCATTCCTGGAGGCCTAAACTACAGCCTACTTCTCAGCTCATCTAACAATTTTGTAAGCACTTGATTTCCTATATTAACTACTTTTCTGTTTAAAATAGCTAGAGTGTGGTTTCAGTCTTCTGCAAGTAAACACTGACTGGCATGGTGTTTTAGAACTAGAAGAGGCTGCAAGTAAGAGATCTTCATATTTGAGGTTGGTTATCTGCCCAGTTGGATTTGAAGACAGGTAAAGGTCTTCTGGTTCCAGCCAAGATGGAGTATTATCAGGAATCAGACTTACCTTACCATCTAAAACAATGAAAATACTGAACAAAATATGTAAAACAATGGACTTCAGACTTTAAATTTCAGGCAGTGCTAGACAATAATCACTGAAATAGGGGAAACAAATGAGGTGAATTTTATAGTCACCACCTGGATACAGTTTCTAGGCAGCAGTGCAGGGAGGCAGAACCAGGGAGCCTGACAGTCACCCTGAAGTTAAGTAGACAGAGCTGGAAGTCCAGGGAGATTAAGGTGCCCAGAATTCACAGGGCAGAGACAGCTGTGCAGAGCGAGCACTCTGGAAATTTAGAAGGTCCTCCTTGAGGCTTCAGTTGAGTACAGACTAGTATATGCATGCAAGAAAACTATTTGAGTCCAGGAGAAGAACTCCTCAAAAAAAAACAGAGGAAAAAATCTTCAGGGCTCACACAGGGCTGAGAATAGTTTGTATTCCTACTGGTCAGAGTGAACAAACTTCATAATTCCTGGAGTAGCAGATAGAATACTCAGCAATGGGGCAAAATTAGCCCTAGAAAAAGGCTGTTCTGGTCCCATCTACCAAAGCTTAAAAGCCTGAAAAGGATCAAACTGTTTTCAATGAACCTAACTACATGCCAGAACAAAGCTCAAAAATATATACAAGAATATAATAATATTTCACACCTAACAAAGTAAAAACTCACCATGTCTGGTACTAAAAAAAATTACTAGACATGCAAAGAAGCAGGAAAATAGTAACCATATAAAGACAAAAATCAATCAATATAAATGGACACTGAAATGACACAGATAATGGAAATATCACACAAATACATTAAAACAGTTATTATAAGTATATTTCATATGTTCAAGGAGATAGGGGAATGTTTAAACATTCCCAGAGACATGGAAAATATTTTTAAAAGACCCAAACCAAATTTGAAGAGATAAAAATTTCATTGTCTACGAAAAATACACTAGATGAGATTTAACAGAAGATTACACAGAATAAAATGTTAATGAACTTGAAGACATAGCAATAAAAACTATTCAAAATAAAACACAGAGAAAAAAATACTGGACAAAACCCAGACAAGCACATCAGTGAGCTGTGGGACATCTTCAAATATCCAAATATACATGTAATTGTAGTCCCAGAAAGGGAAAATAAGAAAAAATATTAGAAAAAATCATGGCTGCAAAATTTCCAAATTTAATTAAAAAAACTATAAACCCACAGATCCAAGAGGCGTAACAAAAGAAATGCCAAGCAAAAGAAACAAGAAAACTACCAAAGCCCATCATAATCAAATTGCCTAAAACCAGTGATGAAGATGAGAGAACAGGTTACTATTAGCAAATGTGACATTGGTAGCCCACGGCATGCAGTACCAAAAGATTCTTAATTATCAAGTGTGGTTCCCAAGAATGAAGTGCCCATTGAGGAGAAGAGTTTCACTGGCAGAGTTGCACTACAGATGATTATGTTAGAATGATGAATACAAACAGTAGAATAAGATGGCTTCTTCTGCCAGGAGTGGAAAGACTAAAGAAAAAAAAAATGCAATCTGGGGTTTAAGAATCAGAATCAGAACCTGAGTTAAGTTCACAGTCTCATCAGGTCTCTTGTGGGAGAGGGCACTGGTTGGGAAAGATGAGACCCTGTGAATTGGGATGGTGGAATCGGATAACTGAACCTCAGACCCCAGTGAGCCTCCCTTTCCAGAAGGAGCTGCCCGTCCTCCCTGGATCCTGCCTTGCAAGAGAATCCCTGTTCTCCTTGATGTCCCTCATTGATCCTGACCTCCGGTAAGATTTCAGCATGTCCTAGGGAGACTGATAAAAAGTCAGATTCTGTAACGGTAGGCTTCCACACCAAAATGGCTGCCATTCTTTCGTTATATTCATTGGTATAAATCTGAGAAGTATATAGTAAAGTGCTACCTCAGAGAGGAAAGAAGATCATTTTTGATTGGGCCGTATTGATCAATATGGATTCTGGATCCAAAGTCCTAGCTGGATCCTCTGGGTATGGTTCTGTTTGCTCAGTGGGTTATCTGATAACTGCTGAACTCAATGGTATCGTCTACTAAATAAAGCTGAGATGGCAGAAATTCCTTAATATAAGATGTAAGGAATCTACATACCTAACAAGTTACAGAAATGTTAGAGTGGGCTTGCACATGTGGCCCCCTCATGTACTCCTGAATGCTGTCCCCTGAGAACGTATCTCCTTCATGAGCATTTATAAGTACTTTGGTGAAGAAAATGCCAACATTAGTTTTTCCTTGGTTGTCTTCAGAGTTTATCTTTGGTTTTCAGCAGTTTGACCATGACAGGTAGGTGGTTTAAAAAAAAAATCCTGATTAAAATTCTTGGAGCTTCTTGGATATGTGGTTTGTTGTCTTTCATCACTTTTGAAAAGTTCTTGGCCTTTATCTCCCAAATATTTCTTCTACCCTGCTCTCTCTTTTTTTAATGGGACTCCAGCTATATGTATGTTAGGCCATTTTATGTTGTCCCACAATGCTTGCATAACCCCTACCCTTCTTCCCTTCTTTTCTCTTTATGTTTATTTCAATCTTTTTTGTTTGTTTGTTTTTGTAGAGACAAAGTCTCCCCTTGTTACCCAGGCTGGTCTGGAACTCCTGGCCTCAAGTGATCCTCCCTCCTCAGCCTTCCAAAGTGCTGGGATTACAGTCATGAACCACCACATACAGCCTATTTAGATCATTGCTATTGCTCTAGCCTCAAGTTCACTGATTCTTTCATCTGTTATTGCTAATTTGCTGAGAAGCTAATCTTAAGTTCCTATTTCAGTAACCTGTCTAGTTATCTAGGTTTGATGGAGGTTCTGCCTTTTTTCCCAGATTACCTCCAAGAAGATGAGACCTATCCCTGAGCCCAGCCTTGGTGGCATGTGCCCTGCTTCCCACGGGCAGATTTTTTCATGCCATCCAGCCTGTCTGAGTTCCCAATCACTGCCTACACAGTGCCCCTTCTACCCTGGGATGGGTCTAATGTGTGGCATAAGACAGCTGCCTTAAAGTTGCTAGTAACATAGCTGGGGACATGAGCCATGTCCCCAAACCCCACGTCCTGGCATAGGGTGAGACAAGTGTCTTTGGAAATATACAGTGATGTGGGAGCCCAGAGGAGGAAGATGTGCTAATCTTGGAGGACAGACAAGGAGTGGAGCTTGGGCAATCCCAATCATAGCTCGAGTGTGATATAATGAAGGTGTGCACTAGAGCGATGCACGGGTCAGGGCTAACACCCATTGATAACCAGGAACCACTAAGCTCTGCCCTTGACGCCCTGTCGATCCTTACCCTAGTGGCTTATTCACCTGATGGCTGCAGTGTTCAGTGGGGACAGCGTCAGGGCTCCATGCTGCTTGCCAAGAGTAACTCTCAGGCTAAGTGGAGCCTCCCCTGGTCTCCCCTCATCACCCCAGTGATCAGTTTCATTCCACCTCCCCTCACGGGTTTCATGGGGCTGACTCAGGTGCACTCCTAACCTCACTTTCCTGACTCTTTGTCCAGGCAGCTTTTCCTGGTTCTGGATACCTAGAGAACCACGTCACCTATTTCATTTCTCATTTCCACATCTGTCCTTGGTCTCTATTACTTTTGAAGCCAAGGCTCGGCAGTTACACAAACTCTCCCGATGCCTCAATGGCCATTGGTGGAACCAGCATCACACAGTGGTCGGGAGGCGACAGTTTATGATGGGGCAGAATCTCAAAGTGTTAGATGCCTCAACTGCCTCACCTTCTGACATACAGATGCTTCAAAATCCACAATTAGTGCCTCTTTTCTTTAGCTCACTGGGTCTCAACTTATATTAAGGTATAGTACATGATGGTTTCTCACTCTCTCTCTTATATATAATATATGTAGCATATTTGGATATTTTAATATATAGTGTATTTACATACATACATTGCTAAATCAAATATATAAAATAGATAATATATCTATATCTGTACCTATCTATATATGTGTGTGTGTATATATACACACAAAATATCCAAATATACTAAGGCTTAGGATAGAGACATTGAGATATGGAAAAGATTTTTTAAAGTATGGGAGAAACACTCAAAAGTGAGTAAAATCTATATATTGTTTTCATGCTAGTTAAGAAAATATATAGCCCCTTTTCTCCTCCTCCTCCTTCTCCTTTAAATTTAAGACTGTTCAGCCTCTCACCACGCAAAGTCCCTGGGGACAGCAAACATTTTAAGCTATCAGTTAGCACATGCGATGTGATGTGATGTGTTCAGAAGCACAGACACAGATGGGGGAGGGGAGGCGAAGGAGAGCGGGGACGCTGCCATGTCCAAGGAGAGAAGAGATGAGGAGGATCGAGGCACTAAAGACAAACTCTTCCATGATCTCACCCAGGCTTATCTCCACCATTTGACTCTCAAGAATTAGCTCTCTGGTTTTCAGTGTGCAAAAAAAGATCACAAAGTATTCTGCTTTTCTTATTTGAATCTTGCAAGAATCCTATGAGATAGGCATTATTAATCCCACTTTATAATTGAGAAAACTGGCTTGGAGAGGTAAGTTTCAAATGCATTTCTTTTTTTTTTTTTTTTTTGAGACAGAGTCTCACTTTGTTGCCCGGGCTAGAGTGAGTGCCGTGGCATCAGCCTAGCTCACAGCAACCTCAAACTCCTGGGCTTAAGCGATCCTACTGCCTCAGCCTCCAGAGTAGCTGGGACTACAGGCATGAGCCACCATGCCCAGCTAATTTTTTTGTATATATATTTTTAGTTGGCCAGATAATTTCTTTCTATTTTTAGTAGAGACGGGGTCTCACTCTTGCTCAGGCTGGTCTCGAACTCCTGACCTCAAGCGATCCACCCGCCTCGGCCTCCCAGAGCTAGGATTACAGGCGTGAGCCACCGCGCCCGGCCTCAAATGCATTTCTATCTCCAACCCTAACGTCTCTTTTGAACATCAAACTTATATAGAAGCATACTTAACATCTCTCCCTGGATGTTTGATAATGCCTCTCACTAGCCATGTCCAGATCAGAACCCCTGAGCTCTTTGTCCCATCTCCTAAGCTTGCTCTTCCCTCAGCCTTTCCCATGTGCTAGGAACTGAACTGTGTCTCCCAAAATTCCTATGTTGAAGCCCTAACTCCCAAAGTGATGGGATTTGGAGGTGGGGGTCTTTGGAGGTGATTAGGTCATGACGGTGGGGCCCTCGTGATGGGATTAGTGCCCTTATAAGAGACCCCAGAGAGCTTGCTCTCTGCCTCCACCATGTGAGGACACAGTGACAAGGTAGCCATCAGCAAGCCAGGAAGGGAGCCCTCACCAGGAACTGAATCTGCCAGCACTTTGATCTTGCACTTCTAGCTTCCAGAACTATAAGAAAATAAATGTCTGTTGTTTAAGCCACTCAGTCTATGATATTTTGTTATGGCAGCCCGAGCTGACTAAGACACCGTCTCAGAAAATAGTAACTCTATTCTCCCAGTCGCCAATGACTCAATATAATGTGCAGACTCTCAATCAAAATGCTCTAAGCTCTGGTTTGGGATAAGTTTAGAAGGACAATCACAGATGTTCTTGCACAAGGGGATGTTCCCTTCATGCCCTGCCCTCCCAGGTAGAAGCTAGAGGCAACCCCTTAGATATCTGTTAGTTCTTCTTTGCCTACTTTCTTTCCCCTCTAGACTTATTAAGTCCTTCTCAAGGGTCTGGGGTAGATGAGACACTGCTCCTTAGAGGAAATCTGTGGTTGAAATCCAGGTTGAAGGGCAGGGCAGGCTGGAGAGCCCTGTGGGATAATAAAGGGGTGAATTTGGAGGGGCTGAGCCCTGGGGAGGATCCCTCACCGCTCAGAAGGGAGGAGTTCAGGAAGGCAGAGAGGGACCGGGTTCACCATGGAAACTAGATCTGACAAGGAAACTGAGCCCAAGTGTCCCTTTCTTAGTCTCTACTGTGGATGTTTCCAAGGAAGTGTGGCTGAGTTAATTAAAGTCCATTGTCCTAGCAGGCAGTATAGCGTGGGGGCTAATTTACCATCTCTGGAGCTCACTAGCTATGACCTGAGGCAAGCTACACACTTGCTTCTTCGTAAGGAAAGTATGAATAATAACAGTACCCACCTGGCATTGTTAGGAAGATTAATGGATGACAATATATAAGCAAGCGAGGACAGTACCTGACATGTAGAGTTAGCTCCTGGGTCCTGCCCTCTGGAGGTAGAAAAGCTGCCCTGAGCAGATGCACACAGACCTAGGGAGCCAAGGGCTGCTGGGGGCACTCAGCCACCACTGCCCCTTCCCCAACCCGAGGCCCTCTGGGCAAGTGCCAGCTCCTCTCTGGGGAGCCTTGGCCCGCGGAAGGGAAGAGGCAGTGGCTCCTGTTTCCCTGTCTGAGGGTCCCAAGGTACTTGTATGAGGGAGCAGAGGCTTCAAAACCATTAATTCTGAAAAGCCCAAGTGTGGTAAGGAACCTGCTTCAGCAAGGGGCAAAAAAGTGTGTTCTTAGTGTTCTGTTCTGGGAGGCTCTTTGGTGCACCCTGCTTCTTAAGCGTAAGCTTCTTAAGCCTGACGCTGGGCTCCCAGCACCTGCGACTCACCCCGTTACTGTTACCGTGGTGTCTGCCGAGCAGCACCTGGGGGTGGTGCCTTTCATCTGGGAGAAGCGGCCGGCACTCCTAGCCGGGGTGGGGATGGAGAGAGAAGGGGTGTCAGGCATCTCATCTGCTCGATGCTAGAAAGGAATCGAAATATTGCAGAAAAATCAGAGTTCGTGTGTGCACTGCTTTTCACTTTTCAAAGGGCTTTCACGGGCATTATGTCACTTGAGCCACCAACAATCTGGGGACACCAGGGATGGCCAGAAAAGTTTTATGAGCCTGTGTTACGCATGAGGAGATCAAGACCGTGGATAAGTTAACCTCCTCACCCGTGGTCACCAGGTGAGTAACAGGAGCACGGCACAGAGGGAGTGCGAGGAAAAGGATCAGGAAACCTGGCTTCCAGCTTGGGCTCCATCGCCCCTGCCTGCGTGACCCTGGGCAAGACCCTTGACTTCTCTACGCTACAGCTTTCTCGTCTGCGAACTGAGGAGCGTGAGACCTGCGGCACCAACCCCACAGGACGGCCCTGAGACGAAGCTAAGGCATATGAAACACGTGACAGGCTATGTAAGACACAATAAAAATGACTTACCCGGGGTCACGTTTCCCACAACACAGCTGAGCATCAGAAGGGGTGGGGAGATGCGAGAGGGTGTTTAGCAAGCACCTAGCATGGGAAAAGCTCTGTGCACTCTAACTGGGTCCTTTGAGTACATTTTCTCCTTTGATTCTCTCGGTACCCCATAAAGTGGATATTATTATCCACTTCTACAGATGAGGGAACCGAGGCTAAGAGGTTGAGAAATTTATGCAAGCTAGTTAGGTAAAGAACTGGGATCTGAACTCAGATCTGCCTTTTTAAGCCTCCATGGCTCATGTCTGACCATCCCATGCTGCTTTCCCGTCCCCACCTCTCAACAATACACACAAAGGCATCTTACATATGTCACAGGGCTCATGGGCTAAAACTCAGGCGCTTGACTCACGTGCTCATTTTGAGCCTATTTACTCTTAGTTTAGACGTAATTCTGACATGCTTGTTTGTCAGGTCTCTCATCCAGCCACAAATTAGAAGGACCATAAGGACACTAATCATCTTTGATGGCAGCAGGAAGTGACAGATGACAAGAGGAAAATAAAATTAAAAAATATATATTTGAGTAGTTTTGGGTGGTTTTGTGAAGAAGCAAATAGCCCTACACATTTCCTTGATCATAGACATCACTGTGAGTGATTTAAGAAAAGTTCTGCCTTCCTTTACGAATATAAAATAAAACCTACATTCCCTGGGCAGGCCTGGCTCCAGAAAAAGAATCTCCTCGTTGGACGGGGCAGCTCGGGAAACAGGAGATGCAGCACGTATTCCCTGAAGACTTGGAGAGAGCGAAAGGGAAGCAGCTGAAGAGAATGATATGAAACCAGATAATCTCGTGCAAAGTTGCCCCTGGCTTGTCATTTACACAATCGGTGGATAGGGATCAGGGACCTGCCATGTGCCAGCACAGTCCTAGGCCCGCGGGATTCAGCTGTAAAGTTGACTAACTCTCTCTCTGCCCTCTGGGAGCCACCTATGCTCTTGTAGGGAGTTTGTCATGTTAATCTTCAACTTCTGACCCCTGGGGAGGGAAATATCCCCTCCTGGGACAGCCTGCGTTTGTGTAGCTGAAGTCATCTTTAATATGGCCAGCCTACCCTCTACACTGTTCAGCACGACCAAGGCAAACTCCAGAGTTCTAAGTCCCTGTCCTAAATGATTGACAACTAAGGGCAACCGCCCGATCAGGGCAAGGCCAGACTTGCTATAGCTATAGCATCCCGGGCTGGGGGCGTTGCAGGCTGTGTAGGAGCCCACTGACAGAACCCTATTGGAACACAAGTCAACAACTCCTGCTGCCATAGAAAAGGAAAACTTGCACAGAGTGAGAGCACCGTTTTGTGATAGATATTTATAATGATGCCATGGAGTCATTTAACAAAGGTTAAATCATGTTCATTAGACTCTTTTTAAGAAGACAAGGTCATATGTCATACATTTGTGAAAGACTGCCATTAGAGATGATTAAAATAAGAAGTCTGAGTACAAAAGTGAGCAAGGTTCAGCTATCCAGACGACGAGCTTAGGAAGAACGGCTCACTCCCAAGTGTGCTATTATTGTATTGCCATTTTAAAATTAAAAACCTACCTTCTGACTCCAAGCCCTGCATGATTTCTGTAATAGACCACACCAAGATCCCCGGATTCCATTTAACCTCATCTCACGAGGCAGAGATCTGCCACACATACGTGTGACTTCGGTGAGGATGTGACAATCCCATGTTGCTTCCTTTGGGACCTGACGCCTTGTTAGCCTCTGCCCGGCGACAGCCTCCGCCCGCAGCACCTGGCTAGTCTGGACACCTGGACTCTAGCCACAGCTCTGTCACCGGCCCCAGGTCCCAGTGAGTGCTGAGCTCTAAGCTCTGGTTTCCGTCCAGCTCCTGTCTCTGCAGACTTCCCCAGGGCAAGGAACAGCCCCTGCTGCCTGGGAAGAGTGACGGTTCCAACATTTCACAAAGGATCAAAGAGCGAAACTAAGCTGGCCAGTGTGTCAGAGGGCAGACCCCAGGACCTGTGCGGGAGAGAAACTGCCCTGGACACAAAGCTGTCCCAGGAGGACAGAAGCTCCACACTCGGGGATCACAGACCCTGCAGGGGCAGCCCTGGGTCGCACGTGCTGGGGCTGGGGTGGGGCTGGACGCTGAGCTCCGAACCTTTCTCATGACTCTCCGCAGACCTTCCAAGTGCGGGCGCCCCACAGCCTGGCGGGCCTGAAAGGGTGACAGTGACATCTCGGGCACAAACACCTGGGACTTGGATGGCATCTCACTCTGGTGGTGCCTTCTGTCCCCATAGCTTAAGAGAGAAGAATCACCCCAGAAACTCTGAGAGCAAGAGTTATTTACCCACAATTTGGGAGCCAGTCGAGATGTTGTAATTAAATACACAAATCTGGGAACCAGACAGCTGGTGTTCAAATCCTGGCTTCATCACTCACCAGCTACGTGACCTCTGACAAGCTGCTTAACCTATCTGTGCCTTGGTTTCTTCATCTGTAAAATGGGAATAAATGGTTGTGAATAGCAAATGAGCTAATATTTCTAAAGCACTTAAAACAGTGTCTGGCATGTGTCGGTGTGTGCTACATAAAACAAAATAATCAGGCAAAGGCAAGAGATTGAAAAGATGAAGCATTTCCAAGAAATGTTGTTGAGGCTCAAATGCGTGGATTCTCTCTCCTCACCCCGGTGGCAGCACTTCCTGAATGGGGCTGCAGAGGAGGGAGTGCATGAAGGGTTAAACCCCCAAGTGCACAGAAAAACAAGTTCCATCTGGTCCCTGGGACAAAGCGACAGCCTGCAGAGCCCCCAGCCCGGGCTCCTGCTCAAAGGACACATTGCTTTTTAAAATTCCAACTTGTGGCTGCCTCGATCTATAAATCAACCAGTTCTCCACACCCTAGAGCTCTGAGCAGGATTCACAAATGGCAGCAAGACATTCGTATTCTGAGAATAGGGATATAAAAGTGCCTTTGCAACCAACTCGTCCAGGGTTACCTGGTATCCAGCCTCCCTGCTTCCAGGCATTTCATCTTTGTCCACCCCGCCCCCTCCTCCTTCAAGACAGGCATTGCTCTCCCATGGCGAAGAGGAGGAAGGCAAGACAGAACCAATGGGCAAGTTTCAGCAGGGAGCAGGATTTGCATGTAGATGCCCAACTTCAGTAAACTGTCCCTGGGACTCACATGAGTTCCCATCTTTGTTCATCAACACAGAAAGAAAACTAAAGCCTCTTGCCCTGCCCTCTGACACCAAGACTGGGACCCTATCTTTAGACACCAAGCTGGGAGGAGAACAAGGCTGATTAATGAGAACCATCAAATACTCTGCGGAGGCTGGGGGAACCCTGCTCAGAGAAGCAGTGAGCGGCTTCTTGGCTCCCTGGCTGACCTGCACTTGGGGCAGCTTGTGCCCCAGTATCTGATGCAGGACCCCAGGGCCCTCCTTACCCAGAAGAGGAGAAGGAGCCAGGATGACACCCAGAGGGTTCCCTTGTGGACCCTGGCCCTAGGGCAGGGCCCTTTGGTTTTTACCTCCCCCTAGACACGTGCCCATGCCTGGATAATGCTGAATCCAGCACAAGCACTAAGCCCGCAGAGCAGGAAAGTAATTCACGAAAAGTTGGGCAATACAAAGTTCCAGTTGCCACAGCAACCAGCACTCAGACCATTTGGGTAGCTGAAGCCTTTTCCTCTTAGCGTTCATTTTTTTCCCCTAAATTGCATTTTTTTCTTCTTATTAAAGTAATACACATTCATTGGAGAACATATGGAAATTACAGACAAGTGTAAAGAAGAAAATAAAAATCACCCTAATCCTAACCCTCAAGGAGAGATCCAATGTTTAACATTTTGATGTATTCTCCATTCATCTGGTTTTTCATTTTCGCATGCATAAAATATATAATTTTTGAAAATTGGGACTATTGTGAAATTACTGTTTTATCATTTGGCTTCTTTCATTTAAAAATATATTGTGAGACTTTCTAGTAGCCTTAAATATTCTTTGAGAACATGATTTTTAATGGCTATATGGTACTTTTTCATATGGATAGAGAATATTTTATTTAACCAATCTATTGTTGAACATTTAAAATGGTTTTCTTTTTTTTGCCTGCTATTTTAAATAACACTACAATGAACATCCTTTTGCATAAATTTTTGTGTATGTCTCTGATTAAGTAATAAGATTAGAATAAATTCCTAGAACTAAAATAACTGTTCAAACACAATGAACATGCTAATGATTCTGATACATATTATCAAATCAACCTCCAGAAAGGTTGAAGCAATTTGTACTTCTACCTGTAATGTATACTTTCCTTTAAAAAAAGAACACAAACTACCATTTGGTTGGGTTTTCAGATAAAGTTATATACCATTTTTTAAAATTACATTTTTTTGTATTATAAATGCAATTGAACTTCCCTGCACATTTCTAATGAACTTTCTTCTTTCTATAATCCCCTATTAACATCCTTTGTTTTCTTTTTCTATGGAGTATTCATCTTTTTCTTATTGACTTATAAGCGCTTTATGCATAAAGATAATAATCCTTTGCATATCTGTGGCACATATGTTCTCTCCGTTGTTGGGTTTTTATTCTGTTCATGACATTCCTAAGTGCAGAAGTTTAGAATATTGTTGTAACTCACCTTCGCCCTTCTTTTTTCTTTGTGACTTTGTCCTTTGATTTTATGCCTGGGCAGACCTTTTCTGCCCTGAGCTCAGACACAGTCAACTGGATATTGCTCTGCTAGTCATTTTATGGCTGTGTGGGTTTGGTTTTCTGCCAACTGCTCTAAGCCACCTGGGTTTCAGGCAGAGGTGGGGTTTGGCCTTCACTTCTGTAGCGCTCCCGAGGCAGGAGCCTACCTAGCCAGGTCAGAGGTGGTGGCCAAGGAGATGCGGGGAGAGCCCAACCTGGCCGCTGTTCCTGTCTCCCAGGTCTCAGCCTCGCAGGCACCTTTCCCCAGGGCCCCGACGTTGCTAGTGAATGGAAGAGATGCACGGGAGGAGGAAGTCGCTGTTCTGCGATTACACACTGAAAAAGGTATACCTCACGTGGCCCTGCTTCCCATCTGAGGTGGGGGTGGTGGAGGATGGGGAACGCCAGATGTATGGAGAGCTGGCAAGCAGCTTCAGTCTCAGCACGTTAGAATTTAAGGGATCTGATTCCAAACCTGAAATTAACCATCACTCTATGTGCAAGATGAAGAGCTGGAGGCAATTTTGCTGACATTGCATATCATGGGGTACCAGGTTTTCATGAAGGAGAGGTGCTGGGGGCAGAAGGAACCTGGGGGTCCCCAGAGATGTGGGTCTTCTCTTCAGTCGAACCTGCCGAAGGGCCTTAGACTAAAAAAGTACCGGGTGGGACAGTGTGATGCTGAACAGAAGGAAGTTACCTTGGGACGCCACCTGGGAAGAGGACACTGCAGGTGCCCCCTCTGTCCGGCCTCAGGGGAGTACTGGCTTCCATCGCTCCATTTTCAATCCAGCCCTCTGAACTTTTCACCAAGGATGCTTGGCCAGTTTGCCAAAGTCAGTTCTGCATGTACTGACAAGGTAAGGGATGGCCAAGAAGACTGTCCACCCCCATGACCATCATCATCTACTGAATGCTTCCGGTGCCAGACAAGGACGGGCTTTACATACATGACCTCTTGTAATCTTCATCTAATCTTTATTCAACAAATATGTATTAAGTGCTTACTAAGTGGCAGAGACTATTCTAGTGCTTGGGATACACCAGTGAATAAACCAGACAAAGACTCCTGCCCTCAGGGAGCTTGCATTCTAGCTGCGGGGTGGGAATGGGTATAGACAAAGCAAACAAGCAAGCAACAGCCACAACAGATGGAAAAATTACCCTTAGGTTGGAAGGGGGTAAATAGGATGAAAGGAAGTTGAGAGCGATCTGGGGCTCAGGGAGGGGGACCTGGAAGGTCTCCTTGGGAAGGTGACAAAGCAAGACATGAAGGAGGTGAGAACGTGAGCTCTGAAGCTATGAGGGGGCCGAGGGGTCCAGGTAGAGGCCACCAAGTGCCAGGGCCCTAGAGCACACATCCTGTGGTCGAGAAGCAGAAAGGAGGCCAGGAGGCTGGAGCCAGGGGAGCAAGGGAGGTGCAGAGAAGCAGGGAGTGGAGGTCCCAGAGGGACCAGGTCACATCAGGCCTGGGAAGGCACTGTCAGCACTTTGCTCTTGCTCTGGTGAATTGGGGAGGAATCTCAGGATTTTGAACAGAGGCTGATCCAACCTGCAGATTTAAAGGCTCACTAGGACTGCTGGGTTGAGAATACGCTGGGTGCTCAGGGCAGGCAGGGATGGTAGTGGGGAGACCCAGTGCGGGGCTACTGCAGTAACCCAGGTGGAGAGGTCAGTGGCCTGGCCGGGTGCTGACAGTGGAGGGGAGAGGCGGTCAGCTTCTGGATCTATCTCCTGGTGCGCTGGCTACATGGGGGAGAGAAAGAGGAGTTGCCCTGCCCCCGGATGCTCATGTGCACAGCTGGGAAGCTGGGGCCTCACTTCACTGAGATGGGGAAGGACTGCAGATGGAGCAGGTCTGGAGTGGTGGGGCAGTGACTGGGCGCTTGGAGCTGGACATATTTCATTTGAGGGGACTATCAGGCACCCAGGGGCATGTGAACAGGAAACTGTAGTTATGACGATGATATTTAAAGTCCTGACATTGGGTGAGGCCTCCCAAAGAGAAGAGGTTGGGAGAAGAGGAGCAGCCAGCAAAGGCGCTGGAGACATGAGGAACCACAGGTGTGGTGGCCAGTCCAGAGAGTGAGGGTCACGGAAGCCAAGAGGAAAAAACCCGTTCAGGACGAGGAAGTGACCACCAGGCGAAACGCTGCTGACGGGTCAGGGAAGATCAGGATTGAGGATGGACCGCTCACTCTCCCTCTTGAAATGGATGTTCTGCCCATTGTAAGGTGAGGAAAAGCAATCTTGGAGTGAGGAAGCAGCTTGCCCAAGGTCACAGCTACAGGCAACAGCACTAGGATTGACACCCAGGCCTGTGCGAAGCCAGGGCCCTGGGAGCTTCTCAAACTCAGCCCTCGAGCACCAAGTGCCCCACACCCCAACGAAGGCAGTTCCAATGGTCAACAATTTGCATTCCTGCTGGAGTACCCATACCAGGCGTCTATGGATGGGAGAGGGAATGAGGGATGAAGAGGCAACGGACAGCACAATTTTTTAAAAACCTTTTAAATCCAGGGTAGGGTGTAAGAGGCATTCTTGGTGCCAGTGGGCTTCCTGTGCTTACAACTGGCTGTTCCACCCAGCTCATTAGGGGCCTGCTCCTTGAAGGCACTTTGAGTTAGTAGCCCCAAGTTTAAAGCCATGCACTCCAGGGATGTTTGCATTTTAATAGCAGAAGGGCATTTCCACCAACAACTGGCAAAGGGAGAGACGGGGCAGGGGGTGCAGAGGTGTGATACCTGACCCAAATCAGGGGCCCCAACCTGCCCTGGGCAATGCCTTCCTGCCTCAGTGGCCCTAGCCACCCAGCCAGCTCCCAGTTCCCGGGGCAGGATGACAGTCGCCTGTCTCCCCCTGGTGTTGGCTCTTCCAATTGCAGCCTCAGGAACTAGCAGAAGGCGATCTCCGCCTACCCACCGGCGAGGCCTGGGGAGCCACGCCTAAGGAGCAGCAACCGCTCCTCCTCCCTCACCCGCTCTCTGGCCGTACCCCAGGGGCCGCCACAGGCCGTCCGCATTCCCCCCGCGGTGGGAAGAACACAGGCTGGGGGGCTCCAACGGCCAATGGCTTCTCCTTACTCCACCTCGGGTCAGCGGTGCAGATCCAACCAGCAGTGAAGACACAGCAGGTCCCTGACTTGTGCACTCCCTTTGCCCAAGTCCCTTTATACTGCCTGGCCACCGTTAGCCCATTTGTAAAGGGAGGTGACAGAACAAGAGGAACCCCACGACCCACCCCTTCCCTGCATTGGCTTTGGTGGCCGAGGTGCCAGTCAGGAAACACCGCAGGCCGTTTGGGGTACACTGCAAGCTGCTGTTCCCCTGTCAGGAAGCAGCACTGTGGGGCGGTTAGGGGCATGAGCTCTGGCGTCCACACAGACCTGGTTTCAAATCCTGACTCTGCCACTTGTGAGTCGTGGGAATCTTTCTGTGCCTCAGTTTCCTCATCTGTACAATGAAGATAATCATGCCTCCGGTGCTAGGTGGCTGCAAGGCTTGAGTGTGATAATGTTTGCAAAGCACTTCACACAGAGCCCAGCCACGTGGAGAATGGCCAGTCAATGTCACCATGTGGTAAACACTTGGGGACAACAGGGATGGAATGAGTGAGGCAAAGAGCATGTTTAGGAGCCAGGGATCGGCTCTAGTCGCATCACGCCACGTAGTCTAACTGCACGTTAGAACAAACTGACGTCCATCGGGCTGTGACGATACGCAGGTGAGGTTCCGCAGCAAGTCAGTGGGCACCAGGCTGGAGCCAGCACACCTGCGCTCTCCCGCTGCTTTTGGGGGAGTCGCTTTGTCCCCGTGGGCCTCAGAGCCCCCATCATGGACGGACGCCAGCACCTGCCTGTCCCCTTGCAGGACTGAACACCGGGGAGGAATGTGGAATTACAGCGCAGACGTGGTGCGAACAGAAAGGACCACGATGACAGGGAAAGTGCTTTGAACACCGTAAAGCTTACCCTGTTATTACCAAGAGACAAACCCCCGGCACCCTGCACTTAGCTCACACTGTGGCACGAATCTCCTTGCACGGGAACCGCCTATTTTATTGCCGGTCTTCCAAGCATAGAGAGGCCTTTGCCCTCGAGGAATTTACATTCTTATCAGAGAGACAGATAAGAAAATGTACAGTGAGAATAATACAGAAGTCCACACCAGGTACAGGCAGGTGATTCTCTGTCCACTCTTAGGCCTTAGAAACACCCAGTTAAGGGAAGAGCAACCTCAGAAGGGAGGCTGAGCCACAGCGCACCTGCCCCTGGGCTTGGCCAAGATGGGCAACGTCATAGAACCCTTGTATGGTGAGGAAGGTGCCAGAACAGGAGTCAGGAGGCCCTGGTGGTACTCTAGGCTCTCTATTAACCTGAAGTAAGTCATCTACCTACTGTTCCAACTCCACAACATTCTGGAGAAAGCAAAACTATGGAGACAGTGGAAAGGTTAGAGGTTGCCAGGGGTCAGGGGAGGGATGAGGGAGGGACGACCAGGTGGAACACAGAGGATCTTCAGGGCAGTGAAACTACTCTGTGGGATCTGTGACGGTGGGTACAGGTCCTTACACAGTTGCACAAACCCTCAGAGTGTCCAACACCAAGAGTAAACCCCAATGTAAACCATGGACTTTGGGTGATAACGATGTGTCAATGTCGGTTCCTCGGTTGTACCAAATGCGCCGCTCCGGTGGGGCTGTTGACAGTGGGGGCGGCTGTGTGTGGCGGGGACAGGGGGTGGATGGGCACTCTCTGTACTTTCCACTCAATTTTGCTCTGACCCTAAAACTGCTCTAAAAAGTAAAGTTGACTAAAAATAAATCATTTTCCCACGAGCTGTTTCCTCATCTGTAAAACAGAGACGCTCAGGCCTGCTCTGCCTGCCCATCACACCCGCACGGCTGTGGTTAGGGTCTTTTCCAAAGCGTCGGGGTGCGGTGGCCCGTGGAAGAGTGAGAGATGCCCTCAGAGTCGGGGTCCTGTGATAGCCACAGCCCCCAGCAGCCGCCACACCCCTGTTCTCACGTAATTCCCCACCGGGTGGGCTGTCAGATCGGAGGGGCACCGCATTCCAGCAGGTGCTTCACCCAGCAGAGGATCTGGATCTACCCAACTTCCCTCTCGCCTCCCCCCACCTCCAAGCCTGCAAGTTTTAACAAATAATAAGCGACACTATTACTCTTCTAAAAATCCACAAAACCGTTCTCAAAATTCCTCCTTAGGCCACCACCCTCTTTCTCCAAGGAGAGCAGGCACCTAGTCACTTCGCATTCAGAATGCACGTGTTCATCCCCTAAATGGCTCCAACAAAGGCCGGCAGCTATTTTAAAATCCAAGAAGCCTTTGCTGACACTCCCAACAGACCGCTGTGAACAGAGCCCAAACATGTGAAGAGCCCCACACAGACACTTGCTAAATGCCTTTAAAAAAAAAAACAAAACAACAAAAAAAACCCAGGATGCAAACCCACTGAACTCTCCTTTCAGGTCCCAGATGCCCCCTTGGTGGAGCAGCCCACACAGTTTTTTCAAAGAGACGTTATTTGATCTGAAAAACATCTGGACCCTGTTCCCCCGGCGCTTGGCTGGGAGCTTTCAGCCAAGGTCAGATGTTCGGTGTCTGAGCGTGCACCCCGCCTGCCTGCGTCCCCAGCAGGGTCCCCCCAGACTGGGCAGGGCCTTGCTTAATGAAAAGCTCAGGCTCAGTCTGACCGGAAGTTCTGTACGCCCTGAAGCCACAAGTATAAGGACAGCAAAGGCGGCTGGCATTAAAGAGGGCTGGGAGTGAAGATAAGACTGATGGTTCCTAATGGGGCCGCCCTGGAGTAAGACGTCACCTGAACACCTAAACATGGGTTCATTCTTTTATGGCTTCCCCTCAGCTATCAAGTGTTTAATGGACATGGAGTAACAAGGGACCCACGTGAGCAGGGAAGGGATTTGTGTCGTTTGTATTCCTGGCTCCTGCACCAGTATCTGGCAGAGGGGCCGAGAGTGGAGCTCCCTCAGACCTGCTCCCATGAATGAATGAATGAATGAATGAACGAATGACACCTCATGACTCCATGAGTCCAGCATCCACATCAGGGGCTGTTTTCCAGCCATCAGGGTGGATCCAAGAGGCAAAATTACGTAGGTGAAAGGGCAGCGGGCTGCAAGGCAAGAAGCCTGCCATCCAGGGCTGGTTCTTCCACCTCCCAGCGTTGGCAGGCATGACCTTGGGCAGTGTCCCTCATCTGTAGTCATGGGGACAATCCCTACTCTGTGCTTTTCCCAACGTCACTAGGACGATCTTGTTGAAATCCTGCATGGGGAGTTTCTGTGCAACTGGAAATCTATCTGCAAAGGTTGGAAATGCTGATAATCATTCCCCTTTCACTTGGCCCCTGGTGCCCAGAGAAGCCCCTGGTAACAGCTAGGTGATTTTAGCAGACTCTGACCCAGTGAGCTTAGGAGCCAGGGACAAAGGATGAAATGACATGTGAGCAGGTTCTACTGGATGTGTCCTCATCCGGGTACTGGGTGCTCTCCTGACCTGCCTCCCCAGGCCTGGCTCCACCTGCCAGCCTCCCTCCTTCCTTCTTTTACAACTTTAGCTCTCGCCTCTTGGGGTCTCAAATCACTCCTCTCTGCTCTCCCCTCTAACCTCTCCAGCAATGCCCACAACGTGAAAGCTCCCCATGCTCTGTCCCCAAAGCCCTTCCAGTCTGCAGCTTCACGACATCCTGCTGCGTGGCCTCCTCCCCCTGCAGGAGGGGCTGGGCTGGCTGCTCCAGGGCTCCAGCTCACAGGGCCGGGCCTGGGAGACCCCTCACCCCAGCAGTTCCTAGCCCCCTGGGAATACACCTGAACTCGTGCCCCTTTTCACCATCCCCCTCCTCTTCCTTGTTCTCTCCAGCCTCCCCTGCCTGGGACATCTCCTGCACCGCCCACCCCTGACCTCCAGACAGCAGCCAGTCTGTCACTTCTGAGGTGTCTGGGACACTCTTGGAAACTCGTCTTTGACCCCCACACTCACTGTCCTTCTCCTCGGACATGAGCCCCGATCCCCTGCGTACAGAGGAGGGTCGGGGTGGGCCGGCGAGCTCTGAGGTCTCCTGCAGAGAGAAGAGTCTGTGACTCCCACCACCTGTGTAGGTCTCCAGATTTCCAGGCCTTCACAAAATCTGGGTTGAAACTTGTATTTCTACCACGGGCTGATGAGGGAGAGGAGGGGTCCCTAGGAGAATGCGGCGCAGGCCTGGGCTGGCACGGGGATGCACTGGCCCTGCCAGGTGGGACACTCAGGGTCACCTGCTTTCCCAGGAGAGAAACAGGGCCAGAGCCAAGCCTGATTGGAAACTGGAGGGACAGCAGGACAGAACCTTTTGTTCCTTTCCTCTAATGCCATGCACATTCCCCATTTAAAGGCAATTTCTTCACTTCAAAAGGATTCCAGCTGGTTAAATTTAAGGTGAAGAATAAGCTCCCAGTCAAGATGCTTCACAGGGGCCTTTCAGTTTTCATCCGCTCGGGAACTGGATGGATTTAAAAATGTTTGCCTCCTAATGTTTGTCTGAGCGCCAGGGGAGAAAGCTCCTCTTACTTACACCTCTCTCGCTCCCAGCGATGGCTGACACAGGATCCATCCACGTTCCCCTGCGCTACTTTGCCTTCCTGTGAACCTGCCTGACTTCCTCCTGCTCTTGCCTGCTTCCCTCCCGCCCTCCAGCTCACACCCAGGCTGCGGGGAAGAATCAGTTTCGCTGTAGCTCTGGGGTCCACTAGGCTCAGCAACTTTTCTTCAAATACCCCAGGACACCCTGCAGCTTAAAGGGCCAACCATTGGGCTGACACAGCTCACAGATCACCTCCAGGAGACGCTCTTCCACCTGCCATTCATTCATTCATGCCTTCACTAATTCACTCACTCACATGGTCACCCAGTCAGCCAACAAGGGATCTATAATGCTGGTAGGGACTGTGAGTGGTTTACAGAAACACAACACAGAGTCTTGCTCTCCTGGCTTATAGAGTGGTTGAAGCTATGAGAGATACGAACGAGCAACTGCAGTACAAGAATAAACACCAGTTTAGAGGGTAGGGGACATTTGAAAAGCTCAGAGAAAGAAGAGATCAGCCAGGGATGTGGGTGGAGCCCAGAGGGAGGCAGTCAGGGAAGGCTTCCTAGAGGAGGAAGCATTCTGATGGGCACAGGGTCCAAAGATGCCAAGGGTAGGAAAGTGGCCTGTCCCATGTCTGCTGTACCTCTCCTTCCAGGGGCCTCAGGGCTTGTTCTAGGGGCTCCCTGGGTATGTCCACTGGCAGCTGCTGCCTTGGTGGTGGTGTGTCAGTCACCTTGGAAGCAAGGCACCCTCCCCACATAGCCAGTCACCAACTCTTGCCCTTCTCCATCAGGGCCCAGGCCCAGAGGAAACGTCTTCATCCTCTTCTCTGTCCTAAGTACTCAGGATCCCCTCGTCCCAGACAACATCCTCTCCCCAAGCTCACCAGTCACTCTCTCTCTGCAGGCTTTGTTCCCTCAGTCCCATAGGAGAAGCTCCAACCACCACTTCCCTCAGCCAGCACTGTCGTGTCTGCCTTCCCTTTCCACTCTACCTAGGGAAAGTGTCCCTTTGTCCGCCCCTGACCCTGACCCCACCAGCTGGGCCAGCTCCCTGGTGTCTCCCTTAGAGCCCCACCAGGGGTCCACTGGCCACGCCCGCGGGCTCTGGCACTGGGCAGACCTGGGTCTGAACTCTGGCTCTGCCACTGTCCGCCTCTGCACTTGGCCAGATTCCTTACGTCCAGGAACGCTCCTGTGTTTCCTACCCAGCATCCTTCCCTGCCTGCTAAACGCCACCTTGACTCTCCTCCAGGGCAACCTGCCTTCTCTGCTCTTGCTCCCTGTGGATTAAGTGCGGCTGCCCAGAGCCGCTGTTTGGTTCAGGGGTGGGCATGTGACCCACGCAGGACAAGTCCCGTGACTTTTAATGGTTGGAAAGGGTCAGTGTATTTCCACTGGGATTGATAAACTGGTGAGACATAAACCTGAGGCTGCTGGGGCTGTGTTTGCCACCATAAGGAAAGAGTCTATTTACAAACAGAAACAGCACAGAAAATAGCAGTCAAGAGACAGATTTCTAGTGACACTGAGCACCTGGATAGAGCCACACCTGGATTTTGTGAACCACTAAGCTCCCCCCTCTTTTTGGGGTGAATCCAGTTTGAGTTGGCTTTTTGTCCCTGGCCACTAACAGTCTTGACTAAACACATACTTAACTTGCAGACTCGATGAGAGAATTAAATGAAATGAGCATGAATAGTACCTGGAATAAAGTGGCACTCAACGGATGGTAGCTTTCAATAACTCAACTGAATGTGCCTTCTCACAGGCCTGTTACGTTTCCATAAACTATAGTTATATAGTAGTATTAACATAATATTACTTTTTCATTTTTCCCTCAGCTTCGACCACAAGTTCCTTTGTGAAATCTTTCCCTCCCTGGCTTTCCTGATCACAGCTCAGTGTCCTTCCTGAGTCTCCGTGTTCAGACCCGCTTCTCCCCCACCCCACCTCTGGGCTGAGACCAGACAAGTTTGTTATCAGTGGGAGATTCCAGAACACGGCAGGGGCGACACTCTCTCTGTGTTATGGGCCCATAGCCCAGGACAGTCAGCATCAACTGAACCAAATCCAGGCAAAGGCTTTCCCAACTGGCGTCAAAGCCCTTCACGAGCGACACCGGCGCTCAGAAAGTCTGCACTGCCACCTAGTGGACGTCTGCAGTAACATCAGCATGTGGAAAGGAGCCCTTTGCAGAGAAGCCCCTGGAGACAGTCACCCGCCTGGGAAAGCATCTGGGCCTCTCCCCACAGGGAAAAACCAGGGGACAAGTGAATTAATAGTGAAGTCGAGAGTCCGTCCCCACGGGGTAGCACATACTCTTCCCTGAGAGACTGGGTTCCTGCCCTGAGTCTGGGACCCTTCACCTCCTGTCCCAAGGGTTAGAATCACAGTAGCCTCCCTTTCTCCGCTCCTTTTGCCTGTCCCCAGGTAGGAGGGCCGATGTATGTACGCATGGGTGTGCATGTGTGCTCACATGTGTGTGTGTGGCAGGAGAAGACACCCAGAAGGCCTGCTCGTTGCTAACTTGCTGGGCCTCCCAAGGGAAATGATGTTTATCATGTTTGCAAACAGGACAACCTATCGAAGCTTCATGATAACAGCCTCATGAATTGTGAGACATGGCCAGGCGTGGTGGTTCACGCCTGTAATCCTAGCACTCCGGGAGGCTGAGGTGGGAGGACTGCTTGAGGCCAGGAGTTCGAGACTAACCTGAGCAAGAGCAAGACCCCATCTCTACAAAAAATAGAAACATTAGCTGGGCATGCACACCTATAGTCCTAGCTACTCAGGAGGCTGAGGCAGGAGGATCACTTAAGCCTGGGAGTTGGAGGTTGCGATGAGCTATGATGATGCCACTGCACTCTAGCCTGAGCAACAGAGTGAGACCCTGTCTCAAAACAACAACAACAACAAAAAATTGTGAGACATATCACAGTCTATCTGGTCTCTGATAGTAAAAAACACTTCAAGAAAGAAAGGAAAGCCCTGCCCGCTACATCCAAGGAATCCGTGCGCCCCTCCCTCCAAGCTCGTGGCCATGCTGTGTTTATGCTGACCGCTGTCAGGCCTGCCCAGGGCAGCATGAGAGGGAGGAAGAACCCCTGGTGGCCTCTCCCTGCCACCCAGAGAAGGATCCACAAGGTCCACTTTGGTGTGTGTGCTTGGTCACATCTTGACCACAACTTTTCCATCTCCACACATTTGTGACCTGAGTCACATCCCAGTCCTTGTGCCTAGGGTGACGCCAGCACCTCCTGCCTTAACACAGCAGAAAGCAAGAGGACAACCGCCCCTGACACTTTGGGGGCTCGGTCTGGCCCAAGGGTCAAGGAAGGAAGAAGTAGTGACCAGAAGACTGGAGCAGCCCCCCGAGGACATGCTCTGGCTGCTGGGGGTGGTGGCAGCCCCATTTCCCACGTCCATGACGCTTTCCCGGGCTTCCCAGATGCCCAAACCAAGGGAGGCTTCCAGAACAGGATCATACTAATCACTTCCCAGTAAAAGAAACAGTTACCTCCAATTCCTAAAATGCTTTGTTCTTCTATTTTAGACAATTTTGGGTGAAAGAAGAGTGCGTCTCATATTGCAACAGCCAAGCACCAAGACGCGCTGACCTCTGCCTGCTTAGCCTACTTGGGAAGCTCCGTCCTGGAGCTTCTCTCCGGCTCGGATCTTTCCGAAAGCCCAGCCTGTGCGCCCTGAGAAAGGGCTCCTCTTTCACCCCCACCTCTTCCTTTTCTCTGCCAACTCCAAAGCACACACCATCAGGCCTCCACGCTGCCTCTGCAGAGCCAGACTTTGGGGTTTGGGGGCTTCAGGGGAGCAGGAAGAGGCCTGGGTAGAGTGGTCTCCGACAATCACCAAAGATCCCGGCCGGCAACCCTTCCCTAGGCCCCCAGCCTCCTCCCCAAGGCCATGGGACCACTCTAGAGAAGGCACATCCTTATGGCAACAGCCATCTGGTGCCACCAGACCCAACTTAGATGACTCTGCACACAGCTTCACGTCCCCGGATGAGCAAGCTCAGAGGGGCATCAAGACCTCCCATCTCTGCCCTTTCGGGCCAGCCCTGCTTACTCACGTCCAAGGCCCCCGGGAACTTGACTACGGGCTCAGACCAGTAGGTGATCTTCTCTCTGTAGTTGTTGCAGTCAGGAACATACGTGCAGCCAATGTTCCCCAACTCTGGGTAGAAAACTTCAAGGCCCCTGTGGAGAGAGGGAGGAGGTTGCCCCGTGTCAGAGTTTTAGAGCAGCCTGGGGTTCACAAATTTTCAGTCTAGCACTGTTGAGAACATAAAGTCTAATAGGATTAAATCCTAAACTTGCCACTAACTAGTTGTGTGCCCCAAGAGTTACTTGACTTCTTGGTGCCTCAGTTTCTTCATCTGTAAAATGGGGACACCAATCCTTCTCTCACAGAGTTGGTGTGAGGAGCAAAGTGGTGGCCAACGTCTAGGACAGAACCTGGCATGCCGGGAGTGGTCAGAAAGTGTTAAACCTCATCAGCGCTTACTTCCCAAGAAGCATATACACCCTTAGGCAAACTCGGTCAGCATCTTTAAAACAGGACTGGGTTTATAAGAACAATATTTACATATTGCTTTTCAGGAAGGCTCCTATTACGGAAAGAAAGGTTTAGCAAGTCAGCACAGACTCCTTCGCTGTGTTCCCTTGCTGCTGTGGTTCACCTGACACGGGACACATTCTCATTCCCACCCTGAGACTTGGGGGTCCTCCTGATCTCTTTGACCAGACTTGGAGGCACCCTAGATAGTGGAGTGAACAAAGCAGTGGCCCTGGTCCCAGCCTGGCCATCAACCAGCACTGCACAGGGACTGGAGGCGAAGGGAATGGCATTTATTGGGCCACCCCAATAAGTCAGTTGTACCACGTATTATTTCATTTAATGCAGTGATGCCTCAGAGCAGCTATTATCATTATTCTCGTCTCCCAGATGACTAAACTGAGAAACTGTAGGACAATAAATGTTTGCAGCTGCTAAGTGTTGGGGTAATTTGTTGTGCAGCAACAGACAGCTAAGACAATGGGTTTGTCCGTACGTCCCCTGTACCACTCAGCCTCCCCAGTGAGTCATCCGCTTTCTCCAGGCTTCAGTTTGAGCCAGATGGTCTCTTGAGTCTCTTTGTCATGGTAAGAATTGGATCAGAGAAACACAGCTCCCCAGCTGAACTTGTGGAAAAGGGCTCAGAATTTCAGCTGCCCCAAAGTGAGTGCTGTGGTCTGAGTGTCGGTGTCTGCTCCAATTCCTATGCTGGAACTTAATCCCCAAAGTGATCGCATTAAGAGGTGGGACCTTTAGGAGGCGATTAAGTCATCCTTATAAAAGGCATCCATGTAAAAGAGGGATTAGTGCCTTTATAAGAGAGGTTGAAGGGACCTGCCCTTTCCTTCTGCCACGTGAGGACGCAGCAAGAAGGCAGTCTTTGAAGCAGAGAGCAGGCCCTCACCAGACGCTGAATCTGCTGGTGCCTTGACCTTGGACTTCCCAGCTCCAGAATTGTGAGCAATACATTTCTGTTGTTTAAAATTGACTCAGTCTAAGGATTTTTGTTATAGCAGCCGAATGGACTAAAACAAAAAAGGGTGACAGCTCTCATGGGATATGAGGCTGCCTTCACAGAGGGGCATCTGGTGGCATCCCACCTTCGTTGCACGGTGCTCACTGTGAAAGAGTGGGGCACCACACCTTAAAAGAGCAGTAACCAAGGCCCCCGAGGAGGGGCTGAAGGGCTGGGGGCATGGTATCTGTCTCCAAACACGTAAAGGACTGTTAAGAAGAGAAGAAACTAGACTAGTTCTGTGCAGCTCCTGGTCCCACACTAGTGAGAAGGGACTGAAGTTACAGACGAGCAGCCAGTGCCTTGGGATAAGGACGGACTTTCTGAAAGGTGGAGCTTTTCAACACAAAAGGGAGGGCTTTGGGTGGCAGCTCCCATCACAGAGAGTCCCTAGGGCTGCCTGCATGGGACGCTGGGTGGATTCATCCACTGGGCGCAGGGCTGGGTGACCACGGTGCTGAGACTGAGCCTGGGGTCCTGTGGTTTTGTGTCTGGTCCGGCGTATCTCAGAGGTAGGCAAGGTCTGATTCCCGAGGAGCTCCTCCCTTAACAATGTTGTCACACTGCTTGTCACGGTACATACAATTCCTCCTTTATAAATTACTACCTTTAGGTGCTGCGTCCTATCTTCGAGAATTCCGTTAGACTCCAAACACCCAGGAGAGGAGTGGCTTCTCCGGGAGGCCTCCTGGTGAGGTCAGAAGCCCAAGCTGAGCAGGGATCAGGGCAGGAGGTACCGCTCTCTCCTCGGGGGGTCGATATGCCCATGATGTGCTTTCGTTCCAGTGACTATCTCTCATAAATAAAAATCTTCAGCAGTAATAATGACAAAGCTTCCCTTTTGCAATGATGGCTTACAATCAAAAGACATCTTAGCATTCAGCCTTAGGGTCATAAATCCATGTCTGTGCTGGTGTATTCCAGGAGCCCTGAGAATGGCCCCCCTGGCTGGAGTCTGAGAGGCGCTGGGCCCGGGATGAGGGTTGTCAGAGGACGTGGGGGTTGGGGAAGAAGAACAAGTGTGGAGTCAGACAAGGGGGTAGACCCTGGTTCTGCCACTTCTGAGCCGTGTAGGCACCATGTGCAGGTTCCTTAATCTCTGGGGATGCTTCATCTGCAAAATGGGGACCATAATACCTACTCCATAGGTTCTTTGTAACAGTGAAGTGAATCAAGCAGACTAAGCCCCAGCAGAGCACCTGGCCCATGGCAGGTGTCCTGGAGCTTCCCACGTGTGCATGAGTCACCAGGGCACCAAGAGGTGGATCTCTGCAGGGCAGAGCCTAGGGCATCCAGGGTCCCAGGCTGGCCACTCCAGCGCCCGCACGGACATGCTCATTTCCTAGGTATTCCACAGTGTGGCGGACGTGGGCAAGTGCTGGGACAATCCCTAATGGGGCCATCACTGTGGCCTGGTCCTGCCTGGCGCTGGCCCAGCTGACCTCTCCAGCTTACAGGAGGTTCGACCTTGCACCTCTAGGCATGAGAAGCCTGCCTGCCCCTGGGTCTGCTCACCGGAGCACCTAGAAAATTAGGGCCTGCATGCGAGAAGCAGCCATGTTTCCCTTCTTTCTCCCACACAAAAACTTCACCCGAACTGTTTGACAAGATTTTTTGAAATGTACTGATATGAATAAAATTTGTTACTTTTTTTTTTTAAGGATTCAACTACATAACTTTTAAAGAGAAGGCACTTATTTATTGTAGTGTTTGTGAAAATTCAAATGTATAGAAGAAGAAGGAGTAAGAAGTGAGAGTTTTTTTTCTCTCTCTTCCATGTCTCAGAGACGGGCTCAGTAGATGGGCAGCAAACAGGCCTGGGGAGCCCTCGGGATGACCCAGGGGTCCAGAGAAATGAAGACTTGCTTTTCTAGCCAGCAGAGACAGTGAGGAGACAGCTGAACTTTTCATTCGACCCAGAGTGGGGGAGGCTTGTCCCCTTGGAAGGGAAGGAGCTGGCCTTCGCCAGCCTCATCACTGGGCTCTGTCCAGTTTCATCGACCCAGAGTGGGGGAGGCTTGTCCCCTTGGAAGGGAAGGAGCTGGCCTTCGCCAGCCTCATCACTGGGCTCTGTCCAGTGACACACTCCCTACGGGGCCCCCTGTCCCAACACTCCCGGGGCCCATTATCGAACAAAGTCTCTCACACAGGAAGGGTCCAGTCACAGACATTCTTGCAACTGCCACTTCTCCTTAAAATGCTGCTTTGTTGGGGGTGCTGGGGAGGGGCAGTCTGGGCTGTAGGGAGGGGGGAGGGCCTCTCTCTGGGTAAGGCCAACCCCCACCAAGGCCCCTCACATTTGGAGGACCAGAGGGGAGCCAACCCACATCCACAGCCCTCTTGGTCGGAGAAGTGAGGACCCTGTTTCAAAGACCCTTTCTCAGTGCCATCCTCCGTCAGGGTGGTCTCCAGATCCAACATCTGTTTGGCCTTTCCCAAGAAAGTGGGCTCAGGAGATGGTGCTCCTCGGTTCTGGAAACACCCCTCCCTGCGATCTGCCCGCCCAGCCTGCCCTGCCTTACTTGCACAGGACAGTGTCTTCCTCCGGCAGGGGGTCATGGGCACACGGGTTGTTTTCCTCTTCTCCAGTGACCACCAGCACAAGACCCAGCAACAGGGCTGCTGTCGGCAGCCTCATTTTCCAACCCATGGGCACCTGGAACAGAAAAGGAGCTTTAGAGTAGCCGGACCCCCTGCAGAGGGCTCCCTGCCCACTGCCAGTGCCCCTCCCAGGGGCCCACCCGGTGGGGCAGAGACCTCCGGTAAGTGCAGCGAGAGGGCCGAGCAGCTGTCTGGGCTCCAGCAGCTGATCCGCCACCCGGACACGAGTACCTTGGGAGGACCTGGGCCTCCTCCAAGCTGGACTCAACTTGCAGCCCTGGCGGAGGCCCCTCCTCTGGCAGGCCTCGGCTTTGTTGTCACTCTTGTCCTGGCTGCCAGGGCAGAGAGCAGGCTGCAAAGTAGATGTGCTTATGTAAGCCTCTCAGTGCAGCTCCTTGTCCTGCCCCTGCACTCACACCGGGTGTGGTCAGCTGGCCAGGGACAGCTTGCTCCTTAACTCTGAGGCCAGCCCTAGGACGCTGGGGACCTCAGGCTCTGGGCTGGGGGTGTGGGTTGGGGGTTGGGCTGCGCTGTGCTCCTCCTCAGACCGGCTCTGCCTCTCCTGGCCCCAGTACCTCCAGCGCCTGTCCCAAGGTGGAGGTGGCTGGAGACAGCCACCCTGTGTGTAGGAGGGCTGCAGCATGAGTTGGGGTAGAGGTATCCCGGCCGGAGGCCAGCTCTGAAGGGGCAGCTGAGGACAGGAGGGTACATCTGGCTGCACCTTGCAGCTGTGCTGAACTCAGCACTCTCCCAAAATAACAGCCTCAGGAGAAGGAGGCCTGCGGAGCTGCTGGGGGCTCAGAAGGGGGCGGCCTGCCCCAGCGCTGCTCCTCCACTGCGCTGGGAGGAAGGGGCGAGCCGCAGAGCGGCCTGCATTCCCTCGGGGAACAGTCCTGCCGCCAGTGTGTGGGACTCTGATTACAGCCCCAGCAGGCAAGGGAAGATCAAAGGCAGCTCCCCACAGCCTTTCCCAGGCTCTGCTTTCCGTCCTCTCAGAGGCGAGATGGGAGGCTGCTCCCCCAGCCAGCAACTGAGGACTTCCGGCTTGTGCTCCGAGCTCTGCCTGGGCTCTGCGGAGGCCACTGTGCCTCCCTAGAATGCACAACTTTCCTCCTCAAAAACAAGTAAAATAACTCCTGTCACCCCCGTGCCTTGCTAAATAAGATGAACTCAGAGCTACAAAGTATCTGCACTTGGGTTTTTAGGAAACTGTTTTCAGCATAACCTGCTTTCTGGTTCAATTCCTGCTTCCAGGACCCCAACCTCTAGCAAAAAGTCCCCCTTTGGGGCTACAAATTAAACACAGTTTTCAGTCATTAGCACCCTGAAGTACGACCAGGGCTCCCCCACAGAGAATTGATTCCCAAGGTCTCCCCTGCTGGAAAGTGTCTAATAGTAGCCTCCTCACAGGATCATTGTGAGAATGAAGTGAAGCTGCCTGGCACATAGAAAACGCTCAATAATTTATGCGCAGTGCAGGCATTCTTCCACAGATGCAAGTTCATTCATGTATTCATTCACTCATTTGCAATCCATTTCACCTATGGGTATTGGGCACCTCCCACGTGCCTGCCCATGTGGGACCCTGGGGTACGTAGTTTGAGCAGGGTCCCTGTCACGCGCTCACAGAGCGGCCAGAGCCAGAGGGTGTCGCTGCCAGAAGGGCTGCCCAGGGCCAAGAGACTCTTGTCTTCCAAGGGGCAGCCACTAGAGAAGCCAAAAGGCCCGGAGGCGGGGGAGTGTCGTTGGCCCCACTCACGACAGCCATCCTTCCTCACTCTACGTGCCAAGCACTTCTATCACCGAGTCTTCACGCCATTCCTCTGAAATAGGCACCATTATCAGCCCATCTTACACAGCAGCGGGCACGGAGAGGTCAGCTGACCTGATTTTGGTCCCACGGCTCCTAAGTGTGGGATTCGAACCCAGGCAATCTGGCTTCGGGGTCGGTGCTCTTAACCACTCTGCTCCACTGCCCCCTACTGGCGCAGCCCACCCCCACCCCCACCCCCCAACTCCCTCCATAGTCCCTTTGCTCTTGGGAGGAGAGCCCAGAATATTCCACATAGCCCATGATGCCCTGCGAGATCCGGCTCTTCCGGCCTCTCTAGCCGCCGTTGCGTCTCACATGTTAGCTCCGCCTCGGCCCCGTTGGCCCCGCCCCCCGCCCCACCCCTTTGGGTGAGTGGGTGAAAGGGTCTTTCCTCAGGGGACAGTGCTCTGACCCCCCCCAGGCTCAATTAGCTTCCTGCTCTACACAGCCAGAGCACCTTACTTCCTTCCTCCTTATTATATATTTGCAATAAGTTATTTTGTAGTTATTTGCTTAGTGGCAGTGTCCCCCGCCGCAGCCTCTAAGCTCCCGAGAGGCAGCCCTGAGTCTGTGTCCTGCGTTCCAAGCGCGCCACCCGGCCCGTATAGGCGCTTAATAAAATGCTTGTTTAAATGCAGGAAAAACTCGCCACATCTGTTTCTGATCCTCCTGATTTTCGCTTAACAGTTCCTAACTCCCTGTAAACATCGGTATTCATACTACCCACTCACGTTGGCCCCCAGCCCTGGGTCCCTCTTGCTTATTTATCTAACCTCCTCCGGCTTGTTTTCGTACAGAGAGATCTGGCAGAATGCAGTGGTTCTCGGTGTTTCCAAACCCTGTCATTCTCTTGGGGATTCACCAGACTTCGCTTCATACTTGCGTGAACGAAAATAAAATCTTACGACTCCCTCTCCCCCCACCGGCTGACTGAATGGACCCCCTCTTGGCCAAGGAGATACCCTAAAACTAAGTTGCCAGCCATGAGAAGGGAGGTCAGACATGCCTGATCATGCCCCCTTCCCTTGTAGATATCCCCTGTGACTCATTAACAGGCCTAAGGCTCAGCAAGACAAACCTGCAGGTCCTCCTCATAGGGACAAATCATTTGAGTCTGGGTATGCGTCCCGTGGCTTGTCTCTGATTAACAGACTTCCTTCTCTTAACTCCAGCATTTCCTTTCTGCTGATTCCTGGTCTTTTAGACAATGCCTAACTCTATCAGACAACTGTTAACTAAAGAATCCCTAAACCCACCTCTGCACAGCCGTTCTCTCCATAAGGGGCACCTTTCTCTCCCGCCCCATGAGCCACCTGGCTAACTTTCGCTCACCCTTCAGGTGCTATTTAAACATCACTTCCTTCAGGGAACCTTCTTGGACATCCTCTTATATCCACAGACAGCATCTGTACTACGGCCACCAGGATATTACTATCTGGCCATTTGTTCCTATTTAATTGTACTTCTCTGCCACTGGACTGTCACCTTTGTGGGGGCAGGACTCTATGCAGCCTATGAATTGCTGCATCTGCCACCAGCACAGTGCCTGGGAACAGCAGGTGCTCAGTTACCAAGTGAGGAAGAGAGACAATGAGGGAGGCGGGCAGATACTAACCTCCTAAAGACCATGCTTTTCCCTCTATTACTGAAGGGTCTCACTTGAGCTCCAGGACCTGCCTTGTTCCTCCCTCCATAGCATCCATGGCTTTGCCCCTTCTGCTCTAGCTTTCTGTGCACATAGTTCATCCTCTAACGGCCCCATTTATCTCTGCAGTCCCCACAGCACTTTGAACATAGCAGATGCTTAGTAAATAGATAAATAAGCACACACATTTAAAAACCATATGTTGTTAACAGACTACTCTGACCTTTGGTTGTCCTTCATATTTAAAGAATGGGAAAGAGGCCAGGCACGGTGGCTCCTAGCACTCTGGGAGGCCAGGGCGGGAGGATTGCTTGAGCTCAAGAGTTCAAGACCAGCCTGAGCAAGAGTGAGAGCCCATCTCTACTAAAAATAGAAAATATTAGACAGGTGTGGTAGTATGTGCCTGTAGTCCCAGCTACTCAGGAGGCTGAGGCAGAAGGATCACTTGAGCCCAGGAGTTTGAGATTGCAGTGACCTATGATGACAGCACTCTAGCTGGATGACAGAGTGAGACTCTGTCCCAAATGCACTTGGGTCACCTTTTATTACCAACTATTTGTTGCTTTTTGTGTGCCTTTCATTTCAGATGACCTATTTGGAAATGGCCTTGGAATGTAAAAGTATTAAAATGTAATTTCTTTTTTCATTGGCATGGGCTTGCCCACAAATGAACAATGATAAGAATTATGTCAAACATCTCATCAGAAAGCATGCAAGCAAGAAGAAACTGGAGTGGTAATGGGGACAAGGCTATGAAGAAATAATAAAAAGAAATAAATGAATAAATAAATAAAATAAGAGAACGAAGTGAAATATTAAAAGCATTGAAAGAAAGCCACCGATCAACCTAGAATTCTGTATCCAGTGTAATTATCCTGCAAAAGTGGAGGGGATATAGACAAAGAAAAACCAAAGGAACATTTTGCCCGTAGACCCACCTTGCAAGAAATGTTAAAAGAAGCCCTCCAGTGAGAAGGAAAATGATAAAAGTCAAAACCTTGGATGTACATCAAGAAAGGAAGAGCATCTCAGATGGAATAAATGAAGGTAAAAGAAAATATTTTATTTTTCTTACTCTTAATTGACCTAATAAATAATTGTTTGTTTAACATAAGAACAAGGATGTACTGAGTGATTGTAGCTCATATTAAGTGGAATGGGTGCTAGCAGTATTAAAAGGATTGGGAGGAAAGAATGGAGAATCCTCTGTTGTAGGTATCTGCGCTGGCTCTGTTGTTGTTTTAAGAAATGCTTGCTGGGCCGGGTGCGGTGGCTCATGCCTGTAATCCTAGCACTCTGGGAGGCCAAGGCGGGAGGATCGCTTGAGCCCAGGAGTTTGAGGTTGCAGTGAGCTGTAATGAGGCCACTGCATTCTAACTAGGGTGACAAAGTGAGCCCATCTCAAAAAAAAAAAAAAAAAAAAAAAAAGCTCGTTTTCCTTCTACGAAGGAAAAGATAGAGGAATTGGTGGTGCCAGTGATGTCACGGGCAAAGAGGGCTCCAGAGACGTATTTTCCAAGCAGTTACACACTCCAGGGGTCAAGGGCGTGTCTGTGGGGTAAGTCCAGCCCTGGCCCCTGCCCCATCCCTCCATTCTTCCAGAGGTCCTGCTACACCTCCAGCTAGAGGGCCCCCTTCACTCCAGGGACACAAACTCTCCTTTTAGGTAGCCCCAGCTCGCTGACTTAATAATAAGTCTACTTCTTCAGTCATATATTGTAAATATTAACGAATCACTTTGCTCACGGAATGGAAAGCTCCCGGGGCGCTAAGAAATAATGGTGCTTCACACATTCGTTTGCCGCCATGTCAGCCTTGAAAGGTTGAACGCTCTGCCTGTTCTTGTGGAGGGGAGAATTGAACTTAGAGCCCACCAGAGCTGTGTACTTGTTTACCTCTCGCTCTTTTCGGGGAAAGATCCAATCTCTGGTTCTCCCAACATTTCTAAGGATGGGAGGAGACAGGGACTCCTTCCTATTTCATGAACGGGAAATGAGGACCCCACAAGGAAAAGGTGTGGGGAGCGCGGACGCCATTACAAGATGGCGCCGATTTCCGGTGGCCTGGCTGAGGTAAACAAGTGTGGCGCATGCGTAGTACGTCTGTAGATCTGTTATATAAGTATGCATATGAGGTTTTCTGGCTTGGCCTATTGGTGACCGCTTGTGATTGACTTTGACCTATCTCTGTTACTTCCTGTTTCCCTGAGGGTATATTACTGTGTGAGAGCTTGTGCTCAGGGTCTTCCGCATCTTGAAGCTTAGAGGGATCCCCAATAAAGCACTGTTAGAAGAACTCCTGTTGCCGCGTCATCCTTGCTGGCGAGGCGGGGCGCGACAAAAGGAACTCGCTAAGTCCATCAGAAGTAGGGCCTGCCTGAAATCAGAAATGCTCATGCCAGCCCAGAACTCCAGCAGTGAGAAAGGTGCCAAAGTGCCCTTTCGGGGAAGAGTTAGAGAAACGTTTGATGCTCAGATACAGGTACCTAGAAATGCCATGAATAATGCCTTGAATGATTGCCTCAAATCATGTTAGAGTAAAGCAATTGGAAATATCACCCTTGATACTAATTTCTGTTAGCTTCCTAGACCAAGTTCCTTTCTCTAAGACTCTCTGCCTGTCTGTCTGTCTCTCCTTCTCTTTCTCTCTGTGGCTTATGGAAAGTCCCTACCTCACACCAACAGGGGAGAAGAGCCCTTGTCACTTACCCAGAGCAGTGTGGGAGCTGTTGGGTGGTGGCTGTGGGAAGGCCAGAAATCTTGGCAGGTTTCTGGGCTGGACAAGGTGGGGAGAAAGTTCCCTCCAGGATGCCCCACAGTTTGGGCCCTTAAGGCAGTCAGGGTCTGCTGGTGTTGAGAGTTTGGGAGTATTCAGGAAGGTTCCTGAAGTGGCAGGGGGGGAGGCAGCAGTTGGCCGTTGGGGAGGCAGTTGGGGAAGTTCCAGGGAAATTCCAGGGAGGAGCTGACACGCAGGGTAGGAGAAGAGGAAACGAAGAGAAGAGGAAAAGAAGGGTGGGTGGGTTTTCCCGCATTTCTGTCTCCAAAGATTCTCAGAAAAAGAGTAGAAACCGCAGAGACAATTCTCTTACTATTTCTCCTAACTTTCAATATATGCTGTGAGGCAGGCAGAAGGGACACCAGAGCTGGAAAGAGAAAGCTGCAGAGGAGTAGAGAGAGAAACCACTGAGACCAGAGTCCAGAGAAAGATGCCTAGCACTTGATCACGTGAAGCAAAAGGCGTGGAGCCACAGATAGCAGAGAGGTGGGATTGGCACCCTCCCGCAGAGTTCCCAATCTGGGGGGGATTTGGAACCTTCCCCTTCCCCAACAAGTGCAGCCTGGAGCCTGCAGAAGAATGGAGAAGAACACCCCCCTCGTCTTCAAGGCCAAGTCTTCCAGGCTGGCTCAGACTTAGGTTTCCACAGGTAAGGTTCTATCAAACAGGTGACTAAGCCCAGAGCAAGTCCCTGGTTTTCAGGACCTGGACTTCCTGCTGTTTTAAATAACCATACCTGGAACCACAACCTTGCTTTCCTTCTAGACAGTTCCTTCCAGAAAAATCAAGGAATTGTTACCAAAAGCTCAGCACTTGTCCACAAGGCTGCATCAGAAGAACCAGGACAAGCAGTTGAGGAGGGAAAGAGAATTTTATTCTTTTGCCAGCAAAGGAGGAAAAATGGTAGACTCTCATCTCAAAATCCAAATTTTCCTGAACATAAGCAGAAATACAGAGCTTTTAAAGGGAGGGCCCTCCGTTCCAGGCTACTGTGTTAATGATTCTGATCGTGCCATCTCTGCCAAAGACAAAGCCTGTGACCTCCGCCCACCTGGGCCCACCTGGGAGGCTGGCTCTGGCCTGGGATGCCTGAATTGTCTCCTGTAACACAAAGAACATAAGACATTCTGCCTGCCTGAGGTAGGGATGCAAGCTAGGCTGCAATTCCCAAAAAGAGTGGGGGAAGTTTTAAGCACTCAGAAAATATTGTTGTGTTTTTTTCCTCCATTACATATTCCCCACTCTCAATTTCATGCTTCCATATACGGGAGGAGGGGCGACTACTCTGTTGTAGAATCAATGGAGATACGTACACTAAACCAATGGTTCTGTGCTGCAGACAACCTGAGAAGTTTCTGAAAAATATCAATGCTTGGCCCCAACCCAGATGAACTGCACCAGAATCTCTGAGGTTGAGACCTAGACGTGGGTATTTTTAAATGCTTCCCAGGTGACTCTAATGGGCTGCCAGGCTAGAGAGTCCCTGTATTAAATGTAGACGAGTGGCAGGCACCTGGCAGGGGCTGAAGGTACAAATACGAACCAGGCCTCGATGAGCTCACAGCTTAGCGCAAGAGAGATAAGTATCAAACCAAACAACCACAGTGAAATTGCCATCTGGCCAGTGCCACGTTCATCATAGAAGCAGCCCAGGAGGAAAGAGGAGGGTGTGTTCATCATGTTTTTTCTTTTCTGTATTTTATGATGGTTTGACATCTTGGGGGCCTTACTGACCTGGGAGGGCCTGTCCCTCCCAGGCTAACCAATTCCTGGAGATAGTAAACAACATGTCTCCCGAGCACACCTTCCATATGCAAATCAACCAATCCAGAGCCCATCTTTCAGCCACTTCCTTTATCAGACATTGAGCCCATATTCCCCCTACCCTAAATCACCCCAGGGCCAGGGACCAGAGAGTAGGGACCACCCCTATAGTCCAGAGCCCACCAACATTATGCAAACTCGCCAATCCCAACCAGCTCAGTAACTCACCCTGCCTGGCCCCTTTCATCTCACCAAGATCACAGTAAGGGCTCTGGGCTTCCCCATGTGGCCCTACGTGGCATGGCATGGTGTGGTGTGCTCCCCTCTCTGGGGAACTATAAGTAATAAATCCTTCTTTCAATAGTCTTGGCTTCTCTGTCACTCAGTCATCTCTATCAATTACAATCCACAAGTACAACAGAGACGGGGGGTGTGGTTATCTTACAGAGTGACCATCCAGGAAGGGTTTGAGAGAGGGACAGCAGAAGAGTGTCCTACATGCAAAGGCACCAAGGCCAGAGGGTGCAGGGCTGGTGGACGAGGAGCAGGGTGCAATTGCTGGAGCACTGAGCACAGGGACCAAGAGAGATGGGGTGGGGACGGCACGCAGGCCTTGGGCTGGGTCAGGGAATCTCAGGGCAGCATGACATTGTCACTCAGGCTTATGACATGGCCAAGAGCTGGACAGAAGGTAAGAGATTATTCCACTGGTGGGGAAACCAAAGCATGGGGGGAGTTGAGTCTTCTTTAAATAAAAGCTGACTTATGCACTTGTCTTCTCTCCAGCAAGTCTTACTAACTAATCCACTTCTCAGCATGGGCTTCTGTGAGGTTAACAAGGTCATCACGGAGATCCCTCAGGCTGGTACCAACATTCCCGGCCAGGGGAGACTATGGGAAGAGAAATTAGAGGGGCAAGCCAGGCACAGAGGGCACCTTTTCCTGAGGCAGGACACATGCTATGGTTCTGAACCATGGACCTACTGCTTCAAGCCTGTGACCTTGGTCATGCTTCTTACTCTCTCAGCCCGTTTCCTCATCTTTACAGTGGGCACACGAGCTCATGTATTGTCACATAGTATGTTTGATTCTGTCTTTCCCCCCTTAAATCAGGAAAAATTCTACATCTGATGAGAACAGGAAAAAAAAAAAAAACCCGACACATTCCATTGAAACTGCAAGATGGCAGATCATGGGGGGCCAGGGGGTAAGAATTCCAGACAATCCCTGCCACGAGGGGGTCCTTGGGGCTGCCAGGAGATCTGCTTGGCTAGCTGGTGTCAGCTCCTGTCATCTTGCTGTGCTAAATCAAGGCCTTGTCACTTTCCTGGAGAGCCTCCAGAGCAAGCCGCAGGACAAACAGATGTTGCGACAGGCCACAGGAGTTCGTATGCAAGTTTCCTGAGGCTCTTTGCAGAGAGAAGAGGCGGGGGATGGACAAGTCCTTTCCACCGCTGCTCTCTGCCGCCAGGTGCTCTGTGCCACTTGGATGCCTTGTGCCTCTAGGGCCATTCCGATGCCAACCGCAGCTTCCATTTACTGAGCACTCAGCGTGTGCCAGGCAGCGTGTGGGCACATGCAACCCGCTCTACCCCATTTCGTCCTCCCCACAGCCCCATGATGTGGGGACTCTTGTCCCCACTTGACAGCTGAAGCTTGCTGTGGTTGAAAACTTTATCCAGGGTCACAGAGCTGGTGAACAGAAGAGCGGGATCCCAGCCCGGACCTGTCTGAATCCAAAGCGTGTGTTCTTACTACCCACTTGCATTTCCCGGGCTCAGTGCCCCCTCTTTGACACGTCTCCCCTGTCTCATCCCGTTCATTCGTTCATGCAATCGTTTTATAGGTTTTTCCCGGGCGTCCTCTCCAGGCCAGGCGCCGTGGACTTCTGCAGCAGGAAGGCTCCTTGCCACTGTATCGGTTTGCAGTTAGAGAAACAAAAGTGGTCTCAGCTGGGTCTGGAATGGACATTAGCTGGCCCCTTCTGGGAGAGGGGAGTAGAGTAGCTGCCAATTCCATTTAAACATCCACTGGGCCCAACCATAGGCAAATCAGTGTGCTAAGCCCTGGGGACATCAACACAATAAATGCAACACAGCCTCTGCTTCCACAGTTTCATGGGAAAGGCAGCCTTTACTTACCCAGCAGCAAAACAAGGCAGCCTGTGATAAGAGCTGTAGTACAGGAGTGAACTGAACAGTCGGGAAATTTGTGAGAATGGAATTGAGGGCGACTTCACAAAGGAGGCATGTTTTACAATGGGTCTTGGAGGCTGTTTTCTCTGAGCTCATCCTTTTTGCCTTGAGGGGGACTAGAACTCAAATCCTTCAGGGCCCGCTAGAGCCCTATGCTCTGACATCAGATTAGATATAGCTGCCAGTCTTGTTAGGGTCACCTGCTTCCCCTCACACAGCCCCTGGCTCTGCAGTGAGTCCTCGCACCAGTCCCTTCAGGGCAGTGTCTGGTGTGAGGGCTGACTGCCGTAACATCGCCTGGTAGAGTGACTGCAGCCACCGACAGCAAGTGTGTGCACCCGAGCCACGAGGGGCCCGGCCCCTGTATCAGAGCATTCTGATACCAGCCAGGGAATAAAGATCAGGCCTGGGAGGAGGCCAGGTTCTTGCTCTTCACCAGGAAAGTCATTTGAGACCTCAGAGGAAAGACAAAGGGTGGCCTTCCTCTTCTCCCTGGCCTTGCCTGTGGTGCTTACCTGGGGAGGGCGCTTTGTTAGGAAGGTACCTGCTAAGCTCAGGATGGATCTTTCGGGAACTCAGTTGGACTGCCTTCTTTTTATATGCAGTATTTATTTCCCAAGGCCACACGAGGTGGGTGCAGGTGGAAGGTTTGGGGGAAGCCTTGTCCCCTGCAGCTCTGGACTAGAGAAAGATCGAGCTACCCAGGGGCAGGTTTCCACCCAGCATAAGGCCAGCAACCACTGATGGGATGCCCAGTCCCTCGGGGGCCACCTGAGGGCTCCTGAGGCCCCATGATGTCCTGCCAGGGACATTGCAGAAGGGATTCTTCCACTTTCTGGCAAGGATGGATTTGGAGCAGTGGTTTTTTCAACTCTCACTCTATGAAGATGCTTTAGGAACCATTGGGAATGCAAGGGAGGGGGAGGGAAAGCTGACTGGGTAGAACATGGGTCCGTTTTCTATATTAGGGTATATTTTTAAAAATAATTCTGCTGGTAACATAGTCAAGAACTCACTCAGTGAACTGATATTAACTTAGCTCTATTGCACCTGTGCCATCTGCTCTTTTATGTTCTCGACCCATGTTATCCCTTTTTATCCTCACAATAGCTCACCAGGTATAGAGTGACTGTCCCCATTTCCAATTGAGGAAAAGGGCACACGAGGGTGTGAGGACCTCGGCCAAGGCCCACAGCTGGGTTTGAAGCTGACTCTGCATCTCTGCTCTCCCCCACCACACTCCTGACCCTCCCCACCTCAGAGGACTGTGAGGTTTTTTTTGGGGGGGGGGAATTTCATATTTACAGAGAAGTTACAAAAATTGTAGTACAGAGAATTTCCTATATATCCTGTATGCTATGCAAGATGTAATAACTAACATCTTACATAATCACACAACTATCAAAACTAGGAAATTAGCCTCGGTACTATACTATCAATGAAACCACAGAATTCATTCGTATTTCATAAAGTTTTCCACTAATGTCCCTTTCTGTTCTTGGGTCCAACTGGGATCCACATTGTATTCATCATCATGAAGAGCTGTAAGAGCTCCTCAGCCTTCCCTTGTCTTTCATGCCCTTGACACTGGTGAAGAGCACTGGCCAGACATTTTGGAGAATGCTTTTTCATGATTCAGTTGAGGGTCTGCATTATTGGAGAAGGTACCACCAAGGTGATGCACCTTCTTAGTGCATTAGATTGGGGGTGTCTGACTTCCACATGTATTCTTGGGGATGTCGACCTTGATCACTTGTTTAAGGTGGTGTGTGCCAGGATTTTCTACTGTAAACTCACTATTTTTCTCTCTGTAATTATTAATATTTGGGAAGAAATACTCTGAGATTATGCTAATATCTTGTTTCTGCTGAAGTTTTGCTGTGGCTTGTTTTTGAAACACATCCCTACATTGGGCTCCCTAAGTCTGATTACCTCTGATAGCCAGCCCTGCCTGGCTGCCCAGCTGAGAAAGTGCACTCGCTGCCCTTTCCTCCTGTCCACTGCCCACAGGCACAAAGAAGCCACACTGTTCCCACCGTAGGCATCATACAGGTGCCCGCCCCTCACCAAAGACCTGAGGATGCTCCAAAGGATGGAGCCTGGATGACCTAGAGCTAGAAAGAACTTTAAATATGAAGCCAGCTAAATAATTAGTCTTCTGCAACCTGGTTAAGCCGGGGTTGGGTATGATAGGGTAAAGATGAACTTGTTTGCTTCCTTAAATGCTGGTAAACTGGGGCACAGCATGGGGTAAGGAGAGCTTGAAGTTTGAAGGAACTCAGTTTAAAAGTCTAGACAAGGCTGGGCACAGTGGCTCAGGCCTGTAATCCTAGCACTCTGGGAGGCCGAGGTGGGAAGATCGCTCGAGGCCAGGAGTTCGAGACCACCCTGAGCAAGAGCGAGACCCTGTCTCTACTAAAAATAGAAAGAAATGATTTGGACAGCTAAAAATATATATAGAAAAAATTAGCCGGGCATGGTGGTGCATGCCTGTAGTCCCAGGTACTCAGGAGGCTGAGGCAGAAGGATTGCTTGAGCCCAGGAGTTTGAGGTTGCTGTGAGCTGGGCTGATGCCACAGCACTCTAGCCTGGGCAACAGAGTGAGACTCTGTCTCAAAAAAAAAAAAAAAAAAAGTCAAGCAATGAACTAGGAAATAATATTAAAAACAGGTAACAAAAGATTATTAATAATAATATATAAAGACAGCCATTGTAAACCAATAAGAGAAAAGTATCTTTCCACTAGAAAAATGGGTAAAGATCATGAACAAGCAATCCACAAAAGAAGAAAAAAAAATATGACTAAAACAATGTTCCATCTCACTAGCACTCAAAGAATGCAAATTGACACTAGATACACAGTAGGCCTTCTGGGGCAGACAGCAGGGCAGAGAAGGTATGGTGTAGGGCACATAGAAGACATCTGGCAGAATGATACAAAGTTAAACAATGTAAGCAGTTTACAAAACAATAGCTATAATGTGATGCTTATTTCTTATATGAACATTATATAGGGTATACCTGGGTTGTAATATTACAGTATGGTTGATTTTTATATAGTGTTTGCTTTCATGTATTTGTTAAATTTCATAGAATACATATCAGTAAAAAATAAAATAAGAATTCCAGAAAATTAGGAGATACCAGGGATGGGTGCACAGAAGAAAGACCATGGGAGACAGAATGAGGAGGTGGCCGTCTGCAAGCCAAGGAGAGAGACCTCAAGAGAAATCAAACCTGCCAACATCTTGATCTTGGACTTCTAGCCTCTAGAACTGTGAAATAAATTTCTGTTGTTTAAGTTTTAAAAAAATCCTCCCTCTCTCTATACATATATAGGTTATAGCTTTAAGAAGTTGAAATAAAAAGCCTGGATGAAAAAAAAAGTCACAATATTTACAGGGGTTGCTTTTGGGTGGTGAAGCTGTGAGTGGTTATTTTGGGGGAGCAGGGGTTATAGTTTTGTTTTTGTGTTTGCCTCTTAATTCTTTTCTTCCTTTCAAAAGGTTCTAAAATAAACATGTCTTATTATCATAAATCAGAAGATATTAAATAAATAGATTGAGAGAAGGGGGAGTCGATGGGTATAAAATGCAGAGAAGACGGAGAAAAGATAAGAATCTTCCCACACGGCCACAATGTCCTTCACGGGAGCTGATGTTCCCAGCCCACATATGTATATTTATTTTCAGGTTCTATTTAAGTGTGTCAAATTATATTATGGTTTCTCAAGCTCCTTTTGCTCCAAAATTCCTTTTAAGGAAGAAACACAATTCTTATCTTTCAGATCTTATAATATTTGGCAATAGTTGTGAGACGAGGTAGACAAACACATGACTTAAACACGCAAAGTACAAACACATGGCAGTGCAGTTGGGAAGGTCACTTTCCTGCAGGCACCATCATTGGCAACTGACGTCTAAGTTTCCTCTTCCAGCCTCAGGACACGCTGCCCTCTCTGTCTCCTTGTCACTGCCATCTGTTGGCCTCTTGGTCCTACCTCTTCATTCCCTGATGCCCTTGAACCTGACTCACTGTCTTCTCCTTTCAGGTCTTAACATCCTAGATGGACTCAGCAGCCAACCGGTCTGAGCTACCCAACACCGTGGCTTCTTGGTTCTTTGACTAACTCACCTGCTAAGAGCTTTATGTCCCTTCTGTCTTTGCCATCTGCTCAGCAGGGCACAGCCTAACTCGGACCATCTCCCAGAACCGCTCCACTGCGGCACTCTGAAATCCCACACCCCTTCTCAGCCCCACCCCTCCAGCCCTCTCGGTCATTCGCTTCTTCCCACCACCACCCTGCCTCGACCTCATCAAACCCATCAGTCCTGTACTCTGACCGTGTTCTCCTCTCCTCACTCCATCATGTCATCCACCAGCTTAGCACTGCCTTTCACCTTTGCCCAGGTGTCTTCCTTCAGGCCGTGCCCGAGAGAACTCCAGCCCGGAAGAAATCCAACTTCTAGCCCCGTCTGTCTCTGCAGCAGGGCTGTTGAGCTCCGCAAGAGAAAACACACAACTCCACAGATGGTTGCCGCTAAAATGGGACAGTCTCCACCTTCAACTGGGTCCTCAATGATGTCCAGTTTGATTTATAATTTTCTAGTGCCTTCTTACTCTCCATCCTCCACAGTAATAATGACAAATCTTCCCCATCCTCGATAAACTTCCCTGTCTCTGTTTCCTAGTCCTTCATATGTTATAGAATAAAAATAGAAGCTATGAGACAAGAACCCCCTGAATTCCTGCCCCCCAACATAATGGAAAGACCAAGTCCTCCTGTGCTCAGCCTTCTCCCTCCCACCTTCGCTCAGCCCGTTATTTCTTTCTTTCCCTTTTCTGTATCTTTAATCCCTCCCCTTTCGACTTGCTTCTTCCTACCAGCACTTAAATATGCTATTTCTTCCATTGTTCAAGACCTTTCTGTAGTGGACGCTAGGAGGCGTCACCCAGATGCCCGCTCTGCACTGAGGCATTCGTCCTCCCGCTGCCAGGAGTGTTGGCTGCGGGCAGCTCAGGGCTCAGTCCCCTTAGGGAATTCTCAAAGGGAGCTGCTTTGCCCAAGGTGACACTCACTGTCCAGGGCAGGCCACGTCCAAGGACTGGTTGGTGCTGGGGTGTTTTAAGGGTCCCTGGGATTTATTTTAATAAATAATGTTATTATTTTATTAGGTATGGTAAAACACACAGACACAGAAATGACTGCCATGAAGGAAGAAGGTTTTATCCCCACGGGTCCCTACAAACAGGAGGTGCCGCCTGCCATGCAGGGCCACGCCAGGAAGTACCGGGGTTGGTCGGGAGGAGAAACCTGGGCGAGAGCCTTTATTGGAAATACAAGGCAAAGCAAGGTAGGTAGCTTAGGGTTGGGTAGTTTAAATAAACTCAGAGGGCTCTGGGGCATAGGGGCTGTCCCTCATTGCCTGGTACCCGACCCTGGGGCGATTAGGGCAGGTGGATAGAGGCCCAAGCCCAGAAAAGGAGGTAATTGGAGGGTATGGGCTCTGGATTGGCTGCTTTGGATGTGAGAGGTGTGAGAGGTGTGCTCACGGGGCAGTCATTTGCTGTCTCTAGGAATTAGCTGGCCCTGGAACGGGCAGTGTCTCCAGAATCCATGGCGCCCCAGGTGTCAAAACATCATGATGAATACATGGGGGTGAAAGTCCAGCCCCCCTTGCCCTGATCCTGGGACAACTTTGGAGGGCCATGCTAGCTCCACAGCTCCCAGGGGGCTCTGCTGAGACCTTCCTTATCACCACATCACAGCCCGGCTCCTCCCATGACCCCGTGTACCTCCTCCCTCTGGAGTGCACCCCAAGAAGCTCCCTGCCTGCAAATGTCCATCTCAGCATCTGTTCCCCTGGAACTGACATAAGACATGCCTCTCGTCCCCACGACCCCACTAACCACCACCCATCCCTCTCCTTTCCTTCGCAGCCAAACCTCTTAGAAGAGCAACCTACACTCACCGCCTCCTCTTCTCGTACAGATGGACTTCTATACCCCACCCGCTCTGAAGGCGCCCACACCACCCTGCTCATTGGCAACCCAAGCCAAAGGACACATTCCACTGCCCATGCCCTGGGCTCCTCTGCAGAATTTGACACTGCTGACTGCTCCCCCCTCAAAATATGCAGCCCCTTTGGCTACCCTACACTTTGGGGGTTTTCCTTCCACTTCCCTGGCTATTCCGTTCTTGACATGTCATTGTCACTCAGATTTCACCCACTGGATTCTCATCTTCTTACTTCCCACCAGGATGACCTCAGCTCTTCAGTTGGTTCAGCTACCCGTCGTTATGGCAACGACTTGCACATCTGGATCTAAGCTGCGAACCCCGTTATCCAGCTGCCTCCTGCACACCTCCACTTGGATGCTCCTCGAGCACCACAGAATAAATGGTCTCGTGTCCTGTGAATCTGCTCCTCCTCTGTGTTCTCAGTGCTGGCAGACCAACCTCCACCCAAGCCCAGCTGCTGGCCATCAGCCACAACGCCCTCCCTCCTTCCTCCCCCGTTCAATCACGGGCCACGTCCTGTTGAGCCTGTAGCCTGGACGTTCAGAGCCGACTCATCCACTAGGCACAGAACTAAGGGTTCATGGTACATTGAAGGGCCCACAAAAAATGTGTTCATTTCTTTTAAAATCAGAAGAAAAAAATTATCATAATCCAGCCTGGAGTATATTTATCTTTATAGCGATGCAGTTATCGTATGTAAGTTTTTATATTTTTTTATGGAGGAAGTGGCCTACAAAGTCAAAAGTGCCCAGAGCCCACCCAAGTCATCTCTAGGCCCTGCAAACATTTCTCAAAGCTGGTACTTTGCTCCTTCCCCACTGCCACCACCATGAGCCCTCCCCAGGGCGCTGGGTGCTGCTACACACTCTTCCTGCTCGGCTGGCAGCATCGCCCACCTGCAAACCATTTCGGCCGGCAACCAGAGAGAGCTTGCTAAGCTGCTCATGCGCTTCTCTGGCATAAAAGCCTTTTGCGCAGTGGATCTCAAATGTTAGCGTGCCTCAGAGTCGTTTGGAGGAGCTTCTGAAGACACAGCTGGCTGGACACCCCCCTCAGTGTTTCTGAGTCAGCAGATGTGGGGTGGGGTTCCACAATGTGCTCTTCTCCTCTGCTGCCCGCTGACCTGCTTTGAGAACCCCCTGCTCCAGCAGTTCTGTCGGGATGAAGTCCACACTGCCTTGCAAGGTCCCTCCCCACGTGGCTTCTGTTTACCTTCCCAGCCCCACCCTCATCCTGCCTTTCTGAGTCTGTCACACAGCTGTTCTGTGACAGTTGTGGTTTCCCAAGGAGGCATGCCCTCCACCTGGCCCCTGGGCCTTTGCACAAGCAATGTTTTCTCTGTCTGAAAACTCTACAGCTCTCACTTCCTTCCCATGACCTCACTGGCTCTCTTGACCTTCCTGTCTGTTCTCAGAAGTCACTTCCTCAGGAAAGGCTTTGAGATTCTCCACCTGCCCCCAAGACAGTGCCCCTGCCAGGGGCTTCCACCCCACCAGTGCTGCCTCTCAGGGCCTTCATTACCCTGATCTCTGACTCCCTGCTCACTTTGCTCTCCCCCTTACTAAACCATGTGACCCTGGAGGGCACGCAGTGGGTCTCACTCCCAGCTGCATCTGCAGTGCCCAGCTCAGGGCCTGGCGCTCCCTGGGCAGCCCTGATGAAGTGACTGCTAAGTGCATGGAGAAATGAGTAGGGAGGGAGGCCATTCTCTCTCCTTATAAATCCCCCTCCCTGCAGAGGCCGTAGTGGGGAGGTCACAGGACCCTAGTGGGGGGACAAGTGGGAAGAGGCAATGTCTGCAGGAGGAGGGACAGCACAGAGGTACCCTCCCCCCCAGGCCTCCTCTAGCCCCAGCACCTCCTCGGCCACCCCAGCCACCCCAGCCCACCGCCCTCTCCACCCCCCACGCCCCACCACTCGGGTCAGAGGAAACCCACCCCAGGCACCAGCCCTTCCAGAAAGTCACCTGACCACTTCCGGGGCTCCCAGCCAGCTCTGGTGGGAGTCATGTGATCACTTAGGTATGCATGACCAGCTCCCCAGAGGGAGGCTTTGAGCGGTGACCTTGCCGGACCCAGCTCCTTCCTTCCCAGTTCGCTGATGTGTGGTTGGGCTGATTCCTGGCTCTGGGTGGGGGGACGGAGTGGGAAGGGCAGCGGGGACAGGGGCAGGTGGAGACTGGCTTATTCTTTGCAGATATCTGGCCCCAATTGTCAAGCCCCGGTTACGTAACACCTGAGAACTAGGCTCCTGTCACCCACACCTTTTCCCTTTCTGTGGAGCATTTCACAACTGCAGCTGCTTCTCAGAGAAGGTCTATTTTGGGAGCTGTTTTCATTTGACCTATATTAAGCACAGTCACAAGGCAGAGGCAAGGTGCGGGGTACAGGGTGGCCTGCTGGCTCTTTGTGCCTTTTTTAGTGTCTCGGGTGAGAAAACCAGACACGCTGGGGCCCTCGGCCTGGGAGCTGACTTGGGCGGCCTACCTGTAGCCATGCAGGCCCGGGACTCGGCCCCATTTCACCATTCCGATTTTCCTCTCCCTAAGGCCCTGCTAAAGATCATACCTTAGTCGCTGCAGCATTGATCAGGGAGAAATTTAGGTTCCTTGAAGGCCTAGAAGCTAGAAGGCCAGGCCAGCTTGAGTCCTGGGCCAGCAAAATGCAGTTAGTAGAAACAGTTGTGATCCGCCGCCCAGCCCCTCCACCGGGCACTCCCTTACCTGAGCTAATAATTAAATCACACGACCAGCAGGGGGCGAGCAAGGGCTACCCGGAGCCACGTGGCACGGGTACCGTGCCCAAGCCAGAGGAGGGGCAGAGTTCCCACCATGCACACTGTCAGGGCCGCGGATAAAATGATAATGGAATTGACTCACTACATGCCCCATTTGCCCCTCTTTGGGGTGTCTCCTGGATCACCACTTTGTCCCTTGAGTCTCGTTCTGTCATCCTCTAGACATTGACATCCCTTTCCAGGGTCTAAACGTCTGTCCCACTCATGCTGCTGACCCCAAACCTACACCTCTGGCACCTCTTCTGTCCTCCTTCCTCAGAGTCAAGCCCAAATCTCCAAACAGTTGTCCCTCTGATGCCTCACATTCAAAGATCTCAAAACTGAACCGCGTGCTTCCTCCACACCTCAATCAGCCCCCTGCCCTGGGATGCTGCTGGTGGCTGGGCCATTTCCTCTTCCCCACCCTATTTCTACCTTAGAATGGCAAAATGGGGACTTTTCTTATCAGCTGGGGAAATCCAGAAGTCGCATTCTCTTAGAACTTCCAGAAAAGACTGCAGGTGGAGGGGATACACTTTGGTGGATGGCGCTGTTGAGTTTGTCATGCACCACCGTCCCCTGACTCCCACCAGAGTTGGCTGCAAGCACCCAGGGAAGTGTGATACGGAGGGAATGGCCTGAAAAAAATGACAAAAATATTTTATGTCTCGTTAAAATATCTTCCATTCCTTTTTGACAACTAAAACCTGCATCCCTGCCTCAGGCCAGTGGTTGGGAGGGGGCAGAGTGATGTCTTTTGTTCTTTGTGCTACCGGACAGGCTCAGGGCAACTACCCTCCAACGTGGACCAGGCGGTCCTGGAAATCCAGGTGGGCCTCCCAGGTGGGCAGAGGTCAGAGGATTGTCTTAGGCAGAGATGGGACCAGGTGGGACCATCAGAACCATCAACTGTAGTTGAACAGCAATTGTCTGAAACGGAATGGTCTCCCTTTAAAAGCTCTACATTCTGCTTATTATTAAGACGATGACATTTTTAGATAGTATTCTCCATCCTCCTCATTTGCCAGCACATTAATAAACTTCTCTTTCCTTTTCCTCAAACCGCTTGAGAGGTGACTCCCCTGGGAGTTGGTGCTTGGGGCGGGTTTTATATGATGCAAGTGCTGGTGGCCTGAGGTGGCTGAGGGGACAAGGTAATGGGAACTAAATGCAGAAGTGAGAAGAGATAAAAAGCACTAGAAAGCATTGGAGCTAGGCTTGATCTTCAAGGTGGTAAATGACCTTGGAAGAGAGGGTGGGCAGCGCCTTCTAGGCAGAGACAAAGCCCCCAGGTAAGATCAGGGAAAAGCATGCCACATGGGGTCTGGGGTGGGGGAAGCATGCCACGTGGGGTCTGTAGGGTGTGGCGGGGGAACATGCCACATGGGGTCTGTGGGGTGCTCGGGAGTGCAACAGTCTTGTAGGAGCAAAAGGTGGGTTAGGAGAGAAAGGTGGAAACAGCTCCAGGAGGATTGAACTCAAACCTGTCTTTCCAGCTGGGTGGCCCCTTCCCACCTGTCTCTTCTCCTATTGGTCACTAAAGACCGAGACTGCAGGGGACTCCTGGGGGAGGAGGGCAAGGGTCAAGACTGTAAAATCCTTTCTTTAGGCTGAGATTAGGAGACCGACTCAGGCATAGGGCTGAGAACAGCCCAGAGGGTCTCATAGTCAAAGAACAGCTGTCTCCCAGAACTTCCTACGTTTCTCTTGGGAGGCGGGGAAGCCCAGACAAAAGAACCCTGGAAGTAGAGCCAAGCAAAGTACTTGACAGATGTGGGAAGAAAAGTCCTCTTTGGTGGTCAAGGAATAAAGAAAAGGCAGTATCGTTTTTCTCCCCAGTGGAGTGCCAACAAGGAAAATGAATGAAGCAATCCTAATATAGGGAATATTGCCATTTTCAGTTGGGGTAAATGTCAGAGCATTGTTTCTGTTTACATAACATAACCCACAGAAAAATTTTTTAAATGATAATATACAAATCAAGAAGCAAGCTCCCACTACTTAACTCGGTTTCCCATTTCAGCTAATTTAGAAATGTTTCAATGAAAAAAAGGCTCCTTGTCCACGGACCACATGCTGCACAAAGACAGGGACAATGACTTTCATCCCATACTTCTCAGCACCCAGCACTTTGCTGGAACATGGTGAAAGCTCAACAAAGATTTGTTGAATGAACAAATTTGCAAAGAAACTCCTTGACCATGGCAAACACGTTAAATGGTACAATCTGGGAGAATTGGTTAATTCCATCATGGTATATCCATTGATGGTAATATTAGGCAACTGTTAAAAGGTATGAATAAGAAAATAGATATTTGGGGACAATTTGGGAAATATGACTATCAACTGAGTAGTAGATAATATTGGGGCATTTTTATTAATTTTTATTAATTATTACTCTTAAATGTGATGGTTTTGTGGTTATGTAGGAGAATGCATGTTAAAGTATTTAGGAGTAAAGTTATCATGACTTCTATAAGTTATTTTGAAAACTTTAGGCCAACAAAAAAAAGCATATAAGAAAAACTTAACAATTATCAATTTTTAAGTCTAGGTAATGGAAATATGGGTATTCATTATACTATTTTTTTAAAGTTTTTCTGTATGTTTTGCAAATATCTACAATAAAAATCTAGAAAATATAATGTGTTCCATGAAACAAGAGCCTGGAAGAAAGAAAAGAAAAATGTAATCTCTTTTAAGATTATAAATTAAAAAGTAAAAAATGTATAGAAGATGTAAAATACACAAATAGAAGAACTGAAAATAATTGGCATTCACATGTTGAAATCATGGAAAATATTTTTATTTTATTTTATTTCAGAGTATTATGGGTGTACAAACATTTTGGTTACATAAATGGCTTTTGTACAGTCTGAGTCAAAGTTATGTGTGCCCATCACCCGGAGACCGTGCATTGTACCCGTTAGATGTGAATTCACTTATCCCCCTCCTCCCAAAATCATGGAAAATATTTTTTTACTTAACTTCCTCTTAGGTTTTCTTATCTTTGAAAAGTATGTTTAAAAGTTATTTACAAAAAGCAATTCACTGCCTAACTTCCTTTATCCTATATATTGCCATGATATATACATATAATACATGTATGTATATCTTTATTAGAGTCTTTTGTAAACCAACTTATTTAACACATAAAGTTGGAGCTTTGTTTTTAACTTGGTTTCTTTTATCACTGACCTATGGGATGCAATAAAACAATTAAAATACTGTTTGTAGGCTTGGTGGCTCACTCCTATAATCCCAGCACTCTGGGAGGACAGGTGGGGGATTGCCTGAGGCTACGAGTTGGCAACCACCCTGAGCAAGAATGAGACCCCATTTCAACAAAAAATAGAAAAATTAGCCGGGCAAGATAGCGTGTACCTGTGGTCCTAGCTACCAGGGAGGCTGAGGCAGAAGGATCACTTGGACCCAGGACCTTGAGGTTGCAGTGAGCTATGATGACACCCCTGCACTCTAGCCAGGGTGACAGAGCAAGACTCTGTCTCAAAAAAAAAAAAAAAGTTTGCACCATAAGAAAAATAATCCATCCACATTTGTCACTTTAATGACATTTTACAACTGAAGAAAAGACCTGGCAGAATATTTTTCTTCCTTCTTTCTTTTCTTTCAAAATAATGAATGTGTTTATTATTTTGATAAATAAATAAATGTGTGCTTCCTCTGATCTAAAGGTATTGCATACTTATTGTAAAAATCTGGAATATATAAAAAATATACAGAAAGAAGAAAATTCTAAGACCCATAATCTCACCATCTAGAGATAACCACTGTTTATATTTTGCAACATTTCTATCCTTTTTCTCATATGTAAATTTTTCTTTAATATTGAGATCATACTGATACTCGTGTACCCCGTGTGTGTGCAATGTGCGTGCATGTGTGCACGTGCATATGCGGTACATATTCCATCTTATGGATATGCCATCATTGATTTAAACCTTCCCCTATTGTCGGCCAATTTATTTTTGTCTTCATTTTTCCTTCACTATTACTAGTGTTGTGAATATTCTATACATGGATCTTTTCCTGATTTGTGATTATTTCCTTTGATTTTGTCATTAGAATTTTCTTGGATTAAAGTATGGAAATTCTTTTAAGCCTCCTAACATACATGTAGAGGAGCAAAAAAGAGAATTTTTCCTTTACGTTAGTACCTGAGGCCTGTGAATTAAACTGATAAGAAGTTAGCAGGAGGAAAAAAAGATTTATTTGTGTGCACATGTGAGTCAACAAAAGTAGCTGGCTCATTAAGTGGTTAAAGTTAAAAGCTTATATAATCTTTATACCAACTCTGGGGTTCTGACTGGGTCCCCACATATATCATGTGGTTATTTTCCAGATATGTTTAATAAACATGTTTATAAATAAATATATTTATTTCTACTCTCACCAAGCAGGAGTGTTATCATTTTAAAAAATCCTTACCGATTTGATAGATTAAAAATTAATCTATTTTCACCTGTTTTATTACTAAGTAAAATCTTTTAAAAATGTTTGTTTCCATATTTATTTCCTTTTTAATGAATTGTATCTGCATGTTCTTTGTCTTTTTTATTTGCTAAAAGTAATTTACTAGGATATTAAAATCCTTCAGATTTTAAATGCTCAATTGCTACATTAGAATATTTACGAGGATAAACAGTGAAAAACTTATGTATTTATCTTAACAGTGTGAAGAGAAATAAGAATTCATTTAATCACCAAATTCCTTAATAATTTTGAAAAACAAAAGGGTCAGTTCCTTTTCCTTTAATCAGGACAATTTTGATTGTTATGCTAGCAATCTTCAAAGTGAAATTTTGAACTAATGTCCAATACCAAGTTTTTTTAAAAAACAAAGTCTGGATATTTAAAATTAGAGCCCTAAATTCCAAGGAATCTAATCTTCTAACAGCTTTTTGTGATGTCCCAAATACTTTAGAAATCCCAATTTACAACTTTGTGTTTTAACTTGATTACATTAAGTGCAACTCACCCCATAGCTGTGACCTCAAAATAATATTTTTTAATGTGCTCAGATCTCCTATATCTTACTTTCTCTTTCAGCCATAGCTAATCAAAAGAAAATACTAAATTGCTGAGTGCTGTTTCTTCTTCCAAGTGTGATACGTTATCTGTACAGATGAAAGCAAAAAAATTTGCTCACAACTTTTCCACTTTTAAACCACCAACTGATTTGTCTCTGAGATTTATACATGCATATTTCAGAATTCTACTTCAGTATATATATAAAAGTTCTGCTTGTCAGATTACATATTCTTTTCTTATGATCTCATTTCCTGTTGTAAAGCGAATTATCAGTGCCTGGCACAGGGGCCTGCCAGAACTCAGTCCATAAACGCTTACTGGCTGGAGTTGATTCAACCACGACCGATAAAAGTGAAATGTCTCCTTAATTCTGTCGTGGCAATCATTTTTAAACCTAGGCTGAATTTTATCACTGATTGAAAGAAAGAGACCTCTGTGAGTTTGGGGGAGCTAGCCTCAGCTCATTCTTGGCATGGGACACCCCCACCCTCACCCCAGCCTGGCCCCTACTCTGTTTTGATGAAGCCACGGGACAGACATTCCCTCACTAGGGCAGGCCCCTCGAGACTTTCCCAAGTAGGCTGGTTTTGAGAGCTGAGTCTTTTGCCAACCAGATTCATGTGAATAAGCCACTAGGTCCCTGCTTACTCTGGAATTCAGGAATTTGCAGCTAGGCTAGTGCAAGCGCCTTCTGCAGTGGAGGAGGGCAGGGTAGGGGATGGGAGGCGGGAGGCAGAAAGGGGACAGAAGTGGGCATCGTGGGCTGCCCCTTCCTCCTCCTACCTGCCCCTGAAGCAACTCAGTCTGCTCTCCCGGGGTTGCAGCAGGAGCCGTAGGCCCTCTCCCAGCTGGCATGCTCTTGCAGCAAAGTGCCGCGTTCTCCGGAGTGTAGGGCCTCGGCTTGGCCCTGAGCCCAGTCAGCTGAGCACAGCTGCCGTGGCGCCTCGTTGCTGCAGCCCAGGCAGCCCCATGTCTGGACCACTTTACACGCAGGTGCAGCTGGCCCCTCTGCCCACCACCCCCTCGTCCCCAGACTTCCCCGCTGGGATCTCAAAGCCTCCAATGTATAAAGGGTGGTGACTGTCACCGGGAGGCTGAGCACTGGGACCTGCCCAGGTTTTCTGCAGTAGACTAGAAGAGAGAAGCCTCTGTTGCTCTGATGCTCTCCAGCTCTGTCCTCCCACCGTGGCATCTAACCTGAGAGCAGGAAGACTCAGGGGCTACCCGCCCAGTGCCACCGTCCCTATGCCATTAGGCAGGCCAAGGATGGCTCTGGGCAAGATAGCGGTGTCTGTTTGGGAACCTCTCCCCCAGGCTCCTGGCCTTTCCACTTATTGCTGGGGGGCTGCTGCTCTATTATCCCCTTCCAATCACCCACTGTACCCTCTGGCCACTCCTCATTCTCAAGTCTTCCTTTTTTCTTTTTTTAAATAGAGACCAGGTCTCCTCTTGCTCAGGCTGGTCTCGAACTCCTGAGCTCAAGGGATCTTCCCGCCTCCACCTCCCAGAGTGCTAGGATTACAGGCGTGAGCCACCACGCCTGGCCTAGAGAAAGCTTTCTTAATCAAGATGTAAAATATACTAGCCATGAAAGAAAAACCTTGATAAAAAAATTCAATGTAATTCAATGTAATTAAGAGTTTATGTCCATCAAAAGACACTATAAAGTCATGTAACAAGCCACATTTCTGGAGAAAATAGTTGTCACAAAACAGTAGTTCCAGGCTATGTAAACAAATTCATATCACTGATGATTAAGAAAATGATAAAATATCCAAAAAAAAAAATGGGCCAAGGACATGAACTGGCGTCTCACAGACACAAAGTTTACATCTGAAAAACCAAGTGGAGACGAGATGTGCTTTTATAAACTGCTGGTGTTTTAGCTACTTTGCAAAACACCTGGGCATTCTTCTGTGCAGCTGAGCAGGCGCATACCCTGTGATCCTGCAGTTACAATTCTAGGTATTTACCCAGCGAGAAGTGCTGGAGCGTGTGTACTTGAAGACAAGCAGAAGAATGTTCAAAGAATCAGTTTTCATAATAGCAAAAAACTGGACAGGAGAATACCATGCTGTAGCAGTGGACTTTTTCCCTGCAGTGAAAATAAAGCAACTACAATTACACATCAGTGTGACCAGATGTTGGTAACATAAGGCTGAGTGAAACAAGCTAGTCCAAAAAGATGTTGTACATATCGTATGACACAATTTCTTGAAACTTAAAAACAGGCAGACCTAAACAGTATATTATTTCAGGGTGTCCACATATGTGATGCAAAATATTTTATATCATCAAAAATTGACAAGCACAGAATACAGAATAGGGGTTGCCTCTGTCGGGGAGGTTGGAGGTAGGAGTGGGACATTACACAGGTGTAACTTCAACCACGCAGTAAACGTTTTGTGTTATGCTTTCAAAGTTTCATAGTCATCTAGGTCTTAATTATATTTTATAACTTGGATATATGTAATATTTTATGTACCATGTATTATATCATTTAAAAATGTTAATGACTACAGAAGGAAACATGAGGCATATCTAAAACCTATAAGTGGGCCAGGCGCGGTGGCTCACGCCTGTAATCCTAGCACTCTGGGAGACCGAGGCAGGTGGATCCTTTGAGCTCAGGAGCTCGAGACCAGCCTGAGTGAGATCGAGACCCTGTCTCAATATTTAAAAATCTAAAAAAAATAAAAATAAATAAAACCTGTAAGTGGAACACCTTCAGTTTGCACCCAGTCTGACTTAGGATTCCAGACTCCTAAACCACATCATGCTGCAGAGATGTCAATTTGAAAAAACTCCCCGGTATAGTCATCAGTTGGGTGTAGACCCCCAGACTCATTTCCTTACCCCCAAGCCTTACACCTTTGCATCGTCCCAAATGATCACGGTCCCCTGAGTGCGGCTGGGAGGGAGGAGAGGTGACAGGGAGTGCTGAAGCCACACCCTCCCAGCCAGATCTGCTGAATCAGAAAGCAGGGTTAGGGTTAGGATGACGTAGACCTCAGGGAGTATCTTCACAGATGTGCCAAGTCCCCTGACCTGGCCAGCAGTCCCTCTCACTGGAATCACTCTTGGGGCTGGACTTACGGGGTGAGGGCTGTGTTTCTAGAATCCACTCAGGATCTCCCCTGGCCTTCCGACCAGGCCGGCACACAGCCCTTCACTTCTCAACACAGGGGCCGGCAGGGGCAGGGGGAGAGTGGGAGCCCCGCACCCTGGGATGCCAGGAGGAGGGAAGAGGGCAAGACAGGTAGGAGAGGGGTGAAGGAGGCAGTGGCCTTCTGGAAGAGTGAGGGTGAGGCAGACACAGAACCAGGGGGCCTCTGCCAGCTCCTGCAGGGAACATCAGAGACCCACCGGAGGCGCTGCTGCTAGGGGTGTGGGGTCCTCTCATTTGATGCGGTGCCTGTGAGTGAAGCTGCGGGCGCCAAGCTAGAACCGAATCCAGGTCTTTATTCCCAGCCCGGCGCACTGTTATGACAATTCTCCTTCCCTCTTTCCTTCTCCAGAACCCCACCCAGGGCCAGGCCACCGCTCAGAGTATTCTAAACGGGAAAGTAACAGTTCCAGCCAATTGGAGTGCTAGGAGAGACATTCTTCGCATGCAAAATCAGGGGCTACCAACCCTTTAAGACTCACAAAAGGATAAACTGAGGTCCAGAAAGCCATTTCAAGAAGCAGAGTGGCCAGTCTAGGTTTTACACTCAGTCGGTCTATCTCCTTGTGTTTCCGGCCGGCCAGCCGGGGCCGTCTGGCCACTACAAGCTGATAGCTTTCCTGCCGTTTGTTTTCTACCTGTGTGCAGGTAAGCAGAAGCAGGAACAAAGCCTCTTCCCATCTTCAACCAGCAGCCACCCCACCTTGCCCCTCCACTGCCCTCCCTCTCCCCCGGCCTCTATGGCCTCTAGCTCAGGTAGCCAGAATTAATCACCGGTGGGGTTGAAGCCACAATGCTATTCCCTGGCTCCGGGCCAGGGTGTCAGGATGTGCGTCAGAAAACCCCTGAGTGAAATTCCAAAGCAGCCTGAGTCACCAGCAGCTCAGGAGGAGGACAGGCTGGGACCTAAGTCAGAATTAAAGCCTGACCTGAGGCAGACCAAAGCACGGCCCAAGGGCCAGGGGCTGGGTCAGCAACCAAGAATGCTGACCTGTCCAGAGATGGGACAGGGCCTCCTGTCCCCGTGGCTTATCTCTGGGCCCTGCACAGCCCTGGAGGAGGAGGGAATTGACCTGGAGGCCGGCCTCCTGGTCACACCCCTGGGTACAGTAACCACAACCCTCACCTGGCCCCCAGTCCTTAAAATTCTTGCGTTGTTTCCTCCCACTGACCTGGCCCAGGATGCAGCTTCAGGACAGGGAATGGTGACAGGCCAGCTGGGCCCCAGAGAAGAGGCAGCAGGTAAGTCTACAGTCCCTGGCCCTTGCTGTGTGCCCAGGGAAAAGAGGAATCTCCAAGCCCTGGCTGCTCTACCTGTCTCCACCTGGCCACTCCCAGCACTCTGTACAATGTGCAGGTCTCAGAATGAGGTCTCTTCTGAAGGGAGGACGAGGAGCGGGGGCGTTAAGGAATCAGGTGTCTCACCCATCAGGGCCCAGAGCAGATGACATATCACCGCCTCCCACCCCAACCAGCCCATTGAATCCTTATCCATCAAAAGGGCCACTGGCTGGGAGGAAGCACAGCAACAGCCTCGGGTGCTGGGCCCTCGTGCCTGCTGTCCCCTGCCCACCCCATCTCCTGCCCCCGAGTCTGGAGGGCCCCTGCCAGCACCTGACTTCTACCAGGGATGCTCTGCTCTCCTGCGTCTCTGTCATCCTGAACTCCGCCTTCCCTTAGCACTCACCGCCAGACCTTGGCTGGCCCTGGGTGGTCCTTCCTTAGCCCCTCCCCATGCCGGGAGCTCCCTGATCCTTCAGGCTGTAGGATCTATCAAAAAAGAAATTGAGCAACAGATCCCTAATCCTAATTCTCTCCCTCTCTTGCCCTCAACTCCCACATTTTGCTCCTTTCTCTAGTCGTGCCTGGCCAGGGGCGTTCAGACTTGCTGTAGAAACTCCTTCTAGGGCAGCCAGAGCCTCTGACCCCACACCGCCCCCCAGGCTGCTGTCACTTCCTGGCAAATCTGAATGGTGGGGGGCTCTTTGGCTTCCAGGAAGGGACAAGGGGCTGAAGCTGAGAGATGGGTACAGGCCTTGCAAAAGTGTGGCCAGGTTGGGGTGGGCAGAGGTAGGCTCTAGGATGCAAACATTTAAGGATCTTAGGATGTGAACATTTGCTCCCCTTGTTTAGTTAACCTTTGCCCCAGGCTCTAAGTTAAAGAATTTTATATCTTCTGCCTCTTCCCCCACCTCGAGGGCTTATTTCCTCATCTGCAACTGTTAAGACCCGTCAGTTCCTCCGCTGGCCATCTATATAAATACATATATACATTCCTTAAATGGAGTTAAAAGCCTTGTGCCCCACGTAGGAAAACACTTCCACATTCTTGACTCCCTGTAGGGCCAGGATTGCAACCTCGCCCACCCCGGTGGTTGTAGGTTGGGGAGGGCTCTGAGGCTAGCCTTGGCTGGGCCACTCCTGCTTCTCTGCTTTCTGTCCCGTTTTCTGTCTCCCTATGGCTACGGAGCTCCTATGGATCCTCCCTGATGGCAGAAAATAACGTCATATGATAACATCATACAGTCAGGATTCCAACAAACCTGCGTAGATTCATGCACGGAAACTGAAGGCCAGAGATACAATCTTAAATCGGGACCACAGCGCTGGGTATGACAAGGCCACAAACTAGCTATGTGATTTGCATAAGCCTCAATTTTCTCATCTGTAAGATAAAGAGGGTTATTTTGACTTGAATTAAGAACTCACTTGTAATCCTAGCACTCTGGGAGGCCAAGGCAGAAGGGAGGATGGCCTGAGCTCATGAGTTTGAGACCAGCCTGAGCAAGAGCGAGGCCCCATCTCTACAAAAAATAGAAAAAATTAGCCACGTGTGGTGGTGTGAGCCTGTAGTCCCTGCTACTCAGGAGGCTGAGGCAGGAGGATCCCTTGAGCCCGGGACTCTGAGGTTGCTGTGAGCTAGGTTGATGCCACTGCACTCTAGCCTGAGCAACAGAGTGAGACTTTGTCTCAATTAAAAAAAAAAAAAAAAAAAAAGAACTCATGGGGGCCAGTTTTGGTGGCTCATGCCTGTAATCCCAGCGCTTTGAGAGGCCAAGGTGGGAGGGATTTTTTGAGGCCAGGAGTTTGAGACCAGCCTGGGCAACGTAGTAACACCCCATTTCTGAAAAAATAAAAAATAAAAAATTAGACAGGTTTGCACGCTTGCAATCCCAGCTACTTGGGAGGCTGAGGTGGGAGGATTGCATGAGCCCAGGAGTTCGAGGTTACAGTGAGTTATGGTCACACCACTGCACTCCAGCCTGGGTTACAGAGCTAGACCTTGTCTCTAAACCAAACCAAACCAAACCAAACCAAACCCATGCTAGGGCATGAGGCTGGATGGGCCGGAGGCTGTGCGTCTCCCCTGGAGGCTCTGAGCCTGCTGCCTGGTGGGAATCCTCACCCAGGGGTCTGCTTTGTGACCCTGGCAGGTTGCGACCCCTCTGGAAGCTTCAGTTCCCTCCTCTGCCAAATGGGGAAAAAACAATAGTTCCTCTTCACAAGATTGTTTTCAAATTTAAATGAACTAGCACGCACGGCACAATCCCAGGCATGTAATAAACACTTAACTTATTATTATTATTGTCATTAAACTTAAGCTACTTGATGACATGGGCAGCATCATCATCACTTTATAATCCTCACCATCTCTAGCACAGTGTCGGCACTAGTAGGAACTTAATATGCATTTGATGGAAGAAAGAAAGAATAAATGAAGGAAGAAGGAATGACCAAACAAGCCCCATTTTTTTGAGAGGAAAGCGAGAGCCCGTCTAAGCAAGGTGACTTAAGTTGCCTGGGCAGGTCAGGTGCCTTCGGTCTGGCGGGCTGTTAGTGACCCCATGCCACCTCTGCTCCTGACAGGACAGCTGGGCTGCACCTTGGGCTCTGACACCTTCTAGCTTTCCACGCCCACCATCCTCAGCCCAGCACCCGGGTGTGGCGATGACAGAGGCCCTTGGCTTCCACTGATGGTTCTGGCTCCCCAGGGCTCTCTGCTGGCGCCCCCCCAGAAGGAGGAGGAAGAGGGTAGGTTGGGAGGAAGGCTGCGTGACCCAGAGTGAGCTTTGCAGAGTGAGTGGTGATGCCCAGGCCACCAGACAAAGTTGAGGCATGTGTTTGGTGGCCTTTGGAGCAGCCTGAACTGTGTGTCCCGCGGGCAGCTCACAGCAGCCTGTGGCCCTGGCCACTGTGCCCAGGCACCTGCATCACAGGCCACCTGGGAACGTGCCCGGCCTGTCCCGTGGACAGCTTCCAATCAGCACCAGCTCCTTTCCCCTCTGGCCCCTGCGTCAGCCCCCCTGTCATCTGTCTGACCTGCCTGCCTTCTTCCCACCTCACTGCATGCCTTGCAGGAGGTGGGGGTGTTACCGAAGCAAACTGGGGTCTGCTCGCCCGGTGGGGTCCCTGCTCCATCTCGGGGTGCTGGGAATGGCCACGCCCCACAGAGCAATGCTTTGGCTGTGACCAGTCACAGCGGACTCTCGGCATTCTCTGCCCAGCCCTTCCCCTCCCCATAGCTTGGGAACCTTCACCCTGGGAGGGGTGGGGCCTCCCTGGGTGACCACAGAGACGGCTGCTAACTCTGGCCGGCTGGGGCCTGAGAGAGGGCTAGCGGGTCCAGAGAAGGCCAGAGACAAAGCAGCGCCCCGTGGTCCCTCATCGCTGCCACCAGCTCGGGAACTTCTGGACAGTGTTCCCTGCCCCCATCCACCCGAGGACCACCTGGGGTTGATCACTGCCCATCAGGGTCCCTGGCGTCCCTGCTGTTCCCCAGCCTGCTCATCTTGTAAGCCGTCCAAGCCAGGGGGCCATGTGCGCTTATTTTTATAGAAATCTCTGCTCAGGAAGGCAGGGAAGGATAGGGCAGACAAACAAGAGGCAGGAGAGGGAAGGAGGGGAAATGCAGGGGAGCCTGTTGGCGGGGGTGGGGGTGGGGGGGTGGGCAGTGGGTCTTCCATGGATCCCAGACCTGGTGGAGAACAGGGAGCTCTGGAGAGCTGGGGGGTGGGGTGGGGTTTGCAGACTATAGAAAGTCAGGGCCAGTCTGGTCCGAGTGCAGTGGTCTTTACAACAAATCGATCACAACCAGTTACAGATTTCTTTGTTCCTTCTCCGCTCCCACTGCTTCACACTCGACTAGCCTTTAAAAAATAAATGAAATGAAAAAATTTGGCCTGGTACGGTGAATCCTAGCACTCTGGGAGGCCGAGGTGGGAGGATCGCTTGAGGTCAGGAGTTTGAGACCAGCCTGGGCAAAAGTGAGACCCCGTCTCTACTAAAAATAGAAAAATTAGCACGTGCCTGTAGTCCCAGCTACTCGGGAGGCTAAGGCAGGAGGGTCCCTTGAGCCCAGGAGTTTGAGGTTGCAGTGACCTCAACCTTAAGCTATGATGACACCACTGCAGTCTACGCAGAGTGACAGAGCAAGACTCTGTCCGCACTGCCCCCAAAACACCCAAATAAATGAAAAAGGTCAGGTATCATCCAGGTTAACCACCAACGACCCCTGGGGACGGGAACCCAGTTCCTGACTCCGCTCCAGGGCATTTTACACCATTCTCCTACTTGCATTGTTCCAGGTCCAGGTACCAAGCAGGCTCCCAGGGCTGGGCAAAGGGTGCAGGGATGGCTCTGTGCGGTGCAGCATGGAGCTCTCCCAGGGGAACTCAGGGCACAGGTGAGGATCTGATCTCTTCCTGGGTAGCCCCCGACAATCCTTTAATCCCCTGGGTCAGCAGCAGCTATAATGTCAAACTCATGTCTGGTTACTGACATCCAGCAATGCCCGAGGGGGTCCAAGTTCAGCATAAGCTGACCTTGGCAAGAACACTGAGTCTTCCAAGTGTTTACTGCACAAATCCTGTCCTCCCAGCAGGGCAGCCTGTTTGAAACCAGCCTCCTTGCAATGTGATCGTGTGTTAAGATGCCCTCCGCTCTGCCATGCATTCCTTTATCCGGGAGCAATAAACAAGAACACACACTCATAGTGGACCACTTCCGAAAGTCAGCCAAAAACTTTCCCATCCCTGACATCGATCATGGTCCCTGTGAGCTCTAGCAGAACCAACCACTGAAGGAGAAAAGTGGGTCGGAGGAGAAGAGACCCGGGTACTGGACACACACCTGCCCTGCCCCCTTCTAGACACGGCAGCCACGTGGAAACCTGTGGGGAACAGTTGGGGCTTTTTATAATCTTTATTTGTTAACAGTTCAGGCTATTTTTTTTCCATGCTGCAAGAGATGCCAATGCCTCATGAAAAAGTTGTGAAAAAAAACAAGTCTATTTTGGGGTGATCAGCCTCCTCAGAGCTTCTCACTCCCAGCTCTGCAGGGCTCAAGGAACAGGGCCTGCCCTCTCTCAGGGGGTCTGCGGCTTGCTCAGGGCGAAGGATTCTTGGGCCTGGAAGCACTGGCTGCAGTTTGCATGTTTGTGCCCTTTTGTCTTGTACCTTCTCTGCCTATAAAACAGGGCAGAAGTAACACCATCTAGCTGCTTTCTGCTGCAGGCCAGCCTCATGGTGGCTTTGGGACACTATCCTGAGAAATCAACATCCCAGGAGACTTGGGGTGGACCCACAACCGTCGCTATGTGTCACACATTCCCTTTGCATGCTGCGTATCATGGTGTTGGTGGTGGTACTTGCAGCTCTTCAAAACCAACAAGGGCCCAGTTTTCTTTTTCTTTTTTAGAGACAGAGTCTCCCTCTGTTGCCCAGGCTACAGTGTCATGGCATCAGCCTATCTCACTGCAACCTCAAACTCCTGGGCTCAAGCAATCCTCCTGCCTTAGCCTTTCAGAGTAGCTGAGACTATAGGTATGCCTCACCATGCCTGGCTAATTTTTTCTATTTTTAGTAGAGATGGGGTCTCCCTCTTGCTCAGGCTGGTCTCAAACTCCTGAGCTCGAGCCACCCTCCCGCCTCGTCCTCCCAGAGTGTTAGGATTATAGGCGTGAGCCACTGCGCCTGGCCAAGAGCCCAAATTTCTCTGCTGAACAAAGAGCTGCTTTAGAGGCACAGTAAGTGTTTTTTGGAGGCCTTGGCCAGCCGTGGCTTCCCGAGAGGTATGGCCAGAATAGAGGATTGGAAAAGTGGGCAAAGAGGTCCTCAGACCTCCGCCAGTGGGGACCGGCCGTAGCCTGGCCAGGCCAGACTGGGAGTGGATTCTTCAGGTCACGCTTTGAGCAGCCGTGCCAGCTGCACACAAGGGTTGTAGGATGGCTGAAAGGGGCTGGCTGGCCTTGCAGATCCTGAGAAATCTCTCACTCGTGTTCCATTTCCTGTCTCCCCTGACCTACTCTTCATTTTCTCAGGACACCCCAGCCAAGGTAGGCAAGGGATTTTCTGACTCTGGTGGATGAGATTGTCAGAACTCACCCCCCTGTCCTCTGGGCTGTCTGCTCTCCATACGTGGCCCAGATGGCAGAGGGAGTTGGGTTCCCCTTTACTTGGGGTCATAGGGCATAGGTCTATGAGGGGGAGATGGCAGAAGTGAGGGAGTCAAAGGGACCTCAGCGCTGGAAGGGACAATGAGAAGGTCATCTAGCCATCCTCTGTCTTCAGGCAAGTGATAATGTCATCCCCAATGGGAGACCAGAGAGGTTAAGCTTCTTGCCCAAAGTCACACAGCCAGTTCCATGATTGGCACTGTGGCTGCTCCTCTACTTTGGTTTCTCTTCGCTCTTGGGAGCTTCCCCTTCTCTTGGCCTTTTCCTGCCTTGTGGCTCCCCTGCCCCGGGGGGTTGCCACAGAGATGCCCCTCCATTCTCCCTTAACAACACAGTGCCAACTGCTTCCAGAGCTGTCCGGTGATCAACTCTTCCTTGATCACTTCCAATCTCTCCTGAAATTCTAGAATTTTCTTTGGCTAAATTGGTGCCGAGATTGTGACTGACCATTTAAGGAAGCTGAAGGTGGAGATGATTGCAAAATTAGATTCTCTTTCTGTCTCTTACCATGTGTCTAATCCTCACTCTCTCTCCAAAAAATACCTCCTCCTTCCTTTCTCAGCCATGGTGGCCATCAGCTGATCCTCTGCCGAGTCCCAATTTGGGTCGGGAGCTGCTCCAAAGAAAAGGACAACCGATAAAATACATCCCTTCTGCGCTAGGCACCCACGTAGAATATCGGTGCTGGAATGAGGCTTGGAGGTCACCTGACCTGGCCCTTGTCCACGAGAAAGTGATGCCCAGGGCGGAGAGGGAATTGTGCCATGTCACACAGCTTCGTGAGGACAGAATCCAGGCCTCCTGATGGACGACTGATCGCTTCTTTCCAAATTGCCAAACCGGTTCAGAAGGTGCAAATGCCTGCAGGATGCGATGGACCAGGACCCCAGTTTCTGCCTCTCGTCTAGTCCCTTGACTCCCCGGGGTCGCCTCTGTCTTGACCCCAGGTTGGGGTCTCAGCCCACTGGGCCTGGACAGCAGGGCCACTCCCTTGCCCTGAGTAAGGCCCTTCGTTGAGGCTGACCGATTTTTGGGTAACTCAAAGTGTGCTCACTCCCTGTCTCCCCACTGCCTCCTTACTCCCGTCCCTCCCAGCCAGGAGCCAAGAGGGACACAGCAATGGAAGCCTGAAGAAAAGGCCTGTACAGCCCATGGACGATCCCTCTGAACAGCATGTGAGTAGCCACTGTGCGGTGTCATCTCCCTCCTCCTCTACATCCCCTCAAACATTCATTCATCATCCAGCATTTATTGAGCATCTACTGAGTGCCTGTGGGTGCACTAGACTACAGGCACTAGACCAGCATGAACAATACTCTTTTGAATAAGCATCGTCCCTTCCCTAAGGGGGTTCTCGGTATGGCCTGGGAGAGAGACAGATCTAATTGTGGAACACTGTGATAGGTATTATTAGGGGAGCACAGAGGAAGAACAGAAAACCCACACCTGACAGGGGTGTTCATGGAAGGCTTCCTGGAGAAAGTGGTATCTAGGCTACCAGTTGAAGGATGAATATCCATTTTCCTGGTGAAGAGGGTTTAAAGAGGCAGAGTGTTTCAGGCTGAAGGAACTACCTGTGCAAAGTACCAGAAGTTTCCCATCTCCTTCTGGGGACTTAGTGGTCCCCCTAACCCATAGGCAGGGAGGCCAAGAGACTCTAGCCGTCCCAGATTTGGCTCCTGCACCTTGCCAGGGCTCTGCATCTCAAAATGCCTCTGCTTTTGCTCATGGGTGGTTCTGAACTTTGCCCCAAGTGCAGGGTGGGGATGCCACGTGCCCCAGACTGCACACTGCTAGGGGCGGGGTGGTGGAGCTATTGTCACGTTGCTCATGGCATGGGCTCCGCAGAGGCACTCGTGTTCCAGGAGAGGGGTGCAGTGACAGAGCCATTAGTAGCCGGCAAAGAGGTGAAGGGCAGAGCTGCCTGGGAAGGGAAGGGAATATGCGGGTTGGAGGAGGGGCTGAGAGGGGTCTGCACAGGCTGGACAGGCACTGGGGAGGGGCATTCAGGGCTGCGGCAAGAGGAGGGCTGGTGAGACTGGCCGGGGAGCCTGCTGTGTGTGGCTTTCCTAAGAACCAGGATGGAGGTTTCTCTTTCCCCAGACTGAGCCTCCTGCTCACAGGCCAGGCATCTGCCCGGCTTTGGGAAAACAGCAGCCGCGTGTTGGCCTGGAGGACGGTGGTTGTGGGGATGGATGGAGGGGCTGCCTTTTGGGCACAGGTTCCAGGGCATTCTGGAATGGAACCTGCCTCCATGGTGCCAGGAGGTCCTCAGTCTGTGCACGCGGCAGGGCACGTGGCAGGGCATCGCCCACGTGCACCAGCGGAAGGGCGGTGTGGAAGCCCAGCTAGCCAGCAATGAGGGGCTCGGTGGCTGGTTCTGAACTGCTCCTCAGAATCACACCAGGGGTTCCAAGCTGCAGCACAGGGGCAGAGGGTGGGTGCACCTTGAGAAGTCACCTAAAGCAAGGAAACCGACTCCTCCAGGGCTGGCGTGGGAGGGCGCAGTGAGGGGGAGTGGGAGGCTCCCTGTGCTGTGAGATGCTGCTGCTGAGGGTTGAGAGCTGGGGACAGGGATGGGTGTGGGGCAGGCTGCCGCCAACTCCTTGCTTGCTGGTGGGGGAACCCAGCCTTGGGGAATGGCCCTGTTTGTCAGGATCTGGCATTGGAGGGCTGGGCAAAGCTGAGGCAAATGGGGGTAACAAGTCCTTGGCCCAGAAGCCAGGGGCTTGGGGCTGTCCTGAGTGGCAGGGAGGGTGGAGTGGAGGGCCCAGGGACAGTTCTGGCCAGGGCTGGCGGGGGAGAAGCCTGGCATCAGCCACAACGGGCTGGAGCGTAGTGGTGTGGGGGGAAAGCTAGGAGCTGCTGCTGGGGAGTGCAGGGCTGCCTGGCCCGAGGGAGAGGTCTGCGGAGGTCCCCAGACAGCCTAGGGTACAAGCCTAGGGTGGCTTGACAGTGACAAAGGGCCTAAGGAGGGCCGGGTGAAGGCACTGGTTTCTGAGGAGGTAGGGACTTAGAGGCACTCTGCTGTCCTGAGAGGACTGAGCGGGGCTGACTGGGAAAGCCTGAGAGGTGATCAGGAAGGGCTTTGGTTTGAAGAAAAGCTGAAAGAGGGAACTGTGTGTGCAGAAAGCAGGGCTGGCAAAGCACCTGGCTCTGCCTGAAACGGTTTCCTGAGTGGGAGCTGTTGTGCAACTTCACTCCACACCTGCATCGGTCCAAGAGACCCCCCAACCCTACACCTTGGAATTCCCACAGTCCAGCCTGGCTGGTTGAGGTTTCCAGGCTGAGCCGGCTTTTTCTCCAAAAGGACAAAAGGCATTGGCTCCATAGTTATAGGTCTAGTAGCCACCACCTACCCTGACTTTGGGTGCAGGGGGGTTCTGTTTTCCTACTCCATGCTGCACTGGGGCTGTGCCTGAGGCTAGGACATGTTAAAGGCAATGCCGACAGGCATCTGGCACGCAGGTGGCTCTCTACAGGTGGGTGGAGGGAACAGGGTGTTGGTGGAGAGGCATGCAGAGATCTCGTGTTGTGCCTTCTCTGGTGCAGTGATTTGGGTACACAGAGGATGGGGTGAGGCTTTTCAATGCCAAACATGTGGGGAAGAATACACCTGTTTAGTTTCTTTCCTAAATATGTGTTCAAACTGGTACTTTGTTTTATGGAGAGTGAATTCTAACCAGAAGTGTGAAGTAAGTAGCACCTCAGTCACTGTTAATGCCTTTCCCAGCTCTGGGCAGATTCAGGAGGTTGGGGAAAGCATCCCCCAACCAAGCGCTTACTGTGCATCCACCAGGCCAGAAAGCATGGTTACCACAAATACCTCCATGGGCAACTTGCAATTATATGCATTAATAGATGAGAAGCATGCTTTAGAAAAAAAAACTATTTTGTATTTGGCTATTGTTTGGCAGTAAATTTCTCTTCCTAATCATATTTTGCATAAACTAATAATAGAGTGGATTTTCATTCTCAGAGCACAGGTTGGAGGGTTAGGTGGGGGCATGTGAGTCTGGGCTTTAAAAACTGTCCAGAGGGTGAACATGATGGCTCATGCCTATGATCCCAGCACTTTGGGAAGCCAAGGTGGGAGGATTGTCTGAGGCCAGGAGTTCAAGGTCAACCTGAGCAACATTTCGAGACCCTGTCTCCACAAAAAATATAACAAAAAAAATAGCCAGGTGTGGTGGAACATGCCCATAGTCTCACCTACTCAAGAGACTGAGGCAGGAGGATGGCTTGAGTCCATCAGTTTGAGGTTGCAGTGAGCTGTGATCACGCCACTGCACTACAGGCTGGGTGACAGAGCAAGACCTTGTCTCAAAAAAAAAAAAAAAAATGTCCAGAGGTAACTAACAAGACGGATCGAACCAGACTGAGCCATAATTATTATACTAGCAGGCAAGAGCATCACGATAGAACCAGCCTTGAATATGGAAACTTCCTTCTGAGGACCACTCACAGTATAGATGCTATCCCCTACAATCTCCCTATTTTACAGAAGGGTAAGTTGAGACAGAGAGCCCAAAGAGGCCTTAGGGACTGCTTCTGTGGCTAGTGTCTTCATGGGATTTCTCTGAGAGTCAGAAGATATTAATTGGTGAGCTCCAGGTGGCAATAGGATGAGGGTGGGATGGAGGCGGGACTGACTGCTGAACAAGGCCTAGGTGGGACAGGTAAGGGGACGACACATAAGCTCACTGGGGGCCGTGGCAGTCGGAGGCACAGGACGTCGCTGCAGGGGTGATCTGGAGGGAGGAAGGCCCTCAAGTGCCCGGAAAACTCCCAAGGGGGCACAGGGCTAGTTTGGAAATGCAGTTCTCCCCCAGTGGTGGAGGTCTGGGTTTAAGGGGAAAGACGAGGAAAAGACCTGGCGTCCTCCTCTAACTTAGCGCATCCCTTCTAGGGCGCCCAAAGATGCCTCTCAGAGTTCCTTCCCAGCCTCCCGAAGGAAAGGGGCAAAGCCCGTGGGAGTCCAGGGAGGTTTTGCCCCTTCCCAAGTGCAGGGACCAGAGCGGGTCGCTGGCTCCCGACCCTCCCCTCGACTTCCCTCCCGCCGGGGCAGAGGGGCGGAGCGAAGGGGGCGGAGCTGAGTCGAGGGGCGGGGCGTATAGGGGGCGGGCGGGAGCGGCGCTGCGGGGCGGGGCCTCGGGGCGCCCAATCCCCTTCCTCCCCCGCCCCCCGGCCGCCGTCCACCAACGGGGGGCCGCGGTGGGCGGGGCCCGTCACGGCAGCTGTCCTGGGTGCAATTTTTTTCTCCCTTTCTTTCTTTTTTTTTTTTTTCCCTTTCCTTTTTTTGTGAATGAAAAAAGGAGGTCGCGAGCGGCGCCGGGGACTGCAGCGCCAGGCGCCTTCGCCGCGGGCCGGGCGCGTCGCGGCTGCGGCCTCGCCCCTCGCCCCACGCGCCGCCCGCAGCCTCCGCAGCCCGAGCCCCGCGGCCCAGGCGCCCGGTCGGGGCGGCCGCGCGCAGCCCGGCCCCGGCGCGCCTCCGTGACATTGGGCGCCCGGGGCGCGGGGCGATGCTGATCCGGAAGAGCCAGCGGCTGCAGTGTCGCGCGCGCTGCCGCTCCCGGCCCGCCGTCAGGCCTGGGCTGCTCCGCCCGAGTTTCTGATCCGGCGCGGAGGCCCGGAGCCCCGGCAGTAGCGCGGCGGCGCGGGTGTCGCCCCAACTTGCAGGCGCGGAGGGACCCCAGACATTGCACTAAAATGAGCGTGCTCAGCAGGAAGAGATGTGCTCCTTACGCTAGAAATCACCCCGTCACATGTGGTGGTGTAAGTAAACGACCGATTTCGGGGATGGCCGGGTCCTCTGCACACGCGCCACTGCGCCCTCCCAGGCCCTGTCGCGCCCCAGCCAGCGTCCCCTCGGCTGCGCTCTGCCCTCGGCTCCTGCTCGGGCTGCTGCCTTCCGAGGGGCGGGGGACTAACCTTTTCCGGGTTTTTCCAGGGAAAGGAAGATGACTTGAATGCCTTGGCGTGTCGCGCCCCTCCCCCGTCCCTATTTTATTTTTTTCCTGGGTGGCACAGACGGGCTTTTTTTTTTAACACATTTAGCCGCGAGCGTCGGCCGTGGGGCACCGCGGAGGGATGGGCTCTTCCCCTTGCCTACTTTGATTTTTTATTTCTATTTTGTGCGTGTGCAGAGCAGCGTATCAGGAAAAAACGGTCCAGAGTGGTGAAAGTGTTTCCGCTTTAAAAAAAAAAAAAAAAAAAGCAGAGGAATTCGGGTGTTTTGCTCGCGGTTCAGGGGATGTTTCTTTGAACTCAACTCTGTTGCAGTCTGGGCACCTGAGTTCTGGCAAAGTACTTGGGGAAATCCTTAGCGGTGTTTGCTGATGTTTCCACATTTTGGGGTGGAGAAGGCTTATCCTGTGTTTAGGCTGGCATTTTTGTTAATATGACCAGTCAGGATCCCTTTGGGCCTGGCTTTCCGTCGGGTCTCCGGGGACTGATCCCGCATATTACAGTGTCAGCTACCCCGGCGGGAGCCTCCTTCAATCTGAGTCCACCCTTTCTTTGTTCTTTTCCTCCGGATTCTCCTTTCCTATCTATTGTCTTTGCTTTTTACCTTCATTTTCAGGATTTTTCTCCCTTTCGCGTTTTGTAAGATGCAGGATGTGGGATATTGGTTGCTAGGAGACAAGCCAGGCTCCCAGGGAGATTCTGTTGTTTCCTTGACAACCAGACTAGGGCAGCCACAGATGAGCAAGCCTCCTATCAGCTGTGGGAGGGAAAGGGGGCCTTTCTGAGCTCTGCAAAGAGTGTGTAGGGGTGTGGGGGTGGGAACGGGTGTGTGAGAGGTTTGTAGCTAATCTGAGCACACCTTGGGTTTTGGCCTGGACTTTGTAACACAGAGCTGGGAGAGCAGTGGGCAGGAGGCTGTTTTGGGAGACGGGGACAGGGATCGTGGGACAGGGGTGCAGGGAACACATATCAGTGACTTTGGGGTTATTGTAGGAGAGGAGCGAATTGGGGATTGTGATACCCAGGGCTGGGTGGCAAGGAAGCCATAGTTTATGGAGGTTAGTTGGAAAGGGAATGAGGCAATTGTGAAGAAAAGTCTAGAGTCATTGAAGGAGAGAGTGCCAGAGGGAGAGGGGAAGTTGAGAAGCTCACTGAGTGGGTTGTATCATCATACATCAGCAGTGATACAGTAAAATAGCAATATTCTAGGGCAAAAATTGTATTACTGTTGGCCTGCTCTCTCCAAGACAAGATCCTCATTTGAGACAGCCTCATTAGACTAAAAGTTCTGCTGGCTTAATTGGGCCAGTCTGTATCTTAAAGAGAGATATAATTACACATATAGATATGCAATCTGGCATTATATAATACCACATTACATAAGAAGACAAATACCTCCTTTTAGCCCAGGCTGCCTTGGCACAGATTAACCAAGATTCAGGAGACTTTCTTCCAACGCCTTCATACCCATTTTCCAGAGGGGGAGACTGATGCCCAGAAAAGTGAAGCAATTTGCCCCTTCCTAGATAGGACAATGAAGGTTGCCAGTCAGGCAACTGGGACAGGGTGGAAGGGTGAGAATGATAAAAATGAGGCATGTGAAGGACAAGCAGGGGAAGTGGAAGGGGCAGGGGAAGGAGGGGGAGGGGTGTTCAGCTTGGGCAGCAATCCAGCAGGTCTGGTGTCTAAACTCACCACACAGTTTGTCGCTCTGCTACTTGTTGGTTGGCTGTCCCATACTTAACCCTAGAGGTGACATAACACAAGGTGTGCATGACTGTTTGAATCATAAAGTAGCTGAACCTGGACCAGCACTGCTCTGCTGGTATCCAGACATTAATCCCCACTTTGGAGATGTTCCTGGATTTCAGAGCTGACACCCCTCGACCATGCCTCATTCCACGCTTGCACCTACAGGGCCACATCCTGCTAGAATTGAAACTTGACAAAGAAGTTCTGTTGGCTAGTGGGGTTTGATCTTTATCCTGCAGCTGCACATGTTTTGTATTTGGGATTCTATCTGTTTTGTTATTCAGTCAATAAAGCAGAAACCACAACCCAGATGACTCCTCCCAGGGCCAACACATCCCGCAGCTGGAGGCCAGGATCTGTCAAAGTGGGGTTCCCAGTCCTCAGCTCAGGAGAGAGAAGAGGGAGGAGGAAGCTGGTGGTTAGAATAACAGTTCCCTGCTGGCTGGGGCAGGGCGGGGAGAGAGAAGGAATGATGCAGACAGTTGCCCTGGAGACCAGGGAGGGAACTGCGTGGAGACCCCTTGTTGTTGAAGGGTCCAGATCCTGTAAAATTCCAAAGAGATGGAGGAGGTTGTCTCATTGAAAAGTCCTTGCTGCACTTTTTGCTTAGCTTGCTGAGATGCATCCACTTGCGCAAATCCCAGTTGCCATCGTTACTTGGATATTTCGGTTCTGCATTCCTGCATGCTGGCATCCAGTTACAGCGCAGCCGGAATGGAGCCTCTCTGTTGCTGCTGGTGGCATGACTCTTGGGCTGGATGGCTCAGCAGCCAGGTTGCCTGGGCAGCCTCCAGGACTCCTCTGAGCTCAGCCTTCCTGGCCCAGGAAGGATGGCTGTAGTTTGCTCGAACCCTCGGACAACTTTGCATGCACACAGGGAATGTGAGCAGGGCAGGCTGATGATCCTGGAGAAACCAAGCTTCCCAATGACACGTGCCCCACCCCTACTCCCTGCCCATCTCTCTGCCCCTCCAGGAGGGCGGATGCCAACTGGAGGCTGCTGTTGAAAGCCCCCTCTAGCCCAGGGCCTCCTGGTGACAGCTTTTTAAACATTGACATGACATTTTAACTACAGAAGGGCCTTCTGTTTGTTCATTCGAGCCATCCCTCTCTGTGGGTGGGTTTGCTACTTCTCTCTGCCCAACACTCAGGGCAACTGAGGCAAGCATTTGCACAGAAATTCAGATCCAGGTTTCTGACCCTTTGTTAACTGCAGCAACCCATCACCCGTATAGCCCGTGTAGCGAGCATCTCCCAGGAGTGCCAGCTGTCTGGGAGCTTCTAACCTGAGGATCCTCCCTAGGAATGGGAAGGGCAGAAGAGGGCGGATCTCACTCTCTGTGAGGCTGGCTGCAGGATGCTGGGAGGACAGTACAGTTGCAGGCCCGTGGTTACCCACCCTCAAAGCTGGGCCCGCGGCTGAGCGAGACAGAGTAGAGGTGGGGAGGCCCATGGGCTGTCAGGTGCACCCAGAAGCCTCCCTGTCCCAGAGAGGCTGGGAGGAAAAACTCTGGCATCTGTATAAAGGAGTTGGGGTCTGGGGTTGAAGGATAGACTCTGGTGGGCTGGGGCTTGGAAATGCACCACCAGAGAGGGCCAGGGGAAAGGGCGGAGGCCAGGGGAGCTGCCGCCTAGCCCTGACAGGTCTATTAAATTTTAAAGTGGCCCTGCCCTCAGGCCTGCTGGGAAGGGGTGGGGACCTGGCCGACTCTGCTTCTCTCAGCTGTTTGTTGTTCTGCTGCCACTGCCCTGCTGGGGAGGGAGGAGGAGAGTGATGATGAGTGAGCTGCCCAGGCAGACTCTTTTCTCTCTGGAGAGTGGGAACAAGGCAGGTCCTGGGCGGGCTCTGCCTGGGATCTCTCGAAGGTCTCCTCCATCCACACGCCCAGTTGGATGGCCCATCTGGTGGCACCGCTCTTCTCAGCCTGACTGGGCTCCTGACTCCTCCGGCCCTTGCGGAGTTCTCAGCCAGAACGTTGCCCACTCCCTGCTCCTCCTGTCTGCTCCGGCGCTTGAAGCGGGGGCAGCCCCGCCGAGGAGAGCTGCGGGTGCTGGCCCTGGCCCGCAGGGAGCTGGCATGCCAGGTCGTCCTGAGCGCTTCCCTCCTCTCCCGCAGGTCCCATTTAATGGATTCTGACATGGATTATGAAAGGCCAAACGTAGAGACCATCAAGTGCGTTGTGGTGGGGGACAACGCCGTGGGCAAGACCAGGCTCATCTGTGCCCGTGCCTGCAATGCCACCCTCACCCAGTACCAGCTGCTGGCTACCCATGTGCCCACGGTGTGGGCCATCGACCAGTACCGCGTGTGCCAGGAGGTAAGGCTGGGGGTCCAGCTGTGTGTCTGGACTTGGGGGCTTCTTCCCAAGCCACAGCTTGGGGTCTCCAGTGGCCCCTGGGGTGGGGTGGGGACAGCTGAAGAGGAAGGAGCCTCCAGAGAGAGATCCAAGGCCAGCCCATCCCAGGGGAGGCGCCTCTGACCATTTTTTTTTTGTTGTCACTGGCTGAGCTGGTGCCTGGGACCCCAGCTGTGTCTTGGGTACTACACCTTGTGCGATCCCAGCCCCAAGTGAGAGGGAGCAGTGGGTGCACAGGGCTGAGGCTTGGGAGAGATGAGAGCAGAGCGGGGAAGGAAGCTGGCAGCTAATACTAAAAGACCGGAGGCTCGTAAACATCCAATTTGCAGGGAAAGCTGGGAACAAGGGTAGGCTTCAGAAGAGGTCCCCTGCACCCCGTAACCGTCTGCTCTCTTAGGGTCTCTTCCACTTCCGGTCAGCTTGGAGGCAGCCCTTGTTGATGCTACAGAGATTTCCCGTGGATGAGATGTTGTGCGAGGCACACGGTGGGCTGCCATGCAGGGGCCCCAGGAACTGTTGCCCTTCATTCTCCAGGTGCTGGAACGCTCCCGAGACGTGGTAGATGATGTCAGCGTCTCCCTGCGCCTCTGGGACACCTTTGGAGACCACCATAAAGATCGTCGCTTTGCTTATGGGAGGTAGGGAAGGTCTCCCTGCAGGGAACCATGTGGGTGGGTTTTCCCTGCCTTCCCAAGAATGGAGCAGCCTTGTGAAATTTCAGCGGGGAGGAAGGAGTGGAGAAAACAGCTCTGGCCGACACTTGCGGGGGGCTGGGGCAGTCTGGGGCGGTGAAAGGAGCCAGGGCTCCGTGCCAGGAGGCCTGGGTCGAGTCCCAGCTCTGCCGCCTAGTAGCTCTGATATGACTTTTCTCAGCTGTGAGATGGTAAAAATGGTAATTTCTAACTCACAAGTTAGCTGTGAGGCCAAAAGGAGCCTTTGAGCTCTAAAATGCTACATAAATTGGAGGTAATATTATTAGAAGTTTTGTGTAAGAGCACATGAGGAGATTCCCAAGCCAGGTGTGGGACTGTAGTGGAGGTTGGGGGTGTGCATGCATGCTGTCCCTTGTTCCAGGGACAGGTGACCTACTGCTAGCCTTCTCTGCCCTTAACCTTCCTCTCCAACCCCAGATCCGATGTGGTGGTTCTGTGCTTCTCCATTGCCAACCCCAATTCCCTCCACCATGTCAAGACCATGTGGTACCCAGAAATCAAGCACTTCTGCCCCCGAGCACCTGTCATCCTGGTGGGCTGCCAGCTGGACCTGCGCTATGCTGACCTGGAGGCCGTCAATAGGGCCAGGCGACCCTTGGCTAGGTAGGGGGTGCTGGTGCCGAGGGAGGGGCTCCCCCCATCTGGAGCAAGCTCACGTCGAGAGCCAACAGAATGCTCATTCATTCATTCCTTCATTCAGTTATCTGCTGCACACTTACTATGCGGGCAGTACTGTGCTAAGCATCATGAGGAAAGACAGGGAGGAGGAAACAGTGTTTGCACGAAAAGGTCTTGTAATTTTGCCGAGAGATGAACTAAACATGTGAGCAGGTTAAATACCAATGTGAAACATTCCATGGTAATTGCCAGAGAGGTAGTTAGTGCTGTCACTGCTTTGAACTGGGGAGGTCACTTGGGGCTTGGCATACAAAGACAAGCCTTCCTGGAAGAAGAGGGGGTTGGAGGTGGATCTTGAAGGAGCTTGGCACGATTTGACCAGACAGAGCAGAAACAGCAGGGCAGGGGTGGAGCCGAGGATGCAGATCCCTAGCGGAGTCCCTCTAGCCAGCGGCAGAATAGCGCGCTCCCTCCGCCACCAACGCAAGCTTGGTTTCCCTTCTTGAACCCCCCAGGCCCATCAAGCCCAACGAGATCCTTCCCCCAGAGAAGGGTCGAGAGGTGGCTAAGGAGCTGGGCATCCCCTACTATGAGACGAGCGTGGTGGCCCAGTTTGGCATCAAGGACGTCTTTGACAACGCCATCCGGGCCGCACTCATCTCCCGCCGCCACCTGCAGTTCTGGAAGTCCCACCTCCGCAACGTGCAGCGGCCTCTGCTGCAGGCGCCCTTTCTGCCCCCTAAGCCACCGCCCCCCATCATCGTGGTGCCCGACCCCCCCTCCAGCAGCGAGGAGTGCCCCGCCCACCTCCTGGAGGACCCGCTCTGCGCGGACGTCATCTTGGTGCTGCAGGAGCGGGTGCGCATCTTTGCCCACAAGATCTACCTCTCCACCTCCTCCTCCAAGTTCTACGACCTGTTCCTCATGGACCTGAGTGAGGGGGAGCTGGGGGGCCCCTCGGGGCCAGGGGGCACCCGCCCAGAGGACCACCAGGGCCACCCCGATCAACACAGCCACCATCACCACCACCACCACGGGCGGGACTTCCTGCTTCGGGCAGCCAGCTTTGACGTGTGCGAGAGCGTGGACGAGGTGGGGGGCTCTGGTCCCGCTGGCCTCCGTGCCTCAACCAGCGACGGGATCTTACGGGGCAACGGAACAGGGTACCTGCCAGGCAGGGGTCGTGTGCTGTCTTCCTGGAGCCGAGCTTTTGTGAGCATTCAGGAAGAGATGGCAGAAGACCCCCTGACCTACAAATCCCGGCTGATGGTGGTGGTAAAGATGGACAACTCCATCCAGCCAGGGCCCTTCCGGGCTGTTCTCAAGTACCTGTACACGGGGGAGCTGGACGAGAATGAGCGGGACCTCATGCACATCGCCCACATCGCCGAGCTGCTGGAGGTCTTCGATCTGCGCATGATGGTGGCCAACATTCTCAACAACGAGGCCTTCATGAACCAGGAGATCACCAAGGCCTTCCACGTCCGCCGGACCAACCGGGTTAAGGAGTGCTTGGCCAAAGGCACGTTCTCAGGTACGGAGCATGCTCAGAGCAGCTTTCTGAGGAGTCTGGGTGGGTCCCATTAGTGTTCCGAGTCGCTCTCAGCCCTGACGTCCTAGAATACGGCTGCCCTGCTCCTGAAGCCTGGTCCCCCCAGGCTGAGAGCCGCCTGCTCAGTGCTTGGCCTGTTGTAGCGCCAGAAGGAAGCGGGGCTGTCTGGGCCCCCTGACTCCCCTTGGGGCGGGTTAGCCCGTGTCCCTTCACCACATCCTCCTGTGATGCCTCTTCTCCTCCCGGACAGATGTGACCTTCATCCTGGATGATGGCGCCATCAGCGCCCACAAGCCCCTGCTGATTTCCAGCTGTGACTGGATGGCTGCCATGTTTGGGGGGCCGTTTGTGGAGAGTTCCACCCGGGAGGTGAGGATGAGGATGGAAAGGGGGCGGGGAGAAGAGACACGCACACCCTTTGCATCTCAGGCACCCACCGTTGAATGGTATTTCTTCAGCACTGACTACGTGCTGGGCCCAAGAGACGTTTATGAGATGGTTCCTAGCGCTTTCACAGTATGTTAGGAGAAGGAATTGTAGGAAGATCTTGAGAGTTTAGAATCACTTTGAATACATTATCCCATTGAATTCACACGTGACCGCGACACCCAGTGTGGCACTCGCATGGTACTCCTAGGGAAGGGAGGCCCTGAGAAGTTAAGTGACTTGTACAAACTTGTGTAAGTAGGAGAGGTTAGGACTTGAACTCAGGACTTAGATTCCTTAGCTCTTTTCACTATACCTTGCTGCCTCCCTGACTTGAAACAACTAGAGAAATTTCAGTGTGTCCCAGGCTGAATCTGTCACTGTTTCAAAAGGTAGGCTCCACTGTTATTGAGATATGGTGAGGCCAACAGGTCAGGACACAACTACCATTGAGAAGACGGTTTGTTACTCACAGATCCCAGGAAGAGGGGCCGCCATGCACACCACCACGAGGGGCCTCATGGAGAAGCACCAGGGCTGGTCAGGAGGCAGAGGGTTTCTGTGGGAAGGAATGGGAGAGGCAGGGTGAGCAGGCTTAGGATTGGCTGGTGTGAATAATTTCAGCGGGCCCTGGGAGGATGAAGCCAGGGGAACACTGGCCTGGAGTGTGAGAGCTGGACAGCGAGGTGCTGACGGCGGGTTGCATAGGAAAGGCATGTTGCAGGCAACTCCTTTACTGTCCCTAGGAACTGGCTAGCCCTGGCAGAGGCAGTCCCTCTAGGGCCAGCAAGCCTCTAGATGTCAAAGCATCAAAATACAGAAAATGAAAAGGTATGCTTAATACAGTCACCTCTCCCTCTAATCAGCCCTCCTCCCACTCACCTGTTCCCTCACTGATACCACCACTTTCTCAGGCACCCAGACCGGAAACTTGGGGCTGAAAGGGGCGTATCGAAGTGTCCTTAGAAATATTCTCTTAAGTTTGTTCTCTCTTTCCCATTCCCCTAGCCAAGCAAAGTAGCCCAGGCAAATGGTCCTCACTGTTCTCCATCTTCTCCGAATGCCTGGTACCTTATTTGCCCACCGCCCAGCCTTGCAGTTAACGAGGCACTCCTTTTTGCAGATGCTTAAAGTTCTGAGTGTCCACGTGTGGTTTTCCTGACTGTTCTGTCATTGCTTCTGAGTGCAGGGACTACTAGGTCTTTGACTTCTGCCAAGTATTCCCCTCCGTGCCCGTCTCTTAGTAAGTGCTCACCAAACAACTGAATGCAAAACCCAACCAGGAATAACGCTGCATCACGCCCTGCGATGTAGAGTGACTTTCATAAGGCTTCTGGGAAGGAAGTAGTTCTGGAAGGCTAAGTGGAAGGGCTGGGATTTGAGCTGGTCTCTGAAGTGGGAGCAGGATTTGGATATACAAAGCGTAAGATCAGGAACTCTCGGAAGCCCCAGGGGCCTACCAGCCCCGAGCACTTCTCGGTACCAGAGATGCCAGCTCTGAAGCACGAGCTGATCCCCAGTGCAGCCTGGAGAGCCTCCCGCCTGATGAGAAAGCAGTTTTTGTGGCAGCGCTGCTCTGAACAGATCCCGGAGGCCCAAAGCAGTGGCTTGAGCAGCCAGAGAGAGGCCAGCTGGTGTTTGCTTGGCTCCTTCTAGATCCCACTTCTGCTGCTCCCTGCAGGGACAGGAGGGGCTGGGGTGTAGGTTGAGGGACCAAAAAGACTCCTTCTAGCATCCTCTAAGCCAGAGTGGCTTCCAAAGGATGCCAGTGAGTATCCAGGTCCCTTTAAAAGTTCTTAGAGCTATTCCCTGGTGCTGCTGGCAGTCTGGGGCTGAGTGCAGGTTGTGGCTCTGGGGGCCAGGCCTTGGTGTCTTCTCAGCAGACGCGGGCACAGCACAGGGAGGGCTGCAGGCCTTGGGGAGACCAGCCGTGTGGGCCAGGGCCTTTTCGGTTTCTCGGGGCCGAGTTCCTCTTTTCTGCGGCTGGACATCATCGCTCACTCCTTCCCACCCCCAGGTGGTGTTTCCTTACACAAGCAAGAGCTGCATGAGGGCGGTGCTGGAATACCTCTACACTGGCATGTTCACCTCCAGTCCTGACCTGGACGACATGAAGCTCATCATCCTGGCAAACCGCCTCTGCCTGCCGCACCTGGTCGCCCTCACAGGTAACCAGCCACGGCGCTCGGGGACCTCCCTGGGGAAGGAGTCAGGGACGCCCCTAGGAGTGATTATGTGTTCTTCTCGCATCTCCCTCCTCCTGGGGGACCTGCTGCAGCACCAGGGAAATAAGCTCACATCAAACGAAGTCTGTCAACACGTACTGAGTTCTGGATGAGGATACAGATGTGAAAAAGTGTGTGTGAGAGGCGTCCGGTGGGGTCGCCCGAGAGGCTCTCTCCAAAGGCCCAACAACGTGGTCCCCAGCAGATGATAACCCTTTGTGTTCTTAGCGTGGCTTTACTTGGACAAGCTTAAGAAGTCAAGAAAGAATAGAACACAATTCCACATTTCTCTCTCCTCTGCCTCCTTCCTTTTTTTTTTCCTTCTCCTTCTCTTCTTCTACTTTAAAAAAAATTTATTTTTATTTTTTATTATTTTTTTAAAGCCAAATTTAGCAGTGGGGGGCTGTCTTTTTCTACTTTTGATTTCTCCTCTGCCTTCTTCTAAAAAACAGAAAGCAAATATTAACCTGCTACTCCTAATTCCCCAATCTCAGAAGCCCTCTGGGTTGGGCAAGAACCGGGGCAGCAGTCCAAGGGCCTGGGGGACAGAAATGGTGCTGCTGGGGTCAGGGGAGTCTGGGGTCAGAGACCCCGGCGGGCAGTTGGCTCCTGTTCACACTGGAGTTGGCGTTTATGTTGGTGGTGGTGTTGGCACTGGTACCCATGCGGGTGTTGATGTCCAGGTTAATATTCTTGGGCAGGCCAGAGGGGCAGAGAGCAGATCTTCAGATATTGAGTTAAGGTTCAGAGAAGAACCCAGTGTCAGAGCTGCTGGGGCCCTGGGTGGACGATCAAGACTGGGGCTCAGATATGAGGGAAAACAATCTCATGAAGACAAATGAATTATAAGTGGGGGAGCTTGGTCACGGGAAGAAGGTGGAAATCGTTGATCAGAACTGGAATATTAAGAGCTGAGCCCAAATAGGGAGTCCAGACCCCAGCTGGGGGCAAAGGGGACTTTGGGCAGGGAGAACGAGAGGGTTCTGGAGATGACAGCTATCACAGGACGTCATCCTTTGCCGTCCATGGAAAATGGTGGGGTCTTCCCAGAGCACATAACACTTCAAGTTCTTAGATGGAATAATTCCACTTTTAAATGATTATCTCCAAAGAAGTGACCCAAAGGGGAAAAAATATGTAAAGGTATTTCCATAAATTCATTTCATCATGGAAGGCGACTGGAAACAACTCAAAGAAGTACCACTGGTTAAGCACACGTAGGTAATTTTCACACGGTAGTCGCTAAAAATGTTAAACTGCACTGCTGCATGAAAAGGCTTACAGAAAATTACGATGGATAATATTTCCCATGAAATGGTCCATGCACACCAGAAAACATATATAAAATTGTATATATCTACCTTGATAAGGATCAGTGGAAGATGCCAAGTTTTGTATAATTGGTGATGCCTTATGTTTTGTGAGATATGCTTCCTATGAAGCTTTTCAAACTTAAAACTTTTTATTGTTGACTATAACACAAATACATAAAAGTGCATGAAACATATGTTCAGTTTAATGAGTTATTATAAAGCAAAATGCCCTTTCTAATCATGACTCATGTCAGGAGCTGGAACCTTGCCAGCCACTAGAAGTCATCCACCTCTCCCTGCTCCCGAGGAGGAACCGCTCTGCCCAGTACTCCTTTTTAATGGTACTTTTAATGGACTTACTTCCTTACTGTTACTATAAAACTTAATCGTTTTATCATCCAAGTGTACATCCTTAAACACTACAGCATGGTTTTATTTTTTATATATCTTTTAAGTTTCTTTTTCTTGTCCATTGAAACCATTTTTTCTCTTGCAATTCATTTGTGGATAAAAAGCCAAACACTGATCTTTTGTTCCTGTAGAGTTTTTCCACGATCTAGATATTTGCTGATTTCATTTCTATAGTGTTGTTCAACGTATCCCTCTGTCTGCCCTATTTCCTGTAAACCGGTAGTTGGATCTAGAAGCTACATCAGGTGCACATTCAGTTTCCTTTTGGCAAGACAACTTCATAGGTTGTTTCCCTTCTTCATCAAAAGGCATAGATTGTCTATTTTTCTTTCTTTTGTGATATTAGCAATCATTGAGTGGCATTGCCTGGATCCATCAATTTATTAGGTATTATGAAATGATAATATTCCAATTCGTTCATTCCTTATTTGTTTATCTATTGGAATACTTCCAAAAAGAGAGAACCTTCCGCGCATCTCCTGTTAGGCTACCCAGTGGCATAGTTCACGTAGGAAAGGCAGGCAGATGAATGCTTGATTCGTTCCTTTTTTTTTTTTTTAACCAGTTTTCAAGATAAATTTGTTTCCTATCATCCTTTGAAGGTGACCCATTACGTTGGATTTTTTTTTTTTAAGTAGTATTATGAACTCTTAGAATTGAACACACTTGACTGGTTTCAACTAATTGCAATTATCCTTACTGAAGCTTAAATACTGTACTCTTAGCCAGTAGGAGTCTCTGCGAGTCGCTCCAGAGTCTTTGGGCTTCCTTGCTCTCTGGGATGATGAGATGTTCTAGATTCCTCTTGTTTATTTCATGCCCCAGACCTGGAATCAGCTATTTTCCCAAGAAGTCCTGGTTTCTCATAGCTTGAAATGGAAATGGTATTTCTGTGCAGTAGGAAAATGCTCATTGCCACTGGAATGATTATTGTTTCTAGGTCTCTTCTGTGGACAGAGCTGGGAAACATATTTATCTTTTTAAAGATAAAACACCTCGTGAGTTTATACTGATATCTCTAATTGAAATTCAGAACCAATGGTATTCTTCAATATAAATGTTGTAACATAAAATGCAAGGTTAGTACACAATTTGTTGCAAAATTTAAATTAAAACAAACAACCAGGTTTAACCCATAGTTAAACTCACAGTTCTTAGCCTTTTTTCTTTTTAAAAAATGTGAGGCTTAATCACCCTCTCCCGTCTGTGTCAGTGGCTGACTCCACTGGGGACTTCCATCCTGGGTATATCAGACTATATGATGGCACACATGTAGTTTGGAAAATCTTAGATGATTCTAATGTCCTCCTTCACTTCCCACCCACGCCCCTCTGAGAAAGTCTTGCTCTCCTCCTGGTCTCCCTCTGGTGGGAACAGATTTAAATCACCTGTGGCCTTTCCCTGGCCTGTCGGGACTTGCCTCTGGCCCTGATTTCTTTGCCCTGCAAGGAGCCCCTGCTGGGGTGTGAGTGCAGGTCCGTTCATGTGATTCTTCAGCTGATTGCTGGCTGTGTGTGTCACAGAGCAGTACACAGTGACCGGGCTGATGGAAGCAACCCAGATGATGGTGGACATCGATGGGGACGTCCTTGTGTTCCTGGAACTGGCTCAGGTATCACAGCAGGGGAAGGAATCTATAGCAGTCTCAACTTGAGGCTCTGTCTGCCCATTGGCGGCAAATGGGGAGGGCTGGGAGGTCGGTGGGTAGGAAGAGAACCTGTTGTAAGACGCAGATCCCTGACTGGGCAGAGCCTATCTCACCCTCCATGCCAGGAAGCAGCTAGAGAACTCCCTGACATGCCCAGAGGAGAGCTGGCCCAGGGAGGAAAAGGCTGAGACTTCAGGCAACCACAGGGCTGGGGAGGGAACTCCAGTCTCAGGCCTAGACATTGCTGCCTGCCTGAAGTCATGTAGGGGGCAATGAGGACTCTCGATCTGAAATTAAGTGTCCGGCCCCTCATCCCAAACAGACAAGCAAACTCGCCTACACTGGCCCTCGCAGTGCCAGAAATACAACCAACCAAAGATTAGTCTGCAGAGTTAAAGCATAGCTGATTCAAGGCTTGCAGATACACCTGGGAAAGTCAGCTCCCTGCGCCTGCGGGTAGGATCTGAGGAGGGCAGATGCAGGAGGAAGCCACCACATAGGGCTCTGGATGTCTGCAGCTGGGGGCACGGGGGAAAGCTGCAGGTGTCCATGCAGACCCCCACCCCCGGGTCCCAGGACAGACGCCCTTCCATTCCGCCCGCAGTTCCACTGTGCATACCAGCTGGCTGACTGGTGTCTCCATCACATCTGCACCAACTACAACAACGTGTGCCGCAAGTTCCCCCGAGACATGAAGGCCATGTCCCCAGGTGAGCGTCTGGGGCCAGCCCTGGCAGCTCCTGCTGCTCTCCCCCTCGTGCTGAATGGGCCTCAACTTGGGTCCGCAGCTTGGATTTAGCCCCACTTTGACCTTGGGGGTGGGGGTAGCCTGCAGAAGAGCCTCCAGCCCAGCAGAGGGAGCGCCAGGAAAAGCGCTGGCCTGGAGGGCGGCTCGCTCTGCCTCTCTAGGCTTCCACTTCTCAGGGCTACAGAGAGGATGTTGGAGTAGAGTTGGTAGTTTTCAGGATTTCTGGACAGGACACCACAATAAGAGATACATTTTATACTGTGACTCAGGACACACACAGAAACACGTGGAAAAGTATATACTTTTTTCAAAATGCTGTCCATGACCCACTGAATTGCTCTCGCGGCTCAGGGATGGGCGCAGTCCACAGCACGGACCACCCAGCCGGACGCGCTCAGAGGGCTCCCGCGGCTGGGCCTCTTCCTAATTAATTTCTCAGGTCTTACAGCCAGTGGAACTGCGCGGGCTCCGGGGAGGGGCGTCGCTGGCAGCCCCGAGGGGCCTTCACTGGGCTCCCCGCGGCTGCAGCACCCCACCGCTCCTGCCACCCGGTTCTCTCCTCCCTTTCACGTTGTTACAACCCTTCTAGCATTTTCTTTCTAAAGCACAGGTCCAACTGCGTCACCGCCCTGGTTCCAAGCCTTCTGTGGCTTCCCACACCCTCCAGAATGAGGCCGGCCTCCCGAGTCCCCTCGGAACCTTCCATGCTCATCCCCTACCTGGGCCGAGCACCTTCGGCCGCAGCAGCGCTGCTTACCTGTCCCCCCTCGTTCTTTGTCTCGGCCTGTTTTCTTCCCAGCACACAGGAAGCCTCCTGTGGGCTCCCCTCTAGGTCTCTCCTCCGTCTTTGGGGAAAACACGCTGGAAGGGCCTTCCCCGGTGCTCACTGTCGCCTCTGCTCCCTGGGCATTTCTCGTGGGTGCCCGCGGGCCCCGGGGCGGGCGTGGGGGCGGGGCCGCGGGGCGGGGCGGGGCTGGCACCCTCTGGGCACCCCGCAGGTCCTGGGCTCCCGGTGTCCCTCTGCTGCCCTTCTAACCGAGCCCCACTGCGCTCCGCTCCAGAGAACCAGGAGTATTTCGAGAAGCACCGGTGGCCGCCCGTCTGGTACCTGAAGGAGGAGGATCACTACCAGCGGGCGCGGAAGGAGCGAGAGAAGGAGGACTACCTGCACCTGAAACGGCAGCCCAAGCGGCGGTGGCTGTTCTGGAACAGTCCCTCCTCCCCCTCCTCCTCAGCGGCCTCCTCGGCGTCTCCATCCTCCTCCTCGGCCGTGGTCTGAGATGCTGCTACCCTCCTCTGACCCTGCTGCTGTTGTCCCCACCGCCCAGCCCCTCCGTCCTTCTGCATCCCCCCTCCACCTTACGGGGACAAGGGGATCGGCGGGACCAGGACACTAAGGGCGGCGCTGTCCTCACCAGCCAGAGAATAGCCTGGCCCTGGGGATCAGAACAGGAACCACCTGCGGAGGTCCCCAGGTCGGAAGCAGGACGGAGACGACTGCTGGGGGTGGGGCAGGGGAGGAGCTGCAAGCTCTGGCGTGTTATCTGGGTCCCAGCACCTTGGAGTCAAAGGGAAAAGCCTCCCAACGTTGAGGGCTTTGCTGGATGTCTGGGTCTCTGCTCTGGCCAGGGAGGCAGCTGCCCTCCTCTTGAGCAGAACTGAGCCGCGAGGGTCCTGCCTCTCTTGGCCATGTCTTTGCCACCAATGGACTTGAGAGGTTGCACGTGTTTTGTGGCCATTTCCACATGGAGCCTACTCAAATCCTCACTGGAGAAGTCAGGGTAGAAACGAAGCCTTCGGAGCCTGACTCAGGGCTGTACATCCTGGGGTGCAGCTGCAAGAGGCCACCAGTGGAAAGGCCTGTGTCCTGCCAGCGTCCCTCCCTCCCATGGCTGCAGCAGTGCAGGCTGACGACAGGGCCAGAGGTTGGCGCCCCGGGCCCGGAGCAGTGCCTCTTGGTGCATTGAGAAACTTCTCCCCCGCCCCTCCTTCATCCCTCAGGTTTGGAGATGGGAACCACTGGCAACAGCTGGGGTAGGCGGAGAAGGGCAGGGTCTGTGCGCAGCCATCCCGTGCCCCTCCGTCCCCTCCCCCTGCCTCTGGGTAGCACTGCTTTCCACGGGGTGGGGCAAAATTAGCAAAAAACAAAACCCAAACCGAAAAGGAAACAAAACAAAATCACCACCAACAAGAACACTCTGTCCTCTATCCCTTCAAAGAATGAGAACTGAAAAAGACCCTGTATAGCTTACATTTTTATAAAACCAAACAGAGGCCCCTGTGATGATGAGATGAAGGTTTAGGGTGTACAATCAACTCCAATGCCTTTCAGGAAAGGATTTGTCACCTTCTCAGACTGAGGATGCCCAGATGCTGCTGGCTGGCTCTCAGGACAGCACAAGGTCCTCGCCCTCGATGTCGGGGCTGGTGGCGGGGAGGGGTTTGGTCTCAGGGCCCAGACAGCACTGGGCTCTTGCCTTTGCTCATCTGGAGATGCAAGCACTCCGCCCTCACCTTTTAAGCACCCTCCCCGCCCCCGCCTCCTGCAGGGTTTGCTGTGTTTTGGGTGAGCAGGGAAGGAGAGCAGGAGTCCCCTGTAATGAAGGGTCACAGGACATAGAGCCTTAGTGCTGGTTTGGGACATAGGGAAGGCAAAAAAGAGAATTGAACAGCAGATGTACAGTTAGTGTAGAGAGGAGGACAGCAGTGAGGATTGTTGGGGTTAAAACAGTAGCTCGCAGCCCCCATGGGGCAAAAGCTGGGCCATGACTGACCCTTTCCCGTTTTCTAATCCTGACCCGTATTTCATCACCCCACACCCTTTTTAGATTTAAAAGATCGGGTCCCGCTGATGAGGGGCAGAGCCAGGAGGCCCTGGGCTTAGGGGCTCAGAGCTCAGGAGTCCACTCACCCAGGAAAGATGCTCAGCTGAGAGGGACTGACGAGGTCCCAGGGACCGGCTTGGACTCCCCAGCAAAATGCTGGTTAGGTCTGGGATAGAGCAAAGGCAACCTCTGCAGCGGGTGGGTGGTGCCAACACCTGGAGATCTGAGGCTAAATCCTCACCAAGAGGAAGAACAGGCAGTGGAAAGACATGCGGGTCTAACCATGGGGTGAATCCATGTTGTCTAAGCCAGGGAGGCTCCCAGGCTGTGGCTGCGGGGGTCCTCCAGGGTGGCTGGCTGGGAAGCCAGTCGTGGGCTGCCCTCTACAGGCTGGTCGGCCTCCTTGCAGCTGAGCTCTGTCCAGGGCTTCAAGCCAGGTTTGGAGCCCAGGGGCAGGGGCAGGAGGGAAGCTTTAGGGGGAGAGCCCAGTGCAGCACCCTGCGCCTTTCCTCTGAGGGAGGGGGACAGTGTGGGCATGCCTGGGCCTCCAGGAACTGTAGGGACTGTTGGGTCCCTGAGTGCAAGGGAAAGGGGAATGTTTCTCCCAGGCGTTTGCAAGACTGAGCAACCTGGGTCCACGGATGAGGATGTCGGCCGAGGGTTGGGGGAGCCCACAGGAGAGTGGCCACAGGACGTCCCCTGCAACCAGGGCCAGCTCGCCCCTCAGGGACCCACCTCCCTTCCCAACAGCTCTCTCAGAGCCAGGTACTCAGCAGCCCCAGGTGCAGCCCAGAGAACCACCCCGGGGGGGGGGGCTGTCCCTGCACCCAGAGGGGAGGGCAGGCGGGAGACAGAGGGGAAGGAAGGGCTGAGTTCCAGTCCCCATGAACCTGGCACTTTAAAGTCCAGGGAGTCAGAAGCAGGAAACACCCCTGTGAAGGGCAAAGCCTGAAGGCACAGAGGGGAGGAAAGTAGCAAGACACAGCAAGAATGCACCCTGGACCCGTGTCCCCAGGAGCCGGTTCAGAGAATGGGAGGATGGGGGCAAAAAACCCAAACGAACAACAAAAACCACACCTCTTTTTATATAAGGTTTCATATTTAATTTGGTCATGAATTCATAAATACATTAATATTTTGTATCTAATTGGCTCCTTCGCATTGCTTAATACCACCAGCACGGATTCCAATGGGGACCTTCCGCTGAGCAGTAGCAGCAAACGACACCCAACCACGAGGAAACACTGAAGTGCCTCTCCTGTGTCATGTGCTGTTTGGCCTGGGTATTAAACGAAACCAAACCAGCCAACAAAAGACCCTAAACAACTTCATGTTGTCACAGTTTTTTTTTTTGTTTGTTTTATTTCAGCATATTATGAAGGTACAAAAGTTTAGGTTATATATATTGTGCATGCCCCCCCCCTCCCGTCACAGTTTATTTGTAAAGAATGAGTATGGCCAGGCGTGGTGGCTCACGCCTGTAATCCTGGCACTCCGGGAGGCCGAGGCGGGCGGATCGTTGGAGCTCAGGAGTTCGAGACCAGCCTGAGCAAGAGTGAGACCCCGGTCTCCACTAAGAAAATAGAAAGAAATTATCTGGACTAAAAATATATAGAAAAAATTAGCCGGGCATGGTGGCACATGCCTGTAGTCCCAGCTACTTGGGAGGCTGAGGCAGAATGATTGCTTAAATCCAGGAGTTTGAGGTTGCTGTGAGCTAGGCTGATGCCATGTCACTCTAGCCCAGGCAACAGAGTGAGACTCTGTCTCAAAAAAAAAAAAAAAAAGAATGACTATGATAAACACTGATAAGGGTAATAAAGAAGTCCTATGAGAAAGGGACAGGGGCTCAAAACTGGGTAGCTTCCTGAGATATGAGGGCAGAGCATCCTGCACAGAAGGACCCACAGAGCCAAAGACCAGAAGGTGGGACTATCCTGTGCCTTCCAGGAGGTGGAGGGGGCAGCACATGGAACCCTGGGCGGAAGTCGGAGAGGGTTGTGAATGGGAAGCCAGTGGGGCCGCCCCTTCCTAAAACTCCACAGGCTCCCACCCTGAGTGTGACTACAGCTTCAGGCAATTCCAGCTTGTGCCCTGCCACCCCAGCCCTGGCACAAAGAAACACACAAGGCCTTGAGATGCAAAAGACCAAAACCCCTGAGAACTACAGCCTCCACAAATGATCCTTCCATGGCTGCAATACTAGGGAGAAGAGTCTGCTGGGAAGAGGACTGAAATGGTTACTGAGGTTTTTTATAAAAAAGAGAAGGTGACACAAGGAGACAGCCTGGGTGTGTCAGCTATTCTAGGCCCTGTTGCCACAGTAGTTAAGGATTGGCATTTCTGTGCTAAGTATCTTATACAGAAGTCAGATGCTTACAGAGGGGCTGAGCTCCTCAAATAGGGAATCTGCACCTCTAAATGCAGCTCCGGGGCTCAGTGTCACAGATCACCAGAAGTCAGAGGGACCATGGAGTCCTGAGTTGGTAAACATTTCACACCATTCCTGAGCACTGTCCACTCTTCCTGCCTAAGACCGTGGCAGACATTGAGGACAGATCCCAGTCCTCTCTCTCCTGAGCCCAAGTCAAGCTCAAGGTCACTGCCATTCCCTGGTAATGGGACATGACATAGAACCTATTTGCCACCTCTGATCTAACCCATATGCCATCCTTCCCATAAGAGGGATCCAAGTATGACTTCCCAGGACATGGGCCAACTGCACATAGGGCTTCACACGGATCTAGTTCTCCTTGAGTGCTCACCTACTTGCATATATCACCCATAAATAAATAAATATTCACTATCATATAAAACACTATTTGAACATAAGTAAATACCTGCATACTATTAATAATAGTATGGCTCTTAAAATACAAGTAAAAAGTGCAATTTTTCTTGGGATGAAAAAGTACCATAAGCAAATAGAAAGAAATTATCTGGACAACTAAAAATATATAGAAAAAATTAGCCGGGCATGGTGGCGCATGCCTGTAGTCACAGCTACTCGGGAGGCTGAGGCAGGAGGATCGCTTGAGCCCAGGAGTTTGAGATTGCCGTGAGCTAGGCTGACACCATGGCACTCCAGCCCAGGCAACAGAGCGAGACTCTGTCTCAAAAAAAAACAAAAGAAAAGAAAAGAAAAACTACCATAAGCAGAACAAGAATGACATCCTTAAACAATATACAACACATACACAAACCTAGAACTATACGAAACAAAGAATTGCTGAAAAAGTTCTAGGACATTCTGTATACTGGATGAGTTTTTTCAAGCACCAATCATGTGAAATTTCTGTTTGCTGTATGCTTGTTGTCCAATGGTGCCTTTTTCCCAAGAAAAAAAGGTAAACTAGGGAAGCTCTGGAGCGCTTCCACGGAGATTCTTTCACAATTCGGACACAGCAGAGCCTGCCTCATCTTCTAGATAGATGAACATCCCAGAGCCCACCAGGTGGGCCTCGATGGTCTCCTTTGCATATCTTTCTCCCAGCCTCTCCAAGGCCTCCAGCAGGCTGTGCACCGAGGCCTTCCGCCCCATCTTCTTGACCCATCGATTGAGCATTTCGTACAAGGTGTCCTCCGTGCAGGCTGCAGAGGCTCTGGCCATTTGGATGTCATTGTCCGTCAGTCCCATCAGCCTCATGAGTGGGTTCCAGGAGTTAAAGGGCACAACATGTGAGAAGTAGTCAAAGAACAGCCTCAGAGCTAGGTGGAGAAAAGCCACAGAGACAGTCAGGTGAGTGGGGACTCAGTCCAGGAAGGGCAGAGGATCCTGCATCAGGCCTAGAACCCTAGAACCTAGTGAGCTCCCCTGCGGGGCGACTGCGGCTCCAGCGTCCCGACCTGCTCCCCGTCCACAGAGAACCAGCACACACTGCCGGGACCCCACCTGCACCCAATGTGCCGGGTGGGAGCAGAAGTCAAGGTCCCCAGAGAATCCTGCCCTCGGGCAGGGCTGCAGCCCCCTGGGGAGGATGGAGGGAGCTGTGGAGGCAGAAGGCAATGTGGGGTGTGAGCCGGAGGGTGGGGCAGAGAGTGGGTGCAGCAGGGACTCAGAGGAGGGAAGCTGCTTGGCTGCGCTTGTCACGGGAGCAGGTCCCAGGGTGACCACGCCTGCACCTGCGGAAAGCCCAGGGCCTGGGCTGGGAGGGTCTCTGCTTCACACCCGGCTCAGCCTCACTCCGAGGACCAGGTGGGGCGACAGACTGTGAGCACAAAGTGAACCTTAAAACACAGCAACCCCACCCAGCCCAAGCCTGTGTGGGGATTAAGTGAGTGTGCAGAGGCGCTGCCCACCGCTGTCCTTCGGGACAGAAGACAGCCAGGAATATGAGGCTGCGTCGTCTAACAGTCTCATTTAAAGAAAATGAAAAGAAATAAGTGATATTGATTTAGTGTAAGGTACTGACTCAATATATATAAAATATAATTTTAATATGTAATTAATATATAAAAAATTATCAGTGAGATATTTTCCTTTTTTTTTTCTTGCATCAAATCTTTGAAATCGTGTCTGCAATTTACACTGCAGCTCAGCAAATTGGGCCTGGACACAGGTCGAGTGCTCAGTCACCTGGGGCCAGTCGGTGCTGTGCAGGGCAGCCCTTGGGGGGCTGAACCAGGCCTTGAACAAGGGAGGAGGTGGGCGAGGGCATGGACAGAGTTGTTAGGGTCCTCATTAGGGAGCAGAGAGGGTGGGGTAGAGTGGGGGTTAGAAGAGGTGGGAGAGGGGCATTTAGGGTCCAGTGACAATAGCATAGAATCCCCTGCTTTGAGCATTGAATGCCCTGGAAGAGCCCTATCAGCTATGGGGATGGCAGTTAGGACACTGTCCCTTTTCCCTGTCCTCCTGCTGCATCCCCAGGAACAAAAGACTTACTGTCAGTGGGGTCAGCGCCGTTTGCTGGAACCAGCAGCCTCCTCCTATGAGACCCTTCAGCTTCTGCCTGTCCCTGGAACACACAGTGGGGACGCCCCGGGTCAGAGTCAGGAATCCCGGATTCCAGTGCGGCCTGACAGCCAGCCGGCTGTGACACCTGCGACACGTCACTTTCAGAGCAAGCATCGTTCTGAAAGTTCTGGCATCAAGATGGGAAAGAAAATAAAGTGGCAAGACTCTTAGAAGAGCCCAACACAATAATCCTTATTAAGATGAGATTGTATATATTTTAAAAAGCCCCAAGGTTTAAACAGCAATACTTAAAAATCAATATGTCCAGATGAACAATAAAACACATAGACACAACAAATTAGAAAATAGAATTACAAAAAGACCCACAATACAAAGAAACTTTGATAAGGAATAGGAATGTTTATCTGAAAAAAAAAATCAAAAATCTTGACTAAATTATAATACAACACTTGACCTCAAATACTATCTTCTTTGATAAGAGAACTATTAAATATTGAAAAGCTCTCAATCCTTCCTATATTAATTTCTTAAGGTAGTATTTAAAAAGTCCAGTGAGTTTTTATTTTTGGAAGTGTTGGAGAAAACCTTATAAAATAATTCTAAATTTTATCTGTGTCAAAATAATTAATTCTGAAATAGTAAGAAAAGGGTCTTTCCTCTGTTAGATAGTAAACCATATTAGAAAGTTTTATTTGGTATTGTATGTGATAAACCCTTTTTATGTCAATAAAACACATGGATATACATATTCATGTATGTATATAGATGGTATTTATATAAAAAGTTTACCCAAGAATCACAGGAAATTGTCTATTGGAGTTACCTGAAATAAAAAAGGCCAGGGGCTGCAGGAGGAGTTTGGGGGGCTCTCGCTATGACAAGTACCTTTCTGTCCTGTGGTGGAAGTGTGGCTATGCTTTACCCACTTTAAAAAAATGTTCAAAGTAATTAATCATCATGGAAGAATTAGTTGCAATTTTTGTTTGTTTCCTTTTTTATTATTATTATTTTTTTGAGACAGAGTCTCGCTCTGTTGCCTGGGCTAGAGTGCCATGGCATCAGCCTAGCTCACAGCAACCTCAAACTCCTGGGCTCAAGCAATCCTCCTGCCTCAGCCTCCCGAGTAGCTGGGACTACAGGCATGCGCCACTGTGCCCGGCTAATTTTTCTATATATATTTTTAGCTGTCCATATAATTTCTTTCTATTTTTAGTAGAGACAGGGTCTGGCTCTTGCTCAGGCTGGTCTCGAACTCCTGAGCTCAAACAATCCGCCCGTCTCGGCCTCCCAGAGTGCTAGGATTACAGGTGTGAACCACCACGCCCGGCCTTGTTTCCTTTTTTATATCTTCTCTTTTATGAACAAGTAATCCTCAGGTTATGGATGAGATATGTTCCTGAGAATGTCTCTAGGTTGGAATTGTATGTAAGACGGATCCCCGAATAACAACACATACTCGGTAATAATACTAATAACATTACTATAATGGCTCATATGTGGTAGTAATAGTGCAGTGTAATGTTGTAGTAATATTAATAATATCCCTGTATGGTAATATTCATAATAAGTTACAGAAACTATTGTGCTCTTTCAATTCCTAGGCTAGTAGGAATTTTACTCTTATTTTGCTCTTCTCGCCAAATCAATAATAACCTTCCCACTTCAGTAATTATTCCACTATGCTGCTTAGCAATAACTGATGCTTTCATTGGAGCCCGGACTTTCACATGTCCCATTATTCTCCCTTTATCCTTTGTAATTGTCCCGATAGTCTAGCGACGGAAACCTAATGCTTTCCCGATGAATGATGGTGTCTTGGCCTTTCTCCGAACTCTTAATTATCTCTACTTTCATTTCCGTTGTCATCATCTTTCTCTTCCTTGCAGGCTCCCCTGGACTTGCAGTGAACTTTTGCTTTGGAGTCATGGTCATCAGGGTAAAAAAAGACTCACAAAATCAAATTAAAAACTTAAGACGAAAGAGACACTGTGTGTACGTGACCGTGTACATAAGACCAGCTGCTATTGCAAAGAGCTGCACCAATGGGCCGCTTATGCCATGTGGGTTTGACATGTGAGGAAGAAACTAGTTCTTGAATTATTAATTTAATTATTTTAATTAAGTTCGTAAGTAAGGAACGCTGTAAGTCAGCCTGTCTCTACCCAAGGGACTGCCTCTATACATATATATTTTCTTTTCGATGGACTTGCATAGAAAAGTGATACCTTCTCTTTATTTAAAAAGAATGCAGTACAGACCCAAGGAAGGAACAGAAAGAAACTGCCTGGGTGGAAGAGATCATGGTCCATGGACACATTTGCCATGCAGCAAGGGAGGCTCCAAAGGCAGAGGGAAATGGAAGAGTCAGTCGCTCAGTGGGCTTGGAGCAAGGAGACAGACATGCAGAACAATTCCTCACTTCACATCGGATCAAAACCCAAATTCCATTTCTATTGCTCCGTGCCAAAAATCAAATCATTAAAAAATAAAACTGTAAGAAACTAGATAATCTCATTTTATGTTGGACGGAAAGACTTTTTAAACTTAAGAAAAATGAAAACTTAAATGTATACATTGTTTTAACGACTACTCAATATCACATCAAAAGTGATGAATTGATTTGAACAATAATCGGATGTGTGTGCATGTGTGTGTACAATAATAAAGCACCTCCAGGCTGGGCACAGGGGCTCACACCTGTAATCCTAGCACTTTGGGAGGCTGAGGCAGGAGGATCGCTTGAGCCTGGGAGTTTGAGACCAGCCTGAGCAAGAGTGAGACACCTTCTCTAGAAAAACAGAAAAATTAGCTGGGTGTGGTGGCTAACAGTCTATAGTCCCAGCTACTCAGTAGGGTGAGGCAGGAGAATCCCTTGAGCCCAGGAGTTTGAGGTTGCAGAGAGCTATGATGACACCACCGCACTCTAGCCCAGGGTGACAGAGCAAGATCATGCCTCAAAAAGAAAACAAAAACAAAAAAGAAAGAAAAAGCCACTTCCACACACTGACTCAGAAATTCTACTTCTTGGAAGCCTCCCTACAAACATGATCAGAAATCTGGACAAGGATTTACTTCGAAATATGTTCAATGTAATAATCCTCTTGGAGGAAATTTAACACTCCTGCTGTTAGGAGCAAGTACTCCCTGAGTTCTGCTAGGAGCACACGGTGGAGATCAATCTGCCCTTATTCAGTCATCGACAAACCCCCACTCTGCCTGCACAGCTCTAGGCTCTGGGGACACAGCCAGAACAGGACAGGGACTTAGAAGAAGGCCCCACAGAGTGGGGTGGTCACCATGTTGGGGTGGATGCTCTGGCCCATACTCCCCATCGCCTAGAGTCCCTCCGTCCCTGAGACTCCGCTTTACTCTGGGCCAGGACAGCCGAGGCACCGTCCTTGCCCTGTACCTACAAAGTCTTGGGCCAGCAGCAGGACCACGACACAGCACGGCTGACCCCACTCACCAGCAGATGCTGTGACTCCCTTGGGGACGTTACAGTGACACCTGTCAACACTGCTGGCTCCTGGCTTTCCATTTTCTGCTGAGAGTCCAGGGTGGAACAAGAGTCTCTGTTGCTCAGGATCTCATTGCGGGCATTGTCCTCAGCCCCAGGCCCTCGTGGGGACCTCTGGCACCAGGAAAAGACCTTGGGGAGGCAAAGAGCAGACTCAGGAGTCCATTCAGGGCCTCCCACAGCTCCCCCGGGGCACTGCTGCTCCTGCTACCCCCACCCCTCCCAATGGGGTCCCCCCAGGTGGGCAGAGGCTGAGCACATCCAGGACCTGCTGCTGGTACCACGCTCCTGGTCACACCCATCCCCAGCGTGCAGAGCTGCGGGGTGGGGGTGTCACCTATGCTGCAGGAAGGGCAGGGCTGCAGCACGGCCCACTGGCCTGTGGGGTGCTCAAAGCAGCCATGTGCCCCTCACGGTCAGCCAGAGCACCCAGGCCACTGCAGAGAGCCAGCGCAGCAGCCCTACAGGACAATGGGGACACCCCACCCAGGGCTCTGAGTGGGCAGGAAGCAGTTCCTGAGCACCCGGTACCCCCGGGTCCTGGAGAAACCAACTCACCCTGTCCATGGTCTTGGGGTCTTTGTGGCAACCTGGAAGAGAAGGGGGTCCCCTTAGCAAGCGGGGAGGGGCCCATGCAGCTCCCCCTCCCCGAGGGCAGTGCCCGGGCACGGCAGGGCTGGGCTGGGGGCTGAGACACTGGACAAGCAGCCCCGGCCTGGGGACAGGGATGGGGCCTTTCCAACTCTGGGACACCCTCAGGAAGGGGGAGAAGGAGAAAACAGAGTAAAAATAAACACATGTGAAATCTCTGTTTGGTTCCACTCTGACCAAAGCCGTATAAACCCCCTGAGCACGTCTGGTCCTGACCCTGGTCCCCTAGTGGAGGAACCCACTCCCTCTCTGTCCTGGCTGGCCCTGAAGATGGAAGGGGGAGGGGAGCCGGCCCCGCCCTCCACACTTGGGAGAGGAGGGCACCGCCAGCCCCAGGAGGGGACTGATGACATCCTGGTCCTGGGTGGCGTGGGGGTGAAAGTGAGGTGGCAGACAGAGCGACCACCAGAGGGTGACAAGGACTTGGGAGACGGGGGAGGGAGCTTCTGCCTGTGGAGCAGGGCGGGCGGGGGGAAAGAGTGCCCAGAGGCCCCTCCCTCAGTCAACACCTACCTGTGCGGCTGTACTTCCAGCAACACAATGCTACCACTAGGAATGCCACCAAAACCCCAAGGACAATCATCGTCATCTCCAGGAACCAACTGCCTGAGGAAGGGAGGGGAGAGGCGGAATTCCCCACGCTGGCGGTCACAGGCCCTGCAGGAGCCAGGGCTTCCCCTGACGCCTTAGGACCTGATCCTTGGGGGACACACACAAGGTCACTCCGGGGGGTACAAGGCCTGTCCTTGACCATCCCATTCGGGCACCTGGGTACACACAGGGAGGAGAAGTGGGATTCCGTGAGGGAAAGCTGGCCAGATGGGACAAAAGAGGAGCCACTCTCCCACCCACTGCCCCTGAGCAGGTGACAGAGGAAGGATGGGCTTCTCGTGTCTCTGGGGGCCCCACTCTCCCTTGCTGAGTCGGGGAAGGATCTGAGCACGTGAACTTCAGCCCCTTGGGCTCCGTGCTCAGGGCTGCGGCCTCCAGGAACCTTCTCTGCTCGGCACACTCGGGGCTTCCCTGGGCTGCAGGGGAGGCCCCGAGTTAGCAGGAACCTCCCTCCAGGGCAGGAGGGAGGCCCGCGTGGCCCCGAGCTGAGCCACATCCTCCAGCCAACCCCGATACCACTGAGCTCCCGTCCCCACCTGTCTGCCCGTCCCTACTCGTCACAGCGAACACTGGGGGTCAGAGGAGAGTCATCACTGTTGGCCCCTGAAACCCCAAATAGGCTCAAGACAGGTCTTGAGGGACCAGGGGCCAGGTGAGGAGGGCATAGGCTCAGGCTGTAATGGGAATCTAGAAGGAGCTACACCCATGGCCTCATTATGAACTCTGTGGGCCACGGGCACTTTTGTCTGCATGGTCCCTGCTTGGATAAAATAATTATTAAAAATTACATTTTAGGACTGAATTGGTTTAAGGATAAATATTAGTACATCCCAGGTGTATTCTTTGCAGTTACGATTTCAAAATAAAATATTTCATGGGTCCCTAAGGATATCATGGGACCTAAGTCGTGGCCTCTTGTGTCCAGTGGGACACGTGCTGGGGAGGTGTGGGAAGGGGCTGCTGCAGGGGGCTGGGTGGGGACAGGCAGAGGGACCAGGAGGGGCCACCACAGGCTCAGGACACTCCACAGGGTCAGGGATGCCTCAAGGGGGGTTGAGGCCCCATGGAGTTCAGGGGAGAGAAGAGGCTACAAGGAAACTCAGGTCTTCTGGGGCTCAAGCCTGCCTCTCCTGTCTCACCTAGTGCGGCACTTCTGGCAGAACTCAGGGGAATCTTCTCCCCGGAAACTGCCTGCTTTGCACCAACACGCTCTGTTTGCGGTCGTGGTGCAGGGACTTCTCTCCTCTTCATCTGCAGACAAAGGAAAAGTCTTTCGGGATGTGTTTCCTTGGCGTGTCCCTCAACCCTTCCTCACCACCCTGACCCCTGCCCACTCAGCTCAGCTCAGGTCACCAAGGAGCTCTGAGGGCCATTTTCTGCACCAACCCACTCGGGGCACAGAGGACAGCCACCCTTCAGCTGTCACCAATAGTCAGAATCATACAGAAAGGACCAACATTCATTATTTCTTACATCAGACTAGGGGAAAGAATCGTTTAGATAACATGGTCGGTAGGTAGTAAGGGAGGTACAGGGGTAGAAGCTGAGAGACCCTGGCAGGAGAGGAGCCCTTGGGTGACTGCCCCAAAACCTGGCCCTGCTGGCAAGGAGGGAGGGGCCTGAGGACATGAGGCTGAGAGAGATGGAGCAGCTGCCAGGAGTCAGGAGCTGGGTGGGGCCCGGCCCAGGGCCAGAACTGGGTCATGGCTGAAACCCAGCCCTTTGCCTTCGGCCACGCCTTCCCCATGCTGTAAGTTACCCCTCAACCCCTTGCCACTGGTGGTACAAAACATTTCCCTCCCAGGTGGCATGCATTATAAAAATAATTTCTGTTTTATGTATTTAATGACCCAAAAATATAATCATGGAACAACGGGGTATGAAGACCAAGTGGGACTGGAATCCAGGCTCCTGGTTTCATTAATGCTACAAATTTCATATCATCACGCTGCGTTCCACCTTTAGGCTCAGGGTTCACATGTACCTGAATTACAAACTGAACAGGGTCGGCAGGAAGGGAGGCCATTCCAGTGAGCGGTGTAGTCCACTCCATAACTGCAGGAGGGACAATCTCTACCATCTTCCGACATATGGGTTCCTGGGAGGGGAGAGAAAAAGCTAGTGAATGAATCTTCACAGGATTATTAGAGGCTGGGGTAGCTTTTCAGCCATCAGTGGAACCCAAACAGGGAAATCCACTGTACCTGGCTTGGTCAGCTCATCAGTTCTGCATTTATTTCATACCATATACCAGCAGTACTACCCCAGAAATATAATACAAGCCACAAATTAAATTTGAATTCATACCACATTAAAAAAGTGAAAGAGGTGAATTAATTTTAATAATGCATTTTAACTTCATGTACCCAAACTAATATCACTTAAATACATAATCAATGTAAAACATGGAGATAGTTTACATTTTTTATAGAATGTTTCAAATCACAGTGTGCATTTCTCACTCATGGCATGTCTCAGTGTGCACTTGCATATTTCAAGTGATGGACAGTCACATGGGTCTACTGACTACCAACATTGGACAGCACCACCGTACACCCTGGAAACTCTCACAAGGAAGTCCCAATACTGGTCCTTAGTGAGCTCCCAGTTAGTGGAAGATATAAGAAAGAGCAGCAGAGTAATACAATAATGGGGAAAGCCTTCAAAATTAAAGCTCATGTCATCAGCCGTGGAAGGAAAATGGAAGGAAAAATGGGCCCTACTTCTAGAAAGTCCAAGAATGACCCAAAGAAATGGGAGCCAAAGCTACCCTGGAAGGGAGAGGCATTTTGAAATCAGAAAGTGAGGGTCCCCCAATGTTGGTTTTCTTTTACAAGGTTGTTTTGGTTGATCTAGTTCATTTTAAATTTCGTAAGACTTTGGGGATGGGTTTTTCCATTTTAGAAATAACACTATTGGGATTTTGGTAAAGATCGCATCTGTATATCGCTCTGGTTAATTTGTCATCGTCACACTCTTAAGTCTTCCAGTCCAGAAACACAGAATGTCTCCCCGTTTATTTAGATTTTTTGTTTTTTTTCATTTCTTTCAGCAATGTTTTGTAGTTTTCAGTGTAAAAGTCTTTCGGTAGCAAAGAACAATCCAAAATTGAAATTAAGAAAACAATTTCATTCACAGTGGCTCAAAAAGAATAGAACATTTAGGAATAGATTTAACAAGGAGGCACAAGACTTTTGAAAAAGACTTGTCTACACATCCAAGAAGCTAAACGATCTTTAAGCAGGCTAAATTCGAAGAGAACCATAACAAGACACATTGTACTCAAATGAACAAAGGCCAAACACAAACAGAAAATCTTGAAAGCAGCCAGCAGCCCACTCAGGACGTACAAGGGAACCTCCATGAGGTTATCAACTGATTTCTCATCAGAAACCATACGGCCATGGCACAGTGAGTGATATATTTAAAGTGTTGAAAAACATATCTTTCAACCAATGAAGTCTACCTACATTATGGGGATAATCTGCTTTATTCAAAGCCTACTGATTTAAATGTTAGTCCTTTCTAAATAGTACCTGCACAGAAACGTCTAGAATAATGTTTGACCAAGTATCTGGGTACCGTGGCCTAACCAAGTTGACACATACAATTAACCATCACAAGTCTATCCTTATCAACCCCATATCATACACATGTCCTTAAGATCTATGTTAATGGTCACACAAGGTACAAAGAAGAGGGAAATCAAAATGGTACACACCAAAAAAACAACTAAATATATATATTTTTATATATAGGCACTAATGGAAGAATTGAGGAACATGATACATATCAAGACATAAAGAAAACAACTAACTAAAGAGCAGAAATGAGTCTTTCCTTCCCAGTAATTATATTAAGAAAAAAAAATGGTTTAAACTCTACAATTGGCAGGGTGTGGTGGCTCATGCCTGTAATCCTAGCACTCTGGGAGGCTGAGGCAGGAGGATTGCTTGAGCTCAGGGGTTCAAGACCAGCTTGAGTAAGAGCGAGATCCCGTCTCTACTAAAAATAGAAAAGTCAGCTGGGTGTGGTGGTGCACACCGGTAGTCCCAGCTATGTGGGAGGCTGAGGCAGGAGGATGGCTTGAGTCCAGGAGTTAGAGGTTGCAGTGAGCTATGATGATGCCACTGCACTCTACCTGGGGGACAGAGCAAGACTTTGTCTCAAAAAAAAAAAAAAAGACAAAGAAGAAAATCTAACAGAAATAACATACAAATGACATCTGCCTCATGAACAGATTCTCGACCTCATTCACCTAAGAGAAATGCAAATCCAGAGGCGATTCCGTGTTTGGGGCCTTGGCATGGGCTGTGGTGCCCCCTCTCTGCGGAAGGAAGCATCTCCCCTTCCAGGATGCAAGTCCACGGACAGTTCCTTCCCAGCCCTTTCTCTGACCTGTCGCCTGGCCTGGCGTCTCCATGTCCAGGTCCTTGTGCCCCCTCCCCTTCAGTATCTACAGTTTCCTTCTCACAAGACTGAGGCTTCATGAATCACCTAAGTGCTGGGGTCCCCAAATGTGTACTGCTGGCCCTGCCACACACTGTGGCAGTCTCCCTCGGAGACTCAATTCCCCCTGAGCAGTTCGGTTTGGTGCCTCACTTGTCCTCAATCCCTGCATAGAATCCATCCCAAATAATCCGAAGTCTTCCCTACTCCTTCAGCTCAAGCCTGGACTGCAGCAACAGGCACGTTGACAGTTCATGTGTGTGAACTTTGGCCTGGGCTCTTCCACCTTCATGTTCTACCCCTAGACAAGCCCTCCTGCAATGAGGCTTTGCCCTCCTGGACGGGAGGGGCAGCCTTTCCTGTGGTGCCCCGTAATGAAATGCAAATTTGTAAATGGTTTCTAAAAACCACTGCATGCCACTCTTGCCACCCGCAGAAGCCCCTGTGCAGCAGACTATGTATTTCCATCTCACATGTGTGCGGAAACAAGTGTGAGACAAACACAACAGTCAAGCAGCCCCGACAGGCATGGCTGCTGCTCCCGGAGCTCAGAGGACCCCATGGAGCTGAGACACCTGCCGTGGAGCATGCCCAGGGCGCGCCCCCACGAGGCCCTCCACCTGTGTCCTGTCTTGCCTGCTCCCTTCCATCCAGAAGTGAGCACTAAAAATATGAATTGGATCCTGGCAGCCCTTTGCTGAACACTTTCCAGCAACATGAATCACTCACAAAATAAAACCCAACTCCCTCCATGTGTGATCTGCCGCAACTTGTCCCCTGACCCCTCCTCCCTCCACTCACCCCAGCCCCTGCCCCCTGAGCACTCACTGCTGTGGGGCCCTCTCAGGAGTGCTCTTCCAAGCTCTCTGTGCTGCTGGTCCTGCCAACTTTGAGATGCCAGCCCAGTGTCACCATCCCTGGGAGGCCTCACCAACCCTGTCTCTGCCCCACTCAATGAATCCTCAAGGTTCCTGCCAGGCCTGTCTGATCCTCACGTTCGACCCATCCCAGAAGGAAGGCCCCAGAGCACGGGGCCTCCTGGCCTGCACTAGCACAGCACCTGACCCACAGAAAGCGTCCCAGAAATCCCTGTGCAGTAACGAACCAGGAGTTGAGGAGGCAGAGGCTGGAAGCTCATGGAGACAGGAGAAGTGGAGAAAGGATCAGAGAATGTACCTGGTGGACATAAACCATCCTCGGGGCTGTGCCTCCATCGCTGGGGGGCAGCCGTCTGCTGGGGAACCCTGTCCAGCTTGGTGGTGGCAGAGTCGGCTAGGACCTGTGGGGTCAAAGCAGGGACAGACATGAGTGGCTTCCAGACTCTCACCCCTCCCGGGATCCATCTCACCTTCCCTTCACCCCAGGTGCCCAAACTAAACAGAACCTCTGTCTTTCTTGAGCTCTGAACTCTCCACCATTCTTTGGTGTTTATGTTTGTCCCTTCACATCTCAGGGCTCGCCACGTAACCTACACTTGCAAAGCTCTTCTTTATCCTTATCTCTTATTATAAAAGAAAACATGTTTATTCCAGAAAATGTGCAAGTTTTTAGAACAATAACCACATGTGATATTCTCAACTGGAGATATTAATAGCATCCATCAATATTTTGTCTCATGTAGTTCCACTGTTTGACCGTCTATATGAATAGCCTCCCTCTCTCTCTCTCTCTCTCTCTCCAACATATACACACAGACACATACATTTTTAAAAGTTGGGGTTCACTGTATGCGAACTTTAAAAAAATTGGGATCTAGGATCAAATATCAAATAATGAACTTCTGATTTTAAAAAAGCTGCCTGACATACAGACCAGTGGAATAGAACCTAGGAGCCCAGAAATGAATGCTCATATGCAGTCCGATATTGCTCACTGACAGGCACATGCTATGTGAAATGAATCCTTAGGCAATTCTGTCCTTGTGCAAACATCACAGAGTGCACTTACACAAACCTAGAGGGTGTCGCCTGCGGCACACCAGGGCTATATGGTATTGCCTATTGCCCCTAGGCTACAAAGTGGTGCAACACATTACTGTCCTGAAGACTGTAGACAATTATAATGGTAAGTATATGGGTATCTATTTTTTATTATATTATTTTATTTTATTTTATTTTTTGAGACAGAGTCTCGCTGTTGCCCGGGCTAGAGTGCCATGGCGTCAGCCTAGCTCACTGCAACCTCAAACTCCTGGGCTCAAGCAATCCTTCTGTCTCAGCCTCCCGAGTAGCTGGGACTACAGGCATGTGCCACCATGCCCGGCTAATGTTTTTTCTATATATTTTTAGTTGCACAGCTAATTTCTTTCTATTTTTAATAGAGACGGGGTCTCACTCTTGCTCAGGCTGGTTTCGAACTCCTGACCTCGAGTAATCCTCCCGCCTCGGCCTCCCAGAGTGCTAGGATTACAGGCGTGAGCCACCGTGCCCAGCCTGCATATGAGTATCTAAACATAGAAAAGGTAGAGTAAAATTATGGCATTACAAACCTATAAGGCCAAATGATACCTTTGTAGCATCTTTTTGACAAAGGTACAAAAGCCATTTAATGGGGAAAGGACAATCTTTTCAAATAATCATTTTGGGAAATCCGGATATTGACTCATAAGAAAACAGTAAACTTGTATCCTTGCCTCATATGTATACAATTAACTCAAAATTAACTCAAAATGGATCAAAAATCTAACATAACAGTGAAAACTATAAAACTCTTAGAAGAAAACATAGAAGCAATTCTTCATGACCTTGGATTTGGCAATGATTTCTTGAATATGATATCAAAAACATAGGCAACATAAGAAAAAATAGATAAATTGGACTATGTAAAAATGTAAAAATTCTGTGCATCAAATGATAATCAGAGTGAGAGGGCAACCCACAGAATGGGAAAAACATTTGCACATTATATATCTGATAACAGTTTATTATCTAGAATGTATAATGGATTTCATCTCATCAATCACAACAACAAAAATCAAACATTCTGATTAAAAAATGGGCAAAGGACTTGAATAGACAAGCTTCTAAATGACCAGTGAGTCAATGAAGAAAATTAAATGGGAAAATCTAAAAGATCTTAAGAAAATGAAAATGGAAACACAGCATACCAAAACTTATGGGATGCAGCAAAACAAGTTTTAAAAGACAACTGCAATGAAACCCTACATTCACTCATATTATCACATGCATCCCTTTTTATTACTGAGCTGTATTGTGGAATTAATATTATAATATTAATGTAAAATGTAAGAGACTTGAGATAATATATATCCGTTTATTACCACCACCCATTCTTCTGCTATACTTGTCTTAGCCATGTGCATGTGTTACAAAACCCACAAGCACTGTTATATTATTTGATAATGTATCTTTTCAAGAAATAAAGAGGAAATAATAGTTCTTTATCTGTGCTTTCATATTTTCTATTTCTAACAATATTCCTCCCTTCCGTAAGATTCATGTTTCCATTTTGTGTCATCTCTATTCAGACTGAAGTCATCATTTAGTCTTTTGTGTACTGCAGGTCTGCTGGCAATGAAAAGTCCATACTATCTCCGAAATCACATTCAAATTCCTAATTCTTTTTTTTTTTTTTTTTTGAGATAGGGTCTTGCTCTGTTGCCCCAGCTAGAGTGCAGTGGCGTCATCATAGCTCACTGCAGCCTCAAACTCCTGGGGTGATGTGATCCTCTTGCCTCAGCCTCCCACATAGCTGGGACTACAGATGCATGCCACTTCGCCCATCTAATTTTTCTAATTTTTGTAGAGAAGGGGTCTCACTCTTGCTCAGGCTGGTCAGCAACTCCTGAGCTCAAGAGATCCTCCCTCCTTGGCCTCCCAGAGTGCTAGGATTACAGGCATAAGCTACTGCACATGGCCCAGATTTTTAATTCTTAAAGCCATTTTGTGCCCATTGACTCCTTTTTTGTTAATGACCTCAGACAATTCTCAGATTAGGAAAACTAGAATCCAGCCTGAATCGGTTTTCCTCTGCTTACCAAATCCATTGCATCACCTGTCTGTTTTACCATAATCGTTGCCCTCAGTCTCATATTGGCTGCTGCTTCCTCCTTCAAGATGATGTAAACTGACCACACAACCTAACCACTAACACACATCCCTCATGCTGCCCGGGCCACTTCTGAGGTCACCCATCTAATCCACTACCCACTGGGCAACCAATTATCTTTGAAGTACTGATTGGATCAGGGATGTCCCTGGTGACTCTGGGCCTGGACTGCCCTCAGCCTTCTATTCAGATCCTCTGTTCTCTCCTCAACCCGCCTGGCCTACTTTCCACCTCTTCCATTAGACACACTCTGTGACTGCAGTGAGTAACATCTGCATTAGTGCAGGCCTCCTAGAATCCAAGTTAATCATTCACTCAGGAAGGGCACATCTGACATCTGGTGACCACACTGTGCAAAGAATCATGGAGGATCAGGGACAAGACTTGGCCTTGCCTTTCCTTAGGGCCGTTCCAGTTCAAGGGAGTTGAGGCCCAAAATAACCTCAAAGTCCATGAAGGTGCAAATCATCCAGAGGGGCTGCCCAGGAAGTGGCGACAAATGCCACTGATGGGAGGAGACTGGTGGACGTAGAGGGAAAAGTCCACACAGAAGGGACCCCAGAGAGAGGTGAAGTCGGACTCATGGGACAGGGGTGTAAACGCAAGGGAGGTTGGACGAGACTCTGTAGTCTGTGGGCGTCTCTGATCAACGGAGACTGAGGGTGCAGCCCGAGAGGTGAGGTCGTGTCAGTCCACAGACCTGGCTCACGGCGGGGTGGGGTTTCGGTATGGTTAAGAGATAAGGAAAATGAGAAGGGGAGGGACGGAGGGGGAGGACAGAGGCTTATTCCAATTCTTGTCCTGCCTGGACTCTAGAAAACCTATCCCCCACCCCGATGAGTCATTAACAGGTACGTTTCCTTGTTGAATACGACTGTTGGGTACGACTCCCTTATTTGGGCCCCCGCTGTTCTATTCCATTGGTCTATCCTTCTTTGGTGACTCACCCACTTATGATTCATGCATGGCTGGTCAAGAACGCCTGAGCAAGATGGAGACCCTGTCTCTACACAAATAGAAAACTTAGCCATGCGTGGCGGCACGCACCTGTAGTCCCAGCTACTCGGGAGGCTGAAGCAAGAGGATCGCGTGAGCCCAGGAGTTTGAGGTTGCGGTGAGCTATGATGATGCTGCTGTGCTCTAGCCGGGCGACAGAGCAAGACTGCGTCTCAAGAAACCAAACCAAAACAAACCAAAAAAACAAAAAACCAAAGCAATCTCTTTTTTCTTCTCTAGACGACCGACACACTCTTGAGAGCTGCCCTGGATAATCAAAGTTCCTACCTAGTTAGGTTGTTGTGAGAATTAAATGTGTTAATATGTGTGTGAAGTGCTGAGAACACGGCAGGAGAAGTACCTGCACTGATTCAGCACGATCATGGTCCCCAATGCTGTTTCCATCAGCCACATCCTCCAGGCAACAGTTACACAACCTGGCGCCTTGCAAGTGCGCAGGCTGCCCTCTGCCAGAGTCAAATATGGAGGACAGACGTCCCTGGAGTCATCACAACCTCTCTAGAGGAGCAGGGAGGCAGGGTGGTGGGATCTCCTGCCTCCTGATTTCATTTAGGTCCCTGGTGTCACCTCCTCCACCAGACCGTGGGCCCCCAGGAAGCAGAATTCCCACAGGGCTCATTTGTCCTCCCCCCACCCCAGGCACAGACTCTCCCAGAGTCAAGGGCTCATCGTCTACTTCATGGGTGAACAACTGCCCCCCAGGACACAGGAGGTGAGCCCAGTGGTGGCCTCAGCTCACCGTCTAAGGACAGGCTCCAGGCTGCAGCCCAGGGAGGGGACCACAGACAGAGCTCCCAGAGGCCGAGTGCAGGGCAGAGACCAGAGAAGCAGCCGCACAGAGGACTCCGGAGCCCTGCAGAGGGCACAGCCAGTGTCTGCTGAGACTGCTGTGTGCCTGCGAGGAAGCCACCAGGCGAGGGGGCACGTCAGACATTAGGGGATGGGCCAGCATCGAGGCCCACCCGGGGCTGGGAATTGCTCAAGTTCCCTTTCCCATGGTGGACACACTGAGGACAGGGGTGCTGCCTAGTTATCCTCAGAAGGGAACCACTGCACCCTTACTGGTTTCCTAAATTAGTCCCTGAATAAGGCAATGAAGATAAGACAGAAAGTTAAAAGTATCCGATGATCAAACCGATCCCAGTAGGCAATACACTTTAACACTTTTAAATACACTTTAAAAGGAGAAAGATCTATACGGTTTAAAGAGAAACCAGAGTATTTTAAAAGAACACAACTAGGGTCAGGTGTGGTGGCTCACACTTGTAATCCTAGCACTCTGGGAGACAGAGGGGGAGGATCCCTTGAGCTCAGGAGTTTGAGACCAGCCTGAGTAAGAGTGAGACCCCCCCCCGCCCCCGTCTCCACTAAAAATAGAAAAATTAGCGGGGCCTGGTGGGCCTTGCCTATAATCCCAGCTACTCGGGAGGATCCCTTGTGCCCTCGAGTGTGAGGTTGCGGTGAGCTAGGATGCAGTCACTGTAGTCCAGCCCGGCGGGGTGGCGGGGGGGGGGGGGCCGGATACAGTGATAGTTTGTCTCAAAAACAAAACAAAACAAAACAAAAGCACAACTAAAGTCACTACCCAAGAAAGTAAAATTCCCAGGGGGGAGGGAGGGAGGAAGAGAGGGACGGAGAGGCGAAGGGGCAGGGGGAGGAAAAAAGGAAAGAGGGGGCCAGACGGCCAGGCCGCGGGTCCAGGTGACGCGCTCGGCAGTTCCGGCTGCGGCCGCGGGACCCTCGGTCCTGGAATTGGGTGCAGGTCCCGCCCACAGCGCGCTTCTCCCCGGCGGCCCCGCGCGGGAATCCCGCTCTTCCCCCGACTCTGCCGACAGGTTCGTCCCTCCCGGACTTGCCCGGCCACAGGTGCCCCGCCAGGAACCCTAATCCCCGGCCACCTTCCAGCACCGGGCGCGCTCTGCTCCGGCAACGGACCGCGGCGGGGACTCACCGACAGGACGACGAGGACAACGGCGGCGGCGAACATAGCGGTCTTGAGGTTCCGGAGCAGTGACCCGGGTCCTAGGACGCGCCCCGCCGTGGCGTGAGGGAGCGCTGTTGTCGCCCGCGCTGCGAGGACAAACTCCGAATTGGATGCGAGCCGTCCGCTGTGGCGCTCCGCTTATTTAAGTGGTCGCGGTGTACGTACGTGCACGCTCCGGGTGCCGGGCGCCGCCGGGACGCAGCGAGTGTGGAAATTCCCCGGCACTTGGATGACCAAAAAAAAAGCGAGCGAGAGAGCGAGAGCGAGCGAGAGAGCCAATCAAATAGGGCCAGGGGCGGGGCGGGGCGGGGCGGGCACCGCGGGGCGGAGCCGCAGGGCGCGTGCGCGGTTCCTGCGCCCTATCCGCGCCGGGACTCTGCGGGCCAGTGAGCGGGGGCGGGGAGCGGGGGCCGAGCGGAGGGGACGCGCCCCGCGATTGCGTCCTGCGCTGTGAACGTGATTCAGAGACGGGATTTCAGCAGCTGCCCGATCTCACCGTGTTCACGCCGCGCCTGTCCCTCCTGTTCTTCAACCCCGAACTACTTCCCCTCCTCGCTCAGGACATCTGCCCAAACCTGAGCTTCTTCCCCCCAACCCCCTCATCAGCGGTGCAAGGACGTCCCTGCATCCTGTTCCTTTACAGCCAAGCGTCCTGGCAGGGGCTGGGCCCCAGCAGCTCATGTTTTCTCCCCCAGTTTACTTTTTTATTATTTATTCATTTATTTATTTGAGACAGAGTCTCGCTCTGTTGCCTGGGCTAGAGTGCCGTGGCGTCAGCCTAGCTCTCAGCAACCTCAGACTCCTGGGCTCAAGCGATCCTCCTGCCTCAGCCTCCAGGGTAGCTGGGACTACAGGCAGGCACTACAATGCCTGGATACTGTTTTCTATTTTTAGTAGAGATGGGGTCTTGCCTTTGCTCAGGCTGGCCTCGAACTCTTGAACTTAAGCGATCCTCCTGCCTCAGCCTCCCAGAGTGCTAGGATTACAGGTGTGAGCCCCCATGCCTGGCCTGACATGGAGAATGTTTTGTAGAGCACCTGCAACCTGGTCTGTTACAGAGACAGTGCCCAGGGCACGTTGTATGAAGTGAATTCTCTAGTCACCTGCCCTGGTCAGGAACGCCCCTTTAGCCCTGGCAAGCAAGCTCTGAAGAATCGCCAGGCCAGGGTTCAAGTTGAGTATATTTGTTCTAAGCCTACAGTCTTCTTCTGCAGACAAAGTGCATATGTTTTTTAAATATATTCTAAAACCGAAAGCTCTGAAATTTACAACATGAATGTCCCATAGTTTATCCTGCCCCTGATAATTTAAGTTCTTCCAGAATGATCTCTCAGCATATACTACAAATGCCTAAAAGACATAAAAAGGATGGATCCACAGTCATTAACTTTGTGCTTCAAATTCTTAGTTTTCTGTATTTCACAAAATACCTTGAATAATTTTTCCTGTTTCTCCTTGGAATTCTCTGTAACTCTTGTTAACAGTTGCACAGATTTTCTTCCTGCTGGGATGGGCTGAGAAAAGCCTGCAATGGGAGGTTTAGGGAGAGATTCAGAAAGGGAGAGCTGCTGTTCTAACTGGCGGGAGGCTGTGTCATGTGGGGCCCCCTTTCCCTGGCTCTGTTCTTCATGGCAGAGCTGGCCCAGGAAAGGCAAAGATTTTTTAGATATAACCCCCCACCGCCCACACACACACAGAAAAGCACAGGCAACAAAAGCAAAACAAGGGGATTACATCGAACTAAAAAGCTTATGAAAGACAAACGACACAATAACCAGAGGGAAGAGACAATTTACAGGATGGGAGAAAATATTTTTGAACCATACATCAGATAAGGGGTTCATTTCCGAAATGCAGGCAGACCTGGAAGATACTGCAGATTCAGTTCCAGACTACCACAATCTAGTAAATATTACAATTAAGTGAATCACACAGATTTTTGGGTTTCCCAGTGCATATAAAAGTTAAGGGTACACTATACTGTAGTCTCTCTGGAATGCGATAGTATTATGTCTAAAAAGTGTACATACTTTAAAAATACTTTATTGCTATAAAATGTTAACGATCATCTGAGCCTTCAGAGAGTCATAATCTTTTTGCTGGTGGAGGGACCTGCCTCGATGTTGGTGGCTGCTGACTCAGTGCGGTGGTTGCTGAAGGTTGGGGTGGTTGTGGCAATTTCTGAAAATACTACAGTGAATTTTCCCACATCAATGGACTCTTCCTTTCACAAAAGGTTTCTCTCTAGCATGTGTTGCTGTTTGATAGCATTTTACCCACAGTAGAATCTCTTTCAAAACTGGACTGAATCATCTCCAACCCTGCCACTGCTTTATCCATTAAGTTTCTGTAATATTTTAAATCCTTTGTTGTCATTTCCTTGATGTTAGTAGCATCTTAACCAGGAGAAGACTCCATCTCTAGAAATCAAGTTCCTTGCTCATCCATAAGAAGCCATTCCTCATTGTTCCAGTTTTACCATGAGATTGTAGCAATTTAATCATATGTTCAGGCTCTACTTCTAGTTCTGGCTCTCCTGTGATTTCCCCACATCTGCAGTTACTTCCTCCACCGAGCTCTTGAACTCCTGAGTGTCATCCATATGTCCGGGCAAGCAGCTTCCCCCCACTGCCCAAACATAGCAGGATCCAGGGAAATCAATGTGGCCAGGCTATGATCATGTAGTGCAAATAATTTATCTTAAACATAAATAACTCAAATCCTGTTTTACCTTCTTAACTGTCTGTTTCTATAATCAGATTATGCACATATTTATGTATAATAATGTTACTGGGAGCATTATTTAAGATACCAAAAACATCAAAAGAAATAAAATGTCTCCAATAAGATTCTGAATAAGGAAACATTGGTACATTCCTTTGCCAATTAATTTTAGGGATTAAAATTAAAAGAAATGTACCAAATGATGAATTACATGGAGACTCCCTTTGCTGTAGTCATCTGTCTGTCTAATCAAATGCACGAATATACTGAGGGTGATATATGTAAATGACAGGAAAATCGTGGAACACACGCATCCTCTAAAAATGAAATCTATGTGGATTGCTGAAGAAGCAATCACTTAACTGACATTTAGAGCAATTATTATCCAACAAGAAAGGAATGAATTTATTCAACGTTATCATGTACTAAACATTCTCAAATACATAATTTTAATCCTCATATCATAGCTTAGAGGTAATTATGATGAAACCATTGCCATTTTTACCATGCCCTGAACTTGTCTTGCTCAGCATTAAAAAAAAAAAAGAACAATAATGTTCTGAGTTTTCCTTTTTTTTATTTTAAAAATATTGCATAATCATCCATTTCGTAGCATTTTGGACAGAAATGCAGACTGGCTCAGCTCTGCCACTGGGGCCTGGGCTATTCTGTGCAGATGGGTGTGGGAAGGGGGGGCCCTGCAGAGCCCCAGGGTGCTCATGCCATTCACAGGACAAGGTTACAAAGTTTAGGAAACTTGCTTTAGTTAAAAGCACCTGATTTTATTTTCAAGTGTCAATCAGTAGTACAATGTAAATGTTCTGCTAGATCCTGTGGACCTGTCAGAAGCAGGGGATTCCTGAGTGTGTATGAAATTGCTAAAAGCCAAGCACTTGAAAAAAAGTACTGCATTCCCCAGAAGCCTCAGTGCACAGAAAGCAAACTGGGCAATGGACCCTCTTTTTTTGTTTCTTCTCCCATTTCTAGAAAAGAACAAAGTAAGTACTTGGAAGAACTGGGTTAGAGACTTGGAACTGAGGGTGGATTCTGCCACATCCCAGAGGACAGAGGGGGCAGGGAAATGGAAGAGGGGGTGGGGTTGGGCTGCAGTGGGAGCAGGGGCCCTGCTCTTGCATAGCGGGACTGACTGTCACGTTTCATTGTTTTAACTGTCTGTTTTCAGTGTCACACTCCTGTGTCATCCTGGCCGGGTGAGGACGGGAGAGTGGGGCCCACTCGTAAGCACAGGTGGTTGAGCCCATAACCAGGCAGGAGGCCTTTGTATCATTCAGACACCAGCTGACCTTGCCAGTCTGTAAGCGCTTTCATGGAACCTTACTGCATGTGGTCACTAGCTGGCGCCCCTCCAGGCATGGCAGAAGCTGTGGTTACCCGCCACAGGGAGGCCACTTGCCTAAGGTTAGACAAGTGGTCCAGGCTGGCCCCCAGAGTTGGGCTCAGCAGTGAAAGCCGCTCTTGGGCTCCTCCCTCCCTCCACTGGGCCTCAATACCAGCACCCACGAGGTCAGCCCCAGAGCCCCTGTGCCCCGGCCAGGCAAAATGGTACCGGGGCCGTGACTGGACGCACCCCGGGGTTCCCTTCCCTCCTGCCTATTCCCCGACATTCATCATGTGAGCATCACCAAGGCAGGACCATGGCTCTGGGGAGGCTGGATCCCTGCGCCCTGGTCCTGACAAACACTGGAAAGTAAGAAATCATGAGCTATTTTTTATAAATTTATGAGTACATTATTTCATAACTTCTAGAAATATATTCATTCTTCCTCATAGCACAATTTTCCAGCGTGGCACAAATCACATTTATTGATAGACCTAAATACTTTTTGTTGCTCTGGAATAAGAAGCCAAAAGTAGATGAGCCTAAACTTAGGTTTAGCAATTAATGATTCTGTATTATATTTTATTCAGAAATAATCTAGACACTCAAAAAATATTGCCATGGTTTGAATATGTGTCCCTTCTGAAACTCATTTTGAACCTTAATTGCCAAAGTCACAGTAGTAAGCAGTGGGACCATTAAGACAGGATTGGGTCCTAAGGGCTCATCCCGCGAGAACGACGAACCACTCATGGATTAAGGGGTCACCGTGGGAGTGGGTTCCTCATCACAAGAGTAAGTGTGTTCGGACAGCCTGTTGGGCACTCAGTGTGCCCTCTCCACCAGAGGACCCCCTGTGCCACCTCAGGATGTGCACACAGTCCCCATCAGCAAGAAGGCCCTCACCAGATGGATCCTTAAGGCCTTGGACTTCCCAGTCTACAGAACAGTACAAATACATTTCTTCTTTTTATCGATGACCCAGTCTCAGATATTCAGTTAAAGCAACAAAAATAGACTGAGACAAGTATCTATTATTTAACTTAATATAACTTAAAGATTTTAAGTTACCAAAAATTAAATATTAACTGTAACTTACAGTACAAAAATCAGATCAAAAATGATCTATAAAATGATATTAAAAAGACATATAAAAAAGACATAGAAGGACCTATATCTTTCACACCAATGACACAGTAGAGCCTGCCCCACCATCTAGATAGATGAATGTTCCGAAGCCCACCAGGTGGGCCTCGATGGTCTCCTTTGTGTATCTTTGTCCCAGCCTGTCCAAGGCCTCCAGCAGGGTGTGCACCGGAGGCCTCCTGTCCCGTCCTGGTGACACATCACAACAGCATTTCGTACAAGGTGTCCTCTGGGTCCTCGGCACAGGGTCTGGCCATGGGGATGTCACTGGCCTTCTGGCCCATCAGCGTCATCAGTGCGTTCTAGAAATTAAAGGGCAAGACATTTAGGAAGTAGTCAAAGAACAGCCTCAGAGCTAGGTGGAGAAGAGCCACAGAGACAGTCAGGTGAGTGGGGACTCAGTCCAGGAAGGGCAGAGGATCCTGCATCAGGCCTAGAACCCTAGAACCTAGTGAGCTCCTCTGCAGGGAGACCTGCGGCTCCAGCGTCCCGACCTGCTCCCCGTCCACAGAGAACCAGCACACACTGCTGGGGCCCCACCTGCACCCAAGGTGCCGGGTGGGAGCGGAAGTCAAGGTCCCCAGAGAATCCTGCCCTCGGGCAGGGCTGCAGCCCCCTGGGGAGGATGGAGGGAGCTGTGGAGGCAGAAAGCAATGTGGGGTACGAGCCAGAGGGTGGGGCAGAGAGTGGGTGCAGCAGGGACTCAGAGGAGGGAAGCTGCTTGGCTGCGCTTGTCATGGGAGCAGGTCCCAGGGTGGCCATGCCTGCACCTGTGGAAAGCCCAGAGCCTGGGCTGGGAGGGTCTCTGCTTCACACCCGGCTCAGCCTCACTTCGAGGACCAGATGGGGCAACAGACTCTAGCAAAAAGTCAGACTTAAAACGGAGCAACCGCACCCAGCCCACAAGAATGTGAACGGATTAAATGAGATGTGTGTGCAACATGCTGCACAGAGCTGTCCTTAGGGACAGAGAGCAGCCAGGAATATGAGACTGCGTTTCCTAACTGTCTCATTTAAAGAAAATGAAAAGAAACAAATAACATTCATTTTAATAATATACATTACCTAAGTTAGTATATACAAAATATTACCATCCTATCATGTAATCAATATACAAAAAATTATTAATGAGACAATTTTGCATTCTCTTTTGAATTAAGTCTTTGGAATACTGTCTGCAGTTTATACTACAGCTCAGGAAGTTGGGCCAAGCTGGTGCCGGGCAGGACAGCGCAGTCCCTCTGGGGATTCATTTATATACAGCCCTGAACCTGTTGATAAGCAAGTGACTGGAACGAAACTGCTCCCAGGGGACTCAGGGGAGAGGAACTCAAAGGAATGAGTTGTGGTTCAACTTTCTCTTCTGTAAAATGGATAAAGAATCAACACCTCATAGAGTTGTTATGAGTATTAGAGTATTGGTTGTGAAAGTGCTTGGAGAAATCTGACAGAATACATAGATATCAGTTAATATGCACATTTGTATACCCAATCATATATCTCTTTTCCTCCCTCAAAATGCTTATTGGAATTCTTTCTTACCCTGAGTTCCAACTACTATACACCGGGAAACTCAGTAATAATGCCCAGCAGACTATGTGCTAGGTACTTTACACACAATCAACATTTCCTTCAAACAACCCTATTCGGAAATATTATTTTACATAAGACGAAACAGGCTCAGAAAGGTGAGGTACTTGCCCAAGGCCACAGTCAGTGAGTAGCAGAGGCAAGATTAACATTTAACAGTGGCAATTGTTACTCTGTTTCATCAAACAGGGAACTCCTTTCACTTCATAAATGGGTCAGTTAAGAAGAAAATCAATCTACTCCCAACACACTGGACAGCCTCATTGCTCCTAAAATTCTTTTTTTTCTGAGAATCTCATATATATGAGCTCATTTTACCTGCCCTTAAGGAACTAGGGAAGGAACAGGAGACACAATAGTAAATGCTAAACTGTGTAGTCCAGGAGAGAGATCAACAATGAGTCAGGACAGTCGAAGAAGGTTTCAGGCAAAAGTTATTTAGAATCGTGCCGGGCCTTAAAGGATCAGTAAGATATTGAGACTAAGAAGGAAACACGCCAGGGTACAAGGTGCGGAGAAAGAGTAGTAGAAGCTTATATATCTCTAAAAACAAGTGTGTGCATTGTCACAGAGCTTGAGCGACGGACAGTTCTTTTTATCGGCTGACATTATCTTAAAAGGAAGATATCTTGGAAGTTTAAATGTCTGAAGTAAGGACGTCTGGTCTAGGAGCGGTAAACTGTGACAGAAAGACCCATCCGGGAGGTACCGGAGCCGCTCGCGCCCCTTAGCGGGGACTCTCGCGTCCCACGGCCTCAAACCACAAATTAGAGGCGTAACCGTTTGCCTCTCTACAATGCTTTGCCGGACTCTATGATTCCTAACGGGGTGCAATGTGCATCTACCTGCTGAGCACGCGCGAAGCTCTTCTTTCCTCACAAAGACCGTAGGAGGAGGGGTCGCTCCGAAAAAACGTCATCATTTCGCCTCCTGGTGCAACAAATGCAGCTTGACGCATGCGCTTTGAGGACTTCCAGGATTTATTTCACGCTGAGGGTGGCGGTGACGTGATGACAGAGAAGGAGGTGGTCCGGGAACGGAAGCCGGGAGGGAACTAGGGCGGAAGAAGACCAGGGCCGGGGTTGTGTTCGGGTCCTTGCCGGGGCTGGGGTTCCGATGTGGTCCCCGGAGCGGGAGGCCGAGGCCCTGGCCGGGGCAGACCCAGCAGGCCTACTGCCCCCCGAGTGGGAGGAGGATGAGGAGCGCATGTCCTTCCTGTTCTCCGCCTTCAAGAGGAGTCGCGAGGTGAACAGCACCGACTGGGACAGCAAGATGGGCTTCTGGGCGCCGTTGGTGCTGAGCCACAGCCGCCGCCAGGGGGTGGTGCGCCTGCGTCTGCGGGACTTGCAGGAGGCCTTTCAGCGCAAGGGTAGCGTCCCGCTGGGGCTGGCCACCGTGCTGCAGGACCTGCTGCGGTGAGGGGCGGGCCGGGGCCGGGGCCGGGCGGGGCGGGACCCGGTCCTGTTCTTTGACTGTGCGCTGCGCCCAGCCCAGGGTCTGGGTCAGAGTAGGCGTCCGGTGTGCGTTCAGTGGACGAAAAAGGAAGAAGATAAGAAAGAGGCTGGGGGAGAGAGGGGGGACCTGGGAGGAGATTGGAGACCAGGATAGTCCGATTAGATGTGTTCCGGACAGTAAAACGAGAAGCCAGCCTGGCAGAGGTGAGAATGGTTTGTCTGGACTAGAATCCCGTCATGTAGTTACTTCGTAAGGGCCTCCAAATTTGAATTACTCTTGGAGCAGAAGGTCTACGAGATAGGATCTATTAAGCTAAGGAAGGTCAGAGCTAGGAAGAGGGCAATCGTAGGGAAGAGGCTTGTGGGCATCTTGCATCAACCCATGGCACAGGTCATGCGTCTGGCTTGTCCTTGGCACAGAGTGTTTGGAGCACAGAGGACATGAAGGAGGAGGAGAGCTTTACTGAGTATCTTGGTGCCCTAAAAAGGTCTGTAGGTGGTAACGTGTGCTACAGGTGCAGTGTTTTGGAGGTACCTAAGGAGGTAACGTTGATATTTAATATTTGTACACACTTCACAGTATGTAGATACTTTGCATACACCATTTCATCTGACCCTCTCAACAGCCTTATGGCAAGGTTATAGAGTTATCCTCAGCAGACAGAAGAGGAAACTGAGTCTCAGAGAGATCGAGTGACTTACTCAGGGTTACAGAGCTAGTTAGAGGTAAGGACCCCTGGTCTTCAGATTCTAAATCATTTGCACTTCACACTGTACATATCACTGAGATCAGCTTAGCCTGGTACTACCTCCCTCAGTGAAGGAAGGAGGAAATCGACTCTGATGTGGTTTTTGTTGTTGTTTTTAGCTTGCTGCTCTTGCTGATTAAGAGATCTACCTTCTGTACTTTTGTTCCTGGTACCTTTTCATTGTTTGACATGGACGTGACAAGCCTTTCAGGAATTCTCCTTTTTGAGATCGTGTACTGTGGAAAAAGTTTTAATTCATGCCTGCAGTGGGGGACAGGGGAAACAGTAGCTGAAGAAGTCAGTAAGGGAGGAGACCAGAGTGGGACCCCTTATTGCAGAAGGAGATTGTCCTCCACTCCCAATCTAGAGACCTGCAACACCTCCGTATATCCTCTCCTGACTGCTGGCATGCTATTGAGGCTTCCTGGTGCTGGACTGGGTCTGGCACCTGAAGGATTTATGAGGGAGATATTTCTCCATGGAAGCAGCAGAGCATAATAGTTAAGAGCTTTTTTGACAGCCAACCAGCCTAGAACCAAATCCTGGCTCTGCCATTTGCTAAATTATGTGGGCCTGGACAAATTTTATGCTGTCTTTAAGCCTCAGTTTGACTAATTATAAAATGGTGATAATTGTACCTAGGTTTCTTGTGAGGATTTGAAGAGATATTCCTTATATAGCCTTAGCATGGTGACCGGCCCGTGGTAAGCAGTTAGTAAACGTAGCTGCTGTTGTTATTACTATGACACACTTACATCCCATCCCCACCCTAGCTTAGGAGTAGCAGAGAGTCCTTCCTCTGTACGTCTTTGTATTTTTATGTTTTACACTTGACAATGATCCATTATTTTCTCTTTATTGTTTTGAGCTCCATTTTTCAAAGGAAATCTCAACGTGGGTCTGGTAGCCTGCTGTGCCTCTGTAGTCTTAGTGGAGCGCTTGTGGTTTGCAGCCTGGCAAATCCTGGTTTAGATTTGGCCTCTCTCCTTACCTTCTCAGTCCCTCAGTTTTCTCATTAGTTAAAATGCTGATAACACCACCTATCCTGCAGAATTGTTGTGAGGCTTAAGGCTGTAGTATAAACCATGCTGTGTATCGTACAGCTGGCACAGAGTAGGTGCCTCATAAATGGTAGTGATGAGGATGATGGTAAAATTCCTCTCTTGGGGTCCGGAGGAGGAGTGGAGGAGGGAACTGGAATGGGACATTGCATTAAGTGCTACTACATGCCCTTTTCTTTCTTTCCCCGCAGCCGAGGGGAGCTGCAGCGGGAGTCAGACTTCATGGCCAGTGTAGACAGCAGCTGGATCTCCTGGGGGGTTGGGGTCTTCCTGCTGAAGCCTCTCAAGTGGACGCTTTCTAATGTGCTGGGGGAGAATAAGGTCCCAGCCGAGGAGGTGCTTGTGGCTGTGGAGCTGCTCAAGGTGGGTGCTCAGAAGGGGATGTTGGGGTGTCATCTGGTGTGATAGCAGGGCCCTCCGCATTCCTGTGTACGTTCTTAGAAAAAGACTGTCTCTTTTACATGGTGATGTAGTTGATAACTGAGTTTATCTGACCTCTCTTCTACTATGCTTTGTAGCAGTATTTATTTGTTAGTTAGACTTTGACATTCCAAGGGTGATCCTTTGTCTGGGAATTGTCAGGAACCAACCATTGATTATTTGCTAGTATTTGTAGGGATTAACGATAAGCTATAGTTGAGGAAGTGCGTTGCCTTCTGTGGTTTACTGATGAGAATTTACCAGGATTTTTGAGGACCTTGTGTCTTTCAGCTTTGCCTGCCCCTAAATCAGCAAACTAGGCCCAGCTTTCTATTTTCTGACTATGCACTTTCCCCTTCCAGCTTACTGATGGCCTGCCTGCCCTGTCCATGCTCTTCTGCCTCGAAGAGGCCACCAGGGCCTTGGTCCCTTCATACTGTCCTGGTCAGTCAGCTTCCTCCTGGCCTGGCCTGCCCTTCCTGCCCCACCCAGATCACTTGGCCCATTGCTTGGCTGACTTTCCTGTCTGTGTCCTCCACTCCTTTGCATGTCCCTTGGTCCATGCCAGGAGATGCCCGGCAGATCCACAGCCTTAGATCAGCCACTCAGTCTGCCATCCCTACTGGAGAAAATCACCTTGTCACCCAGACTGAGGCCCTCTTGGTGGCCCCCAGAACCACTCAGCAGCCCAGCTTTCTTGTCTTCTCCTGTTCCCTCACACACTTGTTCCATTCTCTGTCCTCTTCACTCTCTGCGGGCACTTCACAGAGAAGGTAGACTCTCCTGAGTCAGGCCTGCACTTTGCTGTCCTCTCACCCAGCCTACCCTCCTCGGAGCCCATCTCCGTCCCCCTCCCCCACACTCAGGATGCTTGTCCCTTTGTCCCATCAGCTCGTCTCTGCCCTGTCCGTCCCGTCTCCCTCTCTTGATACTCTCCTTCTTCAGCCTCCAAACCCACCCAAGCCTTTCCCGTCACACGTTGTCTCCTGCGGTACCTAGGCCCTGCCTGATGACTGCTGTCTCCTTCTTGATCAAGCTTTAGTGTCACCACTTCCTCACCTCCCATTCACTCTGTCACCTGGTGCGGACCTGCTTCAGCCACCACTCCACCAAAACTGCTATGGATGGGGTTGTGGGAACCTTTGTGTGTGTGTGTGTTTACAACACAGACTGAACAGTGAGTGGCAGAAGTACATTGCAGACAGTAGTTATTTTTGAAACTCACAGACTGAGCCTGACCTCAGGGCCCTTGCACAGCCCTGGAAGCTTCCACACGGCTGGACCAGTTCAGGATCCCCACCTGACCCCAATGGAAGCACCCATTTCTCCTCACCTCGACAGACCCCAACACACTCTGGCTCAGATTGAGGAGGTCTCCAAAAGCTACCAGTCTCTCTCTGTTCCCCAGGATGTTTGAACAGCCCACATTTTCTTTGGGGGGACCCCCTTCTTCCCATCTACACTTCCTCTCCCCACCCATGTGCTTATTCCCCCCACCCGGTGCCCAGAGCTCCAGGGCTCAGTCAGGGTCCCTGCAGAGACTGCAGGGTGGTTTGGGTGATTCTGGGCCAAGCTCAGGTCCTCTTTTGCAGTCCTTTTGCAGCGTTTGCAGTGTTGCCGATGGGCGGAAAAACGGAGCAGCCAGAATTAGAAGGGAATTCAGTGCCATCTCGTCCACCCTCTTTGGTTTGTGAGAGGGTTACTGAAGACAGTGAGACGGCGACTGGTCCAGGGTCGCATTGACCAGGCTAGAAATCAGGCCGCAGCCCAGTTCACAGCTCCTTCCACTACACCCGCTGCCTCAGTCTTCCCTTGGGGAGCCAAGGCCAGGGAGAGGCAGAAACATGAAGTCCAGATGGAAGTGCAAGTACAGAGCCGGCTAGCTCCCCACGTGTCATGTGCCTCACTTCATACAGTCACTCAGCTTTCCTCCAAGGTTTCAAAAAAATAAGTCCTTTTTCCTTTTAAAAAAGCTACTACTTTAGGGAGGTTGGGGTCAGTGTGTCCCTGCTCTTGCCTTGTGTGATCACAGTGTTGAAGCTTAGGGTCAGGGCTCACTGTGCCCCATGGCGGTGACCAGGGCCTGTAAGCCCATTTTGCCTTCCCTGCAGGAAAAGGCCGAGGAGGTGTATCGTCTGTATCAGAACTCCCCTCTCTCCTCCCACCCTGTGGTGGCCCTTTCGGAGCTGAGCGCCCTCTGTGCCAACTCCTGCCCAGATGAGAGGACCTTCTACTTGGTGTTGCTGCAGCTGCAGAAGGAGAAGAGAGTCACAGTCCTCGAGCAGAATGGGGAGAAGGTACGGAAGTCCATCTGTTCACTCACTGACTCAGCAATGACTTACTAAGTGCATACAGTAGTCCCCCCTCGGCCAAGGTTTTGCTTTCCGAGGTTTCAGTTATCTGTGGTCAGCCACAGTCCAAAAATATTAAATGGTAAATTCCAGACATAAACATAAGTTTTCAATTGCATGTCATTCTGAGTAACACGATGAAATCTCACACCATCCTGCCCTATCTTGCCCAGGACATGAATCGTCCCTTTGTCCCTTGTATCCCTGCTGTAGACACTCTCTGCCCGTGAGTCACTTAGTGGCTTTCTTGGTTATCAGATCGACTGTCGTGGAATCACAGTGCTTATGTTTAAATAACCCTTATTATACGAGTAATGGCCCCAAGGCCCAAGAGTGGTGATGCTGGCAGTTTGGATGCGCAAAGAGAAGTCAGAAAGTGCTTCCTGTAAATGAAAATGTGAAAGTTCTCCACCTAATAGCAAAAGAAAAAGAATCACATGCTGAGCTTGCTAAAATCTATGGTAAGAGTGAATCTTCTACTGGAAAAACTGTGAGGAAGGAAAAAAAAACTCGTGCGTAGTATGTGTATATAGAGTTCAGTACTGTCTGAGGTTTCAGGCATCTTCTAGGAGTCTTGGGATGTGTCCCCCACAGATAAGCGGAGACCGTTGTACCCACTTGCCCTCCGGCACTCTTGCTTGGAAATTGCTCAGCTTTTATGGTAGGGACAGCAATAATTTGTCCCTATCCCTCAGATTGTGAAGTTTGCCCGGGGGCCACATGCCAAGGTGTCTCCTGTCAACGACGTGGATGTCGGGGTGTACCAGCTGATGCAGAGTGAGCAGCTTCTCTCGCGCAAAGTGGAGTCCTTATCCCAGGAAGCAGAGAGGTAACTTTTACCCCTGTGCTCAGCCCCCCACCCCCCACCTTCCCTGGCCCTCAGAGCCAGCAAAACATCGGTTATCTATGGACTCTTTAGAAAAAAAAAAAAAGGTTACTATTATTACTAAAAGTACTAACTGTTCAATGCAGAAATCATGGAAAACATAATATCATAAAGGAAAAAAAAATGAGTCTTAATCCCTCCCACTGTACGACTGTGTGTTATGTTTATGGTCTTCCGTGCCAATATTCATTGGACCATTAGCCAGGTATTGTCTCTGGGACTCGGGGTACAACAGTGAACAAGACAGGTCTCTGCCTTCGCAGAGGTCTTTCTGGGGACTTCTCCTCCCCTTGGGTGACTGTACCAGAGATCCCTGTCAAAGCACACGAACACTTGGAAAGGAACACATAGACACTGGGTTAGAAAGTGTTCACGCCATCTTAAAATGGGAGAGATCCAGCCTTGTTGGAAAGTGAAGGGATATGTCTAAGGTCATTGTTGGTGTTAGGAATTGATTTCCTGTCTCCCAAAATGCGAAAGTGTGTGTGAGGTGCCCTGTTTGTATGTTCTCTCCCTGTGGATTGAAACGGCTTATCCTTAGTCACTTTGCCTTCCTGCACACCTGACTTGCTGCAAGAGCTTGGCAGTGGGCTGGTGGCATGATTTTGCTTGCCGTTGGGTAGAGTGGATTTGGTCTTCAGATTTCAGACCACCTTACCTAAGTGCTGTTCTCAGGGACCCTTGAGGACCCTGCCACGCCCATCCTGTGGCACTGTCATCTCTATCTGTCCCTTTCAATCTGTCCCTTTGTATCACAGGTGTAAAGAAGAAGCCCGCCGGGCATGCCGGGAAGGAAAGAAGCAACTGGTGAGTTCTCTCCTTCCACCACGTAGCAGTGTCCTGGGCCACAGGGGAGGTGCCCAGCAGCTGCTTGAGGGGCTGGAGGGGACAGTCTGCAGGTGGCCCAGGCACCACAGCTGATTTTACAAACGAGAGGGAAGGAGGCGTGGGGTGGACTTACTGTCTGGGAAGGGCTGTCTTCCTCTTGCTCTCTGGCTTGTCCAATCCAGTCCTGACTAAGTCTCCACGCCCCCCAGGCGCTGAGGTCTCTCAAGGCCAAGCAACGGACGGAGAAGCGCATCGAGGCCCTGCATGCCAAGCTGGACACTGTTCAGGGCATTCTGGACCGGATCTGTGCCTCCCAGACAGATCAGATGGTAGCTGCTCCCTCCGCTCCAGCGCCGGCTGGTCTCTCCGGCACGCACCGCTCAGCCCCACAGCCGTGGCTTGGCTGCTCGGAGGACGCCTGGGTTCTTTTAGGATGTGGTGGGGTTGCCTTTGCCTTTCCTGTTGGGAAGTTTGGCCCCAGTGCTCGTGGGGTGACTTGAGCTTGGGTCACAGAAAAACCCCAGAGCTATCTTTTGGAACCGAAACAATATCATATATATATTTTGCCAAATGTTTGTCATTTGTACTAACAACTTTGCTTTCTCTTTAGGTATTTAATGCCTACCAGGCTGGGGTAGGAGCACTAAAACTCTCCATGAAGGACGTCACAGTGGAGAAGGCAGAGAGCCTCGTGGATCAGATCCAAGAGGTACAGGAAGGGGCCAGGGAGGGGCACACACAGAGGGAAGTTACAGGGGACAGATTTGACTTTGTTACGTGTCCTCTTTTCCCAAACTTGACTTGTTACCTTGTGAACTGAAGGAAGCTTTCCTTGATTCTCAGATGGGGCGGTCTTGCTTTGTCACCCTACACATTGTTCCCCAAAGACCAAGATGCTCAGAGCCACCGTTCCCAGTCCCAGGGTTTGCACTTGTCTCTTACAGCTCTGTGACACCCAGGATGAAGTTTCTCAGACTCTGGCTGGTGGGGTAACCAATGGCTTAGGTGAGTGAGTTGACGAGATGATGCTTTCTCTCTTTCTTCCTTTCTTTCTAAGAGGACTTCGCTTCCCTGTGCTGGGGTTTCATCCTGGATTTGCTTCTCCTGGTGCGGGGAGGCTTCTCCTAGCAGACCCGACCTGGGCTTTTCTGCAGGAGCAGTAACAGGAAATTGCCATTTCCTCCTGGAGAGGCTGCGCTAGTGACGCATCTGCACTCCAGCGTTCCTTACTCTGACCAGAAGATCCTTCTTGAAGGGCGAGGGGAAGCAGTGTCCATTCCATGGGGTTAGCAGAGTACACCTCCTTGATGCCTTAGCTCTGTATGGAAAAGGAGTATCTGCTTGAAGGCACCCTCCGTCTCCTGACTCACATGATATTCTTAACCTGCACGGAGGCCTGGGCATCTTTCATAAAGCTCAGTGGTTTGGTAACCGCAGTCCTGGACTCGTGAATGCGTTTCCTCCTGGAGTTTGTATGTTCTGATGTCGTCTCTTCTGTCCAGATTTTGACAGTGAGGAACTGGAGAAGGAGTTGGACATCCTCCTTCAGGACACCACCAAAGAACCTTTGGATCTGCCTGACAACCCCCCTGAGACGTTTTATACCAACAGTGTGCCTAACCCTAGGATCTCAGATGCTGAACTTGAAGCTGAACTTGAGAAGCTGTCCTTATCAGAAGGAGGTACGGAGCTGCTCTCCAGGGTTGCGGGTGGGCATGTGGCCTTCTGGCTAGCAGAGTCAGTGGGTCCCAGCCTAATGACTCAATTTGCTGGGGTACCAAAGCCCTGTAAGGGAGTTGGGGGTTTGTTACTTATATTAAGTCTCAGTCCCTTAAACACTGGGATGCTTTCACCTTGAAGATTTTCCTGTTGCAGAGTTCAGTCATTTCTTCTCTTTGCAGGTTCCATCCCAAGCAGTAAATCTCCGAAAAGGCAATTGGAACCGACTGTCTAAAGCCATTGTAGGACCCTCAAGTGAAGGACCCTCATGTAAAAGAAAGACCAGGCTTGTGTGTGTATATAGTCATTTAAATGAGAAGCTCTTCACAGTTCGTGGGGAAGAGGAGGAAGGAGAAGCACTCTGATGTATCTGGATGCTACTGCCACCTACTACAGGACAGATCGGATCTCTGGAAGCGTTGCCCTGCAGGCGTGCTCCCAGCTGGTGTCATGGACCTGCCTTCTCATCTTTCTAGTGCCACACTTTATACAGTTGTGTGTTTGACCTGTCGTCTCTCATAGCCTGCAGTTCTTGTCATTGGCTCAGTTAGGTTTGTCTTCACCCACCAGCTTCGTTCCAGCCCATGAAGGTGAAAGATTTGCAGCTTTGCCAAATCAAAATCTGTCCCCCCGACCAGCCAACCCCACGGTCTTTTAGAGGGGTTTATTCTGTCCGCAATGTCAGTTAAATAACTCATTCCTGTCCCACCCAATTTCCACTGGTAATGAGAACAATGAGACTCAAATACTTAAAAGTTTTATATGAGGGGACTTAATAGCTGCTATTTTATGGAGAAACATGCAGTGTAAAAGATTTTTCTCTAGGGTTATTTGTCAAAATCTCCAAGTGTTCAGAAGAAGAGGTCACCCCTGAGTGGCTCAGAGTTGTGACAGCTGGGAGGGGGCTCATGTGGTTGGTGGACACCGCCCCTTCCATCTTACGCAGAAGGAGATCTGCCGACGGGGAAGGGGTTATTCTGGGTCTTTTGCACTTGGGCAGGGAGAGGCCCAGGTGACTCTAGGGCCCCCAAGATGTCCAAATCATGTATGCTTTTTTACAGAGGTGAAATTTTTGCCTTGGCCCCATCATGAGTAACTTAAATTTAAAAGTATATATTTATTTTCCAGAATGAGCCACACAACAATACACCTCCCCTTCTCGAGCCTGGCACACAACAACAGGCTCTTTGTTTGAATCTGGAAAGCATTTTGCTTTTAACCCACTGTTCAGGGCAGGGGGTCTGAGCCAGGATGTGCAATAGACGCATGAGGTCTTGCCCTTCTGCAGGGTCTGCCCTGTGCTTCCTCGGCGGCTCTGCACCTCCCCTGCCGCCTGCAGCCCCATCTTCCCGCTTCACTGGAGGAACTGGGGAGGGTGGGGTGGGAGGACAGGCAGGAGAGGCTCTGAATGCTCTGGCAACAGGGGGAAGGAAAGATGACAGCCACACTGCCACTCTGCTGCCCAGGAGCAAGGATATCTGCCTGGAACCCTTCACCCTGTCCCTCGCTCCTACCCCAGGTGGGTAGAGCAGAGGAGAATTTGCTCCAGGGCAGGAGCACAAATCACTGTTCTGATCAATGAATCTCCCTCCCACTGGACCTTGGGAAACGGAAATGTTGGGGGTGAAGAGAAACAATCACTATTTTTTCTTTTTTACCTGGTAAATAATTAAATGAAAAAAAACCCGAGCACTTGTCCTTGTCTCTTCTTTAGGTTAAAATTAGTTTCTTGTTCCTTCTTGCCTCCCTCTACCTCAACCCCAGCTCATAAACACTTTGGTTCTTTCTCTTAAGGCCACAGGAGAATGGAGAAAATATCTCCATATCTTTTCTACATTTACATACAACCCACAATATAGTTTCACAGTATATAAATTAGAGATGGAATACAAAGAGAAATTGCCAAATCACAGTGGCCGTGGGGAATTTTAATACATTTTTTTTTTTTTTTTTTTGAGCAGAGTCTCACTTTGTTGCCCGGGCTAGAGTGAGTGCCGTGGCGTCAGCCTAGCTCACAGCAACCTCAAACTCCTGGGCTCAAGCGATCCTCCTGCCTCAGCCTCCCGAGTAGCTGGGACTACAGGCATGCGCCACCATGCCCGGCTAATTTTTTCTATATATGTTTTTAGTTGTCCAGATAATTTTTTATTTCTGTTTTTAGTAAAGACGGGGTCTCGCTCAGGCTGGTCTCGAACTCCTGACCTCGAGCGATTCACTCGCCTCGGCCTCCCAGAGGGCTAGGATTACAGGCGTGAGCCACCGCGCCCGGCCCAATACATTGTATTCTAATAGTGTGATTTCAACTCATAGATCAAGTAGACCAAAAATTAGAAGGATATGGAAGATTGAACCACACAATTCACAAACTTGATTCTCACTGAAATATCTTCAACTCTGTATCTAACAGAGACTATTCGTTTTTCAAGTACATATAGAATATTTACAGAAGTTTGCCACGTATAATACTACGACACAAAGCAAGTCTCAACAAATACTAAAAGGTTAGTATTGTGTTATCCATATTCTTTGGTCATCATGCAATTAAGCTAGAAACTACAGCAATGGGGTAATTGAAAACATGTTTGGAAATTATAAAACAATTCTAAATTACTCAGGGGTCAGAGAATAAATTATATTGGAAATTGGAAAATTTGTAGCACCACCAGCCTCCTTGAGAATTCTGGACCCACCAGGGATGCTCCCATATCAGTGTCTTTATGCTGCTTGTTCTGCGTATTAAAATTCATGCAATGGAGCTCAAGAGATACTTAAGGGGAAACTTATATCCTTACATGCTGCTATGAAAAAAGAGGGACAAATAGATTGAAAATTAACACGCTACTAAAAATTTCAGGAAATCTATTAGCAAAGTATCTTTTTTAAAAAATTTATGCATTATCAAGTTTGGTTTATCCTTGTTTTTCCAGGATGGTCTAATATCAGAAAATCCCCTCACGTCATTGACCACCAAGCCACCAGCTGCGGCCATGGGGGTTGTCAGCTGAGCCGCCAGGTGTCAAGGTCGTCTGTAAGACAAGGAGCCAGGCTGGGAGGAGCAGTCAAGTCTCCACTTTCACACTGCAGTAGTAGGCAAGAGACTGCACTAGAAAGGATGCCAGCTCCCCACTGTCCCATTCTCCCCGGTGGAACTACTTAGCGAGGGGCAGATGAGCCAGCCAAGGGACGAGGAGTCCTGAACAAAAGACTCTTGTGGGCTCTGGATGTGGACCTGGGGGTGGGTGGGGGCCGGGCGGGGGGACGGCTGCTGAAGCGGCTTAGAAGTGGTAAAGTACTAAGTGGGATTGGAGAGAAGTGCTTTCAAGTCCCACTCCCACCGCCACCCATAAGGGATCTCAGCAGAACGTTCCTCCCCCATAAGAAGCCTTCTGACTAGAGGAGCCCTGGCCAGGAATGCGGGTGCTGCGGGTACGCGGGAGAGCATGGCCAGGCGGGGCCTGGGCTGAGCCTGGGCTGAGCCCTTGCCAGCCTGCAACTCCCCCAGACCGCAGCGGCTGGCTGTGTGTCCAGACTCCTGCAGGGACAGCAGCCTCCACCGCCAGGGCTGCCAGGCAAAGCCTTTGTAATTGCCTCTGGCCAGGCCTGGAAAATCCGCATATAGGGTTTTGGCCTGGAGCCAGACTCCTCGCAAATTCTAACACATTCTAATTTCACAGATTCTAACCTGCATATGGGCATCTTGCTGACGGGTTGCATGGGGCTGAAATCCAATTGCAGTTTTGCTGCCAGGCTGCGGACCCTGGCACGGGGCTGCTTCTGCCTGGAGGAAGGAACACTTTTGTCTAATTTCACACAAAGGTACCGTGTGGGCTGCCGACGGCCCTGTTCATATCAACAGATGAAAGAGTAAATATCTTACAAAGTCCTCAATCAGTGCAGAAGAACACTGACAAAATTCAACACCCATATGATTCAATAAAACAAATTAATAAACTAGGTCTAGAAGAGAATTTTCTCAACCTGATAAAGTGTATCTAATATAAACCTCTAACAAACACCATAAAGAAGAGACAAGGCTTAATATTCATTTCTAATCATTTCCCCCTGGCCCCTTAGACCCCACTGGGGCCACAGGCTGTCCTTTGCGGTTGGCACTTGAACTGGGGAAATGAAATCTGGGTTTGGAGGTAGTGTCCAAACATCTGCAAAGTCATGTCACCGTAAGGGGACATTGGCAGAAGTGTGGGAGCTGAGATGAGGACAGGCCTGAGCCCCGAAGCCCACTGGGGAGACCCTGCTCACCCCATCTGGGTTCCCAATGCTCTGGCCCTTTAAGAAGGGCTAGAACTCCGGAGGGGCTGAGGTCCTGGTCTCCTGGGAACTGAGGGACAACAGAAGCAGCAGAGATTTAGGAGTGTGGAGGGGACACTTCTCAGCTGGGGTGGCACACAGGACGAAGGCCAATCAGGTAGAGCGGAGGCTGGGGTGGATGGCGGTGCAGTCCCCTCTCTTGACAGCCTGGCCACTTCTCTCCCCTCCCTTTTCTCTTGCCCCCACCCCCCCTGCTCTCTGCCCCTCCCGCCACCTTGGCTCCACTTATGGACACAGTTCTTGCTTATAAGGGTTTCTTAGTTGATTTCCTTGACTTTGTAGGTTAAAAAGAAATAAAATATTCTGCAAACCATGATAATTTGATCTTATCAAATTTCTAAGTTTTCCAGTTTTTATGTCTTTTGGTCAATTGGCTTTTCCTAGAACCGCTAGAAAAATGGCACCTAGTAGAGGCGCTGGGAGATAGCCTTGTCTTGTCCTGAATTTAATGTGAGACCTCTTCTTTGACCATGAATGTCAAAGCATAACCCAGAAGCAGTTAGTTCATTGGGTAACTAACTCACAAGTTCACTAAGCAGGGAGCCATTCAATTCTTATCAAGGAAAGAGGCAAAAAAAAAAAAAAAAAAAAAAAAAAAAAAAGGGATGAGAGGATTTACAAAAGAAAGAGTGTGCCAGACTAGGAAGAGTGAATGTTGGTTTTCTAGTTAAGGTGATTAGTTGGAGGCTGTCTGAGAGGCCAGTCTGGGTAATCTATTCTGGAATAGGTTGACTAGATCCTTAGAGGGGGAAAAATTCAGTTATATATGGACATTACAGTCTTGAGAGTTAAGCTGTGCAGGACACGTGACAGGCTGGCTACAAACAGTGTCTGTCAGTACACCCTGGCGTCTTCCCAGAGCCAGACCAGGATCACCCATTTCTCTTGGCAGAATTTCCATGAGAGAGAGACTTCCACTGTCACTGCTGGTTTGTGAATACTTCCCATTGCTGTCACAGTTAATAGAATTTTCTGGGCTTAACATTTGCCCTTTAGAATTCTACAGATATTGTTCCATTGTCCCCTGGCATTGAGTTGCTAGGAAATTCTGCAAGCCACATAATTTTTTCCTTTGTATCTGCCTAAATCATGATAGTAGTCTTTTTTTAATCCCCAGGGAAAATAATTTTACCATAATCTATATCAGCCTTTTATTGATTGATTGATTTTCTAGAACACCATTTTAATTTGCTAAGCCATTTTAACCTGTAGGTTCACATTTTCTTTTATTGCATTTTATTTTTTCCTGTTCCAGTAATTTTGTTTTCCACCTCAGGTATACCGATTATCCGTATATTGGATTTCCAATGCAGGTTTCTGTATTTATATTTTTCTTTAACTGCTTTAATCTCTCTGGCTTTTTAAAAAAATTCCAAGTAGTTTTCTATGTGGAGTTGTTCATGTCTGAGAGTAGCTTTTATTCACAAATGACTTCTTATAGTTATTTAGATTTTGTTATATTAGTTTATAAAAATAGTAAATTTAAATACTTAGTTTTCATTAGGTTTTAAATTTTAATGTATAAATATTATACTTTTGTTTATATATCTAATATATATTATATATTATATTATCTATATATTATGTATTAGATATATAAATTATATATATTAGATATATATTCTATATAAAATGAGTACAACTTTGGTAAACTCAAGATGACAGAACAAATTTTACTTAAACATTTGGTCCCAGTTTTACTTATATTTAGTAAGTTTTTAAACATTTCAGCTGTACTTATAAATTTCATATATTTGATATTCCTTTTTTTAATTGGAATTTTTATTGAGAACATTGTAGAGTCCCATGCATTTGTGAGAAATAGTATAGAGAGATCCCGTGTACAACTGACCTGGTTTCCCCCAGTGGTAACATCTTGCAAGCTATAGTACATCAGTACAATCTACTAATCTTAATCAAATTTTTCCAGTTTTACTTACACTCGTGTGTGTGTGTGTGTGTGTGTGTGTGTGTGTGTGTGTATTTAGTTCAATAGAATTTTATCACATGTAGGTTCATGTATCGACCACCATTGTTAAGATATAGAACACAAGGATCTCTCCCAACTCTTTTAGTCACCCTCCCTTCCCTCCTTCGACTTCAGGTGGGAGCTCCTTTCTGTAGGGTCGGGGAAGAGCTCTGGGTCCCCACTAGACCTCCGCAGACGCTGTCTTGGCTGGGAGGGGAAGAAGTGCCCTGTTGCTGCTCCTCATGCAGCCTCACTGACACCACGAGGATGGGGTGGCCTCTTCATTTCTAGGTGGGGTGAAAGCCCTGCTGTCTGTCCACGAGGCCTCCTCTGATACCACCCCGTAGGGAAGGGGACAGGTGCCTTTTTACCGCCAGGTACAGGTGGAAGTCCAGGTTCCCCAGGAGTCTCTACTGGCATCACAAGGAAGGGGGCTCATTACTGCCTAGAGGGATGAAACTCTGGGCTTCCCACTTGGGCTTCTCTGACATCACCTTGGCAGAAAGGTTGCGGTGCTCGTTACAAACTCATGAGGGTGACAGTCTAGGCGTCCCTCTTGGCCTTTGCCTGTGTGGGTGGGGAGGGTGTGTGTTCGGGGTACCGCAGTCATTGTTGCAGTGTTTTTTGTCCTGCTAGGCTGCCCCTTTCCTGGTTCTTTGCTTAGAGAAAAAAGATTTTGTTGGAGTTTTGCTTTTTTGTGGTTTTGTGGGTTTTTTTTTAGTCCATATCCATTGTTGTTGATGAGTTTCTGGCTTCTTTAAGCTCCAAGTCTGGGGATTTGAGGCGTAAAGAAAACCTAGGGGACTTAGCATTTTGTTGTTCCTTGGACACTGAGGTCCCTAGCCGGCCTGCTTTCTTTCAGAATCTTCCTGTGTTTGTTTTATATATAATGTCCAGGAGTTTTAGCTGTATTTAGTGGAAAGCATAGGAAAAAGCATGTCTACTTTATCTTCCCAGAAGTCCCGATTTTCTATTTAAACACACAAATGAATCACCCAGCAGGCTTCGAAGCAAAACCTTCCAATGTGCTGTACTTAAACAACCCTCAGCGATCTAAAATATCGTAAAGCCAGTTCTCGTTAATAGTACAACACTGTTTACCAACTTAGTCAAGTTCTCGTACATCTGCCCATTTAAAATTGTACGTCTGATATCCATTTTAACTTTTAAATTAGAATCACCACCTAATGCGTTAGATTCTGTACTGTGCCAAAACCACGTGAACATTACAACGACTTTAAATAACAAATATAAACAGGACATTCTTAAACTTTACCTTCCTGGGATGGAAAGACGCTTAAACATGAAGAGAACAGTTTGTCATCTCAAGCAAGCTGAGGTTACTGGGTAGACAATGCAATCCTATGTTACCTTCTCAGCAGAGCTGCGGCTACTTACAGTGAGCTGTGAGACTAGGACACGGACTCTAGGGATGCCGTTGCCCACAGTGATCTTGCGCGTGGCAAAGAGACTTGCACTGGGTCATTATTTAGGGTCGTTGTGGCAGCGGGGAACTCCAGGTCTATCCCCTCAGCTAGGACTGTTTGCAACCCCAGGTGCCCGGGATTCAGTGCTTTCATTGTCTTTCAATCACACCTCCCATTCTGGCTGATATTCTATGGCACACACCTGGGCTGCTTTTCCCCTGATTGGATCCATCTCATTTATTTAATTCCTGACTTCTGTGTCTGGCTATGGGCCACGGGATTAAGACAATTCTAATGACATTGCAAAGATGGAGAGTCTTAATCTCGTTTCAGAGCAAGGCCTGCCTGGCAGTGGGATTAGGGTCCCAACTCTACACTTTGTGGCTAGGGGGCCCTGGGCCAAACCTCGTTTTATCCCCCTACAACATGGGTAACAATTTTCATCTGAAAGGGCTGCTGCGAAGATGAAAATGCAGTGTGTTTGGCAAGCTTTATGCAAATAGTAATTATCCTGGTTTTCGGAAGCCTTTACTCCGCAACACTGATGTGTTCTCAGCATTGTTGGCACTAGCTTTTGCTGTTCCCACGAAGAACATGATTGCCTCTTTCATGACTTTCCATAGCTCTGACGGTTCCCTTTCATCTCAAACCATTGTCTATCCATTGAACATGGAAATCAGGCTTTCTTTGACTTCTGTGAAGTATGAAGCACTTGTTAACTGAAATTTTCTTCTGTTTTCTCAACAGTCTTCCAGGATATTCTTATCCTGTGTCTTTTTCCTGATGTACTCTTTCTTCTTCTTCTTTTCTGTAGAAATTCTGCCTGTCCTTTATCTTGCTTTTGTTGTGTCTACCCGCCTTTGAATTGGGACCATTCTACCCCCACCTGCTATTTGGCCCCAAATAATGCAGACAGATGTGCTTCTATTTCCTTCCTCCATTTACCTGGTATCCCTAGATAACCTCCACCCACGGTGCAGGCCTGGGTGCCGAAACCTTTCTTTCCTGTTTGGCCTCTGAGTTACCTAAAGATGGGGTGGCAGAAACTAGATTCCTGGGCAGCCTTTGAAAGCTCATCTCTGAATTTGTGGAACACCTGTATGGTGAACCAGCTCACAAGAGGCGAGGGCTTGGGTTTTCCTCCTGGGTTTTGGGTTTGTTCCTCCATTTCGGAGAGAGACAGACACTTTGTTAGGAAAGCTGGGCCCTTGTTTTCTGGGCCAGCATGTTTTCCTCCCAGGTCATATCTGGTCATCTCTGGTCCATAGCTGCTAAGCGGACTTGCCTCTCAGCCTCCTACCTCCCGGGCGAGGGAGCCTGATCAGATAAAACGATGCCATTGTGTGCCAGCCCCCACTTCCATTAAGCCAGCATGGGGAGGGGGTGGGGCTAGCAAACTGCATCTTATTTTTTTCTCCATTTCTCTGTCCCCAGGTCCCTTTTCCCAGTCAACTTTTTGAGGGACAGTCCTCCTTTCCTCATCCTCCCAGTGTCTTACTGCAGGACCCCCTCAGACTGTCCTGCCCCTGTACCAAAACCTGTGTCTTAAGTACCCTTAGCTCAGGGCCCGGCTTTGCTCTGGGCTGCTCTGGGCTTCTGGATTTAGGATGGCCAAGGGCTTACGTTTTTGAAAATTTTCAGGGAAGAGGAGAATTTCAACCTTGGTCTCCTAGATTATATATAATATCCCACCCAACAGACTGTCCGATGGCAAGAATTTTAGGCTCCATTTAAGGTGGATTGCTGGCATTATCACCATGAGGGTGCCTGCCCGACCCAGTTACCCACAGGCCAGCACACCTTGTCAGCGACCTTGCCGTGTGAACTAGACGTCTTTACAGTTTCCATCAACGAGGGAGAGGAAGAGCAGTGATGGGAAGAGGGTGCTGAATACTTGGTGTTCAGAAACTTCCTTCCTCCTCATTCCTCTAAGTCCCTGGGGAGGTGAGTGGGAAAATCTAGCACTGCCACTGCCTAGCATATAGTATTTAATGGCCGCTCGGAAGTGTTTGCTGAATTTAAATGATCCTAGAAGACAGTGTGCTGTCACGGCGGGGAGGGGGGACGCAGAGCTGACCTTGGAATCAGATGCACCTTTGCGCAAAGCAAGACTCTAGCATTTAGCATCTATGCAACTTTGGACAAGTTATCTCACCTTTCTGGGGCTCGGTTTTGCAGTGAATGTAATACCTAGTCGTGTCGCTGTGGGAGAAGCGGTGATGTTTGTGTTAGTGGCAGGTGCACCCAACCCCCTCCACCCCATAGATGACAAGCACGCGCCGCTCTCCCGTTTCTGCGATAACTCCCCCAGGCCGCGCGGTGGCGCTGCGCCTCTGCAGAGCCCCGGGCCTCTCTCGGGCGCGCTGGCCCCCGGGGACCCTGCGGGCGGCTGCGACACGCAGGCGGCCGCGGTGAGCGCCCCGGGCCTGGAGGCGATCGCCTGGGCCCCTGGCTCCCGGGTGGGCGGAGGCGGCTAGGCGGCGCAGGGCAGGTCCCCGAGAGCCTGTGGCGCCGGGGCGGAGCGCAGCGCGGGGTGCGAGGCCACCTCCGGCGGCAGATCCCGGGTGGGTCGCTGAGTAGGAGCCGGGAGACCCTTCCCGGGCCATCGACTGGCGGAGGGGACCGTGGCACGTCACTTCCCCGCCGCGGAGCCTGTCGCCTCACTTGCCAAAGGAGACACCTTGGACCAAGAGGTCTCCAGGGCCCGTTTGGCACCGGCTTTGCGGGGTCATGGTGGGTCCGGGGTCTGTGCTCTGACCTGCGGCCCTGCCCGTCTGCCCCGCAGGCTCTCCCGCCTGTCACCCTGGCCCTTCTCTGCCTGGACGGTGTCTTCCTCTCCTCGGCCGAGAATGACTTTGTCCACCGGATCCAGGAGGAGTTGGACCGCTTCCTGCGGCAGAAGCAGCTGTCGAAGTAGGCTGGTGTGCGGAGCGAGGGCGCCCGCCCCGCTCGGACGGGCAGGGTCTCCGGAGCCTCCTGTGCCCCTCCCCCGGGGGGTGCATCCCAGGGAACTGGCTGGCAGCCGGCTCTGACCTTGGCCTTTAGTCTTCGTAGGGTCTGCTGTCAGCCTCTTCCAGCTGCGTCTTTCCTTTGTAATTCCCAGCACCCCCCCACCCCGCCCCAGATGAAGGGGCCCGACTTGGGGATGGGGATGAGCCAGCAGCCCCCTGTGATCGATCATTCTAGCCCAGCCCCTCTGCAGTCCACCCGGGACCCAGTGGGCAGAAGGAGCCTGCCGTTAAGCCACACTTAACCTGGGAGCGGACCTGGTGGAAGTGCGGCTTCAGGGGCTGGACCCGGACCCCGGCTCAGCGCTCCTTCCCGTCCCTTCCCAGGGTTCTTCTTTTCCCCCCACTCTCCAGTCGTCTCCGGTACCTGATCCACAGAACAGCAGAGAATTTTGATCTCCTGAGCAGCTTTTCGGTTGGGGAGGGCTGGAAGAGGAGGACGGTCATCTGTCACCTGGACATCAGGTGTGTAGCCTACCGCCTCGGATGGTCCTCAGCAGTTGCATGTGGCTGGTCGGGCCAGCTGGTCAGCCCCTGGGAGGGCAGAGCTTGGTGGGAACCAGGGCTGGGACCCCGAGGCTGCTGTCTCTGTCCCCAGCCCCAGCTGCCTAAAGTCAGTGCTGCCATTTGCTGCGGCAATGGAGTAGACAGACATTGTGGTATTCACTTGGCAAATTCAGCTACACATATTGGGCCAAGAGAGAGAGAGAGCAGTTTCAGTGGTGCGTATGTTGGGGGGTTGGAGGGGGGTCTACCCAGCAATCCAGAGAGACCAGGGCAGCGGAGAAGCCCCTGGTGGGCATTCAGTCATCTCTGTTCCCATGTGTGTCTCTCAGGATGAGCATCTTATGGCAATGACTTTGACCTTAGTGCTTAAAGTTACTTGTTTTTCTAATAGCACAGCTCCTAAATGCAAGTATTTACCTCACCTGGTGCGTAACCGGAGATCCAGCCATCTCTAATTCGGGTTACCGAGATGGCGTTCAGTCTCCATCATGACCCCTGCCTAAGGGATTTTTGAGGGTCCTTTGGGCTTTGGTTTCTGCCTAATGCTGACTTGAGTGTCACACCTGAGTGACAGGTGGCTCCAGCAAACCATTTTCCTTTGGGCTCCCACACACTCTGACCTCCTCTTTCTGTTCGTGCTCCAGGGTACCCAGTTCAGATGGCCCCTCTGGCCCCTGCCGCCCTCCTGCTTCCCACCCTGTGAAGTACCGTGGTCCTCGGCCCACCCCAAACCAGGGAGTGACTGCTGGTGCCCGAGGTGCACGGGCTGGCCGGTGGCATGGACGCAGGCCGGACCAGCCTTTGTATGTGCCCCGTGTGCTGCGCAGACAAGAAGATTGGGCGCCGAGTTCTACCCTGGGGCTCAAGGGAGAGCCCCCAGCTGGCGGGCTCCTGGAAGAGCCTAGAGAAGTCGGTGCTGGGGACCCCAACTCTGAACAGGGACTCCCTGTGTTGGTGACTCAGGGAACGGATCTAAAGGGCCCCGGCCAAAGTTGCAAGAATGAGCCATGGCTGGACCCCGTTGGTCCTGAGCCCCCAGGATCCCAGATTCCCTCAGGGAAGGGAGACACGGTGGAGATGGCCACACAGCTTGTGTCCAGCCTGCAGCTGGGCCTGGAAGTGGGACAGGAGAGTCAGCTGGAGAAGACCATGGTGGCAGAGGAGGGAGAGGAAGAAGAGGTGGAAGAGGAAGGGCCTGGCAGCTGTTCGGAGGACGATCACAGTGAGCTGCTGCAGGAGGTGATGGGTCTCTTGAGCCCAGAAAAGGGAGGGCGGAAGTGAGGTGGGTGTGGCCGTGGGCGGACGGGCACCAAGGGAGGGTGGGGCTAGGGTGCAGGGCTGGGTGTTGAGTGATAGGGTCCCTAAGGAAACATGGGGATGTGGATTTGGGTCTCAGCTCAACCATTTAGGAGCTGGTTGACCCTGGGCAAGTCATTTTGCTTTTCTTAGTCTCAGTTTCCTTATCTGGAAACAAACATGATACCTGCTTTGGTAACATAGATAGAATGTATGTGCAAGTGCTGGGTCACGTGCTGCAGATATCGGTCATGGAAATTACTCTTCTGCTGGAAGCCTTGTCTTACGAACCTCGTTTCCTTGGAACCACGTGTCTGCCCCCGAGACTGGCTGTGGATTTGGTTGGGAGGGTGGGCATCTTTTATTGTCATTTTATATGTGAAGAACGCAGACAGAAAGACTTGCTCAATATCACATCGTTCACAAGGGACGTCCCGGACTTGCCCAGCTCTGTCTCTTACTGACTGCAACTTTGGCCAAAATTACTTAACTCTTTGGCCCTTAGTTTCCCCATCTGTAAAGCAGGGATATAGAATATAGTTCTCAGGGTTATATGAAACATAATGTGTGTAAGTGCCAGTCACCCAGTGGGGACCCCATACGAGGAAGTGGCCTCCCCTGAAACCCACGCTTGACCTTCCAGCCCAGACTCCTGCCAGGCAGGGCCCCTCCTCCCTGCGGAGCTCAGAGTGTGGTTTAGTGGCTTGGAGCCCTGTGTGTCAGCGTCCCTTGCTAAGGGGTCTGATCTCTGCAGATCATGGACAACCTGACTGAGAAGGAGATTCAGATAGAGAAGATCCGAGTGGACTTGTCCTCCTTCATGGAGGACCTGCCTGCAGAGAAGGACTTGGCCCACGTGGTGGAGATCTATGACTTTGAGCCAGCGCTCAAGACTGAGGACCTGCTGGCAACATTTTCTGAGTTCCAGTGAGTGGTGGCCAGGGAGGCGGGGTGCTTGCCTTCTGGAGGGGAGCAGAAAGGGGGTGTGTTCCCTGGGCGCCGAAATCCTGGGCAGCTTAGCCTGCTGGCTGTGACTGCAGGAGGGGAGAGCTGAATTTTTGGTTATAGACACATTGTGGAGGCCCTAGATCTGGGCTGGTCCCCCTGCACAGCCATATACCTGCCAGGACCCCGTGAGACCCTCCGTCAGGCTCAAGGGACAGGGCAGCCCACCCGCCTCCGCTTGCTCCACCCTCCCAGCAGGCTGTGGGTCAGCTCGGTGCGGGCACTGGGTCTGGGGTGACCTGAGCCACTCAGCGGGGCAGTGTGGAGGTCGGGATAGAGGCCAGAAGGGCCACGTTGAGACCAGACTTCCTTTGTCCTCAGTGTCCCCAGATTCCTTTGGCCCTGCCTTCCTATCTTTTCTCCTTTTTTCTTTTCCTTTTTTTTAAATTCTCAATTTCCTTTCTCCACTTGCCCTCTCTTTTCCTGCTTCGCCTTTTTAAAATCCCGTTCTGCACGGCCCTCCTTGCTGCCCCTGCTTCCCAAAACCTTTCCCCCTGAGCTGGAGGGAAGCCCGGGGGACAGCTGGGTGGGGCACGGCCAGCTGTTCTGTGTCCCCGGTGACTTCCTCAGCCATGGTGGCCAGTGCCACCAGAGCAGCTGGGTGGGCCCATGCTGTCTTTAGCTTCTCACAGGCCTTGGGGTCTTCGACGTGCTTATTTGAGGTCCTGTCCCCATCCCTGACCACAGAGACTCCTGCATGCCCAGCCTCAGACCCCACGCCCTTGCCCTGGCTGTGACCGGGCCTGTGAGGAGCCCTCTTCACCCTTGGCACTGTGTATACGAGCTCTTTGAGCCCTGGGGGGACCCACCTAACATATTAACAGGGGTGACATTTGTCTTTCTGAGGCTGAACACATGGGCTTCAGAGAAAGTTTGCTGCAAATGGTTGTCTCCTTCCCCGGGGAGACGGGACCTGGCCTTGGGCCCGCGGTGTTTGAGGATGGGAGGTGGGAGGGAACTTGCCTATAGGATTTGGAGGGGAAAGGGTTTGACCACCTGCTCTCCTGAGTGCTCTGTCGCCTCCCCACACAGAGAGAAGGGGTTCAAGATTCAGTGGGTGGATGACACGCACGCTCTCGGCATCTTTCCCTGCCTGGCCTCAGGTAACACAGCTCACGGTGGCTCGGCCCTTTCGCTGATCCCCCTTGGGAGGGGAAGGACCCCTGGTTCCCCGGTGGAGGTTACCCGTCTCACAGGTGCAAGCTCGCCTGAGCTAGTGGACTCCCAGGCACTGCTCCCAGCCGGCCCAACGCAAAGTCCTGGGGAGCTGAGGGGGCCCTGGCCCAGACGCCTCGTAGTGACGTCTTAAGTAACAAGCCTTCCTGTTGTGTTAGTGCTTTCAATGCAAAGTCTTCAGACTCAGGTGACATTTACTGTGCCAGTGTCATGGGCCAAGTCCTATGGCCATTCCCATATTAGATGAAACCACAGAAAAGTACTGCTTGTGTAGGTCAGAAGTATTCAAATACTGGCAGTTTCATATGGTTCACGAAGGTGCATTCTCATTCAGTTTTCACTTCAGCCTCAAGGTGTAGGTCGGGTTTACTTCCAATTTCCAGAGGGAGAGACTGAGGGTCTCAGAGCATCAGGGCCCACCCCAGGTTACAGAGTCTCCACGTTAAAGCTGGGGACGCCACGCAGCCTCCTGGCTGTGGCTCCAGTGCGCCTGTCCCTCTCAGCCACTTTCCTGCACTGCCCTGCCGGCCACTGCTCACTCTGGGTGTGATTTATAAGTCTCCAACACCCCGCACCCCGGGCTGGGCGTCCCAGATCAAGGTCTTCTGAACAGCAGGGCTGTCACTGGTGGGGCCCATCCTCGGGAGAGACTCAGGGAGGGGCGGTGTTCAGAGAGGGAACAGAGTGGGCTGAGGACTCCAGCTGCAAGGAGGGAGCCGCCGAGAGGCCACCAGTGCCATGGAAGAATGCGCTCTGGCTGGGGATGGCTGTGGCCTCCTCCTGGGTCCTGCCACAAACTGTGTGGTGTAAGCAGGTCATGCCCTGGCCTCAGTTTCCTCATCTATAAAATAGTGGGCAGCTCGGACCTGGAGCTCTCCCAGCCCTGCCCCGCTGTGCTCTGTAAATAGCCGGGGTGCTCCACGGCCAGGCCTGACTCAGGGCAGTGAGTGCAGTTCCCAGGGGGGGTCTTCGTGGTGAAAAGGGGTGTTTGTTTTAAGCGCCAGGCTTTAGAAGGCGGAGTCTGAGGGACGAGACAAGCAGGTGGCAGTCGTCTCCTGCCCAGCCAGGGTGGTGTCAGAGCAGCCCTGCCCCGAGCTCTGGATGGGCGCACGGTCCTTCCGCACCCGCTCCGAGTGCTGCTGGGTCCTGGGGGCCTCGCGGGAGGAGGAAGCGGTGGCTCCAGATGTGCTTTCCCTCCACAGCGGCCGAAGCCCTGACCAGGGAGTTCTCAGTGCTCAAGATCCGGCCCCTCACGCAGGGAACCAAGCAGTCCAAACTCAAAGCCCTGCAGAGGCCAAGTAAGGAAGCGGCCGTCCCTGGCGGGGAGGCTGGGGGAGTGTGAGTGCGCGGTCGGGTCGGGGCGGGGCGGGGTCTCCCCTCTGTTCCTTCCCCTGGGTCAGCCCTGGGTGTGATCCCGGCTCTGTCACTTATTTTAGTTGACCTTGAGCAAGTCACTTAGTGTGTGAGTTGGTTTCTTCTCTGTAAAGGAAGCAGATCATGCCTGGAGCCCTAAAGGCACACAGAAGGTGCCAAATAGATGTTAGTTCCTCCCCTTTCCTCTTCTCCCGGAAAGCATGGGGGTGTTCAGAGGCCAGTTTTCCGACTGCGAAGTAATAAACAGGCCGGGGAGAGGCCTGCTGAGGCCGTCCCTGCTCTCTGGGCTGGTTACGTGGCCTTTGTCCCCGGCTTCTTGGAACAACCAATATCCCATCTGTGAGTCCAAGAGCTCCAGCTGTCCCATCTGGACTTGCTTTCCCTGCAAAGGACCCTGTAAAGCAAGGAGGTGGCAGGATTAACCCTCCCACCCTACTGCAGACACAGAGAAACAGGGTGTGGAGGTGACAGGTTGGGTCAGGACCCCTCAGGGAGCCCTAAGCAGGCCCCTTGTGTGAGCATCTGGACACACCGTGGGCACAGCTGGGCCCCAGGCCCCAGCCATGGGACATTAGAGGTTGGCTCAGACGGCCTCAGGCTGCTGTCGCCTTGAGTTTGAATCCCCACCGTGGGGCTTCCCTTCTAGAGCTCCTGCGTCTGGCGAAGGAGAGGCCGCAGACCAACACCGCCGTGGCCCGGAGGCTGGTGGCCCGGGCCCTGGGGCTCCAACACAGGAAGAGGGAGCGGCCTGCTGCGCAGACTCTCCTGTCGCCCTGAGCCCCCGAGGCCCAGCCGGCCTGGATTCTGCCCCAACACCACAAGCCTTTACAGACACCAGAGCAGCCCAGCGCCACCGTGGGGCCTCCCCGTGGGGCGTGGTGGGCTTTAGCTTGGTCTAGTCCCAGAAATTGAGAAAAAATAAAAACTTAAGTTGTTCTAACGCAGTTGCTTCCAAATGTAATGGTCCGCGGTGTGACACTAGGGGGTGCTGTCCCACTTCCCACTGCAGGCCGTGGCTGCTAAAAGAAGAGGCCACTCAGGAACTTGGCCCCGAGGATCCCAGCTGGCCTCGAGGGCCATTGTGCCGGTTGGCCTGTTTACGGGGTGGCTTGTACCTGCTCTGTGATACCTGCCCAGATCCTCCAGCGATTCATGTGTCCCAGCCTGCTGGCGTGTGCTGCAGGGCAGCTCTAGGACACTCGGGCTGGTCCCAGTGGTGCCTGTCGCTGTGGGTTACACCAGGTGCTTGCAGAAATAAACACTAAGCCAAGAGCCGAGATGTACGCATGCTGAGTTTGCTTCCCTACTGGGAACAGGTGTGAGGCATCTTTGTGGGGGTGGCGCCCTCACTTCTTCCGGTTTGGGTGGAGTTGGTGCCAGGGTGCCCCTACCTGGAGCTCTGAGGTCACTGTGGATGCTCTGACTCGCTGGGCCCCAGCGTGCTTGCGACACAAGCGGGAGCCTGGCATCCGGGTGAGAGGGCCGGCCGGGAAGATCTTGGAGCCCCTGCCGTGCTGACGTGCACCCTCCTCTGGGACGCTGTCCTGTGATGCTGCAGTTTCCGTGTCCCGTCTGCTGCTGACACTACTGGACCTCCCGGCAATTTCCAGTACAAACAGCAGAGTTCAAGAAAGGTTAGGACTCGTGTTCTTATTGATTTCTGTGATCGCCTTAGACTGCTGCTCCCAGAGGCTGCACCTTATCTACCGAAGGAGGCCTGGCAGCCACACGGGACCGCAGGGCACATGGGAGCCCATCTCCACAGGAGGGACACAGGAAGTGTATCCGAAGCTCCGTTTTGGGAGAGCGAACACAGAAATTCTGCTAATCAGGGCCCCGGTGCAGTGGTTCAAATAAAATATACATCTTTTTCTTTTTGGAGACAGAGTCTCACTCTGTCCCCCGGGCTAGAGTGCCGTGGCGTAATCAAACTCCTGGGCTCAAGTGATCCTCCTGCCTCAGCCTCCCGAGTAGCTAGGGCTATATGCATACACCACCATGCCTGGCTAATTTTTCTATTTTTAGTAGAGACGGGGTCTCACTCTTGCTCAGGCTGGTCTCAAACTCCTAACCTCAAGCGATCCACCCACCTCGGCCTCCCAGAGTGCTAGGATTATAGGCATGAGCCACCACACACAGCCTATCTATCATATATTTTTTATTGCAATTTTCAAGTATGTGTAAGCGTCTTTGATGACGGATGGTGTCTGGTGAGCATCCCTGTCACCCAGCACCCTGGGGATAGCACCGTTGAATCCACAACCAACAGAACTGGAACAGGAGTCACTTACACAGGTGGGCTGGATTTTCTTCTCAGCTATATTTCCGAAAGTCCAGATGCCTACTATTAAATGCCACTAAATTTCTTTGTGTTTCAGAGTCTGTGAAAATATAATAATGGTACCTTGAAAAATATAAGGTGGTGGAGAGAAAAGCATCAACAACGAGCTCATGTAATCAGAAAGCATGGCAGCACGGTTTATATATGTGACAAGGCGAGGAAAGCACCAGCTCCGAGCTCATTTAACACATTGACTGCCATGTGAGTTGTATTTAACTCAGGCTAGTTTTCACTGGGGCCCATGAAACAAAACCCTACAGCTGGTTCTTGAAAACCTTACTTATTGATGTTATTGTTACAATTAACATTGTAACAATTAATATGTTGCAAATAATATTATAACGGTACATTACAATTACTATGTTACAAATAATATTGTAACAATGAATGTTACAAATAATATTGTAATTTTAATTCTAAAAACATGGATTGCATTGCATAATAACTCATGCACAGAAAACAATAAAAAATAACAAACCAGAAAGGATTGTTTTGTTTTAATAAAACACCGTGGCTCCAGGGGAAAAAAATTTTTTTCTAGTACGGCAGTCAAGGTGTCAATCAGCAAGTGTGGCAGCGTCACGTATATATGTGTGTATATAGTAACAGGCTAAGTAGAGGCAATTGGTTTAGTTGGAAGAGAGGTCCAGATATTCAAGTTTGCTGGAAATAACTTAGGAGACAAGGAGTTCAGCCTGTTCACCTCTGGGGTCGATAAGCTCACACCTTCCCACAGGTTACTTGAGAACGGCCCCGGGTTACCTGTGGTGAGCTGGGTGGCTGTGCTGGGACAGGCTGGTGACCGTCTGTGTGCGGGCCTGGGGTCCCAGGCAAGGCTGGCTCTTGGTGCTGCTCCCACAGCCTGTGGACGAGCCCCACCCCCCAGCAGCCTCCCCAGGCCTTAAAGGTCAGGCAGCAGCCCCGGTGGATGATGGGACCGTCCTCTTCTTCCTGAGCTTGGACACAGCCACCGCGGGGTCTGGCTGGGGTGACTGGTCAGACTTAGTTGTTGGGGGAAGTCCCAGGGAAGATGTGGCGTGGCCCGAAGACAGGAGGTGACCACGGAGGCTGCTTTTCTTCTCTCTCTCTCTCTTTTTTTTTTTGGGACAGGGTCTGGCTTGGGGGTCAAGTGATCCTCCTGCCTCAGCCTCCTAAGCAGCTGAGACCACACCCTGCTAGTTTTTTAAAAAAAGATTTTTGTAGAGACGAGGTCTCACTGTTGCCCAGGCTGGTCTTGAACTCTTGGCCTCAAGTGATCCTCCCGTCTCGACCTCCCAAAGTGCTGGGATTATGGGCGTGAGCCAGCACCCAGCCCACGGAGGCGTCTTTACTGCGGGGAGAGCTGGTTATTTATGAGTCCGCTGAAGTGCTCAAACTTTTTTTCTGTCTCTTCGCTGAAGGAGCCGCCTGCAGAGTAGGAATTGGAGAAAGAGTTGGGCAAATCAGAAGCTCGGCCCTCTCCTGAGCAGGGGGTTGGCCCTGGGGCTCTGCTGGGGCCACCTCTGTGACCCCACGGGGGCAGGGACTAGGTGCTGGCCATCTCCAGGAACAGGCACGTAGCGGGTGCTGTGTCAGGCTGAGTGAATGTACATAGTGTCTTTAATTTTTCCCTTCACAAGAGTGAGGGCTGTCACTTTTCCTGCAGAGGAGAAAGCTCTTTCCCTCTTGTTCCCCAAGGCTCATGATCCAGGGAAACTGTCTTTACTGGAGACCAGAAGTGACAGTGGTTTACTGGCTTCTAGTTTGTGACAGGGAAACCTGATACGCAGAGCCCACAAATTGCTACACCCACATTTTTGAGGCCACGTGCATAACGAGTTAGTGGCCTCGGCTCTAGCCCTTAAATAGCCTTGGGGTCTGTCCCGGGCCGGCCCGGTTCGGTACCACCCTCCCTCTGTGGCCGGAGCTGGCTGTAAAAGCCCAGTCTCCACCCGGCCTTGTGTGTGTGCGGCTTCCTTCCTGAGCGTGGCGATGCGACACTGGCTCCGCTCCCCAAGCTCTTTGCCCAAATTAGGAAGCTGCCGCTGGTTCCTCGAGAAAGTAGGGCAGCGCTGGCCTGTTTCCCGGAGGGTGGGCCGACAGCCCCGGGCAGGGAGGGGACAGCCCGGGGCCTTACCTATGTGGCAGTTGTACATCCAGATGCGGTGGCCGTCGTATCGGCTCCTGCACTTCATGATGTTGTTGGAGTAATCGGACTCTGCAACCTCGAAGTTGGGGTTAATGACAACCTGGGGGAGAAGCAAGGCAGAGGAAGCCGTTGGTCCCCCCTTGGCCACCTCCACCCCAGGCCTGGGACTCCGTGAGACCAGCCCGGCTGCCGTAGCCGGTGACCCCAGGGAAGGGCAGGTGCTGGGATCCAAGGGCCGAGGGCGAGACTCCCCAGAGGGGTCTTGTGGGTTCCGGCAGAGCCCATGGGGCAGAGATGAGCTCGGGGAGGCAGAGGGAGTGTGGCCTGGAGGAGAGACCTTGCGTCCCTCTGTCCTCAGTGTTGAGTCACACACACACCCCTCTGCCAAGGATAGGCCTTCAGAAAGGGGTCACCCGCTCCTGGAGCTCTGGGAGAGTCCCCAGAGCAAGACGCTGGAGAGGTGAGAAGGATGCAGGTGCCCAGATGGGTGGGGAGCAGGAAGATGGGACTCGTCCCAGCTGTGTGACTGCAGACACGTCCCTTCCTCTCTCTGGGCCTTGGCCGGCTCTGTAGAGCAGTGGGCTGGACAGGGCCATCGAGCCCCTGCCTGCTCTGCAGATCCAGGGCCTGTGCCGGGGCTGCTGGTGGAGACTGGCCCCCCTTCCCTCCTTGTCTCCCCAGCTCAGCGGACGTCGCCTAGGGAGCAGGAATAGGAAGGGCTGTTATTCCAAGAGGGGGCTGTGACAGGCCAGAAAAGGGGAGATTTGGGATGAGGAACTGAGGGGAAAAGAGAAAGAGGAGGGAGGTGGAGGGTAACGGGACAACAGCCGTGCCTGGCACGGTGGATGAAGGTGCACAGGACCTCGAGAGTCCTGCCACATTGGGGGGCTGAGACACCGGCAGGTAGGCTGCTCACTAAGGAACATTCTCTAGGTTTGGGGCCCCAGAAGGGCCAGGGCTCGACCCTTAGGAGGCCGCTGGGCCTGCCCAAAGAGATGTGGTGGAAACCAAGGCCAGCACAGCGCCCGCCCGTGTCCTGACCCAGTGCAGGGGCCTTTCTGGGGGTCCCCTCCTCGCCCGCTCCATCCTCCGTCCAGCTGCTCCCCAGGCCAGGGCTTTCCATGCCTCATGCTCCGTGTCGGTCCCAAGGGACGTATTCTTTTTGATGAATCAGTATTACCATGCCCCTAACGAGTCCATTTGCTAAGTGCATAGTTTGGGGATTGACAACACTAAACACAGAGTTGACGTGACCCGGGTTTGCCTGGCTGTGAAATGAGCACAGTGGCGATGCCCCCTCCTTGGTGATGAAATGAGGCAAGTCATGCGCCAGGTTCGGGCAATGAATAGTAGTTAGCAAAAAGATGGCATTTGTCAGAATACATGACGGTGCACACCCACCCGGCAGAGTGACAGCAAAACTCAAAGCCAAACCGACAGGCACCGCACTGGGTACGTGCACGTAGCCACGAATATTCATATTTTAAGTAAACAGCACTCTGCTCTTTGGCCGGGCCTCTCCACGCCTGCGGCTCTGGGCTCGTGGGCGGAAAGTGCTTGGCTGTCTGATTTCCAGCCTCTGAAACTGCCTGGAAATCTCTCAAAGTCCTCTGTGGTCACCTCTCTGCAGGTGTTGTTTCTGCAGAGGGCCGTCTGTCGGCGGGGCTGCAGGCCCGGCCCTGGGCTGGCTGAATGCCCCCTCGGGAACGCTTTCAAGGCAGAATGACACATTTCTGGTCATCCGCTTTGCCGCCCCACAGGGCCGGCTGGAACGCGAGACGGGAGGAGTCGTGGGAGGGAATGAGAGGGTGGAAGGAAGCTTCTGCAGGCGGCCCGCACCAGAAGGTACCCCGTCTCCCCCACCAGCGAGGGGCCTGGTCAGAGCATGCAGCTATTTGCAGGGAAGTGGGGGGCCAAGGCCCCCTGGTTCCTCCTCAGGGCTGGCCTTCCACCTGGGCAGAGTCCCCAAAAAACAGTGCCCTGGCTGGGCTCTCTCCAGTGTTTGACAATGTACCATTATAGATTCATTTCTTTGCATTGAAAATGGCCCCCTCTGCAGATCTTTTATGAGGCAGATGTTTCTGGGAGAGGGAAGTCATATGAGAGATTGCTTTCAGCCTGGACAGCATGGGCCGTGGCAGGGTAAGGCACTGGGATGGAGGGGAGGGTATCTCAGCAGGAGGTGAGGGTTAGAGTAGGGACAGATCCCGGCCTGCAGACGCGTTTTGATTGGCACCAGGTGTTGACGACATCTGCTGTGAATGTCTCGGCATCTCTGTTCCCCCAGGCCCTGCACGCGCCCTCTTTCCCAAGCCCTCGGGCTTCACATGCTTGGGTTACCCAAGGACTATGGCGGCCTCTGGGTGTAGCACCCTGCACTTTAGACAGCCTGGCCTCCACGCAGCCTCCCTTCCTCACCTGGAACAGGTAATCTCCAGGGGGTACGTCGGTAATGTCGATCCACTGGCAGTCGATGTCGTGGCGGTACATGTCCCAGCAGCCCATGGTGATGCCCTGCTCGCCAAAGTTGGCACACTCGTAGCTCTTCTGGATGTCTGGGCGCCGGACGGAGGGGAACCGTCACCAGGCACACATGGCCTGTGGCCGCATCTCTCTTCCTGCCCCTGTCCCCCACCATCTGGGCTCAGCGTCCCCACCCCACTCTATAGGTTTCTGATCTGTTCTCATTTCAGCGGAACCTCCCACTCAATTCCCTCCCCACACCCCAACCCTCCCTTCAGGCCGGGCTCAAGATCCCCTCCTCCACGAAGCCCTCCCTGGCCACTCTGGTTCACTCTGGCCTTTCTGTGAAACCCTCAGCCTGGCAATGGACTGCATGTTCCTCGGGGAAATCTTAAGCCAAAGGCCCAGGGTGGAGAAAGGCAGCAGGGCTGAGGGTGACACAGGGTCCAGCGTCCGGCCTGGGCTCTAGCCGGGTGGCTGTGGGGATGGGAGCATTCAAGTCCCCCAGAAACCCTCAGCTCCCCCAACACAAAGGTACCTCCTTCGCATTCTGTGTCCTCCAAGCAGAAGCTGGCCTTGTGGCCCTCCGCCACCTTGGTGCCATTGAGGTTCAGCAGGTCATAGTGGGTGAACACCTCCATGCTGTGGTAGTGCCTGCGAGCGCGAGAGAGGGCCAGAGGTCAGTTTCTGGGGCAGCCGCTGCCTGCAAGCAGAGGCCCAGCTGGCGACCGGGCTCTGGGAACAGCCCCGCAGCACGGTCCACAGGAAGGAAGACAGAAGAGTGAGCCAGGAATTGTGGTGCTTCAGGGAGGGCCTCAGGCTCTGGAGCCGACAACCCACTGGCCTTGCAGAGCCTCGGTCCTCTGGTCACTAAGGGGGGTCGCAGTGTGTGGCTTGCGCTCCGTCACACACACTATTGGTTTTAACAAGCAGGGACCCTCCTGAGCGCTCAACTGGCCCTCACAGCCCATTCCTTTTCGGTGCGCTTTCCCTAGACTGAGAAAAACATCCCACTTTGATGTGTTTTGAAAACTTTAAAAGTGGGAATACGATAGGGAGGGAAAGAACAAAAGTGGGGAGGGTAGTGAGCCAGAGGAGAGGCGGCAAAGAACAGGCGCTAAGAAGTCGGGCGTGTGTCCTGCGTGGGACACGCTCGTGCCAGGGACGTGTGTGCGTCAGGCCAGGAGTGGGAGGGCCTGCGGCTGTGCCTGGGGCCCCGGGGAGGCGAGCTGCAGCGACCTGTGCTCCTCGAGTCGAGCAAATGGAACGAGGAGGGGAAGGAAGACAGCTGTGGGGGCCCCGTGGGAAGGGGGCAGGGACAGAGCTTGTCCCCTGGGCCGCCAGTTTACATGACGACTTCCCTCTCTCCACTTGGGAGGGATCGAGAACAGATGCGGCGTGTCGGAAACTGATGCGCTTGGTTCAGAAGAAACAAGGGGAACGTGGCTGCCGCGTGCTGCCCAGGCCGGGGCTGAAGGAGGCTCTCGCTGCCCGGCTGTCACCATCCCGATCCCAACACACACTGGTGCGTCGTCGTCACAAGCACCTGCAACTATGCCTATACGCTTGTCTCTGCCATTACAGGGACATTTGGAAAATGGGGAAACTAAGGAACAAGGGGCCAAGGCACGGGGAGCAGAGTCCCCCGTTTCATCTGTGCATGACCCGAGGGAGGATGACCTTACCCGCCCTCAGGGCTGGCATCGGGACTGAATGAGGTAAATGTCGTAAAATACCCAACACGAGGCCGGTAACAGGTGAGCGCTCAGCACCTGTCAGCTTCTCGGTTCCTCCTGCTGTGGCCGCGTCGCCATTACCACCCCGTTACTCCGTCACTCCTGTCACTGCAGGCCAACCGTGGCTGGCCTCAGGTTCCCTCTGCCGTGCAGGGACAGAGGAGGGCAGAGGGGAATGAAAAGGGTGGGTTTTCTGAGAGGAAATGAGAGGCTCTTTTTCCCTTCCTCCTGTGTTTGCTTGTGCTAAAAATAATGCCGGAGTTGCTAAGTCGGTCTTCCCTGGTCACTCACGCTCCCGGGCAAGGCGATGCTGAGCCGGGGGCCCGCGGAGAACATGCACAAGGACGCATTCTGTGGCGGCTGGAGCGATGACTTTGACTCTATTTTGGCTTCCTGCAGGGGCAGGATGAGACATGAGGTCTGACTCACTGCCTAAAAAATGTCTGCGTCGCTCAGAGAGGGGCTTATGTGCCCGTGTTTACCGGGCTGGAAAGACTGAAGAGAAGGAGTTTATGTTCCGTCGTCTAAACAGAATTCAGACAGAGTCCACAGACGGACTCTTGTGAGGCTGACCCCGCCGTCCCGCTCCGCGGCTTCCTGCAGACTTGATTTAAGAGGCTTCCCCAGCCGCAGTTCTTCCCCTGCAGATGCCGGGCAGGGAGCACTGGTTCCAGAGCCTCCCGGTGTGGGCTGGCTCCGTGCTTTACCTGTCGGCGTCCGTGGGTGACCCCCAGGGCCACGTCACCCTGCCAGCTGCCCGGAGGTACAGTCTAGAACACTCCCCACTATTCCGCCCTGCTCCCAGGAAACACAGAGCGGGATGCGGGGCAGGTGCGGGGCGAGGAAGGCTCCCTTCCTCTCTCCAGGCCAAGCTGTCAAGACCCTTGGACATCTAGGCGGGGCCTGATCCCTCCGGTGGAGATAGGGAAACGCAAACTTGGAAGGAAATTCCAGAACTCCAGGTGACAGAACAGCCCGGTGCTTGGTGGAGGTGACCGCAATCTGGGCAAAAGGAAGGGCAGCCTTCCCCGTGGCACTCCAGAGCTCAGTGTTGTAAGACGTGGAACCAGTTGGGGCAGGAGGTGTTGGATGAATACATGGATGACAGGTGAAGCTGGTTCAGAGAAAGACGGGAGGTTTGGCTCTGTCCTTTGCCATTCTAGGTCGTTGGTGGCCCCGGGAAAACTCTATCAGAGCCTCGGTGCAGATGTTCGCACTCGGCGTCTCTTCCCAGGCCAGCCACGTGCCCTTGGCACCTCCGGAATGGATGGTCCTGGTGGTTCCCTCCCACGGCTGGGGCAGTGCTCCTGTCCTCTCACAGAACGTGGAGGGTGCGTCCCAGTCCCCAGGGCTGCTGCCACAAAGGCAGGGCCCTCCTGCTCGCCCTGCCCTGCCATCCCCACGTGCCACGTAGCCCCACAGGTGTGATGGGGGCCTGAGACTCGCTCCCAGAGGCCACATCACCTCTGAGGGTTTTGACCCTCCGTGGGGGCTGTTCTCCCTGTGGGGGAGGCCGGGCGCAGTGAACAGAAGTGTCCCCTTTGCAGCAAAGCCACCCGTCACTCGGAGGGCTGGTGGATGTGCTGGAGGAACATAGCCAGCACGTCCTTCCCTCTTCTGCCCTCCCAAGCCATTGGCTGGAACATCTGCAAGCCAAGACATAAAACAGACCACAGGCAAATGGGGGCAGTCTGAGTTCCCAGGGCACCAGATCAGAAGAACACTTCCAGGATGTCACCATGGGACTATTCTTAGAGACCGATTCCTTGGAGAGTAAGTATGTGGCACACAGAGGCTCCTGCCGTGTGATCTCTGGGTGGGCCGCCATATGCAGGGCTGGGATGCAATCACCCTCTGCTTACAGACCCCCGCTGCCCAGGCCTCCCACCCACATGCTCCCTGGAGACCAGGCCCCGAGACCGTCATGACTTTAGCTCTCCCTTTTCACTTCCACCCTGGAGAAGACTGACGTGCTTCTGTACAGAGACCAGAAATTCTTTGGCTAATTAAGAAGTTCAGAACATTCAGATAATCATGTTAAAAGAAAATCAACACCCCTAAATTCTATCACAGTCTTTTCTTTGGAAACGGGTTGAACAGCTCTATCCCAAAACTGATTTGAGTGTGACTAGGCCATCAGTTGTGACATGAAAGAGATGCCAAAGATAGATTTCTATTGAAGATTCAGCGGGGGTAGGAGAAAGAGTGCACGCTTTGGAGTCAGACAGCCCGGGCTGGGACCCCTGCTCTCTGGATCGTCTTGGGCAAGAGACATAACTCCAAGCCTCTGTTTTCTTACCTATGAAAATGAGGAATGGGGGGGGGCCTTGCCCTTAGAAGGGGATCGTACATGCTAGTCCTTGTCCCCCATCATTGATCACCACACAGAGCTAGGAGGTGCCTCGGCATCACGTAGACGAGGCCTTCCCGTTCCCTGATGTGCGCAGTCACCTGGGAGTCGCGTTAAATGCAGACTCTGACACATGGGTCTGCAGTGGGCCCTGGGACTCAGTACTTCCCAGGCCCTCAGGTGGCGGCAGATACCAGTGGTCCAGGGACCTCCCCTTGAGAAGCAGGGCTCTAGTGCAAAGGCTTCGTTTTGTAGGCGAGATGTCTGGGCATCGAGAAGCGCAATGACAAAGCCAAAGTCTGAAGCCCTCAAGGGCTTCCTGCTGTGTTGGGTGGCAGAGGCCTCCCTCCCTCCCTTGTCAGTAGTGCGCTTGCTCCTGTTCCCTCTACCTGCCCAGCTCCTATCTGAGCAGGGAAATCCCTGGACGAGCAGGTTCTGAAGTAGATGGAGAGTCAACGTGAAAAAAGAAGGAAAGAAACAAAGGCAAGGCAGGAGGAAGAACAGGTGGCTGCTGTGGGCTCCGGCTAGGGCTGGCTGTAGGCTTTCACCCCATCCTTCTGTCTCGCCCGGGGTTTATAGCACTGCAGATGAACAGAGCTGGAAGGGACATCTCAGGCAATATGGCCCAGGTGGCCCGACATCCTGCAGCCGGTCGGAGGCTTGGCTGGGTTTAGAGACCAGGTCTAGTGACTCCCGGGCCTAGAACTCTCGCCTCCACACCCACTGTCTTCCTAAGATAGTAAAAATATCCACCGGTATGTGAAATACATTTCTAGATGAGCTCAGAGTCCAACAACGCAGAGCCCCAGAGTACCCTGCAGCGCACAGGCCTGCCGTGGGCACACGTGGAAACCCCGGACTGACGGCCAAGGATGGGGGTGCCCACACATCTGCATCCCGCAGATGTCAGCCGAGCAGCTTGGCAGGGGCGGAGCGGGGAGCCCACCTGTGGCAGTCGTGCCAGATCCACGCGTGGCGGCCCTTCTTGGGCCGGAAGTCGGCCTGGCCGTTGTTGTGGATCTGGGAGGAGAAGCGCAGGAGCCGGCGGTAGCCCGTGGTGGGGTCGGTCTTGGCGGCCGAGGCCGAGAGGCAGTTCTCCTCCATGGCGCACTGGAGCATGAACATGGGCCGGTCCTCCAGGTAGGTGGTCTGCTGCACTATCTCAGCACTGAGGACCAGGTCGGGCGCGGCTGGGGAGGAGGACACGGTGGTCACCAAGGCAAGAGACCCCTCCCCGAGGGTTCCACTTCTGACTCCCAAGCTGGGACAAACCCCTACCCCCACCTGCCACCGCCTTCTGGAATGGGCACAAGGACTCCCCAAGGTTACCTGCCTTGCTTAAGACCCCAGATTATTCCTGCCCTTTGCTAAGAGATCTCTTTGACACCCCTTTGGTTATCAGGGCACACAGGCAAGATGTTGACGAGTGTTGAATCTGGGTGATGGGCACATGAGGGTTCATTATATATTATTCTACTTCCAAGTGGCTTTAAATTTTCCATAATAAAAAGCAAAAAACAATAACGATGTGATTGTGCTACCCAGTGAGAGCAAAAGCTGCTAATCGCTTGGTTTGATTCTTTTGGGAATGACGTATTTTCCAACGTGTATAATATTATGTGTAGATTTATAGTCTGCTAATACTCTTCCCTTTAAAATACATCTTGACATATTTCCATGTTAATATATATCCATTGCAACATTCATTTCATGGCCACACAATATTTAAGTCATAATCCTATCTATCCCATATTTTTAGTTTTGAGTTTTTTAGCTAAAAAGCTGTGCTAAACATCATGTGTATCACCAAACTGCCTTCTCAACAGGCCCTTCCAGTTCCCAGCCATCTACACTGTTGTCCCCAGGTGCCTATCTTCTAAAAAAAGCTTAATTTACTCAAATTAGTGCACTGCACATAGCAAGTGTTAAAAGAATGACCGATGGCCACAATCTAGTTAGCTAAACAATTGTATTAGGAAGCCTAGCTTCTTTGCAAAGGGATTCACTGTCGGCTTCCCCTTAAAAGTGAGCTTTCCGGCGGCATTTCTAAGTACACTTCAATTCAGAAAAATGTCACATATAAATTATTTATGAGAACCTGCTATCTTTTATTTTGACAAGTTGCTTGTAAATTTCTCAAGCGAGTGTAGTCTGTGAGCCTTGTGTCCCTCAAGTTCACCTACACCTGGGGTGGGGGGAGGGGCTGTGTCTTGTTTCTCCCTCTCCCTGCACTGCCCCCAGGCTAAGGCTGCAGGTTCTCAGTAAACACGGAACTCACTGGCGCCCTCTAGAGAGCAGATCCGCCCACAAGCATTGGGTGTGGAACTGAAGGGCGGCAAAAGGTGCAGGAAGATGGGATGGGGGTGGGTAGAGGATGGAAGGCAGAAATCAGGAGGCTCCCGTTCCCTGATGAGTGTTTCCTCTTGGAGGGCATGCCGGGATGCAGCATTCCTCAGCCCTGAGTGTTCTGGGCACACTTACTTTTATAATGGTGTTGCATGAGTCTCTTACTAGTTGTTGGCACCCAATGGACAGCCCCTCTGCAGCCCTGTGAGCTGATCTCGAGCTGTGCTGTTGCTGAGGGAGGCTGGCCTCCTTCCAGCGTGGGAGTGAGGAGTGGGATCTGGTTAGGTACTGTGGCTCGTGCCTGGCTGGCAGCCTGAGACCTGCGCTCTCCTGCCATGGCCCTGTCATGGGATGGGGACTTGACCACTGTCCATCAGCCCTCAGAGCTCAACTGAGGCCTTCCTCTGCCCACCCATCTCTGGGATGCTACAATGAACCCTGTGCTAGGCTCTCTGGGCAGAGCCGAGCAGGGGACAGGTAGAGACACCTTATACTCTAGCAGGAGACAGACATATTAATTACTTAATGACAACTGCGATGAGCTTGCTGGAGAAATATGAGGTGCAATGGGAATTGTAATACAGGGAGCCTGAAGGGTGGATGGCCAGGAAAGACTTCTTTGGCAGAAGTTACCATTTAGCAGTTCTCTGAAGGATAAGCAGAGATTTGAGGAAATAGCTCTAAGGCCAAGGGTGGGCAGAGCCTTCAGCCAAAATAAGCAGCCCATCCAGAGACCCTGTGGATGGGCGGGGGTGGCCTGAAAGGAGGCTGGACAACGCAAGCCCTGAGCCAGCCCCTTGGTTCTTGAGAGTGCGGTGGGAGTCTTGGGCGGGATTTGAGCAGCAGAGGTGGGAGTGGGAGGTGGCTTTGGCTCTGGCCTGGGGAAGGGAAGCCATTGTGGGGGCACATGTCCCTGTGGCGACCCCAGTAAGCAGCCTTTGCAGTGATGCGGTGTGCAAGATGGTTGTGGACACACGGCCTAATCTCTCTAGGACTCCCAGGGAGTCACCAGGCAGCTAAGTTACCTCCAGGGTCTGAAACATGAAATGACCTACGGAGGAGGCGGAAGGAGGGAAGATGTTATTGTCCTCATTTAACCCTAACGAACGGGAGCCCCCAGTCAGTGATCTGCCCGAGGTCACTGAAATAGTCGGCAGTGGCCCTGCGACTTGAACCCACGGCCACCAGACTCCCAAGTCCCTCCCTCCAGCGTTCCTTTCCTCTACGTCATGGGCAGGGATATGCAGTTGGGGTGCAACCCCCAGGAGCTCTCACTTTCTGAGCAGGCGACTCCTGCCCCGTACTGCACCCCGCCCTGGGGGCAGGTCACGTACTCCTCGTCATCGTGGTGGCAGTGTGCCAGGGACAGCTCCGTTCCCGAGCACTTTACTCCACTCATGACCACTTTGTTGTCGAAGACATTTCCGTGCCAATACCAGGTCTCCTGGATGAATCGACAAAAGAAACGGCCAGTGCGTCACCTCGAATTTCACTTTCTCATATTCTACTGACTTGCAGCCTCACAACAGCCCCAGGGTTTTACAATCTCATTTTTCACAGGGAGACAGCGGAGGCACAGAGAGCCACTTACCCAAGCCACGCAGTTAGTTGGTGGCAGAGCGAGTGAGGGTCCAGGTGTCCTGATCCTAGCACTTGGGTTCTGTCACTCTCCCCCTCGGGAGAGTAGAGCTAAGGTTGCAGTAAAACATTTGTGCAGTGATGCACGTCAGGAATGGCAGGTGCCTGCAACGCCCGGTGCCCACTCCCTCCTCGAGCCAGGGCAGACATTGCTAATCAGTCACAGCACTCTCTCCTCTAAGCTGGAATGTGATCTCAGAAGACAAGACCAATTGATGGGAATCGGCAAATGTCAATAATTAGTTAGATATGTCATAAAGACTAACTTCTGGATTTAGAATTTTCCCTGGCTGAAAGAACAATTAATGGAGTAGTTCTGCAAAGAGGCTGAGGAGACCCCAGGTTCACGACGCTGAGATTTACTGGGCCCCATTGCTCTCTGGGGCTTTAAAGCACTGTTAGGATCTATTCTCACATTTCAGACAAGTTCCCAGCAGAGAAAAATGAGGAACCGAAGGGGACAGTCAGGCGCAGAGCTGGGATGGGGACACAGGGACCTGTGTTCCTGAGGTCTCTTGGGCTTGAGGTCTGAAGCAGGGTTAGGGTTCAGGGCAGTCTTCCCCGGATCCTCAGAGAGAGAGAGAGAGACCACCAAGACAGGAAGGGCCTTGGAAGTACCGCGTCCGAACCCTCCTGTGATGGCTAATTTTATATGTCCACCTGGCTTGGCCACGGTACCCGGATGTTTGGTCAAATACTATTCTAGATATTTCTGTGAAATAGTTTTAGATGAGATTAACATTTAAATTTGAGCAAAGCAGATTACCCTCTATGATGTGGGTGGGCCTCATCCAGTCAGCCAAAGATCTTCAGAGGTCAAAAGGCTGAGGCCCCCAAGGAAGAGGGAATTCTGACTGCAGACGGCCTCAGATGCGAGTTACACACTAGCGCTTCCCTGGGTCTCCGGCCTGCTGGTCTGCTCTACAGATTTCAGACTTGCCGGACTCCATAACCATGTGAACCAATTCCTTAAAAGAAGCCTCCCTCTCTCTCTCTCTCTACACACACATACACGCACACACACGCTCATACGTTCTATTGGTTCTGTTTCTCCAGAGAACCTAACCAATAACCCCTTCATTCTCCAGATGAGAAAACTGGGTCCTTGACAAGAGACAGGGCTTGGAATGGGTGGCGGATTTGGGACTGAGGTCAGGCCCAGGCCTGTGTCACGACCCCAGCTGAGGCCTAGGTATCTGAGGAATGAGCTGACAGGAAACAACGGTAGCTGGACAGCGGCTCTGTTGAAACGTGGCTGTTTTTCCACTCTCCCTGGAGAACTGCCAGTTTCCGTGCCCTGGCTTGTCGGAAATATTATCAGCAGAAACACGGCGTTGCCCCGGGAAGCCGAGCCCCCAGAGCAGGGACCGGGGCAGCTACTCAGGACTCAGCACCTCCTGTCAGAGCCACCTGGGCCCCGGCCAGCCCCTGGGGGACAGGCTCAGCCAGGACGCCGGCGTCCTCCTCTTCCCTCCCTAAGAAACCCCTTTCTTAGGCCCCAAGAAGGGCCACTTGGGAAGAAGAGCTGGAGTCACAGTTAGCAAAACAGGATGAGGATCTCAAAGCGTTTTCCTGTCGTGTAAACTGCTTCATGAAAATGTTTAGAGCCAGGCTGCTGAGGACTTGGGATTAGTCATTCCACGCCACAGGCAGGACACTGGGGCATGGAAGGGGGGCCGCTTTGCCACAGACCATTCGTATCGCTGCGAGAATGTGGGAGGCTCAGACACCAGCTGGGAAATGTTTCGGCCAGAGTGGGCTTTCAAGAGAGCAATCGAGGGGAATTGGGAGGTTGGGCCTTGGGCTGAGAGGGTTGTCACCGCCCTGAGGGACTGAGTTGTCTCCTTCTGTGAAACACACATCAGGACCCTCCCCAGGACCAGCTGTCAGCCCAGGGTGAACCGCAGCCTGCAGAGCGAGAGCCGACCAGAGAAACAGAGTCCAGCCCTCGTTCTGCAGCCGGGAGACAGGGGCCAGGGGTGGAGGGTGACCTGCCCAAGGACTTAGGGCTGTAAGGGGCAGGGCGTGGTTTCCTGCCTCCGGGTCCACGGCCCTGTGCCCCGTCCCTCCCACACTGGTGGGGAAGGTTCGAGGCAGAGGGGTGCTGACTGCAGGGAGGGCAGGTGCGGGTCTGCAGCCAGGGCTTCTCACCTGGAAGGCGTTGCTGGCGAAGCCCAGGCCCAGCTGCCGGCACACCACCATGGCCTCCACGATGCCCCAGTTCTCGCCGCACACCGTCCCCCAGACGAGGGACCCGTTCCTCTCCACCAGCACCTCCACCCGGCCCTCGTAGGGATTGCGGCCTCCACTCAGGCGCACCTGTGGAGACAAGGCACGGTCACCAATGGGGACAGAGGGGAGCTCCCCCACCATAGTGCCATCAGCCCCAGTTTTCCCAACCCTGAAGCCAGGCGGTCCTGCCCAGGACATGCTCAGACTTAGCAGCGTCCTCGAGAGTCCCCTGTGTGGCGGCGGCGGGGCCAGCTTGGTCTTCAGCGAGGTCCCCATCCCAGGCTTCCCGGGGCCCTAGAGGCCTCAGCAGCTGGGGGGCCCACTGACCCCCATGGAGCACCACGGCAGACACTAATGCTGCTCCCAGGAGCCTATTAGTGGGGGCTGCTCTTCCAACCAGGCAGCTGGAAGGATGTGCCCAAGTAGCCTTGAAGTGTCACAGTTCTCTGAGACCCTTCCCCGCGCCCTTTCTCCTCACCACAGCGCCTGCCTGGCCTGGTCCAGCTCCTGCTCTCAGCTTGTCCTGCGGATCCCTGCTGAGACCCTCCCAGCCTGTTTGACAATTCTACTTGGCGTCTCGGAGGAGATCCCAAATCCGAACTTGTCATCTTTTCCCTCTCCCCATAAATGACTGGGCGTGTTTGTTCCAATAAAACTTTATTTACAAAAACAGGCCTAAGGGACAGGCTTGGCCTGTAGGCTGTGGCTTGCTGGGGTCCTGAATCTATCCTGTTATTCAAGCCAGAAATGGAGGAACGACCCCTGACACCCTGTCCTCTTCCCTCCAGTCCTCCCCACGCTCCCTCGCCTCTTTCCTGGACCTCTTGCTGTCACAGATCCATTCTCGACTCAGAGGCCAGAGTCATGTTTGGAGACACCTGCTCATGCCATCCTCCCGCTTAGACCCGCGCGTGGCTTCCCCTTGCGGTGCCGCTCCCCTCTCCAGCCTTAGTGCATGTCGCCCTCGCCGTACGCTCTGACCTCCAGGCCCTCCAGCCTTTCCGTCCCGTGGCTGCCTGACTTTCCCGGCTGCGTCACACGGTAAGCGACACATTTCATGTTGCAGCCCGCTGCCACCTGTGTGGTCCTACCCCCAGGTGGCTGGCCGGGGAGCAGTGTCCTTGTCCGGGGTCCTGAAGCCAAGGCGAGTCCCAGATGCTCTGGCTGTGTGCAGAACGTGGCTGGCTGCCACACTGACTCTGGGGCCAGGAAAACATGGTCACCAAGGGCACTTCCCAAGGCTCCAAGATGTTGCCGTGGTTCTCCAGGGTTGACCAGGCCTGGAGAGGCCTGTGTGACAGGGAGCAGGCTTCAATTGTTCTAGAAGGAATCTGGGCATTCCGTGCATGGCGGGGTGGGGTGGGGGCTTTTCTCCTTTTCCAGAGAAGACCGGAGTGTACAGAGTGGCTGGCCGTGAGGTTCAAACTTGGCCCAAGACACGTCTCACCATTCCCAGATGCCCAACCCAGCCACCGGCATCTTGGAAGTCACCCAGCTTGCTGACGAAGGTGGTCTGACCTCGCCAGCGACAATGGAATCCCGAGAGGCCTGGGGTCAGCCGGGAGCCTCTGGCCTCACCCTCCGACCGCGCCACCCAATGAGGGTTCCCAGGAAGGTCAATAATTAAAGTCTCTTAAAATAGCCTGGCGTTTCCCTTTTCCTGTTTCTTTGGTCCTCGGTGGCAGCAGTGTGGGGGTTTAAAGAGGTGAGGGAAGTGTGCAGGCAGCTCAATTTTTCTGAGCACGAACAGACAAACAGACAAAACAGCACCTCCAGCCAGGGCAGGGCGGCGAGGGTGCGGGTGTTGTGATAATGCTGTGGCTGGCTGCCCGCACCTATTTCTGGAGCGGGAGGGGCAGAGGGGAGGTAACACGACCCAGATGTTGGCACGGAAGGGGGCAGGGGCCTTTCCGACTCACATTCCACACAGGGCTCGGGCCTGCCGCGGGCCGAGGTTCAGAGGTGGACTGGAGGCCATCGAGGGTGCGGCCCTGGAGGGATTAGCTCACCGCAAACCCACCTGCCACTCCCGGGCCTCCCGCCTCGGCACCTCTCCCGGCGAGGAAGGAAAGGCGGCTTGGCCGCTGCTGGGAGAGCGAGACTACTCAGTTCCAAGCCTGCCGCCTTTACGGGCCGCTCAGGAGCAAAGCCCGGCTCCTAATGACCAGGGCAGGGGCGACCCTCACCTGTTTCAGCGGAGACTGAAGACTCCTTCGGGAGATTGGTTAGGTAATCAACTAGCGAGTGACTGTCATGGACTGACTGTGTCCCCCTCCCCAATTCGTAAGTTGAAGCCCAACCCCGATGCCACTGTATTTGGAGCTAAGGCCTCAAGGAGGTGATCCAGGTCAGACGAGATCAGATGGGGGGGCCCTAATCCAGTCTGATCTTGGTGTCCTCTGAATAGAGGACACCAGGGACACGCGTGGACAGAGGAAAGGCCATGTGAGGACACAGCAGGAAGCAGTGGCTGCCGCAAGCCTGGGAGAGACGCCTCGGGAGAAACCAACCCTGCCGACACCTTCATCTTGGACTTCCAGCCTCTGGAACCTCGAGGAGACAAATTTCTGCTGCGGAAGCCGCCCAGGCTGTGGTACGTAGCTAAGGCACCAAGTCTTGGTGCTGCTGCCAACACCCTCTGCAGCCCCGTGCACCACACAGCAGCTGGCCACCACCGCGGCAGGACGGCTGGGGCAGCCCCTCAGGAGTGTCTTTCATGGGTCACTTTCCCCGTTTCCTTCCCAGGGAATAGAGTCCACAAGTCCAGGTGTAAAACTCTCCACCCTATGCTTGAGCGCCTGGAACACCTCCTGGAGCCTGGGGCCCCGGGGAAGGCGGTTTGTGTTGGGAGGGGGGAACTTCTGCGGCACGACCAGGTGCCTGGCCTGGCTCAGCTCTACTGACCATTAAACAGTTCGGGGAAACGTCACTTCCTTTGGCCGAGGTACTTCATTCTGTCCAACTTCAATCTGTCTGAAGTGAAGAGTCCCCAGCATACCAGGGCTCGTGGCGTCACCTGTTCACCCACCAGCGAACGCACGGCTTAGCCGAGCTCTGCTGGGGGGCGAATCGCACGACACATAGTGTGGCCAGGTGGTTCAGTGGTGCCTTCGGCTTGCCGCTGCCATGTTCAAGAACTGCTGTCAGGGCAGGGGCCCGGCTGGGGAACCACCCTGAACCTGGTTGTGTCCTCATTTGCTCATTTTAAAAACAAGCACACAGCATGTCAGCCCTGTGCTGGGTGTCGCACAGATTTGACCAGATTCATGGCACAGGGAAGAGCATTCAGTAGGAGCTTTAAGCATTTATTGGGCCCGTGTGTAGGACTGGACAGACCTCATGCACGGCAAGGAAGACTTCATCTTGTTGGCTCCCCCTGTGGGCAAGGTCACTCCAGCCAGGGCACATGGTGTGGGTTTTTAGGGGCCCTGTCGCAGGAAGGGAGGGGTGTGTCTCTGGTCTGAATGCTGCTAAGATTTCCTTCTCCTTCCCTCTGGTTACCCAGCACTCCTGTATTGTGCTTACATCTGCGTTCCTCTGGGAAAGGGTCCGCACATGCCCGACCCCGTCTGAGTTGGGGTCCCTCATGTCACAGGAGCTATGGACTTAGCATCCCCCGCAGAAATGACCGAGTTGCCATCACACCGTATGTCCAGTCCCAGAGCAGGGCATAGCACACAGCAGGTGCCCAACATCTGCCACTGAGGAGGGTGGCACTTACATGGATGTGTCCTCACTGGGCACATTTGCAAATGCTATCATTGGTGACAGCACCCGCACACTCTCTGAGTCCATCTCAGAGCACCCTAATACCCCCTCTAGACTCCTTGGGAGTGAGGCCGGCTGGTGCACACTTCCTGGGCCCTCAGCGTCAGTCCCCTCCAGGCGTCTGGACTCACCTTTTTCTGAAAGCCCATGGCAGGGATGTTACATCTCACGCCGGCATCTTCCTCGTGGTTGCAGCCCTGGGACTCAGCGTTGAACTTGCAGTCTATGAGGGACTTCTCGTTCCCCGTGCACTCGATCTCATTCAGGTGGATGGGTCCAATCCCTGGAGAGGGAACACAGACACGTGCTATGAAAGCTTCTGAAGGTTTTTTCTTGAATTGGAAAGAAAGTCCCGGACAATAAGAACATACCTCTCCCAATAACAAAACTCTCCCAACTGCCTCTTGTAATCAGCTCAGCGACCCAAGCCTCTTCCCCCTGTCCTTCTCCTGCTGGGTCCTGACCCTCCACACCCCAACACGCTCCAAAACCTCCCACCTTTACCGTGTCCCACACTTGACCACCCCCCTTTCCCTTTCAGGGTGAGCTTGTTGGAAGGAGCACCTGTTTTTGTTCTCGTTCCTTCCAGGGCTGGCATTAGGATCTCCCCAGTCTGTTCTCCGCCAGCCCACCCTGTCTGGGGAAAGGGCACCTCTGACCCCCGCCCCTTGTTTTTACTCAAATCCAGAGGTCATCCCTGGGACCACCTCCCCTACCCCCCGACAACCAGCCTTTTCCCACGTTCTGCTCACTCCCCCGAAATCTGGGTGCTTTCCCCCAATTTCTGCCTCCACAACACTACCCTATCAGCCCTTGTGTGTGTGCCAATCTATTCACCCCACAACAGCCCAGGAGATCTGTAATGCCTGTTGAATCACGTCACTGCCTGTCTGAAAACCCTCTGGGGGCTTCTCACTGCACGCCGGGAAAAGTGCACGGGATCCACTGTTGCCAGATGGCCCCAGGGCCCTAGGGCCCCTGTCTCTGTCCGGCCCTGCCCACTCCTCCCCTCAGCCACACAGGGCTCCTTTGGCTCCTCCATTGAGCCACACCGGCCCCTCTGCCTGGACTCTCTCCCTCCCTGCTCCCCGTGCACCCTGCAGGGACCCCTCCCCAGTCTATGTTGGGCTCCCTCATGGAGGGAGCTATTTGTGGAATGTCTGTCTCCCCCACTAGGTGGAGGACCCACGAGGGCAGGGACCCTGTCTGTTTCCCTTTATATTTTCCCAGCCAGCACGTGGCAGACAGGAAATGCCCGTGTGGGGCCTACAGTGATGCTGTCAACTTCCCCGAGCACCTGTTGCCTGTCAGCCTCTGTGCTAGGTGCTGGGGACCCAGCATGGGCAAGGCAGGCCCTGCCCTGAAGAGCTCCCAGGCCCTGGGGAGGCAGAACTTACACAAAGACTTGTCACTAATAAAGGTGATGGTCACAGCAGGTGCTCTGGAGCCCAGAGGAGGGGCCCTCAGTCCTGTTGAGGGTTCTGGAGACAGCCAATATGTCAGCTTACTGAGGACCAAAAACTAACCTCTAGATCAACCCATACGAGTAGGTTAAGAGCCAAGTTTCTATTTCCTTGGAAATTCATAAATGCTGAAGCTTCCAATTCCTTGGGATTTTGTAAAATGATAAAAACACATCGGTGACGATGGCTGAAAAAAACCAAGGACTAAGAGTGGAAAGGCTGTGACAAAGTCCAGATCCTAAACAGGGCCCTGGAAGCCAGCCAGTGCCACCACTCTTGGGTCACAGAGCCAGGCAGCAACCTGGGACCCAGCCAGATCAGGAGCTTGTCTGGTGACTGTGAGGAGGAGGATGGTAGTAAGTCTCATTTAATTGAGCACTTACTATGTGCTGGATTCTATCCTAAGCACTTGCTTATATTAACTTCATTTAATCCTCATAGCAACCCCCCAAAATTGAGGCACCAAGGATTAAGTGGCCCAATGGGGGAGCCAGGATTGAAACCAGGCAGTCTGACCCAGCACGTGACCTTGCTAAGTTTCTGAAGCTCATTCAGGAGAGAAAACTGCATGTTGGAAAAGAAGGTTTTGCTTGGGAAAGAGCTGGGCTGACCTGGTCCAAACGCCCGTGCTCTCCCCCTCCTCTGGGGAAGCTCTTCCTGTCTCCCGCCTCCTGTCTAAGAAGCTTGGCTTCAAGGAAAACCTCAAACCTGTCCTCCGAGGTGCGGTCTGAATGACCTCACTCCTGTCCAAACCTCCCCGGCATTTACTTTTCACACCTCTCGCTCAGCGGGCACCGAGCCGGGCAGTCAGCCTGAGATTGGAGTCGGCCTCAGGGCTGGAGACTGCGGGTGATGCGTCCTTAGGAAGTGATGACACCTTTCTGAAATCCGCTTTCCTCATCCAGAGGGAAACTGTAATATCTGTTTTGCAGGGCTGGGATTATGAGGAATACACACTGAGTGTCAGGTGACCACAGACCCAGTAAGGGGCAGGTATTTTTATCAGCATTATTTCCTATCCCTCGTCACCTACGTGTTCGTGTACGTTACCCCCGATCCAGGGTACTGCTTGTTTCTCCCACTCGAAGTGAGCTCCTGCAGTGCAGAAACCAGAAGTATCCACGCTTGCAAAATCAATGAATTCTTCCATTCTCGGATCCCCCAAAAGCACTCAATCAGTGTTTGTGGATTGTGAGATCACAGCGCAGGGCAGGACAGGACAGGCTAATTCAAGCACCTAACGTGCTCTAGACTCCACAATCAGTCAGTCTCCTTCCAGCCCGACTTCTGTATAAACCTGTGTGGCTCTCTAGGCTACCCGGGCACGAGGCCCTGGGGTGTTCGGGCCACTCCCTGGAAGCAGGCGCTCCCATGGTGAATCAGAGCAGGGCACAGAGAGGGGAGACCCAGTGTTTCATCACTTCCCTGCCTCACCCAGTTCCGGGGTCTGTAGGGCAGGGTGAGAGGGCCGCTGAAGGACGCTGGACCAGATGCCACCTGTGGCCTGCCCATGATGTCCGTGGGCTCCCAGTTCCTTCTGCAGACTGGGTTTCACATTTTGCACCCTTGACCTCCAGCTGTTACCTGCTCCTGGGTTCTGGACGGCCTCCCGAATCCCTCTTCCTCACCGTGCCTTCCCCACCCCACCTCGGCTCTGCTCCCCCACGCACAAACCCTGGCCCGGGTGACCACGGGGCGTAGAGCAGAACCAGGGCGCTGTGGAAGAGCCACGTGTAACCTCGAGGAGCAGCGTCATGGCCTCTGAGTGGGCTGAACGGGCAACTAAGCTGGTCACAATCAGATTTTAGAAAGCGCAAGAGAACAGAATAGGACACATCACGGGCTTCACGTGTCGTAAAGGTAAGCCTTGCTTCAAGGAATCTGTGCTTCAGTTTACGTGTGTGGCATAACCTTGCACGTGTATTTCCGACTGCAGATCTCGTGCAAAAGGGTTTTAAAGGAGCTGCTCTGTCCAATACAATAGCCACCGGCCACATGTGTCTAGCGAGCCTCGAAATGCAGCCAGTCCAAACCGAGATGTCTGCAAGTGTAAAATACACGCTGGATTTCAAAGATTGAGCACACACACACACAAATGCAAACATTCCCATTAATAGCATTTGTATTGATTACATGTTGAAATCATAATATTTTGGATATACTGGGAAAATGTATTATTAAAATTAATTTCACCTGTGTCTTTTTTTTAATGCGGCTACTAGAAAATGCAAAATGACACATGTGGCTCATGCAATCTTTCTATTGGACAGCGCTGGTCTAGCACTGAACTTCTTCACCAAGTGCTCATTCAGCTGACCCTGCCTATTCCACTGGGATGCATCCATCCATTCATTCATTCATTCATTTCTTCCTTCTTTACAATATGAACATCTCTGGAGCACCACGTGCTGGGCACAGACTCGGCACTGAGGACACAGAGCTAAAAGACACGATGGCTTTCAGTCTTGGGGGCAAGCGATGTGCCAACAGGCAGCTCAGTCCTGGTGAGGCTGCAGCCAGACAGAGCCTCGGGCACCGTTAATCCAGCCACCTCATTTCACAGTGAAGAACTGAGGCCCAGAAGGTTGTTCAAGGTCACCAGGCAAGTAGGTGGCCCCATCGGGCCAAGGACTCAGATTGCTCGCCGCCCAGCCCTTGCCCTTCCCTCTCCCTGGCTGTGAGCGTGGTCACTTGGTCTGTCAGCAGGAGCCTGGACGGAAGGCCTGACCCTGCCTGCTCTGTGACCCGACAGTGAATGTGGTACTTTTCCCTTCCTGCCCACTGGAGTTGGTCCTGCCCAGTATGGCAGAAGGTGATAAATCATCCACGGTTCTTTCAAGGACAGCATCAAAAATGCCAAATGCATTTTCTCCCAGCATTCTGCGGGCCCTTGGAAACCTTTGGCTACTGTGGGCAGTGAAATAATTAGGTCACACAGCACACACCCATGATACATGGAATGTCTATGTCATCGAGGGCTTGTTTATCCCTCAGAGTGAGTGGTCTTTGTCCTGCAGGCCTTGAGAGAACACACTGACACGTCGGTTGATCAGTAAAATGGATTTGGGGACCCTGAGGAGCTTGGTGACTAGGGGAGGAAGACTGTCATGTGGCACAATGGAGGCTGCCAGATGGCACTATGTGACGCTATTGTCCACTGCGGACCCCCACACATCAGTGCACACCCAGGAAGCTTTCACGGATTAGAGAACAGAGGCAGAGAGATATTCTGGTGTCAACAGAACAGGGCCAAAGTGGGTTCAAGGAAGAAGCCCAAATCTAAGAGTTGGAAGACAGGTTTCAGTCTTACACTGCCACCAACTATGGGGGTGACCTCAGACTTGTTCTCCTGAACCTCAAATTCTTCATCTGTTGGACTAAGAACCTGAAGTCCTCCCTGGGAGTACCATCTAGGATTCCAGAACTCTCTCCAGGCCACTGGAAAGCTGCCCTCCTTCCAATCGTGAGAGCCATTTAAGAGCTGCCCTGCTGCGGGCTGCGGCATGGGCATGTGAGAGAAAGAGCCAACCAATGGCACTACACAGACGAGCTCCACTTCTAGATGCGTGAGAGCTCTGTGCTCTTCAGTCGAGCTGGGGGTTCAGTTCAACACAGGATCCTGGAGTCTCGCACAAGGAAACCACTGCACGGGGTATCAGGCCCTGGGCGATTGAGGACTATTACCTCCTCCAGGCCGTGATCGGTGACCTCACCACAAATTCCTTTCCGTGGGGTGATGGCCCCATGTCTGACAGTGTGGAAACCTCCCCTCCTCACAGGATACACACCCACCCTGTCCGCAGCCCATTTTCCTCCCCACCCGCTCCCAGCCACAGCCCACGCTCCCATGTCCGCAGTGGCCTCCCTGCTGGTCTGTGCTGAAAAGATTCCAGGAAATGACTTGGCTTCCCTTGCCCAAACCACAGTTCTCCAGGGAGGGCTGGGCTCTCTCACTGTGTTGCAGAGTCTGTCTGGGGCGGAGACTCCTCCTCCTGCAGGGCTTGCAAGCGGGAGTGGTCTTCGCCGGGCTTATGGGGAAGGGAAGCAATCTGTCCTGTGTCTCATGGCTACAACCCTGCTTTCAACAAAGTGACCCACTTGAAAGCTCCCTGTGCTTCTGCTCTTTGTGCACATGAGAGATTTGTTCGGGACACTTGATGAAAACCAGGCCCTTTCTCAATTAGTGTCTGATGACATCCTGTTCCCGGATGTTTGCGGGGTTGCACCAGGATGGAAAAGTAAGATGGTATTTGGTTCTGTGTCCAGGGTGGTTCAGCCTCATGGACTCTGAGCTCCTCCCCTGGAGAAAGGGCCTGAGACTCCTGGCTTTCCCTGGGGCAGCAGACGGCACGGGGTTGGGAGCTGGGACACCTATGTTGGCCTATTCATTGGCTGCTGCTATGTCGGCCCACCTTGGCCATTTTCTCCCTTCTCTGGGCCTCAGCTTCCAAATCCATAAAATGAGGATTCAGTGTTTTCTAAGGCCCCTTCCAGCTCCGATTGGCGAGAGGCCTGGGATTCTCGCCCAGGCAGCAGCTGCTGAAGGGAGGAGGCCCTGAGTGCTCATGGCCGCCCACCAGGCCTGGGCTCGTGGGGCTGAGCTCCCCGTGAAGAGAGGCCCCCAACAGCCTCCCTGCTCCTTACCTTGCCCCAGCCGGGAGCCAGTGATGGCCTCTTTGGCGCTCCCAAAGCCCAGCTCTCTGCAGACCACACTGGCTGTCACCAGGTCCCACTTGTCGTCGCAGACGGTTCCCCATTCTCCGTTCTTGAGCACCTCCACGCGGCCCTCCCCGATGCTGGCGCCACCTCGCAGTCGCACCAGGGGTTGCTGAAGAGACACACGGTCCTGCTGAGTGCAGAAGCTGATGCACATTCAGCTGGCATTGTCACTGTGCCCCCGTCCCCTCCTCACCGCCCCACCGCAGGCCAGGCACTCGGTCTGGGAGCTGAGCTGTGCTTGACTGGCACATGTTTGTGGGGTCGGGGAGGAGGGCTCTCCTGAGTCAGCTCTGGTGCAAGCTCCCTTTGCAGCCCCCACGTGGAGATTCTGTCCTCGACCACTGGGGAGCCCATCAGGGACCCTCATCACTCGTCACCCCAACCCATGCTTGGCTCAAGGATCCCACCACAGCGCTTCCCTCCACCCCTCACTCCAGAGCTTCCAGCGTTAGAGCTGTAGAAAGAAGCTCCTTCCCCCAAAAGCCTGCAGATTCCAAATGGCTCATAACTCTCCCTTGTGTACGCAGAGTGCTGCAGTCTAGCGCTGCAGGGAGACCCCACAGTGCTAAGCAGACCACACTGCGGTGGTTCTGCGGGACACAGCAAAGAGAGGAGCAGCGAGCGGACAGGAGAACGGGAGGCCGGGGAGCTGGATAGCCAGCCCTAACGCGGCCGTGACTCAGAGGACAGACGCCGTAGGGAGGGGAGCCTCACTCTGGTCTGTCCCAGAGGTAGGTGCACGCCTAGCCACCCTCGGATTCTACTCCAAGTCCAAATGGGCTGACTCTTCAGAAGATGCAGCCCCACCAGATGTGCAGAGAGGGTGGAGGATTACAGTTTCGATACCCCTAATGCTCACGCACAGCCTGGAACCCTTAATCTCCTTATGGGGTGCACTGAAGTCCACAGGAGTTAAGACCCCAGTGGATCGTGTCTTGCAAGATGGGAGCTGGATCACTTGACTCCACCTTCCACATTCCCAGGTTTGCATCATTTTCCGTGTATGTCTGCATGCATGTGTGCACGTGTGTGTACGTGTGTGTGCAGGCTGCATGCATGCATCTGTGTGTGTGTGTGTGTGTGTGTGTGTGTGTTGGTGGAGGTCCAGAAGCTTGCAAGGCTTTGAGTTGTTGCCGACCCTCATTCAACTCCACACCGAGGAGTGAGGGCGACGGTGCAGCTGTTCTACGTGTGTCAGAGTCACTGCCTCCCCTGGCCTTGCTGCCCTTAGCCTGTGGCTCCCTTCACCCCAGCAATGACGGCCAGGACAAGGCGGTGTTTTCAAGCACTCATGTCCACTGGCCACACAAGGCATCAAACGAGAGCCTGTCTCTCCACCCTCAGTCACATCTCTCTCCCCCCCCCACCTGCACTCTGGGAAGGCCATGGCAGGGCGAGGTGCTGGGACAGCACCCAGATGCACAGATCCCAGGGACTGCTCCGACCCTGGCGCTAGGAAGAGCAGTGGGAGCAAAACACTCAGTGGCTGCAGGAACTTTTATTCTAGCTTAAAAACAAAATGAGTAAAACTGTTGGCTCCAACCTCTATTTTTGTCGAACTGTGACCTCCCTCCCCAAGCTGTCTAGCTGATACCAGGGGCCCCTTCCCATGGAGGTGACCATCCCTGACCCAAGCTTAACGTAGGCGGAGTGTCAAATCACCCCGCCCCAGCCCGGTAGTGGCCAGGCAGAGTCAGCTGGCCCCGGAGGGAAGACAGAAACCAAAGGAAAATGTGACGTAAGGCCGGCTCACTCTTTTCTAACTGGTTTGGTATGAACTTGATTCCTCTGCTTTAAACCGCACAGTAGAGGAATTCCAAAACAGTAGGGTCTGGTATTCTGGATGACACACGAGGGAAGCTCAGAGGCCCAGGCTAGGCTGCACAGAGGATGTGGCCATCGGATCACGTGGCAGGGGGCAAGTGAGGGTGTGCTGGCTGGGCAGGGGGCTGGTTAACAGAGGGCTGGGAAGTGGCGCTGGCCAGGCACGCCCTGTGTGCACAGGTATGACAGTGTGGTTCCCTGAGGGGACTGAGCAGGGGTCGGCCTTGCCAGGAAGCCACTCCAAATAGTTCCCTCCCCCTCTGGTTGAGGAGGGCTGGGCTCCAGGCATCCATTTCACTCCCTCAAGGCTCCGACTTTAGTACAAATACACCCCCAGCCTCGGAAGGGGCACGCAGTGTGGCTTGTCTGGTTCTTGCCCTAGCTCCATTTCCCCGTGGGAGGACTGTGATGACACCCTGCCCAAGAGCAGGTCTGCAGGTTGGTGGGAGGGGAGATTGGAGAGGGCAGAGGGTTAAGATGGGAGGGGAGGAAGGGAGGGGGACACAAGGGGTGGCTGGGGGGGACGGTCAGCTCAGCCCCTGCTACTTCTGCCCCACTGCCTGGACCTGGCCGGCACACCTGGCCGGCACACCTGGCTGGCACACCACCTGCCGTTCTCCCTCCTCCGCTCCCTCGCCCCTGACTTGGTCAGACCCAACTTGGAACGCTCCCCTGCCAAGGTGCCGGTTACTAAGTACCACGGTTTTATCTGGCACCGGGCAGCAGCCCCTGCATAATGGTGGGCTACCTCTCCTAACCCCCTCCTCTTCCCACAAGCTGTTCCCACCCACGGGCCGGATGTTAGCAGTTTCCAGAACATAGAGATCCCAGAGACCCTTTGGAGGCTATGTGAAAAAAGAGGAGTATATAGAAAAAGAAAAGCTAAGTGAGGGAGGACAGAATAGGGCACTTTCTCTTCTTCAGAGGGTGGGCCAAGCCTGCTCTGGTTGGGATAATTCACTTGTCCTAAGAAATCAGTCGGTTGAAATGTACATCTACATCTCTGCACACACACACTCTCACACCCACACCCACACCCGCACACACACAGGGGTGCTGGTTTACGTAAGTATAATGTGACTAATGTACCAAAGACTTAGACATGATAATGGTAGGTTTTCTACATCGGTGAAAGGTTTTTAAAATTGTCCTTCTGTTGCAAAACAAACCCAAACGTATTTGAAGACTTTTGTAGCTGATGTCCTGCGCTTTTGACTGTTACATTGTATTTCCAAGTGTCCTTTGGGAATTGTGCAGGGGCACAAGGGCCCTGTCCCACCACCCCCAACTCGTCTGTTTGTACAGGGTCAGCAGACAGTGCATGAAGACCCCGTGATGACCGATAACGGGGTGCCCCTCTCCCCCAGGCGTTCCTCCTCCACAGAGGGGACTCGGTGTCAGAGTGAAGCAGTGATGGTGGCCTCAGCTGGGGCTGGCTCTCTTCACTCTCTCCGGGGGGGTCCCTGCCTGCTCACTCAATACCCCGTCGCCCCCAACAGATGCCAAGTGGCCATACCTCCTGCCCCGTCCTCACCTCTGGCTTGTAGGCTTTCCGGAATCTCGATGGTCCATCCTGGCTGAAGACCTGGCCAGGCACACAACTCACCACAGCTGGCAGCCCATTCACACAGGTGCCGTTCTTCCTGGGGCCCAGCGACACTGGGGGGCCCAGCTTGCAGCTGGAGATGTGGGCCTCCGTGCCTGTGCAGTCCATGGAGTAGCGCCAGTAGCGCTGCTTCTTCCGCGAGGCATACATCCTGCAGAGGGCGGGAGGGGACAGCTGACCAGGGCATCCTGGCACCCACCCCTGATTCCTTCTGCAGCGAGGCAGAGCAGGACGGACTGTCCCTGCTCCTGGAGCTCAGCCCTGCCTCACAGGCGAGGCCCCTTCTGGGCACCACGCCGGGCACTGCAGAAGGACCCTCAGCGTGGCCATGGCCTCCTGCCTTCAGGCAGCTTCCATTCCAGAAGAGGAAAGACGACCTCAGTGTCGCGAAATAATGACAATCATCACAATGACGCCTATAAATACAAAATGCAAAAAGGGATCTCTGGTCCCAGAAAACCTGTCAGTCCCAGGCAAACCAGAACGGTTGGTCACCCCGACCTTCAGATAATTTCAACACGGGTTGCTGTCATCCCGTAGCTCCATTTCCTTTGTCCATGAGCAGGATAAGCTGATGTCTAAGCTCTCCCAGTGAGATATACACAAGATTAAAGGTGCAAATCCAACAAGAAGCCATGAGAACAGTCGGAAATGACTCCATCTGCTGAATCAAAGTACAGTTTGCTGAGTGAAGGGAACTATCACAGTAACGAAACTCTGCCACAGACCCTGGCACCTGGGAAATCAATGAGGTTGGGGTTGTCGCCACAGCACATCCTAGGGAAGCTCGTAGCCTGCATTTCTGACACTTGCAAAGCATTGCTTTTGATGTTTTTTTTTTTCTCAAGGCAGAATATAGATCAAGGTAATGCAAAGTATTTTTCTAAAACAATAACCAACCAATAAGTAATACATCGGTTAACGGAAAGGTTACTGTGCCTCAGTTTCCTCGTGTGCAAATCAGAGGCAGTAACAGTGTCTCCTTGGTGAGGTGACCCCGACCCCAGACGGGCAGGCGCAGTGTTGCATCCCTGCTGCTCGGGCAGCCCTGCGAACACCCGCCTTGTCTCAGAGCCGATGGGATGTGAACACAGAGAAGAGAGAAATCCTACAGACGCCATCATCACCTTTCCTTAGCCAAAATTGGAGACTGATAAGCATTCTTGTGTACTGTGATTGCAGGCGGTGCATGTTCCCCGCAGTAGCGGTGGCCTGGAGCAGAGAACTGCACAGGAGGACTATTGACAACTCCAGGAACCGCTGCCAGCCCTCCCCACTTCTTGCAAGGCCCCTGAACTCGGAAGCCTACAGCTTGTTCCCCGGGATGTCCCCACATTGATCGGGAGAACACACTGGGGGAACATCGGCTGCACCAGGATTGGTCAGACCTCCGCGCCTGCCTTGGCTCAGGAAAACCCTTCTGCTTCCAGCTGTCAATGAATGCCACCCTCTCCAGGAACAGACGCACTGCACTCTGAATAGAAAGCGCAGCGCCCACAGCAAACAAACACAGCAAACACAGGCTCTGGGCCTGCCGTCCCCAGGTCCCCAGGCAGCCGGGACCTCCCTTACATCAGTCCCCAGGAATGTGCCGCAGCCCACCCACCCCCATCCCAGAGAGACCCAGGGCTGCAGACTGAGGCCCGATCCAGGGCTGTCTACCGCCCACTCCAGACCCGGACATCAGCAGGATGACCCGAGCTGGGGGGTGGCCTTCTGCCGAGCGAGACGCCTGCTTGCTAGAGGTGTCAGGGCCTGCGGCTGGGCAGCAGCAAGAACGCTGGGCTGGACTGATTCAACGGAGAATGCAAAGTCCTGCTGGCTCTCCCCCAGCCAAGGCCAGATTTTGCGGGATGCTGCCAGCTGCTGAGTACGTCTATTCCGATGACGCTTTCCCCAACTGGGAAAATCACCACGGGATGGGTCTGGGGCCCCACTGGGCCCACTGTGAGATGGATGTGAGCTAAAACTCCACACGTCCCTGCCCTGACGGTGGGCTACAGTGATGTTTTGCGTCTCCTGGAATTAGTGTCAGTTCAGAACCAGTGTCCAGTGTCTCTGAAGATCTGATCATTTCCTTTTCCCCAGAGCACAGTCAACTTGGCAAAATGTCCCTTTGGAGAAAGCTGGGAGGAAGAGCAACAGGATCAAGTTTTGGCTGTGCACCAAGGTTTTTCCTCGAGCTGACCCAGCGTTCCCTCTAGTCAAGAGATTGCGGATCTGTAAACTGGTCCCCAGCCCTTGAGCAGGGCCCACAGATAGCTCAGTCCCCAGGCCAGCCCAGCCCAGCCCCAGCCCCCGGACTGGCCAGTGCTGTCTGAGGAGGATCAGAGCTGCAGTGGGGCCCTCGGGTGGGGACAGCAGTGGGGAGCCCTCCCTGGAGCAGGCCTGGCTGTCATGCAGGCCCTGACACGCGTGGGCTGTGCCATCCCTGAGCCCACAGCCCTCCAGGTCTCATCTCCTCCTGTGCAGCCCCAGGGCCTGGGCTGGTGGCCTCTGGGCCCGGTCACACCCTGGGAGTCCTGGCTCTTTGCTGGCAGATCCCTCCAGCTCGCTGCCACCTCAGCTCCTGGCAGCACCACCAAGGCAAGAATCTCTTCCCAGCACCTTTCTCTTTGGGACACACGTAGGCCCAATTGTCAACGGGGTCGCAGAGACTACCCCAAAACAACAGGGACAAGGCAAGGAGGCTTCGCACCTCTTGCCCCTGCGCCGGGCAGGTAGCCCTTCGTCTCCAGCTAGAGGTCTGCAGGAGGGGCTGGTTTCTAGCAGCTTCTGCCGATCCTCTCCCATCTTGTAGAGAGCCCCACCCACATCCAGCACTGTGGCTGCCTCCCATCCATGGGAGCCTTTTCCTCCCCCGTGTCAACAGGCAAAACCACAGATGCGGGGGTGGGGGGAGCAGGGAGGGAGTTTCAAATCCAGTGGGAGAGAGGATTAGCCAGGGCCCAGCTGCCAAAACTGGCCTGAGACCACCCTCCTAAAAGCAGAGAAGGACTCTGGATGGGCCAATGCTACTGGAAGCCACGATGGCTTTCAAATGCCATCTGAATATGGCGTGTGGTGCCTGGCTCAGGCCTGCAGCCAGGTAGGGGACACTGATGGCGCCAGCCCGCTGGGAAGGCTGACAGGGGAGGGCTTTGTTTCTCTTGGCTCTAACTGGTAGGAAAAGCTAACAAGGTGTCACCAGGGACGGAGTTAGTTGGTGGGATTCAGTGGGCAGGGACTCCTGGTGCCAGCAGAGAGGTCAAGTCTGTGCCATGTCTAGGGGCGGTGGGGTGACACTTATCATCGAGGTCACCCCAGAGGTGTTGTGAGCCCACCAGCTGGGCAGCTCTGTGGCCATACTCACTCCCCGCCCCGGGTGGGCTGAAGGCTTGGACCTAAGTATGGCCCACCGTGGCCAGGCCAGGCCCAGGGAGGACACAGGGCTGGGGCTTGCAGCCAGCCTCCTGACTCAGAAGCCCCCTCTCTCCTTTCTCTGATTTGGAAGGAACAAGGCAGTGCATGCGTCTACACTCTGCAGGAGTGTGGACCGTGTGGCTAGACACTGTGCTGGAGGCCTGGACCTGCTCCTTCCCAGTTTATCACCTTTCTTCAAGAGCGTCCTCAACTCAAAAACAGACCTCGACTTCCCAGTGGTGTTGCGAAGATTAAATGACCGAGAACAGTGTCCGGCAGACAGCAAGCACTCAGGAAACAGAAGCTGGTGTTCCCACCATGATGAAGGGGACACAGGAAGACCCCACTGCCAAGCACACCCCAGCCACCAGCTTTCAGGGTGCCGGAATCCTTTCACTGGACACCCCTCAGGCCAGATGTCTTGAAGTCCCCCCCTCACTGTCTCCTTCTTTTCCCCGGGAGATATTAACCTTGGAGACCATAAAAGCATCATCAGATTTAACTGGGATTGGATGAAGTTAACTGAATGAATCAGTTTCTCAATTATCTAACAGTTGCTGCAGTTTGCAGATTTCTCAGACTAATCATTTGCTGAGGGCAAGTAAACACGTCTTCTTGAGTTGGTGCTGTCTCTGCCCTGCCCGGCCTGGGTGTTGCCCACCCTTGTTCAGCCCATGCGGTCCCTGAGCTGGGTGTCAGCACTTGAGGTGGGGTTTCCTGGGCAGGGAGCACTTCACACCTCATTTCTGCTGCACCCACCCCAGGGCGTGCCCCAGGGTTTAGGGTCTGTCTCCTCAAAGGTGAGGATGGCACATGGGGCCTTGAACTCAGGCCTGGCCCAGCACAGGGGCTCCGCGTGGGCTTGCTAACCGGCCGCACGCAGAAAGGCCACCGCCAGGGCTGACTCTTTTGACAAGGCAGTGAGGGCAGGTGCCCGGGAAGCCACCCGCGTGGCGCGGTGCCCTTACTTGTACACTTTGGCGTTGTATGTCTTCTCGGCGGGGAAGCCAAACATGCCGCAGACCACGCGGGAGTTCTTCGCTGTCCAGTGCTTGTCACAGAGCTGCTTCCAGTGCTTGCCGTCCTTCACCTCCACGTAGCCCTCCGTCACCGGGGCGCGGTTGCGGTAGGCCGAGAGGATGGCTCGGATGCGGATGTCCTCCACCTGGATGTTCAGGTTCTGGGGAGGGGGAGGCACGGAAGGAGAGGGTTACCTTCCTGGGCTGGCCTTGGGGAGGCGCAGGGCAACCAGTCCTCCTTGGGGGACTGCAGGCCAGGCACCCTGCTGTCCCGCCTCCGCCCCAGGCCCTGCCACGGGCTAAGGGTGCTCCCTGGGAGCTCAGGGCCCGGCCACAGTTACAAAGCGCTATGCGTGGGAGGAAGTGAGGCTGCAGTGGCCCGAGGTGGGAGCAGGGTGACCTAGAGGAGTCAGAGAAAACTTGGAGGGCCCTGGGAGCCCCTCCCACAGCCTGCAGAAGGGCCCAGAGAACAGGGGGCAGCAGCCTCCTCCCACACAGGGCTCAAAACAAAAGCATGAGAGAGAAAGTGTTCTTTGAATTCAGAGTTTGCATCTGACTTCCGAGCATGTGTGTGCGTGCCTGAGTGTGTCTCTGTGTCTCCCCCACTAATTGTTCAGTAAAACTGGAGTTTCAGGCAGATGGGCCCCAGATATTCTGAAGCAGGCAGTGCCACCTTGCATACTAGTTCATACCCGAGGAGTTGGCATTCGTCCACTCAAAAGTCCCCAGAGAGGCCCGAGAGAAGGGGCAGGGCTTGGAGAGAAAGGAGGCGGAGGCCCCCAGTGTCGAGCATGTGTGCAGGGACACGTGCCTGCCTAGCAGTTGACGGTGGCTTGGGGACCAGGGAGAGAGGGAGGGGGACAAGTATGTGGCTGGGGCAAGGAAAGAAAAGTTTCCAAACACCTTGAGCCTCTTGCACAGCCCCCTTCTCACGCCCACCCCACCCCTCTTTCTGTGGCAGTGAGGGAAGGAGGTGTGAGTGTTGGAAGGACTCACCGGCGGGACCCTCGGGAGGAGGTGCAGGAAGGCTGGGGGCGCTGGTGGAAGGGAGGAAGGCGCCTGCCCCCCTGCCATGTGGGCGCTCCTCCTCCCTCTGCAGGGGCTGGAATGCCCCTGAGTCCCAGGGGTTTGGCAGGAGAGGGGGCCTCAAGAGGCCAAGCTGGGTAAGAGGAACAGGCGATGGGGGGGTTCCCTGGAGTTACAGTGACACCTTCTGTGCTTTCCTAGGGAACGCCACAGCAGTCTCCAAATACTCTGGATTCTCCCTCCGGAATCTCTCATGCCAGCCCTTCCTCTTTCTACCCCTGTCCCTGCCCGAGTGGGGCCATTACCAGCTCTTGCAACAGTCCCAGACTGAGTCCCTGCCTCCAGCTGTCAGCCACAGGGCCAGCCACCAGAGAGCTCTTTCTACAACACATTTCTAACCTGTCCCTTGACTGCTTCCTTGCTGCCTGTGTAACAGCCGATACTTAGCGAGATGCTGCCACCCTGCAGGACTGATTCCACCTGTGCCCCCACCCCCTCGCTGTCCCAGCTTCAAGTGGACCCTCTGATACCACGCGCTGCAGAGTATGACAGTGACAGCTACCGCGGAGCGCTCACCAGGCGCTGAGGCTGTGCAAAGTGCTTTCTGTGCATCTCTTACTCAATCTTCAAACTCTCTGCTGCGGTGGTTTATGGCTACTGTCATCCCCATTTTACAGATGAGAAAACCAGTTGACTCTGGTGTCCTCCCGGGGACCACTGTGCGGTGCAGTGGGAGACACGCACTCTGAGCCCGTCCCAGCAGGGCTGGAGGGAGGAGCCCAGCGACCCGAGTGGCTGTCCCTGTCCAGCCAGGATGCAAATAAATCCCTATGTTGAACAGAGCCATTCTTTGGGAGCCCAGGGATTCACACCTCCTCGCCACCGGCTTCAGGGTCCCAAGCCAGGTGCCGCCTCAGAAGCCCTGCCGGGCGGTGGAAACTATGTGGGCCTGGAGGGCTGGCATCTGGCTCCACTTCCTTTCCACGCAGGGTGAAAGGAAAGCTGCCAATGGCAGGATTATGTCCTCCAGCCTGGATCCTGGAGCCTTGACAGCCCTCATTCAGGCCGCAGGACTCGTGCCACCAAGACACGTGGACAGGGACGAGCCAAGAAAGGGCCTGAGGCCGCAACCCGGCCCACGGCCAGCCCCCTTCTGCCCCTCTCCACCTCGGGAGCCGGGCTGGGTTCCAGCCGGAGACTGTAACGCCAGAGGAATGTCGCCACCACAGCACCAGCCACGCGGCTTTGCGGGTGAGCAGGTTTGCCGACCTTGTTCATTTGTGGACCCTTCCCCTGCTGTGGGGCGGCAGTGCAGGCTCGCTGAAGAGGAGAGGTGGCCCTCAGCTCCTGGGGCCACAGAAGTGGGAAGGCCCAGCTAGGGAGGCTCAGCAGACCCTGCAGAGAAGGGCCACGCTGACCACAGGGCCTGAGGCCAGCACGCACCAACCCGATGGCCAAAGAAGCCTGCGCTTGCTCCTGCCCTGATGCGGGACAGGCCCCTCAGCAGAAATATGACTGGAGGGACAGCCAGGGGGGCTCCAGGGTGGGAGCAATGCAGCCAGGAAAAGAGAAAGGGCTAGAGCCAGGTGCCATTGTCTGCATTCCTCCACCGATTGACTGTGTGTGTGTGTGTGTGTGTGTGTGTGTGTGTGTGCGTGTGTGTGTGTGTGTGTGTGTGTGCGTGTGTGTGTGTGTGTGATGGCGTGTGTACGTGCATCTCTGTTTCTGGATGTGTGCATGGTAATGTGTGCATGACGGTGTGTGTTTGTGTCCATGTGTCATATGAACCTCCGTTTGTGTGTCTCTGGGATTGTGTGTCTTGCATGTACTTGTGTGCATGACGATGTGCACATGGCAGGGCTGTGTGTGCGTGCATGTGTGTCATGTGGGTCTCTGTGTATGTGTCTGTATGTTTGTGCATGGTGGCATGTGTGTCTGAGTGTGTCTCTACGTCCTGTGGGTATGAGTGGAGTGTCTGTGACAGTGTGTGTCTGTGTGGTGGAGGAAACATCAAAAGGGTCTTGTTTCCTCCAACGCCTTAAGAAAGCTGTCAGGAAGGGCTTTGCTCTTGTTCCGTCAAACTGGAACGTCTCCTCTTCTCGCTCCAAGGAACCAGCTCCTTTCCAGTCTGTAAGGCTTGAATCCACCTCATGCATTCATTCATTCAACAAAATACAGCTTCCGTGGACCCTGCTGGCTTCCTCCCCACACCCCAACCACAGCGCTTGTCTCCTCTGAATAACAACCACGATGGGTGTCACTCACCAAATACCAATTCACTGCACGCTTGGTTCCGTGCACAGAGCACCACATCCATTCCCTCACTCGATTTCCACGACAACCTTCACGACGGCAAATGCTATACCATTTATGGTGAAAGCACGAGACAGCTTGGCGAGCTTTTGCAACTTATTCACACAGCCAATGAGTAGCTAAGGAAGGATGAAAACTGGGTTCCGACTCCCAGCCTGTGCTCCAGGCTCACAGTGGTCACTGGCCTGCAAGCAGCTCTTGCCCTCACACTGTGCCCCATACGTTGCCTGGTACTGAGGGTGACCCACACGGGCCAGGGCTCAGACTTGGGCGGCCCCTTTGGGGCCCGCCTGGTGCTGTGCACACTGGACGTCCAGGGCCCCACCCCAAGCAGCCGTGAGTCAGATGGACTGTGTACGTGAGGGGGAGCCGGGCTCCCAGCGCTCTTGTCCTCGGGCCAGCTGGCGCAGGCAGGGAAGCCTTCTGTGGCACTCGTCCAGCGCTCACGCTAGCTAACCAGCCCAGAGGCTGCCCGGAGACCTCTCAGAGAACACATGCATGCAGGCATAACTCCTCCCTTACTTCACTGCTGTGGAATCCCTTCCACAACCACAAGGGTTAGGAATTTTTTCCCAGGAGTTTAGTCCAGAAAGAGAAGGTTCGAAACACTAAAATATACACGTTCTCACTAAAATATACACGTTCTTCTTTTTTAACAAAGGGCTCTCTAGGCTTGCTAGTTTAAGATGAAGCCCAATATCCCAGAAGCTGGCCAAGCATCCTGTACATTTTAAAATTCACACTCAAACCTGAATGTTGTCCCTCTCGCCGGAGACAACAGTGCACCCAAGCCTTCAAAGGGCTTCCCTCCAAGGGAGTCATAGAGACTCCTGGACGTGTGGTCCCCTCAGAACTCATCACACCCTCAGGGAGGGCCTGAGGTCGTGGGAGTGACTGCCACCCGCTTCTACAAGGGAAAACAAAAGGGCCCAGCCAGGCAAGGGCTTGCCCACTTCAGCCCATAGGTTGCTAGGGGACAGAGCACGGTGCTCGGACTCCCAGGCTTTTGCCTGAATGACATTTAATATCTGCAGCATCTACCAATGACTTGTAAATCCCAGAATGTGATAGTCTGGGGCTGTGGCCAATGAGGAAAAAAACCACCCGTTTGGAAAGTCCAGCTGGAGATTGCATCAGGAAGGATGCAAAGACACACGAGGCAGGCGAGCCTGCAGGAATCTGCCTCCCACTCTCTCACCAGCTGCACTAGGCCTACTGCCCCCCGGGAGGCACGGTGGCAAGGCCAGATCTTAGCCCAATTAGCTCCTTCCTCCCCTCTCTTCTAGAAGTCGTAGTTTAATATTAGCCCAGGCCTTCCCACCTGAGCAGTCATCTCTGGGGTGGCGTTGGGCAGGAGCGCCATGTTGGGGAGACACACAATCATGCCAACATCCCAACTAGAATGCACAACTGGTCAGCTCTACGCAAGCTCTGCTCTCCGAGCATGCTGCCTCCCGCTCCCACTAACCAGCTCCTGCATCTTGCTCTCACGGCCCTCAGCTTTCTTTATTTGGCTATTTAAAAACAAACAAACAAACAAACAAACAAACAAAAAAATGGCCCTCCAGATAACAGACCCAGTTTTCAACTGCCAGCTTGGCACCTTCCTCAGCACACAAAACCAAACATGCCCAAGATGCCCTCAACTCTTCCACCTTTCATGGAGCCATTGAGGGGGCTCCTGCCCTCCAGCTTTGCAGACTGAAAGCCTTCATCACCCCCTCTCTTCCTCGCTCTCGAAGCCCACTGGGCTGCAGCAATACCTTTTCTGCCTTCCATTTCTACCTCTATTTCCCAGTCAGGTGTGCAATGAGAATCGTGCAAACAAAAGAAGGGCTTTATAATTCTGTCATCTCACTCAGGCACTGTGCACTGTCCTCAGCTCTGGTTTCATCGCCGTAGGCTGGAGCCACTCCCGGCCACTCTCTGTCCTTTCCCTCTACCGGTCAGATTCCTGCCAACCCTCAGGGACAATGTTATTCATTCATTCATTCAGAAATATTAGGTGGGGTGCGGTGGCTCATACCTGTAATCCTAGCACTCTGGGAGGCTAAGGCGGGAGGACTGTTTGAGGTCAGGAGTTCGAGACTAGCCTGAGCAAGAGCGGGACCCCGTCTCTACTAAAAATAGAGAGAAATTAGCTGGAAAACTAAAAATATATAGAAAAAATTAGCTGGGCATGGTGGCGCATGCCTGTAGTCCCAGCTACTCGGGAGGCTGAGGCAGTGGGATCCCTTGAGCCCAGGAGTTGGAGGTTGCTGTGAGCTAGGCTGACGCCATGGCACTCTAGCCCGGGCAACAGAGCGAGACTCTGTCTCAAAAAAAAAAAAAAAAAATTGTCAAGTGCTAGTATGTCCCTGCAGAGCACTGCGTGAGACCCTAGGACACACAGGTCCACCAGATAGGCCAGTTCCTTGCTGTCACGAGGTCCCTACTCCAGAGGGGAAGAGACAGCACTACTGTCTCCATGAAGCCCTCACTCCTGCCCCTAAATATCTCATCCACATACATTTGATTTCTTCTTTATTCCTTTAACATTTGCTTTCTGAGTGACTAATTTAGTTCTTGGCTCCTACTAGTATTTCTTTCTGGACATTTCTGCCACCCAATTGGACTGTGAATCCTTTCCCACCTGCCAAGAGCAAAATTGTGCCATGTTCATTTCTGTATCACCCACGGCTCCCAGTGCCAGACACATAGTGGGTCCTCAAACATTTTTGGAATGAGCCAATAATAACTTTCAAAAAATCCAACAACAGGAGTTCAGCTTAGCTAGACATGCTTGGTGCTCAAGCCAAAAAATTTTATTAAAGACTCCTTTATCCCTTGTTTAATGCAAAATAAATAGCTAGTCTGTCCTTGCCTCTCTTATGTAAACAGTACTGGTGTGACTCATGGATAGACGTGGAGAACATCTGCATTTTGTCCGGGCTCTCTCTTGTCACCTGAGTTCTTCTCCCTCGAGGTCTGACACCACAAATAGTTATCGAACTGAACTAAAAGCATATCTAATCCTCGGCACACGGTTAGCAGGCTTAGCTCATGTACACGGCATGAGCCATGCTGTATTAGCGGAGTCTGGCTACACTGTAATTATCCCCTTTGATGATCCAATCAGGAATTCTTAGTTTAAGGAGCTGCCAAAACATTCTCTAGCTGGTGACTTCCGACTGGAGGGAAGGCATCTCAGCGATTTCTGTTCCTCAGCTCTGGGCGCTGGAGGCCGGTGGGGGTGGGGCAGGGGACAGGGTGGGGGCGGCGAGGAGAGCTGAGGTCATGCTGACGCCAGCAGAGCAAAAAGCCTGAAGTCTGTTAGGGCCGTCCTCCTATAAATCAACGCTGCTGGAAAATTGAACGTTCTCGGCTTCATTTTCCAAGCTGGAAGCACTTGGGTGAGTAACAGAGGCTGCTTTTTTGGAGAACGGGCAAGCGCTGCTGCCCAGCTTCCTGCGGGATGTCTGCCCCAGCAGCCAGCCCCTCGGCCCGCGCAGTTCCTTTGGCGCCAGCTGGAGAGGGGAGGGGGGCTGACAGGCCACAAACCAGGCAATCCCGGGCCGTGCCAGACCACCATCCACCTCACACCTGAACCTGGTGGTTCTCCTCTCAGCACCACCACCATGGTAACACAGTAGTGATGCTCGACATTGCCTTTCTCCACTGCTAGACGGTAAGCTCAGAGCAGGCAAGACTGTCCATTTCATCAACCCCTTTATTCTCATGCTCAGTGCAGGGTCTGGTGCTGAATTAAAGTGTTTATCGAGTGAATGATCAGACACATCCTTGGCACCAGCCTCCCGGGGATGGGGTGGAGGATTCCTTGGTGTGGACCACCCAGCCTGGCTGAGCTGACTCAAATGAGCCCATTGCAGAGCCAGGCTGGACACTGCCCACCCCGCCCTAGTCATGTCACCAGACTGCCCTGCACAGTGGATCAACCCGGGCAGGGAGAGGCTTCCTCTCGCCCGGCTCGAGCGTCCAACTCCTCCATGCAGCAATTCTTGCACTGGTCTCTCCTCATTCATCTTTCTCTTCTCCAAACTGCCACACAATTTCCCATCCAATCCACACTGTCCCAAGTTTGAGTACACACTGTTCATCCATTTATTTCATCTAAAACAAATTATAAGGCTCCTCATTCATTTGTATAATCTAACAAATAAGCATAATGTTACTTGTTTATTGCATCTCACTAATAATTACAGCAGTATTTATATTTTTCAAAGGGTTGTGAGTGTAACACTCTGGCTAGAAACCAGGTTCCTAGATTTGCCGGAATGTGCACAAGTTCTAATATTTTGTTCTGTTATCCACATAAAGCGCTCTTTTGCATTTCAGATGACCTATTTTTAGTTGGGAAAAATAGGTCATCTTAGAGCTACTTCTCTTGTGTCCCTCGTGGTGGCTGGCAAGCCCTGGTCACGCACAGGCTCTCAGTAAACAGAATCGCGGAATGTGAACACTGACAGCATCTTACACATCCTCCGGGGGAGAGACAAAATCCAAGAGGGCTACATCTGCCTGCCCAGCTAGACAGTTCAGCAGGACCGGGATCAGAGGTTGCAGGCTGCCTCTTCCCTCCCTTGCTGAAAAGTCTGGTACAAACTGCCCGCCTGCTACCATTTCACTTCCTACCACAGAGGGAGGCCCTTTTCCAGAGAAATGGGGTCTATATTTAGGCTTGGAGGGACCATCACCTACCTTCTAAGCTACACAGAGATGAAAACAGACTCCCTTTCTTTCCTAAGCCACCCAGTGCGACCTGTCCCATCTACTCTCTACTGAGGGGGAGCGTGGTGGGGGGAGGCACAAGACTCCTGGCTAGGAAGTGCTCAGACTTTTCTGGAAGTCTTTCTAGAGACCTTTCCCTTTTGGGCTCCAGGCTTCCACCCCTGGAGCCCCCAGATGACACAGATAAAGCTGTTGCTAGGAGGCAACGGCTGAAACATTTGGCAGCTGACCGTCACTAATAAAAAAAAACCTGGACTCCTGGAATTTAAAAAATTCACAGCAGCCACAGTCCCCGTTGGTTAAGAGGAGAAAAAAGGGCTTTTTCAGGTCTCAGTGTCCTGGCAGGAAAATGAGCCAGCCGAGGGCAGGGGACCAGACTCTACCCTCTGCTGAAAATGAATGGCTGCCTCCTGGCTCTGTCCTTGTCATCCTCTGTTGGTCCCTCCGAGGTCCCCCAGGGGACAGATAGCACCGAAATCTCACAGCCTGGGGATTTCTAATCAAGTCTGGTAGCTCAACTGCTTTTTGCAAAAGAGCGTTTAAAAACGAGTAGGGAAGAAGATGAGGCTGAGGGTGGGTGAAGAAAAGAGACCCGAATGTTCCCTGATCTAACAACACGTGGCCCCGGCCACGAGCCTCCTACGAGCGCGTGACAGAGCAACGTGCGGAGCTGCCGGGAGCAGAGCTTTGCCAAGCAGGGCATCTGGGTTTGTCATCTAGTCTTATCGAATGCTTTTTCCAACTTGTCCACCGGCACAGACAGGAAACACAGCCTCTCGATTTAAGAGCCTCTGAAATCCCGGGAGGTTTGTTTGGGGCTCTGTTTTCTGGGTTTAAAAGAGATTTATTTGTTCATTTGGAACCAACGATATTTCATATTTCATTATTTGCTCCTCCTTACCTCCTTTTAAGAAAGTTTTGAGGACTGACCTCATTTGCTTTCTATGCAGCCAAACTTCTGTTTTACAGCACAGTGTCCAGCAACCCAAGAAGGGTCAGTCACTGCACACACATAGCTGCAAGTTCCAGTGTCCGGTAGGACTAGAACACAGGGGCCCTGCCTTCAACTCTGGGGTCCAAAACTGAGAATACACAGCAAGATGTCCGGGACAGCCCGTGTACGGAAAAGGGGAGAGCTGAGACCCTGCCGGGTGAAATGAACCAGGGTTGGTGAATCAGTGCTAGGGCCAACCTAGCACAACGCTTTATAGTATGTGAAGACTTTTACAGGAATCATCTGATTTTTTTAAAGCACTTTTATAGAAATCATCTGTTTTTCCCCCTACAGAATTTATAAGACGACCTTATAAATGACGAGTGCAGGTTGTGTCATTCTGATGGAGAAACCATCGCTACATCGGATTACAGACCATCACAGCTGGAAAGGATTGAATTCAACCCGCTCAGCTCTTGCCCAGTTGAATTCAACACTTGCCCAGTATTCTGGCTGCTGCTCTATAGGGAGCTTAGGGTCCAACCCTGCGAACTTCCCTTGGTTTTTGTGAAGAAGGTGTGATTTTTCCCTCCTCTAGAGGGGAATTTACAAAGTGCCAAGGAGCCCCCCAAGGATGCCCTGAGCAGATGTAGAAGGCATCCAGGGAGCACAGTTAGCTCATTAAGTGAAATTCCATCAGCCAGGCTCCAGGGCTTAGTGACTCACGCCTCTGGCATCCCAGAGTAGGATGAACTTGGTCTAGATCGATGCCATTTTCTTCCCCTCTCTGCTTGGAGAATTCCAGTGTGCTCTGGAGGAGGCACAAGCCTGGGAGGGCCATCTGCAGTGGTCTGTGATCTGTCCCTAATCTCCAGGAGTCAACAAGGGTGAATGTTATACAGCCCAGCCACTGCCCTGCAGAGCAGGCATGGGAAGGGGCGGCAATGTCTTCATCCCATTTATCAGCACGGTGGTTTACAGCTGGGGTCACAGGGCACGGAGAAAGCATTCACTGACACTTCATTTCTGGCTCCTTTTGAACTCGAGGACCTAGACTGGGGGAAGTCGAGGGAGGGCTTTAACTCTCACGCTTTGGTGTGGAAGAGTGGAGGGCGCAAAGCCTGCACCTGGTTTCAAGGCCAAGGTCGTGAGGGGCCAGAGAAGAGGCAGGGAGAGAGCCTGAGCACACAACACACACGCCAGCAGTCACCCCTTCTCTGTGTGTGTGTGCACACGTGCAACACATGTGTGACACCACTTTACTAAGTGGTGCACGCTGCCAATATCCAAACAAGGCTCACCCGCTACAGGGATGATGCATTTTCATAGGCACAAGGGATCTTGGAATTTGGCAATCACTTTAATCCCACTTCCTTTCCCTTGTAGGCACCAGACCACAATATTCCTGGCAGGAGGTTGTCCAGTTCCTTCTTGAACTCCTCCAGTGATGAGGAGCTCACCACCCCCTGTGGGCTTCCACTGAGCTGAGATCTACCTCCTGTTACCTTCCCCTCCATCTTAGCTCCGGGAGTTGGAATAAATTATAAACACTCTTCTGCACAATAGTACTTCAAATAGTTGAAGAGAACCACCATGTCTCCCCCCGTATCTCTTTTCTTGACAAAAAGTCTTTAGTTCCTCATATGATGTGGTTTCCAGACATGCCTCCATCTCGCCGGCCCCTCCTCTGGGTGACGTGGTTAAAAGCTGGACCCAGAACTGACTCCTGCACTCGGTCTCAGGTATTAGTCCAAAAAGCAGAGTGTAGGGAACGAATTCTACCACGAAAGCAGTTGTATTCACTTTCTTAGCAGCCATACCATACTCTTGGCTTATACTGAGCTTTTAGTCAGTCATTGCCCACTCAGAGATTTGTTTTTGTTTTTCTTTTTCAATAATCAATGATTTTTTTAGTCACTTTCCATAAAGCCTGGACTCTGTGGCTGATTTTTTTTTTCCATGAACATTGATCTAGGACCTTATATTCATCCCTAATATGTTACAGCTTGGGCCTATTATTTCAGCCTACTGTAGTTTTTCCAAATCTTCATTCTATGATTTTTTATTCCAGCAATTCCTCCTGGTTTTGTATCTCCTATATATTTTATCAGCACGCATTTTAATCTCCATGAAAATTCCCGATACATGGGGAATCAGGAGCAGGGCCCCAGGGCCCACTGTCAGGGGCCATCCACTGTGTTCACACTTATGAGTCACCAGTTTGCCCTGTGGTGTCACTACTCAGCATGCTATGACTCCACCTAACTGCACGTCCACCAAAGCTGCGTCTCTTCCTCTTGTCCACAAAAATTTAATAGGCAGCATTTCTCGAGCTGAGAGGAATGATTCCATGACTTCAGCTACTGACACCATGAGGTATTTCGGAGAAATGTCTCCATATCCCACAAACAGCCCTTGTAGGTGGTCTGGGCAGCTCCCTGCCCATCAGCCCAGCACTGCCAGGAAGCATGAGTCTTAGCCACAGAGCCCTGAATGCAAGAACCTTCTGGCAACTCACAAAGGTTCTCCTCAGACATTCTGAGGTCTAGGCCCTTTCATGACCTACTTTCAGCAGCTACCAAAGGGAAGAAGTGACAGGGCACCAATCATCAATGAAAGTTCCCTCAATGTCTGTGGTTGGGGAAGAAGGCTCCACCCTGGCTTGTGGGAGCCAGTTGATCTGTGGGGCAGCAAGAGGGAGGCCTTCTAGGAAAATGCGGAGCATGGAAGGGCCTTTAAACCAGACGTCCCCCACGCTGCCCTCTTTGGGTTTCTGTAAATTCTCCAGGGTCCATGCTCCTTGCCTCGGCCTGATCTCCCCCTCACCCCCACTTTCCCCAAGGCAAACATCTTGTCTTTGCGGGTTCTAAGGTCTGGAGAACAAGGGCCATGTTTGCTTTCTCTCCTGATGTCCCAGGCCACAGTGCATGAGCAGCAGGTCCTCAACAAACGTCCAGAGTAAAGGTAGATGCTAAGCTTTCCTATCACGGAATCCCAGCCTTTCTAGGTAAGACAGTTCTCTCCAACATAGTTTTTTCAGCCTTTTCTATGCTTATTTCACCCGCTTAAGGTCCTGCTCTTGATATGACCTGTTTTATATCCCCTTCAAATGTGAAGCGTTGGAACTGGCGCATAGTAGGTCCTCAATAAACATTTATCCAGTGAAGTCCCGCTCCCAGAGTCCTTTTTCCAAAATCTTTTTTTTTTCTAGTGGCAAATGAGTCTACTTGCTTTCTCAGCCTAAAACCCAGTGGCATTTTGGCCCTCCTTCCTTTTACTCAAGCCATCAATGACTCTCTTGTGCCAAGAAGCCGGGGTCTTTACTTGATACTCCACGTGGATTACCCTGAGGTTCTAGGTTGAACAGAGGCCCACGAAAGATGTTGTAATTAAGCTCATTGTCCTACGACGCAGGGCAATGCTATGAAGGAATGATTTGCTCCTATGTGCTCTGCACTGCTATTTAGTTTAATATTTTATCCTGGGAGATTCTCCACCTAAGGGGTTAATGACCTCTGGTTTGCATTTCTGGGGAGAAGAAAATCTTAGAGCTGGTTGTTCCTACTAGGTGCCTACAGTTTATCTATTGGATACAATGATGAATAAGGTATAGTCCCTGACCACTCTCCAGGAGTTTCCAATCTCGTGGGAGAGAACAGAAACATATAAGAGGGTACTAATTATTCTATTATATGAGGTTAAAAAGAGCGGAGATAGAAAGTTTTGTGAAACTGGGTTGGACGAGCCCACCCTCTAAATCATAAATTTTGTGGTCAAGCAAAGTTGTCATCAGTGATTGGAACACTAAATGAAGTCCATTGACTCTATAACAATCTCTATAGTGATCACCAATAAAATAGCAGATTTGAACATTTCAGCTAGAAGTGGTCTCATCCTTCCAGCTGAGCTAAGGCTGGAAAGCCTTTCCGTGCTATAATGCAGGCGTGGACGAGTTCCCAGTGTGCTCGATATGCTCTGGGAACATATGAGAAAAGAGCAGGACAGCGTGAGTCACGAGAGTGAAGCCCACAGTCTGGGCAGAACCTCCTCTGCAGCCCAAGTAGGGCAATTTCAAGTCACCTTTCCTCCCTCAGAGCTGGGGTCAGCTGGAGGCCAAAGCACAGTGATAGCTCCTGGGCCTGGCTTCTTGGCAAATCCCATAGTCCCTTGGGGTGACACCCAGCATGCTCCTTGGGGATAGGAGTCTTGTCTGCCAAGTCCTCCAGTCCTAAGCCCCACATGTTTTGCACATACGAGTAGTGCAAGAAGTGCTTATTAATGTAGTTGTTTGGGCAAAGAAAAGCTCAACCTCAGATTTAGCCATAAATGTAGAAGGAGGGTCATCAGATTGGGATCATCTGGGAAAGTTTAAGAAAAATAATCTGGTCCCATAACGGAAAATTCTGAGTCAGCAGGTCAAGGGTGAGCCCCCAGAACCTGCATTTTTAAAGTGATTCTGATCCCCAGCTAGATTTGGAAATGGTCCAGTTGTAGCTAGCTTCCAAGATGACCTCCAGGGACTCCATGTTCTATATTCACACCCTTGAGTAATCTCCTCCCACCTCATAGCAGGGCTTGTCTGTGTGATCAGCAGAATACGGCAGAAACGAGGGTGTATCGCTTCCAAGCTTAGGTTACGAAACACTGTGGCTTCTGTCTCATGTTCTTTCTCTCATTCTCCTTTGGACCACTCGCTCTGGGGGAAGACAACTGCAGTGACCTGAGGCCACTCAGGCAGCCTAGAGAGGGGCCACACAGACAGGGGCAGGGGGCTCCAGTCTACAACCAGCAAAACTAAAACCTGATGAATCGGCGTGGGAGAGATGCCTCAAGCCCTCACGATGACCTGACTGCAACTGCATGAGAGACTCTGAGCAGAATCAAGTAGCTCAGCTGCTCCTTGGTTCCCGATCTTCAGAAACTATGTGCCATTATAAATGCTCACTGTTTTAAGCTACAAAATCTGGGGGGGAGATTTGTTACGCAGCAATTGATAACTGCTACATTTTCCCAACCCAAAGGGCAAGCTCCTGCACATGGAACAGAAGGTGTTTCATGCCCATCTTTCTAGCTTCAGTTCCCACTGCTCCCAGATGCACATGGTACTCTTGCGTGCTACTGTCTGCTTAACCCTGGTCTGCACCCTGGCATCTGTGTGCCTTTGCCCAAGCTGTTCTCCATGCCTGGAACGCCCTTTCCCTACCAATGGCATCGCATTCTCCAGAAACCCTTCCCTGAACTGCCCTTCCACCAAATCCCGTTGAATTCGGTCCCCCTCCTTAGTGCTCACACACACTTCTTGCAATCAGGAGGCAAGAAGTGCATTCCACGGAAGAAGAAAAATGCTCATATGAAGAAGTCATCAAGAGAATATGACTTGCCTCTATCTGGTTGATCAACGAATTGTCAAATTTGAACCCAGGAATCCTTTTCTCACTGCACACCACACCGACATCCTCCGTGTGCTTGCAGTCGGTGACGCCCCAGCCGTTGGACGAGCAGGCCGCGAGGGTCGCCTCTTTGCCAGTGCAGTAGATGTTGTCCAACCAGATGGGCCCTGAAGGAAGCAGAGAAGAGAGAACCAAGCGTCACATCAGTGCAGGTTTGAGTCTTTGGGGGCACCAGGTTCTTACGTGGAAAGAGAATTCTTTTCTAATTTAGGCAGCTATGTGTGGCCTTCAACTGATTTTTATTATGTTAAGATATCGCATATAGTTCTAGACCATCTGGATTCCCCTGCCAGAGTAGGCAGCTGATGTGATTTGAGGATGTGGTAGATTGAACACGATTAGGACAGGAATCAGACTTAAGCCTGGAAGTCACACAGCACAGTGGAAAGAGCTTTGGCTTTGGGTACTAAGCTTGGTTTGAATTCTGGTTCTACCACTCAGCTGTATGGCCTTGGTCAAAGCCCTTTTTCTCCTCAGCAAAGCGGGGTTCACAAAGACACTTGAACAGCAGAGGTGTGTGCAGGTTACAGATGATACATACCACGTGTCTAGCTTATTGCTGGCCATAATTACTCAAACATGGTAACGACGATGATGATGATGATGATGATGATGACTTAGTGATGCTGACTATGGCACAAGCCAGCCTCACCTCCCACCTGCAGCAGAGGCCAAACTCTGACCCCTCAGGAAAAAGTTAAGCTATCTTGCAATTCAGAGTTGGAAGTTACGAAGGCATTTTCACGTGCTGCCTCCTTGATCTTCCCATCTGTCAGGGAAGAGGACAAGGTGGCGTGATTATTCCCATCTCCCCACCGAGCCCAGAAGCTGGACCTTGGCTCCCCATCCAGTGCTCTTCTCACTGCCTGACGTTTCCCAGCCCTGATTCAGAGACAGCCTAGCTGGACTGACCCACATAGCCACTGCTTCATGTTCCCAGAGGCCACCATGCAACTCTACTCACTTCCTGTTCTTTTACTCACTTGCACGAAGCAGGGAATTCAGTGTGCAAAGACCAGAGGATTAACCACAATGAGATACCAACTCATACCCTTAGGATGGCTATATCAAGAAAACAGAAAATAACAGTGCTGGCAAAGATGTGGAGAAACTAGAACCCTTGTGCACTGCTGGTGGGAATGTAAAATGGCACAGCTGCTATGGAAAACAGTATGGTGCTTCCTCAAAAAAATTAAAACTCAAATCACCACATGATCCGGAAATTCCACTTCTGGATATACATACCCAAAAGAATTGAAAACAGGGTCTCTGAGAGATATTTGCACACCCATGTTCATAGCAGCATTATTCACAATAGCCAAGAGGTGGAAGCAACTCAAGTATCCGTGGACAAACTGTTCTACGCATGCAATGGAATATTATTCAGCCTTAAAAAGGAAGAAAAACTCTGACACATACTACAGCAGGGATGAAGTGTAAAGACATTATGCTAAGTGAAATAAGCCAGTCACAAAAGGTAAATACTGTATTAATCAAATCACAGAGGCAAAAGTTAGAATGGTGCCGCCAGGGCCTGGGGTGAGAGGGAAATGGGGAGGGGTTGCTTAATGGGGACCAGAGTTTCAGTTTTGCAAGATGGAAAAGTTCTGGAGATGGATGGTGGTGACGGCTGTACAACAATGTAAGTGTAAGTGTACTTAACCCTGTTCAACTGTGCACTTGAAAATGCTTAAGGTGGTAAATGTTGTTATGTGTATTTTACAACAATTAAAAATAAAAATTTTATAAAGTGCTAGAGGGTTTTCAAGTCATGATTTCGTTATAAGTGCCATTCCAAAATGAAAGAAAACAAAACCAAACCTCTCATTCTTTTCGCAGCTCCTGTTAGGAGTCTACAGACTAGCAGAATCCAACAGACCTGGGCTCAGATTCCATCTGCTTAACCAAGGGTGCTTCCCATTTCCAACCATGATGGCCAACAAACAGGTTGCCATGGAGACTCAGTGAAGTAATGTATGTGCCCAGCACACCTTCAACCTCCCTGTCCCCTTCCTTTTTCCAGAAAAGCAATGAATTCTGCTTCCAGGGCATAAGGAAAAAGCAGATAAAAACACTCCCATTGCAGAGATTAGAAAACCAAGGAGAGAAGCCGAGGCTCTTCGAGGTCAGGGAGGACACACGTCCACTATCCTGACAGCCAGGTCCTGCTGAAACGTGTCTACTCTGACGGCTGCCGGTCGGGGCTCAAACGAGAACTCCTCGGACGCTTTGTGAGGAACAAAGAGCTGATTGAAAACATCTGGGCTGAGGTTTTCCAACTGGTTTCTCAGTTTGGCCGGGTTTCCACGCCGTCAGGCTCCACTGAAACATATGCTCCCTAATCGATTGCTGTCTCAACAACAAACCAATGTTTGTTTTGCTAAGTACTAGCAACGGAAAAGACCCTCTGCATTTTTAAGCAGGGCCTCTTCCTTGGAACATTCTGCAGTTAAGTTCCTGAAGCCACAGAGACGGTGAGAGACAGCGGTACCCTGCTCCCTCTGCAGTGAGAGATCCCCCTCGCTAAGCGCCAGGAAGCGGCCGGCACACAGTTAGAGATACCACGGGGCCTGCCCCAAACAGCTGCTCTCTTATGCACCTTCAGTGGACCCCCAATACTCTACCCTCTGCACGTGCTTGGTCAAGGATTTTTTTCTTACATGGCAGATAAGTAAATCTGCACTTAGCCCAGGAGAGCATCACCATGCATGGTCTACTCATTTAGTCTGATTTCATGACAATGTTTTGGTTTCTGACCCCTTTATGCTTAGCGCCCACTGACTAGACTGCCCTGATTCCAGTGCAACCAGCTTCTGGGTCTGCCAGCTGGAATGCAGGGTGCTTCTAGACACAGTCCAATAGATGCCACCTCAGAGCTACCAAGAAAGCAGTCCTTGAGACGCAAGGTGAGACTCGAACTTTGGACACAGAGGCCATTTCAATCAGAGGCCGAATTTCATTTTACTCCTTGGAGTGAGACACAACCTCTCCCGGCAGGGCCTGTGCCTTGGAGAGAGAAGCACAGGCTGGTTTCACCCCCTGTCTCGGGCCACCCATCATCCTGGTTTGCCTGGGACAGAGAGGTTAAGATGTGAGACTTTCCATGCTCAAACCAGGACAGTCCCAGGCCAATCAGGATGGTCACTCCACCTGTCCCCACACCCTCCACCTTCCCGCAGGGCACAGCTGTGTGGGCACAGGAGGATGGCACCCCAGGTGGCATTTATGCTTCCTGGTGCTCACGGCCCCTTCACCAGGCTGACCTCACCGAAGCCGGTTCCCGGGCCGTGCCGGGTGACACAGCACTCGGTTCCAAAGCACAGAGCGGCTCACCTTCCCCCTTGCCATAGGAGGAGCTGGCGGTCCAGGACTTGGCCTCCACGTAGCCCAGCTCCCGGCACACGACGTGGGCGGCGTGGATGGAGAAGTCGTCGTCGCACACGGTGCCCCACTGGCCGTCGTAGTACACCTCCACGCGGCCCTCGTTGTGCTTCCTCTTCTGCCCCGCCAGGCGCAGCTGGATCTTCACCACGTCGGCGGGCACCTGAGGCTGGTGGTACTCGGGGGCCGGCTGCTGGAAGTACTCGGGGTAGTAGGGCCAGCTGTCATACTGTGCCAGGCTCGGGGAGGGCAGGAGGGCCAGCACAGCCACGCACAGGCACAGGCTGGAGCCCAGAAGCTTCTCCATCCTGTCTCAGCCGAGGATGCCACCGGGGCAGTGAGGAAGGCCAGGCGAGGCGGAGGTGGCAGGAGCGTCCTGGAAGAGAGGAGAGAAGCGGGAGGATCAGACGTAGGGCTACGGGGACCTGTGAAACACCCCGTCATCTCCCAGTCCTTGGCTTAATACCAAAAGCTCTTCCGTTCTGGACGCCAGCCCAGCTCGGCTCCCACCTCATGTTTCCACCGTGCACGTCCAGCACCTCCCACCCGCCTTGCCCACCCGCCTTCCCGTCTCTCTGGAATGCCGCGCTCAGTGGGGCTCCTGGCAGGGAGCCGGGCACGCTCACCCTCAACTAGAAGAGGTTTTAGAAAGACCACGGAGATGCAAGCAGAGTTCAGGGCATCTAACAAAGGCCAGTGTCACACCCCAGGGCTGGCAACACAGGGGACCTGGTGCCTCCCTAGGCTTGAAGGGCCCCCCAGGGGAGGGAGTGGGTACCCGAACCAGCTTCCGGGGCCACCTCTTAGGGGCTGTGGCCTTCACCTGAGGGTCTCAGCACCAACCCACAGCAACCTCGGGGAAAGGGAGGCAGAGTAAGTGCCTGACTCACTCTCCTCCTGGCCTTGAATTTCTTCCTGGTGCCTCCTACTGGGCAAACCCAACCACACCCAGCCTGAAGCCACAGGTGAGAGGACCCAAGCTGAGGGACCCACGTGGGCCAGCCTCCTGGGGCACAGGGGCCGGCGGGGGAGGGCAGCAGGTCTGAAGGGGTGGGCACAGGACAAGGGGCTCAGGTCAGCGGCAGAGACCCCTTCTTATACGGCTCTCGGACAGGGCTCGTCTTTAGTGGAACTGTGTTTCTGCAGCCGGCAGCCTCGGAGAGCCAGCCATGTCTCACCCTCAGAGAAGCCAAGGATGCCCTGGCGACAATTCTCTTCCTTCTCGTGGTGTCTGTCCCTGAGGGGTGCCAGGGGCTGCGACCAGCCTGCTGTTAGCTCAAAGCAGAGGCATTAAGCTCTTTGAGGCCAACACGAGAGGGGCCAAGCAGCCATGGAGGGTGGGCCAGGACAGTCTGAGTTTGGTTCCTCATTCTGTGCACTAGCTGTGCACCTCTGGGCAACTACGTAATATCTCTGTGCTTGTGATTCCTCGTGTATAAAATGGGGATAATAATCCTATTTAGCTCACAGAATTGTTATGAAGATTAAATGAACAGCACCTAGAAAATTCTAAAGGAGTATTTGCTAACTGAACTTTAAAATCCTCAAGGTTTTGCTCACCATACTCAGTGGGGCCTACCTCTAAGAATTCCAGAGTGAGGTCACATAGCAAGAGACCTTGTGTACCTTGGTCCTCTGTCATTCAGAGAGAGAGAGAGAGAGAGAGAGAGACTGTCTTAACAGGGTTGCAGGTGTGTCTCGTGGAAGAGGAAGTAGGTTGGGATGTGGGGCCCCAAAGGGCTAAACCAGGATGAGCAGGTGGAAGCTGACGGGGCAAAAGGTATTTTCACATCGTGTGGCGGGGTCGGCTCATCACGTTCCTCGCTCACGGCATGCTACCGTGGAGGGAGACTGGCTAACTTTCCCATAGTCAGAGCTGTCCTGGGCTGCCCGTGGAGGGATGATCTGCCTCGGACGAGGGCAGTCCCATGTCTGCGGGTGGTCAGCAGCGCCCAGTGCCCCAAGGTGGATGCTGGGGTGGAGATGCCAGTGCTCGGGGGACACTGGGAACCCAGGACTTTGGAAGGCCCATCACCGGAGAGCCGGCCATCCTCACCCTGTGACTCACCAGCAAGGCCAGAAAGCAGGGGGGAGTCCAGCCGTAGCCCCCTGCAGACCACAGCCTGACCAACTAGCAACATGGCTCTGCAGGAAACAGTGTCCCGGCCACATTCACTCCCATCAAAGCACACACGCATCCACAAACTCAGCTATGTCTCACGGGAGCCCTGGCGGGTAGAGGAGGCAGGTATGATTAGGATTCTTAATTTACAAGGGAGAAAATCACGACCCAGAGAGGATTAGGGACTTTGCTAGAGTTGCACAGTTAGTGCAGGCGGCGCCAGAACGGGTCACTCCCAACAACTATCACGTGTGAAAACTGTGCATGTTCAGTCTGGGATACACAAGCCTTTGCAATATGTCACACACACCCCTACATCGTTGGCTTCAGTCCCAATGACGGTGTCTCTCTTCCCTCACCCCAGCCCTCCCATGGCACACGTCCAATCCTATCAGCCTTTGTTGGGCTCCAGTTTCGCCACCTACAGCGCAGTTCCTCCCTCCAAACGGCGTTTGTCACAGTCCTTCCCAGGTCCTCCAAATCAGATCGAATGTCTTTGTGATTCCCTTTCAAATTGCATTCTGCTTGTGCTTCACACTGTTGTCATGTCTGGCTCTGCCACCAGACCCCCAGCCCCAAGGGACAGAAATCATCTCTTTGTCATTTCTGCACAGCAACACATCTGTTTCTGGGTATGGCCGACTAGTTTGTATTACGTAAGCTTCCTGCCAAGAACAACTAGGAAAGGTAGATAAAATACTAGAAACATGTTTGAACACGTAGGGAACGTCTGAGGCAGCAGGGACTCAGGGAGCCAAGACTCTGGAGAGACCCACAGGGCATGGGTAGGGGGAGGGCTCACACTTGTCTCTGCTGCTCCCTGGAAGGCATGTGCCGATTCCACGGCAGTCAGCGGCCGGCAGGCTGAGCGCTAACGGTGGGTCCCCGAAGGGCTACAGTCCAGAAGTCAGGGCAGGGAGTTGTTAGAAAGGTCTGACATCCACATAACTGGAATCCCAAGAGAGGATGTGCAGAAGGAATATTTGAAGAAATAATGGCCAAGAATTTTCCAGAATTGAAAAAGATAGCAAGCCCAAGCAGTGTAGTTTACAAAGAAAACCACATCTGGGCACATCGAAATCCAACTGCGGAGAATCCAAGAAAAAGAGAAAATCTCAAATGCAGCCAAAACATAAAAAGTGCATTGCCTTCGAAAGCACCAGAAAGACGAACAGCTGGCTTTGCAACAACCATAAGGAGAGGGGAGGATGCAACAGGCGTAACATTTCAGAGGGCTGAAAAAAACAACAGTCAGCCTAGAATCTGTACCCACTGAACACAGTGAAGGTGAAATGGGGACAATTCACACAAACAAAAACGGAGAGAGTTTGTCCCCAGAAGATCCACAGGATGGAAATACTAAAGGGAGTTCTTCAGGCTAAAGGAAAAATAATCCCAGATGTGAGCGTGGAGGTTTAGGAAGGAATGAGGGCATAGAACAGGAAGCTGTAGGTAAATCTAAATGAAGACCAACTGTGTAAAACAGTAAGAGTGTCTTGTGGGCTTTCAAATACATGTATTATTAAAATGCAAGGCACAAAGGCACAGAGGGCAAGAGGGAATTAAATGGAGTTAAAGTGTTTTATGGATCTTGTGTTGTCCGGGAAGTGGTGAGAGTATCATATACTATCTTCTGTTAGACTTTAGAAAGTCTCATAGATGCATGTTGTCGCTTAATTTACAGTAATCACTATTCAAACAATAAATAATGAAAAATAGTACAACCAACAGGTTAATAAAGGGGGGAAATGATAGAGTTATAAAAATATGTGATTCATCCAAAACTAAAGCAATAAAGCAACATGGAACAATTTGTCACAAATAGAAATAGCAGAAAGAGGGTGGATTTAAATTCTATCAGTAATTACATTATAGGAAATAAATACTCTAATAGAAAGGCAGACATCATCAGAATGGATTTAACAAAACCATCCAGCTTTACGTTTCTTACAAGAGATGCAAAGGTTTAATGTAAAAGGATGGGAAAAGATACACTGTACACTCATTACAAGAAAACTGGTACAAAGTCAGATAATGTTGACCTAGGACAAGAAACATTACTAGAGACAGAAAGGGACTGTTTATGATAATGAAAGTGTCAACCCACCAGGAAGATGTAACTCTTCTAAATTTGTACGCAGAGCCTCAATGTATAAAATAAAATACTGACAGAACTACAAGGAAAAAAATACACAAATCCATAACCATAGTGGGAGATTTTATATGCCTCTGGCAGTAACTAACAGAAGAAAGAAACAAAAAAATCCCGGCCCCGAAGATGTCAATGACATGATTAACAAACTTGACCCAATTCACAAGTTTCCATAAACTATCCTCAACTACTGTAGAAGACAGGTTTGCTTCGAGGACACATGGACCCTAAATTGGGTTATAAATCTAGTCTCAACATATTCAGTGACATCATACAGAACGTGTTGTCTGTCCACAGTAGCACTAAGAGCTGCAAACCAACAATAAAAGAACGGCTAGAACATCTGCAAATATTTGGAAATGATACGGTTAATCTTCATCCAGCTCACAGTACCAAACTGATTTACTCATTCAACAAGCGTTCGTTGAGATGCTACTACCCATCAGGCCCTGCTGTGAGTGGAACAGGAGTGTTCTTTCCCTCGCACTGACGTGAACCTGACAGTCTAGCTGGGGTTCGCCTACTGGACGTCATGGATGGAACTACCTGCGTCTGGGTGACCTGGCTTTGGATTCAGGAAGGTGTTCCTCTTCTACGCCACCTCTTTGTGCTCATCTTACAGAAATTAAAGACAGAAAGAAAGTCAATGACTTGCCAAAGGTCACACACAGTGATTCACAAACTGCTAACATTATAAAGCACCCCCCGTGTGCGGGCACTGTTCCCAATATGGTGCTCTAGTGTTTTAATTCCCTTGATGCGGTAGACACTGTTACTATCCTCAGGAGGAAACTGAGGCACAGAGAGGTTCGGTAAGTTGCCTAAGGTTGCACGGATGGTACGTGCAAGCCAGGATCTGGCTGTGGGTGGCACCTGATGCTCTGCTGTGTCCCCCACCACAATGCTGTCCTGCTCCAGCCCGGCACTTGCCTGCCCTTCCGTCCCTCCCCAACCCCCCCAAACAAGGGCTTCAGAGTCTTCTAGAGCTTCTAATCTTGTCCCAGAAAGAAAGAAAAAAAAATGCAGTCTTGAAATATTTTTTAAAAGAAATCTTAATCTCTGGATTTGTATATCTATAAACTATTCCACCCATCTTCCTGGATTCTCCAAACTGTGGGAATGGCCAGCGTTCAACTCTTAAATCTTTCTTAGAGAAGAGCTCCCGAATTTTTTTGCTTCTTTTGTGGGGCCTTCTACTCTCTCCTCTGGGGGATTGTAACATATCAAACTCAGCTGCTTCTCTCTTTTTTTAAAAATAACTTTTAAGGTTTTTATGTCCCTTATAGTGAAAGCTATGCAAGCAGATGACAAAAGTCTGGAAAATGCAAACAAATAAAAGGAAGAAAATAACTTGCAATACCATCATCCCGGGTAACCATTATCAAAATCGTGTTGTATATCCCTGCCATCTTTTCTCTGCACGTATTTTCTTTTAAAAAATAAAATCGTTTTCTACATATTGTTTTATAAACTGCTTTTCACATTGAACAGTATATTGCAAACATTATGCCTCATTGAATATTCTTTTATAAGATTTTTACTACTTAGTATTCAATCTTATAGATAAACAATAATCACATTTCTGAATTTTTGACTGCTATAAACACTGTTAAAATGAATCCTCTTGCAGCTGAGATTTTGCACAATGTTGGGATAATTGTGAAATTGCTGGGCCAAAGGCTATATAAAAAGTCAACACTTTTGCAAAACTGTATTAACTGCCTTCTAGAAAGACGGAACCAATTTGTACCTCTGCCAGCAGTATGTAGGTTTCCCCCAAACCTCAAAAACTCTGGCTGTGACCATGTTTTTAAGCTTTCCTCCAACTGATAAGCAAAAAAGCGTATTTTGTTTGAATGAACAGTCCTTTTGCTACGAGAGACGTCAAGCTCCTTCCCTCCCCCATGCTTACTGGCCACGGTATTACTTTTTTTGGAGATTATGACTTCCTGCCTTTTACCCCTTTTTCTATTAAGGTTTTTCCATATTGCTTTGGAAGATGCATTGTTCACATTGGTATCCACTCAACCTCAGGAGGGAAAAACTGCCAGGCATTCCGGGTGACCAGGGACACCACTGCCTTGTTGGCCCTCGTTTCCCTGCCTGGCCCCAGCCCGAAGGTCAGGAAGGGGCTGGAGAGGCTGTGCCAGGCTCCACGGCAGCTGAAGTCCCCTCTCTGCCCTGCTCACGTTGCTGACACAGAGAGGGATGCTGTTGGTGAATGGGCACCCAACTGGGCTCCCAAGTCTAGCACAGTGCCTGGCACATGTTAGGCACTTATTTAAAACAGGTAGGATAATAACAGGGTCAGAGAAGACTCCTCATTCCTGGGAGAGGCCCCATTGATGGTGGGTAGAGCCACAGTATCATTTATAAACAACTGAGAGCTCACAGAGGCACCAGAATGGAGCACCAGGCAGAAGTTCTGAGGTTATAGTTCGGCTGGCACAATGAGTGGGCTCTATCACACCCAGAAAATCATTTTCCCCTTCTTTGGTTTTTGTCTCATGAAATAGACACCTCCATTCTGACCTGTGTTAAATGTAATCAGCGAATGAAAACAAAGCCGGGGAGAAACTTTATGACCCTATGGGGAGTCCCACCTTGGCCCGTGCTGACTTCTCCAATCCCAGCTTCATCACAGAGAGCGATCACCTGGACCTGCGGTGGGGGCCTTGTGTCAACTCTCAGTTGTGAGAATTCAGAAAGGAGAAGGAGCGATGATCTGTCGCCAGAGCTCAAACAAGAGAGAAACTCCCTCTGCTTTTGCCATAACAATAAATAACGCGTTGTTTTATACACTGCTTTTTCCAGGATAAGATGATCTAAAGAGAGTGAAAGATGGCATTTTTTTCATTGAACAATTGCAGGGTTGTTGACCAGATTTTGGTCGCCCCTACGATAAAAGCTCCCTCTGTGGATTTAGCCTCCCAGGAAAGCCAGTGGAGAGGGACCTTCGGCTCCCTCATCTTCCACTGTGTGGACCCTCCTGCCTCCCGAGACCCTCTTGGTAATTATTGGCACCCCTGCTTCCATGGACAGGTGATGTTGGGTGTCTCAGAAACAGAACACGGCGTCTGAATCCCGCCTTCCCCACTTTTTAGCTCTATTCATCTGGGGGCAATTTCCTGTGAGAGCCTTGATTTCATCCTCTGAATATGGAAATAACCTTCCTTACTGGGGTGTGTGTGATGATTAAATGAGATAACATGAAAATCCGCAGCATACTGCACAGACTCATTCACGTTATTAATAGTTTCCTTCTTTCCTTCCTTGGAACCCAGAACCTCTGACTGGGGGGAGCTCTGTGCTTTGTACCCTGTAAATATTTACTCAGTGGAGAAATATAAATTTCTATTCAAATCTTCACATCCTATTAAAACTGCCTTTTTACTCTGACCTAATTGGAAAGCAAGCTGATAAATCCATTCCAAGTGAATTTATTAAGAAATTTAAGGCATTAAGGAATAAATTAGTTATTTTTAAGGAGAGGGGACTTTTACATTTTTTAACAAGGAACTCCCAGATAGGAATTTCTACTGGTAGAATTGGAACTACTGTGAAATGCCAGGAGTAAGGATGACGGGATTTTTCCTGAGTAGGCAGAACTTTCCAAGGCAGCTCGCCTAGGTGTCTGCTTGCCTCGGAAAATCACTCTAAGTAGCAAAGGTGGTAAGGGGATGTTGGCGTAATTTGTGGGAAACCAAGATCTCCTGGATCAGAGAATCTCTCCCCAGCAGATAATCTAGGTTTGTCTCCGGACAAGAATCATAGAGGCAGAGCAAAGCACCGCTGATTTCCAAGGAAACGTGCCAACTCGGCTGCACACACCTGTTGACCCTGAAGGGAACCCGCCCTTAAACACGTGCTGGGCACTGACATCTCTAAAGAGGCTGTCAAGGCCAGAGACAGTGAGCGCTGCTGACATTGAGGAGAGAACTGGGAGCCTGTGATTGCTTCTGCAGGGCCCATGGAGAACAGCAATTCCTTAAGTGCCACCTCCTCCAAGAAGCCCGCTAGGGTTACCTCCAACAAGGCCTGTGGCTGGGCTCAGGAAGCTTTAGGGGGTCAGGCATTATCTCCTGCTTCAAGAGTAGCAGGCACCTCAAGCATACTCCATTCCCAAACAGGGGTCTCAGGAAGGAGTAACAGAACAGGCTCCAGTTTTCATGATGAACAGTATATTAGAAGGTGCTGAGAGGCAATGTGTTACATTTAACCTTTAGAGGTCTGGTAATTTTATCAGGCAAAGATTGGACGGAGCACTCCCACAGTAGTTTCCCCCAGCTATAAACATAAAGACTTTCTTATTCTCTGCCTGTTTTGTGTATTTATTTACTGCCCGCTATTCTAAAAAGATGACATCTACTTCTATACAGCAACCTGGACACCACATGGGCTGGTGTTGAAGGTGGGATTCTCTTAAAAAGAAAGTTGGATTTCTAACAAGAAAACAAAACCAATATTTACTGATTACCCATCAATATCAATCTGTGTTTGGTCAGTATCAATCCCCATGTGAAAAGTGTTTGACAGGTATTAATTCATTTCCTCCTCCAGTCAAGACGAGCGCTGCCCGATAGAAACATGGTGGGAAGCACATGTGTGATTTTTAATTTTCTAATAGCCACATATGAAAAGTAGAATAAAATGGATGAAATTGATGTTAATGATACATGTTATTTGATGCAGTATATCCCCAATATTATCGTTTCAATATGCAATCAATATAAAAATTACTAATGAGAAATTCTGCATTTTTTTGTACAAAGTCTTTGACTAGCACATTGCAAGTGCCCGGTAGCCCCACGTGGTGGTGGCTGCCATGTTGCACAACACAGCTTCAGACAGCCCTCTGAGCACAGAACCATCAGCATCCCTAATTCCCTGAGGAAAAAGCCAGGGACAGAAGGGCTACATGATTTTCCAATGGTCACACTGCTACAAAGTGTGCACCCAGGCCAGCCAGCCAACAGAGCAGACACCTTTATTCACTAATCATTATTATCCCTGTCCCTGAGACAAGCACACTCTGGTGCATCCGGCATTGCCCAGCAACCAATGTTAGAGATAAGTTCTCTATCTACCCTTCTAGACATTTGAAGACATTTAGAGTGATGGAAGACACATTTCTCTTTTTCACACCTGCTCTATCTACGCTCAGTCAGAGATCTTTATTTCAGAAAAGGAATCAAAAAGGCCGGTAAGACACCTCTCTGATCCCATAGTTGGGAGAGTTTTTAGATGATGACAGGAAGATCTATTCTTGGCATTCACCTTGGAAGACCTTCAAGGGTGTCACAACATCGACAGCCCAAGAAGAGTCTAAACCAGCAAGGTTGCATCAGCACACATGGAAATTTCGGGAACATCCTCTACGCTGAATCCAGGCAGAAAGCAGTCTGCTAGCTAGATCAGCGGGAACAAAGGAGACATATGCCGAGAATTTCAACAGCCCATGTCACACATACCAAACCAGGCTCAGGTTTCACAGGCACTAGGGGTATGGTCTGCAAGAGGAAGGCTCACCTTGGAGAGTATTCTGTTCAAATCTCATCCGAGTGAAGTCTGGGAACTGTTGTAGCAGATGGTCTTAATTATTCACGCAGTTGAGCCCAGGAGTGGGTTATAACTCAGGGCAAGATGCCTATTTGACTGACACAAAGGAGAGCCAGTGAGTGCCAGAAAGAAGTTGGCTGTGACTGGCTCATCACAAAGACGGAAATTATTTTCCCAATATTTTCTCACTGGGCTCTTGACTAAGTGGCTGAGGACATTCTTACATTCAATTCAATCCATTTAAGGATACAATGTTCACACGGTTGATACTAGTATAAGCTTTGCTAACAAGAGGTACTGTAGCCCCGGGTGTCTGAGACATATGAGGAAAGAAACTTGGCATCACTGGGACTCAGGGTCCAAGGTATTCCTGACAAACACCAGCTGGGATCAGCTCACCTTGCCCAGGGCCTTGAGCAGTGACCCAGGCAGACCGCCACACACCCTTCGTCCAAGAACAGGCTCAATGCTCTGCCATCTTGCCACTGAAGTAAGCAGCATGGACTAGTGGCTTCAAGTCACGCAGAACTGGATTCAGTCTCATTTCTACCACTTAGTATCTCTGTGATCTCAGGCCCATTGAGATTTTCTAAGCCTCAGTATTTCATCTATAAAATAGAAAACTTTAAAAACAATGCTTTTAAGGAAAAACAGGGAACATCTACTTTTCAGGACTGTTATAAAACTCAAAGATCATGTTTCTTAAGTTCCTGGCCCATCGCAGGTGGTCAAAAAAATATCAGCTAATGTATCTTTGTTCAAATAGACGCTGCCTGCTAGATTTGGATCAAGTTATTCAAGCACCAACTACAGTTTCAATTGATACTAAGCTGCATACTGCAGTTGGTTGGATTCAATTTTGATCTTCAACCTCCCCAACTGTTATTTGGGGAACTGGGCGCTACCTAGGCTCAGCCTAGGTAGTTCTTTCTGGATTCTTCTCCTTGCAACAACGTACTTAAAAACTAGAAATGTACATTTGCTCCAAAGAATACACAGTATCGGCAAAAAACTTAACTATCTAAATAAAAAGATATTTTCACATGTGCTGCATAAACTAGGTAGGTACAAAATTGTGCTAAGTCTGTAAATAAGACTTTCAAGTAGGGCTCACGTCAACCAACGCTTGCTGGTCTTTGCTAGGAGCTGGGGAGCAGGGTCTGGTCACAGGGACAGGAAGAGGTTCTAAACCTTGATCTTGCTCAAGGTTCTTAGTTGATCATGAACAGTGCTGTTTCTGTTGTCTGACACACATCACTCGTTGGAGGACCTCTTTAAGCCCTGAACCATCTGTCACCCTAGAAACTTTCCAGCACATTCCAGAATCCCTGATTTTTATGATTCTAGGAGAGGCTTGTACTGATAGTGGATAAGTATTTGAAAATATTTTATGATGATTACTTAATTTTGCCCCAACAGAGCTACAGGAGGAAGAGGATAAAATACAAAACTGGAATTTCCAGGGTCCTTTCCTTAGGCCACCATCTCGACAGGGTGTCAGTCAGTGTGCCCAGGAAGGAACGTGAAAGTCCTACTCCATACAATGCTCTGAGTATCAAGGTCTTCCTGGAGGCAACTCAAATTTCTTTCTTCCTCCAAAAGCAGTCCCTTCTGAATCGCTTCATTAACTCCCTGAACAAGGCATTCTGTGCTGTAGAACGCACCTGCCCACTGACACTTTCTGAAGTGGCCATGGGCTTCCCTAGCGCATTCCTAAACAACAGGACAAACCCGAACCATGGCCTCTGACCACTGACACCTGACACTGTGCCACTCAGTCCAATAATGCCCCATGTGAACAAATGATTCCTAGTCAATAGCAATAATAATTCCTAGTCACACACAGCTAAGGGGCGAAACACACTGGGAGAATTATACACTGCATTTGGACATCGTGCTCTTAGTTCTTCAAACTGCCCTACACAACGGGATCCTCATAACTGTTCCCTCCCCCAGCATGAACATCTGGGGCAGAGGACTCTCCGTCGGGCTTCCATGGGGCCCACTTTGCATGACTGGCCCAGCTGCTGCCAAGGCCCCTGGTAGGGGGGGAAATGATTCATCCCCTCCCGGCACTTGCTCCACATCTTATGCCCTGGAGCTCCCAGCAACAGCCGTGCCTGCCCCAAATGTGAAGCATCACACAAACAACCATACCCTTCCCAGCCACAAGCAGTGGCCCACATTGCCAAGGGCACTTGCTTCCGGCAGTGCAGCCCAGCACTTGGCTGAATTCTTTCGCCCAGACAGCCCAGACAGAATGCTCCGCTCAACATCTTTGCCAGATGTCTGCATTGGGGTCAGGGAGTGGGGTAGGGGCTCTCTCCTCCATTGGACTCCCCCTCCCTGCCTTTCCAGCCTGGGATTCCCGCTGGGACCAACAGGAGTGATGAATGGTCCTCATTCATGGCCCAGAGCGCCTGCAGGGTGGTGATCCCAGCTGCGGTCCCAGCTGTGGTCGGGGTGCTGCTTCTGGCCCCACATGGAACACATTCCTTTGTGCAAAGAGGCTATCTTGGGAATGGGGTGTGCTTGAAGAATGAGGGAAGCGGGTGGGGGACCAGGAAGCCCTTTTGAACCACCTCAGAAAAGAAAGGAGACTTTGACACCAGGCTTGGCCAGGGCTGGCTGGTCCATTTGGCTCTTGGCCAAAGATGCTATTTCTGGCTATGGAGCAGGAATGTTGAGGGCACAGCGAGATGGGGAGAAGGTAAGCATACAAAACTGAATTTTTTCCAGCCTCCCAAAAGAAGCCTTTGTCGGCATAATTTGTTGTGACCAATCGGGGTCCCCCACAGTTCACCACTGGCTCCAGGTGGAATTCATTTTGACTAGGCTGTTTCCTGGGGAGGTTGAAGGCACAATTTCAAACACTTTCAAATGTGCCTACTGGAGACTCTCAGATTGGATCGGACAGTAAAAGGCAAATATATGGTATCTATATGAGGCACATGTCATCTCTATAGCACGTAGCCAGTAAAAAAGGAGCAGGGAAAATGCGAAATTAGTGATTCTGATTAAAGGCAATTCGGAAAGTGATTGAGATAGGGGTACCCATTGGGTTCAAATGATCCAACTTCTACCTGCTAAAAAAAATGCAGACATGGTTTGACTACAGGATACACGTAATAATTGGAAGAACATGGTGCCAGTACCCGAGTGGTCCTGGATTCAAACGTGGCTTCTGCCAATGGAGAAAAGTCTTAGGATCTTGATGGGACACATAAGAAGTAAAAAGTGCCCAGTGCAGTGACTGGTTCATAGTCAATGCTCAGTGATTACAACCATAAAATTAGCAACAATCTGGACAAAATCCAAGAGGGGTATCACCGTACCCATCACCCACTCTTAAAATGCCTCTTGGGTAACAGGCTGTCACCATCCTCCCCTCACCCTCACACTCTCAGACACCAGAGCTAACGATCTATAGCCAAATTGGTCTGTAGCCAAATTGGTCATTTCCCTGCCACTTTGAGGAAGATATTAAAGTCCACAGAAGGCAGGCAGGGGAGGAGAACAGAAAGCAGATCCAGAATGGCAGGCGACCTTGGTAAGCAATCCAATCCCGCAAACGAGTCCGGGGGTTTCCAGGGATGGAGTCCACTGTATGCACATTCCCAGGGGGGAGTGCGGAGGGTTGGTCCAGGCACAGGCGCTGAGATCAGGAGGGGCCCAGACTGTTGGGGATAAGATGAGTGTTCTGGATGAAAGATGTTGGGAGCCCCGGGCTGGAGGGAGTGCGCAAACCAGTTTTTCTCAGAGATGACCCATCAAAAGTGGTCTGGGAGGCGCTTCCTGAGCTCAGTCCCTAAGTGACCTCCTCCCCAAACCCTCCCTGTTTAGCTGGCTGTGGGCTCCTCAGGTGGGGCTCCTCGAGGCAGCCCTCGCCCTTGGCTTTGTGCACCTTGTGTATTTCCAGAAGCTGCCAGGCCAAGCTCATCCAAGCAATGCAACCTGGGCCAACAGTCAATGCTCCAGGCCTGTGCCTGTCCCATGAGAACCAAGCCCAGGGAGCCCAGTGATGGAGGCAGCAGCCGGTGCAGAGACCACAGCCACATCTTCAGGTTGTCTGTAAATGCCTGGCAACTCAGGGGAGTCAGGTGGGAGTGCCGTTCTAAAGTTCATTAAGAGCTCGTGATCTGGGACTTCTCGGCCCGTCCGGCACTGGCTCCCATCCAGGAGCCCAGTGAGCATAGCCCTAGGCACCAACTGCCACATCTTGGAGGCTGGCCAGGCTCGGCTGCACAGTGCCAGCTGGCCCTGGGTCACCAGTGAGCATGCATCAAGGTAACGGCATCCACAGCGTAGTGCCATATACACAGAGACCTGCAAGTTCTTGCTCTTACTGAGGGGCACAGACTTTCTTAGCTATCTTTGGAGCTGATCAGTGCTATTGGTGCTGATCACAAGCCTCTTCTGGGCCTCCTCCTAAGAATGATTCTAATATTCTCACTGCACCTGCAGATGCGGCTCCCACTACGAGAGGCCGCCATTCTCTTTAGCACGACACAAACTAGCTTCAACCTGCTACCCTGAGTTCTAGCCACACTGACTGTGTGCACGTGGTTCCACTGCTTTCACACCTCCCTGCCTTTGGACTTGCCACTCCCTATTCTAGAACACCACATATCCACCTTGCGGACACCTGGTTATGCACAGCCTGGTTCCTAACAGGCTGCAGACCGGTATCATGTCTCAGCCCGGAGGTTGGGGACTGCAGTTTTAAAGAACCAATCTTACGATTCGGCATGGGCGTGCTGCAGCACACCAATTCCAGGTAAGCTTACGGATGGTCTTCCTCGCCTCATCTGTGTGGCAACAGGCCCAGACTGCACACAGTCTTGGGCTGCACTCTACGGCTGCTGTTGGCACCAGGCAGGCACCATGGGGTTGGTTTCCAGGCATCAGAATATTACTCTTGACCGGAGATTTATTTTGAAGTAAACATGAAATATCATGTCTTATTCATTCTTGTGTCTCCCACAGGGACTGGCAGGGTGTCTAGCACATAGAAAGTCACTAATAAATCATTTTAGTTACAAAGAGAGAGAGAGAAGACCAGGCGGGAAGGGGAGAAGGAAGGAAAGGAATGAGGTAAGAAGACAGGACATGGCCAAGGAATATTTCCCTCAGGGAGTAAGACTCATGTTCTTGCAGAAGCTGCCAGAAACTCAGGAGTTCTCCAGGTGGATTCAAACCCCTCTGGCCGAGGAGCAGTCTAGAATGATGCCCAGTGGTGATGCCCTGACACAGCTAAAACCGCATCCCTCAAACAGGGTGAACTCCCTTTCCTAGACGTTCCAAGGAAAGAAGCTGCTTAAATCTCATAACTAATCTGGTGGCCTTCTAGATTAAAAACTGTTTTTCAAACATCTCTTGCAAATCCCCTCATGGTAGAGAAAATTAACATACAATACCAAGATCTTGAGGTTTAGTTGAAGCAGCTGTATTAGAGCATGAAACGATGTGAAATCTCTTGCTTTGCCTTTAAATTCATGCACTCTTGGTAAAGTCCTATTTTTGATCTTGGTGATAGTTACAAGGACATGCTCACTTTGTAAAAGTTCATTCATAACAGGTATTTGTACACTTCTGTTCACAGCAGCATTATTCTCAATAACCAAAAGGTGGAAACCATTGTCCATTGATGGATGAATGGATAAACAACATATGGTCTATCCATACAATGGAATATTATTCAGCCTTAAAACATGAATGAAATTCAGATACATGCTACAACATGGATGAACTTTGAGGACATTATGCTAAGTCAATTAAGTCAGAAACAAATGAACAAGTACTGTATAATTCCACTTATATGAGGTACCCAAGAGTAGTCATATTCACAGAGAGAGAAAGTAGAATGGCAGTTGCTAGGGAGTGGTGAGAGGGGGAAACAGGCAGCTGGTGTTTAATGGGTACAGGATTTCCATTTTCGACATTGAAAATGTTCTGGAGATGGATGGTGGTGATGGTAGCACAACATTGTAAATATACTTAATGCCACTGAATTGCACACTCAAAAATGGTTAAAATAGTGAATTTATATTATGTATATTTTACAGTAAACACAAAGACAAGAAGAAGTTCATCCAGGTATATGCTTAGGATTGGTGTCATTTTACTTATGTATGCTTTTTTTTTTTTTGAGACAGGGTCTCGCTTTGTCCCCCAGGCTGGAGAACAGTGGCATGATCAAAGCTTGCTATAACCTCAAACGCCTGGGCTCAAGTGATCCTCCCACCTTAGCCTCCCAAGTAGACAGGACTACAGGTACATGCCACCAAATCCTCCCAAAATCCTCCTGTGATTACAGGCACCACACCCATCCCTATGTATGCTACTCTTGAGAAAAAAGCTTACTTTAAAAATGTGCTTTACTCAAGTTTACATTTGTTTTAGAAAGATATTTAGAAAAATATCTTTCTTACTAGATCTTTGCGTCATGCAAGAACTCTGAAAACCTGTGCTGTGTTTATCCTGGTACACCAACGGTATATCAGGACAAGGCTAGGGGTGGAAGAAGTTCGTGGATCCAAGTTCAAGAAGAATATTACGAAGAACTTGCAAATGAAGCTGTTCACGAGTCATCAACGTAAGTTATCTTGCCACAAAGTGTATATTTTATTGGCTAGCAGCATTATTTTTGCAGGAAATCCTCTTAGCATTATGTTGACTTCAAGGGGACATATGAGAACCGTTGCCACAGGACATCCACAGGGCCTGCTGAGTCTGCTTGTCTGACACAGACTATAGCAACGAAAAAACTAAAAAGAAAACATCAGCCGGGTGCAGTGGCTCATGCCTATAATCCCAGTACTTTGGAAGGCTGAAGAGGTGGGAAGATCACTTGAGGCCAGGAGTTCAAGACCAGCCTGGGCAACATAGTGAGATCCGCCCCCATCTCTACAAAGAAGAAGAAAAAGAAGCTATTGCCACTTGCATATAATAATTAAATCTAATACTAAAAGTATCCCAAGTGATGGGATCAAAAGGACCTGAACAAGAAGCATTTACTGATCACATCCTCATTATCTGCCAAGTTCTTGCTCTAACGTCCTCATCTCCTACACACACCACTTGCCTGGTAATACTTTTTCTGCCAAGGAAAGTGCAACAGATTTTTTAAACCTCTGGATGGAAATCTTACCTAACCTGGCCCTATCATGCTCTAACACTCTCACACAAGTGGCTATGCTGAAAAAGGGGTCCTGCTGCCTAGAGGCTTCTCTGACACAGGTCTCGGGAAAAGGGCAGCCCACACGCTTGGCCAGGTCATAGTCCCTGCAGAACACGTGCTGTACTTCCACAGCATCAGTGGAAGTACTTGGATGAGTCTGCCCGGACAAGGCTGAAGACTTAGAAGATCCAGCTGTGTATTGCAGCCCCTGCATCTCCATGGCTGGCTGCGTGGCTCTTCCTTTTCTAGCCCATGACTGCTAGTTTTGCTGGTTCTGTGGGCCTGGAGCAGGGTAGGCTCCGGCCACTTCATCTGAGGCCTCATGGCCCACCCAGGGTGTGACTGCCAGGCAGACTGACCACGAAGGCCTTTCTCCAGAGGGAAATGAACAATGGTAACCTCAAGCTGCTCTTCTAAAGCCAGGCAGCCCCTGGGAATGGGGAATGGGGAATGATGTCACTTGCTGCGGCATGAGTATATGTCCCCTCCAAAACTCATGCTGAAATTTAATCCCCACGGTAAAGGCAGTATTGAGAGGTGGGGCCTTTAAGAGGTGATTAAGCCTTGGGGGCCCTGCCCTCATAAGTGGATTAATCCATTCATGGGAGGGGAACTCCTGGGTTTATAAGAAGAGGAACAGAGACCTGAGCTAGCACAATCAGCCCTCTTGCCATGTCATGCCCTGTGCTACCTGGGGACTCTGCAGAGAGTCCCCACTAGCAAGAAGGCTTTCACCAGATGCGTAGCCCCTCAACCGTGGACTTCTCAGCCTTCACAACTGTAAGAAATAAATTCCTTTTCTTTATAAATTACCCAGTTTCAGAGATGGTGTTATAAGTAACAGAAAATGGACTAAGGTAGCTCCTAAGTCTCCCCAAACTGTAAATGAAGGAAGTAATCATGCCTTGCAACTGCATCTGCTGCCGAGGAATCACCTAGAAATGCTAGCCCCGTGGAGATAGCCTATTAGCTAAAGAGGAAGAATTTGTGGCTGCCAGAAGACTGTGTAGTTTAAGCTTAATGTTTTGCCCCTTTTGAGTTCCCCCAGTTCAATAATGGGATTGGGTCGACCGGTTTCTCTGCCCCTAACTGGCTGTTTTATGGAAGGTCTGTTTATTCCCTGTCTATGTCACAGCGATGAACACAACAGCAGAAAACCTCGGAGTCCAGCAACAAGAGATTCCTTTTCCCCCCATGACCTACCTAGGAAGGAGAATGCGTGAGTCTCATTAATAAGGTGTGAACATTTCTTCATCACCCCATTTCAAAAGCAAATAATTAAAAGTAATGAAAATGCTAATAGCCAAAAATCTCTGCTATTGTAGATCCTCATCAGATAAAGGCAGAATAAAAGAAAGCGTCCGTAACGAAGGACTTCAGTGGGAAGCCTATGTACGTACCCCTGCTCCTCTTCTCTGCTAGAAGATTTAGGGGTCCAGCGTGAAGGTGCCAGCTGCCAATTACTCAGGTGATAATCAAAGACAGGTGGCTGTTCCCTACCAGATTTCCTTCTGGGCACTGTTTCTTTCAGGAATTCCAGCTACATTCATTTCACTCATTCTACTTTTAGACCTAGTAACCACTGAATGAGGAAGTGTAATGCTCTTTAGATCAGCGAGGGCAGCCCTGAGCCCTTGCGAGGTAAGTTGCTTTCTGACAGTTTTACAATAAGCTAGGAAACAAACGCAGGCTTCCTGACTCTGAACTTCATTCATCTCAGTCAAGCACCAAGTGGCCAATTACTAAATATATACAGCAGGTGTATAGGAAGTGATCGGTCCAGGATGAAGCCTGAGCCATCATGACCCCCTCAGAGAGCAGCTGATATGCCACGAGCAGCAGGGGGGAACCAGGACCATGGGGCCCAGCAATGACGAGCCTGGGTTAGACCCTGGCTCCACCCACTTCCAGTTGTGCCATCTGGACAGCTCATCTGTTTGCCAGTTTCCTCAGCCACAAAATGAATCGTAAAATACCCACCCCACTCTTTAGAGGGACTTTGTAAGAATCAAATGACATGGTGGATAGAAAAGTGGTTTGAAAGGAATAACATACAACAGGAATGTAACAAGTTATACAAATCAACAGAACTCAGATCAACTATAAAAAAAAAACATTCTGGGGAAAATTGGGAAATGCTTTAAGATAGACTGGGTATTAGATGATGCCAAAGAATTTTTGTTAGTTTTGTTAGGTGTTAACGATGGCATCATAGTTATTTAATATCTTTAGAGATCACACTGAAATATGGAAGGATAAAATGGCATAATGTCTGGGATGTGCTTTAAAATACTTCAATAAAAAAAGGAGAAAGGGACAGAGGAAGTATGTGTGGCAAGATGTTGGCAACTGTCAGAGCTCAGTGAGAAGCATATGAGTCTTCAATATACCCTTCTCTCTACTTTTGTGCATACTTCTTAGAATAAAAACATTTTAAATAAACAATGCAGAATTTTCTGGGACATTCGACAGCTTCGCTGATGGTTATGTTCAGAACACAGAAAATCTGCTTCCTTTACAAGGCCCTTCCACATCCAGAGGTCAGAGGACAAGGACTTGGGAAGAGGCCAAGGGAGGCCAGGCAAGGAGAGCAGCTGGAAATGAGGTCATAAGAAGTATCTCTGCAGAATCTGTCTGATGCCAAAATGTCAGCCAGCCAATGTGTAATGTCAACTGCAAGTTTTGTCTTCAGACTGGAGTTTCATACTCAGCTTTGCTACTCAATGGCCAAGTGACCTTAAACCAAGTCACTTTTTAACACAAAGTCCAGGGGAAACAAACAGATGCACACACACTCCCATACGCAGATCACTGAGACCCAGTTCCCTTAGGGGGAGCCCTGAAAGCCACGGTTTGATGGTCATTTAAGGGGCAGATACTAGGGACCAGGAAGAGGAGCAGGACAAAGGTGAAGAGGGAGATTATTAATTTAGACAAGGCAGGGTCCGGTGCTGCGGTCCCCAACAGGCCGCAGAGCTCCGCCTCCCCTCCACCTCCCCCCTCCAGTTCCACCTCCCCCCTCCCCCACCAGACCCCCACTCCCATCCTTGGAAAAATTGTCTTCCATGAAACCGGTCCCTGGTGCCAAAAACGTTGGGGACCGTTCCAGCGAGTCAGTCATTTATCTGGAAACTGACCAGGAAAATTAACTCTTTCCTCTTCCATGCCGAGCCCCATCCCTGCCCACTGAGTACACAATACACTATAAATAACTAAGTAATTCCACCAAAGAGGACAAATGGGCTTTTGGGTTTCCAGGGCAGACAGGCCAGCGGCGGTGTAGGGGAGGGGCCTGGAGTAAGGGGCATGGGTTTCAGTCCCCAAACTGACTAACCCAGTGGCCTTGAGTTCAGCACGTCTCCTCTTTTGAAAATAGGAACGATTGTACCGTTTTTAAGGTCTCCACAGTTCCAAGATTTTAGGGGACGGAACTAATGCGGGCATGTTTCTGACTGTCACGCAGATCTTTCCTCTCATCAGGACTTGGAGTCCCCTCCCCCGCTGCGTGCCCCACCCGAACTCCTGCTGTTTTTTGGCGGTCTTTCCCTGGGCGAGGTGGGAGTGATGGAGAGGAAGGAACCTCGCTTGTTTCTTCCGATCACTTCTATTCTGGCGCTGACTACAGCGACATCTCGGGCAGGCAGCTACACCCGTAGGGCTCCCAGATTTCGGCTGGGGGAAGTGGGGAGCGCCGCGGGCAAAGCGCCTGCTAAAAGTTGTAGGCACCGAGGACTGCGCGGGCCTAAACGCGCAAGATTGGGATCAGCTCTACCCGCGGGTTGGCGGTGCCGGGTCTTTCCTACTCCAGGGTCTCTCGTTGATAACGGGGGGAGAGGCTCCCGGTCCCGGAGAACCACGGTGACTTGGGAGTGAATACCTGGCGTGGGACCGCACCTCTCCTCCAAGTGGGCTCAGGGCGCTCCCGCGCTCCCCCGAGCCTTTCTGGCAGGCTCGGAAGAGAACCCAATTCCACGCAGTGGGCGCTGGAGGTCTGGGCGCAGCCCCAGTGGTCCCCAGCCCCGTGCGCTCCACATCCCCAAGCCACAGTTCCGAGGGCACTCCCTTGTGTCCGCGCGCCCCACTCCTTAAAAGCCAGAACTCCGGCCGCAGGCACAGCCCGCATGTCCTCGGTGCCTCGCTGCACCCTCCAGGACACAGCGCGCACTGAGGCTCCACTGGCTCTGTCCCGCCTGGCCACGGGCGCTCCGAGCGAGTAAGGGACCAAGGGACTCCCCGCGTGCGCCAGCTGCAGCGCCTCGCCCGGCCGGGACGAGGTGGAGCTGAGCTGGGCCGCCCGCGGCTGCAGGGGGACCCGTCAGCCTGCACGTCCCTGCCCCGCGCCCGGCGGGAAGCCTCGGGAAACCTCCAGCACCGCCCCGAGGCCGCCCCGCCGAGGGCGAAGCCTGCAGCCCCCAAGGGCACTCTCCCGCTTTCCCGCGACCCGCTGCGGGGAGATGGCGCTCTTACTTGGCAGCAGGGGTCCGCAGTGTCTGGGCTGGGACCCGGCTCTCCGAGGTCGCCCCTCTCCACGCCTGTCGCCGCTCCTTTCCGGAGCAGAAGGGGCGGCCGAGTTTTCCGATCGTTCGAGAAAGCCAGCCCCAAGTTTAGGAAGTCGCGCACCGGAGTGGCCGGTTCACTCTTTTCTCCTTACTTTTAAGAGAGTCGGACGGCAAACTCCTCCCCAGACCCACCCCTTCCCTGAGCCTCCGGCCCCCTTTTGTTGTAATTGGAGAGCTGCCGCTCCCTCGCCGGGCAGAGGGGCTCCGCGGGGAGGCGGCCGGCGGGGCAGCCCCTCCCGGGCTCCGGAAACCGCTGGAGGCCGGCGAAGCAGGGGAGGGGACTTTGCTTCCCGGAGACTCCTCTACCCGCTCCCCGCAGCGCTCCCAGAATTTAACCCTTCGGTGTCCTTAGCCACCAGCCCTAGGGCCCATGCCAAGTCCATCTCCGTATCCCGAAAACCCTAGCCCTGACTGGCGCATAGTAGACGCTCAATAAAAATTGACAAACGAAAGAGTTCAGAAACATGCATCCATGTCGCCTGGGTTTCGCCTCCCTTCTCCTGTGGGGGCCAAGCAGATCTCGAACCGGAGAACAAACACAGCCCTCTTTCCCCTTGGCCAAGCCTCCCTGGCACCGCCCCACCCCGCCGTGAGGACCAGTTATCTCCTTTGTAAATTAAATGCTTTGCATTCCATGACCTCTGGGGTCCCTCTGGGATTAACAAGCCCTGAATCCCTGCAAAGGCGTAGGCACTGTGCAGGACTTCCCCTGTCTGGCTCTGATCTGGCTCTGAGGTTCGTGCGTGTGTGTTTGTGTGTGTGTGTGTGTGTGTGTGTGTGTGTGTGTGTGTGTGTGTGTGTGTGTGTGTGTGTGTGTGTGTGTGTAAAACGAAGTGGCCCGGCAGGGCGAGGTGGGAGAGCCCTCTGCAGAAGCGGACTGTCAACTCCTCTTGGGCAGACACCATCACAAGAAGGGCAGGGATGCTCCTGGGGCTCCTTCCTCAGGCCTTTCCTCTTACTCTGCTCCACCCCCCAGCACACTCTCCCCACCAGCAGGGATAGGTGGGAACCCCCAAATCTCACCTCCAGCTCAGACTTTTCTCCTTAGTCAGTCCATTGGCCTCCAGGACACTTCCTCCTTGGCCTCTGGACAGTCCCATGGCTGCAGCTAACCTAGCAAGCCCCAAATTTAAGAACCCATCTCACAGCCCACCCCGAACCCCTGTGAGCTCGCCCAGGCAGAAATAGGGTCTTCTCAGCCCTGCCCCAACCCTCCCCACTGGATCAATTACTGGCTCTGGTGGGCAGTGGTGCCAAAGGGAAAAGGGGAGGTGGGTGTGGTGATAAAAGGCCAAGGGGAGAGATCCTTGTGGTGTTGGAACCATTCCATATCCTGAGTGTGGTGGTGGGTACAAGAAACTACACAGGTGACAGAATTGTGTAGAACTTAAGACACTCCCAAAAAATTCAATTGAAAAATCCTGAAGTGGCCCCAGGGCCCTCAGAATGTACTCTGAACCCCTTGATGTAGCTGACAGGGCCCCGCAGGGGCATCCAGCCTGCCCATCTCCCAGCTGCTCATTCTCCTCTCCTCTGTAGGCCTCCCTTGCCCTTTTCCTACATGCCCAGAATCTTTGAACAAGCTATTCCTTTGCCTTATCTGCCCTGTAATACCTAGTTCTTTGAGATCTCAGCCGTCACAGTCAGCACCCTATACGGTGCCTGGACATAGATGTTCAATAAACTCGGGGGGGAAACTGAGCCCTCCTCTTCCTTCTCTCCCCTCCCCCTCCTGTTTCCCTGCTTCTAGTCCCAGCCACTCTTGCTACAGCATTAGCAATAAGGTATAAAATAAAAGGAAACCAACTTTGAAAACAATGTTTTCTTTGGTTATGAAGAAAAGCAAAATTCTTGAACATTCAGAAAGTATGAAAAAGTATAATGAAGAAATTGTCACCCTGGTGTCCTAACACCCATAGATAAACATTTAATATTTTGGAGTATTTCCTTCAGGATATTTTTTCAACCACATTGTAGATTCAGTTTTTGTATCCTGATTTTTTTTTTTTACTATATTATTTTGTGTTAATTTTTCAAGGTAATTTTTAATGGCTTTAGACAATTCCTGTGTCTAAAACTATCATGTTGTGGAGCCATTTCTCCATTATCGGACATTAAGTTGTTTACAGCTTTGCGCTGGTATAAATGATCCTATGAAATTATCTTTATGAAAGTTGTATTTATTGAGCAGCTGCAATGTGGTTCCTGCTAATTGTCACAGATGTGAATGCCCAGACTCAGAAAGTTACTTTCCCACAGGCACGCAGCCAGTGAGCTAGGAGAATTACAGGGTGCCTGACCCTTCCTGTGAGTACTAAGTGGCCCACGCTGGGGGCAGTAAGTCCATCTCTACCTTGCCATGCTGCCATGCCCAAGAGAAAATGAGTATTTGAAGCACTCACAGAGTAGTTCATTGATGCACTTCTGTTGAATCAAAATCAAGACCTTGGAGACCGCTTCCGGGCGGCAGTAGACCCTTGTTCTCAGTGTAACAAAATGATGACCAATGCCTTCTGTCTGTCAGTCTGGGTGTACCACCCTGCCCGCACCCACAACCCACAGGTCCTGTAGGGCTGCAGAGGCAGAGCTATACAATGGATTCGGGGCATGTTTGTGCAGTCAGAGGACGTGGGTTCAAATCCTGGCTCCATCATTTACCGTGTGAAGCCTGGGCTTTCACGTCTATAACAACAATGTGGCAGAACCACATTCACTGGTATGAACAAGTGACTCTCTTTTTCCTCACTTGCTCCATCTGTAAGAAGCACCTCGCTAAAAATCCTCCTAGAGGAGCACATAGGAGCTTAGTACAGGACTTGGCATGTGGTACTTGCACAATAAACACTTGCTGTCATCACATCTGCTCCTGAGGTGCTGCAAGGATGCAGGGAAGAGGGGAGTTAGGGAGAAGGGAACAGTACTGCTGCTAACTCCCTGTCCCTCCATGTCCCTTAGGGCTTCAGACCCCACACAGGGAGAGGAAAGGCAGCATGACCTACTCCAGTATGGGCCATGTGAATTACTGCTTTACCCATTCCCAGGATGAGATTTCTGAGTCAAAGGCTGTGGACTATTTTCTCCTGGTTTTTGAACTCTAATGTCAAATCGCTTTCCTAACAGCCTGGATCGACTTAGATTGCAAGACGCTTGGCATGTTCCAGTCAACACAGCTTTGGTGGAGGCCCCAGAGAATGTTGCAGCCAGCCTTTGCTCTAGGGACACTTATACAACACAGCAGGGGACTGACAAGCCACAAACAAACAGACATAAAGTGCTAGGGAGAAAACTAAAGCTAAAGGAAGGGAACAGAAGGTGAGGGAAGCTGGAGGTGTTAGTCCATTTGGGGTGACCAGTCTGATGAGGTGGGAGTGCAGAAATAATTTAGGTTGGTATTATTAGTGATTACTCAGACTAACCAGTAGTTTAAATGTATAGAACTGAAGAAGAGACTTCATATGGTCTACCTGTTAAATTAAAAGAGGAACCAATCAACCAACCAACCAAACACTGGTCCAGCCATTTGGGAAAACGATTTAGACATACGGTCTCGTGCTATATAATGACAGTTTGGGTGAATGACTGGCCGCATATATGACGTGGTCTCATGAGATTATAATGGAGCTGAAAAATTGCTATCGCATATTGATGTCATAGCCGTTGTGATGTCTTAGTGAGGGGAATTACTCATATTTGTGGTGACACTGGTATAAACAAACCTACTGTGCCGCCAGTCACTTAAAAGAATAGCACATCCAATTATGTACAGCACATAATAATTGATAACGGTAGTACACAACTATATTACTGGTTTATGTCTTTACTATGCTTTTTATTGTTACTTTAGAGTGTATTCCTTCTACTTTTTTTAACTGTAAAACAGCCTCAGGCAGTTCCTTCAGGAGGTCTTCCAGAAGAAGGCATTGTCATCACAGGACATGACAGCTCCCTGAGTGTTACTACATCTCACACAGCAAGGAGTGCCTGCTCTCTTCAGGGCCAAGTTATAAAACTACAGGGTTTTAGCGCCACCAGGAAACTTAAGAGAACTTATGGTTAAAGGATCTTGTGTACAGACATGAAGCCAGAGGCCCAGAGCGCTGTCAACCCGAGCATGGTCCCAGGGGAGAGTTTATTTTAGCAGCAGCACTGAGACCAGAGCCAGACCCAGGTCAGCTAAGCCCCAGGGAGTCCCAAATCTCAAAAAGCACAATTGTAAACTGCACCGTGTGTGTACTCACGAGTGGCTATGATGTATCCACCTTTTCTCCAGGAAATACGATGTTTTTACATTGAAAAGTGTAATTTCATGTATATAATAATCCTGTTTTCTAGGATGTGAGATCATTCTTTGTCACACACTGTAGACCAAACTTCCTCCATCTCTTTCCTTTGCTTAGTTGATTATGAACCATCATCATTCACAGCATGTTTGAGAGTATGAAAGAGTTGACTTCGAGGGCTCCAAGCTTTGCAAAGCCTTCTCTAATGAAGAAAGCAGGGCAGGCCAATCCTTCATATTTAGCAAGGAAAACAATTAAGTCAGGGAAAGAGAAGGCTTCCATGAGTTCAAGTTCCATGACTAGCCTGCCCCTTCCATCCCGAGCTTGGGCTGGCAGGAACTCAGCCCCTCCGATAACTCCCTGTGCTTGGAGCCCATCTGGGGTCCAGTTCAGTCTGATGTGGCCCAGTGCCTCCCCTGCTCTGAAGATAGACCAGGGTAAGTACAATTCAATCGGCCTGGGAAGGTCCCACTCCTAAATAAAGGTGTGTCTTCCTCTCCTGGGGATCATCACATCTGAAATCCTGCCAATCAGAAATTAGTTCCTTTGAGTGAACTGATACATGCGACAGTGTCTTAGTCCATTTTGTGTTGCTATAAGAGAATACCAACCACTGCGTAATTTACCATGTCTAGAAATGTATTTGGCTGTGGTTTTGGAGGCTGGGAAGTCCAGGAGCATGGCGATGGCATCTGATGAGGGCCTTTGTCACTCCCAGGATAACTAACTAACCCACTCCCAGGATAATGACATTAATCCATTCATGAGGGCAAATCCCTCATGACCAGTCTCCTCCTGTTGGGCCTCATCTCCCAACACCGCTGCACTGGGGATTAAGGTTCCAACTCATGAACTTTGAGGGACACATTCAAACCAGGACACATAGCAAATAGGATGGATGAATCTCAAAAACATTAGGCTGAGCCCTTCTGCCCCTCCAAAAAAGGCCAGCCACAAAACAGTGACCTATTATATGATTCCATTCATAAGAAGCTCTAGAAAAGCCAAAACTAAACTGTAGTGAGTTAAAGCAGATCTGTGGTGGCCTGACCTGGGGATGGAAGGGGGGTGGCTTGGGAAGGAGCAGGAGGGAACTATCTGGGGTGACAGAAATATCTGTTTCTTGACTGTGGTGGTGTTTATATTAGTAGATGTGTTTGTCCAAAACTCATGGAACTGAACACTCAAAATGGGTGATTTTATTTTAGGTAAATTATTCCATAGTAAAGTTGATTTTTAAAGAATTAGTCTCTTTGCATGCTGTTCCCCCCCAACCCCCGCTGTATATTTTTTTTTAAAATGAAAAGTCTGGGGAAGAGCAACATGGTAAAGTGTAGTTAAGGGCACAGTAGCCAGAGTCCTGTAAACTAAAATAAAATCTTAAGCCCCCCAGCAGACTGAATGGGCCCCCTCTTGGCCAAGGGGACTTTAAAAAGAAACCTTTTAAAGCTGAGTTGCCGGCCATGAGGAGAAGGGATGTCAGACATGCCTAGTTGTGCCCTGTGCCATTTAGAGTTATTCTTTGTAACAATAAGATACAAAATCATTAACAGGCTTGAGGTCATGTAAGACAAAGGTTAATCCACACCAGCAGCTTATCAATTTACTTAACAGATCACTTGAGTCTCGGTGGCTTGTCTCTGATTAACAGACTTCCTTACCTTAACTTAAAACATTCCAAGCCTTTAGACAAAGCTTTATTTCTTTAACCAATTGCAAATCAAAGAATCTTTAAAACCACCTATAACCTGTAAGGCCCCGAGTCTAGATGTCCTGCCGTTTTGGGCCAAACAAAGGTACGCCTTCCATGTACTGATTTATGACTTTGCGTATAATTCTTGTCTCCCTAAAATGTATAAAACCAAACTGTCACCCAACTATGGTGAGACCACTTGCTCTAGGCTTCTTGGGCGTGGCCCTCTCCAGGCCATTGTTGAACTGCTTTGGCTCAGAATAAACCTCTTTAAATTATGGCACTCTCTTTGGAAAAGGCAGAGAACATGGGGTGACGGGTTCTGAAGACAAGTGTGGCCAACATCATAATTTCTCTCCTCCACCTAACTTACCACTTGCCCCCTCTATGAAGAAAGTTTCCTGCTAGGAGAAGAGGGAGACTGTCACCTAGCACAGTCATTGAGAGGGAAAAAAGTGAAAAAAAAAAAAAAAAGGCTCACTCCCAGACACCTGGCTTCTGCCAACTCTGACCACCTTGTCTTGAAGATGCAGCTGAAACAGGGGAGGGTGAGGGCCAGACACAAACAGCGGCCTTGCTGCAGAGAGATAGGCTGGTACTTGGCGAGGCCCATGCTCTGGGCTGCAGTCCACCAAAAACCTCACAGGTCTTGGAGAAAGCATCCCAGCTGCCTGCCCAGGTCGCTCAGGGTTGGCTGAGGACACAGCCTGACTCTCTTCCATTCCAGCCACTGGTATTTATGAGGCTCCCGGGAGCCCAGGTCTGCACAATAGGTAGGGGCGGGGCAGAGCCTGCTCTGCCCTCCAGCTTCCTGCTGGGGATGGGGAAGAAGGCTCTAGAAATGCACTCTCAGCTGGAAAGGATGGGAGGTTCAAAGGAAGGGGAAAGGCCCCCAAATATCAACAGCATTGGTCACCAAAATAGTAGGAACACTGCTATGGACTAAATGGCAATGTGACGCTATTTGGTGATGGGGCTTCAAGGAGGTGATTAGGGTTAGACGGGTCATGAGGAGGGGGTCCTTGTAATGGGATTAGGGGCTTCATCACAAGGAGAGGGACACAGTGAAAATACTGCCGTCTATGAACAAAGATGTGGGTCCTCACCAGGAAACGAATCAGCCAGCACCTTGACCTTGGTCTTACTTCCCAGCCTCCAGAACCATGAGAAATCAATGTCTGCTGTTTGAGCCACTCAGTGTGGAGTGTTTTGCTACACAGCTGAGCTGACACAGACACATGAGTGATGCTCCCTTCCCAACCTCTAGCCACAGATGGCTGTGGACAATATTGTGGCCCTAGGAACTTTGCTTCTTTGCCCACCACCCTCGACAGTTTACCTTGCCTCCCTGCTTTTGTGCTAATGGGTGATCCCAACGTGTGGTCCAGGACCACCGGGAGTCACCAAGACCCTTTCAGGGGGGTCCACTGGGTCAAACTATTTTCATAATAAAACTAAGATCTTATATGCCTTTTTATTCTCCTTCTCTGGAGATGGCCACGTGTCAGGAGCAGCCAGAGCCACTTCCTCCAGACTGATGGACCGGACGGACGGTGTCCTCCCTGGGAAGGGCTCCAGGGATATTAGGCAACTTGGATTCCAGTCCCAGGGTTTCCCCTGAGGAAACAAGGAGTTGATTTTGATAACAAAGTTTCCCCTAGCTATGGAAATGGCATTGTTCTATTTTCTCTGAATCCTGGTTTTCTTTTCTGTAGATTGAAAAATCATTTTCTCTCCCTGACATACCTCACAGAGCTATTATAAGAATGTCAAAATGAATTAAACGTCAATGTGTTCTAAAGAGGGGAAACTGCTCCTTGGTTATGACAACGTATGATTGTTAAGAAAGGAAAAATCAGCAGTTGGCACCGAGTCTAGTCAGGGACCGTCCCTCGCTACTCCTCCCTCTGTTGCTAGGAGACCATTAAGGGATCCTCGATCCAATGAAGCATCAGTCTTTGAACACGGTCCCCCTCTTCCATGCACCTTCCATGTTGGGAATTGGGATCATTTTCCCTTAAAGAACCCCTGAAGGGCCCTGAGCTGTAGTTAAAAAATATATTAATATAAAAGTAAAGCAATTACAATGCAGCTTCCTATGGCCCAACATAAATAGTTTCTGGCCATTCAGTCTCATTCTCCTAGTTGCCTCCCTTCAAAATTAGGAAATATAACCTACATACACAAAAAGCAAATAAAACATAAATATGAGCATCATGGACTAATATCAAATACCCACATAATTACCAACCAGCTCAAGAACTAGAATATTACAGGCATGCCAGAGACACCCTCACAACCACATTCTCCTACCGAAAATTGCCTCCCTGCCCTGAAGGTAAACACTCTACTTTTTTTTTTTTTAATGGTAATGAATTTCTTGCTTTTTCTCTCCCTGACCTCTTAATGTCTGGGGCTCCAGGGCTCAGGACTGGGTGATCTCATCCTGGCTCCTGGCTCTAAATACTTCCTAAATGCTGCCAATTCCCAAATGTATATCTCCAGCCTGGGCCTCTCCAAAAGCCTTCAGACTCCTGTATCCAACTCGAGGCTTAAATCACCTTGGTTGTGTTATGTCTGAAACTACACACCAGATCCTCTGCCCCAATCTGCCTCACCGCACTCTCCCTGTGGGGGAAGGCGAAGGCATCCTTCCTGCTGTTTGATTTCTTGACTTTTAACCCCTCAGATCCACTCCACATCCTGTTGGCTCTGCCTTCATAGGATCTCCGGAATCAGAATCCCACTGCTCCTCACCTCCTGGCTCATCCTCTCTCACCTGGATGATTGAAATAGCCCAACTGACCATGTTGCTTCTTCCTCGGCCCCAACAGTCATTTTCAGGACCGCAACTGAGTAATTCTTTTAAAATAGCTGTTGGATCATGTCACTCTTCTGGTGGCCTGGGAAACCCTGAGCTTGCAGCTGGTGTCTAAAGTAGGGCAGTCATGAGGTTGGGAGGGGACACTGTGCCCTTCACCTACAAAGTGTGGCCTAACTCTAGGGAATTGGTGCCAGAATTGCATTGCAGGAGGGGTGTGAGGGGGGACCTCTGCAGTCATCAGCGTTCTTTCAACTGAAAGTGGAAATTACAAGCTCACCAACTTGAGCTACCTCAGGTGCAAAAGAGAGCATCCTGGCTCATGAAATGGGGGAGGCCCGGGGTAGACTGACTTGAAGAATGGATGGATCTAGGGACTCAAATGACGTGGCCAGGCAGGGCTGCCCGCTGCACAGCCTTGGGGGTGCTACTGACATAGAATACCTTATCAACTCTGCTTCCTCTGGGTTGGCTTCGTTTCTCTTCCAGCAAGAGACCTCTGCATGAGTCTAGGGAAGATAGCTCTTGGAAGTTCCATGACGTGATCCCAGCTCAGCGAATCCAACTGAAACAGCACCTCTTTCCCCAGCATCCTCGTCAACTCCAGGGCTGATTAGAATTGGCCTGGCTTGAGTTGCAGCCCTATCCCTGAGCTAGCCATTGCGGCCAAGAAACAGGATTCTCTGATTGGCCAGACTCAACATATGCCCAACCTGTGGCCCAGAAGAAGGGGAATGGGAAGATGTGAAGGACAAGCCAAAAGGGCACCCTGCCTGGCACTGCTGCAAGCACCTTGAGTGATTCATCCAGTTCATGCATTCCTTGGGTGACGTGGCATCCTTCTTGTGACCCTGCACTTCCATTTCCTCATCAGGTTGAGGAACCAAGGAGGTTGGATAGATCTAAGGTCCTTCTAGTTTAGACATACTAAGTCTATGAATCAAAACCTAGAACAAAGCCCAGGGCTGCTGACCACGGTGGTTTGTCTAGTTGAGTTTATTTTCTCATGGGTATTTTGAAACTGACCAGAGGCGGAGCCCTGCAGGGCAGGCACAGGGGTTGCCAGAGGAATGACTGGTCGTATCACCACCTCCCTGCAGCTACTCTCAAAGAGGTGAGGTGAAGTGAGAGGTGGCAGGAAGCTTCACATTTATAGTTTCCATCACTTTGTACAGTTCACCCAACATATCTAGACTTCCAGCTACAAAATGCGTACCTTTAGCTTGTGACTACGGCGCAAAGGATGCATGGGCAGTTCACGGTCTCAGGGAGGCAGGGAGGCGGGGAGGGGCCACCAGGTGGCGACATGTCTCTCTGTGGCGGGCGGCAGGCTGCCCTCCAGCCAGGCTCGGGCCCTGGCCAGACTCTGAGGGGAAGTGTCCAGACAGGAGGGCTAACCAATCTGCGTCCCCCATAACATCCATTTGGGTGTGTCTGAGCGAGATATACACAACCTCATATAAGACATGAGTGTGGTCTGCCCTACATTTACACAATGGCATTATGCTACAAATCCCCTGTCTTGCTTTAAGTGGTGAACACTATTTTTAAGAGCCACCCATGCATTCTGCAGTTCATACCCCTAGTTCTCTGTTTCTAATGGCCACACGGTATTCCACGGTACACATCTGCCACCTACGTGTCTCAGACCTTGCTTGCCTCCAACACCACAGTAACTCAAAAACACTGCCCAGAGCATCCTTCTGTAAGTCCATTTATGGACCCAAGTAGAAATTTCTCTGGGGAATTACGCATGAATGGCTCCCTGAATCAGAGGGCACATGGACAGGAGCTAACTTTAAAGTGCTGCCGGCTTGCTTTGTGGAACGGTTACTAGGGTTTACACCCCCATCAGCACTGCACAAGTACCGTCCCCACGTCACTACCAGCACTGAGTTTGGCGATTCCGAGGGGCAGAAGGTAGTGGCTCTAGATTTCCATCTGCATTTCTCCAGTTCTCTTAGAGTATCTCTTGTTAACCATTTGGGCTTCCCCTTCTGTGAGTCACTCATTAATATCCACGGCTGGTTTTCCTTTTTCTTGTTGATTTGCAAGAAACTTTGTATAATGTAGTTTAATCCCATTCACTTTTAGTCACTGCAAATATCTTCTCAGTCTGCCATCTGTTGGCTTTGACAATGATGTCTGTTGAACAGAAATCCTTAGATAGTAGTCAAATCTATCCTTTCCCCCTTATATTTGGGGCTTTTGGTGGGATTTAAAAAGTGACTAACTTTTAAGGACAATTTAGAACGCAAAAAATCTGGAGCTATGCTTAGAATAAGATAAATATACAGGAATTATTTCCTCTAAGCTGGGCTTCAGAAAACATCAATCTTACTATGCCTCTATTATTGTGACTGTCAAGGAAAAATAAAAAATCTCAGGTCAGGCTTGGTGGCTCATGCCTGTAATCCTAGCACTCTGGGAGGCAGAGGCAGGAGGATCGCTTGAGGTCAGGAGTTCGAGACCAGCCTCAGCAAGAGAGCGAGACCCAATCTCTACTAAAAAATAGAAAAAAATTAGCTGGGCGTGGTGGCACGTGCCTATAATCCCAGCTACTCGGGAGGCTAAGGCAGAAGGATTGGTGGAGCCCAGGAGTTTGAGGTTGCTGTGAGCTAGGCTGCCATAGCACTCTAGCCTGGGCAACAGAGAGAGACCCTGTATCAAAAAAAAAAAAAAAAAAATCTCAGGACCACCCCCTCCCCCGCCCCAAAATCATTATGCCAAAAGCGAGAACTGAGCCTGAGAACTAAGTCATGCAAGCACTGCCATCCTGTCCCCAGTGAGGTGCAGGGGCTCTCTTTTAAGAAATGGAAGGGCTTGGAGAAAGGAAGCTGGCTTGGCAAGGTGTTCTTGTTATGCAGGTGAGTGTCACGGTAACAGTCCTCGGGGAGAGCAGGTGGTCAGTGTTTTTATTCAGACCTTTATGGGTGTCAGACTCTTAGCAAATCTTTCCCAGATCTAACAGGCATGGCCTTGCTGCATTTAAACAGCACCCCCCACCCTAAACCCCAAAATAATGTAGGATTATTCCTGTTTGCCCACAGCCATCTCTAAATATGTCAAAGAAATGTATTTTGGGGTAAAATATTTCTGATTTCTTTCAGCCTTAAAAAAAACCCCTTCAAGATATACAGCCCCTATAAAACAAGTACATGTCAATCATAACTGTAGGACTGTGGCCCAAATAAACTCTTAAATGTCAATTAGGAGTTTATCTCCACAGATGCAAACCAAGGACAGGATAAGATCAATCACTCTTCCACCCACCCTGAGAGATCACAACATTGACCATTTCCTCTACCCCTTTCTGCTTGTTCTTCTGTGTAGATCTACTGAGCACGGAATTGAACTTCACAAGATTGCCACCAGCTGCCTCACTGCTTGCCTCCTTCATCCATCCCACTTTTTTTCTGTATTCTTTTTTTCCTTTAAATGTGAAATCCTTAAACCCTTCTGCAGAGATCCCAGGCCACAACAGTCTCTTTGTGGGCTGTGCTTTTTCCGGGCCTGTCCTCAAATCTTGGCTTCATAAACTTCAATTGAGTGTGACTCTCGTTTTTTTTTTTTTTTTTTTTTAGTCACTTACTATTTAAATTAACACTACCTAATTCTGGGGTTTCTTTTTCCTTTTTGCAAGCCCAGACAGGTAAGAAGAAAGGAAATCACTTGAAGTAAATCTGGTTCGCCTAAGTTTTTCTAAATACAGCTTTACAATGCCACACTCCCTTAACAAACTTTGTGGTGGAGGGAAGACAGGAACAGATGGCTAAGAAAGCCCGCGGTTCCATCTCACCCTCCACAGCACGTTGCACATGGTTTTAAAACCATACCAAACTCTGCAATCTGGAAAAAACAGCAAAGATGGAAAATAAAAGATCTTTAAAAGATTTGTTTCACAGACTCTAGAAACCTAAAGGGGTGATTTGACCAAGAAACCAGATTTTTTTTTTTTTTGAGACAGAGTCTCATTCTGTTGCCCAGGCTACAGTGCCGTGGCATCAGCCTAGCTCACAGCAACCTCAAACTCCTGGGCTCAAGCGATCCTTTTGCCTCAACCTCCCGAGTAGCTGGGACTACAGGCATGTGCCACCATGCCCGGCTAATTTTTTCTATATATTTTTAGTTGTCCAGCTAATTTCTTTCTATTTTTAGTAGAGACAGGGTCTTGCTCTTGCTGAGGGTGGTCTCGAACTCCTGACCTCAAGCGATCCCCGACCCTGGCCTCCCACAGTGCTAGCTAGGATTACAAGCATAACTCACCGCGGCCAGGCTGAGAAACCAGATTTTGATTAGATTACAAATATTTATGAAACACTATGTACAAGTTGTTTTATTTAGTTATAAATACAGAAATGAAGAAAGTAGACACAGGACCCATCATGACCCTTGTTTGAGGAAGTTGAAGGATGAAATGAATGCACTGATGAACAACGGCATCATGGAAGGCTGAAGAGAATTTTTTAAAGTAATTAAAACCCTATGGAGAACCAGGAAGTTCCAGAAAATTCTCTTGTGCTGCCATGACCAGAATAAAAGTACTTTACAAGGCTGAGCAGAATCTGCTAAAACGTTTGAGTGTCTCAACGTTTTGAAATCTACAATCTCGGCAGCAGAGCCTGTGCCAGATGGAGAAGGTGAAATCTCGAGAGGACCAAATGCTGTGTGTGGTTCCTGGAGTTTCAGTCCTGTGTCATCACAGGCAAGAACAGGATGGTCACTCTTTCCAGAACTGCCCACTTGGAACGGTGGTTAGCATGAAGGCCACAAAGGGTGAGAGGTGGTATTCACACTACCAGTAATGAACCTGAGAGGACAGCAAGAGCCCACACAGGTACTTTCTGGAAACGACACAATCAAAATTAGTCTCAGGCTGGAAGGAGAAAGGTGCTCCTTTGTCTCTGGGGACCTTGCCACAGACTGACTTCTCCCCTTCCAGTCAAACGGGGGCCACTGAAATCCCAGTCCCCCCGCTCCTCACCCCAGACAAAACACAAGATGCCTGAGATGTTTATTTGATGATCGAACAGCAGGAAAAAAAAAATCTCCTTTTGCCTCCATTCACTGAGGTTATGTGTAAACAGAAGCCTGTCTATGTGCCTATCCCCGTTTTGTCCTGTGAGGAGCTGTCAGCACTCTTCTCAGGGCAGACATCCTAAGGCCTGGTCTTCTGGTCTGGGTCTCGTACACACAACAGACTCAGGCTGTCGACAGAAACGTTTAAGTGGCTGTGAAGACGTCATTCATATGCCAAACGTCATTCATATGCCAAACAGGATCAAGGGTGAAGGGCAAAGATCGAAGGCCAAAGTGCCCACTGGTTTCCCCTGCGGCGGGTCTTTCTCAACCTTAATGGATGCATTAATAGAAAGAGGCACGACTGCACAGGGGAGGAGAACTAACCTTGCTAAAAGCAAAAGAAAACACATCAACAGATAAACTCTTCTCCTGTTAAGAGGAGCTGGGGTCAGGGGCTGAGGTCAACAGGCTCCCAGACGAGGCGGGGCCCAGTCTGCCAAGATGTGTTTGGGGTTAGCAGGCACCCCTTTGTGTCTTGACGACCTTTCCAAAAGAAGACAGTCTGATGCTAACAGAGGTGACCTGCACTTCTCTGCCCCCAGGCCAGTGTGGGGTAGCGTACAACAACCCCCTCTGTGTAATCCATTAGCATTTCAGGATCTCAAAGGGAAAAAAGAAAAAACACCCAGAGTGCATTCCAAATTCGTGAGACAAATGGAAACAAACTAAAACAAACACAAAACCAGAACCAGGCCTTTCAGATCTGCTGTTGGAAACAGGGACGCACTTCTCTTCCACCAAGTGGAATAAACATTTAGATGTCTTGTGCCATCTTAGATATCTTAATGTACTTGTCCTCAGGCAAAAAGACCTGTATTTATTGGACTGCCTCAAGAATCATTTAAGAAAGTTCTAGGTTAAAATTATTAACCTGTTCTTCTGGCGGGCAATGGCTTAAGTACCCCACTTTTGGGCTTATTTTTGTTGTTCCTAACAGCTTGTCCCCTTCCATTTCCATCTGTCATCTACTTTTAGGTATGGCTCAGGCCTACCTTCCTCTCCAGGACAACCGCTATATACAGTCTCGAACAGCAGAAAAGATGCCTCGCTTCTAATTCAGTCTTCTCCATCCGTTTCTAGTAACATTCGTAAGGAGATTCGTAATTCTCTGGAAATAAGTCAAAGGCTTTAACCTTAGATTGAACCAAAAGTGGTGTAAAGTCAGCATTTGCTGTTATTAACTATAAGAGTAAATACACAAAAGTTGGCTAATTTTCTTATTCTTGTCTGCACATAAATACGTACTTTAAAATGACCCTATAAACAGCTGTCTCGGTTTGGCAATTGTTGGTGAATGTCACAGGCTGACCGGTATTTCTCCTTGTGAAATATTTGGTTCCTGTGCTGCAGAGTGCACAGACTCCTCCCTCGACAGCCCGCACAGCTGTGCTTCAGGGTGTGCACACCCAGTGCAACAAATGCAAACAGAGTGGGTGGTCAGACTCAATTTATTTTACTGAATTTAGACTCAAGTTCAACTAATCATTCTAATGAGTAAGAAGATCCAAACACCAGAGAGAAATCTATCTAAATCACAAGCAAGCAAGCTCACACGTCCACAGGCCATCAGATGAACTTTCATTTTATTGATTTTCAACACCCATCTGTGGGCACCTGTAGCAATGTAAGGCTGCCACATACAGCAAGTGACAGGACACCACAATGACCTTCCAAGAGAATCATTCTTACTTCGAATGGGAAACATCACTTAAACAAACAAAAAAAATTTTTCAATGTTCCCTTAGTTGTCATTCCTAACTGTAAAATACAATTTTAGCAACAGAATGAAGAATTCTCCTTGGTTGTTCACATCATTCATTATTCAAAGGGAAACTTAATGTCATAAGAAGCAAAACACTGAAATAAATAAATAATTTACTTCAAGGTTAATTTTGCTGCATTGCACATTACTGCACAGAATTCTAAAGCTGATGGTTTTTTAAAGCTTGGAAAACCCATCTGCCTTTTCTAGTTTCGTGCTAAGTGACACATGCTCCTCATAAGGACAACTGTTCCATGTCGGCCTGAGTTTAAGATGTAAATATCTGTGCATTGAGAGTTTGTCACTCTAGAGTGCACAGGTGTGGTGAAAGAGTGCTGGCCTTCAGGTTGGCCAGGCAGAGCCCCAAGTCACTGGCCGTGGCCACCACAGCATCCTCACTCTACCCCCAGGCCGGGAAGCACTGCCTAAACACGAGCAGTGTAGGGGTGAAAACAGGCAAAAGCCACTGGTACAAATGTAGGTGTCTGTCCTTCCCTGTGATGTCCATAAAGGAACTGTGATATCTTTGAGAACATTTCTTGGAGGTTTAAAAAGGAGATATACGGCCGGGTGTGGCGGCTCACGCCTGTAATCCTAGCACTCTGGGAGGCTGAGGTGGGAGGATCGCTCAAGATCAGGAGTTCGAGACCAGCCTGAGCAAGAGCGAGACCCCATCTCTACTAAAAATAGAAAGAAATGATTTGAACAGCTAAAAATATATATAAAAAAAAAGTTAGCCGGGCATGGTGGCGCATGCCTGTAGTCCCAGCTACTCGGGAGGCTGAGGCAGGAGGATTGCTTAAGCCCAGGAGTTTGAGGTTGCTGTGAGCTAGGCTGATGCCACGGCACTCTAGCCCGGGCAACAGAATGAGACTCTATCTCCAAAAAAAAAAAAAAAGAGAGAGAGAGAGACATACATGACATGCCTATGGAACATAAGAATGTACTATTAGATTATTTCTACTGAGATTTAACAAAGAATGTTTTTCTTCAACAAAGCTTTTAGCAAGTTCCCAGTCCAATTTCGCTTGCTTTTTATTATAAGCACACAGAGTTTACTGCCTCTCTGGTCAGCTCTAGAGATGAATCCTTCTCCTCTTGAATTAAGCTCCTCCCTGCCTGCCTCTCACCCACCCCTGCATCACTCAGAGACAGCACCTGGCCGCCTTCCCCCGTGTGGCACGTACAGAGCTCTGAGAAACTACCTGAGATCTTCTCTGGAACGTGATGTGTGTGACTGCAGACATCTCAACACAGCATAATGAGCTCCCTTCGATAGCACTTTTAAAATTTTATTTTGGGGAGGCCAGGTCTCCTGGTTTGTTAGAAAACTCATCTTGAAGATAATCTAGAATCAAAAATAAGAAGTGAAATTCTGCTGTATAAAAAAATATTTTAAGGTTGAAGTTTGGTTACTTTTCTTGCCCATGTTTTTATGTCCACAAATGGTAACTGAGTTCTTGAATTAAGAGGATGCTATTGTCTATATCCTTTCTTGAACTGGATCGTTCTTGCAGGGGACAGTGAACTTTTTCTGTAAATATTTTAGGCTTTACAGGCCATATATGGTGTTTCTTGCAAATTCTTCAACTTTTCTTTAAAAATGGAACATCTACCACTCCCTCTCAGCTGAAGCAGTGAGGTTTTTCTCAGCCCTTGTTTTGGGACCCTAATGTACGTGCCTTGAGACTTCTTTATGCCCAGACCCAGAAGAGGGGTTGCCCCCCAATTCCTTTGGGTCCCCATCCGCCCTCTCTGCCCCTTTGCAGCCTCTTCCTTTCCCTCCTCCTACCCTGCTGCTGGCCGCTCGTGGTTTGGTCCCCAGCTCCCTGCAGTCTCCACCAAAGAGCCATGGCTCCAGCTGGGAAGGGGGAGTTGGGAGGCCAAGATCAACTTGTTACAGAGCCAGAAGCTCACTCTCTTTCTTAGGACTTCAACCATGAGGTGCAAATACAATGCAAATGAGATCAGTCAGACAGGCAGAACCCCTCAAGGAGACTGATAACCTGTAGGACCACAAGGTCCTGTGGCTCCTTGAGGCACTACTTGAGAAGAACTGGCTCTGGCTGGACTACTTTGCCTGTGACAAGTCTCTGCCTGAGCCCCGTGGCTGTTCACAACGTCCTCTGAAGCCTAGGTGGAGGGAGCCATGCCCCTACAGCTCGTCTGCAGAAGCAGAAGCCCTGGACACCACCAAGCTTTAGGACTTGTACCTTCTGGAGTGGCAGGTCAAGCCGCACCTGGGGCAGACTTTCCCTCGTCTTTCCTTCTGAGCCCTCACCGGAATCACCCTTAACGATCAGTTCACAGCAACACAGGTTTTCCCAGCCTGCTCGTCCACACTCTTCCACTAAGTATCTGCCCGTTACCCAGTTTCAAAGCTGCTTCCACAGTTTCCAGGTATCTGTTATAGCAGTGACCCCACTTCTGGGTACCAATTTGCGACTAAATATGTGAATTTAACTGTTCTGGAGTTAAGAAATAGCACATGTGTACACACATGTGCATATACACACAAAAAGAACTTCATCTAAAAAAAACTATGTACAAGAATCACCAAAACTTCTAAACTAAATGAACAGGCGAAAAACAACCAATCTCACATATGCCAATACAGTTGTCCTTTTTAGTTTTTTGATGAAAATGTCAGATTTGTTTTCTTCAAAATGTGAATTTATTTCTTGTATTAGATTTAGACTCTTCCCTTAGTCTGGATTAAGACTGGCATTGCCAGCCACGCCTCAGCTATAGCAGCAATAAAGAGAACTTGCCAAGCTACGCATGGGGTCTCCCAAAAGAAACTGTTGACACAACTGTTAATTAAGAGGCTGGGGGAGACGGGAATACCAACTGGAAGTTGGGAGAGATTGGAGCACAATTAAACACCCAAGAATGTACTTCTAAGAAACAGTGAAGTGACTGCAAGTGAGTACCAACTAGCTCTAGTTCTAATAAAATTAAAACCAGTGAGACTTGATGAATTTTCCAATTCTTTCAAAAACAAAGTATTCTAAGGCCACTGAAATATGGGATAAAAAAGTAATTACCTGCGGTCGGGAAAAGATGACAGTAACGAGGATTTTTCTAAATGCAATGAAACAGTAAATTCTGAAGCGTGTTTTTAAAGGAACCAGCACTGTGTTCCCTAGTTCCAGTTCGTTAGCATTTTTCGCACACACACAAAGCTCTAGTCAATAGTTCACATTTTTCACATCTCTTCACTATACATTTTAAAAATGGTTACCTCTGGGTGTCTGTATTTCTTTATTTTGGAAATAAATGGTTTTAAAATTTTAAAACTGCAAAGAAAACATGTACAGTGATAGACATGAACAATAAATAAAAATTAAACATCACCCTCTTTAGTTTAGAGCTTACAAGATAGAGGAAAAAGATAGTAATTTCAGTCAATATGTTTTTTGGTTCTCTTAAAAGAATCACTCTTCTGTCCTGTTGCCACAGACAGAACACACCATTTCCACGTCCCTCCAATATCAAAGTGCATTACTTAAAATTTAACATACCTTAAAAATCATGTTAGTTTTTGGCAGATGTCCCACGCAGCAAAAATCAAGTGAATTTCTCTTTTCCCTGTTCCTCAATTTAAAGCTGTAATCAAACAGCTAAATGGACAGCAAGGCTTACAAACATTGGATTTTGCTTTTGTTGTAAGGAACAAAAAGGGAAAGGAAAAACAAAACCATAGGAAAATAAAGAGGAGAAACCCTGAGGCAAAAATGGCTTTTCCTTGAGAGTCTTCCTGGAGCGTCTAGCTGTGGTTCACAAGGCGCCCGCGGCCTTCTGGGAGGGGAGCCCTTCCTCCATCCAGAGCGCTGCAGCCTTGGCCGAGCCGGGGCGCAGAGTGCGCCTGTGGATGCGCCGGAGCCGCAGCAAGTAGAGCAGGATGGCCAGCAGGACCACCAGGAAGCAGCCAGAGAACAGGTAGTGATTGTAGACAAAGGAGACGCCCCGCCAGTGAGCGTGACTGGCCCGGAAAACCTCCTGCTGGATGTCTCTGCCCACGTGGAGACCAAACAACAGAAACAAACGGGACAGGTGAGTGAGGGGGTGGCGGAAACAGTGTGCAGGGGATGGGGTGGGAGGGCCTGGTGTGTGGGCCCTGGCTCTGGGGCCCGAAACCTGACCCTGGCAGCTGAGACTCAGTTTCCTCACTTGTGAAGTGGAGGACAGTACGGCCCGATGGCGGGTGCCCATAACTATTAACGCGATCACACGTGAACTGTACTCAGAAGTCCACAGCAGGTGCCATCATTATAATCTGGTTAGCAAAACCCAGAGAAATCTAGAAGCACTGTGCGGGTTTCTAACACACAGAAGTCAATGCAGAATCAGACCACAGATCTGTGATCTGTAATACCCACTCTCACAATTTTTACAGTTAGCCCGGCTGGAGAAGAGCTAATATTGCATTTATCAGTTAACCAGGGTCTTTGGCACAGGGTCAACTGACAGCCAGGTCTGCAAACTTGAATGGTCTTTATTTAACCAATATATGACTGAAATCCAGCATTTTATTTGATAGTGAACGTAGGCACTGAAGTACTGGCAGGACATGTGACTCAGTTCCTAATGAAAACCACAGATCGTTCACATCACACATGGTGTCGTCAAAACCTCCATGTGTCACTGACACTTGTTACTACACTGAACTCACCAAGAGTGCTAGTTCTGCTGCCAGATCTTGCTACTTAATGTGTTAATAAAGAAGAACATATATGACCGTACCACACATTAGTTTTCTGTAGTACTTTGATAAATGCATCTCGACACAATGTTTCTTCTGTAATCCTACGTACTCCTCTTACGCATTTAAAAACAGTATTTTGAGAAGGGGTCCAAAGGCACAAAGGTTAAGGACCCCTGAATTAACCCTTATGCAGGATTGGGAAGCAGACCGTTGAGAATAATCAAACACAGGACAGCAGCACAAAAGTGCTACGTATTATGGGATGGGCAGGGTGGGGAGGAAGGAAGTGCTCGTGGGAAAATGCGGAGACCACAGGCAAGCTCTGCTGACGCCTCCATTCTGCTGAGGCAGCTCTCACAGCAAGGCCCCGAACACCCGCAAGCCCCTGTTACCGTGAGGCAGATGTCACTGCAGAAAAGCAGCTTTTTGATTCCCATTACCAAAGTCACAGCCCTACCTTAAGGGTAAAAAGCGGGTCCTGTAAAGGATTGCTCCCAGGGTCCACTGAACCTCCTTGTCGTAAACTTGCAAGGCGGTCTTTAAGTTTTTATAGTTAACAGGAAACGAAAAGCCCCTATGGAACACCTCGAACATCCAGGCGGATTTGAAGCACTGATACCTGCGGACAGCAAGCACAGACACACGTCAGGGTGTCACGTGTCCAAAAGGCACCACGGAGACGGCTCTTCCCCCTGTGGCCGGCGCTGGAGCACAAGCTTCCTCAGGCCAGCTTCACGGGCAGCCGCACCAACCGTGTGTGCTTCACTCCATCCCACCGCACCAAACAGTGCACCTGTCTAAACCAGTTAGCTCACGAAACTTGGTCTCGGTATAATTTAATATGTTACCATGATGGACTTTTCCCCTCAGGCATTCCATCATTCATTCACTGAATAAATACTAAGCAAGTCCCAACCTCTTTGCACTGCAGTTTCTTTATTATATAAAATGAGAAGGTACGGAGGTCCTTTTCAGCTCTGATCTTCTATGATTCTAAATATTTATTAGGGGCTTATTTTTTACAAAGCATTGTGCTAAGCGAATAATAAATACAATAATTTACACGATATAGTCTCTGCACTTAAGTGACTTACAATGACAGGGATTTTTAAAAAGCAGAACATGATCAATGCAGGAGAGAGGGGTATGGGTGTTCTAGAGACTCAGAGAGAGAGGGATGGAGTCTGGTTGCCTGGGCAGAGGAAGACTGGAAAGGGCCAGGCTGATCCGACTCATGTCGGGGTGTCTGGGCAGGACTTGAAAAAGCAAAGGTATCAACTCATCAATTCCAGGGGGAAGGAACAGCAAAAGTGAGGAAAAAAAAAAAGATTGTGTCTGGGCATAAGTATTTGTCCCACTGGAAAGGAGCAAAGGTACATGAGATGGAACAGTGACAGAGGAGGATGAGCAGGTAGACTGAGGCCAGGGCGTGGCAAGCCAACAGTGAATTAATGTTTTCTTAGGAACACCCTGGGCATGGCCTTCTAGTACTTACTTAAGCCTATGGAGGTCAGCGTGAGAGGCATACAGTCCTCGGTCAAAGCGTTCCCGCAAGATTGACCACTTTGTTGCACAATAATCCTGAAAGAATTTCCAAACCCAAAATACATCATTAGTAAAGGCTTATTAAAAACAGTTTACCAAATTCATATTCATAACAAGCACATCCTTACAATTCAGAAGCACATAGGCTTAACTTATATAATGAATGCAAGACAAAGAGATACTCTCAGTGAATACTTACTGATTAGCAAATACAATGCTGTTCTTTACCTTAGTATTGTTAAAGAGCACTTCACTGCCCACAACCAACCTCTCGGAAACTGTTTAGTTTCTCCCTCCGTGATTGCATGGTACAGGCATGAACTTTTGGAAAAGCGAAGCAGTATTTTAGCTAGTTGAAGCTAAGTACCTATGTCTGTGGAGGACACGGTGCAAGGTACTGGGAAGACAATGATGATTACGAAAGGCTTTGTCTTTAAGAGAAGGGGAAGATGTACCACCTTTTCCTGAAGGTATCTGCAATAATATTAATAGCTACCATTTACTGAGCACTGTGTAAGTGCTTCTGAATGTAATACCAAACTCCTCGGCATGGCTACCGTCCTGACCTCTAGTTAAAGGATGAAGAAACTAAGGCTCAAAGAGTAGTGAAACTCGCCCAGGTGTGTGGGTGTGTGACAAGGACACAAGGGAACATGGCTCAGCTGGGGTTAGGGGTCAGCACAGGCATTTCAGGAAGAGGAGACACCATGAACCAAGGCACAGATGAGACGTAGCAAAGAGTGTGAAGGAAACTAACAGCTGCTTGATATGATTGGAGTATAAAGTGCTCCAAACTCTGAGGTGGGTTTGAGACATACTTGTGAGATAAAATATCACACTGGAGGATGGATTATATGGGGGTGTGTAGGGAGGGAAGAGTAAGAGACAGGGAGAAGCGCATACATAACTCCTAGGTTTCAGGCAGGGGGACTGAATGGTTGGTGATGCCATTAACCAAGACAGCACAATGGGAACAGAATGGGGAGAGACGGGGGGTTTGCTTGGAGCATGAAATCCAGCAGACAACTGGGCAGGGTGAGGCCTGGAGCTGCTTCTTGAGAGGCAGTGGCAAAGCACGAGCATGGGTAACACCACCCAAGAACCCGAAGATCAGGGGCCAAAGGTGGGAGTCTGGCATCCGCAAGGTTTAAGGGGTATCAGGAAGGCAGAGAGAATAAGAGAATAGGAGTGTCCCTGCAGCTCAGGGTGTGCAGGTGCTGTCAGATGCAGCAAAGCAGAACGCCAACAGAAAAGACTGTAATCTGGAGGTCACCGGTGACCAGGGTAACTAAGGCAGTGGTGGGCGCAAGACAGCTGACAATACATTTTTCACTTCTGCTAAGACTATTTAGCCTCCCCTCAACCAAAGGGAACATGCTCTGAATGCGGAGGACATAGCTGTCACCGCCCACACTGGTACCTCAAAAGCATGCAGTAGCAGATGGTTTCTTTGAAGGTTACCTTTGCAGCTTTAGTAAATTTAGCAGCATTGTAGTCTCCCCCCATGCGTAGCACGTCCTCAGTGCAGTAGTAGAATTCAGAGAAGCCATAGAATTCACTGTTCTGGAAGTGAATTGGGGGCTGGTAGACCCCATTGAGGGAAGTCTGTGTCTCATTTGTTTTATTCATGAACGGCTGGACGGTCTCTCGACAAAGGTCAAAGTCTCCAGTCCCTCGTAGGTATATGGTCTGTCCATTTTGCTGGATTTCATCTTTAATGTCTAGGGGTAGGCAGGGGTCCAGGTAGGGAGCATCAGGCGTCAGACCGGTCTGTTTACCCAGGAGCCTATGGCACAAAGAGACACTTCATCATGAATCCTACAGGAAACTGTTCCAAAGAAGTGGCTGCAAGCCAGTGTTTCTCAAAGTTTGTTCTGCGGATCACAAGTCCTGCAGGGAACACACGAGCATTCCAGGGTAATTAAGTTAGGAAAATACACACTTGAGCCCTTCCTGGAGACTCATGATACACATGTGCATGCAGCAGACAGGTTAACAGAGTCCGGTTAGACAACCGCCCTGTTCCCGGACGACTCCTGGCAACACAGACTGATGCTCACGCTGCTGGAGTGTCTAGTGACCGTGTTGCTCTCATCTCCATTTTTGCTGCTAGTGCTTGTGATTTTAACTGTACATAGGTGGGTGAAATGCGACTGTGAAAAGAAGTGGCTGGTCCTGCGAAAACCAGGTTAGAGGCTTTAGAAAAACAAGATAAGGACAAGCTGCTAGAAAACTGCTGTCAAACTAGGTGTGGGAAAGATTTGAAAAACGGGGAAAAATTTGTAAAAATCTAGAAGGATTTAGTATCAAATTGCTTCACAAATATAAGTCCTGGTATTCTTCGAAGCAAGTCAAACTGACATCTGGACAATGGGTACAGTGTGTTCCCAACAAATGATGGGTGGAGGCTAAGAAAAGACCTCAGTTCAGAGCAGAAAGCCAGCAGATGAAGACAGAAGTTAGAATGCTCAGGGCCTCAGTCTATTTTTATGATCCTCTGTTTCAACTTTTTTTTTTAATTGATCGACTATTGGTCCTAACTCCAGCAGACAGAAGTTTCCATTGTAGTACATGCTACTGCATGTACTAGTGGCTCCAAGAAGTCATGTAGAAAAGAAACATTAACCTTGTTCACCGAAATTCACTGGGTTTATTACTTCCCAGTGAAATTTCTGGGAATTAACATCTGTCATCCAACTGTGTGTACATACCTTCAAGCAACTGAGAAACAGAAAAGAGCTTACAAAAACTGAAATGATGTTGGTGTTGGACACCATGAAATTACATGGGCCTAACAGGTGTTTAACTGCCAGAGTTAAATATTGCCAGAATTCAAGATGCATCATCGACAGTAAGTCAAGTTTTTACTTTCCACTCAACTGACAAGTTGTATATTCCTCAGGGTTACTCATAATGCACTTTGATGTAATAAATTAAGGTCTTTACCATAAAAACGTTTAGTTAACTTAAAAAAAAAATCAATCATCACTATGAATGGCAAAGAAATAAATGTGGATTTCAAGGGTTGATTCGTGACATATGAAATATTTATAATTATTATAAAAGTCCAAGAGTAGTCAAATATATACCTCATGCGACTATTTTTAGTTATCTTACATCTAAATTAAGAAGTACCACTGAACTATTCATTATACAAAGCCTTTTTTTTTTTTTTTTTTTGAGACAGAGTCTCGCTTTGTTGCCCGGGCTAGAGTGAGTGCCGTGGTGTCAGCCTAGCTCACAGCAACCTCAAACTCCTGGGCTTCAGCGATCCTACTGCCTCAGCCTCCCGAGTAGCTGGGACTACAGGCATGCGCCACCATGCCCAGCTAATTTTTTCTATATATATATATATTTAGTTGGCCAGATAATTTCTTTCTATTTTTAGTAGAGATGGGGTCTCGCTCTTGCTCAGGCTGGTCTTGAACTCCTGAGCTCAAACAATCCACCCACCTCAGCCTCCCAGAGTGCTAGGATTACAGGCGTGAGCCACTGCACCCGGCCTATACAAAGCTTTTTGACATTAAAACCAATCAGTAAAAATTAGGGGTTCAAAAGAAGGTGTTCCATGAATCTGAAAAAATGATTAAAATGTCATTTATAAAATATCTCTATTTTATGACTATTATAAAAAATAATTACACCAAAACGTGCTAGATACTAATTTAAAAAAAAACATGGGACTATCAATCTCATAATTAACACTCTTCAATTAACTTTTGGAACAGACATAGGAAAAGGTTTTTATTGATTTTCCTATCTAAATGCATGAATTTCTGGTAAGTATGGTACTGAATAGCTCCAACTTGGTCTTTTTTAAAGTTCAGGCCTTCATGGGTTTATTAAGATTATACTGATCAAGGAAATATACTATCATTTAACTCTATGAATTAGGACTTTTCTCCTCAAAATTGTTTCATCAAAACACATAAAACACAGTAATGCATAGGATTATCTTACACAACCCTAGATTCAGATTCTTTTATTCATCCAAATAGCTTTTCTATTCTTATGGACTAATCACAAATAAATAATTGCTATATACTTAAATGTATAAAATAAATTTAAAATGATAGTGTTGCTCTTGTTTTACATATTTTTTATCCCAGAATTCTGTATATGCTTGTTTCTTAAAGTTTCACTTCTAAAAATATTTAAAAACCACTAAATCTGACTTCTTGCTCTTGTAACTCCCTTACAATGGTTCTTATCTGCTATATAGCTGCACGGGCTGGTTATCTGTGGAGTCTCCAGAACATGACATATTTCAGTCTTCTCAGCAATGACAAGGGCACACACTAGCTGCATGACACCAGGAGTGCCCCACGTGCTGAGTCTCCCAAGGACTCTGCAATCACGAACAGCATTACCCAGGGCTCAAAACTATTCTATAGCCTGATGGTGAAATTCCTAATTCATCAGGTAAGATGCACGTCTGAGAGAAAGAGCCAGAGAGAGCAAGCCGCCTCTGGAGCATGGCAGGACGGAGCATTGGAGGCAGGACCCTGGTGTGCTCTCATTCCTTCTCCCTGCTCAGCCAGTGGGGAATAAAAAGCTAACTGTGCCAATGCCTGTTTGAAGATTGAGTTCTCCCTGCTGTGCCTGGATCTGTTTTTATGAGGAGAGATCTAGGTTTGCAAGTGACTGTCGAGCAGTGCAAGGTGCTTTACCTGTTCTTTTGAACTGTGTTGGCAAATATTCTGTCTTCGTATCTCTGTCGAGCAGCATTGCCACCAAACCCAAGGAATGTGGCCACATAGACTCGGTACACATGCTCGGTTTGGTGAACATCACATCCCAAGTTAAATTCAGCTAGCAAGTTCTTAGCTACTTCCTCCTGCAGACATATGGATAACAAACTTTAATATTTTAAGCAACTTTAAACGTCTTGTTATAAAGAGGGGTCTAAAAAGAGTCTCATCTAAGAGGGGCAAAAATTTCTACTTCTGCATTTTCCAAGGATCCTTCTAAGCAACTTTTATAACAATATGACAATTCAGACTTAGGAAATTTTGGATGTCCTGCACATTTGTAACACTGCTATGACTTTTTGAAAAGGAATTCAGCAATATAGTTCATAACATTTGACCCAGTAAATCTATTTACGGACTCTTATGCTATGGACACAAACCTAAACACAGAAAAGGCTCTGTACACAAAGATGTCCTTTGTAATTCTATGACATAAAAACCTGGATGTCATGTAAATATACAATACCAAAGGAAGGTTAAGTTAATTATGGTAATCATTAAGGAACATGCTCATGCACTATTAAATAAAGGACACAAAATCATATAAACAGTAAAATTATAACTATATTTTAAAAAACTATAATTAAAAAAAAAGAACAAAAAGAAATTCACCAAAATGCTAACAATGGTTTTTATGGATGATGAGTCTATGGGAGATTTTTAATTTGGCTATTTTGGTATCTTTCCCAAACGTCTTTTATATATTTATTTTTATTTTATATTGAAGGGGAAAACATAATGTTTTACAAAGAGTATAACAGTTTCTAGAGGCATGTCTGGAACGGGAAGTAGGAAACACGAACTGTAATACTTGAATTTACAAAGCATTTTTCCAAGAAGCTTAATAAAGGCATCAATAACATTTACTGAGCACAGACTAGATGCCTACCAGCACATTAGATATAGCATATGCATCACCTCACTTAAACCTTATAATAACCCCATGTTGTAGGTATATTCATTCACATTTACAGATGAAGCAACTGGCTCACAGAAGTTCCGTGACTTGCATAAGGCCCCACAACTAGCAAGGACAGGATAATGAGGCAACCTAGGCTTGTCCGGGTCTAGGGCCTCACTTGTAACCATCACACCACACTGCCTCCCCAACTTCCGGGGAAAATGCAGGGAGCCAGGCATTGGTGTTAATTTACGGCTGAACAGAAACAGAGTAATACAGACACGTGGCAGTGCAGGAACCCATCTGGACACTGTGCTGTGGATCTCTGGACAGGGCCGCCCAACCTACTGAGAAACTTCCAGGCAGCGACTGAGAGAGCAGTGAAGGGGTGGAGAAAAGATCGAGTGAACCACAAGTTCAGAAACGTGGAGGGAGTGGATACAAAAACTTAGTCCTCCCCAGGAAAGTTCAAAAGCCGTCTGAGCCTTTAAATAAAGGATTGTCCCCAATTATAACTTCAGAAATCTGATGCTATTATATTACGTTTTATTAAACCTGTTGAGAAAAGAAGTGATTCAAAGGAAAATATAAACAGAAACCCAAGCATGCGACTGAATATATACCAAAGGAAACCTCTAAGTACAGCAAACAAACCAGCTGATCTCAATGAACAAATACAACAGCTCAGCTGAGGTCTGCCTTGTTCCTCCTGTCTTTCTCCTGGGCTGAGAAGGTGGAGCCTCAGCAAGCACAGGAAAGGTGTGTTCGGACTCAGAAAACAAAACAAAAACGGATGGAGACATGTTAAACGAAAACCAAACCAAACAGAAGGAAATTTGTACAGATAATGACCTGCTGTGAGGAGGCAAAGCTTACAGTTTTGGGGACTTCATATGCTATCTGAGTTGACACGCCTCCCATGTCAAGAATGCCTGCTGTTCTTTTACGGACAATGGCTTCGCTGCTTTCGCTACCAGGAATGTTAACTTCCACAACTGCCTCATCATCTGGAAAGAACAGAGAATGTTCACTGGGATAGAACAAAGCCAGAGAACTGGGATCTTCTGAAGAGTCACCGTGTTTTCATGGTACATTTCAGGCATTTTTATGCAAACCCAGCCTGTTCCTCCCAACTGAAACCAAGTTTAACTGTGTTGAACTGCAGCATCTCTCATTCTACTCCCACATGCTTAGCAATGGCACAAAACTTAGCTCCTTTTTCAGCCCTGGGGTTAAACAGAAAAGCCCTAATTTCCAGTTAGACACATTAGTTGGAAACATGACACTTACCATCTTCAATATGCTCAAATCGTCCAAGTACAAAATTAATGCCAATCCAAGCATAGACACCTACAGGCATTTCACAGGGTGAAGAGAAGGAGAATAAAGTTTTAAGATATTTTGTATAACTCTTATTAATGCACTGTGTGCAAACATCTCATTTATTTTACTCCTCTATGAAACATCTTAACACATTTCTATTGATGTTTTTTATCTTTTCTTAATGTTTTACCAAAAACTCTCAACTTTTGACATAGTTTTATATTATTTATATAGGTTGAAAATATAATTCCCCAGGTGCTAGTTTTCCTTCGAAATTTATGGGTTATTTCAAAATACTAGAGTTAACTTTTTATAAAGTTAAACCTATTGACCGTAAGGTTTTAAAAATTCAAGGCATCTTCTACTCTTCTTTTTCATTTATTCCCCTCATTCACTCAGTTGCCAAGACTGAGTCTATTTTTCTAATCATTTCCCACCCCTATCTTTACCCAGTTTCATCGCCACTTAAATTTAAGCCACTACAGAGGGTGGTGGTGACGGCCCATCCACCCCATCTTCCTGCCCCTGCTCCTCCCCTGCAACCTGCTCTATCCTCTGCTACTGCTCTCAATTACAGAACACAGTCCACACCCTTGGACCGACAACTCAAGACCCATCCAACTTTTAACGTTACTACCACCTTTCAAATGAGCCATAATGCAACCAAATTAAAACATTTTTGTTCTGTCCACAGTGCGTCCTTTCCAACCCGTCTTGACTCAAATCCTTTCTTCTGGCTGGAATGTGCTTCGTATCCCTGCCTCGGAGCACTCCCCTTACCGTGCTCCAGCGTGTTCTATTTAGAACTATCATTTGAGGCACAGTACGAACGTTACTTGCCCCATGATAGCCCTAGCTGGAAAAAAAAGTGCCTCCTTCTTTTGAACGCCTGTGACATTTTTTCCTTGTCTTTCTCTGGCATCCCAAACTACCTCATATAGCAGCAAACTGTGCATCTCACTTGTCCATAAGCAGCTCAGTGGCAACATGTGAGTTTCACCCCGTTTTGTACTCTACAGCGCCTTTCACATAAGCAAGTATAAGCTGAAATGATAGGTGACTTTGAAATAAATAACTTTTTTTGGTCTCTGTTTCTCACCAGCTATTCCCCAAATTGTTTCACTGACTTGTCATTTCATTCTCAACTAGAATCATTTCTTTGAAAATATAACTAATACTTTCTTAAGTGTATCAAAGTCAAGAAGAATTTCCCCTTCCTAGCAAGTAAATTAGGAGGTGCCAACAGCTCAATAATTCCCGTAATCCCAGGCAAGGAACACAAACCTTTTCTATGAAAATGAATTCCAAATATGTTTCCTAAATGTGGTGAAGAGAAACTGAGATATTTTTTAATGGCTTCATGTTTGGGTAATAAAGACCAGTCATGTAGGAAACTTAAATTTAGTCATTTAAAAATTATAATATTTCAAGGCTATGATTTCCCAAATTTGAAGATATTAGGAGTAATTTAATAAAGTAATTAGGAGTAATTTAATACACTGGGCAAAATGGGGAGGACTTAAATGAACAGCTTTGAAATTTTAAGTTGAAGACCAATGTACTAACCTTCTTGTTTCCCCGAAATTACTTCTGCATGAGAGTCAGAAAACAGGAAGTCAAAGTGCACGGGGATGTCGGTCAGAAGATCTTCCAGAATGGCCTTCTGCTGGCTATAAGGTAACCCAAACATTTACATTATCAAAATATTACAGCCTGAATTTTTCTGTTTTGAAACAAAAAAACAACCCAAAAAACCCTATGGCTCTGGCATATCCTATATGAAACAATTTTAAAACCAAAGCAATTTGTTGAAAAGACTGTTTATTTTAGGAAAGTTTTCTCAAAATGAACAAGTTACGTGAATTATGTGATTCCTAGATGTAAAACCACCATTGTGAACAAACTAAATTAAATAGATTAGTTTTTTTTTTAAAATGACAGTTTTATAGTTTACTATTTATAGTCATAAACAAGTAAATTAAAAGATACTTGGTGGGTTCTGGCTAAGGGAATAGTTCTGATATTATTCCAGATTTGAAGAATTTTGAATGTCTTCCTTTTGATGACGATGATGATGGAGGAGGAGGAAGCAGGGAGGAAGGAGAACCACCCCCCTCCACGAACCCCCTCCACCCGCCCAGGGGAGGACCACCTTTCCGGAAGGATTCTCATTCCGGCTGTGCAGAGAATGTAGAGCGGTGTCTCTTTGTGTTTTGCCCGTGGCACATGCTCTGCAGCAAAGTTCAAAAGCGGAGAAATATAATCACTGACTTTCTCTGGAGAGGTAGCAAATTCTGAAATGCCTAGAGAAACAGGACACTCCAGTTAACAAGTGGATACTTTAGGTAACATGTTTCCTTCATGTAGCTAATTTTAGAGAAATCCAAGCTACAAACTATACTGTTTAGTCTTCCCTACCCCTCTAGTAACTACTCCTGTCTCTCTTCCTTACATGTTGGTGGCACTAAATATTCAGTTCTGTGCCCTCTTCTCCACAATCAAAGCACACAGACCTGCGGAGCATCTGCTGTGTGCCAGCGCCACACACACGGGCTCATCCCTGCCCTCGAGAAACGCGGCCCCCCTTGCTCAGGCCAGCTCACGTACTCCCACAGCTGCCATCACCATCAACACATCACGGAGCCCCACATCGTATCAGCAGCCACCCCAGCTTGCCCCAGCCTCCAGGTCAGCGTGTGGTGACTGTCACCTGGACACTGCCCTTGCTTGTCTTTGGCCACCCCAAATGCAGCAGAGGTCCAAATCTGAACTCCACTGTCACTACCAGCCTGTCCCTAATGCCTGTTACCTCCCTTGGTGACCATCGGCACTGGACAGCCAGCGGCCCAAGCCAGTATCCTGGATTAAATCCCTTTCCCTCACGCTGGTTTCGTGCATCCTGGTTTCAAAGATCACCTCTCCTTGATTACTATCACGTTACTTTACTTTTTGTCTCTTCGGATACCACCACCCTTTGCCATTCTGCTGTAAGACATCCCACCTCTGGCCTGGACACCGCCCTCATGCCCCCAAGAATGCCTCTTCCTAACTTCAAATCCTTTTGTGGCTCCTCAATGGCCTCCGAACAAAGCTCCACTCTAGAACAGCAGGCCCTGCTCTGCATACTCACCCACGCTCCTCTTCCTGTGTTCCTTCCACTAGCCTTCGGCTACGCTGGGCTAACATGTCAACGATGCACCATACTGTGATCATAGGGCCTGTGCACCTCCACCGGAAGAGCCCTCTCTGTCTGCCTCCCTACCCACTCCCCTTCCCTTTCCACCTGGCTAACTCCTGCACAACCACCCAGCTCCTTCCTCCGTGGAAATCTCCCCTAGCAGAACCCTGAAGATGAGCTCTCATTACATTCTGTGCTTTCCCCACTGCTAGCTGTACACTCATTACGCCTTAGCAAAACTTCCCATTCACTTGCCTGTCTCATTGCAACTGGAAGCTCCTCAGGGCACAAAATACATCTTGTTCAAATTTATATTCCCAGCGTCTAATACAGTGCCTAGCAAATAGTGGATGCCCAACAAATATTTATTGAATGAGTACATAAATGAATGAATGGTTTACAGCTGTCATTTAGCCTACAACATTAAAAATGAGGGGAACTTTCAAAGTCCAAAAATTCCTTATTTCACAAGATTAGGAAATTGTGAACCTAGAAAGATTAAGTGATTTATCAAAGCAATCAGCAGAAAGCAGACTCATCTACAGGTGTTTTGAACTCCATATGCAATGCTATTTCAATGGTCACCAAGCCCCAAACTAGCCATAATCTATTAAAGAAATTTCTAGAGCCTTCCTGTATGCTACACATGGGAGACCATGCTTTAAGAGAAGTGCTACAAAAAGGTATTTTGATTTCCATTTCAAACAGTACAGAGTGAGAGAGAAACATGTTAAACCTGATTTTAATAAGATTCTGGTATATACCGTGGGATGATGTTGTAGCTGTCTCTTCATTCTCAAAGGACAACTCTAAGGTATGACAGTTTTCATGTTATTCCAAGAGACCTGCTTAATCACTGACAGAACCTGGTATATGTTAAGCCAGACAAAATGTAAAGTGCTTTATTCTTTTATTTTGTAGCCTTCTTGTGAATTTTTTATTTGATCAATATTACTTTAACCATGAAAATGTTTCTAAAATTAGGGATACATAAAAATTTAACAAGTAGGAAAATAGAAAACTAAAATTTAAAAGGCATTCACTAGGATTTAAAGAAAAATTAACCTTCATGTATGGAAATGTACTCTGATAACAAAATAATGCTAGTAACATAGACTCAGATTAGGTTCTCTCTCTTTAAACTGAAAAATAAGGTGCAGATTTTGAGTTTTTTTAGAGATATGCTAGTACTCAGCTGCAAACATCAAAGAACAATCAATCAACTTGTTGAGAGTTGCCTGAAGAAGGAGGCTGGGTCCGAACTATTCAGGGAAGAATGAGTAGGCTCAAGGAGTCCCAGTCTGTGTTGTTTTATGAGGACATTTATTTGATCATGTTAAACTGAATATCCTTTTCTCTCATGTTTCTGAAATGGGGGTAATAAGCTATGAGAATTATTATTTATCAATATTATTTAATATTTTAAAAGATAAATTTCTTACATTATTTAGATTTAATACTTCAATATTTAATACATGAGTAAAATGAAATTAAAGTGCTATATCTCTATTATGGTCTATGGTACACTGATCAAAATCAGCGATTACCAGCTATCAAGATGTACGAAGCTTGTCAAGGTGTTCCTGGTATCTTCTATTCCCAATGCTCCTGACAGGGGTGCTGCCTGCGCCAACGGTGATGACACAGAGAGAGGCTGAGAACCACTACTTTAAATTATCTCATGGGGAAGCCAAATCTCAATTTGTACATTACACACTGACTTAGAAATTGTAACAGCTTTATAAACTGGAATAATTATATTAGCTATAAGCTCTACAATCACCCTTATTAAATAATCTATATGATTAGAAATATATTTGGGCAGCAATTTTTAAAAATGACAAATATATCCCAATATACTAAAGGACAGATTTTCGGGAGTTATCTGACATTACCTCGGCATTAAGGATAGAGACCAGTGGCTACTAAACAGGAAAATCTCTCCCTGCTGAGGGTCACCCGGCAAACACTGTGAGTGTACTTGAGTAAGGCACTATGACAAATGCTACGGGAGACAAAAAGACAAGGTTTTTGGATGTTTTATCAAGGTGTTAGTCATCCCATGCCACATAGGCAGAAAAGGGAAAAGAAAGTGACACAAGGAGACCCTGACAGGTCCTGGCCTGAGCCTGAAGGACAGCGATGACAGTGATAAGGGAAGGGTATGTAGGGCACCACAGAGAGTGGCAGGACAGAGCCTGGCCACAGGCAGATGTTCTCGTTTACATACCGGGTTTTATTTTCATGACCACTGGCTTTCGGTTTTTATCCCTCATTTGCCGGATGTCCAGCAGATCGTGTGGGTTGCCGTTATGCCTCGGCCAGCAGTACACAAATATTCGAGACCCACTGCTACCACAGTCCACCACGATACCGTAGTTCACATTGGGGTTATTGGTGTCTGTAGCTTCGATGTCAGTAACTCGTGCCAAGTACCTGGTGTGGAAAAACATATATGCTTTTATTTAGATAAATAAATTTATTAAACCTAACAGAGAAAATTCAATAAACAAATAACAAGTCAGTGATTTCTAAGCTGTGTAGTAGCACCACTATAACATTTTTATAACTGGCAAATGAATAAAGAGGCAAAAGAACACAAAACGGATGATGGGATAAAGATCATCTTCAGATACACACTCATTATTCATTTACATAAGTTCAGACAAGTTCCAAAAACCAAACCTCTATTTCCAAACTACCAACATTAACTCAAAAATCAGCTTAAAACATTACAGGAGAAGCTTATGTGTAAATAATTATTCCAGAGCCCCTTAGGATATGAATTTGGTGGTCAGCAGTTAACCAGTTTCAAACAGTTAAATTTTTCATGCCATGTTGCACATAGCACAGAATCCAGTTCCTACAGTCACATGCTCCTTAAATTCCAACTTGGCCCCACACGTTTTAAAGCCATCAAATGAAGGTGCTATGGTTTGAAAGTTTGTGTCCCTCTAAAATTCATTGTTGAAGACGTAATCACCAATGTGATGCTATTAGGAGGTAAGGACTCTGGGGGTGATTAGATCATGAGGACAGAGACTTCAGAGAGCTTCCTTGCCCCTTTCCATCATGTGAGGACACAGTTAGAAGATGCCATCTACGAACCAGGAAACAGGTCCTCGCCAGACACAAAATCTTGCCAGCACTTGACTTCCCAACCTCCAGAACTGTGAGAAATAAATTTCTGCTGTTTATAAGCCACTCAGTCTATGGTATTCTGTTATAGCAGCCTGAATCAGATGAAACAGAAGGTATGGCATCCTATCTAGAAAAGAAATGTTTTTATTTCTTACCTTTGAAATTTCTTGTCTCTGGATAGCCGCCCATACTTATTTCGGATTATGACAACAGAAAAGTATAACAGTGAAACAGCAGCAGCCAGGACACTAATGACAATAATTTGGCGTAAATTGGTATTCAGAATTCGAGGACACCCCACTGGCGAGATGCTAAAATGCCAAGAAGCAGGAATAAGACACGAGATGCTGATCCTGAAATTCCAAAAAAACAGATTTTTAAAACAATCTGTTCCAAAGAGGTCTCCCCTCACCTAAACTGATCCTATAATAAGATACTCAGCTTGAGCTACACCTATTCCCCCCCGTAAGTATCTGTACACCAGCATCTTTCATATTACACTACTTATTTTGCTACAGAACCCATTATTATAAAGTTATATGAATGAGAATTAGGCTCTGACGGCTATGACACTCCTGTGTTTTCCGGTTTTCTTGAGAGCATTATGTAGATTTTTATTTTACCCTGCTTTGTTCCAAAAAGAATTAGAGACAACTTATAAGTTCAGTAAGATAAATACATAAATTGATAATAAAATCAGGTTTAAGAATGACAAAACCGAAGGAAAACTTGGTATGTGGAAATGCATGCTGAGAGGTAGGCTTGCAAATATCACTGAGCACCTCAGAGGCCAAAATACTGTCCGTCACATTAGAAACCTATGAAGAGCTCAGGATGAGTAAATCTTCCTAACACTGAATTCCAAGGCAAATTTCTCCAAGACGACTAACAGGAGAAAATCGTATCTTTAACAACATCCCCATAACAAAGTCAATAAATGCATTTAGTATTAGTATGTTCTGTTTTTAGAACTATTCCTATGAGATATTTTTGCAAATAACAGAAATGTTTCTCCTCTGTTTATGTCAGGAATGGGAGGCTCATTCTAGAACTATGATTAGGCTTTAAAAAAAACCTTAATGCCTTTGGGATGAATTTTATTGTTTTACAGTTAACTTCTACTCTTTGCCTTGAACTGGGCTTCCTGGACTAAAATACCTCACCAAAGGTGGAGGCATCTTGCTGACTCAATGGAAAGTTCCACTTGTAGTTTCTAGTCTCCATAGGGGTTCTTAAACCACTCCACATGGCATTTAGGCATTTATCCTCCTCCTCCCCACACCTCAGAGGCTACCATTATTCTGTGCTTAATATGACCACCCTGCACATCCCAGCACGCATGCCTTGACTATAAACTACACTAACCCCTGAAGAACCCCCTGGGCCCTGGCAGAATAAAGGTGTTAAACAGAAGTGCAGAACAACTTCAAACACTTTTCCCTTGGGAGTCAGATATTTTTTCCCCCCAAGATCTGTTTTTGCAGCACCAAAATCTCAGGTTTTACCATGCCAGTGACTGGGCCCTTCACTTACCTCCCCATACTGAAAGATCAGCAACCAAGCAACGTTCCGGGAGTCAGTCCTTCTCACACACAATTACAGGAACAATGCTGGGGTCCTCAAGGAGTTAGAGCCCTCCTGTTTCGGTGAGAAAAATCACAAAGATAGCACAATCAAAGAAAATGTCTACCTTCTTTTTTTTTTTTTTGGTGAGACAGGATTTTACCCAGGATGGAGTGCAGTGGTGTCATCATAGCTCACTGCAACCTCCAACTCCTGGGTTCAAGCAATCCTCCTACCTCAGCCTCCGGAGTAGCTGGGACTACAGGTGTGTGCCATGAAGCCCAGCTAATTTTTCTATTTTCAGTAGAGATGGGGCCTCACTCTTGCTCAGGCTGGTCTCGAACTCCTGAGCTCAAGCAATCCTCCTGCCTCGGCCTCCCACAGTGCTGGTATTACAGGCGTGAGCCACTGCACCTGGCCAATTGTTGTATCTTTTGTACAGATGGGGTCTGTGTTCCCAGGTTTGTCTCAAACTCCTGGCCTCAAGCAATCCTCCTGTCTCAGCCTCCCAAAGTGCTAGGATTATATGCATGAGCCACCGCCACCGTGCCTGGCCAATGTTATCAAATGTGTGCTTAAACCCACCCACACATAATCTGGTACATAATCCTTGAGCTGAAACTGTTGAAGAGTTTATTTTGAGCAACACACTTGTAAGTTAACTTCATGCTGTCAGAGATATAGACCTAAATCCAAAGAGATGACAATAGTCTGGCACTAGTTAGTGCTCTCTACTCAAAGGCATCTCAGTGACCCCAAAATATCAGGATGTCGAACAGGCCTTAAATACATTATGGTACAGGGAAGATTTAGGGCAGAGGTAAGAGGCAGACCGAAGGATTAGCTGATTGGGAATTTTAAATATCTATCTATCTGACAAAAGCCTATTAGAATTCCCTTTTAAGTATAAAATGCCATGCAAAGCACTATGTCTCTAGTTAGTTCTCTGTACCCTTCACCATTATCGCTCCTCTTCCAGTCCCCAGACCTCAAATCTTGGAGAAGACAGAGGCTCTACAGCCTGGAACTGCTTCTGACCTGCCAGAGTCAAAGGATGAATGGTCTCTCTCTTTCCCAGGTCTCGGGAACTGCTTTACCCCTCAAGACTGCTTTTTCGCTCTGGAATGACTCCTCTCAGAATCCTTTGAGACGCCTCGCTCTCTGCCAACCCCGATTGCTCTTACGTTCTCTCTGTCGAGGCTCATTCTCTTCTAAGTGCAACTGCTGTTTCTGGTCAGCCTCATTACTGTGTCCATTAACAGATGATTCAAAAAATTCTTTCCCCACCCCAGGCTTCTGAGCCACCATATGTATCTTCAGCCGCCTGTGAGATCTTCTCCATCTGAATGTTGCGTAGGACCATGAGAAACATTTCTAAAACCGAACTCCTCAGCTGCAATCCTCACCCGCTCTCCTCCCAGCCTGCTCCCCTGCAGTCCCAGTCTGGATTCCACAAAGCTGCTCAGATCAGAAACTAGAGAGTCATGCCTGATCCCTCCTTTCATCTTCCACAGCCGATTTCTTATGATTTCTTCCATTTGTTAAACCTCAGCTTACTTATCTAAAATCTGTCCCTTTCTTTCTCATCTTTGCCTAAGGTCAGGTTCTTATCTCCTGCCTGCTCTATCCAAACAGCAGCCTAACCAGTCTTCTTCCTGCAGTCTCAACCCAATGCTCCCTCCGACACCCACAGGCACAGACTCTTCCTGGGAAGTTGCCATCCACCACCTCCCTGCTCAGGACCCTGACTGCATTACTCCTGCAAGTAAAACCCTTCAAAGGCTCCACTCTGACCTACGCAGTCCTACAGGATCTGGCACCTGTTAAGGCTCCAACCTCACCGGCTACCCTCCACTGTCACTCCACCCAGCCACACTGCCATCCCTCGTGGTCCTCAAACATGCCAGGTACTCTCTGGTCTCAGGGTCTCTGAGCTTGCTGCTCCCTCTGCCTGGAAGTAATCTGGATGGCTCGCTTTTTCATTCCCTTCAGGTCTTTACTCAAATGTCACCTTCTCTGGCCACCCAGTCAATTGCAAAGATCTCCCTCCTATAACATCCTTCCCTAATTTATTTTTTCTCCTTGGCATTTACTTTTTTAAATTAAATACTTACAGAGTGCTCATTATATGCCAGGCCCCTAAATGCTTTACAAATATTTAGTTCTCCTAACAACCTACTATGTAGGTACTATTAATATTATCATAACACTTTACAGATGAGGCAGAGAGGCTAAGCAACTCATCTAAGGTCACACAGCGAATAAAGCGTAAAGGTGGGATTCAAACACGAGAATCCACAGTCTTATCCTTGTCTTCTAACATACTAGGTGTGTTTGCATTTCACTAGTGTGTCTCCTCCAGAACATGAGCTTCAAGAGGGCCACTGGGCATTGCAGACCCAGGAAAGGGGCTGGCAAAGAGTCAAGTTTCAGAGTTCTGGGACCCCAAAGGTTAAGAACCTCGACCCTAGAGTGATCTGCCCAAAACATACAGGAGTCATGGCAACTCTCCACCCCCAACCTTCCCCTTTCACTCAGGAAAAAGCTCTAACTCCTTAGGATGTAAAAGAGGTCCCTGTGATCCAGTCCTGAGCTGTCCAGTGTGGCAGCCATCTGCCACATGTGGCTATTTAAAGTAGTTAAAATTAAATACAATTAGGCTGGGCACAGTGGCTCACACCTGTAATCCTGGCACTTTGGGAGGTCAAGGCAGGAGGATTGCTTGCAGCCAGGAGTTCGAGACCAGCCTGGACAACACAGTGAGACCCTATCTCTATCAAAAATAAAAAATTTTCCAGGTGTGGTGGTGTGCACCTGTAGTCCCAGCTACTCAGGAGACTGAGGGAGGAGGATTGCTTGAGCCCAGGAGTTTGAGGCTGCAGTGAGCTGTGATCACACCACTGCACTCCAGCCTGGGCAACAGAAAGAGACCCTGTCTCAAAAAATAAACAAATCAATCAAATTAAACACTGAATTCCTTGGTTGCACTAGCCACATTTCAAGTATTCAACTACCAAATGTAGCTTCTGCATTAACCAGTGCAGACATATAACACCAACATCATCACAGAAAGTTCTTTGGACAGCACTGATCTAGTGCCTATTCTTCTAGTCTCATCCCATGACAGAGCCATATATGTACCCTAAGCTCCAGACATACTAAACACAAAAGGCAGATTACTGAAATGCCTTGCATTCCTCAGCATTTGCAGAATGAACCTCCCTCTGAGGGGTCCACTGGTTACATTCCCAAGTATCCCTCATGACGAAGACGAAGCATGAGTCCTCAGTGAGAGCTTCCCCAATCCTCACATCCCCAGAGCATTTGCTTATCACAGCAGTGGGCTGCAGGATATAACTATGGTTCACTTTTCCATTACATGGCCAGCCTCACAAGGGCAGGGACAGCCTCTTATCCTTCTGTCTCCCTAGCGACCAGTGCCTGCCACAAAAGTGATGAGCAACCATTGTTTGTTTCTCAGATGGCTGGAAATGGGTGATATGAAGATGAGCCAGATATGGACCCAGCCCTTAAAGAATTGATAATCCAGTAGAGGGAATAAAACACACACACAAAGATACTACATTGTAAAAAGTATTATTAATGATAATGTCTACCTGAAAAAGGGGGAAAATCACTTTAATTAGTTCAAGTTTTAATATGGTGTCCATATTGTACCACGTACCCAAAATTTAGGACAAATAATATTTGTGATTTAAAAGTATACACAAAAAGTAAAAAAAGTTTATTACCTAGATGTTTAAATGAATCTTAATGTGTTTCTCTAAAATAGCTGCCTTTTACATCTGAATATGGCAAGATTACATCACACCTTTTATTAAGATTCCAATGGCTTAAAGATTTAAATATTAAAAAATCCATAAAAAAGTAGGATGAAAATGTAAGATTATGTAAATATTTACACAATATTACAATGGGTAAGGTCTTTCTATAAATGACATCAATGTCTCAAATCATAAATGAAAGAAAATCTGTCTACACATGAGTCTAAAACTTCTGTGTGCTTAAAAAAAAATCCCTAAGTACACACAGCTTGGGAAAAGTACTTATACCACGCATGATAAAGGATAAATATCCTTTATGTACAAAAAGTTCTTATAAAGAAATGAAAGAAACACTGGAACAGGAAAATGGGCAAAGATAATTGGAAATTAGCCAAGTAAGAAATACAAATGGCTAATATAAGTTTATTATCAGTATTCAGATAAATAGAAATAAAAAGAGCTCTCAGATTGGCAGAAATTAAAGTCTGACGATACTTTGCTAACAAGGTCTACGAGTCGTGTTGGTGAGAATCTAAACAGGTATACTACTAACCTTTCAGGGGCATTTGGGCAACACACATGAACATTTTATACATGCTTACCCTCTGCTTTACCCATCATACTTCCGGAAACTCATCCTTAGGAAATAAATATCTATAGGATGTTCATCATAGTATTGTGTATAATAGCAAAACACTAATGCCCACTATGGGGATGGGTAAAATTAAACAGGGCACATTTATGCAATGGAAAACAATGTGACTATTATTGATGATGATACAGATCTATACGTACTGACATGGCACTATGTCTATGATATACTAAGTGAAAAAATGTCACCATACATAGGGGAAAAACAGAAGGAGAGAAATCAAAATGTTAACAGTGATTCGTTATTTCTGAGTAATGAGGTCATGGATCATCTTTACTTTCTTGCCTAGACATGCCTATATTTTTCCAAGGGCATTTATTAATTTTATTGTCAGAAGAAAGAATCAGAACTATTTTTAACAAGCTACCTTTGATTGATGATATCTTCAGTTTCCAGCATCAAATCCTTTTCTAGATAGACACATTGAGAAAGCCTAACTTAAAAACTTATGACCCAGGAATTCCAATCTGAACATCTAAAAGAATCAATGATAGTTAAGTTATAGTTGAACTATCACCAAAGAAAAGGACAGTTTTAGTTAACCGCTTAAAGTCATTGTTAAAGGCAAACTGGTCCTTGGGGAAGAAAGGCTTTTAGAATGATTCAATGATCAGTACTACGAAGATGACAGAAGGAATAACAAGCCCAACTCCAAATGTCACAGAGTTTTCCAATTGCTAGAGAGAAAATATTAATACTAACACCCAGGAAATAATCAAGAGAATAAAGACAATGTTAAATTACACGGACTCAGTGCTGTAAGAGCTCAGAGAAGAGCACAGTGAGGGCTGGCATTAACAGGAAAAGATTCCTAGAAGTGGGAGGTGGACTTCAGGACAGGGGTGAGAAAGAAGGTGAGAATCATCACAGCACACTTGGTAAACTTTACTTCATCTGGTGTTTGTTTCAGGACTGTTTTTTGAGATCTGTGAGGATTTTGAACAAAAAGATAAATAAATATTATTATAAGTGAAAAAACTTGTGTTTAAAAGCAGAGAGAAAAATAGGAGAGCATATAAATCGCTGAAGCATTGTAATTATTTTTACTTAAGATGAAAGTATGGCCAATTACTGCCCAGCAGTCAACGATATGGTAATTTGATCTTAAAATGTAAACTCCAATTGTCTTTGCAGCTAAGACTCTTGGCACCAGAGCTCTGGGAGGCAAATTCAGTACTATATAAAACTGCCATGTTTTTAAAAGGCCTAAATTGTATTAGATCTATCACCAGAGAGATGCATTAACTCTGCTGATTTCAGCTAGCAGGGCCCCCCTTGGCAGAACATTCTTTAGTGGAGTAAAAGCCCATGTGGTCATGGGTCAATGCCTTTGTCAGTCTCTCACTGACAGTCCTAAGGACAACAGTGAAAACCATGCAAATCAACCACAAAGGGAAATGGTTCCTCTGGCGAAAAACGCAGGATTCAAGCAAACAGACATTAGTGAACTGGAGAATCACATGCAGACAAAAATCACAGACAAATGAGGCCTCTGAATAAGAAAAAGTAAAATGACCTAAAGGACGCTTCAGAAAAGAATGATTTGAATTTCAAAGGACTACAAGAGGATCTGAAAAAATTAAAGATGCCCTCAACCACTCTGGCAGAGTTTTGTAAGAAATAACTGTTCTGAGAGGGAAAGGCGAAGGTGAAGGCTGCTACGTGGCACCGTCTCTCATTCAGCTGTGGCAAGACACATCAAAATAACTTGATCCTTTCTTTGTTTTAAGAAGGATGCATATAGTTGCATTTATGATCTACATTTTCTTTACTATTTATTTTAAAATTTTTGATTTAATTTTTGAAATCAATCTTTTTCCTACCTCTCACTATTCATTTGCAAAATTCTGGTCCCCATTTTAAATAGTTTTTTTCTGCATCACCTATGTAGTCTCCCAAATCTACAACTCTGACTTTCCTCAAGTTCCAGTTCCACATTCTGAGCTTATCAAACCCCTGTTACCACACACTCAGTTAATGCAAGTCTGGGGTCACAATCTTTTGATGTAAACTAACAGCACCTTCCAAATTCTCCAGGTCTCAGAGGGGTGTCACCAATCACCATTGATGAGAATTACTGGGTTCTCAGCTTTGATTCCCACTTCCTCGTGTGCTGACATATTCTCTCACTCATCAAGTCCTGTCAATGCTTCCCCAAATATCCCATGCATCTAAGATGACCACAGCAGACATTAACCAGCTCAAAACAGATCTCTTGATGGCTCACCCACCTCCTGCCTTCCCTGTGCACATCACTCTTTGCAAACACCTCTTTGTAAAACACTGCCTTTAAAATACGACCAGCTGAAGAGCCTTCTGGACGCCTACAGCTCAAAACCAACTTTCCTGTGTGGCATCTGAAACCTTACATCCACCAACTGGTGCCACCTGATCTCAACAACCTGTTCTCTCGTCAGTCCCAGATAACATCTTTCCACTCTAGTGCAGTGGGTCTCCTTCTTCTCTCCCACGCAAGCTGTCCTCATCCCTTTACCAATGTCACCTCCTCCTAACTAGGACATCCTGCTCTCAATAGTACACTTCTTTCAAGGCACTGGTCAGTATTTTTCAATATTTTTTTGTCAAGTTTAACCTGTTGTACAACCTAATGTTGGAACCTTCCATTGTTTCATGGGTAGTCTTTATTAAAATAAACATGCTGAATAAATAATGTAGAGAATATAAATCCTAAGGTCAACTTTCATTTTGTCATTTTGTCTCTCCTTCCTAGATTGTACACTCAAGGGGTGAGATCATACATTTCCCATTAAGGCTAGAAAAATGTAATTCAATAGGCAACAAATACAAGTGACAAATCGATGTTAAGGTAAGTAGAGAAATAATTAAACTACTTGTACAAATTAGTATTCCACTTTACAATTCTGCTAGTGTCAAACACAGTTATTAATAACAAATCCAATACAAAGACAGGATAACATCAAATGTAAGATAATACAAAGAATATGATTCTAAATTCTAGGTCTCTCCAACGCTGGACAGTTAGGTATTTTTATCACACAAAGCAGAAGACAATAAAAACTGCAGTGTGAAATTAAACTGGGATTTGAGTCTCTAATTTAGAAGTCTTTGGTAACCTCTAGTTTACCTTCTGGCATGAAAGTGGCCGAGTTATAAAGCATCTCTTCTGCCTCCTTCATGACAAATGTTCATTCAAAATGTTCTGCACCAATGTTCATCTAAATGGGGTCTGGGGACCCTTGCACATTCTGGGGCATATTCTAAAAAATAAGAGAACTGTCCCTTTAGAAGGACACCGTGCATTACTCAAGTTGAGAAACACTGCTGGGATCATCACTTTATCGCCCAATTAGCTCCATTTTTCCAAGGAGAAACCTACCATGAAACTTGGGGGAAGCAGAGCGATGCAAAGATGATGCTGAACGTGTAAGTGTCATAATTTAAAGCGGCAGCAGGCCCAGCGGGGTCCTGGTGCAGCAGCCCTGCTCCGCCGCCCGGTTCCGCCCACACCACGCGCGGCTGGGAAAAACCCAGCGCGGTCACCGCATGAGGCGCGACAGCAGGACAGTCAGGTTTCTCCTGCCGGGGGCAAGCACTTGCCACCCCGGGTCACAGGGGCGAGCACCTGCCACCCCGGGTCACAGGGGCCGCCCACGGGGCGTCCGGATGTCGCCGCGAGGCCCGGGCGGCAGGGACGTCCGCGCGCGGGGCCGAGCGGGCAGCGGCGGAGACCGGGTCGCGGGGAGAGTCCCCGGGCCAGGCCGCGGGCGCCGGGGCAGAGGCGCCGATCTGCGGCCCGCTTGCCGCCCCCCGGACCCCCACGCTCCAACCGTCCCCGCCGGCGCCCCGGCCGCCCGCCACCCCTCGCCCGCGACGGAAGGCGGCCTCACCTGCGCGGCAGACCGGGGCTCCCGGGAGCGGGGCGCCGCGAGCGGGCGGCATTGCGGCCACGGCGGCGAGGGGTGCCCCCCGGCTTCCTGGAGGTTCCGCTCCTTTCCGGGAGCCGCACCCCCACCCGGCCCCCGCCGGCCTCGCGTCTCCGCCGGGAGCGCGCACGCTGGTGTCGGGAGCGCGCACGGCGAGGGGCGGGGCCTCGCCGGAGTGATTGGCGTCCGACGGGTGGGCTCCTCCTCCGGCCCGCAAGAGCGGCGCTCTGCTGCAGGGGCGCGAACTGTGCGAGGGGTGTCGCCAGAGTCCCCCGCACCGTGGCGTGCTTCCCGCCGGCCCCAGCCCGTCTGGCTGGTAGCGAGCCTCAGCGTGCGTACGCTACCTCAGTTTATCTTCCGTAGTGCGCCTAAGGGTATAGAGAATAACACCTGAAGACCTGGCGAGGACTAGGCATTGTTGCTCAGCTCTTGACAGGTTGCAAAGTTGCAACTGTCCCTATTTCACAGATGAGGAAAGGGAGGCTCAAACTTATACAGTGACTCTGTTGAGGTCAACATAATTCGCGAGAGAAAGACAGGATTTCCTTCTTGCCTCCAAATTGCATGTATTAGAGACTATTCTGAGGAAAACAGCATCATCCCTGCCCCCAGACACACACGCGACAGTTATGAGAAGAAATAACGTGAGGAGCCCAGGTCCCCAGATTGCCCCATGACCTGTGCTGAGCTCCAGGCCCCTCTCTCTAGCTTGGCAATGAACAGCCTTGTAGTCACAGCTTTGTACGCCAGACAGCTGGAAGAGACCTTGGGAATCACACATTCCATCCTTCTCTCTTTTGTATAGGTGAGTACATTGTGGCCCAGAGATAGGAAGTGACCAGCTCCTTCTTAAAACAAGAGCCCTAGAAACATCTACTCCGTTCCATCTGCCAAGTGAATCAAGCTCGGATAGAACTGGCAGTTCTACATTTTAAGGCAGAATCCTTCTTGGTCCGGCACCAACTTCACCTCCTCCTCCTGGTACTGCTTCATCCCTGGATTCAGCCACGGGTCATGCAAGAAATCATGAAGCCACGGAAGGTTAGAGCCAAAGAGATGGTAGAAACTGTCTCGTCCCAGTAACCCGCTTTTACAGTTAGGGAGCCTGGAACCAGGCGAGGCTGAGTGACCTGCTCAAGACCCTCTGGAGACAGAGGGAGAAGCAGAACCAAAGTTTCTGACTTGTACATCAGCACTCTGTTTTGGAAATCGATTGCTACAAAAAACTACCAGTTTGGATAATTTACACATTAAAAAACCCTGTGACCCAAGGCCAGCATTGAGAAGCATAATTGGCCATTGACATGCTGTGATTTGGGGACCAGGCTCCCTCAAAATTATGTGTCCTTCAAAATTCTCACCATTTGAGATACTGGTTTGGATGATGGTAGTATGTCTTAAGGAAGCCTCTAGTTTTGAGTGGCTTGGCTCATAATCCTATATATTTATACAGCATTTGTCTTTAGGGAGATCATAGCATTTTATGGATGTGATCTCATTTATGAGCCCAGCATTCCTAAGGCAGGGAATGGCCAAGAGAATTTTTCTTATTTTATGCTGTTTTGTTGTGGAAAGAAAGTACTTTGAGATCCAAAAAGAGAAAGTGACTTGTTCAAAGCGACATGAAAATCCAGGGTTTTCTTCAACCTTTTCTCATCAGAGCAAAGTGATCAAGCTGACCCATAAAGGAATCACATGAAACATGAATTATTAACATTAAACATTCTTATGCGATTAATCAGAACCTTTAAAAGCTATGTATTTCTGCTCAGAGGCAGGATGTTGGTACTTTGAGACAGGAGTCTGCCAACCTCCTCATTTGCCAGCAAATTAATAAACTCCTCTTTCCTTCTCCTCAAACCATTTGTCCTTGTTCTCCTAATGTGGCCAGAGGGACAAGTGCCGAACTTTTGGTAACAGAATTTTATGTCCCTAGGTGGATGTTCTGCTTCTGAGCAGAAGTGCAGAGCTTTTAAAGGGGAAGATTCTGACTAATTCCATCTTGGGCTAAGACAATCTCATGACCTCCACCTGGCCAATTCCCTTGGCCCATCTCCTCTGGCACCGAGAACAAAGGACACTCCCCCACCCTTTCCGACCACTGGCCTAAAGGAAGGATATAGGTTTTAGTTCTCAAAAACAGTGAGTGGGTTTTAAAGAGACAAAAAATCTTTTTCACCCTTTTTAGGCCATTTTCTCTATTACAACAGGATAGGCTCACACTCACCTCCTTAGCATGACACCCCAAGGCCATGACCAAGCCACTTTCAAGCCCCATGTTCATTGCCTGTGTTCTAACATGCCTAATGTCACGCTTGTTCCCAGATTGTGCATTACTTTCGTGACTCTGTGCATTTACACATGTTTCCCATGACTGGAATAAATTTCCCTCCTCTGGCTGTCTAGAAAACTCCTCCTCATCCTTCAATTGCCCCTTAGAAGCTGCACTATCTGCAGTTGTCCCTAACCTCCGCAGGCAAGAAAGTCTGTCTCTATCACTACCTCTAACCTGGAGCAAACATGAGTTCAACAAACATGTTTTGTGGGCCCAGGCCGTGTTGCTTCCATGCCCTGCAGAACGCAGAAGACTCTAGCTCCCTCACCCTGCACAGGCAGGAATAGGTTTCACCCTTCTCCTGCAGAGATCCTACTGCTTTTGCCCTGTCTCCAAACTCTCCCCTGCTTGAAATCCATGTTGTATTTTTTAGCGTAGAGGCTCAATAATGTCTACTTGAACTGAATTGAATTATATTTCATCTTGTTCAAGTCAGGCTAACAGCCTCATCTGTCAGAGTCTTTGGAATTTATATTTCATCATCCAGCAAACTCATTATCCTTCTTAGCTTTGAATAAGAGTTATTGTCATACATCTTACCTCCCTTATTATCTCTCCCTTTAGACTCTAAGTTCTCTCTTTGAAACAGGGACTGTGTCTTCAACTCTGTACCCTCCACAGTGCTTAGCACAGAAGTTGGCATGTAGGAGGTACTCAGAGCATGTTTGTTAAGTGATTGGTGAATGAATGAATGAATGATATTACTTTCTTTTTGGATCAAGGAAGATTTCTATGAAGGTTGATGGAGCTTGGTGAGAGAAGTCATTTCCTGGCTTACCACCCTTCAAAGACACTGAAAATTTGGGACCAAAAAGGGAGAGAAGGCAGTGGGAGATCCAGAGGTAAGCTTTATCTTTCCTCACAATATTCTGATCCCAAGGGACTGTGTGCCGAGCAGGAAATTCTTTACAGTTTTCCAACTTGGCTGGCATGTTTTCCACTTGGATACTGCAGATTGAACCTTATTTTTGCATTTTCTCATCATTTCAGTTAGAATTGGGGAAGGGGAGTGCAACATGGCTTCTCAACACAACCTCTGTCTCTGTGATATCTTCTCTGATCCCCAATTGTTTAAAATTGCAAGCTGTCCCCCTTCGATCCCAAACCATAGGCACATTGTCTGGGTCTGGGCCCAGTTCTATGCTTTGTTTTTTTCTCTGTATCGCACATCACCATCTGACATACTGTGTATTTTGCTTATTTAGTTAGTTTACTGTTTGTTCCAAGACTGTGCATTATTTTCATGCCTGTGTGCATTGACACATCAGTTGGGAGGCAAAAAGCCTATAGGTTATTTGAACAGGGAAAAATTTAATATGAAGACTTGTTAACAAGTGGAAGTAACAGCAGTAAAAGAAGGGGTTTCACTAACGGGTTTAGAAGAAACAGGTGCAGAAAAGCAGCTACTACCCCAGGGTTGGGGAGAAGGAACCTGAAGGGACTGAGGACCAGGAGAGCATCCCCCAACCCCACCCTGCCCCCCACCTCCAGCCTGAGACTCACACCTCTCCCAAGAGTACGTGGCTACCTAGGACCAGCTACACAACTTGCCGGCTCAGTGCAAAATGAAAACTTGAGGCTCAAGTTCAAAAACTATTAAGAATTTCAAGGCAATAACAGCAGAGCACTAAACCAAGCACGGAGCTTTCCTAAATGCCAGCCCTCTGTGACGGACTACGCAGGTCCCGTGCCCTTGAAGCAGCTGTGTAGCTGCTGCAGGAATGCAGGCCTTGACCTGTGGAAGCCTCTGCTGTTGCCCAAGGGTGTGGGCTGGCCCTAGTGCTCAGTAGAAAAGGCTAGAGGTGAGGTGGTGGTGGTGGAGAGCGTGGCTTAAGGACAGAACACTTCAGGAACTAGCAAACTCAGACTTTCCTTGTTCACACAGGAAAATGGAGGCCCAGTGTATGTGGCTTGCCGCACACAGGCATTGGCATCAAAACAATGAGCAAAGTGCATCAACTTTCACAGTTAACCTCTCAGTGGCTGGGGGGACAGGTAGAGACAGGTGTTGTCCCTCAGGGCCATGTTTAGCCTGGTGAAAGTTTCCCAAATACACAGAGGGTGTCAGTTTAGGCTCAAAAGTGGCCTCTGAAAGCTGACCCTACCCGGGAGTGACCTGTGCATACAGCTGGCTTCCTGCTCCCTGCTGGGGAAGTGGCTGTTGCTTGTTGTGTTTCTAAACCATACATGCAGTCCCTGCTTCCTTAGCAAGGAGTCTGCTGCCACCTGTTTTGTAACATGACTTGGATCAGGAGGTTTATGTTTCTTCCTGCTCTGTACTTTCTAAGTGAAAACGTAAGAAGGTTAAGTGGAATATTCACCATGCCCGAACAAAACAACTTGCTTCTTTTTCTGGTACATCACCTACGTCATGAATAGATCGCTTTACATTTTTGCAATCACACACAGCGCGTCTATCTATTTTGGCATACTTCCATCACTTGGTGCTCAGCACAATACCTGATGTGTAGCACATGGTCAATAAATGATTATCAAGTGAGTGCTAGTTTATAATTTGCTGTTTTCTTTTAGCATAATGGGAACATTTCTCTATGTTTCTATAGGGTAAACAACTGTAATTTTTAATGTTTCCATAAAATCATGGAATCATAGTTTGTTAAAAGTTTCCTTTAGTTGGATTTTGACTGTTCCTTTGTTGTTTTTATTGTTGTAGATAATATTATCATAAAAATGTTCATGCATATGTCATTTAGCTCCTTTGCAATTAGTTTCTTAGAATAACTTCCCAGGAATGGAATTACTGCATTAAGGAGGTGTGGATAACTTCATGGTTCAGTGTGTATTTCTTTGGGGTGTGTCCTCTCTGCACAACATATTCATGCATAGCTCTCTTCAGTGTGTCCACATTAACCATGAGGGGCACAGTGGCTGTCTCCAAAAGCCCTTAACTCAGAACTCTTTGAACAGCCTAAAGACACGCATTGGTGGCCAGAGCACTAGCAATTAACCCCATTAGATCAACAGAGCAGGTCTCTTGGTTTCTGATGTCCCCTATTCTGGTGATCAGCACACTGAAAGCCCTGACTTCAGTACGACACAATTTATGCACTAACAAAAAATACTTGCACCCCCTACATTTTTTGGAAAAAACAAATAAAATAAATTGTTAACAGAAATGATGCCTTTCCCCCAGGTCCTGAAACAAAATACAAAAACATGACCCCTATCAGAACGCAGTCTCTGAAGGGCAGTATAACTCTAGGCAGTTCTTGTTTTGATGTTAAATAAGACTTTGTGATCTCAAAGCCTAAGGGAGACCTCTATTAATAGCTTTTATTGCATCTCTAACGAACTGTCACAGACTTAGTGCCTGAAAGCAATGCAAGTCTGTTATCTTCCAGTTCTGTAGACATGGGCCTACCTTGGTCTCACCAGAAATAGGGCTGCATTTTTTTCTAAAAGCTCTGGGGGTGGGGGTATCTGTTTCCTTGCCACTTTTAGCTTTCAGAGTCTACCCACATTCCTTGGTTCATGCATAGCCCCCCTCCTCAAAGCCAGCAATGTCAAATCTCTCTCTGACCAGAGTCTGATGTTAAAGGACTAATGTGATTACATCGGGCCCACCTGGATAATCCAAGCTAATCTGCCCATCTCAGGGTCCTTAACCTTAATCCCATCTGTAAAATCCCTTTTGCTATGTAAGGTAACATATTCACAGGTTCCAGGGATAAGGACATGGACATCTTTGGGGGTGGAGAGAAGGATTATTCTGGCTACAACAAACCCTAAAATGGAAATACATTTTTAAATTAAAAATATGTGCATCCACAGAATAGATAATGAATGACTTATATAATGAATGACTTAATTGGGTGAGTCAGGTACAAAAAGTCAGTATGAGCTCAGAGAACTCTTCAGCCTGCAGGTGTATTCAGAGAAGGTTCTCTGGGATGCCATGTAGGCTTTCCGTCACCTCTGACCCCAAGGCCCAGCCTGCATCTCTGGACCATGGAAGCCACCTGCTTCCCTTCTTCCAGCTCTGCACAACTGCCTGCTGCTGTTGGAAGGTAGGGACAGGGCAGAGGTGTGACAAGCCATGGCACCAGGCAAAGAAAGAGGGCAGAGAACCAAAGGGAGGCCCTAAAGGTGGACCTTGAACCCCCTGAGACTGCTGAGGACGCCCCCGTGTCCTAGGCTCCGTTTGTAGGACTTCCTTTTGCAAGGACAGCATTTTCCTCCTTGGTGGTCCTCACCACTTGCCTTCCTAGGATGTTGGATTTTGCCCACCGAGATCTTGTATTTAGGAAAAGTTTCCCTGGAGAGGCTCTGTGATGAATGGCCCTACCAATAGATGTGTGTGTGTGTGTGTGTGTGTGTGTGTGTGTGTGTGTGTGTGTTTTGGAGCTGCAAGACTTGATTCGCTGAGTTTTTTTCCCCCACTTGTTAGTAAGATGAATAACATGAATGGAAACACAAAGGAGAGTGAGGAGGGGCATTCAAGTATCTCTCTTGGAAATCCGGAAGGTGAGGACATGGGCTGAGAGGCCACTGAGCCCAGGGATAGGGAGCTGAGGGCAACATGGGCAGCGAGTGAACATCTTTTGGGATGCTATGATGGTTCTGGCCTGGGATTCAGGACGCACTGCATCTGACTCTGAATCCTGGTGCTCTGTGGATCGTGAGGGCATGCTGCCACCAGATCCTTTCTGAATCCTGCTGTGAAGCTTGGGACACGCCACTAGGTGGCGTCCAAGCTTGTGGCTCTCCACCGAGGCACAGCAAAGTGGGCCACAAGCTAGAGTCCCCTCTGTGGGGTTGGTCCTATCTCACATCTGGGCAGGAATGTGACTTAGACAGAGTTCTACCTGATAAGACACAGCCATTCCTGCCTCGGTTTTGCCTAATTACATTGTGGTATCCATCAGGACTAAACTAGAGAGTTTTTGCTCTATTCTCTGGATTAATCATAAGGGAAAACGTCGTCCTTCTGTTCCTGGGGACTCCCAAAAGGAAAAGTGTATCTTCTCCAATGAAAACTGATTTGTTTTGTAATTGTATTTTGTTTACTTGTTTATAGGCAAAATGGAGGCAGAAAGACTTGGGTTTGAGTCTTGGCTTTTATTTTCTAGGCAAAGTCCTCTCTGGGCCTAAGTTTTCTTATAAAATGAAACTAGTAATCCCTACCTTATAGGATTGTCTGAAAGTAAAATGCAATAATGATGTAACATGTGTAGCACAGTTTCTGGCCCTTAGTAGGCACTTTCTGTCTCACTTCTACTCCACATGGATCGGGGCTCTGTTTATTCACTTTCGTGCCCTGTCGGCTGTCATAGCACCTGGCACGCAGACATCCTTTCTACATGGAACAAAGTAGCTCTCAAGTAGCATTGTGCACATTGATCTTAATCAACTATTCTCCTATTACGGAAATACTAGTTTTGTAAAGGAAACAAAAAAATATATCCTAAAACTCCGGCCGGGGATTTTAACAGTCTGATTGAAGGAGATGAGTTTAATTAAAATACATTTAAGAGTGAACATAGCCAGTCTGAGCAAGAACAAACCCTGTCTCTACAAGTAATAGCAAACATGTTAGCCAGGTGTGGTGGTGCTACTTGGAAGGCTAAGGCTGGAGGATCACTTGAGCCCAGGAGCGTGAGGTTGCAGCGAGCTATGATGATGCCACTGCACTCTAGCCAGGCCAACAGCAAGACTCTGTCAAAAAAAAAAGAGTGAACATAGAAACTAATAAAGAATGATTAAAAATGTATGATACAGACTATAATTAAGTGTATAGTTCCTCAAAGAAGGATCAGCTTCTCAAATTCTGACATTCAAGGTGTGAGTTTACATCTGGATTGTTTGTTGATAGTAGGCTGTTTGTCAGATCCTGTTTGTCAGATCTTCCCCTTCATGGGGAAGAAGAGGACTAATTTTGCAGCAGGGATATTATGTCTGGAAGGTAGACCTGGGACCCAGTAGGCGTCATGAAGCATTGAGCTCCCAGGGATAGGATGGAAGCACCTGGAACAAAAAAAAGAAGTCAAAAAGGGAAGTGAGAGGACATCGCAGATGACATTTAGCTACTGCACCAATTGGCTGATGATTTATTCCTCCTCCAGGGTGTGAATAAAGACACAGAATTTAAAACTACCTTAAACGTGTTCTCGCGTGACCTCACACCCAACATGGGAATCTTTATAAAATATCTCCAATTGGAGGTGTCCAAATCACAGCTTTTAAAGACTTTTAGGGACAGGAACACACTACCTTGGAAGAAAGCCCACTTCTACATGAGACTGTTCTAATTGTAATTATTAACCCAGAAGTTTCTTCTACCTTCTACACGTTGGAGTTGGTTCTGTGAGTTTGATCCTCTTTTCAGAGCTCAGTTCTTCAAATTTCCAAGAGCTGATTTCATATCTTCCTTAACTTTTTCTCCCCAAACTGCCCCACTACCTTCAAACATTTGCCAAATGACTCCTTGCCTCTCTTAGGCCACCAACCAGGCTGGAGCCAAAGGAGTGAGTATCAGGGCAGGTGCCCTGTGCCTCCGCCTCCCGGCTGTGTCATGACTCGGCGCTAGATGGCGCTGTGGCCACGGCCCCATTCTGGTGCTCCAGGTACTCGGCACTAACTTGACGATCCCCCCATGGCCCATCAGAAGCTGTCAGTGCCACCCTCATCATGCCTCATATCCCTGTTTTCCTTAGTGACCACCAGAAGTCCAAATCCAGCCTCTGGAGCTATTCAGAACCCCTCAGACCCTCATCCCTGCCCTGTTCTGTGTGTGCCTGATATGGACATCTTCAGCACAAGGCTCATTGACTTGCTCTGTGCCCAGTCCTAGCCACTGTTCTCAGCTGCTTCAACATCCACAGGGATAATTCCTCCAATGCCCTGGTTTCCATCACCTCAGCTGCTTTCACTCCTCCTTATCATGGGTCACTGCATCACATGCAAGATCTCGAGTGCAGGCATCCCACTTTCTGACCATCATCTTTATCCTGGTGGCTTGCCTGCTCTACTACCCCAAGAGCAGTAGTTCTTTGACCTTGAGATTGCCAATGTATGTGATCTCTACATTCTGCATCCTATGGCCCCTCATTAAAATCACTCCCCTGAAAATACCCTAAATTCCTTTTGTCTGTCTTTTCCTCCATTATATAATACTCACCATGCCATGTTTTCCTATTGATGACTTATTTACCCTGGGAACTACGCTTCCCAGATCCATTTGTCTGAATGGTTCAGGGTTAGCCTTGGCCAAAAGCAGAAGTTGTGCAAGATTTGGGAGGCAAAGTACAACAGATGCCCATTCGTTCTCTGGTGTGGGGCTGGTTGGTGGCTTTTCTCTGATCCTTCCTCTCCACGTTTGGACTTTTACCTCCCCAGCTCCTGCTACGATTATGTAAGGTCTACTTACTAGAAAAAGCTCCTTATTACACGGTACTCACCTAGTTCAATCTTAGTGATACACTTTCTTTAAGCTTGCCCAGGAGAGGCTTAATATTGCGGGGGAAAACACAACCCTACTCACTGATTACACTTTAATTCATGACTACATGGTAGTCATCTGATTTTGTCTTTCCAGAATATTTTTCCTCTCCTTTGAGTAATAGCATCGCAATTTTGCTGATGGGGATGAAGTGTCCATACCTCACTGAACACAGTCTCGGTGAGACTTTCCATCAAATCATTATCCTCATTTGGCTCGATCTGGCCAAGAAGATGCTCTCTCCTTGGAATCTGCGTGTGGAGGGATGGAACTCATTCATCCCACTAGCTGCAGTCTCTGCCTGCTGTCCATGAGTTCCTGCTGCTGAGATCTCTGCTCCTTCAGCTTTTTCTGTGACCACGTGAACCACTCTCCATTCTTCCAAAAGATTTGTTGTTTAATTTAGCCAGAGTCGAAGTCCATGGCTTTCCTGCCTTATCCATTGTCATCAAAATGCTGGACAGGACAGAGTCAAGGCTAGAGACCTAGGACACACCAATAAAGACCTTCCCTTCCCTCAGCCTGATACTCAATAAAGGATCCATCCTCTGTAGCTGCCCTTACCATATTATCATCTCCTGCACTCCTAGCTCTCAAAATACTCAAAAAACCCAGGCATGTTTCAGAATAAAAATGATCTCATTGAATCATGTGGGGAAGGAGGATTGGACCCAACACATTTCAGTTCTTAACTTTGATACTTCCAGACCTATGAACTTGCATAAGCCACTCAAATTCTCTTATGTGCATGATACCTCATCTGTAAAATGAGTATATAATCACCCTTGAAGTTAGTTGCAGGGTGCTGGATGAGTGAATCTCTTGAGGTACACGAGTGCTCAAGATCTATAATTCTGTGACTCCCATTAAGACAGGTCCTTGTCATAAATGTAGTGGCTTTTTAGCATCTGCTTTAGCATTATTTATAATAGTGAAAAATTGGGAAAAAATCCCAATAACCATCAATTAGAGAAAAATGATGATATGCACACACAGTGGGTCATTTTTCAGTAATTAAAAATGTTCCAGGATTCTTAATGATGTAGAAAAATAAGTTAAAATAAGTGAAAATTATAATTTTTATATAAACAATGATGCCAGAACAGTATGGAAGAAAGGGAATATATGACAGTATCAAAGTGATTATTTGGGGCTGGTAAGATTTTTAATCATTTTTTCCATTCCTTTTACTTGTCTCTATGTTTTAACATTTTACAATGTTATGTTACATATATATGTACATATATAAAAAAACTGGAAAACATTTTGAGATGCCTGATATATGTATTATAAATTATATGCTTTATGAATGTTCAAGCCCTTTAACTATATGAATTCCATTTTGGGGATTTACTTTAAGGAAATCATTCAAGTTATAGAACATGCTGTAACACAAAGATGTTAATGTGATGTTATATATGATAGGGTAAAATTGGAAACAGTCTAACAAAGTAGAAATAATTAGAGAAGAGAATGATTACAGAAGAATACATCATCTAATTAAAATCAAAGGCAGACTTTTAAAATTGTGTATATAAAGTCTGTAACAACAAAGAAAGCTCATGAAGTAATGTTAAGTGAGAAACATAGAATAAAATTACATTCTGATTACAAGTATATTATTTTAAACAGGCAAAAAAGAATACATTAAAAATAATCTGGAATACAAAAAGTTGATTGTTTTGGGTAGTGAGACTTAAGGTAATGATAAGATGTTATTTTGACTTTTCTACATTTTGTCAATATAATCATTTATGTGCATAAATAGGAAAAACATGTATAATTATTTTAAAATAACAAGTACCTGCTCTATGGGAGAGAGACTGATGAGTTGAACTTATCTCTTTCTGGAGACCTTTCTGGGGTTGAGTGGAGACAAAACTGATAAACTGCTGTCCTTATTCCAGGGCCTCAGGGCCCCACCCCCAGAGCAGGGGCTCCCACCCGCCTTGTCAGGGAGAACACACGCCCTTCCAGCCAGATGCAGCTCAGCACGCAGGTCTCTCCCAGGGGTGCTGGAGCTCTCCAGAGAAACAGGGAGGGGCTTCTATCAGCACGTTCTCCCCAGCCTGCCCTGAGCACGAAACTCCCTTGTTACATTCATTGCTGACTTCTTCCACTCCTCCCCCATGGGTGCCTTTGTCAGCAGCACTTCCGACAGTGATGATGATGATGATGGATGATAATGGCCTACTGAGCTCCTATGACAGGCCAGTCACACTACAGAGAGCATTTCCATGAAACTTCACAACAGGAGGTCGGTACACACCTTAGAAGATCTCTGTGGTTATCCTCATTCTATAGAGGAGGAAGCTGAGATTTAGAGATTCAGTGATTTCGTCAAGATCACAGAGCTAGTTAATGGCACATCCAACTGACTAGCCCCGAGTCCTCACACTTAACCATGGTCTTGATGTAGGTTGAATGCTCAGCCCACGCTCCAGGCTGTAATGCTTTCTCCTCCTCCTGCAGTTTCCAGTCCATTATTTCAACTGGCCATGGCTTTCTTATGTCATTCCCCAGCCACCCTTCTCTCTCCATCCCCTGAAATCTGGGGCAGCAGTTTCAGTGCCATGTGTGCATGTACACCCATACATACCATACATACATACCATACATACACACACACGTACACACACGAACCATAGCTTCCCATTACCCACTGAATGGCATTTACATGATGAAACCGAAGCTACGTAGATAAAAGTCACAAGGTCCAGTACATAAAATACAAACTCTCAAAGTGTTCCATGGGTTTGGTGTTGTCTATGTAGGTGTTCCATGGTGGGGCGGATTGTGCCTGACTTTCCCCATGCCAGCTTAAGGCACCTCATACAGTGGCACAGTGCCTGGCCCATCCTGTGGACTCAAACATTTTTGGAATAAATGAATAAAATAAAAGACAAATGAATGTTTTAATGATATCACAACCTTAAAGCTTTGGTTTCTTCCTCTGTAAAATAGATATGATTATATTCTCCTTAAGAGGGGGAATTGCACTGTTTATTGTCGCAGTCCTAGCACCTAGAACATTGCTTGGTAGGTAGGATATACTCACTCAAGGCCAGCTGGTGAAAGTGAATACCCCTAAACTCCCAGGAGAGGTCTGAGAATGGGAGAAGCAAGGCCTAGAACATTCCCTACACATTTCTCAGAGAAGGACATTTTGGCATTAAATTGGTGAAATGGATTATATTATGTGCCACCTTGTTGCAGAGTCCCATGTGCAAAGTCCACAGGCAAGTGGACCCTGCTGAGGGTTGGCAGTATTCCCTGTCCTTGGGCAATCCCAGGCCAGCCCCTCGGGGAGCCACAGAGCAGGGGAAACCAGCCAGCAACTCCACTCCCCCGAGGCCAGTGCTCCGAGTTGAGCTTCAAGACCCTGCAAAACTTGGTCAGACCCGGACCCAGCTTCCTTCGGGGAAGCGATGTCTGGCAGCTGCTTCAGGAGTTGGAAGACCACCTGCCAAACCTCCCCTGGCAGCCAGGGCCACAGGGCCAGAAACTTTCCAACCTAACTTAGAGTTTAGTGTTTCCGTTTTTGACCCCTGGGAAGAGATTTCCTAAAAGTACCTTGCAACCAATCTATCTCCCTGCCATTATTTTTTTCCAATGGTGAGAGGGGAATTCTGCCCCCATAGCTTGTCAACGTCCGTTCGGCTTGGAGTCCACCCTCCCAGCTGTTCACATGGCCCTTCTTATCTCCGTGGCCCAGCTGAACCCTGGCGTGCCTCGTGCTGGGGCTGGTGGGGAGGCACAGGCTGGGCATGCTGGAGGGGCTGGTGCCAGAGAGCATGTTTCTAGGAGGGGTATGTGGCTCAGGAAGGTGCATATAGAGGGACACAAGTGAAGCCAGGTCAACATGAACACTGAGTACTACCTTGGAGTTGTCTGAAAGGGTGACGTGCTGCCGGAGGATGCCTGTGGAAACAAGGAGAGGCAGCCCCACCCATTTCACCTGGGTGGCGGGGTGGGGCTCACAAGCTAACTACAGGTGTATGAGCCTGAGGTCTCTGTTGCGTCATTTCCCCTCCTCCACCCTCCTTCTCCAGAACCACTCCAACTTACTGCAGTCCCGCAGTGCTCCACAATCTCAGGGGCTGCAGCAAGGGACTGGTTTTTGAGGGCTTTAGCACGTCTTTCCTAGAAAGTTGAAAAACGTCACAAGCGTCATTTCATCCCTAGGAGGTGGGGTAGGAAGGGAAAACAGAGTATGGAGGGGTGCGTGGGTGGGGGGTGGCCACCTACACTGCCAGACACTTTCCATAAAGTAACCCTGGCAGGTGTTATTACTCTCTAGATGAGTTAAGCAACTTCCCTAAGGTCGCTCAGTTAATATGTCAGAACTAGGATTTCAGGACAGGTCCATTTACTCCTAACCACTACACCTTGCTGCCGTGGCAGCAGAGCAGGGCTCGAACTCACACCTCCTTGTCGTCCATCCAACACCTTCTTCTACCCTCGGGCCCCCAGTCTGAAGTTTACCTTTGCGCCATCTCTAAAAGAAGGCCCTTGTCAACGGGCAGGGTAAATAAGACCCGATGAGTACTGGGGTAGGCTGAATAATGCCTCCTCCCAAAGATGTGCTCGTCCGAATCCCTGGAACCTGTGAATGTTACTTTATATGGCAATTGAGACCCACGGGTATGATTAAATTAAAACATCTTGAGATAGGGGGGCTACCCTGGATGATCTGGATGAGCCAGAAAGGTAATCACGAGGGTCCTTATAAGAAGAAGATGAAGGAGGAAATAAGAGATGTGAGAACAGAAGCAAGAGGCTGGAGTGAGGTGAGGCAGGAGAGGAAATGACTGTCCCCACACCCTTCAGAAGCCATCACCTGACCGACACCTTGACTTTAGCCCAGTGAAACTGACTTCAAACGTCTGGCCTCCAGAACTGCAGCCAAACAATTTGTGTTGTTTTAAGCCACCAATTTGCGGCAATTTGTTAGAGCAGCCACAGGAAACTAATATAAGTACTGTTTACCTACTTAAGAGAATAAACTATTTAAAGCATTTAAAGATACCCTTTTATGTGTAAATAATCTCCAGCAATTCACTGTAAACAGAGATCGTGATTGCTCAGGCTGGCTCTTGGATATCTGAATTAAAAACCATTTTAAGTTACTCATTAAAACCAAAACTATGCTAGACCTAATTTTGCTTTGCAAAGCTTCGCAAGCCTAATTTTGTCTTGGAGATATGGAACTTTTGTTCATGTATAGTATTTGAAAGTACATTTGCAAATCTGTATATCAGACTTCTAATACTCAACATATTATGAAGGAAGTATTATATATTTAGTCCATACAACAAAGACTAATATTTTTAGCAAGGTGGAAAGAATTTGTAAATTAATTGGTATTACCTTCGTGTTCACTTCCCTTTTGATGAAGAATTATTTACTTGGTGATATATTTCTGTCTTGGATGGAGATGTCTATGTAGAAATATATATCTTTTTGGCACATAATATAATTTATCAACTTCATACATATGATATAGCTTATAATTCTAAATTTTGTAATAAGGCAAACATATCAACTGTTAGCTTTATGACAGGGTATGTAAATGGGAAGAAAATTTATGCTTTGCTTATTATTCTTTTCCCAGAAGGAACTAGCATGTGGATTTCAGACCTGAAATATTTCTTGGATATATTTGTGCTTTTTGTGTAATTTTTATTCACAAAGATGATGTTTATTACACATTATCTTATTGAAATGACCACTGACTATACAAGTTATTATTTGTAATGATTGTTTTGATTATAATCCTTTTGATGATGAACATACTCCAAAAATCTAATTGGCACAGACTAAGGTACAAGTCATGGCTATCATTAGGTATTGATCCACCTGCTTTCCAAAGCAGCTATAAAACTGTTCACTGGAGTTCACTTATTAATAATTAATAAAAGTGGGTTAAGCAATGGATCGCAATCCCCAGATAGTAAGAATGCTGTTTACCATTAGTTTGCTGGTGACAGGGTTGTCAAGCTTTGTCACGCTCCGTGGTGGGACTTAAAGAAGCATGGGCTGCCACACCCCCTGCAACTACGACATATACGGCATGGAAATATAAACATAAAACATAGAATATAAATCATTAATGAGCTTTCATTTAATAACACTTGCTTGAGTTGGAGGAGCTATTAGCGACATCAGTAATGGGGAAGTAGAAACTGTGAGGCTTGAACTGGACATTTAAAAGAGAGAAAGAAACCTTAAGTCAATTAAGATAACACTCCCAAAATGAGGGGTGGACCCACAGGTCAATCTGAGGCTGCTGTTGGGCCCTGCCAGATGCAGCTTGGATGCCATTGATGTTAAGTTTGAGTCCTAGTAAATATCTTCTCTCCTCTTTATTATCCTCTGAGTAGGACACATACAGACACTGCCAGATACATTTTTAAAAGGTTTATGTGCTGTTGCTTATAGGTCAATATTAATGCACTCTCAGAGTGCCCAGGCGTGGTACAAGGTGGTCACCCTATAGGTCCTGCATTCTTAGCCAAGGGCCACTCCTGCAACACGTTTATTATCAGCCCAGCTGGTAAGAACAGACACGAGTGCATTTTAGGATTCAGTTTATATGGTTTGGGGTTGGTGTTAATTTGAAATAAATGTACTAATGGACTGTGTCACGTAATTTAGTTCAGAATCTGTTGCCTGACTTGTTCTGTCACCCCCTCTGGATTCGGGAACAAGACCATGTCTTATTTTTCTGTTGTTTCCTTCTCCAGAGCTAGGCCCAGAGGGGTGCACCCTAAATCTGAATCAACCCACAAAGCCCAATGAATGCCAGTGGAAGGGCTTGGTGGGATTTTAATAGTGACCTACAAAGGAAAACTGTAGAAGACAGTGAATAAGGGCGAATTAGTCTTTCCTACTGTCAAAATTTTCAGTACTGTTCTCATTCCATATTCTTGCCTTGAAATCACTACTAGAGACTACTCTTATCCATAGACAGGTAATTACCTTCAAACAGACTCTGGAAAGTTTTAGAGCTTCCAGGGCTATATGTAAAATTTTAATTGCAATAAGCCACTGTTACTTTTTTTTTGGTTCCATCCCACCTAAGGAAAAAAAGAGCCCCAAAGTCGCTTTTACTCCAAGGTCTATGAATGTCCCCCTGGTGGTGGGGGCCTGTGGAAGGGCTAGTTATGAGTGACTGAGCCACTCAGAGCCAACTGCATCCAAGTCCAGGCCTGGTCTATTCCCATGCACAGGGGACAGGACAGGGGCAGCTGACCCAGCCTGGAGCCTTGCTGTGTGACATTGCTGGGCTGGAGGCTCTTTCCTCACCTACAGATCTGGATGCAGTGAGTCTGACGACAGCACCAGTCTGCCCTGCCATCAGATCCAAATGGGAAGGAAGGCCTGACCAATGACTCTTTCCTGTGGTCATTGGGCAGGGGTGCTGGTAGCTCCCCTCCCAGGAGCAAGGAGCCCTCCTTACACTTCTCATCACATTTGCCTCTCACAGAGGGGCATTGCCCCAGGAAGAGGTCACGCCTTGGGTCATAAAGTCATGGACCGTGGATGCAACAGGGACCCTTGACCCATGACGTCTAAGCCATAGCTTTGTGCATTGGACCACCCACCCTCCCTGTGCCTGTCTCCTGGGTTACCCATCAAATCCAACTGCCTTACCTAGAAAATACTTTTATTCTCCTTTTTTTTCCTTTTCTTCCCTCACTTCTGTTTTTGTTTCTATTTATTTTGTTCCAGACACCCTTGCCAGGGAAGTAGATCAGGGAGGCCCAAGAGGTGTGGACTGGGTGGGCTGCTATCACTTACGGACACATCTGCCTCCAGGTGTCCTCCCTAACAGCTGGCCTCTGGAGCCGGGAGATGGCTGGTGCGCCACAGTCTGCAGAGGCAGATTATGTTGTTATGTGCCAGTCACAGTCCTGGGCCTTAAGTCACATCAGGGATGAACCCGAAGGTGGGGTGTCTCTGGGGATGATGTCCTGGTTCTTTCAAGACAGGGTAGGCAGAGGTGTGTGTCTGCAGCCAGAGAGCCTTCCTGCCCACCTACTGTGCCTCAGTTTCCCCATCTGAACCATCTTTATAAAAACAACTTACGGCTCTCAGAGTAGGAAATCTGGAAACACCTGAAAAATACAAAGAAAAAAATTACTCACATTTCTACTGTTAACATTTTGCTGTTTTCGTATTTTTTGTGTAACTGAATCACACTGCATATACAATTGTGTATCCTATTTTTAAACAATAACCTTTCCTTATTTTAAAGTAATACATGTCCACTATGCAACATCAAGAAAATTCAAACATAAGGAAGTAAAGAAAAATGACTTCATATTGCTCCGTTAAGACATAACAAACATTAACATTTTGATGCATATTTTGCTAGTCTTTTTAACAAGCATAATATACCAAAACAAAGAAAAAGCACGGTAGATTCCTACTTCACTTACTTTCTTGCAACTTTCCTTTTTCACAGGACTCAGCATGAACAATTTTTATGTCATTAAGTGTTCTTTTGCCTCAATTATGATGACAGCAACAAGATAGATGTGCTATATATTATTCAACCAATCTCCTATCACTAGACCTTTGATTCTAATTTCTCCCCATCCTAGCAGGGCTAATTGCAGTTAAATCTTTGCATTTCTCTTGTTCTGCTTGTGAATGCCCTGGGGCTAACCCCTCATAGATTATGGCCAGATTGTGCCAGAGACTGTGCATGAAAGTGCTTTGAGAAATACATGCACATTGCTGTGCATATATGAGGGGTTATGCTTGTTTGTCAGCTAATTCAGGGACTTGGTGGTATCGGTAGAAATGAAGTATGTATTAATATTAAGCTAATAATAATAATAAAAACAAACACTACATGGTACTTCTTATGTGCCTGGTAGTGTTCTAACTGCTTCATATTATTATTATTATTTTTAATAGACTTTATTTTTTATTAGACAGTTTTAGGTTCACAGCAAAATTGAGCAGAAGGTAGAGAAAGTTCCCATCTACCTCTGCCCCCCCCACAGGCACAGCTTCTCCCACTATCAACATCCCCCCCATCCCCCCGCAGTGGTCCATTTGTTAAAATTGATGAACCTACATCAACACATCGTTATCACCCCAAATCTGTAGTTTACATTAAGGTTCACTCTCGGTGTTGTACATTCTGTGGGTTTGGACAAATGTGTAATGACTTGTATCCACTAGTGTAGGCTCATACAGAGTAGCTCCACTGCCCTAAAAATCCTCTGTGCTCCACCCAGTCATCCCTCCCTCCCCCAACCCCTGGCAACCCCTGATCTTTTTACTGTCTCTAATGTTTGGTCTTTTCCAGAATGCCATATAGTTGGAATCATACAGTCTGTAGCCTTTTGGGGTTGGCTTCTTTCACTTAGTAACATGCACTTAAGTTTCCTTCATATTTTTTTCATGGCTTGGTAGCTCATTTCTTTTTAGCTCATGCCTGGATGTTCTACTGCTTCATAGTAATGTATTTTAATCCTGTAACAACCCAGTGAGTAAGTACTATGAATTGACTTAGCATTTAGATGAGGAAACTAGAGCATGGAGAGGCTAAGCGTCTCGCTCAAGGTCACAGAACCAGGAAGTGGTGGAGCTCGGATTCTAAACCAGTCTGTCTTCAGAGTTTATGCCTCTATTAAGAAGCCAGTGGCCCTGAGGGCAGGGTACTGGGACATTAGGAGGCAGGGAGCAGTAGGGTGTGAAGCAAGGTTTCCAGTGTCCGGGAAGTGAACGTAGTGACAGAGGGCTGACAGGCATATCATTTTTGTTGTTGTTCAAATGGGTGGATTTATTTGCATTAAATATTTCTGCACAAAACTCACATACACTATAAGTGCAACTATATTTGAACCATGCATGTTGGGAGGTTGCAAGCAAAAATAAAGAAGTTTTGTTAGTTATGATGGTTACATGTTTTTAAAAATATATGTTTATATTGCTACTACTGTATCACCTTTTTCTGAAAAGAATGAAAAGAAGAATTTATTTCACAAGACATGGAAAGAAAGGAACTCAGGTTTCTGTGGTTTCTGCCCAACAGGTGTACATTTTGTGCAGGTGAGAAATCCCCAGACTAGATAGGTAAGAAATGACCCCAGGTCACATACTGAGTCAGTGTGGAATGGCCAGTAATAGTCTCCCTCATTATGGTAAATAATTCTTTTTCTACTGATCCCTAGTGTTGCAAAATAACCAATCCCAGTAACTCGAAAATCTATCTCACCTTTTCCTCTAACTGCTTCTTCATGCAAAGACTGCAGCTGGCCAACAAAGGACCATTATTGATCTGTGTAATTTCCCCCTTTGAGTTTTACACTTAAACATGATTCCGTGGCTGGACCCCCACCCCACCCCACAAGACTTCTGTAGGCATCTCTAGAAGGCATCTCTGCCTTGAGGCTCTGCGTCAAAGGCCAGAGTACTCTGATAATGGCATGGAGGTGATTATTTAAAGCAAAAGTTGTAATATTTTAAAGATACACACTGTATATTTAGGGATAAAATGCCACGATGTGTTTTGTTTGCTTCCACATAATCATTGGTGGGGGAGCAGTAATGAATGGAGTAAAACTGATACAAAATCAGCCACCAGTTGCATTTGTTGAAGCTGGGTGGTGGATGGATGGAGGCTTTCTCTTCTCTTGTATTCGTCTGAAATTTTCCATGCTAAAATGTTAAAAAAAAAAAAAAAGAAAGAAAAGAAAAGTGGGACAAGACATCTTAAATCATTGGATAGTTTATGAACACCCTTTGTGGGGCTATTCCAACCCAGAGTGTAGGTCAGAAAGACAAATGAAACTCTATTGCAGCTTTCTACAAAGCTTTGCTAGTTTCAGTTAGCTCCTCCTAAGGAAGCTGTAGAGAGATTGGTATAGGTTTGCTCATTCATTCAAGAATGATTATTCCCCTCCCCTTTTTTTGTGGTTTTATAACTTTATTTGATGATTTGGGGTTAGTTGTCATTCACATTGACTGTAGTTTTTTTTGAGACAGAGTCTCACTCTGTGGCCCTGGGTAGAGTGCAGTCACATCACTGTAGCTCACAGCAACTTCAAACTCCTGGGCTCAAGCCATCCTCCTGCCTCGGCCTCCCAGAGTGCTAGGATTACAGGCATGAGCCACCGTGCCTGGCCTGTCTGTGGATTTTTGAAAGTGGTGACAGGTACATAGGTAACCAAAGTATGGAGTTTGTTTGGTGAATCTTCACCCACATTACGTTTTAACCGAATGCGGATACGGCACGGGAAGTGCCTTATTCTGTTTGCCGAAATGGCATCACTGAGCCCGGTGTCAACAGGCATATCTGGAGTCCCCAAGTCCTTCATGGCAAATTTCCCGAGCTCTTTGAGTGCTGGAGGGGCACACTTCTTGAAGCCCACTCCATGGTTATGCTTGTCAATGCTGGGTGGTGTATGCTGGGGTCACCACCTGTGGATGGCAGAACACCCCTTCTTCTCGGCACCATTCTTTTTGCAGGAGCTGTGTTGCCAGCCCAAGTTGGAAAAAAAGAACATGAGGGATTGTGTATTTTTCATCTTGAGCCTAGGGATGAGCCGTGAGAGACACAGCTGAGTTTTGGGAGGGAAGATAAACAGGTGAAAAGCGAACTAACAATAAGGTAGTAGTTCACAGCTGTCCCAAACCTTAGCAGAAGCTAAGGGGGGACAGAGGGGTTGGGCTGTGTCTGGTTCCCACTCTGCCCCCTCTCCAGAGTTCCGCAGAGTTAGTTCCAAAGGGAGGAAGGAGGGAGCAGGGTACCCAGAGCGGGTCTCTTCCCCCCAGCCACATGCTTTGCATCTGGGCTCACTACCGCCCAGCCTGAGTGGCAAGCTGGACACAGCGTGCTGCCATTTTCCCCTGCTGAACCAAAGGGAGAGAAAGCACCTTTCCAACCCTCTCTCTGCTTTATTTGGTAGCAAAAGTTAAGACAAACCAGGGCATTTTGTATTTCTTCCGGGACTGATTTTGCCAGGAAGAACAACAGTGTAAGGAGAGGTAGGCAATCTACTCCAAAATGGTTTTTACATTCTAAGAGAGAGGTTAAGAGAAAGCAAGTCCCTCCACCAGAAAAGGTTGTGGGGGCAGTGTGCTGAGCCCGATGACAATGAGCTAGTTGAAGAAACTTGTATGTTCCTGTGGAATAGCCTGGCACTGTGAGGATCACGTGCTCCTCTCCTACCAATAGAGGCTCCATGAGCTTCCACCCTTCCCCTCCCACCCTGCCTCCTCCCTCCTGTTAAAACCAGTGTTTAGTTCCTGACTCAGCCCCCTGTGATGTCTTAGCCCCCTATGTCTGGACGTAGGGTAAAAAAAAACTGAGATAGCTCTGTAAGTAGGCCTTCTTCTGGATTTCAAGTAGGGCCTATTTGCTAATATTCCCGATCTTTCTGGCCTGGAGGCAGCAGGAGAGGCCCAAGGCTGCCAATTTCTTGATCTGCTTGCACATGCGTAGCCTGGCCTGGGTGCATGTGGCATTTGCTCCGTGGGGGAGGAGTTAGGCTCTCTGTTCTGTGGATTAGAGAGAAGCTGCCAGAGAGAACCCGAGGATAAGAGCAATCGGGGTTCTGAGTGTTAATTTCCAGTTTGCATGGTTGGGCACACACACTTGCACAGGCAAGACAGAAATTTAAGCAGTTTAAGCTCTCACTGCTCCCAACTAATCCTGCGAAAGAGGAAGCAAGACTGAAAAGGGCAGAGGTGTTTATATCAAATGCCTCTGCCCATGCAGAGACCAGGAACTGCAGCAGGGCACCCTCAGAGGGACACATCCACACGTTTCTTCACTGACGGGCAGGCACCCGCCTTCCCTGGGCACAGGAAACTTTCACAGCGCCCGTAAATCCATAACCTGGATTCTTCAGTTTTACATGGAAGAAGAGCTTTTGCTTTCCTAGCCTTGGCTTTGAAGACTTCTCCCAAATGGTTTCTTCACCAAAGCAAGTTAGGAGTTCATTTTCACCTGTGAAATTCATCCTCTGTTCATGTGAAAAGGGCCTAAGCTATTTTGTTTATGACAAAGCTAAATAGTAGCTAAAGCCTACATCTGTTATCTCAAAAGCAAATGTAACCTTAGATGCATTATTCATTAAAAAAAAAAGAAGGAATGAGATTTTTCCAATTTACTGCACAGGTCAGATAGAACCTGGAGAATTATGTTACCTTCTGGGTTTCACCTTTAAAAGAAATATTGGCTTATTTTGCACAATTTCCAGAAAAGAGACCAGGATGTTGAGAAGTCTAGAGCTATGTCTTAAAAGGATTCAGGAGCAATAAACCTGTTAAAGATGAAAGTGAATGGGGTGGTAAGAGTCACCTTCAAATCAGTGAAGGCCTATAATGGTTCTGAAAGGTAGAACCAGGGCTAAGGGCCAGGGGGACAGATACCGGGAGGAAGATTTTGACTTTATAGTAGCAAGAACTTTGTAAGAGCGTCTTTGAACATGAAAAGAATGCAATGAGGTGGTGAGTCAGGCCTTCTCAGGCAGTGCCAAGCAGAGCCACCCCAAGGAGAACTGCTGCAGGGGGATTCCTGCATTGGGCAAGAGATGAACTCTAAAATTCTGTTATTCCGCAAATCTCGGAAATGCAAGCTCTACATAGCATAAATTAGACAAGGGGATATACTAAACATTTCCAGTGGCTTCTTAGAAACATACGTTTATAAAAATGAATGAAAATAAAAAATGAATGAGAACCATGGTTGGTTTTCTAGGTTACTTCAGGCATTTTATTCCTTTTTTTTTTTTCCTATCCCACCCCTCCGCCCTACTTCAGCCATTTTAATTTTATGTGTCTTCGTGTTCCTCTTAATTTCAGACCCTGTGTTCGTTCTTTTACTTCTAAGAATACGTCATTATATCCTACCTGCCCACTGCCCCTACTTTCGCACAGGGGGTTTTCATTTGCGCCTTGGGTGGTAGGGCTTTGGAACACAGTGGAGGAGATATTTGTAAAATGGGTAGAGTCAAAAAATCTATAATATCTTATCTAGTCGGGTATGTATTTATTTATACTCTTCTCTCTTCTCCAACCATCACCTTCTGGTCAAGTTTGGCTTGACCACGTTTGCATTTAAGAAAAAATGTTAATGATATGGAAAATTCTCATAATATTAAAAGTTAAAAAAAAAAAAGTAGATTTTCCAGAATGATTCTAGAGGAATGAACGTGCAAGTACAATCAAACTAATGTTGAAACCAAATTTTAAAAAAAGGGAAGAAAAGAAATAATGAGAACTTTCCATGATGCTAGAAATGACATATATCATAATTATCATAATTAACATGATGCTGGCAAAAGAATATATATCAATTAAAAAGAAGAAAGCCCAGAAACAGATGTAATTCAGTACATAATTAAAGTCCCACTTAAAATCAGTAAGAAAAAAGATGACTATTCATGAAATAGTGAACTTTTTGTCAAAAAAAAAGGGTTAGAAGCCCACCTAAGCCTCCAGACTAGAATAAATTTCAAAAACAAAACCATGGAAGTATTGGGGCAAAGTATAGGTGAACATTTATGTAATCTTTGGGGGAAAGACTTTTAAAAAAACCCTGAAAACAGAATCTGAAATGAAAAACATTGATATATTTAACTTAAAAAGTGTCTATGTCAAAACCACAATAAATGTAAACTCAACGAGCAAAACCAAAAAAAAATTTAACAATGTACATGAAAGAAGAGTTAATATAATATATAAGAAGCTGTTAGTACTCATAACAGACAGGGGAATGCCTCATAGAAGACAGACCAAAGCACATAAATAGTAAATCAACCAAGAAGAAATACAAGTGCTCAATTAGCATATAGCAATTTAGCCTTATGATTGATGGAAAATTACAGTTACAAGATACTGTCTTTGGTCTGTACAATGAGCAGCATATTTTTGTTTAATGTAAACATTTAGTATTGGCGTCAGTTTGAGGAAGCAGACACTCTCATGGGCTGATGTGTATGTGTAAATTGATGCAACCTATTTGGAGGCACATTTGGCAATATATCTCAGAAACCTTGAAAACATTCAGACTCTTTGACAGGGGAAGTCCACTTATGGGAAAATTTTTCCCAAAGAAATGAATAATTAGGGCTGTGTGTCAGGTTTAGCCATAACAATGTTTGCTACAGCGTTGCTTATAATGAGTAGAAACTGGAACCAATCTAAATGTCTAACAACAGTGGTGGCTTCAATCAATTTTGGCATGTCCATACAATGTAGTACTCTGTAGCCATTAAAAATGGTGTGGAAAAATATTTCATCACATACAAAGGTGTCCATGGTATGTATTTCTGTTGTTGTTATTGGAATAACTGTCATTTATTTATTTTGTCCTGGTTGGCTTGTTTTTTTAAAAAAATGGTGTAAGCTTTGAGTAAAAGAAGTGAGACTTAGTCTGGAAGGTTAAAGAACGGGAGCAAAATTGGGGCTCTGGTGTACTTTGGGACTTCTTGACTTAGCCCCAAAGCACGCAGCCTTTGGCCTGGGGAACTTCTCCTGGACAAGCTCTGGGCTTTGCAGACTGTGCGTTAATGTCCCACCAGGCCTGGAAGGGTTGGCTGAGGTGTGTGCAGTGTGGCAGTGGCACTCCTGGGAACTGGTCACTGGCAGGTGGCTTCTGTTCCATCTCCTGCAGGTCTGGCGCTGTGCAAGGTACTGAACTGCAATCAAGTCAAGTACGATTGCTGTCCCACCCTTGAGTTCACAGTGAACATACGTTCCAGGCACAAGTGCCCAGGAGCTGGCCAGTGATGCCATGCAGGCGTTGAGAAGAGGCTAGCAGTCTTTTGGAACAGACGCTTTATTTTCTTCTCTTCTCCCCCTCCTTGTTTTCCTCCCCTCCCCTCTCCTCCCCACCTACATATAGGCCTGAACCTTACACAATTTTTGAGAGGAAAGCCTCTTTTAAGAAAAAAAAATTTAAGAAGTCAAGTTTAAGTACAGGACTGGGAAAGGGGTCATGTAAGTGAGGGGGTCTGAGTTTAAGCTTCATAACGCTTTGCAGTAAATCTACCTTTAATCCTGAATTTGGTTTCCATCATTTGCATGACTTTCCTTTTAGTTTTTTTTTTTTACATATATGTTCCCAAACTATATTAAATATTATTTAACATATTTTTAAGCTCTAGATAAATGGTACTCTCCATGACATTTTTACGCAACTTGTTTTTTTCATTCAACATTTTATTTGGGAAATTTATCCATGTTGACAGATGTAGATTTAGTTTCTTTTAATCGCTATATAGTATTCCATTGTGTGACTGCCAGGATTTATCTATTCTCCTGTTGCAGTCTTCAATAAAAACAGCAGGTTGTAAAACAACAGTAGGTTGTAAACATACACACGCACCCTACTGCAGAGCAGTTAAATTAGTCTCATTTTATTGTAAGACCAGAATAGGAACTAGGTCAATAAAACATGATTTTTAAAAAATGCAGAAACGTTACTAGTACATTGGAATATGATGTAGGCAACATTTCAAATCAGTGGGGAAAATGGACTGTTTAATAAATGGTATTGAGGGAATCAGCTATATGTAGACAAAATAAATAAAACTAAGTTTCTACCTTATGTGATGCACAAAATTATGCTCTAGATGAATAAAAAAATCTAGCCCCTCAACATAAAGATTTTAAATTATTAGATAAAAAACAGTATAAGAAAATATTATTAGGCTCCCAGGGAAGTGGAGAACTTACATAAATCACAGAAAGTAAAACTTATACAGTGAAAGGCTGAAAAGTTTAATTAAGTCATTGACTAAATGTCATTTAAATTGCAAAAAAGGAACTGTATGACAAGATGCCACAATGTTAAAGACAAGCTGAAGACTGGGAGGAAATGTTGCAACATATGTAACAAAGAATGAGCATAACAGATATATAAGAAAAAAACAAATGCTTTTTAGAAAAATGAGCTAAGGCCAGGAGAGGTGGTTAGGGCCTGCAGTCCTGGCTACTCCACTACTCGGGAGGCTGAGGTGGGAGGATCACTGGAGCCCAGGGGTTTGAGGCTGTAGTGTGCTATATTCATGCCTGTGAATAGCCACTGCACTCTAGCCTGGGCAACATAGCAAGACCCTGTCTCTAGAAAATAAAAATAAGCTAAGGATATGAATAGGCAATTCACAAAAGGGAAAATACAAATGGCCACAAACATATAAGAAGATGCTCAAGCACATTTTTATCAGGCAAATACTAATTAAACCAATGATGAGATACTGTTTTACACTTACTGCATCGGCCACATTGAAAGGTCTGGCAGGTGAAGAGTTGTCATACCTTCATACTCTGCTTTCACATTTAAAATGATGAGGACAATTTGGCCATACCTCTGACCCACAGTTTCCTCTGGTAGGAATTTAGAATAGAGAGACATGGGAAAACACATATAAGATGTTTATTGCAGCATTAATTGTGGTGGTGAAAAATTGTTAGTGATCCCAAGTGTCCATTGAAAGGGGCAAGGTGAAGTAACATATGGTGTATCCACACAGTGGAATGCTAGTCAACACGCAAAATACATATATGTAATTATTCGTATGTGAAATTGTATACTATACATATAAATAAAATTCTGGAAAGAAATACACCAAACTCACAAAAATGGTTAGTCACTTGGATAGGAGCAAGGGTTTGGGATTATTGGAAGTAGTCAGTGGGTAATTTAGTTGTATATACGATGTCTAATTTTGTTTAAAAGGTACGTGCATTTGTGTATCTCTTGCTCAATTAAAAATAAGTTAAACTATAAAAGATTGGAAGGATGCCTTGCATGTTCACAGTCCTATTTATGGGGAATGAAATGATCAGTGATTTTTAGTTTATTCTTTTTTCTTATCTGTATTTTCTAAAATTTCAATTTTCTAAAATTTCAAATTACAAGGTTGGTCTACCACATTCGTAATACGAAAAGTTATTTTTAAAGGATTGCAAAAAGTTTCAAAAATTCTCAAAAAGTGAGTTTTAGGCCACCTTAAATGTACTACCACTCCCTCACCCACCACCTAGATTAGACAGAACTGTGTTTGGGAGGGGTGGCAGATTTTACTGAAAAATTAGATAACTCCCCAAAGTTTGGGAGTATAAAAAAAAGTCCCAAGATTCACTTAGTCCCAAGGCTGGTTGGGAGGTTCTAGGTAAGTGGCTCTTCCACTCTAGTCACAAACGTCCTACTAACCAGCACATTGTAGGGATTTGACTTACCGACTTACAGTAAATATTTAACTCAGGTTAAACTCAGCTACTTTCTGGGAACGAGTCTTCTGGATAGCTGAGGGTTTATCCTTTTAACCTCTTAAAACATTTTTACATTATAATGATTTGGAGCAGAAATATTTCTAGAATATTTTGCCTGCTTTCCTGCCATCTTAAACAGCACACAGAGGATCTACAGATGTTCTAGCTTTCCCAGCTTTGCCATTTCTAAAGGCTGTCGGGTGTTCACACCATCAGTACCTGCCTGTAGTGCCCTTCGAATCCACCTAGGTTTAGAAGTTAACTTTTTGAAATTGTTAGTACAATACTCACTGTGACGGATTAGGCTGAGAGGATTCCCTAAGATAAAAGGACACACAAACTTTATGGAACCTATCTTGACTGTTTCACAGCCTTTTTTGTTTGCGTGTTTGTTTTATTGCTTTCTGGTTTTCAGTGCTGGCTACAAGTCTGGGAGGTGGTACAAGGTAGAGCTTCACTGCTTGCTGACTGTGAACTGTGTAAGGTCAAGGGCTTTGCCACAGGCACAGGGCTCTTGCCACAGAAATGAGTTGCCAATAGATGAAATGTGTGAATATCCCCATATTGAGACAGAAACTGGAGTCATGACGTCTCTGCTACAAGATTTTGTGGTTTTATACAAGAATTTCCCAAGATAGAGCAAGTGATTATTAATAGCCTCTGCCCGTGGTGACCCTAGACAGTAGGAGCCCAGGGAGGTGTGGGCAGAGCTAGGGCTGGTAGTTGTAGGACTACTGTTTTCGAAATCAGAAGTGGGGAGGGAAGGGATAGTATGAAATTGGCAGCAAAGCTCAAGACTGACAAATAAAGACTTTTCTCCTTTGTGTGCCCTGTTCTTTGCTGTTCTTCATATTACAGCAGCCAGGCAGTGACTCCAAGGGGTGGTGATTCACAACTGAATTCCAAGCCTCTGAGTCCAGGAAGTTACTGCTCAGTAGATATTACCAGTAAGTTGGAGTGGTGGTGACAAGATCTAATGAAAAAACATAGGATGAAAGCCCGAATCCTTTTAGAAGGAGAGCTCTCATCCTAAAGAGCGCAGGGCCTGTGCAAATTGCCCCCACAATGTGTACATGCAACAAAAACTCAGCGCAAAATGCTAAGGGAAAGATGGTTGCCCTGTTTATAGTAAGCCAGGGGCTCTGCCATTTGTCTCTGGCAGATGACAGCTCGCAGTGACTCAGCGTTTTTGTTGTGAAAATACGGCGAGGAAGGAGATTTCGGGACAAAGGGCGGGAGTCAGGGAGATGGGCTGCCTGTGTCGCTGAGCTTTTCTGTCTCTCTGTGCCTCAGTGTCCCTTCAACAAATGGGGAGCTTGACCCTTAGCTCTGCCTGAAGGCAAAAATAAATTACTACGTCTGCGGAAGTATGTGGAGTTACTTGGGGAGGAAGGGAATTGTGTTAGATTGGAGGATGCATTGTCTCTCCTGAAAGGCCTAATTCTGAATAAGGGAGTCAGGTCAGCCTGACTCACCCTCTTTGGTCCAATCTGGGGTTGGCTGCCACAGCAGGAAATGAGGAACACCCTCAGCTTTGAGAGGGCATCGTGAATGTGCCTGAACTCCTGTGATGTTGGTTCTGGGAAGGGCCTTAAGGATCAATGTCCTCATTTTATAGACAGAGAAATGGAGGCCCAGAGAGGTGGAGGGACAGATCCAAGGTCACACAGCTACTCCCAAATCCAGGCCTTCAGACCAAAAGCCCAGCGCCCCCTCCACCGACTTTCTCAAAGTGGAGTCCTCTGATATTCACTTTGGAATCAGCCAGTGTGTGTGTGAGGGTGAGGGGGAGACGGTGGTAGTGGTGAGGAGAGTTGCTAACATTTAGATTCCTGAGTCCTACCCCGGACCTACTGAATCAGAATCTTTGGGAGTGGTCCCCGTGGATCTGTATTTTAGCATAGAATAGGTCTTATGCACTTCTGCTTTATTTTAACAGCACCTGGAAGTGTTTGCTTACAAATGATCTATGTAGAGTAGCTACCATGGAGAACATGTCTACTGCAGAACATGGGAAGAACATATGATATTAGTAGTTCCAACACCATGCTCTCAATCAGCTATAGTGTATGACAATTAGCTTAATGTCCTTTAAGCCAAAATCGTACAGTCGAATGTCCTGAACAACCAAAGCAAGCTTGAGAAACAACCATGCCAATGTTGCTCCTTTAAGAGCCTCTCTTCCCCTGGGTTCTAGCAAGGGCGTGCTCCTGGGATGAGTCACTCCCAGCTTATCCTACTGTGCCCGCCACCTCTCTGAGACATCTCGCTCTGTACATGTGTCTCTGGCCTGAGAGCAGATGGCTTCTGATACAGGACTGAACCCACCCTTTCCCTAATCAACCAAAAAGGACTCAGCGAGTCTTTGGGAGATAAACATAGCTGAGTTCTCCCCAGAGGAGCCTCTAGGGAGGTTAAATATGGCATGTGAACAAGTGACAGGTCAGCACCTTCCTCCTAATGCCCCTTGAAGGCCATTTGCACAACTGGGTTAGTGTGCAATTGTGCTGGACACTCCCAGACAGAACTGAACTGACAAATAAACCCTCTGAACCCAGATGCATTCCTGCTACTCTGTAATGGCCAGACCCTGTGGGAGGATTTGTCTCTTGGGTGCCCATGCACCTGACAGCTCCCACCTGCCTCCCAGCCTGTCCTCACGTGACTCGGGAGGGTCCCTCTGAGTTAGAGCTTTTGACACTCTGTCTTGCTCCTGTGTCCAGGTAGCTCGCAGCAAAGACAGGGAGGATTTTAAGAAGGGCCCTATTGGAGAAACCAGTCATTTAAAGACAACCTTCCTGCCAGCAAATCCTCAAGCTTGAGAAGGGGTAGGGGAGGGCTATTCCAATTTCTCTGAAAGTTGCAGTAGAAAACAAAACCAGAGACACAAAGGAGTGACCCCCATACCCGGCCCAGTGTCTACCACTTAAAAGGTGCCAAAATATCATTTGTCAAATGCATCAGCTGCTCGGTGGGTGTAGCCCCTGGGGGCCTGGCTGCTTCCTGCTGGGCAGCATCCGTGAACACCGTTAGTGGCTGCACAGGACAGTCCAGGGTGTGAGCTCAAGACTTCCAGACTCAGAAACCTGCTCTTTTTGGTGGCCTGAGAGTACTCTGATTTCCCAGGGGCTGGTTCATGTTTATCAAATTCACAAGATTAATATGTGGAATGAGAATGCTAAACTATCCGTGAATTTACAGTGAGAAATGAATGACCAAAGTCCAGAGCCTTGACGTATTCCCTTTCTGTAGGGCAGTCCTCGTAGAAACCAAAGGGTGACCTGGATGGTTACTGGTGAGCCTAAAGCCAGAACGAGGGGAACTAGATGAATCAAACGTTCCAGGGCAGAGGGATACACAGCAGGACGTCATATACCGTCCAGCCAAAGGCCCTCAGCAACACTGATGTGCCACCGGCACTCATGAATCCCGTGTGTCTCGGCCCTGGGGAGGCTGTCAGAAGATGGGACGTCAAGGCCTTGCGGAGGCTGCCTCTTTCCCTGTCCCTGCGTGGACAGCACTGCCGAGGCCTCTAGGTGTGACTCTCCTTTTACTCCCAGACTTCAGAACCCTTCCCCGCTAACTCATTCTTTTTTCTCTGACTGATTGAAAGATTGCTACTTGCGATCCATTATCAGTTGGACTTTACGGGCCCGGACATCCTGCCCTCTCTTCCAGGTGGCTGCGCAGCTCTGATGTGCTGTGTGTAGACCGTCCACTTCGACGCTCAGAGGAGAGCCACCTTTCCCTCCTTGCCAAAGTTGTGAGGTGCACCCACAAATCAGGCTTCCAGGGATGAAGGCTGGTTTAGGGGTCTTTGTCGTGTTTACCTTTTTCGCCCCTGCACCCTCAGTGTTGTGGTGTACGGTACACAGGGCTCAGACGGATGTTGGCCAGGACCCCCAAACGTGAGCCGAGGACGCCACTGTACCGAGCACATTGCTGAGCAGAAAAGTGTCTCGGGCACAGCTTTGGCCCATCCTGTTAATGATCATTCCCTCTCCTCCCTTTCTCTGTCACTAGCAGGGACTCTTTGGCCTGCCTGAGCAGCCTCTGGTTTCATTTGGGAACGGAAAATTTCAGCCTGTGAGATCCAGCCTATGGCAGCAGAGAAAGTGTCACCTGGAAGTCACGAGGAACACAAAACATTAGAATAAGAAGGAAGTGACAATCAGATAGCACCTAGAACAGTGTGTTGTGCATATTAAGCACTTAATATTTATAGAATGACCGACTGAAGGAATGATGGAATGAAGGAATGATGGAATGAACGAATGAATGCCCGAATAGTCTGACCACCTCATTTTACAAAAAGGAAGCTGGAGCCATAGGGGGAACTTGATCTGCCCCGAATCCCACGGTCGCACAGTGGCACCTGGGATGGGCTTGTAGGTGACTTGAGTCCCGGCTCTTTGGTGTGATTTCACCATGATGGCAACTGGATATATGGAGGAGGGCAGGTGGAGAGAAAGGAATAGGTGAACACTACGAGTCATAAAAGAGTAATATGATTGTTAAGTGGTTAGAGAAGAAGAACCTAACCAGCCCCGGAGCTTGCCCTTGTCTTGGTCCTTGATAGCAGGCCCTGCACGCTTTCTGCCCCCACACCCCCTCAAGCTTCTTCCTGGCGGAGGCGCCGTTTTATTTATTTCCTTCCTTTTCTGTCTTTAGCCCCTTAGTCCACATGTATGATCAGCATCTCATACTAAGTAAATCTTTCACTAGATCTAGCTCCCTGCAAAACGCAATCTTATTTTCTCTTTGATGTGTCACCATCAGACTCCTTTAGAAAAACAGTCTAGACCTGCATTGTTCCACACGGTAGTCACTGGCTCCCTGTGGCTACTGAGCACTGGAAAAGTGGCTGGGCTGAACTGAGAGCACCGCTTTCAAAGACAGTATGAAAAAATGCAAAGCATCTCACTGATTATTATTTTGGATGCATTGGGATAAATAAAAAATATATTATTAACATTCATTTCGCCTGTTGCCTTGCACCTTTTTAATGTGGCTACTGGAAACTTTAAAATGGCACATGTGGCTTGCACGCTATTTCTGTTGTCTAGACTCCGCTTCAAAGTACTTACAGACATACAAAGTATAGTGCTCGTAAGATTAAAATGAGCATTGCTGCTTTTTAAATGAGGGAATATGGAGATTTTGACATGGATATCTTGATGGAAATAACAAGGTAACTTGCTTGTTAACTAGGAAAATTGACCCGGAAAGGACAGTAAGATGCTGCCAATGTTGGCTCAGGCTTTATGTCTCTCCTAAGACATCCTGGCCATAGTAATGTCCTCGGAAGCTGGGTCTGTGCCCTCCTGAGGACAGATGAGAGCTGTGACTGAGCAGGAATGTCCACATGGAGCAGTGGATGCCCAGGGGGGAGGAGGAAAGAGTGGGAGGCAGCCCGGAGTCACTGGGGGTCCCCAGGCAGCCCCAACCATCACCACCATCCATCTCCAGAAATTTTCATCTTTTCCAACTGAAACTCTGTATCCCTTAAACACTAACTCCCCATTTCCCCCTCCCTCCAGCCCCTGGCAACCTCCATTCTATTTTCTGTCTCTGTGAATCAGACTTCTCTAGGTACCCCGCATAAGTGCAATCACACAATATTTGTTCTTTTGTGACTGCCTCATTTCACTTAGCATAATGGCCTCAAAGGTCATCCATGCTGTGGCATGGGCCAGAATTTCCTTCCTTTTTAAGGCTGAATAACATTCTATTGTATGTGCAGACCACATTCTGCTTATCCATTCATCTGTTGATGGACTCTTCGTTTTTAAGTATTTCTCACCACTAGTTCCTTCCCATAGTGAATTGAAATCTGCCTTCCTGTGACTTTACCGCCACCCTTTAGCTCTGCCCTCCGGGCCCTACAGCATCAGACAAGTTTTCTTCTCACAGGAATCCCTGGGTTTAAAGAGCTGTCCTGAATTGCCACACAAACCCTTCAAAGGCTGAGAAGTTTCATTAACCATTTCCTAAATTCTAGACCCATTGCCATTGTGGTTTAGGTTTAAACCCACTTCCACTGACGTCTCTTTTTGAAAAGGAATTGTCCTAAACTGAGCTGACCTACACCCCACTCTGGGCCTGCAACCTCTCTTATCTTGACACTTCACTAATCAATACAGCTTAAAAATGCATTTCCTTTTTTTTTTTTTAGCATCCATATCTCATTGATTCATTCATTGAACACTTTTTATTGAGTGTCTCGTGAAGGTGAGGCAATTCAGTGCAGTAGTTTAGAACTTGAGCTCTGGGGCCAGACTTCCTATGTCAGAATCCAAGATGCACCCCTTGCTATGTGCCATTGTGCACATTTCCTAACTTTCCAGGGCCTCAGTTTCCTTATCTGTAAAATGGGGATAATAATAGTATCCACCTTATTGGGTTTTGGTGAGGATTAAATGAATTGGTGTGTATAAAACATAGAAGAGTGCCTGGTACTACTCAATAAATGTACTCTTTCTCTGTGCAGGGCACTGCCCCAAGGTGCTGGGGGCACAGCAGTTGGCTGGGCTGACCAGCTATGGGCTCTTTGTGGTTTGCAGTCTAGTGAAATGGTCAGACCAGTAAACCATTACATGACAACTAGAATTTATTCATGGGCAAACGTATAATTAAAAGCTAGGTTTTTATGTAGAAACAAACCTCAGTCAATTACAGCACAATGTATAAGATCTTACGATGAGAGAATTACAGGGTAATGTAGGAGCACAAAAGTGGGGCACCAAACTTACTCTGATTTATTCACTTATTGGTTTATTAAAAATAAATACTTATGAGGTTCCTATCATGTGATAGATACTATCGCAGATTCTGTGAAGTATCAGTGAACAAATCAAATTTCTCTCTCCTGAGAAGCTTACATTTAATTGGGGCAAGAGAGACAATGAACAATAGACATAAACGAGCACAATAAATAAAACTATAATCAAATTACACATTAAGAAAGAATATATTGTATTTGGAAAGCAATACTTTGGAGGTAGAGCTGGCATGATTCTTGATAGATAATAGATGAAGCTTGTCATTCTGTTGTGAATGACAATGAAGATTTAGGGTGATTCCAGGGTTTTTGGCTTGAGCAGCTAGAAGCCAACCTGTGAGGTCAGGACAGCTTCGCAGAGAAGGTGACATGCATCAGAATGGGGACTGGTAGGGAAATTAGCAGCTATCCAGGTGAAGAGAGCCGGGAAAAACATTCTAGGAGCTGGAGCTTGTATGAAGCTCTCGGGCAAGGAGGGTGTCATGTGAAATCTTACTATTTCTGGAATTCTCTCTTCTGCCTACTGTATCCCTAATGTTTGGGATTTAAGGGTAAAATTTTACAGTTTTAAAGATTTAAAAAACTTGATTTTTAACATTCCAAGAAACCACTTTTCCTAGCACGTGTCATCTAAGAGGTTGATACATCTGCATTCCATGACTTTTTCTAGTAGCTTATAAAAAAATAGTTGAACTGAACCTGGTCAAGGACAGAGTCCTGTGTCACACCTCCTTCCTGCTGATATTGTCACCATTAATCAACCCTCTTAGGGTGCAGCTACAAATGGACCCAACCATCATATAAAATTACACGGCCTGGATTTCTCCAGCATACTCCTTAATACCAGCTCTAAGGAGCAAATGAGATAAGATAAGTGAAAGTGCTTGAAAGTTATCAAGTTGCCATTATTTAGTGTGACTTGGCCACCAGCTTCTGGGAACAGAGAGACATGGGGACTGAGTTCACTGCTGTCCTAGGACAGATGACTAAAGGACAGAGGGAAATACAGCGACCCTGCAAGAAGGCACTCTGTATCTCCACCTGTATACACGCGCTAGATTGTAACGTCCTTGTTCCTGGAAAAGTGCACAAGTCTTTAAAGAGAAATTTGGTTTACTTGCACCAAACTGATCAGTTTTGAGAGACTGCTGATGTCCTTGAAGTAACTTTTCTGGATGTGACACAGATGGTTAGAAGCTGAATTGGTCTACATATTAAAATTAAGTCTATTAAATTTAGCAATTCATGTTCACGCCTTGATTTTACATACTTGCATTTATCAAAAACATCTTAATTTTTGGGAAAAAACTAGGACACTTAAAAAGCATAATTAACTGCCGATTAAGAGATAGATCTTTGATAAACATGAGCATCCTATGAAAAATGACTATGGCTAAAGTAAGGACTGAAAAATATTTGTCAAACGTATTGCTAATATATGTATTATGTTTAATACATGTAGCATCTATATATATAATATATATAAGGTATGTATAATAGCACTAATATATACCAGGTGCTTTATGTAACTTCTCTTTTAATTCTGCAGTGTAGGAATCCCTGTGCCCATTTTATAATTGAGATAATAGACTCAGGGATGAAAAGTAATTTTTCTAAGGACATACAGCTAGGTAGTAGGTAGTAAGTCAGAAGTTCTGACTTCAGAGTTTTCTACTATTCTCTGCTTCATCCTCAATTGATAAAACAAATGTTTATTAATTTTCCCTCCAAAATATATATTTTCTACATGTATAGTTATATATTGTAAAAAGTGTAGAAATCATAAATGTCAATGAATTTCCTCCAAGTGAACACCCTGTGTAAGCAGTACTCAGGTAAAGAAACAGAATACAACCAGAATTCCAGGAGGTTCCTTGCAGCTACAAAGGTCATTACTATCCTGATGTCTAACACCATCAGTTAGTTCTCTGTGGTTGTGAACTTTCCATAAAGAGAATCATGTTGTCTACTATTTTGTGTCTGGCTTCTTTTGCTCAACCTTGTGTTTGTGATGTTGATCCATGCTGTCCAAAGGTGAGCATCATTCATTTTTATTGCTGTATATCATCTCATTGTGTGAACATACTAGGGTTCATTTATCCATTCAGCTACTGATGGACATTGGGTTGTTTCCAGCTTAGGGCTATTGTGAATTGTGCTGTTATGAGCATTTTTGTCCATGTCTCTTGGCACACAAGGTATGCATTTTTGCTGGGTATAATTAGAAGTAGAATTGCTGAGTCATAGGTCATGTGTATGTTCAGCTTTAGTAGATACTACCACATAGTTTTCCAAATTGGTTGTATCATCATGGGTTAGTTTTAAAAACCAGACTAAAAATACTCCTCATGTTCACCAAATGCCATGATTATTGGTAATCTGTTCTGGGTAGGCAGATTTCTTGGGAAAAACTGCTACACAGCATAGATACATAGACAGATTTTGTGAATGACCATATTTGGGCTCAACTGGGAAGGATGTATTTATTATATCAAGTGGGACTCTCGTAATTACAAAGCAAAATTAAGAACTTCACATTTTGTGTGTGGCTGGATTTCCCTGTAGCCTGGAGCTTATATGTAGGCAAAATGTACCATTCTGCTCATTCTAGCACAGCCAGGTTGGGAGCCTCAGATACTGGTGCCCCATCTACCAACACATTAGCTGAGAGGTTTGATCTGGGAGCCGGAGAGAAGGAAGTTCTGGCGGGCTGTTCTCTGTGGCCACTTACAGCCCTGCTACCCTAATATATGTTTGTTTGTTTCTTTCTTTCTCTCTCTCTCTCTCTCTCCTTCCTTCCTTCCTTTTTTCTTTTCTTTTTTTCTTGATTCAGGGTCTTGTTTTGTTGCAATGGTGTGATCATGGCTCACTGCAGCCTTGAAGTCCTGGGCTCAACCAATTCTCCTAACTCAGCCTCCCAAGCAACTGGGACTACAGGCATGCACCACCATGCCCACTTAATTACAACTTTTTTTTGTGTGTGTGTGTTAGAGATGGGGTCTCACTATGTTGCCCAGGCTGGTCTTAAACTCCTGGGCTCAAGTGATCCTCCCACCTCAGCCTCTCAAAGTTCTGGAATTATGGCATGAGCTATTGCACCTGGCCAACCCTACATTTCTGAAGGAGACAGTGGACATGGTTAGTCAAGTGCTTATCTTTGGTTAACACTTTTCTCTCATTTGGGACACTCCTGCTGCTAACTTGGCCCCGGCTTTGTTAGGTGGTAACCCAGTCACCTTCGTGTGTCTTCCACCTGCAAATTCACAATTGCTCTGCAATGGGCTCCCAACAGCAAGTAGGTCCACACTTGAAAGACACAGGTGACTAAAGTCAGGAGAGACATGCCATGAATAACTGGATGCTGTGGAAAGAGAAAACAAACATGAAACTCAAATGGAAAATCACAATGGTTGGTGCTTCAAATTGCAAACGAGCTATTAATACTGCTCACAAAGGCAATTCTTAGAAGCAGTGGGTATTTATTTATTTAATCCTAGTCTGTCTACAAAGCATATGCTCTTTGTTTTTGTGCTATATCACCTCCATTCTCCTTCAGAATGCCTCTTCTCTGCTTAGTAGTCTATGGAAGCACTGGAAATGCAGCAACTCTGCTGCCTGGAGGATGGTGATCAATGAACTGTCTTATTTACCACGCTGAGAGCTTGGTGCAGAACTCACCCTGGGAACCTGGCAAATGTGGCTGCCTGTAATATGCTGTGTCAGGTGAACCTGGCCAGAATGGAGAATTGATGACTATTGATTTTTACAGAGCAGGTATCTGAGATATGACTAATGACAGCAAAGAAGGAGTCTTATCAGCCTCAGAGTTTATTTCAAAGGTGGGTGAGTGAAAGAGTACCGAATGACACACCTGCAATTTTAGCCTAGCTGTGCCACCAACTACGTTTGTAATGTTCTTGTTCCTGGAAAAGTGCACAAGTCTTTTAAGAGAAATTTGGTTTACTTCCACCAAACTGATCAGTTTCAAGAGACTGCTGATGTCCTTGAAATAACCTTTCTGGATGTGACATGGACAGTTAGAATGTGGTTCTAACTGCTCAAACGTAGTTGGGCAAGTTACTTTACCGTGGATCTCTTTTGCTCACCTGTGAGAAAGGACTTATAGACTATATCATATTGTAGGTCTCTTCCAGGTCCCCAGCTTTGGAACTCCATGTTATGCTAAGAAAGTACCCTAATTTGGGATATATACTTTGGAAGAAAAGAAAATGGCACTTTTTTCCTCTCTTTTCCACGAACTATGTTCAGAACATCTGGATCTGAGGTGCAACATATTTTTTAATTCCCTAGAAATCATACATATCTGCAATACTTCAATAGCATATATAAGAATATAGCGCTCTTTTCCAAAGAAACTCTTACTCATTTAATAATACGTACTGAGTGTCTACTCAATGTATGTCCTCAAGGAACTTGGATGTAATGGGGGTGGTAAACCATGGTTTCTGGAACTGTAATGTCAAGGGAAAGGTCATGAGAGCTCCAGGGTCCATCTCACTTTTTAGGGGTCAGAGAAGGGTTCATGGACAGTGACACATCTGACCTGAGAAGTGGATGTTGAGCCCCATTTCAACAGTGGAGACATGGAGGGTCTTCTCTTTAAGAGGATGTAAGGAGAGAAAAGGGCCATAGATTTAGGGACATGGTTTTAGGGATGACAAATAGGAGCTGGCTATAATTAGGGTGACTATATGTCCTGGTTTCCCAGAACTGTCTCAGTTTATATATTCTGCCCTGGTGTAATTATTAACAGTGACCCTTTTCACTCTCAAAAAGTGTCCCAGTTTGAAAGATATGTTATTTAGTCACTGTAGGTATAAGTGATGCTGTGCCAGAGGCCAAATCTACACGTGGCTAATAGGATCCAAGAGGTAGAAAAAGAGAGTCAGAAATGACTGTAAGCTTGCCAGCGGGTTGGGTGCTAAAAAGAAGGTACAATGCAAGGGGGTGGGAAATGACATTAGAAAGAGTTGGTAATTGCAAGGAAAGATTATGAATGTATTTTTATTTTTAATTATTATGGGTACTAGCACTCTGGGAGGCCGAGGTGGGAGGATCACTTAAGCTCAGGAGTTCAAGACCAGCCTGAGCAAGAGTGAGACCCCGTCTCTAACAAAAATAGAAAAAAATAGCGTGGTGGCATGTGCCTGTAGTCCCAGCTCCCTGGGAGGCTGAGGCAGTAGGATCGCTTAAGCCCAGGAGTTTGAGGTTGCTGTGAGCTAGGCTGATGCCACGGCACTCACTCTAGCCAGGGCAACAAAGTGAGACTCTGTCTCAAAAAAAAAAAAAAAAAGAAAGACAAAGCTGGAGGGAGCTCTGCATACCGCGGAGTCCAAACCAGACCATCATTTCACAGATAAAGGAATGAGGGCAAGAAATATTGGGACTGGAACCCAGGCCTCTTAGAGCTCTTGCCTCTATCTCACTGTACTGAGCTGAACAGTGTGCCCCCCAAATTCATGTCCACCCCAGAACTGTGAGACAATACATTTCTGTTGTGTTAAGCCACGCAGTTTGTGGTATTAGTACTTTGTTACAGCAGCCCCAGGACATGGGTACCGTACACTTCCTGAGCTTCAGGTCTGCAGAACAATGGGGTAGAGCTGTCTGGGAGGCACATGCACACGGCGCCGGCTTGGTAACTGGGGCATGGGAATGGGGAGATGACCAATGGGAAGAGAGGAAGGAGAGGGAGCGGAGGCAGAAGGGCAGGAAGAAAGAGAGCGGAAGTGAGAAAGGAATTCCAGAGGAGGCGGAGGTGGAGAGGTTCGCTGGGAGGAGCAGTGATTGGGCATTGAGGTCACTGGTGACCTGTGCAGAGTTCCTGTAGAAAATCGCCGGAGCTAGAAACCATCACGCAAAGGGTTAACGACTGAGTGCACTGCAAGGAGAGAGGGCGGCGGAGATTACTCTTCCGCGGGCTTTAGGATGGAGGAGGGACCTAGGGCAGGAGCTTAAGGTGTGGGGCGGGGAAGGGAGGTTTTAATTAGGCGATGGAGGCGCTGAGTATATTTGTGGAAATAGGTGAGGAGACAGAGGGAAGGACAGATATGAGCTCTTGTGGTGGCCCAGCCACGTCACACGGCACGATTACTAATGGACTCAAGTAGGAGCGTCAGAGGACGCCAGTGCACAGGCAGGCTGTCGGGAGGTAGAGCGGATCACCCTGGTACCACGCGACCTGGTGCCTGCAGTTGCTTTGCAGTGGCAAGGGGCCTTCTCTCTGGTGCATGGCAGAGGAGTGCTGGGACCCCAGGGGCAGACCCAGCATTGGTTAAATTCTGGGTAGGGTGGTATTGTATCTGTGTGTCCCATGGGTGGGCAGGCAGATGTCAGGGTTACAGTAATTATTATGAAAGAAGCAGGATTTTGGAGAAAGCCTGGGGCTCTTCCCTCTGCACCCCCGACTTTCTGTCCTCTTTCCTTCCAACACCCCCAAATTATGTCTCCTTCACCATGAGCTTTCATTCTATTTTTCTATATTTTGTTTGCCGTGGGGTAAGTAGCAATGACCACAGTCTGCAGAGGAGGAAGCGTGCCAACTATATAGGGGAAGACCTGCTGGGAGAGAGCAGCATCCCAGACACCATACCCCAGCGCAGCTAGTCAGTGGTGGGACCAGGGCTTGCACAGGTCTGTGACTCCAAGCCAGGTGTTCTGCACCCAACACGCTCTGTAATTTCCCCTTTCTAAGTTGAGCTCGGCTCCCAGTTGGGCGAGGGCAGCATGATGACATCTTCAGAATTTCAACGTTCGGAAACTTTACATAAGACCCTGGTAGAAGCAGTAAGTCATCTTGAGTCTCCTGGCCTGCCCCATGGGAGAGAATCAAGTTAGCTGCCACTCCTCTGCTCCTGGGTCCTCATGTTCTTGCCTTTCAAAGACAGAGCTGCTCCCTTTTTGCTGGGGGTGGGGCCCAAGCACTGGGGTATGGTGTTTGGAATGCTGCCCTCTCCCAGCAGGGCTTCCCCAGAGGGCTAGGAGCAGAGTTGGCCATTGCATTCTGACATCCCTGACATCTGGCGCCTTCATCACTATGCCCTTTGCCCGCTACACACAATATTGTGGGGAGGGGTGGAGGAGCAGATCCACACTGCCACACTGGCTTCCCGAGGGAGTGGCTACCTCTGCCATGGCCTCAAAGGTTAGGAATCAGAAGGCCACCAACTGAAGCCATGGCATGGGGACCAGGAGGCCGCCATCATTACTGTCACCCCACTGCCACAGATGACTCTCAACACCCACGAATCTGGTGACCAGACACTGCAATGCTGATGCAGCAGGGAAGCCACTGCCCACCCCAAATGTTCCTACCTCAAGTGCCTCTGACCTTGCTAGGCAGCAGAAAACATCAAAGCAGAAGGAAGGGAGCCTCATGTCCCTTCCACCTTCCAGATCTTGATAGTTCATCTGTTGGCAGAATATAATTCACAGCTAGATCCCTGGCTGCAAGGGAGTCTGGGAAATGTGGCTTTAAATGTTCTGGCCACTGCAGTCCAAAAAGGAACATAAGATGGATGCTCAGTGCCAAACCACTGTGTTTGCCAGATATGGGGAAAAAATATTGAATACTTATAATAAATATTCCAAATAATTTTAATTGATTCTGATTTTACATTTATGTAATAAAATTTTAAAAAATCATGTCTCTGAAGATTACAACATATTCATATTTTCCAAGAATCCTCTAAAATATCCAAAATGTCATTTCTTTCCACCAGTGTCGCCATTGTAATCCATTAGGAGGTGTATATAACACATGCACATCTATGTAGGATATATAGTATATATATAGTGTATGGTATATATATACTATATGCCATATATATAGTATATATGGGATATATATTCTAAAAATGATTCATTCTTTTAATTTTTAAACTATAGACATACTATAAGTATTATTTAAGTTCTGAAAAATAGCGAAATAGTTGCCTATAATCAATCCTCTATCACTATAATAACCACTTCACTCTTTTCCTGTGAATATTTACATCTTTGTGAGAGTAATGGTCATAGAATTTTGTTTTGCTTTTTCATCTAACATTACATTATAATCACTTCCCATGTTGTTGCATAATATAGCCACGATTTTTAATGGCTGCATAATATTTCACTAATGCATGCGTCATAATTTCCTTAGCCATTCCCTTCTGGTTGAACATGTAGGTTGTTTCCAATTGTTTACTACTATAAACAATGGTTTGAAAAAGAGCTTCATGCACATTCAGGTTTTCGTGTCACATACTCAGAAGTGGGACAGTGGGTTCTTACATACTGGTTAAAGGGCATCCATTTTTTAAATGAGTATCAGCAGCTTTTAATCAACATTTCTTTAAAAAACCACCTTTGACAAAAGTAGAGAAGTTTTTCTCTAGCTATTACTAAACAGAACCTGTCTCTACCTGTCATATATTCTTAGGACCCATTTTGGGAGCTACTATCTGAAGCTACCAAATATGAGGAAACATTGCCCTTGGTCCTCACGCCTCTACCGACACTCACATCCCTAAAAGCTGCCTGGCATTCTGTGACCTGAACCTTGGGACCAGCATGAAGGCAGAGAGCAGGTGTGGGATCTTTAGGGTCCCCTCCATTCTTTCGTATCTCAAGGCCCAGCCTCCCTGACCAGAAGCCTCGTCCAAATGAGGCAGGGAGGCCCTGCTGCCAAAGAAGCAGATGGATCAACCCCAGTCATCTTGAGCCTTGGAACACGCACATTTCGGTGGCAGACATTCCATAAGCAGACAGGTCCTTACTCTATTTTTTGACTTCTATCCCCTTCCCCCAGATGGAGCAAGACAATGTTAAGTTAAAATGAAACAGCCTGGATTACAATTTATTGAAGAAGCCAGATAAGGATGACGTTAAGAACTAGTAGAGCAGAAATTATAAGACAGGCAGAGGCAAGGCTGTAAGACTTTACTCTCAGCCACTTGGTACTCCTACTGTGAGACCAGGCCTCTAAAGACCCGGGCATCTCAAACCCCAAGACAATTTGCTGGAAGTGCCTACTTAGCGGGGCTGCATCCTGGTTACTACTCCCAGTCTCGTTCAACCTAGGCAGAGTGGATTTGGCCTCTTTGTGAGAACAAGAGGAGGAACAAATTTAGCTATGTATTATGTGTTTTCAGTAAAAGAATAAATTTTGAACAAAGCAGTCTAGAACGGGACGTTGAATTTTAACTGCAGGCCTTAGGAATGCCAAAGCTTGCTGAGCAAAACGGTTTGCAAAGCCACCGGCCCTGAGCCACAGCTCTCCTCCAGCTCTGGGCACATCCCCCTGCGGCCAGGCCGAACCTCCCCGGTGACCTCCCGCGCCTGCCCCTCGCGGACCCGCACCATCCTCAAGGTAGGACAACTTCCCCGGACACCCCAACGTCTCCCCTCGCCCCCGTCCGGTTGCTGGGAAATGTGCACTGGACAGTGACGTCACACAGGGAGGCGGGCCCCCGCGTCCCGCACACCAATGGCGCGGCGGCGGCGGGCCGCTTCTTTTCCAGCGATTGGAGGCGCGGGCCGCTCCGCTCCACCCCAGCCCGCCATGGCGTCAGGCGCCGCAGCCCCGGGGAGGTGGTTCCCACTTTAAGAAGTGAAGTTTTTCGCCCCCTCCCCCTCCCTGCCCACCTCCTGCAGCCTCCCGCGCCCCGCGGAGCCGGCGGATGGAGCTCCGCAGCGGCGGCGTGGGGAGCCAGGCTGTGGGGCGCAGGATGGATGGGGACGGCCGAGATGGCGGCGGCGGCAAGGACGCCGCCGGGCCGGAGGACTATGAGAACCTGCCGACCAGCGCCTCCGTATCCACCCACATGACAGCCGGAGCGATGGCCGGGATCCTGGAGCACTCGGTCATGTACCCGGTGGACTCGGTGAAGGTGAGGCGCGGGGAGACGCCGGGATCCGAGCGAGCCGAGCAGGGGCGCGCGCGCGCGTTTGCATCCCGCGCGCGTCAGCGCCCCGAAACCACGCTGTCCCCGGGGCCGCGGCCGGCCGGGGTCTCCCCGGGAGCAGGCGCGCGCAGCCCGGGCTCCGGGGAGCGCGCCGCGCCGCTCCTTCCGCCGACCCCGCGAGGGTGCCGGACCCCGGGTGCTGGCGGCGCTGCGGCGGGGGAGGCGAAGGGGCCAGCGCTGCTGGCCCCGGGGGCGGCGGCGGGGCTCCCCGGGAGGCGATCGCTGCGGCTTTGCACAGTCCCTCCGCGCCGGGCGTGCGGGCTGCCCTCACGTGCGCGGTTTCCGCGGCGCTCCCCGCGGGGAAGCGCTCACACGCTGGCGCTGGGAAACGTGGCCCCGGCCCGGCCGCGCGCCCTCCGGCCCTGGCGTGTGGCTGCGGCCCCCCAGGTTGTCTGGAGAGCTTTCGGCTCTTGGCAGCTCTTTCCGTGGTACCGGTTCGGCGACGTCCTGTGTGATCCCCTTTTCTCAGGGTTCCTGCACCTCTTCCCCGGAGTTCGGGCAGCCGAGCCGCTGGGAGACAGTGAGACCCACAGTGACGTTTGTCTTCTCCTTTTGCTTTCGGGGAGGCAGGCCGGTGGGCAGCCAGGGAGAGCTTGTCCTATGGAGCCCTTACTATGGGTTGTGCAATGGGCACTCAGTTTGTTCTTTAAACCTGGTCCTGTCCCTTTCTTGCCCAGGTAGTTTTAAATGCATTTCTGTAAAGAGGCAGCTTTAGCAGGCGGGTTTTGCCTGGTAGAGAGCTGCCCTCTGTCAGCCTGCCCAGGACACCGATGGCCAGGGGGACAGAGTGGTACAGGAAGTGATACTAGTATAGAGTGTTACACGCTTCGCTTTGATAGGTATAACTCATCTAATTCATGTAGCAACCCCGGGGGTTAACAGATGAAGAAACTGAGGCACAGACAGGTGAAATGATTAACCTGAGCAGGCTCCTAGCCACCTGAATCCTCTGGCTGCAGCTCCAGTGTGCTTTGGGGAATTCTGAGGCCTCCCTAGGTGGCAGTTGTCTCCCAGGGCCGGGCCCACAGAGCCACCCACCAGCAGCTGTCTCTTGTTGCTGGTGCTGGCCCCACGTGAGCAGGTGTGCAGGCCAGAATGTCTAACTCAGAGGGTTTTCCCGGCTCTGGGCAGCTCTCTTGGAGCTGGCAGTCAGCGGCTGGACAGGCACAAGTCCAGTGAGAAAAGGCCTGGGCTTCCAGTGTGCCCCTGGGTCTGAGCCATCACTCGGCTGTCCCTCCAGAGTCCCAGTGGGGAATCAGAGGAATGGTCCTTGCCTGCCACTGTTCCTGCCGGGATCAGGGAGATCCTGTCTCTTAGGTTTTCAAAGCTCCTCCAGGAAAGACCCTTGACAGATACCAGGCAGCATGTGTATAAGAGAGAAACCCTCAAATGTAAGAAAATTCCTCATAGTTGAAGCTGTTGTCTCAAGTGCTCTGGGCAGAGTGTGGAAAAGTTGGGAGCAGGGAGATGTTCTGTGAGCAGCAGGCTCCAGAGCCACTGGTGTCTCCAGATGAATGTCCCCTCAAGGAACCCCAGGACTTCTGAGGCCCTGGGCCTCTTTGCTGTGAGTTTGGTTCAGGAAATCATTTTAGCTTATTTTTAGGATTAGAGATAATTAGTCATGTCTTTTGAGCTCCCTTTGACACTCTGAAGAAGCATTTGTCTCAGCCGTTCCAAGTGTGTGATCTGTGTTTAGTTCCCTGTTCCTCCTGCGGTCTTGGTATGTTTTGACTGAGACGTCACCTGTGTACTTAGTATTACTTTCTGTAGCAGTTTTCACCGGTGGACAGGTTAACATGGTGTGTACGGTCTGGCTTTCCTTGGCTTGTCTGTAAAATGAGGCTTGGGGTGGCGAATCAGTGAGGTCTTCTAGGTTATAGGATTGAAATTCTGACCCCAAATGATGACCCTTAGGGGCTCTTCTGTTCTTAAGTGTGCAGGATTAGTTTTAAAGCATCTTTCGTTTTTCCTACAACTTTCTTGGAAGGGGTAGCAAGGATTAGTCTGTTCAATTTTCAGCTGAGATGAAAAGCGCAGAGTGGAGTAGCTCCAGCCCAGGTTGCATGACCTGGGGAGACTGTCACAGAGTGCTGAGATCTGCCAAGACCAGCACAGTTGTGTGTGCCCAGCAGAGGGTCGGGATGCATCTGTGCCTCAGTCATGGAAATGCTTCACTTGGGGAGACCACAGCTGTGTTCCTCTTAAATATTTTGAGTGACGAGGAACCCATGAATAATTGAATCAGGAGACCTGGGTTGGGTTTCAAGCCCTACCCCTAACTTGCTTCACTCCCCAGGCACTGTTCTGTGCCTTACTTTCGTCCCTTGTAACATGGGGGCCATAAAATGGGGGCTGTTCAGTGTTTCTCCACATTTCATGTCCCATGTCTCTGAACACAGGATACTCACTGCCCTCTTTTATGCTCCTCGAAATTTCAAAATTATTATTACCACTGAAACCAAATCCATGTAAGTTATATCTTGAAAGAAAAAAAGTTTTCTTTGAATTTTGAAAGACATGTATTTTTATCTTTCTTGAAATGTTAAGTGAGAGTGTCAAGTTGGCTAGTTTTCCCCCAGTTTTTCTATCAGGGCCGGTCACTTTCCACTCTGAGCCTGGTGCTGCTTGTTTTGTGGTACTAAGTGCAGAAAGCCAGCCTCACTAATGCTTACAATTATATAATAATATTAAATTTGCGTGTTCATGAAGTTCCATCCCCCCAGTGTCACTTTAATGACTGGTGTTTTTTAAACTGTGGGTCATGACCCATTTAGTAGAGTCAGCATTTTAAAAAGTATTGGTGAGAGTACAAAATATGAGTGTGCCCAGCATGCAGCAGGAGAACTGTTGCTGATTGAAACTCTGAGTTATACGTGTGTACCCCAGCTGGCAGTGTGACGTGCACTGGCTGGAGGTTATGGTCAAAAAAGTATGAAAAACCACTGCACCTGAGGCTCCCCAGTGTCTCTGGAGCTCTGGCAGGCAAAGGCCTGAGATTATTAAATGGTTATTTGGAAGATCTTTGGCAATTTTCCTGCTCCTTCCTGCATCTTTCTCTTTCGCTTAGTCCCACTGTGGGATGGGTGCTCCTTCATCTGTAAAGGGCCAGACCACTGGAACCTCTGGCTGTCCCCAGGCTTAGAGTGGCCAGCGAAGGTGTACAAAGGCAGGGAGCACAGGGTCTCCGCACGGCTCTCGCCAAATGGTAGCAACAACTTGCTTCTTTCCATTTGGGGTTTGGCAGCAGGTTTCCCATGAACCTCTTCCTGGAGTCCCGAAGTGACAAGTGGCACTTGGGGTGGCTGTGAGAACCCCTGGTCTGGTCAGGAGTGCTGAAGACTGTGGGGAGCATGCCAGGTGGGTGGAGGAGGAAATTCCAAGTAGATTAGGCACACCGCTTGGAGACCACGCTGGGTCCCGCCATGGTGAAAGCAGGGGCAAAAGGAAACAGGAAAGATTTGAAGCCGTGGGACTTCCGCTGACCCTTTCACGGCCCTTCTTTTGCTTTGCTTGTCAGGGAAGCCCTGCCTTTGACTCTGTTGGGGTGAACCCTCCTTCCCAGTGAGCGCAGTGAGGCATGTGCTGTAGGAGCCGGTTGGTGCTGTCCTCGGCCTGGCCTCAGGGACGTCCACAGCCAGCCCTGCCCCGCCTGGCACAGCACTGAGTGAGCCAGGTGCCCGGCTGGGGCGGTCCAGTGCCCCTCGACTTCTGAGTTTGCTCCTCGTGGCCTCCTCCGTGCAGGCTGGCTGGGTTGGTGGGGAGGGTGCTGGTGGGTGGGGAGGGGGAGCAGGCAGCTGCCAGAGTCTCCTCCCACCCACTCCAGTGCGTTGGAAACAAAGTGTCGTGCAGTAGATGCCACTGAGCTTCAAAAGGGCGTGAAATCCCAAATTGCTCTAGTTCCTGGAACAAAATTATAGTGATTTTTCTCTCTCCCTTCCCATTTTCTGTCCTTCACATCCACCTCCCCCTGCATCTTTTCTGTCCTTCCTCAAGGAGAGGTGCTTTTGTAAAAGGTGAGTTTGGAGGGGCGAGTCAGAAGAGGGGTACTCTTGAGCCGAGGTCCTGTTCCTTGTTTCCGGAGCTCCCAGGCTGCGTGCTGACACCTGCAGCCCAGATCTGCACCCCTCAGGCCTGCCGCAGAGGAAGGGGCAAGTGGCCCTGGGGCTCCCACACAGCCACTTTCCTCTGCCCCGGAATGGGGGAGGGGCAGGCTGGGGCGTGGGTTGCACGGGTGCCCGGGAGTATGGTGGGCAGCAAAGGGGGCCTTGGCTTTTTAGTGGGGAGAGGCATTTGGGGTCGAATGGCAGGATTTAGTGTCTGCTGAAACCACACAGGATGGTGCATATGTGGGTTGGGGACACGTGTGCCCCCTGGAAGGGAAGGGTGTGCTTCCCAAACCTTTTCCTGGCTTCCATGAGGACACGTTTCTGCTCCCTGTGGCCGTCTCATCAAAGAGGGCTTTTGTCCCATCTGCTTTTTGGGGCGGTGACCGATCTCAGGGCTTCTGTCTTGCTTTCCTTGTTTTACAGTCTTGGGCTCGTGATCTCTTCTGACTTCGGGGGTTGCCCTTCCCTGACTCATTGGGGGAACTCATTTGCTCGTGTCAAAGCCTTTGTCATTCTCTCTTGAACCCCAGAGCTTCTGGCTCTTTCCTGTCTGTGCTAGTACTGAACCTTGCCTTCTCAAAGAATTCCTGTTTTTGTTTTTGTTTGTTTTCAATCTGAAGCTTTTGAGCCCCTTTAGTGTTGGCTGCAGACACACCCTGCAGGACATGGTGGCTGGGCCATCCCAGAAAACATGCTCTGCCCAGGGCCTGCTGCCCCACCCACCTGGAGTGTTCGCTGCTGACATTTTTCACAGGATGGATGTATCCACTCACTTTCTCTTTTTGGAGCTGTAAACCTTCCCTCAAGCTCCTACTGAGCTGGGTTTCTCACCCTCAGAGCACTGGCTTTGACTTACTGGTTGGGCAGGACACTTAGCATCTCTGAGTTTTGTTTCCTGACATGAAGATGCTAATTTTCTTCTTGCTTTCTCTTTCTGGGCTCAACTTCCCCTTACTGCTTTCCTTCTTTCTCCCCTTATTTTTCCACTGGGCCCTGGGGACGTTCCTTGTTAACAAGCGCCCTTACACTTTCCCCTCTTCACCGTACTTCCTTCCACCTCCCAGTTCTTGTGGAAACCAGCTCCTCTTCCTAACCCTTAGGAAGTGGACCCTTGAGCCAGACTGCCTGGGACTGGGTTCCAGTTCCCACTTAGGTGTGACCTTGGGCCCGTTTCTTAATCTCTCTGTAAAAAGGGGAAGGATGACTCTAATCTCCTGGTGGGGGGGTTGTGAGGGTTAAGCCCTAAGGCACTTTGCGCAGTGCCCGATACAGACAGCATGGCGGACGCTCTCTTGGTGTTAGCGCCCATCTTCATTGTCATCATTACCAACACGACTGCAGTGACGGTCCCTCGTTCTCTGAGGACTGTGGCCTCTGACGCGCAGACTGCTCCTCCACTCCAGACCACGTCATCAACCTGAGGACAGCCCCTCAGTCACCGCCCGACTCACCTCCAAGTCTCTCCATTCTCTGTGCCTCTGAGGTCAATGGCCTTTGCCTCCATTGGGCCTTGACCTAGCTTAGAACTCCCTGCTGCTGCAGTCTTAAATCCAGATGACTCATAGCCTGGACCCCAAGCTTCATCGCTGCAGCTGCTCTTGGGCCCTCAGTTTCTCTGCCTGTGGTTCTTCCAGCCCTGGCCTGCCCCACCCTGGTCCTAACAGCCCGTTTGTCCGTTGTGTGGCCGAACCCTCCCACCTCCGTGGTGTCCTGCGTGTGTGTATGTGTGCTCCCCGACCTCCCGGGCCCTCAGTGCCGCAGTCCGGCCTTCCACGTGTTCTGGGCAACTGCCTGTGTCCTCCTGCTCCACCACTTTCGGCCTCAGCGTGGCCTCTCACATCCTACATCATAGAGAAACCAGGGCCCCAGTCAAACGTGTCTTCCTGTCCCTGCCCCTCCAAATGCTCTTGCCATCTGCCCGCCCACCCCCCACAAGGTAAGAGGTGTCCTTCGCTCCTCTAGGTTGAATCCACAGCGGCAGGGAAGGGTGATGTGTACGGCCCACACAGACACACCTGGGTTTGTATCCTGGCTCTCTACCTGGGCACATCACCTGACCTCTGTAAGCTCAGAGTTCCTCCTCTGCAAAATGGGGATATTAATACCAAGATCTGTTTCATAGGGTTGTGGAAGGTGTGAAATGGGGCAGTTTATGTGAGGCTGTCGCCACAGGAAATGGTGATGGTGGTAGTCATTTTTGTCCCTTGGCTCTTGAGTGAACAGGACCCCCAGTCTGCCCTCTCTGTTGAGTCCTTCCCAGGAGCGTTCTACAGGTGCAAGCCCGGCCCATCCAAAACAGACGAACCCAGACTTCTCGCCTTGACCCCACGTGCCGAGTACCACCCTAACACTTTCTTCCCATAAACAAACTCTGTTGCCCTTTTTTCTCCTTAAAATAACAAATGTTATGAAAGGACTGTTGACAGTTGGTCTCTGTGTACTCACCTCTCACCCTGCCCCCTGGCCTTTATGTCCTCCACTTGGCCTAAGCCCCACGGAGACTGCTGGTCAGTCGTCATCTCCCTGGCCCGCCTGCTGTTCCCGGGCACCCCGAGAGGGGCTCTGCCATGACCCCAGTGCACCTTGCAGCCCTCGTTTCCCTCCTTGGGTCTGGCTCCTGCCCTCCACCCTCATCTGCCCCCAGCACATGTGGCTCAGTTTCTGCCTGGGCCCTGATAGCTCCCAGATCACTATCTCGGGCCCAGGCTCTTGGGAGTTGAATCTCCAGTTGCCTTGCGGCCTCTTCAGCCTCAGCGTGTCCAAACTGTACGTCCTGGCCTCCCCTTGGGCTGGCCCTTCCACCTGCGTCCCTCCCTCGGTCTCCTGGGGACCATCTCTGGCTTCTCTCCAGCTGCTGCCCCATGTGCATGGGAGACCTGCTTGTATTCGTCCGTAATACCCCTGGAATTTGTTTCCTTCTCCTCCCCTCTGCTCCTCACTGCTTTGGTTCAGGGGACTCGGTGGCCTCCCCTCCTTTGAGGATCCCCACACTTCCCGACTGCCCAACCCTGCCTTGTTCTTCTCCATGGCATTTCTCACCTTCTAACACATCCTATTGTTTACTTATTTATATTGTGAACATGTTTTATTTATCATATTATTTATAATGTTTATGATCTCTCTCCCCTCACTAGAATGTCAGCTCCAGATGGGCAGGGATTTTTGCTTTTTTCTCTGGTGTGTTCTCATTGCCAGCAGCAGCACCTGGCACACAGTAGGTGCGCAGTAAGCGCTTGGTGGATGAGTTGCTGCGTTCATTGTGCAGATGAGGCATAGCTGGTCCTGCTCACTCCAGCTTCCTGCTGGGCTGCAGTTTTCTCATCTGAAGTAGGAAAGAGTGATGGGCCTGTCCTGCCTCCCTTGCAGGTCCGCATACTGCGTTTAGTTAGAAAATACAGCTAGGTGTGCAGGGAACACAGTTTGAGAAGGATAGAGCTGTCTGCAGTGCTAGGTCATGGTATGCATTCTCAGTCTGGGATTCTGTGTAAGGCAGGGTGAGCTGGTGGGAGTGGAAAATCCAGCCCATGCTCCATGGTGCAGCAGAGCCTGCCAGGGGCTAAGGAGCAGCCACATCTCTGTGCAGTTCCCATCTGGCGTCTCTCCCCACCTTGTAGTCCTTCAGCTGTCCCGGTTGCCTTGCAAATAACATGCACGGAGACTGATACTCTTTCCCCTGCAATCTTCCTCCTACTGGCCCACCAGAGCATAACAAGTAGAGGTATTCTGTGAATATTGGTTGAATCAAGGAAGGTGTGGCTGTTTTAAAGAGATGCCAAAAAAAAAGAAGAAAGCTTTAAAACCTGCTATTAAATAAACACCCGTTTTTGTTTTGTCTTGTCCTCTTTTTCTGCAGTAGAACCCGGCAAGCAGCAGCTACACCCCATGAGGCTGTGCCTTTGGCCACTTGTTTCATTCTGCATTTCCTGGGTATCCTCTTTGCCAGGCACTGTGGTAGACACTGGGCTACAAACATAAGAATGCCTGGCTCCTGCTCCTGCAGCAAGCATGCTCTCTATAATTAGGCCTGAGCCTAGGTGACAGAACCGACTCCCTTTGGAGAGAAGGATCACTGTCTTGATGTGTACTTTCAAATGGGCTAAAAACACGGTCTGGGTTGTCTGGGCTCTGGGCTGCTTCAGCTGCTGCCATCTTGAAGGTCTAAAGCCTGCAGGAGTGCATCCTTCCAGTTTCTTTGGCGGGCACTCTTGAATTGGTTCCTTCTGCTGTAGGAGACAGTGGTCCTCAGTTGTACTACCCCCCTCCCGTCCTCTTCCTCACTCCTGTGGCTGTTAGTCATTCTGGAAACTCAAGTTGGCTCATGCAAGGTACCTTTGGAAACATCCCCCACCCTGCTCGTAAGCCCGGACAGTCCAGAGGGGCCGTTGTGTGGTCACTAAGAGGTGTTAAGGTTTCACATTCATGCTTTCTCTCTGAAGAGAAAACAACACATGTTGAAATAGGGAGAAATCCCAGCAGCAGTGTGGTTAAAGCAAGAGTTGCATAACAGGTTTAGGAAATGTCCGGCCGTTGTGGATCAAGTTGAGTGGCTGCAGCTTTGTGTCACCAGGAGGACTTCCTCTGGGTCCACTGAGCCTCTGGATCCATCACATGGATCCAGTGAGAGACTCAGAAAGCTCTAGGACCCTCAGGTCTGGCTGGCCGCGTGGTCTATGGTACCTTCTGCTGGTGAAAGCCCCTAACCCCGCCTGTCTCTTCTTGTACCGACAGCTTTTGTTCCCTGGCATGGCCAGAAAGGTGCATTTGAGATGCTGCTGTGGGTGGGGGCTTGGGAGGAGTGTGTGCGTGTCAGAATTATGCCGGTGTTGAAGCCCCTGGAGAGGCCACCAAACTAGGGGGCAGGCCCTATGAATTTAAGTCCTGGTCCCTGCCAGTAACCAGCTCGGAAATCTTGGGCAAATCATTTCTCTGGGCTGGTTTTCTCCTCATGAAACTAGACTAATATCATCTACTTTACCTTTTTGACAGGGCTGTTGGGAAGCTTAGGTGAGATCACATTTGCAAATGGCTTTTGTAAACCTTAACATGCTAAGCTAATGACAGCTTGTATCAGAGGCAATATGCTTACTGATTAGGGCTGTTCAGGTTAATAGCACAGGCCCTGGGACCAGCCTGCCTGGAGTGGCACCTGGTCAAGTTACTGAAAGCTTTCTGTACCTTATTTTTCTCATCTGTAAAATGGGGATAATAACAGTATCCACCTCAGAGTGTTACTATGAGAATTAATTGAGATGATACACCTAGAGCGTTAAGAATAGTGCCAGGCACTTGGTAAGCACTCAGTTAATATTAGTTTCTATTATTATTTGTAAAAGTGTTATTACTTGAATGCCTGGATATGTTTGTATATTGCCATTGCAATTGTGTATTGCGGTATTTTTGTATTATTTTAACTTTTATTTGGTCATTTGATCCTCCTAGCTTTCCTTTGAAGGCGAGAAAAGGCACGTGTTGCTTCTCATTTCATATTTGAGAACACTGAGCTTCAGAGAAATATCATGCCCCGGGACTCAGGCCTTCTTCTGCTACAGAGCTGGGGTGGGAGAAGTGAGGGAGGGAACGAGGTAGGAGCAAGTAAGTGGTTGTTCGTGGCAGCTGAGTGCTTGAGCCAGGTTCTGGGAGATGGAAGAGAAAGGGCTGGGATTGGGGGTGAGGCCCAGCTGCACTCTTGGGAGGGAGGAACTGGAGTCCAGGGAGCACCAGCAGGAAATTGCGGCACCCTGAAAATATGGCACAGAATGCAGGGTGCTAGCGTATAGTTAGGAGTTCTTCAAGCACATACGTCAGTAAGGAGGAGATGATGACAAATGGTTATTGCCACAGGATATTTTCGGCTCTGTCTGGTTTCCCTCTCTGGAACAAATTGCAGCTGCTCTGGCACCTTCTCCTTTCGGCAGGGAGTTGGAGGTGCACTCAGCATAGTGATTTGAATGCAGACTGGTCTGAGCATTTCCTTTCCAGATCACTGTGTGAAAGTGACCTAGTGGGAAGAGCAGTACATCATAGTTCCTTGGTCCACTAGGGCTGCAGTTTTCTTTTCTGACAAAGGGAAGAGTAACAGTGATTGCCCTGCCTCCCTTTTAGGCCCACTTACTGCATCTAGTAAGAACATATAGCTAGGTTTGCAGGGAACACAGTTTAGAAAGTATAAAGCTCTCTGCAGGTGCCAGGTCATGGTATTTATTATCAAACTGGGATCCTGTTAGAGGGGTAGAGTTAGCTCGTTGGAATGGAAAATCCAGGCTCTCATTCCAGCACGACCGAGGATTCACTGCAGCTGCGTGGCCTTGGGCACTTAACCTCTCTCCTTACACGGTGTCTCCCATCTGTTGAGCAAAGATGGGGAGGCCGTCTGCTGCCGCCTCTTTGGCTGGCTTAGCGAGGAAGAGCCAAGTCCTACCCAGTGTGCTCAGACGTACGTTTTAAATTGGTAATGCAGGATGGGCAATGATAGCAGCAGTAACCAGCAGGCTAGAGAAGGACGAGGCCACCTTCAGGGAGGGCAGTGGCATGCCCAGGGCGTAGGGATTCTCACTTCATATGCCCACTCTTGTTTTTCAGGGGAGTCTGTCTCTCTGAGCACCAGGCAGAAGAGTCTGGGGACATGGTGGGGAGGGGCGGGAAGGTGACTAATCACCCTGAAGCACGGCTGTGTGTGTTTGCCGATGCCTGGGTTCTTTCCCACCTTGGTCCTTCCCGTCTCTGTTTTCCTTGCTTGCTCAAGAGGAAAAGGAGGGAACACACAGGTGCCTTTGTCTCAGGGTCCCCACGGAGCCCACGTTGAGGGTTCTGCAGGCGCCTTGCCTTCCCTTGTGCAGGGCCTGGCTTTAGAAGCGGAACGTGGAGGGTTGCAGCCTGTGGGAAGCTGGCCAGCCAGGCTTGCCGGGCAGCGGGACCCGCCGGGCACTGCCTCTGACTCATGCTTCGTCCTCCCCTCCCCTGCCTTCTCTGCCCTAATGTGGATCACGGTGTCCCAGGGCTGTCAGGAGCCTGGGTTAAAGGTCCTGGGTGGCTGGTGGATAATTAGATCCGAGGGGTCAGACCAGAGAGGCAGGGAAGCCCTCAAAGGAAAGAAGATGTGGCCGGTGTGTGTATACGCGTATGAGAGTGGAAGGGGTGAACTGAGGGTGTGTCTTGAACTGAAGAATCAAGAAAGTTCCTTTCCTTAGTCACTGACTCTGTGGTTGGTTTGCTAAATGTTGGCTTGCCTTAGGCTGATTCCTATTCATGTTGCTACCTCGGAAGATTGAAAAGGCATTTGTGAAAGTGTAACTTCATCCCCTGCTAGATTACAGTAAGCGCTGCATAATGATGTTTTGCTCAACAATGGGCCCGATATATGACAGTGGCCCTATAAGATCATAATGGAGCCGAAAAATTCCTGTTGCCTAGTGGTGTCCTAGCAGTGTGTAATGTCACAGCCACACATTACTCTCATGTTTGTGGTGATGCTGATGTAAACAAACCTACTGCGCTGCCAGTCGTATAAAAGTCTAACACATGCAATTATGCACAGTATATAATACTTGAAAATGATAATAAATCACTGTGATACTGTTTTATGCATTTACTACTCTATACCTTTTATCATTAGTTTAGAGTGTACTCCTTCTGCTTCTTAAAAAACAGTTAACTGTGAAACAGACTCAGGCAGGTCCTTCAGGAGGTATTACAGAAGAATCCAGAAGGCATGGGGATGACAGCTCCGTGCACGTTACTGCCCCCAATAGACTTTCCAGTGGGATAAGATGTGGAGGTGGCAGACAGTGACATCGATGATCCTGACCGTGTGTAAGGCCTAGGCTAATGCATGTGTTTGTGTCTTGATTTTTAACAAAAAAGTTTAAAAATAAAAAAAAAATTTTTTTTAAATGGAAGAAAGCTTATTAGAATAAGGATATAAAGAAAGAAAATATTTTTGTATAGCTGTATAATGTGTGTGTGTTTTAAGCTCCGTGTTATTACAAAAGAGTCAAAAAGTTAAAAAAAAAATAAAAAGCTTACAAAGTGAAAAAGTTACTGTAACCTAAGGATAATTTAATATTGAAGAAAGAAATTGTTTTGTAAATTTAGAGTAGCAAGTGTACTTTGTTTATAAAGTCTACAGTGGTGCACAGCAACGTCCTAGGCCTTCACGTTCACTCACCACTCACTGACTCACCCAGAGCAACTTCCAGTCCTGCAAGCTGCATTCATAGTCAGTGCCCTAGACACGTGTGCCATTTAAAAATGTTGTCTTTTATACAGTATTTCCATTGTGCTTTTTCTATACTTAGATTCCTCTAGGTGCACAAATGCCGTTGCACTGTAGTTGCCTACAGTAGCGTGCTGTGCAGGTGTGCAGCCTAGGAGCGATGTGCTCTGCCACGGAGCTTAGGTGTGCAGTAAGCTGCACCATCTAGGCTTGTGTAAGTGCACTCTGTGTTCACACGACAATGACATAATCGCCTAATGACGTGTTCCTCAGAATGCTTCCCTGTCGTTAAGCAACGTAGGGCTATAATTAAGGGTGCCTGTGGGGTAAAACCGTGTGTGGGCGGGAGGCAGGAGGCTCGAGGCAGCCCAGGTCTCTCCCCACCTGAGTCCCCATCTGGCAGGGAGGACAGAGGTCCAGTGACTCATTCCTCTAAGGGGTGGCGAACTGTCCTCAGCGATCCTGAACCTCATGGAGAGGCGTCAGGAACGGCCCCCTGAAGATGTCATAGCTCACTACCTATATCTAGACCTGGATGTTACAACAAAGCTATTCACTCTGTCCCCTAGAACGTCACAGCCTGTTCCCAAGGTGCCTGGCCATCTCCAGGACGCCTGCACCCCACTGACACTCCGATTTGGGCCTTGCGACCACAGAATCAGCTGAGAAAGTGTCCAAGGTGTGGGGTCGCCAGGCCGGGGAGCTGCCAGGCAGGAACAGTTTCGGCGGCTCCTCTTTTCCTCCCTGTTCTGAAATTTTGGTTCCCCCAAGGGCAGCCCAGCCTCCTCCCTGGGTGGGAAGTTTCACTGCCGAGCTAAAGGCCCGAGAAGGGCGGAAGCAGGAGGAGGAAGGGAGGACGAGCGGTCCTATCAAAGGCATTTCTGCTCAAAATTGGTTCATAATTAATGGGTGGCAGTCGGGGCCAGTGGAGCGGCAACCAGATAAGTGGCTAAAGGTTAAATACAGTCATGTGTTCTGTGAAGGTTTAGGGTTTGCCTGGGTGGCCTTTCCCGGCCAGGTCACAACTTGTAAGGTGAAGAGAGACTTGTCAGTGTAGGTGACAAGGAGCCTCGCAGCCCTGGGGCTTGCTCTAGAGACTCAGGTTTGTGTGTCATTCCTTTTCACTTTTTAAAGGTAACTGGAGGCCGGGTGTGGTGGCATCTGCCTGTAGTCCCAGGCGCTCGGGAGGCTGAGGCAGGAGAATCGCTTGAGCCCAGGAGTCAGAGGTTGCAGCGAGCTGTGATCAAGCCACTCCAGCTCAGGCGACAGAGGGAGACCCTGTCTCTAAAATAAATAAATGAATGAATGTAACTGGATAGCTGGAGATTTTTTCCTGTCCTCTCTCTTCCCTTTTAGCAGTCCTCTCTTAGAGGTGGATCCTCATATAAAATGCCAAGTGCTCAGTTAGCTGGGTTTGATAAAGGGCCTGGGACACAGCTGGAGGACTTTTCTCCTACTGTTTATAATAGTCCAGGGTGTAGACAGAAGTTCTCGGATCTCGCAGCTTCTGGAAGCCGAGTCCTGTTTCTCTAAGAGGCCCACAGGCACCAACCTGCTAACCCAGGGCCACCTCTGTTTCTGTGTCCGCGGATGCCTCGACATAGGAAGTCTTTGTTGCTAGATCGTTTGCCGGGTGTTTTGAAGGAGGACGTGTGGGGGCCGTTTTCCGTGTCCTTAGACAATGCAGACCTGTCACCCAGAAGAAAGGATCTCAAAGATTGGATGGGGTTGCTGTGGAGCCTTAGAAAACGCCCTGTGGGGGAGAAGGGTTGTCTGCAGAAGGGTTAAAACCCTAAAGTGGGTGTGAGACTGGATGTGTCTCTGTTAATGGGGTTTTTCCCCCTGAATCTGGCTTTTCAGGCAATAACTGAATTTTAACGTACGTGTATTTATGTAGGCCAAGAAGAGTGTAGTGTTAAATTCACTTACTTAGAAAATTACTGAAGATTTACATTTAGTACTTAGAGCTTCAAAAATATCAGCTCAGAAACTTATAAATTGTAAAAACAATGTAACAATAAAGAATATATTTACAAGTTGAACTCTCGGCTACTTATTTTCTTCCCCCCAAAGTCAAGTTTCAGAAGGAGGTGGAGAAGGAGTTGAAACAGCAGTTTGCCATTATGGGATGCATGTTAGCACAACCGTGGGTGGCAGCAGGCTCCGTTTACCCTTGGAATTAGTGCTTTTCTCCCCACCGGCTTCTGAGAGTGGGCCGGCTGGTGACGCTTTGCCTGACCTTGGGTAAGAATTTTTTTTCAGCTTCCGTTGAGTGTCTGTCTCTTCCAAGGATCTTTTGCATTTTCTGATCATCCAATCATAAGAAAGTTTCTGAAATTCTCTTTCAGACCCTAAAAACCAAATGTTACTCCAAAACTGGGCTTCTACTAGAAGCTGCTTTAAATTGGAAACAGATTTCTGATCTCTGAGCAGCCAAAGTTTAAGGGGCAGGGAGAACCCCAGGGGCGTTTGTCCTACTGGAACTGGCCATTCGCGGTTGGTTTGGCTGACGTGGAAAACGGGGATAAGAGAAGGAAGGCAAAGGCACATCTTCCCGTATCGACACACATAGAATGTTTATATTAACATTTGCGCTTTAGAGTGAATTGTGCTTAGCTTGAAATGACCAGCCTCCCACCAACCAAGCAACCCTGGGAAAAACATCTAACTCATCTGAGTCTCGGTTTCTTCGTCCGTGAAATGGCAAGATTGAGCTAAAACTAAATGGTCTCTTGGGCAGTTTCCAGTTCTAAAATTTCCACTCCTTATTTACATGGGGCAGTACAACTTGTGGCTCCCTATTTTGGCTTTGCTTGTAAAATGTAGAGTCACAAGCACTGTTGCTTTGAAGAGGAATCCGGGAAGACCCTGTGTTGGAATTCGGCCAGAGGACCGAGGGGCGGTGAGGAGCCAGCTGCCCACGTACCATTTCAGGGCCCTGCTCTTCTCCACATTCCAGTGTGCCCGCCTAGAGATGATAGTTGATTTAATCTACTTGAAACCTCCAGTGACAACACTTCAAGACTGCAAACTGTTCACCCAGGCAATTCCAGAAATGCTGAATGGCCACAGCCCCGCCCGGGGTTCAAGGAGAGAAGTGTGGCAGATGCTTCTGGAAGGCCCTGTTTATAGCTCTCTGACTTCTTCCTGCCGGGACCTTTCACAAGTTCACTACCAGGAAGCTGAGTCATCCAGGGGTCAGCTGGCCTGGCCAAGGTCGCCCGGCACTGCCAGAGGCACAGACGGGGTGAGCCCAGACTGTTCATTCCGGGGGAGCGTCTGCGGGACCAGCAGGGTCCGGGAGCTGGGGAGTCTCCCTGCATTGCCCCGGCACGGGGGTTCGCACTCCCTGTAGGTGTCACAGTGAAAAACCTGGTCTTGTTTCCTTCACTTCATTTCTTCCCTCCTGTTCTTCTCTTTCCTTCCTGAGTCCAAGGCAGGAGATCAGGACTGAACAGACGGGTAAAATGCCCTCTTTACACCGGTGTTCAGGGCTCAGCAGGGGCTCTGTGTCCCTATGCCTTGCTTCCTGGGGTGCAGCAGGCTTCAGGTGACACCAGCCTCCTCAGGGCCTCTGTCCCCATCCCACCGGCCCTACCTGTGCCTGAAGTCCCTCTTGCCTGAGCTTCACCTATCTGACCCCCCTCAAGCCTTTAGTAGTCACTCCCAGGACCCCTCCCCAAATCGAAATCAGCTCCCCTGCATTTGTCCTCATGGCACCTTCTGCTTTTGCTGCATGACATTCAGAGCTTGGAATTTTTTAGCTGTAGGCTTTTTAGTTTACTTTTTCCTTCCCCAACTAGACTGTAAACTCCTCGAAGGCCAGGAGACGCCTACTTCCTCATCCAGCAGCCCCTAAATGGCGGCCATTTAGGTGGTGGGTAGAACTTTCTGGTAGGATGATCCTGGGGTTTTACCGGCTAAGACTTCTGCAGTCTGGGGTCTCACTCATCCGTGGTGGCAATGTCCTCCTCTCACTTCTGGAATCCCGGCTCATCAGATGATGCTGGTTTAAATTATACACCTGAGCTCCTTGTTTCCAGGGAGGGTTTCAGTCAGCATAAAATCTCATCCGTGATTGAGGGTTTCTGCCGTTCCCTTCAGCATCCAATAAAACTTCCAAAAGCTTAGGAAATAATTTGTACGTATTGTCTAGCTTAGAGTTAGCCGGTGGGTCCCAGAGGCTGAAAGTTGCGTCTGTGAGTTCTTTCCTCTGGGGTCTTTCCCCGAGACCCTTGGAGCAGCAAGCCTGGTGTTTCGTGCATCCTGCCATCTTCCTCCTATGAGAGGTGAAAGGTGTGTGAAGAAAGGAGAACATCCCCTCCAGCTGTGACTTGGCACCAGCCTGGTGCCAACTGCATGTAAATCATCCCGTGTCACAGAGATAATTTGATAGTGTTTGCGTAACATCTGGGGAATTTACCCTGCACCCCTGCTTTGGTCTGTAGCATCTCTGGGTGCTGCAGCCAGCCCTGGTGGGTCTCATACCCTCAGCTGGTACCCTGCGCAGTGGGCCCCAGACCCCAGGCCAGGTGCATTGCACTGGGGGACCCAGATCCACAGCAAAGAGAAGAATTTGGGGCTTCAAAAACATGCTTTGTACCTGGCTGTGGGTGAAATTTAGTTCAGCTCTGAATCGTTGGCGGTTGTTTACTGAGCATGGGTTTTGGTGAGTACGGTGCTGGGTGCCGAGATGACATCCGTGAACGGCACTGCCCTTTCTTTACGCTTCTCTCCAGCTTTCCTGGGAGTCGGACACACAGATGCACCACCTGATGTCATTGTAAGTGGAGGAATGAGCAAGAGAAGGCTGGCGACAGGGCTGCTATAAAAATCCTTTCTTCTGTGCATGATAGGCTAATTGTGGGGCGTGCTTTGGAGGGTGCGGTCGCCATGAAGGGCGTGGAAGCTGGACTTGTAGGAGCTGGCAGGGCCACATCCGACTTGGGAGAGGAACATGGGGCTTCTCGGGTGCTCAGCTCCCTGAACTGTCCAGCCTGGATAGTTGATGTCCAGATAGGTGAAATGACTGCGCAGAGGTCCTTAGGGATTTGGTGGCAGAGCTGGACAGGAATTTAGGTCTTCTAACTCTTCGAGCAGGGCTCTGTCCGTTTTATCATGCTCACACTTAGTTGCACAGTTTGGAGGATCGCCCCTGTTTGGTAAGGTGAGACACACCACTCGGTGTGAACATCGGTGCCCTGTGGCACCCAGAATCGGAGGGACCAGAGAGCCTGCCCTCACCCATGGGCTGGGGAGGCCCGAGTCCCCTGGGGCAACCGTGTAGCATGGGAGAGGGGGCAGAACCCACCAAGGGCTTCCCTGCACCCAGTCCAGCAGCTGAACTTGGCTGGCATCTGGGCATTGCCCTGGAGCTAGTCACCCACAGTTCAGAGGGTAGCGAAACTTGAGCAGGGGGAGGGCCTTTGCCCCGCCCAGCCCTGGCCCCAGACTTTAGCACTGGTCAAAGGCCCCTAGACCTTGCCCTTGGCTCTGAGCAGCCAGGCTAGGTGAGTGAGCACTTTTGTTTGGGACTCGCTAGGCCTGTGCAAACTGATACTAGTGATTCTCCCTGCCCCCTCCCCAGCCAGCTATCCAAGTCTTCTTTGCTACGTAATCGGGATTCATTTAAGCAGGCTGGTCTGTTCATTTAGAAATGGTTAGTGAAGAAACGTGCACTTGTGGGGCTCAGAGCCCCTTACAGGGCTGCCATGGATAAGTCCCCTTGCCCTGCCGGGCCTTGGTTTCCCTTCTGTTAAGAGGGGCCTGGGGAGGGAAGGGCCGCTCGAGTGGTCATGCCGCACTCTGGTGTCCGAGTGTGGTGATTACGGGTGAGTCTGCCCCACCAGGGCTGATCCTGGAGGGCATCCTCCTCCTACGCAACCGGAATCTTCTGACGGCATCAGCAAAAATGACGTCTTTCTAGGAATTTGCTGTTTATCCAAAAAGACAGAAATAAAAACACCAGGCAGATGCACTCCAGACCGCATGCCAAGGGCTTTTCATTGTTTGCTGTAATGCTCACGGAGACTTGAGGAGGTTGGGGCCATCACGAGCCCTACTGGCAGACAGGGAACCAGGCTCCTAGAAGCAGTAACTTGCCCAAAGACACAGGCGTCTGGGAGGAGGCTGCATGCAGAGGGGGGATTTAGATGGGGGGGGGGGGTGGGCAGAGCCTGTTCTGCCGGCCTTGGGCCTTCCTGGGGCTGTGTATTCATTCCAGAGGCTGCCTCACGTTTGTCAAGCTGTGCTGGTCAGAAGGGATCAGGTAGGGTTTCATTTCTGTCCCTTCACTGGGAGGGTGCAGGGACTGTGGCCGGGGGTTCCCAACACCAGTGCTCTGTGGCTGGTAGTTCCCTTCAGGGACCCTGGGTCTATTGTGTGGTTTATGATCATTTTATTCTGTAGTCTAATGCTGCGGTCCCCAATCCCCAGGCCACAGGCTTGTACCAGGCCAGTCCGTGGCCTGCTAGGAAGCAGGTGTCGCATCATGACCTGAGCTCTGCCCACCCCCATGACCCCCCCAGGCCCCTCCCCCATCGGTGGAAAAATTCTCTTCCATGAAACAGGTCCCTAGTGCCAAAAAGATTGGAGACTGCTGGTCTAATGGGATTCAATTCAAACCTGCAATGAAGTCCTTTGTGCCAAACAGCCATTTATCAGCAAGCAGAAAAAACCACCCATACCTTCCAGCAAGACTAAGCTTTTTGGCTACAGTAGTTCTTAATGAGAAGGCAAGCCGTTTGCATTAACGTAGGTGGTGGTTTTCTTCCTGCCAGGTAGGGAACACACTGCAGCCTTTCTAAAAATATTTACAGTGAAGATAAACATCTGTTGAGCACCTACTTACTGTGCTGCACTAGGTGATTGATGCACTTAAGCTTGCTCCTTTATTCACCTCAGGAAGCAGGTGAGGAGGAGGATTTTACGGATGAGGGGACTAAAGTTTAGGGAAGTGAAGTGACTCATCCAGGTTCATGCAGTGGTAAATAAAATACAATAGGCTTTCGATGGGGAGGTGGGTAAGGACAGGGCCATCTTTGTGTCATCAGGTGTGTGAGTGGATGCATAAACTTCAGAGGGATCCTGCTGGCTTCCCTGCTGCCCCAGGGCACGTGCCCAGAAGGGTGGCTGCCCCCCCTTGCTGGGAGGTCTCTCCTGGTTTGACCTCCCCCAGCCCAACCCAAACCCTGCCCTCCCTGTGGTGGCCCTTGGCCCTCTCATTAGTCTAGTTTCCTCAACCAGAATGTAAGTGAGCATTTGGTGGGGAGTGTTGAACTAGGTTTCCTTGAGATTCTGTGATTGGGATATTTTGCAAAATGCGGTGGAAGGCTGGTCAGAGGGGCAGAGTGTGGGAATTGGGGGCTGGAGCCTGGGTGAGTTTTAACTGTTTCCTCATTAGCAAAACAAAGTGGGGGGGCGCTGGAGGGGTGGCAGAGCTCTGAAATCAAGGGAAAGCTCACTGAGGCTGGGACCCTGGTGCTGCCAGGCTGCAGTGGAAAGTCGGGGGGAGGGTAATTTGTGAGCACGAGACAGGTGCCTGGATTCTGTCCCTCCCTCTCCCCGCACACAGTGCCTGTCCTGTTCTGGGGTGGGTTGATGTGCTTCTGCAGCACCTCGATGTGGACTCAGATGTTAAATTCGTTCTCCCATGTGGCCTTTTGATGCTTCAGCTACTTTACATATATGCCAGGAAAAGAAAACCCTTTGAGGAAGAGGCGTTTCTTGAGTCTACCTCTGATGTCCTGCCCTTAATTCTCAGTGGGGTGTTTCTAAGCCACCCCATATGGATGGGGCTGGCTGGGTCGCGGGAGGCCCTGGGTAGACCAGCGGACTAGCAGTGGTTAAACTCCCTCCTGAAAGCAGCCTGACTATTGGAATATTTCAGCGTGACCCTCTGAATACTGACAAGCGCCAGGCTGTTGTCTGTCAAGATGCCTCCCTGCCTGTGACCTCAGCTGGTGGGTGCTTCAAGCTCTGTTCCAGGACAGAGAATGGGTTTGTATGGAGCCAGCCACTATTGCCCAGTCCTGATGGGGCCAGTGGCCGAGCCGATGGCCGGGGTTGTGGACCAGAGTGAAGTCGTGTCCCTCTGTGGGGCTGGGCTGTTGACTGTGCCGGCAAGTGTGCTGCTGGCAGCCTGGCACAGACAGAGCCCCCTGCGGCTGTGTGCACGTTAATTAACAAGGGAGGATTTAGGTGCCTTCGACATAGTCAAGGCTGCTCCTTTTTCCCCAAGGACGGGCACATAGGAGGTGGCATACATGCGACTTAGTGTGGTCGTGGAAGCAGAGGTACCGGGGACAGAAGGGAAGTTGGAGCTCACCCGTGAGCCCTTAGCGTACCTACACTACGGGAGAGCTTGTGGAGCCCGACTACCTGGCTTCCAATCCTGCTTTTGACTTTGAGACCTTGAGGAAAGTTGCTGTGCCCTCTGTGCCTCAGTTTCCCTGCTTGTAAAATGAGGCTTAATAGCTGCAACTATTACTGTTTTTATTATTATTATTATTATTATTATTTTGTAGATAGAGGCACTGGGGGCTCAGAGAAGCAAGGTGATTTACCCGAGGCCCACACAGTTGATTAGTGCGGGATGTGGGACTAGAAAGAAGTGTGACTCAGCCTCTGCCCCTCCAGCCCAGCGCTCTCCCCTCCCTGTCTGTCTCCCAGCGAGGTCACTCATTATACCCATGAAATCCCAGCCCTGTTACCTGGCATCTTGGGAATTTGCCCCACCTGTATGGCAGAGAGAATTTAATCCTTTTGGGCGGGCCACAAAGTGGATGTTCTGAGTGCGTGCTGGGTACATCTCGCCTGTCCAGGCATGGATCCTTTCAGCCCTCCCTCCTTCTGGTGTATGACTGTCTAGAAGAAGGGGAGAAGGCCAGGTTTGGCTCCTAGGGTCAAGCAATGTGGGACTGGCATCCTTCGAGCCACTGGTAAGGTGGTGAGCTGCTGCCCGGGGACAGAGAGGGAAACCGAAGTGGTGTGTAATGTTATGGTGGCCTTGCAAGTGACCGCAGCTTCGGAGAGAGCAGCCAGCCTGTCCAGGTGCCCAGTGGGGAGGGCTTCTGTTGCAGAGGCCTGCTGCCTTCTGCATCTGGGGGAGCCCATCTGTCTTGCTTACTGTGAGGCTTTGCAGAGCTCCTGTTCAATCACTGGTGTGTGCAGGACACCTGAGTATAAAGTAAATTGCAAACTCTTTAGCAAGGTGCTAAGAGCCTTCTGTAGCCCCGACCTGCCTTTCTTCCAGCAAACATTTGAGGATCATCTAATGTTGCAGCTGCTCTCCTAAGGCCGGAGCTGTCTCTCCGCCCATATCTTGCTATTGTCTTTTTCTTTTCCAGTCAAAGTAACATATGCGCATAGTCACAAAATCAAATAGTACAGAAGGGATCGTAGTGACAGCTCTATTTCTTGCAGCTTGACATCTGATCCCTCTTTCTAGGTGCCACTCAGTTGGCCCCTCTTCAGGCTGGATGTGATCTGGGGTCTGGACCTTCACGCTGCAGCATGCCCTCCTGCGGCCTGTCCCAAGGGGAAGCTGGGTTTGGTGCCGTGGCTTCTTCCCGTGGAGGCTGAGGGACTTGGTTATCTCTGTCTTGGTGGAATTGGTATTTTCCACCCAATGCATGATGGAAACTCTTCACAGAGTCTTTTGTCCCTAGAAATAGCCGTGCCCCCTGATGCATGCCTCAGTGGATCCTGAAGGTTCCAGGATATGTCTGGAGAGCATGAGTGACAGGTGGCAGGAATCCTTTGTGGTCCAGGCTCTGCACTTCAGAGTTGGCAGTTAACCAGGAGATTGACTGGTCTGTTCAGGACAAATGTGACCTTCAAAAATTGGGACCCCCGTGGGATGTAAGTGAAAGGGCAGAAGAACTTTTGTGGTTGTTCTCACATGTGTGAATCCACTCCCCCCATCAAGGTGCCCAGAGTGCTGCAGGAAGCCTGGCCTTCCTCTAGGTGAGGCAGGGAAGTCCGTGTAGACTTGCTCTAGCTGGACGAGTGTTTCCTGCCAGGTTTCAGCTCTCTGTTTTGACTTGGTGCGCCTTTTCTGACTGATTTCCCAGTGAGCCAGCCCCTCGCTTGCTTCAAAATAGGGGTTCTTAAGTGGGGGCTTTTTAGAATAAGCTGCGGAGCTTTTCTCAGAATGTACATATATGCCTGGAGCTCCCTTGCACCACTCCTCTGTTGGACTCGGATATGTGATCATGCTCCCGTCCTACCCCCCTGTATTTTAAGGGCGGGCAATGACCACTTTCGGAGGAATCATTTTTCTCTTGCTGGTTTCTGAACTTTCAGAGGACAAAATTTTCCTTTTGATAAAATATACATATATATGAATTTGTGTAGATGTATATATATTCTCTGTGTATATATTTTTGCCAGTTGGGAGATGTAAAAAAAAAGAGATGATGTGGGATTTTGAACTTGTGAATCAACTTCTCATGCTTCAGAGCCCTGCGAATGTCGCGGTTGCCCTGTAGGACTATTGGCCCTGCTCCACTCTTGGCTCATGGTGAGTGGGAATATTGCTGGGCGATGTCTTCACACAGGTTTTTAGAGGCCCAGGGTGTGATCATCGCAAGCCTGATTATGAGTCCGTCTTCCGCAGAGGAGCACAGGCAGGGAGCAGGTTCCGAGTCAGGAACGCTGGGAGTGGGGAAAGTTTTACTGTGCGTGGTGCTCCTTGATGTGGTCTGGGTTTCTGCACTTGTGGCGTGTGCCTCCGAGGATTCTGGAAGGTGAGACAGGGCTTTCCAAGGCCTGGATGGGGTTTGTGGCTTTACTCTGGAAGACAATTCTTTCCACAAAGCACTGTGCCAAAAAGCCTCTTCCTCCTGGTCTCCTTGCCGTGGCGTTTCAGTGGGGAAGGACTCTGTAGGAACGAGCTCCTGGCTGTGGACGGCAGTTGGCCTTGTGTCTCGAGAGGGTCACCAGCAAAGGGCTGCAGTGGCGGATGGGGCAGTGGGAGAGCTGCCGGCCAGAGAGATGGTTGTAGGATGAGGCTTGGAAAATGGGCAGCGGGGTGCTGGGCTTGGCCCCACAGTCTGGCCGAGGCATTCTACTGTGGTTCGATTTAGCTTGGGCACAATTGGCAGACAATTGGTAAAAAAAACTTACCAATTTGGTTTCTAGTTGTGAGGCAGACACTGGTAGCAGAAGCTAACATCATTTGGCATTTTTCTAGCACCTTCTAGGTGCCTGAACCATATTCCTTTGTCTGGGAGAAAGTCTGGAACGGAGATTGCTGGGCAGCCTCTGGAGCTCAGCCCTGGTCCCCTGTGCTGTTTGTCTGCTGCCTGGGTCCCCGATGCACCAGGTGCAGAGGGGACGTACAGCAAACGCTTTGGAATGAACAAAGGAGTAGAATCCGCATGATCTTCTGATTCCTAAAACTGCCACATGTACTTTGAACATGGGAAGTTTTTTGTTTTCAAGAAATCAACAAAGGATGGTTGACAAATCGCCAGCGGCCCCCACATCAGGCAGGGGGTTGGTGGCCGAGTGACAGGTGCTACAGGGCTGCTGGCATGTCCCCTGCAGGCTCCCCACTAGGCCCGCCTGCCCCCTTCTCTCTGCTTTTCTGGCCCGAGGCCTGGGTCCCAGGCTCCTGCCGGGGCCTCAGTTCCCCATGTGAAAAGGCAGGGGCTGGGCTGGGCGCACTCTCTCCCCGGGGCCTGGTAGCCGTTACATGATCCTGGGCCAGCTCACCTGGGACAGAGCACACATTTTCCACTGTCCCTCCTCCCTCCTCCCCGCCCTGAGAGAACTGGCCAGCAAGGCAGGCCTTCCCTGTTCTGTCATCTTCATGGAGAATCTGAGTAAGGGGCTGAGCCCTCGCTCCATCTGGCCTTGCTGGGAGTTTGTGGAGCGTCCCTGCCCCGGAGTCCCCCTACAGAGTGGTAGCTCTAGAGCTGGAGGGAATGTGCCCAGGTCCCGAAGCAAGTGGCATGGCCAGTCCAGAGACCCAAGTCTCCCGGGTTCTGGGAGAGAACACTTTCTACCACCTGTAGGTAGGCACGGAGGACACCTGTCTGCTCCTGGCTTGCCTCGAGCTGCTCCCTGCTGACAGGTCTCTGCGTGGAGCTGGAGGGGTCTCCCTGACACCGGGATGTTCTCTGCACTTCCTGCTTCAAGGGCCCAGGTGCCCACTGACTACAGCTGTGTTTTCACAAGTGTGTCCTGCAAGGTGTAACTGATGGTTAAAGTGAAAAAAGGCTCGCATCCAACACAAACTGCAGAGGTCGAAGAAGTGCCCTGTAAAACCATGTTAAAGAGGTTTCTTTCCTGAAGGACTTCCCAGAGCCTTTAATATGCTAATGTGTGTTATGAATTTCCAGGTGAAATGCAAACAGGGAAACTGATTGTAAGGAAACGGGGAGAGTGGTACAGCTCAGCCCTGGGCAGGAACTGAAACCCAGACAGGAAAAGTGATTTGTGAAATTCTGTCTCTGTTTTCTTCCGTGTGTGCATGTGTGTGTGTGTGTGTGTGTGTGTGTGTGTGTTTATTTTTAATCTTTGTCCCCACTCTGTGCATCCTGATTTATTCATTTCGTTTTTCTACCTTCCCACCCTCACTTCCTTTTTTTGGTATGTTACAAATTGTAGTAAAGTATACGTAACAAAATTTGCCGTCTTAAACATTTTTAAGTGTACAGTTCAGGGTCATGAAGTACATTCTTACTGTTACTGCAGCTGTGACCACCATCCGTCCACAGAACGCCTTTCACAAAACCCAAACTCCCATTCCCATTAAACGCTAACCCTCCATCCGTTCCCTCCTTGCCCAGCCCCTGACAACGCTCATCCCACCCTGCGTCCCCCCAGGGGCCCCACGGCAGTGGGATCACACAGCATTTGTCTTTTGTGGCTGGCTCATTTCTCTTGGCACAGGGTCCCCAAGGTTCATCCGTGCTGTAGCCTGTGTCAGAATTTCCCTTCCTTTTTAAAGGCTGCATAATAGTCCCCTGTGCGGATAGACCACATTGTGTGTATGTCGTCACTTGGTGATGGACACTCGGGTTGCTTCCACTCACCCCGACTCCCCCCCCCAGCCCCACTGATCCACCAGGTGGACAGAAAATGCCCAGCCCTCATTTTTACATGTTACCGGAAGAGTCACCAAAAATTTAAAAAAAGAGACTAAATTGATTCTGGACGCTCCGGCTCTGGCCACTTCTGCCTCGCTTCTTAGCTGTGTACCTTCTGCTCTGTTGCTTCTCCTCCGAGGCTGCTGCCGGCCGATCCCTCCTGGTCTCTTCTCTGCACTCTGTTTTGGTGCCCTGGGTGGTCCATGCCACCCTCCTCTCACCGCACACTTTCCTGTTTCCCCATTGTCTTTCCCCCCCTGTGTGCTGGTGCCCACCTCAAGTGGGTGCTCCGCGCAGGCAGGTAGAGGAAGTGAAGGCACCGCAGGACAACTGAGGCCCGGGCCCAAAACTTGGCCTCTCTGGCTTCCCTGTCCCAGGTGTGCATCATTAAATGGGCCTGGAGGACAGGGAATCCACTGAGGGTGTGAAAGTGCCCAGTTGTCCTTGTCATTTCCATAGAGGGTGGTGCACTTGGTTCAGTAATTTGTATTCCAGCTGCCCCATCCCTAATTAAAATGGTGGTGGGTGAGAAATCAATCCCACATTTCACTTTCAGTCTTGGTGTGATGCCAGTTTCCAGGTGGCTCACGTGAGCAGGTACGTAAAGGAGAGACCCACCTGATGACATCACATATAGAAAGGGGGTGGGGTGGGGACAGTCCTTGTTGACACCAGCCCTGCCAGGTGCTTCCCAATAGCTCCCTGGGGGCTGTTGCAGCTGAGGATGGCTACACCCCAAGGTTAAGGAATTCACACCTAGGGCCTGCCCGGCTCTGCCCAGCAGATCACACCCAGGCTTGAGAAAGGGAGTGACACGTGGACTTGAACTTGACTTCTTACTGACAGGGAAGATCTACATCAGGGGGATGGCAAGGACAGCGAAGTCTGAGAAAGTCCACATTTAGGGGAGGTGGGCTGAGAGACACTCTGCCCCGTCACTCAGTTGGTATCCTAAGTTGCGTGTGTTCAATCCATTCATTCCTTCAACAGATACGCCCTGGGCCCCAGGATGAGTGCATCGTGCGCGGCATTGGAGATCTGCCGTGAGTAAGAGACATGACCCGCCTCCGCGGGGCTTAGACCCTGGAAGTTCAGATACTAGAACCGTGCTACTTGGCCTCTCAATGAGTCACCTTCCTGTAGCTCCTCGGTGAAGCGTTCACTCAATAATGATGGTTTTAGACACAAATTGTCTCATTTAATGTTCTCAGCCATCTCTCAAATGAGGAAACTCAAGCTTAGATGAATAACTCACTTGCCCAGTGTCCCCCTGTGAGTGATGGAGTCTGAATTCAGTCCCGGCTCTCTCGGATTCCCGGGCCTGGGATTTTGACCACCAGGTCGTACCACCAGCTGCATCACGCCCTTGCTTTGTGTCAGGGGCAGTGATAAGAAAAAAGCCGGGTGAAACACGAAACTGTATTTGCTCTAAAACTTAAGTGATTTCAAATATCCTGAAAGAGCCGTTTCGCCGCCTCCTCCCCACCATGAGCACCGTGTGTTGTGTACCCTTCTTCATTTGGCCTGGCCAGCGGGCCACTCGGGAGCTAAGTGGTGGTGTCGTGACCACGATTCAGGTGCCCTCTTGATTCAGGTGCCCTCTTGGTTGGTGTATTCACTTGCTTCTTTGTCCTTGGTCTTGTTTGCTTATAATGTATCCTCTCATTAAATTGCATCAAATCCCTTTTGAAAAGTGTTAGAATAGCAATCAATGAAAAAGACAAAAAGGTGCAGGGACACTGACCCTGTCCATTCCCAGAGGTCACCCCCTCCCAGGACCCTGGAACCTAGGTGTCCGGCGGCTGCCTTGGATTAGGCCAGAGGATGTTGTCACCAGCCTGGGTAGGAAAAAGGGGGGAAAGTGGTGAGTTTATTAAGGAAGCTAAATCTAACTTAAAGAACAGTTCTGTAATCAGAGGTAGTCTTTTATTTTAAACATTAAAAATGCCCTTTCTTTTAGGAAATGATTGTAAGAGAGGGCGGTGGTGATTATTGCTTGTACTGTTATTGTTTTTGTGTCCTTTCTTGGCAAAATAAAAAGTTGGCAACAGTGTGCCCATTTTCTGTGTGGTTTTAAGAGCTGGTGAAATCTGAAATCTGAAAATGACCACAAATTCAGGTCATTGGTCTCACACTGTTCCTCCGAGCCCTGGGTGCCTGGGGGTCTCTGCCCTGGGGAGTGAGGGGGAGCCCCGTGGGTCGGGGGAGGAGGCCTCTTCATCCATTTTCAATCAGAGAAGCCCTTCGCCCTTTTTAGTCACAGTGTTAGGTTTTCCGTATGATTTTGTTTGGAGATGAAAGGATTTCCTTGCCAGAAGTTGGAGAGAGCCTGTCCTCCATACTGTGTGTGGGGGGGCAGGGGAGTAGAAGGAAGGGAGGGAGGGGGCGAGGGAGGAAGAAGAGGGAGGAAGGGAGGGAGAAAGGGAGGGAGGAAGGAAAGGGGGAGGAAGGGAGGGAGGAAGAAGAGGGAGGAAGGAAAGGGGGAGGAAGGGAGGGAGGAAGGAAGGGGGGAGGAAGGGAGGGAGGAAGAAGAGGGAGGAAGGGAGGGAGGAAGAAGAGGGAGGAAGGGAGGGAGAAATGACCACGGGAGGCAGGGAGAAAGGCAGGAAGGGAGGGAGGAAGAAGAGGGAGGAAGGAAGGGGGGAGGAAGGAAGGGAGGGAGGAAGGAGAGGGAGGGAGGAAGACAGGCAGGCTGGCTGCTGCTTTGGTAGGACTGAGCCAATGTGGGTTTTCTACTGGGCAAGTATTTCTTGTGTGCTGTACTACTCAGGGTTCTCCAGAGAATTAGAGCCAGTAGGGTGATGTGTGTGTGGAGAGAGAGAGAGGGAGAGAGAGAAATCTCAAGCTCTAATTAAAGAGATGGCTATATCTAAGTCTATGCGTCTTTCGAGAGAGTGAGAGACTTTGAGGAGTCGGCCCACATGATCGTGGGGGTCAAGGCCAGGCGGGCAGGCTGGAGACCTGGGGAAGAGCTGGTGTCGCAGTTCCAGTCCAAGGCAGTCTGGAAACAATTCCTTCCCTGGGGGACCTCAGGGTTTTTTTCTTCTGTGGTCTTCAACTGATGAGACGCCCGTCCCACCCACTCAATGTTTATTGGAACAATGTGCTTTCCTCAAAGTCTGCTGATTTAAATGTTCATCTCATCTAAAAAAAAATACCTTCATAGAACCATCCAGACTGGTTTTTGATCAACTACCAGGACTGTGGACCAGCCAGATGGACTCATAAAAACAACCGTCTCGCTGCTCCAGTGCCTGTTGCACCTGGAGTCACCGCAGGGGCAGCCGGGCCTCTGCCTCCAGGAGACCAGACTGCGCAGGGGAAGAAATCGGGAGCGAGACTGTTTATATTTAAGCACCAACTTACAAAAACAAAACGTAAAACATTTAGCGGTGATAGGGCGGGTGAGGGCTGGAGGATTTGGGGAGATTTCATGGTAGGGACTGAACGGGCGCTTTCAGAACACACAGGTTTCAGGTAAGTGAGGACACAGAAGGCTCCAGAACCTGAGTGGGAACCGCAGGATAATTCTGTGTCTATTTATCCAGGACTCTGAGTTTATAAAGGGTTTCATTCACCTGGATCGTTTTGTTTGCTGCTTGCAACAACCTCGTTTGTTTCTGAGCTGAAGGTCCCGAGGCCCAGAGAGGTTAAGGGATTTGTCAGGGGCCACACAGCTTGCCGGTGGCAGGGCAGGGGCTTCCTACCCCCTTTCTCCCTTTCCTGGGCATGATGATGAATATGTGAACGTGTGTGCCTGGGTGGGAGGGGACAGTGAGGGGCTGGGGCTTTACTCCAGGAAGAAGAGAAGAAATATGTTTTTGTTTTTTTTTTACCAGGAGATGGTGTGAAATTGTGAAAATCGACCATTTTCTCTCACTCTCTCTCTCCCTTTCTGGATCTCTTCCCTCTTTACTTTCCCCATTAACTGCCATGTTTTGTTTTCTCTTCTCACCTGCCCGCAGACGCGGATGCAGAGCTTGAACCCCGACCCCAAAGCCCAGTACACCAGCATCTACGGAGCGCTCAGAAAGATCATGCGGACCGAAGGCGCCTGGAGGCCTCTGCGGGGCCTCAACGTGATGATGATGGGGGCGGGCCCGGCCCACGCCATGTATTTTGCCTGCTACGAAAACATGAAAAGGACTTTAAATGACGTTTTCAACCACCAGGGAAACAGCCACCTAGCCAACGGTATTTCGAAAGCGTTTGTCTGCAGTTAGAAAGTTCTCTTCTTCAACACGTCTTTCCCCGGGGTGTTCCCCCCTGTGACCCAGCGGCCTTACGCCTCGTCTTCGACACGCTCACGAATAAAGGACTCTAGAGTCGTGTGTGCACACACACACCCAGACACGCACACGGGCTCACACACATGCTTGCTTTTTTTTCCGTTCCCCCTACGCTTTCCGAAGCCTGGGGACACATCCGGTGACAGAGGTGTTTTGGTTGGGTTTTCTTTTGCTTTTTCGTTTTTAGACTTTCAAAAGCAATTAACGATCAGACATAGGAAAAACCCTGAATAGAAAGACAACTTTTGAATGTTGGATTGCAAAAAAAAAAAAAAAAGTTATCTGGACAGCTTCTTTGAGACTATTTAAAAACTGGTACAACAGGTCTCTGCAACGCCAAGATCTAACTAAGCTTTAAAAGGTCAAGAAGTTTTATGGCTGACAAAGGACTCGCACCAGCGCAGAAGGCCCTTCCCACCTTAAGCTTCGGGGGATTTGGGAGTTTTACCCCTGCTGTCTTGCGTTTGTCTGAGTTGCATCTCTCTGCGAGCAAGGGCTGGAATCATGTTTTGTTTGGTTGTTTTGAGGGAGAGAGGCGGGTGGGGGGTGCAAGTTGGCCAACAGCTCTTACGTAAGGCATGTTCTACTGAGCCAGGGCCGAGCGCTTCTGTCCTCTCGGGTGGGGTTGGCTTTTGTTGCTTTTTGTTTGGGTACGGAGTGGGAAAGCGTACTTATTTTGGCAAAATTCAGTTTTCAGCATTGGAGAGGTTAGATGTGATCATCTATAACTTTTTCCCTTCTCTTTTGGTTCTACTCAAAAAGCATCCTTCCCATCAGCAAATCTCGGTAAATAAGTGCGCCCAGCTGGCGTGCAGACATTTGTTTTGCTTTTTAAAAATTGTCCATGAGTGGCATTTATGGAGACAGTAAGAGCCACACCCCGATGCTGCCCCTGAGTCCTCCGCGCTAGGGCTCTCCTTTTGCTGAAACTGTCTCATGTAACGGTTTAGCCCCTCGAAGGGGGGTTGCTGGAGCCCATTTTATGCCAAGCTCTGCCCAGCGCCGTTTCAGCAGCGTTGCGGTATATACTGTGGTTCCGTTTTGATCTTTCTGGGAATAATTATATGTGTCTGTGCAGGGGGAGGGGGATAGTGTATGCATTTCCGAAGAGTTACCCTGGTGTTCCCACCTCCCAGTGGCATTTTTAATTACTGGGCAGTGTCACCGCAGAGGGAGGAATGCCAAAGCCAAAAGCAAGATTCCAGGCCCAATTCTGGCTTTTGAAGTTCCTGGTTCTTGAAGCCAGGCCTGACGAGACCCCCAGACGGGGTCAGTCATCCCCCAGTCGAGTCATAGCTTTGCAAACTGACCCTGGAAATCTACCAGATTCAGATCTTCCTGACTGCCTCTTCTCTTGCCCATTTTCTTAAAAATGCCTGGATTTGAACCAAGGAATTTTCTTAAAGATTTCTTTCTTCCCCCATCCCAGCTGTATATATGCTATTATCTCCTTCGGTTGCCCCAGCTTAAGGTCAGAGTGAGTTAATGTGTAGACAATGGCAAAGGAGGAGAGAGTAAAAAATCTAGACAGTGGAAAAAGCCACGAAGTGTGGTTTCTGGGAACCACCCAGGGTTCGCAAGTCTAGCTTTTCCCCGGGGTGGACTACAAGAAAGGAAAGGAGGTTTCTGCAAGATTAAGATGTGGATGACAGTGCCTTTGTTCATATTCCCCATTTTTACCCTGTAGTTCCCTGATCGCTTTAGGGTTTTGAGTCCACGTTCAGCTGGGTGGAGCTGGTAGTACATTTTGCTTCTTAGAAAGCTAAGTCCTAGATCCCATCTGATTTTAGGTTCCAGGAACTTCCTGAGAACACCTGGTTTCAGAGGGTAATTTTCTGGAGTTTGTTTTGCAGGGATAGCTGGGAGTATGGCCACCCTGCTCCACGATGCAGTAATGAATCCAGCAGAAGGTAACGTTTCATGGTCCCAGGGAGGGGCAGTAGGGGATGGGCAGAGGGGCAGAAACACAGTGGGGGGACAGGGCGACTGCTGGCCCCTCATCAGAGCAAACAGGAGTATTGAATTCTTTACTATGTTATGTAAGGCCTCAAGAAGGGACATGAACCTCTGAGCTTTATGGTATTTCTGTTCTCGTAAACAGAGCTTTGGGAAGTGTGGTCCACAGACCAGCAGCGGCATCTCCTGGGAGGTGTTAGAAATGCTAATTCTCAGGCCCCACCGCAGGCCTGCTGGGTCAGAATCCTGGGGGTAGGGACCAGGAATCTGTTTTAACAAGCTTTCCTGGGGATTCTTTTGCATGCTTTTGCACTACTCTAAAACCTGTGTGTGCACGTGGGCATGTACACACACACACACACACACACACACACACACACGCATGTACACACACACACACACACACACACACACACACACACACACACACCCTGGCTCTTGTTAACCTTTAACAACTCTAGACAAATTTTGGGGGAACCCATCCAAGGCTAGGGCTTGTGTTCAATTTGCTTTTTAAAAAAATATTTGGAAGATCATGGAAAACTCCAAACATTTGCAGAGGTAGAGAGAGTAGTATTATGAACCCTTGTGTATCCATCATTGTGCTTCAGAAATTAACATTGGGCCATTTTGTTTTAGCTGTCTCTCCCCACGTTATCTTTTTTTTTCTTTTGAATTTTGGGAGTATTAGAAAGCAAACCTCGGCTGTGCAGACGAGTTCTGTTAGCTTTCTGTATATCCCAGCATCCTTAGCCAACTTGGAGGTAACTAGTGAGCCCTTTTGGGCCTGATGCCAGGCATGCCTTCAGATGGGCTCTTCGATACCTGGCAGGGGCCTTCGGTGAGGTGTGGATCTCTGTGTGCCTCTTTCCCCTGTCTAAAAATGGTCCCTTGCCAGAAGGAGGAATTGGAGAGAAAAGTTTCAACATTTTAAGTCTTGTGTTATGTAAGTTTGTCTATTTTTGCCTTTGAAGGCTAAACCCTCTTGTTTGCTCTCAGCTACCTCCCCTGTCCTAGCAGACAGGGGACCTGTTCTGGCCTTCAGGGCCCTGATGGGTCCCATGGGAGGTGGGGAGGGAGTGTCTGTCACCTGGGTGCTGAGGTCTCCCAGATGGACAGGTGGAGCCAGGCACTCGGCCCCACCCATTTGGGTTCCCTTATTGTGTGTAGCGGGGACACACTGGGGGACTTGCACCTTTTCTACTTTTTATTTAGAAAGCAGAGAGCTCAGAAAGACAACCTATGTCCTGTTTTATTTTACACACATTATCCTTCTCAAGAGATGTGATGTCCTAAGTAAACTTACCTGTCTTCATGGCTTGTTCTGTCGTGAACAAGGACACTGTATGTGTCCTGGACAGAGTGCTTTGGGGCAGGGAAGAGAGGTTCTTAGGTGGTCAGGGAGAGGGGAGAGAAACACTTCTAGGAAGTGGTTCAGTGAAAAACTTGAAATCCCTAAATAAATATTCACTTACATAATATTACATATCTTGGGCTTCTTTTTTTATTTTTCTTAAAATTTTTTTTGGCAGTTCATACAGGGACCTGGTCAGTGACTAGTTCATTAACCCTGTTAACCAAGCAAGGTTTTGTTTATAATTTTCAAAGAGAGAAACATGAGGCTTAACTCCCCTCTCTCTCCTGTTCGTTACTGTTGATTTAAGGCCCTCGTTTCTCTAAAAGTAACGCACATTGTGTGTCTTCATTTGACGATATGTGGGGGCCATTAAAGCTCTGGGCCTTGGGAACCACAGTGAGCCTCACTTGCCTCTTTTCCTGTGAACCCCAGTTACTTTGGCATTAACAGAGCCAGGGTCTGCATGGGAGATTGTTGTTGAACTTGGGCAGACGTAATTCTAGTGTCTGTTCCAGTTGTACCGTGACACAGGAGCTAGAATCACTGTCAGAGGCATAGACCCTGAGCACAGAGAGGAGACTGGCTTCCAGTAGATGTGCTGGGGGCAGCAGGGCAGGGGACAGGGTTCAGATTTGTGGTGGGTGTCGAAGCTTCCTGCCAGGGGCAGCCAGGAGCCGGGAGATCAGATCAGCTAATCTAGCTCAAAGTGGCTGCCTGGCTTGGGGGCCCGTCTGCGAGATTCAGGCAGGAGAAACTTAAGGAAATAGCCACCTTCCTGGCACTGGGTCCCGGAGATAAAATGGAATTTTAACATGGGACTGGCTGGAGCTGGCCCCCCGTGGCTTCTCGGGCTGGGGCTGTGTGTGCTCGTTCCTTGTGGCCTGTGACCAGCATGTCTAACTTGCTTGTTTTCCTTTACGGCTCGGCTTCCCACCTCACTCCGACCTGGGGTGGGGCCAAACCCAACCCACTGCCCGCTGCCCACCCGGCCTGCCCCGCGGCCCCGACAACAGTTGTGAAGCAGCGATTGCAGATGTACAACTCGCAGCACCGGTCAGCCCTCAGCTGCATCCGCACGGTGTGGAGGACCGAGGGTTTGGGGGCCTTCTACCGGAGTTACACCACACAGCTGACCATGAACGTTCCCTTCCAGTCCATCCACTTCATCACCTACGAGTTCCTGCAGGAGCAGGTCAACCCGCACCGGGGCTACAACCCGCAGTCCCACATCATCTCAGGCGGGCTGGCCGGGGCCCTCGCCGCGGCCGCCACGACCCCACTGGACGTCTGCAAGACCCTGCTCAACACTCAGGAGAACATGGCCCTGTCCCTGGCCAACGTCAGCGGCCGGCTGTCGGGCATGGCCAATGCTTTCCGGACGGTGTACCAACTCAACGGCCTGGCCGGCTACTTCAAGGGCATCCAGGCCCGCGTCATCTACCAGATGCCCTCCACGGCCATCTCCTGGTCTGTCTATGAGTTCTTCAAGTATTTCCTCACGAAGCACCAGCTGGAGAATCGAACTCCATACTAAAGGAACAGGCTATGGGAAGCAATTCCGAAATCTTTTATTCTTAACAGGCTTTCTGTGCCTGCTTCTGCTCTCTCGCCCCCACACTTAGGTCATTTTTTGCAGGGTGCCGCCTGCGGGCCCGGTGCCCCCTGCTGCCTTAGAGAGAGGAGCGGGCGGGATGGCCGCCCACCGGGAGGCCGTCCGCAGGGACATCCCAGGTGGCGGTGGACGGGCAGGACTTGGGAAGGGGAGCGAGAAATTGCTGTTTCTCTTCCTCCCCGGGCGGAATGTAGCTTTTCTGCTTCACTGTGGCAATCTCCTCCCTAGATCCTTAGATCACACAGGAGGGAAGAAAATATACAGTGACTGAAACCGTGAAAGAAAAACAAAACAAAACAAAACATTTTATGTATATAAAAGTTCCATTACACAGTATAAAATAGATGGATAATGTTTATCCTTTATTTTTCTATGGAGAAGTTTTTGAATTTGTGTGTGTAGTTGTTCGTGTCTACATATAGTATTACAGCTGGGACTCTCAGGCTGTTTTTAAAAAAATGAGAGGGTTTGAATTCTTCCATCAGGTGAGCTAAAAAGGCACCAAAGTACTAAAGCTCGGCCGAACGTGGCCTACACCCGTTTAGCCCCCTCCGGATGGAAGTCTCACTTGAATGTAAAATAATAAATATTAAGTTTATATTTTGAATTTCTCTTTTTATGGGGGAAGAAAGGTACGCTGAAAAATCAGAATAATGATATATTACTTGCAGCTGCTTTTTTTTTTTTTTTAAATTCAATTCAATCAGTCACCTTCATGTGCCTTTTTTCCCATTGTCTTTCCTGAAAGTTCCAGGACCAAAGTCCGGCCCTGGCACGCTTTCTCCTGCTGTGTACACACACGCACACATGCTGTGTGGCCGGAGGTCTCGCCCCATAGGATGGTGGAGGCCAGTAGAACTAGGGTGACTTGTCTTAACCTACTGAGACCGTTTCCTCCCCTGTCGTGGCGTGACTGTGCCTCCCCAGGCGAGCACTTAGCAGCCCTGGATACGCCAACCCTTGGCTACTTGTGGGGCCGGTCACTGGGGTAAATCCTGCCTTTGTCCTAGGATTTTTTTCCGAATCAACCTTTTAACTCAGGCACTTCTGGTAACTTGGTCTATGTGTGTTTTGACTGAATCTCCTGATCTCCTCCTGTGTTTCCTGGTGCAGCGTAGGGATTCTTGAAAACCCAGCAAGCATGCCTGCGGCATTTGTCTGTCCCCGCTGCCCTGTCCCAACCATTTACCTCCGCCCCTCTTCCCCCGAGTCAGGAGCCGCTTCTCCGGAGCCATTCTGCACCCTTGTTGGGTCTGTGTCACCTGAGAACACAAGGCCTCGAAGCCTTGTTTTTGGAAATGGTGCATTACTGAGTCAGAGCGTGGCTGGGAGAAAACACAAGCCTGGGTCCACTAGCTGCGCCATGCGATGTGCCGAGGAAGACCGACGGGGTTCCCAGTTTCCTTTCCTGAGCCCGTCTCTGCCAGAGAGCAGGAAGCGAGTGTGTGCGCTCGTTTTGGTGCACCCGGTCCTGGCCTCTTCCTGCCGCACACAGTGGCCACCGCGGCGCATCCCACTGGGGAGGCGTAGGCCCCGGCCCCTCTGGACGGGGTTGCTGCCTGGGAAGGACTCGAGCTGCACGTGGAGCATTTTCATCTTGGGATCACGCACACGGTGCCTCTGGGAACCGTTTTTGTCTTAATAGCTATAAGATGTTTTATAATAAACCAGTCCATTGACTTCTTTCTTCAGATGAGGGTAGGAAAGAGCCACGTCGGGTGCCCCCCCACGTGTGCCCCTTGAGAAGCCCCCTGCTGCCAGCCGTCCCACCTTGGCAGGGCTGGGGTGCTGGGGGTGTCTCTCCCTGCCCCACCCACAGCACTGGTTGCAGCCAGCTTCCGTCCCTCGCGGAGATGCGGAGAGCCACGGAGGCTGTGCTGCTGCGGAGAATGTTTACACCTGCTCTCTAAACCGGCCTTGGGTTCGTGTTAAAGTGTTCAGTTCTGCGAATGGAGGAAAAAAAATCAAATTCCAAAGTAGAATTGAAATCAAATTCTAAAATGACTTAGCCTACCCACCCCTTTTTGTCCACTTAAGATAGGCCACACAGCTGCAAGATATTTCTTACTTCCTGTAGGATTTGCTTTTGGGGGTCTTTAGAAAAGAAACTGTTGGCTTCTCTGGGAACGCTCCTTTGGTGAGGGGGATGCCAGAAGGAGAGGTGGGGACCGGATCTGAGAGCCCCGTGGGTGTGATGAGGGACAGATGGGCTGGGGGCAGCCACCGTCCTGCCTGCCCAACCTGGTCGTCAAGAGGTCGAGTAAAGCATTGAGAGTCATGAAGCACTGAACAAATGAGAATGTTTGTTAATTTTGTAGGAATTAATTTTCTCTTTTGGCCTTTATCTCCAAGGTTGGTATTGTTATCCTTTGCGGACTGCAATCGGTTTTCGATTGTGACTTTGACACTGCAAAGTGCTAAATAGGAAAATGTCTCCCCACCCTTCACCCCTACTCTAGTGACGCTCTTTTTTTTCTTTTTTGAGACAGAGTCTTGCTTTGTGGCCCAGGCTAGAGTGAGTGCCGTGGCGTCAGCCTAGCTCACAGCAACCTCAAACTGCTGGGCTTAAGCTGATCCTACTGCCTCAGCCTCCCGAGTAGCTGGGACTACAGGCATGCGCCACCATGCCCGGCTAATTTTTTCTATATATATTTTTAGTTGTCCAGATAATTTATTTCTATTTTTAGTAGAGATGGGGTCTCGCTCAGGTTGGTCTCAAACTCCTGACCTCGAGCGATCCACCTGCCTCGGCCTCCCAGAGTGCTAGGATTACAGGCGTGAGCCACCGCGCCTGGCCTAGTGACCTTCTTAATCATGGCACATACTGGGTCATTGGTGTCTTTGGGGTGACATCCGTGGCTAGGCAATGCCACTGGAATACAATACTCGTACTTTCATATGGGGTGTTGGTGCGAGTTAGCTCTTCTGCTCAAATCATGATTTGATGTTCAACCACTTGTAGATCAGAGTTTTACCTTTCATTTAGATTAAAAAGTTGATTTTTTCCAAATGAGTGAAATCTTCAATCCATGACTATTTTTTTAACTTTTGTTTACTTATTTATTAATTTTTTTTAAGTGGTGGGGTCTCACTATGTTGCCCAGGCTGGTCTCCAACTCCAAGGCTCAAGTGATCCTCCCACCTCAGCCTCCCAAGTACCTGGGATTACAGGTGTGCACCCCTGCACCCTATGACTTTCTTCTTAACTTTCAATTGAATCTAGCTATTTACTTGCCTATATTCTGTGTGTGGTTTTTTTCTTTTTTTTTTAAAATGCTGATGTCTTATTCCAAGCAACATTCTCCAAAGTGCCCCTAAGGCTGCATCTCCAACCCATTGTTATGCCAATAAGGTTTTATTTAATTTTATTTAAGGATGATTGTGTCTGTGAACTGCAAATGTACTGCTTCTTCCTACCTACAAGATGCACAATGTATGGTATATGGGTGAGCAAGTGTTATTTCTTCAATTTCTCAAATGCTTGTAGTCAATATTGTTTCTGCCTCTCAATTGTTGCCAGCTCTTTGAAGAAGGGGAGAAATGTGTGTTTACGCGTGGGGATGTTTCTGATATGCTGCTACAGTTGTAACACTGGAGCCAGAGAAAATAAAGCATTGATCTTTGAAGTGGTGGTGTGGGCTCTGTGCTGGAAATACTGAACCAAGAGGAGAGTGGATGGCTGGAGGGAGCTCCTTCATGGGGCCGTACCTGTTCTAGTCTCGGGTGTTAAGGACCAGGGTCTACGGCTGTGATAGGAACTGTCCCCGAAGCCCTATCCCCCAAATGGAAGCAGATTGTAGCATTTGCATTGTCCAGCCAGGGCAGGAACTGGAATCCTGCCGGGTTGGCTCACCACGCTGGGGACAGTGGCAGCTTTTCTTTGTTAGCGTGGGATCGTGAGTGTGGCAGGCTGCAAGTTGTTCCTTGGAACACGCCTCTTTTCTCTCATGCCCGTCCCTTTACAGAGGGTCAGCCCCGTGGGTGACCAGAGTCCACACTCCCTAAAGGCCACAGCTTAAGTCAGAGACCGTAATTTTCTCTGGAGATAGTGGGGTGGAGGGGAGGTGTTGGACCCCTTTGAGAAGCTAGGGGCAACTCTTGACTCTTCCCACAGTTTTGAAGGTCGGAGCACCGGCTTTCTGCATGACCACTGAAGCCCTTAGCAATGTGCAGGGTCAGAATTGAGGTCAGGCCTGAGACCCAGCCAGCAGCCAGGGTGCCAGGAGGTGGGATGGGGGTGCTGGTTAGAGGGATTGCGATAAACTTCCTGCTTTGTAGTTTTACCAGTGGCCAACCCTGTACTACTCAAAATTCGCCTGTGGCTTGTAGTTGCTTCCACTCCCCTGGGGGGTGGGTGGCAGGGATGGCCTGTTTTTCCCCCTCTCCCTGCCCCGTGAAATCAATCCGCACACACCTGCAGTGGTTCCTGTGGACGGAGCCTCATGCGGGTGCTGGAGGTTGGGGCAGAGTAAAGGGTGAGATATGGTCCCTGCCCTCGCAGGCCTTACCACCTACTAGAACAATACAGGGAGACATGGTCTCCTTAAGACAATTAAATGGTGATCCACTGGGATGGTAGTGAAGGCTGCCATGGAAGCAAAAGAGTCACATCATGCTCCTTCAACCAAGCATGAGATAGTGGCCTTGCCCGTCTCTGTCCCTGCTTTACCCCCAGCCAATGGTGTGTGGGGCTGGCCCTCCCCCAGCTCTCTGGGGGGTACGGCGCACATTTCTTCCCAGCTTACTAATACCATGTTGGTAGCTTGAAATTGGCAACGGTGGGAACATTTACACCACAGCAATAGGCAAAAGGGCTACAAATCAGGGCTTTTGCTTTTGCAAGAGCCGGCTTACCAGCACACCATCGCTGGCACGTAGCACAGGGCTGGGAATGCTTGGTGTTCAGTGAAGTTTTACTGAGAGGAAGAGATACGGTAGGTAGAGCTGATCTTCAACCTGGGGGGCCCCTTTCGTGCTGTCCCTCTTAGTACTTGGCCTGCCTCGAGCTCATGCAAGATTGCAGCGTCTCCTCTCCCCTTCCCAGACTGCATCTGTGTGAAGTTTGGAATAAAATCGGGTGCAGATTTTAATGTAAATGATTATGGATGGCCGTGATGCCTTCTGTCTGTGGCTCTGGGCTTCATGAGGTTTTTAGCAGGTGCTGCTTCTATAAGCACTTTTGACATGGAGAGTTTTTGACAACAACAGAAATAGCCTGAGTGCTCAAGGCCAATGCCCAAGCTTCAGCTGCCTTGATCTAAGACTAAAAGAACATTAGCAGCCTGGAAACGGGTAATACACAAGTCTAGGAAGTTCCTTTGGTTCTTGCTCATTCTCTGGCACTTACCGTGATCTGTCCAGGGTTTAGCGTATGTGTCCGTAACAATGAACCTCTAGGGTCATTTCACAATCTTTAGGCAGGGTCCAGCGTCTTAGGGTAAATTGTCAGGCAGGCCTCCCTCTCCCATTTCCCCTCAAGCTCATGATATGAGTGGAATCTGGATAAATTACACACTAAGGGGGTCATGATTAATGGGACTGAGAGACAGTCACACTGGGAAGGGCGGCTAGGAGAAAAGAATGTTCTAGACGGAAAGAGTGAACCAAACCCTGAGCCTGTTATTTATCATGGTAGAAGAACTTACTTCGCATGGACGAGAACAAGCTCAGCCTCCCGGTGTTCCGGTGAGCGCAGGTTGCCAGGAGTGCTCATTCAACAAATGTTCTTAGATTCCCACCGCCACGCTTCATCTGACCCAGCTTCCTATTCTGAAGAGATAATTTTGGCTCCTTTTGACTTGGATCACAATCTTTGTTTATTGATGCCATCTTGAATTTCCACCTTGGCCTCTACAACTCTTTTGTTTTTTAAGATCAGCAAGTTTCTGAAAGCCACATTTGAAAAGCATACAATTACCTTAGAGTGAATTCTAACGTGAGGATAATTGTTTGTTGATACAATGAAGTAATTTATTTGTTCTGGTCCATTTTAACCATTGAGCATGTACCAGATGGGGCAGTGTGTCCAGAGGCCCAGACGCTAGTCTGGTAGGTCACTAAACTGGTTGGGCCATCTTGGGTGACTTTGGGTTTATCACTTAATCTCTCTGGTCCACAGTTTCCTCAACTGCAAAATGAAAGGATCTGGCCAGATGACATGTAATAGCTCCTCCGGTGGCTCTAGCCTGTGATAATGCCATAAAAACAGGCTCTGTCCAGTCTCTAAGTTTGTAATTAAAATATGATTACATATTTTCCATACGAGATTACAAGGAAAATCTCACAGGCCTTTTAGCCTACCTACCATGAGGAATCATTCATTATCATTTTGCTTTACTTCTTACTTCGCCCTGCCTAAACTACTTGACAAATATCATAAAAATCCAGGAACTTGGAGAACAATGGATGTATTTCATATCCTTTTCTCTCTTTCTTTTTTTTTTTTGGAAACAACCAGATATAGTTTATTAAAATACATTCATTATAAACAATTTTGCCTCAGTTTTTAAAATTGCATACCCTTTTCTTAAATATGTTTTTAACTGCGACATTTCTGTGCAATTGTGATTAAATAATTTACTTGCCTTTCTAAACTCTGAGTGAGGACTGTTGATCTCTGGTGAACTCCAAACCCTCTAGCACAGCGCCTGAAACAAAATAGGACATGTGGAGGGCCTGCCACTCGGGGGATGTGATACCCTCATTTGCATATAGCCCATTACTATAGGAAGACACAAGTTGGTTTTCCCATGTCATTTTTTATTATAGAGTCTATATGTCTAAACTGTTTTTTTTAAATAGACTTTATTTTTTAGAGCAGCTTTAGGTTCACAGCAAAATTGAGGCAAAGGTACAGAGATTTTTTTTTTTCTATTTATCCCCTGTCCCACATATGTGCAGCCATATCAACATCCCCACCAGAGTGGTGCATTTGTTGCAATCAATGAACCTACATTGACACATCATTGTCACTCAAAGTCCATGATTTACACTAGGGTCCAATCTTGGTGCTTTACATTTTATGGGTCTGGACAAAAGTACAATGACATGTATCCACCATTATAGTGTCACATAGAGTAGTTTCACTGTCCTAAAGATCCTCTGTGCTCTGCCTGTTCCTCCCTCCCTCTCTGCTAAGCCCCATCAATCACTGATCATTTTAATGACTCTATAATTTTGCCTTTTCCATCGTCATATAGTTGGAATCATACAGGATGTAGCCTTCTCAGATTGGCTTCTTTCACTTAGCAATAAGCATTTAAAATTTCTCCACGCTTCTTTATGTCTTGATAGCTCATTTCTTTTTAGTGCTGAATAATATTGTGTGGTCTGGATATACTATAGTTCATTTATCCATTCACCTACTGAAGAATACCTTGGTTGCTTCCAAGTTTTGCAATTATAAATAAAGCTGCTATAAACATCTGTGTGTAGGTCATACGTTTTCAGCTTCTTTGGGAAATATCAAGGAGTACAACTGTTGGATCATATCATTAAGAGTGTGTTTAGTTTGGTGAGAAAGTCTGTTTTCCAAAATGGCTGTACCATTTTGCATCCTCATCAACAACGAATGAGAGTTCCGGTTGCTTCACATCCTCATCAGCATCTGATGTCACCAGTGTTCTGGACGGTGGCCATTCTAATAGGTATGGAGAGGTATCTCATTGCTGTTTAATTTGATGTGGAGCATCTTTTCATATGCTTATTTGTATCTTCTTGCTGAGGTGTCTATTAAGATCTTTGGCCAGTTTTTTAATTGGGTTGTTTGTTTTCTTATTGCTGAATTTTAAAGGTTCTTTGTATATTTTGGATAACAGTCCTTTATCAGGTATGTTTTTGCAAGTATTTTCTCCTAGTCTGTGGCTTTTCATTCTCTTGACAGTGTCTTTTGCAGAAAAGAAAATTCTATTTTTATTTTTTTATTTTGATATTTTTATTTTTTTTGAGACAGAGTCTCACTGTGTCACCCGTGCTAGAGTGCCGTGGCATCAGCCTAGCTCACAGCAATCTCAAACTCCTGAGCTCAAGCAATCCTCCTGCCTCAGCCTCCCAAGTAGCTGGGGCTACAGGCCTGCGACACCATACCTGGCTAATTTTTCTATTTTTAGTAGAGACAGGGTCTCACTCTTGCTCAGGCTGGTCTCCTGACTTCAAGTGATTCTCCTGCCTCGGCCTCCCAGAGTGCTAGGATTACAGGTGTGAGCCACCATGCCCAGGCAGAAAAATCTTAATTTTAATGAAGTTCAGCTTATCATTTCTTTCTTTCTTGAATCATGCCTTTGGTTTGTATCCAAGGTCATCTAGATTTTTTTCTATGTTATCTTATAGGCATTTTATAGTTTTTCACATTACATTTAAGACTGTAATCCATTCTGAATTAATTTTTGTGAAGGGAGTAAAGTCAGTGTCTCGATTTAGTTTTTTGCATGTGGATGTCCAGTTGTTCCAGCACCATTTGTTGAGAAGACTATTTTTTTCCATTGTATTGCCTTTGCTCCTTTGTCCACGATTAGTTGACTATACAGGCATACATACCCCCAGCATAATAATCCCCGCACAGGGAGCACAGGCTGGGTGAGGACAAGGATGAGGGCAGCTGGGGCATGTGGGTTTCATGTTAGAGCACGAAAGGTGCACATGCTGTTGGAAAAATGGCACCAATAGACTTGCTTGATGCAGGGTTGCTACAAACCTTCAATTTATTAAAAAAAACCCCACAACATCTGTGAGGTGTAATAAAGTGCAGTGCAATAACATGAGGTATTCCCGTATCTATGGGGCTCTCCTTTGGGCTCTCTATTCTGTCCCATTGATCTATTTGTTTATTCTTTCACCAATACCACACTGTCTTGATTACTGTGGCTTTATAGTAAGTCTTGAATTCAGGTAGTATTAGTCCTTTGACTCTGGCGTTTTCTTTAATATTGAGTTGGCTATCCTGGATCTTTTGCCTCTCCGTATAAACTTTAGAATCAGTTTGCTAATATCCACAAAACAACTTTCTGAGATTTTGCCTGGAGTTGCATTGACTCTATAGATCAATTTGTGAAGAACTGACATCCTGATAATATTAAATCTTCCTATCTGTGAACATGGACTCTCTCTCCATTTATTTAATTCTTTTTTGATTTCTTTTATCACAGTTTTATAGTTCTCCTCAGATAGACCTTGTGTGTATTTTATTAGATTTATACCAATGTGTTTCATTTTGGGCATGTGTGTGTGTGTGTGTGTGTACGTGGGCTAATGTAAATGGTATTGTGTTTTTAGTTTCAAATTCCACTTGTTTATTGCCAGTATATAGGAATATGCTTTACTTTTGTATATTAGCCTTCTGTCTTGCAAACTTGCTATGATCACTTATTTGTTCCAGTTTTTGGTCAATTCTTTTGGATTTTTTACATCAGCAATTATGTGATCTGTATGTCTTCCTTCCAAATCAATATAGCTTTTGTTTTCTTTTCTTGTCTTATTGCATTAGGTAGGACTTCCAGTATACTGTTGAAAAGGCGTGGTGAGAGGGGGCATTCTTTTTTTCTTTTCTTTTTTTAAATTTTTTAAATTTCAGCATCTTACGGGGGTACAAATGTTTAGGTTGCATATATTGCCTTTGCCCCACCCGAGTCAGAGCTCCAAGCGTGTCCATCCCCCAGACGGTGCGCACCGCACCCATTAGGTGTGTGTATACCCATCCCCCCTCCGAGAGGGGGCATTCTCGCCTCGGTCCTGATCTTATTGGGAAAGCTGCTAGTTTGTTACCTTTAAATATGCAGCTAGGCCCGAGCCTGTCCCCAGCCCTGAGGCCGCCCCAGCTCGCTGAGCCCGGGGCCGCGGGGGCTCCAGGCAGCCCTGGCGGCTTCTCCGCGCGCCCCCCGCCCCCCACCGCGCACGGGCCGGGCGAGGGCGACGAGGTGGGCCTCCCGCTGTCGCACAGAGGCCTGATGCGCCTGCCGGAGAAGAGGACTTGACCCAGCGGCTGCGGGACGACAACTAGGAGCTGAGCGAGCCCTGCTGCTTCCTGAGCGACGACGACAACCACGACGGGCGGAAGGACCGAGAGCTGGCGCCCGAGTGGCAGCGCTTGGCGCGGGCCGCGCGGCACGAGGTGGCCCGCACGCAGCGGAAGCTTCGCGAACCCGGGGCGCGCCAGGAGGCCTTGCTGCGCCGCAACGTGGCGCTTCAGGAGCTGGTGCCGCCGCGGGGCGAGGGGCGCGCGGCGCGGGCGGGCAGCTCCACGCATAGCCAGGCCACCCCGAGCGGGCCGCCGGCGGGGACGCGGGCGACGGCGGCAGCCGGGACCGCCACCACCGCGTCCCACCCCCGCTGCTGCCCCGGTGCCGCACGAGGCCCCGACAGCAAGGCCAGAGCCACGCGCTGAATCCTGGACGACCTGCGGCGCCACCGCACCACTACAGCGCCCCCAGTGGCCAGCGAGGCCGCGGCCTTTCCCATCTGGCGACCGGTTACTGCGGAACCCTGAAGGTGACAGTTGGCCCAGAAACGAGTGAGTGACAGTCTCATCTCCTTGGGGAGCCGGGAGGGGCGGGGCGGGCTGGGAGCCTTGGAAGAGCTCTCTTGGCTTGGAGCTCTCCAAAGGCCATCCCGTGGGGGCACGGAATACACCCACGAACCCCGAAAAAATATGGTGTTAGCTGATGGTTTTCTTCATCAAGTTGAGAACGTTTTCCTCCATTCCTAGTTCACCGAGAATTTTTATCATGAATGGTTGTAATTTTGTCAGATAGTTTCTGTGCTACGGTCATGTGCTTTTTCTTCTTCAGACCCCGATAAGATCGAGTATATTAATTGATTTTTGAAAGTTGAACCAGCCTTGCATACCTGGAATAAATCCACTTGGTTGTGACCTTTCTTGGTGAATATTTCTTGTGGGCTTGATAAAAATGTGTATTCTGCTGTTGTTCAGTGAAGTAGTCTATAGATGTCTATTATAGCTAGTTGAGCAGTGGTGGCGTTGAGTTCAACTATGTCCTTATTGATTTTCTGCCTGTTGGATTGGTCCATTTCTGATAAAGAGGTGTATACTTTCCACCTTGTTCTGAAGTCTGCTCTGAGATTAATATTGCTGCTTCTTTCTTTTGATTATTGTTAGCATGGTATATCTTTCTCCACCCCTTTACTATTTATGTATATGTGTATATGTATTGAAAGTAGGTTTCTTGTAGCAAACATAATTGGGTCCTGTGTTTTGTTTTACTCTGACAATCTTTATCTTTGAGTTGGTGCATACCTAAACTTTTAAAAAAAGCATCCATCTAAATAATATCTGCAGTAAGGCATGATTATGTTTATATTGGCCTTTTCTATTGAATAACTCTTAGTTTGAGAGAAATCCTGAACTTTTCAGTACTGTCAAAATTGGTCATTTACATGTGACTATAAGATATTTGTGACTGGACACCATGCCCAACACATGTAATCCCAGAACTTTGCGAGGTCGAGGCAGGAGGATGGCTTGAACCCAGGAGTTTGAGGCCAGCCTGGGCAACATAGTGAGACCCCATCTCTACAAAAAATAATTTAAAAATTAGCCAGGTGTGGTGGCATTTTCCTAGAGTCCCGGCTACTTGGGAGGCTGAGGCAGGAGGATTGCTGGGGTCTGGAAGGTTGAAGTTGCAGTGAGCTACATTAGTGCCACTGCATTCTAGCCTGGGCTACAGAGAAAGACCCTGTCTCAAAAATAAATAAATAAATAAATACATGCATAAATAATAAGATTAAAATAAAATAAAATATTGGTTAAAAATTACTTTGTATAGTCAACCTTTTGGAAAATACTAATTCCCTTGCCACTGAGATTTTATTTGCTCATGAAATCAAATTGTGTTTCATCTAGTTTTCTTGAAAATATCTGCAATGTCATCTGTGCTCTTCATAGATCAAAATTTCCCTGAGAGTTTGTCAGAGGTAAATAAACACTAGATTTAAACTGAGGTGACAAGTCCTACAGATTAGAGCAGGGCTTTAGGAGGCTTGTAAATGTCCTATGTGTGCAAATGAAGGATTATGGTTGTAAGGAGGTCATAGAGTAGAGCGAAGAAGTGTTTTGAGGGTTAATGTGGGAATATGCTGTCCTCACTGGGATGGAATGTGTTACTTGTGTAATGTAATATTATATTTGATTCTCACAGCAATCAATTCTTTTGCCCATCTAAACCCCTGAATTTCTATTTCTGGCCACACGGTGGCATCTGATTTTCATTAATACAGAAGTCACACAACTTAATCTCTCAAGCTGTCTCAGATTTTTTTCCCCTAATGGCAGCATTGTAAAGGAAATTGCATTCAATTATATTTGCGTGGGATCCTTGAACTAAACTTTCTTGTATCTGGTTAATATTTGTGTCAAGACATGCTCATACATTTTTAATGTTTTTGAATCATCATTGTGTTGAACACCTATCATAGTCAACTCCTCCCATGTATTTCTTTGTCACATAGCCAAGAGTGGAGACATACGCCAGGCATGGTGGCTGTTATCCTAGCACTCTGGGAGGCTGAGGTGAGAGGATTGCTTGAGGTCAGGAGTTCGAGACCAGCCTGAGCAAGAGTGAGACCCCCGTCTCTACTAAAAATAGAAAAATTAGCTGGGCATTGTGGCATGCCCACCTGTTAGGCCCAGCTGGCTCAGGAGGCTGAGGCAGGGGAATTGCTTGAGCCCTGGAGTTTGAGGTTGCAGTGAACTATGATGACACCACTGCACTCCACCCAGGGTGACAGAGTGAGACTTTGTCTCAAAAACAAACAAACAAACAAACAAACAAAAACCAAGGAAATTGAAATTCCTCCTCATACCCCTCTTCATATATATAATTCTTTTTTAAAAATGAGTACAGGAAGGTACTATTTTTACTTGTGCCTATCATATGCCCCACATTGCTTTACTTATGAGTGGGAAGGTACAAAGGAGCCTTATCAAAGATCTAGCTTTCAAGCTGGGAATACACAAGCTACATGCATAAAATAGCCATAAAGGAAAAACTCACAAGGCATATTGTCTAAGTCCCAGAAGTATTATCAGTAAGGTCTCTAGATCCATGAGGGCTTACCATTGTGCTCCCCAGCACCTTGCACAGTACTGGCACACAGTAGGTGCTCAAAAAAATACTTACGGAATGCATGGGTGAAGAGGTTTCAGGGGAGATTGGGGCGAAGCTGACTCTAAAACGATGGGTGCGAATTGGATGGAAAAAGTCAAGCGGGGAGGTGTTGCGACTTGGAGAGATGAGGAGCAGTGTGAGGAGGGCAGAGCACAGGAGAGGAGAGCAGCCAGGCCTGTGCTGCGTAGCCAGGTCTCCACCTGTGCAGGGCCCTGGGGTCATGCTCAGGTGCACTGTCTCCAGGGAGAAGCTGAGAACCATTCTTAGGGACTGTAAAAACACAAAGTGGGAGGCCGGTGGTCAGGAGACACCAAAAAAACACACAAGGTGCCTACGGAAATACCAGTTGGAGGAATTTTGGGACATGTGCCCTTAGGTGGCATAAAACTTGATCCGGGTCTTTCAGAGAAGGAAGCCATCCATCTGGCATGGCCCACCAGGGCTTGCTGCAGGGCGAGGTGGCCCCTGACCAGGCCTGCTGTAATAATGGCGGATATTTGAGTGGCCTTTGGCAGTTTACGAAGCCTTTTCAAACACTAGCTTATTTAAGGCTCGCAATATCCTTATGGTGTCAGCACAGCTCCTATCTCTGCTTTGCAGATGGCAAGTTGAGGCTCAGAGAGGTTAAATGACTTGGCTAGACCAAGGGCAGTCTGGCCATTCTCGTCTGACCCTGCTTCTTAAAGGACAGGCGCAACGGGGCTTGGCAAAGGATGTGATAGGCAAATAGGAGTTTCCTGTCTTGTCTTTCTGCATATTATTACAGCCCAAAGACAGATAGACACAGCCGCTACTACAGTGAACCCCAGGCAGTTTTTCTTGTATTATTTCCTCATATGATGTTTTTGCCATATAATAATGTGACGGTCTTATTTTTTAATGAGAGCATAAATGTAAAGGATTGATAAAACACCATCAAGTTAAAACAACAAAAAGCAAACTATCTCAAGGTTTTAGCCCAACTCATGTTAATAATCTACAGGCTCGTTTTCTTTCTCCTTTTATGGTCTTTGCACTCCAGGAGCTTATGGTCTGGTTGCAAAGAGAAAGCATATGTGTGCTCGCTGTAGCAGATCTTGGGGTGGCTTTCAGTGGCATCAAGCCAGTCCCCTCAGGTTTGCTGCCAAGGGGCTTTCTCTGAAGCTGAAGGTGTGTCACACTGAAGAGGTGACACACTCAGTGTGTCAGGTGACCCTAACCATAGGGCAGGGCTCCATGGCCGTATGTCCCAGCCTTTGGTCTTCAGTTAGGATGATCCCCCGCACAGTCTACATGGTTCCTCGGAGGAGCCCAGTGGGGTTGAGGCCCAGATGCTCAAGGTATAACCAGTGTGCACTGCATCCCTGACCAGCTCTCCTTCCTTCCTGTCTCACATCGTGTGCTTTCTGCCATCGTCTTCCAAGCAGACTACCTGCACTCGAGTCCTTGACTCAGGCTCTGTTCCTGGGGGAAACTCAAACTGAAAACACGCACACATTTGCTCACTCGTGCTTCTAGAAAAGCTCGCTCTACAAGCGATGCATGCGTCAGCCCCTCTGTGATCGCAGAGAAGTGGGGCATTCCAGGGTGCCGGGGCGGGCGGAGCAGGCTTTGTGCGGGAGGAGAGACTGGCGCAACGGTCAAGTGCAGACACACTGGCTTTGAACGGGCAGTCCAAGGGAGGCCATTCCCGGAAAGTGAACTGTTGTGTGCAAAGGATGTTATGTGTGTGTGTGGCGGGGGGCAGGGGTTGGAAAGAGCTGAGAGAATGAAGAGGCCTGCTGGCCAGAGTGAGTGTTCTCTTAGGGGATGGGGAGTAGGGTTTGGATTTGGGTCTTGAGAGCTCAGGTGTCTCTCTTGCTTGGGGTTCTGTTATAGGTGGTGGCTTTGTTTCTATTTCGAGCCAAGCTGTGGGAGGAATTCCATTTCCCTAGCAGACATTTTCCCAGTGAATTGTCCAACCCAGATTCACTAGTGGAAGCATTGATGTTTCCCTCCTGCCCCTTCCTCCTGAGCTTGGAGCCTCCTTCCCTCTCGGTCTCTTCCCAGCCTCAGCTTCCTCCAGAAGTTTTTACTGTGCCTTAGCTCATCCTACCCTGATGATTTCTTCACCTTGACAACGTGGGGCTTTAAGAAAAGAGTTTGGCAAAGTGCCTTCATTGTGTACAGGCATCTGTGTTTGCACCTGTGGTGTTTGGTAAGGTAAGCACCGAGGGTAGGGCACGTGTTGGTGGAAACTCCTCGGCTTCTCAATAGTAAGGCAATTAATGATTTCAATCTGACTTATGCTTAACTTTATTTTTAAAATGTAGCAGTATTCACTGATCTTTTCCAATTGCAGTGAGAGCTCTAGAAAATGAACTCTAGTGGTAGTTTGGCAATATGAGAGGACGTCCGTATTATCACTTAATCTTTCTTATTTACTAAATCATACTTTATTGAAGTATATCATCCTCTTGTGTTGAGTCACAGCATCACCTTCTCCTTCTGTGAAAGGTGCAACCTGTGTGTGGGGAGTGTGGATGGAGCCAGGTAGGAAAGAAACCACAGCACCCCCGGGTATAGAAGAAAGAGGAAATGCTTATGTCAAGAGCTTGGGGCTCCCAAAAGTGGTTTTGATATGCAGCAATTAAGTTCAAACTTATATCTCTTAGAATCACGGTATTAAAGCATGGGTAATTTTAAGGGACCCAGGAGAGTGACTGCTATAATGCCCACCAGACAAAACAACTGCTGTATGCCTATGTGGATTTAGTAGCTAGAGAAATCAGCAAGTGTGTGTGTGTGGGGGGGGGGGGGGGCGCATATACGTGTGGCTCAGGAGAGGGGTGGGCTTCACTCCTTTACAAAAGGAGACTTCAATTTGTAAAAGGAGCCACACTGGTCTTGCTTTAGAAGGAACTTCCTTAGGCATTCATTATGGTCCTGTGATTGATAACAATGAGATCTGCATCCATTGTTTTTTCAGGAAGTTACTGAGCAAAGTGAGGAACACTTTCCTAGGAGGGGCACAGGCAGAGTTGTCTGTGATTTTTTGAAAGACTACTGAACCTGAAACACAGCTTGGGAAAGTGAGGCCTAAGGAAATGTGACCAGGATGTGCAAACTAGCCGAAGGGAGCACCTGAGCTAACTGTGGGGCTCGAAAGAAGCCAAGAACAAGGAGCGTAAAGTTTACCTGGCTTATTGAACAGGTGTCATCTCTGACATACATCACTAAGCACGAAGCTGAGACAAAGGCGACTTCCTCCTTCTCATGGTGTTGCTGTTTGCACTTGACATGGGGGCATTCTGTGGCCAGCAGGGTGAGAGAGGGATGTGGCTAGGATCCGGCTCGCTGGGGCTCACTTCACTTGTGAGCACAGTCTGAAAAAGGACAAGTCGCAGCATACCTGGGCTTCCAAGCCCCATCTCCCGGTATCCTTTCCCCTAAGTCAGAAGATGTTGGGTTTCTCCAGTGGCAGGTTCTGGGGGACTTGAAGTGCCCTGCGGTGCTCCAGTTCTTTTTCTTCCAGTCGTGGCATCTCATTTTAAACAAATGATGAAATCCCAAACGCCAGCTCCCATAGGTAATAGCAAGTATCAGATGCACTAACCGAGTTTACTTTGCAAAAGAGTTCACACGAAGATTCTTTTTGAAATCAAGCTCCCTTGGTGAATTTTCAAATATTTAAATTCGTAAGAGTTCAATGTACCTTCAGCTTTTAGGTATTGTATATATTGACTTAAGGGAGGGACGCATGAAATTGAAAATTTAACAGACGGCTAAAGTTTTAAGAATTTATAAACTTACATGAAGAACAACTCAATTTGGGGGGGGGTTCAGTCTTGAGAAATGCATAGAGTCAAGTAATCACTAGAACAGTCAAGATACAGAATGCTTCCATCACCATGCAAATTTCCTTTTGCTGCCCTTTTGTAACTCCTCCCTCTCCCTACCCTTTGACAAATTGCTCTCCATCTCTACAGATTTTGCCTTTTCCAGGATGCCATAGAAGTTGTAGACTATTGTTTATTATATGGATATACCACAGCTGTTTCTCCATTCAGCAATCAAAGGGCATTTGAATTGTTTCTAGTTTTTGGTGATTATAAACAAAGCTGCTCTAATCATTTGCAGTCCCGTTGTGCCCTCTTAGAACATCTCTAGCCTCTATGTCTCTGGCCTCTTCTTACAATGTGCCTTTTACCTCCTTCGCTTAATTAAAACCTGGTTCTTAATCCGGAGGGCACTTATTCATCTACAGTCCTCCGAAGAAGAGGCTGCTCATTCATTCATCTCCCCTACTCCCATGAGGCATCACACGGGGATGCCTTCTGCTTCCTACAACCCCACATCCTGCTTCTCTGCGCCAACCTTGGCCCTTCCTTCTTGCACCAGTGGAAAGAGGAGTTGCTTTCCCTTTCTAGAGTGAGGCCCCTCTTCACCCACCTCCTCAGTTTTAGCCAATGCAACAAAGTAAGGACCTAAAACAAGAGCAACAAATATTTTAAGAGGAAACAAAATTACCCTTGTTAGAAAACATAATGCAAATGTAATGATTTACCTAGAAATCCAAGAGAATCAGCTGAAAAAGCTGCAGACATATAATGAGTTCATTAAATTATTAAATTGTCCCCCAAACACCAATAGCTCGAAGCCAGATCAATTTAACAGAATAGTGAGCCCACAAAGAGACCCCAGTATGAATATAAATTCAGTGTATAGTAAAGGCATACCAGGAGAGAAGGGAAGAATTATTTAATGACAGACACTAGAATAATTGGAAATTTTCATTAAAAAATTTTTAAATTAAATTATATCCTTACTTCACACCTCACACCATGTATCCAAGTCAATTCAAATGAATTAAATAACTAAATGTAAAACATAAAACCAAAACAATAACTAAACAAAAATAATGGACTTTTTCTGCAAAGGTAGAAACTGCAAAGCAAAAATGTATAGTGTTGACTACATAAAAATTTTTGATGTCTGTATATCAAAAAGCATACACTATCAAAATGGGTATGTAGGAACTCTACATTATATTTGCAACTTTTCTGTAAATCTAAACTATTCCAAAACAAAGTCATACACACATGTGTACACACACACACACACACACACACACACACAATACCTACAAAAATTACAAAATGTATCATCTTCCAGATACACTTCCACATGTGCAAAATGAGCATGTGGCAGCTTCTCCAGGCTCCACCCTTGCCTGGTTATTTGTAACAGCAAACACTGTATACAATGCAAATGACAATTATAAAGGACTGATTTAAAAAATTATGGTATATTCATATAATGGAAAACCATCCAGCTAGTTTAAATAGTAGGAAAGCTTCTGATAGGGAAGGGTGCCAAAGACACCTGTTTTTTTTAAGTAAAAAAATTAAATTAAAAAAAGCCCACACAAAAATGAAACAAACAAAAAACAATAAATGAAGTGTCATTCATTATATGTTACCTTTGGGTAAAGGAGGATGAGAGCACTTGTTAATATTGCTCGTCTGTGCAAAAAGAAACTCTCGAAGGACACACAGAGTGTGCACAGCGATGGCCTTGGGGGTACAGGCAGTGACCGGGGGAGTGGAGGTTGGGCGTGGAAGGGAGACTTTGCGTGTCTATAACCGAACTATGAGGTTAGGTCTATGACTTTTGAACCCTGTGAATACAGTGTCTATTTCAATCATCAGATTGAAAATTAAAGTCAAATGTATCTAGAAACAACCGTCCACCCAGCAGAATAAATACTCCAAGATGCCACGAACAGCGTCACGGGCCAGCAGAGTGAGCCCACGTGGCAGGATTGCAGGCATCTATCTGTCGGGGGCATGCGTGGGAGACATTATTTTAAGTCCTGAGACTTTCCCTTGCACTCAGAACCCCTGATCATGTCAACGCCCGTTTACTCAGCCTTCCTGAGAGCTCTGGTTTTCCCTTCTGGATCAGGCTGGTTATTCCAGATGCCATTAAGACTGAAAACCCCAGGATGGGAAAATCAGTGAAATTCCTCTCTAAGTGTTGCTCCCGGGATGAGCCAATTGGCTACTTCTCTCTCCACTGCCTAGGAAACCACCCACAATATAAGTAGTGAGCAGTGGGGTTTCCAGCTGTCCAGATGTGGCTATGTCCTCTTGGTGAACTCAGTCAATCCAGTCATCCGCACACACACCCTCATTTCCCAAGAATAACCATCTGGTGTTGGGATATACAGCAGAGTCATAATATTTCCAACAAAACAGTGTTTCTTTGACTTAATCTTCTCCTTTAGAGCAAGGGGCATTCCAACCCCTTGCTCTTTCCTCTGTTCCTTTGGACTTCCTGGGCTCATACGGGCTCAAGAGTGGCCATCCAGATTTGCCCATGTTGTACTGCTCCTCTGTGGTCCTGACCTCAGCAAGCAGCTTTCCTGGTCTCCGCAGTAATCCTCCCTCCAGGGCCCTGCAAGGATGCTTGGTCCCCCGGTCGTGAAGTGTTGCTGATGGTCTCTGCAGTCTGGTGGCCTCATTATACCTCCATTCTGTGCTCTGCCAGGGGAATGCAAAAGTATGGAAACTGCCTTCTACCTTTGCAACCTTCAGTTGCAGCAAGACTACAAAGCTTTGCATGCCAAGTGAGCACTAACACTCTGAGCCACCCTAGGCCTCCAGCAGGAATCACTGGAGACTGGGAGAGAACAACCAAATGCACGCCTTGCTGTATTTGAAATGACCTCAGCCCCATCCCAGCCATTTCCCCAGACAGCGCTGTGATCTCAGTTTCACCTCGCCCCTGCCCCCATAAGTTCCTTTTTTATCCATTTGCCTTTCAGGTGAGCAAAGGGGAGGTTCTTGTTATAGAAGGGTTAAGAGTTTTGGTCCTAGGAGCTGGGATTAAGACTGGAGGAGACATTGAGCAGCTTCCTGGGGTGTGTGGACACCACTGGATTTATAGTGAGAACATGACATAGGCCTTCTTTCTGATGTTGCAGTACACACACACACACAAGCACACGCACGCACGCACACACAAGCATGCAACAGTTGTACACTTAACAGAACTTGGAAAAATGCAAACATTTTTGGACAGTTTTAGTTGCACTAATGGGGTGATACATCCCTGACATCTAGAATATCTTTCTTATTTTTTCTTCCTTATTGTTTATCTCTAGATTTAGCACTGATTTGAAACATGTAGGCACCCAGAGTGGACTAATGAATTGACATCCATTGAAACTAATATTCTGTAAATGGTTTTTCAACGTTTATTTAGGGGAGTGGCTGATAGTTGCATAGTTGGGGGAAAACTCAGAGAATCCAAAAAGAAGGATAGCAATGGCAGGGGTAGCTCCCCAGCCTGCTTAATAGCCTCAACAATCCAGCTCTCACCCCAAACCTGCATTTCCCCAGCCCTGCCTCTTCAGAAGAAAGCCTAGTGGCCATGTGTTGTTATTAATATTTGAGCACATGCCTTTGGGGGTTCCCCCTCACCCCAATAGGCTTGTCAGAGTTTTACTTCCAATCACAACTAATACCATCCTTGAGAGAATTATGGGCACACACAATCACACAGTTACTCGCATGGTTATATTTCTGTTGATACTTAGTGGATCTTATAGATGGCCAGTCTAGGCAGCTGGCCATATTTCCTTCCTCTTAATCTGGTCTTGGTTCTTTGGGATGACTCTCCTACGTGGCACATGTGTTTCCCTCTCCATGCTGTGCATCACAACCTTACTAAAGTGCAACTTCCTTGGTAACGGATGACTTTCCTGGGAATCCAGAGCCACGGTGACCTTGTCTTGCTCTGAACTCCTCTGCCCTCCTCATAGGTGATAACTCTGTAGTCCATTTTCCACCTGTCTATCCATTGCACGGACAGCTCCAAGAACCAGGATTGCTGCTGGGCTCTGAAGACACTCAAATAAAGGAGGCAGCACATCTACCTTCAAGAGGTTTATAATCTATAATGTGTGTTATATTGCAGTTATTTCTGTGAGTACATTTGATCTTTCTACCCAAATTCAGCCTTGAAATCATAGCTCTCATCTTTTGTTCCTTTGGGCAGGGTTGCAGGTTGAGTTCCCTGGAAGCAATGCTGCAATGGTTAATGTGTGGAGGTTTGAGTGTCAACAGAAGGGAGAAGGAAACACGATGGGGCAGGGGGAAACACTGAGCTGTGACGTAGTTCCAACAGAAGCAGTCACCAGGCCCGTGGGGAGTTCTGAGCTAGGGTGGCCCTCCAGAGCCATCCTCAGTTGAGGACAGCTGGTTTAGGGGCATTATTTCCCGTGCAACTTTTCAAGCATTCATGCCGAAAGGAAATCCAGTCCAATGAGGCTCACTGCTTGATGGATTCAGTCTGCGGTAAGAGTGGTCTGAAAGTGCTGCCTCATAGCCTCCAAGTCACCCTGAGTCTACTCAGCCTTATCAGGCATGGCTTTGGGTGACTCGTGCATATCAATCAGCCTTCCATCTGGGGAACAGCTGCAGCCGCAGCCTTGAATCCACATTTGGAAGCCTCCTATGGGCTCTGTGCTCAGCGGATCCAGGAAATCCACTTGTCAAGTCTGGGATGTTGGAATTACCTAGTATCTTCTGCAGTGGAATGTCTGATCCCTAATATCACTATAATCATTTCTGTTATTGTCTCGATTCTCTGCCTATTTATATCATACTAATTTTTTGAGGTACAACTAAACTTCACTTTAATCAAATAATACTGAGCATGTACTGGCTGAATAGAACAAAAAGTGGAGGAAGTTTGAATTTGCTCTCTCTTCTTGAGCTGGGACATCCATCCTCTCCTGCTCTCAGACATCAGTGCTCCTGACTCTCAGGCCTTTGGACTCTGACCAGGACTTACTTCATCCATTGCCCCCTCCCCCACCCACTTCTCAGGCCTTGGGGTTTGACCTGGGACTCACATTATTGGCTCCCCAGGGTTCCAGGCCTTTGACCTTGGATTGAAACTCCACCAACCACTTTCCTGGGCCTCCAGCTTACAGATGACAGATCATGGGACTTCTTGGTCTCCATGATTATGTGAGCCCAGTCCTCATAATACATCTCTTTCTGTATATGTCTATATAGCCTATTGGTTCTGTTTCTCTGGAGAACGCTAACACAGAGATCTTTTGTCTTAGCTCAGTCTGCCATAGCAAAATACCATAGGCCAGGTGGCTTAAACCACAGACATTTAATTCTTAAAGTTCTGGAGGCTAGGAAATTCAAGACAGAGGTGCTGGCAGATTTTGTTCCTTCCTCTGGCTTGTAGAGAGCTGCTTCTCACTGTGTTCTAACATGTGGGGTAGAGCGAGAGAGAGAGCGAGAGAGAGAGAAATTGTAGTCTCTCTTCCTCTTCTTCTAAGGACACTAATCAGTAATCCTTTCATGGGGCCTGCTATGGTCTGTGTTCTCCAAAATTAGGTATTGCCAATGTGATAGTATTAAGAGGTGGGGCCTTTAAGAGATAATTAGGCCATGAGGGCTTATTCCTTATGAATGGGATTAGGAGCTCTTATAAAAGGGCTTGACAGCGTGTTCTTCCCTTTTGCCCTTCCACCTTCTGCCATGTGAGGACACGGCGTTCCTTCTCTTTGGAGGACAGGCCATTCAAGGCACCATCTTGGAAGGAGAGACTAGGCCCTCACCAGACAACAAACCTACTAACACCTTGATCTTGGACTTCCCAGCCCCCAGAACTGTGAGCAATGAATTTCTGTTCTTTATAAATTACCCAGTCTCAGGTATTTTTCAGAGGAACACAGGGCCCCATCCTCATAACCTCATCTAAACCTAATCCCTTCCCAAAGGCCCCACTTCCTAACACCATCACACTAGGGGGTAAGCCTTCAACATATGAATTTTAAGGGGGACACAGAGATTCAGTCCGTAACACCTTGGAACTCCTTTTAGCCTTACAGCGTCACTTGCTGGAGGGAGCCAGGCAGCAGGGGTGATGTTTCTGGGAGTGTTGTGGTTTTCCCTGTGTGCTCCCTCCTCTTTTAAAAAGAACCCTAAACAGAATAATTAAAATTAATCCCCATCTTAAGCGTGCCTCTTAATGGTACCAGAACGCACTTTAAAATGGGCAAGTCTTATCCGTGGAATGTACGTTTTGGATTAGGATCAGTTTTAGACATGTCATTTCTCTGGCTAAAGTGAAGGGAAAACAAATTTCATTTGATCTTCGTAAGATCTTTCCTCAGTGTCTTAGTTCTTCTCCTGCCATCAAATTCTTACCTTGACCGAAAAGCCATGTTAAGTGCAAGGCAAATTCTTTACCTCTTTGCACAGAGATTAACAATCTCTGGCTGATGAGAGTATTAAGCGACTGAGCTCTGCCACAGCTATTAGAAAAGTTGCTGTCCTCTCTGGGTCTCAGGCCTGCAGCTCTGCAATTACAGGTGATCTTCACTGTTGAGTACAAAAAAAAAATCTACTTGAATTTGGGAACACATGTCCAAATTAAAAAGCAATGGAGACTATACCTTGAAGAATCTTAAAATAAATTTTTCTTATTTTAAATATAAAATGTATGCATTTAAACTAAAACTCTGTTTTAGTCTTAGAATGAACAAAGAATGGCATAAATATTCATTCTTTTGGGGGGGGGGTGTGATTTTTCTGGCAAAAGTATATGCTAGCATTGTACAATGGCCTCCACTTCTTGTTTGAGTTTCATACAGCAAAGATAATCATTTTTAGAAAAATATTCAAGAACTTTATTGATTTTCTCAAAGGCCTCTTTTATTTCTAGGATATCAGACAATTCTTTTTTGAAGCAGCTTATGCCACAATCCTTGCAACTTACTCTTCTTCCATTGATTATTTTAATTCTAGCTCTTCATCTATGACCAGCTTTGCCTGTCATTGAATGGTGCTTCAAAGTCAATGTGATTGACCTTATGAATTCTTATAGTAAAATTTTCAATTTTACTTTGAAACCAGTTGGCTTTGTATTGATGCGTCTAATAATCAGGGAAGGACTGACCAACGACGCTGTTGACCCAAAGGGTGAAGCTAAACACCAGATCTGAGTGAGGCGGGGTATTTGAGAGGGCACTAATTTTAAAATTCACTTAGTGAACATTTTCTTATTGAAAGCACTTTGGCTTCTTTACATAGCCTCATAGCTTGGATGCCTGGATAATGAGGATCTTTTTTAGCGGGTGGACTGAAGAAAACCTGCAGTGCTTTCTAGTTCTTCCATTCTAGGTCTTAGGATTTGAAGCACATCACAGCCATACTCTTTATTAACGCATCGGCTGCCACCTGAGTTGTATTTAACTCAGGCTAGTGTTGACCTCGTGGTCTCGTGAAGCAAAACCCTGCAGTTGGTTCGTGAAAATCCAACTGGTTGATGTTCTCATTGTTACAATTAATATTGACAATTTAACTCTAAAAACATGGATTGTGTTACATATAACTCACAGAAAACAATAAAAAATAACAAATTAGAAAGGATCGTTTGTTTTAATAAAACGCCATGGCCCCAGAGAAAAAAATTTTTTTTTCTGCTGTGGCAGTCAATGTGTTAAATTGAGTTGGTTAAGACAAAGTGGGAGTTGTATGGAGAGCAAATCTTATTTTTGTTTTTTTCAAAGTCAAAAACGTATTGAATGCTAAATATTTAATATTTTTCTAAGATCTAACTATTAGTGATCTGTACCCGATTGAACTTAAGCTCCTTGCTAGGTTTTCCATTTTGGTAAATCCAGAGGCAAGAACACGCAAGTTTCTATATAGCCAATACACTCAACAAATGTTAGTTGAATGCCCATTAAGGTGGAGGTGTGCTGTAGGGATTTTTCCGCTAATTATGTTGTCTTGATAATCCCTTAATCTCTCAGAATCTCAACTGTGAAATGAAGAAACGGGACTGAATAATCTCCAAGACTTGTGTACAACTCTGAAATTCTATGACTCTATCCTACTGTAGGTATAGAGAAAACCACTTTTTACTGAATTTTCTAGAATTCCAGGGTAAGTCATATGTGTGATTTGGAAAGAATCTTAGATTTATGAATAGGCTAGTAAATTAGCAACATTAGAGTGGAAATTTGTTAACTTGTTTATTAATTTTTAACTTAATTTTGAATGATTAAAATAATATTTAAATTGCATGGAATTTGATTTTCCCAGAACTGGAGACCACAGGTGTATATGGAAAGATCTCGACCATGACAAATTCTTGTGCCTGGAACAAAAAGCAGTCCCCACACCATTTCACAAAGAGAGAATGCAGCATAGCATCTGGGTGGGAACAGTTTTCATTCACGGTGGAGATTTGTGCTGTACAAATAAAATGCATATTTGCAGAATTTCCCAGCACAAATAATGCATGACTGCTTGCTTTTCTCAGCCCATCGCTTGTTCTGGGAGAACGATGAGGACTTGACTGGCTGGAGTGTGTTGGTCTCTGCCCACGTGTTCAGATCCGACATCGAGTTTGTTCTGGCCATGACTTTGCACCAGTGTCGGGCGGTATCTAAGCAGGGGCGTAATGGGATTAAAGCTGCACAAAAACCCCCCATAACCTAGCTTGCTTGAAGGTTAAGTTGCATCACTGTTGATGGGCTAAGAATCCTTGTCTCCCACCTGGTCAGTGACTGTGACTGGGACCAGGAACATTTCCTCAATGCTTGTCATTCAACCAGCAGGTCACTGGAAGAGAGGGTTTTGTTTTTTGGTCATTTTCTCATACTTTGGGGATAATATCTTGAGGCCCTTTTGAAGGCAAACATTCTGTGGGCTCTATTTTCATTGTAAATGCTCTGCTTAGCACTTGGTTACACATCGTCTCACCTGGTTTTCTAAGGGCATCGAGTGTGTGGCTCTTGCCTCCTCCCACCGGGATTTAAAAAACCTTCAGGACACAGACTGTGTTTTCTACCCAGGCATGGTACCCAGTTAGCACTTCTAAAGTATACACAAATGGTCTTGTCAGGGTGGTGGAAATATGGGTAATTTTTTCTTATTTATTTTCCAAGATTAAAAATGTGTTATATTATTATATTTATACTAAGACAAACTAAGTATATGCAATGCTTTTGTTGTGCTATTGAATCTGTCACTCTGGCACCCCTCGCTCACATGGCCCCATGTTAGCTGCATAAGAGGTACCCAACGGACTTCTTGGCCTTTTCCACAATATTCAGGAGGAATTAACCACGAATTAATACTCTCCTTTTCCCACTTTGACATGTTTTGTTGTTGGAAAGCACCCAATGAAAACATTCCTTTGGAAGCATTTGAATCCTTGAATCCTAATTCACATTTCTTAACATATTTTTAAGCACCTAATTGCCTATAGGAAACTAAAAATAAAGAAAAAAATTACAAAGACATGTTCTACCAAGACACTAAAAATATATAGTTTAAGACAACCATATGGATGGGAACATAGAAGAAGAAAAGAGAAAATGTAAATATTATTCCCAATCTGTGAATGATTCATGTCAAACATGAGTCAGAGCTCAGAGAAGTTTTGTGAGTGAGGAACAAGGGCATTTTGAGAGGAGAGTGGGGACAAAGGCTGCGGGAGTTTGCAATCTGCCCTTTGTGGGATTGAGGAGAAGCCATCAGACCTTTTCAGGACAATCACAAAAATCTTTGGGAGTTTGCGAGATTTGAGAGATTATTCCATTTATGTAGAGAGAAAGATTAGTAAATTGTTTGGAGAAAAAGGACAGCACCCAAGAATACAATGTAGCTAAAACTCAGTCTGCCAGGCACTGCCCCAAGTGCCTTCCCTGCATTGAATCAGGTAAGCCTCACAACCATCCTATGAGACAGGTACTATTATCATCCCTATTTTACCGATGAGGAAACCGAGGTTCAGAGAGGTTGAGTAAACTGGACAAGGTTTCACAACTAGTGAGCTGTGATGCCAAATTGAAATTCAGACAGCCTGGCTCCAGACTCTAAACTCTAAACCTTAATAATGCATAACTGACACTTGAATTAGACCGTGTGGTTACCCGAGTGCAAAAATGAATGATTTCTGTTATACTTTCTGAAACAAAGAAAATAGCACACAGACCTTAGTACTACCTTTGGGGCCACCTAAGCAGAAGGCTCTGCTCTAAAACTAGAATACTGATGAGTATCCTGAGCCTTGTATCAAACAAATGTCACATACTCATTAGAGAGCCCAAAGAATGCTAATACTTTATCTGATACAACTGCGATATGTTAATTGGCAACACAGAAACTGGGGCAGAGCTATTTAGGGGGCTTATAACCTAACTAGAGTTTCATTTTTAAAAGCTGGGCCTATTTAAAAGAGAAACACCTCACCCAATTGCCTATTATCCTGCAAATATGTATTTAAGAACATTTGAAATTGTTCTATTTACCTAATCATCACTAATGGCTGCTTTGGATCTTTGACAGCTGTACGTGTAAATATGGCTCTTAGATCTTTCTTAAAGTATGATACTGGTCCAATAGACCATAACCGCTTCTTCAGAGAACAGGATTTCCTTGTAGCTGAATCTGTGGAGTATCCAACAGGGCTCACAGTGCTTTAGGAGCTGCTTATGAGATCATTTCAAACTACTCAGAACTCCAAGTCAAAAATTACTAGGACATTCGGGTACCACTAAGATATGAATGTCCATAAACGTGAAAGCCAAACATTGATGTTTTAAAAATGAGAACGGGGTCAGCATGATTCTTCATGGGCAATAAACAGATAATAGGCAAGGAGAAGTAATTTAAGAAGAGTTTGTGCAGCCAAACCAAATATGCCAGGCAGCAAAGCTATGATGATATTGGTCGACTATATAGTAAAGTAGAAATCACTGATCTTATCGGGAGAGAACACAGATATTATTCCAATAGATTATGGCATATTGAGAAATGATTAACTTGACTGGCGAAGCTTACCTCTCACGAGGACAGAACATCACCTGAAGAGTCACCTCTCCTCTGCTGTGCCCGGGGGATATTCCCGCAGCACACCTTTCACCTCCCGTGTTAGATTCCTGGGGCTGCTATAACAAAGTGTCACAAACCAGGTGGCTTAAAACAACAGAAATTTATCCTCTTACAGTTCTGGAAGCCAGGAGTCTGGAATCAAGGTGTCACAGGGCCATCCATGCTCCCTCTGAAACCTGGAGTGAAGCATCCTTCCCTAACTCCTCTAACTTCTGGTGGTTTGCTGGCAATCCTTGGCTTTCCTCAGCTTGCAGCTGTAGCATTGGAATCTCTGCCTCCGCCATCACATGGTGTTCTCTGTGGGCATGTCTTCACGTGGCATTCTCTTCCCTGTGTTTCTCTCTACCCTACACCAGTTACATTGGACTAAACACCTACCTTCATCTAGTATGGCCTTATCTTAACTAACGACATTTGCAAGGGCCCTATTTCCAAATAAGGTCACATTCTGCAGAACTGGGGGTTAGGTCTCTAACATAACTTTTTGGGAGACACAATCCAACCTATAACAGCTGCTGTCTCTTCGGGGCAACCTTCCCAAATTACTCTTTGGTCTACGTTTGTATAGTCTGTAGGTCTCTAGCCAAGCCTCTGTGCCTGGACCACTCATGTGGCCCACACCATATGTCGTCTCATCATCTATTATTGTGTGCTCTATGTCTGGCCTCCCTAATTTTATTATAAACTCTTTGATTGGTAAAGAATTCAAGCTTATTTCTCATGAAACCGTGATTTGATATCAATCTATTTTCAGAGCAGTTTTGTACTTTTTAAAATTCTTTCACGTGCATTATCTGACGTGCTTCTTTCCATATCCCCGTGTGGTAAATTGGATTGCTGGCATCATCTAATTTTACAGCAAAGGGAATTAAGATTCAGAGGGGTGAAGTGACATGCCAAAATACTGAGACAGGTGGCTTGGGCTCGTCCCACTGCCTTTGATTGAAAAATTTCTCCTTCCTCCCCTCGTTCCTTATAACTTGATTATTAATGAGCCAAGAGTCCTTCTGGGAAAAGAAAACAAAAAACCTTTCTTACTCTCAAGGCAAAGTGAATGGGAGGGCAGAGAGGAAAATGGGTATGAGTGCAAAGTCTGCCTTTCCTAGGAGCACGAGCAGGCAGGAAGAAAGTCACAAAACCTCCCAGCCCTCCCTTTCCCTTGGTCAGTTCCTCCAGTAGAACAATGGAAAACCTTGACTTTTCTTAAGCTTCCAGCCCCATCACCTACTCCCTCGGTCTAAGAAGATGGCTGCTCCTAGTTTGCTTTTTGTTTCCATGAAAAGTATCTGGAAGAGAGTCTTTCAGCACCCTTCTACCTACCTGACAGAAGGCGGGGAGGGGAAAGGGATGAGTGTGAGCAGGGAGAGAATTCAGTGGCTTCCTGACCAGGGCTGCATCAGCTGGAGAGATTGTGCAGCCTCGTCACGCACAAGCACTGAAGGTCCCCAGCCCCAGGAGGGGACAGAGGCAGCCTGCTTTGAGCAGAAAGGTGGCAGGAGGAGGAGCCCTGGTTTGAGAAGGGGCTCTCATACTGCGACGTGCTGTGAACACCTCTTTCCACTATGTTTTTTAAAAATTGTTGAACGACATTCTTATTTTTTAAATTTCAGAATATTACAGGGCTACAAATGTTTTGGTTACATGAATTGCTTTTGTACGGTTTGTTTTCACTATCTTTCTTTCTTTCCTGAGATTCATAAAGAAGAGCTTGGAATATCATAATTAGTTTGGAGAAGATAAAAGACGCCCTCCCTGGTGGAAGAGGGAGGGGAGAGAGGGAGATTGAGACTGGGGGGTGGAGAGAGAGAGAATGCACAGAATGAAAGAGAGATAATACTAAGGAGGAAAACTTACTAGTTTTGTGTGAACAGTGATAAGCTGACAGTTACAGTGTGAGGCAACACCTGCTACTGCAGATGGATGCATTGTAACCAGGCTCTCGGACTCTGAATTCTCTCCTTGAGAGTCTCTAGACTTTCTCTCTATTCCTACAGGCTGAGCGTTACCTAGCAGTGACTATTAAGGTGACTGAATGATTTGAGAGAGAGAGCTGGTATTGATATTAGTGGAACAACTTAAGTTGAAAAGCACTCCAAGTCTAGAAGTACAATCTGTTTGCATAAATGAGGAGTGCAAGGAAAATTTGGGGGCAGATTCTTTGGGACTTTATGACAAGCTAAGCTGGTGGTCTGGGCTAAGAAGAGTGCTAAAACCCTAAGTGAAAAGACAGGTAGAAGAAACATGAGACTTGGATGTGGTGTATTTCTATCTGTCCTACATATGGCCTCTCCTCATGTGTGTGCAGTCCCTGTGACACACACACACACACACACACACACACTCTCTCTCTCTCTCTCTCTCTCTCTCTCTCTCTCTCTCTCTCTCTCTCTCTCTCCAGGCTTCTCTAAGAGCCCTAGACCTGGGGTTCAGCTAGAATCTAAGGACTAGAACTCAGGGCAGGGGCAACTCCACTGCTCTGGGTCAGATATAATCCAAGGATCCCCACTCAAAAGTGAACAGGAGGTCTTGAAAAAATACATCACAAATCTTGAGGATTCCAGGAGGCTTAGGACTCCAAAAGCAACACAAGAGTCAAGGCATGTGTCCTTGTGCTGCTATGATCAAATAGATTAGTGGTAATAAAAGGTTATTTGTCTGGAAAAGCCAGTAAAGGGCTGGACCTCAGGAGGCCTAAGTGCAACCCCCGCCTCTCCTCTAAGCAAAGCACGTTCATGTGTCAGTTTCCCCTTCTGCAAAGTGCAAAATATTCTCCTGTGCTTTTGGCCAGAGCTTCTCAAACTGTAATGGGCATACAAGTCATCTGGGATGTTGTAAATGGGGAGATTCTGATTCGGTATCCTGGGATGGGCCTTGAGAACCTACATTTGTAATAAGATCCTAGGCTGCCAGTTGCCTACATAACACGTTTGCCTGAATTAGAAAAAGGCTCCCTACCCCTACCCCCAGGTGCAGCCCTGCAGGAGCCGTTGTAAAAGAAATACATTCCCCACACAGTTTGGCTAGTGATGTGCAGGATGAATCTTGGCCCCTGCACACCTTCAGACAGTGCCTCTGAGCAGTGCACAAGCTGCCCAACTGTACGGGACAGTCTTGATCACATAGGCAGCTGTCTCCATCAGAGATGTTCTGCTACTCTCCCTCCTTCACTGCACTACTCAACCAAGCCCATGAAGGCATTCTTTCTAGCTTTCCTTCTTCCATAGGCATACCTGGGTTTTTTTTTCCCCATTTTATTTGTTTATTAATTTATTTTTCTGAAACTGCCAGAATGACATGTAGGTGTGAGCTCATTTCTTCTTTACTTAAAGAAGAGAGCTTGGCCCCGGGTTCCTCACCCTCCAACATCCCCCTTCTCAGCCTTGAGCTCTGTGAAGGGGCTGCCTGGCTTTTCCTCTCTGCTCTTTTCCTAGAGTCCTTGCTTTGGAGTTTTATACCTCACATTTATTAATCCAGGATCTAAACAATTAGGCTCCTATATCCAGTCTCAGTACGTGATTATTATGTAGTTTTCTCAAATCTTTTGCTTCTAATCAAATATGACTCCTCCTTTATGGGAGATCAGACACAAAGGCAAAATAGCCAAGTGCCTGAAATTTCGCTAAGCTGTGTGTTTACTTTGGATGGCAGCGTTCAGCACAGTGTCCGACTCTGAAAAGTTTTCTTAGCCACACCTCTTCTCCGGGCTGCCCTGTTCTGTCCTATCACTGGGGAGAAATCCAAAATATTTGTTTGTCTACCCAGTGTTGGTGAATTCTTTCCTTTATAGGAGCTTAAGGTCAAGGTTTGGAGAACAATGGACCCAGTTAGGACAAGCACCCACAGCAAAACTTTGAGGTCAGCTATCCTGGGCTTTCTTCGAAGGGTTTGGTGCTGGCTGTTCGCATATCTCCTGAAAAGAAACCTTCGGCCAAGGACAGAAAATTCTGGTTTCTCTAAGTAGCAGATTAAAAGGAACAACAAAGTATCATAGGCAGATTGCTGTGCTAGTAATCTGAATATTTAGGGTCTATTAACTAAGGCTATCTGCCTTGATTGCTCTCACTTATAGCTATAAAATGAAGCAATAGAATTAAATAATTTGGAAAACTCCTTCCAGCTTTAAAATTGTAGGACTCTGAAATTTGGTGGCTTTAACAATGTATTTTCTTTTCCATTAAGCCAAGTTTATGGAGTTAAATGAAAAAAAAAAAACCCTTCATGTTAAAACAGTGAACTTTGTAATCTAATTTATTTAACACAGGGCATCTTTGTAAAAGTTAATTACATTGTATTTTAGTTCAGAAACAATGAGTTTGGGACTTTAACAAGTCTTAATTCTGTTGCCAGTTAGTCCCCAAATTTAGATGTTGCATTCCTATAATAAAAAGACCAGGAACCCAATAGAAATAGGATGTAAACACACTGCTCGCAGAAATAAACATACAAATGGTTCTTGAACACATGAGATGTTTGATTTCACTTATAAGCTAAGTGCAAAATAAAACTATCCTGAATCACCATTTATCACCTATAAGGTTAGCAAGGATCAGCAGGTTTGATAATACAACCTAAATTATCTATCAATAGGAATTGTTTAAAATTATGGCACATCAATAAAATGAAATAATATATAGATATAAACAAAAAACAAAAAGAAACCAAAAAACACCTGAAGAATACAAATGTTTTTCTATGTACCAAGATGAAAAAATTTTTAGAACTAGGGTAAAATATAGCGTAAAAAAGCAAGGTACAGAATGGTGTGTATAGCACATCGTTGTTTGGTTTGTATTAATATAAATACTTGGCATGGGTTTTTTCCCTTCAGTTACATACATCTGTCTTCTCTTTGGGCTTCTTGCTGAGAGTGGCACATGTCATCTGCCAGTGTTTTTTTCCCAGTGTAGGTGCAATGCAGGCAAAATGAGGAAGGCTGTTCTCTGGTGTGATGGACATTTGTACATTTCCATCTTCAAAGGAGACCTTTCATTTTTCCTCCACATCTGCCGTGATGGGTGGTATAGACTAGAACCCCTTGAAATGCCACCCTGCTACTCCCTTAGTCTCTCCCTCCATTGCTTTTAGAGGACAATTACATCCTAGACACAGAGGATGCCCAGAGGTGATGGACGTGGGGCTGTGGGTGGGAAGAGCTTAACTGACACAGTTATTCCAGAAAGAATTCCAGAGCTAGATTTGCTATTCAAAAGAGAGCAGAGATTTAGCAAGAAAAATATATATCATTGATGGAAATAAGGGGAAATAAATTACAAGGAAACTGTGAGCTTTCTGGGTCAATTGAAATAAAAAAACAGTTAATTCTCTTTCATTACGGACCCCAGTAACTGCCCAATGGCTCACAATGTCTCTTCCTGTTTGCCCCAAGCTTGGAGCTTCTCTGATACTCTCTGGGAAAGGATTGCACTTGCTTCTGGCATTTTGTTCCATGACTTTCCTGCTCTGCTTTCTCTGACCTATATGATCCCATTTAAAAATTTTTCCAGCACTGTCATTGTGTTGGTCTTTCAAAAATGTATTTTCTGACCTCTCAATGGGGACTTGGGGAGGAAGGAGGGTTATGATTCAAAGAACTCTTTCTGGCATAATTGTGACTCTTGAGAGTTTGAAGTGCAGAGGGACAGAGGGACAGAAGGTTGGGGTATTACTTTCCCTGGCCCCCTCTCTACTGGGTTGCCAAGAGCTGGCTGCAGCCTCCTGAAATGTGAGAGAACAAATTTCTGTAGTTTTAAGTCACCCAGTTTGTAATACTTTTGTTACGGCAGTCCTAGGGAACTAACATAGGTTCCAACTCTGTTTTCTGCAAGCTTGACAAGCTGATCATAAAATCCTATTGAGGAATAAAAGACCAAAAATAAACAAGAGGGAGGAAGAGGAGGAGTGTTTGCTCTACTGAATGTCAAGACTTGCTGTAAAGCTATGGTTATTGAAGCAGTTTTGATGTTGATACAGGGATATTGGTGTTGACATGGTTTCTAGGATGAATGACTTAGAAAACAGACTTACGAATATGTAGAGCCTTGAAATATGACAGAGGAGGCGTTAAAATTAACAGAAAATGATGAATTAGTCAATGGTGCTGAAACATTGGTTATAAATGGGTCTATAAAATTAGATCCTTAAATCACACACAAAAGACAACTCTGTATGGATTAAATATTTAAATGTGAAAAGCAAAACTGTGAACTATGTAGAAGAAAATAGAGAAGAATATCTTTAACTTCAGATAGGCAAATATTGAATAAATAAAAACAATTATAATGATGAAATTAATAAATTAGGCTATATTAAAATTTAAAATGTCTATTCAACAAAAGACAGCATAAATAAAGTACAAAGAAAATCCATAGATCAGGAGAAGAAATTTGTAATCCATATCACTAGGATATAAAGAGACCTTCTAAAACTCAACAAGGCATAGCAAAAAAAAAAAAAATTGAATAGAAAAATGGACAAATGATACTGAGAGGCAGTTCTCAGAAGAGGAAACTCTAATGGCTAATAAACTTATAAAATTATTCTCAACTTTATAATAATCTGGAAAGAGAAAATTAAAATAACAGCGAGATCTATTCTATAGCTGTAAGATGTGAAGATTTTGAAAGTCTGATAAAGCATTAAAGGAGGGTGTATGGAAAAAGGAGCTTTTATTCCTTGCTGGTGAGTGGGTAAACGGAAAGAACCATCTTGGAGAACAATTTGGCAACACCTGATATAGCTGACTAATGAGCATTTCCTCTGACTCAGCAATGACGTCTCTTGGAATCTCTAAGAAACTCACAAATGTGCACATATGTGAGGATGGTCATCCCTTTGGCAGAGTGAATATGCAACATAGTGGGATTCTATAGGGTAGTTAAAATCACCAAAGTAGATCCTGTTATTTACAGATATATCTTAAAAACATAGTTTCGAATGAGGGAAAGAGAGATTGCAAAAGGGGACGGACACTGTGATCCCACTGGAAACCCAGCTGGGGCTGGCTGGTTTAAGATGGATCATTCATGTATCTGGTGGTCGTTGCTGGCTGTTGGCTGGTTGGTCTGGAGGGTCTCCCTGGGAAGACTCATCTCTGCTCCATGTGGTCTCTCATCCTTGAGTGGGTCAGACTAGATTCTTCGTATGGCACCTGTTCCAAGGGGGTGGGATTAGAAGCTGAAGGTCTCTGGAGACTTAGCCTTGAAAGTTGCAGAGTGTCTGCTGTGCTGCATTCTGTCGGTTAAAGCAAGTCACGAGGCTTTTCCAGATTTAAAAGATGGAGAAATAGCCTTCACCTCTTGATGGCCTGAGCAGCAAAGTCACACTGCAAAGAGGCACGGCTACAGGGATGGGGAGAAAAAATGTGACCTTTATTTTTTCTGAGATCTTCCTCAATGTACAAAACTTAACTGCTAACTTTCCCCCTAAAAATATGCTCAGTCTATGGTCTTCCCCATCTGAATTGATGGGAATTTGAGCTTTCTGGTTGTTCAGGGGAAAAGCCTTAGATTTATCCTTGACTTCTCTCTTTCCCTCATGGTCCACATCCTACCCGTAATGAGATATTGGCACCATCTAAGAAATATATCCAATGTCTTACCCTTCTTACCACCCCACTGCTACGGGCCTGGTGTGAGTCACCATAAACGCAACTGAATGGTTAGAATAGCTCCCTAATTGCTTTTCTTACTTCTACCCTCACAAAAATCCCTTATAAAAAAATTCAGTTATATGCCTTGTGATAGGCTGAATAATGCCCCCTCAAAAAAGTCTGCATCCTAATCCCTGGAACCTGTGAATATGTTCCTTACATGGCAAAAGGGACTTTTCAGATGTGATCTCGAGATGGGGATGTGTCTCGATGGGCCCACTGTGATCACAAGGGGTCCTTTTAAGAGGGAAACAGTAGAGAGAGACTCAGAGAAGACTCATCTAAAGATGCTACACAGCTGGCTTTGAAGATGGAGGAAGGACCAAGGAACGGGGACTGCCCCTGGGAGGTAGAAAGGCGAGGAAATAGATCCTCCTCTCCAGCCTCCAGAAGGAGCCACCTCTGACAAATTAACTTTAGCCCAGAGAGACTGATTTTGGATATCTGATCTCTAGAACTGTAGGATAATAAGTCTGAATATTTTTTAAAGCTGCTAAGTTACAGCAGTAATAGAAAACTAATGTATCATTCATTTACTCAAATCCCTTGTATAATCTGTAGTGAGGGCTAATTCTTGCCGCTAATATGGTAGGAGCCCAAAGCTGGATTTGCTTCCCTTCTCAATTTTGGATCTGTGTCCTCATAAGCTTGAACAGATTAATTCTGCCTTGATCATCTATGAAATGTTTTTGTCCTCTTTTTCGACTGGTCCTCCCAGGCCCCAGAGAGAAGGGTAGGACACTGCACAGTGAGGGAATAGAGCTCCCGTGGGGTGGGTCGTCTGACTCCTGGGCTAAGGCACATCCCACCTGGCCACACTGATTTTCTTTAAATCAGTATGAGGCAGTCCCAACCAATGGAGGGACTAAGCCATAATGCCCTGAGCTGATTTTGATTCTAAGGGGATCACAACCTCAAACGTTTGTTGTAGGCAGCCTCCTAAGTGAGCAAATTCGTATGTTGATATGTGCGTGGCCTGCTTGTACCCCTGTACTTCAGCGTGTTGGAAGAAAGTCAGGAAGATGACAGTGATTCACGCACATCTGATCTTCCATTGTCATCTTCGCGCGAGCTAGACAGATTGAGTTTCCAGATGGAGCGGGGACTCCCTTCAGATGATTAGTCTGCTCGGGTAGGTCTTCCAAGACCCAGAGATAGGTACCATTCTCATCCTCTTACGGACAATGAAGTGCTCAGGGGAAGGTGTGCCCCTTAAGAAATAATAAAAGAGCAGTTTTTATTGCAGTGTATGGGTTCCAAGTCACGGTTCCAGCCAATAACATACTATTCATTATTATCTCTCAGTTTGGGTTTGTTTTCATTCTACTTAAAGTCCTCCTCTCCTGTGTTCCTTTGAAAAGGGGTTTATATGCACAGTGGCTGTGCTTTCAATGCCCTGGGACTGCTGTGCAAATAAGACACTCCATCGCAGTGTGTTCACCTGGAGAAAGATTTTATTAGGTAAATAAAGCAATAAGTCACCTTTTCATCAGAATAAATGCAAAGATGTTCAGCCTTTTGTCATTTCTCCTCCTTTGCCAAAGGAAATGACCCACTCACTCCACCGAGTTGTTCCTCATGTGGATTTGTGGGAGGCAGAACGTTGTAAGCAGGAGAAGATGTGGCGTTTGCTTAACAAGAACATTTCTAGGCTGGGGCTTCTGGTTTTAACCTTGTCAACCAGAGCAGGCAGCATTTCTTGGACTCTAAAACTGGGTAAACTTACAGACGTGCTCCTGCGGAGTAAAATGCCTTTGACCCTGACACACACAGGTAGCTGCTGAGGCGACAAAGTCACCACCAGGAGGAAAAAAAAATATATCAGGCTTCAATGTAGATAATGAACTTGTAACCAACCAAATGTATCAATGAGGTAAAGTGAAAGGTCTGTCTTTTCCCATTTCCATAGACTCCTCTTGAGCTGTTTGATTATTTTTCTGCTTGAAACTTCTCTGCAAGCTCATGGAACATGGTTTCCCTTAAATAAAAATGTTATGGAGAATCAGACAGTAGGACATGATTGATTTCTGACCTTGGAGTCTCTTGGGACGAATATCCAGGCAGATACCTGCGCTGGCTCCCTGCCCCTGGGGTTATCAGAGCCAATGGGGAAAGGTGGAGTCTCTTCTGAAGGTAGGTGCCAACATAGAAGACTTATGCTAAGATGTCTTGTGGCTGGTTGTTTCTGAAGTGAGTATTTGAGTCATGAGAATAGTAGTCCAAAGGAAGAGGGAAGTGCTGAGTGGGCATGGTGGCTTATACTTGTAGTCCCAGTTACTTGGGAGGCTGAAGCAGGAGGATCCCTTGAGCCCAGAAATTTGAGACTAGCCTGACCAACTGACCCCATCTCTAAAAAAAAAAAAAAAATTACCTGAATGTGGTGGCGCATGCCTGTAGTCCCAGCTACTCAGGAGGCTGAGGCAGGAGGATCGCTTGAGCGCCCCCCCCCGGGAGTTTGGGACCAGCCTGGGCAATATAGCAAGATCCCATCTCTTAAAAAAAAAAAATGTGTCAGGGAAACTTTTGGGCCTGGAGAGGAGCCGTAAAAACTTCCATAGTCTTCATTCCCTCAGGCCAGCAGCTGGCTGCGTCATCAGGCTGATGTCGCCTAGGGGCCAGAGGAATGTGTCGTCTGTGAAACTCAGCTCAAAGCCTGTCCACGCTTTCTCACAAAGGCGAAAGAACTCCAGGGAACACCCATAATTTCCAATAGCCAAGCCCTTGGCAAAAAAAATTCCCTGTTGGTTTGCCTTGGTTGCTTTTCTCACTAAATGTTTCCTCTTTTTTGTTTCAAAAGTATAAACATGAACACTCCTTTCTTCCTTGTAGCCTGCAAAGGGATGGTGTCATGGAGAAGAGATTATGGAGCAGGGATAGGGAGACATTTTTTGGAAAGGGCCAGGTCGTAAATATTTTAGGCTTTGAAGGCCATCTAGGCTCATGCTGTTAGAGCCTGAAGCTGTGAGTGTGACTGTGTTCCAATAAAACTTTATTATTTGAACTTCACGTCCATTACATGTGTCATGAAAATAGTATTCTTCTTTTGATATTTTTCTGCCATTTAAAAATGTCAAAACCATTCTTCGCTCGCAGACCATACACATGCAGGTGGCGGGCTGGGTTTGCCCTGGGGTCCACAGTTTGTTGAACTCTGGTCTAAGGTAATGGAAGTCAGTATTTCTGAGTAAGAGAAACACTGTAAAAGTCAACTGCATTGAGGTGTACTTTGTATACAATGTACCCATTTTAAATGTGCAGTTCAGTAAGTATTAACAATCATCTAGTCATGTAACCACCTCCACAAACAAGATATAGGACATTTCTATCACCCCATAAAGCCCCGTCATGTTTCTTCCCAATCAATCCTGCCCCCACCTCTAGCCTCCATATGAATTTTACAATCAGCCTGTGACTTTTTACAAAGAACTCAGCTGGGATTTTAATAGGGATTGTGTTGAATCTGTAGATCAATTTAGGAAGTATTGACATCTTAACACGTTAAGTCTTCCACTTCGTGAACATGGGATGTTTATTCATTTATTTATGTTGTCTTTAATTTTTTTCAACAATGTTTTATAGTTTTTGGAGCATAATTTTGCACGTCTTTTGTTAATTATTCATAAGCATTTTATTCTTTTTGATGCTATCAGAAATGGAATTGTTATTAATTTCATTTTCAGGCTGTTCATTGCAAGTATATGGAAATACAGTTGATTTTTGTACATTGATCTTGTATCCTCCAAACATGCTGACCTTGTTTATTAGCTCTAATCATTTCTTTTTTTTAGTGGATTCTTTCGGATTGTCTATGTATAGGATCATGTCATCTGCAAATAGAGGTAGTTGTACTTCCTTTCCAATCTGATGCCTTTTATTGCTTTTTCTTGTCTATTATAATTACCCTGTCTAGAACAGACACACTTGTCTTCCTCCTCATCTTATCTTCTTCCTTATCCATTAATTCTTCACCATTAAGTATGGTGTTAGCTGTGGATTTTTCATAGATGCCTTTTATTGGGTCAAGAATTTCCTTCTGTTCCTATTTATTTAGTGTTTTTTTTTTAATCATGAAAGAGTGTAGACTTTTCTCAAATGCTTTTTCTGCACTTACTGAGCTGATTATATAATTTTTGTTTTTCATTCACTTTAAGAAAATTGTGTTATTAATTATTAATACAATGACACCTGCATGCTCAAGAAATATTATTCATTCATTATTCAGATTGCTTGATTTGTAATGGGATTCTTGATTATTCTGAAATGATACTGGACACCTCAAGTTCAGAACCATTGGTCTAGCAACTTGCCGCCTGCATAACATGCAGTGCTCACTGCTTTACTCTGTGAAATGGCCTCTTATGTCAGTTTCCATGGTGTTATAGAATCCTAGCAGTAGACGAGGCTTAATTGTTTAAGGTTCTAGTCTTCTGCCCGATGCAGGAACCCCCTCCACGGTATCCACAATAGGTGGTCATGAACTTGGAATTCACTCTTGGGAATTAAAGCAGGCCTTTCAGAAAAGGAGCAGGGACACTTGTAAAGTTTCTGTATCATTTTTCACAGAGACACAGACTAGATTTTCTGTTTTTAGTTATTTGTTAGACTAAGGGTGAAGAACCCAGAGTTTTAATCCTGATTTGCCAGCCATGTAAACATGGCCAATTTCTAGCCCCAGTGACCTTCTGTGTTAAATGGCAATAATAATAATGATAGCTTATTGATATTATCTGTCCTAGCGTCTTCACAGATATTGAAAAGCTCACATAGATAGTTTATATAAAGATAATTAAAAATATAAGGCTGGGTGCGGTGGCTCACGCCTGTAATCCTGGCACTGTGGGAGGCTGAGGCGGGAGGATTGCTTGAGCTCAGGAGTTCGAGACCAGCCTGAGCAAGAGCAAGACCCCATCTCTACTAAAAATAGAAAGAAATTAGCCAAACAACTAAAAATATACAAAATTAGCTGGGCACGGTGGCGCATGCCTGTAGTCCCAGCTACCCAGGAGGCTGAGGCAGGAGGATCGCTTGAGCCCAGGAGTTTGAGGTTTCTGTGAGCTAGGCTGACGCCACGGCACTCTAGCCCGGGCAGCAGAGTGAGACTCTGTCTCAAAAAAAAAAAAAAAAAAAAAAAAATATATATATATATATACACATATATATATATATGTAGCATTATTTTATAAATTCCAATTATTATCATCAGACTACTTTGGTATTATTTGTAGCTCAAGTAATAAGAATTAATGCCTTAAAAAGAGTAGGCACTCAATATTTATGTTAGTTCCTTAAAAGTTCAGAAAAACAGAGCTCAGGGATTTTGTCTGTTGGTGTAGATGGAAAGTTCAGTAGTTAACTTGGGTTGGACTTGAAACTGAACTAAGCCAGTTGCGCAGGTGTTAGATGAAGAGCTTAAGGGTAAGAATGTCACATAGAGTGGATACAAGACCCCAAACTCCATTCCAGGGTAGAGTTCATCTCTGAAATTTGGATTATGTATTCTTCACTCCCAATATGTGGCAATGCACTAAAGAGACACCATCTCCACAAAACACTCACACTGGCAACATTACTTTGGCTGCCGCACGTAAAGTCTTGAGGGAGGATTATAAATAACAACTGACGCTAATAGAGAGTGGTTTTGAAGACCAGTTTTCTGGCTAGTGACTTTAGAGATTATTTATCTCTGTGCTGACCTTCCCAAGAAGCTGATAAGGAGCGGAGGTGGAACCCTCTCCTCCAAGAGTCTGAGGCTTTGCAATTTTCTTGTTCTAGATCTGAGGGCTTTCCTGTGTCGGCAGCTTCTCCGCAGGAAAAGTGAGAGTTATTGCAATACTTGTGTTTTCAGCAAACAGACTATAAGCCTCCAAGACGTTTGTTTTTCCAGTTCCCCTTTACTTCTATCCAAAAGATTCCCAAATCTGAGTCCTCGTGGGCTCTAAAAAAAGAAAAACTATTTTACACGCACACAGAGCACTTTTGAAACCAAGTATATGGGTTTTCCCACACCAAGAAATTCTCTGAGTCTCTCAGGACACAAACTGGGTGTCCAGTAATTCAATTCAATTCTGACACATCTATCTGGAGTTACTGCAGACCCCACAGGTCACAGGCTTGTTCCAACACGACTGCCCCCACTGCAGATGCCAATCGCAAGTCCCAGGCTAATGCCTGTACTTCTCTCTGAGTTGGTATAAATCTAGAATGCCCACAATCCCTCCTTAGGTTCAATAATGGCTCAGAGAACTCAGGGAAACATTTTGGTTACTATTACTAGTTTATTATAAAAGCTATGACTCAGAGAGGCCAAATGGAAGAGAGGCAGGAGTGGGGAAGGGGCGCGGGGCTTCTGTGCTCGCTCTGGTTTCACCTCCATGTGTTCACCAACCCGGAAGCTCCCCGAATCCCATAGTTTAGGGTTTTATGGAGGCTACATTATGTAAGCATTATTGATTAAATTTCTGGCCACTGGTGATTGAACTTGAACTCCCACCTTCTCCCCTCTCCAGGGGTCCAGGGTGGGGGTGAAAGTTTAGACCCTGTAATCACATGATTGGCTCCTTTGGCGTCTAGCCCGCATCCTCCAGGAATCACCTCATTAGCATAAACTCAGGTATGGTTGAAAGGGGCTTATGATGAATCACACAAGATACTCCTTTCTCCCCATCTCTCAGGAAATTCCAAAGGTTTTCAGAGATCTGTGTTAGAAACCAGGGGGCAGAGACCAAATATATATTTCTTATGATGTCTCAATGTCACAGGTTCTCATCCAACGTAGACCTTAGGCGTGTCTCTGTGGAGTCATGGGAACACTTAAGCTAAAATCTCCCAGGCAGGACTGAACATCATTGCAGAATTCCCTTGGTTTCCCCTTTCAGGTCCTATGGTTTGATTTGGATAGTGTCTGAAATTAGATCTGAAGTTCTTCCTGAGAACTGCTCTGCTCTTCCAGGGCAGAAGGAAGTTTCATGGGAGCCTTTTCCTGCCCTGGAAAGTGACTTCTTTGGGAAGAAGATGATAGCGGAGTGTCCATCTCCTTGGCCCATGGCAGCAGGCCTTGGTTTGGAAAAGAGCAAGACAGTAACTGTTGCCGAATTGGGCATGTCAGCTGGAACCCTCCCTCCCCTGAGGAGCTGAGGTTAGCAGCTGTGTTTGTTACTCTGTTGCTGCCCAGGGCAGCTGGAGAACAGTTCAGCATTATAAAGACCTGGGTGCGTGGGAGCTGAGTGCTCTCGACAGACGCTATAATTATTAATAAAAGGGGACACGAATGTGTTAAAAGCTGAGCGCATCCCTGCGCATCCATGAGTCCTTTGCCAGGGGTGACAGAATGCATTGTCTGCACTTTGCTACTTAACTCCGATGGTGGTTTGGCAGTGTCTGGGACCATGGGATGTACAGATCCTCATAAATGTAATGTTTGCTTGGGAGCCCAAAGTGCCAAGGTTCTATTGCTGCTTTGGCTGGGTTTAGGGACCAAGCTGGATATGGTGGCTTGATTTCCTTTCTCCAACACCCAGGGACTGGTGAGGACTCTTCAAAAAGTGTATGTGTCTAAAACGTTTCTAGAACCTCCTCACTCTGACTGGTTAACTCAGCTGGTTGGAAGCCTACATTGACAAAGGCAAAAGTGTGGGTCCTTTTTTTTAAATGGACCCGTTAGCTTTGTTCAGTTTCATCGTCATGCACTGCATCCCTACCTCCAGTTTGGTAAAATGCCATGGATAAGTTAATGCCCCACATAGGATACAACTCATAGTAGGTATTTAATCTGTGTTTGCTCCATGATTGAACAAATGCAAATCATTTAAGAATCACAGAATGACAAAACGATTTTAGAGACTCTCCACTGCATCCCTTTACGGTATTATTTGTCAGAGAAAAACCCAATTCTGAGTCTCACTTGACTATTTATAGTTACTATTTAACTCTTCTCAATTGAAGGGCAAGGATCGCATTTTATTTATCTTTTTATCCTTTCCCAGCACCCGGGGTCCTGCCTGGTAGTTAACGGGAACTCAAATGGTAGTGCTCAGCATCCTCATCTCTGACGGTGGCTGTTCCCGAATGGTCTCCCTGTGCAAACACCACGCTGGGAACAGAGGCTGTCACGATTACAGGGTATTGAGCAGGAAGCCTATAATCCAGGGAAGAATTCACCCAGAGCAGTCCCTCCTCCCCCCGGGAAGGAAGCCCACAGCAAGCAATGTGGATACCTTGGTGCTTCGAGAAGGCCTGTGCTCTGGGGCTGCTGCTGAGAAGGTTCTTGAGGGCCCTGCAGCAGACTTGGGTGGCTTGGGGTGGCTTGGGCTACATCTCAACTTGTTAGTGAGAAGAAAAGAGGAAAACTAAAGACAAATTCTTCTGCTTCCACTTAGGCCGGGGACCGAGGAGGAGTAATGGATGTGTAGTCGAATGACGTCTCAGATGAGTCACGGGGGAAAGGCCATCTGACTTTGTACATGAATCGACTTTATAGAGCAACACAAACTAAGCGAAGACTTTTTCCAGAGAAAGATCCTTTAGATGAATCTAATGAATAGGTAAGAACACTTGACTCTCTAAATTGCAGAGGAGTGGTCTTTGGGACACATACAGGAAACTGTTTCTTGTGCAGAGAGACAGAATGCAGGATTAGAATCTGAAAGGCAAGGCAAGGACGTGAGGGCCGCTTGGTGGCTCTAATCCAATAGAGCAGGAGGAGTCAGGTTCTGGAAGGCTGAGGATTGAGGATGCCATTTGATCCGCAGTGCGCACTCCAGTCTCCCAGGCTGGAAGTGCCAGTCTTCCTGCTGCGTGGGTGCACTCCTTGGAAAGCCCCCGCCAGGGCAGTGTGACCTTGTGGTGCCACCTTCCTGGATGCAGCCCTTTCAGGAATTCCTGTGGCTGTGTTCTGTTTACCTTGGTTTCTTGGAAGTCACTATTTGTGGGGTTTTGGTGTGGATGCCTGTCCGTCCACACTGGTGCAATAGAAAGGTGTGGGCGTGACTCCCAAAGCAGCCGGATGGAGCAGCGGCAGAAGCGCCCCAGCTCCCATTCGAGAAGACCCGGCAGGGTTGGGGAGAGGTGTGGGGTATGGGCTGAGGGTGAGGCTCACCCTCTGAACTCTGGAGGCCTTGGCCCCTGCTCACAGATTTCTCTCAACTTTAAATGTTCTCCTTTGTCATCAGAGAGGCTGAGATCAAATCCCAACTGTGCCATTTGTCATCCGTATGACTTGGCAGGTTACTTAACCTCTCTGAGCCTTGGCTTCCATATCTATAAAATAGAAATAATTGCAATAATAACAACACCTCCCCAAGAGGCTATTATGAGCATCAAATCAGATAATACATGTGAAATATTATTAAACACAGAGTAAACATTTAACAAAGGTTACTTTTTCTTACCAATTATTTGACACTCAGATCAGACAACCTCGTATTACTGGTATTTTCATGTGATGTTCTTTCCATGCAGAACATAACTTCCTTGATGTCAAATACTCTGTCATTCATCGTTCAGTATGTATGTGTTGTGTGTCTTACTGTGTATTATTTATTTATTTTTAAATTTTATTTTATTTTTAATCGAAATAATTATACATATTATATTTATGGGGTACAACGTGATGTTTCGATATGTATTTACATTGTGGAATAATTAAATCAAGCTAATGAACAAATTCATCACCTCACATATTTGTGATTTTTTTTTGTAGTGAGCATACTGTATATTTTTAAGTAGACCTTAATTTTAAGAATGGTTTTAGAGTTTCAGGAACATCACAAAGATAGTACAGAGAGGACTACAAGGTGTTCCAAAAGTTGCCATACATCGGGAAAATGGGAAATTGTAGCTAAATGTACAAAATATTCATTACAAAATTTTACAAAATTTTTCCTTTTGTAAGACAGTTCCATGTATGGTGACTTTGGGGACACCTTATATATGCCCCAGAGGGTGTCCATATACCCCACACCTGGTTTCCCCTACCATTAACATCTTACATTACAATGGCATGTTTGTTACAACTAATGAACCAATATTGATACGTCATTACTAACTGAAGTCTATACCTCCCCACCACCGATTTTCTTAGTATTTACCTAATGTCTTTTTTCTGTTTGAGGGTCCTATCCAGGATACCACATTATATAATATTTAGTCATGTCTCTTTAGGTCCCTCTTGGCTGTGAATTTCTCAGATGTTTCTTGTTTTCAGTGACCCTGACAGCTTTGATGAGTATTGGTCAGGTATATTGTAGGATGCCCACTATTAAAATTTGTCTGATGTTTTTCTCATGATTAGACTAGAATTGTGGGTTTGGGGGAGGGAGATCAGAAAGGCAAAGTGCCATTTTCACCATGTTATGTCCAGGGTACATACTATCCATGTGATTTATGACTGTTGATAGTGACCTTGGTCATGTAGACGAAGTAGTGTTTGTCACATTTCTCCACCATAAAGTTTCCCCCCTTTTCCAAACTGGACTTTGCACTTATCAGTATGCATTTCAGTTTCCTCCCAGGACTGGAATAGTCAACTGAAAACCAATCAATATATGTTTCATTTTTGTATTCTGTATAAATAGTTGTCTTATCTGAAATGACCTTTTTCCAAGAGCTAATAGCCATAAATTTTTGCAGCTGGACATGTTTAGAAATATCTCATAGCTATTTTTGTTGATTTATTTTCTTTGTATTTGTGCAGTCCAGCTTTGGGCATGGAAGCAAGCAGCCCTGGTCTCTGGTTTTTCACCTCCAGTGATATAAACTCAGGGGACACAATCCCTCTCCTATTGGAAAGGCCCCATATGGAATCCCATGGAGTTACAGCTCATCCCAGGAGAAGTTATCATACCTTGGAGACTCATCTTCCCTTCCCTTTGTGGCAGCTTTTTCTACATTTTATGCATTTCCCTCTGAGTCTGTCTTGAAATCTATTAATATTTATATATCTACCTTTCTACCTATGACTTCCATGTCCAAAAATGTGGTTATATATTATGGAATATTAACTCCCTGGCATATTAAGTGGCCACAAAAAATGCAAATGCAAATACTATTTGCTGTGTAGCTTCATGGGAAAGCATATATAAAATACATTAAGTGACCATTCCATATATATAATTATAGTATGCAAAATTTATGCATGCATTTGGATAAAGTTTAGACATTTTCTCAAAAAGAGGAAAGAGTGCTGGTAATTCTTGATGACCTAATATATGCTGGATTTATCTCATTTAATCCTTAGAACAGCCCTGTAAAATAAAGCACTGTTACCTCCATTTGAAGATGAAGAATCTGGGTCTCAACAGGTCACATGACTTGTCTAAGGTTGCGCGGCTAATATAAAGGTACAATGAGGGCTCCGGGTTGGTCCTGAAGCTAGAATCTATGCTCTTCCTGTTATGCCGTGCTACAGTTAGAGAAACCTAAGCAATTATTGACTTAGGTAAAGGGCTTAGGATGATGGGATTTGGGGTTAAAAATAAAATAAAGATATTTTTGTCCCCTCCATATTCACTGAATTAATAATTTCTGGGTTGGAGGAGAGGAAACATGAATAGAGAGAAATCATTATCCCTGCCTTTCTTTTTGCTTCTAGAACAATGTTGTGTTACCTCTCTGTGGATGTCCATTTTCTGGGCAATAATATATATGTTCTAAGGTGGATTCCAAGAAAAGAAGGCAATAGTTTAAGCTCATAATGTAAGACTAAGCAATAAAACACTCAGAATTATCTGACTTATAGGCAGGGCTAAACTTAGATGAAATTTAGAAATAGAAATATGTTTATTTTTTTTCTTCTCAAGCCTCCAGCATGCTTTGCCCTCTCTTCTATACTGATATATTTTCTGTGTCACATGCTGCCCCTGTTGAAATTAATAAACTTATTCACATTAGGGATAAAGAATTCATTATGTTTAATTCATTACTGCTCCCAGGAATATTCATATCTTAATGGGAGATAAATTCTCAAGGTTCAGTTTCTAAGGGTGGAATCTCAGATATCAATCAACAGATACCAGTCAATCAGTAGATCTCCATTGTGCCTGAAATCACACTGTTGTTTCCTTTATGAATCAAAGATGGGACCTGAAGAGCTGATTGGATTCAAGGAACCACCAGAATAATCAATTTCTTCATTTAACAGAGGAGTAGCTAAAACTCAGAGGAGTTGGGTTGATTTGTTCTCATCTCATTGCCAGTAGGTGGTAAATGGATTGAAACCCAACACTTCTCTCTAGAACCGTAGAACTCGAGGTTCTATAGCTGGTGAGGGTAGTGGAGCTATGCCATGCATATCCATCCTTCTTACCACCTCACCAGATAGTTGTCAGTCTCAGGGCACCTCCCCAGGGATGGAGAACCCTCATCAGCCCAGTGACTTTTCAGACATTGCTGATCTCAGCGCTGTGTCCTTTTGAGGTTCCCACCTATGATGACACACAAAAAGTCTAATCTTCCTCTCTTCCCTGGCCAGTCCCGCCTCCCCAAGCTCTGATTTCCTTTTTTCAGGTTAAACATTTCTAGTCTCTTAAACTCTTCTTCATGTGACATTTTCATACCCCAAATCATCCCAGTTAGGCTTTTCTGAACTTGCCATAGTTTTCCTCAAGTATGATGCTTAGAACCAAATCTAGTACTCCAGGTGAGGTCTGAACTCATCCCTTTATTTACTCATTCATTCAGCAGACATATATTCAATCAGTGTCAAACTTCTGTCTCATCAGTGCCAAGGAGGGAGGGGACACTTAGCTCCATTGCTCAAGATACCATATGCTTTTGGTTGCTGTCTGTCAGGTCCCTCTGCCTTTTGGTGGACTGTTGTCCTGGTTCTTTGGTTCCTTGCTTGGAAAATTTACAAGCACGGCTGGTGTGACGGAGTGACAGACAGAAATCAATTCCACACAAATAGCTTTTATTGCAGAAAAGAAGGGAGCTATACAAAGCGAGAGTACATTCCAGAGAGGAATGGGTCAATCTCCACGAGTGGTGAAGGACATTGAGGACTCTCAGGTGGTTTCCTTTTATTGGCCTGGTCTGGGGGCGGGCTTATAGGAGGTGTGGGATGTTACCAGATGATTGGTATGCATGATTGACAGGTGTTCTCATAGCAGTTGCAGCTCCGCAGGTGTGTGTGCCCCAAACTCTCAAGTTCCTGCTGTTTGCAGTTGTTAGCTGTGCTTTCCTGCAGTCCCTCCCCCTGCCACACCACCCCTGCCACCCCTCCATCTCCACCCCTAGGAACCACCCTCCTGGCCTATGTCTGCCACCTGCAGATTTGCTCCCTGCCTAACACTATCCAAGATGAAATGAGTTCTGGTTTCTATGGGTTTACGGTCAGCTAGCTCTCTGGAGTCTTTCCTGTGGCCTCCTGGTGTGGCATGTGCCTCAGTCTTCCCCAAGCTGCTTCTCTGTGTGCGAAATTGGCCCTATGTGTGTGCAAACCCATCCTGCTACTCTGGGGTGTGTGTCTGCACAGGATTTTACAAAATACCTTTCCTCAGATCCCGGTCCAGCTTTTGTTCTTTCCTGTTGCCAAAGTTGACATGCCCCCAGTCTGTCTCTGTAATAAAACCTAAGCTCCAGGATGTGGGGCCATTTCTCTGCTCAGGGGTCAGTCGGGTGCCAACGAGAGGGGTCCTGAGCTCACATGTGTACAAAGATGCTTCTACAGCCGGTGGAAAACTACCCGTCCCGTTCTTCCCACTCGCTTTGGACTCTGTGATCCCTCCTCCCCTGCAGTTGAACTGGCGCAGAGGGTACACAATGAATGTCAGGGCCTAAAAGACATTTCTGGAGTCAGATTCTGGAGATTGGAGGCTGCAGAACTCTCTAGTCTGCTGATGTCTTTAATGTGTCCTTCCTCGCTCATGCCACTACCCTTCACCCTGTTTACTTCTTTTCTCTATTTAAAAAATTGCTTCCACTGGAATTTTGTGACACAGTTTTCACATGTACAGAAGGCTTGTCTACCCCTTTTACAGATAAAGAAAATTAAAAACCCAAAGAAACCATTTGTGGGTGTCACACTGAGGACCCTGGGACCTCTGTCCTCAGTGTCCGTCATAAAATGCCACTTTATGCATTTCGCTATGGGGGAAATTAACGTGCTCAGCCTCTGAAAGTGTCTCTAATGCCGAACTCCCTCATGCTGCTATCTCTGTTGTGTTGCTTTCTACCACAGGAAGGATATTTGGAGCGTCTAGAGCTCTGCTAAAGCAAAATAAGCACCCTCTGTGATTGTCTACTCATGCCAATCCTCCATACCCACTCCAGGCACTCACTCCCCGTCCAAGTTTTAGCCAGGCACAAGAACCTTCCAGTATTAGCTTTTGATGAGTTGGAGCTTCCTTCAAGGGAAAGAACATCATTGAGAATCCAAGTACAAACCAGCTCCCAGCATGGAGTGAAGGAGAGATTCCAAACTTTTCCATGAGACAATGCCATCACCTCCCCACCCTCAAGTTCATGTCGTGAATATTCCTTGTATTCTTCTCAATAAAAGACCTCTGCAGAGCTAACTGATTTCCATCACTCCTGTTTTCAGATGTTGTTTGGGTCAAGTTTAAGCTTTTCTGGCTTTGGGCTGGAGTTCTAATGCCAACGGTGCACTTACTGCATTCAAATTTTAGTAAAAACTGTGTCGCCACAAGGCATATCACTTCCCGCCTTGAACCACCCTCCATCTGTCTCTGTACACAGGCTTTTAAAAAAAAAGTTTAATATTACCAATTTGGCAGAAGGAAGTATAAATGTTATGTCAACCTTAAACTATTTAATCCTCATAGATGAGTTGTCAGAGCAGTGTGACACTAATTGACAGATGTTACATGGCACCTGCTGTTCCCAGCGATGCACAAACAGGACTCTGTGGTTCCAGGCAGGTGAAAACTCAGCAACAGTCGAGGATGGGACTGTCTTTTCTGTCTTCCATGGGAGCAGTCGAAGAGTGTGTGGTCAGTCTGTATGGGCCTGCGTAGGAGACGGGTCATATTATAAATGCTTCTGGATTTCCGGGTTGGCAAAGGCACCAACACAGTTTGGGTCCCTTAAACCTCAGTGAGAGATTAACCAGAATGACCTGGGCTTCCCCGGCTTACACAGGGCATTCGTTGATGTCAGAAATTCCAAGAGGAGGAGGCTTGGGAAGAAAGTAGGAAAAGTTGAACGTCTGTTCTCTGTAGAAAGAAAGAGCAAGTCAAAACAAAACAAAGAAAACCCACCCAACCCCTCCCTTCCTGGCGGGCACCTCTGTGTGTCTTTCTCTCTTCCTGGCGCTGGTGAGGCTGAGAGGCCGAGTAGACAAACCAGTTGAAAAGAGGCTAAGTAAGTGGTTCATAACCTTGGACCTTGATATATTTGAAAAATGCTGATGCCTGAGCCCTACTTCCCAAGATCATAGTAGAGTTGGTGTTAAATGGGGCTGGGCCTCCGTATGCTTTTCTAAAGACCCCCAGGGGATTCTAATGTGCAGCCAATGCTGACAACTTGGGGGCTTGGGCATCCTGCAAACCAACTGAGAATGTGGGAACAACTGGAATTCGAAACTAAATGCTGCTGGACTTCCACCTTTAAGAGAGCAAAATCAGTGTTTATTTTCCATGCACCACCATGGATTTTAGACTTCAAAAAAAATCCTACAAGTGTGCCACAGTCACTCCAATGAGAAAATGGGACTCCTCTCTGTGCGTCACCCCTTCCTTTCTACCCCATTGCCCTTCCTCCAACATAGGCTCCGCCCAGGACTGAATTGGCTGGAAACAGGTGGAGATGGCCCAGGGAGAAGAGGCCACACAGGGAAGTCTGTCCTAAATCTACCCTAAACCCCATACTGGACCCAGAGCAAGCTCAGGAAATAAGACTGTATCTGAGGCCTTTGCAGAGGTGAAGGGAGAACATTCTAGGGAAACTGGGATTTTTCTCCTGTCCCCTGCAGACTTTAGATAACCCTTTTCTCGGGGTAGTCTGTCTGGGAAAGTCTGCATGGAGGCCAAGTCTAGGCTAAACTAGGAGCTCTTCATGTCCCAGGGCTATCGTTCTTGCTCTTTTTCTTGAGCAGTAAATAACTCTTGGCTTTGAAAAACATGCCCTGGTGACACGTTCATCATGGCCATGGGAGGAGCAGAGTCTGGATGTCTGGGTGCAGAACTCGGAGCTGCACGCCTAGTCTGACCCTCTCGACATAGATTCATTCCCTCATTGTGAAAAATGTTGGTACCCTTGGCCCTGAGAGTGACCAAGGAAAGGACCCTTTGTCTTACAGTGGATTCCATGTGCTCCATCGTGTCCCCCTGTGCAGAGTTGATGCACCTGCCACCAGCTGCTGGGAATACTGGTGCATCGATGGCCATCACCTTACACAAAAAGGAACTGCATTGCCCAAGGTTACTTCCACTTTCTGGAGGCAGCTGATGCTGGGATGCAAATGCCCAGCCACTTCCCTCAACTTGGGACACGATGGCTTTGGAGTCTCTTAAGCCTCAGTTGTAGCTGTCCTGTGAGTCAGCTTCTCCCTGTCCTCCACCTCCTTCCATGTGCATCTCCTGAGTGCAATCTCTAGAAAGCTTCGTGTATAACTCGTATAACTAACTTCCCATCACAGAGGCTGTTTCCAGGGCACCTAACCTAGGTGACTTTCTCTTCATGGCCACTGCTCTCTTCAAGGTCAGCTTTGAGATGCATGATGTTAACATCGCCCTAGAAAAGTGATTTGCTTTGTGGTTAGAAGGAAAACATTTTTGTTAGGTGTAAGTCTCTGATGTTCATTTCCCCTCCTATCTTCCCAAGGCAGCCTGGCAGGGACCAGTGGGACCACCAAAGACAAAGCTACGGTGGCTCTAGAAACTTACACAGGGAGTAACTTGAGCGAAGATTGAAGAGGAATTCCACATACCACAGACACATAGCATGCTAAGGGTGGCTGCTGGAATAAGATGGGTGTGAGATTAGCAGAGATCTTGAGGGAAAGTTGGAAATGGGACAAAAAAAGGATGACTTTCTTAAGAGAGGAGAGATTTTTATTTAATTTCCTGGATTAGTTACTTCTAAACAGTTTACAAAAAAAATCTACATCTGTTAATTTACTGCAAGGGCGTTTGTAATTTGAGAGCTGATAGCTTTCCAGGAGAGGGGAGGGTGGCTGCAGATTGGTGCAAAGAGTTAAATCTCATGATGCGAGCATGCTATGAGAAGCCCCACCTGTGTGTACAATGTGCTTAAAGGATTAGAGCAAACTTTGAAATTATGATATGTTTTATCTAGACTAAGCACCTTACTCTTTAAGCTTCTATTTCCTTGAAGGAGGGGGGAAGAAAACCATCAATTCTCTCAGGTAATCAGGTGCATGAGACACTCTGCTTGTGGGATTTAATGAAGGTTTAAGTGCAGGGGGATGAAGGATGTGTTGTTTACATATTTTAACACATTAATAAAACCTATTTTCCATACTTCTGATTCCAATTCAAAGATGTCACTTGCAAAGTTCTATTGTTCTGGATGAAGGTGACATTTTGGGGGAGATGCAGGAGCCAGGGGGCCCAGGGAAGTTGTAGTATGAGGGGCTAGTGGGACATGAAAGGGGAATTTTTTTAAAGAAGTATTTCCATGGTCTCTGTGTTCCCTTCAAGAAATGTAAGCAAAATCAGGCACACTAGTTTACATCTGTAATCCCAGCACTTTGGGAGGCTGAGGCAGGAGGATCCCTTGAGGCCAGGAGTTTGAGATCACTCTGAATAACGTACTGAGACACCATCTCTACCGCCCCCCCCAAATAAATAAAATTAGCTGGGTGTGGTGGCACACACTTGTCCCAGCTACTCGGGAGGCTGAGGTGGGAGGATTGCATGGGCACAGGAGTTTGAGGTTGCAGTGAGCTATGATTGTGCCACTGTACTCTGGTCTGGGTGACAGAGCAAGACCCTGTCTCTACAGAGAAGAAAGAAAGAGAAAGAGAGAAAGAAAGGAAAGAAAAGAAAAAGGAAAGAAAGAAAGAAAGAAAGGTATCCCTGGGATGGAGTAGGTGATTATCAAACTGAAGACAGAGAAGTCTTTTCCCTTCCCCACATTTTACCAGGAATGGAGGACCCTGCATTTATAAAAGAGTGACCATCACTGGCTACTGGCAAAACTGCTGCTTTTGATCATTTGGTCATCATGGGTTTTCATGTGGATTGAGGGTGAGGGACATGGTAACCAGAAATATGCAAGTTAATTAACATGCATTTGTAGGAAACTGAACTTCACACTCAGGTCTGATAAAGACATAGATACTTTATTTTAAAAACACTTATTGTTGCAAAAAATACATAGAAAAATAAAGTTTGGTGGGGGCACTTTACTAAACTTCAAGTCACAGGCTTTTATGTACAGATCCAAGCAGGGTTGGTTATGCATGTGGAGAACCCAGGTTAATTTATCAGGACAGAAACAGGCTGTCTGGGTGAAATGGTCCAGCACACTGTCCGATTCACCCGTCAGATACAGACTAGTTCTTCAGGTGGTTTTTGATATAGGTTCAGATATAGGTTTGCTATAGTTCAGATATAGGTCAATGACTGTTGCAACGGCGGAAGAGCAAGATGGATTCACAAACCAAATAATTTTAAATGAAGACTTTTTTTTTTTTGCAACACAATCTACAGTAAAATGTTTAATCCTTACAGAATTGCAGATTGCATTAAATTCAGAGGTGGAGAGAGAAACAGTACTGAGTAGAGACTGAGCACTAAACATTTATTTTAAAAGATGTGTATAAAGGAGAAAGCAATTTAGGAGACTCTGCCTTTTGTGCTATCTAGTACTGTGGTGGGTGTCAGCAGCATGTGGCATTGAACAATAATTAACACGGAGCCCAAACCATGGAAGAATAGGGTGCAAATGGCCAACTTTCTATCTACTTACTTTGGCAGTTTTGCCACCAACAGTAAATTGGCCCTGTTTATAGGAGAAAATTGGAAAGTTTCTCACTAAACAGAAATAAGCAGTGGGATCAAGAGACTTCCAGGCCTTGGGCTATCTCATTAGTAATTTTTTTGTTGCCGTTGTCTCCCCTCAACCAGGTCACCTGAGATAATAGGATGGACAGGGAAGGACAGCCAGATGTCTCCTTTGCTCTCTGCTCATTCTGACTGGGGACCCATTATGGGCATTAAACACAGTTCCCGAAACATTTAGATAGTTTCTTGCTTTATTTTCTGATGGAAGCCACAGTAATGTTGTGTTTTGAAAATGGTTTCCTTTTCCTGAGCCTCTTCCTGCAAAGTGCTGTCAGCCCCTTCACTTGGTCAGTGGGCTCCCCACGGCCTGGGCTGCCCCACCCCAAGCCCTCTGTTTCCACTATAGGCAGCTCAGTGACGCCAGCCCTTCATTTTGCACTGTGTTCTCCCTTCTATGTGAAAACCCACTACCTCTTACCTCCTCTGCCTGCCTGCAAAGATTCCCAAGGGTAGCCAGACTTTGAATGTAACAACAGAGCCACCAGAAAGTCCTACAAAAGCAGCAGTGACCTTCTGGAGCTGTCAGGTCTTTAAATAGGATTTGAGATTTAATGCTGTATATTTTTAAAGGAAAGAAATAAGAGTTACTAGTTTGAAAAAATGTGTGTCTTTTAGCCAATTCAGAATCTGCCCCCTTACTTTTTTTTTCTTTTTTAACCTAGGACAGATAAAGCTTTGGGGGCGGGGGAAGGGCGGCGGGGCGGGGGGAAGAGCAGATCTCAGGCTAAATAAGGAAGGTGAATGTTAGGTGTAGCCAGACTAAAAGTCTGGACTGAAATGAAGCTCTTTAGTGCGGTGATTGCTGTAGGAAAAATGATAAATAAAAAATAAAAATAAAAAGAGGAGGGAAGGAAGAACCTATGGTAAAGAATTATGTCATCTGTCACGATATAGTATGAATTATAGCCTGAAAACTCCAGGAAACTTTTGGTTTTAAATTCTCCAGCCTAGGACACAACAGTTCAGAAGAGGCCATTCCACCTTTTGCTAATTAAAAATGCAGTGGCCCCCAGCAGCACTGTGGAGACTCGAGTTAGGCCCCTGTCTTGGATGTGCAGAGATTCTTCTGGCATGGCCCCACCCATTGCAATAGAGTTCTGTTTATACAGCTTGTCTTAAACCACAGTGAGTGCATCTTGTTCTATTCAGGCCACCCTGTAAATACTTAAATTGGCATACTATTTTAAAAGGGACAATAGGAAGCTGATATTTTTATCTCCTCCCACCCTGCTCTATCTCCTATGCCAATCTGTGCCGAGCATGAGGGCTTCCTCTTTGAGACCCTCTGTTTCCCCTCTTTTACAGGGACAGAGAGAAACCTTGGCCATATTCCAAGGCCAATAAAAACTTTAGTTTAACTCAGCAGGTGACATCCGAGTCTTGGCTGTCCTTCCTCCCTCTAGGTTTGCCCTCTCAGAGTTGCTGCTCAGATCCCCAAGAGGTTGGAGCTGCAGAAACAGGATCCTCAGGAGCCGTTGGACCACTCATCCCGAATCACACAGAGTGCTGGAGACAGCACTTGATTTTCTCTCCCTTCAGACAGGTAGCTGAAAGCAAAAATGACCTACAGTACACATCGGGGGAACTATTCAGATATTAAAACATTCACTGTCCCAGATCTGTCATTGGCCCACCAATGAGGACGCTGGGATTTCCACGCAAACCTCCGACAGCTTTGGTCTGCACACCTCTGGCTCCCCGTTGCTCCCTGACCTCGGCCCCTTTTGCTTTCCAGAGAGACCCCCCTGGGCAAGGCAATTTTTGATCATACATGGTTGTCATCTGAGCTGGCATTACCAGAAAGCCGGGCTCCAGCTGCCCACGCAGTACAGGTAGGGGTAATAGGGGTAGCTGTTATACACGGAGACCAGGGAGGTTCGGGACAAGCCCTCCTCTTTCAGGGCTGGCAAGGAGGAGTGCTGCTCCAAGTCTCCCAGGTCCGAGGTGAGCTGCTTTCGCTTGGTCTTATAGCGTCTATTTTGGAACCATATTTTCACTTGGGTCTCAGTGAGCTTGAGGTTCTTGGCCAGGTGAGCCCTTTCGGGGGCTGACAGGTACTTCTGATGGCTGAACTTCCTCTCTAACTCGATGACCTGAGTGTGGGAGAAGGCGGCTCGGGAGCGCTTCTGCGGCTGCTTGGGGGTCTGGGGAAGGCTTGGTAAGGCGCCTGGAGCGTCTTCACAGTCCAACAGATAAGTCCCAAAGTGCCTGTCTGGAAAGGAGAGGGAAGAAGGAGGGATGGGAAGAAAAAAGTTACATGTTAGTGGGGAAGAGAACAGAATTCAATCCATCCTTATCTCTTTAGAGAGTGAACAAACAGCCCACTGTCGTCTTGGATACATTTCACTTTTTTCACATGACTGGGGGACTCTCTGGAGTGAGCTAGGCGTAAATGTGTATATGATGTATTCATTTTTCTAATAATCAGCAAGAACCCAAAGTTAGAAGCGTTCAGTGGTCGCGCTTTCTGCCATATTACCCGGTAGAATTAAATGGAAATTGTAGACATGTGTGCTGAGTGTACCGAGGAGAGGTGGCAGAAGGGCGGCAGGGAAGACAGCGAGGAACGAGGAACGAGGTACCTGGCAAAGGCATCCGGTGTTAGCATCCGGGTAGGCCAGAGGCGGCTTGTGACACGGGAGAGGCAAAGCCAAGTTCATGCCCGGCTTTAATCCCTCTTTCTCTAAATGAGGCGTTAGGGTGCCTCATAAGAAGTGACAGGAAAGAAAATAAGTCTACTCTAAATGTTCCTACGGTGTCATATCTCCCCAACACCGAGGGGAACACCCAGATTGACTGTTTTACTGTCCATGGGATTGGGAAGCAAAGGGAGTCTTTGCTGGTCAAACTAATTTGTTCGTATTAATGAGCTGTTGTCAGTCCTGGCGACCGCGGACAGGTGACGTGGGCTGTTGCGATGGGGGGTGGCGCGGGTCAGGATTGTCATCTCGGCGCAGTGAGCGCCCTGGCTGCGCGCCGGCGTGGGAGCCACGCGGAGCAGAGCGCACCGAGCCGGGCGGGTCACGCGGGTGTCACATCCTGCGCCGCCCTGACGCCGGGCGCTGGTGAATCCCTGAGGCGCTCCGGTGGCTGCGGGGGCGGGGAGGTCCCTCCGCCTGTCGCCGCGCCGCCGCGGGGCCCCACGTCCCTGCATCCCTGCTCTGGGAGGCCCAGCAGGGACCGGTCATCGCGCCCGTGCCACCCTCGGGCCCATCTGCCCATCCCGCGGGACCCCGCCCGGTCCGGCCTCCCCGGCTCACCTGGCTCGGTCTCGGCCGGCATGTCGGCCTCCCCGGGCGCGGCGCAGGGCCCGGAGCTCGGCTCGTCCCTTGGCGTCCCGGCGCGGCCTCCTCCTTCTCCGGACTCCGGCTCTGGGTGGCGCCTGGGATCCGGCTGGCGAGGGGGCCGCGGGTCGCGCAGGATGTCCTGGATGAGGAAGGAGGTGAGCGGCTTGGGCTGGGGCGGTGGCGCGGCCCCGGGGCTGCTGCCGGCCGCCTCCGCCTCCCCGGGCCGCTGCTCGGGCACCCTGAGCATCCCGCCGGCTGTGCGGGCCGCGGCCGCACCACTTTCACTTTCCGCCGCCCAGCGCCACTTATAGCCCCGGGGGAGCGCGCCGCGCCGCCTTCCCATTGGCCGCGGGGACCCGGCCCGCGCCGCGGATTGGCCGCCACGCGCGCCAGGTGACCCGGCGGACAAGGCGCGTCCTTGGCACTGCCCGCGCCGCTCTCCTCCGGAGGTTTCCTTCCCCGATTCCTCCTCCTACTCGCCTCCCTGCGCCCCAAGCCTTTTCCCAGTCCGGGAGCGGAAACCGCAGCGGATCTCCTGGGCCCCAACCCACCCGCGGTAGAAGTTGAGACGCTTCTCTGGAATAATGATGCCTAAGAGAAATACTCCATGTAGCTCTTAAGGACTGTCAGAGAGCCTTTACTCACAGAGAAGCGGGACAACCACTACCACCGTGCCTTACAGATGAGACTTCTGGGTGCCCGGGATGAGGAGAAGTGGGTGGCACAGTCAGAGCTACTAAACCTGAGGCTCTCAGAGGCATGACCACTAGGTGCAGGACCTGCCCCCCGGCTGGGTTCTGTACTGGACGTTACTGGGACAGGTGACAAAAGTGGAACAGGGACAATGAAAGTCTTGAGTCAATGTTAAATCACTGGTTAAACATGGCACTGTGATTGTGTATGAGAATATGCTTGGGACACAAACACCAAAGGATGTAAGGGCAAAGGCAAGTGATGTGTGTAACTTAACCCCAAGAATGATATAGAAACAATGATATTAGATTGATAGCTAGATCCCACAGAATAAAGCAAATGGGTTGAATGTTCACTGGTAATCTGGAAAAAGTATATGCTGATGTGTTTTTGAGCTATTTTTATGCAACTTTTGTGTCCGTCCTGGTGTAAGACGCCTTCCATTAAACCTCGTTCAAGAGGATGGTATGTTGTCTGTCTGGGAAGGAGGGAAGGTTAATAGGTTATTGTAGATAAAACAACCACCAAAAACCACCCTGTGCAATGGGAAAGTCTTTGGCAAAGCTGGTTTCTTCTCTCATCTTTCCTAGTTCTCTTCTCATTAAAAATAAACAAACAAAACTTTTAAATGTTTTCTTTTGAAAGTTATAAATTCATAGGAAATTGCAAAAATAATACCTCCAGTGTCCCCCATATCCTTTGACATAACTATTCCATGTTTAGAAACTTGCCCCAGAAATACACAATGTACTGTCTTGGGGACATTCCTTCAACTTGGTCAGAGACTGGCTTAAGTTGCAAAATGTGTTATAGAATGAACCCATTGTATAGGGAAAAGATAATTTCCATGTTATCTGTATGATATTTTACATTTGAACACTTTAACATATAGAATATATCTGGAAGAATATATATATTATTTTCAATAGAGGAGTTACCTCTGCTTAGTGAGATGGAGATAGCAGATTGGGAGAAGGAAAGGAGGAGAGGGAAACAGGTGAATTTCCTTGTATTCATTTGTAATTTTAAAAGATTAAAAGTGTAGAGCTGGAGCTGAGCCTGGGCTCCCCTCCCCCATCATGACCTCCTTGGCCTCAGCTCTCCCTGCAGACTGTGAACACAGCCCAGGACACTTTGCCTCACCTAGCTGCACATTGCCTCCCTTTGTGCTTTGTATTTGGGCCATGTGGATGGGTCACCTCCCTTATTATACAGTCAGCTCCCTGAGGAGGGACAGTGTCCTCCTCACATTTGTACCATCCCTAATGCCTGGCATAGTTCTTGGCACACAGAAGGTGCTCAATGAATGTTTGCTAGCTGAATATCCACCTTCAGTTACTATGAGACATCTCACTGGCCAGCAGAATTATCCACCAGGGGCCAAGGAGTCCCACGGAAAATCACAGTGAAAGGTTTGTCTTCCTCCCCTTGCTGTGTTTATGCAGCTTACACGGGCGAAAATGTGCAAGGGCAATTACGAAGTCACAAAGGGGCTGTGGCAGGCAGAATAATGGCCTCCCAGTGACAGCCACCTCCTAATCCCCGGCTTCTGTGAATATGCTATGCAGATGGCCAGGGAAAGTTAAGGTCGCGGGTAGAGTTAAAGGCTCTAGTCAGCTGACCTTGAGATGGGAAGATGATTCTGGATCACCCAGGTGAGCCTGGTATCGTCACAAGGGTTCTGAAAAGTAGAAGGAGGAGGCAGGAGAGGGATGTGACCCTGAAGCACAGAGTGAGGAGATGTGAGAAAGACCCCACCAGCCATGCTGGCTCTGAGAATGGAAGGAGGCCACAAGCCAAGGAACATGGCAGCCTCTAGAAACAGGAAAAGAAGAGAAATGGATTCTCTCCTCGAGCCTCAGGAAGGAACACTGCTCTGCCAATACCTTGATATATTAGCCCAATGTAACACTTTGGGCTGGTGAGCAGCCCCTTCAGGCTTTATATCCCATCCCTGCTAACAGGCCTCTCTCCCTCCACCCCAAGACCCTTTAAAAAGGTCTGACTCCCCCCATCCAGCTGTGCATGCCAGCTTTCTGTGAGGTCAAGGAGCTCAGGGCTTGGGAAACTTTGGCAGCAGATGATATAACTCAACCTCCTTCAGCCCCTCACCAATGCTTATTGCCCAAGGAAATCCATCAGAGGAGATTTATTGGGCAATAGGAACTCAAGAGTATTTTGCTAACGATGCCCTGGTCACCTCCCCTCCACCCCTCCACAGCTGGCAATTTTTGGAGCACCCCAGGCGCGGGGCTGCATCTGCAGAAGTTTCCCTGCCCTCTAACTGGGTGGCCGCTGTCCTTCAGAGCCTGGTCTGCTCAACAGCTTAACAGAGACCCTCGCCTGGGAGACACATTGGGGGCTGTTTGTCTAGGGGAAGAGGCTCTGACCTTCCCACCCTGCGCTGAATGCCAGAAACCATTTCAGACCTTCCCTCTGCTGCTGCCTCCCGCTCTCAGAGCCTGCCAGAAAGCTGAGCAGGTCGTTGTAGGCTCATGGTGCCCCACCATGGTGATAATCAGGGTGGGTGATCATCTGAGAAGGTGGCAGAGCCAGTTTCTAGGCACAGGGTGGGTGCGGACCCCTGTGGGATGATGGGCGGGGCGCTAGGACTCTGCCTGCTCCTCTGGAGGGTTCTCCTGACCCCTGAGACTAGACGGGGCCTGGGGACCCAGAGAGGCTGGTTCACAAAGAAACTGCTTTCTCCCAGGACTACTGACTAGGGCTCCTCTCATGGACCCTGTCCTGAAAGTTATTTGGGACAGCGCAGCCCTGAACCACTTGGAGGGCAGTAAGTCAGCTCAGCCAGGAGTTTATATTTGGCCTGAGGCGGGTCCTGCCCCTGTGGCCCCCAGGCAGGCAGGGCCCTCCCGGTGTTTTCACAGCTCACAAGCGAGGAGGGAGGGCAGACCCTCTGGACCACCCTGCAGCAGGGCCCTGCCGCCTGCAGTGCTTTGGGCAGGGACAAGCCTTTCATCCGGTCATACACTTCTCCAGGCTCCCTTCCCCTCTGAAGGGGCTCAGGGGGAGGAAAGAAGGGAGAAGGAGAACGGACTGGAAGGTGTGGAAACAAGGAATGGTGGAGAGAGGGCAATGTCTGGAAACAGGAGACGTTGCGGCATTCCCGCTTAAAAATTCACAGAATCGGATGGTACGAGGCCTTAGGCATCATTTTAGGAGTGGGAAAAACTAAGGTTCAGAGACTGTAAATGGTTCATTTAAAATTACATGTCAGTGACCAAGTCAGAACTTTGGCCCATGTCTCTCAATGTGTAGGCCTGTTTGATTTTTGCCTCCTTTTTTTTTTTTTTCACTACGAAATGTTTGAAATATATCCTCCCATCAAAGCCAGCAGTTGGCTGATCAGTCAGTACACAGGGAAACTGACAGGCCAGGTCAAACATGGCAGCACTTTCCCCCCAGACCTCTGGACAGAATCAGCCCGGCTGGAGAGGGCTGGGGAAAGCTGGAGTGAGCAGGTGGCAGGGAGGGGTTCGGCCCAAGCAGGTGGTGTTGGGGATGAGGCTGGGGGTGGGGGCCCAGACTCCGACTGCTGAACTTGGCTTAAGGCCCCTGAGAAACCAGACCCAAGGGCACAGTGGACCCTGCACATTCCCGATGGCTGCCTCCCCTCACGTGGGGATAGAAGCTATTTGGTGCCATCTGAGATCTGAGCAGGAGGAAGAGTGAGCAGGAGAAAGGAGCAGGCAGGTGAGACACCTGTTCTCCATGGACAGACTTCCCCACCCCTCTAGAGAGGGCTCAGCGCCGGGGGGGAGGCTGGCCCATTTTATGTCCACCTGTTTTAGGGTGACCGACCTAGCATTGCATTCGGACTTCGTGAAATAGGTCTTTCTAAACTAATAAAATTCAGCGATACTGAAATCCTCAGCTTGGCACTAAAACAACAGTAGCTAATACTTACCTAATGCTTAGAATGTGCTGTTCAAAGCACTGTACTTGTACTAATTGATAGTATCATATCAATTGATTATATTAATATCAATATGGATTCTATCTGCTAAAGCAGTTGTCAGGGGACTACTGCAAGCTGGAGGCTGGTGTGAGGCTGGTGCTGCCCTCGGGACAGTGAGAGTGTGTGTGTGTGTGTGTGTGTGTGTGTGTGTGTGTGTGTGTGTGTGTGTGTGTGCAGCGGCTGGTAGTTGTGGACTGGATTTCATGCACATCAAGCTCTGACTATTTTGACCTTTCTGGGCAGAGCCAAGTCCTTCTCCTCTTACTGCCCCTCTGCGTCACTGCCCAATTGCCACAGCTTGCAGTCCTGGGAGCAAGCCAACAACTGCATCCCAGCCTGGTCAGCCCTGCCCTATAGATAAGGCAATTTTTAGGTCAGGAGGATTTTACTCCATAGGGTAGGGAAACACAGAGGCCCCAAAGCTGCACTGGCTTCCTTCTTCAGTGGATAAGAGATGCTGCTATGCTCTGGTTTCAGTCATCCGAAGTCCCCTCCACCTTAAGCGTCGCTGCTATTTAGCTGCATGGGCCAAGAAATTGCCTTGAATTTTTTGCTCGTGCTGGTGTGAGTTAGGTTCCTGTTACTTACAGCCGGAAAGTCTCATTGATAACAGCTGGTTTAACTAATTCCATTTTATCCACAATGAAGTTGAAGTCAGAAGAGATGAAGTAACTTGCCCTCCATGGCAATGCTGGTCAGGGGTGGAGCTAAGCCAGAATCCAACAGATTCACTGAGGTCCTCAGCTCTGGATCAGTCAGGAGCCTCTGCTCTGGGTCAAGAACAGTTCAACATGAGGGGGCTGACCAGATCACCGTCCCTTCCAGGTGTTTCAGAGACCAGACGGAGGTGAAAAGGAGGGCAGAGTCCCAGGCTAATCTATTAGCAATATTTGTTTCACCAGCCCTTCAGGGTTGGTTCCTAAACACAGCTATATTTTAGATACACAAATTCAATCCTGGACAGAGGATGTGTAAACAGGATTAGGGAGTTTCTATTCTGGCTCTGATTTACAAACTGGGTGACCTAGGGTAAGTCCCTCAGTTTCCCTAGTTTCCTCAGCTGTGTAGTAGTAATATTTTCCCTTATGGCAATTAAATGAGACAGTATTTATAAAGGACATTTGTGCGTTGTAAAGCACCCCACTGATGTAGTGACCAGCATCACCCATTGCCAACACGAGCTCATATCTATGGAGCCTTAATCTAATGATTCAATGTCTTCTGTTCATTTCCAACTGTCAATATCCAGACGGGAAGGTAAAGGGTTTGACCTGCAAAAGAACCTGAAATACTGCTCAAAGTCAAATGCAAAGGCTTTGGTGGAATGCCAAGGAATCTGGGGGAATTCCCTTTCCCGGGCAGGAAACTGGAGGCAATGGTGTCCCCTGGTGGGACCTTCAAGTTCTGCAAGCAGTGGCTGCCAGTTGCTCCATAGGAGCTATTGTCTCCAGCACTAATGTTCTTGGCATTATGTCATACTGCTATGTCATGAGTTCACAGGACTGATTTTGAATGTGGATGTCCCTGGGTGGAGATCAGAGCCCAAGGGCGTCTCTTAGATCTTAACCATCTGAAGGTGCTTTTTGGGCCAGACGCATTCCTGAAAGCAGATGTTGAGTGCTGAATCATTAGCAGATATAGCTGCATGTTTAGGTAGTTAAATAACAGTAAGGAGAAGCAGTTGTAATGATTAGGAAAAGGCAGCAGAATGTAATGAAAAGCAAATGGACTTTGGAGGCTAAACTTCTACGTCTACCCTTAGCGCTGGTGATTCTGCATACACTTCTTAATCTCTCTGAGCCTTAGTTTCCTAATCTGGAACTTACTGTGCCCTATTGGAGCTTAGCATTTAGGGAGTGATTATGGCAATTAAATAATATAATGCATGGCAAGAACCAAGCACTAAGCATGGGCTTAATAAACATTGTTTTTCTCTACCCACTGACTGGGCACCTCTGCAATCTCATTTCCTTCTGCTTCTCTGATGGTTCATCCCAACTATGCCATGATACAGATATTCATGGAATTCTCACTGCCTGTCTGTATTGCCCTGTTCTAAGCAAGTAAGTGGACAAAGGGAGAGGTAAAAAAGACAGCTGACAAGGGGTGATGAGAAGATAGAGTGACCAGAGTTTTCAAATACTCCTAGTGGGAATCCCAAAGTGCTGGGATTACAGGTATGAGCCACCATGCCTGGCCTATATATATATCGTTTTTGTTTACATCCTTTGGCCTGAACTTCATTACTTGGCCACCCTAGCTGCAGGGGAGTCTGGGAAATATAACCTTTAGCTGGGAGACCATGTGTTTAACTAAAACTCTAGGATTCAACTCCTAAGTGAAAGGGGGAAACAGATATTGGATGACAGCTAGATGTTTCTGCCACAGGTCTCCCATTCTAAGCATCTTCTGGGTAGAAATCATAATGTAGGTATTCAAATAATTGAATGAGTGGTTGACCCTGGTCAGAATAAGTTGTTCCCTTCTCTATGCTCCCATGTGATATGTTTATAATGAGCCTTTTCTAGTTTTTCCTAGTATAATTGGCTGTAGAGGCTGTCTCACCTGCTAGTTTATAATCTTCCTGAGAATAAGAACTCTGTTTTGTACATTGACGTGTTTCTTTTCCTTTTCCCAGTGCATAGAAGAGTGCTTTACGCTTAGTAGTAGGTCTCTCATAAATACTTTTAATGATACTGGTATTATATCCCCTCACAATGCTCAGCCTAATATTCCTTAATATTTGCCAATTTAAGTTAGATCTACCTACAGGAGAATGGCTGGAGGAATCAAACAGGGAACTTCCTTTTTCTCTGTAGCCATAACCCCTGGCCAACAGAGATCCTTAGGGTCCCTGTTATTGGGGCTTAGGCAGCCCCAGCCAAGAGCTGGATCCTGTCCACACAGAAAAGGGGTTTCTTGCAGAGGATCTGACTACCGAGGAGCCAGCTCAGAGCCTGGGTCTTTAATGCAGACTGTGTGGGTCATGCCAGGAAGCCAAACAGCAACCACTCACTTGTTTGATCATTTGATACATCAAGAGATGGTATGTGGCCCCTACTCTATGACAGGCACAAGGTGCATTGGAAATACACAGGATGGACAGGAGGCTGATTGTTTAGAAAGGATAACAGACAAGAAGAGTCACTGCATTACGATGGGGACCTCCAAGGTGCTCTAGGAGCACATGCCAGGGGGTTCTGACCCAATCTGGGTGTCAAGACAGGCTTCCCATGGCGGAAGTCCAGGCGAGGCACCAGGGGGCTTGCGGTGGACTGGAGACAGGAGCCATGAAGGGAAAGGTTCCCCTGTGGACCACGGAATTCCTCACTTAGGATTCCAATCCTGGGCCCTAGGGTTTCCAGCAATTAAACAGGGCTGGTGACAGGAGGAGGCAGGAGTCATTGAGGCACAGATGGGGAGGAGGGAAGTTTGACTGAAAGCAGCTTATGAGGACAGCCCCATGGGGACTGAATTAGAAAGTGCTCTGAGGTTTGTGGTCAGGCTCACGGCTGCTGGGCATATCTTTGCTTTTCTTAAGGTGGAATCTGGACTATGTCACTAAGACCACATCTTTCTTTTGGGTTGAAGGAGGGAGGTTGCTGGATGAATTTAATCGGAGAGTCAGCCAGGAAGGCAGAGCGACTTCCCACGAAGCTCTCTCTCTCCCTGCTACTGGGGAGGGGGAGGTAGAAGTTGGGGGGGGGGTGGAAATGGCTCAGGGGCTGAATGTCCTCACTCTCAAGAGTTGGAGTTTTGAAAGGATGAATCAGTAGGAGGCATGGGTTTCAAAGTGCAGAGGAAACCACAGACAAAAATGGGCAAGGGGAATGCAGAAGCCAGAGTCTTCAAATATTCTGTTTGCCCACAGGCATCGGAAGATGCACTTGTATCTTTCCCTTCCGCCCCTCACCCGGTCTGGCATCGGGTGCCAGACACAATATAACAATGAAAACGAGCAAACTAAAGCTACACATGACAGCATGGACACATCTCAGAAACATCAACTTGAGTAAAAGAAGCAAGTCACAAAACAATGCATACAGTATGATTCTACTTGCAGAATGTTCAAAATCTGGCAAAATTAAACCACATTGTTAAGAGATGTGTCCCTAGAGATAAATCCATAGAAAGAAGCCTGTACATTATATCACAGAAGTCAGAATAGCTGGCACCTCCTTTGGGTGAAGACAGGGAAATGGGTTTGCATTCTGGGAGGGGCATGGGGAGATGGGTGCTGAGGGCTTGGCACTCCATGTTTCTTACACTGAGTGGGAGTCCCATCTTTGTTCACTTTACAGGAACTCTTTAAATTGTACATATATGTTTTATGTAATCTTCTGTATATATGATCTATCTCATAATTGTAAAAATTAAAGGTATCTGACACCAAGAGGGAGCTACCCCAAATTAGAATAATAGCCTCAGAGATCCATCTTCTTGATTTTATAGATGCAGAGACTGAGGCTCAGAGAGGTTAGGAGCCTTACTCAAGGTCACAGAGCATGTTCTTAGTCAAACTGGGACTAGAACAAGACAATTCCTAACTGAGGGCTCCTCCACCACCTCCATGTCTCTGTCCTTAGGGGAAGGGAAGGGAGGGGCATAGCTTTTAAGCCTGGGAGTTCCCTCCTTTTGTGAAAAAGACAAAGGACCAGTTCATGAGCTGATATAATAATAAAAAGCTGCTATAAATACTGATTATTTTAAACACTTTTCACATGGAATTTTAAAAGATTTCAATATGCCCCCCTGAAAATAATAATGATGATTATGGTAATGATAATAATGATAACAATGATAACCTTACAAAAAAATAAGTACCAGAAATCTCTGGCAAGTCTGTGATCTGGAGTTAGACTTGTGCTCTATTTGATTTGCAGATGGTATCGGGATGGAGCTGGCTTGGAGCAGGGCTGGGCCAGGAGAGGAAGGACAGGGAGTCAGGAAGTCTGCAATTTTATTGACTTATCCACCTGGCCTAGGTGAGACCCTTAGCCCTGGGACAGTCAGGAAAGGAACCTCTGCTATCTCTCTGAGAGCTTTTTTGTTTTGTTTAGAGGTCAATTACTTCCCATTTGGGGAACTTGTGAACATTAAGAGGTGACTGGAGTGATGGGACCGAACGATGCAGATAAGAGGCTGATTGCTTACAGAGCGGCTCCCTGGTAAAAGCCCTGCCAAGGATAAGCCGTTGTTGGGAAGTGACACACAAAAGGGGGCAGCTTTCAGTGCAAAGGCGAGATTACAGAGATGGAAGACAGGCAGCTGGGGGTGGGCTTGATGAGCTGGGAGAGGGATTTGTTCTAAATTGATCCTGACAGGCTGAGAGTGGGGAGATGGGGGAGGAGAATTTTCCTTCACTCTCCTTTCCTTTAGGAAAGAAATCTTTGGTGTCATGTGAATCTCAAATGTCCTCGCTGTGCTCTGAAGAAAATGCCACATGAATGGCACATGGATAAGGTTTTTGTTATACATACTAAATACATATATATTTAAGGCTGGTCCAATATGGATACCACAGCAATGTGGGCAGCATGACAAACAATGTAGCAGGCAAGTAGAACATCTAAGGGATCTTGGATGTGCATGTAAGCCACACTCCCTCCCACCTCCCACACCCATTCAGTCCACTCAATGCAGTTTGCAAATTCTCAGAAGCTAGCTTGAATTGAATCTCAAACTACTATAAAATACGGCTCTGTTTTTGGAGTGTACCCATTTACTTTTCTCCATTGCAAAGTCCAGGAGCTTTCCTGGAGCCTCTCCCCAGTAGTGTCATTCCCACGCTAATCACCAGGCTTACCTCCCCACCCCCGTTCTATGCAGCCCTTTCTAAGCACCCAGCGTGCACAGGATTTTCTCTCTCTCTAGAGAGAACTTAATGCCTGCCTATTTGACATGCAGCATATACGACCTTATATTTTTAGATACCTTTCTCACGTTGGTCTTTGCTATCCCAATTAGATAATAAATTCCTTAGGGGCAGCAGCCGAATCTTATATTCTCTTGTGTCCCTTCCAGGAATGTTCAGTGATGACTGAGTTACTGGTGATTGAGCCTCTTTCTTCCCTAGTCACTTGGAGCCTTGCCCATAACTGTCACTGATCTTCCTGTGCATCTCCCTGTGGTCACAAAGGTGTGGAGAGGGTGTGGGAGTCACTCACTCTCTCTCACTCAGGAGGCAAGACCTATTCAGAACATCACAGGTCTGCTAACTTCTCTTACTTTTCTATGTTAGAGGCAGGTGAGAGGGTGAAGGAAAGAATGTTTATTAATTTCCTACTTCGTGCCAATGACTTTGCCCATCCATTCTACAATGAGCTACATTTCTGGGGTAAGGATCTTACCCAAAAGATTTTTTTTAATTAACATATAGTCTTTTTAGAAGCTGATATTAGAAAAATTGAATACAACTCACTTAAGAACTAAGGGCTAGACTGAAACTCACCTGCCAGGAATCTAAGACCAGTGTCCAACTTCTCCTCTTGTAAGGAATAACTTCCAAAGTGAAAGAAGAATGGTAACACTGTATGACAATTCTTTCATGATGGAGATTTTAACTGTAATCTCTATTTTTTTCTTAGTATTGTTGACCCAGGAATACTTATTGAGATTTCCAAATTTAAAGTACACACACTCATGTTTTAATCCCAGAGGCACAACACTAACAATAATTGAAAGACACTGTGAGCTGTTTCTAAATCCACTTTTATTGGCAGTGAAAATTGAGAAATAAAAGGGAGAAGCAATGAAAATCAAAAGGAAAGAAAATGTAAGGAAATAGTAAGAAAAAAAGAACTAACTTTTTTTTTTTAAGTTTAAACATGTAAACTTTAAGGGATATAAGCTATCAATAGTCAGGTATAGTTTACATAGACTCAAGCAGTCTCTGTTTCCCACTTTAACAAAAACAACCAGGACATATTCAGAAATGAGAACATTCAGGAGTACATTTTAATTAAATATGAGAATTTATTAAATAAGATAATTTAACCTTTGATATGTGGGGGTGGGGTGAGAACCAGAGTTTTCATTTCTAAAAAATGTAATCCAAGAGGAAAAAAGACAGATTTTCCTACTAAATTTGTCCTGCCACAAATTTTCTATTTGATCCAATGTCTTTATTAATAAAATGAGTTTATTTTCACTCTTTAATTTACATGACCTCAGATGTATTGGGGGTCATGTATTGGGGGTGGAGATGTCAAAATTTCATGATTTTAGGAAGCCTAAAGTTTAGGCCTTTTACCCATATTTTTAGAACTTATTGTCACCTAGGGGCCTCCTTTCCTGATGTGGAATTTAGAAGCTGATGATAGAAGGAAAACCTACAAAGAAGAAGGGGGGGTGTGTGGAGAGAAAATTAGGTACCCTGCCTCCAGCGTTGAATAAGTTTTGTCTCCTTCGAACTTCTGGGCTTCATTTTTTTTTTTTTTTTTTTTTTTTTGAGACAGAGTCTCACTTTGTTGCCCGGGCTAGAGTGAGTGCGGTGGCATCAGCCTAGCTCACAGCAACCTCAGACTCCTGGGCTTAAGCGATCCTACTGCCTCAGCCTCCCGAGTAGCTGGGACTACAGGCATGAGCCACCATGCCCGGCTAATTTTTTTTTGTATATATATTTTTAGTTGTCCAGCTAATTTCTTTCTATTTTTAGTAGAGACAGGGTCTCACTCTTGCTCAGGCTGGTCTCGAACTCCTGACCTCGAGCGATCCACCCGCCTCGGCCTCCCAGAGCTAGGATTACAGGCGTGAGCCACCGCGCCCGGCCTGGGCTTCATTTTTGTTTGAATTCGAAGTTGTTCAGAGGTAACCGAGAGAATAGGTTCTAACAGCCTACACACACCACACACGCACGCGCCCACACAAACTCATTTATCGTATTTATTCGAGATGGGGTGCTGTATATAAGGGACGTGCAGTGACAGTGAGTGGAGGACCGGAATGTCGAGGCTACGTCCTGGAGAGCCGTCGTGCCCAGGAAAGAGCACTCTACCGATTGTAGGGTCCCCAGGAACGCGGCGGTTGGAGGGATGCTGAGGCCCCATAGGAGGGGACTCTAAGCAATAGTCCCTCTTCCTGAACCTCCCGGTCCTCTCCTCTCTTCCCGGCTCTTGGTCCCGTTCCTGCACTCCTCCCCTCTCCTTTTTCCTCAACCCCCACCAGTTGCCTGTACTCAGAGGATGGAGGCCCCATAGACCTTCCATTCACCCCCTAGTGCCCAGGGGCTGCCGCATACAAATTAAAGAGCTTCTCAGGCCCCTGGGGTTGAGGCCCGAAAAGCCACTTGCCTCAGTACTGCTGTGACATCCAAAACTGACAGCCGCCCCTGGTTTTCTTCCCTCCCAGTGCCACCTCGTGGGCAGCTGGCGGACGTCCCCTGTTACGTCTCCTGGGGGAAAAACGCCCCCAGGGACTTCAGCTGGATGATGCAGTTTGCAGTCCCAGAGATGGCTCCGGGGAGAAGTGCTGTTGGGTCGCCACTTCCCTACACCGCCGCGATCGCTCATCCTGGCAGCGACCCGCAGGCGGACGGAAGGGACGGAGCACCTGGCCCTGGCGGGCGTAGCCGAGCCGAGGCGCCTCACCAGGCTCTGACGCCCTGCAGCGTGGTGGCCAGGTGGCCCTGTGGGGTGACGTTAGGGCCTCCGGGACCGAGGCCAGAGCTGGCCAGTGGTGTGGGTGCCGCGGGGCCCGAGGGCGCGCCGGCGTAGGCGCCGCCGTAGCCCGCGCCGTAGGGGGCACCGGTGTAGCCGCCGCAGCAGGAGTAGGGCGGTGCGGGGCCGCTGTAGGGGCCGGGGAAGGCGGGCGCGCCGGGGCCCAGGCAGGGCTTGCCATCCCGCACCAGCACGGGCACCGCCACCCGGCGCGGCGCTAGCGGGTGGCCGGCCAGTTCCAGCGACTTGTCCTGGCGCTGCCTCTTGCACTTGTAGCGCCGGTTCTGGAACCAGATCTTGACCTGCGTGGACGTGAGCTGCAGTGCGCTGGCCAGGTGCTCGCGCTCGGGCGCCGACAGGTACCGCTGCTGCTTGAAGCGCCGCTCCAGGGCCAGCACCTGCGCCTGCGAGAAGAGCACGCGCGGCTTCCGCCGCTGCCGCGCCCTGGGCTGCTCCGCGCCGCCACCGCGCACGCCGTCGCCGGTGTCGCCAACACCGCGCTCCCGGGTCCGGCCGCCGAGGGGCGAGGCCGCGCTCAGGCCGAGCTCTAGAAGCACAGGAAGGGACAGCATCAGCGCGCAGCCTAAGGCTCACCTGAGCGATGCTTATTACATCGTTTTCAAGAAGCCTCCTCCCTGCCTAGCAGCCTTCGCTCGGCACCCCCTTCTCCCTCCTACCCTTCAACTCCGTCCCAGGCTGTCTGAATGTTTCTTTTCTCCAAGCTCATCGCTTTTCTACCTGCTGGAACATAAATAAATTGTGACACTCTGTATACGTCATTTTCCCCAAAGGTAGACTATTCATCAAGAGTCTAAGGTAGCTCCATTTTCTTCTTAGAGTGTGTGTGTACGGTGGTTCAGTTTGGGGGAAAGTTCGCCATGAGGATCAGGTGTGAGTGTGTAGGCCTATCCGATTCCGGCGGACTTTGGGTCATCCTTGCAAGTAAAGGGAGGAAGAGGAGGAGGAAGAGGAGGAGAGAGAAGTCCGGGTCTCAAGAAAGCCCAAACTCAGTGATTTGCTCTTGGGAGGGTCCTGTCTGTCTCCTGCTCCGTCGCTGCCCCGGGGGCATCTCATGGAACTGGGCTCCAAGTCCAGGAGGGGGAATCTTGAGTGTCTCCTACCTTCACCCAACTTTTGCACACACCCTTGTCTTTGTGGTCATCAAGTACTCTGCCAGCACCAGCGGCCCAGCTTTGTAAGGCAAATTAACAAAATATGATAAAAAAATATTTCCTGGCTCCTGACACTTAGCTTGGAAACTGAGAGATGTATGAAGTTGAGGTCCATACTGGCTTTTTAAAAAGCAGCCTCCCCCTCCTTGGGGGTCTTTCTGGCAGGCCGAGGGTGCTGGCTTCACCCTGAAGTCCTCTTTCCCCCAGGCGACTCACTTTTGCAGACGCCAAGATGTAGCGTTTTCTTCCCTTCTCACCTCTCTAGGTCTTGGCTTAAGCTCTGTTTTACCCCAAAGGTGGGTAGAGAGGAAACGCTGAATTTTTAGGGAAACTCACCCCAGGAGAAAACCAGGAGACTGGAGGGGCTGCAAGTTCTCAGCAGGGCAGGGCAGGACTTTCCTAACTAGAGCGGGTGCGCAACCCGACTTTTAATCCCTAGCGACGCTGGCACAATCTCCTGGGGGGTGCAGCTGTTTGGTATTTAAACTTTCAGGAAAGAAAAACTTCCTTCAAAGATGCCTGCGCTAAGAGAAACCAAGGCTATCTCCTCTCGAAAAGAGGAAAAATACTGACTAGGGCTTGTTTTCTTAGCATCATCCAAAGATAACCCACCTTCAGCGACGGGGTGGCGCAAGCAGGACCACATTTGAAAGTCGCTGACCACGCGGGGTGAAGGATTGCACAGCACCCCGGGCGCCTGCCAGCACCCTGTGTCTTCCAGGTCACAATCCGGAGATCCTAAGCCCAGAGTCCTTGAAGGCAAGGTAGGTCGGCTGGGGACGGATGAGGCTTGAAGCCCACCAGGAAGGTCCCTATCCCCGGCTGAGCGCCTCTGCGGTCCTGGATTCGGTTCCTGGAGCCGGGCTCGGTCCCTCCTTGGCTTCCAGAAGCAGGGAAGAGACATCGCCCCCGGGACTTGGTTTCCAGCGGAGGAGGGACGCGCCGCGCGGGCCTTTGGCTGAGAGGCTACCGTGGTGGTCCGAGGAACAAGACACTTTGTCAGCAAATCTAAAATGTTTGCCGAGTTGGCCGAGCAGCGCGGAGGGACTTTAGTGTTTAGAGTCCGCCACAGAAAACCCACCAACTTCTTCGCGAACACAGCAAAGTTTATGTTCTCCAGGCTTCTGGAGTTAGTGACTAAGCAGCCTGCAAGTCAGCGAATAACTCCGATATGGGCTCTATTTTATTTGGTTAGTTTGTGCCTGGCACGGAGGTGCCGTGGTGCAGCCTGGCAGAGGAGGCCTGCCCTGCGCTGAGATTTCCCACCCAGGTGCAGAGGGTTGGCGAGAGGAAGGTGGCTTTCTCGTTCCTCGGAATATCCAGCCTCTCTTGCCGAAGGCTCCCAGGTTAGCGGAGCCGACGCAACGCAACTCCCCGGCAGCCCCTTCCCGTCCTGCGGGCTGGACGCAGGTGCCGGGCCTTGGAGACCAGGCGCCAGGACGCGGCCGGAGCCTCCTCCCAGCTCAGCGACAACCCCGGCTGCCTTTAACACGCTCCCCGACGCGAGAATCTGGCGCCAGCGCGCGCAGGGCCTTCCCTTTCTGGGGACTCAAAAGCACCCAGTCCCCGTCTCGCGTGTTCCAGAGGAGGAACCTGTGCGGAGGGACCGCGAGCTGGCCTGGGCGCTCAGACTGCCCCGGGAAAGGGCCCGGCCTGGACGGGCAGCAGGCCGAGGACGGCTCCCTGCTTTGCTGGCTCCTCTTTTTTGGATGGTTTAGAGTAGGGAGAGACTAGGAGAGGGCAGGGAAGGGAGGCGGTGGTGGAGCACAGTGGAGACGCGGAGCTGGAGGTTCTGGGAATCCGGGCGGTGCTTGTGGGGAACGAGAGGGGCGGGTGCCGGCAGAGCGAACCCTAAGATTCAGGACCTCATTTTCCTTAGGGACGCGGGAAGCACACGGGGTGTCGGAAGGGGGTGGGAGTGGGGGCCCAGAGGCCTGTTTTTGGACTCCTCAAATGAGGGAAATGGGGGAGAGGACCTGGGACCCCCGACACTGGGAGATGCATTTTCCCCCACGCACCTCTAATCCCCCTCAATATCCCCCGTAGAAGGCAAGACCTGAGCGCTTACTCACGTGGCTCCCCCACCCTTTCCGCGTCCATCTCGGCGACTGCCTCACAGGAAGCCCCACGTGGCTCCAATCGGTCTTGTCTTCTGTCGCTGCCGCCGCCGCTGCCACCACCACCGGCGTTGTGAATCTCTGACCCTCGCGGCTCCGAGTCCATTCGCGGGTACGGAGATTTTTCCGGGCTCCCCCGCACCCCACGGTGTGGCGAAGCCGCGGGGCCGCTCTGCTCCCGCTGCAGCCGCAGGATGTCATTGACAGAGAAGGGGGTGGAGGTGACCCGACCCAGCAGCATCTCGAAGGCGGAGGGGGCGGGGCCGAGGAGTTCCCGGTCCCCGCCGAGCGCGGCGCCCTGAACTTCCCGTCTTGTCGCTGCAGGCCCAGCAGACAGACCCAAGCTCTCGGACAGACACCCGACGTCCCGAACCGCGCCTTCCTCAGGGCCATCCCGGCGGGCCGGGGGACCAGGGCCGGGGGACAAGACCGCCGCGTCCCATTGGTTCCTGCAAAAACCACGTGCTAACCCTGCACCTTCCTCCCCAAACGCATTCGTCCCGCGCCCTCCCCACCGCCCAGTCAATCCCCTGGGAGGTTTGGTTCGTATTGACGGTTCTCAAAAGCAAAGCAAACGTGCAAAGATGGTGCTGCGCTCGGCTCGTACCTGCGTCAATACGGTACAAGCGGGAGCTTCTGAGGTCCGCGGGGATCCTCTCCCACCCCCCGCCCCAACCGGACCAGAGGACGTGCAGGGCTGGGGGTGGAGTCCTCGCTGTGCAATCCGGGCCCGTCCATCCGGCCCGATCTTAGCTCAACTGTCCACTCCTTACAGCGCAGGGGTAGGGCGAAACCGAGGTATAGACAGGTGGGCATCGCAGGATGATCTTAGTGCGCGCAGAGGCCGGAAAACTGAGGACGAGCGTGTCTCGACCCCTGGAGACGGAAATGTCACACTTTGCTCAGAGTCCTGGTCTGCGGAGCCCAAATTCGCCATTTCCCAGGAGCAGCTTCTCAGCCTTGGGAACGAAGAATGGGCTTGGGGCTATATTTGGGGGAGGGCCTTGGCCTCTTCTCTTCCTACTCTTTACCCTCCCTGAAGGTGATTGCCCCGAGCGAGTGTGCGTGCATTAGATCTCCAGAAAAACAACTCGGTCGCAGCTGGCACCGAGTAAAGGGAGGCAGTGTTGCACAATGGTGAGGAACATAGAGTCAACACATCCAGCCCTTGCTCCGGAACATAACTGCGGGCTTTGGGGCAAAGTATTAAGCTCGCTAAGCTTCACATGCCCATCAGGGGATGACTGCGAGAATTAAGTGAAATAATGGGGCTGAAACTATCAACGAATGTCCACTGCTGGTATTACTCAGGCTACATGGATTAAGAAAACACGACTTGGTGTCATCAGTCCCAGCACAGAATCGAAGGGGTTTTATTTTTTTTTTAATCAAAACGGGATTTTACTAGAGTTCTTTTGGGGACTTCAGATCAAATGTTTCTTAAACATTCTTAATGGGAATTCGACGTTACAACAGCTTTTTGGATGTTATCTCCTGAAATCCAGTTAAACTGAACTCATCCCCCCAGGCTAGTGGGCAAAGAGTTGCCTGCAAAAACTCATGCGAAGTTTCAGCAAAATTGATCATTCAGCCACCAAGTAATTATTTCTTATACATGGTATCATTGAATCTTTACATCAAAGCTATACCCTGAGTATTCCCTGCCTTTTTTTTTTTCAGTGAGGGGTCCAGATCAGAGAGGTTAAGCAATTTTCAAGGTGGTCCAGCCCATTAATAGGAGAGCACACCCAGACAGACTAGCATCTGGCAAAACAACACAACTTTTTCTTTTTTGAAATAGACATCCTTTGCCCTCAGAGATCTCAAAATCTTGTGTTAACCCATACTTTCTTTAAATATTATTTTATTGTTCTGATTATAAAAGTCACATGCACACCATGGAAAAAATGGAGAAAAGTTAAAAGAAAATGTAACAGTCATCCAGAGATAACATTTTAGTGCACTTCCTTCTCTATTTTTGCATATTTGAGCTCATAGAGTATATGGTGGTTGGTGTATGTTTAAATTTACATCATAAGCATGTCCAGTACTTTGAGTTTTTTTAAACAAATATAATTTAAAATAGCAACCTAATATTTCATGTTATGGATGGGCCACAGCAGACAGTTTATGCTTTTACATAATATCTAATTTTTTCATCACTGTAAATGAGGTTTTATTTTTATGCCTTTAATCTTTGTGTCTGCATCCTTGTCAGTATTTTAGATTATTTCCTCAGGATACATATGTAGAAGAAACAGTAATGAATCAAATATTTTAATGCGCTTAAAACATACCATCCCACGACTCACTAGAAAACCAGTATTATCATATCCTTTCCAGAGAGGTGCAGGCGAGTGTCTGGTTGATAGGTAGGTACAGCCACCACCGTACACCACCGAGCCACTGTGAACTTTTCCCTTCAGAGGACTGCAGGCGGGAGCTCCGCCCCTCCACTCTGGGGGGAGGCAAAACAGGCTCATCTAGGTTCCCGCCTTCCAAGTGCTGGGGGCAGGAGATGGGGCGACGCACCCAGATAAAAGCCTAAAGCCACGAAACTGCCAGAGCTTTATCATACGGTGGAATTCTCTGGGCGGACAGTCGGGCTCTAGCAAGTCGCAAAGGAAAGGACGTCTTGAGCAGGACCTGGAGTCCAAAGCCCTGAGTTCAAACCTTAGCCTTCCTGGTTTGCCGCGAGGATCAAAGTCCATCACGAGCGGTGCAAGCGGGAGACCTTGTTATGGAACCGGCTGCCTCGGCTCCGGGTCGGGTGCGCCCTGCGCAAACCTGGGAAGAGGTGTCCCTATCACACCCGCCCAGCCCCTGCAGAAAGAGAGACTGTCCTTGTTCGCACAGCGCCCAGTGTTCTGGTTGCGGTTGTCTTCGGTCTCACCATCTCCGAGGAGTCACCTCTCCAAGGATCCTGGCGTCCCTTCTTCCTCTCTCTCCAGCGCCAGGGAGCATTGAGAGCCACCCACGGGAAAGTGGAACCAATGGCTCTAATCTTGCCCATTCCGGGTCAATTGGGGGCACATTAGCCGCTGCCCCGCAGCACGAGGGGGCGACAGCGACCTGGTCATCTGCCCAAGCGCCAGCCGCTGGGGAAGGGCGAGGAGTAAGCAAAGCCCGGGAGTCCCGGGACTCCTAGGGAGGGCTGGGGCAGCCCCAACGGTGTGGTGTGGGGAGGTGTGCGTGTGTGTGTCTCCTTTGCTCGTGAGTGGAGACATTGTCACCTCTGTTCTTAAAATGAGATGGAACCGGCCGTTCTAGGGGTGTGATTGCATCTGCCTTGCTTCACTTAGGTCCACCTATATAGAAGGCACAAAGATAAATAGCACACATGGGGACCCTCCAGTAGTATCCAATTCAGTGGAGCGGGGGTGGGAGGGAAGACATCTGAACTTCTATTGTAGAATGTCACCCACACAATTTTATCTGCTGCACTGGCATTAATGTGCCTAATTTCACCCACTTGATGAAGGATAACATTTTTATTTATAATGATAATTTTATCATCAAAATCTGTGATGTGAATCTAGTTATCATATTTAAGAGCCGGTTGACCACTGGTGCATCCTTTTTCTGCTGCCACAAGGCAAGTACAGCTGCTGTTGCTCACATACCTGAAACTGCCTCCCTAACACAGGCCCCTCCCCAGAACACCGGCTGCTCCCAGCCCCAGTTATTCCTGCAGACGCTCTTTTGCAATTTGCTTTTTTCACTTTAAAAAAGCATACCCTGGAAATCACACCACGGTGGTTCACAGAGAAAGTCCTCATTCTTGTTTACTGTTGCCTAATGCTCCATTGCATAACTGTACCATAGTTTGTTCAACCATTGTCATATGAATGAACATTTAGATTTTCCCAGTCTTTCACAATAGCAAACAATAATGGGATTGTGTTTTTGTGTTGTTTGATGTGTATCTTCAGAGTATATACTTAGAAGTGGGACTGTGGGTCAAAAGTAAATGCGTGTATAATTTTTTTAGGTGTCATCCCCTCCAGAATGGTTGTACAGGTTTGCATTCCACCAGCATTGTATGGGAACGTTTGGCTCCCAGGCAGCCTGGACAACACAATGTGTGATCATGCCTCTTAATTTTTACCAATCTAATAGGTGAGAATCAGTATCTTGGTGGTGTTTTTTATTTGCATTTCTCTAATTATGAGTGAGGCAGAACATCTTTTTGTATGTTTAAGGCATATGTACATATGCGTATATATCTATACACATACAGGTACAATATACATATAAATTAACAAAAATATATACACATAAATACACTAAGGTAAATTGTCTCTTTCCACCATTTTTCAATCAATTTTTAAGTTTTCTCTGTATTAATAATTTTGATGTGTGGCCGGGTGCAGTGGCTCATGCCTGTAATCCTAGCACTCTGGGAGGCTGAGGCAGGTGGATCGCTCGAGGTCAGGAGTTTGAGACCAGCTTGAGCAAGAGCAAGACCTTGTCTCTACTAAAAATAGAAAGAAATTATCTGGTGAACTAAAAAATATATATATAGAAAAAAATTAGCCGGGCATGGTGGCACATGCCTGTAGTCCCAGCTACTCGGGAGGCTGAGGCAGGAGGATTGCTTGAGCCCGGGAGTTTGAGGTTGCTGTGAGCTAGGCTGATGCCACGGCACTCACTCTAGCCCGGGCAACAAAGCAAGACTCTGTCTCAAAAAATATATATAATAATAATAATAATTTTGATGTGTACTATATGTTGCAAATATTTTCTTCCTGTTTGCTAGTTGTCTTTTGTTTTCTTTTATAGTGCTTTTTGCCATGCATTTTTTATGTAGTCCGTTATATTTTTCTTTTCTTCTATTGCCTCCAGATTTGAGTAGAAACAACCTTTCCCTACACTGAGGTTAAGAAGAAATTCACCCATATTTTCTTCTAGTATTTGTATGGTTTCTTCCTTTCCATTCGAGTGCATTCGAGTGTATGGTGTGAGTTAAGGATCTAATATTATCTTTTCCCAAATGTCTATGCTGGGGCCATTTTATCGGCGTGTCCACAGTCACTTTCAGAGGCGCTTTCTTCGAATCTCGGAAAATCAGTGCAAATTTCTCAGGGTTAGGGGAGGAGCATGGGTGGAGTGGAGAGTAGGGCGGGCGAAGAGATTTCTTTTATTGTTTTTTTTGAACCCAACCAATTAAAGAAAAAAAATCTGCTTGTACTTTACCGCTTGGTGGGCTTCTCAGTATCTCCGCGTCGCCTCCCCACAACCCCTCCCTGGCTTCCAGGCTTTGGGTGGTGGAGACAGCTTAGTCTTCGGGACAGACCAGGGGCCACGCGCGGTGCCCCAGCCGCCTCCCCTGCGCCCTCCACGCCTCCAGAGCGCAGAGTGGGAGAGAAAATGTCAGCGGCTGGGGCGACAACCAGGGCTTCCCTCTGCAGAGCCTTCCCTGCCCCGTGTTTGGGGAGCTGCGGACAGGGTGGACGGGGACGCTGCCAGGCGACACTTATCTGAGCCTTGCGTTCAGCTCCTCCTCAATTAACATTCCAGCGCCCTGCCGCCTCTTTCTGATAGCGCCCCGGCCACCAACCTGCAAAAGCCTAACCAACCACTGGAAAAATAAACTCAAGGCCCCAGCAGCTCTGTGTGTGTGTGTGTGCGCAGAGACCCAGATCAAATAAACAGAGCTGCCCAGAGATACCAAGCAGAGGGTGGCGGTTTCCTGCAGGGTCCGGTAGCCGAGGAGCCGCCCACCCCCTCCAGGTCTGCTCTGGGCTCTAGTTCTCCCTCCCGCATCACTAAGATGGTAGCTTCTCTTTTAATTAACTGGCTGTTGGCGGTCTTGCTGAGCCCCGCCAAAGTCCCCCAAGCCTGGGATGCGATCAAGCACATCACTGGGTTCTCAGAGCTCTCAAGGGGAGTTTCACACACACATTCCCTGACCTTGAGGGTCAGACAGACCCTTTCTAGGCTGTTTGTATAATAGTATCTGATGTATCGTTCAGCTTGGGCTTCTGTGATCTCACTGATGTCCCTAGGAGATAAGTGGGGCTGATGTCATTCTCTCCATTCCAGGGATGGGAGTTGAGGTGCAGAGGGGTCCCTAACTTGTTTATAGCCATTTGCCTGAGCAGGGGGAAACGACAGGTCTGCTGCTCATGGCTTCTGGGGCTGAGTGAGTGGCTCCAAGCTGCACCTTCCTTAAGAGGTTACCAACGTGCAAATTGCTATTAATGGATTTCCAGTATCATTATTTTCATTCTCCACCAATGTAAAAGACACCAACATATTTCTGTCCACAGATTGGATATAGGCCACATCTTAACTGGCTGTATGTGAGGGGTGTCCACAGTGGATAACATTCTAAATGGAATCTTTCTACACAAAAAGCCACCTTAACAAAAAAAAAAAAAACATAAAAAATCTCTTTAATTTCCTTCCTTAACATAATTGCAAGTTGCCCAAAAATTGTTCCTGAACTGACCACCCAGGGGCCTTCTATGGCCTGCTAGAGCCATCCCAGGCTTCTGAATTTGTTTTTTCTAACTAAAAACATTTTTTTGGTATAATACAGATAAGTTCATTGTGTTTTGTGAGTTTAATTTTTAAAAGACAATTTAAGCACACCCTTTAGGAAAACTAGAAATCTGCTAAGTTGAGGCAGATCAGGAGAGAACAGAAGCAGTTGTAAGAGTGTTGGAAGCAACTGTGAAGTTCATGAGCTTCGTAGTTAGATACCATCCATCCCAGCTTCAGGGGCTCCTGACGTTGGAGGTGTGAATGGGGTACCACGCCACCATTCAGAGAGTTTTGCTTCTACACAGCACTGTTGAGTCCTGGGGCACTCAGTGTCGGTCCATTGCCCTCCGAGGCAACAGCCAGGTCCACAGCCATCTGTGGGACCACCCATCCCTGGAGGGTAGCTTGCATAGAAAGAACTTAATTTGTCACATAGGCACAGGTTTCCATTATTCTTAACCCTGGAAGGATACTAGGGAAAGTGGAAACTCTTCTGAGATCCTCCCTGCCACCCCACCCAGGGAACTTGTGGATGCTTCCCTCAACACACAGGGAGAGGGGCACATGGTTAGTACGCTGGGGGAGAGCCCAGGGCTGGGGCAGCTGCTCTTTCCCCAGCAGCAGGTCTCTATACATATGTGGCAGCAGCAAGGGGGGCAACGGGGGGCGGGGAGCAACTTCATGGACAAAGATGGAGCAGACAGGCACAGCCGGCATGCTGATATTTGGTGCCATGTAGATAAATTATCCCGATAACCAAGTGCGTTTCCCCTGCCACCTCTTCCCCAGACAGTCTGACGCTGGCTGGAAACATTAGAGAGTAGGATGGCTCATTTAGAAGCCGACACAGGGAAGATCTCATGTTTTGAGCAGGTCCACTTTACGTAGGAGGATTAGGCCCAGAAGGCCCTCGCTGTGCCAGAGAGCTTCTCATCTCATCCAGCTTCCTTGGGCAGGACTTCTTCAGGTTTGTGCTGTCACTGTCACGTGGGTTTCTCTCCAGGTCCTGCATGCTATCAGGCTGCCCTGCTTGCCTGGACCAGGCTTGGGGTGGACCTGTGGCCAGAGGGCCCAGGGCATGATTGGGCTATCGTAGAGGGCAGGAGGGAAACAAATTTACCCCAAGAGAAGCTGTTAATCCATTCTCCTTCCCCAAATCCTGGCAATCTGGAGAGAATACAGAACAAGGAGCGTAAGAAAAGGGTACAAAATCTTTGACTCATATTGACTGCCAACATCTAGATCTTCAAAATTTCACCTTATATTTCCTTTTGATCTCTCTGAGGGTCTGGGAACAGAGACAGGAAGGGAGGAGCTGAAAGTGTGCTGGTTTAAATACACAGGAGAGAGTGTCAAACCCAGTTTACACAAGGAATGAAGTTGCCAGTCCTAATGATAATTGTTACCTTCTGTCTAATTCCCAGGTGGGTCCCTGTATCGAAAGCTCATATTTGGCTATTAATTTACCCAACTTTAGGCATTATTTTTATCAACTGTCCCCCTCATTTTGGCAGACAGCCCTAGAGAAATCAGGAGTTTAGGAGGCAAGCTTAGGCTGAGAATATATATTTGAGAGTGGGTGGCCACTCTCAATGATATTTAAAGCCATGATCTCAGATGAGTTCACCAAGAGAGTGAGTCCAAAGAAGTCCAAAACCAAATTCCCAGGCAGCCCAAAGGTTAAGAGATCAGTAATTCAGAATAGGAGACATTCACAAAGCAACTGGTCTGAACTCTGCAAAAAGTTTAATGTCATTTAAAAAAAAAAGTGCTTGGCTGGTCTAGATTAAAAGCAACCTAAGAGACATTACATTCACAAAATGTATGTTGTGAACCTGGATTGGATACTGGCTTAAAAAAAGAAGCTATAAGAGACACTTTTGGACAATTGGGGAAATTTAAATTTGAATAGATATAAGATGATTTAGTAGTATTAATGTTAATTTCCTTAGATGTGATAGGAGTAGAGTGGTTTTGTTGAAAGTTTCTGGGGACTGAGAGTCATGATGTATATGCAACTTTCAAATGGTTCAAAAATGTATATGGAGAGAGAAAAAATGTGGCAAAATGGCAATAGTTGGTGAATGGTTAGGTGAATAGTTAAATGAAGGATATACAAGTGTTCATTATGCTGTTCTTTTAGCTTTGCTATAGTTTGAAAATTTCAAAATAAAACAGTCAGAGGAAAAAAGTTTTGGGGAAGAGGAGGAACCCGTAAAGAAGATTCCAGAAAGGAGCAGAAAAACTGGGTGGTCTGGAAACCAAGTAAAGAAATAATCGAAAACAGGAAGTCATAACACCCATGTAAAATAGGTCAAATAAGATGACTGAGAAGTAAATCTTGGATTTAAAAACGGAGTCAGTGGTGATGTTGGCAGAGTGATTGAGGACAGTGGTGGATGACAGTGCCCTCTGTGGCTAAGACCAAAGAGTGGGCATGCTGACTTAGAGACTGGGCTTCCAGAAGCCTGTGTAAGAGAGTGTGTGTGTTGGGGGCGGGGCATCACTCATCTTTGTGCGGGAACAGTAGTGGTGAGTAACACTGGGCAGCTGCCCTGGGGCGGGAGGGGGCGCTCTCCAGTTTGGCTGCACAGATTGGCATTGTCTCTGGCAGTGCTCTGGGCAGTTCACACAACCTCTGAGTACAGTAAACACTGGGCTCGACCTATTTGGCAGGAAGTGGATTTATTCCAATGGAGAAGGACGCACAGGAAACACAAAATAACTACTATAAGGAATGCATTTATTTTATTCCTTCATCTTTTACCCCTGTTGGGCAGCACCAGTTAAATGTGGATTGAGAGTGAGAGCCTTGTGGTGAGGTTTGGACAATTAGGATTAGAAAAGCAAATTCCAGTCTTCTCAAAACAACAAACAAGCGGGTTCCCCCCCCCCACCACCTTGAATTACCTCAGTGGTTGCCTGGACTCTGAGTTTTCTAGGAATGCGGACCTGGTCTCAGAGATGGGAATGCAGGAACCAGCCTTGATGACAGATCTGCCCTCACCCCAAGGAGCCGAAACAGTTTTAGAAATGTCATGAATCAATCTCAATCCAATCTCTTTTTTCCTTCTCTCTCCCCTTCTCTTTTATTCAAAAGTCACTAGATTCCTAAAGTAGCATACATTCATTGAAAACAAGGGAAAACACAGAAAAACACCAAATTAAAACCTCCTAATCCTACTACCTAGTAAAAACATTTTAGTATCCATTTATTCTTTTTTTTTTGGAGATATGTGTAATTGATTCCTTTAAAAAAAAAGGGATTGGATATATGGTTTTCTAACCAGCTATTTTTCCTTAACCGTATATTATGAAAAACTGTGCACGTCATCAAAAATTATTATATAACACCATTGTAAGTCAGTATATGACATTTTATCCTATGGATCGATAGAATTTTAAAAGCTAGAGTTCTTTTGTGGGATGTTTAGTTTCCTTCCAAATTTTCCCTTTCAGAAGTAACATTGCTATTGTCAGAAGACATAAAATTGCATCGAATTTGGTTATAGATCTAATTGGCTTTTAGTCACGATTAGTGAATGGGCAGCTTCTGGGCTCGAGCCATCCTCCTGCCTCTGGCCCCCAGAGTGCTAGGATTACAGGAGGGAGCCACACCGCTCCCGGCGCCTGCCTGCCGAGAACCTTGTACTTTAACCCTTGATCACAGGTGCCAGGCACTGTTATGGGTTTTTATAGATGTGGACTCATTTAATCCTCGCCCCGACAGTTTGAGCTGGGGACCCCACATGACAGCCGGGACGTAAGTACCTCGCTGACTCGAAGTCAGTGGGACAGCGGGTTTCAGAGGCTGAGTTCTTAACACCGCAGGGCACCACCTGTCAGTCAGCTGCCACGCCCCGGGCTGCGTCCGAGACTCGACTCCGCAGATTTCTAAATAGACTCAGAGAAGTTAGGGTGACCAGACGTGGCCACAGACCTGCAGGGGAGCCGGTGCCTGCGGCGTGATGGCAGAACTACTGCGACCAGGCGAACACTATTTGGACACTATTATTTAAGACACTATTTGGAATGATACATAAAACAAATTCAGGGACGGCTTTGAAATCTTGGCCACTTCGCTCGGCGTTTCTTTTGGGCTCTCTGTCCCGGACCGGGTGGCGGTCCCTGTCCCTGCTCCGCGCCCGCCTCCGCTGTCAGTCTCGCTCCGCTCCCCGCCGCGTGGCGCCGCAGGGGGTGGGGTTGTTTTCGTTTGGCCCCGGGGACGTCATTGTCATTCAAACAGCCTCCCGGTGTGGCCCAAACACTGTCTGCAACCCGACACCTCCCGCTGTTGACGGTGCTGGGCCGCCGGCGCCAGGGCGGTCGCCGAGCGCGGCGCGGGCCGGGGGGACCCAGGCTGGGCAGGGGCGGCGCGTGGAGCCCAAACCGAGCTGCGCCTCTCGGAGTGGAGACTTCGAGCCACACGACCGGGTGCCCTGTCCCCTCTTTCCGGACTCCGCAGTGGCGGAGACGACGGGGATCGGGCGCCCTCCCGGGGCACTTAACTGCGCGCTGGCCAAGGTTCCTCCCGCACCGCACCTCCCCCATGCTATTATTTACTTAATAATGTATGCTGATTTGACTCATTTTTAGAAAATGTAAATATTTATTTTACCTTAAATCTAGATAATAGTATCAGTTAAAGCACAGGTTTGAAGGGCTGTATATGTTAATATAATGCCAATACACATTCATTGCATTGTAACCTAAGTTGCAAAAATGTTTGTCTGTGTCTCCTCTCCTTATCTTTCACATCATCTGTGAGCTGAGCACTATGCTCTGAGAGGGTTGCTTTATCCTAGTTCATCCCCCTAACCTCCAACAGCCCCAATTTACAGATGAGAGAGATGAGGTGCGTGGGTACCTTCCCTAGAGTACCTGCCCTGCACCAGGCTGCACGTGCTCTTCCCGCTTAGATCCTTGGTGAGGTGATGTTTTGGTCCTGATGTGGCTGGAGAAGATTTTCAACATTGGCTTCCTAGTCCAGGGGCCCTAACTGAGCATCTACTGCTCCATCAGCCTGGGAAGGGAGACCGTCTACCTGCTGTCTGCCTACACCAGCCAGGCAGCGAAAAAGGTTTTCTAGATAAACTTAGGAAGGAAGCAATTTCTTGCTCTATGGTGGTGCCCCACCCCACTCCCCTGCCTCTGGGCCATTCAAGAGCTTTTCCACTAGAGCTGTCCCCTGGAGCTGCCCTGCTGGAACATGCCTGCATGTACCTAGCTTCACCTGCCCATTGAAGCTTCCTGGCACGACATGCCTCTTTGGAAAAACCAAACCAACCAAACAAACAAAAAATCCCAACCACCACCACAGAAAACTAAACCAACCAACCAACCAACCAACCAACCAAAATAGACAAAAAAACCCAACCTAACCAGCAAGTTTGTTGGCAATGGGTGTCTGGCTCAATCTGCTTCTCGATTTCCCATGTTCACTTGATGAGCCACAGTTCTGGCTGGAGACCATGTCTTACCCCAAAGGGCTGCATGTCTATACCAGGACTTCTCAGACTTTAAAGTGCCTATAAATTACCTGGGCCCTTGTCAGAAATGCAGGTTCTGATTCACTAGTGTGGGGCCTGAGATTCTTCATCTCCTCCACGCTGCTGGTCTTCAGACCACACTTTGAACAGCAAAGGTCTAAGGAAGGGATTCAGATTTTTGGGCTGGCTCAAGGGACAGGAATTTTAGGGCAGTTGCTCTTCCCCACATCTGTCAGTTTCCATCATCTTCCTTTTGCCTGAGGCAGGCCCTTCGCTTATGAATTGATTAGAAAAGCAATGAGGTATGCGATGAAGAACAGGAGTCTTGGAGGCCAAGCTGTAAGTCTGGCTTCCATCATTTACTGTGTGAATGTGAGTAAGTCACATAGCTTCTCTGACCCTTAGTTTCTTCATCTGAAAAATGGGCATAGTAACTTCTATCACTGGGTTTACGCAAGGATTGTAGGGAAGGGAACTCCACGTGAATATGCTTTTCCAAGATGTAAAGCATTGACTACATATAAAGATTTAATATTTTATTCTCCATGGATTTGCAGGAATTTCTCAAAAGGAAGATTGCTATAACTAACCACATGAATAAAAAGGACATTAAATACATACTCATACACACAGAGGTATTTTATTCAAAAGCAAAAACTACATTCTTCTGTCTGAAATGACTTAAGGATCATGGTTCATGTTTATGAGTTGTCAAGATTCTTAAAGAAAGGTACAGAAAGAAAAAAGATGGTTTGTGAGGGCATTGACTGCTGTCTCTCACATCAGCCTTCAGAGGGCATGTGCATTGGGGTGGGGTCTCTCGGCATCTAGGCACTGGAAGACATTCTTGATCACACTGACCACAATGCTTGGTACCTTATTAGGATTCATCCCAAGTCATTTTTTGAAGTGACGATCATTATTTTATTCAGTGAACTTTTTCCTGAACAAACTGAAAAGGAACAAAGACAAGTTATATCTGAGGCTATCCTTAGGTAGAGTGAGGACCCCAGTGTTGCAGCAAGGTGGCTTGGCAGGAACTTGCACTTGGACAGGAGGCCTAAATTCTGGTCCTGATTGAGTCATTAACTAACTGCTGTAGTTGTTAATGGCCACATATTAATGTGTTTCTTTTTCTGAAAACAGGGTTTGTTTGTATATTAATGGTTGCTTCACTTGTCTGAAGCAAGGGTTACTAACTGTGGGTCCTGCAGAGATGGTGGGTTTGGCCCACACTGTTGTTATTTTTTCTCAGTTTGTTTAATTAACAGACTTTATTTTTTTAGAGCATTTTAGATTTACAGAAAAATCAAGCGGAAAGTACACAGTTCCCACATACCCCTCCTACACAGTTTCCCCTGTTATAGTGTTAACATCTTGCATTAGTGTGGTACATTTGTTATGACTGATGAACCAATATTTGATACATTATTATTCACTAAAGTCCATAGGTTACTCTAGGGCTCACTCTTCTTGTTGTACATTGTATGGGTTTGGACACATGTATAATGACATGTATCCAAAATTGCAATATCATACACAATAGTTTCACTGCCCTAAAAATTCCCCTGTGTTCCACCCTTTCATCCCTCCCTCCTTCCTCCCTGAATCCCTGGCAACCACTTATGTTTTTACTGTCTCTATAGTTTTACCTTTTCTAGAGTATCATGTAATTGGAATCATACAGTATGTAGCCTTTTCAGATTGGCTTCTTTCACTTTAGAAATATGCATTTAAGCTTCTTCCATGGCATTTCATGACCTAATACTTCATTTTTTGTCGCTAATATTCCATTACTTGAGTGTTCCACAGGTTGTTGTGTATCCATTCACTCATTGAAGGTCATCTTGATTGCTTCCAGTCTTTGGCAGTTTTGAATAATGTGCTATAAACATTAGTGTGCAGGTTTTTGTGTATACATAAGTGGTTCAACTCATCTGGTAAATAGGAGTTCAATTGCCAGATTGTATGGTAAGAATATGTTTAGTTTTGTCAGAAACTGCCAAACTGTCTTGCAAAGTAGCTGTATCATTTTGCATTCCCACCAGTAATGAGTGAGAATTCCTGTTGCTCCACATTCTCACCAACATCTGGTGTTGTCAGTGTTTTGCATATTAGCCATTCTAATCATATCTCATTCTATCTAGTCAATGAGCAATTCTAGTGGTATCTCATTATTGCTTTAATTTACAATTTTGATAATGACAAATGAGCATCATTTTATTTGCTTATTTTCCATCTGCATATCTTCTTTGGTGATTTCTTCAGATCTTTTACCCATTTTTAAATTGGTTGGTTTATTTTCTTATTGAAAGTTAAGGGTACTTTTTATATTTTATTAGGTATATATTTTGTAAATATTTTCTCTGAATCTGTGGTTTGTCTTTTCATTTTCTTAACAGTATCTTTCATAGAGCAGTTTGTAATTTTATTGAAGTCCAATTTTTCTTTGATGGATTGTGTTATGGTGTTGTATCTAAAAAAAAAATTGCCTGGTCTACACTGTATTTTAAAGATGTTTGAGTTTAAGCCCATGTTTATAAAGGGGAAATATTAAAAAACAAATCTGACATTGGACAAACACAAATTGAGGGATATTTTATAAAATAACAGGTTTCATTCTGGTTATTATTATTAAAGCAGAGCTAGTCCATCTTTCCCAGGCTTTACCTCTCCTGCTCTCTTAGCTCCTGCAAGCCAGCCTGAGCCTCTAGGCAGAAGGACCAGCTGAAGCTTCAAGAGAGGTCCATGCCTCAAAGCTACTGCGTGGGTCCTTCCTCCACGGGAGACCCCAAGTTCAGAAAGAGGCAACAACAACAACAACAAAAAAACGCAGTTGGCATTTACTTCTTACCGGAATATCCCAGAATCCAAACAAAATAAAAACAAAATAAAAACCAAACACAATACTTACATTTGTTCAGGAGTTTGTAAGATCAAAAGGACCCTGCACTTGGTTTTCCAAGTATCACATGAGTGGGCTGTATGCTGTCTTAGGGAAGAGCCTAAACCTTGATCTCTGCTAGAGATAACCCACACTGACTCTCCGGGCCTCAGTTTCCTGTTCTGATAGAAGAAGAGGGTAGCTGAGCTCTAAGGCCCTTCTGACTCTAAAGGTCTAAGACGTTCCCTGGTGTGAAGGAAAAGATACAGTGGAATGATGTTGGGTTTGAACTAAAACATACTTTCAAAGGAACCTCATCCCACATGAGGATATAAGTAAGGATTTTATAATGCATTTGTGAGACCAGTTTCTCTCTCAGAGGGAACTCAATTTGATAATTCTGGATAAAATATTTAAAAGAATTTAAATATACTGGCCATCTGTGATGAAAATGAGGAGTTCTCAGCAATAAACAAACAAAAAAATGAAGCAAAACAGCAACAACAAAATAACCCTAACAAGTGAAAGCTGGAACCCAGAGAGGTAATTAGAACGTTGAAGGCAACTTTCACCCAAAAGTTGTTGCTAAATCCTTGTGAACTTGAGTTTCAGTTTCGCTGGCACCAGAGACAGGAGGTAAAGCCTTAGGGTGACCAGGAATAAGCTAACAGAAGACTTTCTAGGCAAAGCTGGGACCCCATGCCGTGACATGCTCTGTGCCAGGGTGAGTTAGAAAAGCGGATACAGCAAGTTAATTTGACAATTGCAGCAGAAAGTAAAAAACATGTAACCTGAAAGTTCAGGCTTACAGCTGGCATCCACCCACATTCACCTTATCAGGAGGGTCTAACATCAAGCTGATAATTTAGTTGAACACGCTTATAGATTGGTAGTGCCCTCTGGGTCCTGGTGGAAGCACACACAGATGTTCTCTGGCCTCAGCATTCACACAGGGAGAACCTCACGGAACATGAAACCAAAGGCAGAAGTCAAAACACACATGGACACACGAAGCACCGTCAACTAGGCCCAGTGGAAACAATGGGTAGCAAAATCAGGTCCACAAAAATTTCAGATATTGAAATGATCAGACTCAGAATATAAAGGGAACATTTTCATGTGTCTAAAGATATAGAAAAAAGGCCTGAACATTTAAAAAAGTAAAAGACTATTGAGAAAGTAAAAAGCAGCCCTGGACATCTGAGAGATGACCAGACCCTCGGGGCTAGGCTATGTTGTTCTTCTGTTGAACACGGATGATTTCACAGAACATCAACCTCAGACGAGGCCAGTCTGTGACCATCAATGGGTCTAGGTGAAAACAAGACCACTGCATTGTCATGTCTGGCAAAATGTGAACATTGTCCTAACAGCAAAAATGACCAAATAGCCCCCTATATTGGCTAATATGAGTGACTGCAATTGTAGCATTAGTCTTGTTCTGGTCTCTCTTCCTTCCAGATAAGATATATTGATATCAAATCATAGAATTATTCCTGCTTCCTGACAGCCTCTAACACAAAGCAAAGTCTTGCTTTCTTAAACCCTCCCTCAAATCACCCAGCCGAAGTTCAAATCTTACAATAGGCCCTTTCTGCCACCCGCTTACTGAAGCGACAGCATGTGCATTTTCCCTTGATGCAATGAGTTATAAACTCAGCTTGTTCAACTACAGGTGTGTTCCTGGTTGGTCTTTGGGGAGCATTGACAATATAAAAATCAAGCCTATTTAAAAAAATAACCAAATAGTACTTCCAGAAATAAAAAATGTAAGATTAGAAACTGATTGGACACATTTAACAGCAGCTTGGGCACTAGAGAGAAAATTAGTGAGCTAGATGAAACATCTAAAGAACTTACTGATTATGTACAAAGAATGACAAAAGAGATAGAAGCTATGGAGCGTAGGATAGAGCAAAAAGTGTAACATATATCTCACCTGAGTTCCAGAAGGTCCTCAAAGCAAGCAGAGTATGAATGAACCCAAGGTAATATTTGAGGAGACTGGGCTGACAATTTTCCCTGAATGATAAGGACATCAATTCTCAGATTCCAGAGTTCCAACAAATCCCAATCATGAAATATAGATAGAAATCCACACCTAGATACATCAGAAGAAGCTGCGAAATGCAGAGAAAATCTTAAAGCAGACAAAAAGGGAAGACATATTACCCCAAAGGAGCAATGGTTAGAGCATGGCTGGCTTATCAACGGAGTTCTCAACGCAACCACGGAAGCCAGAAGGTGGAATAACATCTTCAGTGTGCCAATTGTAAACATGACAACCTAGAACCATGTATCCAAGAAAATATTATCAGACTAAAAAGACCATTTTCACCAGCAAATCTTAATCAATGTACTTTAGATGCAAGGAAAGTAATCCCAGAAAGGAAGTTTGAGATACACAAAAAGAATGGTAAACCAAGAAGGTGGTAAAATGGGAGTTGAAACTAAACAAAATCATGAATGTATATAACAATCATAAAAGTAATGTTTTATGGGGATTGGAGGAAAAAAACCAAAGTAGAAAAGAACAAAAGGCCGGGCGCGGTGGCTCACGCCTGTAATCCTAGCTCTGGGAGGCCGAGGCGGGTGGATCGCTCGAGGTCAGGAGTTCGAGACCAGCCTGAGCAAGAGTGAGACCCCGTCTCTACTAAAAAATAGAAAGAAATTATCTGGCCAACTAAAAATATATATACAAAAAAAAAATTAGCCGGGCATGGTGGCTCATGCCTGTAGTCCCAGCTACTAGGGAGGCTGAGGCAGTAGGATCGCTTAAGCCCAGGAGTCTGAGGTTGCTGTGAGCTAGGCTGATGCCACGGCACTCACTGTAGCCCGGGCAACAAAGTGACACTCTGTCTCAAAAAAAAAAAAAAAAAAAAAAAGAAAAGAACAAAAATAGCATATTAAGAGGAAGGATAACCCTAGTTAAAATATCCCATAGTCCTTAAGTTGTTCAGGAGGGCAGTAATGATAATAATTAATTATCGACATTGAAAAGTTGGGTATGTATGTTATAATTTTTTGGGTAGTGTATTAGTTTCCTAGGGATGAATAGGGTGAATCTGTTCCATGCCTCTCTCCTGTCTTCCAGGGACAGCTGTCAGTCCATAGTGTTCCTCGGCTTGCAGATGCACCTGTCCAACTTCTGCCTCCATCTTCATGCAGTGTTCTTCCTGTATGTCTCTCTCTTCATGGAAGAACACCAGTCATACTGGTGACTTACCCATACTCCAGTATGACCCCATTTTAACTTACCTACATCTGTACCAACCCTATTTAAATAGAGCCACATTCCGAGGTTCTGAGTATTAGGGCTTTAATGTATCTTTTTTGAGGGACACAATACAGCCCATAACAGATGGTGCTTTTCCTACATCAAGCCGCAAAACACCCTAACTGCTGTGTGGTTTACCCTGGAGCCTTTATATCCAGGTCTTGCAAAGCGTGTGTGCAGGATCCCTGGCGCCTTCAAGTGTGACATTTACTGAGAATGTCCCTAGACCACGATTTTGCTATCTTGTACCTTAAAAAGTTCTTCTTTATTATATTAATGAGGAAAGCCACACTGCCTTCAGAGATGTGTAGACATTTTGGAGAAGTGTGTGGAATGGGTCGTTTTACCTTCAGATGAATTCATTTTGAATTAAAAAGAAATCCAGACATTGTGTTCTTCCTACTCATAAAGTACCTTCTATCTGCAGATTATTACATATCTTGATGCTTAGTCACCCAGACAGACCACTTTGGGGGGCAGTGGAAGGAGTTTATGGGGCTGCTAAAAAAATTCTCAGCCCAGCCAGTAGAGACACTGACTACCCCATTAGGTCTTTTACTGGCTCGGAGACCACTTGCCTCCCAAGACGCGGTCAGTCAAGCAACACTGATTCTCCCATCGTTCTCCTTTGGACATAATTTAGACAGATCGTCAGCATTACTGTCTCTCCAGACATGGATAACCATTCTTCACTCTTCCGGGAGGGGGTCATGCCTCTCCTTTAGTAAGCTGCTTGGAAGAGTCACCTTTATCCCAGCCCTCACCCTTACCTGCCCATAGCAGCCAATTTACACTCCCTTCCTGTTGCATCTTCAGCTTTTGAGCTTTGGTTTCAATCTCATGTTATTCTTTTGCTGCAGTGGCAGCCAGATGTTTCTAGTCGACCAGATATTCTTGTCTTTTAAAAAGTTTATGTGCAAGAGAAATTAAGTTAAAATTAACTTTTATAGCACAATGATGACAAAACTGATTAAGGTGTCATCTAAATTGTCTCCTTGTTGTGTACTGTATTTTTAAAATTTTCTTTTGTAACTAACATCAAAGGTCTTGAATTGAGGTTTTGGTGAGCAAGCTGAAGTCATATATCATAGCTGCGGGGTTGAGCAGTGTGGGATTGAGTCATGAGGTAGGAAGTATTAATATTTGCAGCTCCAGTAGCTGAAGAATAGAGAAAATGGTTGTGGTTTTCTCCAGGAAAACCTCAAATCCAGACTTTTAGAAAGAGGCCAAACTGCCTTCGAGGCTTCCTGCCACCCACTACTCAATCTTTGATTTTGCAAAACCCAGTGTCATCTTTTATTTTTGTGTAATTTTGAATCTGCTTAGATGCTGAACAGTATTTCATAAACACTTCTTCATGCTTTATTTTCCTCTCCAAATTGTGCACCCAAGTTCTGCTTTCGCTTTGCGATGCCTCCCTCTAGCGCTGGAAGTTCAGAGGGAGGGCACTGAGGGTTTTCAATTCTCAACGTCCTGAGTTCCCCGTGCCTTTTTTGGTCACTCACCTGTTTGCCCTTGAAATCATGCATCACTCCCAAAGGCTTTTTGAAGAAAACCTCTCAAACAGCTTTTTAAACAGAGGGTCCCCGCCCCTTTTGTTCACACATCCAGTTTCTTTTGTCTCAAATTGGAAACTCACTAAAGCCTATCACTTGGTTACCACCTGATCCGATAATAACTCGGCTTCCAAGTGTGGTATGAGAAATGGGTGCAGTTTAACCAAATTATCCCTTTTCTCCCAATGAGAACAGAGGGGCTGGGAGGAAGCTAAAAAGGCTAGGCCTCCATAAGCAGGATGAAGTCTTTGTCTTGCAATTTTTAACAGATATAATCCCAGCACCATGGTGCAACTAGGGATCTGTTTATTTGCTTCTCTGATTTTGTCTATAAGGAGTGTAACAGAAATATAAATATGGCCAGGTGTGGTGGCTCACGCCTGTAATCCTAGTGCTCTGGGAGGCTGAGGTGGGGGTATCTCTTGAGGTCAGGAGTTCAAGGCCAGCCTGAGCAAGAGTGAGACCCTGTCTCTACTAAAAAAAAAAAAAAAGAAAAGAAAAGAAAAAAAAGAAAAAAGAAAACATTAGCCAGGCAACTAAAAGAAAAAATTAGCTGGGTGTGGTGGCATGAGTCTGTAGTCCCAGCTACTTGGGAGGCTGAAGCAGGAGGATCGCTTGAGCTCAGGAGTTTGAGGTTGCTGTGAGCTAGGCTGACGCCACGGCACTCTAGCCTGGGCAACAAGCAAGACTCTATCTCAAAAAAAAAAAAAAAAACGGGGAGATATAAATATGCATTATTTTTTATGCCTGTGTAAGACACAAAAGACAACACAAACACATTTTTAAATGATGAAATAGATGTGTAGTGTATTTTAAACAATACTCTTTGGTATCCATGGTTTAGTGTGGTTTAGTGACTGCAAAAAAATTCCTGTCTCAAAATACTTGTAATTGGAAAAATAACAAACCAATTGTATAACAACAACTACCACAAAAAAATCATTAGGAAGAAGTTAGAAAGGATACAAATCAAATGATAACAGCCACTAACTTTGCAAGGTGAGATTACTTTATCTAATTGAAACAAGTGATGGGACTGTGAGTAATTTCTGGTGTGTTCCAGAAACAATGCTGTTTGGGTCAGGAGGGAAAGCCAGAGAGCTACGTGGCGAAACTTTGAGCCAACACTGCCCTCTGGTGGGAATGTTGTGACATGCACCGGCTTGGTTTGTCTCGGGTCTCAGCAGTGAGGTCCCTCCGCACCGGGCGGTTATAAGGGCCAATGAATGAGATAATTGATGTAAAACACCTAGCCCTGGTGCCCGGCACCTGATGCATATTTGCTTTTCTTTTTCTAATGCAATATGGCAACGTGGAGAGTGGTTAGGAGGTATAAGTCACACCTGGGGCCTTGATGGGCCAAGGCAGCAATGCCATTATGAGCCCAGCACATTTCAGAGACGCTCTGGGGATACAAATATCTGTTTAAGCACGAGAAAACTCTCTGGAGATAGGGAAGGACGTAAAGAAACGAAAGCACTAAAAAAACCCCGCACAACATAAAAATATTTTCTATTTTCAAAGTTTTAAAACATTTTTCCTAAGAAATCAAAAATTTCTTCCCTGCTTTCTTTCTCTTCTGTCTTTGCATCAGAAATTAACTCCCCCCAGAATGAGTATTTTATGTGAAAACTAATTTATGTTCAGTATATTTCTAAAGTAACAAAGTGATTTTACACCCTCAATGAGTATCAAGATATCGAAAGTGTTCAAATACTTCCCAAACCTTGTTTCTGGATGCCTTCATAATGACCAGGTATTTTATAATACATCTATGAGCAGGGCTCTTTTTGCAATGCAGATGTTGGAGGGGATTTATTTTGATGGGGCAGGTGGGGCAGAATATTGGATATGGGACAGATGGTGTTTGGGGGAACCCAGAGTGAGGTGTAGGAGGTGCTTGTCCTCGGGATTTGGCGCCCATGTACTAGGGGATGGGAGACGCAGAGCAGGGAGGGTGCCTGGCTTGCAAGAGGTGACAGGGAGCTGAGAGCAGGTGTCCCAGGGCTGGGCAGCGACCATATGGGGAACAGCTGCCTCCGGCAATGGTTTCCAACATTTGCTACATATTAGAACCACTGTAGCAGGTTGAAAATGGCCTCCAGACACATCAGGTACTAATTTTAGAACCTGCAAGTGTTACTTTCTTTGGATAAAGGGTTCTTGTAAATGTGATTAAAGTTAGTTAAGGATTGGAGATAGGAGGTGATCCTGCATTATCCAGGTAGGGCCTCAAATGTCATCATAAATGTCCTTATAAGAGAGAGGTAGAGGGAGGTTAGACACCTCCCCCCCCCCCACACACACACAGAGGAGGGGACGTGGAGGCAGAGGCAGAGAGTGGAGTGATGCAGCCACTAATCAAGGACAGCCCTCTGCTGGGAAAAGCAAGAACTGGATTCTCCCCTGGAGCCTGCAGAGGGCGCTCAGCTCTGCCAATACCTTAATTTCTGCCTCCTGATACTGATTTTGGACTCCTGGCCTCCAGAACTGTGAAAAAGTAAATTTCTTTTATCTTAAATCACCACGTTTGTGGCAATTTGTTACAGCAGCTACAGGAAACAAATCCAACCACCCAGGAAGATTCGAGAAGTCCCAATGGCCCATCACAACCCAGACCAATCAATTAAATTAGAAAGTCTGGGAGTAAGTGTAGTCATCAGTATTTATTAAAGATCCTCAGGTGACTTCACATTCAAAATTTGGAGACCATTGGCCTACGTGAAGATCCTTTACTCTTATTTCAAAATCTGCCCCATCTTCCTCCCTTGGAGCTGATATCCCACCAATCAGGAGCCAGTTGCTTGGCGCTCCTGCACCTGCTGGTTCAGCCAATTTGCAGTTGTACCTGGGGCAGGATGTTCCCAGGTTATGCCCTCACTGCAAATGATAACCCCGACATTTTCCTGGCCAGGGCACACTAGTTAGCCCAGAAGATAGGGTAGGGATAGAGTGGATGTCCCCCAGATTTTAAAGAAGAGGCTTTGTGTTTTTAGCTTACCAAGTAGTAAGTGAGTTAACTTTGACTTCAGTGATAAATTTCTAATGAGCTATTCTTGGATTCTAAACTCATATTAACAGCAGGTGTGGTCAGCCCTGGAGAAGATGTCACAGAAGGCAAAAGGAGTCTATGGTGCCTCCCTTCCAGGGGTCCTTCCTCATGGAGCCCCCAGGGAGGCATCCCACTGCCCACCCACTCACCACCTGCCTCGTCCTCCCTTCCCTGGTAGTGAATCCTCGGGCCTCAAAGAAGTTAGTAGTTCTCCGACCCGCCTCCGAGTCAGCTCTATGGAAATGGCATCTCACTAATAAGACAAAATGCAGACTCTCCAGGGCTTGTCCATGAAAGGAAAATGTCCTAGTGACCAGAAGTCACTGACCAAGCAATTTTGACTTTGCCCTTTAAATTTTGGCAGTGATCTTAGGGTAGAACCTCCAGCCTCAAAAGTTTGCTTCTCCACCTTTGAGTCTCTCTTCTCATAGCTAAGATCAACTGGGAGTTTAAAGCAATAGGGCATTTTGCTACATAGAAAAAAGGGAATTCAGCAGAGAACATAAAGAATTTGAAAGATGCAGCTTGCAAAGTGGATCCTGCCATAACTAGCTTGCTGTCTGGGGCTTCTCGGCCCTGTCTCACTTTCTGTGGGAATTTTGGAGAGAAAAGAGGACCCTGCTAAGGAATCTCCCTTTTAACCTTCAATATCCTCTTTTTCCTTTTTGAGACAGGCTCATGCCTGTGCGGCTAATGCATGTACATATGTGTGTGCACCTGTGTGCATGTGAACTGAGGTGTGTTTGCAGGAGGCGGAAGGGTGACTTACGCAGGTACCTCTCTGATCGTGCTGCACTGAGCAGTGTCACACAAGTGCAGTGTCATGGGTACAGGTGGCTGTCAACCTCATGCTGATTGAAATCAGATGTTCTTCCAAACTGAGGATGGTGATATGGGTTTGGGGATTGAGAAGGAAGGGAGAGAGTTGGCTCTTCTTGCTGCAAGGCATGAGGATAGGAAAAAGGTGGCTTTGGGAGGGCCAACGTGCCCCAGAACACTGAAGCCCGAAGACGTTCTAACCTCCTGATGCTTTCAGAAGCATAAACTATTAGCATTTTTTTTTTTGCTTACCCCACCAGCTACCTTCCCTCTGCCAGTCCTAACCCTAATCCTACCCTAACCCTAATCCAACGCTAACCCAACCCTAATCCTGTCCCATTTCCCCTGCTATTGTGTTTCTGCAGGGCAGGCTGCTGACTCATCTCCCCCCGCAGGGTCACAGCTTCTGCATCGGTTTTCAGACCAATTTTGACTGGAGGGAGGAGTAGTCTACACTGGCTCAGCTCTGTGACAGTTCCTCTATTTCCAGACCCAAATCCACACACCCACACACAGACCAGTGGGGACGTAGCATCGAGTCACTCTTTTTGCCACTATAGCCATAGACCTCTGCTTTGTTATTTCTCCAGTTTGCTCTGCACTGTGATATATGATATATGACCTTGGCCTTATAACAGGGCTGTTTTTCCTAGTTCCGTAGCCAGAACCTTTGCTATGCACCCAGAAAATTTTTGTCATTTGTTCCTGTATTCATTCCATGTGCGCTGAATCCCTGCTCAGACCTGGTGCTGGTTGCCAGGGATTTGTACCTGCACAGGGAGCTCATTCTCCGCCCCCGGGTTCCTATTTGGACTACCTGGCGGGTTCTGCCGTGTCTGTCTCAGTCTTGCCGGTGCCTCACCTGTCTAGGTGGTGCAGTCCTGTGCCTCACACCTGCGCCTTCTGGATGATGCCTGCCTGTGAGTCTGCACCTGAGTCCTTCCCCCCAGGGCTTGGGCTTGTTCCTTGCGGAAAGGAACATCCTGTTACAGATACTGTATCCCTGATGCTAACTGACCCTTCCCTTGAGCTGTGATGGCCGAAACCTGGCTGAGCCTCCCTGGGCAGCTTCTCCTGGTGGCCAGAAACCCTGTCCCTCCGCAGAGGGAACATGAAGGCCGACTCCTGTCCATTTCACGTGGTTGGCCTCATGTGTGCCAATTAGCCAAGTCTTGGAAAGCGACCTATGGTGTGAGCCCCACAGGGGTGCAGTGGGATTGTATCGCATGCACAAAACGATACTGTTATTGGAAAAGAAGTATCAATAGCTCTAAAAGGAGGAAATTAAAGGATAAGCTAGAGAAAGAAGCAGCTCAGAGTCAAATAAATAAGTTCCTTAAGAAAGAACGTTTTGAGTTCAAAAGAGGGAGGAGGATGCAGATGAGGTGTGGGCGGGGCCGGCGGGGCTGAAAACCGTAGTGAAGGAGAGCTGGGTGGAGGGTCCGGAGCCCTGTCTGTCCGTCTACCACTAAACGCACCGTGTAACGCTGGTGTATTAGCCGTGTGTTTCTGAGGCTTTGACACCTGGGGCCTTGCGGGGCTGCAGGGACTGCCCCGCCCAGGGCTAGCCAGGTCCTGGAGGTAGTGAAAGACCTGCCTTCCACAGGCAGACCCACCCCCCAGGGCCCTTTCCTTTAACCACGTCCTTTGTTGGGCGCTCACACTCAGGGCCACTATTCCGCTGGCCTGATCACCCCAGGGCCAGGTACTGGACACCCAGGGACAGCCCTATCCCCCAGAGCCTGCCGAAATTATTCAAGCCAGCCACCCCCATGCCTGCTCACCTGCCTTGCCACATCTTTCCCACAGAAACCCTCTGCTTCCTGAGCCAACCCTGATGCTTCCCTGTGTGGCCCTCCAGGGCTTGGTGGGCCCCGCCCCCTTGGGAACTTTGAGTAACAAAATATCTTTTTTATAGACTGTTTTTAAGAGTAGTTTAGGATCACAGCAGGTGCTGAGATTTCCCATATCCTGCCGGGCCCCACGCAGGCACGGGCTCCCCCACTGTCAACGTTGTAATGAACGAACCTCCATCAACACATGATTATCACCCAGAGCCTATAGTGTACATTAGGGGTCACTCTTGATGTTGGACATTCTGTGCATCTGGACAAATGTATGATGTCATGTGTCCACCATTGTACTGTCACACAGAGGAGATTCTCTGCCCTAAAAATCCTCCGTGCTCCACCCATTCATCCCTCCCTCTGCCCAACCCTGGTGACCACTGATCTTTGTACTGTCTCCATGGTTTTGCCTTTTCCAGAATGTCATATGATTGGAGAAATATAGTATGTGTCTTTTCAGACTGGTTTCTTTCACTTAGTAGTATGCATTTAAGGTTCCTCCATGTCTTTTAGTGACTTTATTTATTTTTAGCACTGAATAACATGCCATTGTCTGGAGGTACCACAATGTACCCACTCACCTGCGGAAGGAGACCTTCGTTGCTTCCAAATTTTGGCAATTACGAATAACGCGGCTATAAACATTAGCGTGCAGGTGTTTGTGTGCACATTGCTTTTCACCTCCTTTGAGCAAACACTAAGGAGCGCGATTGCTGGATTGGATGGCGAGAGCATGTTTAGTTTCGTAAGAAGCCGCCAAGTGTCTTCCAAAGTGGCTGCAGTATCTTGCGTGTCCACCAGCAATGAACGAGAGTTCCTGTCGCTCCACGTCCTTGTTGGCGTTTGGTGTGGTCAGTGTTCTGATTCTGGCCATTCTAATAGGCGTGGAATGATATCTCGTTGTTGTTTTAGCAAATCATGTTTTTCCATGGCAGTGGTCTCCCGATCTGTTGGCTTCCCCATACCTGAATAATAATAAAACCCACCTTTAAACACACATGGGGGAGTCCAAGTCTGTTTTTCTTATCACTAAAATCAGAGGTTGGATTAAATGAATGTTTTTGGAGTCGCCTTTTAATGACCCAGATAGGCTTGAGAGGCAGTGAGTGGGTCCCTTGCTTCTCCCCTACCTCCCTCAGGACCCTAACCTTGTGGACCCTCCCCGTCCCCGCTACTCAGAGCGCTGAAGGAAGGGGCTTTGCTGTGCTGAGTGGCTTCCTGCTCACTGCTCGTGGGCAGAATTCCTCTCAGTCCCAATGAAAGAACCCGCCTCCTACAGGTGGGGATTGGAACCCAGAAATAAAGTCAGATCATGCTTATATTGACATCCTTTGAAAACCTACAAAAAAGGTTATAGTTCAAAAGAAAACACTGAATTCAATTTTTTGAATGTAGAACTAATAGTCACCCTAATTAAAAAATCTTCATTTATGAAGACTTGGAAACGTGAATCTTTAATTTTTTTGCTTTCCCAGAATCATAAAAGTGCCCTTAGAGAAATTCCTCCTTCTCCCCTGTTCCCCAAACAGGGATCCCCTCTCCAGAACCTCAGAGCAGCTCTCTGGGCTCTGGTTGTGACCAACTTTGCCAGCGGATGCCTAGACCTGGGCGTGGGGCTTCAGGTGTGGCCGCCCTGCTTGGGCTACAGAGGGTCACAGACATCTCAGATCCAGGCACCTGCTGGTGTGGCCCCAGGCAGAGGACAGCCCTTAGCTCTCAACGTTGGAGAACACACCTGGCTCAGTTCTTTGCTTGAAGAAAAGTTTTACCTTGTAAGTCCTCTAGATGGTGCTACTTGTCAAGTGTGAATGTTTCTTTTCTTTCTTTCTTTCTTTCTTTTTTTTTTTTCCTCTTTCTGCTGGCATCTCACATTGGCCCCCCAAGGCCTAAGTTAGCTGCCATTGTCTCAGTGGAAAGTTACGGTTGTCAGACTCGGTGAGTGACGTCAGAGATGATTTCTGCTGGAAATAATCCTCACCTCTGGGTATTTCACAATGTTTTACAGTAGGAATGTGATGTGTGACTTATTTATGTGTGTGGCACGTGGCTCTCATTCTTGGTGGCATGACAGGAATTCTGTGTGCACAGAGGGTCTTAGCAGTGGGTGGCAGATGTCCACGTTGATGCCTCTGGCGCGGGGTCCAGGGAGGAGTGAGATGCTGGAGTTCAGGGTGAATCTCTACCCTTCTCTTTTTCCTTTTTCTCCCTGGCCCAACTTTTCTTTGGATAACATGAAAGTCTGCAGATTCTGATCTAACACAAGCCTCCAGATATCTTTCTCTGTTCTCTGTTCTACCTAAAAGGCCACCGGGACACAGTAATTTCTTTGGGTCACAGGGAGACGTCTCATCAAATAGATATTCATTCACACCCATAGCTGGCTGGAGTCACTCTGATATAGGAATTAGAATTTTAATTTTTTTATTTTTCACTCCAGCTATCTAATTGACAAATAATTATATATGTTTGAGGTATACAATATGGTGCTGGGATACATGTGAACGCTATGAAATGATTAACACAATCAAGGTAATTAACATATCGTCACCTCACCTGTTACTGCCCCTTTTGTGGCGAGCACACTTAAGATCTATTCTCTTAGAAAATTGCAAATACACAATGCAGTATTATTACCTATAGTCACCATGCTGTACATTAGGTCCCCAGAACTTACGGAATCAGAATTTTAATACTGGGGATGAAAGGATAATTTAGGGATGTAGGGAAACTTTCTGTGATGGGAGCCAGAAAACATAAATGGGGGCTGTTCTGGCGGGTAAACCCTGGGTGTCCTGAAAGGTGCGTGAAGACCTGGGTGTGGGGTGGAGGTGCCAGGCGGCAGGAGGAAGCCCTGGTTCAGGCCATGGTGGGAGGGACCCACAGACGCATTGGCCAGGTGATGCCGAGGACCACTGGCCGCCTATTTGGATGGGCCACTCCTGATCCAGCAGGGATACCTGGGAGCAACCTCTCAGCAGGGGAGAGGCCCTCTGCACTTTGCAGGGTCCCTGATCCACATGCGTGTGTACTCTAACCAGCTCACGGGCATCTCATGTGTTCCCAGCAATGGCTCTATGCTGAGGAAGTCACTGTAGATTGGACTCAGAGTCTTTGGAGGAGAAAAGTTGGATTGCCCATTGGTGAAAGAAAGTGTCCAGACTGGGCTATGGCTCTTGGTGTAGTGTTGTAGGAGTCATTGGTGACATTGTGTGGCTTTGCCTCATCCTCTGGGGCTGTAGGAGGTCATCTGCAGGTGAGGCAGGTTGTCAGAGGAACTGTGGGGCCAGAGCAGGCCCAGATTTCCAGTGACCCTGGGTTTTGGAGGGGTGGGATGTGACATGAGGGGAGTGATGGTCAGAAAGGAACAGCAGGTATTCAAGTAATGAGGTGAGTTGCAGCAGCAGTTTCCAGTTCTCTCTCTGCTGTTAATTGCTGTATTGTAGTCTGAGGAAGGAAAGGCGGGAGCAATGAAGAGGGAGAGAAGGCTGATAAATGAGCAGAGCCCTTCGCAGCTGCGGCATGTGTCCTGCCCCTGGGTTGCAGACACACAACCTTAGCTACTGTCCTCCACTACTCTGTGAAGAGGTGGCAGTGTTTGCTTTGAGCAATGGGAACATATAGTCTTTGCAGCTCATCTGACATCGTGGATGGACCCAGGGTTCTATTCTGCCTTACTTGTGCACAGGATCAACTTCTGCTAAGATGTCGGATGATAAGGGCTTAAAAAATATCACATCTCCCTGGGGATTTTTTGCACCCGAATTGGGAATTCTTGAATGAAATCCAAACTCCTTAGCTTTGAAGTCAATGTCCTCTATGCTCAGCTCTTGGTCCTACACTTCTAGACATGTTCCCCCTTCCAACAGCTTTCAGGCTAGCCAGGCCATTGTGCAATAAGCTGTTCCAAGGCAGGTGTGTGTAGGACTCATGGCAGGCACTCAGCAAATGATGCTTACTGAATCCACACCTGTCTGGTCCCCGCCATCATTGCATCTGAGTGACCTTATGACTTGCTCAGATGAATAAAACATGGTGGAGGTGTGATGTGTGCAAGTTCTGGGCCTAGGCTGGAAGACACCTGCAGTTTTTGCTGTTGTTCTCTTGATGTCTTGGGATGCCATGCAAGAAAGCCTGGGCCAGCTTCCTTGAGCATGCGAGTTCTTTGGGGGAGAGAAAGGCCCTGGTGTATGAAAGGCCATAAGGAGAGGGAGAGGGACATCCAACTTCTAGTTAGGTGCAGTCATCTTGGCTGAGGTGCCACACTGTGAACACCAGACTGGATTCTCCACCCTGGGATAACTATGTGCTGATTGTGGAGTCGAGAGAAGCCCTTCTCCCAGGCCCAGTATAGATTGCAATATTGCAAACACATACATGGCTGCCATTGTCCTAAGCCACTAAGTTTGGGGGTGTTTGTTACGCAGCAATAGATAACTGATACAGAACTGTAAGTCATCCTTATGTCTGCGTGCCAAGCAGGGTTTTATTAGTTGGCTCACTATTTCTTGGGCGTACTTCCTACGTTTATACGTTCTCCTGAACACGTACTGATAGTCCTCCATACTGGAAATTCAATGTGCAAAATTGATTGTTCCCTTTTATCTATCAAAATACAACCCATTCTACCTTCTCTGACACTCTAACTAGAGCTGATCCTTCTCCTTTCCGAACTCCTTTGGTGCCCCTTTCTGTTTGGCGTATCCTATTTTTTTGCATGTGTATTCTTGCTACGACTACATTTTAGACTCAATAATAGGCCCTGTTTTCTTTTCAAATCTTCATTGAGATATAATGCACATTCCAACAAAGTCACCCATTTGAAATATACAGCTCAGCGGGTTTTGGTGTAGTCACAGAGTTGTGCAACCGTCACTGCAATCTAAGTTTAGAACATTTTCATCACTCCAGAAAGAAACCCCACACCTATTAGCAGTCCTTCCTCATTCCACCCAACCCTCAGCACTAGGCAACCACTAATCTACTTCCAGTCTCTACAGATTTAGGATCTATATATCTTTTTTGTCAGGTAACAGAAGCCCAATTACTCTGTTGATGCATTGAACGAAACCTCTAGAACCTCTGTAAGACCCTGGGAGTGACTACTTGGTGGTACAGTTTCAGCTGCAGAGGTTTCAGGAGCAAAGAGAGACTCCCACTGAGGAGGGTGTCCCCTGGCGCCTCATACAGCGCCCCGTTTGCGTCTGCAACTCTTTTCCTTTGTCTTCAGAGGCGACAGGGCAACCTGGAGAAAGAGCATGTTGGGACTAGGGCCAAACCTTGCCGCTGCCGATTACTCGTCCTGAGGTCTAGGGCTGGTTACGCAGCTTCTCTGAGCCTCAGTTTCTGTAGTGATGACACCATGTAGGGTTAGCGTGGGGACCAAATTCAATCACACAGGAGAAGCACCTCCCACTGCAACAACGATGCCACTGCCCTCTCCTCCTCCTCACGCTTGTCCCGTGGAGCCTTTGCACTGCCTGGTGAGTTGATGGTGGCTCTGTCCTCCAGACCTTCCCCCATCTCAGCTGGCACCCCAACTCTGTCTGAATAAGGGATGGGTGGACCAACGGGGGTCGGGGGGCCTGAAGAACTGGGGGCAGCGTGCTGCTGCCAGGGGCAGACAAGGCGATACCCCGGGACCAGCACATCCCCAGACTCCCTGGCCAGACGGTTCATCAAGCCCTTCCAAAGCCAAGACTTCGCACATGACTCTTCCTTTTCCAGTCCCTTCTACAGTCACTTTTGGGGTGCACATTTAGAGTATAAACTTTAGTGTCTGTGCAAAAAAAATCCCAAGGACCCCAAGAGTTGTCGCTTGGGTTAGTTGCAGACTGTCAGTCTGGTTAGCGAGGCTGGCTGAGCATCGCGGTGCTTTGGTTTCCCTCGGAGGAGAAAGACAAATGTGGGCAAACGCGAGGGCCAGACTCCCTCGCATGTGCCGGCAGACCTGCTGTGCTCTGTTCTCTGGGTCTGTCAGCTTCCACAGCATGTGCAGTTGGAGCCACAGGTTTCATCCCAAGGTCCCCTGGAGAGAGCAGACAGGGAGCAGGCCAGTGCACGTGGAGTGTCGAGCCCCAGCAACTTCCTTCCAGATGGGTCACCCATACCCTCTCTGTTGGGGCTCCCACACCTGGGGGTTCCCAGGGGTGGAGGAGAAGACTGTACAAACAGAGCAACTTCCAAACAGAGTCAGAGTCCTTGGGTGGGAGGAGCTTATTGTCATGGTGGAGGGCGAGGTGGGGGGGGACACTGCTCCTCTGCTTGGTAGGTGGGCACGTTCACCTGGCCCTGTTACCCACTGTGGGACTTTTGGTCCTCAGTTTCCACCTAATCCTGTAGTCACACTAGACCCAGCTCTGTGGTCGGTCCCCTGGTCCCCTGCCCTCCCCCCAAACTTGCTGCCACCTGTTCTGGTGACGTTCTGGATGCTCCGTCTTTGTTCTGTGCCAGGCTGCTGGCTGCCCGCTGTGCTGTGCCACCTCCACCCTGCCCAGGGGTGACGTGGGGATGGCGGGGGCTGACCCGGCTCCGGGACGGGGTGAGGAGTTGGGGGGTTTAGGATTCTGGTTCCTTCTGCTGGCTGGGCAGAGGATTCCTGTCACCAGCACAGTGGCTTCTGCAGGACTGAGGGCACCTGCCTTTGGTCAGAATGATTGAAAACGAGCTCTGCCGGCTTCTCCCTTCTCAGCCAGAGCCCGCGACAGGGGGAAAGAGGGGAGGCCTGTCTGAGGTGCCACCCCTACGTGTCTGCAGGCACGGGTCTGGGGACGTGGGGATGTGAGCAAAGACATGCAAGAGCCCCTGTCTTGTCCCACTGGCCGTGTTCCTCCCCCCCCACACCACGCTCGCAAAGATAGGAAGCGATGTCGTCACATATGTGCAGCTCCCCTTCGTGCGTCGCCTCTGGGTCACCACTTCCTGTCTCTGAGTCATCAGGAAGGTAATTCCTCCCCATGCTCAGCATCCCCAGGGATGCTGTGATCGCTCAGCATCCAGTTTTCCCCTCTTCGGTCCCTTCCATAAAAATAACAACAAAAATAATTCCTCTCTCCCCCAATAAAACATCCTAAACTAAACTAAACACCGTCCAGCTGTTGGTGTGAGTTGCACGGTGGGTCACGGCCCCCAGCCCCTGTCTGGAAGGATGGCTGAGTGCTCGACTTTAACTGGTTAGTTAAATACAGGTGAAGATGATTCTTGCGTGCACGAGGGTCTTTGTGCAACAAGGGCTGTGCTAGACTTTGCTGACTAAGGGAAGTGGGGAGGTATTTAGCTGCCCCCCCAGAATAAAGAATGAGTCAAAATTCCAGGACAAGACACCCCAGGAGGCACGGAGATGTCACTGGAAGAATTTGTGTTACAATAAACCGAAGCAAAACTTCAAGGGGCCAGCTCTGAAGACACCCCCCCCCACCGCCTTTTCTTCCCCTGCCCCCTCCGTCCTTCCTCCCTCCCTCCTTGACACATTAACTGCCCGGTGAGTTGTATTTAGCTCACGCTCGTTTTGAGCCTGGGGCCTCATGAAGCATATGTAATTCACATCTCTTCACCTTGGGAACCAAGGGAAATATTTTTCAAATATTGCACAGAAAACAATAAAAACAAATTCTCATGCACAGAAAACAATAAAAAAATAAACTTTTAATTAAATTATTATAGAAAGGATGATTTTGCTTTCAAAGCTTTTATTCTATTTTCATAGTAAAACACTATGACCCCAAGGCAAAGATTTTTTTCTGCTGTGGCAGTCAATGTGCTAAACCACGTACTACACTTGCTCTCTGCCTGTTTTTTTCTTTTTTAATCTGATGTTCCCAAGAGGGAAGGGACTCATGGGAAGAGAGATAGGAACCGAGTGCTTGGGGCTCAGTCATTCCTTTAACAAACATTAATCGAGCGTCTGCCACGTGCCAAGTGCTGAGCTGGGTGTCAGAGCTCAGGGATGCTTAGGGTATAGTTGATGGAGGTCACCCAAATGGATGATGGGTGGAGAGTGCGGGAAATCACATCGGGGAGGTAACCCAGGGGATGGTGGCAACACGGGGAACAGGCCTCATAAAGTCTGTGGGTTCAGGGAATGCTTCCTGGGGAGAAGTTTTAAATGATTTCTATTTTGGAACTAGTTTTTACTTTTACGTGAAGTTTTTTAAATTGTGGTAAAATATACATGACATAAAATTTACATTTTTAAGTGTACAGTTCCCTGGCAGCGAGAACCTTCACATTGTTGCACAACCATCACCACCATCCGTCTCCAGAACTTTTTCATCCGAGACTCTGTTCCCATGAAACACTAACTCCCATTCGCCCTCCCCAGGCCCGGGCAACCGCGTTCTACTGTCTCTATGCAGCCGACTCCTCTGGGGACTGCATGTAAGTGAGTAGGACAAATCAGCATCTGTCTTTTAGTGACTGACTTGTTTCAAGTAGCATCGTGTCCTCAAGGTTGATGTCCTGTGTCAGGATTTCCTCCCTTTTTAAGGCTGGATAATATTCCACTGTATGTATAGATCCCATTTTGTTTATCCATTCATCTGCCAATAAACGCTTAAAATGTCAAATGGTGGTTTTGAAAACCGGGGCTGAGACGGTCAGGCAGAATTAAACGCTAGAGGCAAAAGGAGCCGCGGTTCAGGAGAGCATTTTTGGTGACGCTGCCTGGCTGAGCAAAGGGGCATCCGACCCACTGAGGCTGGCGCAGGAAAGCCAGGGGCGGCGTTAGGAGGATGTCAGTGGGCTGTGGGGAAAGGGCCCCAGACCCGAGGGAGGTCCTGTCCCAGAGCCTCCATCTTCTTGGCAGTTGCAGGAGTGGGGGGCTGGTGGGATGGGGAGCTGGAGTGTGAGGGGCCAGGTTTGGAGTCCGCTGGGGGCCAACAGCAATGCCTGCAGCTCAGCGGGGGGAGCTGAGGGTGGCTGCAGGAGGAACACCTGGCTGCACCGGCTCCCACTCTACCCACAGCTTCCCCTTTGTTTTTCTGATCTCTGAGCTGTTGAGTCAGAGTTGGGACTAGAATCGGTTGATTTTAAAATCAGTGCCATGGAGAACTTGAAACAGATGTACCCAAAGACCCTCGTCACGGGAGCGACTCTCTCCAGAGCATCCCCTCGCGTCCCTTCTGGAGTCCAGCACCCCCAGCCTGGCTTGCACGTGCAACGTCTGCCTTAATGACAGCTGGCGGCCACTTGTGGCGGGAGCCACGCCCTGAGACCGATGAGGGTTGGATCCTGGTGCAGTACTGACTGGCTGCGTGGACTGGGCTGCCTGTTGAGAAGCTCTGAGCCCCGATATCTCCATCTACCAGGAAGAAATTGTGGGGTAGTGTTGTGGGGGCGTAAATGAGAGTGAAGCAGGTGAAGTGCATGATGTCGGTGCAGTGCATGATGCAGGTGAAGTGCATGATGCAGGTGATGTGCATGATGCAGATGACGTGCATGATGCAGATGACGTGCATGATGCAGGTGAAGTGCATGATGCAGGTGATGTGCATGATGCAGATAAAGTGCACGACGCAGGTGAAGCATATAACACAGGTCCCCGCCTCTGCTGAGGTTTCAGTATGTTTGCGGCGTTGCTCCGGCCGCAGCGTTCAGCCCTGGTAAGACTGTTCTCCTCTCGTCTGGTCCCAGTCCAGCCTGCTGCCCTGGAGTTGCCCCCTGTCCACTTAATCTTAATCTCTTTCTAATCTGCCTGTGGCGGTGAGAAGATATCAAGTGTCCGCAGCCTGGTCTGGTGAGTGCCTCTCCCCGTTCCGTATGCGTCCCTGGGCACGGCAGGCCCGATACAATTTCACATATTCTTTGGGTTCATTCACTGGGGTTATTTTGGAAGCATGGCTTTGTGAGGCTTCTGGGAGCTTGGTTGGGCGTTATGCAACCGCTTCAGTCTGGTGCGCCGAAGCCGCTCCCTCCGGTAGGCAACGGCCCTAAACTGGCAGAAAATGTGCTGGGAAGGCCGGTGAGGTTGCACTTCTTAAGTTCCCAGTGGAGAGACAGAGAAGGCGAGTTAGTTCGGAGGCTTCTCTCCTCCTAGAACTTGCTAACCTTGGCTGCGAGCTCCCGGGAGAGAGGGGTGGGGAGCAGACGGAGGGCGGCTTTCTTGGTCTTGAGTCCCAGCACTGGGGACAGGTCTCAGAGGCCGAGACTGTAAAAGAGAAGAGGAGGGACCCAGGCACAGGTGGAAAAAGGAAGTGAGAGGAGGCCGTGTGTGTGTGGGAGAGGAGTGGGGTTGGCAGACGGGCCACTGGAAAGAACGTTGAGTGGCTGTATTTTGCCTCTGCAGCCCCAGCCTCCCATGGCAGCGTCTTTTCCCCCTCAAGTGCTCTTTGAGGACCAAAACGTGCCCTCCTGTAGGAGGGTCTGAAAGTGTGATTTCCTATAGTAGGATTGCTAAGGAAAGGGGTAACGAGAAAAGGTGAGCTTGTGGGTTGGCCCCACTGAGGCTCCCGCTTCCCTTTTATAAGCACAGGTGTCAGTGGCCCTGTGGTCCCTGTCCCTGGGCTGCTGCGGTCCAGTTTGTAGCCTCTACGGACCTTCTGCAGCTTTGGTAAGAGTCCGCTGTGCCCCACGCCTCACCCAACGCTTCCTTGTTTTTAATGCTTGGTTAAGTGTGGGAGTCATGAAAGATCCTAACACGTTGCCCAGAGTGTAGGAGGCCTGTGGCCTATCTTAGTTTGTTTTCCAGTCCCTGAAGGTTACTGTTTGCCTCCTAATGATGCCTCCACTGTGCTAGCTAGTGTGGCTTTTAGGCAAGTCCACAAAGGGGCTAATCCCTGCCCACACCTTCCATGTCTCCTTTCCCTCCCGCCCCCCCAAACATCTTAGCAAGTCTGCAGCAGGGCTGGGGCCCAGAGAGCACCTGCTTAAGCGTCGCACCCCAGGTGCAACTCGGTCCCAGGACCCTAACTCGCACTGGTCAGCGTCCGACCTTAGCCTGTCGGGTTAGCGTCCATTTGTGCTGAAGAGGGCCCGGGAAGCCCGCCCGTGAGCCGTGGGGAGGAAGGGGAGAGCGGCAATAGGAAGAGAGGAGGCTCTGCACACATTCGTTCAAACATCCCTTCCAAGAACAGCTGACTTAGTTTCTTTACGTTGTCACGGAGGCTTTTAAAGAGCAGCTGCCTGTTATTAATCCCGTTCGGCCTGGTCCTCTCCCGCCAGCCTCGCGCTCGGGCTGTGCCAGCATAAACGCCCGGTGGAAGCGGAGGACACGAGTGACGTCAGTGGCTGGGTCTGAGCGTCAGATCTCAGCCCAAGCAGCTGAGAACACAGCGCCTTGGTCCCCTTCCAGTGAGAATATTAAATACTCTACCCTCTGCCCGAGAAGGCCCGAGAAGCTTGGGGGGCACCCGGGAGACCGAAGGACCTTTAGAGCCAAACCCAGGTGTGACTGATCTTGTGTGAAGGGAGGGTGTAGTTGCCAGCGTCCTGTGGCTTTAAAAGGTGGCCAGTAGCCCCCAGGGACTACTAGGAGGAGGAAGAGGGGGTCCTGGGAGCCGCAGAGCCCCGAATTTGGGTGCAGGCCTTTGCGGTTTGTATGACTTTGGACTAGCTAACGAGTATCTCTGAGCAGCGTTGCCTCCTTTGTACCACACGAGTAATGATACTGTAACCACCTCAGAGGTGGCTGTTGGGATTACAATGTTTCTTTACGTGAAGGGCCCAACACAGTCTGGTGCACAACAGATGTTCAATTGATCCTCCCTGCCTCGTTTCCTTTTCCCTCCTCCTTTCCTCTCTTTCACTCCTCTCTCCTTCGCTCATGTCCTCTTCCTTCTCTAGAGAAAGCTAACACAACTGTGTGTAGGGCTGGTGTTGGTAAAAATAGGTAAGGAACAAGCCCGTTCTTGTACAAACCCTGAGAGGCTTAATGCTGACACTTAAAATTATTGGCTATTGTGTCTATATTAAAGAGTAGATTGGGAGTTTCTTGCAAGTAGGGGCGATATCTTACTCACTCTAGTCTAGTACTCTGTCTCACAGTGCCCGCCTCAAAGTAGGCTTTCAATCCATGCTTGTTGACTGACTGAATCAGAAAATTTGAGAATTTTCTAACCTTTCCTTTTGTCAGTGGTGTAAGTTTGGGGCATAGATGGACAGGGGCTTTTCCCTAGCTCAGCCCTCACCTTCCTGGGAGGTTCAGGGAGCCTTTGGAATGTCATATCAAAACATTTCAAAAGGTGGTTGGCTGTTGGTGCTCATTAACTCACTCAAAGTATTTACTGAGGTCCTACTATGTGCTTGCCAGTGTTGGGTGCTGGGGCTGTAGGAAGTGAACAAGAGTGAACAGCTTTTCTACAATTTACAACTTTGTTCTAAATTCTTAATGGTTAGGTAATTGGGAAAAATGAGCTTTAATGAAAAGAGAAAAACATGGTTTGATCTAGAGGAATTCTCCCTTGCTCCAGCTTGACATTCATAATAGACCTTAGAGTTGCATTATTTATCACTTCAATGTCTTTTATATATAATCCACTGGACAGATAGTATCTACTAGTACTTAACCTGTGTATGAAAAGATTTGAGAGTGGGCTTGGATTTGGAAGGAGGGAAGGTACTGAAGCTCCCTGGCTACTGTGTTTGGAAAAGGTGGATGCTACCAAGGGATGGGAGAGGATGAAGGATTTGGGGCCTCAGTGACTGACTTGGGGCAGGGCAATGCCATGTGGAGTTGACAGCCATTGGGACCTCGGCTCTGCCACTCGAGTGGGTTAATCTCTGGCATCATCACTAAATTTCTCATCGTTTAACTTCTTTCATCAATAACATGAAGATTTATAACACTCACTTTCTTAGTTAATAACTTTTCTACCTCGACAGTTTGCCTAGATCTGTGTGACTTGTGGATAAAGGTAGTATTGTCTGTTGAAATGTAAATACTGTTGGATTAGAGTATAGAAAACCAGACATGTTGGTTGGAATTGGGGTGGATCAAGTAAAAGCTGTCAGTCACCTTGGAAAATAGAACCAAACACCAAGAAATGGCTTTCTGGCTAGATGTTTGAGAAGCGAGGTTATGTGTGTGTGTGTGTGTGTGTGTGTGTGTGTGTGTGTGTGTGTGTGTGTGTGTGTGTGTTAAACAGAAGTGAGTCTGAGTTCTGCAGTGAGGAGAGGCTTGAGCGGCTACGGTACTTAAGGGTGGAAGGAGGGGCTCCTGCATAAGGAAGAGGGTCGGTGCCAGAGTGGGTTTGGGGATGGGAACATGAAGCTTTCTCTCATCCCATCTTCAAGGTGTGGTGGGCTCAGTGCCTTGTCTTCATACATTTATACATTCCTCTTATTTTTAACACTACTTTGAAATCCTCATAGGAATATAAGATGCCCCTATGAGGAAGTCTGTTTCCATCAAAGGTAGTATTTTCTAACAGATGTGGGGGGAGAGACACAGAAGAAGGAAGAGAAAAGGAAGAAGATGACAATGACAGAAGGTGGTGTGGTGGGGAAGAGGGGGAGGGGAAGGGAAAAGGAAAGAACAGATAAGTTTGATCTGTGTTAAGTCTAGGGCAACATACTCTATCTTGGTCTGGCTGCAACTTGAATACTTTGTTCCGCTTGTTGGTGCCACATGTTATAAAGGACACTTGTAAATTTCAGTGTAACTAGGGTTGTGAGAAGCCATTTAAGAAATTGCTGAAAAAACTAAGGATGTTTAACTTGGAGACAAGTCTTAAGACCCAAATGAAAGCTATTTTCAAACATCCGAGGCAGTCACGGGGAAAGCAGGCGGGGCTTGTCCTCTGTATGTTGGGGAACTCGGGGTCAGGAAGAGTCTGTGTCACTCAGGGGTCTCCTGTTGGAGTCCTGGGGGTCTGGCCTATCGGGGATGCTGCTGTCTGTGGCAAGTTGGGCTAAGTGACTCTAAAGCTCTCTTCCGAGTCCAAATAATTAACCAGTTGCCTTTAGTGCAATGAGACTTAGACCAACTTGTTACTAAAAATACTTAAAGGTCTAGGCATAAAATATATGTTATAAAGCATTTGGGAAGTAAAGAAAAGCATAAAGACATAGAAAAACGATTGCTCATAATCCTACCTAATGGTGACAACTACAGTCAGCCCTCCGTATCTGTGGGTTCCACATCTGCAAATTCAACTGACCATGAATGGGAAATGCTAATCATAATTATTTGTATAAAAACTAAAAAACAATACAGTGTAATTGACTAATAAAACAGCATGACAACTAGTTACCATTTAAATTATACTTTGTATCATCTCTGGATTACTTATATGGGAAGATGTGTGTTATAGGTTATATGTAAATACTATACCATTTTATATCGGGGACTTGAGCATCAGTGGATTTTGGTATCAGAGGTCCTAAAACCAATCCCCTGCACACACCAACGGACGATGATACTAATATTTTGACGTGTTTACAGTCTTTCTCTCCACAGTTTGGGGCACATTGAGCAGCAGATGAAATCCTTGTTTGGCATGTGGTCCTGTCTCCTCTCCTGGTTCCTTTCTGCTCTTCCTTTCTGCTCCTCCTTCACCTTTGTGATTTTATAATGAGGAATCGCAATGTTTGGTGGCTGGTTGGCTCTCAGGTCAAGAAAGGAATGAATATCTCATTTCTCCCACATGGATGATTTGGACAGCATGGGAGTCTTGCTTTCCATTGTGATCTCTGAGCAGGTCTGGTGGAACTTCAAGGTAAGAAAAGTGGCAGATTTAAGCATTGCTTCTCAATATGCAGAGCGAGGCCAAAATTGACACTTCATTTCATCATCATGGACACAGACGGACTCCTGCCGGGTTCACTGTTTACAAGCGTTATACAAGTTGATTCCTGTTTATGTGAAGGCACAAACTGTCCATGTTTATGTTTCTGGGCTCCTTCATGGCCTTTCCCTCATTTCTTCCCCCCTTCCCCCTCTCCCTACCCGTCCATCAGGAAAAAACCCCCTAAAAGTCCCTACTAATACAGAAAGCATGTCCCTTCCCCCACAAACAAAAGAACCCCTTTGTACGTACATTTGCATTATCTTTCTAAAGTGACCTTTCTGCTCAGGACTTGGACTGGGCACTGGGCTTTGAAAGTTTACATAAAGGATGAAAGTAATAATTCTGAAATGGGAAGTACTCCCTTCCCCACCCTTATATCTCACTTTGGGTGAGCCCAGATTGCCCTGGACTTGATAGGGAAGGGTTAATGAGCTGTTAGAAAGTCTTTTTGGATGGGGCCAACTGCTTCCTGCAGCCTTGGTTGGGTGTTGGGGTATTGGTCCTTTGAGAATTGTTACAACCGGGGCAAGGTCACTGAGAATTAGAGGTGACTGGGAGATGCTAGAACGTTGGTAGGCATCCCAGCCAGCATGCTGTTAGGCTTAGCAAAGCAGCGTTCCGGGGTCACTGTCCCTAATAGGGGTCAGGTCAATGGAAGGTGAGGTATACTTCTAGGTCTGTTTCGTAGAATTTTCTGACATAACTCCAAGACTTCCGTGGAGATATTTCTTTAGGGTTGTTTTGCTGCATAACAAATGCTGCAAGGATTGATTGAAGGCTGGTAGACCTAGGTATGTCCATTTGAAATCAGCTGCTGTGGCAGTCTGAGCGTTTGAGCGTCCATTCTTTCCTGCATGGATGAGAATACGGCACAAAGAGCCACCTCGATGAGGAGCCCAGGAACCCGGCTTTATGACTAGCACATTGGCTTCATCTGTAAAATGACACTTGGGCTAAAGGCCATTTACTAGTCTGGGCTCCAAGATGCTTAGGGATGATTGAGATCCTTTCAATATTTACTAATGACTCCTAGAAATCATGATATACCTGTGATGTGGTCATACGGGGTACATAAAGTGAAAAGGCTCTTTGCTCTCAGCTGAATTAGGTCACAACCACGCAGTAGTGCAGTAACACGCTGTGCAGAGGCTGTGACTGGGTGTCGGGGACATCTTTTCCAGAACTCGTAGGTGAGTCAAACCTATGTCACCTGTTAGATTATTCTGTCTGAATTAAAATACAACGATGACTACTGCTGCTAGTGATAATGCCATCCTTAGTGGTTATCTCTGAGGCATCTTGTAGCTTTGACATTCGATTAATTTCTAAGTACGAGAGAGGAAGGAAAGGGGGAGAATCTTGAAGGCGTATGGCCATGTTGTGGTACTGGTGTGTCTAACTATGAAGTAGGAAAGCTTGCCTCCTGTAACACCTTGCCCCTCCCCTCCTGTCTGGGGCCTTTCATCAGCAAGACTTCCTGCTCAAGCAGGATCATCATATATTGGCAACTCATTACCTGGCAGGTACTCCTTGTTCCTAGAATGTTTCTCTTCCTCCCTCACCCCATCCTGCGGACACTTATCCTTTCATCTGCCAGGGTAACAGTGGACTCCTTAAATAATTTGTCTGAAATTACTCTGTATAAACTAGCTAAAGGGATCTATTAATATAGTAATATATCAGGAAGGCCAAAGATTCATAAATCTTCCATGGGGTTGGGTTGTCCACTCACCTACTTAGATAACCTTGAGTGCTCAATAAAAACGTTGAAATAAATGCTATGAATGCAATTTGGATTGTCAAAGCTAATTTCCACGGTATTCGGGCAGAATTTTGATATTTACAGGGTGCTAGTCTCTAGAGTTTCTTAGCAAATCCATTCTTCATGGAGAATCTGGATAATTGATATGAAAAAAGACTGAAAAAAGAAAGCTTTAAGACATCCAAGCAGAAAAACTGCTGTCGGGTTCGCTTAAGTAGGTTGGGAGCTTGCTTTTCACTTGGTTGCTTCTGGATTTCATATTTAACCTTTAAAGAAGTGTGGTATTGTCGCCATGCTAACAACCACCACCCCCCAAAAATGAAGGAAACCGAACAACTGCAGTTTTGGATTTTGCTACCCAAGCAGTGGTGGTACCTTAGACATAATTATGGAACTCAGAAGAACATTAGGCATAGAAATACTTGAGAAGTGGAAAACTTTTTCCTCTCTAAAAACGTATTCAACATATCAATAGCTATATTTGCAGATGTTTTAACGACACATTTAAGCATAATGTCATGGAACAGCTTTTAAACAGATACATAACAGCACCTAACTTAAACACTGTTTCAGGCACCATCTTTAGCATTTTATATGTGCTAATTGCATTTAATCTTCATAGTCTGTCAATATGGTAGGTACTGGGTTTTTCTTAATTGTTTTTTTTTTTTTTTTTTTTTGAGACAGGGTCTTGCTCTGTTGCCCAGGCTGGAGTGTAGTGGCAGGATCATTGCTCACTGCAGCCTTGAACTCCTGGCTCAAGTGATCTTCTCGCCTCAGCTCCCTGAGCAGCTGGGGCTACAGCTACCACACCTGGCTGGTTGTTTTTACAGATGAGAAAAATGAGGCTCAGTGTTGTGGACAAACTTGCTTAAAGTTCTGCATCTAGATAGCTGTAGAGCTAGAACTTGAATTCAGGTCTCTGAATTCTAAAGTCTATGTTCCTAACTCCTCATCACTATGTATTGAATGTGAATTGGCACTTCCTCACCAAAGCTGTTCTCTGATTAATTTAACAATCTGCTACACAGTCTCTACTCTGCAACTCTACCTGATTCTCTTTTGGAAGCACAAGCTGCCTTCAACTTTTAGGAAGGAGTGGTAGGATCCAAGGATTGAGTAGATGAAGTGGGTTTAAAAGAGCAACGGCAGAGAATCTGACTCAGAATGGATTGAGAATTAGCAAAGAGTTGCCAAGGAACATTGGAAGCCCAATGCTCTTCTTGAGTTAGAAGTGTGTAAATGTTAAGTTAGAGGTGAGTTGCAGAAGGTATTCTATGGGACCTTGCTAAGGTGTTTGTCGTACTGCTGGCTGAGGACTTTGCATTGAATTCAGTCTTCGTATTGACGTTGGTCACATTTTGAACAGTCTGGTCCTAGAATAATGGACCAATTCTGGTCATTTCTGCTGTTTGGATGACCTTTCTCCTCTCTCTCCTTATATATATCACAGAAGAGGAAGAATAAGAACAGTGAATAGAATGTCTCTAATTATAAGAAACATACACTTGATCTTATTCTTTTGAAAGGTAGATTTCATGGTGACCTTTAAAAAGAAAAGAAACATTTCTGAATTCTTCAGGCTGGGAATTGATGGAAATACTTTAGACCTTGTGCTTAATTAAGTTAAATAGTTCTAGCACTCCTTAGCAACCAAAAAGTTTTTATAGACATCTCGGGAAGGTTTCTGGAAAGTATTTCCTCATGTGTGACAGCAGGATTTTAACCTAATTTAAATAAAAATGTTTTAAAACTGAGATTAAACTAGTTTCGTGATACATAGTTTGCACATAAGCAATTGAAATAATACTTTAAAAACATCTCATTTTTTTCAAAGCAGGTGGTCTAAAGGCATCTGTTTTTGTACTATTTTTTTTCAAATGAGACACTTAGAACGTCTTCAATAAAACAAACCTAGGAGTACAAAAAGGTTATAAAGGGTCAGAAATTAAAGATCTTAAAACCCCACATCAGAGAGGCATCACTATTAACATTTCCTTCCAATTGTTTTTTCTATTCATGTTTTCAGTAGTTGCTATGATACATGGTATCAGTCAGGGTAGACTTCGTTGTGATGTAATAATTACCTCTAAGTTTGGGTTGTGTAAAAGTACAGCTGTTTATTTCTCTCTCACGCTACACAACCATTGCAGGTTGATTGGAGACACTGTCCCCATGTCATTGTTGCCTTCACTTAGAGCAATCACGATCTGGAACATTTGTGGTAACCAGGGTGGAAAAAGTTCACTCAATGGCCACACACTGGAAATTCTTGGACAAAAAATTACACATATAACTTGTGTACACATATAACAGGAACTGCTCACATGGCCTAATCCAACCACAGGCCACTATCATCCATACTTTACTAAATAATATAACTATTAAATACTTTGAAAGCATAGTTTGAGTTAGTACATGAAACTCCCATAAAATCATATCTCTTCAAATTAGTTTATAGTTGAGACTTCCAACTAATTCCTGTTGGATCGTCAAGGGTTCCTTTGACTTGGTTACATTGGTCATATTTGGTGTTGGAAAGAAATGTTTTTCCCTCAGTTTAGATGTTTCCTTTTGCTGATGGGGATCCATCAGCTTAACAGTCCTGTCCTCCAGTGACTTAATTTGGTGAGTTTGGAAGGCAAAATTGGGCATCATGGCTGGGCCCTTCTTCTCCCCCCTCTTGAGAGGAAGCTGCCCGTGAGAGGTGCAATCTGCTCTTCTCCCCCATGCTGTCAGGGGCCGTCTGCCCTGGTCCAGCCCGGTGGCTCATCATCCAGCTTTGCCCAAGACTGAGGGGTTTCTTGGGATGTGGGGCTTTCAGTGCTAAAATGGGGTGTGTGTCTTTTTACAACTGCCTGGTCAAATCTGGAAAATCCTGGGATCAAAGACTTAAGATGTCCATTTGTTCCATATATAAGCCACATTCTCTATCACATTCATCAGTAATAAAGGTGATAATTTAGTCTCGTTAAAGAGGTTTTGGTCTCATTTCTTAGTTGGCCCAGAACCCAGGCTGGTAAGAGATGCTCTTCGTGGGGCCTGTTGAACCTCAACCCTGTCCCCATTTGCCCTCTTCCCCACAGATCTTACCATGGACCGATCTGGCAGCCTCCCCACGTAATGATTCCAGATCTGAAGTTGCACTTCTCCAAGATAAACATCCCCATGGGACTAATAAGCTTGATCTAGTTGAGGTCTAAGATCAGAGTTTATTTATCTATTTGGCTTCTGTAGTGTAATTTCTCCAGAGCCCAATAATGTTTAGATAAACAGACTCGTGGTGATGGGGGCGGGGGCAGATCAAAGTAGGGGCAGAAGAGCAGGATGAGAGGAAACCAGTCAAGAGCATGAGAAAGGAGGATGGGCTCTTGGACAGCCACCTTACCCTGAGGAGGGTCCAGGTGGTGGGCAGGGCACAATTTCTAATGGCTGAGTGAGGCAGCCTCAGCACTGTGGCTGGCTTCATTAGAACCCAGAGAACAGAGGGAAGTCGCCAATAGGCCGTTGGGTTCATTCCCGCTTTGCAGACAGAAACATCTTCATGAATGCGGCTTTCTTCTTTCCATAAGTTAACAAATAGTTAAAGCAAGGACAGCAAACAAAATCTCCTTCAGACATTTAGATAGGTTCCTAACATCTGCATGTTTGTACACCTGTCAGTGTTACACTTATGGGTCCCTAAATATTTTTAGATGCCCCCCCTATGGCTAGTGTTTGGCTTTCCCCATACCCTTGCAATGGGGACATGCACGATGTTTAACAACTGGCATGGCACAGGCTCCGGCCAATGAGAACAAATAGTAGATACAAACCACTGTCATGGTCATGCAAGCTGCAAACCAGCCCTGTATATACGGGAATATGTGAATTATCTTACAAACACCTCTGTGCAGGTAACTTGGATTCCTAAGTTCTCCATTTGGGATTCTCCTAACTTTCTGGAACACTAAGCCTCTCCCTGTCATATTTTTCCATTTTCCAGTGTAGGATTTCTCAAAGAGTGGTGTTTTGGAGACCTTGATAGTTCAAGACCTGTTGAGTTAGAAACCCTGGGCGGGGGCCTGGGTGTGTCTGCCTTTTAACAAGCTCTTCAGGGGATTCCGTTGCAGCTCACCAAGGTGGGAGGGACCGCCTGGTAGCTTTCTCTATTTCTAAAAGGATACTTTAATGTGACAGCATTTACCGCCATTTCTTTCTCTCCTCCCCCCACCTTTCATTTTGTAATCTTCCTTAAAGGCTGACCCCTCATTGTTTGACATCTTGAGACTGTTGAACTTAATCTGGGTGATCATCCTTTTCATCATCTCAGATGCAGTCAGGCTTGTGGAGAGCAAACACGAGCCTTTTCCAAAGATAAGACACATGGACACAGTCTTCAGTCTCACTTTCTTGTCTGCAGAGGAGGTTTTTTTTCTCTCTTGAGAATCTACAGATTAAAAAAAGGTCAGTTCCCACTATCTTTTCTCCCCTTCTTGATGGGAAGGTGAGAACGAGGTGCTTAATTCTCTTATCGGGAACAGAAAAGGCAGGTCTTTGTTCTTCATGGTCAATGAATTTATTATGCACATTTATTCTACATTAGGTGAAGGCTGCTAAGAGAGCTGGTGGTTTCTGTGATAGTTAATCACTGTCTAGTTTTAAAGGAGGTTTTGGGGTCTTCTAGCAGTTGGTGGGGTTGGAATGACATTAGCTATACGTGTGAGTATGCTCTCAGATGTGGAAAGTGCCCACTGTGTTTCCTAAAACGGATCCCAGATGGGCCTGTGGACGTATTTCAGACGGGGACCTCTGCCGTTCCAGTGGACAAGCAGCTCCCACGGTGTTTCTAAACTGTGTGCTTTTTACCGGGACTCTGGGGGGCTGGAAGGAGGCTAAAAACGGGCTCTTGACCTTTTGGTGTAACTGAGGAGAAATGAGCAACCTGCATGAAGTGAAAGAAAAACAATACAACGCAGTGTAAGGTTGTATCACCCATATACTGTGTAGGTGCGGGAGGAGCTCGGAAAGAAACACTAGGTGCTAGGGTGGTTAGGCAAAGCTGCTTGGAGAAGATGGACATGAACTTCAACTTGAAGGATGTGGGAGGGCAGATCTGAGAAGGACCCCGGCCAGGGTGGGTTGTGTGGGGATGAGCCTGCTAACAGCCAGGCGAGGAGCAGGCCGAGAGGACCCCGAAAGGCAGAGAAGCGCAAAATGAGGAAATAGAAGCTGCCTGTTGCTGAATGGGGTAAGTGATGTTTCTAGAAGAGCTCTTGCAGTTTAGTGGAAATCACTGTATGACCCAGAATTTCGCTGCAGTTCAACAATTTCACAGTGACCTTGCTGAGCTTTGAGGAGCTGTGATTTGGCTCAGAGCTGCATGCGTCTTCCTCTTGGACTTTATTTTCTGACTTTTTGTAGCCCTTCTCTATGTCCAGGCTTCAACCAATCAGGAATGATGTGGCCTTGGGTTGGAGCCAGGTGTCTAAGGGCTGGCCCGGGTGCTAACCCTCTAGTTGCTGGATCACAGTAAGTGTGGGTGGCTCTGGGGGGAAGTTTGGGAAAGGGTCATCGGAGAAGTGATTTTTCAGTAGGCTCTTAGAAAACTAACAGTGAGGGATGTATGTAAGTATTTTAACAGCTAGTGCAGCTTTACTGGAAAAGACTGGATAGTTCTCATTGATATTTAGTTCTCGGTGATGCGTTTTCCTCGATTTGTAGCCGAAAGTAGACCGTGGCGAGGCTGAATGATCTATTCTAAATCATATTACAAGGAAAAAAATCATGGTTCTGTATTAGACTTATTCTTTGGTCACTAGCTCCTCTTTCATCTTGATAAAAGATTTTCTGAATTTGAAGACCTTTCCAGAAAAAGGTTGAATGGGGCGAGGGGAACAGAGCTGGTGGGGGGCAAGTATTACAGAGCAATCCTGTAATTAAACATTCTCAATCCACAACTAATTGCAAAGCAGCGAGTGGATATAACTCCAGGTCTGCTGGGAAGCCGAACCTGGGGGAGTGGGGGTGGGAGGTGCTTGTACCGATGATCTATTCCAGCAGCTTCTTGCTGAATGGATGAATGAACACTGAATGGGGGGTGGGGGAGGCAAGGGAAGAAGGGAGTACAGAGACCAAGTTCTAGCTCCAGCTCTGTTACCAGGCAGCTGTGCAACCAGGGGCAAATCTACCTTTCTGGAACTTCCTTGGGGATAATTATTCTCCAAATGGGGATAATTATTTCTGCACTCCCCAGGGGGGTTGAGGGATCAGATGAGATAATGCCTCTGTGTCCTTGAGAGCACTTGACGTTTCAGGCAAAAAGAAAGTTCTTTGTATCCTTCCACTCGAGCTTGCTTTGTGTTTGCGGGATGATCAGAGTCCAGGTGACATTCAGCCAGTGGAACTGCCTGTTTTCTTTCAAGTGGATCTTTTCCTCTATGCAAAAGCAGTTGAAGTGGGTGTTTGCTCTCTGTCCTAGCTCTGTTTCCTATTGAGGTCAGGGGGCCTTTGTGGGGGGGAGGGGAGCTCCTAGGGTGTCTCCAAGACCCCTGGGCTCTACTGCCTGTGGGGGCTGCCTGGGCAGGTGTCTCCAGTGCCATCCTGTGAGCTGGTGTTCCCTGGGGTCTTGGTTGCATGGAGACCTGGTAGCTAGGAGCCTCGGTTTCTCCCAGCCAAATGGTCCCTGGTAACCTGAACAAGCCGGGATTGTTCAGGGCCGGGTATTGGCATGGGCCTCCCACTCAGATTGAGTCACTGAGCCATCAGAACATCCTCCGGTCTGAGGGCTAGATGTGACCTAGGGTCAGGATTGTTCCGACTTCGGTTTCCTTTACTTTCCTAATCATTTCCTGGCAGTCCTCTCCCTGACATGAGAAATACCGGCCTCTGTTTATAGAACCTCATGGGCCAACTTAGGTCTTGGGGTCTTAATGCTCTCTGCAGAGAGAAATCACGTTGGTGACACCCAACCAAGAACCTTTGTGAATGCCAGGCAAATGGTAGAGGAACTTGGATATGGAACTGGAACATCCAAGTTCAAGTTCTGGCTGCAACACTCTGTACCTGTGATGTTGGGCAAGCCACTCAAAACTTCATGAGCTGTAGTTTCCTCATCTTAGCATGGAAATGATAATCCTTGACCCTTGAATGGGATACTGGGTGTTTGAGGAAGTACTTTCAAATCAAGTCATCTAGAATGGTTCAAGGTGTAGGGTGTTCTTGTCCTTACTGCCACCTGAGGGGCACATTTGGGGAAAGCAGGAGCCCTGAGCCCGCTTAGATGTTGCTATTGTGAAACTTCTGGGATATTGCCAGAGCCCCTAGAGTATGGCTGGGTCAGCTTGGCTATCCTGCAAAGCTCTGGGAGTTGCTCTCTGCTGGATGGCAAGTGGTTCTTTGGGGTGACAGAGAAGGAAGGTAGATTAAGCAGTGTGGTTTTTAGACACACCTGAGGGTTATTCATGTGGCCACACCAAGGGCTGGGGCTGATTTCCTTTTCTCTTCGCAGGCCGGCCTCACTGGTGTGCAGATATTTCTTTCAGGGCTAGTGTGATGGTGTAGTGGTGAGAACACGCATGGACACTCTGATGTGTGCAATGTCCGTGTTCCAGTCGAGAGGTAGCCGAGGCCGGCTTTGAAGGGAGGGGGAGCCGGCCCCTGTGTTACTGCCGTTTTACCTGCCCAGCTACCATTTCCAGAAAAGGTTAAATTGTTCTCCCAGAATTGCCAGAGAGGTGCTGTCTCCTGGCTTGGTTCAGGCAGGGTTGTGTCTCAACTGGCATCCTTTTTTAGAGCTAAGTTGGGGCCAAAACCTACTCTGCCACGTCCCCTTTGCTTTGTATGTTCAAAGGAATACGAAAGCCGTGTTTGGGGCCTGTTAACACTCATTCATCGTGGACCATTTGGCGAGAGTTTCTATCCCAGAATGATTTCCTGCCCGGGGGAGAGAGCCATCCAGGGCAGTGGGTTTTCTTCTTTGTTAAGCTCTTGTCTTGTTCGTGACCTGGGCTAACCCACCTGCCTTTCCCTTTTTTACCCATATCTTCAGCCTTAAAAGATGATGTCCTTTTAATTTTAAAAGCAAAACCAAACAAAACCCCCAAACCACTAATTTTTCAAAACAGAAAAAAAATGCCTTTTGAAAAGAGGAAATTGGTTTTTATTAGGTGTAAAAACCAACAAAAAAGCTCCCAACATCTCCAAAGACTGGGGAGTTGCCATGAACTGTTGACCTCGTCCTGTTAGGTTGGCGAACAGCCTCCTCAAACCCGCCATCCAAACAAAACGGTGAGCTTGACTTGTGCCACGGAACCAGCCTCTGCTCACATGGAGAGATGTTTTTACATCCTCTGGAGAGTGCCAGCGTAGCCTTGGTACATGCCTTTTGTAAGGGACGTTAATCTGCAGATTGAAACACATGCTGGAGTGACCTTGAAGGACAGTAGGGGAATCTCATCATTAGACAAATGAGGAAACTGCAGCTCAGAAATGGAGTCATGTGCCCAAGTCACTTGAGGGTCCGTGGAAGACTGGGGACTGGAACCTCATCCTTCAGAACAATACTCTTTCCACCAAGTCCCTGGAGGACTTGAAGGACATTCCTGGTGGCAGTTATAGTCACTGCTCACCAAAAGTTCCACGTACTCCCCGTCGTTCCCTAGTGGTAATGTCAGGGATGGGTGGCCAGACCTGGCCAATGGCATCTCAGCAGAAGGGAACAAGAAAGTAAAGCTTCATGTTAAGCCACTGAGGTTTTGGAGGTATTTTTGTAAGTGCATCATAACCTGGCTTATCCATATCGATTCAGAAACCAACTTTGAAAGGCCATCCTAGAAAAGCTGACTTTCGGGAGGTAGTACAATGTCTCGCCCAAGGGGTGATGTCTTTGGAAAAATGGGCAGGATAGTGTGTAGTAGTTTTGAGATAAACTTTGCTTTCTATAAGCCTGGGAGTCTGGCTATTAAGGTGTTTGTCTCGCATCTGCCACTTATTAGCTATATGATTTTGAGCCGTTGACTTAACCTCTTGGGCCTTAGTTCCTCATCCATAAAGTAGAAATACCAATAATGACTGTTGCTGACTTGTAGGATTAGATGGACTAACATAGGGAAAGCCCTTCCCACAGTGTGCAGTGCAGAGTAAGCTTCCAGTATGTTAGCACGTGTTACTTCACCTGCACACTCTGTAAAAGGCATCATGCAGGGCTTCTCAGATGCTTTGGGAATGAATTGATCTGAATTCCATCTTCAAGGTACTTGCCATGTGTTACGAGGCAGTAGCCCAGCAGCTAGATACATACCCATGTAAGACAAACCCCAGTGTACAGGTACCACACTTGGAGGAACTGCGTCAGGGAGCCCCAAGTTTCAACCTCCTCACGTGACACTTCACCCAAGCTCCTGGAGTCTCCAGGATGGTGTTCGAGTGTGCCTCACAGAGGAAAAAAATCCAATTCTAGTACTCACAAATATTTGCTCTTAGAAAAAGATTTGGTATTTGGACTTAGATTATGTGACGGCCAATGTGAGTAGAAGATTTCAACATAACTAAGGGCCATGGTTGAAAATAATGAGCCCTCTTCTTGGGGGGGGGGAATCTTAAAAGGGAAAAATAATAAAACACAACATAAAACTCTGGTTCCAAGTAAATGGATCACATATCCTGGCTCTACTACATGCCTAGAGAAATATTTATTTATTGGAAAACATCAACTACTGTGAGGCTGATGTTGGTGTGGGGACAAGGTGGGGACAGGGATGCAGGGCTCGGGGCTGCCAGTCCGTGTATCTTGCATGTCACCTGGAACAGCCTGTACTTGGCCTTCCAGCACTGTCCCTGGCTCCACAGGCCCGTGAGAATGACTCGTAGGAATTTTTACTTTAGACTTTAGTTATGTTCTATACACTGAAAAGGAAGGAAAAAAAACAAAACGTCATCAGAAATGCCCAGGCCCTTAATTTCTGGGATGGGCATTGTGACTGGTAGTGCCCTTTCCTTTGTTTCTGTTAAGTTCTATCACAACCTTAAAAGCAGCTCAAAAGTGAGGAATGAGTTTTTTTTTGAACCTCTTGAATGTGTGGTTATTTTTTTTTTAATTTAACTTTATTATAGGAAAGACTGGTTGTGACTAATGATCCACATGGGATAATTCCTCCCACGTTCCCCGGCAATATCCTCTGTCGTGTGAACCAACTTGTTGTCAAAAATATTCACAACCTGGGCATTTCCATCAGATAAAGAAGAAAAAAAAAAAAAAAAAAACCAAACACTTTGCGTGTGTCTTCCTGCCTCTGTTTCTTCTTGGGAGCTTTTCTTAAAACTAGATTAAAAATCACTACCTGTTGAAAGAGGTTGTTTAGAAGATAAATCCGAGATGGAAAAAGTGTTATAATAATTTAAAAAAAAAAAGTGCTTTCTACTTTGCAGAACACTTTCATGGTGTCATTTGATTTTTTTCCAAGCATCTCTGGGGGGATGTGCTTGGTGTCGACATTTTAATGCTGATTTTTGAGAAAGAGGTGTGTACAGCAAGGAGAGCCTCAGGAACAGAGGAAATCAATTGCAAAGGTGGGACCCAAACCTAATGCAGCACCTCCAAGTGGTATCAGGGAACAAATAGCTCTGTGTTAGAACCTCAGGGGACATGCAGTTGACTTTTTTATCTGCCGCTAAATAGGAGTGTGATGTTTAATGGATCACTCTAAATCGGTGAACCTCAATTCTCCCTTGCACAATGACAGGGCAGGATGATGCTCTTTAACATTCCAACCCCCTATCGTCCTGGTCACGCGGCCTATGTGGTTACACCGGGGTACACGTGTAGGGATTGGGAGCACCTCCCAGGGGAAGGGGAAGGCTCATTATCACGTGTGCAGTTGTTTGGGGCCTGTATCTTCTGTCTTTCCAAGGTGCTTGGCCTCAGGTGCCCCAAATCTCATGCAAGACAATGCTCAAAGGGGAGCAATGCCTTTGCATCTTGTTTCTGAGTACGACACACCAGGATGCCGTAGCTGGGTGGCCGAAAGGTTTTCCTCAAAAAGGGAGAGTTGACTTGGCTCAGAGACCAAAATCCAAAAAGAACCTGTGTTCACCAGAAGGAAATTCAGAATAAAAACAAGACTCACAACTGCTGTCTTCCCAGAGGGGAAGCAAACATTGAAGGACTTACGTATTTTTTTCCCCTTAATAAATGCTAACATTTATCTTGTTGGCAGAGGCTTATCCTTCCCTGGATCTCCTTGAGCCTTCGGAAAATACTGAGATGGGACAACAAAGGACACAGCCCTCGGTAGATAAGTGGCTGCTTTTTAATAAAGAACTCCTGTCAAGTAAAATGGGTCAATGAAAGTAGCACCAGAGGGTCCGAAAGGGAGGTTTTGCCTTTTGTTTTGGATGGCACGTTGGAGTCTGCCTGGGTTGGGGCTTGTGAGATGCAGAGGGGCTGAGTGAAAGGGCCTCCAGCCGTGGCAATCCTGGCCCATGTTTCCATCTGCATTTATGGCCCCATAGCTGGGTGGACTGGGACACATCACTTCTCCTCTCCAAGCCTCGGCTTCCAAGTTGAAGGGATTGGAGAGAAATCTCTAATTCCAATGTGGCCACTTAAAGTTGCTGCTGGTTTTTGGCAGATGCTCCTTCCAAAGATTGGTCTCCTGAGGTAAGCTTAACACCTGTCAGAGTAGATTCCCAAGAGTCCAGGTAATTCTTCCTGGACAGCTCTGAAAAATGGGGGGCATTCTCCTTCACCTCTGACGGTTGAGTAAGTCCTTGCTTGCAACAGGGACTGGCTGAAATCTGTGGTTCTGACACCCATGAGAGCTTCAGAAGCATCAGAATCGCCCCATTTGTGATAAACCGAACAAAACTGACGCCCAGATCTGCACCCTCATCCCATGGAACCTCTAGGGGTGGTCTCTGAAATCTCTGTAGTTGATCAAATTCCTGCCAGTTTAAATAATCTGTTGGGTCCTCTTGCACTTTGAGAACAAGGACGTTATTAGCAGAACTCCCAGCCAGCCAGCGAGGTGAGGTGGGTTAGCCAGACGGCTGAGCCATCGCACACTTGAGCCACGCTGCTGCTCCCTGCAGGTTGACTTCACTATATCCATGCTCACTCCCTTGGCTTCTGTGCTCCTGCTTTCCCCTCCACCTCTCGAACCTTCTAAATTCATCTGTTCTTTACATCCTAGTTCAAATCCTTCTTCTATGACACCATCCCTACCTGTTCGTGCAGGCAAAACTTACTGTCCCTTCCACCCACACCCATCCTGCAGTGACTCATATGCTGTCTCACATTGTGCCTTGGTGAGCTCAGGCTTGTATCATCCGTCTTGGCCTTCTGGGGTTGTGAGCTCCTTCTTACAGGGCAGGTGGCCGGGGGACAAGCCTTCCTCTTGTGTCCTCCCTGGTGTTGAGCACAGTGCCCATGAAAGGAGCATCTTTGGGGGCCTTACTCTGGGGGGTCTGCTGATCCTGCTTCAGGACCAGGTGTCAGAGTTGCCGGGAGGCTGTTGGGGCTGGAGGGTGGCAGGGGGAGACAGCTAGGGAGGGTGAGCCTCAGTGGGCACGCCTTTCCTTTCTGGCAACTTCAGGTTGTGCCCTTCTCATATACACTCCTTACATCCTCATGACGACCCTCTTCCCCTTCAAGCATGACGTTGATGTCAATTGTAATTTGATTTCCCATCAACTAAAAAATGGTGAGGGTGTGACCCTCCATATTGTCATTGGCCGTTTGGCACATGATGAAGGACATCGGTTCTGTGTCTGTCTAGATCTGCATGGTGGAAGAGAGTAGCTGCTAGCAACAAGTGACTTAAATTTAAGTGAAATTAGAGTTTTAAAATCCGGCTTTTCAGTTGCACCAGTCACATCTGAAGTGCTCAGTAACCACCTAGGGCCAGTGGCTACCCTATTGCACGGTGCAGGCAGCGAACGTTGCAGTCATTGCAGGAAGTGCCATTGGGTGGCATCAGTTTACACAGTTTGGGTTCAAATTGGGCCCCTCCTTATTTTCTGGGTGATCTTGGATCCTTTAGTTTTTTGGTGTCTGTTTCCTTGTTTATAAAATGGAGAAAAATAACAGCACCTACCTGGCAAAATTGTTGAAGTTCAAATAAGATAATCCAAGTAAGGCGAATGCCAGAACACACAACTCGAGGTTAGCTGGAACAACCTATGCTACGTTTGCTGGCCCTGCTGCATCTGAATCCCGTCTCCCCACCACAAAGAACAGCTCTGGCACCAAACACAAGGCGGCCCCCCAACAGATGCTTGTCAAATGTATGAGCTGAATTGAAAGGGACTTAGGAGTCACTTGACACGGGAAGCTTTGCTGGGTCAGGGCTGAGTTTTCCTCTGCGTACGTGCAGCGAGTTGGATCTGCCAGTGAACCAGGGGACATTTCATGCTTTTACCTTTTCTGAAAGGACAGAGATTTCCCTGATTGTGGGCTGTCAGCCAAGGGCGAGCACACGTATTTGACCCTCTCTGGTGCTCGCTCGCTCTCTTTTCCCACACTGAAAGCGTATTCCCTCTTAAGAGGAAGTTTGTTTTCTGTGTCCTGGAAATGTCAGGCTCCCCAGAGGGCAGGAGGGTGGATCTGTCTCAGTCAAATGTCTCTTCCTCTGATGCAGTGGGTGACCCCCCTGCTTTCTTGAATGACATCAGCTGAGCCGTAATCAAAGTACTCACGCCTGACTCACCGTGGGCCGTGGAGAATGGACTTCCAGCGGAGCAGGGGTGGGGGTGAGGTGGAGGAAATGACCCTTGGCATGTGAATGACTTCTTGACTTTTGACTCGGACAGCTTCAGTTGTGGTCAGGCCTCAGCATTGCTGTGCTTTCTCTGAGCCTCTGTTTGTTACCTTGAAGCTTCTTGACTTAATTCTTCACCAATTTACGGCAAACCTGAGCACCCTAAGCCACCCTGGGCTTCACAGGACGCCGCAGGAGGACTCAGGAAGAGGACTGAGTTGTATCAGGAGGGAGCTGGAATACTTCACCACATGTGCCCGGATATGCTGGTCTCTGAATTGTAAATTCCCATCAACATGCAGGATCTGGAGCGCATGTGTTGATACGTTGCAGCGTTTGGTGATGACTTGGGGTGGAGAGAGAAGGGCAGTATTTGAGGTTTTGGAAGCCAACCAGCGTAGCATTCTGGAACTAACCTTGAATTGCTCTCAGAAGCAGAGAGATGTCAGCTGTTTCCCAGCCTCTCAGCCATCTCGTCTCCCTTGTAATTATAACTCATTGTTCCACTGACTTCCTTTTTCATTGGACAGTGTCTCAAGGGTGGACTTGGCTCAGGGCAGGGCTTCCAGAAGCAGTCTTAGCCAGGGCTCCAACATGTGTGCTGGGATGCTGGGATTTTCCCAGAGCCCCTTAAAGTCTGACAGACAAGTCGTCGGAGAGCCAAGCCCAGCCTAGCAAAAGTGAAAATTCGTTTACCACTGGGGCTGTTTCCTCCTGAAACAACCGATAAAGCTCATCACCTCATCCATCCGCAACTCGCCACTCAAAGATGATTTTCCTCCTGCTTCCTAGTGCACGGTGGGATGGACCTTTCTACTTTCTTTCTGGATACTGACTTCTGTGGATAACTTGTTATTTTCACATAATTTCAAAGTTCCAGCAAATTTACAGCAGTTGTGCGGGAACTTTCACATACCCTGCCTCACCAGATCCACCAACTGTTGACAATTTCCTTCATTAGCTGTTTTTCCCCAACTTTAAAAACCAGTCAGGTACACATACCATAAAATTTTGCCATCTTAACCATTTTTTAAGTCTGCAGTTCAGTGGTGTTAAATACACTCATAATGTTGTGTTGTAACCCTCACTACCATTCATGATGCTTTTCATTTTGTAAAACTGAAATTCTGCACCCATTACACAATAATTGCCCATTTCCCCCACACCTCAGTCCCTGGCAACCACCATTCTACTTTGTCTCCATGATTTTGGCTACTCTAACCCTCACTTGCTATGTTGCTTCAGCATTTCTGTCTTGTGTCTGTCCATCTCTCTATAGACATTTATTTTTGGAACCATTGAGAGTAAATAGGAGACATTGTGCCTTTTTACTCCCAAATACTTTGATCTATGTTGCCTAAGAATAAAGATACTCTTTTACATAACTATAGTGCAGTTACTAGAGACTGAGTTTTATATGGAGGCTATGACATGGACCGCATCAAGCTTTTGAAAAAAATGTTCTTTATACCTTTTTTGAAGAGCATGTTACTGCAAAAAGCAAAAACAAAAACCCCACACATGTATTGAGGTCTCACTGTGTATCCAGCACGATGCTTGGAGTTGTGCCTAAAATGAGGAGAATATGAGAAACAGTTTCTTTTCCAGCTGTGGAAATAAGATAAAAACATGTAAAAAGTTAAAAATCAACGAAATACTTAAAAAGAGCATATGAATTGGTCAAATCCAGGTTCCTTGGGAAAAATAGTTTGAAATATACTTGAAACAGCCATCAAATTTATAAATTCAGTACTGAAATAATTGCTCAAACTTTAAGGCTGTTGAATTCCGTGGCTAATTATAAAATTGTAGCAAGATTTTAAGTTAATTGGCAGTAAAGTTTGAATTTTTTTGGAACTTTGGTCAAGTCTCAGGGCATGGAGCAAGAAATTAGTCTTTTATTAGACAAAGCCTTTGATTCTAAAAGCACAGGAAACTTGAGCTAAAACTCATTGTAGTCGTTGAGTCTAAAGAATTAGTGAAAAGCTAGACGGTGTCCTGTTCATTTTGTACCCCATTCCTCCCAAGCCTGCTGCCAGGCCACATGCTAGATGCTTGATACTCACTGTTTAATGAAAAGCAATTGACTGTATTTGAGGCCAGAGACATGGCGCGTGAATGTGTATCCTGGGGTGCAAGAGTTTTGGACAATTTACCTTCATCTTCATCCCCAGAAGAAAAGGTGCAGTGAAACTCTATATACCCTTTTTCTTGTTAGTTGTTACTGAGCCTTCTCCCTTGTTTGCATTCTCACCAAAGAACAGACAAGCGTCTGGAACACCGTGCACACTCACCCTAGCCTTGGCCCATGTGATGCAGTGGTTCGGTCCTCCTGAGAACGGGCAGTGAGAACGCATTATATGAAGTTACGGATGATCCAAGATTAGGGAGTTGAGTGGTCGTGGTGCACATTCAAAACAAGACAACTGGCAAAAGTACACTGAAGAAATACAAGGGGTAGATACAGAACGGGAAGCCTGAAATGGCAGACTCACCCCGATGTTCTTTCACTCTTTAGACTAGACAGTCCCTTGACTCTCCTTGAAATCCTGAGTATGTAAGACAGGGCACAGCATGTGCCTTTTGTGTATTCAGTAGGTCTGCATGGGTAAGCTTGAGCCACTTTGGTTACAGAACGGAGTGGGCACATAGTAGAACTTGATAAATGTCCCTTGAAACAAAAGATGGCAACCCAGCACCTTATTTACATCATTAACCATAAAGAACCTCTGAAATGAAAATGATTATGTCATCATAATCCAAAAAGTGTTAGATTTCTAACTTTCAAAAATTCTTTTTTGTGACAGAAAATGCCGTATGTTTTTAAATGGACAAAATTGTATATTGTATACGATATGTTTTGAAATATATGTACATTGTCGAATGGCTATATTGAGCTAATTGATATATGCATTGTTTCACATACTTTTTCTTGTAAGAATACAAATTGATAATAAGAGTTAGATTTTAAGAATACGATACATTGTTACTAGCTATAGTCACCGTGTTGTATCAAGAACTTGCTCTTATATTCTGAATGTTTCCCCTTTTGTAGTATGTTCTCCAATGGACTTGTTTCATTTGTTAATTTTTGGAGGATGTCATAACATACTGCTATTAGTCTTGGGCATGACATGCAAACATGCAAAAATTTGTTAAAGAACACCTGAATGCCTCTGTCCCTTGAGATTTAGTGCATGAGATGTAACTTTTAAACATTTGTTCTCATGACTAACTCCAGGGAAACATTTTTCACAACTCCTGCCCTGACTCTTAAAACTGGAATCATCAGTATTTTATCTTTTACTTGAAATTTTTTTGCCCAGGCCGGTCTCCAACTCCTGGCCTCAAGCGATCCTCCCACTTAGACCTCCCATAGTGCTGGGATTACAGGACTGAGCCAGTGTGCCTGACCAGAATTGTTTAAGTGCTGAGAAAATTTGTGAGTTGTGTCACTAAAGGACATGAGAGGACACTGCTTAGGTGAGTGGGGAGATATGAGAAGTGGCAGCATTTACGTAAGTGTCAAAAATATTTTAAATTAACTTGTCAGATCTTTTTCTCAGATAGCATGAATACAATAGGTCCTTGCATAATGAAATATCATTTTCAAATAGTATCCAGGATCCATTTCTTGCTGCTTTTGGTTTTAATTGTGGTTTCAGAGTTATTCACGAATTAACATAGTATCTGCGACAGTTGCTCCTGACAGCTGACGAACATTTTGCAATTTTAAACAGAAATACTCTTAATTTTGTATATGTGGGGCTCCAGACGTAATATTATGAAATGTGATACCAATTATTCATTGGCAACTAGGTGGACATTGAATTTGGGAATAAGTTTATTTTTACAAAATACATAGTAACACATAAAAAAATTAAATTCAGCTTTAGTTAAATTTTGATTTAAACTTTAAATAGTAATTTAAGATTTTTGTCTTAATTTTAATAATTTTGCATGCCTTGGGAGAAATAACTTTTTGAAGCATGTATTATGAAAACAGACTTTTTATTTTAGAATTTACTTCATATTTTTGTTGAAAATATATTACAATTTTTATAAACCTTGATATAATTTTATTCTGAAACTCATTACTGTCAAGAGAATCCAAAACATGAGAAATTCTCAATTATAACTGATTTTACTGAAATGAAGGCAAGGAAAAGTAAATCTGTGGAATAAATAATGACTATGAACCATGTGTGACTTTATTACTGATCTAAACATTGCTAGCCCAGCAACAGAAAACCAGACAAGGGCAGTAGTAATCATCATGTATAGTCATTGTTGATGTTTTTCTTTTAGTCACTTCACATACTTTGCAATTTTATTGTGAGGCTATACTTGTGGAGGTAAGAGGAGACAGCATATTTTATTTCAGTTTGTTAGCTTGATTTATGACTTTTTAAATATTTAAACATATGCTGCATGGGCCTCTATGTATACTTCTGGCCTAGGAGACAGAGTACTGGTTATTCTTTGAGGTTTAGGCCTAGAATTGAAAGGTGTTGAGGTCGTTACCTGAGCCCTTCATTGTTTCCCCATCCTTCTTCCCCTACCACCCACCCCTCCTCTAAGTTGGAATAGGGAGGCAGAGACTACGGAGGGGTAACATATAATTTATGTTCTAACACTCCATTGTTGAGGTAGAGAGTAACGAGACATTCTTCATATAATCAAGTGCTTGTAAGATGAAATGTCCCAGTGTCTTTGAGAAGGGACCCATGAAAATGACTAGCTCCCTGAGGATAGAAGCTATGTAGAATTAATCTTTCTCTTTAATAGTGCCCAGGAGAGTACCTTGCAAATTAGGGAGTCTTTTTGGAAACAGTGAAACTTGGCAAGGCCTGGAGGGATGAGTAGGATTTACACAGACAGAAGGTTAGAAGCATCTGGGCTGGGAATGCAATTGTGAGCAAGGTACAAAGGTGTACATATGTGCACATGTGTGTATGTGTGCATGTTAAGGTGGGGCCAAGGGTGGGGGAGGGAGAGGAAGGGAGAGGGATTAATTTTTAGCTTGGATATGCTGCAGAAAGTGAGGAATAAGATGGGATAAAATAGGGCCCCAACTGATGCAAGACCTTAGAAGAAAACACTATGCTCAAGTTACATTAGGAACATGTGGAACAGAGAGGATGGTGCTGCTATTTGGGAAAAGGTGATTTAATGTGCAATTGTGAATTGTTGTAATTACTTCCAATTAAGCAAAACAAAGGGGAATGATGAAGACAGTGCCCACTTGTAAGAAATTTGAGTTTTAATATCTGGAAAGCTCCAGAGTGAGCAGGAAGCAAAGCACATTACCTACCTTAAACCAAGCTCTTTCCCTAAAGACATTTTTAAGAGCCAATTTTTTGAGTGTCTTTGCTTAACTATAAAGTAAAGCAAAGAGAAGCAGGAAGGGTGAGGGCCAGGAAAATTTGAGATGATTTTTCCCTTGTTACATAATGAAACTTAAAAAAAAAAAAAAAAAAAAAAAAAAAAGGCAGATAAGAGCATCAGTCAATCAGTTTCTTTGATTTTGGGCCAAGTCGAAATGTCCTCTATTCTGTTTGCTCATTGCTAAAGAGCTTAATGTTAACAAACTCGAATCCATTTAAGTTTTCCTTTTGGAAGGACATTTGTGCTTATAAGAAAATGCAACACCTGTCAAAGAAAATCTTATGAGATTGAGAAGATAAGCAGTTCTTACTAAAATGAATACAGAAAATAAGAACTGGGGCAAGTTTATCTCCAGTATACTATACTGTCCTAGCCCCGAGGAAAAGGGCATTGGAGAATCTTTAGGGGGAAGAGCTGGTCCAAAACCCTTCTTACAAAACACAATAATCATAGACCCTGCAGCTTGGGTATTACTCTGTAAATGAAAATCATTAGGGTAAAATTAAATGAGTTCCATTGCTGGCCATGCTATCAATTGGCTCTGTGACTTTGGCGCACTCATGTCCCCTTTTGGTGCCTTCGTGTTTTTTTTTTTTTTTTTCTTTTGCAGGGCAGATTGATTTGTGCCTGGCTCTTAATTTATAGAGGTGACTGACAACACAGGGGTCAATGCCATTGAGAGGGGAGTTCAATGTTACAATCCCCCTAAAAACGATAGGCATGGCGTACAGGGCCACAGGGGCAGCATCAGTGTCAATCAGGAGGCAGATGGGAGGGGGAGGGGAAGGCACAGGTCGCAGACTTTATAGGGGTTTCCATGGGAGGGCAACGTAGGGGGCAGGGTCAACAGCTTAGAATTAGCTTCACTAGGCTTTGGGGGATAGGAGTTGTCCCTAGTTGTCTGGGGCCTGGCCCTGGGTTGATTTAGGGCAGGGGGGAATAGTGACTAGGTGTGTGAGAATCAGGTAAAAGAAGTAGTTGGGGGTATGGACTCTGGATTTTTTTGGTTTATATATGAAAAGTAGAGTCACTGACAAGTTGTTTACTGTCTCTGGGAATTACCTAGCTCTGGGAGGGCAGTCTCTCCCCCAGCAGCAAGGCCCTCCCAAAGTTGCCAAAGCATTATAAAATATTAATACACAGATGTTCTTAATTTAGATGAAGTCCAATTTATCGGTTTGGTCTTTTATGTAATACCTTTTTTTGTCATTGTAAATAAGAAATCTTTGCCTAACCCAGTGTCACAAAGATGTTCTATGATTTTTGTGTCTAGAAGTTTTATAGCTTTAGGTTTTACATTTTAAACATGTGACCCATCTTGAGTTTACTTGAGTATACGTTTGGGATATGTATGGGAGTCCTTGTTTTCTCTGCATATGGATACATAATTATTCGAGCACCATTTGTTGAAAAGGCTATCCTTGCTTGACTTTCTTGATGTACTTTTGTACCTATGCCAACATTTAATTGTCCATGTATTTGTGGGTCTATTTCTTGACTTCTGTCTCGCTGATCTATTTGTCTATCTTTGCACTAATGCACTGTTTCACTTGCTGTAGCCTTATATTGAGTCTCAGCATCCATTTAGTTTTGTCTCAGACTTTGTTCATAATTTTCAAATTGGTTCCTAGAGAAGATCAATAAAATCATTGAAGTGCTAGTCAGACTGATCAGGAAAAAAATGGAGCAGACACAAAACTACCAATACTCAGGTGTGGAAAGAGTTGATTCTACAGATGTTAAATTCGACCACTTAAAGGAAATGGACATATTACTTGAAAGACACGAGCTGTCAATGCTCACTCAAGAAGAAATAGCCTGAAGAGCTCCACATCTCACAAAGAAATTTAATTTGTAATCAAATACTTTCTCAAAAAGAAAAGTCCAGGGTATTGTTTGGGCTATTCCACTCTAGGTCCCTTGCATTGCTGTATGAATGTTCGAGTCAGTTTATCAATTTCAACAAAAACTTGCTAGAATTGAAGTTTCATTGACTCTATAGAAAACTCGGGGCGAATTCATAGCTTAACAGTATTGAAGCTTGTGACCCACAGACATGGTATAGCTTTCCATCGATCTTCTCTCATCAATATTCTGTAGTTCTTAGTGGACAGACGTTTTGCATCTCTTTTCAGATATTTCTCCAGTATTCTCACAATTTTTGTGCCATTGTGAAAGATATTTATGCTTTTTCTATTTCCAGTTGTTCCTTGCTATTATATAGAAGTAGAATTGATTTTTGTATATTGATCTTGTATTCCAAAACCTCACTAAACTCACTTCTTACTTCTGGTCCCTTTGTATGGATATATATGTAGAAAATAAGCAGATTTTCTACATAAATGATTATGATGTCTGCAAATAAAGGCAGTCTTCCCTTTTTCCTTTCCAATTTGAATGGCTTTTGTTTTTTTCTTGCCTGATGAAACTGCCTGGAACCTTCTACACAGTGTTGGATAGAAGTATTGAGAGGGGAATTCTTTGCCTTGTTCTTTATATTTACGCATAAAATATTTAGTCTGTCACTGTTAAGTATGATGTTACTTATAGGCGTTTTCATAGATGCCCCTTATCAGGTTTCTTCTAATCCTAGCGTGTAAGATTTTTTTCCAGGAATTGATGTTGAATTTTGACAAACTGTTTTTGTGTGTCTATTGAGATGATCCTATAATTTTTATTTTTTAGTTTGTAAATACGACTAATCAAATACATTGATTTTTGAATGTTGAAAATCCTGATTGATCATGATGTATTATCCCTTTTACATATTGTTGGACATTATTGGATGCAATTTTTAGTTTTGCATCAGTGCTCATGAGGGATATTGATTTGTAGATTTCTCTTCTTGTAATGTTTTTGTCTGGCTTTGGTGTTAGGATTATGCAGCCTCATGGAATGCATTGGAAAGTATTCCCTTCTCTTGAATTTTCTGTAAGAGTTTGTGTAGAAGTGGTATTACTTGTTCCTTACATATTTGGTGGAGTTAAACAGTATAGCCATTTGGGTCTAAAAACTTCTTTTTGAGAAGGTTTTAAATTACAAATTAAATTTCTTTGTCAGAGAAAGCTATTGAGATGAACTATTTCTTAGTAAATGTTGATAGCTCGTGGCTTTCAAGGAATGTGTTCATTTCATCTTGTTGCCAAATTTAATGTCTATAGAATCTACTCTCACACCTGATTATTGGTAATTTTGTATCTCCTCCATTTTATCCTGATCACTCTGGCTAGAGTTTCATCAACTTTATCGATCCTCTCAAAGAATCAGCTTTTTGTTTTATTGACCTGGTATAAGAGTTCTGCTTTGTTTCTTTCATTGTTTTCTGCTTTGATTTTTATTTCTTTTTTTCTGCCTACTTTGGATTTAATTTACTCTAGTTTCCTTAAGAAAGCTGAGGTAATTGAGGCATTTTTCTTTGCTAACACAGGTTTTTAGTGATATAAATTTCCCCTTAAGAGTGGTGGCAGGGAAGATGGTGGGACAGAAAGTGCTAGGACTTTCTCTCCACCTGCACGATGATAGTACTGGCAGAAACTGTCAGAAGTAAATACTTTGAAACCCTAGAGTTTATATTTAAATGTTTGCAACTTCTGGGGGACAGCTTGGTTGGCAAATTGAAGTTGATTTTGATCAGTTTCAGCCACCAGCACAGTGGTAGCTACCCATCCTCTCCCTGCTACAACCCAGGGGAAGGCAAAAATTGTCAATTAATGCTTTTTCCTTCTTTCCCCTCTCTGCATTTTTTTGTATAGTTTCTGTTGCTACGTGTTCAACTTCTCTTATGTAATATCTGATCTGCCAGTAATCCCGTACATTATTTTACAATTTCTAACATTGTAGTTCTAGTATCTAAACATCACATCTGTGTCTTTTTTGTAGCTTCCATATCTCTACTTTTTGAACATATGGAATACTATTTTATTTTTTAAATGTCCTTGTCTGCTAATCTTCAACTCTGTGTCAGTTCTGGGTTGGTTTCTATTGACTGAATTTTCTCTCTATAAGCATATTTTTGGCTGTTTTGCATGCCTGGTAATTTTTGATTGGATTCTAGGCACTGTGAATTTTACTTGTTGGATGCTGAATGTTTTTGTATTCTTACAAATATTTTAACCTTTGTTTCAGGAACATATCTGAGATGGTTGTAAATATTTTGATTCATTTGGTGTATTGCTTTTAAGATTTGTTAAGTGGTGTACCAAAACGGTATTTGGTCTCGGGCTAATTGTCTCATACTACTGAGGCAAGACCTTTCTGGGTACTGTACCCAATGCTCTGTGAATTATGAGGTTTTTTAGTCTGGCTGTTGACAATCGGTATTCTTGGCTTTATGTGCGTGCTGGGAACTTTTTTCCTGGTCCTTCTGGATGATTCTTTCTTTGGCTTCAGGTGCTAATTAGCATTCTGCTGAATACTCAACGGGGGACCCTCTGCAGATATCTGAGATTCTCTCCCGGTGCAGCTCTCTCCTTTCTGATCTTCTGTGCTGTGAATTCTAACCACCTTGGTCTTTCAGCTCAGTCTCCAAATTCAGGGACTCCTTCGGAGCCTCCCTTCTACACATGGCCTGAAAACTCTCTCAAGGCAATATATTGTGGCAATGGTAGGGCTCGCCTCATTTGTTGACCATCTTTCAGGGATCACTGTCCTTCATTAGGTGACGTGAGGTTTCTTGGAAAATCTCGTTTCATATGCTTTTTCTTTTTTTCTTGTTTGGTTTGGTTGTTTCAGGCAGGAGGGTAAATCTGGTCCTTATTACTATTAATATATCTTGGATAGAAGTTGAGCATCATCTTTTAAATGTTGGCACATGATACAGAATTTTAAGATATATTGCAAGCAAACAAAAAACAGCTGGGGTTGCACTTAGCCCTAAGGTCATCAGTTTATGATCTCGGAGGTAGATCACATGGACAGGCAGAAATGGCACTTTTTATATAATGCAGTAAGAGCCATGATAAAAGTTGGTTATGGGAGCTTAAAAGTGAGGCTCTAAACGCACGCTGGGCATTGAATTACGGCCGCCTTCAAATACTCAGGCCTTGACAACTTGGAAGATGTCATTTGATAGAGAAGACATGGTGGGAGAAGAGGATAGTTCAGGTCAGAGGCTCAGAATGAGTAAAAACACATTAGTGTGGAGTCCCGTGGCACGAGGTGGGAGCTACAAGCAGATTGATTCTACCAAATTGTAATAGGGAAGGTAGAAATGGTTAGTGAGCCTGGAGAAATAGCCAGCCAACTCATGAAAATCTTCATATCAGGCTTAAAAACATTTAGCCTTCATCTTGTATGCAGTGGAGACCTTCTCTGAGGTTCCCCTTTAAAGTTAGGGGCGTGTTATCAGAAAGGTCCCTCTGGTGGCAGTGTGAAAGATAAGTAAATATTGATTCTAGGAAGACGAGGTTGTTCAAAAGCCCAGAGGGGAGAGATGGTTGGACCTGAACTCTACGATATGGGGTTAGAGATGGACATTTGAGGGGAGATAGGAGAATTATTTATGATGTAAAATGTCAGGACATCTTAACTTTCAGAGAGAAAGCAAGGGAGAGAGAGGGTGTGGACATAAAATAAGCCCCAGGCCTTTGGCTGGAATTACCACATGAAAAATGCTGGAATGGACTTGTTATGAGCTGTGGTGGGGCAGGGAGAGTTCAGGAAATACTGAGCTGGAGGTGGCTGTGTCTTTGAATCTTAGTCTCATACACGCCTTCTGAAGTCCAGCCTGCCCTAGTGGTGGGACAAAAATCATGTGATTTCCTACCTGGTTCAGGAGACTGTCTCAAAATCAGACTCCCATCCACAAACCTCTGATTACAGGCTCTTTAATCAACGGTCTCTGATAATGCAGGGAAAGCAGTTGAGAGCTGATTTATTAGGTTGTGCAGGTTGTCTATGGCTCTACTCAAGAGCCGCCATTCATACCATAATGCAATGAATTATGCTCCCTGGAATTGGACGGCACATGCCCTAAGCAGCTGTATGTGGTGGTACAGAAAGAAGTTGATCGTGACCCTAACTGGACCACTTACACATTGAGTGACCTAGGTGACGTCACCTAACTTTCATGACCTTCAGTTTCCTTATTTGAACTGTGAATGTGATACTTACAGAGCTGGGTATGAGGATTGAAGGTGTTACAATTTTTAAAAGTGTTGTTATTCATATTTTACCCCATATTTTAAATCTGTTAATATTGAGAAGATTTGATCATAGGCTTTGGATGTGATATTTACTTTGGCTGTAGCCATTTTTGCCGTGGAGCAAAGTAGGAAAAACACCAAATCAAGATTCAGAACTTGAGGATTGACCGGTGAAACCAGATCTTCTTTCTTCCTGCTATCGCCTTTCCTTTCCACAACCACCTGTTACTTATCTTCCTAAAGCTTCCTTTAAGGGGCCTGGGCTGGGTATAAAAATGAGAGATGAAGGATCAGGCAGTGGTTATCAACCTTGGATGCACACTAGAATCATATGGGGAGGTTTAAAAAAAAATACTGATGTCTGAGAGCCACCCCAAGTGATTGTGGTGGCCTGGGGTACAACTGACCTCTGGGGTATGATCTGAGCTTTTGAATTTTCTAATGCTCCCTTGATTCCAGTATGCATCTGAGGTTGATGAACCTTAGCCTTTGCATTCTACTGATTTAATGGAGGCAAGAATTAAAGTTGGAGCAAGAGAGATGGTTCTCTTTGTTTTTGTTTTGAGATGAGTGTTCATTGTTTGGAGAGGCTGAGCTGGAACATGAGTATAAAGATTTTGCAGGGGCCTGGGGAGATAGGCTTTTTAATCTGAGCTTTTTGTTTTTATAGTCTTTTTATGAGAAAAATGTTGACACACATTTATGAAATGAATTTAAAAAAACCACTCTTTTCAAGATGAAAATTGGTGGCTGATGTCTCCCTTTCTGATGTAAGAGTGACTAAACACGTTACTATATTGAAAATTATTGGGTTTAGGAGGAGATGAGAGGTCAGTATGTGGATTAAGTAGTGTTGTCAGATTTTGCAAATAAAGACACATTTGAATTTAAGATAAACAAAGATAGTTTTAGTATAAGTCTGTCCCATGTGTGACGTGGAAAAAACATATACTAAATTATTTCTGAAATTCAAATGCAACTGGATGCCATTTTTTTCCCCCCTGGCAACCCCAGGGTGTAAAACTACTTAGTGAAGCTGGGAGAAGAACCCGGAAGTGAGTCAGGGTGAGCTGCTCTAGGAATCAAAAGTCATGTTTTGACTATAATCATAAATGGGTTGCCATTGGCTTGGGTTCTTGGGATTAGTCTGGCTTTGAAAGAAAGAGCTGAAAACTAAGTAGCCCACAAAACTGTTTGAATAATAAGCTCTCATACGCTGATATAACACACATGCTTTCCCAAAGTGCTTTAACAATGCATCCTCTCACTTTATCCTCCAAACCACCAGAAGTTTAACTCATACTAGCCACAGTTTGATGTGGAAATAAACCAAGGGATAGAGAAAGAGACTGCTCTGAAGTCTTCAATTAAATCAAGACCTAGGATCTATTTCTTTTTTCCTACTTCTAGTCCATAGTCATCTCTAGATGTGGACTGAATCTTTTAACGGTGTTCAGACTGTGTGTTATATATACCATCAATAATGGAACAAGTAGTTATGTGTTAACTGCCCTAGTAAGGGGGTAAGAGGTTAACCTGCTTACATGTGCCTAAACTTGTGAGTTTAACCTGGGCCCCTTGCCCCATTCCACCTTCACAGCTGAAATAGAACAGAAGTCAGCCTTGGGCACCACAGTCCAAGCTGGACGCAGTTTCATTGGTCGTGCTCACGTCACTTCCTTTCTTCTCTGTTAGTGCCTCTCTTTGCCTCTTAGCTCTTGGTTTTATCTCCCACATCTGACTCCACGAAGACAGATACCGGGTTCTCGAGTTTTGCTGTGGTCATCCTCTAGAAGCAACTTGACTAGTTCTTCCCCTCCAGTTCTTCCCATTCTTGCCATCCCTACTGAACTCCAGTCCCTGGGTCCCCAGACTGCTCCCTTAACCACACCATGTTATCCTAAAACTATCCTAAAATTTCCCAAAATTTTGGAAGAAAATGATGTACTAGAGCCCAAATTGTCTAAATGTCAATTAACTTAGTTGGATAGGGCGTTGGAGACTGAGATGTCAAATGGGGTAGAGTCAGGGCAAAACTCGATGCCCCTGGGCTTTATGATAATCTGCTATTACAATATACTTCCATTTGCCAAATTTTTCATTTCACGCTGAAGCTGGGAAGTTTTAGAATAACGTGGTGTGGGTTAGATGGGTGGAAATACCCTGGCTAAAAGACTAGTACTTCCTTCCATTTAATATACTGCTGATTCTCCAGCGCAGGGTGAAGTCCAAACTACTTAGTCTCCCATATAAGGTCTTCCCTGCCTGCTTTTCCATCTTTATTCTCATGTGTCATTTGCTTACTCCTGCTGCGCACTGAACACTCCTCATGTTTCACCTTCTCCGGGTTTATTCCTGTTTCTGGAATGGGCTCCTCCTTTCATGCTGTCCACACCCTGAGCCATCTTGAGGCCCAGCTCAGATGTCACCATCTCCATGACACTGTTCTGACATCCTCTGATCTAGGCCATTTTTGTCTGCACTGTTCTTTGAAGACTTGTTATACACTAGGAATGACATTCAAAACACTGAGCATTAATTGATCATAATGGCTGCTGCCTACAGTGCTAGCTCATGGTTCCAAAGCTCCCCTCTGGGACAGATCTTTCTCTTAGAGACTAAGTGATGAGGTCTTTGGGCTCTAAGGGGAAGGGCTGGAGTGCTCAGAATGGTAGGGAGCACAGAGGTGAGAGTGCTTTGGGACAGATGCCATTTTGCCACCCAGAATAGAAGTGTTGTAAGATTTTAACAGCATTCGCACACCAGTATATACCAGATTAGTGACATTTGTCCACATGTTGTCGTATTTTCTTACCCAGCTTTAATGTGTATGTTTTAAATAGTCTTAGAGCTAAAAGATTTTAGAAATAATCTAGTCTGGGGCTCTTAGGGTCTGTATCGTAGACTCAAAGGGAGTTGATGGAGTTCAACAGATTTTCAAATGTATACCTAATGCAGAAAATGTTAGGAACCCCCTGGTCTCTCCAACACTTCCATTTACAGATTGAGAAACCGTAGCCAGCTGAGCATAAGGGCTCTGCATGCAATGGTTTTCAGGGGGATGTTTGCAGCGGGTGGTCCAATTCAAGTTCCATTATTGAAGGGTACCGTAGGGTGTTACAGGACATCATGTTGTCACTGTACCTTTTCTTCAGGGTCCCTCAGGGGCTTCCCTAGCTGGTCTGGGCTCTTGGTAGGGTAGGCGTGGGGAGTTGGTGGAGACAGTAGCTCTTCCTAAAGCGATAGAAGTACTTGCAGTGACATCATGTGGAGCCTTAGCAATCCACTGGGAGAGGAGTTCAGGGTCTGAGTGTAAACCATCTAAAATGTGTTGTCAGACCAAGGAAGGAAAGGGGTTGAAAGCAGATATTAACAATTCACTTAGTATTTACGGTCCAGTGGGCCCTTTCCGTGTATCAAGCTATTTAACCTTTATGAGAATCTTAAGAACTGCCATCCCCACTTTACAGATGAAGAACTCAGGGTCTAGAGAGAGGGATGGGTACCTTGCCAAATTCCTACCACCAGGAGAACTAGGATTTGAACCAACATAGTTGGGCTCCAGCGTCTTCACTTCCAACTACTACCTCATGCTGCCTCTTAAGAGTTGAGCTGTGGAACCAGGGAACGAAACGGGGAAGGGCAGATAAGTGGGTGCTCGGGTTGGGTGGGGCGGACTCCACCAGGTGTCAATGCCCAGGGTCAAGCTTCACATGGCATGGTGCTGGAGTTCTGGGCTGGTATGGAGGGCAGCAGCCACAGGGTGGACAGTATGTATTTAAGAGTCCAGAAGCGACTTGCACTATGTTCATCCATGTTTGTAGAGCCTGTGTTGGTACTGGGGACAGGAGATGTACCTCGCACCTGGGACTGAAGACACTTGTAGGTGTTTCCAAAGGAATGGAAAATTGAGAATGTGATGGTTTATCTTTGGGGCTGTGCCCTCCCCTTCCCGAGCTGTTCCTCCTTTCTTTCCTCCGGGATCCAGTGCCCTCATCCTCACTTCTCCTTGGTCAAAATTCTGCTCTCAGGAAGGGAAGGAAAACTTTCAGACTGAGGTGTGCCATAGCTGAGGGGGCATAGATGTTACCCTTGATGCTATTTTGAGTGTGTTGTTTACCTCTTCCTGTGTCTCCAAAGAGCCACATGGACAGCATGACTTGGGATTAAGCTCCAAATGCTCCTGTCACATCTTCTACCCATGTCAGGGTCCTTCCCTGGACTCTGCTTAGCCTCCTCTTTGTCTTTGTCCTTTTGGGTATGAGGACATCCACGTCTTCCCCAACACTGCCCTGTGGCTCTCCCTCTCCCCAGGCCTTGTTGGCATGGGCTAGGCAGGGGGGCTGGACTCAACAGGTGCTATACTGGGTTGACTTGTGTTGGGGCAACTACGTACAGTGCTTGGGCCTGGGGAGTGCCAGGGGTGGGCCAAGTGTGACCATTCCTGAGGTCCTACTATCCTCTGGACTTTACATACCTTATCTATGCACTCTACCCAATAACCCTGTGTGGTCAGTATTTGTGAGCTCATTCTCTGGATGAGAGAGTTGAAGATTAGATAGTTGGAAGGAATTGGCTGAAGCTCAGGCAGCTAATAGCATGGCAGAGCTGGGACTCAGTCTTTACCTGTCTGATGGCAAAGCCTATGTGTGATAATTGCCCTGCCCTGGAGCAGCCAGAGAAACAAAGGGCAAAGATAGAAGGAGGAAGTCTAAGGCAATTACAGTGAGTGAAGCTGGGGGGTGCCTGAAGCTTTTTATTTTTGGCTTCAGGGTCCCATGGTTTGCTGGAGAGGGGCTTGGTGCAGGGGCACGGGGATGGGTGAGCATCCCCCCAGCCATACTTTGGTCCTCCCCACCTGGAGGGGGGAGGCTGTTTTGCTTATAGTGACTTCCCCCGCCTGAACTCCAGCCCCAGGACACCACCCCAGACTCATCCAGCAGCTCCCTGGGGCTCACCTTAGCCTGTGCTGCAGGATCAGACAAAATGGGAACAAAACCCTAGAAAAATGGCAGCCTGGGGTTTTGGGCATTAGCAATGTCCATAAGCTTGCAGTTGGCCTCACATAAAGTGACAGGTGAGATTGGCCCTTGGATGCTCACTTTTTTTTTTTTTTTTTTGCTACCTCTGCAGTTCCTTTCTGGGAAGAATGATAGGGCTCCTCCCCTCCCCTGCACTGCACACTTCCTGGCTGAGCAGAGAGGGACGCTGCAGATGGCTTAGAGGAGCCCCAGTGGTCTCGGGCTCAGCTCCTGAGGCTGGAAAGGGAGGATTCCGGCTCTCCCCTGAACGGCTGGCTCAACTCAGCTCCACTTCTAGGGATTGGGGTACTGGGGTGGTGTTCCTCTCCGCTTCTGGGCTTTAGGCAGCGTCTTGAGAACTGTATGGCTGAGAGAGAGGAAACAGGTGGATACCACGTGGGCTGGAGGAAGCCCAGGGTCACCAACCCACCCTTGGGCCAGGAGGCGATTGCTCCCTTAGGAGAATGGTGTATTAATCATCCGATCGCTGAGATGTCAGGCAGCAGAGAGTGGAAGGTTAGAGTCGGGGCTTGCTAGCTTTGCAATGAGGAACCGATTTAGCACTGGTTTGAGTCACTTTTCAGTGCTGCTTCTCAGCGATGAGTTGGATGTTGGAAAGAATTGAATGTGCTAACTTATGCCAGGTGAATTACAGTGTACTCGTTGCTTCTGAGGTGTTTTCCTGGAGTCATGGAACTTTATAGCTGGAAGAGACAGTCTAGTCCAGTGCCTGATGGTGGGTTTGCTCTCTGTCCCATTTATTCTATCGTACTAAACTTAATGGACAGGGGAAATGACTTGCCCGAGTTGGTACACTGTGTGAGGGCTGGGGAGGGGGCCGGGTCCCAGGTAGCAGTTGCTCTTCTCCGTTCTCCATGGAGGGGGGGACCCAGTGAATTCTGTGCTCCTAGAAACCCTCATCAAAAATATGACCAAAGTGAGCTGAGTGGAGGAGCAGCAAATGTAAATAACGTCACACATCACATGTTGTTTTTCTATTGACTTGTTAATTTCAGAGATCGTTTATCTTCTATATTGTATTTAGAATGGATGAACATTTAGATTTCTAAGCCTTCTCCCTTACCTGCTATGCCAAGCTTTTTCTCTTTTCTTTTTTTTTTAAAATGCATTTAAAAACATTAAGTGGCCTAGAGGGGTCTTACGTGTTTGTTGGGGGAAACAGGGTGATTTGAGGGAAAGGGAAAGGGATGAGGAATTAGGCAGTCATGAGGTTCAAATCTTTTCTCCACTACTGATTGGCTGTGTAACTTGGAGCTGGTTACTTTATTTCTCAGAATTTTTCATCTTACCTGTGAAATGGGCAATAGGAAGGGACCCCCTCAATGGGTTATTCTGAGGATTAAATGAAATCATACATGCTCACTGTAGCACCTAACATAGCAAACCCTCAATAAAGGTTATTGTTACAGTATTTAAATCTTTAAACTGAGTACTTAGCATTAATTTTCTTTGCCTTTTCAGGATGTTAGGTTTTCAGCATGGAACTCCCCCCTTTTTTTAAAAAAAGCCATTGCTTTGTGAAGTTGAATGTTCTTCTGTTGGCTCATATAAGTGGAAACACACATCTGTATTTTAAATTAGATCACCTGGTGTTTATAGCATCTCTAGGGTATACAAAGGGCTGTTACATGAGTTTTGTTTAGTTTTTTTATAAGCTCATTAATTTTCACAGCATTCTTATGAGACAGGAATTAGACATATTGTTCATGAATTAATAAAAGTACAGAGAGGTTTAGGCACTTGTCCAACATCACAGAGAAAAATTGGTGGCAGCCAGGAACAGTATCTGCACTGCATCTCCAGGCTGCAGACCTGGCGCTGGCTTGCTCTCTGCCGACGTGCATGCTTGGCGTTTGCAGGTGTATCTTTCTCCTCCAGTTGGGTTTTGCATATCTTGCATCTTCTGGTTACAGGAAGGTCATGGGGGGGGGGGCAGTGCACTTACAGACTATTCCTCTTCCACATTCTCTGACTAGCTTTATTGTCTTTTCCTGCCTTGATGGATATTTAGACTTGGGACCAGCTTTGACTCTGTTTCGGCTACTTTATATGTCAATTCCTTTCTTTTTCTCTCCTTGGAAGCCTAACTTTGCAGCATCTTTGATTTTTGGCTTCTAACACCTGTCTTGAGGCTAACTGCTTAGTTTTGTCCCTTGTTGTAAGATAAGATGAGGAAAGGAGGGTAGCACAGGTGGATAACTCAGGTTTCCTATAGGAGGTAGGAATTGAGCTGGGCCTTGAAGTTTGAATAACATCCCAACAAGTGGAGAGAGTGGGGGGGGGGTGGCTCAGAGGCAGCAAGAACAGAAAAGAAGGCAGCATGGCCTGGTGTCATGGAACAAGCTTGGGTTTTGGAGCTGGACAGAATTGGATTCAAGGTGTGGACTCTGGTTCTTACAAGACATAAGACCTTGGGCAGGTTCCATAACTTCTCTGGTCCTTGACTTTCTTACCTGTAAAATAGGGACAATACAATGTCTCAGATTTGTTGGAGCTTATTAAATGGTACATGTGAAAGCAGCTAGCACAAAACTCCCCTGGTAAGCTCTCACTATATGTTGATTTTTGTGTCATTTCATGCTACCTGTGCTGCTGGCTTACGTAGGCAAGGAGAGAAAGAGCCCGAGTGTGGGAAAAGCTCCTGTTCCTGCTCTAACCTCTGGGCTGGCCAATTGCTCAATGCCGAGCAGTAGGAATGCCCCCTCCACAGGTGAGCCTGTTGCTCCAGGGCCTGGCCTTGAGGGCCCTGCCTAGCGGAGCTTGCACACTTGCACACCGAGCTAATGCTGACTTATCTTGCCCTTGTTAAAACTCAGCCTGGGAGTGTAAAGTGATGTCAGCTCCTGTGTCCCTTATCCTCCATGCGCGTGGTGGTGAATTCCCGCTGTGGCTTTGTGATCTCACACGACATTGTTACAGAAACCCCTGTATTTATAATACATGGAGTTCAGGGACACCCTGATGTTGGAGCAGCTTGGACTTACTTTGCTCTTGTGAATCAGATGTGCTTGTGGAAACCTGCCCTGTCCCAGCCCTAGAACCCAGGGGCCTTGTCTTGTCCCAAACACCTTCAGAAGACCCTTGCCATGTCCATCTTGCTAACTGGCTCTGTCTGTGTTCACTGATCATCTGCTCTGCGTCGGGGTTTTGGATCTTCGCTCCAGCATTTCCATCTCTGGACTTGGACCTCTGCTAACGAGATGTGTCCGTGGTCCCTTAGTCCTTAATTCTCACCACCTTTCTTCACGTTTGATGTAGAAGCCTCACCAGGCACCATCTTTTCTCTTTAGTGACTGAAACTGCTACTTAGCTCAGGCAGTAACACTTGGGTTTCTGGCACTGGATGTCCAAAGTTCTTTAATTCTATCTTTAGTTGAATCCCTGGATCCAGACTTTTTATAGGTGAAACCCACCACCCCTATCCATCCAGCCTGCCAGAAATGTGCCTTGCTGGACTTGATTCTAGACCCCAAACTCAAACTCCAGAGATTCTGATTCGGAAGGTTGGTTAGGGAAGGGGCTTGGGTGTGTTGGAGAACTACAGGGAAGTGGAGGGTAGAACTCTGCCTGGAATCCCAGGTGCTTCTGATGCAGGGAGTGTGTGGCTGAGACACCCTGAGCAACACTGACAGAATACTGAGATTTCTGCAAGTCTGACTTTCACATAAAGGGAAATGTTGCCATGTTGGCCAACAGCGAGTTAAAGTCACAAGGTTTAAGACCAGGTAAGAATCACTTGTTTTAAATTAGAGCTGCTTTGGAGATGGAGAACAATTTAATTTCCTAAGGAGAAGGGTAAACATTCTCTCCCTAGGTTTGTCTACCCTAAGAATTTTGCTTGATGAGCCGTTTCTACAGAGGGAACTCCCAGGTGAATTTTGGGCCATGCTTTGTCCAAATTAAATTAAATTAAACTTTGAGTGTGTTCAAGTCTGTGATTAGGACCTGTGCCTGGGCTTACAGAGTGTGTAGAGTGTATTCTAATCAGGCTCTGTTGTCACTTCCCCCTCCAGTCCTTGCCCTTAAGTTGCCCCACACTCCAGCCGGCTCCCACTAACTGTTAGTAACGTCTTTTCGATAAGTACTTCATGGGTGATCTTTTTCTGAGCTATGTTTTTAGAAGAAAAGATGAAAGGAGACTGGAGAATTAAAATCAAGATAAGCACTCTCTCCACTGGAATGTTATTAAGAGGATGTGGTCATTTAAAAGTACTTTCTCCTCTTCTCTTCAGTGTTTGACATCTGAAGTCACAGAAGATGCTATCACACCTTGCTTTATTAACATGGCTAGAGTCACCTGTTTCAAAAAGCCCAGGAACATTAACCTTAAATGAAAAGAGTGGCACGAATGGAAAGATAAAGGGAAACTGGCTTTTTGGCAGCAGGAGACGCCGGCTCTCAGCCAGGCCCCTGCAGTTACTCTGTTAAGTGGCCCCATGAATTTATTTTACAGGGAGATCATTTCCACTATCTCAGTATACTGAGGGCTGTCATTGTTCAGACAGGATTCAGAAATCCAGTTAAGTTACATAACGTGCTGCTCTTCTAGGAGAATGGGGGGGGGGTAAGTACGTTAGTGAAAGGGGTAGACCCTGGAGATCAGAATCGGCTTTCTTGGTGGCTCAGGAGGACTTGCCAAGAAGGGTCAAGAGGGTTCAAGAGAAGTTGGGCTGTGGATCACGCACACTCTGGCCACAGCCACTGAGCCTGAGGCCAAGGGCCTGGCTGGCAGGGCAGAGCTCTTGCAGGAAGGGTGAGGGGAAGCCGAGCTTGCGGGGTTATGGGCTTCATAAGCTCGCAGAAACCCCTAGAGCCAAGGCACTGTTGCTAATTCCGTTTCTTTGTACTGAGCTCTGGGCTTACCCATTTTGTTACTTGTTACAGACTGAATAGTCGTAAAAGATGGCTGGGGTAGGGTAGGGTGGTGGGGTAGTCCTTTTTGGGTGTGGTGACGTTATAGCCCAGCTTTTATGAGAGTGCAGATTCCCAACGTCCTCCTGCATTGACTTCATAGCCTCCTTGTCAGACCGTATGTCCCGACTTGGGGGTTGTGGAGACCCTCGTGCTTGGTTGCTCTGACAGCGTATCAGGGCAGCTTTGAGGTCTGCAGATCTTCACATCCAGGTCTTGCCACTTCCCTTCTAGTGTCTAACGAGGCAAGCAATTTTAGTTCATTAGCACATGAGAATAGTTCCTTATTCAATAGAGTAAGGACTGAGCAATCCGTTTGATCAAAAGTGGAACAGCTGCTTCTGCTCTGGTTTCTGATGGAGCTGCTTTGCAAATGGCCACTTTGGTCCTAGAGCCAAAGAGAGTGGGGCAGGGGCAGAGAGACCAGGTGTGAATCAATTTAGCCATCCGGGAAGCTAGCTCAAAGCCTGTGTGTCATCGTGACAGCTTCAACATTGTATAGAAGGAAAGGCAAATTAGTACCCTGGCAGGAAGTGCTTTCCACTCACTAAAAAAATAAGAAAAGATGATAAACTGTTACCATTTTGTAGGGGTGAAGGTGGGCATTAGTCCAGGACTGGTTGGTGTAGATGGAGCCTGGCACTTAGGAGGGGCTGGGTCATGGTATTGCATGTTGTATAAATTGCCTTGACCTTGAGTTGGGTAATTTAGCAGTTTTCTTGGAACAGGCACGTATACCTAAATATTAAAATCATTGGACATATATATGAATAGCTGGTAACACAAAGGAATTGGCTACTTTAATGAGGCCTTTTGTATAAATACTTATGGTGAGAACATGGTATCAATATTTTGGGTCCTTTAAGGTCAAACTAGAATAGTTTAATAGTGACTGATTTTGATTCTTTAAAATTTTACTTCTGTCTTATTACAAAAATATGTTGTAAAAATTGTAGAAAAAAATTCCACTCAAACCCAAACTCAAAATAAGTAACTCTATGAAACAAAAAGATACTCACTACCCACATTTTATTACATTAATATAACTTTCTAGTCCTTTTTTATATGCATACCTATATATTTTTACAAAAGAGATCACATCACACATTTTGCTAAGTTTTTTTCACTTATGTGTATATGTCTATAAATGTTTTGCATCCTTTTATTTTTGAACCTACATCACTGGCAATTGTTTTGTATCCTTTTTAATGAGTAAACACTATTTTATCACAATTTCTCTAATCAGTCTATTGTCAGACATAGATTAGTTTGAACTTTTTTGGTAACAAAAGTTTTGTGATGAGTATTTCTGTAGTAAACTGTTGCATATGCTTATTGTTTTATACTATGTTTCTAGAAGTACCTAGGTCAAAGGATTTGTAAGATTTTAAGACATTGTATAGTTTTTAATAGAACATCACCCCACAGGTATTTTTATTTTGCATTCCCATCAGTAGTGATTGAAAGTTTGTTTCCTTCAAACACTGATCAATTCCAGAAATTGTTAAAAAATCTTTTCCAATTAGACTGTAGAATGTATCTATGTTGAGCTTTTTTCATCTGCAACGGCTGACTGTATTGGTTTTGGACCTTGGCTTTCATTTTCTTGCCGCTTTTCCTACCAGAGTGTTTATTCTCCTAGATAACGCTTGGTATGCCTTATGTGTGTCTTGCTGCCATTTCAGAACAATATTTTCTGGAAAGAGTGACTACCTTTTAATTTAATTATGTCATATGCTCATTCAATTAAATTCAACAAATACCTACTTGAGCAACTTTTCTGTGCCAGGCACTGTGCTAGACACTAGCATACAATTTTGAGAAGACACCCACCTCTTCTACGGTCTAGGGAGGGAAGATGAGCAAGTCAATAGGCAATTTAAATTCTTTATTAGAATTTAACCACTAGGTGCTTTGGATGCATGTAGAATGGGCATCTAACCCATTTTTAGGTAGATACGGGGGACTTCTTGGAGGAAGAGATGAATTTGCTGAGCCCTAAAGGACAAATAGTAGTTAGCCAGATATGGAGGGGTGTGTTTATGTGCACGTGTGTGCGCACATGCCAATAAAGAAGGAATAGTATTAACAAAGTACTGTGTAGTTAACACTGGTGTTAATGGAAGTCACGGAGTGCAAGGGAAATGCATGGAGTTGAATATACCACGTGTGTGGCTGGAGCTCACAGTGGGAGCAGTAAGGCAGGAGTTGGGTTGGTTAGCAAGAGATGAAGCTGAACAGTAAGAGGTGACCAGATTATACAGCATTTTATGTTGCATGTTTGGCAGTGTGGATATTTTTGTCTGATATCTAGCGTTGTCATTGATGGTTTTCAAATAAGTGACAGGACAGTGGAAAAAATAGTGAAGGTTGGGAATGGATTTGGGGTAGAGGGCAGATTGTAGGTATTCCTGGAATCAGGGAGAGGATCCAGGAGGCCCTTTGGAAGATGGGGCCAAATGTGGATAAATAGATGACAGCAGTAAACAGGAAGAATCGATGCGTGTTATTTGCTGAAAGGGGTGAGGAGAGAAGAGCCAAAGGTGGTACCCACATTTCAGGAGGATGGAGATACCATCCCACAAATTTGGGAACACAGAGGAGGGGGATCGGTCTCTTCAAGAAATAAACAAGGTTTGGAGATGTTGGATGTGTTAGGATTTTGGTGGTTGTCATACACCAGAGTGGATTTCCTCCAGTCTGATATGTGGATGTGAAGCTCAGTTGAGTTTTTAAGGAAAATAGAGAGTTTTGGAGTTAGTAACGCACAGCAATTGAAATGTGGGAGTAGACAATGATGCCAAAAGTATATAGAATGAGAAGAAAATTAAGTCCCCAACAAAAAGCTTGAGGGACTCCAGTATTTAGAGGGAAAGGTACAGATTGAGATGGAGCACGTAGAAGTGTTGTCAAGGAAAGCCTTTTGCAGAGAACGGCATGTCTATCAAATGGCGCAGGTTCATCAGACGAGACGGGGATACAAAGTTGCCTTTGGACTTGGCAAAGAGGAGTTTTTTGACCTTGTTGGTAGGAACTGGGTGCAGGTGGATTCGATTCTAAAGGGTTCAGGGTTGAATGGGAGGTAATAAAATGGAGACGATAAATGTAGTCATCTCCTTAAGATTGGTTGTGGAGGGATGAGAGAGAGGGGAGGCAGCTGAAAGACAGATGGTTGTGAAGGGAAGCGAGGAGGGAGAGGTGCTGACTCAGCTGCAGGGATGAAGCTGCCTGATGTGGAGAGAATTCTGATGACGAACCCCTGAAGGCTGGGGGGCCTGCCAGAAGGGGGAGAGACACAACTGGGATCTAGAATTCAGGTGGATTCACTAGTCTGAGACCAGAAGAGAAAGATTCTGCACCTTTTGGGATAGAGGGAAATAACAAAGGACAGGTGTGGATGGGGTAGGGTGGCAGGGAATTGGGGGATTTGCCATGTGATAGTTTCTATTTTGTGCAGTGGGAGATGAGATTTTCTGCAGGGCATTGGAAGGGAGGGTGGTTGGTGGGAGGTTTGAAGGGATTGGAGAAGATTTTCCAGTTGCTATGGAGAGTAGAAAAGGGAGCTGAACAGGGATGGATCAGAAGATTCTCAGGCAGCACTGAGGGTCCTGTTGAGCTTGAAGCTGACAAATTTTAAGTGACACCAAATCTGTTCATGGCATTGTGATTTTTTTTTTTTTTCTTCTCTCTAGCTGAGAAGGCAAACTCCAGGGTTTAGGATTTTTCCAGTTGAGTAGCAGAAAATTGATGAGGCAAGCTATTTTAGAGGGCAATGTAATAGCGTGGCTGAAGTGATTAACTATGGGTTCAAGGTTGGGCAGGGAGGAGACAATGATGGGGCAGTTGAAAGACCAGGAGAGAATGTAGAAGGGTCAAGGGGACTGCAGGTTGGCGGAAGGTTAAAGAACTTGGGGTGTAGTGCATGTGGTGAAAATAAGTAGGAGAGATGCAAAAAAAGAATTGTAGTCAGAAAGGGGAGATTTTGGATTTCAGATTTCAGAATTGTATGTTTCAGAAAAGGGGTAATATTCAACATACTTCACTGGCATTGACATTGAGAAGGACAAATTGGGGCCAGCAACCAATGCAGCCACACTGGTGTGTAGCAGGGTGTGGATATGGGAGATGTGTGTAACCATTTTTGGAGCTGAGGAAGATAAGTTAGAGCACTGGATGAATCACTTCCATGAATATTGAATTTTCCCAGATTTGTGATGTGACTTGGGAATGAAAAGGGAAGATCATGAGTCTGATACCAACATCATTGAGTGAGAGGCTATTCCTGTCCATGTCATTCCAAGGTATTTCTGGGCTGGATAATAGAGGAGAAAGTATAGCAGGGTGTCCCCCTAAACCTTGGTTGATCAGAAGCTCTAAAGGACAATGGCAGAATTATACTCTGGAGCAGCATTGGGAAAAGTGGCACACGGGGGTCCCCTTTGCCAACCTTGAAATCTGGAATAATAAGCATCCATCTGGGAGGATGACGTGAGACAATGTTCTCTGAGGAATCAAGTTTAAGACAAAGAACTGGAAGGAATATTAAAGAGGTCAAAGATAATAGTAGACTTTGTTTACCCTGAAATAGGCAGATGTTGGAAGGAGGAGAGTAGTGGGAGATGGACGCAGGGAGGAATGTTAAAACCACAGGGGAGTGAGCAGACAGAGGCTTATATTTTGAGTGGTGACTTTGGGATGACCAGAATATAAGGCACGAAGGGATTAGCAGGCTGCAGCATTTCCAAATGATTATTCCCAGCAGCCTCCTGATGGATAGAGGCTGGAGGGGAGAGGAGCTCAGGCCAGCGTGCAGGGAGTGAGCTGTAGCTTGCAGCAATTGTACTCCGAAGAAATCCCAGGACAAGTGAGCAGGTCATCACTGGAATTGGTTCCAGGGCTTTGACCACATGTTGGAAACAACTAGTCTCTTGTGGGACATATACTGTATCTGGTTTTCCTGCAGTAGAGTACACCTGCAGTGTGACTTAATTGTGCTAGAATTGAGACTAGCAGTCTATCAAGTGGAAGCCACAAACCCTTTAGGATTGAGGGAGGGTGGAGCAGAGATGCATTCATAGGCAGGCAAGAATCTGAACCAGGGAGTTCTCAGCTCTGCTGCATGTTGGCCCCCAGGCACAGTGTCCAGAAGCACATCAGCGCTCAGTTGACATTTATTCAGCAATCGAGCTATAAAAATTACTTGAAAAATGGAGTGATGTGTGTTACTCTCTTGATTTTTCACAAGAAAGTGGTAAGTTGGGCTTAGGCATTTTCTCACCCTGGCCCTCAAGTTCTTTGGTGTTTAAAAAAAATAAAATAAAAATCAAAGAGCCATGGGATTGCCATTCATGGCAGAGCTTGAACATAGGGAAGGAGAATTAGTGAGCTGAGGGATATTACAAGAATGACTACACAAGAAAATAACTAAGGATACAAGGAAACATGACGGAGCTTGCTTTGTTAGATGGTCATGTATCCCAGCTCTCTAGTATGATGTCTTGCATGCACTTCACAAATACCTAAGTATGTGTGTTGGTGAGTCTTCTGTTGCTCAGATTAGCAGGAGAAAGTAACAGCAATTGTGCACCTTTATCAGGGCCAGTGCTGGAATGAAAGGTATTATGTAGTGTGGCTACAGCTGGCATACTGAAGGGGACCTGAAATGACAGTTTCTCTTCCTGCCATGGCAACATGGCTTTTCATGGCCCAGCACACCTTGCCATTGTGGCTAGGGGCTGAGCCTCCTATGGGAGGGAAAATCACGGATTAGGTGGTGGAGGAGAGAATTCCCTCCTTCCTTCCTGCACTCACAAATGCTTGCTGCCTGCCAGCTTTGTGTTCAGTGCTGGGAACACAGGGATGGTGAAGTCCTCTACTTCTTGCAAGCAGCCGTCAATGCAGTTTGCTACATGTTTGGCTGTGCTGAGGAAGGCTTCCAGAAGGTGAAACGGGCTTTGGCAAATGAAAAAGAGCTTGAGTTAGACGGCTATTCATTAGAAGAAATTCCTTAGAAGGAACTATACCTTAGAAGGAACTTAAAATGTGTGAAGGTAACATGCGAAAATAACGAGGCAGAAAAAGTCACCGTGTCTTTGAGGGAATAAGTTAGCGTCACCAGAACCTAGAGTGCATGGTAGAATGAAGGACCCCTGTTTTGAGGGGTTTAAACTTAAAGTCGAGAGGCTTGATTTTTTTTTTTTTTTTTTCTTCTAAGCAGTGAGAGCTACTGAAGCAAGTAATGGGAAATTATTACGCTTTTACTTTAGCAACGTCTCCGTAGTGGCGGTGAGAAGGTTTCTAAGACGGAGGGACTGATTCAGGTATGCAAGAGTTGAGACCTTGCGGCTCAAAGCATCCTCCGTGGAGCAACACCATTAGCATCACTTGGGAACACTTTAGAAATACAGACCCTGGGGCTTCACCCAGACATACTCATCTAACAAGAGTCCCAGGTGACTTGTGTGCACAGGAAATCTGAGATGAGCTGATTGAGGAGCAATGGGATGGTTCTTAGGCCATTCACGTGGACCCCACAGGAAGGATGACCTGACCTTTTCCTCTCGTACCACAGGCTCATAAGCCATTCCATGATCTTTTTGGGAAAGATGATAGAGATTTTAAAAACATGTATGTTTCAATACTTGCAGAAATTCTATCGTTTTGGAGCCATGGTTTTTCAAAACGTTTTAAATTCACGGATTGTGAACAGGTTCAGGGAGGCATGCACAGGAGAAAGTCTCCAATACCATTGTAAGGGTGCTTGCTATATGCTAAACACTATTTTAAGTGTTTATATAGAACATTTAATTCTCAGTTACTCTTGGAGAGACTTATTTGTCTCCATTTCACAGGGGTATTTTCATAAATGAAAAAACTAAGACATGAAGATGTCAGACACTTGGCCCAAGGCTACAGAGATAGTTGAGGAACTGGGATTTGAACTCAGTTCACAGAAATGCCAGGTATACATGCACTAACACTATATCCTATAGCCTAGCATACAAACCTCTGTGTATAAATCAATATTGATAGAAGAATAACTCAGCATGAAGAAAAATTTAAAATGTACTTTTTTTCCCTTGGCCAGGTCAGAGCGAAGCAAAGGCAATATATTTTTGGCCTTTAACAATTTTTCTATTTGTTAGCTGTTCTGTGCATATCTGAACTTAGATCGCATATCTGAATGCAATTTAGAGCTAGAAAGGAATGAAATTGAGGAAAATGCCTCCCTTTGACTTTTAAAAATGGGAAAATCCACTAATTAAAAAAGTTACATTAAGGTCTCTCTTGGGAGAGGGGGAATCATACCACAGAAGTTCCCCTTTTTCTGTGCCTGAAACTCAAACCTTCCTTCAAGACCCAGCTGACTGTCATTCTGTTGAGAATCCTTTTACCATTTTCTGAGATGGGCGGGGGTTGTGCTCTCATCCCTTCTATTTGTGATGACAGCAGCTGACCCTATTGAGCACAACTGTGTATTGGGGTGCACTTTATCACCTTATAACAGCTCTGTGAGATCCCCCTCACTATCCCCATCTGACAGAGGAAGAAACTGATGTATTTTGAGATTAAGTAAACTCATCTGATACCATGCAGTTAATAAGCAACAGAGCCAGAATTCAAATTCCAGAAATTGTCATAACTGCAGAGCTGTCTGCCTCTCTTGTCATGCTGATTCAGTTGTCTTTCTCCTCTCTTCCGACTCTGTCATTCATTTAAAGTATCGAGGGTGCTATTTTAGTGCTGGGACGTAACGGGTGACCAAGCACGCTCCCTGCCCCCAGGTGCTTCCAGTGTAGGCAAAAGGTGGAGGAAAAGACCTTCCAAAAAGTGAGAAGGGAGCATTGATAAAGATCTGGAAGGGAGAAAACACAGTCCTTTCCAGGGCTGCCTGTGTGGCTGGGGTACAGAGGTCGCTGTGCAGGGGGAAAGTTCAGTCTAGGGAGATCTGAACAGCCTGCAGCCAGAAAGCTTTGGGATTTAATGGGAGCCACTGAATGGTTTTAAAGAAACGGGGAAAATGTGATTTTAAACCATATTCACATACATACCAACGATTAGTGACTGTAGAGAAACTAACCAGCCAGTGGGCTATATTCAGAAATTCCCATTCAAGAAGTTATTTAAAGAATAACAATGAAAGACATGGGGGGAAACCAATAAAACGTAACACTTTATTATTTTTTTATCTTAGAAGGAATTCACCAAAGGCTTCATATTATGCTATGGCATCTTTAATTATAAAAATAAGCAAATAAAATAACTTGCATCTGTCATTACCATGATATGTTTCATACCCTTTATATGCACATGGAGCTTAAAAATGTAATTTAACAATAAATAATGACATATACCAGATATGCTCACTGTTTATTCCAGTACTCAGCCAAAAACCTAAATATCATTTAAATTATAAATACATAATGCAAATATAATGGCACAAAAATGTCTAAAGTGCAACCAAATCACAAGAGAGAAAGAATCATGCAAACTGTGGTCTAGATCAGCCCCCGAATCACTCTGCAGCAAACACGAGATGAAGCTTTGGAAGTTTAATGGGGGAGTGGGGGAGGGAGGGAGGAGGGCAGGGGACAGAAGCAAAAAACTAGCAACACTGTGAGAACTGCTTTTCTGTATGTTGCAGATACATGTATTGTAGATACATATATAAATACCATCGTGGGGAGAAAAGGCGGGTACCACGGTTTGTAAGAGATCACAGCGAAAGAAAATCTACTGGATGGAAAGAAAAGAGTTTGCTAGGAATACTCATGAACTACTCAATGCATTTGGGGGTGGGGTGGGGTCCTGGCTTGGTGGGTTTGCGAAATGGACACAACACACAAACTTTAATAGCTTTTCTGGTTCAGAGAAGTCAGCCTTGCCTGGGAGGGTGGGAGGGAGGGGGAGAGTCTAACTTAGAAATATGGTCTACCTGATTTCCAAGAGGCTAAGGCAGTGTCCATATGTTTGGGGACCTGGGGATGGGACAGTTCGGGTATAAAAATGCCCTTAACGATCTGATGTCAGCATGCTTGGAGGCTGTGTGGGAACAAGGGCAGCCACGTTGTGTGCTGCTGCTGCTGCGGGGTCTGCTGCGACAGCTCTTGGTCCTTGAGCAGCACGTTACTGGTTTTAAAGGCTTTATGGTAAAGTTGTATTGCTTTTCACTTTCCTGGAGAATGTGCCCTCCCTCCTCCCACCAGGATTCCTATCGCTTGTTCAGGGCAAGTCTTGAGTTTTTAGCCTAGTGAGAGTCAAGCACCAATAGTTTCTACCTAAGCGAGTTTGGAGTGGCCCCTGCAGTCCCACCCCTCCTCCCTCTTCTTCTCTTAACATGGACCTTTGGTGGGCAGTGACGATCATAGGGGACTGTTGGGTTCAAGGACAGTGACCCTGAGAAACTACTGTTGTTCATAGATAGGTTAATCATTTGGCTTTGGTGGTTGCCATCTTGTAAACATCACGGCAGAAATGATCGAACCACCAGCTCTTCCCCCTCTTTCTTTACTTTTTTTTTTTTCTTTTTTCTTTTTTTAAATGATCCTACAGAGGTGGTCCAGCTGCCAGGACTACTTTGGCAGGCAGCGTGCTACAGGACAAAAATGTAAGAGGAGTCTATTAAGGCTGGACAGCCCAGGGTTATTCATATTCCCTCAGCCCTAAGTCCCCCGGACTCAAGACCCAAAGGCTGGTTGACTCGTTCCTGATTGATTGAATGGAAAGTCTCTCACCCTGTCATCATCTGCCAGAGTACTAGGCATCGATGAGAGGTGGCAAGTTGAGAACTGCCACTTCTCAAGGTTATAGTCAGCCTCTTCAATGCTGTGAGTGGTCCAAACCCAAAGGGATGCTCTTTTTGGTTCCAGTAATTCCCAGTTGGACATGACAGCTCTTTCAGGATGGGTCTAAGTCAAGAGTAGCCTCTGGGTTGAGGTGGGCTGGGAGATTAACATCTTGCCTGGGGTCCTTCAGATAAACCTGTTGGTTTTCCTATCTAATACAGGCCCATCTTAAGTTTTGATGTTGAGTTAAAACTACTTCTACCCCCTTAGTTATAAAAAAAGGCCACAAGGAGCATTTATGTGGATATCTGGAAGTGAGATAGTTATTCCATTCCCAGGAAAAGAAAAATAAAGCTAAGTTACAAAACTAAATCTATATGCAATAAAGTTATTATATACTGCTTTGTTTAAGCAGAGTCCTCTGGAATTTATGTACAGTACATTAGTTTTCAGCTATTTATATTCCACAGTTAGACCTTAAGATTCTCTGGTTTTAAGACAATTGTTAAAGATACTTTTAAAGCTCTGAGCAGTTACAGTACGTAAAGATGTTAGCTTTTTGTTTTTTCATTAGATGCAAGAAGATGCAAGCTCAGAGTCTGGAGAGCCAGGCTCGAGCAATTTGGTAAATGTATCAGAAAGGAAATTAGATATTGGAGGATCAAGACCTTAAGACACTAGCTCATTAGAGATCAAGAATTCAAACATGACATTCATATTCGTCCATGGCCAGCACAGATTCATAACACGAATTCCACTTAACATCTTTATGAGCATTTAAGACATGCATTTAAATAAAGTTTCTCATCGGCTATCGCTATTGGGGCAACCATTCTAAAAGGGCTCCACATCTTCAAATTACAGTGACTGGGCAGTTATGTGAATGTTTTGTGTTTTGAGGGTCATTTGAGGGGAGCTGGGAAAAGACATGGCAGAGGAAGGTGATAGAAGGGGGGGCGGTGGGGTGCTTTCTCCGGAGGAGAGGCAGAATGATCACATGTATTCTGTTGGTGGGAAATGCTGCCATTGCAGAATGTTTGGGATATTGATTACAGAACCCTAGTTTCATGCAATTTTCTTTAAGGGGGGGGGATAGAAAATAGGAACTACTTTAAAAAAAAAAAAATCAAACCAGGCACAGTACAACTCAACGTTGGTGTGTGTCCACACCGCTAAAATGAGACTAGTTTGGTGAGGTGTGGTGAGTATACCTCTCCCTGGTTATGCACTCTCCTGGGACGTGCGTTTGCTGTGGGAGGGAGAGTCCCCCTCACCTCGGAGGTTCCTGAGGAGGACTTTCAGCTTCTGCGGCTCACTGGTGCGCCTCCTGTTGAAGTCGGCACGCGCGTGTGTCTGGGCACAGTGGTCCGTCTGCAGGATGTGGAAGAGGCTGGCCATGTTGGGCCCGATCTTCTCCATCAGGCTGTCTCTGATTGTGCTGACTGTGTCTTCGTCACATTCCAGTAGGCTTCGGACCAGTCTGTTATAGTATCTGCATCGGGAAAGAGAGTGCATGTGACGGTCATTAATTGAGAGCCAGGTTGGACCGTGCAAACATAACTAGCTCATCAGCTGAAGGTGGCTCTTGCTTTCTCAGCCCTATGCAGTGTTCCCTTAGCTTGAGTGCATCTGTGCCCTGGGTTTGCTACACCACGCAAGACAGGTCCATCTTTATGTTTAGAATTCAAGAGATTGAGATCACACTCTGGAGAAGTAGGCTGACTGCAGTGACTAAAGTCTTTAGAAACATACAATCGTAGAGCTAGCAGGGACCACAGAAACCCTTTAGTGACCAATTCAACTAGCACTTCATAGAGAGGAAACGCAGGTGGAAGAGCTGAAGTGACTGCTAATGGGTTGAGCCCAACACTCAACATGGATATCAATGGTCACTGCATATACATAGACTGTTATTCTTATTTTTTTTTTTTTTGCAATTTTCCCTTTTGTTGGTGGTGTGTGCACAGTTACATGTGCATTCTCTGACAAAACTTCCATCTAAGTTCCCTCTCTTTTGTGTCTCGTGCATTTTTCTACAAAACCTAACTCCCTTATTGTCTGGGCCTTGATAAAGGCCATTGACTGCCTCTCGTCTCTGGTTTTCCTCCAAAGAAATACGGTAGTCAGAAGGCCAAATGCCAGGCAACGAGGATACTTAAATGGAAAGACAGGTGGTCCCTAAGGGTTTATGTGCCTGCAATTCCACAAAGCCTCTCTCACTGTTGTAGGTTTTGCTGGCCTTTTCACATTTTGGACGTCTCATGTATTTGGTTACCATCACACAGGCCAGAATTCGGTGGTTTCATGATGGTTTTGTTGCCCTAACTGTAACTTACCAGAGGTGGGATTTGTATCCTTAACCTTGGTGTCGGCTCTGGCCCAGTGTCACCGGGCTCTTATCGCCCGCTCACTGTACCTTTGTGGATTTATTTTTGTGGCCATTAAAGAAAGGGAATCTTAAAAATCCCATTCTCTTCAATAAGTCATGATTCCCAAAAGAAACATTATCTGTAGGTCTGGTAAATTTCACAAAAAAATTCTTGTTCGGAATAAATTTCCTTCCTGTTTGGAGCAAATTCTTTGGGCATCCCAATCAATGCCGTTAAGCCTTACGGCTCAGAAAGGATTAAACTGTCTAATGTTCATAACGTAGAAATCACTTGTCCTGTTCTGTGGGAAGACAGTTCAGGTATCTTCCAATTCAGGCTGGGATGCGTTTGCCCCATTTGGAGGTGGCAGTTATCAAAACCCATCAGCTCTGTGCTTAATAAGAAACTCTCCCAATGACAGTGACCTGCAGTATTTATGGGGGGGGAGACGCTTTCCCCAGAGGAGCCCGAGGATCTCTGGGGCCACAGGATCTTCTATGAAAAGAAACCTGTTTATTTTTAACTCGCCACACAGAGCCCAGGATCAAACATCTTTCCAGAATAACTTAACCCCCAGGAGAGGTCCTTTCAAGGATGGACGATAAATCGGGTGGACCGTGGGTAATGAGGCAGGGCGGTCACCCTTCTGTGGGTGAGCAGAATGAAGTCGGGGGCTGAAAGACAAGTGCAGTGTCGGGGTCACTGACACAGGCCTGGCGATACCCTTCCCTCCCTCCAGGGGGAATTGGAGCCAGTTGTGGTTAAAATCGGGACTCTCTGGCACAGAGGAGCACCTTCTAATCCTTGGGGACTAAAAAGTACATGCATCAAAGTAGATCTCACTTGGATGGGGAAATGGGGAGGAAACCCGTTTTGGAAAAATAAAGAACAGATAACTTTGTACCAACAGTTTCATGCATCTACGTACCCACATATAATAGATCTCCAGGCATCTCGTAACTCATGGGCTCTGCTAGGGCCTCCCCACCAAACCCCGGCTTGCTGTGTCTATTTCAGAGGGTGATTAGATCCTACAGGATGAGGTTTCTGACCCTCTACTCCTCCAATTAAGGACTTTATGACTTAGAAATTAACCCTTCCACTTCTAGAAAGAGCTATTCATGCCAGATGAGCCCCCAAAATGGGCTGGGAAAATATCTTTCCTTAGAAATACAAAGAATTTAAAGTTCGTTCTTAGAAGGACTTTGACAGCTCTTGTCTGGATGAAGGAGTCTGATACCCTTAAGGAAACTAAGGGTCCCACTTCTCTTTTTCTGAGGACTCTTCCCTTTGCTGTCACTTTCTCTGCTGGCCTGGGTATGATACCTGATCTTGATATTTCTTGATGACCCTTGCCAGCCTGACTGCTCTTAAAGACATCCCCCCACCAGTCTACCCTTACTTGTCCCCGCACGGAACTTTGTTAACAAGAGCAGGCGCTAAGGGGGCTCCTTAGAACGTAAAAAGGTTCAAGGTTCCATTAGTAGTTTCTCAAAGGCTGGAAAATGTCAGGCTGCCTTGATTTCAACAGTTTCAATATAAGCAATAAGTGAACCCTGTGCCTTTCCATTAAGGGCCTGGGATTTGGCATTTACCTGTGGGATTGTGCTGGTCAATGAGATAGATCTTTCCTATAAGTGACTAAAGTGCTGCAGTAGACTAAGAGGTTGTCTCCATGAGCAGAAGTTGGCTTAGCCATTGCCACATTTATTGAGTACGTTCTTGTCCCAAGTCTTATTGTCACTATAGCTAGTGGTGAGATATGCCCTTTCTTTTAGGAGACAATATACAGAAATTTAATCATGGTGCACATACATTCAATTGTGCCTGGTATTCTATTTTCAGATTAGGGATGTTTCCCGCAGGTTTTGCTGGCTGCCATTTTTGAAGTAGAAATCAAATAGCTTGGCTCCAGGCCATGTGAGTTCTAGGCCCATCTCAGTTATTCACAAGCTGTGTGACCTTCACCAGGTCACTCCTCTCTGAGCCTCTGTTCTTTAATCAGTTAAATGAGGCAGTTCATCTAGATAACCTCTTCAGTCATCTCCAGCTATGACATCCTATGTTCCCAGGAATTCAATATCTATCTTCCTTCTCAATTTAACAAAAAACAGTGCAGCTCTGCATACAGCCCCTTCTTTGCAGAAGGAGTTAGAATTACTTAAGAACATGCCTTTCTATATCTTTATGGAGGTAGGAAGGGATGTGTTGCAAAGACTCAGTGGGCTGAGAGTTCTGATCACCCAGCCTGGAAGGGCCTTTTTAAGTATGTTTCTTTTTTTTCACACTTCTAAAATTCCAGCCCTGACTTTTTTTTTTTTTTCTTGGTAAAGAATAAGATCAGATATTCTCCATAGCTACTGTTTCAGCCATGCTTACCCAAATACACACATACTGCCTAGAAACATTCTGTGTGAGGGTTTATAAATAGTCCTTTGTTTCCCTTGATCAATATTATTCTTCTGTTTCCTGTTCCCTATCCATGCCCTAGAGAGTTGGAAGCTTTGTCAGTTTTCCTACTGTGGAACTGGATTGGTCTAATTGGCTCTCGAGCCTTGCATTGCCCTGCCTGATCAATTTTGCCTGCTTCCTTTGTGGTCAAAAACATAGTTTGCAAATTCAGGCGGGGTGGGGGTTCGGGGAGACTATCCAGCTACCTTTTTCTTCCAGGTGCATTTCTATCATAGAAAACCCTGTCGTTCTGGCTCCTGGTCCAGTCACAGGCTTTTAGATTCTCGCAGCCCCAAATCTCACGCTAGATAAGTCACAGGAAGGTGGAATGAACCTGTAACTACTTCCTTTTGCGATTCTGTGCCAATTGGCACCAGCCTCGCGTGTGTCCATGGTGGGGCAGAGGCTGGGAAAGCAGGATGTTTCAGGAGGGTGAGGAGCTTCAATAGAGCAAAGCAAGCCCAGCGTGGAACCGGAAATCTCTACAGTCCTGAACAGGAATCATATTGGCCCGTCGAAGTGAAATTCTTGGAGAAAGGTTGCATGGAAGATTCTGGTCTTCAAGAGCTGGCCATTTCCCCCCCTCCCCCACTGACCTTTCCTAATGAGTCCCTTGAGATGAAAGAGGACGATTAGAAAATGGTCACTTAAGAAAGTCCATCTTAAGGTGTTGAAAATAAAGCACCTATTAAAAAGAATAATGCCCTGATAAGAAATTCCTTAGTCTCACCTGAGATAAGTTGGGATCTCCAGTCTAGTATCTGTTTCAGTCTTTCTGTAAGACCTCTTCCTTCATAATGGAAGATGCTACTTCAGTCGAGATAGGGAGATGAGTTTTGACTCAAAATTGGTGACAATGCCATATTATCATGATTTGTCACAGGATCCTGGAAGGATCTAAGCCTGTAACTGTAGCTTTGCTAACACGCCCTCTCCCTCACCTCCAACTACCACACAAACCCATACTCGGTCCTCGGCCCCTGTCTAAGAATTCATCTTTTTCTCATGGTGAAGGGAGTCTCCAGCAATTCGTCAGGTGTCCCCTCTCTGTCCCCACCCCCTCTATGCAACAGGGATATTCTTAGGAGAATTTTAAAACCGAGGTTGATACAAAGAGGCCACTTGAGAGAAATGGTGGGATTTGATTGTCTTGTTCTGAGAAAATGAGAGCCCCCCCCCATCATAATGCTACTTCTAAGGACCAGGGAAATGATTTTTGTAAATCGACTTGTGGTTCTGGAGGGCACTCAACCTGTAGTTAAGATTGAAGCAAATTTTACAAATTGTCTCTTAGGGACCTTGACCTTTCCCTAAGGAGGAGCTCCTTTTTTGTTGCATGTACGTACATGACTCAGTCGCACGTAAGCCCCAGAAAGACTTGCCACTGTTGGAAAAAGGGTTGATGGTACCTGGCTAGGAAACTAATCCGGTTAAGTCTGTGCTAACTCTCAGGTGGTCGGGGTAACATGCATAGGACTGACTACTGAGCATGTGTGCAGGTTTGGCAGGAGAGTCAAAGCATAGTAGAATATCAGGACTGGGAGTCCAGTTCTAAGGTGAGGGGCGTCACAGTAGACTAAACTGGACTGACCTGCACTGCCCCTGCTATGCCAGCTCCATCCTTGCTGGGAACCTTTCCAGGCCATGCATGTGGAATGATGATGCCGCCCTCTCATGGTTTAGTAGTTTACTCCTGGCTGAGGGAAGGCAGTGAGCCCCAGGGGACAGAATGCATGATGCTCAGATATTGTTGTACTAGCTCAGTGGCTTTGGGTCATGTTGGAATACTAAGATGAGACATGTGCGGCCACTAGAAGACCATTATAGGAAATCTTGCACTAGTGGAATGGGCTAATGTAAGGCCTGGAAGGGAACATTGTGAATACTCCAGTCCAGCCATTTCCCTCTTCACAAAGAAAATCTGAGCCCCAGAGAAGTGAGATGGCTTGTTTTTGGCTACTCAGTGACATCTCTGACTGGGCTTGGGACTGGTTTGAAATAAGTGCAAATTTAAAATGTCTGCATTATGACATTTGACCAGAGTTTTGATCACAGCCAATTGTACTGCTGCACAGTCATGGTATCAGCCAAATCAGATGTCTCAAAAGCTTCTTTCCAGAAACTTCACCATTCCCTTCAGGTTTTATGGCAAGAAACGGACAATGAAAATGCACCCGGGGTTGCTATGCAGAGATGAAGCTTTCTATGAGCTGCATTGGAAAGACTTTTCCTATAACAGTGGGGGAAAAAAAAACCCAAGCTGCTTAAACTGTCACAACCAATCACAAACATATTTTTCCTGCAAAAGCTGGGAAGAGACTGCAAGCTAAAATTAAGAGCGTGACTGTGGCAATTTAAACCTCCCTCCCAGTCTGGCTCTGCCAGCCAATCTCCCCTCCCCCTGTGCTGCTGATGACGGAAAAGTAGACTCAGTTCATACCTGTTGGAGAAGTGATTGGGCAGCTGGACGACCTCCGTGATGGCTTCGGGGTTCCGCTTGGCGATGCTGCACACGTTCAGCTTGCTGTAGCACTCTTCCTGCACCTCAGCAATCATCCTCTGGAAAGTGGAGCACCTCCGAATGGCGAGGAACACCTTGGAGGTGACCCCATTGGCGATGCACTTTAAGCTCTCTTTGACAAATGCTTTTCCCTGCCAAAGAGGGGGAGGATAAGGAGGGTAAGGCTTTAGCTCGACCTGACAAAAGAGGGCAGGGCGTACAACATGGGGAATTTAAGGGGGCTCGCCTTGGCACCGTATCATGGCCATCTGCATATCCTTGCAATGAGAAGCTTGCATGCCATGGCCAAGGATTAAAAAGAATGCCCCTCCTCCCTTAGACTCCCTGGAGAATTGAGCTCAGGGAAAGGAAATGAGATTAGAGGGGGGGAAAAGGAGATGAACCATAATCAACCACCCTGCAGCTTGAACATAGCCATAATCTGGTTTTATGTTCTTGGGATTGGGACTTCGAGAATTCAAATCACAAGCTGGTAGGCTAGGTCATACAGAAAGAACTTCTTTGTTAGAAGCACATTTTAATTTCCTCTGGAAGAAAAGCTTTTCGGATCTTTACCTCCTCCCCATATAAGAGAGCCTCCGTCAGCTCCTTATGATGATGCATTACTTGGGTGGGGAGAGTCTTAGAACCTATTTCCTGGCCACGTGTGTGTGTGTACACACATGTTGAGATGGGAATTTACTAGTGGGGAGGCTGAGAAAGCAGGGTTGGTTCCCTACAGGACTAGTTCCCAAGAACAATGGTCTGACGCAGCCAGTGTGAGCAGGGGTCAAGTTCTTATTACCTGAGTGTCAAATTTAGCAGCGCTGTACAAGAAGGATTTACAGATGTCGTACATCCCATCTGTGTCGCAGGTGGAGTTTTCCAGGCATGCGAAAGCCCCACAGCCGACCTGCAGAGCACTGTTGAGGCAGCGAACCACTTCAGCTGGAAGAGACAAATTCATCCAATCCAGGTCACACAGGATTGACCTGCAGGCAGCTGGGTGGGATCAAGTGGGTGTAGAGGCCAATTTCAAGGACACCGAGGGATCAGAAGAACTTACCCTGGGAGTCTGTCATGAGGGGCAATACATGGACCCATTCAAATGAGAGAGAAGGGATAGACCAGGAGGCCTTTTAGCTTATAGGAGCCAGAGAATATGACAGAAAGAGGGGGAAGGGGTTCTCCCTCTGATCCGTTCTCTCTGTGGTTTCACCATTACATACAAAAGTGAGGTTGGAGTCTGTGAAACGCACAGTGCTTTCAAGCAGCTCTGTAGCACCAAAGGTCACTGCTTGGCTCTTCCAAGCATGGAAAGGCAGAAGGCCGTGGCCCCCAGTGGTCAAGCTTAGGAGGTGAGAGGGCAAGGAATCCATCTAGCTCCCTTAAAACTGCACTCCGGAGTGTAAAGAGCATGGGCTTTCAGTCTAAATGGCAGAGAAGAATGTGCCAGGAGTCCACTTGGAGACTCTTCTGATTTGGGGCTTTTAACTTAGCATCATACTGGCAGAAAGGAATCTGATCCATTCATGTTTCACCCAACCCCCCACTATAGGACAGTGCTTACAGGTATGTTTAATCCTTCATATTAAAAGCCTTTCTTAAAAAACAAACAAAAAAACTCAGGTGTGGAATAACAAGGCCAAGTCATCCCTTGTGCAAGACTGGAAGAAAACCGCAAAGAACTTGCATGAGGCTTTCTCTGTTCTGGATAAGATCTCCCATAAAAGTAATTTCTCTCCCACAGAAGGGGGGGGATGTTCTGGCAGGCAGCTCAGCAAGAAATGATCTGCAGCCTTCGTGCCACAGGATTCTCCTCTGAGATCAAAAGCATGGTTCAGTTAGGCTTCCCCACCCCCTCCCACCACCCGCAGCCTCTGGGATGTTACAAGTCATTTCCCTAATTATATATTTCCACGGGTTCAAATTATAACTTTGCTTTAAGCAGTTTTAATATGCATTAGGGCTGCTATTGTTTTAGGCAAGCTCGATTTGTGAATCACTGCATCTCTATAGCAACTAAGTACAAAAGGAAGTGAAGCAAAAGCCCTCCTCTCAGCAGGGACCTGTGCTCTTCCAAGGGGAGCATGTCTGCACCATTCTGACACCTGCGATCCCATCTTTGCTGACAGTTGGAGGAGAGAAGGGCAGTAATGGAAGGGGGAGCAAGTGAAGCCTGAGAAGTCAAGAGGCAGATGTGTCAATGCGGGCTTCCTAATGACTCTTCTCCTTCAGAGGCCAAGATCATGCACAATTAACTGCTCCAAGAGTCAGGACGACAGTGAGACCTTGCCCTTGGAGAAACAGCTGCTACATTGCACAAATATTTCTTTTTCAAGGGGCTTATTGGCCCCAGAGCTGCATGGACGACTGAATGGAGCCTGAGAGAGCCGGGGGTGGGGGGAGAGGCAGCAGTGTTGGGGGTGGGCTGTGTGTGTAGGGTTTTCTCTGAATCCGCCCCGATTTGTCAGACTTTTGAGGGCTTAGGGTTCCGAAAATGGGTCTGAAGAGGGAGGGAAGTCAAGTTACTGGGGTCTCAAGAGGGAAGGAAGAGGAACAGCATCAGACAAGCCATGTCTCACCTTAGATCGGCTGCTGGAAAGTGTAAGAGAGCGCTTCGAGGCATGCCAACATTCAAGCCTTTCCCCCGCCCCCCTCTCCCCCAAAAGGGTACGTGCCAGATTTCAGGCAATCAGGCTAGGCTTATGCAATGAAATACCCTCAGCAGAGCGTCCAGCTTCTTCGTTAGTTGCATGCAATTTATTAAACAAAGGAGCTCCACTTCCTAAGGCTATTGGATTACACTGGCAGTTTACTGCCATCAGGCATGAAGCACATTTATTATCAAGATCAGCCGTCACAGACACAGTTGCAAAAGCGAGAGGCAAATGAGGACAGCTCTTTGGGGGAGAAAACCGGTCCTGGGTTTGCCGCTTACCTGAGTTCTGAGCTGCCACCCGGGATTTCCTGGGGCTCACAGAGTCATTCTGCTCCGCCTCATGGGTTGCAGAAACACTGATCACCAACACCAGAAGCACTGCTGAGTTTTGGAGCATTCTCTGAGAAGTTTCCGCTAAGTTGTTGGGCTTTTTTTTTTTTTTTTCCTCCCCCCCTTTCCTCTTTCCCTCTCCCGGCTTGAGTGAAGATGTGGATCTGGATACACAGAAAGCTTAGGTGAGGATTTGATGAGGGTTTTTTTTTTTTTTTTTTTTTTTTGGTTGCTGCTGCTCCTGCGGAGGATACTGCTGCCGCTGCCGCTGCTGTTGCTGCTGCAGTCGCTGCTTCTTGCACCTCTGGCTTTTGCAAACTGGGGGCCCAAGAGCTGCACCCAGGGATTTTATAGCCCTTCTTATCGGTCCTCAGGATCAGGGACCAATCAGGTCCTGCAACCGGTCTGGCTAACCAATAGGAGGGCACACAATTCAGCTGAAGCTTTTTGACTTCTTAGAAATATTTTCCAGCAAATTAAAAGTACCTGCTGCCAATGTGTGTGTGTGTGTGTGTGTGTGTGTGTGTGTGTGTGTGTGTAGGGGGGCTGTGTGTGCAGTGATGTGTGAGAAAGCTATCCTCACGGAAGGGGTAACTTTGTATTGATCCAACTAAAGAAATGTCTTATGAAAATCTCTCCAAGGTGCTTCTTGAAATCTGCCTTTTTCTCATGAGCCACTTGGGGGAAATAGATAGCACAGGCGGGGTGGGGAGGTGTGATCTCTGTGGATTAGAATTTAACCTATTACAGCAGTCTTACTCTAATTTTAACAGCACATTCTCTGTTCTTTGTAAGCTGCAAATGCAGTATCTCCACGTCTTCTCTGCATATGTGTTCACAGGTCTATGATGCATTTTTGTTGTATATGAGCATCCTTAGTTGTCACTCACATATATGAGCCCTTGAGGGGGAATTTATGTGAGTAGATGAGCCTTGGGTGGACTGAGATACAATAGCTCCAAGCTGTGGTTCCAGTTTGTATTTTTCAGCCTGCGACCCTGGCCAAGTCCTCTTACCTTACTCTGTTTTCCCAAATCTGTAAAATGCCACAGTTGGACTCTGGCATTCCTTATATCTCTAAAATGATGTGCTGCTTCAGTAATATGAATTAACCTTGGCTCCATCTTTTCACTCGTCAGCAGAATTGCAAACTCCAGGAGTGTTAGTTACCATAGGTACACTCCTGCACACCTACACACACCACACGCGACGGGCAGACATCGTGAATGCCTGGAAATTAATAAACTGTGTATTCAAGCCCAGCAACTTCATAATCACGTTGAAACAATAAGCTGGCCAAAGCAAGACTAAACCTGCTGGGTAAACCAGTTCATTTCTTGGGGGGTTGGGGGGGAAGTTGGGGGGTAGGGAAAGACCAGAATGTGTAGGAGAGAGAAGACTGATAAGCTCTAGACTTAATGGGAAAATTACGGTGGAATCACAAATGATGCCTAGTATGGAAGCTCCTATTACAAGTGAGCTGTAGGCAACACTAAGGCTTGTCCCTAGCTTGTGAAGGAGGCTGATGATCCCCAGGAGAAAGATGTCTTAGGGGGTAGGCAGTCCTTACAGGGCTGAGTGAGGTGAAGGGGTTAAACAATAAAACCTAAAACCTCTAAAAAATTTTGGGGGGAAGTAAATGAGAAAGGGCCGTTGGTGATTCATACAGACTTGGGCAGGATGATCTTGCAAAGAAATAGTCAGTGGCTTCACTCTGGATCCTTAGAACCCTCAACAAAAGTTAGAGTGCCAACTCTATCAAGTACAAACCAAACCAAGAATCAACTGTATATGCGTAGGCATATAGTGGGTCTGGTGGGTGATGATAGCCCAAAACTTGCAAAACAGGGTTGTTTGAAAATCATGATTAGAGGGAATATAAAGGGTACAGGAAATACCTAAAAGAAAGAATTTTCAGATTTTTATTAAATACATTTATGTTAACCGACAGCATCAGTATTTTTTGAGTACCTTCTGGGCTTGAGTGCTAGGGGCCAGGTGCGTGAGGGTGATGGAGAAGGTAAATTCATGATTCTTGACCTCAAGGTGCTTGCAGCTGGGCTGGGGGGGTGGCCAGCCTCGGTCGTGTTTGGCAAAGCTTCAGGATGTCAAGGCCTGCAGTGGTAAGACACGGCTTGGGCCGCACCGGCTAGAGATGTGGGGTGTGCTTCATGGAAGGCTCCTCAAGGAGAGGTCAGTAGTGGGTGGGGGGAGATGAAAATTGCTGTTACTGCTTTTGAAGAACTTAGGAAAAAGCTACAATATTAGTCTTACTCTTTTAATAAAACTCATTGTGGAAAGCTCCGAGGTGGTTGTTAATTGCTTAAGGCAAGAGTTGTCGAGGTACAGTAATGCAATATGGTCACTCAGTGCTCTCTTCCAGAAAGGGAAGAAGAGGACGGATGCCTCTTCATCCCAAGGGTCATGACTTCTGTTCCTTAGTCTTCCCTACCTCCTTGGCTATTTTTCGTTTGTGACAGGCAGTGCTGTTTGTTTCTCTTGTTGGACTTCCCTGGAGTTGGTCTACTGGCTTGGTAGGGTGATTTACCTCTGACCAACCACATTGTTTTTTCCAACTCTCTGATGCTCTCACGAGAACGTGATGTCCTTCAAACATCAAGATGTGTTTGTGGTTTTTTGATGTTGAACTATTGTTCTTCTGTATTTTGCTCACTGTCATGTGCCTGGAGGTTCATTGTTAGGTGTGTCTAGTGTTTTACAACGGCAGATGGACTGTCCTTTGGAGAAATACGATAGTGGTCAGCTAGAAATACGATAGCTGAAGTCTTTGTGGAAATGCCCAACGTAAAGTTTCTTCCCAGAAGGTCACGGTTTGAGGACATCTGAATGTTCGCAATCGTTGTCCAGTTGTCTTGGACTCTGACACAACAATGATAGGGAGCAGTCTTGGAAACTCTGGTGATGTCTGGTTCCTGTGTAACTTCTTGGGGAGAGGAGTGGAGTCTGGGAGATTATGGAAGAGTCTGAATATCAGATTTCAGGGTCTGAATTTTATCCTCAAAGCCAAGAGAGGGGGAGTCATAAGGGGTCTTCAGTAGGAATTGTTAAATGATAGGTTGAAATTACTGTTTGGGGAAGATGTCTCCATCATGGTTATAGTTGGGAGCAAGAAAAGTCACAAGACTAGTGATATCAGTTTGCATTGAGGAGGTTCTGAATTGTGATGGTGGCAGTAGGAAAGGAAGGGGGGATAAATGAGAGGTATTTAAAATAAAATGGAAATTATCAATTAACGTAAGGATTGTCTTGGAAAAGACCTCTCTCTCAGTTCAATGAAAATGGAGATAATATACATCAGGACTTCTCCTTCCCCATCTTTTGGTTATGATTTTTTAGTTGAAAGGACAACCTAGTACAGTATCTCTGTGAGGCAGGTACTTTCTGGTGCTCTGTTAAGGTAGCAGAACTGCCCAACAAAAGGACTTGACTGTGCTTTAGGGAGGTGCCCCCAAGTGCAGTGGGTGGCGGCGGAGGGCAGTATACTTCGCCATTGCCCCTGAGCAGGGGAAGTGCTAAGAAGTGGGTGGGAGAAGCTGCCAACACCTAAGGCTTGGGTGATGATGCTCTGGCTGTGCCCGTGCAAGGCTGGCATGAGTTCAGTGAGAAGTTTAAGCCAAGACTCTGGGGCTTTGTTGGATTTGGCTAGCTTAAAGCTCAGCAGTGAATGTGTGTTGCCTTCTCAGTGAGAGGAGCCCAAGACCATGTTTTCTTGGTAAACGTCCATTTTGTTAACAGTGTGCAAGAACCACCAAGGTTGTTCTGACATAGTGACCAAGGTTGGACCGTTTTTCTTTGGGAATTGCAAGCCTGTGTTTTTCCTGTTGGACCATTGGACTGTTGAGTCGTGCCTTCCTAACCTCAAGACAGAGGGAGGAGGAGAAGGAAAAAGAGGAAGATGAGGGGAAAACATTTTTTTTGCATTCTTCTATAAAGATACCAGATGTTTTGTGTGGATAGTTCTAAATTCTGGAGTGAATCTGTGTCTCTTACATGTCTTTGATTGCTTTAATTTCTGCTGAAGAAAAAAAAAAGAGAAAATACATTAGGAGGGCAAACTGCCCCTGCTCCCACTGGTTGGTGGAGGGTTATTGTGCCACTGGCACTGGCACTAGATCAGGTGTTGTGGGAAATGCAGAAGAGAGATCTGGCCTTGTCCTTTGCTCCATGAATTCCCAAGCTACTTCTTTAAAGCATGAATGTTGTATTTGAGGAAGGATATCTGTTTTCTGGAAACAAAATACAGCAAGTGGGTTGGAATAGTTTTACAGGGTTGGATTCAATTAACATGTACTGGGTGCCCATCTGCCCCATGCCAGGCATGGCTGCCGCAGAGCTTTCTTTACCTGTGAGCAGGGACTGCTTTCCTCCCATCCCACAGTAGGAGCCCAGGACCCAAAGATAAGAATGGAGTGTGTGATGGATACATCTCCCGAGACTTGCTTATTGGAGAAGTAGCTCTGGATTCTGTAGCTGTGTGTGCCCACTGCAGTGGTAGAGGGGAGTCTGCAGGCTTTCGACCCCTGCCCCTCTGGGTGCAGGGGGGAGGGGGTGGGCCTTAGAGAAAAGACATAGGATGAAATCAGAACAGGCAAGTTGAAATGAGCCGCTGCTGCTGTTAATACCTGCTTCTAATTTTCTCAGGCATAAGTTCCAATGTCACTTTGTATCAGGGAAGACAAATTCATAGTCCTAAAGGGCAGCCTGCAAATCTTCAGAGTCTCCGATGAGGCTTCTGAAGCGAATTTGTGTGTCATCTAATCTGTCCTTTAAAATAGCTCCTGGGGAGACCTGAAAGGACATTACTCTGTTGAGACACACGAGGGCGCTCGAGCCAACCAACAATGAGGGAGGAACTGTTTCCTTTAAATTGGGTGGGAAAAAAAGAAAAATTGTGAATCCTGGCTGTGTTCAATCAGCCATTGTTTCATACTGTCAGGATGCTGCTTGGGGGGTGGGGTGGGGTGGGGTGGGGCTGATGTCTGTTCCAGGTCTAGAGCAGTCGCCCGAGACTCTGCCACTGCGATTGCAGACTGGCATGGTATTTGCAACATGCACTATTCTATATGCTGTTCTCTTATTGCCTGATGGGGACATAGGTTGCAGGCAAGTTTCTGAACTGTTCAGCCCAGTCTTAAGGGGGATCTGTACCCTCAGATAACACACTTGTGGTACTTTGAGCTCCTTGGTTTAAAAAAAAAAAGGGCTTCTATTTCCAGGTGGTAGGGAACATTGCTCCTCATTACTTAAGAAAAAAATTTCATTTATTTTTCTACCTAGGGTTGTTTTTCTAAGAGTCTCTAGATAGAGGTCAAGGCTGAATAAGTTTTCACGCTATTTCTGTCACTCCTTGTGCCTGTCCAACTGCTTGGAAATCTTTCCAGGGGAGCGTGGGAGGCAGACATGGGGACAAACCTGTGCCACCCTCCTGCTTCCTGATCCTACCCCCAGCATCTGTGTAAAGGTGGGGTTTGTGTCCTGTTAGATGCGGGGACGGGTTTGGAGTGCTCGAGGGTTGGGGCGGGATGTCACACTGCGCATGTCTGAGATGCGCGAACTCCTCTGGCAAGAGGATCAGGGTTTACAAACTTGGAGCCAACTGATCCCTCCCTCCGTGTGTGCCGGGAACGGTGTCAGCATTGTGACAGTGCAGTCAAGATGTGGGACACATACGGGTGCATGAGCCTCGACCCGAGGCAGCACATGCGTGGCGTTAAAACCGGAAGCTGTATAGAGGGAGGGACTGGTCAATGATGCCAACGAGTTCGTGAAATAGAAATTTAAAAAAAGTTCACTCCAGCAACCCATGCTGGAGCATCATCCTGACATATTTAGCCTAAAGCCAGCTTGTCATTTGCAAGATGCTGTCCAAGTAAAAGAAGTGTCATTCAGCCATTCCTAAGTGCTAGACAAATCTATTATTACTAGTTTATTGGCTGAGAAAGGGAGGTGTGGGGAGGGAACAGCCTTTATACAAAGTTACCTGGCAAGTCAGCAAAAGGGCCAGACTAGGAGATTATAGATTTCTCTACTTGAGGTTTGGCAGGCTTGCCAAGAAATTTTTTTTTTATGGCAATTCAGATGCGTTTTATAATCAAGTTGCATTTAATATGCTTTAGGCTGAAGTGCAATTAAGATACATCAGTTCTTGGCTCTGGAAAAGGGTATCAAGGGAGTATCAACATATTCCCATTGCTATATCAGAGTAATAAAGTGCAGAATGCAGAGTCAGAATTTATACTGGAAGGTTTTTATAATGGTAGCAAAAATGGTCACCGAGTTACCATTTCGTCTGCTCTCACGGAACACGGTTCTTGTCAGCTGTTTGGGAAATGAACTCTCTCAGCCCTTTTGAAAATTAATTGTAAGGAAATTTAGTGGAATAAATGGAAATCCAAGTGCAAAGGAAACACACTCTGGCCGCCAGGCAAGCATTTTCTTGAACATGTCATTCTGCACTCTCTAGTGGCTATGACAGCAAGGGAGGAGGAAGAGAGAAAAAGTTACAGCTTTGGAGGAAGTGGGTGAAATCCTTAGGGGCAAAAATGTCATCAGGGAGTCATCGCCGCTAAGATAGGGAAATTTAGCTGCAAAAAGTGTGGAGCCGTGGAATATCATTTTCATATGGCACAGTTTAATTATATTTTTCATTGCTCCTTCTCATACTTAGAATAATTCCTTCACTTAGCCACAACTGCTTGTCTTTACTGTTTCTCTTCTTAGATTAACAAAGGAAGGGCCGTTTCCTCTGTGGGGTGTATGTGTGGCTTTTCCCTTTTTTTTCACTTGGCGTTTCAATCCCTGACAATAGACCTTGGAATACGGGAAACAATGAGAAGTGAGTCACAACTGCGAAAATCAGACTTCGAAGTGAGAAAAGTGTATTTCCTGACATGATATGTAACAGACCTTGAAAAATGGACTGATTTGAAAGAAGGGTCAATGTTATGTGCTTTTTAAGTCATAGCTTCTCTTTTGGTTTTTTTCCTCTTTCTCCAAAGAAGCAGAGAAGTGGACTGACAGCTTATACCTATCTGATGAGTTCAGATGCCTTTCTGGATCATTCTGAAAGGTGCACAGACACAGAGTCACTCTCGGGAGATGCCTGTTCTCGTCCTCACCCATGAGCCCTCTGTGGCAGCCCAGGGTAAAGCTGAGGATGTGAGAGGAACCACCTTACGGTCTGCCATGAGCAGGGCTCCAAGGATGCTTGCATGTCTCTCAAATAAGTGAAGTTTCTTCAGGCGACTTCTAGAGGCCATGAGGTTTTCTTTCAGCCTCTCTCCAACCCCTACTTCCCCCTCACTCCTGAAATGTTGCCTTTTTGCTATCCATCTAGAAAGAACCACTGGAAGGCCCCAGCTCCTTTCTGAAGTGGTGAATACAAAGCCACCAGCTGTAAAATAGGTGCCATGAATGGCTTGTCACAGGGAGGGGCGGCTTGACCGAGAAAGAGCTGTGCTTTGCTGTAGGATTCTGTGGCTATTGCCAAAAAGGGTTTGCTACATGGGAAGAATTGAAATTGCACTGGGTTCCTGGGAGAACCCCCCAAACCTACTCTATGCTGGGTGAAGACAATCCAGCTGCTTCTCTTGTCCTAAGGGGCTCAGTTCATAATTCTGGTTCCTTATTGGTTAGGAACTTGTATGGCTCTTTGTGTGTGTGTGTGTGTGTGTGTGTGTGTGTGTGTGTGTGTGTGTGTGTGTGTACACTCATCATGTGTATGGATATACACAGTTGAAAAGATATGGACGTTATCGAGGTAATCTGTGGCCTTTCTTGTTCTGATGGAGCCCCTGAATCACAGCACAGCAAACATATTAAAATGTACCCATATTCCATGGTAAGTGTATTGTTATATAATGTGTTGAACAGCTATACAATGTGTTGAACATGATTATTGGCATGTTACATTTTGTAGGTGTTTACTTAAATATGTTTCAAGTTCTTGCAGTTTTCTTCTTGTATTTTTTTTCCCTTGGAATAAGCAAATTTTCTCCCCAGTTATCAATCATTTTTAGGCCTTTGAAAAGCTCATAGACGCTGGGCACCGTCCTATAGTGCCTAAGGAATAACATGGCTCTGGGTTTTGAGTTGAAGTTGTTACCAGACAGGACCCAGGGGCCCGTTCATTTAAACAGATGTTTCCCAGAGGGTGTTCTCATAGTTCTCTGAAATGAAACAGGGAACCGGGACCTCATGCTCAAATTCATTTTGGTGTGGGGAAATACCAGGAGCATCAGCCTATGAAAGTCACCCAGAAATCCTGTAAGAAGAAAGCTTTTTAAATCATTTAATCCAATGTTTCCCAAAGGCATTTGATTCAGAAAGCCTTTTAAAATGAGTAACACTTACCAGCGTCCTAAAGAGCTAGTGTTCCTTGGAACCAACTTTGGGAAATGCTGATTGGAAGCTTATTGGCTCCCACTTAAATCCTCTGGGTTTACCTTGGTCCAGCTCTGGACTAGTTTTATTCCTGCAGCCTCAATTATCCTCCTTTGCAGCCATATTCAGAATTAAACCTACCTTTCCTTGAGAGCCTGCGGGGCTTTGAGTGCTGGACGGATCTCCTTCAACTCATCCCACTGTAGGAATCTCCATTCACAACAATGTGTGTAACACAGGTATTGTATATATTGTACCTACAAATTTGGAGTGAGGTTCAAAGAAGCCCAGTCAATAAGAAATAGTCTTTATTCAGTATTGGGTCTGTCTAGAGTCCATGATTCTAACCAATGGCATGCGATAGAAGAAAACTAAAACAGTCAATCCAGAAATAAGCAGATTTAGGAATCCAGGACATGACGGTGCCCTGTTCCCATTCCACTGCCCTGTCTCCCCAAGTCTGTCCTCCATTGCTCTAGGAAAGGTGTAATAGAAAGGGTGCTTTTCCCTTCAGGTCCTGGCAATGTCTGCCTTTAACTGAACAAAACTCCTCCAAACTGCCTGATGGGGCAGCGCAGGGAGGAAGAAGCGTGGCACTTAGGAACGTTGTCTTTCGATCAGCTTAGAAAGTTCTCTCTGCTGCTGCCAGTGATGCTCAGTGGTTGGGCCAGCCTGCTTCACCCAGAGAGTTAGGAGTCCCTGTATCCTTTGGAATTTCTTCTTGGCTTTATCTCCTCATTGGCCCATCTCCCCACACTGCTCCTTCTAGTAATAACTGCTGAGCTCACTGCTGGCTGCCCCCAATACTGCAGCAGAACAGAATCATGTGGGTTACCCTTCTGTTTCCTTCATTGTCCCGATGAAATTGCTCTTGGTCCTTGCTAAGAATAGCCCAATCTCTTGTTGAGGGTATTTTCTATACTTGAGAAGAGGAGAAAGGGGGAGCATGTCGTTTCTTGGCTTTCTTTCTATACAAAGAGAGGAACTGTAGAGTTACAGCTATTACTACTGTTCATTTGAGGGGTCCCAAGTTCTCATTTCTCAAAACCACTGGGAAAATCCCAAGCTTATGCTTTCCTTCATTCATACATAGCATACTGGGTGCCTACCTGGTAACGGTCACAGAATCTAATATTTTTTTAGCATCTCCTTTCATAGAAGGGCACCTGTGTGCCACCCAGATAGTTGATTCTGTTAGTGAGGTCCTTCATCTGATCTGTAAGGCTTGGTATGTTCATGGCCTTCCCATGCCTTATTTTGGGGGAGGGGAATAGTGCGGAGGCATAAAATTGCACACCTGTATTCTCCAGGCTTCATAGCCTATATGAATGGACAAATTTGAAAGTCAAATTACTGAGAAAGATGATACTTTTTTTCACATTGTGTCTAAGCCAAGATTATCAGCAGGGATAGAGAGAAAACACGTGTTAAATATTAGGCATTTGACGTGTCATGAAGGAAAAAATTCAACCATATTATGTGTGTGTACCATTATGTTCAGTTTTCTATTAGTATCAATAGTTTGGCTAAGTGGAAATTGCAGGCTAACATTGCACAAATACTCACAAACGTGCTGAGCATTACAACTCAATTCAAGACAATAATCAGACTGAACCTGGGGGGCAGCCAGAAAAGTTTTCCTAGTGGAGGAGGTGTGTAAGCCGAAATCTACACAATAACTAAGATGTAGTTGAGCAACCCAGTTCCCTTGCCCCCACTATTGCCTAACTCTAGACATCACCAGTACACATGGTCTATGTACCTGATGTCCTCTCAGCCTTGAGTGTAGGAGGTGTGTGAAATTGGGGTGGGGTGGGGGGGAGGAGAGGTTTCTATTGAGAAGGAACGGCATGCATGACCATCCTGAGAATGCAGTACGGTGGGTCCAAGGAACTGAAAAGTCTACCATATGGTGAAAATTAGAGCGATATTAGATGATACCAAAGAGGCTGGATGGGGCTAGATGAAGCATGATCTTCTAGTTTCTGTTAAGGCTTTTGGACTGTTCCCTAAGGGCAATGAGCGTTTTTTAAAAGATTGCAAGCAGGCAAGTGCCATGGTGAGATTTGCATGTGAAAAGAATGTACTTCACATTACGATATGAAGACTGGATTGGTTGAGAACTTGGGTGGAAGAGGTAGACTAATGAGAGATGAGCCATAATGAATGGTGTTTGGACTAGAGTGATAGGGGGATGGGGAATGGATTCAAGAGATACTTAAGAGACATAATGAATAGGACCAGGTGACTGATGTTTGGGATAGAGGGACAGTGAAGTCGGGTAGATGCAAAGATAACTTTCAGGTTTCTGTCTTGAACTTGGATGAAGGTGGCATTTATTGAGAATAGGGATCACTGGTGTGAGTTTTTTGTGTATCATTGCAAGATGACCTCAATTTTGGACAAATCAAGATGGTAAGATGTGTAATAGACTTTGAGGAGTTTGTTGGACATATAAATCTGGAGCTCAGGGCATCGGGGAGGTTGGGGGGAGTCTGAGTTGGAGTTATAAATTTGGTGGTTGTCAGGGTTTAGAAATGATGGAAATGGTTGAGATGATTTAGGGGAAAGTATTTGAGTTAGAATCAAAGTCTGTGGAAATCACATACACGTACTAAAATGGTTGGGTAGAGAAAGAGGGAGGTTATGAAGGATATTTAAAAGGTGTTCAGGGAGGTAAGAGGGTTCAATCACTAAAGGCAAGGGAAGCGGGGGATGCTTTAGGAAGAAGGAAGTAGTTAACTGTAAAATATTGTTGGGAGTACAAACGTATGAGGTAAGATATCTCTGGCTGGAAGGTAACAGAAGCTGACTCAAACTTGCTTAAACAACCAGGGTACGTATTGACTCTTCTGGCTGGAGTTTTAGAAGTATGGAAGGCTTTAGGTTCACCTTATTCTAATGATTCTGCCTGCATTAATCAGGGTTCCCTTGGGCGTTACCCTCCTCCATGTATTGGTTTTATCCTTTGACTATTTCCCTTGTCTCTTGCTTCACATCAGTACTTCCTGGTGTCCAGAAGAGAGTTTTTTTTCTTTTCCACTTGCTCATTCTTGAAAGAGAACTTACTTTACAGAAGACCCTGGTGCACAACTCTTCCTGACTTAAAATTGGGCTGAATTGAGTCATGCTTATTTCTGAATCAAATCCTGACCAGAAAAATACCTTGCATTTAATGACTTAAATGAGATTTCCTGAACTTATTACTGCTAAGGGGATGGGGATAAATAGACCAGTAAGGCTCAATCACAGGAAATAGAGATCATCTTCCCTTGAGGCACAAGACTAGAGTTCCTTGGGGGATGCTGAAGGACAGAATATAGGTTGGGCAACCAATGATACCCAGCGTATTAACACAAGGGGTCAGCAGTGCTTATTGGAACATGTTAAAACGTGAAAATAATGTAAATCTTAGAGTAAGTGAATTATAGTAACAAATCTGGATTTGTGGCTTCCTTTATTCATGGGAAGATCTAATGATGTTGGGACCACGTCCTCCTATCACAGTAATGAGGCTGCCTCTTTGGCTCTGGACTTTGCATGTTTCCTGATCCCCACCTGGCCCACTCATTTATGTAAGTGACCTGCAGGTGTGACTCCTGTTTCAATGGCCATAGACTCAATCCAGAGGCACGTTCTCCCTTCCTGCATGGAAATAGAATGCTCCTTGCAGTACTGAAGAGAATACTTGACGTCTCATATTGCAGCATCTGAATTGCAGTGACCTCATGGGCACTGGGAGCTTCCATGGTTAAAGAATAGGCACTTTAATAAAGGACATCTGCGTGCTGAAGGAGGCTCACCTCAAGGTGCCTCTCAGAACAAAACAATGTCTGCCCTTTATTTTTACGTATATTCAAGCTTTCAAACGAAGGATGACAGAAACCATGTTCCTGGCAGTCTTAGAATAGCAATTTTGTTCCTATTTCTTGCTACTGAATGACCAGAAACATTGAAGTCCTTTCCGAGTGTCCCCCCGCACATAGCCTAGAATATTTTTTTCAGTGATTACAGAAATGGATGTTTTCGTGTCTAGTAGGTTTTTATTTTTAACATAAAGACAAGACGCTGAAATATTTTATAGTTCAGTTTAATACTTCACACCTGGCAACATCATTTAAATATTCGTTGGGTATACTACCCTTCGCCATAACTTAATCCTCTTGGGATGTTTTACGTTTTTGGCTGTGAATTCTAATTTGTTCCTCATAAATATAGCTATCCTTACTTTAGTTGTTTGCCACTTACCTGACACATCCTTGCTTATTTTTTTACTTTAGAACTTTCTAGATCACTTTGTTCTATGTTTGCACCCAGAATTTGATAGAGGTTGGGAAGTATTGCTTCCAGGGTTTTTCTTCTCCCTTCTGGAGGGCAGGGCACGCCTGCCTCCCTTACGTCAAACCCTGTTATTTCCATAAGATAGCTTTTCCTACTTGTTTCAAAGAATGAAGAATAATTTTTCCACGAGGGGAAATCTTGATTTAGTGTTTCTCAATCCACCTCTCCTTAATGAAAATTATTAATAGTCTGATCTGTTGTTTCTAAGCCCTAGTTTTTGGTGCAGTAAGTTCTGCTATTTCTCTATACCCTCTGCAGTGTTTCAATGCAAATTTGATAGAGATAGGTGCCATTTTAACTAGAAAGTTCTAAGTTTTTAATCATGGATCCCTCTCTAGCTAGAAGAGGGAGTTACTAGCTGTGTGTTACTGTTTCTGACTTCAGAGTTTTTTTTTTCCCCCCTCTGTTCAGCATGAATAATTCGGGGGAAAACAATTTTTTTGTGTGTAGCATTTCCCTTTCAAGAAACATCAAGTACGTTATGACCATTACTTAGAAACAATGCATAGTTTATTTGGGTCTTGAGTGTTTGGTATGTGTGTGTGTTTTTCTAAACAGATGCTGAGTTAAAATCTCCAGAAGGTCATGTGTGAGGCAGAATTTTGAGAAGAATGCCTCGGAGCCCAGCCGACTTTTAAACAACTTGCTAAACCCATTGTTTGTTAAAGTGAAACAATGGAAAAGAGGAAGTGGTAGAAAGCTGCTTGGTTAATATTAAATGAAAGTCATCTCTCTCCCCCACATAAGACCATGTCAAACCACAGTGAAATATAAGCTTAAATGAAGGTTTGAGAGCCGGTTCAGGAATCTTTGAACCCAGCCGAAACAAAACACAGCCCTCATGACATGAGTTCCATGTGAAATGTTTTGCCAGGTTGTTTACTGCAGACCAGCGGTGAGTCTGCAAGAGGTAGGTTCTCAGGGTCAACCTGGGGGCTACTTTGCTAAATTCAGAGAAGAGGCGGGAAGAGCAAGCTCAAGCCTTGAGAAAGATGGATTTAGGAAGACAAAGATAACTTTCCTATTGCTGGAGAAGATCTGGCTCCACTTCAGGTTGGCTGAGCACTTTCTAATGTTTAAGTAAGATCCAAACATCTGCTCCAAGCAGGTTGGGGACCCTGCAGGGAGCCAACCCACCAGACAGGGGCAGGGTTGGAGGGATGAGGAAGATTCCTGGTTTCCTCGCTATGATGGTTAATGTTACGTGTCAACTCTTTTAGGGCATGGTACCCAGATATTCGGTCAAGCACCAATTTAAATGTCACTGTGAAGGTATATTTTAGGTAAGATTAATATTTAAATTAGTAGACTTTGCATAGAGCAGATTACCCCCCATAATGTGGGTGTGCCTTAACCAATCAGTTAAGACTTAAAGAGATCAAAGACTAAAGTCCCTTGAAGAGGGAATTCTCCCTCCAGGAATGTCTTTGGACTTGAGCTTGAAATACCTACTCTTCCATGGGTCTCTAGCCTAACTTGCAGATTTCAGCCTCACTGCTCCATGCTCATGTGAGCCACTTTGCTAAATTCTCTTTCTTGTGTCTCCTCCTTTCTACCCTCTATTGGTTCCATTTCTCTAGAGAACCGTGAAGTCTACTTAAAGAAGTATTAAAAAAAACTCATTTCTCCAGAGGCCACCCAGGCAAGTGCCAACTGAATTTTCCCTTTCTTTTACACGATGATAGTACAACCGCCCTCCCCAAGGCATGCAGGGAGTTCATGCCTGAATCTGAGTAGTTTCTCTGGGAGCTTCCAGTGCCCAAAAAGTCAAGTCCAGATGTTTATGACTGAGAGTTAGGAAATCAGCACAATCTGGCCTTGAGATCCCCCTATCCTGCCTGTCACTTTCCAGCTTAGGCCAATAGTTTCTTACTCTGTCTGCATTTGCTAGAAGAATTCTCTTCCGCACCTTGCCAGTCCGTTTCTTATGCAGAAAATGTTGTTCGTTCTTCAAATTCTTCTGCTCCTTCAAAGCACAGCTAAAGTTCTACTTCCTCCAAGCAAGCTCTTTTAACTTTTCCTTTCTCTCATCTCTGCTTGTATCTTCAGTAAGCCTCATGTTGCAATTACTTATTCTCTAATACTGGCTGGAGTATGTGTATTAATTCAACTGTAGGCTCCTGGAGAGAAGAGACCAAGCATTTCACTCACTCTGCTTATCCCATGATGCTTACCAGAGAGAGGAGCTAAGCACATAAAAATACCGTGCAGTACTTGGCCATTGATGGCCGAGGGAATCTCATCTGGGGTTATGCAACCTGACCTTGTGTCTCCTAGACCCATGGCTACATGTTAAACTGTACAGTCTGCTGCATGCTTGCTAGTAGGAGATGGTCCTGTCTTGATGTGACTTCAATGTGAACAAAGACAGTGACTTTCTAGCCTTTATTCTCCATGTCACCCACTAGTAAATTGCCATTTACTGTCCTGTGATAACTCCTGGTATAATTCTCTTTGGAAGTGGTGTTTGCATTTCCTATGCTTTATTTCATCAATTTATCTCAGAGCTAAAGACTTCTTGTATGTCCCACAATTCCTTTGTACATAGTAGGTCCTCCATTAATGAGGCTAAATCATAAAGGGGAAGCCAATCATCCTGAAAGACAAAATCCCAATGCTATAATCCCTAAAAGATCAAAATCCTGAAAATTGAACTATGGAAAAAAATAAATTCTTTCAAAGATATTTATATTTTTAAAACGGGATTGAGAAACACAGAAACATGACAGAATACTTCATAGGCCACTTCACACAATGAAATAGGCAATAACATATTTTTGCAAGGACAAACACTAATGACAGTCATACTGGTATAGCAACTACGAGTAGACAAACCATATTCCTAAAGAAATAAATCAAAATGGGTAATGTGTAAGTATGTTATTACTGCAGTTGGTAGATGTGTGCACTGAGCTTTATAATTACGGTCATCTGAAATACCATGATGAGCAACCTAAGTCTTTTGGCAAGACTGATGATCAAAAACTGATGGGTCACCACTGCATACAGTCATGAGCCAAAAAGCAGAGAGATCTTGAGAAATTTTACCTTTCACAAATGCAGATGTATGAAAAGGACATCTCATCAATTGAGGAAGTTTTGACATTATTACATCCACACACGACAGTTACACAAAGAGTTCACATGGTGATGATGCACTTCCATGGAGTCAAATTTGCCTAAAAAAACATAAAACAGAATGCTTTAAAAGTCTTTGCACAATTTATACTTCCAATACTGGAAATGATGTGAAAATGAAATGCATAGCAAATCGTAAAACATAATGCTGAAAATTAAAACAGTGAAAAAGACCCTAAAAATGGGGAAAAAATGCCAAAAAAACTAAAAAAAATTTGGCATATGAAAAAGTAGATTACAGAGATAATTTATCAGTTGTGTGGGGAGATAGTCTACAAGAGTTGGCCTAACATGATGCAGTTATCCCATGATTGTGATTTTGGGGATTTTAGATAGGAAGGATTTTAGACTACAGGGATTTAGACTTTTGGAGTTTTGATCTTTCAGGATTTCAATATTTGGGATTATGGCTTTTGTTGTGTCTTTTGGGATTATCCAACCATGACATAAAAAGTATGGAAAGATAGGCTGTATTCTCTTCTGCAATCTTGTACTACCAGCTTTAACCAAGAGCAGACCCTTGATCCTGTTTGAGCCTGGCCATGGACCATAGAGGGCATGAAGGAACTCTGGATTAGGATTGTCTTCCTGAGCCCCAGGAAGTAGCTTTGAGATTCTAGACTGGTGGCTTTGTAACATATCATGCTTGCCCATCAAACAGTTCCGTGATTATTTCTGAACAGGAGTGTATCCCTAGTTTTTAAAGAAGATACATTTGTAGAAAACTGTAGACATGGAAAAAAATACTGGTGGGTGGAAAGCCTCATTTCCATAAAAAAAAAAAAACTACACTCCATGAAATAGTTCAAGGTCTAATGTCAGCTGTCTTAGAGAAAGACTTGTCATGTCGAACTGAGGCATGAAGATGACCCTCTGATCTTGGACTATGAGAAATTTCGTCTTCGAGACTCCTGCCTTTTTCCTTGCATCTAGTCGCATCCCTTTGCTCATCCAACCTGTGTGAGACAGCAGATGGATTTTTGGAAAACCAAACCTTAGTCTTTATTTATTCAACACATAATTGAGCACCTACTCCATGTGAAGCACTTTGGGTGCTGAGCATGTTTCTCTTGTCCTTGAAAATCTCTCTTGATTTCCCCATGTTCTGGATTGAGTTCAAACTTCCTTTCCAGATACAGCTCTCATATTGGATGCAGGGGGGGGGCGGTATCGGGTAATGCCCTATGTTCCTGCCACTAACACTCCGTGCCCTTTATATTAATACCTCCAAGTCTTTGTTCACGTAGCTGCTTTTGCCTGAAACATACTTCTTTCTCTTCCCTGTCTAGAAATTTCATCTTACCCCTTAAGGCTCAGCTTGAGTTTTAATCTTCTGTGATGCCTTCTCACTCAGGCTGGGTTTAGTTACTGTCCTCAGCTCCTGCAGCTCATAATGCTGTTGTGTCAGTTAAATTTTCGATCATCTGCTTCTTTGTATTTCTCTCTCTGCCTTGGTAGGACATTGGGTCTTTGAAGGCAGAACCTGTATTTTTTTTTCTCTGTCCTTGACACATAATACATAACATTTTAATAACATGCTGTATGCAATATACATGTATGCATCTTTACTCATCAATTTAAAAAATAAGGCTTGAATAATTCTTGAATGAACAAATGAAGAATGAATGCTGGTCAAAACAGTCGTGTATGTTTCTTTTTGGGGGCCTGATTGTCACAGGGAGTGAAGTGGATGGTGGTACTCCTTGGAGAGAGGTCTTCCTGACTTCCTAAATACTTCCACCTTCCCTCTGGTGCTTTTTCTCATTGATGGAAGAACATCTTTGCCATTAGCAGGGAACAATGACCTAATCCTTGGGAGAGGTCACAAACCAACTGCTGCTTACATTGAATGGTTCTTTGATTGATACCAGAGCTTGTTCTGAAAGCAGACTTCGGAAGGTGATGAGGGAATTGGAGTGGAGCTATCAGGGTCCTGAATGCTTGATGAGTTGGGCAAGACATCATGAAGAGGGTACTGGGGATTTTGGGTTGGGTCAAATTTTTGGTGCTTTGCTTCTGTAACTTGACGGTTGGTGTGATGGGTGATTTTGTGTGTTGACTGGGCCACAGGGTGCTCAGGTGTTGAATCAAATGTTGTTCTGGGTGTGTTTGTGGGATGTTTTTGAATGAGATTAACATTTAAATTGGTGGACTCTGAGTACAGCAGGTTGTCCTTCCTTATGTGTGTGGGCTGCATCCCATCAGCATCTCAGTAAAAAGGCTTAGCTTTCTCCCTTTGGACTTGAATGAAAACGTCGGTGCTTCGCGAGTGTTGGGCCTGCTGGCCTTCATAACTGGAACACACCATCAGCTCTCTTGGTTCTTAGGCACTTGGAATTGGACTTGGAGCTAAAGTGTCCACACTCCTGGGTCTCCAGCTTGCTAACTGCAGATATCGCCAGGCTTCATAGTGGTGTGAGCCAATTCTATATAACAAATCAATCGATCTCTGTTATTCTGTTTCTTTGGAGACATGCACCTTGACTGATACACCTGGTCTTTCTGCACAGCCCCAAGCTCTGCCTGAGATCTGGGGATGAGTCAAGGGGCATTGATGAAGATGTAAAGTTCACAGAGAGGTTATTCCACCAGCTCGTGTGGCCCTGTTTTGTGCTTGGTTTACTGACTCCTGTCTTGTGTTTCCTGTTTGGCAGGATAAGAATTTCTGGTACTCAAGTATGGCCTGACCTGGGGCCAGATCTGGCTCTGTCCCTGTTTCCCAGAGGCGATTTTCTAGAACACTAGGGAATCCAGGGTCTCTCTGACAAAAAGGGTCTCTGCCTTGGAAGGTTGCCGTAAGGATAAAATCAATAACACTGGGGTTGGAAGGGAGCAGCGTAACTTTAGTAGCATAGCAAGAACCCAGCCTGGTTTTCTGCAGTGCAGTTTTTGTCCCGGTTATATGTCTTGACACGTGCTCTCTGTACAACAATGAAATGTTGCTTTTGATATTTTTGAGTGTGAGAGGTTCAGAAATTCTACCCAGCCATGAATGGGGTGGGAGTATGCAGGGACACGTGTACTCTGGGGCCATTTTATTAAACCAGGAGTGTAAATGTCTAGAACAAGACCAGGGCTGAATGGGGGTCATTGGAGTAGTTCATAATTCTATTTCTACTTTTAGCTTAGGGGTGACCTTGGGGAAAGTCACTTAATCGCTCCTGGCGTCCTATGTCCACTTATCTCTTAACAAGTGGTTCTTGAATCAGATTCCGCATCACCTGGAAACTGGTGAGAAATGTAGACTTTGACACTCCAGATGTATGGAATCAGAATGTGCATTTTAACATCACCAGGTGATCAAGTTTGACAAGCACTGCTGTGGAGAAACGAGCACTCTGTTTTTGAGCTGCTTAGAAATGACTGTTCTTGATTTGGACACTGCTGTGTGACTTTGGATATGTCACTGGAACTCTCAGCCTAAATTTCCCTACCTTAAAGCTAGGGCTAAAAATATCTTCCTACCAGCCTGATGGAGTTTTCATGAGGTTCAAATGAATTTAAAATCTCACGTGCATGTATTCAGTGACTTGTTCTGTGTCTGGCACCGTATAAACTCTGCAGGGTACAGAGAAGACTGCGACCCAATCCTTGTGCCCAGGAATTCGGCCTCTCACAATGAGAAAATATGTGTGAAAGCGCTTTTGGTAAATGCAGAGGGCTATCTAAACATTAGCTATTCTAAGTATTAATGGAGATAATAATACTCGCCCTACTTATGCTGCCTGGTTATCATGAAGTTCAAGTGAGATAAAGCATGTCAAAGTCGTTTGAAAAAAGTTGAAACGTACTGACGTAAGAACTTATTATTAGTGTTGTTATTGCCATCAGCGAGTAAATGATAATTAGGTCGACTAGGGGAAAACCTAGGTTTAATTGCATTTACTCAAGCAGCAGAGGATCCTGGAGTTGCTTGCTTTCAGTTCTGTCGGGGCAACTGCATCGACAATTAGGAGTCTGTTAATACTTGTGCCATTTCAGACTATCTGATCCTGGAAGCACAGGGATTTCTTTGCAGTTTACTGGCGACCCACTGAAATGCATCCACCTGTGAGGTGGAATGTTGTATCTGATGGGCAGCCTGACAATAGCACTGCCCTGCAGATTAGGATGTAGTCAGGTGGAAAAAATACAGGTGGCTTATGCGTTGAGAGGTCCTCTATCTGGGTGCATGCTCAGGTGCAGTCTTGCTCTGTGACTTGCTGTCCATAGAGCCCATGGCATCATGTGGGAGACCCTGGGAGCTCAGGGTGGTCAAAGGAACCTGGAAATCGTCTAGTCTAATTCTTGAATTGGAAGATACTGTGTCTCAGAGTTGAGGTGTGTTGTCTGTGGTTGGTTCCAGATGACATGTCAAGTTGACGGAAAAGTTGGGAATTCAAAACTTGGTTCTCCTGACTCCTGGTCCAATGTCTTCTCATTACATCTGGATGCATCGAGGATGCTTTTTTGCTTTAAATGACGTACGAGCAGGGAGAGAGTTCTCACTGCGGTTTTGATGTGGATGTGTTGTTGCAAGTGTCTACTCTGCGCTTTGTTCTTGACAGTGCCCGTGCAGTCCCTGTTCCTCTTCCTCACTGGCCGTACATCTCGTCTCTGGGTACTGCCTGGAATATGGTCAGTGCAAATTTTAATGGGGCAGGGAAAGGGCAAGATTAACATTTCCCTCCCTGACAGTTCTCATGCATGCTGTTTGCTCTTTCGTTACATTCTCACCATGGTCAGCTTTGATTTTGATTTATCACAAATGTATCTGCCTCGCCCACTAGATTATAGGCTCTGGGGCTCTAGAGGTAGCAGCCACTGTTGAAATCCAGCTTTGTCACTTGGTAGATGACTCTGGGATCCCTTAGGCAAGTCACATTTAGCACTCTGAACTTCATTTTTTTTTTTCACCTGTAAGTTGAGATACAATCATACCTACTTTACAGATGGTGTGAATTAAGGAATACAGGTATAGTCAACAATCTATTGTAGTTACTGCTAACTCCATCTCTGCTGCTCTCAGATGGGTGCCTGAGGGTGAGGGGGACAGTATGACTAGCCCCAGCCACCTTTCTCGCCTCCTCATGCTAAGGGACTCTACAAAAACAGCCTGTGCCCCCAACGTTACAGAACTTCACATCACTCATGAGGTCACTTATTCCAACGACTGGTCTTTTTCCAGGAAGGCTGGGTCACGGACCATTAACTGCAGTTTCTTTCATCCTGTGGTTATTGTTTTTCAGTTCCGATATCTCTCATTCTCTCACTTCCAAGCTCACTCCTATTTTGTTTTGAAGGCTGGTGTGATGGATTCTTTCAGGAGAAAAATACTGTGTGTTTCCCTGTGCGGGGATTAATGTGTGTTGGATTGAGAATCACTGGATGCCGCCAGGCTTGAGACCCTTACCTTGGCTCCTTATTTGTGGTACATTTACAAACAAGCTCACAGCCGGAAGTGCCCTCTTCCTCCTTTGCCTGTATGTGGCACCCCAAGGGCAGGCCAGCCTTGCACTGCTCCAGCGCCCCCAAAGCACCTTGCATCCAGTAGAAACTCAATACAGACTTGCTGGATTCCTGCTTCTTGAACTTGATGCTTCTCTTTTAAATAAAAGGAGGCGCTTCCTCCTTTGCAGCCGGTATTGGAATTCCTCTGAGAATGTCTCAACGCCTTTCTTAGAAAAATGTCTTACTAGTCCACTTGGGGTAGAAATTAAGCCTCCAGGGCTTGGTGCTGAGGTTTCTGAAGGAGAAAAATTCTTTGCATGACAGAAAGAAAAGTACTCGGACCCAGAGAATTGGGGTATTCAGGAGGAAAGGTGGTGAGAAAAGGGGGGCAGAGGAAGAGATGGACTCAGCAGACAGGGTCATGAGCACGATGGCAGAATGCCCTTGCCCTTGCCCTTGATGTATGACTCTAGCGTGATGCCCAAATAATCTGAGAAGCTTGGTGTGACCAGTTGTCCTGTGGACATGGGAGAAAGGCTATTATTGTGCCTGTGGGTGGGAAGGTACATCTAGAGACTGCCCATCTCTGTGATTTCACAGAAACTCGAGGGAGGAGTGTGGATAGGAAACAAACTTCGAACTTCCCCAGACCTTGGAAACAGAGGTCTGATGCAATGTGTGCAGGGCGCAGCAATTCAAGGAAATTAAGTCAAGAATGCAAGGAGCTGAAGGCCCCCAGCTGACCTCTGGGTTATACTCACGCTGAGCCTGGCACAAAGTCATGCATTTAAAGTGATATCCTGCCAGGATTTTTTGTTTCCTTAGAAAAGGATATGGCAAAATTTCAAGGGGAAACTGTTGATACCAGAAGGCCACTTTGGGTCACCTCATGGAGTAGGAGCCTGTGAAAACTCCCACGAAGCCCAGACGTTAAGCTGACTTTGAGAGATTTGGGCCACTGCTGCCTGCCCCCTGCCTTCTATGTGGATATATACAGGTAGCAGCTACTGTAGGCTACCAGGCATTTGGGGAATCTTAGATCTACGGAGTCCCAGGTAACTATTACTCGCTCTGAACAGCACTGTCTGTTCTGAGAGTCACGGTGCCAGGCTGGCAGCAGATCTTGCAAACTTTGAAAAGATGTCACTAGAGCACAGATGCTATACTCAGTCTCCAAATTACCTGCATCACCAGGAAGAGCAGACAACCCATCAAACCCCTGCAGATGTGTCAGGAATGAACAGATGACAGTTTCTGAGACATTTTCCAAGTTACTCCTTTCAAAGAGCACCTCGGGAAGTCTGTCTTGTGGTTGCTGCAAGACAGCAGCTGTGCAGCTGGCAGCAATTGCCGCAGGAGGGTGCAAGACTGGAAGAGGTACATCAATATTTTTTTTTTTTCCAATATGACTTAACTACAGCTGTTCACATATTGGGTTTCTTTTAACATTCTTTTGACTGGGCTTCACTTAAGGGAGGAGTTTCTCGAATCATAATACAGTGTCTGTTAAAATGAACAGTAAAAGTTTTAAATTTACAAATGACCTTAAATAATTTTTGGCTTAATAGAGACATCAAAACTGTAATGATAGACTAGTTAGAAAATAACTAACAATGACAATACACATATCGAACTTACGCCAGTGTTTTCAAGAGAAATATCACTGCTTTGAATGCTTTCAGAAATAATAAAAATGAAAGGGAATTAAATTGCGAAGTGCAAGGAGCCAGAAAAAAAATACAACCGAGAAAAGCAAGAAGACAATTTTGAAAGTTAATATTAAATTAGAATGCCTAAAGGGTAATACACTGGATTAATAAGTCCAATTGGTATTTTTTAATAAGATAGACCAAATTCTGGCAAACATAAATCACAAAGATTAATGAAAATGCAAACACTTAATATTAGAGATGAAAAAGTATATTTACCCTAGAGAAAGGTGATTTAAATACCAAAAGAAATATGAGCAACTTTTTGCTAGTATTTCTAAAAACACTATGGTAATGAATGATTTTCTCATACCTCAAGAAGTAAAAATCTAAAACAGAACAATGGCCATAAAATGGGGGGGGGGGGAGAAAAAGGCTCTGGTATGTATAGTTTTACTCTGTTCTTCTTTTAAATCTTTAAAGAAAAATCAATAGATTTGATTACATAGAACTTAAAATTATTGCCCAAGATGAAAAGTTCAAAGGAAAATGATAAATGAAGAGGAAATATGTGCAAATATAAATAAGAGCGTTAGTGTTCTTTGTATGCCGGAAACTTAGAGATTAATAAGAAAAATAACCTAATAGGTAAAGTTTGTGATATTTGTTGAACAAACTTCATCATATAAACTATATTATCTTATAATACCAAACCTTCTGGAAGCAATCGGAATTTAAGTATAGGAGGATGATTATACAGATTACAAAAGTAGTAATACCCAAGTAATTTCCCAGGCCCAAATCTTTGGAGCTATCCTTCTGTTGTCATACATACTACCTAACTAATCCACCAACAAATTCTGTTGGCTGGCCCTTTAAAAATGATCCCAAATCTAAATACCTCTCCACTTGGACTGCTACTCCCTGGTCCAAGCCCCTGCCATCTCTGCCCTAACACTGCAGAGTTTCCTACCTGCTATTCCTGTTGTCAGAGTGAGGAATTTAAATTGTAAGACAGGTGCCACCCTCTTGCTCAAAACTCTGGAGTCTGTCTTCGTGTCACACTTAACGTGATACCTGAAGTCCTGACCAAGGTGTACGAGATGTTGCTTGCTCTGGTTCTCAGCCATTGCTCCAACCTTACTTGCTACCATTCCTCCACTTCCTGGCTTCTCTGCCCACGCTGGCTTCTTGCTGTTGCTTGAATATGTTTGAGGCCCTTTGAAATTGATGTTCCATCAGTCTGGTATACTTTGTCCCCAGGTTATTGACCTAACTTTTTCCTTCATTCCTTTGTACCTTGGTTCAGTTTTGCCCTTCTCAGACCATCCTATCCAAAATAGCAGTTCCCTCTGGTCCTCCATGCAATGATGACACAAGTCCAAAATCCAAGAAAGCATTGAAGCACAATTCAAATTGTTCTGTCCTCTCAAATAGCTCCCAAAAGTAGGTTGCCGTAGTGTACCCCCTGTGCCAATTGAAGGGCTTAAGCACCAAGTGCTTTACACCGATTGTCTCACTTAATTGTCACAATGACGTTTTAGTGGCATTCCTTATTTTCAGATCATGAACCTGAGGGGGTGAGAGATGAGTTTCCTACAGTGTATGTGGGGAGCCAGGATTTGAACCCTGGCAGGTGGGGTTCACACCAACAGGCTGGACTGCCTCCCAGGAAACTGGGCATTTCTTTGCTTCTCTATTTCCCTGTCACACAAAACACAGCAGCTGTCTTTAATCTCAGGTTTCACTATCTCAAAATTTTCCCAAATTTCTTGCTAAAACTCAGCCCGTGCTGGCTAGCTGCTCTCCCACGCTCACTCCCCTCTGTCCTGGCTCGTTTCCCCTTGGCCACCTGCAGTGTAAACAGTCTGGGATGCCCAGCTCCCCCAGCTCCTTATTCCTGGCCACTTTGTCATCATTTGCATAAAGAGGCAGAAAAGGCAGCCTGGGGCCTGCCACGCCCTCCTACACTTGGGCAGGAGGGGAGATAGTTTTTGTTACACTGTTGGGAAGATGCCTCTGCAGTCCCTCAGTGCTGAGTGCACACTTCCTGAACCACCAACTGGAAATGATTTCACCTTCCTCTGAACTTCTGCAGAACATGTTACTGTTTCCATTCACTGTTGACCATGGTGTTTAACCACACAAGGCAATTAGTAGGTGTGCTGCCTTCAGCAAGTTACTTACCACTTTGCCTCTGTTTCCATCTCTGTCAAATGGGGAAAATAATGTCTACATTTCAAGCATGTTGTAGGGATCAAATAACAAAAGATACTAATATTTGGCATACAGTTTGACGGTCATTAGAATTGACCTCGAACCTGACTCTGAAGGCGATCTATGTATTGATAGCTTTCTTCTTACTTGCGATGTTGAGTCATTGTATCAGTCCTGAGGAAGAGTAACTGGGGGAAAAAAGCCTAAATTTCACAGCAAAAGGGATTGGATTGAGATTACATGACATATTAGAAAAACAACCCCCCCCCAAAAAAACAAAATAAATGCAAGCATGCTTTTATAACCCTCCTGTGCCTGACTTCTAGGTTAGACACTTTTAAGTGTAGTCTTCTGTAGACTCCTTTGAGCATGGGATGGCAGGTGCATAGGGTGATGGGTAAAGAAATGGACCCGGATAGGAGATCTGGGTTCCTAATCCTAACTACTTCTAACTAGTTGTGACCCTACTCAAGGCACCTACTTTTCCTTAGGCTCAGTGTTTTTTTTTTTTTTTGTCTTTTAAATGGGAAAATACTAAAAAACAAGCCAAAAAACACAACCAACCAAGCAACAATAGTAAACCTTTGCCTGCTTCACAGATTAACTGGGTCAAGGAAGATAACCTATATTAAAGTGTTTGTTATGAAATATTAGAAAATACGAGAGATAATATAATTTTTGCAGTCTTTCTTTCAATTGAAAAAAAATGCACCTGTATTTCCCCCCAGTGTTGGATTCCCAGACAGTCGGTAGATGTTGAGCAACTTCCACTCCCCCTTTTGAAGATACACTGCTCTAGGGTCACTGCCAGTGTCGGGATGGGCATGATCAACAGCTGGATCTTGCACTATGACCGACTTCCATAGGCCATTGCTTTACCTTTGGTAGGATGGTGAGCCCAACCCTCTGGGCTAAGCAATGCCTGCTGGCTGTGGAATGATCTCCCTCTTCCTCTTTTTGTATACATCTATATCTCTGTCTATATCTGGAGAGAGATACCTATCCTCATACCTACCTACCTCCCCCCCCCCATTTTATCTTTCTCTCTAAGCATGGCATAGTTCTTCATCCAAATTTCTCTTTCACTGCTACAAAAGCTAGGTTTATTCAATGTCATAAAATAATACTCCAGAATGGCTGATTGCCACACAAATACATACACATCTGTTACATATCTCTACCTCTATACCCATCCATCCATCCATCTAACAATCTAAACTTACGTTGAACCCACCCATTCGATCCTACTCGCTGGAGGTTATCCTTTCTCTTTTGCCTGTCTTTGGGTCCAACCTGGAATAGAAACTATGGCTTCCATCCAAGGAAGTGTCATTCAACTTGTCCTCAGCTGAGTGGCAGTCTAACTTTGGAATCTGCAAGGTTTTGAGAATGTCTTTGACCCTCTGGGTGGTTATCTGAACTCAATCCAAACCTTCATGCTTGAAGACTCTGCCATTGTTAATTATGGCTCCTGTTCCCTGCTGGTCAGTCCCCTGGCTGTTTTCATTTTGCCTGGGAAATGACCTTGTACAAATTCCCTGGATTGTTTGAAACCAGCTGCATAGCAGAGGCTGGCTGCTGATGGGTGAACCAAAGAAGGTTGATAGCTTTCAGCTTGGCCTACCCTGGCCCAGCGCCCCGAAGCTCCTGGCTTTGCATAAACCGAAATGCAATTCACCTGAAGAGAAGATTTCCCAAACAGTTTGTGCAGCCCGAGCCACAAAAGCCTCCTGAGAACCCTGGGCTAGTTGAGCACAAGGATGGGTGTGGTCGGGGCTGCAGTGGGGGCAAGGTAGCTGGTTGTAGGATACACCCCATCAGCCCCCACCACGGATGTAGCTGTGGTTTGGCTTTAGTACATCCCAAACGAATCTAGTCCTATCCACAGTGAATTCTAGTTGGGGACCTGAGAGAGCAGTTTAACTTCATTCTTGGCTAAAAAAACATACATATAAAGGCAATATGCTCTTCCAAAAGAGAAAACAACAAAATAGGTTTTGCAAGGGCTGGGTTTTCAGTTCTGGAATTTCCCACACTATCTATGAAAGCCTTTGGCAGGGGTAGCCCATGGCTATTTAGGGGTGAAAAAGATAAAAATAACATGCTTGTGTAGAGGTTTACACGTTAAAATGTCTTTTCGACCATCATTATGAACTTGATCTCTCTGTGAGGCCATGTGTTTGGGGGAACAAAGGAATGAAGCGAGCGCCTTGTTGTCAAGGAGATCAACACTGATGTAGGCAGATATAACAAGCCATTGTTCATGTCACCATTCCGTGCAACTGTGTGAGGCAGAAGAGGGTAGGGTGGTTAGAAGAGTTGGATAAAAATATTGTAGAACATTCAAACTTAAAGGGACCTTAGATTTTATATAATCAAACACATTGATTTTAAAGATGAAAGAACCTCATCCCAGATGAGAAGAGACTTGGCTAAGGTGAAACAGCTAGACCACCAGTACGGTGGGTCTAGGATGCTGAACTTGCAGTTTTTAGGGCAGTAGTTACTATGTTTTTTCTTCCCCTATGACCATATCCTTAGGAAGAGACCTGAGCACTCTGATGGGGCACTATACTGTGCTGGTGCAGACCCCACTGACTCCTGTGTCCTGCATGCAGGGCTAGTTCAAGGCCACCGGGGCTTCCAGCCCATGCTCGCTCTGCCTGTCTCACTCCTTCACTGATGACCGGTGCTTTTGATACTCGGGGTCTCTCCAGCTGTCAGATACACTCATGCACTTGAAAGAGTTAATGACTTCATTTTATAATCTCTACCAGTGTACAGCGTTTAGTAGGTCTTAGGAAAAGTAGCTACTAGTAGACTTTCAGGCATTTAGCATAGATATATTTGGGGGACAAGAGTGTTCCTGTATCCTCTGAGTCATACTACACCAAAGACCATTCCCTACACCAAAGACCATTCCATAGGTCAAGTTTTTAGAAGCATTGAGATTGTTGGGGAAAACCAGTCTTTGCTGTCAGAACCCTTCCTTAGCTCTTGGGAATACACTGGGAATCCGTACCATTGCTCCCAGGTGAAATGAGAGGAATAACTGGTGTTTTGCAGGAGGAGGCCCAGAGAAGTGGCATATGATGGTCAAGATCACACATAGCTGGCATGGGACCTCCGGGGCTTACGCTACCTATGGAGTAACAGTTCCCTTCTTAACAGGCTCTGGTTCACCTTGGACATCCACAGGTGCTGTGGGAAGGGTGAGGGCCGGGTTTGCAGCTGAAAGCGCTCTGCAATTGTGGAAATCCACCACGCTCTGTGCTCTCGACATTGCCTTGCCCTTCTCTGCGTTGGTCTCAATGCAAACAAAGTACTGCCTTCCCCTTGTGTTTGACAAGCACTCTGTGTTGGGGGCCTCTTTCGTTACTTACTTCTGGCTTGCTTTTTTGGCTCTGTGTGCAGAATATTGGCTCTTGGGCCAGCTGTGGGTGTGTATGTATTATGTGCATTTTAACCTCTATGTGTCAACGCACTGAAACAATGAAGTCCTGAAGTTTGATCCAGGCACTTGAGTATGGTAAAATTTGACTTCTGCAAGATCTAGATCCTAGAGTATTCTACATAAAGTTTTTTCAAAACGTTTAAAGTCATCATGGGGGGGGAAAAAAAACAACCCAGAATTGTGGCTAAGGATTTATGTATGTGTGTGTATGTCTTTAAAAAATTCCGTTACCACTTTTTGTCATGGGTATGTTACAACCAGCCCTTCCTATATTATGCTGTAAATAATGCTAGAAAGGAGTCAAGGATGGGGAAGGTAGGTTTAGGGAGGGGGGAGGAAAGGAGAGAGAGGCATATTATAATTCGTCAAGATAGAAGATTGATAAAATATTTTTTCTAAATAAAAATAGTGCATCTAACACATGTGGATGAACACATGTACACATATTTAAAATGTCAGCCAATAAAGGAGAATTTCTATCAGTTTCTAGTAAAGATCCTTATAAAGGTTACTGATCTGTAATGATAACAATGTTTCCCAGGAAGAATCGTGGAGCTGTGTGGGAACGTGGGCAGGGTGTGGAGGTTTCAAGCCAGCGGCAGCCTATTCCCAGCTTTGTTTGGAAGCTTGAGACTATTATTAATGCTTCCTCTGGGCCTCAGTTTGCTACTCTGTAAAATCAGGGAAAATGATGTTACTTGAGAGGATGATAATTACACAAAATCTTAAACTGCTTGGCATGTGACCAGCATACCGTAAATGTCAGTTCCTCATAGTCCTAGCATCTTTACTTTGTATAACAATAACATAACACTTGCATGTTGTTATAGACTGAATGTTTTTGTCTCCCCAAAAATCCATATGTTGAAGCCCTAATCCTCAATATTTGGGGCTGGGGTCTTGGGATGGGGAAGTCTTTGGATTTAGAAGAAGTCATGAGGGTGGGGACTGTCATGATGGGATTAGTGTCTTTATATGAAAAGACATTAGCAAGATTGCTTTTTGTCTCTCTTGACCAAGTAAGGTCACAGTGAGAAGGCAGCCATCCACAGGTCAGGAAGAGAGTCCTCACTAGGAATTGAACTGGTCAGCACCTTGATCTTGGACTTCCCAGCCTCCAAATATAAATACCTGTCGTTTAAGCCACCTATTCTGTGGTATTTTGTTACAGCAGCCAGGCTAACACATAAATGATGCCATCTCATTTGTATAACTTCCGATCCTGGGAAAATGTATTTCTGGCTTGACTCCTATTTTATGGATGGCAAATTTGGGGAGTTGTCAAGCCCAACATCGTAAGAAAGGGCCAATGTCAGGATTTAGAGTACATGTTTCTAGTGTCAAACTTGGCATTATTCAGTGATGCCATGGAAAAAAATATATATATGTGTTTATATTAAGGTCATTATGAAATGTCCCATTTCCTTAAGTACTAAGTTTGATAGTTGATATCTCTGACATTTTCACTTTGACACTTCTTGTTTTATTTTTATTGTAAAGGTACATCCTTATTCTTTCAAAGGCATGGCTTTTGGCTTGTGATTATCTTTCAAATTTTTTTAGAGCAATTTTTGTGAAATCACAGATAAGTCAAAACTTCATGTTGTTTTTGAATGAGTTTCATCGTGGAACCAGTGCAGCACAGATAGCTTGAAATACCAGTGAAGTGTTTGGGAAGGATGTGGCTAATGAACACACAGTATGTCTATGGTTCTGGGAGGTCTGTACTGGTGCTTTTAATCTTGAAAACGAGCCACGTGGGTGACCTGAGACCAAGGTGGATAATAACAAGCTGAAAGCTGTAGTGGAAGTGAGTGAATCTAGCTCAACCTATGCGTGAATATTAGCAACAAGGTCCAAAATCAAATATTTATGGGAAAAGCTAATGGTGTCTGTTTGGTGGTTCAATGAATGTTGGTATTATCCACTACAGCTTCATGAAACCTGGTTGGTCAATTATAGTGGGATGTGTACTGCAACTAATTGGATGAAATGAGGATGCTTGTGATTTAAGCAGCCGAGATTGGTCAATATAGATAGGCCAATCCTCTTCCAAGACAACACTTGAGCACAAGTCACACAAACAACACTGCTCAAACTACAGAAGCTTGACTTGGAGACGCTGTCATCCACTGTATTCATTCAACCTTGGACCAACTGACAACCATTTCTTCCAGGCTTTGGACCACCTCTTGCAAGGAAAAATACTCAATTGCCAACAAGCTGTGGAAAATGCCTTTTGCAATTTTATTGCCACTTGCTCTCCAGGGTTCTTTGCTGCTGGCATAAACCAGCTACTGTTCAGATGGCAAAACCATGTCGATAGTTCAGGCGCATGCTTTGATTCATTGTACTGCTGCTTGTCTGAGATATAATAAACTAAACTTTTGATTTGAAATCGGACATTTCATATTTAATGACCTAATGGGGCTATGATGTCAGAACTAGAGATGGCGAGGGGTTTAATCTTATTTCTAATCTGGTTTCTTATTTGGGTGACAGCTCTCTGCATGTTTTTTACTTTATATATAGTTAGGACCATTTCTGTTTGTATTCAATTTTAGGGTTTGCTTTTTATATCCTGTGTTTTATTTTTATTTTTGAACATGTGTAAACTCTTGACATGATTCAAAAGTCCAAAACTATGTAAGATGTACTCTGAAAGAAATCTCTTTGTTCCCAAAACCCCCTTCACTCCATTCCTACCACCTTCTATAGATAATCATTTCCCTTTTGGATTTGTCCTACCATTTTTTCTTTTTATAAAAAGTAAACAAATGTGTATATATATTCTCAGTTTCCTTGCAGGAGGCAGCATGCTCTAAAACCTCTTCAATACTTTAATGTATAACATGGAACCTGCACATCACCTCTTTCTCTACTCTGTACCATATTCCCACTTTCCAGAGATTGCACTGTTTCTGTTTTGCCTTCTCTCCTTCTAGACTCCTCTCAAAGAGTTTTGAGTGGACAATGGCAGCAGGTTGGAAGCCATGTGTGATCTCATTGCTGTGCTGTCTCTGGGTGCTCCAGTGTGTGGTCCAAATTAGAGCCTCAAGCTCAATGTTGGTTTCTCATTTGAAAGCCTGGGTTGACTCTTCACTTTGATGCAGCTTTGCAAATTCAAGGCTGTCTTGTCCAGGGGGGCTGGACAGAAAGGTTTGTTACCATAATCCTCTCAATTAGGATATTTTCATATACTGTGCCTTCTAGCATCATGGTAGGGGAGAATGACACACAAAATGTTTCCCTTTTAACTAAGGCATGGCTTCCAAAGGGGGCTGCAAGTTTGTTTGGTTATACGTTTAACAGTTGGCTGAAATTACCTGCTAGGAACACCTTGAATGATAGCTCCACTCCTGTTAGAGTCGGGTGAGGCAGATCCTGCTGGAAAACCCATTTAGAGATGCAGAAAAGCAGATAGGCTGAGTTAAGCTTTTAATTTTATGTCCTCATTGTTCATAAAATCGGTCTCCTACTGATTTCTCTTTGCACCAACTCTATGAGGTCTCTCAAATTTCCCTTGTTTTCTCCATAACAGAGTTTATCAATTAGGTAATAAAACAAAAAAGATTCTTTCCAGGCTCTGAGTACCGTCTTGGCAGAGGGGCCAGAGCTGTGGCAAGAGTGACCTCCTCAAAAGGGGGTTGGTTAATGCCTTGGGAGTAGTACAAGGTCAGGATGGCGTGCTAGAAAGGGGATTAATAGGTTGCAAAATACCATGAAACACAGTCCTTTCCCCCAAAGGGCTCCTTGGGGAGAAAATCATAAACACACAAGGCTTTGGAGCAGGCTCCCTGGGAAACCATTTATTGCTATGGCTTCATGGCTTGGCTTTGGAATCTTGTTGCCAGCACAGCTCTAGCTGAAATCTGTTCTGCCCTGCCCTGCCCAAGCAATTAGGTCACGTCCCCACCAGAGTGTTGGACACTCACATAACTTTTAGAGACAAAGACCAGCATGCCATTAGTACAAGTCTCTCTTGGTGTCCTATGTACAGAACCCATACCCTTCAGCAATGCATTTGGAATTCTGCCAGAGTCACCATATGCTTGTTTCAAAAATGTCTATTCTTGTTCAACAGGGAACCAGTTAAACGTTGGGTCCTAAGCTGAAGGGGTCTTATAATAGCATCATACTTTATCAGGATGAAAGCCAGAGGCTTTTGCCCACAGCATGAATGTTCAACCTGAAGATCCCCCTGGGCACCACTTGTAGCATCTTCTTCCTCCACAAAAGCGGCTTTTCCTTGAGATTGTCAGAGATGAACACGGGGAAAAGCTTTGTTTCCCCAGGCTTCCCTGTGCAGAGGCTGGAGATAAGGGGAGGGGGGTGGTGCCAGGAATTCTCATCTTTATTCTAGATTAGGGGTGGAATGGTTGAAAATGGTTGGTCTATAGATGGACCCCATGCCCACTTTTCCCCAGTTCTGACTTCTTCAGTGCCCTGGGATGTGGGACTGGGATTCAAGGACAAAAGGTAGTGGGAGAGAAACTAAAATTCATCCAGTGCTTCTTAGGTGCTGGGGTAATACACATGCTTTGTGTAATAACCCTATAAGTTAATTCATCTCGGCATTCCATGGAAGAGGCAACTGGGCTTCCATCATACTGAACGGCTTGTCCAAAGTCCTGTAGAGAGGGAGGGGTGGAGCCAGGACTTTCCAGTAAATGACACTGACTCCTCTCACTGGTGTCAGCAATAAAGGATCCCTATAAATTAGGAAAAACTGGTTGGAGGAAATAGAACAACCACCAATGCTGGGAACAGAGGTGTGATGAAAGATAACCTTATTTCCCTCCCTCTCCATTCTCTCTGTCCATTGTCATGGGATTAGAGGGGGACAGTGGGGGATGGAGGTGGCATTACTGTGGGGAGAAGTGTACTGATGACAAATCAAGGAAAGCTGAAGGGGGATACTCTGAGAATCTAGAGAGTGTTAAAAGGTGCAGTTATTGTTTTTGCTCTTCTCTTTTCAGTGGTAGGACCTAAGACCACGATGTATTCAGCTTAAAAGATTTTGACTCTTGATACCTAAAAGTAGTAGTTCTGTAAGTTTCTGGTCTTGGGATCCTTTTATCTCAAAAATGATTGAGGAATTTTAAGTGGTTTTGTTTATGTGGGTCATGTTTACTGATACTAAGGTAGAAATTAGAGAAAAACTTACTAGTTTGCTTGACAGTAACAATAGTATACCACTGCATGTTCAATAACATATTTTAATTAAGGACTATATTTTCCAAAACAAGACATGTAATGGCTAGAGAGGCATTTTGTTTTTACATTTTTGCAAATCCCTTTCACGTGTGGCTTAATAGAAGACAATGGCATTCTTAGATTTGCTCTTGCGTTCTGTCTGTTGCAATACACTGTTTTGCTTGAAGTATATTTGTTAGAAGCTTTACAAAGAAATGTAGTTGGAAAAGGAGGACTTAATGGTTCTTTTTCAGATAACTTTTACTGTTCTTTGATAATTTATCAATGCTCAAGTGGTAGTTTTTTAAAGGTTAGTGCATTGCAGAATGTGAAACTGTATCAGTGACCTTGTGCTCTGTGGAATTGGAATCTATTGGTCTGTCTTGCACTTCGTATGTATATCTTTATTCATGTATAATTTTATAATTTTCTTGCATAGGTGATTTGGAAGATGTTAGTTCACCGAGTCATGCAAATTTTCCAGATGTTGATGGTTTTTATTTAAAAAAACACATTCATTAATCACTAACATCATCAGAAAAGTCACTAAGTATTGGAAAGCTGTCAAGCTTATAATAGTAGACATAAGTGCAATTCTGCAGAGGAGAGATTCTTATTTTACGTTTACAGATAACACTTTAATTCATTAAGTTATCATGCTTTTGGAAAGTGGCTATATCATGATTTCATTAACCAAATCTTTGTCCATCAGGTGGTCAGTAAATGTCAAATGTACAAGCTTTATTAAAGTGTCAGTTACTCTGCTCACTTGCCAGCCAATGCTCTAGACACTGAATCTCACAATGATACCACAGCTTAACTGACCCCCAAATACTCTTCAACAATGTTCTGTGGAATAAGACACATTGGGTAAATTATCGTCTATAAAACTAAGGAAAATATAGCTTTGGCTACATTTGTATTTCTCATATACAGTTTTGCCCAGTTCCTTTGGCACAGTTTCTCCCTTTCTGTGAGTTAGAGAACACTCAGATGTGTCAGTTTTATCTTTGTCGTCATTTTATAGACAGTGCAGCCATGGGTTGAAAATGTAAGTCTCTGATCTCCACCTTTAAGCCAATGGTCTATCCTAAAATACAAGAAAAGCACGTTCAAAATATGTTTTATTTTAGAATAAAGTTCATTAAGTTCCAAAACGTTTTAGAAAAAAGTTAAAGTTTTAAAAATGAAAAATATTTTTGCAAAAGAAGACAAATCCATTTTTTTGTGCTTCTGCATAGGTATGAGGAAAACTTGGACTTAAAAATAACTATTGGGCAGTAGATAAAAGATCATAAATCTGATAGGAAGATGCTGGCAAAATCTTAGAAGTCCTGAGGAACCAAGGATTTGGGTCTTATATTTTGAACTTATGGCCTTAGAAAATACATATATATATATATATATATATATATATATATATATATATATATATATATATAACTCGAGAACACACACAAACACATCTTCTGTTAACCATCAGAGCCATGGCATCATCAGGCATCATGTGGCTTCAGAATACCTTTATATACTCATGAAAGAATAAAAGTAAAAAGAGTAAATGATATCTTAGTAAGATGATAAAAATGATCTTGACATCATGGCCCCCGCCCCCCCCCCAAAAAAAAAAACCTGAGTCTTTGAGAACTGCTTGGCAAGAGGAAACTGAGCAGGGCTCAGAGGAAAGAAGGAAAAAGAATAACTACTTAGAAACCTGTCTTTCACTTTTAAGGGACAGTAATGAAGGACACGTGAGAGTCTCACATTGTCAGGCTTAGTTTCTCCAAGTAGGCAAGCAGAGAGGAATTTGGGGACAATAGCCCGACTCAGGAATAGAGGGTATATTTAGCTGGAACGTGTGTGTGTGTGTGTGTGAGAGAGAGAGAGAGAGAGAGAGATTCTGAGCAGACTATGTAGCAGAGGATTGATTGCTGGCCTGGGTACAAGTCTCATGCAGAGTTAGGAACACCTCATAGATCAGTATGAGGCCTTCAAAAGTGAAAAAACACAGGGGAAAAAAATGCATTGGACATCTGATTCTTTTTCAAATCGTAAAAAAAAAACACCTGGTGAATATTTATTTCTTGACCACCGTTCTTCCATTATAGTTTCTGATTCTCATCCCCACATGTTGCTTTCCTTGCTTAAGATTTTCTTGCCAAATGGTGCAGAATCGGGGCTGGCCCAAAGTTTTAATAAGGTGTAGTGTTGCGTGTTTAGTGGCGATGATACTGCCTGGAAAGGAATGGGATTGTTTGGAAAGACCAGATGCTCACTGACTCATTCTCTCCCCCTATCAAAGCCTCACTGGCCTGTTGATAATTTCCATTGGTTTATACTTCTTCATCCTTTCCCCCCTCCATGCCATTTAAGGAATTAAAAACAAAACCAAAGATAAAAATAAATGACCATAAAACTCTATAGGAGCACAGTCCATTAGAACTTTCTGCAGTGATAGAAATATTCCGTATCTGTGCTGTCTGATATGGTAGCCATTGGCTGGCTATATGTGGCTATTGAATCCCAGAAATACAGCTAGTACAACTAACGAATTGAGTTTTAATCTGACTTAACTAACTTACATAGCCACATGCTGCTTGTATCTGTCATATTTGATATCACATCTCTAGAAATCATTGGCCTCAACCAGTATTTCCAGTTTTATCTTTTGACTATGTACTTCTGAACTCCTCAGGTTTTAATTACTTACCTTTCCTTTGTAGCATGTATTAATATTATTTTCTCGGTTTGATTAAATATTTTTTGTTGCTTAAATCGCAATCTTCATGCCATCTATTTTGCTATTTTTCCCAGCCTTTGGAAGCAAAATTAATTATTCCTTATTCTGTGCTCACATAGTATTTTGTTCATGCTATGAACAGAGCACCTGCCAAATTCTTTTTTGTAAATGTAGTATGTTTGTTTCTCCCCGAATGCCCAATACAGATACCATTGGTCACTTATGGCTACCTTAATTTAAATGGATTAAAACAGGATGAGATTAAGAATTCATTTCATCAGTTGCTCTCACCATTTTAGGGATTAAATAGTCACATACAGCTAGTGGCTACCAGATTGGACAGCACAGATGTAGAACACTTCCATTGTTGGATGGAGTTCAGTTGGACAGCACTAATGGAATTATCTGAATGAGAGACTGTTGATCTTTGTGTCACTAGGATGTTCACAGTGCTTGGAAGGGAGTGAACACTCACCCTATCGGGCCATGTCAAGAAGGATGGGGCTTGTGGACACATTTAATGCTAGTATGTGAAAGCTTGAACCAAAAGCTAATTGGTGAGTTAAAGAATCAGGATGTTGGAAAAAGACTGCAAAACACCAAAGTCTCTGTGGGGTGATAATGAAACAGTGACCAGAAGTTAGATACCTGAGGGGTAAGCGGATCAGGGCCCAAATCAAAGAGAATGTGCCAGAGAAAATGTGGGCACTAAGGTTGTAACTCAAAGGAGTTTATTGGGCAAGTGTTGTCTGCACCCTTGTTAAATGATCAGGAATCTGAGAGCTACCGGCTTCTATCAGATGGAAGACTAATTGTGAAATGGGACAAAATATAAATGCAAATCATACATTTCAGGAATACATTCTAGTTCATAGTCGAGGTAGAAAGAGAAACAGACAACTAGCTAGCATAATATGTTAATGCTGTATCAGCATGAACAAAAGATGGAGCCCAGGGAGAGGGATTAATTCTGCTCTGCTTTTAATGGCCATATTCTTCCCAATACACATCTCCAATTTGCTTAGTGCTGGGTGGGTACAGAGATGTTTATCAAATAGAGGAACGGATTCCTTCTGAACAAACATGCTGTATTTCTGCTTGTAATCTGAGGGTCATCCCCTTACTATAGTTCATTACCTTCATGCCTGAAAACTTGGACAACTTTCCTTTCATCAGTGGACAGTCTCACTCAACCAGTGTTGCTGGAACATCTACTAGGCATATTGCTCACTGCTGGGTGCTTTGGAAGATAATGTGTAGGTCCTTGTCCTCAAATAGCTTAGAATTTTAGAATTTTGATAGGAAGACTACAATAATGCACTCAAAAACATGATCACCAATCCAACACAGTGCACATTAAATATCAGATGAATGGTATAGGCGTTACGTGCTAGGCCAGTTCAGAGGAGGGAGGATATTTTCCAGCTGGTGTGATCCAGCTGTTGGGATTAATCAGCAGAAGGATGCCCGGGGGAATGGTAGCCAGGCCTGTTTTCTGAGGTCTTCGCTGCTAAAATAAGCCATTCCAGGGAGCGAGGAAACTGACTCCGGCACAAAAGTCCCACTGTGTCCTCTTTGCTAGAAGAGTGTTGGCAAGTGGACTCTCCATTGTAATTCAATGACCAACAGCTTGACACAACTGTCATAGGTTGTCCTTTTTTTTTTTTTTTTTTCAATCGAGCTTCTCCTGGGTACTTCAGGAAGCTGCAGAAATTCCGTAAAGTGACAAAAGCACCATCCTGGTGTCTAGTTCTGGTACATCATAAAAGGCCCTTTTATTAATCATGTGCTTGTGAAAAATCTGGATTCTCATAATTTATTTGTAATTCACGGCAATGCAGAGTGAGATCTGGATTTGAATTCTTTGGTTCTATAACATTTGCCTTTTCTAAAGCCCATGATAGTCTGGGTCCCATGCAGGTCTACTTGGGGATACATGTTGCTGTAAGTCAGGATTTTTATTCAAATCATCTCTTGATACGCACTTGTCACATGTCAAACTTAAAGTACAGAGATAATTTAAATTGCAGCTTTGAAATCAGGCGAGCCAGGTTTGAATTTTGGACTCTGTTGTATACAAACTGTATGACCTTGAACATGCTCTTAAATCTCTGCATACCTCAGTCTTTTCATTTCTGAAATGGACATAAGAATGTTACCAAATTTATAGAATGGTAATGAGGATTAAATGAGACAGCCCTGTGTTTACGTTATGATCTCAGTAAACTTTAGCTCTTGATAGTAGTAATGCTCAGTTAGTACTTCTAGGCACTGCAGTTGCTACAAAGGCGTGCTGCTCTGTGCCATCCAGGGCTTGGGGCCATTCCTTTCTCCTGTCTCTGTCAAACGCCTGCTGCAGCTGCTTGTGACTCAGGAGAGACTTCTTGCTCTATTGCTTTGCATTCTGTGGCATCTCAGCAGGAGAATTTTATTCTTCTTGGGTAGAAAGAAGACATTTTGCAGGTTGAGTAAGAAATGGGAAAAACCCCTTTATGTTTCACCTGTCCCCCACACCCACACACAGTCGCTGACTGTTTTATCCTGGGTCGCACCATCGCAAACTCCCGTTTGGATAAAGTAGCCTGGAGGATTTGGTTTCTTTGGTTGTTACTGTATTCAGGCTACATGTGTGCTGCCATAACTGTTCATTTAAAAAATTCAATATAATTAGGGGGGTACAAATGTGATTTTGTTACATGACTATATTGTATAACGGTGAGGTCTAGGCTATTAGTGTACCCCTCACCTGAATAGTATACATCGTACCCAATAGGTATTTTCTCATCCCACACCCCACTCCCACCTTTGGAGTTTTCACTGTCTATTATCCCACTCTGTATGACCGTGTGTGTCCACAGTTCAGCTTCCACTTGTAAGTGAGAACATGCAGTATTTGATATTCTGTTGCTAAGTCACTTAGGATAATGACCTCCAGTTCCATCTAAGTTGCAGCAAAAGATCTTACTTCATTCTTTTTTATAACTGAGTAGTACTCCATGGTGGGTGGGTGTGTATCACATTTTCCTTATCCGCTCGTCAGTTCCACATACTCATTTTTTAAATAAAGCAATCAACATTTTTCCATTCAATTAACTTTCACCTCCTTCTGTAGAGTTTCTGCAACTAGCTGTTTTTAGGCAAGATTATGGAGACGATGAAACTTGGATTTATCCTTTTCTAGGTTCTTTGAGTTTTTCTCTTCATTTTCCTCCATAGATTCCACAGCTGAGTGCCATCAAAATAAGCATTCTCTTTGGCAGGTATTTTTGGGTTCATCTTAAGCCTCATGAGATGTATCATATTCTAATGAAGGAGAGAAACTGAGATGAAGTCCATTTCCACCCAGGAGTTAACGTGTTGATTTTCTTCCTTTCTGGGAAACCTTTCCCTAAGAAACAAAAGGGAACCGCAAGGCTGCAGTGAACCAAGGAAGAAAAGAAACTGTATCTAGTGAGCCAGCGCTGCCTATGTGGCAAGAAATGCTGTCTGTGGCCACCTGTACATTCTCCTTATGCAGCAACTCTTGGGAGGGAATTAGGACCTGACTATTGGACAGGGGATGAACTATAGACTCAGGCAGATGAGGGGACTTTTCCAGGGCAACCCAGCTAGTAAGCAACAAAGCCAGAATTTTAGACATCAAGCGTGCTTTTTTCTAGAAGATTTGGCTACACCTCACATCATACCAGCAAGGCAGCTCTCTGTGTACCCGCCCTGGCTCTCGAGGCTTCAGGGACTTCCACAGGCACCTTCCTTAGGGAGAAGCCCTGTTGTCTGATGGCAGTGATGAGAGGTGAGATTGGAAAGGGTTAACAGATGGTTTGCAGTCCCTTCGAGAATCCTGCTGACTTTTGTACAGTAAAATAACAAAGTTCCAATTTGGGAGTGCATTTGCTACTGTGACACTGATACAGCCCCAGGCCATTAGAGGATTAGATGAGCACAAAGCTTCGGGAGCCATGAGCTGTGGCACTGGAGGAGTGATTCAGCACGCCGGGCGCTGGGAGGATAGCTGTTAATTGGAACTGCAGAGAACGAGCTCTGGTTTGGCAGATCGGGTTTAAATGGGTGGATTGTCTGACGGAGACTTTTTCTGTTCACTTTTGGCTTTGGTTCAATGCTTATAGCCAGATTGTCCTGCTCCCAGCTGGACGTTGCTTGAAATGCTTTTTCTTTGCTTTTCTTTCTTCCTTTTCTTTCTTTCTTTCTTTTTTTTTTTTTTTTTGTCAGTTTGTAGCTCCAGATTTCACATGAGCTTGAGTAAGTGAGAAGCAATGGTAATACAGCCAACTTTTATCCTTTGACTGTGAATTTTCTGGAACCCTATTTTACTTCTAAGCTCATTTCCTTTTGCTATCAGCATTTTCGTAGGCTGATCCTAACCACAGAGCAGCCTTTGCAAGCTCATCCTCAGTGCTGTTCAGTTATCAAAGAGTTTACCAGGGAGCTAGCAAGATAGAGGGAGCAGAGGATACAGTAGCTACAGACCTGAGTTCAAGTACTGCTTTTACTACATGGATAAGTAACTTGAGTGCTCAAAGCCTGAGCTTCCTCCTTTGTAAAGTGGGGATTATGAAAATAATATTCACCTGGAAGATTGATCTTTAGCCTGTGAATTTAAGAGACTCCTATGGGCTGGGTGTGGTGACTCACACAATTCCAGCACTTTGGGGGGCCAGGGTGGGAGAATTGCTTGAGGCCAGAAATTTGAGACCAGCCTGGGCAACATAGCAAGACCCCCATCTCTTTAAAAAAGAAAAAAAAAGCCAGATGTGGTGACGCCTATAGTCCTAACTACTTGGGAGGCTGAGGAAGGAGGATCACTTGATTCTAGGAGTTTGAGGCTTCGGTGAACTATGAGTGTGTCACTGTCTTCCAGTCTGGCCAACAGACTGAGATCCTGTCTCAAAAAAAGAAAAAAAATTTCCTAGGTAAAAATATAAACCAATGTCCTTTCAATATTCATGAAACTGAAAAGCCCCACTTCCACGAATTAATTCTAATAACTCTTACGGTGATTACCTCTTGCATATAACATTATTTTCCATTTTAGACAAAATCTACTGACTTCCTACATGGAAGATGTGAATTTATTTCATCTTCTTCCTCATACATCCCTGTACTAGTTGTTTTTTTTTTTTTTTTTTTTGTGGCTGTTATAACATGACCAAAAACTTGCTGGCTTAAAACAATAGAAATTAATCTTCATCTAGTTCTGGAGATGAGAAATCCAAAGTCAGTATCACTGGTCCCAAATCAAGGTGTTGGCAAGGCTGCGCTCCCTCTGGGGGGGTCTAGGGCAGAATCTGTTCCTTGCCTCTTTCAGCTGGTTGCCAGCATTCCTTGGCTTGTGGCCACGTCACTCTGATCGCTGCTTCTGTCTTCACATAGTGCTGCTGCCTCTGTGTGTCTTGTCTAATCTCCCTCCTGTCTGCCTCACTTTTAGAAGGATTTATGCGATTGCATTAAAGCCTCATTTGGTAATCCAAGACAGCTCCTCATCTCAAAATCCCGATTTTAATCACATCTGCAAAGACACCCCCCCTTTTTTTTCAAATAAGATAGTTATTTTACTTACAGAGACATATTCAGCCTTCTATACCTCCTCCATTTATTATGGATTTGTTGAATGCTTTTGTTCAAGTAATATTTACTGTTGGCATTCTTAGGATTCTGTAAATACTGTCCACAGTTGAAGCATGTAGTATACTGTAATGGCATTTTCTACCTTGTACAATGTGTATTTTCTTTGAAGAAATAATTTTAGATTTTTGTTTTCGTTAGTTTTCTAGGTGCCTTTCCTAAAATCAGTACCAATCTTTCCAACAGAATCGTAAAACTCCTCTCAGTATGGATAAGTATATACTGTAGGCTCCAGCACTCTTCTGTCTTTGAATTGGATACTCCCTTCCTGAAGGCTCCCTCCTGCCCTTGTCTGGGCTGGCTGGCTCTCTTCCTGGGGCTCAGCTGTCCTCTCGACTTGGCTCCCCTGCCCTGGCTTTCCTACATTTCCTTGCCTGTATTAAAGCTCTTGGATCCCATGTCATCTTTCTTCATGATTTTCTCCCTTGTTTTAGTAGAGTAAGTCATGCAGTGGCTTCCCGGCTGCATGCAAGATAACATTTTTGGAAACTCCCTTTTTGTCTGAAAATGTCTTTAATCCACTTTACTCTGAGAGTGACAGTTTGCCTATAGACTCAAGATTGTACCAGACTCCAGCGTTCTCTGAGGGCTTGTTCCCCGGCATGACTTCCGGGACTGAGTACTCTATCAGCCAGGGTTCAGTTGGGAAAACACAACCCAAATCGCCTGTTTTCATGAGATTAATTTAACATAAGCCAGGTTAAATGGGTGTTAGCTGAAGAAATGAAGAGGGGATACTGAGACAACACAAAGAGATAGTCACTGCTGGAAGTGGCTGGCACACCTAGGGCGACAAAGTAAAAGACTTGCGATAATTGGAACCCAGAAGTTTGAAGGAGGAGATGCTCAGAGCTGAGACACAAACCTTTGAGGACGAGGTGTTGCCAGCCGGTGCCGAGACCCACGAAGGGGTCGCAAGAGGTTGGTTTTGGAGTTCCAGAAAAATAATAATACCACGAGCCTGGAGACTGATCAGCTGCCACAGCCAGGAGAAAGGCTGTTACAGAGGTGGTGCTGATACAAATAGAAGGAAACAGGAAGGAGCATGCCCTTGTTCCCTGTCCAGGCTTCCAGTCTTCGCCTGTGACATCTACTAACTGACTCGACCAGGAAGCCACCTAGCAAGGGAGGTTTGCAGCTGGCCGAGCCCCACCGTGGGGTGGGTTGTGCTGAGAGGCAGTAGCTTGGTGACTGGCACAGTCGTCTTCCAACGACTGGTGGTGGTGAAAGTTGTGGAATCTTCTCTGTAATCTCGGTATTATGAAATTTCATTCGAGGTAGCTTATGGTGGGTTTCCTTTCAATCATCATGCTGGGCATTTGGTGGGTGTTTTAGATCTGAAATCTCTATTCAGTTTCAGGAAAATTACTTGCATTTCTGCACTGGTAGAACCCCCCTCCATTTTTTTCTTTTTCTAGAAGTCTTACTATAGAGCTCTCTTACCTCTTGGATTGTCTAGTTTTCTTCCAGTTTTTCCTTATATTGATCTCCTTTGCTGCTTGTCATATTTATTGTGAGATTTTCTCAACGTTCTGTTCTAACCCTTTCGATTCTTAAAACATTTCTGCTAGCATATTTTAAAATTTCGAAGACCTCATTCTGACTCTTATTGCTTAATTAGTGCCCTATTCTTGTTTTATAGATCTTGTTCTGCATGTTAAAATTTTTTCTTCTATTCCAGTTTACCTTTTTTAAATCTGTCTTTTATATTAAAGGCTTTCCTCAAATCTCAGATACCCCTAGGCCATCCTTGTAAAGGACAAAGCACTCAAAGTCTGGATGGAAGAGCTATGTGTAGGCAGGGCTCCTTGATGCCTGGGTCTCACTATAGGATGCTCAAGTAGCAATCTGGATTATTTCTTGGGGATCAGACTTCGGTATCTATAGGTTTTTCCCACATCCTTGAGCCTGTCATGAGTCTGAGAGATGAGCTCTTCAGTTTGCAACCTCGGGGCTGTAATAAACCTGCTTGCCACTTTTCTAAGGGTTATCCAGGGTGAGGTGGAGGTGTGAAACCCACTATTCACTAATACAGGCTTTTATCAAATGCTCACGTGTTCAGTGCAGTGTCCGTCCCCTGATCATAGCTGTGCCTAGTATTCCTGTTTGCAGAGCTTCCTCATCTAAGCTGTTCAGACACTAAATCTCCCACCTTTTGCCAGGATAGGAAATGGCAACATTTTGGTCATACAGACTGAGGGAGAAGACCTGGGGGTTCACCTGTTCCTTACACAGGTTTCCAGCCAGCTCTTTCCCCCTCATTCCTACCCTGGCCTTCAGAGGTTCCTTCTGCTACCACCAGCTGAGGCTGTCCAAGCATCTTTCTCTCCCAAGCAGAGAAACACAAGAGCTCATTTCTCTTGGGCAGTGTCTGTAATGTCTAGTCGGTCCTGAAAAGCATCAGGTGCAGCAACAACATGACACAGCCCGATTTCAATCGGAAAAGATGTGGGAAATTTACTAAATACTTGTCCTACCACAGCGAGGATTTACAACATAAAACACTTCCAGGGGCCTCCTTTGGGCTCTACCATACATACTCGATCAGGATAACAGGGTGTGGGCAGGTTCCTGACCAATTCTGTGTGGCTCATCAAGCCCTTCCTGTCCTACTCCAAGGACCCAGATGGTCCACACCTCCTCCCCAAAGCCTTCCTGGCTATCCAAGTTTGCACTTCCATCCTTCTTTCTAGTCCTAACTATCCATGGTACTGAGCCCTGTGCTTGCCTGTGGCATCTTCTCACCTTGCTGTCTTGTGCTACTTATTTATGTTTTTAGGTGCTTGCTTTTTTTTGCCCCCTCCCCCCCCAAAGGTGGGTACTTTGAGGGTGGTGGGGGGTGGTACCTGAGTCACACTTGTGAATATCTCCCTGTTCTGTGCGAAGTGTCTTTATTATACTCACCCACTCTCACTTACACACTCGCACCAACCCTCCCATTCCCTCAAACCAGTTGGGTATTTGATTATAAGTAATTACTGATGAGGATGTTACCATCACGTGTATTTAGCTCATCATACTTTATACAGTAGCTTCACGTGCTCTGTGCCATTGAACTTTGCCGACGACCTGGGGGAAGGATGGGCTGCAGCCTTTCTGATAGCTGAAAAACACAGAGGCTCAGTGAGGTGAGACCATATCCAGGGCGCAGAGCCAGACCTTCCAAAAGTCAAACATTCTTGGCTGCAAACTCGTCACTGACTTCTGGCACGGGGGCGGGGCTGGCGGGAGCTCTCTCTGCCTCACTTTGCAGAGGGGAAAGCCACTGTCGCCGCGGGCTGACGGGGGTACGCTGAGCTGTGATGGAACTGGCCTGCCAGAGCCCAGGTGTCCAGTCTCCCAGGCTGCTTCGATCCCACTTCCTCCCGGGCGAATGTGGGATTGTTTTGTCATAAAAATGCAAGCGCAGTCATAAAACATATCTTTGTGGGGGGAAAAGTTCCCAGGCCTAGGAATGTGTGTGTGTACATGTGAGACAAGCTAAGACAGGTGTCCCTCTGCCCCTCCCCCCGGCCCGAGGCCAGCACGGCCAGGTGTGATCTCACGCTAACCTGCCCCGCGATGGGAGCCCTGAAAGGCCAGTGGCATCTGATACCCCCAGTACCAGGCTCTCCCTCCACCCTGGAAAACATATGTATTTTAGTAGAAATTTAATCCTTGGGGTTCCAACTCCTTCCCACTTACGTCAGTTAAAATGGCATTTCTGAAGGGGACATGTGATCCCGCTGAAGCCTCCAGAGATTATGCTCAGCTTGGCATCATCCTTCTTGTTTCTTGACCTGAAACAAACAAAAAAGGAAGTCACGTTTCATTTTCACAATGATCTGGGCGAAGTCTTTCGTTCAAGTGGGCCCCGGTGGAATCGTTTCTCCCACAGATTCTTTGGCCACGTCGTCCTGTTTCTCTGCGTGATGGAAGCAGGTGCCAGACTCAGACAGCGGCCACGTCCCTGAGCATCACTGCCTTGAGAGAGGCTGGGCCTTTGAGGATCAGATAAGTTTTGCTTGTGGAAGGAATGAGGTTATCTTCCAGTTTCCTACTTCCCCTTTGCTAGATGAGGAAACTCGTGTCCCGAGAGGAAATGCCTTTCTAGGGTCCCACAGATAATGAGTAGAGAGTTTTCAGGGCCGGGGGACCTAAACTGCCATAGTGCTCGATGTTTTGCGTTGATTATCTTATTTACCTACTCAATAATTCCTTCAAACCTGATTACTGCCCCCATTTTACTATGCGGGAAACGAGTCCTACAGTGATGAGGCAACGTGTTTAAGGTCATGCAGCTTCTGTGGCAGGACAGAGATTAGAGTCCAAGAATCTGATGCCCACGTCGTGGTCTTACCTGACTGTGCTATGCTGTTGACGCAGGGCAAGGACCCAGGGCTCCTGACACTTCTCCTGTAATGTCTTTTGCAATTTGGAACTTAAGAATATTTTATATAATCACTTGCCTTCCGGAAGCACGTCTAGCTCCTAAAACCTTGAGTCCGTTACTGCCGACTTTTGGTGTTCTGGGGACTAAATCTAGGTGACACTGTTGCTTTAGCTTTCAGCAAGACTGTTTTCCTTCCTGACCCTATTTTAACCACCTCATAGCTCCCTCTCATCGTCCTCCGTGTCTTCCCGACACTCAGTTCCCTCCTTGCTGTAGAAGCAATCTCAAGAATGGATCCAATAAGAGTGGTTCATAACTCAGTGTGACCTTAAACCAGTTAGGACCTCTTGTTGGGGTATTATTTCTGAGGCTGAAATGGACAGATTTCTAGGAAGAGAGGAAAAGTTGAGAGAATTGCATCCAGGGGCAGGTTCTCTGTGTCAGACGTGGTGTTAGATTCTATGTAGCTGTGCTCATAAAACTCTTGCCCTCTCCCCACCCTTCTTTGTTAGAGACAAGGAAATTAAAGCTTAGAGAGACGTTCAATAACCTGCCTCGGGTCATCACATAATGACTTTTATTTGCAGAACTCTTTCCACTCTGCCATCAGCTAGAAGGGGAGGATTTTGGGGGGCTATAAACTTGGGAGGTGGGGGGCTACTGCATCCTTAAATCAACTGTGAGAGGCTGACCTCTACTGGAACATACAGCACTTGAACACCAAAAGGAAGAGTCAGCACTCTGGGCTTGGTGTGTGATCTTTGCTCACATTCTGGAGCAGAATCAATGTAATACGTGCATGGCAGGTGCCGACCAGATGTGGACTATTGCACTGAATGCTGAGGGAAAGCAAATAGAAATGGTGTGACCTGTGTAAGCCGCACTGGGGATGCCATGCAAGCATCCTGCACCCAGCACGGTCTCTCTGCTTCACCAGGGAGATGTTTCCAAACAGCAAAAGGACACTGTTCTCTCCTAGAGAGACGAGGAGATTTAGGGACTAGCCACCTCTCTCTAGGGATATTCTCCTCGAATCCTATTCCGTGTTTTGTAGTATGTCTATCTTTCTGTATCATTTTTGTGCCGTTGTCTACTTTTTTTAATGTGACATTGGTTCTTTAAACAGTAACATTAATTTGCAGTCTCACCAGCAGTGTGTGAGTGTTCCTATCTCTCTGCATGCATGCCAACGTTTGTTTTGGGACTTGTCGATAAAACCATTCTCATTGGAGTGAAACGATACTTATTACCCATGTAATATTCTGAAATAAAAAAAGTAAATAAATAAAAACAACAGCCGTACTCACTGAGAGTCACATGCAGTGGGTTGGAGATGTAGAGCAGACTCTTACGAATGTTTTTTTTCCGTGTAGCCTTCTCCCCCGTCTCTGGTTACCTTTTTCACTTAGTTGCCCGACTTAGAATTAGATGAAGGATGAGAATAAGTTGGCAGATTGCCTTTCGCTGCCAGACACAGGTCCTTTCTTTCTGTGGTTTAGCTTCACAAAGGGTTTTGTAGGCAGTGGACGTTTCGCTACGGAGCAGCAGGGTCCAAAGGCTGCAGCCCAGAAGGCTGAATGAACAGGTCAACGTCCTTGGCTTCATGCTGCCAGTTTTTGATGTGAGGAACTCACTTGTACCTCTTGTTGTCCCTTTTCTGTGCTTGGAAAAATTATCTTTGAATGATAGATTTATTATCATTTTTACTTTACATTTTATTTGGAAATACATTCACACTTACAAAGGATGTGCGTTACTAGAGTGGTACGGCACGCAGCCTGCGTGGCATCATAAGGCAGCTCAGGATCATGTGCAAAATCACCCTGCATGTAAAATAAATAATTTTCTATTAATTTGTAATGTTTTTACTATAATTTTCTTATTACAGAAGCATTTCATGCAGAAAATTTGAGAAATACTGATAAGCAACAAATACACAAAAACCACTTGGATCCTGTCACCTTAAAGATATCCACTGATAACATTTTATATTACCCTTTAGGCTTTTTAAATATGTATTTTAACATAAGTAGAATTACACTGTTCACAAGATTTTCAATTGCTTTTTCTCAGCAATTTATTAGAATATCTTTCTGAGTCATAGACTCTTCTACAATATCGTATTTCATGATTGCATAATTTTTTTGTCATATAGGTAGATCATAATTTAAGTATTTCCTTTTTTAGGGATATTTAATATATACCCAACATTTTGGTTTTTTTAAAACACTTCTGCCCTAATCATCGTCCTTTCCAAGTCTTTGTGTACATTAATAATTATTTCTTTAGGATCCAAAAGTTCAAGGTTGTGAAAAATTTTAAGGGTTTTGTTATTTGTTGCTCAACTGAGCACAGGAAGTTTCCATTAATGTATATGTCTGCCCATTGACTCATACCTGGGACAACAGTAGGTGAGAAATGATTTAAAAGTTTTGCCAATTTGATAGATTTAAACAGTATTTAAACTTACTTGATTATTACTGAAATTGAACAGTTTCCAGATTTGTACAATAGGACTTACTGATTTCCTAACTCATAAATAGCTCTTTATTTCATTTGCATATATTTACATATCTAAGCATATAAAACATGGGCGTGGAGACACACTTCCTGGGGTTCAGGACAACCTCTGACAATTTTTGTTATACTTAGAAAGGCCTAACCCCAAGACTACATGAATATTAACTCCTATCTTTTTTCCCCAGATACTTATTGGTCCCATTTCATACATACCTGCATCTTAAAGGCTACATCATTGACTGTGCTGATTATTCTGCTGGCTTCTTCAGACCCACACCCTAACTTATTCCAGCCTGCTTGGGTGCCGCACAAGGTTGCAAAATGCACTACATCCTTGGGCTGCCTCCCCTGCTGGCTTTTGGTTGGGTCCAAGCAATGCGGCAGTGGAAGGAAAGGAGGTGGCTGGAACCTAGATTGCAGAGAGCAGCATGTGCTGGGCTGAAGAGTTGGGATTTACCTCTGTACTCGGTGGGAAACTAGGAAGGGTTTTTGGGGGGGGCAGTAAGGGTGATCAAAGTGGTCAAGTAAGACAGTTATTTGATAGCCCTGGGTGGGCTCGAGGAAGGCTGGAGAACAGAAGACCACAGAAAGGACAAGGATTGTAGCCAAGAGTCTGAACTTGGACATGGTAACTGTGAGAGAGGAAAACCAACAAAATACCAGTCTAAGAGACATTCCCCAAGAAAACAGACTGGTCTCGGGGATGGGCGTTTCAGGTGTAAGGAACTGAACACTAGCACGGCTGTTAGATCATTTTGTAGCCTTCCTTGCTGCCCTGCAGGAGTGAGATCCCACATGTGTGTCTGCAGCGAGTGCCTACCTGGCCTAATAAAGAGGATGGCCTTTCTTGGTCATCATGTCACTAAAGCCAGATAATATTTCTGTGTTTTCTCTTTTGTTTGATCCCCGGGGCTTAGAATATTGTAATTTCTTAAAAACTGATACATTTAAAATCATAATTGGCTAACTTCATTGAGTACCTCTCTCCCTTCTCTCTCTCTCTCTTTAGTATTTATATATTATTCCATTTAATATTTTTATTCCTAGCTGGCCTGGAAGTTACAGCATAATCAGTTGGAAGTACTAGTGGGGAGGCAGCCTGCAACAGTGAGAAGAGCCAGGGTGTGTGGTGCAAGCTCGGCTGGTTCCAAGCAAAGCAGCGCAGTCTGTAGCCCCCATTGCCTGCTCATATGTGGTCCCTTGGTGACTTCTTTATCCCCTACATACTTTTCTTGAAAATATGATTTCCTCTGGGTAAAGTATATGACAAGGTGGGAAGGAGAGGGAAATGAGCCCCTGAGAGAGATGGTAGATACGGCCTTTGCCGTAATATTCTCACTACTTACTCTTGGGCAGGCGTTTTCTGAGAATAATAGTTTTGGTCTGAGATTTTGGCGATGGTGATGGTATTGAACGTTCACCTTGGAAGTGACTTTAGATACCGTGTAATCCTATCTCTTCATTTTGACCACAAGGAAACCCAAATTCTCAATTCCTCCTTTCTGTGCCCCTTGGTCTCCTCCCACTGGAAATCTCTTGGTTTCTGTGAATCAACTCCGTCACTAGTCATGTGCCACACAACGACGTTTCAGTCAATGATGGACCCATGTACAAGACAGTGGCCCTGTGAGATTATAGTGCTGTATTTTTATTGTACCTTTTCTATGTTTAGATACACAAATCCTTACCACTGTGTTACAGTTGGCTACAGTATCCAGTACAGTGACATGCTGTACAGGTTTGTAGCCCGGGAGCAATATACCATACAGCCTAAGTGTGTAGGAGGCTGTGCCTTCCAGGTTTGTGTGAGCACACCCTGTGATGTTCGCACACGCAGCACATCGTCTAATGCACCTAATGCTGCATGTCTCGGGATGTATCCCTGTTAAGTGGTGCATGACTGTATTTAGATAACTTGGGGGGTGCCTGGTAAAAGGTGACACCCCTTCTGATGAGCCTGTGGCTTCCCTCTGGTCCGTTGGTGATCTCCCTGTGCTCACAGCACCCTTAAATATTTTACATTTGCTTTTATTTCTGAGGGTGTTAATTTTGGTGAGAGGCCTAGGGCATGCTGGCCGGGGGTGGGGGGATATTATGCTGGAAGCAAGTGATCTTTGCCCGGCAGGGTTCAGCAGATGAGGTTGGGGAGGTGTACAGCTGTGACCTGGGGGACAAAAAGGCAAGATTTTATGTGGAAAGGCAACACGGGGTCTTTCCATGTAGCAGAAATTCTGCAGGATTAATTCTTTTTCAATAAAAAACACTTGCAGGGTTGGAATGCTATTTACTTCTTCACGTTTTAAAATTTTCTTCTTTGTCGAATTCTCCAAATTTTCTGCCATGAAGTTCTTATTTTGGTCGTTGGAGAAATTTATTTTATATATGTGTGTCCATATCTACATTGTAATTTCTAAAATAAATCAAATGCCTGCGGAAAGCAGCCTCTGAGGACTTTATGGGGAGTTTTCCAAAAAAATGGGAAGAGAAGTCCTAAACAGCATTTGCTCAACTGTTTGGGCAGGGAGAGATCTTGGAGAAAACATTCTGTGGTCAGATGTGTTGGGAGGGATGTCCTCCAGCCCCTTCTTGGAGACTTACCATGCCCACTCAGGGCTCCGAAACTTGCAGCAGGAAAAGGAAACGAGATGAAACAAAATACAAAATTCTGTCTCAATTCCTTTAACTCAATGTTTCTAAACATATTTCATGTGAGATGACTTTTTGTGTCTTAACATTCCAACAGGAACAATATTTTTGAAATACACTTCTCGAGAGCTGCCCTTGAAAGAGTTTCACAGAAACTTCTTCTGTATTTCTGAGAAGCTCTTGGCTCTCCGGATAAGCCTGTGAGGGACCAGAGGCAAACTAGATTGTTCTGCCTCTTCTCTCCTCTGTTGGGGTCCAGGTGGGCGCCAAATAAGGTTGAGTATTGGGACTGGCCTTGAAGGAGAAAAAAAAGTCCTAAAACCACACAGCTTGGGGTAGGAAAGGGAGGTGTCTTAAAGGGAGAATGGCAGACTTACGGCCTGGAGGTAGGGACTACTTTGGCTGATTCCTGAGCCTACTGCCCAGGACCCCGGCTGCAGCTGCTCCCTGGCGGGGATGGTGGCTGCTCTCTGCTCTGCTAGAGGCCACAGAGAGGTGGGATCTGCCAGTACTATCAGCCCATCCTACACGTGCAGCACTGTTACAGGTGCCCGGGGGCCATGCAGAGAGAGACCTCACTCCTACCTTCCTGAGCCAATAATCTAGTCAAGGAGACGTGGCGCATACACATGGAGTATCAGGAAACATAAGGGTTATGGTTGTGTGCTCTATCATGGGATGTAGATTTTAAGGTCTTGTAGGCATCGGGAGGAGGAGGACATCAGTGAGCCAGGAGTGATTAGGACAAGAGGCTTCTCTTAGGGTGTTGGGAAGAAGTGTAGGGTTGGAGGAATGAAAGGAGTGTGGAATGGAAACCTGTGCAGGGGAAGGAGCAGGGCTGGAAGGAACGAAACTTGTCTCTGGGAGGCATTAATGACCCCGTTAACAAATCTCAGGCTGCTCTTAAAGGTGCCACACTTGCCAGAATTTTCTTTTCTTTCTTTTTCTTTTCTTTTTTGCTTCTACTAGTTACTAGCTGTGTGGTCTTGGGCAACTTACATAACTTCCCTGGGCCTTAGTTTTTGTGGTTTGTAAAACAAAATACTACTAGAGTGTTCCTCAAAGCTGTCAAAATTGAATAAGATAACCTATACTTGGACCATGGCACATTAACTATTGTTATTTTTTATGGTTACTGTTTGCTTCATTGTCTAATCAGAAATGCGAGCTGAACATCTCTGACTGCTGCATGGATTACCCTGGCGTCTGCTGAGTGGTGTGGGCTTACGGTGGAGTGATGTGTTTGTTGTTCGGTTATTGGCTTGCTCTTATGTTCTGTGAATACATTTTGTCCCCTGATTAGGCCTCTGATCTCTTCGAAAGCATGAACCACAAGGGTCCCGTTTCTCTGCTCCCTGTCCCCTCCTGTCCTGTGCCCCCAGCACGGAGTAGGAGTTAGGTGCCCAGGTGTGTCTGCTGGTCGATTGGTTGGATTCTGAGTCACTCCCCTTGCTTTGAGTCCGCCTGTGGCCTTATGCTGTTCATCAGTCAGGGTTAGTGTCCCCGTTTCACTGGGGTGGAAAAGGAGGAAGGGGCACAGCCATATACTCTGAGGTTGCACAGTCTGAGGTGGCTGTAGAGGCTCATCTAAAATGTAACTCTTTGAGGCTTACGAGGCCCTTGCTTGGTTCAGCATGACCATAAGCATTTGCTGAGCACTGTTCTTGGTCCGGTTTGGATGTGTTACATTTGTGTATGTGTGTGTAGGTGGGCGTAGGAGAAGGAGATATAGTGCAAGGAGGATGAGGACATCAGTCCTGCTGTCAAGAGGTTTATCCTCTGGTACGAAGGCCCAGGGTAAGAATCATCATCTGTAAAGTGGCTGCCAACCTTGTGGAGTGTTGGGGGAGGAGGGGCCAGCTCAGTTACTTACAATGTTACCCATTTTTGAAGAGGGGCGAGTTGGGGTCTGTCCTGCTGCGTCCTGGGGAGGCGTTCCTTCTCCCTGGCGGGGACCAGCCTGCCAGCCGCCCCAGGCCACGTTCTTCCTCCCTTCCACCCTCAGGCATGGGTTGGCAGGTTCTTAGCTCCTCGCCCATTCGAGAGCAGACCCTGTACCTCCAGGCACAGTCCACCAGATGGTGCAAAACAAATGGAACACCCGTCCTCATCTGCCCGGCTTATCAAACCCAAAATTGGAGCGAGGAGAGGACTTTCTTTCCGGGAATTTTCCACTTCTGAGTTGAGCCAGAATGGTATGAAAATGCACAGTTGAGACTAGAGTGGAAAGTTTGGAGTAGCTTTAGGGATTAAAAACCCATGTGCGCACGTGCAGATGTGTGTGTGGCCTGTGTGTGTGAAGAGATCTTTCATGCAGGCAGAAAGGGGGGGCGCTTGCCTGTGTGTGATTGCAGGAGTCTGGGAGATGCCTTGCTCTCACCCCAAATACTCAGTCACCTCCTGGCTCAAAGGTAAACTTCCATGCCGCAAAACTGTAAAGGTGGTAAAGTTTTAATATTCCAGGGAAAGGTCATAGTAATGTCTCATATTCATTTAAGAGCCTCCCATATGCTTTCGTATGAATTATTTCATGAGAATTTCCTAACCATGCTGTGAAGCAGGTGATGCTGCTATATTCATTTTTTAGATGAGGAAACGGAGGGTCAGAGAGGTCTCCGAGTTAGGGCACTTGGTCAGTGGTAGAGCTACTAGATCAAATGTAGGTCATCAAGGGTCAAATCTCTGTTTTTCACTACACTTGGGATGAATTCTCTTTCAATAATTAGAATCCAGTTTTTAAAATCAGATTGTGAGAGGGAGAAGTTTGAAGTGGGAAATCTGAGCTCTTTACAGAGGAGAGAACAGCCACCACAGGGAAGATGAAAGGCCCAGAGATGTGTTTCTCCAGTGTTTCTTGGAGCAGGTGTGTGTGTGCGCGCACATGTGGTGTGTGTGGGATGCATGCTGTCATACACAGGCACACACAGTGAATGTCACCGTACGTAGATACCTTTATTCAAGTTGGTTGTACTTGTAGTATAGCAGTGAACCACATTAGAAAACCAAGTTCTAGACCAGAAACAATAGAAAATAAACAGAGAAAGCTCCTTCCTTGTTAAGTCAAGGTTGCACTCATCCCCCAAATTCACCAATTTAAATGGCACAATTGAGTGGCTTTCAGTATATCCACAGGCTGTGCAACCATCACCACTGCTGAGGCTGAATCGTGCCCCCTTCCAGTTCTTATGTTGAGATCCTAATTCCTGGGACCTCAAAATATGATTGTATTTGCATGTGCTTGTTGGCCATTTTTACATTGTCTTTGGAGGAATGTCTTTTCAGATCACTTGCTCATTTTTAATGGTTTTTGAGTATTGAGTTCATTCTATGTTCTAGATATAAATCTTGTATCAGATACATGATTTACAAATGTTTTCACCCACCATGTCAGTTGTCTTCCTGATAGCATCTTTTGCATCACAAGTTTTTAATTTTGATGAAATTAAATTTAACTACTTCTTTTGTTGCTTGTGCTTTTTGGTGTCTTGCCTTCTACAAAACTATTGTCTAATCCAAGATCACAAAGATTTATGCCCATGTTTTATTCTTAGAGCTTTATAGTTTTTACATTTAGGTCTGCGACACATTTGAGTTAATTTTTCTGTACAGTGTTAGGTAAAGTGTTCTATTTCATTCTTTTGTCTTCAGATAATCAGTTGTCCTAGCACTATTTGTTGAGAAGACTTCTTTCCCCATTGAATTATCCTGGCATGCTTGTTGAAAATAAAGTAGTTACAAATGTAAAGCTTTATTTCTGGGCTCTCAAATCTATTTCATTGACTATCTTTATGCCAGTAACACACTGTTAGCTTGGGTAGCTTTAGAGTAAGTTTTGAAATAAGGAAGTATGAGTCTTCCAACTTCTATCTTAATTTTCAAGATTTCCATAAAACTTCAGGATCAGCTCATCAATTTCTGCAAAGAAGTCAGCTGGAATTTTAATAGAATTTTATTGAATCTGTAAGTCAATCTGGCAAGTATTGCCATCCTAACAATATTAAGTCATCCACAAACATAGGATTTCTTTCTACTTACTTCAGTCCTTTTTGATTTTTCAGTGGTGTTTTTTATGTAATAGTTGTTACTGTAAAATTCTTCTACTTTTTTGGATTCTATTATATATGAAGTTTCTAAGTTTTATTTTTGGATTGTTTTTTGTTTACAGAAATAGGATTTTTGTATGTTGACTTCATATTCTGCAAACTTGCTGAAATTGTTTATTCCAATAGTTTTAGTGGATTCTTTAGGATTTCCCATATGCAAGATCATGCTATGTGTGAATATAAATAATTTTACTTCTTCCTTTCCAATCTGGATGTTTTTGATTTCTTTGTATTACCTGATCACCTGTTGAGAGCCTCCAGTACAATGTTGAATAAAAATGGTTAGCAGACATCCTCATCTTGTCCCTACTCTTAAAGGGAAAACATTTAGTCCATCACCATTAAATATTATGTTAGCTATGTGTTTTTCATAGACATTCTTTCTTAGAATAAGGAGTTCTGTGCTATTCCTAGCTTGTTGAGTGTTTTTATTATTAAAGATTACGAGATTATGTTAAATGCTTTTTCTGTGTCTATTGAAGTAATGATGTAGTTTTTGTCTTTCTATTAAAATCATGTATTATATTACATTGATTTTCAGATATTAAATCAACCTTGTATTCCTGGGATAAATCCCACTTGGTCATGGAGGATAATCCTTTTTACATATTGCTAAATTTGATGTAAATTGTGATTTAGCTAATACTTGGAGAATGTTTGCATCTATATATTCATAAGTCATACAGGTCTTCAGTTTTCTTTTTTTGTGATGTCATTGGTTTGGGTGTCAGTGTGATACTGGCTTCATAGAACCAGTTGGGAAGTTTTCCTTCCTTTCCTGTTTTCTCGAATGAGTTTGTGGAATTGGTGTTCACTCTTCCTTAAATGTTCCATAGAATTGATCAGTGAAGCCATCTGGGCCTGAGCTTTTCTTTCTGGGAAGTTTTTACATTATTCAATCTTGCGGTGGTCTTAGGTTCATTCACATTTTCTATTTCTTTTTGACAATTGCTGTAATTTATGTCTTTCTAAGAATTTGTCTATTTCATCTAAGTTATTTAATTAATGAAATTATAATCGTTAGTATTATTCCGTTATAATTTCTTGTATTTCTGCACGTGCATCTGTAGTGATGCATTTCCTTTCATTCCTGATTTTAAGAATGTAAATCTTGTCTCTCTCTTGTTCAGTTGCATTAAAGTTTTGCTAGTTTTGTTCACATTTTCAAAGAACTCATTTTTGGTTTCGTTAATTTTTTTCCTATTTTTCTTTTCTCTCTTTTTTTTTTTTTTACTTATTTCTCTCTTTGAGATGAGTCAGTATTTTTTAGTCTCTTACATTCAAAGGTTAGGCTATTGATTTGAGATACTTTTTAGAAAAATTTTCTTTTAAGCACTGCATTGGCTGTATCCCATACATTTTGGTCCATGCTTTTGTTTTCATTTGTCTGAAAGTATTTTCTTATTTCCCTTTTGATTTCTTCTTTGACCCTTTGGTTATTTAGGAGTGTGTTAATATACACATATTTGTACATTGCTTAAATTTTCTTCTGTTACTGATTTTTAATTCCATTCCCTTGTAGTTGGAAAAGTATACTTTGATTACAATCCTTTTAAATTTATTGTGGTTTGTTTTATTGCCTGTTATATGGTCCATTCTGGAAAATAATCATGCGTGCTTAAGAAGAATGTACTAATATATTCTGCTGTTGCTTGGTAGAATCTTCTATAGTTTTCTTAGGTCTAATGGGTTTATAGTACGTCCACATTTTTCATGCCCTTGTTTAACTTTTGTCCCTCCACTCATGGATTCAAAGAATCAGCTAGCGTTACTTTTCAGGCAAAAGAACTTTATGTATTTTTTACAAGGCAGGTTTGCTGACAATGAACTCTCCCAATTTTTGTTACCTAGAAATGTCTTTATTTTGCCTGAAGTATTGAAAGATGGTTCTGCTATATACGATATTTTGGTTGACTCCTTGTCCCCAGTACTTTGAGTATGTCATTCTGCTGACTACAGACCTCCCCTGTTTTTGATGAGAAGTTAGCTATAAATTTTGTTGGGGTTTCCGTCTATATAATGACTTGATTTTCTATCGTTGCTATCACGGTTTTCCCTTTGTATTTCAACATTTGAGTATGGTGTGTTTTGGTGTGGTTCTCTCTACATCTATCCTGCTTTGAGTTGATTGAGGTTTTTGTATGTGTACATTAATGTTCATCATCAAATATTACTGGATTTACAGGGTGAGGGGATAGCTGGAGGAAAAGCCACAGGAAAAAGAAATTTCTTCTTTATTTTCTATTTTTGAGAATAGTATTTTGCTTTTACACTGAACTACTTTTTAAACAAGGCTTATAAACAGTGTCCTGGAAAACAAACAAGGGTAGGAAAAAGCTCAAAGAACAGGGGAAATGGCCGCTCAGTATTATCTTTGGAATCTAGGTGGTAAGAGATGGGTCCTTCTGAGTTTTTCGCCTAAATCATCTAGTGTAAATGGCTTAAGGGGAGAGTAAGATGGGTTTTTTTTTGGGGGGGGGGTACAGGGTCTCACTCTGTTGCCCAGGCTGGAGTACAGTGGCATCTATTGCTCACTGCAACCTCAAACTCCTAGGTTCAAACAATCTTCCTGCCTCAGCCTCCCAAGTAGCTGGGACTACAGAAAGAAGGCACTTCTTAAAGAGCAAAATCCCTACTAATTAGGAGTTAGAATTTGACTGGATTGTGTTCCTCTGTTGTTCTGGTCCACCAGCATCTGCTTCCTTATTTTCTGATAACAGCACCTGCTTTCATTTGAGGGACATCTCTACCCTTACTGCTTATTTTTAAGAGGAGCACTTGATCCATCGTACCTTCTCACCTCTCCTCACAGATGTAGGCCTTTGATCCTCCTTGTACAATTCTTCGTCCGTATTCTGTGAACTCTACTGTATTCACATGGTAGATGTTTTTGTCCTTTCTTAGGTCAGTCAAAGTCTGTCTCTGTTGATTGCAGTTAAGAATCCGTAGACACCCAGACCCCTGTGATGATGATGTCTCTTTAGAACTTCATAGCTAATGGGACTCCCTAATGCAAAATAATACTATCAACCAAATACCATTAGTAATAAAGCAAATATGTGTTTCAGACTCAAAGGAAATAAAAAAAAATGATTCTAAGGTGAATAATTTTAAGAGCTTCTTATTAATCCTTTAAATATCAGTACAGAGAAAATATTAATATCAGAAGGGTAACTGGATGCCAAAGTAACAAATCTCAGCATTTGAGGAGGGAACTTAGGAGAGTGGAAAGAGGCCAGCCTATTTCTTTAAATTATTTCAAAGAGGAAAAGAAAGAGCTCGCTGTACTGCAGAAAGCACGATAGGAACATCCTATACATGCCACCAAAGCTGTGCCCAGGCTGTTCCTTCAGTACTACCCCACCAGGACTTTTCTGCAGAATTTCTGCCCTGCCTAATGCTGCGCTTTGAAGCATCTTTGGTCTGCCGGTTGAAGCACCTCCCGCTGGGAGGGTTGCTACTCCCATCACCGGTGCAGGCTCTGCAGGCAGATTGTTCAGTGCCACCACCCTGGAGCTTTTGCCTCCCTGACTTTTGTCTGTCACTGCCTTTCCCACCAAGCCTCCCTCTCAGCCCCTGCCTTGGTCCTCTGTGTTGTGTTTCAGGGTGCTCTGCTGGTACTATGCCAGAGCTCTTCTGTTATATCCCAGGTGCCCCTGTGGTTGTCGCTCCCAAAGATTGCAGGACTCTGTCCTCTCCTCTGTCAAAGAATATATGAGTTCTCCAACATGTCTTTGCACAACTTTCCCCCCCAAAACAAAAAGAAACCATGTGACCTTAGTTCATAAATATGCATTCTGTTGGTTAGCTTTTTCATTCAGTGCTTCTCAGAGCTCTCAGAAAACCGAAGATCCTTAGGTCTAAAACAAATCTCAGTTCCGTGATAACAGGCTTTCACCTTGCTCTTCCACCAGGGTGGGAGGGGCGTGCTGAGTAGCCTGACCCTCCACGCAGACGCTCTGGATGCAGTCCTGCACCCTTGGTGATCCCCAGGTTTCTCAATGGCTGCTCTGTGGCTATTGCTCTGCAATTTTGCTGTCACAGCTAGAGAATCTGTGCTTGTTCGTCCTCTTTCCCCCCTCCTTTCCCCTCAGTAGTCTAACCTGTCTTTAGGAGGAAAATCCTCCTTACTTCTTCCACGAGTTAGCTTCATGGCTCCAGCCTCTCCCCATCCCTGATCTCCTGCCCCAGGCACATGCATTTGCCTGAAGTCACGTGTTGTGGCCTCTCTGATCACCAGCAATTCTAGACCATCAGGCTTGCATGTGGCAGTAGGTCTTACGGGATTTTACACATTGAGAAGATACAGAGGCCCTTTTATGTGGAGCAAGTTGGACACATTCCCAACACATAAATCTGTTGATTTCAACAGACTCCGTCAGCTCCAAAGGTAAAAGCTCATGCCGAGGTGTGGATGGCTTACGTCACCGCTGCTCTGAAGATCCAGTGTTTGAGCACTGGGAGGCTGGTAAACTTCGCTTGTGCTTTTGTTGCACAGAGACATTCGTTGCCTTACACATGGCAACCTGTACACTTTGCAAATACATTGCAGGAAACAGGAAAAGAAAAGGGGTACAAAAGTTGAGAAAATTGATAGACATTTCAACATTTAGGAAATGAGTCCTAGTAGTTTATTTCATTACTTTTAAACAAAGATTAAGTTCAAGAACACAAAGGCAAAAATGACAATGGAAGATGGATAAAATATGACAGATACATTAGGAAAATAGTTTTAATACTGTAAGGCTGTATATAAAAGGTCCTATTTGAGGCTTTCAGGTATATTATGGAGCACTCAAAATAATCTTACAAAATAGCCGTTATTATTGCCATTTGACAGATGAGCAAATTGAGTCTTGAGATAGTGATTTCCCCAAAGTCAAAGCAGGGGAGCATCAGATGAAATCATTTCTAATGTCCTTGAACTGCTGCAAAACCAGTGTGATTACTAAGGCCCGAGTGAAGCCAAAGGAAGTGCGTGACAATGAAAAATGAGCAGAACTGTCCCCAGAGAAGGGGAGCACACACAGCAGGTGATGACACTGTTGCCCAGGGGAAACAGGAATTTTCCCCGAGCCGGGTGCAGGACACTTGAGGGTTCCGAGGGCCACCCACCCAGTCCAAGCCTGAGCTCACGGGGATCCATCAGGCAGAGTCGGGCCCTGGGAGGGAAGGGCGCAGGCCCACACCTGCCGGGGAACAGTATTCGTAACTGTTGGAAATGAGGCAGGACTACACAAAGCACACAAACTCACCCTCATCAGTTGTCAGGAGTCTTTCCTGCGACTGGTGTAAAAGTGAGTTTTCCATTGCAGTGGGAAATAAAGGCAAAGTAGAACCATGTACACGTGCATAACCCATGCTGCTTTTGCACATCGTCTCTTCAGATGTTAAGTTAATGTTTCAACTGTGGGAAGGGGTCTAGATGAGCACTGCTGCTGCATGGAACTATCATGTGAGAAATACATAAATTCAAATTTCCTGGTGACCACATTTTGAAAAAGAAACAAATTGAATTTTATTTAATCCCACATATTCAACACGGTATGATTCTAATGAATATCCAACATAACAATTAGTAATGGGATATTTTATATCTTTTCCTGTTCTAACTCTGAAGTCTGGTGTGTAGTTGATACTTACGGCACAGCTCAGTTCAATTCCCGCATCGTACGTGTGCAGCGGCTCCATGTCATTGCCATGTGCTACTGAACAGCTCTAGATGGGTCTAAGGCCCTCCCAGCCAGGCCATCCTTGAGCTGTTTTGACTTAGTCATCCCCTTTCTCTGGGTCCTCAACTCCCAAGGGGCCCCCTGTGTCCAACCTGAGCACACAGGAAGAAATCATTTGTGTGACTAGGCTCTCGGCCCCAGATAGGCTACGGGCCTCCCAGGAACCAAAGACATTAACTCCCCTACTTACCTTGGGAAATTGCTTTGAGATCTCGTGTGAAAGCAGATGATGAATACAAATGCAAAGTAATTAGTCCGGGAGCATTTCTTCTTACATAGGCACAGACGTAAGTGCAGTCTATGATGCATGTTCCTGCCCGAAGCCTCGGGAAGCCTAATTAACAACCTCACTGGTAAAGTGGTACAAGATGCTGCAGATGAAAGGTGGTGCGGGAGAGCCAAACATCGTCCCCAGCACCATGTGGTCGCGCCCCTCCCCAGGCTGCACCATTACCGCTGGGACTGACGTCACTTTGTGCAGTTAGCAGCTCTTCTGCCTGGGGAAAGATGCAATGGGAGTGTCTAGATCCTGCCAGGTGACCCATTAAAAAAAAAAAAAAAAAAAAGGAACACCTCCAGAATTCTGCTCCAGGAGCCTTGCCTGGCCACAGATTCCAGGAAGCCAGATCGCATTTCTTTTAAATTATACTCTTCCTGCCTAATTGAGCTCTCTTCTCCTTAAGCTGAAGTCACTTAGGATAGTAGATGAGTCAGAAGCAGCAATGTGGTTTCACTTGCTTGGAGTGCAGTTTTTCTGTTTGTCAGGTTGAGTTGGTCTTCAGGACAAAAAGGGAAGAAAGTAGAGTTGATCTTTAGCACATACCTACTTTCTTTTCCAAAGCTTGTTGCTCTTCTGGAAGGAACCAGCTGTACTAGTCTGGGTTCTCCAGGGAAACAGAACTAACAGGATGTATATGAATGTACACGTGTATGATATGTATGAGACATGAGAAGCATGTATAAATATGAGACAGGAGATACATATACAAATATACATGAGAGATGATAGGAATTATCTCATGATTATGGAGGCTGAGAGGTCTCACAGTCTGCTGTCTGCAAGGTACAGAACCAGGAAGAGAAGGTGGGGGATAGTGGTGATGGTGTAAGTCCCAGTTTGAGTCCATAGGCCCAAGAAGCAGGAGCACCGATGTCTGAGGGTAGGAGAAGATGTCCCAGCTTATACATGCCATAAAAAGATTCCTTTTTACTCTATTCACGTGAGTTGGCTTATACATTTCATCATGTGTCTTTGTTTACCATCCAGACTATTCTTGGGATGAGTGGTATAGGACAGGGAGGGAGGAAATAACTATGTCAGGTTGTAGATATCTGCTCAGTTAGCCCTGATACTCCTGCAAAAATGTCCTTAGTTTTCAGAAAAGTCTTTGCCTGTGGATTAACTTGCCAGTGTGCAAAAGGGCCTGATTTTGCACAGTAGTTGGTTTCCTAAGAGGTAACCTGTAAATTAAAACAAGCACACAAGCAAAACCCAAGACACTTTATTTTACACCTACTGACACGTGTGGGTTATATTATATGGTCAGGCAACCCTAAACATACATAAACAGTCATTTCCTAATTTATATTAACCTGGTAAATTTAGTTTTGGATTTTCTCAGAGTGAGAGAAAATCTGAGATTTTTTCCTGTATTTAGTAACAAAAACTAACAGCTACCACGTGGGCTTGCTGGGGGCAGTTAAGAGCAGGTTATTCAGCTCCTGCTTTAGATAAGCTTCTGGGTAAGAATGTCAAGTCTCTAACCCCCCCTCCCCCATTTCTAGCTCCCCACACGCCACCCACCCTGGCTCACCCAGATGTTTCAGATTCCAAGAATGTTTGTATTGATTAAACGTTCTATTTTTTGCTTGTTTCCCCATCCAAGACCTTGAAAATGTTATCTTTACTTTTTATTGCTTGAGATCAGGGCTATTTCTGGAAGGTGTGTGGGGTTCAGGGAAAAAATCACATTTTGTGCTCTTCTCTCCCCTTGGTCTTCTTTCTTGCACACAGGTGGAATCTAAAGTGACTGAGAACAGCTGTTGTGGGTGGAGAAACTATCCAAAGTCTATCCTTGAGGGTTTCTGTTGGAATGTTCCTTGAGTGATGGGGAAAGGAATGGTTATGGGCTTGCTGCATACACGTGATCTGCCATCTTTTTTAGAACCAGGTAGTTTCTGCTCAGCAGTTAGGAATATGGAGTGAATATGTGTGTGTGGAGTGGGGTGGGATATGCGTGTGTAGGGGGGAGTGGTGAGGACGGGCATATCCCCATATCCTGGGGAAGGAAGTGAAAGGCAACAGTGCCAAGGGACTGAGATTTGAGAAACAAGCCATGAAGTCTGGGGATTAGTCCATCAGTCATCTAGAAGTCTAATTTAGACTCTGTTTCACTTCACTGACTTGATACCCAGGTCATTGCCTTCCAGCTATGCTTGGGCTAGTGATTAGAAGCAACTAATATAGAACACGCTGCAGACTTCAAGTCAGGAAACTTGGAATGAAACTCGACTCTGCTGCTTCCCAACTCTACTGCCTTGGGCAAGTCAGTGAACCCCTCTGACCAGTTTCTGTATCGACTAAGATTTGGACTAGGACATCTGCTATATAGGACTGGCATTTCAGTGTTCTCATGAGGATTAAATGAAATAACGTATGTTGAAAATTGCAACCCAGTGTTTGGCACCCAGGGGGTGATTTGCACTTGCAGGAAGGTGCAGGTGCTCAGGCCAGCAGCATAGAAATACCTGGTTGGTGGTGCCAGAAATTTGCATTAAAAATCAAGGGCCCTTGACGATTCTGAACACACCAAAGATGGAGAGCCACTGCTTTAACTCTTACTGGTCATTTGATACTTAGGCTGAGCTTGGAATTTGAGCACAGATTTTGAAGGGTTGGAAAGAAGTTGGAGAAGAGAAGCCAAGGGTAGGATGTGGGAGGTGGGAAACAGAGGTGGGAAAAACTGCAGACTGATCTGGCTGGCTTCCTTGACTTGAGGCCTGTTCCTTGTCTCATTGGGGAGGATCACCTTCCTGAGAGTAACAGCTGGCCTGTTTCCCAAGCACTTGAACCTGAAGCGAATTAGCAAATTAACTGTTTTCCCCCCCATTTTTTGACTTTGCATAAGGTTCTGCAAAGGTTCAATGTTGTGCTTAGAGATGTGCAGTAGGAGGACTAGAGAATATGCTCTAGCCATGGATTGTGTCAGTGGGAACTTCCCCCCCACTCTTTGGTAACCTTTTTCAGCTTGAATCACGTGTTTGCTAGCAGCACAATAAATGGGTGTGAATTGAGTTATTCTATTTCCTGAATATGACTTTGTCTTTGTAATCCTCGGTCCACATGAATAAGGGATATGTTTTTCTCCCAGTGATACATCTGTGATTCCTCCCACCCCACCCCAACATCCTACAAGAAAAGGAAGAGAGCTTTAGTACCAAGCACAAGAAGGTTTCAAACAATTTAGCTGGCTGTGGTGGAGTTCCTGGAATGGAGTGGAAAAGCCCAAAATAGATATCCAGGAAGAAAAAAAGGAAATGGCTATAAAGAATTTACTTGAAGATTGCAGGGCCCTCCTTTTATTGCCACAATTGAGTCACATGAATTTTTGGTCTCTGCCACCAACAGGGGTGTTTCCCATGGGTTGATTCATGTTCCCTGTTTCCTCCCTGAAGGAAAAAAAGGAAACTACTCTGATCTAAGTAATCCCAACCACCAAAGTAGTGACAACTCACTGATTTCAGGTTCACGTAGAAGTCTCAGTGAAATAATGCAGGACTTAGGGTTTCTGTTGCTATGAAAATCCATTCATTGAGCAAACATTTATGGAGTGACTACTATATGCCAGGCACTGTGCTAAGCAACAACATACAGAAATTAGTAAGAAATTGCCCTTGCTCTTAAGGAGCTCTTTGTCTGTTGGCAAAGACACTAAGTGAGGATTTTGCTTAACAAGATACGACCTGAGTACAGTGGGAACACAAAGGACTGCTGGGATGTTCTCTGTGACTCTTCACATGGCTACTGCCCAGTGAAATCCAACTAAAAGAATAATTTCAAAGTTTTATTGCTGTAGTGGGTTACCTAGTATCTTCCCAATATTCATGCACATCTGGAGCCTCAGATTGTGACCCTATTTGGGAATAGGATCTTTGCAGGTGTAATTGAATTGAGATGAGGTTACATGGGATCAGAGGAGGCCCTAATACGAAACGGAACTCTGAGTCCTCTTCTTAATAGGTGAAGGTGGCCATGCGGAGGTGGAAGTAGAGAATGGAGTGATGGGGCCATGAGCCAAGGAATGCCAGGAATTACCAGTAACCACCAGAAACCAGGAGAGAGACCCAGAGCACATTCTTCCTCTGAGCTCCCAGAAGGAACCAATCCTGCTGACACCTTGATTTCAGACTTCTGGCCTCAGAACTATGAGAGAAGACAGTTCGATTAAGGCACACAGTTTATTGTAGTTTGTCACACCAGCCTTAGGCAATGAATATAGTTGCTTTCTGGAAACTGCATTGTCCATCTCCTTGCTTTAACCCTGAATCTACTAAAAATCACATGCAGTATTCCTTGTGGTGTTTGAAAATTACTGCTGATAAAAGTGAGAAACGAACAGGAGACAGTTCAGCAGTGCAAAAGTTTCCATGGTTACTTTCTTTGCCTTATACATTAGTATTTTCTAATCAGGTTATTCTGGCTGGTTCTTAAATACTTCAATGCTGGTAATTCCTGTGGCTGCAGTTGTCTTTCTCTCCATTCTGACTTGCTGTCTTCCTTCACTTGAACTATCTCCAACATTCTTTCTAAAAAAGCTTTGTTCGTTATAAAACTCCCTTGCAGCTAACCACATGGACTTGCTATCTCATGGTCCAATTGGGAGTCATTGGCACCACCTCCTTGACAAATATTAGTAGAAGGATAATGGCTGTATGAATATATGAGAATTTGAGCCCAGTTGGCTTCCAGTTGTACTTATAAATGTAGGTTTTAATGTCGGGAGAGGTAAATCTAATAAATGTTCCTACTGTACTGACACAGAAGCTGAGGCGAGTGTTGATGGTTTGGGTAACATTTCCTTGCTGGCCAGAGCTGAGATTGAATCAAAGATCCTCTGTCCCTCTCCCCCCATGTCTTGCAGAGCTACACTGGCCATTATTCCATAGATTTCAGGGGCTTAAGTGCCAGGGGTTAAGGAGTTCTCCCTTAGGTTGGTTGATGTGGGAAAAATTCTAAAATTCTCCTTTTCTTCCCTTCCCCCGGCTTTGTTATGAAGCAGATGCCAGATGGTGACTTGCAGATTGTATTTCAGTTTCTCCATTCACTGAGAAATTTTATGACCTTGGTTTCATATCCATGGGGAAAAATGTTTCCAAGGAAGCTTGGAAATTCTTGAGAGGATCGAATGTCCCTCCGATAGCCCCCCGGGACACATTTAGGGGTAAATGTATCTTTTTAATCTATTCATTTTGCTATGTCTATGGGGGCTACTGGATATATCATTTGGAAAGAAAAAAAATAAGTTAATGTAGTCAAAGAAATAGCCTGACAGAATCAAACTGTCTCCCTTCACCCTCTCCGAACGTGATTGGTTGTGAAATTTGTGCTAGGAAGAAAATCTGGGATTATTAATGGGCCAGCCTTCTGTCATGTCTACCCTACAGGAGTGCTTTGTAAACCACTTTCTTTTTCTCATTGATGTGTCTGGACTTTCTTAAGGCTCCTGGGAAACTGGCTGCCCAAAGGCACTGTGGGCTCTGCCCAGTCTTGGGGATCCCAGAGCCGGGACCGGTGATGGGAAGGTGGGAAAAGGCAGTGAGTGCCGCCCCTCCTCCGCCAGGTGCTGTCACACCTTGGGCTGAGCTGCCCGGGCCCCAAAGGGCTCTTGCCTTAAGGGGCCCAAAGGGGATATCTCAAGACCAAGAAGAGCAGTTCATACTAAAATCGTGGGGAAATCTCACTGCTCTGGCTGGACCCCCTGGGAGAGACAAATCCTCCATCCTACAGCAATCTTGCTGATTCTCTTTTCGTAACTATTTTGGATGCTTCTTGGTCTCCTGTGTTCCATGTTCGCATATTTCTGACAAGACAAGGCACTATTTCCCTTCCCAGCTAAAAAGGAATTATCATTAGTGCCTCCCTGTGCTTAGAGAAAAGAATATGGCTGGTGTGTGACAAGGTTTGCAAAAGGGTGTGAAAACATCTGAGATTGAAGGTGCGCCAAACTTAGTACCTTTTTAAGGAACAAATTTGGGCAAAACACTAGACATCCAATTATCAAGCATTGGGGCAGGTGGAAGGAATTACATATAAGCAACTGAGGATGGAGAAATGAAACTGCCACATGGTCTGCAGGCACGAGCTTCAGTCTGAACTGGGAGGCTGTGCAAAGGCTCAGCATTGGAATCAGAAATTTCGAGTTGTTTCAGCTCTGCTTTGTACTGGTGTGCTTCTATTGGGTGAGACTTGAACCTCAGTATTCCCATCTATAGATGGGGATGATAAGGGCTGCCTTACCTGACCGTCTGGTTGTGATGATCAAATGAGTTTAATGTCTGTGAAAGTGCCTTGCAAATTACCAAATGCCGTATAAATATTACCAGGTTTTGATTCAATAAAAAGGGGCTTCACGCCCATTTGTTCATACTCGGCGAACACCTGATCTTGCTCTCTAGGGAATTAGGATCAGCTACTGACTTCATGAAGAAAACTGAAGGGACGTGTCTGCAAAACTCAAATCGCCGGTGTTATGGCAGCTTTTTTGTGATTTCCGAATGAATCCAGGAAGAATTTAGCAGCCGAAGCAGTTTCGCTGCTTCATTTGCTCTCAAAACCTCAAGTCATCTGGAAAATGACAGGGTTGGAGTGGCTAAGACTGTGAGGCCACTGAGGCGAGGGCATTGCTGGAGTGCCCGTGGCCCGGCCCGCTGAGTTCTGCCACGTGCACCACGGAGTCTGCTGTTTCCAATGACAGGGCAGCGCCGGGGAAACTCAACTCACTGGAGGTGTCTTTCTGTGTTAAATCCCCAAAAGCCCAAGGAGGAAGTTAATTTGCTCAAGCTGAGTTGGGGACTTTCTGGTACGGAGGGGGAAAAGGGGAAAAAAAAAACCTTGATGAATAGGAAGAGGTAGAAAGTCAGAATTTCCAAGACTTGTAGCACTGGAACACAGGGGACAAGGAGACACAAACGTGTCCCTCCCTTGACTCAGTTCCTTGATGTCTTTCTTGGCAGGATCTGCAGAGATTGTCTTGCTAACAGAGCCCTTGAAATATTTCAGCCAACGTATGGGCTCATGTAGGAAACACATACCAAGTGGCTTTCCTTCATTACACCAGAGTGGTAGATTTATGTTGGGACCATGAGGGTACATCTTTTAGTGTGCCCAGTGAAAGATTAGTGCTAACTTGAGTTTTTTGAGTTCACGATGGTTCCCACCTCTGGGCCACAGTAGTAGAGAACCATAAATGTTCTCAGTTGTTAAAGAATAGGGTTAGGTTCACCTCTGGGGGGAGGCTAATGGTGACTAAGATGACATGTCCAAAATAATACCTGCCTTTATCTACTGGGTTCTATGCTTTATTCACTGTTTGGCAAGCCTTTTTTTTTTCCTTATTTAATCATCATAATAAACTTATGCTAGAGGTATTATAGCATTTTTTTGTCAAAGGAGGTTTCATAACTAGCTCAATGATACATAGTACTAGATATCAGAGTCAAGATTTGAATGCAAATCTATCTACAGTTGACACTGGTACTGCCTTGACTAAACAAAGACTTAGTGAGAACTGCCCCATCTGTAGGGCACTAGTGAAGGTGCTGTGCTGTCTTACTCAAGGGCTTCTTCAGTGGGTTTTTCCATCTTGTAGGGTAAGCAAAGGACATAAATAACCATAAGATGCGGCTTAACATGGTGAGTGTCTGAAGCAGGGGCCGTGTTCAACAGGTGTAGCAATAGGCCACCGACCAATCACAGCAGGTGCTGCTGTGACATCACCTGTTCCTGCTGCACCAGAGGGGACAGCACATCAGCACTCCTAATACTGTATAAATCAGGGGTCTCCAACCTATGGTGAGCTGTGTGATTATTTCATTATATATTACATTGTAATAATAACAGAAATAAAGTGAACAATAAACATAATGCACTTGAATCATCCCCAAACCATCCCCCACCTTCCTGGTCCATGGAAAAATTGTCTTTCATGAAAAAGGATGGGAACCACTGGGATAAATGGTTTGAAAGCCACGTTCACTACCAATAGTCAAAGAGGATTAAGGTGAATCATGGTTATGAGGCCATAGTTAGAATGAACATAAGTTAAAACTTTTGTGACTCAAAGTATAATTCAGCAAACATCTATGGCATTGATGGGGAGGGGACATTAGCTCTCCCTCTTACCCCACGTGTCCCCAGGCACCTGAGGGAGTTCTACACATACGCAACGTTTGTGTGACGTTCCTTGGGATCTTCATCTCTGGACTCCTAGTGGGCCAGGCACAGCTGTGTTTTGGTGCCTGCCATTGCTACCCCCACCTTGGACTCCCCCAGACGGTGGCTGCTCTTTCTTCACCTGCAATAGACCAACCGTCTTAGGTATAGTCAGAACATCAGAGAAGGAGCTTGGTGGTCAGCTCTGACCTTTACTCATGCTGTGACCTTGCTTAAGCCACTTAACCTCAGGCTTGTGCCTCCATGTCCCCATCTGAAAATGAAAGTACTGGCCTAGATGACATCTCCCTGATATCCTAGCTCTACTTTTTTCAGATTCCATTAAAACATGAGAGGACAATGCTAAACAATTTATGACCACCTGGGAGAATCAGACGTAGACTCTGTGTAGTCCAGGAAAGAGAAGGATCATAGCGAGCTAGGGGTATCTGTGGAAAACCTGATGAGAAGGACAAGGGGACTCGTTTGGATATTAAAGAATAATTAGGTTTGGGTTTGCAGTAGATAGGAAGAATTTGGTCCGTTTGTATCTGGAGTATAGATGGGTTAGGTTTGGAGAGTTATCCTCTACAGTAAAATTTTAGTTCAGGGTAGGTGGTGAGGCAGTGGGTGGATTTACGGGTACACCTTGGACAAATTTGCTATATTTCTGTCCCCAGTTTGTTTTCCTAAAATCCAATTCCATGTCTTGAGCCTCTTTCTTGCTCTCTAATCAAAATGAGAAGCGGCAGCACATTTTTTGTGTCTCACCACTGCTTGTTCCCGAGTTCTAAGGGAAGAAAGGTTTATGTGTCTACTTAGAACCGTTTTTTCTTTCTAGAACCCCTGCCAATATCTTCACATTATCTTAACGCTCCCCAAGTGTAGATAGTACTATGGTAGCTAGTCTTCAAAGACAACCCCCTCCCAGAATCACACCTTGCCATCGTCACACCCTTGTGTGACACTCTCTTCTTGAACCCAACTGTCCCTAAAGCCCATTCACGAGAGATACGGTGGAGTGAGGCTGTCTGATTTCCAAGAGTGAATCATAGAGGAGGCCTTGATGCTTCTGCCTGAGTCTCTTGGAACATTGACTATTGGAAAACACTCTGTTGGAAGGTAGCCATCACGTTATTTACCCTGAAACTGTCATGCTGTGAGGAGCCCAGGAAGGTGAGATGCCATGTGGAGAGAAAGGCCTTAGGAGCACTGAGGTGATAGACAGTGTAACTGAAGTGGCTTCTCTAGTCTAGCTGATGCCATGTGGCTCAGAGACAAACCAATCAAGCATTTCCCAATTTCCTGATCCATAGATTCACGATCAAACAAAAGTAGTTGGTTAAATCACTCAGTTTTGGGGGTAGTTTAAAGCTGCAATAGACAGACTGATTACTGGAACAAGCACCAGGCCATATTACTATTGCTAGGAGTGTCTGCTGCATCAACATAGAATTAAAAAAAATAGTGGACAGTAAAATTAGAGAATCCAGGCCAGACAGTGTCATTCTAAGATGTATGAATTTTATCCCATTGATAATGGAAAACCATTAAAGTTTTTGGTTAGGATAATGATCTGCATGAATAAAAATTTATGTAGAAGTCTGGCTGATGCCTCAGAGAGAAAAAAAGATAGAGCCAGGAAAATCAGCTAAGGGTCCAGGGAAAGAGTAAGAGTATAAAATAGGAAAATGGGATAAGGAGAGAGGGAGAGGTGTAAAATACATTGCAAGATTATTATGGACAGAACTTGACAACCAGCCATGGGGTGAAGGGGGCGTCCAAAAGGACTCTGAGTGCGTAGACCTTGGTGACTTAAAAGGATTGAGCCATTCATAGAACCAGGGAACTTCTCAGGAGGATTAAGCGTGGGAGGGGTAGAGGGGGGGAGGCAGGAGGAAAGATGATAATGTTTGAGATGTTTTGTTAGCAATCCACTGCTGCCTAACAAACTATGCCAAACTTAGTGGCTGAAAACAACATACATTGCTTGTATCACAGTCTCTCAGGTCAGGAGCTAGGCAGTGGCTTAGTTACGTCGTCCTGGTTCAGGGTGTCTCAGGAGGTTTCGGTCAAGCTGTCAGCCCAGACTGCCATTCCCTAAAGATTTTACTGTGGGATTCTCTTCTAAGCTCACTCACGTGACTGTCTGCAGAGGTTGCAGACTGTAAAGCTGCTCACAACACACCTTCCCCCAGAGCAAGTGATGCCAGAGAAGGGGGGAGGGAGGTGGAGCCCAAGCCCAGAAGGAAGCCATAGTCTTTTTATAATCTAGTCTTGGAGGGGACATGCCAACGCGTCTGCTGCCTTCTATCTGTTAGAAGCAAGTCACTCAATTCAGCCCACACTTCAAGAGAGTGGGTAATTAAGCTCTGCCTCTCTTGAAGGGAGGATTTGTGGACATAGTTCTGCAACCACCGCAGGTGGTATAAGTTTTAGCTGTTGAGAATCTATCTTGGCGAGGACAGAGGTGGACCTGGGGAAGTGTGCAGATGGAATTCAGGGCTGGGATTAAGTGCACACCGGGGGTCGATGAGTTACTCTTTGATTCATTTGATTTTCAAATGTTTATTATTCAGCGTCTCCAAAGTGCCAGGCACTCTGCTGAGAGAAAGGGAGGTGACGGGGAATAAGACAATCAAAATGTCTTACCATGCTGACAACCTAGGGGAAAATTCAGATAAGTAAATAGGAAGTCATGTATGGGAAATGATAATACCTCGGCACTAGGAAATGAGGAGTCAGGGGGTGACGTTAAAAGATGAGATCTGAAGGACGCGTGAGAATTAACGGGATGAAAATGGGATTAGAAGAGAAGACACACAGGACGGTGTGATGATAACGTGGAAGTAGGGAGAAAAGGATGCTGCCTAGGAGACGGGAGCTGAGGCTTTGTTTCCCACCCGGCTGCTATGAGCAGAATCTGGCCCAAACACTTACTTTATTTGGCCTGTATTCTGCTTTCTCTTCTCTAAAAAAAAAAAAAAAGACATAGTTGCCAATGTTTTAAAATTCTGGATTTCTAGTTTCTCTAGAAATTTGCATTCTCTTGTGGCATTTTCCTGCTGGTGTTGCGATGGGGCTGTTCACTGTGGTTTGCCACCCTCCCCCTGCTCTGAGTTAATGGTGATGACACTGCTGGTTGATGCCTCGTTTACAGTGTTAGACGGGCTTGTTTATTCTTACTCTGTGCCTTGCCTTTGTGGACATTCAGATTTTTGCAATTGTTGATTTGATCTTTGGATATACCATCGTTACATAGATGTTTCAATCATCCAAGATGATAGTAGTTAATAGTGTTGGGGGAAAAAGTATCCTGCAGAAGAGGGATTCTAGAGGGCATGGCAGAAAAGTCTGGAAGAAAAAGGAGGCTTGGTGGAGTGGTCACAGGGCAGAAGCGCTTGGCCATATGAGGACGGAGTGCTGGAGAGGGCAGAGTCTGTGGGACTGCAACCGAGGATGGCCGAGAACAGAGCTATAAGACGCCGTGAGTGTCATGGTCACAGTCTCCTCAAGAGAGAGTGAGTCCTGCCAATTCCGTGACAGATGATAGTAATGAGAGAAGCCAGTCATCACTGAGCACTTACTATATGTCAGGGATTGCTCTAATCACTTTGCATTCCTTGTCTCAGTTTGTTATCACAACAGCTCTATGAGGAAGCACTAGTACTATATCATGTTTTTGAAGATGGGGAAACTGAGGCAGAAAGAGTTTGAGCTACTACAGTTAGAAAGTGGCAAATATAGGATGTTATCCCAGGTCATGTGACTCCTACAACGTGCGCCCTCAACCTCGCAAGCTGTGGGGGAGGAAATTTGAAAGTAGTGTCTCCATGAGCCAGGATTCTGGTACATGAAGAGATGCCAGCTTCTCTGCAAGGAGCTAACTTCATTCTGGTTGAATCGTGCCTTTTTGGTTTTAGTTTATTTTTTATTTTTGGGCAGGCACCAGGGTGAGGCTCCCAGCCTGAGGCTGTGCCTGCAAGCAGATTTCTAAGATCTGGTTATCGGAGGACCAGTCTTACACGGTGGGATCCCTGGTTTGTTAAGGCTAACCTAAGTATACAATCCAGTGCAGGATGCTTGCAGATCTTTATTTGTTACGGTTTTCTCAGTGTTGGTCCTAGCCTTAAGCTTGGGCTATTAGAGTCTCCTATAGTCAAGGTTGGCCCCAGGGGTATGGAGCCAGCAGAGGCAGCGGTGATGTTTTGTGGGCTGGAACTAAGCCTCAGAATTTGCCGTCTCCTGGGTCTTGATAGCGTGACTGGAAATAGTCAGTCTTCACAGCCTACGGTTCCTTGCTTCCAGCTCCTTGTCAGTGATAACTACACTCTGGAATAGAAACCCTGAAATTCTTACAGCTAAAACTTCCTCTTTCCTAGACCTGGATTTATCAGAGAAGGGATAATTGAATTCAAAGAAGTAGATAAACTTGTAAACATGGTTTATCAATACACATCTTTGCAATATGGTTTGGTTTATCTCTTGGCCTGTCTTGAGTCCTGGGGGCACCCCCTGGGGAATAAGCATGAACCCTTCTGGCTCCTGATTTTGGTAATTACCCTTAGCACTGGCTGCCAAGATTTCTTCCTAGCAACATAGTGCCGGTCCTCCCTCTCGTTTTTCTTCTTTTGCTGAATCAGAATAAGGCTCAGCACAGAAACCCTCTGTGTTGCAACATTTGCCCAACATATGCATCTCAGGCTAACTGACAGCAACATCGCTGCGGCAGTCTGAACTTCCCGGAAATAGCTTTTTCACGATTGCAGATACGTTTAAATAATAAAAGTAGGCTGTCATCCCTGGGTTATGGGTGAAGGAGCTATTTATAGATGAGCAAAAAAAATCCCTGATGTGATAACTTACATTATTGTACAAGGACAATGGAAAATTCTTCACAAGACAGATAGCATAAAAGGGATTTAAAATTAACCTCACCATGTTTTATTCATCAAGACCTTAAGTTGACTTATTTTTTTTCTACGAAGGCCATATAATTTTGATTCCTTTTATCTCTCTTTTATAAATAAAACAGCAAGCCATTTAAATAATTATGCAAGGTCACAAACTGTGGTCCTTTTGGCCTGTCTTGCCTGAAGACCCAATTGTTTTGTTCAATGAATATTTTATAAAATTTTAGTTGAAGTCCTTTAGCCTGGGCTTGTGTTCTCCTGTTAGAGCAGCGAGCACTGCAGACTGGCACTACGGGCGGCTTCGGCTCCCCCATGGGCATTCAAGTGTGTGGCCCCGGGTGTATGTCTTACCCTGCCTGTGTAGACTGTGTTTCTCCTTGTGCCCTAGGCTTGGTGCATCTTTCTTAATCCTTTTGCATCTAAATCTTACATATCTCATACACTACTTCCAAAAAGACTTCTCAGGGTGTTTGGTCCATGGTGATCTCTTACTTACCACTGTGTGTCATTCTCAAATATTGCAGGGTGGGGGGTAGAGGAAATGTGACTATTGAAAAGAGTTAAAACGTTACAGTTATATTTAAGATTCTTGAGGGCCATGCCATCTAATTGGAAATAAACACATCTCATTGTTGGGCAGAGCTTGTATCTTGGAGTTCATGGTGGACTGCATAACATTTCAGATTTACTTGGGTCATTGTTTTGGCACTTGGAATAATGAATACTCGGGAACTGGAAAGAAAGGAAGAGGAAGGAAGGGAAGGAGGAAAGAAAGAGAAGTTCTGAGGGAGAAGGAAGGAATGAATTTGGGAATAATGTAACCCTTAGAGAATCACCAAAATTAAAATTTGTTCAGATCTTAACATTTAGTGACTTCTCCCTCATTTTGTGAGAGAATGGAGGCATAGAGAGTTGAGGTGACTAATTCATAGTCACATTGCTAGTTAAGGGAAGGGTAGAACTAGTCATATAGTCAGCCAATTTCTACCACAGTATCACTTCTCTCTCTCCCCTTCCCTCCCAAGGGTGTATACACGTGCACACCCTGATACACGTCGAGTATGTTTTTGGAAGCCTCTCTAACAAAAGCCCATTGCCACATCATAGATCTTTTCATGTTGAATGGACACAAGATGGATTAAAGGTGTAACATTAGGAATGTATGATTAATTCATACTGAGAAAATAAGGAAAATCCAGAGAGGTATTTTAGTATTGTCATCTGTTACGGTGAAACAAAAGTTGGTGCTTAAATGTGTAGAAGACTTTGAGCTAACTAGAAAGCTTGATGGTCCAGACTGTGTCCCTCCCCAAAGTTTGTAGATAAGCTTTGATTGCATTTCAATTAGTTAGCAAATGTGACTCGTCAGCTTTTCTGAGTCTTCCGAGCAAGGCAGGAGGCTCCAGGTGGAAGGGGGTGGGGGGTGCCCTTGCAGACTTCCCGGGCCTGCCTGCCCTTGGTGTGGTGGGGGATTGATATGCAGCTGTTCTCCAGATGCCAGCTCTTCCCCAGAAGCAGCTGCGGCTCAGCAGGGGCCCCTTCTTCTATCAATGTGACAACCTGCTGAGGGCTTTGGAACTTTTCCAGATGTAAGGCATGTTGAGGCTATAAAACATAACATTATCATTATCTCCATTTTCGTTTTAGAGTCTCAGCTGTTAAAGTTTCTTGTACAGATTTAGGGCTTAATTGTACTCATTTTTCTTCATAGGTAGCTTCTTTCAGACAGCATAGGATCTTCGCTTGGAGCTGGATTTCCTCAAAAGAAAGAATAGCTGTGAGTCATGTTCCTTGCTTCTGGCTGGCTGAGAAAGCTGAGATTAGTGAGCAGTCTTTCCCCAGCTGCAGTTATATGCATGTCTGTGAGCTCAACACAATCGTCCATGGCTGGCTTTTGCTGAATTCACTGGGAACCAATTTCTTCCTTTTTTTTTTTTTTTTTTTCTTTTCTCCCTTCCCCTCCTTTTGTTAACACAGTCCTTATCTTTTATATTGCCTGGAGAGGATCTGTTATTTCATCCTCCTTGAGATCCATGCTCTATTCAAGAGGTGCAATAATTTTTTGGGGGGAGGGGAGGGTGTTACTTGAAGATTAAAATGCAAACATCTCTTTGCAACAAAAAAGGATTTCATATGGAGGATGGATAAAATTAGAAACAAGGAGCTTGAAGGGCTCTGCAAATATTAATCAGAGAAACATAATGTCCTTGAATAAATTTGCCCATAGAAATTCATCTTTTTGGTTTATACTGTAGTCACTTGGTCTTGAAAAATTCAGTTCCTCCGTGCACAGCCCCAGAGTCACACTGAGTTTCGATGACAGGATTAGAAATACTTGCACAACTCCACGCTGGTCTTGGTAGGCAGGCAATTTATGGCAGCAGCGGTGAGCATCTCATGCCAGGAGCTGCTGAGACGGATTTGTTCACACAGGGAGCCCGATAATTGGCCAGAAGAGAGAGGCTCATGCATACTGATACCTAAATTTCCTGCAATGTTTTACAAGTTTTGAATTCGACATTCAGAAGTTTCTTTTCAGTTTCCCAGTTTATAGAATGCCAGACAGGCAGGCCTGCCGGGGAATCTCAAGCTCTACCCCCTCTTTGGGGGCTGGGTGTGGGGCTTTTGGTGGATTTTAGAAATCCACAGTAAGCCTGTCTTCTCCAGTGGGCTCCAGTCTCCAATCAGAAACTCCTTCTTTGGCTTAACAACATACAACAGTATGTTTACTAAGATCCTATTTTAAAAATACACACATAACAATCTTATATCATGTGTCTACCTATAAAATATGTACTTAAAAGCAGATTGTAAGACACAACACTGTCATTGATTTTTGTCTCAGTGATAGGGGTTGTGGATGATCAGTGCTTTCTTTTTTAGATGTTTTTGTATTCTGATTTTTTTCGGTATTTTCTAATTTGTTTTTACAATAAACAGGAGTTATCTTTATAATCAGACAACATCTAAAGATATATGAGTCTATTCAATATTTGAATCCCAAGATTAGCAGCAGACTTGGACAGGGTCAGGGATGGGGATTCATTTCTCTACAAACCTACTGGAATCCCATTAACTCAGGAAATCCACTGTGGATGCCTTTTGTATTCTAGCTCAGGCAGAAGCAGAGTAAAATCACAGATCTGCCATCTTGTCATTGTCATTGCAGGTGGGTTTCTCTCACACTCAGTAATTTTATATCTCATTTTGGCTAATTGGTGTGTGCAATTGTCAAAACTCTGAAATCTCTTAAGGGATTTGCATTTTATTGCATGTTAATTGCCAATAAGAAAAATAATTAAAAATCAATGTAAGGCACAATGTGCTTTTTCAGAACTTTGTTGAAGTCTATGAGATTATTTTCATAAAAATTGTGTGATCTGGTTAAAAAAAAAAATGCCTGGTGGGAACAAACATGTGACATTAGTAATATTAGTAAAAGGCATCTTTTCCCCAAGAAACAGAAGTCCAAGAAATGCTGCATTTTATGAGAGGTGTGTTGGTGTCAGGGAAGGCAGGCACTGAGCAGATCCCTTAGCTTCTGTAATTAGCAGAGTGACAAAGGATAGCAGCATAAGAGGCTGGGTGACATGAAAATGTTTGAAGGCTACAAATCATCATCTGGTATTAAATCACTGAAGAAGACAGGAACAAGATAACTCACGTGGGATATCTTTCGTAAGTGATAGTCACCTTCAAGTTGTAATTTTTTGTCCCTTCAGTGTTTGAGGCTGTGAGACCCTTATGATGTTGGGGGACAATTTAATAATGAGCACGTGGCCTTAAATGCTTGATAAAGCCGAGAGCTTATTTCCTAGGCCTTTTAAAGAAATTTCAGTGGTGCAAGGGGAATTGGAAAATTAACCAACTGTTTCATTGCAGATATTTAGCTAATGAAGTAAATTCAGAAAAACTTACATTATTCCAGTTATTTTCTTAGTCCTTAATCTTCAGTTATGTGTATAGATACATTATAAAGATATTTTAAGTTTGTAGTGCAATATAGTTTTTAAAACTTCACATACATGATCTTGGTGGATTAGCCTAACAATCCTCAAAGATGTCAGGCTAAGAATTGCTACTTTTTATTCTAAGGAAAACTAAGTTCAGTGAGATTACTGGAAAGTGGGTCTGACCCCCACTTTGGATTCTGATATCCCAATTCAAGGGGGGACACTTATTACTATTTTTTAAAAATCCACTTAAGCAGAACCCACTATATTAATGGTTTGGGATGGTTCAAATGAGTGAATGCCCAAGGCCTTCCACCTATGGAGTTTGTATTAGGGTTCAGGCTCCCTGTGCTAAGCTGGTCTATGGAAACAAGTGAGGTCATTGTAGAAGTAATAATTTAAATATCTCCAGATCAAGTTAACTCCCTGAAGAAGGTCGATGTGTAAACCCCCATACAGTTCCCCACTTACCTTCAAAAGGGAGTTGGCCCAACTGTGTAAAATGCCAATATAAACTGTTAGTGAACATTTAAACCCATCTATCATTGAAGGGGGGGGCAAGAATTCTTTTTCATGGGGTCCAAATCTGCTCCCAGTGGCTGTCACCCTCCCTGAGCCACTGCAGGGCTGAATCCCCCTGAGAAGTGGGTAGCATGCCTGGCTCACCTGTTCTCTGCTTCTGTTTATCACCCGAGCATCAAAGCAGGATCTCTTAGCACCTTTGTCTCAGGACTGTGCTCAAGGAAAAAAATCCCTCAGCTCTGCTAACACCTCTTCTCTCTTTTGGGCTCAGACTTAAATCCAAAGGCTGAGCAAAGGGCTGATATTTAAGGTCAAACTCTGGGCTTTTCTGAGTTCCCTGTATGCCCCTCTCCCTACCTTGGAAGACATGTATGCACACAAACACTCAACATCTTCAGCAGAAAGCTCAAAACCTCATATGCAAATAACATCTGGTGGCCCCGCCCCTTAGTCATCACACAGACCAGACGGCTCAGATGTGTCTGGATCCTGCTTGTGGCTCAAGACAAGACCTCTGCCACGTTATTCAAAGCTGGAGCAATAACAGTAACACCTGTGACCACATAAGTGCACGATCCGAGATGGAACGTAATACGATGCTATGCAAACTATCCTGTAGCTGTAAGATTCAGGGCCAAGAAAGGTCCCTGCAGGCGAGTGTTCAGGAAAGACTGCATGTGAGGGTGCCGGTATGCTGAACCCTGCAGCAAGGGTAGCATTTGGATAGGAGACATCCTGCTTGCGGTAATTAATTCTACTTGAGTGATGTTTAACACATACATCCTCATAGGGTTCATTTAATAAGTTTTGTAATTTCCTGCTTTCAATCAAAACCAAATTACTGGCCGCTTTTTTTTCTTTTTCTGGCACTGGAAAGAGAAGCGTTTGTGTTCCAGTGTCGTGTCTTCATGCATTGGCGTGATCCAGGCCAGAGGTGATGGTTCCTTAGACCAGGGGTTAGAAGCAGTGGAGACAGTAAGCAGTTGCTGCATTTAGTGTTTTCTGATGAATGAAACGTGGCATGTGAGAGGGAGAGAGGAGGAGAGAATGATTGTCAGGTTTGGAAGGATGAAGTTCCCATGAACTGGGATCAGGAAGTCTGCAGGTTCAAGTTGCTTTTGAAGAGAGACGATTGAGAGTTGAGTTTTGGGCATTTTAAGTTTGGTATCCAGCGGGACAGTTCAGCTGTGAGAGTCTGCAGTGCAGAAGAGAGGGCTGGAGGGTAGATGCAAAATCGAAGTTGCTGGCATAGTGATGGCCTTTAAAACCGTGAGACTTGATGCAAGCACTTGGAAATGGGAGGAGATAGAGAGGTGGCCAGTCCCACCAGCCTTGAGCTCTGAGCCTAGGCGGGCGTTCTTGGATTCTCAGCAATCCATGATGTCTTCTACATCCCTGGGCTTCCCTTCCCGTACCCCACCTCCAGGCTCTGGAGTCCAGGGAGCTGTGTTCCCGGACTCTGCTACCTCAGCCAGTCACCACTGCCATCTGCTGGGCACTCGGGGCTTCGCCTGTGCACAGCTGCACCCTGTCAGTGCCACAGTGCTGACTCCTGCAGAGCTGTGTTAGTACTGGATACTCGAGGTCCTGCAGATGGGTGGACAGCGGTGGGGGTGCGTGGGGCTTTACCAAAGCAGCGCGGCTCATGCCCTCAATTAAACAACCGAAAAACCTGCAAGTCTCCGTCCTGGAACCACCTACCCCCACCCCATCCACAGGACTCAAATTCTAGTGACAAACACCATGCTGACCTTAGAATTGTCCCTTGCCTGACCCCACCAGCCATGCTTATCTGTTTGACCTTCTCTTCCCTTGGAATGAATTCTCCTCTGGGAGATTTCTTCATCCCTCATTCAAACAGACACTTGGCAACTCTAGCGTATCCGTTTGCCAGACGTGCCTAGATACACATCAGCCCCAGCAGTGGGGCTTTTAGGCATTTACAGGGGCCTAAATTCAGACTTCTTCTGTCTTCTGTGAGAACATCTCATATATTAGTTAGTCTAAGGTTCACTGGTGCAGAGTGCCATACATCTGATTTATTGCAACGTTTAAAAAGATGGTATCTTCTGATGTGTGGGTATCTTTTCTGAAACCTGGTTGATGATTACCTTTAAGGAAACAAAACTTCATTTGGAACCAGCAAAGACAAGGCACTTACGTAAGAGTTGACAGCCATTTGATATTTAGCTGGTTTGTAGGTGAAAATACACAGAAGTCTTTTGGACAGTCATTACACTTTCATGTAATGAATGATGCTTACAAGTGTGGAAATGTGACTATTAAAATCACACTTGTCCATTGTATTTTTTTATTGTGGTCCTGCTTTTAAGTTCTAGGTTGCAAAGCTTTTAAAAGCTATAGTGGCATTAGGAATCTATGCATGCCATAACAAGTATTTACTTTTGAACTGGGGTCTCCTGGGTGGCTTGGTCCACATACCTATTTTATTGGTTATACCAAATCTGCTACTGTACCATATGCAGCTCAGCAGAGATGGGCTGATGGTCTACTGGTAAGCACCAGGGCACCAGTACTGCCTGTGGGTGTTTATTCTACTAGTTGGATGTCCTCTTTGACTAGTTCATACCAATGGCACATCAGTGAATAAACACCGAGTATCACCCCTGATTTTAGCTATAGCTGTCAACCCGTTGATACGGGAACTTACATTTTATTGAATGACTTTACGTATCACATGAGAAAATCATAACAACCCTCTGAAGCAGATGATGGAAATATAATGTTCATTACTTTCTTTTGAAAGATAAGAAAATGGAAAGTCCCAGTGATCATGCCCCAAATCATACAATGGGAAACATCAACGCTGTCTTTAGGACCCAGGGCCTCTGAGCCCTGGGAAAGTACTCTCTCCAGTAGGAAACCTTCCCTTTCCAAATTTCTCTGCCCTTTGGGCCATTTTCTAAATGGACTTTGTTTTCTCTTTAGAGCTGCTGTAGAGGAGGAAAAATAGAAACATTGGATACTGAATATTTTCCACTATCTTTTTTTTTTTTTTTTTATTTAAGGCAACATTTCCTCCTTATGCTGGTTTGTGTGTTCAGGAGGGACTGTCTTATCTATATGGAAAAATGGGGATGTGGATTTATAGGCTGATGGATAGGAGAGAGGAGAGGGTGTTCTGTGGGTGATGACAGGTGTGTAAGGGTTGTGAGCAGGTGTGTGACAGAGTGTGATGGAGCATAGTGATGTCAGGCTGAGTAACATTTCCTCTCCACAGGGTAATTTACTATGGGACCTTTGACACACAGCAGGAAGTGGGGGGTAGAGAGTGTAAGAACAGCTGGAACACCTGGAGAAACTTTACATTTGGAGGGAACTGTGGATTCAACATCTTCGTTTAGTTTGCTTTACCTGCTATTGTTAGTTATCTTTGAGTGTGCTGCTGTTTTCTAACAGTGTGCCAACCCTCCTGATGGACGGAATGGTATTTTACCTCCTTCCATTCCTGAAGTATCTGGCCCAGCACTGGAAACAATGTTACATGTTCGGTACCCATTGTTAACTCATTCCTGCTGTTCTCAGTGGTCAGGGAAGGATAGAGCTTGTTGCTCTATGAGATGCCGTTAAAAACGAAAATATCCATGAGCCCAATGAGGGAAATTTTTAAAAAGTCCTGGCTTCCCTCAACTCTCAAGGGGTCCAAACATAGTAATGCTGTCATTTGGGTTTGCAAATAGATTTCTGTAGATAAGAATTTAACAAAAATCTAAACATTCTGGAAAGTCTGGCTCACAATAACCTATCTCAAGAGGGTTTTATTTACCTAACCATAATAATTCTGTTGACCTAATCAATTTGCCTACAAGAATTGCCCCGTGGTCCATTTCACCCCAGATTTTTGTAATGATGATTTGTTGGCAGTAGAAACGCAGTTGGAAAAAGGATAAAATGGAAGCTCCACAAAGGTAAACACTTGGTGCACAGAAGTTGCTTGTGGTAGACTGCCAAAATTGCCACAAATTACACTCCTCCCTCTGCCACACTCCCTTGCAATTGACTTTATAGCTCTTCTCATCACATTTGGAGTCTTTCTCTACCCCTTAAATCTGGGCTGTACTTGATTTTGGTCACTGGAGTGATTAACTAATGTGATGCAAACAGAGACTCAAAAAGTGATTTTGTTCATTGAGACTTTGCCATCTTGCTGCTTTGCAGTCCCACGCTGCTATGTGAATAACCCCAGGCTCACTGATCACGTGGCAGCCACATGGCTCAGGTGCCTCGGTTGCCCTAGCTGATAGCCACTTTAGCTGACTGACAGCTGACTGTAGACAACACAAATGAGCCCAACTGAGACTAGCAGAGAAACCACCCAGCAGAGCCCAGCCCCAATTGCTATTCTGTCCAACTATGAGCTAAATGTTTGGTGTTTTAAGTTCCTAAGTTTTTTGGGGGAGGGTGGTGGTGGCAGGGGATTATACATTAAAAGCCAACTAATGCAGTCCTGAATAAAAATTTCTTGAATAGATAAACAAATTGAGTGAAATGAGATAAATGGTTATTTTATTCAGTCTTCCCATTCCACAAATAAACTGAAGTCAGAGTAGTTAAATAACTTGGCTCATATAGGGGAGAATGTTTGTGTGGGGGTGGGGAGGGGCAGAATAAACCACCTATTATTTCCTTTTAAAATAATATCCTGTCTCCCTAATGATAGTGTAAGCTCATTGAGAGCAGAGAATCATGTCTGCATTTTTTTAGATCAGCAGGGTCTAACAAAAGTATTTTATGCATATTCTATGTAAAAATTCCTGTTTTAATGTAGTACATGGCTATAATGCATGAGTCAAAAGGTAGAACAGCTTTAATGAGAGATCTCTGTCAGCTTTTTCACCCAGCTTATCTGATTCTCTTCCTCAGAGGCATTTACTGTCAGAAGTTTTTTTTTGTTGCTTATTTGTTTCATTTTGTATACTTTCAGAGGTCTGTCATATATTGGGTATAAATCGTGATAGAACTAAGGGCTTGCTTGCAAAAAATCAGGGAAAATAGGTGGGGCAGTAAAGGAAGCCCAGTCCCATGTCCTCCGCTCCCAGCCATCTGCTTTGGCATCTAAAAAGCCATAGCACTGTATTTGCTGTCATGAGATGTTAAAAAAAAAAAAAAAAAAAAAAAGTAAAAAGCCATATCAATTTTAGAGACAAAGTTGAGATAGAAGTAATCAGGGCTGATCAAAATACTCAGAGTAAATGGTATCTGGGTTATGGTGATCTTACACCTATCCTAGTAAAATGAAAGAACAGCAATGTGAAAACATAGGGCATTCTCTGGACACTGGCAAAGATTCATGCTCTTAAACATTTTGTCTGGATCAGAAACGATGGAAATGTCTCCAGAGTATAAGGTTTTGAGGATTGCTTTTATTTGGTATCCCATAGGGTTAGCTGTGCATACACAATATTGGCACTTCAGGGACTGGATTAGGGGAAGACACACAACAAAGGAGAAAGGGAAATATCTGAGACCAAGTTGGGACAGTTCAGAGGGATGGGGGTTTGCAATAGTGTAAAATGTGGCAGAGAAATTATAGAGGATGAAGCATGAGAAAGAGTTTGGGTGTGGTTAGAAAGGAGGCTGTTACATAATACCACAGAAATACACATTTCAGTAAAGTGGGGGAGGTAGAAGCCAGACTGATGGAATTAAGAAGTGAGGGGAAGGAGGGAAGACTTGTATGGAAGCTGAAGGTTGGAAGTGAGGACTATGTGTGCAAACTTTTTTTGCTACTGTAGGACAGTGAAAGATGGGATGACAGAGGAAGGAGAGAAGGAAACTAAAATAAGCCCATTTTTGGAGATTTTTTTTTTTTAAGATACGGAAATTCAGAACATGTTAGAAAATGAAAGAAACCCAAAAAGAAAGAGCCAAAGAAGAAAAAATTGTGGCAGAGGGAGAGAAGTTTTGGCTAAAAGGGACAAATTCAGTTATCTTAATATAATACCTTACATGTATTATTTTTTTGAAGTGTTTCAATGTACTTTATCTCCCAGGTGTTTCTTATTATAAATAGACTTACATGTTGTAAAAATTTATACTTATTTTTCTCTGTCAAGCAAGCCAAAAAAATTTTTTTTTTTTTTTTTTTACAATACATTTCAGCTTCTTAGAAAAGTAAAAAACTGAAGTTTTATTTCCTTTTTTTTCTTCCTTTCTCCCTTCTCCTGCTTTTGGCTAGAGATCTTAAAATGTCACCACCCACTGACCCCATGTTTTTCCTTCAACACAGCTTCACGAACTTGTTCTATGCTAAATGTTGTTTCCCCAAAGTTTTCACTGTCAACATCTTACAGCTCAACTCTTTTCTACAAGTGTACTTTGAGCAGGTGCTTTTCTCTTGCTTCAGGGTGATAGGAATTTTCTTTCACGTTCCCTTGGATGTGTCTGATACGTACGACATTCTTGAACCTTCCAGCCTTTCATTGTGATAGGTTTTCATGGAGACAGGTTGATTTGTCTCTTAGCACAGTGCTTTTTCTACCACTGCAACATCTCAATTTTGGTTCTTGGTGGCATTTTTATTTGTTCTAAGGGTTCCTCTTACGAGGAACTGAATTTCTTTCTGGTGGTGTCCATTGAAAACAAGTTCTTCTCAACATTTCTCTGCTTTTGCTTATTCTAGTGTTTCTGCTGTTTTGCATTAAGGTAAGTCTTTTTGGAATTTAACCAAAAGCATGGCATGTGAAAATTTTTCAAGGACAATTCTAATTCTAGGACAGTCTCAGAAGATCCTTCAGCTGCTACACTGTGAAAATCTCACATGCCTGGGAAGTCAGGGAAGTGGGCGGGTGGTTTTCAGTATTCCCAATATCTTTTTCAGGATTCTGTTCTGTCTCCTTTCACTTCTCTTCACCAAGTACTTCAGCTGGTAAAAGTTGTGCTGGGACAAACAGTTAGGGAAAGGGGGAAGGAAGTACTTGATCTGATCCTTGAATAATGACTTCTTAGACACCAGGGAACACAGAGGAGAGAGATGTTTGGGCAGGGGAAGGGACTCCCTGGCCTTCTCCATCCCACCCAGTGTAAGTTGCTGCTGACTCTGTGTGCTCATAAGGCAGCCCCGATGGTAATTTTCTGTACTTGTGCAGAGGCTTAAGCTTGTCTTGTTGGCAGTGCCTCCGCTGAATGATCACTTCTCTCCATCTCTTCACCACTTTGCAGCTCCACTCCACTCTGCCTCCTTGGCCACTTGCCTATCAAGGTTGCCCCTGAGTTGAACGGTCTGTCTCTGGCAACTTTGGTGTTCAACCTCTCTGAACTAGAGGAAGAGGGAAGAGAAAGAAAAAAAAATCCTCTTCTCTGAGAATTCGTTCTAGGAGAATTACCAGGCACAGAGCCTGCCTTCCAGGTTCCCCTCCCACGTGCTGTGCCTGAAGCTTGCAGAGTTCTATCTGCACAGCTCCAGTCCCGTATCCGCTTTGATAAGAGCCAGGGTGGAATTGGCGCAGCCACAGTTCTTTGGCTCTGATTTCCCCTTGTGGCTTCTGCATTCCTGCTGATAATTAAAGAAAGCTTTCTTGCCATGATGCAGGCTATATGAAGTAAGATAATAAGTAATAAAGCAGCTGGCAGGGAGCCAGAAACTTGCTGGTACCAGTCCCATCCTGCAGTATAGTTACTGGTGGGGAAGAGGGCTCTTGGCTTGGAGGTTGGAGAGTCAACTTGGCATGGCATCCCACTAAAAATGCAAGAGAATGTTCTGTGAGAGTTTTTATAGGGCCTTGGCCTTTGAGATGGATCATTGGCCATCCCTCCTATCTTCCCACCTCATCTCTTCTCTCCTTCCAAGCCCTAGGTCACTTAATTCCCTTTGCCATCCTTACCCCACTGCATAGCCAACTCTGATTTTATTAAGTTTAAAATAAATGCAGCACAGACTTGATCTCCACGTTGCACGTGTACTCAACCATCAATTTCTCCTCCTCTTCGAGGTTGTGCTGGACACAAGATTATAGGTGCGTGCCTTGAAAGAGAGCTGTGTATTTTGAGATTACTGTATCAGGGTAATCTGTTATTAGGGTTCTCCAGAGAGTCAGAACCAATAAGGTAGACAGATAGATGGACAGATAGGTAGATAGATGACAGGAGAGGTATTAGGGTTGTTAGCACCTGTGATTATGGAGGCTGAGAAGTCCCTTGACAGGCCTTCTGCAAGCTCTAGAGAACCAAGGAGGCTGGTAGCATGGCTCAGGCCATATCTGAAGGCCCAAGAACTGGGGAAGCCAATGGTGTACCTCTCAGTCTGAGGCTGAAGGCCTGAGCACATAGAAGGTCACTTAGGTATGTACTGGAGTCCAAAGGCAGGAGAAGGATGTCCTAGCTTCAGAAGAGAGAATAAATTTGCCTTTCCTCTGCCTTTTGTTCTATCAGGGGCCTCAGCTGATGAGATGGTGCCCCACCCACACTGGGTGAGAGTGAATCTTCCTTACTCAGCCCATTGATTCAAATGCCAGTGTCTTCTAGAAACATCTTCACAGACATATAACCAGAAATAATGCTTTACCAGCTATTTGGGTATCCCTTAATCCAGTCAGATTGACACCTATAATTAACCATCATATTTATGTTCTCTTGAATGGCTATGGGTCAGTTTCCTTTTCCCGGAGGTCTTGCAGAAGCCCCCTGAATGAGGTTTAGGCTCCATCATAGCCAAAGAAACTTCTGGTGAGTTGTTTGGGCTGGGAGTAGGAGTGGTAGGAAGACTGTTTTTGTTAGTCATGAAGGCCTTGCTTGCATTCAGTCTGCTTTTGGCTCAAAAGGAGAAAATAGTTGACATCATTATTCAGGTTATTTGGGTTAAAAAAAAATCACTATATTCAATTTTCCTCAAAGAAGGTGACATTTGATTGTGAATGAGCCAAGATATCTGTTTAAGTGGATGAGGCCATTTGCTGAGCTGCACAACCAGAGAGAGTAGATTGTTTAGTCTATTTGATACATTATATTTATTCATATTCATGGGGGGGTACATGTGAAATTTTGTTACATGCGTAGGATGTGTGATGATCAAGTCAGTATTTATCATTTCTGTGTGTTAGGCACATGTTAAATCCTTCTAGCTACTTTGGAAAATACATTATTGTTAACTGTAGTCACCCTACTCTGCTCATAAACATCAGAACTTAGTCCTTCTATCTAACTGTGTGTGTTACCCATTGGGGGAGTAGGTCTTAAATTCAGTTTAGGCCAGTTGAATTTGAGTTTCCTATGAGACATTCAAACAGAGAAGGCAATTGGATATATAATTCTAGAGCTTAGGAAAAGTTTGAGGGGCTGTAGATGTAAGTTTCAGAACTGTCATGGTATTTGTGGCCGAGGGTTTAGATAATAAATGGCCTAGAAGAGAGTGTGGAGTAAGATGAGAATCTAGGAAGGAAGTTAGAGGAGCATCTACATTTCAAGTGGAAGATAAATCCCCTCACTAAAACAGGCAGTAACCAGAGGGGAAGGAGGAAGGTTAGGAGAGGGTAACATCATGGAAGACAAGAAGGATGTCCTTCCCAATGCTGCGTCTGTAGCAGGTAGGGATTGTAGCCATGCTTTAGGGACTTCTTATATTGTAATAAATTTGCAATCTAAATACAATGAAAGTGTGTGTAAAAATGTGGTTACAATGTCTTCACATTCATTTTTAGGCAAGAACTACTCTATCAAAGTTTTAGAATCTGTGGTCATACATCATGATCCTAGTTAAAGAAACACTTTAACTTGATGGAAGGGAGGAAATACTCCTCTTCTGTCATATTGCACAGAAAAATAACTGGGGAGGATCTACTGAGTGCCTACTGTGTTCCAGTGCTCTGCTAAGTGCTGCTGAATACATGGAGTCCAAGGCAAGATCTTTAGTCTCAAGAGGTTTAAAACCTGATGGATGAAATGATACCTGCTACTTCATTAGATATGTCATAGCACCAAAGCAAATGGTGTTACTGGGCAGCAAATGAGAGTAACATGGGCTGGGGAGATCAGGAAAGGGTTAGGTGAAGTCATTGAAGTTTGAGCTTTGCTCTGAAGGTTGGGCAGGGTCTGGGTGGTAGGGAAGACCCTTCAGGTGAAGGGCAGGACTCATGCCAAGGTGGAGAGGGTGAAATATACCAGGAGAGCTATGGGGTGGCACCTGAATGCTATTTGAAATAACCACCATATTCTAAATTCCCATCCACTTTTGAGGCCTTTAAAAATCCTGATACTCTGTTTGTAATATCTTTTGAGATTTGAAAATTTTCTGATGAATTTATTTGCTTTTCTTTTGAATTTTAATTGGTGTGTGCTTTGTGGTTTTAAATATCAGATTGGCTAACTTTGACAATCAAGCCCTGAGGAGGTTTCTTCTGAAATGCAATCCACTTCACCCCCACATTGTACTTCATTCTTTTATCCCTACCCCACCCAAAGAGATCTTAGCATGTGCTTTTCCTAATGAATTATAGATAACAGGTTTGGTCACGGTTTAAAATCCAGAATGAGTAATTCTTCTGAAGCATCTAAAGCCTTTGCTTACACTCTTTCCACATTTATTTAAAATGAGTGGATAGTAAAGAAGGAAAAATACGATCAGCACATATAGGTTGAAATAATCAGCAGGCAACAGCTCCACAACATTATTTGAGTGATAATTGAAATAATGCTTACTTATTAAGCAGCAGATTGTTTGGCTCTTTTCCAGACATAAGATACTGAATATCAATTTACAGGTTTGCCATCTTCCAATCTAAACTGCTGGAAGCTTATTTCTCATGACTACTACAATTGTAACCATTCCAAAGTTGAACAGCTCCAGAAAGTGCCTCTCATATTATGCTTTATGTAAATCTTTTCTTATAGCTTTCCTAGTATGCAGTGTCCAGCCCATATCTGCCTGGGCTATGGCCTTCTGGTAGAAACAGCTATCTTTCCAATAGCCACAGGATGAGGTATAATAAAATTCTGTAGTCTAAATACAATGAAAGTGTGTGTAAAAAATGTGGTTATACTGTTTTTACATTCATTTTTAGGCAAGACAGTTTCTGAATCCATGATTATACATCATGATCTTAATTAAAGAAATACTTTAACTTGATGCAAGGGAGGAAATGCTGCACAGAAAAATAATTGGTGAGGATCTACTGAGTGCCTACTGTGTTTCCAGTGCTCTGCTAAGTGCTGCTGGATACATGGAGACCAAGGCAAGGTCTTTGCTCTCAAGAGGTTTAAAATCTGATGGATGAAATAATACCTGTTACTTCATTGGATATGTCATAGCACCAAAGCAAATGGTATTACTGGGCAGAAAATGAGAGCAAAATATTATGGGCTGGGGAGATCAGTAAAGGCTTAGCCAACCCTACATAGCATGGATACAAACCGATCTTTACCTTCTCCAACATTTGGTTGATAGTTCGGTGGAATAAAGAACTGTAGGTTGAAACTGATACTCCCTAAGAAATTTCTTGCTTGTGGCACTAATGAAAAGGCTGATAGATTTTAATTATTAATTTTTTTTGCATATAATCAGTTTTAATTCTTTAAATAGTTTAAGGATCTTCTGTTTGTCCCTGTTGCTATCAGACTTTCTGGATTGATCCTGAGTAGTTTAGGAGATAAATTTTTGACACATTATGTGTCTGCAAATGTCTTTATTTTAGTTTCTCACTCGATATTTTGTCTGGATCTGTCAGTCTAGGTAAAACAATTTTCTATCAGAATTTTTGAAGAATTTGCTTCATTGACTCAGAACTATTAAACTTGGCTATTAAAAAGGCCATTGTTATTTGATTCCTATCTGTTGGTGCTATTTGCATTTGTTCTTCAAGTATTTTGCTGCTTCTGGGAGTTCTGAAATTTCATAGTGACATATAAGGTGTGAATGTTTTAAAAAATATTTATGATGTTGGTCCTTTGGTAGATCATTTCAATCTGGAAAACACTGATCTGTAGTTTTGGGATATCTTGTATTATAAATACATTAGTTCTTTCTGAGTGTTGAATTCTTTGGGTATTGAATATACTAGTCTGATTTTCCCCATTTCATGGTTTATTTTCTGGTTTTATTCATCTTTTTGACTTTTGTTCTTTAAAGCATTTTATCTGCTTTTCCAGCTTCCTTATATATGGAGTGTTCTACTTTGTGATCTTTTAATTTCCAGGAATTTTTCTTGTTCTTGGAATGTTCTTTTTAAAAATAGCATCGTGTTCTGTTTTCTTATCTCTATGAGGACATCAATGATGATTAAATTTTTTTCTTCTTGAGTGATCTGTTTCCTTCAGGACCTCTTTTGTTTGTTTTGGTTTCTGTTCTTTATTTTTCAGGCTTTCCTTAATTATCTGGTGATCCATGGCAGTATTTAATATTTGAGAGTGAAATGCTGAAAGGCAGTTCTGTGCAAGGCATGTCAACTGGTGGGTGCACTGTGGGTGACTGGGTGGGGCTGTTCCACTGGCTGATGGGTTTATGCAGAATGGGGTCTTGAAATATTCTTTTGGGGTCTTACAGGCCTGGCTGTTTTTATTCTAGGAGTCCGTCACAGGATGGAGCTGTGAGCCTCTCTGTCTAGTATGTAAACGTTTCCGTAATCCCTGTGCAGGACTCTGGTTCTCAGCTGTGCCTGGCATCCCTTTAAGCCGTCACAGCTAGACTGTCTAGGAAATGCCCAGTTGTCCTTTAGGTCGTGGGGGGTTGGGTGGGGGAGGAGAATGATATTTTCCTGTTTTCTTTGTCTTTGTAGATGTAAGTGTTAATAAATCTCTTTATTTTTAATAGAGATTTGAGAGGCATTGAGAGTTGACTTTTTTAATTTTAGTCCCCCATACTTAACCTGTGGCTAGTGGTATTTTCTCCCAAGCCCAGTGGCCTTGGCCCCCTCCGGCACTCTCTAGGCCCTGGTGTAAAGTCTGACCTTCATTCCTATCACAGCAGCCGCAGCAAATTTGACCTGAAAGTGAGGGTCTCTGAAAATATCTCCACTATCTGTGCAGAGTCTGCCTTAGGTGTGGTGGTGTCTCCCCCTTCAGTCATCTCCAGGGTCAAGGTCACCAAACTAGGATTCTGTTTGGATTCCAGAGCAAACAGTGTGTGATCTAATGGCCAGGCCACACTGGGAGTTCCTTCTGCCTCTGGTCTCCTGGGAGACTCTCCCTGCCACTGATGAAAACTGGAATACAGCCAGGCCTTTCCTTGTCTAATATCTGACACGCAGGTCACCTATACGGCAGTCTCTCTAGGTGGCCCTGTCTTCGCATCTCCTATTCTTCTCACCTCTGGGATGTCTCCTACATAACCCTTTTAACTGCTGCTGCATGTTCACCATCCTTGTTAGTAATATCATTATAGCATCAATAAGTTTTTCTTCATCTTTAGCCTCTTTACAAAATTCTTCCTAACAGCTTCTCTTAACTTTGCTTAACTTGCCTACGTTTTTTTAAACTCACAAGCTCCTTTTGCAATATTATGTAATTCTTTTGACCTTTTGGTTTTTTTGGAATTTGAAATTCATTTGATTATTTTTGCATGGTATGTGATCAAGTGCTTCCAAGTGAAATGTTTTGCTTATGTCAGCATACTCTTAAAGTTCATATAAATTTCATTAAAAAACAAACTTTACATTTGATTCTTAAACAAAGAAAGGGAAAAGATGAAATTTGTATGTGACAGATTATTCCTTAATGCGTACACGTATTTTAACATTTAATCATAAGTATATTTTGATTTTTGCCATTTAAAAATGAGACATACTCTATAATACATAGTGAATTAATTGATAATCAAAATTTATTAAAAAATTACAGAAATGGCAAACTAAAAATACATATTTTTGAGAAACTAAATGGAAATTTAGTTATTACCCCATTAGAAAAGCACTTTATGGCCTGATGATTGGCATTTCTTCACTTTCCATTTTAACTGAAACCTTGATTGCTCCTAAGGGAGCCATCTCCCTGTTGAATAGGGACAATTGTTCCTTCATTTCACCAGGCATGAATGTGCCATCAAACAGTCTCTCCCTTCCCCTTGCCAACCTTGACTGTTGTTATTTTTCTTTAATTTTTCTTTATTTTATTTCAGCATATTATGGGTGTACAAATGTTTAGGTTACATAGATTGTCTTTGCCCCACCTGAGTCAGAGCTTCAAGCGTGTCCATCCTCCAGATGGTGCACACCATACCCATTAGGTGTGAATATACCCATCCCCTCCCTTTGCAGTCCATGAAGATGACTCCTCTGCTCAAGACTTGTTCATATGTCTGAACTCTGTATGTCACTCTTGGGGCCTAAGGGTAAGGATTATAACACAATTCTTGTTCTTTCTTCTGTACCTGCTATCTCCCCATCTCCACTGGCTCCTTCTTCTAATTCTGGGCCATACTCTCCATCAGTAGACTTGAGATACTCATCGGGCAGAGTCCTTGCAGGAAGCAGATGGTAGACTTGACTTAGAACAACTTGACTACAGTTCAGTAAAGGGAATATTTGCAAAGGTATGAGTAGGCTGTCGGGAAACTAAGCACAGTAGACACGCAGAACTGAGGCTCAGGGGAAGGGAGTGGTTACTGGAACCCAGAGAGAGTTACATGGGTGCAATCAACTTGGGAGGAGTTGGCCAGTACACAGAGCTAGTCTGAGCTGACTCTGCAGGAAGGTTGCTAAGAAATAGATACTTTCACCTCATTCTTATCCCTCCGGTTTCCCATGAGACCTTTCCAATTGGCCAAATACAGCCAGAAGCCAGAGGACAAAATAATCCTTGGTATGATTATAACCCATAGAGATGAGCCTCTTAGGGAACAGAGCAGGATGAAGGACAGAAAGTGGATCCAGAGGGGATCCAGAAGATACAAATTATTATACAGAATCATTTTTTTTCTGAATGTCCTCACTTTAATTTTCATTGGAATACAAATTTTAAAGAAAAATGTTCTGTTGAAATACTTGTGTTGCCATTTTGTTTCTACATGGTAGAATAAATTTCAGACAAAATACATCATTGAGAAAAGGTCTTAATTTCTATCATAGAATCCTTCATTCCATGATTATAAATGGCCATTTACTGTGTTGTGAATATAGTAGATGCCAAGTAACTGATTGATGGAATTTGGTTTGGCTTCACTACGCACTATTCCCTATTTGCTTGTATTTCTGTTGCCTGGTAACTTTCAAAGGCTTCATTCTATAAAAAAACAAAGGTGAGAGCAGAAGCAAAACCAAAAAATATTCAGGACTTTTTTCCTCCGCTAGTATCTCAAAGTAACATGCAAAAGAAAATAGGGGGAGAGATGTTACATGTTACAGAGAAAGATTAATTTGAAAAGCAAGGAAGTAGGTTCCCCCACTGTGCTTGGCTTTGGCTAAGCTGGGGTCTATTATAGCCAAACTGTACGTGGCCAGGGCAGGCCTGAGGGAAGCTCCCTGTTAGAGCTGGCTGGCCCCACACTTGCAAAAACATGGTGTGTAAGGAAGGGGCAGTGTCCTTACAGTGGATGGCAGGGCCCTGATTGCTTTCAGCAGTGATTTCTCTTGCTCTTCCTCATTTATCTGGCATGTATCTTGGCTAGAATACTCCCGAAATGGGTACATCGCTTTCCTAGAAGCATCATGTGGATGAAGGGTGGGTGTTGGCTTCTTGGAGTTGATCAAAGGGTGTCCCGGCTTTCTTGGAAGCCCTGAAGCCAGGGATATCCCTTGGGTCTGCCTGAAGGTTTGCACAGCTGTCTTATGTTCAGGGTAGGGTGCATCACCATCAATTATTTTGTCATCGTTGTGTCCTGAAAGGGTGAAATTTTGCCTCATGGGCCTAAAAATTAAATGGGAAGTTACACTGATGATTATGGCCTCTAGGGACAAAGTGACATGCATATTTTAGTTTTTTTCTTGAAATCAGATTCTTAAGAAAACTCTTATCTTTTGAGAAGATTTGAATCATTGTGCTTGCTTTTCAATTTCTCTTTATAATTACACGTGAAAATGTCTTCTGCCATCAGGTGTGAAATGGGACAGGCATGTGTCTGGTCACCACCTTTTGATGCCTGGACATTTGTGTCAGTTTACAGGCCAGGAAGGCAGGGCAAAAATTCCATAGCTAAGTGGATTTCAAACGGCAAGGAAATTCCTTAAGGAAGCTTCTCACCACTATGAGAAATTGCACCTAACCTTTGGTTATATGCCACCTGATGAACAGTGGAGCTGGACCCAGATTAAATGTACACTGATTGGAATTGAGAAAAACGCAGGTGTGCTTCTGAGTGGACCTGCTCATTTCCGTATCACTGAAAACTTGCTGTCGCATGTGCATTTGAATTAAAATGAGGCCAGTTTCAAATGTACACGCATTTGCGTTCCTACTCCATTCTCTCCACAAAAATTAACTGAAGGCCTTTGAAGGTGCCACATACTGTTTCAGATTCTGAGATGACAACAGAGAATAACAGGCAAAGTACCTGAATGCATCGAGCCTGTGTTGGAGTGGGGCAGACCTGCGTGCAATCAGTGCCCAGAAGAGAGAAGTTCTGTGAGGAAAAGTGAGGCAGTGGGAGGGGAGGCGGTTGCATTTCAGCCAGGAGGGCAGTCAGGGAAGGCCTCTTCAAGGAGGAACCTTTTAGTGGAGACCTGAATACTGTGAGAAAGCGCACCAGGAGACTACCTAGGGAAGGAACATCACACGCATTAACCTTTACAAATCTGTACGTGTGTGTGGAATTAGAGTATCTGATTGTGTTGATTGACACCATCTTTGTGGACCTTCCCCTCTCTTAGCGTCCACCCTGACCTCTGCTATGTACCTTTTGCAAGCTTCTCCTGTTGCTGACTCCTCCATGGAGGTCTCTGGCTCTTACTTTCTCTCTTCACTCTGCCTTGGTGATTTCAACTACTTCTGTGGCTCCAACTAGTATTTCTGGTGGAATTTCTCCCAACTTTACATCTAAGGCACAAGTTGTCTTTGGAACAGCTAATGTCTCCAGCTGTCTCCTCTGGACCCACTGCACAAACATCCCACTGGTACCTTCAACGTAACCTGCCCAAACCAAAGTCCTCCATTTCTTCCCATTGTACTACTTCCTCCCAACTTCCCCATTTCCGTTCAGGGCGCCATTGTCTTCCTGGTCCCACCTGAAATACTGGAGTCATTTTTATGTGCAGGGCCAAGGTGAGGGCAGGATTAAGGAAGTGTCAAGTGCTGGGGATTGTCACTCGTTGGTTCCGTCTCAGGTGTGGCCCCTGTGTTTGCTCACTCCTCCTTCCTAGTTTAGCTGCTTTACCCAGGCTGTTGCAATAGCCTCTTAACTGTTTTTCTCTCTGTGTGAAAGACTAGGAGACTGCAAGAGATTGCCCTTAGGTTTTTCTTATTTGAAAATCCCCCAGTCTTTATTAAATCTGTGGGGAAAAATCATCCTGCTCTGCAGTTGTATTAATAAAGCTCTTCATGGCAGCTTGTTCAGCGTGGGCTCGGAAGCATAAACAAATGGAGGTCATTTTGCCTTCTGGGGGGTTATTTTTAATATTCAAGATTTTTCCGTGCCTGTTCATTTCTCTTCTTGCTTCAGAAGCTTCTCACAGCTAAATCCGTTGATGGCTTCCCAGAAAACATAAATCCCATGAAAGAATGCATAATTTATTCATAGGAGAGATCTTCAATCAAAATGCAGGTCTTAATGTCTTAGACACATCCTAACCTGTGCCATTACCTGGCTTTGCACACCACGTAGAGACAGCAAATTGGATTTCTGGAAGGTGAGGAGTACTGATAATGCCAGAATTCACTGACATTAAAACGTGACCTTTCAGAATGAGCAAGGAGAAGAGAAAGGAGAGGAATTGGTATTCTTTAAAGTATTTCATATTCATTGTTCAGTAAATCCTGACAACAACTTTTATTTAACAGATGAGGAAACTGGGACTTTGAGATGTTTAATGACTTGCTCAAGGTCATACTTCTGCAAGAACCAGAGATTCTAACTGAGTCTTTTTAATTTCCAAAGCCAATTTTCTCTTTATTACACCAGCATTTCCCAAAATGACTCCATGGTGCATGAATTCTTTAGAACAATGTTGGGTATTCCATATAAAAGGTTAATGACATTACAGAACGATTCCAACACATCTCTTTTGTAGTCACTCTTCTTCTCACCTTCAGCCCTTAGTAACAATTGATGTCTTCTCTGTTTCTGTAGTTTTGCCTTTCCAGGTGGCCATATAAATGGAATCGTGCAGTTTTGTTTGTAGCTTTTGGTTTATCCCCCTCCTTTCACTTAGCAAAATGCATTTGAGATTTTTCATCAATATTTGGTTCCTTTTATTGCTGAAGAGTGTTCCGCTTTGTGGATGTGCTACAGTTCGAACATCCATTCATTGGTTGAAGAACATCTAGGTTGTTTCTAGTTTTGGGCTATTGTAAGCAAAGCTGCTACAAAGAATCACATACAGGTTTCATTTATTTTGGATGGGGTTGCTAGACAGGGGCATAGAACGTGGAAGTAGAGGCACATTTCTTTTTTTTTTTTTTCTTCCTTCCCTCAGGGATTCTATATTCCATCACCTTAACATTGACAACTTCAGCTGAATTCTTATTAAAGATGTCTGGCTGCATGTGCCCCAGGTAAATGGGACTAGAGTTCTGTCTTTCCTTGGAGGCACCTGTCTTTCCTTATGCTGCTGGTGTTAGTTGGTTACCCTGAAGTCTCATCTGTTTAGTGGGTTCATGAAAAATTGTGAATTTGCAGTTGATTTGGATTTTGGTGTAATTATTATAAAGGTGAAGACAGTGCCCTTTGAAGCGTTTCAGACCTCAAGCTGAAACTAATCCCAAGCTAGAATTCTATCTGCTCATTTTTTCCAAAAAAAAAAAAAAAAAACTAAATATAAGCAATAGTTTCGAACAGATCCAAATGATTACAAAAACTGGAGTAGGTTACTTCCACTATTGTAAATAGGTGTATTTATCTGCATGTGAGAAATTTCTTTGATTGTAATTTTTTCATCTGTGAACATGGTGCGTTAATCTCCATGGATTCCAAATTCTCATTTATTTCTGATACCTGCATGTATGTCCTTTAAAGAAGTTTGATGTCTTCCAGCTGTAGGTTCTCTGGCTGATTCCGTCCCAAAGTAAAGTTCCTTAGATGTAACTAATCTTAGTTTTAGATGACATCATCTTAGTCTCACCTGTGCATGGGTATGTGTATTTTTGCGTGTTTGAGAGAGACAGAAAAACAGAAGGACAGAGAGAATGATACATACATAGGAGCTAGCATCTTCCTCCCTACTGCAAGCTCATGAAAATCATGTGTTTTTGGATACCCCATATCATTCAGTTGTACCTCATGTTTGCTGTTGTCATCCACCAACTTTCTGACAATGACAGCCTGCCCACTGGGGCCTGGAAGAGACAGTCCTCATATAAACCCCAAAATTTTCCATCATTTATTGAAACTATCCTATATCCTAGCCTCTGAGAATTACTGGAAATCACCAAAATGGTGCCTGTACAAATCCATCTTTTCAAACCTGTCCTCAGCTCTCAGCCCTCCCTCCAAGATTATTTTGTATACCCCTAGCCGGCTCACTCTCCCATTAAACTCAGAGGATATTTCAAGATTAGTCCCTTCTTTAAGATGTTCAGACTACTGTCCACCTGCCCATTCTGCCGGTGGCCTCCCTGCCTGTTGAACAGAGATGTAGCCATCGGGGGATTTCCCCATGTCCCTCAGTGTAGTTTCTGTGTCTCTCTCCTAAACTCTTTCTTAGTCAAAAATGTTTTTTTTCCAATCTAAGGTTAATCTCCCCTCAACACCCAGCAATTTCCATCTAAAATTTAGAATCAGCTTCCAATTGTGACAAAGAAAACCTGCTGAGAGTTTTATTGGAAATTACTGAATCTATAGAGAGGTTCACATATAATTACTAACTTATTGACACCCTTGGTAATATTTCTTGTTTGAAGGTTAATTTTCCTGATATTAATATAGTGACTCCAGCTTTTTTTGATAAGTATTTGTATTCTTTTTCTCTCTGTCTACTTACATTTGTATTCTTAAATTGAGTTTCTTACAGACAATATATCATTGGGTCTTTTTATCCTGTTTCAAATTTAAATTAGATATTTTAATGTATCTAGTATTTAATATATACTAAATATTTAAATTGTAGTGCTCAGAACATTTATACTAATTTAATAATGATTTATTTTATATTTCATATCTGACTATTTTCTATTCTATCTGTTCTTTGTTCCATTTTCCTGTTTTCCTCACGTCTTTTGGATTAATTATTGTACATGATTTCATCTTCTCTTCACTATTGGATTTTTAGTGATGTCTTGTTTTATTTTTTGAGTAATTGTACTAGGGTTTACAATATGAATCTTCAATCTAACACAATCTACCATTTCAGGTGTAATTTAAGACCGTATAATATATATTTATATTTTTCATTCTGTCTTTTGACTTGTACAGAGTTTAAGATTTATTAAGTGGTTCAGGGTCATTTCCACTATGCCATTTTGGAAATGCACATTGTCATGGACACCAGGGATGCTAAGACATAGACCCAATCCCCAAGGTGCTTACTTGAGAATATGGGATATATTTAAATGAAAGTAATTATATGAAGACAAGGAAATATATGTGATAAAAACCTAACTAATGACAAAGACAATACTAAGGACAAAATGAGCTTGAGGGGAGATCAATATTGCTTGAAGTAGTCAGGAAAAGCTTCATCAATGGAACTCAAAAGAGTTTACCCAAGGAAAGATTTTATTGATTGAACAGGTATTAACAAGATGGTGACACCAGGATGTGGTAGAACTGGTCAGAATGGAAATGAGCTTGTCTAGAATAAGTTCAATAGTATAATATAAATGTGGAGCAATTGGCATAACTTCGTAAAACTAAGCAAAATATTTCTTGCAAGATGCTATCACATTTTTATAAATTTTATTTCTATAGCTTTATCCCTTTGTGTGATACTACTATTGCATTTCATAGTTTTAGATAAGAGATTTGTTACACAGCTTTCCAAAAGCAGTGCTACTTTCATAAACATTGTGTCTAATAACTGTGTGTTAATAAATTACTGAAGTGGGGAAAGCAGAGCTGGGAGGCAGAGAATTTAATAAGGGTAGAGAAAGTAATAATGAATCCAGTAGCAAATATTACTTTTGACCTTGAAAGAACTTTACTTGAGAACGAATAACATTTCTTAGCTTCATTCTTTCTTCTCTCAGGTCCTCTCTTCCACAGTAGATTAGATTTACCTCTCCCTTAAATAAATTCCTAATTTATCTCTTGTGTCACAGCCTGTGCTGCTTCCTAAGCCTTAATTACCACGTCAGTGACCCCCTGAGTAACCTCACTCCGTAGTTGTTGCCTGCAACTGGATGGTAGGGGTGGTCTGTCAGCTCTTTGATGGGATCCTCTGAGAGGCTATGCAGGGATTCTACTCTTCTCGCTATTTCATGGCGCTTCTCAAAGGATAATTCTCATTGATACATGGATATCATTCTTCAGTCAACAGTGACATTGTCTCGATATAGTCACCAGTGTGCAAACCAACTTTCGTGTGATTGCTAATATGGTACTATGACTCTCCCTGCCCCTCTCCCCACCCCAGCAGTACACAGCCTTGAGCAAGGCTACTTCTGTGTCTATTACTGCTACCATGATTGGCCATTACGCATGGCACATTCTGGGCACTGTCTCTCTATGCTTTCCAGTCCTCCCACAGTCCTGCATCATTGCCCTCATCCTACGTGAGCTCCCCAGTTATCACACGGATTACATGACTTGTCCAAGGTTAATGATCAGTAAAACCAGGAATTAAGCCTAAGTCTGTCTTACTATGAAACTAAAGTTCCTTCAGCCATCCCCAACAGCCTACAAGTGCCCTGTGTTTAACAAGACTTCATTTCCCAAAGCTTCCATTGGATACCCACGGTGCCTGTAAACCTAATGTTGATATGTTCACCAATGTCTTTCTGATCATCTGAATGTTTTTTTTATTATTTTTATGTTCTTATTAATATTTTTCTTTTTCACTCCCAGTTAAATGTCCTATCCATGGTTTTTAGCCCCTGTGGCAGTTGGTGATCACTCTAGTGGAGTATCAGTTTTATTCAATATATGCTTTCTATGTGCCATGTTACATTCTTTTCAATGTGAGGTCATCTCATAATAGTGAAAATTTGGCAATTCAGTAGTTGAATGTTCTTAGAAGTAGTGGCATATGGCAAGTTTAGTTTGAGTCTTTTCTTGGGGGATGATGGTGCACAGTGGCACAGAGTGCTAAGTTACTTTAAACATAGACACATGGAAACATTTCTACACCAAAAAAATTGCCAATGGTATCTGCTCTCAGGTTATACCATGTTTGTGTTTCTTAAAGCACATAGAAACTTCTACAACTGGTGGCTTTAATTATTGCATGTTTTGCCACTCCAGTTCCTATGCCATATTTCAAATCAAATTCATTTTTAGCGGTGCCAAACCTATTTGGATTCCCATCTTGTTTGGAGTTTGTATCCTGCCTCCATCAAATGAGCAGATACTGCTGGTTGTGTCCTCCTAGTTCCTTGAGGCAGGGTTGCAAACTTGGCTTTATTCCAGCAACAAAGGGATGCATCTTGATGTGTTTCAGCCAATCCTAGGTAATTTCATCACCCTTGACAGTGAATGGTGTAAGCACTGACATTGGATGCAACTGTGGTTAATGAGACACAAGGGGGAGGTCTGGTGAGGGATTCCTGGCAAGCTTTTTCTCACTGGTAAATATTTACACTGGAGGAACTATTTGTCTTTTCTTCTTCCCCTCAATATTTTTGTGATTTCTGTGATGTATAGAATTACTGCAGCCCATCTTGCAATGATGAGAAACAAGGAGGAGGGAAAACTGAGGATGTAGTGTCTTGGAAGATGGAAAAATCCTGCATCCCTAGGAATGTTTTTGAGTTACGGTGTTAATAAATTTCCAAGCTGCACTGTAGTACTGAAATAATAACAGATAGGCAATTTGTTGCTGTTTATAAGCTACCAAGCTTTGATAAGTTTTACCTTTCTGTGCTTTTCATTTTTAACTTTTTTTTTTTTTTTTTTTTTTTTTTTACAGCAGCACTTGTCAGTGATTGCAAAACCGATAGATAAGGGGAGAAGAGGCCCCTTAAGCTTAAGGAGACTGGAAAACACAATTATTAGGATATGAATATCAGCCTTTTTTTCTGGTTCTCAAAGTGCTAAATTTCTAATGCATGCATTACTATTAGATGTGATCTAATTATTCTGGTGTTTATTATTCTCATGAGTGTAGAACTCTCTAGTAGAGGAACATTGTGATAGTTTTCCGCTGACCTCAAAGTCTTCCATGAACTGCTTTAGTTTAGAGCACTAGAGCTGCTTTTTCAGAGGAAGTTGTTGCAAGAGGCACCATTGGAGAGTTGGTTTATACAAACCTTTGTGACAAAAATCCCACAGTAAGACTTACGTTACTTTGCACAGGATAAACAAGAGTGACATAAATAAGGCTCATTGTCTCACAGAAATTAATAAACTGGATTTTCCAAGTCCTGCAATCATGTCAGTAAATGAAAAATGTGAAAATAAATAACAAGAGCTTAAATAAATCATTAAACCCATTAGCCAGATGAGCTTTATCCTGGCTTGTTCCTCCCCAGTCTCTTGCCTTCAGGATTTAACTGCTCCTGAGAAAAGTTAGGGATCCCCCAGGTCTACATCTTCTGTTCTTTGGAACCAGATCTGCTTTGGTTTCTCATGCTGTCAGATGCTGGAATTTGCAGACACACTGGGAAAATAATCTGACAAAAATGCAAAGACATCTCAATAGGAGTCGGAAAACTTGCATTCTGGAATCAGGGTCATTGTTGACTAGCTGTGTCATCGTAGACACATTAGATAAATTTGCACTATACATTCTTCAGATGATTTAAAGCCAATAGAACTGATTTTTGGATAAGCCACAGCATCCATGCTCTCTGATAGTAAGGAATCACCAAGAGTTGGCTATAAACTCAAAGTTTTCTGACCATATTATGTATGCCTAATCCTATTCGCTCAACACAGATTGTGAAGGCCCTTGCCCTTCATCTAATAACATACAGGCATAGCTGGCCAAGATACGGTCTGAATCCCTGGGATCAAGTCAAGCTCTTGGTCCCACGTGGACACATGGCATCGTACTTGTTATCCCCAAACTTCCAACAGCTGTTTTTATTGGCCTTGTTGCATATCAACTGGTTATGGATGCCCATGCCAGAAACTGTTGAGATGGGTGCAAGATACTGACCAAATTCACATGTACCATTACTGGATCTTCTAATGATGGTGAATCATAGAGCTGATTACCTGCTGCATGTCATTTCTTGGCTAAAATACTGACTTTGAAGGTGGCATCGGTTCCAATCCACCCCCTGCTGCATACCCATAGTTGATTTATAACCTGTTGTCAAGTGATAATTTGATGAGATTAAATTATGTCTTCTAGAGAAATACACCTGCATTGCCACACTTGAGAAATTTTATGTCCCGCCAATATTCTGGATACCTTACATAAAAATCAAACCCGCAGTGTGTTGGGTTTTTTTTATTTTATTGACAAGGAGTCCGTGGGTCCCCTCCCGACAGCTCATTACTACAAGGGTTTTAGTGTGAAGGTCAGACTAGCACAACAGGATCTGTGTTTTTAAAGATAATACAAACCTGTTTACCTATGAAGAAAGGAGATACTTGGAAAACCAAGGAGAATGAAGCAGAATTAAGGATGGAGGGAAGGGGGAGAGCAAATAGCACGATTAAGAAATATTTTTCATGCAAAGAGTGATAGGAATTTTTAAAGAGTTAGCAGATAACTGTATCCTACACTTTTTTTTTTTTTCTTATTATCTATCATGGTCCTTCTGTAAAGTTTGTGCGGCCAGAGAAGTTCATGGGCTGAATCCAAATATCTGAAGGTCAAGTAAACATTAAAATGTTCAAATTTTTTAAGAGTCAGAATACAGGACTTTTTTTTTTTTGGCTGGTTTTGCAATGGTTTCTGAGGCTCTATTCTTGGACATCCAGTAATTGCCTAGAAATGTTGTAAAGATGAAATGAGGTCATCGATGTAGAGAGAATAGATTGTTTTTATTATCATTCAAGCTGATTAGGGGGTGACAGTTTGAGTGAACAGAGGTTCATAGAGGGGGCGTTAATAGAAGTGTTTCCATTAAACCATGGAATGACAGTAGGAGTGTGGGCCTTCATGGTTCTGGCCTGTCCCTCTCCTCTTATAGACAAGAAATTAGAAATGAAAATGGTGAGATAATTTTTTCAAGGCCACCTGAAAAATTGGTGTCAGAGTCACTAGGACACTGGGTTGAGAAAACACCAAAAGGTGTAGACGTGTGGAATCTGAGCTAAAACAGGGTGGTTCTGCCACCTACAAGCTATATGCCCTTGAATAATTAGCTTAATATCCCCGGGACTTATCTTTCCCATATAAAAAATGGTGGTATTACCTAACCATAGTTGTGTTTTACCTATCCCATAAAGTGATTAAGTCTACCAATGCATCTAAAGGTTATAAATATATGTGAAGTAAGTAAGTGTACACTTAGGCAGTCCCTAGGAAGGGCTCCATAAATGTGAGCCTACTAATAGTTATCACTATAGCAACTAACATGATACTTTGGTCAAATGTTGATGACAGTAAAAATGTTACAAGGTTTTAAAGAGCATGTGACATCATTTCCGACTGTGGGAAGTATGTGATCTGATTAACGGATCAAAGAATAATACTTGAATAGTTAAATAGCAATGGAAGATAGTAACATAAGTTGGTTATCCATGATAGGTGGTCTTCACAGTTGGGCAAATGGGGCAATTTGGAATAGTGCTGTTGTAGAAATGCAAGTTTTCTTTCAAGGCTGGGGTCTTTAGCTAAAGGTCTAGGAACAACAGGTGACTAAGTATGAACTTCACAGTGAGGGTATCACAAAAAAGTCCAAATAAAAATGGAACATGACAGGAAAAAGACAGATTTAACAGAAGGCAGCTTATGGTGGTACTAGTGAAATAATAGCACTTTTGTTCTCATTACTTTTTTTCTTCCTTTCGTCTAACCTCTTTGGAAGAGATCAGAATTAGTAGCTGGCATAGGAGGAATAAAAATGAGGGAGAAAGAAGTTACCAACAATGCCTTTCCTAAAGGCAGATGCCTTGTTTTCAACAAGGCTTAGCATGGGGAGGTTGTGGGGATAAGTCTGTCTTTTGATCAAGGTAGGTAATTAGATAGAGAAATTTAATTATTAAATTTAGAAAGTGTGTGAGACTCCAACTCATGGTAGACATTTTTATTACTGTAATGTGTGTAGGGGAGTCACAGGAGGGAAGAGCTAACTGCATTTTCACCCAATGGCAGAGGAAAACCTAGCATCACTAAATACTTTTAAGGGGACAGTGGGAGGTAAAAATAGTTTATGATGATTATCTCCATAAGTTCTCTGTCTTCAAAGGGTCCTTTAATGTTTTGGCCCAAATTTGCTATCAGCTGCCAAATGATTCCAGCCACTTTTGCTACCTGAAGTCCTCATGGTAAAATAGCCTATCATTCTTTTAAATCATTCTTAGAACCAAGGAAGGAAAGCATATCTGCCTACTTACCTATCCACATGTTGTATGTACACATTTACATACTCAATACAATTCCCTAGACCTTTCTATACTCATTTATGCAGTGGTCTTTTATATGTAGCCTGCACTTTGGGTGAAATAGTGTGTGTCCAGAGAGAGCATCTATTTTAGTTGGTGAAAAAATATAGCAACAATACAGAACTTCCTAAGAGTTGAAAGAAAAACTAGAAAGTAAGCTTCTGGAATGACAGAATAAAGACCACAGTTTGCGCTTCCTCTAAAGAAACACAAATCCGGTCAAAACAATTAAAGCAAACATTTCAGAAGTCTGACAATAACCAAAGTAATAGCACAGACTGAAAATCGTCTATCCAAGGGAAACTACCAAAGCTCAGTAAGACAGTGGGGTCTGTGAGATTTTTAACTTGGACTTATTTTCTTCCCTCCATTCATACTCAGTGCAGCAACGTGGTAGCCAAATGATGGCAGCAGTGCGGACAATGGAAAGATCTGATAGCTTTTGGAGTTTTGTTAAAAGCATCGTTCCCGGAGCATAGTTAATATTTTGTCCAAACTTGAAATACCCAGGGAAATGTCCATTCTCAGAGTGTGGTCGCTATTTCATTGACTGAGAACTCAGGGTGTGTGTGTGTGTGTGTGTGTGTGTGTGTGTGTGTGTGTGTGTGTGTGTGTGTGTGTGTGTGTGTGTGTGTGTGTAAGCCTATCACAGGCCATCACTGTGAAACAACAGCAAACTGCTGGCAACGTCTCAGGTGCCTGAAGCTATGATTTCAGTTGGGCAAACAAGAGCCTGTCTGGGTAATTTAAGGAAAAATCCTGGAGAACTGGACAACCACAGAGAAATCCTAAAAGCTCAGACATGTTTCTGGTATCTAAAAGCCTGCACATGTCAAAACCTGAAAAGAAAAGGGAAAGACCTGGGAAAGAAAGAAGGCACTAGCTGCTCACTGCTGGCAAATAGAAGTAAAAGCTAAGGATCTTGTGAATTGTCTGAAGTTTGAAGGATTACCTTCTCACACGGGTCTCTTTAGCAAGGGTGAAAGATTTAAAGGCAAGGTATTTAAGGAAATCTTATACCAATCATTTGCCAACCACTAAACTATATTAAACTGGATGTGACTCCTAGGAAGTCAAGCTTAAAAATAAAATCAAGAACTTAACAAAAAGCTAGCAGATAACTCAGAAGCCAGACACATCAGCGAATACAGAATGTAAGAAAGTAGCTAAACAAATAATCAGCAAGGAGAAAAACAACAGCAACAAAATTTGGGGTGGATGGAGGAATCTCATACCATGGAGGTTACAAAGTATTATTTAAAAAGTCTGATTTTCAATAAAAAATTAAGTTTCTGTCTAGTAAGTTCCTGAGGGAGCTCAGACATTGGGTTTCTTAGACACAGACTTCAAATCAGCTATTTTAAATACAGATCTTGGTAAAAGAAACTCAATAGACATTCACTGTAGAAGCAGAAAACAGTAGAATATTCCCAGAAGAGGGGGAGCATAATGACCTGGGTTGTAGAAGAACCATTGAAGAAGTGAGTGAGTTGAGAACAGAGCAATGTTTATTGAATTTGGAAACATGAGGTCACTGGGTGGATGACAGAAGTCAGTAAAGTAGGGTGAAGGGTGAATAGAAGGTGGGGATACAGAAGGAGCTAGTAGAGATGACTACGAAAGTTTTTCCGTGAGAGGATCAGAAAAATAGAGCAGACACTGGCAGGAGGTGGGAGAGTTAATGTTTTGTTTTTTCATGAGCAATATTAAAGCATGTTTGTATCCAATGAGAATGGCCCAACATAGATGCAGAAATTGGTGAGACCAGGATATAGAGAAAGGAGAAATGAGGAGGTTGAGTCTTTGAGAATGCAAGAGGGATGAGATCCAGATCTCGGGGAGGAGAAAAATTGCCTTCCATGGGAGTGGAACATTTCTTCCAGTGGGATCATGGAGAAGGTAGAGAAGATGAAGATGGGTGCAGGTAGGTGTATATTTTTGGTGGAGGGAATATGAGGCAGTTTTCTTTCATGGCCTTTTTCTTTTACAGTGGAGTAATGAATGAGGTCATCATCTGGGAATGAGTGTATGTCGTGGAAGGTTTGAGGTGGGAGAGGTTTTGATATAATATTAGGGTCATGCGGGACAGTACGTTACAGTGGACAGTCCGCTTGCTCTGCTTGTGGGTAAGGATTGCTGAGGCTGGGGGCCCATTTAAGGTTTGGTCGCTCAATGTGGTAGAGTCCTGCTGTGTGTCAGGGAATCGCATTATGAGAGGCACATAATGAATTTTTGTGATCTTCTAATTTCTGAATTTATTTTTAACCACTGAAGTAACATGTGGATATTTGAAATCCTTGGCCCACCTTTGGGGAATCTTACATTGATGCTGGTAGTTCAGCACCCTCACCTCTCTCTGCTACATGAAAGCTTTTCTTTTTCTTTGCCACATGCTCAGGGCCTCACTCTTTCCGGTGGACTTATAAAATAGATGTTTGGACCCTTTTAACCGATGGCACATTTGCATAAATTTAAACATATTCTTAAAGAAATTTTTAAAAATCTGTTTTGTTCGGTGATACACTCAAAGACTTGGAAGACTGCCTGGCACACAGTAGTCTCTTAAATATTTAATGACTATAAATGAATGAAATTCTATACAAAAACTAGTCTATCAGCACAGAATGGTCTCCAGGCTTCTAATGTTAGTAAATTCAGTAAATGACTATTTCTTTTATTACAGTTTTGAAATGTCTGAAATTCATATCTAAGTGACACGTATTTCAAATGAAACATTTCAGAGCCTAATGCACAGAACCTTGAATTGTAGAGTTGATTTTTGTACCAGGTCTCATCCTGGCCAGGAGTTGCCCCCAACATCTCTTCTCACTCTGAGATTCTAGTGAAAAGGGAAAGTAGATTGTGTCATTCTCCCACAAGCCCATCCAGAGTTTGCCCTGTGTGTGCCCAGGTAGCCAGCCTTCCAGATTCTACCTTGCTTCCACCTCTCCTGCCTTGTCTTTGGTGAGAATACTTCTTTTTCATGCAAATTTCAGATTACTACTTTCAGATAAGATATTCCAGTTAAAGTATGTTTTCCCAACTGTTACAGCTTTCTGCCTTTTGTTTAAAAAGAGCGAAGCCACGTGGACTTTTTGACCTTTGAGCATTCATGGAGGAGACGGGAGGAGTGCGGCACAGAGGCCTGGGAGAACTCATGCCCATAAGCTGCTGTCATAGTTTGAGTCTCTAAAAGGGCAAGCCTGTTGCTAAGGAAACTGCCACTCCGGGAGGGCTAAACACACAGTGAAATGGCAGGGAAAGAAAGGCACAAGCAAGTCCAATGCTTGGGGGAGGGGTGGCACGAAGCCTGACAACTTTAAACCTTTATCGCTGGCAACTTAGCAAAGGGCCCTAGTGGCTGGGGGTTGGGGAACCCAAGGCATGTATCCCCTCCTAGGAAATAACTAGCTAGAATTTAAAGGAATCCTAGACTTTAAAAGATATTTAATTTTGCCCAGTACACAAGCAGAAAAACAAAGTAGCTGTCGGTATTCCCTTAATACTTAGGAAATTTTTATCAGTGTTCCAAATTTAATCACCTTCATTTGTAATATGCAGTATCATTAGAACAGACTTACAATCCTCAAAAGCATCTTTGGGTTTATTTTGTAGTCGATGCTTATTATTAATGAGATAGAGTAACTGTAGATTGGAAATTATGTGATATATTTTTAAACAAATCCCTCCCTTTTTCTTAAAAGAAACATACTTAGGTCAGGAGTGGAGTGTTTTACATTTATATCCTGTTACTTATTTTTAACAATGAACCTTGAGTTACTTAAATGAATAAATCAGCAAAATTAGGAACAATTAAAAATGTTATTTTTAACCTTATACCAAATAAGTAAGGAATATAGCTTCAAAGGTATTTTTCAATCATTATAAAATAAGTCTCCTTTTTACACCAATGAAAGTTGTATTTTTAACACACAATGAGTTGGCATAACGTCTAACCTTGGATGGTCTTTGGACTTTGCATTGCCATGGCTTGCAAAAAGACCATCTCTTTGACTCTATGACTTTGACTATTTTAGATAGCTCATATAGGGAGACAGGATTTGCAGGTAAAACCATAAATCAATATATGGAAAGTATAAAATGTCTGCTTTTCTCAAAGACATTGCAAATAAAAACAAGCCAGAAATTGGTGTAAAAATTTGTAAGACCTATGTCAGAAAACTTTTGTCTAGAAAGCATGAAACACTCTTACAACTCAATAAAAAGACAAAACCCCAATTTTAAAAATTGACAAAGATTTGAACAGATACTTCACAAAAGAATACATATAAATTGCCAAATAGTCACATGAAAATCATTAGACATCAGGGAAATTCAAAGTGAAAATCATAGCATGATATTACACCTTCAGAATTGCTAAAAAAAAAAAAATGACAATACTAAGTGTTGATGAGAATGTGAACTAACTAAAATTCTCATTCATTGCTGGTAGGACTGTAAAATAGTATAGCAACTTCGGGAAACAATTTGGCAGTTTCTTAAAGTTAAACATACACTTTCCATATGGACCACCATGTCTACCAAGAGTAATGACAACATATGTCTGCACAAATACATAAATATTCATAGCCGTTTTATTTAAAATATCCCAGACTGGAACAATTCAAATGTTCACAGATGAATAGGCAAATTTTTATACAATGGCCTCTTACTACGCAATGGAATATAACCAAGCCAGACACAAAAGAGTGATACTGTACATTTGTTGTTTGCTTTTGGGATCTTGGTCATAAATTTTTTGCCTAGGTCAATGTCCAGAAAAGTTTTTCCCTTGTTCTCTTCTAGAATTTTTATGGTTTATGGTCTTATATTTAAGTCTTCAATCCATCTTGAGTTAATTTTTATATATGGTGAGAGATAGGGATCCAGTTTCATTTCTTTTTTGCATGTGGCAATCCTGTTTTCCCAGCACTGATATTGAATAGGGCATCTTTTCCCCAGTGTATGTTTTCATCTTTTTTGTCAAAAATCAGTTGATTGTAGGTATGTGGTTTTATTTCTGGGTTCTCTATTCTGTTCCATTGATCTGTGTGTCTACTTCTATATGAGTACCATGCTGTTTTGGTTACTGTAGCCTTTTTTAGTATTATATAATTTGAAGTCAGGTAATGTGATGCCTCCAGATTGTTCTTTTTGTCTAGGACTGCTTTGGCTATTCAGGCTCTTTTTTGACTGCCTATGAAATTTAGGATCTTTTTTTTTCCTAGTTCTATGAAAAATGACATTGGTATTTTGATGGGAATTGTGTTGAATCCGTAAAATCACTTTGGGCAGTATGGACATTTTAACAATAGTGATTCTTCTACTCAATGAGCATGGGATAGTTTTCCATTGTGTCATCATTGATTGCTTTCATAGATGTTTTACAGTTCTCATAGAGAACTTGGTTAAGTATATTCACAGGTACTTAATTTTTTGCAACTATTGTAAATGGTCTTGACTTCTTGATTTGATTCTCTGCTTGGCTGCTATTCGTGTAAAAAATGCTACTGATTTGTGTACATTAATTTGGTAGCCTAAGACTTTACTAAATTTATCAGCTCTAGGAGTCTTTTGGAAGAGCCTACAGGTTTTTCTAGATATAAGATATTATCAGCAAACAGGGATAATTTAACTTTTTTCTTTTTTTTTTGATTACCTGATGATTCTGCCTAGGACTTCCAGTATTAACACTGAAGAGAAGTGGTGAAAGTGAGTATCCTTGTCTTGCTCCAGTTCCTAGGGAGAATGCTTTCACCTTTTCCCTCTTGAGTATGATAGTGGCTATTTGAGGTGTATTCCTTCTACGTCTAGTTTGTTGGTGGTTTTTATCATGAAGGGTGATGAATTGTATTGGATGCTTTTTCTGCGTCTATTGAGATGTTCATATGCTATTTGTTTTTAGTTCTTATGTGGTGGAATCACATAACAAACAAAAATTCCTAACGATACCAGAGCAGTTTTCCTCAATCGTTCCCTCAAATAGATTTTTCCATGCTTTTTTGATTGTTCTTCTCCTCCCTTAGGGATACCTCTGATTCTTACATTTGTGTGTATCACACAATCCTATATTTTTCAGAGACTTTGCTTATTCTTCTTCATCCTTTTTTCTAATTTTTGACTGACTGGGTTAATTTGAAAGGCTTGCTTTCAAACTCAAATTTTTTCTTTGGCTTGGTCTAGTCTGTTAAAACTGTACACTGTATTTGGAAATTCCCTAAATGAGTCTTTCATTTCCAGAAGTTCAATCTGATCTCCACTGTGCGGGCCTCTGGCTTCCTTTTCCTTCCACACCCCAGGTGTCTCCCATGAGTTCTTCATTAGACTCCACTGCTCTCTCTTTGATACTCTATTTGAGGTAGATTTTCTACTTACAAGTTTGGCTCTTCTTTCTAGAGAGAACAGGTGTCCAGTGTCTCCAGTCAGCCATCTTGAAGGAGTCTGCCAATCTATTTTCTTGAAGCCCTGGTCCATATTGACCCTTTTTTTTTTTTTTTCTTCCTTATGTGAGACAGGAAGCCCGGAGGAGGCTAAAGCAGGAGAAATGCCCATCCTCTATCTGGGATAAGGCTCTGGAAGTCTTTGACTTGGAAAATAGAACTTTGTTAGGGAAACGGGTCTGAGCATATCTTACAGTGATTATTCTTTCTCTCCCTTCCCTTTGTCAGAGCTACAGGGAGACCTTCTTGGTAATGTTCCTGAAAATAAAGGCCATGGAATTGTGGGAGGTCCCCAAATACTGCATTCCCTAGGAGTGTCTTACTGTTACAGGAGCTCACACTCGGATTCCAGCAATTTATCAAAATTACCATTTAAGGGCTCTTCCTAGTTTATGGCTTCAGCATCTTCTGCTGCATCTAAGCAGATCTCAGACATGCCTCTCTGGATGTGCCTGTGTTTCTAGATACTGAGGTGGGTTTGCCCTGGAACCTCAGCTCTGTAATGAATTCAAGAAAAGTCATTGCTTTTCATTTTGCCACATATGTTCTTACTGTAAACATGGGAGTGACAACTTCTAAGGTCTCTCCTTGGTTAAGTTAATCCATTGACACTTTTATAGTGAGTCAGTGCGCGTCTGCTTATCACAAGCTGCGGAGGGAGATGAGGGCCGCCTCTTTTTTTGAATGACTCATACAATTTTTATCTTTGTCCTTTTCCTATTATTTCTAAGTGAAATCTCCAGTTTTTATTTCAACTCATAAATACAACTTCTGTAATAAATAAGTAGCTTTTAATTGCCCTGATAACACTTTAAAAATTAAGTGTTCTTTGATTTTGTTACATTTCCAAAACAAGTTTCTTGATCTCATAGTTTTTCATTTAAATTATCTCCATCTGCTTAGAATTGTAATCGTTTTCTTGAATTTCATTAGAAGTAAAAATTGAAGTTGTTTTACATGTTGTTTTTTTGAAGCAAATATTTAATAAAACAAATACTAATTTTTCAGAGTGATCTTAGTAAAAATGCCACATGTTTTCGGTAGGCTTGACTCATCCTGACAAAGGTGGGGGTCAGAGCTGGTGTAATTGCTTGTTGAGAGGATTCTGTCGGGGATTGTGTGATTCACTATTGGGGTCTGTCAGGTCTAAGTCTTCGCCGGAATATAGGTTGAACTATGCTTACAAAGTAGAAAGGGAGCTTCAATTAACAGTGTTCAGGAATCTTTGTCTCTGGGGCAAAGTATATCTTTAATGTCTTTGTGATGGGAACCCTATTTAAGTGCCAGAGTGTCTCTTATTATGAGATAGCCATGCTGTCCCCTGTCACACTTCGCAAACAGCCCATCCCATTCCTTAAGGGGGAAGCTAGATGTATCCTGGGAATAGGAATCTTGCTTTGTCAAAATTCTTATTTCAGTGAAACTTCTTTAATACCTTAGAAATACCAGCATTTTCCCCATAAAAGCCATCCCATAAACTTATCACTCTAAATTTAGGGAAGCAAAGATGTTATGCTGGCAGTTTATTCCATTTTTTCCCCAGTTGATGTTTAACCCTCACCTATGATTAATCTGAGACTGGCCAGAGCAGTGATGTTACCAAAATAGTGGAGTGGGAGATACCCTGCCTTTTATCCCCTCTCACAAAAACCAGCAATTACACAGCTATCTACCAGCAAAAATACGCTTGGGGGAGGGCTCAGGGGTTCAATTAAGAACCTGCAGTGGAGGAAGAAATGGAGAATAACCACACAGAAATGATTTCTGGGGAGACTGGCATACCCAGGATACCATTTGAGAGATTAGCAAAGCAGCCATATCAGTATTAGAGAGTATAGCCTACAAAACAATGAATTTCAGTATATCTACATCTGTCTTATTGTGAATTGGTATGTATCTCGCAAAAAGTTACCTGTTCTGAGATCATTGTATACACAAGGACAGTCTCCAACCAAAACCTAAATATTTGATAGTGATCACTAGAAATGCAAGTGTATGGAGTGTTTACTATGTGTTAGAATTTATAGTACTTCTTTGCAAGTATTGCATCTTATTAATAGAATGAAATCTTTCACAGAGTGATAGCTCTGAAATTGCAAGTTTTGCTATTGCAAAAGCTCTGAAGTTTGGAGAATGTATTATAATGCAAATTTGCTGAGCAATTATGAGCCTAGAAAACTTGCTGTCAGAGAAATTTAGAAATAGCTTCACAGTACCAAATTAAGAAAGGAATTTGGCAATATATTTTGGTTGTCTGCCCAATGTTTAATATCACTTGAGGGAGTGCCTGCTTTTAATGAAAAATAGATTTGTGGAGGGAAAGAAAATTTTTATTTGTTCCTTTATCAACAGTAAAGATACGGATGAAGAATATGGCTATAGTGGTGCGTATTTTCCTTGAGTATAAAAGATCTTTCCTCAAGTTAACACGTTCTATTTCGAGAAGCGTACCCTTGTCTTATTCCCATCCAACCTATCCAAGACTGACCCTGAGGAAAACAGTAAAGAAACTGATGATTATTTTCAACTACACTAGAGTAATTAGCAACATACAATGCCAGTAGAGTAAGAGAGACCTCTAAGTAAATTTCTCTGAGCCATAATACCTCATCTATAAAATGAAGATAATATTATCTGTGTCATAGGATTGTTAGGATTAAATGAGATAATACATGCAAGACACCCAGCATTTTCTCTGTTACGAAGTAGGAGTTCTATGAATGACAGTTTTTATTGTTTTTTATCATTTATTAATGCATATTAGTTCCTTTAGTCCATTCCTTTTTTTTAGTGCCCAAGAAAAGTAACTAAAGGAAGGGAGTGAAGGGAAAACATTTAGGAATAACGGAGAGATATTTTAGCTTTAGGCTGAGGATAAAGCATAGAATCCTAGACATGTTTCTCTGTTTAGCGTTTTCTGTTTCCACACAAAACAGAGCAAAGCAAAACGAAAGAAGTTTTGTAGCATTGCAGAACATGCAATAATCATAGTAAGTTTGCATTATAATAGAACCCAATAAAAATAAACAATTTCTGGAATACAAAATTTGAAAGGATACCTCAGTTTTTGAAGTCCTATAATTTTAGAAATTTTAACGACTGTATTTTTTTATTTTTTTTATTTTTTGGTGGTGGATCAATACCTATCTTGATGCCTGAATACATACATCATTGCAGCGCAGTCCTTTCAGGGGAACATGCCCTTTCTTGGAGCATGTGCCAAAGGAAGGTGCAGACTAGGGAAAGAGCAGCTTTTGTGAAACCAGCCGTTAAATTCGATTCATGCATTCCTCCCATTTTCCCCATTTTTTGGATCAGAGTTGTGGTTTGGATTAAGTTCAGAGGAAGAGGTTTTCCAGAAGTTGAAGAGTTTACACGATTTCAGGAATTTGTGTAAATCCATGAGTTGTTTGCTGCAGTCTCCTTTATTTGCTCTCCCCCCGCCCCGGCTTTTTTGAGGAAAGTTCAACTCCTTTCACGTGGCCACCTCAGTCTTGCCACCCTTTGCTGCTGGGTCTGTCTGTGACTCAGGGTGTCTCAGCTTCTGTCACCTTTTTGGACCTGGTATTCTCTCCTGCATCCTGACCCGCACGTGGGCTCTTCTGTCTGCAGGAAAGACACTTCTCCATCCTGTTTGCTTTGCCTGCTCATCCTGAGGTTGCATCTCCCAATTCACAAGTTCTCCAGGAAGCTTTCTCCAATTGATCTTCAAGTCAGGGACAGGTCCTCTCCTCTGTGTCAGCACACTTGCGTTACAGAGCATAAGGACAGTTGTTGGTATGGATGTGGAGACATAGGGACACTCATACACTGCTTGTGGGACTGCAAATCCAACCTCTGTGGAAAGTAGTATGGAGATACCTCAAAGAACTACAAGTAGAACTACCGTTTGATCCAGCAATCCCATTACTGGGCATCTACCCAAAGAAGAAAAAGACATTCTGTACAAAAGACATCTATACTTAAATAGAAGCACAATTCACAATTGGAAAGATGTGGAAACAACCCCAGTGCCCATCAGTACATGAGTGGATTAATAAAATGTATATGTACACCATGGAGTACTACTCGGGCACAAAAAATGTGAATTAATGCCTCTTGTATTAACCTGGATGGAGCTGGAGACCATTCTTGTAAGTGAAGAATCACAAGAATGGAAAAACAAGTACCACATGTACTCACCAGTAAATTGGAGTGAATCGATCAACACTTAAGTGCACATATGGAAATAACGTTAATCAGAAATCAAGCAGGTGGGAGGGGGGAGAGAGGGGATGGGGAAATTTACACCTAATGGGTGCGATGTACACTATCTATGGGATGGGCACACTTGTGGCTTTCACTCAAATAGTGCAAGGGCAATTTATGTAACCAAAACGTTTGTACCCCCATAATATTCTGAAATTAAAAAAAATAAAAACATAACAGATTGGGCTGCATTTGGCTGGTTGTCTGCAGAGCTCACTGTTCCTATGTGCTCATGATAGTGGAAACCATGTTCGTTTTTGTGTCTTAATTGCCAAACATAATGCCTGGCACGTAGGAAAACTCAATAAATATTTGCTAGAACAGTACATTTGAACTGTTTCTTGAAGAAGGAATGGGAGGAGTTCATGCTGGCCTGTTATAACATAGCTTTGATTTCCCGCTTAGCTATTCCTAGTACCTTCTTGCCAAGCCTCTCTCATCTTTTCTGAAATCTGGGTTTTAAGTGAATAGTAAGAAACTTGACAGCAAAGTCTATTTAATAGTAATGGAATTTTAACTTTATAGTGTAATGAGGAGGCAAAATAGCTTAGATTTTGGAATTAGGCAAATGTGTGTTTAAATCCATCCTTATGGGTGTTGATCCTTAACTGTTTACCCATGCAAGACTTAGATTGATCATCTATAAAATTAGAATAATAATGTGCATGTTATAGGACTTGAGAACAATTCCATGAGATGGTTGATGTGTAACTGGTTTATTGAATGTTACAGATTCAGTAGGGTGTGAGTAGGAAGCAACCTGACTTTTTTCCTTTTCATTGTTCCTTTAAAGTTACCTGTTTTGACTCCTTCCTTTCCCCCTTGGGTGAGATCTCCAACAGATGGCCATAGATTTTCTGATCCTTCTTAAGTGCAAATGTGTAGTCTCATCTTCACGTAGTAGAGAGTCCAGTCTGTTCTACTTTAAAAAACAGCTGCTCATTTAATTCTGAGTTGTTTTCCTGGGCCCAGCTTGGAATAACCTCAGGTTAGGAAAACCACTGGGAGAAGGAGATCCGGTGACCTTTTTCAATGTTTGCTCCTCCTCCTCCTCCCCTTCCCCCTCCTCCTCCTGCCTCTGCGTTCACAGGATAGGGCCCAGGGAAGAAGTGGGAAGTACAGAAAAGTTCTTTCTTGGCAGCATACCTTTTACTGGGTATTGGTGACTTTCTAATGTGGCAGAGAAAAACACAAGTCATTTCTCTCTTGGGCTCTTTTTTGTACGTCTCAGAGGATCTTGTTTCTGGGCTGTCCTGTCTGCTGTTCCCTGGTGGAGGTGATGTTTTACGGCTGTCTGCTGGGAAGCCCCTTCAGCCCGTTTCTTCTGTTCCAAAGAACTTTCTCGGTGTGGGGCGGGAGGGCGCCTTTTCCCTCCGAGCCTGCCTTTTGGACAAGGTTTCTTTCGAGTTGACTCACACATCTGGTTGCTTTCCCCAGTGTCTACATCTCTTCTTGTCCTTGAAGCTCTAGAAATTCTCAAAGTGCAAGATATTCTTAATATCTTTTCAATAACAAGAGCAGGATGTGAAGACCTTGTTTTACACAATAGAGTAGGGGGAACTATTTTCAATACAGGATTTATAATCATGTTTATTTATATTATGACCTTTAACCACATCTCTTCTGTCATGCCAAGATACTTCAAGCAACTTCTTGCCTTTAGATTTTTTGGGCATAGGGTAGGGATATGGGAGGGGAAATAAGTAAGGTACCAGGCCCAGCATCCTCCAAACTTCAGAGGACACTTGTCAAGATTTCTGAAACTCAGCTGACATGCATGAAGGGTAGGCGAGGAAAGATAACAGCACCTTGAAACCTTCCCGCTAAAGAAATGCTTACGCTCCGGAACCTCTTCGCCAGTTGCCAGGTATCCCTGGGTGTTTATGCCCTTGAGGTGGCCCAGTGTTTGCCAAGTGCATTTGCTGGACCACCTGTTAGATGGTCTGGTATCTCTCTCTCTAGAATATTGGGTACTCATCATCCTTTGATTTCAGGTTTGGGGTGCCAGCCAAGATTAACATGATGGGAAAAACATTGCATTTGACATCCTGTTGTACATGTAAAATTTACATATAATATAGTTAATTAATAAGTGGTTGTAGTAATTAGCTTGTTTATTAAAGCAAAGCAGATGTGTCAGCATCAGTTCTGTCATACTGAGTCATTCTCCTTTTTAAGAGTGCTGGGAAGATTTAAGAGCTGCGTGTTAAATAAAATGAAGGATGAAAGAAGACTATGTCTATCTATGCCACAATCACCAACTAGTAACATTCCACACCTGTCAGACAGAGATAGCAAGAAAGAATTTCCCTTTCCTCAAATATATTGAGATTTTATATCACATGCTGTTTCCTTGGCCTGAAATCTCCTTCCATCTTTCCTTTTGCCCATTTGCTTAGAAAATTCCTATTTATTCTGTAAGATACAGCAGATGTTTAATTATATTTAGAATCTTTCCCAATTTATCCCTAAGAGTTGATCTTCCTTCGTACTGAGCATTCCGTGAGACCTTTATTTTGAGATTTAGCCTATTGTATATGTTTGTATTTATGAGATTTTTTTAATATCAGTAAAACATTATTTTTTATTACCTTTTTTTTCTATTACAGCCTATTACAGGGGTACAGAAGTTTAGGTTATGTATATTACCGTTCCCCTCTCTCCCCCACTGAATCAGAGCTTCAAGTGTGTCCATCCCCTAGACGGTGTGTATCACACTCAGAAACCATACCTTATTGTACAAGTTTGGAATATGCATAAAAAAGCTTTGACTGTAATGTGTAATATTGGTGAAAATGTTATAGCTAGACTGAAATCCACTATGAGAGTTATTGGTCCCTACTTTTTTTTTGTTGTGAAGCATTTAAGCCTACCATATATTTATGTTTTGCCCACCTCCACCTTAAAAGCCATTCAAGGCAAGCTAGCGGGGCTTTTCCATAAGCAAAACCAGGATGTGAAGACTTTGCTTTACACACAATAGATAGAGTAGGGGGGAGTATTTTCTACTCTTGATAGAAGATTTGTAATCGAGTGTTTTTATGTTACAACCTTCAACAGATCAAAGGAAATAATTTAACGTTTACAGTAGGAATGTTGCTATTTACAAAAAACACTGATACTCATTATTTTGGTTCTTACTATAACACTATGAGGTAGGGAGGTTATCATCCTCATACTGAGAAAACTGAAGCCCAGAGAGTTTAATAACTTGCAGACATCACATAAGGAAGAAATATCTCATGGATTCATTATTGAAACCCATTCTTCCCACTCAGGGCCCCATATTCTTTCATTATATTAAGGCTCAATTTGTAAGTTATATAATTAATAAATAACATGAAAGATGTACACACAACTTTAACTGGAATGAATCTCTGACACACATTTATTTATCGGTATAATAACCAGGTTGCTAATATTCAATGAAAAAAATCATGTTAAAGTATTTTTTAAAAATTTATACCAGATTTTCCTATTTCTGTAGCATTTAGTACTTTAAAAACTGTTTCAATTTTCTCAGCTGATTCTCACAATAATTCAAACTCTGAGGCTTACTCTTTATTATCTTACCAACTCATAAATATTCTAAAAATAGACATAAATTCAAGCGTTTTGTGACATTCCATAAGACAGAAACTTGGTTACAAGGTTCTGGGAAAGTGAAACTATAAATTACAATGCCATTTATAGCTTTGAAACAGGAATATTAAGTCTCTTCTTCGAGTGGTAAAGCTGCCATTCATCCATTTATTCACTGACTGTGTTTCTATCGTGGTACAAGAACAGGGCTTAGACCTAGAGAAGATATGAAAACTAAAAGTTTATCCTTTCCCATCAAGTGTTTGAGATTAAAATATACGTGACAGATATATATACATATATAAAATGCAAATATTTAGTGGGAAGGGATAAGACTAAAGAAATATTTTAATACAGGCAAGTGAAAAATGTAATGGAGGAATCTCCTGGTGTCAGTGAATAACAAGCTCAAAGACAAAAATAGAAAAGCACAGGCTAAGTTTTGAATATAATTGGTTGGATTATGGAATGCCTGACAAGGAGTACAGGCAGCAGATAGGTCTATAAAAGTATTTGAGGCCAGACAGTGAATGACCTTGAATATCAAGCTAGGAGGTGGATTTCATTTAGTGCACAATGAGGAGCTACTTGAAGGGTTTTGATTAGGAGACTGAAAAGTTCGGAGCTGTATTCTATAAACCTTTTGACATTTGAAAAGTAGAAGCAAGATCCAAGTGATAATAATTGTGCATTTGATAATCTCATTCTTCTTAAAAATGCTTCAATGGGTCCTGTTGTCTTCAGGGAAAATTAAAACATTTTGACATGCCTGAGAAGATACCATGTTTTTTTCTTCTACCTTTCCACTTCCTTCTCTTATTGCGACATGATGTACTGTCTCACTTTGAAATACCTTCAGATGTGCTATTTTCTCTGCCAGGAAAATGTTTCCTCTATCGTCTTAGCTGACTAACTTCAAGAATATGTGTACACTTTATTACTTCAGGGAGATCTTGATTTCCCTCTATAAAACAACAGAATCTCCCTGTTATATGTCCCCATAGTACCATGAAATTCTCCAACTTTGATGATTATCACATTTTATTGTAATTAGTTGTTTAATTGTGTATCTTTTCAGTTAGACTCCATGCTGTGTGGGGGCAGCAGCAGCCTCTGCCTTGATGAATAATGTATCCCCAGCAGAGTACCTGGTTCGTGGAGGTTGCTCTCAAAATAAGTGTGTGTGTGTGTGTGTGTGTGTGTGTGTGTGTGTGTGTGTGTGTGTGTGTGTGTGTGTATCACACATAGACTCCTAGAGTAGCAGCAAAGATGTGTGTGCTATTTTATAATTAATAATTAATGTTAATAGCAAATATTATAATAAATTATCTGGTATGTCTTTCCTTTTATAGATTAGAATGATCAAGATTTTTGGTGAGGTGAGTCAAATTATGTATGTTTGTGTCCATGATGCTAACTGTTGATACTTTGCCCTTGAGAACTGTTACTTCTCTGGGAGTTGGAGGATGGGAAATGTGCTCCCATGTGCGTCTGTGCTAGGAATTTTTATCCATCTCATTTCACTGAATCTAAACAATAGGATGAGGTATTCCCTTTATATGTAATGTTATAGATGAAGAAAAGTCAGATTAGTAGCTTGTTCAAGGTTACTGAAAAAAGTTGACCTCATAGAAGTGTAGAGAGTAGAATAGTGGTTATTGGAGGCTGGGAAGGTGTAGGGGGAAGAGTTAACAGATACAAAATTATAATTAGGAATAAGTTCTGTTCTAGAGCACTGTAGGGTGACTATAATTAATAATTATTGTATATTTTCAAACAGTAGATTTTGAATTTTCTCAACATAGAGAAATGATAAAATGTGTGAGGTGATGGATATACTAATTACCATGATATGATCATTACACATAGCATAGATGCATCAAAATATCACATTGTACCCTATAAATATGTATAATAAAAAAATGACAGAGCTAATGAGTGACAAAGCTGGAATTGAAACTTGATCTCTGCAGTTTCTAAAACTGCTCTTAAGCACTATGTTCCCTTTCACATAATTGATTTCATTTAATAACGACTTGATAAAATATTATGATTGATGGTCCAACTCATACTTTACAGATAAGAAACCCTAGGTCAGAAGTTAGGATACTTCTCCAAGGTCAAACTATAATCGGCAGATACACATGTTCTCAGACAAGCTTGTTCTCTAACGCTGCTCATCTGTGGCATTCTTTTCCTCCCTAGGCCCCATAGTGTCTTAAGTCTTTTCTGCCCTTGTGTCGTCATTACTACCTGTCCCCAATCCAGCCTTTCTTCTCAATGGCTTTAGGCTTCCGTTATCGGGAGTGGACCAATGAGATTGAGAAAGTTGTATGAGGGAAAGAGACCCTTCTTGGTTTGGGGCCAGGATAGTGCGTTACAACTCTTTTTTCCTCTTTGACTTTTATAAAAACAATGTGAAATAGGTATAAGGAGAAAGTGCAAGTCCATGGACAGCTGGATTTGAGTGCCTCACGTACCAGGTCGGCATCCAAGGTGAGGAAGAACTTAAGTTCACAAGATTATAGGGTTAAGGCCTGGCAGGGATGGGAAAGAACCATGGTCCTCAGATGGGAAAGGGTTAAATGGACAGGTATTGGACTAGGGACTTGTAATGGGGGCTAAGACCAAGGTCTGGTTAAATGACCTCTGGAGCATGTGGCAATGCAAACAGATCAGTGAGAAAGTTGAGGGAACAGCAGAGGGTGAAATCAGGCATGAGTACTCTATTCATTGAGATAAACAGACTCTAACTCCCAATTGAAGAGGAAAGGGAGCTTATGTTAGATGCTATGTACAGTGGCAAGGATGTTTATGTATATAATATTTTAATTCATTTGAGCCAACTATAGGTGATGTGATCACCCCCATTTGCAGATAAGAAAAGCACGATTTGCAACATGATGCTTGAATTCAGCCAGCAAGTACTATGATAAAGTAATAGAAAATATGGTGAAACAGCAATTTCTTTTACACTGTGATCCTGTTAGATATGAGCGCTCTTGCTATCTTTTTGAGATTTCTTTAGTAGATGGAATTCTTAGAACAAAAAGAAAAAGATCCAACGCAGCCACTATCTGATGCCTGGAAGCAGTTTTTCCTTACCACCATGCCAGGGAACATTTTTGCTTTGTGAGCTGTTGCTCTGCTAGCCAGCTTCAGCCCTGGGATCAAACACATGACACGTGTTGGCGCTGGGAGGATGCCCATCTCCTTAAATGCTTGGTTTCATAAAATCCAGTATTCGAACTCAACGATGGGGTCATCTAATTGACCACAGTTAAGATGGACATAGGCTGGGGATGAGTTCAAGAATTCAGAGCTCCCCCCTTTATTCTCTGTCCACCCTGAAAATTGAGTATTGAAAGACAAACCTGGTTTGTCCTTAGAATAAACCTATGTGAGCCAAGTTATTGGTTAGTCTGTAGTCAATATCTGGCCTTACCCCTTATAGAACTGTCAACACTTGCATTAGCAGAATCCCAACATTTGGAGAACACAGAGATGATGGCCACATGGAGGTTTTCCAGTCCATGTGCCCACTTCTTTCTAGTCACATCATATTAGGGGGCTGAATGTCATAGATGTCAAAATACTTTCTTCAGGGTACATTGCTTCTAGTTGTAGCATTCCCAATACCTCTGCATTTCTCCCTTAGTGCTATGGATAGGAGCTGATTACTCCTATGACGTTAACATCTCTGTTGTAGTTTGTTGTTTTTAACAAGACTGGCAAGTTAGCATTTAGTTTCTAATTAATGTGTTTTTAAGTACTTCTAGAATAGAGATTGAAGGAACTAAATTTTTTAAATTTTGATTAGTTATGGATACATAATACGTGTACATATTTATGGGATACATGTGATACTGTGATACAAGATACAATGTATAATCAAATCAGGGTAATTGGGTATCCATCACCTCAGGAATTTATCATTCTTTGTGTTAGAAACATTCCAATTCCATTCTCTTAATTTAAAATGCATCAATACAATAAATTGCCATTAACCGTGATCACTGTACTGTGCTACTTAATATTGGATCATATTTTTTCTATTTAACTGTATTTTTATACCTATTTTTTCCTATTTAACTGTATTTTTGTACCCAGTAACCATCCTCTATTTATACCTTCCTCCCCTGTACCTCTGGTAACCATCATTCTAGTCTCTGTCTCCGTGAGTACAATTTGTTTTATTATTTACTTCTCACATTTGAATGAGAACAAACAATATTAGTCTTTTTGTGCCTGGCTTATTTCATTTAACATAATGTTACCTCATTCCATCAATGTTTTTGCAAATAGTAGCTATACTGATTTACATTTCCACCAATGGTGTATGAGCGTTCCCCCTTCTCAACATCCTTACCAGCATTCATCATCGCCTGTCTTTTGGATAAAAGCCATTTTAACTAGGGTGAGATAGTATCTCATTGTAATTTTGATTTGCATTTCTCTGATGACTAGTGACGTCAAGTATTTTGTCATACATCCGTTGGCCATTTGTATGTCTTCTTTTGAGAAACATCTATTCAGATCTTGATCCCATTTTTAAATCAGATGATTTGATTTTTTTTTCCTATTGAGTTGTTTGAGCTCCTTGTGTATTCTTGTTATTAATCCATTCTCACATGTGTAGTTTGCAAATATTTTTTCCCATTTTGTGGATTGTTTACTTAATTTGTTGATTGTTTCCTTTGCTGTATAGAAATTTTTTAGCTTGATGTGATCCCACTTGTCCATTTTTGCTTTGGCTGCTTGTGTTTTTAAGGTATTACTCAAGAGATTTTTGCTCAGACCAATGTGTTAGAGCGTTTTTACCAATGTTTTCTTAAGTTTCATGGTTTTTGTGTTAGATTTAAGTTTTTACTTCATTTTGATTTAATTTTCGTATATGGCAGGAGAAAGGGGTCTAGTTTGAAGATCTGACTTGGGTGGGGCCAGGGCAATATATGTAACTTAAACATTTGTACCCCACGTAGTATGCTGAAATAAAAAAAAAAGAATTAGATTCAAAATCAGAGTCACAATCAATCACCCAGCCAGTGTATAACTTCCTCTTTGCCTGTTGAGTCACTGAAGTGAGGAACTCAAAGTGGCCAGGTGGCGGTGTCAACTTTCTGGTCGATAGAACCATTGCTGTGTCTTGTGGTGGAAACACACCTTCTTTGGTAATGAACACCTCCAGCCCAGCAGAACTTGAAGTCCTAGGGATAAGAAGCAAATACCTTGTTCATGGATGGATCTTTAGAGATAATAATTTGAAGAGCCACTCTAATTTCCACCTCTCGATCCCCAGATCCATGAATATTGGGAATAGGAGAAATAGTGCTGTATGTTGGTCACTGGTTTACAGCATACATCACATCCTAGTGGCATTAAACCAGTCCTATTAGGTGTTACCACGTCCAGCTGACACCACAGCTGAGTCTTCAAAAGGCCATTATACTGCTCTGTCAGATTTTTAGGGTGATGGAGACATTGTAAGGGCAGTGAATTCCATGAATATGGCTCACTGCGACATTTATATACTATATAATTAGAGTTGCTGGTCAGAAGCTATGCTATCCATGATATCATGACTATAAATAAGGCAATTTATAAGTTCAAGGATGGTGGTTTGGGCAGAATTATTGCAGTTAAGAAGGCATCCATATGCAGTGAGAACAAAATGTTGCCCCCTCTATGATAAAAATGGTCCAGTACAATCATCCTGGTAGCTTGCTTACCAAGTAGCTGGTCAATCCTCACTAGGAATGCCAAAGTAGGGCCTATTGTTGGTCTCTGCTATTGGCAGTTGAACACTGTCACTAGGTCAGCGTTGGTGAGCAGAGGTCCATGTTGCTCAGCACGTGCATAATCTACATCACGCTGCCGTGGCCACATCGTTGATCAGCCCACTGGGCAAAGACAGTGATTGTTGGGAAAAGAGGCTGATTGATGTCCATAAAAAGGGATCATTTTATCCACCTGATGATTAAGGTCCTCTTCTGCTGAGGGCATTCTTTGGTGAGTGTTGGGACACAAATATTTTCACACGCTTCCCATTTGGGGTGTTCTCTCCACATACTTCTTAGCCCCTCCTAACGGCCAATTTTCCAATCTTGTTTCTTCCAATTTCTTGAGGTCCAGCTACACCATTAGTCACTGTCCATGAATCGGATATCTCTGGACATCTCCCTTTATGCCTTCAAGATGTGCTTACATTTCCTCTTTTATACCACTTTAATTTGATTACAAAATGCTAACTTTTGGCGTCATAGGTGAAACAACCCTGATATATGATGGGCAGCTCAAGTCATGTAGTAATTTGGAAGTCCATGGCTAAGTACTCATTCTCTATGAGGGCTCAGTAGTAAACCGCAAGCTGTTTCTAAAAAAAAAAAAGTTACTGGTAGAGGATGGTATAGCTTTGGTCCCAAATCCTGAAGATCTGCAGTGTGATTCACCTAGAGGTTCCTGCCAAATGCTTATCTGCCGCAGACATTTCAAGCACCGTGAGATCTGCTGGATCATACAGTCTGACTGACGGAGCAGCTTGCTTGACAGGCTGGACATGTTGCAGAGCCTTTTTTTATTCTGTTCCCCACTCAGTATGCTGACAGATTTAAAAAAAAAAAAAAAATCTGAGCTTCGGCTTGTGGCCAAAACTCGATCTTTTAAAATTCAGCAGGTTATGGAATACCGAATGAAGTCTTTAGAAAAATAGCTAGCTAGTTTTTTCTTGCCAGTGAAATAATCAAATTGCTTTTCCTGATCACTTGGAGAGTTATGCTTTTATGGTGTTCAATTTATTTGAGTAAAAACCTGAGACCATTTTTAAAGAAGCAGCGCAATAACAAAGAGCATTTAGGTCTGCGTAGTAGTCCTAACCCTGGGCATACGGTTGATCCAGTAGATCTGTTGAGTTACTGCGTAAACAACGAACAGACCAATAAACATACATGAGACAAAGGTTCATATTGTATAAATAGATAGAAGACAAGGATTAAATGTTTATAGGATCGTTTATGTAAACATGGATACCGTTAGGTACCTAGAGAAATTAGTTTTTTAAAATGATAATTTGTTTTCTGTTACACAGAATGGATGTACGTGATCATGTATATGTATTTTAAATAAACTTTATCTTTAGAGCAGTTTTAGATTTGCACAGAAGTTCAAAGACAGTACAGAGTTTTCTTAAACCCCACAAAGAGTGTTCCCTCTTATTAAATCAACCATTAGTATGGTATATTTGTCACAATGAGTGAACCAATATGGATACATTATCCTTAACTAATGTTTATATTTTTTTCAGGTTTTCTTAGTTTTTTTTTTTTTTTAAACCTAATGTTGCTTTTCTGTTACAAGATCCCATCCAGAATACCACATTACATTTAGTCATCATATTTCCTTAGGCTCTCTTGGGTATGACAGTTTCTCAGAGTTTCTTTGTTTTTGATGAGTTTGAAGGTTTGGAGACATATCACTCAGGTATTTGGTAAAATGTCCCTCAACTGGAATTTGTCTGATAACTTTCTAATGATTAGGTTGGGGTTGTGTGTGTTTGGGAGGAAGAACAGGACTTACCATTGTTAAGTTAACCCCGATCACCTGACTGAGATAGTGTTTGGCAGGTTTCTCTACTTTCCATATGCTACCTTGGGGAGGAAGTCACTCTGCAGAGTCTATACTTAGGACGTGGGGGATTATGTTTCCCACTTGAAGGTAGAATGTCTGTTCATACATAAATTATTTGGGATTCTTCAGCATGAGAGGTTTGTCTGTTTTTCCCCATTTACTTATCCAATCATTTATTGAAATCAATATGTACTCATAAATATGTTATATTTTGGGTTATAATCCAATACAATATTTTGTTCAAATTGTTCCAGCTTTGGCCATAGGAGCTTTTAGTTGACCTTTGTGTTCTTTTGATATGTCATAATCATTGTGGGTTTTTTTTTTTTTTAACAGTTCCTTACTTTCTGTCACTACAGGATGTCCCAGGCTTGTATGTTTCCTGCCTCAATCCTAGAATCAGCCATTCTTCCAAGGAGTCTTGGTACTAGGGAATGGTGTTTTTATTGGAGAATGGTATTAGAAACCAAGATCTGGATGTTAGTTTATACTCATTGCTACTTGGGTATCGTTGCTTTTAGGTTCTCACAGCTGACAAAACAAGAAAATATGTGTGTGTATTATCTTATTCTGTTTATATACACATATTTATCAATTTTTCTATATGCAATCATCTGCATCTACATTAAGCTTAAACAAGAGATCATACTAATGTCTCCAACTCTAATTCATTACCATATGGATCATTTTAGTCTTCGTAACTTGTTTACATGTAAATGCCCACTCCAAAATATGAGAAACCTGACTTCTATCTTCTATCACATATTTACTTAATTGTTCTATTCCAGTATACCTGTATTGTGTTTTGAGAATTGTCATCTCATACTTCCATGGGAAACAACTAGAGTGCAGTGCTTCTGCACACTTTCCTTTGCTCTTACATTTGCTTAGGTCAGCAATTTCTTCCCATTCCCTTCGATGCAATTACTTTATACATTTGTAATATAGTTGATTCTTTTGTCATAGTCTGCTTTCATCCTAGGGTTTGTCAACCTCCTAAGTTATTTTTAAATTTTTACATATGTTATGGTTTAGTCTTTGTGTTGTAAAGTTTAATCACTTTTGACAAATGCATAGTGTCATCTGCCCACAATTACAATGTCATACAGAATGTTTCACTGCTCTGAAAAAATCCCCTGTGCTTCACCTATTTAATCATCTCTCCTCCAAAAAGCCCTGGCAACCACTGATTGGTTAAGTGTCCCTATAGCTTTGTCTTTTCCAGAGTGTCATGTAAGTGGAATCATACAGATCTTCAGACTGGTTTCTGTCAGCAAAATGCATTTAAGATTCACCCATGATTTTTGCATGGCTTTACAGTGTAATAGCCACATTTCCTAGTTTCTGTATTTGATACTTTAATATCTGGGAGACTTGTAGACTGTGGAGAGACTTCGCTTCCCAGGGTGTGATCTATTAGAGATAGCAAACCTATCTGTACCTTTCATATGCAAACTAAACAATCTAGACTATATACCCCCACCCTTTATCTGGCTGTCACCTTTCATGCCACAGTCCCTCTGCCCTAATCATCTAAAGGCCAGATAAGAGACAAGGAGGGATGAACTCAATCAATACTCCAGAGCGTGCTGAAATTATGCCAACTAGTCAATCCTAAACCTGTTTAGCCTGCTAACCCTGTTTCACTCTTTCCTTCTTTCAAAAAAACATAATAGAAACTCCTGTCCATGTTTTCCCCTTGCTTCCTCTCCTGACCAACCCCTGTGGCACGCTGCACTCTCTTCTCTTGGGATCTGTGAGTATAACCAGCTATCTTTTCAGTGGCAATCACCTCCTCACCAGTTGGCCTTTCCATACCTAAATAATAATAAATCCTACATTTTGAAACATACAGGTTATTTCTTCTTTTTAATCATTGAATGGTATTCCGTTACATGGATACTGCAGTCTGTTTATCCATTCACCTATTAAAGAATGTATTAGCTGCTTCTGTTTTGGGGCAGTTGTGACTAAAGCTGCTGTAACATTTGTCTGGAGGTTTTTGTGTGGCAAACATTTTTAAATCAGTTGTGTAAATATCTATGACTGTAATTGTTGGATTATATGGAAAGACTATGTTTTGCTTTGTAAAAAACTACCAAACTGCCTTCCAAATTGGCTGTACCATTTTGTATTTCCACCAACAATTAATGAGAGTTCCTGTTGCACATCTTTGCCAGACATTGGTATTTTCATTAATTTTATACAAATTTAGCCATTCTAATAGGTGTGTTTTTGACTTGCACTCCTTAATAAGTGAGCTTCTTTAGTATATTTATTTGCTGTCCATATATCTTATGTGGTGTCCATTAATATCCTTTGCCCATTCCTTAATTAGGTTTTTTATTTTCTTATTACCGATTTTTAACAATTTTTTGCATATTTAACCACAAGTACTTTATCAGATGTTTTGAGAATATATTCTTCCATTCTATAGTTTCTTTTCATTTTCTTAACACTATTTCACAGAGCATGACTCCAATTTTAATAGTCTAGCTTAAAAATTTTTTTCTTTCATGGGTTATCCTGTTTTTGTGTGTTATACTTAAAAACATCACCAAACTTAAGATCACTTAGATTTTTTTCTTTGATTTCTTCTCTGTTTTATAGTTTCAAATTTTACATCTAGGTTTATAATCCATTGGTTTAATTTTTGTGCAAGTTGTTTGCCTATGTTCATTGGTTTTCAAATGGATATCCAATTGTTCCGACCACCTTTGTTGAAAGGCCATCTTTTCTCCATTAAATTGCCTTTATACTTTTGTCGTACATGACTTATCTAAATCTGTCTAGGTCTGTTTCTGCATTCTCTATCCTGGTTTCATTGATCTAAATGTCTATTTTTTCAACATTACCATACTGTCTTTATTATGGTAATTTTATAGTAACTTATGAAACTGGATAAATGTGTGCCTTCCAACTTCATTTTACGACTTCAATGTTAAATTAACTATTCTCTGCATTTTACTTTTTTGCATAAAGTTTAAAATCAGTTTGTCAATATCTGAAATATAGCATGCTATATTTTGGTTGGAATTCGTTTGAATCTATAGATCATGTTGAGAAGAATTGCCATCTTAGTACTATTCAGTCTATCAATCCGTAAACATGGAATATCTCCCCATTTGTTTAATTATTCTTGGTGGTTCTTCTTTTCTGCTCCCTCACCCTCTCCTTTTTATATTTCAGTTTGGCATGTTTCTACTGACCTATCTTTAAGCTTACTGATTCATTCTTTCCTCTACTGTGTCCAGTCTACTGAGGAGCCCATCAAGAGCATTCTGCTTATATTACATATCTGTTCTTGCATGTTGTCTTTTTTCCACTATAGTCCTGAACCAGATTAATCACAGGTCTGTGTTATATCAGAGACTGATTTTGTTGTTTGCTTTGTTTCTTCAGACTGTGCTTTCTCTTGTATTGTAGCATGTTTTCTAGACAGTGTATCAAGTAGTAGAAACTGAGTTAAAAAAAACCTCTAGTGTGACCTTTTATGTTATATGCATAGGGTATGGATTGTGTTTGATGTTTGCTGTAGTTGTTGATGCCAGAGGCTTCGAATTCCTGGAGTGTCTTTGTTTTTGTCCCCTTTGCTTTCTTTGGGCTTCGCTAAGAACTGTATTTTTGATAGAGTGTATGTGTCTTGGTATTTTGGAGCTGTAATCCACTGCTATTGTACTAGAGACCTGTTCGTGTTAGGTAAGGTACAGGAAGGGGAGAGGAAGCTTTCTATTATATGATTGAGTCTGACTGTTTCAGTGGGCCTATCTCCTTAGCTGCGTCCTTCATAGGTGTTTGTTAGCTTCCTCCTTTAGCTTAGACAGGAAAGCTAGAGGGGGTTTGAGTCAGAGAAATGACTTTTTCGACGTGGAATATGGCTCTGGTAAAGTCTTTCCTCCTGGAGACACATGGCTCTAGGTGTATTTCACCATGTTTATTCTCACGTGACCCCTGCGGGAGCCATCTTTCTTGAACGTTCACAGTGAAAACCTTGTGCTTTCTCTGGAAATAAAGCCTAGGAAAGTGTGGCACCCCCATAAGACTGTGACACCCGCTGCAGGGGCTTTTCTCTTTCATGCTAATCCACACTCAGTCTTCTAGGAATTCATCAAAGTTGTCATGTAAGTGTCCCCCCTAGTTTGTGGTTCCAGAAAGATTCTGCTCAGGGTAAACAGATATAAGCTGTGATTGTCTGGAGTTACCTGTCTCTCCAGATTTTGTGGTGGCTGTTTGCAGTAAAACTTGTCTTACGCATCCAAGAAAAGTCACTAGGTTTCAGTTTATTAACCTTGTTGTAGGTTGGGAGTGACGACTGCCTAGCTCTTTGTGGTGCCGTAGGCGGAAGTCTTGGCTGTATAGGTTTAATTATTTGTTTTTATATTCTTTTTGATGTAACAAAGTAATGCTGAGAAAACATGGTTTTGTTCCCTAAGAAATATATTATGTATCCCAAGCAATTAAAATCAACATATATTTAATAGTAGTATATATATTTTACTGGATGTTTTACTTGCTTTTATGACTTTAGTAAAAAAATTTACTGTTTTCCTCCCCAATTGGTATGCTTAAGCCATTTGCCTTTTTTTTGGAACTGCAGTACTTACATCCAAGATGTTTTTCAAGTTGTTAAAAATCTTTACCTCTCAGTTGATTTGCTTCTCTAACTTGGATTCTAGCTCTGAGAAGTGGCTACAAATTTGGGGACTCTAAGTAAGTGGCTTTTCCATAGAGCTTATTTTTTTTTATTCTATAAAAATTAAATTTGCTGTAGGAGTAAAGAAGAACCAAGCCGGAAGAGCTAAAATCTAAAAACTGATCAAAGTTATGATGAGAACACTTGAAAACTTTTCTGTCTGTGGCAAAGCATACATCTGCGTCTTTATTAAATGGAATCACTGTCCAACAGATCATAAAATTACATGATATAATTTCCCTGTACTACAGAACTTCCTATGACTCACAGACATGAACTACCTTGTGTTTAGCTAGCACTTTTTTTTCTAATACAAACCAAGAGCCAAATTAGTTATTAAGCTTCCAAGAAAAATGAAACAAAGATCGTCTTTGCTCTTATTCTCTCTCTTTAAAACCACAAATTTACTTAATGTTATTGCTTTTCAAATAAGAATTCCTTGCCAGTTTTGATAAAAATCCAAAGCAATTGGCAGGCATCGATATTTCCTCCCTCCTCTGCATGTCTCATGAAAAATGACCTACCAATATGTCTTCAAGAAATTTACTTCCCCATCTCTGGAAGCACCATTAATAACAGCACTCCTTGAAGATATCTGGAAAGTTTTGGCCTGCTTATCAGCTAGCTTAGCAGCAGTTGCCCTGGACAATATTCAGTATTCTTTCTGGGTACAGTAATTCTACTACAATCACACCTTTGCTTGTAGAATATCATATTTTTATGTTACCAGGGCAATAATGACAATCTTAATTTATTAAGCAACTCTTTTAGAAATTTCATATATATAATTTTCTCATTTAAGTTTGACTCCAATTTTGTAATTTAGGAAATTTAGCAGGCCCATTCTGGTATGGCCAGATGGGTTGTTTTGACCATAATTATCCCATTTTAAAGATAAAAAAAACTGTAGGCTAATTATCTTATCCGAGACAATCTAGCTAGCAGTCAGCAGAACCGACATCTGAATCGAGGTGTCATGGTCTGTCGGGTTATCTGAGATCATTCACTCTGCAGGAGGCCAGCAGCTTTCAGTGGGCGGTGAGTATTTCAACCAGGCCAGGCATTTAATGCCAACGGTTCCTCTAATAGTAAATGTAAGTGCAGTGTTCTTGATACAAATATTGTAAAAGAAGAATAGGTTAGAATCGTCTACCAGAGTATCAAAAGAAACACAACTGGAGATCAAATCCAAGACAAGTCCTCTTAGGATCAAGATTATCATGTTTGCTTTTTTGGTTGGAGAGACATGTGAGCACAAGTTTCTTGAACTGTAGGGTTTTATTTTTTCCTTCCCCTCCTTTTTCTTTCCCTTTCTTCTTCCCTCCCTTCTTCTCTTCCTTCTTTCTATCTCTTTCTTTCCTTTCTTTTCTTTTTTTTTTTGCCTTATACAGAAAAATTATAAGGAGAGGTTGCATTTGGCTAAGTGGGCTGGCAATTGTTAAAGTGCTAAATTTCAGGTCACGTGTAATATGCACGGGTCAGCATATTGCCCTTGAGCCACATGCTGCTCATCACCTGTGTTTGTATGGTTCTGTGAGCTAAGAATGGTTTTTATATTTTTAAATCGTTAAAGAAGAATATTCTGTGACACATAAAATTATATGAAATTTAAATTCAGAGTCCATAAATAAACTTTACTGGAACACAGCCATGCTCATTCATTTACACATCGTTTCTGGCTTCTGTCCAGCTGCGGTGGCAGAACAGAGCATTTGCAGTGGGGAGAGAGACCACATGGCCTGCATAGCCTGAATTACTCTCTGGCTGTTCACAGGAAAGTTTGTTGCCCTCTCTTTTAGCGGGTTAATTTTAGCCTCCAGATCTTAGAGTTTAACAAACACTTGGAATTTAATCCTTAGGTCTCCGTAGTTTGGAAAGAGGGATTATCGTTAATTAAAATGCAGATCTTTCTGCAAGACAGGTAAACCTATTAATCATGAGAAGTAAGTCAGGCTTTATTGATTATATCCTAACGTGGCATGTAATAAATAGGTAGGACTAATAGATGAAAGATTTGGAAGAGCATGAGGTTTTATCTAGGCCATTCTGACAAGATGAGGAGACAGGCTGTGAGAGGGGTAGTGGGTATGGGTTGAAAAATACAAAACAGATATTTACTGTGGACTTAGGATGTGTCTAGCTCACCGTAGCATTTTTATATATATTTTCTATTTTAATCTTCACAATCCTTCCATGTACATATCAAAATACTAATTATTAAAAAAAATGGAGGCTGAGAGAGCTTCTCCGAGGTCTCAAAGCTAGTGGGTGGCAACAGTTTCAAGACAGGATTCAACCCAGGTCTATCCAATTCCTCTGTAGCCATGGTGACATGTAACTTACTTTGTTACACAATTTTGCTTAGGACTGGCTCTAATTACATTATTGTGATACACTATCAAAGTGCTGCTTGTAATAATGAACTCCCTATTAGTTGGTTCGGTTTTGATTTTTGCAGGAGGAAGGGGGAATGTTCACTCAGCCCAGATAGCCTTGGGGGGTAGTACCTGGTTCCCCCAGGGTGGTGGGCATGGGAGGTGATGACTTAAAAAATCATCCTATGTGCCAACCTATCATTCCCTCTACCCCATGAGATTAGGTTGAATCTCGTGAAATTGTCATTCGAAGATCAAAACAACTTGAAGTCTGAAAGCAATTTCAGTAAGATGCAACTTAATGTATTTGTGTTCCATCAAAGAAAACTAACATTGTGTCCCGAAACTTCCAAGAAGATCTTTTGGAATGGAAAGGGGCTGAGTAATTCTCTTTCTCAGCATGTTGCTGGGGAGGTGAGTTACCAATCAATGCCGTGAGTAGGCAGAAACATTCTCTTCACTACTTTGTTTCTTCCTTAAGCCGCAGGTCCCTGCAACATCTATTGGGTATACCTACCCTCCACAAACCCAATGGACCAGAATTGCTTTTATTTATTTGGCTATAATGTCCTGTTATGATGGCAGTCATATGATCAAATGTGAGTGTGGGTGTCTGTGTCTTAAGCCATTTCCCAAATTAATACTGGAGCATGCCAAGAGTCACTGGACTTAATTCTCACACAGTTTCCTGACCAGAGTGTCAGGGATCACACATTGACTTCTTATCTAAATTTGAAAGCAATCGAAGAGAATTATAAGGTGTTTCATAAGCTTCCTTTAAAATTAGTTCTTCTCTCTGTGTTTGTAACTCCTCATAACATCCTTTTTCCCTTCATCCGCACTCTGTGTGGGGTCATTTGTCACTGCTGGTTTTCTCATACCCAAATCTTTTTTCCTTTTTAGTTATTCATTATTTCTGGGCTGCTGCTACTGCTTTAAATTGTAGCTTTACTATTTTCCTGATTAAAAAAGTAAAGTGACATGTAAGGAAAGTTATCCATACGGATGACTTAATGTTTATAGATCTTTTGTGGAGTTAGGAAATGCCTTGCCTGCTGGCACAGGGGACTGGGTTAGGGGGCAGTGTGTACCATGGGGCTCTTGAGAGAGGAAAAGAGAATTTCTAAATTCCTCCTTGCTATGAGCTCCCAGGGGGCAGCATCACTGGGGTTGAGCTCACACAAAACCTATCTCTGAAGCTTTGCTGCTCACAACCTGGGTGTGTGATGTGTGAGAACCTGATCTCCGCAGTCAAAGAAGAGAAGTGAGCAGCCCCTAGGATTAGGTTAACCTGTTGGTGACTTTAACTTTCCTAATTGGACTCCAGTGACAGTTAATTGCTTTCTCTGTGCTCAAGGTTGAATAACGACTGCAGATACATTTATGCTTAAGATTAAGATTCACTGATAAGTTTTTTGGTCACTTTACCTAAAATACACAATTTAACTGGAAAGCAAATGGCGTGACCTCTTTGATTGTTTTCTGAGAACCACTGTTTAAAACATAATAGGCTTTCAAGATATATATAAAATATATACATATATATTTTTTGCTCTATATATTAAAAAGGTGTCCTTGCTAATGGCACTGCCTTAGCACAAGGTATGGTCCCCTTAGTAAATCTCAGTATTTTTTTTTTCTTTAGACCACATCATGTGGCCACAAAATATTAGATAAAAACAAACGTTAAGGGCAATCTTGAAGAAGGAAAAAGGGCATAGAAAATGGGATCTATAAAAGGACAGAGTGGAGAGGAATGCCAGTCCTCATTTTTAAAAATCTCAGTGCTGTATATAGTTATGAAGAAAACAGTACACAATGTATAGATAGCTAGACACTGAAGACTGGCTTGTCATTTATGCCTGTCAACCTTCCTTCTAACTTTCTGAGAAAACGATCACGCCATTACACAAGTAGACAAGCAAAAGAGCTTTACCATACAGAAGAAACTGAGAATGTTCCAGAAGGGTATTGGGTCCAGAAAAATGGATGATTTTTTTTCAAAACATTAAGAAAGACATAATGTCCACACTATTCAATCTGTTTATTTTATCAGATCATTGGAATACAGGTAATATATTTTGGCAGAGGTAAAGACGAAGAGAAAATGAAGAGATGAACTTCACTATGAACATACAGTCAATTTTGCACAGTAAGCTCCAAGATTAACTGGTTCACAAGTTACTGAGGGTAAGAAGTAAAAGGGTCTTGCATCCCTTCACCCCCCTCCTCAGTGGGGCTTGGTAACCAGCAGCAGCTGGGCAAAGGCAATTTTTGGTATTGGGAACAATCAATGCAAATGCTGAATATGGAGACAGGTGTGTGTGTGGCTGGCTGGCTTGTGAAATGGTGAGAGGCTGCTAAAGTCAGGTGAGGCGGGGAGAGGGTGGCAGGAAAAGTTAGACAAATAACAGGGGACGCACAACACAAAGGTCTTGTTCCACTGAACTGTGATGCCAGGACCGGCAGCATCAGCATCTGCTGAGAATACGTTCGAAATGCAGAATGTGAGATCTTCCCCTGTCCTGTTGAATCACAACCTGCATTTTAACAAGGTCCCCTGGTGATTCGCAGCCACATTAAACTTCAGGAAGCGCTATCTGTTATAAAACTTTGACTTTTACTCTGAGAATAGTGGTTGGCTGCACATGGTTGTCGTTGGAAAAATAGAAGGCAGGGCAGTCTTTAAAAAATACCGATGCCCCGTTGCACACCCAGGAATTCTGATGTAATTGGTTCGAGCATTGGGATTTTTAAACACTTGCCATGATTCTGATGTGCAGTAAGGGTCAAGGATGGCTGCTCCAAGTAACATAATTTGATTTTCCATTACAAAGGATCAAGAAGCCTGTATGAGAACAGCACTGTAGAAATAATCATGAATATAATGGGTAAAGATCCAATTCATACCAATAAGACAGATGTTTAAATTAGAACTTCTAGTATTTTAGCACTGTGTTGAAGAAAAGTGGCAAGGGTAGGCGTCCTTGCTTTGCCTCCTGATCTTAGAGGGAAAGCTTTCAGTTTTTCACCATTATCATGTTAGCTGTGGGCTTTTCAGATATGACCTTTATTATGTTGAGTAGATTCCTTCTATACCTAGTTTGTTGAGAGTTTTTATCATGGAAGTGTGTTTAATGCTATGAGGTGCTGCTTCATCTGTTGAGATGATCCTGTCGTCTTGATTCTTCCTTCTGTTAATGTAGGGCATCACATTCATTGATTTGCACATGCTGAGCCATCCCTGCATCTCAGAAATTTTGGTTGGTCGTGGTGTATGATCCTTCTAATGTGCTGTTGAATTTGGTTTGCTAGGATCATGTTGAGGATTTTTGCAGCTGGGTTTCTCGAGGATATTGGCCAGTAATTTTCTTTTCTTCTAATATCTTTAAAGGTTTGGCTTTAGTATCAGGGTAATGCTGGCCTCAGAAAATGAGTTTGGAAGTGATGTTCCCCTCTTCAATATTTTGAAGAGTTTAAGAAGGATTAGCATTAATTCTTGAAATGTTCGGTAGAATTCACCAGTGAAGGCATCTTGTCCTGGGCTTTTCTTTGTTTGGAGGTTTTTGGTTACGAATTAAATCCCTTAATTCAAGCCAGAGCTAATAGATGAGAAAAAGAAAGAAAAGGCATTCAAGTCTGAAAGAAAGAAGTAAAATTACCTCTGTTTGCAGGTGACATGATCTTATATGCAGAAAACCCAAAGACTTCACATCCAAACACACAAATGGTAGATCTAATAAATGGATAAAGTAAAGTTATAGGATATATAATGAACATATAAAACTCAGTTGCATTTTTGTACACTAACAATGAACTATCTGAAAAGGAAATTAAAAACATACAGTCTCATTTACAATAGCATTAAAAATAAAATATATTGAAATAAATTTAACCAAGGAGGAGAAAGACTTGTACACCAAAAACTACAAAACATTGCTGAAAGAAACTAAAGATACAAGTAATGGATTAGAAAATTAAATAATGTTAATATGTCCATACTACCCAAAATGATCTACAGATTCAGTGCAATCTCAATCAGAATCCCAATGGCATTTTTTTATAGAAAAAGAAAAAAATTCCTAAAATTCATATGGAACCACAAGAGACCTCGAAGAGCCAAAGCAGTCTTAGAAAAGAAGAACCAAGCTAGAGGCAACACACTTCCGGATTTGAAGACATATTACAAAGCTATGGTAATTAAAACAGTATGGTACTGGCATAAAAATAGACATATAGGCCAATGGAACAGAATGAGGAGTCCAGAAATAAACCCACACATGTGTACAGTCAACTGATCGTTGAAAGGGTGCCAATACACAATAGGGAAAAGATAGTCTCTTCAATAAATGGTGTTGGGAAACTGGATATCCACATGCAAAAGAATGAAATTGGATCCTTATGCCACATACACACACACAAAACCAACTCAAAGACATAAATGTAGACCTGATGAAACTAAAAAATTCATAGAAGAAAGCAGAGGAAAAGCTTCGTGCCATTGGTCTTGGCAATGGTTTTTTAAATATGACACCAAAAGCACAGGCAACAAAAACAAAACAAGTGAGACTACATCAAACTAAAAGCTTTGCTTCCTGCAAAGAAAACAATCAACAGAATGAAAAGGCAACCTACAGAATGGGAGAAAATATTAATATGTGCAAACCATATGTCTGATAGGTAATGAATCTCCAAAATATATAAGGAACTTCTACAACTCAATAGCAAAAGAACTAATAATCTGATTTACAAATGGGCTAAAGACTTGAAATAGACATTACTTCAAAGAAGACATAGAAATGGCTAGCTGGTATATTAAAAAAAAATCTCAATGTTACTAGTGAACGGAGAAATGCTAAGGAAAATCACACTGAGATATCTCATACCTATCAAGATGGCTATTATCAAAAAAACAAAAGACAGCAAGAGTTGGCAAGGATGTGTGGAGCACAGGGAATCCTTGCACACTTTTGATGGAAATGCAAGGTGATGTGGTTGCTATGGGAAACAGTATGAAGGCTAGTCAAAAAATTAAAACTAGCATATAATCCAGCAATCTTATTTCTGGGTATTTATGCAAAAGAATTGAAATCAAGATCCTAAAGAGAGATTAACATTCCCATGTTCATTGCATTATTCACAATATCCAAGATACAGAAACAACCTAAATGTCTATTGACAGATGAATGGATAAAGAGTGTATATACATAGAGTAAAACACTATTCAGTCTTAAAAAAAAAAAAAAAGAAAGAAATCCTGTAATATGCAACAACATGGATGAACTTTCAAGCTATTTTGCTAAGTGAAATCAGGCTAAGTAGCTGAATGTCAAATGTGTTTATGGTCTCTCTTGTGCCTGAAACAGATGGTTGGCTGATCTTGTGAACAAAGCCACTATTAATATATAGATTTCCCTGGTAACCCACCCCTTGTGATTGCACCTAAACTCTTTTAACAGTAGACTCCAACATCTCTGTGTGCACAGGCACTCCTGAGGCAAAGGCATATTTGTAAACTCATCTTGGCTAGGAGGCCTCCTTGTGTAATGGACCCAGCACAGGCTTTGGGGTAAAACAGAGTTGGGTTCAGTTCTGACTCTTGTCACTTACTTGCTGTGGGATTTCCGGTTTGTTCCTAACCCTCACCGATCTTCATTTCCTTGTGTATAAAATGAAGATTCTGATGTTTTCCTTGCAGAATCGTGAGGATTAAAAAAATGCATAAAATATTTGACACATACAGTCATTCAAAAAATGGATGCTTTAATTATCTTCTCTTTTGGGCTTGCGTATTCCCTAAAAACCAACCATCTTGGTCACAAAGATAAAATTCTTATGTAATCATTCTGTTTTGCAGCAAGGAAGGGTTTTAAGAAAAAAAAAAAACCCACAGTATTTCTCAGTAGAGGCAAGTGAAGGGAGAGTTCTGGGTGTCAGTATAAAGATACGCCCTTTTGGATCAGGGGATTTCAGAAAGGTAGGTGGAATTACACTGGGATTTATACTCCCGTCAAGCTGAATTTTCAGAGCCAGCCTCTCTGCAGATGTTTGGTGCTGATAACTCAGTTTCTAGGTTCACTTGATCAGTTCTCCCGCTAAGCCAGAACTAAATGAATCCCAAATGATCTCCAGCTATTCTAGGACAAGTGTCATTTTCCTTAAAGCCAGTCATTACACCTCTTCCCCCGATGTGTATTCCACATTTTCCCTGCCAAACAATTTCTGTAACAAAGACTACAAAAAACAAAAGTGTTTACTTTCAAAATATCGCAAGCTACTTTAATTGAAAGAAGATGAGATGTAAAAACATTTGATCTAAGTACACACTAACCCTAATACGATGTAGTTACGAAACTCTAAAAGAATGTAAAAATGAAAAAAAGAATTCGTTTAATTGCATTTTATTGGAAGAGAATAACTCTGTGCTACAAATCTATCTTTAAAAAAAAAACAAATGCACTAGTTTTTAATATTTTGTGTGTCTAAAAATTAGATGGGTGACTTAATAAAAATGTGAATTCTTACGTTTCACTAACAAAGATTCTGAATCATTGGTTCTGGGGTGGGGGCCCTGGAATATGCCTTTCAAGCAAGCATGCAGGTGACCTTCAGGCAGATTTTCTTTATTTTGTGGAACAATTGGAGAATGAAATTTTGTTGGTCGCAGAGGCCTTGGAAAAATTCAGTTCCCCCAACTTTTCACAAAATTGCCCTATTGACCTGCAATTCTGGACTATTTCTATCAACGTGATTTTAGCCTTCCGCACTCCACCTTCCTGTATTCCAAGGAGTTCAAGATACTCTGAACTCGATAATGAAGCCAATGTAAATTTCACATTGTATTAATAGCAAATACCTCTACCTAGAGACTATTGGTGCAGGGGTGGTCAAAGTCTGTTCTGTGGACAGATGCCCATCTGTGAATCGTTCATCAGTTGGTGACAAAATCAGTACAGAAATTAAAAGTAAGCCTTCAAAACCATTGGCAGCATTTTAACATAGTGATTTTGTTTGTTGCATCTACTAAGTAAAATAACTTGGGCTTTCTTTTTGTAGGTCTTTACTTTCCTTTGTATTTTTCCAGTATTCATTCTGATGGCATTTTTTGAGGGTATTGAACCATGACGGATGGGAAATTGTAAGTAAGATTGTTCTTTCACTGCAGGTAGTTTGAGAAGCACTGGTCTAGATCACCTTATTTGTAGCTACTCTTTATTTATGGTTTCCCTTGAGATAGTGATTTATGATTGCTCAGAATTGACCATTCTCCTCTCTATTCCTGACTCATACCATAGCTGTTGCTAAGCCTATTTGTAGTTATAACTAGACAGTGAAGATAAGGAGAACTATTTGTTTCTTTATGTATATTTACTTTATTCCAGAAAGGATTTCAGGAAGCTGGCACAGGGGCTAAGAAGGCTGGGATGGAATGAGGCTTTCGAAACTTAGGAAACACTTTCTGTTTCCAAGGAAAGACTCTAATGGCATTTTGTATGGGGTCTTCTCTTTCTCCCATTCTCTGCCAGATGATCAGCGCTTAGAAGCTGGTCTTGTTTGCCTCATGTTTGGATCTGTGTGGGCCTCAATGCCAGTTCTTGTTTTGACAATGTGTGCAAGGCCACTTGGCAGGTGGAACACAGAAAAAGCTATTCTGAAATTTAAGTATGACTGGTTGACCTGCCCTACGTACAATTTGTAACTGCCAGATACACATTTCTTATGTCTCTGAGTCACATCCCCCACCTCACCACTGTCCCATGTAGATGAAGTGTAAAAGGTGGTGAAGTCCAAACCCAAGGGCAATATTTTCATCGTTCGTTGCACTGTTTCTGTTAACCTGTAGTGGTAGACAGATCTAACTCCTAGTTCTAGATGGCTTCCACATACTCTGCCAATACTGTAATTTTCTATAGTCCTGTATTAGTTTCTTATTATTGAAACAAATTACCACAGTTGACTGTCTTGCAACAAAAGGTATTTATTCCCTTACAGGGAGTCCCGGAGTCTGGAATGAGTCTTGTCCTTGGGTTTGGGTGCTACCACCTTCTACTTCATCTACATGGGACAGTGATTAGGTGGGAGTTGAGACCTCCCTCCCCTGCCAGCATTATTTGCATCGTGGCTGCATCACTCTAATCTCTGTGTCTGTCATCATATTGCCTACTTCTCTTGTTGCTCTTCTTCTCATAGTATCTCCTTCTAGTATCTCTCTCTTTTAAGGACATTTACGATTACATTTTGAACCTACCTGGGTAATCCAGAATAATCTCTCCATCTCAACGTCATTAATGTAATCACACGTGCAAAGCCCCTCTTGCCATGTAAGGTAACATAATCATAGGTTCCAGGGATTAGCATGTGGGCATGTTACGAGGTCATTATCCAACCTACTACAGACCCCAATAAAAATTCCTTAATCCCCTTTTTCTAATCCAATTTTTGAAATGTCAAAGCAGAGACTTTTTTTGCGTGAGGGATTTTATTGGCTGCAAATTTAATATTGAGGCAAAAAAGTATTTAAGAATGCAAGGCTTAGAATGAGACTATGTGGATTAAAATTCTAGCTCTGCCACTTTTACAGTCTGTGTAACATTACAAATGACCTCTTTGTGCCTTATTTTCCTCAATTGGGGAATGGATAATAATAGTATCTACTTTATGGTATTCTTATGGGGATGAATGAGTTAGTTTAAACCAAGAACCTAGGTCAGTATCTGGAAACATAGTAAGTGTTCAATAAATGTTAGCTATACTATGTTGTTGTTAAGCAAGTATGTACTGGTTCAACCTGTACCAGGCACTGCGACAGATCCTAGGGATATTTTCACATGAGTTATTCTATTTAGTATTCATAGAAGTTGTGAGTATTGTGGATTGGCTTCCTAAAGCTTTATTCCACCTCTCTCTAGCTTGTCTGTCTTAGGTCAGGCTCCTCAGCAAGCAGATTGTGCGGTGAATGATTGTATGTGGGAAGTTTATATTGGAGAATGATTATGAGATCAATTGCTCTGGGGGCATAAAAGACCTGAGATTGGGCAGAGAAAGGGGTTGAACTATGAGACGGTCACAAGAAAGGATTTAGTTAATTCCATGAGTACCTCTAGTGCTGGGAAGACCCTTCGGGAGTGATCCTGCCTCGAGGGGCAGAGGGTTGGGTCTAGTTCTTCACACCTAGTGTGGACCAGTCATTAGATGCAGTGTGCCTCATCATGGACTAGTTGTCTTTCTTCAGCTGATGGCAATTGCCGGAGAAAGACTCCACTGAGAGATGTCAACTACCCACAATCTGATAAGCAGATGACATGTGTGGCTCCGTCCTCAAGGAGCATCTGGGCCACCTACCCAGGTGGCATTGTCTGCAGTGCTCTCCTAGCCTAGACATTCCAAAGTCCAAAATCTCAGGGTCTTGCACCGCCTTGCAGGTGGAGAGCTGCGTGGGATTTTGGTACTAGCAATCAAAGGCACTCCTGGGAGGCTGCAATTCAGAAATGAGTTCCGTAGAGACAGAGCAGACAGAGATACTCAGTTGCTGAGGAGGGCTGTAGTGCAGACAGGGTGGTTTTTCAGACAGAGGCTTCCTAACCTGGCACCTTCTGGCATCGCTGGTGACACCTTCCCTGCCATCCTGGAAGAGGCAGTGTGATACTGGGGACTGGGAAGTGTTCCAGGAAGTCAGGTTAGAGCGAGCTCTTCCAACCTTTCTGTGATTTTGTAAGCCACTTAATACCTGACAATAAATTATTTCTTCTTAATTTAGCCAGAGGCTAAGTTTGCGGCAAGTATATACTAACCAGTTGTAACAATCTTATGGTCTCTTGTAGATAAGAAAACTGAATGTCGCTGGAGTGCAGTGATGTGCATAGCAGATTCTGGCTCCAAATGCTGTGCTCTTTCCCTCTAGCAAGGTTAGAAAATATGCATTATGTATGCTACCACTCATCTCTCCTCCCATGTCCAGAAATGGGATCATGATCCTTAGTACACAGTTGTAGAAAGCCACAACCAATTGATAAAAGTTAGATATAGATAAAATCTATTTTTAACATAGCTCTATATTACACAATATTTAACTGCACTGAAGGAGCAAGTCTAGTCTCTTGATCGTCCTTCTTTCTTTACCCTTCTTTCTTAATACATTTCATGACCTCTTCCCAGCCTAATGTTTGCAGATCTCACAGTTCTTCCCTAGGGTGGTGTTCATTAAGTGTTTTATCCTCATACCTAGGATTTTGACACGTAAAAGATGACCTTCACAAGAAGGCAGTGCTTTAACCCTAAAGCAGGAACTAGTAATAGAATAAGTTTAGAATACTTGAAGAGAAATGCTTCAATTATTGCTGGGGACTGGCACTTCCCCTAGTTACAGCACTTTGCACCATTTTGCTCAGCAAATATTTTTTGATGGGATGCTTTTCTAATTTGTCTGCTAATGGCTGTGTGGGCAAGGGCAGAAGACTTGGATTCCAAACAAAGAGCAGGATTAGGGTTAAAATGATTTCTTCCAGGGACGGCTCCCAGGGTAATATTCTAGAGCATAAATTTAGCTTGGCTGATATTTTGTGAAGGAAGTAGAGGAGTCTTTATTTATTTTGAAATGCAATAGCCAAGGATTCAGCCTTTGATTTCTCTCCAGATATGGTTGGAAGTTCTGAAAAGGTCTTTTGGGTGCCGGGATCTTGTTGCCCCAATGCTAATCATCTTGGTGTCTCTCCTGGGTAGCTGTCACCTGCCTTTGATCTCTCACCCTATTTCTGGCTGTGTGTGTTGACTTTCATAGCTGTAGATTGGTTTGCTTCCTTCTATTTGCCTAATGGATCCATTTTCCAGCTGAGGGTTAATACCTAAAAGCTATGACTTCAGTGGCAATGCCACTCACCCATTCTTAAAGTGAACACGTGTATGTAATATAAACAGGGTGTATCACCTGCTTGGGGAACATATACCAAAGCTGCGTGTTTTTACAGATGTGTTAAATAAAATACTCCTTAACTACATTGGTGGTTTGACCTAGAAGCCTCCATATTTTAGGTCTCACCTAGTACGAAATGGATAAAAGAACTGACATTTATTAAGTCTTGATTATGGTAGGTGCTGTGATAGGCATTGAAATACACAAATGTCATTTCAGTCTCACAGTGTTTTGTGAGGTGGGGATGATTATTCTGTGGGGTGAATTAACCCAAGGGCACAGAGATCTGGATCCACTTGTGACTGACCGTGCAGAACATCCATCTAGTTAGTCCTGCTAGACATGCTGGAGGTGACCTGTGGTGATCTGCTAACCACGGCTGGTCTCAGGTTTTACTTTCCCTCTTTGGTTTCATTTATGTTCACATAAGTGCAGGAAAAAGTGAAGTGGAGGTGAGAAACCATGGATTCTGGTCCTAACATTGTCATGTCATTAGCTCACTGTATAATGTTGGGCAGAACACTTGGCTTTTTTGGGGCTGTTTCTTATCTGTGGAAGGGGTGAGTTGGACTGAATTAGTGCTGATTCTCCCTTCCGGCCTTCTGAGCTGCCTCGGAGTGGGGAGTGCTCCAGGAAGGACATTCTACTTGATCTGAGTCTTGAAGGATACGTAAGAGTTTACCGGCAAAGAAGGAGAACAAGGACATCCTTGAGATGTCACTTCTGTATGTAGGTATGACAGGACACAAGCTTGGAGAACAGTGGGAAGCCATGGTACGGTCTGTGGGTAAGACACACGGATAAGGTGTGCAGAGGAGGACATGAGGCAGTTTGGGAGCCCATTGTAAAGTGCTGTAGAGGCCAAATTAAGGCATTTGATACAGTCACAAAAGCCAATGAAAGTCTTTAATCTGTGGAAATCACTGCCAGAGCTGTACTTCAGAATGATTAATAGCAATAGCAAGAATGGGTTGGAAGGAGAGAAGTAAGATGGGAAAAAAAAAACAGGTTTTGCATATTAATATTCCAGATGAAGAAGATGAGGGCTTAATTAAGATTTTTGCAGAAGGAACAGAAAGAAAGAACCAGTTTCTAAAGAGATACCTGAGTGTGACAATACTTTCTCTATCATACTGGTCTGTTATCTTGTATATTTCGTAGATTCTAAAAGCACATGTAAAAAATATTTAAACATTTTTGAAATTGGAATTCATCTTACCATTGATTTATCCTGGTTTAATTAGCAGAGTATATTTTTTTCTTTTTCTTTTTTTTTTTTCCTCCCTTTTTTAATCGTCAGGATCTCGCTCTGTCACCCAGGCTGGAGTGCATTGGCACTGTTGTAACTCACTGCAACCTGAGACTCCTCAGCTCAAGCTATCCCTCCTGCCTCAGCCTCTGTAGTAGCTAGGACCATAAATGTGTGCACCATGACCGTTAATTTAAAAAAAATTTTTTGTTATAGAGAGAGTCTTGCTATATTGCTTTGAGTGGTCTCAAACGCCTGAGCTCAAGCAATCCTCCCACCTCAGTTTCCCAAAGGGCTGGGATTATAGGCGTGAGCCGCTGCATCTGGCCAATTTCTTGTTCTTTCTAAACACATAGAAATAATGATGAGTGTAACTATCTGTGGTCCCTTAGATATAGCAAAATAAGGTAAATTATTGTCCAGTTTTCTCATATTCCCTGTACAAAAGCCCTTTAAAGTCTTCTAGTCCAGTTGAGACAAAAATCACTGCCCTTGTTAAGGAGAGCAAAGTAAAAAGATAAAAATTAATCTGGCTACCCTTAGTAAATAAAGGATCCAATTGTTTGTTTAACATGCAAATCTACTCCCTACTGCAGTTATTTGCTTCTAGATGAAGTTAGTTCTGTTCCGTAAATAAAATAGCCAAATAATCAGATTCTTCCTTAAGAAAAGCAGCATAGGATAGTTTTAAAAATACTTGTTAAAAGCTTTAATTTTGAGTTTTGCATTTGGGGCACTAGTTGTGTGACCTTCAGCAAGTCATTTAAGCCTCTCTGAGCCGCTCAGTTGTTTCACTGGTTTCAAGATTAATCTCATGAAATTGTTGGGAGGCTCAAACCAGGATAATATATTCACATAATGTAAGAGAATCTTTTCTTTGTTAATCCATTATCTTATTTGAGTGCTTCGTAAGCTTCGAATTACTATGCAGAACTCAGCTGCTGGCCATGTCTGCATGCCAGGTGGTGTGTTCATAGCCTATCTCTAAGGCCTGGTATCTCAGACCTCCAGAGAGTCATCTTGTTTAACCTGTTTTGTGATTTGGCTCAGAAAGCACATTTTGGTGGCGGATGTGGTATTATGAATGTTCTAGAGGGGAGAGTGGTTTGCCAGAAAACTTTGCCAATTGAAAGCAAAGTGAAAATTCAGAATTACGGAGATTTAATTTCCTGCCGAATAATTCTCCACAAGCTGTGTAAACTTCTCTTCACTGAACAAATACTCAAAATAAAATACCTTAGATGTGCTTTTCCTTTTTAATAAGAAAATGTTCATATTATTTGCATGTGGAGCCAAGGGAAGAAGAAGGTCTGGCTCCCCTGAGCTGAGTTTGCACAAGTCATCAAGAATCCTGCAGTGCCCTTGACCTGTGGAATTGAGAAGGGCTGGGTGACAAGAGCCGTTTTCCAACGGCTTCTTGCCAGCGAGAGCCCCATAGATTGCCTTTGGGCTAGTTCCTTGCAGTCTTTTTAACTTTATACTTTTAAAGTGAATTAACCATTTATGGAAGATGCTTTACAATAGTGCCTGCGCACCTACGATGAGCCAGCCCTGAGGTCAAGTGGATTGAAAATAAACGTGGTCCTTGACTTCCCAGAACATAATTTGGAAGGGAAAAGGGCCAACCAGATGTTCATACAAATAAATACATAGATAAAAACTGTGATAACTGTCAGTTAACACTAGTGCATCCAAGGAAAACTATTTAACAAAGGACATTTGAACTAGAACCTAAAGTCTAGGTAGGAGGTGACCAGCTCTGGAGAGCACAGATGCATGTTCAGGCAGCGGTAGTTTCTGTGCAAAGTCTCTGAAATAGAAACAGCTTGCTGCCCTTGAGAAACTGACATGAGACCAGTGTGCAGGACGTAGTATGAGGGAGAATGGTACAAGAGGAAGAGAAATGGTCAGTTCCCAGATAAGATAATGAAGCCCTCCTCTTACGGACCTAAGCACAGTAAGAATCCATTGAAAGGTTTAATCAAGGGAATAACCCAATCAGATTCTGTTTTACAGAGATCACTTTGCCTGCTGTGTGGAAATCCACACAGAGTGAAGTATGCAAGCAAGGAGACTAATTCGAGAGCTTTTGTAATCTTTTTAGCAAGGGATAGTATTGAGGTGGACTAATTTGGTCACACAAGTGATGGAGAACAGTGTGCAGTTTTTAGAAACATTTTATAGTCAGGGTCTGCATGACTTGGTTCTGACTGGATGTGAGAAGTGAGGGATAGGCACTAGTCCACGTTGAATCTCAGACTTCCAACTTGAACGCTAGATGGATGTATTGTAAAACCGTTTACTAACTCAGTTACACTGAAGAAGGAAGGTTGGGGTATTCCTTTGTAAGTTACCTGGTGCTTTCGTCTTACGATTCATCGGAGTTCCTCTTTCATGCTTGACTTTGGCCAGTCTGATGACCGTATGTCATGGTGTTTGCCTCTTGGTGATGAATCTCCTAGGTGTCCATTGCACTTCTAATACTTGGATGTCCAGATTTCTAGCAAGACCTGGGAAATTTTCCTCAAGTATTCCCTCAAATAGGTTTCTAGCCCTTGTGTATTTTCTTCTTCACCCTCAGGGATGCCTATGGTTCTTATGTTAGGCTTCTTTACATAATCCTATACTACTTGTAACTTTTTTTCATTTCTCTTATTTCTCTGTTCTTTCTTTGACTTGTTTAATTCAAAGGTGGTGTTTTTCACCTCTCAATTTCTTTCTTCTGGCTGATCTAGGCTATTCTTAAGGCTTTCTACTGTGTTTTGTATTTCCTTGAATGAATTTTTCATTTCCAGAAGCTCTACTTGATTTTTTTTTTAATAATTCAATTTCTTTAGTGAATTTTAATTCATTTCCTGCATTGTTTTTGTGGTTTCTTTGTGTTGGATTTTCATTTTTTCGTGTATTTCATTGAGCTTCCTTAGAATCCATATTCAAAATTCTTCATGGGTCATTTCAGTGTTCTTATTTTGGTTGGTTAGCATTGGTAGGAGTTACTGTTTTCACAGTGCATTTTCACACTGATTCTCTAAAGGCATCTTGATATTGCAGGGAAGCAGGTAAGATGATATCATTATTCACATTCTTCCCCCTCAGAGAAGAAATTGAATTTAAGAAAGTTTGAGTGATTAAGCCAAGATAAGTGGCAATTGCAGTTACAGTCATGTGAGAAATAATTGATAAATACCCACATATTAGTGACATACGTTGGTACAAAACTGGAAGAAAATATGCAAAAGTAAAATATTTAATTGGAAAGATCAGATTGCTAGTGATATCTCAAAGCTGTTTTTTCCCCTGCTGTATTACAGCCGTATTATGTTTTCTAAACAAATTAAAAAGTGGTATGACTTGGTAGGCTACCATTTAAGTGTTTGGACTTAATATTACAAATACATACAAATATGTATACAAACATATAGGCTTCTGTTTAGAAATCCACACGAATGAAGTTATTTTAAAAGAAGTCACCAAGTGAGCACAAGGGTAGTATATCAGAGAAGGTTAGGGATATAGTCTTTTACAGTGTGCCCTCCCCAATCCCTAGTTCACCATATATCTCAAAATTGTAATTTGGGGGAGTTTGTTAGTGGATCATGATTATCCATGAATAAGCGTGTGAACTGATGGGGAGACTTAACCATTGCCTGCTCCAGCTCGCGTAGCCACAGGAGCATGTGTGCTTATGCCGTTGTGCCCTCTGTGGGGAAGTCATGATAATACTATCAGGGAAGAAGAAAGACTGACCCAGAGAGAGATCTGTTGCTGTGAATTAATCATGAAAGTGATAATGCCCTTGCAAGGGCATGTATGGGAAAAGGTAAGGCAAGAATTTGAAGACGTATATTTTCCCCAGAGTTGGTTGAAAAAAAAAATCAATATTCTGAAATACATGATTTAATATATGATTTCTAAGAATTTGGGGCAGTATAGCAGGCATGCCATTGAAAAATAATTAGCAACTGGAAGCACTGTTGAGAATATCAACCCTCTTCTGTGTATATGTTGTGTTTATGAAAAACGTAAACGGTGGCTTGGGATTTAAACAAACTGTCTAATCCAATATCTTGGTGAGAACATAATGCCTATTAATATGATAAAAATCATGGAAGGCCAAATTGCAACTTTCTAGCATAACCACTGTAGAAGAGTGGACTTAAAGAAGCAGCTAAACCTTCCTGCCTCATTCCATAATGGGTATGACATACATTCAAATGGCAATACACACTCTGGGTTACAGAACATAGGTTGAATAATCCCAAGAGAATGGCTAGTTCTACTTTGTTCCCTGTGATCTGCTTATCTCTTGCTGATGAATGCATTACTTATCTTTATAATGCTATATAGTTACTTACAAATGAACCCCCTGTCCCTCAAACAACAGTAATCTACTCTTCTCAAATGTGAAAATTTGATTTGGTGGTGAAGTTGCTTTGAGAATGTCCAAATGAAAACAGCAGGCTCAGAGCTTAGAGTGATTAAGGACTTCTACATTTTATTAATCTTCCACCATTACTTTAGAGATGAGTTTTCCTCTACTTTGAATTAAAAGCTTCATGTCTTCTTGGTAAGCACTTTATGTCCTAACACAAACCTGTTATAAAATGGCAGCTCCTTCCTCCTCACATCAGAGATGATTGGTCAACAGTGGTCAGGAACCATCTGGTCAAGGACTTCCCTCTACAAGGCTTGGGACTCACTTTGTTCGTTTTATGGTGGAGCCCATGCCTCTTTAAGGTTTCTTGGGCACAAGTAATCAGCCTGCAGGAGAGGAGGTTGAGGGAAGAACGAGAGCACCATGCTGAATAAAATGGACACAGGGACCTCTTCAACGTGGGACTAGTCAAGTGGCTCCTTGGGCCAGACCACGTGATCTGAACCAGAACCCAGAGGTGGTTTAAGCTTTTACGTTGCTAGATCAGTGACCATAGCTGTATCACCCATAGGACAGCAGCTGGGGCATCTGGTTATTTTCACAACTGAACAATCAAGGAGTCTTTCTCTTATGAAAATCTTGAACTCGAGCGTTAGGTGGCAGGGGTACCTCACTTGACCTATGGAAGCATGACAGGTGAAGGACCACTATGTTCAGCAGCACAGCTTTCATGCAGGGGGTCGGCGTCTCTGCATCGGCTCTTCCACAGCGAGTGGACCTTTCTCCCTTTGTTGTGGGTTTCATAATCATGGCAGAAGTCAAACGGTTGAAGAGAATTAAAATGTGCTCAGCAACTTCTTTCTCAACAGGCTCTTCCCGTCCACCATTTGTCCAGCCAGTGCTATTTTCAGGGGACATGTGTTTGTGCTTTCTTTGGGTTTAGTATCCACAGTCTGGCCTATGTCCCTGGCTATTAGCCTCTTCCTTCTTTGCTCTTCCAGCAGAAACAGAGCTGCCTTCACCTCGGTGACTTCCCGGGGACAAGTGCCCAGCTGCACTCCCACGGTGTGTATTACTCTGTTACAGGAAAATTAAGATTTAACGCACTCACAGATATACACATACACATCTAAGTCCTTGCTGCCTGGGGTCACAGTTAGGAAATTCAAGTTTTTTATTTTCAAAGCAATTCTTTTTGAGGGGAAAACTCCAATTATTTAAAGCATCCATTTTTTTTGATCAGACGCATAGGACAATGTGCGTGCGTGTGTGTGTGTGTGTGTGTGTGTGTGTGTGTGTGTGTGTGTGTGTGTGTCTGTCTGTCTGTCTAAATCTGATGAGTCTAAATGTGATCTTCCTACCAAAGAGGACTTTGCACACCCTCCTTTCCATAATGCAGCTCCTACCAATTCACCCCTAAGGGTACACCCCCTGGCCATTGCCCTGCACAGACTTGACCATAAACTACTCAGTTAGGATTTGACGACATTTGTAGATGCTGCACACCGATTACAACTTCACAGTAAACAATTTGGATTCTTAAAATCAGTTAAGAATGGCAGGAAACCTGAGCAGGTATGAACACGTTAGTATCTCTGGTAGGACCATTTTTTGCAGAATATTGGCAAATCTGAATGATTGAGGAATGGCTCAGTATTGAACTTCTTACTGAGAGAGTTGGGCTCGATGTTATTCTTAAGGGCACCCAAGGAAGTTGAAGAAAGGAAAAAAAAAAAACAAACTCATAATCTTAAACTAGAGGCTAAAGTTTGAGCAGTGTCACACCCGTTAAATATTTTTCTTAAAGTCTAATTATTTTTATTTACTACTGTCCCTATTTTTAAATATGCCTCCTCTTGCTTTTTCCAAAGTGATACAATTTACTTTAACACATTTGAAAAATACAGTAAAACACTAAGAAGAAAGTAGAAATCATTTGTTACTCAAATTTTAGAGATAATCACTATTAATATTTTGATATGTGTATTTGTGGGTATATATGTATGTGAGTATATCTACCATATGAAGGAATATTTATATACATAGGTGTATTTGGTTATACTGGGGTGTGTATGTATATATTTGCATTGTATATACATGTATTCACGGTTTTGCTGTGTTAGTACATTTGTATTTAGGATATATTCATATATGAATCCTCTATAATATTATTTACATGGCAAATAGTATTCCATCTTATGTTTTATAATTCAATGTTGAGCATTTATAGAATTTCAGATTTTTCACAAGAATGATTTGATGATTATAATTGTAGATTTAATGATTTTATTCCTATAAGAAATGTCGTTTGCTCAAAAGGCTGTTTTTTTAAATTCATATTCTTAAATTGCCTATCAAAATTGTTTATGGTGCCCAAACCAAAAGATCATTGGAATCCTTCCTTATTTCTCCACAGCCTTGCTCATAAGTTCTGTTAATATTAAATGGATAATTTTGTGAGCAACACATTTATATTCCCTGATGACTATTGAATTTGAATCGCTTTGTGATCAGTGGTTACTTATTTTTCTCCTTGTGAACACTGTTTATGTTCTTACCCATTATTCTATTGCGGGTATTGTTCCTTACTGTTTATTGATACGAATGCATTTTTATTTCTGTTCGGATGTTGCTTATACAATGCTAGCTCAGAGATTTTGCCAGAAAATGTTACACAGTCTCTTTGATTTCACCCAGGTGTGATAAGCTTTCTCAATTTCATACAGAAGTGTTTGATTTGAATGAATTTCACTCTATAATATCTCTGTTACTTAGAATGTTATACATGCTCATACAGTTCATTCTCATTATTCATTTGTAAATTTGCCGCCTTGATGAAATTTACTTGTAATCCTAGAATAATACTTGCGGTGCTTTTCATGGTCATTTGCGAACATGCATATGGGCTAGCAGCAACGAATTTCAGTCCCCCAGTGAGTATGTTATCGGCTGAGGTGAAAAAGTCAATGCTCTGTTGTATTTCGGTTTCTGTATCAAAACAAGTATGTTTTTATGGTAAACTTGTTTATTTTTATTAAAAAGTGGCATGTTTTATTTTTACATATTGGTGCTCTTTGTTGGGGAATTGTCTGTTTAAAATGGTCCCCAAGCGTTGTGCAGAAGGGCTGTCTGGTGGTCCTAAGTGCGGGAAGACTGTTGTTTTCCTTATGGAGAAATTATGCATTATAGAAGCTTTGTTCAGACATGAGTTATAATGCTGTTGGCTGTGAGTTCAATGCTAATTAATCAAAGTATGTATAAAATATGGTTCTTTAAACAGAAACCCACATAAAACAATGTTGGGTATTGATCGGTTGATGAAAATGTTGTGACCAAAGGCTCGAAGAGCAGGAATCTAAGCCTGTACTTCCTCTAGGGGCAGGGGTTCATTATTCACAAATTCCGTGTTCATAGCCACTTCATAGACTATAACAAAAATAATGAGAATCAATTGTATTTCCTTTAAAGGCATGATATGCTAAACCACTGAACACTTGCTCTATTTCTACCATTTTCTCCCTTTTTAACCTTTTGATCTCCCAGCTTTCTTGGAGAGTGTTGCAAATTTGACTCCATGTTGCCGATTCATTTTTTTTTTTACAATATTAAATCTGCCTCCAATGAGGATTATCGGACTTCTTTTTTGTTGTTGTTGTGGGTTTTCATCCATTTGTATCTTTTGGGGTATTAACAGAAAGAATCGGGAAGTCTTACCACAGTTTACTTAAAAAAACCACTTTGAACTGGAAATCTGTAGATGTAGCTTTGCTTTTAGTTGTTTGATGTGTCTTGAAACATAGTATACCAAAATGATAGGCAGACATGAAGATACTTCCTTCATTTTCTTCAACGGTAAACAAGGCTTCTTTAGCAAACAGCATTGATTGTTATTACATTATTATTAATAATTAAGCAATATTTCAATCATTAAAGAGGGTGATTTTCTCCTAAAATAGTTATTTATACATCATCCGTTAGGATGGTCCTACTCTTAGGAAGCAAAGGCCAATAAGTATCCTAGAAATTGATCCATAGCAACATTTCTCCTCTTTGAATATGGAGTTGAGGTGGGGGTATAGGGGCCAGGGAAGGCAACCATGAGGTCGTTTTACCAAAAGGAACTCATCTTTATTGATAGGCATTTAAAATATATCATCTTCCTTAATAATTACAAAATCCAAATAGTGCAGGCATTTAAAATAGCTTGTATTAATACTTGGATCCTAGCTCTACTACTTACTTATCAGAATACTAATAAGATCTAGCATATAAGGTTAGTATGATAAGTACATAAATCAATGCATGTAAAGGGCACATAGTACGCAACATGTGTTACTTTTATAGCTACAACTATCTTTCAAATAAAAGTGAAGCTCAGAAAGATCAAGTAATTTGAGCACCAAGACAGATGAAGTTTGCCTGTCCTTTAGATTCCTTATCTAACCTCTTCTTGCATTGCAACTGCATATGCTGCAGGATTCTAAGGAGTCAGTGATCAAGCTGTTGTTCAAAATGGTCACTTATCAATAATGACAAAAACAAGAAATAATCATGCATTTTAAAAGGATTACTGGTATTACACAAACATATACATGCTTTCTCTGAAATAATGAGATTTTATTGATTTCTCCCTTTATCCCTTGGCTTCGTACCTGTTTACTGCCCTGCTGCATGGGTCTGCTATGTGTGCTGGGATGTCCCTGACCTTTTTCAGCTCTAGAGTTGCACTGAGGCATAATCCCAGTAGGTGGAGATTGCTGTGCTGCTCAGTGTGAGTGGTTCGTGAAATGCATTCTGAAATCAGCTGTTCCCCAAACGCAGAACTTTCCTCTCTGTCACACCTTATAGATATGGTAAGACAAATCTAACTGTTGGGGAGGTGTTGAAAATGCTTCTAAAGGCTGTCTCAGTGGCTGACGTACCCCAGTCTTTTGACTTAATGGCAGAGGTATAGGATAACAGTACAGTTTTTAGAGCGCTTAATAACATGGTTCTGGCCACTTGATTGCTGGGAGTCCTGAGGCAAATTACTTAATGATTCTGAGCAGCAAATTTATCATCTTAAAAATAGCTTAATGATGTCTGTCATTTAGAATAGTTGCAGGGATTTAATGAAATAATACATACAAAGTATCTGTCTTGTGTCTGTATGTTAAAGGTACTCTTTTATTTATCTTCCCGTTATGAATCTGTCATGTGTGTGCAGAGCATGTTCTCAAGATCATCTCCCACCTCTCAGAAGGTCTCAGATGAAATTGCAGGTTTTGTATAGGATTTCATAAAGAAAATAGGATCCAGGAAAGAATGAACAGAGGGCATTACTTCAGGCTAAAATATTCTTAGGTAAAATGATGGGTTGACAAATTGTTCCTGAATGTGAGAATTGATTTCTAGCCTTGATTTTGTAATCTAGGGAAGTTCTTCCATTGGTCTGGGAGCATTACTATAATGGACAAAGTATGTGGGTACACTATGTCTACTACCATGTGTTTCAAACTAGTATAACTCAGTCTATGTATGCATACGGAGTAACACGTCAATAATCAATGTAGTCACCTCAGTGGAAATAAGTCATTTCTTACCTTCGGACTCATAGTAAAACACCATGTTTTCCTGGGTCTTGAACCTACTGCCTTTGGACTGGAATTTACACCACTGGCTGCCCTGCTTTTCAGTTTTTGCTCTTAGACTGGAAGTGCAAATGGGCTCTCTTGGGTCTCCAGCTTGCTAAGTGCAGACCTTGGGACTTGTCAGCCTTTATGATTGCATGAGTCAATTCCATAAAATAAATCCCATATATATTGATATCATATATTGTATAAATACCTTTAGGTTATATGTATAGGGTGTACATAAAATATAAATTAATTTTGTGATGTTTCTCTAGAGAACCTTGACTAATACATCTTGTAACTAGCCCCTTTATTAAATTCCCTTCAATTATTACATTTGGCATAATATGTAAGGACCCCATCTGATACACGTACCCTAGTCCAATGAGCAACAATAACTATCAGTTATTTCTCAACTTTTATATTATGAAAATTTTTCAGTGAAACTATAATTGATATCATTGACTTTACAAAGTGATTTCTGCTTCTATGCCAAAAAAAAGTTACTAAGGAGTTTTACAGGAACTTTTAGAGCAATGGATTTCCTTCAAGAAAGAAGTAAGACTTTTGAAAATTAGCTTCTTTCTGAAAGTATTTTGCCTTTTTGTAATAAGTTCCCAATGTAAGAACACATTTGCTTTTATATCATTTATTTTAGTTCGTTTGGTGTCAGCTCTTCCAGTGCTGGTATGTGTGGGTCTTAGTAAAAATAGTTTAATTCCCAGTAGAAAGAGTGTCCAATTGTTTTAATTTCCATTATCACAGCTGTAAGCAGCTCTTTGATCTTTGCAGTGGATCAACTTTTGTTGCATTTGAAACCCTTAAGAATGAAGTTTAGTTAGTTGAGAAGGAGAATATTGACCTTGGAACATGCAGGTGCTGATTTAAATGTGCAGGGCAGAGTTGGGAGAAAGAATTGGGCTCTCCAGTGAGGGCTCTGGTGGCTAGAGTTGTTGATCGCCTTGGAAAAAACCTTGATTTCCATCTGGGACTGTTAGTAGATACTTGGCTCATGACTCTCTGTGGCTGAGTTCTAGTTGGGTTAAATTCTGTCCAATATGAATCCCCATTTTCTTCTTTATTCTTGTCCAGAAGTGGCAAGATTATTTCAAGTAGTGAAGGTGAACACAGGTCTCTAATGAGCCCGAGTGAGCCCCACAACCAGGAATTGTTCTCCATTGGTCATTGGAGTTACTGAGCAGAGTTATTCTGTCTGTGTTTATTCTCTCCATACATACAAACTAAGTTTCCTACTTCCATACTCTGACCCCTAAGGCCAGTAATACTATGGCTTTCTGTTTGAGCTCTGTCCTTCCAGAGCTGTGCAGACAAGGAAAATACCCTTGGCAGAGTCAGGAGTAAGATAAGAAAAAGGCAGGCGTCTAGGGTATAAAATTTGAGGCAGCGCTTCATTCTCCAGGTCATACCTGGGCAGGGTCAGGACTCCAGGGCACGTGTCTCCTGACATTTCATACCCTAGTTGCCTCTCTCACTCACCCTATTCGCAGCCCTCTCTGGCCTTCAGGGAAAAAGTCATATGAACTAGAAAAGAGAAAAATGAAACACTTCTATTACTAAGAAACGAGAGAGAAACAAAGAAATATCTCCATTTTATAATAAAAACATAATTTAAAAACTCATATACAGCTATGGATGTAATATACACATGTATCCATAAAGAAAAAGAGAGCCGAGGAGGGGGAGAGACCATGGGTCAGAGATGTCAGGCAGAGTTGGGACAAAGGAAAGCAGTTGGATCAACGTGACCTCTTCAGCACACTGGAGAAAGCTGAACCCTAAGGGCCTGTAGAGAAAATGCAAATGAAAAATAAGGTTGGCTGAATCATAGAACCCTGGAAAAGCTGGACAGGAAGGAGTGAGGGACGTGACTAAAACTAGAGGGTTGGAAGTCTGTGCAATGATTACTTAAACCTTGGTGCCCCTACCCGCCTCTAAATAACTACCTGCCCACTTTCCCCAACTCTTCAGCAGGCAAAAGGTTTATTCCTATGGAGAGGTGAGAATGTGTGTTTTAGACCCGAGGCTAAGCATGGTATTAAAGGTAGGAGGATTAAGAGAAAATACATCTCTGTTGGGGATATTCTTGGCTCTCTTTTAATATTCTTCAGCCAGCATATTGGCAGCCTGCCTTGTATCTCTCTTGGAAAAGAACTGGAAGATTCTTCTCTGGAGAAACTGGCCCAAGAGAAACGCCTACAGAGACTAATATTTGGGAGTGCACCAACAAAAAATGGTCAGGACCTGGCCATATTTATACTAACAGTGTAAGACCTAAACCCACTTATCTCAGAAGCTAACAAATCAAATAGGACAAAAAATATATATATAAGGCTTGAATTATATGAGAAACAAGTTTGGTACATAAAATCTTGTATTTAATAAACAGAGTAAGCAGAAAATATACTGTTAATGAAATTTGTGTGTTAAGCCCCAAAGAAAAAAATCTCCATAAATTTCCATAAAGCAGAATTTTTATAGCCAATATTTACTAGCTCTAATGCAGGAAATTTTAAAGTACCAATAAAAGTACCTCTTGGTTGCAATCAACAGAACTTACTATGGATTTCTTAAGAAGTAAAGAAATTTATTGGAAGGATATCAGGCAGCTTAAAGAATCAACCGTAGGCTGGAGAATGAGGCAAGATGCAAAGAAGTCCAGGCCAGACATCAGGAAAGATAAGCAAGGTCTACTTAGGGCATCACCTTGTGCATTGCTGTCGTTAGACACTTGCTGCCACTGGAATCTTACTACTGTCTTCACCTCTGTACTCTCCACATCATTGTCCTTATCTCTGTAAACACTTTCTCATTTGTTCCCGTTTTACAGCTTGGCATACCTCCTTCAGTAGTCAAAATCTGGGACAAGGGCATTCAGTTGGCTAACTTTAAGTCATATGGCTGTCCCTGTAACTATCCCGAGGTAACCAGAGGAGGAGGACAGGCCATTCTACTGACACCCACACAAAAGAGGCTTCCCTCAAAATTGGAGGGGTGGCTACACAAAACAGCAAACATCCGCTATTGGGAATAGGCATAACAACAAAATAAAAATAAATGAACCCTACTACTCATACTTTGAAAAAAATATTTTAAATAACTCAAAGAGGAAGTCAATAATGAAATGACAATTTGTGAAGGAATGAAAATGTGAGCAAAAACGTCAAAACTGATGAACCGTCAAAACAGCCATGTGTTACTTAATGGTGGGGCTATGTTCTGAGAAATGTGTTGCTAGGTGATTTTGTTGTTACGTAAACCAGCTCAGTGACCCCTAAATGTTTTCTTGTAATCCTCTCTTAACTACTTGACCTTTTGAGTTTTCCAGAAATGGTAGATTTTCTGCAAGACAAAGGAGCTGAGATTTTGAAGGCCCCTGGGCAGACTTCATGACACCGAGATACACTATCCCCCACCACAATCTTCCCCCAGTGCTTGTAGCTCTGTTAGTTATTATACACCAGGGCCTGTCCCAAGGCACGTGGTCTTTCCTTTAAAAGACTATGTTTGCAGTTGTGAATTGTGTTGCAATAAATACTCGCATACAGGTGTCTTTTTGATAAAAGGACTTCTTTTCCTTCTGGCAAATACCCAGTCGTGGGATTGCTGTATCAAATGCTAGGTCTATTTTTAGTTTAAGGATGTGGAATCAACCCAACTGCCCATCAATTCATGAGTGGATTAACAAAATGTGGTACGTGTATATTATGGAATATTATGCAGCCAAGAAGGGTGAATTAAGGCCTTTCGCAACAATTTGGATGGAACTGGGGACCATTGTTCTAAGTGAAGTATCTAAAGAATGGAAAAACAAATGCCATGCGTACTCGCTATTACATTGGAACTGACCGATGAGCACACGTGCACGGAGGGAAGTAAAACTCAGTGGAAACCAATCGGGGGAAGGTGGGAGGAGGGATTGGGCACAAACCTACCTGATGGGTACAATGAACAGTACCTGTGTGATGGGCACATTATAACCCTGACTCAAGCATAAGAAAATGAATACATACAACCAAAAACATTTGTACCCACATAATATTTTGAAATCAAAAAGCCCATGATCTCCATTAGTAGGAAAGACAGATTTTTGAGGCAGCTTCCCAGTTCTTCTGACAAGACACTTCTCATATTAAAAAAAACTCTCTTCTTCCTTGGCAATTCTCCTTGTCTCAATAATTGGATCTTTATGAGACAAGAAACTGGACCTAGGCTGAAACCCCATGTAGTTTTGACAACAATTGTGCCAACATAAAGTGCACTTACACAAACCTAGATAGTACAGCCTATTACACACCTGGGCTGTGTGGTATAACCTATTGCCCCTGGGCCACAAGTCTGTACAGCATGTCACTGTACTGAATACTGTAGGCAATTAAAACACAGTAGTAGTTGTGTATCTAAACATTTAAACACAAAAAAGTACAATAAAATCCAATACTCTCCTGGGACCATCATTGTATATGCAGTCTGTCATTGACTGAAACATTACATGCCCTATGACTGTACTTAGAGTCAAGTTGTTAACAGAATGCATATATTAGGAAAAAGTTGAAAATCGTATCACTCCACAAGCTAGAAAAATAGCCACTATTTCCAGAAGAGACAGAAGAGCTGAGGGTACTAAGAATCAAGGGACAACAGAAAACATAACTACGGGTCCATCATGTTTATAAGGCAACTGGGTCTAAGTTATTAAAAAGAAGAATCTTGCCAAATCTTCAAGGAACATGTAATTCTATTCAACCTATTCAAATGGAAAAAGATGGAAATTTACCTGACTCATTGTATGTGGCTACAGAATTGTCATGAAAACTGGATTAAAATAGCGTACAGAAAACTATAGATCAATTTCACAGGTAAGCGTCGATGCGAAAAAATATGAGCATGGTATTTTCAAAGTAAATACAGTAATGAATTAATGGAATGGCCACATTCCAAGCATGGTTTATCCCAAAATTGCAGGAATGATTCAACAGTTGGAATCTATTACTCTAAATTAACATATTGAAAAAACAAACATATTTTCATGGATGCCACAAGGGTTTTGATAGTATTTAGCATTCATGCCAGATTTTAGAAAGCCTCATCAAACTAAGAATTAGAAAACAGCTCCCTCAGGCTGATAAAACTCTGCATCGCAAAATTACAGCACACGTCGTAACAATTATTGAAACACTCAACACATCTCCCAGGAAGTCAGTGTGGTGGACGGTGTTAGTTTTCTGCCTATTATCCATGTGCATTTCTTCCTTGCTAACAAAACCTCCGTGTTTTTTCAGGGGGCCAAGGTGCCCAGATAAATGCTTGTGTTCTCAGGATTGAGTTCGGTTCACTTGGCGGTAGATGGATGTCTCCTGTGCATTCTGAGAATCTTTCATTTTCTTGACAACAGAAGACGTAAGGACTATTCTTCTTTGTCCTTCAACTTTTTGTCTTGATTATGAGAAAAAGCCACTTTTCAAGCAAGATGTAAGGAGCCTAAGGAAAAGCCCAGCATGTTAAGGAAGAGGTCAAGAAAGGTCTAAAGAGCCTGATTCACTTTTGACCCTTGAGTTGAGCAGTTGTATCAAAACCAGGAACCTGCCAGACTCCTAATTATGGAAGAGGGGACATGGAAGGGGGGACCTAAACTTGAGTTACTCACAGCTAAATACTTTTTTAACTAAAAAAGCCAGAAATAAGAATGTTCACCATACCCAGTACTATTTAGTTGTATATTGGAGGTTACAGCCAACGTAGCACAATGAGAATAAGTAAAAGCTATAGGCAATGGCAATGGGGCAAATTTTCACCATTCATAAAACAATGTATCTCCCTAGAAAATTCGAGAGAGTCAAATTTAAGACTACAAGAAGAAAAGAGTAAAGTAGCTCTATTACAATGTCAACATACAGCTTTCCTAATCAATATGTATAATCAGTTAATAAATGGTCCCATCATAGTAACAAAACTATAAAACACCTAACAGGAAGTGTACAAGATTTATTTGAAGACAACAGTGAAACTGTACTGATGGACAAAGACAAAGACATACTATGTTCCTGGATAGGAGCATTCCATTTCACAAAGAGGCTAATTATTACAAAATTACTTTAAAAATTCAGTGGAACACAAAGACCCAACAGGGTATTTTATTAAACTTGACAAGGAGTTTGTAAAGTTCCAGGAAAGGATAAAATGGACAATGTAGGCAAGACTATTTGAAAACATCAAAATGTGAATGAATATACCCCATTGTATGTCAGCATCTATAGAACTATAATTAAAGCATTGTAGTATTGTTACAGTAATCAATTGGTTTACCAGAATGAATAGTCAATGAACAGCCCCACCTTTATGATAAAGGTATGTGTGCATGTGTTTGTATACACATGTATATGCAGTAGTATTTTCTATGTCTAGAGTTAACATGACGCTTCAGAGATTTTAATTAGTAGTATTAAGGGAAACATACTCAAGTGGATAGCATTAGTTATGTAAATGTAAGTGACCCATTGCCCAGGTGGAAGAGTACGTAAAAGTGCTGGTGAGAATATTGTTAACGTATGGGAGAAAGGCCAGACCTGCAGCCTTGTTTTTGTAGTCCAATGTTGTTATGACCAGTCTGATGACTTGAGAGTGCCTCACTTAAATCTGTTGTAATCAGAAGACACCAAGAGCCTCAGGGGGTGCTCACTGGGAATGAGATGGGTGTGTATGTGTAGCTTGGATTGCTGGAAGGGGTGGGGATCTCTTTGACATACCAATTGTGGCTGAGCCTGGAAGCCATTATGAGTCCTGACTCTCTAGCAAAGTGTTGATTTGGAGGTGAGATCTGTGAGTGTGAGAGTACACTAATGGATCTGGAACCTTGGGGGATAAGGCAGCCACTGCTGAAGGCTTTGGGACATCTAAACCAGCCAGGGGACAAATACAGGAGTGGGCAGGTGACCATCAGATTGTGTAGGATTCAATGTTTAAGAGCACCACTCCATGGCAGGGACGAAAGTGCTGATGCTGATGAACTGATACGATGTTGCAGTGCTCTCATTCTGCCTGGTATTTGGAGATAAGCCGGAGAGAGACCCCACCTCCCACCCTGGATTCTGTTACAGTTTAAAGCTGGGAAGGTGAAGAGATATCAGGGTGACACTAGACTTTCTATTGGTAGGACATTTGAGGTTTGGCAAATGGAAAAATAAATTAGATATGGCTGTATTTCCCTGACTGATGAATCTATTAAATATGTTGCAATAAATTACACAAATTATAGTTAAAATTATAGATGTAATCCATATTTTTCCATTAAAATTGCAAATGGAATCACAGCATGAATGTATTATGAAGGGAATTAACTGTTTTCACTGTATCATATATTTCATATATAAGATGTTTCTCTATATCAGTATATGTAAATATAATTTTAAATTATTTTTAAGCTCTTACTGTACAGATAGATAAAAATTTGTTTTGCTCACCATTAATGAACATACGGATTCTTTCTGTGTTTTTGCCCTATCTTTGTACCATTGTGTAATTTTATCTGGAGGTTGAATTCCTAGAAATGAAATAGCTGGATCAAAGTGAATATATAAAAAAATCTGAAGCTACTGCCAAATTGCTCTCCAAAAATTTTATTTCAGTTTATAGTCGCCAAAATGATGTTTGAGTGGGCCTCTTTCCGTATTGGCAAACATCGGCTGTTCTCAAACATTTCATCTTTGCCAATCTGATATATGCAAAGTTGCATCTCTTTATCACTTACTTTTTAAATTCTTAACCGTAAGAGACCGAGTATATTTCCTTATTTGTTGGCCATTATTTCTTTAAACGTGAGTTGCTGACAGAGTTCTTTACGCATATTCTTACTGAGATAGTATTATTTCTAGTTCTTAAAAATTTATTTTACTGTTTTTTTTCCAGATTTTATTTTTAACCATTCTGTGTCATTCTGTTTTATATACTTTCTTTGGAAATAATAAAGAGCTATTTTTTTAGCTTAAATGTTTATTTTTAATAGAAAATTGTATTAATAGGTTCATTATTTCTGATCTCTTTGGTCCTTTAGGGACATTTTATTTACATATATCATTTAAAATTTTAATTTCCTCTTCTAGTCTCCTCTCCTTAATTTTCTGTGTTTCTTCTTAAGTAGTTTGGAAACTATACATTTCAGGTACAGTCTATTGATAGTTATGCTTTCATATTTGAATTATCTATCAAAATTAACAATTATTGTGTGAATAGTTTTCCTGTTTTGAACAAGATAAGATCTTAGTCTCGTTTATACTTCCTGCCATTGCTTTTCTCCATGCACCACTCAGGTTTTGCTGAAATACTGGGAGATTTTAGCCTAAGGTTGCTATTTCATTATTACAATTGTATCTTATATCTCCCACTTCTATCTGAACAATTTTTTCTTAATGGCAGTTAATTTCACAGACATCACCTATAATTGTTTAGATTTACTCTCAGTCTCACTTACTTGTAACTTTCCTCGTGGTTTTCTTCTCTATCCTGTCTTCTCTCTTCCTGAGCTACTGCCCAGATTCAGTTTTGCTTATCCGATATACTTTTTCAAAGACGTTTTCCAGAAATGTATTTAGAATAGTATTCTTTCAGCTTTTATGTATATCTAAGAATATCTGTATTCCTCCCTTATATGGCAAAAGCATCATCCTTTTTCTGTCTATGGCTTGTCAATGTCTGAATCCTTGACCTGAGTCCTGAGGGATGAATTCTAGTCCCCACGCACATGGAGAGAGAAGGGGACATTCCAGACAGACGGAAGGGTATTTGGAGAAATTTTAGAAGACTAATTGTCGCTGGATTTGTCTTTAGATAGGAAGGATGAAAAAAGGGATATATTGAAAGTAAGAATGTAGCTAAGGAGGAAAAAATATAGAGTGATTTGAGGGGTAGAAGAGAAGCCCTAAGTATAATGTTTTATGATTTCATTTTACAGTTGAAGAAATTGCTGGAAGTGGTAAGGGCATGTAATAAGGAGCCAAAATTGTGTAGATAAGGAGTGAAGGTCAAAGAGAAGCAGAAGTCTGAGAAATTAAAAAAGAGTGAGAAAGGACGTAGACTTACAAAGATATGGGGAGAGAATTGAGTTTGGCTAGCAAGAAGTAATTGGTGACTCAAAGACGACAGTGGATCTGAAAGCTACAGAATAGTCATTTGAGAAGCTTGGTTTAAAAGAAAGAGGAGGGGTCTGAACTAGAAGGTGAAAAACGACCTTCATGAAGAAATGATGGAGCAATGTGATTGTCCTGTTTTCCACAACGTGTAGAAGATAAGTTTGGGAACATAAGGTCTGACATTTGACTCTATGTACTTTTCCAAATCATTGTTCCGCTCTTAAGCTTTTAAAGTATGATTTTATTTTTTCTTATGATTTCCCATGTGTTGCAGGAAGAGACACAAATTTTACCATGTGGGAAATATTCCTGACTGGGGCACTAATTGTGGTCGTGTGATAACACTGACCACAGACTCAGGCTGACCACATGCATTTATTTCTAGAATGAAATAATGACTGAAAGTGCAAGACTCTACTCTATAAATTTCCCATGACATTCTTTAAGCAAGCTCACTTTACCTCCAAGCAAAAAAATGTTGCAGTAAGAATTTCACAGAGCCTGGTTTTAGCATAGCTCTGATTATCTGTCCTTGGTGGTGGAAAATATTTTCTCTCTGTTTGGATGCTTGGGTTCAGCCTCCTGGGCTTTCTCTTAAATGAGGCAAGGACATCAGGCTTAGTTACAGCTGGGGTGTCCCCAGCTGCTGGCTTAGCTTATCTAAAATGGCTCAGGGATAGAGCAAATGCCATTGAGATGCTGAAAGCCAAGAGGTGCATCAGTAATACTGTGAATTATTCTATTCGATTTTATATATCGGTCATTAAAAAACAACTAAGCAGTCTTAAGTAAACTTTTTTCCTCTTCATTTGCAAAGAAATATCAAGTAAATCTACTAGTTAACTATTAATTGTAAGTGATGAGCATTCTGATTTTGAGAGCTACTTTATGAGACCGAGAATTTGAAGTAACCTTTTCTTGCCCATGTTCCCCACTGTCCTGGCAGGGAACTGTCACCGACCAAACATGGAGGTGATTTTGGAAACATTGTCTCTCCTGTCCTGGGGTAACATTTCTCATTGGATATGTATTTCTCCCACCTCCCCAACACCACCTTTTGAAAGCAGTATAAATGCAAATGGGTTGAGTGATTTACAGCTGCCCTCACTCATAACAGCTGGAGAAAATTGCTTTTGTACAGAGCCGATTCTCAGTGCTTTTAGATATTCTCTGATTTTTCCACAAGCGAGCTGTGCTGACCAAGGAGAGGGGGCGGGCATAATCCTTCATTAACTTGACAGGAGAAAAGCGCTTGACAATGTCACAGTGTCCCAGCTCCGGGCAAGAGGTGACCCTGTCTCTTCAGAGGGGAACAGGAAATGGGAGAAGGTATCTTTGTACCTGAACAAAAACTGGAAGAAAAGGAAACACTTATTCCTTATCAGGAATTCTGTTAAATGCTTTTATTTGCCATTGGTTATTCCTTTGACACTCTGTAAAGTAGGTGATGGTATTCCCAATTTTGTGGATGAAGAAACCGAAGTTCAGGAAGTTAAGATTCTTGCTAAGGTCACATGACAACTCTTTCATCTACAGCAACTGCCTGGTCCTACAGATCAGGGAACCTTCATCAAAAACCGATTGACTCCTTTAGGGCAGGGGTCCCCCCAATCTATGAGTTGTATAATTATTACATATTATAATTGTTATATATTGTACAATTGTATAATTGTGCCATATAATTAATTACATATTACAATATAGTAATAGAAATAAAGTGCACAATAAATGTAATGCACTTGAATCATCCCAAAACCATCTCCCTCTCCCCTGGATTGTGAAAAACTGTCTTCCATGAAAACAGTCTCTGGTGCCAAAAAGGTTGGGGACCGCTGCAGAGGGAAGGAGGTCTGTACTGATTGATGCCAGGTCATGATAATATTCCCTTGTTCCAAAAAAGACTCAAGAAAAGTTGAAAGAGCCTCTCTCACCTCATAGTGTACACAATATGCATCTTCTAGGTCAGTGGGCTTCAGACTTTGTACAGAGTCGCATTTCATGTTGTGACCCATAATCACACACATGCATAATGTTTCTCAAAGTTGTGTATTTGATTAGAAAATGCTGATTAGTGCTCCACTAAACTGATTGCATGATCTCTTCTATAGTGAGATCATATGCTAATTTTCATCATTATTAACACCTGACTGCAGACAAAAGTAATAATCTTCCTAAATAGCTCATATGGGCAGAACACGCTGGGAAATAAAATATGTTTATCATGCTATGGCTGTCTTTAAATAGATTGTTGTATTATTCAGCCTTCTGCATTGTCATCATTTGTATACAAGTCTGTCTTTCTACACTAGACACTTAAACCACTTGTGAAGGTCTGACTTACTGTTTTTGGTATTCCCGGCGCTCACCACATAACGAGCACTTCAATGTGTATTTGATGTACCAAGGGAGGGGTAAGAGAATGCAGGTCATACTGTGTTGAAAGGGACGACACAAGTAAAGGAAGTTCTGCTGGCTTGTCATGACCAGATTCTTTGGTTCAGGCATCAAGACACTAAAAGCACTCCTTTACACACCTCTTGTTGTGGGTATAGGAGGTTCTTAAAGGCTCACTGTGCAATGCCATCGTTGTGGGTCAGAATTAAAGATTAGCATTTCTGGACCACCTGTTATGTCTTAAGCCCATTTTAAGGTTATCTCATTTTATCCTTGCATTGAACCAGATAGGTGGGTGTTATTTTCACCAGTTTGAAGATTAAACAACTGAGGCTCGAAGACACTGTTAAATTTCTCTTATTTCAGATCACTGTTCTTACAGGGGATATCACTTGTTCAGAATTCTTTATTTGTGGTTCAAGATGCCCATTGATCTGACCTACGCCCCTTCCCACAGAACTTTGTCATATACAGTGACCGCGCATTCCATTGTATGGGCTGCATTTCATTATTGCCTTTTCCTTTGACTTACTGTGGGATTCTGCTGCCTCATCTTTTCTCATCCTTAGAACACGAACGTTGCTCATTTCTGCCATCAGACCATGTCAGAGAGTACTTTGAAATCCTTAAATGAAAGACCCTACATAAACAACAACTGTGGTATTCCAGTGACAGTAAACAATTGAAAGAAAGTATCTTGGCGCTAAAGTGTCAAGTTTGATCCTTTGAAATCTTTTTATCTCCAAGCAGAGCCATGGTGGGGTGCATCTTTCCCAAAACTTCTCGAGAACCACACGCTAAAGAATTGGGAATTGTGTTTAGTTCTACCAAAGATAAAGAGTTAAGCGAATCGCACCAGCACTCCAGCCCGTGGCTCCAACGAGTCTAGGTACATCAAACCAGATGTTCAGACCACTGAGCCATGCCCTCCAGCTGTCCCAGGAAAACATTTTTAGACTAAGAACGAACATCGTGCTTGTCATCATTGAGCTTCGTGTAGCTTCCAGCAAAGTGAAGGCTGGTACTACTTTGAATTTGTTTTGCTATTGTTAAACTTTGTTCATTCTTGTGGTCTAGTTTATTTGTGTGAGAGACAGGCTTCACGAAGTACATGTTTTCACTTTATCTCTCTTTTGGTATTTTCTTGGGGACAACTGTGTTTGAGGACAATTGGGGATTGCCCAATGGCTAATAGAGTCATGAGACTCTGTTATCTTATTTTCCAATAGGAGGCTGAGACTCAGTGACTGCTTTCTTCTGAAAACTGTCAAAATGTGGAAATTTCTAGCTCCCGTTTTTAGGTATTATCTTCAATTTTGTACAAAATATCATTTTGGCCCTATAATGGTTCTAGAACACCTCTACGTTCTGCTGTTTTGTCGTTTGTGCTGATTGAGGCTTTACCAGTATAAAGATGTAACAGCTGGAGCACAGTATTAATAAAAAGCAGATAAAGCATCTGAATTCACTTATCCTTTGGACATCTGCCTCTTGCCTTGTGTCTAATCCAGTATGCATGAGTTCTGGTTCTGGGTACCAGGTTAAAGAATAAAATGTCCTAGGACATTGGTGTCTAAAATATTTTCCTTCATGGTATCAGAAAAGATGAAATCATTCGAAAAGCATTTTTCTCCTCTGTCAACTAGCAACTGTTCAACAGAAATTAGGTTAAGTTCTAAACCAGTACTTGGGTGAAGCTGATACCCAAGCAAATACGTGGGGTAGGTGACATTCTCACCCCACCCCCTCTAATGGCAGTTTTGACAACGGAAACATTGTTACCTTAGAAATATGCAGCATTGCGTAAAAAGCTTTTTATCTTGAGACCAAAATAAATACTTTTGTGGTTATAAATACACTAAAAGAAACCTCAAGAAAACCTGGAGCAAATTAGTCCATTGATGTCAAAATGACAGAGGCTGGTAGAGTTGCCTTCCAGCTGTCACTGCCCGGCCACAACCTTCTGAGTTCCTTCCTAATAGCTTCCCTCCACTAAAACTTACAGTATTAAGTATATTCCTTTACTTTTGGATGTTAGGCGTTCTTTTGTCCTTTGGCACGCTAGCTAATTACTTGGACAGAGATGATTTTTGCTCCAAAACGATATAAAGGGAAAGAAGTATCCCATTGCCATTTAAATGCTAGGATTCTCAGAAAGCAAAATTGTCCGTTTTAATAGTATTTGCTTAAAAGAAGTCAAAAATCTCTGCTCATAAAATTTGTGATGCATCCTCCTGAATGTCTGGCTACCCCTTTTCTGACAGCAGATTGACAAGATGCACACTTGCTCTGGTATTCAAGACCCTGGAAACTGCCTTCTGTTTCCACATTGAGTAACATTGGAACCCTTTCTCCTTGCCCACTCATCTGAAATTAAAGCTCTGGAAGATATGGATGGTCTGCCATGTGGGGCAATTACTAGCGGAAGACAAATATCTCTAAAGGAATGCTTTCTCCAAACAGCTTGATTTAAGCCACACTTTTTGAGAGACAGGAGACGTCCTAGTGTGGCACGTGAGTCCAGCCACACATTTTCCTGGGTTTTTGCCCTCTCACGCCACGTGCCTGTGTCTGCCTCTTGCTGTTCTTACAGTCTTTATTTAGACCATACTGAAATGCATGACCTTTTGGTCAGCCTTATGATTTAGAAATGGTCTAAACTCCAAAGACCTTAAAAGTAATCCATCATGCTATGGGCAGTGATACATTTCCATTAAAAACACAGAAATTTAGTAAACAAGTTTTCCTGCTGAAACTTGTATTTAACTTCTTGCCTCCTTTAACGCTTTTCTCCTTCCTTAAAAACTTAGTTGGCTCCACCTTTATTTATTTATTTTGGTATCAAGGGTTACAAGAATCCAAGATATACTATATTTCAGTGTGTGTGTTCAAGGTCAAATAAGTATACTTGTTGCAGGGGAGGGGGTGTGATTTTTCCATCTTGTCGTTGAGCATTGGCATTAAGATTTCTTAGGGCTTTAGCAAAAGCTTATCGCTTAGGTTTCTTTATTAATACTAGGAAAATCTTTAGTATAATCACTGCTCTGTGAGCTTATGCCCACAGATGCACATGATCCGGGGAAGATTGAAGTTGGATTAAGAATTGCAGCCCAATTTCTCATGCTTTTAGTCACTCATTCAAGAAATATTTATCGAAAAGATAGCCCTATGTGGCAGTATCTTAGAGAAAATCATTATGTACACAGAGGAGTCATGTAGAAACTGTCAAATCTCCAAGATTCGATTCATGAGAAATGCAAAAATGCAAACAAGCAAAACTATTTGGTTGGTGCAAAAGTAATTGTGGTTTTAGCATTGTTGAAATTTGCCCTTTGATATTGGAATACATTCTCAAATGTGGTCATTTTACATGTCATTTTAATGCACATTTCTCACTTTTTTTGCCAATGACTTATTACTTTCTGTTTATACTTATTTTAGACTACATACTTAGACTTACTTTAGACTGTGTACTCCTATGCCCTTAACTGAAGAATGGTCCTCTGTCAGGGAAGGTCGTCGTCTTCCACTGAGGGAGCAGCTTCAGGAGGGATGCACTTGGAATGGTGAGGGAGGAAGGGGATACTCTGCCTAGCCAGCCAGATCAGCCGAATCAACCCTGGCAATTAGTGGGGAACGGATGTTGCAGCCAGATCACCCTCACATCCCAGAGCATAGAAATGCAACTGGTTTTTGTATGTTGATTTTATATCCTGAAATTTTGCTGAATTTATTTACTTCTAAAGTGGTTTTTTTTTTTTTTTTTGGTGGAATCTTCAGGATTTTCTATGTAAAAAAAAATTATATCATCTGCAAACAGAGATAATTTTACCTCCTCCTTTCAGATTGGGATGCATTTTATTTCCTTTTCTTGCCTAATTGCTGTAGCTGGGACTTCTAGTACTGTGTTGAATAGAAGTGGTGAAAGCAATCCTTGGTTTGTTTCTAATCCTAGAAGAAAAGATTTTAGTTTTTCCCCATTGCATTTGGTAGTGATGAGCTTTTCAGATACAGCCTTTATTATTTTGAGGTAGTTTCCCTCTATTGCTAGTTTGTTGAGGTTTTAATTATTATGGGTATTGGATTTTATCAAATATCTCTTGGCATTTATCAGGAGGATTATGTGGTTTTTATTCTTCATTCTGTTAATATGGCATGTTACATTGATTGGTTTTTGTATGTTGAACTATTCTTGAACCTTAGGAATAAATCCCACTTGGCCATGGTGTGTGATCCTTTTAATGTGCTGTTGAATTCAGCTTACTAATATTTTGATGAGGATTTTTCCATCTATATTCATTAGGGATATTGGCCTGTAATTTTATCATCTTGTAGTGTCTTTGGCTTTTCTATGAGGGAAATGATAGCCTCATAACACTAGTTTGCAGGTGTTTTCTCCTCTTCAATATTTTGGAAGACTGTGTTAAAGATTGGTGTTAATTCTTTTTCAATGTTAGGTGGAATTCACTAGTGATGCCATCTGGTCTTGGGCTTTTCTTTGTTGGAAGGTTTTTGAATAATGATTCATTCTTTTTACTAGTTATAGGTTTGTTAAGATTTTCTGTTTATTCATGATTCAGTCCTGGCCGGTTGTATGTTCCTAGAAGCTTATCTATTTCTTCTTGGTTATCACATTTGTGGATGTATAATTCTTCACACTAGTTTCTAGAATCCTTTATATTGTCTGTGACACCAATTGTCACATTTCTTTATATTTCTGATTTTATTTGAGTTTTGAGCTTTTACTTACTATAGCTAAGGTTTGTCAGTTTTATCTTATAAAAAAACAGTTCTTAGTTTCATTGATTTTTTTTTTTTCCCCTACTGTTTTTCCATGTCATCTATTTCTGCTCTAGTTTTCATTATTTTTTTTTCCTTCTACCAACTTTGGACCTAGTTTGCTCTTCTCTTTGTAGTTACTTGAGGTCAAAATTAGGTTGTCATTTTTCTACTTTTTATATGTAGGCAGTTACTGCTATAAACCTTCCTAGTAGTAGTGATTTTGCTGCATCCTATACGTTTGATATGCTGTGTTATTTTCATTTGTCTCAAGATATTTTCTAATTTCCCTTTTGGTTTCTTTTTTGATCTGTTGGCTGTTCAAGAATATGTTGTTAAATGTCCGCATATTTGTGACTTTTCTAATTTTCTATCTGTCATTGATTTCTACTTGCATTTTATTATGGTCAGAAAAGCTACTTGGTTTAGTTTTAATCTTTTTAACTTTAAGACTTGTTTGTGGCCTAAATTGTGATTTATCTTGGAGAATGTTCCATATGCACTTGAGAAGAGCGTGTGTTCTGCTACTTGTTGTATAGAATGTTCTTTTTATGTCTGTTAGGTCCATTGGGTATTGTTTAAGTCTTCTGTTTCCTTGTTGATCTTCTGTCAGGGTGTTCTTTCATCCATTGAAAGTGGAATATTGAAATCTCCTGCTATCACTGTGTTGCCAGCTACTTCTCCCTCAGATTCTGTTAATGTTTCCTTCATATATTTGGGTGTTGCTGGAGGCATATATATTTACAATTATTATATGTTCCTGGAGAATTGAATCAATAATCATTGTATAATGTCCTTATTTGTCTTTTGAGACAGTTTTTGATGTACAGTCTATTTTGTCTGAAGTATGACAACCTCTGCTCTCTTTTAGTACCATTTACAGGGAATATTGTTTTCTATGCCTTCACTGTGGCCTATGTGTGCCCTTAAATCCAAAGTGATATAGTTGAATCTTGTTTTTAATCCATTGAGCCACTCTGTTTTTTAATCCATTTACATTTAAAGTAATTACTAATAGGAATAGACTTATCATTGACATTTTGGTAATGGTTTTACGTCTTTCTCATAGTTTTTTGTTCTTCCTTTCATCTCTTTCTGTGTGTGTCATTTATTTGTTACAATTACATGCTTTGATTCCTTTCTCATTTTCTTCTGTGTATCTCCTTTAGGCATTTTCTTTGTGGTTACCATAGGGCTTTCATAAAACATCTTAATATAACCATCCATTTTAAGTGGATAACAATTTGTGCTTTTACTTCTCGCTTTCTGCTTTGTTACTGATGTCACAAATTACACCTTTTTATATTGTGTATCCATTTAACATATTTTATGCATGTAGTTTTTATACTTTCATTATTTAACTTCTATACTAAAATTTAAATTGATTTATACACTACTATTACTGTATTATAGTATTCTGTGTTTGTGTATATGTTTACTTTTACCAACTAGCTTTATATTTCTATGTGCTTTTGTGTATGTCTAGAGTCTTGTTTCAGCTTGAAGCATTCTGTTGAACATTTCTTGGAAGGCAAGTCTGGTGGTTCTTAGTGGGCCAGGTCCCATCAGCACTCCGAGATAGGTAAGACAGAAACAAGTTCCCTGGACACCCCTCTCCAAAAGCTGGAAAATTGGGTGTACACTCCAACTCTTTCCTTCCCTAGGGAGAAGCTGGAAGATGGGAGTGTTTTCCTGACTATTGCACACTGAGCTGGGGGAGATGGAGGGGGGCCACTGAGTGTGTGCTGGCTCAGACTATTGCCTTTGTTTTCAGCAGCCCCCAAACTGATGCCCTTTCCTGCCAGCACTTAGATTCAGGCAAGAAAAAAGACAGTCCCTTGGGCAGCATCCCAGACAGTCTGAACATTGGACATATGATCTAGTCTTCTCTTTTCCTTCCCAGGAAGAAGGTAGGAACTGGGAGTTTACCTCTCATCCCATTTCGCTGTGGCAGAGGTAGAGGGTATCACAGCAAGAGCCATGAATGTTCCTACCAGTGTTGATGCAGCTGGTTTTACATTTGCCTGGGGTTCAGGAGCCTCTTAATTGGTTTCTGGATTTTTTCCAGAAAGAATTGTGTGTGTTGTTCAGTTGGTGTCTCTGGGGCAGGGAGAAGGATCTGAGGCTCCCTATTCCACCATCTTGCTGACATCACTCCTTATTTTATTATTTACAGTTGGCTAAATTGTAGCAATCACTTTTTAAGAAGCATTTGATTCTTAAAATATTTGGTGTCACTTATAAATTTAAAGTTTACAAAAATTAAACTGCACTTAACATTTTAATATATTTTTTAAAGTACTTGTTATCTGAAAAATATTGCCATATGCTTAAGTAGATTTCATTATCTAATAAACTAAGCTTTTTCTAAAGGTCCCTTAAAACTTTTAATCTGTATATTAACTTTATAAGATACTAAAACCTAAAACATCGATTTATTCATTTATACATTGTAAAGTTGGAATCGTAAGACTGGTCAGCCAAAATACTTTATATTGCATCAAAATACCTATCTTTTAGGATCACAAATTTATAATTCTACTGACAATTAAGAAATGAGAAATGATTATGTCCAGGTCTTTCAAGAACTTGTTAGTAGATATTTTCTCAGATTATCTTGCCATCTACTCACCCAAATTGCAACCTGTTACTTTATGGAGCTGAGCTTAACCTGGTGTGTCTTGGCATTAGAGAAATACGCTGTTTTCTATTGATCAGAAATTTGTTTCTGTTATGTTGAGATTGGTTTTTGCCTTAATTGTGTTTCTTACTTTGTGGCTTCAGAAGCAAGCTCCTCTGATGCTGATTTTCAGGCTTCTCCTTTTCTCCAGGTGGCCGGCAGCAGGGACTTCAGATAGGGAGGGATTTTGCTCTTGTATCTGGCAGCATATTGATAGTGGAGCAACATTATCACTGAACTTGATCTGTTTCACGTGATGTCAGTAGACTGGCTTAGATGGTTTCAATGTTTTCAAGAGCACTGCTTGTCATCTTCCTGGCCCTTTCTGGCACTAAATCCTAAAAGAGGATTCCCCTTCTGCCCTTCCAGTGGCAGGTGGGACTCAACTCCTCCTCCGGATTGATGTAGTCAGAAAAATATTTCCAGCATATCTTAGATCTGTCTCGCATGCCCTTTTGAAAATCTCGGTTTACCATAAAGCTCCTCATACAGCCCCATTGTTTTCTTTAATATTTCTTTTTTCTTTCCCTTTAGAATTTTTCCTTCCATTTTCACAAATTTTTGATTGACATGTCATTTTTTTTCTCAAAATTATGTTCACCTTCATATCATTAGCCAATTATTCTTTGTTGATATGAATGAAGGTGAAAGAAATATTTTCGTGTCATTTTTATTCTGGTGTTTACAATGGACTTTACGGCAACTCAGGAATATACTTGATAGATCTGATGTTCCCAGAGTTAGACGTTAATTTCTTTCCTTGCTATTAATTATATTATATTATCATTAAATTTTGTTGCTTTAGGATTCCTGTGGCATCATTATCTACAGCTTCTGTAATTACTAAAACCTAGAGTCTTACATAATTAAAAAAACTTTACATATCACATGTGAGATTCTCTAATATGGTAACATTCTTATTTAAAAAAAAAAAACCATCTATTACCTGTTCTCCTTATTATACATAATGCTAGCAGCTAGTTATGGAAGCAATGTGATATTTGAAAAATAACTTAATTCAGTTAATTCATTTTTAATATGTTTAAGATTACAGTAAAATGTTACAGAGGAGTACATGGCTAACAGCCACATATATTAAAATAAGTGCTGTTAGCATTCACAAGGAGGAGAGATTATATCAGGCTGAAATTGACATGTATGGTCTTAGAGAGGAAGTGAGATTCAAGCAGGTAGAAGGAAGGTGAGATGCAGAAAGTCAGAATAAAATGGGACGGGGTAAGCAAAGACTTGAAGATCTGAAAGCATAAGGTGAAATTTGGATAAAGCTGACCTATTTGGTTAGATTGGAGAATTTCAGGTAGATCAATATAAGATATAAACCTGTAGAAGTTCAGGGGGAAGTGGAACCAGAATCTTGGAGATGGTTAAAGTGTTGATGCTTAGAGCACTGAAGACTGAATGGCATTGATCTCTGTGAAAAGCAAATTAGGTACGTGGAGAGACCCTGTGGCTAGAGAATAGCTTGGGCTCTGTGATGTTTAATGTTAACTGATGCTCAGCCACCCTGTTTGAGATAGCTTACAAGCTAAAAATAAGACTGAGTGGATAAGAGAGACTGTTCAGTTGCGTATCTGTGGATGTGCTGTCTACAGGCATTTTTATAAACTCATCGTGTCTTGCTAATTTGAACTTCAAAAAAAGTATGTTGATTTTTCCTTCTCATCCTCATGCTGCTTTGCTGCTTACCTGGAGTCCTACGGTGCTCGTACAGCCAGGGCTCATGTCATGCTGGGCATCTCAAGAGTCAGAGATAAATCTCATATTTAAATCTGAGTTTGGCTTGTGTATAGAGATGAAGAGATCTTCTTGTTCAAGTTTGGCAGCCACTTAGAAGTTGAGGTCCCAGTGTTTCAAACTCAGCTCGAAACCCTTCAGCGTGTTTTGAGTTTGGCTCTTGGCTCAAGGCATGATTTCCTGTTTCTAAGAAAAAAGACTCATGAGAGAGGCTTAATAAAGCTTCTTGGACATCAAAACAACATTTTGATGAATTAATTGTAAATGAATCAGAAACATATGGATTCATTCTCTTGAGGCACACACATTTAAAGAGGGGGGTGCTGTTGCTCAGGGCTAAATGTGTTTTGGGTTTTATCAAATGAAGAATGCTTAGGGAGGGAAAAAAAAGGGTAAAAAGAATGAATTGGAACTTCTGCTTTTTCTTTACATACACAAACCATTTACAGTCTTATTTGCTGCCATACATTGTTGTGCCAGAAGAAATTCAACCTTGATGACTAATCACAACCAGGAAGGACTCACAATTTATATCATTACCTTACGTAGTCAGTGGTAGGAATGTGAGACCCTGGGCAAGGCACTGGGGGGGCTTAGGAGAGACTAGGTCTTGTTTTCATGTTATTAACAAAGTTGAAGTCAGAGCATTTAATGATTATTTTCTCTTGCAAATCACCTGTAAATCTCATTCATCTTTTATAGAACGCTACTTTCTCCTCTTAAATGTCCTCTGAAATATAGCACAGTTTTCTAGAAATTCTTTTGTAAAAACAAATGGAACCACAGTGAGATAATACCTCACATGCATTAAGTTGGTCATTATCTAAAAAACAGAAAATAACAATTATTGGAGTGGATGTGGAGAAATTGGAACCGTTGTGCACTGTTGGTGGAAATGTAAAATGGTACAGCCACTGTAGAAAACGCGGTACCATATGATCCAGCAATGCCACTTCTGGGTATATATGCAAAATAATTGAAAACAGGGACTTGAATATATATTTGTACACCCATGTTCATAACTGTACTATTCATAGTAGCCAAAAGGTGGCTGCAACCCAAGTGCCAGCAGCACATGAACAGATACACAAAATGTGATTTACACATACAATGGAATATTATTCAACCTTAAAAAGGAAGGAAATTCTGACACATGACACAACATGGATGAACCTTGATGATATTATGCTAAGTGAAATGAGCCAATCACATAGGTTGACGGTTTGAGAGTTCCGTTCTGGTGATTTTATTAGTCTTGAAAACCAGCCATGTGGGCGACCTGAGACCAAGGTGGATAATGATGAGCTGAAAGCTCTGTAGTGGAAGCCAATCCATCTCAACCTATGGTGAATTAGCAGCAAGGTTTGACGTTATTATTCCAACAATATTGGACCATTTGAAACAAATTGGCAAGGTAAAGATGCGGGATAGATGGATTCTGCATGAATTAAATGAGTGTCAGAAGGGAAATGCTCTCGAAGCTTGCCTTTCTTTGCTGTCATGACATAAAAGCCAACCATTTCTACACCGTATTGTTAGGTGTGATGAAAAATGAATTCTTTTTGACAGTCACCAAGTATTCGGCATTAATGGCTGGATAAAGATGAAGTGCTGAAACACAGTCCAAAACTCAACACACACATACATACCATGGAGTACTTCTCAGCCATGAAAAGGAATGAAATAATGTCTTTTGTAGCAACTCGGAGACCATTATCCTAAGTGAAGCATGTCAGGAATAGAAAAATAAACACCCTATGTTCTCACTTGCAGGTGGGGGCTATATGGAGGGATATATATTGTCATAAAGAACAGTAATGGACATTGGAAACGAAGAAGGGAGGAGGGTGAGGGATAAAAATCTACCTGTAGGGTACAATGTATACTATTCTGGTGATAGTTACACTGAAAGCCCCGACTTCACCATGATACAATTCATCCATGGTATCTAGGTAACAGAAACCATGTGCACCCCCTAAATTTTTTGAAATTAAAGAAAAAAAAGTTACCTGGGGCTAGCACTTAGTTCTGACAAATGAGTGGCTCAGCTGTTTCTCTTTGCTGATCTTTAACACAGGAAGGGTAAACTAGATAGTCTCTTTGGTACTTCTCACCTCTGCATTATATTCATATTAGTTGTTTAAACTTCCTGCTCAGATAAGACTCAAGTACACGGAAATATCCTTTTCTGTAGTGTTATCTTTCAGTAATCTCTATTCAGTAATCTCTAGCTAGAAAATGTTGGTAATAAAAGCACCACTTAAAAGTGCTTCTGAGTTCTTTGGGGCAGAAGTCCAAAAAGAATGGTTTCTGTAATTAAAAGGACAGTGGCATTAGTGACGGCAGGAGGAAGGGGGTTGGGATGTCATCTTAGGCTGAAAATGACTACTATATACACAATGGAATTTGGCAGTCTAGATTGTTTTGGCTTTATTTCCATTCACTTAAGTGTGTGTGGGAAGACGATTGTGGGTAATGGGGATGGAGGAGATATAATTTATTTTGGGTAATCCTGTGTTAGTCATTTTTTTGTCTATGAAGTCACCACCTGAAAGAAACAGCAAACAACAATAGACGTCATTCACAAGCACCACGTTTTAAGAGAGACTTTTATGGATGTGATTAAGCCCTTTAAACACCCTAGGCAACTGGGGCCGGAAGCATTCTCATTGTGTATTCTCACTTGTGAAATGCCACCCCTCAGGAAGTACATGAACTTTTAAAACTATTCTGGCTGGATCACCATATGCTTTGGAAACTAGGAAAGGGAGGTAGAATAATCTGATCACTCAAGCCTTGGTTATTTAGAAATCTTGCTGTAAATTGCCCAAATGATTTCCATAATTTTCTGTCTTTTTTTTTTGGAAGTAGGTACTGTGGCTTTAGCATTCAAAAGCAACTTATTTTTTTCATTTAACTATAATACTTCAAATTCTGCCCCTGGTAATTTACTGGTACACTTGCAGCAATCATTATATACACATTTACAGTAATTCTCCACAATGTTGCTTGCGATGGCCTTAATCTAAAACTGATGGACAGCATTATTTTTAGTTGTAACCTCAGTATTTTGCTAGAAGGAAAGTAAAAGTCTTTATAAAAAGAAAGAACAAACAGATTTTTTTCTTAAAGTAAAGCCCTGGGTGAATACATATCCAGATAAATCATTGACTAAGCAGATGCCCCCACGAGCAATCTGAAAGGGTGACAACCATGAGCTGGACCTGTGATGGGGATTTTTTCCTTTCCCCAAAATGGCCCTAATTGTAAAATATCCCAGACTACATTGACACCTCAAATGATCGAACCCACATTTGATTTGAATCTTCAAATTAAAAAAAAATTTAAAAATTATTTTGGAAAAGAGCACATGGTAAATAACAACGTTTTTTATGAACCTGAGTAAGTAATGAGTTGTCATTTGGGCATAAAAGTCTGTCCTATGGCCTAGAAGTGTATTTGGATCCTGATTCCACTAATTTCAATCTGGGTGATACTACTTCCTGATGCTAAATTTTTTTATACTTTAACAGTGGTTTCATCCATGGGATTGTATAACTGAATGTAAAATACAAAAATGTTTAATTTGACCGACCACTTTTGAGTTTAATAAAAATCCAAAACCAAAGACAACAGCAAAAGCCAATCAAAATAAATGAAGCATTGTGCACCCTAAAAAACAAAAGAAGTCGCTTAACATGTAAGTTTAATACTTTTGTGCTTCTTATTGATTCAAGGAAAGCTTAAATATAATAAATTCATGTGGGGAATCTAAGGTTGGTCAGAAGAACATGCCATCAGGGTACTCTGACATACTCAAGATAAAAAACTGGTTAGAGATTTTGTTGATGTTGTAGGGGTGCTCTTGGAAGGTGTATTTTTTTCAAGCTTTGTGAAATGACTTAACATTTGAATTTTTAAGGTTCCAGGCTATGTTCTGATCAGATTTTGGTAGCAATCCCTCATTGCAATTCAAGGTATAAAAAATTTTAGAAAGTTTCATTCTTTGAGAATTGCTCAAGGATGTCTCTAAAGAGTGAACTTTGATTCCTAACAGTTTGTTTACCTTTAGTATCTATTTTGGAAGAATTTTATTTAGCTGAATTAAAGGCATATCTCACCATATTTTTTATTTTTTAAATTTGGTAAAATAAATACAACAACTTTACCACGAGAATCATTTAAGTATATGGTTCAGTAGTGTTAAGCACATTTACGTTATTGGACAACCAATCTGCAGAACACCATTCATTTTGCAAAACTGAAACTCTACTCATTAAGAAATAACTCCCCATTTACTTCTCACCCCAGGTAACCTCCATTCATAGAAATGAATTTGACTGCTCTAGCTACCTCATATAAGTGGATTCATACAGTGTTTGTCTTTTGTGAGTGGCTTATTTCAGTTAGCGTAATGTTCTCAAGGTTTATCCATGTTGTAGCATGTGCCAGAATTTCCTTCCTTTTAAAGGCTGGATAAGATTCTATTGTATATATACACCACAATTTATTCGTCTTTTGGTGGACACTCGGGTTGCTTCCACCTTTTGGCTCTTGTGAATAATGCCGCTATTATTCACAGCAGGGTGTGAACAAGGGTGTGTAAATACCTCTTAGAGATCCTTTCACATTTTAATAAAAATTTTATTCACTACAAATTGGAGAAAAAAGAGCTTCGAAGACAATCTAAAATATTTGCTTAATTCTTAGTAAATTCTGAGTATGATTTATAGATGAACTATTTTTTGAACAATCAGTATTACAACTTCTAATATCTTAGGAGGAATTCCTATGTGACTCACACAAGCTATGTTAACCTGATACTGACCTTTTCCTAGCATTTAACTCATGAACAAGAAAAGTTATGGATGAGATTAAATGAGATCAATTTAGACCCCTGATTAGTAAAGCTAAATCAAAACCTATACTTGATCCTGCTTTGAGAATCATGGTATGTTGGAGTGATTTTTAAGTAGATCAGAGACAAATTTCCAGAAAAGTGAAATAAAGATGTGTTGTCATTTCCCCTTGTTTAAAATTTCACCTTAGAAACTTTTCAAAAGAAGACAAATGGCCAAAAAAACATTTAAAAATGCTTAACATCTCTAATCATCAGGGAAATGCAAATCATAAACCACAGTGAGATATCACTTAACTCCAATGAGAATGGCTTTTATCAAAAAGTCCCAAAACAATAAATGTTGGCATGGATGCAGAGAGAGAGGAACACTCACACTGCTGGTGGGACTGCAAACTAGTACAACCTCTGTGGAAAGCAATATGCAGATACCTCCAAGAGCTACAAGTGGAACTACCATTTGATCCAGCAGTCCCATTACTGGGCATCTACCCAAAGGAGAAAAAGACATTCTGTAAAAAAGACATCTGCACTAGAAAGTTTATAGCAGCACAATTCACAATTGCAAAGATGTGGAAACAACCCAAGTGTGCCCATCAATACATGAGTGGATTAAGAAAATGTGGTATATATATACCATGGAGTTCTATTCAGCCACAAAAACCAATGGTGATCTTAGCACCTCTTGTGTTATCCTGGATAGAGATGGAGCCCATTCTACAGTATTATTTTACTTAAAAAATTCCGTTTGATAATTTAAAATACTGTATTTTTGTTTTAATTTGCATCTATTTAGCTTTCTAGCAAGAACACTTTAAATCCGTATGTCAATTACTGATATTTATTCATTTCTAAAGTGCTTGATTATATACAATCCAAAATTTGTATTGAAATATGTATTTCTTATTTAAGATTTTTAAATGTATCAATGTTACCTCTTATACCTCATATGCTGTAACTACTATTTCCTGTCAGTTTTGCCTTCAGTTTGGATGTGTGTTTTGATCTAATTTTTATGTAGTCCAATATACTACAAATATTTTGAGGGGTAGAAATTGTGGTATAGTACTTTTATAATAAGGCTTTCTTTTATCACCAGCCTGTTTACTTAATCACTTGAAACTTGTAAGCGTTACAGGAATTAAATGTGTGGTTGACAGATTCAAATCAGTGAGGCAAAAGCTTGAATTTAGAATTAGATGGTAGCCTTTAAAATGAAAGAATATTTAGCAATATATTTTAAGTAGAGTGTGTGTGTGTGAGAGAGAGAGAGAAAGAGAGAGAGAGAGCCAGAGAGTCATTGAAAGAGAGAAAGGAAGAGAGTTGAATACCCTTGGCAATTTTTGATAAAATTTACCCAGTTGGCCCTGTGAATGGAGACTTCCAGACAGCCAACTCTCTGGGTTAGTGTTATCATATAAGATGAGTGCTTCACCAAAGCTACAGTTGTTTCAATGCTAAGAGCCACAAGTGAAAGCAGAGTTGCCTGGGAAGAAAAGACCCAGTTTCCTTAGAGACACACAGGCTGCCAGGTAAAAGTCCAGCATCTTCACCAGTAGGATGCGCCAACTCAGCCTGCAGTGTGAAAACCTCCGTTCCTCCCCACTGCCTTTAGCTACCATTCCATAGTATTTCATTACCCACAGGAAGAGTCTAGGAGGAGAAATTAAAACTTGGTTTATTTCATATCTTGTGAGTATGTTTCCAGTGTAAAATCCCACTCATTTGGAGGAAAAAAAATCTCCCAGATCCATCTTTGGAACTTAGAAAACTAGTATTCATTGCAATAAAGCAAAAGTAACCCTTAAAGCCAAAATTTTAGAAAGATTTACAACTGTGTTTATCTTAAAAATTAATGGTTCCATTATTTATATGTTTGTCTTCAGTTCATCTGGTGTATATTTAGGCTCATGGCAAAATATTAGTCTTAATTGACTTTCAAATGATTGTCTAATTTTTCCGGTTCCATTAATTTAAAACACTATTTCAGTGTGCCTTCAGAATATGATATTTGTTATATTTAGAGTCACACATAAATTGACATGTATATCCTCCTATACCAGTAGAAATACTGATTATTGTGGACTTTTAGTATGTTTTACTCTCTGGGAGGCTATTAAATATCCGCTTTCTGAATCTTATCCTTTAACAGTTTACTGGTGACTTCTTTATTTTTTCTAGGGAAGTGTTGAAGTTCTTAAGAGAAAAAGAGAAAACAAAGCTACTCCACAGGCATATTTTCTAATTTTTGAAAATTGATATGTAAATTTGTTAGGGATTGCTATATTTGTAGCATTTTCTCACCTGGGAACATTACGTATATACATATTTATTATGTACATAAAGTTTATTTTATGTACGTAAAAAGGTAGTCATAAGAACACCATACTACGCTTTTTGTGTATTTACATAATATATGGGTATAAAATGGCTATGCATTCTTGGATATTTAATATTTTAAAATTTGAATTATCAATGAGATATTTCCCTCATATCAGACAGTTGCTGATAAATAGCAAGACTACTAGTTGTCGCACATTGATATTTCATCTGAATGTATTAGCAAATTATTCTGGTTTAGGTAGTCCATCCTTCTCTTTAGATTGCTGAGACAATCATATCATCTGCAGATATGTTATTCTTTCCTTTCCAATAGTAATTAGTTTTCTTTATATCTTGCTCACGTATCATGCACTTATAAGAGACAGTTATTTTACCTTGAAGTTTTGCTGTTTTCTGTAGCTTCAGACTTTTTAAATACTGTGGAAGTCTTTTTTTAAAAAAAAATCAGGAATGGGAATTCACACTTACCAAATCACAATTAAAAATGACTATTCCATATTTACTATGAAACTGACACTAAAAACTTCACATGTACGATCCCGTGGAATCCTCATAACTCTATAAATCAGGTACTGTTATAATCCTGGTTAAACAGATTGGGATATTATAGTTGAAAGAATTAAACTTTTCAAATACTATGTCTGAAAGTGGTTACTGAGTTTCAGAATCCTGCTCTTAAATAATATCCTGTATTCTTTCCTTTGGGGGCATTTCTAAATATAATTATATGATTTGTCTCCTTTGACTTATTACTGTAATGAATTGTAACTAAAATTTCTATTAAATTTTTTTTGAATTCCTAAAATTGGTGATGCTAATTGCTATCTATGTAGTGCCAGATTTAAGTTGGTAACATTTATGATTTATTAAGTTATATACCTATGTGCTGGCCTTGTATTCGTTTTTGTTTTGTTTGAATTTAGAAACTAGGGTTAAAGTGTAGTTACACTTGTGATCTTGACTTTCCTCCCTCCATTTTCCCTGGTCCATGCTCTAACCTGTTATTTCTACCACATCATTCAAATTAAACTGCGCTTGTCCATGTCCTCAGCCACCTCCATCCTACCGGCTAAATGAAATGGTCCTTAGTAACTTTCAGCAGCCTTTCGGATGGTGAGCCAATCCAGCCATCTTGAAATCCTGTCTTCACTTGGCTTCTGAAACAAAACATTTCCAGGTTTCCTCCTCACACACTGCCTGTTGCAATTGTCTTTTCTGGTTCGTTTTCTCTTCCTGAAGTCCAAATGTTAAACTTTTCTAAGACTCAGTGCTTGGACTCTTTCTCCATTTTCTCAAATTATACTCTCTCTGTAGATCATCTTATCTGGTCTTACGGCTTTAAATGTCATCTATATGCTAATGATATTCAAATGTTTTCAGTCTCAATTTATCCACTGAGCGCCAGACTTGTTTATCCAACTCACTTCTTGATTTCTTCATTTGAAAATCTAGTAGAAATTCAAAATTGGCACAGTCAAAATGAAACTTCAGATGGGTATCTATTTCAGTGACTAAAAATAAGAAAACATGTTTTACGTTTCCTTTGTTACTACAATTTCCAGCACTCTTCCACATTTCTTTCTGGTTTCATACTCATTCTTCCTGAAGAATTTTCTTCAACATTTTATGTAGCTCAGATATTTTGGCAAGGAATTCTCTAAGATTTTGTCTGAGAAAGTTTCATATTTTATCTTCATTTCTGAAGGATATTTGTGTTGAGTATAGAATTTTAGAATGCCATTTTTTTCATTACTGTAAAAATGTCATTCCATTGTCTTCTAAATTGCACAATTTCTCTTCTTTGTATGTGATATGTTTTTTTCTTCTGTTTCGTAGGTTTTGTATTTATCATTGGTTTTCAGCAGTATTTATTTTTGGTTTTTACTATTTGTTTGGTATCAATCCTGTTTGGCTTTCTCTGAGCTTCTTGGATCTATGGCTTAATATCATTTATTTATTTTTTAAAACATTCTTGGTCATTGTCTCTTCAAATATTTCTTGTGCCTCATTTTTTTCTCCTAGGATTTTAAATACATGCCTATTAGATAAAAATATTCTCCAAGAGCTCTTGGGTAGTCTCTCTGGTTGTGAAACTTTGTGTTTCAGTTTGAATATTTTAAAAATAATCTATACTGACTTATTTTCTAGGTCACTGATTCTTTTATTGTTTGTGGTCAAAATACTGATGAAGCCATGAAAAGAATTCTTCTCTGTTAATGTGTGTGCGTGTGTAACATTTTCATTTGATTCTTACTTCTCTGCTGAAATTTCTCATATATTTATCCATATTTTCCATATTTGCTGCTAAGGTCTTTGGCATATTCATCATGGTTATTGTTAAGTTTCCTCACTCTTAATCCCAACATCTGATTCATCTCTGAGTCTAGTTATATCAACGGGCTTTAGCTCTTGACAATGAGTTGTTTTCCCTTACTCTATTTTGTGTTTCATAGTTTTAGATTGAACATTGAACATGATGTAGTAGAGATTGAGGTAAACTATATTCATGGCTGAAAACAGACATGCCTCTTATATGTCAGGTGGTTGGTGTGGAGGATGTACTTGTCAGGAACGAGGTTATCTTTGAGTTTTGTTGTTGCTATTCCCCCATTATCTGTGGGGGATATGTTCCAAGACCCACAGTGGATGTCTGAAACAATGGATAGTACCTGAACTCTCTGTATACTGTATGTTTTCCCTAAACATACATTCCTATGATAAAGCTTAATTTATAATTTAGGCACAAAAAATTAACAATAACAAAACAGAATAATTATACAAATATACTGTAATAAAAATTATGTGAATCTTTCTCTCTCAGAATTTCTTATTATACTACATTTACCTATTTTTGGACCTCAGTTAACCACAGGTAACTGAAACTGTGGAAAATGAAATCATGGATAAAGGGAGATAGCTATATTTCTTCTTCACCTCCCTTCAGTTTTTTAACCATCCCCACATGTCTGAACCACAGAGAGGTTCTGCCCAAACTCCTTCCCCTCTCCCAGAAGTAAACTGTTCTTAATACACTCAGTACTAGGTTTATGAAAGGGGCAGGGGAGTCTTCTGTTATCCTGCTGCAGTCTCAGTCTTAACCTCACTCTCTGTGTGTGGGTCTTGGGTTTAGGGCTTTCTCAGTGTTCCTGCCTTTCCTTTCTGTGGCGGAAAGTCTCTGTTGGTATCTGCAGTCAATTCTGGGAGAGGGAGAGTGTGACTGTCCTTCCACTAATGGTAACAGAGCTCTGCTTAGCACTGGTGGAGAATCCTAAGTCATAGATGATGTCCTACCCTTCTTCCAGAGTTAGAAGATTTTTCTTTCTACGTCTTTTGACAAGCAGCAACATTTTCTCCGAGCACCTTCCTGTAAGGACACCGATGTGTCTGATGGTTGAGCACCTTTTCTATTTCTCCCCCGGAGGGACACGGATTTTCCTCCCATCCATTCATTCTCTGGCAGGCAGTTATTGTTTGTCAGTGTCCTGAGTCAAAAAAGTTTGCTGCCTTTTTCCAGAAGACCATGAGTTTGCTTCTGATGAAAGTGTTAACCCAAAGATGTGTTCTGTACATGGGCTCCATGTTATTCATTTCTTCACAGCAGACCGTTAATGGGACCATTAGCCCAGAGCCAAACTCAAATGTTTACACACCTAGTTTGTCCCCACATGTAGTCCAAATAAGCGTATTTTTAGTGAGTTAGAGCCTGCCTACTTTGCATGTGTCACAAAATGGCATTCAGCATCTACTGACCATAGATAAGACAAGCTCTGGGGTAATCAAAGGCCCCAAGCCATTGTGTCCTTTGGAAATCTTGGTCCCAGAGACTCCGCATCTTGCTGCTTTGTGACATCATGTAGACACACAAGCCCTTCACAGATTTTCCACTCTCGCCTTTGCTCTCTTCTCCTTCTGGGTGGTGGCTTTGTGCCATTGTTTCCGGAAGGTTTCATGCTGTGATGGACATTCACTTGTCTCATTGCTTTTTAGTGTCACCTTGTGATTATATATTTTTCTTTTATCAGCCCTTGAAATACCTGAACTCAGTCCAAGTGGCTATGAGGGTAAGGTGATTCTGAGTGATGATCAAGGAATTCAGACGGGGGTCTATGCAGTCAGCGAAACAGTCACTTGTCAGATGGATCCTGGGCAGCCTTAAGTGGTTGGGACTCAAAACTTGGAATGCTGCTGTGTTTGTGTGTCGTGGCATTGCTCTGTGCTGCATTGCACTCTTGATTTCTTGTGGTTATGCCTCATTAGCCTGGCCAGGCAGTAGCACCAATATTTGAGTGAACCCTCACCATTAGAACTGACTTTTGGGGGCTGAGGCACTAAGTTCCTCAGGGAAAGTGATCTCAGTGCACCTGTCTGGGTCCCCCAGTAGGGAGGTGCTAGATGTTGTAAGACCTGTGGACCTGAATAGGAAAAGAGGAGGGAGGAATACACACCTCTGGACCAAGGGTGAGCCATGTACAACCCCATAATGGGCTATCGTGGCAGGAGCTCCCTGCAGCCTGGCCAGCGATATGGGGTACTCTGAGACAAGAGGACATCTTTATTCCTGGAGACTGCTATGATAGGTAAATGAGCCAATAAGGCAGAGGCATCAGGCTGAGTCTGGGCTCCTAAGCCCGGTTGGAGGAGTAGCCTTTGCAAGCAGCTAGCATGCCTCTGTGATAGTTATGCTGTGTGACATTATCATTATAGCTTCTCCTTGGAGGGATATTGAGACCCCAAACCTTGGGCCCAGCTAGCCAAACTGTTACTTAAAGCAAATTAGACTTAAATGCAATTTATATCCCTTAGAACTCCAAAGAAGCTGCTATCGTGCCGAGCAGATGCTCCAAACCCCAGTTCATGTGCTGGGCCCTCTTTGTGGTAGCTGCTCACCAGGAGGCCATGCAGACAAGAGGTAGGGGACCAACGTCCTGGGGGAGATGATACAGGGGAGGAGCCCAGGGATGAGGACTGGTGCTCTCTAGGTGAAAAGGCAGCACAATGTCACCAGGCTAGTGCCTTGAATAATCTCTCTGCTTGTCAGGAACCATCGACAACATAATGAAGACAGAAAAAACAGGAAGGGCCAATAAGGAAGGGAAAGTTATCACTTGGAAGAGGAAACATGGTCTCTGTCTCTCCCCCTGAGACTTGTTTCTCTTTAAGGAGCTAGCCTAGGAAACAAATGAGGAACGGGCAGCCTAGCTTATGTGGAATGTACCTGGTGGAGAGTGAGTTCTGTCTAACAGGGGCTAAATGGAAACAATTGGTTGCCATAGGACTAGACACAGAAATGGTGTTCCTATTAAAGGGCCCTGAACTTTTAGTGCAGAAGGTGAGAATGACCCACAGAGGAAGCTTTGGACCCTGGGATGCATATGCCTCGCTGATGTGGATTTTATGACTTGGAAAGGCATTCAGCCTACATTAGACCTCATAACCGCCTGGGCAGACAGTCAATGGAAAATGTTAGTTGAGGCCAAAGATCTCCTCCACCACTTGGGGATGTTGGAGTGGACTTATCAGGCAACAGATGGTGTGTAGCATGATGACTTGGCAAGTCTGGAGGAGTCCTGAGTCCATGTGGTTGTTTCTCATGGGGATTCTGAAAAATATAAGTTATCTTTACTAGCAATGATGGCTAATGCTAAAATAATTCAAGAGGCCATGAATGTTCTGAATTGAATGGAAGCTCAGATAGCCATCTCTCAGATATTGTCCACAGAAATTAAACCAAAGATCCAAGAACTGGGACTCATGGCTGAACCTCAGGACTGGATTTCTAATTGGCTCAAGAAGTGGGGGTCTGTGCACTTGGTAACACATCTTGCCGTAGATAACACTCACCAGGTTTTATAGATAGCCAGAGACATGCACCAAAGGGGTCGTAATGTTTCTTTGCTGACTAAATGATTAAACAAATTAAGGTCTTTTCATTTTCTGATCTCTTCTCCTGACTAGTCCCACTAAATGGGCAGACTGGTTGCAAACAGACTTTGAAATCCCAGCTTGTGCCTTTATAGGATTCTCAGTCATTAGAAGGTTTTATTGTTGGCTCCAAACTCAGGCCTTATAAAGTGACATACAACTTAGATTGTAAAACAGCCTGATGCACGGGGATGGATTGTTACATGTATAAGCCAAGAATAGCCTTGTGCTGTTGACTACTTCACTCCAGGCTGGGATCACTTAGCTCAAAAACCTGTCTGAATTAAATCCAAATTTTTATACCTCCAATTGCTTTAAATATATCCCCAAGAAGCATATTTTCAGCCACTCTGAGCCTGCCTTTGCGTATCCCATGAAACTGCACCCAGTATCAGCCAGTCATAAATAAGACAAACCCTGGAGACCCCAAGTTCAGAATTCTCTGACCTAGAGACTCCCCAGCATGCCGGACACTGACTCCCTCTCCAGTTCTGCTCTCCCTTGGAAATTCCCTTGCCCTCTTGCCCTTGTGTCTTTGGAAGGTCTCATGCAGGAGGGAATTCTCCTCCTTATGCAAACTTATCAAAGGTCTGTCCAAGCAGAGCTCCTTGTGTGTTACCACCACCTGGTGGTGATATCTTTCTCTTTGATCAGGAGCAAAAGGTCTGGGCAAGCAGGCAGGGCTTTCCACTCTTCCTTCCCCCAGCCTCGCACGCCTGTTTGCAGAGACCCTAAAGTGGTAGTAGAGATCCCCCAAATGAATTGTGAGATAGATTATGGGGAAGTCTTGGGCATACCCAAGTTTTCGTCCATATTAAATGGATGGTGAGAGACAAAATGAAGTTGCTTTTTATTACATACCACAGATTGGGCTTGTTTAAATTCAATGGCTACTTGATGTTCAGAATGGCTTCTGAGTTTGATCACATCCCATCCCTTCCCCTGCTACTTCTCCAGACCAAAGCCCCATGATTTTTTCCCCTCCTTGGACAACCACAAGTAGTCTTTCTAGTGCTCTTGCCTCTTAGATACCCCACTCCCATAATGTCTGTTCTCCACATGACAGTGAGGGCGATGGTTTTTTAAAAATATAAGTTAAATAATTTCACTTTACTGATAAATCTCTCCCTGAAGGTTTCTCATCACACCTTATAAAAGTTTCAACGTCTTTACCATTTTTTTCCCCTCCCACTTTACCTCCTATCACTTTGCCGTTTGTTCTCTCTTGGGGAATTACAGTCCTCTTTCCTTAAACATATCAGTCATGTTCTTGCCTTAACACTTTTGCATGGGCTGTTCTTTCTGTCAGAAATGCTCTTTCCTACTGATTTCTGTGGCCTTTCCAGCACCCTGTCTAGAATAACCTTTCTCCTGCCCACTCCTTATCCTGTCTGATTTGTCTCCATAGCACTTTCAACATCCAGCATGCCTTTGCTTCTTTCCTGTCACCCATTGGAGTGTGAGCATTGGAAGGGAAGCAACAGGGTCTTGGTTTTATCCACAATGTTTAGAAAACCTGATATTTGACAGGTGCCCTGAATGTATCTTTGAGCTTAAGGGGCCAGTGCTAAAAATCAGTATTTAGCCAAAGGCAAATACTACTTTCAGAGAAGGAACTTCATGATATGAGAACTTGACAGTTTATCAGCAAATTAACCATTACTATTACGATTTTTATTAATGCATTCAAATGGTCAAATTTTACAAGTTTGGCATTGATGTGCATGAACAGTAACTTCCCAGTACCTTAATGCACAAGCGTGTTTCTCTCTCTCTATTGAATGTTTGTCATATTAAATAGATGCTTGCTTTCAACTGAAACTGAAGGAAGACCATCTTTTTTACTCCTTTTGCTGACTGTGTGCAACTAGTAGTGACGCCGCCACCAAATTATTAACTTTTTCATCCTCTGTCTCCTGCGGTAACCCCTAAGCTGCAATTTCTCTGAAGCAATCTCATAAACTAAAGCGTTACGCAGTATTTGAAGAAAATGTTTTCTGAATATTTTCAGATTTCAGGCTTAGGGTACTTTGCCTTCACTTGTGTATTTTATTTCTGATATTTTTTTTGCACTCACTTGCTATTTTGCATAATCACGGGGGAAAAATGCCCTTAAACTATAGCTCCAGAAATGCAGAAAATGAAAGCAATGTAATTAGTTTTGGAGATAACAAAATTGCCTTTGATTTACTATCTGTTTCTCAGCTTCCGTTTAGTGAATATTAACTTTAGTGTTTTACTTGAGTGGAATAATTAGGATGATCTTTGCAGCAGATAGAATGTAAGAAACTCATGAAGTCTCAGAATCCTTCTGTTTGGTGACTCTTCAGCAGTGCCCATCCCATCATGCTCACTGCATTTTCTGTAAGAAAGTACTGATGGAGCAGGTTCTGTTGGGTGGTGATGGCTATCTGTACATAAATTATTAAACCTTCATTTTATTCAAGAAGTCTTTTTAAATTGTACTTGCAGTTTCACTTTGTTTGACTATCTTGCATGGATACTTGGTAAGACAGTACCCAAATCCTATTGTATGTTAGTTTCTCTTTGGCTGAAAAAAAATGCAAATACTCCCAGTGTATTCCTACCAAGGCAATAGCGTTTTTTTTGTTTTTGTTTTTTGTTTTTTACATTATCCTGAGCAATAATTGATTTCTGTATAACAACTAATGGGTGTTAACAAAGCAACACGTTTGTGGCTTCTTAATTACCTAAAGCTCGCACCACATTTGTGTCATTGTCAATAGCAATTGCATGACATCGGTTTAAAACTTATTTTTCATTCTATAAATGTTTCTTCAGTGAAATTTATTATTAGCTAATGTGAAATCCAAAACTCTCTCAGCAATCCAACAAAGCAGAAGCATAGTGAAAGTCATCGTTGTTATTCAATTGAGTGGTCAAACTTTTAAAGTTTCAAGAACAGTTGGGTATCTATATGAGTCCCATGATGACCTGTTTGGTTAACTTTTCCTTTCCTAGAATCTGGTCCATAAGACAAATCTTATTAAAGCATTTTCGAAATGTTTGTTATTTTGCATTTGATTAATGAAAAATAGTGGCGTTTGGGGGTGTCCTTATTTTCTCCTAATTTTTCTCTTCCTCATGCTATTTAAATCATTTATTGCTTTGGATCAAAGTAATTTATCGTGGGCATTTTGTATATGATTTTGGAAATTTTCCTCATGAAAATTTAGCTTTTCATCCATCCTCATAAAGATATGAAAATTCTTAAGTAGTATAGAGCCTAACTGGAATCCAGTAACTAAAAACAATTATTAAGGGATATTTTACATAATATTAGAAATGCTAGTATATCAAATTACTAGAATTATAACAATTTATCTCTATTTTCTACCAATTACTGTTATTTAGATTTTTAAATATTGTTGCTCCATATTAGAACCATAATGTTTTCTGTACAGTTAGATACTTCTGCATAATCTACCTATTATTCTCAAATTAACTATAAATATATGACTCTATTTATACAACTACAAAGTTTTCCATAGTTGCTTTTACACATAAAGATAACAGCTTTCACAGTCATTAATTATAGAGGCATTTCCCTCTTGCAATAATACATATACATATTTATATTTCACCCAACTGACAGAATTTTAAAATATAATGCATATAAAAAGAGTTTCACTCCAAGCTATAGCCAGACTGTTTATCTTCATTTGATCATGAATATTTGGATAGTAACAATAAATTTGAGTGGCATGCCTGTTCATAGTTGTTATAGGGATTATTAGAGATAATGGTATCAATGTACCATGATCCTGTACAAATTCTGAGGTACCAGCAACATCTCTGGAGTAGACCATGAGCCTCCCAAAGAGAAAGTCCTAAACCACACAACATACTTCGGCAGGATTACACAGCTGAAGCTGGACTCCAGTGCACCCCAATAACCAAGTGTTGAACTAAGAATAAAAGAAATAAGAACTAAGAATAATAATAATAGAATAATAAAAGAACTAAGACTAAAAGAACAGGGCTCATTTGAAAGAGAACAATAAAAATTGATAAGCTTCTATCTGGCTAAGAAAAAGGAAAAAAATTACTAATATAAGAAATAAATGAAGGGAAATTGCTACAGGTCCCATGGACATTAAAAGGATAATCAACGACCACTGAGAACAACTTTATGCTCTCACACATTTGATAACCAGATGAAATGGACCAATTTCTTGAAAGACAGTCTTCCAAAACTCTCACAAGAAGAAATAGACAATCCGAATGGACCTATATCTATTAATGGAATTGAATGAATAATAACTTCCCCAAACAAACTACAAGGTTTAAGTGGTTTCGTCAGGGAATTTTACCAAATATTAAAGATAGAAACTATATAGCCATTTTTCACAATCTCTTCCAGAAAACAGAAGCAGAGAAAATACTTCCTAACTTACCCTGTGAGGCCAGCATTACCCTAGGTCCAAAACTAGACAAAGGCATTTCAAGAAAAAAAAAAAAAAAACAGTGCAATCTCTTTCATGGACATAGATGCAAAGCTCCTCAACAAAATGTTAGCAAATTGAATCCAACAGTGTATAAAAATAATTGCACATCATGACTAAGTGGGGTGTAGCTCAGCTATGCAGGGCTACATCAACATTTGAAAATCATTAATGTAATCCATCAGCAGGCTAAAGAAAAATCACATGATTATACCAATAGAAAAAAATATTTGAGAAGATCAAGATCTACCACCATTTTAGGATGAAAACTCTCAGAAAACTGGGGATAGAAGGGAATTTCCTGAATTTGATAAAGAAAGTCTACAAAAAAAAAAAAAAACAATGGCTGACATAATACTTAATAGAAATTTGAAGCTTTTACAGAAATATTGCGAATAAGGCTAGGATGTTCCCCCTCGCAGCTGCTTTTCAACATTGTGCTGGAAGTCCTAGCTAATGCAATAAGACAAGGAAAGGAAATGTACACAGATTGGGAAAAAAGAAAGAAAACTGTGTTTCTATGTAGATGACTTGATTGTCTGCACAGAAAGGTCCAAAAGTATCAACAAAAAACTCCTGGAACAAATAAGTGGTTATAACAAGGTTGCAGGATACAAGGTAACATACAAAAGCCAATTCCTTTCCTATATACTCTCAATGAATAACTGGAATTTTAAATTAAAAACACATTACCACTTATAATAGCACCCCCCAAATACTTTGGTATAGATCTAGCAAAATATGAGGGGGTCTTCAAAAAGTTCATGGATATGTACATGATGGAAAAAAAAAAACCCTATGCACAGATACCAAATCTGGTTTTGCACCAAAATAAACTCATACTAACTTGTTCCAACATTTCTGAACAGAATCTAGTTTGAGACCCTAAGAATTGATAAGACATAAGTTTGAAAAGAGTTCCTATCAGAGCAAAATGAATTCCGCTACAATTTAAGCAAGAACAAACATCAAATTTATGGTGAAGCATGGGTGGAAGAACGGTGAAATAATTGATGCTTTACAAAAAATTTGCGGGAACAATGTCCTAAAGAAATCAGCAATTTACAAATGGATAGCTGGTTTTAAGAAGGAACGAGCTGATGTTGACAATGCAGCCTGCATCGGTAGATCATCCATCTTACTTTTCAAGGAAAAAATTAATCTTATTTGCCCTAGTTTAAGAGAATGGATGATTAACAGCAGAAACAATAGCTAACACTGTAGACATCTCAATTGGTTCAGGTTACATAATTCTGACTGAAAAATTAAAGTTGAGCAAATTTCCCACTTGATGGGTTCCCAAACTGTTGTGCCCATATCAACTGCACACAAGAGCAGAACGTTCAGTGGAAATTTTAGACAGGTGGAATCAAGATCTTGAAACATTTTTTCAAAGAACTATAACATGGTTTTACCAGGACAATCCTGAAGACAGCACACAGTTGCAACAATGGCTCCCAAGGGGAAGTGGTCCAATCAAAGCTAAACTAGACCAGTGAGGAGCAAGGTCATGGCAACAATTTTGTGAGATGCTCAAGGCATTTTGCTTGTTGACTTTCTGGAGGGCCAATGAATGATAACAACTGCTTACTATAAGAGTGTTTTGAGAACGTCAGCTAAAGCTTTAGCAGAAAAATGCCTGGGAAAGCTTCACCAGAGAGTTCTTCACCACGACGATACTCCTGCTCATTCCTCTCATCAAACAAGGCCAATCTGGGGAGAGTTTTGATGGGAAATCATTAGGCATCTACCTTACAGTCTTAAATTTCTAGAATCCTCAGTTGTTTAGGGTGTGTGTGGTGAGACATACCATTGAGTTTTTGGTGAAGGCTTTCTGGCTTTCTTATGTTCTCCTCCTCCTCCCCACCCTGCTTCTTTTGGACCTGATCTATTTTTAGTGACAGACTGTGGAATGTAGTGCTTTAGAATGCCATGGTGCTGTCAGACTGATTGCACTCAGATTTAGGGTCCACCCTTTACTTACTGTATGACTTCAGGAAATTTGCTTATGCCTCATTCTTCTCAGGGACACAGTTTTAGGGGAAAACACATACCTGTTTTTGTTTTTGGGATGCTCATCTAATTTTGAGCTCATGGCAGCTACTGTAAATGTGGATGTTACCACTGAGAATTAAAATGGGATTGGCCTGGAGAAATGGGTCTATTGTATAGACTACAGATATGTCTACTCAAGTCTCTGATAGATATCCATTGCTTGGTAGTATTTAATCATCCTTAAGAGTAATTTCTACCTTTTGACTTAGACCCATTTACCTATCCTTAAAGATTTATTTATTGCACAAAAATTTAGACTTCCTTTGGGACCCCAAAGGATAAAACAAGGAATGAAGGTTTTACTTCACAATAAGGAAAAACTTCTTGAGAATAAGAATAATTAAATCTTACCAGCTTTGGGGCCTCCAGCAGCTTCCTCCAGCTTTCTGAACCTCAGCGTTTTCATTAATAAAATTGGAAAGATGAGACTAATTTTAGACCATGGTTGCAAAGATTAAGATTCAGAGTGCCAAGCACTAACAGAGAATACTAATTCCCTTTGCAAAGGCTGGTGATTCTCTTTCTTGGTTTATCTGCAAGAAACATATCTCAATGTTCGACCTATCGTAAATGTCTGTAGTTGTCAAGGCATAATATATTCAGTGCAGTAAGGCCCTATTTTCACCTACTACTTTAATGGAGCACCTATTGTAGTGAAGCTAAAGCAAATATAAAAATAGATGCATGTGCTTGAGGATTGGATTTTGCTAGAAAGATTCCACCATCATCGCATACTATACTCTCATTCTTATCTTTCTGTGGGGGGTGCGTGTGTGTGTGTGTGTGTGAGTGAGAGAGAGAGAGAGAGAGAGAGAGAAAGAGAGGGAGACAGAGGAGTGGAAAGAGAGATACAGACAAAATCTCCTTCCCCTATCAAGGAAGGGGCAGCATTAAGTACTTCAATCAGATATGCATGAAGGTGAATGCAAAGCAGTTGGTGAATAGAGGCCCCAGGTAGAAATCAGAATTTCTGTGCATGCTTCCTGAGTCTGCCCCAAAATGAGAGTATTCGCCCCTGGCTAGGGTCAGCATGCATATTTGAAATAGCCATCAGGAGAGAATTGGCAGGCTTGGTAGTCCATAAACCTGAGTTGGAATTATTAATATTACATTGCCACTTATCAGCTATATGGCCATAAGCAATTTCACGTATATGAACCTGAATTTCTTTATCTGTGAAAACTGGAATTAAACCTGCTCCAGTGTTTATTGAGAAGAGTGAGAATAATGCACATGCACAGAGAAGATGATAAATGTTTGTTGACTATAAATCAGGAAGCTTTATGTAAGCTTGCTAGAATATGCCAGTATCCAAGTGGGAGAATACTTCTTCAATTCCTCGCTGGATACTGCTGTAATTGAAAACTCAACTTTCAGGTCAACACCAATTAAAACCTGATTAATTCATGTAATATGAATAGTTGATTGCAGAATATCAAGTTTTTTTATGTTTATCATTTCCATGTCAAAAAGAATGTTTATGAATGTAAATCGATAGGAATTTTTAAATAGATTCTTGATAAGAGAGTGAATATTAGGAAACTCCATTCAACCCAGAAAATATTAGAAATGGCCATTTAGCCTTGTGTTCTGCCTCCAACAAGGGTGTTTTGTGAGACCATGTGTTTATCCTCTTTATACGTATTCTATAAATTTAGAAAGTTTTTGCCCCTGATTTTTAGTCCTTTTAATAGATACATATGGTTCTATAGTTGATTTATTTATCACATCCCTTAAAAATCTTTTCACAAGATAATCTCAGCGTTTCATCAATAAAACTTAAAAATATTCAGAAACAAGCAGAACAGTAAGAATGTGGTGGCACATTTGAGGCACACGTATCATCGCATCCTCCTCCCATGCCCACAGCAGACATCATTAATCAATAAAGAAACACCCTCAGAATTCTTTACAATCCAGTGTTTCAAGTAGCTACTACCAATCTACATGTTGGGCAAGTAAAACAAATTCTGTATGTCTGTTTATAGGAAAAGGAAGAACACAAAGGAAGTTGATAGGATCTCTTTACACTCAACTCTTTGGGAGATCTTAGACATACCACACAACCTGTCCGAGACGTACTTTTCACATCTGTAAAACAAGAGAATTGTGGTGGCTTTGCGACGTGTCCACTTGGCTAGGCTGAATTACGTTTCCTGGAATTTCCTCCCCTGCATGTTTCTAGTTAGCACTGGCCAGAGGAGAGATTCTTGTGGAAGATTTGGAGACCGGAAGTGAGGCGGCAGTCACTTTGTAGGTCACACGCGCTGTCCCTGGTCTGCTGACTCACTTTCCTGGCAGGAGGCAGCAGATGAGCCTGCAATTGCCTTACCTTGCTATGGTCCGTCCTCTAAGTCCTGGGCCAGGTGTGAGTGTTGAGCTCTGTGACAAAGGCCCACAGCTGCTTCTGCTGCTCGATATCCTCAGCCCCCAGTTCAGAGGCAATAAGAACTTCACCTTGTGTGTGTGTGAGTTCCCACTTGATCTTACTCGTCTCACTTCCCCATCCTTTGCCGACTTACCTGTCCTGTGAACCTCAGACTCCAGCATTAGACACAAAGACAATAACCTTACAGAGACTCCTACACCAGACCCACAATCGCATGAGATCAATTCCCTGAAACAAATCCAAATGTTTAGTCTTACTACTTTTTGAATTGTCAGAGTATGCTTAAATAATACAAAATTTCTTTGTTTAGTTGAGCTGAGTGCAAGTCTTATAGAAGAAGAAAAAAATCAGAGTACCAATTTTATTGACAAAAAGTATATCGCCTACATTTTGACTTTATGTTCTTTTTCCTTAAGCTGTAATTTGATATTTGATTTATAATGTTATTCAAAACAAATTAGCTGCTTTGCATTTGAAGCAAAAGGGCTTATCTTTTGATTACTTCTTTTCTCTCATGCTCTCTCAAGTCTGTGCATGTCAGTGTCATCCAGTGGAAAGTGCACCCAGAGGACTCCAAAGTCCTGGCTTCAAGCTTGACTTTCTGCTTTGGGAAGGTGACTTGCACGAATAGTGTAGCATTACCGAAAAGTGCTTCTTTTACCCTCTGTGAAATGAGGGTAATACCTCCCATGACTACCTGTCTTGGAGGGTTACCATAAGAGCTGAATGTGAAAGAACTTTGGTAACTTCAAACGCTACACAAAGGTATGATGGTGTCACGGTTATTGGATGTGTTCTTCTCGAAGTCCAACTTGAGCTGTTCTCCTGGCTCTGTTTGGGACAAACAGTACTATGTATTTTCCACTTTCTGAAGGTAACTTGGGAAGCGTAAAGTTCAAAGGGAATCAAGTCTTGCCCCTCCTATCCAAAGTAATTGTAATGTAATATATTATGTTTGCTAATTATTTAACCATTTGGAAAATGTGGGGAGAAAAAAAATAAGCAGAACCTCCAAGTTTTTCCATTGCTCTTATTTCATATTGTAGGTAAGGACAATTTTGAATAAGTGAATAACTGAATGATAGCTCTAAAAATAATAAAAATTAACTAGTACACGTTTATTCAGTTCTTAGAATGGTCAAAATACTTGAGTAGGTGTGATAAGAGTGCTAAGATTAATTCAATGGGGTCTCTATATCCCTAAAGAACAAGGAACCTTGGGTACAATGCACTCCATCTGGGGGAATGGGCACACTTATAACTTTGATTCAAACAGTACAAATCAATTGATGTAACCAAAATGTTTGTACCCCCATAATATTCTAGGGGAAAAAAATAAGGGACCTCATAGGGAGACTAGCTCACGTCACATGTACAAATACATATAATTCACAGTAGAAAATGTATGTCAGCATCCACAGGAAAAGTCATTTAAACAATCTCTTTATTTCTTCCTCACCAGGGGATTGTTATATGACTTTATATTTTCACTGCCACTCTTACTGAAATTGAACTAGAATGTGTAATTGAACTCCATGCTAGGTAATTAGGCCAAGGCTTGATATCTTGATCAAAAAGAATGAAAATAGGAAGTGAAAGAAAAGATGGCTCCCTTGCCAGGTGTCTCTTAGGCAGTTCAGAAGGCCAGGAAGAAATGATACATTTAAACAAATCTATTTCTTGATCCTATTTCTGTAGAGAAGAGTGCCATTTTTGATAAATGGGGGCAACTTAGACAATAACACTAGATGAGGTGAGGAAAGGAGATTTTCCTAGCATGGTCGTTGATATTTTAGAGATGAAGTCTAACCTTGGTAGGAGGAAATAAGTCTTAGTAGAAACAAATGTCTCCACTGGTGTCTCATGTTCATATTTCAAACGTGGTTGATGTGACTTGCAGCTATTAGATCAGTAGCTGGTCTGCCTCTAGCAAACCCAGAGGGCATTTGGGTCCCTAATTTACTATCCTGACCCTTAGGGGCTCATCTATTCCAGAAGGCTTCAACATCTTCCCCCCATCCCTGAAATACTTTCTTATAAATGAAGATTCACTTTATCTCTCCTAATCACATCTTCTGATTTGTTGTTACTGCTATATAGGAACCTTAGTGATTTTAGTTTATTGATTTTTGGGGGAAATATTTTATTTCTAGTAGTTTGTCAATTCTCATAGATTTTTAAAAGTTTTTCAAATTCTTTAAATATACGTTCAAAAAGTGCATAAAGCATAAGTGTTCAGTACAATAAATAACTAAAATACCTATATAACCACTGCAAAGTAAAAAAAAAAAAATAGAAAAAAGAATATTGTCAGAACTCTCTCAGAAGCTCTTCGTATAAGATTCTCCTGGATTTTCTGTGTAGAAAATGAAATTGTGACAAAAATGTGTTTTTCAATCATTTTACCATTTTTCTTATGTTGTTGAGCTGCATGGGGCCTAGATTATTATATTAACTAACAATTGGGGTTTCTTGGGTCCATATTTAAGTGATATGAAACCCAAGTAGAAATTTTGAGATAACAAGATTTTCCCAGAAAGTGACTGGAGGCATCTCTCTTATGATGGTTAAAGAATCCTTTCTAATATCTTGGATTAGTAGTGACCTATTTCTAATTGACCCTTGGTATCAGTACTTTCCATTTATTAACTACAGAATTTTTCATTCTTTCATTCAATAAATATTTAGCGACTCATAGATGAATTCAGTCACCAGAAAGCTTATGATATAACTGAAGAGATAAAATATGCAGATATAACTTTGAAATTTTTACTTAATTTTCCACAATGGTGTAGTACTGTAATTACATAATGATACAGGCAATAAGTGCTTTGAGTTTTCTGGTAAGGTGATAGGTGAAGAGAGCTGATTTACAGCTGGACTAGAAATGCTTAATCTTTATCTCCCAGGACGCCTGGATCTCTGGTTTTACTTTTAGCTAAGATAATGGCAGTGGCATTTATATGATGTGCTACTTAAAATCCAAAACTCTCCTGGTGACCCCAGGGTCAGTTTCCTCACTGAGGGTTTGCAACTTGTGGACTAACCGGTTTGATAACCTGGCTTGACTACTTTAAGGAACCACTGAGAGCTTCGGTGAGGGCGGGCTGTTGGGGAGGAGGATTTCTCCCATGATTCCTTGCACAGATCTCCTGGCTCAAGCCAGAGGCTCAGTCCGTCCCTGGTGCACAGAGAAAGGGCCCTAGGGAGTTTTCTCCCCAGGGAAGTCTCTCTGACCTCCGATACTTGTCTGCATTTTCTTTCTCCTGCTGCTTTTTAAATCCTCTGCCTTTACATAAAACCTCACATGAGTACACTCCATGGTGAGTACTTTACAAAATACCCAAACTGGGGGGGAACACCATAGAGTTAGTGACCCAGCTGGGGCATTTGAAATGACCCTCCCCTCTCTGTGATTTAGGTAATAACAACTAAGGCATTGTTGGGAGAAAGAAAGATGGGGCGGTGAGGGATGGAAACATTATTTTCAGCTGGCTTCTGACCCCTCACTCTTAGGTTGAGGTCACAAAAATATTCCATCCACAGATGGGCAGAAAAGCATTTGTAGACCAGGGCCAGGGGAGGTAGCTAAATGGGTAACAAAAGAGATTTACACTGGGGGGAAGTCAGCCAGGAATAGAAATCTTGGCTGTTCCCATCTGTTCCCGAGAAAGTGACTATCACGGAGAGGCAGAGTGAAGCTGTTAGAGCCACAGTGTTAGGGCCTGGGCCCGTCTGTGAGGGCAGGAATGGAATGCCCACGGGGGAACTGACCAGGCATTTGCTTTGACTGGAATCTGGTCAGTCGTTAAAGAATTAAGCTATTTTCTCCCACCCATCCCCCATCCATTTTGCAGCTTTTTTGGCAATTGCTTTTGAAACGGAAATTGAGTTTGGGGGATGGGGTGACTTCCTGTAGGATCTCACTCAGGATCCTAAATAGGCTTGCAGCTTTCACAGAGTTAGGGTCACTCTCTGAAGTTGCATAAAGGCAAGAGTACACAGTTTATGCCCTAAAAAGGGGGATTTATCCAACTTCGCTCTTAGATATTGAACAGAACACTTCAACGCTACTGAAATGCTGAGGATGCAGGTAACTTTACACTGGCCACCCAATGATGTGCAACCTTTCCTATGACTCTGACTCGGGTGATGCTGTGATAAAGGGAGCTCCAACTCCGTGGACTTCTCGGGTTCCCACATTGTTGGGGAGACAAGATGATGTGAGGGAAAGTGCCTTGGAACTCTTCTCTCAGCTCCCTGGAATAGTATTTAATGATATGTAAAAGAGTAGGATTATTTAGAAGAAGTGAACCAATAGAAATATAAGGGCTGGAAAAACCCTAGGGCAGTTGAGCCAGGTGGAAATAATTTATGGGTAATTAAATGGTATGAAAAAGAGATGTAGTTGCTACATTTGTTAATGAATTGCTATGGGAGATTATAAAAGCTACAATACCAATTCAGATTATAAAATGACGAAGATAGATTCATTCAATTTATCCTAGTCTTGATAGATTAAAAATTTGAATATTATGTAAAAGAGGAGTCTAAAATGTTTTCAGAGCCTACAGCAATGGGAAAATTATGCTTCTGAGGGATGATGGGAGAGCCCAAGTATTCTTGGAAAACCTACCCCCAGCCAGGAACTTGAGGCCTTTTGCATGGGTATGGGTCAAGTGGCCTGTGATTGGTAAAGAAACTTTGCTAGGATGATGGACACTGATACTTAAACCTGCCAGTGAAGTGTTAAAGGGTAATATAATTAAATTAGAAGGTTATGGTGGTGTAACTACAGAAGGCTTGCAAGTGGAAGTGTGGCTTGAAGTGGCGATTTATAGATGCAGATTGTGCATGGCTGTTGCCCTACTACTATTAGAATCTATCACTGCAATGGATGTGATATGACGGGGACTCTTCTCTATCCAAATCATTGGGAAAGAGATTTTGTATAAGTCTCCTCCATTGCCCATTTTAATTGGGCATGCTATATAGGAAACTTTTAGAATGACCTGAGCCCTCTGAAGTAGTTAATTTATGAGAACACAGGATACCTTGGGGAGCATACAGACATTTTGCCCTTAATTACAGACCTGTGCAGTAATATTAGTGCCCACAAATTCCGTATATTATAGTCCAGTTTGGCCTATAGAAAAAGCTGATCGATTCTGGAGGTTAACTGTGGATGATAAGAGGGTGCTGATGATTTTGGAAGTTTCTGCTGCTTGTACTTTTGCTGACTGGAGCTTTTGGTAAAAGGCTGTTACTGCCACCCAGTGGCAACAGCTAGGATTTTGGACTAGGAGCTAAGGGACTGGCAGTGTGATTTGGAAAATGGGCCTTAGGTGGCTGGATGATAAGAGGGACACCTGATTCGGTGCTCTATTAGGGAACATCTTACAGGCTTAGAGGGGGAATTAAAGAGGGATGTATTGATTCCTATTAAAAGCCCCTGCTGATTTCTGAGGGGACTCGGACCAGCAAGTGAATGTCTCCATCTGTATTTTAGGGCTGGGCTTTGTGTACACAAAACGAGAAATGAGCAGCCATCGAGGCATCCAAGTGACTCAACAGTGGGGAGGATAGAGGTGTATCCAACTACCTCTCTATGAAGCTTGAATTGTGTCTAAAAATTGCTCTATTTGTTGACAAGAACCTCAGAAACTACTACTAACACGGGCCTGCCTGCAGCTGGCAGGTGGATTCACAACTTTGTGGTGCACATCAATGGGTCTTCACTGGATGCATATTCATTTTAGATTTGGATTTGCAGATCTGGCCACTGAAGCAAACTCCTCTAACACCATAGGGGCCTAGAGCAGAAAACATTATTTCAATTTGAGTTTCCCATTTATATATCATCTAATTAATTTTATTAGAGGTGCATTGCAACGTGGGCTAAAAAGCACCACACATGAGGAAGTTTTTCAATTATAATGTAGTGGGTTGACTGACAATTGGAATGGGCAATTGAAACACTTAATAAATTTGGGGTGATAATAAATCGAGGGGATGGGCTCCGTGATTGAATACATGTGTGCTGGAATTCAGATGCTTGAAAGTAAACACAGTTTGTCTTCGAATAGATTGTTGAGATACTGTGGAGGAAATAGGGAAAGGGGGGGACCCAGGAAATTACAGAAATTTTTTTCTTCTGGAATATTTTCTGTACGTGATCCTGCAGTGCCAGGACTGGAATTGCATTTCAGAGTTCCAGCAGAAGATCACCTGCCAAACATAACACCCTGCAATATCCCTAAATGTCACTGCACAGTTTCCTTAAAGGAATGATGGGTGGTGGTTTGCCCTCACTTGTCTAAGCTGGATCTGCATCTGCTTTCCTACCCCGTGGACAAGACAGTCTTACAAGCTTGTGTTTGTACAACCCTACTCCATTTGGCTGAAATTGACGAAGAAGTCATTGGCAAGACTCATACTGTTGCCACCTTCTGTGAGTCAGTCCTTGCTGAACCTCACGGTTCTCCAGGGGTAGGAGGAGTATGTAGGTGGAAATCAAAAACAAATCCAGAGAAGGGGAAGTGCCTTCTGATCTATAGGGAGCTAATAAAAGGGTAATGCTAAGAGGAAAAACCAGAACATCAAATGATACTTCCTCTTAGTTAGATTTATAGACCCATCATGGTGAAGGTCTTTGTTTGAATCGGAAGGTTCAGAATGGGCACTAGGGAATTAAAGAGACATTCAACAAGGGTTCAACCATATGAAGGGTTGCGATGACATCATCGCCACCCCGTAGAGGACACCTTTTGGGAAATAACATGCAGAGAATAGGGAGGCCTGGCCTAGGCCGGAGGATCACTTAAGGCCAACAGTTTGAGTCCATCATTTCTGGGAAACAACGCAAGGGGTCAAGTAGTTAGTTATGGGAGAGGACTATAAAAAACATACAGGTGTAGCTGGAGCCGGCTACAACCGAACACAATTCAGCCAAGTTCTCTGCCACTTTCTAACAAGGATCCTCCTTTGCTCCAGTTTCCAATAACTTGTTCCTCCTTTCTGCCTGTGATCTCACAAGAAACACATTTAACCTTAATATTTCTATCAACAGTGCCTTCAAGGTAATCCAGAGATCATCTACCAAATTCCTCAAGACTCTTCCAGCCTCTACCCATTACCAAATTCCAAAGCCACTTCCATGTTTTTAGATATTACAGCAACACCTGACTTCCCATTAGCAAGATCTTTGTTAGTTGTTTCCTAAGCTGCCATGTAACAAAATACTACAAACTGGGTGGATTAAACAACAGAAACTTGTCTCGCAATTACGAGGGTTAAAAGCCCAAAATCAAGAGATTGGTTCCTTCTGAGAGCTGTAAAAGAGAATATGTCCTACATTTCTCGAAGCCTCAGGCATTCCTGGGCTTGTAGATGGTGTCTCTCCATGTCTTTACTTTGTCTTCTCTTTATGTTATTTGTATTTGCATCCAAATTTCTTCTTGCTGTAAGGACACCATTCATGTTGGATTAGGGTCCACCATAATGACTCATTTTTAACTCGATTAACTCTGTAAAGACACTATTTCCAGATAAAGTCACATTCTCAGGTACTGGACATTAGGATTTCGACACATCTCTTATCGGTGGACAAAATTCAACCCATAAAATGAACTCTATTATTTTTCTCTTTCCTGAATAACTTACTTTCACATTTTTTCCAAGGAAGATATGCTGGGTAATGAGCTCCCTCAGGTTTTGTTTGTCTCAAAGTCTTTATTTTCCCTTCACTTTTAAAGGATAATTTTACTGTATATAGCATTCTAGGTAATTGGATTTTTCTTTCAACCTTTTAAATATTTTGTTTCACTATCTTCTTGCTTTCATGGCTTCTGACAAGAAAGGGACTGTAATTCTTATTCTTCTCACTCTATTTGTAGGATGTTTCCTCTTACCCCATTCTACTACACCACCACCCCCAGCTTCTTTCAAGATTTTCTCTTCATCTTTGGTTTGCTGAAGTTTGAATATTATATGTTATAGCTTAGATGTGGTTTTGTTTGTTGTGTTTATCCTGTTTGGTGTTGTCTGAACTTCTTGGATCTGAGTCTGTCATTAATGTTAGAATGTTTAGGGCCATTACTACTTTAAATACTTCTTCTCTTGCCTCATTTTCCTTTCTGTCTGGTATTTCATTTATACTTGCAACTTTTTTTCAATTTCAGAATATTACTGGGCTACAAATGTTTAGGGTACATATATTGCCTTTAAGTAGAACTACTGTTTGATCCAGCAATCCCATTCCTGGACATCTACCCAGAGGAAGAAAAGACATTCTACAGAAAAGACCTCTGCACTAGAATGTTTACAGCAGCACAATTCACAATTGCAAAGATGTGGAAACAATCCAAATGCCCATCAATACATGAGTGGATTAATAAAATGTGATACACACACACACACACACACACACACACACACACACCACGGAGTGCTAGTCAGCCACAAAAAACAATGGTGATCTAGCACCTCCTGTATTATCCTGGATAGCGCTGGAGCCCATTCTACTAAGTGAAGTATCCCAAGAATGGAAAAATAAGCACCACATGTACTCTTACAACTTTTAAAAAAACTAATTAAATATCTATTGATACTGATATGTATCAAATACTATCCTAAGAACTAGAAACATATCTGTGTGCAAAAGAAACAAAAATTTATGAGGTGAATTTTACATTGTATAGGGATATGGTCAGGATATTTCTAAATCTACTTTTGTTCATTTAGAAATTATATACAGTGTTTATGTATGCATATATACATATGTGATTTGAGGTATAATTCATAAAACTTTTAATTCACCCACTTAAAGTATGAAATTCAAGCCTTTTGGTACATTCATAATTATGTGTCCTTCACCACAATCAGTTCTAGAATATTTTCATTATCCCAAAATGCGACCCTGTGTTGTGTGCCTTAGGTGCCATTCATCAATCCCTCTATCCTCTTGCTAGTTGTAGGCAACCACTAATCTACTTTATGTCTCTAAAGATTTGACTATTCTTGACATTTCATAGAAATAGAATCCCACAATGTCCTTTGTGTCTGTCCTCTTTCAAGTAGCATAACATTTTCAAGGTTCATCTATGTTCAAAATTCACTTTATTTTTTACATACTCCATTGTATGGACACAACATTTTATTTATTTATTAGCTCATATACATTTGGATTGTTTCCACCTTTTGGCTAGTATGAGTAATGCTGCTACGAGCTTTTGTGTACAAGTTTCTATATGGGCACATGTTTTTATTTCTCCTTCATTTTGTTTCATTTCATCTCTTGCATATATAGCTAGGAGTGGAATTGCTGGATCATATGGCATGAGGAGTTGCCAGACTTTTCCAAAACAGCTGCATATGACATTCACATCAGCAGTGCATGAGGGCTCCAATTTCTCCACACCTTATCCATCACTTGTCATCCATCTTTTTGATCATAGCCATCTTAGTGGTTATGAAATGGTATCTTATTGTGGTTTTGTTGTGCGTTTCCCTCATATTTAGTGAGCATCTTTTCATCTGCTTTTTGGCCATTTGTATATCTTCTTTGGAGAAATATCCATTCAGTTCCTTTGCACATCTTTTAATTGGGTTAATTATATTTTTATGATTCAACTGTAAATTTTTAAGAACCTATTCTAGGTGTTGGAGTTCAGCTGAGCTGAGACGTGGAGCTGAGCCCCCAGGCATTAGAGTAGCTAGTTAAAGCAACAAGCCCAGAATGCAAGAGTTAAGTGTTTAATAACTTACTGTGATGGTGTAACAAGGGGCTAAAAGACTCTCCTGTTTCATTTTACCCCAGGGCAGGATGCACAAGTGTAGGGTGCTAAAGTGGAGGAAGGGCCTTTTAAAGTTGTACTTGTTGCTGGAGAAGTAGGTCTTTGTTACAGAGAATGCCTTAGACATTCTCTGTCACAAAGTTACTCTTGCCCTTTCCCTGCCAGAGGCGGGAGGGGATCCTTCTCAACCCTTCTTCACCTTGAGAACCTGGTCTCCTAGGGGCTACCCAAGTCAGTCTCCAGCAATGTATCAAAGTTGCCATTTAGATGTTGATACAGTTTACAGCTCCCACGGCTTCTGTTCTGCAGGTAAGCAGATCTCAACTGTCACTCTCTGGAGTCACCTGTCTGTCTAGATTTAGGAGCGGGTGTTTATTTTGTCCAGGTTTTTCTCATAAGGATGGGAATGATGACTTGGAAGTTCCTTACGTCAGAGATTCTGAAGACGGATCTTGGCACATGGGCTCTTAGGATATAACCCTTCATTTTCTAATTTCCAGGATGGGTGCATCATTCCCTTCAAAAATACTGCCTCTCATTCAGACTTTTTTTTTTTCCTGGTTTAGGTGGGTGATGGTGGTATTTCATGTCACCACAGGCAGTATTACTGCAGTTAAGAATTTAACTCTAACGTCAAAATATGGGAGTTTGAATTCTGACTCCTCCTTTTTATTTCCCCAAGAGTGTTGCTGTGAGAAAGATATTTCACCCTGCTTTTCCTTAGTTTCTTCACCTGTACAATAAGGTCATGATACAGGTGGTAACTTTCTCTCAAGAGGAGGATTTGATGAGTTAACACCAATAAGCATCTTAGAATAATATCTGGTACAAACTAAGTACTTAATAAATCTTGATTATTATTAAATTTTCCAGAAGTATATCTGTTCTCTATTGGTGTGAAAACATTGGTGTGTTTTTGAGATGTCTCACTGGAGCTGTAGGGGTTAGAGACCGGGCTCAGATTGGCATCAGAACTGATGTAAGTCACTAGGCAGTTTTGAGTCACGAGGACAGGCTATAGCCTGGGAGGGACACGCCTTTGTCCCTGACAACATAGGGCAAAAATTTAACAGCTTTGTTTTATTTTGTTGAAATCATTGTGTGTTTGAAGAATTATCTTCATGGATAGTTTATGGATTCTGGAAAACTCCCCACAGACACAAGACTCTTTGATCCACAAGTGTTTGTTTTTCATCTTAAAAACAAAACAAAAGGAAAAAAAAAAACACCACCAACAATAAAAATAAACCCAATACAAACTCTAAAGTAAAGGGTTTTGAGGCTCTTTGAAGGCCCATTCTTCTTTCTAGATAACTTCTCACTGTTAGGATAAACACAACTGCATTTTTGTGTTTATTGCTGAGAATATGACCAAGGTCCTTCCACAAAAATGGAGATTTCTTGGAAAAAAAAAAGATAGGTGGGGTCTCTGCTCTGAGTTGATTGTTGGGTTCCATGTTGACTTTTTTGTTTGTGCCAAGACTGGCTGCTAAGATCCAGTATTGAGGTAAAAAAGTTTGTCTTCCATAGTACCCAAACTTTCTTTGTACTCTATTCACCGGTCTCATCCTGCCCTCAAGTCTAATAGCTCCCAGTATCATCAACAACAAAAATTAATCAGTGCCCATGGGTTGCATATAAAAATGTGGAAAAATTCATCTTATATCTAAGGAATGTGATTTTTTATTCACTAATGTTGAGAGTGGATGCAGGCTATCCGCTCCATAGATATGATAGAGTTCTAGTTGGTGGAATGTGGAAAAAAAAAGTGATAAAAGTCATTTCCAGATCTGGCTCCTAAATCATTCTATAAGGCCATCCATGCTCCTTAACTCTTTGTCTGTGAAGCCAAAGATGAGGGACTCTGAGATGACAGAGCCACAGTATAGAGGGAGACTGGTCCCTCAATTATTTCTTGGCAGAGTGTCTCCCCAGGAACAAGCCAAGAGTCAACTGATCAAGATACTCCTCGCTGGACCTTGTGACATCAAGAATATGTTTTATTATGTTAACTCTCAAGGTTTATGTTTATTATAGCAGCTATCATTAAATAATACAGTTTTATCTCATATATCATCAGGGATTAGGTTTCAGCTTGCCACACCATGCCAAAATCCACAAATACTCAAATTCCTGATATAAAATGGCATAGTATTTGCATATAACCTATGGACAGCCTCCTTGTATACTTTAAATCTATAAGTAAATCAAGGCGACTTATACCTAGTACAATGTAAATGCTGTGTAAGTAGTTGTTATACTGCATTATTTTTCTTATTTGTATTGTTATTTTATACATATTTTACTATTTTGGATCCTTGGTTCATTGAATACATAGATGTGAAACCCAGGGATATGGAAGGCTGACTATATACAGATAGAGAATGAAATGTCAGAGAATTGAAATAACTTATTCTAGATGACATATGACTTTATGCCACAGTTGGAACTAGAAGTTTCCAACCCCTAGTTTAGTGTCCTTTTATCTTGACTATACTTCTTTCACTGTTTAATCCCAGCTTGTTATAAAAAAAAAAAAGAAAAAACATCAAACATGAGAAAACTGATACTGAGCTGTAGAATTTATAGAAAGTCCACTCAATTACCACTGCTTAGCATTCAAAAATCACTGAATTTTAAGATACTCCTTTGAATCCTTGCCACTGCTTCTCCCAACATATTTTCTGAAATTGTGGCTTTCGAGAGGTGTAGCTAAAAGCTGGGGGGAGATACATAAATACATTAGACAATTATTCAAAGTTAAACCCCAAGAGTTACCACCAACGCTGTTTATGGACTAAGTCCGTTTTCAGTGTCCAGAGGTCACATCTCCGTTTGGATTAGAACGATAGTCACATGAGACTGTGCATCTTTAGCTCCACTTAATACCCTAACTGCCCTATCCATGCCAGCGGGATGAGTTGCACAGTGAAAGGTATCTGACGAGTGGAAATGACTTGGGGCCAAAGTAAACTGTCAAAGTGAGGCTAAATTTAGCTTTGCAACAAAGCAGATGTAAATCTCAGTGGGTTTCTCATCATCAGCTAAGAAAATAACAAAACACCCGTGTCCCGCAGAAGCGGTTTAAAAAGTTGAAGACGGGGCAAAGTTTGTAACCTGTTTCCTCCAAGCTACGAGTCTGAGATCAGTTCCAGTAAAAGCTGAAGGTGACGTGAAGAAGTCTGACCTGTTTCACACGGGGCACATACAGGGTTCCCAAGGAAAACTCTGTAGTTCAATGGTTTTGAAAGGGCATGGCTATGTTTAAATCACAGACTGTGACAGCTTCTGGTGGCCCTGCTGTCACCTCACATGCTCCAGGGAGTTTGTAAAGAATGCCGGTGGTAGGATGAGTGACTTTTTTTCCCAATTCTCTTTTCCAGCATAGTGAAATATTTGCATAAAGTGACTCAATCACAAGCAAGCTGAGTGTCTGTTATGAAATCTTACATTCTTCCACAGTGAAGAGGAAAAAAAAGATAATAAGCCAGAAGGGAAGGGCATCTTTATTTTACAAACAAAAAAAAATACTTTTTTTTGGTAAGCTTTTCCTTAGAAAGTTTTTGGGCATCTGTAGCTGTTCTTAACTATATTTCAGATGTCACTGTTGAGTTTTGGGTTTTGCATTTTGAGAAACTTTCCATGTTGATTCCTTTTTTTTTTTTTTTTTTTTTTTTTTTTTTTAGCATTTGTAAACTAATGACATTGAAATATTTTTAAAAATCTTTCCAGAGTTCTCTGCCAAAAATCTCTGAGCAACTTTTCCCACTGTTGTACTACTACGGGTCTGTCTTCAAAACTGATTAGTTATCCAGTTGCCCCAGGGCAGGGCTGTATCTTTAGGTAAAAAAACATACCGTGGCTTCTGAGATGTATTCATTCATAGTATTTTGGCATTTATATAACAAATAAATACAGTACACAGCACATTGTTTCTGTATAATAATTGTCTAACAAAAATATGTCTATGGAGAGTAAAGGTAATTACTATAAAAATCTCAAGGTAGAGAGTATTCTAATGTGAGCCTTGGGGCAGGTATTTTAAAATACGGTGAAAGTTTATATACTATTTGTGTAGTATTAATTTAAACTTTAGTATTATTTGCAGTAAAGGTTGAACTCTGAACAAGATAATAACCTATATGTTTTATAATCTATTAAAAGTAAGGGATATCCTCATTCTAGTCCTCACAGGACAAGGGGAGACTGTGCTAGCCAGGCCCTTATTAACACTGACAATCAGAATGGCTTTCAGCTTTGACCCTAAAGGGCAGTGGCTCTGGCCTATCAACTAAGGAAGCAACCTCAGTTAGGACAATCAGAAACCCAAAGGAAAGCCACGCCTGTTCTTCAGGGGAAAAAACAGATGGGGAATGACATGAGGGACTTTCTCCCATAACTATTGTCTTTTTTCCCCTCCCCCCTTATATAATTATTCAGATATAGGCGGTCCCCAGTTGTAAGTTCACAAAGTTCATTTGTCAAGAGAACTGTTGGAACTTAGAACATAATGTCCCATAAAATCAGTGTTCTGCAGCTGGTTTCTAAGGTTGATGACCTTTTTTTCTGCCTAAACCCCACCCTTTGCTGTTGACAGCACCCTCTTCTCTGCCTCTGGCCCTGTGGTTCTCAGAGCAAGCCTCCATCTGTACCCCTTCACCTTAGCTGTTCAGTCAAAGTTTAGGGATGGATTGCTCAGAGGAGCGGACAATCCAAGTTAGGGTGATCAAAGTAGCTCCCCCCTGCCACCCCTAGCCATAGTGATTTATCCAAGTGGTGGCCAAGTGGCTTAAGCTGAGACTGGCTGGCTCATTGGCTTGCTTTCCAGAAATATTTTCAGCTGGAGCTACGGGGAAAAACCTGGATTTCTCTGGTGTGAGGCTGTGAGGTGTTGAGCCCATTGCTGTTGGAGTCAGTATCTCCCACTGTGTGAAGATGCCACCTTATAATAAGAAAGAATAAAACTAACAAGTCAAGAGCAACAGAGATGAGAGAGGAAGGAGGAGAGGGGGAGAGTGTGACAACCCTGCATCCCTGGTTTTCATGCCCGAGGACCAGAACTGCTTTGATTCCTGTTTTCCAAGGCTCATTGTTTAACTTTGAGTATAGAAGCCCCCTGTACTCTTAAGACCAAACAAAACCTCTCCCTTTGCTGCACAATTTCTTCCTCTTAAGTCTATTTCTATTGTATTTCTGCCTCTTAGAATCAAGTGTCTTACTTAAAGTGGTTGGTTTCTGAGGCCAGGATGTAAGAAAGCAAACTACTAGTGTGACACTTGGGGGCCTCTCCCTCCTTCCTCTTGTCTGCTTTCAATAAGGGTTCAGGGAGATCCAGTAACCTGTATAGAAAAGGTTCAGGTCCAGGATTTTGAATTAAGTATCTCCTTATAACCATGATGATAACTGTTTGGTGAAAGGGAACATATAGATTCATAGAATTCTTCCAATTTTCTGGGACTTTTAACACAAGTAGAGTCGAGAAAGACCTGCAAGTAACGTGGTGTAACTTGTTCATAAATTCAATATTGTGCTGCTGACTGTTCATAGCACAGCTTTTAGGAAGGGGCATGGATAACAGTGGAAACGACAGGGAGGGTCATGGCTTTAATTATCTAAAGAGGGAATTCGGGGCATGCTCATTCAGTCATGTGTACTTTATTTTTCTTAAATAGCTGAGTCATTTCAATCATGAAAAATTTCTGGTAAAAATAGCAATTACATTACAATGATGGTGGTGATTGTTAATCAACACTTATTAGACTAGTTCATGTTAGTTGAGAATATTCCTCATTTCTGCAAAGGCATGAATCCTCTCAAAATCTGGGATAATCCTTTGTCACAACATAAAAGAATTAATTTACATTATTTTTAAATTACACATGTTTATCTTATGTGTCTGCTCTACCATCTCAAAGTCCTCCTGGACATACACACAGTGTGTCCATTCCCCCTTTTTTTAGCCATAGTTCCCATGTTTCTTAGTATAACCACAGTCCAACGAGACAGACTGCACCACAGTCAGGTTGGGGAAAGGTGGGGACAGAACACACCTTTGCATCCATTGGTTTCTCCCACATATTTTCTAATTCTCTTTCTCTGGGGTGGATTATCCTACTTTCTTTGGGTATAGTCACTTATTTTAAAAATCCTACTAAGTATCCATTGTGTGTTCAAAACCATGTTACACTCTAAGAATTTAAGGATTAATAGAGTCTTTGGCAATAAGTTCTCAGCCCAGTGGAGAGGCCGTCACATAATCAGATAATTTTGAGTGATCACAGTAGATGATTTGAGTGTGCAGAAGAAGGGGACCTAACTCTGCCCGTCTTCATGTGACTGGGATGAGAAACTTATGCTTGGAAGTTGGGAGCCACAGCAGGAAAAGAATTTGCCCCAATCCACTGGTGAAAAGCAGATAATACTATAGTTCATAATGACTTCACAGCTGTGCACATTCCCATTCTGATTCCAGTAAACAAGGAGTGACTCCTTTCAAAATCCAATTTTAGTTGAGAAATGCTGAGCTAAAAATAGAGCCATGAAAAGATGGCTTATATATTTCCACATTCATATATGGAAATTGCCCATATAAGAATAGCTAAGAAAGCCTTAAAAAGGAAATTAATAAGGGAGATATAGTTCACAAATTGACATATTAATGTATCAGAAGATAGTCTAGAAATAAACTGAAAATCACATTGTGGATAATAATGGCTAAAAATATTAGGTACTTAGTATGTGCTTTCATGCTTCTAAAGCCCTTACAGTACTCTCATTTAAGCCTTAAGTCAACCGTATAAGGTAGATGCTATTATTGTCTTCATCTTACACAGGAGGAATTAGGGTAGAATTTTGAATGAATATGGAAAATATAGATTTAATAAATAGTAATAACTGATTCAGTTTCAGACAATGGGCAGCTATATATAGCTTAACACCAAAATAAATTTCAGTGTGTGCATCAGATGTTTAAATGCAAAAGATGAAAACATGATAAGATTTTGAAAGCATAATCTAATCCCAGAGTGATGAAGACTTTCTGATGGAAACCAAGTTGATGGTTTTTTTTAATTATAATGATTCATAGTGAATAACATTGGACAGTAGTTAAAGCATGATGTAGAGTAAAGGGAAGTATCATTTTATGTGTTTTTGCATGTAGAGTGTGTGTGTGTTTTAGGATGGGATGGACCCTTTCCTTTTTCCTTTTTTTTCTTTTCTATTTTTTTTTTTTGAGACAGAGTCTCACTCTGTCACCCAGGCTAGAGTGCCGTGGTGTCAGCCTAGCTCACAGCAACCTTAAACTCCTGGGCTCCAGTGATCCTCCTGCCTCAGCCTTCCGAGTAGCTGGGACTGCAGGCTCTCATCACCATGCTCAGCTAATTTTTTCTATTTTTAGTAAATACTGAGGTCTCCCTCTTGCTCAGGCTGGTCTCAAACTCCTGACCACAAGCGATGCTCCCTCCTTGGCCTCCCAGAGTTTCTAGGATTACAGGCATGAGCCACTGTGCCCAGCCTAGACCTCTTCTTGAGAGGAAAACCTATCGAGAGAAATGAGATTTGGGAAAATTGAGGAAACAAAAACACATGAGGGACAAAAAAAGAACACAGCAGCTTTTGGGGCTGGGATTGGATGGGTTGTGGACTAGAAGGCAGACATCTCACATTCTAAAGTGAAGTTCTAGGTTGGAAATTATACTTTAGTGGTGGCTCTTATATATTAAGTAGTGTGATTTTTTTTTTTCCCCCAGCAGTGCTTAGCTGAGAGAGGAGAGAAACCGTTGTAGAACTAATTTACAATAGGAAGTTTGAAGGTGCAACAGAAGGAAAGGGATGAAAAAGAGTGTTCTGGAGAAAGGGTAATTAAAGGATTGGCTCTGGGATCCATTTTGTGTAGGGATTAAGGGCTAATTTAGGGTTGAAAGATTAGGGAAAAAATGATTAGGCCTCGAAATATGTCATGGCAGTGCTAATGGAGACAAGAAAAAAGATTTAAGAAAGGTTAAGGAGTTAAAAATGGGTGGCATTTGTGCTTAGGTGAATGTGGGGGTTAAGGAGAAGAGACTTCCAGAATGACTTTGATGTTACTGTCCTGGACAAGTAGTTGCATTTGTAAATTAGGGAATATGGAAGGGGGAGCAGGATTAGAAAAATGATAAATTCAGTTGTAGACAAGTGGGGTTCAAGGTGCTTGTGATCACCCAAGTGATCAGGTTTAATAGGCATCTGTAGAAATGAATTCTCTAGTTCAGCAGCATCTTAGCTCAGGTTCACCAGAATCAGAGTTGGAGACAAAAATTCATGTGCAAGTGACTTATTATAGAACTGCTTCTAGAAGCAGAGGAAGGTGAATAGAGAAAGGGAAGGAAGAAGCCAGGCAAAGGTACAGTTTCAGGTGAAGTCCCAGCCTCATCCAGAGCCAAAGGGAATGGTGGAGAATAAATTGCATCTCACAACTTGTCCTGCTCAAAGTAAGGTAGCTGGGCTCTTTTACTGTTGTATGAGTCATTAGCTGTAGTTTGCCACAGGGGACAAACTTGCCCTTGGCTTGTCCAGGCAAAGTGGCTCTGGTAGCCCAAAAATTGCCTTCTGAAGAAGGTTGCAGGAGCAAGCAGAACCTGGGTTGTGGACCCGCAGAGCCAGTCATGGGGGCTTGAGAGGAGCGAGTCATGGAGCGTCTGGATAGACAGCTGAGTTTAGAACTCCTAGACCTGTTGGGAAAGATTAGGACCAGAAGTAGATGAGTTCCAGATGCAGAGGATGCACAGGGTAAAAATGGTCCTTGACAACCAACCTCTGATGTCTAAATGGAAGAACAGCCTTTGAAGAAAAGAAGACTGAGAATCGGGAGAAAAAAAAGAAAAGGAAAAGGTTGCAGACCATGGAAATATCCTGGGGTGTAACCATTATGGGCTTTTGTTTGTTTCGTGATATTTCACATACTCATACTGCTGTTTGAAAAGACCCAATAGGGCGGTAACAGTGGAGAACATTTGCGAGTGGCACAGATGCCTTTCCTGGGGAAGGCCAGTCATCGCCCAGGGGGGGACCTTTCAGCCTCCCCTGGTACTTTCCACAGACCTCCTCCCCTGCAACCGTAAAACCCGATGACCCACCCACCCAAGACTGAGTCAGCCCCATTCGGACAGCGGCAGCCTTCCGAGAGCTCACGGTGTTCTTCAACAAGTGCAGAGTGTTTGGGACCGGGCCATCCAGAAGACATCAGTGGGATGACCAGGCACAGACTTCTTCTGAAGGGGCAGAGGGAAATGGCCTTAGGGACTGGAAAGGGCCTTGGGTAATATTTACATAAATGGTGGCTGAATCACAGGGTACTCAGATCTTCTGGCCTAAGTGCCAAACAGGAAATGAAGCTGTTAAATGTTATGTGACTCAGACATTAATCTCACTGCCTGCTTACCTGGCAGGAAGAGAGAGAGAGAGGAGGAGAGGAGAGGGGAAGGGTGGGAAAGGGAGGGGAGGGGAGAAAAGAGAGAGAATAGAGGTGACACTGGGAAGCTGAAACTAGCATAGGGATGTGGTGGGAGTTCGTTCTCACCGCACAGAGAAAGCTTTCTGGTGTTCTGAGAGGATAAACAGCCACAATCTCATTCTCTTTTACCCCCCCATCTCCACTACCTGCCCTCCCCTTTTTTTTAAAGGACAAAGTTCGCAGCATCTGTTGTTGTTGTTATACGACTAATTTATACTGAAATAATCCATGCTTATTTTGGAAAGAGGATACAATCCTAAACATTTTAGAAATCCCCTGTATTCTCTTACGCACAAATATTTCACATGCATGAAAGTATTAATTTAGAATTACATTATGCTTTTTATCTTAACTTTTTTAAAAAAATCATCTTATGGCTATAGAATATTGCTTTGTGCAAATATCACGATGTCTTCAACCGCTTGACTATTTGATGTGTTTTCGAGCCTCCCGTTTTTGGACTCAGTATGACAGATGCCTTTCTGGTACCAGTAGGTGGGATCTACCAGGTGTATTTGAGGAATAACCATTGGTTGCATTGGGGGGAAATAATCACTAGTAGGTAAGACGAGAGTGTAGTTGGAAGCTGTAAGAAGAAAACACTGGATCCAACTAGATGTAATAGCTACATCCCTGGTTTTACAAAACTATTTAAAATCTAAGTGTGCAGTCCTAATATAATAATTGGCATTTGAAACCCCTGCAAGATCTTAGAAACCCTAGAGAATGTCTCCAGCACCAACACAGCCACCAGCCTTCTCACCCCATTCCTAAATTAGGATAAGGAAGAAATGTGAAATATGCTCCTTGGCCTGAAAGAAAATTCAGTCTAGGTGGGGATATAAGACAATGTCGGAAAAAGAAAAATTGTTAATATTCTTGCCATTTTCTCCACTGGACCAGTAGATGTTTTTCCAATACTCTTAACTTCTTTACATCACTGCCTTTATATCCCAGTTTTCTCAGACTCCCTCTACCCTGTGTCTACCCTTCAAGGTAAAATGATTCCAAATACCAGTGAACTTGGATTTTATTGTGTTTACTAAGATCTCTTTATTTCCTTTATATCACCTACCTGTCGTTCCATTTTTTCAACCTGATCTCCAGGTCCTCAGAGCCATAGTTTTTTTGTTTTCATTTTTCCTCTTAATTCTTAACTCAAAGCTAACTGCATTACGTTCCCAAGTTCTGGATTCCATACCTTTTCTGTGAATGTCCTAGCATTCTTGTTTCCTTCAATGCTCTATATATTAATTTACTTCTGATTCCTAGACTGTTAGGTGTTGGCAAAGAATCTCAAATCTAGGCTATCGTGTTTTCTATAAATTCATACTATTCCAGCTTCTGTGTTGCACTGACAGCTGCCCAGTAATCCTTTCATTCATGTCTTCTGGATTTCCTATGGCACTATCCCTAGCTGCTGTCACCAAACTTTCCCATATTCCCCTGAACAATTTCTGTAAATTGCTTACCTAGAATTATTCCCACTTTGTTATTTGCTAACAGAACCCCACTTTTATTCAGGCAGCAAAATGCTTAGCCCCAAAGTAAAAATTACGATTGGTCTAAACCAGTCATGCTAATAAAACACATTTCCTTTAATAGTTACTGATCTTGGATAATCCCTGATCAGTTCTGGCCAATGAGATGAAGGAGGTATTTTCTGGTGGCTTCTGAAAAAAGATATGATGTGCTCCTTTTCTACCTCCTTTCTCACCTCTTTGGAGATGTCTTACAGGATTGTGATCTTTGATTCTACACCTGCCATCCTATCACTTTCAGGGGAAGGTGAAGTTTCAAAGATGACAAACCTGTACACTGATATTTGTAGAGCTCCTTAACCCATCCTGGAACTGCCTAGTTCCAGGCTTCTCCTTATATGAGATATTTAAATGCCTTTAAAGTACTGTTAGTTGGGAATTACGCCATTTGTGGGCAAAAAATATCCTAATGGACCCACTTCTTAAGCACTGTGCATATGAGCTTGATAGGAACAGCATATTAGTCATAGTCCAGAGGAGGAGGACGCCACATGTCTAACCCCTATCACTCCTTCTTGATCTCAGTATCTGAGGTCACCTCCCACTTTATTAACAAGACCCAAACTATTCTGCAAGGGCACAGCTGAGTCATCACCAATTCTGTCCTCCCCCTGTTTCCTATTTAGTAGGAGGAAGTGCTCTTTCTTAGCAAAATTAACTCACTTATCTGCTTATAGAGTTCATTAGCTTGTCCCTAGTCCAAGATGTGGCTGTGTCAACCCCCTGTTTCACCTGAACCTTTAATATTTTTGTCATATTTTCTCTTCTCTCCATTGGTGAGGGAGGGATTCCCATCTTAAGGTTATGGGAAGGGACAAGCACATGGCACCTGACACTGTGCATGTGAGATTGACAATAGCGTATTAGTGACAACCTGGGGAGGAGGACACTGCATACCACGTGTGGCCATGTTGGGGCTGCACTCAGGAAATCGTGAACAATCAGGGGCTGTGGGAGGCTTGGTAGTATCAAAGGGATGAAGTGTCCCCTAGTTCCTGTAGAGTAATGTGATTGGCTTGTTTGAATGGGTGTGTGAACGGGCAAGAAGCCAAAGCCTGCTACTTTAGGCATACGCAGAAACTCTGCCTGGTTCCCATGATAAGGAGGGCTGTTTGGCTAGGGAACCGTACCCAAAAAACAATTGTGAACATGTTGGCTTTTTAATTTTAGGCAGATACAATCATAAGCTTAAACTATATTATTCATATCTTTTAGAACTTGTTCTTTTTAAATCTGAATACTTTTCTGTTCCTTGAAGCATATACATCTGCAGCATGTTATTCATGATTGTAGCTTCTTTAACCAAAGGCCAAATTTTATATATTTTATTTGTGATGGTATGCTCTTATTGTATTTTTTGCTGAATATTCTTATGGCTAGATGTTTGCACATACACATGATTTGTTTCCTTTGCTTAAATTCTAGGAAATAGAAATTTTATCAAGGTGTTTACAAAAAGCATTAACTACATGATCTCAGTTGTCATACAGAAAAAGTTTAACCTGATTTATGCTCCCAAAAGTGTTACAGAGTGCACATTTCCAAGTAATTTGGATAACACCAAGCTTGATCCTATTGTAATTTACTCCCGTATGAGAAGTAAAACTTGTTTAAATCCTTGTTTCCCCACATGTTTGCTGGCTATTTACATTTCTTCTTTCATAAGCTAACTATTACTATCTTCCATTTTCCTATGTAAAGTTCATATAATTTTTCAAGTGCTTATGTAATATTTTTCTAGATGAAATAGTTTTTTAAATTTCCCCATGATTAGTGACAAAATATTACTCCTAACTTCATTAGGAGCTGGTTGGACTATTACCCATATTTTATTTAGCGTGTTCTTAGCAACTCCAAGGAAATGACTTCAAGAGAAGAGTTTCTACTGCTTCAAGAAGCCACTAGGAGAGATATTAGGCTTTTACCAGTTTCCCCCACAGATTTCTTCATTTCTAATGGTTTTTCTTTCTCTCCCCACCCCCACCCTGTTTTTTTTTCCTAATGCTAGAAGATGGTTTTGTAGTTCTGCTAGATAGTGCTATTTTCTCTAAACACAGACTTCTTCTGTTATGCAATGAGTGGCAGGTCATTCAGTAGTTTCATCAATAAATTTCATATATTCTTCAGCACTATTCAAACATGAAACTGTTCCTTTTTATAGTGTCAAAACACATTTTTCTCATTATAATATTCCTTAGGATTTTTTCCACAAGAAACTTTGCTAGAGGTGGGTAAGATATGGGTCTCTTCTTTTTACGTTAAATATTTTTAAATGAGTAGTCAACACTCTTTTCCCTAATTTCTTATCAATGACTCATCATTTAAGCCTTTAAATCTACTTCCTGGATATTTTAATGGGATAGTTGCTATCTGATAATAAAGTTATTTCTTTTTTTTACCCTGTGAGTTAGTCAGGATAGGCTAGTTTATGCTGGAGTAACAAATAAACCCACCAGCCCATGGCTTTCAACAGCTAAGCTCACTCATGCTGTATGCTCTTTGTGGGTTGGCAGGGGGCTTGGCTTCACACCACACCATGTCCTTGTGATTAGTGTCAAGCTAATGAAGCTGAGGTTTAGCCATTATCTAAACTTTCAGTCACCGTGGCAGTGGAAGCAAAGGGGACTTGGGGAAGTTCTCACTGGCTCTCAAAGTTTTCAATGGAAAATAACACACGTCACTTCCAATCACATTTCATCAGCCAAAACAAGTCAGGGAAACACAATCTTTAATGCACCACAAAAGAAAGAGAGAAGTGGAATATTTAAGGACAGTTCTAATAATTACCACATTTCCAATCATTTTTAACCTTTAACACCATTGCCAACCCAAACTTCTAAAAATGTCTTCTTTGTTTTGCACAACACAAAATACCAATGGCCTCTCTGCCTTGCTCTGATTGTTTATCATATTTTTCTCCCACTACTTTTCTTTTTGCAATGACCTAAGTGTAGTTGCTCCTTAAATTTCCACCCTTGTTCATTTTCCATTCTATGACTTTTCTCTGTCCTTGAGTGACCCTATTTGTGTTTAATTGTTGCAGTCAAACACTGATATATCTACTCAGTGTTTAATCTTTCATCTTTCATTCACTACACATTTATTTTTAGTTTTACCTGTGCCATGGGACTTAAGAATAAGACACAATCTCTCTGGGGATTTCACAGATTAGTTGGAAAGGCAAAAGTCAGTTTCAGCAAAATGTACAGCCTATTTTAACAGATGTGTGATATAAGTGATAGAAATACTTGTAATTCCAATGTAGGATTACTAGAGAATTTGTAATCTGGCAGTATGCAAAGTTATTTTCATAAAATTTTGCTTAAAATGTGAAAAGGAATGACTAACTCTCTCAAAACTTGAATGAGACCTTTCACTTAGTCACTTTCAGGTAAAATTTGCATTTTGAATGTTCATATGCAAGAACTCGATCATGAAGACCAGTCACTAAGGGTGGGGGCCATTTTTCATTTAATACTGCATGTGGATTTTTCCTGGCTGTGAAAATATTTCTCACCAGGAAATTTGAAACTTACAGACACCAAGATTTAGGGATTTTTTCATTTTCCCTAAATTGGTTAGAAAATATAACAACTAGTTTTGAGTTCTTGGAGGTCAAATACTGTCTCCATTCCTCTGTATGTTGAGGACACCACACACAGTAGTGCCTCAATAATATTTACAGGATAAAATTAAATTGATTTACCCACTATCTTAAGAGAATTGGCTTTTTCACCCTCGTTCTTCCCTGAAAGTTAAGCCTATATAATATCACAATTAATGAAAATAATTAATAAAAGCCTACTTTAAGAGACTGAGGTTAGAGACCAGCCTCTGGCATTTTGGGAACAAGTTAGCTTACCTTACTCTGGCTTGGTTTGCTAGCATTAAAATTTGAGAAATGAGTGATTTCAAATAGCAATTGAATGGTGATAATGAATAGTTTAAAGTAGTAACATTTTACTTTTGTACCTTCAGAATTATGTGTATTTGAGTTATTCTGATAGTCGAACATCCTTAAAACCCCTAACCTCCAAAGCCAAAATCTGTATATTTATATTATGCTGAGAGTGGGAAATAAGGTACAATTGTTATAGTCATTTTATAGAGGTCAGTCTACACCATTCCTACAAAAGTAGCCATCTGAGGTGTAAGTATCCAGATAAATATTATAGAAACAAATATTTTCCCCTAAAACCCAAATAAATCACTGGCATTTCTCAAATTCAGTACAATGTGGAGGGATAGAGGTAAGTAAGAGAGAAAAAACATGGTTTAATTTCTTTTCATTTTAGGACCTGCAGGGTCTCTGAATTATGTTTTCATAAAAGGAAGATCCCTTATTTGCCAACATATTCCTCCCCTAACGGTTTTGGACAAACCCTTTATAGGACAGACATGCATTAAGATCATTTGAACTATTAAGACATATTCAAGCACCATCTGCAATGTAAAGAAAAAATATGGATTTGATGAAAATGGATGAATCTGTTTGGTTCAAACCTGTAAAGGGACAGTCAGCCTCAAACATACCTGTGAATAAATGCCCACATTCTAATGTCAAGGTTGAAGGCACTTTGAAAAAACTTCTGCATTGGCAGGAGAGATCTGAAATGACTCCAGAGGAAGAAAGCATCTTAATCATGTATTACACATCAGTCTTTGCAAACGTTCTCATTGGAAACATTGACTATAGCAATAGTCTTAGTCGATGACTAAGCCACAGACTTAATTGTCTGTTAATCAAATGCTGTCATGATGTTTCTCTACTAAATCAATTTGGCATATTTATTTGACACATTAAACTCTGGAATAATACTTTTTTATGTGGGACAAGTTTAGCCTTTTGAATGTAAGTTCCATTTGTTCTTTACCTTTTTTTTGGTCATTTTTGGCAAAGGATGCATAAAAGATGAATGATTACATTACAAATTTGAGTAGATGTGCTTAGGGAATAAAAGTCAAATGCAGCTGAGGATGATTTACACTTTGTTGTTTTCATGATGTGCTTTGGAAAATGGTACATTCAGCTTGACACCTTACAATTAGACTTACATTGTTTTGAAAATTCTGTTTTTGTTCCCTCCTTGGCTGTGAGGAGCATAATTTCTTTCCCTCTTAGAATGAGACTTTCCATTGAATATATCTGAGTTTGGGACTCTGACTTCTCTGCTTATTGTTTCTAAGGAAATGGCCAGGAAAGGCCACACATCAGCTTTTTGGAGTAAAAATAATGAATGGGCATTTGAAATGAATAAGAATTAGTGTTACTCTCTGTCCCACCTAGGCCACGTGTTTGTTTTGTTCCTCATTTCCCACAACTGGAAGCTCCCAGCTGAGTAATCATATCCAAACATGCTGAGCTAATTGAAGAAAGGTGCTATATAAACACAAGGTACTATTATTATGGTCATTTTCCCAGACCTTGGGCTTCCCCACCCACTTCCTCTCAATTCACAATGAGATGGAAAGGGTAGCCTCCTCTAGAGGGATGCGGGTTTGAAAGCAATGCCTTTGCTGCCCTCAAGTGGTCCCCTTTATGCAGAAATCACTTGGGCTCTGGAGCTCACGACCAAAATTGTTCCCTTGAACAAGCCAGGTTAAAGGGAGAAAAGATACATGACAAAAGTATGTAAGTCCTTTTATTTTTTAAAGAAAACTATTTCCACGTATAAAAATGCCGGGCAGTCTTCACTACGTTTACAAATAACATCAGCATCTATTGTGAATGGGAAAGGTACAATAAATAATTTTCTTGACAACCTCATCACTGAGCAAGTTGTTATTAGGACACATCCCTTGTAACCCTAAACTGGAGGCTGAATTATGGATGCTGTGGGGTATGTGGAAGTTAGCAGACAAGCCAGCACTTTATAAATGCTTCCCACATCTGTATCTTGTCTCAAATCTACCTGTATCTAGCTGGGTGAGGTCAGACAGCTGCTTGTTCTAGCTGACCCAGAATTTCTTCATTCTCAAAAGGCAAGCATTGAACCAAATTAGCAGTTTTTAAAATTATCAGTTTAGTCAGCTGAGCCTTGTTTTATGGAAGAAATATTTCACAGAACCCAAAAATATAAAACAAATGATAGTGGAACCACTCTGGCTTAGGCTGTGTTGAGGAGACTCAACTTTGCCTGTTTAGTCTTTTTTTTTTTTTATTCCCCCTCAAAGCCCCTGATATACCTTTGGAGAACCCTTAGAGCTTCATCGAACATAGTTAAAAAAAATCATATTACTAGTTATCTGTATTATTTAAGCTCTAATTTTTAAAAATGCTTGAAATATTAATTTGCTTACAGGTACTTAAAGTTTTAACTTTTCCATTCTTTAGTACAATTTGTTTTTTTTTCACTTCAGTCATCGATGTGTGTGCAGAAACAGTAAGGTAGAAAAGATAAATTCCCAAGGTTCCTGTCTATCTTCAAGCTTTTGAGGCTTTGTGAATCTACACATAATGCTGTTTAATCACACATACTGCTGAGTATCAGATACTCAACTTGACGCTGGATTGTGGCAAGGAAAAGAAGCTGGTTGAGGCATAATGTAGTTGACAGGACTTTTGAAGGCTATAAAGTACAATAGCATAATAAAAGTGGATAATGCTAAAAATGTATGGGAGTGCTGAAGTTTATGTAATAAAGTAGTCTGAATTTTATAGCTGTTCAGAGGAAAGGGAGACCAGTAGGCTTTGCAGGAGTCAAAGGACAATATAAGAAAACAAAGCATGATGAGCCAAGCTTAAGTGACTTTGCACACAAAGGATCGGTGGCTGGTTTTATAAAAGTCCGGGGCAAGACAATGTACTGAACCTAGCTTTGTGAGGCCGTGGGATAGGCAGGAGGACCATAGGCTTCGGAATGAATCAAGAGTTCTGTGGCTGATCCTGGTTCTACCTTTTTGTCAATGGAAGAATGTTTGTGAAGAGACAGACAATATCTGGCTCGAGCAATCATTAATTCCATTGCCTTCCTGAATGGGTGATATGAAGAAACAATTAATCCGCTCTGTTCCCATATATATGTAATTTTTACCATGTAAAAAATATTAGAAGATTGCAACATATTTACAATATGAGTGCACAGTGTATATTTAGAAATACATTGAAGTTTTAACCTTTTTAAGGAAATCATTTTTTATTGAGGTGGCAGATAATTCATTTTTAATATGTAGATAAGTGATATTAAGAATTCATATAATGTTTTTGAACAGAGTGCATGTATATGAAAAGTTTCTCACTGTCAGGCAAGCATGGCTGAGGAAGTCTACTTAGCTTGGTCAATGCTGATCTAAGCAGATAGCACAAGTCATCACCTCTCAGCTACCCAAGAAGTAGAATATATCGTAATACTGGAAATCTAGCCTTTCGAATAAAAGATGGAACGTGGCTAAAATAAAGGGTCTTTTTTTCTTGTGTCACTATTCAAGTGCCATTTTCAGGAAACAAAGGTCAGATAAGAGGTAACATGAAGTTAGTTGGTCCTTATAAAATAATCACAAGTGACATTCGGTAAAGGGACACTAAAGTTTCAGCCCCCTATAACAAAGTTGTTGTAAATGGTGTTTCTCCTCCTAAAGTTGCTACTGTTATTCTTTTTTATTTCACACTCTGGCTCATGTGCTTGCTGGCTCTGGGAGGGAGTGAAGTGAGAACAGGAAACATTGTTTCTCTGACTCTGTTTCCTGCCAAGTAAGCACTAGGAAATGGTAAGGACTTAGAGGTGTGGATTCGAGTCAGTTCCTGAAATCTCTCAACACCCCTTTGGTTCATCCTCTGAAAAGAAGACTTGCTATTAGTAAAATACTGTGGCCCAGACTAAGAAAGAACTCTGACAGAAAATCAGTTAATATATTTCATCACATTCAGGCTAACGGAGGGAAAAATAGAGTAATTCCTAAAGATGCTGGAAAGGTATTTTAAAATAAAAACTCAACATTTATTTTCATAACTGAAAATATTTTAGTGTACTTGAATTTAAAAATATATCTAAATAAATAGTGTATTTTTCTAGGGGGAAAGGAGGATAGATAATTATATGCAGAGGATGCACCTACCAGGAAAAAAAAAATACTTTGACAACTGTATAGAATCAAGAGATTCAATGTAAGTGAATGATTATAATACTTGTATATGAACATATAAGAAAACATTTTTCTTATATTTTCTCATACGACAATGCTTTATAATAGCAATGACAGCTTAAATTGTAGATGGAAAAAATCCATAATAGCAAGAGAAATGAAAATACCATAAATATAATCATTTAGGAATAATTTTGGTATGGTCTTATTATCTTTCTGAAACTTGCAAAATTGATTTCTTTGGGTGTCCCAGCCTGGGGGATGCATATGGTAGAAGATGATTGTGGCAGTTACTAAAACACTCTGCTTTCAACTCATGCCTTGAGCTGAAAATTTTGAACTTGAAAGTTGTCACTCTCTGTTTAGATAGTCTACCACCATCAAAAGCAAGCAGTTCTAGGAATTTGGCAATTTTATCTTAGTTATCTAATTTTGCAGGTGTACAATTTTTTCTGTGGGGTAGATGACAGTTGCAAACTCCTTCCGCCATCTTGCAGAAGTCACTTCTTTTGTAAATAATGTATTTTCATTTCATTCCTACTGCTTTAGTATTACACTGAGTTTTATGAAACAAAAATGTTTAAGGAATTTAATAATTTAGAAAAACTCATTTTACCATATATTTCTGATGTTATTCATTCCTTTGCATACCACTAGAAAAATATAACAATACACAAACTGAATGAATTTATTAGATATATCATTTCAAAAATAAAATAAGATCCTCAATAGATTTAAAACCCTCTTATAACTTGATAGATAAAAATGGCTATAAAATTTGAATAGGGACTTTACTAATGAAGGTCTTGAATGGCTAATATGCACATAAAAACATATTTGACATCATGAGTAACCAGAGAAATGGCTTTAATCAGAGAAATTGACAATACCATGTGTAGGAGAGAAATGTGGAAAAGCTACATCACTCGTAAATACTGGTAGAAGTATGAAGTGGTAATAACATGTGGAATACATTTTGGTAGTTGCTCATAAATTTAAACATTCTGAGAACAGCCGTAAACCCCAGTAAGTTTGCTGCTAGTTATTTATTCCAATAAATAAAAATATATGTCCCTACATGGTGTTGCACACAAATGTTCATAGCAGCTTTATTAATAATAGCTTCCAACTGTAAAGTCCTATGTCTATCAAAATGTTTACTATGTCTTTGAAAAGTAAAATAGGGATTACTAAATGTAGATGAATTTGCATGTTACACATCTGATAAAGGGGTGACAACTAGAATTTATACAGAACTCTGGAAAATCAGCAAGAAAAAAAATCGAACAACCCTATCAAAAAGTGGGCAAAGGACATGAACACAAACTTTTCAAAAGAAGATAGACTAATGGTTAACAAACATGAAAAAATGCTCAAAATTTCTCATCATCAGGGAAATGCAAATCAAACCCACAATGAGATATCACTTATTTCCAGTTAGAATGGCCTTTATCAAAAAGTCCCAAAACAATAAAAGTTGGCGTGGATGCGGAGAGACAGGAACACTCCTACACTGCTGGTGGGACTGCAAACTAGTGCAACCTCTGTGGAAAGTAATACGGAGATACCTCAAAGAGCTACAAGTAGAACTACCATTTCATCCAGCAATCCCATTACTGGGCATCTACCCAAAAGAACAAAAGACATTCTATAAAAAAGACACCTGCACTAGAATGTTTATAGCAGCACAATTCACAATTGCAAAGATGTGGAAACAACCCAAGTGTGCCCATCAATACATGAATGGATTAAGAAAATGTGGTATATGTATACCATGGAGTTCTGCTCAGTCGCAAAAAACAGTGGTGATCTAGCCGCTCTTGTATTATCCTGGATAGAGCTGGAACCCATTCTACTAAGTGAAGTATCCCAAGAATGGACAAACAAGCACGACATGTACTCACCATCAAATTGGTATTAACTAATCAACACTTAAATGTACATATAGTAATAACATTGATTGGGTGTCGGGCAGTTGGGAGGGGGAAGGAGGGGATGGAGATATACACACCTAATGGGTGCAGTGAGCACCGTCTGGGGGATGGACACGCTTGAAGCTCTGACTCAGGTGGGGCAAAGGCAATATATGTAACCTTAAGCATTTGTATCCCAGTAATATGCTGAAATAAAAATTAAAAATGTAGATGAACAGATAAATTGTGGTGCATTTGTGCATTGGACTTCTACTTAACAATAACAAAAAATGGTGTACCGCCGTATTAACGTGGATGAATATGAAAAACATTTTACTGAGTGGAAGAAGCCAGAGGCATACATGTATCCTGTATGATTCCATTAATACGTTCTATACCAAGCAGAACTAGTCTGCAGTAACAGAAAGCATGCCACTTGCTATCTGGGTTGAACAGAGAGATTGACTACAAGGGAGCAGGAGGACTTTTTGGTGTAATTGAAAACATTCTGTATCTTCATTGTGGTAGTGATTACATGAGTATATACATTTCTTCAAACTGATTTATGCAACTACGGTAGCATTTTATTATATGTAAATTATACTTTCATGATGTTTATTTAAAAAACAAATAATTGACGTTCGCTCCTTTTAGGACCATATAAGCTTGGTCATTTTGGAAAGAGTGTTTTGATAACATTCTCTATTTTTTTTTTGAAAACCAATATATTTTTATTTTTTATGTTTTCTGTACAGTATACATATATATTTTGAAGTATTTTCCATTTCATCCATATTTCTCAAAGTATCTGCATAGAGAACAAAGTTTTCCTTCCATGTATTTCATATCTTCTTTTTTTCTCTTTTTATGTAGTTATTTCCCATCTTTTTATTTATATTTTATGTAATTGTGCATTCTGCCTTTTTCTTGACTAGATTTTGATGATTATTTTGTTATATAACCATTTTACATTTCTATTTATTAATTTTACTTTGTTTTTCAGGGCATTTTTTGCTTTTATCTGTCAGTTCCTGTCCCGCTCATAATACATAATACATTGTACTATTTTCAGTTTTGCGACTCAGTAGATTACAAGCTTTTTAAGAAATGGGTTTAAGCATCTTCCAAGGAACCCAGATACATGATGAGTATGAAACAGGTATTCAGGAACTTTATTAATTTTCACATTCTTATTGAGCATTTAGTATGCTCACATTAAACTAAAAACCAATTTTAAAGTGCTCAGATCTCTTACCTTGTTGTGTCACAAAACATTTGATCACTAGGTGGCAGCAACGTGTAGGAAAGGACACTGAAGATCTGACATTGGCTTGTAAAAGTTGGCTGTTCTACATAAGCACAGCTCACCTGTTGGCTTCCCAGTTGCTGTTATTGGCCTGAGTTACTTCCGATCACTCAGACTGCATTTCATAGCTGATGTTAATGAAGCAAAGTCATAGTTTCCCTCTTACTCACCTCCACAGGATTGTCAGCACGTCATTTGGGAATTTCAAATATTTTTTGTAAAAAATATCACTGAATGACCAACGTATTAATATTTCAGAGTCACTCCCTGTTGCACTTGGAACTGCATCTAGTTCTGCTCAAGTAAACTTACCCTCTGTTTACCTGTTTATGTAGCTGTATCATGAGCCCTGGTGAGGATGTTTCCATTTGGACCTTTCAGCATTTTTCACTTATGTATTGTCATCATTCTCCAAATTGAGTTATAATTCTCTATGTAGATAATTATTTTAACCAATCATGATACATAGTATAGAACTAGCTGGGATTTAAAAAAAAACTTATTTTGAAATAAATTGGAGTTTTACAGAAAAGTTGAAAAGATAAGTAGAAAGAATTCTCATCTGTGCTCCTGGTGTAGGGTATTTTATCTCTCTCTGTAACTCTAGTGGCTAGCACTGTTTCTGACAGAGTTGAGTGAATGATTTAATAACAGTGACTCCAGGAAATATTTTACCTGTATAAGGATTATGTAGGATGGTGTCTTAGCTGTGGTGGCTACAACAAAATACTATCCACTAGGTGGTTTACCAGTAAAAGAAATTTGTTTTTCTTGCTTCTGGAAGCTGGAAGTTCAAGATCATGGTGCCATCATGGTTGGTTTCTGCAACCCTCTTCGAGGTCCCAGACAGCTGACATCGCCTTGTATCATCACATGGCAGAATAAAGTGAATTAGCTCTCTGGCTTCTTCTTCTAAGGGCATTAATCCCATTCATGAAAGCTCTACCCTCATGACACAATTACCTCTCAAAAGCCCTACCTGCAAATCCCATCACATTGGGGATTAGATATCAACATAAACTGTGGACACAAACATTCAGCTCTTAACAGGTGGTTTTAAGAACATGCCATTGTCTAGATGAAATTTTTGGAATCTAGTCACTGTCCAAAGAAATCTAAAATAAGAGAATTATTTTTGTTTAGCATTTTGAATTAAGTTGTTTATTACTATTTAAAACCCCTTTTGTGCTTTCCTATTTACATTTTATTCCCAATTCTCAAGTCATTTTTACACATTTGCTATTTACTATAATCTTTACTGCAAGATTAGATGAAATAGGCATTACTCTGTTGATTTTTACAGACAATTAAATAAACGACTGCATGAGAATTAAGTATGGAAATTTGCCTTCAAATAGTTTGACTCCAATTCACTGGTCTGTCTTCTCTTCCTTGTTCGATGGAAATATAATGGGTGTTCTCCTGAAGAAAAATTCTAGTAAGAGGTAAGAATGAATTAGGCGCTAAGGCATTGAGCAGCATTTAATCTGAAGGCAAGGAACTTAAAGACAATGTCTTGTGTATTTTAAATACAATGGTTCCAATTGTCCTGGCAGGGATGATCCTTTACAAATAACCTTAATGGCTTAAAGATATAAAGAATTTATATTCATCAACATTTATGGCATATGCCATGTAACAGGGCTCTTTTGGTCTCAAGTGACAGAAAATCCAGGCCACTCTAGCTTTCACATTAAAGGAACTGTACTGGCTTCTAACTAAAAGTACAAATACGGATCTGACTTCAGGAGAGACTTAACCTGGACATTCAAACCATGTTCTTCAGCCCTGTTTTCTCTCTCTCCCTCCCTCCCTCCCTCCCCCCTCCCTCCCCCCCCCTCTCCCCCCTCCCTCCCTCTCTCTCCCCCCTCTCTCTCTCCCCCCCCTCTCCCCCCTCCCTCTCTCTCTCCCCCCTCCCTCCCTCCAGCATGAGGCTTGGCAAGGACCAAAACCCCTCCCACAGCTATAGGAATTGCCCTTGGTTGGCTTAAAGATAATCAGCAAATCTTAGCTCCTTCTCTGTATGGTTTGAGGAATAGTCATAATACCCAGGGAGTAGGTAGTCTCCCCCCCCTCCCTCCCTCTCTCCCCCCTCTCCCTCCCTCCCTCTCTCTCCCCTCCCTCCCTCCCTCCCTCTCTCCCCCTCCCTCCCTCCCTCCCTCTCTCCCCCTCCCTCCCTCCCTCCCTCTCTCCCCCTCCCTCCCCCCTCCCTCTCCCTCCCTCCCTCCCTCTCTCCCCCTCCCTCCCTCCCTCCCTCCCTCTCTCCCTCCCTCCCTCCCTCCCTCCCTCTCTCTCTCCCTCCCTCCCTCCCTCCCTCTCTCTCTCTCTCTCTCCCTCTCTCCCTCTCTCTCTCCCTCTCTCCCTCTCTCTCTCCCTCTCTCCCTCTCTCCCTCTCTCTCTCCCTCTCTCCCTCTCTCCCTCTCTGTCTCTCCCTCCCTCTCTCTCCCTCCCTCTCTCTCCCTCCCCTCTCTCTCCCTCCCTCTCTCTCTCTCTCTCACCTTCTGCAGTGTTGACAGCTTCCTCAGCGTCCACCTGTCCTTGCTCCTGCCCAGTCCACTTCCCCTAAAACAGCTTTAATCTCTGACTTCATGGTAGCAAAGTGGCTGCAGTGGTTCTGGGTGTTTAAAACATCACACTACATTCCTTTAAGGGTGGAGAGATGTGCTCTTCTGGTCGATCTCAAGCAAATGTTGGGATTTGTTCTCTTTCTTTGGCTTGAATTGGGTATTATGACTATTCCTCAAACCATACAGAGAAGGAGCTAAGATTTGCTGATTATCTTTAAGCCAACCAAGGGCAATTCCTATAGCTGTGGGAGGGGTTTGGTCCTTGCCAAGCCTCATGCTGGATAACTACCAGGGTGGGGGGGGATTCTCCACAGTCTTGGCAAAAGGATAGCAACATAGCTGGGTAGCAACTGACAAATTATACCATCTTCACTGTGACCGTGTTGTGAGGCTCTCTCAACTTAATACTTAGTCAATTATTTCTTCTTTATATTTAGTCTCCTCTCATTGAAGGAGAGTATTTGGAGTGAGATGTATAATGCATTTTTATGTAATATCAATACTTTTATCAGGAATCATATCTGGTGTAGCTCTTGGATGCAACATTTGCTAACCATGTGACTTAGCCACATTATAAATTCTGAGTCAAAAATTCTTCAACAAAAATAACGTATCCTAAACTATGAGATAGAAGATGTAAAGTATCTAGCAGAGAATTAATCCTCTTTTGTTTGATGAAATACCTAAATGGGCAGTTCAGACACTGGCTCCTTACCTACTTAGTTCTAATAGGGTTTGGTGCTAAAGTTTATCTTTCAGAAAACACTCCATCCACTTTCCTTAATAACTTTCTTAATCTGATGAGGACATGCTAGGGTTGTATCTCTTAGGAACATCAGGTAACTGCAAGAGTATAACCACCACCTACCACCTCTTCCCCAGAGAGAACGGGAGGGAGGATGGTCTTTGTGGGAGAATTCACCTGAGCACTTACAAGTGATAATTTCAGTAGTTTCAATGTGCTTTTGTGTAGTTAAGAAAATGCCTATTAAGAGACTTGTTGCTCTGTATTTAAGTTTATTTCTTAGAAACTTCAAGTCTAAGGGAGGGGAGATTTGTAAAAAACTAAGTTATGAAAGAAAATAACTAAAGCTGCTGTTCATAGGAGCAGAAAGTCCTAACTCTAAAGCAGTAGCTCTCAGCTGGGGGACATTTTTCCCCTTAGGGATTTTTGGCAATGTCTGCAGTCATTTTTGATGGTCACAAACGGAGAGGAGTGGTGGTACTGGCCTCCAGTGTTACTGATTATGTCAGCAAATTCTGTGAAGTCTTTTATTAATATGGATTATAAATACAATATTAATGATTTTCAAGAAGTAAAATGTTCTTATAGAAAAACATATTTTTTTTATTCGTATAAATTTAGAAAACACGAGTGCAGTTTTGTTACATGGATATATCCCATATTGGTGAAGTCTGAACTTTCAGTATAACCATCACCCAAATAACGTACAGTGTTACCCATTAAGTAATTTCTCATCCCTCATCCCCCCCATCCTTCAGAGTCTCCAATGTCTATTATTATTCCATACTCTATGTCCATGTGTACATATTATGTAGCTCTCACCATAAGTGAGAACATGTGATATTTGACTTTCTGAGAAAGCCAAACAACTGATTCCATTTTGTTAGATTTTTCTTCCAGTTTTAAACGTGTCCTGTTTTATTCTAAGGACATCCAGTTGCTTTTGTTTTTTAAATTCTAACTTCGGGTATAGATTCTTTAAAAACCTTTTTAATGGCTAATTTTTCACTAGCTATAAATTTCTGGAGGGTTTTTTTTTTTTTTTTCCCTGTATTGGAGAGAGAGGAGTCAGGAAAGTATATGTGCATGCATGTATGTGCACAGTCTCCTGTAAGTGTAAGAAGGCATGGGAGGGAGGGGGACAGAGAGTTGTTAAGAAAAGTAGAAAGGTTTGCGGGGCACAGTGGCTTACACCTGTAATCCAGCACTTTGGGAGGCTGAGGCAGGAGGATCACTTGAGCCCCGAAGTTTGAGGTTATAGTAAGCTATTATGATGCCACTGCTTTCTAGCCAGGGCAACAGAGAGAGACCCTGTCTGAAAGAAAGAAACAACAACAAAAAGGCTCAATAAGAGACGTGTTTTTATTTGACATCATCAGGAATGGTAGTATTTAAAATAAGTGAGGAGAACAAGAAGTGACTTGGCTAGCAGTTGGAGAAAAACAATGGACCAACAAATGAACACCAAATTATAACCTTCTGGGGGAAGGTGCGTTTGATGCATTTAACTAAAAAGAGGCCTGTTGTGCTAAAGCACTGAATTGCTAGTAATAGTTTATGGCCTACCAAACAAAAATAATCTCATCCCGTTTACTAAAACTTCTTTGATCCTGGTAAGTACAGGATCTTAATAGGTAGAATAATGTCTTTTGATTATAATCTGAACTTACCGAAGCATAGTTGAATGAGACAACGTGAAGCTCCACATTTTTATGTAACCGCTCATTTGTGTTGTGAGTTAAAAAGTAGCAGGGGTAGAGGCAGCAGGAACTCTCTGTTACTGCCTGTACTTCCGATCTATTCTGCTTTTATTTAGAGACAATCCTCTGGTCTTTGGTTGTGATGATTTCAAGCAAAACACAAAACTTTAAACAGGAATCAAGGTGTAATCAGAACTGATTATGAAAAAATGGTTTACAACAATCAATTGAGTTGTTTCTCTCTTTGTTTTCTGTAAAGGTTCTACATAAATCTGAAATAGCTTCACTTGTGTCTTTAATTAATATAATTTGTTGTCTCTGTAAACTAAGTCCACTTTGGAACATGCATTATAGATGCCAAATCAATATTTATTGTCTAGCAGACTGGAGTGTAATATTGGATCTTGATGTTGTAGACTCAAGGCAGTTGACTTGGTCAGTGTCTGAAAAAGCAACACTTCCTAAATCCTTCTCCTAAAATTGTTGGTAAACTTTTCCTGAATAAACGATTGATTCTTTATCCACTTTAAACCAGATGTTCTTATGTCCTGGTTTTCAGTTTTTAGTGGTTGGCTTTCTCGGATAAGATTTTTCAATGTTTATCAAAAATGAGTGACTTCCTAATATAAAATTCTTTGGCAATACTCAGGAAAAGAGTTACAATGGTGAAACAGGAAAATGGGAACAATTTTATTGAAGGAGAAGGGAGTATTTATAAAGAGAAAGAGAGAAGCAAAGAAGACAACCATCGCAAAAGAAAACCTTTTCCTAAACTAAGTAATCTAACCAAGCAGACTTACAGATCAAAAGGCTGAGATCACTGGTTCTCAAGCTTGTCTGAACATCAGAATCACATGGAGAGCTTTTAACAAACACCAAAGTCTCGGCCTCACCCCTAGAGTATACAATTAATTGGCTTGAAGTGATATCTGGGCACTGGTGTTTTAATAGCTCTGTAGGTGATACTCATGTCCAGCCAGGGTTGAGAACCACCGGTCTTGATCATCATCTCAACTGCTCATAAGAAATATATGGGTAATGTAAACAGATATCTGTTTTATTTGTATTTCTTCCAAAAGCATGGATTAATTGATCTTCAACTTCTTTCAGTTTCAGTAAATGTTGTAGTTAGAAGTTAAACACAAGCACAATAGAACACCAGACTGAGTCACATTTTTAGGGCAACAGAGAGAGTCTGGTTGTTAACAAGGTCTTTAAGTGCCGTTGCTCAAATTTTCCAAGCAGTAATATTGTCACAGTAATACTCACTGGTGTTTAATGAAAATAGAATTGCATGGCTTGTGCTTCTAAGATTAAACATTAGCCAAAGCTCTTAACTATGGGACTACAGATAGGAATTGGCAAATTCCTTGGAAAGAGCTGAACAGTGTTCTTGTGTTTACTCCCTCTTGGAGGTGAAAGTGACAGCACTTACAGAGTGAGTGTAGGAATGCAGGTGCGGTGCGGTGCCTGTCTGAATTTTCCTCCACACTGAGGGAGATGCTATAGTTTCAAATAGTTGGGCTGGTGTGGCTGAAGATCCCAGGGAATTATGTCTGTAAGCTCCACAATTGAGGAGAAAATTGATGGGTAGGAACACAACTGCATGATTCAGTACGATGGAGGAAGGAGGCAGGGTCTCACTCCTCAAGAAAGGCAAATATCTCTCTTGTTAACTCTTGGTGACTTTTATTAGATTATACTATTAATTTAACATACTTTCAGGGATGAATTGGAAGTTATGTCTGAACAAGAATGGAACATTGACTAGGTAGCAGAGTCCAAGCAGAAACACTATTTCCACCAACATATTGGAAGCCCTGAAGTACCTACCCCCAATTCTTTCTACACAGCCTTCTCCTCCCCAGTTACTAACATGGTAAACTTCACAGTGTCCTACCCCAAGATCTTACTGCTACCTGAAGTTGCATGCATGCCTGCCTTCCTTCCTTCCACCCCATCCAAATCCCTTTCAGCCATTGCCAGGGTACCTATCAAAAATCCCATTAAAATTTTGGCTCGTCTGATTAATACATATGTGATCTTTGCCAACCTCAGTTTTTTTTATTGATGAAACAGGAATATTCCTGCTCTTAGGATTTTTATTAGAGCGAAAAAATAAGTTAGCTTATGGGAAAGTATACTGTAAATTTCTGCTACTCGACCTTACCAAAGCTCAACCCAGGGAAAAGTCCCATTGTTTTGCTTTCTTTGTACTACCAAACATCACTGTGGTATGCATCACGTATGTGCTAGTCCTCCCAAAATAGTCAGTGCAAGGTAGAACCTCACTGTTCTCCCATAATTCTTATAAGTTTTGTGGCCTCCCTGTTGCGTTATCCAAAGTGGTTGTTTCAGACCTTTTCCACTTTTTTCAAATCTCTACTTCTCCCCTGTTTCAGCTCCTATGAGCAGATGACCTTCCCTTTATTCATGGCTCCATCCAAGGGGAAGTCCCTTTAACTTTCCTACATTTCATCTGGATTTTTCATCTTTCCTATCTCTACTTGCTCCTGCCTAGAATCTCTCGTAGAGATTCACGTGACTGGATCTTGTCTCCTCCTATGAGACCTGCTGTGCCATCACACCCTCTCTGCCCAGCCCCTTTCTTCTCTCGCTGTGCATGGACTTGGTGGCTGCAGGAAGATCCAGGTCTCTGCATCCTAATATAAACTGTCCTTCACCCTGCTTCTACCTTATATTATTCCCCCTTTCCTGATCCCCAGTCATTTTGGTGAGTAGCATTTCCTCACCCTCTTTTGATGTTTATCGTTTTGTTATCTCCCTTTCATTCCCTGTGGAGAACCTCATTTTCTGTGACCTCTTGGCTGCATTTGCAATCCCTCATTCCTGTCTTTATGGCTCCAGCACTCTCTTTGGCCTCTGTGACAGTGGTTCTCACTTGGGTCCTACATCTCACACTCTCTCACTCTCTCCTTTTTCTTCCCTGGCCTGCAAGTACAGTTTTACGCTAAACCCATTCCATGGGCATCTTGTCTCTTTTGTCCAGAAAGACCATAAGCCACACCCACGGCTTCTAATATGTACATAACACCCAAATTTGTATGTTCAGTACCGGTCTCTTGAGCTCTATTTCTTAGATATTTAATTGTTTGATGGTCACCTGATCAAACTCATATCTAAAATGCATTATGTTTTCCTCCACATTTTTTTGCAGTATTTCCTATATCCATCAGTGGCATTATCAGCTATCTAATTTTGATGCTTTGGTCTTAGTCACCTACTCAGCCATATTTAGTGTAAATGCAATTAAATTCATATTTAAAAAGCATTTAGTTCATCCCACACAATAAAAGATCTATAGACATGTTGATTTTTGTGATTAATATGAATATTTTGTAAATATTAGTGTGAAACTGGATACTAAGAATTGTTCCATTTGAATGCAGTACATTTATAGGAAGAAGGGAATGGATTTCTTGCAATCTGGCATGCAACTGTTGTCCAGGAAATACCCAAATATCTAGTGTGTGTGAATCTCTTTACAATACTGTTGTATCCTGCCTTGAATGTAATTGTAAATTTGTGTTAATGTTAGGCTACAGCAAGGACTATGTCCCATTTAATTCTGTTATATCCAAAGTCCCCAGAACATTGCCTATATATCATAGATAATCAATAAACTTTCACTAAATTTACAGAGGCATTTGGCATTTGATACAGAATGGAAAAAGCCACCCCCAAAATGGAATGCCTGGAGGGAAAGTTGCTGATAATAGAGAGACTACAGAAAGCATTCTTTGCTTATTTACATATGCAACCTGTGGCATCCTCAGCAAGAAAAAAGGATATTAGTACAAGAAGTATATAAAGTTCTACCCTATATTACCACCATGTGTTTCTTGTATTCCATCTTTTTTTCTTTATGATTGTGAAGCCCTGCATATTTTAGCTTAACTGTTAATTCTGGGAGTTCTTCCAGAAATGTCATGAATGAGCTCACTTACGAAACTCGAGCAATTATGCCCCTGATTATTGCAATAACAACAATTGGTTAATAAAGAGAAACATTGATTCAAGGCAAACAGAACCCTATGGAATCATTTGCTGTTTGAAACATGCCTGGAAGTGGTGATGGAAGAGCCAGTGAATGGAGTTTAGACACTTAAAGTAGTCTGAGCCATGAATTGTCGAAGCACAGACCTTTGGGGAGCTAAGTTCCAACTTTGTAAATTTCACATAAAGTTTCAGAATTGCATTTTTAAAATTTTTCGTAAAATTCCAGCACTTCCAATTTTACGATGGAGCTAGATTGTCTTAGAATCAAGCCAGTGTTCTTGTGTGATTTTTATGGTTGGTTTTAGACTGCCTTTCCTTAGTTTGACACGAGCTCTAGGGACATACCTAACAATGTGTGAAGGAAATCCAGTCTCTTGTCTTTATTGCCAACATATTATACCCTCGTAGAATGCTTATTAGGTAAGAGGCAGTCTCCCTTCATTGTGGGAGTAGGAATTACATTGGATTTTTCAATGCAGTCATTTGCTGAAAATAAATGTGTTGGGGTGGGCTACTGTGTCCACCCAGTAAGTAAAATTAGAAATGTATTACGAGAAATCGTAGAATGTGAAGACAGGATTTAAATCTTGAAGCGTTTTTAAATTGATAGTTTGATACTTGATTTCTAGACTCATGGATGATACATGGAATACTTACCAGGGAAGAAATAAAAACAAACAAACAAAAAAAAAACATGAAACAGGAAAAGGAAAAGAAGTGAGAAGGAGTTTTCTTTGATTTTCATTGTCTCTTTTAGCCAACACAGTCTGGGCAAAGTTCAGAATTCACTATCAAGCATTTATCCCATGAACTTAAGTCAGATTAAATGAAGAAATGTTAGTAACACTTTGTGAAATTATAAACAGTGATCTGAATGGAAGGTGTTGTTATATATATGTATAGTAGGGCTAGACAGTGTGGATCAGTTGAGGAAATATATGATTTCTGTGACAGATGGTGAGCTCAACGCTAAGAGAGATGTTTTGCTTTATCTTGTATTTATTCAGGAAGGTGGCATATTTTAAGAGTGTGTGTATAATTTACAAAGAAGTAGTATCTTGACAAGTTTATTTTCTTATCACCTTAATAATCTGGATATGTCTATTGTTCTATGGAAATATAAAGAGTTAAATTCAGAAAAGTAAGAGAAATGGCCCTACAAAGATAACGGGATGAAAAAAATCTTGGGGACTCATCTAGTTTCAATGTATGTTCTACATTCTACACTGTATTCTAAATGGAAGGCATTTCTGCTCCAAAACACCAAGGCCATACATACTCCATAATCAAAGTTAAATTTATGTCTTTTTCTTAATGAAAAATTTTAAAGCCAGCTGCTAATATACCTTAGAGACTTGATAAAGGTTCACCAAAAATACAGGATTAACTCTCTCCCCTGTTGGTTAATCTCATCAGACCCTGTAGACCCAGGTCTAGTCTCACCTTCTTCTGGAGACATCCACAGTGCAGAAAGGAAAATTAAAAATCATGTTATCTGGCTGTATTATTTTGCAACAGAGAAAAGTGAGCTGGAGAGAGGTTAACTGAAGTGTGCCTGAGGTCACACATTCACGCTGCTCTGAGGCCAGAACCCAAATCTGCAAGTCAAAGTCTCCTCCACTTTCCTGACTTCCTTACTTTTTGTAGTGAACTTCTCAGGCTTTGAAAAGTACTAATAGACACAATCTAGGAATATAGTGTTCTAGGAACAGAACACTGTTCCAGATTCAGTTCACTAGCCTAGCAGATCTTCCTGATAAAGAAAACAGATGTACGAGGCTCACTGAAGACAGGGCCTCCCTCCGTCCTGGCTGGTTAGTTTGAGGGGGTGGTGAAGGCAAGAATGCCAGGGTATGGTCCAGAACACCGACTTTGAAACTAGGTCTATAAATGAACTTCGGGGGATCCATAACCCCCACCGGAAAGTCTATGCAAAGTGTTATTTTATTTTATTTTGCATTTATCTGCAGTAAATTCCACAGCCTTCCTCAGATTTCTCTAAGGGATTTAGGAACCAAAGAAGAGTTAAATATCACTGACCTAGACATTAAAAGGAAGTGGATCCTGTTATAAAACTCAAGTTGATCGTTTTATCTTTGGTTTTCCAGCCTCTCCTTTCTGTAATATTTTGCCTTCATTAACAATTCTCTGTTCCCCTCATCCCCTCCCATTTCAGATACTCAGTGTTATTGTGGTCATGTTTCTCTCTCTTCAAAGCCTATCTTCAAGAACAAAAAATCCTCAAAACTCTTTCCTCCCAGCTGTCTGTGATCAGTTAAGTCAAGCATCCACCTACTGTCTTCTGCATAGTGGAGCTGGGGGTTGGGGGGGACTACTGCTCCCTGCTTTGGTGATGAGAGGATGTCTTCGATATTCCCTTGCTCTTTTCCAGCCTCTCTTTTAGACCTACGCTAATGATTACGGGTGGAATATGTGTGTAAGTAGTTCTTTTCCTGTATTGGCCAATTTAACCTTCCAGAGAATCCGGAGCTTTGTGTGTGGGAGCTGGGGTTGTAGAGAAGGTGTGTTCACCAGGCCATGTCGGAGGACAAGAGGCAGCCCGAGGTGGGGTAGGATGGTGAGTGTTGTTAAATATTGATAGGGCTCCTGTATCTAGTGTAGAAATCACCACATAGCCCAGTATGAGGCAAGGGAGAAGCCGGACCTTGGTTTTACAGGTGAGGAAACTAAGGTCTCAGGTTAGCCTGAGGTCAAATTATCTACCTGGAGGTTTCCTGAGTAATTCTTATCTTAAAGGACTATAATTGCTCAAAGTGTCATCTGAAGTTCACCTGCAACAAAAGGTACAGCAATAGTCAGGAGCACAGAAATGTGATTAATATGCACATAGGGCTTTTGGAAAAGACAGGAGCACAACACACAATTTGCTCTGAAATCCAGCTTTGACAAGCAGTGATAAAGGGAAGTGTAAGTTAATCATGACTCACTCTGTAATCAGGTGCAAGCCACTTCCTTTTGTATGCAAACATGGCAAGCTCTGTCCCTCTTTTCTACCCAGAAATGGTGGGAACAGATGGCTTTGGAGAAATTTGTTTTGTAAGGTGCATTTCTGGATTATCAAAGTGTGATTTTTTTTTTTTTTTTACATGATCCGTATCTCCAAACACAAGGCCGTTGGATCCTCTATTTTTCACACTTTTGGGAGGTGCCATATTCTGTCAGTCCACACTGACAAATCCCTTGCCCTGGCCTTGGTACATTTCTGCCTAAATTAAAAAATGAGAAATGCTATAACTGGAAAAAATGTTTGCACACACACAAAAAAACAAAACAAACAAAAAGCATGCTTGATTAGGAGATAGGACAACTGAGTTGATTTCCTTGCTTTGGCATTATCTGGTAGTAGGGATTTTTAAAAATAATAACTTGGTCTCCTTGACTTTAGCTTTCTTTTAGGAAAATCGTGGTTTGGCTAGAAGGCCAGCTAAGGATGCTTCCCATCTAACTAGTTACTCTGTAGCTCAGATCCTTGGTAGACCAGCAGCATCTCAGCTGTGTGTTGTAGAAAGCAGGTCTTATTTTCTTTTTCTTTTTTTCTTAAATTTATTTATTTATTTATTTTTTATTTTAGTATATTACGGTGTACAAATGTTTAGGTTACTTACATTGCCTTTGCCCCACCCAAGTTAGAGCTTCAAGTGTGCCCATCCCCTAGATGGTGCACACTGCATCCATTAGGTGTGTATATACCCATCCCCTCTTCCCCCCTCCCATCTGCCCACCCCTGATGCATGTTACTACTGTAGGTGCACGTAAGTCTTGATTAATAACCAATTTGATGGTGAGTACATGTGGTGCTTGCTTTTCCATTCTTGGGATACTTCACTTAGTAGAATGGGTTCCAGCTCCATCCAGGATAATACAGGAGGTGCTAGATCACCATTGTTTTTTTGTGGCTGAGTAGAACTCCGTGGTATCCATATACCACATTTTATTAATCCGTTCATGTATTGGTGGGCACTTGGGTTGTTTCCTATGTCTTTGCACTTGTGAATTGTGCTGCCATAAACATCCTAGTGCAGATGTCTTTTTTATAGAATGTATTTTTTTTCCTTTGGGTAGATGCCCAGTAATGGGATTGGTGGATCAAATAAATAGTTAGTTCTACTTTTAGCTCTTTGAGGTATCTCCATTCTTGACCTGTTCATCACTTTGATATTCTCTAGCTTTGAAACATAAATTTTAAAAAGTTTTGATTCCTTATTTATTTTCTAAAGTTAATATTTATTTTAGAGAACCTCTAAGAAATAACAAACAAATGAAAAAGAATATACAAATCACCAGAAAGCTTATTATATTGATAATTGATAGGTTATATCTGTATATATCCATTTATCTATGTATTATCAATAGTCTGTCATAAGTATGTTATCTGGCTATTCATGTTTCTCCTTCTGCACACCCACTACCACACACTAACCTACACATACTAATACATACATATACATGCATATTTTTTTTTCTCTGTGTGAAGTAGCAACTGGAGCACATTCTGACCCAACCTGCTAGGAATAAGCGTGTGATCTGTAAAAATGGCTGTGTGGATGAATTTTAGAAGTTATTATGTTTTGATCCAAGCCTATTTGAGCAAGAAACACATTTTTAGCCATATTACCTTTCCTAGTATAAACTAAAGATCTATTTAATTGCCCATAGCTCTTGACTAATAATCAATGGTATGGCTAGCTGCACATTCACTGCAGGACCTCCAAATTGCTCTATGTTCTATATATGTCCAAGGGACAGAAAAGAGCATCAGTGGCAGAAAGGCTAGATCCTGAAGCTTGCATTGTCTTCTTACTCAAATATTCTGCATGCTTTGGGCAATACAGGCAGTTTTCTTGGCATCTGTCAGCATTGAAGTGTGTTTCTTCCTTATGGCTGTCTCCTGTTATACAGAGATTTTTTTTTTAATGAAAAATCTTTTTGGGCATAACATATGCCTCCTACATTGTTTTATATACTTTTCATAAAATTATTTTAACAGGTATGTTTTGTTTTTGTTTTGATTTTTTTGGAAGCTTCAGAGCAATGTCCTATTGCCTTAGCTCTGCATGTATTTTTATAGCCTTCAAGTTGATTATTTTATTAATATGTATATTCAACTTGGATCAGATGATATCTTCCTAGTTCTGTTGTTTCCTAACATCCAGCATGTGCCTTGGGTCCCTCACCTGGCAGCTGCCACTCATTCTTGGCAGACTACTTTGCTATTTTGTGGAGAAAATACTTTCCATAGTGTGCATTCTTCTTCACTTGACTCCAGTATTTTTTAGGTGACCCGATACAAGTAATCATTTACAATCCACTCACCTACATTCTTAATCCCAGCTCATAGCAAGCCCAGTGAGAATTAGGTCTAACCTCCACTCTGTAATTTTCACCCTTTTTCTAGACTTTTTCCATTCATCTATAAATGAATAGTCTTATCTTGGGGGAAAACCAGCCTGATATTTCTTCTTTCTTTCGAATGACAGTTTCTATAAACAGTGTATTTTTATTCATACTCTCTACTCAACTCTGTTTTCACCACTCCATTGAAACCACCCTTGACAGAGGCATTGGTGGCCTTGTGATTACCAAATCCAAGACCACTTATTAGTTACCATAGTTTATTTCTTGGGGATATTTGGTGCTGCTGACCACGTTATTTATTTAGAAATTTTCTTCTGTAACACTAGCTTTCTTGTCATCTGTCACTCTGGCTCATTCTGTTACCTCCTAAGGTCTAGTTTCCCCTTCTCTTTTTCACTGAGTGTGAGCACGTGTCATATGCCCATGTAGAGAAAAATGGAAACTCCTGGTTAAGGTGAAACTCACTGGAAAGGTGGCTTTAGACCAAACACTTGACATAGTTGATCATTCAGGTAGATAACTGAGGGAAGATCATTTCAGGCAGCAAGAACAGTCACAGCAAATGCCGAGGACAGTGTGTACCTGACATAGTCAAGAACTGTCCAGTAGTCCAGTATGGCTAGGTTGCAGTGAGCAGGAAGATGAGCTCAGGGACCAGAAGGGACTGAGGAGTGAGGGCAGATCCTGCACAGCCTTGAAGGTCATTGTCATGGCTGGAGTTCAGATGAACTGAGATGGTGAGGACTTTTCAGTCAGTCTTGATTTTCATATGCAGGCGGACAGAGTAAACATAAGCCTCTCTCCACCTCGATTTATAAATAAGAGAAGCAAGATTTCCCTGTGGAAGTTCACCTGTGAAATCAAGCATAATGAATCAAAGCAGATATAAACAGAATGTCTCTAAGGGCCAAGAACATGTAACTGTTACTGAAGGTGTATGTGTCAGGAGGTCTTATTTGCTGCTATTTTCCCTGTTGGTGGAGGAGGGATTTTTGTCCTAGGGTATGGGGATGGCTGAACACATGATGGCCGGTGCCAGACAGGTAAGATAAACAATAGTTCATGTCACATATACTCATATCTCAGGAGGAGGACGCCTCATGCTAGACACATCCACATGAGGGTTGTGCTCAGAAGCAGGGAACAACCAGGCTGCTGGGAAACAGGCTTTGTAGTATCAGAGGGGTGAGGTACCCTCTGGTTCCTCTGGGAGTGTGTGATTGGCTTGTCTGAGTCATTCTGTAGCTGGCAGAGAACTGAGGCCACTACTCACGGATAAGGAACTATGCCTGGTCCCCACGACAAGAAGAGTTGTTTGACTAGCAGACCTTCTCCAGGGGAGCAGATCAGAGAGCAAGACTTGTGGTTGAGCCATTCCAGGCTCTACCTGTTTTCCCCAGATGTCAAGGCACACATAATATTGGGTCTTAATTTTAGTCCTTACACCCCACGGGGACAGGGGAGAGCGTGAGGAGAATACAGAAAGAGTAAAAGAATCACAGATATAAACATGGGCAGTGTCTATCCTCATTCTGTTTGGAAAGCCAAGTGTTCTGTCAAGCCTGTCTGCTTGTTAAAAGTATCAAATCATGCAAATAGTGCATCCACTTGATCAGATACAATGTATAACATTCCTGCTGATGACTTACTGCTTTTTAACTTAGATGTTGTATAGTGAGGGGAGAGGCCATGTCATGTTACGAAGGACCTAATGGAATGTAGCATGTCTTAGATACATAGCTAGTAATTCAGGGCCTGAGGGGTTATTGGCCGATTATAAAATTAAAAGTTAACCAAGAAAGTAAAACCATATGTAAATACAGTACCTGAAAGGTGATAACAAGATCTCTTGGTTTTCTTTTGTAAAAATGTATTTACTAAGCTTAAAAGCTAATAGCTTTCTTTTCTTTGTGTAACACTGTCTACTTACCACAGGTGGGAACATAGTAAGTTAGAATGGGAAACCCTGAGACTTTTAAATTGGTTTTGCTTTTAAAAGACTGATAACTTTTTTTCCTCATTTTCTTCTAAATCTTAGGAGTTCATGACTTCTGGTTCCAAGGCTCTGCTGGTTTTTTAAGAATGATCATTCTTCAATCATTAATTCAGTGTGCATTCATTTATTTGGTAGCTACTATTTTCTAATTACTATGTTGGGGGTTTGACGATTCAATGATGTCTAATACATATGTCTTAAAGAAGATCTCGATTTAGGAGAAGGAAGCCTTATCTTAATGATTTTGGAAAAGATTTATTTTTTATGTTTATATAATTGTTAAATTATAAAAGTAATACTAACCACTACTTAAAAATTAAGAAGTACAGAACAAGAAGAAGCAAAAACATTCATCTTCCCACTACACAAAGATGCCTCTTTAAATATTTTGGGCTTTTTCCCCCTATTTTTATTTTTTACCCTGAATAAGTTATTGGAGTTTTTACTTAGTTTTGATCATTCTGTATATGACTTTATTACCTTATTTTTGCCTAATAGTATAATACAAAGAGTTCCCATTATATAAAAATTCATTGTAAAGGTAATTTTACAGTATGGTTTAATGTTTTATTGCATAGGCATGCAGTATTTGCATGCCCATTTTCTTATTTTAGGATATTCAGTTTTAGATTTATCCTTTATTAACAATGCGATTATCATCTTGGGGCATAAAACCCATTCTATATTTCAGACAATTTGATTAGAATCATTCTCAGTGGTTGAAGATTTTACTATGTAAGAAAAGATTTTAAAATCTTGAATTTGACACTGACCAGACTGTCTTCTCTTGGAGGTTACTCTCCAACTGTAAGTTTGTGCTTTTGTTTTTTCTGTTACCCTAAGCAGAGCAAGGGATGTGATCAGATAAACATTCAGCACACATAGAGTATGTATACAAAGCAGATAGAAGGGATGTGGTTAACTGTGTTAGAGCCTGAGTTCCTTAAACCCCGCAACACGCCCCTGATAGCATCACTGAAGCATTGATTCAGGGCCAACTCTGTGCAGCTCATCTCTGGTACTGGGAAGACACAGACTGTGCCTTGGCTCTCAATGGCTGTGTAGTCTGCCTTTGGGGCTGAAGGAGTGGCACCTCTGTCCATCCCAGCAGCAATTGGAAGAGCATAGCTGTTTAGAAAATAATATTTCAATTGAATAAAGACATACAGTGAAGATCCCACCCCAGTGGTCCCCAAATTTGTCACACATGCTCAGAGAAGACCTGTTGTCTTTGATGTTTCAACTATACTTCCATCTCAGGATTGTGGTGAAGACTGAGATGTGCTAATATATGAGGTCTGTCTGGAAAGTATCTAGCCATGTATTATGAAAAATAGAGATGTTTATGGAAGAAGATACAAGAAACATTGTACATAGGACAATGACACCTCAGCTCTCTTCAAGGTAGGTACAAAGTAGAGCTTTATCACAGGCTCTGAATGCAAGCTTATGCTTTTTCTCATACTGCACTATTCTGAGTTTACTATGTGATGAAACGTATGTTGTTTACTCACATAGCTCTTCTTTCTGTCATTTATTTTGTGTCTTGGCAAAGAGTTTGACCGACAATGACGATTAAAGATGTAAATGGTAATGCTGCATCTACCAAAAAGAAACAAAGGAGAAAACTAAGCTGGATGTTAAAATTCGACTTTTATGCTTGCTTGATGCATTTTCAAGGAAATAAGCGGAGAATAACATTCTTTTAGAGATTGGTATAAACTCTTCAACAATAAAGGGCAGTATAAATATAACTCTGGCCTGTGAAGATTGACCAAAAATTATGAGGATAATGGCTGGAAGAAATTACGGTGTAAGGCATGTCACACTTACAAAAGAATTGAACATAACTGAAGAACAATTGGCAATTTAGGGTGCCATGTGCATTGTCACACAAACTGTTACCATTCTCCATTTCCAATGCACTCCTCTCCTCAATAGGCAAGTGTGCAAGTTACTGTGCTCATTAGGACCCATCAGCGGCGCCCATTCATTACAGGGTCAAAGTCAATCATGAATATTTTTATACATAGTAGGATATCTTCGCATTCTCCCAGGCACTCTTTGCTCCAACAATACCAAAATACTACCGGCCTATAATACATCTTCCTCACTTCTTCTTAAAATCAATCCTTCATCAGTCTCATTGTTCCTCTTCACAGGAAGCCTCCCTTGCCCTACTGGGTGTAGAACTCTGACGCCTATTTATAAATTTATGGTAACACTAAACACGAGGTATTGTGACAGTATTCAGGTAGTACTTACTTTGCACAATTCCATGGTAATTGTTCTTACCTGTCTCCGTCACCAGACTATGGCATCGCAGAGGAAATGACTGTGTTTTTTCAGCTGTGATCCCAGCATCTGGCACATAAATAGGTGCTAATAAATGTATAACAAATTAGTGGAGAGGAAAAAAACATGTAATAATTAAAAAGTGGAAGCATCCTTTTTGTTGAAAAGGCAGAGCTGTAGAACTTGGGTTGAAGAGGCAAGAAACCTGTGAGACACCTGATCCTGATGGCTGAAATGCTCCATCACTGGATTCACAAATTCCTTTGTGGTTGTGAGTTGGTGCCTTCATGATCATTTAGAGACATCACTTTTCATGGAAATCACTCTAGTTAAAGGATGTGCTTCAGAATCCATAAAATAATGCATAATTTTAGTGGAAATGTGTTTCATAATATTAACTTGTCCTCAGTGACATTTCTATTCCATAGGAAATTTTTCAGTAGAACTAAGCCTGAGCATATGTCAGCCAAGCAATGGGGAAGCGTTAGAGTACATGACTAAGAGCTCAGACAACACCTAGTTCAAATGCCACTTCTACCACCTACAGTAACTTTATCTGCTTAATTTTCCTAATCTGTACGATGACAAAAACTGAGTCTTAACTCTCTGAATCCTTTTATCTGTTAAAACCCCAATGTTTTCACCTACAAAATGAGGATGAAATGGTGTTTCTAATACAGCAATGTCACAAGTACTCATAAAACAACAAGTATTATACAATGGATTCAAGAGAGTACCTGAAACCTAATAAGCAGCTCAATTAATACTGGTTATCTTATTAGTTATACAGTATGATTTCTGGACAGTCTCAGTTTAGCCTCACTACCACCAGTGAGGAGTCCTGAAATTTCTCTGGGAATTTCACCCTTTGGGTTTTGAAGACTTTCTCCCCTTTGTCAGTTATGATACCAATACCACCCCCACCTCCCCCAGGAATCTGAAAAACCTTGTGCTTGTATTGTCATACGTTCTTACTTTAAGGTAGGTCGAGCTCCCTGAGTACACCATTGTGTGAGAATAGAACACAAGATAATTGGAAAAAAGAATTTTACATAATAATTGGATTGAATTAGAAATTGTTGCACAGAACCACATTATGTAAGGGAAGAATAACATTCTTGATAACTTTTTGCTGACATACCAAAAATATATATATATATACGTAAAACATATATACTTAAATACATATTATATACATTATATATAGAATGTATATGATAAATGACTGGTACATTTTTCAAGATTCATCAAATCAGTTACCTCCTGTGGCTTATCAGGCTATAGTACTATATAGGATATGTTATACTGCTTTGAGTGGGGAGTATGGAGGAGGAGAAACAGTAGTTTGTGATCAAGGAATCTTAGAGCAGGAGCTGCCAGGACTTCCGTCTGCTGTGCCATTGTTGCAGGACCACAGCTTCGAGGTTGTGCAACACCTTTAGTAAACACTTCCTGGAGCAGAGACAAGAATGAACCAGGGAGTTTCATTCTTCCTCACTGGAGAGGACGCAGGGACAGCGCCAGCAGCACAGGTCTGAGCGAGCAGTTCGGGCGCTGCCCCCCTGGAATCACCCACCATGGTGCAGGGGCTTCTTCTGCTGGTCACTTTCCTCCTCTCTCCAGTTTCAGGTCGGTGTTTAACTCTTTTTCCAAGTTCTGTTAAATACATCAGTGAACTGCCTGCTTTTGTCTTCTCCTGATAGTTTTATTGCGTAAAATATTTTGACTGTTTATTTTTTTTTTTCTCAACCAATCTTACTAACCAGTTGGGCTGGTCTTAATCTGTGGTTTGGGGGCTGTGAATGATGTAAAGACTCAATGTTAAAGAGGCAATGTGAGAGGTATGGAAATGACATTTTACATATCTGATCTGAGAATAGTTTGAAATAAAAGGGATGATTTCATGCAGCATAATTTAAATAATGAACGTGCTTTGAGTCAAAAAGTGGGATTCATCACAACTCACCTGTCATTAGTGATAACGACAGGGTAGATTTGCCTGGTTATTGCCGTAGAGAAGGCTTTGGAAAGTATCTATTATTATTAGGGTTTGACTCCGCCTGTTCCTTTTGAGTACATATTTTTATATTTAAAATATAAAATTTATTTTTTAACATTTTTAAGTTTAATATATAAAATCCTTTCGTTACCAATGATAATAAATGTGACTAACTGAAAATAAACAGTTGACCAGTTTTTTAGTTAAAATGTACTGTGATATTATTGCTTGGCAAAACAACATTGCTGTTAAACTTAAGTTGATAATTCGCTTCTGTTTTGCTGGTTATATCAAACATTTAAGAATTTAAAAGTAGAAAAAATACTACTTCCTAATAATAAATTATATCTAGCATGTCTCTGCGTTTCTGGTAAATTCTCTAATTAGATTTTAGTTAAATTAGATTAGGTAGCATGTTTCTTCAGTTTATTTCTATTTCCAGATTTTATTTAAGTCAGTACACGAGCTGCAGTGCCTGCAGTCCCTCCCTAGCAAACCTTTCCTTGGGCCTCAGACGTGGGAGTGTGAAAAGATGATCAGAAGAGGTATGGGGTTAGGGAGAGAAAGATTCTCCTCTTCCCTGCACCTACTTAGCACTTTGTCATTACAAATGGTTTTCCTACCTTCGATTTGTTTCTGATTTGTTTTCCAGACTCAAAACTTTCAGTTATCTTTAAATACAGAACTGATGCCAGGCATTTAAGTTATTAACTTGAAATTCTTACTTTTTGAGTCAAACTTAATAGGAATCTTTTTTTCCCTGAGCTCTCCAAAAGTGCTATCACCAGCAACACTTTGGGATCTCTCTCAGATGAAACAAAGAACTGCTTGAGTACCGGCTTGCTGAAGAGCGTGAAGATCATTCAGTCTGGATCTGTTAACAGAGGTGGCTAACATGGGGCATCCGTGCACATTACACCTTTTTCAGTGATATTGGGCACATCAGCTGATTCTGCTCACCTGAAGATGCATTTACAACGTGGCACCAAGAGACACTGTGTTCCTTAGCAGTCATGCCTAAAAGTGTGACGTTGCTCTTCCCTTTAACTCCCAAGTTTGTATTTTTAAGGTTGTCTCCTTGGCCACTGAGATACCCCTATTATCATTCCCATTTGGGTTTATTTTCCAGCCCCAATGTAAGAAGTAAAGCATTTTTATTCCCCATCTCTCCCTCTTTCTTTCTGTCCTCCCATGATCAAAGCAATATGTATGTGCCTCTCTGACGATGACTTTTGCAGTTCCCAGACACTGGAAATGAAAGAATGAGATGTAAAACAAGGCCAGCTGTTTGTAATGAGCTTCACAATCCCCTGAGAAAAATGGCTGATAGGATTTCATCCCAGGAAAAGGAGGGGAAGAAAAGCAAACATTTAAAAGGATGTGACAGGTGTTTGTGGGGTAAGGATGTGAGTGCCTGACAGAGGAGAAAGGTCTCTGCTATATTCCAGCAGAATATCCAGTGGGTACAGTCCTTTCTGAAATTATTGTATTTCAAACTACAGTTCTTTCTTGCCTTCATAAGGTGACTAGAAGACCCAAAAGAGTATATGCAATTTAACCTTAATAGCCAAAATAATAGACTTAATTAGAGTGTGTTGTTTTCCTTAATGATTTTACTCACTTTTACTGTGTGCAGTTTAAATCACGAGGCAGTTTGAGGTGATGTAGAGAATCTCAGAACCAAAGTCAACGTCATTGCATAAACCCTACTTCAGGACTTAATGTCATGTGTTCAGTTTGGAAAGACATTGCTTTAAATAGATTTGAACAGATTTGAACAAAAATGAAAATGTCAGTATTACATACAAATGTTCTAATTCCAAACACATTGACAAATAAAGTAGCAACCCAGACAAATGTCTGTTATATTCATCTTGTTAATGAGCTTTGGCTTTGCTAAAACTAATGAACGGTAAAAATTAATTATCCAATCCAAACCAAAATAACAATTTTCTTTTTCTTGATCCAGTTTTGCGGGTCAAAACTAATCCAACATGTGAGTTCTGTGGGGGAGAGAAAACAAGTATTAAAATGAACTAATAGAAACACACTGTGTCACACCTTGGATTTGTGTAATCCCTGAATGACAGTTAGTTGTGTTTGTTCCTCAGGCTTTGAAATAATTAAGCTGATGTTATTCAGTTGGGAGGAGCCTGCACTATCTCTGTCAAACCTGAGGGTAATTGAGCCAAATGATGTTTAGGTCTGTTAGGTCCCTGTAACTGCTGTATAATTTCTTATATCTCAGACCTCATTATTTCAGTTACCTTGTAGGTTTCAGGAAAATAAGAGCCTTTAAGGAAATTCTATCTGATTTCTTTAGAGAACATACTGTGTTGCAAGGGTTTGAAAAGAGCTGGAAATCCATTCACTTTAAACTGAAGAGAGTGAGAAGTTGTCACAGGTTTTTAAAAGAAATACATATATTTTTTTGTTTGCTTTGTTTTTGGTTTCCATTTGGAAGTTCTCAGCTACCAACAAAGGGTCAGAAATAAATTTCATAGCTAATTTACATATTTTGAGTCCATATTTAAGATGCAGTTGATAATTTCTGATTTCATGAAACATTGGGATTCATATACGAGCTAGAAGCACGGAGGTCAGTGTGCATGTTAGAGAAAATTTGTGTTGGCTACGTTAGTCTGTTTCTCTTCTTGTTACTTCTGAATGGGGAGTTTTTATGTTATCACTTTCTGCTTTTATGCAAAGAATCAGGTGGGTGGTTATTATTGTATGACCTGGAGCTAGCTTGGACTACTATTTTCTATTAGAATCCTGTGTGTGTTGGATGAAAACCACTAATACAGCATCTTTGAAAGAGTTACCTTGGCTGCAGCATTGGTGAAACTTGGCTTCGTGAACTCCATAGTAACAGGACTAATTGCATTGATTAGACAGTAATACACCAGGCAGCATGGTGGCGCCTTATGGTATGCTTGTTTTGTGTCACTAAATTAAAGAAGACAGCAGGGAATTGTGTCAATACCACCACTTCATTTCTGGCAAGGGTAATTTTCTTACCTCCGGCATCTTTAGTGTTTTGAAATAATTATGAAAATTTTAACTCAGTGGAAAGAAAAATCAGTTTACTGTTCCTTTACGTTTTTGAACTTCCGTTACACAAATTTTTTATAATTGATGTTATTGCTTTCCTTTACCCAAAAATTAATTAAATTGAAATGAAAGACGCTCAATGATTACTTCTATGGGAGCAAGAAATGAGTAACTGAAGAACTTTACAATGATGTTCTAGAACTTTGACAATGTGATGAGGCTTATTTTATCATAATGGATTAGAATTTAGCTATCCTAATGATTGTGGGCTCATCAAAGAGGGATTCTGGGTTTGTTTGCATAAAATCGTAGACTACTTGAAGTAGCTTTAGACACCATTTAATCTGCCCTCTCTTTTCAAACAATTAAAAAACCTGAACCAGTTTCAAAATTAAGATATTCTAGTGTCAGTGCCGTGGCTTTTTTGAAGGTTTTTTTTTTTTTCAAGAATCTCAAGCTATTGAAAGAAAAGATGTTTCATTACTGTGACACTATTTTTGACTCAAAGAGTTCTCAGTCAATTTTAACCTCTTTTTCTATTCTTCAAAGTTAATTAGATATAAATGGCTCTTGAGTGGCCAGATGCATTAAAGCCATTTTAAAATAATAAAAACTTGATATCACTAGGAATTTTTGAAAGTTTCTGCTTTAGTTTCTGAAGAAAATTTTTAAAAATGAATGTTTTTTTCTTTTTTTTCCCCCCCTCAGTAAGTGCTATAAAAGAACTCCCTGAGGCAAAGAAGTACGAAGTAGTTTATCCTATAAGACTTCATCTGCCACATAAAAGAGAAGTCAAAGAGCCAGAGCAACAGGTACAGCTTTTGATGTATCAAAATCAAATATATAAATAAATATCAATTTATGTAAAAAATTATGTAAATATATATTTGATATATATCTCACATGATGAGTGCTATGTATGAGATTTGCATATCTAGGCATATATATTTAATGTATCAAGTGGACTTTGTGAAGTTTTCAGCTATTAGACCTTGGAATTACATAATAATGACCATAATTGTGTTTGTTTTTCAGTCTGTCTTTTTTTAATCTTTACTGTAGCCCAAAGTTCTATTATTAGCCTCATTTTGCAAATCAGTGTTCTGACAAGTGACATGAAATATCCAGGGTAACAGTTTAAACTTTAATATTCTATGATAATTGAGTCCATACACCTCTGAAGAAAGTTGGATGTAACTCATCTATCCATCTACCTATTCACATATGCACAACTATGACCATTAAAACACAAGTAAAAAAGTAAAATAAAAGTAAAAAGTAAAAGTGCAGGTTAATGTATGCATATATGCACACTACTGTGAAATTTATCTGTCTTTTTAAAATAGGCAGCTGTTAAAGTTTGTATAATTCTTGCTACAAATGAAACAATACGTTCTAAGTCAATCTTCATGCAACAAGTATCTATTGGTTATAAGAGAAAAGCTAAAACATGATGATTCATTCAACAACAATGTTCTAATTACCTACACTCTAAGGACTTTTGCTAGGAGCGAGGAAAATACAGATAAGACATAAGCAGTAGCTTACAGAAATACTCTAGACTGCAGCTCACCAGGAGTACATATTCCTCACTGAGACTGTAGTTTCTTTCTGATGATTCCTGCCTACATTAAGGTATATATTCCTGTTACGTTTCTCATAGTCTGGGTTCCACTTCACCATGTGAAGAACTCAAGGCCAAAAGTCAGCAGTGAGACCCAGTGGAGGTTTTTAGGTCTCTGTGTATACTCTTCCTTCTTCTCAGATAACACCTCAGCTGAAACGTTACTTCCTCAGGAAAGCCTTCCCTGCCCTTAAGACATGAGCCATCCTACCATTATATATATCCATTATATAGAACGTATGTATCCATTATATATAATATATATCAATTATATACAACATAACTCCCTTTGCTGTCTGTCTTTCCACAAGATTATAAGCTCTCTGACAGCAGGGTACTAAGTTTTCTTGCTTAGAGTTGAATTTCCAGAACCAAGCAATGTCTTGCACAGAACCTGCATGCAAAAAATATTTGTTGAATTCATGGATGGATGAATGGATAGATATATATATATGGGCCTCAGGTAATTTATCTATTTAGTTGCCAGAGTCCTTTGTTCTGTTACAAGGGGAAGAGACCAACATTTGGGTGTTATCCAGGTTACTGCTCAAGAACAGCAAATATTGCTTGCTAATGATTACACAGACAGAGCCAAGTAAATATTTGTTTGTGCTTTTAAATTACCAGTAAATGTTTGTGCATTTTTGCAGGAACAATTTGAAACTGAATTAAAGTATAAAATGACAGTTAATGGGAAAATGGCGGTGCTTTATTTGAAGAAAAACAAGTAAGTGTCTTTTCCTCTGATACTATCCTCACCGACAGCAGGTAGCATATGGAAAGGGAGCTAATAGAGTCTGTTAATATTTATGGCTCAGATCAACCTTGACTAATCAGGTTTTGCTCTCAATTGACCTAAGGGACTCAGTGAATATTTGTTTCTATTGAAGTAGTAGAAATACATTGGGTAAAACAACATTTTATCAGTATTTTGATACAAGTAATAAAACACAATTAATGATATGCTAGCAGACGTGCATTTTATCTATTCCATAAAATAGCAGTGGAGAGGTTCCAGTGTACTTTACTATAATTTAAAATCTTTCCACTATATTATTATAATTTATTATTATAACACTGAAAGACTAGATTTTAAAACCATTTGCAAGTCAGAAAATGAGAAGTGAAATAAAACCTTAGGGCCAGAATAAAAAAGTCAGTGTTAGAACCAGAATTGGGTTCTCCTGACTCTATCATCAGTGTTCTTTCTACTCAGGTACCCACTAACTCGTCCGTTTTTCTTATATATTACCTCAATTTAACATTTCTTTTCTGATTTCACTGTCACCTCTCTCACTCGGATCTAGACTGTTTCAAACTAGTTTTTCCTAATTCTGTGCTTTCAATCTCTTTCAATCCCTATGTAGATCTTTCTATATAAGGCAGTAAAATATTTTTCCCCAAAGTACACTATCACGTTGTGTAAAAAATCACGACTGACTGGAGTTTGGAAATAGTGTGGTCTAATGAAAATAGTATAGGCTTTGGGTTTAAGCCAATCTGGATATGGTTCTTTGCATTTTGAACTGTTCACTTTCATTTGAAAAATAAGGAGAATAATATCTATCTCATAAATTTTTGAAGGGATTAAATTAAATGATGCATATAACATTTCTAACATAGTGCTTGCTATGGAGATGGCATTTTATAGATACAAGTTACTTCCTTTCTCTTCACCTTCCTCTTTTAAAAATATAGTCATTATTCACAGTAGCCAAGAAATGGAAACAGTCTAAGTGTCAACAAATGAATGCATAAAGAAATTATATATACATATATACACACATATACATGTATGGTTTACATACACAATGAGATATCATTTAGCCACATAAAAGAAGGAAACCCTGCCATTTGTAACAACATGGATGAACCTACAGGACGCTATGCTAAGTGAAATAAGCCAGGCACAGAAAGACACATATACTGCATGATCTCACGCATTTGTGGAATCTAAAAAGGTCAAACTCATAATAACAGAGAGTACAATGATGGTTCCCAGGGACTTGGAGGAGAAGGGAGGGAACTGGGAGTTGTTGGTCAAAGGGTACGAATTTTCAGTAATAACACGAATAAGTTCTACATACCTAGTATACAGCATGTTGACTATTGTTTGTAATAATGAATTGTATATTTGAAATTTACTGAGAGAATAGATCTTACGAATTCTCACCATACATAAAAAATGACAACTATGTGAGGTGGTGATATGTTAATTAGCTTAATTGTGGTAACCATTTCACAATGTACATGTATCTCAAATTATCATGGTATATACCTTAAGTACATCAAATTTTTATTTTTCAATTATGCCTCAGTAAAGCTGAAATATATATGTGTGTGTGCACATATATATACACTCCCAATTTCTAGTGGATAACTGAAAGAATTTTAAGAAATTTAGCAAAAATTTCTGAAGCACTCTAACTGCCAAATTCAAGTCAATTTCCAATAATCTCTGCTCTGCAGCAATTGTTGTTAACAGTCACTGATAGCTGAAAGGACTGGGAAAAAATTAAGTTATTCCACATTGGCGAGAAGGATTACTCACATCGCTCATTTTTATCAACTTTGACCTCCTTAGTCCTTTTATTTCTGAAGTCTTTCCTCAAACAAGCATGCCAAGTCCTGTGAGGAAGAAGATGGAGTTCCCCACTACTCAGGAATGTCCCTGTCCCTCCCAGTCTTTCCATTGCAAGGAGACCTTTAGTGCTTGGACTTACCTAGAGGGATTAGGAGCAGGAGTTCAGGAGCTTAAACTTTTCTGCACACCCAGTGAAAACTCACTTTGACCACTGGGTTTTGCAGTCAGCACAAGCAATCATGACGTTTTTGTTTTTCTCTCTCCAGGAATCTCCTTGCACCAGGCTACACGGAAACATATTATAATTCCAGTGGAAAGGAGGTCACCACAAGCCCACAGATCATGGTATTAGAGTATCCTGGATTCCTTGTTATAGGAGTGGGACCCACAAACCTAAAGACACTATTATTGCCAGGCAAATAATAGAAGTAAAACTGCATTTACAGCATTGGTGCTTTACTCAGCAGTAATAATTACTTAACAATTGATCTTCCAACTCTTTTTTTTTTCCTTTTACAATTGTAACAAGAACAAAGGCATTCCTTGACAACTCTGGCAAGCTTTTCCAGCTTTCAAGGGATCCCTTGTAGGGAGAGTGGGCAGAAGGACCATATTATTTTCTTTAGAATGAAGAGTTAAGCATCTCTGTTGCTCTCAGTCAATTCCTATCACCTCTCTAGATTATGTGGTCTCTTAAACTCAACCTATATCCTCAATGGTGATTGTACAATTCCATGTTTTTGTTAAATAATTTCCACTCTTGACTTCTATTTGGAGCCCTTCTCTGCTCTGACTGAGCAGTTGACAGCGTGGTGCAGTGTGAGGAATAATTCATCACTGTCTCCTTTTCTTGAGCTTCATTTTCTATGGGAAGCTTTTCAAGCACTCATGTCTATAGCAACGATACAAGAGTTTACATGGACCAATATCTCATCTATCCCAAAGTAGAAAGATACTTTATATGAATAGAACACCCACATGGAAAAATGTTAGGATGGGCATTTTGCTCCAAACGTTGTGCTGATCTAGTTAATCTGAGAGAACTCTTTGGATAAATGAAGAAATAATAATAATAAATCAATCTGAATAACCCATCCATTGGAAAAAGAGATTTCAGGTTTTTGTTAGAAAAAATTTACTGAGCAATCAACCAAGGAGATGAATGAATGCCTGGTGTTTGGGGGACTCAGGTTTTTAAATTTACATACCTAAGTTTGTTTCTTCTAAACAATATTCACTTTCATCCTGCTTTAGCAACACCAACATTTAGTTAATACCCTATAAGCATTTTGGGATCATTAACATTAAAGATTAAGTAACATTAAAGATTAAAGGCTTTTATGTAATTATTTTTAAAACCTCTAAGTTGACAGTTCAGAAGAAAATGGTTTGAAAGCATTGTAGGTCCTGTTTCGTGATTTCAAATTCAACTTTAGGTGGAGGTCTAAAAAGTATAGATACTTTTCTTACAAAACCCCATTTTCCTTTTTCTGTAGGATGACTGTTACTATCAAGGATACATCATTAATGAAAAGGTTTCTGATGCTAGCATCAGTACATGTAGGGGTCTAAGGTAAGACTTCAGGAATGTTTTGTATGTACCTGCTATTCGACTATGGTGTGTGTATTTAATAAACCTGAAGAATCTTAAACATAATTAATTATACTGTAGTTGAATATGAATCCTAAGGACCGTAAAATTTTAAAATTTGGAGGAAACACCACTTCCCTTGATAGTGGTTTGTAAATCACACATCTGAATTGTTTTCAGAGATATTTTGATCTATTTTCTTGTTTTCAAAATAAAAGATTTGGAGTCCTAGTTTTAGAGTCAGACTCTTCAGGGAATGGAAGCTCTACTCCTCTGTTCTAACTTTAAGGTCTCTGTCTAGCTTGTCATTTTCCATGACTCTGACATCTGTTTCTGTCATTATTCGCCATGTATCTGTCTACAGGAAGATGTTTCTTCTGATGCCCAGACATGACTATCTAATTTTCTTTTCCATATCTCTAGTTAGATATCTTAAAGAAATCTTAATCTCAATGTGCTCTAAACCAAAGTAATGATTGACTCCCAAATATGTTATTTTTCCTGTGTTTTGTATCTTGATCAATGCTATCATCAAATAACCACTTGCCCAATCCAGAAATGTAAATTATTCGAGGAGCCTTCCCCTCTCAGTCCCCCATTTTTAGCACCTTGTCAAGCCTTGTTGAGTATATCCTCTAAACATTTCCTAAGATTGTTCACTACATTCTGTCTCTACTCTAACAGCCTAGTTTAGCTACCATGCTCTTTTATGCAAAGCATTGCAATTTACTGTATAATTTATCTTCCCACATCCACTCTTGCTATCTTCTAATCATATGTACATTTAATCCAGTCTCCCTATTATATACTCTTGTATTTTTTCTTCATACCCATGATCTGTTGTAACTATATGTATTAAGCATTTACTGTATAATTATATATATTCTGTGATTATTTGATACACATCTATCTTTCTTATTTGAACATAAGTTCAATGAGGAAAACAACCGTGTCTCTTTTTTACTGTCTTCCCTTAGTCCAGCGGGTGGTGACTAATGAGTGCTCACTCAATACTGGTTGAATGAATCTTAGCTCAGGGCTTCAGCAGAGAGAATTGAGAAGAAATTGATAATATTCATTTATCACGAGCTTTACATGTTACCTCTTTCAGTACTTATCATCATCCTATCAGGTATCCCATGGTATCACAACTAATAAGTGATAGAGCCAGAGTTTTAACCCTTATCTATAAAACTCTGAAGTTTCTTTCATTTTTAGTGGACCTTTAGAGCAGGTATAGCATAAAAATTGGAAGAACACCAGACTGAGAGTCAGGAAATGTGCATTGTTGTGCCATAGCTGATACGGTTGGTTGTATGACAGTGCAGTAATCACTTCTCCCCAACAGATCTGATTTCCTTAGAGAAAATAAGTGATCTCTAAGTCATCCTCTGCTATAAGTTTTACTGTATTTTATTGCCATGAGCTTAAACTGTTTTGGCACTGACTAGAACCTTGATAAGATCCCTTTTTTGGAGCCTGTATAGCTATATAATGCTAATGCAAGAATCTTTCGTTAAGAAGCCTGAATTCTCATGTTTTCCAGGGGCTACTTCAGCCAAGGAGATCAGAGGTACTTTATTGAGCCTTTAGGCCCCACAAATGAGGATGGACAGGAGCACGCACTCTTCAAGTATGATCCCAGTGAAGAGACAGATAACAGCACCTGTGGGATGGATGACGTATTATGGGTGCATGGATTGCAGGAGAATGTTGACGCCTCTGCCACCAGACTGGTCGTATGTGTAACTTTCCTATTTGTGATGCTCTCGCATGTCCTGGCCCGGTTTCCCTGGGTTCCAGTCTTAGCAGTGAATTTACTGAAACTTCACAGTCATTGCTGAAATTAATACGATATAAGGACACTAATTCTAAATCATTGCTAGACATTGATGATTCATTTAACAAGTGCTTATGAATCAACTATTATTGTCAGTGATGTGTAAGGGTTAAAAAGAAGTGTAAAATAAAGTTACCTGTTCTCTAGGAGTAGGCAACTGTCACAATATTCTCTGTACCCTACAACAGACCACAAAGGTATACCGTACTATTATTATTTTGCATTTGATCTTAGTCAAAAGGCCAAAAAGCAATTATTATTATTTTGAAATAAAACATCCTGCTTTCTTCATGAGTGCATTCAACAAATTCTAAGCAGCACAATACCCATTCTTCTCCAGTGCACATGGAAGCACTCTCCAGGGTAGACCAGATGGTAGGCCAGAAAATCAGTCTTAACAAATTTAAGAACATGACTGTGGGTTACAGGGACCCCTGCATGACTAGGCCTCTTCTCCTGTCCCCTCCTACTGATGACCTCCCTACTTAGGTTCTCAAAAAAACAGTGTTTTCTATGCTTTAAACATGCCAATGTCAATTCACCTTAGAGTCTGTTTACTAAATTTTTTCTCTGCTGGAATTATCATCTGATTTATCTTTCTCTCCCCTGACTTCTCAGTTTCATCAATCTGTCTGCAAAGGGCCAGCTCTTTACAGATTTTCCTCTGTTCTGAATTAACTACCCAGTCACTCAATATCACATCGTCCATTGTAATCATCCACGTAGCAGTGATCACCAGTTGATGTCTGTATTAATATGTTTGTCTCTTGCAAGTTTCTTAAGCAGATGGACCATGTCTATTTCCCTGCTGTGTTCCTAGTTCCCAGAGCGCTCTCAGTGCGTCGTAAATGCTAATAAATATTTTGCTCTTATGGAGGGTGAGAAGTAAGTGCATATGTCATTTAGATGATACCTCAATGTCTAACTTCAGTAACTTGTTCTTTGTAATAGAAGCTTAGTCACCACTAAAAGGTATGCACTTCCAGAAAAGCAATGAACTTGGGATGGTTTATTACGTAGCAGGGATAAGGTACCTGCTACTTTTCAGTGGGACAATCCACTATGAAAATTTTTTGTTTCTTTTCTTTCTTTTTTTTTTTTTTTTTTTTGAGAGAAAGGTACAGAAAATAGGGGAGCTTGCAACATGGGAAGGAGATCTAGCTCTGCCTGAAGAGAAGAGAGCAGACTAGCAGCAGGGGCTGCTCTGTGCATGGCACCATCCGTCAAAGAGGGCATGTTCACCAGGATAGGAATAAAAGGCTACCTGCCCCGCCCCCCAGAAAAAGAAAACAGTGGGAAGATACTGACGTCAAAGTTTCTCTATTTTGTGGCACAATGATGAGGAAAGTCTACTGTTCAAAAAACCCAAAGATGTTGCTTTATTTCCACTTCCCCTATTAATTACTAATTATTTAATCTCTTTGGTAAAATGAAGGGGACAGACCAGGATTTCCCTTCTAGCTCTAACGTTCTCAGCCTTGTCTATAGATAATCCTGGCTGTTGACTGAGAGTTAAAATGATAATACTGTCTGTCTTTACTCCCAGGTATCAATCAACCTCTTATGAAATCACACATGTCAAATAAAAGAAGAACTCTTGCAGAGAAAGATGTCATTTTAGTAATTGTCCTCCTTATATTTCAGAAATCAAATGACCAGAATGTTCAGAAACCTAAGAGATACATAGAATATTATTTGGTCCTGGATAATGGTGAGGTAATTATATCAGATAAATGTGTCTTTTAACCCCTCTACATACATTTATTTAATATGTGAGATATTAAATGTTTGGATTCGATTTGAAAAATCATGAATATGAATTACGGTTATAAATTTTTCTGAACCTATGAAATTGGACATTTGTAGTTAAGCTGATATGATTTCTCCCTTTCAGAGAAGTGAGTGCAAATGATATGATATGCATAAATTGAATTGTTGGCCCTATAGTTCTATTGTCTTATTAACTTAAGAGATCCAAAAAAAAAGAGAGAGATCCAAACTTAATTTCCAATTAAATTCTTTTGTCACTTTGCATTGTGTTAAGTTTTTAAATCATTTGTAAATTAGAATTTATCTTCTATTATAGGAATGCATTTTCATGTATTGGGTTTTCTAAACTCAAAGTCCACGTGTACATGAAAACATGAATACATTAATTAGTTTGGGCCCTAAAGTTTTGACCTTTCTTATTGTACTGAATTAATTTACTATTCATATATATTTTTTAAATTAATAAATTATTCTGTGCACTGATTCTGCACAGCTTAGGAAACCATGGAATTTACGTAAAAATACATTTGGAATAATTCCTTTGTACTGAGCTGATCCTTCAAGGGAGAAAACAGTATTTTCACTCTCAAAGTGCGTTAATGTAGCTAGAAGAAATAGCATCAATTATTTTCTAACTTTGAATAGTTAACTTTAATAACTGATACTTAATTATAACCACTGATAAGTAACATAAGAAAGGATGCCTTTTTTTTTTTTACCTTCCAGTTACATTAATTTCTATTAATGCCCATATTCTGTCTTAATTGTCTTTTTTTTTTTTTAGTTTAAAAAGTACAATGAAAATACAGATGAAATGAGAAAGAGGGTGTTTGAGATGGCCAATTACATCAACATGGTATGAAATTTTTTTTAAATGTGGTTATAAACAATTTGCTTAAAAGGTATCATGGAGTTTTTCAGTGAATGCACATGCAGAGTGTGCTAGGCAGAGCAAAGGCCCTGTGGTCGGAACCTAGCTTTGTCAGTTTTGAGGAACAGCAAGCAGGCCACTGTGGCTACGTAGTAAGCCGGGGCAAGAATGAGGGGAGATGGTATCTGACAAGCAGAGGTGACCAGACCCTGGACACCCTGCTGGGTGTCACTAAGGACTTTCACTGTTATTGGTCATGAGTGAAGAAGACGTTGAAGAGCCCAAGCTGAGGTGGGATATGTTTGGATGTGTGTTCTTAAAAGATTACATCAGCGATTGTGTTGAAAATAAACCAAAGGAAAGCAAAGGCAGGAGCAAGAAGAGCACGTAGGAGAATCATGCCACAGTTCAGAGCAAGAGACGGCGGTGGCTTGGGAGAAAGCAATGGTAGTGGATTTGATGAGAATGACTGAGCTCTCTACTAAGAAAGAGGAGTACGAAAAAGATACGCAGAAGACTGGGAGTGAATGGAATTTGGAAATGCAGCACATTTGCTGGGGACCCGTTGAGGTTAGCAACCATGGCTTCAAAGTGAGAGCAGTCTGCATAATATGTATTTTCCCCTGTATTCAAAGGCATGGCGGAGGACAGACAGAGAGAAAAGTTCATTTTCACCAGGTTTGGGGTGTTGTCAAGTAAGTAAAGTAAAGCAAGAAAGAATGAAGGAAGTTGAGGGAGTAATCAAAAAGTATAATGTGCTTGGATTTTTATTTCTCTTTTGAGAATTGTATTCCTTGATGTTTCCTTGTTTTTCAAACCACTTTTTTAAAGAAAACTTTTTCAGGTTTCTCAGCAGAAAGTAGTTCATGGGAAGGTCTGTCACTGTGCACCGTCAGTACTATAGTAGCAACTTAAGCTTTTATTTTTAGAGCAAGCATGTTGTCTCATAGACTTAACTCATTATTTCTAAAGCTTATCCCATATGTGTTGTGGATCATTTAGTTCAAGAATTAGAAGACCACTGTCCTAGTTATTTGTTCAAGCTGCTATAACAGAATACCATAAACTGGATGGCTCATAAACAACATAATTTATTGTTTATGGGTTTGGAGGCTGGGAAGTCCAAGATCAAAGTCTGCCAGGGTTTGGTTTCTGGTGAAAGCTCTCTTCCTGACTTGCAGAAAGCTGCCTTCTCGCTGTGTCCTCACGTGATAGAATGGATAAGGCAGCTCTCTGGGGCCTCGTTTTTAAGAACATTGATGTCATTCATGAGTGTTCTAACGTCATGACCTAGTCACCTCCCAAAGGCTCCATCTCCTAATACCATCACCTCATCACCTTGGGAGTTAGGATTTCAACATATGAATTTTGGGGGGACACAAACATTCAGACCATATCAACCACTTCCCTTATTGTAATGCATTGATAGAGGACATTGTCACACATTACTTCTCTAATGCCCAAACCAGCACTGAGTCAATGTTGCAAATTCGGAAATATTATGACTAAGCATTGAAAAATATGTGAGTAAATATACTTAACATGAAGCTAGAGTAATGAGCTGCTAACACAAAATTACAGTATTTTTTGAGGGCACAGCAGGGAAAGTTTGTCTTAATAGGGCCTTGGCTCTGGTAAGAGGAGTTTACAGACCTAAAATATCTAAGGGTGTGTGCATTTCCTTTTGAATGGGCGTTTTAGTGTCTGTAGAAATAGACGGTAACTTCTGTTTCACAAGCACATTTGGAAAGAAGGTTTTTATGGTGCTGTTATGAATGTGTGAAAATATAAAGTTACATTAGTAATGTTAAAAGATAGTATCACCAGTGTAAGTCATTACTTTACCATGTATTCTGTTTGGACAGCTTTATAGAAAGCTCGATGCTCATGTGGTCTTAGTTGGTATGGAAATCTGGACTGACGAGGATAAGATAAACGTAATCCCAAACGCAAACGCCACCTTGGAAAATTTTTCTAAATGGAGGGGGAGTGACCTCTTAAGAAGAAAGCGTCATGATGTTGCTCAGTTAATCACGTATGTTTGGATTTCCCTTTTGCACACTACATGGAGAAGCTTTCCAAAGCCTTGGAAAAGCTGGGTACACATATAGAGTATTAGAAGTTTAAAAAAACACTCACTTGGATCATATGTCAAATATGCTCTCACTTTTGATTCAAATATTTTCTTTTTTTTTTTTTTTAAAGAGAAGCCAGTAATTTAGCAATGATTCATAAGAAGTTTGTTTTTATTGGGTACACAGGAAGGAAATTTCAAGTTTAGATAATGGAAAGAGGGATTTCAATTAAAAAATTGATGCATACTTTGCAAATTTCTAGAGACAAATAAGGGCCAGAATCTTGCACAGATAAAAAAGAACAAAAACAAAGGAAAGAGCATGACATTATTAAAAATTAGTGAAAAAGAAAAGAAATAAAAAGTTAAAATTACTAATGAACAAACACCATCTATGTAAATAAGTGCAAATGGTCCAAATCCCTCTTCAATGGGAAAACTGTTTGAATGACATAAATGCTGAATAACACAAATAATTTAAAAATGGGCCCAAACCCTAAATCTACTGTAGCTGAAATAGTGCTAAAGGAAAACAAAATAAATTATATAAAAATGTCAGTAAAATATAAATTAAAACAAAGCATGTGTGGCAATAGTGATATCAGAACAAGATATATATAGAGAAATATTTATTAGGACCAAAAAAATTCTTTCTTTCTCTTGACAAGAGATAAATTCCACAATGAAAGATATTATAATGATAGATATAAAATATTAAACATGATTACACTGAGGTGCTTGGATTTTACATGATATGAGTGCCATTCTATAGAAAAAATGCCTCATGCAAATTCAAAAACTGAAGGAAAAATTTAAGAGTGATAGTTCACAGGATGAGCTTTTCCTCTAACCATTTACAGTTCTGGATGAATTGTCTATACAAAATACAGCATAGAATCATCATTTGTTATATCAATTCATTCCTTTCAGGGCAACAGAACTTTCTGGAACGACTGTGGGCCTTGCTTTCATGTCTACAATGTGCTCTCCTTATCATTCCGTTGGCATTATTCAGGTTTGTTTGAAGATAAACTGTTGGTTCCATAATTCACAATTGACAAATGCCTTTTATTTTCTGTATCTCTGAAGAAAATTGTTATAGTTTTTCTCCTTCAGTCTGTTAACGTGGTAAATAACATTGATTGAATTTCAAATGTTGAACTGATCTTGCATTCTAAGATAAACTCAACATAATCATAAGGTGCTATCTTATATCTTCAGGGTCTTTGCATCTATATTCGTGAGGGATATTAGCCTGTAGTTTTCTTTCCTGTAGTGTGTGTTTTTAGGTTTTGTTATCAGAGTAAAGTTGGCTGCAGAAGATGAGTTGGGATATATTACCAATGCTTTGATTTTCTGGAATATTGGGGTAAAATTGGTATTATTCCTTTCTCTAACGTTTGACACAATTCACCAGTAAAACCATACGGACCTGAAATTTTCTTCGTGGCTAGATTTTTAATTTCTTTATGGCCACAAATTTAATGTCTTCAATTCAGATTATCTATTAATATCTCTGCTAGAGTGAGCATTGGTAGTTTCTCTTTAAAGAAAGCTGTTCATTTTTTCAGTTGGGCACAAATTTTCTGATAATAGCCTTTATTATCCTTTTAATATCTATATAATTTATAGTGATAATCCTCTCTTTCATTCATGGTATTATAATAGTGTGTCATTTTTCTGTGGTCAGTCTGGCTAGGGGTTTATCAATTTTATTGTTCTTCTCAAAGAAACAGTTTTTGGTTTCATCTGTGTTCTCTAGGGTTTTCCTGTTCTCAATTTTATTGATTTCTGCTCTTGATTATTTCCTTTTTTATGCTGATTCTGCATCTAATTTGTTCTTGTTTGATGCTATTAATTTCTCACTAGGCCCAGCTTGAGCTGCATCTAAAATATTTTGTGCTTTTATTTTTGTTTGGTTCAAAATATTTTCTAATTTCTCTTTTGATCTCTTCTTTGACCCATATATTACGTACAAGTGTGGTATAATGATTTCCATTATTGATATTTTGTTTAATTCTGTTATGGTTTGGAACATACTTGAAAAATTTAAAAATTTAAATTTTCTTTTTTTTTTACATTTGTTTTTAGTCAGTGCCCCATAGACACCTGAGAAGAATGTGTCTGCTGCTGTTGAATGGAGTGTTCTAAAATTGTCAGTTATGTCAAGTCAATTTATGTTGCTTGGATCTTGTAAATCCTAAGGACGAGAGAGAATATTGGACTACCCAAGTGTAATTATAGATTTGCCTAAATGTAAGGCATGACACCATAAGAACTCTAGAAGGAAATGTAGGAAAAACTCTTCTAGATATAGGCCTAGGGAAAGAATTTATGACTAAGACCCCAGTGGCAATTACAGCAACAGCAAAAATAAACAAATGGGTCTTGATTTTTTCTTTTAATTATCAATATGTAAGTGTTTACTTCATGTATTTTGAAGTTGAGCTGTTAGGTCTAGAGATGAGCACATTTGTTATGTCTTCTTGGAGAACTGACACTTCATCATGTTATGATCCTGAAATATATGTATGAAATATTCCTTGTTCTTAAGTCTATTTTGTTTAATATTAACACAGTTACTTTAACATTTTGTCACTAATGTTGCATGATCCATCCTTTTTCTTTTATTTTTAATCAATATATTTCTTTACATTTAGAGAAAGTTTCTGGTAGAAAATAGGTACTTGGGTTTTTTACTTTCTTATCTAATCTGTCCATCTCTTTTATTTGGTATATACAGATCATTTATATGTAATATAATTATTGATATTGTTGTGCTAAAATCTTCCATCTAGTCTTTGTTCTTTTGGTGTTTTTTCTACCTTCTTTAAGATAAACTGAGTACTTTTAAAATAATTTTATTTATCTCCATTTTTAGCTTTTTATTGATAACATTTTGTTTTTAATGGTCAATCTGGGGTTTATCATACCTCTCTACTTGTCAGTTTACCTTGAAATCATATTACACTACTTCACATGACTATACAAGAGAATACCTCTAATTTCTTCCTCCAATCTGTTGTTATGATGTGTTTAACTTTACATGCACTATAAACACACAATACTTTATTACTAGTTTTGCTTTAGAGAGTCATCTTTCATTGCAATTTAAAAATTATTTTTACGGTTACCTTTACTTTATTGCATTCCCAGCACTCCTCATTTCTTTGTGAAAATCCAAGTTTCTATCTGGTATCATTTTTTTTCCTTCCAGGAGAACTTTTACTTTTAACATTCCTTATAATACAGTAAATTCTTTCAGTTTTGTCTGTCTGAGAATGACTTTATCTTGCTTTCATTTTGAATATATTTTCACAAGCTCTTTGGATGTCTTGTACCCCCACCAGACTGGTGGATTCAAGGGAAATTATGATTTTTAAGTTTATCTGCCTTGTCCTTGTTAGTGCTAGAATAATACTTTTTCTAGATTTCTAGATACTGGGTAGAAATGGAACCGATATATTTTTAGTGAATGCCTTAAGAGTCTGAGTTTGTGATTCGCTTCATGGGATGAACAGAAGAAGCAAAATATTTATTTTTGAACTGGAAAGATATAACCATAACAATGGAAGAGAAACTGGCCTACTTAAAGCAATTGTTCTAACATACGTAATAGCAGAGTTTAGTGCTACATTTGGAGTTGAAAGTGATGGTAGGCATCAGCAAGAGAGGATTGTTGATGGAGATGAACATGGCCAGGAAACATTGCGTTAAGATGGACCTCAAAGGGGAAAGCAGGGTTGAGAGGAGGGAGCGGAATGGAAGTCACTCAAAGGGAAGAAACATTTAAGTTAGGAAAATCAATATTTTAAATTAAGAAACCCCAAATTGAAAGGAACCTCAGATAAGACAATTTGAAAAGCCTCCAAATGCATTTCCATTTTCTTGAGCTTTTTGGCTTGCATTTTTCCCCCGTTGGGAGAGCTCCAAATTGCTGTATAGTGGGGTTTGCCATGTTCATCTCAACCGAATAAGAGAATATCCCAGGTGTAGGTAGTGGCTGCCCATCGTACACAGCTGTGCCGCGTGTGCCACTCTTGTGCTGCTTTTCATTGACCTGTTCTTTGAAATGAAGCAGATGTGAGAAAATTGGGTTTCTGTAGGTGGATGTTAGCAGCAGATTCCCGCCGCCTCAACAGGAAACCGTAACCAGCAGTGGAAACTATAACCCACATTGTTTTATTGCTCCTGGATAACATGGAGCCGCCAGTCCAAGCACCTCAAATCAGAAACAAGCTGGTGATGCAGTGAGCTGCTGGCTGGACCTCATGCAATGGGGCATGTCTGAAATTGACTGACGTCTAGTCTTGGCGGTAAAGGATTTGAGAAAGATGCCACCAGTGCTAAAGTGCTAGGTTAACAAACAATTTTAGCTCCCTCTTAGCCAAACACATCAAGACTTCTAAAATTAATGTAGAAGTATTCAAAGGCAAGCCAAGGGGAAGGGAGATGGATCAGTTATCATTGCTGAAGATTTGGCATTATCTCTCGAGACAGAAAACCAGAACAATTTCCCTTGTTACAGAAACCTACTCACCAGAGCAAATGACAGACAATATACACTGTGATAGCTATTCCATACCAAAGGTGGGTGTGGGGTGTGCGTGTGTGTGTGTGTGTGTGTTAGAAAAAGAGAAGGGTGAGAAGGCTGGAGCTATAATTGATCTTTCTATTCTACTCTACTGGACAACAGGAAGAATGATCATGAAAAACACAAACTCTGAATTATGATTCCATTTGAAAACCAGAGAATCTGTCTGCCCATTCTTACCCTTAGGACCACAGTGGCAATCATCTTAGCGTTGCGGGGACAATGGCCCATGAAATGGGCCACAACTTTGGAATGTTTCATGACGACTATAATTGCAAGTGCCCTTCTGTAAAGTGTGTGATGGACAGAGCACTAAGGTGAGGCTCGCTCCAACATGCTGGGTGTCCTGGTTTTGAGCCATTCTGGGCTGTGCTCTTCTTTAAGTCATCTTCAACAACATGTTCAAGTTTTCAAATTATTGAATGAACGTGTATCTTTGCCAAGTCACCGTACCCCTCATCTATATGTAACAATTTCATTCACTAAGATGTAGTTTAAGCACATTGTCTTTTCATTGTTGGGCCAACTCATCATTTTATCCTCATCTTATCTACACGAGACTTGGTTTCAGAAAGTCGTTAGCATTTATCAAGTTTCCCATGAATTCAGAATGGGTGGAAACAGGAAAAGGATTCTAGGAGAAAACCCTAATTAAAGAAGAAACTTTTCACAGGAGGATGAAGGTAGTCTGTGAAAAGAGAGTACACATTCTTGTCTTGCCTTTGGCAAAATTTCCAGACAACCTTAACATTGGAAATCTCATAATCTTTTTTTAAATATATTCATTTCATCTTTCTATTCATAGAACTTATTTTATGAATTCTATTCATTTCCCCTTTTCTATTGGTACTTCCTCCCCCCAGCCCACCCTAGCTAAAGTTACTCTCCCAAGCCCCTTCACAAAGTAGCATACGGCTGCATGCCAGTTAGATAGCTTATGTTCCCCCTCCCCAATATTACTGCATTTTTAAACTTCATCTTTATTTGTGGGATAAAGAGATTCTGTCAATAGGAATTCCTCTAAAGGAAAGTGAATTCTCAGACATGTAAATAAATACGATTTTGCTACCTTTAGGACTTCACAACCCCAAAATAAGATTTATCTGGATAACTCAGAGACATTCTTGTTTTATTAAAAGTGGCCAGGATGCTACACTTTGAAATATGCCTGTATTTTCTCATAAAGATGGAGGTGTTCGTGTCCACTCAGGTCAGTTAATTCAGGCATACAAAGGAGCCCATGATTTAGCAGTTGGTCAGTGGAGTGGGGACAGGTTGTATGGGTGTCGTTGTACCCAATGTCTAATATTGCTCCCCACCTGCTAAGCATGACTGTGTTTCATTTTTTCTTTTCTTTGCAGCTTCTATATACCCACAGACTTCAGTTCCTGCAGCCGTGTCAGCTATGACAAGTTCTTTGCAGATAAATTATCCAATTGCCTCTCTAATGTTCCATTGCCTACGGATATCGTATCCATCCCAGTCTGTGGAAACCAGGTGGTAGAAATGGGAGAGGACTGTGATTGTGGGACTCCTGAGGTACTACCAAGCACTTTCTAAAATGATCTAGTTGTTTTTCAATTGCTACGAAGGTAAACTATAAAAGAATATGCAACCCGCTACAAAATTGGATGTTTTCTGTAATTTTGGATATAACCATTTGTAGGTGTTTGCCTGGCAAGGAACTCTGCTTAATAGAACTTGTTAATTTCCCTCTCAGGGTTCCTTCCCCATCCTTTTATTTTTTAAATAGCGTTCACCAGCTTGGGCTTTGTGTCCTCATCCCTCTCGTTCTGGCTGAAATACTTCAAGTTGCTTATGTGACTGTGATTTATTGAGCATTACTTGAGGCACGGCACTGTGATGGTGCCCAGAGTGTAAATAGCTTGCTAGCCCGAGGTCACAGAGCTGGCAAATGGAGAAGCCAGGATCTGAACGCAGGTGTGTCTGTTTCCAGAGTGCCGGCACCACCCAGCATAGGGACCTGGTGCATGTGTTGCTTGTTCAGGACTCGGGAGTTACTACCATTAGAAATGCTGCCCTGACCCAATTCACTGGGCAGCTGGGATTCCGAGTGGGACCTTTGCCACCCTCCTGCTAACACTTAATATGGGTCATACAGCATGCCTTCAGGGGGTCGGCTTTCAGTAGCTTTGAAATAGGATTACGAATTGATTCACTCTATAAGAAAGAGTAATCTGTCTCAGATGATGATGATAGTTGAACTAAGGGCAAGCATTTTAACTCTGAAATGTTGTCACTCCAAAGCTGTCACTTTCCTATAGGAGTCTAGACAGCTTCAGGGGGAAAGTTTCTGAGGTAGGAGTGTCTAAAATGGCTTCTGCAGGCAGGTTTCTGATTTCTCAGAAACAGAGCAGGAAGACAAAGTATTCTTGCAAGCAGAGTTGAATTACATGTCAAAGTGAAAGAACTATGTCTTTAGCTTTTCAGTACATGTTCTAAATGTTGAATTTACTGCTAAATACGTGCATAAATGATGAGCTGAACTAATTATATTCTATTACTATTTAGATAAATTTTATTTTGAAAAACTGTCCTTTTTATTTTCTTTTCCTTCATAGTTTACCAAAAAGAATAGATCTTTTCTTGGTATTACTATTGGAGACTAGGGGAACAAGAAAAGATATTCAAGTTAAAAAAAAAAAAAAAGATGTAAGTGGAATTCAGGTAACAAACCAACAGTTCCTCCAAAATACCAGGTTTTCTAATGTTGTTTTGTGTCATCTTTTATTTTCCTAAAAATCCCTTTCGGACTACACTAAACTAATGTCTGTGTGATGAATAAATTATATTACCAATTGTGCTGAAATAAGAACAAAAAGTAATCTGGCATCTGTATTTGTTTCTGATATTTCTTAGGAATGTACCAACATTTGCTGTAATGCTGAAACTTGTAAAATCAAAGCAGATTTTCAATGTGCATTAGGAGAATGCTGTGAAAAATGCCAAGTAAGATGACTATTTCATTTTAATAATTATAATTATGTTTTTTCTGTATCAACATCTCATTGATTTAAATGAAATTGGCAAAGCAATTTCTTTCTATAAAATAATATCATTTACCATTTATCAAGCACTCCCTTAGTGCTTTACATATATAAGCTATTTATAATAATCTTCCAGTGATTCTTCAAGGTAGGTGTTATCATCACATTTTGCTTTTAAGTGAATGGAGGCTTGGAGCAGAAAATCGGAAAAACAGTATGGCCATATGGGTGACAACCTGAATAAACCTGGAAGACATTATACTAAGTGGAATAAAACAGGCACAAAAAGACAAATATGGCATACTGATCTCACTTATATGTGGCATCTAAAAAAGTTTGAATAGTTGAATACATACAGAGAATAGAATGTTGGTTACCAGGGTTGGGGAGGTGGGGGAAATGGAGTCAGAGGTACAAAATAACAATTATGTAGGATGAACAAGGTCAGAGATCTGATGTATAGCATGATCACAATAGTAAATTGTATTGTATATTGGAAATTTGTTAAGAGAATAGATTTTAAGTGTTCTCACCATACACACACAAAATAACTATGTAAGGATATATTAATTTGCTTGACTGTAATAATTATTTCACTATGTATATATCAAAACATCATGTATACCATATATACATATATATGCATGTGTGTGTGTGTGTGTGTGTGTGTATATATATATATATAAAATAACACAATTTGTAAAATAAATAACACAGCCACTGTTTAGTGGACAAACCCCAACACGACCAGCTTTACAGCCAATGCTAGTTCTTCTTCCCTGCTGCTTCTTCTGATGCTTCATGGTCTTTTGGGGCCAAATCTTGTAAAATTGATCACACCTTCCTTTAACAATGTGATTTGTGGAAGAGCTTTTATATTGAATAGTGTGGGGTGTCCCTGTCTTCAACCTTTGAAGCTGCTTCAGAGTGAAATTCTTAGAAATAAAATATATCATTTTTTAACTTTTTCTTCAAGGCAGAGTTTGATATTTTGCTTTCTTCTTCTTTTTTTAATCTTGCTTTCTATTGTTGCATAGCATTCTATATTGTGATCATTTATTTATGTGTTTGTCTCCTTAGTTATATTGACTTCTAAGGGCAGGAGACCAATTCACCTTCACCTAGAGCAGAATTTCATGCATTTTAAGTGCTCAGTAACTGTGGAATGAATATGTAGATGGCCTACCATGTTATAGGTAGTGTTTGATGTATATGTATATATTTTTTAATATCAGGGGGAGGAAAGAAATAAAGGAAGCCAAAAGGAAGTAAATTTGAGAACTTAAGTAATAGTCAACAAGTGTTTAGTAAGTGCTGTTTGTTAGAGATTATGGGAAGTTAAAAAAATTCAATCTCTTCCTGTTTATTTCCTCAGGGCATTGATATACACACATGAAACAGGTGAAAATAAAGTACATGATTAGATGCCCATGTTGATAGTATAATTATACATGATATGTTCTATGTATATCCTCATTAATTTTCACAGTAACCTTGTAAAGTAGGTGTTAGATGAAGAAATGGATGTTTTTAGAGAAATCACATCCATTTCCTAAGGTTAAACACCTGGCCGCTGGCAGAGCCAAGATTCAAATCTAAATCTGAACTCAGGGCTCTTCTCCAGCACACAGAGGAAATAGCAGTGACTTGCATTTAAGAGGGCAGAGGAGATTTGTAGGAAGGTGGGCTTTCAACTGGCCAGGGGGGAAAAATGAATAGATTTAGGAAAAAAAGGGAAGAATTTCCAAATGAGGACAGAGAAAGAACAAAGACGTAACAGAAGGTCCAAGCGTGGTTTGTGGCAGCTGGTAAGAAAGCTGGTGTGGCTGCAGCAATGGGGGTTGAATTTGGAGGGTCTCATATGCTCTGATTGAAATTTGGATTTGATGCTGTAACTGGTGTAACGATATTGAAAGTTACCTGGTGCAACGAGAGCATGCCTGCTAGGGAAAGAGCATATCAGCTGGGGAAGACATGCTGCCTTGGATTTGCAGGAATGGAAGAATTTGTTTTATTAAGATTTGTCCGAGGAAATAGGAGTAGGATCTGCAATAATAGATTACTATGGAGTTAATATTGCAAATGAATATTGGGTTATTTCTCCCTCAGAGGAAGAAGGGAGTTGAAAAGAAATATCTGAACATACAATAAAAGGAATTAAGGATTAGGAAACTTGAGGCCTGGGAAAGTCTCTGAGTATGCTGATCTGGTGCTTGTAAACTTATCTTCCATAATACTTCACCAACAGATCTCTGAAGTTGCAGATTTAAATCTCCCTGAAATTCCTGACGAAGATGCATTCAACAAAGGGAGAAATAACTTCCTTCTTTGTATCTAAGTTGTTGCTTGGTTTTTCTCCTGCACATTTCTACATTATGTTTCTTTAGTGTTTGTGCTACAAATTCAGAAATACTGATTGCTTGAAGACTTAGGGCATTGGCCACCATCAACAGAAATAATAGGCAATGGCTTCAGTTTATACAATGCAAATATAAACTGGAGTGAAATGATGCCTCCAACTAGCATGCCCAAAAAGGCCAAATGGAAAATATTATTTGTGTTAGTTTGAGGTATTAGGGCAAAGCAAGGGGGGAAAAAGCCTCCTTTCTGGTTTTGTTTTCCTACAGTTTAAAAAGGCTGGGAAAGTGTGCAGATCCGCAAAAGATGAGTGTGACCTGCCTGAAATGTGTGATGGTAAATCTGATCATTGTCCCGAGGACAGATTCCAAATCAATGGCTTCCCTTGCCAGAACGGGATGGGCTACTGCCTGATGGGGACGTGCCCCACACTGCAGGACCAGTGCACCGAGCTCTGGGGACCAGGTAGGAGGACAAACCCTTCTCTCTATGAACATGCAAAGAAACATCATTTCTGATGACAATGTATAATCACAGGCAAAGGACCATTCTGTCCCCTTCTTCCTAAATGCTTCTTACTCAAAATCATGGATAAGTTCATTTAAAGACTTAAGTTTGGTTTTAGGGTTGCTAGATGTAACAAATAATAATAAGGATGTTAATTTCAGATTAAAAACTTTTTGTTTTAATGTCAGTATGTCCCATGCAATATTTGCAGTATACTTATACCAAACAAAACTCCTCTGTGTTTCTGAAATTCAAGTTAAACTGGATGTCCTGTGTTTTATCTGGGAACCCTAACTAAGGATCCTTCTCAGACAAGTAAACCCTTGGAAGTCCCTGTGCGTGTGTGTGTGTGTGTGGGGGGGGTACAGGGGTGGCAGGAGTGCTGGGGGATGGGCCAGAGGGTAAGGAAAGGAGGAGAAATTCAGGAGAGCAGTGAAGAAAAGTGAAAGTTCTTCAATGATCACTTTGTCCAGAACAATGCAATTTTACAGTCTGTATTTTCTGATTGTACCATAAAGCAAACTTCAAAAATAAGAGTGTACTTTAAAGATATCTGAAAACTTTAAACTGAAATTTACATTATATTCAGTGATTTCCTTAGAAAGGCAATTTTAGATCACATGAGTGATCTCACTCATATGTGGAATCTAAACAAGCAGAATTCATAGAAGTAGAAGGTAGTATGTTGGTTACCAATGTGTCGGGGGAGGATTTGGGGAGGTGTTGCTCAAAGGATACAAATACCCGCATAAAATATGTGATGCTTATCACTGTGCCTGGCACATAGTAGGAGTTTGACTCAGCAGAGCCGATAGTTGTCACAGTAGCACATACCTGCAAGGTAGCCTTTGGGCTGTTGACATAATGACTGTAGCTCTTCTGGCTAAGTCTTCCTAGTTAGATAGGTTTTTAACCTCCGGTAAATTATGCATATGTCTCAAAAAAAATGTAGACAGCCATTATCCAATAATAGAATATTTAAAAGATTATTTTTAATTCCATCTATGTCCTTTGATATCAAATTATTGCAGCCTATATTTCTGAGCGTGGTCAAGCTAAAATAGTTCGTTTCACTCTGGTTTTATATTTTGAGAATCCTTTGCAGCCCTGAATTTTTCCTCTCTTTTCTTTCCAAATATGTCCCTACTGACCTGACCATGGCTGGTCCCAGGAAGCAAGGTTGCAGATAAGTCATGTTACAGAATGAATGAAGGTGGATCAAAGTATGGGTACTGTCACAAAGTGGACAACACAGTCATCCCCTGCAAAGCTAAGTAAGTGGACTTCTATGAGACTTCCTGCTCCCCCGACGAGGGCAGTGGTACACAGTTCCAGCCACACATCCTGAGTTAAAGGGAAAGTGAATTTGGACATCATTTATTTGACAAACATTTATTGAGTGACTACTGTATGCCTTGTTATGGGCCAGCTGGGCTTGTCTAAAAAAGACAAATAAGAAATTATCTCTTTCTTCAAGTCTCTCATGGTAGGTGCTTCAGGCCATGTACAACTATAGTCCTTAAGTGGCACCATGTGCAATCATTTAGAAGAATGAATGTTTGAGATGAAACATGCAAAAGGAATGGGCCTGGTTGGAAATTTGTCCAGAGGTTTCCCAGAATATACTTTGGGTGATTTTTCGATCTAGTGTTTTTCATTATAAGTCTAAGAGTAGAAATATTTACTACTCAGAGAAATAACTAATACAATTCTTGTACAGTTTTATTTAAACTTGCCATGGAATTACATAAAGAAAAACTAGAGCAAGAGAAAAGATTGACAAGTCACCTGAAGAGTTTTTTATTTGTAGTATTGATATCCTGGGGAAAAAAATTATAGAATATCATACCAAATGAACTTGAGATTTTTCTATACCATTTTTATGTTGCAATTTTAAGATGGCTTTTAAGATTCAAATTATGGTAGATTAAACTTTGTACCTGCTGCACATTTTACACATACAAAGTGATGTATAACAAGAGGCTGAACAAGATGAGCATTTCCCAAAGTTTTTCTGTCGGACACTAATTTTGTTGGATGACGGACATTACCAGACAAACTATACTTCGGATATAGTGTCATCTCTTGGGGGAATCTGGACCTACAGGATGACTATATCCTGTATAGGAAATCAGGGTAGATTCAAAGAGGAAAAATATGTGAAAGGCAATATGTGGGGTCAGGGGAAATGCAATGTGTAGGTGCTGATTGGAAAGAGAGTAGGCTAATTCCATGTAACCTCTGCAGCCTGTGCACACACTGCTGTCCTGTATAGCTCTCCACATGAGCATTGGATAATTTCTATAACTAGAGGCTCGAGCATCTCATTTGCCTCACAGACTCCCCTGCTAGTCTTAATAGTCAGTGGTGGCAGTGGAGAGTTAGCCTGAAATTCTGTTTGCCCTAGGGCCATAGTTATAGGGCTCTACACCTAAATGATTCAAGAAAACACCCTCTCCCATTTGAATAGAGTGCATTCCTTTCTCCACTCCTCAAACATATTTTCAGCAGCCACCGGAGACATCAGAAAAATCTGACTCCGTAACTTTCAGAATACTTATTCAAAGCCCTCCTCTGAATTCTGCATGAAGCAATTGATTCCAATTTTATTGGCTTTGACTTTATTCCCCTTTGTGGTAGATGAATGGCTTTATTGAGTGTTGAGCAGTTTAATTTGTAGATACAGGGAGATAGTTCTTTTGGTATTCCCACATGATGCCTTGAAATGTCAAGAGACACTCTGCTTTGTACTGACAAAACTCTAGTTGAGAGATGGGCTTTTATCTGTTAAAATTATTCTGCTGCAAGTCACAAAAATAAATAAGTAGCATCATGTGAAACAAGATAGAAACAGATTTCTCAGATGCCCTCCATGATGTTAGAAATGGGTCCTCTTTTGTCTTCTAGCTGCATCATACATATGACCTCCATGTCCAAGTGTTTCTTTAATCTCTGATGACTTCTCCAGGATGAGCTATCACACTTCAATCAGCAAAAATGAGAAAACAGTGAGGAATAGAACATACTCTCTCATTTAAGGCCACCCTTTGAAATTTGCACTTAAGATTCTCTTTCCTTTCCATGGCTCAGAACTTAGGCAGTATGCAAAAAGTAGCTGTACAGGAATCAGGGAAATGCTGTTTATTTGAGCAACAATGTATTTAGCTAACATTCAGGGATCCTGTTGCTAAGGAATAAGGGAAAAATGGGTATAAAGTACAACTAGAAGTCTCTGCTGCAGGGAGAAATGCCATTAACTAAATATTGATAGTCATAGAGATGATTTGCTTTTGCCTAACAGTGCAGTTTCAATCCTGAAATACATTTTGGATTTTCCTCAGCGATTCTATGTGTGGGAAGTTGTTCTGTCAAGGTGGGTCAGATTATGTAGTCTGGAGAGGACGTGTAATAACTTTCCTGGTATGTAAATCATTTGATCCTGAAGACCCAAGGCACGAGATAGGCATGGTGACCAATGGAACCAAGTGTGGTGACAACAAGGTATGTTTTGTTGTTTAGCTTCTAAGCTACTCCCTACTTTCCTTATTTCTTACTTTTGGGGTTCACCATGACTTAAGACAACAGAGAGAGCTGAATTTGGAACACAAGGAGCAACTTAAGAAATGATAGCAGTGGAGAACCTAGTACATAGCAAGAATAAGCATTGCTATAAATATTCTCAAGCGTTATGGTGAAATTTGGAAATAACTGTCATAGATATAATTTCAAGAAGAGTATGTTATTGTCATGTGATAACACATAACAGCATATGTTTTGCTTTCATAGACTAGGTCTGGAATCCCACTGAAAGTGCCAGTGTTTGTAATACTGGGCTTCAATGAACAGATTGGTACAGTCATTAGGAATATAATGAATTCACAATCTCAGGCACAAGCACTACTTAGCCAGGGCCTACACATGAGCTTTGATAATGAGGAGGTTCCTCTCTCGTGGAGCTTAGTTGCTCTATTTATTACATTAAGATATCTACATGACCCAGATCAGCTTTCCCGATTTTTCATTATGGCAAAGCCAATCCTGACAATTTTATCTTATTTACTTAACCTGTATTGTCTACTTAAACATAAATTTATTTACTGATGAGTCTAAAATTTGTGGTTCAGTATAGATCTTGCTCATAAAAAGTTTTAGAAAGGAAATATTAAAAAGCGAATAGGATTGACATGACCTCTCAGCCCATGGAGCTGAAAATGTTAAACGTAAAAATGTTTATAACGTTTATGCTGCTGATTTGAAATTGGAATGTTAGTTCCTGCCTCCAAGAGGTACTTACAGGATTTAACCTCCTTTTCCCCCTGTATTTGCTGAAATGTATGCCGGCATTAGGGGGAAGAAATTTCACATACAGTAGAACTCCTTAATTGGAGTTTCCAGGTTTCGAATACTTTAGACTTTTATTTAGGCATGCCTGAAATCATTCCTTCAATAATATTTTAATACATGCCTATGATGTGCTCAGCACTAGGTTGTTAAACTTTGCCAATTTTAATGTTCCAAAATTGGTAGGTGCTCAATGTCTGATAGACTCTGATGATGCTATTTATTTTTATGTAAATTGTAATCATTTTGATATTGCATGTGATGTGATAGCATGTATTTTCCATAATATTTTTATTTGGCATGGCCATCTGATATTATGTGCAATGCTTAATTCAGTGCTTAAATATTAGTCTTCAGTGTTAGGCTGAAACTGTGGATTAAGGGCATGATCCATGAGAAATGAACTAAAGGAAAGAAATCTGTAAAGAGGGCTTTCTAAATATTTTATTATAAAAATTATCAGATTCTATCATCTGTTTTCAAAAAAATACTGTGATTTCCCTAATAAAAAGGTGAGTTTGATAACAATCACAGTGACTAATAGTGTGAGATTAAATTCCAAAGAGTCGACCATCTGCAGAGCTGAAGTCATTGGACATTAATGTCAACCACGTGTTTTTCCAACCACTTTCAGGTTTGCATCCATGCAGAATGTGTGGATATCGAGGAAGCCTACAAATCAACCAATTGCTCATCAAAGTGCAAAGGACACGCTGTAAGTTTTGAAGATGTGTTTCCCCATACTGGCTAAATCTTACGTACTTTTAGATAAGTCATGATGAAGCTAAAGTAATGTTTTCAGCATTAAATGATTAGAATTATTACATTTGTCCAACGCCCCTCTAGTAGCATGGTTCAATGAGAAATTTCTTGTGAGATCCTGTTGATGAAATTCCTATCATTCATTTATACCTCATGTAGATGAAAGCCTGGAGAATCAGGAGTTATTTATGTTTCAGAATGGATTCTATTACGGGAGAATAGGGCCTTGGAGTTTGTGGTCAGTCTAGTGAGAAAACTAACAGGGTCATTGCTCCTGCAGGTGTGTGACCACAAGCTCCAGTGTCAGTGCAAAGAAGGATGGGCCCCTCCCGACTGTGGTGACTCCTCGGTGGCCTTCCGTAGGTCATGTTTTACAAACTTGTCCACCTCTCCATTGCTTCTAAGAGAGATTGTTGGAGATGTGTCCTAGGGGCACGAATCAATCTCGTTCTGTATACACAGGGGATGAGAGGGACCTGAATGAACTATATGCCCTCAATTCCCATTCTTTGGCTTTCCAAAAAAAGAATAGCATTTACATCTGATGTTTAGGCTATAATTTACTCTGTTTCTGTGTATATAAATCCCTTAACTTTCTATCTATGTGGAGTTTTTAAAAATTCTTTATTAATTTTCCTAGTTCTCTATGATTTTATTATATGCACACACGCATATTTGTCGTGTGTCTGGGTAGGGTAGGGGGATAGATGCATGAACATAATCAACGGCTTTAATTAGAAAACTCTTTAATGGTTTCAGTGCTCACTAAAAATCCTTTTAAACTATGACATCTTTCTTCTTGAACTCTTTATTTTGGTTTACCCATTGATTTGCTAAATCAATTCCATAAGTAATTTCTTCTTTATGGAAGGATGTGTATACATTAAACTTTCTTTGCATTTATGAGAATTTATTTCTGCTGCTGAATATTTCTATTAATATTATATATCATAGAATATATAGCAGGTTGCATTGGATTGCATTTTTTTTAATCACAATTTTCCTTTCATGATTCTGTTGAAGGGGATGCTGATACTTAATGTTAAAAAACCAAGGCCAGTTGTTGATGTTAAATAAAACCCTTTAAAAATCATTGTTTGTTTTTGCTTAGATGCTTTTAGAATTACTACTTAATGAAAACTAATCACATAGTCGATTCCTGAGTGCCATTATCTTTCTATTAAGTTGTTAACTTCTGAGGCCTTTCAAATTGAGGATTTGATTCTGTCTCCATTTCAAGGAGTGTTTCTATTATTATAGGTTTTAAAATTGATTCTGTTCTACTTTTTTGGTTTCTTATTCCAAAATATAATTTATTCATACAAAATATCTCTACTGTGTGGCCTCCATATTATCTTGTCTTAACTTTTCTTGTGAATTCTGGGAAAGTCTTTCAAAGTCATTTTCCGTATCATAAAATGAGTTTTTTGGCAATGTTAATGTTCTTATTTATTACTTAAAATGATATTTAAAAATATTTGATAACATTTTTGTGTTTCTTTGAACAGCTTTCATACCAGTCTATTGTTTTCTCATTTCATAATGAGTTTTTTAATAGTCTGTGTTTTAATTTTATTTATTACTTAAAATGATATTTAAAAATATTTGATAACATTTTTGTGTTTCTTTGAACAGCTTTCATACCAGTCTATTGTTTTCTCATTTCATAATGAGTTTTTTAATAGTCTGTGTTTTAATTTTATTTAGTGCCCTAAATGTACTTTGATTTTTTTGTAATTTTTTTCCTGAAAGCATATATATATTTTTTTCAGCATATTGTGGGGGTACAAATGTTTAGGTTACGTCTGTTGTCTTTGCAATATATTTTGTTTGTTTTTTCTACTTATTATTTGCCAGGAGTGTTAAAATCCGACAATATAATTGTGAATTTGGTTATTACTACTTCTGGTTCTATCAGTTCTTACAAATTTTGCAAGCATATTACCACGTACATACATTTTTAGAATTGTTACAGCTTCCCCGTGGATTAACACTTTATGAAATGATCTTGTGTATCTCTAGTACGGCTTCTTGCCTTTTAAAATCTACAGTCCCTGGAGATGATTTATAGCTGTAAACATGTGTCTTTTGGTCTGTGTTTGCACTGGTATAATATTTTTACTTTTATTCTTTCTGAAGTATCATGTTTTCAATGTCTTTTATCTTTAAGAACAAGTAGGTAAATATATTTTTTAGTTTTAGTCTCATATCTTTGTTTTTTTTTTTTTTGCTTGTTTGTTTAACTGAGGTCTTTAATTCATTTAAATTCAATGTAATTACTGATACTTGGTAGTAAATCTACAGTTACAGTTTCTTTTTGTCTTATCTGTTCCTGTTCCTTTTCTCTCCTTTCTTGCTTTCTTATGAACTTACAGAGTATTTTAATTATTGGATTTTTTAGTTAACTTGGAGGTTATGCATTTCTTTTGTGTTCTTTTAGTGGTTATCTTAAAACTTCCCATTTCATTTGCTTTTTTAGAAAATAGACTTTATTTTGTAGAACAGTGTTAGGTTCACCGCAAAACTGAACAGAAAGTAGAGTCCACCTAAACCCCCTTCCACAGCCTCTCGGACTATCAACATCCCCCACCAACGTGGCACATTTGCTACAATCCATGAACCTACCTGGACACATCGTTATCACCCGAAGTGCATAGTTTACGTAGGCTTATTCTTGGTTCATTTGCCTTTCATTTCTTTGTGCATTTCTTTGAACTTCTGTCTAGGATCATTTTCCTTTCTGTCTTTCTGGGTTCCTGCCCTCTCACTAATCTGTACAAAGTAATTTTCCCTATTTTTTTTAAAGTATTTATATGCTACTAGGAGACCACCGTTACCAGAAAAAGGCGGCACTTAATCTTGAATTATTTCTTTCTCTAACTGCAAACCTGCTTCCTGTTATTATACTCCCATCTGTCCTACGCTCTAACTTTACCTCTAGACCATAACCTTTCAAATTACGGGTATTTATGAAATGCTGCCAAGTCTCCCTTTATTTCCTTTGCTATGGTATCATTCTTCTAAAAATAGCTACAATTCTGACGTTAGTACAAATACATACACTGTTTGATTCTGAAGATATCTACACTGTATCTGACAGCAGTGCCGCAAAGTTTTATTTTCCTTTGACTTTTTGGGAGTAGGAATTTTTGTGGGGGGGATAGACAGTATTAAATATTTGAACCAAGGTCATTGTCTTACCTAAAATTCTGCTTCTGATGTGTCAACCTCTATCTGTGCATAGTTGCTCAAACTTGTGAACTTTTCTTGCACTTATACAAAAATTAATCTTGTTGGTTTGCTGAACTCTGTAGTAAGGAAGTGGTAACTGTTTACATGGCTCTCCAAAGTTGTACCTCCTGGTCTCTTGTGGTTTCAAATTATTATGGGAAAAATGAGCACTTGAGATAGCAAAAGATCGAAGTTGCATTCCTTACTTAGTCAGTAAAAGAGAAAACACCATATAGACCCAGGAATATTTGTTCAAACCATTCCCCAATCCACAAGGTCACATAACTTCCTTTCTGTCCATAATAATTCCAACATAAAGCAATCACAGCAGCAACAAAAATAAACAAATGGGACCTGACCAAATTAAAAAGCTTCTGCACAGCCAAGGATACTGTTTTTAGAGTAAATAGACAACCTACAGAATGGGAGAAAATATTTGCTTTCTACAAATCTGATTTAGGGCTGATAACAAGAATCTATATAAAACTTAAGAAAATTAACAAGAAAAAAAATCAAACAACCCCATAAATAAATGGGCAAAGGAGATGAACAGAAACTTTTCAAAAGAAGACAGAATAATGGCCAGCAAACATACAAAAAAAGTCCTCAACATCTTTAATCATTAGGGAGATATGCAAATCAAAACTACAATGAGATGCCACTTAACTCCAGTGAGAATGGCCTCTTTAAAAAAGTCCCAAAACAACAAATGCTGGCATGGATGTGGGGAGATTGGAACACTCTTACACTGCTGGTGGGACTGCAAAGTAGTACAACCCCTGTGGGAAATAATTTGGAGATACCTCAAAGAGCTAAAAATAGAAATACCATTTGATCCAGCAACCCTGCTACTAGGCGTCTATCCAAAGGAAAAAAAGATGTTCTATAATAGAGACATTTGCACTAGAATGTTTATAGCAGCACAATTGACAATTGCAAAGATGTGGAAACGACCCAAATGCCCATCAATATATGAGTGGATTAATAAAATGTGGTATATATAAATATATATATATACCATGAAATACTACTCAACTACAAAAACAGTGGTGATCTAGTACCTCTTATATTATCCTGGATAGAGATTGGGCTCATCCTTGGAATTGAGGTATCACAAGGATGGAAAAACATGCACCACATGTACTCGCCATCAAGCTGGTACTAATTGATCAACACGAAGGTGCTCACATGGTAGTAATACTCACCAGCTGCTGGTCAGGTGGGGGGTAGAGTGGGGGAGGGGTAAACCCACAGCTAATGGAGATGGGGCACACTGTATGGGGGAAGGACACACTTGTGGCCCTGGCTTGAGCGAGGCAAATGCATTTCATGTAACCAAAATATTTGTACTCCCATAATATCCTGAATTTAAAAAAAAGAAAGAAAATTCCAACATAGAACAAATATCAGTGGACCACTCGGTTATGTCTCTCTCAATTCCATTACTCACGCCTCAGTTCCTTATTTACTGCTAACCAGAATATATTTTGAAGACTTCAGTTTCTTTCTCCCTGTCTTATTCTAAGGCTACTTTTCAAACATGTTTCACTTCTTCTCTGTGCCCTCCTCCTTACTATGTATTCTCTTCTCATCTCCCAGCCTTTCATTTTTCAATTATTACAAATATCCGTTCTAGGAACTCTTAGTAGTATTGTTGTTTACTTATCTGATATCAAATACTTCCTGTAGATTTCCACTTTATTTTCTCTAACTAAATATTAATATAATGTGATAAAAATACACTTTCATTTTACCAGCTATGAGAGATTTTCCAGGCAATGTATGTTCATTAGGGGGAAAGGGTTAATGGAATTTACTCTAGATAAAGAAATAAGGACTAGTGTGATGGGTGGATGTGAAATTCTCACGTCCTCTGTAGGCCCCTGTTCTCTTTGTTGCAGACTTGTCCATTGTGGTTGGGGTGCTGTTCCCAGTGGCAGTCATCTTTGTGGTGGTTGCCATAGTAATCCGGCACCAGAGCTCCGGAGGAAAGCAGAAGAAAGTTCAGAGGTAAGCCTTGATCTTCCTTTGGGCACCGTTTGACCCCTGTTTTACTTTAAATTCAAGCATATGACCCAACCTTTCAAATTTAATTTTTGTTTACTTCAAATATTCAGAAATACAGATCTCAGTTTTCTTGGATCAAAGGCTGGATATTCCTTATACTGCAAAACCTTTCACAGGACGAAATGTATCTTTTTCTACTGTTAGTTGCCGTATTTATAATCAAGAATAAGAGTGATATTAACTCTGATTGTGAAATATTTTTACATGTATTATAAGAATGCAGTAGCATTTATGGCTCACTATATGACAAACACTATGCTAAGCCCTTTTAGATCTGTCATCTCTATCTTCACAAGAACTTTGTGAGGCAGTTACTGTTATTTCTGTTTTATAGATGCAAAGGTTTTAGAGTAATCCTTACACAGTCCTGCAAGGTTAGGGACTTCACATTTTGACTGATGTGAAAATTAGCTCAGAGACTAACAAACATTTTTTCAGTCTTGCAAAGTAAATGATGGTGCTTTGATTTTCACCTTTGTCTGTTGGTCTTACAAACATGGTCTTGACCCAACAGTATCAGTTTAGCGTTTTTAAAGACCAACTTATTCACCCATAATGAGTTTTTAATAAATATTGAATGAATAGTGTAAACCATTAGTGAAATGGCATAATTTAGATAAAGATTGGATTCAACACCACCATTATTAGGAATCAGGGCTCTGCAGAGAATCAGAAAAAGAAAATTCCTGGTGGTGATCTTGAGTTACAGGACAATGAGGGTGGCTAACAGGGAACTGGAAGCTGAAGAATATCCTAGGGAGCAGATAAAAACCCAGTCAACTGCCAAGGATGGCAAAATAGGCAAAGGAAGTTGTAATCTGCTACTTAGTTTCCCCACCTTGCTGAAGGATCTGCTAAGTCAATTTATATGACACATTTTCAATTACAGGCCACTGCCTACTGCTGGCACCAGGCCGCACACACAGAAGAGGAGACTTCAGGCAGTGAAGGCTGTTCAACCCCAAGAGGTGACGATAGTTTGGACTGTGTTTGCCACGGCCCTGCTTTGTGATTGCTCACTCTCACATCCTAACTGTCTGTCATTTCTCCCTAGCAGTGTTTTATAAATCCACTTCACCGGTTAGTGTATAGCAAAGATCGTGGGCTCTGTGACTACATTCAGAAAATTCTCCTTTGCCTTTTGTGAAATGCAAAAGAGAATCCCTAAAATGCAGAGGCTACCTTGCTGGGATTCAAGAAATGCAAAGAGCATGAAGAGAACAAAGAAGACAGACACCAGATGTCTGTCTGTCTCTCTCTCTCTGTCTGTCTTTCTGTTTCTGACTGTAGGTTGATTCCTTATTTCTTTGGCAAATTTTCCAATGGATATGATGATATGTATATATTAGATGATAATGTACGTCATATGTACAACTCCTTGTCATGCCCTATAAGTTTAGAGATTTTAGCTGAAGTTGGTTAATGATAGTAACATTGGTAATAATGTTTTTGATGAAAATTTTTTCTTACTGCTCTGGGAGATACTGTACAGAATACAACAGCTGGGCCTCTGTAACTTCCTATCTGGTTTCTCAGTGTCCGTTTAATTCCAAGCTCTCATGCTTTGAATGGACAGCTTCCTTAAAAGCTGTATTTAGGAAACTGATGATTTTATTTTGAAATATGCTTGCTTTTTTTTTTTTTTTTCAGATGAGTCAGGTGAAGCTCCGTGTGTCTGATCCGCCCCTAGAAGACCATGAACCTCCAGCTGCTTTTGTGAGTTAGCAACTTCTCTTAGATACCACCCTAGTTCAACCTCAAGAAAATTCCGGTGAAAGACATAACCCACAATGCTCAATTCTTCCTTCAGAACAATACCGAATTGTGTATAAATATTACCATAAAATATAAATTCTCCTGCAAAACTTTTGAAAATATAAAACGTGAGAATGTATGCCTCTCCCTTGCAATCCTAGAATTGAACCCCTAAACCTGAATATCGGGGCTGGGAAGCTGATAACTCATTACAAGAACAGTATCAATCTGCTTAACAGAGGACCATGGTTTCGGTCAGTTCAGGCTGTATAACAAAAACAGCACTGAGTGGCTTAAACAACAAACATTTATTTCTCTGGAGGCTGGGAAGTCCAAGATCAAGGTGCTGGCAAATCCGGTGTCTGGTGAGGGCTAGCTTCATGGCTTGTATAGTAGATGGATAGTGGCCTTTCTGCCATACCCTCACATGGCAGAGAGAGATTTTTCTCGTGTCTCTTCTTATAAGGGCATTAATCCTATCATGAGAGCTCCACCTTTACTGCCTATTTACCTCCAAAAGGTCCCACTTACAAATACCATCACACAGGGGATTGGGGCTTCAACTTATGAATTTGAGAGGTGGGGGACACAAACATTCAGTCCATTGTAACCATCTTCATCACATATATGTTGGCATCGGACTTAAGTCTGAATTGTACGTGTGCCCCTAAATGAAAGCAGTCGAATTCACAGGTTTAGAATATTCTCATGGGTAGGGCCATACTTTCTCCATTTCTGAAAATGATTTAAGCCTTTCCTTTAAGCACATCTGTTTTGAGGGCCCTATCTTTGAATTAAACATTTTTATCTTTTTACTAGCTAATTACAAAGCCAGATTTTCCACCACCACCAATTCCTACGTCTGTATCATCATCTTTTCTCGTAAGTATCAGATAGTCATTCGTAATTTTTTAAATGTCTCTCATCCCCAATGAGAATATTGTCTCTAAATTCATGGGTTCTTTATCGGTACATGTGCTCTTGAGGTTGACCTGAGGTATCCTGGCACATTTGTCTGGCAATGTCAGAAAAAGCAAAGCCTACTATCTATCAATTAGTATGGCTATTGATTTTTTATCATGAAAACATGGTTCTACTGTTATATAATTATTGAGAAATGATAAATAGTTCTGCTGTGTGAGGTAAATGTCTCCTTCAAAGGATCATTTCTAGATGCTTAATTTGGAGGACATAAAAATTTTATTACAAGTGGTATTTTAGTTTCTTATTTATTATAGGTGGACTAAGGCCTATTATTAGTCACAGTTTTCTGTAGAAGGTAGATTATGGAAAATAGACCACATATAGGCAAATCTGGAATAAAAGCCAGGTGCTTATAAAGTAAAAAGCAGAATTCATCCATTGATTAAATGGTTTCTGAGCATACTTCTCATGCTTGGTACTTTGTTGTAGGTAAATGAGAAAGAGCTAAAATGTAAGTTCCTTTTTTTTCCCCAAGAAATTTTACATTTTTAGTGAGAAAACAAGTTACATACACATGGAACACTTAATTCCTCAAATATTATTTGTGCCAAAGTGATATTAATAAGAAAAACATGATGAGAAAATGAATGGGTTTGGAGTGGTTGAAGTAGGAGGAGGATCCATTGACTGAGTAGTTGGAATTTGAACTGGACCCTGAAAGCTGGGTATAATTTAATGAGTGGAGAGAGGAGGTAAGGAATAATCTCATTAAGAAAGTGAGTATAAACACAATGGGAAAATCGTAGCGTGTCTAATCCAGCATAAAGACACAAAAGTGCTTCCCTCTACTGTTTTCAAGGATAAGCCAATGTCTACACCGAAGGTAAGAGATCCATGGCCAAATCATTATAATCGTGAGTTATAATCTCCTAGTATCAAGGAGAGAAGTTCGAATCATGTCTTCTTAGAAGTTTACTAAGAACTGTATCTGTATGAATGTGGGACAGGCACTCACATGAATATCTTGCTTCTGAGTTTGGCCAATAACCAAGAAGAGGGAGATGGGAAGATCTCAGCTAGAAAGCTATAATGACCCCAATATTCCTCATTTTCTCAGAAATATCCCCAAAGGATGAATATTCTATGGGAGGAAATCTCTCATAGAATAATTACCCAGTATCCCATAACCTTTCTCCTTGTCCCCCACCGTCTCCATATTATGCTAATTGCCAAGATTGATATGTGGACCCCAGTGTGGTATTTTTCTCACCTTCCATTCCTATCCTTCCTTGTTTCCTCTCCTTTACTCTTGTTCTATTAAATAACCTATAACATAGGAAATGTGGTGTCAGGTAATTGATTTTTAATTTTTTAAAAAAAAATTCATAGTTTCATAATACAGAGTATCTAAATTTGAGCAAAAAGTTGATTACTTAAGAGTTTTTTCTTTTTTAGGGCTCAAATCTCAAAGTGTGAAGCAACAGCTAAGCAAGAATCAATGGGTAAATGATCAACTTGGAAGATTGGACAATTGGAATAAAAGAGAAATATACTGACTTTATCACTGGTATTTGCTCTTGATAGCCAAGGAGGTTAATATTTCCTGATTCATGTTATAGTTTGAAGATATTAAACAAAATTTTTCGAGAGAAACATACTTTGAGAATCTTTGTATGATTTTAAAGTTTCTATTATCCATACTCAAAGAAGATGACTCTAAAGAAATACCTCTGAAGCTTAACTCTCTAATAAGATGATTTTCCTAGACAACCCTCCTTTTGAACAATGGTGTTGACTAATACTTGTTCAAATTTTTTGAACACTTTGATTTTGCTCATTTGGTAGGCAGTAATTCACTCTCTAATGAAAACAAAAAAAAATCACAGGAAACTGGGAAAAATAAGAGAAAAATGGTACATTCATTAGTAAATAAGTAGCAACATCTTGATTGTTTTAACCATTAATTTGTCAAATTAGAGTCCTCAGTTAAGAAAATCATGTAAATAGTCTCTGTTTTGTATAATATATCTATTTCCTACGTTATCTTTTGAAATCCTTATTAGCGATGGATGTCATGTGAGGTTTTCTACAATTGAGTAAAACTTTATTAATTAAAAATGTTATATCATATTAATAGATATTTATGTAATTTAATTACCGTCACAGCTAAAGTAGACTTCACTTTCTAAGTAGAGAACATTTTAGTTAAATAAATTAATAGCACAAACCAGAGTTTGCAAACCGGTGACCTGTAGGCCATGTTTGGACCACAGATGTATTTTATTGGGTCTGCATGATGCTGGCCATGCAGTATTTTTAAATGTTTTGAATGTATTGCTAACATTTAAAAATTGGGACATCTTGCATAAACATCCACATTCCAAGCTTCTTAAAAGTAAACAGATGCTTTGTCAACACTGGAGTCACATTGCCCATAGCAACCGTCGGCTTAGTTGAAGGTAGTAGAGCAAACACTGTTGGTCTCCTACCAAGTATCTCCGCTCTTCCTTGCTTTTAGAACCCAAATTTTGTTTCCCTGTCCATCTATAGAAAAGAAGATTCTAACTCTATCTCATGGATAAATCCCTATCATTCTAAGTCACTCATAATAATTTCATCTTCCTTGCCACTGGTTGATTTGGAGGTAAGTGGGTAAACTCCCCCTCCCTTTTTCCCAATGAGACAAGAGAAAGAGGTATGTTGGGAAATTTCTGGAAAATATTTCCTCATTCCTTCATCTGGATGTTGGCACCTGGATATTCTATCTGGTACTGCTAGAGCCAAGCTGTGGTTATGAAGGTAAGGATGACATACGGAATAAAAGAATAAAACCTGGACTTTGAATTATGTCATTGAGCTGGCAGATTAATAACTGCTAATAACTCCACACTTTGTGGGGGTTCTTGTTATCATTGAAATTTCCTTGTTTAAGCTATTTTGAGTTGGGTTACATGGACTGCTTTTGTCATGCTTGAGTTATTGTTATAAGTGTGCCCATCACCCAGGTCGTGTTCATTGTATCCATTAGATAGGTTTTCACCCATTCCTTCCTCCCCCGGTCCCTGCTTGATTTCCATTGAGTTTTACTTTTCCTCTGTGCACATGTGAGCTAATCACTTCCAATTTAATAGTGAGTACATGTGGTGTGTGTTTTTCTATTCTTTAACCCAGCTGCCCATCAGTTCAGGAGTGGATTAACAAAATGTGATACATGCATATCATGGAATACTATTCAGCCACAAAAAAGGATCCAAGTGCCTTTTGCAACAATTTGGATGGAACTGGGCACCATTATCCTAAGTGAAGAAACCATTGTTTTGTCATAAGACATCAAACCCAAGCCCCACAAAGCTTCCTCCAGTTTAGACAGTTCAGAGCAGACTTTGATTACACAATACTGTTTCTAGACCTGCACCTGTAACTTACTAACTTTGAGGGGATTCTACTTATTTGACATTTAACAGGCTCAGGGATGCCACCAAGCCTGCTTTTCTCATTAGTTATTTTTAACTTCTCTATTTTTTTTTTATTAAACAGGTTAAATTATGTTCTTATCCAGGTACTCTATGACTGAGATACTTCTTAGCACCTCACCAAATTTCTGCTTTTGTGTGAGCTTTGGGAATGCTCTTAACTGTGTACAAGATAATGAAGTATGTGTGAAAAAGAAATCAAGTTTTAGTTGGTTGCAATCAGAGAATATGGAAAGGGTTGTTACTATTTTAATATGTTATTATTCACATTGGTAATAATGACTCCTATGTGGTAAGGACCTCAGGGTGGCCTCTGGCCAGCAGCCAGTGAGGAACTGAGCCCCTCAGTCCAGCAACCCTCAAGGAATTGAGTTCCACCAACAACCACTGAATGTGCTTGCAAAGTAGATCCCTTCTCTGTTGAATTTTGCCTGCAGCCTTGTGAGAGACCGTGAAGCAGAGCATTGAGCTAAACTGTTAAGGCTTGTTGGAGATACAGCTATTGCAGCAACTGAGACTATTCCTTATGTTCTTTCCCAGCCTCTTCTGCAGCCAAAATGTAGCTATAGCCGAGAATCTTCCTTTCAGATGCACTGACCCAGAACTTTGAATCAGGTGTATAGAATATAAAGCAGTGAACATGGAGAATCATCTTTGGTGATGAAGGATGTTACAAGATTAAGTTACTCAGAAAGTCATAGCAGTGGGGCCAGTTGCTGGATCAAGGTTGGCCTAGTTCAAATGGTGTCAGCGGTGCCAGCTGAGTGACAGTGGTAAGAGTGAGACAGAAATTGTGTATTAATTATTCTACTGCAGTGATATGAGCTGGAATTCCTGATTGCATGGCTACCAAGCCTGGTTCTCCAGTCCTCCTCGTGTTGAATCCTCAGCTACCTAAAATCCTTTTCTTCGCCCAAATATTATTTTTTATTTTGGCAAAATATACATAACATTAAATTTCCCATTTTAACGAGTTTTAGTACACATTTCAGTGGCATTAAGCACATGCACACTGTTGAGCAGCCATCACTATTCCTTTCCAGAGCTTGTGCATGATCCCAAACAGAAACTCAGTACCCATTAAATAGTCCCAATTACTCTTTTCCTCAGCCCCTGGGGAGCTCTATTCTGCTTTCTATCTCTGCATGTGCTATTCTAGGTAGCTCCCATCATTGGAATTATACAATATTTTTCCTTTTATGTGTCGGGCTCATTTCACTCAGCATAGTGTTTGCAAGGTTCATCCGTGGCATAGCTTGTGTCAGGAGTTCATTCCTTTTCAAGGCTGAATAACCTAATCGCTTTTCACTGTCTTTATCTGAGACAGCTGGGGACCATTTCTGTGGCTCCAAGCCTTTTATTCACATTCACATTGTTTTTCTCCTTGCCCAATTTCTAGCCAAAATAATGCTCTAAATACTTTTTGTTTTTGTTTGCACTTCTTTGATGGCAAACCTATTTTTAAGTTGATAATTTTACACAACTTATTCCTAGTATTTTAGAGCCCTGTTTTATAGCAGAGTTACTGCCATCCTCCTCTTAGCAAGATCCATGTCCAAGGTGGTTTTCTTGGGCTTAGCTGACCAAATGTATGCATCAGGTCAATGTTGACATCTCAGGTGGCCAGTCCTGATGAGAATAACAATTTAAGGAAGTTCAGAAATTTATGTAAGTGACAACCAAGGTGATGATCATGTAACTATAGTTAAAGGTCTTCCCCAATGTCCCAATAACTTTTGAGGAAGAAGGTGTCAGCCACTGACCCGCAACAGTAGTTGCACTTCTCATAGAGAAGGCTCCGATACACAAGCCAAGTGTTCTCTCTCAGCAAATAGCGTTTTTCCTTTGTAAGTGAAGTGTGTCACCACATTGGCCTTCTAAACTCTCACTGCTGTGAAACAGCTCTCTGAGATTCGTGTGTCTTTTGCAGCCCGTTATAACCATGATTAACATGGAACCCCCAGAACCAGTTCCAGGCAAGGCTTCTTTAGTTTTGTGCCAATGGCAGGGCTGAGCGGACCCACTGGAAAGCTGAAGTCTCGGGGAGTAAGAGGAAGACAAAACATAGTGGAAATATAAAGAGGAGAGAACAAGAAAAAGTAGAAAAGTGAATTTATGGTATGGCAGGGGTAAGCCACATACAGGGATGAAAGCATAGGCTTCCTGGCTGTGCCATGAACTACCTCTTCAGGCTGCTGCAAATCATTTATATTCTTTGAACATTTTTACATTTACTCATTTATAAAAAGGAATTAAGAGTTTGTGACTTGCCAGTTGCCAGAGGGGTTCTTTTTAGGAAATGTATAAAGGCAGTATGAAAATATAAAAAGGAAAAGAAAAAAGAGGGAAATGCCCGTGCTCTGGAAAAGTACATATAACGTGCATCCATCAGTGAGCTGCCCAGAGGATGGCTCCATCATTGAGTCTTTTAGCAATGAGGCCCTCTCTGAACAGGCTACTGTGTCACACATCTTTGAGCAGAAAGTAGTATTTGAGGGAAGACTTATTTATTATTTGTACATACTTCCGTGATGACCCTTTATTTTTCTTGGTGTTTTAGTTCTCTGAAGTGCTTTTAGAATTTTTTAATCTCTATATTTCTCCTCCTCTTACATTATTAAGTCTAAATTTCAGAACTGGATCAAATTAAACACTGTCCTCCAATAGAGGCTGCATTGTGCAGTCATGCTAAGTTGACATTTTGAGTAAATCAACTTGCACTGAATTCACAAAGCTTTTAGAAAAACTAAAATCACGGCCAACTGCAAATTTGATGATTTTGACATCAAAATATCGTAAGGTAATAGCAAAAGTATGCACAAGTATTATCCGTTACGAGTTATACAAGTTTGTGTGATTTCACTTCATCCTTACAATGATCCTATGTGAAGAATCATCGCCCTCATTTTACAAATGAGAAAACTGAGACAAAGAGGAGAATAGCAGATTTTTCTCTAGGGCACACAGCTACTAAGTGTTGGAACAGGGACTAAGACTCAACTACTCTGAATCCAAGTTTTAGATTGTTCCATGTTACCATACTGTCTGCAGCAGCACTATTTTGCACAGAAAGTCACATTTAATACTATAGTATTAAGTGCAGGAATTCTGTTGTGTTTCCAGCAACAATTTCCTTTGTAGAATGTTCCCAGTGAAAATACACCTGATGTTGCAGTCAAATCTTGTGCTGCTTGACTGCCTTCTCCTGAAAATCACTTCTCATTTCCCCTCATTCTTGTTACTAATGATTAGCACAGAGCCTAGAAAATGATAAATATTCAATAAATCAACAAGCAAGTCTTCCGTCAAGATTCTGGGTTTAATGCATTGTGCAATTAGTACTTAATCTGGTTGTTTTCTTTAGTTCTTTAATATAAACATTTACCAAGTCCCCATGTACTGAGTGGACACTGGATGTAGAAAGATTAACTTCTTTCCCCTCTGTCTGTGGACTTACAGCCTAGTTCTACAGATGGACATAAATAAATACAGAAATAAACTAACCACTAACATGGAGATAAATCACTAAAACATGAGTACAAGGAAGTACAGAGGACATGCTTATCAGGAGAGGGCATGAGAAGTTTCTCAAGGGTCGTGCCATTTAAATCTTGAATTATAGGCAGTTTATCAGACCTATAAAGGAAAAAGAAAGTGTTTCAGGGAAATAATGGGGTTAAATGATAGCCTGGCAAAGTCATGATTCCAGAAAGGTCATTGTATGTTCATGGAATGGCAAGCAGGTCATCAAGACTACAGAGAAAAAAAAGTTTTATTTTTGAGTACCCTTATATATTTGTATGTGCCACCTTTCATTAAACATACACATTTGTGCATATGCAAATTTAACATACTTATAAAAATATAACACAGACACAAAAGGAACAGTTAAGCAAATTAGAAAATAAGAAAGCAAGAAGGTTGGGCCAGGCATGGTGGCTCACACCTGTCTGTAATCTTAGCACTCTGGGAGGCCAAGGCCGCAGGATCCCTTGAGGTCAGGAGTTCAAGACCAGCCTGAGCAAGAGTTGAGACCCCTCCCACCACCCAATCTCTACTAAAAATAGAAAAAATTGGCTAGACATGGTGGTGTGTGCCTGTAGTTCCAGCTACTAGGCAGGCTGAGGCAGGAGGATTGCTTGAGCCCAGGGGGTTGCAGTGAGCTATGATGATGCCACTGAACTCTACCCAGGGCAATAGAACAAGACTTTGTCTCCAAAAAAAAAAAAACAACCCAAAAAACAAGGAAGTTATAGAAATCATAAAGCCATGAGTTAGATATGACCTGTGAAATATAAAACATACAACCTTACATGTTTGATAAGTATGAGCTCCAAGTTTTACTCAAAACTATCTAAAAATAAATAAAAATGTAAACAAATAAGAGAAGTAAATAGGATTGATTCACAGTGTCCATAAAATAACAAATATACCACCACAGAGGATATAAAAACGACATTAAAAAAAGCAAAACCACTCAGGCAAATAAATTTAAAAAATGATGAATCAGAGGCATCACAGCTCTTCCTGTTTCTGAGACCTAAAAGAAGTTTCCAGGGTGGTGTTGCTATTGGATCAAACTGGAGAATCAGTCTGTACTTTTGCCTGGATTGTCATCCTCATTAGCCCCCAGGTCCTTCATAGACACACCCTTGGCTGTTTGCCGTAAGCTACGCTCTGGTTATACCAAGTTAGAAATGAACCCCAGCAGGTAGCAAGGCACAGACTCAAATTAGGATAATGCCCCCCCAATCTTTTCATCAGTAGCTTTCAGCACTGGCTCAGGGTAATGGAGTAATTATTTCTGAGTGTCATACCGTGAATTTAGAAGCCAAGTAATATCTTGGCTATTTATATCATCACCAAACAAAAGTTATTTTAATCTGCTTTCAGAGTACTTAAAAATTTTAGAAATATACATTATAGTATACTTAAATTTGCGATTAGAAGGAATTCAATATCTGAAAACACAAAGTCTTTAATGCTATTAGTTACATTTTGTAGCACTAGATAACCATTAGTTGTAACTGGTCTTTTTTAAAAAGTCTCAATTCATAAAAAAAAAAAAGAAAAAAAGCCCAAAACAACTTGAACTTCACAACTTACACAAAAATTAACTCAAAATGGATCATGGATTAAAGATAAAATGCAAAACTATTAACTTTGATAAAAATACATAGAAGAATCTGGAACTAGGCAAAGAGTTCTTAGACTTGATACCAAAACATCATCTATAAAAGGAAAAGTGGATAAACTGGATTTCATCAAAATTAAAAACTTTCACTCTGTAAAAATCTCTGTTAAAAGAATGAAGAGATAAGCTATAGACTGGTAGAAAATATTTGCAAACCACATACCTGACAAAAGACTAACATCTAGAACATATAAAGACTTACAATGCAACAATGAAAACAAAGTCTAATTAGAATATGAGAAAAAGACATGAAGAGACATTTCGCTGAAGAAAACAGCAAATATGCACAGGGAAAGATGTTCAAAATCACAATCAAATTTTAAACCAAAATGAAAAGTTGCTACATACCTATCCAAATGGCTAAAATTGAAAATAGTGAAAGCGTTAACAATAGGCAAGGATGTAGAGAAATTGGATTATCCATACATTGCTAGTGGAAATGTCAAATGACACAAATACTATGGAAAATGGTTTGATAGATAGTTGGTTTAAAAAACTAGAAATGCAACTAACATATGACCCAGCAACTGCACTGCTGGGCATTTATCACAGAGAAATAAAAATGTAAGTCATAAAAAAATTCCATGTGTGTTTATAGCAGCTTGTAATAACCAAAAAATAGGAAACAAACCAAATGCTTTGAAATGGTCAGTTTAATATTAAATGAACTGTGGTGTATCCATTGTATGAAATACTCAGAAATGAAATGAAATGAATTATTAATACACACACTGTTGGGTAAACCTCCAGAAATTTATGCTGAGTGAAAAGAGAAAAAGCCCAGGCCGGGCGCGGTGGCTCACGCCTGTAATCCTAGCTCTGGGAGGCCGAGGCGGGTGGATTGCTCGAGGTCAGGAGTTCGAGACCAGCCTGAGCAAGAGTGAGACCCCGTCTCTACTAAAAATAGAAAGAAATTATCTGGCCAACTAAAAATATATATACAAAAAATTAGCCGGGCATGGTGGCTCATGCCTGTAGTCCCAGCTACTCGGGAGGCTGAGGCAGTAGGATCGCTTAAGCCCAGGAGTTTGAGGTTGCTGTGAGCAAGGCTGATGCCACGGCACTCACTCTAGCCCGGGCAACAGAGCGAGACTCTGTCTCAAAAAAAAAAAAAAAAAAGAAAAGAAAAGAGAAAAAGCCCAAAGATTACCTCCCGTGTGATTCCACTTATATAGCATTTTTGGAAGGATGAAACTGTAGAAATGAAGTACGGATTAGTGTTCATGAGGGATTAAGGAGGGTGTAGGAGTGGCTGGCATGTGGGTGTGTCTTTAAAAGGGCCACAGGAGAAATCCTTGCTGTGATGCAATGTTTTGTATCTTGACTGTATCAATGTCAATATTCTGATTGTGACATTGTACTAGAGTTTTGCAAGATGTTACCATTGGGGAAAATAGGTAAAGAGTATATGGTATCTCTCTGTAGTATTTCTTACAACTGCATATGAAGCTACAGGTGGTATCTCACAATAAAAAGTTAATTTCACAATAAAAAAGGTAATTTAGAAAAACACATTAAAACTGACTCAAATTCTGATTTCCCTATATCTGTTTAAAAAATCTAATTTTTAATTAAAAATCTCACAAAGAAAATTCTTGCCCACATGGCTTCACTGGTAAATTCTATTCAAAATTAAAGAAATTATTCTTTAGAATAAAAATATTCTAAAGAAATTCTCTTAGAATATGGAGGAATAGGACTCTTTGCAGCTCATTTTATAAGGTTAATATACTGATGTGATATCACAATCTTAAAAAGACATGCAAGAAAAGAAAACTGCAGAAAAATACCTGTAATGAGAATAAATGCAAAACTCCCTAACAAAGTAGTAGCAAATTGAAAGTAACATTACATAAAGATAATACATCACGACTAAGTGGGGTTTATCCCAAGAATGCAAGGTTGGGTTTGCTAATATCAAATATCAAATTCACCTTAGTGACAGAATAAAGGAGAAAAATCATAGAACCATCTCAATAAATTCCAAAAGACAAAAGCCAACATTTTTCATGATAAAAACTCAACAATTTGCTAACAGAGGGGGAACTTCTCAATCTGAAAAAAAGCATATAAACAAAACTTACAACTAATATCTATTGGTAAAATTTTGAGCATATTTTGTAAATATTCGTTCTACTTTAGCAGTGTAATAAGGCAAGAGAAAGGAAAAACGTATTTTGGAAAAAAGTACTGAAATTTGTTTTTTATAGATGGAAATGATTGTTTATGTAGAAATTCTTACAGAACATACAAAACAACTTCTAGAATAAATAAATATATATATATATATATGAAAGTTCAATGTGCAAGGGATTATTGTAATTTTTGCCCATGCTGCTATTATATTTTCATTTCTAGTTAGGCAATATTTAAACATCTACCCCAAATCATCAAAATACTTTATTATCAAACATTTCAAAATGTTAAGTAGCACGCTTTAATGGGAACAAAATTCTTTGTAATCAGGATGTTGGTCATGAATTCTTAGTTTTATGATCATAAATTAAATCCTATGTTTAGTCAATCCTCAAATATTGTATTCATGTGGGTCTGTATATATGCAATTTCTCATTCCCTCCAGATGCATTGAGTAAACGATTTCTTCACTGTTATTTTCACAGTTTTAATTTATAGGCTTGTCAATGGAAAAGAAGCCAAACTCTGTAAAATAATTTTAAAAGAGGTTTATTCTGAGCCAAATTTGAGGACCATGACCCAGAGCCACACTCCAGAAGCCTTGAGCAAGTGGACTCACTGTGGCTGGGTTACAGTTTGGTTTTATACATTTCAGGGAGACGGGGGTTACAGGTCAACTCATAAATCAATACATGGAAGGCATACATTGGTTTGGCCCCAAAAGGTGGGCCATCTCAAAGTGAGGGGCTTACAGGTTATAGGAGAGTTTAAAGATTCTTTGACTTAAGATTGGTTGAAGACATGAAGCTTTCTCTAAAAAGCTTGGAATGTTTTAAGATAAGGAGGTCTGTTAATCAGAGACAAGCCACCAGACACACATTTGTTGTGTGAATTGAGGACCTGCAGGTTTGTCTCGCATAGCCTTAGGCCTGTTAATAAGTTACAAAGGATATCTCCAAGAGGGGGCGGGCATGATGAGGCATGTCTGACCTCCCTCCTCGAGGCAGGCCATTTAGTTTTAGGATATCCCTTTGGCCAGGAGGGGAGTCCATTCAGCCAGCCTGTTGGGGGGGAGCCTTAAGATTTTATTTTACTTCACAGGCTGATACTCAGCTATCTAATAAACAGCATCAGTATCCCAGGCAGAGAGTTGTTTTTAAATTTCCTTCATGGAGTATATGTTCAATGAATGTTTAAAAACATCTATTATCTTCAAGGTGTTGTGCTCTTGAAAGGTACACTCGAAGATGTATCTCTTGTCTTTAAAGAGCTAACGAACTGTGACTGCCATCAACTCACCAAATTGGAAGATGTCTTCTAGAAGATTTATATAGTGCTCAAGCTAAAGCCTAGAACTCATTCCAGATTCCTCTGTCTCCTTCAGTGGCTACATCCAATTAGTAAGTCTGACAATTTTGTAAGCTAAATATTTCTCAGATATGTACTTTCTTCTCTAAGGTCATTAGCATTTGTCCCCCCATGACTTGGTCCCTGCATATAAGACTTATGTCACGTACCTATTACTTTTTGTATTATGATCATGTCACTGGGAACATATTATAGTTCAACAAACATTACAATTTTCTACATAGTTGTGGCTTTTTGCTCATAGTTCCCAACTCCCTTATTCCTTTTCCAGGAAATATGATCTATCTCCACCCACCAAGTGATGTACCTCTTCTAAAATACATCTCAACACAATGAACAAAACTCAGTCATAATGCTTCCCATTTGTATAGATTGTATCTGTGGATCTGTCTCCATTATTAGACTTTTTTGCAGGAATATCCCAATAGCAAGGATAGTATCAAAGTCAGCTTGGGATGCCCAGGAATGTAGTAGTAATTTAGTATAAACTCAAATTTAATATGATATCAATAAATATTTTAACTGAGCTGGCAATACTCTGCATAATTAATAATTAATAGACAAAAATTAACTTCCATTAACTAGACAGAAAGCAAACTGTCAACAGCAGCAAGATGGTTGCCAAAAGACCATAAAATGAAATAATATACCCAAAGTGCTGAGAGACAGTAGTTGTCATCCTAAAACTGTACTCCCAGCTAAGCTACCATTAAAAGATAAGATGAAATAAATACTCTAAGAAAAAACTTTAAGCTATGAAAGTGCTTACTCCAAGAAAACTTTTTGTACTTCATCCACCAATGACTTTAATCAAAGCAGAACATAATAATCAGAGTAACTGAAGTGTCAAAGCACAATTTATTTTTCTGTTTGTCCATCTCTGTTAAAGTATTGATTTATTGCCACATATTAATCTATTTATAAACAGATGCAGAGGATTAGAAAAATTAGTCTGGCATCACCAGGCTGAAGGTTTAGATGAAATTAAAGGTAACAATGCCTCCAAACTGTAAAATGCGGATACCTGAGTTGGGGAATAAAAGATTCAGTGTGAAAAATCTTAGAAAAAGGTTATATATGGACTATTAGTAAAAAGGTACTGGACTCACAGAATTATCCAGTAAATCAGAGATGTTCCCTAAATGTCATAAGCCGAACTGTTAGATATTTCTACCATTAGCTAAAAGACAGAGAAGCACACTCTCTCTCCATGAATGCATTTTTAAAAATGAAAATTGTAAAGCATTCTGCCCTAAAGTGGACATTTATTTTGGGCCCGCATTACTTAATACATAGGGTCCTAAAAAGGAAAATAGTGATCCATTGTGTCTTGTAAAGATGCATAAATTAATATGAATTAAATGGATTTAAAGTTGCCCTACTCTGAAAGCCTTTGTAACTCAAAGATTTTTAAGTTGAGAATTACCTGGTTCTGGGCTCGTGGTCTTTTTATACATTGTTACACACTTTTTATTGTTGGTTGACTCAAGCTATTCTTGGCCCCAAAACGTGTCATAATAATTTATAATACCAAGAGCAGGAAATAATTACCCTAGTTATGTCAATTTATTAAGATATTTTTACAACAGTTTCTCTTAAACACCTTATTTTTGCAGTTCTGGCTGCTTAGAAATTCAACCAGTGGTAAGTACTTATTTTTTGCTTTCAAGAAGACAAAATCACTTTGCTTGGTGAGCTTAAGGCATTGCTCAGTGTAAGAAATTACAGCAAGCTGCTCCAGTGTGCTCCAAAAGGATCAGAAAATTCTTTTGTTTGAGTACAATGAGGGGTGCGGAACCTGGTTTGTGCATCTGGCTAGCATTCGGTTTCTTCCCCTCAAAATGGGAAGCGTTAAGAAGTTTCCTAATTAGAAAAAGGGCCCGCTACAGGGCGTCCAGCACTGGCACGGTTAAAAGTCAGACTGCAGTGAGGCAGCTGTAACCAAGGGCGACTGGGAGCGTGGCGACGGTTTTCCATGTTCCGGAGACCTTGTTGAAGGGAGGTTGGAGGGAAGGCGCACGAACCGAGGTGCTAAGAGCAGGTAAGCGGGGCCTTTACGCAGAAGCCCGGGTGCAAATGCACCTTTGATTGACACAATCACGACCACCGGCAGCAGCCACGAGGGGCACGCCCCGAGCCTGCGCACCTGCAGCGCCCCCGCCCCACCTGCTGGCGGTGGCCGGCTTACCTGTCGTCCCGCTGTCCCGCCCGGCTCACGTCACCGCACACCTGGCCTGCCCGCCTCGCCCACCGCACACCCCGCAGGTGTCAGGGCCCGCACTCCCCGCAGGCCGGAGCCAGGATCAGGGGTCGTGGCTAAGCCCTCCTGGCTCCGTTTTGTCTCGCTCCAAGAAAACTCTAACGAAAGGATTCATTAATGCATACGTTTCATGAACAATACAGTTAATTAAAAAAAAAATTAAAAAGTACTGATGGTTAAAGAACCTACAAGCAAAGAAGGTGATAAACATGAGTAATTTAGAAAGGAGCATAGGAACTAGGTTATTAAGTATGAAATGTCCGATTTCCTTAAGTACTAAGTTTGACAGTGGATATCTCTGACTTTCACTTTGACACTTGTTTTATTTTTATGGTGAAGGTACATCCACAGTCTTGCAAATGCACGTTTTGGCTTGTGATTATCTTTCACATTTTTTTTTACAGCAATTTTTGTGAAACCATGGATAAGTCAAAAATTCGTGTTAGTTTTGAATATGAGTTCCGTCATGGAACCAATGCAGCGCGGACAGCTCGAAATATCAATGGAGTGTTTGGGAAGGATGTGGCTAGTGAATGCACAGTACATCGATGGGTTGAGAAGTCCCGTTCTGGGGATTTTCGTCTTGAAAATGAGTCACGTGGGTGACCTGAGACCAAGGTGGATAATCATGAGCTGAAAGCTATAGTGGAAGCGAGTCCTTCTCAACCTACTCTTCCAACAATGCTGGACCATTTGAAACAAATCAGGAAGGTAAAGAAGCTGGGTAGATGGATTCTACGTGAATTAAAGCAGCATCAGAAGAAAAATCATCTCAAACCTTGTCTTTCTTTGCTGTCACAACATAAAGGTGAACTGTTTCTACACCGTATTATTACCTGTGATGAAAAATGGATTCTTTTTGACAATCACAAGCATTCGGCACAATGGTTGGATAAAGACGAAGTGTTGAGACACAGTCCAAAACCTAATATTCATCCAAAAAAGCTACTGGTGCCTGTTTGGTGGTCCAGAGCTGGTATTATCCACCACAGCGTCATGCAACCTGGTCAATTGACTACGGCGGATTTCTACTGCAACTAATTGGATGAACTGATGAGGATGCTTGTGATTAGGCAGCTGAGATTGGTTAATAGAGACAGGCCAATCCTCTTGCAAGGCAATGCTCAACCACATGTCAAACAACCTTGCTCAAACTATAGAAGCTGGACTTGGAAACTCTTTGTCATCCACCATATTCACCAGACCTTGCACCCACTGACTACCACTTCTTGCAGGCTTTGGACCACTTCTTGCAAGGAAAAATATTCAATTCTCAACAGCTGAGGAAAATGCCTTTTGCAATTTCATCACCACTTGCTCTCCAGGCTTCTTCACTGCTGGCATGAACAAGCTACTGTTAAGATGGCAAAACTGTGTCAATAGTTTAGGCACAAACTTTGATTAATTGTACTCCTTCTTCTTTGAAATATAATAAACTACACTTTTGAGTGAAAATTGGACATTTCATATTTAATGACCTAACATAAAACACACACAAAAAATAATGAGTAACATAGGGGTCAGAAGCAGGGTAAAACTAAAATTACTTGACCACAACATGTGAAGTGGCAAAGGGTAGAACACTGATAAGAGTTAAGTCATTCCAGGATCATTTATTATTTGATCATAGAAATATTAATTAATATTATACTTTGTTAAAATTTTAATGGTAACTTGTAGAGGATATAAGAAGAATGCTTATCTTCTGGACCAGCAAAAGAAATACAAATTATGGAGAAAATACTATTAATTCCAGGGAAAGTTGAAGAAGAATAAAAAGAATAAAGAGGTATCTTTAAAACTTACAGTCAGATGATGGGAAACTCCCAAATACATAGAAATATTTGATCATAGAAATATTAATTAATATTATACTTTGTTAAAATTTTAATGGTAACTTGTAGAGGATATAAGAAGAATGCTTATCTTCTGGACCAGCAAAAGAAATACAAATTATGGAGAAAATACTATTAATTCCAGGGAAAGTTGAAGAAGAATAAAAAGAATAAAGAGGTGACTTTAAAACTTAAAGTCAAATGATGGGAAACTCCCAAATACAGCAGTGAAAAGGAAGTTCAGTAGTTGGAGGGCATAGGGTTTTAGATGGGGAAAACTCTATAAATAGAAATTTAATTTGGCACTAACTCTCTGAAAAGCTCTGGGAAAATGTATACCAACAATCTCAAGTTGATTTACCCTTTTTAACTAAATAATACCGCTTCTAGAAATGTATCCTAAACAAGTAACCAGAAATTCAATCAAATAAATTTATACAACCACACATTACATATTAAAATCATTAAAATAATGTCTTAATATTCAATATCATGAAAATGCTTGTCATGATATAAGGCAAAAAAGTTTCTCAAACCCTTTGTACAACAAAATTAATTTTCTTTCAATTTCTTACCTTTTGTTAGTGCATAAAGGTAAAATGAAAATAAATTGTCAAAATGTTAACAGAGGTCATTTCTTGATGTTGGACTACTGGGTGATTAGCCTTTTTCCCTCTGTATGCTTTTTTGATCATAAAAATTTATCATTTTTGTGGTAAGAGAAATATTGTTATTTTTCTGAGAACTCATAGCATACATCAAACATATTTCCTATGCAGAATAGTTTGGTTGAGGCTAACACTGTGGAGATTAAGTACATTTCCACATTTCTTTATAGTTTTTGTGTGGGTGTGTGTATGTAAACGCAGATGAATTTCAAAATAAGCTCGAGGTAGTTGATATTATCAGCATCTGCTTTTTACATATAAGAAGACTGAGGGTGTGTGAGATTTACAATATCCTGGCTTGTTTAGGACTTTGGTGGTTTTTAGATTCTCTGCTCTCTGTCAGTTCCTCAAATGTAGGTTCTGAATTTGTCGATCCATTTATATAGTGACACTGAATGATAACAGTAATGATTCAGTTTGGTGCCTATGTACATACGCATGCAGGCACCTCAATCCCAGTTCGTACATTCCCACTGCTATAGGAACACCAGGGGCAAACAGCTGTCCAGATGTGAGTCATTAATAAGCTGTAACCACAGCTGTAAATACCTCTCATAAATGGGGAACATTCTCATGATCTTGACACTGCAAATTCTTTTTGCAATTTCCCAGCACTATTAAGAAACATTCTCCAATTTTACAGGAAAGTTGAAGTTTATATTTCTCTTTTCAACTTCTAGAAAAGGGGGAAGATAAAACTGGACAGCTGGGGAGACCACATCTTCATGCTGTGTGTGACTTTCAAGCTACCTACAGTATCCAACATGTTGTCTTGGGTCCTACTTTCTGTATTCTGGCTTGTTATTCAAACCCAAGGTAAGCACTAATATATTGGCATTTTACATAAAAGTCAAATTGTTTGATGATTATTTAAAGAAATGTCATAGGCTTTTATGATGCCAGATCACTACTGCTTGCATTTTGGTATATTTTCCACCTCTCTCTCTACAAAAGCAAACTGTATCTATATATATATAAATCTTTCTTTTGGGGTATTTTAAGATATTTTAAATCACTATATAAAACTTGTCATTTTTTTTCAAAACTATATATTTTAACAAATAACAAATTTTATATTTGTACAATATTTTCTAAAATAGATGAACCAAAATTACCTATTGCTCTATGCATTATATCTTTTTACTAGTAAATTTTTATTAATATCTTCATAAATCAAAGCTGTTTTAAAAAATCTGTGTCTTAGGATACATTCTTAAGAAAGATTCTCAAAAGTGGAATGACAGTGAGTCCTCAAAGAGATGAGACTCAAAAAGATGAGTCCTGGAAAAATAACTCTTTTTTTCTTTGAGGTTGATTATTGATAGATGAACCAATTTGATAACCACTTTTCCACCTGTATTATACCACAAATAAATTAAGTCCATGGATGTCATCAATGGTTATTTTACTAGTGGTCCCACGATAAGCATGTTAAAAGTCACGCTGTGAACCTGCACATTTCCACATATAAAAAACACATTTTTGGTAAATCCTATACTGAAACAGGCTAAGTACCTAGCAAAAAAAGCTACCTAACCGCACCACAAAATTATCAATTGCTCAATGGTGCTGTGCAAAGGTTGCATGTGTAGGGCTGACTCTAGCATACATTTTGATCCAATTTGCATATCTTTTCTGGGCATTGTGGTCCAAGAATTATTTTATAATCTTCATGTCTTTCCAGAATTGGGGAGGGGATGAGCAAAAAAAATTCTTTGTCGTCAATGCTGAGGTAGGAGAATCAACTTGGTCTTCATAATGTTCGCTCGCTAGATAGAAATTTAGTCTTCCAAGCCCTTTCAACAAACCAGCTAATAAAAGAAAACGAAACCTTGAAATATTTTATATCAATGTTATCTCTCTTTCTCTAGCAATAGCCATAAAGCAAACACCTGAATTAAAGCTCCATGAAGTAGTTCGTCCTAAAAAACTACACATTTTACACAAGAGGGAGATCGAGAACAACCAGACAGAGAAGCATGGCGAAGAGGTAAGTGACGTGAATGACTGTGGTGGATTTTACAGCCATCTGAAGAGACAACAGAGAGGTTTTTCACGAATAGACATGACATCAGGATTAACATCTATTAATACTAGTTTCACTTCAGAGCCCACGTATACTGTTCCCCTTTGTAGAGGCGATTTCTCAAAGGAAAGATGTGATTTCTCAGAGTGGTATTCCAGTTAAGCAATAGGGTGTTTATCTGTCTTACTTCATAAGGAAAGATAAAGCTGCTTTGAAATTTCTTCAAATTTGGGGGGTTGGGGGAGAAGGAGCACAGAAAGGGGAGCTGTTTCTAGAAGGAGATGTTGTTCCCTGCCAGCCTCACTTAGCTCATGTCTTCCCCTCATCTCCCAACTCCCTTCCTCCAGCGAATTGCCTTTTCCTCAACCATTTGGTCTATAATGGAGAATTCAACTTTATCTCAGCAGTTAACAAGATTTTTAAAGTTTATTAAGAATATCAACTCTTTGATTATTCCGTTGTTATGAATATTTCCCTCATTTTGTAATTTTACCTTATTTGATTCTTAGTAGGTTGTTGGTTGGCTTTCTTTAGAGGATTTGGTTTGGTTTTAAAGTAAGAAAAATATAAAACTTATAATATTATTCCTTTGGTGATCCGTTGTGGTACACAGGACAGTATACTGCACACTAAGGGAAATGATGTGTCCTTACAAGTCCTTCTTAATGTACAATTTGCTTTATTTTACATATCTTAACATAAGAGAACTGCTTTTATCCTATATGCATTTATGATTATTCTTCCAGTATATACTACACATGTTATTATAACTATTTTATATAGGTTCAGAAATACAAACTATTTGAGGTAATTATACCATTAAATATTTTCAGGAAAGATATGAACCTGAAGTTCAGTATCAGATTATATTAAATGGAGAAGAAGTCATTCTTCACCTACAAAAAACCAAGTAAGTCGTACCTCCTGAAAATCTCATCACTGGATTATATTAAAAGAATGTGGAAAAAGATTTTTCTTGAGGCTCTTTTCAGTGTGTTTTGAGATAGAAGTCATGAAGTATGTTGAGCTTTAGTTTGTGCTAATGTTACCTAAGAAGGTTGATGCTTTCCATGGAAATTATATGCAAAGTGTAAAGCAAAAAGAGCTACACATATAAATGACTTTCTTCCTTGACCTTCCAGGAACTTACTGGACATCTATTCTACCCAGGTAAACCCAAACCTTTGATGCAGCTTTCCATTACTTTATTTTTCTTTTTCTTCATTTTTTTTAAATTTTAGAATATTACAGGGGTACAAATGTTTTGGTTACATGGATTGCTTTTGTACTGCTTGAATCAAAGTCACAAGTATGCCCATTGCCCTGATAGTGTACACTGTACCCGTGAGGTATGATTTCACACATTCCCTCCTTCCTTCTCCCACCTGTATGATTTCTGTTGAGTTTTACTTCCATCTGTGCACATGAGTGATGACTGGTTAGTTCCAGTCTAATAGCACATGTGGTGTTTGTTTGTCCATTCTTGGAATACTTCACTTAGGAGGATGGTCTCCAGTTCCATCCAGATTGTTGCGAAAGGTATTAATTCATTTTTTATGGCTGAGTAGTACTCCATGGTGTATATATTACCACATTTTATTAATCTACTCATGAACTGATGGGCATGTGGGGGGATTCCACATCTTTGTGATTGTGAATTGTGCTGCAATAAACATTCTAGGGCAAGTGTCCTTTTGATAAAATGACTTTTTTTCCCCTTTGGGTTTTAAATACCCAGTAGTGGGATTGCTGGATCAAATGGTGGGTCTATTTTTAGTTCTTTGAGGAATGTCCATACTATTTTCCATAGAGGTTGCCTGAGTTTGCAGTCCCACCAGCAGTGTATAAGTGTTCCTTTCTCTCAGCATCCACACCAGTATCTATTGTTTTGGGACTTTCTGGAAAGCCATTCTCACTGGAGTTAGGTGATATCTCACTGTGGTTTCGATTGGCATTTCTCTGATAATTAGAGATGTTGAGCATTTTCTCATATGTTTTATTGGCCGTTAGTCTATCTTCTTTAGAAAAGCTTCTGTTCATGTGTTTTGCTCACTTTTAATGAGGTTGCTTGATTTTTTTTCTTGCTAATTTGCTTGAGTTCTTTGTAGATTCTGGTTATTAGCCCTCTATCAGATATATAGCATGCAAATATTTTCTCCCTTTCTATAGGTTGTCTATCTGCCCTATTGATTGTTCATAAGAGCATATGCCCAAGGCTGATTCAAGGTACAAAGCTTTGAGATAAATCCCAGTGGATGGGGTTTCACCTGGTTCTATAGTAGTTAGTAAACGTCTTCCTGAATACAATGGTCCTTTATGTATATTTGTGACTCAGCACCCTTCAGAGGTTCTGTGGAGGTTGTATTCCTGGTGCAAAAAATCCCAAATGACTCATCTGAAAGTAGAGAATTTGCAGCTGAGAGGTGACTGAGGGGCTTTCCTCCTTCAGGTGCAACAGGTATAACTAACACTTTGATTGGCTTCGGCAGCAGGATTCCAACATTGGAAAAGGATCAATGAATCAGAATGTTAGCTATTTCTCATGGTAGACATTTTTGCTTCTTTAGTGCTGAAGACTGAATCAGGAAAATCTGCGTTTATGACCACCCTGACTGTTTCATTCAGCTTTTTGCTCTCTACAGGCATCTGCTGGGGCCAGACTACACTGAAACAGTTTACTCACCCAGAGGAGAGGAAATCACCACACGCCCTGAGGACCTGGTAGGATCTGAATGCTTTCTAGGACTCTTTGGGATCTGCTGCTCACATTGTAAAATTCATAGGTCCAGGGACAACTTTAAAAAAATAATCAAAGAACTTGAAAGGAAAGTGCTAATCTGTAACCAGTGAGACAACAGATTGAAAACCACAATCAGCTTTTAAAGGTAGGAGTAGCAGGAGGCTTTTAAGTGTCGCATTCTTAGAACCAACCAAAGGTTCACTTCTCCCTAGAGCTATCTTATCCAGAAGTTAGAAATATTCTCCTCTATAGGTACTTGAAACCTCATGTCACTATTTACCGTTTTCTGAAGATACATGCTTTCATCCTAGGGTCAGCAATGGAATATCAATTATTTAATTAATATTTTTTATGTTTGGTTAAACTACCATCTTTTAGATAATGCTAAAAGGGCCCAGATGTCAGACATAAACAATCATGGCATAGAGAATCAGGGAAGAAAGGGAAGAAAATACAAAAAAGCTCAATCAAGAGGTGTTCCCAAGCTAAGAGTTTCTCAGAGCAATCCTCTAAACACATATGAGTCTCTCAAAAAAAAAAAAAAAAGACAAAAGTTGTGACACAACATGCCTCTTTGTTGCCTTCACTCACCAAAATTCTTAGTTCATGAATATTTGGATTTTTGCTAACATTGTCTTCAGAGGAAAGTATCTGATAAATTAATTCATGCTCAAATGTTAATGGCTGATGGTACATAATGTGGTACCTTTGCCAGGTCATCTATGAGACAATGTTTAGGTTGACGAGGTTTCTTCCAAAGGGGGGTGGGAATACAGATATGAAATTTCATATCCTTAGGCAAATCAGCTTCTTTTTAACCAGAGTTTTAAAATTAGCTTTCTTAGATCATTCCACATAAGTGGACCCCTAACTTTACCGATATGGACCAGCAACCATATCTGAATCTCTAGTTGTAGACAAATGTTCTGGGTTTGGGGGACTAGTAAAGGGATTCCACTAATAGACCAATTAAATGGTGACAGAATCAGTCAGAGGAGCTCAAGAGTGATAGTGTGGCATCTAGAGGACTCCAGAGTCCCAAAAAATAGGTGCCTCATTTTATTAACATGTGATGCATAGTGCCTTCAAGACTCAATACACGAGAGCCGAATTCCTGAAAGTTTGCCCCCAAGCCTGAGAGCCCACCAGGAGTACTATGAATCCCAAGGGAACTAGCTACATCTCAGAGGCAATATCCACTTTCGCCATGAGCCCACTTGGGTTTAACCTCCCTGGACTTTTCCTTAGTGCAAATTAGAGTCAGAAAAGCAGCTTAGCCCCAAATATGGGGAGTTCCCAGGGTCAGCTGTGGAGCAATTCATAAAACCTCTAAGGTTCTCACTGTTTTTGTTTCTGGGAATTGGTCTGACCACAGTCACTACTTGAAAAACTTTCCTACATATTCAAGATGGCAGCTCCCCTCACAACTATGATTTGTGTATTCTCATAGCATATATATATGCGCATGTACATATTTATATACATATATTTTTTTCTTGTAAAGCCTGTTTTTTTCCCACTCCAGGAACATTGTTACTATGAAGGAAACATCCTAAATGAAAAGGATTCTGTTGCCAGCATTAGTACCTGTGATGGGTTGAGGTGAGAGCCATTATCAAAAATATTAAACATCGTACAGCATTTTGTTACACAGAATGAAGTCTTCCTGGACATTATTATGTCTTCTTACTATTTTGGTAAATTTTTCTCCATTGCTAAAATTCTGACTCTTTGTGTTTGAAGTGAAGAATGAAGTCTCACCCTTGTACTTGTTTCATAATCTGCTGTGCTAGGAGGAGTGGGGCCAGGTGATGTTAAACACAAGTGCTGCACTCCAGACTTTAATGATATCTGAAAGAAAAAGAAATAAAAATGATATCTGAATCCATTTCCAAGTTTGTCCACCCTGCTTTCTGCAACAATTGTGTTTTGTTTGCTAGAAGATTCTACCATACAGTCATCCCAGTTGAACTTAATTTTTTAAAGTGTGTGTATGTATTTCTGCTTACATGGCTAATTCTTGTCCACTGGACAAAATTTGGAAAGCAAAAAAAAAAAGCACAGATAAGATAGTAACAACTACTACAAAATCTGACCTCTGTGTGATCACTATTGTTAACATTTTGCCATATTTACAGCCTTTTATGCATGTAAACAAATATATCTTTCACATGGTTGAAATATGAAATAAAACACAGAATTGGTCTTCCAACATGGTTCATACTTAACATGACATCATAAGTTTTTCCTAACTCATAAAATACCTTCACGGATATCATTTTTAATGACTATGTTGGCATTGTAATATTTCATCATGTGGATTCACTTTCTATTTCTGAACCTAATTATTTTACTAGAAGGAGGGATTCTTTAAACTACAGCTAGTCCCGACTTGTTACTCTGGCTGGCGCACTAATCGTTCTTTCTCTCCTCTGTGGTTCTTGGCATTTAAATATTCTTTTACTCCACTCCCCATTATATTCCTGGGATCTGCCAAGGAATATTTGTTAAATGGGTAAATAAACTATGGGAAAATATTTCCCATGCTCATGGTGCAGATCCCAAATTGTTTGGAATTGCTTTATCTTGGTGGTAATTCTTGTTTAGAATTCTCTTGATAAATAACTTAAGCTTTATTTTATGTTAAAAAATACTGATTATCACTTAAATTAGCAAAAGTTAGCTGAAAAGTCTAAGAATGAAAATGTTATGTGTGAAATTAAGATGAGGAGAGACATCAGTTCATTCCAAGGAGTAAACGTGACTTTTTGTGTTAGGAAATCCTGAAATACAAGTCGTCTTTGTATCTCACAGAGGGTACTTCACACATCATGAGCAAAGATACCTGATAAAGCCTCTGGAAAGTTCCGACCAGAAAGAACATGCTGTCCTCGTATATAGCCAGGAGGAACTAGACCCAACTAATGAGACATGTGGTGTGAGGAGTGTCGGCAGGAAACAAGGCCTGATTCGAACTTCTAGGTCACTAGAAAGCCCAGAGGTGAGTATATGTAATTCTCTTACCGCATCATTTATTTCTGTTGTCTCAGTAATGACATGAGATAGACTCATGTGCTCAGCAATGACTAATGTGTATAAAGCCTGGAATGTATGTATGTATTCTTCAGTATAACTTCTCTCTGTGGAGGGGAAAAAAATCTTTGTAAGCTTTTTAATCTTTTAGAATAAGGACAATTATTAACAATGATCTTTTATTCTTTGTAAAGCAAGAAGATTTCCTTCAGGCACAGAAATACATTGATCTCTTTTTGGTGCTGGATAATGCCTTTGTGAGTATGAACTATGTGTGCCTCCTGGTGAGGTTAGTCCACTGTTAAGTTTACTTATCAAGAAAAAGCAAGCAGTGAGCTGCTCTAGCTAAGAATGCTGTCCGACCACCTGGTTGTCTTGTCTGTTCTACCTCCCTGGCCAGCAATAGTTTTTATCTCCCCACTGCCTTTAATATCCATCTGCCACCAAAATATTCAAATGAGGACACTATACTTAACACCAGCTAGCCATAGGAAGTCAACCACAAAATGCAAAATAAAAAAGGATGAGTTATTAAAATATTTCTACATTTAAAACACAAATATATATTTAATATAACTATTATATATAAAGTTGACAAAAAACTACATGTAACTTCTAAATTATGTTACTGTATATAGAGAAAAAACATGCTAGAATCTGTTACTACCTAGCAAATATTGCTCTGTAATCAAATTTTAATAATACTTAATAATTTATATTAATAATTATAATGTAATTAATTATAAAATTATAATTAATCATTAACATAATTGTTAATAAATTATCAATAATTTAATAATAATAAAATTTTATAAAAATCAAATTTTAATAATTGGTAGCAAAGCATGCACATTATTAATTTGATTTATTTAACTTGAAAATGAAGAACACTAGCATTTTATATGAATGCCTAACTTTTCTCTTACCAAAAAACTCTTCCATTTGAAATAGAATTTATTGACGCACAGAGTCATACGTAATTTAGTCAAGCAATAAATAGATTGTTATTTATTTATATAAATAAATATAAATTATGTTAAATGTATATTTTTTTCTTAAAATGTGAAATCCTGTACTCCATCAGCTTTCTCATTTTAATTTGGTGTTTAATTATACTTTGCATTTTGTATTTTACAGTATAAGAATTATAAGGAGAATCTAACGCTGATAAGAAGCTTCGTGTTTGACGTGGTGAACCTACTCAATGTGGTGAGATATCTATCATATAAACCTGTGTTTCTACCTAGAAGCTTGGAGTTTCTCTATGATCCCACCAACACGGGGCTAAGAGGGTCACAGTGCCGTAGGGTCAGCAGTTCTGGGAAAAACAGTGATCCACCATCAAGGTAAAATCCCATATTTTGTAGAAGGCAACTTCTAGGATTTTTGTTTTCAAAATAGAAATTCATCACTTGTGGTCTATCACTTATGGCTAGCAAAAGCTCTCAAGCACTAAAGGAATACCAAATATTTTCATGAAGAAAAATGCTCTTTCCACAGATTTATAACACCATAGATGTTCACGTGGCCTTGGTCGGTATGGAAATCTGGTCTGATGGTGATAAGATAAACGTGGTACCTGAGACAGGCACCATCTTTAACAACTTCCTGAAGTGGCATAGTTCTAACCTGGGGAAAAAGAAGATACATGACCATGCTCAGCTTCTCAGGTGAGCATATGCTGGCCAGGCCCAGGTGTACATAGGCAGAATGGATAGTTATCCCTGAGGTTCGTTGGCAAAAATTTCTGCTAAATCATATCTCCCCTATCAATTGTCAAAATGCTTGAAGTTCTACCATTAGCAGTGCACCTGTGAGAATATTGGAGGCCTATATCGGATCAGTAGAATGAGCTCTCGGATGTGAGATAACAATCTGTGGCCATTATAATGCTACAGAATAATAGAGGCTTTCCTGGGCCCTAGTGAATACATTAAATAAGAAGGTTAGGGCAGCCAGGGAATTCTGTAACATGATTAACAAAAGCTAATGGGTCTAAAGACTCAGATTGTAACAATGTATCTGTAACTTTCATATAGCGGGATTGGCTTCAGCAATCGACGTATAGGAATGGCAGCGTCGAATTCCTTGTGTTCTCCATCTTCAGTGGCTGTTATTGAGGTTTGTAAACTTCAAGTTCCCTGTGGCTCTGTGTCTTTTATGAAGACCAGCATGATGCTTTATACAGAGTTGACACAATGAACATTTGCGGAATCAATAAATCAAAGTAGGAATGAAACTACTGCCAGATTATTGCGCTGAAGATTCCTCGGATTATGAAAGAGAATATCCCCTTATAGTGGCCTTCCCAGAAGCCTTCATTCTTTAGTACATGTTAGGGAATGAGAGCGGGATTATTGAAACCGAGTGGGGATTCCAGTACCTTCTGTGGCCGGGGCTAACTCTAAATTAGTCATTTCCAGTATCTGTGTCCAGAGAAATATGATAAGGAATAAAGGTGCACGTACGTGCAAGCACTACTAACGACATAGCATGATAATAATAGGTTTTGGAGACCTCTGATATAATAGCTATTAGTACTTCCTATAAAGAATGTAATTAATTTAACCATGGTTTGTTTACTGAAAACTTAGTATCTATTAGTTCAACAAATATTTATTGAGCACCAATGTTTATTGCATTCGTAGGACCCAACCATTGCAAATGTTCTTTCAATATTTTGCAATAAACAATGACAATAAGAGAAGCTTAGCGATTCCTTATTTTTCGTTTCTCAAGCTATTTTTAAGTGCTGCACACTGATAACAATGGCAACAATGGAGAACTAACTGAATAGGAAGTAATAGAAGTTTCCACTTTTTTCCAGGCTAAAAGAAAGAACAGTGTGGCTCTTGTAGGAGTGATGTCACATGAGCTGGGCCATGTCCTAGGGATGCCTGATGTTCCGTATGACACTAAATGTCCCTCTGGCAGTTGTGTGATGAATCAATATCTGAGGTGAGATCTTGTCCCCCTGGAGAAAAACAAATATTTCCAAAAACTTGAAGAATTCAGATGCCATCTATGTATGTTGGATGGGCATTTTTTTCCCCTAAAGGCTGTGTATCCCATTAGTTAATCTCCAGTCTCTTGAAGCACAGGTTTGACCAGCTATCAGGGCTCACTCTTTAACATTTCCAAATGTGCCAACACGAAGCTTATAGTGTGGTGACCCTATTATTCTAACTTAAAATATTTTTAACTTAAAATGATATCATAGTTTTCAAGAATAATTAAGATGATGACAGCATCTTATTTTTCTGTCATCAATCAACCCATCAGTATTACATAGTTAGTAAATCACCTGTTAATGCCGGGCGTTTTGCAAAGACTTGGGATAGAAAAATGAAGAAAACATACCTTATTCTTAAAGTGCTCATGAATATGAAGAGAAATATGTCCGTAGATCCTAGAAGTCTGCAATTATTTCCCTTCGCTGATTCATTACTCTTATCTCTTACCACTCATCCCTCAAAGCAAGATGAGCAGATGATAATAAATGGTAATGGTCATCACTGTTATCATTTAGGGACAATACTGAATCCACGTGAAAGTTTAAATTCTTCCAGCCCTGCACTGGGTCTCTAGGGAAAAAAAATTCCCATCAGTATGAATGCTCTACTGGCCCCCACATTTAATACAGGGAATTCCTCAACAGTTACTAAATTTGGAATTTAGATTGAACTGCGTCATATGATCAGATAAGTCAGATTCTCTTGTTCATTTATCACACAAAAGCCAGCACACTGTGTATCATGTTATATCTGAGTTTTCTTCTGGTTACAGTTCAAAATTCCCGAAAGATTTCAGTGCATCCTGCCGCTTACACTTTGAAAGATACCTTTTATCTCAGAAACCAAAGTGCCTGCTGCAAGCGCCTGTCCCTAAAAACATAATGACAAAACCAGTGTGTGGGAACCGACTTCTGGAAGTGGGAGAAGACTGTGATTGTGGCTCTCCTAAGGTATGAAAATAGATGAGGTTTAAAATACAAGTTGCCTTTAAAGTTTCTCAGAAAATGTATGTACACAGTTCATCACGCAGTTCTCATACATTTCAAAAGTCTATTCTGAAGTATTTTCCTAGTTTTCTTTCTGCTGTAAGTATGTGTAATATTGTCTTTTTTATTTCAAGTTCTAATTCATTAGCATTATTTATGATGATATTTTTATCTTAAGCAGCTATCTTAGTGACTTATCAATTATTTTCAAAATCTTTTTTTTTCTGGTAGAGAATTGTATCACAGACAATAATGAAAATATACTTTTCAATTATTTCCATATTTTTCTATTTCTCATGGTATTTTTTAAAAACTTCCATTAAAACATACAATATAAGTAATTGTTGCCTTATCCTTTATTGTGTTGTATAAATTTTACAATTTGCCATATAGCTTTTCTTTCTCATGATGATGCATCATTCTTTTTATAGGTTACTTATATGTGCTTAAGTAATTCAATAATGGCTGCTGAATTTTTATCAAATTTTGCCATTTATCACAATAATATTAATTATTTTCTCACCTTAGTCTCTTAATATGATGGATTATATTACTTTATTCTACTCAGTTGAGATACCCTTGCATGGTAGGTGAAGAAAAAAAAAAACTCCTCACATAGTTAGAGAGTTATCATATTAATAATCTGTGGTTTTATTAGTATTTTATTCACATTTTTACATTTGTATTCATAAGTAAGAATTGTGTGTGTGTGTGTGCATGTGTGTGTTCATTGCCAGTCCCACTATGAGAAATTGCAGGCTGGGTAAAATACATTAGAGATTTAAAAAACATTTTTTTCTCTCTACTTTCAAACAGTTTGAATAGTATAGAAATATTCTTCCTTGAAGTTTTAAATTAATACCATCTAGACCAAATGTATCTGGAGTCATTCTTGGATAACTTTATTTCTGGCCTTTTGAGGGATAGTTTTCATTGCTCATAATTCTTCTTTCCTATTATTAAATGTCCTTGTTCATTTCTAATGAAATTTGTATAGCAGAGTAATTACGTTGAATAAGTGGAATTTCATTGCTTTCTTGCACCAGAATTCTATGCACCTAGTGTATGGGAAGAAAAATACTGAACCCACTGTCCCCTCTTGTGTGTGTTCTTTGAAGGATTGCACCAGTCCGTGCTGTGAGGCCCTGACCTGCAAACTAAAGCCTGCAGCTGACTGTGGAGACATCCCCAACCATGTCACGTAAGACTTTTTGTTTTCTTTGTTCCAAAGTATTGTCTCAGTGTTATTTCAGCTTTGAGAAAGATGTGCCCTTAAGTTCTGTAATACAGTAAAACACAATTTATATTTTATAAATAACTCACTTTTGGAGAGGAAAAGACAGTGACCATTATGAACATGGCTAAGGGTGGATAGACATACACACTCATGAGAAAAGTGGCTACTTTGACATCTGTGAGATTAGGGCTGCCGAAATCTGTGCTGAAAATTGCATAAATTCCTGTTACTGGTGATGAGTTTAATGCAAACTAAAATGAGAAAAAGAAAAGTATATTTAAACATAGCCTCAGTAATGAATACATTTTATTCTTGGTTAAGAGCTGATAATTGTAACTTGCAAGGTAGTCAGAAAATCAATAGCATTTAAGAATATGGCTATAAGATTTGGCAATTTTGTTCCTTTTGTTATAAGTTGTCTCAATGAGTCATAAGTATTATTTTTGTGTCTTATACAATCCTATTCATATAGGATTGGGCTAGAAAACCCAGATGCATAGAATGTGGTATTGTTTCAGTAAAAAATATTCTCTGAATATAAAAATGGCAATAACGGCAACAAAAATCACTAATAGGGGAAAGACTCAGGTTACATTGTATGGGAGGAGCTATTCTCTACCCGTCTTTCTGGAATGGAAACTGCAGAGGGAGTAGAAAGAAAATAATTGACTCAAATATCATTGACTATCATTTTCTCAGAAAAGGACCAACAAGGTCAAGGATAAGAACTATCACTTGTTTATTTACCACGCACCTCTTAACAGCCTGTGTGAACCATGGTATGAATCCACTCTGTGGGAATTTTGGAAATTGTGCCCAGACTAGAAGCATAGTATCTAAAGAAAAAAAAAAAAATCCAGCAGGAGGCTGTTCACCTATCATTCCAAGCCCTTAAAAAATTGGATTTTTTTTAGATCTAGATTTTTTTAGAATCTAACTTACAACCATGGAGAGAAAATTGGACAGAGACTCAGGAAACTTCATTTCTAGTCTTGTCTGCCAAAAACTAGCTGTGGGACTTTGAACCAAGATATTTAATTAGTTTTCTCACTTATAAAAAATGCAACTAATGATATTGTCTCTTAGTAAGGTTATTAGTATTATTTGAATTCTACAAATTTTCATTATCATTATTATATAGTATTTTATAATTTATAATAACCATGGCTTCCAAACATTTTTTTTTCCCTTTTAACCAGAAAGTGAATGAAAAAGTCGACTTCATTGAAAGGGTACCTCGCCAGGACAAGAACCAAGAACACTAATCATGCCAGATATCTTGTGTATTTTTATCTCTGTACTTAGATATATTTGCTTTTCACTTGGCATTCTACTCTCTATAGATTTACCAGTGCAGCCAACTGGTAAATGGATGTACTTAGAGAAGTTGCTTGTTTGTTTAAGCCTGGTCTTTCATGTTGTTCTCAAGATCATAAATTTACGACCTAGTTCTGCTCTTTGGAGAACAAAAGATACTAACTTTTGACCAAAACATCTCAGAAAGCTCTGCTGAATTATTCAGAGTCGATCAAGAATTGTAAAATTACAGGTGACTTGTGCTTTAAGCCCTCTTTCATTTTACTAAGATAGCCTGTGAAAAAATGAGAGCACTTGACGGGTGAAGGCTTTGGCCGCAGAGAGGAGAAAGAGATCAGGTTCCATGTTCCTCCTCCATGTTCACCTTACTTTGCTCTTATAAATGTGGTATTTTTCTATATCACAGCAAGCATAATTAAATATAAACATTTTTTCATTTTATCACGTATAATCCTATACTATGCACATCTCTTTCATTATCACATATAATGGTTTATTTTGAGAAGTCTACATTGATTACATTCTTTTTTTATTTTATTTTATTTTTTTTTGAGACAGAATCTCATTCTGTCTCCCCAGCTACAGTGCGGTGGCGTCATTGTAGCTCACAGCAACCTCAAACTCCTGGGCTCAAGCGATCCTCCTGCCTCAGCCTCCCGAGTAGCTGGGACTACAGGCATGCACCATAATGCTTGGTTAATTTTTCTATTTTTAGTAGAGACAGGGTCTCACTCTTGCTCAGGCTGGTCTCAAACTCCTGAGCTCAAGCCGTCCTCCTGCCTTGGCGTCCCCAGAGTGCTAGGATTACAGGCGTGAGCCACTGTGCCCAGCCCATAGCTTTAATTGAGCTAGAAAGGAAGGATTTCATTCATCTATTGATTTAATGAAGCATCATGCCAATAAAAACACAACTGTTTGAGGTTTTTCTGTGTGGTTATTTTCAAAAATGAATATTTCCAAGCCATGCTGTAGGTTCATGTTAGGCGTTGAAGCCTCACGTAATTAGAAAATTTCCCCTGTGGTCACTTGGCAGTATTGCCTTGGAGAGCCAGGCTGCGCTATGTTCACGTGAGAAGAGGTCACATGATCTTTTAATGCGTACAGGGCAATGACGTGAGGCCAGCCACACAGGAAGACTAGACTTCTTCCCGAGGTTTCGTTATCTCAGTATGTTTTAATAATTATTCACAAAAAGAGAAATTCCTCAAATTTCCATGTATACCAGTGCTGGGAGAATAGAACCTTAGTCATTGAGCTTTGAAATCAGTGGCCTCCTGGGAAACCCTGCCTGCTGGTGGTGGCCATCTGCCCCTTCCTGGCCTCTCTGTCACTGGTGGGCGGGCACTGACAGTGTTCCAGGTGAAGCTGCTTGCCACGTGTGTGTGTCAGCCCGGGTGCTGCCCCAGGACGTGCCTTGCCAGGATCTCCACTGCCTACTGCTCTGATACAAACTTCCAGCCCGTTCTTCCAAGGTAAAAAAGGTTTCTATTTTTGTTGTTATTGTTCTCCAAAAACATATTTTTCTATTTCAAAATATTAAGGGGGTAGAGGTTTTTGTGGTTTTTTTTTTTTGATACATGGCTTGAATCGGGGCTATAAATGTACCCATCACCAGAATAGTGTTCACTGTGCCCGTTAGGTGGGTTTTTGCCTTCCTCCTCTTCCCCCCGCCCCCTGCTTGATTTACAATGACTTTTACTTTCCTCTGTGTACTTGTGTGGCCATTGGTTAGTTCCATTTGTTAGATGACACGTGGGGTGTTTGTTTTTCCATTCTTGAGCTACTTCAGCTAGGATAATGGTCTCCGGTTCTTTCCAAATTGCTGCAAAGGCATTAATTCATCCTTGAAAAAAAATGTTTCTTAAGGCATCTTTTTCCCCAACTTCACCCTCAGGTAGAGGCTGATAGTACAACTACTTGAGCTGCAAGGATTAAAGCCAGTGGCAGCTGGGGACAGCTATCAGGGGCTCAGGAGTGTCAATCGTTAAATGTTAAGGAATATTGTGAGCTGGTTGTTAAACACAACCATTACTGAAACCCAACTTTTATAAATTTACAATTAATTAAGTTATATTAAAAGAAAAGGAAATACTCAAAACATATTACTTCCTAACTTTTATACTACACTTTATTAAGCTATGCTGTTTGGTTAAGTCTGTGTGTCTGAGACCCAAGTCCTTTCCTAACTAAAATATCATATTTCATAAATTTTAATTTTGAAATGATTCTTCGTTTATCATGAAAATGTCCGCTTAAAGATTTAGGTATTTTTTAAAGGCTCTTTGTTATTGACATACCCCCCAAATAACAAATTGAAATGAAATGTTTCCCATAGAATTTACTGGGAGTTATAGAATTTTTCAGAAAAAAAATACGTCATTACTATGATAAAGAATTAAATACTATTTTTGGAAACCTCCAGATGGTTAGTATGTTGGTAGACCAAACATCTGGATGGTTTGCTTTTGCTGTTTAGCAATGTGGATACAGTTTAACAGTTAAATGTGATGTGTTTTAACATCTAGCAATGACTTTTCAAAGGCATAATTCTGTTTCCAACCAAAGCAGAAACAAAACACCATCATAAATCTGTTCACTGTGTTTTTTCAAAGTATTTTCCCGTTTTTTATCTACTTTGCTTCTTAACGAAATTGATAAGAGACATGCATGACAAATATTTTTATTGGGGGAGAGTCTATGCCAAAAAGATTATTAAGTGATAAATCTAAGGTTCTGTAGAAAACGTATGGCAAACATGGAACTCAGACTCAAGTCCAGAGTCCAAAAGCCAGGAATTTCATCATTTTATCCTCTATTCTGATGGGATTGTATCTTGAGAAGAATGAATGCTACGTGTTAAAGTATTTAGACAGCACACTTCATTTATCGATACTTACAGTGTATCAAATACTAAGAGAACATAGGATGGTGTTAGGAAGTACATGTGGGCTTTTGAAGTACAAGCCCTATGATAGTGCTTAGTGATTTACTTTGCAAAGACACTGATTGCTCCTATGAACAAGAATGGTGGAGAGGACTTGGTAAAGCCTGCTGTTGATGGACCAAAACAAATAACAGACTAAAAGTATGGAAAAAACACTGTGTTTTAAGGAAGGTATTCTGAAGTAGGCATTCTGGAATCTCATGCCAGAAGTTGGGCTTTCTTCTGGAAGTTTTCTTTAGAATGAGGGTTTGATTAAAGAATACTAGGGTGTCCACAGGCCCAGTACCTTACCACCTAGCACATAGTTTAACACCTGGCCCATAGCTTGGCACCAGCTAGGCACTAAAAGAATAAAAGCAAGAATGAATGAATGAATGAATGAATGAATGAAACAGTGTACCATGAGAGAATGGGAGGAGAGAGCTGCACACAATGTCTTTTTAGCTTTACTCATTCTGAAACCTACCACCACCTAGTGAGAACCCTAAACTGGCAGAACTTTTCATTCTAAAATCACATTAATCTGGATTTTGGTATCTTTATCAACCTAGGATGAGAGGCAAGAAGAGAGAAACCTGTGGGAGGAAGATAATCCCCTCCCTCATTTTACAATTAACAAAAAAAAAGGGAAAACCACACATGCTGTTGTGTCACATGTATCAAGTTCCGCAGGATATAAGAAAGCAGTAAGAAATCAGAGTGGAGGGTAGTTAATAAGGTTGGCATTGACCGGTGGGAAGAAGATGAGAGGGAGAATCCAAGGGTTGAAAATTTAGTACTGATTGGTTAAATTAGAGCTGGCATTGAGAAGAAAATTGCACAACTCCTCAAATATTGCGGAGAGAGTGCTGGCTGGAGATTGTGGTCTCATGGGCAGGGCTCGCTCACTGTCCTGCTGATGCCGCGTGCTGATTCCTGGAAGAGTTATTGCTTCCTTCTTATAAACACATCTTAAATCCCCAAAAAGAAAAGCAAAGCTAAATAAAGGCCTTCTCAAAACAAAACAAAACAAACAAACAAAAAAAACTATTGTATACCTAATAAAAACAAGAAATAAATGCTACTGTGAAACACAAACATAAATAGAGTGATGTTTTAGAGTGCAGCTGTCTGCCCTTAAGACCAACGCCAGCCCGAAGGTGTCTTCATGTGTTGTGCCAGCTTCCCCTTCTCCTCCTCTTTGTTTCCATGTAGGCAATTCCATTTTATTACCTATTACTTAATCTTTCTTCCTCAATTTCTGATCCCTGACAATTCCTAAAAATCCTGCTTGCTGTGAACCACTTGTAAGGCCCCTCCCGGTAAGTTCACAGGAAAGTTGCTTGCTCCCCTGCGAGTGGCTGTCTCCCCCGAATGCTTTTGACCAGGGACCCAGTTGGCCAGAGACAGGGACCATGAAGGGCATTTCCTCTGCCCAGCCAGCCTCTGTGCCCACAGAGCAGAATGGAAGGCCTTCTGCAAGCTGCTCTGGCTGAGACAGAGAGGGCCTTGGAGACCAAAGCCTTCTTGCCTTCCTCGGCCTTTGCATGTCCTCTGCTTTCTCTTGCATCAGATGGGCTGTGACCAGAGCACTGCTGTTGGGCAGAGTAGAAACCTCCAGAATCAGGGTGTGTGGACAGGACTCAGAGCCAAGCCTTTGTGGACTCAATCTAGGACTTTGTCTTCCCTCGTATGGCCATGATGTTTGCAGTAGGAATGCCCAGGTCTCCGTCCTGTGTTAAATCCTTGGTGATTAACATAGTAACAACCCTCAGAGTTTGTTGGTTGAGCTGTATGCCAGCATGTTAGACATCTTACCTAGGACCTGTCTCTGAACCACATCGTGCCCACAGCCTCTGCCGCCAGCCCAATCTGCATTTCCTTTGGGTCACCTTAAGGAAAGCTGATCTTCTCGGGCTGGGAGCCGCATCCCTGGCCAAGCCTCATGCATTCGGTTCAGTATAAGCAACTCCCCTCTGGTCAACTGTTGAATGGATCCATAATTGGCCTCTGTCTTCCACCCAAATGTCTTTCTTGGTTCCGCTTTTGATTTGAGACTAAATTCGAGACTCAAGAGTTTGCAAGAATCTTATTCCTTACTCATTTCAGATTCTGCCAGTTTTCCACCTGAAATGGTTTTCCACCTTAGAGCTTGTATTCTTTTAGATTTTACATATAGTGACATGATGCACATCAAGTTCATTTTCATGTATAGTGTTAGGTAATTTCCGATGCACATTTTTTGCAAATATATGGCTCCAGAGTCAGCCTCCGTCCAAGGAAAGCATAACTGGACCAAGAGATGCCTGGCAAACTGGGAAGTACTGGTGGGCATGCATAACTCACCAGGTATCTTTCAAATACCATGTGGTTAGTTACTGTATTTCACATTCTTTCACATTATAACATTTACGAGGTTGAGATACTGCTTGTAACATATAGGCATGCATATCTCTTATGAACATACATAGACATGCAACACACTTTATAAAGTTCCCCTTCCCCCCACCTAAGGACTATGATTAAATTGATGCTGTGATTTACCAGCATGCTGTCTGTGAGTGGAGAAAATGCACTCATTACTGTGGGAATTCTAAAATGATAATGATACTAACCATATTTGAAAGCCATATTTTGAACTATTAGTGACTTTCTCTTTTGCATTAAGAAAACATGTATCCTTGAGAGGCCGAGGCGGGTGGATCCTTTGAGCTCAGGAGTTTGAGACCAGCCTGAGCAAGAGCGAGACCCTGTCTCTACTAAAAAATAGAAATTAGCTGGACAACTAAAAATATATAGAAAAAAATTAACCAGGCATGGTGGCACATGCCTGTAGTCCCAGCTACTTGGAAGGCTGAGGCAGGAGGATCACTTGAGCCCAGGAATTTGAGGTTGCTATGAGCTAGGCTGATGCACTGTAGCCAGGGTGACAGAGCTGGACTCTGCCTCAAAAAAAAAAAAAAAAAACATGCATCTTGTTTCTCTTTTATTATGCAATTGTGACACCTGCTGTCAGCAATACAGAACTTACCCTCTGGTCAAAAGCAGGCCTTTCCTATGGAAAAGAAAGAAACATTGCTAGCACATGAAAATTCTAAGGGAAGATGAGCAAGTAACAGTTTTGTTTTCTTCTGACTATTGAAAATCCAGTATTAAGCATTTTGTGTTGAAACAGTGTAAACAGCCCTCCCCCTCCCTGCCTTTTTCGTGAGGATGTCATCATGAGCCATGAGGTGACCAATGGGTGGACTAATATTTGTAGGCATCCACCCAACCTTTGGGTGGATAGAGAGAAGCCTTCCCTAGTTGCTAGGTCCCTCTGTATGTGTGCCCCTGCCTTTTTTTGAAATATGACTTTATCAAGGTATAGTTTAAACACAATAAGATGCACTTACTTTCAGGACACAGTTCAATGATTATTAACACGTGTAATCACTCCCACCATCAAAATATATTTCCATTTGTCATTTTTTATGCCCCATCCTAGTCAGTCCCAACCCCACCCTGGGTCCCAGGCAATCACTGATCTGCTTTCTAGCACCGTAGATGAAGTTGTCTTCTCTAGTTTCAAGCAAAGGGTGTCATCCGGTGTATACTTTGTATATACTTTGTATCCAGCATCTTTCAGTCAAAATAATGTCGACGAGCAACAGTAACATTATTTCAGTTACTGTTGCTGCATAACTAATCACCTCAAAACTCAACAGTAGGAAACAAATGGTTTGGGATGCTCCTTAATTCTGTAGGTCAGGATTTCCCCGGGCCACAATAGGGACAGCTCTGTGATATCGAGGGCCTCGGCTGGAAATATGGACAGATGCCTGAGTAAATGTCCAGGGGCCAGAGCAGTGGAGGTGACTTTGCTCACATGCCTGAGGGGTGGTGGTAATTACTGGCAGAGAACTGATTGCATGTTTGGGCTGGAACCCTTACATGTGGCCTTCTCACAGCATCGTGTTCTCAGAGTAGTGAGGGACCTGCATGGTACGTCAGGGATCCCAAACTAAGCGCCACCAGGGAACCAGGCAGAAGCTACATGGCCTTTTCTAACCTAGTCATGGAGGTTACCTAGCTTGACTTGGGTTTGTTATATTGCCTGCAAGTGCATTGCTGTTGTCAGCCTAGATGCACGTGGAGGCCCAACAGAGAATGTGACAAAGGACCTGGGAACATATGTTAAAACTGCCACATCTATTTAATTGTGTGCAGTAGCACTATTTCTGGAAGTCACTTAGTAGTGTTCCATTGTATGGCTATACTAGGATTCTTTTGATCCATGTAGCTATTCATGGGTATTTAGGTGATTTCTATTATAGTTTTTGGCTATTGTGAACAGAACTGTAATGAACATGTGTGTACAAGTCTTTGGGTGGACGTAGATTTTCATATCTCAGTGATGCTCAGAAGTGAGAAGGCGAACGGAATAGTGGAAACTCACAAATGAGTTTATGAGCCCAGGTCAAAGAGACCTGGGCTTGAACAAAGCTCACCATTTGCTCGTTGTCCTTGAGCAGGTGGATTTCTCTCTTGAGCCTCAGGTTTTTTTTTTTTTTAGTTTGTAAAATGGGTAAATGGTAACTAACAAATATTGTTAAAACAGAATGAGCAAGTGCCTGAAAGGGTGAACACTCAGGGAATCAGTTTTATTTTATCATTAGTTACAGAGGTTAATTACAAACCCAGCTCAGATGCATTCCAACCCAAGGACTCTCTGGGTGCCAAAATACTTTCCTTAACTTTCTTCTGCCAGTAGAGAACCTTGGCAGTGGGGAGTTTCTGGCACAGGTTTGAGGACCATCCTCAGCCTCTGGCCCATGATTAATGGGGTGCTGTGGTGCAGGCACACACAGATCAAGCTGTGCCGGAAGGTACCACTGTGGGTGAAAATGGTCTACAGAATTTGGATGGGCCAACTGTAGAGATGCTATCGCATTCATTTCTATTTTCAAAAAAAAAAAAAAAAAAAAAAAAGAATGATGGATATTTAAGTTATTACAAGTATTAATATGACCTCAGCTCCCAGTATTTGATGGTTCATGAATAGCTCTTGATCACAGGTAATTCTGGGCCTTTTCAGCAGCCCTCGCTCGGCTAACTATACAGAGACCTAGAATATAATACAAATGTTTAGGAAAATGAGAGTTGTAGTAGTAAATTTTTTTCAGTCACAATCTATGCTATTTATCCTCTATTCTGTAAACAGAATGTGACACTAAAGTTATGATAAATTAGTCAGCTTCTTAAACTGTTTATTGAGTCCCAACACTGTGCATGATCTGGTGTTTGTAGACCCTGCAGGGGGGGACACGTGAATGTTAGCCATGGCTTCTGTCTTCAAGGAGCTTGCGCATATTTTGGAAAATAAAATGAAACTCTGACTAATAGTTTCTGGCATTACAAGTGTCTGGGAGCAGCAACAGATAGAGGACATGCACCTTCCAATATGTCACCTTATTAAGATCTAAACAAAACTACCTTACTAATTATTTCAGACCTCATTACAGCTAGTCCACAAGAACAAGCAAAACAAAGATCTAAAACTCACTCAAAGGTACACACACACCAACATGCAGACTGAAGGGCAGAGGTAGGCAGAGTGTTAGGAGTCAGGGAAGGGTCACAGAGGAATCATGAAAAATGCAATCCCACACGTGTGGGTTTGGGAAAGGTGGGTGTGGGGCGGGTTTCAGCAAAACTGTAGGAAGATGAAAGGAGAGACAGCTACATGGGAGAACTCACACAGCTATGGCAAAAAAAGGAACAGGGACACCAAGAACTGAGTAGGCTAACCAACCAAATCATCAGTTCATGAAAAATACAGTTCTTACTTTTTTTTCCAGTAGATTTTAAAACATTTTGCAAACAATAGCTGGCCATGATAACTTATATCTGTTTACATTTGGCCATGCATGCTACTAGGAAATCCTCTTCAGAAAGGCAGGTGAGTCTAGAGTCTTGATCACTCATTGATAATACTCAGTTTCTTAAAAGGAAAATGTAAGCTATAATGACAATATCCTCAAATTAACGGCTAATTCACACTAAACGTATTTATTGGCAGGCTACTATATGTGAGGGATTATTCTGGACATTGGGGATGTAGCATGAACCCACAGACAAAATTCTCAATATTCTAGTAGAGGGAAGGAGATGAAAAATCCATAAATAAAGGTCTTCATTGGCCAGATGCTATAAAAAGTGCTAGGATAAAAAAACCAAGTGTGGAGGGGGATGAGTGTTTAGATGTATGTATGTGCAGGACGATGCAATTTAAAATAGAGTGGGAAGCACTTGGTCATTCTGAAAAATGGGAAGGTCTTATTGAAAAGGTGACATTGGAAGAAAGAACTAAAAGAGGTGAGGGAGAGAGCCATGAGCATGGAGCCCTGAAAGGACAGCACGCTGGCGTATTTGTTGGCCCCCAAGAAGAACAGAGTAGCTGAAAGGAGTGCAGGAGAAGAAAGGGTGGTGAGTCCCAGAGCACCAGAGAAAGCAGGGACTTGGAGAGCATTACAAGGAATTTAGCTTCTACTTACAGCTAGATAAGAAGCCATTGCAGGGTTTTAAACAGAGGAATGACATGGCATTGCATCCATTTGAAGAGGGAGACTGGCTATTTTTGGAAAATAGAATTATGGGAGAGAAGCAAGGATAGAAGCAGGGAAGCCTCTGATAAGGAGGTTATTACAGAAATCCAAGCGAGAGATGACTAGGGATTTGCTCAGACTGGTAGTCGTGGAGAAGATGAGCAGGGGCTAGAATCTGATTATATTCTGAAGGTTGAGACAACAAAATTTCCTGACACATTTTGTGTGGAGTGTGAGACAAAGGTGTCCAGGATGGCTCCAGTGTCTTTGGCTTGAGTAGCTATGGTGACATCTCTCAGAAGCTAAGCAGGGTTGGGCCTGGTTAGTACTTGGATGGGAGACATGATTGCTATTTATCTGAGATGAGGAAGACATTTGGAAAAATAATTTTGAAGATAAAGATTAGGAGTTTAATTTTTGTATAAATTAAAATTGAGGTGCCTACTGGGCATCAAAATGGAGATGACAGATCAATAACTGAAGTCAAGGGAATATTTCTGGGTTATATGAATTTGACAGTCATCAACATAGCTAAAGATTTTGAAACATGCAATTTGTTGAGATTCCCCAAAGGAATAAGTGTAGACAGAAAGCAGGATAAGCAAAAAGCATGGGCTTTGGGGCCCGTGCAACGTTTAAATGTCTGGAGCATGAGAAGAAATAAGTGAACGGAAGTGAGAAGGAGCTGCTAATGAGAAAGAAAAAGCTGGCCTGAAAGGCAAGTAGAGAACGTGTATTGAAAAAAAAAGATGATCAATAAATAACAGATCAGGCATGACTGAGAGGTCCAATGAAATCAGGAAAGCTAAGAACCAACCACTGGATGTAAAATATGGGGCTCGTTGGTGAGTACTTGCCATAGAGTAGTGGAGACAGAAACCTGATGGGGGGGTGACTTAGAGTATGAAGAGAAGAACTCTAGGGATAATGATTATAGATAACTCTTTGAAGAGATTTAGTTACAAAGGGATCAGAAAAATGTTGAGGTTGCTGGAAGCAGATGTGAGATCAAGAGAGTTGCTATAATTTGTTTAAAGATGAAGGAAATTAGAGCTTGTCTGGATGCTCATGGAAATGCTCCAGGATGGAGGGGGAAGGGAAGATGCAAGAGGGGGCTAATTGCTGCCAGCACGTTGTCTTTTCATGGGGAAAGGAGCGGAGTCTAGTGTACAAGTGTAAGTGTCAATATTCGATAGGAGCATGGCCCATTCACCCTTGGGAACTGTAAGATAGTCAGAGGATAGGGCACAGATGGGTGGGAAATTTGATGGTGGGCTTGTAGAAATTCCTTTCTGATTGTCTCTCTTTTTTTCACTAAATAGGAAGCAAGGTCATCAGTTATCAGAGATCAGGGAGGAGGTGTTAGAGAACTGAAGAGTGAGAATAAGCTGTGACATGGTTCTGTAGGAATATGGGATTTATGAGTAGAATCCTGAATGCTATCACCTTGGACCTACTTATTCAACAGGAGAAAATCTAATTATATTGCTTTTCATACCCTGTCACCAGTTGGCTTTAAATCTGTGTGATGTAAACCATTTAGACCTTACTGAATTTAGCATATTTCTTAAAGCTGCTGTGAAGCAGTGAAATTGAAGGTGAGAAAGTTGTCAACCCTTTAACAAAATTGAGAGTTATGTATGTGTTATGCACTATTCTTTAGTTATCTTATTTCATGTACATAGTGATCCTATATAGAACGCACTACTACTATCCCTAGTTGATAATGAGAAAACCAAGATTCCAGGCATATCAAGTAATTTGTTCAATGTGACTAGCTAAATAATGTGATTATTAGAATTAAGAGGCAAAATTATTATACACTCTATTTACTGTGATCTGCCACTCCATAGGAAGAGTGAGTGAATTTCTTATGGCTCTTGTATTTATTCCATGACATTTTCTATGTATATTAGTTGATAAATTTGTGCTTGGGAATGGAAAATCTGAGAGTATTAACTGCAAATTTTGCATTATTCTGGCAAATTAAAATCTCTGCTTACAATGAAGAAGGTTTAAGAAAAGGAAAAAAAATAAAATCATGGAGATACAGCTTTTATGAAGTTAAAAAGATTTTAGAGATCAAACATTATGACAATCTCAATTTATAAATAAGGTACTGGGGCCCAGAGAAATAGATGACTTTCCTCGTCAGCTGAATTAGTGATAGGAGAACACAGAGCTCCTGGTTTAGAATCTGGCGTTCCTTTCAGTGCGATTAAACACATATAATGGGCTGGAATTATACTAAATTGTGAATTTACAAAGAGAATTACAAGTTCCCCTTTGATTAATGTGGCTTTGGAGTACTTTATAATATTTACTTTAAAGTCAGACAGAAAATGCTAATTTTTTGCAGTAGATACTATATGAAGTATTTACTTCAAATTTTTATTGCAGTAAATACTATATGAAGTATTTACTTCAAATAAAAATCTACGTGAGACTTTGACCATTGCTAATATAATTCATATGAGATATTTTTCTTCGTTCACTACATTCTCTTGAATGCACCGCAACTTTTCTTCACGTTTCACTTTACAAAGGTGGTACAAAGGTGAGTGTTTTGGGTCACCGGAGTGGGCAGCTTGCCCTTTCTGACTCATTGTCTTCTGTGTCATCTGTCATTCTTCCTGGGCCTCTGCCATTGTGAGTTCACTCTTCAAAGTCCTCAAGAAGGTCTGAGGGGTTGCTCTTCACATTGCTAGCTAGGAGAAGCAGTGGGAATGAGAAAACAAGGAAGTTTAAGAGGGCAAGCCTGAAGAGGTATCTGGGTTATGAGAAAAATCAAAAGAAGAAAGAAGACAAGCTCTGTACACCCCTGTGAAGCCTCCAAGACAAATACTTATAGTTGACTATGTTGTAAAAAGCTGATCCCAGTGGTGATAAGGAATGAGCACAAGAATTGACAACCTCAGAACTCCTCATGGGAAACCAAGATTGGACTCAATGAGAACACTTTCTACGGGAGGATGCTTTACTAATTGGCAGCAGAGAAATAAGACGGGAACAGGACATTCTCATACTTGTTTAATCTCCTCTAAAATCTGCTTTTGTTCGACATTTGCACTCCACAGAGTTCCTTTGATATTGAAATCTGTTTCAGGGTTCATTGGTTTTAGAAAAACTTTGTGTACATTAGTGATCTCATTAATTTAAATACAGAAAGCTGTGACCTGAGAATGAGAAAGAATTACAGACTAGTCATAAAATCTTCATTTTTCACTATGCCATACCAATGACCTGGTAGCGTTTAGAATTGAGGGATGACGTTCAAGTTGGAAAGACTGATTATAGATTGATTGTGAGAAAGAACAAAGCTTCCCCTCCCCCACCTCAGAAGAGTGGCCCCAGCATATAATATAAAGAACACAGAGCTAGGCAGAAATCTTCTTTGAATAGCTGATTTCTACTTGTTATGTGGTTTGAATAAATTACGAAAAAATTTATGTGAATTTCTTTAAAGTTCTTGGCTGTTTCATCTGGGTTAACCATAGTTAATGCCATATCTCTAATATTTCAGATAGACTAGAAAGTTAGCTTAACCGTAACTTGATCAAAGACATCAGGCAAATGCCTTAAAGCCTTATCATTTGACATGACACTATAAATAATTGAGATTCCATGATTGTTATTTTAAAAATTGGTTTATTCTATTTTCCACAATTTTGACTATAACAAAGGCAAGCTCAACTTATTTCCCATCACCCAATTGAAAATGCTCTTTTCAACTGTCACTGTGAATCAAACCGATAACTTCCATTTGATATGTGACCGCACGTTTGTGTGATGAAGGTCAAATACATGAGTAGGCCCATTGGCCTTCAACTATCTCTTCTATTGACCTGAAAGAATGTCAGAAATTCTACTTACAGAGATGGTAGTTTGGCTTAAAGCTGTTTCAATGCTATGTTCAAAATTTTTGGAAAGAAAACATGTAAGGGTATCATCAAACAATGATTATGTTGCAAAGTAGTTGAGGAATTCATTTAACAAATGTATACAGAATACAGTGTCTATCTGCAAGACCCTGCAGGGTTGGGGCATTAGAATAAACAAAAGCAAGCACCCTCTTTGCTTTCTGGAGCTTGTGGTTTTCTGGAGGAGACAGATACTCAAATAATTAGGCTAATAAGTGTATGATACACCAACATTAAGTTTTCAGAAGAAAGAGTCCTGTTTTACAAAGAAAAGTGGCGTAGACTTCAGGGTTAGGGAAGGTTTTCTTGAGATAGTGACCCTAAAACTGAGAAGGGAAAAATGAGGAATTAATTTGGCTCCAAGGAGGAAAGGATAGGACAACAGGAAAAGAGACAAATATGTCCAGAGGCACTTGAATGGGAGAAGCATTGCGTGTTAGAGTAAAGAGAAAAAGAGCTCAGAGACAGAAAATAAAAAACAACAGTAGCAGATGAAGCTGTAGAAGGAAAAGTAACCAAAAAAAATCCACGTTTATAGAACTCTGAAGAAAATCAACACTTATCTAGCTTTTGATATACAGGAGGCATTGATTTTAAGTGATTTACATCAATTACTCCATTTAATCTTTGCAACAGCTGCTACAAGTTAGGTATTATTGTTATCCTCATTTTGGGAGATTAAAGACCTGAGGCACAGAGACATCAAAATATTGTTGATAATAAGGTAGATGTGATAAGGGGAGAAAGTAAGAGTTTTTCTGGTGGTTTCTTTTTTCTCAGTGTACAAGAAAGCAAGGTGATCAGATGAGAGGAAGGAAGAGGAGACTTAAAACTTGAGGAGAGAAGAAATAGTGTAAATAGTCAATTAAGAGAGTTGGAGAGTGAATGAAACAGGATATAAGATGCTGGTTGGCACAGATTCATTTAATACTCCTACTATCCCTATGAGGTAGATATTATTATGCCCATTTTATAGGTGAGAAAACAGAGGTGTAGAAATGTTGCATACCTCACTCAAAGCCACAGCGTTAGTAAGTGGCAAGGAATTTACCTTTGGGGGCTTTAAAGCCAAGCGAGTGTTTATCCTAACACCCATGAAAAAACTAGTGAAGCATTTTTTACAGGCACATGACATAATCAGGTCTGCATATTGAAAAGATCACACTTTTTAGAGTGTAGCCAAAGAGGGCCCGTGGTAGGTTGGACTAGGATGGAGACAGAAAAGCTGGTGAAAGTGGATGGGATACTTCTTGGAGGTAGAATAAAAATATTTAGGGATGGATTGATTATGGAGGAAGCCAGTGATGATACTGACTTTCGGATTTGCAATGCTGACTGGATGCTGGCATCATTAGCTAAGACAGACAACAAGTTGGGGAAGAAGCAATTTAAATCTTGTATGTATTGATTTTAGGGGGGCTTTGAGCTCTTCCAATGAAGACATTGAGTAGAAACTTGGCTGTAAAGGTTTGTTGTGCACATGGCTGGAAATATAAAATGTGAGGCATAATATAGTGATAATTAAACCATAACTGAAGATGAGATGGCTTTGGAACAAGCATAGTTAGAGGAAAAGAGGGTGTGGGATAAATACCTTGACACCAACCAAAATTTAAAGGCTGGGTGTAAGAGCTATGCCTACGAGTTGGCAGAGACCTAGGAAGATGTTAAAAAGACTGTTGTATTAGGAAGCTAAATAGAATATTTCAAGGGGGAGGATGTGGCCAACAGTGCCAAATGTTGTTGAGAGGGTAAGATGAGGAACCAAAGTATCTGTTGGATATAGAAATGACAAAATTGTTGGAGATATTAGTCAGCTATTTCAGTAGAAAAATAGAGGCAGAGGCTAGAACTGGGATGTGTTAGGTAAGTTGGAGGTAAGAAAATAGGCATGAGATGTCCACATAAACCTTGAAGTTTGGCTGAAAAGGGAATGGGAACGGAGGTGAGAGGAGGAACATGTGGGATCTAGAAATGAGAGTAGGATTTTTCAAAAGGGAGATACTTGAGATTATTGAAACATCAAAATGAAGCTTCCTTGGGGGGATGGGCAGGACATGGACATTGTACATAACCTGAACTTATGTACCCCCATGATGAGCTGAAATTAAAAAAAAAAAAAAATGAAGCTTCCAGTTGACATAGCTGGGGTCAGTTTATGTGAATATTAGATATTGTGAGAGGGGAGAGGGGCTAGATTCCCAAATGCAGATAAAGGAATTATATGGGCAGCAGGATACTTCTTCTAGCATAAGAGAACACACACATACAGATAGGTTTGTCCAGGTGTTTTGTATGTTTGTCTATTAGTATTTTCTCTTTTACATTGATTTGAAAGAGTGTTATACCATAAGTGCTATACTATACTCCCACCTTTTACTATATATGTTGCATACATTTCTGGAGTTTTTATCTTTTAATTAATATTTATGACATACATAAATTTTTGATATTTCTCTTTTGTTTGTTTTATCAAATGTTCCTTCACAGTTTTTACATAGGGTATTCTCCATAACAAGCATTTCATTTTCTTCAACAAAAATACATATAAACCTCCTTCAATAACTTTTTCTAAGTCATTCCTGATAGTTTTCACTTTTGAAGTTTTAATGCATCTGGAATCATATTTATACTAGACACGAAGTAGAAATCTATGCCCAGCCCACCTCTACCCACCACCACCTTGATTCTTGTCTTTAATTAGTACACAGTGTCCTGCCTCCAGGTTTTAGCCTTAAGTGCCTAAGAAGTTGTGTAATTTTGTTAAAGAACGCTTCCTTGTGCTGGATCAAAACCACCTGTCTATCTGTTAGGTCCTCATCCTTGAAGTGGAGAAAAGGAGGAAGAAAGGTGCATATCTTCTCTCCGGCACTCGTGTCCTCTTCCGCCCGAATCATTCAGAATGTTTTCTGGGTGTATATATTTGATGATTTTACTCATTTCTCAGATTGAAGGTATGTCTCACTCTTTTTATCATGGTTTTCTTGTTACGAGGTTGATATCTCTTTAGTCACAAACTTTAAATTGTAAGTGATACAAACAATAACATCACAACTAATGTGATAGCACATAAATAGAAGTTATTGGTGATTTTTCTGAGAACGTAGCCTAGAACTTGGACTAGGTTATGACTAATCATGACATTCTATGAGTCTACGTAATGCCGTATCAGTCTTAAACACTTTGGATCCACGGCAAAAGGAGGAGGGGACATGTACCCGAATACTAACAACATAGCAGGCACCATGCTAGCCAGTAGCCACTTTGTATGTTAGAATGTTTAAAATTCAATATTAATATCTTCACTTTACGGATGGGGAAAATGAGACTAATATTTACAGATCAGAGAGATTAGGTATGCTAAGCGTGGTCACACAGCTAATATACTGGTAAATCCTTGATTCGAATCAGAGCATATTCCAAAAAGCCCATGCCCTCTCCTCTTAATTGCTCTTTAAAAAAACCACTTTAATTAATCAGGGCTTACTTCATAGATGACTACCAAAGTGATAGGGCATGAATAGAAGATTATGTTTAGCACTGATTCAGGGCTACCTAAAACTCTCTGACAAGTGAAAGCCTTATACTTGAGAGGTAAGACTTCAAATGCAAATATCCCTGCAAGACCAAATTCAGTGATTTACATTGAAACAGGCTTTGACAGGAGGCAGAATCCAGAGACAGGCATACGGAGAATGAGAAGGCACAGATAACAACTGCAGAGCAAGATGAAACGTGGAAGAAGCCAAGGAACCCTGATTTCTTTGCCTCCTTTCCAATTTTGCTTATTCTCCTAATTTTCAAATATCAGTCTCGATTTCTCTGCATACGAAGTGGGAATATTTCATAGGGTTGCTGTACATGGCTGTTAACTGGGGCCGAGTGAACCATATGAGAACGATTCTTTTTTCAATCACGGTGGATGAGTGTTAATGTCAGATGGATTTTCCTCCTCCTGTTTCCATGCAGAAAAGGCCATCCTTGGAGTACAGGGTCAAGAACTGGTTCATCCCAAAAGGCTTCCTCTGATCCAGAAGCGAGATGTTGGACACGCCCATGATAACGACATACCGGTACAGGTTTTGATTTAGTAAATAAGATTATTTTGCTTTCACAGGCATGTAGAAACCTGTCTCTTTTCCCAACCAGAAGCAGGTAGGAAGAGAGGAGTCTCATTTTTTCTGAGAACTCACACCCATGGGCTTGGGAGGGTAAGCAACTGCTCAATGAGTTAGAAAACAAAAGGGACTAAAGCACAGGTTTTAGGGGTACCATTTTGAATTTTCCAGTTTATGGAGGAGTTCCACCAACAGCTTTCCAGGCTGACTTAAAACACCCTCATTTTTTCTGAGCTGGTGCCTATGCAATGCTACCTTGAGCATGTTGCTTTCCCTGAGATCTGACAGGCAGGTTTATTTGCTTTACGGAGTCTGCAGCAAAGTTGGGCAGCTTTCACAGGAATAAAAAGGCTCGCTTGACTGGTTGCTCAAAAGGGTCTTTATTCAGGTATTAAAATTAAAAATATTTAAAATATTATTTTTGAAACTAATGAATGTTTATTCTAAAAAATAGGTATACATAAGAGGGAATAAGCTTCAAAATTAGGCTATTTTCAATGCCCACTATTACAAAACAAATTAGGTGAATGTCTTTGATATTTATGTCAGTAGGCACTTGCATTTTAAGCCTTGGGTTTTTAATGTGCAATCAAAACAGCCCTAACTAATGCACACCTGTCATTCATCAAATACAAAACTGCCCTCTCCCTTCCTCATGGCTGCCCCTCTTGAGACCCTCCTGGCAGGAGTGGCACAGTTAAACAAGTTAAGTACATCAGAAACTTGGGCTCACTCTTGAGCCATTTGCCTCTCCCATCAAACAATCACTAAGCCTTACGGATTCCAGCATGTAAATGTCTTTTGAAATTATCTACCCCTTTTCTGCCCCTGCTCAAATCATCTGCATTCATCAACAGCCTTCAAACGGTTTCCCTGTCTATAGTACCGATTTTTGTTCACCCATTATCAATATTAAGTAAACCTTCTAAAATGCCATGTTTATCTCTGCATGTTTCTGCCTAGACCCTTTGCTTCTCTTTGCTCTTAGGATAAGGTCCAAATCCTTGACTTACTAGGCTGTGCATTTAGCTCCTTCCTACCTTTTAATCTGATTTCTATTCAATGTACACTTGGTTTTTCAGCAATGTTGAACATCTCTCTGTTCCTCAAACATGTCAAGCTGCTTCCTACCTCAGGGCCTTGGCATGTGCTTTTTCCTGCCCCTGAATCTTCCTTTCAATATCCCTGGCACAGTCCTTGCTTTTCTTCTAGTACAAGGCTTCTCAATTACATGTGTTTGGTTTTCCATTTTTCTTCTTTGTCAAGCTGGGGCTTTCATGAGGGCTGGGACCTCCAACTCGTACCGCATTGTATTTTCCATATTATCCCTGTGCCTGAAATGGCATCTGTTGGATAAATGAATGAATAATAAACTCCAAGAAATGTGCAACATATATGACCAACAGTTGTGAACCTTAAATTATAAAGAACTTTTATGATTCATAAAGAAATAGAATACCACAAAAGAAAATGGTGAAAGAACATGAATCAGAAATTCACCCGAAAACTACAAATAACTAAATAACAGAAGAAAAATATAAATGCCAATGGTCATCCAAGAAAACAGTTTATCACAATAAGTTATCATTTCAAGATTTTTATTAATGATAATATCTATTAGTGGCAAAAAGCTCATGAAGCAGAAACTGCTATGAGTTGATGGTGAAATTCTAAATGTGTACTTTCTTCAGGATACTTTGGCAATATTTATCAAAAGTCTTATATCTTTTCCATGTCATTGACAACGCAATTCTGTTTAACTACAGTGGAATACCCCAAACCAAATTTTTGATGATATAGATTACATCATGTTTCATTCACATTGTGCTTTGCAACCATAAAACACACGTTAGAAAAGAACGTTTATTAGAATAGGAAATGGTCATAATTTATTGTTGGAAAAATAGACTATAAAACTGTATATACAAAATTGTTGAAAAATACACAAACAGAAGATGTGTGTAGGAGCTGCTGCGTGGACAGGTACTAATTGGTGTATCCCCAGATGAGGGGAGAATATGCATTTTCCATTTTATTTTATAGCTAGAAAAGAAAGCCCCTTAAAATTTTCCATTAAAAAATAACTTGAGTTACATCCTCCTGATATTAGCCCTCTGCCAGTTCATCTTTATCAGCATTTACCCTTTTGCCTGGAAGGCCTGCGGGGTGAACTGCGGGAGGCAGGGAACCCTCACGGCACTGCTTGTCCTGGCACTCGATACATGAGCACACGTTTAAGTCGCACGATGGATCTTGTTTTTCAGGAAACATATGAAGAAGAGCTGTTGTATGAAATAAAGCTAAACAGAAAAACCTTAATACTTCATCTTCTAAGGTCAAGGTAAGTTCTGTTGTGATTCAACACCTTGTAGATTTAGTGGTCTATGGTGTCCCAGTTTTTGTAAAAACTGCCAGTGAAATGAATTCCTCAAGTCAGTGGGGAATCTTTGCAGGCCGACAGTGTTGAATCAGATTGTTCCTTAATCCAGTGGAAACACTGATTGGGTCAACTTTGTTTTCATTATAACAAATCCATTAACAGGTGAAAAGTTACATTTGTGTGTGCACATGAGGCACCAGAAATATTAATTTAGAATCTACTATGCAACCAAGTACTTTATTAGTTTTATATATGCTATTTCAAGATAATCACAAAAATGATTGTATTCCACTTACCTTGCATCTTGTTCATTTTCCACTTTACTGTAAAATTTTTTTATACATAGCAGCGAAGTTAAATAATTTTGTAATGAACATTCATATACCCATAATTCCATTAAGATATATATACACCAGTGAACATTTTACTATGCTTGTTTTATATAATATTTCCCCATCCATTCACTCCTCTATCCAGCTATCCAGCAATCAGTCCATTCATCCTCCATCTTATTTTTATGCATTTCAAATTACATTGCCTATCGGTATACTTTCCCCTAAATACTTCAATAAGATTATCATTAGCGTTTAACACTAGTTTATAGTTTTTTCTCTTTATGTAAAATTTTATACAATGAAATGCCTAAACCTTCAATGCATATCCACATAGCCCTTGAATTTTATTTATTCATTTGTTTTTAAGGTAAATAGACAACTTACAGCAATAATCGTGCCTTGGATAAACCTCATTGGCTATGATACTGCCGCTGCATAAAGCTGACAAATTATATTAATAGTTGTGTATATTTATGGAGCACAAAGGGATGTTATGATTTATGAATACAACGTGAAATAATTGCATCAAGCTAATTAACATATCCATTACCTTAAGTAATCATTTTTTTGCAGTGAGAACATTTGAAATTTACCCTTGGAGATTTTGTAATGTACAATGCACTGTTATTAAATATATTCACCATGCTGTGTAACAGATCTTAAAAAACACACAGACTAACTTATTTGTCCCGCCTAACTTAGGCTTTGTACCTTTTGACCATCATCTCCCCATTTCCCCCACAGCTCCAGCCTTTGGTAACCACCATTTTACTCTCTGCTTCCATGAATTTGATTATTTGAGATTCCACATAGAAATGAAATCAAGCAGTATTTGTCTTTCTGTGTTTGGCTTATGTCACTTGGCATAATGTTCTCCAATTCCATCCATGTTGTCACAAAGGATAGAATTTGCTTCTTTTTTAACGCTGTAACACTGAATAGAATTGCGTTGTGTTTACTGACCACATTTTCTTCATTCTTCTGTTGATGGACACTTAGGTTAGTCCCATAATTTATTTCCATGGTTACCATATACATTCCTGTGACTGTGATTTCTCCCAAGTCTGTTCTGTGGGTTTTCAAATCAGAAAGATGGTGGTTTTCTAGCAAAGTTTTAGCCATCCCCAACAAGGCAGATTTCAGCCTGAAAAAGCTGTAAAAATGGGGAGCTCTCCTCAGGCTGGGCTTCCTTCCAGAGTCTGCCTGCTTTGGTTCAGCAATCAGATCCTTCAGGTGGTGGCTTTTTTGTGTGTTGTTCAGAACTAAATTATTACATACAGAACGTCGGTCTCACAGTAGGTTACTCAGTCATAGCAGGAGTGAAATTCTGTAGTTAGTTCATTTTGAACGTTAGTTCCGCATTTGTTTATTGAACCCTGCCAATGTTCTAAATAACGTCTTAGGAAGCAGAGAGACGCAAATAAAAGGGGGAAATGTCCCTTTCCGAAAGGGGTTCACAGGTAACCTTGAAGATTGACATAATCCGTCAAGGGTCAGCAAACCATAGTTGATGGGCCAAATTGGCCAATGTTTTCTAAGGCAAATTTTTAAAATTTGGAATGTTTACAGTGAAAACAAACCAAAACAAAAACACATAACAGAGACCATTTTGTGTCCCACATAGCCTAAAATGTTCATTGTCTTGGTCTTTATAGAAAAGGTTTGCCGATCCCATAATACATGACAAAGTGTGGTAACATGAAAGTGAAGATCTCTGGAAGTGTGAAATACACACAGTGGATGGAAGCTCAGAATCTGCTTGATGGAGTCAGAAAGTGTGTTTGAACTGGTTTTTGAAGCACTTCCAGAAGTTTGTCACGTTGAGGGTGGGATTAAGAAGTGGCCAGCAGTAGTCCAAAGAGGTATTAAAGAAAAAAAATTATTCAATGATACTTGTTAAAGCGCAGTAAAGCAGACTGTGTTCAGAACCATCACAATAAATACAGGGACCACTACAAGGGGTGGGGTCTTGTGGTGGGAAATAGAGATTGGGTTCAACTCCAAGTACAGTATGGGCTTATGGGAATTCATTATATTTAATACATACTGTTCTTATCTGTGTAGCTGTTAGGTTACTATATATTAAGATATATTCACATATATCATGTATGTTTTGCATTAATTTAGGCTCTCAGATTTTTGACTTATATAACATTTTCTCTGAGTTCTTTTCACAAGGCTGCTTTGCTAAAATTGTGAGATTTTTTTTTCCTTTATAAAACTATGAAATTTAGATAGAAAGGCTTTTCATTTGAGTGGGCTTGATTTTGCTTTTCTATTTTTAGAAGAAGAGGACCTTGCTGAGATTTGAAAGCACCCCGAAGCCTTCTCCATCACATGATTGGTTTTATCTGCCAGATTTTTAGAATGCATAAATTTTACTACCTCTCTGCCCTCTTTTTCAGGGAGTTCTTAGCCTCAAATTACAGTGAAACGTACTACTCCATAAGAGGAGAAGCACTCACCAGGCATCCTCAGATCATGGTATCCTATGGAACTTTCCTATGTCTTTTCTCTAAAACTATCATTTCCTAATGTGATGTCCAAACCAATTCTAGCTTTACAAGCTGCTCTGGGAAGTGCTACATCAGAAATAAATCCTGAATTGACTATTCATACTGAATGATCCCAAAATAGAAAATATGACCCCGTGAAGCCTAAAGGAAGCTGATTGCTGACTAACAAGGCAATCAATGACTACTGGTGTATCTTTCTTTACTAAACTGACTTCTATACACTCGAATGGTGTTGAATCTGGGAGAAGGTTTAAGCAGGACACCAAAGAAGTATAAGGCACCCTCATGAGATTGTGATCAAGCTAAATGGACAAAATCCAAAGATATGAAATAACTTTAGAATCTCCATTGCACTGATCCTCCTGTGATTCTCACCCCCTTGCCCACTCCTTCTGAGGCACCAGCGTTGAGGCCTCTTATTCATTTTCCAAATAAATCTTGGCTGAATCATCATTAATATTATTCCAGTAGACACAGATTCTACTTTATACCTTCATTCCCCTTTCCAGAAGATGCCCTCTGTAGCCTTCTAACCAAGAACGACATCACTCTTTCCTGCCAAAAGTATACTTTCAAAAAGCAACTGTTAACTTCTCTGAGAGCCAGGTCTTCATGCAATCTTGCAAAATAGGACAGAAGGAAAAATAGGGAACACTCTTCTCTGCAGAGGTTGGTTATTGACCTGTAATATTATGAGTTCCTTGAAGGGCTATGAAAAGTGTCGCCCAAAGGCAGGAGATAGAAATGATGGGAAAGATGATTATCTGATGGGATTACCATGGGCGAGACATCAAGTAGGGAGTAATAAAAGATACCAACTTAATTGAGGCAGAGAGGAAGGAGAGAGAGTTATGAGAGGAACTGGTTGGAGAGTCAGACCTACTTTTAGCAATGATCAAGAATTTGGCTTGATTTCATAGGCAACTGGGAAAAAATATAATATTATCACAGAAGGGTCAGTGTGGTAAAGATTTTAGGATGGATTAAAGCAGTAATATTTCTAAGAAAAAAGGTCACGTTTCTACAATTGGTGCCGTCATCTAATAGACGATCGAATTTGTAGGGGAAGAATCCATACATCAATTTACACAAAGTGATCACGCAGTTAAAACCAGAGGTCTCCAAAGCAGGCTCAAATATGTCTAAATGAAAGAGTGTGATGAATGAATACATGAACAAATATGAAATATAATTTGTCAGAATGAAATACTGATCTATTTGGAACTAAAAATATTTAGATACTAATATTTGCATAATATAAATATTTATGAATGTGTTCATAGTGTCCTCTCCTATTCCAGGATCACTGTTTTTACCAGGGAGCCATCATACACGAATATCACTCTGCTGCCAGCATCAGCACGTGTAACGGTCTCAGGTAACGCAACGCATCTTCCCTCTTCCTTTATGAGTTTCCCTGTGGATTTTCACAGACATTCACTTCACTTATTTCTTTTTACTCAGGCTGGTAAATAGAAAAAAATATGGGAAAAAGAGATACTGGATAGTTTCAGCAGTGAACATCAGCCCTAGCCTAGGATTTATGTTTTCACAAAGAGATGTCTCATGCACAGTCCTAAACAAGACAAGTGTTGCAGTGTGTGAGCAAGGGATTCAGAGCTGGGAGATTAATGCAAGTCATCTAGCCCATCCTCTCATGTTACAGACCGGGATACTGAAATCAGAGACTTGCTTGCAAACATTCAGTTTGCTGGTGGTAGAACTGAGTCCAAAATCCAGGTCTCTTTACTGCCACTTCTATGAATTCCCACTATACCATCAAGCTTTGTTAGTTTAGCTTTTTTGTAAATCAGCCTGTTTCCAGTCTCTAAAAGGTAAAAAGTCAGGGAAAAGCCTATAGTTCTTTAGAATCCTGGGCTCCAGGACAAAGGAGAGTGTGGAGAGGTAAAGGGTAGAAGAACAAGGAATTCTTTCTTCATTGGTGGGGAATTTACTCGAATAGTTCCCAGTATTTCCAAGAATGAGAACCCCTTTAGTGATGAAATTACCATATAGTAATATTTTTACTTTCATATGTGAATATTTACTCTACATTTAATGCATGATAGACATAACAAGTCACCAAAATGGTGAGGAAAAAAAAAAAGACGCCAGCAATCCACAACCACAGGGGGGAATTGCTCCTCTTCTTACATTCAAAGCAGAGATTGGATTGTGAAACTTCTCCTGAAAATCCAGATAATTTGACTCCTTGAAAAAGTTATTCATTCAATCAAAGGCCACGTGTCATCCTATGTCCACCCAAAGCACCCAGAAGCTACATGCTCATGAGGTACTGACTTTGTAGTTTCCCTTTCTTGAAAAGGCGAAGTCAGTAAAATGAAATAGAGTACTTGTAGATCTTGAATACGTGCTGTATTCTCAATTTCTACAGGGGATTTTTCAGAGTCTCTGACCAAAGGTACCTCATTGAACCAGTGAAATACTCGGATGAGGGAGAACATTTGGTGTTTAAATATAACCCGAGGTTGCCATATGCCACCAATTACTCTTGTACAGAGCGTAACTTCACCAGGAAAACTGTTTCAAGCGATACTATATCTAAAGAAGACTCCCAAACAAAAGTGAGTAATATATCTTTACCCCAGGTAAAACACCTCTCATTTTCTTTATAATCTTGAAGGGAGAGATTATGAGTCCAGCTAATGAAATAATATGTGCTACCCTGAGTCTGCCACTTCATTGGTCTGAAATTTGAAATTCAAATTTTTGTTTTTGTTACCAATGTAGAAAGCGTTTATTCCCTAGGGTAAATCTCAGTTTGTTCCATCAATTTTAAGAAAGGGGGGATCTCTACAACCCTACATGTAGATTGACAACATTGGGTCTATAAGTGGTTGGAAAGAATGAAATTTGCAATGTTCTGAAACCTATCTTAGATATTGTCTTTCCTTGTGTTCCCTGCCATTTTGGGGGGAATTGTTGATGCCAAACTAGGTTCTCCCACTTTGATCGGGCCAAATATTTTAATGATTAAGGACAACTAAGGATAAGATAAAAACAAGTCATTTCTTGGTGGTTTGGTGGCATAAACATAGTCCTGTGTGTTTCAGACTTTTGTATATGACTAGTTCATATCCTCTTAAATTCCCACTAGATGTTAGCTTATAAGCTACATGATTGTTTATCTACTTCTCATGTCCATAATCCATATAGTGTCTGAAACATAATAGATGCCTAATAGATGTTTCTCGATCCAACAAATCAACAAATAAATGATTATGCAGTCCACAAAAAGTATTAAAAGTCAAATCTTTTAATACTATGCCTCTGGTTTGTTCTCATAGAATATGCATGAACGTTGGTGCATATACACTGAAAGCTGAGAACTTAGAAGAATTTCCTGGTATCGATGTTATATAAAAATAAAAGATCTATGACTAGCAACATTTATTCATGTTTCCTTTCAGTTGAGACTGCTGCAAATTAGGAGGTGGGGAGGCAGAAGGGGAAGTAGAATGAATACAGTCACTTCTGCTAGTCAGTCCTGTGTTTTAGCTCTCAACTGTAGATGGGTGCTTTTCACATGAGCTTACTTATTAAGTATTTACTTTATAAATGAAAAAATAAACCCTAAAGTCTGGATTCATGATTATTTATAACTCTTATTTGACCTGAAAGACTAAACAAAGAAAGGAAGTATAATCAAATATGAAATGTTGCTCCAGAATCATTAAAATCTGATGTATAGGGCCACATGTTTAATCATATAGTGGATCTCACTTAGATAAATTAATAACATTACCCGATATACTCATGTGCCTCACCTTTTGGTATCCATAATATTAACATTTCTCACCTTGAAAATGTTAGATTCTTTTCAACTTAAAACGTTAAGATAAAAAATGTTAATCACACTTCACTGAATTTTCTGTAAATTTACAGAACATCCATAATGAAAAGTATGTTGAACTGTTCGTTGTTGCCGATGATAGCGTGGTAAGTTTTCAGATGAATATTTTGCTCTTCATTCATCCTTATAAAGCTGTAGTTGTGACTCTAACATCAAGGAGAAAAGTGTCCTAGTCAGAGTTCCATAATGGGCTCAAAGTTCTGTTTTTAGCCTCTCCAGACAGATGTAGGTAAGAGACTACTGAGTTCTTTGGCAGTATAGTAGACTGATTCAAAGTAGAGCCTCCCTCCCTATGACGAACATATGGAAATACTGAATGACGAATAAGAAACTGAAAACATGCTAGCAATCTATAGTTGAGCTCAAAAAGAAACAATGAAAATCTCTGAGGAGTAAAAATGAAGAAGAAAATCTCTGTCAGAACAGTAAGTAAAATTCAAGGGTGACCCATAATACGTGCAGATAGAAGTTGAGGAATTAAACCTCCTGAGAAGCAAAAGACTTAAATTTGGAAATAAGTGTATCAGAGAATAGAAACCAAGATGGTAGGAGATGTCTTAAAAGGGAAAATGATCAATGTTCAATGTGGACAAGATGATCAGAAAGGAAAAAGCACTCAATGCGTTTGATAGTTAAGAGGACATTTGTGGGCTGTCAAGAATTTCAATTAAATGGTAGCAATTAAAATCACAGCATAGTAAGTTGAGTAGGTGTGAGATGAAAATTGAAGAGATTCTAATGCTGTTAGAGGTATTTAGATATTTAAAATGATGGAAGAACAATGGAATGGTAACCAGTGGATATTTTCGGGATTCAAGGAAAGCATATTTATTTTTGGTTTTTACTATGAAAGCAGTTTGACCATTTGCATTTACCCCTACAGGATACCTAATGTTGTTATAAAGTATATTTTATCATGTCTAAATTGATAATTGATCACGAGGTCCTGATAGTACAAGAAGGGAATTCAGTTGTAAGAAGAGAACAAAAGTTGGAATAGGCTGGAACAGGAAATTGGTAGACACAGTTTCCTAACACTCTTCAGCACAATTCTGGCTCCAGGGTGTTTTTTTATTACATATTCCTCAGTTTGTGATCACCATAGGCGCAGAAGAGATGGTAAAGTTGTTGTTGTTTGCAATATAATAATTCTATGAAGCTTTAATAGGTGGTGTTTCTTCAACATGACAAAAATGGACTCTAAAGAACACTAATCCATTGGTTTAATAAATAATGTAACGTAATGTGAAAAGGGGACAAAGTTAGGAAAAAAAAAAAAACTTAAAGTGGTGCTAAGCCAAAGCACGTCTTTATAAACTGCTGTATTTAGTAATATTTTATATCAAAAATGTATTTCTGTGTAAGTTGCCTGGTGTTAGCTGACTGGAAGGAGGACTCTTTCTTCATTAGCCAATGTTTTTTTGTCTTTGTAATATCTCATAATGGGTGAAATATTTTGTTGACCTTTTATTTAATTCCTATTATTAATACATGTTGATATGATGTTTATATTTCCAGTATCGTAGGAATAATCATCCTTACAATAAACTAAGGAACAGAATTTGGGGAATGGTCAATTTTGTCAACATGGTAAGATTTGATATAGTTTTTGAATTAACCTGAAAATACAAATTCAAAGAACCTTTTAGGATAGATCTCTGTTGGCCTATCGTGTCCCCCTGAACTGAAGCAGTCCAAACCACAAAAATTCACCAAGTAGACTAATTAGCAAAAATTCATTGAAAAAATAATAGCAACAAATCACAGCTCTTAGTTTTTGGTTTTCCAAATAAATGCCATTTAATATTTAAATAAGTTTCAAATATTGGTCACTAATCACAAAATTTATGAAGAAATGCATAAAGAATTTGAAAACCAATCACTATAAACCAAATCTCACTGCTTTATATCGCTGTTCCATGACCTTGTATAACAATAAGTCTTTCAAGCTATAACTTAATTGCCCAGGGTTTTACACAGAAACTGGGGTAACTCTTTCAGTAAAATACATTAAAAGGATTAATTTGTCTAAGTTAGGATGAACTGGTAACCCCTAATGTTTCCATTTGCACTTGCAACCAGTTTTATAAATGTAAAGTGTACCCATGAATAGAGAGGGTCCACAAAGCCCAGGTTATCCTCATTTTGTAGATCTGACACACAAAGTTTATTCCACACTAAGATCAGGGCCAAGAGAAATAAGGATGGTATCACAGTCTCCAGTGTAGGTTTGGAGTCATGGTTTGACTAGATGCCTAATTTCATAGGTGTTTAAAAGGAACCTAGTTCTTATGATTATGAAATGACTTTTTGAGGCTATAATTTTGACACCTGAAATTCAGCATATTCTACAGGTTATGAAAAGTAGAAAATTAATGCAAAGTTAATGTTATAGGAATGATATGAGCATTAAACTTCTTAATAACTAGTTATATTCTCTAGTAACATTGTATGCGTAACCTTTCCATTTCTGTTCTTAAGTGTTTATAGATAATCATTTATTTTCTCTTTCAGCCTACATATACTGGCTGTTATGCAGTATAACATTGATATAACACATAGTCTTTGTCTCAAAATTCTCGCAATAGTTGCTTAAATTCTGTCTTCTATTGTCCAGGCATAAAAGTATCTATCAACTAGGAATTTACAAAACAGGTGGGAATAGGGGTGAGAAGACTTATGGACTGCACCTATTTCTGCTTGTTTTAAGCCTTCCCCAGTAAGGTTTCTCAGATGAAAAAAAAAATAGTTCTAAAAATCAACCATAAAGATCAAACACAGCAGCTAAGCTAAGTTTTTGAAAATTAATACCAACTTTCTAACCTGCCCTCTTGGTCTAAAGTAGAGAGATGAATAAAGAACATTCATTCCACCATGTGCCACTGTTAGTAAAGTCATGTTTTCAGACCAGTTGTAACCTGAGAATTTTCTTCTAGACCCATCCTGAGACCAGCGCCTGTTAGGCTTATGATATAGTTCAAGGAGAGTCAGATTATTTTGGTCAAGTTTCATTGTTGACCATAGAAATTCACCCAGTATTCTAGGCAATTCACTCTGCATCCCATGTTAATATGTTTATTTATAAAATGAGGCCTTATGTCCCTCATGAGTGAAAATTGCTATTTTTTAAAGAAATGTAAAGGAATGCAGTCGTGATGAAAGATCCTTCCAACAACTTGACTTTTTGAAAAACAATCTCTTCTTTGAACAGATTTATAAAACCTTGAACATCCATGTGACGTTGGTTGGCCTTGAAATGTGGACAAATGGAGATAAGATAGAATTAGATTCAAACATAGAAACTACCTTACTGCGTTTTTCAACTTGGCAAGAAAGAGTCCTTAAAACAAGGAAGGATTTTGATCATGTTTTATTGCTCAGGTATGTGGCTACTCTATTTTTCTGCATAACTTAAGTGGATTATTAAGAAAAGAAAACAAAATAAACGAACAACAACAAAAACTTTTTAAAGCAATTGACTTTGGGGTAGTTGATAGGGATAAAATGTTATTTCTAGCTTTACAGAAAATTTCCAAGTGGACTACTTAATAATCTTTTTTTCTAATATTGATTTCCTAAAAAGGAAAAATCTGATATATTCCTTGGCAGAGTTGAAAATACCATTAGGTAAACAAAGTAGATGTGAATTTGTCTAGACTGCTCAATCATTACTTTCTTAAAAATGGAGGCCATTTTTATTATTCAAAATATCTAGCACAGTACTTAGCCCAGAGAAAATGATAAATATTTATGGAACTGAACTTAATCCAACCTTGTGTTTCATATAGTTCTGTTATCCTAAGGAATGCTAAATTGTGGAGGAACTACGTTGGAACAATGGCATCTTTGAGCATCTCTTCTGATGCCCTTAAAGCTACTATATTAGAGTGGTATCCACTTTACCTACTTTATCTACCTATATTAGTATCTCTTCTAAGGTTGGCAAACACAGCCTGCTAATGTTTTTTTCTAGTATTATCTAGATGTTAATTTCCAGTCTGAACTCAGAAACACAAAGCTTTCAAAGCCTGTAGTCAGAGATCAAGTCCATTCCTTTGGCAGATTGATGAGACTGAATCAGACATTCAAAGTAATATCATTCCTCATTTTCACATCTGGGGTGGCCTATATGTCTCCAGAGGTATAGCTGTGCCTGGCTTGGGCTTGAATATCATGCAGTAGCATGCCCCAAAATTATGGGGGTGGGTGGTAGTACAATATCACCATAAACTTATTTTTCCCCCATTTTTCCACCATCAGAGTGGTTGGCAATCATTGACTCTCTCAGATGTCCCTACCAACATAGGTTTCATCAGAGGGATATCACCATAAATTTCATAGTGGGAAAAATTAACCTCTTTGCCCCCTCCTTGCACATATATTTTATAATACTAATAAGTAAGTCCAGAAATATTTAAATAGGTATAAGTGGAAAACCTTTTACTTCCACAGAGTATCTCTTACTCTGACTGGTAGCCTCTCATATCAATAGAACAAATAAGCAGATGGGGTGAAATGCTACTTACTCAATGTCAAATTGAGTATCATATTTGGGACTTCTTATGTGTTGGGCTTCTTGTATATCTTCCCTTTGATATTCATATAGATTTAGAAGTGGCACGACAGTAGATGGGGCATTATCACGGTGCTACCTTTGTTTTCAAATGGCCATAAGAGAAGTAAGACTCTAGTTATACTTCCCCTGGTGCTTCATCTCCATAGGTGGTGTTTCCCCAAGATCTTCAGGATGCACGGTCAAATACTGACACTTAAAATGTGGAGACAGGAACATTTCAGTAGTAAAGAAGTACAGCATTTCTTTTTGATCAGAAAATTTAAAGACTGAGCCTGGATGCAGTGGTTTATGCCTGTAATCTAGCACTTTGGGAGGCTGGAGCGGGAGGATCACCTGAGGCCAGGAGTTTGAGACCAGCCTGGGCAACATAGCAAGACCCCATCTCTACAAAAAGTAGAAAAATATTCACTGGGTATTGTGGTGTGTATCGGTAGTCCTAGCTACTTGGGAGGGTAAGGGAGGAGGATGGTGGTCCTCCAGTCCCTGACAGCTCTTTGTAAACTCACCCAACTCTAAATGCTGTTCTTGAAATCAAATCAAATTTGGACTCCTATAATATACATATCTACATTTGTCTTCTTAGGTACGACAACAGTCCTTTTTTTACATGACAACCCTTTCAAGTGTTTGATTGTGGCTATCAAATCCTCTCTGGGTTTCTATGGCTGATTAAGTTTTAAAATTTTGTTGAAATGTATCAGATAGATCATGGTATTAGGTTCATTCACTGTTACATTTTCCCTTCTAAACACTTTTAAATTTAATTAATTAATTGATTGCATTATTAGTGGTTTTACTCAGAGCTGAATGTAGTGTAGACTAGAGTCAAGTAAAATAGGGCTCTAACCTCATTTGGTCTGGGTTTTAGAATATACTTTCTACAATTGCGACTTTAAATTTCATTGGTTTTTTCCCAATGCCTCTAATGTACCACAGGTTAAAGATGAGCTCTATATTAACTAAAGTCAGTCTCAATTCCAGAACTCCAGAAATAAGAAGGCACTTTCACATGCAAAAACATTGCCATTGCGATGGTTCATTGCAGTTTGATCTTTATGTTAATTAAACTACTAATTGAGATTGAAGAGTGTGTTTGCATCTTGTTTACAGTGGGAAGTGGCTCTACACACATGCGCAAGGAATTTCTTATCCAGGGGGTATGTGCCTGCCCTATTATTCCTCCAGTGTCATTAAGGTGGGCTGTGTTTTTATCTATGTTACTTAATCAAAAAGTTTGAATTGAATTTCTGTAAGGTCCTGTATCCCATCAAAAGAGACTCTATGTGCATTTTGTCATACATTCCTGCCAAGATAAGTCACAGACTGTTATGTTTTATTAAAAATCATAGATAAACAATGAAAGTAAACTAGTGTTCAGAGTTTAAAAGGCTATCGTGTACAGATTAACATGCAATGATTAGGAAAGGTCTTTTGCATATTAAATATAGCTATTTATAAAGACAGATAAGGTACACAAAACTTAATGGCTAATTTAGCTAGCGTGGATAATTGTGCTTGTACTAATAATGATGCGCATAAATTACTTTATATATCATATTAAGACTGTCTTGCAATTCATTTTTAGAAAGCTTAGGTTCTATAAACTGCTGACCCCCCTAGTTTATCTCATCCTTTCCCAAGTCTCTAAGTTCCTAGTAAATAATATCCAAGTAACCCTATCTGAGAGATTCTTGAAAACATGGTTTTATTTATTTCCTTTAGGTCTCTGCCTAGTTATGGCTATGCCCAATCCAGTCTAGTTAAAACCTCAAATTTAAATGCTAGTACTTAAATGACTACATGACGTGTTTATTTTATGGTTCTTTTTATGCTTATAGCTTTGCCTATGGTATTTCAGTAATGTAAGTTTTGGACAGTAGAGTCAATCTAATCTGATACAGGCTGTTACTGTTGCAATTATGATATTACAGCCAGTCCAGGACACATTTTCCACTTCATATGAGTAAGATGAAATGATCAAATTTGGGATATTTTATTAGCTTTACAGTAACCTGATATACCACTCCTCTTTGGAAATTAATTTTTTATTAATATAGAGATTAAAATATGGAATAGAACCATGAGCCAAGATAACAACCAATTCTGCCAAAGATTTTTTTATATCTGCCTTTTAGATTTTCTTCATAATGGAAACTCTCTCCTCAAGATTACATAGCATTGTTTTGCAATGTGAGACCATAAATCGAAAACAAGAACCTCGTATATTTTTGTTTTTATCCCTTTTGAAAATCTAGCATAGAGAAGACAATAAATTTTATTATATTCTACTGGACATTGGTCTCAGTCTATTCAGCTGCTCTGACAAAACACCATAAACTGCATGGCAAATAAACAACGGAAATTTATTTCTCACAGTTCTGGAGGCTGGGAAGTCCAAGACCAAGGCACCAGTAGATTGGGTGTCTGGTGAAGGCCCACTTTCTGGCTGATACTTGGCAACTTCTGTCTGTGTTCTCACATGGTAGAAGGTGGGGAGAGGAATCTCATTTGAGCACCTTTTATATGGGCACTAATCCCATTCATGAGAGCTCTGCCCCCATGACATAATTACCTCCCAAAGACCCCACATCCTAATGCCATTGCCTTGGGGTTAGGACTTCAACATATGAATTTTGGAGAGACACAAACATTCAGACCATCATAACATTAGTTAATAGTTCTTAGCTATTTGTAAGAATGAGTTTCTATAAATCCAACAATGACTAGTACTATCCCACAAATTTCAAAATATTAGAGCTTGAGATACTTAAAAAGTCATTTTCCCAGCGTCCTTATGTAATTAAAGAAACCAAAGTGCAGGGGAGGGAGGTAACTGAGGCCATGACCTCTCCAATAGGTACTAGTTAATTAGGAGCTAGAAACTGGGTCTTTCAACTATTAGTTTGAAGCACTATGTACTACAGTGTGCTATTGTTTAGAAATCTCTAATACACATTTCTTTTTGCATCAGGATCTTTTACCTGACATAAATATAGTTGCAAATAGAATAGCACATCAGTTGGGGCATAACCTTGGGATGCAGCATGACGAGTTCCTGTGCACCTGTCCTTCCGGAAAATGCGTGATGGATACTAGCGGAAGGTGAGGTTCAAACCATATGGAAAATACATTTAAATATTTTGGGAGTAGCTTTTGGGTCAGATGCCATTATTGTAGGATATATTGTTATTCTGTGGGACTTCCTGGAAGGTCTAATTACAGAACCAGGAGTGGTCAGAAGTTTCCCTTTTGGGGCTAAATCTTATTAACTGGTAATCTCTCTCTCTAGTGATACAGTGAGAGAAATTCTAAAATTCCATCTTGGCAAGTTGCAAAAGTACACTATGATCAATTAGTACCAATCTCTACCAGGTCTCTTAGCAGGAAATAGATTCTGCATGCCTTGTTTTGTCATCTTTGATATAAGCTGTAATGTCCTTCTTCTTATCTTTACTCAAACGTCATTTCTAGCATAGCCCTCTCTGATCTCCTGATCCAACTTTTCAATCCTGTCTCATCACACACATATCCTGGCATTTCCATTCTCTCTCTCTTTGTTTTGTTTTGTTTTCTCTTCCGTATTTATTACTATCTAAAATATTCTGTATTTTACATATTTAACTTATTTATAATCTTCCCTTTTCACTAGAATCTAAGCTCCATGAGGTCAGAGGGTTTTGTCTGTTTTGGTCACTGTTACATCACTATTGTCCTAGAAAAGTCCCAGGCACATGTTAGGTACTTCACAAATAGTTACAGAATAAATAAATGTCCAGCATTTCCCCATCATACTGGGAACTACTTTGCAGCCAGATCCTGAGTCTTGCACATGTTTGAATCCCTTCACAGCCAGAACACATAATGCATTGTGTGTGGTGACAAAAGTGTCTGTTGATGACCAATGCTTCCACGTATTGATTAGATGAGGTAAGGTAGCCAGCACACCCCAATGCAGTGGCCAGCATACAGTAAGAACTCACTAATATTTAATTTTGTGTTATTTTCTACATAATTAGTATTTTTTCAGAGTCACATCATCCCAATATAATAATCAAGATTCTTGACCGGGCCTGGTGGCTCACGCCTATAATCCTGGCACTCTGGGAGGCTGAGGCGGGAGGATCGCTTGAGCTCAGGAGTTTGAGACCAGCCTGAGCAAGAGCGAGACCCTGTCTCTACTAAAAATAGAAACAAATTAGCCAAACAACTAAAAACAGAAAAAATTAGCCGGGTGTGGTGGCACATGCCTGTAGTCCCAGCTACCTGGGAGGCTGAGGCAGGAGGATCGCTTGAGCCCAGGAGTTTGAGGTTGCTGTGAGCGAGGCTGATGCCACAGCACTCTACCCCAGGCAAGAGAGTGAGACTCTGTCTCAAAAAAAAAAACGATTCTAAAAGTCCTTCTGTGTTTAATTATTATGTCAATAATAATACCAAGGGAGTCCAAACAAAAGGAAGTTGGAAAGGAGGTGCATTTCAGTTGAAGAAGAAGCACATCTCATTCATAAGGATATATGTGATATTATTACATAAATATGTTGTTTCAAAAATATTTATGAAGGACTACTGTGTCAAGCACTGTGTTAACTGGCGGGTTTTTTTTTTTTTTTTTTTTTTTTTTTTAAAGAAGAACACTATACAGTCCTTACCTTGAGAAGTTTGCAATATTGCAGGGATGATAAACAAGTATATAGATTATTTTGAGAGGACCATATAAAAAGGAATATGGGAGCAGCAAGCATTGACAACCAGTTTTAACCATGAACTTGAGAAAGGATTTGCTGGACGATGTGTAGCCAGAATATTTGCACTAAAATAGTATGTGTTAGCTGTGTTTTTACAAGATATTTTTAATAATAGAGAGCCCAGTTGCTGCTCTTCTCTGATAGTGAACATTTACATTTGGTTTTTCTAATTGCTTCATCAAACTTACACAGCTGCTATACCACTATGCCTTGACATGATTAATCTTATTTTTTTTTACCTTATCTCTAGCATTCCTGCACTAAAATTCAGTAAATGCAGCCACAACCAATACCAGCAATACCTGAAGGATTACAAGCCAGAGTGCATGCTCAATGTTCCATTTCCTGCCAAGTTCGATGATTTCCAATATTGTGGAAACAAAAAGTTGGATGAGGGAGAAGAGTGTGACTGTGGCCCTGTTCAGGTATTTGAAAATGATGATGTTGTCTTTAAACTACTAAGTTCACCATCGGCTAGAACCTAGGCGGGGCTCTAGCCATTGATCAAATCCACCATGGTGTTTTGTAAAACTTTAAAAAACTGTGTTTGGTTTTTTTTTTTTTTTTTTATCTGAAAACAAGCTGTTGGTGCAGCCTCATTCCAAGGATTCTTATCAATCATGTATAAAGATCTTGCTGGAGAGTAGCATCACATTTGCCTGGTTTATATATTAATTGTCCCTTCTTGTGAAAAGGACGCATAGGTGTTCTTAAGTCTGACCTCTCTTGCATAGTAGGAATCTGCTCTATAAAATTCATCATGGTCAAGTTTACTCAGAGCCTTAGGAGGCTAGCCTATGTTGCAGTTGGACAGTTCCCATTATTAGAAAACCCTTTCTTAATAGAGTAGAAACCTTTTAACCTTTCACATATTTATTATAGTCTTGATCTCTAGAACATTTAGAAAAAGCCATTGAGGCAAATTTTAAAATAATTCTTGCTATACTTTTCCCCAGCATAGAAGCTCTTTCTGTCAAGAGCTCATCATATAGGTCTGTGTTCTAGACACCTACTTCTCAAATTAATAAGTGCATATAAATCACCAGGGGTGCTGTTAAAATGTGGAGTCAGATTCAGCAGGTGTAGAATGGGGCTGAGAGTCCGTGCTTCCACAAGCTACAAGGTTATACTGATGCTCCTGGTCCGAGGACTACATTTTTAGTACCTGTGCTCTAGACACTGTGCAATTCAAAGAGGTCTAACTAATAAGACAGAAATTAGAGACTCTAGAATCAGAGTGGGGGCAGTGACCTGTCCAGAGGTTGTAAGAACTAGTCTCCAAATGTCTCAGATTAAATGTGTAGAGTATCTTAATTTTGGAAACTGATCGTCTTTAGAATGGTTCTACCATTTTCATTCTCATACATGATGTATCTTACCTGACCAGACACAGACCATTTTCCCTGCCTTTTGCTCAAGCAGATAGAGCCTAAGTGACCCTCTCGCTGTTATTATTTAATCATGCATTAAAAAAAGAACGATCAACCTGAAATATTTAGCACCTTGAGCAACAGGTGAAATGAGATCTTCATAAATGGTATTATCTCATGTCAAACTTTAGCAGGGGAAGCAGCAGTAAGACCTTTGAGGGAACCGAGGTCATAGGAGAATGGAAAATCACAAACTTTAGACTTTCTAATGCTGCCAGTGAGAATTTATTAGCTACAATGTACCAAACAACACGAGGGAAGGAAACAGAAAGAAGCAAACACCAGTTCCAAATAGTAATCTTTATCTATAATACCATAGCCAAAGGTTATGCATTAATATTTAACTCTGAAAGATTCCACAGCAGAGCCAACTAATTAACTCTTCAAATTGGAGTCAAACCACATGCCGATTTCTGATCTTTAATTTTTGATTATTGCCAGGAGTGTACTAATCCTTGCTGTGATGCACACAAATGTGTATTGAAGCCAGGATTTACTTGTGCAGAAGGAGAATGCTGTGAATTTTGTCAGGTAAGATCTTTTGCTGGGAGAGGGTTTCTCTGTTTTCAGTGTATGTAGGATCAAAGAGCTGTCTCACCATTGCACAACCTACACCGCTAATTCTAGAATGGGGCTAGGTTTGCAAATACCCCACAGTGCCTCTTCTGAGAGGCTCTAACATCTAAACAGTGGTCTGGGGACCACTGGGAAAAGCAGGTAGGCAGCACTTGGTATTTTAGGAGGGAATCCCAAGACCAACAACACTATTCTTGTTCCTGGTATAAATCATTGCCAACCTATTTAACCCCAGCTGAGAGGAAAATTGTCATCCCAACAATAGTAGGCTAAAAGGGAAAAGGATTGTATTGGGATTGGAAAGTGGTCGTGTCTAGTAGAGGGGAGATATTTCTAGGGAAGACAACCAGCAATCCAAGGGCTATTGACACTTCTTTCACCCCACTGGGTGGATTGTGAACTCATGAAGAAAAGAAACATTATCTGCATCTTCAAATCCATGCAGAACCCAGCACAATCAAATGCATATTGAATGGCTAAGTGAGAGAATATCTCTAGGCATTTCCCTCCAGGAATAAGAGTCCAGGTATTTTTTACATATGGAGGAATCTGATTTATTGGGAATGGAGATTTCTCATTATAGGCAGAGGTTCCCAGTTTGGGATTGAGGCGTGTACTAGATCCTTTTGGATGAGGAGAAAAGACAATATAAATGAGAAGATCTGCCCATTTCTCCATTTTATGTCCATTCCAACTCTACCTGAGCCTGTTCTAATACCAAATTTCAAAAACACCATCTTGTCCTTCCTAAAATTACATAAAAGCCAAGGTATTTACGAATAATAACAATTCTCAGTGGAATGGAGAAAGAAGTGATGATCTATCCTTAATGCCTTTTTTAGATAAATTAAGTGGGTCAACTTTCTGCATACTTACTGCTCCTTAGCTATCCAAATGCATCCAAGATCCAGTCTATTTGTTTTTCTTCAACAGATTAAAGAAGCAGGGTCCACATGCAGACCAGCAAAAGATGAATGTGACTTCCCTGAGGTGTGCACTGGCCACTCTCCTGCATGTCCTAAGGACCAATTCCAAGTCAATGGATTTCCTTGCAAGAATGAGGAAGGCTACTGCTTCATGGGGAAATGTCCTACCCGGGATGATCAGTGCTCTGAACTGTTTGCTGATGGTGAGAGACATCACAGTGAATGATTGATAAAGAGAATAGTGTGTATTTCTCTGCATCGTCCTATAGGAATTGGCTCAAGATAGGAGATAATTCCATATGTGGCTTTATTCCAATGTATGTCCTAGCACTTCTCTGGATGTTACATCTAACATTAATTGAGTAGCTCAGTATGTGAGCTAATGTATGTTATGCATATTTGTTGTACGTTATGTATACTTTTGTCTATTTCTCCTACTTCCTAAAATATCCTCTGGAGACAATAGGATAGTTTTAAAATGATTTTTTCCATTCTGCTTCACCACTACATGATATAACATGATACTGAAAATTCAATTACATTAGAGAAGTAAGGTCTCTTATGATTGACGATGTTCATACTCTCATTGTTTTACTTTTATCATACCATTTTGCACCCCAGGGGCAAAAGGGAGTCACGATGTGTGCTACAAGATGAATAAAGAAGGAAATAAATTTGGGTACTGCAAAAACCAGGAAAACAGATTCATTCCCTGTGAAGAGAAGTAAGTGCCCTATGGAAAAAAGTAAGTGCCCTCCTACAGGGTTTTGCAAAATCAGAATGGCTCTTGTTCTGACAGCTGTTGACCTCTTTTTACTGAGGAGGTTAGGACGAGAGGGGAGCCGAAAAGGAGAGAGCTCACATCCCTGACAGCGTTAGCTGGTGTTTGTTTATTAAGTCACGGAAAATAAGGAGGAAAGACAGGGAAGATTGAAGATGCTTGGAAGAGAAGGAGAGGGAAAGAATGCTACCAAACAAGGGACCTGGAGCAAGTGGGAGGAAGGGGGAAATAAAAAGGGGAAAGAAAAGAGAAGGAAAGAAGTGAAGCCATAAAAAGAAAACAAAGTAGAAGCTGAAATTGGGGAAGCGGGAAAATTTGGAAATTAGATCTGTTTTAGAAAGTTTATAATATCTGCTCCATACGTATTTTCTTTTGCTTTGTTAATCAGTTCATTAGAAATATTTTAAATTCAGCTATTTTGTGAAGGTATGAGTTACAGAAAGGCAAGGTGACATTGGAAAAATTATCAAACCTATTTAAAGCAGCTATAAGATGGTCTCTCTCACTCTCTTTCTCTTTCTTTTCTCCAGTTGAGCCACACCTTCAAACTTAATCTTTGAAAGGTTAGGGAATAAATTGATTTTTATAAATACTGAAAAAAATCAGGCTTTTTCTCTTCTTTAAAAATATCTTGGATAAATCTTGTGTTTAAAATTTGTTCTTGTATTTATTGGTTTTGCAAAAGAAGGCATCGTCGTGTACAGTATTTGTAATTAAAAGCAAATCATTTCTTTAGAAAGCAATTTGCAAAAAAAATAAGTTTTTGGTTTTTTATAATTCTCATTAAGAGGATATCTGGCCAATTAAAAAAAGTAACAGCTAATGAAGTTATAGACATGATTGTTTTCTAATTAATGTTTGACTATAGAATAGTCCAACATTCCTTATTTTTATTTTTATTTGTGAGTGGAACCGTTCTTCCAAGTTTGTTATTGGACATGCTACAAGGCCATGTGCCACAGAACAGGATTTGGACTGAAAACAATAACCACAAAAACCTATAATCAAGTTCAACTTTGCTCCTAAATACATTAGGTGACAATAGACAGTCAATTTTCCCGACTTTCAATTGCTGCCTAGTCTGTAAAACGAGGGTTATAATAACAGCAGTCTCACAGGCTTGTTGTCAGGATCAACTGATGGTGCTCCACGCGAGAAAGAATAAGAGGGAAATCTTGGTGCCCTGATTAAAGTTATGCTTGAACTTTGATTTAGTCCTTCAACTTACTAATGAGAAATATTTGTCTGTAAACTTGAACAACCATTGATTTGTGAGAATCACAGAGAAATCAAAAAGAAATAGGATCATTTTACATTCTTCACCTGCTCATCTCAGTACCCAGGGTCAGGACTTTGTCCAGGGATTTCTCTGTCCCTCCTGACTCCTTCAACCTGCTGGAAACCTGGGTCTCGAAGAAAGGGACCAGGCCACTTCACCGATACCTCGTCTCTAAAGTTTTATTTCTGGTCTTAAGCCTGTGAATACTGTCCCTTTCCTTCAGAGATGTCACATGTGGAAAGCTGTACTGTAGCGGAGGACATCACTCATCTCTCTTTGGAGAAGACAAGACCTATCACCTCAGTGATCCAAAGTGGAACCCCCAGAATGGCACCGTCAAATGCAAAACCACGTTTTTATACCACGATGCTAAAGATGTTGGCCTGGTTGCCTTTGGAACAAAATGCGGAGATGGAATGGTAAGATGAAAGCCCTTTGTTTTATTAAAACTTCTTGATTCAGCCATGTGAAAACAACATTGGATGCTCTAATTGCCTCCAAAGGGGCCTATGTAAATGGAAAGAAAAGTTGACAATTTTTTTTTTAATGAGGAGCAGAATAGCAATAACACTGTAATAAACATTCATGTTTCCTAACTTTAGTTATATCAAATGATATGTAATTGTGATAAATATACTTAACTAACATCTTACAATAGACAACTAATGAAGTTATAGACAGGATATTTTTTCTAATTAATGTGACTATAAAGTAGTCAAACATTCTTTATTCATTTAACTATATTTACTGGTCACATACTATGGTGCCAGTCTCTGTACACTAAAAATGAGTGGACTGGAGCATTTCATACACTGAATTACACAGATCATTACAATTCAACAAAAGCGCTTTCATAGTGGATTGACCAAAGCATATCCGGGAATCTAAAGGAAAAGTGACTGACTTTGCTCATAGAACACAGAATGGCACTTTAAATGTGTAACATTTCAGTTTTGGCTCGATAAACAACATTTTAACAATACAGAACATGGGAAAAGACTTTTTAGAAAGAAATACTTATGTAATATGCAAAAATACGAAGTATTTGGAATATTCAGTTAACCAATAATTTCAGTATGGCTTGAGCTTCGGGAGAAATGGCAAAACATGAAGTTGAGCAGACAGAATGAGGCCAAATTGGGAAGGGTTTATCATGCCGAGATGAAAATGTTAGACTGTATACTCTAAACAATAGCCAGCTCATCGGGAATGTATGGAAAGCATATGACACTTTATGAAAAAAAATCAACTATTTGAAACTGAATAGTTTCTCCCTGTGGTATGTCTTCCTTTCTCTCTCTACACTACCATCCACAATATTGCAATGTCATTTGTATGATTTGATAGAGACATAAATTAGAAAACAAAAAGTCAAAATGTAAGAAAAAAAGAATTAGAATTTAATGTTTTAATGGGCACTTAGATTTCAAGTCCGTGTATTTAACTATACAGTTTTTCACTAAAATGATTAAATGAATATCAGCTTGGTAAGAAATCTGTATTTGTGAAAATTAAGGTATGTTTACTTAACCACAAGCTAGAAAATTCAAGAACATTCAACAAGACAAAGTGTATAAGGCCTGAGGTTGAAGAAAATACCAAACAATTTGCTATTCACTTTGGATATGGAAAATTAACCTGAGATATAAAGTGAAATTATAGCGTCTCCTTCATTAAGAGTGGGAGGGACTGAAAAAGGGGGCTAATAGGGAAAGCAGCTGTTAAGAATTACATCTCAATCTCTTCAGTACATTGTGACTATGCACCTCCAAATAGAGTGCGTGTTCCTTCGAGAGAAGGCTCAGGACAGAGGCACACCCATCACAGTGGTGCTGGTTCTTCAGCCAGTTACTAGTGAAGAAAGTCATGCATAGCAAATGCGAGTCTATGGGATATCACAATGACACCAGTTAAAGAATTTTCCTTTCATTTTTGCACTAATATACTATTCTTAGACATACCCAACTTAAAAGGCATAAAATATGTTAGTTCTCTAATATTTATTTTTTTCCTGGATACATTATAATTTGGCACAGGAAGCTGGGGCAAACATAATACATAGCCCCAGGTACCCTTTAGTTGAGCCTGAAATATTTTGCATTTGGGGCCATCAGTATTCTGGACTCTGGCCATTCATGTAGTGGCATCTGGAGCACTTTTAGGAAGATTATAATAATGGATTTACTTTTAAAATAGATGTAGGGACTTCTGGTTCCAGAGGAGATGGAGTAGACACTTCTTCTGCAAAATACAGCTAAAACTCTGAACATAATATATTTAAATAGCATAAGAAGACCCTGAAATGTGGAGAGAAGATGAGATAGAAACCTTGGGAGCCAAGGAAACACAAGGCAGTGGGTTCCCCGGCCAACCAGCAATTATGATGTAATATATATTATCATACCAAGTCAAAAAGGAAACTTCCTAGAAACTGAAGAAATTGTGGCAATTGTAATTTTAGAACAATTTGATAGACTAACACTCAAAGCATTAATAAGGACATAACCATTCTGAAAATGAGTTTGATATAACAATGTTTTCATATACAATACCTTCATCAAATACTTATGAAGGATTTCTCCATCCAAAAAGGATGCTACATGTGGGATTCTATAATGGGAAAAATTACCTAATTTGTAATTAAATCATATAAATTGAAATTACAATTTTACATGCAAATTACATGAAAAATTATACATTTCACATGCATTACATGAAATTACAATTTCTCATATATTGTAAGCCATTCTAATTCATGTTGGTTACTTCATCTCTAGGTGTGCAGCAATGGTGAATGCGTGAACAGTGAAAACGTTTACAGTTCAACAAATTGCCGCTCTCAGTGTGGTGAAAATGATGTAAGATTTGACTGCTTTTTCAATTAATGTCTTACCAGCTACTTAGGACTTTATTTCTGAGCCTGTGTGTACATGCATATGCACTTTTGCTGATTTTTAAATCAAATATATATTTGGGATCCATTTTTCACGTGTCATCAATTAAATTGATCCAAAGAGCCAGACCAGATATCATTACACACAGATATTGCCTGCACTGTAAGTATATGACTTATTCTTGAACTGGTAATCTAGAAATCCAGCAATTTATGTACATATAAAGTTTAAACCTGAAGTTTAAACTTGAATCTTTTGCAACACCCCTTATAGTTCAGTTACACCAATGTCAGCTTTAGCTTAATGCTTTTAAGAAAAACAACAAAATGTATAATCTTTTTTTTCTCTTAACATTGTTTAATACTAGTAGTTACTAGCAGTTTTTGTCTATGGGTAACATCTGCCCTAGGCCTGATTAGTCAGTAACTCTATATAGTAACAATTATATATATAAACTTTAAAAATCTTCATAATAAACTTAAGAGGTGGGTATTATTCCTACGCCCACTTTTACAGATGGAGAATCAGGCACACTGATGTGCCATGGGAAAAGCTGAGATTTTAATCCAGAAAGATAACTCCAGTGTCTGTGTCCTTAACCATTACACAGTGCTCTTGGATGAACTAAACATTATGCTACCACTTTTTCCCCACATCAATATTATCTCATCATTACCAAGCTTAGAGTCTGCTCTTTGGCTATGGTATGTCCAACTCTAGCTGACTCTAGCAAGGCTGTACATTTAAAAATATGTACTTTCTGGAATGATAAACCATGCTGTCTCATTTATCCTTGAATTTGTAGCTATCATTCTCTTGTTCAAAGGCCTTCTTCAAAGGTGGTTGCTTCTCTTATTTTGTGTGCTTATTTATGTGCAACACTGATTTTGGTAGGCATGTTAGCTAACTAATCAATAAAAAGGTTTTTGTGTGTTTGATGTAGAACTTGCAGTAAGCTAAGTGAGCTACAAAACACAGCTTATGCCAGTCATTTGATAAAATATGATTGACTGCTCTTCCAGGGGGATGGCCATGAACTCCAGTGCCACTGTGAGGAAGGACAGACATCTGTAGACTGGGAAGAAACCTTAAATGTTACCAGTGAGCATCCTAGAATATAATCTTACATATATCAAAGCCTACCCAGTGAGAACATTTTTTTTCTTATTTTCCAAGTCTGCTACATATTTGTAGTGTTTCTATATGGATTTGTATGGTCTTTTTATTATTTTTTCATGTTTGAATATACAAATTGAATTTACTAACACTGCCTTTTAGAGGTAACATATTCTCTTCTAGCTAAATCATGCTTAGATCCTCTAAGAATCCTCAACATAACAAGGATTAATAAACACCCAAACTTTTCCTGGTGATCATGGTTCCCTTAAATATAATGGAATTGTGGGTGGAGTGTCAATTGCTAATACAAATGATAGTTTGTATAATGTTTTGGCTTTTCACTTTGTATAAAAATAATTGAGAGGGGAGGAGAATTAAAGTCCTTTAGAAAGGGAAAATCAAGATTGTAACAGCTCCGTTAAATGCTAACATTCCACCGTTCTACAACTGATGCCCTGGCTGATGCCCATGTTTTTCCGTGTTGCAGATATCGCCATCTTGGTGGTTGTGTTTGTCCTGGTTGTTACAGGCATTGGAGTTGTCACATTATTAATTCGTTACCAAAAATGTATTAAGTTGAAGCAAGTTCAGAGGTATGTCTGCATTTTCCATGGGTTGAACTGGACTGTTACTGAGAATATTTAAGCCTTGTGGCTGTAGATGGGGGAATAGTAATGAGCCTCTTAATGAAGGTCAGGTGAGAATAGTAGTAAATCACGCTTTTATGTACTTATCCAAATGCTTATTCTCCAGTGGTTCCCAGACTTTGTGCACTTTGAAATCACCTCGGGATCTTTCAAAAAAAACCAAAAAACAAAAAACTGCTGATGTGGGTTCAACACATTGTGATTTGGTTGCTATAGGGTACAACCTCAGCACCAGTATCTCAGAAACCTTGTAGCTGATTTAGATCTAGCCACAGGTTTATCCCATAGCTTGCATCAATGTTACATTTCTTTCTCGCCAGCCCAGCTAGGGAAACCCTGGGCGTGGAGAATAAAGGATACTTTGCTGATGAGCCGCAGACAAGGACTGAGCCAGTCTTGCCAGATATTCATCCTCTGCATGTAAGAAACTTATATTTGCAATAGTTAATTAATTGATTTTTTTTTAAAAGTAACTGTGTGTGTGTTTAAAGTGGAACGAACCCTAAGCTAAGTGAGGTGGGAGATGCAGGGGAGCAGTTTAACACGGTTCCATACAAATAAACCTTTGAATCTACCTATGAGGAAAGAAAAGGGAGCAGGACTCACACAAACATGCAACAGTGACCAAGGCACAATTTCAGGACAGAATACACTGGTTAAGTAAAATATTAATTTTTGTACTGTTTAAAACTGGGTATTAACTGACTGTGGCTAGATGCAAGTGCCAATGAACATATAATGATGCCAGTATTTTTAAATTAGGATTTTTTGGTGGTTGGTAGTGGTCTAGTTACACAGTCCCAGAGATTTTGAATGCTTTGCCTAGGACTCTCCCCATTCCATAAGCCCTGTGTCTGTCACTGCACGATAATGCAGAACATGCCCCCACCCTGCCCCCAGGAACGTAGCAGACATGCTTCTACTGAACTCCACTGGAGTATTTAGAGATACACAGTTTATCTTTCTCTAGTTCCATGTTGGTTTCTGATCATTTTGTTATCCATTTGTATTCTTTGTGAAGCCAGTGTTGACCCCAAGATGGGGTCAAACCAAATCTTCATTGTCCACTCTAATGGACAGAAAATATCGGGTGATAATTTTACAAGTTTAAACTGAGATTTTCTGGAATGAAACCACATGTTGCTAATATCAATCTCATATATTTGCCTTGAGGTTTAAATGAGGAACTGTACGTAAATGTACTTAGCATGGTGTTTGGTATGTAATTAGCACTTATGTGTTAATTATCTACTATGCCTCCTGTGCTGTTTTCCTGAGTACGTTTACTTTCCTGAGTACGTTTTTCCTTAAATTAGGGTGTAAAACAGGCACTCTCCCAGAGGAGGGAGTCAGGTGCAGGTGGTCTGAGTCCATGATCAATGATGAATAATCACAGAAACCAACCCGAGCTTCACACAGAGCCTGGGAGATATGTGTCACACTTGTAGATTGTAAGATCCTTAAGGGCTTTGGGCTTTTTGGTTAAATGAGGGGCACCTTGAGGAGGGAATTAATAAATATTTGTTGAATATATGAATAAATTCAATTTACTACCGATGATGTATACACCATGATATATTTTAAACACAGATTGTATAGGAAAGTTTGGGACCTCAAATCTCATATTTAGGGCTTTTGTGTTATTTGGCATAAAATTGTATAAATAATAATAATTTAGCTGATGCTTGTTTGACACAGTTACCCATCCTTAGCCAAATTGGAGTTTGGAAAAGATCTGTCTTTGATGTCCTTTCCCTGTTATATTAACGATGCTTGGGGTTTTCCCCCCTTTTGGCACCAGAGCCTCTTCCAGGTTCTGCTTCTTCTAGACCATTCTTTCTTGGTTGTATTAATGTCTATTGAGGCCAGGCACAGTGTCTCACTCCTGTAATCCCAGCCACTCAGGAGGCTGAGGCAGGAGGATGGCTTTAGGCCAAGAATTCAAGGCTGCAATGAGTTATGATCGTGCCACTGCACCTCAGCCTGGATGACAGTGCAAGACCCCATCTCTAAGACAATAAATAAGAAATTGTAAAAAATGTCTACTGGGGAGTTAGCAGAAAACACTTTAAAAAGAGTCAGGCATATCTGTATCTTAAAAGGAAGTTTTGGCGGTGCTCAAAGACCCTCAAGATTCAAAGGAATGTCGTTGGTTGTGAAACTTCAGGCTTTCAGACAATTAGAGAGATTAAGATTTGGAAGCTAACAGACCTGTCTTGAGCTGCTCATCACACAATACGTAAAGAAACTCTCACTCTTCCCACCTGTGTGTTTTTTATAGACAGATCCTTACTTAGACTCATCTATTGCAAGGTAACAATCTAGGGAAGAATAGTGTATCCTTGTCTTTTAGTATTTGCACATTTACTAGGAATCTATTCCAGGGATGGTTGGAAAATGTATTCTGTGGGTTTGAGAAATAGTCATGCTTGAATGTTAAATGCAGATTAATAATATCTCTTTTCACTAGCAGAGAACTGCTGAGTCCTTGGAGAAACTTCCAACCAGTTTTTCAAGTCCCCACTACATCACACTGGTATGTTCCTTGCACCTTTCCCTGGTTGTGATAATCTGGGTCCATTTCAATCAAAACTTTGATGCCACTTAACCATAAAAGGCCTAATAATATAATGTAGTTCTCTTATTTGAGGTGGAAATAGGACACTCTGACTTAGAGACTTACTTTTTAGTAGGGTGGTGGGGACTGGGGTGAGAAGAGCGATGTGAGCCATGCAAGTCCTGGGACAGATTCTGTCTTTGTTTAAAATGTTGGCATTTTGTTCATCATGATACACGTGTTTTCTTAAAAGTCAGTTTCAAACTTTTGAAACTAACACATTAACATGTTGTTTATTGTGATCACTGACGGTTTTTTTTACTCCTTAAATTCTGCTCCTGAGTTGAATGCCTCATTCACCTCACCCTAGTCCTGGCCTCAGTTCTGAGGGGTAAAAACACAAGGGTAGTTTTCAATGAGGCCTTGACTAGCCCGAGGGCTCCCCCACGAGAACCCTCAGTTAACCAGGGTGGTATAACCCTTGCATCAGCATTTATGAGAGAGAAACAAACTAGCCAGATTAGCACATACAGCATTAAAGACTGAGTCAAAAAAAAAGAACCATTACAGGATCTCTAGGAATCACCAGAATTGCTAGAGTGTGTCTATATCTGCATTATCAAAGTCACACAGTGGAACACTTCTTACTCAGAACTAGGTGCCGAATGCACTGAGATTCTCAACTCCATATTTTTAAAATTAGCAATTCTCATCGAGCTTTCTTTATGAAAGACTAAAAGGCTGTGATTAGAGTAGTTTTCAGTCTGTGATTCCACAGAATCCTCCAATCACACAAAAAGATCCTAGAATGTGCTGGATGGTAGAGGTGGAGCTGTGTGAACAAACTTCCCCGTTTTCCATTCAACCAGTGTGGTACATTTAAAAAAAAATTCTGTTTTGCTGGGATTCCAATAGAGATATTACCTGAATGAAAACTCTAATGTTGTAAAAATATTTTAAACTCTCTTACCTGATATATTCTAGGAAAGATTTATAAATTTTACAAGGAATAATGGTATCTGATAAAACTTCACTTACCCAGAACTATCCTTCCCCATTCCTCTCTCCCCTCTCCCCTACAATCCCAGAGCAATTTACAAACTGTGTGGATTTTTCACCGAGCAAGAAGAGATGGTCTGCGTGTGTGTGCATTTGCTCATTTGTATGTGCGCACATGCACGTGTGTGCATGTATTCGGGTGCAGTTTCTGATGGGACATAATTTGTTTATTACAGAAACCTGCAAGTAAAGATTCAAGAGGAATTACAGATGCCAATCAAAGTGCCAAAGTGGTAGGTTCCCCATGACACTTAGTACCCCTGTTTTTTTCCTTTTCAGATGCTGATATTTTTGTGTTCTTTACCTACTCATTGCTTGACTGGGGACATCCTCCCTACTTACCAAAAGAATAGGAGGGCTAAAAGTGTTTTCACTGATATGCTACAATTTCTAACAGATTAATTCTGCTGAGCATGTTTTAGTCCAACAGTCTTACATCTGCCCAAAGGAGCAAGCTAGAGTTGCCACGTATTTTAGAAATAACGAAAACATTACTTTTCTCTCTCACTTTGCTAGCCGGAGTATACATACGCACTGTTTTTTTCCCAAATACTTTAAAGGAATAAATAGTGCTGGTAATCACAGAAAAGGAACAGTTTTCTTCATGATTGCTTTACCAAAGTTTTCACTTACCAAATCAATAAGTGTGAATTATCATTTCACATTCGAATGACTAAGTCTATATTAGAAAATGTATCCAAAATTTTGATTTATGTCAAAGAGAGACAAAATGAGTTTTGTTTGGCTACATTTCTGAGTTTTTGTTTTCATTCCTTCCTTCATTCATTTTTGTTAAGTTTCTTCAGCTGAGCAGGTTCTGGGTTCGTATGAAGCTTCCCTCCACAGAGTGTTCCTATAAAAACTCCTGCCCGATACAGACACGCTGCCTCTGCTGGGTCACATGAAGCAGGACATTTTCTAATGATCCTTCTACTCCATGTGACAAGTCTGTCCCAGAGAAAGTAGAGACACTCCTGAGTGCCAGCAAGGTGTTTGGCATCCTGTAGTGGAAAAGAAAATTATTTCCTTTTTTCCCACGTTAGACCTGTTTATTTTATAACTGCTTCATTAGCATGGCTAAGGAAATCAAGAAAAGGGTGAAGAAGTGTAGTACAACAGAATCCAGAAAGGTTATTCTAATTAATGGATATAAATGAGGAACTGAAATACATGTTTACAGATTTTATGGGAAACAACTTATTTTTAACCATCTGTTTCTATTTAGAGCTTGAAATTGGATATCCAAAATGGCTGTGCAAGGCTAGGTTGAGTCCGGATGCAAGAGCTTCACAACCGTCCCTAGATATTTGCTTTACAGAGTTCTGGTAGTTTCTCAAATGTTCTTTATCCAGACAGAAATGACAACTTTCTGTGAATATTTACCTGCAGAATTTACAACCTGTAGCATATGCATGTACTACAGAAAGAAAAGTTCTTATGGTTTTTCAAATGCTTCTTAGCTTAATATGAAAATAAACGAGTCTCCTTGCTCTAGTATTTTCCTACAAAATGTTACTCTAGTTTCTTTTAAAGGAGTCAAAACTTTGATGATGGTAACATAATTTAAGAAGCAAACATCACTTCTTTACTTCTTTGGAAACACAAAAGTACTTATTTTAATTTGAACACGGTGTCACTACCACTAATTGTAGTGTAAATGAAATTCTGTCCTGCAAAAATGCCAAGAAAGGCAGGGCAGAGTGGCATCGATTCCACTCATTAATTAAAAAAGTGAAGAAGGCAGAAGAATAGTCACCTAACTACAGAATAGTTCTAAAATCTTAGTGGTAGCAAAAAAGCAGGACACAACATGCTCTTAGCAATTCTAAATTCCTAGGTCTGCTTCTCTAGAATTCTGTAAGAAGTTAACAGAGAAGTTAGAGGGTTACAAGAATTTCAAAAAAATGACTCCAACTGAGAGGGACATACTCCTAGCTCCTAGGAAGGGTTTTCAAGATCCTCATACTCTATGGATCTCAGCATTTGATGGGCAATTTCTGTGCCGTCTCTGCCCTTTCCCTGTTGGTTTGTCATGGTGTATGGGGATGGCCTGAGAATGATTTCAGCTGTTTCTTATACAGATGTTTCTCAATTCTTCTCTTGTCATCTCTATTTTTTATCTTGTGAACTGTTAAAGCTACATGCAATTTTTTTTCATTCGTTGAAATAAAGTCTTCAAGTGCTAATTGAAAATGTTCTGACTCAATGAAATAAAGGCTGCAGCTGAAGGCAGGAAAGCCTGTTTGTTATCCTTGGTAACATTTTTTGTTGCTATCCTGACTTGTTTGTTTCTGCCGGAGGAGACAGCAGAGGACAGCAGTGACTCAGCACTTGGTATCTCATCTGTGTCTGTTGCTCTAATCAAAATCATCGCTTTAAGAAAGAATATTGATAAATGTGTACTTAAAGCCAATGATACCCATTTAAACATTTAATGTAAATTTGTGGGGGGGGAAACCCCCAGAAACTCCATATCTGATAGACACCAGCCTCATTAAAACAAACAGTAATCTTCTGATGTACAAGTTCAAGGGTAACTGCATCTGCATAGTCTCAACACCGCATGTTGATGAACAATGCACATTTTGGTGATATCGTCTTCCCTTCATAAAAGGATCACCTTCCTGATTCATTACTTTTGTTACTGTTCCCCTGTCTCTTGCAGAAAACTCATCTCATGCACACACACCCCCATTGCTCTGTCTTAGGCTCCACATTTAATGAGCTGCTAATTTCTGGTGATTTCTTTTTCCTAATTTCTTCTCTCTCTCCAGTAATAAACATCTCTGCTACCCCTAAATCCTCCTGCCTCATTGCTGCCTGTCTAGATAAACTCGCTAGATTTCTAATCAGCTTTCCTTTTCTTCAAATAACTCCAGAAGCCTTCTGACAGGTAACCCGCTTTTTGATTTTAGGTGGTGGTCTCCATGCTACCTATTCTAGGCCATGGGGACTTTACTTTTTTCCGATCCTGCCACTGTCTGCTCTATTTCTGAAGATTCTCTCCTTCCAATAGTTTCCAGAGTAGGAAGCATTTTTCACAGCTTCTATTTACTATTAATACTTGTCCCCTGGGAGGCCCAGTTTTCCGTGGTTGTGGAACCAGTTTGGGGCCATAATTTCACAGGAATGTGCATCAGTTGTCCTAGCTCCATCCTCTGGAACGGGGGTGTGTGAAGAGGTGGGATTAAGTCATCCTGCTAACCCGACTCATGATCAGTTTTTCAGCAATGAGGCTCGAATGTGTCCAAAACTTCCACACAAGCCCCGATGGTCTTTAATCCCAAATTTGACCCCAGTCCCACAACTGCATTCCTGTATCTAACCCCAGTTGCTGAGCACTGGGTCTCCAAGATTGTAGCCCTGCTCTGAGTGCCAGCCTACCTAGATGCAGCCCTAATACTTGCTGGCTCTTGTCACCTCTGGGGATGTGAATCCTTTCCCTCGACTCTACAGTGGCTGACAGGAATCCTGTTGTGAATAGACAGACTTACTAGACCTGCCATCCAAGTCCCTCTGCCTTGCACCTCAGCCCCTGCAATCTTGCAGCCCTGACCTATACATGGACCTAGACCCCTTCCCGCTGCTAGAACTTGCCTAGACTCAGACCAAGCTTGTTATATCCTGGCAGGCTGTGTTTTGGGGTCCTGGGCCATTCTCTGCAGCTAGGTCATGGCTCCTCTGGCCTGGATAGAGGCAAATTTAGCAGGAAGCTATGAAGCTTCAGGGCCTGTCGTATGCACTGCCCCTTCCAACACCTTTTATCTAATTTTATATTTACATTTTTTAACAGCCTTTAATAGGCTGGATTTGGGTTGGGGAGGAGAAGCCTAAATGATTTATAAGCAAAAGTGGCGAAGACTATATAGGAAACAAACAGGACAAAGATGCATCTTAGCCAGCCTGAGTTTGGAGCTGCAGCTCAGGCAAGGAGTGGACCAGCCAGGGATGGAATTGGGGTGGGGGTAGGGGGTGTTCTAAGAATAAGAGAAGCACCGAAGGTTTGACAAGCTCTCCACACACCCCTGGGCTGTGCGTAGGGGTTGTGTACCCGAGAGAGCACCACAGAGAGTAGAATCTAAGAGGGAACTGAAAACTGGGTGAGCTTCCACTCTGCTCCCCAACCCACACACAGATCAGTGGCCCGAGGGCTGAAGTTTTACCGGCTCCTGGGGTTTAAGCAAAACCTCTGCCCCAATCGCTGACTACAGTAGCATGCAGACCCAAGGGCAACCCACAGAAAAACAGGATAAAATGTAAAAACAAGAATTAAGACCTAGGAAGAGCCATCTGTTTCTGCACACTTCACGAAGGCAGTTGCGAGGAGGGCAGGGGAAATAGATGCTGCACTTCAAGTTCAGGCAAGTCACTTTTTAAGACTCAGAAAAATAAATCAGAATCCATATTTGTTATACTATATTATCTAAATGCTACTGTCCCAAGGAATCTTAAGTATGTTTTTGTATCAGTTCTGCCAGGAATGCAGCAATGGTGATACCAAACAAAACAAAAACCTTCAGCTACCGATGACTACCACCAGCATTCCCAATACAGCGTCAATTATTCTCAAATATCCACCTTTTCTGCATAGCCATTCTGCCATTTTCTCAAGGCATCTGTCCTTCCAGATGATTATAGAATTCAAAAGCTCACAGTGGATGTGCTAAAATTGAGAAGTCATAGTCTAAGAACGGTAATCACTCCTTTATTAGCGTGCCAGTATCTAGGTCCCTGACAACCCATCATTGAAGTTCATGGAAGAACCACTAGGTGGCCACACAGCTAACAAAATTGCATTTTAGCTGAAAAGCTGCTCAATGCTTCTCTCCCTTTTCCAGAAAGCACGAGGCCTTCTCAAAGTCACGACTTTAGATACATTTACTAAGAAATTTGATAGACTTCATTCTTGATTATTAAAGATGGAAATCTGAGTGCATTTTGCCAAACACCACTTTCTTCTCTGCCAGGGTTGTGGATAGAAGTAAACGGGGTCCGTACCCCTAAACAAAAGGGGAGCTGGGTTGACAGCTGCATTTTGAATAAAGGTTTTAAATTGGCAAGGTAAATCCTCCTTACTCCCAGTTACGAAGTCCAATCCTCTTGACGTTGGTGTGTCCATAGACCCAAATAACCCAGTGTCCCCAAGACTATCATGGGTGGGTGTCTAGTTTTTGTTTTTTAATTTGATCTGTTCATTTTTTTTTTTTTTTTTGAAGCCCCAGCAAATTAACTCTGCTTACTGCTGCCATGGAAACCTGAAGAGCTGCCCCTTCCCCAGGGATGTGTAATGGATAGTAAATGTCAGGAGAAGCTGGCGCCTGTGTTACTTACCTGACTATGTGGTGGACTGTTGATGACAATCGATGTCCTCTGCTAATCATCCTCAAGGAGTGAGAAATATTGATTAGATTCCTGGGCCTATTGGAAGCTTCCTGATCACTTTCTAACGGAAGGTCAGGCTTTTAGGAAACTCAAGAGCCGTTATATTGGGAAGTAAGTGTCTCGTGGGTTTGACAGAATCCATTAACGTACTTCTCCAGGAAAAGCTGTAACCGTGAGCTACATGTAATGGATATTGATTGCAAAGATAAGAAGATACATGTAACTTTAAATCTCAGGGGTCTCCAGGGACAGAAGACATAGGAAAGGGGGTCTTCAGGATCACAGGATTTCCAGCTGTGAAGAAATATATCAGAGTGATCTTTAGAGAATCTTAGACAAGTGAATTCCAAAGCCAGAGTCTCTTGCTCAAGGATACCAACAATTTGCTACAACAACAAGAACAAACATAGCATTTATTGAATGCACGCTATTTGTCAGACAGTAAGTATTCTAAGCACATCATATGCATGGTTTCATTTAACTTAAAACAACAATGAGTTCACTACTATTATTGTTCTGATTTTACAACTTGAGAAAATTAAGGTCAAAAGATGTCAAAAGAGATTGCCAAAAGAGAGATAGTTGATTAAGTAGTAGAGTCACTATTTCAAGTCAGAGAGTCTAACTCTAAAGAGTGTGCTTTTATTAATAATCATTACTATGCTGCTGGTTTAAATACAAGTTTGATGGGAAAAAGTACAGTCCCCCCCACACTGAGAAATATTTAGACCCGTGTAAGTGAAATCCATATCTCAGTGCCATGCTCATCTTCCATCCACCAAACATTCTCAACAATGATACATGGGTTTATATATCAGGAAGGAAAAGCAAAGCCAGGCAGCAGGCACCTCCCAATTCAGCAAGACCATGGGCTGAGATGCTGTTGTCCAAGGCAGAGCTCTAGTGGGGATGGACTTGAGATTTTAACACCTTTTGCAGCTCTCATAGACCACTTTCCAGCAAGTGATTTGTGATTCTGGAATCTTTTCTTTGTTTGACAATGATCTTGGATTCTCGAAGATGCTTTCCCTACAGAACAGGGCTCTATCTGGGTGATATTTCAATTCATCTCGTGTGCCTGGCTAAGCTGTCTGTGGCTGCCTCTGCCATCACTGTACAGGGAAGAGAAGCCAATGGAATTATTGACTTTGGGCAGCAGCCAGTGGGCCAGGGGATGGCACAGGGGCAGTCAAGAGGCAGAGCCATCCAGTAAACCCTTCTTCCTTGCTTTAGCAAAATGAAGAGTGCACCAGATGAGTGGTCACTTTGAACACATCAGCCAAGGGAAAGTATCCACACAGCATCTTCCAGACTTCTGGTATCTGCTTGACTCTTCCACATTTCCATGAAATGTGCAAAGCTTTGTGGTGAGGATTATTTTACAGATGAGGAGACTAGGAATAAGAGGTCCTGAAACACACAGCGGGGAGACAGCAAGACAGAAATCTGGACACCGGCCTCCGTCCAAAGCCACAGTCAGAACCATCACTCACTTCAATTTTGAGCTGACCAATCTGATAACAGCATCACAGGTGGCAACTGTATGACCTAAGAGTTCATTCCTGGAAAAGGCAGCTTTGACATCAAAAGGGGCTGATCAGTAGAGAGCAGTGAGTGGGCCCTGGGGGGTGGGGAACCTGAGGACTTGAGGCCACATGTAGCCCTCCAGACCCTCCAAGTGCAGCCCCTCCATCGAATCCAAACTTCACAGAACAAATCTCTTTATTAAAAGAATTTGTTCTGTAAATTTGGATACGGTCAAAAGGCCACACTCAAGGATCCAGAAGGCTACATGTGTCCCCAAGGTCACAGGTTCCCCACCCCTTCCCAAACCTCATGTTGTAATTTTACCCTCAATGTTGGAGGTGGAGCCTAGTGGGAGATATTTGGGCCATGGGGTCAGATACCCTGTGAATGGCTTGGTGCCATCCTTGCTGGTAATGAGAGAATTCTAGCTCTATTAGCTGCCTCGAGAGCTGGTTGTTTAAAAGAGGCTGACCTCCCCTATCACCCTCTCATGCTTCCTCTTTCACCATGTGATCTCTGCACATGTGGCTTCATTTCACCTTTTTCCATGAGTGGAAGCAGCCTGAAGCCCTCACTGGAAGCGGATGCTGGTGCTGTGCTTCTTATACAGCCTGCAGAACTGTGAGCCAAATAAACCTCCTTTCTTTGTAAATTACCCAGCCTCACATATTTCTTTAGAGCAACACTAAATGGACTAAGACACCTCATGTCATCAGCATTAGCCTCCTGCTATCAAAGTTACGTTAATAAGCCTGGAATGGGGAAATAATAGTTTAAGTGACATCCTGAGTTTCCAGGTCGTTCTGTCCTATCCCTTAAAGTCCCGACTCTGAGGCCTGCCTCGTCAGACCCACTGGGGAAAGAAGCTGCAGGTTAATTTGATCTTCTCTGAAATGTCTGACACTCCCTGCAGAAGGACATTGCCAAAGTTTGAGGTACCATTACCTACTGCAGTATTTGATCTGGCTGAGGGAAGGAAGAAGTAATCTCCTAAGTAGCACATGGAGCAAATCTGATGCCTCTGTATTGAGACGCTGCCAAGAACAATTCAGAAGAGAAATAAATCAATTCGTTCCATCTTGTTAATGCTGCCTTGGTGGCTTAACAGGTTTCTATGCTGAAAATAGCACAAGCTGGACACAGTGACACTCAATATCCCACCTTCAGAAATGAATTATCAGGCACAATTGGATGTCCTAGTCCTGCCGTGGTTCACCTGGATCTTCAAGTAAGAGAACACTTAAGCTCAGGAAGAAAAAGGATAAAATGGCAGAACTACATGACATCATTTCCTACATCACAGAATAGCCAAAGCTAGGATCGTCTTCACCAGGCCACCCCAGTGACTCTTCTAACAACAAACAAACAAAAGTAGAGACAGAGACCAAGAATACTTGTAGATTTCAGAGGGAAAAATGGCATAAAAATAAAATAACAAATATGGACTGACACCATTTAGGCTCTGTTTACTTATTCATTAACTTCTTCTTTCAATATGCACTCGTTACATACTCACTGTATTTGAGATTTTCTAGGGACATGAACATATACAGGTGTATAAAGCTCTGCCCAGAGCAACTTAAGCCTCACAGGAAAGTAAAACAGGTTTCTACATGGGTGATCATAAATTAATGTGATGGATGGCCCAAAGGAGGAAGGGAGTAGGAGACACATATTATTTGTTGGGATGGAGTTGGCTTCAGAGAGGCAAATTTTTATCAAGATCTTAACAAATGTACAAAGGTTTTCCAAGCAGAGAATTAGCATTCCAGGGAGAAACAGAGAGTCTACTGCATAGCAGAGTTCGGTGGGTCCACTCTTGGTCAGTAGGTTAGTGTAGTAGAATCCTGCAGTATATAGGAGAGCATAGTATGAGAGTAGACTGCCTTTGAGATAACCATAGTGTCCTCTACATTGCGATAACCATAGTGTCCTCTACACTGTGATAACCATAGTGTACTCTACACTGTGGTTATCTTAAAGGCAGTGGATTTATTTAGCTCATATAAATGAGGGTAACATGGTCAAATTTGTGTGGAACAGTGGTTCTCGACAGGGGTGATATTTCTTCTCTGAGGACAATTTGGCAATCTCTGGAGACATTTTTGATTGTCGCAACTGGATGGGTTGGAAGTACAACTGGCATTTAGTAAGATGAGGTCACTGATGTGGCTAAACATCCTACGATGGGCACAGCAGACTCCAGCCTTCCACTCTTCCCGTCAAGTGATCATCAGACCAAAACATCAATAGTGCCACAGTTGAAAAACCCTGTACTGGAGAGTTTAAAACAAAATTTTAAATGAGGTTATTTTAACTCTAAGAAAAAATATGTACGATTAAAGAAATGTAATCACAAATATTACATAGTTCAAATACGAGAAATATTTAAAACAATTGTGTTATAATTGTTTTGGAAAGAGAAGTATTGAGAGAAAGGAGGTAAAAAGTGATAAATATTTATCTTTCATAGTTGAAAGATAGTGGATAACTCCTAAAACTGACAAATGTACAAATGTAAGTATAAGTAACTTATTTAGAAATACTGAGGCAGCTGATAGCGGGAATAAATAAAAGTATGGAATGTCTAGTGTATAACACATAGGACACAGGAATGGGAACTTATGGGGCAGACGCTCCTGTCATTAAAATCTTTGAATATTATTTGATATTTTAAACTATGTGTACCTTTTATGAAAACGCATTTTTGAAGGAGGTAAGGTATCTTTCCATCATGAGACTCAGTGAGCTAATTAAGCAACTAGAGTTCTGGTTCATATAAATAAGTAACACAAATACTTCTGATAAAAAATTAGTATATTTTCTGGTTGAAACATCAAGAGATGCAATAATATTTGTCATACATGTCTTTCCTACTACTTTAATCTGGTTTTCCTAGTGGAGACTTTAGGCAGGGTAGGCTGAGGGGCTGTGTCCACAGGGTTGATTCAGGGAGCACCAGGCCTGTCCCTTTGTCATCTCTATGTAGGGCAGAGACCAATGTAGAATTGTGACTGAGAGACAAAGTTGAGGCTGAGCCAGAGAGGCAGGTGAAAAGTCAGTCTTTAAAATTGTAATAAAATAAATATACTTGAAAGCCAAAGTTTGCTTTAGAGGGCACAACTTAAAAAATAAATTTGAACTTGTTTTTTTTTTTGATTGCCAGGTTTCATTTTTATTTTTTTTTAATTTCAGAATATTACATATAATATTTAGCTAAATGCAGCTTTCATTATGTGGTCTCATGTTTGATGATATCTCTTGAATGCTTATACAAAAATGTAAGCTTGCATAATGATCGAGCAATGCTATAAATTTTAATCTACATGTATATTCTCGGTTCCTAAGAATGATATTTCTGCAGCACTTTGTTATGTGTTATATCATGTGACTCAATACAGATGAATTTAGTAAGCTGGAAAAAATAAAATAAAATTGTAATAGAGGAAGCACCAAGAGGCCACAGACTGAAATCAACTGGAATTGGAGAACTAGGCAATTTGGTGAGAATTGGCTAGAATGAGAGAATTGGTTGGAATAAATGGAGTGCCCGGGAATAGTTCCAGAGATGGGAGCCAATGTCTGCCACTAGGCTTGTATGAATTCTCCATATATTAATACGTTTGCATGTGTGAGCTCACGCATTAAAAGAGGATGGACAAAAGATTCATATAAGAGGGCTCAAAATTTGAACAAATACATATACAGATAAACATACAAACCACAAAGGGTAAACTGTTCTCTTACGTTGAAATTCAATCCAAAGCCTCTGTGAGCCATCCAAATCAGTGAAATAGATGAGATTACCAGTCTGCAAGCGATTGGGACAAAACTCTCCTTTGCTGCAACGATGAGACAGCATCTTTGGATGATAGCATCGCTAGACATCCGGCTCACTTGACAAAATATCTGCATTCTGCTTTGACCAAGGAGTCTAGCTCTGAGGGCTTGTTTCTTCTGGGTGCTGGGCTGTAAGGAGCGCTGCTAATAGAGGGTTGCTAAAATCAAGGCTTCGGTGATAACACAAGACTTTTTTTTTAAAGAGATTTACTATTTTAATTAGATGCAGTGATTAGAATGTCTTGCATTACATTATAGTACTTAGAAGATGATAGTGCAATTTTCTTTTAATCCCTGAGATGATAATTTTTATTAGCATATTCAGAGGACGTACACATGTATAAGAGACGTTGGAGATGGTTTTTAGAAGAATAGTTATGGAAACTATTCTTCTACAAGGAAAATTTAAAAATCCACTAAGCCAATGATGTTAACACTTGCATTCACTTGATTAGAAATTTTTCCTATTTCACAATGAAATTTCTCAACTACTGTATACATCAAGCGTATAATTTTTTCCCTCATTATAAGAGGCGTAGAGTTGTTCCTTTGGGTAGTTGCATTGTGGCAAGGTATTAGAAATAAAAGAAATGTAAGTTTAGTTTTAGTTTTTTTTAAATAAAGCCAACAATAGCCAAGGAAATGTCAGTATTTCTAATAGGTTCTGAGAGTATGATTGGAAAAGTCATGTCAAGACAGGATCCTCAGTAGACTTTGGTGCTGAGTGGGTTTGAGTTGGCTTAGGAGATGGGAATGTATTTATTTGAAAGGAAGCAGAAAAGATATTCTAAATCTTCCTCGTTCTCAGGCACTGTTAGTCCATTTTGTGTTGACATATAGGAAATCACTGAGACTGGGTAATTTATAGATAAAAGAGGTTTATCTGGCTTACAGTTCTGCAAGGTGTACATATATATATCAAAGCATCGGTTCTCTCTAATTCATTTTACATAAAAAGTATCAAAGTAACTAATTCCTGTTCATGGCATCCTAACATCCTTCCCAGCGAGAGAATATATACCAGGTATAGAAAATGTAACAGTTGTTCTTCCCCATGTTAAATGTATGAACACTCGGGGATTGAGATAATCAGAAAGCAGATTCCAGCAATGATACTAATTGTCATCTTTTTTGTGTTATTCGTTAGTAGTTTTATGTGGATAAAATAGCCAAAACCAAGTAGTTGTTTTGATCTACATATACCTGATTTTTTAAATAAAATTCTAGCTTTCAAAAGCTTTTAAGCCATCAGGCACATATGTAATTGATACCTACTATGTGCTCAGCCTTTAAAAATACTATTAAATATACATGATTACTGTAAAAAAGAAAATTAGTTCTTCACTATCTATTTAGATGGTGAAAACAAGATCCACCGATAAATAATCCAAAAGAGTATGTCATTCAAAACTGGATGCTAGGTCACAGTAATATAAAGTGTTATCTATCCCAAATGTCCCACCTCTCCCCATACTGTGACTTCAAAATAGAGGGAGAGGAGTGAAGTCATTAAAACTGCAGGCTCTGCAGGCAAACCACCCCCGCTAGACCTGTCAGCTGACACTACGAGACCTCTCTGTGCTTCCCCCCAAGCGTCACTTGCAGGCATTATTCTGTCCTCTAAATGTCCTCCATTTATTTCTGGGAGTCCCACGGGGGTTTTCATGTGTGTCCCGCAGATCACAGTGTTGGCTGCTGTCACGCAAGGAGTTTATGCTGTTTGTCCCGCGGGCTCACGCTTGCTCCTGTCTGCTGCCTCCTCTCTTTGACCAGCACAGTGCATGTCCCTTCTCTAGATGTTCAAAACATTCAATCATCAGCTGCCTCTCTGGGTTACTCTCTTTCTGCCCCTCAGATTCACCTTCCACCCTTTTTTCTTGTCCAAGCCTGCTGATTCCTATGGACTTCAGCGGCGAATGTTTTCTTCCTCCAGCTTCCTCATGGGTTTGTCCAGTAGGAGACGACAGGCAGGTTTGGGGAGGGAGGACTGCACCTGGGTTTTTTATTCCCCCAATTCCTTCCACCCAGGGCTATGGGGTGGAAGTTGCTCTGCTTTTCTATCAAGGTCCACAGCACTTGTTAGGCAGCCCTCTCCCCTACAGCAATATCTGTCTGTCTCTCTTTCTCCCCTCCCTTCCCCCCTCCCTCCCCTCCCCCTTCTCTCTTCCAGCCACGTTCCTTTTCTTGTCTCTACAGGGTAATGGTGGTAAGCGCCAGTCGCTGTTCACAGCCTTGAGTTTCTTCATTACCCTTTTTGAGTTTCCTGAAACTGTAAATAATCCCTTTCTACAAAATAGCAAACCCTCCTCCTGCTACTCCTTTCATTTCCACTTATCAGTTAACCCCATTTGAGTGCAGCGCCTGTGACCCACCTGGACTCCCAATTGCTACAACGCCCAAATCCTGCTGAGTTTCACAGAGGGAGGAGCGGGAGAGTATCCAGCCTTCTTTCCCATTTGGTGTCTCCTGCAATTATATGGGCCCAAAGCAGTTCAGCTGATATCCAGGTAAGTCAAATAGTTACACTAAATCTCATAAAACTCAATTCCCTACAATCTTAGAAAATGTGAAAAAAATTTTAAAAAGGCATCAAATCATTCTTCCTATCCTCCTCGCAGGCCCTGTGATTCCCTGAGAATAGGAAATCTCAGCACCCCTTCCAAGTATAAAACAAAAATTACGTTGCCTGCCTGTGGATACAAAGAAGCGCAGCTGATGGGAGCACGAGTTGGGATGGCTCGTTTACAGGGCACTAGCTTATCCAATACGTGTGTTAATGCACTTGAATTCACAGGGTGTTAGGAGAGAATAATAAATACACTGAGGCATCTTCATTACACAATACACTTAAAATGCATGGGTATTGCATTAGACATTCCAAATGAAATGCTTTTGAATACATATGACATTGTTGCAAAACTCTCAAGATCTTGAATAGCTCCATTAATGATGCTGTTAGAAAAATGCCGCTGCGTCTGCAGACAGTATTCCCATTTGGAGTCAGCTCGTTTGTGCTTTCCTCCTCCGTGATGGAGCCGTGCTTTGCCATCGGCCAGTGCTCCAGAAACTGCTCAGGCTAGACCCCCAATCAGGAAATGATAGAGATATGTCTCTTGCCTCCTCTAAAACCATAGAACACTTCCACAGCACCTGGCCAATTTGCTGAGCTGCAGAAGTCCCTCTTTCATGAAGGAATTTTACTTCACAGATTCAAAGAGTGCTGCAAGGCTGTAAAGGACATTGAGCCATTTTCCTCATTTTTTTCAGGTGAGGAAACCAACATTCAGAGGGACTGGATGACTCCAAGCAGAGAAGCTAGGACGAGAAACAATGACACCAACAGGGTTTCCTCTTCGGAGCACCTTTGCTGGGACTGGCCATGTTAGTCTTTCTCCTGTATACTTCCCCTCTGCTGATTTACATACAAAACCATAGGAAAACAGTAAGACACATATTCTGCTGGGTACTTGGCCTAGGTTATCTCGTTCAGTCCTCACAAATCTCTGAGGGGTGTGTGTGGATGACTATCTTTATTTTGTAGATTTAAAAACTGAGGCTCTGAGAAGTCATCTGCCCAGGTTACACACCTCACAAGTAGCAACGCTGAAAATAAACTCGGGTCTCTCTGAACCCAAATCCATGCTCTACATTGCACCAGGTTACTCGTTCGAAGTATTAACTCTGCCCCCAAATTAAGCAAAAGCAACATTTCTTTTCCTGCAAGGTGATCAGATTTATGTATTTCTGGGTTTAGAATTAACAGACCTGTGTTTAAATTGATATGCCATTTTGTACTTTCCAAATGTTTTGTCTTTTTTTATTGTTTGCTCGATGAGGAAAATCTTTATAAATAATTTTTGCAAGTCATAGTGGTTAAAAAAAAAAAAAAAAAAACAGCAAGGAATAGGGGGTAGGGGCCTGACCAGCACTGGCTCTGCCATTCTGTGGCCTCAGAGGCGGGATGGATTACAACTTTTAAAGTTTCCTGAGTTTTGTCAATGTCCTAGATTGATAAACCCACTCATTTCGGCTCCAGAGGTGGCATAGAATTCTCAGGGCCATTGAGAGCCGTTCTCTAAAATACCAGGCCTCTCTGTCAAAGAGCAAAATGTGAAACATTACAAAGATAGATCTGGGAGTCACAGAAATGGATGTTTGTGATTTGTAGAAGGCTCATTACCACACTGAAATGTCAATGCCTCCTTGCAAACTAATGAGCCATTGGCCTTAAGTCGCTTAATATTATGTAATGTAATGAAATCCCGTTGGGAATGGGGGAAGCAGGAGATAGTGTCGTGGTGTTACAACACTTCTGTACAGTGGCCAATGCAATAACTGCTTTCATGTACGTTCCCTTCGACGTCATTGATTATGCCGTGTGAATTTGCATAAATACAGCTTGGTTGTTAATCTGGTTCCTACTGCAATGACCTCTGGTTAGCAGCACCAATCAATTTTCCTTCAGCTCCAGTCTCCTAGTTCCCAGAACTGAGTATTTGGGAATAGTATATTTAAGCAAAATCAAGGTGCTGCAAGGTTGATCTAAAACGTGGGCGTTAGTTTTCTCATCTCCCTCCAGCTACAGAAATAGATAGGCTGTAGAGACCCAGTTAGAGCATGAGGAGAATAAAAACAAGAAATGAAGTAGTGACAAAGGAATTTTACCAGCAGATATGAAAAAGTTGCAGGAACAAATTCTTCTGTAAAACATTTTGGATAAATATCTACAGGGCTACAATTAAAGTCTCAGCCAGGTGCTAGAAGAACCTGAACTTGCTCCAAGCTCTGCACTGATTCTTTGAATAATCTTAGGCATAAAATTTGAACTTAGGTACCTATTTCCACATCTGTAGCTTGGGGCATATATTTAGCTGTCCTGACAACATGTCTGGGGCATATTCACCACACTTAGAGCCACAACAGTATCCAATTCATGGGAGATACAAGAGTTAGGTCTATTGGCTAAATTAGGTTTTGGTCTTCTTATTACCTGTAATGTTCACACATCACTAGGAAGCAACATAATATAGTGGTTAAGATTATAGGTTGGCCAAGAAAACCTGTGTCTGACTCTTCTTTAACTACACTACTTATACATGTAAACCTTGTCAAGTTCCATAATCATTCTGTGCCTTACTTTCCCCAAAGGTAAATTGTAATAATAGTACCTACTTTATAAGTTTGTTATAACGATTGAGGTACTATACATAAAGCAATTAAGACAGAGCCTGGCACATAGAAAGCATTAGCCCATGTTAGCAAATATGACCTTGTTAAAAAGAGCTTCATTAACTGGATGATTCCTTTTTATATTCTATTCCTGGGAATATTTTATTAAAAATATTTATGATCACTGAAATTGCTCAGCAAAGAGCAGGGGAAAAAAATGAAGGCAACGATTAGCAATCAAAGAGCAAAGATAAACATCTTGCACATCCTCGGATCTGCCAAGTTGCTCTCATGTCCTGGAATACAAACAAATCAAAGCATTTTAAGGAGGCTTCTTCATAAAACACAATGTATTACTCATTAACTCAGAAATTTGAAAATGAAAGGCATTTTCTCACAACTACAAAAGGGAACTAAAGGGCAGATATGCTCTGTTGTTCTCCTGTTTGAATTCGGCATCACAGTTTGCACTGTTTTTGACTTGAATACCCTGGGCATGACGTGTTTGTTGTAAGACTTCTTTTTGAGGCCCTTAATTTGCTGACACTTCTTCCCCGTGTGTTGCCATTGCAGTCCCACTAGGGAAGCATCTTTCTGGTCCTATGTCTTGCACACAGCTTAGAGGTTTAGCTGCCTTAATTTCACATTCCCTTGAAAAAAGGAAATTGTTTCTGAAAGAATAAGGCAATAAAATTTCTAATTTTGCCTTTAAAATGCATAGCTAATCTATTTAGAATTAGACCTCTTTGAATACCTAGGGTTGAAACATCTTACGGCGTTGTAATTATGAGCCAATCCTGGCCCAGCCATCCATGCTGGAGCATAGCTCTCAGACCTAGCATGTGAAGACTCAGCTGTGAGCCGATTTAGATTAAGCCAGAAGAGATCATAAGGAAACTGGCTCCCACCCTTGGATAGGGTCAAGAATTTGTCTTGCTTCAACCAGTTCAGGGTTTGTTTTGTAGTGACTCATGGACAACTGTTTGTGAATTAAGCTGCAATCTTGCATTAATCCCTACCATGAGTGTCTAGACCACATGCCTGGGCTTTTGCCTCTGTTTCCTGATTTGTACTCTAGTTTTCTGATGGCATTGGAAAGTGGAGCTGAAGCCCAAATGAAACAGAGGACTCTGACATACAATTTACCCCCATTGGCATTTGCTTTGGGAATTGGACCTGTTTTCTCTACTTCATGTGTCAATTTCTATTTTGTTCAGATGTAAATGGACCACCTGGAACCGTGATGTTGACTAGCATACCTCCACTATGTAGAAGTTCTTTGGTTTTGCACCACCTATTGGATCAGACTCCCTTGTATATAAAATAACATCCCTGATCAAGAAATAATTAATGATACTTATGGATATTCCCATTCAGATTTGTTTGTGCTCTCAGAAATTAGCACTACATTTGGGTCTGTTAGTTCTGCCCAGGCCTATGTCTACTCACTCAGTTCCTCACTGAGCCTCTATAAAAGGTTCATTATAGTTCATAATGCCCCACAAGAAAGGCTATTGTGATCCAATTTCATTAGAAATTAGAATCATGCACATACACATGGATACACACACACATACATATACACCAAGAAATAACACTCTCCGGGTTATTCCCAAAATTGAAATACATGCACACATGCATCTAATGACATGTACAAGAATGTCATAGCAGTATTATTATTATTTTTTTTAGTATTATTTTTAATTTCAAATCATTGAACAACAGAATGTGTAGATAAATTCTGGTGCATTCATACAATAGAATATGACATAAGAATGCATAAATATGATTTATTGCTACATGCAACATTATAGAAGAATTTTGCAAGCATAACTTTGAGTAAAAGAAGCCAAACACATAAGAGTATGTACTAGGTGATCCCATATGAAGGGCAAAATGAGGCAAAACCAAGTGGCTGTAGTGGTTGTCTCTGGAGAGAAGAGGAAGAGACTGAGAGGAAAGAGAGTGTGTCCGAGGACACAGATAATGTTCCATTGCAGTCTCTCCGTAAAAAGATATTTATACATTTAATATCTATGCACTTTTCTGAATGCATATTTTAATTAAAATATTATTAAAAATAAAAATATGAAATCTAAGGCATGAAACCATAAGAATTCTAGATGAAAATGTAGGAAAAACTCTTCTAGATATCAGCCTAGGCAAAGGATTTATGACTAAGACCCCAATGACAATCATGGCAACAACAAAAATTAATAGATGGAATTTGATTAAATTAAAAAGCTTCTGCACAGCTAAGGAAATAATTAACAGAGCAAATAGACAACCTACATAATGGGAGAAAATATTTGCAAGCTATACATCCAACAAAGGGGTAATATCCAGAATATACAGAGAACCCAAGCAAATCAGCAAGAAAAAAACAAATAACGGTATTAAAAATTGGGCAAAAGGCATGCACAGAAGCTTCTCAAAAGAAGATAGACAAATGGCCAATAAGCATATGAAAATATTCTCAATGTCACTAATCATTAGGGAAATGAAAAAACCACGCTGAGATACCACTGTACCCCAGTTAGAATGGCTTTTATTAAAAAGTCCAAAAGAAATAGATATTGGCATGGATGGAGAGAGAAAGGAATGCTTATATGCCATTGGTGGGACTGCAAGTAGTACAACCCCTCTGGAAAACAGTATGGAGATTCCTCAGATAACTGAAAGTAGCCCTACCATTCGATCCAGCAATCCTACTATTGGATATCTACCCAGAGGAAAAGACGACTTTTCATCAAAGAGGCACCTGTACTCAAATGTTTATTGCAGCACAATTCACAATTGCAAAGATGTGGAATCAACTCAAGTGCTCATCAATTCATGAGTAGATAAGAAAAATGTGGTATGTGTATACCATGGAGTACTACTCAGTCATAAAAAAGATGAATTATGTTTTACAGCAATGTAGATTGAACTGGAGACCATTCTCCTAAGTGAAGTATCTCAAGAATGGGAAAACAAACACCACATGTAGTCACTATTAAATTGGAACTAACTGATGAGCACACGTGCACAGAGGGAAGTAAAACCCAGTGGAAATCAACCAGGGGTGGGTGGGGAGAAAGGGAGGTGCAAAAAGTCTACCTAATGGGTACAATGAACATTATTTGGGTGATGAACACACCTGTAGCCAGGACTCAAGCATCATAGAAGAGATCCATGTAACCTAAGACATTTGTACTGCCTTGATATTTTGAAATTAATAAAAATATGTTCCCTGCGATGAAGGTTGCTGCTATTTAATTTTGGAGCTACAGATTTATTAATAGTACATGAACTTCCCCTTGGCCATTTATCCACCTTCATTCTACCAATATTCTGTGGATAGATGATGCCAAAGTCTATAGCCCTGACATCCCTACCCTCCTTGATGCACAGGATCACTTGAGTACTTCCTCGCCTTTGACAGCTCATCCTACAATGCCCTTCCACCTGCCTCTAAAATCTCTTGTGTCCATTCTCTTCTCATGTTCCTGACAGTTCTCTTGCCACCTCATGCCTTTTCCTGGACAACTGCAGCAGCCACCTAATTGGTCTTCACAATAACATTTTATATCTATCATAAATAGAACTGTTTCAAGCCCATAAATATGTTGATACCATTCTTTTGCTCAAAAATGTTAGTATCTCTCAATTGCTTACCCAATGAAACCAAAGCCCCTGGGCCTGGCCATCAAAGCTGGTTCCAAACTATCTCACTTAGGTCTTTCTTGGCTCTCCTTCTCATATCCTGTTCTCTAACTTGACTGGTTTTCTCAACATTTGCTGTGTAGAGTTTTACTATTCATATTTTGTTTCCTTTATTTATAATGGCCCTCTCTATAGATTTCTTTTCTCCTATCTTCAGAGACTTAATTCTATGTATCCCACAATGTCCACTTCAGATGATACTTCTTCGATGAATATTTTTCCTCATTTCTTCCATATACAAATTCTCCCTCCTTTTAAAGACCATCACTTTATTTTTATATCTCTTCAATGTATCCATTTTTACCATATATCAAGGGCCTAATCTGCAAAAAATAAAATCCTAAATGCGTGATCAGAAAGCAATAATTTGAATCCTAGCTTTGCTGCTTACTGATTGTGGGAATCGGGGCCAATCATTTAACTTGAGACTCAATTTCCTCTTTTGTCAAGATATGGGAGATGGATGAGAGTTTCCAGGACTGACTACAATATAAAACCTCTCATAAAATATAAGCCTTCCATGTCTCTGGAGAGCCTCGAGAACCAAATAAAATCCTCTTTGCTAGGTGACCTCTAAGTCTACTCTCAGTTTCATAAACCTCTCCATGTTTTAAAGATACTTGTGTATATTTTCCTATCCTCTGCAGGGCTACAAGCTCCTATAGGCCAGAGTTTGTGATTTACTCACGTTTACTGACTTAGCACAACCCCCATACCTTACACACTACAATCTCTCTAGAGATGTTTATTCTTTAAGCAAATCATGCAAAAGAACCATATAATGACAGGGTGGTATTTTATGTAGAGAATTAGGCAAGTAAGCATTTTGACTGGGAATGGCCAAAGATGCTGTATTCAATGATAACATCAGGGTCTAACCCCAGGTGTCACGTCTCAAGGCTAAGACTCTAATAACTTGATGGTTCATCCAATCATAAATAAAACAGTGACAGGAAGTCTAGTGATCATCGAGTTCAAGCATGTCATTTTTTTAGGCAAGTGCCCCCAAGTCCTGAAATGATTTTCCCACTTAATACAGGCAGAAAAAGCTACAACCAGAAGCCAGCCTTCCTCCCTTCTCTAGAAATCTCTTTGGCTTGTCACTCTGCTTACCTCTGGAAGCTCTGTTGCTAGGTAACCATGAGCTCACTCAACCACTTAAGTGTTAAGTGCATTTTATGAAATTTCTCTGCTTGATGTGCTTGAATGATGGTGGTGTTTGCTAGCGAGAAAGAACAAGCTCAGAAATGGCCAGTTTGTGAGCTTAGAGCAGCTAACTCAATCAGTTTCTCCAACTGGAAAATGGGATTGTCCAGCCCAAGGTAAATAATGAGCAGGGTATTGGCATTACAGCCTCAGGCACCCAGAGTTCACACAAGCCCTGGGGATGTTGATCGAAAGTGCTTGCATCTTTTGCAAGGGCATTAAATATTAATCTCACTGTGCCCTTTTAAAATACAGACTTTTTTCCATAAAAATGTTTTTGAATTGTTTGCTTTAACAAGATTTTCACTTGGAAACCTCCACATTGAATCTGATTTTCATAGCAACTTAAAGTGGTACGGAGGCCTTTTTCTCTCACCTGATTTATCATCTTTCCATGGAAAATTGCCCCGGGGACCGTTCTGGCCCACTACTGAACTCTGGTACTCTTGGATTTTTTGGATCTTTCACTGGGGGTGCAAATTGGAGTTGAAACTGACTTCTTTAATTGGATTCAGCATTACTGTTCGTATTTCTCTGCAATGGACCATAGAAGTCTCTTCCAAGCAGAGCTAGCCCTAATCCTAGTAGTGTTTTCAATAATTTATTTTTCAATACTGGGACTTAGATACATATCTAGGAGCATTCAGTTTGTTGCTTCTGGAAGCTTGGCTGCGATTGAGTGCTTATAACCAATTGCTGTTCTGATCACTGTTTTGTCTCATAAGCAAACTCTAAACACATTTTACTTCACCAAGAATTGACAACAGTGATTTTATTTTTAGCTCTTTATCCAACCCTGCAATGGCAATTAACCCATTATCTTACAGCTGATACAAGAGCTATGAGTTACTATTCCAAAATATTTGAAAGTTGCCAAGGACCATACAAATTTTATTAAATTATTTGTAATTAAACATGTTAGAATTACAGCTTAGAATGATTCACTATTATAGATCACATTTCACAATATTAAATATTTTATTTTGATGTTCATGTGGACCGTGGGGGATAGACATGACTCTGTGAAGGTTTATGCAGAGGAGGAGCTGAGACCCAGAGGAGTAATGTGATTTTCCCAAGGGCATTCTGTGGTGCAGCTGTGACCTTCACCCAAGATTTTAGCTCCAAACTCACCACTTTATTACTAATGATACTCTGCCAAGTATCAGAAAATCATACTTATGGAGTACTTATCCCATCCCATGCATGGTAGGAAAAGAAAAAGATAATTCTAATTACCTGATACTAATATTAAAAGTAGCTAATGCATTTGGAAGCAATGTTCTATTACACAGATGCTATTATTTTCCCCTTTTTACTGATGAGGAAACTCTGACAAAAACAAGTTATGTAACTTGTCAAATATCCCATGCTTAGGAGGTAGGGGGAAGATTCAAACCTAGACCAATTGTTGACTCCTAAACACTGCTAGGACTAATGTAACAAGTACAAGGCAGCTAGGTAGAGATAAGCCATGGTGCTCACCAAGCAAGCTCACAGGTTCATTTGGGGACCCATCCTTGCACCCCAAGTGCATTAACATAGTACTGACTTGCTACAAGCTTCAAGCAAATAATTTCTTGGTTTATGAAGGAAGAAGTATTGTAAGCTGTCAAGACTATGCAGCTAAAAAAAGAATATTAGACTCAGCACTGAGGATATGAGAACACACCTGAGCAGGTGGGGAAAGCAGTGAGACAGCTCTTACCACAAGTCGTTGATTGGGGCACTTGGCTCTGTTCCTCCTGTAAATCATTCTACGTATTTTTTCCCAGTGACATAGTTTAAATAAAATATGGCAGGTAGGATGATCATACATCCCATTAGTCCAGGTCATTCCTGTTTTTATGTCTTTTGTTTCAAAGTAATTACTAACAGTGCCTCCTTTCTCTCTCAAAAGTTTTCCAGTTTGGGTAGTAGATTATAAACTAAGTAATCTGCAGTTGCTGAGCTATCAAAGTCTTGATTGAGTGGAAAAACCTACATTTGCTTGTATGATTGACTTGAGTGGAGATTTTAGTTAATCGCTGGTTTTTCCTTGATTAAATTATTGAACTTAGTCATGTCTTTCATCTGCATAGTGGAGATACCAATATAAATTCTGCACATTTATTAAAATCATGAGGATCAAGTGATGTACCAGCCTTGGCTCTCGGTAAAAGTTTGTTGCCATTTTTCGTTTCCAGTGTCGTTTCTTGAACACTTAGCTGAGGGTTGACAGTCGTACTTTTCTGTACATGCTGCTTCTCTTCCAAATTAGATAAGTCCCTCAGTGGTCAGGATCGAATGTTCAGTCATTATATGTCTTAAAAACAGTCAACATGCTTCCCTGTCATTACTTTTTGTATAGTAAATGTTTGTTAATAGTGGACTTGTCTATTCATTGATCTTATTGAAATATTTAAGCATCAGTAAGATACAATAGCTTCATGGAATCAATGTTAATACAAGAAAGTCATCCAGCCACAAACCTTAGACTTTTGGGTATAAGCAAGCCCATCGTGGTGGTTATAATGCTTCTTTTATGCTACTAGAGTATTCCTGAGCAAGCAACTGTAAAAACACCTCACATGTGTATGGTGCATTGCAGTTAGAAGTCTTCCTTTCTTTCCGATCCTCACATAGACACTGATTATCTTCATTTTGTACATGAAAAAATAGGTAATGCTTTATTCATGAAGTAAATAGTATAGCAGTGGCCTTAAAGTGAATCAGGCTCTCTGTAAGAATTCCAAGTTCCTTAAAGAAACACAGCATTGTATTTTAAGAAGGCGCTGGCATGGTTTAACTACAGAGAAAGTTGATTCCAAGTTAAGGTTTGCATGAAAATATATCTGCAGGGGTCTTTGCAGCCTTGTAGGCTGATGTGCATAGGATCCCAGGACCATCATAACATGTAGCCACAGTGGCTCATCTGTGGAACACACACCTACCATATCCCTGCTGTAGCCAACACTGCTACAAAAGCTAGCTGCAGAGATGACCAGGCAGCTTCCAGCACAGTGAAACAGGCCTCAGTTAAGACTTTCCAAGGGGTCAGTGTTGAGAAATAGAATCGGGTGGGGAGAGCATAGTGTGGGAAAATCCAAGGAGGAGCGGGCAGGATTCTTGGCTACCAACTAAACTGTGCTATGATTCTAGCAAATTTCCTCATGGAGAAGAACTCCAGGTCTAGCCCCTAGAGGGATAGGAATTATACTTCCCTGATTAACACTAATCATATTTTATAGCAATTTCTTGTTAAATATCTATCACTTCACTAAACTATAAAATATGTGAAGGTAGGAGAATCTCAGCCTTGTTCCTGCTCTATTCCAGTACCTAGCAAACCTACTATAATTGTTTAATAAATATTTGTTGCACAAATAAATGAACTAACAAGCTGTGTAAATCAGCAGTATCTTAATCATGAGGCTATATAGGAGTTTTTTAAAAGCTTCATAAGGGAGCTAATAAATCAGGTGTGGAAGTCAAGTTGGGATTCTGTGTACCAGGCTGGAATTCTGGCTGTGATGTAGACTCACCTCCACAGACAAGATTCAAGGTCAACCTGGCAGAAAAAGAGACTCCATGGGACCATTGAAATTCAGGGTATAGCGTATGACTTAGTCCCAACTCTAACCAGAGAGGAGTAACTACCATTGATATCTCCTGTTCTTGTTAGGGTTAGCTCAGTGAACACAAGTCTGACTGCCAATAGGTCAAGAATTTGGGAGTCATAAAGGCATTAAGGTATTTGTCCTTGCATTAGGTCATTTTAAATAGACACTTTTGGCAGATTCTATAAAGTCTACTTATTGGCTTCATTTTTTATTGTAATTTGATGGAAAGCAGGGTATTGATTTTTAAAATAAAATCAAGAAATACTTGGAAAGGTTTTGGTTATTTCCATTAACTTGATTAGGACTATAACAAATCAGCCATCTATTAAGACTAGAGCATTTTCATAGAGAAGACAGAGTAATACATTAAATTAGTTTTGTCCTTTTCTCTGCGTCCCCCAGGCAAGCACAGTGTGTTACTTAACTATACTTCTAAATACTTTTTCTATCCTATTATTTTGCTAATCTCTTTATTTTTTTAATGTAAATAATTCTACTTTTAAAAGATCATTTTCTTATTTGCTTAGAGGTAAATTAAAGGCTTCAGGAAATAACCAAATTATTCAATATGCATTTGGATCTGTTAACATTTTCTTCATTTCCCATTTGAATATATTTTCCTATAAACAGTATATGGTAGCTTTTAAGGATAATTCAGGCTCAACTATGAGTCATCCTGGAATAAGTGCAGTCCAAGGTGAAGCTGAAATATGGTCAGATCGAAACCAATAAAACTAACATTAATATACTTAATTCTGTATCCTGGGGCTTAGGCAAGGGTTTGAAGTAGGAGTATGTGATCAGAAAGTGGATGAAAGAACAGTTGAAAAAGGGGGTGAATTAAGAAATCTCGAAGAATGTATGTGTTAATTGGTTGCCCAACAATGCCAAGGAATGCTCAAAGAGGTCAAGGCAAATTGCTTACTCTTGGTAGTGAAAACATACAGTTAGGTCAAACCAGTGCTTCATAGCATGAGTTCCCACAGTCTGAGAGGATGGCACAGCTCTGTCTTGAGGCAAGACAGGTAACAAAAATGATGTCTAGATCCTAACAATGTGAACCACAGTTGAGGTTAAAACCCTTATCTCACCATGGAAATGAAAAGTTGAGCAGGAAGACAAGACACAGCCATTTGGAACAGAGGCCTACACCTTACAGGTGGAGGTGAAAGGTGTAGCCCTGTGACATTCAGGGTTAGGGTTATTGTTACGGTTAGGGTTAGATGCTCAAGGTTCATCAGAGGTTGAAGCACCTCAGTGACAACAAATCTGATTTAAGACCTATTAATTCAGAAGTCAGATGTGGTCAGTGCACTTCTTTCTGTCCTAATGGGGACTGGCTAGAGGTTGGGAGAGAAATTAAGGCAGAAGTGAATGGTTTCTGTATCCCCTAGTAGGAATGTGTAAAATAGGGGGTGATACTAGAAAATTCCTGCTAAGTAGATTTTCTTTCTCACCATCCAAGTTAAATAAATCTTACCCAGAGTAATGGGAGGTGGTGAAGAAGATGGCCAAGAGCATGGATCTACACACTTGCCTGCAATCCCAACAACTATTTTGTGAACTAGGTTCTGTTTCTTCCAGTTTTACAGTCAAGGAAACTGAAACTCAAGGAAATCAAATATTTTATCAAAAGTTACAATACAGGAAGTGACAGAGAGAGGTGTCAAATCTGGAGCTTTTCCAATCTCATTGCACCTCCAGGTACTTTAAGACCGAGAAACTAAGTCTATGAACTGCAAAGCAAACAAAAGATCCAGCTCTTCTTTTCTGCACTGGACTGGCCTCACTCTGCTAGCAATTAAAAAGATAATTTTTAGACCTTTACTCTAGAGTCTGACTCAAATTGTCATCCATATTAACTAGTCTTCAGATGTGCATTGTGCTAGGTTCTGAGAGAGACTGAACAATTGTAACTCCTCAATCTTGACATCACAGGTTTAAAATCTACTTGGCAACACAAGATAAAAATTGTTACATAACAATATAAATAGGTCACAGTATTAGTTTAGAACTTCACAAAACAGGACAGAAGCACAAATGTCAGGGGTCAAAACATGAGATGGACTAAGAGGAACTGCTTTCAATAGAAAGAGATGAGATTTTACTTTTACCTAAAGGATGAGTGGGACTAGGAAGAGAATCATGGAAAAGGCATTTCTATACCAGAGAAGAACAAGTATCTGCTCATGGTTAACTATAGCAATCTTCTAATCTGTGGGTCCCTCCAATGCTGCCCAAATCCCTTAGCTGTATGTATCATTTTCCCCATATGTATAGATTTCTATTCCCCTCTCCAGCACCTAAATCCAACACCAGCTCTCAGCTTTCCAAGGACAGATGGGTAAGGGGGTCTAATCCTGGCAAATGTTAGATATTTCAGAAGCCACAGGGTTTGGTACACATAGCAGAGCATCAGTTTATTGTTCTCTTTGCTCTTTTTTTTTTCTCAAGAGCTGGTATTTTTCTAGCATGCAAATAGAAGTATTATGAGTCAGCAAAAAGAAAATTAAGTTGTTTTTTTCTAAGTCAAATTGACCATTAGTATTTTTACGTGTTTTGAATGGAAAGAAATGGCATTTGCTTCTTTAATTTAATTATAAGCTATATGTCTATCAACTAGAATGCCTTTCGTATCAAGAGTTAGCTCTAAAGCTACACACTCCATAGATTTATACACATAAGGGTTAAAATATTAGAAACTATCTTAAAGCTATTGGGAAAGTGAACAGCCAATGAAAAGCTCTTTTGATGAGGTAATACTGGTTGCTTGAATTTCATTGGTTTAATGTAAAATTCCTGTTTCCAGGAGTTGGAGGACAAGTTTCTCTGCAACCAGAAAGAACTGGATAGTCTCCAATTGCTTATATAAGATATTTTATGATCACTCAATAAAAGCAAGTCCCTGCTCAACTTGCCAATAGCCTCCTTGAATTATTTCCCAACAACACTCATATATAAACTAGACTGCAGGGATTTCTGCTTGTTCTAAAAGAAAACCTACACAAGAGATTAAGAAATGCAAAGTTAAATGCTCAGTAATTATATTTGTGAATATTGAACTAACTATACGTTAAAACACTTAGTTTCTCATCCCAGCTCTGATATAATCACCTTTGCAACCTTGTGCTGCTATTTACCTCTTCTAGAATTTCTTCTTTTTGGTTTGGTTTTTTTAGACTTTCTATTTCTTAGTTGACAATGATAATAATTGTCAGGCCTACCTACTTCATAGAATTTTTGCATGCAAAGTCATCTAATTAAATACTGAATATGTAAGAGTTCTGAAATATATCTACCTCAACTTCTAGCATTGCCTATAATTTTAGGGAAAGAAAACATAAATGACTTCTTATCTTTGATGTAACACTAGAACCCTTTATAAGCAAGCAGAGAAAGCCTCTTGGCTAGAAGTGGTACTTCCATAATGTTAAAAAAAAAATTCCCAGGAGCCAAGAAAGCAGTCTGTGTTTTAATGCTAGGAGGAAGATGCAGTCTTTCTTTAAGTAGAGTTCTAGCCAAGCCAAACTGCCTCGAGTCTTAATTATCTAATTATTAATAGAATATTGCTCATATCTTTGAGAAATATAGATAAGCTGTCTGTCACAGTGGGAGTTTCAGCTTCTGTCTTCAAGCCCACAAGACTTTGAAACAAGTACCCCACTTCACATTGCAATGTCAAACCACCAAGTAAGTAGAAGAATATTTTTCACCTGAAAGGTCATCTCAAGAGCCGATGTGAAGTTCATTTGTCTCCAGATATCATTAATTAAATAAGAATCAGTCATTATTTAATTCAACGATATGCATTCACTGACCTTGCTATAGGCACTGGGCTAAATATGGAGGAAATAAATTCAAACGATGCAATCCTGACTTGGGAACTGCCACTCTAGTGTAAATTAATGCTGCAACCTCATACAGCACGTGCTTCTGTGGAGGGTCAAGAACATGCTACGAAACACAGGTGGAGAAGGAATTAATGCTAAGCAGACGAGAAGAGAACAGGGGTCGTGGAAGTCTTCACAGTGGAGGATTCTTTTGGTTTGGGTCTTGATGGAAGGTTAGGGGTTTAGAAGTTAGAAAAAAGATGAGGGAAGGACTTTCAAGGCAGAAGTGACAACGCTTGCACAGGTACAGAAGTAGAAAACAGCAAATGTGATAGCTCATCGGGAAATGCAGGTAGAGGCTCAACCAGCACTCGTGCATATGGAAAAACGTGTATCTAGTAAGAAAGAAAAAAGTATAGTTTATGTTATATAAACCCAACTGTTCCTAAGGAGGGTATATTATATTAATGAGAAATGCCTTGCTTTGAAATTACATTGATAGGCTTGGATAAGCAAATTTGCCGAATGACTCTACAAATGAGAACAAGAGCATTGAAGTTCTTTAGGGAAAAATAGCGGGGAGGAGACCAAGAAAGGAAACCTAGATGCTTAGGGAAATCAGAGTAAGAGACCCTGGAGGGAACTTTTGAAAAGAATCATGCCAAGAAGAGATTTGAAGTTCTATGTTGTGATTTAAATTCTTCCCTCCAAATGAAAAGTTTAGTAAGTCTTTATGCCTCCTGGATTCATTGGCCTGGGGTGGAAGGGGATGGTCAGTTCTCAAAGAGCTATTGATTTTCACTTTTGGCTACTTAGTGCAATTAAAAGACAGTGTGTGTAAGATAAGAGAGAGGAGACCATGAGAGATTAGACGGCAAAAATTGACAAAGAAAAATTGTGTAGAGAGCAAGAAGGTTCCAGTTGAGCTGTGTGTTATGTAAATGATGCATACAAATAAAATATACATAATAAATTCATTAGCTAGCTTGCTATGTGATCATAGACAAATTGCCACTGTTTACCTTCATACTGACTCACTGGCATATGCCCCTGTATTCATATATCAAATTCAAATCCATGATAGCCTCATTGAGATGCTTAGCATGAACTATCACGTTTGTCTGTATATTTAATCTCCTTTCTACATGTGTGTACGCAAAAGGTCGTTTCACTGTTCTTGCCAAAACAGTACAGAAACAGTGTAGCTACTCTTTTGAAAACTCCCTGTCAATTTCTGCTTTTAGAAAATGCCAATTTTAATTTTATAAGAGTTTTGTGATAGACAAATCATGGAAAGCAAAGGAAACGTAAAAATATTTTCATGATGTAAAAAAGTAAATCAGAAAGCTTTCTCTATAAAAGTCAATACAGCAAAGCAGATCGTCTGTGCATTCTGCAGGCAGCTGGTGTCAAAGTTTTCATGTTGCCCTGTGAGTCCCAAAGGAAGCCTTTATTCGCGCTGCAGATACTGCAGAGATGTGGGTGTGGTTTCCAATACAGAAGCTGACTATGAATATTCATAGACACACTCTAGCTAAAATCCTCTAATGGTTTTCTGGGAACAGTAAAAATAGCAACAGTAAATTTTGAGCTAACCAGATACAAGTAGTTCAGGAAGGATGCTGAGTTCTTTGAAAATGAATGTATACAGCATCCCAGTCCCAAAGCCTTCAACACAAAGTGAGTCTCCTCTGAACCCTGGGGGTGATGGGGGCATGTTATGTGAAATTAACGAGGAAGAAATAAGAAGTACAGTTCAGAGACAGCTACAAAGCATCAGAATCAAATGATTTCTTAATACAGTGTCTATAATTAAATATTTCTACATCCTCCAAAATTCAGATAGCCTCAAACTTTCCTTACATAGTATTTAATTTTGCAAAATTGTGTACTTAAAGGCATCATTTTTTTGCCTAATCATGGGCTGATCTTTGCACAAATTGTGAAAAATTCAAAAATGTATCAAGAAAGCCAAAATACATTTCATTCCCCAATCCAAAAATTATAAACAATGTAAACATGAGGCAATTATTCATATACCACATAGATAAATTTGTCCATCTATCTACCAACTATCTATATACACATACATATATGTATAATATTTTAAATGTATATTTTAGATATTTAAAGACATTAGTAGCTTAACTATATACTGTTTGGTATCTCCCTCTTTTCAGGTTATAGCAAGGTCATTTTACCAAATCCTTACAAAATTCTACATTATGGATATGCTGTCATACATTTAAACAAGCTTTGATTGGTGCCCCTGAGCCTAGAGGTGTGGACTCTGTCAAGCCTGTGGACTGCATCGGCCACAGGCCATTACTGCTCCAGAAAAGAGACTGACAGTGAGTCTCTACATGACTGCCAAGGTCATCTCTGCTTATTCTGCACCCCAGAAGTAGTTACAGCCTGAACTGAGCTCAAATTCTTAGTTTTTACCCCAGTAGCAGAATCAGTACCCACAAAGAGAGCTAAATGTCCTGATTTCACCTTCAAAAAATTTTCCTCTCCCTAGAATATTACTCTGTAGTCCTCACAGTTCTGTGCTTCTCTGATACTATTAAATCTACACATATTGTTATTTTATCTAACTTTTCTAGGTAGTTTCAGAGGGAATATTGGTCTGCTATGAAATTCTCTATCCGACCCCAAAGCAGAGATCCTGACTTGGCTTTTTATATAAAATAAATGTCATTCTTCATTTTTTACTTCTACATGGAGTTTGCTTTCAGATCTTCTGAACACATATCCATTGGCTTTTACTCAGGGCCTCTTTGCACATCGATGAAGACTGACAAAATAATTTCATTTCAAAGGAAAGGAAGAGCTATACATCATAATTTATCTTCTCTTTTCCAAAAGTTTCTGGATGTTTTTAATCTACAACCAAAGGTTTAAAAAAAATGCCCCAACTAGTTCTTCTCTAAATGTTATCTTTCAGACAATATGACATCTATATTTATGACTTTTGAGCAGGAATTTCTTTACTCATACATTTTATGGAAGTTTTTTCTGATTATCCATCTAAGGATCTAAGCTACATTACTCTGGTCCTCTTTGGTGACAATGCTTGCAGTTCACTCCACTCTTGCCCTGTACCTGCATCCAAACATACCCTTCTCCTCCAGTGTTGTTCATAAGGAGTTTTGATAGTCTTATGTTCCATAATGTAATCTGAGTTTACAAACACGTTTGGAGAGAGATTTGTGGTTTTTCAAATATACAGGCATTTGATATCACCATTTGCACAGTAACATGAGATCGAGAATTTTGATACTTCTTTTTTGTCTATAGAACAACAATGTTAATGTTAACATAGCATTTTATGCTTACAAAATGGTTTTACATAATCTCACATTTGTATCTCCATAGGTATACAACAAAGTTGTTATTACTGTCCCCATTTGAGAACTGAGAAAACTGATAATTTGAGGAATTGATTTTCCTAAGCTAAGACAACTAGGAGTAGGCCGAATTGGAGCTCAACTCCTGGTCTTCCCATTCTGAATTCCATGTTCTTTTTATTTGCTTCATTTCTTTACTCTGAATAACTAGCACACCAGATATTGTGCTAGGAACTGGGAAAACACAGTCATACAGGGTCCTCCTCTTATGTCTGTATAGTCCGTGGAGAGACACAAACTAATGACCTACCGTTTCCAGAGAGTGCAGTATCATACTATGTGGATGATTATATGTGAACATAGAAAACTTGTGTTAAAATCGAAAAGGACAGGTCAGTAAAGGATTATCTGAGAAATGATACTTGTGCTTGAAGGTACAAAGATTGGGTCAAGAATAAAGGAAAAACATTTTTGCAGAGACAACAGCAAGCAGAATGACACAAAGGTATAGATTACAAATGTTCTAATATTCTAAATATAGTGTACGTGGGGAATGGTTCAGAAGGTAATGATTAACCTATATTCTATTAAAGATTCTTAGAGCTAAAAGTGTTCCCCGGAGTCTGCCTAGACGATCTACTTGTTAGCTGTCACCTAGTATCCTAATGAAACCAGCCAAGTGGGTCATCAGTTCATTAAACAAAACTTCACAGCCTCTCTAATAATGTTTTTCATTAGCTAACAACACTTCTTTAATTTTTTTAATTAAGAAATATTCTTCAGAGCTTATATATTACCTGTTTCTACCTTGGGTGAGATTTCCCCTAAATCATCATACACAAGTGAAAGCACATCGAACAGTGTATGAATTTGTTAAACTCACTATGTCTTTTACAACTGTTCTTGAAAAAGTCACTACAACCTTGAAGACATCAATTTCTCTCCATGTGGTCATCATAAATTCTCACCTAAATTTTTGTTATGTTCAATGCACCAGCATTTACAGGCTTTTGTTTTATCTGCTTCCAGATCCTTCATTTTCCTTGAGTGATGGTTTTCTAATCTGAAAAAAAAAGAAAAAACAATGTAATTAGCATTTCTGTATTACTGGTCCTACTATAAATTGGAATAATCTGTCAACCATAACTATTACACATTTATAAAAATATATACTTCTCAAAGATTAGGCACATTTCTTATTTTATTTTATTGTCATAGTTTATGCAGGTCCTGAGCCACAAGCAGACAGTGTTGCCCTGCCCTCACTCACGAGTGCTAAACCAGAATTAAACTCGGTTTCTAACACAGTGTTTGTCTTGTTACTCCATGCTGCCTGGCCACTGATCTCCCTCTCTTCCTCTCTCTTTTTTCCTCTCGCAGACTACACTTTAAAAGTCTTATTATGCCTTGTAAATTCTACGATGAACAGACAGGAGCTATCTTCCCTGGAGTTTATGCTGTTGATTAGAATTCCTGAATTCCATAACCAAATGACAAATGACTTAGACTTTAGGGAGCTCTCCCTTTGTGTCAATTACTGACTATCCTCTTTCTGAATCTTAGATTCATTTTTTATCCTTGACACAGAACTAGGACCTGACCTACTTTCTAAATTTATATTACATTGCACTTTACCCTCACTTCTAACAACCCAATTTATTTCACTGCTTTGAAGGAAAAAAAAGATGTGAACATATTTCTGGGTGAATTTTTAAGTTAAACTCTTAGTAAGCCTATCAGGTCAACATGAGATACATGAAACTACTGAAGAGATAGCAAGAGAAAAAAAATGAAATTGGTGATAGCTTCTGAATTAGTTGGAAGGGTAAGTACGTTATTAATAATATAGCCCCTGGGGTAAAGCTCATTCAAACCACCATCCTCAAAAGCTAGTTTGGGGAACAGCTTTCTAGTAAATAATTTCCATCTCCCTAGTGAGGATATTATAGGATGGAAATTAGGATTAAATTATGAGAACACTAGAAGTTCAATCCAAAAGGATTTAAGAACAAAGAAAAGGGAGAGGAAAAAAAATCATAAAAGCAATAACACAGGAAAATTTCCAGAGTTAAGAAATGAGTTTCCAGATTTAAAAGTACCACTGAGTTACTATACTATATATGAAGAAAATACAGAAAGCTTCCAAGAGAAAAAAAATCACACACAGAATATCTGAAATCTGAATGTTTTCATACTTCTACAAAAATGCTTTCCTACGTGTAGAAACGACATATCTGATTTATGATTTTATAAAATAGCTGTGGAAGCTACATAAATAATGGATTGAAATGAAAGCAGGGAGGCCAATTAGGAAGCTGTGACACTCATCCACCCACTCAGGATGATGGCGCTGGGGATGGAGAACCGTCCAGACATGGGAGTTAGAATCGACAAGGTTGTGGAAATAACGAATCCCAGGGAACTGAGAGAGCTACCAGTTTTGTAGATCCCTTGGATGCTCCCTGCATAGTCATTTTGACTGAAAGTGGTACCCAGATTGTATTTGCAGATAAGCATAGTCAGAAGATTTGGAGATCCTTTATTGGCATTAAGCAATCTTGACTTTTCTACCCTACATCCCAATCAGACACTCTTAGGTGGGCCTGTGGAAAATATGCACAACGTGGCTTTTTTTTCCTCTGTTTCCTTTTCCCCCCACCCTCATATTACCCAAGAAAACCAAAAAAAAAAAAAAAAAAAAGAAAGAAAGAAAGAAAGAAAAAGAAAAGAGAGAAATTACAAATATGATGATCTAAAAAGATAGCTCATAGTCCCTGCCCCAAAATAACCTAAATTCTAAACGACAAGAGAAGCTAACTTTACACTATTATGTCAGTAGTAGAAAAATATCATTTTTCATATATTTATAATATTTCTAAAGATCACGACCTAGCTTCAAATATTAGCAAAGCAAAACATCAAGAACAAAATTAATTTTGTTAGAGGGCCAAGAGTCTGGGAAATATTTAAGGTTTTTTAGGAGCCAGAATCAGACAGGATGATCCTGTTAATTTTGGTTTACCTTAGGGCAAAAAGTATTTGTTTTGTTTGCCTGACTGTGGAATAAGAAATGCTTTTAGAAGCAAAACAGCACGTCTGTTTTGACTTCTTCAGGGCCAAATAACTTGCCCAAAGTCATACGCAATCGAAGCAAAAATTGGAAATTGAATCCAAGCCTGTCTGATTCCAAAGTCCAGACCTCTCCTCTACTCCACACTGTCTCAGATGTTTTCCTGCCTGACTTGGTTGTGAACCTAAAATTGAAGGACAAAGTTCTCCTTAAATTATAACTTAGACTGCAAAGAAATAGAAACTTTAGAAGACATGATAAATTGCTTTATTCAGTTTGCATTATAGTCCTTTTCTATGTCCTCCACGCTGTCTGGTCCCATGATGGTAAATCTAGTTTTGTTTTTTTTTTTCCTAACTTCAGAATATCTTTGAGATGGTTCCAGAAAAACTGCCATCCTGTGACTTTGGTAAGTTTTGTGCTCGGCTGCTGTCCTCTGGCTACTCAAGAGCTGCTCATCTCTCTTACCCCCTAGTTTATCCTTGATTTGGAGACCTCTCTGGTTTCTACCATTCCTCCACCCCCCCCACAGAGATTTGGGGCTTATTTTTATCTCATTCAATGAGATTGAGATTCATTTTGTTAATTTTGTGAGCCTAGAGAGATACCCGTGTTACCCATTAACTGATTAAAATAAAACTCAAACTTTTTAACACAATAAAACATTTATGGAACACTCCCTATATCTTTGTACACTGCATGGGCTGATAGAATCACCAAAATGCCTTGAATGGATATTACCTTCATGTTTCAGGTGAAAATATGGGCCAGAGAGGTAATTTAGAAAATGGCTTATAAAGAAGTTTGCCAAATGGCTCAGTTCATAAGTAGTAGAACCCAAATCCAATCTCTTTAATGCCTGGATTCAAAGTCAGGGTCTCCTTTATGCTCTATGACCTGCAAACGAAGACATCAACATAACCTGCTATGCACCCAGACTCAGAAGTTGTCCCTGATCCAGTGGAAATATCATTGTCTTACTCAACAGTCTCCAGTGGCATGTTTATTTTTTTCCCTTACATTATATCTAAATTATTCCATCTGTTTTTAAGGCCCTGTTGTATCTAGGCCCAATCTTCCTTTCAATTCTAAGAATGACCCCAAATAGGGCTATTCTGTGTTCTCAGTATCTGCAGAGCTATTAGTGAAATACCATTTTTAGTGCCCATCTCCCCATCACTCTGTACCACAATCCCATCACTCTGGGCTTTGAGCAGCAGCTAGGGGCCTGAGCTATGAGATTGACTAGCCAAGGCAGACTCCACTCTGTGATTTCCTCCCAAGACTAATACATGTCTTCATGCAAAGCATGTTCACCCAGAGCCTTTCTTCTCTTTGAATGAGACTTAAAACTTCTTTTGAAGAGATGCCTAAGTAGGGATGGAGGATGGCTGTGTCCTGCTACATCAGATATAGCACAAATCCATACCCCAGGTTAGACGATGTCTTGATTTCAAAAGGTCTTTCATCGTGCTCAACCTCAAACCCCTACCCAGCTTCCCCTTTCTTGATGTAAATCTCAAGTCTGTGAACTTCTTGTTTTAGCCTGGGGTTTTCACACCCATCCTTACAACAAGAAACAGCCAAACAATCTGAAAAACAATGACTTTGCTTGGACACATCAGAGAACTCAACACACAGGGCCAATCATCAACACCAAAATCTGGAAAGACAAGGACATCCAGAGAGATACAGCCACAGAGATCCGCTTACTGGAACAGAAACAAATGGACCCGCAAACTGGTAGGAAAATTCACAATTTTGATAAATTGCTGAAATCTGAGTGTGGATGCACAGCAAAGTGAGAAACTCCTAGAGTGTCAGTTTTGGTGTGGGGTCCACACTTTCCTGGGCTCTCCCAGCAGGAACCACACCGGGTTTTCACAGTGAGGATCCAAGAAAGATCCTCTCTCGACTCGGGCTGGGGAGGGGAAGAGTAACAATTGTACATTATACTCATATTCTTCTCATTTTTCAAATCATTTTTCTTCTTTCACATTTAACACAAGTTTACCTAATTTTCTCATTGATTTGTGCCTGTTATGAATCGGGATGTGCCTGCTCTTAAGGAAACAGTGGAAGATTTGCAAAGGCAATTGATGTATCAAATCACGGAACCTGGTGAGGCGTAAGCCCAGAGCTGACATACTGTACAAGTCCCCCACAATTCACATTGTATTTTGCTGACATATAGTGCATGGAGTACAACGTAAATGCCTGAAACCTTCCCCCCAAACAGCCCCACGTTGATGACTTATAGGGGCAAGTTGAGGGGAAAAAATGAAGTACTTGTCCCATTCTGCAAAGGAAAAACTGAAACAACAGATGTTTACAATCTATATCAAAAACTCAGGGAATCTAGGTTTCCATTTTCAAAATCCTCTGGGGAGAAATCTTGGTTTTGAAAGTTTCATATTGTGTAAATTATTAAGATATAGTATATTAATTTTGTAAAACTCTATAATTTCCAACTTAACATCTTAGGAAAGATATTTTTATTTGGCTGAGTAATTTGTGATTTATTACTGTGAAAACGTCAATAATTCTGGATTGGAACAATTTTCCTTCTTCTGTGGCTACGCTAATTCCAAGTCATTCTTGGAATTAGTTCCAAATTTCCCTCTAAACCCTTCCCTAATCCTTCCAGGCCAGTTCTTTGAACTTATAGAGCTTATTTTTGGTGTCATTTGTTGTCCACAAAATAGTTTGGTTTCTCTGGTATTATTATTTGACTTTCCATGAGCTACATTAATGTTCATTTCCGTCTGGTGACTCCACCATGAACCACCATTAGTGCCCGTTCTAGGTCAAAAAAGAATTTTTACAATGCAGTTTCTGCCTTCAAGGAATTCATAGGGTATTAATGGAAAAATAATGTGTGATTAATAGACAAAGAAATAAAAGTACACTTTGCATATAGTTGAGAAATGACAAGGTACTATAAAAGAAACAGAAAACTAAGCTGTCAGCTCCACTTGGACGTGGGGGAGGCACTGAGGGAATTCATGGAGTGGACGGCATTTCTGGATTTGGATCTTTATAGACCAAATAAGTGCATAATACACAGTAAAAGGGTGGAAGGATATTCCAATCAAGAAATAATTTGGCTCAATTCATATTTTGAATCACTCAGCATTTTTGGTTTTGTTTATGTCACTTTATAAAAATTTGTTTTCTGGCAATTTCATTTTTACTTAGAAAACTTAATGATGTTTTGGTAGCAGATTTTATATAAGAAAGTTCATAAGACACATTTGGGCTTCCAATATGACTCTAAGGTACCTTGACTCAAAGCTAACACAGGGTAAACTTGGAGACACAAGTCAAACCTGAGAAGACTCCAGCCTCAAAATATAATGTTGAAGTAAATAAAGATGTTATCATCCACATTAGTGGGTAGGAAAACTGAGGCACAAGATGCTCTGGCTAGACATGATTGCCTTCCTAATAAAACTCAAATCAAATATCCATATCTATAATCACCCAATCATGGAAATACTTCCATTATAGGATGTCTCTCTGTTGAAGAAAAGGTATCAGGTGACAACACTACCTACTTTTTCCTCCCTGCTATGTTGGTGACTCACACCAGCAGGCAAAAAAGGCCACGCAGAACACAGTCACCTTCATTTTTCAGCCATTAGATGACAACATCTTAACTTCGCCATTTGCTGGAAAGCAAGTTTCACAAAGTTAACAGTAAGAAATAAAATTTTAAAAATAAAATTTATATAACGTTTGGAGCTGTCCTATCCATAGGGTGGCAAGAAATTTAAAGTTAACCACATCCTATGGTAGGATTGATTTAAAGAAGAGTCAGCTTCCAAGTCAACATGGATTTATTTTCTCCAGACTTTCTTCTGAAAATATGCTAAAGGGAAAAATGAAAGATGCCAAAAGTGATGATTTACACATTTTACATTAGCGATTATATTTTTGGCATTAACTCTATCAGAAAAAATACATTTAGATTTGTACAGTGCTTTTGATATTGATGACCTATAAAATTACATCCAAAAATCAATGTGTTAAAACACATACACAGGTGACAGGGAAATGGAGAAATCATTATCATTATACAATTGCTTTTACTTTCTAAATTCAATCCATTGTTGCAATATGTCTATGGTTACAGGAAGGTATTTTTCTATCAATCTTTGAGTAAGACCTCTGTACCATACTCAATTAGATTTTTTTTTAATGGAAAGCTAATGTTGAGATAGAAAAGTTACTGTAGATTCACAAAGAAAATATATTGATTTTTAGAAATGCACGGTCATTGGAGAAATGAATAATACCAAAGATATATAAATATCGTGGCTTAAAATTATAGAAATATTCTTTGGCCTTGAGTGAGCAAAGTATAAAATTATGTGAGCTTTTTACTGTTCTCCCTCAGAACGGAGCTAGATTTAGAAACACCCTGTGTTCAGAGGATTCTGCCTGCCTGATGTGGACCATATGCTAACTGAATCCTGCCTCTAGAATTTGCTTTCCTGAGTGACCCATCCATACACGATAGCAATGAATTTCCTAAAGGGACAGAGAGATTACAAGACAGGTTGCAAGATTATTTTGTGCTATTTTCTAGTCAGTCCTTGAATTCTGGGTGAATCTGGCCCGAGGTTTACTTTCCTTGTAACTTAATAGTGAGGATGCACCAGGGAGACCTGAAATCTTTACCCACCTGGACTGGGTAGGGAGAGATGGAATAGAATAGAGACATAGGGGAGCACCATGGACATTATGCTAAGGATTTTAGACGTGGTGCTTTGGGAAGAGAAAAGAGAATACAGAGATAGAGTCACAAAGTGAGGATGGAAGTTTTGTTAGGAAATACAGGAACATATTTGCATTTACGGAAGTACTCTGAAGCCAAAGTAGAGACCCAGAAACAAGTGAGGAGATCATTGTCTAGCCCAGGCAAGAGAACGAAAATAATGAAAGTGTCAACTAGGTGCCAGCAGTAAGCAGGGGGAGGAGAATGGGGTATATTCAAAAAAAATTTTTAAGAGAAAAAGGATTTTGTCCCACATCTCCAAAGTATTTTTTCAATTTTTATGTTTCACCACATACTCAAAGCATCTAAAACTAATTTTCCCCCCCCCAGAATGAAGCTTTTTTCCTTTTTGACTTGATTCATGGCTAGTGCAAGCATCATCTGGTCAATTAGAGGGAAAAAATTGTAACATTCTTCAGTCCCCAGTGTCCTTTGTCCTTTCTCTTTTATTAGTTGCCAAGAAACTCAAATCCATACTTTCCTTGTTCTCTGCAAGCAGCCTCTCCTTTTGCTCAAGTCATCATTAACCAGTGAAGTCTACTGAGATTACTTTCCAACTATTTTTTTTTTTTGCCCTTTCTTATTCTTTTCTCTCCCTTTTTATGCTCTGCCTTCAAACTAATCTTTCCATAGCACTACTGTTTTTTTTCTTCTGTATCTCCCTTGTTGTAGACGCACAATGGGTTCCCGTGATGAAGAGGATAAAGTTAAAATGCTTTCTACTCAGAAACCACTGTGGTTGTTCCCACTTTATCTCTCCTACTTTATTTTTCCAAGGCTGTTTAACAGACATCCCACTTTTCATTCATTCAACAAAGAGTCACTGTGCACCTGCTATATCCTACCCACAATTTAAGTTGTAGGCAGGAGCTGTGATGAAAATAATTGAGTTTGCTACAAAACAGGAAGTCATTAGAGAAGTTTTGTTTTGTTACTTAATTTTGTTTGGGTTTTTAAAGCAGAGTGTGACATGATCTGCTTCTGCTTTGAGTCTTTGTGGGCTCACGCTGAAGGCTGTGTGCAGAAGGGATCCTTGGGAAACAAGACAGAAACAAGGTGACTATTAGTGCATTTGGGAAAGATTGTTGTGGCTTGGACTAAGAAGATAACAGTGGAGCTAGAGAGAGAAGTGAGTGGATTCTGGATATCTTAGGAGTAGACGCTTTAGGATCTGGCTGATGGATTAAACATAGGGAAAAATGGAAAGAAATGTTTCAATAAGAACTTTGGAGTCGGACATAATTATCTGAGCCCAAACAAGTTCTTTAACTTTTCTGAGACTAAATTTCTCTGTCTATTTAAGAAGGATAATAACATTTGTTTGAAACATACGTGCTTGTGCATTTTGACCAATACTAATCTACAACATCATATACTTACATGGTTCAGTCTAATATTAAATTCACAGAATTATTGTATGGATTCAATGGGACAAGAATGCAAAGATACCAACTTAATACTGCATTTTGTAGATGTTAATTTCCTTCTCCCCCTCTTTCTTCCTTCCATTTCAGGATCTAAATAAAAATCTTTTTATTGTAGTCTTCTTGGATTAACTAATGCACATTGATACCTTTATCTTCAGCACTCTAATGTATGTGTTAGATTGCTCTAGTTTAACAATCCTTCACATTGGCTTTATTTGCAAGAATTCAAACAGGGATAAAGCTTTAATTATGTTATTGAGTACATGGTAAGGTAATAACAGACTAAGGCTAAAACATTTTCTGAACTCTGGGATTTACCACATTGATATCGCTTTGCTGTATATTTATTAAGGTGTATGCTTTATCTCTTCCAGTAGATCATAAGCTCCTAGATGACAATGAAGGTCTCCGATTGTTTGGAATTCAACATTGTCTTGCACCTAGTGTATATTCTGTAAATATTTTCTGATGTACTTCAAACTAAATATCTTCTACAATGTACACTAACAAAAGAGAAAAAAAGAACATAGAGCTTATTGTCAAATCCATACAAATAAAAGGACTTAAGAACAGAAGAAATAAAGGAATTATCATGATAAAATTGGGTTAATTAGGGAAGGTCTCCTAAAGAGAAAGATTTACTGGTGCTACTAATTGTAGAAGTTTCCTTGAAATCGTAGGGCAATGTGTTATTTATTGAAACTCTACAAATGCAGCGAGTAACACAAGTTGGGTCAGAAGCTATAGTATGTGGTGGTTGTTGCAATTTGTAACAAGCATCTGTTAGAGCAGCTGGCATTGGAAAGTACCTGTCCAGTTGCTTACCTTAATTGCATGACCTTAATCAGCATCGTGGAATTGAAGAGGTCTTGTATTTTAGTTATGCTTGATTTGTTTGCATCTAACAGTAATTTTTTATCAAAACTGCCCGTAATTTTATGCACCACCAGTTCAAACATTTGACCAAACTGACTAATCCAATCAGACAAAATACCCATGAAACCAACTTGAATTAATGGATTAGTCTTACTTTAAAAGCTATGCAGTCTTAGTAAAGGCAGTTAAGTAACTACCATGCAAACACCATGAAATAACTTTTCTTTAGCATTTCTGAGGAAAATGAAGAGAAGGATCATGCATAAGTCAGAAGCTAACAATTGCCCTTGAACTTTACAGTTTATGAAACATTTTACATTTCACATGCTTCACTTGGCCTCCACCAGCCTTATGATAGCTATCATGCTTTTCCATTTTGCAGATGAGGAAGTAAAAATTCAGAGAAATTAGGCCACTTTCTCAAAAATCACAGTTCGAGTCATTAGGAAGCATGGTTTCAAAACTGAGTCTTTTCTCTACCACCATCATTGCACTTACATTTCCAGAGGTTTACAAATGTTGCTGGGTATTGCAATCACCTGGGATTTTGTTAGATGCAAGCAGCCAGGGTAACAACAAGGAACACCCGGCTGATGTTGTGGCAGGTGATATGAGTATCATATTTTCAGGAACACTACCCTATATACCATCTGCCTACAAAGAAAAGTGGATTCGAAGGAATTGGATGGGCACCAAGTTTAAAGTATGCATCTTTCAAGTAAATGTAAAGGAATACTGCATTTGTTTGTAGGAATGTCATCTACTACAAAGGCACTAATGTAAACATTCATCGACGAAGCTTAGCAAGAATATGGAACCAGATGTGTTAGTCACGTCACTGTGATTATGCCATATGTCTTCCTGACTCACACAGACAAGCAGTGATTATTCCACCACTTCAATGGTACTGGAAGTCCTATCCCATCTTGGATGTGTCACAATTAGCCAAGACACTGATTAGGGGTAAACCAAGGCACCATCAATAGGGAGCCAGTTTTCAGGACAGTGTAACACATTATCAGATTTTGCTAAATGGTTTTATGATAAATGAAAATAGTCACTACACTGAATAAAATAAGCTGCTTTTGTCAAAATCTGATCATTTCTACATGTACCTATGAGACAAATATATGGAACATGGGTTGATTTTCAATTCCTTTAAAAAGTATTTGGATACTCCGAGACTATGGTGACCAGCTCTACCAGTTTGCTCAGGACTGAGTGGTCTCCAGGGATATGGGTCTTTCGATTTTAAAACAAGGACAGCGCCAGACAAACCAGGACATGTGGGTCACCCCATCCAAGATACTTCAATGTATACTCTGGAAGTTACTGATTATTTACTCAGCTTAAAGTTTTAAGTGAAAACATTCCTCACAAATCTTGCCTAATAGTAGTTTAGATGGAAGCATGTGGTATGAAAACAGCTTAATAACTACAGGGAGTCATGATTCCCAAATTAGTGGAATTAGACACTGAGCAAGTTAACTAAATTCAATTGATATATGAAGATTGTCCACCTGGTTTTGTGCTCTGTACTAGAAATCTTGGGATTAAAAGATGATCAAGGATGATCCCTGAACTTGAATAATTAAGAAGATGCAGGGTGTTTGCAAGAAGCAAATATATCTTCTAAATAATCCCATGCAATTATAGTTCCCAAAATGCCCAACTGCAGCACTAAGGGAAAGTAAAGAATAGCACATGATGTAGGAGGCCCTAATTTGACGATAAGTCTTGCTGTGCAGAGATAAAAACACAGAGGTAATTCTACATGCAATGAACAACTAAAAACATGCACTGTTGAAAGAAACACTACAGAAGCAATTTAAATAAACTCATTGGTTGAGAGAATCTCTCTTTGATGACAGACATGCTTTTCCTCTCTTAGGTAAACTTATCAATTGTCTTTGGAATAGTCTTTTTCTTTTTGAGAAGTAGCATTGTAGTTATTACAAACTGTTGACTGGCAGAGAATCTGGCGTTTAGAGTAGATGTAACAAACAGAAAGATGATCTGAAGACACCGCAAAAGAGCTGCTTCAACTTTTCTTTTTACTGTCTTGGCAATTTAGGAAGCTGATATTTTATACATTTCAAGATTACATTTGTAATTGCACAGATTCTATTTGGGATCATATTCTCTTTTCCTGTTTAGATACTGACTTGCTGTCACTCATTTTTTTTAAGTATTTTGATTTTTTTTCCAACAGGAAAGATAGTTATCAATGACAAGTTACAGTGAAGGCTTTTAAAAATATGATAAAATGTGGTGAGAAAAAAATATTTTGTAAATAGGAACTGGTATTAATCGTAGGGTGGGGTCTTCACTGTGATGCTTTGTGTTTGAGGAAGGATGGTGCAGCACTAGGGTAAAAAGGAATCATGACCTGCCTGGCTTCCTGTCCTGGACCACCATAGGATCTGTGGGGGACAGATCTGGCTGCAAGGAAACTCAAAGTCAACAAAAGTCGCTGTCATTCCAATAATGAAATGTACTCGAGGAAGTTTATGAAGCAGAAGCAACCCAGAGATAATAAACCTGCCTCTGTGGCAGAGGACAAGCAAGCTCTCATAGGTACTGTAAAAACTGGATTAGCTCTCACATTCTACTGCCTAGGCATGTTCTACTGGTAATGGAAGTGGCGGTAGCAGTAGCATAAACAGTTTCCTGATATTTACATCTAGGCATTCAGTTATAACCCCATATTTCTGCTTCTCCACTCTTTCCAATGATTTTGTAAGGATCCAATTCCTTTTATTAAATCCTATGTATTTGAAAAACCTAGAGTGATTTCAGCTTCCTGTAGCCATAGCTAATACTGAAGGTCAGCAAGAATTGTCACCTCTCCGGGTCATCATTACGTGTTGAAAACTGAGTATGTCTTCATTGCAACTGTTTTTTACAAAGAGCACACTTAACCTTAATTGTGTTCTAAATAGTCTCCTGGCCCAACTAAAGTAACTTGATAATTTCTGAGAATTTCACACAAGTTGGAAGTAGCAGTAACTTCTGGTGGGTGGGGGCATGAAGGCAGCAGAGAGAACTCAAGGTACAGGAAGGAACCAGTCTCTTCTCTTCGTGAAATCTTCAACCCAGAACAAAGAATTAATTAGTTTCCAGGACTCTCATCATGTTTTTACTTTTAATTGGTTCAATAGTTTTAACTTTTTATTTTGAAATAATTATAGATTCACAGATGGTTGCAAAATGTACAAGGAATCCCCATGTGCACGTCCACCGGCCAAAGTTAACTTCTCACGCAACTATTGTATCATATCCAAATTGTGGAGTTCATATCAGTACAACCCATAGAGCTTATGCACTGACTCAGGTTTTACCAGTCATATGTGCATTCACGTGTGTGTGTATCTTTGCAGTATCCCCACGTGCACCTTCTTAACCCCCAAAATCAAGATCTTCAACTGCACCATCACTGTAAGACTTCCTTGTGTCACCCCTTTATAGCCACAGTAATTTCCTCCCTCATCCCTAACTGTGGCAACCACTACTCTGTTCTCCATCCTTGTAATTATGTTATCTCACAAATATTATATATTAATACATGGAATCATGTAGTATGACCTTTGAAACAGTCTTTTGTTAATGAAAAATGCAGTCTTCCCTCCCTCCAATAATATTTTACACATTTTAAGTAGTGAAATGTTGCGTAGAAAGGATGATATTTAGAACAACTTCAATTGCTGGATATAAAACACCTTGAATAGAAAGTATTTGTCATTTTTAGTCACAGTCTCATTTAAAGTTCAGGAATGATTTTCAAATAACTCAAAAAATTCTGAAAACAAAAGACGGTTAAAATAGATTTTAAAAAGAGGTGATTCTTGTGGGATGCTGCCTCATTTCCTACAGTAAATAAATGTACAGATCCGATTATAGAGACTTGTAAATATGCTGTCTCATGCTTTCAGTATTCACACTTTCAGGCAAATGGGTTCTCCTAGTTATTAATACAACCTTAACACTTATGAACCTTGGCAGTACATCTTTCAGAAGACAATGTATTCCACCCACCTTGCTTTAAAAAATGGGGTAAACCCAACAGAATTCAGCAAACTTTCTATTCATGTGGGCAAAGTTTAAATTAAAATAGAAACCGTGAGGAGGATGCTTATAATACTGTCTGATTTGATTCCAATGAAGAGTTCAGGGGAGTACTGCAGTGAATTAAATTATTAGCAGGGGCATATAAAGGCCAGAGGCTCTCGTTTTAAAAACTATTTCTCTTTTTCTCTTCTTTTGGTGCCCAGTCTCTTGTGACAGATCACAAAGCTGCTCCAACCCAGGAGCCTAGGGACCCACTCAGAAACATAATGCGCATTTTTTTATTTGAGTGTTTTCCCCCAAAATAAATGACCCCATGTTATGACAAAGGACTTTAAGGCCACTTTCAGCTAGGTAGGACAATTTAAGATATGTATTTTAAATGACAAAATATTGAAATCTTCAAGTATTTTTATGGCTTATAATGCAAAGAAGAATTTCAGAACTATTACATAAAATCTGGGATGAATATCCAGATGGATATGGAAGTCTGAGATCAAGGTATCGACGGGGTTGGCTCCTTCTGAGGGCTGTGAGGGAAGGATCTGTCCAGACCTCTTTCCCTGGCTTGTAGATACATGACTGTCTTCATGTCCCCATGTCCCTGTGTGCATGCCTGTGGCCACATTCTCTCCTTTTATAGGGACACCAGTCATATTGGATTGGGGTTGACTCTACCCCAGTATGACATCATCTTAACTAATTCCATCAGCACTGATTCTATGTCCAAAAAGATACCATTCCAACATACTGGGGGTTGGCACTTGAACATATAAATTTTTAGGGAGAATATAATTCAACCCACAGCTGGATTGAGTGAAAGAATCCTTCTCTCTACTTTCTCCAAACTTTTTATTTCTGCACAGATTCCTACCTGCAGAGGAGAGTCTGATTGGACAGAACAGTAATAAGTTGCTGGTTGCTTTCTTTTATGGTTGGAGACAAGTCAATTTGGTCCATTTGTGTTTTTTTTTTTTTTTTTTTTTTTTTTTTAGAAAGAGTCACTCGTGTGGCTATTTCCAGTTGTATAGATGTGAGTGAGGTAAGTAGAAACTCATTACCTCGAAGTTAAAATGCACCTGAGCTTTTCCACTGATTAGTCTGACAAAGGTGACTTCTTTCAATGACCTTCAGTGAACCTTGCCTTCAGGGATAAATTGGCAAATGTATGGCATGGAGAACTTAGGAGCCCAAGCGTAGAGTAACTATTGTCATACATCACGTAGATAAAATTGTCCTCCCCAAAAAAATCACTGAGGGCTGCACAGGGAGATAATTCAGCAAAATAATTATCACAAAAGTGGATAAGAACTCCTCGAACAGTGCAACTCTAACTCAAGCTTTAGAAGATGACATCCAGGACCCACTGTTCACTTTTCACCGAGGGTTTGCAAGTAGGAGTGGCCCCTTTGGAGGTAGCAAATCAATTTTTAGGCAAACCAGGATAGGTGCTCAGGGTTGCAGAGCATGGTGACTATCCTGGAATAAGTTGCTGGATATCATATTAATTCCGGTAGGTCACGTGAATAATGTGGACATTTTCAAACACATGATTTTATTTATAGGGCAAAGTGAGTGTGGATAGATCTTGTTACTGTTCCAAATACTCCCTTCTCCATGGGAGGATTATACTTCCTCGCCATTTTGATGTCAGACTTGGCCATATGATTTGTTTTGGCCAATAAAATATGATCAGAAGTAACATATGCTACCTTAGATTGGAAGCTTCAAGAGTTATCTTCTGGTTCTGCCTTTTTTTTTTCCTTTGCCTTCTGCTACAGGGCAAGAAATGTCTCAGACAGGAGGTTCTCTTTCAGCCTGGTCCCAGAATAAAGACAGCACGGAGCCATTGCAGAGCCAACCCCTGGTGGCAGAACATAAGTGGGGAATACAACTTTGTTGTTTAAAGCCAATACGCTTTGGGAGGGCTGCTTGTTACACAGCTTAACTTATTCTGATGAAAATGGCAGATCTTATCTGTTATTAATATAATCCTTTGGCTTATTTGATAAAGAAGTCATAGGGTTACTACTAATTTTCTGGAAGATAGTCGAACTTGAGTGCCCAATATTCTGAGTATTAGGGCTTTTGGTTGCCAAAGGCAATAAACCAAAGCAAAGTGGCTTCAGCTAATTTTTAAAGAAAGTATTGGTTTATATAACTAAAAAGTCCAAACTAAGTTGTATTCTGCAGTTCCGCTGATGTCTTCAGGACTGTGTAGTTTTCACCCTACTCCTTGATTCTGCTTTTTTCTTCATTAGCCCCTTCTATATCCATTCTTCCATCATACTAGCAAGATGACTTACACCCTATCTTCCCAGCAAGAAAATTCTCTTTTGCTCTGACTAGTCATCTGTTCAAAACTTCCATTGAATGTTTAACTTTAATTTGTCTATGTTTCTTTTTTCTTCTAAGGTCATAGGGAATTCACTGGTTCCAGATTAGTTAATTTATGGCTTGGGGGTGGGGAAGGGCTGCACTATGTGAGTAAATACAAGTTAAAACTCCCACCCGAGTGTGGCACAGGGCAGGGGTTCCAATTAATTTCAGGGGACTCTTTTTCCCCCTATTTATTTCATAGCTAGGACAGAATTAGATACTCTAAATGTCATACAGGTGACTCAATATCAGCTGCCCATGTGCACGGGCCCCTCAGCCTGGATACTACCCCCTGAGTGGATGTCAGAACCTCAGGCCCCATCCATTAGGGTCCAGATCAAGTTCATATGCCTCCCTGAGCTCTTCAGCCTTAGTTCTTGATTACTGCTCTCAGAGTTCATCCATCATAGCTGCCTTCTGGGAATTTCTCTTTTTAAATCTACTATGTATGAAAAATTACTATGTTTTATCTAGCTCAGTGTGCCAGGCTTTTAGTGGCTTCTGTAATTTGTTTGCAATGCTCATTAATCTTTGGTCCATGTGAGATCAGGTACTGTGCCTATTTTGTTCACGCCAGGACTTACTACGGAGCTGAGCATATGGCAGGTGCACAATACATATCTCTCCAATGATGAGAGGCAGTAGAATATAGCAGTTAAACATTTCACCTAAAATCAGGCTGCTTGAGTTCAAACCCTACTCTGTTGCTTACTAACACCACCTGTATCAACTTGGGCATAACTCTTAACCTCTCCATGCTTCAGCTTCTCATGGGTAAATGGAATAAAAATGGCACACCTGCCACATAAGGTGGTTGTAGGGATTAAATGAGTTTATAGACAAATGCCCATAATGGATAAAATAAGCGCTATGAGAGTGTTAGACCTTATTATCTGTATTTTCATCATCAATAATAAATTTTATTTGGGAGTAGGTGAGCTGTTTAGCACGACCCATTAATATAGTTATCTCCTCTGACTATGCGTAGGGCTGGCCCTGGGATGGAGTCTCGTTGAAGGAATGTGGCTGAACCTGATGTTTGGAAATCAAGTAGGATAAATTACAGTGGAACAATAAGTTACCGTGGCTAATAGCTCTGTTTTCTCATCCTAGCCATTAAGTGGTCAACTAAGGGTTGGGGGAAGGGAGGTGAGGAGAAGAAGAAACTGGAGCTAATAAGAGCTAAATGAATGTCTTAGTGCCTTGGAACCAACCTAGAAAAAAATTTAAAAGAAATTTATATTTCCTACCAGGTATAGAATTCTTTCTTCAAAAGAAGTCTTTTTGCATCAGAATGAAGAATTTCTAAATCTCTCTAGTGAACATGGTGATAGAATCATCTTTCTAGATTTTTTTAAAAAAACATACAAATAGAAACCCTGATTTGAAAAAGGCGCTTCAGTTCTAAGAGCTGCCAAACACTTAAGTTCAATAAACTCAATAATTACCTAATTCCAGCTTTAAGATATTCATTCTCTTATAATCCATAACTCACAGTACGAGGAGTCCCACTGCAGAATCATGCTGATTTAGATGTACCAATATTTGAATTGTCTCAAAATAGAAAAAACCAGGCATGGTACTATTTACATATCAATGGTAGTGATGCTATTCCTACATGCAATAGCAACTGTATTAAAGGTTTTCATTGTATACAGATGTTTTTGCTTTGGTTGTTTTCAAAACTCTTTTCAACTGATATATTTAGCAAAATAAATATGTTACTGTCTTCCCTAAATTACGACAGGGCACCTAAAACTAAACCACCCTCTCTGATGAATTAAAGGTTTGAAAGAACAGCAAGGTCTCTATTTAAGGGAGGGCAAGCCCATAAAATAATAAATATGTCCACTAAATTCATTTAGTGAATTAGGGTGGGCCCTAATCCAATATGACTGATGTCCTTACAAAAAGGGGAAATGTGGACACAGAGAGAGAGAGATACACAGAGGAGTGACAATGTGAAGACACAAAAATCATCCTGGTTCTCAGAAACAGAAACATGGCTTTAAATAAATATCTTGATCCGCCATAGTGAAAGTCCTCATAGTTTCACATAGCTCCTTCTTTGTGTAACAAGAATAGAACATTGTCATTACCTACAAATGCCTAACTTTCAGGATCTAAAGTACAGACATGATTAATGCCATTTCTGTGCATGCATTGTTCCTGGACGCTTCTGCTCAGTCCTGCTATTGCTGAGCTTAAGAAGGTTCCCACTGTGCATCTTTGCAATATGTGCTCTGCAGAAGGGCTCGCCTCAGCTGCCTGCTAACATGCAGCCTCTAATCGCTGGCGTTGCAAGGTCTGGGGATTATCACCATTGCTGGTCTTTGGCAGGAATTAAGCAGCATGTGCTGTAATAACTCACAAACTTCCCTTTAATTGTAAACAAGTGAAGAAACAAAAGCAACAACAAAGAAACAAAAATCCCTCGGTGGTTTTTTTTTCTTCCTATTTTATGCTGTAAAATATGCTTTCTTCATCCCGCCCCTAATAAGCAACAGTATCCTGGCATTATTTACTGTTTCATAATCCCTTTAATCTAAAATTCATAAAAGAGTGGAAGTGCATGCTACAGCTCATAAAAGGGCAGGAAGTTCATGAAAGTGTGATCAGAGTGAAGGACGTCCTTAGGTAAAGTGGCAAGACATATTACTATAAGGCAACAAAGAAAAGTTGTAGAGTGTAAACAATACTGTTGCTAAGCTGAGAGATTAGACTTTATTATATTATGATATATGCAGGAGTCTTGGATTGAAGAACTTTAAGCAGAGGACTTAAATTGATCAGATTTATATTTTATGTATTTGTAAAGCTCACTCTAAGGGCTGGGTAATCTGTGCACACCTTTAGCAGACTTTTGCAATACTCCAGGAGGGGATTGATCAAGGTTTGTGATAAGACAATGAACGCGTGGAAAAGGGGAGACGTGAATGAACCAAGAAATGGTAGAAATAATGGGCTTCGGTCATTGATTAGGACACAGGAAAAAGAAGTATACACGGTGCTCTGTTGCCAGCCACCATAGAGTCAGACAGATCTAGGTTGAAATATTGGTTTCCCCATTTACTACCTGTGTAAACTTGGACCTGGCACTTAAACTCTGTGGCTCATTTTCCTTATCTGGAAATAATAATACATACCTCACTAGGTTGTTATAAAGACAAAATAAGATAATGCACATAGCACAGTCCCAAGCACAGAATTAAAAGTCCATATATTTAGCTTCAAATAGGATGGATAAAAACTTAAAGATGACTCTGAAATTTCTGACTGTGCATTCTATCAAGATATCATGAAGGATTTTAAGGCACTAAGCTCAGTGAGAATCTATGATTCAATGGTTAGAAGCACGTATCATTTCTATGACAGGTTAAAAAAAAAATTCCAGTTTTTTTATTGCTTTTAGTGTCAATTAACTGCAGCAGAATCTCTGGTTGCTGATCTCACTCTGGGCGACCTGTCTTGCCTCCTTTGATTAATTGATCCTTGCAGAATTCTAGGGGAAGGGATTTGCCTGTGCAGCCTCATGGGCAATGCCTATTTCAACAGTGGTTGATGGTCGTGGGCTCCATTTCCATCCTCGGGTCATGCCCTTGTCAGAGCATCCTGGCTGCTCCTCAGCAAGAAGCACTGGACTCTCCATTAAATGCATCCTGTGAAGCCCTAGTAACCATGGTAATAATTATGGGAAGACACAGCTCCATCCCCACCCTGACCTTCTGATTATCCCTAGTAAAAACCATAATCCCTTCCTGTTTGCATGTTTTAAATTATACATTCCTGAGATCTTCTTCCAGGCACGGGAAAATACCACATGCCCATAATGACAGCTGCCTGCTGTCAACCAAAGCAAGATACCAATGACATAATTTGGGGCAAAATGCAATCAGTCCTTTATCTCTAAAGGACAACCAACATTTTACACTGCCTGCATTGTTCTGAGAATATCCGTACATCTTGATTTACATCAGATTCTTCCATTTCACTTTTATTTTCCTAATTATTGGGGTAATTATAAATAGCACCTCCTTTCACTTCCAAATGTGTACTAGTTTAGATGACAAATTAAATACCCACCCTATCTATAAGCCACATTTAGGTATTTCAGGATTTATTACAAAAGTTCCAGGCAAGGAAAACCTAGAATTTTAGCTGTATCTGTGTGTATTAAAAAGTAGCTACTATGTGTAGAGAGAATTACAAAGTGCCAAAAAGCAAAACAGGAGAATCTATTTGAAGGCTATTTCAGTAATCCAGACTGAGGTCAGAGTGGCATGGATGACAATGGCAAGGATTTGAGATAATTTAACCTGTGAGATAATGAATAGGCAAGACTTGGTTTGTTATTGAGTATGGTGGGAGAAAGAAGCAAATCTCAAAGATATTCCTGAGTTGTGGCTTATGCAGCTAATTGAATGGCCGTACCATTTACTGAAATAGGGAACACCAGAGGAGTAAGTAACATGTTTAGGTACACAAAGGGTGAGTTCTGCTTTGCATGTCAAAGATTTGAGATGATTATTAGGCATACAAATGGATATGTTGATAGCTGGGAGGATAGAAGTATCTTGAAATTAAAGACAAGACCTCAGTTGAAGATGAAAATTAGAAATAATCATTTAGATGAGAAACGAAGCTATGACACTCACGAAATGTACTCAGAGAAGAGTAGGGAACAAAAGTAGCCTTGGGGTGGAGTTTTGGGAAAAAGATCTAGCTCTTGTTTTAAACCTCAGACTTGAGTAGGTATAAACTTACCTTATCTCTAGAAAGAAGACCTTAGAAACCAAACAGTGGATCCTCACCCAACCACTATCCATGAAGAAGACAGACATACATGAAAAACACAAGTCTTTAGGAAGGAATTCAAAACAGAGTTGGTTCAATCAGACATCACGAGGTTGGCCATTTTCATACTGAGCCCTTGCTCAGCATTTCTTTCTGTATCTGCTCCCCTACAAAACTGTAGATTCCTTGGGAGCAGAGAAAGTATCTAGTAAGAATACATCTTTTTATCCCTCCCTGTTTGATAATACAGCACTTTGTAAATTGCAGATACAAATGATAGTTTAAGTGACTACATAATTACCGTTTCTATGCCTGTAGCTGTATCGATAACTAGCATTTATTGAGGATGTGCTAAGTGCTTTGTCACTATGATAAATACGCTACAAACAAGTCTCACTTGATCTCCTGGGAGATGTTACTCCAAGAAAGCTGGAAGTAAATGTTAATGGTAATTAAGATAATGATCATTGTTACTATCACTAATCCCCTTTAACAGATGAAGAAACTACCTTTTAGAGATGCGAAGCTCATAGAGGTCACGTGACCAGTTAATGGTGAAGTAATGACTTAAACCCAGACCTATCTGATATCAGACCTTGTATTTAGCCACTTGACTCTACTACTTCTCCATAGGACACGTGGACATGATTGAAATGATGCTCCAGGACAAAAACGTCACCTTTGTCTACTATTACAAAATCGCCTATGCCTCTCTACAGCTTGACAGACCTTTCAAACAGTCTGTTGATCATCTGGATACTTTACCCACTGTATGTCTGCTTAACCAGATCGAGTTTGGGACTGTTGTCTTACTCTACCACTCTCAGATGTGTGGTCATCATGTTTTGGAATCATCCTTGCATTTAAATTTTTAATTTCAAAATGCTAGAGGGAGCTTGACACTCAGTCTCTAAGTTCCAGAGGTCTAACCAAGTATATTGGCCGTTCTAATGGGCTCGGCAATTTTAAGGAGAAGAAAAATGCATCTATTGATTCGGCTCAGCTGTCTCAATTTGGGAGCTGTCCCAGTAATCTCATTACTATAGTATGTATGCTTTTATTCCCTCAGCAACGGAATTAAGTCTATATATAGAGCCAGCAGCTGCATTCTCAGCAAGACCTCACGGTAGCAGATGCAGTCAGGAGCCCTCAGCTACCCACTTTCATTAACACGAGACACTGGCGACAAATATCTTTTTCTTGACCCACAGGATATTTTCAGTCCGTAGATTTCTTTTTTTCTCCTTTATATATCTTTGTCTAAACTGAAACAAAATTTTTATCATTTCCAGATTCAGGCCTTATATGCTTAGATCTTGGCAGAGATTTTAATGTATTCAAGCAAACCTGTCTTTTTGTCTGACTCATGAAATCACCATATTGGCCCTGAGATGATTTTATGAATCTAATACAAAGAAAACTGTAATTACTAAAATACATATATAGAGAGAGAGGGGTATGTCTTAATTGATGTCATTTTAATCACAGAAATTAATTTTGAGTAAGTATAAAAATATTTTTGCTCACCCAGAACCTCTCTTTTTAATGCTATCCCTTTACATGTTTCTCTTTTGTGCAAGGAAAACTGTGCTTCTGCAGGGAAAGTCTGGCTTGCTCGAGTCTCCAATTCACCCTCACTTGCCATATGCAATGTATAAATTTATAATGTGTTAAGCTTCGAGAACAGCTGACGACAAATTTCAGCTTTCTGAACTAAGCTTAATTCCACCTAGGCCCTCTGTCCCCTTCTATCAGTCCTGTGTGTTGTCAAATGTTCGTATGACGAATCCAATATCTTCTGCTACAGAGATTTTAAGGGCTCTTAGGGAAAATGAAAACCCGTATTAATAAGAACTTGAGAAGTGCTAATGAATTGTGTTTATCTCGATGCCACTTCTTTTTCTCTCTTATCCTTGAAAGGTCAGGGGCTTTCAGAGCGGAGGTTTCCCCCATGGCCAAATTCTATGACATTCAAGTGAAATGTTGGCTTATAAAGTATCTCCTTAAACAGTAACATTAGTCCTTGCACGATTATCTTTTGCTTTCTAGTATCCAAAGCGGAACCTGTGTTCAATTTATTTCCATTTGCTTGAGGTAAAATAAAAAATATTTAATCTCTTGCTACTAAAAATGAGGCAATTTTAAAAGGAGAAGAGATTATCTGATTCAACTTCATTGTATTAAAAAAGAGAGAGAAAGAAGTTAGTGCCATACAACCAGATCATAACAGAGCTGGGGCTAAAAAAGTCAAGGTTTCCTAGGTACCTTCCAGAATAACACACAAGGATACCTTTGCTCTTTCTTAAATGCTAAAGTATACATAGAAAATCTATTTGCGTATTTAAATTAATCTTTAATTAAACATTTTTAATTACATCATCCACCGTCTTTGAATTGTCCGAGTTGGCAGGTGGAAGGGGGTGGAGGGGATGGGTATATACACACCTAATGGGTGTGGTGTGCACTGTCTGGGGGATGGACACGCTTGTAGCTCTGACTCTGGTGGGGCAAAGGCAATATATGCAACCTAAATGTTTGTACCCAGTAATATTCTGAAATTAATAAAATAAAATTTTTAATTAGATTAAATTAAAATTTTTTAATTTAAATTGTCTTTAAAAGAAAAGCAGACTGAGATCACAGTGTAGTCCAACAACAACAAAATATATATATATGTGTATATATATATATTGCCTATTGGATTGAAAAATCTCTTGCTTCCAACTCTATGACATTCTAGAAAAGGCAAAAACTATACAGATAGTAAAAAGATGCAAGGTGGTCAGAGGTTGGTGGAGAGGGAGGGATGAAGAGGCAGAGCACAGAGGATTTTTAGGGCCATTCAACTACTCTGTGTGATACTGTTGTGGTGAATACACATCATTATACGTTTGTCCAAACCCATGGAATGTGCAACACCCACAGTGAGCCCTAACGTAAGCTATGGCCTTTGGGGGATAATGACGTGTTAGTGCAGGTTCATCAGTTGTAGCAAATGTACAACTCTAGTGACAGATGTAGACAATGGGGGAGGCTGTGTGTGTGGAGGGGAAGGAGGTAGATGGGGAGCTCTCTGTACCTGCTGTTCAGTTTTGCTATGAACATAAAACTACTCTTTAAAAAGTCTTTTTAAAAAAACTCTTACTAATATGCCAAATCAAATTTAAAACAAGGGTACCTATTAATCCAAATAAAAATGAGAGGAATTAACCTGAGAAGGGCTGGCTAATGAAGTAAATTATGACATTAAAAGGAAAGATTCGAGATGATTGTAAGCAATAGACCATCATGGATTTGAGAGTTTGAAACAGTGGTTGAGATGGTGAACAGTTCACTAAGATACGTAAAGAAAATTTCCAAAACAGGGAGATAAAGAGGACTTTCTGATATGATGGCATCTAGGATACAAACATTTCAGCCCCTCTACTTTTTAAAAAAATACGCTGAAATGACCAGAGAAATATAAAATATTGGGAGAAAATATGTATCAGCATCGGAAGCTCAAACATGATGCTGTCCATGAGACAGAGCAGGGCCCCTCTCAGAGGCCTGCTGAGCCCCCAAACATGGAAATAAAGGAAAACCTCGGGTGCCTTTGGGGCAGTGTTAGTAATGTGGGCTGGAAATCCACAAAGATGGCATCTCATTTTGTCTTAACAATCTCTCTGTAAAGTAGGAATTTTACTTCTCCATTTTACAGGGGAGGAAACTGAGACTCAGAGAGTCTTGATAAGTTGCACAGGGTCGTTCAGCTGTCAAATGACAGAGCCATTCTTCCCAAGGTGTCCTGCTGCTATTAATGTCTGAAAGCCAGGATTTCCCAGCCAGTTAAAAATAAAGATGTTTACAGCATCTCTGATGCCTGCTGCTCTGTGCCGAGGTCTAGAAAACCTGTTTCCTGCCTGTAAATTTTCTAATTACAGGCTTTATTGTACAGTGATTTTATACCTTATCAATTCTACTTAGGTTGTTTATTTTTTTCTGTCTTTAGCAGTTTTTACCGATTCACACAAATGAATGAAATTCAGGAATCATGAATCTTGCCACTGCTTCCTTTCTCCAGTGAGCCTCTCATTTGTAAACCTTGCTGATAGTCTCTGCAAATAATGCCTTTACAAACATATATTCTCTGACAGCTGTGAAACAGGATTTTATAGATCTCTTCAACTTTACAAAAGAAAATCTCACAGCTGGCAGACTCACTGCTGTTACTCAAAAGACATTTGCTTTTAGGTAGGTTTGTTTCCTGTTATAAAATAATTTCTTGCCTGCTCCTTCGTGAAGGTTCAGGCAGCTCCCTAATTCGTATCCATCCATTTTCATGTGACCTATCTTTATCAACATGTCTATGATGTGTGAGTTCATAACCATTTTTATGTGACTGGCCTTCATCTAACATGTCTATGATGAATCAGTGACTAGTCAACACACTAGAGCTATATTAGTATATATATCTCTATATAGAACTAAACAGACAAAACTCCCTGCCTTCAGGGTGCTTACATTCTCATGGGGGAAACTCAGTAAATTATATGGTAGAGTAGAAAGTGGTAGGTGCTAGGAAGGGGAAAAAAAAAAAAGCAAGAAAATGTCAACCAAAGCATTAGTTTCGTCTGTGTGGATGTTCCCTGGTCCCTGGTCCCTGGTCCCCAGTGTCAAGAATGAGCACTGGTACCGAGTGGAGCCAATGACGGAGTGATCATAGACACTGAGCAATTCTATACAGTTTACCACATAAAAGAAAGAATGAAAGTAAAAAAGGAATCTACACAAAGTGAAAATACATTCCAGAGAGAGTAGAACGGGTCAGTCTTTACCAATGGAGAAAGACACCAAAGGCTGTTTGGTGTCCCACTAGTTTGTCCCGCCTTTGTTCTGGGAGGACTGGTTGTCATTTCCCGCCTTTTGGGGTGATCGACAGGTTGTGGTTATAGAACAGGTTACATAACAGGTTGGTTATGTAACAGTTTCCCTTTCTGCACATGAGTCTTCCCCAGAATCCTTCATGAAGCTCCACCCATGCTATGCTAATTAGATGGTAATGAGCTCTAGGTCAGTTAAAGGTTACTAGGAACTTTTTACGATATATATTCCCAAGGGAACATATTCTAGCCGCCATTTGGTTCCTAGCTACAATTCGGTTCCTGTTCTCCGCCCTTAGCCACTTCCTTGCCACCTGTTTATCCTCCACCAGCCCTAACAAAAGGGCATGAAAGTTTCAGTAGGGTAGCCAGGGACTAACTGACGTGGGTGAATAAAGTCCTGGAAGAAGGGAGGGATTTGAGATTTGAAACAGATTTGAGTTGATATAGTTACATTTCATCACCCAACAGATCAACGGCACCCAGCAGCCAATGGCTGAAAATCTGGAACACTGCGAACTTCAGCGTCCCAACAGGGATCAACCTACAAGCTTAGCCTTACCTGTTCCTGATGTTAATGGAGCTCACTTGCCAGTAATTACCAAGAGACTGGTTCTGTCCTAGCCTCATGTGAGTATGTGAAGGCCTCACGTAGTATGTGAAGGCTATTTTATCTGTAACTTGGATAGGCCCAATGAGCACATATTTTATAAAGCACAAAATTTATTTTAGTATTTTCTATTTAATTGTTTATCAACTGCCCTTATCAACTTGGCACCTTCCCAAGACTAGTAAGGACAGAGTAAGCAACTCTACGCTGTTGTTTCTTGCAGAAAGATACTATCTCCAGCTCAGTGAAGCACTGTTTCTATAATCAATCACAAACACAGAAAATGTCACCTTGTGGTATCAAAGTTTTCCTTGAGATGACATCAAACAAGATTTTATTTTTTACATGTTTTAGCTGCCAGTACTGAAATAGAGATGACTGGGATGTTCACTGTAGACTTTTTTTTTTTTTCCTAAGGCATTTAAAAGCATAGAGCTTTTAAAAAAATTATTCAATTTTCCAAATTGCATCCTGCATTTATAAAATCCCTCCAGGATATGAAGATTGAGTTTTAGACCTCCCATTACAGTACTTAAAATCTGAAACAAATACATCAAGACAGCACATAAGAATTTCCTATGTCACTGTAATTTACAAAGATAGGTACTGCACTTTTTTCCCTGAATGTCTACAGAATGGTAATTATTAGTACATTCAAAATTCTCCATCTTCAATTCCCGAACCATGGACTTGGGAATATATTGACAAAATTCGTCTTTTTTATAACATCTTAAGCTACCTGGCCCGTATTTGGATGGCCTGGAGCAACCAGAAAAGTAACTCTTTGTGTTTCCTTGTCACACAGCTCCCTTTCTCCTCCTTGTCCCCTGCTTGAGAACTGTCTTTACCCAGGTCTCATAAATAATTTTTGTTTTGGTTTTTATGGGGAAAAGGATATTGAGACTAGCACCCATCCTTGCCTAAGAAGTTAACATAAAATTCAGTATTCCTCCAACCACTGATAAGAACTGATACCACACTTGATCTTAGACAAAAGGCCAAGAAGTGATAATTAGTGATGGGATCTTATGAAACATCAAAGGCCATTTGTTTTATGAAAGGAAGAATAACAGTAAACAGTAGTACAATTTAGTGGATGAGTGTATAATAACATGCTATTATAATTTCTAAAATTTCATGTGATGAAAGACCTTGCTCAAAGGGACATTATTCCTGTGGACACCAGTATTTGGAAGTATTTGAAATGCCATCATGAATCACTGAGGTCAGCAAGACAGAGAGAAGAAACTTACATGGAGAAACAAGATGAGAGATAAAAGGATCAAATTTTATTTGTGCATTTGAGGCCACTTGTGGGATATGGCAAGAACACAGTTGAAACCTAGAGGTTAATGTCTTAATAAAGATTGAGCTATGCACCTGTCACTCCTAGTAACCCAGTGACAGGGTTACCTTGGCAATTTAATGATATTATAATTAAACACATAAATATGTAGATGGATTGATAGATATAAAAATGCTTGTATATAATGAAGTTAAAACACTACTTTATGATGAAGTACCATAATATTTGGTATTGCCCTCTTAGGTCATAGACTATGGATAACTTTGTCTGGTGGAGAATAAAGTTTATTTTCTGGTGCAGAGAATTTTGTAAAATTGTTATGGCTACTGTTGGTGGCATGCTCTTCCTTTCATGTTGCTATCTCCAAGGAGGAATAGTAAAATGGTAAAAATATTTCTATTATTATCAGCTAATATGTAGAGAGAGCCTGCTGTCAGATACCATCATTTGCATTATTTCATTTTATTCTCACAACACCCTTGTGAGGTTGGAATTATTATTCCTTTCCTGCACCTTATGAATGAGGAAATAGCTTGATAAATAATTCACTCCAAGAAAGTGTTAGAGCTTCCAATTTGAACTAAAGTCTAACTACTAAGCCTTATGCTTTTCAACAGCACATACTGACAATTTTTTACTCATTTAACTGGCATTTATTAAATTAGGTGTTGTAGAGAGAGTGATACAGTCACAGTTAATTGCATGGGCTTTACAGTCAGACAGTAATTCTAGTTTTGTCATTTAGAAGCTGCTTAGCCTCAGGGAAGTTATTTATCTTCTCTAAGCATTAACTGCCTCATCTATGAAATAAGGATTAAAACATAGTGCCTATTTCAGAGGACTGGTTTGATAATTAAAGAAGATACTGCATACTAAATACTCAGCCCAGCGCCTAAGTCATAGTAAACATTCATTAAATGGTAGGTGCTCTAATTGTGATAAATATACCATGGCCTCTGCCCTCAAGAACCATTGGTTTAAGGAGGCAAGATTAGATATGTGACAAGTGACTGTAATACATAATTGAAAATGACATTGTGAGAGTTGAAAGGAAAAAGTGATAAATTCAGTCTAGTGAGATCATGGGCATCATTGTGGAGGGGGACAGATTTTATTAGGACCTGGAGAAATTGGCTTATGTAGACTCAGTGGCCGGGTATCCCAAGGAGAGGCATAAGCAAAACTGAAGGCAAGAATATACAAAGCTTGGCTGATAAATAAAGAGAACTGAGGCCGACCCAAGCACGTGCTCTATATAGAAGCTCAGTGGAAAACAAGACTAGAAAATATATTGAAGGTCTCAAATGCACAGTTAAGGAATCTGTTCTTTAATTAGAGGATAATATAGAACTTCTAAAGATTTTTAAGGGTAGAATTATAGCCATGTGCTTGAACTCTTAAGTAAGGTGTAGATGTAAAATGTAGCAACAATTAAAGGAAAAAAATACAATAATCAGGCCAGCCAATTAAGGAGACCACATGGAAGTCAAAATGAGCTGTGGGAGGGTAATGAAGAGAGAGGGGCTATCTCTGAGGGTGGGAGACATGTATAATGGACAGGAGTTGGAAAACTAGACACAGTGGTTGAGGAGAGGAAATGACTTTTTAAAAAAAGACAAATTTCAACAAGTCTTAGTTGAGGGGACAGATTTCAGATTTATTAAGCATCTTTTCCTCATTTATTTTCAGATCATTATTCCTAACCCATTCTTTACTAAACACTTTCCAGACTAGGCACTGTGCTGTGTTTCTCAGTTTGAAGGAAAAATAACAAAGCTTGCACAGCATGGCGGTGGGGGGGGGGGTGTACACATGTCAACAAATCAAGACAATATGTTGCATTAAGGGTGTGGAATAGAAACATACAAAAATCATTATGTGTATCCATCAGGATCTCACTATAACCATTTCCAGTGTTTATAGCAGAGAAAATGTAAAAATAAAATAAAAATAGAATGATAAAATGTAACATAAGTAGTTGGCTTCTCAGAAGATGAGGAGCTGTGAAGTGGAAGGTTGCACAGTGAGGTAACCCAGAAGTTATCCGCTGCAGGCAGCCTCCACGCCCCCCCCCCAACAAGATGAGAGAAATAAAGAGGGGAGGTGCTTGTAGTGGGTTCAGTGGTGGCCCCTAAAACAAATGTCCATATCATAGTACTTTGACCCAGTGACTATCACCTTATTTGGAAAAAGGGTCTTTGCTGGCATAATTAAACAGTAATTAAGGATTTTGAGATGAGATCATCCTAGATTACTCAAGTGGACCCTAGATCCAATGACAATTGTCCCTATAAGAGACGAAAGAGAAGGCACAAAGAAGAAGGGAAAGCCATGTGAAGATGGAAGCAGAGGCTGGAGTGATGCTGCCATAAGCCTAGGAAGGCCTGGGGCAGCCAGCAGCTGGAAGAGGCAGAGAAGGATTGTCCCCCAGAGCTGTCAGAGGGAGTGCAGCCCTGCTGACACCCTGGTTCCATACTTCTGGCCTCCAGAACTGGGAGACAATCAATTTCTGTTGTTTTAAGTCACGAAGTTTGCAGTAATCTGTTACAGCAGCCCTTGGAAACTAGCACAGTGGTGTTACCAGAGCTGGAGTTTCCCACATGGAGCTGGAACCAGGGCAAGCATGTCCAGTGGGAGCAGAAATCTCAGAGGGCTCAAAGCCACTGCTAGAAAACCCACTCAGTGCAAGGAGGGAGGGCAGGACACTGGCTTTTGCTCTCCCACCCCCATTTCCTTCCAGGGCTGTAGGTCAGCTGACATGGAAGCATGAAGAAGTCAGTTCCCACCATACACAGCAAACCAGGAAGGACGAAGAATACGTCTGAGGGTCACATGCTCAGGGGTGGCATATTATGGAGGCACCCTGGATAATTAAAGCTTGGTATATCAGGGGATTTTCACAGAGAAGGTAACTTTTAAGAGTAACCTAGCTGGGTGAGTAGAAATTCATCAAGCAATGGAGGAAAGACATTCAATGGTTGGAAAAGCATGTGCAAAGTCAAGTTCAGAACCCTGTGTCATCTTCCATTCTTCCACTTTTGTGCTTCTGGTTTTCCATCTGGAAAACAAACTGGACAGGGTCTAATCTCTAGGAGCAGGTGCCCAGTCTCCTTCCAGGTAGCAGGCCAGGTGATTGGCTTAGGGTCTAATCTGAAGATTTAGCCATCTTACCTGCAGAATAAAGAAGGAACAGAAAATGCCACTGGGTACCTCTGGCTTAAGTTGTACTCTCCAAATCAGTGTTACAAAGAGGGCCGTGCTAAGGGTGTGTTAACACTGTGTTAGCTAATTGCCAATCCATAATAAAGCCACATTATGCTTCCAATTTGTTTCTCACCTTGTGTGTAGAAATAATGTATAGCTTATATATAAGGGACTCCAATAGAGGTGAAGCAAGGAGTAAGAATTTCAATCCTCACCTCTGTTCCCCCAAATAGATGTTACTTTTTAGTTCGTTTGGTACATTCATATGTAAAATGCCCATTACACAGTTGAAGCATGTTTCTGAAATTCAAAGGAAATATTTGCCCATGAGATAGAAGTTTGGAAGTCGTCAGATGGTAATTTAAAACATGGGATTGGATGAGATCACCTAGGCAGATGGTAGATGAGGACAGGGGACCCTCCAGTGAGACGCACATTGTCATCGCTCTTAGGACACTCTGCTGCCGTTTACTACTCATCAGTCACCTGCAACTACGTGGACTCTTTCACTTTACCTTAGACCTGAGCCAAAGTTATCAACAGAAGCTTAAATTTAAAACTTGAGAGAACCCTTTACTGCAATACCTATTCTACAAAGTATTGGAATGGATCAGTTAGCAAATGACATGGCAAAGCCTTCACAGCTAGGAAACTTTTTTTAATCTACCAATTCTACCTGAATTTCAACCATAGAGATGAAGGGAAATGGTGCTGTTATTTCATTTGAATTATACTTCCTACAAATATAACTCAATCTTTAAAGGTTCTGGGTTTTTTTTATTTCTTGCATATTTTATCCTTCAAATCCTTGCTCAAACAAAAATACAGTGATATTTTCTTATTTTAGCTCCCTTCTTAAGTGACCTTGAACGGCTCGAGAAGATCTCACAGTAAAGTTTCTCCTCTTGGGGTGTTGGTAAAAGGAAGAAAATGCTGGCTTGTCAACTAAAAGCGTTGGGTGGTCACAAATGAATGCAGCCCCTCTCAAAGGACAAGGCTGTGTCCAGGCAGAGGCTGTGTGTGGGGCTGCAGCATTGCACAACGAGTGATGCACTGCAGATAAAATGCAAATCAGCCTGTCTTCTGGGCAGCAAGCCCGTTCAAGGAAGAGACCCGGCTCCTTCCTGGAAGCTCACCATCCTCCTTGTCCACACTCCCCAAAATGCCTGCCATTTTTTCAAAAACACATCAAATAAAGGATTGGTCTCAGTGATGGAGTACTGTCCAAAAGGGACGACTCTGACCTTTCAAAGCAGTTGTAAAATTCCATTTTCCATGTGAAGTGAATGAGGAAAAATCTAATTCTTCAACCTTATTTGCCTTCTTAGAATTCTGCTGCAGCTTCCTCCTGGCAGTATGAACACAGCCTTCCCTGACTCAGTATCAAAGCCCCCCACAGATCACCGTGTTTCCTACCTTACTGGCTCTAACGAATGCAGAGTGGTCAGGGATCAGCCCTGGTTGTACGAATTGACTCACCAGAGCAGCAGAGGAGATTGTGTAGACTCACAAGGTGACTGCTGGATCTCTCTCTTGGTAAAATTCATATCACTGGAATCATTTATATCCTGTGCACACTCAATCCTCATTCTGGACCTTAATATCATGTATTCCCTGAGACAAGGAGCCCAGGCCCTGACTGTTGAGACAATCTTACATGCCTAGCATGTGTGGCTTCCTAACCCATGCTTGTGGTCTCTACTCTACACCCCGTAGCCACATCCATCACTTCCCCTAAGTTATTCCCCATCCTGAGCGCTGCGCTTTCTTTTTTCCCCCCCGGACACCTCACCGTCAAACTGAGCTACCCCAAACTCACATCCACCCTGAAATGCTTACACTTCAGGAACTGGAGGCAGACACACCTAATCTCCCAGGTGATCAGACCCCTACAATAAGAACAGCAACTATGCAAAATGATCATTAGTGATGATGAAATAGAAATAGCATGGCTTTAAGAGTGAGACTCATTTGATATTTTGGAACTGGCTGAAAATGAGGATATTTTCTCTTTATTATCTGGGGATAGTTTGGTTCTCTTTGTTGACAAGAGAGAGAAAAATTGCAGGGTCCCGAGAGACAGACGAGCTAAAATGTTTCCCTGTCATTTTATTCCTTCGTAAATGTAATGTCAAACATGATCCAAATCATTTCCAGCTCTTCTCCCATTTTCTACGTGAAGTAAAGATCCAGACATTTCTCCAGTGGCCCAAGCCCCGTCACCGTGAGCTCGGCTTGCTGTGTGATGGGGCAGACAGCAGGGAGGCCACTGTGGCCGCACAGCTGCGCCAGCCTGCCCTGGCCTCCATTCCACGGGGGCAAGAGGGCAGAAGAGGAGGTAGGAGTCAAAGATTCTGATCCCTCCCATTATTATCTCATCCAAGAATTATGTCTTCTGAGTACAGTATTTCTTTATAAACCTTTTTTATTGTGAAATGTAAGATACAATCTGTACACAGAAAATACATAAAATATAAATGCACATTTTAATAAATTATTATAAAGTAAACATTCCTAAAACCACCTCCAAGGACAAATAGAGAACCTTGCTTACACCCTGAAAGCTCTCAACACAGTTCTTCATCAAAACTCTCATCTGTGTCCTGGAGTGACCCTGGCCTGACTTTGATGGGTAAACATCTCCTTGTTTTCCATAATAGTTTTAATATTTATGGATAAATCTCTAAATATAGTTTAGTGCTGCCTACTTTTTACTTTTACGTAAACAGAATTATACAGTCTATACTTTTGGTCAGGCTTCCTTTGCTCATTATTATATTTTTGGGATTCTTCCATGTGTTTGTGCAATGAGTGTTTAGCAGACATTCATGTGTTTTCATTAGTGTATAGTACTTCCTTCTATAAAATCTTAAAACACACCCATTCCTGCTGATAAACATTTGTTGTTGTTGTTGTTGTTCTTTTCCAGTTTGGGTCATTATGAATAACACTGCTGAGAATAGTCTTATACATATCTCAGTTCACCCTAAACATCATTAAGAGACACCCAAAAAAGGAGTAATTCTAAATTCGAAGCTGAAAGACTTTGAAAAGGGAATGTTCAGATCTCGTGTGTTCTTTTCTCTTGTTGCAAATGTATAGAAGATCCTAAATGGGAATGTGCAGGTCCTTACTGTGTCACTAGTCTGTTTGTCTCATCTGCCTTCTATGAGCTGGAAAAGATCTTTTCATGACAGTGTCAGAGGAATTTGGGGTCTGAAAAGCCTTTTTTCCTCACTCACGGGTCCTAGAACTGTTGTGTCACTGCTCGCCAGCAATAAGACCTTGGGAAAGCAACTTGACCTCACTCCGCTTCCGTTTCCTTTCCTGCCAAGTTCAAAAGGGAATAAATTATTGTTAGTAAGCATAAAGTATGTGACAATATGCACAAGGCATTTAGCCATCCATGTAGTTAACTATCTTATTTAAGTACCTCAATAACTTTGTGAAACCGGTATCCACACTTTCTGCCTTACTATTTCTATCTCCCAGAGTTGTTTTGGAGACTGAATGAAATAGCATATGCAAAGGGCTTAGCAAAGAGCAGAAACCCAATACATGTTCATTAAAATTGATCTTGCCTCATCATAGTCTGTGCATGATTTTTTTTTTTAACATTTCCAGATACGAAGTGGGTCTTATGCATACTGGTCAAATCGGTACACCTGACTTTGTCATCATATTTATTTATGTCTGATCCCTTTCTTTTGATTCATTTCAGTTTAATGTAAGTGTGGGAACAAGACGACAATAGGAAGTACAATTAATATAGAATCTAAACAGCGTTACTACTCAGACTTAGTAACTTTCTTTAAAATGCCTTCAGTCCCTTGTTTAAAACACAGCAAAACACTGAAATCCAGATTTTTAAAGTAGCTCTTGTTTTAAATGAACCCCATGTGCCTGTACTGCTCAGAGCTAAACGCTGCCTCGGATCTTCATTTAGGTTACTGAGAAAAATAAAGAGAAAGATGTTAGGATTTTTGTGGCTACTTTTAATATCTACTCTTTCTTCCTGTTTCAGGTTTGGGGTTTCAGCATGTTATTTTTTTTTACTTTGACAAGAAAGTAAGGAGGATGCGGCAACCCCAGTTTTCAAGGCTGGGCTTGCTGCAGGATGGAGGAGATGGTGCTTAGTAGCTTTGATTCCACCCCTTCGAACGGCAGGGGGCAGTCACAGAAGAGAATGAGAGAAAGAATTAGAGAACAGCTTTTGTCCCCCCACCCAGCCCTGCTCTTCCCCAGCTGTTCCTTCTCCGCATGGATCTTTTGATGGCCAGGAGGTAATGCATCTTGCTAACAAAAGGAAGCCTCCTTGGGTATCATGGCTGGTGACTCAATCAGAGGAAAAAGAAGTGTGTGAGGGAAATATTTACTGAGTGCAAACTGTGTGTAAAAACACATTGGGTAAATTACAAGACCAGCATGCACGGTCTAACTGTCAAGGCATGGAGCTATTGCATGGATTTCACCTTTTCTACACAGTATTGTAGAGAATGTGTAATCATTGTTTCAAAAAAGAAGATTAAGAACATCTATCCTCTAGTCACCTATCCTGCCTCTGGTGCTACAGTTTCTTAAATCTGATTTTCTTTGCAATTTTTTTTCAGTGCAAATTTGGTGCCTTGAAGCCAATCCCGTGGGCAGTTGCGTCAGAATCTTCAGCTCATGTCTGTCTGAAAGACTGATTCCTGAGTGTTCTTCAACATCATGTGACGGGAGGTGAGAGCCTGCAGTAGAGACAGGAGCAGGAGGGGCAGAGGGGATGGTGTTCCAGAAGCTGAGGGAAAAAAGCAAGTCAGCAGAATCAAACACTGATTTACAGCCATTTGCACCTGGCTATGTACCAAGCCAGTCCTCGATTCATCGATACAACTCCATTTCCCAACCCTGGAATTAGATGCAATACAGTATAATCCCTGGCAAAGGATTTATCTGGGGTTGAGTGAATGGTATGGTTTATGTTATCTGTTTTATTTCCTTCTGGATGCATTATGATTAAGTTATCCATAGTATAACTTAAAATTGGCCAGAGAATTTTACTAAATTCTCAAAAATTCATTAAGAAAATTGCATCTGAGCTTTAAGAGGAAGTTAACTGTGATACTGTCGAAATTTGTTTCCTAAATTGAAGTTTCAAAAATAGTATTCATCACAGAAAGCTGCCTTCACTTTATCAATACACAGTGCATCTTTTCTTAAAATTCTCTATGGACTCAGGAACCAAAATGTACCTACTTCAAGGGGGAAAGAGAATACCCAGGAGAAAATTACCACGGGAACATAGCTGAGCAATTTTTGGGACACTAAGGCTTCGATGTTGTCAGACACCGAGCAATTTCAGCACTGAAGCTATGAGTCCAAAAGCCAAAATATATCATTGTCTTCTAAGAACCAAGACTTTCATGAGTTAGAACCTATGCAATGGCAAAAAACAATGTCCTTAATAACAGCTGCAATTGCTTAAGTACTTATTATTTGCCAAACAATGTACCAGAGGATTTATATGCCTAACAGTCAGGCCCCTCTGCAAGTTTTCAGGATACATATTATTACACCCATTTTACAGATGAGCAAAGTGAGGGCCAGAGACGTTAAATAACTTACCTGAGATCACACAAAGAATAAGTGACAAAAATGGCACTGAAATCAAATTCTGCCTCGGCTCAAATCCTATTTTATTTATGCTAATTATGCTACTTACACTTCTCTTTCTCTGGAGGAGAACTCACCCATTCATTCCTTCATTCAGAAGTTACTGAATGCACAATGTATATCAGACATGGTTCTAGATGCTAGGATTATAGCGATGAATAAAACAAAGTCCCCACTCACATGGGGCTCACGTTCTAGGAATCACCATTCTACAAAGAAATGTAAAGTAGGGTGGGGAACAGAACTAATGGATTCTAAATGAGGTGGTCAGGAAAGGCCTCCCTAAGGACATATCATTGAGCTCGTACCTGGATAAGGAGGGAGATGAACAGGTATGTATCTGAGAGAAGAGATTAAATCTTTTTCACATCAAAAGACTTTATCAATAAAGTGAAAATACAACATATAGACTGGGAGAAAATATTTGCAAATCATATACCTGATAAGGGCCTAGTGTCCATAACATGTAAAGAATTTTTACAGCTTCACAAGAAGACAAACAATTGAGTTTTAAAAATGGACAAAGGACTTGAATAGACATTTTTCCAAATGGCCAACAAGCATATGAACAGATGATCAACATAATTACTCACGAGGGAAATACAAATCAAAACCACAGTAAGGTACCACTTCACATCCATTAGGATAGCTATAATAAAATAAATGGAAAATAACAAGTGTTGCCCAGGATGTGGAGAAAGTGAAGCCCTCGTATGTTGCTGGCGAGAATGCAAAATGGTTCATCAACTGTGGAAGACATTTCAGTGGTTCCTGAAAAAATTGAACGTAGAATTATCATCCAACCCCCAAATTCTACTCCTAGAAATATACTCCAAATAACTAAAAATAAGTACATGTACACCTATATTCATAGCAGCACTATTCACAGTAGCCAAAGGGTGGAAGCAGCCGAGATGTCCATGACTCACTAATGGACAAATTGTGGTATTTACATGCAATGGAATGTTACTCATAAAAAGGAATGAAGTATTGATACCTGCTACAATATGGATAAACCCCCAAAACATTACGCTAAGTGAAAGAAGCCAAACATATAATATATAAATGATTCCATTTATATTAAATATCAGTAATAGATAAATGCATAGAGACAAAATGCAGATTGGCATTTGTCAGGCACTGAGGGGGGGAAACTGATTAATGGGTAAAAAAGAGGAAATGTTTTAGAATTAGAAGTGATGGTTGCATTATGAATGTACTATTATAAATGCCACTGAATTGTCCACTTTAAAATGGCGAATTTTATGTTATTTGAGTTTCACCTGTATATATTATTAGAATGTACGTGTTTTTAAATCTAGGAACAGTCAGACTCCAGAGCCCACACTCTTAACTCTAATGCTGTGTTAACCTTGGCTGGCATGTTGTAGGCTTGGCTTTTCAAGAGCAGGTCTTAGCACGCTGTTGGCTTCTCCGAGCTGTCCCCAGTACCTGGTTGCTAGCTTCCTAATCAAGGCAGGAAGGCTTCTGATGTGCATGGAATATTTTAAATATCAAAAGACCAGTGAACTCAGATATTCAACTAAAGTGAATATCTTGCATTGATGGGTGCAAGTGAAATACCTCTCGCATAACAGAAGCTTAGAGCTTCAAACTTAAAAAGATTGAGAACTGACAAACCATTAAATCCACTCAGTAAACACTCACCACCCTGCCATTAACTTTAATCTGGTCCTTGTTTCCCACCAATTCCTCTCCCCTTTCTGCTGTAAAACGATGAAGCTTTAGAGTTTGTGGCTGCCTCTTCAAACCAGAGTGAAAGAAACAGTCTGTAGAAACTACTTTGTTGACTAGTTTGAAAATGCAACCTAGTTCACTTGTCTCCAACACCACACCTACACCAAAGAGGTCTGATCATATGTCAGACAGATTAAAAAATATTGTCTCTTCCTCATCAGAATCTTGGCAAAGATAAACGTTAAAGAAGACAGAGCAATGTGAAAGATCTTTGTAAAACATAAAGTTATCTGCCAGAAAAGAGTTAAATAACATAGTAATTTTTGTAAAGCCTGACTCTGAAACTGACCTAGCACTTTCAAAATTCTCAGAGTCGATGCTTATATTTTTTCCTGCTTGGAAATCTCCATTTCAGACTCTTCAGCTATAGCTAAACCACCTCCTTCGCTGTCACAAGCATGCTAGGGAGTCTTGGAACTGGCCCTGTCACCGAGTAGAAATTATTTCTGGATATCTCTCTAGTGCTGTCTATACCACCAACCCACCCCAGGCTCCTACAAGCTCCTACCACCAAACCCCCTGACACACACAATCTCCTTCTAGTCTTTCCCCCTCATTGTAGAAGCCATCCCTTTAGGAGAAAAAAATGACTTGACAAAAAAATAGCAAAAAAGAGAACATTTCCCTAAAAACCCATCCCACCAGCCTCCCTCACTTCCTTAAGATTCTACCCATGTGTTAAGAGCTGTACTTACCCCTCCAGCTTCCGTGAAGCCTTTCTTGATGGCCCCGACCTATGTCAACCTCTCCCTTCCTTGAACCCTGGCAGTAGTTACAATCTATACCCCACGTCTCCACTGACAGTAAAACTTCCACACCCACTGTCTTCTGTGCACTACTCTTCCTGAGTGATTCTTTGTCTGCAAAATCTTTGCCTGTAAAATCCCTGCCTTGCAGAATACTGTCAAAATGCAAGACAATAAAGTGCTTTAAAAATAAATAACATAGCATCTGCCACACAAAAAGCGCTAGATAAATAACTCCTCTTCCCTCTCTCTCTTTTGTGTCTCCAGCGACTGGCACAGCTCTTGGGAACATAGCAAATGTGTCAATGAACAGGATAAATACGTATTGATGGATTCTACCCATCTCATATGCCACTCTTCCTTCCCTTTGGAATTATAGAATTTTTCAAAGCTATGGCGGAAGAACCCAGTGCTCTGTAAGCTTGCCATTAATGTCCTCCCCACTCTTGTCCTGCCTAATTACGGCAGGCCTCTTTAGACCCATCTCCAGTCACTAGCTGACTCAAAGGCGTGTTTGTTTGTGGATTTCATTTAAATTCCTACTTTACAGGCTAATTGCTGATGATGTTTTTAAAGTAAACAGTTCAGGAAAGCTGCCAATGTGTGTACTATGAATTCATCACTGGTGAAAGCCCTTATTCTGCCAAGCATGTGCAGAATGTATAAAATATTCAGAATGGAAGGCACTCGTGTAGCAGAAAATATCCCAACAGATCTGCAGCTCAGCACAGAACAGCGGGGGGTGACTCGAGCCCAGAAGAAGTGTATCACGCAAGCCTAGTATATCTATTTATGGGAAAAGAGGAGAAGGAACTCTTGGCTGTTCTTCGAGTGTGGCCTGAAATCTAGGAAGTCTAAGGAGTCCAGTGAGTGGGTGTGAGTATATTGCTCACTAATATGCAAAAGTATTAAAAACGCGCTGCACCTGCTGTGTCTCACACACCTGATAACTCGGAGGCAAAGGAGTCATTGAGTCCATTCCACCTATTAATACACTCTCAGCCACTCGTGACCACCGGCCAATCTAAAGGTCTGCACGTGTATAGCCATGCCATAGAGATCGCAAGCTTTGCACACCAGAGGATTCTGCTGGAGGTCTCTCTCTCTGTAAGTCCATTCTCTCCAGGAATGCAGCATTGACTGCTGAGACACTGGCTCTTTCATACACTAAGAACTATTCTAAAGGTTATATATAAGTGAGTGGTAAAGGTGTTGGCAATCCCACTGCATAAAATCAACCAATATCGTTAATTAAGCCCCTGTTGCGTTGCGATTTCTGCAGTGCTAGAAAGCCTATTGTCCACATTGCACTTCCTTCCTGCCTGAAACTGCTGAAAGTCACTCATGAAAGTTTTATGCCTGAAAGTTGTATTCTTTAATTAGAAATAAGGATCATATTCAAATGTACTTGAGATAGCTGACCTAGAGACTTACATTTACACCAGAAAAAAAAAAAAAATCACAAATCTCCCCCACCCCCGCTGTGCAATGGAGAAGCTGCAATGAAAGACAACATGCATTGATTTCCTCACCTATTATGAGTCAAAGACAGCGCTCATTACCTATGCTAGAGCATCGTTCAGAGCTGCAACAGAAAATGTCTGGACAAGGGCAAAGTGGCTTCTAGAAACAACCATTTCTATTCTAAATATTTTGGATTGTTTTGACTCTCTAAATTACAAGCAGCACAGGAAAACAAACAAACAGAACTGACTTTAAAGATTTCTGGTGCAAGATAAAAATGGAGCCAACACATTTAATTCTCCCTGCCTCTTGAATCCCATTAATATGAGAAAAGGAATGTAAAAAGATATTGAAATCTACACCTATGTATAAAACCAGGGGGAAAAAAAGCCATTCACACAAGTAAAATTTCAAGGAATGTCTGCAAGAAACAGTGCTGGCATGACCAAGGTGAGGGGTCACCTGACCAGTACCTGGACCCCTGCATGAAAGGAAGAGCCCAATTTGTGAGAGAAGCAGGGGGCCTGAGTGGACCCCACTATCAAGGTTGGATCAGGGGGCGATCAGTGGAGATTAAATCATGATCCCACCCCTGTCCCTGGAAAGCAGCTCAGTGCCGACACCCAGGACAATGTGCTGTGCTGTCCCTTCCAGGTTTCATTTGGCACAGGCAGGGGCCGAGCCTGGGCATGGGAGGCACTGAGAGACTCAGCCAGGGACAAAACTCAGCCAAGTTGCAGGCGGAGAACAATAAAAATCCAAATCCATCACTTCCTTCTCTGCCAGCGGTAACCACTTAGAATATACAATGGAAAGAAAAAAGACTTCATTTTTAATAACACTGCAAATTCCAGCAAATTCAAAATGTACAGTAGGGAACTAAGCCTTAAAATAAAAAGTAGTTTATTAAAAATATAAAATAACTTTATAAAAATCTTTACAAGAAAATAGAAGTGTTTATATATCAGTTACATATTATTAGTTCTTCCAAAATATGACCCCAAAGGCAGTTTCTTAAAGGAAAAGAGCAATGACTTTGCAAACAGTTATATATAAAACTATATATATGTGTATATATATTATATATTCGTGTATAGTATATGTGTGTCTATGTATAATATATACATATATTAGTATGTATATATTATAGTATACATATTTAGTATGTGTATGTATATACATACTAAAATAGTAAATAAATAAAATTCTTATAAGTAGATAAAATGTTAAACTTAAAATGAAATTAAAATATTAAAATATTGGGAGATACACTGAAATCCAAAATGACCAATCCCTGACATATGAAGAAAGCCAGTACATTAATACACAAAAAACAAAGTCTTTGATACCTTCAACAAAACAATTATGACCCTCAAGTATGTTAATAAAATGTTTAAACTTACTACAAGCAAATAATATTAAATCTCATTTTTAAAAATATCAGATTACATAAAAATTATAATTGATTGGCAAGAGTCAAAAAAATGGGCCCTGCAATGTAATGCCTGTAGGAAAACCAATTCTTATGAACATTTTTTAGCACTCTTTGAAAGCATGTATCAAAAATCTTTAAAATAAGCAACTCATTTTTATAGTATTTCATGTCTAGATGATTTTAATATAATCATTGTAAAGATACCCAAAGAGGTAGCTAAAGAATGTCAATTATGGTACTTTTTAAAATTGCAATAGAATTAGAAATAATCTATTAATAAATGTTCAACTTCAGGAACTGATAAAAATCAAAGTTATATATATTCATTAAAGAGGATGTCATAAAAAATACTTAATAGAAAATATGTTTTATGAGAAAACAGCATGTTTAAAAATTATATATACATCGTGGTTTAATTCTATTAAATATGTGTTCATCCATTCAGTCCCTTATTTATGGCCTCATAGAGCTTACATTTTAGAGGAAATTCATATATCTGACTGTATATATATTTAGAGGGCTAGATATCAAAATGTTAACAGCAATTATCTCAAGCTAAAAAGATGTTTAAGTCTCCTTTTTTAGATTAAATGTGTAAAAATTAAAAAGATTATTCTGAATGACACTTAAGAAATAATAACGACATGGTTCAATTCAGTCAAATTACCAACCAATTACTAAATAGATTTCCAAACACTAGTGTTTGAATCCAAATATTTGCTTTGAAATCAGCTTCCATGTACACAACTAAATTAACAGGTTGTTTTGCTTAATTATTCTAATAGAATTAATACTATGATTAAAAATTTTCCTTCTATAAATGAGTGTGAATAAAAGGAAAGAGAGCCTGAAAATGCTAAAATAAATTCTTGTTGAACAATCATTATTTTCTGCCAGCAAATGGCTCTCCCTTTGCTATAGCATGACTCCTCAGGCCATTAAACAAATGCAAACATATTCCCCACAAATGCAATTGATATTCAAGGGATATTTCTTAAGGATATATGCAAATCACTCAAAAGTATTTCTCTAAAATGAAAAACAGTAGTAAAGTCTTCACATTTTTCGAAAGTGCAAATTCTGTGCTCCTATCACTTATTTATACTTATTTGTAGATGCTGGAATGAAGAGAAAATGGCAATTTGTGTATAAGGAGTTTCCTCTATAAATATTGCTTATTCTAGATTGCCATCCCTTGCTTGCATTTTTTTCCTTCTACTTAAGATTTTGTATTCAATATCATTTCCAATGCCCTTCTCCCAGTCATTTATCTTGATTTCATTGGGATGCATTTCAAGGAATCTCTAGCACTGGGTTCTGGTTTCAGCTCCATCAGAGCTGGATTTTCACACTTGTGCAAATCATTTCACCTCTCGGGAGAGGGGACACATAGCTCTGAGAATTCTTCAAGTGCTATTAAATATTATGTCTCATGTCTACGTTGTGTGTCAGACCAATTTTTGATGCAATGAGTATATATGAATATGGTTACTGTAACACTGAGGCTCCTTTTTTAAAAATCTATAAATGAGAATTAACAGCAGTCTTATTTTTCAAACAGGATGCTTCAAAGTAGTTAATGAGTATACACTGTATTGCATGTTTGCAAAGCTATGTACCCCTATATGCAACATGAGGAATTCATAGAAGTAAATTGCATCATCCCTCTGCCTTCAAGTTGGAAAGAGAAGATAAAGCACCAAAAAAAAAAAAAAAAGGATTCTAATACTTACTCACATGTTATGATATTGTGTGAGGTGAAACATGGCATCCCAGCATTCCTGCGAGGAACACATTTGTACCCTGTTTTGGAGATTGAGAAACAAAAGCACAGAACTAGTAACTGGCATGCACAGGGCCCCAAGATAACAGTCAGTAAAGAAACCCTGTATATAATGAAAGAAACAGAAAAATATTTTAAAATTTAGAATTAACGCTTACCTTATCCCAACCTACCATTTACTATTGAATACTCCAATAGCATATTGCTGGGAGGCTTCTTCCATCCTCTGATTCTCCTTAAATCTATAATATTGGATTCATGCATCTATGTTTCAGCCAGCCATTCCTCTAATCCCTTTGTTGGTAGAAAGCCGGGTCACATATGAATATAAGATTATTACGGAATGACAATTATGCCCTCTTCTTTCAACCCCACTATCATTCCTTGCCCCCTGCATTGCAAAGATTTTGCAGCAAACTTTGAGAAGAAATCACTATCTGGCCATTTTTTATTCCACCTTTGACAGGCTTCTACAAAATCAATAAAATGTAAAAAGCATTGTTTAATGCATGCATTAGCTATATTGGAAATAAGAAAGTGCTTGTGCAATTGCTTTTATATTCATATACTTTCATTTATACACACACGTATCAGAGCCTTTTGGGGGAACCATTCATCCTAACGATTCTGTACAGAGCAGTTCAATGTCATGTGACTTGGACACTAGTCTCTCCACCTGTGAGTTTCAATGAGTGATCTCAAGTTTTGCAGTGATTGTATGCACCCTGTGAAAACGTCTTTGACATTAGGTAAGATCTGCATTTAGGACTTTACTTCTTGAACACTTGCCCTTTTCTTAAACCCACTCCCATCCCAACGTACCCGTTCAGACTCAATTCGCCTTGTTTCTACCTACTAACCATGGTGACACCCACTGTGATTGCTTCTACTGCCACACCCCACACCCCCATGGGTGGCCCCAGGCTCTACTCAGACTTCCCACTGTGGGACTTTTGCATTCATCATCAGGCTGGCTCCCTTTCCATACCTTGCATTCTCCTGGGAAATATAAAGAATCAGACAAATTTCCTTTCATCCTTGCATAGATGCTCTACCCCTATGCCTCCTCCCTCCCTCTCTCTCTCTTCCCCCTTCTCTCCTCCTCCATCTCTCTCTCTCTCTTCCAATTCTGTCTTCAAGTTTCCTCCCTCTCGTGCCTCTTTCCCATGAATATTTCCTTATTTCTCCTTCCCTTCCCAGCCATACTTTTCTAAAAAGGATCCAGTTCCACTCCTTCAGATTCCATCCATTCTTCAGCCCATGGTAAACCGGCCTTTCCCACCAGGATCCACTGGAAACTGCTCTTGCCCTGGCTGTCAGCGACCTAGTCATTGATAAATTCGGTAGACACAGCATAATCCTCTTTTGTGCTTAGTTTATCGGCAGTATCTAACTCTACAACTGTGTAATTTGTACTTAAAAATATGTGTAATGTGACCATATGTTTTATCATTAAGAGCCAGAAATGATCAAAGTCTGATTCAACTCTTTCTGTGAAATCTGTTTACTTTCATTGTTTCCAATTTTTAAAAATTTTTAAGCACATGGCTTCTTTGAAGGTATTCTATTTCTACTTTTATATTCATATTTCTGGGTTTTGTTCAACTCCACTTTCAAATTTTCTATTTGTAATAGGACCTCAATATATAATCATGCCAAGCGATCTGAGAATTAAATGATAAAATTATTTAAATAAAATACTCTTATAATTTATTTTAAAACTTTGTTAAGCTTATAAATATGTAGAGAAATAAAATTATTTGTAAAACTGGGATTCTGTGTCCATCTAGTTGCCATTTTAAAGAATAAGTATCATGCTTCAACTATGTTATATTTTGCTCCTATCTATATACAAATTCCAGAGCAATATGCATGGTTTAGTATTGCAAAATATCACCCTCTAAATAATATGTGCAACTATTGAATGCCGCACTAATATACATCTCCAAAATTATGAAATGGACCCAAAGAGTAGCAAGAAAATGAATCATTGGCATGACTGGGGAATGCAATTTTATTATTTAACATTCTATTCTTTGCATGTGATCTGACAAGGTTTGACAAATTGACTGATCTTTTCTCTCCCTTAATTAAACCTTTCCACTTCCCAGCTCCCCTCTGCTCTCTGAAACAGTGCCCAGCTCCAATATCAACAGCAGCAAGACCCTTGGACGTTAACAGCATTAGGATACAATAACATTTTGTTTTGAAAATATGCAGCAAACATGGGGAGAATCAGTCTCCTGGGGCCTGAATGGTGTTAGATATGAGAGCAGATGTTTAGAGGTACAGGTCGTACCAGTACCTCTGGGTTCTGAGTGATGGAGGAGCCCAGGTCTCGTTTAAAGATTCACTGTGTATTTATGATATGGGGGCCCTTAAAGTAAAGGAAACAGGATGGGCTTGTTCATGTCTAAGGGCAGCACTTCCAGCTGAAATACTGTTATTATCATCCCCACTTTGCAGATGAGGAAAATGAGCCACAAAAGGATGAAGTGGGCCGGCTACAGTGGCTCATGCCTATAATCACACCTTTGGGAGTCTGAGGAGGGAGGATCGCTTGAGACCAGGAGTTCAAGACCAGCCTGGACAACATAGTAAGATCCCATCTCTACAAAAAATATTTTTAAAAAAATTAGCTGAATGTGGCAGTGCGCACCTGTAGTCCCGCCTACTCCAAAGGCTGAGACAAGAAGATCACTTGAGCCCAGGAGTTCAAGTTTGCAGTGAGCTATGATTGCACCACTGCATCCAGACTGGGCATCAGAGCAAGACCTTGTCTTTTAAAAAAAATAAAAATAAATAAAGTGTTGTGCCCATGATTGCGTGACCACAAATCTAACAAGGGACTGATCTGAGATGTAAATTCAGGCAGGTGTAAATCCAGGTCTAAGCTTTTTCATGTTTATACTACCTCCAAAACAAAATCTATCTATGTTTCAGGACAATAAAAATTCAGGATGCCTTAATAAAATCCAACAATTCAGAACAAAACTAAACTAAGACTATATTTTCACCTTTGCAGGTGGCTATTGCACTAACTCTTCACTTTGAAAATTAGTAATTAAAGGGAAAAATTATGCATTTATCTTGTCTTTCCCAATAGAAACTGTATTTTAGGGTAATCAAATAGCTCTAGTCAATGAAGGAAAGTGAAAACAAAACAAACAGTTCTCTTCCTTGTAATCAAATATGCTTGTAAATACTAGTCAAAGAGAGAAACTGTGGCTGACAACTCAGGCACTTATTTACTTTTTATCTCTTTTTCTTTCTTTCTTTTTGCTATTCCAGATTATCTCCTTTGTGGATGCTGAAAAATATAATAGCAGAAGAATCACTCTAGAGGGAGTCACTTACCTATTTTCCTTAGGGCCAAAAGTAACCAAGTTGCAAGAAGAAATTAATTTATGCTAATGTCTCAAAACCCTGCCAAAATGTTTCTTGCTATCTCCATTAACATTTAGGATCCCGGCCACCATTCAGGGTAATATATTCTAGTGACATTAATATAAATTTTAGCATTGATGTAGTCATTGAAATTCTATAAAATATTTTTTTAAATTGCTTCTATATATTAATCTGCTAATGAATAGCAAGGTGACCGGAGTATTATTAGACCGAGCAACGTCTGCAACACACAAAGAGTGTTCAAAAGGAGAAGACTGAATGGGAGTTGAAATTGCTTCTATGACCTTGGTCAAGTTCTCAGATCTTAATAGATAGGATTGCTCTAATTCCAAGAAAATTTCCCTGAGAGAGAAACTGAGATATTTGATAAATTATAATCAGAAGGCAGGGTTTGGATGTCACGTCCACATCCCTGTCATGGTCCCATTCTACATTCCTGGTACAGTGACACAGCATTCTCTCGATTCCAGAAACATTTATTCCACTTCTACTAGTATTCCTTGTTAGTCGAATTCATTCCTATGATTTAATCAACTCCTGCTACGGACAAATGATTGTGACAGGATATTCTTTGCTGCAATATTTGTGATTTAGCATGGGATTTCTAAATTCCCTCAAAGCCATGAATACTGAATAGTGACATTTCAGACACTGTGGCAAGTTGAAACGGAAGGTGGAGAAGGGAGGAGTGGAACGAGGTTGCAGTCTCCGGCAGCCCCCGCCCCCATGTGAGTCCCCGGCTCACTAATTGCAGGGTGAGCCCATTCTACATGGGCACAAAGAACCAAGGGAACCACAGGTGTGGTTCTCATTCTTGCTTTCCCTGTGCTGCTCTTCTCGCCTGAAAGACTGCAACTTATCCAAAATCACAACAATAGTGAAAACAGGTGTGGAGATTTTACCTCTAAATCCAAACCCAGCTTCTTCTATTTCACCAGATATGATTGCCTTGTTGACAAACAGCTGCCCACTTCCACTTCCTAGCCAACGGAACCCTAGCTTTATTTAGGGAGCTACTCCTTGGAAAAAAGTATTCTATCCCAGCTCAGACATTACTTTGGGTAAGTCTAAGCCAGTTAGGCAAATCCCAGTCCCGTTCCCAACGCTGGTCTTTCCGGAGGTGTGTACGGGATCCAGCTCTGGCCAATGAGGTATTTGAAAGTTTGCTAGGAGACTTCCGGATAAAAAATCCCTTGCTCTTAAAAAGTAAACAAAGGTAATGTTGTTATTTGATCAGATATTGTTGTAATGCTTACAACAATAGCAAGTCTATTTGGACCGGGCTCAAGCCTGAGAGCAAAGTGAACACATCAAAGACAACGAAGTAGAAGGTGAAATATTCTGGGTTCTTGGTGAGTCCATTGAGTGACTGAGTGCACCAGACATGAAGCTGCCTTACCCTTGGACTCATTATGTAGCATTGTAAATGCCCTAAGACATTTAGAGCTGAGTTATCTGTTACTTGCAAATGAATGCATCCTAACAGATACATACAAGCTTCGTCGTGGGAGACATAACAGATGAAGGGCCAACCCAGTATGGGAGCAGAGAACACCATCCCAGTTTATAAATAAGTAAAATGGTACGGAAAGGAAGACGCCACCTGTAGAAGCATGTGTATAATACACACAGTACAAGAATAGCTTCTCAACAACACTCTAGAGCAAAATATTCTACAAATGTCAACAGTTCATCTGTCTTCTTAAGTCTCAAAGTTTCATGAGACTTCAGCAGATTGGCTACACGTTGGGACTGCAGGAAAGCTTTCAACATACCAAAGCCTGAGCTATCCCCAGCAGTTCTGATTTCATTGGTCCTGCGCACACCTTGGGCATTGAGAGTCTCAATGGCCCCCAGGGTGGTTCTAATACATAGGCAAGGTTGAGAATCATTGTTCCATAAACTTCAGCAGAAAACTAGCAAATGGAATTGTTTCAAATGCTTGACCTCCCCAGGAGACAACCCAGCCTTGGCCATATCAAACTACATAACTCTGTATTCCTTTTCCCCAAGAATATTCCAATTTTTCATGGAACAGAGATGGGGTAGGAACAGACTGGAGCAGAACTGAGTCAAACGGGAACTCAAATGGGAAGTGCACTTGGAGAAGTTCAGAGAAAGGACGTTCTTGGTGGTAAATGAGGAAGAGCACTGGCTTGGGAGCCAGAACTTCTAGGTTTGATCCTGGACTCATCAGTTATTTGGGATCATGGAAATCAACTGCTGGCTCTGAGCAACCGTATCTTCATGGATAAGGTAGGGCTTATTGTTCCTCTAATTTCCTCTTGGACGTTGTGTTGCAAGTGAGAAGTTTTGTAAATGGTAAAGTTGTCACACAAGTGTCAGGTGATGTGCTTTGTGAATGAACAGGTCTAACTGCTGTTTCCAGATTGTCACCTCCTAGTTATTCTAGGCTTGAATCACTTTGTAATAGCTCAGGTTTTCTCAGTGTTTTCCACTCATTAGAATCCCATGGGGAGCTTTTAGAAGTCACCAGTGCTGTAGCCTGACCTCCAGAAATTCTGATTTAAACCGTCTGGGGTGGGGGACTGGCCATCAGTACTTTCAAATCTCATCTGTTGTGTGTAGCTGAGGGTCTCCAGATCTAAGTGCTTCTAGAGAGCAGTGTTTTGTTAAATTGTTGCGGGTTTTGTTTTGTTTTGTTTTGCTTTGTTTTCTGCCTTCCTTGGTGTTCCAGTTCTCAGCCCTGACCTCCCGCTGGAAACAGTGAGTCAGCTGCAATCCCCCATAATGCTACAGAGAATGATTCTGGGAGGCAGCTCTGGGCTCCTGCTGCCTGTCTTGTTTCAGCTCTGGAGTCAGGAGGGAGCTGTTCTCCTCTGAGTCACCATCCCCTATAAACAGCCTGGAGTCAGGTTGCTGTTCATCCTGACCCAAGCCACAGATGCCTTCTGCCAGGTTTATTCCATTCACAGGCTCTGCTGAGGCAGCTCTCACCTGGGCACTCTAAGGTGCGCAGAGCCTATCCACTTACCACCTGCGGGTCGTTTAGAGGCCACAGCAGCAGAGAGAGAGAGAGAAGGAAGGGCGACGGAGGGAGGGGGAGAGAGAGAGAGAGAGAAAGAAGAAATCTTTATTTTCCTATGCCCTGTAGTCCTATCTTCAATTGCATTTACTTCCTTAAGGAACCATTCCAGGCTCATCATCAAATCACAGAATTAGAAGAGTAAATAACCTTAAGGACACGCAGGCCAGTCCCTACCAATGCAGGGCCTCCCAGCCCCTGGGGCTCTGCCTCTTCCCATGGACGTCACATAGAAGGGACATGAGATGGGCAGGTCTTGAAAGGGCTGATGGACCAGGAAAGTTTGGGATTGTGGAGTCCTCTTTCAGGGAAGATGCTTCCTGGAGCACCCTGTGGGTGGTTAGGGAAGACAGAGGACCTCTAACCCCTGCAATAGGGAGAGGGGACTTCCTTAAGTGCCAAATGACCGTGGGCCAGCTATTCTCGCCGACACCGAGGCACCCTGTCTCTGCTTCCTCAATAGACTTAGCAATAGTTTTCTTTCTACTGTGATTATTGATGTGCAAATCATTAACTCACTCACTGGACTGTAAATTCCTAAACACACCTTTCAGTTGTCGTAGAATCTCCAAGGGTGCTCAGTAAAAACATGTGAATGGGTAGATAGTGAATAAATGAGTGACTGAATGAATGGGGCTGATGAAATTGTTTACTCATACTACTCGTAAGTGACAGTTACTTGGGAAAGTTAAGTGTTATCTGACAAGTAGACGAGTAGGAAGGAAGAAAGAGGATTTGAAAGAGTCAATGAGTTTCAGGAAGCTACGTCAGCTCTCTGGCTGCTGCTCGGACCACATCACACCACTCCGTCAGCCAACCGAGTCTCTGCCCTTTTGCTTCTCCTTAAGTGAATGGGTTTTGCTCCACCCCCGGCTCCTTGCGTGGGCACTAGGCAAGTTCCCTACCGACTCCCACCGAGCTCCAATGCCAGTTCCTGGCCACCCTGCTCCTGCAGCCAATTAGGGTAACTCCTCAGGGAAAAGGCTTTTTTAGGTTATGTGTTATTTTTGTTTGGTGTTTTATGTTCTCCCTCTGTGTTCATTTGCAGCATAATTTGGCTGGAGCTGACAAAATCACTTTGAGGCATTGCCAAGTCAAGATTAAATCTGGGAGCAATGTTCTGATAGCCCCTGTCATTGCATGGAGGCCGGGAAAATCAGTTCCCTGGGGAAGGTGACAAACTGTGCATTGAGACCTGCTCTCATCCAGTGTTTTAAACTTTGCAGGATTTCCTAGGTAAAGAGCTCAGTAATGCTCCATGCCAGAAAGTATATATACAAAAAGTATAGGGGAGAGAGAAATGAGGGAGGAACAGTGTTTGTGTGCTCAGGCACCAGTGGGAGAGGGAGTTAAGGCTCACAGGGGAAATGGATTGGAGCCATCACTGGGGTCCCAGAGAGCTTGTCTCCTTTCATCTACTTAAGTTTCCTGATGCTCCTGTCCCTGGATACAAATGATCACTATTGTCTGAATTCCAAATCCAAATGATCTTCACTTTCATTCAGGGTCATCGAGTCACAGTGTTGGTATACATCATTCCAAGTGCAAATTCACTTTCAAAATATATTTAATATTACGGAATGACTTCTGAGCTCAGAAACAAGGGCCGAACTGAAGAGCATCTGAGAGGCACTCATGGCATGTTGGTGGCTGCCTGGTGCTCTGGCTGGATGTAGCTGACTCTCGTGCAGCATGTCTGGTTTTCCAAAACGCACTCATTTGCATCCCCTCATTTTTGTCCACAGTATGAAATTGGCAGGGCATTTGGCAGATGAGGAAACAGAGACCTTGAAAGAATCTAAGTGACATTTTGACTTAGTTCCGATGGCTCCTTTGTCCAAAAAGGATTCAAGATGGCTTAAAACAAGACATTTATACAATGATGGTCGTCAAATAGAAATTTAAAAATCACAGCCACAGAAAAGAGAAGGAAGTAGATAATCCAACCGGGCAAGCTGTTGTAGGTGAAGTACAAATCTTATCAAGTTTCTCTGCAGCCAGGACAAAAAGAAAGCTATGGGAAATTAGCACGTTCTTGTTACTGGAAGGAAGTGGAAGAGGGGAGAAAATGCCATTTTCTCAGACAAGGAGAGTTCTTTTTAATTGGGTTGTAAAACCTAAATGGAATTCTTTATAGGAGACATTGAAAATTGGCAATGACCTTGACAACAGATTTTATAACAGATTTTACAGCAAATACACCAAAATGAATTTCATATGGCTTTTTTTTTAAGCTACAAATTATTTTTGAGCTACAGGGACTTCTATTTTCTTTACATGGGCTGTATCATTAAAGTCTTACAAAAACTACATGAAGTATTTACTCTCACATTTTTCATCTTCAGAAATGGAATCTTAAAGTGATCAAGTTGCTCTTCCAGCATCACACAGCCAATAACTGACAGACTTGGGGCTCGAACCCAGATTTCACATCTTAAATTATATGAGGATAAGACACTAAAATGTGCTCACATAAAGGCAGTTTGGCAAATTGTGAAAAATATGGTCTTCCAGCGGTCTGACATAAGCCTACAATAAAACTTAGATCCCAGGAGTCAATGAATAGTATATCACAAATTATTTCCTTTAAGAATTATTTCTCTTAGGCGAACGTTTAATAGGGTCTACATAGCAAATGCTTAGTGGTCGTAGACTAGCAAAGGCTACTGGTGGACACTACCCTAAAATATTTACAGACCACTGAGCTGAGTTGTGGACCAGCCAGGTTAGAATCCAAGTCCCCTACTACTAAGTCACAGATCATACATAGACCCTTCCCCATAATCAGATCAATTTTTCCTCATCTATACTCATGGTTCCTGAGATTAAGAAAAGTGCATCAGATGTATAGATACATACACACACACACACGAATATATGTGTGTGTGTGTGTGTGTATATTCGAACCTGATATAAATTAGTCCTCCTGTGACTGTTGTCTCCCAGGGAACTGAGACTACCAAAGCCTGAGAGAAGATGCCTCAAACAGCATTATGTAACAAGTCCTCTGAGAGGTGCTAGAAGTGAACTAAGGACATTCTCCTGCTGAGAAACCCAAGAGGCAAGATTCACAGGGAGATAAATTTCCATAGCCTCAGTGTTCTCTGTTTTATTTTCTGCACAATGGTTGATAACCCTTAAAACCTACCATTTAGTCCACAGCAGCATCCCTGAGGTGCTAAGGCTTAATGAACTCCTCTATGACTCATTCAAGCAGCTCCCAGATAAAGGGTTCACTGGAGAATACTAGATTCCTTCCACAAAGGTGATACTTTCTGAAAAATGAAGACTATTAGAACATTGTCAACTGAATCCCAGTTACCCACTGTAAGTTAAGTGCTTACATAACACCAATATGTGCAATTTAGTATAGTGAGGGATTTGTAGGGACTAAAGGTACATACTTTGGAGTTGGATTGCTTTGGCTCAGATGCCCACCCTGCCAGTGACTGGATTTGTTAAGTTGGCAGACATCTCTAGACCTCAGTTTTCTCATCTTTACAATGGTTATAATAGTACCTACATTGCTAAGTTGTTCTGTGCATTCACTTAATTATTACATTTAAAACAATTAGTAAGTACTCTGCACATAGTAAGTATACAATAAATGTTAGGTGTAATGATTATAATGTGCAAGAAACTGAGGAAAGAGCTGAAAGAGCTATAAGATTAATATAAGACAATTCTAATTTTCAAGGAATGATTTTAAACAAAATTCAAATGATAGAGTAATTAGGTCTTAATGGGGCTACTGTATCAGTCAGTTTTTGCTGTGTAACAAACCATCCTCAAAATATAGTGGCTTAAAACAGTAACTACTTTTTTTAGCACAAATTTTTGCATATTGTCAATTTAAGTTGCACTTAGCTAGGCAGTTCTTCTGGGCTAGGCTCAACAGATTTCAGCTGGGCTTGCTCATGTTTCATAGTTAGTTGGTTGCCTGGGGCTGTCTATTTCACTGTTGTCACTTCTGGGACAGCCAGATCTGCTGGGACCTTCTCCCCAGGATCTTATTCCAGCAGGCAATCCCAAGCTTATTCACACAGCAGTCAAAAGGCTTCAGGAGCAGCCCAAGGACAAACCGCAATGCACAACTAACTTTCAAGTTTCTGTTTGCATCAAGTGTGCTACTGTCCCCTTGTCCAAAGCATGTCACATGGGCTAGCCCATAATCAGTGTGAGATAGGTCTCCTCAAAAGATTTGGAAACAAGGAGGTGTTAACAGATAGAGCATTACCTCAAGCAGCACACCACAGTGGGTATCAGAAAATATTCCATGGAAGGAAGTAGTGCTGAGTTATAGCAAGGATGAGCAAATTTTGATCAAAAAAATGAGAGGGTTATTTGATGTACAGAGAGCATTAATATCATGAACTGAACTAAATTAGAATGCACATACACACACAGTGAGGTGCACTGAAAATTCCCAAGGGAAAAGAAGTGAGGTATGAGTTTTAATGGTCACCTCTAGCTCTAAGCTCTTCTTTCTGTCAAATAATTTCAGTTTATACCATGTCTTCCCACCTACTCACGTCATCCCTCTTCCACAGTGCCTCATTCTAGACACAGTATTCATCCCTTCTCTTGATTTACATAAACACAACCCCTTTTTAGATTTTAATGAAAAATTGTGAAGTAGATATGGGGTTTATCTTGCATAAATGCAAGTAATTCCCAATTGGAAATTAGACATCCTTCTTTTAAATATCCTTTGGCTCTTTCATCACTGGAGATAGTTCAACAACATCACCCCATGTAGCACCCCAATATTTAGGCTTCTCAGGCTTCTCTCTCTTTTCATCCTCCCCCCAACCAAATGTATCCCAAATGTGGCTTTCTCCAAAATCTACTTGAACTTCAGCTCTGCCCCTGTATTTGCTTGGGAAAAAAAAAAATTCAGGATCCTCAACACAAAGGACCCTCGGTTTAATGGGGTTCACTCTTCTGAAATGTGTGTTTTTCCTCCTGTCATTCTCAACAGAAAAAAGAAACTAAAAAGAAAATGAACTGACATTAGCAAAAATGACAGAGTAAGGACTCTGAAAGTCCACTCCTCCAAAAATATTGAGGACAAGTGTTTGAGGGAGGAGGAAAGAGATTTTACTTTGCCAGCAAAGGAGGAAAAATGGCAGACCTTCTCATCTCAAAATCCAAATTTCCTGAACATTGGCAGAAATACAGAGCTTTTAAAGGATGCATTCTCAGCTGCAGGTAATTACTATTCAACTACAGTTGATGATTCTGATCATCCCATCTCCACTGAAGACAGTCTTATGAATTCCACCCAGGACCTCCCTTTACCAGGTCTGGGCTGGTCTCCTGTTGCATAAATAAACAAAAAACATGACTCCGCCCCTCCCAACCACTGGCCTGAGACAGGGATGCAGGCTTTAGTTCTCAAAAAGGAGTGCAGTTTGTTTTAAAGAGACAGAAAATATTTTTGCCATTTTTTTCAGGCCGTTCCCTCTGTTACATATTCCCCACTTTCAATATTTCCCTTCCGTATCTATAGGAGGAGGAGTTGGCTACTCTGTTACATGTTTATGACATTCCTAAGAAAATCTGAATATCCAAGAATGTGAACATTTGAGCAGTTGACTTCCATGGCATTTTTCATGATCAAATCATCAATACTGGATTTAAATATTGATTGAACCCCCAGAGGATGAGTCAACACTTAGTTAATTTTGAATGCTTTGTCATAGGCAGGCAATGGCTGTTTTTCTAAAACAAGCTCAGAATAAAACTGCAACTGATTAGGACGCCTGAAAGGACCTGCCGCCTTTATTGTATTATAAAATCTTTTGTTTCTCCTGAGTCATGTTTTTAAATCTTGCAAGATTGAGACTTAAACAGTCCCTCATAATTGAAGCCACTTGGGTAGCATTCACTAGGCATTGAGGCATGTATTAATCTTTGCTAAATTTTTATTTATTAAAAACTCGGAGACATTTAGCAATCAATAAAAGTAGAATCAATTCTCTTTTTATTTCCTTACATGTTCAGGAAATGAGTCAGCAAGAACAACAGTGAGAAGCTGTTCTGCTTTTTTTATTAGTTAACTATGCAAGAGGTGAAATGTTTGAGAGAGAGATATTGAGATTTAAGCTGCCAAACTCCCATTTAAAATGTAGTAACATGTTCACAACCATGAGTATTTATATAAGATCTTATCACTCATTAGGCATTTTCACATGCATTACTATATTTAATCATTACAAAACACCTGGGAGAGGTATTTCTGCCTTGAAGAATACACGATACAGAAAGATTTAATGGCTTGATAAAAGACAAGAAATTAAAAGCAGAGTCCTGGTTCCATGCCCAAAGCGCATCCCCATTTTACTGAGTCATAGCAGAATCCATAAAGCTGTTATCGAATTTTGTCTCATAGTGAAATATGTTCTCACAAATGATTATTGTAAGTGCAGGTTCCCTGCAGGACATCATCTTTCTTGACAGTTTTTAATTCTTAGTTATACAACTCAGAGTAATCCTATTTGGCCCGATATAATTAATCTTCCCACCGAATTATAAAGAACTGGACTTTATAAACTTTGTTGGGCATTTTAAACTTTAGAATGTAAACTTTAGCCAACCATTCTCTGCAACATCAATTATCACAAATGCATGAAACCAATTCTTAGTTACTCATGATCAGATCATCTATGGTATATTTTTCCCCCTTTACTGAAACACACTTCCCTTTCTTCCTTTCCACAAGTATTGATCCCTTAAGAAACAGACTGCGGCCAACTCTGGGGAAACTGGCCTTAGTCAGAGCAGACATGCAAAGACGTCTAGGACGTCCAGAATTTTAAGCCCTGATAAGGGAAGAAAATAATAAAGAAATCAGAGACAACATGACCACAGTAACAGAAGTAGAAGTAGGCAAGAGTAGATGTCATAGGTACCAAGAAGTTGAAGGACAGATTAAAACATGAACTGAAAAATAATATTTGTATTGGAGACATGCGTGAGAGCTCTCTCAGTGTAGTGATAAGAACAGAAAGCCAAACTGCAGTGGGTTCAGAAGGGAATGGGATGTGCAGAAAAGGAAATGGTGAACACAGAGAAGCTCCTCTGTGAGTGGTGGAGAGAAGGGAGACTGGCAGTGGTTGGGGGGTTCAGGAAGGTGGTTTCAGCTCTTAACAGGATGGAGATTGATGTTTATTTGTTCATAGAAAGGAGCTGATTGAATGGAGCTAGAGTTTTAGAAGACATAAAGAAAGAGGAAGATATAGTAATAGTAGGTTGTTCTATTTGGGAAGCTTATGAGGTCAAGGAAAATGAATTAAAACAAAGATGGTCACTGTGATGAAGGAGCTTTCTGCAGTGAGATTGCAACGGAGGGAGAGACAGAAGGAGCTAGTCAGGATTCTCCAAGGTCAGTTGTTGTTGTTGTTGTTGTTATTGTTGTTTTAAATCAAACGTCAATGTGTATAATAATAATCAAGGGGTTTGATAAAAATCAAGATTCCGAGATCATTCCCAGAGATTTGCATGCAGTAGGGATTCACTGGAGCCCAGGAATCTGCATTAATAAGACTTTCAGGTGATTCTGGCTCAAATGGTCGTGAACCATCTAAGGAACACAATTAGGCACTGGTACGACTAGTCATCCCTCCATTGGCTCTCAGGAGAGTGGAAAGAGACAATGCCTGTGTGAGAAAGAAATCAAAATATTAACAGCACCAGAGGCCCTCTGGGCAGGGAACAGCCTTTGCTTAGAAAACTATCTCCCTGGAAAGTAGAAGGCAATGCCCCGAGACCCTGAGGACTGGAAGTGGAGGAAAAGGAAGAGATAAAGAAATAGGTACAGCGATATGCCAAAGAAATAAACAAGAAAGAGAGGGAATGGGTGGGAAAAAGGCATGGCGACTTTTCAAAATGTTAGCATTTAAGGGAAATTGTAGCCTCTGAAACATTAAGAATGGTGATGGAGCAACGTTTACGATCTGAGTTGTTAGTCAATTCTGATATGTGTTGCTGCCATTGTGCGTGACGTCCAGGTGGTATGGGCTGTGACCTGAGTGGGTGGACAGGGTCTGAGGCAGAAGGATGCACCATCAGGCAGCAGTTACTCCATAGAGCCAAATCAAACACAGAAAAACAATCCTCCTTTTCCCCACACTAATAGATACCAGGTCACTTGATTATCCATTTATTTATCCATTCCACAAACAGACTGTATGTCAATGGTGCCCTGTAGAGAGCGAATTATAAAAGGGCAAAAGCAGTCGCAGACCCTGTCCTCATGGAGCTTGCGGTATAGTGAGGAGGATAAAAGTAAATTGAATAGTTATACAAATATTATTATGATAAGGTGCTAGGAAGAGGAGACACACGCCACGGTGAGTCATTAATAGGAGAAGATGATCTAACGCACGGGATCAGATCGATTTTCCAGATAATTGAACTGGGAGCTGAAGGATGAGTGGGAGTTAAATGGGGTTAATAACACCTTGTCACAGTGTCACTGAGAGCATTAACCAAAGAAAACCGAAAAGCCTCGGGCCATGGCGTATTTCCTTGATTCTGAGATGGCATGAAGGAAAAGACACACCGATTTAACAACAGCTTTGTGGGGGGTAAAGAAGCGTGACCAATTTACATGCACACACTTGCTGTGAGGGGCCACTTCACTTCTGAAATACGGTCACCACAGGGACCAAGGCATGGTATTCTTTACATTAATATTTCAAGCCTGGCACAGGGCAAGCCCAGCAGGTACTCAATAAACCTTTGTAAAATAAATCCAGATCTTTCCCTCTTCTGTCTCTCTTGCATCCTTCCTTTTCTCTCAGCTGTTATCATCTCACTTCTCTGTTCAAGGACGAATGTGTCAAGTACATTCACATTGATCCTGTAAGGACTTACATGTTCCTTCTTCACAGAGCATCTTCCTTTTAAAAGATGCTATGAGAAAGGTCCTGATCACACCTGGGAAATAAATGTGTTGCTGTGGAGTTTTAGGATTTATACTAGAATTATCTTGAGGTGAGAGCCTACTCAGAGATCTTTGAATTAGAAATGTAAAAAGAAGTTTACGGGAGAGTATCAGTCACTTAACAGAGTAACAGCTCCTTTTCTGGTGAAGTTGCTGTCCAGCGCAAGTGGACCAAGCACCCCTATTGGTGAATCATAGAACTCTCGGCCATAACGCTTACTCCACTTCTATGTGACAGCCACTGTCATTGTGCATTTATTCATTGATTGGCACAGTTTCATTTGGGGTTTTTTTTTTTTTCTTTGAGTTTTGTTCTTATCATGTGGCCAAAGACAGTGGCTACCCATTAATAGAGCTTGGAGGAAATTTTGTAAAATACATATATTTCCAGGTTCAATTCATATTCTTAATCTGATTGCATTGACTGTCCAAAAGCGGGTGCTAGAAAATGCTAGAAAACAATACTTTGCAAAGTCTCCCCGGGTAACCGACAGAGCTGGCTCAAGGCTCGGTGTTTGAAAAACAATGAAATAAGCCATTCATAATCCTATGCAAGATCCCCTGAAGGAAGGAGGAGTGAGATGAAATCTGAGCAAAAATCATTTAAAGTATAAATTAAAATCAGTCAAGATATTAAAGGTAGAGAAGGAAATAAGAGATGGGCTGAAGGGATGACAATAAGAGAGCAATCCAAGCTTGGGCACTAAGAAGCACAGACAGTGAGAGCACATCTGGAGCTGAGAGCTGAGGGTCTTGAGCCATTGCTGCTAGTGGAGACGGGGATTGAGGGACCCGGGACTCTCTTTGTAGTAGGAAACGTGAGTGGACCAGGCACATGGTCACCTGCCATTTTGAAAATATCAGAATTAAACATCAGAGGGCTTAAGTAATTGTCTATTATCATCCAAGATCCAAACCAATCTGTGGCATCCCATGTTCTGTGCATTTATACCACATACAAGGCACCACTCACTGGCCACTTAAGAATAGATTCTGGAACAGTGACTGTGGGGACAGACTCTAAGGTGACCCTCATGGTCCCCACCTCCTGGGATGCACCCCTCTCTCTAATGTCCTCCCTTAGAGTGTCAGCAGGACCTTTGACTTGCTTCTGATTGACACAACATGACAAAGGTAATGGAACACACCTGTAGCCGTTACATTACTTATGGAAGACTACCAAGTCTTATAGTAGAACGGCTCTCTTTGTCCGTTTCTGGCTTTGAAGAAGTAAATAGCCATGTCGTGAGGGGTCCTACGTAGATGTCTGAATGGCAAGGAACTGCTAATGGTCCAAGGAGCTGAGAAGCCAGCAAGAAACTGGTGCCCTAAGTCGGACAGCTTCAAGGATATGGATTCTGCCAACAACCCGAGTGAGCCTGGAAGCAGAATCTTTCCCAGGCCAGCCTTCCAGTGAAAACACAGCCCAGTTGACACCTTGATTGCAGTCTGGTGAGATTCTAAACTAAGGAAAAGTGATTCTTGAACCACAGGAACTGTGAGATTTTAAATGTGTGTTGTTTTAAGCTGTTAAATTTGTGATTATTTGTCATGCAGTAATAGAAAATTAATACAGGGACCTCATGTAGTTATGATATGGCTTGGAAATTCTAATCCTTAAAATATAATTGTTCAAGATGAATTTAAAACACACATCAGCCCAGATGTCAATTCTTTGTTTACTGATTCTCCAGAAAGGGGTCTTTCTGGATCCACTATGCTAACCATCGTTCCACACCGATGGTGTTTCCTTCTTGACAGATTTTCTAGATAAATACTTAGCTTTCTTGTTGGTTCAATCACTGAAATAATGCTCTCCATTAACTTCATGCCTGATTGGCTTTTGAATGTACAAACATCATTCCAAACTTCACGCAGATGGATCATGAAAAAAGAAGATGGTAAAATGAACAGAAACAAGCACAGCAGTTCTTATTCAAATTCCTAAGGAGTAGCGCAGCATGGGGCATAGTGGCTGCCAATTCCGTGTACCCTGGGCTGCTGAGCTGAGGAACACTTGGCTCCAAGCCTCTCTCCATGGCCAGAAATGTCAGGTCCTCAGAGAGTAAAGAAGTGCTCAAAGCAGCCTGGAGTACAGCTTTGAACTGCTGGACTCTTCAGCCGCCCGGAACAGTTGACAGATGGAGCCGGTTATGAGGCCAGGTGGGGAGGCCGAGCTGCTATCTAGCTTCCCGCCCCTCAGCCCATCCTTCTGTTGTTCCGGGACGTCCCACGGGTACCCAGGTGCAGCAGGGATCTGAAAGGATGGGGAACACCTTAGCAACAGCTTCTCAGTCAGCCACAAAGTACAGCCAACCTTTGCGAATGTGGGCCAACTGCCCCTTTGCTTTGCAAAAGAGAATCAGGTGGCACTTTCCCATAATGGGAAGTGGGAGCTGCCTTTGACTGGGGGAGAGGAGTTGGCCATATGTTAGCTTTATCCTATAGGCAGGATTCAATAAACTCCCCACAGAGGCTCACAAAATCACCATCTCAACCAAATACAAGGAACTTTTTGAAAAATTATATTTTATGAATTTTTTATACTTTTGTTGTGGTAAGAAAATTTGTGAGATATACCTTCTTAACAAATTTTTAAGTGCCCAATATATTATTATTGACTATTATAGGTTCAACGTTGTACAACAGTTCTCTAAAGTGCAACTGAACTTTATGACCATTGATTAGTAGTAACTCTCCATTTCCCCATCCCCACAGCCCCTGGCAACCACTGCTTCACGTCCTTGCTTGGAAAACAAAGAATTTTTGAATTAGTCCACACTGTCTCACCCACCTTAACTCCCCCATCCACCTTATACCTCCCACTCCCAGCCTTAACTTTTTTTCTCTTTAGCCAGCCATGTATCCTCCAGCAAAACATGAATCCAGCTTTGTATTTTTTCTGTACTTTACACTCAGGCTTTCATTTTTCCCTCTAGTCACATTTTTACCTACACATCAAATGGAAATTCACACACACACACACACACACACACACCTTTGTCATTTGAAAATATTCCTAGAATGAAAAGGAAAAATGAAAAGAGTAGAAAGATACATTAAAGTCCAAGTTGAGAAAAAAACACCTGCCAATACAGATAAAGCAAATATAAAAAGCTAAACATATAATAGTTCCTGGGGGGAAATCACCCTCATTTGCAAGTTAAGTCAGCAGATGTGTAATGAACACCCACTATATTCAAGACACTAAGCTAGATGTTAAAGAAGATATAAACATGAAACGTGTTTAAATTATAATTTCTTTCCGTAAAAATTTATCATTTCTTTGATGAACTGAAACAAAAAGATTAGAATGACAACATAGTATACATTGTATAGTGCTATGTATAGTTTGTTACTCTTTATAAACCATTTTTACATTTGTAATCTTGATTAATCCTTAGAGGAAGCTTGTGGTGAGGGTTTTTTTCCTAGTCAAAACTGTCTGGGAAAAAAGGAGTCTCAGAGATGTCACAAATGCACTGAAGATCACACAGCAAATAAGTGTTTGAGCTGAATCTTAAACACAGTTCTTCTAACTCAAAATTCAACGTCCTTATATTTTATACATCTGTCTCTAAATGAAACAAACTATAAGTATTAATGAGGTCTCCCAACGGGAGAGATCCCATAAACAAGTCTGGCAGGGGGGATGTGGAATTTGAGCCCCGCCCTGAAGAATGGGTGGCTGTAGGAATCAGGAAAGCAGGAGAGGGCGCTCTGGACTGGGGAAATGTTGAGAACAAAGGCTAAGAAGCATGAATAAGAATTAATATATTGAAAGCCCTGTGAGTATTTGTAAGTTGTTGAATGTCACCTGCATTCACACTTATAATTATTTTCTGTGCCTGTAAAATGAGAAAATATCTTTTTACCAGGGTCAGGCAGTATAGGAATAGTTTTTCTCTTTTGAGGAAGGAGTGGGCTGGGCAAGGGGGTACGGGGAGGGAAGTGAGAGGGTGGGCAGCAACCCTCTGCATATAGGAGGCAGCAGTTACATATGCAGGCTCACTGCAAACTGCCTGAGTTTAGAGCTCATTCCCATGGCTAGCGGGCGGTATAACCATGCAAAAAACACCCTGGTTTCCTTGTCTATCAAATGCAGATTCCAAGAGCAGCTACATCACATGACTTTTGTGAGGATTAAATGAGTTATCTCCTCTAAAACACTCATTGAGTAAGTGCTCAATAAATACTGAGTTTGAATCCACCTGAGCATCCTATATTTTCCTACAGTAACAAATATCAAACAATCTGACCTAGAACCATGAAAGCAAGAAGGACTGAGAACGTGCCCCAGGGCCAGGATCAGAACAGTTGGGCAAGTAGTTCTAACCAACGGAGCAAAACAGAGAACCCAGATATAAAACCATCCACATATTGCCATCTGATCTTTGACAAAGTAGACAGCAAAATACACTAGGGAAAAGAATCCCTATATAATAAATGGTGCTGGGAAAATTGGACAGCCACATGTAGAAGATTGAAACAGCGATAAGAAAAAGAACTAATACCTTTTGCAACAATCTGGATGGAACTGGAGACCATCCTCCCAAGTGAAGTATTCCAAGAATGGAAAAACAGACATCCCATGTACTCACTATTAAATTGGAACTAACTGATCAGCACTCATGTTAACAGATGGAAATAAAACTAAACGGAAATCATGCAGGTGGGAGGAGGGAGGAGGGCAGGGGTGAAATCATACCTAACAGGTACAGTGTACACTATCTGGGTGATGGGCACACTTACAACTTTGACTCATGCAGTACAAAAGCGATCCATATAACCAAAACATTTGTACCCCCGTAATATTCTGAAATAAAAAAAATTGGGGGGAAGCTCAAATTAAATTAAATGATTGGAGGAGAAGTCTCAAAATGCAAGTTGCCAATAAGTTAAATAGTTTTAATAAACTAACTAAGGTTTCTAATTTAAAAAAAAGGAGAATGTGGTCTAACTCTACAGTGGCATATAACTCAGCTAAAAAGAAATGAAGTATTAATATATGCTACAACATGGAGGAACCTTGTAACTATTATGCAAACAGAAAGAAGCCAAACACTAAAGACCACATATTATATGATTTCATTTATATGAAATGTCCAGAAGAGGCAAATTCATAGAAACAGATTAGTTGTTGGCTAGAGGTTAACGGCAAAAAGGAATATAAAGTGACTGCTCCTAGATATGGGTTTTCTTTTTGGGAGATGAAAATATTCTAAAATGAAATAGTGGTGATGGTTCCATAATTCTGTGACTATACAAAAGCCACTGAATTGTACATCTCCAATGAGTGAAACTATATCTCATTAAATGTGAATTATATCTCATTAAGCTGTTATTTTATGAAAAGCATAAAACATCAAGGAAAATATTTAAAGTTGAAATGCACTATAACTAAGAGATTTAGTTCATCAGAAGAACACATTACAAGAGTAAAAAGGCAAGCTGCAGAATACAAGACATTTCACAAAAAATGTATATCTAAAAAATGACTCATACCCAGAATATATATAGGATTCTTAGAAATTAAAAAACAGAAAAGGCAACCCAGTAGAAACATGGGCAAGACTTGCACTGATACTTCACAAAAGAAGATGCCAAATGAAAAACAAATGTAATAAAAGATGCTCAACTTCATTAGTCATCAAGAAAGTAAAATTTGAATCCACAAAGTGATTCCACAGCACACCCATCAGGGCAGCTCAACTGAAAATGACAGAAAACATTAAAGGCTTGGGAGCATCAGGAGCAAACAGAAATCTGATATACTGCCAGAGGGATAAGAAATTGTTACAACCATGTGGAAAAACTGTGATCATCTACCAAAAGTGAACTTAGCACATGCAGCATGACACAGCAATTCCTTTCTTAGGTATACATGCAACAGAAATTGCACCAATAGAAGAATATGAGAATTATAACATTACCATTAGTAATCATCCTGTTAGATTAGGAAACTAGGAGACCAGGCTGAAACCGGATGGAGGAGCTTGCAGGGTGGGTACAGGTGCTATTAATAAAATAAACAACTCTCAGGCAGAAGCTAACTAGGCTACTAGGCTAGGCGCCAGAAGCAGAGGCTTGCAGAGTGGTTGCGGGTGTTGAAGTATAACTAGGAATGGGTTGATAACCACAGACAAGGCTGGAGTTCAACCAGCTTGTCAGCTAGGAAGGTCACCTTACATGAACTTGGGCTGATTACAGTTTCATTTGCACTGTGGTATTAAAATCTCTCCACCCTCGAAATCACCATGACCATAGAAAATAGCATAGAGCATCCTACATAGTGAAAGCCATAGAGATATGGCCAGAATTGTATATAAAGTAAAAGTCATGAAAAGAATCATTTTCACCACAATATTTGCAACTAAGTTGGAGATTCTGGCATATGCCCTAGGCTGAAATGGGAAATGGGTCTATGAAAATAACTTTTCATTCATTTAGGGTTACTGTCCAGCCATTTCCATCAAGCAATTCAATGTCTCCTGCATGAAGTCCCACATTACAATTTTTTTGAAACTTAGCAGAACTTTGCTCCTTTGAGGTGTGGATATCTCACGTGTATGTCTTTCCATTGGATATTAAGAATTATGTAGCAAAGATTATTTCTCTTTTTGATTTTGTTAGCCAGGGCCTTTGAGCCAAATTCAGTGTCCAGTAAAAAGTTAATACTCTGGCCAACTTAACTATTTTTATTAGAGAATGAGTATAATGTAGAGGCTAAGAGTGAGCTCCAGTAATCACACTGCCTGCAATCAAATCACAGCTCGGCCACTTACGAGCTATATGACCTTTACCAATTTATGCAGCTCCTCAAACCTTCAGTCTCTTTATTACAAATTGGGGATAAACGGTAACACCAACCTTATGTGGCATTGTGAAGATTAAATAAGAAAAGCCATGTAAAATGTCTAGTCCCAGCACCTGGCACGTTATACTCTATACTTTCATATATTTTATTTTAATAATCTCATTTCATATTCGTCTCTAATTATTAGCTACTTCTAATTTTTAAAATGCCAAATATTAACAGCTAACATTCACTAAATGAGCACTAACCCACCAGACATTGTTCAACTGTTTAGATGCCTCAACCACTGCACCACACTGAATCTCCACTAACAATAAGTTCATTAGTCACAAAAAATAATTTTATTAGCTATTAGACTTGCGACAAAAATTTCCCTTCTAAGAAAAAAGACCCAAAAAGTGAAATCATGTGGGCCATGTAATTCTTAACATCTAATGGATAGAAATAATAAAATTTGTCATCTCACAAATTTGTGGAAAGAAACAAAAGACATTATACATACATGTAAAAGAGCTTTGTATAAAAGAGCTTTGGGCATATTATTATTCCCTAGTTTTATATGGATGATAATATTATAAAATATGAGTGCAAAAGTGGTCATTCGATGTACACTAAGACAACTCTAAGTAAACAAAGCTAGAAAAATAAAGTGGTCAAGATTTGGATGAGCTTAGCCAAATAGGAAGAGAAAAGTTTAGGAAAAGACATTCCCCACTTTCTGGAGACAGCACCAACACTCAAAAGCACGATTGTGGGAGAATCATTTTACATTTGTAGGAACCTGAGGGCAAGGCATCAATATTGACGGATTGCAAATTCTGTTTGGTGAGAGTATGTACTTCCTTGCCTTTGGTTGTATATGTCAGAGTTCATAGATGTAATATTTTGAGGCCACATCTCTTAGGGAACAGGAATAACCCCATGGAATTTGTGTTCATTATTTTTTGCAAGACACTAAAAATTCTTTATCATTACATCCTTTCTTAATTTTAACTGCTTGGTGACTTGGGCAGATACATCAGGCACCAGTTAATGGCAATGCATAAGATCTCATTTCAGCAAGGTGGCTAGCCATAGTAAAAATAATAATCAAATTTAATCAAGATTGCATCGCATTTCCATATACCACACTAGCGATTTTATCGTCTAATTTCTCATAATAATAATAGCTTACTATGTGCCAGGTGCCACTTCTAACTGCCTCATAAATATTTAGTATTAACTTTGACAATCATAATCCTATGAAGTAGTTACCATTATTATCTTTTATTTTATGAATCAGGAAACTAAGGCACAGAGAGATTACAGAATTTTTGCAAATCATACTCCTGCAAGGAAAGACGTGGAATTTGAAGCCAGTCAAACTGGATCCAAAATCCACACTCTTCATTCTTTATCACTATGCTCTATTACTTCCTATATGTTAGTCTTTGAGATGCAAAATGAAAACTGAAACAAACATGAAATTTGAACTTCCAACTTGCTTTGTGAGCCTTCCCTAGTTTTGATTGATATGTCCTGTTCTCTTCATTTATCTATGTGATTAACTCTTCTTCTCTTGTAAAGCTCATCCAACTTAAATGTTGCTTTCCCCTCAAATAGAAATAATATTTCTTTCCTCTGTGCTCCTACAAAAACTTGTACATTCCTCTAATTATAGGTCTTTCCACAATAGATCATAATTTTGCTTTGCCTCTTTCTTTCCCTACTGAACATAAAATTTTCTTTTACTGCAGAAACTGTGACTTTGTGTTTTCAATGCTTAGAACAGAGGAACAGAGGAAGGTGGGAGGGAGGGAGAAGGTAGGAAGGGAGCAAGAAAAGAAGGAATCAATTCTTCTCTTCTCCATATTAAACACTGTCACTGTTTAATAGACATAGTATCCAGGAGTCCTCTCCATTTAGATAGATGACTTATAGGTGAAATACTTGATTCAGTGCTGTAAATTTAGAAACAATGCATGAAGACTTTTTTTTTTAAAAGAGAGAGATCTGAAAGGCAGAAGAGAATAAAATAAGGGATGAGGCAAAAGAGTTTTGAGGATACTTTGAAACTGCTTAGACAAGGGAAATAAAGTTCCCTCTCTCCTCCACTCTTGTCCAAAGGAGATTCTTAGCTGATTAAAACAGGAGCTGGTTCACTTCCAAGACTGCGTCACTCTCTATTTATTAACTTTCATGCTGTCTACAGATGGAGGTATGCAGACATGTCACTTGCTCAAATACCTCATGGCCTGGAGTCAGACATCAATTGCAATTAATTTTGCCCTTTTGCTGACTACAGCTAAGATCCCCTGCCCTTCACCTGTCTCGCTGTTTTCTTCTTATTTGCAATTTTTCACTGACTTGATCAACAAAAATCATGCAATGTGGCCTTAAATTTCCATTTTCTCTGGACTCACAAGCATCGTCTGTTCTCCAAACAAAAATTCTGGCAACTCCGACTTCTAGACGTCTTAACCCATGGTGCTGGGAAGTGACTGTATTTGATTTCTTCTTTCTCTAAAACATGGCAGCTGTGCTATCCTGCAGCTGCCTCACCCAGGCTACTCTTTGTGCATCTTCTCCATGTGCTCCCAATTTTCCCTGTGGCTGTATATTTAAGCAACATTTTCTATTTTGAGAGTTTTCTCAGCTGGGCCAAAGGTTTGTTTAACTTTCCTATAAATGTCATCTCAGTGCTTGAGATGGATTAGTTCGGAGGCCCCCAGAGCCATTACCATTACCAGGCTGACCCAAGAGACCCCAGATCCTAGCAACGGAGCCCATGTCATGGAGCTGGCAGTACATCGCCTCTATGCATTTTAAATAATGAAATGATGAAAGCTGTTTAGTACTGCAGTATATTTCATCCATTAATCTAATAGTCTTTTTTAAAGCCAATCCCCTGCTCTGGTCTCCTTGGAATAGAAAAGCCATCTGTACCAAACCGGAATAATTTATTAAAGACTTATAAAAAAAGAAAGGAGTATATTCCCTCTTATATGATTTCCCTTGCTTCTGCTTTTCAGTTCTATTCCTACCATATTTTTTTCTATGTATGATTTTTTTTCCTGGTGTAAATGCCTCATGAGCATGACTTTGAGATAAAGTTCCATGTTTCCCTCTTTATCATATTCCATATTACAGTAACGAGTTTAAAAACACAGGTTGTGGATTTAGGCAGCCTGACTTCAGAAGCTGGACACGCTACTGAGTATCTTACTGAACTTGATCAAGTAGCTTAATCTTGCTAAGCCTTAGTTTTCTAATCTGTAAAATAGGAATGGTAATATCTACTTTTCCAGGGATGTGTGAGAATTAAGTTAAATAATGAACGTGTACAAAGTTTCTGGCTTGGGCAAATACGCAATGCTGTATAATGAAAGCTGTTCATGAAGAATATGTGATTCTGAGATAGTTTTGAAACTATGTCTGTTCTCTCTGATTTTTGTTTTAACATCTCTGAGAGTCGTTTAGTGAAGGGAGTAGAAAGGATGTGGGACACCAAATATCACAGCAGTTTGATGATCTGATAAGTGCCCACGCTGCAATAATTAATCCCTTCTGGACTGCCTGGGTGTTCCGTGCCAGCAGCAGGGCAACTGGGCTGCACCAGGGAGAGGCAGGGAAGGGAGGCTGGTGAATTGAACAAGTTAGACTTTTTCCATGAGGCTTCTGCCCATTTCAGATTGTTGCAGAACACACACCCAAGCTGGGTTAGAGCAGGATGCTGGGTTTCAAACACTTTTTTTTGGTGGAGGGGGTTGGGAGAGAAACAAGTTTATTTTTTGCCTTAGTATGAAACTAACTTTAAATGCATGACAATCTTAGTTTCCTAAATTCATTTTCAGTGTATTTGGAACTCTAGAATTTTCATTAAAATAGTCATCAAAGTTCTACCCTCTCCAATATCTATTGCACATGTTTCTTAAACATCAGATAGTTTCAGAATATACTACAAACAACAAATATAGTTGGAGTTCATTCCCACCTGGTCTTAAATTCACAGGCTATAGCATATCAGGTATCTGACACCAGATGCTCCTAGGAGGACTGAGTCAGTACCCCAACCTTGCTGCACTCTACTTATAACTGTGTTATTTGTGCCTTGATCCTCTGCTAGATGCAATGTGCCTTGAAAAACAGGGTTCATTTCAGATTTATTTGACCAGCCTTCACAGTCCCTTCACAATACTGTGGATCTGTAGAGCACTACAAGGAGTGTTTGCAAATGAATTTTAATTACTCAGAACCTGGAAGTGAGATGTCAGCCTTACCAAATTTACATACCCTTGTAACCATATCGGCAATCTATGTTGCAGTCGGGGGAGATTGCAGGAACTGTGAGGCTACACTTGTTTCTTCCACCTAATTTCCTTATTTCTGCTAACAGTAACAACAAAGAAAATCCACTTTAACCTCATCACTAAACATTCTGACGCCCAGTGCAGTAGGATGTATTAATCATGAGCTTTGGAGTCAGACGGGCCAGATTACAAAGGGAGCTTTTTGTGAACTTAGACTAGTGACATAATCATCCAAGCCTTGGCTTCCTCATCTGAAAAATGAGAATTGCAGTAATGCCTTCCGCACAAATTGATAGTAGTAAATATGTAAAACACACACACATAAAAGGCTCAATAAATGTGAGTTAGTTTTCCTTTAACTTTTTAGGGCATTAGCAAAATAGGAAGAAATGTTCAAATTCTCTAGTAATCAGAGAAATATAAAATAAAACAACCTTTCAGGTCATTATATAATACCAAATGTTGACAAGGAGTATTTAGACAGGAATCTTGTATACCACCAGGGAGAAAGTAAACCGCAGCAGCCATTTGGGAAAACAGTCTGTCAATCTTTGTAGAACTGAGTTTGCACAGATATGAACAACCTAACATCCCAACCGTGGGAATATATCACAGAGAAATGCTCAAGTCCATGAAGAAACTGAAACGAGAAAAATTATTGCCATATTTTTGTAGTGATTCGTTCTGAAGAGTTCCATGCAACTGTTAAAAGTACGCACAAGTAGTTTATTGTAAGAAAAAGAAAATGACAGGTGTAGTTTATGTAAATGAAGACACATATAAAACAGCACTGATATTTTACAAGGGTGCATACAAATTCAAGGCCACGTATCAAAGACCTGGGAGCGTGTGGCTGTGGGGAGGAAACTGGAACAGGCATTTGATGGCCAGGGACGACACGTTTAAAGAGGTCCATTATACAGACCAGTAATGATGACAGTATGTCGTGCACTAAGGCAGATGGTAAATTCAAGCCTCTGCACCTGGAGCCCAAAAAAGCAAAACTGAAAAGAAATAAGAATAAACGTACATGTTGGGAAGGTGGGGACGTGGTTGCATGTGTAATGTGTGCACTCCACATTCATGAAAATTTTTCTGGGAATATATACAACAAACTCAAATCATGGTGACCCTTGGAAAGAGGAGCTGGGGATTAACTGGAAGAGGCCAAAGAGGAAATTTTCATCATATACTTTCCATATTTTTTTTTAATTCTTACCTTATGTCTGTATAGTATCTATTTAAATAATAGTTTAAATTATTTATTTAAATAGTAGCAGACAGTGATGTGTTAGGCCTTCACATTCACTCACCACTCTCACTCACTGACTCACCCGGAGCAACTTCCAGGCCTGCAAGTTCCATTCGTGGTGTACCATTTTTTTTTATCTTTTATAGCATATTTTTTTTACTGTACCTTTTCTATATTTAGATATGTTTATATGCATAAATATTTAACATTGTGATACAGTTGCCTACAGTATTCAGCACAGTACCATGCTGTGCAGGTTTGTAGCCGATGACCAGTAGGCCAATAGGCTGGATGGTATAGAATGCTACACCATCCAGGTTTGTGTAAGTGCACTCTGTCATGTTTGCACAACAACAAAATCACCTAATGGCACATTTCCGAGAACATATCCTCATTGTTAAGAAATGCATGACTGAGTAGTTGTAAGAATTCAAATTCTTCCTGATAACAAGATCCCAGCACTTCCTCAAGGTCAGTGGTCACTGTCAACTCAACCTCTACTTCAGCATTTTGAAAATAAATGCAAACACATATTTTCCCACCAATGGATTGAAGGTCAACGTCTCGTTCTTGTCAAGCCCTAATCAGAAGATCTTGGCATTGACAGGTGAAAATTATGACATGCTTGAGTGGCTCTGAGGCAGCAGCATGCTGAAGAACCCCTGCAGATAAGCACAAATTAAACAAGTGAAACTTGCCTATGCTTGTGCTCACCTTGCCCAGCTGTTGAGAATGACCAAGTAGAAAGTCAATGCTGACCCTGCGTTCTGAAGATGGATAGTGTCAACAATCAGATTACCTCTTGCAAAAATTGTTTTTGCTGAAACAAGCTGTCAGGAATAGGCAGAAAGGAAATCCCAGGCACTACATTAGCTGGTGGCTTGAAAGTACTCTGTGACCATTTAATTTACCTCTTTGATTATGACATAAGATGTCAGTTTTTCACTGGCACTCTCCGCATGACCTTGAGCACTAGTCATGGACTATCTTTGGGCTCTTGTGAATAGGTGCCGAGATGGAATGGAATCCACTTTCCATTAATATCCCTCAGAGAGAATAAAATAAGATGGTACACCTCTGACAGATACATAATGCATTATTGTTCTTGGAACCAACTCCCACCTGGTGCCTTGTAAACGAAGGTGCTCAATCAATGCCCTTGGTTGATTGATTGGCTCACCAAGTCAAAGTGTTCACGTGAAAAATCTACACTTGGAAATAGCCCCCGTTAAAAAAGATCAAGCAGAAGCATCACCGCCCAAGTGTGCCTACATTCCACTCTTTTAAGACTATCTGCACCCCAAAATCCCTCTCTTCCACCTGTACACGCCATCCTTCCTGACACAATGCTTATGACTGTCGGTTAGTTTCATTTCTCAGGACCTTTGGGAGGTAGATATGTTACTATTTCCAATAATCTAAATTGCATAATCTAAAAGGAATTACATGTCAGGAGCTCAAGTCAGCAGAAATCATTTTCTTGGATTAACTTGGAACCATCCTTTATTACTTAGCAGGCGAGAGTCTTGGAAATGATGACAGGAAAGATTCAGCAAGAATGAGAGTGGAAAATCAGCATTAGGGTTTTGCACATACCATGTGAAAAGCACAGTCTTTTGTGAAGAGATGGGAGGAGGATGAAATGAGAAACAGAAGCGCAGACAAATTCCATTTTACTTTATTAAGATTTAAATGCATTTTCATTTTTGTAAATATAATATGATTAAAAAACAAAGAACCAGAGGATCACAGGCTGTCTCAACTAGGGTGCATAGCTGGAGAAGATGCTATATCATAATTTGAGAAACGATTAGGTAAATTAGCCTCTTAGCTGGGAGAGAAGAACCATGTTACTGTGAATACGGGCTTGCCGGAAACACACGAGCATGCTCACACCGTACTCTGGGCCACAGGAGGCACCGGCTGCAGAAATCTGGAGGACCGTTTGAAAGTGGAACAGATGCTTCTTGCCAAACACTATTGAAACCCTCCAAGATGGGGGCAGGCCCAGAGGCTGACCTTGTACCGTAGGAGATAAAGAATGGAGTGATGCCATTCAAGTGAGGAGAAAACCCCCAGGCAGCCTGACTTTGATAAATGATTTTAACTGTGGTTCCAAAATAACAGGAATGCATTAAATAGGTGCTGGCAGCATCCAGGGACAAGCAACACTGCACTTGTATTAATCAATCCAGCCCTGGCCCTACTGCAGACATGATTCATAAGCAGAGCGCAGCATCATAGAAAAGCAGCTCGATATTGTGGAAAGGACACTCTGCTAAAAGTCAGGAGCATCAGGAGGTACCTGCAGATATCCTTGTGCACAACATGCTATTTGCCACAAGATGCTAAATGCTTTTCCAGCAGAACGTTACTCAGTCCTCCCAGCACCTTCTGTAACGGGCAGTGGTGTGTTGCAGCCAGCTTGGACCGGCTTATGAGAGCCTCTCTTTGTTGTTTCCATCTTTCCCAGATCCGTGTTCAGTGATGTCACACTGGTAGCTTGAAATCAGCCATACTGGGACTATTTGCATCAGAGAAATCAGCACACGCAACAATGCAGGGCTTTTTTTTTTCCCTCTGGAGAATTGATTATTAAACATTTACCAGCGCACTACAGGTGATAATTACCATTATTAACGCCTTTTTATAAATGAGGACACAGGCTCAGAGAAGTCAGGAATCTTCCCCAAAGCTATGCAGCTAGGTAGTCATGGAGTCTAAACTGAATCTCAAGTCTGTCTGGCTCCAAAGCCCATGCCTGCAACCCATATGTGACATGTTAGTGCCTCAGAAGATCCCTGGCCCGGTGCCAGCTCAGATGACTTGGAACTCATCTTTAAGCCTCTCTTTTTGAACTCCAGCCCCCTGCTCAGTAAATTGGATGATTTAGATGGAAAAATCACACAGTTAACAGCTGGTTTCATCCGGTTAATCTAGCCTACTGTGGCCATCACTCACATGAATTCACACTATGTCATTTCAAAACCCTCCAAGAGGAAGAGAGACTCAATTTTTTTGGCGTCAGCTAAAATTTTTCCAGCATAACATACACGTTCTGACATTCTCAGTATCTTCTGTTCTAGTTTAGTATCTTTCCCTTCACCATCCTATACATACATGCACCTTCATCTTTCAGGGCCTGACTCCCTCTCTTCCACCCTGGGAGACAATGTGTGTTTTGATTAGGACAGATGATAAATGCAAGATAATTCAAGGGTTTACGATACTTTCAAGACAGGTCTAACCCAAGTGAAGGACCTAAGTAGGAGCCATGTGATAGTATAAGGACATAAGACATTCTTGTTTGTCTAAAATAGTAGCCAAATGCCTTTGTTCCCAGTGGATGTTCAAAAAGTGTTTGTGGAATAAATAAATGGCAGGAAGAAAAAAAAATTTGTGATAGCTACTGATTAAAAGTCATTCTTTAAATAAAATATTTCAAGGCTATTATTTCAAGGATATGTTCCCCTGGCCCAAGCACCACATTTTGCATTCAGATGCTTTGTTCTTGCTGTCATGGAAACCTTGATGGAAATGAAGGAAAGAAGCCTGTATCCTGGAACCACCGCCATCTTCACGGAGTGCTTAATACTGTTGTGCCTCCTCCCCTCTGGGATTTTAGAGGTTTATCTAGATAAAGGGGTCTCTACAGAGCACCTACTATAACAACAGCCTAGCAAAAACTGCAGTATTTCTGAGTGATAAGCAAGATGCGAACACAGACATAAAGATTTAGAGACATCACCCACCATGCACGATCATTCATTTTTCACTACTGTTGACATTCCTTAACGCATTTGCATATAGCATCATCAAATGTCTCCATTCAGTGTCCCAGTGCTTGGGAGCTCAGCCTCATGCCAGAGCAGATAAAAGAAATCTTTAATTCTTGGGAGCTTCATTTGTTTCCTGGTTCTTTATTCTCTGCCTCCTTTCTTCTTTATTGTGAATGCTCTGCTTCCCTGATCTAATTTGATTTTCTTCTCTATTTCATCTTCTTAGAACACCATGCATCCTTATTTTCTCGGAATGTACCTTTGCTTACCAGAGCACCCATTAAGTCAAGCTGAGTATCTTTCCTGTTAAGGACATCACTAATAGTTCTTTTTTTCATGCATTATACACATTATTCATGTTCTTCAATTTTGAAACTATAGAGAAGCAAACCAAAGAAAACCAAAAAATCATCTGTATCTTCATTACTGCAAACGATTATAACTGTTAATAATCTAGAATATTCTATATTGATTTCGTAATTTTTTCCTAACTCAGCATGTCTTTAGATCAATGGTTTAAACCAGTGGTTCTCAACCAGGGGTGGTTTTGCTTTACTGATTCTCCCATTCCCCCTGCCAGGGGATATTTGACAAAGTCTGGAGACAATTTTGGTTGCTACAACTTGGAGGGGGATGCTCTTGCCATCTCGTGGGTAGAGGTCATGGGTGCACAGAATGGCCCCCACAACAAAGAGTTATCCAGCTGAAAATATTCATAGGGTCAAGATTGAGAAACCTTGGTCTAGACAAAGCCCAGTACATTCTAGGGTTTCCCACACCGCCTATTATATTTCCAGTTCCTCTAGTCAAAATTGTGGTTTATTCCTGACTGTCTTCCTCTTGGAGCCCAGCAATGATCATTCACCCGTAGAAGTGTCAGGCAATTCATGAACACACACTAGTGAGTGAAGGACTTGCTCCTTCTCTGTCTCTGCTACAGTCCTATGTCCCTCCCCAGATCTGCTTAGAACCTACATGTTTTCATTTTCCCTCCCTTAAATGCCTCTCTCTCTCTCTCTCTCTCTCTCTCTCTTTCTCGCCCTCTCTCACTCATTTTGTACCCAAGTGCTCTGAATTATCTTTCCCACATTTCATTACGGACTTCGTTATTTACTCTTCACATTCTTTGAAGGATTTGGTCTTTATGATGAACCAACAAAAAAAGTAATGGCATCACTCGAGGGGAAGCCTAAGGGGACAGGAAAGGCTCCAGAGAGCTGTGGGCTCCTAGGATACCAGAGGAGAAGGAGAAAGCAATGAGACTGCCCAGGTCCTAGGGCCCTGACATACACGTCAGACACCTCAGTGTCAAAAAGACTTCTTTCCCTTCTCAAATGGCTGGAAGGACAGGGTCCATACTCCTGTGTGATCTCCAAGAGCTTGAGGCATTATGGGACTTCCAGAGGCATTATGCATATGGTAGAGCTTATTTTTGTAAAGGCTATTTCCTTTTAATGAAATACTTTTCTTCCATCTTGAATATAAAACATTTTAAAGAGTTCTGGATGCTCCATAAACACTGGGTTTGATTGTACAGATGTTTGAGCCAAGCAAAGTCCTCTTCTGCCCTGTTCCCCTGTCCCACTACAAGCATCCTGGGTACCAATGGGGTAAATCTTCACCCAGAATCATGTCTCCAATAATAATGTGTTGAGTAAATAGAATTTGACTATCATGATGGATGAAGTTCATAGACTTTTACAGTCTATAAAGCGTTTTTACACCCCGTGTGTTACTTGTTTCTCGCAATCGTGTGAAGTGTATAGGGCGCCTGATTTAACATAAGAACTGATATTCCTCTCTCTGCCATTTGGTATCTATGTGGCCTTTAAGCAAGCCATGCAGCCTCTTTGAACTTGTTTTCTCATCTGTAAAATTAGGATAATTATTCTCTTTTTACTTGGTTCCAGTGAGATTCAAATAAGAAAATATATTAGAGAGAAAGGTTTCTGTCAGCAATAACGCATGTTGCAGACACAAGCAACTATTTTGCAGATGGGGGAACTGAAGCTTGAAAAGATTGGTAACTCTTTGAATGTTATCCACCTAGTACGTCCTAGATTTGCATCTCTGTGTTTGTATACAGATAGTCCCTGACTTAACAATGGTTCAGTTCATGACTTTTTAACTGGATGATAGGTTTATTGGGGTATTACATTTATTTTCAACTTATGATATTTTCAACATATGATGAGTTTATCAGGGCATAACTCCATTGTAAGTAAAGAAGCATCTGTATTCTGATACCACATTCAGTACTCATTCCACTTGGTGTTTTCTAAAACTCCTTTCTTTGCTCTATGTGTTCTTAAAACTTAGCAATTCCATAATATATATTCTACAATAGATGCCTGGTGCAATGATAGTCACAAAGTCCGTAGATACTGAATAAAATACTCTGCCCACCTGAGTGATTACTTTAACGTAATAATGGAATAGAACACATATTCCCACTGCTTTTATAAGGTAATTCCATACCAAGAGGAAGCATTGCATAGTGAATACAAAGTGGAGTTCTGACATCAGACAATCCCAAGTTTAAAGCTAAGCTCTGCCAATTATTAACTGCATGACCTTGAACAAGTTACACAATATTAATGAACCTTTAGTTCCATATCTTTAAAATAAGGATAATGACATTTCATAAAATTGCTGTGAGAACTAAAAACATTATAGAAAGAGACCTGAGCACTAGGCCTGGCATATTTCATGCACATAACAAATGATATTTATTTCTATTCTTTGGTGCTAAATTTCTCACCCAATGTCTTCTTTTCTGTGTTATTGAGCTAGTTTTATTTCAAGGCAATTTGAAATTATGAAAGAAACATCGATTCCATGTTCTGAGAACAAAAATTTGTTTAGAGCACAGCAGGGAGAAGTAAGAGTGGAAGAAAATTTTCTCTTGAGTTGGTGGCTCAAAGGGATTCATTTCTTTGCAAGGAGTTTTCTGAAAAAAAAAAACATGAAGAAGTTGATTTTCTTTTATAAGAGCTATAAGTAAATAAATGGAATTCTTCCTTCTAGTCTTGTTCAAGATAGACATAGAATATATATATATCAGTGACAGCATGCCCTGATTAACAACACATTCGCCTTTAAGATAGAAAACATTTGTCTTGTTCAAAAGCCAAGAGACAAATGAAAGTTCTTAATGCAGAAATAATTAATGGGGTTTGTTGAATGGTCCAAAAGACTTTTGGAAGAATGACTAATAGTCTTATTTTTAACTACCAGGGGTGAAAAACAAAAACTAAAAAAATTATACCCCTGACTGACCTTAAGTAATTAAAAGGACCTCCTGCTTAATTTCTTTCTGTCACTTATTCCCAAGGGCCTCCACCTCCAAGCCCGCAGGGCAGGGGTAATTTTCTGTTAGAATCCATCTGCAAAAAAAAAAAAAAAAAAATGCTTTGTTGCTGGACTGTGTCTTCCGTGTCACAGTGTGGGGGCTTGTTTTCATGCCAGGTCTCAGCAAACAGCTGAAAAGCCAAGAGTATTTTGGAAGAGCTGACACCCCCAGTTATCAAGCCGTAAGCTCTTTCCTCTACTGATCTTTGCACATCATGAGAATAAAGTCAGCCAATGACTCAAGATAAATTTTCCAAACACTCTTTTCGAATAACTGCCCCTGCTGTGGAGCTGTAGTCCTCAGCCACCTGACCTTCCTGTTCAAAGCTTCCAATCAATTCCCCAGCCAAGGGCTGTCTCTCTGGAATTGAGAATGCTGCTGCTGAAATTTCAAAGATTGACATTTTTGAACACCTGGGTGAGAACCTCCTGGTGAGATAAGACAGACAAATAATAGAGTGGGATCATCAACATACTGGAAACCTTTAGCATTCAGGAGATGGATACACAATGATTTGAAAGGAATCATAGCTTAATACTTGTGGCCAACGTTTTTGGTGCTAATGGAAATATATTGCACACTTTTTTCCTCGTGATGTGCCCAGCTGGAATGAACCTTTTTCAGTCTCCAAAGACTCAGCATCAGCAATGGGAAAAATAGAGAAAAACACAATCAAGCAGATAGATTTTTCTGCTCATTGTATTGTAAACAACTAAGTTACAAAACCCATTAGGGAGAAACTGATACAATGCCTCAGGTAGTAGAAAGAATACACATTTGTAAAATGTCATGAATGCTTATTTAGTTGAAGGAAAAGAAGCCCATGGCAAACGAAAGCTGTGATTACAAGCCCGGAGCTTTCTGCTCAACATCACTTTCACCACTGCTGAACAATAGCCCATGACAGCCATTATTCCGGCAGATGTGACGAGGACGTCAGCAGGTGACGAGGCTTCTGATGCAGTTGCTTCTAGAGGAGTCCATCCACAACCACACTGCAGTCAGTGATTTTTCAAGCCCAGCTACATGGCACAATCATTGAGGACCTTTAAGAAAAATTGATGCTTGGGTTCCTCTCTCCAGAGATTTTGATTGCATTGATGCAATCGAGTTTGAGAATCACCGAATCTGAACTGTAGGCCAAGGTGAATTAAAACCTAGAAGCAGGAGACTGGCTCCTTACTCAGCAGCTTCAACGTCACGGAAAAGGATCTCTGTGGTTCACCCATGATCTTGGTTTCCTCTCCACTGCCCTGAGCAGTGGGATTGTTGAGTCACTGAATAGAGCCATCCACGGAGCAGGATGTGAGAGGATCGAACAACCCAACAACCTGGCGAGGCACCAATCCAGCCATGCTGAATGTAGTCAGGTGCCGAGCCGGGGACGGGTGCTCCTAAAGCAGAGAACTAGTGAGCAGAGCAAAGCTAGCAGAGCTCCTGGGAACAGTCTGCATCATCAATGGAGTGAGAGAACAGTATATGCAACAGGAGAAGAAAATAAGACTATTTTTGAAAACGAACAAAGGGACCTACCAACAGTATCTATTTTGTGCTGTTAATAAAATTTCAAGACAAGGAGAATTTCATAAAACATGCTAAACAGTATTAAGGGGCACTAGAAGGAGCAGACACAGAGAGAAGCTTACAGAGCGGGAAAGTGTGGAAATATCTAAGGAAAAGAAGGTGGTTCATCTTGGTAGGCGCACAGAGAGTGTGAGGGAATTTGCAAGCAACAAGGTTAGCAATGTCATTCAAGAAACTGGCATTTCAGAGGTAGAACATTACATTCCAAAACAGTGTCAGAAACAGAAATGAAACATTTTTATTTCTCTTACCTATAATTTTTAGCATAACTGATTCTAAACTTGCTATGCAAACTAATTAGGATTATGAAAACAATCACCAAGTAAACACTGAGTGTAGCAAAAAAGAATATGCTGTACTAGATTCCCAATACTTTTTTATGTATAATTCCCAAAAGCAGCATATGGTTCTTCTCTGAATATTTACATGAAAAAGTAAAATGCTACTAAAAAATACGTATCACAAGCCAGCAAGAGAGAGACAGAGAAAGAGAGAGAAAGGAGGTGGGAGGGAGGGAGAGAAAGAGAGAAATCTAGAAACCAAGAAGCTATCTGAAGAAGAATTTCTGGTTCTTGCTATATTTCACCCTCTTTTAAAAATTGGAAGAAATAATACTGTAGCATCCAGAGCTGTGTAGATGTATTTTCATTGCAGCTTCATTGGCTTCAACAGCAAAGCCAGAGCAAAGAGACCATAAACCTTTCCGCACAGCCCAGATCTTTGGAGGGGTGTGTAAACAGAACCATAAAAATTGCACTGAAAGCTGATACTTGGCAGCCAGTCAAGACCTCTCCATTTCTGAAATTAAATGGCATGGCTCCTCCAAGAATGGGAGATTAGGGGACAATCGAAAGGCTGCTGCATTTTTTCCTGCAACTATAAGCCAGATGGTTTTAAAAGTCAAATGTTCCACACATGAGTAAGTCACTGCTCTAAATGAATTACTTTGGGCTCTGCAAAATGGAACCTGAGCCCTCCATGCCATCGAGAATGTTCTGCTGCACCGTCAATCTTAGGGTAAAACGCTCACCAGCTCATTCAACACCTTAACTAAAGAAAAAGTATGGTGACAGAGGCCCTAAAGAGCATGTTTAGAAAAAGCATAATGTAATCTTTATCATGTGCAGGGAAAACAGAATCCCAAATCGTGTGAAAAAAATCTTTTCATTCAAGGAGGTGGAGACCAATGCACCAGTACAGGTGCGTATAAAAGCCACTGCTCCTGATAGAGTGAAAGCTATGGAAGCAACATAGGTGCAGATGCTAGAGCCAAAGTCTACTTACTGAAGATAGGGGCCTAGGAGACCTGGGCAATACTGATCATCTGATTAAAAGAATCTGGTTGTCACCACTACCATCCCTGCTCAGTCCCTGTGCCTGAATCACTGCTTCCATACCTGCTGGGCAGGAGCCCCTGAGCTGACAAAGCCCTTGGCCTCTTGTGGAGCAAAGATCAATGGCCTTTGCTGTGTCACTTTTAGAGCTGTGTCACAGCTGCAAATGGCAAAGGACTAAGAGTTATAGCTTTTAGCTTTGCATGCATAAAATAAATACACACACACACACACACACACACACACACACACACACACACACACACAGAGGGCCATCTTCCCTAAGAAGGAGTCTGGGCACCCGGGTCTAAACGCTGTGGTCAGAGACCACCTCTTCCTGTGTTCCAACAGGGAGGACACTGCCCTTCTCCAACGGAAGGGGGCAGTCTTGGCTCTTCAAAGTTTTCCACAGGACTACATTTCTTCTTTAATGGTTCCGAAAGTTTTGCTATCTCTACCATGGCTGCCACAGTTACCATCGTTATTATCAGTGGAGACTGGGTCTTGCTTTTCTCCTCTCTCTGATGTCAGGGAGCAAGCTTTCTCAAAGCCAGCTCCAGTCCGCCCCACCTGGGAGCCAGGGCTAGCAAGAAGTAGAAGATGCCCCGCACCTCTTCCAGCCCCAAAGCCTGCCTGGTGTCCCAGCCCACATTCAGGATGGTTGCTAGTGGGAATGTTCAGTCCCCTCCGGGGAAAACGCACCACCACCTAGAGCCATGCCCTCAAGACCTCAAAAACCAATCCCAAGATAGTAAGACCCATGTTTCTAGGTGAGAGTTATTGGCTTATTGTACCTTATTTATGATCAATTGTTTATACTCCATTAACTACATTTTGTCACACATCTCCCTGGAGGCATGGGAGAGGGCTTTTCTATCCTCTAAATTTAACAAAGGTCCAACTACTGTCTATTATGAACAAGGCCCTCTGTGGGATGCTGGGAGATGGGGGTAGAGAACTGTATGAGAAGTACCTCTGCCCTCAAAGCTCACATAATATGGTAAGGAAGACATTGATGCATGAAAAGACTTATAAAATTAACAGAGTACAGTGTTATGGGAGGTAAAGGAAAACACAGGCAAAAGTTCACCTTGCAAAAAAAAGGAAACTCAACTATTGAGTACTTCATACAAAGGCCTTTGAAAGTTAATAGCATCCCGAAAGTGCCTATGTCTCATTTTTGATTTTTTTATAGATCAGAAAGAAACTAAAAAGCTTTATTTTTTTTTTCCTTTTTTTTTTTTTCCTCCTTGGGGGTAGGGATAGGTAGTGAGAGGAAGTTTAGGCTTTGAAAAGCCTTCACAAAAATGCCTTCAACAGCTCTCCGTGTACCCGTTGATGTCTCCTCTTTAACAAAATTTGATTTTAATATGCAGAGGGAATGCAGGTTAGTTACACAGTCGAGTTTATGGGAATGCAGATTGAGAATTACACTTTGACTCGCTGCTAGGGTAAAGTCCATCTGATCATTATCGAAGGAGAGCAAATAGAGAATTCACTTACGAGGTTGTAAAGGTCTTTGTTCCTCCATGTCTCCAGGTCTTCCTCCATCCTGTTCTTTCTCCTCCACTCTTTAAATTAACACTAAATAAACATGGTTTGACAGTAATGGAAGACCTCACAGAGTCATTCCACTTCAAATATTTGAATATCTATGATAGAGATTCTGAGTTTTCCACTCACCTTGACTTGTTTGACCTTAATGTATCAAAGTGTAGGATGCATATGAGAACTAGAAAACTCCGAGATTGTAAGGGTAATTTTTGCTTCCTCCCGTATGGATCTGTCACACTGAAAAGGACCCTTATTGATTGGATTGGTATTTGATTAACAGTGCTTGGGGATTGTTTCATAAAATGAAGCCCTGGACTACAGCTACTCACTGTAGTTTGCCTTAATTGTAGCCTGAGGGATATGATGCCTCCTCAACTAAAATGGAAGCTTCTCAAAGGTTCCAAAACTTGCATTTATTTTGTGTTCTTTTCAATATGCAGAACAGCACGGGGCACAATTATGGCAGACATTTACTAAACATATTTATTGGTTGAAATGTGTTCCAACAGAGTTGATTTTTTTTAAATAAAAATAACATTTTGGAAGTTTACTTTTATTATATACTTTTAAAGGTATTTTATCTTCATAGGTGTGATTTTTCTTAGCAGATCACAGCATTTGCCTATAATTTTTTTAAGCCACATTGTCATTCTTCAACATCTACTTTTTCTCTCTCCCCAAATACCTAATGATTTACGAACTAACAGATTTCACTTTGAAAAAAAAAAAATTCTGTCTCTGTTTCTGTCCAAATCCTAGTCTTAAAACAAATGATGCTTTTAGAATATGAGTAACCAATACGACCCCTGATTTATTCTTTAGCCTCTTAAGATTTATATATAACATTTTCTCAAAGAGTACAAGCTATAAGCCAACAAATCAATTTTACAAAGTCGAGAAAATATGAGTCTAAGAAGTCTCATTGAAATAAGCTGTGAACTTTGGGGTCATCACTTGAATTCTCTGGAGCCATCAAAACATCTTTCTTCCTTTCAGAAGAAGCTTTCTAGAAGCATGGGGCACAAGGGGGAATAGTATACAAAAAAATAAAATGAGAATCTTCAAAAACTTAACACCTTCAAAATAATATCTCAAGATCACTATTAGTACTCATGTGTCACAATCAGAGAATACAAGGGCAGCCAGCAGGTGGTAGAAATGCCAGGAAACAGAGGAAGGTCAATGTAAAACAGCTGGCCAGAGTCCTGAGGCATCAGCATAGTGGTCAAGTGCAAGAGTAATACGTGTGTCGTTTTTCCAGTCTGGAAACTACCAGACAGAAATGCCTGTTACGCTGGCAGTAACTTGGAAAATAGAAGGTTGGTGAAGATGTAGGGATGTCATTAAAAAGTGAAAAAAGCCAGTAGGAATTTCCTTAGGTAAACTTGTCACTCTTGTCGAAAGCTTCAAGGGAAAACTAGCACAGGGCACATGCCCAGCTCGGATCCAGGTGGTTCCTCCATGATCCATTATGGCAAATCGAGGCCTGGCTTCCAGAGGGCAGGGAAACGCTGACCTTCGATATTTAATTGTCTATTGATACGACAACCCAATGACTTTGTCTAGTTTGGAAAATACAAAGAAACAGTCATCTCAGGTAACTATATGTGAGCCAGAATTTGGGGGATTCTAATGTTATACATGGCTCTAACTCTGACAGTAAGACAATAAGCTACTGTATTTCACTTTCCTAAAAAAAAATGTGGAACATATTAATATTCCCACTCTCACCCCTATTCAAGCAGGTGTTGCCTTGCATATAAAGATCATTAGAACAGGAAAATACAAGAGGTGCCATATCACCATTGTTTCTTATAGCTGAGTAGTACTCCATGGTATACATATACCACATTTTATTAATCCGCTCTTGTATTGGTGGGCACTTGGGTTGTTTCTACATCTTCGCAATTGTGAATTGTGCTGCTATAAATATTTGGGTGCAGATATCTTTGTTATAGAATGTCTTTTGTTCTTTTGGGTAGATGCCCAATAATGGGATTGCTGGATCAAATGGTACATCTACTTGTATCTGTTTAAGGTATCTCCATATTGCTTTCCACAGACTCTGACTCAGCGGGGTGGGGAGGCAAGGGAAATATATGTAACCTAAACTTTTGTACCCCCACAATATGCTGAAATAAGAATAATAAAAAAAAGATCATTAGAACAAAGATTTTGACTTCAGGGAAAAAAGACTTCCTATGTAAAAAAATAAAATAAAAACAAAAAGAGTCTTGAAGAGATTTCTGCTACCAAATCCTAAAGATTCTAGGCCCTAGAAACCAAGACATTAAAAGAAATATGCATTAAAAAAAAAACCAGGCGATTCTGGATAAAGTTATTTCTATTCGTCTCCATTACTTGGAGAGTAATCTCTCAAAGACAAACTAACTGCCAGAGAAGGAAACTTACCGAAAAATCTGTGTTCCTAAAAGCTGTAATATATTCATTTTACCTTAGCTTCCATTTGCCAAAAGCATAAATCGCAGAAAGTCTCCATCAAAGCTAGTGCCAAATTGCAACTGTCTCCTCTGACTGTCATCTGGGAGATGGCTGCTATTCAGCTTCCTACCAGCTATGTGTAAAGAGGGGAATATTTTATGACGGAAGAGAGAAATAAGTTCTGAGATCTCCCGAGTTGACAGTTTTGATCCCTGCGCTACTCTTCCTTAGAATATGTGCGTCTCCCTGTCCCTACAATAGCAGAGCCATCAGCACCAATGTGCCTAGGAGAGGCTCATCTGCTCTGGAAGTCACCATGAGCTAATGTGAAGGCTCAAGGCTGACACCTCCAAAACCCGGGCTCAAGTTGAGTTTTTTCACCAAGTAGGCGTGTGACTTGGAGCTTGTCACTTCATACTCTAGCTAGATGACCCCAGGAATTTTTCTTTGCACATGGCTGTCAGATATCGTAGAAACATACAAGCAAACTCTTGGGAGAGATCTCAGAGCCCAATTCCGACCCACTTGTGCATGATTCTCTTCTAAAACTTTCTGGAAAAGATGGTCTGGGGGCTTATCCCTGAAAGTCTCCATGCCAGAGAACTCACCCCCCAAAACCCAGCCCTGTTGCCCTGTTTGTTTGGTTTGGCCAAGAAGGAGCTTCGTAAGAAGTAGAGCAAGTTACAGAAAGTGCAGGAGCTTTGGTGTTAGGGAAACTTGGGTTTGATTCCTAACCTTGGACGAATTATTTGTCCTCACTTTTGTCTACAAAACAGAAGGCTATTAACACCTTTTATCTTACAAGTTTGATAATAATTACATGAGCTAAGTGTTCAGTAAAACACCTTCTCTCTTCTGTTTGCCGTAACTGAAGGCAGGATGACTTTGAATGATGCTTGCAATAGCTAATTTACAATATATCTAGGGTTTTTGAAGTTTCCCCCAGGACAATAAAGATGCTGGCCATGGCCTTTTGGGAATATCAAAGTATGAGACAAAGCCATAGAACAAGAAGTCAGAGACTTGGCTGCAAAATTTTTTAGCAACAAACTCTTATTTCTAGTACATTTCTTCTACATCACCCACTCCCACCCCTGCATAAAAATGTGAATAGTTACCTAATTTTTGTATCAGTGACAGAATATGAGAACAACTTGAAATGATATTGTGGGGTTTGGAGCTTATAAAATCTTAGAGAAAACTTGTGTGAGAGTCAATTGTGGCCTAGCCATTACCTTATTCCCAGATAGGCCAATAAAGTCTACTCTGAGATTTCATTACAGTGGACACAAAAAGGTGTCAGTTCTGTCAACTCTAACTCTTGGGAAGTGTTTTTATTTTCTTTTTAATTTTTGACCAAATCGATTCATTCACATGGTTTGAAAAATCAAATCAAGTAAAGAGATGAAAATAAAAAACAAACTCTCTAAGCTCTAGTTTTTCTTACCAGGGTAACACTAACTTTTTAAAAGTATTTCTAAAATCATAGTTCTGGTGATTATCATGACCCTTTAAATGATTTTCTATTCCACAATATTTCTTGATTCATTAATGTTAAATGGCATCTGTAGACTTCCTATTCTGACATGAGATTTAATTCTCTTATATCATCCCAGCCCTCCCCTACCACTCCTGCCAGTATGAGTCCTTGCCTACTTTTTGTTTTTCTTTTAATTAGTTTTGCAACTTTAAATAAATGCTCACCATTATATTTCTTTTTATAATGACTATCAGAAATATCGCTTGCCTTTTAAATTGTCAAGGTCGATAATATTTACTTTCCTTTCGGAGGCCATAACTGTCTCCTGTGTTTTATCTAGAGTTTGAGTAGAAAAGCAGAAAGTGAATCATGTTTTGTTTGTTATTTCTCTGCCAACTACCATTCATTGCAGAGCTAAGTAGCTGTTGATGATTGATTTTGCTTTCTCATATAGCTTTTGGATTTTCATGAAGTTTCTAATCGGCTTCTCATTTCCTCACGTTGCCTTTAATACATTTTTAAGTAGTTTTGCCTTCTCAGGGATAATATCAAATCTAGGAAATATCATTTTTGCTAGATGCCTCCCTCCTAAGGCCTCCGTTCTGTTCCTTTCGTCTGATCCCTGTCTTCAGGCCTGCTGCAAAGCTCCATCCTTGAATTCCTGCTTTCCTCGGTCCCTCTAGGACCACCCTTTTGGAATCTTCTACATTCTTGGTCACTGTCCTCATTTTGTCAAAGCAAATTCTCAAGTAACATCCTAAGAAAATTTGTCTGGGATGTAAAACCTTAGTTGCTGTAAATGTCTTTATCCTTTACTCATTCAGACTGAGTGTTTGGCTTGGCATAAAAATAAATGTCTTTGAACATAATTTTCTCTCAGACTTTTTGAAATCATGTCTCCATTTCCTTTTAGCATCTAGTATTGCGGATATGAACTTAATATTAGTTTGATTCCCATTTCTTTGTATGTGACCTGGTTTTGCTTTCTGGAATTTTATAGAATCTTTCATTAACTTTGGCATTCTACAAGTTCACAGTCATTTATCTAGATTTAGGCCTTATTGAAATTTATTGTGCTCTAGGCGCCCCACTGGGCTCTTTCAATCTGAAGGCACTTATACTTTAGCTCTTAAAATTTCTTTTTTAGTATTTTTTCAGTAATGTCCTTCTATTTTCTCTGTGTCTCCTCTTAGTCAAACATTTACTTCCAATTTCAGTCCTATTGTGTCTCTTATCTTTTCATTTATCTTTTCTCTCTGTCTTTTTTTCTCTAGCTAGTAAAATTTTCCTCAAACTTACATTCCAACTGTGTAACTGAAATTTATATATTTTTACTAACGTTTTTAATTTCCAAATACTAATTCTTATCCTCTAACTTACTAATGTTTCAAGGCTCATCTGATCTTATTTGCAAAGATAATATTTTCTTAAATCTCTGTGAGCACACTAAGTTATTTTACAGATCTCTTCTTTACCCTGAGTAATTTTTGTTGGGGTCATTTTCCTATTAGTTTTCTTCACTTTATTATTGCAATGTTGCAAACTTGCCTCATGCTGATTGGTTGATCTTTGTATGTAAGCAAAGAATCCATCATCAGGCTTCACTTTACACGCAAGTGGCAGGTGGCTGGGGAACTCCTAAGTGCCAGAATGCAAAAGTTTTCATTAAGTAGGGCCCCAATTCAGATGGACTTCCCCGACTGTTGCAAGATAGGCTAGTCAATTTCTTCAGACTAAAACCTTCCTTTCTTAGCTTATAGTTTTGCATAGGGAATCAATATTTGGATCTCTAATACGCTGCACGTGGAATGGGGAAGCAGTAAGGAGAAACAATTGTTTTATATGAAGATATCCAAATATGTAATCTTATGTAAGTCCAACGTCTCATTCTTGGCCTTCCTCATACCTGATCTATTTGGATCCAGATGCTCTCTCTAGAGCAGTGATTCTCAACTTTTACTCTACATTAGAATCACCTGGAGGGCTTAGTAAAATACAGATTACCAGATTCATCCACAGAGTTTCTGATTCAGTAAAACTGGGGTAGAGCCTGAGAGTTAGTATTTCTAGCAAGTATTCAGATACAATGATGGTGCTGATCTGGGAACCTTACTTTGAGAACCACTGCTCTCCAGTTCTGCAAGGGAAAGCTGCTCCTATGTCAGCTGACCCCATCAACCCCACATATTTCAGAGCCAGATTTCCTTCACTCTGTCTCATTAGCCATCTGTCTTCTACTTTCTTTTCACAAAGTTGCTGACATCTCTTTTCTACTAATGATCCACCACCCAAACCCTATCTATGTTAGAAGTGATACTTTGTTTTGTCTTGTTTTTGTTTAATTGTTTTAATTCTTTACTATCACTTTCATAACTTTTAGGGAAAGAGAAGGTACTAAAATACATGATCAACCTGCCTTGTTGAGCCAAAGGCATACACTTATATTTCAGTACATCAGTATGTTCCTGGCACTGACATGTCTTTCTTCTATCTCACTCCCATATGTGTCCATAACTCTCAAGTTAAATTTTTTAAAACTTGATGGTAATTATAAAGATTTTTAGATGTCTGACAGTATCGAAAAGGAGATATTTGGGGAATAGAAGATATTTAAGTAACTCAAAAATTGAATGTAGTATAAATGGGCCAGCTGTTTACCAAGACCAATTTCTCTTCTTTTGGAACACCTAGAAAGTCTACATGTTATTGGTTCTGGATGATGGGCTGTGAATGGAAATGATGTGTGCCCTCTGGGCCAACGTGATTATGAAGTAGATGCACCTTCTTTATTTCTCCCCCCATCTGCCAGCTTAATGCACAGTCCTCTGAGGCCCTAGAAGAGGGTCAGAGCCACAAGATAGAAGGACCCTGGGTCCCTGAATGACTGATCTCAAGGAAGAACATCAATCAGAAACAACTTTATTGGACTGCTTGCTATGTGCTAAGCCACTGAAATCTTAGACATTACATCAAACTGCTTTACCTTAGTTAATAAATTAAGTGACATAAAAAGGTCCTTCCTGAGTCTATAAATATATTTGGGATAAATTAACTTTGCATTGGGTATAGTTTACAGGACTTCTGTTTTACGAAAGCTCCAGATCTCCATAGACTTTCACTACAGCAGTGTATTAAATCATTTTTAGCTGACATATTGCTTAAAATTTATTCTTATAAATCTAAAGAAAATGTTCTTGTTTCATCTGTACTTTAATAAATAAAATCTCACATTTAATTATAATGAGTCAAATGAGATAATAAATAGAAAAGTGCTTTCCAAAAATGATGCTTTCATCCTTCAAGTGCCGCATAATAATTAACTTTTCTGAGGAGTAAGGGTGAATTAGTGACAATTCTAAATTGTTCTTTGTATTGATTTGTTAATTGATCTTGTAAATTTTAGATTCTTCCCCAGCAGACATCCGATTCAAAGCTATCGGAGATCTTAAATTAGCTTCCTCAGCTCAATTCATAAGTTAGTGCCACTGCATAGTTGTACAAAGCCTAATTTTTGTATTACTCAACTTTTAAAACACTAGAAGTTTTAATTAAACATCATCAGTGCTTTTAACCTTTGGAAACTCTGAGGATCCAACTGCAATACGTCATAAGTTATCAACCATGACTGAGAACCCTGAAGGCCAAATGAAGCTAATCAGGCATAGTCCCGTTTTGATAATTGAATCACTGGCTTCATTCCACATATCTAGACTTGCCTCTCAAAAGTGTGAGTTCTTATGCTCTAGCCCTCAGCTTCAATATTAAGATCTTCCCTGCAAAGAACCAGGAAGAGAGAAAGAGAATTTGAGAGCCCTTCACTTCTTCCAGAGACGTGACATTCAACAGGGTATTTATAAAAATCTCAGGTTTCTACATTCTACCTCACAAACACATTTTAAGCACATATTACATATCACATTATTCTTGATAATAATATTATATTCAAAAATAGTTTACAGTAATAGGTAACAAATTATGCTGAAATGATATAACCAAGTTCTGTTAGAGTCTGGAGGAAGCAAAGATCACTTCTACTTTCAGTTTTCTCAAGACCTTTCTTGAAAGGATGAGATTTCAGCTAAACTCAAAGACCAATGCTATTTCAACAGGCAGCGAGAAGCAGGAAGTATATTTCAGGGGAATAGAATATGACCACAGAAAGCCCAAAGTAGTTTAAGAGCCATTGAGAGGTCAACGTGAATTGAGTGTGAGATTCAGGAGTAGGAGAATGGGGAAGAAGGATAGAGAAGATATTCTAAATTCCAAGCTAATCTGGAAGATCATGAGCTTTGAAGACAGGCAGCCTTGAGTCTGGTTTCTACTCCTATAACATCAAGCTACATGACCTTGAGCAATTACTTAATCCCTCAGAGCTTCCCTTCTACGTTGATAAAATGGGGATGATAGACCTAAATTGCTGGTCTGTGAATGGCTGAATGTGAAGATGAAATAAAATAATACATGTAAAACCCTAACAAAATGCTCTTCAACAGTGTGAGTACTTTCTTCCTCTAATATTTCTGTTATTCATTTTAATAAGTAATGCATTGGTATTAATATATATGTTTTCTGATCAAAGTTATGATCCAGTATTATGAGCTAAGAGAAATGCCAAGGGCCAACCAGTCAGTTCCTTTTGGTAGTTGAGGGTAAAAAAGATAAAGAATTCTGTATTAACCAAAAATATTTATTCAGCTCAAAGCATATGTTAGCCAACGTCTCATCTCTCTCTCTCTCTCTCTCTCTCTCTCTCTCTCTCGAATTGGACAAAAAACAATAAATCCTATTCCCATTTAATAGCCAAGACTTAAAGATAAGAACTATATAATTTAAGAGAAATAACTTAGAAACATTAGAAAACCTGCTATCAATGCTATCAATTATGTGTATAACTTTCTGGATTTCACTTTTTTCATCAAAAAAGACAAAATACATAAATTCGCCCTACCTAGCTGTCATGATTGTTATGAGAACTAAAATATGATAACATTAAGTGAAAAATGCCTTGAAAGTTACACATACTACATTTAAAAACCAGTTGGTCCATCGAGTCACAATCTATGGTTCTGAACATTCACTCAAGCCATTCTATACAGCCAGTGTTAGAGGTAGCCCTCTTCACACTCTACCTCCAACAATTTATGTGGACACACTGCTCAGAATCTTTTTTGCATCCCACAGTAGCTCTAGACATATGTCCCTGTAATAGACACAATCTCTTTCACATAGTTTCTTTGTGAAAGTTGTTCAGAAATCTGTTCACCTCTATTAACAGGTTATAGGACGGCATTAGCAAGTTTATCTAGTCACTAAGATCACACAGAAAGCTCAGTAACGTAACGAGCAATGCGCAGTCCTTAGAGTTGAGCAGAATGATTTGTGATCTCTGATTGACCAACTGTGTGTCTCTAAGCAAGTTATTTAACTTCTCTGAAGACGTCTGTGTGACATGGGAAAATATTTTTCTTACAAGCTGTCAAGTCTAGCAACTAATAATAAGTTTTAAATAATTTATTCCTTCTCTCTTCCCTAGTATATAAACTGAAAACTCAGTTCTACTTTACAACTTCAGAGCCCTGTTATTAATGTTAATTTATCAGCCCTAGGCTGCTTCCAACAGTGTTATCCATCACTGTGTTAGGATGCTGATGAAGGAGGAAGAAGAGGAGAGGAAGAAAGAGGAGAAGGAAGGGAAGGCTAAGAACACGGCCAACAGCAAAGCACATTACTAGAGTAATGTGGAATTGGACTCCACTGTTGTTCAGAATCTTAATCCTGTACATTTTTACGTAATCCCAGGGCTATGTGTGCTTCCTGGTATCCAATCCAAAGTGAATCGGATCTAAAACTCAGAAATGACAGCTGTTGCTAACATTATTATATCACTTTTTCATTTTTATCTCACTAACCACTCCTAAATTGGATGAAGTGAACGCATCCGAAGTGTAAGTAGGTGTCTATGCTGACTTTTGCACTGAATTTATAAAGACTTTAAGCATGAATTTCAATTGATATTCCATGGACTTTTGCCCTTTCTTCACTGTTTTAGAACTGAGGTTAACTGATTCATGAGTAATGAGATAATGTCAGAAGGAAACACTTTGCCTTTCTGATGATTAAGGTAAAATATCTGCCTCATCCTGACAAAAATCACTTTGGCAAATATAAAAAGTTTAAAAGGCTTACATGATGAAGTACCATCTTATGTCTTTGCCAATAGCCCTAGTTAGATTTTTCCACCAAATAGGTTTTAACCAAATCTTGCCTTATCGTAGTCATTAAAATGTCATATTATCACTGTATTTATATATCAAATAGCTCACAATATATTATCAAGTAATTATTTATTATGTATGATGCATGTAAGTACTATTTTCAGCTATAATCAAATTATCATAAATTTAACCAGTCTATAGGGTCTTACTCCACCTTATGATGAAGTCATAGGGTCCAGGCCCCAGTGTTTTGACCAATGTCATCCTGTTACACATTGTTGTGTAAGTTTTTAAGGGGAGGTCCTTTTCTTTCTTCTAAAATGAAAATGAACCAGTGAAGGTCATTGTGATATTTTGGAAGAACCGGGGAGTTTATCACTGGGGAGGGTTTACATGGACGTGAAACGGCTCTCCTGGCAGCGGTGCCCCCAGCCCAGTGTCTGGCTCTGAGCTGTTGCGTGATCCTTCAACAGGCTCCTGCAGTTGCACCAGACAACCTTTTTCTGACATCACTACATTTCCCAAGGTTGGAGCTATTGACTCATAAACAAAACCGTGTCTTCAATTCACAATGCAGTCACCATTACACTGAGACAATCCTAGACCAGTCCCTTTTCTGAACTCTTTCTCCTCCTAGTGTCTCATGAAACCTTTCCACAATCTTCTCCCTCTCAGCTCTGCGTCACCGACACAGAATGGCATTAAGGTCACCCTGACCACAACTCCACAAGAATAAGAAATGATACACAAATTTGGAGATTCAAAACTAAACAAGGGTGAGAAGTCATTGTACTCTTCCATCCCTGAGGCTCTGTCACCACTGCACCATGCCCACCCGGTGACATGCCATCCCTGAGCTGGGTTGCTGCTACACCCTACCCCTAAGGCCAAGCTACTGCAGAGCTTTTCTGTCCCCTAAACCCATTCCAGTGGCTGTTGAACCCTGCCCCACAGGGCCTGGCTGAAGTGGTGCCCCAGCCCCCAGGAATCTCAGACCTCCTGCATGCAAAAGCAGTCAGCCTACATATGCTCATGCCACAGGTAAGGCAGCACCCTGCCCTCCAGGGCTCTGAGCCTCTGGCACACTGGAGCAGTTGCACCCCTCAGCTCCGCAGCTGACACTGTGCCCCATGCCCCAGGGATCAGAGGCTCTGCCACCCCATGTAGCTGCTTTCTGGGCCCAGTAAGTGTGCTACCCCATATCCCAGGGTATCAGAACTTTTGCTGAGCTGAGCCACCCTCCAGGCTGAACAGCCTCAGTGCCCTGCCTACCTGGAACTGGACTAGCCCCCCATGGTCCAAGCTGCTGAGGCACCCCGAATCCCTGGGCATGGAGTCATTGTGCTGCTTCTCTTGCCCCACGGCCCAAACAACAGTGGTGTTTTGCCATTCTTGGATGCTTGCTGCTGCTGTCCCCAGCCTCACAGAGCCTGAGCTACTGCCATGCCCCACCATCCCAGAGTCCAGAGCCACTACGGTGTGGTACCTCATCCACTCATAATTCATATTATGAGGTTTGAAGAAGGTGAAGAGACAGCAAAGGGGACAGAAGGCTTATCTAATGAACTAATTGCTGAAAACTTCCCAAGTCTTGGGAGAGTGGGAGAGATATGAATGTGTAGGTCCATGAAGCTCAAAATTTCCCAAACAGATACAACCCAAAGAGCTGCTCTCCAAGACACATTATAATCAACACTGTCAAAAGTCAAAGGCAAAAAGAGAATTTTGAAAGCAGCAAGAGAAAAATGTCAAGTCACGTATAAAAGAATCTCCGTTAGACTATCAGCAGACTTCTCGGCAGAAACCTTGCAGGCCGGGAGAGAATGCATTTCATTTGTTCTTTTTCTTCCTTTCCCTGTCTCCTTTTGGATTACATGAGTGTTTTTGGTATGTTTCTTTTTATCTCCTCTACTAGTTTACTACCTAAACCACTTTGCTTATTTTCAATGGTTGCTCTGCTTCTTTAACTTATCATTGCTTATCTTCAATTTTACACTGCTTCATATATGATGTAATAACCTTACAACAAAATATTTTCTACTCACTTGTCTTTTTAAATTGTTGTCATATATTTGCTTCTGTATCTGTTACAACTTTTATAATAATTGCTGTAATATAATTTATACCTTAACTGTCAATTTCATTTCTATAGTATAAAACAATAAAAATATATTTACATTTCCTAGCTTGTTCAGGATTTGCAATGCTCTTCATTCCTTTGCATGGATCTGAGTTTCCATCTGGTTTCAGATTCTGTCATTCTGAAAAACTTCTTATAATATTTTTGGCGCCAATCTGCCAGCATTAAATTCTCTCAGTTTTTGTCTGAAAATGTCTTTATTTTATCTCCATTTTTAAAGAATATTTTTACTTACTATACAGTTTTAAGTTGACAGAGTTTCTTTTGGCACTTTAAAGTTTGATTGTCTCCTGGTTTGCATTGTTTCTGACAGGAAATCCATATTAATTTTTATCTTTACTACCCTGGATGTGATGTGGTGTAATGTAACATACAAACGTTTCTCTGGCTGTTTTTCAGATTTTTGCTTTATCATTGGTTTTCAGCAGTTTGATTATAATGTACCTTGAGGTGGTTATTTTTGTGTGATTATCCTCCTTAGGATTCCTTAAGATTTGTCTATTTGTAGGTGATATTTTTCATCACATTTGGAAAATTTTCAGCCACTACTTCTAATATTTTTTCTGCCCCTACTCTTGTCCCAGTTCTTCTCCTTCTAAGACTATAATTACGTGGATGATACACAGTTTAAATTTTTTCATAGGTCAATGAGTCTCTTACTTTTTTTCAGCCTTTTATTAAGTTTCAGTTAGGGTAATTACCATACTACCTTCAAATTCTGTGGGTTTTTTTTTTTCCTTTTTCAGTGCCTCATCTGCTAATAAGCCAATCCAGTGAAGTTTTAATTTGAGATATTACATTGTCAACTCTAGAAATTATTTTTATATCTGTCTGTTCTCTCCTTATGTTTGTTTTCCTTTAAATCCTTGAACATATTTATTATAGGTGTTTTAAAGTCCTTTTTCAGCTAACCCTATCATTTCTATTATTTCTTGGTCTATTTTTGTTGCCTACTTTTTCTCCTGGTTATTGGGCACAATTCTTGTTTCTTTGCATATCAAGTATCTTTTTTTTTTTTTTGGATACTGGACTTTGTAAATGTCACTTTATTGAGCATCTGTATTTCATTTTCTCTATTTAAAAGATGTCAATTTTTGGCATCCAGTTAAGGTAGATACAACCTGCTCAATCCTTTTGAGACTTTCATAAGAGTTTTTTTTTCCTTTATTATTGATTCAGAGTTTATTATTACCTTTACTTATGCAGTAATGCCTTTATTAGGCATTGAAATTCTGCCATCGTCCTATTTTCCCATTATAATTGATCATCAAATCTATTTATACTTCCATTTCTAACACCTGACTGGTTACATATCACAAGATCTTATGCACAACCACAAATCTAATATATCATCCGGATATAGTGTTCCTCCAAATCACCATTACTCTCCCATCTTCTTGCAATTTGACACCATCTAACTCAAAATCCATTTCTACTTCTGTGCAAAGCTCTAAGACTCAGGAGGCAGAGAAGGAATCCGGTGAGCAAAAGCACGTTCACTTTCCATATCCTGCTGTTCCTTTTTCTTTCTTATCTATCAGAGCCCACACTTTGTTCCCCCTCCCAGGTCTGTCAAGGACATAGATCTGATTGTGGCATAGGGAATTCATAGCAAAGTTCTCATATTCTGTCTATAAGATTACTTAACTGAATGCTTGGCTAAGAAGGATTAGAACACATACCAAAACATCTTGATGGGGTAAACAAGAGGGAAATCTTGGGGTGTTCAACCGTGGAGAAGATACCCCAGTCCAGGGCTCCAGGCAGCTGCATGTAGCTCAGATGCACTGGGCTCCTGCAACCAGGGCTGAGAACTGCAGGGAAGCTGCAGGAACTTGAGTGCTGAGGATTAGGCTCCTGGGAGTTTTCTGTTCCTTGCATTAGTTTTGTTTTGTTTTGCAGAGGCAAACAAATAGCAGCATCTAAAATGCCAAGCTCTCTGAAATTTAGTCTTTTATAATTAGTCTTCTAAGATGGCAGGATCTTTACTTTATAGACTGATACTCTACACACATACCTTCAAACTTAGAACCTGATACAATATGCGATATTAAATTTATACAATATGCAATATTGTACCAATACAAGAGTGAATGAGAAACATGACAAGGGTGCTTTTGAGCACATGCAGGTCATCTTGCTCTGAGTATTGGAGACAATATGGATCCAAGATGTAACAGTGACAGAAATCAGGAGAAAGATTCATGCCTGTGTATTACCACAGGAAGAGATTTCCAATAAAGACATCTCCAGCCTGTGATGATTCTTCTTTCATTAGGGATCACTAATCCATCGTCACTGCTACATTTGTGTTTATGTAACTGAATTCGTATAAATAATTCAGAGCAATATTAACTTTGACGTACAGATGGATTTTCCTCGGAAGTTACCTTGGATGGTGTTTGGGGCATGACTGTCTTAACGAGAATATTTTGATGTGGTATTTCTTGTGGGGTTTTTTCTAGAGTTCTCTAAGGTTCAATTTGCAAAGGGTTGGAAAAGCCTCTCTCAGAGTCAAAAATAATTTTAGAAGTACAGCAATTCCAATGCAGGAAGTGAAGATGGATGTCCTTATATTTCCAGTGAAAAATAAGGCACCTTCCCCAGACAGGAAGGTAAACTTGGTCTTTATGGGGGTGACAGGAATCTCTGCAAGCCAAGAAGGAAGGAAGTGAGGGGACAGACCAGGAAGCTGTGACAGAGAAAACACTATGGTGAGGCTGAGTGAGGGCACAGGGACACCTTTAGCCCAGGCTTTCAGGAGGAGTCTTAGCTTTTATCCAAGGCTCTCTGTTTGGAGATCTGTTCTCTCATTTATTCGTAATGACCTTGGAGCCTCTGGAGAGGAGAATGCTGGCCAGCCATGGCTGCAGTGTGTGGAAACTGCATTCACCAAGCCCCAGAACTTGAAAGAACAATCAGATCCATCTGTAATACATCCGTTCTTAGAATGTGACATATTCTTTCTGCAGGTGTCATTAAAGATACTCCTCAGTCCCTAGTAAATGTCCTCTAAGGATCCAAGAGAGATCAGCTGCCTGGCCCAATTTATCCATGATCCGCATGAAGGGGTATTAGAGACCCAAAACCTCCCCAGGTCCCTCCCAGAATGAGGCTCCTGTGACAAGGTGTCCTGTTCATTTCCTCCCTCTGAGCAAATTGCTACGGGCTGTTGCCCTTTAAGGAAGCTGTCTGCAACCATAAACTTCCCCTGGAGACTGCAGAGGAGCTGAGCCCAGAAGCAAAGGATGCTGAGTACAAATTGCATTCGGAGGCTGGAGGGGGAGGGGAGCTCACCTGGGATTCTGGCTCCCAGCGACCAGCTCTACTGACCTTTGCTGCTCCCCCTTATTCTCTGCTGACCTTTTTTACCTTTGCTCCTGTTACGCAGGAGTGTACGTTGTATGGGGTGTGAGCTAACCCATCAATAACCAATGCATACCATCCCCCAAAGCTCCTTAGAATTTTTTAAAGGAAGAAGACACAGGAGCAAGGTGGTGTTTAGTCACCTTCCTTATTTCCTCATGAAAAAATCAAGTTAAGAGCAGCTGCAGAGAACTCCTTCCATGAATTGCAAATAAACTCAGAGTCCACGTGAATGTATCTTCCCCAGTGCGAGGGGCCCATCTGTTTGCCTGCCCCTGTGAAGGGCAGTTCTCCTGGGCCACCTATCTGGGGGACACAGGGGAGCAGGTGACCGTTCTCTCTGAGGGCAGAAAAACTCTGCAGGGAGGGCAAGGCAGCTTTTCCAAACCCTTTATCTCTGTGAGCAGGCTGCTCAATTGCTACAGCCAGTCTCCACTTTCAGGAAGAAGAAAAAAGGGAGAAAAAAAATTTTACTTCTAGAAATCTAAAAGCTTGTACAAACTCATCTTAGAATTTGCTTTGAATTTGCAAATTCCACAGGAGTTTCTAGCAGACTGGTAAGGAGGCAGACAACTGGACCCTCAGAAAAAAAATCCACTCAGGCCCCCTGATTCCCAATAGCAGGAATTCTCCCAATTTTAGATTTGAAACTTCTGAAGGAGAAAATGTTTTCTTTCAGCACCAGAAACGCCACTGAGCACACCCACCTTGCATAGACTCCAGGACCATCACCAGTATCACCCCAATAACTCAGGGGGTGGCTCAGAGGCTGGTGCTGTCTTAGCGAGCCAAAGATGAGCTTCCTGTGTATTTTTAAAAATTAAATAAGCTGTATGAATTATTCATTTTTTTGCCCCCCACCAAAGAGTATGAATCTGATTATATTTTGAACGTGATTACTTCCCCAACCCAATAATCAATTTTCCTCCACAAAGCTCTTTGCGATAACCTCAGTGGGAGGAAAGCTCTACTCTGAATTACTATCCCATTTATGATTATTCCCGCTACGTGGCGTGTTGCATGGATTGTCTTAGAGCAATTCATGAGCTGGTGGTCCCTGAGAAACCCCCCAGGAGACAGGAATAAGCACCCCAGCCCCTGAGCCCCCATTCATCTCGGTCAGACTAATGCTAGGAGATGGGATCCGTTTACCCCCTCTCTGACTATCTCAGGCGACCAAGGGGGCATAACTCAGAGAAACCAAATGTGAGCTTGTCAGGAGCCGGGCTGCTGAATTCAAATCTAATCTAAAAGCATCAGGGGTAGAAATGGCATTTATCTTAATCAGTGCGAAAGGTTAATGTACAGACGCAGTTAGCCCCATAGAAATGAGAAAGGACATTTTGTTTTTCTTCCTGGCTTCTTTGCTATGAAAAAAAAAAATTTTTTTTTTTTTTTATCTTCAGAAGCCAAGAAGAGATAATTAAAAAGCAAATGTCAGTCTGCTTCCAAAGCATCCATTTTCTGTTCCCAACCACATGCCTTTGCTCTTCCCGCAGTGTCCTTGGCCGGGGCACCAGGAGATAATGCTGACTCAGAACCGGGCTGCGGTTGCCCGAACCGCATCCTCCCTCCCTGCTCCTGCGAATCCTCCCTGCCCATTCGCTGGGTCGGATGATGACAGGTCACCCCGTACCAACCAAAGCGTGGGTGCCTAGCCCACCTTCTCTCTTTCTGCGGTTCCAAAGCAGTTAAAACGATGCACACGAGCTTCTAGAAGGCAAAAGGCAGAGAGAGAGAGAATCAAGCTGCTTTGCTGGCTGGATCCGTGAGCCCAGGGCAGCCATGAGGAGGAGCGTGGTTCCAGCATCTCCGTGGAAGGAAAAGAACCGCGTGTGGCAGCTCTGTAGAAATATTGGAACAAAAGGGCTGAATGGCTGGTCTGCAGTATGAACCCCCAGGAGGGATTTTTTTTCCCCACCTTCCCGCAGGGACATACATCAGAGGCAGCAGGCCCGAGGAAGAGGGCGAGACAAGGTGCACCAGCTGGTCAGAGGTGGGGTGAGGGCCCAGCCCCAGAGCTATGTACGAAGTCAGCAGTCCTGCCTGTGTCCCGGCGGCAGCATCTGCGAAACTGAGCTGTGGCTATTTAAGTCATTGTTTCACTGTCCCAAGTGAAAGTAATCCCTTATGCAGGTTTTCTTTTTTTTTTTTTAATTATTAGTATAATGCTTATCACCGTAGAACTCAGGCAAGCACTAACCCAATCCTTTTTAGAGAAGAAAAGACAAAGACACAGGGAAAAAAAAAATCCCAGTGCTGAGAAAACAGGCCAGTGTTCTAGATCTATCTCTGCCGCTAACTTCCCACATAATGGAAAGGAACCACATCACTTCTCTGCATCTTAATCCAGAGGCAGATATTGGTTGCCAAGAGCTGTATCTGTCCCTCCACATGTTTCTTGCTGGCAGAATTCAAATTTTGTTTGGCTAGTCAGCCACCCCTGAGGTCAAGGATGATGACTCCATCCCAACAGGGGATGAATATGGATTATGGTTCTCCCAATACCCTCTCTGCTATTAGCAGAAGGATGGATATGTTAAGTAATCTGGCAGATGGGATCTAAGACTATAGCAGATCCCTGAGGATATTTTCCTCACTATTTAGAAGGGACACAGATGAGGACTTGCCCCCTCCCTGCATTTGGATCTTCTCTATGAGGATGCAATTCATGTTTGGAGCAGTGGCAGCCACACTGTGACCATGAGGGTAAGTGCCATCCACACACTAAGGATGGCAGAGCAGGACAGTGGAAAGAACCTGTGTGTTTAAGCACATGGTTGCACCACAGAATTCACCCTGGAAGGGTAAAATAATTAACCCTTTACGACTAAGCTGCTCTTAGTTGGGTATTCTGTAACATGCAGCTAAAGTGATCTTTGAACCCAGCAACCCCACTTCCCTTCCTCCGGTCCCCTCCATGTCCCTTTCCTGCCCTCTCCTGCCCTGGCCAGTTGGCCAGCAGCAGTAAAGCCAAGGAAGGAGGGACTGTGCCAACCAGTCCATGTGCCTACTGTGTTCTCACTCTCTACTGGCTTGTTGTCAGGGGCAAAATAGGAACTTGCGAAAGAGGAGAGAGAAAAAAAAGCCATAAAATGTCTAAAAAAAAAACCCTTAGAGGACAAGGCAAAATTGAATATGTGGCATATTATGTGAAAAAAATGTAAGAAACAAGACTTCACTGAAAGAAAATTAGAATGTCATTTAGAATAAACACGACACACCATGGGCGAGATGAACCCAAGGTCCAGCAAGGTTGTAGGAAGAGAGAGCTTTGCCGCGTCAGCAGGTGCCACGAGCAGCCTCAGCTTCCCTGACCCAGGGGGGAAACACCCAGGAATGAGGAAGACGGTGCCAGGGCGAGAAAGCCTTCCAGGCATAAAGATTTACATCCTACTCAAAACGTTTGATACTCGCCACAGACAATGCAAAGGGCTGGCCTAGAACTTGCTCAGAATGACGCACTTAAAGAGCTCCCTGGAAATGAACCATATTTGGCCTCCAACTTTTATATTCCTCACCTGGGTTGGAATAAAAAGAGTTGATGTGCGTCTGCAAGTTGTTTGTGGATCTACTCTAGATCTCAGGGCTCCGAAGGACGCCTCAAATGTTTACTTCCCTTAAGAACAGTCTCTGTCCCCCTGCTGAGGACCAATGTTCCAGACCAGACATGTTTGTGTCTTAAAACTTAAAAATTTTCCCGCATCCTAAACGACTATATTATTTTCAATTGCTGCATACCAAATTGCCACAAACTCGGCAGCATTAAAGTAACACACATTTATTACCTAACAGTTTCTGTGGGTCAGGTGTCAAGATATGACTTAGCTGCAGCCTCTGCCTGGGTTCTCATAAAACTCAGAGGTACGTGAGTTCTCCAGATGAGACTTTTCCCTGGGAGTATCAACTGGAGAATCACCTGCTTCCCTGCTCGTGTGGGTGTTGGCAGCATTTGGTTCCTTGCAGCTGTGGGACTCGTGGCCCTCTTGCTTCTTCAAAGCTAGTGATGAGAGAGACTAGCAGGAACCAGAGACTTACATAAAGGAAATGCAGTCATGGAGGGATGCCCCGTGGCCTTTGCCATATTCTATTCATTAGAAACAAGGTCCCACCCACACACAGAAAGAGGAGGTTACACAAAGGCATGAACACCAGGGGGCAGAGATCACGGGAGCCACTGTAGGGTTTATTTGTCACAGACACCTGACCAGGTAATGCTAATGAGTTAAAAATGCTTGGGTTTCATAGACTGTTCTCATGCTTCCCTCCAGCCCCATTTTTCATTACCCAAGGCAGTTGGGTACAGGGGATGTCAAAATCATGAGATTGAGCAGAATCAGAAACAAAGTGTGAACCCAGAGTCCAAATAAGTCAAAGAGTGAAGTTTAAATTGTTCACCAAAAGGGGCTCAAACAGTGTTAAAAGGGGAGCTACAACCCCTTAAGTCCAGTGTGAAAAAGTGTGCTAGTAACTGAATGACTAGGAAAAAAAAAAACTTTGGTTCTAGGGTTCAAGTTTGAGATCTAGTGGCCCGAGGTTTCTGCTGTGAAAACTGAAAAAGTATCATGCTGTTTTATTAAGAAATATGAAAATCAGCAGTCAAGCGGTAATAAGTAATTGATCAGGTTATTAAGGTTAATTGGTCTTGTCTGATAGATAAAATCTGTCTACAGGATCTTGGCAGATCAGGTCTTGACAGACATGAGATCTTGGAGACCGAGGAGGATCTCGAGGCTACGTATGGAGAGTGGGTGTTGGTGTCTCTACCGCAGCACTAGCGGTTGGGAGGGGGTGGCAGCTTGGGACTGGATACTCACAAGACCCAAACCACACTAGGTAGTTCGATAGTATGGGAGAGGAGAGAGATCAAGAGTCCAAAGAAAGTGGAGCATCTGCAGTTTTTGGAAAATCCATGGTTAGGGAAATAAAGGCAGATGGCCAATATTTCCCAGTAACTCCTTTCCCTTATTGGAGAGCCCCCCACATAGAGGACATAGGTAGGAATCCTCACCTAAGGTCACTCCTGTCCTTTAGGAGGAATTCAAACACCACACTTTCCTTTCACTGACATTTTGAGGAGAGAGATGCAAAGACCTTTTCCTTTAGGCCATATTTGGAGACTTTTAGAGTTGAGCAAAGGGGTTTAAAATCATGATTTGTGCCCTAATTGCTTTGGATACTTAACTCTTTGGATGGTTTCTTTCTCAATGTACCCATCTGGCTGGAATGTTCAGGTCAACCGAGGGCTGCCTCTTCTTGGTTGGAGTTTCCTATTAGCAGCAGGGCATATCTGTTGCCTCTAGCCTAGATCGTATGAAGAAGAGGTTCTTTGGTATCATTTTACTTGGGCTTGGATTTCTTTCCCAGTTGTTCCTAAAAAGTGAGACAAAACAGGCTGTGTACCTAGGAGAAGACTCCTCAGCCTCTCTCTGGTAAGGGTCTTAGGCCAGAACATGAGTGATTTCGTCCATAAGGGAGACATAAGGGAGTCTGGATACAAAATTTAGCAACGCCCATTTTCTCTCTCTATCCTTCTTGTGAAACTGGTACAATAGTAGAAGCTGAATCTACAGCATTGGAACCAAAGATACATCCTATCATGGACGTAGCCACACTGTATTCCAAGCATCCCTGGTACTTTTCCCAGGCACACAGTAGAATAGCATTCCTTCACATAAACTTGAAATGTGAGGGTCAGTTCCATTAGAAGCTTTAGAAGCCTGTGCACGAGATGCCATGCTCTTTTCTCTGGGACATAAATAGCATTATTCAAAAAGGTGGCTCTTCTATCATCCGGGATCCCTGAAAGGCTACAGTGAACAGAGGCCAGCTGACCCTACACTGATGCATGTAGCATTAACGAGAAGTCAGTCTTTGTTGTTTTATGCCATTGAACTTTGTGTGTGTGTGTGTGTGTGTGTGCGCGCGCGTGTGTTTGCTTTTGATTTTCACAGCATAACCTAGTTTATCCTGACAGTTGCAGACCCCACTACCTGTGGCCTCTAAGACTATACAAACAGTGGCAGAATCTTCCTAAGAGCTGTGATCCTGGGCTTCAGTGTTCTGTCTGAAATTGAAACACTCTAAACATTTGCCCCGCAAAAAAAACAAGCTGTTGGATAGTTTGTTGAGCATTGCAGGCTTATGTGAGCCACAACCAAAGGGACCAGGATGAAAAACTTACCCCTATTTACAGATTTCTTACCGGAAAATTCTCCAGGTTTTCATTTTTAAGCTAATACGTGGAGAATGCCTATGTAGGGGGGGTGGGGTGAGGAGCACAAAGAGGGGAAGAAAAATAGAGGAAGCTTTGGCAGAGGTAATTGCTCACAGGTCATATATTATGTGCTGGATGAGACAAAGCTTTGCTGATGTCATGGAATAATAAACCAGAAGACCTGTTATGAAATTTATATTAGAAAACTGTCTACTCATGTCATACTTACTTCTCTTGAGGCAGTAAAAATATAAGCATTTTTGGAATATACAATGAAAGGCCATAACAAAATAATACAAAATATCAAAGGGAGATGTCCTTTATGCTGCCATTAAATTAAATGAAAGATGAGAAATATCTATAAGGAAAAAAGAACACTCATAAAAAGAGTTGTGGGTAGTACTGAGATGATAACACTTAAGTGGGACTATTATCCAAAAGACACTTTTAAATTGAACATAAGTAATGACAAGATAAAATTTTCTTCTTCTCAGTGGGAATGGGAGCCCATAAAGGAAATTGAAGATAAAAGAACAGAGAGTTTCAGTTTTGTATGGGTCTGATTTGTGATAGTCCCACTTCTATCTGACATAGGAAAAATAACATAAATTACTGTAAGAAATAAAACAAATATACCAAGTAACTCAGGCAGTAGCCAGACTCACATATGAAAACAAATCCTGGAACCCTACTGCTGTAAGAAAGGTAAGAAAAGGTCACCTTGCTAATTGCAGAGAGCTTTGAGACACAAAAGATACAACAGGAAATAGAGATTCTGACTCCACGTGAAATAAAGCTTTTTCCTGGTCTCAGTGTCCCCCACGGTCACAGAAATTCCAGGTTGATTAAGCTGAAATCCTCCCAGTGTTTACAAAATTCAAGACTGCATTTTCTTGGTAATCAAAATAAAATAAGATAATCAACTAAAAAGTTGATAGAAGGAGGCCCCTCCCAATAGAGACCCCCTCTCCTCATTCTAGATGGTGGGATTGTGTTGAAAATGCTTGAACGAGTTGGGGAAGGCTGAGTCTCCCAAGAGCATCGATTCACAGCCAGATGTTTCTATGGAGGCCCCAGAGAGCTAAATATCTTTCCTTAGCCAGATGCTTAGTCAATGTCCTGAACAGATAACCTCCTAGTGTGATTAAGTTCTGCAAGAATTATTTTACACTCCAACCTGTTAAAGGGACCGATAGATTTAAAAAAAAAAAAACATGGCCCCAGAAAAGAGGCCAAGCCAGAGACAACTGTATCAGCATTCTGGGAAGAAATATCATACAGTGGTTAACAGCATCAACTGCAGCATCAGACAGACCTAAATCTTGTCCTGGCTCTGACATCTATTCAGTGTGTGACTTTGTACAAGAGTCTCTCTTCATCTCAATTTTCCCATCTATAAAATGGAGATAATAATAGAATCTACCTCACAGGGATGACTCTGAAGGCTAATCAATATGATGCATGTAAAATGTTTAGCTGCTGGCGTTCAGCGCAAAATCAATATACACCTGCTATTGTTAGGGTTTAGTTTTCCCTTTGGGCCTGAGGAATGCCCCAATCTCTTTCCAATATTAGCTCAACAATGCGGTACATTTGGAGCACTTAGCCAGCATACACTGTTGACATTCAGCCCAAATTATAGAGTCCTACTTAAAGTATCTATCAGCTATGCCAGGACTGGGACAAACAGTCAGTGGCAATTAGGAATTGCAAGAGGTGATAACAGCAGGACACAGAATAAAATAGCTCCCTTGGCACAGAGTGGAAGGTGTGAAAAACTGAGTTCTCCAAACCTAAAGTGAAAGGTCTCTTGAAATTGGTCTAATACTAATAAACATTGATTCTTTGTTTGAGACCCCACCTTCCCTTTGGCTTGGCATCCTAAAAGAGAAGAAATCAGATAAGTGCATCATACTTTTCGATTATTCCAGATTATGCACAAAGGGTCTATGTGGCCACAGATGTCTGATAGACAGCAAAGAGACTCTCAGAGCTGCAGCAAGAGAATCAGAAGTGCTCTGTCACTTCCTTGGAAATGAAAGTATGAACCCACATTTGGGAACAGTATAGGAGTGTTTGGCATCATTTATGCCTTGGGAAAGATCAAGTCTTTGTTCAAAGAACCGTAGGTCTTTGAGATGGTCAGAAACCATGAGGAATTTTAATCCCATATTGTAGTACTCAGCACTGAATCCACAATAGTTTGATTTGCTGATGAAAAATGTCTTAGCATATTTATGATCATGGTAGGCAATGACATTGAGGTAAGAAGATTTGGGGAGGAAAATTACGAGTTTGGTTTAAAATATATTGAAGTTTACAAAGCTTTCTCCTTTTAGATGGCAAAATGGATGCAAATCCATTTTTACATTTTAAAACAATTTTATTTATATAATTAATGTGTTTACTTCCATGCTAAACATAGCATGAAAGAAATTAAACACAGTTGGAAACTCATATGGAATGTACTTAATGCCATCTTCTCTAGAAATTCAATTACTCAGAACTTAATAACCTTTTAATATCACAAACTCACTCTTTTTCGTTCACCCTTTCTTCCAGAACTATTTATTTGAGTACCTACTATGAGCCCGAAATTGTTCTAAATGGTGTAGATACAGTGCCAATAGCATCTGTCTTCAATGAGTTCATAGACTTGGAAGAAATTTTAAAATATAGACAATTATAATATCTTGTTATAAGTGCTTCCACCAGGAAAAGTAGAGAGTTCTATGGTAATAACCATAACCCACAACCCAGCCTTGGAGGACAGGATCAGGAGATGTTTATCAGAAGGTGGTAATATCTGAGCTAAAACCCGCAGGATAAAGAAAAGCCCATCAAATGAGAGGCATGGAAAGAAAGGGATCCAGAGGAAACTATTGCAAGAAAGAGAGAGAGAGACAGATTATGAATTATTTAAAAATTAAAACTAGTTTAATAAGACTGATGGGTAGAGGTGGGCAAGAAATAATAGCAAGAGATAAGAAGGAGGGAGGGCATGAGATGGAATAGGGAATGTGTGCAGGGTAAGAAGAGACACAGGCTGGGCTGAAAGCCTGGGAAACAGAGGTAGCTAAGAGAGAGGTGAGGAGAGGTGCCTGCAAAAAAAAAAAAAAAAGAAGAAGAAGAAAAGAAAAAGAAAAAAGCACTTGGAGGGAGTGACTTCATCGTCTTTAGCCTTCCTAGGGACTCTATATCTAATCTCCTTTCTGAACCATTCATCATTTGCTCTATAAAAGATTCAAATTCCCCAGATAACATTTCTGAGGGAAAAAAAAAAAAATCATTCCCGTGTTTCTTGGGAGCATCCCTTCAGGAAGCGTGGCTTAAGTGCTTTTCATTTTCTTCTTTGGTATTGATTGTTTTGCAGGCAGAAGGGAGATTTGGTTTATCGGCCTTCCATCAGGATCAGGCCACAAAAGACTAAAATGTTTACCATGCTTCCAGAAATAGTGCTGATGGTTTGCATTAGTCAGAGGGGGCTCCTTAGAGAATGTAATGACTGAAAAAAAAAAAAAACTGGGGTATCCACACATCAGCACAGCGGCCATGTGTTTGCCTCCCTTGTAAATATCTCCCGAGTCATTAGATTTCCAGGCTGCTCTTTGCAGTAGCGTATCTGTGATGAAAGATGAATAAAGCAAAACAAATGTCAGGCTGACCCAATTCTCATTATCCAACCTGGAGCAACCCAAAGGTTTCGTAAGTGGCCCTCTTGTTTCACATCCCTGTGATTCACTCACCATGGTAAAGCCAGAGTTATTTTCATGAAACACAAAATGGATCTGGTGTTGCCTTGCTTAAAATCCTTCAATGACTCCTTCGAACTATTAATACAAGGAAGGGCACAGCTTTAGTTATAAAAGGCTTACAGAAATCTTACCTTGTAGTCAAACTAAATGACAGTGGATGGATTTGTTTACAACGTTTTATTAAACTTGGCTTTATCATTAATAATACACAAATGCAAAGATAAAATTTGGTTTTCTCTTTTAAATAAGCATTCATGTGATACTAATAAGAGATAATGAAAGATTTTTGTTTATCTTTTGAATAAACTCAACAGGAAAAGAGGAGAGAGACAGACAGTTTGCCTCTTTATTAGCTTGTCGTTCAGTCTTCATTAGGTCTCATTGTTTGGAAAACTGAGTCTCCTCTCTGTCAAAGAGTAAGGATTTTAACTTTTTGAAATCTTGGAGTTATCACTTTAAATGAATGACTATTATTTTACAGTGACCTATGATCCTATTTTGAACAATTATTTTAAATGTCATTTAATTTTCTTTGGGTCATAGTTTTATAAATGTATTATTAATATGTATTCCAAAATTATATGAGGTTCCTAAAATTCTGATATGTCTTGATATATGTTAATAGCAATAATTATGATTATTATGTTAAATTGTCATATGCCACAGAAATAATCAAATTTCCTTGTCAATGGTATCTTAACCATGGCCATCTTAAGACTATTTGTCATCTAGAGACTATTACTATTTTACTTTGATTCTTCTCAAAAAGCAGTCTTTAACTGGCCACAGTCCACAATTTGCTTCTTCAAGAAAATTTATAGAAAGGACTCTGAGAGGCACTCTTAAATACAGATTTCTGATAACTTTGGAGATTATACCATTGGATTAAAAAAAAACTTCTAAAATTCTAGTTTTTAAAAAAAGCTGATACATTCATGAAGATTGCTAACCAAACATCAAACAGAACAATTTGAGTTAATTACATGGAACTAAACTAAGAAAGGACTAAAATAATTTTTATGACTTTTTTTGGTTGAAGCATGGCCAATTCGTTTGTTTTGTTTTCCACAGTCAAGAAAGATGTTTTTTCTTTCTTTTGAGCTATTTATAGCTTACAACAAATTGGTAAAGTCTGCTTTTGTAAGCAAACTCTGAAGCATTTGTCTTTCTCTTTCTACCTGATTTCTCCAGAATTTGGAAACTATTTGTGAGTATTCTTAATTTACGGCAATTTAGTTATTTGCGTAGGCTCAGTAAGAATCTATTTTCTTTTATAATAGGACCCAATTGGAGTCATCAGTTACTTTACTCAGGCATTGGTTGCAGTGGCATATTTTCAGACAGGAGGAATTAGGGTTGACTTTATACAGCCTATAAAAAGCACTTGGGAAAGACATTCCCATCAACAGAGTACAAGGGTTCCCTTTCCTCCACATCTTTGTACACTTATTTTTTTATAACAGCCATGCTAACAGATGTAAGGTGATATCTCATTGCGATTTTGATTTGCATTTTCTTGATGACTAGTGATGTTGACCACATTTTCATGTTCCTATTGGCCATTTGTGTGTTTTCTTTAGAGAAATGGCTATTCAGACACTTTGCCCATTTTTCAACTGGGTTGTTTTTATGCTATATAGTTGTTTGAGGGTTTTTTTTTAATTTGGACATTATAAACCCCTTATCAGACATATGGTTTGCAAATATTTTCTCCCTTTCTGTTGGTTGCCTTTTCATTTTGTTGATTGTTTACATTGAAGAAACTTTTTAGCTTGATGTATTTCTACTTGTTTATTTTTGTTTGTGTTGCCTGTGATCCCCAAGGCACTTCTTTATTTCTTTCTTAAGTACAATGGGTTGTTCTAACAAAAGGTGTTTATTCATAGTTTAGTGCCACCAGGTCAAATAATTTCTTAATCCTGCTGTTTCTTAAACCGGGTTGATATTCCAAACGTTACAGTTGTTTCTGTTTCATTGTTTTGTTTTAGTCTTCTATAATTTAATCACAAGCTGTTTTTCAAGTCCAGAGTTTTGATTTGTTTGTTAGCTTTTTTGTTCGTTTGTTTCTACTTTGATTTTAGATTGATGGGTCTCCAGGTTGGTATTTTCACCTGGGAATCACCTTTCCACGCAGTCCTTCCCCCATACTGTCATTGGCCAGCTTCCATTCTCCAACTCTGGCTGTGTATTTGCCTTAAGGACATACACACCCTGGCTCAATAGGCAAGCTTCACAATAAAGCTGCTAAGAGGTTGTCAGAGGCAATCATCTCCCAGAACCAATCATCTCCCAGAACATGTTGAAGATCGATCACATTGTTCTCAATCATTTCTCCACCTGGGAGGAATCCACCATTTCTAGAAAGGCAAGGCCTGGCGTTGGGGGTGGGGGGGGGTCAGACTCCACTAAGAACTTCTATTTTCATTCTATTGTTGATGCTGTTATCTTTTTCACTTTATGCCTATTTCCATTTACCGATTTGCAGAAGAAAAGCTCTGTCAACATTTTTGTGATCAGTAGCTCTCCCAATTTCTTTCCTCTTATACCAATCACAACTCCTATCTCCTTACTCGATTCCTTCACTTCTTACCTATTTTCCAAACTCTGCCCCTTCCCCCCACACACTCACAGACACCTTGTAAAAATTAACTCCGAGAATGGTTGGAGTATGTATTATTATTTTTTTCATATAAGCATCTAGGTCTAGCCTGGTCTAGCATCTACCCTCAAAGGAATGTAAGTCATTTGCCTCTGTTTCCCCCTCCTTTTCCTTCAGCTGGTGTTAGAAGTCTCCAGTGTCTTTGTCTGGTGGTTGGATGACGTCAGCCTACTTGAAGTTCTCTGATCCATGACCTGGCAGTATGAAGAGGACAGAGAGGGAACTGATGCTAAGGACAGTCCCAGCAGGTAAACTTTGTCTCTGCATGGCCTCCTCCCTGTGTTTACTGAAAGTATTACACCAGGGATGTTTTCTGTATCTATTAATAGTTTCTTTTCAACTAAGCCTCCACCTTAGGTACACTCTGTGACTTGCCTGGTGTTACTGCCTGTTTCATTAGGAGAAAGCACTGTAGTGTCCAAGAGAGGTTCCTACAGCAAGAGGATGAGCTCTGGAACATTCTGGAAGAAACTGAGTCAGGAGAAATCCTAGGAGTTCTATTTAGTTTGGCAGCTTCACCTAGAACCTCCAAGCATAGTGATTTCTGCATGTGAAAGCCATTTCACGTGGAGCAACTTCCTCTTTCCTTCTCTCTCTCTCTCTGCCCCCTCAACCCCATTCTCCTTCTCCCACACTCTACTCACAATCCCACAATTCAATACTTGGGGTCTATTGTAGCTTCTTGTGACTTTCCAGCATTTTCCATGGAAGACAGTTATGAGTTAGGCTTTTATAATTGCTTTCACACCTGTTCCATCTGCCTTAGAACCAACAGAGACCCTTTTGCCTTCTGAGGCAATGCACAGCACACCTTAGTTTTCCTCACTGATTCTGGCTTTCTTCTGTCTATATTTCTTTGTTCATTTCCACCAGTTCTGGCGGGAGGAGAAGGAGAAGGAGAAGGTGCTGAGCGCTTCTGCTCCCACTTCCAGCCTTCCCCGGACCCTGGCAGCGTATGCTCCATTCGATTTGCATAATCAATGTCCCAGTGAGTAAATCTGACTTGACCATTCTGCTGACAAAGACACTCTTGTTTTCCTAACCATTATGAAGAAGGTGCTGTTTTTAAAGATGATGCCACTGATGTGCATTATTATTTAATAAGTAGATTTAAATTTAATTGTCCACAACATCACCTCTTCAGAGAGACAGAGATCAGGATCTCCTCTGAGACAGAAGGTTTGTGCAAAGACAATGAAGATTTGATTAGAATTGAACATAGAAGTTCTACTGAAACTGTCTTCCCGCTGCCCTGGAAATAGAAATTTGTCAGTCTCCTCTGAAAATCTTTGTTCAGATCCAGCCACCATCATCAAGAAAATATTTAGTTTCTCCTACAAGAAATCATGCACATTCCTTCTATAATGTAGAGAATGTTAACCAGGTCCTCATGTCTTCTTGGTCTATGGTGAGCTACTAAGAAACCTGCAAAGATGTATAAGATTTTCCATCATTAAATAAACCCAGGAAAGCTTTGTCAAGAACAAAGCTGTGCGTGTTTAGAAGACTAAAGGGTCTTCACGTTTTTCCAAACCAGTGCAACAAACAATGTAACCCCTGCCAGGTACAAACATCCGTATGTACTCACATTTTGGTCTGATTCTGCAGGTGTTTTGACTTCTCGGGGCTGCCACTGTAAGACCACTTATCTAAATGTGCTGATTTTGTATTTGATCCTAATCTTACACCTCTAACTCAGTGTTTCTCACACATTTCATACACATGTGGGTCACTTGGGATCCGTTAAACCATACAGCCACAGCCATGCTAGAAAATAATTTGGCAGGTTATTTATTTATTTATTTTTATTTCTGCTTATTATGGGGGCACAAAAGTTCAGGTTATATATATTGCCCATGTCCCCCCCATACCCCCCGAGTAAGAGCTTCAAGCATGTCCATTCCCCAGACAGTGCGCATCACACTCATCATGTAGGTATACACCCATTCCCTCTGGCAGGTTATTTAAAACAACTAAACATACACTTACTACGTGCTCCATGGAAATCTACATTTACACGAAAACCTGCACATAAATTTCATAGTAGCTTATTTATAATAGCCAAAATTGGAAACAACCAAAATGCTCTTCAATGGGCTAATGGTTATATAAACCATTTAAAATTATTAAAATGGTAAGTTTTATGTTATCTATACCACAATTAAATAAACAAAGGAGAAGTGAACGCTTTTTCAGACAAACAAAATGTTAAAAAATTCATCAGCAGCACACCAGTACTATAAGAAATATTAAAGAAAGTTCTTAAGGCAGATGGAAAATGTTACCAGTTGGATCCTGGCTGTACATAGAATAATGAAGAGCCCTGGAAAAAGTAAATGTATAGATAAATAGAAAAGACATTTTATCATTTTTATTCTTTGTAAAAGATATTTGACTGTTTAAAAATAATGGCAATATGTTGTAGCACATTGTTATGTTATGGGGTTTGTAGTACAATGTGTTGTAGAGTGTATAGCATGTGCAGAAGTAAAATATAATTTTAAAAAAGCTCAAAGACAGGAGGAAAAAATTGTATGTATTCTATCGCACATTTCTTACACCATATGTGAAGTAGAATGGTGTTTCTTGAAAGTTAAACCCTAACTTTCAAATGATACTAAAGTTAAATGCCAAAAGATAGAACAACAAGGTATGTAAAATAAAGGCAGCATTTCTTAAAAATTCAATCCAAAAGAAGGAGGGGAAGGACCAAAGAGCAGATGGGAGAAATAGACAAATTGAAAAGGAAGATGGTAGATTTAAGCTAAACCATGTTGATAATCACATTAAACATGCCTTATTTCTGATCAACTTTTCCCAGAAACAGATGCCAACTTGGAAGTAGGATGGGCAAAAGATTTACTGGGGAAAATGCTTGTGAAGGAGCAAAGGAAGACAACTGGAGGGAGCTGGAAGAACCTTTTTCGACCACAAGGTAGGTCTGCTATCTGTGAAAGCAGAGAAAAACGAAAGAGTTAAGAAGAGCCTCAGACCACAGCACAGTTCTGGGAATGTCACAGCCAGGCTAACAGAGGCTCATTGAGGAAAGGCTGCCCCTGAGAGGCAGAAGTTCCCCAACTCTAGTAACCCCATCATGCTGGGAACAGCCCAGCGGAAGCATGGTTGCAGCGTGAGCCCCGTGTTGTCTGAAGGTGCAGCTGGACATATTCATCTAATGATGCTGCCCACCTCTGTACCTATCCTGTGCAGTTTCTGTAAACTTAAAACTGCCCCCCAAAATAAAGTCTATCAATTTAAAAGTGGGGGAGGGGAATCAGGTCATGTCACTCCCCTGCTTAAAATGTTACAATCACTCCCAATGTGATTCAGTCCCAGCCAAAGACTTCTGTAAGGCCTCCAAGACGTCTTCCAATTATCCCTGTGACTTAATCTGCCACTGATTTCCCTCTTGCTTTTTTGCTCTAGGCAGGCTTCTTTCTCATGACCTTTGCACTGGAACTTTCATTCCCTGGAATGCTCTTCCCTTAGATAGCCCCATGGTTTATTCCCTCATCCCATTCGAGTCATTGCTCTAAATAATACATATATAAACCCATACAAAGACAAATAACCCAATGGTAAGAAAATGGGCACAAGATTTGAATAAGCTCTTCCCAGAAAAAAGAAATCCTAACAACTACTAAAAAAGAAGACATAAGCAACTCATTAGTAAGTAATAAAATCCAAATTAACACCACAATAAAAAAAAAACAATATTTGCCTTACACTGGCAAATATTACAGTATCTGATAGTTTTAAGTGTTGGCAACAAAGTAGAACAATTAGAATTCTGTTGTGGGAGTGAAAATTGGTAAAAAAAAAAAAAAAAAAAAGCTTTGGTAATAGTTTTAGCACTATCTAATGAAGTAGAAAGTATGCATGCCCTGTAATGTAGCATTTTACCCCTAAGTATACACTGCGGAGAAGCTCTACTATGTAGCCAGGAGATAGATACAGTTATATTCACAGCCACAATGTTCAAAATAGCCCCAAAATTCAAAATAATCCAAGGGGCATCAAGATGGAATCAGTACAGAAATTGTTAAGTATGAATACAGTATTCTACCACTCATCCATAAAAATACATAAACTATAAATATACCCATCAACATGAATGAATCTTAAAAATATGCTATTGAGTGAAAAGAGACAGTCCCAAAAGAAAAAAACTGTATGATTCACTTGTATAAATTTCAAAAGCAAAGTTAAACTAAAATCTTTAGGGGGCAAACTATTGGAAAGGTAAATCTATAGAGACAAGCAGGGACTTACGTTTCATAGATTGATGTAGCAACTGGTGGGAGAAGATCCTGTTTTGACTGTGAGGAGGGACAATGGCAAGTTTCTACTTGGTCTGAGCGGTTCACAATGTTTGCTATGCAAATATTTTTTAAACTGTACATATGTTCACAAAAAAAAAAATTCCAAAAGGGCAAATTGGTAACGGATCTACATCCTCAGCCAGCAAAACGAATGGAAGATGCAGTCACGGAATTAAGAAAACACCTTGTTTATTTTTTTTTCTTCTTGTTTCTCGCAGCGTTGGCTTACTTTAAGTACTAATTATCTACTGTTTGTGTTGCTGCCTATGCATTTTAATAGCTGTTCACTGATCTAGTCTGACCTTCTGCTTAGTAATTTTGAACAGTCAGCAGGAGGCATTAAATTGCATCAAGACATAATGCATTATGTAATATTGTTTAAAAAAATAAGATAAGCTGATGCTAGGGCTTGCAAAGCAGCAAAATGTAAATGAGACCCTTTGGGTACAAAGACATACCTTTAATTGGGACAGAAATGTCACACAATTGAAGTGCAATGGTCTTTGGGGAAAAAAGACTAACATCTTTCTTCTTCCAACTCCCAGGATTCTGAACTGAAATCCCTCTAATCATTCTCTTATTTTTGAATTTCAGCTCTGAGAAGAGCTAATACACAATTTGGCAAATTATTTTCAGAAAAACTGTTGCCAAGGTTACTTCCTATGCATGCAGGGTAGAATTGTTTGAGGAATAAGGAAAGGCCAAGCCAGGATTTGAAAGCAGGTCCCTCTAATTTCAGAAACTTGTCAACTGTCATGTCAGAGAGTCTTCTTAAAAAGGGCTCTAGCTGATTTTTGGAACCAGCTATTCAATCTCCTTCTGAGGTCATATCCAAGTTTCATAAATCGGATGGGGTAATTGGGACTATAGAAGTTATATGAAATCTGGCATCTCTAATCAAAAAAAAAAAATAAAATAGAGATAGTGTCAGCAATATAATCAAATTTCTATTGATATATTTCTGTCGGTACAAGTCAAGAAACAAAATGGAGTGTGATATCATAGAAAGCCTCCTGAATTGGGGTCCAAAGATTTTATAAATTGTGTGACTGTCGGCAAGTCATGCAACCATATACATAATTTTTCTGATATAAAATATATAATACCTGTCAAACCAATTTCGTGTTGGATGAACTAAATGAGATGGAAGATAGGGAAATGGTTTGTAAATTTTAAATCATCCTGCAAATATTTTACTAGTATGACAAAAGCCAAATGGAAAAGATATTCAGAGTTTCTGCTCTTTGAAGTTCTCAGATATTGTATTTATCTAACAACAACTCTCTTCTCAATCAATTACTTGAGGCAGCTCATCTCATCAGGTTTCATTGTGCCAATTCCTTAATCTCCATCTGTAAAATTTGTGACTTCGACTACTCAGCTATTAAAAAAAACAATGGTGAACTGTTTTGTAACAACCTGAATGGAACTGGAGACCATTCTTCTAAGTGAAGTATCACAAGAATGGAAGAACAAACACCACATGTACTCACTATTAAATTGGAACTAATCGGTCAATGCTTATGTGCACATATGGAGGTAAAACTCAGCAGAAATCAAGCAAGTAGGGGGGAGGAGGAGGAGATGGGTAAATCCATACCTAACGAGTACAATGCACACTATCTTGGTGATGGGCACACTTATAACTTTGACTCAAACTATATAAAAGCAATCCATGTAACCAAAACGTGTATACCCCTGTAATATTTTGAAATTTTAAAAAATTTTGTAACTCCGCAGAGATCCACTTTATAGGGGTGAGGTTAGAAAAAATGAATAGAAAAAGGCAGAATGGCTTAAAGCACAGGACTAAGCTTTGGTTTCTTATTTTCTTCCATGTGACCTTACAAGTGGAAAACAGATGATTGCTCATGACTTATCTATTCTAAAGCTTAACATAAAGAGAGCCCTGCTGAGTGTCCAGACTAGAACATATGCTTTGAAGTTTCTGTAACAGTGTTGAAGGGCTGGCTCCAACCCAACTCTCACCAGGTCCTCCAGGACAAGTTCATTGTCAAGATGGATCTACCAGCGTTAGCAGTTGCAGACTGGCCGCAAAACAAAGTTCTTCCCTGTGCAAAGTAAACTGGATCACACGGGGTCTGAATCCATGACCTTGGCCTCGTTAGCTGTGCTCTAACTAGGTGAGGTCACAGGCCCAGATGGTAACAAGATGTAGAACACTTTGCCCAAGTCACTCTGTACTTTAACATAGATCAGAGATGACTTCTAAAAACTGAATCCTTTGATGGCATGTGCTGTTTCACCCCTAGGTACTTAGTGCATGGTTCTACGGAAGCAAAAAAGAGAGAGACAGATGGTCAAGCTGGAGGGAAGGAAAAAGAGAACAAATATAAAGGGAAGGAAAAAAAAAATGCTTAAAGGCAAAGGTTAGGATTCTGGCCAATGCCCAGAAATGTGAAATAACATATAAAGCTTATAAATCTCAAAGCCTGAGAAACTTAAGCATAGACCTTAGTCGCTGCAGTATAAAATTTAGCAATCAAAATGAAATATCCCACCTTCAACAGAACACAATATCATCGAAACAAAATATAGTACACAATTGGCTTGGTAAATATTCATGAAAGGGCTCCAAACATGAAATATGTGTTGAGGCAAAAGAAAATGGTACTGAATCTATGAACACTTGAGAAGAATTCCAGTTAGAGGAATCAAGGGCAAGGCCACTGGCTACCTGGGGATATTTCCAGCAGTGGGGACAGAGTTCTTTCCGACCCTTGTTACTAAGGAAATTTCAGATCCAGTCTATAAATAACCCCATCAGAAATGAGGTTCTGTGTCAACCAACACTGCAGTTTGGTGTGCTGCTGAAGGAAATTTAGTTCTAATCTTTTCTTTCTCTCTTTCTTTCTTGTGGACAGCAGGAGAGAAAAAAGAACACTGCAGGAAAGAAAATGGAAGAGAAAGTTGAAAGATAGATGCATAGCTCAAGACTGCAGAGCTTCTACAGCACAGGAGTGTTCCTTGAACCCCTGCAGCTATGGAAATGTCGCTCTCAGGGTTAAACTAGGAAGGAGGTCAGTTGTGATATTCTTCAGGGTGGGCATCGAATGCCTGTTTTTCATGGGTCTATGAAGAAGGGATTAATATCACATAATAATCTAGCCTCTTTTTTTATTTCAGAATATTACGGGGGTACAAATGTTTTAGTTACATGAGTTGCTTTTGTACAGATTTCTTTTACTGATTAAACCCTAATTCCCTTGCAAAGTTTCCTTCACCCAAGACATTCACATATAACACAAATTATTTTAAAAGTGTGTCGGTATTCTCATTTTATTACCTTCTCTATTGTAAACTCCTCCTCTACATCACCATTTTTGCCTCTTTTCCCCTGTTTCTGTTTTCTTTTGAAGTTGCTCCCACCAAATAACTGAGTAATTTGAGAATATTAGTTTGTTTCAATAGATGTAAATATCAGCTTGGGGGGAAATGGCTATGACACAACTTAATATTCCAGCAAGTAGTGTTATCAGAATTGCTGCATTTAGAACCTTCAAGCCTACTCTTTGGTAAATGTATGGATGGGAGATGCTGATTTTAATATCCACCTCGTATCCCCTCTGCCTTTGGAACTCTTCTACACAGCGGTTCTATAATGATGTCTTGAAACCCACAGGACCAGCTCACCTGAGCCTACTTAGGGTATCTTGCTCTCTGCTCTCCTCTTCCTCCCTGAAAGCAAAATTGAGCTGTTTCCCCAAATTAATCTGTAAATTCAAGGCAAACAAGACCCACTGGAATTGATAAACAGATTATAAAATTCATCTGGAGGAGTGAATATCCAAGAATAGTCAATAAAAGTTTTAAAGGAAGAGTAATGAGGGAGGGACCTGCCCTACAAAATACCAAAACATGATACAAAACCATGTCAGTTAAAACAGTATATAGATATAGAAAAGTAAATAAGTGGGACAGAGAAGAAAATTCACATACATAACTATATACCTACATAGATACATACATATACAAATTTAAAATATGATGACTTTTTCAAGCAGTGGGAATAATTTTTGGACAATTGATGATCCATCTATCAAAATAATAGTTAGATTCCCTACCACACACTGTATACAAAATTAAACTCAAATGATTAAATGATCAAATTTTAAAAATAAAAATTTTTAAAATACTATAACAAAATATAAAATATTAATAAAAGACATTAAATTTGTGGGTGGAAGACAAACAGAAACACGTTCCAGTTGATGGCAGTCAGGTTCAGCACTATCCATGGTTTCGAGCATCCACTGTGGGTATCGGAGCATATTCCAATACTGAGGGTGTTGGATAAGAAGGGACTACTATAATCAGAAACCTCCTAACAAAGAAAATCCCAGAACCAGATGGCTCCGTTGGTGAATTCTACTAAGGCTTTAAAGAAGAATTAACACCAATTGTCCTCAAACTCTTTCAAAAACTACAAGGGGAGGGAATACTTTGAAACTCATTTTTATGGGACCAGCACTACCCTGATTCCAAAGCCAGATAAGGATGTTACAAGAAGAAAAATACAGGCCAGTAGTTCCTGGTAAACGTAGTTGCAAAAATCCTGAACAAAATACTAGCAAACTGAACCTAATAGCACATTAAAAGAATCATACACCATGATCAAGTGGGATTCATCCCTGGGTTGCAAGAATGATTCAAAATACACAAATCAGTAACCTAACTTTATACTTTAAGAAACTTAAAAAGAAGAGCAAACCAAACACAAAGCTAGCAGAAGGAAGGAAAGAGTAAAGATTAGTAAGGACAAAAACAAAATGGAGAATGGAAAAATCAATGAATCCAAAAGTTGGTTCTTTAAAAACGTTGATAAAATTTGCATCAACAAAATCAACAAACTATTAGCTAGACATAAAAAAGGCAGGGGTTCAAAGGAATTATGAGGTCATGTGGGTTACAGCTTTATTTGTTTGGCTGTCACAAACATAATTGGCTCAATTTGTCTCTACCCAATATTTATAATCCTGGTCCAAGGCAGTTTCGTGAAACCAAGACTCTGGGTCCTACGCTATTTTGAGAGATAATACCAAGAATAATAACAGGAGTAGTGGTCATAATCAAATTTAAGGGATATAAATTCATAATAAAATTATGTAATTTTAAACCTGAAAAACTGACCTTGACAGTCATATTTAGTCTAGACATTTTGCCAGTGATAAAATTGAGTTACAAATTTTCCTGATTTGTTTAAGGTCAAATAGTTATTTTTATCATAGCTGTGTTTCTAACTTCTAATTAAGAGGCTCCTCTACTAAAGCAGTTTTTACTTATGCAGATGCATAAATACAACAATTCAATACAGTTTTGAGCGTTAAGTACTGTATCATCATTTAAAAAAATAAAATGCATAACTTAAACATGCTAAATGACACTTAAATGAAAATTAATTAAAATTAAACTCCACTGAACTTCAAGGAGCCCAGCTTACCCATGAAAATATATTGGGATTGGGGGGAAAAGCTGTCACAACCATAAGCACTCTCTTCCAGGAATTCACCTGACCCCTTTCTGGTCATCTCTGACTCCTACTGCTCCTTGCTCTCAGCTTTCCTGATTAATCAATCAATCCCCTCCCCATTTTGGTTCTATAGATTGCTTATCTACCCTCTGTGATTAACAGCCAAATATTGGTGTACTTCATCATACCATTCTCCATCACTCATGTCAGACAACATGACTTTTTTAGTTGCTGTATATATCCACAAGTCACACAAATAAGAGGCAACACGTGCTTGATAACTCTTTTTGTGCTACCTGGAGCTAACCATCCTCCTTCCAGAGCTTGTCAGAGGTTGCTTAAAATGCTGGAAGAGATGCTAAAGGTCACCTAATTTCAAAATACAAACAATGTTCAAGTTTACTCTTTCATTTGTGATATAATAGCCCAGCCCTGCCTGCCCACTTGCATTTTATAACTAGTCTGGCTGTCAGAAAATATTTTCTTATACTTAACTAAACCATGTCTCCTTCTAACTTCTATCCATTCATTTTAATTGTGCTCCTTGGAGTGAGTACCTCATACTCTACTAATTATAGTAGTTTTTTCATACAATTGGATTATTATAAAGACCTAGCAAAGAAATATTCCTCTGAGAGTTTCAGTCAAAGCAATATTCCTAAAATTTTTAGCTCTGACAAATTTCTTTAATAAGCATTCAAACTTATTTATCTATAATCTTTACTGAGAACCCTTACTAGATTACAAAATTATGAACAAAAATCATTCCCTAAAATATTTTTCATTTAGGGGACCAAACCAATAGCTAGAGGATGAAATTCTATTAAAACATAAACTATGTAAGATCTGTTTGACATTTTAATATCTTTGGGGTGTTTTTTTTGTTTTTGTTTCTTTACCAGAAAGACACAAAGAGGGGGAAAAAAATCTCTATATACTAATTGCAAAGCCATCACATAAATTATTGGCAGATTAGCTTTTGATGGATGAGCTAATGTAATTTTCAAAACTCCCAACTGAGCTAATGTGATTACACTCAGTTCCCATTAACCAGCGGTCAGTCCAGGCCGAGCCCCTGCCCCCTGGCCCACGACGGGCTGGGATCTATAATGGTAGGAGGGATGGCAGCTGCCCCATAATGAAAGCATCACAGTCATCAGATTGTACGCAGAAAGGCAGAGCTCTGTCCACAGTGCTCTCTCTGTCATCTGCAGAATGTCCCAAAGATAGCAAACCTATAATACAAGAAAATCTCAAAGTTCAACTCTCTTTTGCACACATGAGGAAGCTGCAGTCTAGTGAGGAGGGACCACTTACCTTAGGTTACCCGGTGGGTTTGGGGCAAGTCCAGATGGCATGATCTTCCCACACACCATGCCATTTCAGATGAAATGCAAACATGCAGCTGGGCCCAGTGTGGAGTTCACTGGAAAGTGCACCCCCTATAAAATACGCCATGGATCTTAAGGATGTATTTCTTCTATCCCCCCCAAAAAAAGTAAGGAGAATTATAAGCAACTTCAAATGAAGATTTATTTGCAATGGTTTTCAAGGAATGAATGTTTAATTTTTTTTCTCTGAATTACTTGTTATAAGCACTGTGGGTTATTGTTCTTTTTCATGTGTCTCCTAGACCAAGATGGGCAAGCCCAGTTCTTCCTTTCCTGACTCCAAGCCACTGTGAGTAAAGGACCTTTGTCCAAAGATGATCTTTGCAAAAATGGTTTGCATTAAGTTAACCGTGGAAAACAATTACCTCTGAGGATGTGTTGAATAACTCACCCTTATATCTACTGCTTAGCACTCAGTATCCCAAAATATGCCTCTCTTTCTCCCTCTCTTCTCTGATACCACCTCCTCCTCTCTCTCCCCACATTTCTGCCTCTCCTAGTCACCCCTATCTCTCTTGGTGTGTATGTTTTCCCTTTTCTTGCAAAATTGGTTCAAATTTTGTCTTATATCAGCTAATATATATACCTATAAGTCAATATCATATTTAACTCATGTTGAACATTACTAGAGAAATAAATGTATTAACTGTTAAAACTTGAACTTTGAAAACTGAGTAAAAATCGACCCATGAATCATATTTTCTTGATAAATTTATATGCCCCCAAAATTGGTTGAAGAGTATTGGACTGAGACGAAATAATGACCACTAAAGAAAGTCCCCAGTGACAGAAAGCCAGGGGTGAGGAACATTTGATTGATGAATCAAGTATTAGTTTTAAAATTTAAATTTGAAAGGATTGATCCTGACAAAATTAATTTTATGAAATAAAAATGAAAATGGAAAAATTGGAAATGGTTTAGCTGCTCTTTTAAAAAAAATTAGTGGTTAAATTGATTTAATGCAATGTGTTCTGGAAACTAATGTCTTAAAAAATTATCTGTGGCACCATTGTGACTAAGATGTTTGCATTAAAATAGCTTAGTCAAAATACTCTGTACCCCATGAGCGAATGTCAGTGAGACGTTTAAGACTTGTCTAAGAATAACTCCGCAGGTTCTATCATGAGGCAGATAATGTTATCTTCAATAGAAAGGATATGTAAACTTTGTAGTATCACAAACATATTATGCTCACTTATGAATGAAAGAGTTACGCTGTGACTAAGGTACACGGGCAGGTCCACGAATGGCAGTGTGTAACTTGGTTTTATGAATCTTATGTGGCCCTTATAAACTGAAACATTGTTTCCTTAAATGGTGGTTAATTTATAAGGTAAGTAGGCTGTGTGTCTGCATTCGCCCCTGGCTTTACACTGAGTTATTGACAAGCATCAACAAAACCAGAGAAACCTAAAAGGAGAAATGAAGGGAAGAGTTTACTGCTATCCCCCTTCAACTCAGGCTGCTGTGGACAATGGCTTAGGCAGACTGACAGTTTATTCGTGTGTTGAGTGTGTGTATATGTAAATATGTGTGTGTGTGTATTTAGACATTAGATATCAGATAATAGAATACTGTGTGTGTGGATTGTATAAAGTGTGTGACTTGCACATAGTTCTGCATAAGCACACACAGTTTGTAATAGGAGTTAGCCAGGCTAGGGGATTCTGAGAGAGTGGGCTTTCCAGGCCAAGGTAGCAGCATGGTTCAAGTTCCTTAGGTGAAAAAGCAGCAAGCCCCCTCAATGGAGGATGCTCTATGGGCTACTGAGTGTCTGGATTGTGCAGTGAACATGATGGATCTCGATGAATAACTTGATTATCTTTCCTTCCATTGTCATAAGCTGGAAGCCTCACATAAAAGCAGCTACTGTATCCTAGGTGAAAAATGCAATATCTAGAATTTCCTGCTCAATTATACAAAGGTCCAGTAGCAATAAAGTTAGAGATGACAGTGGAAAACGTGTGCATATGAAGATAAATGGCTTAGACTAGGGAATGGGGGAGCCAGCCCCAGGCAAAACTGTCAAGATCATGAACTTTGCTTCCAGCCGCCCTGAATCTCTGCCTTCGTTAGAATTTCTTTTCCTTTGCTTCCCCCACTCCTCAGAGCTCTCAGCCTGTCACTAGGGTCATTTTGGGTTTCATTTCTAGTTTTGTGTTTTAAAAGTAGACATCTGCATGCTGGAGTATTTAGGAAAAAGGGTACTACACATGGCTGCAATTTACTTTTAATTGCATTCAAAAATCAGATAGATTAATGAGTAGCTGAATGGATGTGTGATAAACACATCACAGTGTAATAAAATATTAACAGTATTACAATGTTAACATATTAATCGAGGGAAAGGGAGGAAGTGTATATACTTTGCTCTATGTATGAAACCTTTCCTAATAAAATGTTGAAAAAACTGCGGGCATATTGGCCCAAATTGGGTCAATGGAAACCTCAGTTTTCCTCTTGAGTCCTTTTGACATGAATCTAGCAGTCTCCAACAGCTTGCCTGCTATTTATGATGACAAGATGTTGCAGGCTCATCTTATGTATTTCCTGTCTTAAATTAGAAACAGACAGTTCAGTAGGCAACAGTATTTCCAGACAACAACCTTGGTACTAGGGATACTCATTGTGACTGGGCTGGTCATTGTTTTGTAGGCTTTTCAGAGGACAGAGCTAGGATATAGATAGGTAGAGAGAGAGAGAGAAAGAGATCTTTTAAGATAAGATGCCCTATGAGTTCATACGGATATTTCCTGTTCAAATTAATATTACAGGAACTTTCCCACCCCATCCTGTATTCCTTCTTTGTTTTCCTTCTTCCACACTGAGAATCCTGGTTCACAAGGCACAGAAGGTGACAGAATCAGAATACCCCACAATTCCTCCATGCTCTATCCCACATTATACAGTTTCAGAAAGATGATATTAATATAACCAATTCTGATTACTGAAACCAATTAAAAATTTTTGCATATGCTTTCCTCAATCTCCTCTTATTTTTTAACATTATATTTAATCAACATCATCAGAACATATAGACATCACATGCTATAGTCTCTTTTTTAACCCTCATTTATTCTTATTTCTAAAGGTGACTATTAATGTATGTTTTATGCACATCACCAGTCCTAATGTTGATGTCTCTCTGGTCATTTTTATCTGGAATATGCTCTAGTAGATTCCCAGGAAAAATTTATGAAAACAATAGTTCTTTATTTCTTGCATATTAATTACAGTCTGTGTCCTTTACAATTGAAATTCAGTTTGACTGGATATAAAATCCTTAGCTCACATTTTCTTTCTCGAATATCTTAAATATGTTACACCATTTTCTGCTCCTGTAAAGGATTGCTGTTGAAAAGTCTGATAATAATCTAACTTTCCTCCTAAATATCACATGCTTTTTTTGCTTATATGCCCAAAGGACTTTTGATTCTCTTTAAAGTCCAGTAATTTTGCTAGGTTATGTCTTGCTGTCGGTCATTCTGGATCTATATTTTCAGGTGTGTGATACGCTCTCTCTGATGTTGAACATTCAGCCTGTGAGAAATAAGTATAGTGGGAAGAGTCTGTAACACAAGTTGCTACTGATAAGGACACGAGGTGGAGGCAATAAAAGCAAGTAGGGTGAGAAGGAGGTCAAGGATGTACAATCGGAAGTGCAAAGACAGTGAAGGAAGGAAGGCTTTTTACAAGAGAAAGTCTTCAAAAAGGAAATGAAGTGGGCCATGATTCCTTCAGAGAGCTGCACAGAAGTGCCCATGTTTCTGTGCACGGTATTGAAAAGCAGGAAGAACTGCAAAATATATACTGTACCCAAGAGTCAAAGCCTGGTTGGCCAGCCATTCATATGACATAATGTTCTCAGAACAAGAAGGGTTCAAATTTCATGTAACCTATTCAGTTATAAGGTTAATAGTGAATGGGAGAGATGTTATCTGAATATGCATTTTAAACTGCAACAGATGCTTTAAAAGGGTATTATATTCTGCACCAAAGATAAAGTCTGACTTAACAATTCATGTATTAAATGTCACCTTGAAATAGTAAGAACAGCTGTGTAGATTATTAAATGCAGTCAAAATTAAAGACAATTTGCAGGATGAACAGAACTCGATGGAGACAAAATACAAAAAAACAAAACACAAATGGGAGGGTGAGAGGAGACACATTCAACATTAATTTATGGAAATACAAAAGACAACTCATTTGCAATAACTTGAAAAAATGACATTTCTTAGAATGGCGGTAATTTATATTTATCAAAGCAAAAACAAATGAGTAAAGGTAGGAAATTAGAGTCACAAATAATCACATGGGGTAGCAATTACACCTATTAACATTTTGATAATTCTTCTTCCATACATATTTCTATGCATAGATGTATCCCCAAAGTATCTTACATACTATACTTAAAGTTTTATAGCCTGATTTTTCACATTATAAAACATCATGAACATTTTTCCCGCATTGTTTTTTCTAAAGTGTGTTTTTATGACTACAGTATTCAATTAAATTGATGTAGCATGTCTTACTTAAATACCACCCATTCTTAAACATTTAGAGTCTTAACTATATTTGCTGTTATATACAATGCTATTAGGAGCATACTTAGAGCTCATTTACATGTTTTCTTAATAATGTCATTAACCCCAAAGCTCTCAAATCATATTGTGTGGTGGTCTAATATTCCCCCACCCAAAAAAAAAAATGGTTCTACGATCAAATAAGTTTGTACAAGAACTTTTTCTTTATATTCTCTTGAAGTTCACAATACACATTTGCACATTTAAAATCCTGAGTTCTGCCGCTTAAAAGCTTCATTTAAGTTAGCATTTTGCCAAATTGTTTAAATCACAGAAAATGCCTCAAAGTCGTGTATACTCATTACAATGCCTCGGAAGTACGTATCTTAGAATTCCTGAAAGTGAAATTGCTGGATCAAAGTGTAGAAGCACTTTAAAGCTCGTGGTATCTATTAAGAAAGAATCTTCAAAAAGGATCTGCAGTGTGAAAGACTGTCTTTCTCCATACTAATGATAGCAATGAGGATGATCATTTGTTTGCCTTTCCCAATTTCACAGGTGGCTAATTGTAACCTTTTGATGGGCATTTCCTATTTATTAATAGGCTTGACCTTTGTTCCACATTTATTAAAGATATATATTTCTTTTTATTTGTGCAAACTGTTTATTCATGACCTTCATTTATTTTTCTATTATGATGATCATCTTTTCCTTTGTTTATTATAAAGCCCTTTGCCTCTAAGTAATATTAAGATCTGTATTAAGTATTTTCAAGTATTGTGTGAGTGCTATTTTTTCACTTGTGTTTATAGCGTTTAATAATCTTTAGTTATTTATTTTTCTACAGATAAAACCAGTAACATTTTCATGTATGATTTTTGCTTTACTGTCCTAGTAGAAGCCTTTTTGCACTAAATATCCTATAAACTTTAACTATTAAGCTTGTAAGAAAGATTTCTGCAAGCAGACAAGAGCAACATACCACAATCAATATATTTCCTATAAAAAGATCCTATTTCTCATAAAAGAAGCAAACACTATAAAGGAATGAACTTTATAAGAAATATGCAAGGCCTTTTTGGAAAATACTATAAAATTTTATCAAAGGACATATAAAGGAGACCAGAATAAATGGAGAGATGTTTGATGCTATTAGATAGGAAGACTCAATCTTGTAAAGATATCAAACTTTCCAAATTAATCTATAAAGTTAATTCAATTATAATAAAAGTCTCAAGGTTTTTTTAATAAAACTTGACAAGCTAATTCTAAAATTAATATTAAAAAGTAAATGTGTAAGAACAGCCAAGACAATTATGAAAATGGAAAACAAGGAGGGACAATTTGCCCTACCAAATATTAAGATGGATTATAATATTATGGCAATTAATGCATGAGACTAGACAAATCTTTGAAATAGAATAAAGAGTCCAGAAACAAGCCTATATGTATACGAAACATTAGTGTATTATAAAAGTGGCCTTCCCAAGCGTGAAGGTAAATGTGCCCTTTCCAGGCAAAACCAAGCCTGAGGCTAAGTAGGAAACTAACCTGCTGAGGAGCTTTGCTGTCACCTGTGCCCTTCGTGTCCATTTATGGCACCTCTGAATCATATTTCTGTCAACTCAGACTTCAGTAAAGCCTTGTTAAAAATCATAGGCGTGGTCTCAGTTATGCTGAGGGAAATTAGGAATCGCATTATGCCCTCTGCATGGCTAAAAAAGAATGAGCAAGTGAGAGAGAGAGAGAGAGAGAATGAGTCAGAAGATTGGCCGTAGTATAAACTTCCAAAGCAGCATGTTGATATGTTGAAGGAACAAGAAAGAGACACTTGGGAAATTTGTTTCAGGGCACACACTGAGTTGCAGAAACCACCAGATTTAGAGAGGCTAATTTCCAGCAAGTTGGGAGGGGGAGTTATATGGAAAAGAAAAGGTATAACAAAGAAAGTCTAATCTATTTTGTGGCCACAGGCTTGTAGCACAGAGGACTTATGGGCTACAGTAAGAAATTTTATCCTAGTCCCAGCTTAATTATTCAGGAAGCCGCAAATGCCACTGAGATCATCAGATGCTCTCAGAAAAGAGAAACTATCATTTCTGCAATCTGTGGCTCAATTAGGGACACCATTAAGTCAGGTGAAAGTGGATTCCCATCAGTCTGAGGCTGCCAGTGAGACCTCAAGCATCCGTATTTTCTTGGACCCACGTAATCGAATTGCATGCAGGCAACATGGGTAGGACCAGACTCCCTGCTGCCCAGTGGAGAAAGGACAGGTTGAAATCCTGCTTAGATAACAATCTGAATTAGATGGCAAAAGGCTATAAACTAGAAAAATGTAGAATCACTAGGCTCTTAGAAATCATGTAGTCTAACCACATGTTTTTCCACTGAAGAAATTGAAGCCCAGAGAATTAAAGTGATTTTCCTAAAGCCTGAAAGCTAAAAAGTAAGAAGCAATAAATGGTAATGAAAATGCTCAGATTACTCCAAGACCTCCTATGTCATCGTGAACAAAAATCAAATGATTTCCTCATCTGCTGTCTCTCTTCTTTTTTTAACTATTTTTTAAGACTTTTTTTTAAATCTTTTATTGCTGGATTTTTTTTAGCCATATTTTTTATAATTATTTAGTGGTTGCTCTGGGGATTGTAATATTCACCCTTAAATTAAGCACATCCTGTCATGGATTAATACTATACCACCTCATGTATAATGTGACAATCTTTGCACGGTGACTTCTCATTACCCACTTTGCAGTATTATTGCCATACATTTTACTTCTCCCTAAGTTAGAGACTCCACAATGCATTGTTACCATTTTCTTCTGTAAACAGTCAAGTGTCTTTTAAATGAAGAAATAAGAACATTCCGTTATATGTACCCACATCTCTACTATTCTGATGGCTCTTCCTCCCTTCCTGTGGGTTCAAATGTCCTCTGGTATCATTTTCCTTCCGTTTGAAGAGCTTCTTTTGCCATTTCTGGCAGTGTCGCCTCTAGAGACAAACTCTCTCAGCTTTTGTTTATCCAAAAATATCTTTATTTTACCTTCAATTAAAAAAGTCTTTTATTAATATAGAACATAGGTTGACTTTCTTTTTTTCCCCTTTCAGCACTTTAAAGTGCCATTCCGTGGCTTTTTGGCTTGCATTGTTTCTGATGAGAAGTCAGTGGTATCTTTAACACTGTCCCCCTATAAGAAATAGGTCTTTTTTTCCCTCTTGTTGCTTTTCAATTTTTCTTACTATTTTTGGTTTTCAGGTATGTCACTATAATGTATCTACATGTGGGTTTTAATTACAAATTTAAGGTTATGGCAAACAGATTTAGAAAGCTAAGCACTACCAGCCACAGACTCCGTCAGACTTCAAGGTTCTCAGAACATGGAGCTTTTAACACGGTAACACTTATTTGTTTATTTCAACAACTATTAATAGTATTTAAAACCTGTTACATCCCAGCAACTATTTGAGGAAGCTGGGCCATATAAGAGTGAAATAAAAAGTCAAAAATCTCTGCCCTTGCCATCCCCAGGTTTTTATTTTAGTGGAGAGAAATAATACACAATACATGTAATTTTTAAGTGAGTTAGTATATAAAATGTATTAACCTATTAAAATGAGTAAATATAGAGGGTATTAGAAGTTGATAAATGCTCTCAGGGAATAATAGGTAGAATAAGGGAAATTGGGAGTACAAAAGAACTGCAATGGAATGGATTGGAATTGCAAATACGGAGAATAGGATTACCTCATTGAAAAGGTAGAATTTGAGCCAAGTCTTGAAGAAGGTAAGGGATAGATCTAAAGGAAGAACATTCCTGGTGGAATGAAGAACTATTGCAAATACCCTAAAATACAATGTACCTGGCATGTTTGAGAAATAACATGGAGGCCAGAATGGCTCAAAGAGAACGTGTAAGAGAGAAAATAATAGGAGATAATATACCTGGAATGTGGGGAAAACAAATTGTGTAGGATCTTTTACGTCTTGAAAGGTTTTGAGAATAACAGTGATATGATTTGGATTATGTGGTTAAAGATCCAGTCTGATTGATCAGTTAATTATAGAAATATCTATTTCTATTAATATATATTTTATATAATCTGTATTTTTATGCATTTATAATATATTTATATATAGTATACATGTTAGGCAGACATGTATATATCTATTTTATAAAAAGACACTATTGATTATTTGTTTCCTTGTCTTTTAGAGTAACATTCCCTATTTAATATAAATGAAAAGAGCTCTATTATTAACTCAACAAATATTTAATGACTATCCACTGGGTGTGTGGCACTGTCCGTCATGCTGAAGATGCTGGGGCAACAAGTCTGCAAAGGTTGCCTTTCTCATAGAGAAAAATCAAGAAATAATAAATCAGTAAGTAAACAATAACAATAGATCGTAATAAGTAAAGTGTGGAAGAATAAAAGAGGCATATGAGCAGAGAGTGATTCAATGGCTGCTCTACAGGGGAAGGTTGGGGAAAGTCACTCTGAAGAAACAGCAATTAAACTAAGACTTAACCAGCTAGGCATATAATGCTCAAGGGAAGAGCATTCTGGGCAGAGGATATCATTTGCTCAAAGATCTTAAAGCAAGAAAAATAAGCTTACTCTGGTCAAATAACTAAAAAATTGCAGTGTCCTACATCATATTGGTTATGAGGAAACTGGAGACTTATCAGTATAAAAGGTGCCAGCCCAGGTGGTGGTTTGAACTAGGGTGATAGTAACAGAGATGGTGTGGACTGATTGAGTTGAAGTTAGGACTTGACACAACTGGCAAAGAGAATAAGGCTTTAATATTGACTTAGTCATCCATGCCTTTTGAATGTCTGTTCTGTATCTTGCTGGAAAAAGATGGCTTTAAAGCCTATGGAATCTTTATGCGTTTATTTGGTAAATGTCTTTGTCTGAGTCATCACTTGAAATTCCATGGAGTGAGTGGCCTTTCATGAGCGCTGAAAGCTCACTAGAAAAACTCCAGACATCGCAGGGTTTTAAAGAAAGCAGATTCTTTTTTTCTTGCCTCTGAAACTAGGACATCATGCCCTAGGTTTGTATGCCAGGTCAACAGCATTAAAAGTAAAAAGCTACCGGTAAGTTCATCCTAATGAAAGGAGAACGGGATAGAGGCAAAACACTGCAAAGGCTCAATTTATCCAGTAGCATTAAAAAAAATAAATGATTCTGTATAAGCGCTATAATTGAACTAGACAAGCAAAACTTCTCAAAAGCAAAAGCAGCCCTATTTAAATTAGACTTATTTAATTTGTTAAACGGAGCATAGATTTCAGAGTCAAACTGATACAAATGTGAATGCTAGCTCATCTCTATGTGTCCATGAGCCACACACTTGATCCACTTCCTTGACTGTCTCAGTTACAAAGAAAATAAAACCTTATGTGTTTGTTGTGAGAATTAAATGAGCTAATTTGTAGAGAACCTGTACATAAAATGTCAATACCCTATGATGGCTAATGATATTTTGTAACATATTCTCTGGAGTAAAAAGACACTATCAAGTTGTAGGTAATATTGAGTCATTTGGCTAGAATATTATGTGATGAAGGAATGTTTCTTTAGCAGCTGGTAGGCTAAAGTAAATCATAGAAACCCCCCCCCTGATATTCTCTTGGTTGGGAAATCCATAATTGCTATCGTCTGAATATTTACATTCCCTCAAAATTCATATGTTAAAATCCTAACCCTCAAGCTATTAGGGGGTGGGGCCTTTTGGAAGGTGATTAGGTCATAAGGGTGGAGTCCTCATGAATGGGATTAGTGTCCTTACCAAAGAGATCCCAGAGAGCTCACTCCTTCTACCATGTGAGAACACAGGGAGAATATGTCATCTACAAACTCAGCAGACAACGAATCTGTCAGCACCTTGATCCTGGACTTCCCAGCCTCCAGAACAGTAGGAAATAAATTTCTGCTGTTTATAGGTGACCAAAGTAGTGGTAGTTTGTTATAGCAACCCAAACAAACTAAGACAGCATTCTAACAAGAATAAAGATTATTTCATTTGTTCCTAGCATAGAGGTTGTTGCTGATTTCTTATTAATGTTTTCAACAAATAAGTTCTCACCTCCCAGAGAGAAGAGATGCTGGATTTGAGATAGTTCCCACTATGAAGCTCTCCAACTTCTTTCTTCCATTTCAATATATCATACAGAGGAAATACAATAGAAGCAAGCATCAAATATTGACATGATCAGTGGAACAGACTGAATGATCTCAGAAGCAACAAGGGCAGGAGAGATGGGGAGAGTGATGATGGTTGCACTGAGTATACCAAGTAGCTTGAGCCACAAGCTATGCTATATAATTTGAATCCTTAAACCCATCCTTGCAGATGAAGAAGCCATTGCACACAGGGGCTAGATAATGTGTGTAAGGTTGCACACCTGTGAGGATGCAGAGCCAGGATTTGGACCCATGTCTGTCTGACTCCAAAGCCCAAGTGATTTCCACTACATCGAGAGAAAAGAAACAGTCATTTTGGACAGTTTCATAGAAAAACAACCAGCAGCCTCAAAGATGGGTGTGAATGAAAAATTTAAGTGAATGTAAGGTAAATAACTCTTTTGTATGAGCTTTTTTGTCTTCTGTCACGTGGTCTTTCTGTTGCATATTATACATTCCACCCAGTACTGTCATCCCTTGTTCTTCCTCCCTGACCTCAGCCACTGGGGTCACTGAGCTGCTGTGGCCCTGGTCCCCTCTATGGGGGAGAACCTCAGCACTAAGGACTTGAAATATCTCCTTCTCTTTTCCCCCACACCCAGGCTGGTCAAGGCCTATGGACTTGGCATTCTTACTGCAAACCCTTTCTTTCCCGACTGTTCCATGTGACCACTCAACTCTGACTTACAAGCCAACAGCCCGGACTGAAAGATAACTTTTCAAAAGCTGCAGAAAGAAGGAGGGCAACTTTTCCAAAGGAGATTAACCTTCAGTTAAAAAAGCAATGCAAAAGCCTCAGGAGGGTAAAGGATGTTTTCCCTTTGTCAAAATTCATAAATGTTGATTAATGACATGCTAAAGACGCAGTCACCTTGTGACTACTGAAATCCAATCATGTATTCAGTTTGAACTGTATAGTGAACCCATCTCCCTCCATGAAAATCCTGAGGCATGTTACTGCCCAGCCTTTTTTCTGACAAAAGTAAGATGCATTTTCCAGGAAGCCATACCTCTCATTATTATCATTTTCTCATTTTAAAATTACCCAGACCTCAAGTAAAGGAAATTTAATTGGTGAAAGGCTACTGCATGCTTCTTCAGACTCATAGATCACAGCTGGATCCCACAAATGCCCTTAGTCACAATATCATGTTAAATGAAGGAAAAAGGAAAGCAAACAAGAATTTAATAATTTCTACAGATAAGTAAATTCAAAACAATTTTATATCTTTTAGAGAAGACATTACAAAGAATACCGCCTCTTGATAAGATCTTATATTTGAATCACCACTTTTAATTTTCCAAAATGCTTTCATGCCCATTATACAATTTTATGTTTGAAACCATAAAATAGGGGGAAAATTAATATTACTCTATTTTACAGATCAGAAAAATGAGACAAGGCATACTATGGGATGTCCTGAAGTTCACATGGCCGGTTATTAGCAGAGCTAAGCTGGATAATTTATTGTAACTTCTGAAATTATTTTCTCTCTCAGATTACTTATCATTTCTGTCTTTTTTTTCTATTTCTAGAAAAAGATACCATTCAGCATTCATGCAACAAATATTTGTTGAGCACCTATTATTTAACAGGTGAAGATTTAGGAGGCAGAGCTATGTTAGTAAAGACATACTTTCTCCACTCACATGAAGCGTACTTTCTAGTGGGAAAATAAAGATTAAACAAAGTAAATAAATAAGCCAGGAAAAGATAAGATCATACTAATTGTTCTGCCAAGGGTGATGTGTTGGCAAGTGACTAGGGACTGTTTCAACATAGGTGATCAGTGTCTCGGCATCTTTAGATCCCCAGGTTTGGGACCTCAAGCCCTTCCTCCCTTATCAATCACATCCTATCTGTTGTCGTTCCAAATCCTATCGGCATATTTATAGTTCCTGGGTGTCCTTTACATGTGTCTCTTCTCCTGACTCAAGCCCATAACCTCTATCAAGTGGACTCTCCAAAACCTGCCCAGCTGGTGTTTCTGCCTTCAGTACACCTTGTCCATTCCTACTGATCTTTGCAAAGCCCATGTTGAATGTGGGTGGAAAGGCTTTATCCCAGCATTCAAGATTCCACCCAATCAAATCCAAACTTCTCTTCTAAATGCATCTTATTCTGAGCAAATGAAACCATTCACCTTTCTTTATGCTGCACTTTCACTTCTCCACTTCTACACCATTGCTCCTCTCACTCCCTCCATTTAAGATCCCCATCCTCTCCTAGCCAGTGTCTGAAGCCTACCTCTTTTCTAGGGCTAGCTCCACAGACACCTGCTCCACGAATAAGTGAACAAATGCATGAAGGAACAAAAGCAACTCTGGTATCTCTCCTGCTCTGCTCTTGTCATTCACTTAGACTTTCACCAATGAATAGTGCTTTGTCTTTGATATTGCCCTTTGCCTCTTAAGAGAAGGTGACATTCCCTGTTCCTCCACTAGCCTGGGAGGCTAATTTGGTTCTGTGATGCCCTTATGAGCCTCAGCCTATCAGCTGTCGGCCTCTGCTCTTCTACCTTCCTGTCCCCCAAAGTGAAAACCATTTGCCCCAAGATCATCTGCCAGCTGATGGCCCCCGCCTGCTAGCAGCAGGCTCTGCATTCAGACCTCTCCAGGCGATGTTTTGGGATTCCCAGAAAACTCAAATAGGTCTCTATATTCATGTCTTTTCACAGCCTCCTGTGGTACCTTTTTTCCTTTTAAGGTTCAGCTAAAAGTGCTTTCAAGAACACATGAATGAAAGGGACAGGGGCACAGGATGCATAGTTTCTATAAGAAATCAATGGCTACTAAAAATATCCCACATGAAATACCCTGAATGAGGCACTTCCAGTCTCAGGAGAAGTCTTTGCAGAGCTCACGGGGCTTTAGCTGGCAAATCTCATGGGAACGGTCCCCAAAGTGGAAAAGTATTTTTCTTGCAGGCAGTGGCTTTGCTTAAATCCTCTGCTGAAGCTAACATCTAAGTTGTCTTCTCTTGGACAGGCTTATGCTATAATCTATGTAATGCTGTGTTCACGTGACCGTTGATGAGGGAAGACTCCAGGGGAAAATTTTAGTGCCAAGATGGCCAAAAAATGTCAATACTTCAGTGGTTACAGGTGGCTGCAGAATGTCACCAGAAGCTGAGAACTCACAAGGCGAAAAAGAGAGCAACCTACTATGACAAATACATATGGATTCAGGGAGAGTTTACAGTGTCAGGCGGGTTTCTCTCCTGGTTTTCACAGTGTGAAAAAGGAGTTGCTGCCTGGAGTGACTACAGATTTACTGGATCCTCGTGTCCACCAGCAAGCCCTTCTGTTTCCCTAACTGACTCTCTTTTAGGGTCTCCACAGTGTCTATTTCAAAAACTATCTGCTCTCTTGAAGTCATCTAACCAGCTCATGCATCCCTTCATTCGCAGGACCGCTCCTCCACTTCACTGAGAAAACAGGAGCCAGGAGGCAGGAATGCCCTCACCTGCATGTGGCCAGCCACCGGCATCCATTCTGACCCTCTTCTTCCTATTCTTGTCACAATACCGGCTCTGTTCCCTAACTCTCAGTCCTCCCCCTGTCCTCCAGGCCTCACCTGCCTTTGGAGAATGTGCTTCATCAAATATCCTTAAATCTGTTCCTCTGTTGGCCTCTTCCTATGAACGTGAGAAAAACACTCAGGTCTCGTACATGTTGAAAAAGTAAATAAATTAAAGAAAGACCTCTTTGGTCCTCTCTTTGCTCAGCCAAGCTTCTTGAAAGAGCTTGCTACACTCACCGTTTCATCTTCTCCTTTCATCCACGCCTCATCTGACAGAAATTCTCTTTCTCCCCAACGACCCAACTGAAATTGGGGGTGCTGATTGCCCTAGGTCTGATTCTCCTTTCATCCTGTACATGCCCCTTGAATGACCTCAAGCCATGTCCTTGCTTCAATTCTCCCCTGCTTGGACGGCACACAAGTCTGCACTTGGCTAATGCAGACCTCCTTCCTGAGCTCCTGGCCCGTGTGCATCCTTCTGCCTCCTGGACATGGATGCACCACTGCTTACATGTATGAAACTAAACTCAGCGACTTCTCCCACCCCACCCCCCATTCCCCATCAGACTGGCTATTTTGCTTCTACTCTCATTAAACGGCACCATACTCATCCTTATCAGCAAGTAATAAAACTGAGGATCATCATTGCCTCTTTTCTTTCTCTTTCACTAATTCCACTGCCATACATGATCACCAAGACTTGTTGATTCAGCTCTTGAGTTTATGTATAATTTATCCAAGTAACACAATATAATACCCCCAGCAGAATCTGCTATAGGGCCCCATAATTAAACACATTAATATTTCTGCAAGAAAACATAAGAATATACACAATAAGTGGGATGTATAAAGATCTATAAAGCAGAAATGCACAAAAAGAAATGCTAAGGAATGTTTTCAGTCTTAGAGCAAATGAAAACAGATGGAAATATGCATCTTTCCAAAAAAAAAAAAAAAAAAAAAACGAAGAGCGTCAGAAGTTTTAAATTTCTGACGAAACAGGAAAGACTTTTTCCTGTTAGTTTCTTTAAAATACATATGGCTCTTTAAAGCAAGATTATACTACCATCTTGTTGGTTTGCTAATGTATGTAGATTTAATAGATACGACAAAAATTGCATAAAGGACTTGGAAAAACAGATAACTAGACCTTACAATTGCAAGGTTTATATATTTTGTATGAATTGGTACAATATTAATGCTAAGAAGACTATGGAAAACTAGAATTGCATTTTAATCCCTAGAGCAACCACTTATAATAATATTATGCAAATAGGAATAGTTTAAAAGCCAGTGAACAATTTCAAGTTACACTTAGATCACCAATAATAAGAATAGCAAACATTTATTTACTGCTTTCTATATGCCATTGTCTGATTTAATCTTCAAAAAGTCCTATGAGGCAGACATTATTATTTTTCAATGTTACTAAAATTTTACAAATGACTAAAATAAGACTCTGAGAAATAAAGTAATTTTCCCAGCCTTATTTGGGTTTAATTCCAGAGCTGTCAGACTATAGTATATGCTTTGTTTTTATTGACAGATAAAACTGTATGTATTTGTCATGCACAGTGTTTTTATAAGTGTATGCTCATTTATAAAACAAAAGAAAATTTGTCATTTATTTTCAAGATAATGAAACAGATGTGAAAAAAAATAAACATACAGAAAGTTATGAAAGTCTTCCTCCTACCAAACTCCAGTCCTATTCCCCAAAATAGCCCTGTCAATAGTTTCTTACACTATTCCGGAAAAAGGAAAGGCTATACAAATACCAACACATATGTTTTATAAATAAAAAGGTGAGCATACTTTTCTGTAGATCATTTTTCCATCTAGCAGTTTTTGAAATCTTTCCACGTGCATAAAAAGAGCTACTTCATTTTTTTTTTAGTGGCTGCATCTTATTCTATTGTATGGATGTTATAAAATATACAAGGTCACTACTGATGAAAAATTAGGGTTTTTCTAGTTCCTGTTGTCATAAATACAGCAATTAATATCATCGCTATACTTTACAAATCAATTAATGTACAATCCATTCGTAACAGTGGGATCGATGGGCCACAGAGTTGATACCCTTAACATTGATCTCATAAGCTCTTATTTCCAGAAACAGATTATAAGAGTCCACAGAGTCTGTGATCTGAATTACTGTTCAACCTCCCTTTTAGTAACATTGAAACTTTGTGTCTGTGTTTGGTACATTTTGACTTACAAAAAGAGGTGTTTTTTTTATGTGGTCAAATTTTTTGATTTTCTTTACTGTGTTTAGGCAGACAACATTCTTCCCCAACCTGATAAAAAAATAAACATTCACTGACATTTCCTTTTAACATTTTTATGGTTTTATCTTTTACATTGATCTGTAACCTACACTGATGTGTTTAATGTAAATTTAATCTGAGTCAGTAGAGTTTTTTGCAGTCAGTTTTCTCAGTCACACACCTTGAAAAATGTATTCTTTCCTTATTGGTTTGCATTTTATTATACTTAACATTAATATTAGTGATGCTTAATATTAATATTAGGGATGATTGATATTAATGATTGTTAATATTTATGTTAGTATTATTAGTAACTAGTAATTAGTATTAATATTAGTGATTTGATGTGGGGTTCTGGTTCCATGGGCTTCCTATAAGGGGAGGAACAATAGGCAAAGGACAATCAACCAATGGAAAACAAAGGACCGCTTTATTAATAGCTGAGCAAGCAGGCCAGATGTGGTGGCTCATACCTGTAATCCCAGTGCTCTTGGGAGGCTGAGGCAGGAGAATTGCTTGAGCCCAGGAATTCGAGGCTGCAGTGAGCTATGATCGTGCTACTGTACTCCAGCCTGGGCAACAAAGCAACACTCTCTCTCTAAAAAAAAAAAAAAAAATAGCTGAAAAAACAATCTGTATTCCACCTCACAAAATGTAGAGCTTTTCTGGTGAGCTTCTCTGAAGCATATGGCTTAGCTGGAGACCTAAACGAGGCTTCTTCCCTTCATCTAAAATTCCCAAACTGCAGGTTGAGTCCATTTACCCAACCAACCAATGGATAAAGACCCTATACCTGCCCTGAGCCATCAAGCCCTGTGGTCTGCTTTCTTTGGTGCAGGAAGTCTAGCCAAGATGCCAGACTTTTAAGACCCAGTGGCTTCACATTTCAGGTAGTATAATAAAGAATCGTTGCACCACAAATTCTGTAGAACACTGAAGTACCATTATTTTGCTTGTCATCTGTCTCCACTGCATCACTGGTAAGCAAGCAGCTTAGCATATTAAAATTTCCACTGCATTGGTGGCAATGCCCAGGAGGACAGCCGGTCCCAGAGGAGACAGTGGAACAGTAGCTGCTCTAGCAGAAGACCTTGTCCCAAGTAGGAAATAGGAGCAGCAGAAGCAGTGTCCAGTGAGGTCCTGAATGTACTGCAAGTTCTGATAAAGGTAACAGAAATGTGTGGCCCGATATGAGACTGTATTACCTGGCAAGAGATTGTCATGCCATGGGGGAGGTGGAAACAGAATCTGTCAGGGGTACACCCCAGAAGCAGTGACAGTCAAAAGAATTTGCAGCTGTACTCAGAAAAGCCCCCCAGAACTGTTCAGAAACCCTTTGAGGATACCTAGAATTATGTGGGAGAATAGAGACTTTGCAAGGTTGACCTGCATGAGCAGTCGGGAGTAACAGTCACTAAAATCTGCCTTAAACCTGTTCATGTGACCTTAGTAATAGGACTCAGACACTGGAAAGGCTCCTATTTAGATACATTTAACATGATAGTTCACAAGTAATCGCGGAACATTTGTTTTTCAAAATACATATTAACATCCTGAGGGAAAATGTCCCAATATATAACATTTTGGGAAATTCTGCTATGGGGCTTGACTTTTAACTATGACGTTTCCAGTTGGAATCACTTTTATTTACACACTAGCACACCAGCACAAGTGCTTGCCCAGAAGACTATGATGAGCCTACACATGTGGATATGCCCAATCCCTGCCCCTGAGTACATTGACCGTAAATGACACTCCAGCTCTCTCTTCTTTGGGGAATGTCTTTTTCTGCAGGAGGTGCCTAGGAGACACACAGCAGGAACACTGTGGACCCAGAAAAACTTCAGTTCTAAGCCCAAACTGGGATTCCTGCTACACTAAGAATTGGGAGATGACTCTTTGGTTGTGACTCTCTTTTTATATTGGTTCCAGGAAGTCCAGACTGAAATTTATAGCTCAAATGTAGCATGTATGCTGCCCTTTGTCGTTCAAAGTTATGTTCTTTTTTTTTTTTTTTTTTTTTGATGTGATCATGACTTTCCATTTTTTATTTATATTTTCTTGGTATTATTTCCCTATTTCTTTGCATAGTCTTTCACTGCTTTATGGCATGTGTTTTTATTGCAGTTCTGCCAAAACTTTTGTGGAGCAGGTGACCAGGGGTCCCCGGGACTAGAAGACTTCTTGCAGTAATTATGATTATTCATCTATTTGTTCGTTCATCATTTTATTCCAAATTAGAATCAGTCCTTCATCTATGAAAGACTTTGATTAAATAAATGAAACTGATTGTTACAAATACCCACTTCTCCTATATGTGATCAGAAATGATTTAAAAGGAAAAGTAAATTAATAATGGAATGTATAATACAGTACAGGGGATTTAATATGCCACTTCTCTCAGGAAGGCTAACATTAAAAAAAAATGTTGATGAACATCATTAATGGAAGTTAAACAATTTAAGGAAAAGATTGAAGAGGCTACTGAAACCTTCCCAAAATTCCTGAGTTAAGTCTTCCATCCAGTAGTTTTCTTAACCTGCTTTTAAATCCTCATGTAAAATCCAGTTCATATAAGCATATTTAAAACTCTTTTATTAAATAGAATATTTTCTCCATTCTTTTCTGTAATCCAGAAAAGTAATTACATCATGCAGCCTGTGGATCACACATGGATGGGAAATGAGAAAAAAATAACAGCTTTACCAAATTAGCAGAGTATGTATGCAAAGAAATTCACAAATTACAGTGATTATTCTGAACATCTGATTCCAGAGGGAATCACATTGAAGCAATAGAAATAGCTGAAGATGAAAATCTAAGAGCAAATCCTGTTGACTGCAGCGCACACACTGCATCTGTCTGAATCCGTCTCCACTGCAACCACCCTTGTTCAATGACTGTGAACACTTGCCTGGACTACACAATAGCCTTGTACTCAGACTGCTTTCTTCCCTCCGTTTCCTACAATCTGTTCTCCAGAGAAACCTCAGAATAAATTTTCCAACATAAATTACATCACATCACTCTCCTTACAACTCTCCAGTGGCTTTCTGCTGCACTTAGACTAAAATCCAGAGTCCTAATCATCACCTAAAATGCCCCTTAGGAGTGGGAGCCTACCTACTTCTCTTCCCACACCCATAATTTTCTTTCTGTATCACTCTGTGTGATGTGTTTCTCAGATTAACAAATGCATACATTTTTCAAAACTCACAGAAATGTACACCAGAGAGGGTAAATTTTTCTGCATGTAAATTATACGTTAATTTTTTAAATGAAAAAAAGGAGGCTGGGTGCAGTAGCTCATGCCTGTAATACCAGTGCTCTAGGAGGCTGAAGAGGGAGGATCACTTGAGCCCAAAAGTTCGAGACCAGCCTCGGCAACATAGCAAGACCCTATCTCTAAAAAAAAAAAAATTAAATTAGCTGGGTGTGGTGGCATGTAACTGTAGTCCCAACTACGTGGAAGGCTGAGGCAAGAGAATTGCTTGAGCCCAGGAGTTTGAGGTTGCAGTGAGCTATGACTGTGCCACTGCACTCCAGCCTGGCAACAGAGGGAGACCCTGTCTCAAAATAATAATAAAAATAACAACAAAAAAGGATTGGTATTGTTATGAAGAGCAATCAACAACTGGAATTTTTAATTTTTAGAAGATATTTAAATTAACAAAAATTAGAAGATACTACAGCAGCAACTGCTAGTTGCACCTCCATGTTTATTTTTTGTTTTTTTTCTTAGCAGGAAAACTATGATTTTATCCAGAGTGACAACATACCCAGCTGAAAAACTCCACTTCCCAGCCTCTATGGGAGGTAGAGTTTCCCAATTAGATATAAGCAAAAATGTTGGGCAGGAGCTTCCAGAAGTCCCTTTTGGTCCTCCTGCACTTCCTCCTTCCAACCACTTGAAAGCCACCATGCTACTTTCTTTGTGAGTTTGACTACTCTGGTTATCTCATAGAAGTAGAGTCATACAGTATTCATTCTCTTCATTATATTTTTTTGTATGATTGAAATATATCATTAAGTAAATATTTCTGTGAAATAGAGTAAAAGTAAAGGTTTCCCCCAATCACACCCCAGAAGAAACAAATTTTAAGTGTTTTCTTTTAATACATACACACAGAGGGATATGGTGTAGCAGATACTCTTATTAACTACTGCATCTCATCTTCCCGCTAATGTTATAATTAGCTGTGCATTGGTCTACCTTGTCCACTAGAAGACCCTTGCCTTGATAGGAATATGCCTTATTTCCCTTTCATCTCCAATGTCAAGCACAGTAGTTGGCACATAATATATGCTCAATAAATGTGTGTTGACTCAATGAATGAATTAATTATTCTATTAAAGTGATTCAGTGTGTTTTAAAACCATCAACTTCAATTTAATAACTTAAAAAACTCTTTCTGAAATGTCTACTTTGTTCCAAGTCACCAGTTTCAACTCATTCTATTGATCTTTCTTTGTTGCCTGGAGAGTAATCTCAACTATTCTTGAAGCTTCGGTGGCACAAGGGAATGTTTCTTTGCTGCAAAGGCAAGCGTTCACATGACTGATCTCTCTTCCCCACAGCCTTATCTTGATGCATTAAGCATTTGAAACTTTAAGTAATTTTCAGGCAGCTGTAATTGAAGAGATATTATAGCTGTTGAAGTTGTGCCAGTTACCACATTACCGTGGCCATAACTCAGGCAAAGCACAGACAAGAATTGCTTCATAGAAAAGGGGCTTATCATTCACTATTTAAAATCAATCGCTCCCGTTATTATTGTAAGCCTGCCATTGCTAGGGATATGAAGGAAACACAGTTTATCATAATGGATCCCAAACTCAAACTTGGAGGAAAATGTTAAATAAATGAAACAAAATAAAAAAGAAATTAAATGATTTATTCCTGACAAATTAAACTTATCAGTAAAAGTGAGCCCAAATCTATGCAATTGCACACACCAGAAACCCAGCACTGATCCTACCACCACCTTCCCTTCAACCTCTGTCCTTACCCTAGCACTGGTACTGTCTCTCCTCAACTGCTGTAATAAGCTTCTAACTGGCCTCTCCTCATTGCCCTCAGCCCCTTCTAGCCCTTTCTTTATACTCAGCCAGTGGGAGTGATTTTTTTTAAAACGCAAATCTTTAACACCTCTTAGCTTGGCTTCCCATTGCTCTTAGAATAAAACTAAAATCCCTTAATGGAGTCACAAGGTCCTGCATAATCAGGCCCCTCCTTCCCCACCTGTCCAGGTAACCCAGCTACGAGGAACTTCATCTGGGCCCTAGAAATATGCAATGTTCCTTCCCATCCCAGGCCCTCCTACATGCCATTTGCTCCTCCCGACTCAGGCCAGCTAACACCTGCTCATCTTCAGACCTCAGCTCTAATGTCATTTTCTCAGAGAACCTTCTCTGACTTCCAAACTCCCTGTGAAACGATATTGTATCGCCATAGCCATCAGCACAATTGCCGTGGTAATGAAACAGCTAATTGTGGCCAATATTCTTTGTTAGGGGATTATTTCATGTTTGCAAATTTGCTGACTCACTAAAATTTAGTTGTGACCTCCCCCCGCCCCCACCAAAATCAATACTCATGGTGCTTTTGTGACCATTCATGGATATGCAAAGAGAGGCCAAAAAAAAAAAAAAAAAAATGACTGTCCGGATGCACGTGTTCCCAGCTGAGGTCAAACACAGTGACATTCTGCCTTCTTGTTTCAGCTCTGTAAACAAGTATTCTTTCTGTGGTCTATTTACTGCCACCTTGTTCATATTTTTGTGCTTTTTTTTTTCTGGTGATTTCACAGTTTAAAATAGCCCCTAAGCATCGAAGTGCCGTCTACTGTTCCTAAGTGCAGAAAGGCTGTGATACGCTTTATAGAGAAAATCTGTGTTAGATGAGCTTTGTTCAGGCTTGAGTGATAGTGCTGTTAGCCATATTGAATGTTAATGCATCAACAACATGTATTAAATAACGTGTCTTTAAACAGAAACACACAGAAAACAAGAGTTTCCCCTAGGAGCAATGTTTAAGTATGTGCTAATTCAGTGTTCCAGGTGATTTTATAGAACATTACTACATCGAAAAACAAGAATCTACCACCATTGGGTTTTTATTATCTCTCTCCCCTGTGGAATGTAAATTCCAAAAGAGCAGGAACAATCTGCCTTAATTGCAGCTGTATTCTCAACACAGGGTCCTTGTATATAGCAGAAGCTTGATAACTATTTGTTCATTGAATGAATGCAAATAAACAGCATCTTCCAGTAGCAAGGACACATTCCCTTATGACTTTTTACTGCAAAGCAAGAACTATATGGATTTTTCTGTGACACACAAACCCCATTCTATGAATATTTTTTGCTCTCTTAGCAAATGCAAAGACATGAATGGAGGAGGCAAGATATATACATTGAAAGAATGTTAGATCAAAAAAACAGGAACTCTGAATTCTGGTCCCCACCCTTGTGGCAACTGCGTGGGGAAGAAGCCCCTCGAACTGAGTCTTTGTTTCCTCATCTGTGAAGTAACATAGATTCTGAGTCTCTTGCCAGATCTGAGATTTAAGCTTGCATATTATCTTGGCCCATCAATTCAACCCATTTTTCCATTCTGCAGCTGAAATGTGCCTCTGATCTGGTATGGAGCCCAAAAGAGCAGGGACTTTGGAGGTTTTGTGCCCCTGAGTCACCAGAATCTAGGGAGTGTCCAGCACACAACACATACACATTTAAAGCATGCACAAGTGAATCTGTCTCCTGAGAATCCAGACGTCTGGCTCACAACATCAAGCTGATCCCTTTTTATATTTGCAAACACTTTAAGAGAAGTTTGGAAGATGCGCCACTATATACAGATACCAAAGTGTGTTGTTATTAATAGGAAACTACAAACAAGGTTTTTCATTACTTAGCTTTTCTCTAAAGGTAGGAGTGCTACGTGTTCTATAATTTGCCAAACATCTAAAAGAAAATACAAAGGTCACTTCATAGGTTATTGTCCAAGACTAAGAAGTATTATCAATCTAGGTTCTATATTTTCTGGTTTCTTTTAGTTCTGTTTTCCATCAGGAATCCACTTTTTTATTTGTTGCGAATTAAGGCTTCAATACATTCTTTCAACTAGTGAACCAGCAACGTTTAGTGAATAGTAACAGACACAAATATTCCTTAAGTGCTTAACACGTACCCAAGTTCATTCGTCACCTCCCTCTACCTCTGCGGACATACTCCTCACTCATCACCATTCTCCCAGCGACCCAAGTCAGAATCCTAGAAGTCACCCTCACATTTTCCAGAGCTTTTGCTACATTCAGTAGGTCTCCGGGTCTTCTTTACGATCTCTTTAGCAAGCAAAAGAAAACTAACTGTGGCCTTTCCTCAGTTTCCCACCCTGTCATTCCATACTCTTCCCACTCTCGGCCCAATACCAACGCGGACCAGATTGAACTACTTCTGGCTTCGAAACTGTCCCGTGTCCTCCCCAGACCCTTGGCCTCTAACCTTCTGCGTGCTCATTTTTAAATGCCCTTCAGAACCTCTGCATCTGCTTACGTCTCCCTTGCCCTTCTAAATCCAACTTAGATGTCACTTCTATAAAGAAAACTTCCTTAAGCCTTGAGGCTAGACTAAGAGTATTTCCGTGTGTTCCCTGTAATTATGCCATTCCATCACTTATGTGATTCATATTTTCCAAGTTTATCTTTCCTTGTCTGTCTCCCGAAAAGACTTGAGCCTCTTGAAATCATAGGATTTGTCATTTTCAGAGTTATGTCTTCTAAACTTATCACCGTGCCAGATACAAGGAATTTACCCAAAAATGTTGGTTGGAATGAGTGGAACTTTCTTTTCTCCACTGGTTTGTAATTCTACTTTGATGATATACTTAATACGATATGCACTATCTATGTCTTGACCTTGTTTTGTTTAAGGTATATCTGCCTGTCCTTATACCAGTATCACATTATTTTAACATATTATGGGTTTATAATACATTTTAATATCTGATAAGGCACATCCCCACACACACATGCATTAATTCTACTTTCTTCTCTGTTCAGTCTATTAGATGACCTTGAGAAGTACATGTTAGGTTTTTTAAGTCATTGTCAACTTTCTTCAGTGCATTAATGGAATTACATTAGCTCTAAAAGGATAATTATATCATCTGCAAGTAATACTTTTATCTCTTTCTCTGAAAATTTTATAGTTCTCATTTCTGTTACTTGGGTTACTAAACTGACTAGAACTTCAGGGAGCACTGAATACATTTGTGATAGCAGATGACCCTGGAAATGTATCTTAATACCTAGATTTTATCATCATTATGAGATACAAAATTCTTACAAAAGACTAATGTAGTACAGGACTACATTAAATAACAAAATTATCTTCAGGAAAAAAACAACAAACCAGGAGCCTAATTGTCTAAAACGGACTTTTTATCCTAAGGGTTTTGATAGTCCCTCAGAAATATAAAATACTAAAATAAAATATCTCAGAGCTGCTAAACTGCTAATCTCATTTCAGCTACAAAAAGATAAAATCACCAAGGTCTGTGATGGTCAGAAAATGTTCCATCGAAGAATTAAACCTAAGGTTGACTTTGATGAATGAGCAAAATGTGGACTTTCAATCACTTAATAAAATCCTTACCAAATGGCAAACACGACAGAGAAAGAAACAGGAACTAGAAAAGGCCCAGAAGTGCGACGGGGAAGCACAGTGAGGAAGCCTAAGTTGTAAGAGAACAAAAGGAAGCGCCACAAAGCACAGAGGTGGCCGTCCCCTGCTTACACCTGCGCTCAAGGTCACGCCTACAAGAACGTGCATTCATCTGCCAAGATCACCTGCACGTTTTCAATGGCAGTCGTGTGATGACATCCACTGACATCCTCTCCTGATCTAGAAGGAACCTCCAGGTTCTTTGAAGGTCCCATCAGGCCAGAATCTGGAGCTGATGGTCACAGCACCAAGGTGGACATATAGGCAGGAGAGAGACACAGGAATCGAGAAACGAGGGAGTGAATCCAGGAAGCTGGGAGACAGAATCAGGTCAGAAAACACACAAATGAGTGGTGTCAGGCCCACATGCCACAAAAGGAGAGAAACACACACAGACATCCAGGAGTGAGAGACGGGACAGCCTGGGTCCTCCGAATGCTGAGGGTACAACATTGTAACTCCCATGTGACAGTAATACCCACCGCCCTCCCACCCGCTCGGGATCACTTGCTTACCCTTGACGCCCAGGCCCCTGAGCTTGGAGAAGAGAAAGCAACAATGCACATTAGCAAATTAAGGAAGAAATAAATTTTTACTGCTGTAATCCCTCCATATTAATTAAGCTGATAGTTAAATGCAAGTTTCTTTCTAAATTGCATGTTCATCTTCTTCTGGCGGCACTTAATGACTACAATTGGCACATTAAAAAGGCAAGGCAACCAACTTGTGTGCATTCCTATGTTTTCCCGTGGTCAGCAAGTTTCAGAGCTGGATAAAACCCAAAGTCTCTTCTCAGGAAGCTGGAGGATGGGTTTATTAAGGAACTTATGAACCTTAAGAACTCTGCCTGGGAATAATCCTCTGTGAATTTCCTATAGAGTTGATGTGCGAATTACCTGCCTGTGGGTTTTCTCCTGTCTGGATTTTCTGTTTCCTTGGTCTTGGTGCAGGTTAATTCACTGCCAAGCAGCCTCCTTACAAGCTGTTCCCCACCCTAACCCCTGCACGATTCCCTATTCCCACGTGCTGAGGGAACAGAAACTGGAGTTAACAACAGCCTGAACAAAGAGGCAGGACATTAACATCATGTTGTGGCTCTGTGAACAAGTGACATGCCTGTAACTGTGAGTGAGGTTTTTTTCCTATTTCAGAGGTGTTCTATGTTATTAACATGGTATCTTTACTAGGGATAAGGCCACACTCTGTGGGTGGCAGGTGAGGTTCCTCTTGGAGAAGGTCACCAATGGAGAGAGGGGCCTGTCCCCAAAGAGGAGTAAGGTGAGTCTTGAACTTGTACCTGGCATTCTGGATACCTTGCATATAACAAAGATTACAAATTCAACAAGGGAAAAGGAAGAGTGAGATAGGAAAAAAAAAAAAAAGATGATAGCTCACCAAAAAAGATATACAAATGGCACACCATGTCTTCACTTAGTGGAAGGGGTGAATAAGCTCCCTGGGGTCTATTTTATAAAAGCATTAATCCCTTGAAGACTCTGCCTTCATGACCTAATCACCTTCCAAAAGGCCCAACCTCCTAATCCCATCGCCCTGGTAATTAGGTTTCAACATTTGAATTTGGGGGAGGCACAGACGTTTAGACCATAGCACGTATGAAAAGATGCTCCACATTATGTGTCATCAGAGAAATGCAAATTAAAACAACCATCAAATACCACTGTGTATCTATTAGAGTGGCCAACATACAGAATACTGACAACACCAAATGCTGACAAACATATAGAGCAACAGAAACTTTCACTCATTGCTTGTGAAAATGCAAAATGGTATAGCCACTTTAGAAGATAGTTTGGAGGTTTTCTTACAAAAAAACTAAACATATTCTTACCCTAGGACCCAGATATTGTGCTCCTTGGTATTATCCCAAAGGATTGAAAACTTATATCCACACAAAAACCTGCACACAATATTTACAATAGCTTTCTTCTTCATTGCCAAAACTTCGAAGCAATGCCCTTTAGTAGGGTGAATGGATAAATAAAATGTGGTGTGGTCAGAGGAGCAATAGAATATTATTCAGCGCTAAAAAGAAATGAGCTGTCAAGCCATGGAAAAACCTTAAATGCATATTACTAAGTGAAAGAAGTCAATCTGAAAAGACTACATACCGTATGATTCCAACTTTATAACATTCTGGAAATGGCAAAACTATAGAGACAACAATAAGATCAAAGGTTTGCTGAGGGTTGGGGCTAGGGAGGGACGAACAGGTGGAGCACAGAGGATGTTTAGGGCAGTGAAACTACCCTGTGTGATACTATGGTGGTGGACACATGTCATTATACATTTGTCCAAACCCATGTAACGTCCAACACCCAGAGTGAACCCCAGTGTAAACCACGGACTCTGGGTGATAATGATGTGTCCATGTAGGTTCACCAAATGCTCCACTCTAGTGACCATGAGGGAGGCCGTGCATGTGTGGGAACTAAAGGTATATATGGGAATTCTCTACCTTCCTCTCAATTTTGCCATGAACCTAAAACTGCCCTTTAAAAAAACAAAGTCTTTTTTGGTAAAGAAATACAAGAGCATGTGTGAAATGGGAGAATTGCTCCTTGCATGTTTCAAGTGATTTTCTATCTACAAAAGGGCATTAACCGAGATTATCAAAGAATTCCTGCCCCACCTGCACTAAGAGAACAGCAGCTGTTGTTGCTCAGTCGTTGTGTTATATTATTGACATCTTTGCTGCCGTCCTTTTCCAATCAGGGGTGGTTAACTCTACGGTGGAGTCTCGCGAGTCAGTCCAGACTGTGAGTCTCAAGCTACCCCTGTCACAGCCCTGGGAGCTGGAGAAACCATAGAGATTAGTCGCAGAGGGTCTCCTTCCTCACAACTAGGATCTTCTCGGAGGTAAAGTTATTAAAGTTTGACGTACTTGACAATTTGAGGGGAGAAAAAATGTGCTGTTTTTTGAGGCAGGAACAAATCACCACCTCCCACGGTAATAATAGGCCTTCCCCTAGAAGCCGAGAGAGACAATCACAGAAAGAAACGCCATCAGCAGAGTGGGCGAGAAAAAATGACTCAGGTATTGTATTTTCTGTATTTTGTCAAGAAATGCATCATTCTGCAGATGGATGGGATTTAGTCATATTATGGAAGGCCAAATATGGTTTTTGTCCATAATGGTACTAGCTATTATTTATGGAGTGCTGCTGTGTAGCAGGTGTGGTTCATGTTCCCTCTCATCCTCACTCAAGTCCTCCACATGCTATGTATTTTATTTTATTGTGTATTTTATTTTATTTTGTTATGTATTTTATTAACAAGTAAACTGGGCTCTGGGATATTAAGTAGTTAACTTAAGATCGTAGTTAGTGCTCTTCCTAATAAGCTACCTACCTACCCTTCCTGAAACCTGTGCTCAGAGGTTGATTAGGTAAACTAAAAATCCAGTTGAAAGAAGCCCAGGACTTTCTCACTAATCCCATTCCCTGCAGGTAACTGAGGACCCAGAAGGCAGGAATGTCTTACAATTTACAAGAGGTAAAATATGCAGGAACAACTCAAGGGATAATGAGCAAGATATGTTAAACAGGAAAATCTCTAAATGCTACAGCCAGAAACAGTAGTTTAGAATAAGCATGAGGAATAAAATAGAATCTAAGAAAGCCGCCCTACACAAAGGAGAAGCTGTTCATTCAGATCCCATCTAGAAAGCACTGTTTCTGGAACAGTTTAGAGCTAAACCTTCCCCTAGTTTCTCATTTCTTTTGGTCCTCACAAAACTTTGTTGAAATAAGTGTTTAGGGACCATTATTAGGATACTATTTTATAGATGATAAAAATCCATTCAGAGAGGTTTGGTGACTCGTCCAAATACACACAGCAACTAAGTGACAGGAGCAAGATACTAACCCAGATCTTCTGATCCCAAACCCAGTGCTCATTCCAACAACACACATTGACTCTCAGCACCGAGAAAATCTGATTGCAGATGCCAGCAGCTAAGATGTTATGAAAAAAATACAAGAGGGTCCCTTGCTAATGGCAAAGCCTGTTGTATTCATTCTGTGTCATTGGAACAATGGAAGTAAACCACTGACACACCATAGGAGGTCAATTTCAGGGCCTGGTCTAACATCTGCCAAAATGGACTAGCTAAATTGCCTCCCAGCTCTGACATGTGAAGGTCTGATGATGTTTTACTGAACAAAACCACCCAAACGGTGTGCTTAGTACCATCATCAATAGCATCTCCTTTGCTGGCATACTTCTTTCATTTCCCAGGTAAATTTCTTCCAGACCCCATTACCAAGGTAGGGAGGGGGCAAGAAAGCTGACATATATCAAGCACCTGCTGCAGAAAAGGAACAGCAAGAAGAACCTGTCAATTATCTCAATCAGGCCCCGTGCGGTGGCTCACGCCTGTAATCCCAGCACTCTGGGAGGCCGAGGCGGGTGGATCGCTTGAGCTCAGGAGTTCAAGACCAGCCTGAGAAAGAGAGAGACCCTGTCTCTACAAAAACTAGAAAAATTAGCCAGGCATGGTGGTGAGCGCCTGTAGTCCCAGCTACTCAGGAGGCTGAGGTGGGAGGATCACTTGAGCCCAGGAGTTTGGGTTTGCTGTGAGCTACAATGACACCACTGAACTCCAGCCTGGGTGACAGAGCAGCAAGATTCTGTCTCAAAGAAAGAAAGAAAGAATTATCTTATTCAATTCTCACAGCAACCCTACCAGGTAAACATTATTTCCATCATATGATGGGTAAGGAACTGAAGTTCAGAGATGTTGAGTAACTGAGTCAGGCTCACAATGTAAGCGGGGGAGGAGCTGGGATGTGGGGGCAGAGCTGTACCATTCCAAACTCAAGGTGCTTTGCGTTTACCCTGCTGCCTCCCAAGGTGGGAAGTAGCCAAAATGTGTTAAGCTGGGCTGGAGGGGAGCGCTGGTAGCTGACCAAGGCATCTTGTGTTACCTCTTCCTCTTTTAAATGCCTCTTCCAAAAGTATTTTCATCTTCCAGGAGCTTTAGTGCCTTTATTAAAAAGAACGGCAGGTGATGGAAATTGCCACCAGGCCGCTGGGAAAGGCAGGGAGAGACATTCAGCCAGAACCACCCTGCTAAGCTGCCTCTGGAAGCTTCGCCCTCAGAAATGATGTGAGATCAGAAACGTTTGCTGTTTTAAGCTGCTAAATAAGGGGGCAATTTGTCACAGGGCAGTAGATAACTAGTACAGGGAGTTTTTATTCTCTTACAGTTCCGGAGGCTAAACATCCAAAGTCAAAGTCCTGGCAGGGCCATGCTCTCTCCAAAGGCTCTAGGGGAAGATCCTTCTTTGCCTCTTCTGTGCTTTCAGTAGCTCCCAGCAATCTTTGACTTGTAGATACATCACTCCAATCTCTGCTTCAGTCTTCACCAGAACTCAAGACATGGGGACTTGCCCAGTGTCACCCACAGATAATCAACGAAAGACTAAATGTCAGGCCCTTTCACTCCTGATGACAAGTTCTTTTTCCCCCAATGGCCCCAGTGGAATACCCAGTCCCCACCCTAGATTTGCACTCGTGACTGTACAAGATCTCCAAGTCAAGGGGAGAGGAGGTAACAGTGAATATTGTGATGGGGACTGTGCTGTGGGACAGCAGGGAGGAATAGGGGGGAAGGTGTTAAAAAATGAGAGGTGCCTTTGCTTTATGTCACCTGTGGTTTGCATTCTCTGAAGTTCAGCCCATTCCTTAGGAGAAAGAACAGATGGAGCGTCATTACAGTAATATATTGAAGAGTCATTAAAGTAATATATTCAAAGATGGAGAAAAGAGGAAGCCATGTCTTCAGGTTGCAGAACAATGGCTGGCCACTAATGAATTTAATTATTCGAAGAATCTCACTAGCTGAGTGAAGAGCAGCCTTTTTAGAAAACTCATCTTCTGATTGTATCTCAATCCCCAAATTCTCAAAATATAGTATATCATTCTTGCAGACCCATTAGTCAAGCCCGGATTAGAACTAGAGCTATCTATGTTAGGTACTAGTTTAATTTGTCAGGATCTTAAAAAGGAATAATTCTATTAGCTATCCCATTTGTAAATCACATAATTGAATTTATCCGCAATAGCCAAAGGCAGCTAGATGCAACTGAAATCGTATAAAAAGCCTCTGTAAGACATCTATTACTGTGAGCATTTCTTTCATTGTATGCATATTCAGAAGTGCAAACCATTGTCTTTTTACCAAAGGCGACATGACCACGTGGTCATTTCTTAGAGGAAATAGGGTGGTAACCAGGAGTATTTAGACAAAGTAAACTCTCATCTGTAAAGCATCTGCCTAGAAATTATTGATTTTGCCTTCTCCAAATAGCCTATTAAAAGGAAATATCTTTTCTAATGCTTTCCAGCGGACCAGCAGGAAATCATTACTGGTGGGGGACTGTTGTTTTATGGGTCTTTGCTTTAAATATGAACTCCAAATGTGAAAAGGAAGGATGTGACACGCAGACTCCTGCTGAGAGCCGGCTTTTACCCATTGCCTGTCCTCTGGTTTATTTCTCCAGGCAATTAGCCCAAGGTGCCACTCTGGGAACTATCCTTTGAAAGATAGAGGAAATTTTTACGGAGTCAAAAGCTGGATTTAATTCCTCCTCCTCATCTGCACTCCGCGCCTGCCCTACACTTTCCACCTCTTCCCGCCACCATCCTGTCCCACAGCTCTGGCTCTCAGGTGTGCAGGCTACAGGCTGGCACATGCCAGGACTGGCTGCACCAGGACAGCAGGGCACCAGGGTGAGGCCAGGAGCCCAGGTCAGGAACAGTTGGGAAAACCTGGGCTGCAGAGACTGTCTCTGCCTGGGACAGGTGGGTGGGACCAAGCAGTTTCCAAAGGTGTGGCATCATCAGAAATGGCCTAGACAGACACGGCATGCCCTGACCCACTACAAGGAATTGCCCCCAGATGCTTTGTGAACCTTCAAATGTGAAAGCATAGTCCTAGTAGTGATGGTGTTGATGACAAAAGATGCAGATAAAGGCAGCTGTGTTCCGCTGAGTACTGACTGTGAACATTTATTCTCATTTAATTCTTATAATTCCAGGAGGTAGCCGGAATTACTTGCAGTTTACCAATGATGAGTATAAGTTGCCTTTGGTCACACGCTTATGGTTAGCGGTGCTGGTGTTCAAATCCAAGTGCAATGGACTCCAGAGCCCTCACTCCAGTGACTGCCTCTAAGAGGTCAGACTTGACCTGCTTTACTTTGGCTCACCATCAAATTCATGGGAATGCCAGCATCCTTCAGAGCCTTGAGAACTGCAGGTAAGTCTAAGCATCATCTGTTGTGAGTCCTCTTAGTAAACTTGGGGCACAGCCAGAGGAAACATATTTAATATTTAGTTACAAAGCCTCTACTCTGTGTCAGAACTGTGCTAGTCAATGAAAATAAGGCTCTGAGACACTAGGGCAGTAGAGAGATGGACAATAAGCTAATTGTCACAGGAATAAAGATATACTGCCCATTGGGATAAAGCTATGGTGGTGGGTATCGAATGTCAGGAGAGACTACAGCAGGGATATCACTTATACGAGGGGGCTGGAGAGGCCTCTCCAAGAACTGAAGGATGAACAGGAGTTAGGAGCTAACAGGGAAGGGTGGAAGGAAGGGCGTTCCAGGCTAAGGGAACAGCACATGTGAATGCCCTGAGGAGGACAGGACAGTAAAGTGTTTGAGGCCACAAAAGAAGGCCATGCGCCAAGCAGGGAGAACAGCAGGCAATGAAAGTGGACTGGCCGGTGGGCCGGAGGAGGCTACCTGGGGGCCTTGTGAGATTCCTTTATCCTCCCAGGCTATACAGGAAGCCACAGAGAAGACCTGGCATAGATGTGATGTTGTCACAGGGTACAGTGTCAGAAGCTCCCTGGGGCTGTTATAAAGAGTGGGACAAGAGCAGAGGATCATTAGGGGGGGATTCTTGGAAAGAGACATACGGGATGCTGGTTTAAACTGGGGGATAGTGTGGAAATAGAAAGATCTAAGCAGGCAATACATACGTTGCAGATATACATGCTTTATTTGGTTATGTGCAAGGAAGAGAGGGATATTAGCTTCCTAGGGCAGCTGAGACGAATCACCACAAACCTAGTGGCTTAAAACAACAGAAATTTATTCTTCCATTATTCTAGAGGCTGGAAGTCCAAAATCAAGGTGTTGGCATGGCCGTGCTCCCTCCAAAGGCTCTAGGGGAAGAGCCTTCCTTGCGGCTTGCAAGCTTTGTGTGGTTCCAGCAGTCTTTGGTGTGCAGACGCATCACTCCAATCTCTGCCCCGTCTTCACACGGCCCTCTTGCCTGTTGGTCTCCTTTGTGTCTCTGTATCCAAATCTCCCTCTTTTTTTTCCCTTATAAAGACACCAGCCAATGGCTTTAGGGCCCACCTTAATCCATGATGACCTTATCTTACCTTGGTTACGTGAGCAACCACCCTGTTTCCAATTAAGGTCACATTCGGGTGTACTGGGGCTTAGGACTTGTACATATGTTGTACATATCTTTTGGGTGGGGGGAGTGACACAGTTGAACCCACTACAGGAAGCAAAGATGTCGAGTGTAACTTCCGAGTTTCTGTCAGGAATAATTTGGTCAATGGAAGTGCTCAACTCCTAAATTGGGAAGATTGGAGAAGCAGGTTTCAGTCCAGTGGAGGGCATGTTACGTTTTGAGTATCAATGAATGCAGATCTCCAAATGGTGGTTGATAGTAAGGTATTAAGCAAAGAAGAGAAGCCTGGGCTAGAAATTTATATTTAAACTCAATGAAGTCAATGAAACTGTATAAGGAGAGAGATTATAATGCAATATTATGCAGCAAAAGAATATTTTCAGCAAATTGTAATGCCATCAGAAAACATGCTTGTTGAGTGAAAGGAGAAATGCGCAGAATGTATATATTATATGTGCCCAATTATGTTCTATATAAAACATATGTGATGCAAATATGCAAGCAAATTAATTTTGATATATATAAGAAGAAAGGAAATTGGCAAATATTGATAGTGTCTCTCTCACAGCCACTTTTGTTTTCTTCCTTATGCTTTTCGGAATTTTCTGAATTTTTTTACATTTGGGTATGCTTTTTCTTTAATTTTTTTTTTAAAGAGACAGGGTCTTGCTCTGTCACCCAGGCTGGGGTGCAGTGGCGTGATCGTAACTGACTGCAGCCTTGCACTCGTGGGCTCAAGCAATTCTTCTACCTCAGCCTCTTGAGTAGCTGGGACTATAGGAACATCCCACCACACCTGGCTAAAATTTTTTTTAAAAGACAAGCTGTATTCAGAAATTTAATGTGACTGGAATATGGAATGTGGAAAAGGAATACTGAAAAAAATGCAGCTAAATAGTAGTTATTGAGCCTGGTGTAAACTGCCAAACACAGCAACTTACTTTTCATACTGCATACAACAAAGAATCCTTAAGGCCTTGAAAACATGGAAATGGACTGATTATGTCATGGAATTTGGTTATAGCTATTTTCCTGACTGAAGTAATATATCCAAGTAATATATTGTAGAAAAAAATGAACCTACAGGAAATTACAGGTCTACCATTAACATTTTTTAGTACTTCCTCCCAATACTCTTTCTGTGCCTATTTTGCACAGATTCGATCAAATTTTAAGCAGCTTCCTTTTTAAAATTTACCATAATACGAAAAATCTTTCACTGTGAATTTTTAAATCCCTCAAAGCACAACTTTATTGACTAATAACTGACTATACCACGGAGATAACATTATTTACTTCCCTGTTCCTCTGTGTTTGCACACACTTCTCATTTTCATTTTTAAATAAATTATAAATACAGCAACAAGCATCTTTGTCCATATATTCCCATCAGAATGTTCATTGAGCACGAAGTATTAGAAAGCACTGCAGTAAATCTTGAGAAAACAAAGACGATTGAAATAAAGTCCCTGCCCTCTAGCTAAGGCACAAAAAAGACCTAGACAGAAGGAGTTCCAACACAAAAGTGTATAGAAAGTACCTGTCTCTGTGTCCTATCTCTCCTTTAGAATCCTTCCTTGCTCTTAGTGACCTCAGAGCCTAACAGAGGGACAGACAACACGCAATCACTTTCAGGCACTCTGGGCTCTCGATGAGAGGGTGACAACGAGACAGCCCTGGCTGCCATAAAAACCAGAAGCAGAGAGCCAGTCCTGGGCTACTGTCCTTGTCTAGGCTGCAGGTCATGAGGGACTGGAATGGCGGGTGGAGGAGGATCTGAAAGGGGAAAGAAGCTTTTTCAAAGGAAGACCTGAAAGAGCAACACATGGGGAGCTCCTCGCCAGCTAGTTTCTGCACGCAGCCCTGGGCCCCCCAACTAGATCATCTGCACCTTCCAGACGGGAGCTCCATGTCCATATCCTAGTGCACGTTCAGTACTTAACAAGTGTGATGACTAGATAAAGTAAAAGAGAAATTAAAAAAAAGAGTTAGGGGGTGACTTATTATTTCATTGGGGTGCCTCTCAGAGGCGAGGAAATCACACTGCCATCTGTTGCCACCTGGCACTTGGTGTGTAATAATAGCATCTGCCCAGTAGAGGGAACTCTCTGCATATTTAAGTCTTAATCTGGATGCTGAGCTGAGCTGGAGCAATGTTTCCTTAGCCAGGTGTTACAGTTCAGTCCCATTGTCTCAGACTCCCAGGTGCTGGTTTCCCTGGTGCTGGCGTTAATCGGCTAACTCTATCACTAGCTCTTTTAACTCTAACCAGCCACCCTCAGCCTTCTTGATCTTGCATCCACAGATGCTGAGGCACTCTGCCAGCCAGCTGCAAGTTGTCAAGGGCCCTCTGAAGCTCTCTCTAGGTAAGAAAATGGAGCTTTCTGGAACCGTGAGTTAACATTCCTCTGCTTTGCAAACCATTTTATCTTTAGTACCTAGGCAGGAGCCTAGCACATATTGAACATGCAATAAATATTGTTGCACGAATGATTGAACCCGACAAGCCTCCTGAAAGGCTTTGGTGCGAGAATGTGTTGATAAGAACAATGATCTCTCATTCCTGAAGGTTTGTCCCTGAAGTCAAGTCTTCCCACAGGAATCACCTACAATTCATGCTGCCCTTGACAAAGGGTAAATTTCCTCTTTGCACCCTCATTTCTTCAACTCTTAGGAGGGACAACTCTACCTGTTTCAAGCACTAGGGCAACATGAACATAGAAAACCACTGAGGCTGCATTATGTTCCCACAACATGGGAGGTAATTTTATAGTGCAGAAGGCAGGTAGTTAGCAAAATCATCTCGATTTTTTCTTCCCCAGCTGATGTACGCCCAGTAGTCGCTATTACAATATGCGCTGACATTTTATCACTGAGTAGACAGGAGTATCTGTCTCTCACCACTGTTTCATTCAGTTATTGACATCATCAGAAACCCCTCATTTTCCTTTAATAATATTTGCCACTAGTAAGGCGTTAAAGCTTATGGAGATACTTTCACAGCAGGCCTTTGAAGGTCCTTTCATGATACAGTTTCAGACATCACCAATAAGCCAATCGAGAGCTGTTTCCAAGTAAGGATCTGCCCACGACCCCACAAACCTCGCGCCATCTGGGGATAGCAAGTCACATGCAGAGTCGCCAGCTTGAAGAAATTTTGAATAGGACAGACTTACCGCTGAGCCCACAGGCTGGCTTTGTCTTAAACGAGTCGGTTAGATTTAATTTTGAGACATGCAATTAGCATAGAAATTAATGAAACCAAGCACTGCAAATGCTCACATGTATCATACGGGTTTTTATTTCTACTTTGTGTGGCTGTGCACAGGGAACTTTTTTGACCCTAGCTTTTCTTAGTGGCAGATCAATAAAATGATGGGAACAATGGAGGTGAAATGACAAGACAGAAGGTAGCTGGTTACCATCTGAAATATGAGCCGTCAAGAGAAAGCTTAGCGTGAATGGAATGGGCCAGGGAGCCAATGAAGGGAAGCTCACTCCTTACATATTTGACATAGTCTCACAATGAAACTCGTTCTCATCTCGAATACCAAAGCATACTATTAATGCTCTATCTACAAGGAAGAAAGAACTAATGAATGATTAAAGAGTTGTGTAGGTTGGGGCTATAGACTGAATGTTTGCATTCCCCCAAAATTCATATGTTGAAATTCTAATTCCCAGGGTGATGGTTTTAGGAAGTGGGAACTTGGGAAGTGATTAGATCCTAACAGTGGGGCCCTCATGAGTGGGATTAGTGTTTGCATAAAAGACCCCAGAGCAGATCCCTCTCCCCTTCTGCTACGTAAGGACGTAGTAAGATGACAGCTGTCTGTGAACCGGTAAGCAGACCCTCACCAGAGGCCTTGATCTTGGACTTCTCAGACTCTCGAACTATGAGAAATAAATTTCTGTTGTTTACAAGCCACTTATAGTTGAAGGTATTTTGTTGTAGCAGCCCAAACGAACTGAGACAGCTGGAGTAGGACAGAGAAGATGAGGTTAAAAGGTGTTTGTTATCAATTGTGTTTGGTCTCCTCATAGTTTGGAGATATTGGGGGTTTGTTTTCTTTCCTTTTTTTTAATTGGAGAAATACATTTCATCCGAGCCATCCGACTTTCCAACGTTATAATTAAAGAGAATAAATCCATTTGGAAAGCAGAATAAACTCCAACCTTGAAATCTAATTAAGTCTGCTATTAAAATTGAGACATAATACAGGCATATAAATAAGATCCAATTCAATTTCAAAAAATAATCAGCAATAAAATAAAAAGCTACAACTCTACTGAATGAATTGGCAAGATTAAAATGCAAGCGGTTCCATTTTCTATTAAGACATTTATTTAGAGCCATGGTAGAGATCAAGGGCATCTCCCTCCTCCAATTAGAATGGAGCCCCAGAGGGTCAAGAAATGTCTCATCTACTTTGTGTACTCTACAGCTCCTGGTACAATTGTTCCCAACGTAGGCTATACATTAAAATTTCCTGGTGAACTTAAAAAAAAATAAAAATTCTGTCCAGGCCCCACCCAAATCTGCTTACAGTAGCAAGGCATGGGTTTTTGTTTTTTTTTTTTTTTAATTTTTTACGTGATTTCTCTGTTTCTTAAACAGCTATTCAGCCATTTTCTCCGCTGACTTTAAGGTAAACAGAGTGTGGTGAAAGAATAGCGTCTAAGAGTCAGGAAATTTGAATTCTCGTTTTGGCTCAAATATTAAGAGCAACGTGACTTTCTTTAGAAGTCCAGAACTTTCCTGTGCCCATTTCCTTATCTGTGGAATTACAAGGTTGGACTGAATAATATATAGTAAGACCCCTTCCCACCTTCAGTTGTCAATATTCTATTCAGTAAATCAGGCTTTTTACAAATTCAGATTTGTCTTTCTTTAATGAGTCTGAATTAAAAGAATGTGAAATAGACCTTGAACTCCCTAGGGCTGAGACAACGTCACTCAAGGTTGCATCTCCAGCTCTGGCACAGAGCTGATTCGGTAAATATTTGATAGGTGAAGGGTTTCCGTGGATCTGGTATTTATAGCACAAAAAAAAAACTGAGAAAGAAAGCCTGGCTCTTTCCTTTTTTCACAAAAGAGTGAACTGGCATTGAAGACTGCACTTGCAGGTGTTTATAGCTGGAGGTGCACAGCAGACGAATGTCACTTCTGTACACTTCTGTCTGTCTCTTACGGCACCACAACATGCAGTTATTCTTCCTCTTCCATCACATCCTACCCTTTGTGCACCCCGCAGTGCAACTTAGATGACAGACGAAAGTGACATGTAAACAAAGTCCCATTTCTAGAATTAGGAGGCAAGTATTTGGATTCCTAAATCCACTGTTTTCTAGGTGAATCATCTTTAATAAGTCATTTAACTTCTCCATTTGTGCATGTGTAAACTGAGACCAGAGGATCTTGGACCTAGTTGTGTTTTTCTTGGTGCCATGAGCCTGTCATTTTGGAAATAGGCAAGACAAAGCTAACCACATCTTCCTTGTAATCCAAAATTTTTATGTCTGGCAGCATTCTATGGGGACCAGAGGCATAAATGGACAAGGCATGCTAAATCAAGAAGAGATTTTTTTCCCAAAAAGAAAAAACACAATAAACTCAGCCAATGTAGAAGAACATCAAGAAGTGACTGTCAGGCTCTTTTTTGTGTGAGGATGCTAGAAGCTGTCATTCTTTGTCCTTGTTAACATAGATGCTGTGGGTGGACTGCATGACACAGTGTGCTGGTCCCAAAGCTGCCTTGATGCTGAGGACATTTCTGTTATCCAACAGAAATGTCTTTAGTGAAGTCCAGGAAGAAATTTTACCTATAAGACAGGACTAGACCACAGATTTGGTATGAGGAAAAACAGGAACTGAAGCATCCAATATGATACTCAGATTTCAAACAAGGCTGATTAGAAAGAAGACGGTGACATTAACAGAGCAAGAAAGAGGGGTGAGGGAAGACAAAGAATTTAGTTTCAGGTATTTGGGTGTTTGTGGTCAGCAGATCATCTCAGAGGTGTTTTAAGCAGTCGAAGGCCAAAATTAAGTACCGAGGGTCTATTTATCTGCAAAGATGTAAAAACTCTTTTATAACTTAATGTCTTTAATTTACTGTCTTAAGCAATAAGAGTGGGTTTTGAACAATTTAATAGTGTGGGTTCCAGAATATATAGCAAGCTATGTGTCCTCTGTACATTCAGATGTATCCAGGTATAGGTCTTTATCTGACCCATGTTGGTACCCTCATTTCTTTCACTGAACTCCCTAAACCTTGGATCACCTAGAAGGGGAAAGGTCAAGGTGAACAAGTCTCGTAACATTTGGGGTTCATGCAAATCAAGTGATTATCAGGCCTATCCTCCTCTGGGAATTCTCAGATGATCTCCCAGCCCAGTGACCTTTAGGAAAATGGCACTGTCTTGTAACAAAAGAAGCAACCTATGAAAGGCTGCATCACAAGATTTTCAAAACAAGACTGGCAATGTGGGTGTCATGGCCGAATTACACTGGAGCGTATCACCCCGGCAGGTGTAGGGTATTTCTGCCTACTGGCTTCAGCACAGAGACAGCAGAAGTGGAAAGGAAAAATGACTTCAGAGAGGGAGGAATGGACGTTCTCCAATAAAAGAATGAGTGAAGGTAGCAATTCACAAGCCAGGGAAAATCCCCACTCACGCCTTCCCATCCCACTCTGCCCCCTAATACACACCCTCACCTATCTGATCATGTCATTTGATCCAGATAAAAGGACTTAGGAGGGAGCTGAGGCTCTAGGCATATGGGAAAGCACCAGGAAAACACAACCTGTGTTTTATTTTTGTCATGCTAACGCTGGAGTACTACCCAGACTGGTGTGACCTGAGAAAACCCGTGTGTGCAAGAAAGAACGTGTGTTCCAATTCCAGCTGTGACATACTTCTTAAAACCTTAGTTTTCTAATCTGCAATATGAGAACAATATTTACCTTATTTTGGAGGATTACAGTGAATCTACATAAAGTATGACCTTCCTGTGTGACTGCTCCCAGCTACAAAGGACTCCACCTGATGATATTGCAATGTTTGTCTCCACAGTAGTTTCTCCAGAATAGAGGCTGGACCTTCTTTTGTTTCTAATTTTGCAGTGAACCATGATGTCTGGCACATTGTAGGAGAAAATGGGATAACAGTTGCTTCGAACTGTAGGAGGGCTCTATACTTAGTCGCTTTTATGTTCTGACAAGCCTTCATTCATAATCACAAACTTGTCTAAAAATACTCAAATCTGAGATGGACACATTTCTGGCCCGACACCTTGGGGCCTACGGGAAAAACCCACAACTCCTAGACCAACATTTTAATCACTGTAGGACCCCGATGAATGGTAACTGACTAGTTGATTGAATGAATGAACAAGTAAACATAATTCTGTAAGGCAGTTTATCAAGATGGAATTGACAAAAATCATTTGGGACATGATTTAAGCAATAATGTGTCTCAAATTACAAATAACCATGGATTAATGGGATCTTTATTTTAGTGACCTAATTGGTACCACGCACTAGAAGAATTAAGGAAATCTTTAATTGTGAGAACTACAGGTTATCCCAAAATGTGGTGAAAAATTACCAAAAGTGGAACCAGAGGAACAGTACACTAAAGGAAATAATTGTCTTACAAGAGAATTATTTTAAAGTTGATGGAAAGGAACGTGATAAATAACAACTCAGTGTTCCTGGATCTTTCATTAGACTCTACTTTTCTATACTGATTTTTAATGAGGTATTTAGCCTTACCCCAAAAGACATTCCTGTATTTTTAGTAGCCTTTTATTCACCCAGTTAAGAAAATACTTCATTTTAATTCAAATGTGGACTGTGCTATTGATAGAGTTGTCTAGAGCAATCTAATTTCCATCTACCCAGAACCATTTTGTTGACATTGTGCCTAGATTCAATTAATCTTTCAGAAAACCTTTTCCATCCTCAGACTCGACCGTCTTCCAGCAGTTGGAGCAGTGTAAGTCAGGAGCTAACAGAAAGTAGGGCCTAGGAGTGGATTCCAGCCGAGCTCACTAATATTTCAAAATACTGTGTCACGCTTCCCTGCCCCACTCCCCTCAAGGTGAAGTTAAAATACTTTCACAAATAGGGCTCACAAAGGCATTGTCGCTGGCAACGAATCTGGGTGCTTCTAAATTACTTTGGAAATATACAATGTGATGTAAATGCTTAATTAAAAATTACATGTGACACAGTTGCTATTTTTACCACCTGTCTAACAAGAACCCACGCAAGTTTTTCTAAAATAACTGAGTTAGAAGCCAAGAAGAAATCAATCAAGACATCAAATGCTGTGCTTGGATTTCAGAGGCAATGCATGATTTGAACCCATTACAACTGTCCTTGCCACCCACCCAGAAATGGGGCAGATTCCTCACATGAAACCACTAGTTTGTAAGGGCTCCCTTCTTAGACTTCCCCTGAAAGCAGAGGTTTAGGCTCCCCCCACAACTGCCCCCAATAAACATCATCAACAGTCACCAAAGGACTTTCTTCCCTTTTCTCCTCCTCTATGCAAATCAGCCTAAAGTAGATACAACGTGTGGTTTTGGGGTTTTTTTTTTTTGTTTTGAGAGAGAGCCTTACTATGTTACTCTGGCCACAGTACAGTGATGTCATCATAGCTCACAGCAACCTCACACTCCTGGGTTCAAGTGATCCTCCTGCCTCAGCCTACCGAATAAGTGGGACTACAGGCTGGTGCCACCACATTTGGCTAATTTTTTTCTATTTTTAGTAGAGACGGGGTCTTGCTCTTGCTCAGGCTGGTCTTGTACTCCTGACCTCAAGCCATCCTCCTGCCTCGGCCTCCCAGGGTGCTAGGATTACAGGCGTGAGCCACTGCACCGGGCGAATGCATGATTTTAATGGAAGCTCAGCAGTAAGAGAAAATCAAAAGGGCAATCAATAAAATTGATGAGTGCCTATAACACCCAGCATGTGGTATATCTGACACCGAAAGGCAAGGGAATCCGAAAGGTCACAATCAACTGTTGTTTGCATATTGACTGGAAAAGATCAATTACTTTCAGTTTACCACCTGGGCACCAAACATTAATTGGACATTAGCAATATAACATTGTAACATATAACATGCCAAAATGCATAATCATCCCCATCATTGTTCCTAGTTAAAATGTACTTTATAAAGGGGATGTGGTTGTATACAGTCTTCATAAACATGCAGGATAAGCAGAAATATGGAGAGAAGCCAAGGGTTCCATTGCCACCCGTCACCATTGGTGCAAGCCACATACTGCAGGGCCACAATCTCTGGCTCTTGCCAACTTGTTTCTTGACTTTGGTTGACCTACACTCTTCCTCAGGAATGAGTTCCCAGGTGAGTGTCATGGAAAAGTCTGACCAGGAGATTAGGAGGCCAAAATCTAAACTTAAGCAAACCTAGCCAAGTTGTCAATACAAAGCAAGGTCAAAACCCTCTGTTTCCTCTGAGTCTGAGAAATCATAGCTCTGGCACTGTCCTTGATTTTGTTTAATTCAATATGTCTATTTATAAAGTACGTATATAAACTTGCTACTGTTCTACACACTGATGGGGGGGAAAGCAGGGGGGAGGTTCAAGTAGCATTAACAAGAGGTCTTTGCCTTTAAAGAGCCTAAAGTTCCACTGCAGGAACAAGATTTATTCGCATGTACAATATAAAACAATAGGAGCTGAGATAATCACTAAATCATGTGCTACCAAGTATGGTACTGGAGAAACTTACAGCAGAGGAGAGAGGGGGCAGTGAGGTCTTCCTAAGGAGATAGAAATGGAGCTATGGTCTAGGGGTAGAACTTGGGTAAAAGATGAGTACTTGATGAAGCATTCAGGAGGGACACAATGTCATAATATCAGAATTCTAAGCACAATGCCCTCTAGCCCAGTCAATTCATTAAAATCTCATTTTTTGAACCCAGATGTGGCAGAGAGCAGCTTGCTTTGGCATCGCGTAGATGTGTTTCCAACCTCAGCTCTGCCATGATGAGCCTTTTGAACTTGGCTAAATTGTGAAACATCTGTAGAGCTCTTTTTTTTTTAATAGCATTTCGCTAGTAGGACTATTGAGATAATAAAACAAGGTGTGTACACTGCTAACCCACAGAATTTCAAACAGTATTATTAATTTACTTTAAGTAAGGGGCACATGAACAGTCTCAGCTGTAGGAGGGACTGGTATTTGTCCACCACAACCTATTCTCTCCTCCTTCCATAGCAACAGAGTTGCAGCAGGGCCCAGGCTGCCCTGCCAGAGACCGCACTAGCCGCTCCCCGGCCAGCTGCTGGATCCCCAAGGCTTCATTCCCGCCCCTGGCAGATAAACAGAAGTGACGCATGTATCCTCCAGGCCTGAGCTGGAGAAGAGCCTGTGTGCTTTTTCCTCTTCCTGTGCGTTGGAGCATGGATTTGTATGAAACTGAATTCTGCCAATGCAGATGAGGTCTTTGTCTTAGCACGGGAAGAAGAAACAAGCTGCAGGAAATCTGCAGGGAACCCCAGAATGATGGCATAGGAGAAGACAGGCCACCTACTCCCCAGAACCGGTACAGGAAAGAAGTGTTCTTTGAGCCACTGTAATATTGTCAGAATCTGGGGTTTCGGCACCAAAGATGTCAGGGTGGGAGTGCGCCCCCAGTTCTTGGTGTGCTCTTGGCCAAGGAATGACCAGACACACCAAAGTGTCAAGTCCAGACTATTGTCCCGGTCCTCCAACTCCTTTCTTGGAAAAGTCACCAGCAAGGCCAATAGCACGGAGCAACCTGAGGCAGGGGGCAGTTTCACACCAGCAGCTCTTTACTGAAGAATAAAACGGGACTGTGTCCACGAGTGGAGAGAGACAGACCAACTCACTCACTTTCTACTGATTTCTCGGATTGTTTCCTTTTATTAGCTTAGTCTGGACAGGGGCTCTTGGGAGGTGTAGGATGTTATCAAATGATCAACTGGTGTCCTCAGAATTCCATCTGCGTATATGAGCTCCCTCTAAGAAAGCCCACCTGGGCGGGGAGTGGGGGGGTGAACTTCAATATAGATTCCAGCTAATGGCATAATAATTGCTCTTAGGTCACTTTCTAAATCATATTCTGCCTGAGCTGGGGAATTTCTAGGTTGTTAAAGCAATCCCTCCTCCCCCAGGTGTAGTGGTTGTTCGGGATAGGATTAAGGGTGGGGCAGCACCAAAATGGAGTGCCCGCCCCTAATCCTTCCTCCCAGGTGGAGCAATTGCTCAAAACAGCACCAAAATAGGGAACACTTGTCCCAAGATGAGCCGGAGAGTCCAACTATCTACCTAACAATATTGGGTCTCCTATTATATCAGCTTACACCAACTAACGCAAGATCTCATTTATTCTCTGAAAAAGTAATCTTTTTAGGTAGGGTAAATGTTATCCCCATTTGGCAGATTAGCAAACTAAAAGCCAAGGGAAGTTCAAGCATCAGCTGGTGCTGTCCTGTTCACTGAGTCCCAGAGCCTTAGATAACTTTGTCACTTCTTATTCCAGACGTGAGCAGAAGAACCATTTAGATGAAGGTGCTGATGAAAGTTTGACAGGGTTGAATTTTATATTTCAAATATAGAATAATGAACCTAGATTTTAAATTAAGCTGCACATCACAAGTGGTTTTCATAATTATTGCTATTACACATTTGTTGCCGCTGTAAAATTTCAAGGAGCACTGAAAGATGTAATTGCAACCACACTGTTCTAGAATCCAGGGCAGAAATGTTTGGCATTGGGGGTAATTTACACCCATAATGTAATTAAATAGGAGGTAATTTGCATTCACATTTGCATATTACAGTATTTTTTCTGATTATAAAAATTAAAAGAAAAAACCTCTGTCAAGTACAGGAGATTTTTGACAATTAGTATTTTAAACAAATGACATTGCAAAAGACTTTCTAATCCTTTTCTGGAGCCTTATCAGTTTGCCAAGAAAATAATAAGCTGCCAGATATTTTAACATAAAACATACCGTGACAAATAACTGTTGTCCCTTCCTCACTGTTTTTACCAAATATATTTATAATTTCTCTCTGATTCTCACCTATTGATAGGATCTGCCTGTAAATAAAAGATTTGAAAGGCATAAACCTAAGCATTTAAAATGAATAGGAATCTAAGTATTATATTAGCAAAAAAATTAGGATTTAGGGTTATCAAAAAATACATAGATTATACCAAACACTTGTTGTGGTGTCATCAGTATTTATACTGGTGAAACTTTGCCAGATATATCATTGGTGGCCCTGAGATAAAAGATTTTGTCTGTATTTGAGGTTGAATGCAGATTCACAAAGTTACATATTCTGTTCATTTAAATCAGTATGGAGCACCCACAAGAATGGAAATCAAAAAAACAAAAGTAGAGTCATCTGCCCTGTATGATCCGTTACAAGTGCTGCCCGCAACCTAGCAACTTTCTTTTTATGTCTGTAGGCAAGAAACTTTGGGGAGGAAAGATAGGGGCGTCCTGTTCACATACTCAGTCATACGAGAAATTAAATTTTTCTGTTGTCTTGATATTGAACTATTTGCCTGAAATCAAGTCCCCAGCAACATTCTGGCTGAATAAGTTTGTAATCATCTTTGTTCTAACATATTTATTTGCCAACCTGGTAAGCTAAAGCACATCAATTTGCCAAGAATAAAAGAGAAGTATCTCTTTTACCTTGGGCAAATTCTTGTCTCTCTGACAAGTCTTTAAACTCTTCATGAAAGGGTTATGTGATATACTTCTTTTTAACCTTTCATAGTACACAGTGAAAACCTACCATATGCCCAGAGCTGTACCAACCAGTATGGGGGTGAGATTCATGATCACCATAATAATATTAATAGTAATAAAAATAACTATTGTTTACTGAGCACTGTCAAAGGCACTAGGCACTTTACACACATGACTCCATCTAATCCTCTAAACCACATTAGGAAATGGGTCCCATTATTATCACTGTTTCACAAATGAAGAAAATGAGATTTGGAATGGTTAAGATACAAACGAGTTACAAGATGATAGCATCAAGGGGCTTACAATCTAACTAGGAATATGAGACCAACCAGACTAAAATAATTATTGAAAAACACTGTATGTAATTAATGCTATGCCGTATGGAGTAGCCTGCTTGTCCTATAGAGTGGACAGTAAGGCCTTTCTCTATAGTCAAGGAAATTCAACCCCCTGGAAGACTTTTTACGTGGTTGCTTCATAGACATCCCAGATTCATCACGTGCAAATTCCAGTGTCCAACATCCCCTAACCCTTAAATTTGGTTTTTCTCTTGTACTTTATATTTTGGAGGACATGTGGGGCTGAATAATGCCCATCTCTAAAGATGTGCATGTCCATTACCCACACCTGTGAATATGCTACTTTACATGGAAAAGGAGACTTTTGCAGGTGTGATTAAGGATCCTGGTATGAGCTGAATGGTGTCCCCCCAAAATTCATATGTTGAAGCCCTAACCTCCAGCATCTCAGAATATGACTGTATATAGAAATGGAGCCTTTCAAGAGGTAATTAAGTTAAAATGGGGTCCTTAGGATATGCTCTAATCCAATGACTGGTGTCCTTATAAGAAGAGAAAATGATGGCTGTGCTAGAGACAGTTCCCCCATGGTAACTAAGTCTTCACTTTCCTGTCCATCCAAGCTAGGATCCTGCCTTTCATGTGTTTCCCCAGCATCCACCACAGTGCCTGATATTAAAGAGACTGAGTGTTTGTTGAATGAAAGTTTTAGAAAAAAGGTAGAACTTCATTTACTCATTCACACAACACATATTTAATGGGCACCCGCTATCAGCAAAAGATCCTGGGATATACAAATACAGATAGGACTTGGTGCCTGCTGGCTAAAATTTATGGTTAGCCAGTGTTGCGACATTATTGAAATGACCAGCAGGTGGTAGTATCCCACTAGACCACAAGGGATAAGCTTGAGGAACTGAGAGGAGGAATGCATACCTGGAAAACATGGGAAGGGATCTGGATAAGTGGAGGTTTCCTAGGACCAGGTCATGGGAGCATAAATGAGACTGGCAGGCCAGAAGCAGAAGGATCTCGCTTATGTGATGTGAGTCTTCCATAAGCGCCTAATGGCTTGATCATGACATCGGCATACCTTGTGCAGGAAAGCACACAAGTGTCTCATCCATAGGAGCTTCCAAGAGTGCATCAAGTTTCCAAGGTCTATTGAGCATGACAGAAGGAAGGGGCTGCAGATACTATCAGGGAGCAGGAGAAAGCATAACAAATCATATTAAATGAGTCACAGGGGCTAAGGAAGGATTTTCTTCATTAGGCATCCAGTTCCTAATAATTTATGTAATTGAAATCCAGAAGCTGATTGCTACCGTGACTAATACAGGATAGATGTTGTTTCTTTTCAAGGTCAACTTTTGCTGGGGAAAAAATGAGAAACGGTTCTCTTCCTTGACCCTATCTGATAAAGCAGAAATCAAAGCAGATTTACACAAATGGAAGTAAGGGTGAGTCAGAGCATTTGTCCCATAAATAACAAAAATGGATTAAGTCTGACTGGTCTCCAGGCAACCTATATAAGTACAGTCCCATAACCCTGATTTTAGTATATAAAATAGATGATCAAGAGATTCACTTAAAATTATTCATAGCTGGCTCTTCACTGTTTTAATAGATTTAAAAAGCTGCTTTCTTGCCAACTGTCCCATTGTAAACCTTCACTGATGAAAATTGTGGCCCAAGCCGTTTCTTCTGCCAAGATTCAAATGTGTATTACTGAATCTCTCAAAGTAGACTTAGTTTAAAGAGTTCGACATCTACAAAAAAATTATGAATACATAATTAAAAGATGGTCTTTTGAATTTAAATGTGTATAAATATATAGATGCATTAGTAAATAAATGATATGATAAATTAATGTATAGTACAAATTAAAATCTCCTAAAAACCAAACCAAATGTGCATGTAAATTTAAGTGATAAATAGATACCAGATAAAATAGATACATGATTAGGAATATTATCCGTGGACTAGAATAAATGAATTAGATATATTTCAAATGACATAGAAAATTAATTTAGAATGAAACATAACAAAGACAAGTAATTCAAAGTTTTCATTTTTAATGCCTTTAATAAAGTCACAAACCAAGAAATAATGTTCATCTGAGAAAATATGAAGATGTTTTATTTTTATATAAATAGAAAAAAGCAACAAAAGAATGCATAGTTGGGCCTTGGGTCTTTCTAACATGACCTAACAGTGAAACAATTAGCTTTTAAATGAGATTTTTAGGATGGACTGCATGGTCTGCGGCTAACTGCTGTGAAGATCATCCCTCTCAAATGCCTATCTTCACTCCACCACCTCCCAGCTGTGTGTGGTACTTAACCTCTCTGTGCCTTTGTGCTCACTTGCTTTTTCTACAAAATGGTGATAATAATAGTGTCATCTCAAAAGGTTGTTGTGACAATTAAATGAGATAACGTAGTAAAGCCTTGGCACAGTGCCAGCACATAATAAGCACTTAATAAATACCAGTTACTGATGTTGATAGGACCATGATCTGCCTCCTTTTAATTTTTTTCTTCATGCCAGTTGAGACTGGATTTGATATCCTAGTAAAGGAATTTTTTTTTTTTTTAATGTTAGCACTGGTGTCAGAAGATCTAGTTCTTGTCCAGGCTCCATCATGTACCAGATGTGTAACCCTGGACAAATCTCTTAATCAATTTAATCAACTATAAAATGGGGATAATAATTTGTGCTCTACCTTAGTTACCCCTGGTGCTCCAGCCAGATGAGATAACACTGTTTTGTTTTGCTTCGTTGATGTAAAGCATTGTTCACATGTAAAAATGTGATGGTGGTGATGATGACGATGGCTTTAGGATTCAGGGTACCACTAAGCATGAAAGAAATACAGTATTCAGGCCTGACCAGGCCAGATTACAAGTTACCACCTCCGGCTGTCACACCAACACCCTCAACTTCATGATAACTTTCCTCTCAATAAACAAGGAGAGAGGCAGACAGAGAGAGAGAAAGAAATGAATATCAGACACAATTTGGCTTTCCTGATCTATTTTTATTATTAATTACCATTATTATTTTATCATTCTTTATCTAAGGGGTCTTTAAAAATCTTTTCTTTAAAGAGGAAAATGCAAGTTACATGCCTAACTAAAGCCCAAATCTCATGGCAAAAAAGACTGTTCTTCCCTCTAAAGATAGAATATTACTTATTCAGCTATATTGGTTTTACAAAACAAGGCATGGAGTTATATAAACAGTAAGATTCCACCTATATATCAATTAAAGAGAAAAAGACTAGGAGAAAATACTTAAGTTATTGTTTCTCTGCATTTTTTACATTTCCACACTCTCTATATATTAATCTTAACCAAAAAGTAAGTAAAATATTCTAAAATATATGATGTTCTTGGCAATCTAAGTGACAAGAGAGCTATGACAGTGAGCCCATTTTCAGAGGATTATGAAAGAATATTGCTTTTTAGAATTGCAGAAATGGTGAAAAAAATAACCCAGTCCTGGGACGATGAGATTTAATTATTAGGTAAGACTTCTTTTTGATTTTATATTCCCGGGTTTAGTTCTTTTCAGAAATTTGGTCCAAAGATTATTGATATGCTATAGATTTACAAAGCTCATTTTAATTAAGAGTTTCTAATAAAAGGATCATGTCTCTTGCTAAGTCAGGCCTTGGTAAGCTCAGGATAAAATAGGCTATAAATATTCCATGGCTGCACTGGTGCAAAGTTACGTGCAATGCAGGGTTTTAAAAATTCAAGTGCATATCATCAAGATCTGCTGCTTTTTAGGTAATGCCAATGTGTTCAATTAAAAGCATGCTGACAGTTAATATAGCAATACTGCATCTACTCAACTTTATTTTTGAATCACCCTTCTACTAAATACTTTTTTAAAATTCTAAGTCTTCCTCTGCTGGCTGTCATAGAACCGGTTTACGGTGGCAGGGTGAAGGCATTACACAGCAAAAAAATCAGCAAGCTATGTTAAAGCCGAAAGCTAAATCCTTCCCTATGAAACATAAAATTTCCAGATATAGAATTTCAAAACTGATTAGGTTAATATTTGGAATAATATGAAAATTAAATGTTTTAAGTTTTTTTTAAATATTTCAATTAACGTCATAAAAACAGTAACTGACAGAAATATAAGGCACTAGTCAATGGATAAAATATTTGGCAAGGGAAACAAACACCATTTCAGTGGTTTCATGTCAGAAAAGGGAAACTGTGGTCCAGATGGACTTGTTTTAATCAAAGATAATAGGGATATAAACATGCACATCCCAATTTTCCCGGCAAGAAATATCCTTTCTCCCCTGAGGATATTTTTATTTTGCTTTCAATATCTGAAACCAAAAAACCCAAAAGTCAAAGTTGCTTTTAAAGTTTGACATCCCGAGGCTTAAGCAGAAATAAGTACTATATTTTTGTATTTTCTCGTGGTTCCTGCTCCAGCAGACTAAGTCCCTAGCTTCCTACAGCAACAACCCCTTAAACAATTACCAAAGCACAGGTTATAAATAATTATTCGTCATGAGTTCTAGAATCAGATCCCAGGCAAAAGGTTCAAGACATCACAGTAGGTTGAGAGAAAGAACAGATCATCTAATCTTGGACAGATTCAGCCTACCAGTTTGACAGTGGCATCTTCCATCTGGAGTATCTTGCTGGCTGTCAAGTTCCCACATCCCATCCTCCTTGCATTTTTGTGTATCAAAAAATATACATTCTCTAAAAGAAGAATAGTGAGGAAATGGGGCAAAAGGGAGAAAATGTCCAATTTCTTATTTTTTTTGATCTTTGTTTTCTGGCCCGATAAATACACCCATTATGCAAAGGATATATTTCCCATTATTATTAGATGAGAACCTTAAAAAAAACCTTACAGTGGCTATCTCTTAAGTACCAAGTTAACATTTGCACTTTTCCTATTGAAGGAACACATAGATTGGAGCATGCTCTGTAAAGTGATTCAAAACAGACTATAGTTTATGAAACAACAATCCAGTGATAAATTTCATTAAAAATGTCTCACATCTGAATCCTATGGGTAACTCCCCAATTTGGAAAAAATTACAAAAGTATTATAGTCAACTCACTTCCATCAATGTAATGTGGTAAATTCAGATAAATTGCCATGCTTGTTTACTCTCTTGTTAATGTTTTAAGAAGATTCCATAGCTTTAGTGTCATTAGGGTAAAAAAAAAATGCAAAAACATTTCTTTCTGTGAAAAATATTAAGGTGGCAAATGTTCTTCAAAACTATGAGGCAAAAAGGGAAAAATGTCTGTGATCGCTTTTTGAAAAAAAGTTTTTGTACTAAATTCACTGATGGGTATAACCTTCAAGTCACCTTTAGGAAGAGTGGTTAAAGTGAAAGAGTCTAACATGAGATAAAACATTTTGCTAAACGTGGAACTGGATCTTCATTTTTAAGTCATGGGAACTGTTTTTCCTTAATAAAGTGACTGTTATAATTCTTTGCATTATCCTGCAGTGCCCAGATTGAACAATACATCATGTGACATTGGAGTTATGATTTTAAGCTATAGGCACTAGAGTTTGCCTGAGTAATTGGCCATTATTTTGTTTGTACGCAACAAACAACTTTCCTCCTCCTGTAGCCAGTTGGAAGCTGAACAATTTCTGGACTAGTTTAGATACAAGGCAAAACAGGCTAATTGTGAAGTTAGACATGTGTTTCCTTGTAAATGTCTCTCTGCAGAGTCATCTCATTTGCAAAGCCCTAAAGAAAACTAACAGCAGAAGCCTGCCGGTTAACCATGTGTTCTCATTGCAGAAAGTGTTTGCAGCGAACATGCAACATGAAATCGCCAAGGATTTTTATATATTTTAATACAAGCAGAAAGTAATAAGTAAGGCAAAAATACTACATAATTAGCATTTGGCCTTATCTAGATGGCATCCTGCTGAGTCCAGAAGGCTGGGAGTTTTTTTTACTCTTTTCCTTTATTTATCCAAATGAAACCAGAAAATCCTGTTTTTATAGTAGTCACAAGCCAGTCCCCTCACTCTGTCATCTGCCTCTCTGAACAACTTGAGACACGGGATCTCCTTCCTTAGAGATAACCCTTCCCTCAGCAAACTAGAACATCCTTCCCCCACACAGCCTGCAATGCTGCAGTTTCACATTAATGAACCAAAAGTAACTCCCTAAATTAACCCCTTCTATTTTAAACATTATTTCTACTTTAATACAAATGGGCCAAGGGGACTTATAAAAATAAAAAAAATAAGACCTCTAGAAACCCACGCCTTTTCTGATTACACATACTGATTAATATGACCCTGTCATTTAATAAGAACAGAGTCTAGGGAAAGCAGGCTGCAAAAAGAAGCTATTTAAGTCTGAAGTCTCTACTTTTTATAAGCGGCAGTTCCTTCTCACCCATAGCAAGCATTTACCACTTGTGCCTGTGGCCTCAGCACTGTCTTTAGTTATACATTCCGTTCTTCACTTTGTCTTGCAGTATTCTGAACTTTTTCCACCCCGAATTACCCCCAAGACATTATCCAAAATAAAGGGACATTTTAACAGTTAGGAGTGCACCAGACAGCAGGAAGTCTGTATAGAGTCCTTGTTTAAATAAACATGTTTAAAGATAAGGAAAATCTATTCCAATTCAATTATGAAAATCTAAAAGGAGAAATACATTACATTTTAAAAGGAGGAAATATTTATCTGGTTTTATTCAAGGTTGTGGTAAATCTGTTTGGCAACTTTTGAATTAATTTAGAATTAACTCAGATGCCTTTCTATCATTGCAGTTACACATAGAGAGTACTAAACCATCAGATGATAAGGCAATTGTTTATGTCCACACTTATCATAAACTATGCTTCCCTGGACTTTTCATATCAGCAGATTTCAAATTCTCCTTTCCAAGGAATATTTGACCTTCAAATTTCAGGCCCTGTATTTCTTGCTTTCCTGCATCCATCATATGTTAGAAAACTCAAACTGGGCTACAAGTACATATATTTTCGTTAACTGACTTTAATGAATTTTGGTTGTTTTCGAAACCTGCAATCTGTTCCTTGTGCCAACCCTGCATTGCAGAGAAGTCTTAGCGTGCGATTCCAGCTTGGCCCCTGCAAATAGAGTCACTACAAACAGGTTTTACTTGTATTCACTCCGGGAGAAGACGGGGGAGAGAGCCCCCTGCTCCCTGCCAAGCTAACAGGCCAGGCTGGGTGACAAGCCCCCAGGGTAGCTGGACCTCCCCGCTCGCCGGCCTGGGCGCTGTCCGTGGTGCTGCCGGCGCCATAGCGAGCACAAGCGCCTTACCTGGTGCCCCTGCGGAAGCTGCGGACGTCCCCCAAACGTTAAGCAGAATGTAGCGCCACATCCCACTTTTAATACAAATAACTACCCCGGCCTGTCCTCTTTGTCCCCTTCCCGAAGCCTTCAGGCCGACCGTTCCTCAAAGTCTTTTTTTTTTCTTCTAGACTCAGCTCCTTTGCGCTCCTCTCCAGCTGCTTTAAGACAGGGAGTGGGGGAAGGGGAGGAGGGCAGGGGAAGATGAGGATGGGGGAGGGGAGGAGAGGGGATGGAGGGGGAGGGGAGGGAGGAGAAGGGAGACGGAAAAGATTGGAAGAAAAGGGTCCCAGAGGAAGGGGCTTAGAGAGAAGGGCGGGGGGAGTGGGACGAGAGAAGGCCAGAGTGGGACGGATAAGAGCCCAAACAGAAAGGAAGGGAAGTGATTAGGCACAGAAGATGGGTAAAGAAAAAAGTGTCGAAGACAGGGCAAAAGAAGAGAAAGCCTCACGGACAAGAGTGTGCAGGGCTGGGGGTACCAGGGGGTCCGGAGCAGAGCTGCCGGCACGGCGGGAGAGTGACTAGACAAAGAAAGGGCATTGAATGGGTGGATATTGGCACCACGTGTGTAAAATGCAATCGGAAAGTGAGAGATGGAAAGGGGGCGACAAGTGGTCTGGGACGGAAAGTGGCCCCGGTGGGTGGAGAGGCTGGCACCCGGGCAGTAAAGTCCGGGGTCCGATGCGGCGTGGCCCACGTGGAGCGGGCGCTGAATCACCGCTCAGTCGTCATCCCCTCCCCTCCTCCCCGGCCCGGTACCCGCAGTCCCCGCCTCCTCGGCCGCCGCCTCCACGGGGCGGGGCCCTGGCCCGGGACCAGCGCCGCGGCTATAAATGGGCTGCGGCGGGGCCAGCAGAACGCTGTGACAGCCACACGCCCCAAGGCCTCCAAGATGAGCTACACGTTGGACTCGCTGGGCAACCCGTCCGCCTACCGGCGGGTCACCGAGACCCGCTCGAGCTTCAGCCGCCTGAGCGGCTCCCCGTCCAGCGGCTTCCGCTCGCAGTCGTGGTCCCGCGGCTCGCCCAGCACCGTGTCCTCCTCCTACAAGCGCAGCATGCTCGCCCCGCGCCTCGCCTACAGCTCGGCCATGCTCAGCTCCGCCGAGAGCAGCCTCGACTTCAGCCAGTCCTCGTCCCTGCTCAACGGCGCCTCCGGGCCGGGCGGAGACTACAAGCTGTCCCGCTCCAACGAGAAGGAGCAGCTGCAGGGGCTGAACGACCGCTTCGCCGGCTACATCGAGAAGGTGCACTACCTGGAGCAGCAGAACAAGGAGATCGAGGCGGAGATCCAGGCGCTGCGGCAGAAGCAGGCCTCGCACGCCCAGCTGGGCGACGCGTACGACCAGGAGATCCGCGAGCTGCGCGCCACGCTCGAGCTGGTAAACCACGAGAAGGCTCAGGTACAGCTGGACTCGGACCACCTGGAGGAAGATATCCACCGGCTCAAGGAGCGCTTCGAGGAGGAGGCACGGCTGCGAGATGACACCGAGGCGGCCATCCGCGCGCTGCGCAAAGACATCGAGGAGGCGTCGATGGTCAAGGTGGAGCTGGACAAGAAGGTGCAGTCGCTGCAGGACGAGGTGGCCTTCCTGCGGAGCAATCACGAAGAGGAGGTGGCCGACCTGCTGGCCCAGATCCAGGCGTCGCACATCACGGTGGAGCGCAAAGACTACCTGAAGACAGACATCTCGACGGCGCTGAAGGAGATCCGCTCCCAGCTCGAGTGCCACTCCGACCAGAACATGCACCAGGCCGAAGAGTGGTTTAAATGCCGCTACGCCAAGCTCACCGAGGCGGCCGAGCAGAACAAGGAGGCCATCCGCTCCGCCAAGGAAGAGATCGCCGAGTACCGGCGCCAGCTGCAGTCCAAGAGCATCGAGCTAGAGTCAGTGCGCGGCACCAAGGAGTCCCTGGAGCGGCAGCTCAGCGACATCGAGGAGCGCCACAATCACGACCTCAGCAGCTACCAGGTAGGAACCGCGGCTGCGCGGCCAGCCTGCGCCAGCGCCAGCGCCGCGCGCCCCCGACACTCGGGCGCGTGCCCAAGCGCCCTCTCCGCCGCGCTCCCTGGTGGCCGCTCGCCAGTGCGCGCGCGCCGCAGACCTAGTAGTTGCGGAAGGGTCCTCGCCCCTCCTCCTCCTCCACACTCCTCCCCCGCCCACCTGCCCCAGAGGCCTAAGAGTTCTAACCTTTTTCAAAAAAGGGCTTTTTTTCCTCGCCAGTTCCAGTTTTGCACGCTTGCACGTTGAAAGTCGGAGGTATGCATTAGGTAGTTAATAAAGCAGCAACTTTAGGATAGCTTATGCAGAAACGCACGTATTCTCTACTTTTCCGGCAGTGATGGAACACCTCCCACAATTGCCTTCAGCCCAAAGGGCTCAGATGGGAATGACCCGATCAGCCACGGAGTGTCCCCGTGCATGTTTGTTCCCTGATGACATGTGTTCTCGGTTCACGGATCTCAGCGCATGATGTGCCCAAGAAATGTCTTATTGCCTTATTGATTTTGTTTAAGAATTCCTTAGATGTAAATTAAAAGAAAGGGCGGGGGGATGGGGCTGACAGTGATGTCTGCGAGGTTTGCACAGCTGGAAGGGGACTGGGGAGGGGGTGAGGGGGAGCGGTTGCAAGTGGTCTGCAAAGGAAGTTGCTGTTTGGAAAGACGAGTTTGTGGAGACGCCCTGTATCTGTTGCAGGACACCATCCAGCAGCTGGAAAATGAGCTTCGGGGCACAAAGTGGGAAATGGCTCGTCATTTGCGGGAATACCAGGATCTCCTCAACGTCAAGATGGCTCTGGATATCGAGATCGCTGCGTACAGGTAGGGCGCTCGCTGCGTGCGTGGCCGGAATGCTAACCGCACTGCGGTGGCTGTTCACACGCAGAACCTTCCCCGCTTAAGCTAAAGCAGGCAGGGTGCGGCGTCAAGTCAGCGCCTGGTTTTCCTGCTGACTTAAAGTATTCTAAAGAATTGCAAATGGAGCTTTGCCACTTTTTATACAGCTTTAAAAGAGTGAATACTAGTAAAAATAAAAGGCTTTGGATCACAAGGGGTGGGGGCAAGGGGCGGCCATTAATTTTAATGTATAGGCTTAAACTTTTTATTGAAAAATGTTTTTGAATGTTTGAAGCACAAATGGAGTCTTAGTTTGTAATATTTGATCTGGTGGTTTCAGCTTTGGAAATTTATAATGTCAAGGACAAGCACCAGGACATTCTACTCTGTTATAGCTTACTATTGCCATCGTCTGGCTGAGGATAGATACGGATTGACATATTAGAATATAGCTATGTTTATTTTTACATATGTAGATAATTTGGGTGTATTTTATTTTATTATATAGTTGTATAGATTGTATGTCTAGATATATGTCGTGTATATTTATCTTCATATATATAGATCTATAGATATGTATATATAGATATATAAATCTAGATATATAGATGTATGCATGATCTCTTTACAGATAGAGAAATAGATTATAAATTTGCCAACTGATGTGCCCTTGCTGTTGACTAAGTTCAAAGGACAAAATCTTTGATTAAACAGTTTTTCTACTACCAATATAGATACTTTATGATTAAAATTACAGACCAACTTATAACTTGATACACCCATATTAGCACCTAGCTAAAACCTGATATAGCCTAAGTTCTGAAATATGCTTAACAGTTTTGTGAATTTTTTTGAACATTATATTTGCTAAGAAAGAAATTAATGCATATCCTGAAAGTCCAAATGCTCAGAAAGGTCACTAAGTTGTTTGGTTTTGAGGTTTGGGGTTTTTTTTTTTTGTTTGTTTTTGTTTTTTGGTGTTTGTTTATCTTGTATTGTTTTGTTTTTTGGCCTCTAGGGAACTTCTCAGTGTTGCACCAAATGGATCTCTGCGGCAGGGCTGAGACTTAGTGGCTGGGTGTGGTTAGCGGACCATTGGGTGTAGTTAGTTACTGCAGGGGGCAACTGTATGGCAGTCCAGGGGAATCTGTCTGTCACTGAATATGACACAATATACCAGTGAAATGATAGCTGGTATTACACTGGAATGATAGAATCTTTCACTTATGTAGTTCTGTTTATCCAAAGGTGGTTACTGCATTATCCATAATGTAATGGAACTCAGAAGGCCCAATGGGATTTTAATTATGACTTCTTTTTGATTCTCTCCTTTTAGAAAACTCCTGGAGGGGGAAGAGACCAGGTTTAGTACATTTGCAGGAAGCATCACTGGGCCGCTGTATACGCACCGCCAGCCCTCAGTCACAATTTCCAGTAAGATTCAGAAAACCAAGGTCGAGGCTCCCAAGCTAAAGGTCCAACACAAATTTGTGGAGGAGATCATAGAGGAAACGAAGGTGGAGGATGAGAAGTCGGAAATGGAAGATGCCCTGACCGCCATTGCGGAGGAATTGGCCGTGTCCGTGAAAGAAGAGGAGAAGGAAGAAGAGGCAGGAGAAAAGGAAGAGGAAGAAGAAGCTGAAGAAGAAGCTGTAGCTGCCAAGAAATCACCAGTGAAAGCCGCTGCACCTGAAATTAAAGGAGAGGAGGAAGGGGAAAAGGAGGAAGAAGGCCAAGAGGAAGAAGAAGAGGAGGAAGATGAGGGGGCTAAGTCAGACCAAGCTGAGGAGGGAGGCTCGGAGAAGGAAGGCTCCAGTGAGAAAGAGGAAGGTGAGCAGGAAGAAGAAGGAGAAACTGAGGCTGAAGGTGAAGGAGAGGAAGCTGAAGCCAAGGAGGAAAAGAAGACTGAGGAAAAGCGTGAGGAAGTAGTGACCAAGGAGGAGCTGGTGGCAGAAGCCAAGGTGGGAAAGCCAGAAAAAGCCAAGTCCCCTGTGCCAAAATCACCAGTTGAAGAGGCGAAGCCCAAACCCGAAGCTGAGGTGGGCAAAGCTGAACAGAAAGAGGCAAAAGAGAAAGAAGCAGCCAAGGAATCTCCCAAGGAATCGCCCAAGGAATCTCCCAAGGAATCTCCCAAGGAATCGCCCAAGGAATCTCCCAAGGAATCGCCCAAGGAATCTCCCAAGGAATCGCCCAAGGAATCTCCCAAAGAATCTCCCAAGGAATCTCCCAAGGAAGAGAAGGTGGAGAAAAAGGAAGAGAAACCAAAGGATGTGCCTGCCAAGAAGAAGGCTGAGTCCCCGGTGAAGGAGGCCGTGGAGGAGGTGGTCACTGTCACCAAATCAATAAAGGTACACGTGGAGAAAGAAGTCAAGGAAGAGGAGAAGAAGGGGAAGGAGAAAGCAGAGGAGGAGGGAGGGAGTGAGGAGGAAGGGAGTGACCAAGGTTTGAAGGAATCCAAGAAGGAAGACATAGCTGTCAATGGGGAGGTAGAAGGAAAAGAGGAGGAAGAGCAGGAAACCAAGGAAAAAGGCAGTGGTAGAGAAGAGGAAAAAGGGGTTGTCACCAATGGGTTAGACCTGAGCCCGGCAGATGAAAAGAAAGGGGGTGACAGAAGCGAGGAGAAAGTGGTGGTGACCAAAACGGTAGAAAAAATCACCAGTGAGGGGGGAGATGGTGCTACCAAATACATCACTAAATCTGTCACCGTCACTCAAAAGGTTGAAGAGCATGAAGAAACCTTTGAGGAGAAATTAGTGTCTACTAAAAAGGTAGAAAAAGTCACTTCACACGCCATAGTAAAGGAGGTCACCCAGGGTGACTAAGATTTTGAGTCCATTGCAAAAGGTTAAGCCATATGACAAATTTCAAAATGCATGTGATTGGCAGCTTCAAAACAGAACGGGTTCTCCCATGGGGGCTCCAGACATTGTATTTTACTTTGTGCAATAGGAGGGGACTGCATGCAAGCTCAGGGTGCTCCCTCTTCAGTCTTTGGGGGATTCAAATGCATGATATTGTAAGTACCTGGGGAATTTGCCAATTTCCTAAGCTGTTGGAAGAGGGGCACTTAGGGGGATGTCTTGAGATGTATTATGCAAAGTACCAACTGAGCCAAAAATAATAAATGAAACACAGAACTCTCTTAGCCTTAAGAAAGCTATATATGAATAATTATGTTTACCTCACTGGTGCATTTAAAGTGGAGTTTTGTTCATGGGAGAACCTCTGTTGACATGCACAGTTTGCAACCTTATGTTGATTGATGTTAAACGTCACAGCAGTACTTGCTCAATAAAGGTCATATTGGAAACATAGTCAATTGCTTGGTGTATGTCATTTCAAAGTGAAATCTCCTCCACTACTGGAAGTTTTTCTGTTTGGGGGGTTTGTTTGTTTTTTGGTTTGGGGTTTTTTTTTTTTTTTTTGCTTTTTTGTTTTTTGAGACAGAGTCTCATTCTATTGCCCAGACTGGAGTGCAGTGGCCTCATCACAGCTCACTGCAACCTCGAACTCCTGGGTTGAAGTGATCCTCTTGCCTCAGCCTCCTGAATAGCTGGGACTACAGGTGCGCACCACCATGCCTGCCTAATATTTTTATTTTTTGTAGAGAGGTTTTGCTATTGTTCAGGCTGGTCTCGAATTTCTGGGCTCAAGCAATCCTCTCACCTTGGCCTCCCGAAGTGCTAAGATTACAGGTGTGTGCCACTGCACCGGGCCTCACTACTGGAAGCTTTTTTTTCCCTAGAATAGATTATTTGGGGGAATTTTAAGTCACCTTCACTTCTTATCACAAACTCCCCCTGAGAGTGATTACTGAGAAAACTTAATTGCTGAAGATATGTTTGGGTTTCAAAATCTTTACTTAGTTCAAACTTCATCCCCAAATTTTAAAAACATAATTTGAAATAAAAATGAAAACATCAGACAAAAAAGGAAATTTGGTGGGATAGAGGTCTTCAATGTTTCGATCCCAAGATCCCAAACCAGAACCTAGGGGACCTCCAGGTGAGAGAGCCAATAACAGAGTCATAACTTGAGCCTTGGAATTGGGACAGGGACAAAGGAACTCATGACATTTGCAGCAATGTGTACAGAAGAGACAGGGCTGAAATCACTGACACTCCCATAACAGGAAATATTTGGTCTCAGATGTGTGATCCAGTTCACAAACACACACACACACTTACCCACATCACTGATTCTTGTTGGCTGATGGATATTCGTACTTTTAGTACTTTACTAATTGGGGAAAATAATGTCAAAAATAAATAAAATACCCTACTTGGGAAAAGAAAAATGAGATTCTCTGACATAGGCAATAAGTGTTTTTAAATAAAAAGGCCTGATCTTGACCAAGGAAGTAATATTATTCCTTTTTCAAAATGTATTTGCTTTAGACCTTGAAGGCTATTAATATAATCATTAGCATATTACATTTTCCAAGTCCATTTTTTATCAATAGGATCAGACCAATTATATAATCCTTTGCTCATTTTAATGATTTTTCAAGATACTCCAATTTTAATGCCTAAACATATTAAGAAAGTTCATCGTTTTGTTGTTTTGTTTTTTGTTTCTTTTTAATTTCAAAATATTAAGGGAATAAAAATGTTTTTGTTACACGGATAGCTTTTATAATGCTTACATCAGGGCTATAAATGTGCCCATCACCCGAATAGTGTTCATTGTACATATTAGGTAGGTTTTTACCCTTCCCCTCCCCCGCCAGAAGCTCATTGTTAATGGTAATTAGCCATTTGCCAATCCTCACAATTTCTGCTATATTTGCATATCATCTGTACAATTATTTACATTTTTTCTTTAAACCAACTCATATTTTATGTTAAGACACTAATTTTTCTGAAGCAATACTATCCATGACATTCTTAGTGAAACAGGATTATTTAAATATAACCAGCAAAAAAACTGACTCTAGCAATATAGAATTAAAAAATAAAAAAGAGTGTACTGGAAGGATATAGGGTGCCTCTTGATACAGAAAGATCAGCAGAGGAAGCAGGTGTTGAGAAGGACAAGCTGGGACAACCCCCCGGGGACAGAGATCACAGGAATTATCATGCAGTCACTACAGGGCTGATTGAACACAAAACTTCGTATCACTTCATTGGAATTTCACGAACAGAGCATCCTATATTTCCCTCACACCTTGGGCAGCATCTTGATTGACAGTCCCACCGAAACTGACTCCAATGATAGAGCAGCAACTCTCCAGAGAAAAATCTGGACGCTGTCATCAGAAGCGGGAATAGAGGCTGAACCTATGTGATATTATCTAATGATCTATATGAATTTTTAAAATGCCTGCTAAATATATAACCATTGCTATAAAAATACCCATTTGCACCTAAAATCATCTCACCAGCACTGGTCCCTGGGGCCTAGATGTCTTTTTTTTTTTTTTTTTTTTTGGTAGCATCTACTGCTTGACAGTGACAGCATCAATCAGCAAAACTCTCCAAGGCCAGCACTAGAGATTTAACCCCTTCAGCCCTCACTTTGTTTTCAACCATCTTATTTTCTTTCCTAAGAAGGTAAGAATTTTAGTAATACTTCCACATATTCCATAAGGCAGAATCACTATTTTGCCCTCTTCAAAAATAATAGAAAAACATACCTTTGATAAGCCATGCAAACATTTCTAAATAAATCAAAGTGCCTGGTTGATTCATTAACTCAACAAATGTTGATTGAACATTAGGGCCTGGAGATACAATAGAAATCTTCTCTTAGAAAATTACTTAGTCTGTTGTCAATGCCAACCATTACACTATTATCTAAAGAGAAAGCAATTTGAAATTCGTGTTTCCCAGTATGTTCAGTGACAGAGAGAGACTACATTTAAACTGAGCACAAATCTCCAAGTGTTTAGGAAATTCAAGTACCTTTTCTCTGACTACAATCAGTTTCTGGATACAGTGACATTAAGCCATTGAACGATAAGAATTACAACTTTGCCAGTAGATTGCCTTAGAAATGCTATTTCATTTTAAATATTGCAAGGAGGGCCAAAGATAATTTGTTCCCAATTTTCAAACATAAGGAAACAGAATTTTTTAGAAGAGAAACTTGCTCTGGGTCACACAGTCTAGGATTTAACTCAGACAGTACAGCTCCAGGGCATGTACTCTTAATGCCTATACTATAGGACCCTCAAATCCATCCAAGTGGCCATCTGAATTTATAAGGCTATTTAGCTATGGTCCTTTCTTTCTTTTCAGATTGACAGGAAGGAAACAGAACCATGCCACAAATCTTTTATTTAACATGCTTACATATCTCTTTATATTTTATCACTTCTCTATGGCACTGTGTTTGTATCATAAGAATAAATACTCAAATACAAACTAAGTGATGATTCTTTCAGTCACAACAGCTTGCAACATACAAAAATGTGGCAAAATAGTTTTCTCATAGTAACTTTCATATTCAAAAGAAAAAGGAAGTGTTATTTCTAGTGCATTTCATTCTATTGCCAGTCAGTGCAGAGACAGTATTAAAACATTAGGATATTCATTTCCACAACAAATAGGTTGGTTGTTCCAGTTTGGAACAAGTTATTTTTTCCTGGTGGTTTATATAATTTACCCAGAGGGAAACAGGAGCTATTTTTAAGTGAATTATTTTATTAGATCTACATAAAATTCTTGTATTTTTAGGGCACCTCTACCTTTAGAGCTTGGCAAAAGCATCAGATTAGGGTTCAAATCCCGGTTCATAGATAGCAAAATTGTGTGTCTTGGGTCCATTATATTACCCCTCTGAGCTGCTACTTATTTGTAAAATAGGGCTGCTCAGGTGATAAAATGAGATGATATCTATGAAAGTACTTAGTACCATAACAGACACATAGTAGCTGATCAAAACCATTTGTTAGGCCAGGTGTGGTGTCTCACACCTGTAATCCCAGCATTTTGGGAGGCTGAGGCAGGAGGATCACTTGAGGTCAGGAGTTCAAGACCACCCTGAGCAAGAGCAAGACCCTGTCTCTACCAAAAAAAAAAATAGAAAAATTAGCCAAGCCTGGTGGTGTGCACCTGTGGTCCCAGCTACCTGGAAGGCTGAGGCAAGCGGATCGCTTGAGCCCAGAAGTCTGAGGTTACAGTGAGCTATGATGATGTCACTGCACTCTGGCTGGGGAGACAGAGGGAGACTCTGTCTCAAAAAAAAAAAAACAAAAAAAAAAAAACCATTTTTTGAACATATTCACTTTTATACTGGATCAAAGCTTTAGATACAGAATTTATTTAATTTGAACATAAATTAATTGGTACATTGTACATAATTTCAATACAGATTGCAATTATGGTAAGTTTACACAGTAAGTATACAATATAAATATAAATGTACTCATATATTTCTTCACCACATATTCATTACCTATATAGAGAATTTGGGTTAAAAATAAATCATTGCATTTTTCACTGCAGCAAACTATATAGGCTGCTTAGACACCCAAGAATCCATCTACATAATCACGAGGCGTAAAAGTTTCTTGATGCAAATTATTTAAAACACTATTCAGAGTAAGAGAAACAGTTTTGTGCTAGGCCTCTGAAGATAGCACTAAATTCCCAAATCCGTATTGATTGAACTCACTACCATCCTACAGCGCTTTCAGAGTTCTCTTTGACTTCTTATGGGAGGTATTTTGAAAAGTTATCACATCATATCTCCAATAAGTTATTATTAATAGTTCTAGGTAATACACCTTAAATCATTTCTATAATGTTAGTTAAAATTCTTGTCTTAGAAGAGAACAGAGTAGGGAAAAAAATTAACAGTTGACTAGATCAGAAGCTTTTAAGTTTATGAGGAAGGCAATCTCTCTAAAGACCTCAGTAGGGAATTACACCACTCACACAGGGCCTCATGACTATATCCTGCTTTGTGTGTAGATGGGTGGGGTGGGAGTGGGTGGGAGGAGAACAGAGAATCGAGGGTCCAAGAACTTGTGTGACAGTAACACTGGGGACTTACGGCTTCGACCTATGAATTTGGTGGGGTAGGAGGAGGCACACAATTCAGTTCACAGCAGGGGACTGTTGGGACATCTCAAAAATTAGCAGTGGAAAGAAACTATTATTGCCTCTGAGGGTGGAGCATACTGGAGTGGGTGTTGCCACCAGAGCCCAGAACTCAGGGCCACCCAGAGGGAGACAGGTGGCAGCCTGGTGAGAACTGAGATTGTGGAAGGAGGAGGTGTCCAACGGAGGCCACACTCAAGAACTCAAGAAAGGAAGGAGATGCAGCTCCTGCCAGACATGTTGCCCTGAAATAGACTCAGGAAGGGGAGTGGGAAGACAGTCATGGCAGGAATTCTCTAATTCTCCTCTATGCCCTTTTCCACTCTTTCTCCAGCACCTCCCATGGCCCACAGTACCCAGAAGCTAGTCAGCAAGGGAGCCTGGGATATGTAGTTCCTGTGATAAGAAGTAGAGCAAGGTCAGGCTGAGAATGGAACTGAGAACAAGTTGGCACACTCACCCTGTGATCTTGGGCAACTCGCTCTACCTTTCCACGCATCAATTTTCTCATCTGAAAAGCGGGGCCAATCAAAGATATTTTGAGCATTATGGAATATAATTCTTGTGAAGCTCTTAAAACAGTGTAGATTCTCTAACATATGTAAGAGCTCAAAAAATGCTGCTTATTATTAATCAGGGGACCTTTACTTTAGCCAGTTTTAGGATCAATAAGCCAGGAAAATCCAAATGTTGGTTTGAACCAAGCTGCCTATAAAGTGAAACTTCTAGAAAGGTTAAAACAATTTCTGAGTGTCCGTCCCAGCTTCCTTTCTGCTCTCTACTTCTTTCCTTCCTATCTACTTCCATTTGAGGGTCCTCTCCTCTTCTCCAAGAGGCCCTTCTTATCCAAAAGTTCCAAGATTGTGTACGTGTGTCTCAAAATATGATAATCAAGATTGTTAATCCATGGGTTGTTAATCCATTCAGATATTCTCTCCACTTCAGGCCTTAGACTCAGGGAATGCCATAGGCATTCTACATAGTTAATTTTCTTTATGGAATGGCTCACCTTGCTCAGGAATGAGGGCCTTAGCAGATGTCGTTTGATGATGAAGGACAAATAATGAACAATAGGAGCCACCCAGCTTGTGCCCCCTCAGCATAAATTGTTCTGTCAAGGGAAAGGTCACATCATTCTGCCAAGGTCACATCCTTCCCTGCAAGCAAAACACAATGCAGCAAGATTGGATCTCAACTACTCTGCGTCTCCTCTCACTCTCTGGAAGAATTGCACATTCCAGACCAAAAGAGGTCTGAGGCAGAGTGCCACCAGCAAAGCAGGGGGGCAAGCCAGGGCTATTCCCAGCATAAATCAAGGTGAGGGCATCTGACCAGCTTATGGAACAAGAACAAGGTTAAGAATTAGATGCAAATGCAGTGAGTAATCAGGATGCAGCTGGGTGACCAGGACCAGGAAGCCCAGAGTTAACAGATTCAAAATCCAGTTTTTACTCACTCAAAAACTCACAATGCTCAATAAGGAATCATTTCGGGATAAATGTGCCAGGTAAACCAGACTCTTGTTGGAACCAATAGTACTTCCTTATTCCAGGCCTCTTTCATTCAGAGTTAGACATGAGCACATCACGTGTGGTCAGCCAAGAAGCAAGTGAGGCCCGCTGAGGGTTTGTGCCCAAAAAAGACAGAAGGTCAGAAGAGACTCTGGGAAAGAGCCACGCCAGGGGCAGCTGGTCATGGGAGTCTCTACGGCAGCAGTAACATCCGTCTCTACAGCAATGCCAGTGATTACACCACCAAAAACTCATATATTTCTCTACAGTTTAGAAAGTAGCATCAGATACCCCATCCTGTTGAAACCCTACAATATGTAGGACAGCTATTGTGATGTCTCTTTTCAGTCTGCAGGAATGGAAGCTCAGAGAAGCGATTTATCTACATCAGAGACAGTCACCAGTCAACCCTACCATATGAATTCTTAGGACATATTTTTTAAAGAAAAGATACTTCACTTTTCAAATTCTAAGTGTGACATATATTCATTGTAGAATATTGGCATGGTAGCATATTCACCAACATACTTTCCACCTTAGAAAACTGTTATATTTCAGTGTATTTCCTTCTGACTTTTTTCTATGCACAAATTTGACATGGCTATGATCATTCTGAAAATATCATTTAGTAACCCCTTTTTTCAGTAACAGTATACTATAAATGTTTCCCCACTTTATTTCACATTCATGGCCATGACTAGATACTACATGATGCTTGACATTTATCACATGTCACCATCCTTCTGCAAACAGCTCCACTGTGTCTATGGTTACTGCAACCCATTTATTCCAGTTGATTTAATAACTTCAAAACCATAATACTACAGCCTCAAACTATTTAGATTATGAAAATAAGCACATTTGGTGGATAATAATAATCTTTACTACAATGATGATTATTGCACTTGACCCATTCTTGAAGACCATGCTACCAATGCATAATCCACAGATATTTATTGGGCATCCAGTTTATGTAGGAGACATACCAGCTATAGGGGTGAGTGAGCTGGTATTTGATTCATCCCACTTAAATCTGAGTCAGCATAAGCAATCTGTGGTGGAATTGTTTTGGGTTCAAAAATTTGCATCATGCAAAAATAAATATTGGCAGCAAAGGTCAAGATATATGAGGAAATCCATTCCAGGCGGAAAGAACAAGAGCAAAGGCTATAAGGCAAAAACTTGTTTGATGTGTTTGTGGAATAACAAGGAGGCCCGGTTGGTAGGAACAGAACCAACAAGAGGGAGGCAGGGGCCAGAGACAGGTGGGACCTCATGAAGGAGAGCCTTGTAGGCCAGAGTAAGTACAAGGCTTTGGAGGGTTTTGAGCAAAGGAGTGACAGGTAAATTTTGAAGGAATCACTCTGGCTGCTGTGTTGAGTATAGACTGGGGGACAGGATGAGTTGAGGAGAAAAGGGCTAAGTACAAAACTATAGCAGTCACCTAGGTAAGAAATGTTGGTGCTTAGGACCAAAATGGTAGCATTGGAGGTAATGAGAAGTGCTAGGCCACTGAGAATATCTTGGAAGTGAAGCCCATGAGATTTGCTGATGGAGAATTATAGAGAGTAAAAAAAAAAGAGAAATCAAAGGTGACTCCAGGGTGTTTGATCTGGGAAAATGAATAAATGGAGTTTCTATCAATTGATATGCAAATGAGTGGGAAGACTTTAGAAGCAGACAGGTTTAGGGAATAGGAAGGGAAATGGAACATGGGAGACTTTGCCATGAGAAACTGATTGTCCATCAGGCATTAAAGTGGAGATGGTATCTCAAGGGAAGCTAATTGCCGTAAACCCTGGGCTTCTTATTTCACCTGTAAAATGTGTGGGACACCTTCCTCCTGCTTCCCAGCATTATGAGAAAAGATAAAAGTGCTTTCAAAAGCAAAACACACCATCAACCCAAAACCTGATGATGGCGATAATTTTTATTATCACTGAAATTAAAATCTGAACTGAAGAACAAAAGGAATGGACAGATGGGGAATTGGTGCCCATATGGATAGTAGGATGGGGACAGAGGAGGAAACCAGCATGATCACATAGATGTGGAATGAATTTGTTGGCTTTAACAGTGTAATGTGGCGTTGGAGATGATGACGTGTTGGGCGACTTGCAATCTCCGTGTGATTATTAAAGTCTTTCAAAGTAATTTTCTTATTTCAATGCTTCATAATCAGGTTCTTCCTGGCCAGAAAAATCTGCTTTTATCCTTTAGGAAACGTGATCAATAATTGAATTGCTCAAGGAAGAAATGGCTGACTTTATTGCATGATGCTTTAGCTCCATACTTCAATGCCACTTCCCACACTTGTGTCTTGACGGCAGGTGTAACCATAGCAGACCAATCTGGCTCAACTTTTATATAACAAAGTTGCGAGTTGTTCTTCAGTTGCCATGGACTGCCAGGTTCAAGGTCACATAAGCTGAGCATGCCCAGATGAACCAAGCTAGCATGCACTCATGGGCAGAACCTTAGTGCTTGGACTGAGGAGTGAGACTGAATTAAGATGTGAACACTGCATGGCAGGATATGGGATCCAATCAGAGGAGCCCTGACGTCACCTCACTGCAAGATCCAATCAGATCACACCTCATCACCATATGCTGATAACACCTGAGATATACTTACAGCATGTTTTCCAATCATCACCACCCCAGCTTGGGGGGAGGGACAAAGACTATTATACAGGTGAAAATTACTTGAAATTATCAAGGCCTGTCCTATGGAAAATATATGGCAAGGCACTTTTACAGAATGGGATTTGTGGCGGGGGGTGGGGGGGGGGGATGGAGAAAACTTTGCCCTGCCCAGAAAAGTAAATTTTCATGTGGGTTCTGTCCTATCTCCACCCCCATGTGAGTATACACGTCTCCCGTTTCCTCTCCCTCTTACCCCCCTCCCCCATCCTCCTCCCCTACCCCTCCCCTTCGTCCTCCTCCCTCTCCTCCCCTTCCTCTCCACCCTCCTCCTCCCTCCTTCTCTATTCCCTTCCCCCCTCCATCCCCTCCCCTGCTGCCCACCGCAGCCTCAGAGCGGCTGGGGCCCCGCGCCAGGCCTCGGCGGGGAGGGGCACTGCCCAGTATGATGGAGGATGCCGCCTCCCCAATCCCCTGTTGGAGTCTGGGGTCCCAGAATGGCCCCAGCTCTGGATGAGACGTCTCTCGGCTCCCCCGAAGTTTCCCAGGAGGCTCCTCCCGTGCCAGGCGGCAGCCGGGCGCTCCGGCCGCGGACCGCAGTGAGCGCTTTGTCCCCCGCAGACCTCTCTGACGCGTCCTCCGGGCGTGGCGACCGGAGAAAGATCTCGCAAATTGAGAATTCCCGGCGCCTGCCGCCTCCCCGCTCCGCTCCGTCCCCCAATGTCTGGGCTTTCTGAATATTCTTGTCTCTCCCCTGCCCTAAAGTACTTCAGAAGTCTTGGAACTTTGTCATTTGCGGGGTGGGGGGATGAGAGGGCTTCACGGTTAAGTTGACGCTGCAGCTGCCGCGTGTTGGACCCAAGGGGAGCGAGGAGGGACGGCGCTCTGCGGGGGACGGGGGCGGCATCCCGGGTTGTGCCCGCTCGCTCAGGGGACACGGTTGTCTCTCCGCAGTCCCCGCCCCCACCACACACTCTGGCTTTGGGTCTGTCCTTGAAGGGTGGAAAGAAACAAAGAGCACAGCTGTGACAGCGGCGACCGGAGGGCGGGGCGGCTCCAGGCAAAACTGGGGGTGCCGGAACCCAGAGCGCGGCTTTGGGGCGGGGGCCGGGGCAGTGGGGACCGCCGCACTGGAGAAAGAAAAAAGTCACATCTGGCCATTTTGATTTTTCAAAGCCTTTCGTCTTTGATTCTCCCAGGTTAGGGAGGGCTTGTTTTAATTATTATTTTTAAAAGATATTGACATGATACACTTTTCCAGAAACACCTTCCAATGCGCTCAGCCCTGCCGGGGAACACAGCCCAGCTCCTCCCGGAGGGGACCCAGAGCCGGCTGTCAGGAGTCCCGGGAGGGAAGACACGGGGGCCCAGGTCCCGCCGACCCTCCCCTCCCACCTCGCCGCAGGGGCGGCGCCCCGCTGCTGTGGGTCCGCCCTGGGGAGACGGGAAAGGCTCTTTAATCCACACATAGGCCCTCACCCCCCCCCCAGGAAGGGTGCTGCCAGTGGGTGAAAGGAAGTATTTTTCTACTCATTAGCTGAAATCATCCGTGAGCTTGAGCGAAGTGTTGTTTCCTAAGCGGGCTGCAGAGAGCTGCAGGGCTGGGCCTCTGAACAGCAAGCTGCTTGTCTGGCCTCTCGCATGGTAGAATAACAAGCTAAGGATATGGTGGTTAAATAATACGTGTACATGCGCGCGCGCACACACACACACACTAGGGCAGGTGGATTGCTCTGCCTGCGGAGGGGCCATTTGTTTCAGGGCTGTGAGCCACCCAGGAAAATTGCACCAGCACTGTGGAAGCTGAAATTGGCTTCCGGTCCCTGTGTCTGGACACTCCAGCTGACTTCTCAGAAGTCACACTTGTCATTTCTAATTTCCACCTCTCAGCGGGGACCGGGAGGTCCTGAAGGCTGTGCCAAGTGTACAGGGGGCACCGAAAGCAACTGAAAGCCTGGCTCCTCTCCTTTCCCAGGTGCCCCAACTAAGTCACTAAAGTGGCCCTTTGGGTTCACACTCTGAAGTCAGTTACACAAACACCACACTCTTCTTAAGTAAGTGTGGCACGATCAGAGCCCTGGGTCCATCCTGGCAACCTGCTGCTGGTGGGGTCAACCGACAACCCATTGTGGAAGGGGAGTGCGTTTTATTCTGGCCTCAAAATCACCCTCTGGTTTCACATGTCTGACACCAATTTTTCTGCCTTAAACTGTGTGAATGATTCGTGGCTTGTAGGTGAGATTCTCTTTCACACGTATTCTCTTTTGTGTGTATCTAGGAGGGAGAGGAGGAGAAAGAGAGGAAGCCAGGGTGTGTGTGTGTGTGTGTGTGTGTGTGTGTGTGTGTGTGTGTGTGTGTGTGTGTGTGTGTGTGTGTGTGTGTTTTAACTCCTGGGGTGAAAAGATGGAGTTCTCCAGTGAACAAAGAAACAAACTAACCAGTCAGAATAACCAGAACATTCCTTCCTCTCTAATGCAGGGTTTCTGTTTCTACTAGGGGGTAGATACAAAGTAAAAAGGGAACTTTAATAGTTGCTATTTGTCCTTTTTTTCTAATGGTCATATCAGGAAATGGCCTGTACTCCACATGACATTATAAGGATGTGGGGTGGTTATAAATTGAGAGGATGACATTGAGCTCAGAGCAAAGGGATTAATGGCCATCAATACACAAATGAAAGTGCCTTTAATAGCTGCAAGAAACCTGAGCCTCATCTGCAGGGTCTCAGGTTGGTTTTTTATAAACTCCTTTATATTTAGACTACTTGTAATCAACATACGTTTTTATTTATTAGAAGTCTCCTATTTAAAATCATGTGCAAACCTACATTTTTAAAATATATATATATAAGATGTTAACTGCGATGGGTTTGACCACCTGACAAAACAATAAACACTTTTATTTTTCTGTCACAACTTACCTTAAGTTAGATGTTAGCTGCCAACATATTTATTCCAGTAAACTAGAGTAATATTAATATATATCTCATTTCAAAGAATGGATGCAGGAAGTTAAGGCCCTGAAGTATTAGCTATCACCCTTTATAGAAAAGAACATTGGAGGCTGGGTATGGTGGCTCACGTCTGTAATCCCAGCTACTCAGTAGGCTAAACTGGGAGGATCACTCAAGCCCAGGAGTTGAAGATTGCAGTGAGCTATATGATCATGCCTCCACTGTACTCTAGCCTGGATGACAGTGAGACCCTGAATCAAAAAAGAAGAAGGAGAAGGAGAAGGAGAAGGGGGAAAGAAATATGGGGATAGATATCAGTAGTATTTGTGTACTAAAATGTATATAATGTCCTTTGAACATATAATCCCGCTGAGGGAATTATATAAAAAATACTTCCATAGAAGGACAAACATGAAGATATACATTGGATAAAGATACTCATTGTCAAACTGTCTATAATTTTCATGAACATGTTTTTAAACTTAAGGTGGGACACATGACCAGACCATAATGAATATACTGATAAAGGTAGCTTCCAGTGATGTCCACCTCTTGGTGTTTGCCCCTGGTATATGCCCCTGTGTAGACATCTTCCATATTGAATCAGGCAAACTGGTCTCCATGACAAATAGAATACAGTGGTAGTAATGGTATGTGACTTTCAAGGTTAGGTTATAAAAGACATTGTAACTTCTGCCTTGGTTTCCTTGGGCCTTGCTCTGGAAGGCCTTGCAATGAGGCCTTGCTCTGGAAGGCTGGCTGCCATGTTGTAAGGATACTCAAGCAGCTCCATGAAAATCCCACATGGAGAGGAAATTGCCAGCCAAGTGGATGAGCCACCCTGAAACGGATCCTGCAGCCTAGTCAAGCCTCCAGATACCAGTAACCTCAGCCAACATCTGACTGCGACTCCATGAAAGATCAAAAGCCAGAACGTCTCAACTGAGCTACTCCCAAATTCGTGATCTGCAGAAGCTAACAAGTAATGAATAATTGAGGTGTTTAAAGCCATTTAATTTTGGTATGATTTGTTATGCAGCAACAGATAACTAATAAAAACTGCATATTCATGTGACAAATGAAATATTATGTAGTTATCAAAAATAAGATACTGTTTACAACTTTCCTTCTCCATGCATTCATTCTGTCTGTAAGACAATAGCTAAAACGATATCCTGAATCACATGACATCCTGCCATCACTATTGCCACTTCCTATTCTAAGTCACCATTCTAGTTTTTGTTATCTGGACTAAAACAATCTTTTACTTAGTCTCTACTTTGGCTCTTGCTTCCCTAATGTCTATCCTCTACACAAGAGCCAGAGTGGTCTTTATAGTAATAAAACATAAATGAGGTAATATCACCTTCTCCTGCTTAACATCTGCAAAAGTTTCTAGTTGCATGAGGAATAAAATCTAAATTTCTTGATCTATAAGCCCATGCATAATCTGGCCTTTGCCTATCTTTCTGAGCCTTCTGTCCTACTCTCTGTCTCATTCATAATCCTCTGCAATGAGCTTAAACTGTTGTTAAGCTAAGCTTAGCTAAGAAGCTAAGCTGTTGTTTTTGCTGTTCCCTGCACGTGGAACCCTGGTACACAGATTGTTACAGGTCTGGCTCTGATCAAAGATCACCTACTTATTAACCTGTTTACCTGCTCACTGTCTATTCACACACACATACACACACACACCACTGTTAAGTACCTGAAAGCAGGAAATTCTCGCTCTATTCCTTGCACTTTGAACAGTGTATGGCATGTAGTATATGACTAATTTTGGGGAGTGAATGGATGCTCTATGTCAAAATATACATAAATAAAAGTAAGAACTAAAAAAAGAACATGTAAACGAAAATAACTGGGTTTGGAGAGAACAAGATTTTTTTTTCTTTTTAAATTTGTTGTTAATCTCATCGTTACATTTTTAAACCCCCCCCCCCTGTACAAATGATTATCTATGTTGAAGCAGAATAAAAAGGCTGGTAAAAACCACCCATAGTTACTTTCTGAGGTTGCTGAAGGTATTTTTATTCCCAGGTTGCTTTACCTTTCAGCTTTATAGTTCTTATTTAAGACTCTTTACTGAGAATTTTCTAGAGGACCTTACACTGACAATGGTCCCTGCTGAGAGCTTGTCTAATTCACTGCACACCTAACAGAAAAACCTCCTGGATTCTCCACTGGGAGCTCCTTTCAAATGAATCTCGCCTGAACTGGAATCATCTCTGACAACTCACACTCTGTCCTCAAGGGAGAAAGAAGAAATTCTTGATCCTTCCCATGTTTATGAAACGTTCTCACAGATATTAAACCTTTGCCATTCCAGAAACCTTTATTACTATGCCCACTAAATCCAAGACACTTTATTGAGTATTGTGGAAGGAAACAAAGACACCTTTTATTCAGTCAATTTTCATCTCTCCCCTCCCAAAATTATTTGAAATAGCTTATAGCAAGAACACAAGCAAGAAGAAGAAGGAGATAGAGAAAGGAGAAGATTTTTTTTCCTAAAAAGAGGAGAAATTGAAGGAGGAGGAGGAAAAGGAGGAGAAGAAACAGTTGAGGATTAGTAAAATGTCAACAGAACGAGAACATTTTGACCAGGTAGAGGAATAACACCATGAGAACCATCATCTTGAAAGTTGATGATTGTTGAAGATAAATTTCAAATTCATCTCTCTTTATAAGATCTGGTTCCTGCCTTCCAAAAGCTTATAATTTAAGCAAAGGGATTAAGATATGGACATAAGTCATCAAAGGAATGAATGAAACATTTGAGCATCCTAAGTAACTATAGCGGTGCATGTGGCCCTTGAATGGTGAAGGACTGCCTTTTAAGAGTTCTGATTATTGTGTGAAAATTCTCTGACCACTGTCACAAAATATGCTGGTGAGGACATACTCTGATGCCACAGGTGTGCCTCACAAGATGGACTGCAAAGGCAGTGAGGTGGATGAGTTAAGAGTGTGGGCTACGAAGCTGGACTGTGAGGTCGGAATCCCAGCCCTGCCATTCAGACTAGCTATGTGGCCCTTACGTAGATAAGCAAATTGAGATCAGGTGGGGGTGGGGGTGGGAATGGCCAGTGGGCCACAAGAGAGTAACTCTAGAATCCAGGATGGACACTCCATTCTTGGTTCTCTGACAACAAGGCGTGGAGTAGATTAGAACTGATTATTGAATACTCTTGACTTTCTAGTCGTCCTGAAGGCATTTTAAGCTATGGAGAAGTTATTCATTCAATAAATATGCATCGTGCCCCTGCTATGGCAGGGGCTATGCTAGATGCTGGGGATAAAATAGTGGGCAACAGAGACCTGACTCCCATGCTTCTGAGGACCCCACTGTGGTGGGAGAGGCAGACAGTGATCAAATTATCCATCACACAGATAGATAATGTCTAGTTACAAGTATGAACAAGTAGGCCGGGTGCGGTGGCTCATGCTTGTAATCCTAGCACTCTGGGAGGCCGAGGCGGGTGGATCGTTTGAGCTTAGGAGTTCGAGACCAGCCTGAGCAAGAGCGAGACCCTGTCTCTACTAAAAATAGAAAGAAATTATATGGACATCTAAAAATACATATAGAAAAAATTAGCTGGGCATGGTGGCACATGCCTGTAGTCCCAGTTACTTGGGAGGCTGAGGCAGTAGGATCGCTTGAGCCCAGGAGTTTGAGGTTGCTGTGAGCTAGGCTGACGCCATGACAGTCTAGCCCGGGCAACAGAGTGAGACTCTGTCTCCAAAAAAAAAAAAAAAAAGTATGAAAAAGTCTACAAAGTCTTTGTGAGCATATTTAACAGAAGAACTTGACCCACCAGAAGAGGTCTGCAAAGGCTTTCCTTAGGGAATGGCACTTAAGCTTAAATCTGAAGGGTAAGTAGGAACTGGCTGGGCAAGGTTGAGAGGAGGAAAGAAAAGATAATTGCTCAAGAGAGGGTAATCAGCAAGACCCTGCTGCAGGTGGGAGAACGGAAGACCAGGTTGGCTGGAGCACTGGAGTGCGGGGCAAGCGGATACACGGAGGATGAGGCCAGAGAAGTAGGCAGGCGTCAGGCCTATGCAGGCCTTGAAAGATCACATTAGAGAGTTTGGTTTTTAGATTTAAAAGAAATAGGAAGTTATTGGGGGGTTTTAATCAGGAAGATGCCATGATCAAAACTTTTTGAAAGATTAGCCGGCTGTCGGGAGCTGATTGAAGGAGACCAAGCGTAGGCACCGGTGGCAGCATGCACAGCGGAGTGGATGGATTCGAGACATGGAGGTAGGAAAACCACTAGGACGCGGTGACAGATTAGACCAGAGGGTGCGAGGAGAGGAAACGGGAGGAAGGTGACATGCGAGGTGTCTGGCTTACGGAATCGGAATCAGATGACTGAGGAGTGGGGTCATTGACTGGAAGCGGGAATAACTGAAAAAGGACTGGGGTTTTTTGCGGGGAGCAAAAACAAAAGGGGTATGGACAACAGTACCGCATTTGGGGAAATTTTAGAAAAGACTCCAAATACATTTAATTTAGGTTTTTCAGTATTTTATTATGGCACACAGGATAGAGGATGGTACAGTGTTCTTACTTCAACCAAGAAATTCTCAAACCAGCCAGCTGTTCCCATTTGGCTAAAGTTACTTTGTAGAAGTAGTTTGCATCTGCCTGAAATTCACCATGTGTATCATCTCACGTCCAATTAGCATAAATGTGAAAAGCTTGGTTCTGAGACTCTTAAATCTTTACAGAAGCCAATATACTCAGAGCCTTCATAGTTTAAGTCCATATTCTCATGGTAGATAAAGAAATATTTTACCTATTTGCATGATAACATATATTTAACTAGAAATAGGTAGTGCAAAGGGATCAAATAACTTTAAATGGAGACCACTTTGGTTTCAGGTTAAATTCATAACTTAAAAATATCATCTAAAAACCAGATATTGAACAAAGTCAGCTGACAAAGCAATTGTTTAAGAACAGAAGCAGAGTAGCAGATATTCAATAATGTCATCTATATTCACCATCAAATGCAATTGCAAGAGCGTTCATAACTTTACAGTGGACAGGGAGGACAGATGGGGTGTGTATTTGATGCAACGTCCAACCAGTTAAGCTATCACTGAAATCCAAGTATTTCCCAATAAAGACATGCAGAGCAATGCCAATGGAACGTACAAGTATATTATCTCCCCCCCGTAAGTAACTGATAATAATTTCATTACCTGTGTCGGTAGTTTTTAAAAAGGTTTAAAATGTGTGGCATTAAATGCTATTTACTTGAGACAACAGAATTAAGCGAACAACACACTGAATCATGAGCTCAGGATTGCAGGCAACATGTTTGCAGGGGAGTGACAAAGAACCTTTGATAGTCTCAACTCTCTCCTCCCAAAATTATACATTGATAAAAAATTCTTCTTCCTGATTCTATCATGTGCTCAGGTTTCAACCTTTGCCCATGATATTTAGACTATATTTTAAAATGCAGTTTTAGAGATGTGTGGGATTTACATTCTATTCATACTGTATTATTACATACTGGTTTGAATCAACCTATTTACCATAAAGGGTGTATCTGTCAGATACTTTCAGAATTGCTTCCTATAAAGCTATCCTGAAACCTATTATTGTATATTTTATGGGGCAAAGTATATTGTTCCTTATAGACTTTCTCATCTACTCATGTTTATTATCCGTAAAATTTTTGAGGGGAAAGATTTGATGAATAGTCATGACCTCAGTGTATCCCTCAGAATTTCCAATTAAGTGGGGAAAAAAATTTCCAATTACGTGGGGAAAAAAAAGTAATCGTTAAAATCTTGACTTTTAAAGAAAATTAGAGGTCAATAGATCACTTGTATATAGTTTAGACTTGTGCCATCTTTAAGGTATTTTAATTAAATCAACAACCACAGCAAAAAATATGTCATTCAGTGTAACTTTATTTACTATTTATTGCACATAACTTGAGGTCTTTTAATGTTTAACCACCGAAGGCTCAAAGGACTATTTCTCCATGAAGTTTAACATTAACATTAGTGAATTCATTGATTCATGGTGTGTTTTTTTATTTGTAAACATCTGAATGATTCACATTGCCGTAGATCCTGAACTCATAAGCGACCATGCACAGGCTGGCAGCAAGCCAGAAAGCCACTCTGCAAGCAAACAGATACTCTGCATAAAGAGAAAAGTCATAGCACAACATTGAATATCCAACCTAAGTCATCTCAGAATTATACACAGATTGACTTTTTAAATTCATGGAGGATCTGGAACTCAACTGGTTGGTTGGTGATGGGGTTGACCTGATTTGGGGAGAATTATTCCTGGCATAATTAAAGAAAAGGGAGGGGGGGGTTCAATCTTTCTTCTTAGTTGCCTGTTCCTCCCCAGCACCTTCAACTTTTTTCTCATCCTCCTCAGCTTCTTTGGTTTCTTCTCCTTCTTCACCTTCACCTCCTTCCTCTTCTTCCTTTGCATCTTCAGATTCTTCCTTGGCAGCTGTAACATAAAAAGAAAATTGACAAGCTCCAGATGCAGGGTAAGTGCAATCAAGACATTTCTGCGAAGGTTTTATGGGAAAACACAACTATAGGGATGCTCACCAAAAACCTCTCAATGCCACTCCCCAAAAGCACCTGTCGCAGACAATGCTTGTCATGAATCCTTTGCCACTGAATGCATATTTAAATGGAGTGAGATGATGTATGTCTAAGTCTAGGTGTTGCAAGCTCTGCTCCTCTCCAAGACCTAACCTCAGGATTTCTTATGTGTCTGGTATTCATCTTTTTAGGATACCAAGTGGCATGATCAATGACTGCATTAAAAAATGAAATTTTTGAGCAATCACTCAGGTGCTTACTAAAGGTTTGTTAAATAAACAAATGTACTATTTATTTGAGATTCTAAAATCACATATAAATAAAGCCTCCCTAGAGTAAGCAAGACTTCATTTATCTTACCCACTTCCCAACAAATAGCCACATCCAGTGTGCACTTGAAGTTGCAGGGGTTTGTTTTTGATCATACCTCCTTCCTCCTCTTCAGCTGCCTCTTCTTCCCCAGCCTCTTCCTTGTCCTTCTCCTCCTCTTCGGCTTCTCCTTCAGAGGCGGGTTCTTCCTTGGCTTCCTCTGCTTTTGCAGCCTCAATGGTCTCCTCCACCTCGATCTGCTCCTCCTGGACGTGGCTGGTGTAGTAGGCCGGGAAGGAGCGGGCAGACATCAAGTAGGAGCTGGTCTGTAAACCGCCGTAGGCAGATCGGCCAAAGACCTGGGAGCTCTGGGTGTAGCCACTGGTGAGGCTTCCCACGCTGGTGAAACTCAGCCGGGTCTCCTCACCTTCCAGGAGTTTCCTGGGGAGGCAGGTGGAAGGTGGGGTTAAAAAACAGGAGCAAGAAATATGCTTAATGACTTGCTCTGAGCCCACCCCTCATCCCTTCCCCCTAATGCCCCCAGGAGCAGAGCTGGGAATTACCAAAAATTAAAGACTGGGGATTTTGTGACGGTGACCAGAAAAAAAAATCATAAATAGGCCTAATAGATTTAAAATGTAATGGGAAGCTAAGAATAAGACTCATTATTATTACAGGGTTACATGCTTCGGTATTTGTCTAAATACCTTCCTCTTGGGAGAAGCCAAAAAACTAATGCTTCTTTATTTCAAAGAACTATTCTTGAAGGTTTCTGATCCCACATAATTTTAAATGGAATCTGATTTTCTTCCTAAGGCTTAATGGCAGCTACCTTTGCCCCTGTTTTCACCTGTAAGCTGCAATCTCAATGTCCAAAGCCATCTTCACGTTCAGGAGGTCTTGGTATTCCTTTAGGTATCGAGCCATTTCACTCTTCGTGGTTCTCAATTCATTTTCTAATTTGTTGATTGTGTCCTGTTGGAAGACCAAAAAAAAAAAAAAAAAACAAAAAAGAAAGAAAGAAAGAAATCCAAGCATAAATCCCTAGTGCTATCATTTTACTGTAGTACAGTTGCAAAGGCCTATTTTCAATTAAAACCACAGTGCACACCTTTCATAAAATCTCTCCTAAAACAATTGCCTGTTCTCTTTAAAACCTTTTCTTGGCTAAAATTATCCAGCTTCATGAAGCCTGAGATGAAAAAAAAAAAAAAACTGATGAAAGAAAATCCTTTTTTTCTATTTCTTTACTTAATACAGTCTGATGATCATCATAAAATTTAAAAAACTAAATTGATAGAAAAATTTCTCACTCACTGATTAATTCTTTCCTTTATGGGAAAAGGAAATAGCTGAATTTTAAAAATTATATCCTCTAAAATATTTCCCTTGTATCTAAATTATTTTTTCTACTCCCCAGAAGATGGAGGTCCTGTAAATAGAAATAGTTTACCTTGACCATCACTAGTTAATTATGTAAAACTATTTTGACTGTATTCCTGTCTCTCTGCTAAGGGGAGGGAGTGATTGGTAAAACTAGTCATAAAGCATGCTGGAAACAGTAATCTTCCAGAACTGATTGAGAATTTTTCGCTATGCTATGTATTAACCAGATAATCCAATAGGTGCTGCAAAGTAATTTGTGGTTGGCCGGAGGCAACGCCCAACTCTCTTTTCTTCCCCTCCCCCACCCAACCCCCAGGCAGGGCTGGGCAGCTTCAATGCGCAAGACAGATTCAACAGCACAGAGCGCAAACCCACAGTGCAGTCCGAGCGCCCCACCCTCGCCCTCCAAGTGCCCCACCTCTACCACGCACACTTTAGGGAGCCAAGTCCTACCCCTAATAGCTGCATGCAACTGCCTCACCCCTGGTCTCCACTTTCTGGGCGCACCCTCAACTCCCCCACCCCTTTAGGCAGCTCCCCCCCATGTGTTCCGGGTGGTGCCCCACCTGCATAGCACTGATGTCGGCATTCTGCTTGTCCTCTAGCTCCTGGAGCTGCTTCTCCAGTGCTTCGTTCATGCCCCGGCATGCTTCGATCTCCAGGGTCTTGGCCTTGAGCAGGCGGCGGCTCTCGGACACCTCGTCCTTGGCGGCGCGCACGGCGTCGGTGTTCTTGGCGGCGCTCTCGGTCAGCACCGTGAAGCGGCTCTTGAACCACTCTTCGGCATTCTGCATGTTCTTGGCGGCCAGCTTCTCATACTGCGCGCGGATGTCCTTGAGCGCGGCAGAGAGGTCGGGCTTGGTGGACACGTCCATCTCCACGGAGATCTGCGCGTACTGGATCTGCGCCTGCAGCTCGGCGATCTCCTCTTCGTGCACCTTCTTCAGGAAAGCGATTTCGTCCATCAGGCTGTCGATGCGCTTCTCCAGCTCGGCGCGGGCCAGGGCGGCCTCGTCTGCGCCTTTGCGCGCCTCCATCAGCCGGCCCTCGGCGTCCTCGCGGCTCAGCACCTCCTCCTCGTAGCGCGCCTGCAGGTTGCGCAGCGTCTCCTCCAGCCCCTCGCGCTCGCCCTGGAGCGCCTGCTTCTCGTTGGTGGCGTCTTCCGCCGCCAGGCGCAGGTCGCGGATCTCCTGCTCGTACAGCGCCCGGAAGCGGGACGGCTCGGAGTGCTTCTGGCGCAGCACCAGCAGCTCGGCCTCCAGGACCTTGTTCTGCTGCTCCAGCTCGTGCACGCGCTCGATGAAGCTGGCGAAGCGGTCGTTGAGGTCCTGGAGCTGCGCCTTCTCCTGCGTGCGGATCGACTTGAGGTCGTTGCTGATGGCGGCTACCTGGGTCAGGTCGAGGTTCTCCAGGCTGGGCATCAAGGAGCCGGAGCTGGACGAGTAGCTGCGGCGCACGGACAGCGAGGAGGACACGGGCGCCGAGTAGCTGGAGTAAGCGGAGCGCGCGGTGCTGTAGCCGCTGCGCACGCTGGAGATGTGCACCCGGGGCGGCTCCACGTAGCGCCGCTTGTAGGAGGTCGAGTAGTACGGCTCATAGCTGAACGAACTCATGGTGGCGGCCGGTGCCTCCCCGGCCCGCGGCGGCGGCGGCGGCGGGGGCCTGGAGAGAGAAGGACAGGGAAGAGAGGGGAAGGGGAGGATGGATGGCTGTGTGCGGCTCGGCGCCGTCCTGCCACCCCTATTTATACGCCGAGAGGATTCTGACGCAGTGTGCGATCGATCGCGGCGCGCCGGCCGGGACGGGGGGGGGGGGGGGGGGGCGGCAGCGCTGCCGCAGCCCGGGCGAGGATTCTGCGCAAAAGGGAAGGCGGGGGCGAGCGACAGGCGGCTGGGGAGCTGCGGCGGCCGTCCTGTCTGCTTTTTTCTGAGCCCCTCGATTTTTCTCTGAGACCCCACACCCCCTTCCTCATTTCCTCTCTCTACCCACCCACCCACGCACTCCCCATCCTTGCTTATACCTAGACCTTGTGTCACTTAGCTTAAGTGTCCCCAATAACAGGTCTTCCCTCCCTACAGACACCCTAGTTTTCTATATCCTGGTGCCTCACAGACTCCCTGTCCCCCAGCTCGCCCTTTCCCCACCAGGGACTCCTTGATCATCCCTTTTGGTGTCTATGGTGACGGTGCCGCGAGGGCATCTGACATAGAAATAATAGGTTAGGTTGCGTGTATGCGGCACATATGGAGAAGAGTTTCACGTTACTTTGTAGCCTTTTCTGGCACTTTCTTTATCTCCCTTTCTCCTTTTCTTTTTCTTTAATGTGATGCTTCTCAACACACAGGGGATGTGCGGGCACACACACACCCCACCCACGCCACATACACACACACACTCTGCGGCACTGCAGGTGTTTGTTTAGCATTTCTAAACCTTTAGAGCAGCTAATCAGCTTGTTTGTGTTTCTAGCTTTTTTCTTTGTTTCTTTTCTGGGAGTGGAAACTTGAATGCTTTCAGCGCGTTGCAGGGTGTAGGTGGAGAACAGAGTGAGTTGGAGACCAACGGTGGGACCGACTTGCTAAGGCAGCCGTGCGCTCCGCAGTGGGGAACTTCAGGCTGCTTGGAGCCCACCAAGCCGGATTCCTGCCTGGCACCACCAACGCCAGCATATTTAAAAGCCCCCTTCCCTCTTTTTACACCTGTGTAGCACTCAACCTGATGATTTGGACAGGCCGTGCAGGTGGCTGATTTTCAGGGAAGCCGCTGCGGCCAGCCCCGGGCGCCGGGTGTGGTCTCCGGGGAGGAGGACTCGCTGCGACTTCACTGCGACTTCTCGTTCAGGATCGGATAGAAAACAGCCTCGTGATTCTCCCCCCCCCCCACTCCCGTTCACCATAACGGGTAGATAACAGATGCAGTCAGAAATCTGTGAGTTTCCTTTAGGAAGCAGCCAAACACCTGAAACTGTGCACACTGGACACAGCCCTGCGATTCACGGAGCATCCTCCGGTTTCGTGGAGGGATTGCAGACACTGAAGTTAAAATACCTAAGATTTTTCTGAGCAAGCATTCAGTTTTTGTTTTATTTCTATATCAACTTACTGATTTTTTTTAAAGAGGCGAACTAAGGGGAAAACAGGATAACTTTTCAAATAGAGAAGCCCAACGGCTTCCCGTGTGATCCTCAGAGGGCGAAGCGCGTGGAGCGGTGCCGCAGTCGCCTCCGGAGATGCTGCCCTCCTCTCCCGAGAAGAGGGTAGGAGAGGCTCATCCTCCGAGGTCCTTTCCGACCCTAAAACCCGGGGATTATGCTACCCCACCTTCTTCATGGTAGAGGGAAAGACTGCAGCAGAGAACTTTCATCGGGTTTCTAAACAATCTCTATTGTCTCAAATAATGCAGATTCAGAAACATGGATATTGGTAGTTTAAATCTGTCAAGACCTAGTGATCTCAGAGGTCCAGACATTCTAGGATTTCAAGCCTAAGGTCATTAAGGCTGTCCTGAATATGGTTTGGCCCTGGCAGATATGGTAGGGTACTTACTCGGATGAATTTTTACAGCCTGCGCATTCTTGGTTTTCTCTTTCATCAGATTCAACAGTGGGAAAGGATTATGGGGTGGGGTTGGGGGTGGGGAGTGAGAATCTTGAATAAGCCATATATTTATCTCCTCCCAGCTACCCATATGTGATGGAAAGTGGCAGAATGGATGGTTTTGTAACCTGGTCCATGTAAACCACATTGTTTCACACTCAGTGTGTGTGAGTCTGCTACACCACACTCTTGGTTATTCATGAATTCATTTCCTTTGTGCCAGCTCCCTTTCCCGGGAGTTGCAGATCACTCTCAGAGATCTTAAGGCCATCAGCGTTTTGTGGTTTTTTTTTTTTTTTTTTCCTTTCCACAGCTCCTCACTGAGGCCTTTGACTGCAGAGGAGGCTGCCCAGAAAGGAGAGGGGCGCCAGGGGCAGCAGATGCTGCCGGGAGAAGAAACCAGTTGGGCATTTGGGACCGTCCTTTGGGTAGCAGAAAAAGGAGGCAAGAGGGAGGGAGGGTGAGACTGGGAGGGCAGAGGGGCCCTTTTCTGGGCTGAGCCTGGCCCACGGAGTGGGGGGAGGGGCAGAACAACCTTGTTTATCGCCGCAGCTCTCTGGTCTTTTTGAATAGCTCCTGGTGTGGCCACCTCCTGCTGCCTTACTTTAGGGGGCTCCTGAACCCGGCCTGGGTCTGAGTTTGGTTTTGGTTACCCCCACCTTCAGCCTTCCTCTGCTAGCTGCCTGCCTCTTCTTTGATATTCTGTCCAGTCATCCTCCTTTTTAAATCCTCCTCCCAGCATTTCGCCCTGAAAGCCCATGTGGCATTTGCTCTGGGTGTCAAAGCAAAGGTAAAGTGAGCAACTTTAGAAAAATCTGTTTAGAAAAAAAAAAAAAAAAAAATCCCGACTTTTCCTTCCCCTCCCTGTAAATGTTTCTGCATTAGTGTTGTTTGAAGTAATATCATTATCTCTTTAGAAGGAGGCTTTTGAGTCTTGTTATATACCTGTGCATTTATTTCCTTTTGAGCCTCTTCTGCACAAACATGAAATTGGTTAAGGGCTGCCAACAAAACACACTCCTTGGAGATTAAAAAAATAAGTATTAAAAAACAAATATAGAAGTATGCTGAGGAACCTCTGTAATAGAATTCCTACCAGTCTGATTATTCCTAATACCTCCGTGTTCATCTAAAAGACTGTTTGAGGTAATTTATTAAAAAGTAAATATATTTGCATTACCATAAAATGCCTAAGGCATAACTCTTTTAGAACCACTGAACATGTTTTCTTTCTCCAGTGCCAAAAGAGTCTGAAGGCTTCACAAGTATGGGACCTGATGCCTGGCGACTTTTCATTTCATTATTCTAAAACCCTTTGGCAAAGCAGGAAGTTCTGTACTGGCATTTGTTTTAAAAAGCTCAGCTTTAGGCTGAAGTTATATTCCAAGGTAGGGCCCATGAAAAGCCTCCTTCCAGGGGTCAGGAGAGCCACGTTCTCCTGCCACCAGTAAGCTGTGGCAACAGTCCTAGATCAAGACAGCAGATCGGACTCCGTCCATCCCACCACCAGGTAAATACATCAGTGTCATAAAAGTTGGCATCCACATGTTGGTGCAAGGAAATGCAGGAAATAAACACATGCGAGATACCTACATAGGACAGGCACTTGCTCTCAATTGTTTAGTAATGACAAAATCCCCTAGAGATGGCCACTATTAGTCCAAGCACACAGCTGAGGCCCAGAGAGGTTAAGTAATTTTCCAAGTCACACAGCTACTTCTAACCTAAGCTCTATCTGCTTCGAGACCAAGGATGCTGTACTCATTACACATCCTGCAGCCATTGTCGTTGGCCACTTCCCTATGTCTCTGCAGAATTTGATAATTGAATGCTACAGTCTTTGGAGTCTAGCGCACATGTAATAAACCCCTCCTGCTTGGGGGACACTATTATGAACTGACCTGTACCATGAAGAAACTGTTAATGAGTGTGTTCCTTTTTTAGATAGCTAGTGGTTGCAACAAACTATATGATTGTTGTAGGTTTCTCAAATATCCCAGTGTAAAATCAAATGGACCATGGCACTGGTGCTATAACTTTTTAGACACAACTTTAAACATCCATTAACAAAACACTTTTTCAGGAATTAATAAGCTAAAATGCAGCTTAGCTAATGGAAACTCTTTAACCACACCATGACTTCCACTTTTTTCTAATTAAAATATCTTTATTTTCTGCCCTTGCAAATGGGTTTTCTTTGAAAAAGTGACCTTAAAAATTGCTTTAAGGAATTTCTTTCTTTTGAAAACTACTGACACCCAATACCTCATTATTGGAGTTTATCATGCTTTCCACAAGTCTTTAACTTTTTCAAAAGAAACATAAATAAAGTCAACAGAAATGTATAGTTTGTTGAAGCCACAAATATCTTTCCTTTCTATTTCTTGTAGCCACTTTATTTCTCTGTATGTTATGCTCACTACTGGAGTCATAATACATCTCCCCCTCTCTTGGGAAATATGTTTAAGAGAAAAACTTTTCCCATTTTAATATAAACTGTGCCTAATTTTACAGCACCACATTTTGAAGTGATGCATCATAAAGTGTGCTATGCGGCTATATAAAATTTAGATTGCAGCAGGAACAAGAATGTCATTTGAATAGATTAAAGACGGGAAGCGCGTTTATATTCAGGGCACGTGCAGTATTAGAAATGACAGGAACTTGCTGCTGTCCAAGCAGAAATGATGGTGATAGGTTCAAACTCCTAAATGCTTGCTCCATGGAACTAACCAAGGGAATGTATTTTCTCCCCAGAGGCCTGCTCTACCGTGCCTTGCCCTTAATCACAGTCACCAGACTCAGAGGTAAGAGGGTGTGCTGGGGACAGCCATTCCAGGCAGGTCACAGGGATATCGGTCAGAGCCAGCAATACTAACCCTGTTTGTTCAGTTGTGCTTTCCTGACTGCAAGGCAATATATGCTGCTTTTGCAATTTGGGTAATAACCAGCCACAAAAATATTCCATGCGGCACCTGGATTTCTTTGCTGACCTCTACGGTGGTTTAATAAATCAATGGGAGGAATGTGAGGTTTCATGTTTGCAAAGATAGAGGATAAGCATTTCCGTCTGCAAGAGACAAAGCCCCAGGGTTGGCTCTTTCGCAGCCATGCTGGACTCCATCCAAGGCAGCAGTTCACTTTCTCACAGCACTTCACTGCTGCACCAGTGCAGCAAATGCTGTAGCAACGCACATGGGCGGATCCCTGGATTCCTACAGTAAAGCAGGCAGGCTTCCGAAACCAGGATATGTAACGCTGTTGCTTGGTAAGTTGAACATGCAAGAGACTGTCCGGATTAGAAAAGCGAAACTTGATTGTGTCTAAGTGGCTTATTGATTGATGAAATAACTCAAATGTTCATTCATCCATTGAGTCACCAAATGTCGATGGAACACTTACAATGTGCAGAATTCTGTACAACTGCCATGGGGTGGGGGGTGCAGGGAGTTAGAGCCCAGTCTCAGTCTTCAAAGAGCTTGCAAAATATCTGAGCACAATAAAGAGAAAAGAACTACTGATACACACCACATGGATGAATCTCAAAAATGACATATACTGATACTGAGAGGAAGAAATCTCAGGTAAATGATACATACTGTATAATTCCATTTACATAAAATTCTAGAACAGGGGAACTCATCTATGGTGAAAAACAAATCAGAACAGTAGTTTCCTCAGGGAGTGTGGGGTAAGGAATGACTGGGAGGAAACGCAAGGGAAATTTCTGGGGTGATAGTATCATTATAGTGTCTTGAGAAGTTTGGATTGTGCAGGTGTATGCATTTGTTAAGGTGCAGAGAATGTACCAGGATTCGCGCATCTCATTAAATGTAAATTGTATGTCAAAAGAAAAAAAGCTAAACCAAGTATATGTACACATTTATATAGTGTATATAATTACAAAAATAAAAACTTAATATTATATATAACAAATCATTTAAAAAACAGCTAAGCAGACAAAACCCATGTGCATGAAATTTTAAAGAACTATGCAAAAGGTAAATAATAAAAGGTAGAATCCTAGGATGTGTCACAAAGAAGAGAAGAATGGTACACACAATAATTACTATGATTTTCGAAAAGGGAGAAGTGATAGTAGACTTGATTTTTATGGCTGGTTACTATGCCAGATGGTTTGCAGGTATCGTATTTAGTGCTCACAGCTGCTGTCTGAAGTAGATGTTCTTACTCTTTGTTCTAAATATGAGTAGATATTATATTTCTATGCTCATAGTGCATTAAAATTTTTTAGCAATCTTACATTGCAGCCTCATATTGAATTTGTATTGACTTTTTAAAAAACATTGAAAATGATTTATACTGCGGCTTTTAAAAAAAACCTAAAATATACCTTTTATCTATTTTCTTTAAATCTAATCTTTAATATACATATTTTTGGTCCATTGTTCAAACCTACTGAATGTTTTAAAACCTTCCAACTTTAGGTCAAGTTTGATAATGAATGAATGTGCCAATATTTTTTTAACTTCACACTATTAGAAATGTACTTTATATGCTATGTGTCATAGACTCTTGGGGTTGGAAAGTAATTTAAATGTTTTCCAGTAAAGTCCCCCACTGCTTCTTTATCTCTGTCAGGTCTCAACCTTGGTCTGCTTTGCTTACCCCCTCTGTAGAGTACATTATTCCTTCTTGTTGTACCCCACGCTGCAGCCATTGGACAGTACTTCCAAACAGAGCAGGAATTTCTAGGGAGACAGAGGCTTTGGTGCCCAGAAATAAGCTTTGGTTTTTCACTTTCTATTTGTCATTACACTTACATTTCTTTTCCATGTGACTGTCATGGCCTCCTTGAATGACAGAGATGATAGCAGTGATATTTAAATGGGGAGCTGAAGTTTCCCAGATATTCCCCAGTGGTATCACTTGTTCCCTGTAGCAGTCCTGCAAGGCAGAGGCAGATCCTGCAGGTGTTAGCATCTCACTGGATAAATAAGGATGCTGAGCAGGCTGGAAGGTAAGGGTAACCCTATCTCCTGTAAGCAAGGGAGCCAGGGCTCTACTCCAGGTTTCCTATCATCAAATCCACTATGATTTTTTCCTCTAAATCTTACAGTTTTATAAATACATGTACAAAGACTATCCTTTTTCACACCCCTTCATGGTGCAATTCCAGAAAGGCAGGGAAGCCCCACTTTCTGATCAGATACCTGATGCATAACTATTTTGATTAGAGCATCATCTTTTTACCTTCTAACACTGTTAAAATGCTGGTATCAATGGAAGAGGTAAAGGCAAAAGCTGACATACCCAAACTTTATACCCAATATTGAACATGAGATTGGCAATAATTTCAAAGAAAAAAAGAAAGAAAAAATATCGAGGACCTCGAGCAGTGAGCTTAGGGTAAGAACGAAAAAAGAGAATAAACACTCCTGGGATGAAGTGGATGGTCAGAGAAGCCAGAAAGGTGGCAGGGCCAGAAGCACAATGTTCCTTGTAGACTTCAAGTTTATGATGCCTAAAGCAAAGGCCTTTTGTGCTATGATTGACTAAGATGTGATCCATGTTAATTACAACCAATTAGTCCTGGGATATCCAGGATGTATTTACATCAGGGGAGAACCTTAAAGCTTTATTTTGGGGTATCTTTCGCCACCTGACCTTTGGCCAAAGAAATTCTATTTTCAGACCTTTGTCAAAGCTCACACTCCAGGAAGGGGCTGCACCAACCAGGAAAAGGCCAAAGGGAGTAGCAAATAGAAAAAGGAGAGGCGAAATAGTAAAACAGCCCACAAACCTGGTTATCAAACCTGAGGATTGATGGAAGTGAAATTATAATCCCTATAACTTAAGAGGATAAGGGAAAGGAGAATTTGCATTCATTAAGCATAATCACATGTAATAATATTAATAATTGGTTTGTGTCAAGCGCCATGCAAAATCGTTTACTTGGATCATTTCATTGAATCATCACAAAATCCCGATGAGTTGGGTATTAAAATCATCCTCATTTTAAAGACGTGATAACTAAGGTTTAGACTAACAGGGTGCCTAAGGAACTCGGTGATATTATAATATGTCATTAGATCATCTCAGAACTCTAAGGAGGTATGTATTATTTTCATTTTACAATAAAAAAAATGAGGTTCAGAGAATTTAAGAATATTAGTCAAGATCACATAGCTGGGTCAAGGTCTGACTGAATTTTTACACTTCCTACTGTGACCAAAGTGCGAGAATGTTCTTGAGAGGTTGTATGCAAATAAGATCTCTCACTCTTTTTTTTTCCTACAAAGTTGAAATGTGTATTCTGATGCAAAAAAAAAAAGCTGCAATAATCAGAATTGCATCACTAATCCATGTAATAGTCATTTAGGTAGAGCAGCACAGACACAAACCAATTAAGTCAACACTGCTTTCATAGCAGCCTCCAAAAACAGACATGCATCATAAAATGATTTACAAGAACCAAATTGCATTAGCGTGTCTCTCTCCAGATACAGATCTGATGCCTTATTGCTAAACTAGCAATTCCTTTTATTATTATATTAACTCAAAGAGAAAAAAACTGCACTGTAAAAGGTTCCCTGCACCTTTCAGTGTCACTTTATCCTACAAATCCAATAAACTGCATCACTAAATCGCATTAGGATAACAGATGTGCTTTTGAACAGGTCTCGGATATTTCAATTTGCGAAGTGTTTTTTTTTCCCTTCATGCCAAAAAAGTTTTTGCCCATTACATTGATGAATACTTACTTTAGAAGTTATCCAAATTAAAATTGTCTTTCAAATGGGTTCCCAAAATGAAATTTAGAAAGATTACTTAAGGAAGGCTCATAGCTCTGTTCTACCACTGTGAAATGTGCAGATGGGTGGAAGCTGTAGGGAGAGAAGGCTCAGCTCCATATAAAATTCAGAGCTCTCCAAAAGTGGGATAGGTCACTCCAAGGCACGAGGCAGCAGCATTTCAGAAAGGAATCACTCCACCCTGAGCTGGCCTTGGCCCTAGATGGCCTCTTGGGTGCTTTGCCAACTTGAGAGTCTCTGATTCAAAAGTACTAAAAAGGTTAAAAATACCAAATCAGCTAGGGCCAAGGAGCATGCACATCTTACAGTGATCAAGAGTGAGAGCTTAAAAGCATAGCATTAGTCCCAAAACTGAGACTTGCTGATGTCTTAGTTCAGAGATGAGTCAAAAAGACAGAATATGAGCAAGAGCCAGCAGAATGAGGTTTTTTGTTTTTGTCTCTGTTTTTGTTTTTTGGCTTTTTTTTTGTTTTGGTGGTTTTTGTTTGTTTGTTTTGCTTTTTGTTTTTTTGAGACAGGTTCTCACTCTGTTGCCCGGGCTAGAGTGCTGCGGTGTCATCCTAGCTCACCGCAGCCTCAAACTCCTGAGCTCAAGTGATCCTCCTGCCTCAGCCTCCTGAGTAGCTGGGACTACAGGTGTGCACCACCATGCCCAACTAATTTTTCTATTTTTAGTAGAGACGGGATCTTGCTCTTGCTCAGGCTGATCTCGAACTCCTGAGCTCAAGCAATCCTCCCACCTTGGCCTCCCAGAGTGCTAGGATTACAGGCGTGAGCCACTGTGCCCCGCCAGAATGAGGTTTTTGAGGGAAGAAAGAAAGTTACTAATTGAAGTCTTTGGGGAACATGTATTTATTCATCTGCATTAAACTCGCCTTTTTGTACAGAGCAGAGCTGAGTGATAAAAAGCTGAACTGTCAATATTTATCAGCTGAAGTGGTTCCCATTCACATAACACAGTAAAATTCATTTTCCCTCTTTCATTTTTTTTTTTCCTTTCAAGAGTTGATGATGAAAGAAAGGGGAGAAAAGCCGATGCTTCTTTTACTCTGGCTTTGGGACTAAGTGTGGAAACAGAGCATGCGTGGATGTCCACTCACATTTCTCATCTAGGACCCAAACCCAGGCATGAGGAATTGAAGAATCTTTCCCCCAGCCCCAGCCTCTTTCTTAAAGGTGTTGGTTCTTTATTTCTTCCTGAAATTTGTGTCTTGCTGATTTCCCTTTGCAGAAAGGTACCTAAGAATTCGTACTCAATGCCCAGGGAACAGTAGACCAGACCGTGAGCCTGGGGTTTAGAGAGGGGACATGCCAACAATCTCTAGGGTGTCACTAAGGTGGCACAGCGTAGATGAGTGGCGCCTGCTGCTACTTCAAAAAAGAAAAAGTGCCGCCTGAGTCAGCCAAATGCAGCATCATTGTTTCCTGACAACTGAATTTTATGAATGTGATGTTGCACCTTAGACAATTTTGAAAGCCTGTATAGTTTTGGGAAACAACGTAAAGAGTAGAAATGGCACTGGGGTTGGGGTTGAGGTGTCTGATCCTAGTTCTAGCTCTGCCATTAGCCAAGTACAACTGTCTTCACATGGGGCCACACGCTCCCCCGAGGCGGGGATTGGAGGACTTTCCAACCGGTTCACAGGCACGGACAGCACCAGGGGAATCTGTTTCCAGATCCCCAGTTGCCATATGTGGTTTTTTAGAAAGTCAGTCCACTTTCTGACTTGTGCACTGTCTCCTTCCCCACTTCCACTGTAAGGTGAATGAGCTGAATCTGCAACAGCAAGGTTTTGACAAAAGCGGACTTAAATGATGTAAGAAGATAATTTTATTTTTAACATTGTATTGGTAAGGATGCATTGAAATTAAAAATAGTCTTATTCCAATCCTTTATAATGGGTTAAATAAAATACCTTTAAGTGAAAAAATAATCAGGTATAATTAATAGTCATTTGATAAGACTCGGTAAAGTCTCTTTTGGTGTGTTTCCCAGAAATAGAGTTAAGTTACTTTAGTCATCCAGAGATAATCCTTATGCAAGCTATGTGCTTTCCAATTCTTTGCTTTTAACAAAATGTTAAAAGTACCTAACCAATTAATTGGCTGATAGATCTTTAAAATTCCTTTTCTAATAGGTCAATATGTGCTTTTTGGTTTAAAATTTGGGAAGATTTCAAATATTGAATGATAATCCTAAAACTTAATATAAAACAACATAAACTTCTATTCCTATATATTTATAATGTGTATACTTGTATACTTATATACTTACTTGGGTAAACTAGACTTTGTAGTAATTTTATACTATATATATGTGTGTATATTTTGAAGAAAAGTTTGTTTTTATTTTAATAATTACTTACTAAAATTTTAAAAGTTTTAATTGGATTATGATAGGTAAAATGTTGGCATTGTATTTAGGTTCCATTCAATATATTGAAAAGAGTAATTCTACAATTTTATTTCAAAATGCCTATATTTAAAATATACAGGGGCCAGGCACAGTGGCTCACATCTATAATCCTAGCACTCTGGGAGGCCTAAGCGGGAGGATCATGTGAGCTCAGGAGTTCGAGACCAGCCTGAGCAAGAGTGAGACCCTGTCTCTACTAAAAATAGAAAGAAATTAGCTGGACAACTAAAAATATATACAGAAAAAGTTAGCCGGGCATGGTGGCACATGCCTGTAGTGCCAGCTACTTGGGTGGCTGAGGCAGGAGGATTGCTTGAGCCCAGGAGTTTGAGGTTGCTGTGAGCTAGGCTGACACCATGGCACTCTAGCCTGGGCAACAGAGTGAGACCATCTCAAAAAATAAAATAAAATAAAATATACTGGGAATTACACTGTCTAAACTTATGATGAAAAATTTAATGTACAAATTTAAAATCAAAAGAAGAGTCAAATAAACTTCCAACATTCTTCTGGGGTGTATGTGAGCAAAAAAAGAAAGAAAGAAACAACACTGACTTGCACAAAAGATTTGAATGGACGTTTCCCCAGAGAAGACGTGTGAATGACCAATAAGCACATGGAAAGATGCAGAACATCATTAGTCATCAGAAAAACACAAATCAAAGCCACAGTGAGATACCACTTTACACCCCCTAGAGTGAATGTAATTTTAAAAACAGGCAATTACAAGTGTTGAGAAGGATGTGGAGAAATTGAAATCTTCAAACATTGCTGGTGAGAATGCAAAATCGTGCAGCTACCTTGGAAAACGGTTTGGGAGTTTCTCAAAATGTTATTCATAGTTACCGTATGATCCAGCAATTCCACTCCTAGGTACCTCCCCAAAAGAAGTGAAATATATATATGTCTACACAAAGACATATATAAATGTTCATAGCAGCATTGTTTTTAAATTGATGTATAACTGTTTATGTATTTAGAGGGTACATGTGATATGCTGATACATGTATAATAGAATATATTATTACATCTCACATGTAGAAAAAAGTTTTGCAGACAAAACATTTAAATCAGCTACCCACATTTTCCCCAGCCCAATGACTGGTGTCAGATAAATTGATAACCAAAAATAGTAAGTATCAAGGACTTAAAAATAGTAATTTATATACATATGTGTGTACATATGTACATATACACATATCTGTATATACATATTTCATGGGTCATATTTTGTGTTCATACTTTAAAGTCACACTGTTCACAATCTGTATCCTCTCAGGATCCCACAATAATGTACCTTTTAAAAAATGAATAACAAATTTTTATTGAAAAACTTCTAGGCAGATAGGATCAGCTCTTGGCAAAATCTTTTTGTATTACATCTTGCTGAAAAATATAAAGAATATTATGATAAACATTATATATCTCTTGCTCAGCTGTCGAATCTTAAAATTTTGTCAGATTTGCTTTGGATCTTAGACCAAAAAAATTCTAAGTACAAAGATCCTTTCTCAGCTTTCTTCAATCCCTTTCTTGGCCTGTCCTTCCCAGCAGTAACCAGCAAACTAAATTCAGTATTACTCATTCTCTTGCAAGTTTTTGAAAAAAATTCTTATCTATAAATAATATGGATATATATAATAATGTAGACATATTTGTCCTGAATAGATACAGTTGTGTTGCTTCCTTTAAAACCCTTAAACCTTAAAATTCTTTCTCTCATCTTATTTACAGTTCTACTCTCTGTTAAACAGAATTGGTGATAGCATGGCTCTTTATTGTTTTCCTGACTTCAGAGAAAATGCTTTTAATGTTTCTGCATCAGATATGTTTGCTGTAAGTTTGGGGGACTATTCTTTATTATTGTGGTCCTCAACCCCCAACCGGGCCACATAGCAGGAGGTGAGCGAGGGAGTGAAGCTTCTTCTGTATTTACAGCCACTCCCCATCATGGGCATCACCGCCTGAGCTCTGCCTCCAGCCCACCATCCCCCAACCCCTATCCATGGAAAAATTGTCTTCCATGAAACTGGTCCTTCCTGCCAAAAAGGTTGGGGACCACTGCTTTATTAGATTAAGAAAATTATCTTCTATTCCTAGTTTGCTAAGAATTTTTATCATGAATGAGTACTGAATTATCTAATGTAATAATTATATATTCTTTTCCTTTATTCTGTAAATGTGATGAATTACATGAATAGGTTTTCTAATGTTAAGTCATCATTATACCCTGTGATTAGATAGATAGGTAGATGGATGGATAAATAGATAAACAGATAGAAGATAGACATAGATATCAATATGCATTCATTTGTTCTTGGATTCGGTTTGTCTATATTTATTTAAAATTTTTGCATATATACTCATAAAGTGAAGTTAACCTCTACTTTTCCTGTAATCCTTGCCTGATCTTGGGAATCAAGGTTCCACCAACCTCATTAACTGAACTTGGTAGGTTTCCCTCATGTTGTTTTTTGGAAGGATGTGTATAACATACCATCTGTTTTTTGGATGTTTAATTAAACTTGCCTCTAAAATCATCCAGGTAGAGTTTTTTATTTTGTATAAATCTGAACTACTGAAAAAATATCTTTATGGTTGCAGAGCCATTCAGTTTCTCTATTCCTTATACAGTAAATACTAGAATCTACATTTCTACAGAGAGATTATACATTGTAAGTTTTCAATTCTATTAACATAAAGTTATTGGTGTTGGTGATCTTCCTTTATTGTTTTCATGTTTTTGTTTTATTGGCAGTTATCTCCTTTTTCATTACTCATAAGTGTCTTCTCTTGTTAACAAAGTTTTAATTGTGGTTAAAAAACACATAACATAAAATATACTATCTTAATTATTTTTAAGTGTACAGTTCAGTAGTTTTAAGCATATTAAATTGTTGTACAACAGATCTCTAGAACTTTTTCATCTTGCAAAACTGAAACTCTATATCCATAAAACAATCTGCTATTTCCCCTTCCCCCATCTCCCAACAGCCCCCATTCCACTTTCTGTCCCCAGGAGATTGAGAACTTTAAATGCCTCATATAAGTGAAATTATACAATATTTGGTGTTTTGTGACTGGCTTATTTTTCTCAGCATAATGTTCTTAAGCTTTATCCATGTTGTAACATGTGACAAATTTCTTCTTTTTAAAGGCTGAATAATGTTCCACCATATGTGTATACCCTATTTTGTTTATCCACTCATCCATTGGTGGACATTTAGGTTGCTTCTAACTCCTGGCCATTGTGAATAATGCTGCAATGAAAATAGGTATGCAGATATCTCTTAGAGATCCTGCTTTCAATTCTTTTGGATATATACCCAGAAGTGAGATTGCTGGATAATATGATAATTCCATTTTTAATTTTTTGAGGAATCTCCATACCGTTTTCCATAGCGGCTGCACCATTTTGCATTTCCACCAACAGTGCACAAGGGTTCCAATTTCCCCACATTCTCACCAACACTGGTCATTTTCTGGGGTTTTTTGGTAATGACCATACTAATGGGTGTGAGATGATATCTCATTGTGGTTTTAATTTGCATTTCTTTAATGGTTAGTAACATTGAGCCTCTTTTCATATGCTTATTGCCCACGTGTCTCCTTTTTTCTGGATTAATCCTACCAAAAGTTTACATATAATTTTACTCTTTTCAATGGACTGAATTTTCACTTTGTGACATTTTCTATTATTTTCCTTGAGTGTTTTACTTCATTAATTTCTGATTTTTATTATTTCATTTCCTCTATTTTGGGAAGTTTTACTTTGGTTCTTTTTCTAACTTCTTGAAGTGAATTTGTAGCTTGTTAATTTTCCATATTTTATCTCTTCTAATATAAGAAATTATTGCTATAAATTTCCTTTTAAGTACCCCTTTAGTTACATTATTCAAGGTGACTTTTGTAGGATTTTCATTATCATTCAGTTCAAACACATTCTAAGTGTCATCTCAATTTATTCTTTGGCCCAAAGATTATCTAGAGGTGTATCTTTACATTTCTGAACATACGGATTTTTTCATTTACCTTTTGGTCATTGATTTCTAGCTTGTTTACATAGTAGTAAGAGAATGTGGTCTGTATGATTTTTTTGTGTGTGTGGTGTTATTTGTTAGGAATTGCCTTGTGGCCTGGTTTGGTCAATTTTATAAATGTTCCATAGGTTTTTGAAAAGATTGTATATCCTCTCTTTGGTGAGTATGGTATTCTGTACATGTCAATATTAGACCAAACTTGGTAATTGGATTTTTAAATCAAATCAATAAGTAAGAGACGGATGTTAGAGCTTGGGAGTGTCAGCTGCTTCTTACAGTTTTTCAACTTTTGCTAATATATACTTCAACTGATGTTAATAAGTGCATGCAGATATGAAATTGTTACATCCTTCTGACAAGTGGTTGCCTTTTAAAATTATGTATTTATAATTTTTATCCTTTAGTAATTTCTTGTAAACAGCATATAGCTGGATTTTTCTTTTTATCCAGTCTGACAATCTTTGGCTTTTAATTGCTAAGTTAAGCCTATTCACATTTATTATCATGACTAATATGCTTGGATTTATTTTTACTATCTTGTTTTAGGCTTTCTGTTTACCCTGATTTTGCTATGTGTTTTTTTTTTTTTTTTTTTACTTCTCTGCTTTCACTTGGGATTGATGAAGTTTTCCTTATTCCTTTTGAAAATTTTGAAGGTACTTCTATTATTTAGTGGCTAAGACTTAATAAGAAGTTAGAGTTACTGAAGCCTAAATTTACTGTTGCCCCTCTGAACCCTCCTTGCATTGATCACTCACGCAGCTGCAAGTGGCTCTGTGTTCCCAATTATTTCCTTAATGTAAAGTCTCAGGTGTTAGTTGTGGTATGCAGACGAGATCCGGGATTTTAAGTCAAAAGCCTTGAGTTCTCATCCCTAACTGGAGGGTCTTAGACAAATAATTTTTCTGAGTTTTAATGTTCTTATCTACAAACAGAATCAAGTATGCTTATCTCATCGATGTGCTGGGAGGATCAAATACAATAATGTAAGTAAACTATCTATTACATTGCTTGAATAGCAATAGATAGACAATGAATATTTGGCATTTTCTCTGTTTTGTTTTGTTTTGTTTTTTTAATTTTCAAAGTCTTGAGTCCGGAAAGACTCATGAAATAGAAATGACTTTATGTTTTGATTCCTTTGTAGGTAAGAATATATTTTTATATATCTTATATATTTTATATGTTTATTTTGTGTATTACCCATCATTTTATTTTTGTTTTAGTTATAAGAAATCTGGGCTAGTTTCCAAGCTATCAACTTGTCTATCTCCTTCTAAAAGGAACTGAAATTTATGATTCATTGATGTTCTCTCCTTCCAAACTGGATTGCTAAAATCTCCCCAGCTTTCCTTCAGCTTGCTATGTTTTTCTTGAGCTAAATGGATGTAAATTGCTCGGGCATTATTCTGATGGACTAAATGGTCAGGCTAGCAGAGTCAAGCAGCAGATCCATTTTACAGTTGACTTATTTTTTTATTTGAACTCGGTTGCTGAAAGGAAGCAGGAAAAAATTCAAAAGGCAGGCTTATTAATGAACCAAGTGAGAACGATTTAATTCAAATAATTTAAGTACCAATTATCTAATTGCAAACCCCATGCTGATAAAGTCAGATCTTAGCGGCTGGGAAAATCTGTGAGATTCAGTAGGATTTTGGAATCACAGGCCCAGATTCTGTTAAACCCACAGATCAAGGGACTTAGACACAGGATTTGGAATGAACCTCTGACTACAGCTTAGGAAGCACTGAACAGAAATGCCTTGGCTTGAATCTGTTGGATTAATTTTTATACAGTTTCTATTTGTTTATATAATGCACAATTCATTAAGAACTAGAAAGTTCTAGATAATAACTGGTTAGTTGGATCTTTTTGTGAAGAGGTTTTCTACTCCTTAAAAGGTACCTTTACCATTAACAGCTGAAGGACAAAACCAGGTGTTTCCAAGCTATGAAAACAACAAGATCGCCACCTACTGGTGAAATCAGGACACTGCAGGATGATTTCAGGCCTGCAAACGTTGGCAATCTATGAACCTCTTTCAGAGAGAAGTATTTGCTTTCAAAAACCAGGATTCCTGAAGAGTCATCCCAAAAGACTAAATTGTTAGTGAAAGAATTCCAGGTATTTAACTGGCAAGTAGGATATATCACTGGGGAAAAGATAAGCAATGTTATCTCGTGCCACTTCATTGATGTGATAAAAGCAAATGATTACCCAGCCTATTTTTGAGAGCTCTCCAGGGTGAAAGTTACCATACCAAAGTTTAGAGGAATTTTATATCAGTGTAGAAAAAAGAGTTTGAATTTCATTTTTATCTTTTATTGATGCTACTAGCCTGCCGCAGAATTGCTACTGCTTTGAGTATTTAATGTAAATATTAGCTCCTAAATGGGGAATTAATTTATATATTATTTTTGGAACCAGACTGACTTAGCAAATGAATCTATTTCTCTTGAATCCATAAAGCTCATGAGGAGCACCTATGCAGGCTGCTCTTTCTAATTTACCTCTCAGGACCATTACTAATCTGGTGCGTGAAATTGTTTCACAGGGGCTGAAGGAGGGTTAATTTAAACATAAGACAATAGATAACTCCAAGGCTGTGCAGAGGACCCCGGTCATGCCGGCATGTTCCCAGCGATCCCTGCCTGCCTTCTCACTCCTTTTTCACCCTGGATTTTTCAGAATACTTCTCTTTGCTCAGCCACCCTAACCCAATTTCCAGGCCCCACTCTCTCTTGGCCACAAATACGGTCATAAACTGTCAAAGCCAGACTAGCACATGACCCCAAGCCAGTCCGAATAGAAGTGGGATGATGGTGTGACAACTGTTCTCGGCTTACAAGACACTAATGCAAACCTCCGGCTCCAGCTGGCCAGCCTGAGCTGGTTTCCTGTGAAGAAAGCATCACTGTATCCAGTTGTATAGCTCTGTCCATCCTTCCCAGAACAGCCGCTAAGAGCATCTCCTAAATAAGTTGTATTCTAGGCTCCTGTCCTGATGTTGTCTCTGCCCTGGGGTTGAGGAGGTTGGCATGTTGCCCTTCTCAACCTAACGGGAATGAGAATGTGAAACTCCATAGTCAATAGAGCTGGCAAATGTTGAAGGCTTATTGTGTAGCAAGGCCTCTTCAGGCTTCATTGCATGTGCTTTGTTCAGCCTGTGCATTGAGAAGGAAACAGGGGGCATTGTAAACAAATGGTGCTTTGCATCGCACCAGGCTGTGTTTTTTCCTGGCTTGATAACTCGCGCTTCAGTTATTCAAGGGCAGAGGAGCTGTGACTGAGCCATCTCATATATATGGCTTTTCATCACTTCTCTAATAACTTTCTTTATTTAGACTTTGATGTTAAAATTAGCACCAGGATTCAGGATGGTCCGACAGGAGAGCCAATGAGAGAAGTCATGAGCGTGGTTTCATGACTGAGAACAAATCACTTAAGAAAGAAAAGGCACCCGTGATCCTCTGACTCTTTGGGCAGATTGTTCAGCTGAAGGTCTCTCTGCCTCAGTGTCCCCCTAGCCTCAGCTCACCCCATCCACGGCTGCTGAAGGACTCTCTGTGGAGCCCAGATCTGCCAATGCCATCGGCCCTGCTCAGAACAGCCCTGAGTTTCCACAGCCTTCTGTTGTGTCTTATGATAGTTTTCATGTAGGTCTCATTATTCTCTTATTTCCTTGGGGGTTACTGAGTTCTTCCTTTTCACTTCTGAACTCCCCGCCAAGCCTGGTACTTACTAGTAGTTGAGCAAAGGTTAAATCAATGAGCAAAAGATCTCTTTTTTTAAGTGCAGAGGTCTTGGAACTTTAATTTGTTGGAGCCTCTTACGGGGCATGTGTCCGTTTTGGAGCCTTGGCCACAGAATGAAAGCTAAACAGAGTGCTTCGTCCCCTTCATTGGTGAATGTGTGATGTCTCACTCTCCTACATCCTTGACTTCCTCTCCAAGTTCAAAGGTGGCAATAAGAGCTGAACTTGAGATATATTGGAGAAACTGTCCATGACTGGCACAAGTTAAATGGCTGGGGCGGTGTGAAGAAGCCGCAGGCAGACGGAGAGAACCTCCTGCACTACCGAACTCATTAGCTCATAGCTGATAGCTGGGAAGGAAGGGCATGACCCATGACCTGGCCTGTTCTTTTCTTTCTTCACAGCAACATGCCCTGTGCAGGTCTGGGGGACAGGGCACCCTCTCGCAGGCTTGTCTTGCCCAATTGGATTGACTGTTTGGGATCACAGTGTGTTCTTGAGATTTTGGCATCTGTACTGTAGTGAGGGACCAGCCTCATCTTCCTAATGATGGGTACCATGTATTGAGCACTCTTCACAAGTCTGGGGCTGGGCTACCCTGTGAAATAGGTACTTTGGTTACCTTACCTATATTTAAGGACCAAGAAATAAATGTTTTAGACATTTATTTGGTTTGGGTCACAGGTAGTGATTTTGCGAAGCCCGTGCTCTTCCTCTGTGTGCTTCTCGGTCTTCCCATTAGGAGCACTGGACAAAGAGTCAGGGTACCCGTAATTAAGCCCAAACTGTCACTAGTGTGCCGTAGAAGGTCATTTCATTCTGTCCTTGGCTATAAACTGTTGTTTTCTGCTGTGCCAATCTCATGTGAAGCTCGATTGATATCATGTTAAGTGAAAGGCAATATTTCGTCCTTTATTTATTAAATGCCTACTGCATATTAGGTACTGTACCCGGCATTTGAAATGAAGAATTTAAATTCAGAATCCTTGTCCTTGAGGAGTTTACAGTCTAAAGAAGGAGAGATACAAACTGACACTAACAAGTCAGTGTGATGAGTGCTCTGCTAGAGGTGGCACAGCGAGCAATGGGCTCGTAAACAGGGAGCGGCCACTCCAGCTTCAGGGTGGGGACCGGAGTGGCAGGGAAGGCATTTCCCCTGCAACAATCAGAGCCAGCGTCCACCAAGTGCTTAGCTGCCTGCTGCTAATTATGGTTAAGATTCTTGTGAATCATTTGATCCCAATAGCTGCCCTTTGTTGAAGGTTCTCCTCACATTCCCATTTAACAGGTGGGAAAATGGAGACTTACTGAGGTTAGGGTACTTGCTCAGATCACACAGGCAGGACTTCCAGTGAGGTCTGATATCAAAGTCAGCCTGCTTAGCCGCACACTGCTGCAGCTCTGCCTCTCTCCGGAAGCTGGGAACAGCCTGAGCATTAACAAAGGCAAATCACGTCATCAGGACATGAAGGAAAGGCATTTCAGATAGAAGGCATGGAGGTGAAAGTAGGGTGAATTTTAGAATTAGGATGCATTAGGGAGAGTATCGAGAGTTGCGTTGGCTTCATCCTTCTGTTGGAAGCATGAAAGTAGAAACAATAGCATCCCAAGAAAATAGTAGTAGGACTCCCTCTCCCTGCAGCTCTCTTTTAGGGGGATGACAAATTATCCCACCTGTACCCCAGCAGACTTCTCTTTATATCTCATTTGCCAGAATCTGGTGACCCACCTGGTCTAGCACAGGAGTTAAGAACATAACACCTGGGTTTAAATGCTGATTCTGCCACACAGTAGCCTGAGACCTTGGGCAATTTATCTGTTGGATAAATCCATCTCAAACATCCGTGTCATTTGTTTAGACTCAAGGAAACTTTGCATCTTCTGGCTGGATTTATGTGACGCAGGCTCTTGGTCACATTGTAACTAATCTTGTAGAGTGCCTGGGATCAAAATTTCAGGTGCTCCCTAACTGCTCAAGTATCAGTTTTCCATCTGTGTGCTACAGATGCCAGGATGGAGATAATAAAGCTCCACGGATTGCATTTTCAGTCAATTACTTTTGATGATCTGCAAGGGGCCGGGTCCTCAAATTAAAATCCCTCCGGACACTGTGAAAATTTCTCATAATGCATTCTTCAAGATCAAGACAAAGGCCACAAAAAGACACATTTAAAAAAAGATAACTTTTTAGATTATAAAAGTTATACATGCCTATTGTAGAAAATATGAAAATGTATATGGAAGAAAATGAATGTTACCGTTTTTATTATTCTCCACTCAGAAATAATCACAGTTCATTTTGGTAGGTTTTTGTTAAATAAATGCACATTATAATCAACTGGAGACATTTACATACCTGAGTCTATTCTATCTATCTATGTATGTGTGATGTTTTCACTTCACTTCATCAAAAGTGTTTAAAAGGAATTTATTTAGAACTGGAACTCTACAAAGAGCAGATAGCATTTAACTGAATTACATAGGCTCTCCTATGGATACTTGGCTAGCACTAAACTAATTTTACCTCTACTACCATGGAAAGTGGCCATAAACCCAAATAGGTCACTGGCATGCCAAGAAAGTGGCCCCCAGAAAAAGTGATAGATTAACATTGTCTCGGTACATCTGGAAATAATCTTCAGAGCCTAAAAATAATGGGCCCCATTAGCTAAGGCAGAACAGTTATTTGGCTAAATTAAGCTTCAGCTACTATCAAGGGACTCATTCCAAAATGGGATTTTTTTAAAGTAATAATAATAGTACCTTATTAATTATTTATGAAGTAATTATATTTGAGCCCCTGCTATTTCCATTCATCCAAATGGTATCAAAACTGAGAGTGAGAGAAGGAGGGGACAGATATTATATTCACATTTTTCCATCAAAGATAGCATTTTTCTAGGCTGAAAACACAGAGGGTGGTTGTCAGCAAAGGATGTAACCCAAGCTTTTATCTTTTACATGGATGTGTTTTGTATAGATGATGTCCCGTCGCATGTGCTTTGTCGCATTTTCTGACATTCTATGAGATCATAAGCCTTTCTTTAAATCCACAGTCAATGGGCCACTGTATACACAGAGCAGAGGGACCCGAAAGCATGAAACTACAGTGCATCTAATCATAGTTAAGACTTCCTGGCTGCAGACAGCCAGGGGTGTGTGCTGTAGCTGAAATTGCCATTCACTTCCTCTCAGAAGAGACTCAGGATGCAGGAAATAGATAACCCCCAGACGAGCCTGCTCCACAAAGACTTCATTAGGCATCTTGTCTAGAAAATCCAATATTAACAAAATCCGGAATGCAAAATGCCACACTGAGGCACAAAACCAACAAAAGGCCAGGCAGCCAGCTCTCTCTGACACAGAAATAAGGCCCTGGCATTGGTGTCACACGAATACAAATGCCAAATAAAACCCGAGTGAGTGATCATGATGAATTCCTTTGGATTCTTTTAAATTTATAATCAGTGGAGGTTGGGCGCTTCGGGGGGTGGGGAACCTGCCGCTTTAAGGCCACATGTGACCTTCTAGGTCCTTAAGTGCCGCCTTTTGACTGAATCCAAATTTTGCAGAAAAAATCCTTTTATTAAAAGGGTGTGGCAGAGAAAGATGAAGCTTTTCTTGTCTCCTTTGGTGCTTAAACAAGAACATTCTCGAAATCAGAAGGCTGCAGCTTCCCCACCCCTGCATGATTCAATAGTATATCCTGCTTTTTAATTTAATGTTGTGTATTTTAAAAGCATATTTTTAAGTCATTACATATCCCATCACTCATTTGAAAGGCTGCTTAATATTCTCTCATAAGCTTGAATCATAATGTATTTCATTTATCTCATCGTGTTGGACATGCAAATAGATTTTAGGTCTCTTACTAATATAAATGGTATGGCAGTAAATATCTCTATACACAAATCTTTGTCCCATGTTGTGCTATTTCCTTAGGATATATCCCTAGACCTTATTTTGTTCAGTGTCTGTGAACAATTTTTAAGCTCACACTCACTCCAGCAGAATACAAAACTCCCAATTCTCCAAATCCTAAGGTTGAGCATAATCATTATTTAAATCTTTGTGATATGACAGCCGAAGTACCTATTGTCGCTGCTTTAACTTGTAGGTGTCTAATTACTAGTGAGTTTAACAATTGTTTGTTTTCTTAAATTTCTTGGCCATTGTACTTGTTCCCTGGAAATTGGGCTTATTATATGTCCTTTCTCTTCTCTTTTGGATTTTTAGTTTGTGTCTTATCAACTTCTAATCAAATGTTTCTTTATCATATTTGTGACACCTTTTAAATAGGCAAGTATTTTCCTGTTGCAATTTATTTTATTGTTTTTTCATGCATGTGCACGCTCTGTCTCTCGCACCCACGCACTCACATAGCCTGAATCTAGTGTGTTCTTTTGTATTTCGCTTTGTTCTTTAACATCCACACGTTGTTTTCAAATGAGCTATGACTCAGTTTCCCACCCTGAAAAAGCTGTTAGAAATGTCTTCGTCTGCCTCATGTCCGCGGCTCAGTGGACTCCTTCACCCGCCATCCCTGCCTGTGTGCGCATGTGCATGCGCCTAGATTCCTCCTTACTGGTGACTGCCAACAGTCAGCAGATAGGTAAGTTGCATTCAACCATCTGGGGACAATTTAATAAGATGCAGGATTCAGCCACCTCTTCTTTTGTGTGCTTGGTTGAAGATCTGATAGAAGGAGAAATCATTTTTATTCTTTTGGAGAACCAAGAGATTAAAGAAATCTCAATTGTTCTAAACTTAGAAGCAGTCTTCCAAGAGAATCCCTCCCAAAATATCCAGATTGAACTTTCAAGTATGTGTAGACGTTTAAATCCTGTTTTTACTGGCACACTATGTGATCTTAGACAAGTGTCACCTCTTTAAGCTTTTTTTCCTCATTTATAAAGCCCTGACAATAATCCCTGCTTTACGTTACTTCTGGGATTGTTAAATGAGATAATATTCCTCATGCAGAGCCTTAATAAGTAGGTGCTCAATAAATGTGTGTTGGATTTGAATTTAATAGAGGGTGAATAGAAGTAATGACAACTACAAAGCTTCAAATTCCAGCCTGGCGACATTAAGGCTCTCTGTTTTTTACTGCATTTTAAGGTCCTTCCCTAGAGTCTAATTTATTGCCAGTAACTGGCACAAGAACTGGGGAGACTGGAATGATATGTTTGCCAAATGATTTTAAAACTTTTGAAGAAAAAAATGCTTAGAGAAGTAAAGTCCAGGAGAAAAACAGAATATAAATATGAAGCCTGGTCTCTTTCTTCCTAAGTTGTCATTCACTTACCATGGGAACGTAATAAGGACTAAAGATCTATTGAAGGCTGACCCAGCACCAGACCCTGTGCTGGGCACCAGGAGCTCTTTGCATCCTCCCACCAGCCTGTGGGAGGAGAGTGCTACTAGCAACACCATCACAGATGAGGGGAGGGAGTCTTGCCCTCATCAAACAACTAGTAAGCGGTAGTGTTCGGAGTCTATTTCTCATGCTCTCAGCCACACCAGTGCAGCTGTACAGGCTGCAGGAGTGTACGAGCCTTTTAATAACCTGTCATCAGATGAGAACAGCCCTCTCTAACTTGCCCGGCATTCCACGAGCTCCTCCTCAGAAGGATTATGTCCAGCGTGTTCCAGAAGAAATTCAGAATCTACTTCCCAAACACCTTCACCCTTTTCTCTTAAAATTCAGAATACTTTATATTCTAGAATCCAAACTTTTTCATTTCAAGCTCAGATATGCCCTAAAATGTCACTGCTCCTGGTAGAGTTTATATGTCAAGGCATGTTCCCAAGAAAGTGTAGTGATGAATATCAGATTCTCTCCTAAGGAAAAGGTTTGGCTGGGTGACAGCAAGAGGGTACGAGGGAAAAGGGCCAGGAGAAGGGCAGATTGGAGGGGCCAGGGAATCTCAAAAATAAAAAAATTTGAGGACTGCACAAGCTTGCTTTGAACTGCTCTGACTAGAAGATTTTTTCGAATGCATTAGAACCAAATTGGCAATTTTCTGTATAAAAATTAATAGGGAAGAGAAAACCTATTTCAACCTTAATTGACTGCCCTTTATTTTTCCTCTTAATTAAACGGTTAGGATATCCAAACTCCTCAATTATTCCCTTCATGAAAATTTTTTGTTTTTTTGAAATTGGCATTTTTACTAAAGATGGAAGTATATAGAAAAAGGATTTTGTTATTTGAATATTCCTTCTTCTTCCTCTTTGTGCTGTTCCTGGTGTTACATAATTTTATTCTATAATATTCTTTCTGGAAACGTTCATGCTTGAGTATATTGAGACTCTTATTCCATGTTTGAAAACACAAAATCATCAAATGGCCTTTATGTTTAACCACAGCGATAGCCAAAACCAAATCTGAACAACCTTAATGGCTGTATTATACATTGAACTTGGCTTCTGTTTTTTCCCCCTACCATGATATAACCTATGCATTATGAAGCACATAATTATGGTAAAATTTAAGACATCTTTCAGGGGTAAATGTATTCTTTTAGCCAAAGAGGTGACATTAAAAGACCCAAGAGGACTGGAGGAAAAATGACTATGGGATAAATATGTGTGAATTATTGGCATGATGTCTTTATGCTTATTATCTAAAAAGAAAGGAAAACTAAGCAGGGTGCCCATATTGCTTAAATTATGCACAAGCCTCTCCTAGTCCCTTTTGGATTCCATGAAGCTGGGTGGCTGGCAGCAGCTTAGTATTATTGCCTATAGAACTGACTCTTTGAAACAATATAGAAGCACACAAAGTACTAGGCAAATTGCTGCGGAAAAAGTCAGCATTAAAATTCAGACCTTGAAACCCAAATGCCGTTTTCCTGGCCAGCCCACTGCAGCTGCCCTGCACACCCCTTCTTCCCCGTTTCCAAATCTCCCAGACACACCGACATTTGTTCTGGCAAGGCCTCTTAGCTTAGCTCACCTCCTTAATGCTGACAAGTGACTGTCTGCAGCCGGCTCATTTATGAAAAGAGCTTTTAGATGGATTAAAATGTCAGGCACCAGGACAGTCTGAATTGAGAGCTAGGGGTGTTTTCCTGAGTGCGAAGCTTCCTGCTGCTTAATGATTTCCCGCTCCCCCACTCCATGCAGCAGCGGCAAGAGGGAAGACAAAGTGGTTGAAGGCTCATAAGCAATACATCTCAGCATGTGTAAAGCATCATCCGAGGGGCACACAGACCTGCCATGAGGCCTGCCTTGTGTCTGTCTTCCAGCCAGACTGCACATTAGGCAGGATGCTGTCTCCCATGTCCACTTGCTTTCCCGCCTTTCCGCCTACCTGCCAACCCCCACTGCCCCCGTGTGCCAGCTGGATCACAAGAGACTCCACTGCAGCAATTTTTTCACCACCCACTTCTCCATGCAACTGTTTCCTTCCTTCAAGGCATTTCCGGTTGATTAACTTACTAAACCTGTAATACTAAAAGAATTCACATTGAGATATGAATGCATCAGTGCACTGATCCTCCCAAAGGGGTGTGTGTGTCTCTGTGTGTGTGTGAAATAAAAAAGCATCCTGGGCCATGACTGGGAAAGATTAATAGCAAAGATGTATCATAGAGAACCAGGAGTATTGGGTTCAATGGTAGAACAAACCTCTCAACTTCTCCAGGTCCTCAGTTTCCTATTTGGGAAATGAGACGATTGAACCAGTCTTCCAAGGGCAGGGTCTTCAGGCATATTTCGGGCTAATGGGAGAAATAACAGAAGCAAGGAATCCTTTCTGCAGTGCCTCTGTCGTGACCATTTGGCATTGGCAAGTGACTTGCATGTCTGCCTGTGACACCCACACTGTATATATTCTGGTGGGGTCAGATTTGCAACTTGATCTTGCTGTCCTCAAATAACACATCTGTTGATCAGAACTGCAGCAAGAGAAAGCAGACACCAACGTGCCTCGGAGTTGCCCCAGAAAGACTCCACAAAGAGATCTGGGGTTGGTCTGGCCATGAACAGGTTACAGCCCAAGCTCCTCTTCTCCGCCAGAGACATTATCTCATCAGTAGGCTCGCCAGGGGGGAAGTTTTGTCTCATAAAGCATCTCCCAAGCACTGAGATTCTGCATTGTCACTGACACCCATTTAGTTTATAGTTCTGCTATGTCATTAGGCAACCTTTTCGTAGGGACACAGGAAAGAAGAGGCTTCGATTAACCAATTCAAGGCAGAAAGGAATGAAAAGAATAACAGAACCCCAGAATACCCAAGTTAGTGACAGAAAAGGAGAGGTCCAAATTTCTATTCTAAAAGGGACCCTAAGGGTATGAGTTGCAAAGGGAATGCCTGGTGCATGTAAGAATGAATGAATGAATGGCCCTTTCCCGACTGGGCATAGGATGAAGGAGGGAATACAAAGCAGAAGATGAGTTGGGGGTGGGGAGGGGTGCCGTGAAGCCTGGGACCCCACCCTAAGACAAATGAGGACCAAATCAGATTTAGTGGTAATGTGGATCTGCATAGGAAAGGAGTTAACAGCCATTTTCTATAAATTCTCGGAGGGCCCTGGCAATAAATATTTAAGCAAGCAGGGTTAGAAAGTGGCATAATTTAGAAGGAAGCAAGTGGCCCTTATTAATATGTAACACTTTAAAATATCTGGCTAATTGATAAGACTTTCAGCTTGACAACTAAATGGGAGACAAAGAGAGACAAAGTCCCCGTGGCCTTTCTTTGGGAAAAGCTTCCCGGGTGCCCTCTGCCCTGAGCTGGGGCGGGGGTGCAGAGAAAGTTCTGTGCGGGGCCTGGCAGCCCCCACTCTTCCGCAGAGCCCACGCACCGTGATCGTGGCTAAGTCCCCTCCCGGGTCCGGAACAGGCGGCTCCGACAGCGCCCCTGCTGGTGAGGCCGGCGTCGCGGGGCGTCGCCCTCAGGTTATGCTCTGAGAGTTGGGGGTCATCGTAATGGCGCTGTTTGACATTAAATGCGGAAAATCTTTGTTTTTTACACTTTCCCTCGGGCAGCCGAGCCCCCTTCTGCGCGGGCTCCGAGGTCGCCGCCGCTGCAGGGTTCGTTGTCTCATGCAAAAGTTCAACGTTGCTGCAACTTTTCCAGAAAAAGCAGCTGAGACAAGGCGGGCGGGAGGGACAGCGAGCCAGAGGGCACTGCAGAGGGGTGAGGGGCAATCCCGTGGACGGGGGAGCAACTGTACTGCCTGCCTCCCAGTGCCCCCGAGGTGCGGACCGGGGCTGGGTGGGGCACCCTGGCCCTGCACAGCACCAGGGGGGTGGCGCGAGTGACCCGGGAAGCCGCACACGGAGCCGGAGGCATGCCAGGCCACAGAGAGGAAGGGGTGTTCCTAGGTCAAAGGAGACACCGGGGCTGGGGGTGACACCGCCAAACTCCAAAGTGCCGGGGAGCTCGGGATTCGGGCGGTGCCATCTCCCATCCCCCGTCCCCGCCGCAGGACGCTGCTGAGTCATTCCGCCCCCAGCCCGCGACGCGATGGGCGAGTGGGCGCGGACGAGCACCCCTGCCCAGCGCAGGCCCCCCAGGTCTTCCCGCAGCCGAAGGGCCGGAGCCCCCTGAAAATGCGCCCACTTGTGCGTTCGTGCACAGGTGCGTTTTGGGGGGAAAGTGCATAACTTTCATTGCATGCTAAAGGCGGTCTGGACTTAAATGGGGCTCGGACGTGCTACTGGGGAGCAATCCCTTTATTTTACACTTGGGAAATGGTGATGCCTGAGGGGAAATGTCTCCCGCCAGGCCCGGGTGTCCCGTGCACCTGATACTAACCTTGCGGTTCTTCTTGCATTTTAACACCGAGACACTCCAGGGCTTCTGCCCATACCCCCGGGGAATGACAGTACTCCCCTCCGCGCCAGAAGCATCTTCCCGGTCTGTTTTTAAAATCATGCCTGCGATTTCACTACCTCTGCCCTTTCCCTGTTTCTCCCTTTTCTCTTTCTGAGACCACCCCCTCCTTTCCCCTCCCACCCTTTCACCACGCAGCGGGCACCAGCGACACCTGCAAAATGCTGTTTTCTGCAAAATGTTGCAGTAACCAGCCTGGAATTCTGCTGGTCTACACCAAGTTCACCACCACCACCTAAACACACACACACACACACACACACACACACACACACACACACACACACACACACACACACACACACTCGTGTCCCATTAATGGCTTGGCTTCTAAGGAACTTTGTGGTATTTCTGCTCTTTTGGGGGCGGCTTCCCCAGCCAGAACAGGGCTGACCACTGGGGGTGGGAGGAGGAAGCCAGTACAGGTACAGGCTGTCTTTGGGGATCCACGGGCGATGGGTGCTGTTTTCACCGTGTCCTATGCGATGGTCCCTTCCAGGTTAGCCCGATGCTTTTAAAGCGAGAAGAGTGTGGGAAACAGAGAGCGTAATCTGCCCTGGAGCGGGGGTGGGCGCTTGGGGGAACTGGGGAGAGCGCGCAGCCCTCGCACCTCCAGTCTCCGGGCCCCATTTTCCCACTTTTTCACCTCGATCTAATTGGTCCTGTCTTCCAGGCTCCAGAGCCTTCTCACCAGTTTTCCATGGGGCTCGAGATGAATCATTTGTTCTCACAACCTTTGGAGTAGATCACTCTCTAGCTGTTTGAAGCTCTACCTTTTGTTCCAGGAAATAGCTTATTTTTCTGCTTTTCTTACCAAACTTTGACAGTTTCCTTTAGATTTTTCCCACGGGTTTTTGCACATCCCTCGGACAGGTTGTGTTATTTGCGGACTTGCGTAGGGGAAGGCTACTCTGTTCGCCGTGGTGGGTTGTCTTATCTTTGTCCTTGAGAGATCAGGTGGCCTTTTCCATCATATATGAAGATTTTATTTGAGAGCAACGACACTTGGCTCTGCCAGCCATGGCCAGATAAAATTAAACAGAGGGCCATACTTGTATCTCCAGGGTGCATATTTCTTACTGTAACCGTGTAAGTAATGAACATTTGAACTGTTCATTACTTATATGGATGTGAGCTCACACCCTTTTAACTCTCACAACTCTGGCATAATAAGAATAATTTTGCTGATTTTTTATATTGTTAAGATCTGGATTTGAACCCTGGCCTATTTCAAAGTCTCTACCCCAGTCTTGGGAAAGAGTTAAAGGCACAGAGGCTAAAGAAGTCAGGATTGTTTGGAATTATTTAGAATGCCAAGATTATGAAATCAAAATTAAGTTAGGTGCAGTTGGAAATGACAATAGCATAGAGGTTGAAAGTACAGACTTAAATCTTACAGTCTGGGTGGGACTTGGACTTTGCAGCTTACCATCTGCTAGAAATTACTTAACTTCTCCAAAGATTATTGTTTTAATCTGAAAATGGGGCATAGCAGTAACACCCACCTCACAAGTTAGCTGAAGGGATTAAGTTAAATGACTTTGCCATGCTTAGCATAGGGGCGGACAGAGGTGCTTAATCAATGTTAGTTCTTACAAATATTAAGATTAAAGAAGGGTGAGTGAAAAATTGGCTTCCTAAACTAAAACTTCTATTTCCATTCTTGGCTCCTCCTCTTGTATGCAGCCAGAGTGATCTCAGTCTAGGGGAAATCAGACCATGTACTATTTCGCCATCCTCACTATTATTTATGCAAGTAAAATCAGTTTAAACCAAGGACAGACTTACAAGAGTAAGCCTCGGGTTTTTTATTTATTCAAAATGAAGGTTAATAAAGCCATCTTTTCAAGGTTGTGTTAAGAATTAAACCATATTATATATGTTTTGCATAACGCCCGACATATCCCTGATACATTGTCCCTGAATAAGTGAAAGTTTAACTTTCCCTCTTTTCCTTTGTCATGATGAGAATTGACTGGGTTGCCCATTGATTATTTTGTGCATGAGCCTGTGACATGCACATTCCTCTTCCAGAGATGGAAATGTGCACTCATGTTAATGTCAATAGTTTTTCTGCTGTGAAGTATAATTCTAAAACCTGATAGCCATGAAGGGTGCGTGGACGTTTTCCTGAGTCATTCCTGGGAATAAAAGACAGTGGGTAGAGCTGTACCAGAATCAGAAAGGGCTGCATCAGTCATTGCATTCAGGGGCTGTTAGTTGGTTCCTTTTGCAAATGGGCTGTGAACTGTAGATGTCCCTGGGAGAGAAAATAGAAAATTACTAGCAGATTCCTAAGAGAACCTGTCCTCTTTAAAAAAAAAGAGAAGACACATTGGGCCAGGAGTTGCAAGAGAAATGAGAAATTGAGCCACAAACTCTGAACGATATCATCTGCCAAGAGAGTGATGAGGCCTTAAAAAGAACCTCCTGGGGATTTATACATCTAGTCATGATGCAGTAACTGACACCAGAGTAGTCCTTCAGGTGTAAACAACTATAAAAATGGGTGAAAATATCTGAGGCAACTGTTTGCAAGCAGTGGACAACAGACAGCTCAAGATTGTTATTCCCGAAAGAGAAAAACTTACAAGATGAACCCCAGAATCAACCAGCTCTGTGCCAATATTTAGAACTAACATTGATTTTCCAAATGTAGCACAGAGAGCTGAGGTCCAAGCAGGGCTTGGTAGTCGAGCTGGAGAGACAGAGAACAGAGTTTAGTGAAGCTGAAACAGTTGAATCTGCAGGGCAGGGCATGAACAGGAAGGAGTTATGCAGAGAGGGCTACCCAAAAGCCCAGATGGGGGTCCCTCAAAAGACCATGGCTGAGGACTGGGCTATAAATGAGCAGGAGGAGACCACCTGGAGCTCACTAGATAGCAGCTGCTTATGGGGAAACAGATACTAGCAATGCTGTGGGAAGAGCTATGCCCAGAGACTTTGGGGTTCTGACCCCAGAGGAATTGAGATGTCATAATAACATTTTATTAACACTCTTAGAATCCAGCTAAGACACCAGAAAGGCTTTGCTTTAGGAGTAAGGACTACCCTCTATAGCAGGGTTCAACAAACCTTTTTTTTTTTATAAAGGGCAATATAGTAAATATGTTTGGATGTGCAGACCAAATGGTCTGTATTGCAACTACTCAATTCTGCCATTGTAGCAAGAAACTAGCCACAAGCAATACATAAATGAGTAGTGTGTCCATGTTTCAATAAAACTTTCTTTTCAATTTAAGGGGAAGGCAAGATTGGTCTGACAGTCAACACATACCCCAGAGTAAGACCCATTCCAACCTGTAGTAATAAAGCCTAAGACTAAACCCTGACAAGTCACAGGGGAGGCAGAATTTAGAGAGTGAGCACCATCAAGGTAGAGGGTCTTGGGCAATACTTTGGGCTTTCCACAGATCCTGTAACACAGTACAGAACTAAGCTTACCCAAGTTCAAGGTGATCAGCCAGTAATTGAACTGCCTGCTAAACAAGAATTAACACTCTTCAGAGGAAGATAACAGAATTCAGAATCTCTACAACATAGCATTCAAAATGTCCAGTATTCAATCAAAAATTAGTAGACAAAAAGGAAATAGGAAAATATGATCTGTAGCCAAGAAAAATAGCAGTCAAGAGTAACCAACCTGAGGTGATTCAGATATTGGACGGAGTAGAAAACCATTTTAAGTCTGTAGTGATAACTATGTTCAAAGAATTGAATGAAAATGCATTCAAAGAATGAAAGGAAAAGCATTATCTAATAAACAAAGAAATACAAAATCTCAGCAGAGAAATGAAAATTAAAAAAAGAACTAAATCAAAATTCTAGAACTGAAAGTACAATAACTGAAATGAAAAAGTCATGGATAGGCTTAATAATTTATTGGAGATGATAAGAAAAAATAATCAGTGAACTTGAAGACAGATTAGTTGAAATTATTCAACCTGAAGAAATAAGAGAAAAAAGATTAGAAAAAATAAACATAAACTCAAGGAACGATGAGATGATACCAAATAGTGTCACATATATGTAATTAGAGCTTCAAAAGGAGAAGAGAGTAAGATCAGGGAGGGAAAATTTGAAAAAATTATGAAAAAAAATTCCAAAAAGCTGATTTAAAATATCATAGATCCAAGAAGACTGGCAAATCCCAAACAGGAGAAATATTTTTTAACAACTCCATGTAGGCATGTAGGCATAATAGAGCCAAATTACTGAAAATCAAAGATGAAGAGAAAGTCTTGAAGCAGCCAAAGACAACATATTACGTACATTGAAAGAAGGAAAATGATAGTCACTGATTTCTTATGAGAAACAGTGACCAGAAGACCATAGAAAGATATCTTTTCAATGCTGAAAGAAAAACAAAAGTGAAGCCATAATTCTGTATCCCATGGAAAGTTCCTTGGGGAAAGAAAAAAAAAGAGGTAAAGACAAGACATGTTCTGATAAATGAAATCTGGATTTTTTGCTGGCAAATCTGCACTATAGGAAATAATATAGAACCAATGGCCAAGGGAAAATGGTACCAGGTGGAAGATCTATAGGAAGGAGTGAAAAACCTGGAAACAGAAACTGAATGGATAAATATAAATGACAGACCAGGCCCAGGCAGTCTTAGAGAAGCCCCTCTGGAGCTAATTGTTGTCCCTAGGATCTGGCTGATAACACTGCTGCAGATGGGGCACTAGCTTTTATTGAGTGCTTCCTATGTGCTGGGTAGCAGGCTAGGCACATTTTATGTATCTAATCTGGATATCTATCTATCCGGTGTGTGTACATGACTAATATTTTACCTTTGTGTGGAAACAAAAAGCTTTTCACCTTGCATTCCTTTTCGGGGCACCTACAGGAGAGCTGCAGTGGTCCATAGCCACTGGTCCTTATAAGAGACTTATTTAATACTTTACCCCTCCCTCCCTCTGCCCACAGCAACTCCATCTTCCTTTCCAATTCCAAATTTCTTCTGTTCCCGAGAGCGTTGTGTGATACTGCATCTGCATTCTAGCTTTTAAGAATATCATCTATCATCTGAAACCTTAAGCCCTTTTAAAAACACTTAGATAAAACCAGAGAGAAACAGATTTGTATGTTTCTTGACCAAACTCGACATGTTCTTTTGAGCTGGGAACCGATTGATTGGAAAGCGAAAATGAGGCTGGAGTCATTAATATCATTCCCTTGTTCTGGTTACACTCAGGAATGAATCACGATGCTCAAATTACAATGACTCATCACTTCCGAGAGAAAGACTGAATTGTGATTCTATGAAAGTGTTTGCTTCACTAGGAATTCTATAGAAGGGTTCTATTTGTTCTAGTTTAAAAATCTACACAGGCAATGTGGGCTTTGCACAGGTATAAAATTTTCTTAAATAAAATGAAGCAAGGCAGGTCTATTTTGATTTTCAGGGTTGGATTGTTTTTTTCTCTCTCTCCTTTGGTTCTTTCTGAAAGAAAGTATCTTCAGACAGGAAGCCTTGAGCTACTCATAAATTTTCCCTAACACTGCAGAAACATACTTCACTCTGAAATAGTGGGGATGGCAATAAGAGCCTCCTGGTTAAGGGGCAAAGCTGAGACATCTTGAATGTTTTAGGAGTTTAATCTTCCACCCTGATGCAATCCCAGGAATAGTATGCTCCTGGGGTTTTCTTTATTGCCAGCTACTGCCTAATGCCAGGACAAAAGGAATAATTTGATTACAAGCAAGGGCAGCACAATTTGTTCCTGCTACTTTTAAGTTTCTGTTTTTCTCTTGTTTTTTAATGGGAGAGTGAGAACTCAGAATGTATTTAGTGCAGAATGGAAGCTATCTCCTGCCTAGGGCGGTGTAGCAGGCACTGAGATATTTAGGGCAGCTTGGATAAAAGGAGCTCTCTGCTTCTTATGTAGTTAACAGAATGATAAAGGGATCTTGCCCAGCATGTGTGATTAATTCTCCCTTGGGAAAGGGACATAAATTATTCTTAATTGCTGAGTTATGGGTCTGTTATAATTAAAGTTTGTTGCCGAGGGGAAAATGGCACCAAGGGAGGAAAGAATGGACAATCTGCCTACATGGGAATGTGTCTGGACCTGAACTTGAGCCCAGCTGTGAAAAGCAAAACTTTAGTTTTTGTCCTCCATCCAGTGTTCTCTCCCTCATGAAACCTCATTGGCTCCAATGTTGCCCAAATCTTGTTCCCACCTGGAAACTTTCCTACCAGTGTCTAGGTGCCATCTATCCGTAGAGAGAAGGAACTCAAGGTACAGAGAAAGGCTCAGGCCAAATTTAATTTAACAAACTTTTATACAAAGAAAGATGAATGTGTGAAGAAATGGTAAGACAGAGGTGGTTTGGCCAGGGGCAGTAAATTGTGGGGAAGTGACTAGAAGATGTTTGGGGGCAAGGGGAACTAGTGGAAGATAACAGTCATTTTAGTAAGTTTGGGCAGATCCATTTCAGTCTTGACTCCCAGTGTTTGGTGGTGAGGATGTTCCTCTCTTCCTGGTACAGAGAGGGCACCATTTTCACAGGAAATTGTATGGCCTGTTTTTAGGTAGACAAGATGAGATCAGAGAGCCCTTCCTGCATCTGCTGTTTCTTAAAGTTCCTTAGCTCAAAGTAATCAACATGGCAAAGTAGACTCTTTGGGGGTGGCATGTCCTACACTCCTGCACTCTCCATTAGTGACAGTCTAACGTTCTCCCAAAAGTATAGACCCTAAGCAATGCGCTAGTGGGATAAACCCCAGGAAGTGCTACTGGGATGACACCACGAAGAACTTGACCAAAAGGAAATGCTGGACCCCAGATTGGAATCAAGGTCTGAAGCTCAGGCACAGAGGCTGACTTTGCTGCTCCCAGGCCCCAGCCCATGCACCAAAGGCATGAGGCAGAAAGGTGGGTGAATACTTCCTCTGTAAGGAAGAATAGGAAGCCCAGAACATCCAAAGGTAAACAGTGTCCTGGTTGCCTTTCAAGCACCCACAGATTGTTTCTAATTAAAATGCTCTTCATGCAGTGGATGCAAGGAGCCCACTTACCATATAACACATGACTGTTTCTTGCAGTTGATTTCCATTTAATTTTCCGTGCAATGACTGAGCTGTTGTATAACAGGCACCAAGGGGTTATTCCTGCCACCTTGTCTTTTTATTCAAAACCACACAGTGAGTGAGAAGAACAGAGCATCAGATCCTTCCACTGCTCCTTTGGGCAATGACTGTGCATTTATATCAGTGTTTTATGACGGAGAGGAGGGTCCTGTTCCCTCTTTAGAAGAATATTAACATCTAATATGCATTTACCAGAACATGGGTGAAAATCCGAGATGAAAAGCCTCACCATGTTTCTGGGAAGGGCATAAGTGTACAGTAACAGTTGGAAAGCCCGTTCTCTGAGAAGCAATTACATCGAAGCAGACCCTCTTTGGACGACTAATGGCGCCTTGTTTCTGAAATAGGGAGGACAGTCACAGTGCTTGGGCAGAGAAGGCCTCAGGGTGCCAGCATTTTGCAAATCGATTAAAGGAGAATTTAGAGAAGAGGCCAGAGATTTTTTTTCCCCTTGGATTATAAAGCAAGTGCAACATGGCTGTTTGTGTTCAGTTTTTCTTTTCATTGATCATAAAGATGAGGTATTGCTCTATGGAGAAGAACTGTTAAAACTTTAGTTTCTAAGCAAAAAAAAAAAAAAGAATTCCAAAATCTTGGTTTTTGCTACAGGTAAATTTTCTTTGGTGGGCTGGGGCATGGGGAGAGTGGAGGCTGGTAAGGCCGGGCAGTGAGGGAAGGAGGAGCCGGAGGTAATAAATGCTCCTTGCTCATGCTTTGAAAGGGGGACACGCTGAGGTTGGGCAGCTCTCCGGGAGGAAGTTGGTTGAAAATCTCTTGCAATCTCAGCATTCTGGGATGCTGTAAGTACCAAACGTTCTCTCCCATTTATGCTGCTAGTGGGTTTCCCCCCTACACCAGAAACCTGTTCCCGGACTGACTTTCTATGAATAGGAGAAAGAAGATCTGATTTATTCTGGCATCAGAAGCACAAGGGAGTCGGCATCGCTCTGTGCTGTCAGGGTCTGAGAGCTGCCCGGTCTCCTCTGGGCCTCTTCTGTTGAGTCCTGAGCTCTGACTCAGGAGCCAGAGTGACTCAGGCGCTTCTGCAGCACTCAGTCCTCACTGAGGTCCTCACTGCGGGGCTGCTGCCGTCCTCGGACACAGTAAGCACCGGCTTGTGGCTGGTTGGGAGGTGCACGGGTCATCAAGCGGCCCATTAGCTCTGCAGGAGGGGGCCACCTCCCTAATTATGGAAATGGTCTCATTCTTAGGGTAATTTATTCCAGAAGGAACTCACATAAACCGGGCATTTTCTGGTCGCTGAGTGATGGAGCCGGTGGCAGGCAGTCTTGGAAGCCATGCCCGAGTTTACTCATTTTGCCAATGAGAAAACAGAGGCCTTAGAGAGAGGTGTGCGTAGGTTGGGCCACATGATAGTGTTCCACGAGCCACTGACACTCTGCTCATTCTTTTCAATGTGATTTTTCTTTTCCTCCTTCAGTGTGAGTAATTTCCATTCACTTTCCCCCAAGTTCCCCGATTTGTCCTGCAACGGGTACAATTGACTATTAAGCCCATCCAGTGATTTTTTAAAAATTCAATTATTTTATTTTTCAATTCTGGAATTTCCATTTCGTTCCTTTCTTTAAGGTTTGATCTCTCTCCTGTAATTCCCCATCTCTACTCATTATGTCTGTCTTTTCCTATACATTCCTTGACATAGTTTTAAGTAATTTTAGTGTTTAAAGTCTTTGTCTGCTAATTCCAACCACTGGATTTGCTTGTGGTGACTGCTTTGCTCTTATAAAACACCACATTTTCCTGCTTCTGTGCGTCTCAGCACTTTTTTTTTTTTTTTTTTTTTTTTTGTTGAATTGGAGTCTCACTATGTTGCCCAGGCTGGATTCGAACTTTCAACTCCTGGGCTCAAGTGATCCCCCTGCCTCTGCCTCTCAAGTAGCTGGGATTTCAGGCACACACCACCATGCCTGGCTCAACACTTTCTATTGTATGTAAAAAGAAAAAGAGTAGAGACTGGAGTATTATATCTCGTTTTGTTGATTTCCCAGCCAGTGAAAGCCCTTTTCTCTGTCTGCTGGTGAGGTTGGGGACAAGAGTACAGATCACTCAGATTCCTCCTACAGCTGCTTGAGCTGCAGCTGGACCATGGATTTAACCAAACTGAGTTAACCTCTGACTAACCCAACACCCAGTGACACACCCGCTGCCCAGGGTCTGATCTTTTTGGGGTCTAAATATTTGAACTGGGAGTAGGGTGAGCTTCAGTTTCAGATAATTTTGGTTTAGAAAATTCAGTTTCAGGCCAGGCGTGGTGACTCCTAGCACTCTGGGAGGCCAAGGTGGGAGGATTGCTTGAGCTCAAGAGTGTGAGACCCCATCTCTACTAAAAATAGAAAAAATTAGCTGAGCAACTAAAACTAAAAACAAACAAAAAAACTAGCCGGGCGTGTAATCCCAACTACTTGGAAGGCTGAGGCAGGAGGATTGTGTGAGCCCAAGAGTTTGAGGTTGCTGTGAGCTAGGCTAATGCCAGGGCACTCTAGTCTAGCCCAGGCGACAGAGCGAGACTCTGTCTCAAAAATAAATAAATAAATAAATAATAAAATAAAATAAGAAAAGACAGTTTCAGGAGCATCTCAGAATCTAAACAAAATTCTGAAAATGCCATCATTTTGCTTTTCATCCCTCTGCCACTGTAGCTTTCTCTGCAAAATTCAAGGTGGAAGTGTGGGGCGGGGGGGATTGGGGGTGGGAGGGATTGTTGGACCAAGTGATTTGAATTTGCATTTGCTGCTCTTCCAAGGTCCAACCCATCCAGCAAGCCCTCACTACCATTCAAGGCTTTGGGTGTATGTCTCCTTATCCAGCCAAAGACTCTCCATCTCAGGCACCCACCCCAAGGATGGAAACTCCTACGCCTCTCCACTCACTGCCAGAGGGTCCGTTTTCTCGGACAGCAGCTCATCAAGGCTTCTTTGCATCCAAAGATCTTAACTAGATCAATAGAAAACTATGATTTTTCTTCTATCCATTATTTCTCTTTCTTTCTTGTTGTTGCCTTAGGAGAGTAGATTGCTCACATCCTTCTTCATTCTAACTGGAAGCCGACCTTCAATCCTTACTCTAAAGAGATGAAATTATCAGTATGTCATGTAAGAAACTGGAGACATTCCACATTTGTCTGCATGAGATTTCCAACAGATATCCAGTTGCAAAAAGACTTTTCCCCCCTCGCCCTGCTGGCCCCTCCATAATAATGTTTCTTGTTCTCTTTTATGATCTATATCCTGAGGCACTACCATTCCTGACTGAATTTATTGCCCAAATGCACAACTGAAGCACAAAGTCTGAGCACAGGGACCGGGTTCTAGGAAGTTGTTGGCTGAGTGAGAGACAGCTGAACACACCTAGCACATCAGTCTTGCTCCTAGGATGGTCAGTGTGACAGGGACAAGTGCAGCATGCCGAGGACAATGCAGTTCACTCAGAATTACACAAGAAGTGGATTTAAACCAAGTCCAGAAGATATATTTCCCTACCTGTGTTTTGAAAGTGCTTTCTCAATAACTTAGTATGGAAAAATTGTTAAGGAACAACAGAATCAGAATGTGACCAGACATTCTTGCATATTTTTATTAATTTCTTTTTAAGTCTATATGCATACATTGAATAGATTCTTTATATTTTATTCCATATTGTAGATAATCTTTCTGGTCTGTATAACAGTAGGTTAAAAAACCCTTTATGTCATTTTTAAGAAAGATTCCAGAACCAATCAAGTAGACACCAATGATGTGTGGTTATTATTATCTTGACACCTTTGAAGCAAATAGCTCTAAACAGAAATTATTCTCAGTTGGTGCAGCCAGATAATAATAGCTACAGCAAATTTATCCATTTAACCACATGCCGGGTACTGTACTGAGCGCTTTAATATAGTATCTTGGATACCCATAAAATGTTGCCAGATTGGTAGGTTTTATCACCATTTTACATTTGAGGAAACTAGCTTCGAGAGGTTAAATAATTCATCCACTTGATAAATATTTATGAAACATTCATTATTTTCAGGAACTGGGCTGGGTGCTGGGGTTACATCTGATGACTAAGATAAGTTTATCATCGAATGGGTTTCTTTTTAACATCTTTTTCTTCCCCTTCCAAGGTTTGTGCTAAATGAGAAATAAAACAACAAACAGAGAAACGAAGATCAAAATGTCAACAAAATTATTGATAAATCCTATCAGAGCCTCCACCACCCAGTCCCTGGCCCCACTGGACAAGTGTAGGTTTTCTACCCTTCGGGGATATGCCTGGGTCCCAGGACACAGCAGTCCAGGGTGCCGCTCCTGCCAGAAAACCAGCAACAGAAAAGACAAATTCTCGAAGGGCTAAGCCACGCATGCCCAGTTCTTTCTCTCAAACTCTCTGAGCTGACAAATTATTATACTGCCTGAGAAGGGGTGGAGAGGGAGGCATGAAGATTACTCCAGTAGAAGCACCCGCATATGGAAACGTGAGGTCAGAGAAAAGGATATTCCCCCTGGAGCAAAATCTAGAGTGGAAGACAGACATTAAAAAAATTTTTTTATGTGTACTTAATTTATTCTGATTTGGTTTGATTTTTGTTGCAAACCAGAGGCACAGAGTGCCATAACAGTGTATAATAAAAGAGCCTCCAGGCTGGGCATGGTGGTGGCTCTTGCCTGTAATCTCAGCACTTTGGGAGGTTGGGAGGTCAAGGCAGGAGGATGGCTTGGGGCCAGGAGTTCAAGACCAGCCTGGGTGACAGAATGAGACCCTGTCTCTACAAAAAATAATAATACTAATAAAATTAGCCGGGAGTGGTGGCTTATGCCTGTAGTCCCAAGTATTGGGAGTTTGAGGCAGGCGGTTTGCTTGAGCCTAGGAGATTGAGGCTGCAGGGGGCTATGATGATGTCACTGCACTCCAGCCTGGGTGACAGATCAAGACCCTGTTCCCATTCTTCCATGGCTTCCCAAGGAAGTAATATGAATGAGTAGGAGGTATCTAGGCAAAAAGCAGGACAGTGCTCTAGGTAAAAAGCGAAAGCATACGCTAAGGCCCTGAGGCAGGAAGTCATGAGTAGTATGCAAAACACCCGTAGGCTAGAGCACAGGGAAAAAGGGAAAGTGTTAAAAGAAGGTTGAGAAATAGAGAGGGGCACATGATGCAGGGTCTTGTGGAATATGAAGGATTTTGAATTTTATATGAAGGTCCATGGAAAGTCATTAAAATGTTATAAGCAGAGAATTGACATCCTCAGAGTGCCCAGGATGCCACAGCCTCCACCTACACAGTTATGATTAACGCTGCTACCAGATTAGAATTTTCAAAGAGCTTCAAGTTTTCTTTGTAGCCAGGTACTAATTCCCCTCATACTGTCTAATTCGTTTTCAGCAAACTCACCAATGAGCTAAGCGCTGGGAGGATATTTTTAGTTTCATGATTAAGTGGTATCCAGAATGGCTTAATGTGTGTTCTGGAACTCGCATGGATTCATTTTCATTTAATAGGTCTGCCTTCAAGTAGCTGTTTCATTTATTCATGTCTTCCTTTTTAAACTTTAATCTAGCAAAGCATACCAGATGCCAAAGCTTATTAGCCTTCGCAGTCTGTGATTTAGCTGGTCTGCCTGTGCTAATAACATGTTCCAATCCATCAACATCACTGTGAACCGCGGTCTCTGGGTCTGAGACAGTTGCTACTGCTGCTTTCCCTGACTTCACGTGGAAACATTTCCTTCCAGAAAAAGAGCCTTCCTTTAGGGAATTGCATTTGTGCATGTTTGATGCCTCATTTTTCAAAAGGATAATGTTCCAAAACTTGAGTAGTACCTGAAGGACCCTTCCTAACCTGGATGAATCAATCAGTTAATCATCTAGTATTTTGTTGAACAGCTATTAGAAAGAACACAACTGGATGCTGTGGGAAATCTGGGGGAAGGAGGTGGGAATATACATGTAAGTTTTGCTTTAATTCTGCATGCATTCTAGGAGAGGAAGAAAACACAGATATGTCAAAGAATAACTGATGACACAAGGCAGTAGATGACACTTGCCAAATAAATGATAATAACCCCAAATACTGCAAGAGTGCAGGAGTGGGGAATGATCGTACGGTAAAGAGAATCTTCATTGAGTAAATGGGTCTGGAGGGGTGGGTAGAATTCCATGCAGAGAAGGTGGCTAAAGCATTCTAGATGGAAACAACTTTCTAGTGAGAGGAGCGGGTGTTTAGGGCTCAGAGAAACTGTAAGGCTTGAGTAGGGATGTGGTTATTTGGGGAACAAACAGATCAGGGGGCTTGGGACAAAATTAGACAGGACATTCATGTCAGGATAGGATTAGATTAATTAGCAAAGTGTAGCTTTGGTGGTAGTTTTTTTGGAAGTCGAAGAAGCCTTGGAGATGATGTAGTCAATTCTCACTTTTTAAAATGAGAAAAAACTCAAGATGGATCCTTTATTTAAGTTTTTATCTAACTATAATTTATATTTCTTCCACTTCCAAAAAGCTTGTGGGGTTGTTTCCAGTTTGCCCAACCCATTACTTTGGGTATTGTGCAAGCAAGCAAAGAGATGATTTCAAAATAAGCCCAGAACTTCAGGAAATGTTGAATACTGCTGTTGCAAACACCAAAGTTATTTGGCCTAAAAATTTTACTATGCTTTATCAATTTTTCATCTTTAAGTTAGTTGCAAAAAAGAGATCTTCTTTTGAAGTCTACATTAGTGATTTTTAGACTCCTGAAAAGTCACGGTGCTAATGTGAGCTCCTGAGATCGGGAATTACTGAAGCTTTTTGCATTGATTTGTTCAAACCACCCACCACAACCATTCCATCCACCCGCTGCAAATATTAGTCATCCTGCAGAGGTCCGGTCCTCTTCTACCTACTCATTGAAGCCTTACTCATCTGTCCTTCCTGGTGAGTCATTCTTCTCTCTGACTCCCTGCAGCATTGATCGTCTGTAGCAGACTTTGTTGAACTATGTGCTCTCTGTTTTTTGTACCTTACTGAGGAATAATTTACAGGCAGTAAAACTCACCAATCTTCAGTGCATAACTTGGTAAGTTTTGACAAATGGATAACCATTATTCTAACCAACATTTCCATCACCCCAATAAATTCCCTCCTGCCCCTTCTCTGTCTGTCATCCTCCCACCCCAAGGCAACAACTATCCTGATCCCAACCACCAGAGATTTATTTTGACCATTCTTGACTCCGTATAAGTGGATTTATATATTGGAATGGAAACATACAGTGTATGTACTCCTTTGTGTCTGGCGTCTCACACTCAGTGTAACGTTTTTGAGATTCATCTGTGTTGTGTGTATCAATAGTTTGCCTTTTTTATTGCTGTGTAGTAGCCCATGTAGAAATACGCCACAATTTGTTTATTTTTCTATTGATGGACATTTGGGTGTTTCCAGTTTTCAGTCTGGATGTTTTGTGCAATTCATTCTGTGGACATATGCACCATTTTCCTTGAATTCATCATGCTTTGGTGTGAGATTGTTGGGTTACAGGTGTAGATATAGATACAGATTTGACTTTATTAGAAACTATCAGTTTTCCAAAGTGGTTGTACCAATATGTATTTCCACCAGGAAAATGTAAGTACTGCAATTGCTCATCATCCTTGCCAAGCTTTGTATTGTCAGCTTATTTAATTTTACCATTCTGGAAGTGTTAGCGGTACCTTGTTATGGCTTTCATTTACATTTACCTGATGTTTAATGATGAACATCCAATCACATTAAGGCTATAGACATCTTCGTATGTTGAGCATTTCTTCAAGTCTTTTACCCATTTTTATATTGGATTGTCTTTTGATTTATAGAAGTTCTTTTCTTATTTATCAAATCTATTTTTATTTTCTAATAAGTTCTGCTTTTGTATTTTTTTTATTCAGGATATTATGGGAGTACAAACATTTTGGTTACATGTAATACGTTTGCACTGCCCAAGCCAGGGCTACAAGCGTGTCCCTCCCCCATACAGTGCTTTCCGCTTCCATTAGTTATAGGTTTGCTACCCCTCATCCCCTCTACTGGCACCCAGTGAATATTACTACCATGTGAACACCTTAGTGTTGGTCAGTTAGTACCAATTTGATGGCGAGTACATGTGGTGCATGTTTTTCCATCCTTGTGATACCTCACTTCAAAGGATGGGCTCAATATCTTTCTAGTATAATCTAAGAGGTGCTAGATCACCATTGTTTTTTGTAGTTGAGTAGTAGTCCATGGTATACATATACCACATTTTATTAATCCACTCATGGATTGATGGGCACTTGGGTTGCCTCCACATCCTTGCAATTGTGAATTGTGCTGTCATAAACATTGTAGTGCAGATGTCTTTATTGTAGAATGTCTTTTTTTCCTTTGGATAGATACCTAGTAGTGGGATTGCTGGATCAAATGGTATTTCTATTTTTAGCTCTTTGAGGCATCTCCAAATTACTTTCCACAGGGGCTATGCTGATTTGCAGTCCCACCATCAGTGTAAGAGTGTTCCAGTCTCTCCACATCCATGCCAGAATTTGTTGTTTTGGGACTTTTTGATAAGGGCCATTCTGAAATTCTTTATATATTCTCAGTACAAGTCCTTTATCAAATATATGTACTCCAGTAAGGGTCATGGTGCTAATGTGAACTCCCAGTTTGTAGCTTACCATTTCACTGTCTTGACATTGTTTTTTGATAAAGAAGTTTTCTTAATTTGAGGAAGTCCAATTCGTCATTTTTTTTTCTTTTATGGTTAGTGCTTTTTGCATCCTAAGTAATTTCTGCTATCCAAAGATCATGAACATATTCTCCTAAGTTTTTTTCTGAAAACTTTATTATTTTAACTTTTCTTGTTAGGTCTAGGATCCATGTTAAATTAATTTTTATGTATGTGGTGAGGTATGGGCCAACGTAATTCATATTGTTATCCAGTTCCAGTCACATTTATTGAAAATACTTTTATTTCCCTATTAAATTTCTTGTGTCTTTGATAAAACTCAAAGTAGTAACCTTTGAAATCAGATAAATAAGTCCTCTAACTGTGTTATTCTTCTTCAAGACCGTCCTAGCTATTCTATGTCCTTTGCATTTTGGAATTATCTCATCAACTTCTACAAAAACAAAAGTGTGCTGGCATTTTAATTGGGATAGCATTGCATCTATAAATCAACTTGATAAGAATTGACATCTTAACAATTTAAATTTTCTAGTCAATGATTATGATATATCTCTCCATTTATTGCATCTTCCTTAATATATCTCAACAATGTTTTCAATATAGAGGTCTTAAACATCTTTTGTTAGATTTATTCCAAGATATTAAGAGAGTTTCTTTAATGTCATCATAGATAGTATTATTTTTAAGTCTCACATGAATTCATTTATCAGTTCTGAGAGTTTTCTGTAGAGTCTTTAAGTTTTTCTATGTATAAGATCATGTCACTTGCAAACAGGAACAATTTGACTTCTTCCTTTTCAATTTGGATGCCTTTTACTTCTTCCTCTTGCCCAATTGCTGGATTTTAAAATATCGATGTGTATCTCTCAACCTTGCTAAGTTTACTTATTAGCAGTTTATAGATTCCTTGGGATTTCCTAACACACAAACATGGTAAGTCTGAATTGAGGTAGTTTTGCTTATTCCTTTTCAAACTTTGGCTCTTTTATTTATTTGGGGGGATTTTCCCACTAGCTAAGTCTTCCAGTACAATAGGCTTCTGGTTAGGCCAACAAACTACAAGTTCTTTTCCATGACATGATGTAAGGCCAATTATTACCAATTCTGCATGAAACATTATAAATCTGAGTGAAGCCTGACCCCTGCTCTCAAGAAGCTCACGATCTAGTGGGGAGAGAGATGAACACATGCTTATTAGTCTGCTCAGGCTGCCACAGCAAATACTGCAGAGGGGAAAGCTTAAATGACCGAAATTTATTTTCTCACAGCCCCCAAAGCTGGAAGTCCAGGATCAAGGTGTTCACAGGGTTGGTTTCCTTCTGGGACCTTTCTCCTGGACTTGCAGATGGCCACCTTCTCCCTGTGTCTTAACATGATCTTATCTCTGTGCAAACACATCCCTGGTGTCTCTCTAAATATTAAGATTTCCTCTTCTTATAACAACAGTCAGACCAGATTAGGGGATGGGTTCCGTCATATGAATTTGAGGAGACATAATTCAGCCAATAACAAAGCTTATATTACAATATGAGTGGTAAAATAGTAAGGTGAGAAATTTTAGCAAAGCATAGACTTTACAGAATGAAGGACAGTGTCATTTTGGAAGACATTAAGCTCTTTAAGATGGAGCAAGAGCAATAGTAGCATTGCATTTTTCACTCACTCCCTCAAAACCATTTTGTATGAAATAGAACTCAGATGGGTAGTACCACTTGTTCTGGTTTCTGAAATATTATTCTTCTCTTAATTTAAAGAGAAAAATGATCTGGTGTTTAATGTGTCACTTCTAGGAAGGGAGCCAGAGTTTCATTGAGATTTATATTGTCTTTTTGGTGTTTCAATGCAAAAATCATTTGACAGTGGCTTGCTCTGTCACCAATATTCAGATGCTGAAGTTCTGCTCACAATAATTGCACCTGGAAGTGACTGAAGATGTATTATGATCCCAACAGCTTATTTATGGGAATCTATTCTAGGAATTGTTTGGAGGTGGAAGGAAATAAAATATTAGGTGTCTCTCACCGTTCAAATTGAAATGCAGAGAGCTGAGCACAGTATTGAACAGAATCAATACACTTAACCAATCAATCAGCCAATCTTTGATTTGTTCACCCAACAATTTATTCAGTCAAATGAGTGTTTGTTAAATTAAGGAATACTTAATCAGTGAAGGATTTATTGAACATGCATTATTTGCCAAAATTATGCTCAGCTCCATGGGGAGTGCAAGATCTAAGTGAAAGGATTCCTCCAACAAGAAATTTATAATTAAAGTGAGAGACAAAACTACCAAACATAAGCTAGAGAATAATGAATGATTAATTGCATGGTAGCAGTAATAAACAGAGTGGGAATAATAAGTAAAGGTTTCATAGAGGAAGCAATATGTGAACAGAACCTTAGATGATGATTAGAATTTGACTAGATGGAGAACAGTGGGAGGAACATTCTGGGTGACAGCGATGTCATTACATGATGTGGCGGGACAACTTGAGTGTGTGGGGAGAGGGAGCAGCAGCAAGATCACTAGGCTGAGTCAGAGGGTGCACGTTGAGGAAGGGTGGTAAATAATGTTGGAAAGGTTGATGGATGGCCTCAAACATCAAACTAAGACACTTTAACAAGAAGCAGTAATATATATGGGTCTCCTGAATGTCCTTATCCAGGGAGGTGACGTGATGAAACGTGTGTTTTAGTCTGCTTTTTGCTGCTATAACAGAATACCTGAGACTGGGTAATTTATAATAAACAGAAGTTTGTCGGCTTATAGTTCTGGAGACTGGGAAGTCCAAGATCAAGGTGCCGTCATCTGGCGAGGGCCTTCTTGCAATATCATCACATGGCAGAAGACGAAAAGTCAAGAGAGCAAGAGAGCAAACCTACTTCCGTAGCCTTTTTCATAATGGCATTAGTCTGTTCATGAGAGTCCTCCCTCATGCCCTCATGCCCTAAACACCTCCTTTAGGTTCCATCTCTCAACACTGTTGCCCTGGGGATTAAGTTTATTTCCTACACATGAATTCCGGGGGACACACTGAAACCACAGCAACATGTTTAGGTAAGATGAGAGAAAAAGAGGCAAAATCCGATAGCAGCACGAGCAGTCAGAACAATGAGAAAATCACAGTATGAGTCCGTGTTTCTCTGCAATCAATTGTTTTGTGTTATGCACTGCTGCTACCTTGATGAAAGCAAGTGATGATGTTCCTGAGTGGTTCGAAAGCTCACACTTGAATCAGCCCCTGCAGTTTCACCGAAATTATTTAATTAAGGTTAATAAAGTGGCTTCACCTCATGTGCCAACTCTGACAAGTTGGTTGTGGCTGCCTTGTGTGCAGGGTTAAGAAAGATTCTGAGGTTTCTCAGGAAAGGGTACCTTTCCTGTAACAACTTTCACCCTGGGCATTATAGAGGGATGTGGTAGCATTGATGCCCCCCATCTTCCATCTTCCATTAAATGATTATCTTTTTTTTTTTTTTTTTGAGACAGAGTCTTGCTCTGTTGCCAGGGCTAGAGTGCCATGGCGTCAGCCTAGCTCACAGCAACCTCAAACTCCTGGGCTCAAGCGATCCTCCTGCCTCTGGCTCCCAAGTAGCTGGGACTACAAGCATGTACCACCATGTGCAGCTATTTTTATTTTTCTATTTTTAATTACCCCACTGATTTTTTTTCTATTTTTTAATAGAAACAGAGTCTCGCTCTTGCTCAGGCTGGTCTTGAACTCCTGACATCGAGCAATCCTCCTGCCTCGGCCTCCCAGAGTGCTAGGATTACAGGCATCAGCCACCGTGCCCAGCCTAAATGATTATCTTTCTCAATAGAAGATGCACTAAAACCGTGGCACTTTAAAGTTTTCTCTTTATCCTTTCTGTGCATTAAGTTTAGTTGAGGCAAAAACCTATGTTACAAATGAATAGGAGAGAGTCTAGAAATGAAATTGGGAATATATAGGGAGTAATATGTGGGTGGAGTATAGAGAGAGAGAGAGAGAGAGAGATTCAGGGAGGGACAGAAATAGAGAAGGAAAAGGAAGATGAATCTCTATTCTCTTCCCAGTTTTTTCCCCCACAGTCTTTTCTTATTTTTTCCTCTTCTGTCCTCATACTAGATTTGGCAGTCTGGGGGTCTATAAGGCATGTACCAAACTATCTTTCAGTGATTCTGTGATTCCTGAGAGCTTGTTAAGTCTCAGATGACACCAAAGTCACAGGAAAACTGCAGTAAGAATTCCTGCAGTCAGTGACTATAATCCGCTTGAGTCTCAAATGTCTAAAACGTGCACCTCTCTAGATGCTAGAGAAGCCAGCAATTTAGCCGTGTGTGGTCTCGTATGCCCACCTGGGCTTTTTACTCAAAGCCAGTCCAGAATCTTCATTTAAATTTTAGTCTTGGTCCTTGAAAATGCCTGAGCTCCACACATCAGCTCGAGGCCCAGTGAAATATTTATTCAACCTTCAAGGCTAGGACTTTGCTGCAAATGGGCTAGTTTTGATCATACTAAAAGCTTACCACAGTCAGGGGTGGCCTTTTTAGTTTAATTCAGTGTCACAAAAGCTATTCGGGCCAGGGACATAACGAATTCAAAACCACTGCTTGTCTTGATATCTCCATGTAAATTATTTATACTCTCTCAGCCTGGCGACCATGAGAAGGAGGGTAGAATGAATCAGCTCTTTTCTCTGCAAAGCTGTGCAGAGAACAAAAAGCATTAGCATAGCAGGGGTGGGAAAGAAAGGTATATATTCTTTACTATAGCACTTCATTTAAAACCACAAATTGGCCTACCCATTTCCAATATTTTTTTTAAATGACCAGACCACGGTCCAGGAATAAGTGTCCTAATTAGGCAGCAGTTTATGGGAGGCAGCTTAACTCTTCTCTTGCTGCAAGAAACAAACAAAATGATATTCCCAGTGGCATCAGAACAAGATGTTCCCCAGGTGTGGTTTCCTCCCCAACGATGCTGCATTTTAAGTGTGGCATCGCCTCTTTTGCAAATCCTTACCATCTCTGGGATCTAGTCTCCTTTTATCCACAGGGCCAAATAAGGGTAAAAAAAAAATGCAATAAGACTAAAAAAATATCCAGCAGGCTTTAGGAGAAACGAAGTATTTCTTATGACTGCCTGGAGTCTGGCTTATTTGCATTGAAAACCTTATTTGGGGGCTATAATAGTAAAGTTTTCTGAGACCCTGAAGCTGAATTCATGTAGGGTCCTTTCAGGGATTGACCCAATGCCCTGAGGAATGCCCCTAGCTAAAGTCAGGGCAAGGCAGAGTCCAGCTTAGCCTAATGGGAGTCTGGGGACATTCGTCTCTTCCAAGAAAGAAAGGACAAGTGATAATAGCTTCCAAAGAGAGCTTCTCAGGCTATTTAAACCAACTTCTTTGTGAATGCAAAGCCACCGAGAGGACATTTATTGCTTGTCTGATGACTTTTACTCACGAATTCTGTCCCTGACTCGTTGGACAAACATCCTTCCTAGGCCTCCTATATGACAGGTACTTTAGTGAGGACACAAAGAAGCATAAGGAGTTATGGCCTCCGCCCTGTGTGAGCCCATGGCCTAGTGAGACACACGCTTACAGAGGGGATTAAAAAACACTGTGGCAGCCGGGCGTGGTGGCTCACGCCTGTAATCCTAGCTCTCTGGGAGGCTGAGGCGGGCGGATCGTCTGAGCTCAGGAGTTCGAGACCAGCCTGAGCAAGAGTGAGACCCCATGTCTACTAAGACAAAAATAAATTAGCTGGACAACTAAAAATATATATATAAAAAATTAGCCGGGCATGGTGGCGCATGCCTGTAGTCCCAGCTACTCAGGAGGCTGAGGCAGGAGGATCACTTAAGCCCAGGAGTTTGAGGTTGCTGTGAGCTAGGCTGACACCACAGCACTCTAGCCCGGGCAACACAGTGAGACTCTGTCTCAAAAAAAAAAACACCACTGTGGCAAGTGGTCGTGGTACACTAAAGGTGCCATGGAACCTCTGTGCAGGGATGTCAAACCCGGCTGAGGGGCCACAAAGACTCCCCATCACAGAAGATGCCTGAGACGAGTCTTGGTTTTAGTGTGATTTATTGGTTTTTTTTCTGAGTTCTCAGAATATGTTCGTCATCAAACACTTGGAAAATACAGACTAGCACAATAATGGTTAAGAAAGACTTTCACCTGGAGATAACACCTCATTTGGCATAAATCCTTTTAATTCCATGTGTGATGTGCATGTGTTGTACTCTGCCTGGTGGCTTGAGTCTTAAAGCCAGAGGGACATCCTTTCATTCTTGGTGAAGCAGATGGAGTCCTGCACCAAGGGCTGGGAGACAGGGACATTTGGGACAATTTGCTGTGCAGCTTTAGGCCAACCTTTACCCAGTCTGGCCTCAATTCTCTCATCTCTAGTATTCAAGCGAGTGGACAACCTCTCTAAGGTCTCTGCCAGCTCTCTGAGTTTAAGATCCTTATCTAAAGGGATCTTCAGGTTGGTCCTAGAGGTCAAGGTTGGTCCATTTAAAAGTCATATTGTCCAGGTAAAAAGGGTCTTATAATTCAGTATCTGTACATGACATACTTAAAACACACAGGCGTGATGTATAGAAGAGGACTGGGACCATGCTTTATTTAACAGTTTCTCTTAGACTTAAGAATCCTCTGTAAATAGCAACCCAGGGAAAGTGCTGCTCGATATAGAAATGAACGGCTTTGATGTATAGACGAGTTAACTTCTAAGGGAATTGCATTGCCTCCTCTGAATTGCATGCCGAACAAAAGCCACTGCTACAGCCTCATGTCTCCTTGCTTCTCCCTGCCGACCTCTCCCTGCTGCGGTGTTTTGCGGTATGCCATTAGCATTCGGCATCAAACCTCCTGCAGACTGAGTCTCATACACGGCAGTGGCCACTTTGAAACTTCAATTTGTTAAAAGGAATTGACTTTGGCTGGAAGAAGGTGATGGATCACAGGAGCTTTTAGCTAATTGCATCTGTCACCCGATGTCTCATTCTTAGCGGATAATAAGTAGTGAAAAAAAAGAGTGAATGTTCACGGACATATCCCTGTCTGCCCTTTGCTCCAAACCCTATGGCTGTGAGGGTAGATAAAAGGCTACGAGTTTATGCACTTGATATTGTAGTTCTAGGCTGCCATCTGGCTTTTTGCTTTGGGTTCCTACAAGCTTAAACATTATGATCAATAACCTACCCCCCTTGATTTTCAGCACTTAGAATGCAGAACTGATGAAAGAGTCTTCGATGTTTATAAGCCTGGGTCTAAACAGCAGGAAGCCATGTGAATCTAGGTAATTTGAGCAGTATCGACGAATCAGCCTAAACAATGCAGTTCAGAGCCCCCTAGTTCTTGGGAAACTGAACATTTGAATATGATTGCCTGTGGTTCATTCACCTGTCCCAGCAATGCTGTAGAAAAGATGCAGATGGTTTCTCTCTGCACTCAGCTGAATCAGCCCCAGCAGGGGACTCTAATCTCCAGCAAATATGCTATTTTTGACAATTAATTCCACAAAAGACTGTGGGGTTTTTTTTCCCCTTAGGTCTAATGGGATTTACCATCTTTTTACAAACATTGCTTTTAAGGAGGATAGCCCTCTCTCAAAGTAAGCAGCTGTAGGTCTAATTTATTATACTGGTATTAATTTGATCATCTCACTCATAATTTTTTAAAAAGGTACCCAGATGTTCTTTAGGGCCTTTTGAATATGTATGATTTAAAGATGAATCACGTTAATCCAGACCAATTGGTCACTTCCCCACATTTGATTAACAGTGTGTGTTCCTGATGGGAGGTTGGTTATTAGATTATGTCTTTATAAAGGAAAAAGGAAGGAGACAGAGCCTGGTGGATTTGTAGGGCTCTTCAGAGAAGACGAGCAATGGCCTGAAAGTATTTAGAGGCCAGGCATTGAGGGAGCCTTCTGTAAAAACCCATTAAGTCATCTTCTTACCCTGGAAGCCATAAGCCTTTTTGTTCTGAACGTGGTAAATTGCAGCCCCTAATAGGATGGACCAACGCCTGTCTTGCACTGGCCAGTTCAACGTTAAACACAGGTTGCCTCCTGTGCTCAATGCCTCTGGCCCAGAAATGAGTGTCTTTCCTCCGTAGCTCATATCTTTCTTTGATATTTCTGGTCCTCCTAAGTGAAGGTAATGAGACATCTGCACTAATGGGGGAGGGGGGTGGGCATCCTCAGGCGATCAATATCCCCGGGCAGAATTAGGCTAATGGACTTCAACAAATCAATAACCTCCATCATTCTGAGGCATGGCACTCCCCAGTTTGCTTGTAAAGTTCTCCTCCCGGAAGCATTGTCTGCAGGCACAACTGAGTGCCTGCTTGAGTTGGGTCACGTGGTCCTGCAGACCTTCCATAAGGAAGACATCCGGGGACTTCCACGATGCCTGATGCAGCATAGAACTCACTCACATCCATCTTTCTGCTTTGGGCAGTGCCTTGATTGCCTGCTTCTGGAAGGCAGAGGAAAAACATCTGAACACCCAAACCTATAAAAAGAACAGGCACAGGAGACAGCGGCAGAAGCTCCTAGCATTCTTTAGATAATGAGGTAACCCTGCATTGCCTAGAAATCTTGGGCACAAAGGGGTTCCGGAGGACGTCCTAGCAATGTAGTGTTGTGTTGGAGTAGAGAATGCCAATAAGCCTGAGGGAGGGAGAAAGGTGGCCATGGGGCTGGGGCCAGAAGCTTGGAGTCCCAGTTGGCTGGGCTTTTAGATCAACTAGTAAATCAATGACTGGTGGCAGAATCAAGAACGAGAACCCGCATTATTTTTTTAATGGATTTTATTTTTTAAAGCAGTTGTAGGTTTACAGCAAAATCGAATGGAAAATATGGAGAGTTCCCATATACCCCCTGACCGCCCTGCCCCAGCCTCCCCCATTATCAACATCCACTCCACCCCCCAGAGTGGTGCATTTGCTACAATTGATGAACGTACACTGACACATTATTATCACCCATAGTCCACAGCTCACGTTAGGATTCCCTCTTGGTGTTTGTACCTTCTATGGGTTTTGACAAATGTATAGTGACATGTGTCCACCATTGTTGTGTCCTACTGAGCAGTTTCACTGTCTGAAACATCCTCTGTGCTCCCCTTATCCATCCCTCCCTGCCCACTAACCCCTGGCAACCACCGATCATTTTACTGTCTCCATAGTTTTGCCTTTTCCAGAATGTCATAGACTTGAAAATCACACAGTATGTGTCGCCTTTTCAGATTGGCTTCTTTCACTTAGTAATTATGCATTTTAGATTTCTCCGTGTCTTTTCATGGCTTGATAGCTTATTTTGTTTTACTGCTGAATAATACCCCCTTGTCTGGATGTACCACATTTTGTTTATTCATTTGTCTACTGAAGGACATCTTGGTTGCATCCAAGTTTGGGCAATTACGAATAAGGCTGCTATAAACATCTATGTGCAGGCTTTGGTGTACATAGTTTTCAACTCCCTTGGGAATCAGATTTTTTGACTCCCAGTTGAGTTCTCTTTTCACGATGACTTGGATTTCCTCTTGTATCACTTCCCTGTGGAATCTCATGAGTTACAACTTCTCTCCCTTCTGGGTCTAGGACATCTTAGAGTCAATAGATGTCAAGGGTTAAAAGAAAACTTTCAATCATCCATGATAGTTCCTTCATTTTGCAAAAATGAAAACTAACCCAGAGAGGTTAAAAAGTTCGTCCAAGAAGACATGGCTGTAAGATGGGGCCTCTAACCCCAGGGCCAGCATCACACCCCACACCCACACTGCGGCCACACTCTGTGAAAGCGGTTGCAGAGTCTTCTTTTTTAGGGGTTTACAGGTGGACTAAAGTTACTTCTAAGTGTGATCCATGAAGCTAGGAGGAAGGACCAGGTCTAGAGTACCTCACCTCACAGAGGCAATTTTTGAGGTTACTCTTTTTCTTGAATGCTATTGTACTATCTCATTGTATTCGTATAGAGTAGACAGGACAAGGACTTTGGTCCCCATCCTCATTTTATGAATGTGGAATCTGAACGTGACACAGCAGATCCAGGGCCAGTCTTCTGACTGCTGGTACAATGACAGGGCAACACCCGCTCCTTCCTAAAGGGTGGACAAGGAGAACCCTGCATCCTGTACTTCTGTACGCTAAGGCGTGTTCTCCGTATGTTCCCCGGGGCTGCACCTTTTCCATAGAGGAGTCAGAGCTCTGCAAAGCCCCCGCCTCCCAGTCTGCCTGGCTAACTGGAGAAACATGTTGTATACGTTGGTATCCAAGAACCCAACCCACGATATTGAAATTATTTGTTTATGGGTCTTCTCTTAATTAGACATTAAGATCCCAAACAACAAAACAAGCTATCAGTAAATATTTGCTAGACGGCATATGCATATAGTCTAGAAACTGCTGTTTTTTAAAAGTGCTGACTGCTGGAGAACTGAAATAAAAATGAGATTCTTTTTACGACACTGTGTCTGCCAGCTTTGACTTTATTGCGTGGGTTATTACAGCTGCCTCATCTGGAATGTTTAACCTGTCTTAATAAATGGTTTGACTGTGCTTGATCCTGAAGCTTTTCCTCACAGGAAGCAGTTTTATAGATCACAGGATAAACGGAGGCTGGGGGAAGGGAGGGTTGGCAATCACTGAAAACACCAGCAGTTTCCTTGAAGAAAAGATTTAGTGTGGATATTTAGGGGAAAAAATAACACCATGATGATGAGCATCTCTGTGCCGTCAGGTTGTGCAAATGAAAAATTATTGGAGATTGTGATGTTATTGAAATGCCACTCCTGGCCACCTCCAATAATAGAATCTTAATTAGGGAGGATGGAAAGTGACAGATGAGAAACGGGCACCATCTGTGAGGGGTAACAAAGCAGGGGGAGTGATAAGAGAGGGGGAAAAGGAGAGGGCAATGGAGAGATACCAGGATTCCTGAATGAGTCAGCTGTTTGTTCAAACATTCTCATCGATGCCCTTGTGGTAGCATCCTGTATCTCCAATACCCTTGGTTTTCGGTACCGACGCGCTGTTAAGTATTGTGTGTGTGTCCTCACATGTGTGTGTGCATGTGTGTTCAGAGGTACCAGGAGAATCATAACAGCAAATCAATGAGCTTTGATGTATTAGAAGTTCAATCCTCAGAAATGACTCATTTCTTCCAAAAGAACCTTCTCTTTATGACTGATAGCTAGTCGATTTCTGTCAGCTAATGCGTACATTCCCCTGAGGTCTGGAAGATAAAGAGATTCTGTCTGAGGACGGACATAACAATAGCTCTTTCATACAATGACACGCAGAGGGAAGACAGAAATAGGATTTCGGCATGGCCAAAGGTAGTAAAGGGAAGAACACAAATCACAGAGCATTGCATTGCTCAGAAGACTTCGTTCAGTCCACACTCGGCTGTTAGCAGGATATAGAACCGTGGGCAAATTATTTCATGTTTGTGCAGCTCAGTTTCCTCATCCAACAAGTAAAAGGTTAGACCACATGATCTTTAATATCCCTCCTAGATACCTTATTTTAGAGCTACAGTGCATTTCGCCTCATAAACTTTGCTCTGCAATTTTCTGATAGAATTTCTTCTTAGTTATAGTCAGCTATATCATTCATTGATCATTTGTTCCTTTCTCAAACACATATGTATTGAACATATGACAGACCCTGGACCCCATCATATCAGCATATTGGAACCTCCCTGGAAGGAGGTTCACCTTCACCCTGTATACTGTCTGATTCACTGTCTCGTATGTTCAGCCAATGTTGGACTGAGTTGAATGGTGCCCTTCAGTCAAAGCCAAAGCTTAGACATGCTGTTTGAGTGCTGCAATACCTTGTCATATTAGAAATAGCACAAGTCTTAGAGCTAGACAGACCAGAGTTCAAATCCCAGCGCCACCACTACAAGCTGTGAGACCTTGAGCCAAGTTACTTAACTGCAAGGTGCCTCAGTTTTCTCCACTGTACAATGGGAATAACAATAATTCCTATCTCATATGTCATAAGGTAGTTGTTGAGATTCAGCAAGAATGCCCATTTAAACAATCCTCAAAGTGCCTGAAACATAGTAGGCTCTTAGTAAATGGTGGGTTTTTTTTCCTTAATTCATCCAGGTTTCTGGGGTTCCACTTTATAATGACTGCATTTGCCTTGCGTCTTTCCTCTGAACTAACGCCAATCTGCTGCTCTGAAGGGTTAGCCCAATTCTTAGGACCACTTATAGGAGAAAATATGCCTGCAAAGTTTCACTGGTGACATGAGAATGTATGCACTACCCTGGGAGTCAGATGACTGGGTTCAATCCCAGATGGGACACTGCTGGCAGGTCATTATTGGCAAGCTTTCTCAAACTGCTCTGAAACGCAGTTTTATTACCTGTAAATACTAGGATAAAAAACCAACCTTCAGTGTTCATATTCACTTTTCACTCAACAAATATTTATTAAGCGTCTTTCCTGAGAGGCAAGCATTTGGGGTACAGACAAGACTTAAGAGGTTACTGTCCTTTTTGATCTCATCTCCCAGGGATGTTGTAAGGACTAAATCAGACCAGATGTCACATGGTCAACACTTGGCACATGCTCTGTGTCTGACAAATATCCACCCAGTGCAATCTGCTGAATGGAGGGGACTTTCAGGTTAACACGTCTCCCATTCTCCCCTGCCACCTTGATTCCAGAAGATGAATTTAACCTGCCTAGAAAGAGAATAGACAGCACAGGGGAAGGACTCCCTCTGCTTTCTGTCTAGTCTAGTTAGCCTCTTTGATTTCAAGCCACTCACATCATCCCATGATTCACACTATAGGGGCAGTCTCCTAATTTGTATTGCATGATAGAGAAATTCTATGGAAACCCAGGAAAGTCGAGTAGCTTCGTTTAGTCAGGTCAGGAATTGCATCGTATCTGGGCTGCAGGGAAACCGGAGCGACAGAGCTGGGCCTTTGAACCTTCCCTCCCAGGCTGGGACAGGGGGCAGGTGACTTTCAAGCAGAGAGGAGCACCTGATCGCTCAGACGTGGCCAAACACTGACCTGTTTGGTGGGTGGCAGGGGCTAGGGGAGTCGTACAGTGTTGACTTTTAAAAACATGATGATCCTACTAATTGGTATTGTGTATGCACCCTTGGTAACTTCCAACTTCCTTAACGATAATCAAATCCTGATCCTCCAAGATTGCAAATGGAGAACTTTATATGAAGTGGGGGTGAGCCTAGACCTCAGAGCCCCTCCCTCTATCCCCTGAGATTTGCTTGTCCTGGGGGCTTTCTGCCTAATTGCCAATCTTGGAAGACTGGTGCAAACCTCATACATTCCACCTAAACATAGGCTACTTCTGAGTGACTCAATAAATACTCATTTGTCCCATCCGTTAAATTTGGAGGATAAAGCAAAGGGTCTTTATAGGAGTCCAGAAATCTCTGACAATTCTGGTTTCTATTGAGCTTAAGGGACACTGTAAATTAGTAGCTCAGTTTGCAGATTCTACTGACCACATTCATCACCCTCATTTGACACAAGATTCGATACTCTGAAAAGACAGGACAACATTTCAGTTGCTTTGCCAGCATCAGTCATTGCACTTTGAGTGCTTTGAGCCTAGAATAAGAATTTATGTAAATTCTGGCACACTTAAATTCTGCAGAAACGGGGTTTAAAGGTTATTCATATTGATATCATAGAGTAAAAAATTCCAGCCCTTGTATAGGTACACAATTGGAGGCTTTAAGTAGTAAGTAAATTAGTATTTATGTTTAAATTTTTCTCTGAGGAGGAAACTGTCAATATAAAGTAATAATACCCTGAAGTTTTGTATCACTTTTCTTCCCCACAGCTTCTTAAACAGTATCTCATTTCCTCCTGTGGAATCTTTTTATTAGAAACATTTTTCTAACAGTAGCGTATCAGTGCACTTTACATTTCATTAAAATGTTTAAACTTCCATTTTTATACTACTATCATTCAAGCACATTTTAGATTTGCTCTTTATCGGTTCTTTTTTTTTTTTTTTCTTTAAACATGAAATTCCAATAGGTTACTTCCACAGAGATTCTAATTCTTTCTCAAATGTTTATCTTCAGGTCATCTTCTCATGGGTGCTCCAAAGAGAAAGGTCTTTTTCCCATCCAACTTCCCAGGGCATTTGTATTTGATTTAAAATGCCTTAAAAATGTTTAAAACCCACTTCCTTCCTTAGATTCGGTGGTGACCTTTGCCTCTTGCAGCCCAGTCTGGACATCACGTGCCCAATACCCTTTCCGGATCTTCAAAATGATCATATACTTCTTTTTTATGAGTCCCCACATCCCCTGCAACCGGGTCCTCTAATAGGAAAGTCAATTATTGTGTAACATAGAAACCACTGTAAGTCCAAGGACCCAACTCCCAATCTGCCGTCCATTTGTAAGCTGTGAGTCCTTTCACAAATCACACAACCTCTCTGGGCCTGAATTTCTTCATCCGTGAAAGAGGGAATAAACGTTCATCCTTGTAGAAATCATTGGAAGATCCTTCTGTAAAAGCACCCAATGGAGTTCTGAAAACATAGTCAACGGCCAGAGAGTGGACGATGTTGAACATAAGCACCGTTGTATTTAGAACTCGCCTATCTCGTGTCTAGACCGCTGCAATAATTTTCTAATGGATGGGTCTCTTTTTTCCTTGAACCGATCCTGCAGTACGGTGCCAGATTAATCATCTAAAAGCATCACTGTTGTCATGTCACCTTGACTTAAGGACACATATAGGAAAAGCATCAAAATCCCCATTCAAAAATTCAAGGGTCCTTTGGGACCTGGTGACAACACAGACTCTTGCCTCTAAGCTGGTGGGTCTCCTCCCACCACCCTAGCTGCTCCCCCACCTTCTCACCCCTCACCCTCACTGTGGATTCCAGTCCTTCCTCTCCAAGCTTCCCTCACTCTCCTATCTGGTTCATAGCCTTTGCAGCCAATTTTATCCAAACTTTGTCTCTTTAATCTCTTGTCTTCTGAGAACTGCCCCCCCCAACCCACATGTGCACACACGGATTTTCTGTAGTGTACATTAGTACGCTTGGTACACACACTGGATAGTATATATTTTACACACACATGTAAATATGCAATTTATTAATAAAAACATAATATGGCATGTATAGCTCTTCTTCTGTCTTGTATATGAAAATTGTATCACTGCCCATGAAGTCATGAATTCCCTGAAGGCAGGAGCTGTGCCACTTTCTAGCCCAGGTCTGGGTAGGAAGTTGTCTCTCAGTCAGTATGCACCTCTCTAAATACATCTGTGCCCTATCACTTACTGCACTTTTTGTGAATCGAATTTCTTCTTTTATGCCACACTCACAACACCTGTTTTGTGCCTTTATCACATACACTCCTTATCCCCTGAGAGTTCGTAGCCTGTGAGAAGCAGATAATTATATTAAATAGAGGTATACTGGTACCAAATGCCTAATAGCAGACATAGCAACTGCTTCTGCTGGTCCTCCCATTTATTGAGTGACTACTACATGCCAAGCACTGTAGCACTTGCCACAGAAACTTGAGCATAGGTTGTTTCATTTCATCCTCTCGAAAAACCTATGCACTGCTAAACTGGGTATGACCCTCATTTTATGCATGCTCAGGGCAGTACAAGGGACTGTCCAAGGTCATGGGGCTAGGAAGAGGCTGAGCTGGAAATTTGACGCCAGGCCTACCTGCACCTAAAAGGTTTTACCACCTTGCAGAATGTTGTATTCATACCCGGGCTCACTTTTCTCCCTCTCAGGGGGTGCATGTGCTGTTACTCTGCCAGCTGAATGAATCTTCCTCATCCTGAATGGCTCTTTCTTTTTCCGGGAAGGCCTTTCTTCCCCTGACAGCGGGTGTCTGCTCACTCCTTTCTGCACTTGCTGCTCCCCTGTGGCCAGCGTGGCGTCTGTCTCTGCTCATGCTCCTAATGCAGGCAACTGCGGTGGCTGCTACACCCTTCCTCGGCCCCCACGTTCCTCAAAAAGTGCTTCTCTGGGTTTCCAGGGCTGCCTCCTTCCCTCCCCCAAACCATTCTCCATCGGAGGAGTATTTGAAACAGCTGCCACTCATCTTTAATGCCCCAGGGCTGAGGTTGCTCGTGGAACTTTCTAGGGCTGCTGCAGTAACCACGCCTCACGCTGAGATAGACATTCTGAGCTTGCGCTGCCTCCAGCCGCTGTCTGGCCCCGGCCTGGGAAAGGGAGGAAGAGGACTGGTCTGGTACGCATTGAATTCTGGGGTGCCTGGAAACTGCTAGAACCTCTGTACATGTAGTTTCATTTAGTCCTCACAATCATTTGGCCAGAGGAGGATTATTATCCCTGTTTTTGCAAGTGAGGGAACAGGGCTTAGAGAAATCGGGTGATTGGCTAAAATCACACGACAGGGCAGGGGTCAGAAGCCAAATGTACCTGCCCCGTCTCATAGCATCTTCTGATTGGGGCACGCAGTGGTCAGGTGCAGTGGGCGAAATGAAAGCCAAACTCAGCGTCCTTCCCCTCTCCCTTGAACGAATCCCTCCTCTGGCCTCTCTTCTGCCAGATCCTGTTTAACGAGGGTCCCTGGGTGCCAGGCACTGCGTACCAGTCAGCACAGTGAGCATGCGCGGTATTTTAACCCCATTTTGCAGGTGAGCTAACTGAGGGATTCAGGGGCTTCACTCCTGCCCAGGCCACAGCGTGAGTACATGCACAGCCATACACTCATTCCAGGTAACTGCATAAAAAAAAAAAAAAAAAATTCCTCTTGCAGGCACTCAGTGATGCGGGCTCCCTGCGGTGGTCTCTAATCTCCCCACCTCTTAGCACCGCAGAGGAATTAACAGCCAATACAGCCAGGCCAGAGCTGCTTTCTGGCCTTGCCTTTCTCCCTCCTAAATTCAACTTTTTTCCTTCTCCTCCTTAACTGTGAAGTCTTTCTTATTAAGTCTTGGGGGGGAGGGCGTGGAAGAGGGCAGGACATCTCCATAAATGCTCATTGAGTGGGGAGGGAACATTGAAGCATTTATCTTTGTTCGCAGAAAAAAATGAAGGCAATGGCTGTGCTTGCGTTGCTGATGTCCAGTCCAGCGGAATACGCGGCCCATGGTAAGTGCCTGTCCTTCTGTCCTTAAGGAACCATCTCAAAGCTACATTTAAGAAAAAAAAAAAAAAAACTCCTCCAATTGGAACATAACTTCTTCCTCCTTGGCAGCTCATAGTAATTTAATTTCTCCTGGCATTTACTCTTGTCTACTTCAAAGTCTGGTTATTTGTACGGAGACAGAATTGCGTAGCAGCTAAGTAGACTCTGATCTGGTCCCAGGCTGCCAGAGTTTGAATCTCAACTGGGTCCTTATTAGCTGTGTGACTTTGAGCAAGTGACTTAACCTCTCTGTGCTTCACTTACCTCATCTGCAAAATGGGAATAATACTAATACTGTACATGGTTATTGTGATGATTTAATGAGTTAAATATACAATGAGTTAATTTCATCCTGAAATCAGGTCTAGCCACACAGCCGGTGCTACAGAAGCGTTAGCTATGATTGTGGATCCGTCGGGCTGAAAGGCAGGAGGCACATCTTACTTAGTTTACTGTCTTCTTCAGGGCTCTGGACAGAGGTTTGTTGACCCTCCTAGTTATATCTGGGCTTTAAGCAAACACATAGCCTTAATCGGAGGGCCAGGAACCTGAGCCGCTTTTGGTCTGAGACTTCCTGGGCCCTCTTCCGGGAGCTGAGCTCCCTGCTCCTCTCAGAGGGGCAGCAGGCAGCTCCCCCATCGCTCAAGCTCCCCCCAGACCCTGCAAAGCCTCCCTTCCACCATCTGCACCCAACCTCCTTCTGCACCAGATCCCCGGCTGCTCCCCCACACGCCGTGCTCTGTGCACGTTTCACCCTCAGGATGCTCGTTCCTCTGCCTGGGACGTTCACCACCTGCCTCTCCCGGCTATTCTGTGTCTACAAGAGCATATATGCTGATACAGCGCTTGTAACACCCACTGTGGTGCCGTTTGGCACCCCACTCTTGTACTGATTCCATGCCAGTAAACGTGAGCCACTTCTGTTGAATTCCGTGCTATAAATATACCATCATTTATTTAATTGCTGAGAGATACAAAACGGTTTCCAGGCTTGTGTGTCTTTTACAACAGAAACACCCCTGGGAGGAATAGCCCCCTAAATGTCCACCACTTCACTGGTACAGGTCTCTCAGGTGTGCTGAGCCCAGGCAGCAGGTGAATGGGTGCAGGGCACCTAGAGGGGAGGAGCCCTGAGTGAATGGGGACAACTGCCCAGGCCTCTCTTAGGAGGCAGATTATCAAAGAATGCCAGGACCTTAGTACCTTCCTTACAGAGAACGTCGCTGGAACCCGGTGGTGGCTAGTGCAGGGTGTACGGCCCTTTTCAGAGGTTCCCAGAAAGAGTTAAAATGACCTTGAATATGCAGGTGAAAATCTGGAAAGAATTTCCCCCCAGAAATAAGACTGAGTTTTCAGCAGTCAGGCCGGATCTAAGAAATCTAAAAAGAAGCGTAACCTAAAAATACCACCTTTCCGTCCTACACAGATTATAGCCCTGGCTTTGGACTCCTGCTGAGATCTGAGGGAGCCCCTGCTCTGTTCCCCATGGCACCAGGTGCAGCCAAAAAAGATGGAGTGTGGCTGGAGGGAATTCAGTGCTGTGACTTTAACATGGCATGCAGCCGCTGCTGCAGTCTCTACCACAGAGCCTCAGCTGAACCCGGTGCCCCGACGTGCCACCCTCTCCAGCAAGCAACTGTAGGCCTCCCCCAGCCGCTTGCCTTTGGTGATGCCATGAGTTCACAGTGTCTACAGATTAATACCCGGGGGAGGAACAGCACAAACTCTGCTTTCCTTAAACAAGGCTCCAGACGTTAAATAATTTATTAGAGACAAAGTGCTTAATAGGGAAAAAATAATTTCAGAAGCTTAGGTTGGAGATGCTTTCAGATACACACAACATTGGGCTTTTACAGAATTTTCAAACTTAAGCCCTGAATGCAAATGGGTTGCTTTTTTTTTTTCTTTTTTGCTTTTTTTTTTCACACTTTGGGAAGATTTTGTGCTGTGATTTTGCTGTTTGGCAAGGGCTTACTTAACCTAGTTCTAGCAAAAACGTCACTTGTTTAAGGAATGTGACGTTTATCAAGATCGTAAGACATGACCACAGAAAAACAAAAAGCAAAAGTAAGAATAAGAAAAAATAGGCTGGGCGCGGTGGCTCACGCCTGTAATCCTAGCTCTCTGGGAGGCCGAGGTGGGCAGACGGTTTGAGCTCAGGGGTTTGAGACCAGCCTCAGCAAGAGCGAGACCCCCATCTCTACTAAAAAAATAGGAACAAATTAGCTGGACAACTAAATATATATATACATATATATATATATATATATATAAAATTAGCCGGGCATGGTGGCACATGCCTGTAGTCCCAGCTACTTGGGAGATTGAGGCAGTAGGATCGCTGGAGCCCAGGAGTTTGAGGTTGCTGTGAGCTAGGCTGATGCCACGGCACTCTAGCCCGGGCAACAGAGCGAGACTCTGTCTCAAAAAATAAAATAAAATAAAATAAAATAAAGGATCATGAGACAGGTGAGCCTTTTGGAAACAGGCTTGCGTTCATGGTCACTGCTGTATTAGCTACAGTCCTGGCACAACTTGTGCACGGTTGGAGAGTTTGCCTTTATCCTCACTTGAATAGTCTTCCTCATGTTCTTTATATAAGATCTGCCTCTTTTTCACGAGCCTGCTGTTACATAAAGATATATAGAACACGGCACCAATTAAGTGCCTCTCCTCTTTTTAAACTTCCCACACCTTTCAGCTCTTACTAACAAAGATGAGAAACCCAATTAGGAAATTTAAAATAGCAGGTTTTTACGATAACTCCATACAGGCAGCTATATATTATTTCGCTGCATCTTATACCCTGCGAGAAATGTCCAAAAAAGGAAACAAAGTTATTAATATGTCCCTGTTCCTGGTGGATCACAATTTAGCTTGTTGAGCTAAATCACCATAGAAGAGCTGAATGTTCCAGCCCATCCTGGGATGCTCAACATATATTTCCCTCCCACTGATCCCTTTATGAGGAAAGCAAAGCACTAGGCAGAAAAGGAAAAGGCGAGGGTCTCACAGACTTTTGTTTTATTGGAGCATTTGTCTTCAGAGGAGTCATTCTACAAGTAGCCAGTCACGATGCCCTTGGGGTAAGAGCCAAAAGAGTGAGGGGGCTTAATACGTTTACACATATGTGCGGTATTTGCACAAACCTTCTCAATGCCTCTTTTTCAACTTAGATCTTTCTCTCTTTGGAGGCTTCTGCCACCTTATGGCCAAATTGCACCACTGCAAAGTGCACTAAGTCTTGCACAACCTGGTGGACCTCTCTTGGACCAAAATGGTCCAAAGGGATGTTAATGTCTTTCCCCACCAAGTTCCCATGCTCAGGTGGTAGAAGAGAATGTTTGAGTGTTTTTTTCCAAGTCTTTTGAAGAAATAGTATTGACTCTCTCCTGTCCTCAGGAAAACTAGACTTGGGTTTTGTCTTTGCCATTAACCAGATGTTGAGATGTTTAACCATTTTAGGTTTATGAACATAATGTAGAGGGTGAGCAACTCAAGATACTGTCTCATATCCTCCCAAACTGGGTTGAGAAGAAAATATTGGTGGACTCATGCAGGCTGCTGTGTATTACTTTACTGCATATTATACCTTGAGAGCGATATGCAAGAAAGGAAACAAAGACATTAATATTTTTCTTGGTCAGTACCATGATATCCTAGACACACAGGGTGAAAAGCTTAGGAAAGTAATGGTCTGTTTTAACTTGGAGAAAGTTTATACCATCATACATTTGATTATGTACAACTTCACGGGATCCATAATGATCAGTATAGCGTATATAACAAAAACCATACTCATACTAAGTATAATTAAACTGTGGCAGTAAAAGTAACAAATATCAAAAGTAAAAATCTTCCAGCTTATTGTCTATTGTTTTGGGTGCTAAGGTTATTTTTTGTGTGTGTTTCTATAGTGTCTCCTGAATCAGGAATATGATATGACCTTTTCTAGCCAAACTGCCTCAAATTACCATGGATTTATGGTGTAGCTGCAGGCTGGTAGGTAGGAAAGAGACTGACAGCTGAGAGCTTCCTATATCCCAGACCCTGTGAGTGCGTTTTCAGATACATCTTTTCCTATTGCATCCCAATATCCTGATAAAAGAGAGATTATTGTCTTTGCTTTTATAGAGGGGAAAATGGAGACTCAGCAGTTAGGTTATTCAACCGGTTAACACAACAAACGAGCGAAAGAGCTGGTCTTTAAACTACAGAGTGGGTGCCAGATGGGGCAAGATGTCTTTATGGCATTTAACTGTTGTATAATGGTCAGACTTCATAGATAGTGCTCCTTCAATATAAGAAGTTAAAAAGCACCTGGCACATAAATGCTCAAAAACTGTAACTCATCTCCCCAAGGTGTATGTCTAAGAATTTCACGTGCCTAGTCATATGCACTTGGCTAAGCTGGGAGATGGTAGTGGCTCCCTGGGGTTGGCTAATGTCTCCCTCTGAACCTGGTGAGAGGTGACCCCAGCTCTGACATTGAGATCATGAACCCTTTAGATGTAAGTTAGGGTTACAGTTTCCAGTCCCTGAAAACACTGTGACCTCTCAGGACAGTCACAGCAAATGGGAACACTTTGTTTTGAATATTCTGAGATATCTCAGGAGGTGAGTATGGGTGGTGGTCAGTGGCCCGAGCACCCAGCCCCCCCAGCCAGAGCCTCACCCCACATCCCTCAGCTACCGTAGTCACGAACACCCCTAAACTCTATCCCGGTCAAAATAGACACCCCAGCCCGCAAGAAGGAGGGCAAACCCAAACCCAAGATCACAAAACTCCCCAGCAAAGGTGACATAAATACAGTGTCCCTTGCATTCGTGGTGGCTCTGTCTGGGGGGAGATGGCAGAGGCAGTCTGCCTCCACGGTCACTTGCATTTTGTTTTAAAATGCAGCTCAGGTAAATGAAATTGAAATCTATTTGTCCCTGGACAGGATGACACTGTTGTGGGGCATGAATCATGTTATCTGAAGGTTGAGATGGATGAGGAAAGACACTGTCCTGCTGACAGGAGAGAAACTCCCTGCCAGTTCTGCAGTGATTAGAGGAGACAGCAGGGCTTCTTATTTTTTTTTTTTCCTTTTGCTTTTTCTTTCTCGCTTTTTTTTTTTTCTCCGCTGGGAATGGAGGAGGGAATGGGGCAGAGGCAGAGACAGGCCCTCACGCTCAGGAATCCTTGGCTGTTGCTGCCAGAGTCATTTTCCCCACTCCTTTCTGTTCTCCTGCTTCCTCCCCACAGTGGGGAGGGGATGGGGGTAGAGCCCGGTCCCCAGTCTCACCAGCTGCCTCTGAATAACTGAAGAAGGGGGTTCTCCATCCCATCTCCCTCTGCCAGGGAGGCCACAGCTCAAGCTGCTGCCCCGGTAGTAATGTCTTGCACCGTAGCTTTGCACCCAGGCCGGAGGGGCTAAGACTGAACCCTGCAGTGCTCAGATTCCGGGTGGAGTATGAGCGGATGGTGTTTCTCAATAGATGCCGCAGCTGCCGACTGGAACCGCCACTATGTTAGGGTGTCAGCCAGGGGGGGCCTGACCTCAATGCAAGCAGGCCCTGGATTCAAAAGGAGCGGACAGTGAGACCCCCCCAGCCTACGCCTTCCCTCCACATACCTAGGAGTAGCTGGAACCTTTCCCCAAGAGACCAGCCCACCTTGAACCCATACTAAAGTGGATGCATGAAGTCATAACCCAATTCTTAACATTTTGTTCCTCTCTCTCTCTCTCTTCTTGGTAGTCTGGGAAAGCCTATGAATCCCATCTCAAAATAATGTTCTCAACCCCATTAGAGAAAATAATAGGAAGTCCATTATATCGAAAATCACTTCCAAAAATCTTTTTGGTTTTGAGTATTATTATGGTCTAATTATTCAGAAATAAATTAATACATTTTTAGGTCAGCTAACACTCCCCTTCTTGTTTTTCCTAAAACTCCCCTTGCCAAGAGTCCCTCCAGATCTCTTCCCCCCAAGTACAGTTTTTGAGTTCATTAAAGACACGTTTCTCTTTAATAAATTATAAATTCATAGGTGAAAACAAAACGTAACTTAAAATACTTCAGTGTCTCATTACTCATTACTACTCATCTTCTGCCAACGAGAAAATAAAATTCCACCCCCTTAATTAATTCAGTGAATATGAATAAAAACATCAACATGCTTTTTTTTTTTTTTTTTGAGACAATCTCACTCTATTACCCCAGGTAGAGTGCAGTGGTGTCAGCCTAGCTCACAGCAACCTCAAACTCCTGGGCTCAAGTGATCCTCCTGCCTCAGCCTTCCCAGTAGCTGGGACTATTGGCCGCCATGCCCAGCTATGTGCCCAGTGACATTTAAGGACCATAAGATAAAAAGCCAGACTGGGCTGAGGGTGGTGAAAATATAAAGGAGGATCAATAAAAATGGTTTTGGGGGGTAAATTAACAGGACTTAGTGACTGATTGTTGATAGGCAATAAAGGAAAGGAGTGAGTCAAAATAATGAAAATATTTCAGATTCGATCGTTTCACAGTGTTATGGTGAGAAATGGGGAAGACGGAAGGAGAGTCAGGAAGCTGGTGAGTTTGTGATGATAAGGAAATATCATCAAAAGTGGCAACCTTTTATTATAGGGGGAAAGTATTATAGAAACAAATCCTGCTGACACGACGATTTTGTAGTCATCTGTTTAGAGAGAGAGGTTCACTTCACTGGGGGTCTGGGCAATGAGATGCCTTCTAGGTAGGATAGCACAGACCAGAAGAGTGTAGGACCCCAAGAGCTAAGAGAGTTTTGAGATGACAGAAACAGCCAATAAGCAGATGCTTTTGAGAGACCAAGGGGTTCTCTGGCTTTGCCAAACCACCACCTAAACAACCTGTTGATGAGGCAAAGCTGAGTTCACTGCTGAGGGAGAACTCTACTTTGATAGGGTGTATGTTGTATCTCAGAGGGATGGGCAAAGTCAAGAGTATATATGAGATTTGGGGGTTTGGCTTAAGGTGGGTCTTTTATGCAGGGTATTGTTAGAACAATAGTTAGGACAGGATTAGTGGCTTCTCAAGATGAGAGTCTTCAGGTGAGGGGTTTAAAGAGATTTGTAGAGTAGAAAGATATTGGGTGCTATCTATTAAAAAGTAGAACAGTCTGATGTTCTTTTCAATGGGTTTTTCCAAGAAGTTCCTGAAATGAATAATAAAGTTATTTGTAACTTTCCTCTTATTGGGCAAGAATTTCCTGAGTAGGGGAGGGAAAAAAACCTTTTTCCTCTGTACTCTTATCTTCAGCACCTTAGGTCTGCTAATTAAACTGACAAAAGACAGATTAATTGGAGAAAAGGCATAAAAATGTTTGAAGTTCATATTTTTTATTTTTACATGCACAGAAGCCTTCATAGAAAAGAAGCGAAGACACAAAGAAGTAGTTAGACCTGGGGAATTATATAGCATTTTAACAAAGGGGTGATAAATTGTGAAGAAGTGACAAGACAAAGGAAAAGGGATTTGGGCTTCTAGGGGTGGTAAGTCACAGGAAGGAGGAGGGGACTAATGAAAAATAAGGGCTATTTTAATACAGTGTGTTTGTGCAGACCCATCTTGGTGCCAAATTTCTGTGTCCAGAAATAATTGTGGGTTTTTTCCTCTTCCTGGCGTGGGAGAGGGAAGGGGGAAGAATTTCACAAAGGGAAATTTATGTCTTGCTTTAACACGTGGGAAGGACAGAGAGAGAAGGCTCTTCCTGTGTTTGCTGATTCTTAATCGACTTTAGCTCAAAACAATCCTTATGCCAAAGTGGCATATTTGGGGATATCATGTTCTGATCCCCTTCACTGGAACAGTAAAGCCCATGAATGAAGACAGTGGAAGAGTAAGGTCACGTTAGTGAAGACAGTCGAGTAGCGTGTCATGTTCACACAGACAAGTCTCATGGCACAGGTGGTTTTGAGTTTCAGAAGTAATGAATTGCTAGCAAAGCTAGTTAGTAGGGAGTTCTTGACGCTCTTTGAAGCCATAAGGGTTTGAATTGCTCAAGAATTCACCCAAATTCACTCTCTCCCTTCATAGCTGCCATACCCCCACTTCCCAACCCCCAAGGCCTGCCCACATGTAGTCCAGTCTAGCCCCACAGCCTGCAGTGTGCTCTGCCACCTAAGCTACGTCCCAGGCAGAATGGTGCCACCAGATTGTTTTCAGCTATTCAATCAGCGAGGTCCTTATGTGCATACTATTGGAACTCATTTGCAGTGCTAACTCCAAAACACCCCATTTGAGAATCAAAAGCACAGAACTTTTTGCAGTCTGCTGCAATTCTTCTTGGGCTAAACGTTCACTGCAAAAAGCAGAAAAGAGAATTTTTAGATCACCACCATGTGTAAGGAAGAGAAACGCTTTGCTTCCCATATTTGGAATATCTGTGTAGCTCTGAAGCCTGGGGTGAGGGGGGAGGCTGAGCAGTCCCTCCCCCACCCATAGCCTTTCATCCTCTCTGTCTGCTCACTGTTGACAATTATGGCAGGAAGCAGCCTGGTCCCAATTTCCTGAAAATAGAACAAGAAGAGCAAAGGATTCACTTGCTGGCACCAGGAATCTCAGGAATCTTCATTCATCTCCAGCACTCTCAGATATCTGCCTTCCCTCCCGGAGAGAAACAGAATGTACCCACCCTGAGGTTGAGCAAATTTACCGCACCATCTGTGATCCCAGGAATATTTTTTTTCTCAGAGGCATATTTTTTTTCCTTGAGAACTTTTGTCTGCAGTTCGCGAGCCGTCAGCGTTAACACGCATGGCGTGACATAAGGCCCTGACTGCGTGTGGCATGCTCACCTTCACAGTGGAGCTGGAGGCAGCCGCTCAGATAGACACATCTCTATTAAAACTCTCGACTCTGTGTTAAACGATTTTGTTCTCGGTGTCAGTTCCTGCCTTAAAAAACGGCTGAGATGGAGATGGAGAATTGCACCATGAGTCAGCTGGAAAGGATGCACAGAAGACAGAAGTTCTGCAGTGGGTTTGGCTGCATCTAATGCACAATCCTACAGCTGACATCTAGAGTTGACAAAATGAAGACCAGCTATTCTCTGAGGGTGGCATCAGCACTGTGTTAATATCCATAATGACCACGACTCACTGGATCGCTTTCCATGGGTGGCACACGTATGAATTATAGTCCACAACAGCAGTGTGTAGCAAACATCACATTTTTCCCCCTAAACTTAAAAAGAATCTGATATGATCTGCCATCCCCTTAGGTTGCCATGTAATTCTATTTCAGTCATTATATGGGTTCCCTGTGTACAACCCATTATTTGAGAAAATTCCAAGAGTCGTTAATACAGGACATTAAGGAAAATGCCCCCCAGTTTTCAGCTCACAAGGTCACTTCTGACTTGCCCATTGTCCATAATGTAGACAAACAAGGGACTGAATCCACCTTTCAGTTGGGTAAATTATTTAACCTCCCTAAATCTCAATTTCCTTTTCCATAAAGTAATCATCTCTGCGTCATTGTGAGGATTCAAAGAGGGAAGGGAAGTACATGCCTTTCCCAGAGCAGGTGTCTGAGGGGTCTTTCTTCCCACACCTGCCCTCATAACACACCTGCCCCCAATCACGCCACACTTATTCATTCCTCCTTGGTCCCCAGCACTCTATGAAGCATATGAGACAGAAAAGTCACCGTGCACGCTCTTGAGGCGCTTGTAATGTTGGAGCACAGAAAAGATAATTACTAAGCCTTCTACTTTAGCCTCAAAAAAATTCTGTTGCATCATTTTTGGTGCTGTGAACAGTGGGGGGCAAAGAAAAATTGCCTTCCAAGCGTGGGATGCCTGGGGACTACAGAAGACCAGGAGGTATGGATGATGATGAAGAAGAATCTGTGATTATTTCTGTCTCCAGATACTGCAGTCGAGATCACATTGACTTCCCTCATCTAGAAAATGTGGATCTTCCACCAGGCAGACATTTCTGTAAATCATGAAGGCACAGCCAGCAGGCACGAGCAAGTTATTTAGAAAAAGGGGCTTATTTATCTCCATCAAAGCCGGCTGCCGTGTTTTCTTTTCTGACATTCCAAGCATGTTCTTTGACTCTACAAGTCATTTTGCAAACCTGGGAAACAATGAAAATGACAAATGGGACATATCCAAAAAGAAGCTGGGAGCAGGAGGGGAAAACATTTCCATTTTGCTTCATGAATTTATAAACTTCACATTCTCTCACACCTAACTCCTCTTGACTCTTTCCTCTATAAGGAAATTAGTTTTTTTGACAGCTTACAGAGATTTTTCCCATGGAGATTGTTAGAAATCTGTCATGCATTGGACTGAAACTGACCACCTGGATGCCTAAGCTATTAAATCAGTACCTTTTCATAGACAGTGTATTATACTGTTTGCTAAATGGTTTTTTAATTAGTCCTAAAGGATCATGATTCCTGTATCTATAAATTCATAATATCCACAACAACATTAGATAACAATTGGTGTTTAGGACTGTCCTGTATTGGTAACATTGTACCTGGGAAAGGGAGTCATACATGGCACATCTGTGCAAAAGAAAGTCCCATAAAGGCAGGGCAGGACCTCCAGTCTGTAGTCTGTTTGATAGCAGGGACTTTGTCTTCTGTTTTTGCCATAGCATCTATCACAAAGCTGGGTATACAGTAGGTTTTCAATAAATGCTTGAATTGAACTTCCTTCTGCCACAGGTGGCACAGAGACAGGAATGACAACTCTAGTGTTATCACAATTCCTAGGTGTTCTTTATTTCTCCTGGAAATTGGTCTAAGAAAACGAAGAATGTATTTGCTGCAAAAGACAGTGTGTCAAATTTTCTACCTTGACCAGCCTGAGCAAGAGCGAGACCCCGTCTCTACTAAAAATAGAAAGAAATTATCTGGCCAACTAAAATATATATAGAAAAAATTAGCCGGGCATGGTCGTGCATGCCTGTAGTCCCAGCTACTCGGGAGGCTGAGGCAGTAGGATCGCTTAAGCCCAGGAGTTTGAGGTTGCTGTGAGCTAGGCTGACGCCACGGCACTCACTCTAGCCCGGGCAACAAAGCAAGACCCTGTCTCAAAAAAATAAAAAAATAAAAAAATAAAAATTTTCTACCTTGAACTCTAATGAAACCAGCTGTAAAAGAAAATGATGAAATAAATTCTTTCGATAGGCTTAATAACAGCCTCAGGAGGATGCTAAGTCACGGCTAATATGCATATTATTTACAAGAAGTATGGCAATAAGAAAGCAGCATAAATAATCAGAAAAGAAAAACATCCCATTGGGCTTCTTAATCAGCAAATTAGAGTTGTTTCAAGGGCATTCAGCACCCAGGGTTGTCACATTCTCAACATGCTCCTCATTCCCCTTGATCCATATGCTCAGTGATTAATTAGGATATATATTCAGTTGCTGTAACAAAGACTCCACAATAAAAAAAAATGGCTTCAACCAAATTAAAGTTTATTTCTCTTTCACCTAAGACACCAGGTAGGCATTCCAGGGTAGATACTGTGGCTCCACTATCTTGAGGGGCCCAGGCTGTTGTTATTATATTTCTCTGCCATCCTCAACTTGAGGCTTTCACCTTCTATCCCAATGTGGTGGTTCTAACTCCTGCCATCACAATTGCATTCTAGCCAGCAGAAACAGAAGAGGAAAAGTTTAAAATACGCCACTTTCCTTTGAAGGCATAACACACAGATTTCTCATATTAGTTCCTCCAGAATGCAATGTTTTTGCCAAGTGCAAAGGAGGCTTGAACAGAAGACGTTATTCTGGGCTATTCTGGGCATAGTTAAAATTTGAGATTTGTATTATCAAAGGAAGAGGATGAGAATGGATACTAGGGAACAGTCAGCAGTCTTTGCCACTCTACGTGTGTTGTTTACTAATTTTCTCGCTCTTTCCGGGTGACCTAGAGCAGTAATTCTCAAACTTGTTTAGGAGGTGAAGTACCTGGGAATCACAGCCCACATGTGAACATGAGATGTTCAGTGTCAATGTTTTAAAAAAAAGTCTACCGTGGAACATTAGTCCCGTAAGATAGACTGGAGAAAAACGATGGTGCTAGGGTCAAACACCTTTGGGAAATGTGACCCCATGCTTTCCTGAAGATATGTAGGTACATTCTCATTTTATAGACTCTGAAGAAGTGGCTTAATTTTGTTTAACCAGTATTCCCTGAATACTGGTCATTTGACTGAAGACTGTTCTTTAGGTAAGCCCCAAATCCCACAAAATTAATGTGCTGCAAAATACACATTTGGAAAAAGATGTCATTTCACTCTCCAAAGTGGGAACAACTTTATTAGCAGGAAATATGACTGCTAAGTATAATAATAAGAAAATCACAACTGTAAGCTCTTGTGTTCCAAAGTAAAACAAGCCATTGGACTAAGAATAATCAGGTGTTTCTGAGTCTCTGGTTTTATATATATATATGTGTGTGTGTGTGTGTGTGTGTTACTTTTTCACTTGTTTTATCCCACAGGGTAGCAGGTGCAAAAAGCTTTAGCAACAATATAAGAGAATAACTTGTAAAACCTTTTATGGATTGATTAAATTCTACCAGGAACTGGGAAATTCCCTCAGTGATGTGTGAATGAAACACCTGAGCCTAGGTCACAAAATAGTCCACAGGAGAATAGCTTGAAAATCAATAGGCTTTTTAAAAACGGTTTCTCCTTTAGAACACATGTAACCTATTTTGGGAGCCATGACTCACCCACAAGATATAGCAAGTTTGAGGATATTTTTTCCCCTATGTGCTGGAACTTCACACTTGTATCAGTTTCCAATTATTATTGACCCTTGCCTCTCAAAAATTTTTAATAAATAACAGTCCACTTTGCTGATTCATTAAATAGGAACAGCAATTTCACATAGTAATATATAGGCTGTCCTGCATGACCCCTCACTGAGAACTCTAAATTGTTTGCATGCTTCATGTACTAGGACGTGGTCTCTGTTTTTCCTTCAATGTGCCAGAAATAACAATATTTTCAAAATTCAGGTCATGTGGCCCCTGGCCCACCCATGGTTTTGAAGATCTGTTGGCAACTTTTCCCATTATATGGTTCCATCACTATAAAATGGTTCATTTAAGTGAAGAGTTTCTGTTTGTATAAAACAAATTGGGAGGCAAATGAGTTATTATAAGGTGAATAACCTGAGTTCCAACCCATTTGTTTCTTCCTTTTGCCTTTTGTTTCTGGATGAACTTATACATGCCCATGGCTTCACCATTGATGTAGAACGGTGATCTTAAGTCTGTATTTCCAGTTCAAAACTCACTGCTCTAAACTCCAAACTTTTCTCAACTCAGACACCAAGCAAGAATGGTACCACAATCCACCCAGTTCCCCTATAAACCTAAATGTCATCCAAGACCCTAGTCTTCTTTTGCTGCTATAACAAATTGCCACAAACTTGGTGACTTAAAAATTTTATTATCTTACAGTTCTGGAGGTCAGAAGTCTGACATGGGGTTTCACTGGGCTCAAATCAAGGTGTAAGCAGCGTTGCATTCCTTCTGGAGAATCTATTTCCTTGCCTTTCCCAGCTTCTGGAGGCTGCCATGTGCCTTGGCTTATGGCCGTCTTTCAGGTTCAAGCCCAGCTATGGCCTGTCAAGTCTTTCTCATGGTGCGTTACTCTGTGCTTCTGTTGTCATGTCTCCTCTTCTGACCTGGACCTTCCTGCTTCCCCCTTTCACTCGTAAGGACGCTTGGGATTACGTGGGGCCCACCTGGGTATTGTAGAATGATCTTTCCATCTCAAGACCCGTAATCACATCTACAAAGCCCCGTTGACCACGTGTATTGGTTTGCTCGGACGCCATAACAAAATACCATGGAGTGGCTCATACACACAACAGAAATTTATTTTCTCCTGTTCTGGAGGTTGGAAGTCCAAGATCAAGGTGTCAGCAGGGTTGGTTCCTTCTGAGGCCTCTCTCCTTGGCTTCCAGGTGGCTGTCTTCTCCCTGCCCCTGCATCCTCCCATGGCCTTTTTCTATTCATGTTCATTTTCTCTCCCTCTTCTTACAAGGACACCAGTCCTCTTGGATTAGGCCCCACTCTAATGCCTCATTTTAATTTAACTGCCTCCTTAAAGACTGTATCTCCAAATACAGCTGTAGTCTGAGCTACTGGAGGTTCAGAACTCAACATATGAATTTGATGAATTATTGATGAATTATTCATCAATAAAAAGGCCACAATGCAGCCCATAATACTGACTCGGCCCACTTGTGAGCTCTTTAGCCTTGATTGACTTAACTGCTCTATTCTTGAGTTTCCTTATCTGTAAAACTGGGAAGTAAGAGGACCTACCCCAAATGCTTATTTGAAAAAGTAAACAAGATAATTTATGACCTAGTGCAGTGCCAAACACACAGTTTGCATTCAACAAATGATACCTAATTAAAATACAAAAACAAAAAATTAAAGTAGTCTGCTCTGACTGCCTATCTTTATCTTTGGTTTGAGCTGTCCCTTGGGAATGTCCTCCCATCGCATTAGCACAAGCCTAGATTGGGAATAAAAGAGAAAGGGAAAATCTGCACCTTCAAAAAAATTGATTAAAAAAATAACAAAAAATTGATGTTAAAGAGAAAATGTAAATTCTCTCTTAATCAGTTTTGGCTTCAGAAAGTGAAAAGCAACACAAAGTATATGAAAACCTAAGAATGCCCTTTGTGGCGGATACAATGGCTCTGTCTCTTGGTTGTGGTGGTGGGTTCACGGATGCGAATATCTATCAAAACTCCTCAGGTTGAGCACTGCTGAGGTCTGAGTGTTTGTATATATACACAAAATCTGTGTGTTGAAATCCTAACCCCCAAGAGGGTGGTATTACCAGGAGGGGCCTTTGGGGGGTGATTATCGATTAGGTCAGGAGGGTGGAGCCCTCACGAATGGGATTAGTGCCCTTAATAGAAGCAGCCTGAGAAAAATAAATTTTCGTTGTTCACAAGCCATCCAGTCTGTGGCATTTGGTTACAGAAGGCTGAACAGATTAAGACGTGGCCTTTATTAGCTCATTAATCATGACAGATGTAACATACTAATGTAAAATGTTAAAAGTAGTGAAAATTGGTTGTGTAGTGTATGGCTACTCTCCTGCTTTTGTGATGATTTTTGTAAATGTAAAACTGTTATAAAACAAAGAAAACATTTAAAAAACAAAAGGATGTGCGCTTTAAGTAGGTCGAATTCATTGTGGGTAAAGTATTCATCAGTAAAAAGTGTTAACAACTATATATTTGTATCAATAATTCAAATTATTTAGATGTCTAAAGGCGATCATTTTCAGCCTAGCAAAAATTAACAAAAATAATTCCGAGCCCCTGGGAGGTGGGGGGAGAATGCTGCTGTGTACTCATTAGCACGTTTCAGTTTCAAGGGGCGGAAACTCCGTGCCCAGCTGGCTTGATCACAAGGGATTTTATTGGCTCAGGTAAATGAGCAGCGGCTGTAGGCACAGCTGGTTACACCTGGCTGATGTCGTCAGGACCTGGTTTCTCTCTCCTCACCTTGGCTTCTTCAGCCCCAACTGGAAGTGAACCAATTCAGCAAGAGCCACTTTCACTGCAGTTGCCTCAGGGAGCCAGGAATCTCACAGCTGAACTTTCCTTGTTGTTCTAATTTGAACACAAAATAGAAGCAAGAGAACCAAAACTAAATAATTAAATAAGTCAATCTGGAAAAAATGGCTATTTTCGTGTTATAGGTTGACTTGTAACCCCTCAAATTCCTATGTTGAAGCCCTAAGCACTAGTAGCTCAGTATGTGACTGTATTTGGAGATGGGGCTTTTAAAGGTGTGATTAAGTGAAAACAGAATCATTAGGGGTGAGCCCTAATCCAATAGGACTAGAAGAGATTAGGACACAGACACGCACAGAGGAACCACCATGTGAGGACACAGGGACAAGACAGCCAGAAGCCAAGGAGAGAGGCCTTGGAAAAAACCAACTCTGCCAACACCTTAATCTTGGACTTCAGTCTCCGGAGGTATGGGGAGATACATGTCTGTTGTGGAGGGCATGCTTTGTGAAGACAGGCCTGGCTGACTAATATATTTAGCTAACTGGCCACCTGGCCAGTGGATTTTCAGTGCCCACCTTGTCCCCAGATGGGGTCTCCCCTCTGGCATCAAGGTAGCTGCCAAGGATCCTGGGCCACCTCCATCCCGGGTCACAGCCCAGTGCCAGCTGGGATCCTGACAGCCACTCTGGGTGGAGGGCATAGATTGTGTGTGTCAGGCAACGATACTTTGCATTTATAGTACAATTCTTTCTTTTTGTTTTGTACTTTCATGTTGATGACCTCCCTATCTATTCTCTAAGGCAGAGCCAGGCATCTCTTTTTGACTTCTAAAAGAGGCTTTTGGAACCCACGGACCACAGTTGTGAAAACGGAAGCTTTTGTTTTGCATGAGCCAGGCATTGTAGGAGGAAAGAGAAGGCTTTTTCCCTTAAAAGGCAAAGCTTGAAAAGAGCAGGGTATAACATGTATTCACTAAATTGGTCTAAAAATAGAAATTCATAGAGTCAGACCTCCCTGCCCTGCAGAAAAGGATGAAGGAGGAAGAGGAGAGAGAGAATGGAGCCTCCTTGACCTTCAGCACTGCATGGAGAGGTGTGGAGTAGACATCAAGGAAATTCAAGCTCTAGCAGGTGGACACCCTCAGTCTGCAGCACCGAGAGGCTCGGGGGGCTGTCCCAGAGACCACGGCCACACCAGGCAGTGTAGCACGTCTCCATGCTGAGTGGCATTGGCAGTGCTGGCCTTATGCCAGGCAAGGAGGCATCTCGTCAACAGCCGCCTGCACAGGACCTGCCAATGAGGGAACAGAGTGGCACCTCTTAGAGCTTCAGATTTTGGCTGGCTCATGCAAACCTCTCTTTGGAGACAATGCCCATGTAGGAACAATTTTAATCTCTCCCAAATGGAGGGTGATGCCTTGGAAACTCAGAGAAGGCGGAGACATGGGGGAAGGGGAAGTCCCAGAACCTGTACTTACATGGGACTGAGCAGAGCTAGCGAGAGAGTTCTGCCTCATCACCCTCACACGGCAAGCTGACAACTGAACCCCTTTATATCTGTGCACCGCCGGCCCAGGAACTCCTGCAGTGCCCTGGCTGACTTCAGCTTGGTCTTGTGCTCCACCACCCTTACCCCTCCATGGGGAGCGGATTCCAAATGCAAATAGGAGGCTGGTACCAGAAGGAGCTGACTTGCTGCTTTAGTGGCATTGTGGCTTTGGGTGGCCAAAAACAACAGTTATCCTGTATAACATCATGTTATATTAATACTTTCAATTTTCCCCGAAAGAGAACGCTGTTTTTGTCCTCCTAAATTCACATACACTACCCAGAAGCTCTTGACCTTCCTGGAATCTTTGATCAGTAGTTGTGGTCAGTGCATAACAACTGCAGAGCATAAGAGGCATCCTAATAATTGGATGATGAGGCCAGGAAGGGCCAGTCTTATAGGAGTAATGGGAATTCACACAAAGAAAAGGAGTTAGCTATTTGCGTAAATATTGCCAGGGTGCCAACCACGTTAAATGATATTTTGCAAATGTGGGTCAGGGGATGAGTGTATCTCCCATGGATTTTCGGAATAACAAGGTGCCTGCCCCAGGTCTTGTCAAGAAGACACCAATAAGGCATATCACGGGTACTGGCTGGAGGAGGAGCCTCCAGAGTGCTGGCGTGGTTCTGGATCTTGACCTGGGCGTTAGTTACCAGGTGTATTCAGTTCATTAAAAAAAAAAAAAGTCGCTAAACTATATACTAATATTCTGTGTTCTTTTTAGTATGTGTTTGCATTTCAGAAAAAATTAGAGAAGAGGCAGAAAGACAAAGAGACAGAGATACCCTTGTAAATTATGCTACAATCCAATGTCTAAGAATTTTGAAGCTGTCCCCTTGTGATGAAAGTCATTGATCATTGGTAGGGAATATGGACACCCAAGAATTTGGTAGTGGGACAGTTTTAAGGTTTACCCGGGTCTTTGTATGGGAAAAACAGACTGACAGATTGAGTGTCCTGGCTACAGATTGGGCTCTTCTATTATGAGCAGAGAGGATGCTCTGAGGTTCCTCACTCACCTGGTGCGTGTCCAGTTTCTTCCGATCGGCTGCCATGCTCCCCTGCCAGCCTTGGGGGCCTGACTGTTTCCCAGATATTTTGATACCCACCAGGGGTTGTACCCAGTGCTGGGTGTAAGACCTCCAACCTCTGTTAGCACAAGCCTACCATCCTTCACTCAAAATCCTTGGGGCTAGATGTGCTTAAAAATGCAGGTACCCTTAAATTCTAGAAAGGAAACATAGTGCATATATTAATATATAATATATTGGTATTATAATAGATACCACACACATATATACAATGTATCAATTATATAACATCTGCAGCAAAGTCTGGGGCAACACTATGAAATGAAACATGTATTTCTGGAGTGTAATTCATGAGTATTCACATGAAATAAGATAAAAGGAGACTAAATATTTTATATCAGTTTGGGGAAGTTTTGCTCCCTAGTAAGTATAAAAATTGTTAAAGATTTGGGGATTATAGGTTGCAGATAAAGGATTCTAAACCTATATATGCTGACCATTTTAAATCAGGAAATTAATATTCTGAGTTTATAAATTTCATAGAACTGTTATTACTGTGAATATATGTCTTAGAGTCTGATACCTACCCACCCTCACCCCCCAGGTAAATTGGTAAGAATAAAATAGCTGGAATTGGTCAAGCCAAGTAAACCGCTGGGCAGACTGCCCCTCTCTAACGGGTGGCCGTCCTGGGAGGAGTGGATGACAATGTCCTGCGGTCCTCTCTCTCTCCAGCCTCCTACCAGGCAACACTAATTTTTGGATGTCATGCCCTACCTAAGATTTTCCCCTTCATCCCTTTCTAGAAAATCTCCTAGGAGATTTCAGTGATCCAGTAAATAGTTGCTGAAGGAAAAGTCATTCGATTCATTAGATTGAACAAATATTTGAATCTATGCATTAGTTCTGTGCTATTTTAACCCACATGGATTTGATCCTCAAGTTACGATGAGGTGCCCTAACAGAGAGTCAATGTCAATGTTTCTAAAATGTTGGTGGCTACCATCAGGATTTGGCTGCACATTTAAAACTGGGAGTTTTCTGCCCTTTTCTTTGGAGAGAGTTGGGAACCCCATTTGGAGGGTCTTTGGGGAAGAAGGAAGGAAGGCAGGGAGAGAGGGGGGGTAGTAAGTCTTCACAATTCCTGCTCTCCAGTTTGGGAAAACATGGAGCTTAATTGCTCTGTTTTTATTGTGTGCCGAATTGCGGCTCTCCAGGCTGTCTGGAAGGAGGCCATGAAATGGGGAGAGGTTTTCGCCCTCTCTTTAGGCCGTAGAAAGAAAAGGAGTCCAACTCGGAGGACATGGTCGAGGAAATGCCATTGTGGAGGGTGAGCTGGCCACAGCAGTGTGGCACCTGGCCAGGTGCTAAGCACAGAGCCAGCCGGGAGAGCCCCACCTCCCACCCAGGGAAGAGGAGAGGCTTAAGAACTCTGTCAGCAGTGATGTCCATTTTTAGGTTTGGTTTTGTTTCGGTTTGCTTTAGGTTTGGTTTGGTTTTAGTCTTCCCTTTAGCCGTCTGTTTGCAAAGCCTTGTTAAGCATCTTGGAGGAGAGCGCTGAATCTGCGAGGAGAATAAATACAACCAGGAAAGAAAATGCTGAGACCGAACATGAGGTGAGAGAGGTCAGATAACTGCGGTACAGCCCGTACCCATTTATTGACTGGGGCAGGCAGCCAACAGTTTACAGAGAATATTAAAAGCAAAGATGGACTCCTGTAAAAAAAAAAAAAATCAATGGATAATGACTTGGCACCTCCAACAGTGCAGGTGACAGTACACAAATGGAAAGGGTAGCAGGGATCACAGAACAAGAGGCACAACTTCTGCCTGGGAGACAGACACAGGACAGGGCAGCATGAGACCCGCAGGAGGACCAGGCTGCATGACCCTGAGATCGATTTCAAATCTTGCCTTCACCACCCAATGGCTCTGTAACTTGGGAGAGTCCTTGAAAACTCTCTGAGCCTGTTTCTTCACCTAATAAATACATTTGCTTATTCCTGCTTCATTGGACACATGTTAAAATTGTTTATGTAATGCTTTTAGCAGATATTCCATAAATACTCATCAGCATTGTTTATACACAGATTAGGGTTTATTAGTGAAGATTCGAAATTGATCTGTCCTTTAGAGCTTATTACATATAAATCTGTTAGTGAAAAATATCATTCTCATTACAGAGGATGGACTCAGTATTTAAAAATGATTGTGTGTTATACTGATGAAACCCTAGGAAAAAGAAAATTTTGAAATCCATCAGAGTCCCAAAAATGACAATATCTGATGTGCCAAGTATTGATGGCCATGTAATGTAACTATGTAGTGACTCCCAAATATTGGTGTTGGCAATGAAACAAGGAATAATCATGTTGGAAAGCAATTCAGCAGCATGACCCAGCATTTCTACCCTAGTTATATATTAATGTCTTCTAGGAACTTTCCTCTGGGCAACAAGGAGACATGTGAGAATCCTTACTGTAGTAGTTTCTAATAGAAAACAAAACAAACCTCTGAAAAAACCAAATATCCATTAGTGGAAGAATGAATAAGTAAATTCACTTGTAGACAAACAACAGAATGCCATTCAGAAGTTAAAATGAATAAACCACAAGAAAAGCATGTTGCAAGAAGATATGTACAGCAAAAATACTAATAAGATGCTTATAACCATTCAAGGCAATAATACATTGTTTGGAAAAATTAAATATTTAGTTAAAATAGAAAAGCGTATGTGGTAATTATAAATATCAAGGTTAGGATGGCTGTTATTGCTGAGGAAGGAGAGGAATGTGATTGATTGGTGGGGGTGACAGAGGGAGCTTCCAACATATCTGTAATATTGCCTTTCTATTAAAAGAAAAATATTCTGGAGCAAATATAGCAAAAAAATTAAATCAAGCAAAAAAAAAAAAGACAAAGCTTGGTAATGAGTATATTGTTGTTCATTATATTATTCTCTCTACTTTTATGAATATTGGAAATAGTTCACATTAAACAAAATCAGGTCTTCAAGGTTCCTGTAGGAAAATGGAGACCACCTAAATCTAAGTCTCTTTACACGTTCTCCAAAAACCATGCAGATGATCTAGTAGGAGAAAAATAAAAACACCCATAATCAATGCCTACAGCAAAACTAGGAGACAAAGAATATTAAAAATCTCATGTACATGGGGAAATAAATATCTAAAACCAATAGAATAGACAGCTGCAGAGCCCATATCAGAATGAAGAGTCAGGTGAGGAGTACAGACAAATGCAGTTGGTATGACAGTCCAGCTGAGAAAACCAATAAAATCAATGACAAAAGTAGTGTAAACAATAAGAGAATTCAATAAGGCAGCAGGGTAGAAAATAAACATTGAAAGATCAATAACTTTCATATGTATGATCAATCACCAGTTAGAAGGAGTGATGGAAAAGAAAACATCATTTTCAGTAGCAATAAAAGAAAAATAAAATTCTTAGGAATGCACTAAACATAAAGATTGCAAAAGCCATACAAGGAGCACTTTCAAAACATGCCTGAAAGATACAAAAGTTGGACAAAGGAAAAGGTACTCCTTGTTCTCAGTTGGGATGACAACATTCAAAAGATGTCAGTTCTTTACTGATTAATATGTAAATTTAAAGTGATGCCAATAAAAATAACAATGATTTCTTTTTGTGGAGCAAGACTAGTCGATTCTAAAGTCTGAAAAGATAAATAAACAAGAAAACCAGGAACCAGTTGAAAAAGAAAAGCAAAGAGGGAAACAGGCCCTACAATATAGTCAAACAGAGTATAAAGCCTCTATAATTAAAAGTGTTGGCATGGCATGGAAGTAGATGATCCAATAGAACAGAATAGAAAATCCAGGAATAGTCCCAAATACATGTGAAATTTAGTATATGGTGATGGTGGTGTCTCAATTCACAAAAGAGAAGATGGATGTTTTACTAAATGATGTTTGGACAGCGGGATAGCCATTTGAAAAAAGATGAAATTGGACTATATTTTATGCCATGAACCAGAATAGATTCCAAATGGGTCAGAGATATAAATGTTAAAGAAACAGAAAAATGCATAGGAACCATGAGAAGTATGAGTGAGTTCCAGGTGTAGGGTATAGAAAGTCTTTCTACCTGTGATTCAAAATCTAGAAGCAATTAAGAGAAGATTAATAAATTTGACCATATAATAATAAAACCCATTCTATTTTTACATGGTAAAATTCCATCAACAGAAGTTAAAAAATAAATGACAAACTGGGATAAATTGTTTGCAACTTATATAAAGAGCTCTTAAAAAATAAAAAGGGTAAAACATCTGAGAGAAAGAAGAGTAAAAGAGAAGAACCAACATATCACAGAAATAGACCCACAAATGGTCCTTGAGCATGTGAATAGAGGTTCAATCTCACTCATCCTAAAAGAAATGAAAATTACAACTACACAAAACAAAGTTACAATTTCACACTTGTTAGACTGGCAAAATTTCAGAAGGTTGATAATACATGTTGATAGTGAAAAAATAGGGATAGAGACACTCTCTTGCATTGCTGGTAGGACAGCACAATGGTATGCCCTTCCTATGCAAATGGCATGAAAGGGAATTTGAAAATAGATAACAAAACCATGTATGCATTTATCCTTTGACTCGGTGATCCAACTTCTGCTTTCACCAACTGAAATTCTTTCACTACGAGACACAGAAGGAATTGGCATGGTTTAATCACCCCATCCACACACAATTTTCCTAATGCAGAAAAGTAGAGAGAGCACTATGAATCCAAGCATCTGAGGCCATCGATATGACAGCAGGGGCATCTCTAGGTAGTCCAGGGGAAACAGAGTCAGGAGGAGGTAGAGTGGCAAGGGGTAGAAGTGGGGGGCAGGGTGGGTCTAGAACATGGCTTGCATTTTGCAATCTTCTGGAATATGATGCATAGGCTTGGATTAAATGTTTAGGGGAAAACAGACCTAGTGCAGAGGAAAAAGTTGAAAACTTTATTCCAAATTCGCTCATTTCCTAGCTCTCCTTCTTAATTCTAAAACCATAGCATTTCTCTATAACAGTCAGAATTTACCCCATCACAATGAGATTCCATGTGGCAAAGAGACCAGGTGAGCCGGTCATATTGAATTAACTTCTGAATTTGCTTTACAGATGTGTGAGATTGCTCAGGGAGGACAGACCAAAGTCCTCTGTGCAAGATCACTTTCACTGTTCTGTACACAGCAGACCTTTGTCATAAGATTTCAAGGTGAATGGCATTCCTTGGAATTGTGCAACATGTAGCCCTGAGGGGGATATGTCTGGATTAGCAAAAACCCATCTCGACTATGAATATTTGGAGAACAACTAGAAATGGCATGTGCTTCACTGTAGTATCATCTCTGGGCAGGAGAGGGACCCTATCATCCCCCAAATTCAGGCCTCCTTTAGTAAACCTTTAATGGGATATTTGCTTTAAAAAACATTGTTTAGGTGGGAAAGAGAAGGTCGCTTTTTCCCCAATTTAGCCATTTCTGTCTCTGTGCTTAGAAGGATGATTTTTTTTTTTTTTTACATTCACCAAAGTGTCACTTAATGAGAAGGGCAAGATGTTCTCCAGATAATAAATTATTAATGGGAACTTTTTCCTCTAGAAGGAAATTAAATGAATAGCTGGTAGTCCTGTTATTAGATTTTGAATGACTTTAATTTCTTAACACCAACTGGAGAAAAATAACGAGTGTTATAATGTATAATTTCTTATAATAGTAATAATAGAGATTTTATCTGCAATCTTATTATTCAGTGAGAAGGTTACCAAGCAATTTACCAGAGTGTGGGCTAAGGATTATGAAACGCCACTTACACACAAGTGATAAAATGTGTTGCCATGGTGAAGGACTGGTCAAAACAGGATAGTATTCTGGCTCATTTGACATTTATCAAAGCAATGATTATCTGAGATAAAGAAAGCAACTTCATGCTCAGTCTGTGAACCTTTTGAAAAAAATGCAAAGAATAGCTGAAAACTAAAAATTCTAAATCCCTCTTTCTGAAACTTGCCTGTTGATATCATCTGGAAAGTTTTAAAACATACTGAAGCCCAAGTCCCATGCTCAAGATTCTGGTTTTATCAGTGTAAGGTGCAGTCTGGAAACTGGGATTCTTAACACTCCCCAGGTGATTCTAATCTGCAGCTAGTTGAATAAACGTATTCTAGATGGTGACACATCCTTCCGCCCAAAGACTACAGTGAAAGTGAAGCTTATTGTTCACATATTTGTGACTCAACATTAATAAGGGCTTTGTTTTAAGGGTAATTGTATTGGTGTGTCTAAACACCAATGAAAAATAGAGATACAGAAATAAAATAGAAATAGAACATTTAATAGAATAACATGATATATTTATTAACATAATAATATTACAGTTTATATATTAAGTATCCATTAATATAATATGTAAAATAATAATAGACATATAACAAAATATAATCTCAGAGTTTATAAAGATATACATTCAAGTAAATTTAATCAGAACTATATTAGTACACAATGAGAAATAAATTTTATTTCCAGAGACTATCCAGTATTTATGCATTTTGAAAAAAAACAGGGCCCTCATCTATAAAATCAGGCTGCGGCCAGGTAATACTTGAATTACAGGAAAAGCAATAGATATGGTTTGAGTAGCAGTAAGCGCACCATATTTGGTTTCCATTCAAACCTGAATTAGGTAGCCTCATTACATTTCATGGAGTCAAACTATTATATAGATGTAAGCAAATGATCCCAGAAATGCATGGATTTGATCAAAAAGGACATCAAATTTAAATCAGTGAGGCAACAGCTCACTGGTATGTCAGACTTCATATATCCATTCACAAAGCATTTCTTGAACACTTAATACTTGAAAAGCAATGCCACTTTGTGAAAATGGAAGAACGAGGACTCCAGCTGTATCTGTAAAGTGTTATTACTTAAAAAGAATCTAAAGCAAGTATCAGTAAATTATACCATTTATTTAGTGTGGCTGATGGATACATTATGTCTACTCTATTATTTTTTATACTTTTATGTTGGTTTGAAATATTTCATTTAAGAAAAGTTGAATTCAACATGGACTCTAAATTGAAGAAATCTACCATCAAGAAGATAAAAGAACTCATGAACAATGATAAGTCTGAAGGTAATACATAACATATTACTTTCTTTAATTTCATTTTCTTTTTTTAAATTTCAGAATACTATGGGAGTACAAACATTTTGGTTACATATATTGCCTTTGCATCACCCAAGCCAGAGCTACAAATGTACCCATTCCCCAGACAATGGGCTCTACACCTATTAGTTATGAATTTACCCATCCTCTCCACCCCCGCCCCGCACCCGCCTGGCACCTGATGAATAATACTTCCATGTGTGCACCTAAGTATTGATCAGTTAGTACCAGTTTGATGGTGAGTACATGTGGTTATATCTCTTCAAGTATCACAAGATTTTCCAGACTTGTGATACTTCACTTCAAAAAATGGCCTCTATCTCCAACCAGGATAATCTAAGAGGTGCTAGTTCACCATTGCTTTTTATGGTTCAGTAGTACTCCATGGTGTATACATATCACATTATATTAATCCACTCATGTATTGATGGGCACTTGGGTTGTTTCCACATCTTTGCAATTGTGAATTGTGCTTTTGACAGTTCAGAGAAGGTGTCGAATGGATGTCTTTCTATATGGTGGTTTAGGAACCCAGGTTCCATCATCTCATAGTCCTGCCATTTCCTACAGCCTCTTGGTCCATCACTGGTTCTGGGGAACAGAGGGAAAGATTGCATGGGAGGTTTGTCATCAGTCAGACTGAAGTCTTGCATACGTCACTCCTGCCAACTTTCCACTGTCTAGAACCCAGTCACATGGCTGCCCTGCAGTGGAGGCTGCAAAACGTGGTTTAGCCCCTTGCCCAGGAAGAATAGGAAAAGGGTTTGGTGAGCATCTTGCCAGTCTCTGTTGGCGATTGTGTGTAACGTGAGAGGGCAGATGCAGTGCCGAGGAAAGAAAGTGCTCAGAGGAAAGAAATGCTGTGTTTGGCAGAAGGGGCAAAGAAACGTTTGATGGGAAAGGTGATGTCTGAATTAGAACTTGAAAGGCTTGGAAGTGCAGAGATAAATTTTATTTGGGGTGGGGGTAAAAGCTGTGTACAAAGGTAGAAAGATAGAAAATATAGAGCCCATTCAAGGAACAGAGAACAAACGTGGAAGAGTATAGCTTAAATAAGTTGGGCTGATATTCAGTTGGCATGCACAGGAAGGCTATGCCAGCTGCTCAAAGAATGAAATACTTCTGAACTAGGTATAAAAAAGCCACTGGTCCCAGCCCTTGAGTGTCCACATGGCCATCCTGGCTCCCACCTGGGCTTTCTAGACCACCCCACTGTCCCAGGAGTTGTCCCCAACACCACAAGCTCCAGTGCTGAGGCCCATTGGTTTTGATTGTTAGTGTCCATATTTTACCAGCTACTACACATTTTGTACATCATCTCTGAGCACAGGGTTACGAGAGAGTCTAACAGCAGGATTTGGACAGGTGGGCTGGAGTTGGTTCATGGTGTCCTCAAATGCTGCACTGCAAAATTTGGATTCTATTCATTAAACCGGAGGAGAATGTTCACCACAGATTTTTTTTTTTTTTGAGTAGGCAAGTAATATGATCAGAGCTCTGTTGAGAAAGATGATTTGACAGCAGCTAATTTAGGATGATGTGAAGAGAGAAAAAGTAGAAGCAAGCATTGAATGATCTTTGTAAATGCATGACACCAGGTTATTAAAACAGCAGGGAGGCTCCATCTAATTAGTTATTACAGTTATTAAGATAAAGAAAATATCACCAATAACTAGATCAGAGTTGGCCTTATTACTTTGTTCTAATTACTAATGTTTATAACTATAATCGCTGTTGCTATATCTATATGCATGGAGGTGTTATTCTAATATACGTCCAGGGCTCTAGTGCCAAGATTTGCAGAGCATCATTGGATCACCATCCTCCACACTCTCCCTCAGTTCTCTCTGTAAGGGCAAAAACTTGCTTGTTCTGCCTGTTATTTGAGGGAAATATCAGAGATCTCTCTGTTCTCATATTTTCCACTGCATTACCCCTCTACGTACACATCCATACACACATGGGCAAGTGCACACACATGTACAAGTGCACACCTACACATATAAACAAGTACACACAACCAAGTATGTACACACATGCACATGTGGGCACATGCCAGGATACTTGCATCTACAAAAGACTCCTACACCTGCCCTGGTGTGTTCACGAGAACCTACTTGCTTGCTCCCATATCCCAGGTGGACATGATTTCTGCCTTTTTCTTTCTAGTTTTCTGACTGTCTTCTTTCACTTACAAATCCAAGCCAGATTGTTCTTGCTGTGTGAGTGCACAGGACTTCCCACTGGGGCCACAGCCCCTCCTACTTGCCCCAGGCTGGACTGTTCTGCTCCCACCTCTCCTACCCAGGCTGTTGAAATGAATGGTGTTTTCCATGCCCCTGCATCTCCATCCCGCCCCAAGCACAGGAGCTCAGTCCCTGTGGAGGTGGGATGCCTTCTCCAACATGGAAGCTTTCCATAGGGGCTTTATGGAGGTTCCATTACATAGGCCTGGTTGATTAAATCATAGACCACCGATCATTAGCTCAATTCCCAGCCCCTTTCCTCTCCTGGGAGGTCTGGGGGTGGGATTGAAAGTTCAGACCCTCTAATTCTGCCTTGCTCTTTCTGGCAACCAGCCCCTGTCCTGAAGCTATCCAGGGGAGAGTTGCCTCATTAGAACAGAAGACGCTCCTATCACCCAGGAAATTCCAAGGAATTTAGGAGCTGTGTGCAGGGAAATGAGGACAAAGACCAGATACACATTAATCACACTTGCTCTCCTAATATCAATTAATACAGAAAAATTATCTCTCCTTTATTGTTAATAAATGTGTACTGAAGTCTCACTGTACTAATTTTAACAAGACCCACCCCTGGATATAATAGGGCTATATTAGTCAGGGCTCAGTCAGGAAATTAGAAATCATGTTAGGCTTTTCAAATAGAGGGGATTTGATACAGGGAATCGGTTATATGGGTGTTGGAAGATTGAGGCAACTCAGTAACTGCAGGAAGTAGTTCCCACCCCAAGGGTTTGGGGAACAAAAGTGAAGATGTTCTTCAGTAAGTGAGTCAATGTAAACCTACCTCCAAAGGCCAAGGGGTTTTGAGGCACTGAAGAAAGAGGCTGACAAGTCCAATTTCTCAGAAAGAAACATTTAATAGGGACTTAGGAACAGAAGCCATGTCTTGGTCAGTGAGAACAGGTGGTGGATCTCCCAGACCCAGGGCTTCTGTAGCATAGGGAAGGAATGTGCTGGCAATTGAAGTCTACCCCTCAGGGAAAGGCAAGAATTTGCCTGAGTGTATGGCAAGTAAATGAAAGTAGAACTCTTAAAGACATTCCTGGAACCGGAGTTAATCAGAAGTCAACATGGCGGATTAGCATCCAAGATGGAGTTGCTTTGTCCTATACAGAAGAGGAAAACCAAAATGTAGGCACTCAGAGGCTGGTGGTTAGATTGGCCAGGGCTTAGATTTCTGAGGGAGGCACCACACAACTGCTGCAAAGAAAGACCTTTGAACAGTGGGCATCACTGAGCAGGTTCCAGAAGTACTGAGAGAAGCCGGGGGCCTGGTATGTGCTGCTGGCTGGATACTAATGGAAGCTAGAAACAGGAATTCTCCCTCTTTCACTTTCCCACATCCCACTGGAGCTCTACTTGGTGACATGTCACCATGTAACAGGACACCAGACACAACAGAGGACATCTAGTTTGCACAGTTCCGCCTTAACCAGCACAAACACTTCGTGCCACACGAATACCCAGTGCAGTTATCACATACATGGAGGCTCAACTCAAGGTCATCGATTTGCATGGCCCTATTATAGATATTGCGAAGGAAGAACCACAGAGAATAATGGCCAACACGGTTTTTAATATTTCTCATTAGGCCTCTCAGACTTAGTTTTCAGTTTGAGTACTATGATTTTTTTTTTTTAACCAGCGTGGAAGCCAATTTATATATAAATCTATGTCTGGATTCACATTTTCTTGTCCTTGTTAGTGATGGCAACATAAAATTATTGCAGGCTATGAAACTCAATACGCAATTTTTACAACACAGAATATATTCAGGGAAAATATGTAATTTCGGTTACTATAGTAGAGTATCAGGCATAAGGCTATTCCTGGTCCAACTCTTGGTTTTATAAACATGCAAACCTTTCTACAGAAACCCATTGTTTCAACCACCATTCTGATGCAGATTTTGAAGCACATAAAAACCCACAATGAATCCACACTCATTCTTTCATAAGTGCTCGTTTCTGTAACTAGAAAATGAGAAACAGATGGTTAAATATTTGCCCAAATTGGAAAAAGAAAGACATTCAGCTCAAGAGTCCTAAGTCCAGTTAGTTTTGCTGTGATTCACTAAACAGTACCTCTCAAAACTCTTCCTACGTCAACGCCTGGATTCCCAGGAAAGAAGGTTACTTAACCTTAAAATGTCAGATCTTATGGCTCTGGGATTCTTTGGGTTTGATGAGAAATGAGATGTCTCTAGGCCTAGCTCCACCAACTTGCTCTTTATATTTCACTTCTACAGCGCTGTAATGTATCAAAATACTTTAATTCCACTATTTAGTTCATTCCTAGAGACTGAGAGGTCATGGGTGAGAGAAAAGCCCATAAATGCCACTCAGCATAAAAGCCTTATAAATCATGGCATCTATTTTTTGGTAACCTGTAGTAACAGCCATCCTGACAGGTATGTATTTTGAAAGCCTTTTTTACTGCTGTTAGTAAACTCAGGAAAATGAGTACATAAAAGGAAGAAGATTCTAAAATGATCGGAGACAGCTCAGAAGGAGTGACAGTGAAATGACAATACAAGTACATGTTGTCCTTCAACATAGTCACCATGCGAGAGCATGCACACATTTTAGTGACGCTGCCATCATGAGTTTTGGAGACACTTCTGAGTCTTCTTTTGAGCTGCTTTAAGAGACTCATGCACAAAAAAAATCAGTCTAATCATTTTCTTCTCAATTTTGTTTTTTGTGACCAAAGAACATTTACACAGCTCAGTGTGTTACCAGATTTGGTTCCAAGTGACTTTCTAACGTTTCCAATTTTTAGCAGCTATCTTAAAAGACAAATATTATATGTCTATGGAGAATGTTCCTAAAAATGTTTTTTGTTTTTTTTTTTAAACTGAAAAGAACTCCAAAATTAAGGTTCCAAGATATTTTGCACCTTGGGTATAATCCAAACATTGGCTCCTAATTTTTCTACATTAAAAGAAAAAAGCCACTGGAATGTGCAGATTTTGGAATTTTGTTGAAAAATTTGTCACATCATTTTACAGACTATGTACTTTATTAGCAGGGCCTTTAAAGGCAAAAACACTTGGACAATCTTCCCCAGGATTTTTCTTTTATTGCTTAATTACAATGTTCATGTAATGCAATGTTCTTCCAGCATGAGTTCTCCACTGATTTTATCATGTCCAGTTACACTCCAGAAGATTCGTAATGAATAAAGGCTAGCAGACTTAGGAAAACTTCTGTTATTGTTAAATGAACACTGGAATATAATCAAAGGCAACAACGGAATAATTTCTCAACAAGTCAAGTGACTACAGGGAAACCAGTGGACGAGGAGAGGGAAAATGTTTCCTAAAAGTAAATATTGGATAGTGATTGCATATGTGCTATTCGCCTGTGTTAGTAAGCTCCAGCTGCCATAACAAATAACCACAGAATGCATGGCTTAGCAGAAATTTATTTTCTCCAGAAGGAAGCTGGAAGGTCCACTATCAAGGCTCAGGCAGGGCTTGGTTTCCTGCAGGTGGCCTTTTGTCTCAATGTGATCCCTCCCCTGAACACATATGGAGAGAGAGAGCTCTGGTGTCTCCTCTTCTTACAAGGGCACCAGCCTTATGATTCCATTTCATCTCCATCATCTCCTCCTGGGCTCTACATCCTAATATAGTCACATTGGAGATTAGGGTTTCAACCTGTGAATTTTAGGGGGACACAAACATTCAGACCACAGCACCCTTCCTTCTGAACACTAAAGTCATTTTCACGGGAGTCAAGACATAAAGGAAAAAGTAGTGAGGCCAAACCCTCAAGCAAAGGGACCCACTAGAAGTTACATCCAAGTTGGTGGATGAAGGTCAGAACAAGAATCAGAGTCTGAGAATCAGAGGACACACACCGATGTCAAGCAGAGGAATTCTGGAGCAAGCAAGTTTAAGGTCACTACCTATTTGAAAGTTCATAAAGTTAGAAGGAAAGTCCACCAAAAGCGAGAAGAGCGAGGTTTAAGTATTTATCATCACTGACCATGCCTGCAGGGTCTGACAAGTTCCTGCCGCACTAGGTTGGGCCCTGTGCCCGCAGCTTCCTGGGTGTAATCTTGTTGGCAGCAGAATTAGCCTCCACACCCCTCATTCCAGTGAGAAACTCTCAACCTCGTTCTAACTTCATGTATCCCAATTGCTCCTTCTGTTATATTACGAAAGTCAAGTCCATTTGGAGATAATTTACGGGGAACATTCTGAGCCACCTGCCTGCCCCGAGTTCTCTGCCAGAGATGAACACCTCGCTCAAGCCTCGCTGCATTTTCCCTCCCCCACTGCCCATAGAGACATACATTACTTAATTTATTTGTCGGCTGTTCATCATCTAACCCCCTTCCTGTGGTTGAGGAATCTCCCACTGTGTGACTCTTTGGTGGTCTGTCAGATGCCATGTCACTTTGGACACTCACAATTTGGAGAGTTGTTTTCCCAGGCCTTGGCAGCTATAGGTCGGGCCTGGGAATAGGCCTCAGCCAGTTAGACACCCCCACTAGGAATTTGCTCTGGAGTCAGTGATGCAAGAAATCAGGGGACCCCAGAGAAGTCTCCCTGGTGGTATCAGCAGCAGCCTGACAACAGCGTTTAGTTTCCCCTGGCTAGAGCAGTGCTGGGCCCAGGCCCAGTTGCAAGCAGCAGAGGTGTCCCGGCTGGCCTCTCCCTGGGGCGTGCTCTAGGGCTCTGACCCCCTCGTCTCCTTTGGCTATTGCATGATTTCTGTTTTCTCCAGCCCCCAGTCCCTTCTGTGAGCTATAGGGTATCCTACTAATCAACCCCATTTCTGCTTAAACTAACCAGAGGCGTCCTCTGACTGCCACTAAGAAGCCTCCATAGCACACCGCCTCTGGCTCTGAGAGTTGGAAGGGAAGCGAAATTCCAAGCCAGAGGAACAATTGAGAATTAAGCGTAGCCAACAATCATTGAGAAATAAAACTGGACACAAACTTGATTTGGAACCAATTAAAATACAAATGCGAAAGAATCCACAAGCAAGTCTTTTTCTATTGTCCCCGAGGCTTTGTGAAGGTCGTGTGGACTTTTCAACAGTTTTCAACAGCAGGCTTAAAACACTCTCTGAATCTAAGTCCCCTTGGTTAAGAAAGGGATACCTTTTTGATTTGCTTGGCGAGTTTTTTAAGCCAACTTTCTGCAGCGCCTCACAAAGACCGAGCAACTTTCAAACGTACAGATTGCTCCTAGGGCGTAAAACTTAGCCAAGTTTTAAGAAGTAATTTATCCACAGCCTCATGTGTTCCATCAAGTAGAAGCCCAAGGGTGTCTTTCATATCGAGTGTGTCAGGGACAAATGGGCTTTGGTGGATTCCAAAAAACAAAGGCATTTGGGGAACCATTTTAGAGGAACATTTGAAACTTTCTAGCACCGCGGGGCCTCATTTGCTCCCTTACTGAATTTCAGCCATCCTAGTTTTGAGAGTTTTACAACACCTGCTGGTGAAGCCATCCAGCTCCCTCTTAGCGAATTGGTAAGTAGGCAAGAAATAATGGGGCCCTGAGAGTTGGGTAATCAGGAACTTCAGGGGAAAAAGAAAAGATGTATTGCTCTTCCTCTCTCGGAGAAGCCCACACAAAACAGCAGGAGACATCTCCATTTTCACACAAACTAATTAGAAGTTTTGGGGCCATACCTCATTAGACTGATTTCATCCAAGCTAAACATATGCAGAGACTCCTACAGTCAACACGATTAAAATAATACAGGATATGAAGCTGGAGTAATTGCCAACTTAGCAGAGGGGCCTCTCTTTGTCTAGCAAAGACTGTGGAATAGTGGTGAACACATCCATGTGTCTCCTGCCTAACTTAACCACTGATCAGATTAAGGTGTTAGACCCAAAGGTAAATATGAAAAGAACGGCACGTCAGGCAGCCAGCCCATCGCATTGGATAAATTGATGCTGACTACCTTGATTATAAACACACCTGATTAAATCAGAGTTCTGTCTCCCACTACCCAGGCTTTCACAGCTTCCCTGTAGTCAAGGTTTTACTTTTCATTTATTTTGTATAATAACAATTAAAAACGAGTCAGCTTCTTGGGGGATTTCTGGATGTCGATGCTATAGTAGATTGGGCGTTTGATATTGGATATCTGATATATCTTCTTTTTCTTTGATATTTTCTTCTCTACTTTCTTCGTTCCTTTTTTTCTAATGACTGAAACAAAATTTTCCATTAGGTAACCTGAGGAAAATCACAGTTGTCAGGCTTGGCTCTCAATTTCGACTTTGTTCTGGTTTCTGCCTGCAGCGTGGGCATTTTGTCGCTGCAGGAAGGACATAAAGGGATTCTGGCTGGGACAAGACTGAGCCTCAGAATTAAGGTCTTTTGGTGCTTGTGAGAATTCTCCCCACCGGTGGGGGGAGTGGGGGGTACACTGCTGGCTGGCGGCTCAGCTGTGGGCACAGGGAAGAAAGCTGTCATGGGACACCAGTGAGGGGTGGGGCACGGGGCAGAAGCAGGAATCTCGAGTGGAAACAGAACCAGTGAGCAAGCCCCAGCTAGGCTGTAGCAGAGTCAACCCTGGTTCCAGGCCGGCACCAATGGGAGAGCTGACCAGCTAGGGGCTGGAAGGGGGGCAAGGTGGGGAGGGGGCAGCTTGGAAGGAGGTCACAGCTTTGGAAGTGAAAAGCAGAAATTATGAGAAGGTCAGGCAGAGACCAGGGCATTGTAAGAATTCTGTCTACAAGTCAAGGGGGGAAAAAAGCAAGACCTGCAAGTCACTCTGGAGGAGACCAAGAGGAACCCTGCTCTTGGATGCAGTTCATGGCAGGACTCCCCCCTTAAGCCAACTTAGCACCTTGGGGAAGACCCACCAACTCTGGGCACCCCACCCGACAGGGCCTGGTGATGGTCTGGCCTCCACCAGGTTGTCCTCGGAGGGAAGGATGCTCTGAAACAGGACAGCTTATGGAGGCTTTGCCTTCTATGAATAGCTCAGTATAGAAGGAAGGAAGTATCTTCAACAGGCAAGAGCTATTATTATATATTGATCTTCCAGACACTAGGTTTTGGGGTCTGTTTGCTGGCTTGCTTGTTCATTTGTTTTGTCTTTTTGCCATGTAAAACATATCAATGCATTAAGTAGGATTTTTGATTGCAAGCAGCAGAAATCAGATCTGGCTGGCTTAAGCAGAAAGAGCTGTTTATTACACTGGTGTCAGGTAGCTCGTTAGACCAGGAACAGCACCCAAAATCCCACAGCAGAACTGGTTCCTGACTCCAAGTCAGTGATCCCCTTTCCCGCCTTCTTCACCCCTTCCCGCCCCCCACAGGAGATGCGGCAAGCTGCACTCCCGCCACTTCTGCCCTGGAATCTTCCTATTGTTATATCCAGCAACACCACCAGCCCTGCAGCCACCGCTGTGCTGGGGACACGGTGGTGTTGCAGCTGCTTCCACCCCCAGGGCATCCTCTGCAGTCCTTGCTTCTATGTGTCCCCAACTCCTAGTTCAAGGTCAAGGGCAGTGTGGGAGGTTGGCAAAGCCTGGGTGGCATGACCATGACCTCACTGCAAAGGAGTATGGGAAAGTGAGTACCCAGCAGTTTTAGCTTCTGTAATGGTCGGTGGACTCTGCCTTCCACCAAGACCCATAAGGCAGAGGATTCTCCACACTGGAGACACTGGAACCGGACCCAATTGATGGGCCACCAAAGAGAATGACTGCCATTGACTACAGACGCCCATTACATCTGTAACAGGTGAAGGGCAGCGAGACCCCACTAGGGGCCGACAGTGCTGGGCCCTCCCTCTGGCTCACCTTGCCTTTGTCTTCTGGTTTCATGGTCAACTCCATGCCTGGCCGCCCTCTGGGGCATCTCAGCGTCCCCAACCTCCTTGTTCCCATTGGCCAACTACCCAGTTCCCGACCTGTCACTCCCTCTGACCTCTAGACTCTGGCTTTGGCTTGCTTTCCCGGTTGCTCGAAACATTTCTGACTCTCACATTCTGGCCTCTCTTGCTGTCCAGTGTCCCCACCCCTGCAAATGATCCGGATGCCACTTCTGAATGATGACTGTGCAGTCCTCCGTGATAAAGTGTTCTGCACCTTAGGACCGTAGCTCTGTAAAGTCTCATTGTAACAAGACCCTATGGGTAATTGAGTCCCCATGATCGAGGCTATGGTATGGGTGATTCCTGCCCAGCCCGGGTCTCGACGGGTCGCATTAAGCCAGCTGCACTGCATACGAGACATTTTCCTAACCTGCAATAATAGGCTCCCCAGCCAGTCATCCCTCTCAAGCATTCCTGAATTTTCAATAGCTATGTTAAAATATTACTTTAAAATACTTGTCTCCTGAGCTCTCCTTTATAATAATTGCCACAAATCTGGCTAGAAGTTTGAGGGAAGAAGTGGCCACGTCCACACCTCTGCAGTGAAGCCTCGTGTTCCCTGCCCAGTCCCTTAGTCACTGTGTCTGCAGGCAGAGTCTCAGCCTCCTGCAGCTAGATTTCTTCCACCATGCGGTGCTGTGACAATGCTGATGACACGTCTCATAACGCTGTTAAAAGAGATGCCCAGGAATGTTTGACAAGGCTTTTCCAAAAGCAAGATGCTGAGTAACAATCCGGGATGCATGTTACCATTCAGGCAGCAAACAGTAATAATTGCACCAGGACAAGCCGTGTTCTTTTCATCACAGACCGAATATAATGCACTGTCTGATACACGTTCTATTCTGAAAAGTCCCAGAGCTAAGCAAGGAGTTGGATTTCTGGGCAGCAACAACATGGAAAGAACCCAACACTGGAAAGAAATCTGGTCTCCCGTCAGAACTAGTGATAAAGCATCTCTAGGAGAATTTTATGTAGCTGTCTTCCTGCACCCAGGTTGCAACAAATTGCTGCACCGTGAACTTGGACTTGGGAGTCTGTCTCCTCATGTATTAAGCTTTCTCTGCTGCCATCTCTGACACTCTCGAGCACAGGCACTTTGGAATTTACGAAACCTGCTTGGTGTGGTCTTCTACATTCAGTTATTTATTTGCAGTCTGCAAAATACTTGCACATCCATTCTCCCGTCTGACTCTCAGGGCAGCTGGGTAGGTAAGCTGAGGAGATAAAGTCACAGGGAACCAAAGCACCGACACAGGATTCCCAACTTTCCCAAAATGTCACAGAGGGGGCAGCCGTGGTGGGTCTGGGTCCTCTAATGCTTTGTTCATAGCTGTTTCTTCTGCTACCTCCCTCATTTCAAATGTAGTATGTTCTTTCTTCTAAGGGATCCAGAGAAAAGATTTTTCTTCCTTGCCTTTCAAGAAGACATTGGCTGTTTTTATCCACTCAGCATCTCTTCTTTTCTCTGGGGAACCACCCCTTCCCTATTTTTGATGGTTCTGGCGTAGCTGTCATCATGGAAGGGCCGAGAGTCTCTGTGGCTGGGCCAGAACCTCCCTCCCTCCCCACATGGTGTATTCCGAATAGGTGACATGCATATGAAAACGAGGGATTACAGACTTTCCGCTATTCCCCAAAGAGAGCATTGGCTTGTTTCTGCTCTTGAGATCCTCCAATGTCCCTGGCGCTGTCCTTCCTGAGGCTGGGAATTCACGTGTGGCTTCGGGTGGCTCGAGTCTGCCAACCTAACTCGCTCAACTCCATTACTGCCACGAATCGACTGCACTGGGGGATGGAAAAGCCTTGGTCTTTAAGTCTTAGAAAAGCAAACAAACAGACTTTGGTTTCTGGGAAGCACGTCAAAGGTCATTTTTCCTGCAGGCAGGCAGACACTTTTTAATTTAAGATTTGCCTGTGTGTGCAAACTTGGCCTGACATCACAATCTAAGTTTAGGTAGGTTGAGCGTCAGCAGAAAAGGCCTCACAGAGCGTTCGGGGAGGGGTAACACTTTTCAGACGGTCCCTTGGGGAAGTGCAAATAGTCACCCAGCATCCTCATTGTCTCCGCTTGATAGATTTCAACAGCCTCCCGAGCCCGAAAGGATGAGCATTTGGGGGGAGGGTGTGTCTTAAGTTACCACCTTGCCAAGCATTTTCAAATGCTCTCTGGCCCAAGGGTTGGAGTCAGCCCAGATGCTCCGTCTCTGCCCTTGCAAATCTCCCCTTCTTTCAGTACTAGCCTTAGACAAAAATGAAAACCCGAGAACATGTATGCTGGTTTTCTCCAAGCTCATCACCTCTCTGGAGCCGTAACTTTTTCCCAGCCCTCCTTTCTATCAGAGCTTGCTTCCAGCAGAGGACACAGCGTCCGTTATTTATTCTACAGCACACGCGTAGATGAGCCTTCCCTGTCCCAGGGTGAAGCACGCTCGCTCTCGGCCCTCAGCCGGCAGGTGAAGGAGACGTCCTGGCAGATAGTGCCAGCACCAAGGATGTCACAAGGCTGGCGCTGCCTTCAGAGCTAGTCTGAGGGCACAGCCTTGGTGTTAAAGCAGTAGAAATCTGTTCACATGCAAAGATCCTTACCCCACCCCCGCAAAAAAGAAAGAGCTGGAAGGATATTAGTTTTCTTTCTTTTTTTTTTTTTTTTTTTGAGAGTATTACAGAGGTACAAACACTTTGTTTACATCAATTAAAACATGATAGCAGGTAGAGGTAACAAGTAAATCAACTGAAGTACGCACAAACCCATACAGGCACGCCCATACACACAAACACACACGACAGGCAAATACTACTCAAAGACATGTGATGTTGCTCTAACAATTACAAATAAAATAGTCTTTACTGGGGGAAGAAAGTATTATTGGTGGTAGAGTTAATCACTACTTAATGATTAAAAAAGAATTCACCACGAAGATTTAATAATTTTAAACTATATGTACCTAACTATATATACTTCAAATGTATCATATAAAACTTTTCAGAATTATAAGAAGAAAATGATAAATACACTATTGTGGTAAGAGGTTTTAACACAGCTCTCTTTGTAATTGATAAATCAGGCAGACAAAGGGTTGCTAAGAATAAAGTTGTACAACACAATTAATGAGCTTTATGTTAATCTGTCACAGGATTAGAGTTAAAAACAATCTTTGTTTAAGTGACATAAATAGAATCCTGAAGCCAGCAGTTGGAAATTATAAAATCTTCCAAAGATGTGTGGAATGTTTATAAATATGAATGATATAGTAGGCTAATATTCCACCAACAAAATTCTCTGACCACAATACCATGAAATTAAGAAGAAATGATATTGAAGTAGATTCCAAAGTGTGTACACTTGGAAATTAAAGAACATACTTCCAAATAATTCATCGAGTAATTGAAGAAACATAATAAAAATTTAAAAATAAAAAATACTTATAAAAACTTGTGGTATGAGACTTAAGCAAGTATACATACTAAGTGCATATTTTAGAAAAGAAAAATTGAAATAATGAACTAAATATCAAATTTTGAAGGTCTTCAGTATAAATCCTAGGAAAGTAGAAGGAAAAATAATAAAGATAAGAAATTAATTAATGAAACAAAAAGAATATGATAAAAAGCTGGTTCTTTGAAAAGACAAGATAGAAAAACACTGATGACTTAGAAAAATAGGGAGGGTAAGATAAACAATCTTACAAATAAAAAAAAAGAATTACAAGTAGAATAGAGATTTGTATACGTATAAAATAATGTGAAATTTTTATGTCAATAAATTTGAATCCAGATAAGATTTATACGTTCTTTGCGGTAAACTTTCTTGGCTCTGGATCTTCTGATTCTTTGTGTAATTGTGTTTCTTTCAGCTGCTCCTCTCTCTATCTCTGAGACTAGCGGCAGCTAGCGTAAAGATGCTCCATGAACCAACTGCTTAGGCCGTGAGGATTTGTTGACATGCATGAAAGAAACTAGTTCCCAAATTATTAATTTAATTATTTAATTATAAATTATCCTTCTGGGGAGCCTTGGGAGGCCATTCTTAAGAATGGAACACTGTCAGTCGGGTTGCCTGTGCAGTAAGTACATACACAGAGTGCAGTGCACGGATTATTGTGTGTGTCTGTGCATGTCATCTACACACTCATTTTGTCAATGTGTGTGTAAGATAAGCATAGAAAAAGAGAATGGAAAATTTTAACAATGGCATCTGTTTTGGCGATTGCAAGCATAATAATTTTTATTATTATCTCTGTGCTTTCGTCATTTTCTACAATGAGCATGTATTCCTTTCATAATCGGGGGAAACATTGTTGACAAAACTCTGAGTACAGATATATGGGTTCCAGCAGTTTCTCAGCGGAGGGAGTGTGTTCTCAGGATGTTCCCTGAGAACTTGTAGCTAGTGAGTTTCAACAGCTGTGTAACACCTGGAGCATCTGCATACAACGTGAATGAATCTCTTCAAGGCAATTGATGTAGAAATTTTTGCTAAGAAAGGCAGGAGGACAAAAACATGGCCAGGAAAAACTTTTTAATTGGCATCATGAAATGGTCTCTGTAGGGATTATTTACTAAGCCAGGGTTTTTTCAGCGAACATTAGGTCAAAGTCATTAAATCAGAGCCAGGAAAGCATATGAACTGCAGTGGAATGTTTGCCCAGCCTGCTAAGTTGTATCCTTACTTTTTAAAAAATTTATTTCAAAATATTACAGGGGTACAAATGTTTTGGTTACATGAATTGCTTTCCTACAGTTTGAGTCAAAGTTATAAGTGTGCCCATCACCCAGACAGTGTGTGTTGTACACGTTAGGTGTGAATTTACCCATCCCCTCCTCTCCCCTCCTATCCACTTGATTATCGTTCACAATGAGATATCACCTAACTCCAGTGAGAATGGCTTTTACCAAAAACTCCCAAAACAATAGATACTGGCGTGGATGCAGAAAGAAAGGAACACTTACACACTGTTGGTGGGACTGCAAACTAGTACAACCTCTATGGAAAGTAGTATGGAGATACCTCAAAGAACTATATCCTTACTTTGGTCATTGACTTGTAGAACACCCTTCGGTAAAGTCCCACAACTTAGTTTCTCATCTATAAATTTGGAAGAATAATTTCTGTATTAGAGGTCTAGCATGGTTTTCCGCATTGCCCTCACTGACCTAATTTGTATTCTGACTTCAGAAGATCAACAGTGAGACATGCACCCAGCTCTCCAGTCAACAACAGTTTATTTCTTGCTTAAACTCCTTCCTCTGACACATCGCTGATTTCCAGACTCTATGCTAGGGGAAAGGTATTGTGTGCAAATATCTTTGAAATGGGATTTAGGTTATTTAGAAATCTATATTCTGTGATTATTCAGATAATTAGATACAAAATAATTAAGTGAGATGTTAACTCTGCAGTGTTAGATCTTGTTGTATGTGCATCCTCATTTGTCTAAATCCCAACACATAAAACATTCAGCTTTGTGAGTCTGCTTCACGTCATAACCCCTTTCTTTCAGAGCAAGGAATGTGTTCTGTAAAAGTATTCCAGGTAGTGCTTACATTAATTGTAAAGTATACAGCTATAGGAAAAAACTGTGTGTGTGTGTGTGTGTGTGTGTGTGTCTGAATATATTATATGTGACACATATATATATATATGACTAGGCCATGAGGTGCCCCCATATTTGGTAAAACATTATTCTGGGTGTGTCTGTGAGAATATGTCTAGGTGAGATTAACATTTGAATCAATAGATTGTCCTCCCTAACATGAGTGGGCTTCACCCAATCATTTGAAGTCCTAAATACAGCTGAATAAGCCTAAATAAGAGGAAATTCCTTCTGCCTGACTGCCTTCAATTGGGGACATCAGTTTTTTCCCTGCTTTTTGACTCTAACTGAAACATTGGCTCTTCCTGGGTCTGAAACCTGCCAGCTTTTCAGAATAAAACTACATCATTGGCTCTCCTGAACCTCCAGCTTGCCGACTGCAAATTAGGGGGCTTGACTACCTCCATAATCACATGAGCCAATTATGATAAATCTCTCTCTTCCTCCACCCCGCCCCACGCACATGTACACACACACACACACACACACACACATACACACACACACATATACACACACACACACACATACACACACATTATTGGTTCTATTTCTCTGGAGAATCCTGACTAATCCATATTTTGAAACTGAGAGTGGTTCTAGAGAAACAGAATTTTAATAATGCATTCTCTGAATTGTTCCTTGGGTTTCTAAAATTGGCTTTCTAATATGAATGTATTTAAAGACACTATTGACTCTACTTTCAGTAGTAAAGAGAGCACTGATAGTCTATGGCATGATCTGGCAATAGAGATACACAAAAGAACACCATTGGATATTCCAAATCAACCACTTGTAAGAAGCAATGATCTAGGTGACGATGTATATGATGCTTTCAAACATTTTTGGCAAACTCATGCATATGATGAGATTGGCTCCTTGCTTTTGTCACTGGACAAAGTGGAGAAAGAAAAAGATGAGCTCAGAGATTTGAATTCCCAGCTCAAAAATCACTTAAATGATCTAGGCCAGGCATGGTGTCTCATACCTGTAATCCTAGCATTTTGGGAGGCTGAGGTAGGAGGATCGCTTGAGACCAGGAGTTCAAGACCATCATGGGCAGTAGTGAGACCACAACTCTACAATAAATTTTAAAAAATTATCCAGGCATGGTGGCGCATGCCTGTAGTCCCAGCTACACAGGAGACTGAAGCAGGAGGATCGCTTGAGCCCAGGAGTTTGAGGTTGCAGTGAACTAGGCTGATGCCACTGCACTCTAGCCTGGGTGACAGAATGAGACTCTGATTCAAATACAAAACAAAACAATGTTACCTTTATTAACATTTCTTTGCTGGTTCCTCATCTTCTTAAACTCTAAATGTTGGAGTATCCCAGTTCTCTGTCCTTGGACTAATTGTTTTTTTCTACCTACACTCACTTTTTATGTCATTGTAGCCAGTCTCATAGGTTTAATTACCATCTTTTGCTATCCAAAATTTATTTCCCCATTACAGAGATTTCCCTGGACTTTAAGCACACATTTCCACTTATAATTCTCAGGGGCATTTCAAAATTATCACATCCAAAACTGAGCTCCTGATATTTGCATATTGCCTCCCACCCTCCTCTTCAGCCCTGTGCAGTTCCAATCTCCCAGCTGCCTCTTTACCCTTAATATCCTATTTGTCAGTAGACTCCATCAACCATGCCTGTAAAATATATTTAGAATCTGACATCTGCTGCTACAACCCTGGTCCAAGCCACCATTATCTCTTGCCTGGACTATTGCAATAGTCTTTTAACTGATCTACTTGCTTTTTCCCTTGACACCTTTCAGGCCCACTCTCAAGAGAGCAGCTAGCTGAAATCCTGTCAAAATTTAAATCAGATCATGTCATTCTTCTGCTCCAAACCTCTAATTGCAATCAGGGAGAAAGTAAAATCCTTTCAGAGACTTAAAAATCTATATTAATCTGTGGTTTCAGAGAAGCAGATGCCAAGATGGGACTAACAGTGCAAAGACAGAAGTGATATCAACAAGATGGCAAACTGAGAAGCTCCAGATACTCATTCTCCCCTAACCCACCCTGAAAAATTAAATAAACAATGAGAAAGTGAATTAAATGACTTTATCAGATTTCTGGAAATCAACCAATGATCAGTCGCAAGCAAGCAAATGTCAAATCAAGAAAAAGTTACATTCCAAACATGAGGGAAATTTCATAGTTTTTATTTATCTTGCTCTTCTCCCTTCCCAGTATGACACAGTCTGGAGAAAGTAGTGGCCTGGTCCCCAGTCCTTTTCCATGAACCAAATTTGTATCTTTCTAACTGTCTGTGGATTGCCTGGGGATTGGCCTCTGTACTGACTGACTCAGAACTGAGACAGCCAAAAGCAGCCCAGATCTCTGGCTGGGACAAGCTGTGGGAAGCAGTGGGCATGATTCATGAAAATTGTAAGAGGACTATAGACCCATGGACAACTGGGACAAGAGATCACTGATTGAGGAATACAGTAGAACAGCAAAGGCCTTGAGAAGAATCAAAGGTGATACTCTTAGGCAAATTAAGATATTTAAAAGTAGCTATGCATGTGGGGGAATGAAAAGGGAAAAAGCACACACACAGGCCCAAGGAAGATACATCCTCGAAACAGTCCCAAGAAGACTTTAGGCAAGACTTCATGCTGAACTAATCAATGAATATCTTCTCCTAAAAGGAGCCAGCCTACAAAGACTGGTGAAGGTGGCTGTTCCCTCAAATGCCCAATTTTCAACCAAAGATCTCAAGGCATACAAAGAAACAAGAAAATATGACCTATTCAAAGGATCAAATGAATCTTCAGAAACTGTCCCTGAAGAAACACAGGCATTAGACTTATTTGACAAGGGCTTTAAAACAACTATATTAAATATGCTTAAGGACCTCAAGGAAAACATAGACAAAGACCTAAAGGAAATCAGGAAAATGACATATGAACAAAATGAAAATATCAACAAAGAGAGAGAAATTATAAAGAGAACCAAACAGATATTCTGGAGCTAAAAAATATAATAACTGAGTTGAAAAATTCACTGGAGAGTTTCAACATCAGACTTGAACAGGCAGAAGAAAGAATCAGTGAATTGGAAAACACGTCATTTGAAGTTATCAAATCTTATGAGCAAAAATAAAAAAGAATGAAGAAAAGTAGATAGAACCTAAGAAACTTACAGGACACTAGCAAGCAGGTCAATAAAAACATGGGAGATGCAGGAAAAGGGGGATGCAGAGAGCTTAATTAATGAAATAATGGCCAAAATTTTCACAAATTTGTACAAGTTTTTGTGTGGACATAGTTTTCTCTTCTCTTGAGTATATACCTAGGAGCAGAATTTCTGGGTCACAGATAACTCTGCATTGAAAGTTTTGAGGAACTGCAAGACTGTTTTCCAAAATGGCTAAACAATTTCATAATTCCATCAGCAATAAATGAGGGTCCAGATTTCTCCACATCCTCCCCAATACTTGCCTACTTTTTTTTTCTTATTATTGTTCTGATGAATATGTTATTGTGATTTTGATTTGCATTTCTCTGATGACTAATGATCTTGAACACCTATCTATGTGCTTATTGGCGATTTGTATATATCCTTTGGAGAAATGGCTGTTCAAGTCATTTGTCCATTATTTAATTGAGTTGTTTGTTGTTGAGTTGTAGGAGTTCTTTATATATGCTGGATATTAATCCCTTATCAGATATATGATTTTCAAATGTTTTCTCCCATTCTATGGGTTGCCTTTCACTCCGTTGATAGTGGTGCCTTTTGATACACAAAAGTTTTTAATTTTGATGAAGTTCTATTTATCTATTTTTTATATTGTCACTTGCAATTTGGTGTCATATCTAAAAAGTCATTGCCTAATTCAAAGTCACAAATATTTACTCCTATGTTTTCCTTGAATATTGTTATGGTTGGTTTAGCTCTCACTTTTGGGTTTATGATCCATTTTGAGCTCATCTTCGTATGAGCTAGGGATCCAAATTCATTCTTTCACATACAGATATCCACTTGTCCCAGTACCGTTTGTTGTGTTTTTTCCCCCATTGTAGTATTTTGACACTCATTGAAAATCAATTGGCCATGAACGTAAGGTTTTGGTGTCTCCTCCTTTTCTTATAGAGACATCAGATATATCAGATGAAGGCCCCATTCTTATGGCCTCATTTAACCTTAATTACCTCTTTAAAGGCTTTATCTCCAAATACAGTCACATTGTGGGGTGGGGAAGGTTAGAGCTTTAACATATAAATTTTGGGGCAACACAATTCAGTCCATAACTGTGGCTGATCAAATTTTAGTCCTTAACCTGGGTGGTAATTATAAGTGTTCACCTTATAATAATTCTTTATTATACACATATGTTTTATGTGGTTTATAGATCTGTTCTATTTTTTAAATTTAAAAATATTTTAAAAGTCAGGATAGTGATTAATTTTAAGGAGAGGGGTTTAAAGAGGGCATAAGGACCTCTTTAAAGTTTTGAGGACATGGTTGCATTCTGATTTTTGATTGATATGGTAGTTACATGGATGTGTATAAAAATGTGCTCAAATATACACCCATTATTTTTCACTCTTCTATGTATGTTTTACTCCAATAATAAAAGTTGTTTTAAAAAAAAAAAGGCACAAGAGAGTCTTCCTTAGCCTGCTTAATTTACCCTTCATTTTTTATTTTAGGAAATGTTGCCTTTTGGTATCATCTGTGTCATGGGAGAAATACATAATTTCATACTCAATTTAGAGAGAGTCCAGATGCTGTTACATTATTTAGTTGGCACCGTGTGGAAGTGTTGCTTAAAGAGAGACTTTCGGTGCCAGAAATGTCTTTGCAATATATCATGTTAAACACTGTTGATTTGTGTTTTAAATGTTGCCTAATGCTTTTTGTAGTATTCGAATTCTTATTGTAAACCATGGGAGCTATCTGCAGGGAATCCAGGCCTTTCCTGTTTCTCATTTCCTTCATTTTTGGAGATAACATCACAGTATATAGAGAGAACCCAGTTATTTCCAAATCCATAGATTCATCGGGGCTGGGCAATGTCAAATCAGCACCTGAATAAATAAAACATGAGCCCATTAGTGTGAGCTTATGTGACCTGCCAGCATCATTAGGCTTTGCTGCGCGCAGGAAGCCAGCTGGGATAAGGCCTTTCATAATGATGGCATCTCTCTCGAGAGCCTAACAAATCCAGGCTTTGCTTTTTGAATAAGCATTCTGGTGTTTACTTTCCAGGCAAGGGTCTCACTTCATTTTCAGGTTGCTGTAATTCAAACCCTGCCCTCCTAGGAGTCCCCCCACCCTGCTGTGAATGGATGCACCTAAATAGATTCCATAGAAACTCAATTCCACCAACCTAACACGCATAATGACCAAGCAGTAGCAGGATATTCACCAGGCTTTATGAACACATCCCTGATATTGATATCTCCAAAGGTAATCTCTGCAAGAACCTCTTTGTTTGATAGGCTACACTCATTTACTTTACAGTTTAAGCTCATGTAGTGTATGTTATGTTTCAGAGTGCAATGTTCAGGAGCGTGGACCTGCACCCCAACTGTCCAGATTTAAACCTTTGCTACTTACTAGCTGAGCAACCTTGAGTTACATTCTAAACCTCTCTGGGCCTCAATTTATTCATCTGTAAATGGGGAACATGGTATTTTCAGTCACACAGGGTCTAGGTGAGAATTAAATGGTATTTTCATATATAAAGCACTTAGTGCATTTAGTAAGTGCACTATGCATTTGTTCTGATTATTATTCTTACCAGCTGTGTGAGTTTGCCCAAGTAACTTAAACTCACTGTACTTTAGCTTCCTTATATATAAAATAGAAAACAGTACCTACTGTATAGGAGTGCTATAAGTATTGAATCAGTTCATTCATGTACAATATCTAGTGAATTGCCTAGCACATAGGGAGCACCCAATAAATGTCAGCTATTATTATTTGATCTTTTCTATTTTCTTACATATAGAAATGCAGATAGGAATGGGGGATACATTTAATTTAGGCAACATGTTCACTAATTTTCAGGAAAAAAAACTATTGCTTCTTTGATTTATCTACTATTTTTCAGATGATAAAGGAAATATATTTGTATAGTAATAACTTTGTAAAAGAGAAAAAATAAAATTTTCATAATCTCACTATGTAATCATATGCATTTTGATATATATTTTTCCAGTCCCTTCTCTACCATGCACAAACTCAGAGCAAGGTAAAAGAAAATCATAATTTTAGCATTTGGCCCTTAAATTCCTTTTAGAGAACAGTCTTCCTTTAGCAAAATTCCTTAATAACATCACTTAGGTAGAAAGTGAGACTTTCAGGGCATAATTAATAGTCAAGGGCACAGAAAGAAAGCTAAGCCACTCAGCAATAGGTATGAACAGAAATCTTGAAGTACAGAGTGAGCAAATGAAGAGACAAGCAGAGGGGAGGTTTAAAAACTTGGTGAAATGGCTGAAGGGTTTTAAAGAACAAGGTCTAATATTACTGTCATATGATCCAGCACTCCCACTTCTGGGGATTTATCCAGAAGAACTGAGATTGGGACCTCAAAGAGATACCAGCACTTCCATGTTTATTGCAGCATTATTCACAATAGCCAAGATATGGAAGCAACCCAAATGTCACATGAAGAATGTCTTTTTTTTTTAAGTGGAGTTTATTCAATAGATATTTTGCATAGGAAAGTAAGATTTTATTCTTCTATTCCTTGAACATGAGAATAATAAAACCAATAGGGTCCCCAGGAAAACAAAAACTGTCCAAGAAAGTCGTGGGTCTATATGAGGCAAATTAAAATGTGCACCAATTTTAAGTAGTTGCTTGGAAGAAAAAAGGTTTCATTTGACTTTGATGCTTGGAGTCTATCATTTTTTCCAAGAGGTACAGGTTCAGTGATGCAGCATTGTGATTCCTTTTCTATAGGGCTCATCACCCTACTCGAGTCTTTGATACTTTCATCATTATTATATTGAAATTCCTATTTATTTATGTTCAACTTTAGAATAAATCTATAGAAAAAGCACATAGAAGCTTTAATGATAATTACAGAAAAGTAATCCTTGACAATGTCAAATTCATTATATCACTGACAGAAGCCAAGCCTGGAGGAGTAGGAGGAGAAATGGAGAAACGTGTAGGTGTGGTAACTTCTGCATCTTACACATGAGCAATCAGTAGTGAGTATCAGGAGTCAATGTCAAAAGTTATTTAACATATAACTCACTAAATGAGAAGGGTGAAGAAGTATCAAAAGACAAGAGAAAAGAAGTAAGTGCGTTAAATTCAGAGAGTCAATAGCTTTTTTTTTAAGTTGATAAATCAAAAATAGAAATATAGAGACAAGTTATTTAGCATTTCATAGCAAACGAGCAAAAGAACTAATAACAGAAGCAGTTGCAATTATTGGAGGGGTGACTCTACTTTTTACTTTTTGTTCTCTGAATTATTTTTATTTATTTTTTACTAAGTGTGATAGACAGAATAAGGGTCCCCAAAGATATCCACATCCTAGTCCTCAGAACCTGTAAATATGTTATCTTACATGGCAACAGGAATTCTGTGGGTGTGATTAGCCTAAGGTAGTTGAGATGGGGAGAGTATCCCACAGTATCTGGGTGGGCTCAGTGCAATCCCAGGGCCAGTGCTCACACAGGAGAAGGAGGAGTGTGAGGATCAGAGAGGAGATCTGGCAATGGAAGCAGGGCTTAGACCTATACACTTTGAAGACAGAGGAAGAGGCCTTGAGCCTAGAGATTTGGGTAGCTTCTAGAAGGTGGAAAAGGTATGGAAATGAATCTCCCATAGAGCCTCCAAAAAACACCATGGCTTTGCCAACACCTTGATTTTATCCTCCCTGAAGAATCATTTTGGACTTTTGACTTCCAAGACTGTCAGATAATAAATTTGTGTTGTTTTAAGGCACTAAACTTGTGGTCATTTGTTACAGCATCAAGAGCACATGAATACACTATGCTTGTATTACTTGTATTACTTTAAAAATATAAAAGAAATAGAAACAACCAGAAGGAAGCCTGTCAGTGGAGGAAAGGTGGGAAATGGAAGGAAATCTCACCCATTTTCCTTGGCGAAGGTAAGGAAGGCCATGATTTCAATTTTGTATGTATTAGCTTAAGAAGCTTTAACCACGCTAGCAGAACTTCAGGACCATCCCTTGCTCTGGAGGCCCAAATACTGGAGTATCATACATGGCTCTGTCCTGAAAGACTCTCAGTGTGGAAAAACTTTTTGCCATTCTACCCACCTGCAGCCAACCCAGGAAGCAAAGCAATGTCCATGCAGAAGGATAGCTCTGAGAATTCTAGGGCCAACTCCAGGGTGGTGAAGGGTAGCACCTCCCAAACTGCCTTTGCAAAGCATTCATTCAAAATTCAGTGTAGGGCTCAGTCAGATACAAGAAAGGCTACTAAGACGTCATGGGACAGTGCCTAGGAAGTATGGGGTGTAGCACTACTTCAGCCAGGCAGGTAGGGCCCCCCTTCTTGTATGACAACTCCACTCCACCATTCCTATAGGGTGCACATGTCTTCTTCCCCTGCACCCCTGTGCCAGAACTTTATGCTTTAGAAGAAGCACCCAGCAGAGTGACTTCTAAGCACACATCACTAACTTATAGTGAGAAGGTGATTTCAAAAGCATCACAACTTTTGGTCTGACTGGTGGCCATTTATAAAGGCACCCCTCATCCCCACATGTCACAACCACGTCCTTGGTACTCTTAGCTCAGGAAATCTTGTTGGTGTAACTCAAGTGAAATACAATTTTTCTCCTCTGGAAAAAGAGGAAAAGAAGGTGGCCAGGGCAGGTGAGATGCTCAATCGGGAGCTCGGAAATGCAGCATGGAGAGGATGAAGGGGGACCACAAAACTGCATGGCAGTTCCTTTGACAAAATTTCTCCATCAAAATATTCAACACTACTCAAAAGGATTTGCATTTATCCAAGGCCCGTAGGTGTTGATGTTTCTCCTGCACCTGCCAAGTCTCTCCTAAAACAACATTTTTTTTTCAGCCAATGGAATTGTTCTGTTAAAAAATGGAATGAGTAGATTTTGCACTGCTTTGTTATGCAGCTTTAAAAAGGAAGAAAATTTTGTCACCTGCTACGTGGATGAACTTCAGGGATATTACACTAAACAAAATAAGCCAGTCACCAAAGGGCAAAGCTTGCACGATTCCACTCATACAAAGTGTCTAAAGTAGTCAAAATCATAGAATCAAAAAGTATTAATAAAATGGTGGTTCACAAGGGCTGTGGGAGGGGGCAGAGAATTAGTTTTAATGGGTATAGAGTTTTAGTTTTGCAAGACAGACTTCTATAGATCTATTATACAACATGACTATGCTTAAGACTACTAAACTGTACACTTAAAAGCAGTTAAGATGATAAATTTAATGTTATGTTTTTTACAATTTTAAAAAAGGAAAATGACAACTAACACATCACACACACACACACACACACGTAAGAAGTAGGGTTTTCCAGGCAAGAAGTAGGATGCGGGCCCAGGAATTCGTTGCTGGGCTTTGGGTGCCAATCTAAGCTGTAACCAGGTAACAGAGCCGTGGCTCTTGGTACACCACACTTAATCAGATTGGAACTCAGCAACTGAGGTTTGCAACTATTTACAGCTGGATTGAATTAAGCGCCATCAACGCCAAGCCTGTGGAGGAAAGGCGAGGGAAAGGATATGAGTTGACACAGATTATTGACTCCTCATAGCGTGCAAATGGCACCCTGCTTTTCGCAACAGAGGTGCTGGATGTATCTCTATTCCGTTGGATTGACTGGACCCTAACAGTATCTGGTGTTGACTCGCCAGCTTTCAGAGATGTTTGTTCTCCAAGGAAACAGCACTCCTCATCACGGATCCCCAACCACTTGCCTCTCATCGGCCTCCACCACGCCAGATGATGCCAACTGTTTGCGGTACTCACAGGTGTGTGCAGGGACTGCACCTCCAGCTTCTACTCTTCCAATAATCAGCTCCTTAGTCCACTTTCTGCATTTGGCTCCTCCTCTCTGCTTGAATTTGCTCCCCCGCCCCTGTCTCCCTCCTGTTTTTTCCTCTGCCCTGTTGGACCAGCTATTGCTGTACTGTTCCAGTTGCTGCATCCCCTCTCTGCTTTGTGTGTTCAAACCCTGGACACAAAATGCCATTACATGTAGCAACAAACCCCAAGACTTCAGTAGAACATGGCACTCAAAGTTCTTAGGATCTGCAAACAATAACCAATAAAAGTTTTATAGCAAGCCATATATACAAAATAAGGACCAATAAGCCATTCTTGTTTCCCTGAGGGAAATAAAATGGTTGTATAATCCTCAGTCTAAGGGAACACCTTTCAGGGAAAACAGGATCCATCTTCCCATTTCTAAGCTATGCTTCTCTGAAAATATAGACGTAAAAGTTATTACTGTCAGCTGTGCAAGTTTGCACACGAAGAACTGCAATTCGTTAAGAATTTTTTAAGAAAATGTGAAAGACCACCCCAAATAACCTGCAGATTCTCTTCTTGGGCCTCATGATGTTTCCTAATAATTCATTCTGCTAGATGAATCCTTTGGAAGACAGCAAACTGAAGCCGGAGTGATGGAAAATATACATTTTCAGAAAGATCTCCAAAAAGGGAGATCTCAGTAACATAGAAAGGCAGAATATCAGCATCGAGGTTGGATTCTGATCAGACAGGCTGAGTTCTCAACCTGGCTCTGCTACGAACCCCCTACGTGTTTTTGGGTAAGTTATTTGGTGACTCTCAAGTTTTCTACTGGTCTTCCATGTAAAGGGAATAAAAATACTACCTACTTGGTAGAGTTGTTACGACAACTAAATGAGAGGATTTATGTAAAGCTCTTAGCACTTATTCTTAGCACATGGTAAGATTTGGACATGTGGAAACAGTGAAAGCAACGTGAAACTCATGGATCCTGCCATAAGAGGGCAGGTTTTAAAAGAATACTGAATATTTAGAACTCCTCAGTTAGTAGATAGCTGCAATTTATACTTACAACAGCAGGTGGCACTAGCACCACATCTATCTACATCAAATCTGGGTTCTTGAGTTTTTTGTTTTTTTTTTTTTAAGCATTGCTTTTCAACTTTCTTTTCCAGGAATAGTAGCATTTCCCCCTCGATCTTTAAAGTTTTGTTGTTCTTGTATAGTTTCATAAGCTATTTTCAATAGCATATGGTAAATTATTGCTGTTAAAATATGCAGACACAAATTACCATGGAGGATGCCTGTAGTTCCAGCTACTTGGGAGGCTGAGGTGGGAGGATCCCTTGAGCCCAGGAGTTTAAGGTTACAGTGAGCTATGATGATGCCACCGCACTCTAGCCTGGGCAACAGAGCAAGACTCCGTCTCTAAAAAAGAAATAATGAGGCTGGGCGAGGTGGCTCACACCTGTAATCCTAGCTCTGGGAGGCGGAGGCGGGAGGATCGCTGGAGGTCAGGAGTTCAAGACCAGCCTGAGCGAGACCCCGTCTTTACTAAAAATAGAAAGAAATTATCTGGACGACTAAAAATATATGTAAAAAATTAGCCAGGCATGGTGGCACATGCCGGTAGTCCCAGCTACTCAGGAGGCTGAGGCAGAAGGATTCCTTAAGCCCAGGGGTTTGAGGTTGCTGTGAGCTAGGTTGATGCCACGGCACTCTAGCCAGGGCAACAGAGCGAGACTGTCTCAAAAGAAAAAAAAAAAAAAAAGGAAAGAAATAATCGTAATAAACAAACAACTAAAAAACCCAAATTGCCATGGACTAATTCATGCCATTTTTAAATTTATTTTGAGGTTTTGCCATCTCTAATTCATTTTCTAAATTTGATATTCTCGTTCTACTCTGGGCCACAGAAACAAGAATATTCTACATCTGTGGTCTTTCTTAATCCTGGAAAGGTCAAGCCACATTTTCTAGATTACCACAGGATTTGTTAGAGGGAATGTTTGAAAGAAAAGACTTTGAGCATCGCAAGAGGAAAATTATTGGTGGTTCTGAAATCACTCCTAAATTGCTTGATGGATATGCTTGTGGTTAATTTAGCAGCAATTGTAATTATATTTTCCAATTATATTTTTGTTCCTCTCACAAGTATCTTTGTATATTTAATTTTCTATGCTGCTGCCTTTGCAACTGACAGCTCTTTCTCTAGCTTAGCTTGGGAAGCCACAGATTTTACTTTACTTTTGTGATCAGGCTCGGACTGTAACATAGCTCGGGGCTCCCTTGTATTATCGGTTTGGAGATGTGAAGTCAGTTGCTAAGAGTGAGATGCTCACTCAGAGTCAGCTTTAAGCAAACATGGGCTCTGTGCAAAATATATTTGTGCAACTACCACGCCACAAAGTCTCACTTGCAACCCAAATTCTGTGGTTAGTGCAGAAAGGGTCATGTTGACAGGGATCTTGACACCATCCCAACCACAGGGGCAGGGCTGTCAGCACCCTCTGGGTTGGGAGATGAACTGTGAGGTTCTGCAAATGCCTTTTGTGGAGGTCATGGCACCAGCCTTGCTGGAAGGATTCAGAGTGACACCCTGTAACCCACTGCAAAGGCTCATTCCACCCAAGAGGGCATCCCACTGACAAGCAAATGAACGGCAACTGGGTTGACCTATTTAAGCTTTTCCATAACAAATTAAGTAAAATAATTTGGAAGTTAGATTCTTTCTGTGTTTAAAGATGAATAAATTCAGAGGGGAAAACAGAATCTGCAGACACAGAAATATCATGCATTGCAGCATAGTAGTGAATTTGCCTATGAACTCCCCTTACATGTACTTCAAAACAGAGGAAGAGAGTTAAATATATTCTATGATAAAATTGTGATTTATTCTAAAACACTCATTGTTGCTTCCGCTAGCCAATGATATCTTCAGGAAATATTGACAATTTAGTCTCCCCTAATTCATGTCTCTTATTTCCTTGCATTGGAAAGAGCAATCTCTGAATACTACTCTAATGTCGGTGTGATGAGATGTGCATTTCTTATTTCTGATTAATGGGAATGCATGGCCATTCATGCTTAAGTGTGATGCTGGCTGCTGGTTTCTAATAAATACTCTCTATCATGTTGAGGAATTATAGCTTATTCTTAGTTTACTAAGGGTCTGGATCAAGAATGAGTGTTTTCAGATGTCCTTTGCATATCTATCCAGATAATCATTTGAGTTTTCTCTACTGACTTTTTTTTTTTTTTTTTTTAAGAGAAAGGGTCTTACTCTGTCAGCCAGGCTGGAGTGCAGTGGCATGATCATAGCTCACTGCAACCTTGAACTCCTGGACTCAAGCAGTCCTCCTGGCTCACCTCCCAAGTAGCTGGGACTATAGGCATGCACCACCATTCCCAGCTAGTTATTTTTTTCTTTTCTAGAGCCAGGGTCTTGCTATGTTGCCCAGGCTGGTCTCAAACTCCTGGGCTCAAGCAGTCGTCTCTCCTCAGCCTCCTGAGTCAGTGGGATTATAGGTGTGAGCCACCACACCCAGCTCTACTGACCTTTTGATGAGATAAATTCTGTTGACAAATTTCCTATTATTGAATTGCCCCTGTACTTTTAGAATACAACTCATTTAATCATTCTGCATTATTCTTTTCATACAGTGCTTGATGCAATTCACTAATATTTTATCTTACATCTCAGTTTATTGTATTGGTATTGTATTTGTAGAAATATAAGCTTCAATTTACATTGTTATTCTATATGTGAATAGGTTTTATTACCAGGGTTAGGCTAGTTTCATAAAATAAATTAGGAAGATCTCATCTTTTTTCTAAGGAATAGTTTATATTACATTCAACTGACCTGTCACCTGAATATACAAAAGTATTTGCCTTTATAGCTGGGCCTGCACATATTTTAGAGGTAATATTTTGACCACATTTCAATGTTTTCTATGCTATTTGGTCACCTCAGGTTTTCTATTTCTTGGCTCAATTTTGTTCATTTACATTTTCCTAGTGACTTCTGTTTTCATTGTGAGTTTTACAATTTATTATATAAGAACTATACTGTATGTTATAGTCTTACGTAAATTTGCTTTTCTATATGTATGGTCCTATGCCGTTTCTGATTCCTAATTGTGCATATTTGTATTTTTCTTTTATTCTTGACTAGATTCACTAGAAGTCTATTCATTTTCTTGGTATGCTTCTACTTAAAATGGCTTGCGGAATATTAAGTAAAACACACGGCCATTTGAATTTTCCTATTGTTCATATTCAAGGTAAAAAGGTGGAGTTTCCCATCTTCACATAATAGACCATCTTGAAGAATTCTAACAGTTGTACCCAGACAACGAATCACAACAACTATTTTACAAGTAAGAAGACTGTGTTTGAAAGAGACCTTTTTAGCAAATTGCAAGAGAAATCAAAATACAACTCCCAAGGCCAGTGTTCACCGAGCACTTGTGGGAGCCAAGCCCAAGGTTAAGCAGGACAGACATGAATCGTCCATCAGATCATTTCTAAATCGAGTCTGTAACCAAGAAGAACCTAAGTGAGTTTCTTTTCCTCTTAAGAGACTTTTTGCATATGTGGTATGAGTCATGCACGGGAACAAACCCTGAGGCATGATTTTATGGGAGGGAAGGGCTTGTTTAAATAAGAACTTTATGCCACAGTACATGACTAAGAAACTATGTAAGTAATGAACCCCGGGGCCTTGTCCACCTGATTCAGCCCAGCCAGGTAATTGCTGCAAAGTATTTAAAGGTACCTTGTTATTTTGAAAGAAGTGAGTTCAGGAATATTGCCCAAATATGATGCAAAACAACCCTGGGATGAAGCCATATCTTGAGATTGAAGATTATAGAAGAATAAATTACCTTAATAACATTGTCTACATTGTAATATTAAAGATTTGTTGCTAAGCTATTAACAATGGGTTTGACAATCCCATAGTTGCTCGATTCAAAGACTACCTTTCAAAATATCCAAGTTCAAAATCTTGCCATCCAAATTAATAATCCTTAAAACTTTGAGTCACTCTTACTAGGGCTAGCAGTTCTATGCTAAATGAAGTTTCTCCCAAGAGAAAGAAAAGATTGACATTCAAAAACATGAATTCTGAGGACAAGGACCAGTTAAAGACAACAAACAGCTGTCCCAATCTCAGTGAGCTAATGAACATGAAAGTATTTAAGAATATTACCAATCTGGTGCTGGTTCTACAATTTCAACACCTCCACCTTCTTTCCAAGCCCCATTTGGCCATTTCTGGAAGATCCTAGGGTGTGTATCTCAGTACTGGCAAACCAACTGGGCTATTTTGTTTTCTTCTGGTCTGACCTTCACCAGGTGGTATTGCCAGGTGTTCTACCTGGCCTTGCCAACATTTTCACCGATATTGTCACATATCCTTCTAGCACCCTTATCTCAGCCAGGCCCTGTGTCGTTTCCACCAGGATACTCACGAGAATGCCACCTCACCTCTTTAGACGTCTACTTGTTCCATGGGTACCAAAGGAGTTGCTTGTGTGCTGTTGTCTTACAGAGGTTTAGTTATGTCTTTTATTTATAGTTCCTATCATGCAGAACAGAGTTCAGAGAGGATAAGCCAGTAGATAATTCCCCAAACAGTTATTTACTGCTCTCAGAAGGGTCCATATCCTCTGATTTCTAAGGCAACCTTTTACTATTTGTAGTTTGCATGACTTTTCTTTTTTTTTTTTTTTTTGAGACAGAGTCTTGCTCTGTTGCCCGGGCTAGAGTGAGTGCCATGGTGTCAGCCTAGCTCACAGCAACCTCAAACTCCTGGGCTTAAGCGATCCTTCTGCCTCAGCCTCCCGAGTAGCTGGGACTACAGGCATGCGCCACCATGCCCGGCTAATTTTTTCTATATATGTATATGTTTAGTTGGCCAGATAATTTCTTTCTATTTTTTAGTAGAGACGGGGTCTCACTCTTGCTCAGGCTGGTCTCGAACTCCTGACCTCGAGCAATCCACCCGCCTCGGCCTCCCAGAGTGCTAGGATTACAGGTGTGAGCCACCACGCCCGGCCCCTGCATGATTTCTTCCAAGAGCTTCTCCCAAATTCTTAAGCAAACAGACTTCCAGTGGGAAAGTGCCACCAGATGCCTCCTTTGTTATCCTGCTTCTTCTCCTGGAGGTCCCCAGCCTTCCCACCCACCTAAAGAGGTGAGGATAATGGTTTGGAGCAAGTGTTGGCAAGCTGAGGCCTCAGGGCCAACTCTTGACCCACCACCTTGTTTTGTACAGCCTGCAAGATAACAATGTCTTTCACATTTTTAAATGATTGGGGAAAATATGAAAAGAATAATATTTCATGTACAGGAAAATCACATGAAATGCAAATGCATATCTACAAATGTGGTTTTATTGGGACCAGCCACACTCATTCATTTTACGTATTGCCTGTGGCTGCTTTCCTGCTACAGTTGCAGATTTGAGTGGTTGCGACAAAGACCATATGGCCTGCAAAGGCCAAAAATATGTATATAAAATATACATAATATATATCACGTAGCTATATAGGGCCCTTTACAGCAAATGTTCGCTGACCTCTGTTTTAGAGCATGGACCCTGGAGTCCAGCTGTTTAGGTTTGGATTTAGTTGTGTCACTAATTAATTATGTGGGCGATTTCTTAACATCTTCTAAGCCACAATTTCCACATTAGTAAGGTGAGAATGACAAGAGAGTTACATTTACCTCATTAGGTTGTGTAGAGATTAAACAAGTTGATTTAGAGCCAGATACTTGTTAGTCCACACACATTAGGTATTATTGTGACTCTACAGCTGGTGGCCTTGAAAGATGGAATTGTTCTGGTATTAAATAAGAATTCCAGATCCAATGTTTGTTTTCTTAATTGCCCACAAATAGGAAGAAAACTCTGCTGAATGTGACAGTCATCTAAACAATATAGTCGTAGTGCCACTGTGACCAGGAAACTGCAGAATGAAACTTTACTCTTGTCACAAAGAAAGGTCAAGTTTAGGCAAATAACTTCTGCTCTTGCTAGTAATTCATAGTTTTGATTGACTTCAGTAATCAAGTGGTTTTCTTTATTTTGTTTTGAAGAAGTCTGAATAAAATTTTCCCTTTTCTTCATGTGCTTCTAGGGTCATTTCCTATGTAAATCTATTATTTTCTACAGCCATACTCATATTGTGCCCTGTACAGTTTGTTTTCACTTAAGCTTACATCATAATTTTTCTATATTGTATCTTAGTTTTCATCATCTCTTATTTTAAACAGTTTTATGAAAATAATCTTTTGACACATACAGGAATCTTTCAGGATATACAGTATATAAATACAATTTTTAAAAAACCAAGTAGCTTTGATTCCATTGCACCTCAGTATGTTTTTAATAAATGACTTCTCATTGCTCACATTATCAACCTTTCCCCAAAGTAGTGTCAGCTCATTTAGACATTTGCAGCAAAGAACATTCTAGAACCAAAACAGAAAAAAAATGTTTTGCTGTGTTTGTGAAAAGGGTGAAAGTGCTTACCAACCATAAATTTCCCCGTGACAGGGAAGAGGAGGTGACTAGCATTAGAGCGCTGACCATCATCTCCCCATCCGTCAGACCCCAACAAAGCCACTTGGCAGAGACAATGACGGACCCAAAGGTGCTCACACCTAAGTCACTTGGGGGGTGAAGGGTGGATAATGATGCCAGAATCCCTGGGGCATATGAAAAGTTATCTCTGGGACTAGAGAGATTGGTACTTTGTCCCGTTCAGTTCCCGGATCCCAAATGACCATGCATCATTTGCTTCTGGCTCACATAGAAACATCCTGCTCCAAAGCATTTGTCCTTAGAAGCCTGTACAACACTGCTTAGAACCAATTACATTTTATTAATTTTTATTTTTTTTGTAGTTCCAGCAGCCACTTACTCATATATAGGATCGAAGAATGATCCTCCTTTATCTAGGAAAAAAAAAAAAGACACTCTAACAGAATCTGTACCTTTTCACAGAGAAGCTATCAAATCAGCCAGATTTGGCAAAATAACCCTGGTAATCACTGCAGAAAGTGACACCCTTGCCAGTGTCTTTTGCATCTGTCCCTCTATTCTCTTAGGTATTGTAAGGGACAGTCACAATAGTCGTGTCAAACTAGCCTCCAAACTGATATCCTCATTTCTTTTTCTCTCAAGCTCCTTCAAGTAGAGTCTGAGAGCATTCGTGCGTGCATAAGTGTGTTTGTATTTGTGTGGGTTTTGGAGTCTGAATATCTCCGGTTGTGGAATATGCTTAATGTTTCTTCTGAAAAGATATCAGAGGAAAAAGAAAAGGATACTTCTGGGCATCATGCTGCTTTTCCACCTCCCCATCTGGTTGACTCTCTAATTTTAGGCCTCATTTTAATAAAAGACTTTGAATGACTCTGCTTTTATGATTTAAATGGACTTTGAAACTGGGATTTAGCCATCTCATACAACAAAGTGGGTGGACTTCAGACTTCAGAGGAAAAAGAATAAACATACCGAAAGCTGTAATTAAAAATTTCCAATTCCCGCCAACTCTCTTAAAGCAATTATTGTCAAAGTGGAAATCACCAGTGCCCAAATTCAAACCTCAAGCTTTGGAGAAAGTCTACAATCCAAGGGTGGGGTGAAGCAGTTGAAATATTTTTGGTAGGAACCCAGTTCCCCTGGAGAAGAGTATGAACTGTCTGATGTGTATTAAATTTGAAATATATTAATGGCCATGCTTACAGAACAGAGGCCATCCAATTTCCCTGGACACAGAAGACCCAACCAACTGTGAGAAGCCTGGACTCCACAACAGGTGGGCCGTGTGGCCCAGTGCAAGGGGCTTCAACTCCTAAGGGGCCACATGGAGGAGTTGCCATGGAAGGTGTGAAGAAGCGAGTCCTAAAGAAATATTGAGAGGAAAATTCTGATACAGAACAATTTGGATACAGAAGGGTGAAGACCTGGCAGGTATCACAGGTGAGCAAGAAAATGGCAACTCTACTCATCAGTTAAAGCCCCAAACCTTAGACCATCTTTGTCCCTCTTGTGTCTAAAACCCAGGGGCAAAAGCCAAGGTTTGTGGGACCTGAAGTGCATACAATGAGGCATAGGGCTTTTAAAAGTAATACAAGCACATCTCTTTTGGGGGGCAAACTTTGCAAAAAAGGTTGAAGCATACTGAGGGGACCCGAGCTTCATGGTACTAAGTTCCCACTTTGTTCACACTGCCCTTCTGTTGGTTCTACCTTCAGCATATGTCAAGAACCCAAACCCTTTTCCACCTCTACCATCCTGGACGCAACTGTCTTCATTTCTTGCCTGGACAACTGAAATAGCCTTCCATCCATCCACGTGGCTTTCCTTGTCCTTTTCCAGTGGCTTCATACCATAGGAGGTGAGTTACGTCATGTCCCTGATTGGCTCAAAGCCCCCCACCCCTTCCTTGTCATAGTAATATATCAAGTCGTTATGCCTGCCACGGTTCTCTTTACCCAGCCACCCCATGCCTGGTGGACCAAGTTTCCTCTCACCTCTTAGCTCTCACCCCCCAGGATTCGCTGCTGATTTTGGAACCTGCCAAACCTGCTCCACAGCCTTTGCATTTGCTGATCCTGCTGCCCAGAATCGTTTCCCCTGGAATCTTCACTTTCTCCATGTGGCCTTACCAGGGCTGTCTTCCCATATTGCTGTATATAAAACAACCGCACCCACACACACCCTGTCCTCTTTGCTCTGGGGTTTTCTCTAGGACTTACCCTCATTTGCTATGCATCTATTGTTTGTGTCTTACTCTCTCCTTCTAAGATAGGGATTTTCCTTTAATCATTGCTACACCCCCATTAGTAGAACAAGTAGGTGCTTGATTATTTGTGGAAAGAAGGAAGAAGAAAATACCGAACCTGGGAAATTAGGTTAATCGTGATGTCATTGATGGAGAAAGAGAAATTATTTGGGGGGAGATGGTAGAATTCTTTCTTCACGTCAAGCCTCAAGTGACAGAATTTCTTAAATTATCATTACACATTGTGAATAAGGACCTATTGGTTGATGGAGAAGAAAGTAAGCTCTAGGAGTTACCCACCATGAAGAGAACTTTTTTTTTTTTTTTTTTTAATTTCAGGTATGGTTTTGCAAAAAGTCACTAAAATTAAAATGTATTAATTCTCCATTCAAGCTTTACTATCTTTTGCTACATGTTTATTTTATCTTCCTTTCTTTCATTTTCCAAATAGGCAAGAAAATGTTCACAGACTGCAAGGACAACACAGTTTCTCTCAAGAGGTTTTTCTCAGACTGAGAACATAATTCAGCTGGTCACTTCCTCCGCTTGTGATTTTCCTTCTAGGTATGAGGTAGCAAGGAGCCCCATGGGCTCAGAACCAGTCTTCCTTCTCCAGGTGTCCCCAGGGGAAGAAGAGTTCCAGGAGGGGCGTTCCAGAGAGGACGCCGCCTGGAGCCTAAGGTAGTTTAAATGTGCAGTTGCTACTTTTGGATCGTTGCCAATAAAATACAGTCTGTGACTCCAGAGTACAGGGATGCACCTGGCCCCTTCTCCGTAGGGATGCTCTGCTCTCTGGGCTGCTGGCCAGCTGGAAAAGGAGAGTCTGGGGTGGACTTTCTCCCTGAGCACGAGGGTCTGAATTTCCTCAGCTTGGGAGGGATCCCAGTGTTTTGGGATACAGGACTTCCAAATTAGGGCTTTCTAAATAATATCCCCACTGAGGATCCCCTAGGGCTGGGGTCCCCAACCCTCATGCGCAGATGGGTACCGATCCGAGGCCTATAAGGAACCGGGTCACGCAGCAGGAGGTGAGCGGTAGCGTCATCTGTATCTAGAGCCGCTCCCCATCTCTCGCATCACCGCGTAAACTCCACTTCCAGCATTAGATTCTCACAGGAGCGCGAACCCTACTGTAAACTGTGCATGGGGGGATCTAGATTGCGCCTCCTTATGAGAATCTAATGCCCGCTGAGCTGAGGTGAGCTGGGGGGATGATGCTAGCGCTGGGGAGCGGCTGCAAATACAGATTGTCATTAGCACAGAGGTTTGACTGCACAATAAATGTAATGCGCTTGAATCACCCCCAAACCACCCCTCCTTCCTCCCATGGAAAAACTGTCTTCCATGAAACCGGTCCCCTGTGCCAGAAAGCTTGGGGACCGCTACCCCAGGGGACGATTGGGGACTTGTGAGGAGCGCGCCTCGCCCGCGCTAGTTCTATTTATCAGAAGACAAATGTCCTGCTTTCAAGGCTCTAAACGGTGGCCCCAGGAGATCGTGTCTGCCCGGGAGTCGCTTCCGGCGCTGGCGGTGTCTGTTCAGGCTCTAGCGGGTGAACGCAGCAGTCAAATGCTCATTCATTCAACAACTATTTAGTGCGCGCCGGCGGAGTGCCAGGCACTGGCGGCGCGCGGGCGAGAGGCGACTCCGGCTAACTCCCGGCCGCCCCCGGCCCGCGCACCGCGGGAGCGCAGCCCGCACTCCGCGCCCGCCGGCCGCCCCGCCCGGGCGCCGCCCGCGCCTCCCGCGACCCGGCCTCCGGGGTGTGAGCCGGCTGGGGAAGGCGGGGAGCAACCGAAACCCGGCCAGCGCCAGACAGACCCCGCCGGCCCCGGGAAGCTGCTCCCGGGAGGTGCGCGAGGCGGAGCCGCGGCCGCCCGGGCGGGCAGGGCGCGGAGTCCGGCTCGGGGCGCGGGGGCGGCCCCGGCGGGGAGGGCGCGGCCGGCGGGAGGGGCCGGGGCGGCGCGGCCGCCGGGCCCAGCAGGTGACCGCGGGCGGGCGGCGCGGGCCGGGCCCGAGCGAGTCCGGGCCGGGGAGGCGGGGAGGCGGCCCGCGCAGTCGGGCGAAGTTGGCCGGAACATGGCGGAGGAGCCCGGGGCGCGCGGCAGCGCGGAGCGGCGGCGGCCGGAGCCCGAGGAGCTGTAGCCGCAGCCGCCGCCGCCGCGGGGCGAGGTCGCCGCCATGGCCCGCTGGATCCCGACCAAGAGGCAGAAGTACGGGGTTGGTGAGTGCTCGCCCCACCGCAGAGTTCGCGGGAGCGGCCCTGCCCGGAGTGCGCGGAGCCGGGCGGGGGACGCCGGCGGGGCTCGGGCTCGGTTCCCGCCGCGCAGCCCGGGAGCCGGCGGCGATCGGAGCCCTCCCCCGGGGACTGGCGACTCCGAGTGGCTCAAAGTGCAGTTGGGCTCCGGGACGGTAGTCCCGCGCCCGATCCCGAGCTCCAGCGCTCGGCACGGTGGAAACGTCAAGGTGACGCTCCCGCGGGGCCCCAGCGGCGGGTGCGGTTTCCTTCGGGGGTAGGTGGCGGGCCGGGGTCGGCACGTGGGATGCTGCTCATTGTCGCGGTGCTTGCTGGCTTCCCTCTGCGTAGGATCTTCTCTGACGCTCCTAAGTGAGGAGTCGGGGGTCGAGAGTCCCTCTCCCCCTTTCCTCCAGGGACTGGACTCCTGGTAACAGTTGTCAACTGAACGGGAAAGTTGTGGTGTGGAGGTGATGGAAGGGACAGGAAGTGTGTGGCACGGGGAGGAGGTGGCTGGCCCTTGGGGCTGTTTGTGCGGACAGTGGTTCCCTAACGGGACGTGTACGGAGAGCATATAAGGCTGCCATCTGGATCCTGAGTTTCATCGGGGGACAAGAAGAGGATATTTTTATTAAGAAAACGGTGACAAGCCCCGCGCTGGGTGCTTGGCATTCCTAACAGCTGCGCTGGGAGCCCCTAGGATGTGCACAGGGATTGCTTGTTGTGTCGCTTTAGATCCTAAACAGAGGGAGGGGGGGTGGGGGTGGGAGGAAGTTTGACCCAGGTGAAAACCGGGATCCTTTCATTTTTTATCAAAGAGTGAGGTTGTTGAAGTCAGCTGGGAAGACTTCTGCCATTAGCGGGGGCAATTACTACGGGCTATTTAGACCTCGGGCTATGTCTTAGTATAAACACAGCTGACTGTGTTGAGAATTTTATCACCTCCTCTCAGGGTCATTCATTTGGCCTATTTGCAATTTAATCTTTCACTTTACTCCCCTTCTGAGTCTCTATTTTTCCTCACTTTACTGGTTAATGGGGAACAGTCCCTGAACCTGTTAATGCTTTCTGAGGGCAATGTCAGTTTCAGACACACTGTTAACAAACACATCTAGATGCTTTTCAATTCTGTAGCCATGAGTCAGGTTTTTTTTTTTCAAACTGTGTCATATTTACTATATTATTCGTAGATTGTGATCCTTCACATGAATATTATTCCTTGTTTTCCTTTTATCCAAAAAACTGATTCCCCCCCCACCATAAGTTACTTTTAGAATCTATGCTCTCAGAAATGAGTAGAGATGTTTCTTCTGCCCCAGGCCATCATGTCATGATTTAGTCATAACGGTTCAGACAGGGATTCCTAATCAAGTGCCAGCTAATTAAGTAGCTAGTAGTTATGGAAGTGAAATGCTTCAAAATAGATGAAATCTATTTCTTTGTTTTTGAGGACTATGGAGTACTGACTACTAAGTGAAAGTATGTTTAGCAATGCCTAATTACAAAAATGTTACCAATTCTAATTTTGTTTAAGAGGAGGAAAAGCTTTTTCCAAAACTATCGACTTGGGCGTAGTCAATGCAAATGTGTTCCAAAAATGTGGAACCAAATTTGCTATAGTCACAGGAGCAAGTATGATGTTTTCTTTTTAATTGTTTTTTGTTGTTGTTATTCCTGTTCTAGAGTCAGTTACTGTGTTCTGTCCTGAGTGGAATCAGTTCCGTGGTTTCAGTCAAGAAAAATATTTGGATTGCATTTCCTGGGCCCAGGTGTTAGGAAAATGATCCCAGGTTATAATTTGGGACGCTTATTTCACCAGAGGCAAAAGATTCTGATTGGTCTGGATTTGACAAAAGGACCCATGGTTAGGATAAAGTAACTGAAGAGCTAAGTCTCCCTTGTTTATTCCTGAAACTGTTTGGTGTTTCTGTCGCCTCCCTGCTTGGAAGCCTCCCCTGGTTTACAGGAAAAAGTCTTAACTGAGCCCAGATTTCAAGGTTCCTTTCATCTGGTTCAACCTATCTTCACCTGCGTTCTCTCTCAAGCCTTCTTTCATTAACCCTCCAATGCAGGCAAAGTGCCCTAATCGCAGTTGTGCAATGTATTATGGAGAATCGCTCCTTTGGGACTTTGCTCCCATCCTGCTTGTCTCTCGCCTGGAGTTCCCTCCCACCTCTGCAGGGGACAATCTTGCCTTTCCCTGAGGGCTCAAATCCATTCCTCCGGCCTCCTTCAAATTTACTGTCTGCCAGAGCTTCCCAAACCTTCATGCCTCTTCATCACAATTCTTCATTTTGCCAGCCTTGGGTTCCATGAATCAGAAAGTTATGGCTTTGTATTTCTATCATGCAAGAGGTCTACCAGGTATTTATATGGGTGCATTCAGTAACTACTTGTTCTTGATGATGGGGTGCCATTCCAAAGCAGACTAAGCCAATTTCTCTAGTGATGTAATGCAGGTTTTTTTCCCCCTTTAGGCTTTTAGCATTTCATTCACCCCAATAAGAGTTTCAATTTGTTTGGTCAGATGAAGGAAGTGCAAGCCTCCAGTCTGTCGTTATCTCTGCAAGTCAAAAAAAATGAGATATTCTGCAGAGAAAACAAGCGTGGAATAGACAGACTTGTTTAAATACAATTGGGAAAATTGGCTTGTTGGAGCGTCTGCTGGTCAGATTTGGTTTCTGGGTGCAGGAAACTGCAGAAAAGCCATTTTGGAGCATTCTGATGCCTCAGAGCTGGCCCTGGTTTTGCCTGTTGTGCTCTCAGAGGAGTTTGCCTCCGCAGAGCGTTGGTCTCAGTTTGAATTGTTCCTGGAGAAGCTGGCAGTCTCTCCTGCCTTATTTTGTCTTGGTGCCACTGTTGGCTGTGCCTGACATAGCCTAGATTTTTCTACAAGGACTGAAATGCAGTCTGTCTGGGCTTTCTTAGTTCTTAAACATAGCATTGTTGGGCCAATCTCTAGCATTAAGTGGGCCTAAATGGCTTATGCGTGTTATCTGTGTCATCAAGTGCAGTGACTGCTAGATTCTTTAAACTATGGCCCTTTAGTACCCCAGTGTGAGGTGCCAAGTGATTAGGGTAAGTGCTCTTTCCTGGAACCCTAGAAAACTTGTTTTTTCTTTCTTCCTTTTTCTTTCTTATTTTCTTTGTTTCTTTCTCTGTTTTCTGTTTTCCTTTCTTTTTTTCTGTTTTGCTGTTTGAGGATATGACGGTATGAAACACTTTTATTTAGATTTTAAGCAAACAGATAAATACTCAGAATACTCCTGTGATTATCAAAACATTTTTAAGCCTGTTTCCACACAAGCCATTAATGTTAAGAACAGCCCCAGATGAGGTTAATTATGGATTCTCTGCAAAGTCATTCATTATTGCATGTTGGGATTTGCAATTGTATATATTTTTATGATGGGATAAAAGGTAGTTTGGGGAAATACTAGCTTTCACTGTTAGCTCTTCAACTGTGTAGTTGTGCTAGGCCCAATTAGCCCAAAAGTATTGAACTCCATAGAGCAGGTCCTTGAATGCTGATTTAAGATTGACTGCAGACTCTTGCTCCTCTTGTTAATGCATTCAGGTGTGTATTACTTCCCATCCACTTCCTCACTGTGAACAGCATATTCCGTGCACGGTAGCTGCAGGGGTAGAGCTGGAAGGGAGTCTCAGAGACTAACTAGTCCAATTTCCTTTTCAAGAGAGGAACTTGGTGCCTCAAGAGGTAAAGTGAATTGCTAAACACCAAGGGTTCTTGCCCTTTTTGGCTGTGTGAACCCCTTTAGCAAGAGTCTGGTAAGCCAGTGAACTCCTTTCTCATAATGCTTTTAAATGCATAAAGTAAAATCCAAAGGATTAGAAATGAAACCAGTTGTATTGAAATGCAGTTGTCAAGATATTTTTCAAAATTTGTGTATTGTAATATCTGTGCTTTACTAATGCATCAAATAACAAGATCTAGTGGCAGGTCTAATAACTACCATCATTTTGAATTAGTGATGAGCGTATATGATTGTTCGAGATATTTGCAATAACCATAATATGATATGAAAATACCTGTGGTTTCTATTGGTGACAGTTATCTCAGGTGCTATTTGTTCAACTGTGGTTTATTGCCTAATTTAAGTAAATGCTTAGGGTCAGGAAATAGAGATGTAACTTTTTTCCCTATTCATGTTCATGGATCCTCTGGATTTAAACATAGATTAAGAATCCTTGTCTGACGGTCACACAGCTAATTAGTTATAGAGCCATCTGAGTAACAATAGTAACACTTGCTGGCCACCTCTGTACAAGTGACACTGTGCTAGGTATCATACAATTGTAATGACCTGAAGAAGGCTTTGCCTTAATGTGTTCATATTTTAATAACACTGAGGCTAAAAATAAAAGGAAAGGAGAATTTAATATGCATTAAGAACTTACCTTGTGGGGTGCAATTCTGAACCTTTTATTTCAGTATGCACGTGGGGGTTTTAGTGACAGTTTCCAGGGGGTGTCCATGAAATTAAAACATTTTTTGTGATAACACTAAGATGTTATTGTGCTGTTTACATTCTCATTGTCTCATGAGTATACAGTGGTGTTTTCCAGAGGCTATGCGAAGTGTGACATGGCATCGGATTGAATGCAGAAATAGATATAAATATCTGGCTGCCTTTTCTGAAGCCAGACATTAAAGAGATCTACAAATACACAAAACAGTGCCACTCTTAGGAGTGTTTTTGTTTGAAAAAATAGTTTTGTTCATTAGAAAGATATATTTTTGCTAACATGTATTGGGTTTATTATAGTTATCTTAAATTAGTTAAGAAATAAATATTTGGCAGGGTGTGGTGGTTCCCACCTGTAATCCTAGCACTCTGGGGGGCCGAGGCTGGAGGATCGATCGCTGGAGGTCAGGAGCTCAAGACCAGCCTGAGCAAGAGTTGAGACCCCATCTCTACCAAAAAGAAAGAAAGAAAGAAAAAAAAAAAAAAAAAAAAGCTGGGTCTGGTGGTGCTTGCCTGTAGTCCCAGCTGCCCGGGGGGCTGAGGCAGGAGGATTGCTAAGAGCCCAGGAGTTGGAGGTTGCAGTGAGCTATGATGATGCCACTGCACTCTACCCAGGGCAACAGAGTGAGACTCCGTCTCAACAACAACAACAAAAAAAAAAAACAAGGCAACTGAATGCTCTTCCTCACAACCCCCTACACCTTTAAAAAATATTTTATAAATGCCTCAACTTGAACTTCTGATATGATAAATACTGATAGATGGAACCCATATAGATGGAAACTCCTCAGGGGTTCTCAAAAACTGCTTTACATGTTACTCCATTAAATCATTGAGGTAGTGCTGTGGATGCTGTTGTCCCCTTTTCCAGATAGGGAAAAAGGAGGTTCACAGAAGATAAGTTTCTCATGCATGGCCATGTAATCATAAGACATACAGACTAAAAGTCTTTAACCTGTGTTGTTTCCCAAACTCTGCTATTCATCGGTCCTCTTGGTTTTTGCCATGTGCAGGTACCACTGTGTAGCAGCTTGGTGGCTAGTGCCACACCCTTTGCCATTTCATGCCAATTTCATTTTCTATGGAATTTTATGTTACCTGCTCGTTTTCCTTTTTCACTTAAACAATTATTGAAAAAGAAAGCCTTACTATATTCCTACCACCACTTGCTAGAGAAAGAAGCAGCTGTAAAAATGAAGGCAACAAACCTAAGAGCGGTGTATTGGATTCTGGCTAGATGCTGTGGCCTTGTCAAGGCTAAAGCCCGAGGAAATTGGTGCTCACTTGAATCGTTGACACAGTATCACTTCTCATTATTTGTGGTAGTTCTTTTCTATAAAGTCTCAACAAGTGCTGAGTTGGTGAATACTGAGCCATTGCTCCTAGGGGAAATGCAGGGTTAGGTTCCTGTGAGCCTTTGCTCACAGATGGGCATATAACTTTATGTGTTTCTATTTTAAGATAGTATCTATCTATATATATACACACACACACACACACACACACAGAGTTGATTCATTAACCTTATCTGACGCATGCATTTTCTCTGAAGGCACATCACAGCTCTTCTGCGCTCAAGAATGTTAGCACTTCAGCACTACCCATGGGGGCCATTATCAACAGCAAAATCACCAACAAAAAGCACAAAAATGAGAAAAATGTGGCGGTAAATAGACCCCGAAAAAGACGCTTGTTTACAGCAGGAGAACTGAAACAAGGATGTGAAACAGGGATGTCACCCTGTCCGGCCTCAGCTGGGAACTTGTGTGTCATCAGGAGTATTGATTTTGGGGTTACAAATAAAGTTTAGTGAGTAGGCAAATTCACAAATAAGGAATTAGTGAATAATGAGGATCTACTGTAGTTAGCTAAAAAGAGAATTGAAAATAGAATCACTTTTCTTTCCACCTGTGTTTTTTTTTTCCCCACAGATTTGATGCAGTTGACTATTTCCTTCTTGAAATACTTTCTTCTCTGGGCTTCTGATCCCATCTCTCTGTAGTTTTCCTCCCGTGTCCCCACCCTTCCTCCTCCTCCTGCCCTCCTCCTCTTCTGCCAGACCTTTAGATCTTGTCATACCCTGGGCTGGCCTCTGTGCCTTTTTATCTACCTGCCACCGAGTGATCTCATCCCCTGGCTCTCACTCCCATCAGTTTGCTGACTGCTCCCACTTCCTAGTCCCAGCTCAGCGCTCTTCCCTGTGCTTCATAGTCACCCAGCTGTGAACTGGGCAGCTCTCATTGGCTCCCTAACGGGCAGTTCCTGCTTCCAGAGCAGTTTCGATCCTCGCTAACCCAATGCCTGCACCTTCTCCGGTTCTGTCATCTCTGTCCGGTGGCTCAGGCAAAAACTAGGAAGGAGTCATCCACATTCAATCTGTCCTCCAGTTCAGTCTGTCTCTGTCCTACTCCAAATAGATCCCCAAACCCAACACTAGTGTGCGTTGCCTCCTGCAGGGCAGCGGCAGGAGCAGCAGCAGCTTTCTAACTGTTCTTACCCTTGTCCTCTTGAAGTCATTCTCCAAACAGTAGCCAGAGGACCTTTTTAAAGGCAAAAACCCTACATTGCCACTTCCCTGCGTATACCCTGCCATGCTTTCCCGTTGTAGTCAGGACGACACTGAAGCTCCTGCTCATGGCCTGCAAGGCCCCGCGTGGTCAGATCCACTCCTGACCTCTTTTCCCTCCCTGCATTCCAGCCACACCGGCTTTATTTCTGTTTTTCCCACTAGCCAAACTCGGTTTGACTCAGGGCCTTGGCACCACCTCCACCCTCTTGTGGAATGTGCTTCCCTACATATTAAAATGTCCAGTTCTCCTGGATTATTCGGGTCTTCCTTTAAATAATCTCTCCTTAGAGCCTTCTCCGAGAACCCTAGCTAAATGATACCACTGTCCTTGCCCACGCCTTGGAATGTCCAGCCCTGTCCCTTTATTTATTTGTTAGTGTTTGCTGTCTGTCTCCGGTACTGGAATGCAAAGTTATGAGGACAGCAACTCTGTCTTTTTCATCAGTGTGCCCCGGCCCCAGGAACACACCTGGCTCCGAGTGTGCACTCAGCAAATACGTGCTCAGTGAATAAATGCACGCTAGGCCTGTCCACCCACGTTTGTGTTACCTACCCTGAGAGCGATTTTGCCCACACTTGGAAGATACTGCTCTGTGTGTGCCTCCCATGAGGTGACATCAGAAGCAGTAGGAGAAGACGGAACATTTAAATAATAGAGTAATAAACTGTTTAAGCAAAGGATTGTGCGAACACTGTGGGGTGGGAGAGGAATTGAAATTGTAAGTGCTGCATCATTAGATGGGAACAATAGCCCGTGGATTTGCTCTTTGTGTTTATCATTATTTATGGAGGCTTCATGAAGGAAGGGGCATTGTAGCGTTGGCTGCATGGAAAGAAAAAGCTTGACCGTAGTGGTGAGTGGGGTTTAGGCGGTTCTGAGTCATTGCACTGGTGCTGTGCTGAGCACGAGTCGGGAAGGAAAGAGGGTGCAGTCTAATGGAAGGAACAAGACATTCAGATTCATCCGTTACTTCCCATTTCCAGAAAAGGGGTCGGGATGCCTTACAGCAGGAGCATATATACTGTACACTGGGTAATTAAAGAAAAAATCTAAGAGGTCACCGGTAATGTGGAGAAGAAGAAAAAGTAATTTAGAGAACTGGCAAGGGGCATCGAAGCAAAGGTAGTAGTTACTCAGAAACTGGTTTTTCTGAATTTTTGTTGTGGTCATAGCTGCAGTGTAGCCATCATGCCGTCTGAAAACTTAATTTGTGTTTTCTTCTCATCTAAATATTAAGAGACAGACCAGTGCGGCTTGTGGGATAAGGAATCAGGTCTCATTGCAATGAGTTTTCCCATAAAGCAAAATTTTTCCAACTTCTAGCTTATTTCCAGCAAGACTCAACACAGTAACATTATCATTATAACCCGGTGCATATAAAAGCTTTTAGTACTTTTGAAAGAATAAAAGGCATGATCCAGAACTTTGGAATGAGTTGTAATGAAATGGACCCATAACTCTGTGGGCCAGGAACTTAAGGCCACATAGTTTGTTCTTCAGTAAATATTTCAATGAAGGGAAAAATAGTTTTCTCCTTCATCAAATAGGTAGAACCACCGATAATATGCCTACTCTCTGTGGACATTAAAGGACATAATAAATCCTTTGGGAGTCCTTTGACATTGTGTAATTAGCCTCCAGCATTCCTCAGGAATAATGAAGTTTTTATTGTTAAGCATTAGGAAAGTGTTTTTCAGAAATCATTCTGGGGCAGAGCTGTGGATGAGCATTTTAATTGTATTTTTCCGAGCGATGTTCAGGACATGTCCTCTTGGAGCCTGGGCCGGCAGTCAGGGCTCACTCAAACGATTGTCTGGATGCTGGCAGCCGCTTCCTGAAAGAGAGACAAAAGTGGGCTTTGTGTTTTGCAAAGCTCTGTGCCATTGCAGAGCCGCCGCTGTTCAAATGGGTTCACGGTCTTTTTCACCTTTTCTTACTCATGCCATTGGCCCCGACATTCACACCCAATTGAACTCTGTGACTGTCCACATCAGATGATATTTGGACCCCAGAGATGCCCTGTCTAAGCATCCTGGGTGTTGACTGTTTGTCTTTTAAAACAACTTGAGGCAAGGATATTGCGGTAGAAATTAATTCTCTCTTGGAAATAGCTGTTCTGAGTCAGCCAAGGTGAGTAAGAACGCATCCTACCTGCGTATCTGCGCCAGGATGGGCTGGCTGTATTTGATTGTACTCTTGGAGCCTGGGATGGCATGGCTCTCATGCCCCAGTCTTTCCTGCCCATGACCAGTTATAAGACTAAGTCACAAGACTCAATTGTAAAAATCTAGCAGTGTTGCCCTTTTGTATATAGAATCAGAAGATATTAAGAGCTCAAGTATGTAAGCAGCACCTCTTGGCTAACAAACACTCTCGTTTTATAGAAGAAAAAAGCCCCCAAGGCATCAAGTGACTTATCTAACATCACACAGCCAGTAGCAAATTTTTGTTTCAACTTGTCTTCTAGCCCTTTCTCTTTATAGCTCCGGAGAAGAGCAGGTTTCCTTTATCAGATCTTCAAGGTTCTGGAGAGTAAACTCTCCCCTCTTCAATCCTAAAGGGAAAATGCCTGCGTCTCCGTGGAATTTTTTTTTTTCCCTCCAGGTGGAGGTTTTGTTATAAATAAGATTCAGAAAACATCTTCCCTTTTTTAAGCGTTCCGGGAAGGTAGTGTGTCTTGGGAGGTTAGAGCTGCAGAGTGGAAGTCCCATCGTGGGTTCCACGGTTTAGCCACTGACTTCTCATGTGGTTTCAGTCCTTAGCAGTGTGATACTGACATGATATCACCAGTTGCCAAATGAGTAAATAACCTCACATTGTCACCAGGTCACAGGCACGTTTGAGAACGAATGTCACTGTGTTTTTGCAAAGTGTTGCAGGGTGAAGGAAGGAGCATGTCTTGATAATAAAGAGTGATAATAATGACCTGAAAAGGAGAGGACATTTGTATTTTTTTAAGGCCTGTATTTCAAACAAAATGAGGATGCTACGTTCTGGAGACTAACTTAGTTAGGAGAAGTTTGCGTAAGGCATTTTGTTATCCTGCTCTGTTTCTCTTTTTTGGGGGTGGACAGCTTAGCTTTCACCTAGAGGATGAGGTGCAGCCTCAGCTCATGCAGGGATAGCTGCTGTCATTCTCCTTCTGCAGCAAACTCCCCTGAAGTACGGCATTATCTGTCACCCTGGTATCAGAGGCACTCTTGCTAGGCCTCGAGTTTCCTTCAGAACAGAAGTAAATATTACAGCAAGTTGCCCTTGCTCTTTATGGTAAGCAGAGCAGGCCTGTATATCAAATTGTGGTAGCATGATTTGTTTTAGATTGTTAGTTTCCATTTTGCAGGATTCTGAGGCCTGATTTCTGTGAACTTATAGGATTATACATATATTTCCTCAATCAGTGGACACTAGAACCATGTTTACACATTTGTTGTCTTTAAAAAAAAAAAAGGATCCTAAGGGTCACAAATGTTGGGAACTTTGATAGAAATGAAATGACAATGTGTTGTATCTTATAATATTACTGTGGAGTTTATTGTGGTTTAAAATCCAACTAACATTGGTATCACCTGTCAAGTATCAATTACAGTTAAAATGCACATGCCTTTTGACTTAGCTGTTTTATTTCTATGAGTTTATCCTAAAGAGGTACTTATACATGAGGAATAATATGTGGAGAAGGTTATTAATTACAGCATTGTTTATAGCAAAAACATGAAAACTTAAGTGTTGATCATTTGGGGATGGACTTAGTAATTTATGGCACATGCATACAATGGAATACTGTGCAGCCAACACAAGGAATCAGAGTCAGTGACAGATAAAGTGTCTGACAGTGATGACACTAGCATGCAGTGGTTAAAGGATGAGCTTTTAAAAAAAATGGTTCTGAAACAATTGCTTATTTATATTGAAAAAATGTGTCTGGACTTCTACTTAATACCATATAAAAATCGATTCCAGATACATGAAAGATACATCAGTGAAAGCTCTTTAAAGAAAACATAAGACCTCTTCATGACCTTGGAATAGGTAGAGATTTCTTAAAGGGACACGAAAAAACATTAAAAGAAAAAATTTACACTGGGTCATATTAAAATTAAGAACTTCTGTTCATGAAAAGACAACCTTAAGAGATTAAAAGGGCAACTCACAATGTGGAAGAAAAAGCATTCCCAATATACATGTCTGGCCAATACCTTATATTGAGAATATGTAAAGATTGTCTGCAAATCAATAAGAAACAATTACCCAATAGAAAAACGGGCAGAAGATTTGAATAGACACTTCAGAAAAGATGATTCCAAATGTACAGTGATCATGTGGAAAGGTACTGGTCTCCATCTCTTATCAGGGAGATGCAAACACAATGCCAGATGATTACAGCCACACCAACTAAACTGAAAAACAAAACAAAACAAAACAACAAAAACAGGAATACCAGCTGTTGGCGAGGGTGTGTGGCATGCACTGGTGGGAGTGTAAATTGGTACAACCACTTTGGAAAACTGTTTAGCAGTTCCTGGTAAAGTTAGACATACAACTCTCCTACAGTTCTACTCGTAGGGAAATGAAAATACTTGTACAAGAATGTTCATAGTACACTATTCAAAATAGCCCCAAATCAGAAACTGCACACATGTCCATCAGCAGTGTATTGGATATGTAAATTGTGGTATTCTCACACAGTGCAATTCCAGAGGACGGTGAGAAAATGCATGATTTACATGTACATGCAGAAATATCGATGAAGCTCACAAGCATGAGGCTAAGCGAAAAGATGCAGACATGTGTACATACTGTATTGTCCCTTTAAATAAATGCCAATACAGGCAAAGCTAATTTTTTTTAGAGGTTAGATGGGGTTTACCCTTGATGTCTGCAGGTTAGGGGTGGTGGATGTGCTGGAAGGAAGGACTGAGGGACATTTGGGTTATTTGTAATGTTGGTGGTATTTCTTGACCTGGGTACTGGATAGGTGGGTGTATTCAGTTTGTGAAAATTTAGTGAAATGTACATATATGGTATGTGTACTTTTCTGTATGAATATTAAGTCTACATAAACATTTTAGAAAAAGTGAGGCAGCTCTATATATGTTGCTGTAGACTGTTTCTAAGATATGTTTGAATAAAAGAGCAAGATACAAAAAGGGCACATACTATTAATTTTATTCACTAAACAAATATTTTTGAAGTACCCACTATGTGTCAAGCACTGTTCTAGACAATGAATGCAACAGACGAAAGTGGATGTTCGTGTATACTTGGAATGTTGGGCCATTTCTGAAAGTTATACACAAGAAATTGTTCATTGAGTATTTCTTGGAATGGGTGATTGGGTGTCAGAAAGGAGAATTGCTATGGAGTTTTTGTACCTCTTAAAGTTTGTGAAATGTGAATGGATTACCATTTTAAGCAAATAGGTAAATTGAACTTAATCCTATTATTATTAATGTAATTTGTGAGATGAAAGGAGGCAGCCGTCATCACTTCTGCTTTGCAGACCTAGCAACTCAAACACGCTGGTTTGGTGGTTTGCCCCAAATCACACAAGATGTCTTGGTTGGCTTTGGCAAGCAAGTCTCCCACGATATCTCCCAAATGATGTTGACTCTTGCATATTCTGGCAAAAGTCTAACTGTATATGTTCCTGTAAATCTTGATGGCCATCAGAAATTTAATACACTTTGCTTCCTACCATTCAAGTTAATTACATATGACACACTCCCTCTCTTGGTTTATAATTAAAAACCAAATCCAAAGATGTTGCTTTGGTTAAGGGCAAAATGGAATTTTCATGCTTATGCTAGTCTCATCTCTTTATAATCCTAAATTTTAAAACTTGTAGAATCACGTCACATTTCATTAATTTTAATTTGTTGGTTTTAAAAATCTAAATGACTTTCATGGTGGATAAACCTGTAGTTTCAGGCTTTGACTCTTCTCTCTGTTTGAAGGCAGGAAAGTATGATGTAATTGTCTTATTTTCATAAGGTAACGGGTAGTCCCGTGGCCTGTGTAACACTTGGTCTTGCATTACATAAAGTATTTCAATAATGAAATGGAACATTTATATGTAATTATTTCTATAGTCTAACCATGTCGCTAGTATTATACACCTTTTAAAAAAAATATGTCTGAGTTATGGAAGAATATTGAGACATAGATGTTGATTTGCTCAGTGCCACAAGTTAAGCTAACATTAGACCCTGGTTACTACTTCTAGTCCTGCAGACGGTGTGCGGTGTGGGCAAGCCATGCTTGAAATCAGAGTTGTTGAGGCAGATATAAGAACCGTTGGCTGCGGAGTGAAGTTTTGGACAGTAGCTCCTTGTCGCTGGGATTTATGAAATCCAGATCTATTAACTTTTATTACTCTTTGCCTTTGTGAAGTCATATAAGGCTCTAAGCCAAGGGAGAAGGTAGGAATAAAATGAGCACACTTCCTGGTACAGTGGGCAGTACGCAGTTGTTATCTGAAAGTTTGCCTGACGGTACGTTAGCCTGGCAGTCAGGTGTCCTTGTTTGCAGAACGGGTTGCTGACTAAGTAGTTAACATTGGTTGGCTCTGAACCTGTCCTCAAAGGTCCAGTCTAGATTTGAGTATATTGCTGATTTTAAAGCCTTATGGCCAGAAATGGCCTGATCTTATAAGCATCTTCCTGGAAAATGTTTGAACTCCAGGGGTCTTTGGGTGATGGGACATTTGCTTTCTGGTCCTGTGTTTTCAGGGTGGTGCTCACTCACTGGGTCAGAACAGTCTGGGATCCTAAGAGGTATGAATGAATGAATGAATGACTCTACAGACAACAAATTAGCATGGGTGTTTGGAGTCACACCAACTTGAGTGTGAATCCCTACTCTCTCTGGCTGACCTACTTACTGCTCTGAGGAAGCCCGTATTCGCCCGGCACCTTCTGTGTTCTAGCACCCACTGGGTGGTTGTATTATACAGTAGTCCCCCTTCTTTTGAGGTGTTGCAATCTAAGACCTCCACTGGATGCCTGAAACCAAGGACAGTACCGAACCCTATAGACACTATGTTTTTTCCTATACATACCTATGACAAAGTTTAATTTATAAGTTAGGCACAATAAGAGATTAGCAACAATAACTAATAATAGAACAATTATAACCATGTGCCAGCATCATTACTCTTGCGCTTTGGGGCCATTAGTAAGCAAAATAAGGTGACTTGAGCACGAGCCCTGCCATACTGCAGCAGTCAGTCTGATCACCGAGCCAGCTCCTAAGTGACTAACGGGCGGGGAGCTTCCACAGCATGGGTATGCTGGACAAAGGAAGGATTCATGTCCCCACAGGATGGAGCAGGTTGGCACTAGATTTCATCACGCTCCAAAGGATGGTGCACAATTTGAAACTTATGAATTGTTTATTTCTGGAATTTTCCACTCAGTGTTTTTGGACTGAGGTTGACTGCGGGTAACTGAAACCCTGGAAAGTGAAACCGTGGATAAGGGAGGAGTGCTATATAATATAAAGAACACATAGAACATGCAAAGGAAGAGTAGGCGGGGCTTCTTAAAAGCTGGTGTCCTTCTGTTTGGCATGTAAGAGTGCCACAAAAGACACTTCCAGCCTTATGAACTCAGACATTTGTGACCAGTAGCTCTACGCCAGTCATTTCTGGTCCTGCCACCCAGACTGTCATAGAATCTGAAGGTAGGAATCCATTGAGGACAGAATCCTGAATGATTATCTTTTGGGCCTGTAAGCCTGCCTCAAAAAACAAACAAACAAACAAAAAAACCAAAAAAACTGATGCCAACCTGAGTCAAAGAGTTGTTTGCATATAAAATACCCCAGAACCATTTTTCAGAAGACCCTCACAGGCCTTGGGAGAGGTTAGCATCCAGTTCATCTTTGGCAGTATCAGGATTGCTGCTCAAGATTGTTTTCAAATTGCTTGAGTGCTTCAGGGAGGTCTACCCGTAAGCTCACAAATTCGGAAACGGTTCCGAGTCTGTAGAAGAATTCTTTTCATGTTTGAGCTCTGATCTAAGTCAGCCAAGAGCCTTGGAAATTTTGAATCTGTCTCTTATATTTTCCTTCCTGAATTAGATATGGGTTTGCTTGCTCAGTTCAGATTTTGACAACATGATTTATTTCAAAAGCAAATAGCTCACTCTGTGAAGCAAGCCATAACCCTCTCACTTTCTCCTTTGGTGGCATTTTGATTCTGATTTAATGCAGTGACACGAGGGCAGATTTGAGGCCAGTGAAAGAAAGTGCTCCTCATTTGTTGCCCAGAAGAGTAAATTTTTGAAGAATAGATTGGAGTCTCTTAAGGAGGCTATGTGGACACGTGGATTTTTCCTTTCCTTTGCTCTCTTTTTCTCTTTACTTTTGGTTTGATTTCTTTTAGGTCCTGGGGGTAAAATTCCATGTTGGGGAGGCATTAGCAAATAGTTACAACACCTTAGGAAAAGTACAGCATCTCTGTGGTCCTGTCTTCCTAAAATTGCTCCTATCAAGAAATGACAGGTGAAGGGAATGAAAATAACTAAAATGAAACGTGTTCCACCGTCGTCTTATGTGTCTTTATCTTCTTGAATTTATCAGCAGCTTGGAGTGACAGGGTTTTATAGTTGTGGCAGATTAGAGAGTTTTGTTTGTTTTTCTTGTAGAAACAGTCACTTTACTTTGTTCTTTTGTCTGCCTTGGTTCTGAGAATTCTGTGCCAGTTTTTAAAAACATGTGTTTGGATTAAGCTTCAGGAATTATCGCCTTCATAAAGGTCATTTGTTTTTATATTCTGGGACATTTAGGGTTTTGGGGGATGATGGATGAATTGAAACTAACAGGGAAGTATCAATACCAGGCTTAGGAAGTTGGGTTTGTATTTTAGTCTGTGTTATAGGCACAGTCAAGGGGTTTGACTCTCTTTAGTTTTTCCATCTGTAAAACAAGAGTTGATATTTTCTGTTACCTTCTGGGCTCTCAGTGTGAAGAGTTTTCAGTGTTTGAAAATTGCTGCAAATGAACTAAGTAGTGCCCATAAGGCCACACTGATGGACCAGACATTTCAAGTTCTGAAGTTGACGTGCCGTTGAACTTTCTGCCTGAAGATTTACTCAGGAGGCTTTGTGCAAAGAACCCCAGTACTTGATGGCTGCATTTTCTTCCCATGCCACTACAATCCAGTAGTTTTTCTTCTAACTTCCTGGTGGCTTCATGTACTCTGCAGACTGGTGAAGTGATCTGTACGTAAAGAACTAATTTTCTCCACTTGATGCTGGACTTGTGATCTTGAGCATCTGGTTTCCAGTCCTGAGATTTCCCCAAACCTCTGAGTCATCTTTCCCAAAGTATTTAAAGGGAGATCGGTTTTAACAGGGTGCTCTGGACTAAATTATGACCCCCTAAAATTCCTATGTAGAAGCCCTAGCCCCCAATGTGATGGTATTTGGAGGTGGGGCCTTCATGAGGGGTTTAGTGCCCTTATGAGAAGAGACAGCAGAGAGCTTGCTCTTGTGAGGACACAGTGAGAAGGTGGCCGTCTGCAAGCCAAGAAGAGAGCCCTCACCAGAAACTGACCATGCTGGCACCCTGATCTTGGGCTTGTAGCCTCCAGAGCTATGAAAAATTAAATTTCTGTCATTTAAGCTATGCAGTCTGTGGTATTTTGTTATGGCAGTCTGAGCCGCCAGAGACACAGGGGGTTAAGCATGATTTGAAGTACGAATCTGCTGTTGCCAGATCGAAGCTTAATCTCTGTGGTTTAATCCCTGACTGTCCTCTTTTACAGGCATTTGGATCTAATGAAAGTAAATCAGACACACATCAGATACGCCTTTAGCAGGCTTCCGGCCTTGACAATCCTGTTGCTGATTCAGTTGTCAGGGCTCATATCAGCTGGGGGACTCATGAGCTAGCGGGTCTGGAATCGTAGGAGCAGAAAGGGGAGGGAGAAAGGTGTTACTGGAGACTTGTGGAAATAAGTTTCCTGAGTTTGTTCTTCATGTATTTACCAGGTGTCTAACTGAGGACCAGATGTACGCTCAGCACTTGTAGATTCAGAGAAGTGGGCATAGATTCTGTTCATGGGAAATTGATAATGAATTAAAAGACCCCAAAGTATAAAGCCATAAATACAATAACTATAGCAAAAGGAAGGCTGAACGTGAAACGAGTTGCAAAAAAGTACATTTGTGGTTCTGGGAATTTAGGAAAACAGAGGTTATTCTAATGGAAGGACTTGAGGCTTCAGGGAAGAAGTTGAACTTCATGGAGATGGACATTCAGGTTGGGGGAGGCTGGGGATACAGTTTGCCATGAGCGCTGGCTCCAAAGCAGGTGTTTGTGGCAAGTGGCTAATGAGGAAGTTGCGCATTCTGGTTGGAGCAAAGGGTGGGTGAAGGGGGGAAGACGGAAATGATACAGATTGTGGGGAGACTTGTTTACCTTGGTTTTTTTTTTTTTTTTTCTTTAACTATTAATGCTGCAGTGGTGTGCTGGTAAACTAGCTCTCCAGAGGGGGCTGGGGAGCCCTGATTTGTAGTATTTGCCCATATCTGTGGTGTAAACACTCCTGCTGTGGCCAATTTCAGACTAGCAGTGGATTAACAGATAGCTCATGGGGTTTCTGAAAATGTAATGGTTGGCCCTCGCAAACCATATACATTTGCTGCAGCATACTATGAAAAACCCAGGTTTCTTCCTATATTACAGTTGGTTACTGTCCCTGTCTGTCCACAGGCTCTGCGGAAGATCCAGGGAAGGCCTAGGTAGCCTTGTTTTACACCATGTAAGACTCCCACGGCCATCGCGGATTGGTCCCCCCGTGGGCACACCACCCTAGGGAGGCCATTGCATAGGCAGTGACGTATGGTTTGGCACAAGGAAATAGTCAATCAGATTCCCTGCCTGGTTCGTTTCTGCCAGAGGGAAAAGTTAAGAGGGTGCCATTTGAGAGTGCTGAGTCAGCAAACTGAAGTCACCTGTTTGCAATGTTATGAATGGAAAACCACGAGGAAACGGATTGACAGAAGGGAGCAGATGCGGAGAGACCCCACAGCCTGTGGGAGAGGGGGGCATCCAGCCCTAGAGGGGCCCCTGCTCTTAGCAGCTTCCCAGTTCCAAGTCTCAAACATCCCCTTTGTGGCTTGTGGGTCTCTGTTCCTTGCAACATAATGGCCTAACTGAAAAAGTTTATGTGGGACCTCAGGATACTTTGCAGAGCTTTCTGGGAATACAGACACACCTTGTTTGATTGTGCTTCACTGTATCATGCTTTATAGATATTGAGGCATTTTTAAAATTATGTAAATTAAAGGTTTGTGGCAACCCTGCATTGAGCAAGTCTATGGTTGCCATTTTTGCAGCAGCATGGGCTCACTTTGTCTTTCTGAGTGACATTTTGGTAATTCTCACAATATTGCAAAACTTTCTTCTTACTATGTATGCAATGGTGCTCTCTGATCAGTGATCATTGACGTTACTATTGCAATTGTTTTGGGGTGCCATGAACCATGCCCAGCGAACTTAATCGATGAATGTCATGCATGTCCTGACTGCTCCATGGACTGGCCATTCCCCTGTCTCGCTCCCTCTCCTCGGGCCTCCCTATTCCCTGAGACACAACAGCATTGAAATCAGGCCAATTAATAACCTCACAATAGCCTCCAAGTGTTCAAGGGAGAAGAAGAGTCACATGTCTCATTTAAAATTAAAAGCTAGACATAATTAAGCATAGTGAGGAAGGCAAGTCGAAAGCTTGGATAGGCTGAGAGCAAGGCCTCTTGTGCTAAACAGTTAGCTAAGTTGTGAATGCAAAGCAAAAGTTCTTAGAAGTGCTACTCCAGTGAGCACATGTATGGTAAGAAAGGGAAGCAGCCTTATTGCTGATAGGGAGAAAGTTTTCATGGTCTGGATAGAAGATCAAAGCAGCCACAACATTTCCTTAAGCCAAAGCGTAATCCACAGCAAGGCCCTAACTCTCTTCAGTTCTACGAAGGCTGAGAGAGGCCAGGAAGCTGCAGGAGAAAAGTTGGAAGCTAGCAGAGGTTGGTTCATGAGGCTTAAGGAAATAAGGTGTTTCCATAGCATAAAAATAAGGTGAAGCAGAAACTGCTCAAGTAGAAGCTGCAGCAAGTTGTCCAGAAAATCTAGCTAACATCATTGTTGAAGGTGGCTGCACTAACAGCAGATTTTCAGTAGAGACGAAACAGCCTTATATTAGAAAACGATGCCATCTAGGACTTTCATAGCTAGAAAGAAATCAATGCCTGGCTTCAGAGCTTCAAAGGACAGGCTGACGCTCTTGTTAGGGGCTAATGTAGCTGGTGACTTTAAGTTGAAGCCAGTGCTCATTGACCATTGTAAGAATCCTAGAGTCCTTAAGAATTATGTTAAGATCTACTCTGCCTGGGTTCTAGAGATGGGACAATAATGTCTGGGTGACAGCACATCTGTTGACAGCATGGTTCACTGAATATTTTAAGCCTAGTGATTTCTTTGAAAATATTACTATTGCTCATTGACAATGCACCTGGTCACCCAAGAGCTCTGATGGGGAAGTACAGGAGATGAGTGTTTTTCATGCCTGATGACATAACATCCATTCTGCAGCCCATGGATCAAGGACTCATTGTGACTTTCAAATCTTATTATTATAACAAATACATTTCATAAGGCTATAGCTGCCATGGATAGTGATTCCTCTGGTAGAGCTGAACACAGTATAAAAACTTTCTGGAAAGGATTCACCATTTTAGATGTCATTAAGAGCTTTAGTGATTCATGGGCCAAAGTCACAATATCAACATTAACAGTTCAGAAGAAGTTGATTCCAGCCCTTATAGATAACTATGAGTGGTTCAAGACTCAGTGGAAGAAGTAACTGCAGATGTGATAGAAATAGCAAGAGAACTAGAATGAGAAGTGGATCCTGAAGATGTGGCTGAATTGCTGCAATCTCATGATAAAACTTGAGGAGTGGATGAGAATTTGCTTCTTACGGATGAGCAACGAAAGTAGTTTCTTGAGATGGAATGTATGTGAAGATGCTGTGAACATTGTTGAAATGACAACCAAGGATTAAGAACGTTCCACAAACTTAATTGATAAAGCAGTGGCAGGGCTTGAGAGGATTGACTCCAATTCTGAAAGAAGTTTTACTGTGGGTAAAATGCTATAAACAGCATCACATGCTACAGAGAGATCTTTCATGAAAGGAAGAGTCAATGGAGGCTGCAAACTTCACGGTTGTCTCATTTTAAGAAATTGCCACGGCCACCCCAACCCTCAGCACCCGCCACCCCGATCAGTCAGCAGCCACCAACATCGAGGCAAGACCCTCCACCAACAAAAAGAGTAGGACTCTCTGAAGGCTCAGATGATTGTTAACATTTTTTAGCAATAAAATAGTTTTTAATTAAGGTACATACCTTTTTTTTTTTTTTAAGACATAATTTTTTTAGACACCTAATTGACTAGAGTGTAAACAGAACTTTTATAGGCACTGGGAAATCAAAAAACTTGTGCGACTTGTTTTATTGCAATAGTTGCTTTATTGTGATGGTCTGAACCTGAACCTGAACTTTCTTTGCGATACATCTGTGCAGCAAATTTCCTAGGAGTAGGGGACAAATGATGTGCTTCTGCCTGAGGTTAAAATATGCCCCAGATCTTCATTTCTTTGCCTTCCCTCCCTCCCTCCCTCCCTGTACTCTTCCCAAATGGCTCGTGAATATTATTTTTTCATTCTTTTTCATTCCAGCAGAGCCGGTTTGGAATTCACGATGTTGAAAGCAAAGCCAGTCGGACATGTGGTGGGCTGCTATTTCGTTGGCACTTACCGTTATAGGAAAAATCACAAGAAAGTTGGAGCCATTAGCAGCAGGGAAGGAAAATGAGCTCTTTATTTGCGGAGGGCATCTGGCGAGGGAGGGGATGTGAAGATGTCCTGGGTGGACCGCATTAATATGAAATGCCGTTTGAAAGGGGCCGAGGGCAGATTTGTGCCTTCATCTCTGTCTGATGCTCTCACCACACGCAAATTTGTGAATAATTAAATTGTTAGGAAGGGCAAGGTCATGCATGGCTGTTTTTGCCCAAGGCTCAGCCAGACCCACAATGAGGTGGCTTTTCTGGGAGTCCAGGGGCCCAGTCCATGGTCCGTTCTGGCCATGCAGGGGAAGGGACGTCTCTCTCAGTAAGTGAGCATTGTGGGGCACAGGGCGGAGGGAAGAGACCACGTAGGCATCTTTGGCAAATGTGGATTCTGCTTCGAACTCTCGTCACTCACCAGCTGTTTGTTCTTTGGGGGAAACTATAGTTTTCTTCATCTCTAATGAAAGATTTTGCCCAGAGGATCTTAACTGTTTGTTTGAGACATAAAGCTCCATTGAGACTCTAATGAAAGCTATGGGTTCTTGCCGCAGAAAATGGTGCACATGTGTGTAGATGACATTTCGCATACAATTTTAGGGAGCTTACAAATCATTGGGGACTCGAGGATCCAGCTTAAGGAAAAAAACAAAACAAAATCCTTGCATTAGATGATGACTGAGCTTTTTTGTGTCTCTGAAAATTTCATTTTTCCGAAACTTAGAGTCCTGGAGAGAGATCTGGGCTCAACAAGAGACAAGACACTCTACTCTCACAGAAATTCACACACAAGGCGCACACAGCACAGGAGGCTCGCGTGTGTTCCTCAAAGGCTCCATGACCTCTTGAAGTGTGCATTCTAGGCAGGAAGAAACGGGCAGTCAATGCAAAGTATGTATCACATAACGTCAGTGATAAGGGCTATGACAATATTGGTAAAGCGCAGTGACTCTGTAGTGCGTGATGGAGTGGGGGTGCTGTCAGCTCGAAGGTTCATCAGAGATAGTGCTCTGAGGAGGGGACATTTGGGAAGATACCTGAATAAAAGAGGGACTGAGCCATGCAAATCTAAAATAAGAATGTTCTAGGCAGATGGCTTGGCAGAGGTAAGGAGCAGTGAGCAGGGCTGCTGTGGCTGGAGCTGAATGAGGGGCGTGGGGAGGGAAGGAGACAGGTGGAGCGGTTGGCAGAGTTGGGATGGGGGTTGTTCTGTGTCCACTGGAATACCAGTGTATCTACTTGAGTGACCTCTAATGGTGGTTATTCATAAGCCACCCATTGATTTGATAAGCTCGGTTCATTGCCCGCCATGCGCAAGGCAGTCAGTTAATGGAGTAAAAGACAGTGCTCCTCCCACCTGGCTGTGTGTCAACAGCACGTGGACAGCTTTCTAAAGGGAAAGGTCCCAGAGCCCCACCCACAACCCGAATCGCCAGGGTGCGAGGCCCAGGCCTCTGTTGTGTTTCGTTTTAAAAACTCCCCAGGGGTTTCTGATATGCCAGACTTGCTTTTGGGCATGGCATTGGAATAAGATATCCCTGTCTTCAGGGAGCTTACGGTGGAGCAGAGGCATGGGACGGTGCCTGAGTTATTTCGTGCACGTGGGAGAACATTGTGTGTTTCGTAAGAGAAGCACAGAAATGTGCTAAATAGGGTTTCAGAAGAGGAAGGGAATACTTTCAATTGGCGAGGTCAAAGAAAGCCCCAAGAGACAACTAAGCCAGTTCATCACCTATGAAACAGGGCTGGTGTTAGAACTTACCGCAGAGCTTTGTGAGGGCAAAAGTGAACGAGCACCTAGAGAGCTTTCCAAACAGAGCCAGTCACGCACGTAGTAAGTGCTCAATAAAACACGAGCCATTTAAGTTGGGTCTTAAAGAGTAGTTATAATTTCTAAAATATAAAACGCTATCTACATACTTTATCATCCAGTAAAGATTTTTTTTTTTTTAAAAATACAAAGCTTCCATGTGAAGAACCATTCACATAGCTAGCTATTTTGTAAAAATGTTGGCTGGTAGCTCTATGAATAGTCTTAATTAACAAGAGGATCAAGATTTTCCAAATCTAAATCCATCAGTATAACCTTGTGCAGAGAACATTCTGTTCCGGACATTAGTAGGTGTTTCACGTGATATACATTTGAACCCTCTTCGCTATATTTATTTACTGTTTCATTTATTGGAGCAGTTTTTAAGGACCGACTGCGGGTCAAGCATGGTGCTAGGGGCAGTGGGCAGGTTTGGAGTGGAGGCCTGGGGGCGCTGACATTGGGGAAATGAGAGGTACACGTAGCAGTCAAGTTGAGTCTTCATTATGTAGGTACCACCGAGGAAGGGGTCTGGATCTACCTCTGCTTGCAACATCTGGATCCCATTTCAGTTGGAAAGTCTGTTTTGAAAGAAAATATCCAGATGTGTCATGTGACGGTAACTGATTCGCTCGAAGTAGTTAGAGTGTTGGAATAATTTTGTTTATGTCCATGCTTACGGGTGAGAGGGTCAAAAACCCCCTTGTGCTGGACTGTAGGAAAACCTTGGAAAGCGGGAAGTGTGTGCAAGGCCAGTGATTGTAGATGGGGTTGATACCTCCCTATGCCCTCTCCAGACGTTGCATACAGATGTTCAGGAAATAGATGAAGGCAGCGGTCCCCAACCTTTTTGGCATCAGGGACCATGGTCATGGAAGATAATTTTTCCATGGACCTAGGGGAGGGGGGGGGATGGTTTTGGGATGCCTCAAGCACATTTCATTTATTGTGCACTTTATTTCTATTATTGTTACATTGTAATATATAATGAAATAATTATACAACTCACCCTAGGTTGGGGACCCCTGGATTCAAGGCATAAGGGGTTGGCTGCGTTTAATTAACCCTTGAATTTGGACGGTCAAAACTTGGGTAAAGCTGAATCTGTTGCTTAGGACAGTATTCCCCGGCGACTTAAAGGATAGGCTCTTGATTCCCAGAAAAAGGCACGGTTGATCAGAAGCACGAGCCTTGGGGTTTGCTACTATGGTTGTGGGTGGGTGAGTTTGTTTGAAAAGCCCCCCGCTGCCTGGGCTCTTGGTGGAGGGGCAGGGTGTTTGCTGGAATGAAAGATGGAAAGTTCAGCCCTGGGCTCAGTGGGAGTCTAATCAAGAGAGAGGTTTCCTGTGGCTCAGGCCCAGGCCCACGAGGCGGGGACGGGGAGGTCTCTGCATTTCCGGCCTGAAACTAATTGGCAGCCTGGAGAGCCCAGATGGGCTGCAGTGACATCCCCAGGGTCTCCCCGGTGTCCAGAGCTTGCCTCACCTAGACAGTTGCTTTTCGCACAAAAGTCAGGAGCCTCTGGGAAGACAGACATGTAGCAAAACAAAGCTCATAATCGTTGGGTCTCAGCCCCGTCCTGGCTGGTGCAGTATTTGTAACTTTTCCTTTGTGCTATGCATCTGTTAGTGCCTCTTTTCTGAAGGTTTTCAGGACATGAGAAACGGGAGACCTGAGAGTTTTGTTTCTGTTTACTAGTTTTTACTGCTGTTTGGTGTCTCCATTTCCCTCGTGCTATGGCAGGGCTTCATTAGCAGCTGTTTCTCAAGTAGCCCTCCAGGAGGAATAAACTTTCCTTGTGACTATCTCCTCCGCCCCTCCAAGGAGAAGCAATAATGCAAATTAAATGCATATCCAGAATTGCAGTCACTGGAGTTCTGACATCGTAAACACATTTTGTCTAGGAAATGACTGCAGTAGAGCTGGGCACTGTCATGCTTCTTGCTCTGGCCTTGGCAAAGCAGCCTTTGTAGACACGTTGGAGAAGGGTGGAGAGAGGTTGATGGTTTGATGAGCAAACCTGTTACAGGTTGAGTGTCCCTTGCCGTAGCAGTCCCCAACCTTTCTAGCACCAGGGACCTGTTTTGTGGAGGACAGTTTTTCCATGGATAGGGAGTGGGGTGGGGGAATGGTTTTGGGATGATTCAAGCGGATTACATTTATTGTGCAAACCTTTCTGCTAATGATAATCTGTATTTGCAGCCGCTCCCCAGTGCTAGCATCACTGCCTCAGCTCCACCTCAGATCATCAGGCGTTAAGTTCTCATAAGGAGCGCACAACCTGGATCCCTCGAATGTGCAGTTTACAGTAGGATTCGTGCTCCTGTGAGAATCGAATGCTGCTTCTGATCTGACAGGAGTCGGAGCTTATGTGGTGATGTGAGCAATGGGGAGTGGCTGTAAATACAGAGGAAGCTTCTGATGCCTGTAGCTCACCCACTACTGTGCGGCCTGGTTCCTAACAGGCCGTGTACCTGGGGGTTGGGGACCACAGACTTACCTGAAATGCTTGAGACCAAAAGTGTTTTGGATTTTGAATTTTTCTGATTTTAGAAGACTTGCAAATGCATAATACTTACATATACATAATTTTAGGGAAGGGATCCAAGTCTAAACATGAAATAGCTGGAAGGTAAGTTTGTACTATATTTTCAGTAATTTTGTACATGAAACAAAGTTTGTGAACGTTGAACTGTTAGAAGCAAAAGTGTTACTATCTCATGTCGACCCTCAAAAAATGTTAGATTTTGGAGCATTTTGGATTTCAGGTTTTGGGATTAGGGATGCCTGTGTGCCAGGTTCTGTCTGCTCACCACCTACCCCTCTACTTTTAGAGAACTAATTCTTCACTTTGCTTGTTCCTGTTTTGACCTCGGGTGTTCTGCTCTTTCTCCCGGAGTGTTGGGCGTACAGGAGTGGGTAGGGACATGAGCCTGGAGACCATGTCTAGTGTGTGGGTGGCAGGTGGCTTGGGCTCTGGTGATCCAGGGCATGTGAGCCGGGAGTGCCATTTCCGAGCACCTCTGATAAAGGGGAAGTGGCATTTTCCCAGCAAAACATAGGTTGTGTCTAATCTGGTAGTTCCCAGTCTGAGTCTCATATTTATCTCTTCAGCATCCAGGTGGATGACACACACCGTCGATATTGCTCATTACGCACAGTGGGTGACTGTTGACGTGGGGGTGCTGGAGGAAAGCACCCTGGCTGTAAGGTTCTGTCACTTGCCAACCCCCGCCTCCCCTGACCCCCACCCCCACTGCCACTTGGCTGAGGTGGTGCCCAGCTCTCGTAACGCTTGCCTTCAATGCCAGCCCCGGCACCTCTTATCCTGTGGGAGTTAGAGTCTCATCAGTTCAGTGGACATTGCTTGGTTGTTCATCTTCCACAAACCGTGTATTTTGTAAACATGAAAGGGGCCAGAGAGGAACAGGACATGGGGTTGTAACATACGGGAGAGGCCCGTCTGTCCCAGGCCGCTCCACTGAGGTCATGGCACGGCACCGAGGACCAGATGGGATGCCTAGAATCAGTGTCCCAACCCCAACTTTGTTTTTATCCCCCACTGGCCAGCTGCAGATTTCCTCTTGCCAACACCAAGCTAGAGACTAGAATGAAAGACTTCCTATAATTCTGGCTGGACATACTTCTCCCATGCATCAGCCGACGAGCCTTTTGAAGGATGTGGCATGATCTGTAACTGGCGGTGGGAAAACGTGCCAGTCACGGAGCTGGGGGCGTCCTGGACTCTGGCGTGGGAGAGGGCATCATCCTGCCCACGGCTGGGATGTGCCCCTCCAGGCCGGGGAAGGCCTGAACAACGGTTCAGCTGGTCTCTTTGTGTCTGTTTGAAAAGCGTGGGGGACTTGGGTGACCGGTTTGATTTCAGCTTTAAAACACGGGTAGGCTAGAGTGACACTGCAGTCAACATATTCTGTGGGAACAGAGCACCTTTGAACAGTGACAGTGTCCCGGGGTGGGGCCGTGGTCGGGGAGGTGTCTTATCTCCTGTGTCCTAGATCCACAGAGGTGGAGGAGAGAGAGGTACAGAACTTGGAGTGCTTCAAGCATGGAAAATGGCTTCTTCCACACCCCTGAACCTCAGCACCCAGCCCAGCATCAGAGACAGGGGAAGGGCGCTGTGGGGACTTGGATACCGTGTGCTGGTTGGCGCTCATTCAGGGTGAGGGACACACCTCTCCACCAGGGCACAGGTCAGGAGAAAGGAATTGTTCTTCCCAGGCTGGGCAGGAGAGCGCTTTGCAGTCCACTCGATCCCTTGGACTTTGTGTTACTTCTATTTCTGGCAACAGCATTTCTGATGACAGTTGTGTGTCATGGGAGCACATTTTTTTTTTTTTGCTTTTAAATGTAAAACGGACCATTTATTAAAGGAGTATTGTTCTGTTTTTAAAGAATGTACAATAATAGAAAGTGACAGCTATTAACTTGGATATTATTTCTCCCAATTTGGATAGAGAAAAAGGTTATTGTCATTTCTATATTAGGTAATTAAAAAGTAACACATCAGGTTTTTTCTGAATCTTTTCAAACTCTGGAAACGTACACACACACACACACACACACACACGCACAATTTTATGTAATTGGGAGAAAAAATTTAAAACTATTTTGTGTTGTTTAAGTAATTATGTTGATGATTTCTAGACACCTTAATAATGAGCAACTTAAAAAGGACTAATTGAAGTTAGGGGTTTGAGTCACAATCAGTTTACTGAATTTACTGCTCATGGAACTTGCCCGATCAATGAGATTAGCTTATTTGAGAGTTTGGGGTTCTTCTTTCTGAGCCAGCTGATACCAGCATCGAATGTGCCAGACATCAGGCAAATAGTATATTGTTCTAGTGCATTTAGTTCCAGTAACCCAGAACCCAGCAATCAAGCTTGGGTGGGCTGTATTGGCAGAGAACAATGGCTCAAGGGTGCTGGGGGAATGTTACTGCCCAGGCCAGCACTTGCAAAAAAGAGAGCCACATCTGTGATTTCAGAGAGCCATAAGGTAGTTTTAGAGGGTACAATATACATGGCATTAATTTAACATTGAATCATATAGCGAGGAAACAATTCTTTTTAAATTCTCTTTCAATATGTGTGGTTTCACCAGATAGAAAGTCTCAGTGGAGCGTTACTGTCACCTCTCTAGCATTTGCAGTCCCAGTCTTTGCAGGCCAACCGAACTACTAAGGTTGTTCTTTGTTGTGTTGTCTTTTATTTAAGAGGAATGGTGCTGGTCTTCCAATTACCATAAAGAAATAAATTGAAATAAATACATTTCAAATGACTCTAAACTACATACATATTAGAAGAGCAGTGAGTTACTTGACAAGGATATTAAGGCGTTAATATTGCAGGTGGTTTGCCGATAGAACTAAAACCACGGAGGTGGTACGTGAACAAACGCAGTCTGGGAAATGCCAGCCCAGGTGATTGTTGTCTCTGGAGCTTGTTTTGAAATGGCTTTGGTGAGTCTTTTCTTCGGTGTAAGTGATACTCTTGTAGGTTCACCTGATGAAGTGACAGGGGCTCTCCGGCCTTGGTGGACAGGAATGGAGGGCAGAACGTCCGGGTGCCTTCAGGTTGGTGGCGAAGCTGTCATGCAGGCTGAGGTTGCCACAAGGCAGTGTGGCAGGGCCCGGGTGACCGCAGAGGTCAGCTTCCAGCCTGCTGACCACACACGTGCAGCCACAGCCACGGTGCCCTCCCAGTTTTCACTGCACTGTCCTGCCTCTGCAGTGCCTCTCTGTGACATGTGGGCCTTGCCATGATCCGGGGATGGCTGGCTCGGTACAAGGCGGTATTACTGATGTAACCTTAGTGGTGGCTACAGACACATTGCTAGTCTCCGACTAGTAGGATCTTTTAAATCCGTCAAATGGTGTTTATTTTGCATTCAGCTCTGTGCTGGGGGCAATGGAAACTGCAGAAGACGATAGCATCATTCACTTTCCAGTTGTGAGCATGGCTGGGGGTGTTTCACGGAGGACTTCACTCTGAACTAGATTTTTAATTTTTTTATTTTAAGACTTTCAAATGCCTTCATCTGTAGAATTCTCTCTGGAGCAATTCAGAGTCTCCAGGAAAAGACCTTCTGCTTTCATAGCTGGGCAGGACAAGCTTTCTGCCAGAGCTCTCGGCTCCAGCACCTCACGTGTGCCTGGTGTGCCCGAGGCTGGAACATCTCTCGTTCAGTTTTCACAGAGGAGGAACTTCATGTCTCTTGCTGGGGTGGAGAAGGGGTTGTTTTATGGATACGTGCAGGAGGTGGTAGGGATGCCATGCGTTTGTCCTACCACTCAAGTTTCCCTGTTTCCTGACAGCCTGCCTCTCTGGTCCGTCCACAGTCGGGGCCAGTCTACCGATATTGCTTTATTTCTACATGTATTTTCCAAAACCCCTGCTGTCATTAGGTAATTAGCTTATTTACTGTCTTTTCCCAATCACAGCTAAACTTTGAATCTTCTTGTCCCTCTGTTTCCAAAGGAATATTTTCCATAAATCAAACTACTGGATCAAAGAGTAAAAATATTTGAAATAATCTGAAGCTTTTCAAACACTGGAGCTACATTTTGCCAAATCTTAAATTTGTTATCCTTGTCCACATCATATCTGCCACCATAACCGTCACCCACCACCACCACCACCACCACCACCATCATCAGTTGAGCACTTGCAGGGACCATGCTATGCTAAGCACTTTTCATTCTCATCTCATGTAATCCTCATGGTGATGGTGCACAAAATTCATGGTTAGTACCCAGATGGGCAGAGGAGACCATGGAGGCTCAGAGAAGTTTAAGAACCTGTCCAGGGTCCCAGACCTAGTAGGGGTGTTGGAACTGGGATTCATATCCGGGTGTGAGTCCTGGCTCCCCACCCCAGGGTGCCCTGACTCCAGCTTCCTAGGGCTTGTCTTCAGGGCCTTTGGGAGTGAAGAAGTGTGCTCAAGTTAGCAGGCAGCATTGGCTTTCGCTGAGGATCTTTGCTGATTCTGAGGACACTGTATTTTCTCTGAAGGAAAAACAATGAGTTGGTGTTCTTGTGTTCTTCCTGCTGGTCCGCTCTGCACCGTTATTCAATAGGGGGAAAAAAAAATGTCTTTAAAGCTCCAGCATGTGGATGGTGCTTTGGTTTGGATCCTAGGGGTGGATGCAGATTTCTCCTGCTTTGACTAATTCCAACATTATTTCAAAGGGGATCTGAGAGGCAGCCCATGCCCTTGAGGGCCTGTGCCTTATCACATGTGAGTTAGTTCCCAGACAGTGTCTTTAAACTAAATGGAAACAGAATTCGTTCGGTCATATTATGTTCACTGCTGAGGTGGGTGGATATGAGAGCTCTCCTAGGAGACAGGTGGCCTGAATCTGCCCCTGGCTCAGACAGCCCTTTATTTTTCTCAACTATAAATAAAAGCATGATGGGCCCTGTCTCTAGCTGTTTCACAGAAGTTCCACATGAATAAGTAAGAGGATCTCTAAATTCGTCCTTTTACCCTCTAATCAGATAGGGCGAAGACCAGGAATCATAATTATTGCCTCATTAACACACTGAGGTAGAGCTTATTAGAAACTGTTCCTTTCTTTCTAATCTTCCTTTCATCCACCTGTTCCTAGCTTTCAGCAGAGGATGCTGGCAGCGCTGGCGTGTTCATGCTCATCTTCAGCACGCCCAGCCCACGTCAGCTAACAAAGACCTTTACAAAGCATGGAGCAGATTCCCATCGGCAGTAAGGGTGGCGTGTGCGGAAATTTGCCAAAAGCGTCTTCCACACTTGGTGCCCTCCACAGCTGCCTGCCTTGCAATCAGCACCCCACGTGCCCCCTTCATGGAGGGCATCTCATCCCACCTGGTGCTGCGTGCTCAGCTACCACTCAGTGTTTCCATGGAAAGCCCTGGAACTGAGGAGTGAGTTAATCCGTCTTCGCTCAGGCCCCTGAGCTAAGATTTGGAATATGTATCTGAGATCTTAGTCCCCTAAGTAAAGTACAAGTGCTGGAATGTTTTATGATTGGGAAAATGAATAATAGGTGAAGGATTTTTCATATGTCCATTTTTATGCCAACACTGGGCATGAAAAAATGAAATAAGAATGAATGATAAGAATGGTTTGCTATTATTGTCGAGAAGGAACTTCTTTTTAGAAAGAATGTGATGAGTGCACATTTAGATGTTAAGGTGGATTTAGGCCCTTTGGGATAGACGATTAATTAGATTTGTCAAAATCCTTCAGAGGTTAAATTTCTGTTAAGTGAAAAGACCTTGTGCTTTGTGGATGAAACATGGAATTCACATCCTTTCAAAACGGGGGAGGCTCATCGTATCAGAACATTTCCCTGACCATCCTACAGAAATATTACCCATCCCCCTGCGTTATTTTGTACAGCTTTTACCATCTGCCAACTTCTTCTGTTTTATTTCCTGCTACATCTCCAGCAACGGGAGCAAGGCTAAATTGAACCCAGTTAATATTTGTTGCATGAATGAATGAATGAGGCATTTTTACCTTTAGCATTTTTCATGCGTCTCACATTTATGTAGTATCTTTGAGTTCCTAGAATTCTTTGTAATACCTATATCTAAACAAATGTCTCCTTTTCCCCCTGTAGCATATATCGTGGACATTTTCATATCCATAAGAAAAAGAGCGAAGAATTACGTCACTCTGAATCTCATTCCCTTGCAGTTAGAAAAGTGCCAGTGAAGTACGAACAAACCTATCTTCAACCAGGGATGGGAAACCTTCATTTAAAACAGATAGTTTGAGGGGAGATGGGCAAGAACCTATAGGGGTTGCTTGGGGCTCCCTCTGCAATGAGAGACATGGTGCCATCTTTTCTTCCTGTAATGTATTAGATGTAAAAAGGCAATCCATGTGTTTTACAGAAAATCAAATAATAACAATTAATAAAGGAAAAGTTCTTGTCTTCACTGGGTCCACTCCCATTCTGGGCCATCCTGCTCAAGAGACTGTGTTCAGAAAGTTGTGTGTCCTGTAGCCTAACAATCAAAAACCTAATAACCCAGTTAACAAATGGGCAAAGGACTTGAGCAGATAGACATTTCTCCACAGAAGATATAAAAGTGGACAATGAGCATATGAAACCACTTGTCATTAGGGAAATGCAGATCAGAACCACAATGAGATACCATTTCACACCCCTTAGGGTGACTGCCATCAAAAAGTCAGAAAATAAGTGTTGGTGAGAACGTGGAGAAATTGGAACCCTTGTGTGCTGTTGGTGGGAATGTAAAATGGTGCAGCCCCGTGGAAATCAGTATGGCAGTTCTTTAAGAAACTAAAAACAGAATTGCTAGTTGCTCAAATAATTAAAAATAGAACTATCATAGGATCCAGCAGTTCCACTTCTGAGTATATATACAAAGCATTAAAAGCAACGTCTCAAAAAGATATTTATACACTCAAGTTCATAGCAGGATTATTCATCATAGCCAAAGGGTGGAAGCCAAAAACGTGTCCCTCAGTGGATGAATGAGTAAACAAAATGTGGTATCTACGTACAATGGAATATTAGTCAGTCCTAAAAAAGAAGGAAGTATGGCACATGCTACAACGTGGATGAACCTTGAGGACATTATGCTAAGGGAAATAAGCCAGTCACAAAAAGACAAATGCTGTGTGATTCCACTTACATAAGGAACCTAGAGAAGTTGAATTCACAGAGACAGAAAGTAGAATGGGGGTGGGCAGGGGCTGGGGAGAGGGGTAGTGGGGAGTTATTGCTTAATACAGAGTTGTGGTTTTACAAGATGAAAAAGTTCTGGAGAGTGGTTGCACAACATTGAGAACATATTTAAATAACACTGTTGAACTATACACTTGCAAATGATTAAGATGGTAGATTTTATGCTACATTTTTAAATTAAAAATGTGAAATAAAACTTAAAAAGAGGGTAATATGTGTCCTCCATACCTGTCTCAGTGCTGTTACAAGCCAAAGTGTATACAGGTTGCTTTTTGCTTCCTGTTTGTTTAAAAAAAAAAATTTTTTTTTAAAGGATCATATTACATACATTACTCAGCAACTTGCTTGCTTTTTTTTTTTTTTTCCTTTTTAATCCACACCATGGGCATTTTTCCAAGTCAGTGAGTATAGATCTGACTCACTTTCCTTTACAAGGTGACTCATTGTCCTTGGGATGTGTGTACCATGATTTATTTCATATTTCCTTTTTCTGAGCCTTTGGGTTATTTCCAGTTTTGTTGCTGCTACAAACGAGGCTGCAGTAAGCAGCCTTATTTGTATTCCTTTTCATAGGGATGCTCTGATTTCTGCTGAATTTCACAAATAATTGCCAGGTCAAGAGTATGGTCAGATTATTTTCCGCAAAGTTGAGAGCAGCGGCTACATTCACATCAGACTTTATGGGAGGTCTGCTTGCCAGCCTTCCTGCAATCGGTGGGTGGACGATGGCTCACTGCGACTTTTCAAACTTGCAGTTGTGAAGTTGAGTAGCTTTTACACACTCGTTAGTTACTTGCATTTATTTTTAGTATTTGAGAAAAGATAGGGAGTCTGAATTTGTCTTCTTTCCAGGTGAATAGCCGATTATATCAGCACAGTTTATTAAGTCCTTTTTCCCATGAAATTAAAATGCCATAATCATATATACCTCTGGAGATTTTCCTAGACTATTGATTGCATTGATTTATTTTTCTATCTCTGTGTCAGTGCTAAATTGTTTTGAGTATATAGAACCTTTATAGAAACTAATGTCTCAAAAGGGAAATTCCTTGCCATTTTCCCCTTTTCAAAATTTTCTTGTCCATTCTCAGATGTTTTTACTTTCTTATGAACTGTTAGACCATTTCGTTCAGTTATTTTAAAAAATCCTGTTGAGGTTCTGATCACATTTATTTTATTTATTTATTTATTTTAAGGTTGTTGCAGGAATTTATTATTTATTTATTTAATTTTTAAAAATTTTTAAGTTTTTTTATTTCAGAATATTACAGGAGTACAAACGCTTTGGTGACATAATTGCCTTTGCACCGACCGAGGCAAAGTTACAAGTGTGGTCATCCCCCAGACAGTGTGCACCGCACCCATTAGGTGTGAGTCTTCCCATCCCCTCCTCCCTCTCCCACCTGCCCAATCCCCAGTGAATGTTACTTCCATATGTGCATGTGAGTGTTGATTGATTAGTACCAATTTAATGGTGAGTACACATGGTGTTTGTTTCTCCATTCTTGGATACTTCACTTAGAAGAATGGGCTCCAGCTCCATCCACGTTAATACAAGAGGTATTAGTTCCCCATTTTTTTTGTGGCTGAGTAGTACCCCATAGTATACATGTACCACATTTTATTAATCTACTCATGTATTGGTGGGCACTTGGGTTGTTTCCACATCTTTGCAATTGTTAATTGTGCTGCTGTAAACATTCAAATACAGATGTCTTTTTTATAGAATGTCTTTTTTTCCTTTGGGTACATGCCCAGTAGTGGGATTACTGGATTAAATGGCAGGTCTACTTTTAGTTATTTCAGGTATGTCCATACTACTTTCCTTAAGGGTTGCACTAGTTTGCAGTCCCACCAGCAGTGTATGAGTGTTCCTATCTCTCTGCATCCACACCAACATTTGTTGTTTTGGGACTTCTTAATATAAGCCAATCTCACTGGAATTAAGTGATATCTCATTGTGGTTTAGATTTGCATTTCTCTGATGATTAGAGACGTTGAGCATTTTTTCCTATGTTTGTTGGACATTATCTTCTTTTGAAAAGTTTCTGTTTATGTCCTTTGCCCCCTTTTTAATAGTGTTGTTTGATTTTTTATTGCCGATTTGCCTGAGTTCTTTATATAGATTCTATTTATCAGCCGTTTGTCAGATTGTATAGCATGCAAATATTTTCTCCCGTTCTGTAGGTTATCTGTTTACTCTGTTGATTATTTCCAGTCCTCTCTCCTAGATGATTGATCTGGAGGTGAATATTTGTTTGCCACTTTCGATCCTCTCCGCAAGAGCAGAGTTGTATAGTCTGCTTCTAGCCTGCCATCTTGTCCCTGATTTTAAATATAGTTACAAAAATGCAATTTTTGAAAAATCAGATAAATTATATAAAAATAATCAGTTAACTATAATATTATACAATGAAACTGAGATTATATGACTGAAAACTATGAAATGGTTTGAGGGAGGGGTCTGGGAATGTAGAAGAATACTGATTTTTATCTCGTGTATCAGTTGACTAATGTTTAATTAAAACTACTGATAATGGATCAGTATAGGTTCAAGAGTTTTTTTTTTTAAGTGTCAAAGCAGTCACAAGTAGAATGAGCTTTTCTGTGTTTTCATTGAAAATTGTAAAAAGTAAGATATAGGTTGGGCATGGTGGCTCATGCCTGTAGTTTCAGTGCTTTTGGAGGACAAGATGGAAGGATCACTTGAGGCTAAAAGTTCAAGACCAGCCTGAGGAACATAGTGAGACCCCAGCTCTACAAAAAATAAAAAATTAACTGGGCACGACGGCGTGCACCTGTAGTCCCAGCTACTTGGGAGGCTGAGGCAGGAGGATCCCTTGAGCTGAGAAGTTTAAGGTTATAGTTAGCCATTGTACTGCAGCCTGGACAATAGAGCAAGAGTTTGCCTCTAAATAAATAAATAAAAAAAATAAAGTTAAGATATAGTTCATATACTGTAAAACTCATGTTTTTTAGTGCATAGTTCTGTTAATTTTGACAAACTCAATCATGTAGCTATCACTGTAATCAAAATCACCCCCAGACTGTCCCCATACTTCTTTGCAGTCAACTTCCCCAGCCACAGCCCTTGGCTATCACTCATCTGGCTTCCTCTCCTAGAGTTTTGCCTTTTCTAGAACGTTCTATAAATGGAGCCATGCAGTATTTATGTATCCCTTTGAATCTGGCTTCCTTCTCTTCATACAATTCATTTGTGGTTCATTCATGTTGTGTGTATCCGTCGTTGTCCTTTTTACTCCTGAGTAGAATTCCAGCGTAGGGATGGACCACAGCTTGTTTATTCATTCTCTGGTTGTAGGACATCTGGGTTGTTTCCAACTTTTGACGAGTAGGAATAAAGCCTCTCTATACAGAGAATGACCTTATTGTATTTCCAGAAGGGAAAATAGGAAACCAGAGTCCACAGAGCAAGAGATGAAAAAAAAAACTAAACAAAAGATAAACAAGAAAGCACAGAAAATGGAAAGCATAAAGGGAGATGGCAAAAATGAGATTTTTAAATGAAATTTTTAAAATTTTTAAATATTTCAAATATTTATAACAATGACAATATTGTTAAATGACAGAGAATTGAGAGGAGGAAAAATGGCTTTAAGATTAGGCAACTAACTTGACCCTTCCTGCAGTTTCTTCCAAGGGCCAAAGAGCTACCAAGACAGAGAAAACCTGGAATCAGCCCTGTCTGTCAGGGAGCTATGCCGTGTCCGTGTGCGGGCACATTCTCTGCCAGTGATGTACAGGCAGAGCTTGACCAAAAGGTGCTGCAGGAACACTCTGCTAAGCGGGAAAATATAATTTAGGTGAGCAGAGACTAATCTATGCAGGTCCTCTTTTGTGACCGCTGGGCAGGCAGCCCTGTTCAGGAAACTGTGTCAGGGAGACCTCGGCTCCCAGGTCCTTGCCACATATGAGCCTCTGGTTGGGGGATGGGGGGTCACTTTGCATGAAGCCTCTGGCTGGGGGGGGGTGTCACTTTGCATGAAGCCTCAGGAAGGGACCTGGACAGATCACATCGCACAGCAAGCTGTATTGATTAAGCCCTAAATTAGGTGGATGAGCTGAGTGTTGTAATCCGTCAAAGGCTGGGATCATCAGGGCGAGCCTGTGGCTGAGTTAGCCTTTTGTAAATTGAATTTATGGACAGGATTTGGTCCCATGGAGGAAAGTAGAGAGAGTCACTCAAGCGAGGAGATTGCAAAAAAAGACTCAGGAATAAGCTTTGAAAGTTCCTTAGTCACAGCATCAGTAGAAAATAGGGGACTATTGGAAGATGTTTGAGCTGGGGCATATGACCTTATATGTAGTGTCCAAAGAGTATTAGACTGGCAGGAGAATGCAGAACACTGTCAGAGTACCAAGAATAGCTGGTTCTTCTCGTGCTAAGTGTTTGAGAAGTGCTAATTAATCTCCACCACAAGCCTGTGATGTATTTGTTGTTGTTTGTCCTGTTTTATACATGAGAAGAGAGCAGAGGCAAGGCGACCCGGTCAGTAGGTCAGTAGCCAGTCTGGGTTTTAGAGGAGGAAGTTGAAAGATGAAAGTGGTAGGAATGGAGTTGGGGAGTGGAGATGGAGCCCTAAGAGGGCTCTGTAGTCATCTAACTGAAATAGACCCATCTTGAGTGGCTTGAGTTTTTTTTTTTTCCTCCTCACCTTTTCTATGCCCTGATATAAAAAAAAAAAAGATGTCCTGTAGGGCAGGGAGTGGTTTAAGGGATGTGAATAAGTGTGATACAATGTCTGCTCTTTTGGTGGTACAAGATCTTATCTTCCTCTGTTTGTGGTTCCCAGAGAAGCAGCAGAAGTTGGAACTGCCACACTTGCCGTTTGGAGCCAGTGCAGTTACTGAAGCCCACTGCTTACCGACGAATTCATTATATTGAAATATAACATGCCGATGTGGAAGATTGGGAAATATATTTTCCACTACTGTTAGAGTGGTTTTTATTTTTAAACTCCAGAAAACAAGTTTAAATTTCTGGTTGAAAACATGTTTTTTGTTTTTTTTTTTTTCTTTTTTCCTAAGAACGATTTAGATTGTGTTGTAAGTTAGGTTGTTAGATTTTGTGGACTGTGTTTCCTTTTTATGAGCATGCATGCCCCAGATATTTCATTGCTTTGGGGATAACTCAAGAGGCATGTTGAAATTGTTAAACTTCCCCACTCTGTTTTTGGCATTTTCAAGTGTATTTGAAAAGAAAGTGGAGTTCAGGTGAATTTTTTAAACTGTAATGGGATTGTAATGAAACGCCATCTGTGAAATTTAGATTTTTCTTTTCTTCTAAAATTAACTCATAGAAATACTGTATTTACCTTTCTGAAGACGAGAGGAAGGAATAAGATTGAGAAGAAGTTTCCATATCTTTGCATTAAATTGATTGCAACTAATTGTATTTTTGAGAAGAAAATTTTATTTGGTTGTTAAAATTATATATATGAAGAGGATACATTATCAGAGGGTTAGCTCCTCATACTACATAGACCTGATGTTTGCTTGCTTATTTGATTGATTCATTCACTCCATTGCATAAATGGTAATTGGTCATTTGTTTTTATTCCTCCATTGTTTTCATTGTTTACTTCAGAAGTGTAATTTAATACAGGGTGGAATCTATTATGAAGATCACTTATGTGGCTCTTGAAAAACAATTGTTCCAGTTTATTCATCCGAGACTACCTCTAACTAGCTGTATGATCTTAAGCAAGCTACTTTATTTGGGTTGTAGTTTTCTTATACATGAAAAGAACAATTGGATGTCTTCCAGTTCTAAAGGTTTCTGAAATTTAAAAAAATAACAATGTTTTATGGCACTCACCAATATTTTTTTTATGGTACCAAAGAGCATTTGTGTTGGCAATGAATCTGAAGCTGGACACACAGGTGCATGGCTATAGTACCAGCTACTTGGGAAACAGAGGTGGAAGGATCGCAAAAGCCCCACCTCCTAATACCATCCCACTGAGCATTAGATTTCAACATAGAAATTTGGGTGGGGACACAAACCTTCAGTCATAGCCCTGCACTGCTGAGTACTCAATACCCATGTATCATAAGGTTTCTCAACCCTGGTTGTGGGGACTGTGAACTGTTCTCAGCCTTGTGTGAGGGTTGGGAGTTGTTCCCTTGCTCTTTCCCAGTGGTTTTTTCCTTCATATACATGTGCTGACCAATACTGAGCTGCAGACTTGAGGGGAACCTTCTACACTTCTGTGGCACTCTCTCTCCATGCCATCCTCTTCCTGTTCTCTGCCCTGCACGTTCTGGCCACCGTGCCCTGAACTTTCAGCTCTCTTTCCTCATCTCAGGGTGACCACTGCTCCCTGCACTGTAGCCTGGGCACTCTGGCCAAGTAGGAAGCAGAGGCAGGCAGAGACTGGCCTCATGAGTTTGTCTTCTCTGGGGCATCACTCCCCGCATTGTCTGTGTTCACCCTCTGAAAACCAGTGCTGTAGATTTTGCCTAGTTTTGAGTTACTTAAAGCAGGATGGTTCATCTGGGCCCCTGGGGCCATGAGTGGAATTGAAGTGTGTATTTTTTACAAAGAAAAATAGTCCAGATTCATACTGATATTTCCAGTTCATATAGATCATCCCAGAGTTAGTTAACTTTTTTGGCTTTGTACTTGTCTTTGATACTGAAAAAATCTTGGTTCCAAAGTCATTACCATTTATCGCTTATTGTCTTCTTATTTTATTCTTACAACAATCATAAGAGGTAGGCAAAATACCAATTCACTTTATAAAGAGAAATTTGAAGCCTGAAAGATTAAATCGCTTGCCTGGAAGTCCGGGATGATAGTTTTTTTTTTTTTTTTGGCCAAGCTATTGAAAGTATCTTCAATTGACATGACTTTGATACTTTTGTTTCACCTTGGTCTGTCACTTTTCACCTTCATGCACACACATACACACATGTGTGCACACACACACACACTCTAAGCTTCCATGTCCTTATTGATTAATTTCTTTGCAGCTCAGCACCCTTGCTGGCCTTGTCTAGTACCATGATTTTAAATATCATCTACACTGTCATGATTTCTACATTTATTTAAATATTCAAAACCTTTGCATGTAGTCAGCACACACACACACACACACACACACACACACACACACACACATATACACACACGCACTGTCTCAGTATCTCTATGTTGATATCTAATAAGCCAAAACCAAGCTCTATACTTCTTTCCTAAACCAGCTCTCCCTAGATCTTCCCTCCTTTTCCAAGACTGCAACTTTCCTTGTGCCACGGGCAGGGAGAAGCTCCCTGCAGACACTACCTGACCCTCTGTCACCACACCCCACAGTCAGGTCACCCTCAGCTTTCCAGAACCTCCTATGACACAGGCAGACAGGACATACAGCCCGGTACTGTCACGGGTCCACACATAGCAAGGACAGCTGGGGGTTAGCAGGCCCCCCACCTCTGACCCACAGACAAAAGCTTCCTACTTCCTTGGCCCCTACAAGCAATGGGAGTCCCTGGAAATTGCCAGACACACCCCAGTGTTCGAAACCACCGGCTGTCGCCCCAACCCATGGCCGAGGAGACCTCCTTTCCAAGTAGACCTGGCCCCGTTATCCGTTTGAATTCAATGTTCCTTTCACAACAGAGATGGGCCGTGTGCTCATCTAGGAAACAGGAGATTTGACCAAATGATTTTCTCAGATCCTTCGGTTTCTAGCTTTTTCTGCAGCTGTCTGGCTCTTCTCATTCCACCTTCCTTCCTGGCCATGTGCATATACATTCTGTTTTCTCACTGCAGTTTCAGTGGTGTGGATAATACCGTATCTGAAGTCGAGATTCATTGTAAGACCCTCCTGAGTGAGATTTGAGGGGTTCAGGGCGTCCGGCCAGAGCCTGTCCTCAGACGGGCCCAGGGCTGACAGCTCTGCTGTGAAATAAGCCTACGTCAGAAGCAGCTGCTGTTGCGGTCACGTTTTCAGGTTGAGGTTTTCAGATGCATGAGTTTTGCAGCCTGGTCGGGGATCATTCCTTATCTCAGTGCAACGTGTTTAGTCTCAGATTCACGTATGCATGGAGAAAATAGTCCGCGACATTTTGGAGTCCAATATAAAAATACTTTTTCTAGGTTCCACAGTAATCTCTGGCGTTTATCTTAGATTCTCTATTCCTCAGTTATGAGTTCTGTTTGTAACTCAGATGCAGGAAACTTGACAGAATCTTAGATGTGACCATCTTAATCTTAGATCTGTTCAATTTTTATTTAATAAAGGCATCTACCAAGAAGAAAGGGCAGCAAGAAAATGGTTAATGCACTAAAATATTCCCCAACTCTGCTGCTTGGAGGAGCTGTGTACTTAGCTGCCTTCAATAAAATTGCTTTGCTCTCTTCAAGGTCACCTGTATTTCGTTGTCCAGCCAACCATGACCTTGGAAGGACCATTGAAGCTGACTGTTCTGTGACTTGTGCATTCCTTCCCGATTCACAGTTTGCATTGAATGACTTTTGCTGGCTTACTGATGAGGGCGGAGTGTCCATCTTTGAGGGTACAGGTGCCACCATGCCCAACATGGAGAGCGGGACAGTATAAGAGAGTGGAAGGTGACTGCCCTTTAATGACTATTTACGAGGTGTTAGTCACAGGCCTGGGACTCTGTACACATTCTCCTTTTTGGGCGTCATAAAACCATATGAAGAATATACAGTTGCCTCCACTTTTTAGATGGGGAAGCTGTGGGGGGAAGAAAAAAAACACCCTCCTGTATTTGTAGAACATAGAATTTTTGTTCCATAATTTTGAATTGCCTTGTTTTCACTTTCCTCTTTTAAACATTTCATGTAAATTTAATTTCCTATTCATGTAAATGAGACGGCTTATAAGTCATCATTTGTTACTAGTGAGTCAATCAGTAAACTACCATTGAGTTTATATCTGAGAAATATTTCAAGATATTTACCTATTTCATCCACAAATATATATAATACTTAAGATACAAATTTCTAAATAATAGCCAGTAAATTGGTCATGAAATCTTCTGTTCTCCTAAACGGTCCAGAAAATGAAGTTAAGAATCCTGTAAGAGCTTGCTCTTGCAGCGTACTATTGGCGAGAAGTCCTCACCCGATAGCCCCAGGGCCTGGATAGGTCTGAGCAGAAAGGCAGCTCGATGGTCATCTCCTTGCAGAAAAGCTGGTTTGGAATCTACTTGTAATTATCAGCCTAAAACTGCAGGTTTTTGCTTCTAGGTATCATACCTACTGTTGAATATGACCCTCCAATCCTTGTAGTATAATATAATTAAAGAGGAAAGAGAATGAAAATCTGCTTGGCCTTCTATGGGATCCCTGCATTAAAGCAGTGGTCCCCAGCCTCTTTGGCACCAGGGACTGGTTTCATGGAAGACAATTTTTCCACCGACCAGTGGGGGCAGAAGAGGATGGTTTTGGGGTGATTCAAGCGCATTACATTTCTTGTGCAGTCAGACGTCTCTGCTAATGATAATCTGTATTTGCAGCACTAGTATGACCGCCTCAGCTCCACCTCAGATCATCAGGCACTAGATTCTCATAAGGAGACACAACCTAGATCCCTCCATGCGCAGTTTACAGTAGGGTTCATGCTCCTATGAGAATCTAATGCCTCCACTGATCCGACAGGAGGTGGAGCTTACACAGATGAAGCTTCACTTGCCCGCCCACTGCTCACCTCCTGCTGTGAGGCCCAGTTCCTAACAGGCCACAGACTGATACTGGTCCATGGCTCGGGGCTTGGGGACCAACAGCGTTAAAGCCAAGATGCAAATCAAAGATGAGTTATGCCTCTTTAGTTTATATAGAATTAATGTCTGAAACTAGGCAGATCAAGATAATAGTGGAAAAGAATAAATTTAGTCCTCTTTTAAATACTGTGAATAGTATACAACTCATACTGCGGTCTCATTCTATGTTTATTAGGTCTCTCTTTTGTAGATTCTATCAGAGGACTAATAAAAATGTAATGTTTTAGTTATTCTTCAGAGGATCGTAAGCTGAGGATTCCTGAAAGAATCTCATTCGTTAGAAATATTCATTACTAGTCGCCCACAGACTTTTCATCTTCAACACTGATCCTCAGTTTGCAGCCTGCAAGTCTGTTCTGTTGGTTTCTTATTGCATAATCCCAGGACTTCAACTTTCTTCTCTCATGTAAGCCTGGTTTAAAAGAAAGAGCCAAATCAAGGATTTGGTAAAATGCAAACTATTATGTCTTGTCTACTTGGCTCTGCAGAATTATACTTTGCTGTTATAAACAGTAAGCTGCTTAGGGAAGAATTCCAGCAATCTGTCTTTCCCATCGTTGCGCATAGTATGTGCAGCAACTCCCTGTACTTGTTTAATTTTTTCAGTCAAAACAAGAGATTGTGGTGGTGCCTGCTCATTCAAAAATGATACAACATGTTTCTTTTGCCTCTTACCGTCACTCCATGCACCAGAAGACGTTAGAGCCAAAGGGGCCTTTAGAGCCAACCCCATTTTACAGATGAGAAACTGAGGCCCAGACTCAGTAACTCATTCAAGGTCACGCAACGTGTAAATGGTAACAGTGAGTCTTGAATTTTGTTTTGCTTAACTCTAAGGTCTTCCTTGGTTTCCCTTTTCTCTAGCTTTCTCTATAATAGATATTCACGTTTTAGGCAGAAAATACGGCCCGCTGAGTGCATTAGTTGTATTCCTGTTCTCGAAATTGCACTGCACTAGCAGGCAACATGATCACCAGTCACTGGTTTTACAATAAAGCTTGTTTTTTACAAGTAGGATTCTCATTTAATGAGAGAAATCTAGGCGCTTCTCTTTGTTTCTAGGATATTCCAGGGCATACTTTCACCATCATGCACCAGCCTGGTAAAATGCGGTGAATGGACCATCTTTAGGAATAGCTTTGCTGCTCACATGCTGGGTTTAACCCGTCTGTATCTCAGCCTCCTCATTAAGTAACGTGGCACCTATATCCACATCATACAGTTACTAAGATATATCGTATATAAAGTGAAACTGTAAAATAGAAAGGGGATATGAGGTGTATTAAGGTGAGGGATATGGAGGGCAAGCCACTAAGAGAAGACTTGGAATGAACAGACGATGGCTGTAGGTGATTGGGAATCTTGTTTTATACTTCTTCTGCCCAGAGATATGAAACACATTGTACAAATGTCCTCTGGTGACTTTTCACTCTGGTGAAAGGCGTTGTGGAAGGGATGTGCTTCCTACATGAATCTCTTGTAAGCTTAGGTTGGAAAGGCAGATTCTGATTCTGTCTTGTGATAAACAGAAAGTGGCCAGAGAAGTGATTTTAGTATCCCTTTCTTGAGTGATGGGAAACCATAGCTACCTCTCCACAAGAAAGCAGAAGTGTGTTTGAGTTTGGGGAAGAAGTGGTGAATAACATTTTGGTGTATTTTATAGGAGGAATAAAAATATTATTTTTTAAAAAATGCTACTTTCTAAAGTCATTATTGCACCTTGAGCACCTTCTTTGTGTCTAAGCTTGGACCTTGTAATGAGAAAGACACAAAAGTCATCTGTAATGAGGACTCCATTCATGAGGGGGTTTCTTTGTATTAATAGTTGTTGGCAGGCGATTACACTGCGATTAAAAACCCCAACTGTGCTGAAAGGAAAAATTGTGGGATGTCAGAAGAAAGATCCATGCATGTAACAGGGAGCCAGTAGTCATTTGATGAATTGAATTGTGGATGTGAGATTTGGATTGTTATAAAGACAAAAACAGGCTGTTTGTTCTAGGCAGGACAAACCACGGGTTGAGGCCAGAATTTAGGGGAGAATATACGAGTCATGACCGAAAAAGAGGTTGGAATTTGGCAGATGATGGAGGCAAAGATGGATAATTAAAGCTGGGATAACTTTTGGAGCACTTTGAGTTAGGCTGAGGGGTCTAGATTTGAAGGAAACATATTGGTCTTTGGTGCATGTGTGCATGTGTCATGCATGTTTCCAATTGTCCTTGGTAGCTTTTTTGTGCTTGGAGATACCAGTGCAAGATTCTGCCTTTGAGAGCTTCTGCTTACTTTCCCAGTGACTAAGAACCAGGAAGAGATGAAGCTTGGTCATTACAGAACACTGTGTGACACAGTGACCTCATACTTCCTGGTTCCATCTGAGAGGGGTCCAGTGGAAGGAACCGTTTCAACAGAAGGCCGTGAATGGGGGACTAGCGGGCGTCAAGGATGTAAAGTTTGCATTTCTGTAGAAAACCAGCCACACTCTTAGCAGGCAAAACATTCAAGAACCGGCAGTCACATGAAGGAGTTGAACTCAGTAGAATAGCTGCTGTGGCCCAGTGACCCATGAACAGGTCTAGGAATTGGGAACTAACTCTTCCTTCTGAGTCTTGTACAATTTCACTGCTTCATCAGCCAATCCCTGTTTGAAATTCATAGTCTAGACCAAAAGCTCAATAGGGAAATAAATTCCAACATAATTTGTCCCGGCTTTTGTGCCAGGACTACAGAAGAACACTATTTGGATGACTTCCTTCATAAAGGAGAGGCCGCTTGAAAAAAGGTGGGGGGACCTGTGTTCCTTCCCATTCACAAACAAATTGTGACGTAAGCCACCATGCAGGTGTCGAATGCACTCAGGGAAGAGCATGGAGCTCCCACCATTGGCAATGATAAGGACACTTTTCTTTCTTAATTACGAGTAGGATTTTGTTTTGTGATTGTGGGCTGTGCAGAGGGATGGAGTGACCATCCTCATGTGCTCATCGGGCTTGCAGAGACGGGGAGCAGCGTGGGTTCCTTGGGCCAGCGTATAAATGGCTAGAGCTGAACCTCCAAGGTGGTTCTTTTTCCCTGGAAGGGATGCAGATCACTCGTCAGTAGAGTCAGGGCAAGAAAGAAATCTACTTAAAAAAAAAAAAACAAACTCAAACCCCAGCTTCCTTGAAGTTCCTATAAAATCCACACAGTTTAAGTCTATAGTTCAGTGATTTTTACTAAATTTACAGAGTTGTGTAAGTGTCACCACAATCTAGTTTTAGGATATTTTCATGTCCCCCAAAAGCTCGCTAGTGTGCGACGTGCCCAATCCGCAGCCCCACCGCAGCCCCAGCAGCCCATAGTCTGCTGTAACGTCTCTCACAGATTTGTGAAATGCCTGTTCTCGACATTTCAGATACATGAAATCGTAACATATGTGGTCTCTTGCATCTGGCTTCTGTCATTTAGTGTAACGTTTTTGAGGTTCATCCACGTCAGAGCATGTGTCTATTATTCCATTGCTTTTTGTTGCTGAGTAGTGTTCCATTGCCTGGATAATGCCATATTATTATATCCTTTGTCAGTAGATGAATTGTTTCCATTTTCTGGCCATTGTGAATACTGCTGCTGGCCTGGTTTACTGTGGCTGCTGTAACAAATGACCAAAAACTTGATGGCTTAAAACAAGAATTTATTGTCTCATAGTTCTAGAGATCAGATTCGGAAATCAAGGCGTGGACAGGGCTGTGTTCCCTCTGGAGGCTCCCGGGGGGATTCCGTTCCTGGCTTCATCCAGCTGTTGGTTGCTGGCAGTCTTTGACTTGAGGTCTCGTCATTCCAGTGTCTGTCTCCATCTTATTGCTCTCTCCCTGGTGTCTGTCACAACTCCCTCTGTCTCTCTCGGAAGCATATGTGTGGTTACCTTTAAGGCCCACCCTGATAGTTTAGGAGAGGCTGCCCCTCTCAAGATCCTTAACTTAATCAGCTCTTTTGCCAATAAGGTAACATGCACACGTTCCAGGGATTTGATGTGGGTATCTCTGGGGGAGCCATTTTCCAGCTATGAACATTGACGTACACATATGTATGGTTTCATTTCTCTTTGTAGATACCTAGGAATGCAATTGCTGGGTTGCATGGTAAATGGATGTTTAACTTTTTGAGAAATTGCCGTACTGTTTTAAGAAGGGGCTGTATCGTTTTACATTCCTACCAGCAATGTATGGAGGTTCTAATTTCTCCGTGTTCTTGCCAATTGTCTACCTTCTTAAAAGTCATAGCTATTCTAGTGGGTGTGAAGTGGTGTCTCACTGTGGTTTTCATTTGCATTTCCCCAATGACTAATAGTGTTGAATATCTTTTCATGTGCTTATTAGCCATTTATAGATAATTTTTGGTAAAATATCTGTTCAAAGCTCTTGACTATCTTAAAGTTGGGTTGTCTTCCTCTTTTTGAGTTATGAGCTAGTCTCCTGGTTTCTACACCCTGGCCCGGCCATTGCCAGTCTTAAGGACAGTGGTGGCTGAGGTCACGGTGATTGGGAAGTGTGAAGGCCGCCTGGTGCCTTGGGCTGGGGCAGGCGCCATTCTTGCATTGCACCCTGTGCCAGTCTGTCACTGGGGGGTAGATGGGACTCCAAGTGGCTTTTTGGCCACCAAATACTGTGTCAGGGAAGCCAAGAGATGGCTCCCCTATGTCCTAGAGATCATTAGCCCAGTGGTATTGTAGGCTTGTCCGATGAACAAGGGCACTGACCAATAGACCCCACAATATATTCTCATTGTAGCCTGGTTTCTTCTTTCCTAGTGCTTATCGCAATTTTAATTACATAGTTATTTCTGTGATTATATATTTAATATCTTTCTCCCTTGCACTAGACCGTTACGTTCCCTGGGGACAGGGGTCCTGTCTATGTGATTTGTCACTCTGTCACTGGTCTCTAACACAGTATATGACCCATGGTAGGCAGTTGATCAATACTTGTTGGATCAAGGAAATGGGGGTCCCTTCTCTACTTCACAGTGGGGAATTTACACGAAATTATTAAATTGTTCACTAACCCCTGAATGTGCTATTTCGTGACCTATATTCTAATTTTCCCCTTTTATTTCTCATTTTCAGCGATCTATAACTACAATGCTTCTCAAGATGTGGAGCTCTCCCTGCAGATTGGCGACACAGTTCACATCCTGGAGATGTATGAGGGTGAGTCCGGCCGGCCTTCTGCCAGCCCGGGGCAAGGGCAAAAACAGTGGACGTTACTTATTAACAAAGCACTTAGAGTAAACATCAACACGCTTTACTTCCTGAAGCCGCGATAGTAAAAATACAGGAAGTACTTAGGTGACACAGTTTGGTACTGAGGGTGATTTCAAAACAGCCAGCTGAATACATGAGTGCAGACGTGCGCAGACATGGGAGTCAGGACACGTGGCTGTGTGAAGGACGCTGTCATTGTGCTGCAGCCATGGGGTGCAGAAGGATCAGCCACAGAGCTGGCTCACGGGAAGGCGCTTGCAATGTGGGTTTGTGGTAGCTCAGAGGAAGCATTGCTGATTAAGGGTCTCTTTCTACTCAGCACTTAATGTTGCCAGGTTGGGGGAAGAAATGAGGGAGAGACTTCCTGGGGTTGCTGTGATTCTTTCCGAGAATTAGGTCAAGACTTAAGCAGGTCCAGAAAACCTGCTTGTCTGCTCCAACTAGGTCGGACGAGGGTGGTGGTTCAGTTAACCTCTTTGTGGGCTTAGGACCACCTGTTTGGCTGCAAATCACCCAGCATGTCTGCACCCACCCTGGGTTTCTAGCTTCAACTCAGGTTCTCTAAATCCTAGGAGGAGGCTTCCTCCACATTTCCACATTTCTAATCCAAACCCCCAGAGCACAATAAAGCATATTTGGGCCACCGAAGTTGAGAATCAAAGCCAAGAACAATCTTTAGGGGCCCAGTTACTCTCTCTGAAGGATGAGGTAGGAACGAGGTGGAAGCTGGACAGAATCAACAGGGTCTCCGTGTTTGCAGGGTCCGGCCCCCCATGTAAATGCTGGTGATGGTGGAATGCAAGGTGGTCCTCCAGGACCCCGTGCAGGTTCCTAGGGTGGGACAGGATGATGCAGGATGAGGAAGGGGAGAAGGGAAGGCAGGAGGAAAGGAAGGGTTTGGGCGTAGAAAAGCCAAGTCATCTGCCTGTCTGCACAGGAGTCTCTGTTATTATTGCTGCTTCTCTTTAGTTTTTGGCAGAGGGTTGGGGTTTCACGTTGTCCTTTTCCCTTTCACACAACTCAGTGCAACCATATAGGTCCCAGGGGCAGGTGGAAGACAGAGACGGCTGTGTGCTCTCTTCCCTCTCCATTCTCTCCACTGCTTTTGCCCGCATTATCTCAGGCCCAGCCAAGCATTGATTCTAAGTTACCAAGACAGTCAGCTTATCTTTCGGGGGCTCCTTTGCTTATGAAAATCACAGTCCCCTCCAACCTCACCAGGTCATACCTCTTTGTCAGGGGGATAGATTAATCCACTCTGTGTATCCTCTATGGGCATATATTTTCCTATTGTGCAAGTGAAAAGCTTATGTTCCATTTTTCTAACTTTTCTATGTGGGCTTGGCAAGAATGTATATTTAAGCACCATTCGGTGCAAAGTTCTATATGTGATAGTTAGATTCGAATTTCTTAGTCATTTTTCAAATTTGTTACGTGCTTTTTCCTGCTTTTTCTATTACTGATAGAACTGTGCTAAATCTTCCACCGTGATTCTAATTTGTCCGTGTCTCTTTACAGTAATGTCAGTTGTTGGCTTTTATGCATTCTGAGACCTGTTAATAGGTGCCTACCATTTTAGAATTGTTACGTTAAACAGGTCCAACTTTTCATTTCTGTTTATTAAACCTTTTATCTGTAGTGCTGCGTTGTGCCTTACTCTGTTTTGTCTAAAATGACAGCCAACTCATTGGTAGTCCTGGACTCTGGTTTTTATCTTCCTGGCCCTACAAGGCTGTCGCAATGTTGCTTTGCTTTTCAGCCACTCGGATCTTTCCTTAAATCAGCAGATACCCCAAGAGAGAAGCAGCCCCAGATGCTCGGCTGGTCATTTTAGGTTTTGGTCTCTTTCAGGTCTTGACCTGATAATTCTTCCTTGCCCTGTTATCTCTCGTGTGCGTGTGTGTGTGTTTGTGTGTGTGTTTTGCCAAGGTCTTCTAATTATCCTGTGGAGTGTGGGAGGGAAGAATGGAGAGTTGGTCTGAAGCAAAGTAAATGATGTTTTTAAAATACATCATGGAAATTCTTTCTTCATTTTTATGTGACCCCAGTACATTTTTTTTGAAATGATTAACTGAAGAACTTTATCCGGTTAGGGCTCATATTAATAGTAATTTTAAGTGTGTCCATTGTTTATATTTATACTTTACCAAGTGGTCTCCTAATTGGCCAATGAACATCCCTAAAGGCAGCACTCCTGGGGACCAAGCTAAAGTGGCCACTGAGCTTAAATATAAATATAAACAGGCACACAAACACATCCATTTCAAATACCATGGACTGGAGTCCAACAACTCCAAAAGCCACATGCTTCTAGCATATTGCAGTTGACACAGTGATACCCTTGTAGGAAGTGCTGGCCCAGTGGCCAATCGTACAAAAACAGTTAACTACATCAGTGTTGCATCTTCAGTACAGTGGTCCACGTGCTGTAGGTCCTGCCAGCAAGAAGCCAATTTTCTTCCTAATTGCCGCCATAAAGTATTTCCTGTGTCAGCCATAGAACTCTTCCGTCTCAAAGGACATCAGTGCCTGTTCTTTAAAAGTGGACTCGTGTCAAGGTGTGAACGAGGAGGCAGATTTAGAACAGGAGTCTACATCACGAGTTCACTGAGTTCATTCACTACCAAGTGGGACGTCAGCTTGACAGATGGATTACTATATGGGATTATATTTTTCAATAGTATTTATTTTATGGGATTAGTTTTTTAAACAGTGCCTGCTTTGCCAGATGCCCAGCGATAGGTTCTTGTATCTGCTAAGTACCTAGAGTTCTTGGCTGGAGTCTCAAATTCCTTTATTATTTTGGGCAGTTCAGGAGTAGGCGAGGGCAGGAGGGCTTTGCAAACATGAAACACTGTGGAAATGCTGAGTAATAACTTGTGTTCTAGCCCTCCTTTGAAAAAATAAACAAAACGGAAACACCCACAGGACTGGGTGGAATGTAAGGGTGATGCTGGTGCCACGTCATGGCCCCAGGGGCTTTGTGTCTGTCAGCTTCCTCTGTCTGCACACTCTTCCCCACCCTGCCCCCGAGATACACACATACCAGATCTGCTTGTGCTTTTCTGGTGTGGACGTGAGTCTACCCAGACATGAAAAATTCTTTTTTCTCCAGGACCCACAACAGAATGCCTTTTTCTGTTTCCTGCCCAGTGCTTGAATGAATAATTTCTGAGAGTGACAGCTCCTTGAAGGCAAATGTGCTCCTCCTCCATCTACAGGGACTGTGCCTACCTAACTCCTGGCACACAGCAGGTGCTCAGCAAAAGTCTGTTGAGTGAATAAGAGAAAATAAGACACCAAGGCAAGCTGGTAACCCTGGATCTTACACAGCAGAGCTGTTGTTCTCCTTCCATGGAAATATATGGGGGTGCAGATGCTGCCCTGCCCTCTGTGCATTGTAGGAGGATTTAGTCATTGCTTCAGTTTTTGTGTTTAAATTGTAGCTTTATTGAGATATAACTCAAATACCACACAGTTTACTCATTTAAAGTATACAATTCAGTGGTTATTTACTAAGTGCACTGTACACAGAGTTGAGCAACAGTCATCACTGTCTACTTTCAGAACATCTTTGTCACCCCAGAAAGCAGCTCTATACCCAGCTGTCATTCCTCCCCTGGCTCTTGGCAGCCTCGAATCTACTTTATGCCTCTATGGAGTTACCTATTCTAGACATTTCATATAAATGGAATCTGACAATGTGTGGTCTTTTGTGACTGGCTTCTTTGACATAGCATAACGTTTTCAAAGCTCATCCATGTTGTAGCATGTATTAGTACTTCATTTCTTTTTATTGGTAAATATTCATTGTATGGATCTGTGACATTTATCCGTCAGTTGATGGACATTTGGGTTGTTTAGACTTTTCAGCTAATAGGAATATTGCTGCTATGAATATTCTTGTACAGGTTTTTGTGTGGACATATGTTTTCATTTCCCTTGGGTAGATACCCAGCAGTGGAATTGCTGGGTCATGGGGTAACTCTACGTTTAATCTTTTGAGAAACTGCCAGACTGATTGAGCTTTGGCTCCAAAACAGGAGATCACAGTCCAAATGAGAGAACTTCCATCACTCATTCCTGCTCACTGATTTCTTCCTCTGACCTCACCCCTGAACGTCATTTGTTACTAAAAGATGAGGGAAAGGAGTAGAATTGACTGAGAAGCTATATGCTGCTCATTCTTTATAGGTCCCCAAGAGTTATTTGCTTTCAGAGACTTTATCAGGGAACAGAAATGCTTAAGGACCGAAGCCAGCGTCCTTGCCTTTCTTCTCGGGTGCTGGCCTGCCTGCCTGTGGCTATTGCTGTATCTTTGTTTCTTTAACCACGGCAGGCATTTGGCAGGGAGATGGCTGTTACTTATCGTCAATGTTCTTTCTCACCCCACATCCACGGCAGAAAGAGCACTGACGCCTGGAGATTCCAGCTGTGGTCATTTGTTCATTCAGCATTACTTGCTGAGCACCTCGTATGTGCCACGTGCATTTATTGAGCATGAGAGATGTTGTAGGCACCGTGGTCTCTTGAATGACAAAGTCCAAGTTCCAGCTCTCGGGGTTTACACTGGAGGGATAGACAAAAAGAAGGAAACAAAGTAAGAAAACAGAAAAGTTCAGATCCATTCTTAGGATTGCCATGGGGAGAAGAGGTGGTGTGGCAGAGACCAGAGGTGGAGAGTGACAGAGGAGGAGGAGGACTGCTTCAGCTTAGGGGATTTCGTCCCTTGTCTAGGTTGACTGTCCCTGGTCAGGACACTCCATCTCTCTTTGTGTCACGGTCATTTCATCTAAACTTGGGTTGCTTTTTGAATTGAAAGTGAACAACTGTAAGTGCTTTGAAAAATATATAGTGCCTTATAAACATAGGGTTTCAGCATGTTACCATAGAGCTCTCCTCTCCTGTGATTAACCACAGTCTGGTCACACGTGGCTTCAGGCCCAGATGCTCCTGTCCCTCCTGTACTGGTTTTGTCTGTTTAATTCATATCCATTGAATAACTCGTTTTCAAGCTCCACAGACCGCTCACAAGCTTAAGAGAAAGGGTTACTGCTGTGAGCGCTGATTTCTGGGGTAAACACAATACGAACAGGCCTCGTTGGAACTAATACAGTAAGGGAATGTCTCAAAGGTGATCTGAGCTCTACAGAGGCAGGCACAGCACAAAGTTTTTTATTATCTCAGGACAATTTGGAAAGGATAGCACAAATACATGGACAGGAGTCAGAGGAGATGGGCACCCCTGAAAAGTTGAAAAGAAATAAAAAGAAGCATTTGCTTATGGACAAGAGATCCCCAATATCCCTTGTTATTTCTTCTCTGTAGAACAAGGGCAGTTTTAAAATGCACCTTAATCAAGAAATCCACTCCCTTATAACATGAAAAGGAATAAAAATGATTATGACTTTAGCTGCACATGTTTTGAATCTCATCTTCATATAGCCGGCCTTTGTGAGGAGGTATAGAGGACGTTGTTATGACAGGTATATTACCTGGCAATGCATTTTATCTCTAAGGCTGACAAAACTTTCTAACAGACGCATAAAAAAGGAGAGAGTGCTTTTGAAGATTTTTTTTCCAGCGGAGGATTAACAATCATCTTTCTGAGGTGCAGCGACGAGATTATGATACAGTAAGGTCCCTAACTTTTTGAGAACGTCTGATTCAGGAAGATGGATTGTCACGTTCTGCTATCCTGCGTGATAATTAATCAACCTGGTAACTTTGAAATCTCTTTCTTGTTCCTCCTTTCTACTTATTTCTTTCTCTGCTCAGTCAACCAATGTGCCCAATGGTCACAAGCCAAACAAGAGACAAAATAATCAAAATTGATTTTAAAAATCAGTTCTTAATAATGTGTAAAATTTGACCGAGTATAAACTCCACTAGAGCCTTCGAGGTATTTGGAACTTTTGTTTACTTTTGTCACCCCACTAATCAAGATAATTCAGTTTGTTGTTAATTCAGAATCTGTACGGTCACCATGATCTAGTTACAGAAAAAACTGCCTTTCGAAAACGTAAGTGGCAGTGAGCCCAGCAGCTTGGATTTTATGACAAGCACTGCGTGCTGCAAACATTTGGCATTAGCCCTGAAAGCAAATTAGGCCATGTGGCATTTTGTTGAGTGTGCTTGGTCACTTCCCACATCTGTCTGACCTTTACCTTAACTGCAGCTTGTAAACTACTGCTGTTGGGGACATATGTTCCCGAGATGTTTTTTTCCAAAAGAGATACATGGCAGTAGGAATGTGTTTACCAGAAAAAAGTAATTAAAAGGAGGAGGGCCAGTGAAAAGTCTTATTTCAGAATTAATCTTACAGAAAAGAGAATGCCTTCTCCTATTTTTCCTTTTGAGATATATTTGAATATGTTTTTTTCTTTCTTTCTTTCTTTTCTTTTTTTTTTTTTTTTTTTGAAACAGAGTCTTACTCTGTTGCCCCAGGTAGATTGCAGGGGCATCATCAGCTCACAGCAACCTCAAACTCCTGGCACAAGCAATCCTCCTGCCTCAGCCTCTTGAGTAGCTGAGACTTCAGGCATGTGCCACCAGACCTGGCTAATTTTTCCTATTTTTGGTAGAGATGGGGTCTCACTCTTGCTGAGGCTGGTCTTGAACTCCTGACCTCAAGCAATCCTCCCACCTCGGCCTCCCAGAGTGCTAGGATTATAGGTGTGAGCCACCACGCCTAGCCGAGATTTATTTAAATATGCTTCTAAGATTTCATCTTTAAAATGTACATTATTCAGGTATAGGCATATGTAGAATCTCCTAGTGTGGAGGTCAGAACTCTTTCTTCAGTGGTACCTTCATTCCTTTACTGTGTCTTGAACTGGTACTTGGAGTTGACCCTTTGGGCAGCTCCTATGCACTCAAGGAGGCAAGCTCAGCTGAAAGCCAAGATGCTTTTGGGAATGCTTTGGAGGAAAGTTCCCAGGAGCTTTCAGTGTTCTGCAAAATCAGACTCCAAGGGAATCTTGGTTGGATCAAGGGGTCAGAAGGGGGCATGTGGTGGAGCAGGCTTCTTCTACCGCATGCCACACATACCCATTCATGGCTGTCTTCACACCTCTGACTGCTGGGCCCCTCACATTATTTGGTGTGTAACCTTTAAAATGCCTTAGGTGTCTGATCTCCACATAAAACCACCATGGTGCTGGGTAGGACTCAGTTAAAGAGTGGCATAAGGTAAAAAATGAGTATAAGGAGAAAGTCTTAGAGGAAAGTTCAAAATGGATTGAGGGCAAATGAATGTAAGATATTTCTCCTCTTGCTTGTAGCTGGCGAAAAGGTTAGATACATACATGCCTCTGCCTTGTTCATAGTAATATAAGAGTAATTTATGATCTTTAAAAGCATATGATGATGACAGAATTCAAAGACTCAGTATTGTCGAAATGTCAGTTCTTTCCAACTTGGTTTATAGATTCAGTGCAATCCCAATTAAAATTCCCCTAGTTATTAACATCATCTCTTCTACCGTTTTCTTGGGGCAGGGAAGTTATTGTGTTGGAAAATACTACGCTTCTTTTTTTTTTTTTTTTTTTTTTTGAGACAGAGTGTCACTTTGTTGCCCGGGCTAGAGTGAGTGCCATGGCGTCAGCCTAGCTCACAGCAACCTCAAACTCCTGGGCTTAAGCGATCCTACTGCCTCAGCCTCCCGAGTAGCTGGGACTACAGGCATGCGCCACCATGCCCGGCTAATTTTTTCTGTATATTTTTAGTTGTCCAGATAATTCTTATTTCTATTTTTTTAGTAGAGACGGGGTCTCGCTCAGGCTGGTCTCGAAGTCCTGACCTTGAGCGATCCACCCGCCTCGGCCTCCCAGAGTGCTAGGATTACAGGTGTGAGCCACCACGCCCGGCCAATACTACGCTTCTTATCTGGCACTACAGCTCTGGTGTGAAGCATCCTCTTGCGTGGTGTTCCAGCTGCTTATGTATGTCTCGACTTTGTCATCAGTAATTTAAGAATAACTTAGAGAGGTTCTGCTCCTTCCGGGGAGCACAGATACAATCTTCAGAAAAGGAATTAAAATGAACTGCAAACAGAGTCATCAGTGTTGTCATCAGCGTAGGAATCAAAAGAGAGCCCTAAGAGCTGGAGACGGTTGGGTACCTTTAGCTTCTCACTTATCTGACGTTATTGAACATCCCTCTGTATGCTGGACATCGACCTAAGGACTTTGATATACCGAGTCTCAGTTATTACAATCCTGGGAGACCAGAGTTACTGATGCTCTTTTAATTGATGTGAAAACCAAGGTTAAAAAACTTGAGGAGGTTCACACAGCTGTTAAATGGTAGGGCTGTGTTTCCACCAGGGTCTCACGGAATCCAAGCACAATGTTCTTTCCACCACACGTGGCCCTTCGGGAAATGATGCTTATGCTTTGGACTTAACATACAGTTTTCCAAAAGGGGTGAGGTTCTTTTGCTTTTCAAATAGTTGTCAGACATTTTTACCAGCACCCCAAATGTGTCTCTATTGGGGTGAGCTCATACCTCCTCCCGTGGCTCTTCCAAACAAACATGCCACTGTGGCCAGGGGGTCCTGCTGCTGTCATGAGAGATCAGGGATTGGGGTTCATACTCCCAAACTCCCTGAGGCCCCATGGAGTCTAGTGTATTTCCTTATAAAAGACAGACCTCATTAAATGTATCTTGATTAATTATACCCTCCTCTGGTTTGTGTTTCAAACTCACAGTGCTGATAAATCCAGTGCTCCATCCTGCCATTTCAGCTATCTCCAACTGGTTGGATAAGTTAGAGAAATTCATCACAGAACAGCAAAGTTAGACTTTTACCAAGGACTAACCGCTAGCAGGATTACTTTACTTTAAAAAAGAAAGGGGGAAAAAAAAGCCACATGCAGAAAATATAAAGGGAATTGGCAAACCAGAGCGGAGATGTCGTCCAGCCTGGAGGAAATGTTATTTCCATCCTCTCGCTGAGCTCCGTGGGGCCTGGGAAGGTCCAGAGAGGTTTCCTAGCTTTGCAGTGGACGTTTGGATCTGTCACCTCTCCGTTCCATGCACTGTGATTTAGCTCCGTTCCTCCCCCGTCACCACCTGGGCCACATCCCCCTGCTTGTCTAAGGAGGTATTTGCTGGTTGAAAATAGAAGTCTCTGACATCACCACGTATCGTAGGCGACCACAAGAAACCTTCTTGGCGCTTTTAGCTACAGCGTTAGATTTGATGGCGTAACAAGATTTTAAAAAAACGTAAGGATATTTTTGTGGAAGGAAATGTAAGAGATCAAAGCCTTTGACAATGAGAGAAATGGAGTTTCCCAGAGCTGGTTATTGTGGAGCCAGGACAGAAAAGCAGGCCTTCTGATTTCAAAAATGTTCTCTTTATAAAGGAGCAGTGCCTTGTCTTTTCCGAACATTCTGGGCTCCTGGGCAGGATGCTCTGGCTCTGCCCGTCTCTGCCCACTGGGCAGGGGATCTCAGGAGAAAGAAGGTTCACCCAGACTTTGCAGTCCAGTTTTGTCTAGTAGGTGCAGATTTCCTTGCATATGTCTTGCAACAGTCTATTCTTTTATTTATTTATTTATTTATTCTATTGAGACAGGGTCTTGCTCTGTCACCTGGGCTGCAGTGCAGTGGCGTCATCATAATGCACTGCAGCCTTGAAGTCCTGGGCTCAAGAGATCCTCCTGCCTCAGCCTCCTGAGTAGCTGGGACTACAGGCATGCACCACCATGCCTGGTCCATTTTTCTATTTTTTGTGGAGATGGGGCTTGCTCATGCTGGTCTCGAATTCTTGGCTCCAAGCAGTCCTCCTGCCTTGGCCTCCCAGAGTGCTAGGATCACAGGCGTGAGCCACCATGCCCAGCTACAACAGTCTATTCTATAATATACCTGGCCAGTAGCTCAAGGGGACTTCTCATTCTCATTGACGTATTCATCGAACATTTATTGAGTGGCTGCTGTGTGCCAGGTCCTGCAAAGGACAGGTTCTTTTTTTGTTCATCAAAAATATGAAATGAAAGTTGGAAGCCACATCTCTTTCCACTTAGACAGTGTGCCTAGTGTGTGTGTGTTTTATACTTACCAAATTCCATGGCCAGACTCACCTCACCTGAGAGGCAGTGCGTTGAGCACGTGTCCTGTTGACTGTACTCTTAGCACTGCCAGGGAGGCAGCTTAGTGCCAGGAAAGGGTGATGAGCTGGCAGGCGGGATGCCTGTATTTGTGTCCCCAGCATAGGTAGGAAGTGGCTGGTTGACTTTGGACAAGCCTTTTCAATTCCTTGCCTGTCTCCTTTCTTTTAAGTAAGGGTGTTAGATTTCAGTGAGCTCCGAGTTGCTTTGCAGCTCAAATTTGCAACACCTACCAGATCTGCCTATCTCAAAAGCACAAAATGGAGCTAAGATAATTCACTTGGAGGACTGACTTGTCGCACACAAAAATACAAAATGATAGAATCACCTTTTACTGTCTTGGCATCTCTTGAACTTGACTTTCCAAAGGCCCAGTGAAGTGGTCAGTGCGTTTGGAGCGTGAACATCACGAAACTCGAGGCTCTGGAAGGCAGGGAGTGGGAAGGGACAGCCACTGTCCCTCTGAAAGGAGTATTTCAGACTGAGCCCTTTCTCTGTGAGGAGTTTGCACCCCGCTCTTCTGCTCACTGGCTTCTTTGTGGGACAATGGGCTTCTGTTTGAAGGACAGCTCTCTGGCAATGGAAGATTAGACCATGACCATGGAAATCGGACAGGTTTACCTGGCCCACAGGGGATGGAACCTTTGACCTAGGCCTAATTAACTGTATTTATCTAGAAGCTACCAGACAGTGGCTCTCAAAGGAGAAACAACAGGATTTAGCACCTGCTCCTCCCCTGTGGACACCTCCCCACTCCCCCACACACAGACACACACACACACACACACACACGCACACAACATGGGTGCATGTGAACAGCAGCTCCTTGTCTGTCTCTTGCCTTTAATTCCTAGGAGATTAAAAATAATTTGTTGTTTTTTTTTATTGTATACAAGAGGGAAAACTTAATTTATCTTGTGATCGCAAAATAAGGAGAGATTTTTACAAAATACTCCCTAACTTACACATCTAAATGATGTTTTCATCGTTAAAAAAAAATCCTCAGTCCCCCCTAGAAATGGCCCGAGTCTGCAGAGTATTCATGACTCTCTCCTTTGTGTGCCGATATCTCCAAGCATTGCCATTAAAAGCCCTTTTGTCTTTAGTGATTTGTTTATGGATCTGTTTCCTTCCTCCTTGCAGACGATGTCAGGCACACTGGTGTTCAGTAAGTGTTTTTATGTATAATGAATGAGCGGCCACGTTAGTAGTGTGAGTCCTCAGCTCGAATGCACCTACTCATAGAATTTTCTAACCATGCTTTCTAAAGTAGCACCATCCCTATGAGTCGGCTTCCCACATGGCTCTGTTTCACACCTTCATAACTTTTAGCCATTTGTGAAATTACTTTTTTTGTTCATATGCTTGTGTGTTTATACATACATGTTATTTTCTTTCCATTGTTAAGTAAGATTTAGGATATAGAGACATCGACGTCTTGCCTTTCTAACATGTATAACTGTTTGCTGGCTGAATAAATGAATCTCCAATCTGCAATTGAACTTTTAAAAATAGCAAAATTTGTCCAGAATGAGTTTTGGAGCATGGAGTAAGATGAATAATGTCTTCAAGAAGACTCAATACAAAGTCAAGTCACGGAGAAATAGTTCTGTGATTTTTTTTCATTCATGACTCAAACTTGTTTGAGAGGCAGTTTCAAACAGAAATAGTTGTATTTGTGCAATGCGATTCTATATGACTTGCAGGTGGTTACTTTGCAGAGTAGTATTCATTGGTTAGTGTAAATTTGCACATTTTTAAAAAAATGCCATAAAATTTGTATTCAGTGAAATACACTCATCTTAGGTATATAACTCAATGAGTTTTATCAAATGAATGCAGCCCATGTACCTGACACTCCACTGAAAACATGGGACATGTTCCTCACCCTAGAAAATCCCCGGATGCCTTCTTTGCACAATTCCCACCCTCAGCACACAGCCACTGATTCGGTTTAGATCACCATGAATTAGTTTTACCTATTAGTCAACTTTATGTCGGTAGAATTACATGTGTCTACTGTGTTTGGGTCTTTCACTCATCATGATGGTCGTAGAGTACAATTCACCCTATTTAGTGCGCAGTTCTGCCTGCTTTGACAAGTGCATACCATCGTGGAACACAACCACAGTCAAGATCATGGATCATTCTGTCGGCCTCCCATGTTCTCCGGGTGTCTTCGTAGTAGTCGACCCTGCAGCCTCTCCGCACTTGGCAACTATGTACGGATCTGTTTTCTATGCCTGTCATCTTGGATGTGCTCAATTCTGGCTTACCAGGATTTATTGCTGTATTTTTTTTTTTAATCAGCTATATGTGTCTGTAAGTTTAAAAGTCAAAATCATTCCTCCAAGGTTTATAATGAAAAACAGCAGTCCCTTCCTGACTCCTCCTGATTTCCAAGGAGTTTCAACTCTTTCAGAAATCTTTCGACTCCTTTAGCCAATTTTTGTGCTATATACCTCTTCTCTTCCAAATAACTGTGCTTTTAAACTTGATATTTCTGTTTTCAATTTTACTTATCTACTTTTTACTATGGAAGATGAGGAGTTCTCTCCCCTATACTCTCCACCAACTATCCAAACACCCATTTATCTCTAATGTAGATAACCAAATATAGATATATTATTATTTCTTTTGTTCTTTTAAACAGTTATTATTTGGATTATTATGCCTATGTAATATAAGCAGCAGAGGTTGTGGGATGTTCCTTGATTTGTTTTTATAGAGCTAATTCCTTTTTTTCTTGGTTCTCTGCAGACCTATCCCTGTTTCCTACTCAAGATTTCTGATAGAAGTATTTACCTCCTTTGAATATGTTCAGACAAACAAGATAATTTCTCAGTTCCCTTTCTTCTTGGATTCATTCCTCATGGAACCCTCTGTCCTCTTGCCTCATTTTGGACTGGTAGCTCTTTAGGCTGGTTTTATAGGTCTCTTTCTGAAATCTCCCTCTGTCATCTGTCACAGGGTCAGAAAAATAGGAACTAACTAGATCAACAGAGCTAGGGTTGACATGCATTTGTGTATATATAGATTAGCACCTCTGCTAATTTTGACCGATTTTGTCAATGGGAAGTCACACATTCACACGGATACCTTCAGTTCCAACCCAGCAGCACAGGGTTCCATCAAGTTTTTTCCCTTCTTGTGCTTGTAACTCCTGTGACAGTAAGAAACCCGACTTCCCATATTCTTAATCTATTGACACATTTGATCGATTCGCTAGTATATAACCAATCTCCCATCTTAATTAGCACACCGTGTCCCCTAAGTATTGAGCAACTCCTGTGGGTTCACCTTACATCCTGCAACTTCCTGCATCCTTTCATTGCTCCCCGTTTCCATAGCACCCACCAGTCTCCTCACTGGTGTGTTCCTCTTTCTACTGTTTGACCTCCCACAATCCATGCTCGTATAGCAGCCAGGATGCTCTTTAAAAGCATAAGGCGTGATGACATTTGAAGCCCTCCGATGCATCCTGTTGTACTTAGAATAAACCCCAGGTCCCTCTGTGGTGTATATTAATAATACCTGTATGTGTGGCGATTAATCCTGCCTGCACATTAGCGTCACCAGGGGAACTTTTGAAAAACACTAAGCCTGGGTCCCACCCAAGTCCAGTTAAATCAGAGTATTTGGGGGTGTGGCCCAGGCATCGGTATTTTTAACAGTTCCCTGGTGGGTCTCGTGGGTGCCCAGGTTGAGAACCATGCCTGCCTCTAACCACCTTCTGTTGCCTCCTTCCCCTGCCCCTCTCTGCACTGAGCTCTGGCAATTACATTTTCCTTCTGTCATTGAACTTGAAGCTGACCCTCTCCTCACTGTCTCCTCGCTCGATTTGTTTCTGTCTGTAAGTTTCTTTCCCCAGATCTTTTCATGGTGGTTCCTGTTAGCTTCTCAGAGTGATCCTTCCTTGATCATCTTATCTGAAATAATGTCCCTTGTGATGCTCCTTGAGCACTTCTTCGTACTGTCATTATCTCAGATCATCTTACTCAGTTTTTTTTTTTTTTACATCAGAGTGTAATCTTCACGATGACTCTTGCTGTCTCCTGTACTGTGGTGCTTAGATTAGTGCTTAATAAATGTTTGCTGGGTGACTGCGTGTAGCAGGGAGAAGAGCCAGGTAAGAGATCTGTCAGCGAGAAAGTGTGCAATAGCTGAAGAGACACTTGGGTAGGTGAAGTGACCTGGAACAGGAGTCTCAATGGATGGAGATTATCTGAGAAGCCAGGCAAGGTAAGTAACTGTGGCGGTGGAATTAGGAACTCCCTGATGTTTCCAAATCGGAGAGGACAGGTTTTTGTCTGGATTGGGGTAGTCCCAGGAAAACAAATGACTTATTATCCTACTGGAAGAACAGCCCTTAGCATAGAGTAACATTATGTGTTCACAGCGGTTGCTATGAAATCACTTTTCGAGACTGTCATTTCAGCTCAGTGTAGGACAGATTAGCTCTCTGGACTCACTCCCTCATTCCTTTCATTCCCTTCATTTTAATAACTTAATAACTACAGAAAGCCTCTGGGGTTCTGACAACCGGTTCGCACTCTACCCATTGATTACAGATGCTTGGTGATATACCTCTCGTTGTCTCTTAGCTTCAAGATGCAAAGCCTAAGAACATGCTGTATTTCATTACGATTGTCTTACTTTAAATATTTGGGATTAATTGGAAAATTGTGTTCTTGCTTGTATAACAGCCCACGTTTGTAATACAGAAATGAACAAACATACTCGTGAACTCTTACCGTATCCCGTGTGGTTATTAGCCATTGAATTTACGGAGTCCTGGCAGTCTGTGATTAAAACCCCAAAATAGACAGCATTCTCCTACTCCCTGACGCCAAGGAAAATGAGCATTCACTTTCACAAATCCAGCACGATAATTTCGTGCCTTTAGGTAGGGGTTATGCACACACTACAATTCTAGAGAAAACTTAGGAGGTTAAAAAAACCTTTCAACAATGACAGGTTTTGGAAGCATAATTCTGTGATGAATGGCTACGCAAAACACTGTTTACAAAAGTGCAGGTAAATTCTTCTCAGAGAGTGGAACGAAGTCTCTATTAGGACAGCTTGGCTTTGTAGAACATAGAAAGATGAAAACTGCTTGGAAGAGATGAAATTATAGTTTCTCAGCTTGTCGCCCCAGCCCTCCGACCTTGTCCCAGGATGACATTGAAGCCATTCATTTACGCAAAAGCCGTTTTCATGTTTTCACAGAACCAAGCAAGTGTGTGCAGATGGGTTCAGACTCTTGAGACCTGGGAGAGATGCTTACCTTGGGGGTGTTCTTACACCTGCACCACTTACCCATGGGCTTCCTAAACCCAGGACAGCGTTTCCTGTTCAGATATCTCTTTCTCAACCATGTGTCCTGATGCAACCACAAATGCACACCCTAGTATACCACTCCTGCCTGTAAAACATGGCAAAATCCTTTAAATTTGGGAATGCCATTGACAGTTCAAAATTTGTGAAAAGATTATTGAATCTGTGTCCAAAGAAGGTAAACTCAATTTTCTACTTGTAACATATACAAAATAGATTGTGTGTCTTTTTTTTTCTGGGTGATTTCATTTAGAGAAAATTAAAAGAGTTCTAGAACCCTGTTGGCAGATGCCTGAACTTTTAAGTACAGTTTGCATCTACTCACTATATATGATGCCTTACATGTGTCTTCTACTTACAACAGAGTTTAGTTAAGCAAACCGACCATATTGACACCTTAGTTGATAGGCATGGGAATGAGGGAACTTAGTACCATGAATTATCTATAATATAAAGTATCCAATAAGTATTTAGTATAAAAAGTCTGTTCACAGACAGAATAAGTTGTATACTCCCTCTGTAAGATGGAGAGTTGGAAAATATCCGTAGGTTTATTTGTCTTTATTAGAATTTCTAAAGAAGTTAAAACCTTTACCTAAAACCTCAGCAAGCAAACTCATAACAGCCTTTTATTTGGAAGGAAGGGGTGCTGATACTATTACCAAGAATTGCACAAAACATTATTGTATTATTTGGATTTTTTTTTTAGGTGTAAATATTTGTATATATAAGATTTGCTATTCCAGTTTAAAATTGTTCCAGAATAGTGATTCTTAACCTGGGAGCTCAGAGCAAATATAAATTATTTTACAATATCTATTTTAATAGTATAAGGTGACTTACAGAATGTATGTACACAGTGAAAGTTCATATTCATTCATGCAAAACCACTTACTGAAAGGAGCTTTTCATGCAAGGTGTTGAGGTGATAAGAGGTTGTGGCGATTTCCATCTTGGTTTTTTTTTTTTTTTTTGCCTGATCCTTGATAAGGTTAGGTTCTAAGTGAATTTTAAATCCTATTATTAAAAGAATACAGTTCTAAAATAGATCTAGATTTTTATTGTGTAATAAACTAAAATGTTCATATTCTAACATATCATCTACTAATCGTCTCTTGGGTTCCATCCCAGGATCACTAACAGAACGCGAGAATGTGTATTGCTAATGTATTACCCAGAAAACATAAAAGATTTTGTGTTCTCTTATGCCCTGACAGGTTGGTACAGAGGATATACCCTCCAAAATAAATCTAAAAAGGTATGGCTTATCATTGAATTTTCTATTTCGTTTGAAATCTGTCTGCAAGTTTTGTGTTGTGCTATCTGATCCCCTTATCTGTTCACTGCTGTCTCTAGACCTAGTTTGCTTTCTCTTTGATGTCTCTTCTTTTGATTTGAAACCAAATTCTCTGACCTCAATGCTTAAGTGTAATAATGCAAGTCCCATAAACCATATTCCTCGCCAGCCAATTGAAGGAGAAAGTCCTGGAGGACTTCTTGCTCCAAGCATGGTGGTAACACAGCAGCACTGCTCTAGTGGGGGTCTCTCTTTCAGGGAGGGAGGGACCTGTGCTTCTCCCTCTGTCCTTTACTTCCAATGCTAAAATCCCAGAACAAAAGCATCTTCCAGTTTCCACTCAGTTCTTTCCTTCTTTGTAAACTAGGATTAACCATAGTAGTGGTTTTCAAACTGTAAGCCTTACAACTCCAATATACATCATGAAATCAACATATAGTGGGTTATACCCAGTATTTTCCAAAAAATGAAACTGAAAAGTAGAGAAGAAAATAAGATGTAATGGTAAATATTGTTTCACAAAACTTTTGTTTCAGGTGTATATTTTTACGTATTTTTAAATTATATTTTATGTATTTTATGTTTAGTGCTAGGTTGCCATAAAAATGTGTCTCTTGCTGTTCCTCGTGGGCAGAGTTTGAAAAATACCAACCTAGACAGTTCTTTTTCCCTATGCCAAAACTATGAATCATCAGGCTAAAGAAAATCTATTAATTATGTTAATACCTCCCACGGTTTCTTTTCTGTCTTGTCAGCACTTTATTTTGGATACTGCTCGCTGGGGCAGTGTAAGTAACATGTCAGCACTTTCTTTTGAAAGAGCAAAGTTGATAGGGCCTTATTATTTCACAGTTAGTTTGCACGCCAAATAGTGAATTAGGAAAGGGATGAGAGAAATGTTTTAGAATTTATCAAAAGGGAGTAAAAAAAAGAACCCACAGTTTTTCTTCTTCCCACACAGCATGAGGTAGACGTGCTCCTACACAGATAGGCTTGTGCTGGGCACCCGACTCTCAAAAGAGCAGAGCCCAGAAAAACATCTTTCCACAAGGTATAGGCCATCAAAAACCAGGACTGTTTTCTGGTTTTGACACTTAATTCATACCCACTATTTGCACATGTGTGTGCACATGCACGTTTTGTTAACTTTGAGAACTTAATAATCTGGCAAAATAAAGGAGGTTTTAATGCAAATATCAGCTCCCACAATTTTGGTCCTTTTGTCTCTGCCCAAACCCTGATACTGAATTCTTCTACCCATAGTTAGATTCTTGAGCCACGTGTCTTCTTTTCCAAACTAATTAATTTCTTTTACTCTCTTGCTGACTTCAATTTCTCTCAGCCATCAAATGGAGACCTAAGAGGCAGACTTGCAGGAGTGAATGAGAACAGGGTAGGACTAAAGGGAAAATCTTTCTCTGGGGACCCGCAGTGACCCAGAGCACCTGGTGTACGGCCACTCCCGCACCTTAGCCCTGTTTAATTTACTCACAATGATGGAACCGGTGGTTATTTCAAAGCATGATTAGAGTTAACAGCTTTGATGCCCTGAATTTGTTAAAGAGTAGGAATTCACAATCCTTAAAAAACAAAAAAGAAGTTAACCCTTAAACAAAAAAACTATTGTCAGATAAAATCATATGATGAACTTACGGAACAAACAAAATTCTTGATTTTTTAACTGGTCGATGTCAATTATGTTGAAACAAGGCCCTATACCACAGGTCTTCCTTTTCATAGGGTCTATGGTATAGAAGAATCCTTTTGATCATAGAAGACCTTGGTTTCTAAGGCATCCTGTGATTTCCTAATACTGTCATCCTCTTTATTCATGGGGGACTGGTTCCTGGACCTCCCTTGGATACCAAAATCCATGGATGCTCAAGTCCCTGATCTAAAATGGTGTAGTATTTCCATGTAACCTACATACATCCTTCTGTATTCTTGAAAGCACCTCTCGATTACTTACAATACCTAATATAATGCAATGTAAATGCTGTATAAATTGTTGTTGTACTGTATTGTTTAAGGAATAATGACAAGGAAAAACTGTACGTGTTCAATTTTTTTTCCCAAATACTTTCAGTCTGCAGTTGGTTCAATCTGTGGATGTGGAACCCCCCCCCATATGGAGGGCCGAATATGTGGAAATCCATCCAGCTAGCAGTGCCCCTGTTGTCTGTTTTGAAAAGAAGATGGATAGGGTGCTGCCCTGCTAGGATCAGTCCCTGCTAGGACAAGTTCTGGATGTGTTTTTAATTTTTTTGTATTCATTAAAGTGTTCTTAAAACCTTTTAAGTTTAAAACCTCATCCTTTAGAAGAATTATTTTAGTAAGACCTATTGTTTTTGATAATTAGAGAAAAACTTTGTATTAATCATTGAATGAAATGTTGGCACAAACAAGGGCCATGCATTTATGTGTTGATTTTTTTTTTTTTTAAGTTGAAATATTTTTCTTGCGGAGGGAGCTGGGAAAAACAGAGAGAATTGAAACAGTTGTCATGAATGATGTTCAACTTTTGATACCCCTTCATTAAGAGATCCAGTCCATTAGAGATGCTGTCTTAATGCTCTTTGCCTCATTTCCCGCTCCTTGGAGGAAGAGCTGCTTGAAAGGCCTATTATTTTAATGGAAATGCGTGGTGTCATTTATAAGCTGACCCAGCCATTTAGAGTGGTGATAAAAGGAGCTTGTGGTTTTACAAATTGAAGAAGCCAAGAGCTTTTCCAAAACTGATTATCGATCCTGGAAGGACTGTGGGTGTGTGGGTAAGGGTGACGTCTAGAAACTCATTCATTTATTTTTTTATTCAAGCGAGTAGGTTGCATTGAGGAAAGAAAAGCAGAATTGAGAAATAGGCTATAAATCAGAACTATATTACCCAGGCTCACTCTGGCTCTGTGTGTCACATAGGAATTTGTCAGAGCAGTTAAATGACTGTAAATGGCAAGTGGCATCATGGAAAGATGATGCCTGCAAATGACAGGGTGGTATTAATAATACAGCAAAGTAAATATTCTCTTAATATGAAAATCATTGTGTCTGTACACCCAGTATAAATTATCTGCTTATGATCTGCTTAGATGCCACAAAATCCATCATTGCTTATGTGTATTTCTGAATACTTCTTTGGCTGTTTCCCTGTGATGAGGAGAGACCAGTCACCAGGTTATGAATGCATGAAAATTTTAATTGGTCCTTTACCTTCTTTTGTAAAAAAAAATTTTTTTTTTAATTGGGTTAAACTATACTTAATCCAATTTACCATCTTTAGCATGGTCCTTTACCTTCTTGATTTGAAAAAGATTCAGCAAGGATATTCCTTTGGACTGGCAGTGTTACGTTTTATTTTAACCTCCGGGTATGGATCCTTATAACTAAATAGTTCATCCCTATTCAGTGTCCTCTGCTGCCCTTTGTTTTTGAGTTGTGGAAATTTTTTTTTTCATTGTGGTAAAATACATGTAACATCAAATTTACTGTTAGGACTGTTTGCAAGCATGCAGTTCAGCATTAAGTACATTCACACTGCTGTGCAACCATCACCACCATCCGTCTCCAGAACTTTTTCATCTCCCCAAGCTGAAGCTCTGTGCCTGTCAATCACATTGTCCTCCCTCCTAGTCCCCGGCAACCCCCACTTGTCATTCTGTCCATGAATCTGACTACCCCAGGTGCCTCACAGGGCTGGAATCATACAGTATTTGTCCTTTTGTGACTGACTTATTTCACTGAGCATCGTGTCCTCAAGGTGAGTTCACGACATCCAAGCGATGGTGCCCCACAGAGATGACTGTCAACAAGTCATTTACCTCAGCTCAGCAGACAAAAGAAATTTCCTCGGGCGTCCTAGGGACGGATCTGGAGTTTCAGAACTCCAAAAATCAGGCCCCAGAAGAATTGCACACACATTGAACTTTGGTTTGTTTTCAGTGGTTTGATCGGTTTTCCAAAATGGCTCTGAATCCTGTCCCCATAGTGAAAGAGGTCATTGTCCGCCTTTTCTCTATGTGTGTTCTTGGTCTTGTCAATTACGGATTGGGATAGTGCTTTCTCACGCGCACACCTCACGCCTGCCCCTTTCTCAAAGCGAGGAGGAAGAAGGTGTGCACTTTTCTTTGGATCCTTCTTCATGGTAGGCAAGGATGGCCATTTGCCTCTGACTCGAGCAGTTACAGGATCTGCCCTGTCATCACCAGTGCTGGGAGCAGCTTAATCTCAAATGTTCTTTGCTGTTTCCTGTTTTACTGGCAAAGGATGAAAAGGGAGAAAGAAGAGTATTTCACAGACTAATATAGTACATGCAGCTGGACCCAAGATCAGCCCCTGTCAATGTTCACTCGTTTCTAGTCTTTGCGTGGATTAAGGATCACTGTGTGCACACTCATCTTGGACCATGGTCCTCTGGGCAGTGGCATATCCCCTCCCACCTTTGTGGTCAGCCACCCCTGATGTGCGGCACCCACGGAGTTCATGCCAGCTCTTACAGGAGCAGAGCTAGGGACAACTGAGCCAACGGTACCAGCTACACGGGCTCTTCTATATAAAAGAGCACATCATACAGTGATACAGCACAAGCTTGTGGTATTTAAGAAAATCCACATCTACGACTTGCTTCATCTTGGTTAGATCTGGTCCTCAATTCTTCAGTTCTACCCAGCAGTTTCCTGTCTTTTTCTGAGGTCTTTCTGAGCCTTAGTTTTTTCCCCATGGGCAGTGCCATAGTACTGACGTAGAATTGCCTCTTAGGGATGTAGTAATAGAATGAACAGCATTTGAGGCTGTGAAGTGCTTTATAAAAATAACAGGTAACTAACACTCATTGATTTGGGTGCATTTGGTTTAAGCGGAAGTGGAATTACTTTAGAAAACCACTCACATTTTAAGGGCGACTGAGCACTGCGTAGCCTCCGTCTCACTCATTATGTGAAACTGTTGAAGGGGAGCATCTCACGGCTTGTAGGGTCTGAGGGGTTTTAGGAGCCCATCATCAAACTCTTTATTTACCGTTATCGTGGCTCTGAGCTGACCTGGGCATGTTTGCCACTTCATTTATGACACATTTATCCTGTGCGCTTTGAACCCAAATCTTCATTTCTCCCTGTTGCATGTTCCCACCATGCCGTTGCTGAGGTGACCAATGTTACCGATGTCCTGCAGACCTGACTGCAAGGTGTAGCTATTGTCCAGGTGTTTCCCATTCATTCTTGCTGTCATTTATTCTCTTGACTTTGGGCTGGCGGTTTGTTTTATGGCCATCTAACCAAAGTTCTTTTCTCTGCAGGGTATTTTCCCTGAAACGTATATCCATTTGAAGGAGGCAACTGTGGAAGACCTCGGGTAAGTTCTAATCTTGAAGACTCCTAAATAGTAATGAAGATATAAGATTGTCATTAAAGAATAACTTATGTTCATTAATATCACTCTCATCCCATCAGTTCCAGCACTCCTCATATGAGAGAGAAATGAATAAAAACTTCTCCATGATATAATTCCTTCCTCTGTCTTCTCTTTCTATAATTGCACCTCCCTGGCATTTTCCCCCAGAATTCACTAAAGACAGAAGTGATGAACTTGTATTTGCTGCCTGCTCACTGATGGCATGTTATGGGGTGGGGGAGGGGTTGCGTGCATGAACATTTGGAGCTGTTTGGCTGGGAAGCCCTGAGAAGCCCCCAGTTTGGGGTCTTTGAGAGTTACGTGAGTAAGTGACAGCCTGCACATACCTGCTCTGAGCCTTGGATAAGTCATTTTGCCTCAAGTGCACCTTGGGGTTTTTTTTACTGCAGGTTGGGGAAAACAGTGTGGCCCCACGTTGGTCATGATCCCTACGTTGGTGTGAGATTCAGAGGCCATGCTGTGTGCAAATGTGCTCTGCAGATGAGATCTGTTACGCTTCGGGTGTTATTTCTTGCCCACCTCATTCGTCCTGGAAATTACTACCTTTGTGGTAGTTAAGAGTGAGATACTCAGCCCTAGTGACAGAGAGAGGCCGCCTGGGGGATGATTCTACAGGCACAAGAGTTCTGGAGGTTCTAAGGAGGGGCTGGAATAGGGCTGGGGTCCCGGGGCTGATGGGGAGGAGAGTGGGGCCGCGGGAAACACGGGCAGTTGGGTCCCAGAGCCACGCAGCCTGCAAGCTGGGAAGAGCATTCTCAGTTGTAGATCAGCAACCACATCTTACAGACGAGAGGCGGAGATGGGCTCAAATTCACCCAGCTCTTTGTTGGCAGAAGCAGAAGCAAAAAGCAGGTCTCCTGTCCCCGTGAAAAACCCAGTGGGCCATTCCCGGGCAGCCTCTACTGTCACTGCCACCTTGGGGGAAAGGTGGCGTGGGAGGCACATTCTCACGAATTAGGGTTGCCGGATGAGGTGCAGGTACCCCGTTACATTTGCAATTCAGATAACAAGTCATTTTTCATAGTGTGTCCCAGATATTTCATGAGTCAGACTTTATCTGCAGTGCAAATGCACCTGGAAATCCTGCGTTTCTCCTTGTTGGGTCTGGAAGTCCCACCACTGATCCTCATTCGTTAGCTTGTTCTTGCTCTCTCCTTTCTCCTTTCACTAATCATAAAAGTACCGGAGAGGATTTACATGAATAAACGAATAAATGTAGTGCCTACCTTTACATAGGTCTTCTGTGAGTAAGCGAGGACTTTGATACATGTGCATTTTCTGCTCTGTGAAACAGCAGATGAGAAGATGACCTAGGACCATTTCAGGAGAGGGTGCTGCCTCGGACCCTCCTGGCAGATCCCATGGGAGGTCACAGCCCTGGGACCTGGTGTGCCACACACACCTGTCCACCCACCTTCCACGATGAGACGGCTGCTTGGAAGAACCAGCTAAAATATGGGGTTTTTGCTTCTATCTTTGAGAATCAGTGAAGCTCAGTAATTGAAGCCCCCGAAGACATGCACCATGGGGAGGTTGAGGCTGGGCAGTGGGCCCATTGCATGGCAGAAGCATGGTTCATTTTGGGGCCCATGCTGTTCTAAGCTCCTTCTCCTTTCTCAGATGCTTAGAGGTGGTGAAGTCCCCTACACAAACCACTCCCCTGCCCCATGGACAGGCTTTGCACGTTTCAAGCCCAGCCAGCTCCATTTTTGTCCTTGAGTGTCGGGGAGTGTGATCCCCATTGAAGGGCGCAGCGCCAGTCTACCGGGAGTAAAGCGAGCATCCGTTTGGTTCTCCTTAGGCAGCACGAGACTGTGATTCCCGGCGAGCTGCCCCTGGTGCAGGAGCTCACGTCGACGCTGCGAGAATGGGCCGTCATCTGGCGAAAGCTCTACGTGGTGAGTTTCCCCCCGGGCCTCGGAGCCCTAATGTCACTCCTGGGCCCTCAGCCCGTAGGTCCTCTGCAAGGTGTCAGCCACTTATTAGCTGTCTTTGCAGAGCAGGACGCATCTTCCCTGGACCTCCTGTGGCCAGTAACCAGCAAATTTCCCTTCCCCAGAGTCGGATCGCTGACGTGGGGATTGAGCGTGGTCATGGCTCAATCTCTTCTCAACTGATAAACTTGCTGGTCGTGAAAGTGACAGTGATCGGAATCACCGCAAACACTTACGTAGTCCTTCTAAGTGCCACAAACTAGGAATCCTCAAAATACTCCTACAAAGTAGATGCAATTGTTAGCATCAGTTTGTCAATAAGGAACTTGAGGGTCATGCTCTTATCTTCTCCATGTATATGTACCAGTGATTAGAAGTTTGTAAATGTTTCAGTGCTCAGCCACGGGAGGGTGGCATTCGTTACCGTGGCCAGTGTACCGTCCAGACGCAGAAATTCGAGCAGTGCTAATCCGTGGTCTGAAAGTCGCCTTCCTAGGGCAGACTCACGGTACTCTTTCTCCCAACATGAGTTTGACCTCAGAATGCTAATATGACATGCTCGTTCAGTGGGAAATTATACAGGAACCACCATGTCTTCGCCACGATAAACTGTAATCACGAGTTGCATGCAGGTTTGCAGTCAGGACTAAGCAAATCTAGCATTTAATATTGTCAGACCGAGAATAGCTATCTTGCAAGAAACCGGAAATGCTCAAAGTCCACAGGTAGTGAGTCTGCCACAGGTCCAGTCTGGGAAACTCTTTCCTTCACACTGGAATCCAGAAAGACTGTTGATTCTAAAGTTGCTTCTTTCCTGGAGACCTCATAGTTAAGATCTTGCCTCTGTTGGTGGCATTTCTGAATCTTCTCTCGTTAGATGTGTGAATGAGTTTGTCGAGGTTGTAGACTAGACTCGGTGGCCCGAGAGCCACTCTCTTTCCTTTACGTGGCTTTCCTTATCTAGGTTTTTGTTCAGTCATGTGTTGATTCTTCATTTTGACTCTCCAGAGATAATCTTACTAAGTTGTTGGGAACATCTCAGTCTCGACCCTAAGTACTGAAAGCAGTCATCAGAAGCTCATTCTAGCATGACTTCTAAGCATCCACGTCACATGTTTGATTTTCAGTCCGGGCTGTTGTTTCCCATGATGAATCACAGCAGTAGAAATCACCAGCTCCTTTGGTAGAAAAGCACATGACATCTCCCAGCCTTCTCATCCTTCAAGACCTCATTAAAGTGCTTTGTTCTTAATGTGTCTTCGAAACACACCAATCTATGATGTTGCCTTCTGGATTATAGGAGCACTTACTGCTGAACCCATCGTCTGACCCTGGGGACAGACTGCCTTGTAATAAAGGTGATCTTTTGATCTCTTTATGCTTAGTTGAGCAGAGTTAAGTTCCTAAATCATAAGGAGGATGGCGATGCTGCCGTCAGTCCTGTGGCCGGCAGTGAGCATCTTGCACTTACGTGGGAGCTCTCTCCGTTTCTGGTTAATTGGTTGGTTAGCGGTAGATACAAGAAGGCTGATGGATGAGGAATTGTGTGTACCTGGGTTTGGTCCTTAACATGTTCTTTCTGGAAATTGGTAAGTGGTGAAACGTATTAGATAAGAAATATCAGGAAAGGAGAGTTTTCTGTTTGGTTTTTTTTTTTTTAGAGGTGGGGTCTCGCTCCTTAGCCCAGGCTGGAGTGCAGTGGCACAATCATAGCTCACTGCAGCCTCAAACTCCTGGGCTCAAGGATCCTCCACCTCAGCTCCCCAGTAGCTGGGACTACAGACACGCACCACCATGCCCGGCTAATTTTTTTTATTTTTTAGTAGAGATGGTATCTCACTATGTTGCCCAGGCTGGTCTCCAACTCCTGGCCTCAAGGGATCCTCCCACATCAGCCTCCTGAAGTGCTGGGATTACAGGTGTTGTGAGCCACTGCACCTTACCAAGGAGAGATTTTTAAAGATGTGTAAGAGTGAAGAGTATAAACAAGGTAGACTTTTTCTCTTGCACTGTTGTGCTCAGTTTCTGTGTCCTCTATACATCCACAAGTAATCCTGCCAGGGCTGCTATTGAATAGAACTGAGCAATGAGAGACTGAGGATGAAGAAATAGGACTCACGCATGTGGGCTAAGTCCCTTAGCACTTAAAGGTGGTAAGCTCTTGTCTAGGGTTTCCTGTGTGGGAGAGTTTACTAGCAACATTGGGTTTTCAGTGGGGAGAAACAAAAAAGCCATCCTCTCTCTGAGGACAGCGTATTTCTCATCTTAATTTAGATAGCTAATAAACTAATTATTTTGGCTTTTGTGAATATTTTGAAATGGCTTATAGCTGCTGTTGATTGGCTAAAAGACATTCACCGTGGGAATTCTCAGCCAGTCATCCGGGCTGGGCAGTCTGCTGCTGCCTTTGATATGTGATACCCAATGAGGGATAATCCACTTCAAATGGGCTTGTTGTTCATCCTGGCTTTCTCTGTGGTGTTTTTTTTTTTTTTCCCCCATTCCTTCCTAAAGCATTGACAATTCACTTTAGGCAGAATTTCTGACCTTCTTTCTCAAAAATTTGCATGTCAAAGTAACAAACCTCAAATATTCTGTTTCACTGGGAAACAAGTAAAAGATACCCAGACCTCTGGTTTTTATGTCCCACCCCGCTCCTTGTACACTTGCATTAATGTTTTTGTTTTCTGATTCTGTATGTAAGTAACTTTAGTTTGTGTGAAGGTAAATATAGATCCCACTAGTATACATCGTTACTTTCACTTTTTCTCTCATGCATTTCCTCCCATGGATTAAGAAACCAGGCATTCTGTTCAATGTCTTTTTTAAATTCTCTAAAATATATTTCTTAGTTCTGCTCTTTTCAGTGTAAGTTCACCAGAGATTTATATCAAGGATCTAGAGTCTTCTATGAAGGGAAAATGGAGTCCACTAACCAGATTAAGCCAAGCTGTATAGACACTGGTGTTTATTCTAGAAATGCCAGGCATGGTGGCTCGTACCTATAATCCATGCATTTGGAAGGCCAAGATGGGAGGAACGCTTGAGCCTACAAGTTCAAGACCAGCCTGGGGAACATAGCAAGACCCTATCTCTGCAAAAAATAAGAAAAATTAGCTGGGTGTAGTGGCACGAGCCTGTAGTCCCAGCTACTCAGGAGGCTGAGGCAGGGGGGTTCGCTCAAGCCCAGGGGCTCAAGGCTGCAGTGAGTTATGATGATGCCACTGCATTCCAGCCTGGGTGGCATAGCAAGACCCTGTCTCAAAAAAACAAACAAAAAAATAAAAAACCAGAAAGAAAAAAAAAGGAAAAATATTTGTCTAGCTATGATTTATTTTTAGCAATCGTTCAGTAACCATGTGAAATAATCATAAATACATCTTCAAGGGGAGGGGAGTATCTGCCCTAACAGAGGAGAACCCACTCATCCAAAGTAGGAAGAAGAGGTGATGGCTCCCCCAGTGGTCCCTCTTTTATTTTGTTATATTAGTGTTTCTGGTTTCTGTTGAGTTATCTTTCCTGGTGGTGTTGGTCTTGTGAGATGAAGCACGTTGTAGGCGTCGACACTGGCCTAGGAATGAGGATGCTCCGTGTCCCGTGCAGGTCCTGTCCCAGGGAGCTCTGTGTTCTTGGGAAGTCACTTGAAATCTTTTTGCTTCTCTGCAAAAGTGATGTAAAAGCTGCCTTGTTGACCCCACAGAGCCCTGAGAGCATAGAACGGATGGTGGTGGTGAGCCATTCTGCAGACAGACCATCAGGGATTCTGCATGTGGGAGCCTATGATTCTTAGTGTTATCTAAGCTGGAAACAGTAGCTGTTCTGGACGTCCCTTCTCCCCCCGGGGCAGCCTTGGGGCAGCTTTCCTCTCCCCCAGCTGGCTGCCTGAGACTCTGCAGCTCCCTTCTGTGTGCCCCCCACCCCCACCGCCTTATCCAAGGCCACTCCTTTGTCTTGTATAATCGTCTTAGGCGGAGTGGCCTTGAGCACTCAGTAGCCAGACTGGGTTTCTCACCATAGATAGCGAGGCCCCTTGGTTTAAGTTCAAGTCCAGGAGGCACGAATCCTTCCAGAATGCAGAGTGTGGGTTCACAGCAGTGTCTGGTGAGCTTTGCCTGCCCTGCTGTTCCTCAGTCGGAGCTGCCACTGGGTGTGTTCTCCGTGGGTGATCGGGAGAGGAGGACATGTGCTCGGGGAGGTCACCTGGGGAGGTGCCAAGACCGTGGACGTTGAGGTCAGAGAGGCTGGCTAGTTCTTAAGTTCTGGCTCACGCCCTTACTGGGTCTGCACTTTGATATTCAGAAAAAAATAACAAACCCAGTAATAGTTACTGAAAACAAACAAACCCAAACAGAAAGAACTTGGATTCGGAAGGCTACTAGCTGATCCTGCGGCCTGAGACACAAGTCCCTTGATCTCCTGAGTTTTATTTTCCTCTCCTAAAGTGTGGATGATATATAACATATGCCTTGCAAATTTCCCGTAGGAATTCAGTGGGATAATCTGTGTAACACCGCCAGGACGGTACCTGGCACACTGTCATCAATAAAGGACGGCCCCTGACTGTCCCCAGGCAGCTCTGCTTCTTGAAAGAGCTGACCGATAAAGAGAAGTGTCAGGAGAAGAGTGAGATGACATGGTGGCATCTGCCCTGAGGTCGTGCAAGAGTGCGCTCGCCTCCTCTTCATTTTCCCCAGCCTTGGAAAGTGGATCCCGTGAGCTGACCTTTGGCCTCTTCTCCTTTCCTGCTGCTCCCCTCCCTGCCTCCACGTGAGGTCCCCCCATAGATGGGGGAGTGCCAGCGCATTGACAGGACGTGGTTGTGTCTGTGTAATATCTAACTTTATCTTTCCAGTAACAAGCCGGCTGCACTTTCTGAACATAAACAATTCTACCTTCCAAGTCATCGTGTCTTATTGTCTCAACTAAAAATCTGATCTTGAAAACTGACAAGTGAGTCTATTCGTGGGGACAGTGGGACCAGAGTTTTCAAATGCAGGACTGGGAATTCTGCGATGTTTGGGTGCTGTAAACATACTGTATACCATTTTCAGTGAGTAGTGGTTGGTCAGGCTGTTTTCCCTGTGTAAGTTCGGGAGACTGGATCTAATCCTATCTCCTTGTAGAAACAAAAGATCTCCTTGGTGGTAGAAGGTGGTTAATACAGAGCATGGAATGAATCCAGCGAATTTAGTTGCTAAATGGAATTCATAGAAAGGACTGATCTTTCCTCATTTGAAATTTGCCAGTAATATGAAACCCTGTGCTGTCTACAGTTCTGGAAAAGTCTGGGGCAGAAGGAGCGCCTGCCACTGCGGTGGGGTGGGGGAGCTTGTAGAGCGCCCTGAATGGCCCTTTCTTCCCACCATGGCCCATCCAGGCAGATTACAGCTGCTCAAGTCTAATCGTTTTGAACTGGTGGTTATTACTAGCGGCCGGAGTACAAGCTCTGAGGTATAATTAAGCTGGTGTCATGGTTTGGAACCAGCATCTGATCGCTTATTGCCAAGCACTGCAAATTCCTGTAGCAAACTTCGTGCTCTTGTCAGGGCGTTTTACCTGCGTGTTGCAAGCCCTGCCTCAGTGTGGCTCTAAAGAGAGGTGACATGTGACGTGGGAAGGACTAGGACTGGACCGGGGCGGTGCTTTGGTTGTTTTTCCAGGTTTGCTTTTCTCTGACTTGGTTGCCCTGGCTTTCAAGATTTCTTTTAGTGTGGGAGGAAAAATGGGCTTTAAGTTGAATCTTTTTCGGGGGGGGGGGGGGGGGGGCGGAATCTAAGCCTTTGCGGGTAAGGCAAAGCTTTTGTCGGACAGCAGAGGCACTTAGGATGGAAAGGAAGTGTGTTGGGGCGGTGGGAATTCCCTTCCTCCCAGAGCTCCGTGGAGTCAGCGCAGCTGCAGGACACGGCAGGACCAGAGCACGTGTCTGCACGCCGGGAGTCCCAGCCACGCGGGAGAGACGTGCGATTCAGGGCAAAGAGCCCTGCACGGGGGGGGGGGGAAATTCGATATAGCACCGACCGAGCGTGCAGAGAAGTGAGGAGTGAGATGATCAGAGTCAGACACAGCCAGGAAGTTGCCCGGGAGGAGCAATTGGGTTTCCTGGCTCAGTCGTAGACTCAGAGACGCTCACCCCTGGGAGTAGATCTTACTTCCAATCCCTTTATGTTGCGAATGGGTTTACCGCAGAGGGAATAGTCTGCCCAAAGTCACATAGCAAATTAATGGTAGAATTAGAGGCAGGAGCCAAGCACCCACACTTCCAGCCAAGCACGTTTCCTCTAAACCATCAAATCCGCAAGGAAGAGGAGAGCTGGGTGAACAGAGTCTCTACTGATTCTTTTACACACGGAGCAGGAGAAGACCGGAGAAAGGGGTTTTGGCTGTGTTCTGCATTCTTTTGGAAAAGGAAGACTAGAATCCAGGTTGTCCAGCACCCTGTGAAGCAGAGCCTTTGTCTACACCAACGAATCTCAGAGTTTCCATAATGCTCAATGGTGATGTCTGCATTCCCATCAGCATGGAAGGCAAAGCTATTTTTTTCTTGTGACCTGTGTTTATCTCTAAAAATTCTTAAAGAAAAAAAAATAAACATCTGGACCAGGAATATAAAAAAAAGTGAGGCCTTAGACATCTTCAAGTAGGAAAGAGGGAGAAATGCTAAAGCAAATGTGGGAATGTCTTCACTCTCTGATAGAAAAATAGTTAGATTGCTTTATTTTGTGTAGCTACGGCCCACTCACATCCAAACCACAGTCTTAGGAAGGTGGCAACGAAGTCCATTTCCTTGAAGTAAATGGGGAAATGGCTTCCTTTGGTGTGTGGCAGCTTGTCTGTTCAGAATGAATTTGGCAGAGTGAATCAGAGAAGAATGGCTGTCTGCATCCTTCTTTGGGACAAGAACTTGGCAAACAAGGCTGATAGGGACAGGCAATAATTAAATTGCCGTGGATAGTGTCTAATATAATTGAGACCAAGAACTTGTGAACACGTGCCCCAAACAAAGCGCTGTCTCACGCAGTGGGTCCCTGAAGCCTTTGAGCGGCCCCTCCCCCCAACTTTTTTTTTTTTTTTTGCCGTATTATGAGAAGTAATATCTTCATTAAAATGAGAAAACGTTAAAAAAAAATGGGTGGCAAGAAAGAAAAAAGAGATGCCCTTTCTGGCTAGCGGTTTTGAAACGCAAAATTTGATAGGCTTATTTTCTCTCTTCTTTTTCCAGTTTGGAAGACAATGGGAAATGGAAACATTTATATAGGATTAAATGAAAAAAGCAGGATTTTTTTTTTCCTTTGCTTATTAAAAATAGAATTTTTAAAAGTCTCATTCTTTTGCTTTTTTAAAGACTGGCTGATGAGGAAAAGGCAATTGAGAAAATGCTAAAAGCACACGATGTAGGCAGTTTCATGACTTTAAACAGGCTTTTTTCTCTCTTTTTGAGATCAGCACTAGCAGAGCACATTGCAATCACAGATAAATGGATTCTGCATCTCTTTGCATTTCCACAGAACTTTGCACTTGTATTAGGGTTTTTAATCACACTCTGCTAATCTCATTTTTGTCTCCCGTCACCCCCAACCCCCCACTTGTACACTGGGGGGTTGGAGGAAGAGGAAAAAAGTGGTTCCAGGTAGATGAAATAGCATCTTGAGAGATCTGGAGCGTTCAGAAGAAGTGGACGTAGCTTTGCATGGAAGGGAATGTAAATGGTCCAGGTGGAAATTGTGTGCAGTGCAGCTGGGAACGTAGGCAGCCGCTAAGATGTGAAGGGACTTCCAATGTGATCCACTATACCTGGAGGACAGTGGAACCCACAGAGGAGGAACATGGCCAGAGTTTTAGGGTACATGGGTCATTTGGTATATTTATGATTCAGGACCAACCGTGTATCCTATGATTGCTTATTTGTTTCTGTAGGTGCAGTAGGGGCGGGTGCAGGAATGGCTCAATATAAAGCCATCCCTATTAATATTTTAAAAAATCCCTCAAAATGCATGGCTTACCGCATGACACAATTAATCAATTAACACCTTATAAGGAACCATCCTCCATCACAGTTTTTTTTTGTCTTTTCCTCCACCTCATTTTCCTATCTCAGAACAACAAGGTTACCCTGTTCCGCCAGCTGCAGCAGATGACATACAGCCTGATCGAGTGGCGGTCCCAGATCCTGTCTGGGACGCTCCCCAAGGACGAACTGGCAGAGCTCAAGAAGAAGGTCACAGCCAAAATTGATCATGGGAACAGGTAAACCAGGGGTGGCTTTTCACTGAAAACTTAGAAAATGACGAGCACGTTCATATAATAAGGACACTGTTTACAATGAACTTTTCATCTTAGAGTTGCCAAAGAATAATGCTCACTGCTATCTTTTTCTCTTAGGAGACATTTAATTTTGTTGAAAAAAATTTTGAGTCCAGGTGGTGGTGGCTCATGCCTGTAATCCTAGCACTCTGGGAGGCCAAGGCGGGAGGATGGCTTGAGGCCAGGCGTTGGAGAGCAGCCTGAGCAAGAGCAAGACCCCAACTGTACAATAAAATAGAAACACTAGTGGGCGTGGGGGTGCATGCCTGTAGTCTCAACTACACAGGAGGCTGAGGCAGGAGGATCACTTGAGCTCAGGAGTTTGAGGTTGCAGTGAGCTATGATGATGCCACTGCACTCTAGCTGGGCAACAGAGAGAGACCGTGTCTCAAAAAAAAAAAATTTTTTTTTTTTTTGTAATACTCTTCATAGCCAGACTTGCTGGATTTCTGGTGTCAGGGAGGTAACAGATGAACAGGAAAGACAGGGCTTGGATTGAAGCTGCTCCACTACAAAAACAAACCCATAAAACTGAAAGTGATTAGCCACCTGAAGCTGACACTTTCAGATCCCTGGAACTGTATCTATTTTTATAATATTCTAACAGTGGTTTCTAAACCAATACCAGAGTCTCTTTTTTTCTTTTCCATCTTCCTCTAACTGGGACTGTTCTTTACAGGGTATGGAAACCAGATTTGCCAGGGTAGTAAAACATGTTTATAGCCTGTTGATTATGTCCACAATCACCTCTAAATAGTTAATGACTTCCTGAATCTTCTGATTAGCTCAGGCAGAAATGGAGGTTATAGATATTACTGCCTTTTGGAAAAAAAAAATCAGACAATTTATCCAAATTTGTGGTGGCCTGGGATTCTGGCCTCCTAACCAGCTCTTTTTAAAAGGCCCAGGTGGTTCCTCGGTTAGTTTTTGTTGGTGATTCGTTTGGCATTTGGTTTCATTTTCCAAATTTCTTCAATGTGTGCATATGTGATTTTTTTCTTCCCCCTTTGCCCTACTTCTCTAACCTCAGGATATTTGGATATCTCTCAGAGACCTATTGAAATACAGCTCAGGCTGGGCATGGTGGCTCATGCCTGTAATCCCAGCACTTCAGGAGGCCGAGGCAGGAGGATTGCTTGAGCTCAGGAGTTTGAGACCAACCTGAGCAAGAGGGAGACCCCATCTCTACTAAAAATAGAAAAATTAGCCGGGCATCATGGAGCGCATCTGTAGTCCCAGCTACTCGGGAGGCTGAGGCAGGAGGATCACTTGGGTCCAGGAATTTGAGGTTGCTGTGAGCTAGGCTGACGCCACTGCACTCTACCTAGGGCAACAGCGGGAGACTCTGTCTCAAAAAAAAAAAATGATTAAATTAAAAAAAAAATTAGCACTTCCCTTCCCTGCTACTTGGCCACCTAGAAGAACATAGCTGTAGTGGTTGCACTGCCAGTCATGTTATGTCAAGGGACTTTTTAAAAAGCCAACTAAGGTGGGGCGAGGCAGCTCTCCATTGCACATATGCTGCCTCTGTCTTTGGGGTCTTGCTACAATGACATTGGCCCGGAGGTTCCCCCCGTTCTCCGGCACACAATGTTAACGTCCCATAAACGACAGAACATGCTCACTTCCCCATTCCAGGCCTTGGAACCAGCTCAGGAAATGAGGCTGTTCTGTCAGTGTATCCATGATCCCGTGTCTCAGCAGCCGGCAATGTCACCATTCAGGAGCCTGGGTGGCCTGCGGGTCTGGCTGCTGTGGAAAGGAACCTGCCAGATTAAACCAGTTGACGGAGATGCTGAGAAACAGGGAGAAGGGAAATTAGGCATTTTTGCTTTCTTCCCAAAGATTTGGCATATTTTGCTGTTATCCCCGAGTGTTCCTGCTCTTTGGACATCCCCACTTCCAAATCGCTGGTGCCTGGAATGCACAGTGGGCATTCAGATAGCAGTATCCCGTTTCCACCACAGTCCTCAGCTTCTTGGAACTAAGCAATATTTTTTCTACCTCTGTGTGCACATTGGGCACAAAAGCCTTGGGGGGAGGGATTGTGCACACCCTGTATTCCCGTGCAGCCTGCGGACCTACAACTTTGCACAGCCAGATGTTTCCTTGTTCCAGTTGCTGCAATAAGAGCTAACATGTATTGAGAGCTTACTATACGCTAGCCATTATATCAGGAGCTTTCCATGCATTAGATCATTAAATTCTCACAACAACCTTGAAGGGTAGGAAATATTTACAGATGAAGAAACTCAAGTTTGCAAAATTAAGTAAATTACCCAAGGTCATGAAGGTTGCAAGTATTAAAGCCAGAACTCAAATCCTGGTCTAAACAACGCCAGCGCTCATGCTCTGAGATGGGTCATGAGGTCGCAGTAAGCCAGGATTGACTTCGTTGACCCTCCTTTACGATAGTCTCGAATTAAGTGAGGAAATCAGGTCAAGCCCTCCAATGATCATGTCTTGGTCTTTCATAGTTCTGATGCCAAATAACCGAAGGCGAGGGAAAGGAAGCATTGGTTAGAGGAATTTGATCGAAATCAATGCCAGTTTTACTTTTCCTGTTGAGGTTTACGTTGCATGTTCTTACATGAGTTTGGCTAACATTATCTCAGGAGTTTTCTTAACATTGTTGTCACATGGAAAGGTGGCAGAAACTAAAAGGAGAGCAGCCAATGCGCTCTTCTTAACCTGGCTTGTCCAGCACTCGACCTTTCTAACTTTGACTCCCCTGGATTCCTTGATGGGGGCTCTTCAGTGAAGAGTCCGCCCCTGGTGAGGAGTCCCGCTGATGATGCCATTCTTTCTAGGATGCTCGGGTTAGATCTGGTGGTGCGAGATGACAATGGGAACATTTTGGACCCGGATGAAACCAGCACCATTGCCCTCTTCAAGGCCCATGAAGTAGCCTCCAAAAGGATTGAGGAAAAGATTCAAGAAGAAAAGGTACACTTCCTCACGTGTGCAGATTCTGGCCACTGAGGTTCCATTTTTGCTTTGGATTGTGATGAAAGAAAAGAGTTTATTTTTCTCTTGCTGTCTTTCTGTTCCCATGAGTAAAGATTTGTGTCGATTTTCTGCAGTGTGTAGTTTTTACTTCTTTAGCACAGTCGGGTTAATATTTGTGTTTCAGAATCCAATGGCAACCCATGCCTGAGGTGACGCCTTTCCAGGGGGATATTTTGTTTCTAGTGAGCGTTATTTCTATAGAGAGTGATAATGGATCATGGTTTTTGTGCTTTTGAACTTCATCCAAAAGCCATCGCGAGAGATGAGAACTTCTTAGAGTTACCCAAACCATACATTATCCCCTGTAGACAGCATTTATTGAATTATTTGGGTTCAAGACCCTGAACAGGACAGTCTCAATCATCTAAATAAAAATGATTCTATTTTGCTCGGTCCACGGATCATTGATGCCTTTACATACACTTTCTTTGCAAGCGTGTCTCCTCTCCGGTGATGGTTATGTTTATTCCCCATCTGCAGGTTGACTGCTTTGCCTTGCATTTCCTGTCTGCTGAAACCAAGATGTTTTTCTCTCTTTCCCTATGTGTTCAGTCGATGTTGCAGAACCTGGACTTTCGGGGCCAGTCCATCTTCAGCACCGTCCACACCTATGGCCTGTACGTGAACTTCAAGAACTTTGTCTGCAACATCGGGGAGGACGCGGAGTTGTTTATGGCCCTCTACGATCCAGACCAGTCCACCTTTATCAGGTAGCGTAGACCCAGATCACCTGCTGCTTGCTGACCTTGCAAAGACACTCAGCCTTCAGCTACCCCCTCCCGGAGGAGCTCCTTGCTAGATTTGAGAAGGGAAGATCGAGAAATCTTCTAGGCAGTGGAAAGTAAAATGCTTTGGGCTGTGAAGCCTTCACGTATCGCTCCTGAAACAGCACAGCCACGGTTTGTGGGATTTAGAGATCACGTAAACTCATCAAGACATACAGACAGGAACAAAGAATTCAAAAGAGGAATGAGGGGAGGGTGAGGGCGGGATGAACAGGTGGAGCATAGAGGATGTTTAGGGCAGTGAAACTGCTCTGTGTGACACTGTAATGGTGGGTACGTGTCATTCTGCATTTGTCCAAACCCATAGAATGTGCAACAGCAAGAAGGAAGCCAAATGTACCCCGTGGACTTTGGGTGATAACGGTGTGTCCAAGGTCTCCATGTAGGTTCATCAGTTGTAACAAATGTACCACTGGAGTAGGGAGGGATTGTTGATGGCAGAGGAGGCTGTGCCCGTAAGGGGTGCTGTGTGGGACTCTGTACCTTCAGCTCAACTTTGTTGTGAACCCAAAACCGCCCTAAAAAAAAATCAAGTCTATTAAAAAAAAAAAATTTTTTTTCAAAGACTATAGGGAATGATAATGGCCTTGTTCAGCCCTAGCTCTGGCACTGCCTCTGAGCAGCTAAGAACGTGTAGATTTATTTTTGAGAAGGTGATCATTAAAAGTAATGATTTACTAATTGTTCATTTCTTAAAAAATTTTTTTCAAGTGTGGTATTGGGGATTTACAGGATGCAGAATGATTGTTATAAAATAATTAAATTCTTAATCCAGCAAAGCTGAAATTTTTAGGCAAAGAATTTGGGATGGAAGGCAGTCTCCGGCGGTAGAATCCCATAGGAACAACTGTGTCTTCCCATCTCGAGCAGTGTTTGTCGCAGGTCTGTGTGGGATGTGCTCTGTGGAGCTGCAGCAGGGACGTCCCTCCAGAGCGGGTCACTGCAGGTGGCCGTTGATGTGGTCTCGGTTCCCACCTCGTTTCCTTTGACTCCTGCCTGTTGAGTTTCACGGAGCATTTCCAGCCCTTCCTTGTAGCCCTGTGAGTCTGTGCTAAGGGGAGCCTCCAGCCCCAGGCTGCCTCTCATTAAGAATAATTTTTTTTTTCTTCGCCAGTGAGAACTATCTGATCCGTTGGGGCAGTAACGGGATGCCCAAGGAAATAGAGAAACTCAATAACCTTCAAGCAGTGTTCACGGTAAGTCCTGCCTTCTGCCCAGTCATTTTCCTTCGTTCGGATGGGAGCAGATTCACGTGATGAGCAGAGGAAAACATGAAAGATGGAAAGAAACATCATCCTAATCCCCCTGGCAGGAATAACCCATTCATTTATTCAACAGACATTTATTGCACACCTAATAGATGCCGGGCACTGGCTTAGGCACTTGAGCTACATCTGTGAACAAATGGGGGTGGGGTGGGGAAGAACTCTATTCTCCAGCAGCTTTTGTCCTGATGGGGAAGACAGATAATAAACAATTCACTGAGAAAATTATGTAGAGTATTAGACGTCCTAAGTGCTTTGGGGGGACTGGTGTCGTCTGGGCTGGCAGAGGGGTGCTGTTTAGGTTGGTCAGGACAGGCCTCTGTGAGACGGAGCCATTTGAGCTACAGTGTGAAGTTGATTAGAGTGAGCTGTGCAGATAACGGGGGAGGGGGCGGGGGAGAACTTTCCAGAAGAGGTTACAGGTGGGACAAAGGGAGGATCTAGACTGGTTTTGCGTGCATGTATTGAGTGGGCTTTCCCTCTCCAAAGTGCTGCTACATGTGGCTCAGAGGAAGGACATGTATTGGGCTGTGGTTTGGGACAAGGTGACTCTCTCTCTCGGAAAAGGAACCTTTGAGGGGGCGAGTTTCTCACTTTTTCATGACATCAGTTCTTAAAATGCTCCAGAGCTGCTACCCCGCCCTGAGAAACCTTGGTGAGCAGGGATCACCCGCTCCCGTGTGGCCTGAGGGAGATAGATGCTCACCCCCAGTTTCCTTCCCTCCTTGAGCCCACGGGTCTTCGCTGCTGCTTCTGTTCCTCTTAGGGCTGGGAAGGCAGGCTAGGGCAGTGCGCCAAAGAAAGTGACAGGGAGGAGCGGCACAGGGTCACTTTTACTCCTCTGTGAGCGTCCCACCCCCAGGACAAGCTGGGCCGATCCCTGTCCCTGCACCGAGCCCCCTGTGTCTTCACCACCGTGTACCTGCAGGCAGAAAAGCTCCTAGAGCTCTTCCTCAAACCTCTCCGCCCCCCCAACACACACAGAGCGTTTCCTCAGTTCTAAGCTATGTGGGTTCATTCCTAAAATTAAAAGGCATTTATCAGTCCATTTGTATATTTACAAAAACACATCACAAGGGGTATTATTGACTATTTGGTCCATCTTCTCATTGATACTATTTTAAAATAGCTGCACTTCATGCCCCCCAGTTAGGACCATCTTGTATGTAAATTTCACATCCAGCCTTTTCTATTAAAGAAAATGTGATGACTGTTTCCTTGGTCACAAAACATTCTTCAGATACGTCATTTATAAATGATCACATATTATTTAGTAATACATTATCCGCAGTCTCGCTGTCCACAGTTTCAGTTACCTGCAGTCAGCCCCATGGTCCAAACATATTAAATGGAAAACTCCAGAAATAAACAATTTATATGTTTAAAACTGCACGCCATTCTGAGTAGCGTGATGAAGTCTTGAGCCCTCCTGCCCCAGTGCTGTGGGCCTCCCTGCCCATCAGTCACTTAGGAGCCATCTCAGTGGTCATGTCGACTGTCCAGCGTCACAGTGCTTGTCCGCGTCACCCTTATGGCATCTAATAATGACGCCAAAGCACAAGAGGAGTGAGCTGTCCATTCAGATGTGCCGGAGGGAAAATGTAAAATGCTTCCTTTAAGTGAAAAGGTGAAAGTTTGTCATACGTGTGTCCGTACATGGCACATGTAGCGTAGTACCGTCTGTGGTTTTAAACATCCCCAGGGGTCTTGGAACACATCCGCCTTGGCCCCAGGAGGGCTACTGTGTCAGTGTTCCACAGCTTATGTAACCGGTTACCTGGAGTCTTTATTATTATTTTTTTTTTATTAATAAAAGCCTTGCAGAACCTAGAATGGAAATTCAGGATAGATGTTATCATTGCTGTATGTTCCTATCTTGGAGACGTGAGTTAACTACATTACAGGGGCTGGATTTGGAGTGATGGCTTTAAAAGTAATTCTTGATTCAGCGAACCGGCCTCGGGCAGCTGTTTCATAAAAACAATTTGGGATCTGATTAAATTATTTCTGATGTTAAATTGAATGAGATACGTGAGCTGCTTCCTGGGTTTACTCACCCATCCTGAAGAATACAGACAAGTATTCTAAGAATATTAGCCACAAAAAAAGGACATTTCATCTACACGTCTCTCATTATTCAACATATACCGAGATGCTCTCAATGAATACTTCTCATAAGTCAGGTGAACAATTATAGAAAGCAGCATCTGTGTTACAGTTGCTTCACGGGATTGTTCTGAAGATGACATGAAAAGTCCCAGACTTGTGGCTACTCAGTAAACATCAGTGTTAAACAGGTTTTTATTTCATTTGACACTGAAATGCATCCTGTACTGAGATACGTCCTGGAAGGACATAAAGTAGCAGCAATGAATGTCCTGATTTTTCAATACCCTACTTAACTCGATAAACTGGAGACTTTAGATTGACTATGATCTGATTTATAAATTTTGAAGTAGGAACTGGGGAACAAAAAAGTGCTTTTTTTAGGATCACAAAGTCATTTTCTCTGATGCCGTGATAGTTCTTGGATGGGTACGGGGAAGAGAGGAGTCGTTCTGGTACTTCGGCATTGAGAACTGAGCAGTATTTTGTGGTAGGATGCAAAGAAAAGACAGACTCGGGTGGCAGCTTGACTCAGCCCGACCTCCTCTCTCGCACGTTCTCTGCCCCTTCAGGATCTCAGCAGCACGGACCTCATCCGGCCCCGCATCAGCCTGGTGTGCCAGATCATCCGCGTGGGCCACATGGAGCTGAAGGAAGGCAAGAAGCACACCTGTGGACTCCGAAGACCTTTTGGAGTGGCAGGTATGAGACACGCCCAGAGCTGACTGTGAAAGGTGCAGCCACTGTGGAAAATAGGATGACGGTTCCTCAAAACATTAAACGTGGAGCTACTGGATGATCCAGCGATCCCACTTGATAAGAATTGAAAGCAGGGTCTCAAGGAGGTATTTGTACATCCATGTTCGTAGCAACGTTATTCACAGTAGCCAAAAGGCAGAAGCCACCAATACATGAATCCATCAACACGTGAATGGATAAACAAAATGTGGCATATAGTATACGTACAATGGAGTATTCCTTGCTTTCAAAAGGAAATTCTGGCACATGCTACAACATGGGTGAACCCTTGAGGACATTATGCTAAGTAAAATAAGCTAGTCACAAAATGACAAATATTATATGCAGCTACAAGGGTCAAATTTATAGAGAAAAAGTAGAATGGCAGTTGCCAGGGCCTGGGGGAGGGGAGTGAGGGGCGAGTGGCTAATGGGGACAGAGCTTCAGTTTGGGAAGATGAGAAAGTTCTGGAGACGGATGGTGGTGATGGTTGCACAGCAGTGTGAATGTGCTTAATGCCAATGAACTATACGCTTAAAAATAGCCAAGATGGTAAATTTTATGTTATGTGTGCTTTGCCACAATTTTAAAAATTAGAAGAAGGAGGGAGGGGGGGAGGAAAGGGGGAAGAAGGGGACGGGAGAAGGGAGGCCTGCCCAGGGACAGTGAGAGAACACATTGTCATCGCCGGCATTAGGCACACTGTCAGCTCTCTCTTGGATTGTGTGTCCTCACCCGGCTCGCGTGCCTTCCTTCCCCCTTGGTGCCCAGGACACAGCAGAACCTCAGATGTGACTGCTGCGATACTCCTGCCTCCATCTCACCAGCACGATTATGTTCCAAGCCTTCTGCGTTGTCTGAGTTACTTTCGAGAAGGTGTTTCTTTCCTTATCTTTCTTTTTCATTATGAGTGCTGTCTCAGATAGCGGTATTTCTTTTTAATCTCCAAACAGGGTATCTGGGAGTGGATTGTTAATGTGTGTTTTATGGCCACACTGTAATTTATTAACCCAGGGATGACCTCTTGCCGGGAGCCCTGCCTGATTTTAGCAGCTTCGGAGTGGCCCGCTTATTAATTCTCTAGACAGCGGGGCGTAGTGGCATGTGGTTTGGCTCTGTGATCAGTGTGGGGCTCAGACCCTGGCTTTACCACTTCAAGACTTGGGGCAAGATCTTTAAACTTCCTGTGCCTCAGTTTCCTCATCTCTCAAAATGGGGCTAAGGTATCTGTATAAATAGGATAGCACATGCAGTAGGCTTGGAACACTGCCTTACTATGAAGTGCTCTTCTTGTGTGCAGAGGAGCAAATCACTGTATGATCTATTTTGTGCCACTGGTGACCCGGCTCACGTGGAAACCAGGTGAGAATATGTCCAATCAAAGCGACAGTTGACCACTTCCAGTCTAGAGTTTGTCTCTCCAAGTCTTTACTTCTTTGGACACTCCTGCCAAAAATTTATATTCTCTGTGGCTTTGAATGCAGGCTTACTGAAAAGTAATCCGGTGTCAACTTTCTCAAGAATTTAGCAACTTGATCTTGTAGAATCTTTAAAGGGGGCAGTCTGCAGGCTTGATCCAGTTAAATCCAGGCCTTTTCCGACCACCTCATGAATTGCCCTCTTACTGGGCTGGATGGATACGCTGGGAATCACGGTTGGCAAAGAAATAAAAGAAACGTCCCTGGTTGGTTGGTATCTTTCTTCCCCTGGTGTTTTATGTCGGCCGGTACTGTCCTTTTCCATAGTAACTTGCTGAGGCATGAAGCAATTACTGTCTTTAATTGAGTTTATCTCTCTCCTAGTGATGGATATTACTGATATCATACACGGGAAGGTGGACGATGAAGAAAAGCAGCATTTTATTCCCTTTCAGCAGTAAGTACTTTGGCGCTTCTCCCAGGTGACCTGCGACCCGGATTAGCCGTCTGAGTGGGGTGTTCACGCAGAACCAGGTGCAGGAATCATTTTCCTAGTTAGGGAAGATGGTCACATAGGAGCTGGACAGAAGACTCTTTTCAAAGTCCTTTATGTTGGACTCATTTAAGACGGTAAACAGAACTTTCCTGATTCTACAGAAATGCCCAGAGGAAAATATTAATAAAAATAAATCAGATTCCTGTCTGTCTGCACCGGAATCCTGAGGATGGTGCCATTTTGGTGTCAGAAGTGCTAGAGTGTAATATGGAATAGGAAGACAAGGAATCACGTGGGATAGCACAGGGCTTCTCCAACTGCGTCGTGCATACGAATCGCCTGGGGTCTTGCTAGAATGAAGAATTTGATTCGATAGGTCTGAGGTCTGTGTCTGGCAAGCTTGCAGTCGATTACTGGTGCTACTACTGGTCAGGGAACCACACTTTGAGAAGCAGGTTAGGAGATAAGAGAGTAAAGAGCCAAAGAACCCATGGGTTAGGGTTCTTGCAGGGGGACAGCCAGCCTGGCAGTGCATGAAAGGATTCCCCATACTGAGCTTCAGGAGCTGGAGCCCTGGGTGGGCTACTGGGGGGCTGTTGGGAGCAAACCTCAATCCCTGTAACTGGGGGCGCAAGTGTGACTGGCTCCAGGACCGGCGTGGGGGGTGGTGGCCTGGTGGCCACTGGGGACATTGCCAGAACTGACCCTTACCGGTGTGTCCTCAGCTGATCCTATCGTATGCATATATAATGTACTATATATGTATTAATATTGTTATATATACATAGTAGGAGCAGCATTCCTGGATATGAAAGTTACCTTAAATATATGTCTTTATATTTGTTTTCACCTTCACAGCGGGTTTCTTTCTTTGGTTATGTGCCTCCCTGCTTAATTTCTGAACCAGCTCTCCTCCAGCAGCCATGCCGCCACAGTGAGCCCTGAGATTGTCCCCACTGTGAAATAATACATGCTTTGAGTCCCCGGCAAACCCAGCCCTAATTTGATGACTGCACCCCATGCAGCCAGCAGCCACAGCAAAGCGTTCACCATGCAGATGGCAGCCTCTGGCACTTCACTGCTAAGATTTAGAACCTACTTCGTAACCTATTTCATAACCTACTTCAAAAACTTTATAGCGTTTTCCTCCAGGAGGGTTTTGTATGTGTATTTTGGAACTCCATCTAGAGAGAGTCATTTGGGGGGAAAAAAAAAAAACCAACATCTCAGACTAGAGCAGCCCCATTTTCCAGCCACACATGCAGCGTGTTTTATTGTCAGGGTACAAGGAGCCCCGCAGGGAAAGCTGGCCAGAATGTGGCGGTCAGAGAAGACAGGGGACTATTGTGCTGCGCCAGGCCGATCGGCAGTTACTGATAGCGTGTCTGCCGTCCACAGAATGGGGGCTGTGTTGGGTTCTTTGATCAGCCTTTCTGAGCCTCAGCCTGATGTGAGCATTCAAGTGAGCTTGTTTGGCCGCGCCCATGCCATGGCGGTCCTGGATGTAGTTTGTCACTGCATGGACATCTAAGAACACCCGCTAGACACCTGGCATTTATGCTGCTCTCATACATGGAGTGTCAGCACTGCATGGGAGCCTCAAAAGGCATACGACCCAAGCCCGTCTCCTGTCTGCTGAGGAAACTGAGGCCTGGAGGAGACTCTTGCAGAGCTCACTGTCAAAGACAAGTAGAACCGGAAGCTCAGCTTCCTGTCCCTCCCACGGGCTGTCCTTTATAAATTCCATTACGGCAGCCTCTTCCACCTCAAAAAGAGCATGGAGCATTGCCTGAGATTTTAGCTGTTAACATTTGGCTTTCAGTTTTGTTTATTGTTGGTTTTTTTTTTTTCTCTCTCTTTGCCTCAAGTCATTTCCAAGATGAATTTAGTGTTTCAGATAGACGCCCCATGGAAAAATAAAGTGACGATGGAAAGAGTTTAGTGTTGTATGTCCAAGTTACTCCCATAAAAGCCACCACTATCAGAGGTTGTGCTACAGACGCTTCCTGTCCCTCCTTACCCCTGATTTCTGCCTCTCCCAGGATCGCGATGGAAACCTACATCCGCCAGAGGCAGCTCATCATGTCGCCCTTGATAACGTCACATGTGATCGGGGAGAATGAGCCACTCACTTCGGTCTTGAACAAAGTGATAGCAGCGAAGGAAGTGAATCACAAAGGACAAGGTACACAGCCCGGTGGCCCTGTCTTACTGAGCTAGGAGGGGACTTTGCTTAGGGTGGGGGGACATGCAGAGCTGGGTCCTTGGACTCCTGCCCTTGCATTATCTTTCTCTGATACAAAACAGCCTCTGCTGGGGTCCGCCCGCCGCACTTCTTATCAGAGCCTTTGAATACTTGAAGAACATTGAGATACACCCAGTAGTGAGTTAGATCACAGTTGTATCTCGTATATTCTGTGGAACAAATTTTTACCCCCTTAATCTTGCCTCACTTTTGTCTATCCTTCGCTTCCGATGCCGACTCCAGGTCAACACACAAAGAAAAAGAGATTGGAGAATAATTATGTTCCACTCTGAATAGGTTTACCCCATTACATTTCCTAAAGTTGAGAGGAAGGAAAGTAATGTGAATATGTATGAATATAAAATAATGCAGAACTTTTAAAGTTGTTTACGTTACCTCTACATAACATTCTGTTGATACAGTTTTAGCTAAAAGAAGTTCTGCTTATTGAAACTGCATTTTAAATCAAATGGAATCTGAAAACAAATAACTGAATGTGTTTCTGGTTTTTTGGAGCTCTTAGCCTAATAGTCGAATATAATTTCAGTTAGAGTGGAAAACTCTTATACTAAATAGATTGTTATATATGTTTACTTTTAACAAAACTGGAAAAAAATTCATTTCCTCTCGTTGCGTAACAAAACAAGCACTTTTCAACTGTTTTTATGCTCTTCACAAATATTTTTTGTGGCTGCATAATATTTTGTTGTTTAGATTTAAGAAAATTGAATCCCCTAGATAAACACTTGAGTACTTCCTAATTTGTTACAATTATAAATTTAAATAACTCTGCTATGACTATCTTTATACATAAAACTGTTTGTATATTTAGGACTACCTCGACAAGAAAATTCTTAGAAGTCAGATTTCTGAGTCACATGGAGGAAACAAGCTTAACACATTGACTGCCACACTAGAAGAAAAAATTTTTTCCCTGGGGCATTTTATTTAAAACAAACAATCCTTTCTAGTTTGTTATTTTTTATTGTTTTCTGTGCTTGAGTTATATGCACAGAAATGCAATCCATGTTTTTAGAATTAAATTGTCGATATTAATTGTAACGATAAGGACATCAAGAAGTAAGATTTTCATGAACCAACTGCAGGGTTTTGCTTCACGTGGCCCCAGTTACAAAACTAGCCTGAATTAAATACAACTCACATGGCAGTCAGTGTGTTAATCCCAGAGATACACACATTGCCAGATTGCTGGCCATAGATTTCTATCAGTGGGTAGTAATCACCACGTTGGAGTGTTCATCCTACCATACTCTTGCTCACTTTGCGGACTGAGTTTTGAATGTCTTTATCTGTTGAAAGGTGAAACATAGACTCCATTAGTTCATTTGCATTTTAAGAAATAACTTGAAGGTGAATTAATCTAATCTTCGTATGTATTTGTGAGTTTCCTAAAGTTTTCCTTCTCAGATTATATGAGCTCTTTATGTAATGAGGATAATAATCTTTCTTATTTAAGACACATATTTTTCCAATTTTTGGTTTGCCAAATATTTATGAGCTTCTTTTACTTCCATGTGAATTGTCTGTTCATGTCCTACTTATTTGAGAGAATCTTGTTTTTCTTTTAATGGATATAAATTCACAATTCCTTATGTCACCCTTTTGTAGTGTACTTTTTACTTTTTTATGTATATCAAAAGATTTTAGATTGTATATAGGTAATTCTTTTGCTCTTATGATTTTTTTCATTTGTTTCTCTCTTTAGAAAAGTGGTTCATTCTCAGAGGTTTAATAACTGTAGATGTAATTTTTCTTTTAATTTTGTCTGTGTCCTACTTATATTGGGAATTTATTTTAATGAAAATACAAGGTGTGAAATTAAATTCTGCTTTGAGCAGCAAGAAAATTATCCCAGCACATTTATGAAATTATTGGGTTTTTTCGTGATTCGTTATGTCTCTTTTGCCATATATTAAATTGCTATATATTACAGTATTTAATTTCATTGTTTTATGTATCTTTTTTACCTGTAGTATCACACATTACTGTAGCTTTACAATATACTTTGGTATTTGATTTATATTAGTATATCTTTTTTTTTTACCACTAGGATCACATATATTGTTGTAGCTTTACAATCTCTTTTGGTGTCTGATAGGGCCTATTTCTCCTCATTTTTTCCCCAAAATAAACATCTGTTCACATCTCTGTCAAATTCTCAAAGAAGCCCTATTGTGATTTTGATGGGAGTGTTATTAAAAGTATATGTTAACTGGGGGAGAATTTATGTCTTTATAATAAGGTATCTGGTTATTACTATACAGCTTACATGTTTTTCTCAGCACTTACGTGTATGCATTATGTAGATCATACAAAGAACTAACAGTTGATCCTTTGTTTCTTTAAAGGTCTTTGGGTGTCCTTGAAGCTTTTGCCAGGTGACCTCACACAGGTTCAGAAGAATTTTTCGCACTTGGTTGATAGATCAACAGCAATAGCGCGGAAAATGGGCTTTCCTGAAATAATATTGCCAGGTAAACAACTTTTACTCACCTGTTAGCTTCCTCCTAGGCAGCAGTTACTTCTTTTTTTTTTTTTTGAGACAGAGTCTCGCTCTGTTGCCCGGGCTACAGTGCCATGGCATCAGCCTAGCTCACAGCAACCTCAGACTCCTGGGCTCAAGTGATCCTCCTGCCTCAGCCTCCCGAGTAGCTGGGACTACAGGCATGCGTCACCATGCCGGACTAACTTTATGTATTTTTAGTTGTCCGGTTAATTTCTTTCTATTTTTTTTTTTAGTACAGACAGGGTCTCGCTCTTGCTGAGGCTGGTCTCGATCTCCTGACCTCAAGCGATCCTCCTGCCTCGGCCTCCCAGAGTGCTAGGATTATAGGCGTGAGCCACCGCGCCCAGCCGGTTACTTCTAACTGGACAGTTGAGGCCATTGGGTCTGTAAGATTTGGTTGTTTATGTTCCGTGGCACCAAAACAGTGGGAGATGCAAACAGCGTTGCTTGTGGTACCTTAAAAAACTGCCAAGCGTACAAGCCCGAGATGATGCTTTTAAACGTCACTCAGAATTTTCTACTCACTCAATTTTCCTTTATACTCCACCCGAACCCTCCCAAATAGCACAGAGTTTCAGTCCAGGAGACGAATATGCTGCGTTTTTGTGTCCCTTTTCTCATGGTGACATTCCAGCATGTGGGCTCCTTGCTCTGCCCAGTCTCAGGGACGACCCTCTGTTCCTTTCTCTTACGCTCCCCCTGAGCTCTGTCTGTCCTCATTCTTGTTGGGGACAAGAATGTAAACATTCTCTGGTTTCTTGTTTTAGGTTCATCTTTTCTGCCACCATATGCTGGTGATCTCCATACGTGTTCTGTTGAATTCCCTGACTTCACCTGCTTAAGTTCTTAATCTTCATTCTAGTGAAAGGAAATTGGTCCGTAGAGGAACTTTATGTATATTATTATAAACTAACTGACATTAATAAAAATTCTAGAAAGCCAACCATGCCATGTTAGAAAAATTCTGGAAAACCAGCTTACCTATTGCATGAAAAACTCAGGTTATTTTCAAGTAATACAAAATCTTACTCCTCCTTTGGGAAATGAAAGGACAGTAATAATTGGTTGCTGCACACACTATATCTGCACCTAGTGGGTGTTAAATGAATATCTGTGGAACGAATGAATAAAAGAGTTACAAAATGAGGTTTTCTTCCTCATAAAAAAAAGGTTAGTTCTTTGCTTATTTCATCCATTTCAGAGCTATTTTACCCTAATACACACTCATCAACATTCTGGGAAAATGTTTTGTCTTGAGGATGAGATAAAGTGAGAATGCTTAATGGGAACAAAAATACAGTTAGAATGAATAAGATCTAGAAATCGGTCGCAAAATAGTGTAAATATAGTTAACAGTAATTTATTGTGTATTTTAAAATAACTAGAAGAGTGGGATTGGAATGTTCCTAACACAGTGAAATGATAAAGGCCTGTTTGATTATAACACCTTGTATGTGGGTATCAAAATGTCACATGAACCCTATAAATACATACAACTATTATGTATCCATAATTAAAAATAAAAATTTAAAAAAGCACCAGTGCAGGAAAAAAAAAATAACTATTGGTAATATCCCATAACTGAAGGCAGTTTTACTGCTATAGCAAGACAGGAATCTGAAAAAAAAAAATAGAGAAATTTATTTTTTGGGCAAGGTGAGTTTCTCTTTGAAATCTGGCGTGGTATGCGTGGAAAGGTAAAATGAGATAAGCTGAAAAGAGAAATATGCAGAGAAGACTTTTGTCGTATGAATAGTTGATTATAAAGCCAAACCATTTCATATTTTATTTATCTTCTATGTCTTATTATTACATTTTGAAGCTTAAAAATGTCATCTCTCAGCAACACTCACAGGGTGGGTTGTCATGTTGCAGGAGATGTTCGGAACGATATTTATGTCACCCTCATCCACGGCGAGTTTGACAAAGGGAAAAAGAAGACACCCAAGAACGTGGAGGTGACTATGTCCGTGCACGACGAGGACGGCAAGGTGTTGGAGGTAGGCGGCATTGCCCAGAAATCCTGCTGTCGTCATACCCAACTTTATGATAACCATAGACTTTTGGCCTTATTTTAATTTCTTCTCCACATCAGAGTGGGTTTGGTTTTCACAAGGAAAGAAATATAAAACCTGTTAAACTTGTGGTTAGCAATGACCAGTTTGACTACTGAGGCCACTGAGACGCTTACTTTTAAGTGTCCACGTGGTGCTAGGAAGTAACTCCAGCCACCAGTGATTTCATGTGTGTGCGTCCCACGCGGAGGTGCTTTGTCATTGCCAAGTCATTTAGCCACTTTCAAGCTTGATCGGCTCCCCTGGGGCTGAGCAAAGTGGCCCCGTGCTCCAAAGGCACAGGAAGGCACATTGCTTCTCCTGAATGAGCAGAACCGAAGGAGACGTGTCCGGCAGAGGCTGTTAACCTAGACGAGCCCTTGGGTGGAAGTCAGCTCCCACTGCTCTTTAGTTTTAATGGCCAGGAGACTGAAGGAGATCAGAAGGGATGAGTCCCTTCCTTTGGGAGACACGGCGGTTAGTGGCAGAGCTGGGAGAGGATCCAGGTCTCCTGATTTCTGGTCCAGAGCTCCTCCAAGCCTGGCAGCTTTCTTTCTGTCCGCACAGAGACATAAGTCCTGATTCTGACATCGGAGAGGAGGACTGGCCATAAGAGGTCTCCGTGGCCTTGACAGAAATCTGGCTCCTCTGGTATGAGCCGTAGCTACCGGCTTTGGAATCCAAGGATCAAGCTCTTGCTTCTTTCAACGCCCCATGTGTCCCATTGTGTCACTGCTTAGGGAGCAATGATGTACAATCCTGCCGTGTCCCGTGGCTGTTATCATCTTGGAAGGAAACACATATCCAAATGGTTTACAAAGTCAAGTGGGATCCTGTGTTAGGGAGATAAACAGACTGCTTGGACCACCATATGGGAATGTTTTATTTATTTATTTATTTAGAGACAGAGTTCGCTCTGTCGCCCAGGCTAGAGTGCCATGGCATCAGCCTAGCTCACAGCAACCTCAAACTCCTGGGCTCAAAGGATCCTCTTGCCTCAGCCTTCCGAGTACCTGGGACTACAGGTGTGCACCACCACGCCTGGCTAATTTTTCTATTTTTAGTAAAGACAGGGTCTCACTCTTGCTCAGGCTGGTCTCCAACTCCTGGCTTTAAGCAGTCCTCCCGCCTGGACCTCCCAGACTGCTAGGATTATAGGCATGAGCCACCGCGCCCAGCTGGGAGTGTTTTATTTGTGCCATTGATAAGAGCCCTCAAACCCAATGAGCTCATTTCAAGTATACGTCTTCTCCTGGCTGGTCGTTGCATAGCTTTGCCAACTACCTTGGAAGTGCCCCATGGAGTCCTGGTTCTACTGAACTAGCTGGTTCATTCCTAGGAAAGGATGCATCTCTAAGTCTGGGTGATGGTGCTGTACCCACACACCAACCCCCCAAAGCAGAATGTAGACAGGAAGGAGAAACCCCTTCCCCCAGACAGTGGTGTATCTGACCTACTGTAGTCATCGTCACCAGGCCTCCTGTTCCCTGAGAGAGAAAAGAAGAGGAAGGAGTCAGGGGAGTGCATGGCTAGGCATAGAAGAGAAAAAAGTTACGGGAAAGAGGAGTGTTCTAATGGTGCTGGGTCCTGGAGCTGCTACCAGATACATACACTCAGACCCTCAAATAAAGTGGTAGAAATTCTCTACTCTTCACCCCAAACTTAGCTTAGAGATGCCAGCGTAGGGTATATGTGGACATGTTGGGGGGGAAGGGAGTCATGCATGCTGTGTGGAGTCTCCTTACTTTTCTGGACAAAATTATCTCTTCCTCATTTTCTTTTTCCATCCAAAGAAAGCAATTCATCCTGGTGCGGGATATGAAGGCATTTCAGAATACAAATCAGTCGTCTATTATCAAGTCAAGCAGCCCTGTTGGTACGAGACTGTCAAGGTGAGAATGAGTCTTGGGCCACCCCTGTCAACTGTTACACTGTGTTTAGATTCCTGTCTTCTTTTCACCCCCAAATCATTCCTATTTCACCCTGATGTTTTAGGTAAGTTGCCTATGGTGAGCAATAAGAAATTATCTTAATTATAATTCTGTGGAAGAGCATGCATCCCTAATAAACTCAGCGTTCTTCAGTAACATTCTCATTCACAAATGTACAGAAATTTGAATAGAGAAGCTTCTGGTTGTCATGAGGTAATAGGCTGCCAAGATGGTCCAAAATCAAATGGAAATTTTCACACTGTGCAAGCAGTTTCCTAACATTTTTTTCCTCCTTGGCCTCTAACCAAGTTTTCTGGGCCTCTTTTCAACTTAAATGTGTGTTACAAGTTCCAAAGTGCTTCTCAGATCAGTCATCTCCTTTGAGCCCCATATCAGCTCTTGCAGCTAAAACAAGCAGGTGTCGCAATGCCCTTTCTCTGATTAGGTACTGAGACTCGAAGTTCAGTGACTTGCCCAGGTCCTAGAGCTAACTAGTGTCAGAGCCTGAACTGGAGGCCACTTCTGAATCCTAGGCTCCAATAGCTTTTTTTTCCCTTTTTTTTGAGACAGAGTCTCGCTCTGCTGCCCCGGGCTAGAGTACAGTGGCATCAGCACAGCTCACTGTAACCTCAAACTCCTGGGCTCAAGGGATCCTCCTGTCTCAGTCTCCTGAGTAGCTGAGACCACAGGTGCACGCCACCATGCCCAGCTAATTTTTCTATTTTTTATTAGAGATGGGTCTCACTCGTGCTCAGGCTGGTCTCAAACTCCTGACCTCAAAGCGATCCTCCCACCTTGGCCTCCCAAAGTGCTGGGATTACAGGCATGAGCCACTGCACGCAGCCTTCCAGTAGCTGTTTCTGATTGTTGAAGTCATGTGAGCTGTCCACAGCAAAAACAAAAAATATTGCACTCATCTCTTAATTTAGAAGTAACCATTTTCAACAATTTTATATAGTTCATATGTTTTGGGTGATGCTGTTTATACACACTTATATTGTGCTTTTTAAAACTTCTTATCTCAAGGCGTAAGTTCTTTAGACGTGTATTTTTAGCTACTTGCATAATGTTCCAGGATATATATGATCATGCCGTAATTAAACTACTCACCACAAATTTCTGCTCTTCTCATTGCCCCATGGCACTGTTTTCCTGCCACCTGTATATGTGTAATCAGCAGAAAGCTTCTTTGCCTGCAGTATTTTATCTTTTCCTTCTGTTATCGACCCTAATTGTTACCATATCAATATACACCTTGCCATCTGAAAAGTCCTGTATAGACCTGAAAGTAAGAATCTTTTCCCTCTGAAGTATTTACTGTTCATATTTGAGGAAAGACTAGAAACTTGTAATATTTCTGTACTCAGAATCTATGATAAACAGCAAGATGATCTTATCTTGAGGTTCTTTTGGTTTGAAAATAGCTGTTTTCCTTTGAATGAAACCTTATACCAAATCTCACCCTATAGTAATCAGCGCTGTTAAAATTGAACCTAATTCTGTAAAATGAGCCATGCATGCAAAGCACTGTGTATCTGTAAACTATTAATTTCTTGCTGTTATGCAGGTATCCATCGCCATAGAAGAGGTCACACACTGTCATATACGATTTACCTTCCGACACAGGTCATCTCAGGAATGTAAGTATCAGGAGATCTGTGACATATTTCTGTAAAAAAAAAAAAAAAAAATTTACTCTTCCTTGACAGCCCTTTTGTGGATCTAGAGAACAAGATACTTGGAAACTAAATACGTGGCAACTTTATGTCAGAATTCTTTTGTGCCAGGGAAATCAGAATCATGGATTTTGCTGGGCTTCCAGGGTCTGCATTAATCACTTTATATCAGAATTTCCATTGAAATATGTTCTGTGAACACTGACATTCTCGGACATGTGAATAGATGCTGCATGACAGAAAGGGTTTCATAGTCAATAGGTGTAGGAAATGCTGTATGTTATATCTCCTCCTGAGATATTCACAACACGTGTTGCCATATTGTTGAGAAGTCCTGCAGCAAGAAAACTGTTTAATCTCTTATCCCCAGAAATTACCATTTTAATCATAAAAGAACCTATTTCAAGTCTTGGGCCCTGATATGTGACAGCCAGCGGGACACTACCACTCAGAGTCTCTGGGGTCTGGTTAGGAAGATGAACAAGAAAATAGGTGATTACATACAGAATAGTGTTCCCAGACTGGGAGGTGTACGTGTGCAATTTCCTACATCTTAGCTGAGACTTGAAGGTGAGTAGATGATGTTAGCCCAGTAAAGGGTGACACGGGAAAAGTGAGATGAGCTCAGTATGGCTGAAGTGGGAACAGCAGGGGCAATACAATCAGGATAGGCCATGCAAAATTCCCATTTCTGTGGGTCAAAATAGTCAGATATCAGCCATTTCATATGGTTCTAATGTAGTACTAAGTTAGCAGTTACCAAGGTCTTAGTTTGTACCGGACATTGTGTGATGCCCTATTTGTACATGGCTCTATTTCATATCCATAATAATCCGATAAGGCACATTCTACTTTTATGAACATTTATACACAAAGACACTAAGGCCCAGAGAGGCTAGATACTCGCCTGGTGTCACAGGGCTGGCACGTGAGTGAGCTGGTGTGACACCCAGGCAATCTGATTCCAGCAGGGCTAGAGCTAGATTGTGAAGGATGAAGATGTCTTTGAACCATGTCATGGAGGAACCATTAAAGGCTGGTTTCTGGTTGGGTGTTTTTAGGTGATAGGACAGGTTGGACTATGTTCATACCAGCTTTATTCATAATTCCCCAACCCTAGAATAGCCCAGATGGCCATCGGCAAGAGAGTGGATAAACAAACTGAGTTATGATCATACGACAGATTACTGCTCAACCAGGGTGGGGACCCAAGAGTCAGAGCAGACCTCAGAGCTGTGTGACGAGAACAGGCCACAGGTTATCCCAGCCACAGACACCGAGGCGTGTGTGGGACCCAGTGAGCTCAGAGGCCAAACCCCAGAGACCCAGAGAGGGGCACTCTGACTCCTTGGGAAGCCACACCCTCCTCCTCAGCTGCCACAGGGCACACACATCTGCCTCTCTGGCACCGAGGCTCATGTGTTGACGGGGAGGATGGAGAGAAACCTTGGGCAGCATCGTAAAGGTGTACAACAAATACCTCGCAGACTCTGTTGTAGGACAACAGAAATTGAGACGGCTCATTCAAGGGTTTTGAAACAGGGCGGTTGACTTAGATTGGGTTTGATTTTGGAAACCTCACTCCAGCGTGGAGAGAGCACTGGGCAGGAGAGCACTGGAGACAGAGGGGTTAGGAAGGTCTTGTAGAAATAAAGGGAGGGGGTGAGGGTGGCCCGGATTCAGGTAGGGCCAGAGGAATGGAGAGAAGGGACAGGTTCCAGAGGTGTTGAGGACGTGGAGTTGACATGGGGTAGAGTTGGATTATCTCACGTGTTAGGGACTGTAGAAAGAGGAGCACACTTGGGAGTCCCAGCCTATTTTGGTGACACACACGGCACGTGTGTTTTTTTGCAGCCTGCCGAAGCACGTTTGTTGTGATATGGTTGAAGTCACACCCCAGAGCAATACGTGAAACCAGCCGTCATGGCTGTCGCCTCCTGGCGTCTTTCCGCACTGCTCAGACACATATTTCTGTCTTTTCAGCCAGGGACAAATCGGAGCGCGCCTTCGGGGCAGCCTTCGTGAAGCTCATGAACCCGGATGGCACCACTCTGCAGGATGGGAGGCACGATCTGGTGGTTTATAAGGTGGCGCTGACAGAATGAGGCCCAGACAATGGCTGAGAAAATATTTTGCTCCCTTTGAAACTGGCTTTTAAGGCTCCTTGCAGATTTATGTGTACAAACATCAGGAACCTCTCTAGAACTGTATGTGTTTGCCCATTAAAGTCTAGAAACCCAGGGGGCTCTGGTCACACCGGCTGCGTGGTCTTACACCCCCTTTCAGGAGAGAATGAGTTGCATTATTACTTAGTCTTCTAAGAAACGTCTCACCCTCTCCTGCAAGTGGGGTTGCACCGCAGTAATAGTTAAGGGCTGGCCTCTTCCGATCGGCTCTCTTCATCGTCCTGCATGGCACACAGACAGTTGCACTGTTGGGTGTGGATAGAGTGTGGTGAGTGTGGTAGGATGTGGTTTTCAGATCACTATGAACCAGATACCATTTCTCTGCTCTAGGGGCCTTGTTTCCTCCCCTACGGGTTTGGTCCCCATCCTTCCCTCCTAACTGTTGCTGAGTTGCTGAGCTATCACTTCCACTGAGGTTTTAGAATATCAAGCAGATGCTGGAAGATCTCATTTATCCAATAACATCTGGGGAGTTTTCACCCAACTGGTAGCTCGTTTGATTGCATCCACCTGTTGAATATTTTTCTTAACATCTTAGTTTGTAAATAGTTTTGGAAGGCAGAGCAAGTTATCTCCTCCTCCGTCAACCCAAAGAAGTGTCATTGTGGCCATTTATGGGTTCAAGAAAAGGAAACTCAACTTTATTCTGTAATATATTTATTATTTTTAGCATAGACTTAGATCGTCTTTCTCGTTTACAGCTAGAAACCACAAGTTCATTCAATGATGAAATCATTTTTCTGGGTTGAAACTCTGTGGAAAGATATCACAGTGTCTCAGAGGTAGAAGGGACCTTGGTGGTAATTAGATAAAGCCACACTTCTCATTCTGGAAATGCACTGTGCTCGTGATAGAACTAGTCTCATTTGCATGTAAGAGATGTCCCCCATCATTTGGTGGGAGCATCTAACATGCTTCCTTTTTAGGGCGACAACAAGAAAATGGAAGATGCTAAATTCTACCTGACCCTGCCTGGGACCAAGATGGAGATGGAAGAAAAAGAGCTCCAAGCATCCAAAAACCTGGCCGCCTTTACCCCCAGCAAGGATAGCACAAAAGATAGCTTTCAGATCGCCACCCTCATTTGCTCCACGAAGCTCACCCAGAATGGTAGGTGTGGTGACAACACTGACACACGTGAGCTTTCTGCTCGGTCCTCTTTTGCTCCTTAGTTAGACCTATGGGGCTGGACCGTCGAGGGCCAGGGCATCCGAGGTGGGATGTTGGATTCTGCTCTCTGCTTTTCAGATGTTAATCCGGGTAGTACTGATCAAATTGCACATCTGCTTCTGAGGTTCGGTTGTCTCTCCTCAAAACAGGATGAAAAGCGTTTCAGTATTTTTAAATATCGTAAAACCTATAAACGTACTCATTAACAGAGACTGTGAAATTCAAGCCTTGACGTTTCCTTCCTTCAATGCAAGGCAGCAAAGAGCCCTGATAATGCATTCTGTATATGCAACAAGAGATGTTAGTAATAAGGGTGGGAAAGACTGGCCAAGAAATAGAATTAGTCTCCTATCTCAATAGGTGTGGCAGGGTTTCTTGTTAGAGTTGTGGTTTTCTTCCACATATTCCTCTGTCCCATTTTTTTCCAAGAGTCAGGGGTTTTCCATAAAATCAGCTAACTCGTTCAAATGGGACTTCATTCTTTTTTTTTTCCTTCAAATCTCCGATACTGATTTTAACTTCTTTTGTGTCTATCAGGGCATTTGATAACAAATAACAGCTTATTATTTAAGTTATGTAATGTCTAAGGAGTCCTACTGAAATATTATAAACCAACAGTTAGCTGCTCAGGGGACTTGCTTAGAAATTCTGTCTCCCAAATGTGATATAGAGGATTACTGCCTTTGGCCTTGTGGACAATTTGGGTGAGGTGCCTGGCAGGAGCTCTGCTTTGAGGAAGTGCAAAGACAGAACAGTTTAGATATAAGGTACCCTCAGGGGCCAGATGCTGGTTGATCTTTAGAAGGGGTCAGTATTGAGTTTGTTTTGGTAAATCGTGGTTGACTAGAGAATAAGGACAGTATTTCAACTTGGACAAGGGGCTAGATGGAGCAGAGTGAAGTTCATGCCTGAGTCATTTGGAAAAGTAAGAGCACAGTCACCAAAAACTAAGCCAGAAAGTGTTCTGAGTGTCGTAGAAGACATGACAAAATTTTATCAGTAATATACCCCTTGTTATGGAAAAAGTAAATATAATAAACTGCTGGTAGATTAAAGGGTATGATATTTATGGAGGATTTTAAATATCTTCAGACCCTTTGGCTGGGCCATTTGACTCCTAGAAGTTGAACCTAAGTAAACAATGAGAGATGTGCACAAAGACATATGTATGAGGACGTTTGCCTATTATTTATAACAGGGAAATTCTGGAAATAACCCAAATGTGTCCAGTAGTCAGGGTCAGTTTAACTAAATTTTATAATATAACTAAGTGACAAAATATGTGCAGCTGCTAAATATCATCTTTCAAAACATAGTCAAGGACAAGGCGAATTTTTTGATAATACTGTGTGTGGTGTGATCTCAGGGTTGTTTAAATCCACGGGAACAATTGGGAGCCAGATTGCCTGGGTTCAGATTCCAGCTCTGCTACGTACAAGCTGTTTCAGGATGGGCAGGTGACTGGTCTCTTTAAAATGAGAGTAATAATAGTATATTTTGAAGAATGAACTAAATGAAAATAAGTGTCTAGCCCGTTGGAAACACTATATGAATATCAGCTATCATCGTCATCACCATCGTCGTTATTTGTACAAGACTAAAAGGAATAATTCCAAAAAATTGGGTAATTCTTCTTTTCTTTATTCTGTTTGGTATTTTCGAAATTTTTACCTATGCAATGTCAAAACGTTATTTTTTTAAGTATGGTGGTAGACGATACAAAGCATAAATGTACTTTTAGGACTATCAAGCGATACTCGAGAGGAACGGCAGTTATTAAACATCTAGTAGATTATCCTTTCCAGACTAGAGTTCAAAGAAGAACAAAGAAAATAAGAAAGTTTGTAAAGTTAGCTTGTAATGAAAAGCAAAAGGAATTTCTGTTAGAGGTAACCATATTGTTACATTGTTTGTTATCCAGAAGTCAAAAATTCAGGAAAGTTTATTGGAAAGTTGCAGTCCTCAGTTTAAACACTTGATCTGCTGTCTACTTTACCCTGTCTTCTAAATGTTCTTAACCTGTGGTGTCCTGACGTGGCAGCCACTACACACATGGAGCTTGTGAAATTTAAATTCATTAAAATTAGAAGAGAAGGGTTTGGGGAGATGTTGGCCACAGGATACAACATTTCAATGAGATAGGAGGAAATAGTTTAGGAGATCTATTGTACATCAGGGTGACTATAGTTAATCATATATTGTATACTTTAAAATTGCTAAGAGAGTAGATTTTAAGTGTTTTCACCACAAAAAAATAAGTGTGTAAGGTAATGCATATATTAATTAGCCTGATTTAGCTATTCCACAGTGTGTGCATATATCAAAATATCCTGTTGCACACCATAAATATACACAGCTTTTATTTGTCAATGACAAATGATAAAAATAAATTAAAGTTAAATAAAATTATGGATCAGTCACTGTAGTCACATTTTAAGTTCTCGGCTAGTGGCTTTCATATTGGACAGGGCAGATGTACAATGTTTCCATCATCACAGAATGTTCCATTGGATGACACTTCTCTTTGTTGTCATTCCCATTGAGATCTGCTGTTCCGATCTCAAAAAAAAAAAAAAAAACTCAACATACCAAAAAAAAAGAAAATCTTAAGTAATATCTTAGTCCGAAGGTTTGAAGAGGCAAACCTTGTCTGATCCCGAGGGGGGTGGTCTGCTGCCAGTGTGGACCGAGTGCAGGGAGAGGGGACGGTTGGAGACACCACCAAGACATTGCCAGCGTCAGAGGGAACAGGGCGTTCCAGGAGGCAGACAATCGTGGATTGTTCGTGCATTTGCTTTCTTCTGACTTGATGGAAATTATACAGAACCAATTTAATTTAATAAAAAGCCGAAGAACATTAATAAACCATCCATTCTTCAAGGGCGTTTACTGAGCAGAGAGGGTGGCTGTCCCCTCTCCCTGAGACCGTGACGAAAGGCCTTTCTCCTTCCCCTCAGGGGGAATCTCAGGCTCAAAAGGCTAAAAGCCACTGAGGTTTGTCACAAATAGTCTCAGAGACTCTCTTTTTTGTTCTGTTCGTTTTTAAAACGCTAGAACGGACCAATTGTGTGGGATCATTTGTTGCTTGGCCCAGATGGAGGGTGGGAATGGGTCTGTTTCAGGAAAAAGAGAGAGGAGTTTGTGTCCCTGCAGGTGGAGCCTTGTGCCAGGTGGGGCACACTTGTCATTTCACTTTACCCTCCACCACCTGGACATGAAGGCACTAACGCTGCCATGGTCTTCCCGAGTTTGGTGACCAGAAAATTGAGTTTTAAAGTGGTAAAATGTCTTGCCTAAACTCACAAGCCATAGCCTTGAGTTTTGAAAAAGATGTTTATAACTCCAAAACTTAGGATTTTTCTTTCTTTTCTTTTTAGAAGTATGTGTTCCCTAATCCTCTCCCAAAGGCAATTACTGCCCTAAAATGTGGGGATTGTCATATCCTTTCTTTTCTTTATAGTTTTACTATGTGTATAGCCCTGAAAAATATATTATCTAGTTTTGCATATTTTTTTACTTCATATAAATGGCACCATCCTGTATGAATTCTTCTGTAACTTGCCCTTTCACACTCAGCATTCCCACAGATTTCGAATATTCTATACTCTGCCACACTTCTGATGGCAATATAAACTGGGATAATACTTCGGATAACATTTGGATAATATCTAATATGGCTGTAGGATGGTCCTTCCCAGTGACCCAGGCATGATTGGGGCCTAAACAATATGGAAGCCAATAAAATAAATCCATGAAGAAGACTAACTATTCTAATGAATACTATACATTTGCAGCTCCTTATAGATATTTATACAAATCCATTGATTAAAAAGTGTACCCATTGCTACTTCCACTAGATAATACTCTGGTAATAGCAGCTTAACGTACTAAACAAGATGATAATATAGTCACAGTCCAGATAACTGCCATTTCCCTGTGACATTTTTAATAGCTCAACATTCATTAAAGCTATAAGTAGCTTAAAGATCCAAAATTCTGCATTTTAAATCCAAAAACACCTCTGAGGTTTTCATCCCAGATTTGCGCTTAGAGCCACAAATCTGTTCTACCTTCCTTTGAAATAGCAACCGGTCTGATGTGCTTGTCTGTCTGTTTCTTCAGAGAACTCTAGGGGAGGCAGTAGGATAGAGTAGCAAGGACTTGGTTTTTGGAAGCAGATAAATCTCTAAGTACATTCCATTTCTACCACCGCTTAGCAGCGTGCAACTTAAGTAATTTAGTTTCGTAAAGCCTCAATTTTGTCATTAAAAAATGGAAAAAATAAAATGTACCCTACGGTGCAGTTGTGACGTTAAAATGAATTAATAAACATATCTATATTCTTTATATATATATATATGTATATATATACACACACACATATATATATATATATATATATATATATATATATATATATATATATAAAAGTTCCTTTTTCCCTCTCAATCCACCCAGATGTAGATCAGGGACAAACTAAGTAGGCAGCAAATCAGAGGTAGTAAAATTACATAAGAATCCTTTTGTAGGTTTATTTCTTGTGACTATGATGTCATTAGAGAAATGCAAGCTGCAGTCAGATATTCTTTTATGTACTTGTACATTAGCGGGTCATTTTTTTTCTCTTTGAAAAATGGGAGAGGACCACAAGGTTTTCTCTGACTTAGATAAGAGATAGTTAATTAAAAGAATACATAAGATACACCTTGAATTAGCCACTGTTAAAGGCAATGGTTATTGTCTAGAGAACGTAGCTGTGTCCTGAGATGGTCTGGGCTTCTCCTTCTAATCAGTGTCTAATGTTTATGGTTTGTGGTCGTTCTTCCCAGTGGACCTGTTAGGCTTGCTAAATTGGCGTTCCAACTCCCAGAACATTAAACACAACCTAAAGAAGTTAATGGAGGTGGATGGAGGAGAGATTGTTAAGGTAGGTTCATATATTCATCGTGAGACTTATACCTACTGTATCGTTAGTTTACCATTTTAAATTCAACCATTGTAAATATAAAAGTTATCTACGTTGCTAAGGAAGTGTGCCAGTTTTTAGGAAAATGCTATTTTTAAACCTATTGAAACCTAATTGTCCCCAAATTTCTGCAGAATGGAGCTGAATGAAAGCGCCAAAATAACCTCTCTGTTTTTCTTACCTTCAGTTTTTGCAAGATACACTAGATGCACTTTTTAACATAATGATGGAAATGTCAGACAATGAAACGTATGACTTCCTTGTGTTTGATGCACTGGTAAGCAGTTAAACATATTCACTAGAGCTTATTCTTACAGCTGAGTGGTTTTCAGTATTTTACTATTATAAGAAATTGTGATAAATGTCCTCCTGCCTAAATATTTGTTTACATCTGTTTCTCTGATTATCTCTTTAGGCTAAATTCCTAGAAGTAACACTAGAAACAGATGACTTATATTCCAGGCCTTTATTTCTTTCTATCCTGCTAGATCTTGCTTTTTGATATACTTTCTCTTTTTCATTAGGGAAAACAAGGTGTTTTATGACATTAGAAATCAGGAACCACTTTATCCACTTTACTATTATCTAGTCACAAACCAGGAAATGACTTTAACCAAGAAGATTGTTGCATGTTGCATACATGTGCGCTTGTGTGTTCACGCAAGGGAGACTGAATTCATGAGTCAGAGATGAATCTTAGCCTCATTAGGTACAGGATGCACTCAGCAGACAGTTGAATTTGTCACACAGAGTAATAGAACGTACAACCCATTCTAGGAACTGAACTCGGAACAGGAGTAAGTGATAGCAGAATCTAAGCAGGCCAGAGGTGGCAGTGCAGGGCAGGAAGCCAAAGGGTCCAAACCAAGCCTGATTTTCACATTGTTGGGGTGAAAGTTCAGGACAGGCTTTCACCTGAATGTGGCAGCTGAGCAGGAAGGTCAGTTGCAGCTTTAGGTGATTCACCAGCTTGGAGAGATTGATCAGTTTAAGAAGTGGGCAGGGCATTAAGGCTCAGGATGTAAGATAAAAAGAGGAAATGCCACCCAGATGAGATCTACCCTGGGCAGGCTCAGGTTTTGGGGAAAGAGAGACAATAGTTACGGGCACTGTGCAACAAGGTCGGGAGACAGATTCCTGTGGGACAGAGCAGCTGGCAGTGGGCATGTATGGATGTCCCAGTGCCTCTTCCTTTGCACTTCCCTGTCTTAAGCAGGTGCAGTGTGGTTATTTGTAAGTTACGCACCTGTAGCAGTGCAAGGTAACATACAGTGGGCGGGGTGGGGGATTGGGAGACCAAACTCTGTTGACGTTCAGTTACTGGGGACACTCAGACTGTACCCAGGAGAAAAATGTCATGAAGTGTGTCACTAGCTCCATCCTTAGGTCAGAGAAAACCCCTTTCCAGGGCCTCCTTCCTCCTGCCCCATTTTCTTCCCTGACTTAGGTTACTTGTGCACCAGCCACCCTCTTTTTGGGACAGTCGGCTCCCTGAGGCCAGGGATGCTGGCTTGGATTGGTTTCTTTGCAGCATCTAATGCAGTGCCCGACACAGAGTAGTCTCCCTGTTCATGTTAAATAAATACAAACCCACAAGATTTGACTTCAGCTCTGGATTGGTGCAGTGGGAATGCCCCAGAAATGATCTAGGAAGGAAAGGAGGCACCGAGATGTTAAATTCCAGCTTGTACAGGGTCCCGGGGGTTGTGCTGTGTTGCTATTTATACTTTTCACCTTTGGCAGGTATTTATTATTTCACTGATAGGAGACATCAAGTTCCAGCATTTTAATCCTGTACTTGAAACCTACATATACAAGCACTTCAGTGCCACCCTGGCATACGTGTAAGTATGATCCGAGGGAACCGTGTGTTGATTTATTGGGTCTGTGCTCTGAGGGCTGGATGGTCGAGAAGCAGGAGGGAGCTGTGTTCAGCAAACGTGGCTACAGCGCAGACCTTCATCCTCCTGGCGGAAACGGGGAACCGTCTCGGTACCCTAACCCTGGAACAGGGGTCCATGCCAGCCCTCCCTTCCGGATAAGGCTACATCTCCTTAAGGATCCAGAATATCTAGGTGAGGTGCTGGAGCCACTTGGGAGCAGAATGAAGGACAGATGACCAAACTCAGGATCTTAGGGATTGGGTATTGGCGGGATGAGCATGAGGAGATAGCAAGGGGATCAAACAGTGTGTTAAACACTAAGCAAGACCAAGGCTGGAAGAAGAACAGGTCGTGCCCTTAACCCTATACTACAGGTGCTTTGTAAGAGGCATTTCTTACAGGATATGAGGAAATTTCATTGTCCTGCTTTTTGCAGAAGGAGGAGTGTCCTCCTCCTTTGGTTTATAAGCCCCTGACTATGGAAAGCAACTAATGTCCACTCTGTGCTCCACCCTGGAGCTCTCAGCTCATTGTGGCATCGTACGTGCATGTCACCCCCTTGCATCCTGGTTACTGTGCAGAATGTGATGAATGGAGCAGTCGGAGTATAGCTGGGATTGGTCAACAGTCTTTTTTTTTGCAATGGCTTGTACCAACTCATGTTGGTTGCTGTTGCTGATCTGTCAGGGCAACCACCGACCTGATCTCTCAGCAAATACTCCAGCCATGGGTTCTTTCCACTTAACGGCCTCACATTGCATGAGGGCAGTTGCCACACGTGAGGAAATCCTGTCCTTGTGGCTCTTAATTACCCTGAGACAGAGGTGACACTCCAGGTGGTATAATCTGGGTTTATTTACAAGACTTGATCAATTCTATATGTTTCCCCTGGATCTTTTGTTTTTTATAATTCTAAAAAAGCTCAGAGATTCCCAGAAGGGATGTGTAAAATATGAGCGCCCTCAAAAGTCTTGGGTTAGCACGAGATTAAGACCATTCCTAGCCCAAAACTCTGGAAGGACACAAAGAGCAATCTAAAATTCTAGAATAGTTTTATCTGTTGAGATGCTCAGAACCAGGAATGTTCTAGAGAGTCTGATTGAGCTCCTCTCACTGCACTCAATGAAGCTTCCATCTGTTTCCGTATTTATGGATCCCAAAGGGTTTTGGGTGGAACGGAAGGAATTAGACTTCTTCTAAGGCAACTGCTTTAGGCAAGCATAATTCCTCCCTTAAAGGAGAATCTGAGGCCTGGTGTGGTGGCTCCTGGCACTCTGGGAGGCTGAGACAGGAGGATTGCTTGAGGTCAGGAGTTTGAGACCAGCCTGAGCAAGAGTGAGACCCCATCTCTACTAAAAATAGAAAAATTAGCCAGGTGTGGTGGTGCACACCTGTAGTCCCAGCTACTTAGGAAGGTAAGGCAGGAGGATCACTTGAGCCCCGGAGTTTGAGATTGCAGTGAGCTATGATGACACCATTGCACTGTACCCAACGTGACAGAACAAGACCTTATCTCCAAAAAAAAACATCTGAAGGTGTCTGTATTATATCCCAGAGATTAAAATAGCCTTGAGATTTGGATCACTTCACCTCTTTCATTTCTTAACCCTTTCTGTTTCATCCCACAAAGAGAAAGAAACCTCCCACTATTCTAAGCAGAAGGGTAGTTCCAAACCTAGACTGTGGATGAGGAAACTAAATTGGAAAGGAGTTAATTTTCCTGTTCAGGGCATATTCTGGAAGATATCATTAGAGTCACAGCTTCTACTTCCAGTATGCCAGGCGCCCTTCTTACATAGCTTATCCAAGCCTCAGAGTACCCTGGTGCCCGTTGCCTTAATTTTTCTTTCTCACCCTTTTCAGGAAACTCTCCAAGGTACTGAACTTTTATGTGGCAAACGCAGATGACTCCAGCAAGACAGAGTTGCTTTTTGCCGCTTTGAAAGCCTTGAAGTATTTGTTTAGATTCATCATCCAGTCTCGAGTGCTCTACTTGAGGTAATTGTCACTGCACTAAGACGTTGATACTGTCAGTGCCTCCTTCATGTAGTTTCCCTCATTCTTCATGCTCAGGTTGAGCACTGGTTTTTTGGTACAACAAATTTTTTGTTTTAATGGGAAACGTGGGTCCAGCCACAAGCCAAGAGCACGTGCTTCCCAACAAATCTATCTTAAAATTCCTTTTAAAGATGGAAAGTCCAATTGTTCTTCTCTTTTTCTTGTGAAGATTTTACGGCCAGAGCGAAGATGGAGATGAATTTAACAATTCAATCCGCCAGTTGTTTCTCGCTTTCAACATGCTGATGGACAGGCCTCTGGAGGAAGCCGTCAAGATCAAGGTCAGCAGGGTGTCGTCATGGGTTCCTCTTCTAAGGCTGTCAGTGAGGATGTTCTGGGACAACTTAGATTGGGCCGTCACGGGAGAGAAAGCAAGTAAATGGTGGTTCACGGAGAGCTTGTGAATTTTAGTATGACTTGTAGAACGTAAAGGAAAAAGTCACTTATCTGTGGATGTTTCTATTTTCAAATGTCAGTTTGCCAAAGACAAGTTACCCTTTTCCATGACATCTCTTGATTGGCTGTCGTGACCCCCATTTGACCTCCTGATTTCAGCAAACTGATCCCAGTGCTGTTACAGGTGACGATTTTTTATTCTTAGTTCTCCTGGGTCTTCCCAGACGCATAAAGTCACCGTCATCGTCATTATCATCAAATTTTTAAAAATACGAAATACATAATCCCTGAAGACTCAGATTTGAACTTTATTACTTACACTCTTTATATCAAGTTTGTGAGGGAGACTTTAAGCATTTAACTACCTCCTTAGATAGAAAAACGAATTTCAAATGGACAGCACTTGCTAACGCTGAACACAAGGTAGCTGCGTTTGCAGGAAAAGGATTTTAGGAGATCGTGTATAGCAACACCAGCTTTCCTTTTTATTGCGAGGGTATCTGTGTCCAGTTCCCAATTTAAGTTCCAAGTACAGCCTTTTCTTCCCGGGATCACATAGCAATTCTGTATTTGTCCGGCTTGGCAACTGAATTTGCTTTTGGTGTTTTTCTTATAGGGGGCAGCTTTGAAGTACCTTCCTAGCATAATTAATGACGTCAAACTTGTGTTTGATCCTACTGAGCTCAGGTAAACGGCAAAAAAAATAATAATAATTTCTTGAGTTTAACAGAGAAGCAGCTCCCCCGCTTGGCTGGAGCCTGGGCTGCTGCAGGTAGCTTTTATTTATTTTTTTTAACAAGTATTAACAGAACACCTTTTTGTGCTCAGTTTCGTGGAAGATACAAAAGAACATACAGAATCTGCCCTGAGAGTGGTTTGCACTTTCTCTGGGGAAATAAGACATGCAGACATAAAATTAACTCTAAAATATAGTGCATAATGATATGCTTCCAGCCCTCCCAGGAATGCAAACTCAGACTGCCATCGACATTAGGACAGGGCATTTTGCCCAAAGGCAGGTCTGGAAAGTGACAGTGGACACAGTCAGCTGTAAGGCGGAGTCCCCCGGTGAGCCAGAAATACTGTCTCCCTGGCACTGTCTAAAGACACACCCTCAGGTCATTTGGGAGTTTTCCAGATAAACCTCGCCATGCCCAAATCTCAGAGTGGAGGAGAAAAGTTTGAAATGATGCCTTCAGCGTGGCAGATTGAAAACACTGACTCCGGGGTTCTCTTCCAGCGTGCTCTTCTGCAAGTTCATTCAGAGCATTCCGGACAACCAGTTGGTTCGGCAGAAGCTGAACTGCATGACCAAGGTAGTAGAGAGCAGTCTCTTCCGGCAGTCGGGTGAGTCTCCGCCAGACACTGCTGCTGACCGAGATGTCAGCCCCGTTTCTTCTGCAGCCAGCATTCCACATTTTTCTTTTAAATGTTAATAATGTCCTAGCCAGTCATTTGTTGGCAGTGAGGGACTTCCTGGAGGATCAGTTTTAAGGAGAAGCGGAGATTAGCGCGAGATTTCCAATAGTTGCTAAAAGAACAAAAGCATGGGTTCTGTAATCTTTAATTAGAACCGTCAGCAAGTGGCTTATTAATTTTGTCCTCAAAAAAGAGGGACCCAAGAAAGTAAAAGGCAAACAAGAAAGATGGTCCTTTTAGACAAGTTCATCTTCTTCACTCTATGCTCATTGCATAACCTCAAAAACCAGGGCGCAGGGAGGCCCGGCAGTGTGTCAGGTTCTACTTGCACCGGCTCGGGAGAGCTGGCCTGTACAGCTCTTCTCAACTCCATGTTCAGTGGTAGCCGGAAATTGACCACGATGGAAGTATTTACACAATGGCAATCGGCAAACACTATAAATTAAAGCTTCTCTTTAGGAGGCACAGGGGAGCCAGGGTACCAGCATACCACTGTGAGTGCCGTAGAGGGGAAAATGTCTTTTACGGTGATAAAATACTTTTCATTTTGTAAGTAGAGTCAGGCCTGTAGCCACCCTAAATCACTGTGCAGCTTTCCCAAAGCTGATCGAGGAGGAGGTCCAATACCTGGTCATTCCCCGTAAACCCAAGCCTTGCTAGAGCGGGGCAGCTGGGGGAACTTCTTCTGGAGCTACTACCAGGGCAGTGAGTGGCAGAGGGCGACCTCATGTTATGCATTTATATTGCCTGGGGGTCTGCGGATCGGCCAGCCCCTGCCGAAATCAGACAAGTTGAGTGCATTGTCGATGGGAGAACCCTCCTGGCCTTGTCCCTGGCTAGTGATGTAACTTTGGACAAATAAGTGACCTTCTCTAAGTCTCAGCTTCTATTTCTGCAGAAGGAGGAAACTGAACTGGATCATATTGCCGTAGCCTCTTTCGGCTCTGATATTTTCCAACCCTGTGAATTTGTGCTTAGAAATTTCAAATGTTCCTAGGACATAGAGGTAGAGGTAACACCTTCAAAAAGCTAGTGAATGTTCTTAAGTAGAGAACAAGTTATTATTAAACCTTTTAATGTGCATTGATAATCTCTGCCCCTAAGGATACAGAAGGGATAACAGATAATAAAAATGAGGTATTTTGAGCAAGAGAGCAAGTAAATACTAGATAGTTCTAGACAAAGTCTGATCACTGTTAATAGTCATTTCTGTAGCATCCAGAGTACTTGGACTCATAAAAAAGGTGTTATAATAGTGACGATCCCAGTAGGAATATATAATAGATCATACATTACACTTTCTGTAATCCACACCCCTGCAAAGACTGTGAATCATACCTAAATGTACTAGGGAAGCTCAGTATTTATAGGAATTTCATAGTGAATGTTCTCCAACAGGTGAAAAAAAATTTTGAAAAAGTGTTTGACTTGCTTAGTTTTCTTAGTTTCACATGACTCCACTTTCACTTATCAAATAGGCATTTTAAAAAGCTAGAGAACTTGTTAAGTACTTGAAACCTTTTGCCGAGTCCTCACATTTGCTCATGGGAGGAGTTACTTTTCTTAGTCTGTATAATCCAGTGACGAGGCTGACGTTCGGTGCCCAAAACCAGGTGGTCCTCGGTGGCCCGGGGGACCCCACTCCCGTAGGGCTGGCTCCAGAGCTCGGAGCGGCCGGGACAGGCCTCGAGAGAGCTGCGGAGAGACGGCAGGCAGGCGGCTCGGGGGTGGCACGGCTGCGTGTGACCCGCCCGTGTTTTCCGTCCCAGAGTGCAGAGACGTGCTGCTGCCGCTGCTCACAGACCAGCTCAGCGGCCAGTTAGACGACAACTCCAGCAAGCCTGACCACGAGGCGAGCTCGCAGCTGCTCAGCAGCATCCTGGAGGTGCTGGACAGGAAGGATGTGGTGAGTCGAGTCGTCACCGACGTGGCACCGAGCTCACGTGGCCCCTTCGCGGCAGTCAGGAGTGATTCCGTGGCCTTTCTGGGCTTGGGTCATTTTGAACCCGGGTGTTGGGGCAGGCTGTGCCCATTTGGGAGGTGATGAGAGAGGCCAGAACCTCCTGTGCACACCTAGGTCCAGGTGAAGTCAGCTCTCTGCTGGGGCCTCCCCGGGCTGCTTTTCCTGCTCGTCATTGACATCCCTGCGAGTACTCTTAAAAATCAGAGGCCTGCTGAGACTTTCTGATTTTGTGCAGAAACCTCTGCTCTCTTATCCTCTGGTGCCTGAGCTGCTAAGAAGTTCTCAATTTCATATCCTCTTTGACACGCATGCTTTCTCTGGAGCCTGGTGGAAATTACATTTCTTATCGTGGGTCTTCTCTGTGATCTGGCCCCCGTCCCTCCCTCAAATGGGGCCGACCCTGCCTGGATTTACCACGTCCCAGAGACAGCAATAGCCCGCAGACCTAGGCGAGCCCCAGGCGGAGGAGGCTAGAGAACTCTGCAGCATGTGTTCGGCTGAGCAGTGGAGGACTCAGGGTTAAAAAGAGATCTTGCCCCAAACCACAGTCCCCACATGCGTGCATGCTCTGTGGCACAGGTGTTGCCACAGAAGAGGAAAACCACTCTTGGTTTTTGCCTATAGCCTTTCTCTTACCAGTATCTTCAGATTCTGTTCTGCCAAAACACATGACGATCGCTCTGCCTGTCCCTATGGCTAAACCCTCGGCTCTCCTGTCAAAATCCACTGCCGTGTGGCCCCAGCCATGATTTAACTGGCACGTCTGCATTTCTGCTGATCCACACCCTGGTCTCAGAAGCACCCCGGCCACCACTGCTTCTCTAGCTCCTGCCCCCACCCTTGTCCCCCACTACTGAGCCCCTGCCACCCACTTACTGTTTGTACTGTTGATTTGATACCTATTCATTAGACATCATTCTCCCTTTTTTGATTAAATGTGTTTGTAGAAACCACATTATAAAATGGCATAAATTTTCCCGAGGAATGTTGTGATTAAGGGTTTGGTTCCTAACCAAGGATTTGTGTCATGAACACAGTAATTTTTTAAAAAGTTAACTCTTAGGACTCGATAATTATTTAAGATAAAGTTCTAAGCCCTATGAATTTGGCAGCAGTGTGCTAGACAATTTGGTTTGCCCAGAAATCCAGTGTTCTAGAAAGCAAATCTTTGTGATCCACAGTTAATTTGAAATGTAGGTATTGGGGTGTTTGGCTTCTGGTCCCATTATTTCCACCCTATAGCTTTTTGTCCTTAGGCAAATCTCTCAGTGCCTCAGTTTCCTAGTCCGTAATAGTAAGAATTATTCTAGATGACCTCTTGGGTCTCTTCCACTTCTGACCCTATTCTGTGATATATAACATCTCCACCTACCTTCCCTCTGCACAGAAACACCCTTTGGAAATGACTTGAATGTATTTAAATCCTGTGCAAGGAGATTTAATTGGCTTGATTTTTGTCTTCCCAATATAATATTCCCTGTAATGAGCAGAGGCATTCAAAATGATTGATCTTAGAGCTCTATGAAAGTACTAAGTCTCATAATTTTTTGTTGATCATGGTGGCACATTTTTCCTCCATAAGCATTTTTATACGTATGCACTGGGGCAATGTCACTGAAGTCAGTAAATGAAATAAAAAGCAAGGGAGGGAGGGAATGAAAGACTAAAAATACTTGATACTTTGATAAAGTTGCATATAGCAGTAGACAGATCCTACATGATCTTACTCATATGTGGAATCTGTACTAGACAGAAGCAGAGAGTAGAACAGCAGTTCTCTGGTTATCTGGCTGTGGGGGGTGGGGCAGGAGGCAGATGGGGGGATGTTTGTCAAAGGGTACAGAGTTGTAGTTACAAGATGAACAAGTTCTGGGACTCTAATGTACAGCATGGGTGGTGATGGATATGTAAATTTGATTATAGTAATCAGTACACAGTGTACAGGTATATCTAGACAACATGTAGTACACACTGAATATGTATAGTCTTTGTCAGTTAAATATTTTAAAAATAATAAATAAAATGTTAACAAGCCAAATAATACGTACAGCAATCATTTAGTTAATTGGAGCATTAACCAAAGCAAGAATGAATGAAGGCTTTGAAAAGTCAAGTTGAATATTGGTAAATTGGAGCTGAATGAGTGTGATACCTAACTACAAAAAAGGAAAGAAGGAGAAAGAAAGAATACACATTTATTAGACACTGTTGTTTACATCAGCCCAACTAATTCTTACAAGAAAACTATTATCATCCTCCTTTTGCAGCTATGAAAACTGAAGCTTGGTGAAGTTGAATAATTGCTCAAAATCATACATGATAGAGTCAGAATATTCAATCCTTATATTGGTCTGCTCAGTATTCCGTAGAAAAATACCACAGACTGGGTGGCTGAAACAACAGATACTTATTTTCTCACAGTTCTGCAGGCTGGAAGTCTGAGCTCATGGTGCCAGCGTGGTTCAGTTTTGGTGAGGACTCTCTTCCTGGCTTGCAGACGGCAGCCTTCTCACTGTGTGCTCACCCGGTGGACAAAGAGAGATCAAGCTGTCTGGTGTCTCTTCCAATAAGGGCATTAATCCCATCAGACCAGAGCCCCACCCCCATGACCTCATCTAACCTTAATTGCCTCCCAAAGGCCTCATCTCCTAAGGCCATCACGTTGGGAGTTAGGGTTTCAACATATGTGTTTGGAGGAGACACAAACATTCACTCCATCACAATCCCCTTGACTTGAATTACTTGATTTTCCTTCCCCAACACAGAAGGTGCCAAGAACTTTGTATTTTTGCCTTTCAGTTCCCAGACTTGTGCCTCATTGTCCTGGGCAATCCTGCTCTGTTCAGCATCAGAACCAAATAGCTCATGCTAATGGGGGTTCCCCCAAAACTATTTATTGAGGTGGTGGCAATGGCGAGCTCTCAGCGAACCTGAACAGTCTGGGTTATCTGGGAGGCATTTGTTCCTGCATGCCCATGTTCATCTTTTAAGTGTTACAACTGATCATTTTCAGTTGACTTCTTCTGTAAAGTTATATATTATTCCATGAAAACATTTTTCCTTTTTGGACAAGAGATGCTTCGTAGGGAAGAGCTGGGAAGAGATTTAAACATTTGTCCAGGTTCCCTAAAGGAAAGTGAAAGTGAGTCAGAAGAAAGGGGTGTCCACTCCTGTGTTTTGCCCCCAGGGCCCCACGGCGCTGCACATCCAGCTGATAATGGAACGGCTGCTGAGAAGGATCAACCGCACGGTGATCGGGATGAACCGGCAGTCTCCCCACATTGTGAGTGTCTCTTCGGTGGGTCACATAGCCGCCACTGCCCCTGTGTCCCATCTGTCTGCTGGGAGGACTCCGGGGCTGGTGGCTCCAGACCAACTTCACACGAGGCCCCTCACATCACAGTCTATGGGTTATAACCCCGAGCAGATCCCGGTAATGACGTGAATTTTCTATAGAGAGAAGGTGATCCAACATGAACCACCCAGCCCCTTTGGTTCAAGGAAAAAAAGCAGTCATTTTAACGACCTTGTGATCGGCATGCTTGTGGGAAGGCCTCATGTTTCCCGTCTACTACGTCTAAATAGATGCCAGAGAAAAAGTATTAATGTGATTGAGACCACAGGTAACTGTCGAAAGACCAAGTGGTGTCATCATTAAAATGAGGCATTTTTTGCTTGCTGTATTTTAATAAGGTTAGATTTCAACTAGGGAACATAGGAAAAGAACTATCTCAAATTGCTAATATAAATAAAAACCATCCATCTATTCAACAAATATGTATTAAGAAACTATTGTAAGTTGGGCACTGTTCTGAACACTGGAGATACACCCATGAACAAAACAGAGCAAAACTGCTGCCTTCGAGGAGCTTCCATTCTATTAAAAACAGTAACAGCCACAACTGCAACAAAATAACCTGCCTAGTATTAGAAGGCAGCAGGTGCTATGGAGAGAAAAATTGAGCCGCATAAGGGAAGTGAGGGTGAAGGAGTCACAAATTTAAATATAGTAATTAAGAATAGCTTCCCTGACAATGGCTCATGCCTGTAATCCCAGTACCTTGGGAGGTCAAGGCAGGAGAATTGCTTGAGGCCAGGAGTTCAAGAGAAGCCTGGGCAACATAGCAAGACCCTATCTCTACATAAAATAAGAAAAATTAGCCAGGCTAGGCACGTTGGCTCATGCCTATAATCCTGGCACTCTGGGAGGCCGAGGTGGGAGGATCGCTTGAGGTCAGTTCCAGACTGAGCAAGAGCAAAAATACAAAAAATAGAAAAGCCCTTCGGACCTTTAGAATGCTGCGTGATTCCAGTTGGTATGGTCTGAGCGTAGCTCACTGGGTGGGAAAAACCAAAGAACATGGCTCTCAAATCTTGTTTTGTTGGCGAGTGGTCTAAGGAGTCCTGGATTTCTGTTTTCTTTCTCCTTCCAGGGCAGTTTTGTGGCTTGCATGATTGCCATCCTACGGCAAATGGAGGACAGCCACTACGGCCACTACATCAGCACTTTCAAAACCAGACAGGACATCATTGTAAGTTGTCTCCACCGGGGCCTGGGAACATGAAGACTTCATATATGTAATAAAATAACTGGAAGTCAGCATCCATCATGAATCCAGGGCTCTCTTCCCATCCACCGCCAATGCTGTGTGACTGTCCATAGTGAAGACAGAAAGGAAAGGGTTGATTCTTTCTCTCTTTGGTAGGATTTGAAGACAAGTGCAACACGTATATCCAGCGTCATCACACACACCCTATGTCTCTTGGATTGAGAGAAAGCCCTTCTTTAGAATCATCTGTTTTGCTCTGACAAAAAGGATATTGTTTCATATGAGGGAATGGTGGTTGCTTGTGCCTGGCAAGGATTTTAGGAGGCAGGTTGTGCAAAGGCTTCTAATGGTTGAGGTCATAATTTTGGAGTGCAAAGCAAGAAGGGGGTAATCTCCTACCCCTTAAAACATCTAGAAGTTACCTTCAGTTGGAAATATTCCATTCTCTTTTGGTTTCAAGCAGGGAAATTGTTCCCATAGTTGCCATTAAGCACAACTCTAAGAGGCTGAGTTAGGCCTGAGCCTTCCCTTCAGGGAGCTGTTCCTGGCTGTTAAGCCATCCATTAAGATATTATCTGATTCTGGATTAGCAAACTGGTTCCACATCGCATGAGTCTTTGCTCTGGGTAACTTACCACCATCCATGCAGGTTCCAGCCTTTGGGCTCTAGATTTTCGACTTTCCGCCTATGTTATACTGAGAGTGTGTGGCCAGTGCACCCAAGGATATGTAGCTGCCTCCTTTCTTTGATGCCCAGGTAGACAAACACAAGGAACTAGAGAGAAGGTGTTGTTTATTATTATAGTTGGTCCAATGGTGGACGCTTATCAAGCCATGTTGAACATGAGCCTCCCCCAAGGCCCCGCTCTGGTGGGCACCATGGCTCAGGACCCACAGTGGCACGTAGATGTCCACATTTTACAAATGGTACAAACTGAGGAGCAAGAGGGTCAGGATGAGAGGAGGGGAGGAGAGATGGAGGCCAGTGGTATCAGTGCATTCTCCTCCACCTACAGATGATACATTGGATAAGAGCATGGGCTTTAGAACACCCAACTCTGGGTCTGAATTCTGAGTATTTCACTTCCTGCTTTGAAATTATGGGCAAGTTATTTAACCTCAAGAAATCTCAATTTCCTCATCTGTAAGATAGTTACCTGCCTTGAGGGTTAACATGAGTATCGATTGAAGCATGCATAGGAAGTACCTAGCTGTGTTCAAGTTGACATTTAGTTAATGCCCATGAAGACTAGCTGTTTATAAGAGTAATTTACTATTATTGTGATAGAAGATAAAATTAACAGTAAAATATTTTAGTGATTTTTTTTTTTTTTCAAATTTCCTTCAGAAAGCAGGTAGAATAGGGAAATTCTAAATTCAAACTCGTAACCATTTGGCTCCATTGTTAGGTAGAAAAAAAGAAGCATAATTCCTGCTTGCCAGAGGGATGGTGAGGTCTTCCATCTGTATTATCTAATTGAAAGAGGATCCTTATCCCTATGAGGCAACTTGCCTGAACTTACAGTCCTTGGTGGCAGAGCTACAGTGCACAAGGAGGCCTCTTGCCTCCAAGAAGACTGTCCTTTCGCTGTCGTGCTGCCTTCTGAGTGACTCACATGAAGGACATTGGGAAGTGGTGGATGAAATGAGGCCTTGGGATTGTCTGTGAGTTACCTTGATTATGCTGTCTCGTTAACTTAGATAACCAAGAGTTGCATGTAGGGTCAGTGTCCGAAGCAGATAGCTAACATCTAAATTTCATTTGAAAGAAAAAGTGAATAGAATGGTTCATAAATTGGTGGAAGCACTCAAAAATGTATGCTGCAAAATTTTAAACTCAGGAAATATGTCTAGAATTTCAGAATTGAGGGTGGATAAGTCTAAGTCGCCACCAAACCAGAGGACAGATCAAGGATGGCATGTGGCACACACTTCCTGGCCAGCATCAGTCACGTGGCCATGCCGTTGGGCATCTAACGTGCAGGAGGTTCGCTGACATGACCAATGTATCAGAAAAATATCATTGGAAATAGAACCTGGGCCTCCTGCCTCTCAGGTTCAGAGTTCTTACTGCTACATGTAGTACTTAAAGTAAGGACTATGCAGGTTAGTGCCAGAGAAATTGGACGCATTTTCATTTCAGGAATCCCAGTGGAAAATATCTAAATTTAGCTAACTAATAAAAAGGCTTGCAAAAGTTTTTGCTTTGATTCTTAGTCTGATTGTTCTATTTCTGAATTACTTTTTGCTCACAATCCCCTTTGGACTAAACAGGCTGCATGTGACAGCCTTCCTGGGATAGGGAAGAATTATGACTCTGCTTCTTGTACACAGTATTTTTATTCAGTTCTAACCATAACAAAGGGGCATTGAACTCAGATCTGTTAAAAGTATCCATTTTCTCACAATTGTTGGTGGATTATTTTTTTAAGTGCATGAGACACATCCAGACTACACGTGACAGCAGAGGACTAAAGAGATAAGAGCTGTAAATGTGGGGTCTGGCGCCCCGAGTTCTCATCCCAGCTATCCTCCTTCCTAGCTTCTATGACCTTAGTGAGTTGTTTAATTTTTCCCATCCTCAGTTGTACCATTTGTGAAATGTGGACAATTCTTTTAGTCTTGGTTTTCTTTAGAGGGTCCTATGATGTAAAAATCAAGTCATGTGATAGCTGTAAGAGTGTTTTCTCATCCCTAGAAATTGTATGAGGAACATGGGCCATTACTGTGGCCCTGGGAACATCTTATCTTGAGGTCTTGGTCCTTCTCGTGCACACGCTGGAAGAAAGCTTATGTGTGTAACCCAGTTTTCCCCCAACCATTCCTCTCTTCTCTGCAGGACTTCCTCATGGAAACTTTTATCATGTTTAAGGATCTGATTGGAAAAAATGTCTATGCCAAGGATTGGATGGTCATGAACATGACACAGAGCAGGTGAGACGGGCTGGGGCCGCCCCTGAGGCCTGTGACTGAATACTGGAGCCTGTTGGGTGAACTTTGGGAAGTGCTGTTCAATCTTTTTGCCTCCCTCCGGTCCGTCATCTGTAAAGCAACCCACCCTGCTTTTCTAGACATACCTTTCACTGTTTCCCCGTGGGTACAACCTGTGCTCCAGCCAAGCTGGCCTCTGCCCCGCCCCAAACACAAGCTCTGCTTTGCCTCACGTCACATCTTCCTTTTGCAACGCCTTCCCGTCCTTTCTGGCTGTTGGCCGTCCAGCCATTCCGTAAGGTCCTTCCCCACAGTCACCTCCAGAGGAAGCCTTTCTGACCTGGATGTCATCTTGTCTCCCTTTGATTTCCCAGACCCCTTTGAAACCCTCCCATGAAACTTTTTTCATATTCCATATCAGGTCGTGGTTAGATTGATTTACATGTTGTGAATTTCCCGCCACCAAGCTATAAATATCTTAGGAACAAGAACTGTCTTTCAACACAGCACCTAAGCCAGTGCTTTGCAGTTGCTGGCCCACAGCAAATACTTGCTGAATAGAAGTGAAATGAACTGAATATATGTTATATTGAAAGAGTTTTAGAATTTTTGATGAGCTTAAGCCAGCTGTGGTGGCGTGCGCCTATAGTCAGTCCCAGCTACTTGGGGCGAGGGAGGGCTGAGGTGGGAGGATCGTTTGAGCCCAGGGTTTTGAGGCTGCCGTGAGCTATGATTGGACCACTGCATTCCCGTGTGGGCAACAGAGCAAGACCTCATCTCAAAAACAAAAGAATTTTTAACGAGCTGAAGCAAATCATTATCATAAGCCTTATTGTTAACTCTTAATGATACCTGATTCTGAGTGATTCTACTCTGATACCCAATTAGAAAAACCTTTCCCACTGCTGTATGGATTAGAGAAAAAATTGTATCAGAGACCCTAGGCTTAAAAGGGAAGTATGATATTGCCGTTCTGAAACTGAAGAGGCCTGCTTTGTATTAACAGACTCAGCTCTCCCCAGCTCTGCCCTCATTTACCTACATTCTGATACAGCCCTGAGTGGCTCCTATGGTCAGTTCTAGAAACTGAACGTCCGTGCCCTCGTTGGTCTCGAAGGACATTGATAGATCATAAGGTCTGATGTTGTCAAGTCCAGGTTCAGTTTGGTTTAGTTTTTAACATAGGTGGGAAAATGTTTCAAAGGTCATGCAGTTGCCTTTTTTTAGCCAATGATTTCCTCCCCCAGGGTCTTTCTCCGTGCCATAAATCAGTTTGCCGAAGTTCTCACGAGGTTCTTCATGGATCAGGCAAGCTTTGAACTTCAGGTAAGGCAGTGACCCACCCACAGTACACGTGCCTGCAGCTCTTAGCCCCGGCAAGAGAATTAGTCCACTTGGAAAACGTCGCCTCAGATGTCACCAGTTTCAAATGAAAACAGTTTTCTTGTGTTTTCTCATTTCCTAAAGCACCACACTCCTGTCACACTGTTCTCTCGACATAGTAAAATAGGTTTCTTTCCTTCTGTCTGTAAAATACATGTAAAAAAAAGTTAAAATGATAGAAGATATAGCTAAACAAAAAGAAGAAAATGAAAAATACAAATAGTTCTTTTCACTGTAAACATTTTGGTGTCGATCCTTTGTATATATACACACAAATACCCATATATATTAATAGTTACAAAAACACAGATAACTCTCCTACCTGCAAATGAGTTTAGTTCTAAAGAGCAGTTGGTATGCACAATTTTTTAAAATTCCAAAGTATATATATATATGTTAATACTTATATGTGCGTGCATATGTACATATGCCAAAATGGAATTAAGCTGTGTAATTCTTTGGTAACCTATTAATCTACTTTATTTACTTTTTCAATGATCTGTGATCTTTTCAATGATGATAAATATTTTCACAATATTTTTAATGGCCGAATACAGTCTGTTACGTGACTGGCCCGTGATTGATTTAACCAAATTCTTCTTATGAACATTTAGATGGTTCCCGTTTTCTGTTATGTTAAATAGCACCATAATGGCCTTCCTTGTTTTAAACATTTTAAAATAGCCATAGTTATTTTTCAGGATAAATTCCCAAAACCATTTACTGATTCAACAGTTTGGCAAAATTTTAGGGCTTTTGATGCATGTTGGCAAACTACCTACTATAAATAGGTTGCACGTCTTGGCAGCAGTTTCCTTTATCCCAGGAGTAAAGAAAAATATAATCATTTGGATTTTTTTAAAAAGCTGGATATTAAGTCTCAAAACTTTCAGGACTGAATAATTGAAACCCAAGAAAAAGAAGTCTTGTTTTTTTGTTTTTTTTTTTTATTAATCCCTGGTTAATGACTTTCCACCATGTGACAGTGTTTTATTATGACCCTTATTAATGTTATTTTCCATCTCTTTTTGCCCACACAATTAATTCTGAACAGCTCTGGAACAATTACTTCCATTTGGCAGTAGCATTTCTCACCCATGAGTCTCTTCAGCTTGAAACCTTCTCGCAAGCCAAGCGCAGCAAAATTATAAAAAAGTAAGTGTCCTTTTAACCTCGTTTAAGGTTGGGAAGGGGATTTTTTTGGTTTATATCCAGAGCAATGTTTTTGGAAATATTGATGGAAATTACTGTTCAGTGGCTGCCCACGTTGTTAGTGAGGTAGATTTTTAAATAATTACTTAATAGACTTGATAGTCCCCCAGGTTCACGTCTCTTTTCTCAAGGCCCCGTCCGTCTTCCCATCAGTCCCGTGCTTTTTATCAGATCTACCTGGAGGGGCTCTCACCTGTCAGCATGCTCATCCCCAGGTGCAGCTGCGCCTCTGCTGGCAGCTCCTGCAAATTGCAGGCATAGTGCCCTCTCCGCACACTCCAGCACAGTTGCTCTGCCTCTCGGTCACTTCAGCAGAGAAGCTAACACTCAAACGTAACCTAAAAATGCCCTCCAGATTCCTGGCCTGAGTTCCAAAATGGAATGATGTGCAAGAGTGGTGAGAAATGTAGGGAAGCTTTTCTTTGCTTTCATCTTAGGTCTGTTTCAGAGTTAATCTGAGAGCCTGGAAACTCAAAGACTGTGTAGTTAAAAAAATAACTTGAGAAATTTATTACTTAAAGACTTTGAAACTTCTTACTGGGATATCTGGGATTCTAGATATCTGGTATTCTATTCTCTCTCTCTATATATATATATGTACATATATAAAATCTTCTTTAAAGGATGGATTTGATTGTGGTTAAACAATCATAAGTGAGGTTAGTTGATGCCAGCTCTTATCAATAAAATAGCTAGTTAGGATTAATGATTCTGGTTTGGGATCAGTAGGACTGAATCCAACCTATATAACAATATGTATGAATATGGGCAAAGATAAAACTTGGAAAATAAATCCTTTTATATTAAGGTAGAGATACGAATGAAGGTTTTTTCCACACGTTCTCTTATTTTTAGAAGTAGCATCAACACTACTTTATCATGTAGTGTCTATTATGTACGAGACCTTAACTACATTTGCTTACCTAATATTAACAATGAACTTAGGTTAAATATTTTTGTTAAGGTGAAATCGTAGGAGAAGTTTTAAAATGTGATTTTTTTTAATGATGACTCATGAAGACATTTCCAAAGGAGGAATTTGAAAAAAATATTGAGGGCAACATTAGTGTGAGTAGAATGATGTAGAGCAGTGGTTGTAAGGTGAGGTGTAGGTCTGGGTTCGTGTTCCTGGGGAACATTTGCAATGTCAGTGTCTTTTGACTGACTTCATTTCCGATTTTCCAACCCCCCAGCCTCTGCTGCGGTATGTGGGGTGGGGTTGCCTCGGGCATGAGTATTCTTTAAGGGATTTCCGGGTGATTCTGATTCACTTCCACCCAGGAATCACTGTCTAGACCAGTGTTTCTCACTCTTTTTCTCATTATGAACTCTGACAAAGAGCCCTTTTAGACACTGTTCTGCTCATCATACCCCCCCATGAGATTCAAATATGACAGATACCCCGCGTATCATGTGATGTACTATATGTCTATCCATGCTGTATACATAAAAACTATAAAGGTTTTGTTGCCCCCACGGACCAATTTTCACCCCTTTATGGACAATCTCACCTGCATTGAGAATGCATGGTCCAGAGCTTTCCAGTGTGAGTACTTTGAAGAACATACTGGAATGGTTGTATGTTACCAAACATAAGTATATGAAGTCAGCATGTTTGTTAGACATCAGGCACTGTACTGTGTAAATCATCCCTCATTCATCTTCCTTTTCCCGAGTGTTTATATTTTATTTGGTTGTTTCTTTGTTTCACAGCCACCAGAGTGTTTCTCTCGCCCTTCAGTAAGGTTGTTAATCTCACCTTCTCAGTTTTTGTTCAGCGTTTGCATTTGGCTTCTCGTGCCTTGAAAGTCCCCCGTCTTCCGTGTGACACAGTTCTGTTTGGGGCTTGTTAGGGAATCAACCTCGTCTCTTACAGCGAGCTTGCCTTAAAGGTGACCCAGAGGGACACAGGCTGTTTTGATACCCCTCATGGTTGTGTTATTTGCATCTCAGTTCCACTGCGAATTCTTCTCCTGGTTTGTGATCTTCTTCCTAGATACGGGGACATGAGAAAGGAACTCGGCTTTAGGATCCGGGACATGTGGTATAACCTGGGTGAGTGTCCAGCCTCAAACAGGCCCCAGCACAGCTTCTGTGTGAGAAGCATCCCACGGTGAATTCTTTTTTTTTTTCTTTAATTTTAATCCAAAGAATCCTGAGATTTATTTGTCTGTGAAGTGAAAATTGATTTGTTGGTTTCACGCCCTCATCTCCACTGGGACATTGATAATGAACTCTTACTTTTGTATCCACATGTTATCAGAACATAATATTTAGTCACTTACTTCTGAATTGGGTTGATGTTTTTTCCCACATAAATTTTTCTTACGGGCCCTGTGGAGGAAGATTCTAACACTTTACTTGCGGTGAAATGATGTTTTAATGTCCTCCTTTACTTTTATTTCAGGTCCTCACAAAATCAAATTCATCCCAGCCATGGTGGGTCCCATTCTGGAGGTCACTCTGACCCCCGAAGTAGAGCTCCAGAAAGCCACAATCCCCATTTTCTTTGACATGATGCAGTGTGAGTTCAATTTCAGTGGCAATGGAAATTTCCATATGGTAAGAAGTGGTAGGCCCTGTCAACTTAGAAATGCACGTGTAGTCAACTCTCATTTGTTTTCTTTCTATATAGAGAAGCAGTAGCCCGAATAATACAAATCAAAGTTGACCTAAAAATTCACTTTACATTTTACTTTGTAAAGCAATTAGATATATAATCAGATATTCCAGCTCAGAGCCTGGAAGAAATCTTTTTGCTGCATGTCTTTCCAAAAGCAGCACTCTGTCTCTGGGTAATTAAAAGTAAACCTCATGCACTTTAATCCTGTCTCTTTCAGCATCACTGAGAGAATAATGTAGTGAATTAAATAAAAGAATTATCTGGTATAATACAGCTGAGGTCGTGATGCCATAGACTGAGGTCCGAACCATTACTCCAGCTTTGAGAACGTGGTTTTCCTTATGCCTCTGCTCTATGCCTCAGTTTTCTTATCTACAAAATGCATCAATATTGAAAGGAAGATTTTGCAGCTACGAAGCTCTGCAAACCAAGACTTAGATAAGAAACAAAAATAAAATAGAAAATTAGAATCATGAAGCTATATTTATATGCATGGTTGTAGCAGAAAGTAATGTTTTAGATAATTTTTTTAAAATAAATGTAAAGCAAAGGACAGAGTAACATGAGACTGCTTTAGAATGCTTCCATGGGGCCTTGGTGCACTGTTCATGAATGACTCCAAGTGTGATACTTCCCTGTATATGTTGGAAACAGTTCACAAGTCAGTAGAGGGTTTGGACCAAATCTAGAAAGACTGGCCATAACCTCTTCTAAGGATGGAACATCATGCTGTGAACTTCTCACTCTGCTTTCAGTTTGAGAATGAATTGATCACGAAGCTGGACCAGGAGGTAGAAGGGGGCAGAGGGGACGAACAATACAAGGTTCTTCTGGAAAAACTGTGAGTATTTCAGAAACAAAACCTCGACTCGGTGGCATCATTTAGTCGTGGAGCAAAATGGAGCTTTTGCTGCCCCAGTAGAGCGACCGAGTAGTCTCAGCTCCACCGGGGTCCCCCCGACCGTGATCCTCGGTGCTGTTAATGGGGTGTGCACCATCCGCTGCTGACACTGTTTATCCGATGTGAGTCAAATGCTCGTGTTTTCCTGGCCGGCCTGGCCCTGGAGAACACAGCAGATGGAGGGAAGGAGGAAACGTACAGAACGGTGGCATTGTGCCCAGTATTTGAATTTTTGAACTTCGACAAAAGTGTTAGCACCTCTAATTATGGCTTCAAAGCAACAAGCTAAACGGAAAAAAAATTTCAAGGTCCACTTTAGATGTAAAAATACCTTATGCCCCATAAACGTCACCTCGACCACCCCCTCCCCACCTCCACCCTCCCGCCCTCTTTGTCCTCCTCTGCGTGTGGGGAACAACAGCACAAAGAGCGTGAGAGTGGTGAGAATCACTTGGGTGTTGAGCTTTGGGGAGAGATTGAGCTTCAGACCCTGTTTTCACCAAACACTATGAGTTCGGGTTTTGACCAGTGATTCAGCCTGTCCTACACCTCATTTTTCCCCATCTCTGAGAATAGCATCTATTTCTTGGTATTGTTGGGAGGGTTAAATAAGACGGTGTGCTAACATAGCGCCTATAGCAGAGTTCACGCCTAGTAAATGTGGGCTGCCCTGTTGTTTGTGGTTGTTACTGTTATTATTTACAAATCTTCCCATCATTCGGTTCTAACTACTCTATTTTATCACTTTCTCATGTTCTCTGAACTTTCATAATATTGACCAACAGTGTCACCTACTGAGCACTTGCCCCAGTTGCTTTGTTACTCACCTATTCTGTGGACTAGATACTGTGCTCGAGGACAGGGACTCCACCTGTTTTCTTTCTTTTTTTGAAGATTCTCTAAGGACCCAGCATCCTGAATACTCAAAATGGAATTGAATTGATGAAAAGTCTGTATTTTAAAAAACTAGAAGTCTTTCCTATTTCATTTTTAATGATGAGACCTTTTGGTGGATTTTTTTTTTACCATGTTTCCATTAGGTCTCTCTGTTTGAGCTTCAGACCTCCCAGTTTATAACTTTGGCAATTGTGATCTACTATGGAAATAAATGAAGTTACATGTATATGTGCGCGTGCACATAGACACTATTTACACATGATAAGCTACTCTTTTTTTTTTTTAATCCTACAGCTGATTTTTCACATAACGATCCTACTTGGCTTTCTTGGTTCTTCCTGGATCACTAACTCAGAAAAATATAATCTACAAGTCTCCTGTGTCCAAGAAAAATCTTAGAGTCTGGGCTAATTTTTGGACCCATATCTCTCTCTTTTTTTCCTCCCTTTTCCCAAGTTTTTTTTTTTCTTCTTTAATTGTCTAATCTGAGAAGCCCCAGAACTTTGCTCTGTGTGGGTCCAAAGGGAGAGGATTCAAACCAAAAGTTTAGCTTCAATTTGCTGCATTTTCATCTGAAAATAACACTTTTATCTAAAGAGCCACGTGTCTGGAGGTATATCTAGTTCCTCAGTTCGGCATCAGTACAAGGGTTTCCAGGATGCCCAGAAGATGCCCTGAGTACCAGGCCTTAGGGAGAATAAAGATGTAGGAAAGATGGTCTCATTCAACTGGATTAGAACCCTCAGACAGCAGGGCTCTCGCTCCTGTGATATTGACTGGAAAAAACAAAAACACCAACAGTCAAAGGAGGACATTGTGGGCTGGGATTCTAAGTGACGGTGGGACTAGAGTTAAGTCGTAAAGAAAATGTAGAACTTGAGTAGAGAGTACAGCAGAAGTGGGGCTGCCAGGCTAGGATGGTGTCCACCCAGGGCGTGCGTCTGCTGACCTGGCACGCTGGGCTGTCTACTCTTGTACCACCTGCTCCTGAGACCTTGGTCGGTGCTCATAAATGGTGCTGGAATGGCAGAGTGGAACACAGGCGTTTGTCTCTCCCTCCGCCCCTCCAGGCTCCTAGAACATTGCCGGAAACATAAGTACCTCGCCAGCTCTGGGGAGGTGTTTGCGTTCCTGGTCAGCAGCCTCTTGGAGAACCTGCTGGACTACAGAACCATCGTCATGCATGACGAGAGCAAGGAGAACCGCATGAGCTGTACGGTTAACGTGCTGGTATGTGCCAAGCCCCTGGGCTACTAGAGGGCACTGCCAGGCTGCCCCTGCACCCCCCGGCTCAGCTCTAGGCAGGTCTCGCAGACACGGAGGCACTCGGGGGGCACCTTCACGGGGTCTGTGCCCTGCCGAGTCTAGCTGGAACACCTGGCTCAGCTTTGGACTTAGATACCAGCAGCCACAGACCTTGAGGATAAATTTGGAAACAGGGTGGAAAATGCAATATAAGCTCTCGATTCAACTCTTTTTTCTGAAGACTGTCTTCAAGCTGTCTCCCTGTTGTATTTATATGTGGTTGGTTTATAGGCAAAGTCGAATATGCGTCAGAAATGCTACACCCTGAATAGAGAGTTAGTATGTGACATCTTGGTGACCGCAGGACTCTTTAGTCTTGCCTTTTTCGGTATTGTTAACTGGGACCACAGACCTCAGAGGTTTGGCTCGCCATGCCTTCCTCTGCTTAAACAGACCCCAGGAAGACAGTATATACGGCAGCTTGAGTATGAGTCTGGTATCCATTCCATTAGGTTTCTCACAGTCTTCAGAAGTATAGTTTTTAAAAAAAATTCTTCAGCTTATCTTCGCTATAACCTGTTGCCTCCTTTTCTTGTGGGGGTATTCATTAAAGGGAAACAATGCCTTTTGGAAAAGTGACACTGTTGAAAAGCAATGATAGTGGTTTGGCCATTTTCGTGTCGAGCTCGCCAACAGCTCTTGATTTATGGTGGTATTTTGTGATCCTGGTTTTTTTCTTTTTTTCTGGCAGAATTTCTATAAAGAAAAGAAGCGAGAGGACATATACATAAGGTAAGGGGAAGGAAATTTTCAGCTTTTGCTATTTACGTCATGGCTTTGCGACTTATTCCTTTAATAATAAACAAATACTGTGCCCCAACACCTTGCTTGTTGCTTTGAGAAACACCTAAAGGTGTGTGATATAGTCAGTTTGCCCCGAAAGGATAAACTTTTTAGATAGATGCACAAACAAGTACAATATGAAGGCACGTGTAAGTGAGGTCCTGTCAGGATTGAGGGGAGGGATGGAAGCCTTCTGGCCGGGGTGTTGAGTAGAGGCCGTGGAAACCTATCAGTGAGTCTCAGCCTGGAGCCCGTGAATCCTTGAACATAAAACAAACTCATACATAGCCAGTACCCGTGTTCATGGGGAGACATTCCATAGCCTTCATTGGCGTCCCAAAGGGGTCCAAGACCTAAAAAAAAGAAAATTAAACACCACTGCCTTAACGGTAGAGTAGAAAGTAGACTGGATGGGACAGGAAAGATGCAGAGGCGGCAGGAGGTAGCGGGCAAGTGTGTGCCTGTACGGTAGCAGGGGACGGGGTGGGCAGGGGATCAGGCAGGGTCTGGATGTGGAATGGGCTGAGTGCTGGGTCAACGCTCGAGCAGCAAAGTAAATACCTATCTCCCCCTCTTCCCAGATATTTGTACAAGCTTCGCGATTTGCACTGTGACTGTGAGAACTACACGGAAGCTGCCTGCACGCTCCTCTTGCACGCCGAGCTTCTGCAGGTAAACGGGCTGGGGGGTGGAAGGCACACGCCACATGGCAGCTGTTCAGTCCTTTGGGACTAAATTGTATCCCCTTCATGATTTTGACGAACAAGAGCCTTACTCCAGGGATACCCTTTTATCCGAGAATATTTTTATCCCTTCTAAATAGGCACAGCTAATTTTCAGGTCAAGATTGGGGAAATGTTGGTTGTCTTTTATTTAAGACTCCTTAGATGCAGAGGACAAATTACAGGCCTCTGGTCATTGACATTCTAATTAAAGAAATAAAACACGCATTGATTAAGGTATAAAAAGATCTGTAAAACTGCAGAGAGATGAGTTGTGAGTGAATATAGTACCAAAGAAGTCCTTTCTTTTTATACTCTCTCCTTAACTAAAATGATGCTTTGGCATGGGTTCAGTACACCTCTACAGCATGAATCTCAAATAATTATTTCTGGCCCTGACCTCCTCCTCTTAACTTTGGATTCATGTACAAATGGTTCTTTCAACATTGATGTTTGAATGACTAACAGACAGCTCAAGCATGACATATTGATGACAGGAATCTATGTCCTGCTCCTGCTACTTCCCATCCCATCCTGCCTCCCTTTTCCTGTCGTGTCACTAAACACCACCATCTACTCAAGTGGCTCAGACAAGCTTGTAGTCGTCTTTGATTCTTCTCTTTTATTCACCGCCTCCCACTTTCTCCATGAGCGAAGAGGGTGGCCCCTGTGTCCACACTGTGCCCCTGACCCACCCGCTGCCCGTATCCCCCTTGCCGCCATCCCAGTCCATGTCACCAGCATTGCTCACCTCGAGTGCTCCAGCAGCCTCCTGTTACATCTCTCTGCCTCCATCCCTGTCCCCAGCAGTTAATCTTCTTGTATAATTTAATTTTTATTTCACACGAAAGTAACACATGCGTTGTTCTAAGCTACTAATTCAAGACAGGAGTCTCCTGCCTCACCAGTTCCCATGGGAAATTCACAATTCATAGTTAATATTAGGGCACAGAAAAAGCTTATTGTGTCTGGGTTAGGGGTGAGGCTTGGTGACTGTGGATTTCGCTGTAGAGTGGCCAGAAAGCAACCCCGGCGTCTGTAACTGTAAGTCTTTTCATTTGGGCTGCTCAGAAAATTAAACTCTTCCTCTCCTGGTGTAAGGTACGAGATGTGAGTGCTATTCAGTAGGGATGCCGCTTGTTAAGTGTAGTTCAGATTTTCTTGCTGGTATAAAATCCCATCTGTATCATGTACTAAATTCCCACGTTCGGAGGGGGTCTCTTTCTAGTTTGCTTATGCTTTTGCACGGGTCTCTGTCTATTCATGCCCCAGGACCACAGTTTTAATTATTAGTTCTTTATAGTGTTTTATTATCTGGTAGTTACTCTCGATTGCTCTTCTTTTTCAGAGTTTTCCTACCTGTTCCTTTTTGTTTATTTTCCCATATGGACTTTGGAATCATGGAATTTAAAAATTAATTTAGTGAGAATTTACATGTTTATGAAATAGAGTTTTCTTATCCAAAAGCATGATAGGACTTTCCATTTGTTCACGTCTGCTTTTGTGCACTTTCGTGGTGTGTTCAAGTTTTCTGCATAAAAGTCTTGCGTTTTCTTTGTGATGTTCGCCGTTAGAAATCTTACCTTTTTGCATTTATTTTTGTTTGGTTTTCCTCTATTATCTTCCATATGGTTATTTCCTGTGTATCTGAAATCTGTTTATTTCCAAATATATTAATTTTTTTTACACTGCTACGACTTTTATTGTGTGTGTGGTAGTTTTTCAGTTGACTTCCTTGTATTGTGAGGAATACAACCATGATGTTTGCAAATTGTGCTAGTTTTACCTTCACTTATCCATTTTTATTCTCCTAATTTGTTTCTTTTATCTGATTGTGTTAATGATGCCTTTCAGTACAGCAATAATCATATTGGTTGGCAGCCTCACTTCGTTCGTGCCATGGGAATGCCATGATTGTGTGTCCATTTGGCATGATGCTTATTGTGGAGCTTGTTTGGGTATATGTGTGTATATGTGAGTTTTGTGTTTAATAAATAACCTAACATAAGATATGGATGAGTCAAATATACATACAAATTTTTTTTTTAGCCGAATATTTGTTGCATTGATCTCTTTAATTACTTGGTTGCATTAACCTCTTTTGTTGCTTTTGTTTGATTTCAGTGGTCTGACAAGCCCTGTGTGCCCCATTTGCTTCAGAGGGACAGTTACTATGTTTATACCCAGCAAGAGCTTAAAGAGAAGCTGTATCAAGAAATCATATCGTATTTTGACAAAGGCAAAGTGAGTACTGGGTTGTTTCCTTACTAGGGGAAGGAGGACAATGGCTGCACTGTTGCAGTACAGTTCTGATGCTCACCACCTGGACTTAGTGCAGACTACACGAGTTAAGGGCACCGTCCCCAACAGGACGGCCCACACTGCAGACGGCAGCCACGAGTTTGGAGGGTCTGAAGGACCATCTGCACTTCTGACCAACGTGCCCATTAATGTCGGAGGTTCCCATGGCCCCCTCAGCTTTGATAATTCGCTAGAACAACTAACAGAACATAGTAAAGTATATTTAGTGATTACAATTTTATTATAAAGGACATAGAGCAGGACCAGCCAAATGAGGAGTCATCCAGGGTAAGGTCTGGGAGGATCCCAAAAGCAGAGCTTCTGTGTCTTCTCCCCGAGAACTTGAGGCACATCACCTTCCTGGAAAATAGATGTGCTCTCCAACCAGGAGGCTTACCTGAGCCTCAGTGTGCAGAGTTTTTATTGGGGTTTCATTGTGTGGGCGTGTTTGGTTCATTGTGATTTCACTTGATCTCCACTCCCTCCCCCCTTTCCTAGAGATCTGGCTGATACCATGTGGCTCAAACCCCCAGCCCTCTAATCAGATGGTTGGTAAACTGTTTAGTGCTAAACTGTTTAGGATGGTTTTTTTGGACTTTTTCTCTAATTTAATTCTTCCTATAACCCTGTTAGGTAGATAATATCTCTATTTTACAGGTGATGAACTTGAGGCCCAGATGGCAAGTGAAGCTCAGACTTTTGGGTCCCTGCAAACTTTAACCCTCTTAAAAATTATTGAGGACCCCAAAACACTTTTGTTCACATGGGTTATATCTGTTAATATTTATACTCTTAGAAATTAAAGCAGAAAAAATTTTAAGTATTTGTTCTTTTAACAATAATAATAAAACTTATTTATTGCCTGTTAATATGAATCATATATATTTATGAAAAATCACTATATTTATCAAAGAATTAGTGATATGAGTGGCATTATTTTCACAAATTTCTTTAATGTCTGGGTTAATAAAAGATAGCAGGATTCTCTGATTTGCTTCTATATCTGTTCCATTGTGATATCACACATGTAGCCTCATGGATATTCATGAGAGAGTGAGTGTGAAAAGGGGACAATAATAGCATCATTAGGAAGATAGTTTTGACCCCATCAACGCCCTGGCCCCTGTAGGAGCCAGAGACCACACTTTGGGAACCTCTTTGTAGACAGTCTTCCTGTCTCTTACGTAACTTAGCATTTGGGGAAGGGAAGAGGGGACTCAGGAAGGCCACATCACTGGATTTCACCAGTGGTGGTGACTGGCTTCCTGCACCAAGTCCCGCTGATCTAGAATGGGTTCCAGATGTCACATCTCAGAGCTTTTCGGTGACCCAGCCCTGCAACTTCAGAGCGGGCAAATGTGACAAATGATGCCTTTATGAGATTTAATTTTAGAGTGTTTCACGATTGTGGGCTGCGCATACATTCCTTCAGCAGCCAGAAAGGATGGGATACAGCACTTCGTTCCCGGGAACGAAGCAGGAAGTGAGCAGATGCTGCGCTTTGAGTAATACCCATCTAAGAGGCATTTCGTGAAATACAGAAATGATTAGAAGGCTCGATCTGGGATGCTGGCCTGAGACACCGGATGTGTGCATTAGCCTGTGACTCACACAGCTGTTAACGCTCTAAGGCATTTCCTAAAACTTCTATCCACTTAGTAAAGACTTCAGCACCCTACATGAAAATGCAGTTTGCCAAATCCCATGCAACAGTACTGTTAGCGTCTTCTCTGTCCTCCCCAAACAACCTACCTGCACACACATGCACCCCAGAACCAGAGTCCCATAGAAGCTTCCTTCCTCCTTCAGCAAGACTCTCATGTTCTCAGAACCTGGGCTTTGGAAATAGTTCTTCTCTCCTTTCAGTTGTCCATGCTTTGCCCTTTAAACTCAATCTTCTTTTGTCTGGGGACACGCACATGGTGTTGTTCATGTTCTTGCAGACAGACTCACTGACAATGCCAGGCAGCCAAGATCCACGATCTTTATGATGTCAGGAAAGAAAGGTTTAGTTGATCCAGGGGATGAAGCAGGTTGGGAAGATCTCCAGAAACTCAGCCCACCTGCCCGCTCATTCCCGGTGACTCTCCCGTGGCTTTTGCAGCTGGATCAATGACTGCTTCGTTCTCCACTTTTAACCCTACTTTTGTTTTCCCGAAGATGTGGGAGAAGGCAATCAAACTGAGCAAGGAGTTGGCCGAGACGTATGAGAGCAAAGTGTTCGACTACGAGGGCCTTGGCAATCTCCTGGTGAGTTGGGGTCAAATATGTTAGGTCTCCAATGGGGCTGCTAAAATTAGCGTTCACCAAAATGTTTTTGCAAGTTGAAGAAAGTCGGGATAAATGGTGTTCTTTACAATGGAAAAGTAAACCTTGCTGGAAATAAAAATGAAAAACAATGTGGTCCAAAAGCTTGGATCATTATTTGTCCAGATTATCCTTCATGGAAGGCTCCCTTCCGTGGGGCAGGCAGGGTTGCCTCGAAAGGGCGGTAGATACTGAGCCTCAGATAATAGTGACTTGGAGCTGTTTTCCTCTGCACAACTTTCAGGGACCCCTGTCTGCAGCTCTCTCTTTCTTCCTGGTGCCATTTGGAAGATCTTTTTGTGGACCTTCCGTACCCTCAGCCATCAACAAAGCAAAACAAAAATAGCAAACATGATATTGCATTTCATCATTTTTAGTGGACGAGTTACGAAAGGTCAGGTCACCTGTTGTCATGGAATAATAATTTATTTTGAGGAGCTGTTTGTCAAGATCACCTTGTATTAATAAAAAATGTACCACTGTGCTATGCCAGCTTCTGCCATGGCATGCAAAAATATTCACATGTTTTATCAACCGAATTGCACTGAGATGTTAGTAATGTAACATGGTACCCATCTAAGAAAACATTATTCTGACAGAGACCGTCACCTAGAAAGGGTAGTAAGATAGGCATGCTAACCATTGTGGGGGAGGGGGTTAGGGACCTCCCCAAAGCCCCCTGGGTCTGGCTACCTTCCTATCTTGCCTTCTCTGTGAGCCTGAGCTGGGAAACCACTCCCCTGGTGAAGAATTCAAGACAGAGGTGGTACCAGATACTGAAAAACAGACCGTCACCACCACCTTCTGGGCACTTACAACTGAACCGAAGACTTTAACCCAAACCACTGCACAAACTGGAACACTGATCGTCTTCTCCCATGTGTCTCCTTAAGTGCAACTAACCTTTTAGAGGTCCGGACCCCCCTTCGAGAAACTGCTGAAACCTGTGCCCTGCCTCCCCACGCTGAAAAGTGAGTGTGTGCACACGCTTCCATGCACAGCCTCAGCGATTCGGGACCCTCCAAGGCACATTCGTGGACCCCAGGTCCAAAACCTCTGATCCAAGAACAGGATAACCCTCTTGCCCACATGATGTTTCCCAAAGACCTTTCGTTTCTCTGTGTTACGTGGGAAACAGCAAAGCAAACAGTGTGATCTTTTTTTTTCCCCCATAGTGTTCTTGTGACCTCCCAGTGGAATGTCTTGTTTTGTTTTCCAGAAAAAAAGAGCCTCGTTTTACGAGAACATCATTAAGGCAATGAGGCCTCAGCCTGAATACTTTGCAGTTGGATACTACGGCCAGGGCTATCCTTCCTTCCTGCGGGTAAGAAACCTGAGGGTGGTCCCCAAAGCCCTTAGGCCGGGCAGGGTGAAGGAGGGAAGATGCTCATTTCTTTTCCAGATGGACAACTGTGTGCTAGCAGCTGCCCACCGTCTTCTCGCTGTGGGAAGTCGGGGAGGGAAACCACTTCCTGAGCGGCCGCCCCTGCACCCCACACCCCACACCCCCGACACCCCTGGTGTTCTGCCAGGTCTTTTGTGAAATGACTTTCCTCAGGTGGACGAACAAAAAAGGGGAAAAACAAAACCATTCCGTCCACTTGTCAGCGGCTGTGGGTCAGGCTGGGGGAAAGCATGGACTGACTTTTAGTTGCTTATTGTATTTCCAGCCAGAGCTAGTTTGAAAACAAGTATCTGAACAAGACTGCAAGAGTTTCCCCGAAATAAAAAACATTTTTGTTGCACTACTAGTGAGGAGGATGGCATTCTTCTTCCATCTCAAAATTGTCTATAATGTGATATTGATTTTATGGTTTCAAAATCAAAAACTCTTATCTCCTACAAAAAGGAAGCCTCTTTTGGAGCTGAGCTTTGCTTAAACATATATTATCCATCTGCTTCCCCCTAATGTAAAAAAAGAAAAGAAACAGTGATAAAGGAAGCAATTTACAGTCTTAACAGCACTTAACAAGGAGACAATTCATTTGCTCCTTCAGTCAATATTTACTGAGCGTCTGCTCTGTGCCAAGCACAGACAAGGCATTGGAAATATCATGCTGATTACTCTCAGACGTGGTCTCCATCCTCTTGGATTTTACAACTGAATGGGGGAGATGTTAGTAACATGTGAATGTGAAATGTAGACTGTAACCAAAAGAGGCATCCTGTGCTGGAAGCATCACCAGGGAGCATTTACCCAAGTGAAATAAAAACCTATCTTTTTACAAATATTGTACGGGAATGTTCGTAGCACCCTATAGCAGCTTTAATGATAATTACCAAAGAATGGATCCAACCCGGATGCTGCTCTGGTGAAGGGGTAAACAAACTGCAGTATATCCATGTGGTAGAATACGACTCAGTGATAAAAAGGAATGAACTCCCAATACACACAGCCACAGGGATGATTGTCAAATGCACTGTGCTAGGGGAGGGAAGCTAGACTTAAAAGGCTATATACTCTATGATTTCATTTGTATGACATTCTTGCCCAGGTGACACTCTCTGTTGGGACAAAACAAAACAGGTTGGTGGTTGTCTGATGGGTGGGGCAGAGGCTGGGCTTCAGAGGGGCATGGGGGAAATTTGGGGTGGTGATAAAAATGTACTATTTTTTTATTGTGGTCATGGTTACATTTGTCAAAACTCACAGAATTTTACACTAAAAGGGTCCATTTTATTGTATGTAAATTATGCCTTAATTTTTAAAAAAGAGGAAGGATTTCCCAGGGAATTTGTGCTTTAACTGCAGTCTGAAGGGTGCGCTGGGAGGGCAAGGGGATGGGAGAAGCACTCCAGGCAGAGGAAGCGGCAGGCGAGGGCATGGCAGTGCCGAGGAGGGAAATGGGACAGTGCAGCCGGCACAGACAGCACTGGGGGAGCCAGCAGGGAGAGGCAGGAAGGGTGGGAAGAGCAGGCGATGCCCTGGGGCTGCCTCGGTGTTCTGTCTGCATCCCTAGAGCAGTGGGGAGCCGCTGCAGGTTTTTCGTGTTGGAAAAGTCATCTGGCTTTGGTTAAGAGAGTGGATGGGAGGTGTGTGTGGCTAAGCCACTACGAGACCATGGCAGATGTTCAGGCAGGAGATGACATGGTGGACTTGGCAGGTGGTCCTGGTGGCTTTAGGGAGAAGTGGAAACACTAGCCTGGTGGAGATGGAGTCCCAGGGTCGGATGATTGATGGGCTACGCAGGTGAGAAAGAGGGAGGTATCGAGAATGAGTCCTCATGTCCAGCATGCATCCTAGGAGGGGTGGTGGAGCTATTTCCTGGGACAGCAGGACTGGAAAGGGACAGAGCTATGGAGGAGGAAATTAATTTATTCATTGAGTAAATGTTTTTTGAACTCTTGCTGTGTACCTTGCACTGATACAGGCATGCAGGCAGAGTCTAAAACAAACCAACCTCCTTAAATTATCAAGCTTATATTCCAGCTTAGAGAAATCAAAAAGTAAGATAAATCGGTCAGGTATTTAGTATGTCAGATGGCCTGCAGCACTGCCTTGTACAGTGCAGGCAGGCATTAAACGTGGAATAAAGGACTCTAGGGAGGTGAACAGAGAGGCAGGGGGCAGGGGTGGAGGTGCAAGTTTAAATAGGGTGACCAGGAAAGACTTCAGTCAGTTAGAAAATGACACTCGAGCAAAAACCTGAACGAAATGCAAGAATAAGCCATGCAGCTGTCAAGAGGCCGAAGGAGCATCCTAGCCCATGGGAACAGCAGGTTCAAAAGCCACGAGGCTGGAGAAGTGTGAACGAGAGGGAAAGCCGGGTGGGATGGCTGTGGGTGCCGGATCACAGAGGGCCCCTCGGATCTTTGTCAGTTGTTTGTCAAGGTTTGGTTTTGGATATACTCAAGGTGCAGTCAATTTGGAACATCCCAGAGACTTGAGTCAACCGTGTGCTACGTGGATCTGGAATGCCAAGGAAAGTTCTAGGCTGGAGATGATAGTGAGTTATTTACCTGTAGTTAAAATAACCATGATTGGAGATGAAAGACCACCATTCAGACTCTGGCTCGTTCTCCCAGTCCAAGTTCATTTCTTCTACCCGAACGCTGGGCTTTCTGCCCCTGGGCCGTGTCCCTCCCACTTACCAGGCCTGGTTGCTCTTGTCCCTTCTCTTAACCCCTCCTCACTCTGTCTGTCCTGCTAAGCCCAACCAAGGCCCACATCTTCCTTGAGACCTTCTCTTTCCCGCCAGGCTCATCCTTGCTGACCCGCTTCTGGTTCCTTGCACAGTGACCGTCCACATCATGCAACTAGCATCTTCTTACACTCTGCTCCCTTGCCCACTGTGATTTTGTCTGAATGATGGAATTTCATAAAATGCGTGAATCACGCAGCTCTTTCCCAAGCTTGGAAAAACATTATCATTTATTCCAAAAGATCTGGCAGTTTTCACGGCCTCCATTTAGTGTTTGCCCAGGAGGTTGTACTGCCTTCCCTGTACTTACGTTATGTAAAATTAGCAGGTTTACTTATTTGTTTACTTGTTTGTTTTTTATTCTCTCATGAGAGCAAGGTCACCATTTCCCTAGTGTCCTACGTATCTACTGTTTGCTCAATTAATATTTTTTTATATGAATAGACAAGTGATTTTCAAAAACGTTTTACAAGATAGCATGGACCCAAGTTTTGGTTAAAAATGAACCATGCATGGGCTACCAATGTAAGCTATGCATCCAAGCTGACAACCAGATGAGAAGAAACCTTTAAAACGTGGCTGTTTGCACTTGTACAGGCAACAACGAGACAAATTACTCCCGTGCCTGGGGCCTAGGAAATGTCTTTGGGAAAAAAATCCAATTTTATTAAAGAGATAAAATCTGCAATTTGGAATGGGAGAATAGTATTTATTTTTTATTTTTTAAGAGACATGGTCTTACCCTGTCACCCAGGCTGGAGTGCTAGTGGCACGATCATAGCTCACTGTAGCCTCAAACTCCTGGGCTCCAGAGATCCGCCTGCCTCAGTCTCCTGAGAAGCTGAGAATATAGGTGTGCACCACCAAGCCTGGCTGTTTTTTTTTAATGTTTTGTAGAGACAGGGTCTCGCTATGTTGCCCACGCTGGTCTTGAATTCCTGGGCTCAAGAGATCCTCCTGCCTCAATCTTCTGAGAAGCTAGGAATATAGGTGTGCACCACCAAGCCTGGCTATGTTTTTTTTGTATTTTTTGTAGAGACAGGGTCTTGCTATGTTGCCCACGCTGGTCTTGAATTCCTGGGCTCAAGAGATCCTCTCGCCTTGGCCTCCCAAAGTTCTGGGATTACAGGTGTGAGCCACTGCAGCTGGCCTGAGAAAATAGTATTTAATGCTCTTATTTTCTATGAGACTTTCAGGATGGCTGGGGACTGCTGTCTCCTGTGCTGTTACTGTATCACTGTGTGATTCAGTGATACACGTCTCATCATCCTATCCTAAAGCAGTTCCATTTAAAGTGCTGATCCACAAACTGTTGGTGGATCACAATTAAGATAGATAAGAGTTTTTACCTGAGTGTAAATAATGCATGCACTTCTTTCATTGAGAATGTCTTGCTGTGAAAAATATCAGCATGCCTGGTAATGTTGTGGATTCAAATTAGGGTGCAAGCCCCCTTTTTTTCTGAACAGACCATTTGCAGACTGGCTCTGGTCCATGGGCCACATTATGAGTGCACCAGGCTGAGTGTTTTTTATGCTTGTGACTTAACTCCCCAAATACACCACAGCTGTGGTCAGATATGATGGTTGCTAGAATAGATACTCAAGGAGAACTCGATGATGGTGGATTGAACGTTGGCCGGGGAGTACAGTGGCTCTCTCAGTACCCAGAACTCCAGCTGCCTCTTCACTCCTCCTGTTTGATGATTTCCCGTACTGTCTCTGACCTGCAGAATAAAATCTTTATCTACCGGGGGAAGGAGTACGAGAGGCGAGAGGACTTCAGCCTGCGGCTGCTGACGCAGTTCCCCAACGCGGAGAAGATGACCAGCACCACGCCCCCGGGAGAAGACATCAAGTCCTCCCCGAAGCAGTGCATCCTTGCTGTGGGGAAGAAAGACCCAGAGGCTCTTCAACCTGGTGCAGCCCCAGCTAACCCAGAGAGCCCAGGGGTTGCGGTCCCTTCTTTGCAGACAAAGGTGTCCTGTGTCCGCAGCCCGCCCATTTAGACATTCTGCTGCAGGTTCCCATTCTATGTAAAGTACTTGGGACCCTAATATCCTTAGCTGGTGGGTATGAAGTCATTAAAGGGGAGAGATGATAAGCCGATCTTGAACGTGAAAGGATACAGTTTGTAGCCAGATAGGGAGCTTGAGTAGAACATAGACTTCCTGTTCTGGATTCTGTTGCAGATTTTGAAACAGTGTATCTGCAACTGGGGGTGATGGCGGGAGACCTCTTTCTAAGACGAGATCATTAAATCAGAGAAGGAGCCCTTCCCGCTGAGCTGGTTTTAAAGCCTGACTTTACCCAGTTACCGGGTGGGTGGCGTTGGGTTTTAACCTCTTCATTTTCACACTCTTCATCTGTAAAAGGAGGATAATAATATCCATCTTGTGGTGTTGTGTATATTAGAGAAACATGTTCAAAACACCCAGTGCAGTGCCCGGCTGTGGCACTGGAGAAACAGACGATATCCAAAGAGCAAAGCAATTCCTGTTGCCTGGGCTCTGGCATTCAGAGGGATGTTTGTTCAAAAGAAATTATTTGAAACCATTTCTAACCACTTATTTCCCGATATCTCATGGATGCCTGTTTTCCTGTGGCGAGGATGTTTGCCGGGTGTCTGACCCATGGAAATGTCCTAGGATCAATGCCTGACTGAGGCATTTCAGTGATACATAAGGGAACCCCATTTTCAATGCAGTCCTGGCGTTCGGGTCAAAGGGAGCGATTGGCGCCGGTGGCATTTCCGGCGGGGAAGCAGGAAGAACAGGGGGCCCTGCTGCCTGACACCTTCCTGGCCCAGTTCCTTTCTTTCCTTAACGAGCTTCTCAGACATGCAGTGCTTCACTGTGAAGCCCGTGATGAACCTGCCGCCCAGCTACAAGGATAAGCCAGTTCCGGAGCAGATCTTAAAGTGAGTGGTTCTATATTTTTTAAAAAACATAGCTGGGTGCTGTGGCTCACGCCTGTAATCCCAACACGTTGGGAGGCTTAGGTGGGAGGATCACTTCAGTGCATGAGCCAGGAGTTCAAGACCAGCCTGGGCAATATAGCAAGATCCCATCTCTAAAAAAAAAAAAAAAAAAAACAAAACAAAACTTTTTTTTTTTAATCATTAGCCAGGAATGTAGTTGTTTGCAGTCCCAGCTACTTGGGAGGCTTAGGCAGAAAGGTCACTTGAGGCCAAGAGTTTGAGCTATGATCATGCCACTGCACTCCACCCTGGGCAACAGAGCAAGACCCTTTCTCTTAGTTAAAAAAAAAAAAAAACTTTTGTTGCTTTCACACCCTTTGTCAGAAGTACATAAAAACCCAAGCCTTAAATTCATTACAGTTTGGAAGACCTGTCTATTCTATTCTGAGCATAAGATAAAAGCTTAGTAATTCAAAGGGATGCAGTGGGGGTTGTTTTTTTAGGCAGAGGGAAATGACTGCTAGGTTTCAGATCCCTGAGTATTTTCACTCAGAAGCATCACTGGGGGATTAGGCCCCAGTGACTGAGGGCCTCTTCCCTTCTCTTGAGAAGCTAAATGTTAATGGGATTGCTAGAACTTTTATAAAACTATACAAATTTGGGTGTAAGTACATAGGCCTTTTACAATTGTGAGCTGCGAAATAAATTCATAAATTATATGAAAGTAAGATATGAAATATAATCAAATCGTGCACTGCCTCCAGCCTTCAGTGTGGAGAGTCTGTTGGTTGTGAGGCAGCTCAGGGGATACAACTCAGCCCGGGGCAGGTGGATCCCAGGTTTTGTTGAAGTCAGGTCCAGGAGTGCTTGTTTGATGAGAGGTTACAGCCTCGTTGCTGTGTCTTGCTCCAGCTACTACAGAGCCAATGAAGTGCAGCAGTTCAGATACTCCCGGCCGTTCCGGAAAGGAGAAAAGGACCCGGACAATGAGTTTGCTGTGAGTCCACCCCTTTTTCCTCTCTACAACACGGTAAAGTAGACATCGAAAAGGGAGCCCTTCTCTCTAGCCAGCAAAGGAAGCAGAAACACTGGCACCCCTGGGAACAGAGGCTTCCCCTGCAAATTACCTAGATAGCAAGTTACCAGCGCAATAGAAAATTCTAGACTGGAAGTCTAGAAACTGGGCTCTGCTCCTGGGCCAGCTGCTAATAGGACCCTGGACAAGTCACACCTGTCTGGGCCTCAGGCTTCCATCTGTAAGGTGAGAAGTCCCAAGTGGATCTCTTTCAGCTTTAAACATCCAGAATCCTTAAATTGTATGAGAAAGTGTGGCCCACTCACGCAGGAGGCGTTTGGGAATGCAGTCTCACTTCCCTGAACCCGGGAGTTTGGCTGTTCTGCCCGGGAACTGACCAACATTCCATGTTTTCCTTTCCTGCCACCAGACCATGTGGATTGAACGGACCACGTATACGACGGCCTATACCTTTCCCGGGATTCTCAAGTGGTTTGAAGTCAAACAGATTTCCACAGTGAGTCATTCGAAATGGGAACTGAGAAAAAAACTTTGTCTCCAAATATAATCACGGCCTTTGTTCGGTGCCCTCTGCAGTTCGCACCAGCGAGGCCAGCCTCCTCCGGCCAACTTTGTTTTTCAAAAGAGAAACAAAAGGCATGCTTGTATTATAGAGCTCCTTTGTAAAACTGATGTTACAACACCAACCCTAAAGGTTACTCGCAGTGAATGACTCTTTTGTGACTGGAGGAGTGTTGTCTCCTCCCTGATCCTGCCAGCCGCAGAGGCATGTTTGGAATGCCACTTTGGAGCTTCCTGCCCGGTTCCATCTTCTCTCCCAGAGCCCTTTCTCTTCTCTTATTCTCAGCTGATCACATCACCGGTCACCCCAGACTCCTCCCTCTTCATCTTGCCCAGAAGCTGCTCATTTTACCTTTTCAATACTTACTAAATCTGTTTTATTTCCAGCCTTCTAATTGGCCTCCCTGCCTTGGTCCACTTTCTTCACTGCCTCTGTGTGAATCCCATTGAGGAAACCTGACCATTTCATTCATTCTGATGCTTAGAGCCCTCCGTGGGCTGCCCAGGGCTGGAGTATAAAGCCCATACTCCTTAGCCCATGCATATAGGCCTTAGCCACCTGGCTCTTCCCCTCACCTCCTAGGGAATCTATTGGAACAAAACTGCTCGTTTCATGCTGTTTCAGTCCTCCATGACCTTGGATCATCTCTGTGTAAAATGTCCACTCGCCACTCCTGAACCTCGCTAACTCCCGTGAGGTGCAGTTTAGGCACCATCTTCTCCATGAAGCCATCTCTGGAACACCCAGGCTGGGTCGGAGGGCCCGTGTCTGTGTGTTGTTGCATCCCGGGCATGTTTCTAACCTACCACGTTTCCATGTCTTGAGACCCCACTAAAACCGCAAGCTCCTCCCAGCCGTGAAGTGCATCTTAATCACTTTTGTAACTATGGTGCATGGCCTGGTACTGAGCACAAAGCAGGTGTCCAAGAAATAGTTCTGGAACAAATCTGAAGTCTGATGGGTCATAGATCATCATTCTTCAAGCATGGGTGTGATTTTTGGACAGAGACTTTTGGAGTCAAGTGTGGAGTAGGAGGTCAGCTCACTGGCGCTGGCTAAAATGAAGAGGAGATGGTTCTTCGCAAAAGCTGGCTTTGAAGGCGTTTCCGTAGGAAGAGCTCTCTCTGACTCTGTGCTGCATCTCATTTCATTTTCATCCAACATTCAGCCAGAACAATCTAACACATCCTGTTATTTCTGACCTCCGTTAACCACGGGATCCATGCTGAGGTTACTTATGTGTGGTCCGAATCCTCGGCTTCGGGCATCACTTGCGTTTTCTCACGAGGAAGCATCAGACGTTCTGCCCGTGGACATTCTTGGCTGTGCAGATGTGTCTCAGATCTGATATCTGCCATTCTGTTGTCACTGACCTCACAAATCGCCAAGGAAGCTCCGTCTAAGAAATAGTTCTTACTACAGCTCCAGTGTTTTTCTACTCGGGTTTTCTGCAGCCACTCTGCCCGGAGGAATATTCTTTACTGTAGCTCCAATTTTTAAGTCCTCATTCTACTTCCTAGGGAGATTTTAAATAGCTACTTTGCATCTTACCGCCCTGTCAGAAAACTGCAGAATCCTAATATGCATGACCTTGAGCAGCAACACTTCCCTCTTGTGTAGCTTATGGGTGTGTTGCAACTCTAGAGGGGACTGGTTGAACTTTTTTTCTTTCTTTGCTTGGAGCTGACCAATGTCCTTGTCCCCCCATGTGCTCTGTCACGCAGGAGGAGATCAGCCCTCTGGAGAACGCCATCGAGACCATGGAGCTGACCAACGAGAGGATCAGCAACTGCGTGCAGCAGCACGCCTGGGACCGGTCGCTCTCCGTGCACCCGCTGTCGATGCTGCTCAGCGGCATCGTGGACCCTGCTGTCATGGGCGGCTTCTCCAACTATGAAAAGGTGGGCTGGGCCCCAGAACCCCACTGGTGGCCATTGTGCCACTGGTGAATTCGTTTCCTGCAACTTCTCTGGGAGATGTCTCCTCTCTGTGTGAACAGGCACGTGGAGTTAATGCAAAGATTGGCCCTGACCTCACACCTCTTACAGCCAGGGGTGCAGACCACTGCCTGGCAAACCCTCACTGAAGTAACCCACTGTGCCCCTGGTCACTTCACCTGCTGTCCTCTCTCCCACTGCCCCTGAGAGGTATGGGGTGAACATGTGGACCCCAGAGCCAGGATGCTCGGGGAGGGAAGCAGCATCTCTGGGGAAGGCAGAGCCTCTCTCTTCAGAATTAGCTTCTAGCAACCCCTGCCCCTGACTGGGTGTGCCATGGGCTGTATGGACAAATGGTGGACCTGGGTCTACAAGTAAATTAGCTAAGTCTTCTATCTGTTATTCTGAGCAAACATAAAAGGAGTACTCAGCACAACTGAATCCCTTGTGTAGGGTGTGGATATAGCACTGTCTGAAATGCAGGTGATGCATTCGATGTATGTTAAGTACAATTCATAGGGGCAGCATTTTTCATTGTTACGGAATGCATTCAGTAGCTAAATATTTTTGGAGTCCTCTTGAATATAGAGTGACACATTTGGCAAGGAAACCCCCGTGGAGTCTCCTGGAGAGTGGGTGAAAAGAAAGGGGTCAGCTGAGAAGAGCGAGCGCTAAGTGGGCTGGTGCTCTGGGGTCCCCTGGGAAGGACAGGGGCTTTGTGGTCAGTCTCCCCTGGGCCCCAATTCTGACTTCCCATTGGCTGCTGTGTACTATTGGGCAACACACTTCACCTCTCTGAGCTCCCCATATCTGTGAAGTGAGGAAATTACCTAGCTCACAGGATTGACTGGAGGACTAAGGGAGCCCTCCTGCACACAGGGGCCTTCATGCAGTGCTTGCATAGAGTTGAGGCTTCACCAGCGTCAGTTTCTTCCTACCTCCATCTGTCTGCTTGGAGCAGAACATGTAATTGAAATGCTCTTCATGGGTGGTACCCCTGATGCTCTGTGGCTGCTGCTATAGTAATCTTCATTCTTCTGTTTTCCTTTAACTTTTTAGCCTTTTGTAGTCTTACTATACTCAGCAGTTGGGAAAGACTCAATGCCAGAGAGAAATCCCAGTTTGCCCATGTTAGGTTGCAATGATAATAATGTCCAACATTACAATGGAAGTCAATGCAAAAATAGGATCCAAAACATTAGTACAATACTTTTTAAATACTATAATGCTTTAGTGTGTACTTTTTCATATACACTCCCTGGTGCTGATTTTCATGTATTTTTCCCAAGTATCAATTTTTACAGAATGCCCCTAACCCATAGATTTATATATGCCATTATGTGGAATAATATATAATTTCATGTGAAGTTTTTCCAATGTGACAGTCTTCTAATTAAAATGGGGAGGGGGAAAGCAAGGATAAGCATAAATTTCAGGACCTTTGGCTTAAAACACTAATTTATACTTTTAATTAATATGTATGAGTTTGTATATTTCTAAACATAAGAAAAAGGTAAACTCATTCATCGCTAGGACCTATTGTGATCAATTGAGAAACACATCGTTGCATACTTGATGTATGTGACCTATTTTAAGGCAACTCTTTGTTCGTCCCCTAAGTGATAGGAACACAGGAGCTGTGTGCTGTGAGTCATCAGCCTTTTCTGTTATGAGGCAAAACTCTGCTAGAAAAATGAATTTCGGGGCACTCTGCTCTGATATTCCCTGACTGAAGTAGTCATTGCTTTTGGAACTTCAGTGCGGTTTATCATTTATCAAAAAATTGCTTTAACTTTCAAATATTTAAACTGCTCGGATATTGAAAGGTAAAAGTAGATGCAATGTGAGTAGATACTACTTTTCATTTATGTTGACCCTCCCTCAAGATGGGATTGTGGCTAGAATGAGCTGCTATGTGGTTGTATTGTTCATGCTTCCTTTTTTACTGTACTGGGGCTGCATATGTTTTTATTCTTTGTTTTATTAGTTTGTTAAGGCTGCTGTAACAAAGTTCCCCAAACTAGGTGGCTTAAAACAAAAGAAATTTATCATTTCACAGTTTTGGAGGCAAGAAATCTGAAATCAAGTTGTCACAGTGTTGGTTCTTTCTAAGGGGAGAATCTTGGTTCTATCCAAGTGCCTGTGCCTCTCTCTAGCTTCTAGGTGGTTTGCTGAAAAGCCTTGGTGTTCCTGGTCGAGCAGATGGCTGTCTTCTCCTCACACCCCCCCCCTTTTTTTGCCCCACATTGTTGCCTTGGGTAGAATGCAGTGACATCATTGTAGCTCACAGCAACCTCAAACGCCTGGGCTCACGAGATCCTCCTGCCTCAGCCTCCCGAGTAGCTGGGACTACAGGTGCTCACTAGCATACCCAGCTAATTTTTCTATTTTTAGTAGAGATGGGGTCTCGCTCTTGCTCAGGCTAGTCTTGAACTCCCGAGCTCAAGCCATCCTCCCACGTTGGCCTCCCAGAGTGCTAGGATTACAGGCATGAGCCACCATGCCCAGCCCTCCTCGCATCGCTTCACCTCGTATTCTCCCAGTATGTGCACATGCCAGTCTCCAAACTTCCCCTTTTTATAAGGGCAACAGTCATATTGGAGTAGGGGTTCATCGTACTCCAGTGTGACCTCATGATAACTCATTACATCAGAAGACCTATTTCCAAGTATTTTGAGGGCACACATTTCAACCCCTAACATCTGCCCACAAGGTAGAGTTTGCATGTATTCTGTTTGCCACACAAAATGAGCCAATTACTTTTGTAATTGTATTCTGTAGTTTCAGGAGTTCTTGGGTTTCATACCATGGGATTTTGGCTTTCCCAGCAGTGAGGCAGATGAGTGAAGGGGAACTTTGAAGGTTGGTCTTTGATAGCACTTCTAGAAGAAGGTTAAGGTCCAGGGAGGAAACCTGTGACTCCCGCCTTAGCCTCTGTTGGAAATGTTTGCTGCAAAATTCTGTTTCTCTTTCCTAATGAATTCTGTCTTTAAAATGGTCTCCTACATAAGGCCTGTGTTTGGAATTTAAGTTTGGTTTTTATTTGCCTATGCTAGGGCCTTAGCTGGAGGGGCCATGAATGTTTATTGATGAACATGGTCCTGACATACAATGATAAGGGCAACCAGCATTTCATATTTTTAAAATGTCTTCACATCTATCCCTCATTTTGTTTTCAAAATAACCTTTGGATAGGTGATTAGCGAGAAAGTACAGATGTTAATATTCACTTAAGATAGGGGAAAATGTGATACAGTCCTTATCACACGGAAGAGCAGAAAAACTGTCAGCTACATCTCCTGCCTGTTAACTTTTTGCTCCTTCCCTTATAAAAATCTATGCACTTAATTGAATTAGTAACCTTAATTCAATTATTAACCAGTTGTCGTTTGGCCTTTTCTTATTTGATTAGTGAGTTTGTGTGTGTGTGTTGATCATTGAGAATGTAACCTTGTAGCAATTTGCATGATTCCAGAAAGACTACAGAATAGCACATACTTTTTAAAACTGTCTACTCTGGTATGAGGGCTATCCCAGGAGAGGAATGAATTTTTAGTTAGACATTCCTGATTTATCAGAACATAAGACATTTTTCACCCTTCCAGGCTTTCACCCCTCCCTTTTAGGATCACATGCACAAATGGGAATGTGTTCTAGTTAATTCTAATTAATACTTGCACTTGCTCTGCTTTTAGGCTTTCTTTACAGAGAGGTACTTGCAGGAGCATCCTGAAGACCAAGAGAAGGTCGAGCTGCTAAAGCGACTGATAGCATTACAGGTACCGGGGGGCGGTGTGGGGTGGCCGGCCACAGTGAGTGCAGGACTCCACCACGTTCCCCTGGGCCTAAGTCTGCAAGGCCATGTTCAGGGTTGCTTTTCTTTTTCTAACCCTTATGGAACTGCGACCTATCTACACATTTGTTTGTTTGGCAAAGTGACTTAGGAGTGGCATGTGATTAAACTGCACAGGGTTGACAGGGGCCTTCTTAGAGCTGGGACAAAAGTCCATCCATTGGTTCCCTGGCCTGTGTTTCTAACTGAGAGATGTCGGCCTTGGTTTTTTTCTCTCTCACGACTTCAGTGGACATTGGTGAAAAATGCAGCCGTCCACTTCAGCCTAAGGCTCAAAGCTGTCAGTCGCTCACCCGCGGAGGTACCCAGGGCTCTGTCGGGTTTGCCCCTCAGCCCTTGCAAGGTTGAGGGCCGACTGTACCTTTATTGTGCGTGTTTTTCCACATTGTTGACCAAAGTCCGTCCGGTTCCCAAGCCCTAAGCTGAGAAGTGGCCTCATCGGACGGTGCTGTGTGTTCTAGCCCCCACCCTGCCCTTCCCCAGCCCCCAGACCTCAATGATTCTTCTCCTTGAGCCCTATCTCATTCCTCCTGTGCCCCTCTCGGCAGATGCCTCTGCTGACGGAAGGGATCCGCATCCACGGGGAGAAGCTGACGGAGCAGCTCAAGCCGCTGCACGACCGCTTGTCTTCCTGCTTCCGGGAGCTCAAGGACAAAGTCGAAAAGCTCTATGGGGTTATAACGCTGGTAGGCTCGGGCTAAGCAGCCTTCATGCTTTTTCTGGCTTCTTCCATCTTTTATGACGCTGATCAGTTTTGCAGACGCCAGATGAGTCGTAATAGCTTAGATACGGCATGAAAGCACCGGGGCAGGTGGGAGAGAGCACGTTCCGCTCTTGATGGCTCTGAGCAGTCTGTGAGCCGAGACGGAGCTGCTCAAACTCAAGCAGCCACCAGACCCACCGGGAGGGCTTATGAAAACACGGGTCGCCGGGCCATATCCCCAGGGTTTCTGATTCCGTAGATCGGGGCTTGGGGCCCACGTAGTTACATTTCTAACTAATTCCCAGTTGATACTGACCCTGCTGGTCTGGGGCAACAATTTGAGAACCACTACCTTAGAAGCTGAGGTTTTCCTAAGCTTAGACCCTGCTTATTCCTTCCTGTCTAGCCAAATTCTTATAGTTTTCGCTCCTCTTAGAAATATCATCTACTTTGATGAAAAGTTTATAGTCTTAACACCTTTGAAGGGGAGAAAGAATGGTGAATTGCATTTTTCAATGCATGTAGCTGATTTTGTGATTTTTTTTTTTTTTTGGACAGCTTTAACTTTCCTCTAGCTTCACGGATCTCCTTTTTCTTGAGTTCACCCTGTTCTTTTTAGTCGTCTTATTCTTCAAGCCCTGATTTTCAAATTCCTTCCTCAAATCAGACCTGTGAATTTCTTTTCATGTTCTCTTCTCCCTTATTCCCATACATCCATCTCCGCTGCAGTTTCCGCCGGAGTCTCTTTTTAATCATCTTTTCCAGCCCTCAGAGTTCATTTTTGTCTTCTTCCTAAGAATTTGCCTTCTAACCTGCTGCTAGTTAAGAGTTTTCTTCTCGGAACATTTGTCTTTGGCACACGATTTTCTAGAAAGCAAAGACTGTGATTTTGACTTAATGAACTTAGTCATTATTAGAACGAGGCCAGTATTAGTACATTTAATGCAGTGGTAGCTGCGGGTAATACTACTTGTGGCATTTCTTGTGCACCTAGATCAGTGTTCCAACACCGCTTAAGATTCGCCAATTTAAGCTTCAGGTCTTCAGCTTCCATCTACAATTTTTCTCTTAGGCCAATATTTCATTTAAAAAAAAAAAAAAAGACTGGAAGAAGCTAAGCTGGAGAAGCAGACAGAGGGTTCTGCTGTTTCATTGGTGGGCAAAACGCATCTTAGTTTTTCCTCTGTCATGTGTCTGGATAAAAATCGTGACGACTTTTTCTCTAGTCTTAGAAACAAGGTAGGTTTAACCGAAGTTGTGTCTGTGGCTAAGAATATAAACATTTACAGTATTTAACAACTGAGGCAGCACAATCACCAACCAACCACTCAGAATGGGGTGCCAGCCCCCAGATAAACAGGCAGCCATGCCAGCTCGTAGGGGCCGAGTTGCAGCCACCTAACCCCGAGGGGCTGTGTGTTTTTCAGCCACCCAACCTGACAGACAGGAAGCCAAGCCGCACGGGCTCCATCGTGCTGCCCTACATCATGTCCTCCACTCTGCGGAGGTTGTCCATCACCTCCGTGACGTCCTCTGTGATTTCCACCTCTTCAAACTCCTCTGACAATGCTCCCTCCAGACCAGGATCTGATGGGTAAGGGTTTGATCTTTCACTTTTAGAAGGGGTGGGGTGATGCCTTATTGATACTTGCCTCTGGTCACCACAGTGAAGCTTAGTCAATGTAGGTGCGTCACCCCCTGAGAAAAATAATTCAGAGTTCATGGTTATTAGCCTTTGGGTCACTGTCACTATCTCTCTCCTGAGGAAATGTCATTCTTAACATAATGATAACAATAGTTACTAAAAGTGAAGAATGAAAAAAATCACACCACCCTGTTCCATACCTTATATAATTTTTTCATTATTTCAGTTTTTAAAAACAATTGTTAAATTCATATTTATTTCATGAATAGGTAATATAATCACATGGTATGAAATTCCAAAAGTACATGAACAATCTCCCTTCAATGTCTGACTGTCAGTGACGAATGTCACTTCCCGGAAGCAAATGATGTTAACATTTCAGGTTCTTAGTAAGCAAGTTCTTTGTAAATACACAGGCAATACCTAAATACTTGTTATTCTCAACACTTTTTTAAATACAAATGGTAGCATTCTCTTAATCTTTGTTTCATTTAATATATCTTGGAACTTATCCCGTTTCAGAACATAAAGAGGCTCCTCCTTATGCTTTCTGTAGTTGTAGACATCTCATCATGTGTCTGTACCGTGATATAAGTTGAGTATCCCTTATCTGAAATGCTTGGGACCAGAAGTATTTTGGATTTTTGATTATTTTTGGATTTGGGGATATTTGCATTATACCAGTTCAGCATCCCTAATTCAAAAATCTGAAATCCAAAATGCTCCATTGAGCATTTCCTTTGAGCAACATGTCAGGACTTAAAAAGTTTCAGATCTTGGAGTACTTGGGATTTTGGAGTTTTGGATTAGGGATGCTCAAATTATATATTCCACCCATGCCTACTGGACATTGAGTTGGTTTCAGTCTTTCACGGTCACTGCTATGTGGCAATTAATAACCTTAAATGTAGATTATTTTGCATGTATACTAGTCTATCAGTATGAGAAAAATCCTGTAAGTGAAATGGCTCTGTCAGAGATACATATTTAGAATTTTAAAAATTATTTCTAAGATGACTTCCATAGGGATTAAATCAGTTTACATTGCTGCCAGCAACATACAAGAGCACCTGGTTACCCATCCCTTGCCACCAGATTCTATTAATAGTATCAGTCTTCTTAATTTTTGCTAATCTGATAAGTGGAAAATGTTTTCTTGTATAGGTTTTTTTTGTTTGTTTTTTTGTTTGTTTTTTTTTTATTTCTCTTGTTTTATGTGAACTTGAGCATCTTTTCATTTGTTTAGTAGCTGTTTGTATTTTATTTCCTGTGAACTGTGTTCAAATGCTTTTTTCTGTTGGATTGTTGGCCTTGTATAATATGAGTTGAAATATTTCCCGCAATTTCTTTTTCATCTTCTGACTTCTAAGTTTTTGCTTCACATGTTTTGTTTGGGTTGTGCTGATTTTTTTTTTATGTAGTCAATAAAATCAATATTTTATTTTATGACTTCTGAACTTTATGTCACAATTAAAGGCCTTTCCCACTCTACCTTTTTTTTTTTTCTTTAACTTTTAGGGTTTCACTATTCACAATTAAATCTGTGATTCTTTGGAATTTATTCTAATATAACACATGAAGGATGGAGCCAAATTTTTTTTTCCAAATGGCCACCCAGTTTGCCCTATAACATTTAGTGAGCAAACCATCTTTTTTCTACTAATTCGCAATGTCACTCTTACCAAAATTCAGATTTCTCTATGTTCTTTAGTCTGCTTATGGACTTTTCCCCTATTTCCTTGATCTGCCTATCTATTCATGCACCAAAACAGTGTAGTTTTAATTACTGTAGATTTAAAACATTTTTATTTTCTAGTATTTCTTTTCAGAATTTAATCTGTCTAGTTTTGCTCATTGCTCACTCTTGGATTAATTTGTCTAGAATCCTATCACTGTTTTTATTAGGATCATGTTAAATTTGTGGACTAACTTTAGGAAGATTGATGGCTTTTTGATGTTGAGGCTTCCTTGCCAAAAATATGAAATGCCTTTCTGTATGTTTAAATTGAAAATATTTGAAAGAAGTTCATTTATAGTTGTGTTCTGTCTAAGGTTACTATTAATGTTTTTAAGCAATCTATTACTAACATACTAGAAACTGTTAAAAGAAAAAATGCTTTATAACTTCACTTAGAGATAACCATGTTAAAGTTTAGTTATATTGATATAACACAAAAAAGTATGTGTCCTTTTTATACCAGTGGAAAAGTACTATGTCTGCCATTTTGTGGCCCGCTGCTTTATTTAATATAAATGAGTATTTACACATCATGAAGTATTTAAGATAGTGTTAAATATAAGTCAAGTCACTTGACTCATTCCATAAATTTTTAATTCTACATTATAATAACTATATCATAAAAATAACCTATCCAAATGGCACCCTACCTGGAAATCAAATATATAATTTTTCTTAAATTATTTCCACTTTCTTTTCCATTTACATAAATATCTTTACATAGCTCCAGTTATAACACAGATAGAGTTTGGTAGTTTGCTTTTCCTCCTTGTCTTATTAGCATTTTCCATATTGCTGTGTAATCTCTATTGGTATCAGTTTTTATTGCCCTTTCTGATGGCAGTAGACCATTGCATCATACAAATATACCATAATTAACCCTTCCCCTACGGTAGACTATTTAAGCTATGTCCTTATTTCTGAACAATTAATCATAAAAGTTAATTATAAATTTTAATGCAAAAATATTGTATCAGTATAAAATATATTTTTATTATTAAAAATTGTAGGAAACACATGTGTACATATAGCTTTCTGGGTATTAGTTAGGATGCATTCTAAGAAGTGTAGTGTAGGTAGGATTTGAATGCAAGCTCTCTGGCTCCGGAGCATGTGCTGTTATCTGTTGCATAAAGCTGTTTGTGGAATTTTTTTACTTGGTGGATTCTGTCTTTGCCCGTGTGTTTCATTAAGACCTTTTCCTGCGTCAGATAAATATTGACTAAGATTTTCATCTACTCATTTGATGGTCTCATTTCTGTATGTTCACACCTTGAGATGTTTGTTCAGTTGGGATTGAAAATTTAGATTTGGAACCTGAGAGCGAAGTCATGGATCCAGATTAGTGATATGAGCCGTCAGAACACCCCCAGACCTTGTGGAGTGAATTTTGACTGCCAGGTGCTCCATGTTTGTGACTTTTGTCCCTTTTCCCGGCTTGCAGGTCAATCCTGGAGCCACTTTTGGAGCGCAGGGCCTCGTCAGGTGCCAGAGTCGAAGACCTGCCCCTCAGGGAGGACGGCGAGAACCGGATCAGCAAGTTTAAGAGAAAAGACTGGAGTCTGAGCAAGTCCCAGGTCATTGCAGAGAAGGCTCCAGAACCTGACCTGATGGTAAAAAAAAAAAAAAAAGAAAACAGAAAAAAAAAACATGAGTGCACCGGAGGCTTGCTGCCACCCACCCTGTCCCCAGGCACGTCCCATGCCCTCGGTGGCAGTGCAGCACCAGACAGAGGCCTGGCTGTGCCCTGTCTCAGGACACGGCGGCCTGTGGTAGTGTCAGATTGCAGATTGCGGTGAGAAAAGCACATAGGGAGAATTTCAAGTCTCTAAATCAATATTGGTGCAAGATCTTGGACCCACAGCATAAACGTGCGGTTGATGCCTGGAGTTGTGGTTCTCGCCACTGTGTTCCATGAGTCAGTCCAAACTTCTCATTTCTATTTTGTAATTTTTTTTTTTTAAATGTACTTTTTCTTCCATTCGCCACATCGAGTGGTTAGTGTGGCAAGACCAACTTTCCCTGAGAATCGAGGTGGCTTATTTCCAACATAAATGGCACACAGTCCAACGATGGGCAAAGTCACGTCCAAAGCCAGCCAGGAAATAACCCGTGGTTCCGTGGTCTTAGGTAGCGTCTCCGGCCTGGTGCCCACCAGATGACAATGCGGGAAGCTTAAAAATGGCTCCAGGAATTAGGTCCTTCTGCAGGTTTCTGGGCAGCAGACAGGGCTGCCCAGAGCCTTGCTGGGCTCAGCCTTCCTCCCCGTGAGACCGTTTTGCCGTGTTTTCCTCCTTGGTCCTAGAGCGCGGCCAGGAAAGCACAAAGGCCGAAGAGTCTCCAGCTGGTGGACAATCGGCTGACGCCGTTTCACGGTTCTTCGCCTCCCCAGTCGACGCCCTTGAGCCCGCCTCCGCTCACCCCTAAAGCTACCAGGACCCTAAGTAAGTTCTCCTGTATCCCTTGTATTCTTTTTACTAGGGAACGGAGCATGTTTATGGATCTGAGCAGTTTTAATTAAATCAGCTACAAAGTATGTAAGACCATATTGGTTCGATCCAGTGGTGGTGGTGTGAGTGTATGATACAGTTAGCCCAGATTTTAGCCAGGAGGCCTTGGGCCACAAGGACTCGTTAAGCTTTTCTGTATAGTGACCCCAAGGGTCTTAATGTCCCTTTTCCAATTGTGAAGGTATAAATGAGGTAGAGCTGGACTAAGGCCAGACAGAAAGCAAATAACTTATGAATGAACCATTGGGTACATAGACCTGTATGGGGACAAGTATACTGGTTCCATATACTACTTACAGTCTAGCTTGGGGAACCGGGGTACACAACCCTTGAAGAGAATTACAATGTACCCGTCGTACAGAGGCACAGTGGAGGCATCAATCTGTCAGTGCCAAATGGCAGACAACTGTCAACCGAGTTTTAATCAGGTAGTTTCCTGGAGAACTGGGTATTTTCCTAAGCGCTTGGGAATATCAGAGAACACAGTACTACCATAAGTTCCAGAAAATAGTCTCATCTTCAGCTTAATAGTAAAACACCTTCAGCAAAAAAAAAAAAAAAAATAGAAATTTCACTTCAGAGCATGTGAAGCTTGTGGAGCCTTCTGGCGAGTGAAGGGTGTTACCTTTGTCACGTGGGGCAAGAGGTCTTTCTCATTCTGTCCACAGAAACCATAGAATATGGCTTTATGGCTCACACCTGTAATCCCAGCACTATGGGAGGCCGAGGCGGGAGGATTGCCTGAGGCCAGGAGTTTAAGACCAGCCTGGACAATATAGCGAGACCCTGTCTCTACAAAAAATAAAATTTGCCAGGCGTGGTTGGCGCTTGCCTGTAGTTCTAGCTACTCTGGAGGCTGAGGCAGGAGGATCACTTGAGCCCTGGAGTTTGAGGCTACAGTGAGCTATGATTGTGCCCTTGTACTCCAGCTTGGGCAACAGAGCAAGACCATGTTTCTAAACAAACTGAAAAAAAAAAAAAAAAAAAAAAAAAACAACCAAGAATGTGGCTTTAGTAATTTGATTGACCAGGTTGATTTACGTCAATGCTTAGATCTGCTTATAATGGGAAGCAGAATTTTTATGAGATTCTTTGACACATTCTTCTCTGTGTACTTAATGTCATTTCTAGGCTCCCCGTCTTTGCAGATAGACGGACTGGTGACTGCTGCTGTCCCGCCCCCACCGCCCCCCAAAAGCAAGCCCTATGAGAGCAGCCAGAGGAACTCCACCGAGGTAGGGAGACGATGGCTGAGTGTGGCCAGGGAGCACCACTCTGCAAAGACAGCAGTGGCTTTTGCAAGCTTTTCAGCGGGCAGGTTTGCCCGTAGACCGAATCGATTCTCGGTTCATTCTTGAAACCACAAGAGATAGGAAAGTTTTCAATAGGAAGAAAAGATAGGCAAGCAGACCTTTTCCTACGATTGAAGGTAGAGCGAACATCCTCTCTACCTCACCGTAGGGACAGGGGCGTGAAATAAGAAGTGAGTTCTAGTTCATATTGGAAAAGTTTACTTCTAAGTGAGGGACAGTCATTCTGCAATGGCCTCACGTGGGTTTCCTTCATTCACTCAACAAACTTCTGTTGAGTGCCTTCTATATATACATGCCAGGAGCCCGAGTGTTGGGGATGTGGCAGTGATTGTGTGTATGTGTCTGATTAGCTCGAGGAGAACAAGGGAGGGCAAGTCAGTCTTATTTCCCTTTACACTTTGCAAAGGCTGCTCAGATAAACTCAGATCAATTGGAAGCTAAAGAAGAAAGTGGGAAGGAGAAGGGAGAGTTGGGAGGGAAGGTAGGACTCACGTCCGATTTCACGTGTCTGCTCCTGCAGATTGCTCCTCCGCTGCCTGTCCGAAGAGAAGCCAAAGCCCCGCCTCCCCCACCTCCAAAAGCTCGGAAGTCTAGCATCCTCTCTTCTGAGCCTGGCTCCCAGTAAGGACCTTGCCCTCTCTCTGAACCTCCGAGTGCCTTGGCCACCTGCCGCCTGAGACCTGGCCTCCAGGAGCCGGAGTGCTCATCACACGGGGCTCCCTGCTGACTGCGCTGCCTGATCTGGGATGCTTTTGTTCTTCCGAAAGCTCCTCTTTGGTCGCTGTGTGAGGCCATGCCACGTCCCCCTCCAGTCCACAGGGAGTTCCAGAATTGGCCAAAAATCTTGTGTATTTTTCAAAGGAAAGATCTCCTTCACCGTTAATAAATTTCAGCCTCAACCGCAGAGACACGGGGGTCTGCAAAGTTCTCCTGCAGTGTTTGCAGAGCACCCCCGGTAACCTATGCCTTGGAGGGATTTCTCGCTTTGCTTCTGAAAAGCTGTGCTGAGACTCGGTTATTTTTCTCTTGTGGACACACCTATCCTATCCCATATAGCATCTTGGAAGAGGTGGATGTCAAGTTCACTTTGGTAGCCAAGATAATAGTATCTTGCTAAAGTCTACCATGTCTCCTTTGAGCAAGAAAACGCACTTTTTTCATGGAGGTTGGCCACTCTCGGGCATGAGTGGCTATCATTATTGAAAAAATCGTGAGCCCTGAGCTCTTGTGTCCCCTCACCCCGTCCTCTTGTGGCACAGGAAAGCTACCCTCTTCCTGTCCCCGCCAGAATCCTGGCACACTCCCGACTAATGGCCCTCACTGCTCCCTCGGACTGTAGACCCCTTGGAAGCTCTGCCTTTTGCACGTCCAGTTTTTGTCCTGTTACCTCCTCTGAGCTCAAATCACTGGCTACACGGGACTTAGGAGCCTGGTTCAGCAGCTGCTTTTCCACATCCTACCTACATGACTCGGTGGCCCCTCTCTGCTGCCTGACTTTACCCTGGAGAATACAGTGCAATATTTTCCTTTGATTATTTATTTCTCTTGATTGTGGAATTAATTTGATTACTTGCTAATGGTACTAATTGTCAGTGCTCCTTTCAGAAGGAAGAAACGGGGTGATTTTGATGACCAAATATTACATACACATACATAAACAGACACACAAAGCTGTAGACGTTTTGAGCTGGCAGGGCCTCAGAGGTTATACAGAGAAACCCCTTTATTTAGTAGATTAGGAAATTGAGGCTATACACAGAAAATCGTGCTACAGATTCTTACTAATAACCCAGCTTGCTCAATTAAGTTATGCCCGGGGAACACTTAGATCTAGAAGACAACTCTGACGAACTGTTTAATGCCTACCCCCAGTTGGAACAATATTTGGAATGTCCCAGATGTTTCCAAACTGCTTAGGTATTTGTGGCAGCGTCCTCTCCCCGGGGAGGTCAAGAGAGCAGAGACAGATTGCAGCTGTGTGACGTGGCATCTGCCCGCGTGCCTTGTCACCCCACCCCGTCTTCCGGAGAGACGTGATCAGGTCATCCCAAGGGGCAAGGAAGCAAAAACCGGGGATAAGACCTTCCACACAAGTTGTCGTGAGGTTCAAACGAGATGGAGTACGTGAGGGAGCAGATGCTTTTGCAACGGTCCTTTCTTTTCTCTGCCAGGCCTGAGTAAGAGCTGGAACTCTCTAAGAGCATTATTGATGCTCCTTTTTTTTTTTTTTAAGGTAATTTGGAATGTGAGCGCAGGTTAGTTCTGCACTTCTCAAAAATGTAGCATCTTTTGGAGGCTTTTGCAAAATTATGTCTGAGCCAAAGTGTTAATAAGACCTGAAGAGGATTTTAAGTGGGAAGAACTCAAGCTCCATGGAGAAAGGAGGAGGCCACAGAAAGTTTGTGTGGAGCTACGTGGAGCCTGGAACAACTTCTGAGAAGTCACTTTGCAGACTACCGAGAGGAGATTTGTATGCCTCACTCTACTTTTTGGGCTGCCATTAAAACAGAAAGATAATCTAGGTCACCAAAAAACCCCTCAAACCTCAGGCTAATCCTTCCAGCACAGTAGAAGTGAGTCCCACAGTCTGGTCTTTGAGTGGAGACTGGGGAGAGAGGATCATTAGTGCCCAGATGCCTGCCCTGTTTTGATAGAACGTGTTTTTCCATATGATTCCCATCCCACATGCATGGAAACGATAGCTCTCTCCTGCCTGAACACAAAGGGTTCCAGGTAGTGTTGTGGATAATAGGTCAGAGAGGACATCGAAGGTTCGTTGCTTGGGAAGCTATTGGGTAGGAAGGAGTCACGTTTGACAAAAAGTTATAAATAATGCCTGTGCTGAAGTCAAAGAGGAAAACTGCAAAGAAATGTCTCATGATTACTCTAAATATGGAAGAGATAAGGAGCAGGGAGGAAAAAGGAAAATATCTGGTCTTTATGTTTCTTGCTTAGAACTCTGGAGTATTAGAAGACATTGAGATTAGCCCCCAAATTGTCACAACGTTTGCAAATATTGGTTTGTGGGTTTGTGATGGTATTTTTTTAATCCCATTTTTCTCTCTCTGTCCTGGTGACTTGTCTGGCTTTGAGATTTTTTTTTTTTTTTTAAGAATTGTGAAGAGTTGTAAAGAAGGTAATATTCAATATATATTAAATGTTCTTATGGAATGCCAGGCACTGTACTAGTCCCTCGAGATGTGGTAGTTTGACATGTTCAATGGGAACAGCCCCCGTGTATAAAGGCAGATCACACTAGTGTGCTGTAGGATTGGAAAGTGAGTAGTATGAGATAACAGTGAAACCCCGAACAAGGCTGTCGGGCCACGGGTTGCTTCCTCCTCCTCCACCTTACCCCCTTGACTTTGACAGAAATGCAGTCATTTGCTCCTGCCAGAAGAACCCATTGAAAACTGCAGCCACACAACAATGCATTAGAGAAAACAAGATGTGAAGCCAGATCTAGCTCTTTCCTAGCTGGGAGAGTCCTTCCCCTCTAGTTGCGTCGAGGTCTCCGGCCAATTTCTTATTTTAAAATTGAGAGGGAGCTTACATGCAGTGAAGTTCACACACCTTAGGTGTGCAGATGGGTGAGCGTTCACAGAGCTTTACACCGGCGTCCCCACCTTTCAGTTACAGGCGTTGGTTATTTCCAGCACCCCAGGTTCCCGTGTGCCCATGGCACCGTTTTCTGGAAAGGTATTTAGAAGCCCCTTCAAATCTGTGCCTTCCCTTCCTCACGTCTCAGGTATAATGAAGGGGGAGAAAAACCCCGCCGTCACCACAAAACAAGACTAGAAAGAGTTGGGTACCTTTTAGCAAGTCAATTTGTAGTCAGTTCCTGGGTCTCAATTTCCTCATCTGTTTAAAAAAAAAAAAAAGAGAGACTACATGAGTTTTAGAATTATTTCAGCCCCAGCTGCTCTCATTTTAAATGAACAAAAAGAGGGAGAATCAGACGGAAACTAAGTTATGGACAAAAGCTTCTAGGTCCAGGCACTGTACTTTTCCCATTTTTCATCCCAAGTTGGTGCTTTGATCCTGCCATGCCCTGGCTATTAAGACAAAAAGATCTGTGGACATTAAAATTAGGACTATGCCAGTAATCCAGTACACATTGAAATATTGACACAAATCACTATAACTCTCTGCAACAATTTATAAACAATGTCATTTCCATAACAGTCTTCAGGCTTCACCAGCTATATGCCTGTGTGCATTGTAACTAGACTTTCAGTTCATTTTAACAATTATGCCTTTTTTTCTCTATATCATTTGGGAAGTTGATAAATATCACTTCCTTGGAAACTTTCATTCAGCTATATGTCTGTTTTTTTTTTTTTTTTAATTAAATTGGAAAAGGTAAGTTTCTCTTTGGATGGGTTGAAACTTGAACCATCAATTCTGTAATAATTTGCAGAAGGAAGAAAGTGGTTTTTCCTTTCAGGTGAATGATTTCAGTCTGATTCTTAGGATCTAACCAAAGCTGGTCTCCCGTATGTGCTGTCCAAACTCATCTATGAGTCACATTTTTGTGTCAGTTGTTCACCTAAACTTTGTGAAGAATTCCTTCTATATGATTTTGTAACTAGTTGGATTTCAAACATGGGCAGTTAGGATGGCGTGCATTGAAGTAGAAGACTTTTGTTCAGATTTGCTGTTATTTATTTTTTAAATTAAAAATGGAAGTGTATTTTAAAGTTTATCGTGTGTTTAGTTTGTTATTACTCTTAGATTAATGAGATGAGATCAGTCCCAAATTTGGTAACTGTTCGTCCTTTGGGATACGCCACACCCAGTGTCTTTGCTTGTTCCCTTGCAGGTGCTGCTGTTTTAAGCCTGGAGTCTTGTTGCCCAGAAGTGATAAAAACTGCAAACCATTTGGTTCATTTCACCTCTTCCTTCCAACCCTTTGGCAACTGAGCTGGCAGTTTTCTGATAGCTCATTTAATGTACCTGGGTTCCATTTCTTTACTCGTTCGCCACGGATAATTAGGCAGAGGTCAGGAGAGAGAGAAAGAGGTTAAAAGGGGTAGGACTTACGTGGAAAGGAGAGGAACTGCTTCTCAGACTAGGTTGAATGCTGGTGTCACACCCCAGACCGATGACATCAGAATTGCTGAGGGTGGAGAGTGGGACCCCAGGAATCTATGTTTCTTTTCAGTCTCTCCCCCATGTTATCCCAGTGTTGGGCCAAGGTTGAGAAACCTCTACCTTAGAGGAAATACAGCTTCAGAAAATTGGTGTTGTGTTTAAGATGTGTTTCATAAAATCCCTGCTGGTGGCACGTAGGATCAAGTTGGAGTAGGAAGGCAGCCACACTTCAATGAAAGTATTAATAGCCCCACTGATTAGTCCTGGGCTTAGGCTTAAGATTTTTTTTTTCCCCAAGAAAGATTCACTAAAATAACATTTCTCCCTGAGGACCCTAGATCCCAAAAGAATCTATTCCAGTGCTTTGAAACATCTTCAATCTGTTGCTTTTTAGAAGCAATAGGCTCCACTCTGTGTGCATGAGAATCACCGGGATGCTTGTTAAAAACATCCCAGTCTTTGGGCCCCAAAGACTGAGACCATAGAGCTGGGGAATGTTTTGGGATCTAGGGTCCCCAAGGAGAAATACTACTCTAGAGCTTTTTCCAGTCATCTATGAGATACGGCAACTTCTAAAACTTGCTAAAATGATCAATTTTTAAGCCTCTTTTTTTGCTACTTGATCTTTTAAAGCCATATACTTTCAAGAACCCATCTCATTAAATATATCATTTGGTGTGTTTCCTCACCCTTTATTTTGAAAGACTGAAGATTTTTTTTTTTTTGGAAGCCATATTGATGAGTTAGATGGCTCTTCTGATGTAGGAAAACATTTATCATTTTAATAAAGGGGCCATTTTCACTTCTTCCTCTTGGACATTTGGGCCATTTGAGAGTCAACGGTATCCAACGTGCTCACATGACCTGCAAGCTACCAGATGTCACTGAAAGCCTCTGACATCAGCATCAGGCACCTGCACAAGCATCTTTTTATCCCACTCGGGAAGGCCCACAGCTGGATCCAAAGAACTCATCGCAAAGACAAACTTTGGCAAAGGAAACCTGGTGCTCCGAGCAGGATGTATAAATTAGGTGGGTGTGTTGTCAACTAATGTAAAGATTATAAATTATATTATTTTCCTTAAAAAAAGGCAGTTGGTGAGTGATTGGCAAACGGACGCCTCTCACCCTGCTCGTTTGTATTGATGAATGAAATAATACAGTTTTGCTTTTGTTTCCTAGAGCCAGTTGTGGATCACATCACTGCCTAATTTTACTAAAGAGGTGAAGAAGTTCTTTGATTCAGTTTTAGAGATTCTTCAAATGCAGGCATTTGGGTAAGCTAGCGTTGTGCACTAGCAAATATTTATATTAAAAAGGAACAGTTTTTTCCCCCCGTGGAATGTTTCTGCCCCGTGTTTTCAACTTAGCACAGGTCTCCCCCTTTTCTGAGATAGAGGGAGGGGGGAGGGGAGAGGTTTCATTTGTCTGATTAAAAGAGAAAAAAGGGCCTGGATCTTTGCCATGTCAATTTATTGCTGAGACATTGGACACGTTATTTGAGATTTGAGTTTTTCAAGTGATCTCATAGCCACTTGGAAGTTGTGTGGGTAAATGGGAATATTACTGCCAGTGCCTGGGACCTCACGAGAAATGGTCACCAGTAAAACTAAGTTGACTTATGAGCCCCAATGTCCTGTTTCAGCCCCAATTAACAAAATAACCCAGCTTCCAAAGTTCGATTCCACTGACTGCTCATCCCAGAGCGGCACCGGAGCAGTGAGCGTGGAACTGGAGAGGACTGAGTGGGTCTGTTAAATTCCCTGAGCCCAGGTTCTTCATTTTAAAGTGAAAACAATATCTGCGTTCCAAGGTTGTTACGCTGGGTAGTGAAAATAGGTGTGTGCATGTCTAGCACTAAGCCTGACGCTGGTCTCCTTGGGGAAGGAGTGGTGGCCGGGCTGTTTGACCAGAGGACGCGGGGACCACACAGTCCTGTCTCCAGTGGACTATCTGCATTCCTTCACGTTTCTCGAATGAAATACCAAAAGATCAAACAGGTAAACATGCTATCATTTTTAGGCCTTAACCTTAGTGTGCAGCACTCGGACAGACCCCGTGGACTAGGAGTCCTGCGAGGCTTCCTCTCCCCCAGCCTCTCTCGGGTTCCAGGTGACTTTTAACGGGATTGGGGGTGTTCTAGGGAGGAAGCCTTGGCCGCGGCCCCACCTTACTCCTGCAGAGTGTGTCAAAGGGGAAGTTACAATCCCATAGAAACTGTAGCTGAATCGGTTGTTTCTGGCTGGACCAGAATGTGGCTGTCCTCCTCGTGGGTGCAGGGCAGGGGTGCTGGACAGCCTGGGGAGCTCATCAGTCCACAGGAGACACTGTCCCCTCTCCCTTCTGCCACCTGGGCCCACACGTGGACGCCTCCCTTGGGTGGGCTCACAGCGTCCCTCCCCCCAGAATTCTGAGTTAGAGAAAGACTTCACATTTATGCCACTGCATTCACAGCACAGCACTTTATTATGAAACACGTGCAACTCGGTGTCAGAATTTCTGAAATTCACACAGTTGACAGACACTCAGTGGGTCACGAATTTCAGTGTCAGAATTATGCTTAAGTATTGATCCTTCTGGCCCAGTGGATTTAACTCTTCTTCTGCCCAGTTTCCTCTTCAATCAGACTTTCCTGGAAAATAGTTGAGTAACAAATATGTAGAGGTTGGCTTTAGTAATTGAATTTCCTTACCTTTTTGACATTTTAATCTCTAAAAGATTGAACGAGAAGGAAAAGGTCCATTTGCTTTTGTGTGCAAGAGAGATATGATCGATTGTCTTTTTAACCTGCTTAAGAAACACAAAATCTTCATTAATAGTTAAAGGTTAGGATGTGAGGGAGTAGATGGAAAAAAGGTCTGATCAATCAGTTTGCTAATTTTTTTTTAAGAGATGAGGGGGTCTCACTCTGTCACCCAGGCTGGAGTGCAAGTGATGACCCTCCTGACTCAGCCTCCTAAGTAGCTGGAACTACAGGCGTGCACCACCATGCCCGGCTAATTTTTAAATGTTTTTTAGAGACAGGCGACTTGCTATGTCACCCAGGCTGGTTTCAAAGTCCTGGGCTCAAGCAATTCTCCCACCTCAGCCTCCTGAGTAGCTGGGATCGCAGGTGCAAAGCCACCATTCCCAGCTTTAATCAGTTTGCCAATAAGCCAGCCTTTGCTTTCATTCCTTCATAATGTCATGTTTGGGAAATTTCACTGCTTGCTACTATTTTTATCATGTAGTAAGCAAGATTAGAAAAAGAATGGAAATAAAGATGTCTGCCCACTTCTTTCTTTGTCCTGTGGGTATGGAAGTTGAAGTCACAGGCGAAAATTAAAATTATAACTTATCTTCATATGTGATTTATTCAGCCTTTCCCTGGTCCTGGCTGTAACTGATAATTAACTGTAATACCTTCTGACTACTGCAAATAAGTAGACCATGAACTCAGAGAACACCAATATTGAATTCGGATTCAATTTTTATATTAATTCTCTTTACACTTTCTTTCATCAAAAACTTTTATTAGATTATTAGATGTCCATTTTTGGTAGATGTGGCTATAGTCCTATAAGAAAACTGGACATCAACACTGTGGCTTTGAATTATAACATTATTGGTTTGGAATTTTTATATTCCAAATGATGGGGGGGGGGAAACAACCTAGAGCACTATCTCTGATTGCTGCATTCCCCAGGGTTCTGGAAAATCATGTCTTATCAAGTGCAATTGCAGAACCAGGTGGAGGGGTGTGGATTTGCCTACAGAAGAGTAGTCGAGGGGCTTTGAGGATTATACTTGAAGAACTGAAATATAGTGGTGGGAAGAAATTTGTCAGTCATCCCAAAGGCTAGAGCCAAGGTCAGCAGATAATGGTTACAGAGATTTAAATTCAGCTTTTAGGGGGGAAACATGGAGAGGGGGGTTCCAGCCCTAGTGCTGTCTAACCACTGAGCAGGAGTGTCATGAGGGCCCCAGCTCAGGAGGTATCCCCGCAGTCAGGAAGGTAAGCCCCGCGGTGGCAGGGAGGTGGCCGTGCTAAGCGGTCCCCAAGGGCCTTTCCACCTCTAAAGCTCTATGTTAAGATCACTGTAACTCACCAGGGCGCCTTTCAGGTCCCCGAGGGGTGAACGTGGATGGCGGATGGTGCATTCAAAGTGCTGGGGTTCTGCTAGTTGATCCACCTCTTTGGCTATCTGAAGAAAGAGAATGTCATTCTTGGAGACGGAGATAAAGAAATGAAATGGTATTTTTTTTTATTTCCACCAAAAAGTGTCTGTGCGGAGTGAGATCAAGGAGGTTATGGGACCGCGTGAGGGGCTGGGAAAACTGCAGGACTGGGGTGGGGTCTTTGAGGACACAGATCTGCCAGCAGGCGAGTCTGCAGAGGAGCTGGGGCCGGGAGGTGACGGAGACAGTAAGAGGAGACGTTTTCTCCTTAAAGATGATGACAGTAAAGTACTTCGTGCCTCAGGAGGGGACGGTGCCTGCAAATGAGTTTACAGCTGCGAATAGCGTTGGTTTTTATTTTCTATATTTTACTAAATAATGTCATAGTAAATGAGATTTGCTTCACGTCTACTCTGTGGAGAGCAGACTTCGGATTGTCGGGCTTCCTTATTTAATACTAAATTATCTTTATTATTTCTCCCAGAAGAGAGATTTCTTTCCAATGAAAACGAAATGGTTTTCAGTTTCTCTAGCTAGGTTCCCATTCTCAGCCCTATGTTATTTTTTTTTTTTTTTTGATTAATGAGCGAACATAGATGGCCTCTTTCATGAAATCCTTAAGCTCATGTCTATGAAATTAAATCCACCACGTTTTGCACTGTACTATTTTGTCGTCCTGAGTTTGCTAACTCCTATATTCTCCAACTTCTTTGCTTAGATGCCCTTGTCAGGGAAAGGAAATTCTAGGGCATGCATTCTTGAGAAGGATACCTATTTATAAATTATAAAAATGCACTACTGATCTATTATCATAGATATTTTTAAAAGATAAAATAAGAAAAAGACATAAACAGAAGGTCTAGGATTTTCTTCCCAAATCCCAAAGAATCATCTTCTAATAGAGAGACCTTGACTCCATCCCATCGTTTCTAACTTCTTTGGCAATTCCATACTCTCAGAGGACGACGCGTTATCTTGTGCTGGTTGCTGTATTTTCTTGGAATTTGTCCTGCTCTTTGTTTCTTTAGTCTCTGTCTGAGTTGAAAGTAGGAATGGGACTTCTACCTGGTGAGGGTCGTATCTCCCTGGAGTATCTGGGGTGGAGCAGAGTAATGCCACTGCAGCTTGTGCCGAGTGTTTAATATAGTTAAATTGAATCAAATAAGCTACGTCTTATGTTGAAGCTAAGAGAAACTTACCTCGTGGAAAGACTCAATCACGTTTTCGGCATTTCTCTTTCCCCCGGGGCGCAGTCCGTAGGACCAGTGCTGGCTGGAGCAGCCCTCCACGCATAAAGTCAGCAGGATGAGTCCAACTAGAAGTTTTGGAATTGGCGCCATTCTAAGGAACAAGAATGTACAATCAAAATAGAGCCAGGCTGGGTTAAGTAAAAAAGGTAAGACCTCTTTAGTAAAAAGGCTAGTGGTATCTGCTTCTTCAGCCCTACAGGAGAGGGACGTTGGAGTCATCTAATTCTCCCACACAGACACTGAAACGCAGACCCCTGCTTGCCTGCCTTGAGTTTCTTAGCCATTGGGGACAAAAATCAGTACTTGAAACTCACATGTTAAGGACTTTTTAGTATTAAAGTGGTCTATTTTTATTTTTATGATTTATTTGGCTATCCAAACCCCATGTTTCATCCCTTAGAAAATTCACCTTTTTGCCTTAACATTTTCCCCATCGGGTTAATCTTCACCTCTGTCCTTCCTGAGATAAAGAGAGCCGGGACATCTGCTCTTACTAAGGCTCTCTGGCTGATATAAAGTTGCCTGACATTAAATAGCTACACCATGGTACTAATGACATTTTACTATCTGTCCTCTAGTCCTTCAGGCATTATTGCTGGCTGGACCATCTGTGGGAAGGAGCGAGGACTCAACGCTGTTCAAAGCGGTAAGTCCCAGACCAGGTGCCTCCCTATCAAAGGGGGCCTCTACTCACCTAATGCAATGTGTCTCCAAATTAATTTTCATTTGATGAGGAAGAGGCTACAGACAAAGGCAATACTGGTTGATGACCTGTGAGGTTCCCCAAAGGCTGAGTTGTGGCTCGTGGTGAAAAGGACAGTGAAGGTCAAGGCTTCTTTAGATACCATGACACCTGGACTCAGCCGTTGGGGTATAAAGTGCCCTGCAGACATACAATCGCATGCAATCTGAAAAGGAAAATTAGTGCTGGAAACAGAAAGCACGTTACCTGTTTAGAGGCAAAGAGGCAAAAGGATCCCAGGCTTCCCTCGAAGTGTGTTGAGACTGACTTTCCTATTTTCCCAGCTTCCTTTTTATATGAAGCTTTTCCAGGACATTGAAATCTTTCCCGCTGGTAAATTACACTGCACATTGGACTACGCTTTCTTTTTAATAGTATTTTTTTTAATCCTCACATAAAACCCCTTAATGGTGTATATAATTGGAACACCCCCTGGTGTATCTGTTAAATGTGCTTAAGTCTGGCCATTAAAACTTCAGCTGAAACTTTTATAGCTGAGGCCACAATTCAAACAGATTAAAATCTAACTAGGTTGGACTCCCTTGAGAAAACTGGCAGACTTAGCAAGAGTTCAGGGAAAATAGATGGCTTAGATTAAGGGAAGTTAAATGCACACATAAAAACTTTCACCAAAGGAGGCTATGCAGTGAATAGAGGAACTTGAGTCAAGATGCCTGGGAGCTGGGCTCAGCTCATAGAGTCCTCATTGTAAAAAGGTTTAGACTAGATGATTGTAGAGTTGCTTCCAATTTAAAAAATCTGATGTAATGGCCAGGCACACTGGCTCACAGCTATAATCTTAGCACTTTGGGAGGATGAAGTGGGGGGACTGCTTGAGGCCAGGAGTTTGAGACCAGCCTGGGCAACACAGTGAGACCCTGTCTCTACAAAGAATATGAAAAATTAGCTGGGCATAGTGGCACACACCTGTAGTCCCAGCTACTCAGGAGGCTGAGGCAGCAGTAATGCCTTAACTTAGTAATGCATTCACTAAGGATAGGTTTGAATGAGTCAATGAATGAATAAAAAGTGGGAACCTTTTAACCAGATAAAGCCTAATGCTTTCTCTTTCAGCATCAGAGATAAATTTTATCTGACATAGAATTAAAACTTCATGTACAATTGGCTATAAGGCCTGTTACATCAGCTAAGCTTTAAGATGGTTGAAAAATAATTGGGTAATTGTTCATTGTAGAGCTGGGATTGGCAATTTCCCTGCAGGTAGGATGCTAAACTGCTCAGTCATGGCCCAGTACCTTCTGGAGTAATTCTATTTGCAAGGATTACCGAGCAAAAAGAATGGCATCTTGCCCAAATACACTCCGTGGCTTTGCTCTGCAATGTCTGTGGAGGTTGTTCCATCCTCATGATGGGGTAGAGAAGAGGGTAAACTTTAAAGTGTAATTGCAAATAGAGGGGAATTTAAAACCTAAGTATTTGACTTTATTTCATTTAGACATTTGGACTAAGAAGTGCCATTCTGATATGAGGAGTGGAATCTCATCTCAGTGTAATATGTAAGTAAGGAGAGGCTGTTTTTCAACAAGAGTTCATTATGTTTGAACAGCGTTAAAATTGGCCAATTCATTTCCCATTTGCTTAAAGAGATGTGCTTCTAAGTGTTGCTTAAGCAGAACATGTGGTCTTTGATTAGGACTAATGAAATGGGAATTAAGACTTGTGACCACTAATGTCAGGTCAGTCACTTCTCCCTGCATAGGCACCACTGGATTTATTTTAGGTTATTTCTGTCAGTATTACGTTTTTGAAAAATGCTTTGAAGATTTTAAGATGAACATAGCAACATGGTCTATGAATTCATTCAGTATACTGTGTGTCCACCAATTCTGCATCGGCATTGTCTTAGGTCACACAGATCTCAAAGGCAAAAGCCGGATTTGTTGCGTCTTGCTTTCTTTGGAAACAAATAGGTTATCAAACAACTACACAATTAATGAGTTTTTGATGTTTAGTCACAAACTTTGAACCCTTTTATGATTCTGCTGTTAGGTCAATTTACCATGGAGTTAAACTTAATAAATTGGGTTTAAATAATTGGATTTTATATTTGTTATAATTTTTTCCCCTAAATTTGAAAAAATGGCTTTAGAGGAAAAACTGCTTCATTTTTGACATCAAAACACCTCAAAATGATTATAACAATGATGATTTTGTGATCTTGCTGACAGACGAACAACTCTTTTTTTGCCCTAATGTAAAATCTCAGCAGGAAGAACTCAAGGTGCTCTCCTGCCGACATGTCTAACCGGGTTGTGAAAGGGTTTCAGAGAATTAATCTTAGGATAAGGTGCTTTATACTGAAATAATGGAACCACTTTTCTTTGTAGTAATGAACCTTTTAATTTTAAAGATACTACTTCCTTGGAGATTTAATACAATTCTAGCGTTTCTCATGTATTAAAGATGATTTAAAGTGGACTTAGAGTAGGATTTACAGTATTAACTGATTCACAAAATGAACAACTGGAGAAAATTTTCCAAGTCTTGCTTTATGATAGAAACCCTCATGGGAATGATAAATTTACATTTTGTACTAAAATTTTCTTGAGACTAGTTGGGGGAACTAGATAGACTACATTAGAGTATAACATGTATTGCTTTAGGTAATTACTTGAGTACCAACTTTTATCAATGTACATAAAGTAGCTAATTTAAATTTAAAACCTTTGTCGAGTCATCCTTCCAACAACTCTATTTTTACTTATGTGTACAGAGGTTTCATACACATGGGGTTAATGGAAGTTTTACTATTTTGAAACTCTACTCCCTCCTTAAAATTCTGTCTCCTAGTTGGTCAGGCACAGAATGTTTTGGGGGGCATACTACTTATCCAGCCTAAAAAAGCTAACTGTTCATCACCTGAAGACAATGAACAGAAACAGATGAATTATTGGGAAGGCAGTCTTTTTCTCTGTTCAGAATTAATAAACTTTGTGGTGGTAGCATGGTGGGTTTGTATAAGAGGGTCCTAAAATAATCATGTTTAAATCAATGAATTTACTTGAATGGTACTTAAAGAGACTAATCCATAGCAAGTGTTATGCTGTATTTCCTTTTCTACCCACACCCTCAGGGCTGGTCACGAACACATATTGAAGAAACGTAAGCAAAATACAGAAAGTGCTGATTTTCAAAGGTAAGAGAAAAAAACGCCTTTCAACATTTTATATTGTTTATTAATGCAGAATACATTAGATCTAAAATTTGTAGCTTCTACACACACCGTGTTTAGATCTTTCAGATCCTTCTGCAGTTTTAGGTTATGTCTACAGAGGTACCTTTAAGTAAATGAATAACACAGTCTATGATTATTGAAAATATAGTACAGAGTGAAATGATTTAAATATAATTTAGGCACATATTGATTATGAAAATAGATATCTCTCAATACAATACTTCTCTGTCTTGGTAAAAATAATAAAGCAAAGAAAATAATTCATTTCTGAAGTTGCTTTCCTTCACTTGTAAAGGTCCAATCTCCTTCCAGCTATGCATATGTACCCTTTACTGTTAAGGAAAGCTTTGCATATGTAGATATAGAAGAATAAGCTACGTAAATACTGAAGATATGTCATTCTCCCAAAGGAGACAAAAGTGGTTTTTAATGATTCATTGCCTCAAGTTGATGAGTCTACAGAATTCAGAACCCATTTGGACACAGCTCATATCCCTGCTCTTCGGGTAGACCTAAGGACACCAGGTTACGGGTAGGGAGGTACGGGCCCTATTTCTGCTGCTGCAGTGAGATAATGACTCAAGAAAATTGGACTAAAATTTGTTAGACACAAAACAGAAAATATGAATAAAAGAACCACAGGTGCTGACTGGTATTACATCTTAGACTAGCCAAATGTCTTTGCTTTTAGTAATTTTTTTTTTTTTTTGGTGGCTATAATCAAACTGTCAGGTTAAAATTCCTCCCTCCCCATTGTCGGGGTCTAGCTGGAATGATGCTGCCTTCTGAAAAGCAATGCTGCCATATTCACTCACATTGTATAGCTTTGTAGTGGATTTAGATTTAATACCTATCTCTAAGCTGGCCCTGTTTAAAGCTATTTGGCATTTGAATTAAATTAATATTAATGATGCACCTTGGTTTTTTTTGGAAGCACCTGCTTATGCTTCTGTTGATTGTATATGAGAAAACTAGGCTAGTAGTGTATGTAAACTAGATAGAATTGCCTGGTCTGATGTTGAGTGGAACTTGCCTAGAATAAAATTCTGAGAAATCTTCATTTAAAAGTTGTAGCTATAAGTAAATTATTCTTCCATCTGGAGCGTTCCACTGTACCTACAGAATGACACTGATATAAAATGATGTCTTTCTTTCCACTCTGTCTCAATCAGTAAGAACTGGATATTTCTTTAATTTAGCTACTGTTTCGTTCTAAAAAATAAACATTATAAAAATGAACCTGAAAAGAGAATCGTAGGAAGTCTGACCTCACCATATTCATACGGTGTGACAGGTAAAGAGGGAGCCATCACTAAAGCTATTTATAAACCTGAACAACCTTTTCAAAGTTTTCATAAAGTGTAACAATTTAAATATCCATACTGCATCTAGGTATTCAATAAATATAATTGCATATGTTGTGCTTTTCATAAATTAAAATCCTCAAATGCATCTCAAACCAAGATGGTATTTCCACATCATGCCTATTTAAAAGCAAATATAATAGCTACTATTCCTGGTCATAAAACCAGGCAAATCCCCCAACCCCATTCAAAAGGCAACAATATAATCTAGTTTCCCTACATCTATTAAATGGGTGCTTTTTCCATTAAAAGCAGAATGTGGAAAAAAAGTCAGTTTTTTCCCTTTTGCACTGCTGAGAACAAGCATAATCCTCTAAATGTTTTTTTAAATTCCCTTACAGTGTTATTTCTTCTAGACAACTGAGTGGGTGGAGAAAGAAAAGTGATAAGGAAAACATGTTTCATCTTGGACCTCTTCCTCCAGCCCCTGAAATTCTCATCTGACACTCTGTGACATGTGTAGTGGCGTCAGCATCTCTTCAAATATAGCTCCCTTCACGTTGGAACCTCTCAGGTTGGCTTCTTGAAGATCGCACCCAGACAGATCACAGTTCTGTAAGACAAAAACAGTATGCATGTAACTAATAGGGAGATTTAAAGCCTTATTTGTTTCTTCTGTGTCTTTGTTAGGAAAATGTTTCCCTATAGTAAAACTCAGTTAATGTCTGGAAAACTTCTGACTGTATTTCCTAAAGTCAGATTTTCTTCTGCCTGTATTTGTTATCTCTAGTTGATATTCAGGTTGACTACCACCACATGAGGGGTCTTCAAAACATTCATGGAACATTATGGAAAAACTATGCATGGATTTCAACTCATAATGCCTACTACTGGTATACCCACTGAGAAAAAAAAGATAAACTTGTTATATAACATGTCTGAACAGGATCTAATTTGAGGCACTAAGAGAGATAAGACATCCGCTTGAAAAGAGCCTGCAAGAACGAACATCAACTTTATGGTGAAGCTTGGGTGGAAGAATGGTGAAATCATTGATGCTTTATGAAAAGTTTGTGGGGACAATGCCTCAAAGCTCATTTTAAGAAGGGACAAGATGATGTTGAAGATGAAGCCTGCAGCGGCAGGCCATCCACATCAATTTTCAGGGAAAAAATTCATCTGGTCTGTGCCCTAATTGAAGAGCACCAAAGATTACGGCGCTGGTTATTGTTTCTGCTGTTAGACATCTCAACTGATGCAGCTTACACAATTCTGACTGAAAAATTAAAGTTGAGCAAACTTTCCACTCAGATGCCAAAACAGTTGCCCCCAGGGCAGCTGCAGACAAGAGCAGAGCCTTCAGTGGAAATTTTAAACAAGTGGGATTCAAGATCCTGAAGCATTTCTTCAAGGAACTGGAACAGGAGATGGAACATGGCTTTACCAGTACAATCCAAAGGACAAAGCCATGGCTACCAACAGGTGGACGTGGTCCAGTCAAAGCAAAAGCAGAGGGTCAGGAGAGCAAAGGTCAGGGCAACAGGTTTTAAAATAGGCTTTTCCTGAACCTAATTTCAAACCTGGACATCATTTAAATTTCTCAAGTACTTTAAGAAATAACCTGGCTCATTTAATTCTGTCTGGAATTAAATTTTATGGAAAATACAATACATTAGATTACTAATGCATCAAACTTATCTACTTAAGAAGGACCCAAGGGAAAGAAGAGAAATGAAATCAATGACGGATGTGTCTTCCACTCTGGAACTGGCACCTATGACTAGGTAACTGAATCCTGCTCTGGAATTCAAATTTCTGTAAATATGCAAATGTAAAGAAAACAGTCCTCTGGCTGTGTGTCGGCACGTTACCTGGCAGTTTTACCAGTCAACTACTTTGTTTATTACTTCAATAAATTTCGCATGGGATACTCAGTAATGCTAGATTAACAAAAACTCTTTAAATGTTGGTGAACTTACCTCTAAATCAGTTCCTGCTAGGGTTGCTCCTCTGAGGTTACAGTTCTTCAACTTTGCATTTTTTAAGGTAGCCACTCTCAGGTTAATCCCTGTCATTTGACTTCCTTCCATATCCACACCTTTCAGATTAGCACCTGCCGTGAACATATTTTGGGAGTAGTTTAACTTAAACATATTTGTAATTTTCTTGAAGGTGGATAGCTGTAAGATAACTTACTGGAGTTGAAAGATGACAGCCTCCTTTAACTTTTGGAAATGAATCTGAAATCTCAGTCTCTCAACCAACTTACACTTACAAAGAGTTCAATGTTAGCCATTTGTCTCCTTACACTACAAGAATGTTTTTGTCAATACTTGTCAGGGAGAAACTCAACTCTGTCATGCGATAAATAGCCCTCTATCATAAGCCCCATAGGTTTATGACAAGGGCGATAAGTACTATCTCCTAAATATACAAGTAAACAAAGTGACCAATTCACAAAACAAAGCAATGACGAATTAATAAATACATTAAATCTAAAAATGACAAACCTTGCTAGCTTTGTGCAAACTGAAATTCTTCCTGTTGTTCAGAATAAGACTGCTTTGTGCTATTTGAAAGTTAAAGATGTTGATATTTAATTCTGCAACTAAAAACTCATTAAACATTTCTTCTGAGTCCTCAGTTATAATTAGCATATGACTGAGACCAAATGGAGGCATCCTATACCTTTGCAAATTCTCCATATATGATGAGAGAAACAGCTATTGTGTTTTATCCTTAATAATTACTTTGCTGGGCTTTTTCCTCTACTGTCTGCCTTCACCGTAGAGCAGGCATTTATAGGATCTTACCTTCTAAATTGGCTTTAAGACCAGAAGGATCCTCAAAATTACACAGTTTCAGGGATGCTCCTTCTGCATTAGAACAGAGCATCTTGACTCCCTGGAGATTTGCACACTGCAAAGAAAAGAGAAATGTTTTTTTCAAATTTGTTCAACTAATAAGAGAAAAATATAAAAAATGAGAAAAACCTCAATTCAACACACTATCAATTATGTTCTGTTTACAATACAGAATTTTTTAATCAAACCCAATAAGAACTGAGAATGTTTTAAGGAAATAGTTCCTTTAGAACTGTTTTAAAAGAAATAAACACCAAAGTAACAACAACATGCACATTTCACATGAAATTTAAGGGTTTAGATAAAGAAGTTGGAGAAGTCAGAAGTGTGACATTGCTATTTCTTTTTTCTTGTTTTTTGAGGCAGGGTCATGCTCTGTTGCCCAGGCAGGAGTGCAGTGGCACAATCATATAGCTCACTGTAGCCTTCAACTCCTGGGCTGAAGCACTCCTCCCACCTCAGCCTTCGGAGTAGCTGGGACTACAGGTGTGAGCCACCATGCCCAGCCTCCCTATTTGTATTTTTACATGCAGCTCTGGCATGAAAACATGATGGCCAAAATGCATGGGTAAGGAAGGCATAAAATTGTTATGGGTATGGATTTTCTCTTCCTTAATACTGTAGGAATCAGTAAGTGAAATCTTGATGTTCCAAGATGCTACTACCACCTTCATGTCAAATGTCACAATACTAATACCAGCAAATAAAGGAATCGTATAGCTACAAAACACAAACAAGTTGCTTGTCAATCCTTCTGTACCAACCATTGCTACACGTTGTTAACCCTGAGTACCTAAATCACAATGCATGATGCAGAACAAAGAGGTAGAAAATATGTTAAGAATTTTAATTATGTTCATTCATCTCAAAGGGTTCAATGCCATTAGATCTGAATTCTGACAACCACTAGCTAAGCCAGAAAGCTTATCAATAAAAGTGACATTAACATCAGATCTTTTTCATAAATTGTGCCGACAAAGTAGAAGAAGATTAAATGTGAAAGTGTTCTAAAAATGAAGTCACAGTATGAACAATAATTACATTTGTTGTTATAATTAGATCAGTGAAATAGTTTAAATTCCTAAGGCTGATCAAAGTCGTTATAGCCTTACCTATCAAGAAAAATCTTTTTTACAGATGCAATTTCGTTCACTCTACTGTCAATTCTAGTAAAAGGGAGATGAGAACGTCAAAATCACAGATAACTGACAAACGCTCGCTCATTCCCATCTGTGCCTATGCCTTAACACCAGGTACGGCAGAAGCTCTGACTAGACAGGTAAGATAATAAGGATCTGGAGGGAGCAAAATAACTAAAAGAGGACTGGATTTTATGTACTTGAAATTATAACCCAAGAAGCTGACATATGCAAATAAACCTCTCTGGTTCTTTATGTAGTTGCTAAACCTTTCAGATCTATGTTTAGTAAAGGGTGTTGAAATTGTAAAAACAACTCATTTCACTTTCAGACCCCTCAGTTTTATCATCAACATAATAAACTGTTTTCAAGTAAAAGCTCCAGTGAAAGACAGATAAAATTCCTGTTCCAAAGGTTGAGACTGTTCAACAAACTGATTTTCTCTTGTAACCAAAAATGATACTTACGTCAAGCACTGATCCAGAGAGATCAGCTCGTTCAAGATTTGCACAGCAAAGATTTGCATGTGCAAGATTGCAGCGGCTTAAATTGGCCATTTTGAAGTTAATGTATCGAAGGTCCAACCGAGAAAGATCAGCACCACTGAAGTTCAAACCCTGAAATAAAAAAGCACAAATTGTCAAAATAATTAAACCATCTGTTCATATTACACTTAATTACTACAGCTAACCACCAAACTTTTTTAAAAGCAACTAGCAGTTCAGTCACTTGGAATTTATTATACTACACGATCAAATGGAACTTAGATACATCAAATTAAGTATCCTTAATGAGTTCATCAAAAAAGAAACCCCAGGCCGGGCGTGGTGGCTCACGCCTGTAATCCTAGAAGTCTGGGAGGCCAAGGCGGGTGGATCACTTGAGCTCAGGAGTTCAGGACCAGCCTGAACAAGAGTGAGACCCCGTCTCTACTAAAAAAATAGAAAGACATTATCTGGACAACTAAAAGTATATATAGAAAAAATTAGCCAGGCATGGTGGCACATTCCTGTAGTCTCAGCTACTCGGGAGGCTGAGGCAGAAGGATTGCTTGAGCCCAGGAGTTTGAGGTTGCCGTGAGCTAGGCTGACTCCACGGCACTCTAGCCCAGGCAACATAGTGAGACTCTGTCTCAAAAAAAAAAAAAAAAAAAAAACAACCAGAAACCCCACTGGTAAATACATAAGAATATAGCCTGGCTATACTTCATTTATGTACAGAAGTTTCAAAGAGGGATCCCTGTTAGTTATATACCTGCTGATAAGTGTTAAGTCTAATTATGTTTAAATTATGTTATTAATCCAATAATTCAAGACAGTTTTATTAAGAAAAAATGAGTAGAGTGAGGGTATGTGTTTTAAGAGGCAAGGTCTGTCTCTGTACCCAGACTACAGTGCAGTGGTGCCATCATAGCTCACTATAATCTTGGCTTCCTGGGCTCAAGCAATCCTCCTGTCTCAGCCTCAGCGACCACCAGCGTGTGCCACTGTGCCCAGCTTTTTTTTTTTTTTTTTAATTTTTGTTCTTCATAGAGATCCCGGTCTTGCTCTGTTGCCCAGGTTGGTCTTGTACTCCTGTCCTCAAGCAATCTCCTGCCTCGGCCTCCCAAAGTGCTGGGATTACAGGTGTGAGCCACTACCTTCAGCCCATATTGTGGTTTTTAAAATTTGTAATGCTACAACACACAAAAGTAAAAGTATCTGCCACTGACCAGGCCATATGTAGCAACTGCACAAATACTGACTCTAAAAAAAATTGCTACAATTTTCATGCAATACTCACAAACTGCTACATAAGGCATAATTAGACAATAAAAAAGGCTACTGCCTCCCTTTTTAGCCAACCACTTCAGAATTAAATCAACACTATAACCCTTAATTAAATTATATCTTGCATGAAAAAGGAAAATAAAGCAAAAAACATAAAAAACCCTAGAAGGATATAAAATTAAGTCACAGATTTGCTCATACAACTAACTCTCATTAGAAGCCTGCTTTAATTACCTGGCAACGCAATTCTGACTTGGTTGGAGTTGCTAGCAGAAATCGGACAAATTCCTTTCGGGATATTGGTGAGTGATCCTCTGGTGGTTGAGAATTCTTGAAAAAGAGATTAAAAAATTAATGGGGCTTTGGGGGGGTATTCTCCAATAGACGTAACACTGGCTAATGTAAAAAGAGCCTTACCTTTATTGCCACTTCTAGGTGTTCAATCAGTGAGTCAATACCAAAAAATCTGGCTTCTTCTAACACACCTATCAGAACAAAAATGACTTGACTTTTACAGAAAACTATTCATTTTGATATTTAAAGAATTTATGTTAAATTCTCACAATGAAATTGAAATTTAACAAGTAGTCAGACAATATAGAAGAAAAGTAATGTTTAGAACATTTAAAAATATTTGTAAAAACAAAGGTCTAAATTATTTATATTCTGAAAAAGGAAAAATAGAAAACTAATGAATTTGAATGAAAGCCTTTTCAAATATTGAAGGTGATGGATATCCCAATTACCCTGATTTGATCTTTACATTGTATGACTATTAAATTATACATACCCCCCAAATATGTACATTATGTATCAATAAAGATTTTTACAAAAGAATGAAAGCCTTCCATATTTCAAAATTATTTGATAATCAGTTTAAATAGGCCACAGACAAGAATTCCTAATACTACATATTCTTAAAACTGACTTCATTGTAAATTCAATAAAATATGATTAGTTCACTTAATATTTAATTGACTTTTTAAATGGAGCAGATCTGAATAGTTTGCCACAAATACCTTTTACATACTGAATCAGAAAATGATAGAGGTGAATAAAAGTTTAAAGTTGGCTTCACAATGGAAGTCAGAAGTATAACTCAGAAATTTTTCCCATGGGAGAATAAATTTTAAAATTTCTAACTGATAAAAGGGATTCATCTATTATTTACTTTTAGGTGACTTGGTATGCTTACTTTCTCACATCATCAGAGTGTGTGGGAATAAATCTGGGATCCATTATCTTTCAAATGAAGACCTCAGTCTTTCAGGTGGTTGTTTACTTGGTACAAAACTAAGGACTCAGGAATTACACAGAAAGTGAGACATAATCCCGCCCTTCAAATAGTTCCAAGCTAACAAAGGTAACTAAATATAGCTATAGAAAACCATAAGCAGTTATTTGGGAAGAATAATATCTTTTCTGTGAAAACCAGCCACCCTGGCATGGGGTTTCCAGTCCACCCCAGAATGCCTTGATCTCTGGATTCCTCCTGAAAGGGCAGCCATACCACAATATCTGTCCCTGGTAGAAACCCATCATAAGAGTGGGTCTTGAGGAGGAGAAGGTAGAAAAAAATAAATTAAAAAAATAAAAAGAGAGAGAGGGTCTAGTGGGCCTCACTCTCAATTTGCCAGGATTTTCTGGGTATATTATAACCTCTCGAGGAATGGGGTAAAGATGCTTTTCTCATTCTAGGTTTAAAATTAAACCTTTAAAACTTCCAAAAAGCCTTAGAAATACAAAAAAACATACATGGAGGACAGTAGAGGAAAGGAGTGCATTTTCTATTAGCACCAATAAGACCTGGAGTTGAATCCCAGCTCTGCCGCTAACTATACCTTTTTGGTCTTACAGATATTGCTGTAGATTATTTTAAAGCATATAACAACTTGGGACAGCCTATGGGCCATGTGAAAAGTCTGGACTGAAACTATACTAACTAAAAATAATGCTTTATAAAATGAATCCAGTGGAGAGCTCTGCTTTTTGAACAACTCAATAAATAGGAGAAATGGTTGAGAAACACGAAAAAGAAAAAACAAGCAAATCTTGGTAATTGCTTACATAGCGGAAGTCTGAGATAGCATGGATATATTTAACATATTCCTCATGTTGTTTTCTAGGCAGGGAGGATACAAAATGCTATCAATGCTATGAGGAATTAAAATGGGAGGAATAAAAGAACCTATACGACATCCAACGGTGAGGTGTAACATGTACTCAGAATAGGGTGGTCATTAGCAGGAGAAGCCACAGGGTAACACAGGTGCTGAAAAGAAAACGCTGTGTACAAGAGCAGATCACTGGTTATTTTTATAATAGTAACTTCTGCAGAATAACTAAGATAATACAACAGGTTGTAAAGGATTTAAAGCAATAGTTGGTAGAAAGTAAAAGAAAAAAAAACAGTAAGAATTGAGTTGCAAATAGTTGATGGATCTAGCTGACAGGGTCAAATAATGTGATTTTTTTTGCAACAGGTACATTTGAAAGGGAATAAAGTTTAAATAAAGCCACATTAAAGTTACTGGGTGTTCTGTATTTCACTACAGCGACTGTAAACTAGTAGTCTGTGGACTGATTCTGATACGTTCAGCACGTAGTGTTTTCAAATCAGAAAATGTCACACAGAATTTTAGATATCCAGCTTTGCTTTATAAATCAAGGCTCTGGCACCTTCAGTCCACATTCCAACATGGCAACAATGTGCTGAAGCTAAACAAGCAGGTGAACTCAAGACTGTCACACTCCCCACCTCTCCTCAAGTACGAACATCAGATGAAATTCAGCCACTTGGAGGCCAATAAACTTCCAAATATGCAACCAGTGTTTTATAATGGCTTTTGTCTACATCATCTTCACAAACGTTCACAAAAATCTTGTGATGTCGGTAGGGATGAGAGTATTTTTAATGCCCTCTTTTCAAAGGGGACTTGGAGAGACTTTCCCCATTTAATCTTCTAGTAAATTGTAGAATCGAGACTCTAATTGAGGCTATTATCCAAAGCATGATTTTCCCTTTTGACTACTCTAATTCTCAGTATAATGGGAATGTCCATAACTTGGAGCCAAGTTACAGTCACAATTCAACTAAAAAAAAAAAAAAAAAAAAATGAAACAACAAAATCCCTTAAAGTCCTTTCCAATAAAATTGAAATCAATTTAGAATTTGAAATTGAAATTTATGGGTTAGATACAAACCTATATGTACGAAGACTACCTACCTGAAAGACCACCTGCCTGTGTCTGTATCTGTGTCTACACCTATAGACATTCATACATAGGAAAACATTCATATACATAGTTCAAAATGTGGAAAAGATGTACTTTCAACTTTATGAAAATATACTAAGTGAAAACAAAATAAAAATTCTAAACTGATAAAAATGTGAGGAATTGTATAATTATATTGAAAACTCACCCAATAAATTAATGCCATCATTTACAATGAGCTGTCCGTGACGCAAGTAGTTCAAAATGGGTTCAAAGTACTCAGGACTCCGGTCAATTAAGAAAGCTCCTCTATGATCTTGCTTATTTCCCCAGACGCCTGTGTTACCATTACAATGAAGAAAGCCCCACATAAACAAAAAAGAAAGTTAGAAATTTATGGGAAGAAAATTGTGTAATTTACCAGTAAGTTTTTACTCTTGCAAAAATTATTGACATCATTAAAAAGTACAGAAGGTCAGGAGTTATAAAGATCACATAACATGTGAAAAAACTCACCTTTGTCCTTAAACATGTGGGCCAGCATACTGTCGGGTTCTTTATTCACTAAAGTGCTCCTAAGAATTCAGGGAAAAAAATTGATTTCTCCATTTGTCTTTATAAACAAACATATTTAAGTCAAGAGTATACTCGATCCCAGCTGCTCTCTCAAAAAGATGCATGCTACAACCTGGTAGGAGTAATGCTGGGAAACAAAAACGTGCAATAAGTTGCCACTTATCAAAATCCCTTCTAAATTGGCACTTCCTTTGACTTACATATTGTTTTAGTTTCCTTTACTTTAAATGTTAATCTGTCTTGCTAACAAACTATTATATAATAATATTCTTGATCTTCTAAACTTACATTTTTCTGATCACTTTAATAAAAGCAGTTGTAATCTCTATATATTCCAGTAGTGTTCATTTTTACTTGTATTGCATGTGTATTACCGAATACCGAAAAAGCACACTCTAAAACACAATTCATGCTTTTTATGCTTTCTCTAGAATGATTTGTGACCATGTTTTACCTTTTTCTTCAAAAAAAGTTCTAAAAATGGTTTCAGATCACATAGTATATCTAAGCAGCATTTGAATATCTTTTAAGGAAATCAGTAGATTGCAGGAAAAAAAAATGGTATATAGCATTCCTTTTGGATTCTCTTTCTCTCTAACACACATACACGCACACCTACCGTGTAGTTGTAAAGTACCGCCCTCCAACATTTAATGTTAGCCAGTCTGTGTGGGATCCTGACAATCCTTCAGGTGGTTTAGAATCTGTCTGAGGATCTAGAAATGACACGTAGAAAATAATAAAAATATTAAGATTGGTGATTCTGGGAAGATGACAGTTACTTAATTTTTTAAACTAAATATACACATACAAGTATACCAGAAATACTAGGAAAGCAAAACCCAAACCCAATGACTGCATCTAAAACAAAACTAGGTGATAATGTAGTCCCACCAAAACCAACAGCTGTAAGAGTAGCATGCTCTCAGCACCTGTGAAGGAAAAAGCAGACAGAAGCTACAGGGTACGTGATGAACCCAAGAATGCCAAAGCAGTCCATAAATATGGACTTCATAGCTCAGTAAGACTATCAGAAAACAGCACCCTAGAAGTGGGAGGGGTATGTCTACACAAAAAGTGGGTGACGCAAGTAGTTGACAGTAAGATCTGAAGGGGCTACAAATAAACTCTCAAAACCCACCTGCCAAACTCTCTTCTAAAGACAAAGCCCCATACTGATACTAACAAGATGTTAAGAAAAGAATCCAAGTTGAACAGAACGAGACAACAGAGACAAAAAAAAAAAAAAAAACAGTCCAGATAAAAGTTAAGAAGGTCTACAGACCAGAATATGTCAGAAAGCGAGTCAATTTTTTTTTTTAACACTTCACAAAAACAACAGAAAAGAGAACTAAAGACCATGAAATTAGAAAAACTTAGTCCTCCTCAAGTTAAGGAAAACTAATTTCACATAAAAATGAGTAACAGAAAAGGATTGAGATCAAATACCACACAAAAGTATTAAAAGAATAAGAATTACATTCTTGTAGACAATAAAAACATGCCACAAAGAAATGCCCACAAAAAAGATAAAAACTAAAATCTAACATTCCAAAACACATGAAACGAAATAAATAATACCATATATAAAATAACAGCCTAAACCAGAATTATAAAATTCAGAAATGAGGTGAGAAAACTCAGGATAAAGTTAGAAAAAAAAGAAAATCCATTTTGAAAATGGAGACTAAACTAGAATACAAGAGTGAATAAACACAACAGATAATGCCTTAAGGGAAATAAAAGGTAAAAAAGAAGAAAGCTTTAAAAATCAAAAAGAAATTAAGAAAGAGATAAAATGGATTTAACAGAAGGTTCCAAATTTAAAAGACAAATGTAGAAGATCCAATATATATATAATAAGGAGTCCTGAAAACAGGAAATCAAAGCTAGGGGGACAAAATAAACACATAATTTAAAGTTCAAGGAAACTTTACTGGAATCTAAAAATACATATATTTGAAACTACATATTGAAATGACCCACCACATACCTGAGAAAATCAACCCAGAACACCAAGAAATAGTCTATCCTATGGGTGATCTAGGAAAAACAATCACTTAAGAAAGATCGGATTTTTTGATACCACCATCCATGCCAGAATAAAACATAGTAACATATTCCGAGATGGTCAAAGAATGAAATGTGAACCACGGATTTTTTTTTACCACTTACTGAGGTATAATTGACATACAATTTTACCACTTCACTGAGGTATAACTATACATATTTAAAGTTCATAATTTGTAAAGCTTTGACCTGATTTCATATCCAACCAAGCTGATTTTCAAGGATAGAAGCCATATGTTATCTACTCTCAAGATGTCAAACAATATTGTTCTCACAGGTTCTTGGAGAGGATTCTACTGAGATCAAGTTTCAGATAACCACTGGACACATGAACAAAAGGAATGGAGATAAGCATTAAATACACTTAAACTAAATGAGGGTGCTAAGGGAGAGAGCACAGTATACAATGAGTGTATATTCTGATAATGTAGAAACAATACAATTATTTCTTAAGCAACGGAAAAAAGGAATTAGCATACATAAAAAAATGTTCAACTGTTTTTAGTAATCATATTGGTGTTCAAAGTATTGGGGTTGTTACTCTGATACTTTTATGTGTGTTTTGCATGGGATGAAGTAGATAAGTAATTATGTGACATTATAATTCTATCAATCCCTATGTCCCTGAAAATCAGGATTATTGATATGGAAGAAACGAAACACAGATGTAAGATAGGAGGGGTTAAGTAAAAACCCTATGGTCCTGAATATAAACTGGAAGTATTAATATGAACCCATGCGATATTAAGTCCATCCATATCTTATGTTATTCAGCAGTCCCCAACCTTTTTGGCACCAGAGACCAGTTTCATGGAAGACAATTTTTCCACAGACAGGGTGGGGATGGTTTTGGGATGATTCAAGCGCATTACATTTATTGTGCAGTCGAACCTTTCTGCTAATGATAATCTGTATTTGCAGCCGCTCCCCAGCGCTGGCATCACCGTCTCAGCTCCACCTCAGATCATTAGACATTAGATTCTCAGAAGGAGCTGCAACCTAGATCCCTCCATGCGCAGTTTACAGCAGGGTTCCTGCTCCTATGAGAATCTAATGCCACCCCTGATCTGACAGGAGGCGGAGCTCAGGCTGTGATGCAATAGGGAGTGGCTGTAAACACAGATGAAGCTCCGCTGCGTGGCGTGCTGCTCACCTCCTGCTGTGCGGCCTGGTTCCTAACAGGCCAGACTGGTACCAGTCCATGGACCAATACTGGTCCGGGGGTTGGGGACCCCAGTTATATATGACATATAAACTTTATATCAATAATATGTATTACATTATGTATAAATTTTGTTTCTAGCTAGCTATATATTTCCAACTCTGTCCCCCAAAAGGCCTAGTAATGCTGATGAACAACCCAACAGCGAAGAGCCTCCCTAGCACCTAGTGTCTCTAAATGACACTTCCCACTAAAAGAAATCAAGACTTCTTGGAAAAAATGTAGATCCAGGTCTGGGACAGGAAAACGTTAAGATGAATACCTTGTTATTCTAGATAATAAGAAATCTATAAAAGACAAATGGGGTTGTGGTAAAAGGACTTAAAGAGGTTTCCTATGGCCACAGTAAGACAATCTAAACATCAATAAATGCAGGGGATGAAAACATAGCAAATATTTTTAAATCCAAGAGTTCGTAACAATAGGACAAAAATAAAGCCAAACCTTAATTGATTACTTTTCATTTTGTTTGTTTGTATGCAGTGAACCAATTAAGTGACCACTGTCTGCCAACCACTGTTATGTCAGCAGATAAAAGAAGATGAGGAAAAATTTCAGTTCACAGTTTAAAGGTAGAGACACAGAGAAGAGAATGCACTGACTTACAAGTTGGCAAGTGTCTGAGCAACCATCCTGAGAACTACTTCCATGCATCAAATACAATTAATGTAATACTTTAAGAATAAGTAAACAGATATTCAGGGTGTGACTGTATGGAACTAAATAAATCAAATACTTTTAAAAGAATATTTACCTTAAAGCTTTAGGTTTTTTCTTTTGAGATACACAATTGTATAAATTTTCTTCCAAATCAAAGGGTAGTGCATGTGTGTGCCTGTGTGCACAGCTGATGCCAAATCATTTTTTGACTGATCACTATGAAGAATTGTCAAACACTACTTATGCAAGCAGTATTTGCTTAGAAATATGTAGTATAATACTTAAGAGAAATTTTGACAATTACTATCAAAGAAAAAAGTCAACAAAACTGTAGTTTCAGAGCATTTTAAAGGCATGTAAAATATGAAGTATCCATATCAAAATATGATCATGTAATTCAAATAAAAAATTTAACACCCTGAGTGCAGACTCAAAAAGGATGTGAAGAGCTGAATACCACCACAAGACCTTTTTTAGCGTTAAGCTTAATAACCTCATTTAAAATATGTGCCATTTCATCTTTTTTATTTTAACCAACAAAACTGGTTTTTAAGGAAGTCACTTACCAATAAATGGCTCTCCTTCACACACAAACAAAACATCATCATCCCTGGAAAAATCAAAATTTAAAAAGCCACCATCAAAATCTAGAAATCACATTGATCATTTGTTGATTATAGGAATGATTCCTTAGAATTATATAAAATAGGTTTTTCTATCAGTCTTTTTTAAAATTTAAAACCCTGCACAATTTTGGTTTGGCTATCAATCTATACAGCAAAGAAGTTACGTTTCCAGTACTTTATCCCCGCAACTTAACTATCCCTGGATTTAAATTCAAAAATAAGATCTTACACATGAAAGTACTTTCAAAATAGAAAATAAAAAATTCCACTATACAAATTATGTGAATTCAGCTTATTAATTGAAGAATGTACTATTAAGCCCAAAGGATATGATTAAAGCCACAGCCAACTCTTTCTGTTTAATTTTTTACCCCTAAATAAATGATTGAGATTGTCTCCTGTATCATTACTTGCTATGTGCTTTGGAAATGAAATAAAGCTTCATATTAAATCTAGGAAAAATATAACTGGAAGTAACTCTGCTATAAACACTTACCCGCAACACATCCACCATAGACCCAAATGTAAATTATTACACATAACTCACAATTCTGGATTATCAGTGTATATCCTCCTCTTCCTCAGCCCTAACCTATCACATGATTCGTATAAATGATCAGAGACTGTACTGTGAACCAAAACCTAATAAACAGGTAGCTATTTTATAGCTCAGAAGGCTTCAGTTATGACCTTCTTTTGTAGAAGTTTTTTTATTTCCTATAGGACATCAGAGGAACACACTGAGTGTTTCTAAGCAGAGTCTGTAGTCTGTGAAGGAGAAAGCTAGACTGATGCAGATCATCCAACAATCGGACTCAGTTATCCTTAGAAACTGAAAGAAGCTGGGAGATAGATATTAAAAAACTAAGAAATTCCCCTAACTTATTTGGATTTCAAATGTAGCCTATAATATTTTCTACTTGTTCACCATTCAACTTTTTCAGATTAGTATAAAAATTTCTTTTCATACAAAAATCAACTGCTAAGCTGTACGAGCTGGGTAAGTCACTTCACAGATGCTCAGTTTCCTCATTTATAAAATAAAGGAATTAGAACTGATTAACTTCAAATGCAGTATATTATATTGAAAGTTCATTTGGATCTGGATTTATACAGAGACTAAACTTTGTATATACTATAATTTAGAGCATCATCATCTTCACACCATCAATTAAAAAAACCCATGCTTTACAATTAAATAACTTGGGCAAAGCAATTTTAGCTGGTATAGTCAGTACTTAATTTGTGTTCCCTTCACTATCTTCTTTGTTAAGTTTCTTCCTGCTCCAAAATTCTACCCTGTGAAGACTGAGTGAGGTCAACTACACACTTCTGTTAATCTGCCTAGGATATTTAAAAAATAAAAAACAAGCTCACTATTGGGGTGGATCACTTACGATATCTCTACCTAGAGTTCTATCATATTTAGCAAGTTTTCACAAAAACTGGTCTCTATAATGTTTATAAAATTCAAAGCAGTTTTAGGAAATGAATTTAATAACAAGCAGTTGCATATAAAAGTAAAGTGATCAATTGGATTTTTAACATTAGAAACTGCATGTCTTACTAGGTTCATCTCTAGTACCACAAAGAAGAAATTTCTCATGCCATATGTGAACTATGCAGAAAGATGATAGGTATACTGGAATTACTAAGGGTTTTCTATCTGATCAATATGCCCTAAGTCCAAATGACTTAAATTTCAAAGAGCAAATTCTAGGCAATCACTTGCCCAACTCCTGTACACTTGACAGTGATTAAACTACTGCTTAAGAGAAACAGCCTAGCACCAGGAAGATGAAGCACACTGTTGACAGCTTATAAAAAGGTGAAGGTTACCTGATCAAAGCAATATCATCAATCAGTCCACCTTTCCCATTATACACACTGGTGGCTTTGATGCCAAGTTTACTGCTGGCCACAGAAAGCAAATCGGATAAAGTTCCATATACAGCAACTACCTGTAAACACATCAGATTAATTTGAACAACTTCTTTAATAAATTTCATCACTCACAAATTGTAAATCATCATACCACAAACAGAACTAAAAAATCAGATTATCACATAAAAGGAGATTTCAAGAGGTTCTTTACAGTGTCTCTTTTTCTTCTAGACCCATACATTTACTTAGTGCCTAATACTGCAGATTGCAGAATGGCAAAATTACAGAAAAAGAAATCACCTCTGACTAAAACCAATCTACAATCTTAAGGTATGTTAAATATTAATAGTGCTCCAGTTCTGAAGATAGACCTGTACCAGAAGAGTGCTGTCAACTGGGGCATTTTGGGGAAGGATTGAAGGCAAGAACAACGTAAAGGGAAGTAGGTGGATTATAAACTATAATGCATAATCGAAGTGCCCATAAACAGATGAGTGGGTAAACAAAATGGTATATACATACAATGGAATATTATTCAGCTATAAGCAGCCATGAATTTGACATGCACTACATATACATGCTGTATATGGAAACCTGAAGACATTATGCTAAGTGAAATAAGCCAGACACATAAAAGGACAAATATTGTATGATTCCACTTACATGAAGGCACCTAGAACAGGCAAATTCATACAGACAGAAAGTAGAATAAAATGGTAAATCTTGGCATATTTTACCACGATTAAAAAAAGAATGCAAAGCACTTGGCAGTGTCCTGCACACAGCAGGCATGCCATAAATAATTGAAGCCTGAGTAAAATAGGTCTCCCATATTTCCTTTCACTTTTCACCTCTGCAACAGAGCCTGTAATTCTGTTATGGCACATACACATTCCTGGGACAAAGGGAAGAGAAGTACAGCACCTAGGGCATTATGTACAGCAAACCTGATGTGTTAAGGCAAAGACCATGAAGAGTACAGAGAGAGAAGAAAGAAGCAAAAATGCAAAAGATTAAGGGATCAAGTAAGGCAGGTGCAAAACAGCTATTACAGTCAGGAAGGTGCCATGAGGGGAGGGTTAAGAAGCTCCTGCTTTCCAACATCAATGTTCTTGTCATGATTGCTGTTATACTAGAAAATTTTCTAAATCTTTCTTTTGCCTCTTATTTGTTTCCTGTATTTCTCTACAGGGCTTTCTTCTGCCACATGTCCTTGCCCTAACATCCACTTTCTCCCTCAGCATTTCTTTCACTTCTATTGGCCATACTGTAAAATAGGCACAAGTTTAACGTATCTGTCTACGTTATGCTCCTGTACTTCATTTAAATGTTAGAGCTTAAGATTTTAAATGACTTATTTTTCAAAATATATCAAATTAAACTGTTGTCCACTCCTGTGTATTAATAATTGAGTTGGGTTTTCCTATAGGTCAGTTGTCTTCTAATGAAAATAATGGCTACTCACCATGTTCTAAAGCTGCACTGCCCAATGTGGAAGCCACTAGCCACATGAGGCTATTTCAATTTTAATTTATTAAAATTAATTAGAAGTTAAAATGCAGTCCATTAGTTACATTAATCATATTTCAAGTGCCCAACTGTGAAAGTGGCCAGTGGTTACCATACTGAACAGTGCAGACATGGAATATCTCCATCGTCACAGAGGTTCTATTGGACAGTGCTGTCCTAAAAAGCAGAATACAACAAAGAACAAAAAATAAAATCTTTTTTGATTGTTAGGCTTTCCTATGACAAAGCAATCCAAAGTAACAAAATGATGGACTCTAACTCAGACCTGTTTGTTGTTTTTATGTAGTGTTCCCTTTCTCGCCACTGAAGTCAAATTTGACCCTATGACAGAAAATGCATACTGTTTGGCAAGGACTTTTCTCAGGGTAATCAAACCACAACAGGTGTTTCCTTCTGGGCCACAAAACTGCTAAGGAGCAGAGTCTAGTGTGAACTGAGTTCAACTTTTATTTGTCACTTAAATCAGTCCTAACACAGTAGCAAAAACAATTTACCATTTCATCAAATATTTTCCAATCTGACTTTCTATGTGCAGCCTAAAGCTACAATAGAATAGTTTTAATTTGTAAGAAGTTGTTCCTAATTCTGTGAATGTAGGTGAACAACTATCCCTTGGCAAAGCTGATGAGCAGCACTAAAGAAGTACATCCCTGACTGAATGCTGCCCAATCTCTGACTCAAGAAGATTACTCCCGCCAGCTTACTGGAAGGATCCACTTGGCTAAATGTTACAAAGCCTGGCTTATGGCAGGCCTTTGACAAATATTTCTTGAATGGGGTGTAAAATTTTGATTCCTTTCATAGTGTTGAACTAGGACACACCTTTTTGGGTAGGAGTCAGTTATATTTATTTAAGTCTCTTTCACTAAGTTGAAAAACAAAGTACACAGCATAAACACGATTCTAAAGTGATATTCATATAACTATTAAAAGTGGCTGTCTTTGAATAATGGAATTATGGTTGACTTATTGTGAGTTTTTTGTTTTCCAAATTTGTTACAATGAACCTGTATTACTTATGCAATTAAGGGGCAACGTTTTAAATTATTTTAAGGTCTCCATAGCTCCATACTAGTTTTACAAATAAAATTATTTTAGCATTTGGCAGTCTAGCAGTTGACAATTAACCAAAGGGTCGTCAATTAAACAATTAAAATTAATACGAAGAATCTTAGAATTCTATAAATTTGAAATTTCCCTTAAGTTGAGGCAATATATTTGTTCTTCACTTGGAGGGCTATTCTTGGCATTTATTCTTCAACTAGAATCACCGAAGCATACTAACACTACCAAATAAAAAAGGAATTATACTGCAATACTAATACTCAAAATCTCTGTATTTTATGTAAACTAATTAGAAATCAGGTTTAAAAATACAGATATCAGCATAAAAATGTCCTACACGTGGAAAAAGATTTTTAAGTTACTGAGAGAGTTTCAAACAGACTGGCACATGTACTTTGCTTTATGTCACAACTCTGTTGGGAAGAAACAGCAATGAAAATATTGCGTATCATGGATATAAGCTCTAGTTTATTTTTTAGGGCTTACTTTAGTACTCATACTGAGCCAAAGAGAGGCCAAGCATTTATAAAATAATCATGCTGATAAAGGTGATTTGCTCTGTGTGTTATTTCCATCATGTGGAACTGATGTTTCCATGTCACTGCCATTATTTACTTTAATAACGTAGGCACTAAGAACCGAAGCATTTTATGGAATAAATTGAGATGCACATCTATCAAAGTTTATGAAGATTATATTATACTATGATTCAGACTTAATCCTTTCTAGATTTCAGATTCCATGACAAATGAAAGCTATTTACCACTTGGGAAAGTAAACGGTATACTATGCCTACCAGGATTTGCTAATTTTAATTTGCCTTTAAATCCATTTTTAAACTGTAAACTATGTTATTTAAATTTAAAAATTAAAATCTGCCCATGTATTTAAAACATTTATTTTTTTTAAATCCCCACGATATTACATGGTACACAATCAATAAACACTTGTTTAATTTCTGCTTGCTGATTTACACAACAAAACCATTAATCATAATTAAAAACTATTATTTATCTATTTATTTTTTAGAGACAGGGTTTTGCTCACTACAGCCTCAAATTCCTGGGCCCAAGCAATCCTTCTGCCTCAGCCTCCTGTGTGGCTGGTACTACAGGTATGCCACACCCAGCTGATTTTTTTTATTTTTTGTGGAGACGATGTCTATGTTGCCCAGGCTGGTGTTGAACTCCTGGCCTCAAGCAATCCTCCCACCACAGCCTCTCAAAGTGCTAGGATTACAGGCACGGAGCCCAAACACAATTAACAACTAAATGTAGAACTCAATTTACTCTACCTATACTTTTAGTCTAATACATTTTAAAAATTAAAATTATTTTAAGCCTAAAAAAGATGATATAACTAACTCTAAGGTGAAGAAAGGTAATAAAAATTGAAACTTCTAATCATACCAAGTGTTGGAGAGGACATGGATCAAAGGGAAGGTTTATTCAATATTGGGAGGAATATAAATGCAATGACTTTGAAAAGCAATTTGGTATCATTTTGTGAAATTGAACATTTACATAACCTTACACGTGGTAATTACACCTTAGAGTAGGTGGTTCTCAAACCTGATTAGAATCACCTGGAAATTCCACATAGAAATTAAAAATTCATGGTCCCAGACCTACTGAATGTTAAACTCTGGGGATAAAGTCCAGCAACGAGTTTTTTCAAGTCTTCCTGGTGATTCTGATGCATGCTAAAGTTTGAAAACCACTACCCTAGAAAAATGCTTACTGACGTGCACCAGGATACATATACATGAATATTCATGGCAGTACATATACAGGAATGAATATATTCATGGCAGCATCGTTAATGGCAAAATATAAAGAAAATAAACAACCAAATGTTCATTGACAGGAAAATCATGGTAAGATTTTTAAATAATGGACTTTAATAGAGCAGTGAAAATGAATAAACTATCACTATGTGGGACATTACAGATGGAATTGAATGAAAAAAAGCCAGTCCCAGACGACTATACATTACGATACCAATTTGAGACATGATATTCCCAAAGCTGGCAAAACAAAAAATATGTAGTTTTCCTATACATATATATGACAAAAATATTAAGAAAAAAAACACGAGGCAAAGAGAAATACAAAACTCATAAAAATGGCTGCTTTTATGGGAGAGGCGGAGGAAGAAGAAAGCGGATGAGCATGTTACATTACTGGTAATAAGCTATTTCTTGGGTTTTGTGGCAGGTTTAAGGATATTTGTTATATGATTTTTCTTTTCATGTTTATGTATATTAATATCCTTTACTATATTCTTTTGTACATATCACATACATTAAGAAATATTTAGGTTTAAAGAGTGAACCCTCATGGGGTTCTTTCTTATTAATGTTTAGATTTCAAGAGGCAGAGGTTCCCACAGATTGTCACCTTTCTTCAATTCTAAAAATGTAATGGGTTCAAATCTGGATACTCAATACCAACAACATATTTCTGACCTAATATCAAAGCCAGAAGAAAACAGTTATTTCCTGGACCAAGAATGCAATCATAGTAGAGAAGGAAGATGTTTCCTATCCCACTATGTTTGCAATGTTTGGCATGGTGCCTCACACTCAGAAGGTACTCGGTAATTGTTGGCTGAATGAATGAATGATGAATGAAAGCATCAGTATACAAAAGGCCTATGACTTGCACAGCTCATCATTTAATTTTCTGAAGTAAAAACAAAAACTGAGATCAAGTTGTATAGAAACTTTGCACTGACATCAGGTTGCTCAGAAGCCACAAACTACATTCAATTTCCTTAATACAAACTTTTACAAAGAATACTAAAAAGAGAACAATGGGAATTTTGAGGCACATGGAGAAAGGAGGATTGGTACAAGCACAATTATTAATAACTCCTCTAGAGCAGTTTAAAAAAACACCCAAAACTTAAAAGATCCCAGTGTTTTAAAACTGTGGCCTTCAAACGTTTCTTACTATGCACCTCATTGGTAAAACATTTTTGGGCATGTGCTCAAACATTTGTATATTTATTTATTAATCAACTATATACCACTGTAAGAAAGTATATGTTTTCCCAAAAATGTGAGTACTTTTACTGACTTATCCTATGAGTTGGCCAGTAAGAATCTTCTAAATATTTATCATTAAATTTAGTGAAATTCTGCCAAATACAAGATTGACTTTAAACATTAAAAATTAAAAAAAGAAAAAGAAAGAAATCTGAAGCTATTTGTCATCATGTGCTAGAAAATATTTCTAAATATCTTGCTAATTAGGATGACCTCATCCTATCATCGGCTAATATTTCAAAGAACAATATACACTTAGGAAGAGGTTAATTGTTAATAGCAGTTATTAAATAGCACTTCAAATGGTCTCTAAAACTTGGGACTGGTTGGACTTCTCAGATCCAAAGAGATCCATTTTTTTAATCTCATAGTTTGTGTTAGGAGAAAGGCACTTCTGCCATTTTCTTGTTTACTTGTGCTTGCATAATTAATAGTCTTCAATCTGCAGTTTCTTTGAAGGAATCCTTTAAAGCCACTTGGCATTTTGGTGAAGATTAATTTAGTTAACACTGGATATAAATCCTAAAGTGGCACTTGTAAGCTTCTGTAACAAAATACGTCATGGCAAACCAATCAGCAAAGAAGTCACTATCAACCTATTCACATGTCACTGCCCTCCCTCCTCACAGACCTGAGACCAGCTGATACATTCAGTGACTGGAGGAACCTGTGGTTTTCTAGAGCAGAAAAATCAAGTTTTCATATTATTTTATGTTTTTAAAAATATAAACAAAAGGCATATGCTAAACAAAAGGCATATTCCTAAACTCCAATGGATCGTCTTGCGCACCCTCTGTGGTGCGCCACCTCACTCTGGAAGTTAGAGAATGCATAACCCTCACTTCACAACATCAAATACATTCACTAGTTATACTGAAATTTATTTAGTACACAGAAAATTCACAGGGAGCATATGACAGAGTACCCTGTAACAACTTGTTGCCTCCCCACTCCCAGGCTTCATGGCCCACAGTCTGGCAACCACTAAACAAGCTATGAGAGGGAAACTTATTTGAAAAAACAGAAATTATTTCTAAGATCAAGAAACAAAAACAGAAGCTAGGTAAAGGAAGTAATTTAAGTGATAACAGATATTCCAACTGGTAGATGGGAAATCAAAGTCTATTTGAATAGTACTTTTTCTCCTGCACATTCTTAATGAACATTCATATCATGATCAAGCCAATCCAACTAGTCATTTTATATATCTAAAATGCAGGCTGCTATGTATTATTCTGCTTTGTCACATACTAGTAATTATAATAGTACGTTTTAATCAGCTGAAAGGAGAGGAAACACTGACACCTTTGGCTTAGCATAGGTTCTCCATTTGAGCAGTAAGGATTACGGCATTCTTTTTAATCCAGTATTCTCCAGTTTGAATTTTTGTAATATAAATATATTTATCTTAAATTATTTGAGATGCATTTTTCCCAATCTTCTGAAATTCTCTAGCAAAATATTTTGAAAGGAAATAAAAGTTAAATCCAAAAATCTAACCTAGTCAAAACTATACAGCTTTAAGAGCAATATGGAAAGACCATCTCAATCTTTGACCTCAACAAAATTCGGTGGATTCAGAAGAGATTTAGAGCATAGTTAAACATCTACGGCTGGGTCTAAACATTGTCTTCCATGGAATAACAAAGCAGAAATAAATGTTGGATAAAAAGGTCAATCCGAGGTTTGTTTTTGAGAGATTACATTACGATTCTAACTGTGGATATAGTACTAAGTCTTTCTTACAGTAACAACATGTGTTTCAGATTATGAGCAGTAATTAACTACAGGTTTACAAAAGTTAATAATGGTCAGAAATAAGGTAAACTTTGTGAAACTTATTTCTGAGGTAGCACTCATGAAAACTCAAGAATTTGAATTTATACCAATTCTCTTTTTGCACGAGTATTAAATCTCCAAGACCAGAAGAACACAAAATTATAATCAACAAACCACACTGTGGCTCAAATTTTCTGAGCATGTTTACTCAAAAATTGCAGAGTAGTTGGAAAGCCATTTTTAAGGCCACTGCACAATTACGCTATTTAAAAATTTACAGTGTTTCCAGACTATGCAGGAAGCAGAGTATTCGCGCAAATAACAGAGTGAGGCCAATTCACCTTTACCTTCGACTCTACAGGCTTAATCACTTCTGGTAATCATTTAGCCACTCAATAAATGTCTGCCTTGAACAGTCAAAATTTTCCAAAGTAGAGCAACAACTTTCATGGGTGGGGCAAGAGGCTGAGAAGGCACAGAATTTATTTTGGCTTGCTCCGGCGTTGGAAAAAATATTTAGCACCACACCCTCGACACAGGCCTAACACGGCAAAGGCTACTACTGTCAAATCAGCCCATTCTGATCTGTTGTCACGGTCCTCTAAGGAACCAAAACAAGGCGAAATAATGAAACAGTACAGAAGTTTGGCGGCAGCGGGGCTTGGGGGATCGGGGCACCTAAAAGAGAGGGAGGAAAAGCATCCTGACGGTGTCCCAGGTTTTTTAAATCTTCGAGGATGGAAGAACATTTTACTTATCCGCCGGTAGTTTAATTCTTTCCACCTGGCCCATCTCACATGCTCTAGTCATCACGGCTACCTTCCTGAGCAGACCATTACTCAGCACGCAGGTGGACGGGCAGAGCGCCGGCTCCGGCCAGCCTGGGGGAGCGGGCCCTGGGGGACGCGAGGGAGGAGGACACCCCAGTGCCCAGCGCTCAGGTGACAGCGGCCCGCCCCACGCCCTCTGTGCCCTCTCGGACCCGCAGCCCGGATTCGGGAACCGAGGAGGGAGCGACCCGCACCGGCCCCCCGCGCAGCCGGGGAGTTGCAGGCGGGCTCGGGCACGGAGCCCGGGGGTCCAGAGGAGGCCGCGGGGACGCGACGTTGCCCCCGGGACGCCCCCCACCCGGCGCACGCCCACCTCCCAGCCCTCAGCCCAACTTCAGCCGCTGCCCGGCTAGCCGCGTCCGCGCCCGGCTGCTCCGGCCCACAGCCGTCCGCCGCGCCCCTCACGACCCCCTTACCTTCCCGTTCTTGGGGCTGCCGTTAAGGAACAGGGTCACCCGCCTCATCGCGCTGCCCCCGCCGGGTCCCGAGTGAGCCGCCACCCTCCCACCTTGCCCTCCTCCCACCTTTTTCTCCTCCCTCCCGTCCCCTCCCTCCACCCACTCGGGCTCTCCTCCCTTCGCCACCTTCCTTCTCTGGCGGACACACCACACACACACACTCTGTCCCACACCCCGGGGTTGGCCGGTCCTCCTTCCCACCCCGCCCCTAGGCTCCTCAGCTTGTCTGGGGCCCTTCCCCCACCTCTGCGAGACTGACACTGCGCCTCACCAATCAGCCCGCCGCGCTGGCCAGAACTCAGCCAATCGGCACCCTGCGTTGGGTGGGCTCTGGCTAACCCTGTCGGGACGGTGGGAGGGAAAAGAGGTTGCAGGGTAGCAGACGGGAAGGTATTTCGGCCAATCAGAGCAGAACCTGGAGCCGAACGGCGGCGCCAAGCGATACTGAGCAGGCGCAGATCCAATTCTAGGTGGTGCTCATCTGCATGCGGAGGCGGGGTTTGAAGAAAGGAGGTGGAGCGCTAGACGGGCACCAGTCAGCACCTCCCCCTGCATTAGCCCCGCCCACTCGCCCAACCTGAGGAAACGGCCGCCGGGGGGACTGACTCATTGGGTAAGAGCCATCGTCGTTCTGCCAGGATTGGCCCAATGATTCTTTTCGAAGTTTGCAGCATCCAATCGAAAGATGGGAGGCGGAGCTAAATGGATAACCGATGGGTTAATCCGCGAGACGCTCATGGAAAGTAGTCCCCGCGGGCCCAAGTTAGCAGCTGGTGTCTCCGGCCAGCGGGTTGAGCGCGGCTGGCGGCGGTTTCTCCTGGAGCCCGGGGGAGCAGCTCCTGTGCCTGAGACGGCGAGGAGCGGGGCCCAGGAGCGCTCGGGCCGCGCTCGGACGCCAGCGCGGCGGCGGCGGAGAGGTTCGTGAAGTAACGCCGAGGGGCGGGGCCGCGGTTTGAATCCGGCGGCGGCGGCCGGGCCCGGGCAGGGCTGGGGCGGCGCGGGCTGCATGGGTGCGCGGCTGCGGGGCTGCTGGACGACCCGGGGAGCAGTCCCGCTGCCGGCCAGGCGGGCAGCAGGTGCTTTCCCCGGCCGGTCCGGAGAGCTGGGCTCTGGAAGGCGCTGGGGACGCCCGGGGCTGCGGCGTGCGAGGCGGGCGAGTTGCCGCGACGGGACGACGGTGCCGCTTCCCCGGCTGCTGCTCGGACTCTGTTCTGCTCACCCCGCACCGCGGAGCCAGCGGCCCTTCGAGCACCTGCTCTGGGTCCCCGGGCCCACACGGACCTGCTGAGGTAGAATTCCTGGAAACGCGCGGAGCTGCGTCGTTCTCGGGGTGCCCTGGTGGTCCCCGCACTCCCTGAGGGTGAAAGGCCTCGGCTTCTGTCTGGGCTGTGGTTTGTTTTAGCTCGAACTGCAGTTTCCTCCCTTTCTTTCTCTTGGATTTGAGCTTCAAAAGCACTCCCTTAACATGTGTTTTCATGCCAGTATGAATTGTATTAGAATTCAGTCATGAGTGAGGTTCTTGATCGAATCACGTTAATTTTGCTGGTTGGGTTATTTTTTGTTTGTTTGTTTTTCTTTCTTTTCTCTTTTTCTCCCCCTCTTCATCTTTTAGATGGATGCCAAGTCAAAAGACAAGCTCTCGGAAACCAAAGAGTCTGCTATCACTAATGCTGGTACGTAGTGATCTGCTTGTTGCCTCCTTGTGAAATTTAAGATGTAGGCATTTATTTGTCTTGGTAATGATGTTTAGCCCCTGCAACGTGTTTCTGTTTCAGAAAATGCCTCTTTCATTTTGGGAACGGGGAAGATTGTGACTCCTCAGAAGCATGCAGCAGAAGTACCTCCTAATCTTTGCACGACAGATGCTTTTAAATCACCTATGAACTTTTCCACAGTAACCGTAGAGCGATTGGGAATTACATCTGAAAGCTTTGTTAAGAACTCTTCAGGTAAGAGAAGTTGTCATTGTAGTGTTTTTCAAGTTTAAAAGTAACTCGTAAAACTCAGCTTTGTTTGTCTATATGTACTGTTTTACTACTGTAGGTGTCTAATTTTTTGCAAGCTTGCTTTTTCAGGGAGACTTCCGTGCACATGCACAGCTCATTTAGCATGGCAGGAATTAACGGGATCCCGGGACACCAAGTGTAATACTGTTCCTAGGTCAGAGTTGTGCTTTATGCCCATACCGGACAAGAATGGTGTGTGATCACTTTTTGACCTGACACAGGGATACAGAAGAGTGTATGACATGAATAGTAATGCATTTTATTTTCGTATTTGGCAAAAATAAGAGAACGTTTAAGAGCAATTAAGAAAATACAACATGGAAAGATTGGAATGTGCCTCCCTCAAAAATCACAAACTGAAAATTGACTCGGGCTAGTCTTTAAGCAATAGAAATGAAATTCATCTGTGGAGTCTAACGTAGATGGAGAAGAAAGAAATACTGTATGGGAATCTAATTGACTTAGAGCAGCCGTCCCCAATCTTTTTGGCACCAGGGGCCAGTTTCATGGAAGACGATTTTTCCAAGGACTGGGGATGGGGGGTTGCGGAGCTCAGGCCGTGATGCACAGCCCGTTTCCTAACAGGCCACGGCCCAGGGGATGGGGACTGCAGGCTTAGAGGACAACATTTAGAAATGGAGGATAATGGAGGATTTTGGAGTCACAGGGCACTATAATACGTGAATGAGATAAGGCCAAGGGGCACACCATCCTGTCTTTCCTTCTCAGTAATATTAGTCCCTTACACCTTTAAAAAGCCAGACTCACTTTGTGTGCATATGCCAAAATTCAGGGTAATGCTTAAGGTAGGTAGATATCTAAGAGAAACAAAATCTTCTTCAAGAATTAAGAGTGTGAGAGTGCCTACGTGGAGATCTTGCCTTTCAGGCCAAGACTGACTAATTCAGAAAGAGAGAAATTCTTAGTCAAAAGCAAGACATTACCCACCTGTATGTGCAGGAAATATGGGACAAGAAAGAAAACTATTAATTAAAATGTGTTCATGTATTTATTCAATAACTATTTAATAAATGCTTTCGATGTACCAGGTTCTGTTCTAAGATTGTGGACTCAATCAGTGGACAAAACAGAGACCCCTGTCCAACTGATTATGTATGAACAACTTGGCCAGTAATTCTCTACTTAGATTTCTGTAGCATGTATTTATCTTGTTTTCTCTCTCAGGCTGGTACATCACGAGTCTTGGACATGATTACTAATGATTGCCTTGTTTTGTTGCAATTTATAAGAGTGTTTCATTACAGGAAAGTCATCATCCTATCTTAAAAAATCCAGACGACGATCTGCAGTTGGTGCTCGGGGCTCACCTGAAACAAACCATCTGATTCGTTTCATCGCTGAGCAGCAGAATTTAAGGACTGCTAAGAAGTCTCCTTGGGCACGGGATTCCCCTGCACAGGTATGATTTTCTTCTAGGTTCCATCATGAAGCTTTTGTGCTATGCTTCTGCCTTCTCGTGTATCTCATCTGTTTTGGATCTGGAGAGAATTTTCTCTGTGTTTTAACAGAGTATGCAATGGATATTTTAAGAGTTATGAGACCCTGGATAGAAATGGCTTTCTAAAGGAGCTTTCTGTTTTATTTTGCAAATTTTTTCTAGTCAGTGTCCATTTTTCTATAATGAAGTGAGGCACTACAACCTTTTTCTTTTAATAGCTTATTTCTGAGCTTCTAGTTTTTTCATGACTACTATGTATTAGTTTATAGGGGCAAGGGTTTCCCAGGGCAAAATGTATTTGGGACAACCGTGTGGAAAGGAGCAAATTATTCATCTTCTGATGGGGATGTATGTAGCTATACAAAGCAGTCAAAGAGGTGTCATTATTTAAAGTAGAAGTTGGATCATTCACCCTGCTGCTCAGAAACATCCCGTGGCTTCCTGTGATGCCGTGAATTACACCAAGACCCCTTCCTGGAGCCTCATACCCTCCTCTGGGCTCCTCTCCCCATGTCCTCCCAATTGCTGGGCACGCTGGCCTTCGTTCTGCCCTGTGCTCTTTCCACCCAGGGCTTTAGCTCTTGTCCTGCCTTGTTCTTGCAGAATGCTTCCCTCCTGTGATGTCTTCCCTTAAACCACTTTCTCATTATGAGTTTTGGTTTCAACTCAGATTTTACTTGAGGCAGGGTTCTGTCCTGGTTCTAGCCAACACAGCACTTTTAGGGGCCTGGCCACATTACTGTTTTATCTTCTCAGTAGCACCTCTTGTACCTGGAGCTATGTTAATAGGTTTTCAGAATTTCACTCTAGAATGTAATTTCTCCCCTGGATACTGAGCCCCTGGAACAGGTTCTGGTCCATGGAAGGAATGTTGAGTGACCAACACAGTTCATAAGGCAAAAGCATCAAAAAAGCAGTACATTTGGGATGTTTCATTTATTTTGTATATGAGCATTGGTCTCTTTCTCCAAGAGGAAATAGAGAAAAAAAATTTTGACTAGGGAAACTTATGATTTACTTTAAGCAGCGCGTCTCAAAGTGCTCCAAGTTCCTAGGGTATTAAACCTACCCCTACCATGTTGAAATAAGTACCAAAAAAAGCACATTCAAGGTAAATTGTATGACCTTGAGATAATTTTTCCTCTATCGCTCATATGTGGATGAGTTGGCCACAAGCCTTTTCTGAATGTTATGTGCTGTTTATGTCATAAAGGTTGACATCATCAAGCATATTTGAATTTAAAATGTTCTGTTAGCGTGTAATAGAGTTTGCTTTATGAGTGTTCACTGGGGATAGAATCAGTATGTGAATACAGCACCATCACACATGGCTTCAAGACTTTCGCTGCTTCTCCATACGGTAACTTAAAGAGAGGTAATTTTTTACTTTTGCCTATTGATGTAATTTTTTAAATTGTCACATGCTCTCCATTGGTGGAATTGTGTTCACAGTCCAAATGATAAAGGAAAAAAAAATCTGGATAGAGAACTTAGTCAGTGACTTATTTTATATGTAAACTGAACTCTTAAGTTTTATATTACTTTCCCTTATCTGGCACTTCTATCCCTGATAGTATAAATTTCATTTTAATCAATCTTTGGTTGGAACCCTATTAGTGGGGTTTCCAGAGAGCTGTGCTTACACCATCTACCTTTGCATGTTAAGCAAATGGCTGGCTTCAGCCCTAAGGAAGCAAGCATCCTCCAGGCCCCATGCAATCAGGAACGTTTAGCTGGGGAGAGCGGGAGGGGAGAGTAATGTGAGCATGGGTATCTGAGCACATATGGACCTTCTGTGTCCCGTCCTGGCCTCCTGGGCTGGAGGGTACAAGTGGACTGATGCAGGTGCACTGAGACGTACGTGTGACACATGTTTTGTACAGATGACTTCTCATGGACACCTACAGCATACCTTTGGTAGAATTTGCAAATGAGCCGGTTCCTCCTGTTCCTTGTTCCTTGCCTCATCCCAGGCTTCAGTGGGTTTTTTGTGCCTTCCATATAATCTCAGTCTAGCCTTTCAGCATTTTTGTGCTAAACATCTCTTTCCTTTTTCCATTCAAATTTGTTTCACTGAGATGAATCAGGCAGTAGAAGCTAAGGTATGAATGAAAGCCCAAAACCCCTCAGAATCCTTCTAAACGTTGTTTATTCCCCAAATAATGGGGGATACACTTTTTATGAGTCTCTTTTTAAAGCATGTTCTACCTACTCCAGACATCTTTTAGTATGATCCAGGGATTCATCAGTATTAACCGGCACATAGCTGTACATCTCTGTACATATAACTCTGTTCCTCCTTGCTCAGGCTTTGCTAAAAGTTGGAGGAAGAGCAGAGGGGAATCTGAGATGATTACAGCTCACCGACTATTCAAACTGGAAATGTGTAAATCCACGGTGAAGAGGCTCTGCCACACGAATCCATTACCCCTGATCTTCAGAAAGCCTTTGGTGTGCTATATTCGCCTTGAATTCAGTGGCTGTAGGCCTAGAATATAGAAACTGTGTTTGATTTGATTTATGATACCCTGTATGTTTTGTACTTTCACAGGGCAGCCCTGCACTGTATCGAAATGTTAACTCTTTAAGAGAGCGAATGTCCTCTTTCCAGTCAGTTTTTCACTCCATAAAGGAAAACGAGAAAATGCCTGACCGTCCAGAATTGTCAGAGGCAGAAGACACAACAGACTTGAGTAAGTAGAAAGAATTCATGTGATTTTGACTTATGTATTTATAAAGATAAGCTTCTAAGATGTGAAACAATTTCGTTCTACAAGTGAAAGCAATCTTTTCAGAGCCCAGGTGTATTTTTTGATGGAGCCTAATATTTAAAATTTGGAAGATTTCACACAAAAATAGGGATTTCTGTTTTCTGTTAAAAACCCTAATATCAGGCATTCCTGATTGTACATTTCCACATGGTCACAATTTTAAGTTTTAAAATGTCAGAGCTAATTAGCTCATTTCACCTATAGACTAGAGCTTATAACAAATCTGAGTTTATAAACCTTGATTTTTACAAAATTGCTATTAAGTTTGGCAAGCATTTATATGAATACTGAACACCAAACCTTGATGTGAAAAACAAATATGTACAATCTGATAATCTACCATATTTTAACTCTTAGATTGTATTAATAATTCATTTACTTTTTCAGTAATTTTTTATTTTTTATTAATCACAAAGGATTTCAGACCAGAATTCAACAAAATCTTGGCCTTACTGTAATCATTATAACCATTTCTCTGGTGCTTTACATTCTAAGGTTCCAAACGATTTTGTTTTGACTTCTTGAACCGTCTTCAAGTGCACGTCTCAGTACCTACTTGCATGCAATGCTCTATTAACCCAAGACTGGTCCGATTCATCTACCTCTATGGTACTTGACCACAGAGGTAGATGAATGTACTAATTTGTGTTTGTAGTTTGTAACCTATCTTTTTGGTTTTTCCCTGAGTTTTAAGATTTATTTTATTTACATCATTGTTGTAATTCTGCAGACAATTAAATTCCTTTTTTGTAGCTAGAAAGAACTAAGGTATATTGTAGTTGTATTTTTCACAAATCATGCAGTGTTAGAACGTAAGTATATCCTTCAAAATGTTCAAAATAAAAGGTTTTATTGTAAATTTAAAAACAGATACCATATCAGACATGCAAATGTATTTTAGGAGATCTTTGTACGTTTTAAGATCTGAAAAGACGTAATTCAAATAATTAAATTTATTATTTTCTTTTCAATAGTCATATTCTCTTGCCTTTCTGTTAGATTTCCTTTTTTGAGGAAAGTGTATCCTATATTTTCATTTTTATTGATTTAGACTGAAGCACTAAATTTTCCTAAAATTATTACAATGTACAAAATTTTAAAATTATAATGTAAAATATTATACCTGTGTCATTTTTAAAAAAAAACTTGTTTTGTGCGTATAGCCAAAAAGGAAGATCTTAGTGAATGCCAACAGTCTGGGTTCCCTGCAGAGTTACCATCCAAACGTCGGAGAATATCCCCTGAGAGCAACTCTGACGAAAATCAAACCGATGCTGAAGGAAAAGTAATTGATCTTCAGATATTGAGTATTGATACAGACAGAACATGTACAACTGAAACTTCTGCTGATCTTTCTCAGGTAATTCATTTACTTTACACATAGGGAAATGAAGCTTTGGTTTTGTGCACATACAATTTTAAGGTTGTCGGTGTCGTTCTTCAATTTTAGCACTTTCTTCTGCAATGTCATAGCTGGGGTTTTAAAGTGTGTGTGTGTGTGTGTGTGTGTGTGTGTGTGTGTGTGTGTGTGTTTCCTATCTGCTAATTTTATTATTATTGGTTGGTATTTGTTGTTACCAGAAACAGTTTGGATGGATATGTTGCTTTTGATTCCTAACCTTAGGTAAAGGACTTTGTTGCAAGGGTAAGCCTTGTTGTCTTCTGCAAGTGAGGGATTGTTCTAGAAGGTGATGGTTCAACGGGGAGTAGGTAATAGTCCTGCCCTTAAGCAGCTTTTTTTGTACTGGGGAAGGCGATGTATAAACAGATGATTTAAACATAACTGGTGAATAGAATGAAGATTCGTATGGGGGATACTCCTCAGGCCTGGGGTTCTTACACATCTTCTTGCTGCTACTGACTACTGAGAAGTAGGGTGCTATTTAGCAATTTCTCCTTTGCTCTGTTCACTTCTTTCAAGTAGTTTTAGGGATTTTTGTGGTTTATAACTACCTAAAGCCTGTCAAGATTATCAAAAGATGATAACCGACGTGACTTACTAAGTTAGGAGAAAAATAATACTGTTGAAAATCTGTTGACCTTCCCACAGATGTAAGCAGGGAGCTAGTCTCAAATGACTGACTTTTGCTTGGTACTCTTAGTGCCAGTTTGACCCAGTAGGTTTTCATTTCCTTCGAGAGAGGAGACACCTAATGCCATTGCAGTTGGAACTCTTTCTGTACCTTCTCTTTCACTTAGCTCCAGCAGTCATCCTGCTCATCTTATTTGGACTGGCTGAGTAGAAGTTTGATAGTTATTAGAGATTCTTCAGGGTCCAGTGTGTTTCATTTGTATCTCGTGGTCCCTTCTTACCTCTGCATTATTCAGGTTACTGTGAAATCACCATCGGACAGAGGCAGTAGTAATTTTTTGTTATGAGAACGTTGATGAATTATGTGGCCATACACCACGATTTAGAAATTATTTCTGAACTATATGAGTGTGTTTTCTATCTTAGCTGTTAATGTTCTTCCCAGCCTAGCTATTGATATCATTTGGTGTCTGACTAATAATTATGTAACACATTTATTTTGAGAATTTTTTTCTTTAAAGGCTAGCAAGTGACACAGCTTTCTAGGCTTTAATAAGGCAACAAAAATGTGTCCTTTAAACTTTTTCTAGGGGATTGAAAATTGTCTTGTGGGATGTTTAGGATGCAATTAGGGTGCATACTCCATTGTTAGATAGCTGGATACTTTGAGTTCACTAGTAATGAAGGTGGTTGAACACCAGATTTCCAGGTAATCTATGATGCTTACTCAAATCTTCAAAAAGCTGTCAGTAATACTACAAGTAATAAAACGTGATACTTCTCTACTCTTTAAATGTTTTCCCCAAGAAATCATCTGAACTTGCTTCAACGCAGTCTGGAGCTTCAGTTGAAGAGTCTCTTCCCCTCACAGAGTTCACAGAGGCCTTAAGTGGTAAGTGTTTAATTTTTTCTTAGCAAATGTGCCAGTGCCCCACTCAGTGGACATGCATGATTAGTGTTCCTGTTCACGCTGATGGGAAAACTAAAATGGTTCTCTACTTTTTAGCATCTCATGGCCTAGTAGAAATGTGTTAGAATTCTTGTTATGTGAGGGATATTCTCTTCTTGGAACTGCACAGGTTTGTCATAAATGTCCTTTATTCTGTTAAGGTGCATTCTATACCTAATCTGTTGAGATTATCTTGAGATGGTGTTGAATTTTGTCAGATGCTTTTTCTGTGTCTATTAAGATGATTGTATGATTTTATTTTACATTTTGTTTATGTAGTGTATTACATTTATTGGTTTAATAATACTGAACCATCCTAGCATCCCACAGATAAATCCCACTTAATCATGGTGAATGATTCTTTTAACGTGTTCCTGAATTCAGTTTGCTAATATTTTGTGGAGTACTTTTTTATCTGTGTTCATCAGGGATATTGGCCAATGTTTTTCTTGTAGTGTCCTTGTCTGGCTTGTGTTAGGGTAATGCTAGCCTCATAAAGTGAGTTTGGAAGTATTCCTTCTACTTTCATTTTTTGGAAGTGTTTGAGAAAAATTCCTCTTAGTTCTTCTTTAAATGTTTGGTAGAATTCAATTGGCCATCTGGTCCTGGGCTTTTCTTTGGTTTGAGACTTTTTATTATTTCAATCTCTTTACTCATCATTGGTCTGTTTCAGATTTTCTGTTTCTTCATTATCAGTTTCTTCTATGTTATCCAATCTGTTGGCATATAACTATTAATAATAGTTTCTTATGATCCTTTGTATTTTAGTTATAATGTTTTCACTTTCGTTTCTCATTTATTTGAATAGTCTCTTTTTTTTTTCCTGGTTAGTCTAGCTATGGTTTGTTTTGTTTTGTTTCAAAAAACCAACTCGTAGTTTTGTTATTTTTCTATTGTTTTTCTAAGTGTTTCATTTATTTCTGTTCTGATATTTGTTATTTCCTTCCTTCTGCTTTGGGCTAGTTTGTTCTTTTTGTCATTCCTTGAGGTATAATGTTAAATATTTTATTTGTGAGCTTTCTTCTTTTTGGATATAAGTGTTTGCAACTATAAATTTCCCTCTTAACACTGCTTTTGCTGCATTCCGTAAGGTTTGGTATGTTGTGTTTCTATTTTTGTTTGTCTCAAGGTATTTTTTATTTCCTTTTTGATTTTTTTCTGTGACCCATTGGTTGTTTAGGAGCACGTTGTTTAATTTCAACATACTTGTGTATTTTCTATGATTTCTTATACCATTGTAATCCAAAAAGATACTTATGATTTCAGTCCTCCTAAATATAAGATTTGTTTTGTGGCTTAACATATGGTCTATTACGGAGACTGTTCTGTGGACGCGTGAGAAGAATGTGTATTCTGTTGCTGTTGGATGGAATGTTCTGTATATGTCTCTTAGAATCATTTGGTCTAACAGTAGTTCAAGTCCAGTGTTGACTGACTTTCTGTCTGGATGATCTTTTCATTGCTGAATGTGGGATATTGACATCTCCTTCTATTATCGCAGTCTTTTTCTTCAGATCATTTAGCAATTGCTTTATGTATTTAGGTGCCTAATATTGGGTGCATATGTATTTACAGTTTCTATGTCTTGGTGAATTAACTCTTATTATGTAATGACCTTTGCTTCTTTTTATAGTTTTTGCCTTAAAGTCTATTTTGTCTGATATAAATATAGTTATCACTATTCTGTTTTTGTTTCCATTTGCATGGAATATCTTTTTCTATCCCTTCACTTTCAGTCTGTTTGTGTTCTTAGTAGTAAAATGAGTTCTTGCAGGAAACATGATTGGATCTTGGTTTTCTTATTTGTTTGGCCACTCTGCCTTTTTTGGTTTTTTTCCTCACCTTCCTGGCAACTATGGTTTCTATTAAAACGTGTCAGTGCTTGACTAGTACTAGTCAAGAATTAGGCTGCTGTTTCAAAGACCCCAAAATATGACAACTTAAATAAGATGGACATTCCCTCCCCCTTGCCCCCCCATGCAGAACTCTGGGAGGCAGTCCAGAGCTTTCACTGGGACTTAACTAGGATTTGATCTTATTACTTGTCTTCCTCAAAATGGAGCTTCCCTCCATGGTCTAAGACAGCAGGTCAAGCTCATGCCATCATGTGCCTTCCCGCCAGCTGGAAGGAAAAGGGAAGGAAGAGGGAGGTGGGTACAGACCCTTTAAAAGTGCCATCAGCTTGGAGAAAGATCCAGGTGCCACTCTGTCTTTTTATTGGAGAATTTAATCCATTTACATTCAAGGTAATTACTGATAGATGAGGACTTCCTGCTGCCATTTTGCAATTTGTTTTTTGATTGTTTTGTGGGTACTTGTTCCTCTCTTGCTGCCTTCCTTTGTGGCTTGGTAGTTTTTGTGTTGAATCCTTTCTTTTTATATTTTGTGCATTTACTATAGATTTTTGGTTTATGTTTACCATGAAACTTACATAAAATATCCTTATAACAGGCTACTTTAAGCTGATAACAACTTGCCTTTAATCGTACCTGAAAACTACATTTTCACTCCTTTCCCCCCACCTTTTAGGATTTTGTTGTCAGTATTTACATTGGTCTTTATAATTTGTATCTCTTAATTTACTGTAGTTACAATTGTTTTTAGTAGTTTTGTCTTTAAATCCTCCTACTAGGGATAAACTTGCTTCATATTGCCACCCTTGCAGTATTAGAGAACTCTTGAGTATGACTATGTATTATACTGTTGAGTTTTTTACTTCCATATGTTTTTTGTTATTAATTAGAGTATTTCCTTTAAGCTTTAAGAACTGTGTTTAGCAATTCCTATAAAGCAGGCCTAGTGGCGATGAACTCCCTTAGCTTTTGTTTGTCTAGGAAAGCTTTTTTTTCTTCCCTCATTCCTGAAGTATTCAGGTGAAATATTCTTGGTTGGCACTTTTTTAGGGTTTTTTGTTTTTCCTTTTAACACTTTGAATATATCAGCCTACTCTTTCCTGGTCTTTAGGGTTTCTGCTGAGAACTCTGCTGAAGGCCATATGAGACTCCCATATGAGAATCTGACATGTTTCTTATTTCATGCTGCTTTTAGTATTCTTCCTTTGTTCTGGTTTTTAATAATTTGATTGTGACGTATCTTGGCTTGCTTCTCTTTGGGTTGAATTTGGCAACCTCTGAGCCTTTTGTACCTAGATGTTGTCGTAGTTCCCCATATTTGGGAAATTTTTAGCCATTATTTTCTTAAATGTCTTTTCTAGGCCTTTTTCTCTCTGCTTCTCATGAATTCTTACGATGCAAGGATTAGTTTACTTGATGTTTTTTTCATAATCCCCATAGCCTTCCTTCATTCTTTTTCATTCTTTCTGCTCCTCTGCTTAGATAATTTCAAATGCCTTGTTCTATAGTCCAACGGGGTGTCTCAGCCTTTCTCTCAAGTTCTAGGATATTTAGGATGGTATTTTTGTGTGTGGATAATTGGATTTCTCTGGGGGACAGGGGATGATGCCAGAGAACCCTTATTCAGCCATCTTGCTGACATCACTGTAGTGTTTTCTTTTATACCAAAGTACATATGAGTAAGAAATTAGATAGAATTCAGATTTAACTGGGCCCCCTGCATCTTTATGTGCTAAGTCTGGCATTACAAACAGATTTAGACACCTTCCACCTCTCATGTTTGTGTTTTTATCTCTAAGAACCCAAGGTTGCTGACTGTGTAGAGGGCAGAGGATCCAGGGATGCTCTTTCACTTGACGCCTTCCCTGCAGCTGTGAGCCCAGACTCAGTCCCTGCCTTCGGGTCACCAGCTACTCCGGTGTGCAGGAGGGACCTTCCATCCCATGAGACCTTTGTGCTTCGTTCTGTGCTGAAGAAACCCTCTGTCACAATGTTTACAGAGAGCTTACAGGTAAGAAGAGGGTTACATTTCCTAAAGCAAATGAATAAAAATTCATTTTGGTTTAAAGCAATACCTCTGAAATGTCATTTATCATACTGGTTTAAAAGGAAATGTCTTACCATAAACTTTTTCCTCATCTTTTCTCATTTATAGTATTATGTGGAGTTTTTCTTTTTTTTTTTTAAATAAAGTATGGATTTAGTATGCAGCATTTAATGTAAGTAGAGTGTAATTTACAAAAGGTTCATAATCTTAATTATAATTATCAATGCATTCACATAATTATAGTTTACTGATTAGTTTTATATGATGTTAGTTAATCATAATTAATGTGTCAGTCTGTTACCTGTCTATCCACCCGAAATATCTGGTCTTAAAAATACCTCTTACAGCTGTGCTTTTTTCCCTATGCTGAGTTAACCTGAGGAAAGAGGAAATTGATGGAAAGTAGCTGGCAGTTCTTGAGTGGTTTCCACTGATAGTTCTGGCATGTATACAGCAGTACTTTAAGAAAGGTATTGGCCCCATTTGACACACACTTAGGTTTGCAGGTTGTTATGGGAACCCAGATAAGTTTGACTTGTTCACAGTGCCTTGTTCAAATCCAGACTTGCAAATTAATAGCTGGGCAAATTATTGAACCTCTTTGTGTCGGGTTTCCTTGTACGTAAAAGGATAATACTAGTAATTTAGCCTATAGGGTAATTTGAGCATTAAAGGGGATAATAATATGAAATCGCCATCAGTACGTGGTACATCAGAAATACAAATCTTTTTTCAAACCATAAGCATTTTAACATTACTATGCCTACAAATCTGTTTCAAAAGCCAAAATGAACTAGGTAACCTTCCATCTACATGGATAATTGGTATTCAATTGCTATTTTAAGTGTTTTAACAACATTTTGGTTAAAGAGCTGATTTAGGTCTGTGATACATACAATATTGCGTGTTCATATATTTCGTTTATCTTTTCCTCAAAGGGACTTGACATACTAATGATCTGTATAACTCTTACTTATTAGCAGTATGGCACAGCAAACATCATCCTGTCATTAGTATCAGGTGAAGATTTGGACAACTAATGATCTTTATAGTAAAAGGCCACAGTTGGTAGACAAAGAAAAATTTGAGTTGTTTGCTAATTTTTGTGGTTGTTTTAATTAAAAATGAATCTAAAAGTAAACATGAACTTAGTTGTGTAAGTTAGCTTGGTTCACATATTGGTATTCCTAACACTGGTCAGGAAAACGAACTGACTTGAGAGATAACAGATTAAGGAGGTTTGCTTGGAGCAGGACTATTTCTTAGAGCAGGTGCTATTTTTGGAATGGGTCTGTTGAAGAAAATGAATAACTCTCAATAACAAGGACTGGTCAGGGCTTCAGGTTGATGCTGGACAAGCTGGTGGTGATTAAGGGAAGACTTTAATCTGTCCACAGATCTGGCAGAACTCTAGTGGCCGTGTGTTTAGGCTTGCCCTAACTTTTTCTATAAGGTTTACAATACCCCTTCCTTACTAACTTGCCTACTCTGTAATCTTCATTTGGAGAAACACAGGGGCAAATACCACCTTCTTTCCTTTATTTCTTTCTCAAGAATATACTAATGTAGATGGGAGATTTAAACGTTTATAAGAGGTGTCGTTCCCTTGTTTAAAAGACAAAATACCCTGTTATATCGTTTAACCTGATGGGGTTTTTTCTTGTTTTAGTGCAGTTCTTGTATCTCAGACCATTTATATAATTTTTCTTATCTGACACTGTACGTTGTACATTTAGCCCTTCAAATCCACTGGTTCTGCACCTGTGGATTCAACCAACCACAGATTGAAAATACTCTGAAAAAAATCAATTTAAAAAAATCACAGCACAACAGTAAAAAGTAATACAAACAATACCATGTAACAACTATTTACATAGCATTTACATTGTATTAGGTATTATAAGTAATCTAGAGATGATTTACAATATACAGGAGGACGTTTGTAGGTTCTATGCAAATAGTACACCATTTTATATAAGGGAATTGATCTGTGGATTTTGGTATCCACTGGGTCCTGAAACCAGTTCCCCCTGGATATTGAGGGATGTACACTGTACACTGTAATTCTAGCCATTCACATGTTCCTTAACTTCATTTGCTAGATCAAAGATGAAAGGAATTTAACCCAAATTTATTGATTTCTGTTCTTTAATTTTGGCCTAAAATACCATCTTCTAAAGTAATATCTAGGGAACATTGTTTTTATTTGTGCCTGATATCATGGTGTTTTAAGCCTGAATGATTATGAAAATAAAATTAACCTTCAGTACTAGAGTATCTGTTTGCCCTTGGTGGAAAAAACTCAAAATTGCCATTCTTAATAACTATATATTTTTTATAGGTAAACATTCATTGATATTTATTTTGTTTAGGAACATTGTAACAACCTCTGTGATGATAAGACTCATTCAAGCTTCATCTCAAATCTTGCAAATTGTTACGAAGAACGAAAAATGGGTAAGAAATTCATATTTATTTTTAAGCCTGAGGATATGATTTTCTTGTTAATAAAATCTGATCTAGCATGTGGAATTTTAAGTGATCTGTTAATGCCTTGATGCTTCTGAATTTACATGGGAATGAAGAACAGCTGGGAGGGAGAGAATCTCTTTGGAGAGCCTCAGAATTGGTCTGTCCATTTCACCTATCCATTTTTACTTAATGGTGGAACTTGTAAAGAAAATTTATATTCCAATTTTATAAACTTTTAAGGTATTCATGCAAAATTTTACTTTAAAATCTATTACCATATTTTAATTGGAACGTTGTTTATTTTTTCCATTTTGTGTTTGTTCTACAAACTGTTTTGTATGATACAAATAACAGCTGAATATAATCATGTTAAAATATCCCAGTATATGCCTTTTGGATAAGAAATACAGCTTAATTTTTTAAGGTATTGCCCTTTATTTTATAGAAGATCAAGAAAATTGTAAGGCACCGGCCTTTGTGAATATGAGGAAGAGGAAGAGAGTTACTTTTGGGGAGGACCTCAGCCCTGAAGTGTTTGATGAATCTTTGCCAGCAAATACTCCGCTGCGTAAAGGAGGAACACCTGTTTGTAAGAAGGACTTAAGTGGGATCAGTTCCGTACTAGAGCAGTCACCAGTTCCTGAGCGATTACCTCAACCAAATTTTGATGATAAGGGGGAGAATCTTGTAAGTGTGAAAAGTATACAATAAAGTTGCTTATATTTTTACCAGGCCTCACATGTTTTGCATGAGCAGTAATTATGCTTTGAAGTCATTAGATGGACTAATGGATATGCCATGGTTTAATCTATTTTCTATGTAGGTTTTTCCCTATTACAAACAGTGCTTTGATGACTTTTTGTGAGGCAAGAGGATCGCTTGAGCTCAGGAGTTTGAAACCAGCCTGAGCAAGAGTGAGACCCTGTCTCAAAAACAAACAAAAAAAACCAAAAAAAAAAACACAAGACGAAATAGAAGAAAGGAAATAATTAAGATAAATGCAGAAATCAATAAAATAGAAAACAAAAATCGTTGAAATCAAAATATAGTGCTTTAAGGAAAATTAATAAATCTCCAATTAGACTATTCAGGAAAAAGGGAGAGAATATCAGGAATGGGAGAGGTGACCTAAGTACATATCCTAATAAATATTAAAAGGGTAATAAGAGAATATTATGAACAACTTTATGCCAATAAATTTGACACCTTACATAAACTAGGCACATTCCTTGAAAGACACAAATTACTAAAACTCACTAAAGATGGAATCAATCACTTCAGTGGCCCTATATCAACTAAAAACACTTAAATTGTAGTTAAAATCTTATCACAAAGAAAGCTCCTGATCTGGATGATTTTACTGATGAATTCTACCAAACATTTGAGCAAGTTATACTGTTTCTACACAAACTCTTCCAAAAATTGAGGACGTGAGAATACTTCGTAATTCATTTATGTCAGCATCAACCTGATGCTAAAATCAGACAGAAATTACAAGAAAACTATAATTCAGTGTCCTCTTAGACATAGCAATTTGTAAAAAGATGATACATTGTAACCACATGAGATTTAGCCTAGGAATGCAAAGTTGGTTTAATGTTTGAAAAACAATCAGTATAATTCACCTTATATATACCTTACATAGATGAAGACAGAAATATGATCATGTCAGTGGATGCAGAAAAGACATTTAATAAAATCTAGCATTTATTTCTGATTTAAAGAAACAAAAAACCTGAGCAGGGTGGTGACTAAAGGGAATTTCTTCAAAGTGGCAAATTTTATCTTTGAAAAATCAACAATTACTGTCTTACTGGCAATTATATAGGAAAGAAGATTTTGATATCTGTGTTTATATTGCCATTTTACCTCAAAGTTCCCTGAATAATACAGTGTTAGATTGTGTTTTTTAATGAATTTTCTTATTTACTTCATAGGAGTTAGAATGTTTTAAATAAACAAACCAAATAGTAACTTATCAGTGGATCATTATGGCTACTTTCACTTAAAATTTTATTGTTTAGTTTGGTGGATTACAGTTAATAAACATGGTTTCATTATAACGATGATTAGATATATGTAAAGTATCTATATTTTTGTTAGATATCTTTGTTTTGTATTGACTTTAATCTTTTATAGACTGTCCATCTTTATGCTTATTACAGTTCCCTCCTATCAAAATAAAGTCTTAACCATTTCTCTTGCAGGCACATTATATGTTCACTGAATTTAGTGATGTCTTAAGTTCTACTCTTTTTTTTCCTTTGTTTAGGAAAACATAGAACCACTTCAGGTATCATTTGCAGTTCTGAGTCCTTCTAATAAGTCTTCAATCTCTGAGACTCTTTCAGGTAGTAACTTTTGTTTATCTTTTCATAACTGTTGTTTTCAAAGTGTGTATATGTGAAACTTAATCTTTTTATTTTCTTTAAAAATTTTCATATTTGTTATAGTAATATATACTTGGTTTAAAAAGCCTAATAGAGCTGGGCATGGTGGCTCACACCTAGAATCCCAGCAACTCGGGAGGCTGAGGCAGGAGGATACCTTGAGGCCAGGAGTTAAAGACTACCCTGGTTTATCCATAACCTTTCATTTTTTTTTGAGACAGGATCTCGCTCTGTCAACCTGGGTAGAGTGCAGTGGCATCATTATAGCCATTTAACTTTCTTAGACAAGTAGCCTCATTCTTCAAGTTGCTATAAGCAGTGGAGTTGGCCTCTCTACTCTTACATATCAACAGTAAGTTTCTATTTACAGTTTGCACAATGGCAATGATCTGGATTGTAAGGGTCATTGTTAAATATCCAAAATTTTCCACATATATTAATATGGTATTTTTATCACGTATACATACTGAGGTCTCTGGATTTTTATGATCGTGATATGGCAACAAAGATCTCTCCCAGCTTTTCTTACAAACCAGGATTTGGCTGACAAATGTCATGGGGTGGGCCCTTAGGATGGGAACCTTTATTTGTGTGTTTTCCTTGGTCATAATCTTTTAATGGCTTCTTGTTGACACAAACCAACCTTCCTAGCACAGAATCCAAGCCGTGTATTATTAAGTTAGAGTTAAAATGTGAACCATAGTCTATCACATTCCAAAGCTTACGCTCTTGAACACATTACTGCCTTTCATTCATACTATTAAAAGTGATAAAATTTTCTTAAACTTTGCAAAATTAACTAAAGTATTTAGATGGTCATCTTAATGCCCTTCATTGCAGTTTCATTGTGCAAAATGTAGCTAGGACTAATTGGACATTCACAAAAATACATACATTTATTGTAATATGATTTAGTCTGCTGTCCTAACATGATAATATGTTAAGCAGTCGCCATGCAAAATGATGAAAGTTTCTGAGTATTCAGTAAACCTAAAGCTAAAAAAAAAAATAGGTTTCAAAATTTATTCCTCTTAGTAATTAATTGTTTATGTTTAGATATGATATTAAACGCTAAGGTGGATGTACAAAAGATTATCCAGTGTATCCAAAAGGTGATATGTGTTATAATTTTGTGTTCGCTACCCTGATTCTGCTTGTGTCTTGCTTATCAGGCACTGATACCTTAAGTCCTTCAAATAACCATGAGAAAATATCCTCTTGTAAAGTTGGCAGAATAACACGGACTTCTAACAAAGTAAATGTAAGTGCTTGTATTTAACACAATGTATTTGTTTTTAAATCTTGCAGGATAGTTTTTCTATTTTCGTGATCACATGCTGATGGATAAAATCTTGGCTTGATCAATGTCATTAAGAAACTAATATCTTATCTAGCTTATAACCTAGGGTAATGTTTTCCTGATTTGATCTTAATTAATTCACTTAGAAATAAAATCTGATAAAATAAAGTGCTTTCAGAGTTGCATTAATGTGGAAGGCAATCTGTTTGAAAAGTTTGTTTGGGATCCATATGATTTTATGAATTTCATTGAGGTGAAAATGAAGAAGAGCAGCATGTAGTTAAAAGAACCAGACAATGACAAAAATATAACCTTTCTAAATTGTGCTTTGGTTTGTTTTTTACACTGGATTTTAATATCCATTGAATGCATGTATCTTTTGCTATTTTATTAAATTAGATAAAATTGGATTTTTATCCATAACATCGTAGTGTACAAACATATATTATGCTGTTATAGTTGAAATCATAGGGGTTTTAGCTGATATGGTTGGATGATAAGCACAGAATTCAAACATAAATAATCTAAAAGTTCATGTTTTTTTTTTTTCCTGTAACCCAACAGCAGTTAGGTGTGCTAAATTGTGGTTGTCTAATATTTGATGAATGAATAAATCAACTAATTCTTATGCTGTTTCTAAATATAATACATAATTTTCTTCCCTAATATGATTGGGTAGTATATATATGTGCTTCTGGATCTATGTTTGAAAGATCAGCAGTTGGTCATTTATTTCCTCCATTTGAGTTTTGGTTAAAATGCTTCTAATGGAATTTGAAAATTAATAAGAAGTGGGATGTAAAATGGTAGGAGCATCATGGGAAGAAAAAAGTGAGAGCTGTACATTAAAATGTAACTGCTTGTGCTTTATAGCGTGCTTACTTTAAGTTTTCTTTATAGCAATGGATCGATTTTGCAGAAGAGAGTGTTTGCAACTTATTTAATACAGAAGTGCAGCCCTGTAAGGAAAAGAAGAGTAACAGAAGGAAGTCTCAGGAAGCCAAGTGCACACACAAACCTAAAAGGAATCAGGTAAGTGGATGTTTAAATATACAGTGAAGAGTAGAAGTGATATATTTCTTTGTTTTACGATTAGGAAAATATAGAAACAAAATGGTTGCCAGTTAACATTGGACCAAGATTATTAAAATCATCTTATCCTAGAGAATAGAATGATCCATAGAGGTTATACACTCAGCTGTTAATTACCTACAGGACATCTTCTGCATCTTTTTCATGTTTGTGTTGCATATGTCCGGCAGGGTAAATAATGGGCACTCAGACGGGAAGTTGATTCTCATCTTTGAATCTAATCTGAAGTCTCAACCTATTGGGAATCCCCTGATATTTTAGATAGGGATGATTGTGCCGTCTGGTATTTGTTGAACTTCTCTTCCTGTTGCTGAATTACTTTCCTACATTTAAGAAAATTTTGGAAACCAGGTTTCAGTCTTCCTTAATACTGCTAGTCATCTCAGGTGCGTCACCATCCGTGTGGTTATGGCCAGTCTAGCACCGTAACCCACTTCCTTTCCCTCCACTAAAGTGACCCGAAGCCACCTGCTCACTCTGCCATTTCTACAACTTGTTCCTACCTAACACCTTCCCACTTGTATTTGTGCACATGTATATAGCTCATTCTCTGACTCAACCTCCTGTCTGTCCATCCTGCTCACTCCCTTACTCATGTATAGGTTCTGCACTAAGATGAATCCTCCAGCCCTCTGTTTACACTCTCAAGCTTTCAGATACCCCTTAGGTTCACACTTCTTTCTTCATCTTGAACTGCATTTAATGTTTTCAACAGCTCTTGTCAGGCATCTCAGCTCTGTAGCCTTCTCCATTCCAGCTCATCCATCCCACAGAATTTCCACTCTATCCAATTTAACATCGCCACTGGGGAGACTCACAGGTGTGGGGGCTGGTGCTACTACACATTCATTGTTTCAGATACTATCTGAAGTCTGTCCTGATTTCTCTCCACTTTGCCACTTCACTTTAATTATTTTCCCAGGTATTTAGTAACTTTGTTACTAAAATCCGATGCATACTGTTCAGTCCTATTCTCACTTGACATCTCAGCAGCATTTGACATAATTGAACACTCTTTTACAGTCGCTGTTAAAGGTTTATATTCTTCCCCTCATCCTTAAATGTGTGTGTGTGTTCCTAAGAATTCTACTCTTTGCCCTTCTAAATTGTTTGTTTTCTGGGTGATTTCATATGCAGTGTGGTTAAGTGACCAAATTTGGAGGCCAAATCTTCCTGACCTGTAAATATACATTCAACTACCTACTAAACATCTCTTCTTAAACAATCCTATAAGCCCTTCAAAATCAACATTTCCGAAACTAAACTTATCAATTTCAGCACCCCACACACACACCACTGAAAACATTTCATTAACTTCCTACCCCTTCCAAGAAATAAAAATGACCGATTTGCTTAGTTGAATGACATGATATCCTTGAGTCATTAAATCCACAAGAAACTGGGTATTTTCCTGATTTAGTTCCTTTTTTTAAGTTCCATTTTATCTTTTGATAAAATGAAAGATCCTCTTTCTGAAAAACTGCACATATATTTTTAAATATGTGTACAACTTATTGCATTAGGAATTGACTTCATATATTTAAAAAAAAAAAAAACTGTTACAAAGATTGTATTCCTATTTCTTAAGATAATAAGTGGCCAGGAAGTTCAAGAAGGATTGAGCATTAAGTTGTTCCAACCCCTCCCAAGACTCTGCTGAATTACTATAATTTATGTAATAAAAGGAACAGACATAGAATAGCAATGAGGAGAGGAAGGGAATGCGGAGGGGTATTAAGCAACAGATGACAGCAGCCTTCAGTGAATTTCTAGAAGACAAAGCAGATGGGAGCATGTTGACAGATAAAAGAGGTGGAAAGATTTACAGCTCAGATGTGCTAGGAGGGAGCTAGAGAGGAGCTGGGAACCAGCCTGCTTATGGGAATCCCAAGAGACCCTGGGCCCAGGATTGGCAGGTACGATGGATGGTGAGAGTGAGAAGTGGTACTGCAAAATAGAGAGATTAATTGAAGTCCTATATATGGGACAGTTTGCACCAGTTGGCATGCTATCGACCCCCCACCCTGATACTCAGAACAGATGTTGTCATCTAGGTTAAAGCCCTCATCCTGGCATTTGGGAAGTCCCACAGTCTTGACAGCCAGCTCTTGCCCTAAAGCAAAACCTGAGAGTTGACACTTTCCATTCTGCCCTGCCCTGCCGTGCTCTGCACAGAGTTCCTAAGTAGAAACTTAGATGCAGGAAAGAGACTGAGCTGGAAAGCAGAGGAAATGCATACCAGCTTATCCAATCTTTTCTGAAATAAGAATTAGATGTCTAGAGAGTAGAACCAATAACATGAAAGAAAAAAGACCAATATTAATGAGTTAAAAACTGACCCCAGAGAAGTCGGTTATTCAAGGAATGGGAGAAAATGTGTGATATACTCTCATATACTCAGGTTTAAGAAACTATTATTTGCATGAAACTAAGAAGGGAATGCTGTGAAAAAGGAATAGAGAAAAAATAATTGCAAAAGTGTAAAATTTAGTAATTGTACTAGAGAATAGAGTTAAGGAAAGGGCTTTGTGCCCCAAGTGCTTTTTTCCACCCCATCTCTCCACTCTAAGTTAATTGGCAGTGACAAGATAACTCCATAAAAATTTTCACAAGCCGTTAGGAAAACAGTATGGAGGTTCCCTAAAAAATTAAAAATAAAGCTACCATATGATCCAGCAATACCTCTTCTGAGTATCTATCTGAAGAAAATGAAGTCAGTATGTTGAAGAGATAGCTGGACTCCCATCTTCACTGCAGCATTAGTCACAATAACTGAGATGTGTACTCAACCTAAGTGCCCATCAGCAGATGAATGGGTAAAGCAAATCTAGTATATATGTAATGGAATACTATTCAGCCTTAAAAAAAGAAATCTTGTCCTTGTGACAACATGGATGGACCTTAAGAACATCATTCTAAGTGAAATAACTCAGGCACAGAGAACCAACTGCAAGATCTCACATATATGGAATCTAAAAAAGTCAAACTCAGCAAAGAGTGGAATTGTTGCCGGGGGAGCTGGTGGGTTGGGGGTTGAGGGATGGGGAGATATTGATTAAAGGGTACAAAGTGTCAGGTGGGATGAATAAATTCTGGAGATCTGTTGTACAACCTGTTGACTAGTGAAGTATACATGAAAATTGCTAAGAAATTCCATCTTCAATGTTACCACCAAGTACGTGAGGCAATAGATGTGTTAATTAGTTTGATCTCATCATTTCAGGATGTTTACATATATCAGAATATCATGTACACTAATATATGTAAATTTTGGTCAATTGCACAAATTATATTTAAATTGATCAATCAAAACGGAATCTAATCAGGCTCCTAGATCTAGTTACCAATTTATAGGACGTACAGGGGACAGAGGAACATAAAGACGTACCGTGACTATGGTCAGCCAATTCCAGAATTGGGCTAATACTGTGGAAAGGATGCCTTAGTTTGTTCACCAAATAAATGGCAAGGGAAATAAAAGAAGGAACCATTAGTAGAAGACTTAGGAGCTACATCAACCAAATGGAATGTTTGGGGATCTTATTGGGACCCTGATTTGAGCAATTGTAAAAAAAAACATTTATGGGCCACTTGGAGAAACTTAAACTCTGAGGAGATATTAGGGAACATTCCTGTCATTAGGGTTTTTTGTGTTTTGCCTAATTACATTTTTTACTTACAGATCATTTTAGATACGCATGCTGTTCTAAGAAGTAATGCAGGCAGATCCCAAGTACCCTGTACCCAGTTCCCCTGATTGTGATATCTCGAAAAACCCCAGCAGAATATTGATGCAGTCAAGATACTGAGGGCTCTCCTATGGCCCTTTGGTAGCTATATCCACTTCCCACCCATAACCCACCTCGGCCCCTGGCGACCAGTGATCCCTCTCCATTTCTATAATTTTGTCATTTGGAGAATGTTATAAAAATGGAATCACATGCTATGTAACTTTGAGACTGGCTTTTTTCACTTAGCACAATTCTCTGGAGATTTGTCCAGGATGTCACATGTATCAGTTCCTTTTTTGCTGAATCATATTTGTAATTGTCTTGAAAAAGAGCGTGATGGCTTGCACCTGTAATCCCAGCACTCTGGGAGGCTGAGGCGGGAGGATCACTTGAGGCCAGGAGTTTGAGACCAACCTGAGCAACATTGTGAGACCCTGTCTCTGCAAAAAATAAAAAAAATACCTGAGTGTGGTTGTGCGTGCCTGTAGTCCCAGCTGCTTGGGAGACTGAGGCAGGAGAATCGCTTGAGCCCAGGAGTTAGAGGTTGCAATGAGCTATGATGATGTCACTGCACTCTAGCCCAGGCAATAGAGCAAGACCCTGTCTCAAAAAAAGACACTGCCAGGTTTCAGATGAGATGATAATTAATGCCTGTGCTATGCTTTAAAATAATCCAAGGGAAGGGTAGATAAATGAATCATTATCATATGTTAGTAGTTGTTGAAGTTAGTTGATGGGCTGCATGAGTTTCAGTGAACTATTCTCTCTCTTTGGGGGAGGTTTGAAATTTTCCATTATACAAAGTAAAAAGTATAGCACTATTAGCCCCTTATTCAGAGAGAGGGAGCTGGCCACAAGAACTAAAAATGGAACCAGTAAATAAGTAAACAGCAGGAGTAGAGGAGTGTACACTTTATCATTACAAGCCTTCCTGTACAATTTGATTTGTTGCCATGTACGTGAATTATTTGTAACTAATTTTAAAGCTATTCTCTGAAAACAATTTGTCTTAATTGTGCAAATAAGCCAGAAGATAAACATTTACTTCTGTTTCACGACCTCCTTCACTATGTGAAAGGTATCAGTGATTTGGGAGTAAATGGGGCTGCTTTAGGGTAATACGTTCAGTTGTCCTTTGCTCTGAGTCATAAACCAGCCTAACCACTTCTAGATCGAATGGCTCCCCCGAGGTTCCCATCATATAGAGCTTCTTTTGTTTATTACACTATAAGCAAAGCTTTTATACTGTCGTAAATTCAAATTTTGGTAAGTTTCTGGTCTTTGCTGATATAATCTTCTTATGGACAAGATCAGCACTGCTAGATAAATTTTTAGGACGAACAGAACTGAGGTGCTTTAATTATCATGGAGGGCTGGGTGCTTCCATTGGCCCATGACCATGAAAAAACGAAATTTTAGTCTTTCAGTCATGTTTAGCAGATTTTATGTAAGCTGAACTGTACTTCTTTTTCTTTGGTATTTATTCATTCATTCATTCATATTTGTTGAGTAGCCACTATGTGCATGGCACTACTGTAGGTGCAGGGGACATCTTGTATTATACAAACAAAAATTTCCAAAATCACGCTAAATGGGAATTTTTTTTCCTTACCTATTTGTCAAACTGTTCTAGAGGTTATGACCTGGTGACACTGACCATAGTATATTAATTGACCACATAAGGCCTATGTCCTACAATAATACTAATATAATTTGGTATTAAAAATTAAAAATTTGTGAGGTAATAGATATGGTAATTAGGTTGATTAGCCATTCCACAATGAATACATGTATCAAAACATCATGTTGCACACCATAAATACATACAACTTTTGTTAATTAAAAAATATATTTTTCCTCATATCAATTCTCAGAGTAATAGGAAGCAGTGTGAAAGAACAAGAACAGCCAACACATAGCTCCTCCTGTGGGTCGAGCCCTGTGTTAACCATATGCCACGTGTTGACTCATTAGTGCTCACCACAGCTGTAGGTGATGGTACGTGCTATTACGATTCCTATTTTGGAGAGAAGGAAGTTGAGGTAACTTGCCCAAGATTATAAAGCAGTTAAATGGCAGAGTCAGGATTTAAACCCAAAGTATCTGGCACCAGAGGCCAAATGTTTCTCTTTTGCATTTCATCTATGAACCCCAAGTTAGGGCTTTTCCTTTCTCTTGGCTTCCTCATCCACTGACCACGCCAGCATTTTCCCGACTGTTCCATATAATGTCAACAGATGTTCCAGGAAAAAAAACTTAATGGAAAAATATTTAACCCAGCATTTTCCTAATGTATATAGAGATTATTTATACCAAGGACTTCTCAGAGAATTTCATGTTTGGTGTATATTGTAAATCACCAAGAGGAACATTCATCTTGTACAGTTCTAAAATTATTTTTCCATGGAATGTTTTGTTTTGTTTTGTTTTTACAGGATATCTATAGATATCTCTAGGAACACATAGTTCTGTGCCATTTCTGTGCTCTTGAATCTCATTAGTTTCACCCAAATCTTCTGTGCTCCCCCAAATGATCTTTCTTAAATATGAGATCAAGTGTTGCTCCCTGAGGCACCGTGCAGTGAGCCCTTACTGCTCTCATGTGGTCCACTGTGCACAAGGGCTCTGTCTGCTCTGTTAGTGTCTTCTGCCACCCCCGTGTGGCTCCGCTGGCTACACACTGCCACGGGCAGCCTTCCTCTGCCCTGCTGCCTGACCTTGAGCTCGTGCCTGTGCCTTGCCCTTCTCTGTGAAAAGCCCTCTCCCCACCACTGCACTTGGCCAAAAACAGCTCTCCCTTGTTTGACATTTGCCTTGGACATTGCATTTTCTGCGGAGTGTGTCTTGAACACTTTCCGCAGGCCACGTACCCATCTTCTCAGTCTGTTATGGTACATATGGATGGTAAGTATTTGCCTTAGGCCGGGGGCTGCTCGAATACCATATCCTGTTTGATTTTAGATCCCACACCTAGCAAGTTATTACCTGGCATGCAGTGATTTCTCAATAAGTGTTTGATGAATTCCACTTTCTGGAAGCATTAATTGTTAAAAACATTTTACGTTGACCTAAAGTCTGGTTCTCGCCCACATTTCATGGCTTTTGCTCCTAACAGCCTTTCTAGTATGTCAGTATAGTGTTTGAGTTTCCCTGAAGTCTCTTTCATATGAAACTTTTTTTTTTTTTTAACAGAGAACATTATTTCTCAATTGCTGCTATGGCACTCAGAATTGAATATAATACTACATTCTGGGTATTACTAAAGCAGTTTTTAATTTGTATGGAAACCCACATATTTTCTATTATTGTCAGACCTTTGTCCCCCCATCTTTTACTTGTGCTTGTTAAAATCCATGTCGTTTTGACTTGTTCCTCCTACTCTTGATTAACTCATCTGTTTGAATCAGTTCAGCTAGCTCTGTGTTATTTTCACAATTTATGTTCATGCCTATTGTTTCTTCTTCCAGACCTAGGAACAGAAAGCCATGGCATTGCAGTGGGAACTCATGCCAGGTTAATCCTGAATCATCATTACTACACCCTAATTATAAATATCTCATGTCTTAACGTCTGTGCAATTCTACAGCACACTGAGCACTTGCCAAAACAAGAGCTGGGTAAGGGAAGAAATAGATAGATGCTGAATGATGATTAGAGATGTTATAGAAGTTAAAGGGTCAAAATTGTACATGGTGCTACATCTTTCTCAACTGCAGTGTTTTAATACATTTTCTCAGGTTTTAAAAAGTTACAGAAAGAAGAAAGGAAGGAAAAAGAAAAGTGTTGAGAAATCTTTATATGGGGAAAGAGACATTGCTTCTAAGAAGCCTCTCCTAAGTCCTATTCCTGAGGTGCCTGAGGTCTCTGAGATGACACCCTCAGTTCCAAGCTTCCGAAGGATGTGTTCAGGTATCCTGTCCTTTTCCTGTTAGTTATATTTTATCTCTTCTCTTCACTCTTTTTGTTGCTATTTCACTTTTTCCCCCATTTTCCTGTTCACTGCCTAAGGAGTACATAAGTAAAAATAGCATGTTGCCATTTCCTCATGTTACCATAAAAATTTTAAGTGAAGGAAAGCTGTAGTTAATAACTTTCAGGTAGCTTAAACCCTTTGCAGAATCTGATAAAAGCTCTGGATCCTCTTCCCAGAAAAGTGAGACGCAAGATTTTACGTATAATTTCAGGGGAAATAATTTCTGCTGATCCTGTTTATTTATGCTTTTTAAAGGATTTTGTTAAATTAAAATGAATTCCATTTGGTGATATGGTCCATCAGTTAAAGCAAGCAAGGTGATGGTTCAGTAATAGATATATCAGTTAAGGACAAAAATTTTTAAATTAAAAAAAAAAATCACCCGATGGATGTTTCATTCAAGTTGGCACTGCTAAGCATCTTCTAAAAATAATGTTTATAAATTAAGTTCAATGAACTTGAATGTTTTGTTTATAAGTTAAGAGCAAGTCAGGTGATACCCTGGGTAGGTAAAAAAATGGATTGGAGTTGCTTCTGGTTTGTAATACCTGAGTTTTAAATGGATGGAATTATGCTGAAAGTAATAAGGATATGTGTCCATTTGGCTTGTTGATTTTGTATAGAATCATTTTACCAATAGCTGCCTTTGTCAATCATCAGATATTTATAGCCTGCCTTGTATTTGCATATACTACATAGGATTAATAGTAGACTCGAGGATGAATGAGGTACATGCCACTACAGACTCTTGGCTTCTGCGTTAGGATAGTGCAAGAGTTTAAATAAACAACCACCTCACAGTTGCACACACACCAGCTCACACTCTTCTCCTGCCCTGCCTTTTCACGTACAAGGGATCTTCCCCCCCACCTCTTTTTAATTTGGCCTGATATTGCTTGTCTTCCAGGATTTCACTGTGCTCTCTGCCTTTCTAGGGAAACTGTTCGCAGTGCACCTTTACCACCTGGTTTTGTGATGGTCTCTTTTCTGTGTGCACTCCCATACCTGAAATTGCAGTCTCTTTGAGAGTGGAAACAGTCTTTTCATTTTATCCCTAGTTCCTGACAGGAGTTTGCCAAAAGGTGTTTAAACAATGACCGTTGGTATAATTTTCCACCTTGCATCCTATTAGAGAATTTCTTTTTAAAAATACCTGAAGCATTTTTTTAATCTCTAACCATTGGTATCACCTGCTACTTGGTTTTAAAGCAATTTAGTTCCTTGCTTTCTCCCTCTTTCCCTTCCTCCCTCCCTCTCTCTCTTTTACCTTCTCTAGTATGTTGAATTTTTAAAACAATACATAAATATCAATTTCTAAAGAAATATAAAGAGCCCAATGTTTAGAGCTGTGTAACAGTATAAAGACACATTGATTGACACTAATTGTACCTGACCTGTGTTAATCTGTGGCTTTACATGACATGATTTTAAGTACCCTAATCATACGTACGTTTACAAAGTGAAACCATATGTTTTGTATATCTTCCACTTTTTATTTTGTTTAAAACACTTTTTATATTCATCTCACTGGCCACTTAAAAATATTATTATCTGATATAACTAGAGAGATGGCATCCAACAGTACTGAGATTGAGAATTCATAAAGCCTGGATTCATTTAGGCTGTGTCACTTACCAATCTGAAAAACCTTGATGATGGGTTTTTTTGTTTTGTTTTGTTTTGTTTTGTTTTGTTTTGTTTTTTTACCTATGATATGCCAGAAACACAGGAAAGGCTACCCATGGCATATCTTCCTGAAGGGTAAATTTTTTCAAAGATTGAGGAATAAGGGGTAGATTTTTAGAATATTGAAACATGGTTCTACTTGAGAGTACAGTGTATTTATAGTAATATTTAACAGAGGGCATGAGACCTGCGTGTCTTCGGGCATTCCCTTTTAGCTGCTAAGTCCTCAACTCCCCCAGAATTCCAAATTTTCTCTCTTCTATTTCCAGAGATAAATTGATAGCAAAGTTGCCTATTTTTAGTAATTAATTTTTAGGGAAATGGGTAATGTTGCTGCCTCATGCTACACAGACCTTGCAGTGTTGGAAGTATGTTACAATGGAGGAAGCAATTTAAGATGCCGTTCTCCTTTTCATGGTCTGAGGTTATATGCTTATTAATTCAAGCGTTAAATACCTGTTTTCTTAACTTGTGGGTTGGAGAACAGCTAAAAAAGGAGGAGGAGGGAGGATGACAGATGGGGACAAGCACAGTGTAATAAGAGGTCTTTGATTTTCAAAGCTTAAAACATAATAGGGCACCTGTTTATTTAATAAAAGTAAAGTTTATTTCCATTGTTAATTTTTAATTAGACTTAAATTTATTTATATGCCTCACAGATGATTTCAACTCAAATGGTAAACTTGAAGAAGTACAGATGCCTAAAAATCTAGTTGAAAGAAAGAATCTTACGCCTCAGAATCCAGAAGATTTGCGTATGAATCAAGCCTTTGGTAAACATGTTTCTGAATTCTGCTCTTACATAAAAAGTTCTTCATTGCTTGATAATGCTACTTCCGATGAAGATCCAAATACAAATACTATGGACGCTGATGAAAACAAAAATATTCCAAAAGCAGAAAATAAGTTGGAAAGTAAAAATAACCCCCAAACTGGGACTGACAGTCATGTTTCTTGTGCTTCTGTGACTGAAGAACATACCGTATCAGATAATCCAAAACCTAATTTTATCACGCAGGGTCAAGAATTTTGTGCTGCTGGTCAAAATGCGGAAAACCTTTGTCAAAGCTTTAAAATTTCAGAAGATATAAAGTGTGAAAAACAAGATGACTGCTTAGTAGCTGTGGAGGGAAAACTGCAGTGTAATCATTTAATGTCTGACTCACAAAAAGAATTTAATTGTTTAGAAGATGTCTTAATTGAAAATATGAAGGAAAGTGAGGATTTGGGAAGCAAATCTGTAAAAAGCAGTATTATGCATTGTAGAGAAAGGAAACATAGAAGACGCTCTGTGTATTATTCTGATGGTCAAAGTTTACATTTGGAAAAAACCGGAAATCACGAACCTTCCTGCAGTGTGGGCAGCTCTGTAGAGATGAGTTTAGAAAATTCTGAACTGTGTAAAGATTTATCTGATGCCATTGAGCAAACCTTCCAGAGAACAAACAGTGAAACCAAAGTGCGACGTAGCACAAGGCTGCGGAAAGATTTGCAAGATGAAGGGCTTGTATGGGTTTTACTTCCGTTTCCTTCCACTTCCCAAAATACCAAAAGGAGAACAATATGTACATTTGACAGCAGAGGATTTGAAAGTACAGCTCCCAGAAAAGATACCATGTCCTCCAGACCACAGCCATGTGTGGCACCTTCTATCTCAGATAAAGAAAACATCCAGGGTCCTGCTGCTGATTCTTCTAGTTTACCTGGCAAGAGGAGGAAGAGCTTTTGTACATCTACACTCGCAAATACTAAAACCACCACCCAGTCAAAACGCTGCAGAAGAGGTGAGAAGGAAGAAAGCTCTCCAATGGACTTTGGACAGAATGGAGAACCAAAGCAGTGATTGACATTTCCTGCACAGCATTTGGTGAGAGAGAAGGTAACCATCTATGCCGAAAAGATTCATCTAGTTCCCATCCTTTGTTCAACTTCAATATTTTAAAAGTTTCAAATAAATAAAATCATTTGAGTTGAACCTACTTTTAAGTAGAAATAAATTTCTTCATCATTCAAAAAGGAAACATTATATTAAATATGCTCTTCTCCCCCCCCAGATAGTAAATGCTTTATTACTGTTGTGCTTAAAGGATTGTTTTTAGACCCAACAATGTCTCTGAATTTTTACAGAGATATATTTCCTTAAGTACATACATTTTTAAGTACGTATTTACCACTGAAGATTTAGACTCTGTTGTAAAAAACATCTTTTAGAATTGACTGATTTTATCTGGGTAATAGGGTTAGTTTTTTTACAAAAGACAAATTAATAGAATTAGTGGAACTTTATGAAAATTGGAGGTAATATAAACTTAAAATGGGGTGAGATGTGTATTTTAATTATGGCAAAAAAACTGGTTAAAAATTTTAACTAGGAGAAATGGAAATTATAAAACTTGTTTTTGGTTAAATTTAAGAGAAGCTTTGATGATTTGGTTTATCTGTCTCAAATGGCATTTTTTATTTTAATAGTTAAAATCAAATCCTAAACAGATTTCAGAAAATTCAATAACCAAAATTTTATAAATCTATTATTATAAATGAATATGTAACTAAGGTGAAGCCGTTCTTTTCTTCAAAAAGATTCCTATATGCCTTGTATGGAAGGGTTGTTTTTTGCTGAAAATATAACAGTTTAGTTAAAGATTGAACTCCCAGATAATTCTCATTAGTCACAGATAATTTAGGATTTAATTCACAGTATTCCATAAAAACATTTGAAAACCAGAAACTCAATTGTGAAGGGGCTCTGGAAAATTAGTTTACTAACGTGAAACATGGTGGTAGGTCACTGATTTCTTTAACATGGCATTTTTTCTGGCGGCTCTGACTTTTTATTTTGGAATATCTGGTACTGTCGCTTGTCTAGGTTTAGTTAAGCTTTTGCACTATCTCCTATGACTATTTTGGTGATAGCAGTTTGAAAATCTAAATTGCTATATAATCTGGAATTTGTGAATGCGTATAAATCATTATATCATTAAACAATTGTCTTGGAAATCCTTTAAATCATTAAACTTTCCCTCTCCATGATAGCAGAAACATGTTAACAAATAGAGCTCTCTATAAATAACACAACAGGGAAGAAAGCTCCCGCTGAGCCGCCCATTTCCCCTCCTTAGATAGAGACTATTTGTTACCTTGTTGGCACCGGCGGGTCTGGAACTCCTGCTGCTGAAGACTAATGTATTTTACATTAACACTCACAGTGATCCCCAATTTCTTCTGCTCAAGGGTGGATTGTTTTAAAAATTCTTTACATGTAAATTATTTATAGGCCTTTTTTTCCATTTATGGTTGTGGGTTGGTGTGGTTGGTAAATCCAGTACTATTGAAAACCAACCAACCAAAAAAACTAATTAGCTTTTTGGTTTTGGTAATTTAAAAAAAAAAAAGAGAGAAAAAAAAAAAACAACTTTCAGAACCCTAAGCTGTTGGAGGGTTTTCAGTTTTTAAAAATTTTTGCATTTCTTTTTTGTTTAACAAGAAGGCTAAAGACTATTGATTGTTATTTCACCTTCTTCCTACTGTCTTATGATATACGATCCTGACTGCATTTGAATTCTTACAATTTCGCATGTTTTGTTTCATTTCTCAACAAGTGCTCCTGAGAATGAAGGAAACATTGGGACCTGTGATTCTGGCTTGGTTTTTCAAATGTGAAATGGTTCTCATTTGGTAGCAGCAGTAAAAAATACAAACACATTTAATAGTTCTTTTGGTTTTCAAAATGTTTCACTATAAGTATTTTTGTTGATATTTGTAAATAACAAACAGGCAGTTTTCCTAAAGAGAACATACCTGAAAAATCAAAGTGATTTATTTAGGTGTAGTTCTATCCACCAATTCTCACTTGTATGAGATTTGTGAAAAGTTCATAAGTTCTGTGTTTGATCATGCTGGCTTGTTTTTTTGTTTTTTTAGTTTCTTTTCATTAATGGTTAAATCAAAAACTTGGCTTCAAAATAGTTTTTTACAACCTTATCTTTTTTCTGCAGTAACCAACCCTCGATGTTTTGCTTAGAATTTCTCCCATCATGTAGATTCTTGGTAGTTCCAGGAGATGGCAGCATGACATCTGAAGTTTTTCCTTCCCTGTGCATGCCTTAAAAAGCTGGGTAGCTCTTAATTGCTGTTGCCTTTGCTTACCTCTATTTTTACTCATTTTTATTACAAAAATAATATGTGGCTATTGGGGAAAAAAAAACAGGACTGTACAAAATTTAAAAGTAGGAGAAATAGGACAAGTATCTTCCTTTTCTCCACCCCAGGAAAACATTCAGCCAAACCTTCCTCTCCCCAGCTTACTGTATAAAACTGTTAACTGGCATACCTCTTCCCAACCCTTCCGGTATAAACCTGAGTGTACAGTCTTGTTGTTTTTCTAACAGGATCACGCGTATGTGCCATTCTGCAACTTTTAAAATTTATTTTTATTTTTTTATTATTCAACAAAATATGCCATGAGTATCCTTCAGTCTTATTTTTGAAAAGCCCTGTGCTACCTTGGTGTTTACAATCCCTGCATGGAATTACGCACTTGCAATATTTGTAATGACAGTAGCCATCTCCTTAATAATGGATTTGTCTCCAGCTTTTGCTATGGAAAATTACAGCAATGTATTTTACAGCAAATTTAAAGCCTCACTGGACTTGTTGAAATGTCTGTCAGATAAATTCCTTGAAATTCAAAGAAAATGGTTAAATTCTCTTCTGTATCTTTTAACTGGCAGATTCCCCTTATAAACAGTTTTGTAGCCTTACCTTCTTTCTGCTACTCATTCTCTCCTGCCACTTAATGCCTCTTTGTTTCCACCTCCTCTGGCTGCCCCAACCTCCACGTGAGCCACGGACCTGAGGGCGAGTCTTAGACCTGGCATAACAAGGAGAAAAGGATTAATAATGTCTGGCTCATGCTTTAGATTGAAAGAGTTTTTTTTTTTTTTTTTGTCTAGTTTATTGAGGTATAATTAGCCTACAGTAAAGTTCACTTTTTTTTTTAAGTGCACAGTTTGAATTTTGGCAAATGTATACAGTCATGTAACCAGGGCCACAGTTAAGTAAGAACATTTCCATCCCCCCAAAAGAAGTTTCCTCCTGCCTCTTTGCAGTCACTGCCTTCCCCCCACCCCTGCTCTTCACAACTGCTGATCTGATTCGTATTATATCATTAGTTTTACCTTTTTCAGAATGTCATGTAAATGGAATCATACAATGCATGTCCTTTTGTGTCTGGCTTTTTAAACTTAGCATAATGCTTTTAGATTCCTCTATTTTGCATGTTTTAAGTAATGTTTTAAGTAATTGATACCTGTTTATTGCTGAGTACTATTCCATTTTATACATGTGCCAGTTTGTTTATCCATTCACCATTTGATGGATACTTGGATTGTTTCTGGTTTGGGGCTATTACAAATAAAGCTGCTATAAACATTCACATGTGGATCTTTTTTATAGACACATGTTTCCATTTATCTTGGATAAATACCTAGAGGTGGGGTTCTGGGATGTATGGTTGGAATATGTTTACCTTTTTAAGAAACTGCCAAATGTTTCCATAGTGGCTGCATGATTTTGCATTCCCACCAGCAACACATTAAGTTTTATTTGTTCCACATCTTTACCAGTACCTGATATTATCAGTCTTTTTCAAAGAGCCATTCTGGTAGGTGTGCAGTGATATCACATTGTGATTTTTTATTTGTATTTCCCTAATGACTAATGATGTTGAACATGTTTATTTGCCATCCTTATGTTGTCTTTGTTGAGGTGTTTATTCAAATCTCTTGCCCATTTTTTTTGTTACTGTTGTCTTACTGAGTTGAAAGAATCTATATTTGGGTTAAAGTCCTTTATTGGATATGTTTCTTGCAAATATTTTTTCCTAGTCTGTGGCTTGCCTTTTTATTTTCTTAGCAGTGTCTTTTGAAAAACATTTTCATTTTGATGCAGTCTAATTTACCAGTTTTTTCCTTAATGGTTCATATTTTATGTGTCCTAGCTATGAAACCTTTGCCTGACTCCAGGGCACAAAAGATTTTCTTCTCTGTTTTATACTAGAAGTTTTATAGCTTTAGTTCTCACTGAAGTCTTAGACTCACTTTAATTTACTTGTGTTTAAGGCGAGGGTGGGTTTTTTGTTTTTTATTTTTAATGGCAATCATCCAACACAATTTGTTGAAAAAAAAGTGATCCATTTCTCATTGAATTATGTCAAGCACCTTTATTGAAATTATTTGACCTTATGTGTGTAGGTCTGTTTTTGGCCTTTATTCCATTGATCTTATGTGTCTCTTCTTAGACCAATATCATGCCATCTTGATTACTATAAGAAAGTTTTTTTTTTCCTTTACTGTGAATCTTTATTATAGTTTATGTTTAAAGTTCTTTTGGCGGGGCAGGGGTGGGGGAGGAGGCCAGTAGAAGCCAAAGGTTCTACCAACCACACCTATCTGGGGCCTCAGTTATACCCAGACCTGTACTGCCATTTGGATACAAGAAGCCAAGTCAGTATTAATAAGCTATAAACTAATTTATAGAATTTAAATTATTTTCATGATGTAAAATTGTGACCCTGAGTCGTTGAAAGATTCAGTCATCAAGAAATAATTCTTTTTAGACATTATACAGCAGTAAGAAAATAAAGTAAGGTGAATTAAAATAAGGTTAAAAATTAAATTGGCTAAAAATTATCTAAAAGCCTCCTTCATTTATTTCCGTAAATTGAGATTTTTATGATAGTTTGGTTTAGCATAAGAATTGTCACTCTCCTTACTCAGAAAGTAACCTTAGCATTTGAGAATTATTTCTTAACATGGGAAAATTTCCCTGCACCTGGTCACTCCAGGTAGGTAGATCATGGATTCTTTAATACATGTGCCAGGTAATTAACAACTACTCTGTGCCAGGCATTAATTTGTAAGTGTGATCCCTGCCTTCGAGCTGCTGAGATTTCCCTAAAAAGGCGGCATCCAACACAGGATCTGGCTATGAAGGAATCCCAGACTTCCCAGCCCTCCAGGCGGCACCAACTGCAGATCAGGTGAGTTTATTTTGTTTCTTCCTGGAAGAAGCGCTGCTGGGGCAAAGTTCACTAATAGGAGTTTTAGTGGAATCCAAAATGTATGTTCCATTCCAAATGTCCTTTCATTGTTACTTAATGATTTAAAAAGTTCATTATTCATTGTACTGAGACTAGGCAATATAGGCTGGCTTCATCTCAAGTTTTTGTTTGAAGTATTTTTCTTCCATTATATTTTAACCTATAAACACATCTGGACAAAGCATGGGTTTGACTCTCTGGGTTCCTAGATCAAGTGAGTAGAATTTGGATAAAATTAAATTACAACAAATAATTGTACATTTAAAAAAACAGGGTTTTTTCCCCTTTCAGTTTTAAATGTATTTGAAGATTATTGCATGGCCTTCATTTGGCCCTACAATGGACTAATTGCTAATGTACCATGGCCTACAATTTCAAGTTTGTCTGGTATTGTACTGGTGTGTTCATTTTTGTATGTTATTTATGCTTTTCTGTTTTTTATGAAATTATGCAGACTACAGGTACCATAACAGCTTAAATGAAAAGATGATTGATTACTGCCATTCGACTGACACATATTTTTGTTTCACATCTTCAACCAAGATCATACTTAAGCTGACGGTGAATTTAAAGATTTATTAGAAAGGTTTTGGGAAATTTTTAGGAAATGGGAAAGTGAGTATTTCCTAGAGCTTCCTCTATTTTTTTTTTTTTTTTTTTTTTTTTTGAGACAGAGTCTCACTTTGTTGCCCGGGCTAGAGTGAGTGCCATGGCGTCAGCCTAGCTCACAGCAACCTCAAACTCCTGGGCTTAAGCGATCCTCCTGCCTCAGCCTCCCAGGTAGCTGGGACTACAGGCATGCACCACCATGCCTAGCTAATTTTTTTTTTCTATATATATTTTTAGTTGTCCAGATAATTTTTATTTCTATTTTTAGTAGAGACGGGGTCTTGCTCAGGCTGGTCTCGAACTCCTGACCTTGAGCGATCCACCCGCCTCGGCCTCCCAAAGGGCTAGGATTACAGGCATGAGCCACCGCGCCCGGCCTCTTCTCTTTTTTATGATACTTTAAGCATTATATCACCTGTATGGTTAGAGAACATAAGTGGCCGTGCACATTAAAGAAAAATACAAGTTTGCATTTAAAAGCGGTATGTTGGGATTTCATCACAAAATTTCCACTGACCAGTTGGAGAGCTGACTTTAATAAAGTCTTTTTTCATTTGTCCAAGGCACACAAATTGTCTGAATAAATGGTTTAATTTACATTCTGTGATAAAAAGTGGCCTACAGGGATGCAAACAGCTGTCATTTTGGTTTTAGGTATAACTGAAGAAAATTCAAATTATAAAGTTTCTTTAAGTTCCAGATTCTTAAATGTTTGTGAATTTTTAAGGTCTGAAATTTAAAGGTAGCTGCTACATATATTTCGTACATCTAATAATTTCTTTATTCTCATGGGTTTATTCACCTACTTAAAATTTGGTTTAAAAAATTCTTTTACTTTGGCAATACTTCATAATCTGAAATGTAGTGATTTGATAGGGGCATTCCTATTTTTGCCTTCTAAAAACAAACTGCATTTCCAGTGTGCTGATATCCCAGGTTGTTGTTCGTAAACAAGGAAGTAAATGTCATTTTCTTAGTTTGGGCACATCAAATAACTGCTAAGTAGCAGGTGTTTATAAAAACCAGTTCGTCCAAATGTCCGATTCAAATAGTGGGATAATTTGTCCCACTATAGTCAGTATAAAAATTGGTGTCAAACAGTTGAAACTTTATAAAGAAAACAAGTAAAAGGATTTTTTTCAGTTCAAGTAAGTTTCCTTCAGATGCCAGGCGCTTGAATGTAAAATTTAAGATTTTCTGCCTGACCCTTTGTACAAAACACAATGTGTCCATTTTCTAATTGTTCATAACAGAGAAAGAATCTAAGGCAACCAGTCTTGTCTTTTCTTGCTTTAGGTGTATGCTGGGAATGAAGATTTCAGAAGCATTCCCTAACTCAAACCTGAAAAACCTGGTGTTAGTTTTGGGCGATTTCCCGTGACCCTCTGCCTCCCTTCTTCCTGCCCCCTGTGTAGATTTGGAACTGGGCAGCCATTTTTGTTTTTGGAAGGGAAAGGAGACAGATATAATGAATGACTTTTATTGTGCAATATTTCAAACTCTCTTGAATGCATTCGAAGGGATGGAAACTGTTCTGCCCTGTGTCATAGCCAAAACAAACAAAACATATTCCCTAAACCTGGATGTGTGTTTCTCTGAAACTGGCAGTAGTTAGGGTTCAGCTCTCAAACAAGAATTTGGTTTGACAATTTTTAGCTCTTGTTCAACTGAATATTAGGATAGGTCACAGCCAAAGCAAATACTGTGGGGAAAAATTAATGCACATATTTACAGTTTGCAGGTGGCAATTTTTCCTTAAAAATTGGAGATTTGTCTTAAGGAATTGCATTTGTGGTAATACTTTTAATAGACTTTTTTTTTTTTTGCTAATATTTTAAAAATGAACTCTCTGATAATAGTAACTCCAAATGTAAATAAATTCTACAGAGGTCCCTGAAGAGTGATAAATGCTTGAATTTAAGTATTTAAACATTTAGAGACCACTAAGAATCTGAGACTTCTAGGAACATCAGACCTAGCAAATATGTGCTAAAATCCCCTTGATAGTAACCTTCTATGACCCCCCAAAGAATCCACTCTAGAAGCATCAATAGCCCCTTTATGACACAGCCTGTAACATTGTTTACTGACTCCAGCCACCCCCACTTAGGTTGTTAAGTATGCCCCCCTCTTAGATCTGTGGGGAAAGTATTCTGCACCATCAAGATAATTCATTTTGTAATGTGCCATTGTGCTTCATGACCCTGACAAAAATGTATTTATTATTAGTCACAATAATAACTTTGAATTTATGGTTACCTATAACGAATAGGCTTGTGGTTTATGTCTTAACCAAGAAACACTGGAAACAAATTTGTAAACCAGGCAGTCTATCTCTCAATGGTAGCAAAGGCCTTCCCTGTAAAATATGAAATTCTAACTTTCATCGCTTGTTTTACTGAACACTACCAGACATCTGTGTGAATGGAAATAAGCCATTGGATAATTCCATTGGCTGTTAACTTCCCATCTAGTAAACACTACAGATGAAGCATTGCCCACATCTTGCATCTCAGTTAGAAACGTTCATTGCATAATGATGTAGAGATCCCACTTCCCAAGCACTGTGAAGTCTGGTTATATTCCTATCAACTACCCTGACTGGCATGTTCTGGATAGAATTCATTGTAAGGAGTAGGTGTTTCGTAGTTTGTCATGAGTGGGTAAGTGGACATTCTGTGGCTCTCAGGCTGCCGTGGGGCTGATGTGTGTGTGAGAGGGGAGAGGCGCCAGAGTCTTGAGGAAAAGCAGGCTCTTTTTCAATTTTTAAGTGTTTAGGGCCCGGCGCGGTGGCTCACGCCTGTAATCCTAGCCCTCTGGGAGGCTGAGGCGGGTGGATAGCTCAAGGTCAGGAGTTCGAGACCAGCCTGAGCAAGAGCAAGACCCCGTCTCTACTAAAAAAATAGAAAGAAATTATCTGGCTAACTAAAATATATATAGAAAAAATTAGCCGGCCATGGTGGTGCATGCCTGTAGTCGCAGCTACCGGGGAGGCTGAGGCAGTAGGATCGCTGAAGCCCAGGAGTTTGAGGTTGCTGTGAGCTAGGCTGACGCCATGGCACTCACTCTAGCCTGGGCAACAAAGCGAGACTCTGTCTCAAAAAAGAAAAAAAAAAAGTTTTTAGGGTTCTTAGTACTCAAATGCAGTAGATGCACAGAGCTCTTTCTTTGGGTAGCAGGACTAATTGAACACTCTAGTTTATCCAAGCTCTACTTGTTATTTTTTTAACCCTGTGAGAGCCGAAAGGTTCCTTTTAAACCTAAGTAAAGTTATTTGGGCATTTAAAAATAATTGACCACCTCCAATCAAATTGTAGCCTCTTAAACAAGTCCCACTGTGGCTTTCTTTCCCCTTAGAGACAAATAACCCAGTTTCCCTTGAAATAAATAGCCTACCCTACCAGCTTATAACCCTTAATCTAGGCTTTGTCCCTCCAGTTTTCACTTTTTTTTTTTGCAACCCACACAATAGTAAAACATAAAAAAACACCCTTCTAAGATGCTGTCGTATATCCTCCTACCCTGGAAGCACAGAGCAGGCTGTGCTGCTGTCTCTGCCTCACACATAAGATAGCCAGAGGGGAGCACTTGGAGCCGCAGGGCAGAGCCTGCACGCGGCTGGAGGCCCCGGACCCTCAGCCTGTGGTTTATTTCACTTGCCTTCCAGGAAGCCAGGCCATTTGGATACTTGTTGGCTGTTCTTGTAAAAAGTCTGCTTGATGGAGCCATTGAAATCAATAGCTACGACAGGGTTTGGGGGCAGAGAGGGTATTGGGAGCCGGGAAGACGCCAGAAGCCAGGGCCGTGTCTGCATTCCGCTGCCAGCACTGCGAACTAGCAGCATCACAGCCAGTCCCTAAAGTTTGTGCCCAGAGCCCCGCAGCTGTCCTGTAAATGTCCGAGTGGATTTTCCACCCTGTACTTCTCCAAGAGAAGGAAACAATCCTAGGCACATCCCCAACCCTTTTGCGGTGTGTGACCCTTTGACATTTCCCTGCCTTCCTTCCCCGCTCCAACTCCGCCATCCACAAGCAAAGCGCTGTTTCCACCAGGCCAAAAGCTGTAACAATATTAAGATGTTTTCCTCAACCTTGTCCCCAGAAAGATACTCTCTTTCCAGAAGATTGTTCTCCCCTGGGCATTACATCATGAATTGATTCAGTTCTTGGAGGAAGAAATTGGACAAAATATAATAGATAGCCTCCTGGGGAAACATACTTAGGTTGTTAAGTATTCCCACCAGAAAACTAGGAAACTGCTTATATATTACCACTCTGTCCACATTTAACCTTTCACCTTATTGCAGCTGAGCAGGGTGCTTTTTTCTGTAAAGGTTTTTGTTTTAGCGGGGGTCAGAGAGAGCATTTCTCCGTTATTTTTTTAAGGAATACAAGAATTCTTTGTTTTTTGCCCCTACCCACTGTTCTTCCATTTCAGGAGTCAGGAGTCCACCAGCCCCTGGAACAGGTTGGGCCGCGGCAGCTGCAGAAGGGTGTCCCTCCCCCGTGTGAGTGCGGCGTCCCAGTGAGTCGGGAGAAGGGGAGGGGCTGCTCGATATTTAATTTTCCTTAAGGATTTTTTTGGCCCCTGGGGCATCACGGCCACCAGAAAAGGGGGCAACGCTTGTCGAACATTTGGAAAGCATCGCCGTGGCCGTGTGGATGGTGTGGCCTCGCGAGCAACCTCCACGCCGGCGAGAAGGATCGAGTTTCCTCTTTCTTGGGAACTGGTTCTCAGAGAAAGATGCTAATGATTGATGAACTCACTCCCATCCAATAAACAGTGCAGTAAGAAACGTGGGAGCTGTTTTCTTTTCCCAGTTCACAAGTCGGAGCGTAGAAGAGACGGGGCAGCACGAGCCGTGTGCATCTGCCCGCCTCGGAGAGTGGGGACCCGGGCGGAAGGGCCGGGGAACTAACTGGTCCCAACAGAAAGCCTGTCATCGCCGAGTGCCCAGCTGGCGCCTGGAAGCTGGTCGGTGCCCAGAGCCTCGTCAGCCAATTGCAGGGCGGTGGGGCGAGCTGGCTGTCATCCCTGGCAGAGCCACCGAAAACTAGACCGGTAGAGCCAGTTTCCTTTTCCAAGGCAGAAGCATTTTAACCATGTCAGCAAATCTCAATATTGTATTCTCATAAATCTCCAAGCAGAGCATTAGCACAGGCTCCCCAGCGCACCGAAATATATTCCTGTACCCCGATAAAGCCCTCCAACGGCCCCACCGGCCCGTGCCTCGGCCGCAGAGGGTCGGGCTGCACCCCCGAGGTGGGCACGTGAGGAAACGGGCGGCCTCTGCGGGCTGCAGCGAGGTAGGGCGCGGCCGGGGAGGGAATCAGGCCAAGGGTGCGCAGGCCTCTCTGCTACTTATGCAACCTCCTATGAATCCATAATTATTTCATAATGAGGTATATGATAAATGAAGTTTAAGACGAATTTTTTTTAAAGCCTGTCTCCTAACGCCCTTTGGAAAAGCTACTGGGGAAAGGAGGGTAGCTCTTCCTTGGAGGCCAACTCCTTCCAGGGAGAACTCCCCTTCTCTCCCCAGAATGCCTTGGTACTACTGTTAGAAGTAGAGCAAGGGGCTGGAGGGACCCCTGAACTTTAATAAGCCTCTCGACTTTGGCATGTTCCTGTGCCATGGATATTGACAAAATATTGACACAATAAAATGTCAAATTTTAAAATTTCAGGATATATCATTTTATACTTGTACTTTGGAAGACTTGCAATACCTGACAGTTGTATAAAATCACAGAATGATCAAGATGAAAACCAAAAATATCAGGGGCTATTTTATCCAACCTTCTTACTCTACAGGTGAGGAAACTGATAACCAGAGAGGTGGGGTAACTTGCCCAAGGTCGCACAGCCTCTAATGGCAAGGGTGCGACCAGGTCTCCTAGTCAGGCAGAGTTTGCCTTTTCCCTCTCCATGTGGCTTGCATGTGATATATGGTATCTATCAGTCAGCCAGCTTCTAATCTCTTGAAACGGAAGCCAATTAGGCTTTCTACTGCGTACCATCCACAGCAACCAGCTCATCGCTGGAGACCGAACGCATTTAATAAGTGCTAGTTGAGAGTTTGAGGTGTTATACTACTGCCGCAGTGATGGGCCTGCACCAGGGGTGCACCAGTCACTTCTGTCTTAAAGGCATGCGATCCAAATGCATCCCACACCCTTGGACAGCAGGGGGTGGGTGAGGGACACTGGATAAGGAGCCTCACCCATTCATTCTAGTATTTCTAAAATGTGATCCACTTTAAACAGGGGACTTAATTAAGGCCAGGCGTGGTAGCTCACGCCTGTAATCCCAGCACTTTGGGAGGCCAAGGCAGGAGGAACACTTGAGGTCAGGAGTTCGAGACCAACCTGAACAATATTAGGGAGACTTTGTCTGTACAAAAATTTAGAAAAATTAACAGGGTTTGGTGACATGAGTCTGTAGTCCCAGCTACTTGGGAGGTTGAGGCAGGAGGATGGCTGGAGCCCAGGAGTTTGAGGTTGTAGTGAGCTATGATGATGCCATTTAAAATACATGCAAAAACTAATCTTGTCCTATTTTTCTTTTTTTTTTTTAAGAGACAGGGTCTCAGCTCTGTCACCCAGGCAGGAGTGCAGCAGCACCATCACAGCCCACTGTAGCCTCGAACTCCTGGCTCCGAACAATCCTCCCAGCTCAGCCTCCCAAAGTGTTGGGACTACAGGCGTAAGCTATCACCCCTGGCCTTGTCCTTGCTTGAGGTCAGCATTTTACCTAAGGACAGTGTCTCATTTGACTTACTGCTCTAAGCACCCCTGGACCCCAGGTCACATTGATCCCAACTGTTTAAGCTCCCTGCTTTCTCATCCTTTTGTAAACTTTGCTTAGTCCCTTTGACGCTGTTCACCAACGGGACTAATGTGAGTTAAGAGAGTGTGATTTTAAGTTTGACCTAAGTGTGAATCTCAGTGCCCCAATTACTGTGTTGTTTGTTAAAGTATTTAACCTCCCTGAGCCTCAATTGTCACATCCCTAAAATGAGGATATTCAAAGTATATTTCTCTTACCACTATTGTGAGTGTTGAATTACATGGTGATAAAATATGCAAAGTTCCTTGTTTGGAATTTGGTATGTGACAGGGATGTAACAAGGTAACATTCATGTTTTACTTTTTATTTTGACATAATTTCATACTTCAAGAAAAGTTATAGGAATAATACAAATAACCTTCACTAAGATTCCCCAACGTTAGCATTTTACTGTATTTGCTTTCTCTCTCTCTATATACACGCACATATATTTTATATATATATGTAAATATATTTTCTGTCTAGCTATATATATGTTTTTTTCTGAGCAATTTAAGTAAAGTTGCAGACTTGATGCCTCTCTACCCCCAAATACTTTAGTGTGTATTTCCTAAAAATAAGAGATGACTTATCTAAGGTGACAACTTATTTAAGGTGTTGCGATTATAGCAGTGGCAATACACGAAGCAGTTCCACAGCGTTTCTGTGACTCAGATTCACATCACCATCCAATCAACTTTTACAAATCACATACTATGTGCCAGGCACAGTGCTAAATGCTCTGAAAAACATTTCCTTGAATTCTCTCAACAGCGCGGTGAAGCGCCGGAGTGTTAACTCTACTTTGCAGATCGTAGCAACTGAGACTCAGGAAGTTAGTAAATCGCCCAAAGGGCTTTAGTGAAGTGGTAGAACTGGGATTTGAACCCAATGCACGCTAGTAACAATGGTGCTTTTTGTTAACTAATAGATGGCGATGTATTCTGTTATAAAAATGAGAAGAAAACTATTTAAAGAAAACAAGAAGCAACTCTATAAGGACCCTTGAGTCAGTGTGCTCACCTCCACTAACTGTCACATACTTCTGTGGCCTGAGCTGTAGGGATTTGGTTTTCACAGTTCTTCTAATAATTCTGACGAGCTCTTCAGTTTATTTCAAAATAATCGTAATCCTTTTGCACAGTTTTGTGGCTGGCTGGGAGCCAACTCTTTTGTCTTCAAATACCTTTAGTGGAGTTTATTTTTGAAATGAAGGTTTATTTTCCCAGGGAGTGAGGACCAAGGACTAAGTACTAAGTAACATATTGGGTGGTTGGGCTTCACTTTGGAATCTGGACATGTCATCTGTTGGCAAGGCTGCGGCTCTGCTCCGAGATGCTAGGGGCAGTGGAGAGCTGTCAGCTTGTTGTGTCATTTCCCAGGTAAATGTATTTACAGTCAATCGGTCTGGCTCAGTCCTCCTATGCCTAAGCAGAGAGAACAACAAAAACAACTCAATACATACGGCTGATATATCCTTTAGTCCTGAGGAATTGTGGCAGGACACTTTTGGTACCATTATTAATTCTGCGTAAATAAAATCCTGTGCTTGAATCAGCAATTGTGGCTATCAGTTGCATTAAAATTCAACGGGGAAAGAATCTCAATTTATAGACCATACACTTCAGTAGGTAAAGAACTCCAAGTAGCTTGGGCACCATGGTTAGGATTGTTTGGCCACATTGAGAGTGCATTTGTGAATATGTGGGGCCCCAGCCTATGGAGCTTGGAAATGGGGAAATAGTCCTCCGTAGAGGTTCAGGACTTAAGATCTGGGGTCAAACTGACCTGGATTTGGACCCCAGCTCCACCACTTAACTATGTGACCCTCAGCAAGTTAATCGCAAATTCATTGTCTGAAATGACAATGTCTACCAAGTTTTTTTGTAGGACTTAAATAATGTAAGTAAAGCACCTAGGATAGACCCTGGGCCTTAGACAGTTCTCAAAAGGGTGGTTAATTATACTAACAATAAATTTGAGTGGGACAAAAACTGACTTCTTTCTCTATTCTGTTCCTTTTTCTTCTCTCTTCTTTTTTTCCTCCCTTCCTGTTCTTTCCCTACTGTTCGCACACCCTCCTCCTACCTTCACTTTCCCTCAGTCCTGCTCTGGGTGATCTGAAATAAGATGTTAATTATTAAAGAACGTCCGGTTCTTGGGAGTCCATACAGAAGAAATCAATGATGTTAAGGACCCCGAAGAGAATCACTGATTTCGTAAAGCCTCAATAAAAGTCAACAATCAAACATAATGCCTTTTCCCCCCTGAATCATTACACTCTGTTGTTCCTGAACATCTGGGCGGCCGAGAGACCTGCCTTCACTTGGGCCGCCTCAAAGCACAGCTCCTTGAGCTGCGGCTTTGTCTGTGTTTATGCCTCATTGGGAACACAAGCCATCAGTCCAGGATTCTCTTTCTGGAGCCGCCACTAACTGTGCGGGTGAATTATTTCCCAACTTTGAACTTCAGTTTTTAAAATGGAACAAGTCAGACGAGACTTGCCGTAATTGATGATAGTCGATAAAAATACCACTCAGATTTAATGCTTCACCATATACTCTTACACCGTTTCCTGTGTATTTGTCTCATCTTGACGACAAGCTCCTCAAGCAAGGGGACGGTGTCACGCTGCATCGGAAAGAGCTTAAGTTGAGAAGTGAGAGGCCCTGGGTTCAAGCCTCAGCTCTGCTACCTGGTAGACCAGGCGACCTTTGGTGAGTCACTGCACCTCTGCCATCATGGTTTCCTCTGCTGTAAAATGGACTAAATAAGATAATAATGGACACAGCCCTTGATGCTAATTACTGTAACTTGCATTGCTCACACAGCTTACCACCATACAGTGCTCATAAGCTTTTGTTGAAACCCATCTGTTTTAAGAACAAAGCTAAAACTTTCGTTATTATTGATTTAAAAATCGCTAAAGAATAATAATGTTGGTGTATAATTAAAACTGATTTCCTATCCAGTGCAAAAATTTTAAACAATATGCTCTCAAAAGCAGCAAAGGCTTTCAGCGATGTTTTGTAAATAATATTGATGTTAATACCCTCTAGGTGCCTTAAGATTCATGTGGTAAGAATATCAAAATTAAACCTGAAACAAAATACTGTAGGAATGTTTATAGTGGGATTAATTCTGTTAAATTTTCTTTGCATAGTCCATGGTTCTTCTTAAATTTGCATGGACAACTTTTAAAAATTATTTTCTAATTATATAAGTAACATTGGAGCAGATATTAATAGTAAATGTGTAGATGCAAAACTAGTTGTGGGAAAGTCACGAAGATTTCCATATGCCTCTGATTTTTCACTTCTAAAGAAAGCAGTTATAAGAAAACCTACCTTGAATGTATAAAAGACGCTGTTATTAAAACCAAATAAAATGAACATGGCCCACAACTCCACGTCAGGGTTTTCCAGGGAAACAGAACCAATAGGAACTATGTATATATGAAGAGATTTATTGAAAGGAATTGGCTTATGCAGTTATGGAGGCCGAGAAGTCCCAACATCTGTAGTCAGCAAGTGAAGACCCAGGAGAGCTGATGGTATAAGTTCTGCCCTGAGTTCTAACTAAGGCAAGAGATATCCCAGCTTGAAAACATTCAGACACAGAGATTCCCTTGTGCTCAGACCTTTTGTTCTATTCAGTCCTTCAACTGATTGAACCAGGCCCACCTCCAGTAGGGAGGGCAATCTGCTTTATTCACTCTGCCCATTCAAATGTTAATCTCATCCAGAAACACCATCACAGACACACCCAGAATAGTGTTTAACCAAATACCTGGGTGCTGTGGCTCACTGATATTGACAGATAAAATTACCCATCATACTAGAGTTGTAGAACATCTGGGAAAGCAGGAAAGAAGACAAAACCCCCAAATTCTGCTACCCAAAGATAACCATTATTAAAGTTGGCACATTTCCTTCTAGCCTTTTTTTTAATATATTGCAGATCAATATTTTAATCACCCATTCTGTTTGACTAGGGATTTCCTGTAGCTTCTTATTTACTTGGGAAAATCACAAAGACTTCCATTATGCTTCTAATTTTCCTTTTACAAAACAATTACTAGAAAATTTGCCTGGAATACCTAAAAGACAGTGTTATTATAACCAAATAAAATAAACATGGCCCACAACTCCATGTCTCTCCCTAAGCAGGGAGAAATGTTTTTCTTCTACTTTATAAATGTGGCGAGGGTGGTAGGTGTTTGCGGTTCCCAAGAGACACCAGGGACTCCTATCTGCCCTGCAAAGTTGATGACCACCTTGGGGAAACGTCCCCTGATGGCCAGTCTATTGCTTTTTCCCCAGTCGAGCACTGCAGGTGTTCATTGCCCATCTCACCTTCCCTGCATCCCAAGGTGGGAGGTGCCAGTGACTCTGGAAACCCCCAATAAATTAAGGGCGGCAGCATTTCTGAGGAGGGAGAGGTGGCTTGTTCAGCATTTTAAGCCTTTTAGCTGGTGTCCTTTAGCACTGATTGATTTATTGGATATTTATGCAGCGGGCAGGGGGATTTGAAATATAACATAAGCGCTTCCTGAGATGTCAGTACTCTAACGTTAGTGGTCTGAACAAGGATGTAATTCATATCTGCAGGTGCTTACTCTAGTATCAAATACTTCAATAACATCATGCCTGTGGAATCCACTCTTCCCCAGGGCCCTATTTGTATTCTGATATGCCCATGTCTTTTCCTATGTGTGTTTTCCTTTCTTAAGGAGCACTCATTTCCTTCAATAGGATATGTTTTATTTCATCCCTTTTCCTGCATTTACTCATATTAATGTCACTGCATGCGTTGGTAATAGCCGGGCCTGGAAATAACCCGCATGGCCACGTAAATATTAGCCAGAAAGGCAACGCCTGGGATGCATTATTAAGAAAGAATGCAAGGGAACGGGGTGGAAGGAAGGGTTTCTTCTGGAGTTCTAAAACTAAACGCAGCCCAGTGAGAGGAGACGCTGGAGGGGACCATCGAGACAACGTGGTGGCTTCTCCCCAGCGCTGGCAGCGTTGGGATGAGGCGGGAAAATTTAGGGTTTTGGATACTTCATTTCCTGCTAGGAAGTTCTTGGTTGATCGATAGAAGCGTAGCACAGTCAAAACATCCTTTTGGGTTTTGCGTTTCTTTTCTTGCTCTGTCCCAGCGTAATAACTGAGCGTTACCGATCGACTACCGCAGAGACTCCTAAATGTTAAGACTCCTGGGTCTGCAGGGCTGGATGGCGGTGATAAAACACTGTCTTTTGGACAAGGCTTGCTTCTCTGCTTTTCTCTCCTTTCTGTTCGTATTTATTGATCTGGGAGCCTTGTCGGTGCTGGAGAGGCGGTGTTGCTCAGCACAAGGACACACTGCTCTGGGCCTCAGGAGAATTTCTTTTGTTTCATTTTCTCTCTGTCCCTCAAGTTTTTCATCTTTGAAATGGAGCTAGCAATTTGCCTGCTATTTATACAGGAAAGTAGAGAGAGAGAACATATTTCTGTGGAATGTTACAGGAAATGGTGTATTATAAGCTTATATAAAAGAACTAAGGGTTGTGTTGAAAGTTACTCATTTAGAACACAAAATGAATCATCTCCAGGAACTATTTGACAGTGTGGGATGCATATAATTACTGCACACCTCTAGTACTAATATGCTTATAAATTTAGAGATACTTTAATTCAAATGGAATAGCTTTGTTCTTTCCTGTACCTGTTAAATTCTTATTTTATTTGCTACTATAAATGTTGGGGAGAGAGGGACCCTCATCTTACTCTTAGGAGCAAGGATTCAGGGGGGAAGTCTTAGGGGAACAGGGAGATGGGGCAGCAGACATTCATAGGCATGGGCTGTTAATATTTAAGCTATTTATAAGTCAAGGAACACAATACTAAGTGTTCTATGTTATATATTATCTATAATGTATGTATATATATATATATCATATTGTATCATCTATGTGTGTGTGTATCACATAATGTGATACAGGCTTTGATCCCTGGGGTTCGCCGTGGGTGGGCAGCTTCCCATCGTAGTCTGCTGGTTTAGAAATACTTCCTTCTTGCAAGAACCACTGTGGTGTAGGTTGGGAAAGGACAAGTGTAGATACTGTGAACTTGAGCCTGCCAAAGAATTAGTCCTGGGATCTTGGAAACTTTGAGGAAAAAAAATTAATAGAACACATGGGGTCCCGAAAGAACTTCAGGACAAATATTTCTTGGTTGTGGGAAAACCAGCTCAGTGGAAACTTTGTTTTATTATACAAACTTAAAGATCATTTTCCTCTTGGAAAGTATAGTTTTCAAATGGATTAGAGGCTCCAAGAAGATAGGCTGTTCTGTCTTCTTTGTAGGCAAAGTTGTATCTCCACAGATTATTTTCTTTTTTAGGACAAAATTTTATATATACATAGGGATTTTTGTAGTTTTCTTGCCAAAACTGACCTCGGGTCTTGATGAAGCCATTCGCAGGGGGTGATCAGAGCAAGCCCAGAGAATGCGGATGGAGGGAACGTGAGATCAGAGCTGGGGGTGGGTGGTGCTCAACAATCAATGAACCACACCCCACCCAGCCCCCAGATGTTATTTCAAGCCAAATAACCCAGCCTCCTACAGAGTACTGGTGGTGGATCACCTGGCTCCTACAGGCAGGGAGACATTTAGGGTGAGACACCTTTGTGGCCAGGAGGCTCTTTTCCCTGAGGCTGAGAATCCCTGTGGCCAATCGCACTGCAAGGGGACAGATCTGGGCGTGCAAAGGAGACCATGGGAGGAGGGATGCTAGAGGTCCTTCTCGTTCCAGAGGTGAGGGAGGAGCTGGCTGGGACAGGCCGGCCTGTAGAGTTGGAGTGCAGCTACGTGCATCCCTTGCTCTAACTTCCTCTGCATCTCGTGCCCTTCCGCTCTCCTTGGGGCATTAGTGTGACTTCGATGAAAATCATACCCTGGTCTTCGCTGAGCCGGAGGATTAAAGGACTCTGTCCACACCGGGGGCGGAGAGCCATGTGGGAGAGCAACCTCTCAATCATTGCAGAGATGGCAGCTTCTGTTCTAAGGAGGACAGTGGTGCCAGAGTTCCTGAAGGTCACCAGCAGTTCAGAGAGTGGTGCCCAAGGAAGGAGCTTCACTGAAGTTCAGGAGTGAGGCAGGAGTGAGGGCCGGTGCCCCTGGGTTGGCACCTATCACATGGCCTCTTAAGAGCATTCCATAGTAAGGGAAGCGAAAATGTAAGGGCTGTCTGGAAAGTATCCAGCCATGTAACTGTTCTCATTATATTAACAATGGCTGGATACTTTCTGGACAGCCCTTGTATGTGTGTGTGAGCTTGGTCTCCTCTGTGAGGTTGGTGCGCCTTTTTTGTCCAGGAGGAAACTTCTTAATTGAAGGAATAATAAAGTGCTGCCGTGTATCCACTGGGATACAACGGGGGTGGGGAAATGCAGTTCTGGGTGGAGCGGTGACTTCCCAGCAAGGACTCTGGGCTAGGAGAAGGGAGACATGACTTTTGGGGGCCAGCCAGCTGCTCCACCACAGTGCTCTTATCCTTATTTTACAGAGGAGCAAACTGAGGCACAGTCAACAGAAGCCTCAACCCAGGAAAATGTCTGGTGACGGTCACGGTCGCATTTGCACTTGCAGCTCCTGAAGGCCTCAGCCTCGTACATAACTCATGTTTCTGTTGAGGGCGTCGTGAGAGCCATAAAACCAGTTGACCTCACAAACTATCTGTTAGAGCCAGGAGGAGTCTTGATTGTGAAAACAACTCTCTCAGTGTTCCATGTGGGATTGCGTATGTGGTGAGAGAGATTTTTAAAGCAAAACGGAGTTCACTTTCTAGGGAGCTGAGCTTTGCTTTCTTTGTTTGACTAAAACTTCAAGTAAAAGAAGAGAATGTAGTGGGAACAATTAGCCACAACGGGTGGTATAAACCCAAAGAGAAAAAATAATTCATCAACTTTAAAGCAACTCATTTAAAGCTGTGAGTGTGGTTTATTTGACCTGCATTTGGGAGCAAATATTAATGAAGAAGTAAAGGCAGCTTATGGCTTTTCAGTTCTTTCATTTCCCACTAGATGTCTTTGATAGAAACTAATTATCAATGCTCTTGATTTAATTTGGAAAAAAATTGGATGAAGGTTTTTCTTAAGTCCCATGTCAGTATTCCTAACCCGGGAGAACTAAAATTCACCTCTGATCCTTCCTTAGTAACTGCTCTAGCCAGGGGAGTCCAAGGAGTCTACTTTAGAAAACAAGAAAAATTATTATTATTATGGTGATTATTATTTTTTAAATAAAAATTTCTTGTGGGAATGCGGAAAGACGAGAGGAAATTTTCTCAGTGCTATAGCTGCTTTTATTAACCCATTAAGCAGATCCCACAAAACTTTCATTAATTGAAACCCAACCAAATTGAACTCTTTTTTTTTTTTTTTTTGGTGCATTCTACTTTCAAGAAAAAAAAGAGTCAAGGGCAAGCACACAAGATGCTGTCAGGAATTTATCCTAAAATCAACTTTCAATACCATATTTAGGATGCTTTACATTTGTAGCCCAATCGTGTATACTTTCTCCATTATATAGGCAGTTTATTCTCTTTTTTCTCCTTTTTCTTTCTTTTTTACTATGAAATATATTGAGTATTGAATACAATTTATTCTGAATTATTTATGTTCTCCAGGGTTATTAACATATCTCCGGTTCTCTTCTCTCTTTTGGTAGTTTTAAAATAGGGATTAAGAGTGTGGGCTCTGGGTTTGAGTCCTAGCACCATCTTTTGAGACATCCTCTGAAGGCTGGGAGAAATATTAATACCTACTCATAGGATTACTTGATGAACTGAGTAGACACATGTCAAGTGCTAGAGCAGAAGCTGGCATGGAGGAAGTGCTCGGTAAGTGTTTGCTATCATTACTATTGCTATTCTACGTGATACTCCCAGATGGCACTTTTTGTCGTTTATATCCATAGCATCAACTTTCATTTATATGCTGGTATGGATAGTACCCAAAGAAAAATATAAAAATGTGCATGTGTGTTTGCGACTATGGCTTTGTCCCGTGGTTTATCTGCCGAGCCTTTCTTTTCACTGACCGAGCAGTCAGCCCTATATATGGGGTTCTACATCCTTACATTCCACCACTGCAGGACAGTACGATGCTGCCCACGGACAGCACACATCTTCCACTCTGTTGCTGTCTTCTTCTAGTGAAACTAGAACCGACTCATCCTGCAGACTAGGCCACCCTTGCAAGTGGAATCCATCCAGGCTCTGGAAGACTTCACAGCCTGAATGTCCCTTTCCTCATGCACCAGGGGACTGCTATGACATACTCTTTTAGAAAGTGGACCACCAGTAAATCCATCACGCCTCCCCTCCCTGTTATTCTTGGTTCCCATCCAAGATCTTCCAACTTTCTCTCATCGTATAGCTCTGTGCTCGCTCTCCCCAGCCCCACCTCCTCCCGAGCCTTCCACTGGCCCCATAGTGAGCAAATTTCCTGCATCCTCAACCTCTTCCCTGAAGGCTCCCCCAATTTCCATGCCTTTGCTGAAACCAGGCTGTGTCCTAAGGCCTCTGCTTCCCCTGTTCATTGTCTGACTCCACACATGCCCAAAGGTGGAAAAAAGTCCCTGCTTTCATCCAGTTTTTGTCATAGGTGTATCCCTAATTTGGGAAATTCTCAGCCTATGTAGATTGCAAAAGATGCTAAAATTAAGAGATTCACGGCCAAGCATGGTGGCTTATGCCTGTAATCCTAGCACTCTGGGAGGCTGAGACGGGAGGATCGCTTGAGGTCAGGAGTTCGAGACCAGCCTGAGCAAAAGCAAAACCCTGCCTCTACTAAAAATAGAAAATATTAGCCGTGCGTGGTGGTGGGCACCTGTAGTCCCAGCTACTCAGGAGGTTGAGGCAGGAGGCTCGCTTGAGCCCAGGACTTTGACGTTGTTGTGAGCTAGGATGGTGCCATGGTACTGTAGCCCGGGTGACAGAGCAAGACTCTGTCTCAAAAAACAAAAAAGAGATTTGCTGTCAGGAAAGCTGTGCTCTGGAGAGAAGGCCAATGGTGTGGCTGGACAGCCTTTTGCTAGTCACTCCTCCATGAGTTACGACATCAGACATGTGCCAGCCACTGTCCCCGGTGCTGTGGCTATAGCAGTGAATAAGATGGACACAGTCTCACGGACCTTCTACTTGGGGTCTGAAGGCAAAAGTAAGAAAAAATTTAAAAGCTAAGTAAGATGATTTAGAATAATAGAAGTGCTGTTAAAACTAACTCAGGGTGCCGGAAGAGAAGGTGGCTGGGCAGGCGTAGAGTTGGAAGGCTGCTTTGAATACAGGGATCAGGGAAGGCGTCTTTGAGGAGGTGGCCCTTAAGCTGAGCAGGGCTGGGACGAGGTGAGGCCGGTGAGCGCAGAGTTTAAGGGAGTACCTCTAACTCTCAGTAATCAAAGTAAATACCATCTTAACACAATAATTTTAAAAAGCAGAATCAATGCCGAAAACATCTTACCAAACGTGTAGGTTAGGAGCACGAAACCAAAATTTTCAATAGAAAGGATCAATAAGTTGAAGTTGATTACAAATTATCTAAGGTCATCACTTGGTCAAGAGATGTCAAATATGGTAACTCACTCAATTGAAAATGAGATAAACAAAGAAATAGATATTGAAAGTACTGTTGATGAGTTTGCTTCTGTTGAAGCCAGGAAAGTAAACTTACAATAAATTCTGAGTTTTGGTCAAAATAAAATCTTTATTTTATTTATTTTTTTGAGACAGAGTCTCGCTCTGTCGCCCCAGGTAGATAGAGTGCAGTGGTGTCATCGTAGCTCACTGCATCCTCCAACTCCTAAGCTCAAGTGATCCTCCCGCCTCGGCCTCCCAGAGTGCTAGGATTACAGGTGCAACCCACTGCACCGGCGTATTTCTTTATTTATTTGTAGAGACTGAGTCTCGCTGTTGTTGCCCAGGCTGGTCTTGAACTCCTGGCCTCAAGTGATCCTCCCACCTTGGCCTCCCAAAGGGCAGGGATTACAGGTATGAGTCCCCACGCCCTGCCCAAATAAAACCTTTGAACTTAAAATAACATTGTGAGTTTGGATATACTTACTTTTCAATTTTTCAGTATTTTTCCAGCTACTTTAATGTTCTGGGAAAATATGAACTGTTTAAAAGACACATAAAAACAAATATAAGGGAGCATGTTTTCCTTAGTGCCTCAGGCTCCTGTGGTTGTGTACAGACACACTGGCATTACTGGGAAGAGCCCCCTAGACAGAGGGAGCACCTGTGATGGCCCTGGGGACGAAAGGGGCTTGACGGAGTCACGGAGCTGACAGATGACCAGCGTAGAAACGAAGATGTGTGAGAGAAGGTCAGACACAGGCAGCGGCCAGATCCTGTGGACAGGATCTTCCCCTACACCTTCTCCACCTTATTACAAGGGTCACTGTCCACCTCATTGCCCAATCAAGAGACCTGATCCCTGACCGCTCCTTCTCGCTGGCTTCACAAATCCGGTCCACGAGGAACTCCTTTTGCCTGGAGCTGGTGATCTGGGCCTTCCCCATTCTCCAGGCCCACTGCTGTCCCTGTAACTCAAGCCAACGCCATCTAGCTTCCGTCTTGCTGCACGAATCCTCCAACTGCGCTTCCTGACTCCCTGTTTGCGTCTCTCCTGTCATTCTCCATCCCGCAACTGATGGAGGTAAGTTTCATCACATCCCTTCTCTGCTTAAAACCTTTGGATAGCTCCTCTTTCCCTAGACTCCCTAATCTTTCACCTCTCTCTAGCCTCTTTCTCCTCATTTCCCCTGCACACTCCAGACCCTACGACTCTAATGTTACATTGTTTGACTCTTTGGGTTCTTCGTGGTGCTGGTCCTACCCTCCTATGATTTGTTCTGCTTTCTCTTTTCTTTCCTCATCAACATTTTCCTTATATTCTAGGTTTCAGCTCACACATCGCCCCCTTGGAAAGCCTTTCCTAAACTCAAACCCAGATTTGTGGTTTCTTGGCACCCCCTGTTCGTTTTTCTCACCATGTGTCACACAGTGTCATGGCCATTATGGTCACGGCATTGACTTGCCTGCAAAACCACTTCTCCAAAAGCTCCATGAGGCCGGGGAGTATCTCCTCTGTGGGATGTATCCCAGGCACAATGGCTGAATCTCTCCCTAGTTTCCTATTCAAATTCTGATGGAGAGAAAGGCTGGCCTAGCTAATTACCTGAGGGTGGAATGTTTTATGCCAGACTCCCTCACTGGTTGGGCAATCAGCCTATAGATTGGCCAATTTGGCTCAGGTGCCCATTTCTGATCCAATTTAAAGGCTTTCTCTTGTTCAAGGAATATCTGCCATCACTTGGGGAGTTTGGGTGCTGACGTCCCCATAAAAAGAGCTGGTGGGCCTGTTAAGCATTCAGTATAGACAGCAGCTTTGGAACAGTGGTGTGAGCTTGATTAATCCACCTTTCTGTTTACTTCACAGCACTTACTCTTCCCTAAAGAGAGTATTTGGTTGGATCAGGCTGCTACCATTCAATTTAGAGCACTTCCACTGAGCAGTGTCTACCTCCCAACCCAGCCCAGGCCTTCCTCATGCCTGGAGGATGTGTTGCCCGGGGTTTGCATCCACCTCTGGTCCCGTGTGGCCCATACGGGTTCACCTAACTGAGAACACACATGCAAGAGTAAGGCGATCTATAAGGGAAAAACTCTCTTGGGGTTTGCTTCCCTCCCCTCAAAAGGAGGCAGTGTACGTGGCAGAACTCTGAGCATTCCAGAGCTCTCCGGCACATTTATTTATCAACATCATTAGAAAACAAGGGGTTCTGTGTCAGCGAATCTTCCAGACAACTGAACACGCTCCATTTTAAACAGCAAAACATTTAAAGCATCTTATGAGAATATTTATAAAAGGTATTTGATACTTTTCTGCTCTCATTAACTAAGAATATTGGAGATTATTTAAGTTTTAGAATGACGCCTCCATGCCTTTATTACGTGCATCCGTCACCGTTCTGGGCCCTGGGGGCCCCTCGAGCTGTGAAGAGCTGTTTGCTCCAGGACTAAATGGACTTTTATTAGTTTTATCTATGCTTTTAATCATTATTCAATATCTTTGTAAACTCTGCATCTTCTTCTAACATCTCTTCTGTTCAGATGTGCTACACTCAACCCACTGTTGGCTGAAAGACAGAAAAACAAGGCTGGGAGAGGTGGCTGTTGAGTGCCAGTAATTTCTGAGCAAAGAAATTTTCTTGTCCATGGGAATTCTGACTTTCCACCTTGGAGGTATTTTCTCCCTACCTCCTCACCTGCTTTGCTCAGTAGCTCGGCTCCTATGGCCTATGCTGTGTTTCTTCTGTGCTGATACTTAGAAAATTGAAAATCAGTGTCCAAATCTAGATTTGAAAGGGTCTCTTAGCTCGGTTCCACCTCCCTTAACATATTTTAGGTTCTCGCTAGCACACGCTCTGAGAATAGCTGAATATTCTTTATCTTGGCTCGTTTCCTTATCTGTTAAAGGAAGTACCTTCTGGTATTGACACTGTGAGTTTTTAGGAAATGGAGATGAAAACAATAACGATTATATTAATCCTACCTTCCCTGTCTGAAGGCAATCGTCCGAGCCAGATCTTCCTTCCCAGGTGAAAGATGTGTGGTTCTGGATGGAGATCCAGCCAGGATACTCCCTGGGGAAGAACAGCCCAGAGGTGTGGGAGAGAGGCAGGGAGTCACCTTGAGGCTGTTTGGCCAGAGAGATGGGTCCAGAGATGAAGATAGCTCAGCAGTTCATGGCATCTTCTGTACGGTCCCCTCCTCCTTTCTCTGTTTCCCTTATCATCTCATCCTGACACAAACCAGAGCCCATCAGGTCACTGGTGTGGGTTCCAGTGGCTGAGTAAGTGAGGCCCCTTCCACCGAGCTTGGCCACAGTGTCCTGGAATGGTTCCCATCTGTGCAGAGGAAGGCTTGGGAGAGAAACTGATCTGTTGAACAGAGTCTGATAACAGGACAGGATTGAGGTCAGATTACAAAGAACTCAAGGGAGCTGGGGCGAGGGCAAGGATTGTCACAAATGAGGAGAATTTTGGAGACCCCGACAGATATTTACCAGCTGTATCTTCAAAGATACAAAATGAATCTTGGTCTCTTCCAATTTTTCTCTGTCTGGCCTTCCAAACTCAAAAAGAGAGGTCATATATCTTCTCCAGAATATATCCTTGGAATAGTAGATGAGGAGTATTAGGAAATAACAGCCCAAATTAAATCAGATGTATAGTTATTATACAAAGTCACAGGTCTAGGTTGTAAATGGCCCGGAAAATTTTCTAGTTGACTACATGTTGGTTCACGCACTCCCACTGTAACATCGCACATAACCGTCTCTTTGGAGCACCTCTAGTGACAAGGAATTCAGAATATCCTAAGGTAGGCTGGGCCAGTCTTGGACAGTTCTGATTCTTAGAGATTGTGGTAGGACATCTGACTGCCTGTAGATTTCACCTGTCGATGCTTGCTTGATCTCATAGAATAACTCCAATTCTTCTTCACATGCCAGACCTAAAATCCGTGGGTAACTATTAGGATCTTTTCAAAGCTAAACATTTGAACATTTCAACTTTTGTTTTCTTTCATTGGTTTCAAGCTTCTTAACTCTACTAGCCATTCTTCTCCAAGGAGGTTCGGGAGTGTTTCTCCACGTGGTGCTTGGCATGGTCTAATCAGCACAAGGGAGCAGGACAGTCACTTGCCTTACGATGGACTCATTGTCTCTGACAGCAGAGCTAGGATCACATTGGGTTTGGGGTTCGTAATCACATGCTACTGAGCACAAGCTACTGTTGTTCCGGTGATCGTATTATTGGTTTTCAAATCCAACAAACTTTGTCACATCTCACAGAGGCTTTTGTCTCAAGGTGTTCAGGGGCAAAGCCCTGTTGGTGAAACCTTCAGACGACATCAGAGATCAAGCTGAGCCCGCTGGACAGAGGATAGTGCAGCTTCTCATGATGAACCCAGGATGGTCACTGAGGACAAGCCCTCTCCAGCCTTATCACAAGGCAAATTGCAAGAACTGGCCTTGCGGGGGCCTCCCAGGAAGGGGAGCAGAGCACCAGGGCTGTAGCTATGGGTTGGAACTTGGAAACGTCCTCCCGGGGAGCAGGGTGCCAAGACAAGGGACTGAGGAGTTATCCAGAGGCCCGTCCTCATGGGAGCCAAGGGATGACATAAGAGGTGTTTTGCACGTTATGCCGACCACAGAGCATAACCGGTCACGAACAGGCTGGAAGACAAATTGTTTCTGAGGGTCTGATCACAGAAAAATGGTGGAAGCTGGGTTTTAACTGCTCAGGCAAGCTTTGTTTGGCTTCACCCCATCTGGTCTTTTAAGGAACCGAAGGGGCGGTTGTCAGCGCAAACTAGGGCAGATATGCGCGTTGCAAATTTATGAAAGTTGGCCCATTGTCTCAGGCCTGAAATCTGTTATCTATCCCTCCTAGTTTCCTGTCATCTGCTGATTTAATAAACATACCATCATAGGCCTCATCTAAGTCACTGCAAATGTTTGGCAGAGGAGGCCAAGGACAGATAGTTCTACGGCACGATACAAAACCCTCCCTTCAGGTTGTCAGTCATCTATTAATCATACTCTTTGAGGACAGCCATCCAAGGGCTTGCTAATCTAATGGTACCAGCACTGAGCTCAAATTTCTAAATCTGGTTCAGAGGGACCTGAGGAGAGATTCTGTCAAACGCCTTGCTGACATGTAATTTACTATGTGATTTGCAATTCTCTGTGCCCAAGGCAGAATGGAGGTTAGGCTGGCATGAGTTATTCCTAGTGAACCCACTCTGACTCTTGATGATCACTGCTTTCCTTTCAAAATATGTCTACAAACCGCACTCTGGGAGGCCGAGGCTGGAGGATTGCTTGAGCTCAGGAGTTTGAGACCAGTCTGAGAAAGAGCAAGACCCCGTCTCTACTCAAAATAGAAAAATTAGCCAGGTGTCATGGCGCACGCCTACAGTCTCAGCTATTTAGGAGGCTGAGGCAAGAGGATCGCCTGATCCCAGGAGTTTGAGGTTGCAATGAGCTATGATGATGCCACTGCACTCTAGCCAGGGCGACAGAGTGAGATTCTGTCTTAAAAAAAAAAATAAAAGTCTACAAATGATTCCTTTAAAACCCAATTTGAAATTGTCCTATAGATTATCCCTAAGCCCATTGGTCTTCAGTTTATGGAATCATTTTTTTCTACCTTTTCTTGAAAACTGGAAAAATATTTAATCCTCTCCAGCCTGCTAGACTTCTCTCATTCTCCGTAGTTGTTCAGAAAGTATCTACAGCATTTCAGCTTTCATTGTTTCTATAAGACCCTGGTGGTATAATTTGTTCAGATCTGGAGATTTGAACTCATTGAGAGCAATGATGAAACCAACTTTGCCTTTTCTCTTACAGTGTTTGTGTTATCTTTACTAACATGAAGATTAATTGCCTTGAGATAAGATAGAAAAAAAATAAACTAGAATTGAGTAGTTCTGTTTCCAGCCACAATGAATTAATATTCAACCTCTGCCCCACGCACAAGACTTCCTTATTCTTTTTGCCCTCAATATGCCTTTACAAGCCTCCTTGTTTATTGTTGATACTTGTCCGGGTTAAAACCCAGAAAAGTGCTTATACAGTGTTTACAGGTATCTGACTTGGTGTTCTTTTTTTTTTTTTTGTATAATTATTGAAATTTATTCCAGAACCACCCAGTCACTGTGAGACCCAATTCTATTTAGCTCCTGATTTTGGAGACCCACAATATCCTACCCTCTGGGTAGAACACGTGTAGCCTTTCTACAGCTGCCTCCATCATTTGCTCACACTAAGGTGAGCGGGTCTCTGTTCTTCATAACAATCAAATGAGCCTGACCAGAACCACAGCAACCTTCGGCTCTATTGTCTGTGGGCTCCTGAGGTTGTCCATGTGCATGGTTTAGGCACTCCCAGTAGGGACTCCTTTGTCCCCCCAAGGAACCACAGTTTCCAAACCAATGGGAGCCAGTATTTCCCAGGTCCCACTAGTGGCCATTGCAAGGACATTGCCACGTCTGACAAAACGCTGGCACCCATGGTGCCCAAAGTATCTGCTTGAATGAAGAAATGAACGAAGAGAGGAATCTTTAGCCCCTGAAAATGCTCTCCTGAAAAGTTGAAGAAAAGTACCATGGGCTTAGGCAGGGAAAAAGAACCGAAGCAAGAAGGAGAGAGAGGAAGAAATGAAAGATTCTACATACCTATGAATTTCTCTCCTCTCCATCTTTATTTATCTGCTTCCACATCGGAGAAAGACTCAGAGATGGGCCAGAACACAGGAAGAAGAAGGTAGAGATGGAAGGGAGAAGGTAAGAGAAAAGAGGAGAGGGGCGTCGTATCAGAGGGGAGCCACAGCATTTCAAGCCCAGGAAGGACCCTAGCATCCATTTGGCCTAACTCCTTCCTGTCACTGAGGAAATACGAGCATTTCATCTGGCATTTAATACAAATCTGCTGGAAAAAAAATGAAGAAATTGAGGTCGAAAGACATAGGTTAAGCGACTTGTCTAAAGTTACAAAGCTAGTGAGTGTCAGAGCAAGGGCTAGAAGCCAGCCCACCTATCGGGGCGTCTCCCACCACGGGGCGCTGAGGGTGACCGAGGCAGGGAGGGGCACCTGGGGGGGGCAGCTAAGCGAGAGGAGAAAAAGCAAATGTGTATGTCAGCCCCCCGCCTCCTGTGTGACTTTCTTTTTTCTAAGCAGAAGAAAGTTGACAGCCGCTTCGCCTACTCAATCTGAACTCCACGGTTTCCCCATCCCTCCAGAGAGTTCCGGCTGGCAGGAGGCCTCCCCCCGCCTGCACCGTGGCGGGCCTAACTGCAGGCCCCGGGTGAGGTGCTTCTGGGGTAACTCACACCAACAGGTTGCCGTTACCTTAGTAACCACGGGTCCTCCGTAAGTTTGGTCCAGTCCAAACTGTTTTCAAAAACGTCTTGGAGCTCCTAAAACTTCACCTACCCTAGAATATAAACACACGTTGGAACAGAATCCGATGAGGATTTTAAACAGACTCTCAAGTGAGTTCTGTTCAAGGGAGTCCCCCCACCCGCCTGATCGGAGACGATTAAGAACTGGAGAGGTTTTCGAAAATGTGTCACATTCCCTTCGCTTCTCATGTCTAGAAAACTCCAGGTCGCGAACTTTGGCATCGGCGTCTATGGAGTTTGAGGTCATACAGATCTGATTTCAAACGCAGGTTGTCACACGGCTGTGTTACCATGGGGAGGGGACTTATCCTCTTTGATACAGTTTGGTTAGTAATAGCAACGTGGAAGGACTGGGGTGACAGTTATTATTATGTGGGACCACAGAGCCTGGGAAGTGTCACGTGGTCCATGCGTGTTGCTCACACCTGGGCTTGAATCCAGCCGTGTGAACTTGGGGCGAGCTACTTGATTTCTTTATGTCTCAGTTTTCTTACCTGTAGTAAGGGTATCTTATTACAGATAGCTTACCGGGACACTAACAGTGACCCACAGATGTGAGGACAGATTGAGATAATGCACGGACGATGCTTCACACGAAACCTGGCACACGACAAACATTAGCTACCACGATTACTTGCTAATGGCGTGTGATTTCTTGGTGTCCTGGGGGGCCGCCCGGCAAGCTGGGTTTAAAGTCCTCGGTTCACACATCTGCCAAGCCCCAGCCCTGGCACCGCACTTGGGATAAATGTCTTCACTCCAGCACAGCCTCAGCTGGGCCACGGAGTCAAGCATCAGGTTTTATGGGTCTGACGAAGATGTTTGAAATATTGTAGGAGACTGTCAAAGAATACTTATACCCACTCCGAAAAAGGGCCGTTCTTAATTTTCATCTTTCCTGCAAGTCAGAAAGATATATACTCTCCAAATAATGGCAGTTTCCTCGTCCTGAAGTTATGGCAGCTTGGTGATACAATAAACAGCACCCTGTCATGAGGACCGCATAAAACATGGTCTGACATTTCTTTAAAAGTAAAAAGAAACACGGCTGCGGCAGATGACCCTTCCTCCGAGGGCACAGCTGTTTTGTGTGGTTAGAAGGACCCGTGGTTTCGTACTTAGGGGCTAGAATATATGACTGGCTTTTCACAAAGTGTTTCCATGAGAAATTACAGTACGTTCCAAAGGGGAGCACCGATTCCGCTGCACACACGTTAGACAGGGGGAATTTTTCCCCTCTTGATGTTTTCCAAATGATGTCGTGCTGAATATTCGCTATTAGAAACTCCTTTGGTGTGTGCAGCGTGAGTGGTATCAAGAATACTGAGGTGTCTTCTGTTTCCTGGGGGAGTTTAATGACGAGCCTTCTGTCGGGGGGTCAGTGCCTTTGAAGACATTTACGTTTATGAAGAGTCACCCAAGACATAGTGGGCTAAAAATTTCCGGAGAAAATTTAAAATGGTCACTTTGTTAGAGATGGTTGGTGGTTTTCATCTCATCTAAAAATGTTTATTCCGCTTGCAAAACGTTATTTGTGCAATGCATTAAAATGGGAATGAAAATGTAGTAAGTCTAAAAAAAGGATTTCTAATTGTGCATGTAACATGTTGGTGAGACTGGATTTTTCTTCTTTTGCTTGTTCTCCAAATTATCTTTAACATAGTTTTATTTACTTCATAATAAACAATGAAATTCAAAAGAAGTGTTCCATCTCTGTTGAATTTTTGGATGGCGTTCCCCTAGGCATCTATAGTAACTGAAAACATTCCCGTCAAAGCCCCGGACCCCAGCCCCCCAACTCCTATCCTCTAAATTAGAATAATAAGTCCTTTGAGACAGGAGCTTGGCAGCCTGTCCGCAGGGTGGGGGGGAGCACATGCCAATTACTGAGGGCCGTAGTGCCAATACGAAAACGTGCTCTTTCTGCTCACATCCAAAACCCTGCTGCTGACCTGCCAACAGCGGGGCACCGAGTGCACGTCCCAGTATGGCGGGAGATTTGTTCTGATTTATCTCTGGTCTCTCACTTCGTCCTCTGCGCGACCAAAGATGGGCATATGCAAAATGGCTGGCTTGGTTGAGAAGCATAAGCCGAGGCCCCGAAACAGTTGACTTACTGGTAATTAGACCACACTGGTATTGAACCCATGACCTCCAGCCTCATTAGAGCTGCATTCGGGCCAACCGAGTTGACCAGAAACAGATTCAAAACAGTGAGTGATAGAGGTGTTTGGGGCAGGGTCAAAGGCCTATTTACACTACCCAATAGCATAAGTGGATTTTTATTCTACCGTATTAAAGGAGCCGCAAGAGGGTGTGAGATGGCCCAGAGCACAGGTCACCGCCGCTCTCCGCTTCCTGTGTGTGGCTCACACAGCGTTGCTGTCCTGCCAGCTCTCGTCCTCCTTTAACTGGCTCTCCCGGTACCTCAAGGGTTAAAAACGGGAGAGACAAGTGTTTTAACAGGACTATTCCCCCCCAGTTGCTAATGGCTAAAGGTGACAAAAACACTAGGATTAAAGTCCATTACTTTAGGAAGGTGTTCCTTTGAAATGACACTCTTTGATTTAAAAATATCCAAGTCTGAAGCCGTGTCCCTGGTTAATCATTATTTTCATCCTTTGCTTTTCAAGGAGATCTAAACACAGGTGACCAATCCTCACTTTGGGTAGAAAAGGAATCGGATTAAATGGGGAAGGCCGGACACAAGAATGCCAAGTGTGCTTGTGTGCTCCACCAAGGAAATGGAATAGAAATCAACTCAAAATACGACAGAATTTTGTGTGTGGTAACACCAGAGTTTCAACTCAGTGGGAAGAGAATGGATTGCCTGATAATGTCCAGCGGTTTAATAAGATAGTTTTCTGTTTCTGACCACACCCAAAGTAAAGATTTAAATGTGAAAATAAAACCTTGCGATTCGATTCTGAAAGATAATTAAGCAATTTTAAAAATAATCTTGGAAGGCTTTTCTATGTGTGCATAAAAGTACAAAACCCCCAAACCATAAAGAAAAAGATGAAATAATTTGACTCCATAAAAATTTATCATGAAAATTTATGTATATATCAAATCCTAGATAATATTAAAAGGCAAACTGGGAGAGAATATTTTTGGTGCCTATGGAAGAGTTAACCTCGAGATATTTATTATACATATGGAAGATTTAATAAGAAAGCATTTAGAAATCAACAAGAAAAAGATGAACAACTTAATAGAAAACAGATGAAAGAAATGAACATCACATAAGAAAAATGTAAATGGCCAGTAAATCCATGAAAAATATATTTAACCTCCCTGGTAAATGTCAAGAATTGTACATTTTAAACAACTGAAAGTTAAATTTTCTTCCCCCAAAATCAGCCAAGATAGAAATAAAAACACTAGCAGTGTTGCAGGGAAATTAGAATTTTTTAATACCACCTGTGGCCATGTAAATTGCTATAACTTTTCTAGAAGGTTCTTTGGTAATCCAAAAGAAAGATCTTAAAATTTTACATGTGCTATGACCTAGAAATTCTACTTGTATGAATCAGTCTGAGAGGAATAATCATGGATATGTGCAAAGATTTTGCTATTAGAATGTTGATCAAAGCATTTTTATAATAACTAAAAATTGGAAACATCTTAAGTCTCCTACAATGGGGAATTGGTTAACTATATCATGGTGTATGTTGTGTGATGGAACTTTATGCAGCCATAACAGGTTAGAGAAAAAAATTATATTTTATATCATGGAAAAATATTCACTACTGTGTTATTAAGGAAAAAGTAGTTTTAAAATTATAATATAAATTATATATGCATAGAAAAAAGTGATAAAATAATATATGTATGAAAATGCTAAAATAGTTTTTCTCTAGGTATAGGAATTATAGGTTTTTTTTTAATTTCAAAATATTAAGGGAGTACAAATGTTTTAGTTTACATGGATCATTTGTGTAATGCTTGAGTCCCAGCTAAAGGTGTGCCCATCACCCAAATAGTGTTCATAGTACCCATTAGGTAGATTTTTGTCCCTCCCCTGGGTTAATTTCTACTGAATGTTACTTCCCTCTGGGCACAAGTGTGCTTATTGGTTAGTTCCAATTTAATAGTGAGTACATGTAGTGTTTGTTTTTCCATTTTTGAGACACTTCACTTAGAGGAATGGTCTCAAGTTCCACCCAGATTATTGTGTTAATTCATCTATTTTATGGCTGAGTAGTACTCCATGATACACACATACCACATTTTATTAATCCACTCATGAACTGATAGACACTTAGGTTGACTCCACATCTTTGCATTGTGAATTGTGCTGCAATAAACATTCAAGTGCAGGTGTCTTTTTGATGAAAAGTCCTTTTTTCCTTTGGGTAAATACACAATAGTGAGATCGTTGGATCAAATGGTAGGTCTACTTTTAGTTCTTAGAGGAATCTCCGTACTGTTTTCCATAGAGGTTGTACTAATTTGCAAACCTACCAACAGTGTATAGTGTTCCTTTCTCTGTGCATCCATGCCAGCATCTATTGTTTTTAGACTTTTTGATAAATGCCATTTCAGCTGGGGTAAGGTGATATCTCACTGTGGTTTTAATTTGCATTTGCCTGATGATTAGTGACGTTGAGCATTTTTTCATGTCTTTATTGGCCATTTGTCTTTCTTCTTTTGAGAAGTTTCTGTTCATGTCTTTTGCCCACTTTTTAATAGGGCTGTTTGTTTTTTCTTGCTGATTTGCTTGAGTTCTTTGTAAATTCTGGTTATCAGCCCTTTATCAGATGTATAACTTGCAAATATTTTCCCTCATTCTGTAGGTTGTCTATTTGCTCTGTGCAGAAGCTTTTTAGTTCAATCAAATTCCATTGATAAATTTTTGTTGTTGCCATGATTGCCATTGTGGTCTTTTTCATAGATTCTTTGCCTAGGCTGGCAGCTAAAAGAGTTTTACCTACATTTTCCTCTAGAATCCTTATGGTTTCATTCCTTAGATCTGAGTCTTTTATCCATCTTGAATTAACTTTTGTGAGTGGTGAGAGATAGGGGTCTTGTTTCATTCTCCTGCATATGGCCAATTTTTTATAGGCCCCAACCCAGTATTGCTGTCTTTTGTTTTGTCATTGGACTTTCTATTTCAGTGGCTCATACATCTCTCCATAAGATGGCAGGCAAGAAGCAGATAAAAAGAAGTGGATTCCAGTCTGTCATTTTAGGATAATTCCCATCATGTTCGTCTTCTTTGATGTACTGTAAATCACACTATATTGTGACTCCCTTCTTTAAGGCAAACGAAAGCAATAAGTCTTCCTTCCCAGGCATTACTGGATCCAATAGCAATTGTTGTATTATTTATGATGCTACACAAAAGTAGATATTATCTCTATGTAACCAAAACATTGAAGTGAAGCACAAGGCTTGTGACCGGGGGATTGGTTACAGAAGCCCAGGGAAGTTTTGGCTGATAGAGAGGGGAGGAGCGCTGGGCAGGTGAAGTGGATGCTCAGGCAGCGGGGGGCAGAGAAAAGGTTGGTGCACAGCCAGAGGACGACCCTGGAGCTGTCTTGGAGCCTGGTCCTCTGTCAACACTGTGTGTTCACATCTGCGTCCATGGGAAATAAAAAGAAAGGAAATACATATGGGAATGGAAAAAGTGCTCTGTACAAAGGATTCCCTTAAGATTTGGGGTAGAACACACGGCTTTTGGGGGGATCATTGTGACAGACCTCGTCACTAAGGGTGTGTGTGTGTGTGTGTGTGTGTGTGTACGTGTGTGTACTCACAGGGTATGGTGCTAGTGGTTGGGTGGTTGCTATAGGTGGGCATTAAGAGTTAGAGGAAGATTTTTCCTGACGTCTGTGGAGTGTGGTGTTGGTGTGACGCTGGTGGCTGAAGGACACAATGGCAGTCCCTTTTGGTGATATTAAAGGAGCAGTGAAAGAAATGCTGGAACAAAGAGTACGGATGGTAGGGATGCCACACTGTGGTTTTCTGGGCTTGTTCTCGTGTGTCATAAAAGCCTCTCCAAGGTCCTGAGACATAACACTGGGGACTGGGAAGGGGGCTGGATATTCCACTGCAGCAAGTGGGGTAGAAAAACTCCGCACTCTGTATGGATTACTGCTGTTCAGTAACTCCCCTGGAAGTCCCGGGCTTAAATGTCCTGGGAAAATGTGTGTGACACAGACAAGCGTTAGTTCCTATGATTGATTCAGCTGGCTAGAGCTTGACACTAATGACTCCAAGGCCAAGGCACTTGAGTCTATCCCCATAGGAGCTGTTAGCGTCTCATGGCTCCAAATCTGAGGTGATGCCCTTCACCCTTGCACATGGTGGGCACTGGGTGAGAGAGTATGGTGTCTGACTCCAATCTTACTGCTATTCCAACACCATGCTTTCCCCTCTAACACGATGCCACTTCTCTGAGTATGCTTTTATAGCCAGACTTTTGTAACAGGACAATCTAGTCAGTGACATTGTGTCCAGAGCCACATTGCACTTAAAAAGCAGAGGCTGTCTGTGTGAGGGACAGCACAGGTTTCTGGTCATTTCAGTGGGTACAGGTCATCCTACCAATTGGTATTCACAGACAAATATAGCTTGAAATAGACCAAGCCCACGTTACCCTGCTGGCTGAGTGTTTGACTAGGATCTTCCATAATGCAAGCTTCAGTTCTTCCTCCACCTTCTAAGAAGTAGGTGGCAATCTCCAGCCATGTAAGTCTTGGAAGGAATCAAGTTTGTATCCCTGGAATCCTCCACCTTGGGGTGTCCCATCACTACTCAGAAGCCTTTCCTTTTTTGTCCCATCCTCTAGAACTTGTTTCAATTACCCCCACATCCTTTCCATCCCTGTCTTTATCAGGAGGGTTTGAATTGTGAGTTTCTGAAAGTCAACTCAGACCAGCCTTATTTATGGATGCACATACCTGGAAAGTGGGTATCTTGGTTATTCAAGGCCGTGTAACAAAGCACGCCCAAACTCAGCAGCTTAAAACAGCAAACATTTATTATTAATATCGCCCAGTTTCTGTGAGTCAGGAATCCTGGTGGAGCTTAGGGTTAGAGTAAAAGGGCCTCTGGTCATAAGAACAATAATGATGGGAGAAGGAAGGAAACAAACATGTGTGTCACATGCTTTATGTTATGTCATTAAATGCTCCGAGAAAATTCATGTAAAAGGTATTAGTCCCATTTTACAGATGAAGAAATCAAGGCCCAGAGAGTTTAAGTATTGGTCTCAAGATTGCACAGGTATTGTGGTGGTAGTTGCACAATTCTGTAAATATACTAATAATCATGGATGGAATAGTACACTTAAAACAGATACATTTTATGGTATGTAAATTATAACTTAATAAGCTATTTTTAAAAAGACCATGAAGGTAATATGTGGTAAAGTAGGAGATTTCAGACCTAATAATTTTTGACTCTGTATTAGTTTGCTCAGGCTGCCATAACAAAATACCAGACTGTTTGGCTTAAACAGCAGAAATTTATTTTCTCATAATTCTGAAGGCTAGAAGTCTAAGATCAAGGTGTATACACTTTTTTAGACAGTAGTAGTTTATAATTATGTTTGCTCATAAAAACTAGTAGTAAACATCAATGTATAAAGAAAGAATTTTTATTCCAGCTTTATTAGTATAGTATTTGTTTTGTTCTGGTAAAACAATATTGGGAAAATTCTCATCCCTACATTTGCAAATGGTAACAGTTTAAAATAAATAGTTCATATTGCAGTCTCTGGAGACTCTTCAAATATATTGGTGCAGAGCCCAAAAGAGAAATAGTTGGATTTAAAAAAAAAAAAAAAAACTTCGGTTGAATTACTACCAATATTTAACATCTGTTAATATTCTTTATCGCTAAGAGATAAGCGAAATAAAAAACATCCAAAACTGTATAATGAATGCTAACGGTATATGTAATGCGATGTTATCGCAAGTCTTATCCTCTCTCTCGGTTACTGTACAGCTGACAGATGCTGGCAGAGCACACTCTGGGCAGATACGTGGGAGCCCAGGCCGTTTCTGTTAAAATTAGAACACACGTACACGTACACTATTACACGAGGAGTCAGCCGTACGCCTGGGTTTGTAAAAAGTCCAGACACACAGGTTAACTTAGGGGTGTCCTAACGTGTTAAGATTTGACATGAGAGACATTTGATAGTGCATTTAACTTTCTTTATAAGTAAAATTAATTTTTAAAGATATTCAAATCAAATACTTGTGCAACTTCTGAGCAACCTGGGGTTCAGGGGTGTGCAGCTTGAAAATGCCTGCAGTATATCTTGGGGTTCCCCACACTGCTCATGCCATAGACAGCTGACCCTGGGACTGGTCTGGACCCGACCCCACAGACAGACAGCTGGTTATATGGGCAGGACCTGGCCGTGGGCTTATCCCAGCGGCCCAGAGACGTGTGAGCGAACTCAACACTCCATCCTGGGTTAACTAACGCAGGGGCTTCCAGGGCCAGGGGAGGACCCCTGTTATCGGTTCCCCAGATCAACCACAGACCTTCGCATTCCTGGGGAAGAATCGAGTGTGACTCAAAGGCAGCCGTTGCCTATCTGTCTGCTTCCGCCCTCAATTAGAGCAGCCTTTGTAGGCTGGGCCCAAATGAGTCAATAAAAAGGGTTTATTTACCATTTGGCACTCGGGTGGAGCTCGCGCCTCTCTTGCTCTGCTCTCTCCCTGGTTCCCATTTATTCGCTCCCCACACCCCGTCTCCCCCGTCTTTTAAACCAATTAAGGGAACTGTAGGTTTGGTCCAAGTGCCACAAAAGCTGTTCTTTCGGAGTATTGAGTTTTTCAGTCAACAAGGAGAGGCCAGCCAAGATCCCTTTATCTCAAAGACAAACAAAGGAAGCTAATGAGGGAGGTGGGAGGGCCGGGGAAGGAGAGGGGACATTCTGGAAGCTTTGGCAATTCTTTGGAGGAGCTAATGTGATTTTACGCAGACTGAATTTTACGCACGGAATCATTTTGGCCAAGGCTCTCGCGGTCATGCGGCGTTTATCCACTGGGTGGCAACAGAGAGCCGTCTACGCCGCCGTCCCGGCTCCTGGAACCGCTTCACCTCTGTGCTGCTGAGTTGAAAATGCCCTCTCTTTATCCAGTGGAACAATACCAAGAATTTTGCCTAAGAGGTGTCTGATTCTTGCTGTTTAGACCCTCCCTTCCCACCCTTTGCTCTTGTTCTCTGTCTTCACATTCAACTGTGGCCACACTGGCATTTTTCATTATTGGGAAAATAGATTTGCGTATGTACTGTAACTCCCGTTTTAACCTCTTAAGGAAACTTCCAAGCAACCTTTTTGCTCTTTCTCTTTTAGACATAGGATGTGTTGCTCTTCGGGGGGGGGGGGGGGGCGGGGACAAATCAACCCCCCCCCCTTTTTTTAATAGCAAAGAACTAAATAGCCAGACTTGCTGGATATGAAATTTTTTGCCTCCGCCCTGCATAGAGCAATTAGATCTGTCCTCTGTCGGACTCCACATTCAAAGTCTCCTGCCTTGGGCAAGTCATGGCCCCCTTGGCCCGATTTGACCACCAGGAAGGTAATATGAAGTTTTGTGGAAGGTTCTAGCAAAGCGTGAGGAAGCTCCCGTGGTTTCCTGCTCATAAGAGGGAAACCCAGGGTTACACAGCCAGCACCAGGGTCTTGGGGGTTGCTGTTCTCCTGGGACGTAATTGAGGGTGTTGTTCTAAAAACAAAAAATTGCTGGGCAGGAGCTGGAGCAAGATGGAGAGAGAGAAAATACAGGGACTTGTTGTTGTGGCCATATGGCTAGTTTGAAATAGCCAGACACCCTTTTGGCTCTGAGTGCCACCAGGAAGGTGTAGGTACCACTGGCTTGGCTGTCACTTTGGAAAGGAAAAGAGAGAAGAGAAAGTTAAAGAAGAAGAAGAAGACAAGAAAGGAGAGGGAGAGAGAGTGTAGAAGAAGGATGGAATGTTCTTGGGCTAGAGGTCACCTCCTGGTGCTTATATGACAACCCTGGTTGGAACTCCCAGAGCCTTCGGGCTTGTGTCAGCGGCCGCTTGCCTGGCTCTTGGCCCAGGCTGTGTGGCAGTGGCTGACCTCGTGTGATTTTCCTTGTAGCCTGGAGACCTGGAGGAAGGGTCTGGGACCAGGAGGAGAGGCAGGGTGGTCCAGATGTCACCCTTAAAGAACAAGGGAAAAGGACAGAGGAGGGCTATGAGTGGAGTCTGTCTGAATGCTGGGGTGTGAATATTAAGAAGGCTCTTAGGTGGGGAGGTCTGGAAGAAGTTAGAATGAAGGAAGAGACTTCTCTGGGGACATCTTTTGAATCATATCGAATATAATCTTCTATTGAATCAAATAACATTGCTTCACATTTGTATAACGTTATATAACAAACAAAAGAGGAGCGTTCCTGGCTAAGAGCATATTGGAAGGACAAGACGGGTGACTTCTCTCAAGAGATGACAGAATTTGGTTCTGCGTTTGGAGTAAAGAAGACACTGTTTTAATATTTCCAAGCCAGATTCATTCCCATTCATTGTGTTCAAAGCATCATAGATTTCCTGAATGTTTCATGGCTGGTAACATTGAGGTCAAAACATGATATAAACTGTGTTTCTCAGACCATTTGATATTTCTGGCTTGACCATTGGATTGTTCTTGTTTGCTTCAACCCTCAGCAAACCTAATACTACATATTTGTACAGGACTTAAACTGTTTCATAGCATAGTCATCCTCGTCAACTGCCTTGATCCATATGGCAACTGTGATGTAGGGAGGGCACTATTAGCTGTCCTGAGTCATCAAGCACAGATACTTTGGCCCAGAAAGAATTGGGTGACTTATCCAATGTCACCTGTAAGGTCTTAAAGAAGTGGGACAGAATTCAGGTCCCCTGTCCCCTAAATCTAGTGGTTATTTTACATTTTAGCTTAATAGTTATTTTTATATATTTTGCAGGATATCACATTTATGTTTATAAGATACTTTATTAAATATTTTGTATTTTAATTTTACTTCTTAGCCTCATGGTTGTTCTCAATCCCTTTGATTCTGTAAAGTAACACCTGAAAATGGGACAGCGGAGAGCATGGTCACGTCCCACAACTGTCCTCGGCTGCGTGTGTGTGGCAGGGTGTGGTTAGGGCGTGGGAAGCCCCTTAACATTCCCAGTCTGGACAATGCTTACTGTCTTCCTTCTGTGACAATTGTTTCACAGACGTAAGACACAGCTTTTATGTATCTTAAAATGACTACCTGGTAAACTAAAAAAATTTCTTCTTCAGCAATGGTGTCTGATTTCTAAAAGTCACAGGTTTTTACCTGGGGAGTAGAAGAAGGAATCATTTCTTAAGGTGAACACATACAAGGTCTCATTATCCTGAAGGATTCTTTGAATATATTTCGATAATTTTTAAGGTAATGAGTTTGGGAAATCTCTGAAGCCATAGAACGACATTGGCAGGCAGTAAAAGGGTTTTTAAACTCTTCTGCAAGTTACCCACTCTTTGGTTTCTCTCCTCATTCTAACTCACCCCAATATCCAGCGGGACTTAGAACTGGCCCTAATGGAACCTTCGGCAGCAAGACTTCATTAGACTATCCCTCGTTTAATCTTCTCCTGTAAAATATTCCTAACACCGGGTCCCTTGGCAAACGCCCTCTGAGAAGTTTCATTTCAATAATATTGCTTTGTATTTATATAACCTCTATATCTAAGGAGCTTGAAAACACTTACGGCCCATGCTTCATTACTTAGTTTAACCAAAAAGACAGTCAACCCATTTCATATTAGCAAATTTAAGCTCTCCCTTTGGAGATAGGTAATAATAAAAGCACTTTGACTGCATGACACATTTCTCTTCCAAGGAGCGCGAAGTAATTTGGACAATGAAACTACAGACTAAAGTGAGTGCTCAGTCTAAGGCAGCACAGTCAAGGGGGAAGAATGGAAATCAGAGACAGAACTACTGACGCCTGTCACGATTCCATTAACACTGTTTGCAAGCACGGTGAATCAAAGAAGAAAAGGGGAAAGTGATTTCCTCTTTGTTGTTCATTGTCCCAAATCTTGTGCAGTTTCATTTTTTCTTGATGACAGGGAAGGATCTCCAACCCCAGCCTCTGCTTCCGGATGTGAGGCTGTATCTTTTATCTCTGTGTCCTGGCTAGTTCTGCCGAGATGTTGACAGAAACAGTGCAGAACATTGTCTATGGTAAAGTCCCAATTAACCGAAGTTCAGGTTGCCATGTCTACGCCAGGCAGCCCAGAGGTCTCCTGCTATGGAATGTTTGCTGTAAGAAGCCTGGAGTCTCTAGACAATTAATCCCTCTGCTTCTATTAAATATTTCCCTTTAGCTTAAATCCGACTCATCTGGGGCAAGAAAAACCACCCTAAGACCTCGGGAGTGGCAATGAACCTGGTACTCGGGGAGTGAGGCATTTTACTCCTGTGAATTAAGTGGTAAGTGAATGCCACGTGGTAAGTGAATGCCATGCAGCAAACCCTTCCTGTTTCGATGCGTATTACATATCTGGAGACCTTGGCTGCCTCTCTCTTTGGTGATTCAGGCTCTCTGAGTTCCCCATCGGGCCAGCTCTTCATTGTGAGCCCTGCATCAAAGATGCATCAAAGATGACACATGGGAATGACCACGGATGGGGCCCTGAATTGTATTTTCACAGAATATGGGAGAATCACAGTTGTGTGTCTGATAGTTACCTGTCCCTCAGGTCCACTTCTCTCTTCCCCTAACCCAGTTCTTCCGGAGTCTTGGCATGGTGACTTCTTGGTCCACAGGGACGCACCACAGTGCAAAGGCACAGGGAGTGTGGAGCTCGTGGAGGTGAGTGACATGGTCACTGCGAACTGTCCATCTGGGCTTTCAGTCCTTTGTCTGAACTTTGGATTGCCCTTTCTTTCTCCATGTTTTTCTTGTTTTGTTTTGTTTTTGAGAGACAGGGTTTCTCTCTGTTGCCCAGGCTGGAGTGGCACGATCATAGCTCCCTGCAGCCACCAAATCCTGGGCTCAAGGGATCCTCTTGCCTCAGCCTCCCGAGTAGCTGGGACTATAGGCGCATGCCACCATGCCCAGCTAGTTAAAAATTTTTTGTTGTTGTTGAGATGGGGGGGGGGGTCTCGCTGCTTCCCAGGCTGGTCTCCAACTCCTGGCCTCCTAAAGTGCTGGGATTACAGGCGTGAGCCACCGCACCGGTAATCTGCACCCGGCCTTGATATTGCATTTTTAAAAAAGTGCCCTTGATGCCTGACCTCACACCCTGTGCCCCATAGCTGCACAATCCCTATATATGTTGCTAAAGTTGAGGGGAAAATAATAAATTTTCAGCCTCCTGTAAAGAACACTCTAATGCCTCCTGAGAGAAATCTGTCTTCCCAGCTCCCCTCAACACGAGCTGGTGTCTCCAACAGAGCCCAACGTGGGACTCCCCAGGCGCACACAGTGTAACTGGCCGCTCCCCAGGTCTTAGGGTGGTTTTTCTTGCCCCAAATGAGTCTGATTTAAGCTAAAGGGAAATAGAAGCAGAGGGATTAATTGTCGAGAGACTCCAAGGCTTCTTAGCGCAAGCATTCCATAGCAGGAGACCTCTGGGCTGCTTGGCGTAGACATGGCAACCTGAACTTGGCCCCCGTCTCCGAGTGCATATGGTGTTCCAAGTCAGGATCGCACACAGCCATGTACCATACTGCGCATGGGAAAATATTTATGGGATAATAAACGTGAGCAAAGCATGTTTGTGCTCTGTGCATAATTGGCAGTAGAATATGTAGATGAACTGATTTCTTCTATTCCCCTTTAAGGGGCAGTGGCCAGATGCCCTCCCAGACATGCCTCAGAGCAGAGGGTCTTTAATTTCAGGGCAAGGGATGAAGCTGGGGGACAAGGACACTGTTAACTGGTTTAGGACTAGTGCTTTGTAAAGAACACAAGGACTTCCACGTGTGATCTGGCTGAACAATACATACAGATTTCTTTTCCTTCTAAAAGTGGATTATATGTATCGTTTATATGTGGACTATGTATCCACCCCATGAAACAAACTTTATGTAGAGCTTTGCAAGAGTAAAGAGGAAAGTTAACATGATATAATTATTGTTATGGCAAATAAAGGCAGGGGTAATTGCCTTAGTCAGACAAACTATTTGGGATGTAAATCTCATTGTGCAGAGATTTTCAGACAAAAAATTCAGAAAGTACATTTCCAACCATACCAAATGCATTCACTACTACGTGATCATTCCAACATTACTGCAATAATATCCAATAGTTATTGTGCCTTTATTTTTAAAAAGCCTATAGATGGAACAATTAAAAAGAACTCAAAACAAACCAAACAAATTCCAAAGGTTAGATTTCTAAAATTCTACTTTTAGTAACTGTTTCACAAGTATATTAGCAGAGGGACAGATTTATTGAATAAAAGCAATATTAGTCTTCAAGGATAATTGGTAAAATCGTCCGTGTACATTTTTCAATGAAATTTAAAACTGGGGTTGCATTTCTTTTTGTGAAAGAAAACTCTTAGAGTTTTCCTGCCTGCTATTGTTATATAGTGGGTAGATTTCTCTTCACATTCCTTCTGCATTATTGTAACAGACAAGTCTAAGGCACTGTCTAATGTTAATTCTACACACTGCTGCCAATTATAATCAGAGCTAGTCAAAATAAACAAATTAAACAAATAAACATGTCAAAACATCTCTGATTTAGGGAAAATAAGCCAAGTCTGAACTCTCCCAGTGTTTCGGCATAAATGATGGGCTGTGGGTTGTAAAACGGTCCATAACATTTTTTCACCTTTGCTAGGGGGAAGGTGGGTCAGTTTAGAATTACAGCACAGCTCAACTTTGAGAAAGAGGCCTGAGACTGAAACCAAATCAAACCCAAATGTTGCCGGCTTCACCTAGGGTAGTAATGATCTGCCGCATGCTCTAAATGCTTTAAAGAGAAAGAAGGAAAGAAAGAAAAAGCAGTTTATTCTTTGTGGATGTGCTGCCAGAACCCCTAAATCACTGGCGAGGTTGAACACAACACAGGTGAAAATATACCAAAGGCGGATGTACATTTCAATACGAAACATACTGTCACTGTGATATTTCCCAATCAGCATGTTGAAAATACTAGGCAATTAAGTTAGAAAGCTCTATTGGCTTCAAGAAGGAATATAAAACATGACTTTGCTACCCAGGTAGGATATCTTGGCTAGAGCTATGCTTAAATAATGAGTTAGAAGCTCTGTGTGTGTGTGTGTGTGTGTGTGTGTGTGTGTGTGTGTGTGTGTGTGTGTAGTGGTATGGTAACCTATAAAAATATGTAGAGAGGTTAAGGGAGAAGGCTGTCATTCTGGCAGGTGGTTCTTGTAAAAAGGTGATCTCTTGAAGTCAAGAAACTTCTAAATATCTACACCCAGCCCCGGGCAGCAAGCCACAAAGCAGGTGATTTGTATGGACTCCTTGGTGTTCTTCCTTCAGCCGGGACTGATCCAGCACCAACTCTGTGCCAGGCACGGGGGCAAGAAAGACTAGCAGGACTGAGTTCATGCCTTCAAGGAATCTCCCTTGTTTCCCACCGGGAAGTTTAAATGTTGGGTTTGAGACAGAGCAGTTGGTGGTGGGCAGCCAGGAAGTGCCCGGAAGACCAGGCTCTGACATCTCTTGCCGTTCCAATTTCACCTTTCACTTGTCAGGGAACAGGATTTGGGTAAGGTTATACTCCAGGGAGAGGGGCTTTGCAGAGGAGTGAGAGGAGTGACAGTCCCTACCTCCAAAATTCGGAGGAGGGCTTGATTATTCTCTCATCTCCCATGGCTTTTATTTTTAATGTGCGCTGCGTTTGGAAGGGAAGGGGGCTGGGGGTGGAAATCGTGGTGCCTTTGAAATGTTGTTTTCCGAGGACAGTCTATAGAATCTTGGTTATTAACAGCCTCTCACAAGACAGTTATTTTTGGAGTGGCCTCTTAGGAGGCAACCTCTTGGAAGTGAACTCATTTATTTTGCGTCTCACTGTCCTGCCATTTCCTGCGGAGAGAGGGGGAAAAGTGAAACCACATGTTTTGAGGAGCGAATGGAGGAAACCTCTCCGAAGACAAATGACGACTCCTCTCCCCTGGCAATTAGTCAAACCTGGGCTTCGGGCCAGCCCAGGTGTTCCCGACTGTGTATAAATTTGCCAAAGAACAATGAAAATAGCAGCTGATTGTGCTGACAGATTCTTCTAGTAATTTCCTGTTGTTTGGCATCTTCAGGTTACTTTCCCACAATTATGGCTGCTGATGAAGTCTGGGGCCCTTCGAAGTTATTTTCTACCTCTCTCCCTGCCCCTCTCTGTCATCCTACCGACAATCAGCCTCTTATCCCCCAGCTTGAAAGAAACGAAACAATCAAAATCTGAAACCGAGTTAAAAATATTTCAGCGTTGTGGATTTTCTTCCCCCCTTTCCCAGATGTTTGAATTTAATCCCCTTGCAAAAATACATATTTTAATGAGTCTGAATTTAAAAGAGGAAGAAAAAAATGATTTGCACCTGCATCATATAGAGTTTCTTGGCAACCGTGAGCTGGGATTCAGGTTCCTTCTGATTCTCCAGCTTACAAGTTGGAAGATTTCCTCGTGTTGTCCATTAATATCTAATCTCAGTGAAGCTGGGCTCAGCTGGTGGTGCTGCGAAGAGATTGGACTCCACTCGAGCGCTCACTGCAAGGGCAGCTCCAAACGCGCGCTTGGACGTCACCTTGATGTTCTTCCTGCCTAAATGAGCGTCTTTGCTCACCGACCGCTCTCTGTTGCCACCCTTTAGTTTAAGAAAATGAAACTACTATTGTGTGTGGGTGGAAGTTGTATTCGCACCCAAAGCATTTGGGGGTGAAATGAAAATAAGAGGAATTGCACAATTTTCTCAAATCTCCACATTATCCAATCTGTCAGGAAGCTATGCATACTTTCTTGGTTACAGCAACTATGTAAAAGATTTCTTTCTTTCTTTTTTTCTTTTTTTTTTTTTTTTGGAGGGAATGGGGAGTTGGAGCTATTGTTGAGAAGCTGCCAAGAAGCTGGTTTCTTTCTCTTCACTTCTCCCTTCCCTGGCCCCTCAACCCCCAGAGGAGAGAGAGTCAACGTGAACGCTGCAATGTGGGTTTGCAAGAGTGGCTTAGGATATATTAGACTAGAGCATAATGTATTGAATTTTTCTAAACAGGGCTCTGTGTCCCCTATTAATCAGGACTTCTAGTCAGGAGAATTGCAAACGAAATAAAAAAAAAAAATTCCAGGATAATCCACAGCATTTGAGAAGAGGGTAAATCTCAGAAGCGATCACATCTGAAAAATGTTCTTGAGATTGGCTTTGAATAACTGTCAGTCTACTCAGTTCTGTGTATACTTTCTGTAAAAAGACTGTGTTTCTTTTTGTGTTCAGGTGAGAACTGTGAGACAAAACCTCACTGAGTGTGTGTAAAGTCTGAAAGCGACTGGAGGATGTTTTTCTAAATTCCGGGACCTCTTAAAAAATAATAACAAAACATCCAGGTGAAGGTAGGGTTGGAGGATGTTGGAAATGACGTGGGACATCGAAATGTGCTGGTTATTTGTGACCTGTCAGTAACACTCTACCTTCCAACCCTGTACACATACTCGATGACTACATGCTTGGGGCTGTTGATAAAGGAAACTGGTCACATTTTTAGAAAAATGCCTTTAATTCACATTATTTGTTCTTCCTTTCATCAAAAAAAGCCATTCATTTATTCATTCATTAATTTATTCACTAATTTACTTACCCTTTGTTGGACCCCCTCCGTGTGTTGAATAGAAGTCAAAGCATTTTACTTCTACTATTGATCATAATTTAATCTACCCGCTCCCTTTTTGAAATCCTACTCACCCTTAAACGTTCAAATCAAGCAGCTCCTCTTACACGCAATCTTCCTTTCTTTGTATTCTGGTCCTTATTAATCTTCATTTTCTCTAACTATCCACAGCACGCGTTCCTTCATTCTGACATGTTGAAGGAACACTTAAAAGTGTGCATCGTGCCAGGGGAGGGGATACCACGCGAATTAAGACAACCATGGTTCCTGACTTCAGGGATCTTACAGTTTAATGGTGGCAACAGCCAGTTGAATCAATACTTAGATACAGTATACTACCTGCTGTGATGTTTACCGCTAAGACTTGATGAGTAAGCAGTCGTAACCCACCCAGGGCGTGTGTGTAAATGATCCAGGCCGAGGGAGCGGCATGAATAGAGGCATGGAGAGAGAGAGTCATGCCAGGAAAGGACATCTCAGCCCCAAATGCTTTGAGGACAGTGCGACATTCTGGGCACACAGGGAGGACCAGGGAGGAAGGAGAGTAGCAAAAAAAAAAAAAAAAAAGGAGGGGGAGGGTGGAGGACCCCAAAGGTAAACAGTAACGCAATCCCAAATCACCTTTAACACCATGGTAAGAATGTGGATCTTACCTGGAGGTGAAGCTGTTGAAATGTTTTAAGCAAGGAAGGGGCATAATTAGATTTGTGTTTTGGAAAGAGACCCTGCCTTTGGGATAGAATGGACTGGAGTGGGGCTGTGCAGGTGAAGGTTGCCTTAAATGAAAACCATCTACTTTTGTGCTCAATTATATAGTTCTCTCTCTTGCTTTGTTCTAGGTGTATTGGCCTTCACTCTTTAGATTACGAGCATCATGAGACCAGGAACCATATTTTATCCTTCTGTGTACAAATGACGGTGGACGCTCAGCAAGTACTCATGGTAGTTTGATTTTATTTTCATGCCTCTTCCTTTTCGGTGTGCCATTTCCACATGCCGGGCGATGCGATACCCCTTCCGTGGGCAATAAACAGACTCTGGGTGAGTCTCATAAAAGCAATATCCGAACCTCAGTTTACCAAGACAAAAATCCACGCTTCGCCTTTTCGCTTTGTTAATTCTCAAGAGAGGAGAATTGTGATTTTATGTACCATGTGCAGGTCCCAAGATTTAAAGTCGAAGTGCGTTTGCCAAGACTCTGGGCAGACTCCAGCTGAAGGAGAGCTGAGCAGGAAGCGAGGGTTGGTGTTGTTTGCGAGGCCAGGGAGGTACAGACCGGTGGTTAATTCCCCTATACTTCCCTGGCAGAGGGGCTCCCCTCCACCACCCACCAGGCACATTCCTCAATGTCCACCAGGGAATCTGACCCCGTTAGCACTTAATATTTATGACCGACATTTGCCAGTGATTATATTAACAGCCCAATGATTATACTTCTAAATGCAATTGTGTGTGTGTGTGTGTGTGTGTGCACGTGCCCACATCAGGGGGAAGTTGGTATTCTTGAAGCTAATATATTGTCTCTTTTAAATCGTATCCCCTTGACACTGAACTGGAAATGTTGCTAACGTACTTGTTTAAGAAAGTAGCATCAAAGTATCTAGTCACTGGATGGAAGGGGTGTTTTATGGGTCAGGAAATGGAAGCCCAGAAAGAGTCAGTGTTTGTCTTGGGCCACACAGTTAGAGACAGCAGAGTTGGAACCAAAACTAGGTCTCTCGACTCCCAACGCAGTGCTCTCTCCGGGGCACCCCAGGGCTTTCAGCCTGTGTGTTTACTGCCTTCCCGCAGTGCCTGTCTGAAACGGAGCCTGGGTGTTTTTGCATTTACCCAGGCATTTCATCTGCCCCACACTTCTTGCCATCTCCTTGGGCATCTGAAGCTGCTCACGTCCCTGGAGGGTTGTAGGTATCACGTGCTGTGGGTTTCTCTCCTGCAACCACTTGGCCAGGAGCTCGGCCCCCCAGAGCCCAGATTTCAGTCCTGGGGGGACAAGGGCATTTGTTCCCTTCACAGATCCTCTAAGATTTCTCTCTAGCTCCCCTGACGACCTCCTCCACTCTCTCTAGCACCTGGGCCACCTGTATTAACTTCTGTCTGTCTTCGTGGGCCATTAGCTGTGATTCCTAATCTCCATACATTCCTTTGCCACCTTCACAGATGTCATAGTTGTAAACAGACTACACTGGATATTCTCCTTTAGATTGCTTAATTGTTTTTTTTTAAACTTATATACATTTATTCAAAAACTGTATATATTATCATAAATGGAAAACTAATATCATTGGCCAACAGAGAAGGTAACAATAAAAAAAATGTGATTAAATTCTACCTAGATTCATTTGCATGCTGAAGGGTCTCGAGTTGAGCCCTGCTCTCTTTTTATAGCAAAGGGCAGAGAGGTTGCAAAAGCTGACTCCCCGTTTGATTTAATCAGAATTATTAAAAGGCAACTGACGTGATAATTTTTCTACCATGTGCATCCGTGGGTGTAAACCATTCAAATGCTACCTACAGCCTGTTCACCGGGGGTCTTGCTCCTGGGTGCATCCTGACCCAGGAGTTAAGTTGATATTTGGAGGAGTCACGAGCCCCGCGATGTTCCGAGGCTCTGGCCAGGGGTGCAACGTGATCTCATCCTACTGCCCCTACGTGCCTGTGTCCCTCCCCTCTAACAGCACTGGCAGAACCCTGCAAACCGCTGTAGGTTGTGCAGCTGCCATCCTGATTTAAAGCTCTCGGTTGTGCTGGTGCCAATTATGACGACCTATTTAGATAAGTTCGATGTGAATAAAAGTAAAGCCACGATCAAGTGATCAGGAGAGAGTTTATTTTTGATGACAGGAGAAAGCGTTCAAGGCCGTAAACTTTCCCCATCACACTCCAAACTCATTTTCTGGGACAGAAAGTGAGGTGTAGACAGGACTTCCCTTTTCCTTTTCTGTAGCACATATTCACCGCACGTCTCGTGTGTGCCCAACATTGAAATGTGAAAGCTACATACAGCGTGGCTGCTTCCTTCCAGGAATCCAAGTGCTCCCGTTTGGCAGGGGGGTGAGTCTGGGCTGGAGAGTACAGCAGAGCGCTTGGGAAAGGGTTCAGATTGGGATGGCAGGAGGAAAACGGTTCTGCCTGGTGGTGTAGCCTTTGTGAAAGGCGCCCCCTGGAGTTGTGCGGCAGTGGAGTTGTATGCAGTAGTCTTACAGGGTAAAGTATGTGTGCTGAGGTCTTCTAGTGGAAGCCAGTGAATGCCTTTATTGAATTCAATTTATCAATCGTCTATTCAACTCCTAATTCTCAGTACTCTTCTAGGAAGCGCAGGGAAGCAAATTTGGTGGAAGATACTCCCTTCGCCCTCAAGAAGTTGCACTCTGGTAATTTGCACCATGCAACGGTGAAGCGTGGGTGTCTGGGTTCAAATCTTCGCCGTGCCACCTATTACCTATGTGACTCTGGGGGACCTGCTTAACCTTCCTGGGTCTCCGTCCTTACCTGTGAAATGGGGATAAACTGACTTAGAGGACAGTTGAGAAAATTAAATGATAAAAACAATTCCTGGCAGGATGAGTGCACGATAAATGTTAATGCTAATGCTTGTTAAGAGAAAAATTTCAAAGTGAAAAAGAGAATGCTGCCAGGGTGTTTGCTAATCTGGTCAGTACCTGCATCGTACAGTTCGTAAACCCAGCGCTCCAGGAGTTCAAAGCAAAAAAAAGATCACCGAGGACTGGTGTTGGGGAAAAATTTGTCACGACACCCCTGCATTTCTAGCATGCTTTATTTCTCCCTCAGTTTGTAAAATTATACCCCATTGATGGCTCCAGAAAATATGAGCAGGATTCATCGGCAGAAGAAGTACTGGTCTCTCCACCGTGCTGAATTATTTATTGTTTCGTGCTGAGGAGGAGACTGATTGCTTCTTGCCTGGCTGTAGATGGATTGGATTTGATTCCATCCCCATGCAGGCTGGCGAGCTTATTTTAATAAGAACAACTTAATATTGCAACTATCCCGCGAAGCTCTCTGGTCCCTCTAGGACGTGCCACACTACGCACTCTGAGCTGGGAAGGCTCTTCTGATTATCCCGGGTGAGGAAACTGAGTTATCCTCCCTAGGAGGGTTTATGTGAATAATCTTAGAATTGACATTTAAATTCAATCAGCATTTTTTTTTTTTGCATTTGTCAAGCGTCAGACACTGTGCTAGACACCTTCCCGATCATGATTACATTTAATCCTCAAAATAATCTCGTGAGGTTGGCATTCTTTATTATAAACTTATTTAAAGGATAAGAAAGCCAAGGAGAGGTTAAGCTACTTGCCCAAGGTCACCAAGGCAGCATATGTTAGGAACAAGATTTCGATCTAGATTCTCTGGCTCTGTACCCGTTTCTGGCTGTGGCACTAGCAACTGCACTAGTCGGCAGCCTTCCTCTGCCTTCCTTCTTTTCCTCCTCTTGTCTGTCTCTTTTTCCCTTCCTCTCTCCCTTCCTTCCTTCCTTCCTTCCTTCCTTCCTTTGCTCCTCCCTTTCTTCCTTTTTGTAAATTTATTTTTGTGTAGAATACTGTTTCTCAGCAGGTAATGACAGACACAGAATAAAGTGACAGAGACATTGGACAAAGTTAATCAAGTTCATACTCCTGATTATTTAACTAAATAAACATGGACAGTAGGAAGGAACCTCCCCTGTGCCCGCCCTTCCCAGCCCTTATTCCACAGGGCGCTCCTCTGTGCTGGGCATTGTGTCTGCACAACAGGCAGGACAGTCAGTCTCAGGCCCCGCCGCTCACTTGCCCTCCATCTGCACAGTTACGGCGAGTGGAGGAGTCGCGCTTGCAAGACAGGTGGGCCTGGCTCAAAATCCTACCTTGTTTTGGCTGCTATATTTTTTTCTGAATTAGACCTTAGCTTTGGCCAGGATTTGGATTCTGGGAGGTAGGAATTTAAGGAGAGGCATAGGGGAGTTGGTCCAATGGCAAAAATAAGGGATGCTCACAGCCTTGGGATCTGAGTAATTCCTCCTTACTGGCGCCAGGAGCTGATCTACATGCTAGGACAACGTAAAGCTCAGTCAGGACATCTCAGCCCCGGGGCCCAAACCGAGCCTTGCGTCCCGGGCAGAGCTGGCCAGGCCAGCCAGCCGCCTCGCGGCCTCCCTCCCCACGGACCTCCCGTCTCCCCAGATCAGCACAGGGCGCTGTTTACTTTCCATCCCGAACGACTGTGGCTCCGGGAGCTGTTAAGAAGCCAACATGTTCCAGGCTCCCATGTTAACGGCGTGGGGATTAAAACCAAACAAAGCAAGCGAGCGTTTGACAATAAATGAGTCTATTGGAAGTGAGTAGCCAGTGCGGGAGGGAGTGTGCGTTTCCCGGAGGCCAGTCCCTAAACTTCGCTCTGTCCCCCTCGTGCCGGCTATAAAGAGGGAGACAACGGTAGCACGCGTCTCTTAACACGCCGAGGTGGTGAGGGGTTAATTACTTCATGCCTCAACAAGTCTTCGGCCTCCGTGGCCAGGACCAGAAATCGGAAGCGTTTTCATTCCAAACCTTATCAGGATCCTCTCTTGTTTTCTGAGGCTCAAATCTTACAGGGGAGTTGGAAGAAGAAGGAAAGAAGCAAAAAAGGATCGGGAAGAGGGGAGGTAGAAGGAAGTGGCATAGGGGACGTCTTGTGTTCTCGCAGATAGAGGGAAGTGTCCCAGAGTAGATCCTGTTGATTTGCAGACTTCTGCCCTTGAATTACTGCTCTTTGGCGCGACATGTAAAGTGTGCAAGGTTTTCGAACGTGAGCCCTTCCAGGCTGGGGGTGAACCGTGCGCTGGCTTCTGTAAAACTTCACGTCTTAAGATTTGGGTCCCGGTGGTCCTTTCCTTGTGGTTCTTTCCTTCCTTCTCTCACTGTTCTTCTATCTTCTCTCACGTCATTTCTGGCCAGACCTTAGATTTAGGGTCACACTCGAAGGGTGACACGTTGTCAGCCCACTGGGAAAATGCCTAGGTACTTTCAGGAGAATCTGGCCTCGTTCGGTGGGACAGTTTTTATCTTTGAGACAAAGTCAGACTTCCTGCCAGGGACTCCTAAAGCCACGTGCAGCGCTCCACGGCCACCCACGTTTGTCCCTAGTTTTCCACCCCGCCTGGCAACTGTAGGGGGAGGCAGAAAAGAGAGTGGGGTGCATTATCTTTTCTAATCAGACGGGAACATTTTTTATTCTTAAATTGAACAGTTTTTCAAACAGAATCAACAATCAGAGGACCCTAGGAAGTCCCATTCCCCTGACCCCCAGTTTAATCTTTTTCACACAAAGGGCTCCAATCAACCGTTGCTTTGGAATAGAATATCAGACAACACTGCAAGGCCACCTAGACACCTTTCCTCACCTTGATTTCACCAAGGTGCTAAGTAGCTTCTGCATGAGGAAGTTTCAGCAGAATAATTTCATGTCTCCATTATTGGTAGCATGAAAATTGAAGTTTTCAGGGGGCCATATTTTTGCTTATGACCCAGAACATTCGTTCTATGTCCCTCTGTGGCTCTATGGGCAGCACACTAAAGGGGTGAATGAGCGTGGTACGTGGGGGGCACAGGAATGGGGGTTCTGTGGGGCTGACCCAGTAGAACATTCCTAGGTTCCTGTTATAAACTTGAAATAGGGCTTCTTTCTGAAACCTATGGAGTAAAAAGTTCTTCTCCCAGCAGAAGGATAGGTTCATTAAGCGGCTTCTCGCTATGACTGCTGTTCACGGCATCCACGTCAGGAGACGGTCTCTCTGTCACCTGAAGCCACGGGGGTAAGTGCTGGCCAAGCGCGCCAACGTACTGAGGTTGGCAGAGAAAGAGACAGTTGACCTCTGGTATTTGTTTTGCAACTAGCAAAGGACAAGAGGGAACTTTTCTGAAATGTTTGCTTCAGGGTGCAATGATGAAACCTCTGTTGGCTTGTCTTAGAAAACCTGTTACATCTGAGAACAGAAAAATCTTTCCTTTTGAGTATATAAAAAACGAGGGAAGACTTTTATAATGTCAAGGATAGGCAAGGTGACAACTCTCTGCTTCCTCCCTTGCAGGAGATGGTGGCTCCCCCGCAGGCCTGTCCTGACCACCAGTTAAACCAGACTGTCCCCCAGCAGCCAGGCCAGTAAAGAGTGAGCTGGGGACAGAGAAGGTCTCCGACAGCGGACGACATACACCACACACGGCTTTCGGGCCAAATAGGTTTGATGCGTTTCTTTCCCAGAAGAAGATTTAACTAGAAGAGAATGTTTTATGGTGAGTTAGGAACTAGCATTTTAATGGACAATGAAGATAAATTAAGGTTAGATTAAATCACCGAGAGTGGTTAAGGAATAATGGAAAAAAGGAGTCAAATTATACCTGGGCAGTTAAGTATCCTTTTTTTTTTTTTTTTTTTTTTTTTTTTTTTGAGACAGAGTCTTGCTTTGTTGCCCGGGCTAGAGTGAGTGCCGTGGCATCAGCCTAGCTCACAGCAACCTCAAACTCCTGGGCTTAAACGATCCTTCTGTCTCAGCCTCCCGAGTAGCTGGGACTACAGGCATGCGCCACCATGCCTGGCTAATTTTTTTTTTTCCTATATATATTTTTAGTTGGCCAGATAATTTCTTTCTATTTTTAGTAGAGATGGGGTCTCGCTCTTGCTCAGGCTGGTCTCGAACTCCTGAACTCAAGCAATCCACCCTCCTCGGCCTCCCAGAGTGCTAGGATTACAGGCGTGAGCCACCGCGCCCGGCCTAGTATCCTTTTTTAAAACATGGTATTCTTTAGTGGGGCTACATCGAACAGCCCTAGCAATGAACGAAAAGCAGAATTTCTGCATGGAGGAGCGTGTTGGTATTTTCGTGTCAGGTGAAACACGCCTAAAGGAAGTCTTCTGATCAGATTATGAGGTAACCTGATTGCTGACAGTCTACCAAGGAGGAAATAAATGGCTTTTTCAGTCCTAAGACCACACTGATGATCGGAGGGCACTGTCATAGACCCAGAACTTGAGCTTATTGCCCTGCCAAAGACGAATAGGACATCTAGCATTAGAATAAGAAGAGTAATAAAGTGCTGGACATATTCTCGAGGCTACAGCTGGCCCCTCTGTCTCTGACCTGTGGGTACAAGACAGTCTTGGCCTGCTCTTCGGCGCTGGCACAGCCTGGGTAGGTGGGGTAAGCGGGGGTAGGCGCGCCTCCCTGGAAATGCTTCTCAACGTCAGTGTGTGGTGTGAGCGCCGAGGACCCCGGCCAAGGAAGGAAGGGGGAAATAATTAGAAATGGGGCATTTTCCCAAATGTGTCCAGGGAGCTTTGCTATTTTCACCTTGGGACGTAGGTTAATGCAGTTTTCTAACCAGCTGCACAGCACAACCCAAACCCGGCCTTCGAAGTTCTCAGGGCTCATACAGACAATAGATAATCGCACCTTGGGAAATACCTCGAGGTAATAGACCTCATTTAGGAAAAAAATTGAGAGAATATCTAACTATCTCTGAAGTGTTGATATGGAAATCCCAGCATAATGTTACATTACTTTTTTTTTTTTTCCCTGATTCCTATTTGGATAGACTCCAATGACATGCAGCAAGAGTATAGTCCTACTTTATATTCATTAGAGATTTGAGGAGCCCAGAAGACAAATAGTCCCTACAAAGGGACCATGTCTTTAGGGTAGCCTGCTGGATTGAGGTCAACTATCACAAAAGGGACCAGAGAGACAGAACAGGCTGCTTTGCTTTCTGAAAGTAAAGCAAATTACTCTGTTGTGTTGTATAAATGTGTACATCTGAGGGTTCCTATGTGTTCTTGTTTCCGGGTGTATCTGTATGAGTTTGTGATTTTATGCACGCCTCCTAAACTTAGGAAAATAGTGAATGCAATCTGAGATAGGAAGTCCCCAAATCTTGGGTTCTGTTTCTAGCTCTTAGTGACTTTATGGAATGACCGGTGCTGGACGTTGACACATGCTGGTTGCCGGCTGCTCCAGTATGTTATGAGTAAAGGCTAATAAAGCATAATCACAACGTCCTAAAAATGTCAGGTTGATGCCTCTTGGGCCTCCCATAACTATTCTCATCTGCAAAATGGAGCTGGTAACTCTGCACCCTGCCCTCCCCGCACAGATGTTGGGAAGCTGGGCCACAGAACATCTGCAAAGCAGTTTTAGATTCTGGAACATGGGAACCATAAATGACCATAACAGCTATTTATCATGCAAGAGGAGATGACGATATATTCTATATTTCAAGCCCCACTTCTCTCATCTACTTGAAAATAGTTTTGCTTGGGATTGAGACCACCAGTTAAGGCGGTATGAGAGTACAAAATGCAGAGTGAGGGAGGGGATTGTGAGCTAACACTCTGCCACCCTGGGTGGAATGGAACTCTCTGAAAGGATGTGGAAGTGCATATTCATGAGCTGAAAGTACCAGTGTAGCTTATAAAGCAGCAGTGAATGCGACTGAGTCTGACACAGGGTAAAGTGAGTAATGGCAGGTGCCAAGAATTGGGGACCCTGACTTGGCAGCCACCCAAGTCACCTGAACTGGGTTGCTGCTTTGGTACCATGAGTAAATCAGGGAGGACTTAGCAGGGAAGGTCTTAAGAAAAGGAAAGTTATGTCCTGAGTAAATATCACAAAATTTAACAAAGGTTAAGTCCTGGCAGAGGATCATGGAAAATATTTGTGTATGCCAACTGGCTTATCTTTTGATTAAACACTTGTGTGTGTGTGTGTGTGTGTGTGTGTGTGTGTCCATCCAAGGAGAAGCAAAACGATCACTTTCAAAGGCAAGTGAACAACATTTGGGGATAGCCCATGCTGCAAGTGGTTAAATCAATCATCTCTTCCTTCTGGGGTGTCATTTATTTAGTCCTCAAATATATGCAAGGTAAAAATATGCATATTTAACATCCTCAACTCAGTGTTTTGTTGCACCCAAGGCACCGAGATGAAAATGGTCTCTGTCCTCCAGGAGCTTGCAACTTAGTAGGGGGTTTAAGACTCTTCTATAATCTGTTAATTTCAATAATTAAATTCAAATCGTCTCCTACCCCTTGCCCCCACCTCTTACTGACTTTGTCAGAAGTCCGATGGCACCCTCTTAAGGCTCCCTCCCTCTGTCTCCAGAGCCATCTAAAACTCCTCCAATAAAGACGACCCTTCTGCACCTGCTGCAAACAGGTAGGAGCCGCTGGTCTGTCCTGGGACTGCCACTGCCCCTTGCTGCCACATGGCACCATTGTTGAATGCTGGCATGGGTCAGAGTGGCTTTTCTTGGAAGGGTAAATTTCAGCTGATTCCACTTCCCAAGAGTTGTCCCTTGGAGCCTGTTGTCACTGGATTTCTAGATGACAGCCTCAGTGCCCACCCTGTGGGATGTAGACACAGTCCTTCTCCCCACCTGGAGGAGCCGTGTCAGGAGGGTCCAGGGGTCCTGCTGAGCTCACAGCCATTTCCTTTCAACCCCAGAACTTCCAGTGCTTCTTTGCCATTCTCCCCACCCACTACCCACCTCCCTTTGATGAGCTCCTTGCCTGAGATTTCCTGGGCCTCGAAACACAACACAATGGCTTTCCGTCACTCAAGGGTAAGGCCTTCTCTGTCTCAGCATTGCGTCACCTTCCAAAGAATGAGCAGGACTAATGTCCAGGACCTCTCTTGCCAACTCAGCGAAAACCAAAACATAGCTTAAGTCTCCAGCACGACGTTCTGTTAAGCATATAACGAAATAGTTTAAACTAGGCTAGATGCACTAACCGATGGGAAAATTACAAAGAAAGAGTGGTGGGAACACAGATTAGGGACTGTTGACATCAGTCTGGAGTAACCTGGGCGGGTCAGATGGGGGAGGCATTTGAGCTGATCCTTGATAGATGATACGATTTGGCAGGTGAATGTGGTAGGGAAGAGAGAGGTAGAATAAGCCAATGCACAGAGGTAGGGACATGCCTGTCATGTTTGATGACCAATGGCGGGCAGTGGTAGTGGTGGTAGAGAGCTCCGTGCGCTATAGTATGGACGCCACGAAGGGAGATAAAGGCTGGGGCTCGGAATGCTCTAGATACAAACTGAAGAGCTAGCCGGCACTCTGTTTTCCTTTCACCTTATCACATCTCTTGATCAGTTTAAATTGGTAATAACCAATGAATCCACAACAGATGGAAACAAAACTTGAAACTGCCTTGTCTTAATATAGTCAAATACTACATTTCTATTAAAAAAAAATTTCCAAAGAAAAAGGTTGAACTTGTAAATTTTGGTAAGGTGAAATAGAATGTTTGGGGAATTTCAATAACCCACAGAACTAATAAGTCTACTTTTTTCCATTTTCAAACCATTTTTGAATCGTGTAAACAGTCAATACTTTGGCTGTTATGCCCTTGAACTGAATCCTTTTAGTTTTCATAAAGAGACATTGAGAAGAAAATGACACAAAAATTTCTTCCTCAAACCACCTGGTTGAAGTTTCCCCAGGGACCAAAGTAGATGATTTGTAAATTCCTTTACTCTTAAAATAAAAGGTATTTTCAAAAAAAAGAAAAGGGGATGGCCAAAGACAGAAGCTGTTACCCACATTGACACCTACTCAGGAGGGAAAATGGCCACAGGTAAATGTCATCTAATCTCTTCTTCACGGTGCTCCACTGTCTGACGTTCAAAAGCAGCCTACGAGGAAGATGGCATTTGTAAGTGAAAATAAAAGCCCTTTCGCAGCATTTTTTAAAAGAGTCGTAGGAATCCCGAATCTCACAGCAGTAATGGTAGCATCTTATGTTTGTAGAGCTCTGTAAATTGTTGTCAAGATGCTTTCTCACCTGGCATCTCATTTGTTCCTCCAAGCAATCCCGGGGAAGGAGGTGGGGGAGGGATTCTTAATTCTGCTTTATAGCTGACAAAACCGAGGCCTGGAGTGGTAACGGGACTGGATCAGTGATTCTCAGCGAATAGAGCCGGAAGGGATCGGGAGACCAGATCTCTCCAAGCTCACCTGGGTAGGTTCTCCCTGCCGCTCCCCAGCTGTCCTGCCAGACTGTCGCCCTGCAGGACTGGAAAATTTCTTGAGGGTGGGGATTGTGTCTTCAGCATCTTTTTTATCGTTCCGTCATGCCCTCCACATAACAGGTGTTCCATAAATGTTAATTAAATAAGTGCTCTAAATCCTGAAGTCTAAATGGCTCTAAATTAGATTTTCAAAGCTTTCTGGGCCCTCACACATTTCTAGAAAGGAAAAAAAAAGAAAAGAAAAGTAAAAAGAAAAACCTTTGATTTCTTAATCTGGCATTTAAGAAAGAGAATATTATTTCATTTCATTCCCTGGGATATTCAGAAACAAATATCGAGGGTCGCGTGGAAGCCGAGGGTTGTGAGCAGGATAAACAGCAGTAATGAATGGATCTAGAATACAGTTCAATCTCTTGTTTACATACGTCTGTTCCTGCTGGCTCCTGGGTTTTAAAATGACCTTTCCTAGCAAGATCTGGAAATGAATAGTCTTTTCTTTTTTCCAACCAGTTCCTGTACGGGTGAAGTCAGTTACCATGTGTCCTTTGACAAATGAGTTGCAGGACTGTTGACCTTACCTTGAAGGAATACTTTCTCCTGTATTTTTCACTCTCACCAATGTGACCATGTTTTACTCTTTGCAAAGCTGGATGTAAAATAGACCCATCCCCTATAAAAAAGTGGACCTGTTTTTTTTTTTTTTACAAGATACAGATTTTTTTCTTTGAGTGGTTGTGGGAAAGGGGAGAGGGGACTTGGTGGGGAAGCAGCTTGTCCCAGTGACCAGGTCCTCTGTGTCCTGGGCACAGCAGGACCCCAGGGAGCTGGGCTTGGGTCAGCAGCCGTGAGGGGCCTGTGGGAGATTCTGATCAGCATCCCCCTGTCCTGCTGCCCTGGATACCCGTCGACTGCCACAGCCTTAAACCAAGCATCGACAGGGTTCTACACGTGCCATATTCGTTCATTTATTTTTGAAAGAACTATAGGCACATTATAGAAAATTTGGGAAGAGCAGAAAGAAGAAAACATTTATGAAAGCCTCACCCACCGTCCTGAAACAACCATCTGTAAATACTTTTGGTTCTCTCTCTTTTTTTTTCTCTAGGTGTAGCTATTGAGGGATTTCATACATAGTTATCATACTGTGTAAATAATTGACTAAATTGCTATGAGACACCTGCATCTGGTGATAGAATCACAAACAAAATACAGTCCTTTGTCTCCCTGCTCCTAGTGCATAAATCTGGTTGCCTGTCTTCTTCCTTTTTTTTTTTTTTTGAGGTGGAGTCTCACTCTGTCACCTGGGCTAGAGTGCTGTCGTGTCAGCCTAGCTCACAGCAACCTCAAACTCCTGGGCTCAAGCGATCCTTCTGCCTCAGCCTCCCAAGTAGCTGGGAGTACAGGTGTGCACCACCATGCCGTGCTAATTTTTCTATTCTTTAGTAGATACGGGGGTCTCATTCTTGTTTAGGCTGGTCTCAGACTCCTGAGCTCAAGCAGTCCTCCTGCCTTGGCCTCCCAGAGTGCTAGGATTACAGGCGTGAGCCACCACACCCAGCAAAGCCTTAGAACTTTAACCTGCAAATCTAGTAGGTCAGATCCTGCTACCTAACGAATCCTTCGTAGTGATTTGCTGTCCTGGCTTGGCTTCCCTGTCACTGTAAAGCTCTCTGTTGCCTTTCCCAGCCTGAGCATTTAGTAGATGATGAGATCTGGCAATCTTTAATATTGGCCTAACTAAATTTAATGAAGGAGATAAGAGAAGGAGGAGAAGCTGTTTTGTGATGAATTCTATGATACAGTGGGTATAATTTGGAGACTAGCTGCTGTTATGAATTACCCAGACCATTTCCATGAAAGATTGAGATCTGAGTGTGTAGGCATTGACAGAGTCTTGATGGATGATATCTGGTTCACTTTCCATGGCTATCTTCTCGTCTCTGACTTCTATTATTATAACAAAAGATATATGAGTAAATGCATACCTAAACCTCTGATCAGTTTGTTCATTTGTAGACTGTTTTCAGGTGAATTAAATCTCCCTCCCCCCATGGAGTTCATTTATTTGTCCAAAGTAAACTCTCTAAAGCATAATAAAAGGCTGTGGTCCTGGTTTACAGACTCCGGGTCCTGAGGACTTCAGAGAGCATTTGATTACCGCCAGGAGACGCTGAGTAAGAGCTTCCCGTGAGTTCCCTAGGAAGAAATGCCTCATCGTTTGGGAAGATGCCCCATTAGACCTTTGCCCTTTGCTCCTACATTAGTTTTTCTTTTCTTTATTTTTTTTGACAAGAAGCTAAGTGAGGTTTCTCACATTCCTCCGCAGGGCTGCATACCTGCACACAAGTAGGCAAGAAGGCGAGAGAGGCTGGGAAAACCTAAGTGGAAACAAATGTGAAAGGTGACGGTTGGCCGGTGCCACGGAATGAAATTCCAGAAGGCAGACTGGCAGCGTGTCCAGGGACAGCGGAATCGCTGAGAACAAGCATCGGCTCTGGCGCTGGGGTAAAGAAGCGTCAGGATTTGCTTTTCTGCTTTTCACCCCTTTAGCAGAATCACGTTAGTGTTTTTATTCGTGGTGAAGCTGTTCATTTCTACCTATGTGCAGCGCAGTGCAGTGTTCCAGGCAGGGGACCTTGTCTCTCCCAACAGAAGTTTTAGTATAGTTCGGGGTTTTATTTTCTCTTTTTAAAATAGTGTTGTGTGGTCTCGAGCAGAGTGAATAGTTCAGCTAATAAATTTCCAAGACCCTTTAGCGTGGCAGCGAGGGCTCCATTGCTCACGTGTCCCCAGCCATTGACCTGTTGAGCCCTTTGCTACACTGTAACAGAGCCTTTTCATATTAATACTAATTTATCATTATTCTCTTTATATACTCTTTTTTTTTTTTACGTCTGAGAGAAAGAGACAGAAAACATCTGCATATCGAGTAATATTAGCTACAGTTGGTGTCTCAAGTGAGAATCCGTCTGACAGCCCCATTTATTATATCTGGGTAGGCTTTATTACGGAGACACTTGCATTTGAACTTTCCCTCTGCAAGATATGAAAGAGTCTCTGATGTATTCCTATCTGGCTTTAAAAGCAGCATTTTGAAATACAGGGGAGATAGCAACTACAGATAACATTTCAGTTATAATAGGAGAGGCCAAATGTTAGCTAGATTTAAAACAATCACAACAGTGAAGACACGTAGAAGTGATGTTGGTTATTAAGCCTTATGGTTCTGTTTCTTAACATGTACAGTTCTGTTCTTTTGTTCCCCCGACCGTGTTGTCAACATTCGTGTGATTGTTTTTGATTCCTAATGTCTAGTGCATCACCCTTCTCAATCATTAGGCTAATAACTCAGGTCATTTTAAGAGCAGTGTCATGATCCATTCTCCTTTGGTAGGGCTGGCCATTGATGTTAAAACATGCCATTGTTAGAACAAACCAAATCACCACCAAATCACTACTAAAACCCCCAAACAGACTCCTTTCCATCTATTTGGAAATCAGCCATCTAAACGCTTAGTAAAGTATGTTGGGGTTAGTTACGGTGAATGTTCAAAGAATTGGCTTATCAGGTAACTTTGTTCATTGTAAGTTAATTAGGACTTGAATTCTTACACACCAGAGGTGCCCATGTTGGTGTGTGTGTTACATGTGTTTCTTGGACAGCAGTGATATTTCGTAACTATTGTTCCTATGTCCCTACTTGATAATGAACTAGGATGGATCCTTTTCCCTCTAACTCCACTGAGTCAGATAGCTCTGCAGGTGGCTTTGGTGGCCCTGAACCCTGGAACCCAATTCTTTAACTGAAGCCTGACAGCCAAGCAGGGTTCACACGAGGTACTTTCTCTTTTCCATTCCCTCTTCACTTCCATTATTTCCTAAAGGAGTCTCAGTGCTCAATACCAGGAAACAGGAAGTAGAACAGGCTGCCATTTGGTGGACTGGTGGTCAGTGTGCAATTGTTTATGTAAATCTGTGAAAGTCCAATATGTTTATTTTTTATGTCAATGTGTCTTACATTTCCCATGTGAGCAATTTTTTAAGCAAACCATTTGCATGCTATAGACTTGGTTTTTAAAGCATCCTAGATCCACAGTCCTCATATTTTTGTGTCAATTATAATAACTGTGTAGAGAACATTTATGAGCATCCTTAGTTTGTCAGCTGCAAACTAAGATGGTGGGTTTTTCCCCTGATCTTTGTGGGTCTCTGCCGGATTTCTCTGGGTCCTCTATCACCTTCTCTTAACATCCTCTGACTTACCCACTCTTAATCACTGGCTCCTTCATTCTTTTACATATGCTCTTCTGTGCTGGAATATCTACTTTTTCCCAATCCAGTACCTTCCTGGAGCTATTAATTAAAGACCTTTCACTTTGTTTTATTCATTTTTTTTCAATCTAAACATACCAACTACTCAGGATGCCCTTTATCCTATAGGAGAGACTCAACACATGTCAAAGATAACTATAAGGGCAGAATGTGATAAATGTGAGAAACACCAAAGTCAAGGGCTTTGGGAGTGAAAAGGGCAGAGATAGCCATGACATGGAGAAAGACTTCTTTTAAAAATATATTTTATTCTGACTATAAAGATAGCACACATTTAGAGTGACATCAGTAAGGTAGCAGACTAGAAAGCTTCAGACCCTTGTTCTCTCACAGAGACACCAAGTTAAAGGCAATACGTGGACCAGAGTACTTTTGTGAGCACTCTGGAGACCAGGTGAGAAGTCTTAGCAGCCTGGCCAACATAAAATCAGGAAGGGATTCCAGCTAACGAGGTAGGAAAGTACGCAGCATTTTGTGTGCTTGTCTGTGCTCCTCCTCCATTCAACCTAGCACAACACAACTGGGCGGAAGCCTTACACCCCAGGGATCCGCTCTTTGAATGGAAACAAAAGAGGGGGCCACTAATACAACATTCTGGCTAGTCTGGAGACCGCCTAAAGGACTGGTATCTATTTCACCTGACTCAGAGGGCTGATGGAACTGGTTTCCCTGTTTGGAAGCTGCCCTCAAAAAAGGTATAATCACAGCAGCACATTTAAGCTACAGTTCCACAGGCAGATGCCAGAGGGAGCAAGAGATTACAGGTTTCTGAGAAGAAGCAGGGACCAGCTGCTGAGGGAATTTGAGAGGATTGACAGAGCATACACATTCCTGGAGAAGACACATTCTCAGAAGGGCTTTGAGAGGTCTTAGAATTTCTGACTGGACAGTGAAAGTCTTCCTCTGCATGAAGTTAGACCATATAGTTCAGGAAAAATGGTTGTTTTTCAAATGCCCAAGTCTTAATAATATCAACAAAAACAAGCACAAGACAAAGAAACAGGAAAATGTGGCCCAATTACAGGAACAAGATAAAACTCTAGAAATCAGCCCTAAAGAAGTGCAGATCTATGGGCTGCCTGGCAATTTAAAATAATGACCATAAAGATGCTCAATAAGCTAAGAAAGAATACAGAGAGACAATTAAAGGAAATCAGGTAAAAATACATGAACAAAATGAGAATATCAACAAAGAAGAACTACTAAAATGAACCAAATGGAAATTCTAGAGCTAATAAATATAATAACTGAACTGAAAATGTTACTAAAAAGATTCAACAGCAGACAGATTAGGCAGAAGAAAGAATCACTGAATTTGAAGACATTATTTGAAATCATCAAGTCAGAGGAGCAAAAAGAAAAAAGAATGAGGAAAGTGAAGAGAGCCTAAGGAACTTATGGGATACTGTCAAGCAGCTCAATATATTTATTATGGAAATTTCAGAAGGAGAAGAGAGAGAAAAAGGCTCAGAGAGCTTATTTGAAGAAATAATGGCCAGATATTTCCTAAATTGAAGGAGAAAATGGACATACAGATTCAAGTAACTCAGACTCCAACAAGGATAAATCCAGAAGACCCACACCTAGACACATTATAATCCAACTGTCAAAAGTGAAAGACAGAGAATCTTGAAAACAGCAAGAGAAAAGTGACTTATCACATACAAAGGAGCTTTGATGAGATTATTGGTGGATTTCTCATCAGAAACTTTGAAGGTCAGAGGAAGTGGGATATTATATTCAATGCGCTGAAAGCAAAAAACAAAACAAAAACCTGTCAACCAAGAATATTGTATCCAGCAAAACTGTCCTTTAACAATAGAAGATAAATTAAGACTTTTCCAGGTAAACAAAACAGAGGGAATTCATTACCTCTAGACCTGCTCAGCAAGACATGCTAAAGGGAGTGCTTCAAGGTGAAGGGAAAGGATGCTAGACGCTAGCACAAAGCCACTTAAAAATACAAAGTTCTCAGCTAGACATGGTGGCTCACGCTTGTAATCCTAGCACTCTGGGAGGCCAACCCAGGCTTGAGGTCAGGAGTTCAAGACCAGCCTGAGCAAGAGCGAAATCCTGTCTCTACTAAAAATAGAAAAAATTAGCCAGGTGGTGGCATGTGCCTGTAGTCCCAGCTACTTGGGAGGCTGAGGCAAGAGGATCGCTTGAGCCCAGGAGTTTGAGGTTGCAGTGAGTTATGATCACATCACTGCACTCTAGCCAGGGTGATAAAGCGAGACTCTGTATCCAAAAAAAAAAAAAGGTTAAAAAATAAAGTTCTCTGGTAAAGGTGAATTCATAGACAAATATAGTAAATTATATGACTGTAATTTTGGTGCATACATTCACTTTTAATTTTTGTATAGAATTTAAATGACAAAAACATAAACTACAAATCTATGCTAATGGGTATAAAATATATAAAGATGTAATTTGTAATATTAGTAACAGATCAGAGATGAAGCATATAGAACTGTATGCCATTGAAATTAAATTATCAGTTTAAAATAGAATATTATAACTGTAAGATGTCATTGTGTGATTACAGTGGTAAACACAAAGAAAATATCTATGGAATATACATGAAAGAAAATGAGAAAGGAATGAAAGCATGTCACTATAAAAAATCAAGAAGGCACAGAGGAAGTCAGTAAGAATGTCAAAGAAAGACTAAAAGCTATAAGACATCAGAAAACAATTAGCAAAATGGCAATAGTAAGTCTTTCCATATCAATAATTATTTGAATGTAGATGGCTTAAATTCCCCACTCAAAGACATAGATTGGTCTAATGGATTAAAAAAACAGGCTTCAACTATATACTGTCTACAAGAAACTCACTTTAGATTTAAGGACACACTTAAGCTAAAAGTGAAAGGATGGAAAAAATTTCATACAAATGGTAACTAAAACAGTCCAGGCAGGACTATCCTAATAACAGAAAAAGTAGACTGTAAGTAAGAAATTGCTGTAAGAGACAAAGAAGAACATTATTTAAGAATAAACGTGTCAATTCCCTGAGATGATATAATAATTATAAATACGTAGGCAACAAACATCAGAGATCCTCAGTATATGAAGCAAACTTTGATAGAATTGAAGGCAGAAATAGACAGCAACACAATAATAGTAGGAGATTTTAATACCCACCTTCAATAATGAATAGAACAACCAAACAGAAAATAAATTTAAAAACATAGGACTTGAACATCAGTTAAACCTAAGAGGCACATATGGAATAATTCACTCAACGATAACAGAATATACATTCTTTGCAAGAGCACTTGGAACATTCTTCAGAATATACTATGTGTCAGGCCACAAATCAAGTCTCAAAAAGTTAAAAAAAAAAAGATTGAAATTATAGAAAGTATCTTTTCCAATCACAATGGAATGAAACTAGAAATCAACAGCAGAAGGAAAACCGGAAAATCCTCAAGTGTGCGGAAATTGAGCGACATATTCTTGAACAACCAACAGGTCAAAGAAGAAGTCACAGGGAAATTAGAAAATTAGAAACAAAGGGAGTGGCCAGGTGGGGAGGGGAATTGATTTAGTGTCTCCCAGCCTAGTTTTTGAAGATCGGGGGGATGGTAGCTTGTTGGGGAAGTCACTGCGTCTGAGTAAAACAGACCCACAGAGCCACCAGCTCACACAGACAAATGCTAAAACTCCAAAAAGGTGGATAAGCAAAATCGACTCACCTGCAGGCACTAAGGAAACAGATTCGACATAAAGAATTCTGGAACATTTGAGCTAGAAAGGACCTCAGAAGTTATCTCCTCTCATTCCCTTATTTTACAGGTCAGGACACTCAATCCAAAAGATCACAAAGCTAATTAGGAGGAGGGTCCAGATCCCTCCCTGGAAAGTTCTCTCTGCCGTCCTAGGCTGCACCATTTTTGTCTTTGAGGAGCATCATGAGATTATTTTCAGAAGCTGATTTATCTGTTCTAAGCCAGACATCTAAGGACAAATATTGTATGATTCCACTTATATGAGGCACCAAGAACAGGCAAATTCATAGAGACAGAAAGACTAGAGGTTTTCAAGGACTGGGAGGAGGATGGAGAGGGGAGTTATCATTTAACGGGTCCAAAGTTTCTGTCTGGAGGTGATAAAAAGAAGTTCTAGAACAGGATAGTGGTAATGGTTGTGCAACAATGTGAATGTACTTAATGCTTAATCGTATGCTTAACAATGTTAAAATGGTAAATTTTATATTGTATGTATTTTATCACAATAAGAAAAGTGAAAAACAATTTTTTTTTGTCTTTGTCCCAAACCAGTGGCGGCTGCAGTCAGCAGTGTTTTGAGCAGGTAGGCAGGGAGCTACCCTGAGCTGAATGTAATGTCCATGGATCATTTGCCACATGGTAAAACCCAGACTTAAATTTTCCTTCCTAACGCCTAACACTGTCTAAAGGAAAGACACCTCAAAGATCAAATCATCGATTTTCAGAAGCGTGCTGAGCTCCTACCCCGTGCCTTCCTGTGTACATACATAAGAGGAGAGGGATGCTATAGAAAGTCGAAGAGCAGCTTTGGAGCCAGATTGTGCTGAGTGTGAATCCTGGCTCTAACACACACAAGCTTTTTGCGTTCTGTGTAAGTTACTTCCTCTCCGTGTTTAATTTCCTTATCTGAAAACCTAGATAATATTAGCACCCGCCTTATAATGTGTTATAAAGAGGAAATGCATCGAATTATAAAGCGTTTGGAATACTACCTGACAGTGTGAGTTGTTATTGTGATGACATATTATGGGGGATATGGAATTATGAGAGGTCTCTGCCTGCTGTCAAGGAACTTATTTCTTATTGGGGGAGACTCGACTAACATTAAGAAACTATTAGCAAACTCTGTAAAACAATACTTAATCAGCTGGAATGACAATAGCAAGCATCACAGAGCGCTTGGCACTTCATAAATCTCCTCCTTGGATGTGGGTTTGAGTGTATATTACTCAGAAAGTACATTACTCCTCTGATTTTACATAGTAGAAGACAGAGAGTCAGAATCATTGCCTTGTCCAGGGATTCCTAGTTGTAAGTAGCACAAGAATAAGAATCTTAAGAACTCAGAGAAAGGAGAAACCACTGTGGTCTAAACACCTCAAGGAAAGCCTTGTGAAAGTGTGACTTGAAAATATCTTCAATAAGAAAAGGATAATGAGAAGAACATCTTATGGTGGCATATAGATCACAAATGTGAATGAGTTTGATTTTTCTTTTTTTTTTTTTTTAAGAGTTGTACAGTGCACAACCTGTGTGGTCGCACAGGGCAGCCCTGCCAGCAGGGGGAACCAAATGGGCAGGAATGAGCGAATTGTACAGGAAGGAGACCTTGTTTGGTGGAATAAGAAGTCCGGTGTGAGGTGAGGACAGTCTGATAATGTGAATGTTTGGATTATGTTGCTAGATGCTGAAAATTCCTACAGTGGAAAAAGTTTTGGAATATGAAACCTATGGTCTCACCCTTGTCTCCCATCAGCTGTGTGACCCTGGGTAAGTCACTCCAACTCTCTGGGCTTCAATGTGTCCATCTACAGACAGAAAGGATTGTGCTGGGTGGCTCTATCATTATATTTTCATGTATATTAAGAAGATAAAAATATTTTGTCACATGACTCTCTCTGCTTCTCTTACTGAAAGAACGAGGGGCTTGGGAAGGGCTGCTTTCCCATTTTTCTTTCACCCTAAGTACAAACACCCAGGCATAGAGATGGAGGCTTCCTGAAGCCCTATTCTCTGAAGTATAGTAGAGGCGGAAGTGTGAACATGAGATCCTTTTGGTATGTTTATTTTTTAAAAAACAGGATGGGTTAGACTTACTCTTTTCTCCTCGAAGTGATCAATCTCTCTCCTTTTTTCCCCCACGTGTGGGCTGCAGACCCAGATATTTTGTACGTCTCTTATCCCGTTGTTTCCTTCAGAGCTCAGACTTTTCTACGGTCCTCATTTCCCAGCCTCTCTTGGGAATCTAAAACGCTAGGAACTCTTCCGTGCCTACCCCACGGCATTTTGCCTCCCAAAGTAGGTGCCAAAGAGGGTGTCTCATTGAATTGGGTTGACGCAAATAGGCAAAATAGGCTGTCACCACTTTACAGAAGGGGAAACTGAGGCAACCAATGCGAGAGCGACTTAACTGATGTGCAAAATAAAGGCCAGGAATGCCAGAAGAATTAAAGATTCCCATTTCACAGCCCTCTCTATCAGCCACACGGTGACGATGACAGATGCACGTGCGGGGAGCCAGGCTCAGGCTTTGCCAGGGCCACCAGATGGGTCTGGAAGCCAACGAGGAGGGAGGCTTTTCACTCTCCACATGGAATCGGCATTCGCCACCATTTGCTTACAACAAGACACATTAAACAATTTTCCACATTTCCTCTAAACGAATGGGACTCCGCAGGAAAACCCTAAAGGGAAGTGTCTGAGCAATCGGTGGCAGAGGAATTTAGCTACGAGGAGAGTGAGCCAGTTCATTCTGTTTGCTTATTAATAGGTTCTGTGTCGCCGGTTCCAGGGGGAACGGCCTCTTGAATAGCTGGCGGGGGAAAAGCATTCAAGGGCCCTGCTTGATGAAAATAGGGGAAAACGGGAAGGGAAAGGAAGGGAAATAACTTCAGAAAAGATTGGAAAGCTTGTCCTCGGGAATGAAAACAAGCTGCTGCTAATTTGACTAAGTTACTGCTGCGGCTGCTTCAGAGCTGAGCACTAGGCTGAGCCGTGTAGAAGGTTGGAGTCTTGCTTCTTAAGCTCCTCGTTTGCAATTTACATGTAGTCTATGTTATATCTCATTCTTTGAGATAAGGCTGCATTTTTATGTATATATATATTATTTATTTTATTATTATTATCTTTTCAAATGAAGACAGGGGTCTCACTTTTTTGCTCAGGCTGGCCTCAAACTCCTGACCTCAAGCAATCCTCCTGCCTCGGCCTCCCAGAGTGCTGGGATTATAGGCATGAGCCACCACACCCGGCCAAGGCTGTATTTAAAATCCAGTGTATTTCAAGAGACAATCTGCAAAGGCTGGGGTGTGTATATAGCCTGCTTAGAGAGGTGGTTGGCACTGATTGTGGATTAATAAATAGGTGATAAATGTATGTTTCTCTTTGTGAGGCATTCTCTAGAAGCAAAACCCAGCAATGTCACCCTCCTCAGGAACATTCATTTGGTCATCTGGTCAACAAATGTTTCTTTACGCCTATGCTGTCTGGGGACATGAAGCCAATTGAGTTGTGCATCCAGTTGTCAAAGATGCTGATGACAATCACAATACAACATGAAGTGTCATGCAGGGTACAGATTTGGATAGCATCTTAGGGAAGGGGTGCTGGTCCCAGGCTTGGGGGCATGGAGAGGGCATAGGAAAAGCTGCCTGGAGGACGGGGCTCCTGAAGGAGAGTTAGAAGTTAGTTGGTCAGTTCTTCTTCCTTGATACAAGATATGACATTTAAGTACTCTGGGACCCACTGAAACTGTCTGCAAATTTTTTTTTGTGTTATGTCCATCTGCCTTTCATTGGAGAGGATACATGACTTTATCAGATTCCTAGTGGCCGAAGACCCTCTCTTTCCCTAAATAATTATTTAGATGAACTGCATAGTACTTTTGAATATTGTACTGATGTCCAACTAATAGTCACTCTATTTTCATGTACGTGTGTGTGCGTATGTATTTGCATCTATGTATATATGGAACTACAGCAAACATCTGTGTAGTTAAATATTTATGCACACATGCGAGTTTTTTTTTAAGAGCAAAAAGTCTTAGAAGCATTGTTGCTTCATCAAAGAATGTGAACATTTTAAAAACTTTAGCTATGTATTTTCAAAACTCTGTCTCCAAATTTGTACAGGTTTGTCAGCAGAGGGAGAGTGTCTTTCCTGAACTCTTGTTAAAGCTATTTTGTTGTCTTTTTTTTTTTTTTTTTTTTTTGAGAGAGAGTCTCAATCTGTTGCCCAGACTAGAGTACCATGGCGTCAGCCTCACTCCCAGCAACCTCAAACTCCTGGGCTCAAGCAATCCTCCTGCCTCAGCCTCCCCAGTAGCTGGGACTACAGGCATGTGCCACCATGCCCGGCTAATTTTTTTCTATATATATTTTTACTTGTCCATATAATTTCCTTCTATTTTTTTAGTAGAGATGGGGTCTCTCTCTTGCTCAGGCTGGTCTCGAACTCCTGAGCTCAAACGATCCACCCGCCTCAGCCTCCCAGAGGGCTAGGATTACAGGCGTGAGCTACCACGCCTGGCCTTGTTGTCTTTTAATTAAGAGATATTTTAAATATAGAGTGGTACAGGGAAAAAATAGACATCTATGAATTTACCCAGATTTAATATGTAATAATAATTTGCCATAGTGTTCCTGATATTTTAATAAACAAAGTGTGGGATAGATACAACAGGAGCCCACTCCCCTATTCTCATTCCATTCATTTCCTTCCCTCCCCCAGTATTTTTTTAAGTGGGTGTTTTTATACTTTTACTGTTCACAGATATCTCCAACAATATATGATAACATTTACACATTAAAAGTACATATGAATGGTATCCTACTGAGCATAGCTATTATAATTTTCTTTAAACATTTATTTTTTACCCTTTTACTCTATGTTTTCTTTGCTTTTTCTTTGCTTCCCACCCTCAACTTTCCTAACATCCCTTGAACTGAGCAGTTTTTGTTAGCCTCCCTTAACCTCCACTAGTTTAGAAGTTTACAGATAATCTATTTCTACTGTTTTAGGAGTTAGCCTTAAAAATATTTGAAACTGCTTTATTGAGATAGTTCTCATGCTATACAACTCACTCATTTGATGTGTACGATTCAATGGGTTTTAATATATTCACAGAGGGGTGCAAACGTCACCACAACCTATGTTTACATTTTTATCATCCCAAAAGGAAACCTCACATCCATCATCAGTCGTTCCCCATTCTCCCTCCCCCTCTGCCCTGGAAACCACTAATCTGTTTTCTGTCTCTGTGGATTTGTCTACTCTAGACATTTCATATAAATGGAATCATACAATAAGTGTTCTTTTGTGACTGTTCCATTAATGTAATGTTTTCAAGATTCATCCACGTTGTACCATGTATTCATACCTCATTATTTTTTATGGCTAAATAATAATCCATTATATTGCATAGGCCATGTTTACTCATCCATTCATCAGCTGATGAATATTTGGGTTGTTTCCACTCTTTTACATGAATAATGATGCAAAAAACATTCATGTATGAGTTTTTATGTGTACATAACTTTTCAAGTTCTTTGGGTATATTCAGAGAAATGAAATGGCTGGCTGATGTGGTAAGTCAATATTTCACTTTTAAAGGAGCTGCCAAACTGTTTTCCAAAGTGGCTGCACTAGTTTACATTTCCAGCAGCACTGATTGAAGTTCCAATTTCTCCACATCCTCACTAACACTTGTGATTATCTTTTTTTTTTTTTTTTTTAACAACTATCCTTGTAAGTGTGAAGTGGTATTTATGCTGGTTTTACTTTGCATTTTCCTAATGGCTAATAATGTTGAGCATCTTTTCACATGCTTTTTGGTCATTTCTATGTCTTCCTTGGAGAAATTGTCTATTCAGATCTTTTGCCCATTTTTAAGTTGGGTTATTTATCTTTTTATTAATGAATTGTTAGAGTTCTTTACAGCTTCTGCGTACAAGTTGCATGTCATATATGTGCTTTGCAAATTTTTTTTCCCTCTGTTGGTTGTCTTTTGCTTTCTTGCTGGGACCATTTGTAGCACTTAAGTTTTAAATTTTGGTGAAGTCCAATTACCGGCTTCCATTGTCTCTTCCACTATCCTGGTTGTTATGAAGACCTCTTACCGGTCTCCCATTCCCTACACACTGGCTGAGTTAAAGTATAAATCGGATCATGGCATTCCTTTGCTCAAAACCCTCAATGGCTTTTCATCTCACCCCGAATGAAAACCACACCCCATGGTGGCCTAGTGGTCCTGCAGTCTCTGGCTTTTGAGGTGTCTGACCTGGTCCCCTGCCATGCACCCCCTCTCACTTCATGACCATCGCAGGCGGCTCCTTGCAGCAGCTCAGAAACATCAGCGTTGCTCCTGACTCGGAGCCTTGGTCTTTGTTGTCCTGCCTGCAACATTCTTCTCCAGGTTATCTGCATGGGCCACTCCCTGATATCCTTCAGGTCTTAATCCCGTATAGCTTTTTTCGGTGCCCTCCCTAACCTGCCTGTTTCAAATTGCAAGCTCCCTGAGAATTCCTGCCCCCATTCCCTGTTTTGGTTTGCCCCGTAGCAATTACTATCACTGAACATATTACGGCCGGCTTATTTTTGTTCACGATTCTTATTTATTTCCTTCTCTGTAAGGGGATTATGCACACCTTCCCTTGTTGCGCTTGTCTCTGGCACATACCGTTGTCATGTTTGGATATGTGACTTGTTTTAACCAAAAGAATGTGAGCAAACATGACCTATGCCACTGCTAAGCAGAAGCTTTGAATACAGCAGCATGATCGGCTTGGTTCCTTGCACTTTGGCCTCCGCTGCTGCTACAAGAGCGTGTCCCAGATAGGGGCTCCTCCCTCAGCTGTGTCCCAGAACATGTGGATTAGACCTGCAGTCAACCCACCGCCTGGAGTAGAGCCATGGGCAACATCAACATGAAAAACAAATATCACTGTAAACCACTGAGATTTGGGGATTGCTGGTTACCACAGCAACCATACACTTAGTAATACATATTATATTGTAGTTTTAAAAAATTATCTCTCTTTTCTTTTAGAAAGTATACACCATGAAAGCAAGGATTTTTGTCTGTTTTGTTCACTGCTTTCTCCCCAGTACCTAAAATAGTATAAGGCACATGCTAGAGGGTCAAAATATGTGGCACGAATTAATAAATGCTGGAAAATTCTTAGCCATTTTTCCTTTATATATTGCCTCTCCACTTTCTCCCTATTGTGTTTTCCTGCATCTCCTATTAAATGTATGTTGGACTTTTTCATTCTGTCCTCTATACCTTTTAACTACTCTTTTATATTTTCTATCTCTTTAAATCCTTAAATCCTCAATTGTGGGTAATTACCTCAGAACTCTCTTCCAACTTTTTTTTTTTTTTCTTTTTGAGACAGGGTCTTACTCTCTTGCTCGGGTTAGAGTGCAGTGGTATCATCATAGCACACTGCAGCCTCAAATTCCTGGGCTCAAGTGATCCTCTTGCCTCACCCTCCAAGTAGCTGAGATTACAGATGCATGCCACCATACCCAGCTTATTTTAAAAACATTTTTTTTGGAGAGAGGAGATCTCACTATATTGCCCCAGGCTGGTTTTGAACTCCTGGCCTAAAGTGATTCTCCTTCCTCAGCCTCTAAAAGTGCTGGGATTACAGGTGTGAGCCACCGCACCCAGCCCCCTTCCAACTTTTAATACTCTTTTTATCTGAGACTCATCTGCTGCTTAATTTATTCTTTGAGGTTTTATTCCAATAACTATATTTTTTATTTCTTTAAGTTCTCTTTTATTCTCTTTTTCAAATCTCTCTATTCTCTTTTCATAATGTCCTTTTCTTTCAATGCGGTTTTTATGCCATCTTTAATCATTTTGACAATTTAAAAGATATTTCGTTTATATTTTTCAGTTGAAAGAACCTCTATTGTCTGCAGTCTGGGGGGATGGTATCTGTCCACCTTTTCAAAGCTTATGACTGTTGCTCAGAGAAGATTATTTTCTCCTGTGGTTTGTAATATTTTTGGAAGCTCAGCTATAGTGTGCATTTTTATAAAAAACATTCTTGTGAGAGCTACATATGCTCTTTAAAAAAAAAAATCAGTGGCTTGGGACTTCTTTTATGGAAAAGATAGTGCTAATTTGTACTCCATGCCTGCATACGGCGCAGACTTGGGTTCTCACTTTCTTTCAGGAGATTTTTGTTGTTATTGTTCCCAGAAACTTCTCAGAGATAGTGATGCTTTTTCTTCCCTGAGCTGTTGAATGGAGTTTTAAGTTCTCTCTTTACTGAAAGCACAGCCTTTTCAGGGTCCCGGTATGTTCGGGAGTCATAGTCAGTGTGACGCCCCACCCTCAGCTCTAGGGTCTACATTCTTCTTCCAGCTTCCTCCCACCCAACCCCCAACCCCCAACCATTCCCAGCCCCAAGGAATCAGCTTTCAAGCTTCCTGCTTTATCTTTAAGTTTTCTGATTTCCAGAGACTGCTTAGAAAGGTCTTTCTTGCCCTGAGATCTCTTAAAATATCCATCTGGGTTTTTTTTTTTTTTTTTCCTAGTTTTTGTAATTACTGCCTTTTTTTACATTAAAAATTTTAGCTCATCTGAAATTTATTTTGGTGCACGGTAGAAGGTAGAGCTCTAACTTTACTTTTCTCCCAAATGGTTAACCACTCGTCTAAACATAACTCATTAAATAATTTTTTCTTACTCTATTTTTACCTTTAACATGAATTTTTATGCGCTTGGGCTAAGTTCTGGGGCTTTCTGTTTCGCTTTAATGATCTGTCAGTCCCTGTGCTATTGTCCTATTCTTTTAAGTAGCGTATCTTTCTAATACATTTTAATATTGGTAAAAATTCAAGCCATTTTGTAGTCCTATTTTTTCTTGTCTAGTGACAGGTTTTTATTCTTTTCAACAAACCGGACAATTATTTTATCCAGCCACAAAAGCCATGTGTGAGGTTTGATTGGAATGAATCACACTTATAAATTAAAGATAATAGGTATCTTTATGATATTGGGCCATCTCATGAAGGAACATAGTTTGTCTTTCCATTCAGGAGTTTTTTTCTCTTAGGTATAATAATTCAATGAAGATTTGAAGTTCTTCATATAGCATTTCTTATATAATTTATGAATATTTTTTGTTATTTTGAATGACTTTAAATCATTTTTATTTATGGTAAATTTACAAAACATGAAATTTACCATCTTAAGCATTTTTAAGTGTATTGTTCAGTAGAACATTTCATTTTCAGCTCATTCACATTGTCATACAACCCGTGTTCAGAACTCTTCATTTTAGAAACCTAAAACTCTATACCTATTAAACAACAATTCCCCATTTTCTCCTCCCCCCATCCCCTGGCAACCACTATCTACTTTTCTATTTCTATGAATTTGACTACTCCAGGTACTTCATGTAAGTGGAATCGTGAAGTATCTGTCTTTTTGTGCCTGGCTTATTTCACTTGGCATAATATCCTCAAGGTTCATCCACACTGTAGCAGGAGTCGGAATTTCTTTCCTTTTAAAGGCTGAATAATATTCCATTGTACATATATACCACCTTTTGTTTATCATCCATTTGTCCATGGACATTTAGTTTGCTTCCACCTCTTGGTATTGTGAATACTGCTATGAACACAAGTGTGAAAATATCTCTTTGACACACTGCTTTAAATATTTTTGAGCTCTAAATATTTTGGGGTATATATCCAGAAGTAGAATTGCTGGGTCACATGGTAATTCTATTATTATGAATGTTTTATATTGTTGCTGTAGGATTTTCTTTGCATCATATTTTGTAATTTGTGTTTGATGGCATAAAGAAGAAATCTATTGGATTCTGTATATTTCTTATGTTTCCATCAGTGGTTCTCAAGCTTGGATGCACATTGGAGGCATCTGGGAGCTTTTAAAACATACACAGAGCCTGGCCTCACTTAAGAGCAATTATATCAGAATTTCTGGAGTGAGCCCCAGGTATTGATAGTTTTTAAAATCTTCACAGGTGATTTGGATAAACTTATTAGATTCAATCATTGTTTGGTTGATTCACACAGATGTTTTAGACAATAATACCACCTGCAAAGAATGACAATTTTCTATTCTTTTCTATATTTTTACCTCTCATTAATGTGTTTTTGCCTTATTGAATTGACCATTTCCTCAACAATGCTAAATGCATCTTTGTTTTGTTCCTGATTTTAAAAGAATGCCTTTGCTTTAAATATGATCTTAGATGCTGTTGTCAAAGAGATTTTCTGTTTTTAAATGTGCATTTCTTGAGCAAGATATAAAAGTAGGGATGATTTGAAGAGTTTACATATTATCCATGACTGTGTCTTTTGAAATTTTAGTATATATTTTCCTGAAGCAAGCACAGATGATTTTTAAAAAAGTAATCAAAGTACAAATGTATTTTCTATTCATTTCACTAATAAATTTAGTAAAGATGTGTGTTGAATTATCAAGGTGTGCTGACTTATCCTTCCTTCCTTTTTGTGATATTTATTTATCACATGGCTTATCTTCTTTGCCCAGTTGATGTTTTGAGGCATATTCATGGATTTGCTGGTATTTTTTTTTAAGTTTTAAAATTTAATTTTTTTTTTTAAGAGAGTCTGTTTCCCAGGCTGGAGTGCAGTGGCATGATCATAGCTCACTGCAGCCTCGAACTCCTGGGCTCAAGCAATCCTCCTGCCTCAGCCTTCTGAGTAGCTGGGACTACAGGCTCACACCACCACACCCAGCAATTTTTTTAAATAGAGACAGGGGTCTTGCTATGTTGTCCAGGCTGGTCTCAAACTCCTGGCCTCAAGTGAGTCTCCTTCCTCAGCCTCTCAAAGTGCCAGGATTATAGGCATGAGCAACTGCACCTGGCAGACTTGCTAGTACTGAAACTATGGGTTAGAGCTGTTTTATAAAGGTTCTGTCTTCTTCACTTGCATCTGTGACTCCCTGGACTGGCAGAGGACAGAGCTACTCTGCTCTTCGAAGACACGGGAACTTTGTATATTTCTACCACCACTCCTACCAAAAGAGCCTTTTTGTTGGGACTTGACCTAGGATGCAATATATTACTACTTTTCTCCACATTTCCTTTCTAGATGTTTTCTGAGGGTTGCTACATCTGAATGGCTGTAAAACAAATGTTGGGTGGGAGTGGGTAACAGAGGGGCATGGTACTCTGCCAAGACTAAAAGGTGGCACTCATCTGATAGGGGGGCCAGCCCTCCTCCCCCCAGGTTTCTTATAGCTTTTGGGTCTCTGAGTCAGGAGACAATGGTGGATGACTTATCCTCCTTCCTCCTCCTCCTCTCTCTCTCTCTCTCTCTCTCTCTCTCTCTCTCTCTCTCTCTCTCTCTCTCTCTTCCTCTACCCCCCCCCGACCCCCACCACCTCCTTTCTCCCTTTCTTTTTAAATGATCTCCTTTTTATGAAGCAAAGACTTAGATTCATGGGGCAATAATTGGTCAGATTTTATTTAACAAAACTCTGTAGGTTCTGGGGATTCCTTCTGGATTTTAGCATTATTTTGTCTGGCAGGTTTCCTTTTCTTCTAGTTGTGAGTTTTTATTTATTTTTGAGCTTCTTTATAGGTATTTTAGTGGGAAGTTGGAAGAGATTGAATTAAGGCTCAGATTCAGATACCGCTTTAAACTAGAAGTCTAATACCGTTTTATCTTTGTGCATTTTAATCAGGAGAGTGATGTGCAGATTTGGATTGAAGGGGAGGTGAGAGAGGAAGCCTGGAGACTAAGAAGGGAGACCATGATGGCACGTTAAACTGTTGGAGGACATTTTAATGCAGCTTAAAATAAGGCATGAAACTGAATGTAATTGGCATAACCAACCTCCTGTCATAGAAAGATCACTGGATTCGGTATCAGGAGATCTGAGCTTTAACCCTAGTTCTAACTAACCCTAACCAGCTGTGCAAACTTGAACAACTCCTTTAATTTCTTTAAGTCTTGCTTTACTTATGATGATTAATTTTATGTGTCAACTTGACTGGTCTAAGGAATGTTCAGATAGCTGGTAAACATTATTTCTGGGTGTGTCTGTGAGGGTGTTTCCAGAAAAGATTAGCATTTGAATCAGTAGATTGGGTAAAGGTCTACCCTCGTCCCTGCAGGTGGTTATCATCCAATCCACGGAGGGCCCAGGTAGAACAAATAAGCAGACGGAAGGGAAATTCCCTCTCTCTCTTCTTGAACTGGGACAGCCACGTCCTCCTGCCCTCTGACTTTGGCAGCCCTGGTTCTTGGGCCTTCCAACTCGGCCTGAATTATGACGCCAGCTTTCCTGGTCACTCAGCTTGCAGATGGCAGATCATGGGACAGTGCCTCAATAATCACGTGAGCCAAGTCTCCTAATAACTACCCTCTTACATGTCTATACATGTCCTGTTGGTTTCGTTTTGTTTCTTTGGAGAACCCTGGCTAATATACCCACATGAAAAGGTCGAGAAAGATCTCTAATTCTGCACACTGTCTGACATTTTAGCTTTTGATTATTCCACACGTAAAAATGAATGGTGTAGATGCCCAGCGCATTGAAAGGCCGGCTGGAAGCAGGTGGGATGTGTCATGGGGCTGGAAGAAGGTGGGGTTTGGGTGGAGAGGATAGTGCAGCCCCCAAAGAGTTCCTGCTGAATGTTGGTGAGTGCTGTTCTGGTTCAGGTACGAAGGTTCACAAAATGGTTTGTTTCCAGAATAAGGAGGAGAGGAGAGGACATATTAAACGGATTTCTCTTTATTTTAGTCTGGTATCTTATTATCTGTGTGAGCAGTCTTTGCAGTAATCCATCAGACTTTTCTTACATAAAGCATAGTCTTCACAGTGGGGCAGAACTAGCACTTTGCAGGTATCATAGAAATGCATGTATGTATGTATATTTATTTACATTTATATGTATATATATTTCTATAAGGGGGCCTTGGTGTGGCTAAGTATGTGGACAAGCCTGCACAGATTGTGAATGGACAGGCTTTGAATTCTGTCTACATTTGTGTGACTCCAAAGCCTGTGATGTCCCCACTGAGCCGAGCTGCCTTAACTCGCAGGTGTGGTTGTGTGGTTGATAATAGCACCAAGGAAATTCGATCTGTCTGGTGGGATGCTAAGAGACCAGGAACTCCTTGAGGTCAGTGACTGTGTTTTATCAACTTTCTAAACCCAGTGACTGGCACAATTACTGGACCATATAGTAGACACGCCATAAATATAGTTAAGTGGAATTGAATTACCCGCAGTACCAAATGGGGACCTGAACGCGCCCACTCTGTGTCTCCCAAGGTTCCATCTGATTTTGTCCTGGAGTCTTGGCCTGAATTTCCCCCTCCAGGTGCTTGTGGGGGATGGCACAGACTTGAAGTATTTGCTTACAAATTAATTTGGAGATCAGCGAGCCTGAATCTCAGCGCTGAGGGGTAGGAGAGTGATGCCTTCCAGCGTTTGGAACTCAAACAATTAAGTTCATTAACAGTAATGAAACCCAGGGAAGACAGCAGCGGGGAGAAGCCCTGTGAAATGAACACCAGCTCTCCCTCCACCCTCCTCTCTTTTTCACTCTCTTTCTCTTCCAATGAAAGTTGCTGGCCCTCGGGGCTTTGTTTACCCACTCCCCCCACCTCCCACCCCCTGTGAACTGTGAAACTATTGCGTTCCTGAATAATAGTGACTAATCATGGGGAAAAAGACCTTTTAAAAAGGCCTAATTTACAGCAGGTTGGTACAAAAAAGCAGATATTGCATTTTGAGAATATAAAGGGATCAATGCAGATGCTAAGTTCTCTGAGGACCGGGACCCAATCACGTTGGGTTTGTGTGTGTGTGGTGCAGTGCAATGCTCTGCACATCACAGTGCCCAAATTATGTTTGTTGAGTTGTACTGAAAAACAAAGCTTGAGCTGCTGTTTCAATTGACCCCTCTGTTGAAGTTCCATTTCTGATCCGTGTGGTCAGCTTTGGGTTAGCTTGGCAGGATGGAGGGATCTGACAAAAAAGATCCCCCCAAAACGGACGTATGGAGGTACACAGGCAATGCAGAACCATGGGCAGGCCGGGAGGGGTGGGAGGGAGAGGTGAAGGGGAAGGGAAGTCGGTCCCGCACCGCTGGTGTGCGCTGTGACGTGCTTCTAATAGGCGAAATAAAATTGTAGTCACCGCTGTAAAAGACTTCTGCTGCAATTTATTAATCAGGGTCTGGGGAGATCGATGACACTGAATGATTATGTAGCATTAGGCTCACCCCCCCCCCCCCGTCCTTTGGCAACGCTGCTCTCTGGATGGGCTGCAGATGCTCACATCTGCTTTTGTTAGGGACCCAAACTCCCGCGTCTTGGCGTGAAGTTAATGAAGGCCCCTGCATTAGTACCCACATTCCTTTAGCAAAGTACACCGTATCTGGTCAACCTGGAAATCCAATGAGTTAATTAAGGGAGAATTGTCTATGATTTCCTTTTACATTATAACTGGCCCCTCAACCCTTACCCACCCCCACACGGACTTGGACCCCCTCCTCCCTGCAAACGTAAGCAGTGAAACTGCCTCTTGCCCCATGTGCCAGAATGATTAATGGAGGGACTACAATGAGGTCAATTAGCTAGGGTCGGCTTGAAGCTGAAAGGTGGAGTGTGTTTCTTTATTGAACACTGCATTCACACTCCAAACGGTGACCCGCGCCGCAGTGATTTATTACAAGGGCAGTCCTCTGATCACTTACCTTCAGTGCTTGTACCTTGGCTTTGAAAACCGGGCTTTCACTGTCAATTAACGCCAGACAAGGAGATCCATTCAAAATCTGAAATGCATACCTAATAATGGAGTGGGGGCAGGGGTGGCGGACGGGAGCGGCTGGACAGTGGCCCCGCGGCCAGCAGGACACCCAAGCTGCAGAGGGGCTGCGCTTGCACGTGAGGACTAAAATGCTTTGGGTTTGAAAGCGGGTTACTCTGCTTAGCAACCGAATCTCGGCGGGGTCGCTTTGTCAGCCCCAGAGGGCATGCTCTGCCGTTGGGTTTTGTAGACGTCGGAAAGTTGCAGGAAAAACTTAGCGGTTTCTGTGTATTCTTAAAACAATGTTTATTTCCTGCACGGGTCTCTGAAAGAGGATTCCAATGTGAGTTACTTACGTTTGACGGCTTTTCGAACAAGGACCGTCAACATCTCTGTGAAACAGGATTGACTGAGATGGTGTATGTTTTGCATCTAGCACACAGTAGATGGTTAATAGCTCCAGCTTTGATCATTTTGCATCTGAGCATCAGGGGCACTCCTTCCCCCAGTCAGCACAGAGCACGGTAATATAATACATTTTCCACTGTGTATGTGAAATAACTACAGTATGAGGTATTAAATGACTTGCCCAAAGTCATCCGATGCATTCGTGTAGGAAATGAGTCTAAACTATTGCCTTTATGTTTCTTGGCCATAGATAGAAACTCTTACTCTTGATTTTTATTTATTTAGAAATAAAGATGCTACACTAAAAAATAAATTCTATTCAATCTTGGATACTAAAGAAAGATACCATACTAACGGTATGGGGGAGAGAGGTAGTTTTAAGAACCTATGGTCTCAAACGTTCTCCCATCTAGACAGAAGTGATATAGTCACATTCCCAACATCCTGCCGTGGGCAAAGCCGCAGGTGTCTCCAATCCTTGACCTTCCCTCCACTCCTGTCTGTCCTACTCTTGAAAGCATATTAGAGTGAGAGGGATGGCAAATTTTTTGAATTTTCTCTAATTTACAGGAAAAAAATATTTGCAAACCTTAGTATGCAGTAACATGAACAAATTCCTGTCCCCATACACTGCAGTGGACCACGGTGGACCAATGTCCTGAAACCACGTTTGAGAACACAGATGTGGGTGGGGGGCTAACCCCCTTTCCAGTCTCTGGGCTTGCAAAGTCATCCTCACCTTGAATTTCCTCTCAGAGATTGGCGTGAGGAAGGGACAGCACCGTGGTGAGCCAGTTGCTCCACCGGCAGTTAGCAGTGGCAGCTCTCCGCTGACTCAGAACCAGATAACTCCGATAATGAGGAAGTGAAAAGATTTAGGGAAAAACCTTTCCCTAAATCTGTCCTGGTTCCTCTGCTCCTTTTCCCCAGGAGACATTTAATGACAGGCATGTGAGTTTGGAAAGACCATTTTGGTTGTTTTTTTCTTTCCCAATTACAGATTTGTTCCTGTGGAATGTCTCTGGGAGCTTTATCTAACCCCACTTTACATGCGGAAGTCAGTGGGACTCCCCCGGGTTTCTCCTGGGAAGTCATCCCGCCAGCTGGGAAGTCTCCCATGATCGACAGACAGTGGCTCCCTCTGTTCAGAATTAGCGTAGAAATAGGGAACGTGGGGTTGGCAGTCTGCATCTGCGGTCCCATCAGCACGTGGGGACCCCGGTCGACAAGGCCTGATCACCGGCAGTTGTCTCGCTGCCTGCAGCTTGGTGTCACAGAGTGAGCACGGCTTTTGGAGTCACGGGTGTGGGCTTGAATGGCAATTCTACCCCGAACCACCTGTGTGTCTTGATGTATATGTGCAAAAAGATGCAAAAGCATCTTGCCCGGGCTGTGGGACATCAGAAAAGGGGCTGGGGGAGAAGATCTGCCCACTGTCACTCCACATGAGCCCCAGAAAGCCTTTTGTGCTTTGTGAACCTCCAGATAAAAGTGGATCTGTAAGAGAACAGGAGGGGCTGGGCTCTGGGCAGTCCATGGCAGCTCCGTGGCTGTTGCTGTGTCACCTGTGAGTGGAAGTGTTGTTAGGCCAAGGGAAGTGGTTGCAGACAGCGGATGGGACTCCATCACTAGTTGTCCCGCCCATTGGCAGCCACCGTGGAATGCTGGAAGGTGAGCATGAGTCGCCCAGGCCTGTGTTTGAGACCCTCCCTCAGAGGCCAAAGAGGAGCCAGTTGGGGGGAAAGTGAGAGTTTGCGTTTGAGTTGGTAGCTGCATGCAAACTGGCCACAGCTGGGTGGTGGGGGTCTATGCCCTCCTGCATGGCATGACTAGAACTCCGGATCCTGTTGCACCAATTTTCCCGAGGCTTTGGTTCCTTCCTGGCTAACGGCCCAGTAGTCATTTGTGCTGGGCTTGTCTGATTAGACTTCCCTCCACGATTGCTCCTGGAGGGAAGTCGAATTGTTCTTCTTACCCTTCCCATATGCCCAGCTTCCCTCAGTTACTTATTAGTAGTTTGAGCCACCGTTTTGACCAACGTTGAGGTTGCCCTGGGTGGCACATGTAAGTTAGGGTGGCCAGGAGCATCTGGACAGGGAGGAGGAAATGGGCATTGCCAGGACTCCTTTGTCTTGCAGTTGTCAGGAAATAGGGCTTGTCCAGCCCTCAGGATACTAGCAAGCTTTTGCGGGCTTTAACAGGATTTGCGTTTTTCTGCCTCTCTACTGTAGCGTCACCAGAAATGCTTTCCACACCTTCCTCTTCCTTCCTACATCCACCCATCTTCCAATCCCCATGTCAAATCTCATCTCCTCGGACTGCCAGGATCACAAAACTAAGTGGTTTGTCCTCCTCTGAAATGGCATTCCACATAGTATCTCTGTAGCCTCCCCACTCTACACAGAGCCCAGTTAACTCCTTCTTGAGATCTCAGCTGAAAGGTCACTCTTCCTCCAGGAAGCCCTCCCTGACTATCTAAATGATCAGATTCCTCTGCTATAGACACTCGTCAACCCCTATACTTTTCTTTCATCCCCCTTAGCAGGTTGGTAATTATGTGTTGGAAAGATTTGATTCCCAACACTCTCTCCCATAAGGGTGGAATCTGGTCTCTTCTGCTCACCGCTGTATTTCCCAAGGTTCGGCAACATACCAGCCACGTACTCACTGTGAGTTCATTTACTCTCTTGAATGTTTACACAAATCCTAAGTATTTCTCTGAAGATCTTTTCTTTCCAGCTGATCTGCATCCTCCTTGAAGGCAGGAACTGTCCCATCTTTCTGTTGTAACTTCAAAATCTCCAGCACCGTCCTGAATAAATACATATTGCTTTGATGTTTCAGCCCTAGGAGACATTATCTGATCATTAGTCTGAGTTTATCGCGTATGAACTGCGAAGGGACTTCTTCCTGAACTTCCTGTGAAGGAGAGACATTATCATTGAAGGTCAGAGTTGTAGACAAACATGGAAGGAGAAATAAAAAGGAGACAAATTCACCCTGGCATCAGGCTACAGGAGGTCCTCAAAACAGGACACCGATTGGAGGCAGCACTGGGGTGAAGGGGCTGGTGGGAAAAGGTTTGGTCTTGGGGTTTTAGGCCCAGTTCCACGTGGTCTGCATTCCGTGGAGGGCCTCTCAACCCCTCTCTATTCCAGGGAGCTTGGGAACTTTTCCTGCAATGTGATAGAATGGATGTGAGAGTGGCTGGTGAATTGTAGAACACCGTACACCGGGGTCTAGTGATATTCAACACTTGCCAGGGGTCGGAACCTAGGCTTCCCTTCCTTTCTGGATTTGGACTGCCAAGTAACTAAATCTCATTTCATCTCCCTTTTCTCTGCAAAAGATGGTGGCTGGGCCGGGATTGAGGGGCACAAAAATAGCCGCTGCCTCCTCTCCACGGAGTTGATGAAACATCAACTGAGATAATAAATGTGAAAACACCATGAAATGAAAACATCTATTTAAATGCAAGAGGTTGTTATTTACAGTCTTAAGATGATATTTGCCCAGCTCTAGTTGTCTACCTTTGGCACTCCACAGAAACTGTGGGGACTAAAAGAACTACAGAATGTGATGATTAAATTCAGAAACTCGATCTGACCGGATCTGTTTTGGTTAGCGATCTGTCTGTGCAGGGCTGTAGTTTCAGACTGAGGACGCTTTATAGATGGACTGTGAGCCAGAAGCCTGGGGGAGCTGGTGGCAGCTGTGCCTTCAGGGAGGGAGGCCTGGCCTCGGTTGCGTTTGCTGGAGGATTCCTTGTCAGTTTCAGAGGATTTAGTGGCCATGCCCTTGAACTCCCCCCCACAACCAAAATCAACCTGGGACTGTGCAGGACAGAAGTGGTGAACCATACGCTGCAAGATGAAGGGAACAAGACAGATGAGGAAAGACATGTTCACTGAGGACCGTGGACTCATTCTTAAGCATCAACTCAACACATTTATTGATGTATCTTATGAGAAGCGCTAAGCTTAGGAGTTAAACACGTAGGCTTGGAAGTCAGGCAGATTTGAGTCCAAACCTTGGCTCTATCCAGGAGCCAGGGTAAGTGACTTTTCCTCTTTGTGCCTCAGTTTCCTCATCTGTATGGCGATAATGAAGTCCCCACTTCCAATGATTATTGTGAGGATCAAATGAAACAGACATGAGCGTTCAATAAATGTTAGCTGTTATTATTCCTATTAAATATGTGCATGACATTGCGTATCGCAGAGAGAGGGGGAGAGAGAGAGAGAACTGGGCAGCAGCCCGGCAGTGAGCGGGGGACCCCAGGCCAGCCGGAATCCAGGGTGCTGCAGGCTGCACCTGCCCGGCGCGTTCCCGGGTGGGCGGGGCGTCCGCGGCGCTCGCTGATTGGCCGGCCGCGCAGGCAGGTGCGGGATGCGCCTGGGGTCCAGGCAGGGCAGCTAGTTCAGCGCTCTCAGGTGGGTTTCCTTAGCCCAGAGCGGATATTGATCGGCCCCTAAACTTCACGCGGAGGCGGGCTCCAGCCGCTTTCACTTCTGGCTGGGAATCAGCAACGAGAGGGTTTTGTCCACAGGCCCCTTTAACCGACAAGATGTTGCTGGGGAGGGGGGGTCTGTCACCCCACCCTGCGCCAACACGCAAACCCTTCTTTCCCTTCTTTACTCCCGGGTCCTCCCACCCCCACCATTTTTGGGGGGCATCCCTTCCCCCTTAGCTCCACCCCATTCACGGCCAAATACATTCTGATTTTTAAAGAGGCCTCCTCTGGGTTGAAATCCTGGCATGGGGAGGCAGCGTTTTTGACCTTCCTAGTTACCACGCTGTGGATGCCGCTTGCGTGGGTGGAAAGGCTCTCACACTCTGGCCTCCTCCTGTCCCTTTAAAAAAAAAAAAAAAGAATTACCTACCTCTCCTTTCAAATAAAAAGAGAGAGAGAAGGAGAGAGGGAGAGAGAGAGAGAGAAGAGAGGGAGGGAGAGAGAATTTGACATTATTGTATAATTTAAAATTGCACAGCCTAGAGCCCACAAAACCGAGCATGTAATTACACACTTACTAGAGGTAACAGCAGTGCTGATAATTATTCTTTACACAGGAGAGACCCTGCTGATATCCCACAGTCAGAAAGTGGGAACTACAATATCTTTAATACCATCCTCGGAGACCCTCATAAGCAGAAGAGAAGCGTGAGAGGCTCACAGGGTCCACAGCAATATCTTCATCGCACTGGAATGTCAGGGGCTTTAGCACAACAGAAATCAATAGTTTCTAGTACATTTTTTGGTACAATTTTTTTTTTTTTTTTTAATGACCCGACCTGAGAAAGTACAGGGAAGGCAGAAGTACGGAACAGTAGGAAACAAAACCGAAGGCCTGTCTGCTTAGACATGTCATGCAACGTCAGTTTACCAGAGACGCCTTCTTCATCTGAGCCACAAAACCGTGCAGCTGGAGCTCGGCCCCGGCCCTGGAATTGCTTTTGGCCATAGGTAAAGCCTTTTCATTGAAATCACAAACTGGTCTTTCTCCCTGCGTTCCCTGATTAAGGCAGCACCTCTGCTTATTACTGGCTATAAAGTTATGCAGTATTAACGTACAGCACTCCTTTCCGGGCACTTAGCACTTTTCTGCTCTTTTCTCCCTATTGACAGAAAATGAGTTGGTTGCATTTAAAAAAAAGAAAAAAAAAAAAAAGAAAAGATCAAGCATTAGTTGAAACACTGAGAAAATTTAAAGCAATAGCCAGTGAACTCCACACAGTGAGGTAAAGGGTTTTTTGGGCTAAAAATCAAAGTATAGTTTAATACTATGCTTGTTTCAAAAGGAGATCATTTCTGTTTTTGACTAGACTAAGCACAGAAGTCGTGGCAAATGATTACCTATTTCTATTCCATAACCGCAACAAAATTCTTACGTAGTTTGCTCTTAAAAATGCTTCTGGGTTGTTTGCAGGTTGTGGTGACATTCTGATTTGACAGTGTGCATTAATTCAGTTGGGCTAATAAACCAATTTAACTGGGTCCATTGTTCAGTAGAAACAGCAGCCAGTTTTTGCTTGAGGCTTCGGGGAAGGACCCTCTGGCTGACTGTTTACTGTGTGCCAGGCATACACGGATAGATGCATCCGTGCCCAGGAGTCACGTGAGACTCATAATCTGTGGGCTTTGGAGCTTTTTCCTATTTTAAAGATTGAAACAACCTGAGACTCAAACAGGTGAACTTGGCTAAGGTCACGTAGCTAATAAAGACAGGCGAGTTAAGACTCTGCTCAAATCTATCGACTTTGTTTGGTCAGAGGGATGTATCATGTTGTTTCACTTTACAGTTTGAAGGATAACAGCAGGCCAGTGAGTTTGAAGGGGCACGCAGCTCAGAGCAGGGAGGTCCTTGGAGATGCCTTTATAAAATGTCTTTCGGTGAAGACATCACAACAAATAAACAAAGAAACAAAGTGGCCAGAGGATCCTTGGGTAATTCCCCAGGGAAACAGATTCTGGGGGAGGCAGCCGCCAGGCTAGTCTGCACCTGGAGCTCAAAGACAGCAGCCGTTAAGGACTGGGTGACCTAAAGAGAGGGAATGAGGGGACAGGCAGATGTTTGCAATGGGTGGGCAAAAAAAGAAAGACATTGGCGTGAGGAGCAGAAAGCTGAAGTCCAGGAATCTCCGGCCATGAGCAGAGATACGTCCACCGGAGGCCTTCAGGTTTCAGGTACGCAGGGCCACGCGGGATGTCTCACCTGTGTCTATTGCTGTTTGGTGTGATCTGGGTGTGGCGAGGGCCCTGAGGCCCCTGACACTGCTAATCTGAAGGAGCTGTGTGAGCAGAATCAGGGAAAGGATCTACAGGTGTTAAAGGCCGAGCCAGCGGCGGCCACAGACCCTTTGCTCTGCGCTTCCCGTGGTACCACTCTGGAGGTGCTGCAGTTCCTGCTGTTACTGGGAAGCGTGAGTGGATCAGGGCTCGTGCCTGAGCCTGAAAAGGGAGTAATCAGCAGGACCATCTCTGAGCACGCTGGTGAGGAAGCCCGTCTTTTGGTTTGTATCTCTGCTTTTGCCCATGTCAGCAACCCTGGCTCAATCTGACGACCCGAAAGCTTGGGTGAAAGAAAACCTATGATGCGACCCATCTCAAAGCTGTGTTCTTATTGGCTTCATGGGGCCCTGATACTACCAAAGGCTTCGAAGTAGTCTCAAACCTATGGAGAGAGAAGGGAGCATGATAAGACAGTGTGACAGCTGTCTGGGGACAGGGGACTTTGTCCAGTATCCTCTCAACTCAAATGGTTGCTGTAGCTTACGCGCTCAGCTGAGCGTGCAGGCTTTGGAGGAGAAATACAAGGGGGAAGCCTGCTTGGGAAGGGAGGGAGCCTGTGTCGGGGCCTGGTCTGGGCCAGAGGTCTGGAGCACAGAAGTGCACAAGGCAGGAAGCTTGACCCTTGTGAGCGGAACAGTTCTGATGCAGCTGCTCTCGAGGCCCTGGCTGTGTGGATCTTGTCTCTTGTGTACTTTCTGCCCAAATAGTCAGTGACCTTGGCAACTGAGATGGCAGGAGCTAAAGAAAGGAGCAAGATGAGTTCCCGTTGGAGACTCATGCTGGGAATTTCTTCAGGTCCCTGTGGGGGAGAGCTAATTGGACACAAGGCCTTTCAGGGGCCCCAGTTTAGGCTGCTGACTCGGACACACAAATCCTTTCTCTTACCCTATCCGTGAATATCATGAGAATTGGTAGATGGGGAGAGCACAGGCTTCAGAGTCAGGTAGGCATGGTTGTGGCTTCCAGCTGCGCTGTTTCTCAGCTGTGCAACGTTGGGCAAGTTAATCACTCTGAGACTCAGTTTCTTTACCTGTAAAATGGGAATAAAACTGTTTCCTTCGGGCTTGCTATTAGGAATAGATAAAATACATGTCACTGCACCTAGTGCTGTAACTACTATATATAGCAGAGACTCAAAAACCTTTAGTTCCTTTCGCCTCTTCTTTCTCCACCTGTTTCCCACTCTCCTTTCTTCCTTCTCCAAATTCCAAGGCATCAAACATTCAGGGGTAAGAACAGGACCAGGTGCAATGACACATCCGTGGAACATCGATTGAAGGACTCCTAAAGTGGAGTTCACCTCAGGGATAGGATCGAGCAGCCCACAGGCATCCTGGTGGTCAGCCTATTTCATTTCCATACCCATCGTCCAATTGAAGCTGCTGTAGGAATTGCAACATACGTTCAAAGAAATACAATTGCCAAATACCTCTTTGCCTCCAAGATAGAGAAGGCATGGGGAGGGGAGGGCGGGAAGAGGGATTATCTTAGAATCACTCCCTCTTGGTGGTGTTGCTGTTGTTAAATGGTGCTGCTGCCGTTCCAAAGCCGAAGGGGTGTCGGTGCCCAAGTCTTTAGGTCATCTGAGGCTGCAGGACACCCATTCACCCTTCACCCAAAGTGAAGGAAGGGAGGGTTGTTAATAACCAGAATTGCCCCAGAGTGAAGGGTTCTCTTTTGACATTCGTACTGCAGAAAGATGGAGCTTCCCATGGTCCCCTTCTGGCCTTCTTGGGCTCCCCTGCAGAGGCGGGCAGGTTAGAGAACACTGTCAAGCACTTGACTCTGCTATGCCTTGGTTCTTTTATTCCTCTGTCCACCTCCTGCCTCACAGACCCCCGAACCTAACCTTCCCTCCTTTGTGCAAATCTGTTTTCACCACAGGAGCACATGCTGTCTCTTCTAGCTATAACACTACTTGCTAATTCAACGATTCATCTTTAATGAGGCCCCCTGCCAATGTTTAAATAGCATTCAGAACAAAGAAAAGGCAATGTTTCCAAACAGCTGCTTCGACTGCATCCTCGTAGCTCATCTCTCAGAAAATCGAGAAAAATACAGCCATAGAGATGGAAAAAATACACGGTTGTTATAGATAAAGATACTACCTGTGTATCTGTAGATGGATACGGATAGAGGTAAAATACCCACCTTTATGGTACCAGATGTTTTAAATATAAGCATCCTAAAAAGTTTTGTTGGCCTCAGATGGTGCTCCTCTAAGGGAGGCTTTTCTTACATGGTTTTATCGGTTCTTTTTCAAAATTGTTTGGGAAACATATGCAGTAGTGGAAAGAGCAAGGAATTTGGAGTTAGAGGAAGACAGGCTCACCTTTCAGCTCTGTCACTTACTAGATGTGTAAGCAGGTAGATCACTTAAGCTCTCTGCCCATGTGTCATTTTATTGGTAAGAAGGAGACAATGCTATCATCCTTCCTGGAGATATATCAGTGTGACTAGTACAATGTTGGGCAAATAGCAGACCTGCAATCGTTTCTTTTTTTTAAAAAAAATTCAGGACCTTCTAAAACCATACAGTGTGGGCAGAGTCTGAAGCACCATGTGTCTGTGTTTCGAGAAGTGCTCTCTGGGCACCCCCGGCCAATAAGAAATCTTCACGGGTCCCTGCAGTCCCCATGTCAGGGTCATTGTTTGGGGAAGAAAGTAGAGGATGGAGCATTCTGTAGAGAAGGTTCTTCCTAAAAGTTCACATGTGCCTTTTATTATTTTTCAAAAGGAAGATTGAAAATAACAGAGTAGAAAATAACAAAACCCAAGGAAATTGGAAGGAAGGAAGGAATGTGTTGGAATAAGGGAAGAAACTCTAAAACAGAGAGATGGTAGAATTGAGTTAAAACCATCCAAGAGATGGTTCTTTGAAAGGGGGAGAAAGGCAAACCCTGGAAAAAATTGAATTAAAAAAAATTCAACATTAGGCCCCGAGCTAGGACATAGAAACACAAAGAAACTGTTTAATTATTAGTGGAGGAAGAGACCAGGAAGGGAAAGGGAGGGAGTGGGAGGGCAGAGGACACCAGGCCCTTGTTTGTCCTGCTGCCCACCTGGCTGTCCAGTTCTTCCTTGAATCCACCTGGTGCTTTATTTTCCCGTCTTGCTTTAGCCATTTTGGGGCAGATTTCTATTACGTACTTGCAGTTATAATGAATGAGCATCACTAACATAATTGTGAAAACATTAATAGCAAGTTACAAAGTAGTTTCCCATGGCCCTATTTGTGTTAAGGAAAAGTATGTGTAAATGTGTATAACATAGAACTTGGGAGGATATACCTTGAAAATGATAACAACGGTTATGTTTAGATAATGGGATTATGAACACAATTTATTTTATGCTTTTTGCTTATATAATCATGTGTGTGTTATCAGGCAAAGATAACCTTCAGCAGTGGTTTGTATAGTTTAGAGTCAGACAATCTGAGTAGCTGGATATCTCGGGTACCTCCTTGGCCCTTGAAGGGGGGGGCTCAGAGCAATGATGTCGCAACAGCAGGACAGTGGCTGTGGTGTAGGAAGGGCCGGTGTGCTGCTGGGTGGAGACCAGTGGGCGATGTAATTGGGACGAGAGGTTAGGAGGGTTAAGGGGCAGGAGGGAGGACCTAAGCAGGGGAATCTAGGGTTCACCAAGAAATTTTGCTACAAAACGGGATCTTTAAGTCTGATTGCCAAGCAGCAGGGGAGGCTTACAGAGTTGTAATCAGGAATCATGTGGTTGCAAGGAACAAAAATTCCTTCAAGCTTAAAGTTTATTTAAAAACGACTTTTTAAAAGGATACAGGGACATCTCAGTGACGCCCACCTGTATAACTGCAGCCTCCCTCCCTCTCTCTGGGTTGTGTGGCCTCTCCTCTCTGCTCTTCTGTCTGCAGCTCAGCTGCCTCTGTGAGCTCCAAGTCTCCCTCGCCAATAAAACCGGGGAGAGCCAACCTCTCCCATTCTGCACGTCCATAGCACGTTCCACTGGGTTGCAGTTTTCTGTGTGTATTTTTCACATCTCATGAGCAACTAGATAGTAGAAATGGACTTTTCCCTTTCTCTTCTGTCCATCCCCAGAAAGCTCCTCAAAAGATAAACATTTGAGTAACAAATGTGACCATGTGAGTGAGAGCACTTCATAAACCGAAGTTGTCCGTAATCACAAGACAGTGCTGTGCTGTGTTTATTCGAGGCGGCCTGTCTTGCGTGCTCACCCCGCATATTATTCCTACCGTGCTATTCATGCAGGCCGGCAGCACAGCCAACATTAACGTTACTAATCCGTCTCCTGGTTCAGAAATCGGACGGGATGAGACAGGTGGAAGTGCCTGTCCCCACGCCTGGCACATAGTAGCTGCTTAAACCTTGTTAAATCCCTGTGGAAGGTCCAGCGGGAAGATGCTCAAACAAATCAGGTGTTCACAGTGTCTTCCTGCGGCCTTGGAGGTGTTTTAGGAGGAGACTTCCAGCCGCTTGACCTCAGTTTGGCCACGGTCCTTCAAGGAGCCTTAATATCCACATCGGGCTTCGTCACATGACTTCTTTGTATTTATTTGACTTTTTTCATCATCTTCTCCTATGATCTCTCTCTTTTCTTTTTTATGTCTGGAAACTACAGCTATACGTACCCCTCTTTGATGCTTAACCTTCCACCGGGCATGGTTCATACTCGGTACTTTCCTACACTATCTTACAGCATGATTGCTCTTCTCCCTAGGCTATTCTTAGATGATTCTACTTTGCTTGTTTTTATTTTGAATTTCTTTATTTTGGATAGTTTAAGTCATGTAATGAGACCTTGATCTTTTTAGAAGTAGGCTTAGGTGGAAACAAATCCCCATTGGAATAGCTATTCCACCACAGCCTTGCTCGGTGGCTTTTAGGAACATTCTCTGCTCAGGACTCTTCCCGGACATCAGCTTCCACCTTTAGGAAACTATTTCCCATAATTTCCTTCAGTGAGACATTCATTCCACAAGTATTTGTTGAGCATTCACATATGTCAGGTATCTGGTGGTTTGTGTTAGTTTGTTTCAAGATCACTAACCCAGTGTCCCTGTATTTGGGGACTCGGAGCTCAGAGGAAGGATAGACAAACAACTCTACGATTTGTTTCACGTCAGCTGGGGCAGTTGTGGTAGGTAGCTCACTTCCAGGCCACTCTTCCTTTGCCTTTCTCGAGATAAAATCTGGAAAACTCCAGACGAACCTTCCAAATTCCCTACAGCTAGAAGTGACTGTGTTCTGGCCTGTGAACCGTCACAGAAGCAAGGCCCTGTCCTCTCCCTTCCTCCTGCCTGGACCAAGTGTGGGGCCCGAGGGCAGCAGCCCTGTCTGAAGCTGGCAGAGCAGGAGAGCGGAGAGCTTGGCTCCTTGATGGTGCCAGCCCTGGCCTGCTGTGTCCACGTGTTGTTTCATTTGACAAATAAACTCCTTACCCTTTTAGCTGCTGTCTGTCAGGGTTACAGGACTACCCTCAATGCCACATGGCTAAGAAGTGATTGAGGAGAGCCTCGAACTCTCGTCTCCCAACTCCTAGTCCAGTCTGCTTCCTCCTGCACTTGGGGTGGGGACAAAGCCTCTGCGTGCCGGGGCAGATAAACAGTGCTGCTGCCCCATGTTTCTGAGTCTCCGTCTTTCCTGGAGCATGGAGGAACATATATTCCATAGTTTTGGATGAGGCACGGCCATGTGGCTTGCTTCAGACGATGCAGCCAGAGCTGATGTGCATATTCTCTCTTCCGTTGCATGGGCTATCTAGGAAGGGAGAGGGCCATAAGATGGAAGCTGCCAGAATGTTAAGTCAACACCAGGCTAGCTGCCCTGAATGTCGCCTAAACCCAGAGCAGACTTTGAGTGGAAGAGAAATAAACTTAAGTGCCCAATACTTGGAGATTGTTACAGCAGCACGATCTCGTCTATACAGTTGAAGTCCAACAAAATCTTCCCAATGGGGGGAAAAAAATCCCGGTGTCTCCTAGATAGCTCTATACAACAGAGGCAAAAGCATGTTCCCAGAATAACTAGGAAATAAACATCACTAAGCAGTTAAAATGCCATCAGGACGTTTTGTTTAAGGCTCTACTGGATGGTGAGTTTTTATGATGAGGTTCAGTTGTGGGCTTGAGGAGAAATTGTTTTTACAGATGTTCAGGGTGTGTTATGAGGAAATGGCCTTTTACAGGGGTTCAGATTGATGGGATCTCCAGGGACCCCCGATTAGATGCACAGAGGAAGTAGGGAGGGGTCTGAAGAGGCACAAAAGGACATCGTGGAGTCGGAGGAAGACCATGAAAGGGGGCAGCTGAGGCGATGAAACAGAACAAGATCTGGAGTCGCATGGACTTGGGTTTGAGTCCTGGCTGTGCTGTTCATTAGCCAAATCACTTAACCTCTCTGAGTCGTAAGGTGGTGTTCGATAGAGTGGGACTAGAGATGGCCTTACAGAGTTGTAGTGAATGTAGGTAGATTAATAAGGCACAATTTTTATCATTACTTTTGTTGTTGTTGTTAATACAGTTGTCTTTCAGTATCTTCAGGGAACTGGTTCCAGAACCTCCCTGGGACCACAGTCTGAGGACACTCAAGTCCCTTATGCAAAATGACATAGTATTTGCATAGAACCTACACACATCTCTCACGCACTTTAAGGCATCTTTAGATTACTTATAATACCTAATACAACATAAATGCTGTGCAAATTGTTATGCTGTTATTGGTCTTTATTTGTATTATTTTTTATTGTGATATTGTTACTTTTAATTTCTTTTTCCCTAAATATTTTCTATCTGAAAATATCCTTGGGATGGGGAACTCGTGGCTACAGAGGGCTGACTGTACCTTACCATGAGGGTCTCGTTCTTTTTCTCTCGAAGCTTCACTGGTTCAGGGAAGGCGATTGCTGTGAACTGAATTTCGTGTCCTCAGAATTCCTGTGTCTGAGCCCTACCTGCCCAGTGTGATGGTATTTGGAGGTGGGGCCTGGGGGCGATAATTAGGTTTAGATGAGGTCGTAAGGGTGGGGCCCTCATGAGGAGATTAGTGTCCTTATAAGAAGAGCCACCAAAAAGCTTGTGGTCTCTCTGCCATGTGAGGACAGAGAGCAGGTGGCCGTCTGAAAGCCAGAAAGACAGCCCTCACCTGAACCCAACCGCGGTGGCATCTCAGCCTTCCAGCCTCCAGAGCTGTGAGCAATGAGTGTCTGTTGTTTAAGCACCCAGTCCGTGCTGTCTTGTTATGGCAGCCCCAGCTAATCCAGGGATGCCTTCTTTTTAGAAGTTACATTTGAATCTTAAATGCTGAGAACAGCCAGGATGAGGCTGGGGTCAGGGGGGCCAGGCACTGGCTGCTCAGAGCTGGCTCCCGGGTTGTGGTTGTCAGTGGGGAGGCTTAGAGGCCTTTCAACGACGGGCCTTCTGTGTTGTCCAGCCTCGCGTGCCAGGAAAGTGGATGTAGGGCAGGATCCTGGTCAGTCCTAAGTAGAATTCAGTGGGCTGGGCCTCCTGTCTGACATAGCTCTTGAGAACCTCAGCAGAGCGCTGGGCACCGGAGAGGCAAAGGGAACCCCCAACTGGCCCTGAGGGCAAGTTTATGTGATGGGGTCCCCTTCCCAGAGCCCCCACCTTGAACCCCGTCACCTCAAGCATTTTTCTCTCCTGGTTGGAAGATGCATTGGCATCTTTAACACAGAGTTCCCAAACTTTCTTTATTCATATACAATCTTCACGTTTATTTGTTGTCATATTTCTGAAATACCTACCCTATTATTAATATTTACTTCATAATTCCTTAAAGTTGACTCATTTGACTTAAACACCTCCTTTAGTTTGATGTTAGGTGTCATAGCAACAAAACCATAGTCTTTGTATGTATTTTTTCTTTTCTTTTCTTTTTCTTTTTTTTTGAGACAGAGTCGCGCTCTGTTGCCCGGGCTAGAGTGAGTGCCGTGGCATCAGCCTCGCTCACAGTATCCTCAAACTCCTGGGCTCAAGCAATCCTCCTGCCTCAGCCTCCCAAGTAGCTGGGACTACAGGCATGCACCACCATGCCCGGCTAATTTTTTCTCTCTCTATATATTTTTGGTTGGCCAGATCATTTCTTTCTATTTTTAGTAGAGATGGGGTCTTGCTCTTGCTGAGGCTGGTCTTGCACTCCTGACCTCGAGCGATCCTCCCAGCTCGGCCTCCCAGAGTGCTGGGATTACAGGCGTGAGCCACCGCGCCCGGCCTTTGTATGTATTTTTTCTGACACACGTTCCAACCAGTATGTAAGTCTTCACATTTTGGGGGAACCTTCACGTGTGCCCTACCTCACATCATCTTGCGGACCCTTAGTAGAATGTGGACCCCCTTTTGGGATACTCACTCCAGAGGCTGAGGGAAGCAGGGGCGTCTTGCAGGCGGGTGGGGGACAGGGGACATTTGCAGAGAGCGGCCTGTTCTCCCGGCGCCAGCCCCGTGGGTGGCCTCCGTCTTGGTTTCGGCTTCGTCTCGGCGCCGCCGTCTGCTCTGAACGAGCAGCCTGTTCTGATAAGCTGCGGGCGGATTGTAAAACAGGAAAAGGAGCAGGAGTGACTCCATGACAGGCTGGACCTCCTGGAACAGGCCTAAGTTTCGGTTCCGAGGCCGGTCCTCCCCTCCCCCGAAATGACGCTGATAACAACTAACAGGTCCCGAGACTTGGAGCCAACCAATCAGAAGCCAACACGACCTTGGAGCCAACCAATCAGGAGCCAACACGACCTTGGAGCCAACCAATCAGGAGCCGACACAATCAGCCACTCTTGAAGGAGCAAATGCACTAAGGGAGGGAGGGCAATGGTGTGCCCAGTGCATATAACCTACTGAGAGGTATAAAAGCGTAATTTTTACCCCCGGGTGGGGACCTGGTTCGTGGAGGGGCCACTGCACTGGTGCTCTGGGACTTGGACCCTGGCTCGAGCTGGCCAGTAAACTCCTTTGCCTTTTGCAGCCTCGGTGACTCTGCCTCTCTGTTCCTGGGGCCGGGGGAAACCGGTTCTAACAGGATGAGCCCGGCTAAGTGGCTGGAGCCGTGCCCAGAGCGCCCAGATGTACACTCGCCCCGAAAGAGGGGGCACAGCTGGGGTTCACTGTGTCCCCGGAGGTCTGCGCTGCCTCCCGCTTCCCTGCAGCGCGCTCGGCGCGCCGTGGCGGTGGGGGAGGCCCCAGACCATTTGCTGCCACTGGGGACCCGCGATTGCTTCCATGGAAACAGAGCCATGGATTGTTTTTCCAGAAAATGTCTCAATCTAATTTGTGTAGAGCTGGGGTGTGCGTGTGTGTATGTGTGTGTGTGTGTGAGTGAGTCACAGAACGGGGAGTGAGAAGTGGGAAGAGGGAATTGGCATCGAACCTCCAATTCTCCTTGATTCCCAGGGAGTTGATTATTTCAGGTGAGTGTTGAGCATTGTGAACACTGTCTGATTAAAGCGTTGTGTTAGGAAGCAGTTGCCATTCTGTTTGGCTGGGTTGCTCTGAGAGATTTGAATTCTGCCTCGGTCTAGAAAATTCTCCTTCCCGTGAGGTCTCCTTCAAAGGAGGGAGGTGCACGAGATAGGTGAAGCTTGGTTGTTGAAGAGCATTTCTGCTTAGCATGTCCCCCAAACCCCAACACGGACTCCACTAAGCGTGTCCCCTGCAGTGTTTCCCGTATCAGGCAGGCAACATAGCCTCAACAGTAAGTAAGTGGTGTGAACTCCTCTATTTTCCTTTCAACTTCCAGTGTAAGTCTTCAATTTTACACCTGCCGTGGAACACCAGTCAGACTCTAGGCACAAAGGAGCCAAAGTGACAGAGAGCTAAGTGGGGTTGACCCACATTGTCCACCAGGGCCTTGCCGTCCCGAGAGAAAGAGAGAGTGTGTCCGATGAAGGGAGGACGTGGCCAGAGCTGCTCAGAGCAGGCCAGGGATTCCTTCCACTCCGGCTTGGAGGAAGGAAGTGAGAGCAGAAAAGATGAACAGACCTTGAACCTGGGGTATCTCACGTCCCTGCCACATGGGCATTAAGATACAAAACTTATGTGCCCTGTGACCTTTTTTTCCATTAGATGCTCTGCCCAGTAGAATGGTGGCCCCATAGAATGTGGAATTTAAACAGTCCAGACCAGAATCTGTCCTCCTTGGAGATGGAATGCCTTGTCTCCTCCAGAGGGAGGAGGGAGTGGAGAAAGAAGAGAAAGATCTTAACTAGCCTTCTCTCTACCCCCTCGGGGAATAGAGATGCAGAACTGCTGCTGTAGAGCGTTTTGGCCTCTTCCTAGTGTCTGTTTCTTCTTTCCTCTTTGGGCAATGACTTTGGGTTTGGCCAGTAGGTAAAGGTTAGCTGTGGTACATCTGGGTCTCCAGGGTGCTAACAGGAATAACTCCAGTTGTCTAGAATGAGATGCCTGGAACCTCCCCCATGGCTCTTGCTCTACATTTAGAAGAGCACAGCACACACCTGTGATCTAAAGTCGGATTAGTTGGGTGGGAGTCTCAGTCTGCAGTTCCACGTCACCTATCGAAGACTGGAACCTCGTATCAAGTCTTCTGCAGGAGTCTGCGCTCTTAACGTGCCAAGCCAGTGGACATGCCTTGGGGTCTTGGCTCAAGGCAGACAAGAAAATAATTGTTGAATGACTGAACAGTTATATTTCCTTATTATACCCTAGGGTTAGAATTCCTTTTGGAATTAAAAATTGAACGACGACTTTATAGTGCCAGCGCTTTTCATTCTGGATTATCACAATAGCCTCAAAAGAGGAATAAGTAATGAATGGTCTCCATGCCACCTAACAAATCCACTTTACGCTTTCTCCTTTGCACGCCTTTGCTCTGGCCGCACTCGTCGTCACTTGGAATGTTCTCCCTCCTCTTCACTCTTCAAGCCATGTTTTCTTTCGCGGGTTCCCTCAACACTATGTACTGTGTCTTCCTGGCCATTGAATTCCTGGTTGATCACATCCATACAGTTCTTGCTTTCTGCTCTACCCTCTTTGGCACTTAACATCTGCCAGATTATGTCACCTTTTTGCTCTGTGAATTTTGCTTTCCTAACTAGATCCTAAATAGGGACTGTATACGTAGAACTGTCATTCTTTGTATCTTTCTTCCTGTTTTAGATGAGTACTTTCCATAGAGTGGAGCTCAATTTCTATTTCAGATTTGCACAATGAATCCTGGGAAATTTCCTCCCAAGTAAAATGAGGGTAATACTAAAACCTCCCTCCAGGGGGTACTATGAGAACCAGATGAGATGTTATAAAGCCCCTACCCCTTGGCACACAGTAGGTCCTAAATATTAATCGGTGTTATTTCCTTTCCTGTCCTTCCTAGCAAGGAGTCCAGCTTAAGTCACTTGTTAACTCCCATGGGAGAAGGAAATGTCATTCCCTTCCTCGTTTACTATGGTTTTGAGGGAACTCAAAACAATTGCATTTGGCTTCACGATCTCTATACATTGCATTTCCTGTCTTTTCCAAGCTGCAGTTCTTCAGACTCTATTTCTGCCTCCCCCAGCCCCCAGCGCTGCATGGCATGTATTTTCTTCTAAAATTAAACACATTTCAGTTTTGTTTCAAGAATTTCTGCATATCCCGCGCACATCTCTGGAGACCTATGGGATGGCTCCGAGCCCCAGATTGCAGCTCTCACTGTGTAACAGCAACCATCTTCCAACCCTGCTTCTCTGGTGTCTGCACTCCCCACCGGCACTGCCCGCCTGGCGCTCACCCAGGCTGGTCTGACACTTGCTGCTGAGGGTGGGGAGGAGACCCAGGCAGGCTTCCAATCCTTTCACGAGCTGGATGCTGCCTGCCGCCAGCAAACCATGAAGCCCCGTTCTGAAGGATTCAGAGGACCCCAGCGTGGCGGGGTGAGGCACTGAGCCATGGGAAGTGTATAGGCAAAGAGCCCTGCGGAAAGTAAATTAGCTCCTGGCATTGTGTCTTGCTGATATAATCTCTTGATTTTTTTCCCCCCACTCTTCAAGTACCACTTAAGTCCCTGTGCTTGCTTCCTCACAAACAGTGGGGCCGAATGTTCATTTGTTTGCTTGCAACCCATTGGGCTTTCCCCCCTCTCCCTTCCGAAGGCTTGAAGTGCTCAGCTGTCCTCTTTCCAGAAGCCTGCCCCCCTTGGCTTTAGTGTCTTCTGTGCTTAATTGCAAATTATTGATTTGAAGGGAATTAATTTTTAGCTCTTGCCAGATTCATTCGCTCCTGGGTTAGACTCCTCTGCAGGGACACCCTGGGGATCCCAGCTGGGGACGGGGGAGGGAGCTCGCCATGATCAGGAGCTGTGCTGGGAGGAAGGCCACTTGCCTCTACGCACAGACTGCTCAGATGCCAGGGCCGGGACTGTGCAGCCCGGCGTTCTGTTTTACCAGTGGGGAAACTGAGGCGCAGAGACGGCCAAAGCTTCTACAGCCAGAGAGAGTGGAGCTCCCGCTTCCCAGGAGGGTCATTTCTGCAATCCGTGACATATACATGCTCATTTAATCCTCAGGAAAAACCTAAGAGGTGAGGATCTTGCTCCAGTGCAGGTTCTGACTTAGATCTGGGATGACACCTGAGATTTTGCATTTCTTACACGCACCGTCCAGGGGATGCCACCTGTCTACGACCACACTTTGAGAAGCAAGGATCTAAATGACAGTGCTGGGTCCTAACCTTGTGGGCACATTGGACTTACCTCAGGGTTTAAAAAATTGCTGATGTTTGGGGCCCATCCCCAGAAATTCTGATATAATTGTGGAGTGTCCTGGACATTGGGGTGTTTAAAACCTTTGCAGGAACATCTGTCTCATTAGGGACACCTTCTTTCTGGGCTCCTTGAACACCTTCCTAAGTTGTGCACAACCGTGCATCATTTGCATAGAGGTGTGCTTACACATAGCCACGTGTCATGCATTTCACAGCAGTGGTGAGAGCTCCCAAAGCCAGCCGGCTGCTTGTACCCTGACCAGGCCCTTTCAGTTTCCAAAAGCAATGACGAGAGGCTCTGTACCCACCACGCCCTGAGCCAGGGAACTGCTCCTCTTAGAGAGGGTTCTCCTTCTCCCCGGCCCTCTTGGCCACAATTAACACCTCAGGGAGGGACTTTAAAATCAAGTGCTTCTTTTTCAATTACCACTTAGAATACTGTGTAATAAAACACCACCACAAGCCTGCTTGCTCTTTTTGAAAGTCTAATTAATTCCTTTGCGGAGGTTGAATCTTGCCTGGCACTATGTCACTTGCTCATTTAAAAAGGTGCTAAGGCTTGAAATCTGTGGGCTACCACTCGAACGAATCCATTTTCATGTCCCGTGTTTAGAGGCTGACAGGGGAGCCATATAGGCTGCGATGGCCTGAAAGCCCGGGGACAACACATGTGTCCTCTGACCCCATAGGAGAGCCTCCTGTTGGCTTCACCCACTGCACTCTGTACGCTGGGGGACAGGCATCCCGAGTCTAGGCCAGGCCTTGTCACTAAATGGTTGTGTGACCCTTAGCTGTCACTACACTTTGGTCCTCTGAGCCTCTGTTTCTTCACCTGTAAAATCTTTCCCCCTAACTCTAAGTCAGACCTATCTGCAGTTATCAGTTTGTTTCCTGAAGGCGCTGTTGTTTTTAGCTGATTAACCAGAAACCAGTTGGAATCATTCCACCTGCTATTAGGGATGCTGGGATACTGGCAGCCTTGGTACTTACTGTCTCGGGGACAGAGTGGGCTGAGCTGGCTACTGTCTACAAGTGAATCAAGGACTTTGCTGGCCTCTTGACCCAGAGAGGTCAGGCACCTCCACCACTACCCCACCCCACAAGGAAGAATGCCGATAAGGTTGGATTACCCCAGTATTAGTGTTGGGCAAGATTATTGGGAAAAGGGCATTAGGAGGAGGAATATAATCTTAACATTTCGAGGACTTGTCATTATGAACGCAATTAGAATTTTTCATAATGAGAACTAAAGAATCTTTCAATTCCTAAACCTTCCTTCCCTGGGTCACACTTTTAAATTATCTATCTCATTTTCTTTGAAACTCCCTCTGCATGGGTATACTTCTTACAGGGCACTGAATTGTCTTTAGTTCTTTCTTAGTATTCAGGTAGAGACTAAAATAGTTGTGCATTTCTGAAAATTTTACTTTCTTTATACTGAATACCATTTTCTAGTTAGCATTGCAGGAAAATTCAATGTATTGAGTGTTTTTTAAGTACTTGCTATGTATACAATATTGTGCTTGGTGCTGTGAAGAAACAATGGAAGTAGAAGATGCATTATCGAACTTGAAAGAACTTACAGTCTTGATGACAACACGGGCACACAGACCTGAAATGGCCAAATGACTACTAAGGTAGCAAAAGAATTAAATGACCCATGGAATAGTGGAGATTGGGGGCTGGGACGGTGTAGTAGGACAATGAACACTGGACTGAGAACATGGAGAACTGGGTTTTAGGTCTAACTCTCTGAATATAATAACTGTAAGCACGTTTGTATGAAATTATAAGTTAAATAAAATGCTTTCCCACATTATCTCATTTAGTCTTCATAACAACACTGGGAAGTAGATATTATTATGATCCTCATTTAACACATGAGGATATGATCCTCATTTAATGATCCTCATTTAACACATAACTCATGTTCCAAATGTTCTGTGGTTTCCTACATTAAAACACCTAGTTAAAACACGGAAACTCAAACCAAGTCTTACTTCCAAGCCTGGGTCTCTTTCTATTCCACTATAGTTGCTGTGTGGCTTCACAAAAGCCACTAGACCTCTCTGGATCTCAGTAATGTAATTTATGAAATGAAGCATTCGACCCACATCACCATTTTCTAAAGCAAGGAACGGAGAATACTTGTGCAGGACATTAATCGATGACAAATATGTTTAGAAAAATGCCAATTTAAAGAAAAGTTTAATAATCTCAATACGAAATTAATTCATTTCTTATAATTTTAATTACATATTTATTTAGCATATTGTATAACGTATCCATTTATTAACATAATTTCTTAATCACAGTAATTTCTTAAAAACCTCAGAAATTTTAGTATGCTAATGAACATTGCTCATAACTAAGAGGCTGTGACACAACACGGAGAGTTTCTGACCTACTTTTTCTACCACATTTTTTGTGGGGAGAGACCCAAAGCATCTTGAAGGAGGGGTGTGTTTTCCTTTCAGGAAATGCTGAAGTAAGTTATAATATTTTTAGGGTCCTTGCAGATATCAAATTTTCTGAGTCTGTGTGAGCAAGTGGTGTTTGAGGAGATGTAATGTCAGCGGATGGGGGCGACAGAGAGGGAGGGTGGCCAGGCTGGGAGAGCCAACATGGGCAAATGTCGGGGACATGTGTCTCCAGAAGACAGCATTCATGGGCGAGAAGGAGAGATAAGAGGGAAGGCTCGATCTTTGGGTTGACAAAAGAACATGAAAGACTTTGAATGCCAACTATACTAGACACGGTGGTTAAGTCCTTAACTTCCTTTTTCCAACTCAGTGACAGAAAACCTTCTTGGGAACTGGGCCTTAGTGTAAGGGGTGTGCCTGATTTGTGCAAGGTGTTATCCACCCATTGCTGAGAGCGAGTTCAGGAATTAGGTGCATGACCTCGACTCAGGCTGGAGAAATTGTGGTGGAGCTGTGAGTGTTCGTAATCCTTGCTGCCCCTCTCTCGGACCCCACTGGGTCCTTGACCCCCTTGTTGTCAGGCTGTCGTGGGACATACTTTGGCCAATGAAAGTGAGCCCAGGTGTGGCCCTGGAAATGTCCTAGATGAGAGTTCAATATGGGTCATGAGGCCACCCAGATCCACGGGGAGAGGACACAGACCCCCACCTCTCAGTAGGGAGGATTTGGCCATCTTCTGTCTACCACGTAATGGAATCAAAAAATCAACTTAGAGAAACACTGTCATTGGGAAGTAGAGATAGAGTGGAAGATACAGTCCTTGAGAAAGTGTGTGATTGAGGCATTAAAAAGCAAGGCTTTTATAACATACATTTAAAAGGAACTCTGCAGGACATTCTGAGGCTCAAATTTGATTAAATGTTGAAGCGACAAATACTGTCTTTTAAGTTTAACAAAAGAGCTTAGAGGTCTGGTTAGATGACAGAACCAGAGACAGTTAGATCTGAAAGGACCCTAGAGATCCCTTGGAGGCAGGCCTCTGTGTACTCATTGGGTACAGAACCCACTCTTGGGAGAAAGGTTTGCTGGAGACCCATTAATTGGGGGATGGAAAGTATCTTCAGTCTGGCATAGGAGAGTCCACTTAGATGTAGAGTCACGTTCGTTGACGTAACAGTTCTCAGGTTATCCTCTCTGCAGAGACAGGGGACAAGTGAAAGGTATTTACTCAAATGAAGACCTACACTATACTTGAATTCATGCAAACATATTGACCTGAAGGATCACTCTGCTTCTGTTCTCGCTAAACACTCCTTCGTGTGAAACACAGTATTTCAAGCAGAGCTTTTTGGTCTGAGGCAGGGCAATGCCTTTTTTAAGCTGGTTTTTCAGGTCCCCAGGATTTTGTGTCAGGATGCTAGGTAACTCTGTCTGACTGCACAGGTATGACTTTCTAGCCCAGGGCAAAAATGAAGTGTGATGTTTTTGCTGGACTATTATTCAGAGAGCACTGAATAGGCAGGGGAGAGATCAAGGTTTTGATGTGAGGCTCAGCTCTGACTGTCCCTCTGTCCTTGGGGCAGTCGCTTTACCTCTGAAGCTCAGCACTGGCATCAGCAAGGCAAATGGTCTTCTGTAAAAGTCCTGAAAGGTTCTTCCCAGTTCTTGGGATCAAAGATTGTGTGATCGAGTTTGCTGGGCAAAGGTGAAGATTCTCAACACACCCTGCTGACTGGGGGACCCCCCCCCCCCACAATCCTAGTCACGGGGAAGAGAACACATTTACCGAAACACAAGTGACCAAGCGTTCCTGAATTTCCACAAAAACCCTTTCTGAGCACGGCATATAGGAAATAAGTTCCTTGATTTTAACTGTGCAGCTCCAAAGTCGAATAGATCAACATGCAGTATAATGAAAGGTGTCAGAGCATCCCCGCAGGCAGTTCAGGGACTTTGTTATTTTGCAAATAACGTTGTGCTGCTGACTCATGTTTGTCTTGTGCCCTGCTGTGACCCCCCAGATATTCAAGACCCTAATCACGCTCCACATTATTATTAATAATCAGTGCCTATGAAATTATACTACTCTCTGGCATGTTATCAAGTCCTGGAAGTATGCAAATAGATTAATCAACCTGCTCCCACGCTTAAAACCTTGAATGGAACTTTCAGTATGGTGGAAGTATTTGCCCTGGCTCTTGGTGTCTCCTCCAATCAAGCCTGAGGTGTGTTTTCCTCCTAACTTTTAATTGCATGACCTCTGAGAACCTAATTTCCAGAAAACCCATTTATTATTTTAATGCTCATTTGGCATTATTATTTTCCCAAAGCAATCTTTTTGTCTCTGAATCTCTTAGGAGAGTTGAGAAGCAAGCCAAGAAAAGCTTCATTTTCTCCTCCTGGCCCTAAAAGGAAGCAGAAATGAAACATGTAAAAAAAAAAAAAAATCTTAGTTTCTAGTTGGGGCTGGGAAAGGGGGGGCGGGAGGAGATTGGAAGGCATTTGCCTCTGTCCCAGATGGAAAACAATCTAGCAAATTGCCTTTAAACAGCAGTGTCCCTGCAAATAGGGCACTCTAGCTGTTTTGTGTCACTTGAAAGCATCTTGTTGATATTTTTATAGATTTTATGATACATTCTAAGCATGCATCGGGAACAGCCACTTGGAGTTCTGGCAGTAATGAACATTGTTATATGCTCAGTCTGAGTCGTCTTCACTTCAAAGGGAGGCGTTGAGCTGATCTTTCATCCTCTCAGCTGTTGCTTGCCAGCTTCCTTTAAATACCGTTTGAACTAAAAACCCCACGTTTCCTGGTTTGAGTGAGCCGTTCCCCTGACACTTCTCATCTCACTTGGAAGCCACTAAATGGTGATTGAATGATGCCATTAGCAAGGAGGAGGTAAATACATCTAAACACGCCCTCTCAGACTTTAGTAATAAGTGGCTTGTGTTTGCAGGACTCTTGTTTGTTTACAGAAACGTGGGGCTTGGGAGAGGGAGAAAGAAAAAAAATGATGAATGAATGAATGAATGAATATTGTAAGCAAGCACTTTGGTTCTGTGGTGTGAAAAGGCTTCTCACACAGCTCTGAGTAGAATGATTAGAGGAGGAAAGGAAAATACATATTCCAGCCTTTGGAAATGGGGGACTGCATTTTCCACGCGGTAAGTAACTTGTGTCTTCAGTCAACCTTATTGTAGGCTGCTGTCCATTAAGAACCATTTGCTTAAGCCAGATAGATGGCTTGCTCACTGATCACCGACCATCATTTGTTTTCTCCTGCCACTGAAAGTTGTTCATACCTTGTGGCTATTTAAATGTAAATATAAATTAGTCAAATGCAACTGAAAATTTAGTTCCTGAGTCGCACTAGCCACATCTTGAGGGCTCAGTGTGGGGGCGTGGCTACTTCATTGGATAGTGCAGAGAGAGAACATTCCATCGTCTCAGAGAGTTCTGTAGATGGAGCTATTCAGAGAACTATAAAGTAACCCTTGTTCTTCCCTAGTTATGACTAAATGGATTAATCACAATCTTTAGTTCATGACACATTCTTATCACTGATCCATACATGGCCCAATATTTATTTATTGATTAGTTTCAATTCTGTAATAAACATCCATGAAACCACAACTTTATCTGTTGTCAAATTTATCTGTCTTTATAGTCATCCTTTTTGGATGTCTTATCTAAAAATATATTTTTTCACCTCGAGATTTAAAAGATATTTCTTTTAATTTTTTTGCCATGATTTAAAGTTCCACTTTTGGACTTAAGCCCTTGATTTATCTGGAGTTGATATTTGGCCATGAAGTGGGATAAAGTTCCATTTGTATCTTTTTCCACATAGATAACCCTCCCCTGCACCCACCTCCAGCTCCATTTAGTGAATAAGACGGAGTTTTCTTTACTGATCGTCTAAAGGACATTCTACCTTTGTCCTAATCCAAAGTGCTACATATTCATGGATCTATTTCTGGTCCTTCAAGTCTATTCTGTTCATCAATTTGTCTATCCTTGCATTAATACCATACTTTTAAAATTACTATAGTTTTGTAAGTCCTTGTATCTAAATAAGGCACATGCTTACTCCTTATATATATTAATAGTTCTTACTCAGAAGTATCCTGGCTATCTTTGGCCTTCTACTTTTTAATATGCATTTTATAATATTATCAATTTCTACCAAAAAAAAAAAAACCCAACCCAAGCCTGTTGTCATTTTAATTGGCATTGTATTGAATCCATAGTTCAGTTTGGGAACAATCATTTCTATATTAAATCTCTCTGTTCATGTTCTGTCTCTCTGTTTATATTTTCTGTAACATCTCTCATCTTGCATATATTTTCTTTACTGGAACTCCTGAGTTTAAGTGATCCTCCTGTCCCACCCTCCCGAGTAGCTGGAACTATAGACATGTGCCACCATGCCCAGCTTAGTCCTTGATTCTTGATATTCTCTAAGGCTATTGTAAATGCTACCTTCTCTTTAGTTGTATTTTCTAGTTGTTTGCTATTGTTGTCTAGAAATACAACTAACCTTTAAATACATATGTATATATAAATATATATAAGCACACATAAAAACACAAATATATACTAGCTAATTTTTAAGACTTTTGTAATTTTAAATAACTTTTCTATAAATTATTTGTGTTTTCTTTGTAAATTATCACATAATCTGTAAATAATGACAATTTTCTCCCTCTTTTCCAATATTTATGACTCTAATTTCTTTTTCATGTCTTATTACATTGGCTAACATCACCTATTTAATATTGAATGGAAATATGATAAAATTACTCCTGATCTTAAAATAATTCTAACATTTCCAAATTTAGGGTGATATTTGTTCTAGAGCATTTAAAAATATATGTCTCTATCAGCTTAAAGAAGTTTCCTTGTATTTCTAATTTACTAAGAGTCTTTATTATATATTGGTATTGAATTTCCTCAAATACTTTTTCTGCATCTATCATATGCTAATATGACTTTTTTGACCTGCTAATATGGTGAATTATATTGTAGGATTTTCTGTTATTAAAACCACCTGTTTTGTTGTGATAAACCCTATTTGGTTATATTGTATAATCTTTCATATATAATGTTGAATTCAGTTTGCAAATATCTTAGGATTTTTTTTTGCATTTGTATTCACAAGTGAAATTGGCTAGTTTAATATTCCTTTCTTAGAATATATGAATCTGAGTTTGGAATGAGAATTATGCTGTCTTCATAGAAAAATAGAAATATTTCTCTTTATCCTTTTACTGTTAGAGCAAGTTTGTATACATTTGGGTTGTTATGTTACTTGAAAGTTTTGTAGAATTTACCTATAAAATTATCTGGGCCTAGTATTTCTATTATAGGTAATTATTAATCATCATCTAAATTTCTTCAATAAACATAGATTTTTCAAACTTTGCATTTTTTTCTTGAGTCAATTCTAAGTTAGATTTTTCTATGAATTTGACCATTTCCTGTAAGTTTCATAATGTCAACACATAGTTGTTGAAAGCATCCTTTCTACATCTGTGGTTATGTACTCTTGCAATTGATAATTCTGTTTATTTATATTCTCTCTCATTTTCTTGAAAAGTTTTACTAAAGATTTGCCTTGTTTTTAGTTTCAAAGGACCAACTTTTGGCTTTACTGACTTATTGATTTTTTTGCTGTGGATGTCTATTTCATTAATGTTTATTCCTACTTAAATTATCACTTCATGCTTTCTTTGAGTTTATTCTGTTGTTCATTAATATAACTTCTGAAGATGGACACTTGCATCATTAATTTTGAAACTTTCTTCATTTGTGTTAAAAATTATTTAAGGCTATAATGTTCTCTTGAAGCACTACTTTTGATGAATTCCTTGCTTGTTATAGTCTAATCATGTCCAACTCCCTTCAGGGCTTAGGTCAAATTTTACTTCCTTTATGAAGCTTTATTTCCCTGCCCATGCTAGTCCACAGCCATAGATTTAGTTATATAACTCTACATTATAATTAAATGGAATAAACACAGGTTTTGAGTTTAAGTCACAGAGGTCCGGGTTAAATCTCAGCTCTGCCACTTAATAGCCATTTGACTCTAAGCATAACAATATATGTCACTTTTCATGTTAAAAAGGAAAAACAAAAGTTTTATGTAAGGTTTTTGTGAAATTTAAATGTGAATTAACCTACAAGAAACTAACTGGTATCAGTTCCTAGCATATAGTAAATCATTAACTCCTTTCTTCTCCCCTTCCTTTTTTCTTTCTTCTTTCCTACCTTCCTTCCTTGCTTCTGAGGTTTTTAAGATTCCAGAATTGGTTTCTTCCTCTGATAGACATTGGAAATCATTTGTACATAAAAGCGGCAAAATGTAGAGTAAGTTGACTTTGGCTAATTCTCTTCTCTCTTGGTCTTTATTTCCCTCTGGGAGATATTCCCCACTCCATTTTCTCCTTACTGGGGAAAATGAGAGCATAGTGGTTGTTAGACCTTTACTCCTGCTAGTTTAGCTCATTTACCTAAGAAAGACTTTCCTGTTGAAGGATCACATTCACCAATTTAATTTTATTTTAAGCTCAAAGCAGTTGATTTTCTTCTACTGGAACTCTCTCTGTCCACACTGTGTCATCTAAATCCATGAAGAGAAGTTGTCCTCACCTTAATTCGTTAATTCTTTCACATCTCTTTAAGGGGCTGCCATTGCTGGGGCAATCCTTAATACCCCCACATGGGTGCAAATGATTATCTCCTGAATTGCAAGGTGTCAGCAAATATGGCCACATACTTCATAGTTCCAAATGGAGAAATTTCTTTGATCCCTCCTTGTTCTTTCACCATATACCCCTCCATGAGGTTCCAACATCTGACCCTCACTCCTGGTAGAAAAAGTGTTAGGTTAGACAACTAGAATTAAATATGGATTCATTTACCAGTGGAGAGTAACCGAAATTAGTAATTTAGCAAGGAACAGGCAAGACATGCCCATCTGCAGTACCGCTACTCCTGCCTCCCATTGTCCCACTGTGAGGCATATATAGCAACGTGGATTGTCAATCAAGACCCCTTAGCACAGCATGAATTGAAATGACACATGTTCCTCCAAAGCAGTGGGTATTTATACTGTGTCAGAAATATCTCCCATAAATTCTGCTGATATTTCCTTACCGGTGGAAACATGCACAGTTCTTGATGCAAAGTACCGACACCCAGGAGTCTTCTATTTGTTCGTTAAAATTCTAATGTTCTATCTGCGAAGTCTCAAGATGTGCTAATAAAAATTTGCTTTTGTTCAACATACACATCAGCAGGTGAACCTGGTACCGGTTTGGCCATCAACCCGTTCCTAGGCAGCCCCAGATACACTCACAGAGTTCAGGCAAAAGCTATTCTAGTCTACGCCCTTGACATAATGGCTTCACTACAGGTCATAAAGTCACTTCTTTAAGGGTGGGAATGGGGTAGGTTTATAAATATGGCAACAACAAAAATATCTACTTATGTTAACTACAAAACTCAAAGCATAAGATCTCACACACAGATAATAAGCCACACAGCTAGCTGCAGTGATGAAGTATTAAGTGTTCCTTATATTTAAGGTGGAGGCTGCCTTGTCAGAGGGTTATTTCCTTAATGTTCCTGCTGCACTCTTGGCTTTAAGCTTCTCTATGTACCTGTGCCTCGGGATAAATCTCTTCTCACTCTTTCTTCTTTCTAGGTGTATTAGTTTCCTAGGGCTGTTGTAACAAAGTACCACAAGCTACGTGGCTTAAAATGATGGAAATGAATTTTCTTATATTTCCAGAGGTTAGATATGTGAAATCAAGCTGTCTGAAGGATTGGTTCCTTCTAAGGATTCTGGAAGAGATCTGTTCCATGCCTCTCTCCCAACTTCTGGTAATGGCTAGCAATGTTTGATGCTCCTTGACTTCTTGATGTCTCACTCCAGTCTCTGCCTCCATCTTCACATGTGTTTCCTTCTTTTTTTTTTTTATAAGGACACTACTCTTTCTTACAAGGATATCTTATGTGGGCCCACCCTACTCCATGATACTATTACTGGTATCATAATATGGTGTAAAATATTACTATATTACTATACAGTACTATATTATATGTATTATAATATACTCATGTAATACTAATAGTGAATACATGTTAACATAATAACCAATTACATGTGTATGGGGGATGGTATTGTCATAAGAGGGAAAATGTAATCATGGTCTACTACATGACTTTGTGCATGACACTTATGTTATCATAATGTAAGCAGTGAATTATTGATTTAACCAAATATCATTTAGCTACTATATGGTGAGGAAAGAAAACTGTTGTGCATAAAGAGGTAAATCCTCAGATTTCAAAAGTGGAAGTCAATAGATACTGTCTAAAATTGAAAAATTAACAAATAGCAATATGAGCTTTTAATTTAGAAATAGAAGGTTAGATAGTAACAGCAATACCTAAAATAATTGACAGTGGCTGTTTCGAGGACATGGAAATTGGCGTGTGCAAGGGTGAAATACTGGGTTTCATTTGAAGTCTTGAGAATATTATTTGAAATTTTAAATTATGTATATGGCTAAAAATTAAAGATTAAATTTTTTCTTATGTTATTCTAAAATATCTTTTACAAGATGCGAGGATGGGAAGCCTAGATTTGAATCCAATCCCACGACTACCAGCTGTGTGACTGTGGGTGGTGGTTGCCTAATCTGACTGCTTCTGATTCTTCTTCTAAGGTGGAGATAAAAATAATGCCCACCTCACAGCATGGCTATGAGATAAAGTTAGTAAATGCCTGTAAAGCACATAAGAGTGCATGGGGGAAAAAAGCAACTAATAAATGCTGGTTATTATTATTCTATTCCAGCAGTAGTACCTATGGTGGTCTAATTAGAACACCTTTATACTGTATATAATACATATATTTAATGCAAACATTTTCTCATGCTACTTTTCTACTTCCTTTTTTGGTAGGCTAAATTTAATGACTTTTTCCTTGTAAATAAACTTAAGAGTCATTTTATTTTCCCCACCAGAAATATATTTTATCTCTGCTTTTATTCAAGTTTTCTTTTATGTCCAAGAGCAATGATTCTGGCTTTCTTTATCAAAGTCTGTACACTTCTTGTTAGATTTATCCCTAGGTATCAGTGTATTTGCGTATCTGTATGTCTTTCTCTCTCACTCTTATTCTTACTGTAATGTCTAGTTCTATTTTTATATGCCATTGCATATAAGATCTTATTTCTTTACATTTTCTTTACATCTGTTTGTATATTGTTCCTATATCTTGATTTTTGCCATCTTTTTTTAAAGCATCACCTTTCAGAACTTTCATATCAGTTTTAATGTTTCAGTTGACACTCTGTTTTCCTTTCATGCAATCATAATATCTTCAAGTTACCATATTTTCTTTTTTCCAATATATAAGATTAACGTCTTTCCTTTTCTTTTTTCTTTTTATTTTATGATACATATTTATATGAAAGTTGAATTTTGTCTTATTTATTGTTACTTTGATCTTTGTTTTGTGCTTTCCTATTGTTTGCTTTATTTTCTGTCTTTGGGTTTATGGAATATTTGTTTTTATTCTTCCAGTGTTTCAGTAGATACATGTCCCACTTTTATTCAAGTAATAATAATAATGATAATTTTAATTACCATGATCATAATAACCATTTATTAGAAACCTGCATGCACCTGGAAATGTGTTAGGCACTTCATATGCTTTTCAATAATACTAATATTGCTATTATACTACTACTACCAACAACAGCAATAATTGCTAACAATATTGATCATTTTCTAAGTACTAGATATGTTTGAAGCACTTCACATGAATTATGTCATTTAATTCTGACAACACTCTATGAAATAGTTGGTATTATCCTAGCAAGATCCTCTGAGCCATGCACAATTATCTCTGTTTTACAGGTGAGAAAATGTGATTCTCAGGTGTGACACCAATACCTAACAATAACACATTATCTCTCATACTTACTTTTAAAAATTGTCTTTCTGTATTTACCTTTTAAAAAATTCCATTATGTCTGCTGCTTCTGCATCATCTTTGCCTCCTCCTCCTCCTCCTTGTTCTGCATCTTCATCTTCATCTTCCTCTCACTCCTCCTCTTCCCCATTCCTCATCTGTGGCCACTTTGCTCATCCTCTCTCATCTTTATCCTAAGCAGTTCCACTCTGCATTGCTTTCTCCTTTTCCTTCTTCAAAGACCAGTAGTAGGACATCTATTACTTTCACACAGTTTCAAAAACGAAAAAAGAAAAGGGAAAGAAAAGAAAAGGTGAGGAAAGAAATCTTTTCACGGCAGTGATTTCAGGCTATCAGGCTATCGCCAGTGACAATCTTCCTCCTTGTTCCAAAGTAGGGCTCCTTACTCTTGCAGGGCCCTGGGGGCAGGCGGTGGAGACAAGTGCACATTCCACACCCAGGGTGCTGTGGTTCCCGCACAGGGTGGCTCCGCCTGGGGTTCAGGTGCAGGAGAGCAGCCACAGATGGCAGAGAGCATTACTCACTACCCTAAGGCAGCACAGCCCGGCCCCCATTGTTCCCGGAGATAAAGTCCTTAGATCAAGCCCGTGACAAAGGGATTCTCTCTGAACACTAATTAGCCTCTGAGTAATTTCTGATCTAACTCCAGTTTCAACCATATGTATATACAGATGCAGTTTACACGTTTCCTCTGCTTTTTCCTTTTGCCTCCCCTGCCCATGCCTGTACCCTTTTTATTTCTGGTCACCAATTTCCTTCCACAAAATATTTTAACGTCAACTCAGAACTTCCAGGCTGGCAACTTTGGGGATCCCACATATTCTCCCACAGTGCTGTGTGGGGCTCTCAGGAACCATCACTAAAGTTGGTATTAAAACTCAGAATGCCTAAAGCTCTGAAATTAAAAAAAAAACAACCCTCAGAATTCTTTTCTTTCCAGAATGACAGCAAACAAGTATAGCCGCAGCTGGGGCAGGCGCTGCAGTAGCTTGCTGCCTCTGTTACAGTATTATTATTAATTTTTAATATTTTTTCTTTATTTTTAAAATATTTTCCCAGAGTTACCTACAAAAACACCTTTTTGTTAACCTTGAGAACTGTATTGTATCAGTCGAAGCCTGGCCTGGGTTCTCAGAAGGGTGCTTTCTCTCATTTGTTACTATTTTTTTTTTTTGTAACACATTAAAACAATTTTGTTTTATTAAAACAAATTAAGTTCACACATACTCTTTAAAAAAGCAATTAAAATGCACTGTATTTTATTACCTTAATGTGCACTTGGTAAAACAATGTACTTCTGAAATTTAAGCTTTCTGTGGCTTCCCTCCCATCCTTTGTAATCCTGTAGGAGTACTTCCATATCTGATGAAGTGGAGGGTGTGGGCTTTTAAATCAGACATGCCCTGATTGGGATCCAAACTCTGCCATTTACAATCAGCAATGCATTTGGCCTCTGCATGTCTCAGGGGCTGTAGGTGTTAAAAAAAAAAAAAAAAAGAGGGAGGGCAACTTAGTTCTTTCCCCGTATAGTTTTTAGTAGGAACAGATAACACCACTGATGTATTCTAAGGCAATTAGCACAGTGCTTGCGTAGAATAGATAATAAATATGTTAGTGCCCTTTCTCTTTTTCCCGTAGATCTATCCAATAGTGTGAACTTGGTAATCATAGATGATCAATACAGCTAAATAATGGGGCCTGATAGAAGAATGTATCCGTGGCATAAATCTCATTTTCACAAGTATAAATCAATTCCAAGAAGCGTCTGCTCTGGAGAGGAGCAGAAATGACTGAATTGTTTTAATGTATGGTATAACTGGATTTTAATTTTGATGAGCAAAATAAGAATCTCACCTGCGTTATGACTGTTATTGATAAAAATAACAGCCACCATTTGTTGACTTCGTAGGAACCAGGTGTTTGTCCTTTAAGGAAGGTATTACGTACACCTTACAGATAAGGAAACTCAGGCTCAAGGTTGCACAGCTGAGGGGTAGAATCGGGGTTCGAACGTGGATCCTCTCTTTCTGTGTTTGAGGTTTTGTACCGTCTGGCAATAGAGAGAGGCCACTGCTACCAACAGGCACATTTGGTTCACGATAGACTGAATCCAGGATGGCATTAAAAAAATTATTTCCGTATATTCTCTGAAAAACATCAACAGTCCAGGGGTTAAGGTCGTCTTATTTTTGTCCGGTTTCAGTATGTAGGTTTGTTTTGTGAAATCTCTCTAGATCAGTGATGGGAGGGTCCTACCACTGGGTGTAGGATATTGTCTTACTGACAGACGAGGCCAGCCCATGACGGTGGTGTCAATACTGCGTATTTACTGACCAGCCCGGGAAGCAGTAGATACACTTTTTTCTTTCAGAGTTTTGATACTTGCAAAGAGAGGTGAACTAACACTAAAAGCGTACTGCAACGTGACAAAGAACCATAAGCAGGGACATAAAATACATTCTCTCATTTACTACTCGCAACAGTGGGTGAGACAAACGTGATCATCTCCATTTTATGGTTGAGAAATGGAGGCTCCAAAAGGTTAAGTAACTTCTATAAGGTAAGAAACACAGCTAGGTTTTAAGGCCCGGGAAATACACTTGCATCACAGCGCTCATTCAGTGATGATGCTAGCAAATGAAGTGTGTTACAGCGCTTTGCTCTAATTTTTTTTACTTACCTTGACAAGGAAAGCATTCATCACTTTCCCCAGCGGTGCTCGGCCCCTCTCAGGTCAATTAAGTACCGTGCAATCCGGGGAGCGCGCACATCTGCAACATCTTCCGCAGAACCCCCAGTCTGCAAGCTCGGAGGGGCGTGGGGGGGACAGCAAGGGGAGAGAAGGGTGGATAGGAATAATGGAAGATGATGTGATGTTGTGGAAATTTAGATTTGGAAATGATTTTTAATCAAGCTCAGCCGGGGGAGCCTCTCTCCAGGTGTGACTGAGGTGTAATCAATAACTGACGTTCCCAGCTCTCTTCGTCTCCCGTGTGATTTTATTGAACACAGGTTTAATTGACCTGAAAAAGAAACTCACTTGTTTGCAAAGTTGTATGCACTGCCAGCACAATGCGCCTCCCTCGGTTCTGGCCGTGCGTGGCGGTGCTGCTGCGCTGTTTTCCATGATCATCTCTGACAGTAGAAAGGTGTCGGGTCACCGCGTTGTAAATGCGTTGGAAGCAACAGTCTATGAGGCCATTTTGATAATGAGAGAAAGCATAAACTGTGGTGAGGATTTCCTTTTACTTGGCTTGCTCATTCCAGGAACTGAACTGGATTGATTACCATGGAAGGGACCCCACCGCATCCGTGTTCCATGGGGCCAAGTGGCACCCAGGGACCAGGTGTATCCAGTAAACCTTCACCTCTCTTGAAGTGACACGGTCCATGAGGATCCTACCCCACGGGAGTGGGCTGGGAGTGACTGCTCAGAGAAAAGGCCCATTTGCTTGCGGAATCCAGGCTGTGTGTTTTGTCTTTATGTGCCTTGGTTTGATCATCTGTAAAATAAAAATAAGTCCTACCTTGTCAGAATGGTGCAAAGACTTCTATACTTAGCAACTCAAGGAAGTTTAGAAAATGATTTCCCTGGATCAAATTCTTCTCTTTTACACGTAATAATATTTTGGTGGCCTGAAATAATCTTTCTTGAGCCCCTCATTTCTTATATGTACGAGTATATTCCCTGTTACTTGGGCCCAATGTTTACATCTGTACTGGCTCATTTTCTTGTTTTTAAAATGGAGCACCTTATCCAGTAGCTTTCTGTGAGTGTGTATATTTTGGAAACTTTATATATCTGAACTTACATATCTATATGTAGTCTATAGTTTGACCAGTTATGGAATTTAAGTTGGAAATAAATTTTCCTTATAATGTTCATGGCATTGCTCCTGAATTACTGTTAAAATGTCCAGGGCCATTCTGAGGCTTTTTATACTCCTGGTTTTTCTTCTGAGAAGCTTTTAAGATCTCTTTTCCCTAGTACTCTGAAATTTCATGGTGATGCGCTTGGGTCTATTTTTCCTTATTGTGCTAGTGCTGGGATTAGACTAGATGGTCTTTATATTGTCCTCTAATCCTGAGATTTAGCGAGCCTCTTCTTGGTAGCTATTTTTAGCTGAGTAGTTTAATGTTCTGCTGCCGCAACACTACAGACATACTTCTATAACAGCACTTATGACCCGTTCTATAGTTAATTGTATATATCCATAGCATATAGCATAACCGGCCCCATTACGGAAACTCAGCTGATTTTTGTTCTATAAATGAAAATAAAAATTACTTGTGATCTTTTGGCAGCATGGACATACAAACAAAATACGTGATATGGGTATGAAAAATTAATAACAGTTCTAGTGGAAGTATTGGGGTATATTAGAAAATGTACCCCTACTTTGGAGATTTCATGGTTTGCTATAAATTGTGTAATGTTTTACAATGAATGACTTAGTTACCAGCCTGGACGAATCTTGAGCTGCTATCTGTAACCACTTGAAACTTGAGAGAAATAAAAATAGTTTTGAGTTTTTTGAGGTTTCTAAAGACCTTTAAAAACCCATTGTTGGTTATAGGTGGGATGGTTATGACCGAGGAAAAGGAAATGTTCTGGAGACATGTCCTCCTTTGACATTTGTGGGTCCCAAGATGAGAATATAAATGGCAGCCCACATACATATGTCTAAATATTTAAATTTTATAACTCAAGCTTTAAAAATGTTATTTATTTATTTAGACAGAGTCTTGGTCTGTCACCCAGGCTGGAGTGCAGTGGCATCATCATAGCTCAATTTAACTTCAAACCCCTGGGCTCAAGTGATCCTCCCACCTTAGACTCCCAAGTAGCTGGGACTACAGGTGTGCACCACCATACCTGGCTGTTTTTACAAAACTTTTGTACAGATGGGGTCTCTCTAGGTTGTCCAGGGTGCTCTCAAGCTCCTGGCCTCAAGTGATCCTCCCTCCTTGACCTCCCAAAGTGCTGGGACTGCAGACGTGAGCCACTACGCCTGGCCTAACAATGTTAAACAGAATATGCTCTAGCCTCATAGCTTGACAAATAAATGTACTTTCATCGGGCCTGGAAGGCCAGGTTGTGTTTAGAATTCTGGGATTCCTTAGCAGCCCAGGAAGAGCCATCCTTCAGCTTGTCTTCTTACCTTCAATCACATTTGTGGTCTTTGTGGCACCCCACCTGCACACATACAGGCACGCAGACATGACGGCCACATGGCCAAGTGCTGTTTGCATGCTGTACAGACAGCTGCCCTTTGGTTGCCCTTTGGGGAAAGGGTAAGTGTGCTGGTGGCTCAGTCAACACTTGGGAGGACAGTGTTGGCTCAGAGGCCTGTGCATGCCCTGGAAGTGGACAAGAGGCCATTTGGGAAAGGAATTCCCATGCAGAGTATTCTAGAGGTCAAGGATGTCCCCTGCTTTCTAGGTGGGCATGTCACCTTGGCTCTGCAGGGGGAAGGCCAGAAAGAGGTCCTCTAAGTGCAGGTCCAGGGCAGAGTCTCCTCTTTACTGAGGCTGGAGGGTGAGGCTCCCAGTGAGTAAGAGGAACTTGACAGTGATCCTTTGGTCAACTGATGGCCAATCTAAGCAGGAAACACAAGTTCCTGACTCTTCCTTCAGCCTCTAACTGCCTCCCTGAATGTCATGAGCAATTCTATTAACCAAACAGGAACTGAGAAACTTCAGTCCTCTCACTTTTATTTCACATTAAAAAAAAAATAGTGATGGAACATGAGACTTCTTGATAGCTTATACTGATCTGGCCTAGATCATAAACCAGTATTTAAATGTCTCATGGTTGGAAGTGAGGCCTAAGCTGACGTTATCCTCCCTTTTATAAAGCCTCGGAGGCTCACAAACCCAGATTTAGTCTTGGTGGTTTGGATATTAAAATCTGGTTCCTTTCCCTGGGTTTCATGTTACCACTGCGAATTCCACTAGACTAGAAATGGAGGGACATGGTGGGGAAGCTCCGAGTACAAAGAATGCCCACCCAGGGCTCAGGAAAGGACCTGTAATGAGAATTTGGAAGCTCAAAACGTCTTTGCTCCTGATGGACTCATTCACAAACCAGGAAGACGCTAAATTTTGGCTTTCAAAAACTTTATAGATAACTAATATCTTTAAAAAATTTAAAGTCCTTCCTCCCCTCCCCCAGCTACTTTTGCTTTGTTTCACTATTAATAAAGCAACTATAATTGCTTTCATCTCTTTTCTTTTTGCTCGGCTACAGGAAGGCAAAGGGAAAACAAACCAGGGAAGCTTGGGGTAATTTTCAAATAGTCATTGCTCTTTCAGTGCATAGCGTTTGGTTGTTGCTCAACAAATATTATTCTCCCTCTCTCAACCCCTCCTCAAGCTCCATTTCCATATACTGTACATTAAGACTGATAATAAGTGAATTGCTAATAGTTTAGCTCACAGGGTAAGATGAGGGGTCTGGGATGTTCTATCTATAGGGCCAGTGGAAGCAAAAGGACAGCGGGACAGAAGCCTGAGTATTTCAGTCTTTCTTCCTTGTCTTTTTTTAGTGGTTCAGATCTTGATTGGGTCTTAGAATCTAGTTCTGCTAGTTGCTCTAGTTTGAACTTGGCATCTGATGCTGGCTGACTCTGTCTGACCTTAACCTGCACTCCCCTTGCCTGCTCAGGTCCTCCTTCCCACCTACATTCATCCCATTAACTGACTTGTTTCTCCCCTTTGATGGCCATCACGGTGGGACAACCCAAGGGCACACTGTCCTGAGACAGGATGCTGCCAAACTCTAAGAATATGGAAATGGGTTTCACCTCTCAAGTCATTGCCTCCAGGGTCATCTCATGCCTGTCAATTCCTACTGCCTCTTCCAGAGTCATTGTCTTTTTGTAAAACTTGATTGCACCATTACAATGAGTTACTATAAAGACCTAAGTTTTCTTTAAAAAAGCAAATATAGCATCGCTTACATCTTGCTATTGGCTTTGTTCTTTGGTGTACTTTCCTTGAGAAGCCAAGTGCTTCCCTCCCATGGTGCCGCTTTGCTCAGTACCTTTTAGGAATTGCTTCTTTTTGGAACTACTTCAAAAGCTAGTTCTTTATTGTTACTTCTAAGCAATTGAAATTCCTTGAAAGGAGGAAAAACAAACATTGTTAAGGGTGTTCCAGGAAAGAATTTTGTATACGTGTATCTCAAGCATGACATTGCCCAGCCCGACATTTTATCTTTTCTACAAAATTTGGCTTGGCAAGACTTTTCCAATTTGGAAAAGAAAAAAAGAAATACATTTACAAGGGCATAAACTATGCAGCCACAAATAAAACTATTAAAAAGCATACGCAGAGTTCTGCTTCTGGTTAGCACATAGAAGCATGTCAGAGGCCTTCACTGCTGCCAAAACATGAAGAAATCACAATTCATTTAATGTCATTGAGGAGCTGGGGACACAACAAAATCTAAAAGAGCTAATTTTTAGAGGGATGAGCTTTTCCAAGGTGGGCAAGAAATGGAGGAGCTTCCATCCCTGGACTCAATTGCTGAGCTTGGGGGTAAAGTGAGCAAGGGAGTGGGGTTTAGGGAAAGACTGTCTTTGGGCAAGGAGAAACCTGCCAGACTTTTGACAAACTTGGAGGCTGGTAACATCAGATTTGATTCTGGAGGGAGCCCCCAGTGCATAATAATCCTCTCTTCCAAGTAATTCACTTATGTTGCTGAGTAAACAGAGACTGGAAGAGAAAGTGAAAGGCAGAATGAGTTCCTAAATTCTAGCAGTCTCACAGTTTTGAAATGTTGTGATGCCTCATGCATGGCTCCACACACTCACTGCCTTCAAACCTCATGGTCTCACAGATCCGCCATCTTGAATTCTCGAAAACTCAAGGTCATGAAGGTTGGTGATGTCAAAGTCTCCTAGTCCTCCACTCTCACCATCTTTCAGTTCTGAGGTCTAGTCATTTTACAGGGTTTGGTCCCTGGGCCTTTCTAGAGAAGGAGGCCTGAATTTACCTTCAGAGTGTTTGAAGGCATAGGTGAAAAAACTGAGACTAATCAAACTAAACACCCGTTGAACTCAATGTCTGGTGCATTCAAAGATTTCAGCTCCAGCATGATATTATACATGAGTAGGGCCTGGGCTGAAAAGCAGAGGTCAGTCTCTTTTAGAGCCCTCATGTTCAAATCCCAGTGTCCTGCTAGAGGAATTAAATCTGGAACCCTATCCCAAAACAATTCAACTCCTGGTTGGATCAAATGGATCAGCCCCTCACCCAAGTTGCACATACCCATTTTCTTTAGTCTCTACTGTTCTTTTAGACCCAATGTCCAACACACAATAAAATATTATGAGACAGGCAACAAAGTAGGGGAATGTGACACAGATTAAGAGAAAATTAGTGAATAGTAATAAACTCAACACCCAAATGTTGTAATTATCAGACAAAGCTCTTAAAGTAACTATTAAATATGTTAATACTCTTTTTTGATATGTTGTAATATATTTTATTCGTCCAGACTTTATAAACTCCATGATATATTGTTAATGATTTTTCTTTTAAGTGGTAAATTGTAATTCTAAAAAATTTTAAAAGGAAAAAATTTTCTTTTATATTAAAGACATGTTAAACAATTCACAGAAAAAGATGGATTGAATGGATGAAGAGGTGGAGGAATTTATGGAGAGATTTAGAAACAGTTAAAAAAGGGCCAAATGGAAATCTTGAAATCTAGAAATAAAAAATCTGAAATGAATCATTTACTGGATGAGATTAATAGCAGATTGGACAAAACAGAAGAAAGGAACAGAGATCTTAAAGAAAGATGAATTTAAATCACTCAAACTAAAGATAATATGTTGTCAAAATAATGATATCAACTAAACAAAATAGACTCTAAAAATACACCCACACTTTTATGATCAATTTATTTGCAATGATGATATCAAGATAATTCACTGAAGAAATATAGTCTTTTCAGCAAATGGTACTGTATGAGTTGGATGTGTGTATGAAGGAAATAACCTCAACATCATATCACACACAAAGATTAATTTGAAATTGATCATATATGTAGACATAAAAGCAGATACTATAAAACTTGTAGAAGAAAACATAAGAAGTATTTGTGAACTTAAGGTAGGCAACAATTTCTTAGGACTCAGAAAGCAAACCATATAAGAAAATATTGATGGTATTTATTAAAATTAATAACTTCTTTTCAAACAACACTGTTAAGGAAATGAAAAACAAGCCACACACCAGGAGAAAATATCCTCAATATATCTGACAAAAGACTTGTATCTAGAATATGTAAAACATCCTCATAATTCAATAATAAAAAAAAAACAGACAATCCAGTGGGAAAAATGTACAAAAAGACTTAAAGAGAAACCTCACAGAAGGAGCTGTACAAACGGCCAATGAGTACACAAAGCTTGCACAACACCATTCAACATCAGGGAAATGCAATGAAACCTAAATGGGATACCAGGCCAAACCCACTAGATTGAAGCCTTAAGACCAAAAGTACCAAGCATTGTGGGTGATGTGGAGCAACTGGAACTCTGATATATTCCTTGTGGGAAGGTAATGAATGTAATACATCCACTCTGGAAATGAATTACACACACATCTGCCTAATGACCTGGAAATGCTAAGTCTAGCTATTCTATGCATCTGATTTTAAGTTATATATCAAAAAGTTGATTTTTAAAAAGAATATTTACAGACACAGGGTTCTTGCACTTTCTTGCATTAATTACTTTGTTCCCTCCAAAGCAGCTCGTACTTTACAGAAATGGCTCTCTTAATAGATGACCATCCGTGTCCTCCTAATTGCATATTGGATGGACAGCTTATTCTTTCCTCGTTACCCTTGAACTTTTTGGAGTATGCCATAGTCTTGGTGGTTTCCATTGTCTTGGAACTCTTGGATACTCTTTGTGTAATATCAAAGAGTAGAGACTACACAAACATGCTGCTGCTTCTATTTTTCCAGTTAATTCTTCTCTGACCCGTTCAAGATTCTTCTTTCTCTTGCTCACTAAATGTTATATATGTTTATTTCTAGGCCATCTTCTCTTCTCCCTCTGTATTCATTTCCAGGGTCATCTATTAATCCTGAGACTTTACCTATCATTTCCATATAGAAATTTAAATCTGTAGCTTCACATTCTGTCCTTTCAGAACTCTAGTTCTACCATTTGAAATGCTCTTAGATTGGTAAATCTGCCGTCTGAAGCCCAACTTATTTATGGCAAATTCCAAAATTTTACCATTGTACCTCCAGAGCCTAGCACGGTGTCAAGCATAGTGTCTGACTTATAGTTGGTGTGGAATTTAGGGATTTGTTGGATAGTAGGGATGGGCAGGTAGTAAGTATGAAGGATGACCCTTATTTCTTATTTGGTTATTGCAGAGATGACGGTGGTTAACTGAGATAGGGAATGGAGAAGGAAGAGGAGAAGGAAAATAAGGGAAGAATTAAGTGCAATTTTGAGCATGTCGAGTTTGAGATCCCGATTGTATACCAATACCACAGTAAACCTCCTAAAGCACAGTTGGATCATGACATGTCTTCCTTGTTTGAAAACCTCAATGATTTCTCACTGTTGACCAAGTCCATGTCAGACTTCCCATCTTTAAAATTAAAATTCTCCACAATTCACTTTCTAACTTTCCCAAATAATCTCCGATCGTTCCCGTCTACAAAAAATCTGCTCTCTCTGTCCTGGGTATGCCTCAGAGCCACCTCCTGAACCACACCTTCCACCTGGAACACATGCCTTCTCCACCCTCCCTGTCCAATTCTTGCCTGTGCTTTGAGACTCAACTCAGATAGCATTGATACCATTAGAATAGTTTTTTCCAATTATTCCAGACAGAAACTTACTCCCACCTCTGAGGACGCATCAATCTTTTCATGTACTGATCATGTAACATTCCTCCTCACCTGTGTGTAGCTATTCACGTATGTGTTTTTATTACACCTAAAAGACCTAAAGCTTTTAGAGGTTAGAGAATGTGTTTCATTTTTCCTTTCAATCCCTCCCAGTAACTAGCCCATCATGTGACATATCATAAGTGCATAATAATTATAAAATCAAAGGCTCCAACAGAGATGAATGAGTAACTAACGGCATGAAGGAATGAATGGATGAAGTAGTTGAGAATAATTGTTCCTTAGTTGCTTTTACATACATACCCTTCAGCAAATTCTTAATAACTGTATTGAATGTGCCAACACTGAATTAAGCATGCGTTCATGAGAAAATAAGAGGCCAAGGAATTGAGCTTGTCTGAATGACTCCCAAAGTTTGGGCTAATTGATCTATGGCTTGGAGTGGCTGTTGGTCCCAGGTAGGACTCTTGTGCCAATTACTAGACTAGACACAGTGAAAACAGAAGCCAAGTGAAATGCTTATATTTCTCCAGGCTTACTATGTATAAATTATTAATGCTTCCTGATACTACATTTCCTTGAATATGTTTAAATGTGAATACATCAGTGGAAGCAGAAAATAAATTTATATTTCCATTGCGTCAATGTAATTTATAAAAACAAGCATTTATTATATATTTCTGATTACAAAATAAATGAGTTCATTGTAGAAAATTTGCGAAGTGCACAAAAGTGTAAAGATGAAATTGAAATCATCTATAAGATACCCTCTATAATATAAATCTGTTAGTATGTTGGTAAAATATATATACGTTTAGGGTTTTTTTTCCCCCTGAGTACGAGATAATAGCATCTTCTAACTTGCTTTCTCGTAATATATTTAGAATATTTTCTATGTAATTAAGCATTCTTAATAGAATGTAACTTTTGATGATTGTCATATGTTCCATCATCTCGACATGTCATGTATTCAGTTTGTTATTTTTGGCCACTTAGCTTATTTTGAACATTTCATAATCATATATAACTCTGTGCTGGACGTCCCTGGACCCAAAGCTATAACAGCTATATCAGTGATTTTGGTAAATTCTAGTTGTGGGCTTGCTGAGTCAAAGAGTGTGCACAATCTTATGGTTTTTCTAGCTTGGCAGAAAAATTTTTATTTTGTTTGTTTTGTATTGTTTTTAAGCAATTTACACTCCTATCAATATTATGTGAAATTTTCCATTTCCCCGTATCTCCTTCACAAGTTTTGCAGGTAAAAAATTACAGCTCATGGTTGTCTAGTTTACATTTACCTGAGCACTTTGTTAGATTTTCTTTGATCTTTTAAGCCCTTTATATTTCTTCTTTTGCCACTTGGCAGTTTGTTATCTTTTGTCCTTCTTTGTATTGATGTTTGTAAGAGCTATTTATATATGAAAGATATTAATCTTTTGCTACATGTTATATTTTCCCAGTTTGCATATGTCTGTGAACTTCATTTGTGTTGAATTTTCACATATAAAACACTTTCATTGAATGATGTCAGATATATCATTCTTTTTCTTTATAAATTCTGCCTTTATGTATATACAAAAATAATGTGCTTTTCCATGTTCTTTTATTTTAAATATTTTAACCTTTCTATCAACCTATAGTTTGTACTGAAGTTGTTATAAGATAAGATTATGACTTTTTCCCCCAAAATAATTAGGTAACCCTCCTGGTGCCATTATTGAATACTTCCTTTCTTCGAACAATTTAAAACACTGCCTTTCTCATATATTGGATTCTCATGTGCGTCATTGTCTGCTCTAGACTTTCTATTTTGTTTCAGTCATCTGTGTGAGAAGACACTCTACTGTAGAATTGTAATGTTGTATAAATACTTACTAATGTAATCCCACTCTTCTTCTTCTTTTTAGAAGATTTATTGGCTCTTTTCATCTATTTATTTTTCCAGATAAACTTTAAAAATAATTTACTCATGTTCCAAAAAAAAAAAAAAGTCCTTTTCTTCACTTTTTTATTAACCATATGTATTTTTTCTTCTGGGGAATTCAGAAAAATCTTCTTTTTTTCTAATTGGATTGTTTCTTACTGACTTATAGAAAATGTTAAAATATATTCTCAGAACATTGTGTTGGTTATATGAGTATCTTCTACCAGTTTGTAGTTTGATTTTTTTCATTTTTAAGGTGTCTTTTGAAAAAAGTTTAAAAAAATCTTCATTAGTTGAATCTATCAATCTTTTCTTCTTTAGGTGAGTGTATTATTTAAGAATTCCTTCCCTACCACAAGGCCAGAAGAGACTTTCACTTATACTTTTTCTAAAAGTTCTAAAGGTCTACTTTTTAAAAACTTCTTCTAATAGATTTCAACTCCTTGGTGAAATATTTCATCTTCTATTTTCTCTATTTTCTAGCATCATAATCATAATTAAGGTCCTTATGTACTAACACCAATATCTGTATCACCTATAGGTATGTTTCTGTTGCCTAATTTTTTCTCTTATTTTTGGTCATTTGATCCTGCTTCTTGGCATACCCAGTAATTATTATTATTATTTTTTTTACAGAATACTAGACTACATATATGTATACACATACACACACGCGCACACACACACTGTAGATAGAGGCTTCATATAATGTTAACTCCATCCAGAAAGAGTTCATCTTTTCTCCGCTAGACAGAAAGACAGACAAAACGGAAGCTGACCAGGCTCATCTGATCAGGGAGTGAACCGACTCGAGGCTGGTTGCAATTTTGGTTTGGCAAAGTCTCTGGTTTACTTCACTCCTGGATAGGTCCTGAACTCTGATCCTTACGTTTCAGCACGGCAAGACTGCTAAGAACTTCTCTCTGCTCTTTGTAGGCTTTCTGCTTAGCTGCTTAGCATAATAGGGTAGTAAAGTTCAGCTTTAGATTTTTAGCAAATGCACTGAGCTCTGTGTATTGGCCCTTTGTCCATCTCAGGGTCTTGCCCCCTCTGTCTTGGCCACCCCACCATTCCCTCTCCCTGCTGCAAAAGTCTCTGGTAGTTTTGCTGTAGCAGCAGCCCTCCCTGTGGGAGATGTTATATACAAGGGCTGTCCGGAAAGTATCCAGCCATGTAATATGTTCTCATTATATTAACAATGGCTGGGTAATTTCTGGACAGCCCTTATATTCCAGATTCATTCTCAGCCTCTGTCCACATGCCCAGAATCAGCAATGCCCCCGGAAAAACAAAACAAAACAAAACAAAACAAAAAATGAATGCAAACTATTGGTTGAAATTTCTGAAGTTTCCCCCCTTTTAGAATATTTCCTCCTCTTCTCCTATGCTGGTTGTTTCGGTAGCTTTCTGATGCCTTGAAACTAATTGTTTTGTTTTATTTTATCTAGCTGTTCTAGTTATTTTGGGCTAGAGTGATCTGCTGCAAACGACTTCAACATAACCAGAAGCAAAAATCCATATTGTTTTTAAAATGAGTTCTGGGCAGCCCTTGCCATGAAATAAAAGAGGAGCTACTGAAAGATGCATCCTCTGGGGGTTCCCTGGGTGATGTTTTGCCTCAGCGTCTCCGAGAGTCAGAATAACTGGTTGTAACCATGACTCTTCATTAACTTGCTGAAAAACATAGACCAGGCATCCACTTTCCCCACTCAAAACATGAGGACATTATCCACTCCTCTTACTTGACACAATTGTTGTGAGAAACAAATATTTAACTGTTTTGGAGAAGTAAACATGCACATTATAAATGCAGTCAGTCAGTTCTACGTTACCAAATATGTGTTTGTGTCTCCAGCTGTTCCTTGGATGAATGTCTTTCTCCACTGACTACCCTGTAAACACCTTAAGGATAGAGCCTATTTCCTCTACTTCCATTTTACTTCCTGCAGTTGCAAGTTCCTTGTAATTCACAAAACAGGCATTGTTTAAATGTTGTACCAAAAAAAAAAAAAAAAGCCACCTTTTCCTGTGTCTGTCCGTATTAAAGTATTCTGAAGCACAGGCTATCAGCCTTGCCATGGCCTGACTGTGTCCCCCTGCCCCAATTTGTATGTTGAGATCCTAACCCACAGGTTGATGGTGTTAGGAGGTGGAGCTTTGAGAGGTGATTAAGTCATGAGGGTGGAGCCCTCATGATGGGGATTAGAGACCCCAGAGAGCTAGTGTACTCTTTCCACCTTGTAGGACACAGCAAGAAGGTTCTAGCTATGAACCAGAAGGCAGACCCTCGCCAGATGTCCCAGCCTCCAGAACTGTGAGATACACATTTCTGCTGTTTCCAAGCTACCCAGTTTATGGTATTTTGTTATAGGAGCCCGAATGGACTAAGACAAGCCTCATTTTGATTTTTTTTCAGTCTATGTTGGTAAACGTCAGCTTGGGGATTTGTAATGTGAGGGACAATTTTTGATAATCAGCTTTTCCTCTTTCTTTGATTTTTAATTTTTTTTGCTTTTATTATTTTTGATTGACACATAATTGTATATATTTATGGGGTGTGATGTTTTGATGCATGTATATAATGTGCAGCGATCAAATCATAATTAGTATATCAATTACCTCAAATATTTATCATTTCTTTGTGTTGGGGACATTCAAAATCTGCTCTTGTAGCTATTTGAAAATATACAAGTTGTTAATTGTAATCACCCTACAGTGCTATTGAACACTAGAACTTATTCCTCCTATCTAGCTGTAATTGCGTCTCTATTAACCAACCTCTCCCCATCCTCCCTCTGCCATACCCTTCCCAGCCTCTAGTAACTACTATTCTCCTCTCTCCCTCTATTAGACCGTTTTTTAGCTTCCACACATGAGTGAGAACATGTAGTTTTTATCTTTCTCTGACTGGCTTATTTCACTTAATGTGCTCCAAGCTTATCTACGTTGCTGTGAATGACAGGATTTTATTCTTTTTTATGGCTGAATAGTATTTCAGTGTGTGTGTGTGTGTGTGTGTATGTGTGTGTGTGTCATTTTCTTTATCCATTCATCTGCTGATAGACACTTAGGTGGATTTCATATCTTAGCTATTGTATATAGTGCTGCAGTAAACATGGGGGTGCATGGATCTCTCCAACACACTAATTTCCTTTCCTTTGAATAAATATTGATTTTTCTCTCCTTTGGGATTGTTGGATCATATATTAATAGCAGTTCCTCCATACTGCTTCCCACAATGGCTGTACTAACTTACACTCCCATCAACAGTATGTAAGAGTTCCCCTTCCTCCATCCTGTTGCCATCATGTTATTTTTTTGTCTTTTTGGTAAAAGCTGTTTTGACTGGGGTCATTATAGTTTTGATTTGCATTTCCCTGGTGATTAGGATATTGAGCATTTTTTTCACATACCAGTTGGCTGTTTGTATGTCGTTGTTTTAGAAATGTCTATTCAGCTTATTTATCCATTTTTAAATCAGATTATGTGGTTTTTTGCTATTGGGTTGAGTTCCTTGTATATTCTAGATATTAATTCCTTGTTGAATGAATAGTTTGCAAATATTTTCTCCCATTCTTTAGGCTGTCTCTTCACTCTGTTGACTGTTTCCTTTGCTGTGCAGAAGATTTTTAGTTTGATATAATCCAGTGCGTCTATTTTTGCTTTTCTTGCCTGTGCTTTTGAGGCCTTATTCATAAAGTCTTTGCCCAGACCAATGTCCTGAAGCATTCATTTCCTGTATGCTTTCTTCTAGTTGTTTCACAATTTTGTGTCTTACATTTATATCTTTAATCCATTTTGAGTGGAGTTTGTACTTGGTGGGGGAGAGGGGTTTAGTTTCATTCTTCTCCATATGGATAACCAGTTTTCCCAGCACCATTCATTAAGCAAACTGTCATTTCCCTAGTGAATGTTTGAAAATCAGTTGGGTGTAAATGCATGGATTTATTACTGTGTTCTCCAATCTGTTCCATTTGTCTATTGTCTGTTTTTATGCCAGCATCATGCTGTTTTGGTTACTATACCTTTGTAATATATTTTAAGTCAGGTAGTGTGATTCCTCTACTTTTGTTCCTTTTACTTGGGATTGCTTTGGCTATTTGGAGTCTTTTGTGGTTCTGTATGAATTTTAGGATTGTTTTTTCTATTTCTGTGAGGAATGCCATTGGTATTTTGATAGGGATTGCATTGAATCTGTAGATGGCTTTTGGTAGTATATGGTCATTCACACAATATTATTCTTCTAATTCATGAACATGAGATGTCTTTCCATTTTTTTTGTGTCCTCTTAAATTTCTTTCATCAGTGTATTATGGTTTTCATTGTAGAGATCTTCTATTTCCTTGGTTAAATTTATTCCTAGGTATTTGATTTTTTTAATAGCTATTGTAAATGAAATTGTTTTCTTGATTTCTTTTTCAGCTAGCTTGCTGATGGTATATAGAAACACTACACTACTGATTTTTGTGTGTTGATCTTATATCTTGCAAATTTACTGAATTTCTTTCTCAGTTCTGAGAGTTTTTTGATGAAGCTTTTAGGGTTTTCTGTGTGTAAGATCATGTCATCTGCGAACAGGGACAATTTGACTTCTTCCTTTCCAATTTGGATGCCCTTTATTTCTTTCTCTAGTCTAATTTTCTGGCTGGGACTTCCAAAGGTCCACTTTTGACATTTATCTTCTTAAAATATTTTTCTTTATTTTTTGTGGTCCCCAGTTTCACTGATTGTATTTTAATTTTATTTTGTTCAATATTGGTGCATACTTGCAATCCAAGGGCTCATGTCTTTCTTCAAGGCTATAAAATTCTCAGCTATTTTTTTTTTTTGACTATTGTCCTTCCACCTTTACTTCTATTTTCTCCTTCCAGAATTCCTATTTAATGGACATTGGAATTCTCAGTACATTGCTCATCTTTTAACAGCTCTTTCAGAGAAAACATTTTAGTACTTTCTACCAATTCATTAATTCCCTCTTTAATTATGTCCAGTCAAGCTATTAACCTATTATGTGTTTATTAGATCAACAACTATATTTTTCAACTTAATAATTTTAATTTTTTAAAATGTCCACTTGTTCTTTTTACATTTTTATTTTATTTCATAACTGTATTCTTATTTGTGGACATTATTACTTCACTTATGTCTTCGAACGCCCCAAACATAGTTATTTTGAAGTCTCTTTCAGACTGCTCTTTTATTTATTTATTTTGAGACAGTCTCTCTCTGTTGCCCCAGCTAGAGTGCCGTGGCATCACAGCTCACAGCAACCTCAAACTCCTGGGCTCTAGCAATCCTTCTGCCTCAGCCCCCTGAGTAGCTGGGACTACAGGTGTATGACACCATACTTGGCTAATTTTTTCTATTTTTAGTAGAGACTGGGTCTCACTCTTGCTCAGGTGGATTTCAAATGTTTTTTTTTTATCTCTATCTATAGTGAGTTCATGTTCTGATTGTTGACTTTGTTGGCTTTTTTCCTATCTTTCACTGTATTTGGAGTTTATGTTATTAGGCTCATGTTAAATGGGTGGATACTTTTTCACTCTCTCCTCGGCTCACTCTTCATTTCATGGCTTTGAAATGACTGTCCCTTGGCCCCCAAGAACTATGCCTTAAGTTGGCGGCCTGGGACTCATGCTCTGTGGTGAAACTGGGCAGGTCACAGTCTTGGTCACTACATTGGCTGGTGGCTTGGTTCTTTTCCTGGTGTTAAGGCTCTATCTGCTTTCTCTGGCCTTTCCTAGCCCAACAAGCATTTGGTAACAGAGGCATTTAGCATATAAATTCCCCCTTCCCTTTTACTTCTTGATTTTGCTAATATGATGGGATCCTGGAATAGGAAAAGGACATTAGGTAAAAAAATTAGGAAAATCTGAATGAAATAAAGAAATATCTAGAATACTCTGGGAATACAAAAAGGGATATTTGTCTTAGTCTAGAAAGGGGCAAGAGGAGAAGGATTTTTTGAGGATGCGCTATGTAAACTAAAGCCCGAGAGGTAAGTAAGAGTCAGCCAATGCAAGGGTGAGTCTTGAATTGGGAACAAGCTGAAGAATGTTCTAGGCAAAGGGTGGCAGGTGGCAAGACCCACGGGCAGAGAAATGCATGCTGCATTGAAGAAAAATAAGTAAGTCCAGTATCTTATATCCATCATCCTGTTCTTTGTTCACAAGGAAGCTTTTTCTTCAAGAGCTCTTGAAGAAGCTATTCTTGATATCATTTGCACTTTACAGATGAGGACATCCATACCAGGAGAGGTTGTTAAAGCAGAACTGGGAGCCCACCCTGTCAGCCTCTAAAACCTATGTCCTTTCCTCGCATGCTGCTTTCCACTTGCCTAAGAATCCTATAAAAGCAGGCTGTGGTCAGGCCGTTTCTCACTTCTGAAAATGAGCAAAGCTGAGCGTGTGCAGCTAACGTGTTGGGGTGCTGGGAACAGGCGGCCATGGCAACCGTCGTTCTAAGTTGCTCTCACAAGCAGCCTTCTCCTTCTTGCCGGGAACCAGAGCCCTACGAAACCAGAGGTCAAATTCCAACCTATGAACTCAAGGGCAATTATGTATCATGAAAATAGGGCCTGGGAGCTGCAGTAAAAAAAAAAAAATGCCTGTTACAGAAATGAGAATTACAGTAGTGGAAGGAAAGACAGGCAGGGTTGGAGACCGGCTGTGCTGGGGTCATGGGGAGATGGGCAGAATGAAGAATTCAGTCCCCATTTGGAAGGTGCCAGCAGGAAGAATCAAGAGTTGGCCCCACACTGATGGTTTAAAGGGCTCTGCTTCCACTCTTCCCTCCCACTCCCTTCCTCCTCCTCTGTCCCCACTACATAGCAAGCTGCCAAAAAACGAAGAGGAACTATCCCAACCTAGCACCTGCCCAAAAAGCAGGTTGTCCTCCACCTGCTGGGCCCAGAGACAAAGCAGCATTTGCTGGAGGAGGGTAGAAAAAGGCACACTTTAAACCACAAACTCAGTGCACTGATAATGAAGGATCCTTAAAATGCCAAAAAGATGCCCCCCAGGTTTTTTTAGAACACCTATATCAATGCACAAAAGCACTCAAAGGGGGTGGAATGTTTGGCAAACTGGTTATAATGGATCATTAGATCAGCTGCTTTTAAGCTAAAGGGCTGGGGATAAGTTTACTGGTGAAAAGCGTTGGCAAATATAACATGGTCGAATATTGTTGGCCAAAAGAATGCAGGGGCTGGGAAAGGGGAGCAGGGAAAAGCTGGTCATCTGTTTTTCCCTCTGTCCCAGTTCCCAGGTGAGTGACCCCTTGGTTCAGCACTGTGGCATCCTCCGTGCCCCCTTGAGCCCTCCCAGGTTGGCCCTGGAACTAGGTCTGGTTTGTCCTGAGTCCCACCCACCTAGAGGATGGCCTTTTCAGAGGTTGACCTGTTGTTTGTGTGGTCGCTTGGTAGATGGCCAGGATTTTCTCTAGGGTGAATTATATTTTAGGGGTCCAGGTTCGGGACACGCCTACCCTCTCCTGAGGACTTAGCTAAAGAGACTCGGTTTTGCCACACAGATGGAGTCAGGCATGTTGTTCTCTTTCCAAGCAAGCTGGAATCAAAGGGAGGTGTGGTAGAGATTCAGAACTTTGAAGCTGGAAGCAATTGACATTTGGATCCTGGAGGCGGAAGGGGAAGTATTTGTGGTCCGGTGTTTACATTGGCTCGGGTGACAGGGCTCCAACAGTCGCGGTCTTACTTTCTCATCAACACGCCCTTCTGCATCAGCCCCACGGAGCCGGCGGAGTAGGGTCCTGGGGACATTCCTCACCAGCTGACCTTTGTCCTGGCTGTTTCTAACACCAGCACCATTAGCTTTCCTGTAGCTTGGGATGTGAAATGTCGGGGAGTCGGGGTGGAGTGGGGGTTCACCGGGTCAGCTGCTGCTCTGACTCTGAGCACTGAGTAGCATACTGTGGATTGTTGGCCAAGAAATCCTGTACAAAAAGGTGGCACAGCTCTGAATTATTAGCACAGAATGGGGCTACTCGGGGGAAAATATATGAGATATGTACTATGAATTCTTTTTTCAGAAAACATACCTAAAGATAACACTTTTGAATGAATACTGTCAATTTCAACGTGTAATACTTACTGTGGCAAATCGGTAGACTAGTGCCAACTTGATTCTAATGCTGAACACACTTACTGTCACCTTTGAAAACGGTCTTGGGGGACTTGTTACGTTTCTTTGCGTGTCATCAACCGCGAGTCTTCATTCTTGGCGGATGTATTTGATTTGAGGAAGAGCCAACATTCATCATGTCCTCAATATAGAATGGTAGGTGATTTGACAGAGAATTATTATTTTTGGTAAACATACTTACAAAACCTTTTTTCCCCTCTAGCTTCATCTCTCTGACTGACATCATAGAGTCTAAGATTTTCAGTTTTGGAAGTGTTCAGAGGAATAATGTGAGGCATTCCAAGGGAACTTTATGCTGAATGCTATTTGGACAATCTACATTCAGTGCTGATTTGGAGTATCAATATCATCTATTCAGAGACTATTAAAAATGGTATCACAGGCCAATAAAATTACTAAGACTAACACTTGTGCAATGCTTTTAACTTTTCAGAGGGCTTTTGGAACCCATATTGAGTGGTTACCAAGTTCCAATGAGGCAATATTTGATCACATAGATTGTTAACCCCTTCAGGCATACTTAAAGAAAGGGGCTTAAACTAATATTTGAGATACCTTCTTGGTGCCCTGATTGGATGAGAACTTTATTTTTTATACATACTATCATATTTTATGGTGGAGGAGTTAAGAACCTGTGCTCAGGAGCCAGCCTGCCTGGGTTTGAATCTCTTCTCCGTCACTTACGTTGCTCAAGTTAACCTCTTAGAACCTCAATTTTCTTATTTATAGAATAATAACAGTACCTGTCTCATGGGTTTTTTAAAAAATACCAAATGAATTTAAGATACGCACATTGCATACACTATGCACTGAACCAATGTTAATTGTGATAGTATTATGATTACCCAACCACTCTGTAAAATAGGCAGGGCAGATATTCTGAATCTCAATTTTATTTGATTGACACATTAATCTTGGTTGTGAGATAGGAAAATGCCCAAAGAATAAAGGAACAGAGTTTAAAACTATCTAAAACTTCCTGTACACAAGCTACATTATGATAATATCTGGTTTTCTTTTCGGTTATTCGAGTGAACGATACACTGTTTTAGATCATCATCACTAAATTGGAATTTGTAAACCCCATTGTTTTTTGTTTTTTCTAATCAGACTATTTCTGAAAAAGTAAAAGATTTAATGCATATGAATGCTTTAAAATTATAAGGGTAATTCAGAAAATTAATATTACATGTACATTCTAATGTATGTTCATTCAAAACTGAAGCAAACAGTTGCAAATTCCTTTCCAGACAATGTTCTAGAAAATTTTGTAGGGTTTTATGTTATGCAGATAAGTTGAAAATGTCTTCTGCACTTAATGCTGTTAAATTTGGGGCCTAGTTGATAAAATTTAAGTTTTTGGACATAAATCACTTCCTTTTCTGCCAAAATGCTATCATGCACTAATGCCTGGTGATTGAGGAGAAGTAATTTGTTTGGATAATCTTTGTCCGAGTTATTTAATCACTCTACATCTAAATTCCCCACCAATGAAAAGAAGTTAATAAAAATATTTAACATAAGACTGGGAAAGAAGATATGTTAATGTTGAACAGATACCCAGCAGTCATTTGCATAGGTGTCTTAACTGTACTGAGAAATAAGAGATGATATATTGAAAATACTTAGCACCATGCCTGCCTCACTAAAACTCTCAATAAAGAGGAGCTATGAATATTAATATTATTACTACTATGATGACTAGTACTGTCCTTCAGGGTCTTTCTCTCTCTCTCCCCAGCCCCATCAAATAACTTTTTCACGTATCACATGCTATATGTTATTATATATGTGCTTAACCCGAGAGCTTAAAAGGACACACCAATATTTTAAGAGGGCCCCTTCTACTGCTCCAAGAGTTGAGAGTTGTGCATACTCAGGAATATTACCAAGGAAATCTGCTTGGGCTGGAAGGGAGGAGTTATGACCCCTGTGTGACCCTGGTTCCTGGGACATAGCAGGAAACCAGTAGAGAGAAACCGAGAGAGGGGATGATACTGCTCAGCACAGAGTGCTTGAGATAAACGAGCGATGGTTGTGTGGTGGGAGTGGGAAGTCTTCTGCCTTTGGACAGAGTGTGGGAAAGTCACATGCTGAGAGAATGAGGGGTGCATCCTACATGTCCAGGGGCCTCCCTGCACAAGTCACCAGGGTCTGAAAAGAGGGGCTTTGATGGACACTCCCCCAGATGGCCCAGAGCCAAGTCTTCCTGGGACTCGGTCACCATCTCCTCTGCAATGTTTCCATGCATCCCTCAAAAGCCCCAAGTCACCTCCTCAGAGTCCTACAGCACCCTGTGCATTGCTTTATTTTAGGGTAACTGGTGTACGGCTTAAATTCAACCCCCTGGGGAGAGACATAAATGATTCTATTTTTTCCCCACTTGATGCTCTCAAATACTCTATATTGAATAATGTCCCAGAAGTGCATCTGGTACATTTCCTTAGAAGTTGGGGGATAGGAGGGGAGGACAGAGGAGGCAGAAGTGCCTGTCTCAGCTACGTGGAGATATGTCCCTTGCCTCATTCTGCTGCCATTGGCTCCTGAAACTGCGTTCTCTGCATAGGTGGATGGCAACGTTTTTCATCCCCACCCCCTCCATTGCTGAGGACTTCCCCGGTGGGCATTTCTGTCTTGTTCCCAGTTTTAGAGGAAAAACTTTTAGGTTGTCACCATTGAGTATGATGTTAGCTGTGAGCTTTTCACATATGACTTTTGTTATGTGAGGTAGTTTCCTTCTAGTCAGTTTGTTGAGTGTTTTTATGATGAATTTTATCAGATGCTTTTTCTGCGTCAATAAAGATAATCATGATGTTTTTTCTCTTCATTCTATTAATGTGGTATATTACATTGATTTTTGTATGTTGAACCATCTTTGCATTCCATGAATGAATCCCACTTGGTCGTGTTGTATAATCCTTTTCTTACACTGTTGAATTCTGTGTGCTAGTTATTTTGTTAAGGATTTTTGTATCAATATTTATTGGAATATTGGCCTATAGTTTTCTTTTCTTGTGTTGTCTTTGTTTGGCTTTGATATGAGCATAATATAGGGCTCACTGAATGAGTTTGGAAGTGTTCCCTCCTCTTCAAACATTTGGAAGTTTGAGGAGTACTGATGTTAATTCTTCTGTAAGTGCTTGGTAGAATTCACCAATGAAGCCATTGGGTCTTGGGCTTTTCTTTTTGGAAGGATTTGATTACTGAATCAATTTCCTTCCTGGTTATAGGTCTGTTCAGATTTTCCATTTCCTCATGATTCAGTCTTACTGGATTGGATGGTTTTAGAAATTTGTGCATTTCAGCTAGATTATCCAGTGTGGTAGTATGCAATTATTTATAGTACTTCTTGATAAAATCTTTTTTATTTCTGTAAAATTGTTTATCGTGTCCATCACTCCTCGTATTTTTATATTCAGGCTTGCCGATGTTGAGATATTCAGAAACTACTTATTGAACTGAACATAAAAGAGAAAAGCACTGGACCCCTTCAGCCATTGAAGAACCCAGAAAATGGGCAGGTGCACTGAGAAGGCTGGGCCTGGAGAAGGAGGCAGGTATAGCCAGGCCTGCAGGTCAGAACTCTGGCCACCAGTGCAGGGTTCCAAGGACTGGCCCTGGATGCTGGGTGATGACACACTGTGAGACATTTTGGGGTCTATAGGCATGGCATGGGTCAAAGGGGCACAGTGGTCTTCCTCGTCAAGACAGCCCAGAGCCTACAGAGTGAGCTTAACCAAGCCTGAGGGCCCAGCATGTGTCTGCCAAGCCCAGGTGGGGAAGAGGTGGAGGTTAGTGGAGGTGCAGTGGGTCACTCCACATGGGGAGTTGTCTGGCAGAGCCGAAGTCCAGCCCTCACTGTGCTCTTGGAGAAGCAGAGTCCAAGCTAAGAGTCACTCAGTGAGCTTCCTCGGGATGCAGTGGAGGTGCTCCCATTTCCTGCCCTTTCACAGTTACAGCCTGCAAGAGGCTGTGGAGAACCATGAGCAGTATACATATATGGGAGAGGGGTGACCACTTTTGTCCCTTCTCCTACCGGTATGGTAGCCTTCTCCTACCGGCTATGACCCTGCTCTCCCAGAAGCAACTCCACAATTGGAGAGGCCATGCCTTATTATGCCCCACTATGGACAGCCAAACTAGGCAGAGAGTATTGTTTTCATGTAAGAGTCGTCCTTCTCCTTTCCCAGTGTGCTTCCAGACCCCTATCGTCAGCACTTCCACTCCCACTTACCCCGTCTGCCCCATCGCCCCAAGAATCTCTCTTAACCACCTGCATCGGCCAACTCTGCTCATTCCCTGCAATTAGCGCAGGTCGTGCACTTAGCAGGTGCTCAATGCTGGATTTTGCCTTTCACTGTGGCCTTTCCAGAGAGTCTTAGTTACGAGAAGATAGTGGCATAACGTGTTCTCTGCTGCAGTTGCAGGAGACCAAAGGGAAATTTGTGCGTCAATAAGTTTTTCCTCTATTTCATTCTTCTCATTTTTATTCAACCACCCAGAGACCAGCATTCTCATTTGAGGCCTCTTGAGAAGGAAGCAAACACAGCAGATGACAGGCATAGCAGCTAGCAATTTTTTTTTTCCTTCAAAGCAGGTTAGCAGGTTCAAATAAAACACACTGAAGAGGAATTACATAAAACCAAGACAGAAACTGTGAAGTGCAAGCTGATATTTTTAGAAGTTTGTATAATGACAGGTCAGATTCCTGAGGATTAGGCAAAGTGGCAAATCTAACACCACTTATTCAAAAAGAGGGCAAAAGATATAGCAGGCAATTATAGTTTCGCAGCAATCATGGGGGGAAATAAACTCTTCTTGAACTTACAGAGAGAACAGCTTGAAAAGTATAATTTGAATACAGATATAACCAACCAGAAGGGTTCCTACAAGGAGGGAGAGGGTGGCGGGTGGGGAGGTGAGAGGAAGGGGATTGCCAGAGGTTTATTATTTTCATATTTTAAAGCCCTGAATAGTTTGAAAGCATGATTGCCAGGGGGGACCAGGAAAATTAGCAGTTGTTTGATTCAGGATCAATTTTCAAATCTGCCCAGTTTATAATTGTGTGACTTTTGCTGTCATCACTCAAGTGACTCAGGCTCCAGATGTTCAGAGTTGAAATGTCCCCAGGGCTCGCCACCTCCTTGGTATGCCCCCCAAGCCTCTCTTTCTTCCCCTACCAAGCATTTTTTTCCCCTGGACTTATTTATTCGTATCTGAAATACCTGCGTGGGGGCCTTAAAAATAAAACGGATGAAAAAGAAACACTTGCAAACGCAGGGCTCAAGCTCAACATGCAGGGCCTTTGGAAGAAGTGATGATGATTCAGTCCACGCTCAGACATGGAGGGCCAAGATCTTGTTCTTTTCTAAGAGCAGGTTTTTGTGAGAACCGAGTTCTCTGGGCTCCAGGGGAGTGAGAAAGAGGTGGACACGAAAGAGAAGAGGGGGGAGTACTGAAGACAAATTTGGTGCATCGGATGGTTTTGGTAAGGGCTCATCCTCGTTGTCTGGTTCGGTTTTCATCATTCCTGGCTTTTAGAATGGTGGGGTAGACATCAGAGTTGGAAAAGCCCTTCGAGATCATCTGGTTCAGCTTTTCTCAAATTGGGTTCAGCGAACTTCTGGAACAATTTTAGGAGTCTACAAGTTCTTTATGAAATTTTAAATTTTATATTCTCATTTTGATAATGATAGAATTCTATTATCAGAATCTTGAGGGCGTCTAATTGAGGCCCTGGCACCGCATGGTCCTGGGACTGTGTTTATGTTCGCTGGAGGGATCCCCCAGAGGAAACTTGTGCCTGGGCTTGTGTGACAGTGAGTAGGTCAATAGGCCCTCAAGTCGCAGTGACAGCGATTTGGGTCCTCTTGTACTCACGCTAAATTCTTTACCAGTAGTAAACACAAAACTTATTTTCTAACGATGACTTACTATTGAAAGACACTTTCCTAGGCTGTGATGTTTGTCTCTAAACTTTTTTTAACAGATGAAGACTTTGGGTAGACGTCACAGAAATGACATCCTATAACACATGGCAAGAAGAACAGAGTCAGGTTTAATAGGTAAATTATGTGTTTTGTAAACTTAAGATTAAACACTATCAGGTATGCTGTAATGAATGAAAGTTTCCAGTAATTTTAAAGGAAAAGAAGTGAAGCAATAGAATTTAGCCATCGCATAACACACAGAAGTATAGACATGCCAAACTCCCAAGTGACTGTATTATGGATTTCGGCATCTTATTAATTTGGAGGATAGCAATTTAGTTTCTGCCAAACACATTATTTAGTATTTTAAATTAATGAATTTTATTGCCTTTTAGGTTTTGTTTCTGTTCACTTAGTGGATATGACTTTATAGCTGTTCGATACTTACAAGAAGTCATACCCAGTTTTATATTTGCACAAAACATAATAAAAATGTGTTAAGTCAACACTATGGGTCTGCCAAAATTTTTGTTCCATTAAAACGAGTCTGTCTATAACTTGCCCTGGAGCAATACTAAGCTAGTGCATTGCTCTCGTTTAAAGAAACGATTCTCTGGTGTTTTACAGGTCTGTCTGTGTTGGAACTTCCATAGTCTTTCCAAAGAAAATTCAACCATCTTGTCTACCTAAATATAGTTTATTCTATATTCTGCTTAGGATAATTATACTTTCTCTGTCCCTGCATTTGCTCCCTTCCCTCCTCCCTACCTCAGTACCTACCCAGTCAACCCACTGTAGCAAACTTCTGCAAGTGTTTCAAGACCAGCTTGTGGAAGAAGGCTGTCTCTTTGAAACCTGCCGCCTTTTCCTGGCGTAGCAAGTCAGTTCTTCTGTACCCTACAACTTGTAGTGTCTGTGTCTCATGCGACGCTCTCCATGGGATGTTGAAAATATCTATTTAGTCCCCAAATGTCTCAATTTGAGCTTCTCGAAGGTGGGTGGGTCTATAACCCTCCTCACTCTTTGCTCTAGTCTGTGGCTCATCATCGATACTTAATAAAAGTTTATTAGATAAGTGAGACGTCTCTATACCACAATAATACAGCGCAATAAAACTAGTCATCAGGCCATGCTTCCTCAGACACAGCCTCTAATGCTGTCCTTGCAAGATGTCCAAGAGATATTCATTAAGCTGCCAGAATTATTTTTTACCAAATGAGAGCATGCACGTGAGGAATAAACCAGAAACGGGGAAAATTCTCCAGCTAGGCACTAGAAAGGCCTTTGGAATTTACACGCAGAAGTGGGCAAGAGGCTGTCTCTGGGGTCAGCTTGTGACTTTTCCAATGGTGTTTGAGGAAGAAGGGTTGGAAGTTAATTCCTGTTTGACTCTGGGCTTGCGATTGGCTGCAAACGGAAAGGCTCCTCTCTGCAGGAAACGATGCCGTCACATCGAGGAGTTGTTTTCTGGACTGGCAAATGGAAAATGTTCTTAATGAAAACACAGAATAATCAGTCTGAGCATGGGGGAGCAGCACTGGGAGGAAAAATGAGAAAAAAATCCATATTAAATAGATGTGCCTCCCAGCATATTGATGAGGAAAGGGATTTAGAGGTTATTGTAGGGGGAAAAAAAAACCTCTTCAAGTTATTATCCTAATGCTTTTCTGGGGCTTAAAGAGTGAATATATGGAATGTGTCACAAGTGGGAGGAAAATGCCAATCAGTGGTGTCTAAACTAGAGAGGTACGATCATCACTTTTTAGAGCCATGATAGAGGTCAGTATTCGGGGCTCTCACCCAACCCAAACCCTAAATTTACCTTTGCTGGTTGGGCTACTTGTCCAAATTTTTGTTTAGAAAATGTGGTCACCAAGTGATCAGCCTATGTCGTGGTAACCATAGCGACTGGCATTTACTAAGCCCTGATAGGCGTTCTAAGTTCTTCAGAGGTATTAACTCCTTTCATCCTTCCTGTCATACTCTGAGGTAGGTACTGATGTTCTCCTCATGTTACTCAGGAGATGGAGTCACCTAGCAGTTAAGAATGTGCCCCTCACGCAGCTAGTGGTGGTGGCGCCTGTGTGCTGTCCCACACAGCCCAGCTGTCAGTGCTGTGCTCTTCTGCCTCCATCATGCAAAGAACACGGGTTTTGGAACCGGACTGGTTGACCATTGGCCCATTACATAGTATGTGTTATTAATGTTTCTCAGCTTCCATTTTATGCAGTGGTCACCAACATTTTTGGCACCAGGGACCAGTTTCATGTAGGACAATTTTTTCATGGACCAGGTGTGGGGTTGGGGGGATGGTTTGGGAATGATTCAAGTGCATTCCATTTGTTGTGCAGTCAGACCTCTCTGCTAATGACAATCCGTATTTGCAGCTGCTCCCCAGCACTAGCATCACCGCCTCAGCTCCACCTCAGATCATCAGGCATTAGGTTCTCATAACGGGCACACAACCTAGATCCCTCACGTGTGCAGTTTACAGTAGGGTTCATGCTCCTGTGAGAATCGAATGCTGCCGCTGATCTGACAGGAGGCGGAGCTTATGCGGTGATGTGAGCGATGGGGAGTGGCTGTAAATACAGATGAAGCTTCATTTGCTCACCTCCTGCTGTGTGGCCCAATTTCTAACAGGCCACAGGCCGGTACTGGTCTGCAGCCTGAGTGTTGGGGACCACATGTCTACAGAATAGGAATAATAATATTTAACTCACAGAGTTTTTGTGTGGATTAAGCAAATGAATATATGTGACTTTTTTGGGACAGTACGCAACATAGGTAACTAATTTCCCCACACCTGTATCATCCTTGCCTTGCAAATCCTTAGAAGCCAGAGCCTTAAGGGTTGGGGATGAGACATGATATATGAGACATGAGCCTGGTTTCTGGGCCAGCACCTCTGAGAATGTGCACCCACTGGGCTGAGGTTCCAGTGGTATCAAGACGGGTGTGTCAGGTGCTCAGGATCAGGGACTAATGAGCTTGTTCCCCTGCACCTGTATGTTCTCATCAAGGCAGACATGGCCCAGCAAAATGAGACTTAAAGTTAAATTTCTCCCAGTGATCCTTCATGCTTTCTGCAAACGGAGTGAAATACCTCCGTAGCCTGCACAAATTTAGCTATAATGGGCCTGGCGATTCGCTCGTGCCCTTTGCCCAGCCAGTAGCTCATCTGGAGGCTGAAGCCCTTATCTCCTTGGACGAGGCAGTTCTTCTGGGCGCAGATGGGCGGTTTGGAAAGGAGGATGGGGCAGCTCCAAGGATGGTAAACAGCCCCGTGCTGGGGGCACAGGGTGGGTGCCCAGTGTTTTCCCAGCGCAAACTGTCCACACGGGGCAACAGACCTATATACCAACTATCTAGGAGATTCTTGGAATCATTTCCACTCTCCTAGACATTTCAGAGTCTGCAAATCTGGAATGATTTCAATCAACATTTAAGCTAGAGTCAATGACTTACTCTCAGGTGGCGTCAAACCACAACCGGGAGCAGAAAGGATTTGGATTGCCTCCTGGAGTACAGAGTCCACCTTTCGTTTCATTAACCTTGGACTAATGAGAGACTACATATTATACGACAGAATGTTTTGGACACCATTTACCATGTTATTGTGGTAAATTATCATATCTGCTGAATATCTACTATTTGGGGACATATGCTAAGTGCTAGGGATTCACAAAAAAAAAAAAAAAATATATGGTCCCTGCCTTCTAGGAGCTCATGGCTGAGCAGGGAGACATTCAAATAAACAAGCAGTTACAACATGTCATGGTAGGAAGCAAGGAATGCTTGGGGACTGCAGCGGACACACAGAGGGGACATCTGAACCATCTCCCTGAAGAGTCACAGATGGCTGGGAGGGCTTTTTATGAGGGAGCAGCTTGTGCCCTGGCCTGAAGGCTCAGAATTTGCTCCAGGAAGTAGGAGAATGAGGATGAGCCATGAGACCACACAAGGAAAGGCTGAGTCATGAAGGGCCCCAAATGCCGCAGTACAGAACTTGAGCTTCTTGCTGTACATGAATAATTCTTAATATTTCCTGGGACACAGAGTAGAGTGGAATTTATGATCCTTTTCTCTGGGGCAAAAAAGTACAGCAACACACATGCACACACATATTTTTACATTTTACATGCAACTTCAGGGAGCACTGTAGACCCTCTGGCACCCGTTATGAACAGTCCCCAAATTAAAAGCCCCACCTAGCAGTAGGCAAGATCAGTGGAAGATTTTAGGTTGAGCAGGGCTATGTCCCACAAATAGCTGAATCTACGGTGACAACTGAAATGGTGACAGGGATGATGGGCTGGAAGAAGGACCACCGCTAGAAGCCTGTTGTAGGGGTTTTGCTCACAATCCTACATCTCCAAAACTTTCGTTAGGTGATGCAAAACCCACTTGCTGGACTCAGAGCATTTTCCTCCCCACCCCCATCCTTTCTGGTGACAGTGGTGCCCAGGGCCTTAACCCCAGCTGTGAGGGGAGGGTAAGCGGAGGGCAAGAAGAGAAGCTGTGATCTCCAGGTGCTATCACCAGCCTCCGGGGACGGATCGTGTACACTGACACCTTGGAAATTCGTCTTCGAGAATGTGTTCCCAGAACACTTTGTCTACTTTTAACAAACCATGGTGGTATCTCATTTGAAAAGAGGAAGCGTTCAGGTAATAGGGCCCTCCTGGTTCCCCTGTGTGGCGGGGTGGGGGACAGGGACGAGTGCATTAGTTTAGCAATGGCATAGGGATTTAGGGATCTGAACTTAACCCCTGCTCCTCCTATGAGAACCTGGGAAAAGGTCTCTGCTCTGTTGTTCCTTCATCTATTAAATAGGAATAACAATAAAAATGTAACCTGCTCGGGGAGGAGGACCAAGGAGGGGATTACAAAGCACTTTGTAAATACGGTATGAAGCTGACAAAGCCATGATGGATGGCTGCATTCAGTAAAAGAAACAGCAGAATTACAGCCATGCTTGACTCTCTGGCAGACTTTTGATTTCTCCCATCAGAAAAGGCCCTCCTTGACGCTCTGAGAAGGAAGGGAGCTCTGTATCTCTTTCTCGTTGTCTTCTGCAACAGTGTTGCCCTGCGACAGCCATACTGTGCACACCAGAGAGGGGACCGTAGGGTGAAGCAGAGGGAAGGGATTAGAGGCTTGACCCAGCCTCACTACCTCTTGGAAATGGCTGCCTGTGGAAGCCAGGCTGGCTCCCTTGTAGATGTTTATAAACATATTTTGTGTTCATTGAAGCTAAGAGAGCCTGTGGCAGGCATTTACTGTCCCCCCATAAAGTGGGCACAAGCTGTTCAGGACGGCTTAGGCTCCCCTAAGTCACATTGTGACGGACTGATACGCCCATCCATCCAATTCCACACCTGCTGCTTTTTCTGTAGGATCATTCTTACACCTGGATAATGTGGAAATGATGAGCCCTGCTGGAATGTCAACCTGACATTCCCCCAAATGCTTGCCCCACAGAGCAATGCCTCGGCGGGCTTGAGTTTTTTCAAGAGCCAGGGTTCGTCACCATCTCTGCCAGTTGCTCTGGAATGTACGAGGAGGGTAGCTACAGGTAACAGATTATTTTTAATTCTGCCTTGTTATTTGGAAGCGATTTTCCATATGTTGTTGTTGTTCAATTCCTTGCATGAATTTTCTCAAATATTTGTAACATATGTCATATCTATATGCAGATATTAAATTATGGATGCCTTCCTCCAATCATTTTCGGAGGAGGCAAAAAAATCCAAGCCTAATACTCTCGAACAGGACCACAGTCTCCTGGGCATCAGATATCATTCAGGTAGACACATCTGGTGAAATGCATCACATCAAATTAGTATCAAGGGTATTGAGACTCTGAGACTACAGGCAGACAATCCCCTTCTAATGTACTGCTTTTTAGATTGTTGGGGAAACTTGAATCCCAATTCTCCTGTGAAATGAGTGATACTAACATGCCTGCTCAAATGCTCAAAGTGGAGATCAAAGCGGCAGTGTCCAAATTGGCTTTGCAAACAAAGCAGCCCCTTGCTCCTCCCCCAGGGATACCGTGCTAATTTTATCAACTCTCCCTGGCTCTTCTGCTATTAAATAGCAATAAATAAATGTTTTTTTTTCCTGGGTTTGCCAGTGGCTTATTTGTCTGACAAACAAGCTCGTTTCCTTTTAAGTATGAGGTTTTAGTCCAACTAATAGAATTAATCTATTTTTAATGAAAATGAGAATGGCTTTTACTTAGAAATCTACCTACCCATTTCCCCCTCTCTGCACCGGGCCCCACCCCCAGCGCCTCCTCGGAGCACAAACATCCAGCCATGAATATTTCAATACATCTCGGGCATTCAGATCAATATAGGCAACTCTCGAGCCCTATTGATTTTCGGAGGTTTGACTTGCAAGGGTGATAAAATATTTCTTGACTCATGAAACACAAGTTAAAGAGGTTTTGCTGGCCCTTCAACTTTTACCAGACATTTTTGTCTCCTTTTTTTTTTTTTCCTCCTCCCATATTCCTTTCTGTTGGGTCTCCCTCCCTGGTGTACTCCCCCTACCCCATACACAGTTCCCGGGATGGAGATTTATGACTAAGCAGTAAGTCCTGGAGAAGCAGGCACTGTTTACCCACTGGGTCCACTTCAGGACAGAGGGAGAGGGGCTGAGGGAAGAGAGCAGCCCCCGAGCACGCTCCGGCCCCCATCCATCTCGCCTGCGGGGGCTCTGCCAGATTTCCTCCTGTCTCTCTGATTCATTTATCAGCACAGCCGACTCCTCCTCCCGCACACTTCTGAAGATGTAATCCCAGAAGGCGACCTTAGCAACATACGAGGAATTCCCCACTGAGGCACAGGAGCTGAGCTGCTCCATATGGGTAGGAAATAAGCTAATTATACAGTCAGCCATGTCCAATGCCAGGATGCATGTCGTTATAAGTTTATCCAGCCTCGCTAGGAAGAAGTGAGCCTGGGATTCTTGGGAAATGTTACCGAAGCTTTAGTGGCCGGTCTGCTGCGATGTGCATTGGATTAGATGTTCGCAGATCTGGGTTCACATTTCTCCCGATAGCCCTGGGGATGATGGGCAAGTCAAATCACTTCCCTTCTTGGGCCTCTAGTTCCTCGTTAGTAAAATATATTCATCCGTTCGTGTATTTAACAGAGTTTTATGGAATTCGTCCTATGTGCCAGACACAGGGGATAGATGGTGAACCAGGCACATACGGGTTTCTGCTCATGTGAAGCTTATTGTCTAGCTAGAGCTAGAGTCAGCCAGGGGCGTATGAATGTCTCTCCCTCCTGTGGCCTCCCATATGCATTCCTCTACATACTGCAATACATGTTGGATATAAGTATGTTATTATCATGTTTATGATCTGAGCCCTTCCTAGACTGTGTGTTGCCTGTGGGTGTGGATAGTGCATAGAACTTTGGAGATGTTTGCTCACTGGGTGTTAGTTGAATAAGTTTGGCTCTTTATATATCTATTGACCCTATCACCAAAACAGACAGGAACCTTGAAGCCCCATCCCAGCACGTGTTGGGTGAAAGTGCGGCAGGCTCTGTGGGTCAGGAGACGGTTTGTTTCTTAGGATCGCGGTGTGATGTGCCTTTGCATCTGAACCTTCTAATGGAAGCCAAGTTTGCTGTCACATGGCAGAAATAGTCGTGTGACCTTGAACCAATGTTTGCCTTATCTACAGACTTGGTGGCTCGGATTAGAAAAGATGCATCAGGCTCCTTCCAGCATTAATGTCACTTGATTGCACCTGGCGTTGATTCTAGTTAACGTGAGCTCAGAAGTCAGTCCCTGCTCTTCTCCCCCTTTCCCCGTAAGTCACACGGTCACACTGGGCACCCAAGGCCACTGAGCTGCCCCTCCCTGTGCTCTTGTCCACACTTACCCTGTCGTGATGAAAAGCTTTCTCAGTTATCTCCTCCACTGAACTTGGAGCTCTCTGAGGGCAGAAACGGTTTCCTATTCATTGTCTCACTTCCAACGCCTTCCTAGCAAAACGGGCATTGGTACGTTTTTTGTTTGAAAAGGGGGAGGCTCCTGGGAGAAGTGCTCTGCTTTTCATGTTGGCTACATAAATATTAATCTAGGATGGAGTAATTAATGTGGACATGTGTGGGGTCAGCGGGAGGGGAGGGGAATGCTGGTGTCACGCCTCCTTGCTCTGGACCCCTTAGTGGGCTTGTGGGAAAGTTGCTGGAGCCGGGTACCTCCTGTCTCCGTCCTGCAGGAGCAGGTAGATCATGACTGTGCAGATGGCCTTTGCTTTGAGGATGAAGCCACCTCTCCCCTTGGGGACACCCCCTCTCCCACCGTGCAGAAGTCAGCTTGTGGCTGGGCGGAACATCCATAGTGGTACTCACAGAGCAGCACACAGGAAAGGGGGGAGTCACAGTGAGGGAAGGGCGGTGGACAGGAACCGGGTCAAGGAGGAGACGGGAATCTAGAGCCTCCGCTTTGCTCTGGAAGTTCTCAAAGACCTTCCTGGGAAACAATCAGGGACGCTCCACAAGGGAAGGGATATGAACCACACTGCAGAGCACAGAGCTGCCCTCCAGCTTTGAAAACAAACGCTCTGGGGGTGGGTGCAGAACGAGCGGAGGCCATGGGGTGGGAACACGGGCATGCTGGGGACGACGTAGGCTGTGTCCTCAGTGTGTCTGGCAGTTTGCTGGTGGCTTCCACCTGGTGCCTCATTCTGTACCCTTCCCTAAATCCCTCTGTAGATAAAGTACTATAATCCTCAGTACGTAGATCACGAAGTCAGTTCTGCAAGGTTCACTCTGATCCGTCAAATTAGAAGCCACAAAGGCTGAAGTTCCAAACTGTGCGTGTGGCGGGGAGATAAGGGAAGCCCAGGATAAGCAGAGCAATTATGTTGCCCCAACATTATTCAAAGTCAGATTTTTTTTGGGGGGGAAGGTATTTTAGTATTAAAAAATAAAATGAATGCAAATGTGACTTACAGATTAAAGGCACACTGGCAGAGGAAGCGTGCATGGTGGCAGGGTTTCAGGCTATGCTCCCAGCACCCCCAGGGGTGTCGGAGTTCTTGGGTGGAAAACTGAAACACAAGGATGCGTGACTCTCATAGACGAACACTCTGCTGGAATGAAGCTACAGCCATCTAAGGAAGCTGAAAAGCATCTCAGTGTTTTCAGGTGTTAATTCTGGACTGCAATTTCTCTATTTCTGGAAAGGAGGGGGGCAGCGCAAACCGCTTCATTAATGACATTGGGGAGCAGTGTGTGTTCTCGGCCTCCCATCCGGTCGCAGGCCCTCCACTGTTCCATGCACTTATTCCAGACAAGACACCCCCTGGAAGTGTCGTCTATTTGAAATACAAAACCAAGTTGCTGTGTGTTACTCTCTAAATATGGCACATAGAAACATCTGAGTAAGTTTTCCGCTATAGTGTGTGGGTGCATGGAAGGTGGTCTGATTTAACATAGAGACCACGAGATGTCTGTAAGATTTCCACTGGGGAACTTCAGGAGGCACCTGAAAGGAAGGGACAGCTGTCTTCTGGGGTATCTGAAACTGAGTTCGTTCGAGACACCCCTGTAACTTCTGATCTACACATATGACACTCATGGAAAGAGAGAAAAAAAGTTTGAGATATGAGACCCCAAGTTAGAGGTCTCAAGGCAGGTGCTCTGAGCTGATTTGCTGTGGAGCTGTTTGCTGTGCGGGGAGCTCTTACGAAGTGAGAGTTTTGTGTGTATGATGAGACTCTCTGACTCTCCCTCTGAGGTTGGGGTGGGGTGGCGACAGTGTCCACATACATTTCTCCAGCAGAGCAGAATCCTTTGACATCAGCCCCCCGTGCGTTGAGCTGTTCTCTAACAAATCCTAGTAGACCGTCACTCCACACCCCAGACGCTGTTAGGCATTGACTCTGAAAGGTAATCTACCGTAGAGTAGAATTTTAGGGATAAAAGGCGCTTTGGACGTCACTTGGTCAAACCCCCTTACTTTAATAGTGAAGAAACAGAGTGGTGAAGTGACTTGCTTCAGGTCATATTAGTGGCTAATAGTAAAAATGAAATGGGACAGAGGTCTCCTGACCCCCCAGTTCGGTGCTCCGCCCACTGTTGGAAATCTCTACCATCTTTTCCAGGCAACCATGGCAGAATACAAATAATAAAAGAGTCTAGCCCCTTTGGTTACTTTTCCTTCATAACGGGGAGCTCATGACTTATGATATAAACTGAGAAGTTGAAAATGATTTCTCCTTGGGGCGTTATTATTGAGCAAATATTCCCTCTCCTCTCCCTCCCTGCACCGGGATAAAAGGAGGATTAGCCAGGGGACCCGTTTGGCCGAGGAAGTGTGAGCAGACATGGCAATACCGCATCTGAGCAGGCGGTGCTGTTGTGCTTTGGGTTCTAGTGATCTGTCCCTTCACCAGGAGAAGAACTGCTCCAGCTTCCTAGGGCCTAACGTTAAAAGACACGAGATAGCCTTGAACCCAGCCTGGAGCAGCTCTGCTGAAGTGCTGACCTACAGACCCAAGGGCAAGAATAGAGGTTTGCTGTTTGGAACCACGGAGATTTGGGGGGATTGTTTATTACTGCAGCAAAAACAAATACCCTCAAAGAGACCTATCCTTAGATATTTATGTCTTGCCCTCACTTTTCACATTGTGCACAGAAGGTCAGTTTGTCATTTCGTTTTTCAGATGAGAAGATTGCATCCTGGTTGGATTAAATGCTTTATCTCAGGGCATACTTAACGTAGAGGCACAGCCTTAGTTAAGATACATATGTCCTTCCTGACTTTCAGAATTGAGTTTCTTGTGATATTTAAGCATGAGACTCTTATTGCCTTTAAGGTTAAAAAACAACCTAGGCAATCTGGTTTTGCCTATCTCATCTCTATCAATTGATCATCTGTCTATTTTCTATCTATGTACCTGCGTATCTAATCTATCCATCCAACTATGTATTATTTGTTTGCACTAGAGAGAGAGAGTCTGAAAGTCCTGTTGTGTTTACTGTTGTGAGGTTGACATTTCAGCGACTAAGAACTGAGCTGAGCTGATAATGCTTACTGGGTCTGTCGGCATCTGATTATGCCTGTTTCCAGACCCAAGCAGTTGTTAATGAAACAGTTGCTGTTTTGTTGACAGAACATTAATTACTTGATCTTAGGACTCAGTAATTGCACAAGCCCCCTCTGTATACATTACTAATTACATTAGCAATTATATGGCATTTTAAAGACAAAGAAATGACTGCAGCAATTGCACTGTCACAGGTAACCTGCTGTTAGATTTCAATCAAATGCCTAATGTCTCTGTGATGTGCTGAAGCAAGTTCTAGCGGATCTCATGACACCAACTTGAAGGAAACTGGCCTAAGACTTCCTATCTGTGGCCCCGCCGCCCAGTGGGGAGCCCAGCCCCTAGGCAGAGACACTGGAAAAACCTCATTTTCCTTCTCTGTTAAAAGAAAAGCAGACGGAGGAAGCTTGGACAAGAAAAATTAATTCATGTAGTCAACAAATATTTGTCGAATACCACTATCTCAGGTGCCAGGGATGCCGACCTAGTCCGTGACTTCGTGAAGTTTATAATCTTTTGGAGGAGACAGACGTTAAGCAGTAAACACGCATGTGGGGAAATCGGGGCCTGGCCGGGCCAGGGAGTTGCCTGTAGGAGAATTTGAACTTTACCAGGGTCCCGATGTTTCTGCCTTGGTGTGTGCCATGGTTGTTACACACGGGGGTTGGATCAAACGAGATGATTTGTGCAAAAGCACTTGGAAACTTCTGGAGGGCTGCCCAAGATATGGCTCGTGGCTGTGATCACCATTGTGCACGAAAAGCTTTCCTCCTCAACATCACCCAAGGAGTTGCTTAAAATTAGGTGGCATATTGGCAAATCTATAACATGCTTTTGGGGCAGCCTGTCCCTTGCACCTGTGGTCCCCGTATGGTCTTCGTTTTCCAAGGTGGCTCAGGTTTTATTCTTTACGAACAAAGTGATTCATTAAATTCCTAACTAAGTGTAACTTCATTAGGAAGCCTACTTTTCTCGAGAATAAGTTCATGAGAATAAAAACCTTTGTGGGACCCCGTGCTTTAATACCATGAGAGGTGCACGCCTACGGATTTATTGTTGTCATGCACGTGGAATGGGGAGTCCTCTAGGAAGTCACAGCACCCTGTTCCTTTGGAGTCCCACCTGGCAGGGGAGGGATACAAGAAGACAGTCCATTCTCCCCTTTTCGCAAGAGAACAGACTGAAGCCAGTGTGGCCTGTGAGGTACAAAGGCATCAGGAGAACAGCCACCTACAGTTGCTGCTGGGTTTCAGTGGAACAGGGGGAGTAGAATGGGACTGGCCGCAGTGCCCTAGGCCCTTGTCACTTCTCCCTCCAAAGCATTATGCCCAATGAAAAAAGGCACAAAAGATTATATACTCTGTAATTCCACTTACATGGAATTGTAGGAGAGACAAACTAATTGTAGAGGTAGAAAACAGATCTACAGGTGTTTGCAGTCGGAGTTGTGGGTGTCGACTGCAAGAGGCACAAGAGTGTGTTTGGGGATGATGGAAACATTTGCTATCTTGATTGGTTGGGTGGTGTAAGTTCACCAGAACTTAACTGTATACCTTAAATGGATGTATTTTACTATATAAGTCATAACTAATCACGGGTTGTTTTTAAAATTTAAAAAAAGGGTTTTAAAGATAGATTCTGTAAAATATAAAGTCTCTAAACTAGAGAACAAGCTTGAGATGCTGTCACAGACTGCAAAGTAAAGGACAAAGGTATAAAAGCAATCAGAGGAGTAATTACAGGTGTGAAGGACAGATAATTATGGACATTCAACATACAATAATGACTGTCCTAAAGAAGAGAACAAGAGGAAATGAAGTGGACGATTTAAAACAATCGTAGGAAAAAGGGGAGATTGATAGATAGGTAGACCTGTTATATACACATTGTAGAATTAATAACAGGATACAGTAACTTCTCAATCCAGAAGAAAAAGAAAAAATAGTGCATAGAGTCAAATACGAAAAACAAAACAGTGAAACAGCACAAAACATGGAAAATGGTGTATTCAGCTGGGTGCGGTGGCTCACGCCTGTAATCCTAGCACTCTGGGAGGCTGAGGTGGGAGGATAGCTTGAGGTCAGGAGTTCAAGACCAGCTTGAGCAAGAGCGAGACCCTGTGTCTACCAAAAATAGAAAAAATTAGCTGGGCAACTAAAAATAGAAACAAAAATTAGCTGGGTATGGTGGTGAGCACCTGTAGTCCTAGCTACTGGGGAGGCCGAGGCAGGAGGATTGCTTGAACCCAGGAGTTTGAGTTTGCTGTGAGCTAGGCTGATGCCACAGCACTCTAGCCTGGGCAACAGAGTGAGACTCTGTCTCAAAATAAAAAGAAAAGGGTGTATTCAATGTGAAACTAAGCATATCATATATAACGTTAGACATAAATGTATTAATCTTCCTCATAATAAAAAAAATTTTGAATTTCTCAAATAATGACGATTTAAGCACAGATGTTTGATTTTTCTTCCATTTTTAATTGAAATGACCAGTAGAATATGGATCAAAGAAAAGTATAAGGAAATCTACATTCTTCCTAGATGTTAGGGAAAGAAACAATTATGGGACCAAATTCAAGAAAGATAACTTGAACACTTACTGTCCAAGAAAGCTTTCCAAGTAGTGGGCAGAGGACATATTGGGCCCCATGAACATTCCTTAATTCTTAGGAGTAATGACTGGATATAAGGGCAGATTACAGGGCAAATGGATAGTAATACTCCCCTTAAAGCCTTTTTAGTCACTACTTATCAGTGATATTCGGTGGCAGTTATCCCATAAAATCCTCAAATAGCCAGGTACATCCAGTCCAAAGCCGGTAGTGACAGTAAAATGGCTTTTATTCTAATAAAACAGCAGAGTTCTTCTCTGACGTGGAAAATGGTGGCACCAGAAAGGAAGATGGATAAAGTTTAGGAGCACAGCCCTCGAAGTCCTCGATATAATTGCTTAGCAAAAAGTACACAGTCTGGCTAGTCTCAATGATTAATAATATCGATTAATAGATATCTTTCCATCTTAAAATGTCACCTTTTCCAATATCCTGAACTATTTTTAAAAAAACTATCATATGTTAGGCCACAAAGAAAATGTCCCCAAACACCCCACAAGGGTCTGAATATTTGTGTTCCCCCCAAAATTCATATATTGGAATCCTAACCTCCAAGGTGATGATATCAGGAGATGGGGACTTTAGGAGGTGATTAGGTCATGAGGGTGGAGCCCTCATGAACACAATTCGTATCCTTATAAGAGAGACTCCCCTGATTTTGGACTTCGCAGCTTTCAAAACTGTGAGAAAAAAAAATTATACATAAGCCACCCAGTCTATGGTATTTTGTTATAGCAGCCCCAAATGGACTAAGACATACCCCAAATCAGAATTTGTATAGAACACACTATGAAATGATTTAAGAAAAGTAGAAACGAAAGACAAAGTTATGAAGTAAAAATCTCCTTTGCTTAGAAATTGTAATAGAATTAGAAAGCACTACTAAATTATACCTGGATCAAAAAATGCAAAACCATAATTAAGAATGTGAGGTCCATGGGTAAGCAACAAAAGCTGATGACATGGAACAAACTAGAAAGATGTCTTGAAAGGATCCTGACGTAGTCCTAAGAATTGAGAGGAGAGGTGAACAAAGAAATCGCAAGAAAGTTGAGTCAAGATTGTGCCAGGACTTTAGGCAGTGTAGCTAATGATGCCTCACTAAGGCATGCTGGTTCAGTAGATAAAAACAATAGTTACTATGGCTCCACAAATGGGAAAATTACAATTTAAAACCAGTGGGTTGAGGTCAAAGCTGGAATCAGAGAGAAATTAAATAACATCTAATTTTTTCATTTCTGATAAGTGAAAAGGTAAATAAACTTCACTTAAATTACCAACAGAAAAATTACCACCTACACCATCCCCCAAAAGAAAAGTAATAAGAAAAAAAGGTAAATTTTGAAATATTAAAAAAGAATTAGTAATCAATTCAAGAATTGGTTCTTTGGAGAAAAAATACCAAATTACTAAAAGTCTAGCAAAAATTATACTCAGACCACAAGAAAAAAAAATAGGAACCATGTATAATTCTGTGCTAATCAATTGGAAATTCTCAATGCCATGGTCATTTATACAGAAAAAATTAAAGTGATAATATTGACACCAGATGAAATACAAGTTCTTAATTATTCAATAATAATGGGGAAAACAGGAAAAGCTGTCAGTAAATTATCTCCAGAAAGGCTCCAAGTCCAGAAGTTTTTATGAGCAAGTTTTACATTTTTTTCAAGTAAAATAATTCTCTCCTGTTATGTAAGCTAGAAAATAACAAAATTATCCCAATTTATCTTATGATTCTACAGGTCCCTCAAGAACACAAGCTTAGTACTGCTAAGAATGAAAAATATAAACCAATCTTACTTTTGACTTGACTAGCAAATTAAATCTAGCAGCTTATTTAAAGAATATAGCATAATCAGGAAAGCAAAAATTGTTTGATGATAGAAAATCTATTGATATAATTCATCATCCGTAGAAATCAAAGGAGAAGGAGTCATGTGATTTCTACTAGATGCCAAAACACATTTGATAATTTTCAATATCATTCCTGATTTTTAATAAAAATTTTTAAAAAGATACCTCTTAGCAACAAAGAATAGAAGAGTTCCTTAACCAGATCGAGAATATTTATGTCCAATTGGCCAATAACATATTTAATGGGAAAACCTAGATATTAAAGTCAGACCCAGCCATGTAAGCTTGCCATCATTACTACTTTTTAATATTTTCCTGGCACTCTTTGTCAACAGTAAGTCCACAGAAAGAAATATGAAGTATAAATATTGGGAAGAAGAGAAAAATTATTTGTCTCAGAGGTGACAAGGATAATATCCTTGGGCTTGAATTTTTGGAAACCAAACTTTCCTTATTTTCTGCTTTTGCCTGTTCTCATTTCATCCCTGAAGTAATGAACACATGGCCTATTAGTTGCTTAAAGTGGGGAGAGAAAGAAAAGGGATTTGTATTAGGAAGAAAGGAAAAAAAAATGGGAGTAGCTAAAAAATGACACTTTATATATTATATATACACACACGTATATACAAATCTGGAGAAGATACCTTAAAATGTTAACAGGGCTTATTTCTCAACGCTAAGATTACAATCGATTATTTTTTCTTTATATTTTTCTATAGTTCCAAATGTTCTACAGCGAACATTTTCTACTCATGTAATAGAAAAATTCACAGTATTTTTCAAAAACTGAAGGCAAATATGGAGAGGAAAGGTGTCCAAATTATGGCAGAAATGGCTGGTGGGGATTTGGGGAGAAGGATCCCAAGGGGATATGTCATTGGGCTGCATCGAAAGAACCACAGCTTTGGGACCAGAAGATTTGAATCCCATCCAGGTTGCATCACATGTAAATGTGTTCATTCCAGGCAACTCATGTAACTCTCTGAGCCTCAGTTTCCCTTGGGGAAGACTCATCATTCTTCATGTCCCCACCTGGAGGGGCTGCCCTGGAGAGACAGGGCTTTTTACCTTGTGTGGCACTGCAGCAATGTACGGTTCGGCCAACCATGGGACACCATTGGCCAGGACCATACATGCATTTTGTCACATAGTATCTATTCATTTCTTCCATTTTCATTCTCACTCAAAAGTTACAAAAGTCTCCTAGTGTATGCAATAAATTGCTGTGGTCACCCCCCCCCCATGACAGCTTTATTTGTGGGGGAAATGACTATACAGTTTCAAACGAATGTGGAAGGGGTTCCATACTTGGTTGGATTCATACGGCTTGTTAACACATTCGAGAGTCCACCCCCATTTGGCTCTGAATTTGTTAAGTCCATCAGCACGGACTGAAATTTTAGATTTCAGGACCCAAATTGTGGCTTCAACCACAGATTTTTCTCCTTCCTGCAAATAATGCTGGGAGTCTAGCAACGCTAAATACTGGATTCCAAAAAAAAAAAAAAATTTGCTTGAATAACTACTCTGGTGGCTGCAGGTTTCTAGTGGTTCTTAATTTTGTGGAATATGAGGATGGTACTATAATAATCTCATGTGTTCTATTAACTCTTTGAACTCTTTAAAAAATGGGGCTCGTGAGAGGCTGTGAAGGGGCCACACCCATTCCCACAGAAGGCAGCCCAGGGAGCTGCAGGACACACCAGGCCACGGTCCTCTGGTTAAGACTGAGCAGAACTGTAATTTGGGAAACGAAATTTTAGACATCAATTTCTCTGCTTGCCAAGTCACAGGAAAAATAAAAATTTGAATTAGACTTTAAGACCTTTGGACTTTTAATTCTGCATGTTAAGGAGATTTAACTTTCGATGTTCATTCTTTGGGGCGTAAACTTCTTTGGACTTTCCTTAGAAGAGGATTTAATTTTTGGACTTCAGTTATCTAACTTGGAATTTCTGAACGGGAGGGAGGTTTCTGTTCAAATTTGATCTCCTTTGTGTTGCTGGAATTCTTTTATTGAGTATTTTCATATTGTTATTTCAGCACATTGCAGACCCTCTGAAAAGCGTTATATTAGACAATATGGCTGAACATTTTGGTTGGGGGGAGAAAAACAGAATAGGAAGTAAATTTGTGCTTAAGTTAGTTAAATTAATATACTCTTTGGACCCACGTAGAGTCTTCTGACGGCAAATTTTTAACTGTCCACCTTCAGTCCCAGAAAGATTCTCCCAGGGAACTGTGGCTGGTAGCAGGGAACTGGCTCAAAAAGATGGGACCAGGACAGTTGGAGAGAGAGTTCTCTCAGGGAAAATAACTGCAACTTTGGGTGACCCTAAGCTTCATGGTTAAACTCAGTGGGTTAGGAGAACAAAGAACTGGGACGTTTTAAAAGAAGTCATTTCTCTCCATATATTTCCACGAGTAACACTCCTGGATCTCTGGTCCCCATGCCACACATCCCGAGGAGCCTTTGCAGATGGATCTCGGTTGGGTGGGTCTCATCCAGCCCCAGTCTGTGAGCACAAGGGTTTGCTCTCTTCCCTCTGGTCCTGGATTCTCAGTAAATGCATCTGCTGTGGTCCCGAACTCGTACTTGGGTAGGCTGCCCCAGGGTCTGCACCGCGGGGAGTGGGCTGGGCAGGGAATGTTAACAGGCTCATTGTGCACCTCGGCCCCACTCTCCGATAACTTTTATCAGTAATAAACCTAATGTTTTCCTCTTCACTTGCCTGGCTCCTGTTCTACCCTTCAGTAGGTTCTGAACTTGGGCAAGAACAGGGATATTGTTTACTCTATAGAGCTTCCAATAAACTTCATTTTTAAAGGCTGAATTATAAGCCCCTACACCTCCATACAAAGTTATATTTACAGGTTAAGTATTGAATGGAAGTGAAAATATGTTGTCACTTGCTAATCACTACATAGTTTGGTCAATTATCATAGTTACTTTTATTGGTTCTAAGATAATCATCACCTACTTTTGCAAATCAGAATTTGAAAGGGCTCTGCTCGCTGCAGTGGACGAATGGTGTGAAAAACTACCACTTCTTGATTTCCTGTTCTGCGCTGGGCACTCAAGATGATTTCTTGTTTTATTGACATCACAGAATGCCCCCAGAATGTTGGGAACAATAGGAAGTTCCTGGGAGTACACTGCAATGAATGCCAACGGGGCACCCTGGGTGTCATCCTTATAAAATCATTTTTCATGAATCCAGAACGGGAGTAACATTTGTTATTGCTATTGCCTCATGCAAGAAGAGCTGTGGGCAGGGGCTGCTCCCACTCTGTATTCTCATTCAAGGTTGCAAGAGGGCATGGGGTTAGCACTTCCTCTCTTCTAAGTTGATGTCTTTGTGTGTCAACTTCCCATTAGCTATTCTGTCGACACCCCCGTCCGGCCCCAGCTGCCCGGTGGACTCTATCCCCCAAGCAGAGATAATGAGACAGTGCTACTTATATAACCTGGTCTGATTAGAGTCTTGGATCTTTGCACCTCAACAGCTGTGTGTTGTCACCAATGGAAATTTTTAACTCATCTGCCAATTCCCTGGTTGCCCAAATAAATGGCTGAAAGAGTGGCGGCTGTTTCATCGTTTATTAGAACAGAATTTAGGTTCTGATAAACCCTAATGCTGAAAATTAGCTCCGAGGAAACTGCGGCTGCAGTTCTTGGTCTCTGGCTGATAGGAACTAGTAGAATGTATTCAGGTGGGTTTCTTTTTTCTTTCTTTTTTTTTTTTTTTTTTTAAATCCTGTAGCCAGTTCAGCACTCAAATTACTTCTGAGCTATTTTTAAAAATGTAATAGGACCAATACTTCGGAGAGCCAGGTGCAGTGTGAGGAGGATCAGAAAGCATCTATTACGGGCTCGACATTTGCTCTCCCACAACGCCTTGAATGATATTGAAAAAGCTCTTCCTGGTCTTCTCGGTGGCTTCGCCATGCACGTCGCTGGAGTCCTCGGGGTGCTTGCAAGACTTGCCGTGGATGGAGAAGTCGTTTTAACCTGCGAAGTCATGTTGGAATCAGCCTTTGGATACTGGCAAAGCCACAGGCATCACTGTCGTTTCAGACTGTGGGTTACATACGTTGAGAGGCGGCCCCCAGGGCTAGAGGTGTGTGCATCTACTCACCCAAAACTTGGGCGCCTGGGCATTCTTTTCGAGGTCTCTGAAGAAAGAGGCATTGCATCCTTGGTGGTGTGTTCACGTGTCTCGTGACATTTCAGATTTAGAAAAAAAAGACTCAAAGTTAATTTTCAAATGCATTCTAGAACTTTCCTTCTTTTCTGATATCATGGAGCAGAAACCCTCTTTTCATCACCACCCTCCTCTGACTCCTTCGTGCACAATCCTTGGGGGTTGTAATTCATTGGCCTTTTCTTCACAGACAAAAATGATCAACAGATCAACCATGTGCCAAAATACACCATGTACCAAAATACCCAAAATACACCCAACTGGGAGCTGAGAGGAAGAGGAGGAGGCCACTGAGTGAAGATGTCAGATACAGCTCCTGGCCTCACTGGAACTTACTATCTAGTGAGCAAATTCTTTCATTTTATTCCCCCTGGCAGGAAAAGTCTTTTTCTTTTTTCTCTCCCAAGCTGTTGCTCATTTTGGCCATGTCTTTCCCAAACCTTTCCAAGTTCTCTCAATTCTTTCTTTCTTTCCAAGACCCAGCTTGAATCTAGTACAAGAAAACAATAATCTTATTTTAAAAGATTTTTTAAATTCAAAAAATACAACATCTTGCTTATATTATTTTAAAATTCAAAGGGGAAATCAGGGGAATTAGAGTCAGGGTTAGGTTCTGGCTCCGTCATCGCCTGGATCTTAGACTTCTGGCGACGTCCCTAACGTGTCTCAGCCTTAGTTACGTTACTTGTAAAACACGGATAGCAACAGCCGATTAAGGGCTTGGTAGGCGTGTTGGAGGCTGAGTGTGGGAATCTGCTTGTACTGATTCCTTCTTGAGTAAAAAATGTGAAAATATAAGAATACTATTGTCTTTTTATGAATTAAAATGAAACAGGCCCATGGATCTCAGAAACAGCAGCAACACACACAGCACCACGTCTGCGATACCTTTCCTAGGCAGGACAGAGTCTGCCCTTCAGGGCCCATGGCCAGTGGCTCGTGCCTGTCCTCCCCACGGGCCACCTCGTCGCCCCATGTTGACAAACCTGCGTCTTCCATAGGTGGTGAGGTTCCCGGGGAAATGTGGACACATGGTGCTGACCTCACGGCTCGCAAAGCACACTCACGTGTGCAATCACGTCATCTCACTTCAACTTTGCAACGACCAAAGTTCTCTTCTATGTGCCTGGTTCTCCCCCGTGTGTCCGTGTTGTCCGCCTTGCCTATCCCGGGACATACCTGGGTGCTTTTCCTCAGCCGTTGCCAGCGTGCTTGCTCAAGGTTCTGTCTGAGCAGAAGCTTTCTGGCCTCAGTTGTCAGAGAAGCTCCGCCGATGACTCTGTTGAGAAATGCTCGTTGCCGACTCATCCCTCGGTGAGAGGGAAACGGCCCTTTCTGCCGCGTATTGACCGTTGAGTTTTACATCTTGGTTGATTCTGGAAGCTTGTGTTCTCTGACCAGCTGTGCCTGGGTGGACAGACGCTCTGTAGTCCACCCCTGTAGGACACAACACTGGTTCCAAGATGAGCTGATTCCCTAGTGCACACGAGCAAGGACACTGTGACGCTGTCTCTATGAATGTTCTTTCTGATGGCAGCAGACTGGACCTCACTGTCTACCCTATTTTGTCTCCAGTGACATATATGTGGGCTCTCTGCATGTATGTCCTTGCTGGCATCTTTGCCTGAATTAGAAATGGGGTCCCCACCCCCCTGGTCCTTGAGGGTGGGCCTGAGCCTATGTGGGGGCATGGTGTTCCTCTTCCTCCCCTGTTCCTTGTCCAGCTTGAGGACACCAGGGTGGGGGCAGGGTGAAGAGGAAACACACAGGCACCATGTGTCCTGCCTGCGCTAAGCCTTAGATACTTCTCCCCTTGGATTTATCTTTATGTGTCTCTTACATATACACTTACTAAGGTATAATTGACATATAATAAACTGCACATAAAGTGAAAGTTTTGGCATCTGTCAACACCCATGCAACCAGCACCACAATCAAGATTGTGACTATATCCATCACCCTTCAGAACTTTCCCTGAGCCTATGAGTAATTTTCTACTGATCTGCTTCCTGTCACTATAGATTAGTGTGCTGTTTCGAGAATTATATATAAATGGAATCATACAGTGTGTAGGTTTTTTTAAGAAAAATTATTGAGATATAATTTACATACAATAAATTTGTTTTAAATCTATTCATCGGGGCTTTCCAGAGAAACAGAACCAATAGTGCATGTGTGTGTGTTCATGGAGGGAGGGAGGAAGATATTGGGTTATTTTAAGGAACTGGCTCACACCATTACTGGGGCTGGCAGGTCTGAAATTTTCAGGGCAGGCCGGCAGGATGGAAACTCAGGCAGGAGTCCGTGTTACAGTCTCGAGGCAGAATTTCTTCTGGAAACCTCAGTTTTTGCTCTGAAGACCTTCAACTGTTCGGGTAAGGCCCACCCCCATTGTTGGGGGTAATCTCTTTACTTAGTCAACTGACTAGATGTTAACCACATCTACCAAGTCCCTTCCCAGCTACACCTAGAGTAAGTAGTGTGTGATTAAATAACTGGGTGCTAACGGCCTAGCCAAGTCGGTGCACAAAACTAACATCACAGGGCACAATGGAATAGTTTTCGTCTATTTACTAAAGTGGAGCCCCCCATCATCACAATCAGATTTGTTTGATTGTGATCGAATTGTTGATCAGATCATCCCAGTTCCATCACCCGAGGCCTTAAACACTTTTTCCCTTGGATTTAGTTTTCTGTGTCTTTTGTCTGTCATTGAGGTCATCAGAGAAAAAAGGGAGTAGATGCATCTGGTCTACTTACTTCTCCAGCTCTTCTAATCGAACAAATTTGAGCAAGGCTTTTCCATAGTCACCTTCTGTTTGTCTGTTGCTTATCTGTATGTTAGCATTGACCTCCCTCTCCAACAAGGTTTGATTCTTTGATTCACAGTCCAGAACATACAGTTCTACCATCTGCACTGAGTGCTGCTCCGTGTTCATAGATGTGTGTTCATAGATGTCATCTCATTTCAGTCTTACCACACCCCCTCGAGGGAAACAGGAGTTGGCCCATTTTGCAGGACAAGGGAGGGAACCTACGAGAGGCCAAGAGCTGACACAAGCAGTCAGCGGTTTAACTGAGACTTGAAAACAGTCCTTCTGGTCCAAGCCCTTCCACCGCAGCCCCGCTGCCTGCTCCAGATGTCGGCTACTCTACGTGCTTTAAAGAGCCTGTTACGGTGTCATATGCCGATGACTAAGTACTGCTGGGGCGGGGTGGGGGGCGGAGGAACGCCCTGTGAAGGTCCTGACCCAAGCAGAGAGCTTGGCTCAGCAGGCCGGTTCACCTGGAATTTCCACCCATCCCTGAGACAGGACCCCACAGAAAGGCACTAGTATTTCTGTCGTATTTCTTTGTTACCACTGTTGGAGTCCTTGGTTTCTAGAAAACTCAGTTAGAATGTGTTGGGGAAGGCATTCTTGCCAGGTTTATCCCCTGTTGTCTTTCTCTTGCCAACATCGTCCTGCGACAGGCAGAAGGCAGCCCAGGGCTTCTCCGAGGGAGGGCCCTGGGGCACTTTGCCTGAGGCTTTGCGGCTCCTCCGCTCCTTCCCGCCTCCTCCAGCTGCTGCCTGAGCCACCGGCTCCCTCTCCTCTGCCACCCTGATGAATGTCAAGGTGAGGCTCCACCTTCCGCTGTCATGTCCCGGGGGTTGATGTCATCAATCACATCTCCTGTGTTCTCAAAGGAACGGCCCCTCTTCTCTCTCGACATCCAAATGTGTCCTGTGGGTTAGAATCTTGGTGCAACTTCCTATTTCTCTTTGACTTCTCCTTCTGTGCCTGAGGCTCTGAGCATTTACTGAGCTGAAGTTTTCTTCTTCGTGGCACTCAGCTCCATGCCAGCACGGACTGCCATGCTGGGGAACATTTCCTCTGTTCTTTAAAGATGAAATCCATGCTGCCCTTGCTCTTCATTTGATCTCTTGTTCCACTCTCTGACATTCCTGCTTAGAAAAATAACTACCAAAAAAAACCAAGTCAAACAATTATGAAGGAAAGAGTAGGGGAACTCTCCATGTAAATTAGCACAAACCTGGGGCCTTGGGACATAGAAGAAGCCTGACCACATGAGCATTTCCTCAGGCTTTTGAACACCCGACTCTACCATGGATGCACCAACCCTGCCCAGCCTGAAGAAAGGGCCAGTTTTGTAAAAGGCTTGTTAAACAGGAAGAGATGTCTCTTTAGTTTCCCTGCAAAGCCAGGGGTAAGTTTCCCAGAAGAGCTGGTTAATTTCTGTGCCCACCTGTTGCACACTCAGTGACTTCAGGGAAGTGGTAGATTCTTGGGCCTCCGCTCACGTGTGCAGATATAAGGATAATAAAGATGAGAACCAGTTGCTTTAAGTTCTTAAAAATAAGAAAGTGAAGGCACCGGAGCATCGCCTAGTAGGTGATTTTTGTGGCTGATGCCATGGAAATCTGCATAATTTCAGATCTATTTATATAATCCTTGACAGGTCACAAGTTCTGATTTGTTGGCTTACAAAATATGATCACCTTGGTTATAGGTGAGCCTGTGCTATGTGAGGTCATTGTAGTAACTAATTTTTCTTGGATGGTGTCAAACATGACTGAGTTCTACCAAACCATGCACTCAATGAGTCATATTATGGAGATGATACAGTGCAGTTACCAGGTGGTTCTGCTAATAATTAGAAACACATTTCTATATTTCATAGGAACGAGGAAAGGAAAACATCACCAGGAAAATGTTACATGTGGGGACAATTATTCAACAGGCCCTTGGCTGGGATTTGTGGATATGAACATAATTCAGAGGCAAAAATGAAATACTGGAATAATACATGGAGATTTCTTCTACTGATGCAGAGTCCCAGAACACAAGAATTAACATTCAGCCAAGTCTTGATTATTCAAGGCCCGATGACCCCATTTGTAGATTACCAAGCCTTTCCCTCCCTCTCTCAATCTCATTGTCAAACACTTCTCAAATTTGAGTCATATATTCAGAAATTAGGAATTTAGAATCGAAAAAAATAAATTCAAAAGGCCATGGTGTTTCTTAAACTATTTATAATTGTATTAAAATGTACACAAAACAAATGTAAGATTAAATTCTTATGCTTTTATAATAAAAATAGTTCACAAAGTAAAAAAATTAAAATCATAAAATCAATAAAGTCAATATTAGCAACATTAATTTACAGTGATGGATGATGTTGTTTTGCTGAAACAACACGGGATAGTGCAGTCTTCTCACGTGACCAGGGGCAGGGGAGAGCCAGGTATCGGAAATTGGTGTTGGACATCCACACCTTCCAACTCCTCCTATAGGACATGGTACTTTTTGCCCAGGGATCAGTGAACCCTGGCTTGAGGCACACTGTTTTTTGTCATTCATGTGGAACTGAATTTCTTCTTCCATTCTGTATTCTAAGGTCTCCTACGGAAAGGGGACAATACGAAACCAAAACGCATCAGATTCCCTTCTTGTTAGTAAGAGTTGTTGCTAAAGGGAATTTAGGGTTCTTGGTAGATTTCGACTGGATAAACTTTTGACCTCCTTTCATTGGTTTCTCATTGCCGTGGCTATTGCAGGATTATCCACAATGCTGTCTCTCCAGAATCGCCTGCCTACTGCACAGGGCTGTAGCGTGGCAGGCAGACACATGCCTGCTCCCGAAACTCCCACATTGATTTTTGAATGACAGGAACACATCTATTAGCCTGCCTTACATTGTAAGTGGATCCACTTGAAAGCGCAGCCAGCTCATGTATTGTGATGTAAATGGTGCTGTTCCACACGCGGCACTTTCATCTCCTAAGTGTTTCACAAACACAGACTAATTAATAATCCTCTTTTCAGTGCTGCCAGGGAGGAGTTGTAAGGAAAGAGTGATGGGTGGCTTTCCAGATAAACACATGTTAATTTTTATCCCAGGCTAAGGGGAAGGAAACAAAAATGTACAGAGCGGAATACTTACTGTATCTGCCACTGTGACATTCCTTATTTTATTTAAACCTCACAATGATGTTGGCAGGGAAAGAATCTTGGCATAGAGGTCTCCTTATCACCATTTTTACAGATGGGGAAATTGCAGCTCATAAAGATAATTTGCTGATAATTGTACAGTTACAGTAAGGAACAGAAGCAGGATTTGAACTCAGGTCTGCTGGTTTCCAAGGCTCATGCTCATTCTGCTACTCCTCAGCGCAAAGAATGGAAGTTTAGCATTTCCACTGTATCAGTCATTATTGTTGTTGTTAATAACAAGTACTATTATTTCATGATCCTAATATTTCAAATTTATGCAGCCCTGATCTTCAAGGCACTTGAAGTTCTATGCAACTATTCTGCTCTTGCTCAGTTCAGAAATGGTAAATATTTGGATTTGGTATTAGAAGTCATTTTGGTCTCATTCCTGTTTTAAAAGCAATTTTTCATGGGTTCAAACTCTTGGACTTGTGAAAATCTGGAATTGAAAACAATGCTTGCTTTGTCCTCAAAAGTCACAGCCATGACACACCAGATGTTCTGGTTTATGATAAAAAAAATTCTTGTTAACTTTTAATGGAAGAAAACAGAGGCCGGTGGTTAGGACACATCCTTTACTCTTTTTAATTTTCACTTGCAAAGAACTGGGACTGGGGCTTCTCCTGGGTGTGCCACTCACTTCCGAGCACGCTGAGTGCTTGAGAACTATCTCCTGGGCACGGTGCCCATCGTTCTACTCCAGCTTTTCCTGTTGGATCACAGGATATCCATAAACAAATCATGGTCCCATTGCTGTTCGCTTTTTTGTCCTCAAACTGACTGGAGTGGACCCCATGCCCTGCCTGCTTCCCTTCTTGGCACCTGTCAGATAAGCAGCTGGGGCCGTTGAGAGCAAAACGTTAACTGGCCCCAAGGCTGGACCAAGTGCTGAAGTTCTGCTCTTCCAAATATGATGAACTAGAGATCGGGGAGTCTCAGTGCTCGTTCCGTTCCTGCACTGGCAAGTGGGAACACTGGGATTCAGACCCAAGTCTGTGGGTCTTTGAAAGCCCACGACGAAGCTGTGGTTGTTGTCGAATTTACTGAGCCTCTATCGCATGTAGGCACTTCACATACTCAATCCATTGTTAAGTTTTTATGGCGTGCCTGCCTGTGCCAAGTACTATTCTAGGTGCTGGGAATATAGCAATGAAGTTAACAGCCAAAAAAAAAAAATTCAACCCTCATTGAGCTTACACTTTCTGAGGTACCTATATATTTCTTTATTTAATCCTAATAACTATATGTGTGTATGGTTATATGTATACACACATACAAATGTACATATATATATATGTGCAGAGTTATTATAGTCCTTGCTTTGCATTTAAGAAGAATAAGACTCAGTACAGTAGTTTATTCAAGATTACATAGTTAAGGATTGTAGAACTTGAATTTGAAACCAGGTCTCTGAATGTTTAGCTATTTTATTTCCATTTTATCACATTGTCTTCTGTTCCTAAAATATATGGAAAATACGGCTTTCCTGTTCAAAGTGGGATCAGCTTTAGGACAATACCAAAAAACGCCCCATTCAGTACTACCAGTGGTGTGACAGTCCATGCACTGTTTCAACGGGTTTTCTGGAGCCAGGAGATGAATCCCTTTTTGTGTATTATTCATTATAGGAAATTCCTGTGGGACAAGTACTTTTATTTATTGTTTGGGGAACTGCCTGTATCTTATTCTTTGTATTTGTCAGGATCTGGTGGAGAAAGTGAAGGCGGCGGCCACTGGGCTGGCTCTCAAGTGTCGTCTGCAAGGTCAAAGGGAAGCTGACACATGGTGGGAGAATGAAGGAGCTCACAACACAACGTAGCTCCCCCCTTTTTCTGGAATGACCACGGTGCAAAGCAGACAGTGTGAAGACATCCAGACCAAAGACGTTCATTCACCAGGAAACATAAAAGAACTTTTCATGGAACCGATGGAAATTCTGACCAAGCTCATGGCCATAACAATAAATTTTAAAAACAACAAGTTTTCTGTAAAACAATAGCTGAAAGCAGAGATGCAACAGTTCAATGAAAATAAGCAACAAAATAGAAAATTATGAGATATAAGCTGGCACAGATTATGAAAATAGTGGAAGAAAAAAATAAAACCAAGTGAGAAATTTAAAGCCACGTTTTAAGGAACATAAAAGAGTACAAGAGTGAGAAATGTAGCAAGCATACAAATGTCCTAAGAGTTCAGAGCAGTTAGAGAAACTATGATATGTAAGAATGATGGAGAATAGAGATCCAACATATGCACAACTGGCGTCTCCGGCAGGAAGAACCAGAAGGAAGGAAGAGAGAAAATATTTTAATGTTATAATTATAAGTTTTCAGAAATAAAAGAAGGCTTGAATCTACTCATTGAAAGGGAACACTGTCTCCCAGGGGAAAAAAATGACACAGAACAATCAACATCAAGATATACCCTGGTAAAGTCACTGGGCTTCAAATATAAAAACAGACTCTTTGGGGCAGGCAGACAAAAAGATAAGTAGGGTGACTCTGGGATGATCCCAGTTTCTGTCTGTTCTCCAGCCATAATTATTCAAGGTGTTCCCCTTCGCTCTCAAAAGTGTCTTGATTTATACAATAAATTACAGAAGTGCCTTGCTTATATAATGTAAGGGGAAAAATAAACGGGAATGAGAAAGAGAGGCATGGCTTCAGACATCTCCACGGCAACATTCATTCAACACTAGAAGATAGCTAAGCAAACAAAATAACTCTTGTGATGTCCTCACATAAAGTGTAGTCCCCCCCAAATTTTATACTCAATCAGCCATTCATATGGAAATAATATCTTTTTGATATGCAGAAACCAAGGAGTGTAATTCTCCTGAGTCCTTCTTGAATTAATTGCTGGAAAACAATCTTCTGTTAACCAAGAAAGGAAGGGAGGAGCTGTAGCAGTTGTGCCCCAATTTCAACTCATCTCTTTACCTTCCCCTTAGGTACTTCTCTCTGCATTCCCTACTTCAGTTAATCATATCACAAAATCCGATTGTTTAACTGGCAAATTGGGAGTTACTCCCATCACTCACCCTCCTCATTCTGACATCTAATTCATCAATAAGTCCTGTCAAACTGTGAAGCTTTCAAGTCCTTCCTCTACTTTCCATCTCCATTGCCAAGCCTTAGTTCAGGTAGGAGTTATTCTTGTCTGGACTACTGCAATAGTCCCCTAATTGCAGGAGCAATTTTAAAACATTTCACAACTGCTATGGCATAGGTGCTTACCATCCGGGAAGGATACCAGTCGTAAGCAACGGTCCAGCACAGTGGTGCTTATCAGCTGTCTTTTGACCCTTGCTTAATTAGTCTCCTTGCCTCTGGTATCTACTAACTCCATTCCATAACCCACACTGTAGTTATTATGATTTTTCTAAGATATAAAGTTGATCATGTCCCTCCTTGAGTAAAGTTCATTTTATAGCTTTACGCTACCTGCAGTATATAGTTCTCTGTATGAAGTCTAAACTCTTTGGCATGATGAACAAGGTCCTTCCAGACCTCGTCCCCACCTAAGTCATAAAGTTTCAGATCTCATCACTCTGTCACATTTAGTGCCCTGCAGCCACTCTGAACTTCTTGCAGTTTGGTGAATGCACCAAAGGCTCTCTGAGATTCCAGTGCGTGGTTAACGAGTTGTGTCTTATCTGGAAAAGGAGTGGAATGTATGTTCCCCTAAAAGGCCCCAATTCAGATTCTGGGATTATATCTGAAGAAGAAAATCCACACGGGGTAAGTTCCAGGGCCCAAGCAACTTGCCCAACAGGCCACCAGCCAGAGGTCTCTTCTTCCTCACGTCCCTTCCATCTTGACTTGCCTGTGTTTGCTACACAACCGGCTACATTACATTATAGACACACTTCAACTTTTTTTAATTAGTTGACCTGCAAGATAGTCCCTAAGGAGTGGATTCTCAAAGTGATGCCATTTCCTATCATTTGTGACAGACCAGCTCCCTCTCCCAGATGACAAGGGGGTGCTGCCTCGGGGAATGGGAACCCACTTGTGCAACAAGCATTTGTTGGGCGTCTCAGGGACGGGGCTTGGTGCTCCCCATACAGCATGGAGACTGGGACGGTCCCTGTCCTCATGAGCCTTCAGTCCAAAGTCAAGGCACACAACAGACAGGAAGCAAGTGGACACAAATTATGACCAGGTCACCTGCAGAGAGCAGTTACAGGGACTAAGCTGAGGAAGCAGCATCCACAGGGTCACACCCTGAGTAGATGATATTTAAACCAAGGCCCTGAGGATGAGGAGGCACCAGCCGTGCAGAGATCAAGGGAAAGAATGTTCTAGGGAGAGAGCTTGTCTTCATTAAGAAAAGCAAAAACACGGTGGCTTTCTCAGTTAAGCGGTTGGAAATGGCATTGCATCCACTTACGTAAGGCAGGCATGGGAAGATATCTATGCGTTCACAGAGAGGGGTGAAATAACCCAATTAGAATTATACTTGTGAATGTTCTGGTTGAAATCAGGTGGGCTCCAATTCCCCTAAATGTGCTTTGTGAATTTTTCTTTACGTGTCTCTGTTTTTCCCTTTCCATTTGGAGGGCTCACTACTAACCCTATTCCAAAATTTCCACCATTCATAGGAGGCCTGGTCCAGCCCTGCCATCCCTGTAAAGAAGAAGGAAACTTCTCTGACCTCTGCAACCCTCTCTGCTGTCTCCTCTGAGCTTCTACAGGTACGAGCTACCTTCTGTGTGTTATCTCCTTCCCTGGGCAAGTGTCTTGCTCCTTCCTTGTGATTTAGGAATAGGCACCAAGTCTTCATGCCCCAGCCTGCAATTCTGTACCCAGTGTCTGGCGAGTCACATGATAACATTTGTTCAACAAGCAGTTTCAAATCAGAGTAGACTGCCCACCTCGCTCAAGAATTCCATACAGCCAAAATCCAACACAGCAAATAGCATCTTTTGAGTTTCTTATGAAGGAATTTGAACAGATGGATATATATGGATGAATCCATACAGGAAAAAGAACTAAAGTCACAGATCTTCCCTCCTCTAAGTGAATGTCTTGGTACACTTTCCATGTAAACAAAAGTTACAGTAAGATTTCCTCAGTCAGAGCTCAGGGCCCATCAGTGATATGAAAATCCGCAAACTTAAGAACAAATCCCAAACTAAATTCTTACCATTTCAAAAACAAAAAAAACCAGCAAAGGTCCAATCGTTTTTACAGTACAAAAATTTTATTTTTTTGTTAGGATAATTTAAAGTTTAAAACTGAAGTAGACATATTCATTTTACAAACAAGATATTCTTTAAGTAAGACCGTTAAAAACAGTAAACAAAAAAGCTGTCTTTACAAAAAGCTCTGTGCATAGCAACTTTATACTGTATATAACTGACAAAGCAAAACAATTAAATGAAACTATACAGTTTGAAAATGAGACCTTACTGTACAAAAGGTAGAGAAGATAATGGTTTTTAAACCATGCATATTGAAATGTGCAAAGAAAAACTGAAAAGAATTACAATGCTATAACAAAAAAAAATGAGATAAATAATGAAGTAAATTGTCCCTTTAAATGAAAAATCTTACACGGCTCCTCTTACAAAGATAGGATAGAATTTGTAGTTACCTATAGAAATACTCGTATTCCAAGTGGCACAAAAATAACCCGGGACTGGAATGATTCAATAGCAATGACTAAAGAGGACAGGGTAGCTTTCTTTTTAATTTATTAGTACACTAAAAATAATCCTTACACACATTTGTACAATTAAATAGATCTGTTGCTGCCAGGGTTCTAGCTGAATGGTCAAGGACATCTGGTATTTAGTTACACGCATTTTTCGGTGTAAAGCTACCAACAAAGTCTACAATCATTTTGAAGACAGTACTGCACTCATCTTCATGCAAGAGCAAAATTCACAGGTTCTAAAAGCAATGCTACTTAAAAAAACATTTCCTTATGTTGGATTGGCTCAAATCCAGGTCTAAACATGCTTAATTTTGATCTGCCTTCACTTTCGGATGGTAATGTTTCTATTCCACACATTCTTCCCCTTCCATCCGATTTTTCACTGGGGAACTTTTCCTTGTGTGTTTCTGTGTATTTTGGCGCTTTAAGCCCTGACAATGAGGGATTGTCAGCAGTAGTTACAAGCATGCCAGGTTTCTAAAACCTTGGATTCTCATGTGCATAGAAAGAACATAGGTCATATCGGGTAATTCCAGAATGAATTAAAGGCAATAAGACAGTTGGAGGCTGGATAGGTGTGGGCACGTATCAATGGGGCAAAGAGAAGTGATGCTGAATTAATGATGAAGTTTTGCAAAATTGGCTCAGATGCGCTAAAGATGTTTTTCCATGAGTGCTGCGTCAACTTCTAATGTTGGAACCCCAACCCCAAACCCAGTCTGTGTATAGACTATACTGTGGTGCCAATGAGCCAACAAAGAGAACCCTGACTTTGAAAAAAAATGGCATTTGTGTTGGCAGTCCTAGTAAGTCTGGGTATGTCTCTAGCATCACTCAGGCTCTCAAGAATCCACCACCATTAGCATCTACAGTAAGGTTTTTGCCCTCTAAGAGCTAGTTGCAGAAGCATGAAGTGCCCGTCAGAGGGCTGGGTAAATGCATTGCAGATGCTCCTGATCTCTGAATCTCCCAGGAACCTGGATCTCCGTTTCTTTGATCATCAGGAGAGGGATTTAGGGCTTTTAACATTCCTCTTCCACACCCCATCTCATTCTTGCCTGAAAACAGTGTCAAGTGGGATGCATATGTTTTTTTTTTCAAGAGAGTTGAATGCCATGAAAGGGGAAATTTACAGAGAGAGGAAAGGACTCACTCAGGCATTCTAAGACTGACTTCTTACGTGTCCGTGAAAACAGAGGCATCTTCCCCAAATCCAGTCTCTCAAGTTCTGTGGGGCTTTATACCTCCGTACTGAACCAGGCCACCAAAGAGGAGGGAGTGTATGGCTCTGTCAAGGACAAATTCCAAAGGGGCCCCTGGGTTTAGAAAGTCATGTGGCTTTGGCTCTTCTTGAAAGTGAGATACTTCTTTCCTTGGGATGCTCAAAGCCTGAGACACTAAAACATGGGTATTCTCTGCATTGCTCAGGGGAGAATGTTGAAAGCTAATGTGAATTTTTAAAAAATATTCCCAAAGAGTGAATACCGAAAGAGACACGTCGTATGTTCAGGCAGCAGCTGAGAATGAGTTGATGGGTTTGAGTATTTGCGTATGTGCACGTACTCGAGTCTGTTTCTGCTATAGTTGCTCTGTAGGAATCTATATAAGTTACACGTTCTTGCCCATGGGTCAATAAAATGATGGAAAAAGGGGGACGGAGGATGGGGGATAAGAATCTAGGTAAGTAACTGCAATAATAATCACACACCTTTAAAACTTGTTACTACAGGTTTGCATTTTCATTTTACAGCAGGAAGAGAAATTCCTCCCTTCCAAAAGAAAAAAAAGGGTCTTAATTTCTACCTCAACGTCTACTTACAATAAGTTACACGTTTATTTATTTAAATAATTGTAAAACATTTTAAAATTTTTCCCTTTTTTTGTTCGTTTTTTTTCTTTTAAAGAGATTAAACTATAAGCAAACACACATACAACATTTCATCATTCAATTCAGGTTTCGTTTTAAGAAAGTCTTCCATGCTGGTACCCTGTTTTGTTCAATTTTTTTTTTTCTGCATAAACTAAATTGGTATCTGAAAGGCTTCATAGAAAATAGAAACTTTCAACTTTTTTTTTCCTACAAAGAAAAACAAATAGTATCCAAAATATTAAGCATTAATCGTTTGCCAATTTTTTTTCTTAAATATTTTACAAACATAGGAAGGTGGTTTTCATAATGTTCATAACAAAGAATTGCATTTCTGCTCTTAGCACTGACTACGTCAATGACATCTTTTGTCCTCATCCCCAGCAGGGTCAGTTTGTGTAGCCACCATCAGAGCTACCAGGGGACGTGAGACCGAGTGAGATGCTGGCTCCCTGCATACCCAAGTGTGTCCATCGTGTTCGTCTGGGGGTGCCACTCTCTGCCCCCTGCAAAGAGCTCAGAGTGCTTTCCTCATTATTGGTCCATCAGAGTAAGTAGTGTTGTGCTATAACAAAGCAGTTCTTCCTCTTCTTTACATCGGGGGGACTACAAGTCCAGTCATGGCTGCAAGGAAAGAGTGACACAGGAATGAGACTTGGAGACCTTGTACGTGTAAGGCTACGACCTAGATTGAGAAGCAGGGGATGGGAATGCCAGAGTCATGTGATCCAGAGAGAGGGTACCCTCAGCTGATACGAGAACTGATTTTCCCAGGGACAGCCTAGGAGGGCCACTGAAGCCTTGTGGGATCACCGAAATACAAATATTGTTGAAGTTTTGCTCGGGAGGCCAAGAGTGATGTTTTGTTTTATATTAATGGGTTGTATACATAATAGATGTAAGGTAAATTATAATACATGTATGATGTGTACTTTTAGTAGACAAATTTCCAGATTATACTGTGGCAGATCATTTAGTTAGAACAGGAAAGGAAACTCCAGGTGCTGACTTCCTTAGGCATCAATGTAACAAGTCAGACCTTCTTCCCATCCTAGATTTATTTATAGCCATTCTAGTCTAAATTTTTTTTTTTTTAGCTCATCTTCCTTTTGCTGATGTATGATGCCCATTCACTAACAAATGCTGATCCCCTAGCGTAGGAGACTTATTTAGTTCCTAATTCGGGAGTCTCCCCCATCCCCAGCCTTCATCCCCTCTCCAAGTGCAGTAATCTAACGTCTCCTCTGTCTAGTAAGAGGATGCAGACAATGCCTGTCTGGGTGGAATCAGGTGTGAGATTTTCCCTCGATGTGAGAAATGAACACACAGCCAAACATACTCCTCTGGCCTTGGCTTTCAGAGGACGGGCCATAGAATTTTCACTTCCTTGGAAAATGGCAGAATAGTTTTTCTGCATCTAGGGATTCTCGGATATCATAGACGCATTTGCTGAGTGGTGCTTACTAAATTTACAAGCAAATGGCTAAAATTCTCTCTCTCTCTCTCGCTCCACGCCAGCCAGTCCTCTCAGGCAAAATTGTCAGCCATCTATTTCCCTGCCCATACAGCCTTTATTGAATGTTTGTGAGATCTGGATTAAGGTCTTACACAGCGAGCAAAGCCTTAATTATTTTTGCCTGTATTACTATATATTGAATCGATGTAACTTTTCAATAAAGGTGGTTCAATTCCGGACACTCCCTGATGATTTAGAGATATAGCAACCCTAGTAATTATCCCAGAGTGTAGGAGTTTTTTTCATTTTATTTTTTCTCCTGGAGGGAGCTGGAAAATGAATCAGACACACAGTGTATAATATTATCTTGACAATCTATACTCATCAACTGTAAGTGCCTGATAGATGAGGCGGGACCGTGAATGCTGGCATGTAGCTCTCTGGCAGTAGAATTTGGCCTCACCTTCTCAACTGTTAACTTGTGTGTTGCATTTAAAACTCCTCAGCCCCTTCCTTTTCCTGGGTGCTAAGAGAAGTACCAAAGGAGCTTATGGGAGGGCAGAGCTGCTTGAAGAACAAGATCCCTTGCATGCTGGAGAACAGCAGATTTTAGATATTTCTCCTCTTCCTAGTCCCACATCTGGACTGGGGGGACTAGATCTCTGCTGGGTGGTGACCCTGACTTTTTGCTTGTAAAAACCACAGCCAACAGGCAGAGAGCAGATGTTAACTGGAGGAAAAGTAAGTATTTTCAGTGGGGGGATAGGGATGCTTAAGTGCACTTTGATTGTCCCATTCCTTTGGCATTTCATAGGAAAGCAGTAATCTCTGGAAAGTAGGTACGGGTAAAGGGACAGTGGACTGTCAGAGAGCACAGGCCCTGGAGTCCAAACGTCTGGGGGTTCAAGTCATCAGCCACTTGTTGGGCCTTGGACAAAGTGCTTAACTAAAGATGGTGATAGTGGCATGACATGAAGGAAATAATTAACGAAAGGCTGCGTTCAGCACGTTGCATGTAGTGCTCAGTAACGGCAAGTCTTAGAGACGAGAGCGTTGGTTGTGCGTGCCCTCGGCGGACTATTAACACCGTGTCACCTTCTGATAGCATGGAGACAAGCCTCCCACCCGCCGATCTCTGCACAGGGGGAGCTCCCTGCTTGTCCGGCCCCTGCAACCCCAGGACTCCTTCATTCAGCGACTGTGGAGAGTGCATTAACCCTCAGCTGGGTTTCCTCCCTCTCTGCACCTACGGGCACCTCCTATTGCTGGACATTCACCTGGTCCAAAGTGGGGAAGACTAGAGGGCAAGACCTCTGAGGACAGCCTCTGTCTACCCTAGCCGCCTCCCTGCCAGGCTGGGGGAAAGGTCCTTACCTTTGCTTAATTCTTCACAGGCACCTGCGGGGAGAGCTATCAATTTTCCTACTGCACAGACTAGGAAAGTGAGGCTCTGCAAGGACAAGGAGGTTCTTCTCAGCATCCTCGGTTTCTCTGTGCATCACCTGATGTTTTCATAATTCTTTGCAATTTGTTTAAGGCTACAACCCTAAACGGGCAGGCAGTACTTTTCTTTTCCTTCTCTACCTTCCCGAGGTTCAAATCACCAGGGAAACTTGGAGGAAATTTGTAGGATCCAAAAGAGGGTTGGGACTTTGCAGTGATGCCACCGAAATGAAGCTAGAGCCTGTGCCTACGTGGAACTGGGTCAGGGCTCCTAGGGACGGGGTCAAGGACAGCTCAGCCACGCCCCCAGGAGCCTGACCAAGTACGGCTGACATCCAGCTCTTGGGGCTGATTCAAACCTGACTTTCCAGGGAGCCCTGGGCATGTAGCAAGATGCAGGGTGGGGATTACTGGCCGCCCTGGAGGGAGTCCCCCTAGGCAGGACGGATAGAGAAGCGCTGCGATGCCCGTCTCTGCTTCCTCAGGACAGAGGAGGTAGGGAGGGCTGGCAAGTGGAGGTTGAGTGACTCTTTTTAAACTGAAACTCAGCATATTTGCTGAGTTGCCAGGAGTGAGGAAAGGGCTGCATTCCTCCTGCCGTGCCGGTGTGGAGGAAGCCTGGGCCCCCTCCCCAGTCTGTCTCGTCCCTCCCACACTGCATTGTCCCAGTGAGACCTGTCGGGCCCTCCCCTTGGCTTAAAATCCACGAATAAAACCAGAGAACTTAGAAAGAGGAAACATCACTGAAATGGGCATGGGAAGGAAGATACAGTGACTATCCAGCCACTGGTTTCAGTCTGGAGATGACGCCAGCGTGAGAAAGTTCCGGGCACGTCCCCTCATGAGGGGAGGGAAGCCCCTGGTCTCTGATTCCACAGGGGACAGGTGGAGACACTGAGCTACAAGCTGAGCCTGTTTCTCTAGGGCTTAGACATCTGGATTAAAAAAATCCATCAAGTATGCAGAGGTTTCTAACCCCCCACACATGGGTGGCACATAGAGCCAGCTGCGTTGTCCAGTTAGAAATAAAAGAATTTTCAGCAACTCTTCTGAGTGCTGTGTTTTCAGTTATGGTTCTGACAGTTTCTCTGTCCAGTCAGCTGATTTCAAGGAGATGCCATCGTCTCCAGCAGTAGGATGGGACAGGACCCTAACAAAACTCTGCTCAGCTGCAATGAGAAAATGATGTGTCCCAAGCCATGAGGCAGATGCCATCCAAGGTCAACATAGCCCATCTGAATCCCCCCCAATCATGCTCTGCTGACCTCAGAGGCTGCAATCCCTGAGGCGTTAACTGAACCTCTGCTCTTCCTGGTTTTACCCGATGCTGCTCATCGTGAATGTTTTCATATCAAGATGCGAGAAACTGCCTACAAATAACTCAGGGTGCCAGTGAGCCCCACTGCTCAGTAGTTTCCAATTTGCTCTCTTGCCACTAGCTACCTCCCCTTTGCCACAAGATGATGAGATTCTCATGCACTCATCATATGTATGTTACGTCATGTCATTTTCTATTTTAGGACATTGCTCAAAAATGGGTTTGACAGGTGATGTTAATTTTCATTTTTAAAAACAGTGTGTCTTTTTCTCTTTCTTTGCTACCCTAGCCCTGGTCCGGCACCTGCTATCAATTATGACTAGCCTGCAACCGGAATTCTCAGAACTTCCTGGTTCTTCCGGATGGCTTCTGTCTATACTTGCCAAGGGAACGTGTATGCACCGAGGATGGAAAACTGATTAGGGAAGCAGTCATCACGGTGTGGCATCTGATGGGGCACTTTCTGGGAAACAATGATTTCTACAAAGCCATTTGCTGTTTTGGGAGCCCAGACACTGCTGGATTGTACGTACGGCTCTACCACGGTTAATTCTACGACCTGCAGAGTTTGCCGACATCTCGGTTTTCCCCCATCTTGCTTTTAGACAGAGCACTAGCCCAGTTGTACTCCACACCTTAGGCTAAAAACACCAGAGCGTCTGTTTGCAGGTGAACGGCTGGAGCCGTGAACCGCTGCTGTGCTGTTTACTCCTGCTTGGTGGCCCTGTGGCACCTGGGCCATGCTTACCCCCGAAGTGGCACCTCCACTTACCTCTGAATCCGTTTCCATTGCCGCTGGAGCAGGCGGGGGAAGGGGAGCCCTGGGGCCTGATGACAGGGGCAAAGGCACTCTTCTGTTTGACAGCAGGAAAAACTGAAGAGGAAAACGGGAGGATGGAGGACGTGCTGGAAGATCCGACGGTGGGACTCGATGACATGACTGGAAAGCAAACGCACAATCCTCCTTTAGCAAGGGGGCTCATCTGGAAATTAAGGTCTTTCTCCGGTACACACATTTGGCACACAGTTATTGGGAAATTGTTAATTTCCAGGCATTGCTCCAGATTGCAGAGATTTAAAAAAAAATTGAATGTGACAACATTCCCACCCAGTCAAGGGGGAGGGACAGACACATACAACCACTAATACAGCACTGATCACATTGGAGGGATGTGCACAACGCTAAGGAGACGCACAGGGCAGGCTGCTCATCTGGGATGGGTCTTAATTCATGAGGAGAAGCTTGGCAAGAGAAGACCAGAGACCCAACGTGCCTGAAAAACAATCATCAAATCGAAACTGCTTCTTTGCCCTCAAAAGAAGTCCTATCTGGGAGTTATGTGCTTCCCTGGTAACTCCTACGACTCTGGAGGTTTGGCCCGGAGGGTTAATATCTTCTCTGCAAGTGCCATCTCCGTGGGCCACTTCCTCATTAAACGTAAAAGTTTATTAACATGTAGAGGATTGTTTCTCTCCCCCTGTACTTTCAGGGCTCCTGGGAAATAAAACTGCAAGTCAGCCTCCCCTGACATAATGTTCAGGGAAAAAAAACACCAATATTAACCATGTGAACATTAAAATGACTTAAGGGAAGCCAAAAGCTAAATGTCACAATTTCCAAGAAAAATAAAGGCAATTGACACGATGAAGTGCCCCACCAAGTTACATCATGCGAGAAGATAATTCTATCTTCTATGTTCGACTTGCTAAGGAAAGGGGTAAACGAGAGTTCACAAGGGTAAAAGTCTTAGATACAGCACCTTATAGTACAAGGTCAAGGTTTAGGGACTCATTTGACCATAAGCCCCAGAATTCAGAACTGTCCAAGTCCTATGACTTGGTAAAAGAATTGTTGGAACCTAATGGCAAAGCCCAGAATGAAGGTTTGCAGCGGTGCTAACTCCAGCATTGTAGCTTCAGTGAACCCCACAAAATGAAAGATCCTGAGCAAGACTCCACCCTCATTCCTCCCTCCTAATAAAAGTATACGCTGGGCTATGTTCATTCAACTGCATGTATAAAGCACTCATACAGCACACTTCCAATGTGATGTCTGTCACAGCAGAACTGCAAACCAAAGACTTCAAAAAAAGAGCTTTCCCTAAAAACTACTTATCCTGAGGTAGCCCTGATTTAGACCATAATGCGGAAGGACACATATGAATATATCACTGTTTTTCCCCAAATTATAAGGATACAAAGTTCTGGAAGAATCTCCCATAATACTTGAAGATGTAAATGAATAGAAAATGGGGCTAATGCACTATAATAAGATGAGATACAGGGTTAAGCATTTAGGAAGGGGTCACATAGTTCCAAGCAACATCTCCTCTTCTAGCTTTGGTTTTAGCACCAATTAAATAGACGAACAAAAGACAAACGCAAAAATAGCAACTCCTCTCCCCTTTCTCTAAGATACAGAATTTAGAGGCCAAAAAAAGCTGAGACTCGGGAGGCCCCGAACCTGACCCTGGTCTGGTCTCTCTATGTGACCCGTGCAGGCCCCAAGATGGCACCTTGGTTTCTGTGTCTACAACAGCAGAACCACCACGATGGAGGAGGTTTTTATAACGTGAATTAAACATTCACACACATACTCAATTCCACTTATATTCAGCATATGACTCACTTGTACAGAAAATGTTTTTCTGATGACAAATCCCAACCTAAAGCGCGGCTCCTTAGATCAAAAATGGTTGCCTCTCCATAGAAGAGGAGTCACCTCACGCTTTTCTAACTGACATAAAAGTATTGTTGCAGAGTTGAATAAGCCCATGCCCATTTTAAATGTGTTTTACAAAAATTCTGTAAAAACGCCAAATGACATCCAAATTAATTTAAAATTTAATTATAATAAAAATCCTAAAAGGAACTTTAATTTGTATATTTCAACAATTCCTATGTTTACCTATTTTGAAAAACAATAACTATGAAAGAACCAAAAAGGTTTTGTTTAAAAAAATTTTTTTTTCAGTAGTAAGGGGAGCACTTAACAGATATCAAAATGATGATAAATTTACACCAACGAAATCAGTGTTGTACTAGCACAGAAAGAGACAAATATTTAGAGCAAAACAGAGTCCAGCCACATACCTGGGTATAAATGAGAATTAATACTTAATAAAGGTGGCAATTTATATTAGTGGGCAAATAAATGCATGGAAAAATACACTAACCATTTGGAAACTAAATTTAGAGCACTTCCTTACGTTAAACACCAAAGTAAATCTAAGTAGATTAAAGAGTCGTTCGTAAAAGCAAAATTATAAAAGTGCTAGTAGAAATATTAGGAAGGTTATATAGTTTACATAATCCTTTCAACCTCAAAGCCTAACTAGGAGCTCACAAGATAGATTTGCCACATAATGAAAAACTTCTGTAGCACATACAAAAAAGGCAAATGACAAATTAAGAAAAATATTTGCAATCCTTTAGGTATGTTCATATCCTCAAATAGCTAATAAGTTTTCATAAGTTAATTAGAAAAATATCCTGATAGAACCATGGACAAAGGAGACAAAAAAAGTCAGAAAAAAAAAAAAAAGAAATGAAAATGTCCAAGAGACCCATACAGAAACACTCAAACTGATTAGTAATAAAATGTTAATTAAAACAGTAACAAGATGTTATTTTCCACTTACTAAATGGATAAAGATTAAGAAAAAATTAACAGGGCGGGGAAACATACTCTTTCTTTTCTGAGGGGAGAATTAACCTCTCTGGAGGGACTTTGGCAATATATATCAAAGTATTTTAAAATGTGCATATCCTTTGACCCACTAATTTAATCTCTAGAAATTAATTCCAAGGAGATAATCATGAATGTGCCAAAAATAATAGATCCAAGGGCATTTTTATAATAATGAAAAACTGGAAAATAACTTAAGTGACCCACAATAGGATAAATTATATTACATCTGTGCAATAGAATGCCATGCAAACATTAAAACTAACGTTGTAATATTGTAAACTAATATTTAATCACATCGAACTATGTGGCCCCTCATATGAAAAGAGCAGATTACATAATTACATACATCAAACCCATCTTTATTTTTAAAAATGCACATAGCAAAAATCTAGAAGGATGCATTATATATCCAAACTTTCAATGACGCTATCTCTGGCTGATGTGATTATGAATATCCTTCAATTTATTCCTTTTACTTATCCCTATTTTCAAAATTTTCTATAATCAATGTGTAGGAGAAACCAGTAAAAGCCATTATATTTTTCAAAAGGGAAGAAATAGAAACAATAAATATAGTCCTTAACAACACACATAATGGTTTTGGGGGTATTTTTTTGAGACAGGGTCTCACTCTGCCACCCTGGCTAGAGTGCAGTTGGCATCACCATAGCTCACTGCAACCTCCAACTCCTGGGCTCAAGTGATCCTCCTGCCTCAGCCTCAGGTGCTGCGTACCTGTAGCTAGGACTATAGATACATACCACCACAACTGGCTAATTTTTCTATTTTTTGTAGAGATGGGGTCTCCCTCTTGCTCAGGCTGATCTTGAACTCCTGACCTCAAGTGATCCACCTGCCTTGGCCTCCCAGAGTGCTAGGATTACAGGCATGAGCCACCACACTTGTCCAGCTTTTTTGCAAAATGATAAGTTTTCCCTCTAAGCTTTTACTGCCTATAAACAAAGCTGTTTGCCAACCCTTCTGATACAAAAAAAGAGACTAATAAATTCTCAAATTCCTGGGAAAAGCTTGATGATTGTGGTCAACTTTGAAAGCAAACATCACTCCTAATATTTGTTCTCCATTCTTAGGACCCAAGTCTGCAGCACAGAAGGATTTTATAGAGCCTAGCTTCCTAGCTATGGCTTTGGGAATTTTACCACTTCCACCCTGTCCTTCATTGGTCTCATGGCAGAATGTCATTAGTTGTACATCACAGCAGACACTGCAGTTTTCAAAATGTATCTATCCATACCTGGAAGGCTATACTTTAAAAGTTAACAATGGCTATCTCTGCGTAAAAATAGAGTGCATCATTTTTCTTTTCTTTTTAACTATACACACTTTGCAAATTGTCTATCCTGTGACTATGAACTCTTACAATAGGATTTTTTTCTTTTCCAAAAAAGTACAACCAAAATCTTCAATATGTTAAAAAGAGATTGTTTCTTTCGATGAGAGCATGCTTTCTTTTAAAAATTATTTTCCTATGTGCTATACTTTCTATAATAATCATTTAATATTTTATAATAGAAAGTACCTTGCTATATATTTTTGAAAATATAAAAGTATCGAAGCCCAGGGCATTGTCTCAGACTCTGCAAGTGAAGTGGGAGTCCTTGAGGTCGGGTCACAGGTTGGATTCCTGCCTGTGTGGACTCTGTCCAAACTGTGCATCGGCCTGGTGGCTGCTCTGCTTTGGAAGAAGTGGTCCCTGGGGGTGTTGCAGGCTTGTTGAGTAGACCGTCTTTGGGGACGGCAGAGAGCGCCATTTTAGGAAAGTTGATCACACATACTTCCAATTGAGAATTTCTCTGGACATCTCTCTATGGGCAGAGGCCAAAGTAAAGGCGAGCACATCTGGCCCAGAAATCTACGTGAACATGGGGAGTTAAGGAAAAACCACTTTTCTTCTTACAAGGATTGATTGGCTGACACGGTCCCAGCTGGAACTCACCGGGCACATATCCTCCCCTTCTGCATTGAGCCATTGCATTTGTTGGCGCTAAGGGGTCTGTCAGCATTTCATTATAACCCCCTATTGTCAGGGGTTTAAGAATTCAGCCATAAAAAAACTTGCACCGAGCTGGAACTTGGCACACACTGCTACCGCCAGGAAGTGAAGTTTGTATGTAAAATTGAAAAAACATCTGTTTGGCCATTTTGGAAGTAGTGTAAGAGCAAAAGCAGTAAAGACGCAGGGTTTTGATACTCTACATTGGCCATAATGCAAGTCGAACTTGACCGAGAGGCTTGGCTCTATTTCTTTCGAAATGTCTCTGGCAAGTGATGGCTCCGTGGCATGGTCCAGGCATATCAGACGCATTGAAAAAATGAAATGAAAAGTCATAGGAATGTGTTTTCAGACACAAGCAACAGAACTGACACAAGGTTTTCCCCTGGGCTTTTTAAAATATTTTCCGGAGAAGTTAAGACTTTGCTGGTTAGAAATACGGGTCAGGTGCTATTGTAATGAACTCCACTGGGTATTCGGGAGGAGAATTTGACTGTAATGAATGCACTGTTTGGAATCCCATTCCCAGTCTGCAGCTCTTTCAGACCCTACCTCCGAAAGCGAAGGTGCGAATGATCACACCAGATACAGTAGGAGCTGGGGGAAGGTCCTCTCCAACCTTTCCCTCTTCTGGTTGGGCAGGGCATGTTCCCCTTTTCTTCTTTTTCCTATTCTATGTATGCTGTCTTGTTTTAAGTGGTGATTTGAAGATTTGGGGTGTTATTATTTTTCTTGTGGCAGTGGGTTTAGGTGGCCACGAAAGGACAGTGGAAGGCAATTGTCACCTGCTAGAATGGGAAGGAATCCCTCCCTACCCAGTGAATTATCTAGTAAGAAACATTAAGCAATTAATACCCAACTGAGCATTTTCATTCATGTTTTCTCTCTCCCCTCCACTACATTTCATACTGCATTAACAACTTACCATTTTTGACCTACAATTATTTCATGTGGTTCAACCTAATATATACATAAATGTGTGATTGAACCATATGAAATTGTCATTTTTTTGTAGATCAAAAATAGTCAAATAGAGGAAGTTTCATATAGTTCAGCCTAATAATACAGTGCAAATATATTGACTATATTATCGAATAATTTAAAAAATGGTATTCTAAGTCCGATGACATGTGTTCGAGTCCCATTTTTACTATTTGCTGCCTGTGAATCCTTGAGTAAGTCATTTAATAACTTCACTTCTTACAAGGGAGCATGACAATGGTAATTATCATATCCATGTCACAAGTTTGTTGTGAGGACCTAGCTGGACTCTGGATGTGAACATGGTTTTTAAATTGTAAAACAGAATGCAATTTTTAATTAAGCTTATTGTCAACACCATTATGTAACATTATTTATGCAATGGATCTCTTGCCACCGTATCACTGATGGGGTTGTTAAAAATGTGGCCCCTTTACCACACCAGGCACCTTCTCCATGGGTCAGCATGGAAAAGGCCTCCCCAAGATCTCATCAACAGAAGGATCCACATTTCTGAGCTACTTAAATAACATGTGGACATAAAACCTTATAACACATAGTGTGTCTCTCTTTGCTGTAGCATCTTGTAAACTCAGAACCACATTAATGCCCACCTTGAATAGATCAAATGGCATTCGTGCTTACTGTTGGATTTATCTAATTTTCCTAAACCTATTTTTTTTCTTTTATCTGTTTCTCATTAAATTCTGTTTTATAGATTCACATTCCCCATTTGACTATGCTGATTCCCAAAAACATTTTTGAAACACGGTAAGGTGAAAACAAGTAAAGAAACAAATCAAGCAATCGTTTGTTTCCCTAGACCACTCGGGTAAATTCATCTGGGCCACTGACAAGACACAATACAGAACTCATATCTTTGTAGTAACAAGGTTGTAGTTGTACTAGAAGAACCTCTACTACCCTTATGCTACTTGGTACTATATCTTTATCACAGTGTATAGCGTTGAGTGCATGAATTGAACCAATAACCCAGAAATAACTCCTGGGCGTGTGTCCTCAGGGAGCCACAGGGCCAAAGGCAGCCTCTGTGCTATGTTGCTTCCTGCCTTGTGGCAGACGTGGCTATGCGCTGCCCTTGACAAGTCCTTGTTCCTGGCACGTGGGGACCACTCTGGGTGAAAGGTGCACAAGCCGCAGAACCTTGCAACGAGACCTAGCATTTCAAGAACACTCCACTCAATCACCCAGACTCTCCATGTCACCTTGTCCCCTGGCCTGGAGTATTCCCTACGTAGGTTTGAAAAACACATACTCTCTCAGGCTCCAGGGACCATTGTGTAAGTTCCTGGCGTAGCCCCCAAAGCAACTCAAATGAGTTTTCCCAACTTCCCAGAGCAGGGACTTTGCTGCTAGACCACAGATTAAGACGAAGAGGTTCTGTCTCAATATATCACACGATTGCACGAAGTCAACTTGCACCTCTCTGGAGGTACTGGAGGGAGGTGAGAGCCAGGTCACCAAGTAAAAAAAAAAATCAGCATGGTGTGATATACAAAATAACTCAAAGGCATCAATTCTGTGCCCAAGTTATTGCACTGCTGTATTCTAGCTGTGTGATCATGGGTAAGTCAGTTGACTGTCGTGCACTACAACTTTCTCACCTGTAACATGGAGATGATACTACTGGCCTTGTAAAGATCTTAGGAAGATTAAATATTCGTCACTCCTGTCTACACAAGCTACATATCCTCTTTCTCTACAAGAAGAGAATCGGTTTCATTCCTTTCCTTTCTCCAGAAGTCCTTAAGTAACCACATGAGCCAAAGTCCAGCTAAGGGAAAAGAACGAAAGGCAGGAAGGACTTCTCACCAGGAAATTAGGCTGCTCCCCGACATGTTAGGAAGATCTAAGAATGCAACTCTCCCCCCAAAAGCTGAATAGTAAACCCTAGAGACAGAGAAGCATGGCGGGGCGGAGGGGGTACTTACTTCCGTAAGGGGAGCCCGTGGGTGAGCCGTTTAGAAATCCCGGTGAGCCTGGCACGCCCAGGTTGGCCATGGGGACGTTGCTGTAGCCGTTCATACTGTTGCTGGAGGTGCTGTAATTGGACTGCTGGGGCGTGGAGCTGGAGGAGTACCCCCGCGGAGAGATGCTGCTTGTGTTGCGGATGTACCCTTGACGACAGAGGAAAAGCCGGGTGAATTGGCTGGAACACGCAGGTGGCCCACATAGGTCCACACTGGCCCCGGGCAGTGGTGGCAAGCGTGCAATCCGTCTTCAGCCTTTTATGCCTTCCTCTCCTTCCCACCCACACAAGGCCGTGTCCCTGACATCTCCCCCCACCCCTCCTCTTCCAAACCTGCACTCGGCACCGCCAGAACGACCAATGGCAGTGTGCAGTGCCATCTCCCGAATCGTATGTCACAGGGCACGGCCCTCCTGTGACATATAATTGGTGTCACTGAGAAAAGCATTCTGCCGTCACGTTGAGCTGGGCAGATATCATGCCCTGCAGCCATTTCTTGAAGATTCACATACGAAAGGCCTAGATTTTAAATAAACTGGTTTAACTTTGCTAACCTAGTCTTTCCCAAGTTTAACATATCATAGCAACTTTGGAGGGGGGACGGTGAAGGGAAATATCGCCAGGGCCCCTTGTAGTTTATGGAACACAGTTGTGGAAATGTCAGTTCAAAGTCACTGCCATGCGCTCTGTGGGAGTGAGGATCATTTTCATGTAAAAAGTATTGATGAGTTTGTCTCAATGTGCTGTTGTTTGACCTAGGACTTTGAGGCATCAGCAATTGTGGGGAGGGGGACACGCTCTGTGACTGGGATGGGAGAAGGAATAATGTCTTCCCCACAATTCTGAAACCCCGGCACAGAGACAGCACCTAATCTGCCCTGAAATAAATCACTTTGGACAACTGTTTCTAACACTATTTAGGAAACAACCCAAATTTATTGCCAAACGAAAATATTTGATATATGGTCCATGGGTCGGTCCTATGTCTACCAAAAAAAAAAAAAAGAGTAATAATATCTCTCACCCACCCTTCTGTAAGAACAACTCACCCCATACAAAAGAATGAGGAATTTTCTTCCAATGGATGAATGAAATTAGAAATAAGACTATCCCAAGGTTAGGGACATAATTAGGAACATTTGCTCCTTTTAAAAAATGATTTATGATAGACTTAGCCTGTAATTATAAAATCAACCTCAATGAAAAAATTCCTTACATGATATTCTTTATATATATGTAAAAGCACAGTTGACTGCATAAGTCTGTTGCTACATATTTGCCTATGAGATAATATAAAATAGAAGACACCAAATAAAACCAAGCCATTCACTCTTGGTTACACGGAAGGGAGATCTGAGTATAATACATGATAATTGCAATAATCAGCCTCTTTCCACTATTCAATCTGATCATCACAACAGCAGAAGTATAAATTTTTTTCAATTACTACCTGTAAGCCTAGTTTCCCTAAGCCTAAACCCTTCTCAATTCGTAGTACTCAGTCTTATCCTTAAATATTTCCAATCAATGAGATTCTACCTGGTACCTAAAAAGCTCAAAATCCAATATGATATCATCTATAATGTTGAAATGATCCAATCTATGATTGGATCGCTTATCTGGGAACACACTCTGTTTGATAGCATATGACTCAGGTTCTGACTCCTTCCACTCCTGCAGAACCAACCGTGTGTGTGTGTGTGTATGTTTGAGACAGGGTCTCACTCTGTCACCCAGGCTGGAGTGCAGTAGCATCATCATAGGTCACTGCAGCCTCAAACTCCTGGGCTCAAGTGATCCTTCTGTCTCAGCCTCCCAAGTAGCTGGACTACAGGTGTGAGCCACCATGCCCGGCTAATTTTTCTATTTTTTGTAGAGACAGGGTCTTGCTCTTATTCATGCTGGTCTTAAACTCCTGACCTCAAGCGATTCTCCCACCTCGGACTCCCAGAGTGCTAGGATTACAGGCATGAGCCACTGCAACCCAGCCAGAACCAACCTTGTGAATATATAAGACGCATTTGGACTTTGATTCTGAGAAAGGTGGTACCTTGGTTATTTCCTTGTGTTGACTCTGAGATGCTGACCCCGAGCTGGCTGCCGTAGGAGTTGATGCCCATCATGCCCCCATGGGCTGGGGAGCTGGAGAGAGCTGGAATCTGGGTGGGATTCCGGGGGACGCTGTACAGGGCTTCAGCAATGTCTGCGGCTCGCTTCAAAATGATGTCCTACAAAACGGCAGGTGGAGGTGAGCGTTTTATCCATCCTGAAGGGTCAAAGGCAATGGAGTGTAAGATGTGGGCGTCTAACCTGGTTATTGTGTGGTGTGCCGTAGAGAGCCTCCACAAGATCTGCGGCTCTTTTCAACAGCATTTCCTGGAAGAGAAAAGAGAGAGTGGGGCTATAACTAAAGGCAAAATCCAAAAGGACAAACAAAAGAAAATTACAAATAAAAACCAGGAGTCCACACACCCTCCCTTCCCCCAAATGTAAATAATTAGCCAAGAGGTTCTATATTTGGTTTGACAGGTAGAATTCAAACATACACATATTTTTATAAATATGTATCTACATGAAATCCCCCCTCTATAAAATAGCTCCGTAAATGGTTGTGCTGCCAAAGGAAAAAAACAACCAAATTGAGGGTGAAGTTGGTTAAAATTAATAATGTCATGGAAGTCCTATTAAAAACTACTTTCAGACCATTCTATTAAAAAATCCAGTACTCTAATTAACCAAATATTCTTAAAATGATTGATGGACCTGCTTTTAGCAGCTTGCCAAGGAGTTGTCCAGAGTACTGAAATTATCTTGGCAATGCCTTCTGCAAAATTTTCTTCTAATAAAGATGAATTCTTTCAATAATATTTCCCCCTGTTCACTTTAACCAGAGAGAATTAGTAATCACTAATCCCTTCCCTCTCATTTTGTCTTTTCCACCTCCTGTTTTTTACAGCCTCTTAAATTGCTATTAACCTACTTTCCAGATATCATCTAATTTAATGGTGGGGCTGGGGATTTTTCCAGGAAAAAAATAAAGGTGTGATGTAGAAGCAACCATGGTACTTAAATTTTACACACAGTACTGAAAAGAGAACATGGTGTTTTTATAATTTGTGTCTGTAACGTGCAAATATAAATGTAAAAATTAATAGTTTCTCATTAGTTGGATGACAATTAATAAACTGATGTACCTTTTAAAGAAAGCTGACATCATCGGCCAGATTAATAATATAATTTTCACAAGCAGGTTCATTTAAAACTGATGCATTTTATAAAAATTTCACAGAAATTTCATGCCATAAAGGCATTTTCCCCCTCATTAAACACCTATGTACATAGTAGGCCCTCAATGAATAATTAATTGATTGTGGATTAATGAGCCCCTGTGATTATGGGTAAATAAAATCATATTTAAATACAAAGGAGTGGGAACTTCCATGTCTAAGCAATTATGCAAATATTTATTTTTATAAAGTTGGCAATGTTTTATCAGCTGAATACGCCTGTAGTATATCTGTTTTATAGCCCCAGGTTTTCAGACTTCCTATTTCCTCAGAGATTAATCATAATATATTTCATAGTTAGTAGGTATTTTATGTGCATTTTGTATCTAAAACTTAGCCAAATTGCAAGGCCTAATTAATTTTAATGGGACTTAAATGGCTAAATTTGTCTAAGTTTGCTAAAATTCTACAGAAAGGTTTCCACATGCCAGTTTCCAAAGCCTTTTACCTTAGCTAATCTCTCAGGATCTCCAGGGTGCCTGGGGATGACTTTCTGCAGTCTCTGGAAGCCATAGTCTATGGTGGGTTCATTTAACGCTGAAAGATAAAAATCTTCTCCTTCAGTATATATCCTGGCCATAAAGCAAACCTGCTAATTAAGTCTTCCACCAGTAATAGAAAAATTCCGATATTATCTATCATGAATCAATACATAATGAATGCAATCACTTAGGGTTTTTTGCTATTGACATCGATTAATTCACACATAAATTTGGAATTTATAGTAATTTTATGTTTTTCCATTAGAATAACATTTCAACATTTCAGGATTATTACAATTCTCTTATCTTTTCTGCCTAAGTGCACACACTCATAATTCTCTGCTCACTCTCAAATAATAAAAAATGTTATATAATCAACCATATCCCAATTTCTTATGAAATAATAAACTGCCTGTATATTATTTTCTCTCCTCTCCTTCCTCTCTTCTCTTTCCTGAGTATGTCTTTATCATCTATTAATTCTTCTAAATATTAATTTTCATAATAATGCTCACATATATACATTTATACATATACAAACCCCCTAGGAGCTTATTCTCATAAAACACTGTTCTTATGCATAATGCTTTTCCACAGTTGTAATTATATTTAGTTACACCTCCATTTCTAATAGGCCCTGCCACTATTCTGCAAGGTCCATGGGAACAGGGCTAAATTTTGTTTCACCACTCTGTTTTTGGCTAAGACAGGGCCTGGCACAGAGTAGGCAATGAGCATCAGTCATTGTAAAATGAATGTGTGGATGAGTGAATGACATATTCCAACATTTCTACTATTTCAAAGAGTTTTCAGAGTTGATTCTTTTATTCTTTCTCCTTCTTCCTCCCTTTTTCTTTTTTTTTAAAAAAAGTTCGTTGTTTAAATTTTATGGTTTCAGATGAATGCATGATCCTTTGAAATGAAATGAAAAATAATAATCACCTGCATTCCTGTTATGCAGCAATAAATACAGAAGTATGTATTTCCTTTTTAATCTTCCTTTTTGTATATGTATCTTATAAATATCTGTTGCTATTATTCTATCAAAACAATACCTTTTCTTTGAAGAAATTATTTAAAAAGTTAAATATAGAAGTAAAAATATCACCCATAAATCCCCCACTTAAGAGATGGCCTGGATTAACATTGTTGCTTATGTTCCAGGTTTAAACACACACACACACACACACACACGTACTTAAAATTATTCAGGGAAAGACCATTAGCACTGTTGCATAACCTACTTTTTATCCACCTAACAATATATCATAAACTTTCCCCAGGTTATTAAATATTCTTTTATAACATTATTTAAAATTCCTGCATATTTTTCCATGACATGTTCTATAATTTATTTAAATAGCTTCCTAATGTTAGGCATTTAATGTGATCTTAATTTCTTGCTATTATAAAAATCAGAGCAATAATTATCCTTTGCACATAACTTTAATTATTTCAACCAGAAAATTCCAAGAGTAAGAATTACTGGACCAAAAATTATAATTTATATTTAAGGCCTTTTCCGCATGCTATCAAATCACTCCTCAGGAGAATGTTTGGATTTACGCTCCCTCCAGCAATGCACGTGGTCGTCTGAACTTACATTTCTTTACTCACTAGTGAGGTTCAAGAATTTCTTCTTATATTTGCTGATCATTTTAATTTCTCCTTTTATCAATGGCTCATTAATACTAAACTCTGTACTCTTTTCTTTTGGGGATTAGGCTTGTTTTGACTTTCAAAACTACTTTATGTATATTTTTAGCACTCTGTCAACATGTTACAATATCACATCCCAATTTATCCTCAGGTGTTATATACAGAAAGGCCATGCTAAGTCCTATATCTGATAAGTACACACACACACACACGCACACACACAAATGTATACACATACATATGTGAGTTCTTAAATTATTTACCTTATTTGGATTTATTTTGTTCTATAACATTATATATTTAAATTTGCCACAACTTTATATTACAATTTTTCGAATGGTTTGTAGACATTCTATTCTGTTGTATTGATTTATGTTTCTATCCTGGGTGAGAATCATACTATTATGGTTGTAGTACATGTTTTAACATTTGATAGTATAAGTGTCCTTCCACAAATACACAATCTTTTTAAACTACATTTTCTCAACTATTCTTATCCATTTATTCTTCCAGATTAACCTTAGGGAAACTTCAAAAAAATACTACAGTTGCATTAAACTTATAACTAGAGAGAAAGCAGACAGCTTTGCAATACCAATACCCCACCTTCTTTAAATCCTCTAGTAAAGTGCATGTTTCCCATCATATAGGTGCTAAATTTGTTTTTCAATTTTATTTTTTGCTATGTATTTCATTTTTTGTTTTTTATTGTGAACGTAATTACTCCATCATATTTTCAAACAGTCTTATTAGTGTCTAGAAACAGTTCTGCTTTTCACATATCCGTGCAGGCAGGACGTGCGAGGGCAGCGTGTGGTCTCCTATGGTATAGTCATTAAGAGAATCAGCTTTAGAGTCAACTACATGGAGCTGGGGTCAAATTCCAGCTCCACAATTTCTGTGAGCTGTTTAAAATCCATCTCGTGGGTTGGCTGTCAAAATTAAATAAAACCGTTTATATAATGCCTCCAACACAGAGCTTGCCATAGAAAAGATCTTAACCAAAGGTAGTTCTTCATTTGTAACCAAACCCCTGACAGATGTCACTGTGTTTTTCTATCCATTCTCTTAGGCTTGTGTATTCATATAACATACACGTAATGATCATTTTATCTTCTTTTGCTAGATATGTTCATCCCATCTAGTTTTCTTAAGCCCATTCTTGTGTTGGTTAAAACTTGCCAAACAATGCCCCTGGGAACAATGCTAACATTTCACTGTCAAATATGGCGTTCATGATTTGAGATAGTATTATTTATCATGCTTCATGAAGGGGCTTCATCAGGACTTGTTAGAATTTTAGAAAATTATAATCACATGAATTTTCTTTTTTGACCAGTTTATACTGTATTTCATAATATACTTTCTAATGTTTCACAATTAAACATTCACAGATGTGGCATATCATTTTCTTGGTATATTCATGAATTCAATTTGTTAATATTTTCCTAAGACTACTGGTGTGAGGATTAAATTAAGTTACTAAGAATAGTGTCTGGCACATGGTGACCATTCAAGTGTCAGTTGTTATTGTTGATAGGGATTTATGTGCTCATATTAATAACTATGAATGTGCATAGCTCTGTCCAACTGATGATTGGTTTTTATATTATACTAGCTTTGAAAAATAAATTTAGAAATTTTTTATATTTTATCCTATATGGTCTATAAAATTTATATAGCATGGGTAGTATCTCTTGGCTAAAAGTTTGAAAGAACTCCGCTAAAATTGCTCTTGTTGAGGTCACCAATAACATTTTGACCAACCCAAGAGGAACTTTTTCATCCTTTTCTTAACCCCAAATTAGCATTTAACTCAGGTTCTCAACTTCTGGAAATACTCCTACCTACCCACTGGCTTTCCTGAACTCATACTGCCCCGCTTCCCTCCTACCTCCCTGACCATCGCAGCCTTTGTAGAGGACTGTTCTTTCTTTGCCCACCTTGTAAAATTTAATGCTCCTCAAGGTTGTTGCCAAGGCAGTCTTCCGCTCTGCTACACGTTCTCCTGGGCAACTTCACCAATGCCCCGAGATTTCCATGTCAAACTACATGTGGATCATCACTAATTTTTAGTCTGGATAGCTTGCCCTAGATTCAACCTTATATATCCAGCTGTTGGCTGGAAAATTCCATGCGGATGTCCCATAGATTCTGCCCACCCATGATACCCAAGCGCATGAGATTCTCAGTGAATAGCACCATCATCCATCTGACTGCCAATCAGAAACCTGGATTCATTATGTCTCAATATGATTTCCATTTTTCTAGAAAAATCATCCAGTTCAAGATTTTAAATGTTTTAGCATGTATCTATACAGTCTGTGTTTGAAATTTCTAATCTTCTATCTACAGTTCTACTCCTCCTCCCCTTTTGTTGTAATTTTCTGAATACTCCTATTTCTAATTTTGACTTCCTTTAGTTCTAAGAAGAATACCCTAAAGTTTCTAGATAGCTGAATATTAAATTGTTACTTGCTCATTCTAGTCAGCTGCACTGGATTCAAAAAGGTTGTCTGTGCAGTACCTGCCTTTTGGAACTTATTTTTTGGTGAATTAATACGTATTAGTCTTGTCTGTATTCTATGGGTAATGCTTTAATGTTTTATTTAAGATACTTTTTGATCACATTATTTAACATTCATTTTTGCTACTATAAAATTGTTTTCCCATGTTCTCCTTGTATTTCTAATAGTTTTTAAATATATATATATCTTTTTCTCTAATAATTTGGAAGATATACAACCTATTATAATTTTAAGAAGTACCTTCAGATTTCTCTAAACATATTTTTTCTAATTATTTGAATCTGTCGTGTTCCTCCAGATAAAAGGAATTTTGCTTGCCTTCAAGTTTCCCGCCTCATTCTTTCCACGCTCACCTATTTGTTGACAGTTTATCATCCTGAGCTGACATTATTAGATTTTTCCCTGTATTTTTTAGAAACTAATTTTTGTATTTACATTAAGTATTATCACCATATCAACAATAGTGTCTCAGACACTCTATATTGAACGGCTTTCTCTGCTGACCACCAATTCCGTGAGACCCCAGGTTTCTGCTTGTTGTAATTCTACATTGGTTCAGTTCTCCAGCAGTCAGGCGACATCAGTAAGAATAAGTTGAATTCTGTCTGGGCTCTTGAAATAGGAGAGTATCTTTCTGTCTTTCTCATACGGAAACGACAACTGCTGTGGATACGGAATTGGTAAGTGCACACACACGCTCTTTTCCGTCCAAGATCAAATTTCTGCTTATGCCACTTATTCTCACCCCTCGAGGTGGGGACAGGGGAACCTGCGGGTTCTTTTCTGAGTCTCCTCTGTCACATCCTAACCGTGCTGCTCCTTCCTGGGGGGAGAATGACGAGGCCAGCGGGAGTCCACACGTCCTCCAGGACAGCCCCGTCTGCTCACACCAGCACCATGGTGCAAAACATCGCCATGTTGATGACACCAGCCTAGTTTCAAGTAGTAACACCAGATTTCCCTTATTTCCTTATTTTTATGTTTTCCTGACAATATCCTCCGATATATTCTGGGGGTGAAGGGGGACAGATTAAACACTTGCACTTACATTACCATCTTACCCAGAAACACATGTAAGAATAGCTGTATACAGAATTGGAATCATTCTGCAAATTTTCTTTTCCCCACTTAGTGTTATAATGTCAGCAATTCTGGAAGCCTTTTGCTTTCGTAACGGGATTTTTAGTGGCTATAATATGTAACAATGAAAATTGCTATAAACCACTGTTAGAATGTGCTGAAGGTTTACTATGTTAAGGGCCCTTGGCTAAGCCTTTTATGTACATTAGCTCATTTAATTCTGATTACCACCCTATGATGTGGGTTTTAACCCCATTTTCAATGCAGTTTAAGATGGCAAAAGGTGGGATCTGTGCCTGCTTCTCTAACTCCAAAGCCTGTGCTCTTAACTTTTCCTGCTGCGGAACTGGAGCTGTTGTTCCTCCCACCCTGTGTTCCCTCCCCACATCCAAGCAAAGAGCCGCAGACACTGAGGGTTCAGCCCTGCCTGGGCCACCTGACTTCTCAGTCGCTGAGAGCTGAAGGCCCCACCTGCTATCAACCAGCAAACACAAACAGCTGCCGGGTGCTGCAGGGCAAATAGACTTGGTGACTGAACTCTCAAAATCCATCACTGCCTCGTTTTTGTTTTTTAATATGCACTGTGTCATTACCCAAAGTGCGGATTTTCTTAGATGGAGAAAACTGAACAATTATAGGTAAGGATTTGCTCGCAACAGGCTGAATACAAATTAAAGAAATATCCCATAAGGTGGAAAATCTAACCCCTCCCTGGCTCCATTGTCCTTGTCACTTCCTTTCCACTGGCACGGCCGCTCCCCCAGGCAGGCGCTGCTGCATCTCACAGAGCACTGCAGGGTCCACCCATGGGCCCCCACCCTCGATGCCATCCTCATCCTTTAGTCCTTCCTACTGCTTGCAGGGCGACTCTCTGAAGCTGGGCTCTCATCAGCACACAGAGGTGGGATGGACAGGACAGTTTTTCTTTAATGCAATTTATCACACATCTGTACCCATTGTTCTCCTGATCAGACTGAAAACCTCCAGGACACAAGGACACAAGGATCCTGTGTGGTGTATCTGCCCTCCTCTCCACAGCCTTTAGCTCGTAACTTAGACATAGAGTATCTTGACCCCACTGGGTGAGCGATTCATGTTTTAAACTGAATAATAAGTAGATTAGGCACAATCGTCTATTTTTTACGTTGGTTGCTTTTTGGCAGGTCCTTGTCATAAACCATAGGCTAGATCCTGTGTGTATCCAAATGAGAACGAGGATAGTGAAACTGTCATCTGAATAATCTCTCTCTCTCTCTCTCTCTCACACACACACACACACACACACACACACACACACACTTCATTTAATCAAGTCCACTTCTGAAGTAGAAATCATGAAGTTGAAAGTACCCAGGCTCTGTTTACCCAACACCAAACCATAAGAGGGACTCCGGCCTTCAACACAAAAACGTCAGGCTTGACAATCTTTCCTGTGGTTCCAGGCTGACTTCCCAAATGACCAACTGTTTTTGCATCTTAAAGATCCAGCTCAACCTGGAATCCCGGCTTCCACCTTCCCACTCCACCTCCCGGCCTCCCTGGGTGTTTTCTAGCTTTTCAGGCCTGGTGTGAACCAAGCAAACCTCAATTAGCTAATGAGGTGCCCAAGACCAGCTCCAAGATGGTCTCCAAGGGCCAAGCAGGTCATTACCCGCCATCATCAGTGTAAATTTACGACCTCGCCTACCACATGGAGCGGGGGACCCTGTGAGGTTCTGCCAACCCTTTGGGCTGACAGGGACACGCAGAAATGCTGGCAGGGCAAAAACAGAAGTAAATTAAAAATAGGCTTCAATCTATAGGCTCTATTTATCTATGTCTTTCTTTAGTAATATAACATTAAGGTAAAAGGTCATATCCCCACTGAAATATAATTTATATTTACCTTTTATTAAATAATTATGGCATGGCATGAAGTTAAATATTACAGAAGCTAATCAAGAGGGAATTCAATAGAGAAAACTCAGACATGAGAATTTCGTCTTTGCTATACATAGAATGTCTTAATCCTCCACTGGGAGTCATTCGGGTTTGCTTAAGGAGTTTAATAATACACATTTCAACTGCCACAGAATCTAAATCCCATTTGGATCAGCCTTGAAAAACTTTCATCAATACCCTGAGATTTCATAATATTTCTCCTGAGAGCCCGGATCTGATGTGTCGTTTCTCACTTTGATTGCGGGTATAATATATGAGGTTACTTACATATCTTGGACCCAACAAATGGATATAAACTATAAGCAATGTGTGAATGGTTTCTTTTTTTTTTAAGTAAATAGTATTTAACTAAAAATATCTACTGGGAACCACTCATTTAAAAAAAAAAAAAAAGCTGGCTGGTACTCAATATTAATTTTCCCAAAAGATTGGTGAGACATAAATTCTATATAATTTTTATTTTCTTTCCTTAAGAGGAGGCATGGAGACTAGATAACACTTACCCTCATCTTATGCTTTTACTTCTATCCCCTCAAAATATAGGGGACACTGGCTAACACTGACAGGGGGCTCTTTGTTAGAGTTTTGGTCAGAACTCAACCTTGGCATTGCAGGCAGGAGGTCACTTGTGCCCTTGGCCAACAGTGGCATTAACCACAGAGATGGCGACATCAAGACGTGATCAATTTTCTTTGTAGGAATTTGACAGGAGAAGAATAAGATGATGGGGTGAGGCAGGTCCAAGTGCTCCATGAGGCCACCACCCTGGGGATGTTGGCGGATCCCACCGCTGGCCTGGGTTTCATCTCTGCTTGCCACTGAGTATCCACGTGGCTCCTGGGATTCCCGTGGATTCTGCCAGTGGCCTTCAAGAGGCCGCTAAAGGTGGAAGTTCTGAGCCCAGCTGTTGGTTTGTGCGTGTGCATTTATCCACAGAAAGGGATCTCTGCTTTTATCAGATGTTCACAGACCCCGCAGTCCATGAAGGGCGACAGCCCACAGAACCAGATGATCCCTATCGTCCTAACCCTAAATCCCAACTTTCTTCAAGAATTAAGGGGACCACTGAAAAGCATCCTGCTGTTTGCATTCTAAAAACCAAAGCAAACAGAACAAAACAAAACCCTAAAATCTACATAAAGTGACTGCCAGATAAACACCAGATCAGAAGACGGACTCTGATATGCCACGGTGGAGAAGGCACGTGTCAGGAATGTCAGCCATGCATCTTTGGTCAGTGAGCGACTCTCTGTCCACCGGGCAGGAAGGAGGGAAACAGCCTGGCTTTGAGAGGAATTTAGATAAACACAGACAAACTTCTGCCCTCAGGGCACTTTTAGGACTTCTCTTCCCTGACACAGTGCTTTGATCCTACTCGTTAATTCCCACCAGGTCTGCCTTCCGTGTGCTGTGATGTAGGTTCCCCTGTCTCTCCCTCCTCCTCCTCCCAATTTCCTCATCTCATTGATGGTCTCCCTACTGCCCTACCCACTCCTTGGGTGTCCAGTATCCAAATGCGACATTACATTAGCATTTTAATGCTGGTAAGTTAAATTTTTTCATAGCATACGATGGTGTGGTAGAGAGAAAGCTGGTCCTGGCTTGAGATCTGCCTTAGATCCCAACACAGACGAATGATGCTACCCTCATCCAGCCACTTGGCCATATGGGGCTCTGTCTGGTTCATTTCTCTGCAAAGACAAAGGGCTGGGCTAAACGGCCTCCAAGCCTCCTTGCAAACTCTTGCATTTTGTAATTCTAAGGCTATAATTTGGAGTAGTGCTGTTCTTTTCTGAGGAGTAGGGATGGGTGGAGTTGCAGTCACAGGCTGTTGAATTAAGTTGTCTTCAACCTTGGCTACATTGAAATCTCTTCCCATATCCATTTGTTTCAATGTAGCCAAAGTTCAGTGTTACCAATTTAAAAACAAAAAGGAACAAAGATAATATGGGAACACATTATTAAGAGGCAGTACCTGCCTTTGTGGAGACAGGAACAAGAATACGAGGAGAGAACCAACAGTACACAAGCGGAAGATTAGACCGAAGCCTTTGATATTTAATTTTAAATGAAATATTAATTTAATATTTAATTACGCTTTGGTTTCCAGAAAAACTGCGGCAGCAAGACAGATTGTTTGAAGAAGGGAGTAATATTCATGGTTAAGGAGACAACTGTAAAAATTAAAGATAAATTTCAAGGGTAAATCTAAATGCCACAATGGAGCAGTTATGAATACGCTCCTGCTCTCTGTAATTTGTATTTAGAATATTATAGCCCAGAGCAGCAGTCCATTAAGGGGCTGGGACGTCTCTGGGGCTAACAACGGAGACATCATCCCTCACACTCGGCTGAAAGATGTATCTGAATTTCACAAGAGGTGTGGATGGAGCAACTTCCGCCAAAGTGCAGGCTACCAGGAGGGCTGTTCATGCAACCTGTCTCCAGTTTGAGCAGGCAACGACTGTACTCGGGCCAGTTTTTGATGTCTGAATTGGGTATATTTAACTAAAAATCAGATTCATTTCTTCAATGGGATTCTTTTTTTCCAGGATAATGCTATACGGGGCGGTGGGGCGGGGGGAGAAATGTGAAGTGGATGAGCTATTAACATTGGGAATCCAGTTCACACATCTGCACAGAGCCCCTTTATGAAGGCAGAACCCCGCCACTGGTGCAGAGCCTGGGGGAGGAGGATGTTTGGGGTGTGATTTCGGGGTTTGTGGAAAAATCTAGCCCCCCCCTTTTCTCCTCCCACCTGCTGCCTGTTCTTGGCCATTTTCCTGTTAATGAACACTTTCTCTGAAACGATGAACACTAAAACAAAAACCACACATCTGTTCTTCGCTAAAATAAAAGATAAGAAATATTTGGGGGGAGGAGGTCAGTTAACACGAATTCTTGGGTTTCTCAGCATCATGTCTCCATTAGCCAGACCGTCTTTGTCAACCTCTAAGATCTACTGTGCACCTTGTAAAGCACCTATGCTGCACGTACCTGGGCCAGCTGGGTCTCTTCTCCTGGCGACACCTGCTTCCACGTGACCCCACTCCCCACCTGTAAAGTCCTTGTTCTTGGGCTGCCTTGGCCCTTCTCTGACTCCTGCAAAACTCTAATTTCTAACCTAGACCGAGATATTAAGGACACACCGTGGTAGGTCTTTCAAGAAGAATCTACATTTCCGAGAAGACAAGACACACAAATCCACCACTGACCCTGCAGCAGTGACAGAGGAAGCCACTTGGAACTCACCGTGGCTACTTGTATCCTCCTGCCAGATGCTCAAACAGTGAATTTTGCTTGCATTTTAATACTTATGTCCACGAATGCTTTTGCGTATGTATATAATTTTATCTTCCCAGCAAGGTAAGTATATCCACATCTTTGAGGTTACAAAAATGGTACAAAGAACAATTGATTTTCCCCAAAGCTGGGAGGCAAATCCCAACCTCTTCACTCTGTCACTGTCTCTCCTTCTACACCGTGACAGCCTCCCAGGGCTGTCACCCGCCCCCCGCCCCAGCGCCAAGCTCTCCCAGGTTTAATAACAATGTAGAGTTCATATTCCTTCGCTCTCTGTAACTTCGCTTATTCACAAAGAGGATAATTTCTATCACTTCTGAGGAATTCAAGGCACTTCACAAGCCCCAAGTCTAGCACATCATGCTGAGATCGTGAGCAGTGTTCCTGTTTTGCAATCTAGAAAACCGGAGCCCAGGTGAGGCATCTTCTGGGACTCTCTTCATGCTCACCAGCCGTGGCCTGTTTCCTGCGCACCTCCCCAGAGTAGCAGCCACAGGGACGAGGCATCTGCCAAGGAAAACTACCAGGAAAGGCAGAACAGATGGGCTTGGTATCATTTCTTCTAATAATCTGCACAGTGCTGGGAAGTCACACAGGCTAGTGGTTAAGGGCTGAACTCTACCTAAGAGTGAACGCTACACTTGTGTTCACGGCGAAATGACCCAGCGTCGGCTAAGAACCCCACCACGTGTGGAGTGCTTTCTAAGCCCGAGAGTCTCTGCAACAGCCTCGTGGGCAGAACTCAGCTCTCCCAAACTCACTTCTCTGTTTAAAATACAGACTCCCAGACCCCCTCAGAAGGGCAGGAACCGGTGTGCGGGGCAGGGCGCCAAGCATGTTTCTCATGATCAGCCAAATTAGGGAAACGTCTATGGGCAACAGTGTAATTAGCAGCAGAGCTTTACACATGGAGGAATGAGGCTCAGAGAGGCCAGGCGACTTGACGAAAAGACAAACAAGCAATGCATGACATGGCCAGACCCGAAAGCAGTCCCCTCTCAGACCCCTTCCTGTCCACAGAGCTCACTCTGCCCCACTAAAGCTCTCCAGGTGTCAAGTTTTCCTTTTTCTCTGGAATCAAGATGATTTTTTCCACCTTGCCCTTGGAGCTGAGTATTTTGCTGAGGCCTGCCATGGCCTCAGGTGTATTCAGTTCCAGCCCTCCGGAGGCTGGGCTGGCTGGAAAGACAAGGGCCCTTTGTCCACCTGCCCCCCAGGGAAGAGGCCACAGCCACCCAGGAGAGCAGGCGGAGGGAGGGCTCAGCTCCAGGCAGAGCAGTCCCCCTTCAGTCACCTGCAAAGCCACTGCCTTTTCAGCCATCAGACTGAGACTGAATTAGCTCTTCACATCAGAGGCTGCCTATTCACTGGGAAAGACAAGAGGCTACCAGCCCATTTCCTGCGGGCTCTGGAACCCTCCACGGATGACATCAGCTTCCTGTCTCCACCAACCCAAGCTGCACTTGGCCCAGTGACCTCAGGGTGGAAGTGTTTCTAGGGAGCAACCAGCCTCCTACGGCAGCCTAGATGTCGTATTTCTGGTTTCTTCTCTATTTATGAAAGAACAAACTACTGGGTCCCTGCCCTCCTCACTCCTAACCACCTCCCACGGTCCGTCCTTCTCAAAGGCAGTGCTCTGGATGCAGCTTCACTGCCTACCTGCCTCGAAATACTTTCTTTATACTCCAGTCACATGTACTAGTGTGTGCTGTTTCAGTATTTAAATACACGAGGCGCTATTCTGTATCCTATTTTATTATTTTAATTTTTTATTAAAATTAATTTTATTAGAAAATAATAAAACTAGGCAACATAAAAAAAATTAAAATAATACTAATACCCAGAAACCATCATTGTTAATACTTTGGTAAGCAGGCTTCCATACCTTGCTTGGGTTTTTTGTACAACTACTCATTTTTCATATACATGTAAAATTGGATCATACTAAGCATACTGTTTTTAAGCTTTTGTTGAGCCTGTATTGTAGATGTCCTTCATGAAAGTAACTATCCATCCATAGGATTATTTTTAATGTCTAAAAAAGTATAGAGATGCGCCAGGCACAATGGCTCATGCCTGTAATCCCAACGCTTTGGGAGACAGAGGCAGGAGGGTCGTTTGAGGCCAGGAGTTCAAGACCAGCCTGGGCAACATAAGTGAGACCCCATCTCTCCCCAAAATTTAAACAATTAGCCGGGTGTGGTGGCACACACCTGTAGGTGCTAGCTACTCGGGAGGCTGAGATGGGAGGATGGCTTGTGCCCAGGAGTTCGAGGGTGCAGTGAACAATGATTGCACCACTGCACTCCAGCCTGGGGCAACAAAGCAAGACCTTGTCTCAGAAAAGAAAAAAGCCGGGGGGTTGAGATGTCCTATTAGTTACTTATGAATCCCTTCATGGATGGTAAAGATGTTTTCAATTTTTCACTACTATAAACAGTGCCCCAATGAACAGCCTTCAGGCAAACTCAATTATTTCCTAAGTATACATTCCTAAAAGTTAAATTGCTGGGTCAAAGGGTACATCCATTTTTACAGCTAGTACGATGCAAGTGCTCTCCTGTAACCATTCACATCCCTATAGGGTGTTAGAAAGTCTGTACTATCTTCTAATTTTGCCAACTTGCGTATTTTCATTTGTTTAAAAAAAAATCTTTGCCAACTTGATAGGGAAAAAATGTGAAACTTTTGCTGCCTTAATCTGCATTTATTTGATTACTAGTGTGGTTGAAATTTTTCTATGTTTATTGCTTAATTGTATTCCTTCCTGAATTAACTCTATTTGGGCATTTGTCTTTTCCCCTTTAATTTATAAGATATCTAATGTCCACCTCTTTATCCACAATGTAAAACATAGTGGTTGACAAAGAGTAGGCACAAATTTTTGCTGAACAAATGAATCTTTTTCTGGGTAGGATAATACGTCATATAGAGCTAATATGTTCCTGCTTCATCTTTTTCCTTTTGATTCCCGACACCCTGACATGCAAACATTTTCTTTTTACGGAATCACATCCTCTTGCTTGCCAATATGTCTTTAGTAGCAATGTTAGTAAGGCTCAAGATTATAGTTATTTTTTAGATCTATAATCTTTGAAGCTTTATACATTTTTAATTAAAAATATTTGAGTGTATTTTAGTTTGTGATGTGAAATTATAAATCTGACTTTTTCTTCTAATGCTTAACTAGTTGGCCTAACACATTTGTTAATCATTCCATCTTGTCTACATCAATCTGACCCCTCCCCTACACTAATACTTAAGTATTTAGACACGTAATGTGTGCAAAATCAGTGCATTTTTTTTATTTTCTCTTCTGTTGCATGACATTTCTATATGTTCCTACAATTCTCATATTCTTTTAATTACTGAAACTTTCTATTTTTCAAAATCCTGTTTTAGCATCTTTCCTTTCCAGGTGAACTTTTGTAAAGTTTCCCCAAACATTTTGTTGGTATTTTGATTGGCACTGTGTTAAATTTATTCACTAATTGACATCTTTACATTATTAAATCTTCCCACCTCTCCGCCAGCTGGAAGTATTTTGTCCTTCCTCTGAACTCCCTTAGCACATTATACCTTTAAAAAAAAAAAAATCACTTTCTAAACTATACCCACCCAATTTTTCAACTCTGAAACCTGAGAGTTGTCCCCTTCCCTCCCCTCCCCAACCTTCACCCCATCCAATCAATCATCAAGCCCCGTCAGTGCTACCTCCTAAATTTTACCCACTGCAGCCTGTCCCCACCATGGGCACTCTGCTCCGAGCTACCATCATTCTGGCCTGGGCCACCAGGCTGGCCTCCAGCTGACCTCCCTGCACCTACCCTGGCCTCCAAGTCATTTGGGGACACCCCATGCTCCTGGTTCCTGCTACCCCGACCACTCCTCAGTCTTCCTCACCATCCTGAACCCTACACGCTGGCGTTCTCAGGGCGCCATATTTAGGCTTCTTCCACCCCGTAGCTATGCCCACTTCCATGGCGACCTCATCCGGCCCCATGGCTCTAAGTCCTATCTAGAGGCTTGACTGCTCTCTGCCTGACACCCTCCTCTCTTCCCACCCAAACCACCTGCCCCACCTGCCTCATCTCCTATCATGCTCTTCCCCAACTCCACTCCAGCCCCATCACTTCCTCACTCTACCCAGCCACACCAGGCTCGGGACAGAGAGGGAAGGATGTAAGGGGGACAGATTCCCATGGCTGGTCCCTTCCCGGGATTCCGATCTCTGTGTGATGTCCTTTCTACAGAGAGGCTTTCCTGACTGCCCTACCTAAGCCCCTCTCTCACTGTCTTCCTTACTGCTCACTACCTGAAATTACATCCTTTATTTTCTTAATTGTCTGTCTCCCCTCTATAATGTGAGCTTTATAAAGATGGGAGACTTTTCCTCCATCACTTCTATATGACAGAGCCTAGAGCTGTGCCCACCCATGGCAGGCATGTAATAAATCCTAGTTAGAATGGAAGCTAGGGCAGTAATTTTTTCTATTGTGACTTCCATAGAATCTCCCATAGATCCACAAAATTAAAAACAAACAAATAAACACACCTGAGATGTGCTTATCTCAAGAGAGAAAATTCAAAAGCAGAATTTTAAATACCCAAAAATTACCTGCTTCTGTCTACTCCTAACTGATAGCTAATCAGAAGTTTGCACTTTAACAAGAGTAGGAATCGGAGTTCAAATGAGAGAATAGACTATATATAAAATGACATTATTAAAAATACGTCATATTCCAGATATACTTTCTTGGTTTATATATTTCTTTCTTTTTGCCCCTTATTTTCTCTTTCAAAATACAACACTCTCATTGATCATCCTGCCTCTGGTTGTTCCCCCGGTTAACTCAGTCTTTATATCAATAGCATCATTTTTCCTGAGATAATACCTTTCAGTTACTCTCCCTTGCACGGAAACCCTCAATGCCTTCTTATTTCTTGCCAAATCAAGTCCAAACTCCCCTATCAGGCTTGCTTTTCCTTCATTTAAAAAAAATTGCAGTAAAATACACATAATGTAGAATTTATCATCTTAATCATTTTAGGAGTTCAGTAGTGTTAAGTATTTCACATTGTTATGCAACCATCGCCACCACCCACCTCTAGAACTCTTTTCATCCTGCAAAACTGCAACTCTATACCCACTAAACAATAACTCCCCTCAACCCCTGGTACCGACTTTCTGCTTCTATGAATTTGACTACTCTAGGTACCAGACAAGGCTTTTAAGCTGTTTTATGCTTTCCTTCCCTCCTGTGCCTAGCTCTTCTAGCTTCTAGGCTAAGTTCTGCAAAATGTGCTGCTACTGCTGTTGAAGCAGCCCTCTGTCCCTGTCCCAGAGGTGTGGGCTCATGTCACCCCCTGTGACATTTGCACATGGGATTCCCACAGTGGGCACATTCTTCTTTTTCCCCTTTGCCCATCCAAATTACTCACTATCCTCACACACAGTCTACATACAGTCTTCAGTTTATGGGTTTTTTTTTTTGGAGACAGGATCTTGCTCTATTGCCCAGGCTTCAGTGCAGTGGCATAATCCTACCTCACTGTAACCTCCAACTCCTTGGCTCAAGTGATCTTCCCACTTCAGCCTCCCAAGTAGCTGGGATTACAGTTGTATGCCACCACACCTAGCTAATTTTTCTTTTTTATTTTCCTTTTCTTTCTTTCTTTCTTTTTTTTTTTTTTGTCTTTTTATTTTTGTAGAGACAGGGGTCTCACTATATTGCCCAGGCTGGTATCAAACTCCTGGCCTCAAGTGGTCCTCTCACCTCAGCTTCCCAAGATGCTGGGATTACAGGCATGAGCCATCGTGCCTGGCCAGTCTGCAATTTCTATCTCCTTCTTGACACCCCATTCCTCTACTCTAGTCCACACTAAACTCTCTTTTTGAAATTCATATTCCATTCATTGGAAGAACCAAACATTTCAAATTGATGAATTCTCCAGCTGTTCTGTGCAATATATCATTGTCTCCTCCAAAGTTTCTAAACTTCCACATAGGGAAGGGACCATTTCGTATGTATCAGCTGTACCCCCCACCTAGAAAAAGCTGTAGATACAAAGTAGACACTCAATAAACATTGAACTAATACATAATTTTTTACTTTCATGAAGTTTTAAAATACTTTGAATCATTATGCAACGTCACTGGGAAACTTTCTTGAATCTTTTCAAGAAAATTCAGTAACAGTCAACAACCTTGTCTAATTTTTTTTTAATCTGATTGCTTATGTAAAAGACTGTCCTAGCCTCGTGCCAGCGGAGTTACATTTGTAAAGCTGTGTTCCCGCAATGAGCCACGCTGTCTCCCAGATTATGCAGAAGTTGCTAAATTAAAATACAAATTTAGAATCGAGTCTACACTTCCCTATTGAATGTCTATCACTTGGTCCACTCTTCCCACACTAGGAGAAAGACCTAGAAAACTAGGATGATGATGAAGTGGAGAGACTGGGAACCAGAGCTCAGGTGAAGCAGAAGCCAGCATCTCTTGGAATCATTCTCTCACCCACCTGTGTAAATGAACCTTCCTGGGGCTCCTTTGCAGAACTGTTTGGATTTGTAAGATAATGTCACCTCCACTACTCCAGGGATGTGCCGAGGAGGGGTCTGCACTCTGATGGCATGAGGAGTTATTAGCTGCAGAATGGACAGGCAGGGAAATAAATGACCTATTAGAGAAGCCATCACTGCGGACACAGGATAGCAGCTCCCACTGCCACTTCCTGGGGCTTCTCTCTGCTCTAGCCTCACGGTGCCCAAATGCCCTCTGAATGGCCCTGTTCCTGTGTCTCTCCTCTCTCTCTCTCACCCTGGGATTTCCTCCCAACCCTGCCTCCCCAGGTCCTCTCCTTCCCACAAGCCCAGCTCAAGTCCCTCCCACCTCCTGCTGCCCACCCGACTCCACCCCTGGCATCATTCCCTCCATGGAATTCCTCCACTGCTTTGGACTTCAAATATTGGTCTTGCCAAGCCCAGCTTAGCACCGTTACTTATCTTTTTGTCATGTGTTTTATGTGCTTATGAAAGTAAAATAAATCCAATTTAGAAAATTTGGAAATTATAGAAAAATATAAAGAAAAATATGATCATTACAGAAAAGACTAATGTTAACATTTGCTATGTTTCCAACACTTTTTTATGGATGTGTGTTACATAATTAGATTTCACATCCACAGACTCTGTTGTCCTGATTTTTTTTCCCCACTTAGCACCATAGAGTAAACATATCCCTTTTCCTGTACCATTTGAATTTTTTCAAAACATAATTTTTACTGGTGGAGTGATATTTCGTCATTTACTTTATCATTCTCCTGTTATCCCACATCTAGGCTACTTCTAATTTTTCACAATTTTAAATAATGCTGCAATGGGTATTTATGTTTTTAAGGAGTATGTCCCTGCAATTGTTGTGTCGTCTATGTCCTTGGGGATAAAAAGTAGTAAGTACTCAATAACGTGTTCGTGCTGCTGCTGATCTAGGGATTACTGGTTTCCCCACATTGAAACAATCTTTGGGTCAAAAGAAATCAGGAAAACAAGCTGCCTTTGCCTACCTCGCTCCAGACAAGCATGGTCCCAAACACCACTTGGAGACCATCAAAGAAATTGTCTCCAATGATAATGACCATGGCTCCTCCTGTGGTCCAGCCTTCACTTGGGCTGATGGCTTTGATGCAGGGGGTAGCTGAGAAGATAGGAAAGAAAAAGTCAGGTCTCTTCTTAGGGGGTTAGAGTTTGGAGTTTTGGGGACGGGCTGCTCTCGAAAGCTGTTGGTCATTCCAAGAAGTCCAGGCTGAGCTTTGCTCACTTGCCACCATTCCCTAATTGGTTGTTGGTTTTCACCAAGTCATTAAAGCCTAATGAGTTGACCGTTATGTACAAAAAAGCAAAACACTCAGCTAATTGTGTAAAGGGTGTTTTTAAAGCTCTGTTGTTTTTGCCCATATTTTTATAAGTTGATCACACTGGAAACGTGTAAATCCCTTTTCTCTCCCCACCTCCTCTGCCCCAAGATGTTAAGATTTACAAGGCCCATTAATGTGCTAGAGAGAGACAAGGAGAAAACAAAATCTATCATAGTGGAAGGTTTTTTCCCAGCTCCATCAAAAGACAATTTCTAATCACTCTCCTAACTTTGCAGGAAGGATTTTTCTCCGCTTCATCCATATGTTCGAGGCCTCTGGACTCTGCATCCCAACAGGAACCCAATATGGTTTTCAGGCCATAACTAAAGTCAATCCATCACTCCATTGCCAAAGTTGACAGGGTCGAAGGTGGAGGAGAACTTTGGCAGGACTCCAAAAACATGAGCCCCCTTTGAACAGCCCGTCAATCACATCCAATCAGTCAAAAGAAACTGGATGGGTTCCTAGTTCTGAACTCTGGGATTTTCTTCTCCCCTTTCAGTGCCCACTGTGGGAGAATTAACACCACTCCAAATTCTTTACTGATTCAATCATTTTCTTTCAGTTCATTAATTCCTATTTAAAATGATACAAGATACATTTTAAGGGCCGAGTTGGGGTGGGGGTTGGAGGGCACCGTATAGCGAAACATCACACTGAAATAGTAGCCTAATTTGACCATTCATTCTAGATGATAAGGTCTTCCTGCACCAGTGAGTTGGGGAGCATGGAAGGAGGGGGAGTAACTAACATGGAATTTACTGAGGTTTGTCAGTAATCTTCATCGATATACTTTAATTTTTTGGACAACTTGAAGTTGAACAGTTACCGGTATTTCTAATTACTTTAATGCACTTGGAAAACTACACAGAGCAGACCATGATTTCTTCTTGTCCAAGCAAACAAAAATCAATTAGTGTCAGTTTCATTCTGCACATTGTTTTGTTTTGGCCACAATCTGTTTAAGGGCACATCTGACACTTATTCATACATGTCTGGCACCGTAATGTTCCTGTTTAACTAAGACGTCATGGGCCTACATTTGCCCGAAGTGCCCGTCTAGCAAAAAGAAAAACATAGAACCGAACGGAAGAGGCTGAGAGGCTGGGGAGGACGCAGCACTGGCCGGGAGATGCATGGGGCTGACGATGGCACGGGCTGGAGCCCATGTTTACAACTTCATTTCAAAGCCCACATGGTTTTGTGTCCTTTCTCCACTCCGACTCTGAGACATAAATTTGAAATTCCAACAAGGAAGTATGTGGAGAATCTCATTCGCCTACCGTGCTGGGCACAGAGCATCCTACCTTCCGAAGGGTCGAGTCTCCTGGCCCTCCGTCCGTGCTTGGAGTTGTTATGGACAAACATGTTGTCGGAAACAGCCAGGACGTGTCCATCCACGTTCACCGTCGTTGACAACACAACCTGCGAATTTAAAGTAAAAAGGAGGGGAGGGAGTGGTGGGGTTAGTTTCCCATAAAGTAGTAAATGCACCAAAATTCTGTTCTGCCACACCTCCCTATAGCAAATGGGGGACAGGACAGAGCTTGGGGACAGGCAATGGTCTCAGTAACACAACAGGTTTTCCTCCTCCTGGAAGGATGGCAGAACTTTACAGAAAAAGAGGCTGCCTGTCCCCTATGCATCGTTACATAATCTGTGGTTCAAACCATGACCATGTAATAAAGCGGGGAAACTATCTGTCTGCTGGGTCCAGAAACCTAGTTCTCTATCAAAGCACCTGGACCACCCTTCCCAGTGGAACCTTCGCCACAGGAAGCTGAGAGTGTGCCAGCCGGAAGCTAAACCAGAAGGTCACTTCTCCAAGCTTGGGAAAGGGGTCCTGCACTTCAGACGTGTCCTAATGTCACGCTGGGCATCAAGACGCTGGCAGGTGAGCTGTCTGTGGTGTCTCCACCCACTAGAGAGCAGTGGCAGAGATGCGTAGAATTTGGTGAGAAGGTGAGATTGCTGGAATTCAGTGCTGAAAACGTAGGGCATGTAAGTGTCTAAAGGGACGGGGGAGGGGAGGGGTGGAGCAGTGGAAGAGCTTGGATTTGAAGCCGGAGGGAAATGAATTCAAATCCCAGGCCTGCTACTTCTCCTAACTTGTAACCATGGACAAATTAACTTAACCTTTTCCAATCTCAGTTTTTCTTATCTGTAACACCTAAACAACAATGCCTACACATCACAGGGCTGAATGAGATAAAAGGAGGATAAAATGAGATACAGGTTGAGCATCCTTAATCCAAAAATCCGAAATCTGAAATGCTCCAAACTCCAAAACTCTTTGGGCGCCAACATGACACTCAAAGGAAATGCTCATTGGTGCATTTCAGACTTCATCCCACCGATGAGGGATGCTCAGCCAGTAAGTACATAATGCAAATATTCCAAAATCTGAAATCTGAAGCACTTCTGGTCCTAAGTATTTCTTATAAGGAATTCTCAACCTGTAATATATGTAAAGCATTTAGCACAGCACTTGGTGCATGCTAAATGGGGACAAGTTTGTGTTCTAACTGCCTTGCCCCTGCCTTGTTTGACCATTCCATAGACAGATGACATTACTCATTGAGGTTCTCCCGTGGTCTAAGCTCTGGGGAAGATTCTAGAAAGGCAGACATAAGGACTAGGTGCCAACAGTTAATGAGGCATGACCCCTACCCTCAAAGAGCTTACTTTCAGGCTAAAGAAACACAGATAACACATGAAACAAGTACCACACAGAATGGTATTAAATTGAATTCCACCACATGTGCTGCAGATCGGGGGTGTAGGAGAAGTCCAAAGAGTTAGAGATCAGCAAAGGCTGGCCATCCATGGCAGAAGAGAGCAGACCTGGGTGTTCCTACCACCAACTTCCTTGACCCGGGAAGATGAGCCATCTCAGATGTGAATGTACTTCCCAGCTCATGTCAGTTATGCACGGCAATTATTTTTTTGAGAAAGGAACTTGTTATATACATATTCATGCATATGTATAGACCTATTGAGGAAGGGCATTGAATAGGTACATAATGAGGAGCCGTGTTTAAAAATGACTCTTCCTGCCTGCCCCCAAATTAAATTGGTTGATATTCTACTTGTAATTGTCCTGCCACTCCTTCTTTCCTTATTAAATAAAGGGAGTGGGGGGGGGTGGTCCTGCCTTACCTCTTAATATGAAAGAATTAGGTGGCATTTTCATTATGAATAATTTCAAGCAAACAAAAGAAACAGGATAGCACAATGAATGCTCAGTACTTGCCATCCAGCTTCAAGAACTGTTAAAATATTGCCATTTTCATTTCAAGCCCTCCCCTTATCTGATGGGGGGGGGGACATTCCAAGACCCCCAGTGGTTGCCTGAAACCTTGGATAACACCGGACCCTACCAATACTATGCTTTTGCCTATACATACCTATGATAAAGTATAATTTATAAATTAGGCACAGTAAGAACAATAACTAATAATAAGAGGACAATTATAATATATTGCAATAAAAGTTGTATGCATGTGGTTTCTCTCTCTCTCAAAATCTTACTGTACTGTACCTTGGGTAACTGAAGATGGGGGGACAAAACTATGGACAAGGGGGACTACTGTATACCACCGCCCACTCCCTACCCCTACTCAATGATGATGAAGGTCACAGGTTTGGGGGGGGGTTGTAGGTACAATTTGCATGCACTGAAATGCCAAAATCTTAAGCTGTACAGTTTACACAATATAGACTATTTCCATGTCCCCAGTTATCTTGTGTCCCTTCCCAGTGAATCTGAGCCCTACTGCCACCAAAGCAACACTCTTCAGATTTTTTTTTGCCCTAAAGAGAGTTTTTAGATGGTATCTAAAAATCTAGATGGCATCCAGAAATATCGAAATTTTTATATATTTTTAATGTAATACATTTTGGGGAATGTCTAAAACCCATAAGTCCACAAATCATTTCATATAGTCTCATGCCATGGGCACAGTAGCATTTGCAAAATTTTACATGAACATAAGTCAGTTTCAATCACCCCACCCAACAGAAATTCACTGAGCTTCTACTACACGTCAGATATTAGGGACAGGCCCTGAGGAGTCAAAGAATAAACTCAAAGGCACTTCAGCTGTCATTTCAGAAAATTATCAGTACAACTGTTCACAATTCAGGGGTGTAGCCTGTCTAGCTCTGGGTGTGTTTTCAATTGTGTCCATGTTAACATGTTAGAATCTGGGAAAAGTCCTTCCAGAAAGTTCCTATCACATGGCTGCAACCATAAGGCGGAAGCATCCATCACTCTCTGCGAGGCCACCAAGGCACACATTCTTATCAGAGCCATCTCGGCAAAGCACAAGATCACATCACAGTTGAAGGTAAAGACAGAGCCTCACGGTAAGAGGGGTAAGATGAACGTGAAGGTTGTTCACCCTCCAAAAATAATGGGAGAAAGGGGAGAAGAAAGAAGACTCAGACCACTCTTAGAGGTGGCGTGTGTGGATGCATTTTCCAAGATGTGACTGTCATCTATGGGAAGAAGCAAAAAGGAAAACAAAAAACAACAAAATCAGGAGGGTATTTTTGGTTTTAACTGTTAATCAGCTGTCGTAGGCACAGTGAGGGGAACCCGGGCACTGTCTGAGAATTAATGTGGATGAAAAGAGCCTCCTCTCCGAGGCTGCTCTAATTCATTCCACAAGCTTCTTGTCATACTGTCCATTAATACTCCTCATGCATTCCTGCCGCAAAGTGTGGGGCTTTCTCGAGCCAGCTGATTTCATCATTGTCCATTTGGGTGGAGTGAGACGTAGTTCCAAAGCGAACATTTCCCGAATGACATACCCTGATGGTTCAGATGCACTTCATTATTTTCTATTAACAATGGAAATAAATTTTAATCTCTCTCTGGCTCGAGTTGGCCTCTCATGACAGCAAGGGAATTAACCTGAATTATTTCAGCGTCTGCAAAATTTATTACAAGATTTTAAATTATGTCCAAATGTATGTGTGCGTGTATACATACAGATATGAGGCAAGTCCCAAGATTTAATATTCCAAATATCTTAGACAGTGAGGTAGCCAGAAGGGCCTGCCAATTAAACTGAATTTGCAAAACGTAATGGATTTAATTCACAAACTCCACAACATAAACTCCCGACGTATTTGGTGGTTGTTCCCATACATGGAGACACACACTTGCAGACGGAATTTACATACCTTCGGCTCTACTTCTGGAGAAGTAAACTACATTATGCAGGTGAAGATATATTCGGTACAGTCAAAGCTTCAAATTTAACTTCCTTCGCTGTTTGCTGATGAACGATGACAACACTGATATTATTCTATTCAGAGAAGTTAAGATTTCTGAATGTTTTAAGACTAAAGGAAGTGGAATGTGCATTCCAACATCATCTCACTCCCAGGCCTTCCCCTTCCACAAGCCAACTTCTTTCCCCTAGTGAGTATTTCCTGGGTCACGAAGGCTGACCCTTTCCATCTGGAATCAATCAGTCAACCCCTGACAACTTCCTGAAACACCTCACTCCATTTCCTGTTCTCTCCCCCTTCCCGCTTTCCCCCTGGTTTGCTTCACTCTTCAAAACTGCAGGCCACGGCAGCTTGATGTTAGAGGGTCAGGCACAGTTAGACTCCAAAACACTACACAAGGACACCTTTGACCTTCAAAAATCTTTACATCTTAGCTAAACAAATCAAGGTCAACATTTCTTACCATTACCTTGTTAACTATTTGTGTGCGTCTTTGCCAACGGTGTTCTCATCATATAACCATCAATACTACTTGTTCTCCTAAGATCACAAACTCATGTGCTTTAAAAGTAGCAAATTTAGGGTGGATAAAAGGTGCCATGCGGTGGTGCCTGGAACTAAAAATTGCCGGCATTGTAACAAACACACGGAGAGTATTCCATACAAAAGAACTTCTCTGCCCCGGCAACAACTCTCATCACCTAGACTTGTCACCTCCTCTTCTCTAAGGCTGTCAGACTCTCTTGGCACTGCCAGTCTGCTGGCACGGCCCTAAAGAATGCCAATTAAGAATACAGATGTCCATAATTTACATGGGATGGACCCCCAGTTTCTGCTGCTGACACCGGTGACAGTTTTCATTTATTTCTCGGAGTTGATATATCTGTATTTCAGCTCAAAGCTCTGGTCAGAAAGCCTGCACTTCTGAAAACTAAGCCATGGTCGATGATAGCTCTCCTCCACTGATACATTTCAATTCAACACAAAAGCAACAACCCATTTATTTATGACAAGGTACCTTAAAGCCAAGGTTCCAAGAAAGAGAAGTCGGGATCAACTGAAATGGCTTGCACTTTTTTTTTAAGTGAATGTAGTTTGCATTTTTCATCATTTTTTATTTTGCTTTGATGTGGTCTCTAATCTTTGGTGAGCCCAGCTCAGTAAATACAGACCAATTGGAGAGCGAGAGTGGTAGGTTTCATTTTGAATCATTTCACTATACCGAATTAGCGTTCATGGGTTATATAGAAATAGAGACGTGAATAAAAAGTCTGTATCTCCCCTTGAAAAATACAAGGAAGTTTTAAGCACGAAATCTACAAATACATTAGCGTTCTTCTAAAAGGACTCACGAAATGGCCTGGCTTTCCCAAATTCTATTTTTCTTCCTCATTACCCAAAAGTTCTCCCACGTCCCCCACGCCAATAATTTATCCAAAGCAGGAGCTGAGTTGTAAAGAGCTCTTTCCTGCTCATAAAAGGCCACTATGGGAGTTACCCTTCAGGTGGACACATCTGCTAATCTGCCTGTACAGCTAATTTTCCAATAGGGGAGCTGTTTCTTTGGTATCAGAAAACGACAGCATGTGGCATAGAGACTTTTACCAAACAGACTTATTCCCACCCTCGGGTTATTTTTACACCTCATTGTAAAATGCCCTTGGCTTCTTAGAACATCATAGTTTTGTGGTTTTTCTTTTTTATATTTATCCTTCTTAAAGCTCTAGCTGTATGATTTAGGTGAGTTACACAAGTCAGAGGAATGGTCAGCTTGGGCTCGAGCCCAGCTGTCCTTTTTCAGCTCATACCCAGGTGTTCCTGCAAAGACCCTAAGTCTCATACAGGGAAGCTAAGAAGAAAAAGAGAAGTCAAAATGAAAAATGTATAGAATGACCAAATGATCTGCTCTTTGAAACAGACGACAATTCCCATGTCTGTAGTCACTAGAGAATAATTACACTGGTTAGAAACCTCCCCATGTGGACCAGAGTTCTTGCTTTGAAAACATACCAAATTCTGCCATCAGTCAGACACAGTTCTCCACCGTTTCAAAGAGGGTCATGCACCCCCTGGCTGAGTGTGGGGCCTTTGGTAGTCTAATCTCGGTAAAGCCATAACACGTAGCATTTATAGCACACTTGACGTTGAAGACTCTGATACCGTTCTTATGAACATGCATACACCCAGCTAAATAAAATGGTCTTGAAAATTCCTGTTATTCTGCCAAGTATGGAAAAAAATTCTTTATGACATTTTACATCTGGAAATGGAATTAAATTCATGATGTGCTTTTCCCTTATAACTGTTCAGTTGCTCTATATGTTATTTCAGCTTTACCAAAGCATAACTGTTATGTGGGATTTTATTTTCCACCTGCGGAAGGAGGAAAGGGACATAGAGACCATTAAAGGGACAGAGAATAATCAAGACAGACTTCTTGGCTATGGCTGGCAATCAAGCTGGGAGTCCGTGTCGTGAGAAGAAATACACGTACACGTTGGGTTTTTATGCACCCGCTAATTCCCATAATTGGCAAGGTGAATCTAGAAAAACTATTCTGTCTAAGCCTCTGCTAATTCAACCCAGGCTAACAACAAACAAATCGGCCACTGCAATTTGTTTCACCCTACCACTTTATTCTTGGCACGTCTCCTGTTTTCAAGACAGATTTAAAGCCCAGATTCTTCTTTCTTACTGGACTCCAGAGTCTTCAAAATTACCTTTAAACACCTACCCCACAAGCATGGGTTTTGTCTTTTTTTTTTTTTTTTAAAAGGAGTTCCCAGAATTCTTAGTGATGGCTGTTGTTTCATATTCCCTAAGGCTAAATTTTCTGTTCAGCTAAGTGTCGAGTCCAGACAGGAGAACACAAGGTGGACTGCCACGGAGACAGATGTGGGGCATTCTGGATTGTTCACGCCAAGGGAGCAGGGACTGTGGCGTTAATGACATAACTCCCGAGAAGATACTTTCTTAAGCAACCAGACAGCGCTGTTTCCATCAGTCATCAGGTATTTCTTGAGACTCCCAGGCACTGTGCTAATGCCACCGAGGCTCACAGAAAACAGTGTCACCACCTCAAGGAGGTCACTGTGCAGCTGATGACGCATAACCAACCCAGACATGACCAGAAAATATTACTATATCGTAATATGTCATTGGGGACTCAACTGTGTGGCCATTGTATACACCAGGGGCCCAAGGATGGGAAGAATCAGCCTGAACTGAAAGCAGACGCAGACATTGTCATCAAGGAAGTAGGATTTGAGATGGGCCTTGAAGAATTGAAAACCATTAAGTTATACAACTTGTAGTTACTGAGATGATGATTCTGGCACTTTAAAAAAAAAATTTAAAAAAAAAAATTCTAATCGGCACGAGTGTAGTAGCATGCCCAAGAGCTTTCCGGCTGGTGTGTTTTGGCAAATTTGTCTTTAAGGCGAACACCCTTAAGAGTTTGCTTTTAAAAATCGAGTTGAAAATGTACGGAAATCAAGTGGCAGTTTTTGAAAACCAGATTTTCATGTCACTGAGTAACCTGAAGATCTTCTGTCTGCTCTACAACACTGCATGTCCCTTCATCTCGAAGGCCACAGATACCCGCTACTTCCACCCCACCTCATTTTATTCCATTGAATACATCGCGTTTCCCTTCTAAACTGTGTGCCAAGCAGGATTGGTTGTGGTCAAGGGACCGTATTTCACTAGCAAAAGCTTTGAGAGCCGCAGGGGAACTGTAACGTATTTGATGCAGTTCTTTGGCTTGGCCAATCTCTTCCACCAAACTCTATCCCCAGGGACCCCCTGAATCACCTGTGTTCCGTCAAAACTCAAGAGCACAAAGGGCCGGGAAGCAGCTGAGGAACCACGCACTCTTCCTGCAGAAATAAGCAAGCTTTGCTTTCCAGGAAGTTCTGCATCTAACTGCACTGGAATGGGTTCAGGGGGTAGGTTTTAGTGAACAATCCAGTCCCCTAAAATAATTAAGCATTTAGACTTAGTTTCCACATACCTGAAGTCTGACATATTCTTTCCCAAAAGTTATTTAAGCAGCTACCTGTTTTCACATCCCTCCCTTTTCTCCCACAACTCAAACCACGTTTCCCATGTGAGTTGGTCCAAATCTGTTTCACCCCTATTCTTGTCCCCATTCAAGTCAGGGGTCAGAGTGGCAGAAGGTTATTATGCCGGAGAAAAGCTGGAAGCAGCCCCAGAAAGCCCTTCTCAAGCTTAAAGCATTAGAAGGAGTGAAAGATCCTCTGACCCTCGGAGATTTTTTTTTTTTCTGACTCCAAATAGATAAGTGCGATTTCTGAACTTGCACTATCTGGTTTGTTTTACCGCCAGATAATGGACTCACCTGTTGATCAGAGAGGCCATAAGTCAAGTGATTTTCATTATGTGCTTTACAACCACTGCTTGCTCGGTAGCACCGCCGATTTCAGACGGTGGACGAGCCCCCAGAGCAGCTGGAGTAGCTCTCGGACGGGGGGACCCGAACTAAAGAAACCTGCAGGCAGCTGGAGCTGTATTAAATTTTTACCATTTGGAGTTAATTTAAACTCTCGTTTCCCTCTTCCGCGGGTGTGAGAGAAACATTCAACATTTTTTATTTAAGGAAAATAGATGGTGGTGCCATTAAAAAGTTTTATATAAGAGCTGGGGGTTTAGAAATCATAAGGGGGTGCTGGCTGGATGTTGGCTCCGTTCCAAGACATGAGTAGCCCTGCCCTTTGCTCCCGCACCGTTTAGCACAACTGCCTAATGGCGAGCACCCAGCTGCGTGGACTGGGTGTCTTTGTCAGAGACATTAATTTCCCCATCGCTCCCGTGCAGTTGCTGCATGCAGCATGTCACAGTGATAGGCATTAGGCCTCTCACGTGATCCAGCTACCCCGTGGATGTCAGTCAGTCCCAACACGGCCTCAATGTGTCTTCACTTCCTTTGTCTCCTGTACCATGCCCTCCTCAGCACCTTGGCAGACATGCCAGGTGGTGTCCCCAGAAAGCTCCAGTCCTTTCCCTGATCCCCTTCAAGTCCCTGTCCAGATGTCCTTCCAGCAGGCCCGTCCTGGGCTTGTGCGCAACCTGGAGCCAGCTCAGCACCAGCGTCTCCCCCGGCCCAGCCCCTGGAATGACTTTCCATTCACCAGACATGCACGTGTCCTTCCATACCTAGGGACATCGTATCTGGGGATGGCACCACCTGTGCATGTATCTCAGTCCTCTCCTTAGCATCACTGTGTGAATCAAAAATGGGCCGGGCATGATGGCTCACGCTTGTAATCCTAACAGCTCTGGGAGGCTCAGGCCAGAGGCTCGCTTGAGGCCAGGAGTTCAAGACCAGCCAGAGCAAGAGTGAGACCCCCGTCTCTACTAAAAATAGAAAAATTAGCTGTATGTCGTGGCATGTTCCTGTAGTCTCAGCTACTCAGGAGGCTGAGGCAGGAGGATCGCTTGAGCCCAGGAGTTTGAGATCGCTGCGAGCTATGACGATGCCACTGCACTCCAGCCTGGGTGACAGAGTAAGACTCTGCCTCAGGGAAAAAAAAAAAAAAAAGATTATTTTGGTGGACCCAATCTAAAAAGGAAGCAATTTAGGGGGTGAGTTTGAGACATCCACGAGTCTCTCAGAAAAGTTCAGCAAATGGGGGTGAGAATCTTTATTCTAACTACAAGCAAACTCTAAGTTGGAAAGGAGGAGTTCATTAAAAATGGTTTTGGGGTTGGAGATGCATCAAGGCATCCGGACTGCCAACTCCAGAAGGCTACCAAGTCCGGAATGACCTAATGCACAAGCCGGTGCTTCCAGTAGGACGGAAAATAAAGTCCTTTTGAGGCAGAGAGTGAAAACTTGGCACCCAGGCCCCTAAGCTCCCCAATCTCAAATAAAATATCCACTGACATTTGTGTCTTGTTACAGATGCTGCTGTAGGAAGCTCTGCAAACTATTTGGAAGGGTGTCGACATTTGCTATTATTACAACAGTGGGTATCACCTCGCTGCACACCACCCACACTTGACCACACCGCTGAGTTCCAACTGGCACCAGAAACACAACTGGCACTGGGCAGGGGCCCACGGCTCCCAGGACAGCCACTTGAAGACTACAGAGCAGCAGATCTAAGCTATGCAAACGGCTCGTTGTAGTTTCTGTATCTCCCCACTAGCATGTAAGCCCCTGGAAGGCAGGAATTTTATCTGATTTGCTTCCTGCTGTATCTCCTGCACCTGGGATAGTGGCCGGCACATGGAATTTCCTCGGTAACACTGGGCAGGTGAATGAATGAATGGACGAGTGCATCCATGTTCTCACTGTGCCTGGGAGCAGACCCAGCCAGTGAATTAGCAGTAAAAGCCCTAAATTGCTGTCAATGTCTCCTGTTTTTTAGAATCTGAATGTGGGAAATGACAATGTGCCTTGCTGCCTTTTTCTGGCTTGATTTTCTTCGGATTTTACAACTGCCTGCTCTCCACGCACAATGCAGAGAAATAAAGAATGGGGTTTATTATGTCTTAACTGGCCTGTCAGCTGAAACTCAACATAAATTTCTTTTCCTTTCCTTCATTGAGCTGTTAATCTGGGTGTTTCACCTAATTGTTCCATTTTAAGGAGGGCAGAAGTGATTTTGTGCATGCACAATTCACATTTAGATACTTTGGGGGTTTTGGAAATCATAACTTTTCCTTCCTTTTTTTTTTTTCTTCCTCTCTCTTAAAAATTTATTTAATAACAGTTTATCAAGCCCTGTGGAGTACTGATATTGTGCTAGACATTGGAGAGAAATAAAAAAATAAATAAAACATGCCAATTACCCTCAAGCAGCACAGAGTCTACTGGAGAGACAAGAACTGCAAGATGTTGTGACAAGCGGCAGCGTAGAGGCCGGTGGGGCAGAGTGCGTTGGCACAAAGAAGCCAACAGCTCTGCCTGGAAAAGTCAGAAAATGCATCCCCAAGGAAGTGACACTCGGGGGTAGTCTTTAAGCATGAGACGGTGTCACAACTTGGAGAGGGGTGAAGGGTCCCCAGGCAGAGGAGTGAACATGTGGAAAGGCTCCACGATGCAATGGAGATCGGTGAGGGGTGCGTGGTGAGAGTTGGGCACGTGGGGACTTCGGGAGGCAGGCGTGGCAGACAATTTGCTAGTACGAAGATACTGAGCTTTTTAAATCTGAGCTCTGTGTCCACAGACAGTAGATCTTCACGACATGTTTTAAAAGGCTACTCTAGCACCGGTGCTGGGATGGGTTAGACAAGGAAGGAGTAGAAGTAGGACCCCAATGCAAGTTTCTCAGGAGAGAGGGATGGATTCAGCAGATACTTAGGAGGAGGAAGCGATGCTCTGACAATGAAAGAGGAGGGAATGAATCAGGGAACAAGTACTGACTTGTGTTTTGAACATGTGCTCATTAGTCAGCGGAGGGAAGATGCCCAGGAGGGAGGCAGAGCTATGTGTCTACAGCCCCAGAGAAGGCTGAGGTCTGAGGCCACGGATCCAGGAATCATCTGAGAACAGATGGTATTCAAACCCGAGAGAGCATCAGAAATGTTCTAAGTGGACAGATCCCATCGCTAAGGGTTAATTCACATTACAGACGCCTATTGGTGTTAGATGAATTTCATTTATTTTGATGAGGGATCCATGGAAGCTTAAGAGATGTTTCAAGAGCTTTGGGGACCCCTGAAATTTTAATTAAAACTTTGTTTAAATGTAGTTCTTTTGTCAGGACAAAGACTGTAGCTTTTACCAGATTCATAAAGGGGTCTGGGCCAAAAAGGAGTTAAAACCCACTGTGTTTCGAGAAATATTTTTTATGTCCTAGTTCAGTTCAGGACTGGAACTGAATTAAAGAGAGGGTTGGTTCAGGCTTGAAAACAAGTTTGATATCACAATTTTGTTCTCATTAGATCATTTTTGGAAAAATAGTCCAGATTCTACCAGTGTTTTAGGGATGGGGAAGGAAGAAAGATGAATGAGTTTGGTCGAGTTCACAATTTGGTTAGGAACGTTTCATATTTCTATCCCATTCAGAGAAAATTCTCACAAAAGAATCTTTCATGATAAATTTATGTTTCATTGTATAATAAAAGTAGAGAATTTAAGAAATTATCTATATGGTTTAAAATGATTATCTTTGTCATTCTGAATGAGATATATATTCCAGAGTTCCTAAAAGTCACCGTCCCTTCAGATGGCTCTCGCCACTGCAATGATGTACTGGCTATGGTTTTGTTTCATATTTGGAACCTGATCTAAGTTTCTCATTTGACCATTAGAGCACACAAGCCAAGCCTGTCTTCACAGTAGCCTTCTCCATGTGAGAGGGCTTTCATTGAAGGTTATATTCTTAAGAAAGTCTATGCACAGCTTAAAAATTGCCCATTCTTTTGCACACCAAAGGACACTATCAAAAAAGTGAAAAGACTTGTAACCACACCTAAACAGATTTAAAATAAAAGAAATAAAGTGAAAAGATAACCCATGGAATGGGAGAAAATATTTGCCAATCACATATCTGATAAGGTGTCTATATCCTGAATACATAAAGAACTCTTATAACTCAACAATAAAAAGACAAATCATTCAACTAAAAAATGAGCAAAGTCCTTGAACAGACATTTCTCCAAAGATATACAAATGAGCAGTAGGTCCATGAAAAGATGTTCAGCATCATTGGTCACTGGGGATTAACAGATCAAAACCACAATGAGATACCTCTTCACACCCAGAGGATGGCTAGAATTTTTTTTTTTAACAGAAAAAAACAAGTGTTGGCAAGGAATTAGAGAAATTGATACCTTCATACATTACTGGTGGGAATGTAAAATGGTTCAGTCACTGTGGAAAATAGTTTGGCAGGTCCTCAAAAAGTTAAAGAAAGAGTTATCATATGACCCAGAAATTCCACTCTTAGGTGTATTACCCAAGAGAATTAAAAACATAAGTTCGCACAAAAAAAAACCTTGTACATGAATATTAACAGTAGTATTACTTGTTATAGCCAAAATGTAGAAATAACTCCAGTGTTCATTAACTGAACAATGAATAAACAAAATGTCATATATCCATACAATAGAATACTATGCAGCCATGAAAAGGAATGAAGTCTTCATATATGCTACAACACAGATGAACCTTGAAAACATTATGCTAAGTGAAAGAAACCAGACACAAAAGGCCACATATTGTATGATTCCATTTATATGAAATTTCCAGAGTAGATAAACCCAAGTAGATTAGTGGTTACCAGCAGCTGGGGAGAAATAGGAATTGGGAGGTATGGGATTTCTTCTTGGGATGATGGAAATGTTCTGGAATTAGATAGGGGTTATGATTGCACAACACTGTGAATATACTAAAAACCACTGAATTGTACACTTTAAAATGGTTAACACGATAAATTGTATATTAATTTTATCTCAATAAAAAATGTCAAAAAACATTGCCAGTTGACTTTAGGTCTACCCAAGAAATAAGACAATCATAGAATCCACAAACTTTTTAAAAAAATATTTTCCCTTGTCTTTGCAAAAGTCAAATGCTTTCACTTGAATTAGAATGAAATAGTACGAGAATTCTGCATCTCTTTGAGATCAACAATATTTATTCTAAGCCAGTTAAATACTCAGGCACCATAAAAATTGTAGCAAATAACTAAAGAAGTGCAGGAAATATTAGCATGCACTGGCTTTATGAAGGTATTTCTAAAAGTTGGGAGAAATAAAATGACAAGGCATGATATTAGAAGCCACTTCACATTTATACGAGTGTTCTCAAACTTAAAACTCTTTGGATGTGGTGGCAGAGAACAGGGTGGGATGAGAATCCAACCTGCCAACTTCTTTGCCCTGCCTCTGTTTCCTCTGGAAATGAAGTTAAGCTTTGGTCTTGGAGTTACTTTGGAATTCTTTTGAATTTCACTTTTCTTTAGATTGAAATTATTTACATTTCTTTTCGGAATAAATACCGAACAGAGTGAACTTACACTGTGCGTGACCTTCCTGTTTGACCCCCAATGAGGCTGAGTTTATTTGCCTTTCTACCATACAGTAGGGAAAGAATCTACATGAAAGAGAGGAGGGCTTCAATTTTTTAAAGGGAGGCTGGTAATAGTGTTAAATATTTAAAAAAAAAAAAAAAAGTCCTGGTCATATCAAAATTGATATGCATGATGGGGGTTAAAAAAAAAACAGAATTTTTTTTTCAAAGTAACCCTCACTGGCCTTGCATATACCCATCTCCCTCTGAACTCTTGAGGGACTGTGCTCCTGAACAGCTGTCTACGGCCAAACCTCAGACAATCTCTAAGGGACAGACAGGACCAGCTACATAATTTGTGGAGTCCAGTGCAAAAGGAAATATACTGCTCCTTGTCCTGAAATTATTAAGAATTTCAAGAAGCCAACAGCAAAGCATAAACCTAGAAGCTGCTGCAATGTGCTGCACACGACACCTATGGTATGGTAGGAAGAGTTTGATCCAACGAGTCCTCCCGGCTCCCGGCTGCAGCCCCCTCGTACTGTGATTAGGGGCAAGTCACTTAACCTTCCAGAACCCCACTTCCCTCACCCGAAACACAAAACTAACAATCCCCATCTCTCAAGTTGCTGCAGGGATTTTTTTCAAATCTCAAGCTTGAATACTATTGTTTAACATGTTCTTCATTTTTCTATAGAGAAGGGGGTGCCACGTATTTAGCCAGGGCGTGAATGGCAGAAAAGCCATTTGGTGAATTAAATGTGGGTCCTTCAAAGCTCAAGGAAGGGGGCTGAGAGGGGCTGTTCTTGCTCTGCGCTCTCCGGCCCGAGACTCTTGCCTCGGTCTGTTTTTATTAGCTCATCTCCTCAGTCTATCCTCAGCAAGGGTGATGAAACCGGGGGCAGATTTAACTGCCAGGCAGCTGGGTCACAGTCCCGTGGGTCTTGTTGTCATGCTGCGATCTTAAAGTGACCACGGATGCTTGGGCTGCTGCCTTCCCGAAGGCTCGGAGAGAGACCACTGAATAGTTAATCGGTGAAAAAGGGAAGACAGAGGCTGTTGCTTGCAGAAAACACAGAGAAGATGCTTTGAAAAATCCCAAGGTGGCTGAATATCAAGAACACGGTTCCTGCTGTGGGCAGCTGTGTGTGCAACGGGCAGCCTCAGGGCTTAAAATGAAATCTCCAGCATGGCTTGGTGCCTCTCCCTGTGGGCTCCGGCATTGGAGGCAGAAAGCCTAAACACTACAAAATGCAGAAACCCTCAATACTAGTGCATAAGGGTTATCATTTACAATCATCTTTCATATTGTTAGCAGTATCGGTGAATAAAGGCTTTTAAGAAAAAAAAATATAAAAGGAAAAGGGCGAGAAAGAGAGCAAAAACAGGATGACTTATTTAACAGGACAGATCTGCAAGGGCCCCTTACCTGAAACCGTCTCATGTCTCTGGGGTTTCCTGCTGTTTTCAAACAATTCTGATTGCACTTGAGGAAAAATTTTAAAAAGAATCTGCGAAGAGAAAGCAATGTGTTACATTTTTTCAGTACACATATTTTAAGGGAGAATATAGCTGCATTCTATTAGATTTGATTTGGAAGCGATTGTATTTCAGATCTGGGGAATTTCAACCTGCCCTGCCTGGGAAGGAACATTGCTGACCCTGAGCAATTTGCAAATTTGGATGTTTTCAATCGCCAAGCCCAGCACCCCCTGCCCCATCCCTGTGGGGGATTGTTAAGCTGTTCGCAAGCTGGGCTCTGGTTTGTACACCGCCCCCCCCCCCCCTGAGTTTCTAGAGCACTCGGTCTGCAAAATGGCTTCAAACGCAGCAGTGACCCCTGCTGTACAGAACGTCTTGCTCCAGGGTTAAAAATGGCAGGATTTGGCTCGGAATCCCGGGGCTCCTCACATGGGAAGCTCCTGGCTGCCCACACACACCTTCGTACTCACACATGTAGGAGGCCTGACATTTTCAACCGATGTTTACAAAATCAGAAAACAGTTATGTTACCATCCAAACACAAAGTCCCCCTCTGCAGGTATATGCCGGGGGTTTTACAATTAATAACAAGTGTGAATGTCTTTTCAGATCATCTATAGATTATGCAGGAAAAATACAGAGGCACAGGATCATGATCTGAGGTTATCATTTGTAAGACGTATTTTTTAAAACCAGTATTCTCCTACATGACCTGTCTGTGCGATTTTTAAGTTGGGCATCTTAATCAGATGACTCCATCAACCAAGAAAAATGGCAGGAGTGGCCTTTCCAGCAATTCACCTAGTTAATGTTTGAAATTCTGTTTCAAAATACAATAAGTTTTTCATTTATTTCACTTGCAGAGTCCTCTTCCTTAAAAAAAAAAAAAAAAAAAAAAAAAAAAAAAATCCAGCTTTTGCAGTGCTAAAGTCCCAGGTGAGCTAGGCCTATTTCCCTTTCTGTTACTATGACAACGAAATTTTACCGCAGTCCCAAAGTCCCTTCAGAACTCTCACATCCATGCCTTGAATTAGAACTTTAAAGGAAAAGATATACATTTTCCCCAGGATTTACCAACAAAAATAAGTAGAAATCAACAATGCTTCCAAAAATCCTATTTTAATGCAAGGGTTAGTGAAACGCTCTCATGATAACCTTCTGCTTATTTTTTATTTTTAACAATCACACAAAAGACTGAGAGAGCACTCCAATTAATTGCATTTATCACTTTAAAAAAAAACCTGATGAGAAGATAAACAGTAAATGGTAAGGGAGGGCAGAAGGGGAATTGACTCTTCAGAATATTTTCTGTATTTGAAGCTCTTTCACTGTCTGTTTGCTAAAAATATTTGGCAACATGCTCCTGACCCAATCTAGGAATAAGGTTGGGAGTGAGTTTGGAAGTAACAGCTAAATATTTTTTCCTGATTTTATAACATCTGCTTTTCATTTCTCCCTTTCAATCTTTTATAGGATGGGTGGGGGGTTAGGCTTTGCACCGTGTGCCCAGAGGTGTGGGGGTCTTCCTCGGAGGAACCTGCAGAAGGACAAGGCAGAGAGCATGTTCTGCATTGCTTCCCAGCCACCACGGCGTTCAAATTCACAACCCGCCGCCGCTTTCTGAAGTGCGGTGACATGTCTGCCCACGGTAATCGGAGCAAGTTAGAAAGAAGTGGTGCTTTTATTTAAGTAAAGATTGATCAGAATTCAAAACATTTTATTTCTTCAAGGGGAAACATTCCTCCATTTGTACATTCACATCAGAGTCAGCTGCAGTCGCTTACAATGCATGCAGATGCTCTCAGGAAACACTGCAAACTTGCCTTTCCTCGCTGGAGTCTCCTTCCAAACAATAGCTGCCCCCCACCCCACGCACCCAATTTGCCCTCCACCGCCCAGAGCAGCAACGCACATCCCTCCCCTACTAAAGCCAAACTGAGTCCTCGTTCTCATTGACTTCTTGATTTTTAGAAAGTTTTGCCACAACTGGACTCCTTATAATGCATCCAGTGTGTGTTAGACTCCCACCCGCCCCTAGTCCCCCACCCCCCCGTCCCCAAAACGTATCTGGCGAAAACATCAATGTCCACGCAGGCATTATTACAGGGACGGTGTGGCAGGTGGAAAAGTGCAAAAGAGATAAATGTTTATACAAAATCAAATTGATTTAGGGAAACATGGAGCGTGCTGAAAGGCTTTATTCATTTTAAATTAGGATCCTTAAACAGTGATTTGGATGGAAAACACCCAGTGTTGACTCTTTGCTGGTCTAGGGGCTGAGTTTGTAGCCTACACAGCCCCCTGCACACTGAGGACTTGGCATTCAGTTCACAAAGGGGACTTGGGGATGGAGGGGTCGTGGGGGAAGAGAGAGAGAAAGAGGAAGAAAGTTCTCTTAACATTATAGAATATCTTCTAAAAGAAGGCACTGCTACTTCTAAATGGCTAGCACCAGAAATAATTATGACCTGGATTTTCTTATATATGTGTATGTGTGTGTGTGTATATATATATATATAAATTTTAATTATATATATTAATTAAAGAAATTCTGGGGCTTATTGACATCTCCGATTTTTTCTCTTCCTTTTACTCATGTATTCTGGTGCCCTCCCCTCTACCCTCTCCAACCTCCGTGTTCAGGATCTTGGTGCAAACCCTTTGCTAACCATACCGTCCATCAGCCATAGGGAACAAATGCTCTCAAAATCCCCTGGGTCTGGATCCCTCAAAGCCGGAGCTGCCTGGAAAATGTCAGCTCTCTCCACTCAGAAACGGGAAACCAAAATGCATTGCAAGATTCAGACCAAATGTGCAGCTTCTCATCAGGACAGAAGTTATTCCCACCTTCCCCAAACCACGCTGACTACATAAATATCACAACCCCTGAGCACGCTGTACTTCGCGAGGCTTCCGATCCCGTCTCTTAAGAGTGAACGTTAACAACTGTAGGTTTATCTTTGTTTTATGGATGAAGAGGGATGGAGAGGTGAGGTCACATGTGAACTCCCACCCTCAGATTCCAATCTGGTCCCCAGGTCACCGAGGCAGTCTCACGTGCCAAAAGGCATTCCTTTACTCCACAGATACATACTCAATGCTGCCAGTTGCTAATCTGCTGGCAACTCACGACGCAGCCAAGTTGCCACTCATCGCTGGGCCTCAGTGTCTTCAACTGTTAAAAGAAGGGTTGAACTGGATCTCTAGGGTTCCTTCCAACATTAATATTCTATGATTGCACAGAAAAATGTGCAGAGTTGAGAACCTTCCAGAAAGGGCTACGAAGGGGAAGAAACCACTAGAAACATGAGACCACGACTTGTTGAAGTACAAGTAGGTGTGGCAGGGGAAGGGGGTGGGGTTCTGAGACATAGGTCAAGATGAGGCTGGGAAAGAAAAATAAGTAAGGGGGGACATGGGGCGTCTGGGGTGACACCTTGCCCAGAGCTGGCAGTACCCCAAGAATGACTGGCAGGCTGTCAGGCAAGATGCCCCATTGCATTAGGATCCTGCTCTCTGGTGCTGAGGCAGGGAAGGTGCTTTGGGAATATCACAGGTCAGAGCCATCTCCATCCCTGCCCACCATCCTGTGTTGTCCGGCAACTGAAGGGTACAGGGACGTGGAGGGGAGGGAGAGATGGCTGCTGAGTGTCAATGCTGCGTCACATTTAATTCTCACAACCACCCTATGAGTGACGAATCAGCATACGGCTGGGAAAAATGAAGGCCCCAAGAATTTAAGACATTTGCCAAAGATCACATAGCTTGTAAGTGGTGGACACAAGTTCTGGAGACTGGATCTTTCTGGAAACAAGCTCCATCTGGTGTTCTACATTTCCTGCATCAATGACACTGTGACGATGGCTGCACAGCTCTGTGAATACACTGAAAACCACTGCATCAGATGCTTTGAATGGGCGAACCTTAGGGTATGTGAGTTATAGCTCAATAAAGCTGCTTAAAAAAAAGAACCCAAACAAACTTCACAATGGTCTAAAAAGGCACACAACACAAAAAAGTGAAGGACTCTGGCTTCTTGGAGAGACTAGAGTATCCCAAGAGGAAAACGTCAGGTCAAAGACAGTCACGTGGAACTAAATGCTTAATACTAAAAACTCCTGCTGAATTCATTTATTTACTCATTTGATCAACACATACTGAGTGTGTTCTGTGTGCCAAGAAGGTTCAGGCACAGTGGCAAACAAAGTCCTTGACTTCATGCAACACCCAACGAACCCATTAAAATATGCTTCTCCAGATTCTGAGATGAGCCTCCAGACCCCCTGAATCTCATACAAGTAAGATCCCAAGGATCACCTACCACCCAAGAAATGCCCCTCTCAATCTCTAGAACACCAGAATATTCTATACTGTTCAAGAATACAGTAAAAGCTCCTAGGAGGCTTAGACACATCCCGTGCCTGTCCCAAGTAGGAACTGAGTTTTAAATAAGAGGCACAGATCAGGTTCACAGTTAAGTTAAATCATGGGAAAGGGCAACTAGTTACTATTGTTGCCAGATCCTGGAACTACAACCAATGTTCTATCACAAAACCCAGCACAATGTTTCTCCAGATTTATGGAGGAAGCCATTCAATTTGCCTCTGATTTGAAATCCAAGATCTAGTCCCTTCTTAAAAATTTTAATGCCAACAAAATCTTTAGGCACGCACTGTGGAAGGTACCAAAGCTTCTTTTAAGAACAGGACTTCAACATGGATACATATCGAAGAAACGTGAGCTTAGCACCAGTAACAGATACCATTATACACAGCCTTACACTGTACAAAATAATATGTAAACTACCTTTCACTTTGAAACTTGCCTCCTTATTCCCTTAAAAAAAAAAATCAAATTCTACCTACCCTGGAAAGAGCTTCTCCTATGACATGGCCACATTTTACACACCACAGAGATGAGAACACCCCACACTCTCCAAGGACTAAGATCAGGGATCCTGTATCCGGTTTTCTTTCTCTGCCATGATGGTCACGCTAGCAGGCTGGGTCACCAAAGGCTGAGCTAAATCTACAGTTGCTACAGCCTCACAGACCACGTGGGTGCTTAAAGGTCTGTGTTCATTGATTTTGATGGAGACACCTTTTATCTAGATCAGCTGTTAAACTTCCTTTTTTTTTTTTTAAGTCCAATAAATTAAAATACAATTGACTTTCACTGTTTGTACATGCTTCTAAAAAGGAGATATCCCCTTTCCCTTAAAACGCCCTTGCACCAGTTCTGAGAACTACCCACTGTAGGGACAGGCTCGGTCATAACACCACATTTGAAAGGAGTGAGCAGTTGCCTTTCTTCTCCCAGAATCCTCTCAAAAAGTTGACACCCTTTGGGGGATCAGGCAACCCAAGCTCCCCAACCAGCTGGATGGTCAGAAGCATGAGGGAAGAGTCCATTTTCTCATCCATGAATGGCCCCCTCAGGAGCTCACTCTGCTTTATAAGGTGGGAACCCCCTTAAATGACTGGTTTCCACCTGAGTCCAGTGAAAAATATAATGATAGTGTTCTAGCTTTAATCTAGGCCTTGACCATAAATATCCTCTTTGAACCTTCCAACAACAGTGAGAACACACCTTCCTCCTTTGAGAGCCGCCAACAGAAAGCACACTCAGGCAGCGCCAAGTGAGGTGAAGGCTGGTGGTGGGCCCCAGCCTCAGCCTGGAGATGAAGTGTCCTGGGGAAATCTATTGATCGATCGTTGAGGTGTCAGCCCAGGCTAGAAAGGGCTCTGAAGCTTTCAGGGTCTTATGAAGACTCTGACAAGAGCCCATAAGAATGAAGAGATTCTGGGAGGTCAAGTTCCCCATGGGCTCTCACCATGCACTGCATAACATGGCAATGGAGCTTGGTGTTTGAGATCTGCTCGGCACAATGGTGGTTGGCTGGCACAAAGCCTCAAGAAGATGGCATGGAAAAGGTAGATGATTTAAAAGTTTTCACTAACTGGCTTCTTTGGGCTTAAATCAAATACTCATTTTTGTAAGCTGATGTTCTATCTAGTTTATTTATTGAAACAACCCTTTAAACTGTAAATAAACACATGAACAGAGTAGGTAGGGAATATTTAAGCTCCACAGACATTCCTAAGGAAGAGACTTATTACCATTAAAGCTTATTCACCTGAAATATTTCAATGAAAGGCCATTTTAGACCTAAAAAAAAAGGAAGTTTACAGAAAATATTTAAGCAATACATTCTCTTTCTTTCGACTGCACTCAACCTCCTGAACTCCTCTTCGTTAAAAGAGTCATTGTGATGAAACAATAATAATAATAATTAACTATAGCCTATATTCATTGAGCTCATAGTGTTTGCCAGGCATGATTTCATTTAATCCTCCCAACTTCGGGAGTAGGAATATTAACATCCCCATTTTCCAGAGGGAATAAACAAGACTCAGAAAGGTTAGATTACTTGCCCAAAGTAAAACAGCTAGTGAGTAGAAGAGCTAAGAGTGGAACCCAGTTTGTCTGGCACTTAGCAAAACGTTGCTCTGATGGGAGCTTGGCCAAGCTTCTTCTGAAGGAGGAGGAGGAACACATTGCCAAGCAGCACCCTGCTGCAGGGGACAGGTGCCTTGATCTACGTGGGAGATCCTGTCCTTTCCTTCCTCTTACTCTGGAATATGAGTGGAGTGGTTCTTTGTGTCTCAAAACAAAACAAGCAAAGAAACAAAAATGTCTACCACTTTTATCAGGGACTGCACTCTCTAGAAATTCTGTGACTATTTAGGAATGTGCAGAGGAAGATAATAAGCAAGTCTATTGGATATTGAAAAAACAAAACTCCTCAAGAACCCAAATGGTCCAAAGATGGTGCAGCCCAAATGGCTTCAGCCCTCTGCAGAAAAATGTAAAAGATTGCTCAAGTGGATGAGGAAGATTCAGGGCCATTTGTCCATCATGGTTATAGGGCGGGGGGAAAAAAAAGCTAGAAATCAAACATGTAACATAAGAAGCTGAATTAAATCTTGGAAAACATTTTTTGAGCATCAAGTCACCAAAGCTAAATTTTGAAAACATTACCCAAGGGACAGAGCAGGGTCTCCTATGATGGAGATTTTTAAATAGACCAGCAAGCTAATTCCTTTGGCAGCAGATAATGTCACTTCTAAATGTGGCAGCTAATCAAGATGTCCCTACCAAGCCATTTCCACATGATTTCAAGGCTTCTGCCATGATGCTGATGCTGATGGTGATTGCTTAAAATTTATTGTAAAAAATCAGGGACCTTCAGTAAAAGTTAAGCACCTTCTAAGGCCAGTAGTGAGGACTAGCTATCCACACAGAGTTTTGGGTAAGTGCCTGGGACAAAGTAAGTTAGCCTCTTGACTTTTTGCCGGGCATACATTGGACCTCTTCCTTCACACTGTGCCTTTCTCTCCCTTAAAACAGCACCATTTCCAAACAAAATTATTCCAGAGGGAGTTGCCACAAATTCAAATCTCATCCTCTCTGGCCTGCTTATCTGTCCAATAATCAAATGCACTCCACTTGAAGAACTGCTCTTAATTTTTAGGAAGTGCTTTAAAAGAAAAAAAAAAACACACGTGTAATTCATTCATTCCGACAGACAGCAGCGAAAGGACGGGGACAGGAGCAACAAGCGGTGGGTTAAAGTCCTCATCCCTGTGTTCAGCAAACTCTGGGCAGAAGCATTCAGATCTGTGTGCATGATATGCTGGTTCCTAACTAGCGACAGTCTCCGTGGAATCGTTTTCCATTCGATGCTCACTCCAATGACAAGTTCCTGGAAGTGGCATTTCGGTTTGGCAATAGATTCTTCGTTACCGTTACCGAGCACGCTGCCTCCCGAGTGGATGTGCTGTATTCATTTAGGCGCCAGGAGGGAGCTACTTCCCACACTGTGTAAACCTGACTCCGCACCAGCAGACCTCATTCCAGAGCCATTTCATGATTTCTTCTGAAGCGAATGTCTCTTCAGCCCAACTGGCAAGCAATTGAGCGTAAACAGACACTGAGGTGCAAAAACAGGGGCCCCTTTGATTCTCCACTTATTTCTGACCAGTAACACACGACGGTTTCTGAGGACCTGGGGTTCTATGTTGGGATTTTTTTTCCCCCTTTCTATATTTTCAGACACATTTTCATTTTCCTGAATTCCAATGCTTGGCACCGTGAGGCTCATGGGGAGGAAAAAAAAATCTCTAAGGAAAAGTCCTTGTTTTTGCACTCAGATAAAAATCTGACACCATTAATGAAAATAATAATTGAACTCTTTGGGCTTGAATTGGAATGAAACCCACATTAAAAGCATGTTTGTAATTCTAAGTGTTCTCATAAAATGTCTTCAGAGGGCTCTCTGCAACATGCATGGTTCCATCCTTCCTTATTTTTTTTTTTTAACCCATACCCCTTTCTCTGTCCCATCCCTTCATCTCATCCAGAAAAGCAGAAAGAATTGAGCCAAACTGAATCCCGTTTACAGACTTCCTTCAGAAAAAATCTTTCAGTGAGACTTCAGAATCGGAACACAAATCTAATTTCCTTTCTGGTACCACGACTCCTCGGATGGAGGAGAGAAATGAAGTTGTTAGGCAGCCATCAGCTTCCTGGGTCCTCACCGTGCAATTTCCTCGGCACCCCTTCCCCATCCCTCCCCTCCCCCCCTGTTCCCTGCCCTCCCGGCAAAGCTCATCTATGCTAGGCTGAGCAGTGAACACCAATTACACCCAGAGCCCTTTGCTGCTGCCTGGTCCGCTGGTTTTACTGTTTTGCCAGATGGTTGAGGCCAATGTGTAAAACTCTCTACCCCACCATTAATTCATAACTCGGTAATAACTTTCCCACGACTCCAGGAAATTGAAATGGAGTGCAAATGTGGATATTTGGAAAGAGAATCAAGGTTGGACAACTATTTTACACCTGCCAGAACAGATACCAGTGAGACAAGAAGGTAACTCCTATAGACACAGGCTGGAATGTTACTTTCCCTAAACGGAGGCCGGATGACCAAATATGCAACACTGGATAAAGTGGGAGACAAAGTTCAGAGTTTGGGCTCTTCCTGGCATTGCTTTCTCTCTGCAGTTTGCAGCTTTATACCTATGGCACCTATGGGTTCACTCGCTAATGACCTTGAGCTTGAGCATCTATGTAACGTTATATTCTTATGACAGATTCATAGATTAGCAGATATGAGTGCATTCTCTTGCTAAGACAGGACACCATCCAATGTTTGTTAGCATCATTAAACTAAAACTGACTTTTCACCTGCTCCCATACCATATGCAGCTGCAAATTTTTAAATTAAACTATGAAGCCATGCATAAATTTACATATATTACAGACTAGCCTCTCCATTTAACATGCAAATGTACTCCAATGTTTCAGAACACCTTCTGTCGCTAATTAATTTGCTGAATTATAATTAGACTAATCCTGCATAATTAATAAGCACAGATTTTTTTTTAATTTGTAAGCAGCTTGAGGAGATCATTCACTTCCTTCTATAAACTGCTAAGTAAGTGTTAAAAAAAAATCTGGAAAGAACATGTGTGAAAAGGTATGTTTGATGTCGCATACAAACTCAAACTAGCGTGGAAGATACAGAAGTCAGTATTGATAAAGGTATATATTTGAAGCCAACATTCAAAAACAATCAAAAAAATCGCATCCAGGGGATGGGGACTAATTCTCCCTTTGTCTCCTTGTATATAGCGTTTCATTCTTTCCCTTCTATCCGTCGGATCTTCCAAGATCACAGAGGAGGGAAAGGATTAAAGTAACCGTATGTTGTATTAGGAGAGATAATGATATTAACACTCCACTGTATATCAAAACACTCTGTGCATGCTGGGTGCTTATAAGCCCCTTTGATGGTATTTGGAATCATTCTCATTTTGGCTGCCAAAAACACCCGAGATCCATCTAGTGGAAACAATTAAGTTCCATTAGGACTGTATCCATTCGGTAATGATTACAATGAAGGGTCCCTCTTTAATGCTGGAGAGTAGAGTCTCAAAGAAAAGTATGCATCTGTGCGCTGCAAAATGTGAAACTGCAGTTCTACATTTCACCAAGCATAACGCTTAATTTTGACCCTCAAAAATAAAGCAGGATCAGGAGAGCTCAAAGTATGGGTTAGTGGACTTGTTGAAAAATTCAATTTGGAGCAGGGTGGGAATCGGGAAGGCCAAGGGAAGCTTAACAAAGAGTCACGCAAATTGAAGAAGATGCTAGAAAGACCAAGTGGACCATGCACGTTCTGGCAAGGGGCAGTTAGTCAACCTTCAAAGAGAGGAGAAATGTAATTTTAGAGAAAACAGAGAGCTAAATCACTACACTATCAGTGGCCAAAAGATGCTTAGGCCAAAAGGATGAAGCCACTTGCAATGTGCCTCACTTGCTATCAATGCAATTCTGTGTTTTGCAGTGAGGGTATAAATAGAAACTTCTTCTGAAGAGTGGGAAACAGTTTCCCAGGTTCATTACCGTACTAAATACACCTTCTTACTATTTAGGCAGCCAACGTTTTTTGTTTTTCTTTTTTAAACAAAGCTACAGGATAAGCTAGCTTGGGAATTGAGGAGAAAGTTGCAAAGTATACCAGTACCTCGGAGGCACCTGGCCAACGCTGGGAGCAGCTGCAGGGGCACAGTCTCTGCTGTTTTCCTGAAAGACATTCACTTCAGCTGCCTCCCTCCCCTTCTCCTTATCTAGGAGAACCTGGGACAACTACCCCATGGGGCTATTGCGACAACTAACTCAAGTGGGAAAAATATTTTGAAGGCCCCTGGAAAAGGCTGGAACAATTTTTTTCTGAGCTAAGCAATGTTATTACCTGGATAGTTTGGAAACATGACACATTTGGACCGTTTTTTTCTAAGCTAAACCATCCCCTTGTTTCAGTCCCTATCTGAAGAGGTTAAGTGGTTCGGGAAGATTTTTTTTTCTTTTAAAGCCTACAAAAAAAGGAGCTTTCTGTGCTTTTAGTAGATTCTCCGAAGGAACGTAACAACAGCTGGGATAATACTACTACTAAGTGGCTGAAAGTATTTTCTCTCCAAAAAGTACACGAATAGCCATGGAAATCTTTAATAATGTTTTCACCTTTCAAGAAAAATCGTTTGAGTGTACAGTGCTTTTCTTTCGGACTCCTCATATCCCATTTTGAATGGTCATAATAGGAAACCCGGTTTCTCTAAAGCTTGAAATGTGTGAGGGTCTGTTTTTCCCAAGTAAAAAAGTGCTTAATGGCTAAACTCAGAGGGTGACATGGAGGATCCTCCCTCATCCCCCTGCTGTACAGTGCTGGCCGGAGCACCCTCCTCGCTCACTGGAGCATAGCTTAGAGTCGGAAGGAGCCACACCAGGCTTTCAAGCAAGTCCCAGCTACTAGTAAGCAAGAGGTCTTGCTTTCGGTTGGGTTTGGGGCTTTGTTTTTGTTTTGTGGGGGTTTTCTGATATTTTTTCAGCTTTGCCCAGCCAATTTCAAAATATGTACTAGTGGGAGAGCGTCAAGAGAAAGCAATTGTGACCCACATGGAATCGGCTTTTGAGTAATTCCTGACCAGTTATTAGGGCAAAAGAGAAACTTGGTGTTTAAACACTAAGGTGTAAAACAGTCAGTTACCAAAGCCACACCTTTGGTAGACAGATTCCAGGAAATTTCTCTAATTTCATTCTTTCGCAGGAGGATGTTCCTCCGCAAATACCACTTCGAGTTTATCCTTGTGCTTCATTCTCCCCCCTCCTTCTTTCTCTCCTTTCTTCTCTCTTCCCTCCCCGGTCCCCAGATTCTGAACGATGTGCTGTTGTGCTTTTTTAAGTGCAGCCTAAAAGTTGGTGGGAGGCGGTAAGTTGGAAGGAAGAGGCAACCGAAGAAGAGAAACCAAGACGATAATTGCAGCAAAGCTCGATTTCATCTGAAAAATACGACAGCTTGCCTCCACTCCAGCCACGAAGATCCTTATTCGCAGTTAATGTAACCTTCGTGCCAAAAAAAGAAAAAAGAGAAGATGTGTAACCTAACAGGTAGCAGGTGGTACATATGGAATTATCATCGGCTATTAACACCAGGTCGGGTATCATATTAGCCACTTTCAGACTGCATTTGCCAAACCCACATAAAAATATAAAACCAGGTATTTCCATATTCTGTCACTCCCTTAGCAAAACAGATTTTCTTATATTACTCTTAGTAGAGTCAGCCGGCTTTCATTAGAATTTTTTTTAACTTTTTTTTTTTCTTAAAGAAGAACTAAACCTAGATGACATAAAAGAGAAAGTGGGACAAAAATCAGGTCAAGAATTTACTACAAACGGCGTTCAGATAAGGCTGATAATATTCCAGAGTGTTGTCAGTTTAGCAGACGATGATCACATTAGGCTAATCTCAACTTGCCATATATCCTTACAAATTTCCAGGAATCAGTCGTTTATTTTCAACGTTTTTTTTTTTTTTCTCATTCAAACGTTATTGATTCTAAAACTTCTATCCACTCCGTGGGAATTACTAACTTTTTGGAGATTTCCAAATTTTAGTACCAAAAATGGAGGCTTTCTCTGAAATGCCATAAGAGAGTTTTATCTGTTCTACATTTATTTATTGCCACTACCTAGTCAGTTTTCACTTTGCTTATGGGTAGATGTCCAGTCTTTAAAAAAAAAAAAAACAAAAAAAAACTGTGGCTCAGCTAAAAGGTCTCCTGGGAGAAGCAGAGCCCAGTCCAGAGCTGAGCCCTCTCCCACTGAGAACAGAAGCAACACCCGGGCCACCCTGCACTGTCTAATCTTTCTTTCCATGCTACATCACATCATTGCTTGGCAACATGCTGCGTTATTAGAACGAGGTGAAACTGAGCTGTCTTATTTCAAAAATGGAGGTTAGGCACAAACATCTCTCACCCCGTGTGAGTTATAGAGATTTCGCACTTCACGTTCAAAGACAGGCTAAGTGTGAGTGGGGCGGATGCATCTGACTGCCATAAATCAGCCCGGCTTGCCTCAAACAAGAACCTGAGTTCACGGTAAAGTTTCAGAAACCCTTGACTGAGCCCAACCCACACGTCAGCTCTCCCAGTAACTTCCAGACGGATGGGGGTGGTTTTTCTTTTTTTCTTTTTTTTTAACCTGATTTTTATGTTACACAATGTTTTATAAGTCCAGACCATTTCTAAAGATTCGAGTTCATTTTAGGTACTTATTCCTACCCTTCATTAAATGAGATCTAGTCTTCAAGCCTGGTGCAGTAGAATATGTTTCTACATAGCATGTTCCATTATGAGACCAAGTAATTAGGATGATTCAAATAAAGGAAATCTTTTCTGAGAATAAGAATGTGGTGGTCTATTAGATACCTATAAAGATTTTAAACTTTAAAAATAGTTCGGCTACCCATTTCTTTTGCCAGAACAGATATCATTATTGAATCAACACGCCCACACCCATACACACACACACACACACACACACACACACACACACACATATATATTTTATGAGATATATATCTCATAAAAAAATATAAAAGTTGCATCTAGTCCCCAAAATTCAGTTGAGACTTTTAGGGCCATTGGCTTTCTCACTCTCCAAACTATCTTTGAAAAAAGTGCTGATAAGCCCAATGAACCATCTCAAGTTCTTTTTCGAATCAGGCAGAGAATTAAATGACTTAAGTCTTAACATCAGTTCGGGGGAAAAGCCTAATTGACATGTTCAGTATCCAATAATCTGCAAAAGTGAGAGAGTTGGTTTTATTGACATGCTTCTTTCTGATCCTGAAGTTTAGCGCTGGGTTCATGGTTTGTCCCCATGTGGTGGATAATGGAATACGACCATTAGAGGGAAAAAAAAAATCGCTTCCCTTGGGGAATCAGCAGCTGACCTGGAAGTAAAACATCTCGGCCCTTCACTCAGAGGCCACGAGACCGCTCTGCTTTCTCAGGGAGCGGCCAGGACCCCAGCGAGCAGCAGGACGGGCCCGCAGCCTGGGAAAGAGCGGCCGCAGCTCCCTTGGGAAGGCGCCCAGGAGCCGCAGGCTGTGCTGGGAGAAAGGCCACTCTCCGCTGACTCGGACACCAGGGACGTGACATCAGGCTGTCCCTGGCAAGCCCATCAGCAAGATCACCACGCCCAGAAATGGCCCAGGAATGCCTGGGGCCCCACACTGTGACAGGGAAGTCATCTCGTGTCATGAGCGAGCCTGAACATATCGGCTGCCCACTCGACCCGAACTGAAGCTACGATTCCACCACTGCCCTGGTAGAGTTCGGCCTTGAAATATGACATAACCTGAAACATCAGCACCACCCCTTTTTTTAATTTTTTTTTTTTACCATTCCTCAGCTTGCCAAGTGATCACCACAAAATCATACTAAACAAACAGCTAGGCAGCTGTTCTATGGCTAAAGCTTTATATACATATTTTTTCATGATATATATTTTTATGATACACACATACACACACAAAGGAGATTACACCACTCCCAGTAACATGCCTGCTTCAAGTTTGTTTTTTCATGATATGGGTTCTAAACTCATCAAAAGGTGCTCCTAGCCCCTTGCTTTGTTAGCCAAGGGTAGGCGGAGAGCATTTTAAATTCAAGTTTGATATCGTTCAGCCGAAAGGCCCAGTGGAGTCTAGTTCACAATTTTTCACAATTTGTCGTCACCTTCAAGTTTAGTATCTTGTTAGGAATATATCCTAACTTGAATTAGACTAGAATAACAATTTAACTTTTATAATTTTTCTTTAAAAAAGTGATAAAGCAGTGAGTGGATTCATTTGGTTCTTAACTCTCTTTTAACCCAGGCAGAATGTTTATGTTTCTTCTAATGAGATGACTCATTGAAAAGTGAAGATAAATGCCATCTACTTTGCATGTGATCTATAAAATTAATCTCCCATGTTTATGCTAATACCGATAATGTAATGTAGGAGGCAGTGTGACCTAGAGGATAAAATTTAGAGTAAGGAGAGCATGTTCAATTACTGCTTATATGACTGACAGTATTTTCACCTCTCTCATGTGCCTACTGTCCCCCCTCACGCACATGTCTTCCCTGTAAAATTGGGCAATACCTCTGAGAGATGTTGGGAGAATTACTTAGGTGCTTTGGGATACTACTTAAAACACCTTTTAGAACTTTCTTGTGAAATAGCAGATATTGTTAATGTTCTTACCGCAGTATCAGCCTCTTGTAAATAACCAGGACATACTTAGCAAATCGTCTTTCTACTTGGTAAAAGTGATCCTCTCTGGAGCTCAGGCAGATGACCCTCCACCCAAAGGGTTCCGTTTATTTCTAGAGAATAAACTACACAGGAGGAGGGCTCGATGGATAGTTATTAAGTCACCCAGAGAGGAAGGGATCAATGCTTACACTTTAGGGGTTAAATGCAAACCTGGTTACAACAGGAAGGAATTCATGTTCCGTGTTCAGCTGTAAAATGAACTTAGAGTTTTGTGTGTGGTGTCTGAAACATCTTTTGAAACACTAAATCAATTTAATATCAATAATTGCCAGATATATGCTAGATTAAATGAACCAACACAGATAGCTTTGTTCGCAAAGAAAACAGGGCCAAATGGCTTTCATTAGCATGACTAATCTCAAAGTTCCGTGGTTCGATGATCAGATGTCTAAGCCTGAATTTTGACGCTTGCTATATACGATTTGGTGTACGACACTGTAAATCCCCCTATTCTGTGCCTTTAACATACATGCTGAATATAGGAGCAGCAAGGTGACACAGTGTCTCTGTTAGCTACAACTGTACCCGCTGGTGCCTGGAAGCACACCAGACACACAGAAAATACGGGACTTGCTCTTCAATACAGGGCGGAGGCTTTTCCCAGACATGTTTTTAGGGTGCTTTGGAATCACCTGCTTTGGCCTTGGAGGGACAATCTCAACAGTGGTTTCAAACGCCAGTCTTGTTCTCACAGCTCTCCAACAGCTCTGTACCTCTGGTCATGTTCCTACTGTCATGATCACAGGACCAAATGGGGCCCTGCAACTCAGAAGCTTGGTGTTATTTTCACCTTGGGTCCTGAGAATGTTTCCCTTTTTTGGAAATTCTAACCAATCTTCTCCCTCATAACTCTTGCAATTTTGCAAAGTTATACCTATGACAAATCTTACCCCTACCTGGTCCTGTGAACTTCAGAAAACCAGGGGTGCCCACAATGAGCTGAGGAGGGGTATCCTTAGAGCAGCTTGTGAGGGTGAAGACCGGAGAACTGTCAGAGTCTTGGGTTCCACTAGGAACAGCGTCTCATGTGGACGTGCAGCAAAGTGCTGGCAGAGCACATGGAACCTTGCAGAGGGGGCCCTGAGGAAGTTATCATTTATCGGCCTTCAATTCTCGAATTCCCAAGTCTAATCCCCCACCCCCAGCCCACCATTACCTCACCGCCGCCAGTCCTCATGAATACACTTCATCAGCTGCCTCTGTGAAGTGTGTGCGTGCATGTGTGTCTGTGCATGTGTGCGTGTCAACTGCCAGGAACACAGAATGGCTCTTCAGGGCCTCATCACTGGGCAGCCGAGCCTCTGGACCGTCTTCTTTGGAGGTCTGTGTAAGCCTCGGGTCAGAGCAGCTGCTTGTGAGTCACGACGGGCTGTGGGGCCCCCAAATCCCTTCACAGCCCATCTGGGGCAAGGAGAGAGCAGCGAGCTTTTCATTTCCATGATAGAAAGGAAGATTTTTTTGTTTTTGTTTTTTGCAAAACCCTTATAGCCCATGTGGGGAATGTATTTGAAAGGCAAATGTGACTATCCCTATACTTGGGTTTAGAAATTCACAGACTCTGATTACAAGTGCTCTTAAAGTGCAACTGATATGCACAGGTATCAGCCAATTTTTAGGAAGGTGCCCCCTTGTCTGTTTCTTTCCAGGCTCCACCCACCCTTGCTGTGTGTTTGTGATGCTGATTACAATGGCTCTCCTACTTTCCCAGTTTATATCATTGCAAACTATCCCTCAACCCCCCAACCCAACAGGTGCTCTAAAGAGTCTTGGCTCAAATATGTGGTCAGCTCAGAGGGCTTGTGAGAACTGCGGCTCTTCTACAGTGAGGTGGGAGCTCCAGGGGAGGGCTCCATGTCCCCAGGTCCCAATGGGCCACAATGCAATGCGTGAGGGGGACCTCATATCCTCTCTGTCTGGTGGTCTGGTGGAGAAGTCAAGGTCTCTGTGTGTTCTGTAGGCCTGAATCCAAGGCAGGCTACCTCTCCTGCCACAAGTACTATTGCAAAAGGAAGGTATGTAGGGAACATCGTGTCTGGCCTAGGAAGAGCTGCCTCCTACTCCCACCTTTGTTGTAATACCAGTCTTTCCTATATTCTTCCAGAGGCTGCTAAGAAGTAATAAACTAACTATTGCTTGAATGGATGGTGACCAAGTCTCCGAGGAAACAGCCCAGAAAGGTGGAGAAGACTCATGTGAGCCAGACTTTGGCAAAGTGGGCATATCTCTGTGCATCACCTTCTCTGGCCCCAGGTGTGCCATACTGAGGGTTTTCGCTTAGTCAGACAGTCTGCACTGATCCCATCTCCACGACACTCACTGATTTCCTTCATGTGTTCCAGTTTGTCAAAGTCCAGGCATAAAAACTGCCGTCCAACTCACAGAGGCAGGAGTCCCCTCCACTGTTCCAGGCTATTTTTCTAAAAGCTTTTACCACCATTCAACCCAAACAGTAGTTAATTATTTCTCAGCAAGACTTGAGAAGTACATGAGAAAGTTCTATTCATCACCTTTGAAGCAATCTAAAGTCACCAAACTACCCTGAAGCTCTAAGCAGAGGATCTTAGAAACTTCAGAACGCAGAGGAATCTCACAGTGGGCCCCTTTCTGCCAGGTGGACAAGTCCTGAGTTCCTGGCACACGTTAAACCTCATGGGTGCAGGGAGAGGACGGGCAACATCCCTGTGATTTGTGCCACTATGGCCTTACCACACTTATTTTTACATATAAGACCAAAATGTACACACCTGGAACTTAAGTCCTAAACAGAGCGAGTTAACAAGATTTTGTTATTATTATAGCCCAACTATAATTAAAGTGTGTCAAGTTTTGCATTTTTTTTTTTCTTCTCTGAGAAATCCCCTACTTTTCTAGAGGGGTTACATAACTCTAATAAGAAAACCTCGTCGAGAATACAACCTGGCCTACATGGCCTCAGGAAAAACCCAGAATGTATTTACTCCACTCGATGAAAATAGAAATGCCAAGAGCCAGGCCTGTCGCACGAGGAGCAAGTCTCGTCTCCTCTCCCGGCCTCCACACAACGGCAGCCAAAGTTTCAGAAGCTGTCAGAAACAGGTTTCCCCTAATTAACAGGGAAAAGAAATAGGTTAGAATCTGGTACGGGTAAACGTTTTCCTTTAGGTTGAATTCAGTCAGAAAAAAAAATAATAAAAAGCACAAGTTAGTGTGGATTCCTGAAACACTGGCTCCGCTTTCTTTGGGCTCTTGGGCATCTAAGATGTACACGCTGAATTTCCCATGCTGTAGGAAGAGAGGAACCTCTTAGAAACCACGTCTCCATGATCTTCAGTCTTTTCTGAGTTAGCTACGAAAGAGAGCAGGAGAACCCATGCACATCTTTCATCTGCTCCCCTATGGCACATTCTGCCGGGGAGATGGATGGCGGAAGGGAACTAGAGGACATTCCTTTCCACCAGCAAGCGGACCAGGCTTGGCCAAACTACAAACAGACCAGGAAACATTTCCTACTTTCCAAGATGCAACTGCTACATGGGAGGTCCCTACTGTGGAGCATGCTTGGGAGAATTAAACATTAATAGAATCTTGTGTAGTAACCACTGACTTAGTGAGGTGCCTCCAGATCAACACCCAATAAATGGGACTTGCTGGAATTATATTACTATTATCAGTTCAAAACAAACTGTGCAGAGATAGTTCGATGGAAAATAATACAACTAATGCTTACCAAGGGATCTTCTCGTATCAATTAACTCTTTGAAATGCTCACAACAATCTTGAGATATGTAGCATTAATATCCCTATTTTGCAGATGGGGAAACTGAGGCAAAAAGAAGTTAAGGAACTTGCACAAGGTCACACAGCCATGGGATGGCAGAGACAGGACATAAGCCGGGCATCCTGGCTCCAGAGTTTGCTCATTCCATCACTACACCACCCCAGCTCCTGTTAGACAAAGTAATCAGGGTAATTTTCTTCTTTCCAAAGCATTTGATCAGGGTCTATGGTGACTTTGAACACTTAGTACAATGCTTATTGAGAGCAAACACTCAGTAAGGCTTTTTATTGTGGGCTGATTCTGTTTTTAAGGCAAGGAGTGTCTCTATTTTAATACTTATTCACTGTGTGTCTTCATTTCTTCCTATTAGATATTTTCTTTTCTGCTTTTGCAATCTTGTAAGTTCTATTCCTCTTTTACAGCACACACAAATTTCATCTCCTTTATAAGCCTTGACCCTTTGGCCAAACATCATCCTCCTTAGAAATCTACACACACTCGTCCCCTACTAAGCTCCCAAGCCTTACTCAGATCCAGATATCAATAAGAAAATGTTGGAATCATGGTAGAAAAGGCTAACGTTTTCTCATGAGAGAGGGGAAAAAGAAAAGAATGTGAAAAAAAAGTAAGGGGGAAGAATTTGGGGAGAACACTGAAGAATGAGGAGTAGGAATCTAGACTTTATGGTGGCGGAAGTGGGAGAGGGTTGGGCAACAAAACCACAGGTGATATCTTATTAAGTGGATTCTGTTCAATTACTTTAATGTTCTTTGCAAAATACAGGGACAAACTAGAATTACTTTCAATTACTTTTGGCTGCTGAAAGGTCTGGGTGTGATATTATGCTGAGAGAGGGACACATGGGCATTTGGTTTTATTCAGATGACATCCCCAAGGGCCATCCAGGATCAGGCACGCTTCTTGACTATGCTACTTATTTGGTACTTAATCTTTCAGTGACTTGCATTATCTCAAGCAGTGTAGGAAAAACAGTTCTGGAAGATCGGAACTAGAACCCATTACTGCATAACTGCGTGACTTTAGGTGAGTCCCTGAACCTCTCTGAGCCTAATAATATAACCTATAAGAACTAAATAAGACAATACAGGGGAAAGTGTGTTGGCAACTATAAAGGGCTACATAAACGTTAACATCACTCAGTGCCTTACAGGAACTCATTAAAATCTTGTTGACTGATTGACTGATTAATTAACTCCAGCCAGCTTCCTTAAAAGTTTCTTCATTCAGCTGAGAAGGAGATAGCTATGTAAGTCAGGTGACATCCAAGAAAATCCACTTGGCTTTTATAGCAACCTAGTCCCAGGAATTTTAAAGTTTATAAATTTACTTGCAAACAAACCTATCTCCATTGCTCAATGAACTTGACTTTGGTTGAGAACATGAGACCCATCAGAAGAAATGAGACTGACAGTTTGGCTAACTGCACATTTGAGGATGGAAGAACCTTCATTCCAAAAATCTAAGCGAAGAAGTCAAGGACACCAACCCCCAGACCAGCTCTGTGCACACAGTAGGCCTTTCTAAAAACACCAGGGATTGCATTGAGTCTTAAATGTAGCAGCAGTTCCGCTCTTGCTGGGCACAATGGTCCGCCTGCTAAGATTTTCATGAAACCTCTCAGAGCTTACATAGCCTGATTAAAACAAAAATGACTTGAAGTCGAATAGAGTTGAAGCGAATGAAACTTCAAACTACATTTTTATTGAAATTCTCCCCATTGTCAGCCGACATTTTCAATTTTCATTTCCCTGCTTCAGCCCATTTTGCCATAGAAACTTGGATGTTTTCATTGAACAGCAGCCAGTGAACACTGGACTGAAGGGGCACACTATAAATTTGGAAAAATAAATAAATGCTTCAGAACTTCCACTTGAAAACCACAGCTAAAAATGAAATCAAATCTGACCCACCCCTTCTCTTTAAATTGTGGGAACAGACTCAATCTGCCTCAATTTTTAAGGTCATATTAAATTTTATATAAGCACCTTGGAGATCAATGCATGGCCTGGTCTAAAGAAATTGCGGAACCTTTGACTCATGCAGCAAGGTTTGGACAGCTTGAACCAGAAGGTAGCATCCCTCCTACCCCACGTTCCTTAATAAATATGTGTGCTTAAAAAGTAAAAAAGGAAGAAAAATTGGTTTATGGGCACAGAGAGAATAATTCACTCCAAATTGCTCCTTTGATGAATGTGGACAAAAGAATAAAATTTGTCACCCAGCTAATATTACCATCAATATTTTGTCCAGCTACATTCCTTCCAATTTAAAAACAGTTCAATATCCCCTTTTACCTTCAAGTAGCAGCACTTAATAAACAGTGATGGATGGTTTTTATTTTTGTTCGCATTTCAGTCTTCCCTGCTTCTGGTACAAGGGGACTATTTTGCTTGGGGGAAATGTAGATCTTCCGTCTTTCTTGCATTGACATGCATCCCTCAAGGAAAGACGGCCATATTTAATTCATAACGCCCACCGGCTACACAAACATACAACTTCCCATCAATTAGGCAACACAGAGATGCTGTTAAAAATCAATGAGCTTATTATTAAATATATTTTTTTCATGTAGCAATAATAGTTATTGCTGCGGTATTGTTATTACTGCAACATCAGCTGTTTAGGCAGCTTTCGCTGAGTTTGATTGGCTTTGATCTTGCTAGCAAGGCATTCTCTGAAACGAGCTATCAGGCGAGACTTCCCTGTTCTGTCTTCTGCCATATTTAGAAGCCACCAAGAGAAGGGGGAAAATGTGTGTTATAGTGGAACACACCTTGGATTGGAGGCGGAAAACTTGGGTTCTAGTCCCAGCTCTGCACATAACTAGCTGTGTGACCTTAGGTAAGTCCCTCCTCCATCCTGGGCTTTTATAAAAATGAGGACATTATCCTACATGGTCTGAGGACCCCTCCATTCCCAATTTTAGGATTAATAATTTTTTTTTTTACTAGCAAAGGTAGAAATTGATGCAATTCAGCAACTCTCAATTGTTCCTTTTTAAAAGACTTTAAAAAAAAAAAAAAAAAAGGAGGAGGCAGAGTGGGGGACACCACTAAATCTGGAGCAGACGTTAAATGGATCCAAAAACCAAATATGCTCATATCTGTGTTTTCATCCTCGTGGTGTGTTTATTAAAAATAATTTTGATATTTTGACACATGCCACTACTGTGGAAGCCTCCTGCCTACAAACAGAGACGTTAAAACCGTGCCAGCACATGCAAAGGTTAAAAACAACATTGCACAGATTTTGGCAACTACATCATATGCTGTCTGGCCACAGCTGATCTGAACTGAGTCCCCCGTAATTACAGGAGAAGGTGGAACAGGTTTGCTGCTAATTGGAAAATTCTGCAAATGGCAGCACTGAAGTAAATTGACAGTCGTTAGAATATTAGCGAAATGAGAGTACTGATTAGTAAAAAGCTCAGATGCAGACATTTTTTTTTTTACTGCCGGAATCTACTGGCAAATTGATAATAAAAGCTGAACTTAATAATAACAGCTGTTATTTGACCTGGTAATATTTTTTTTAATCTGTTGCTGTTCCCAGACCAATAACACATAAAGAAGGTCTGTATCCACTGTTGCAAAATTATTTTGAATCCCAAAAGGTATATTCAAACTCAGTGAAGGCAAACTGTGCTTAAAGGGGCAACAACAGTCATGTTCTGATGGAAGTGCATTCACTTGAAAAGCTAGGAGGTGTTTTGTTTTCTCCACCCTCCAACAGGCCTTGGTAGGCACGCTGGAGTGCTAGTGTGTTCTTTTTAGAACTGGGCCTGAATTCTATTTCCAGTTTGCTTTAAATCTGTGACTACTAAAAATGTCAAAGTTCATTTATTTTTTAAGTGGACAGGAAGGAGAGTGGTATGTTGCCGGACTCTGAGCCTTCTATCAGCACTTGGCTGTTGGTACTTACTGCGTTTCAATCACTGCAGGCAAAGAAATGCAAATGGGAAGGCCTTGGGAATGGACATAGTGATTGTAAGTGCTGCCATAAACCTATGGAAAAGGGACTGTAACGTCACCACACATATTCCACGCTATGTGGACACAGAGGAATATACCAGCAGACTTCCATTTCAAGGTACTCTGATACACTGTTGGTGGGACTATAAACCGGTACAGTCTTTCTCGTTGTGTGGTAATATGGATCAAAAGCCATTGGCCCAGTGGTTCTATTTTAAAGATTGTCCCAAAGAAAGAGCCATGAATGTGCTCCAAGCTTTATCTACAAAAGATGTTCCTTGCAGCATTGTTTATAATAGAACAGTGGAAACCACATTTGTCCTGAAGTGGATAATTGACATACAAAGGAATACTACATAAATTACGTTGCAGAATCATATCCTAATGATACCAAAAGATAGTCTAGTAAGTTAAAACAGAACACAAAACAGTAAACAGAGGATAATCACTCTTGTTTAAATACAGGTGGAGAAAGAGAGAGAGAGAGAAAAATGACAAACCTAGAAGACAGCTAACCTACAGGGTTCATGGTTATTTCTGAGCAGCGGCTTAATGGGTCATTTTATTTTGTTTGTCCACATTTTCTAAATTTTTTAAAAATGAGTTTGCATTGTTTTGGTCATAAGAAAATATATAAATTATTTTTAGGGGAAAAAAATATGTCTAGAGAGTATCTGTTAAGTAAAGAATTCAATCTGTGGCAATGGGAAGGGACAACAGCAGTCCCAAGTGGCAAGGTGTCTTCTGGACTTAAAGCTCCTCCACTGCCTCACACGAGGGACCTGCACCTTCCTTCCAGGGAAGGAGAATGGGCGGCTGAAAGCAAGTCTTAAAACTCCAGGTGAAGAACTGACGTGCTGATCATGGAGAACTTGCACACACACATACACACACCCACAGACACACAAGTGTGCGTGCATGCATGTGCACCCCAAGCTTGTTCTTAATATCTACTCTCAGAAAACATAGGGCAGCAACATTTTGGGCCCTTAGAAAGACAGATTTCCTTTTAGGACTTTGGACTTCATCCTCCAATAATTTTGCCATTTTCTTTTGCCTTTATTATGGTAACACGGGACCTTATTTATTTTGAAATAGTGCAAGAGGGCGTCATTGCTATTTTCAAATTCTGTCTCTCCCCCAGTCAATCGGAAGGGAACAGGGTTGGAGCCACACAACTCCAAACCCAGCCCACGGCCTCACAAAATAGACTCTGTCCATGTGTTACAATGTCAAGTTCACTCCTAACTAGGTGCAGTCATGCTGCACAAGGCCCTGTTTACGGATCTCTGCATGTTTAACCGAAGCAACAGAACGTGAGTGGCCGGAGCTCGCACGACACTCCCTGTACTTGAGTGTCAGCCAGTAAGTTGAGCGAGGCTGCAACATTTCAGAGCTGCCTTGGAGCGCACGTACTTTTGCCGGGGCAATGACGGATGCATTACGTGTCCCATCAGGTCCGCTTTTAAAAAATCCTTATTAATATCCTATGGCGCCATTGCCAAAAACATAAAATTCCAAAGGCAAATCCCCTAAGTTCCTGCGCTGCCAGAACTAGTACGACCAGGCTTTGCTCAGGGACTGTAAACTGCCACAGTTGCTTCTAGCAAGGAGCACAAAGCCCACCCCATTAGTTGCAGCCACAGGACCAAGCGACTTTCAAGCTGTTTCTCGCCAGGAGTGTGGGTGGGCAGCAGGCAGGATCCCAACGCGACAACTAGACTCAATTGACTGTAACCCAGCATTTTTTTTTTAAGTGGCTTTTTTTTGGACGGTGGTACCCAGGCCCCCCATCCTTCACTCTTGCTAACAGTTATGCATCAGGAAAACAAAGCGAAGAGGAAGGGGGGAGGTGGGGTGTGGTTGCAGCCAGTTGGTGCCAAATACAGTTAAGGGTGAAGAGGGAGGTGGGATTGGAAAAAGGGGGGAAAAGCAAGTCACTTTCAATCAAGTGTCACACCTTTAAATAGTGGTTAAATCTTTGCATTATGCAGCTCATCCCTTTACAACATGGGGTTCCCTTAGAGAATTCCCTGTTTACACTGGGAATTCCTCCAGGGCTGCATCAATAAAGCTGAACAGATGTCAGGGTGGAATGCCAGCGGCAGTGGCTGTTGTCAGGGGTACTGGGGAGGGAGGCCCAGAACAATGAGAGACGGCATCTGCTACACAAAGCCCTTGCGCGTGGGTCAGGTTCTGCCAGTGTGTAGAGATTCCACCCTACCCTTTGTCTGGGCACATTGCCTTTCTTGTTTCTCGATGACAAGGGTTGACACATGTCACCCAGCCCTATCAGGAGTGTTATTTGTTTGCCACTTGCATATGCACCAGTGTTCCTGACCTCCCCGCATCTCCGCTGAATGCATCGAGCAGAGCTGGAACTCTCCAGCCCTGCCCCAGTCTACACTTTCATTATGCACTTTGAGTCGAAAGTGGGATGTAGATGTCCTTCTTTTTAATTAAAAACATGATTGATGAGACTTAACTGACAGTAGGAAATGCAATTTAAATATTCCTTAAAGAGGCACTAACCCTGTTTGTGTGGCGAGGCAGGCGCGCCCCTCCAAGGTTACAACCAGCCGGGGAGAAAGGAAATTAAAATAAAAGCCCCGTTCAAGTCGGGTTGGCTGGGGAAGGGTGGTAACGTTAGACAGCAACTGCAGCCGTGTAACCAGAAACTTCTGCGCATTAGGAGCTAATGTGAAGTGTTACTCGGTAATGGCAACGTTCAGCGTGATGAAAGGCAGCAGATGAGTAGGGAAGAACATGCTAGGAAATCACGCGGAAGCGAAAAACGGCTCGTTCACCACATTTTTAAAGCAACAACGGGATTCGAAAAGATCTTATACCAAAACTCTCCATTTCCACACTGCCCTGAAAAAGTCGTTTTGTTCCTTACTGCTGTGTTGCTGAATTTCTCTATCCTTGGGTCTTCCGTGGAGCTTTCCTTAAACTGTCCTTTAAAAATATGTATTATTAAAAAAATAAAAAGTTCTCAGCACCCTGGATGGTTTCTGCGGTTCTAAGGCAAACAGGAAAGTGGCCACCACTATTTTTTTTTTTCAAAGGCCTTCTCTGATTTGTTCCATCAGCGACTGCTAAGTTATTCCGGAGAATTATGTGAACCAAAGGAGATGGTGTTATACAAATCGTGAGAACCCCAAATTGCAATAGTCGGAGGCAGGAGTAAGTGTTCTTAATGACAGGGCCTTCACTTCATATTTTCAATCTATAATATAATGGATGAAACTGATCTTGGCCTGGACCAAAACAGTATAACTTAAATACCAACAACAATAGCAGTTTAGAATTTATTTTTAAACTAGATCTCTGTTCTTAGTATCATTTACAAGAGGGTTGTTGTTGTTGTTGTCATGGGATGTTTTGTTTTGTTTTCCGTGGAAATAGTTATGTTCTGAAACACCAACTTGGAATTAAAAAAAAAAACAAGTTAATAGTTTCCTAAACATATATACAAGAATAGCCTCGTCTACACTCTGGAGGCTTACTAAGAGTATAATCTTCATCTGTGTTCCATGCCTAAAGATCTTATTCTAGAATTTCCAAATCCCCTAAAGGACAGCAGATACCACACAGTATAGTTCTTTTGCACTTAAGTCCTAATTAAAGACTGATAAAAAGAAAGGCTTTTATTGAAATGCTTGGATTAGAGAAAAGGCAGTTACAATTGGAGCTGATTTCTTGGTAAGTATTAAACTAGCAAAGGTTAATGAGAATTGTAGCAACGAGATATAAGATAACAGATTCTGATCGATTGATTAATGAGATGGCAGGTGGTATAAGAACCCACCTTTGGGAGAAATATTAAAAATGAAATATATTTGCAAAGCTATGATGTCTTCCCTCTTAGTTGTACAGCAATTAAGAACCCCCACGTCTACCAAAAGCAGCACCAGAATCTCACCCAAGTTTCTGCCATCCCCCAATTTTCCCCGGCAGCCATAGAAGTGAACAAAGTCTCTAAAGAGACCCAAACCCTCAGCAGGCCCCCTCTGGTCTGTTTCTATCTTCTACCCTATTCCCTCTGCTTTCTGTATTCAGATTAATTTAAAGAATAACTCGTTTCAAAACTCTGGATTTGAAACTACTATAATAGGGCATTTTTAAATGCCCATTCTGGATTTATTGATTCATCCATCCCATATCAATTTCATCGTTGACACGGGTTGTGGCATAGATGTTCTTTGTCACAATAAAACACATTATATTATGTTTATATATGTCCTTCAGGCATGTCACAACAGTTTGGCATTCTGAGCGGCTCCACCACTGTGTACATTAAATAGTCATGTAGTTACATTAAACAGTGGGGAGTTCACACTTCACAAGCACTCAGTGTTTTAAAACAGATGTGGGCTGTCTGTTGTCAGACTCTCGTGAAAAGCTTAGAAGGATCTTGGTGCAAACACAATTTCTGAGGGTTCCCCAAATTTTCCACCCAGGTTCCCTTAACACTCTCCCCCCCCCAGTACTAGAGGATGTGGCCGAGAGAGATGTGGGGGGAAGGAAAAGAAAAAAGGAAGAAAAAATGCAACAACTTTTATGTCTTATAGTACAGAGATCTGGAAAAAAAAAAAAAAAGGATTCAGAATTCGGAATAGTTTGTGGCATGGAATATTTTGAGCGGGGTGGGCTTGCTGGGGTGTCGTGGGATTTACTGACAGGAGAATTTTTGACAGTTGATGGACAGATGAATTCCGTCATGGAAGCGTTAGTCGAAAGCGGCAAGGCCAGATGGAAACTCACAGCTTGTCTTTAATATTAATTTTCTTTTTTTTCAAGAGATCAGAATTCCCTAATTCCCTAAAATGTTTCAATGCATCTTGAGGTATTATTTTTCAGATGCCTTTCTCCACCTACTCTTGGTAAGAGTGTTCCTTTGTGTTAATGTTATTTTTCCTCCCTTACTTTGAAAAAAAAAAAAAAAGCCTGTTTTTTTTTTTCTTTCTTTCTTATTTTTTTATTTTTGTGTGCTCTAGTTTGGCAGCTGTTAAAATTCTTCCTACATGTACAGCAAATATCGAAGACAGATACCTTGACCGTGTAAGATATTAAATGCAAATACAACAGACAATCCTGATGTGGGGATGGGAGCTTTAGAGGGGGTGAGGGTAAGATGTTCTCTGTGGCTGAATGGAAGGTAAAACTCTTCATGCTTTTTCAGAAGGATGGAGGGGACCATTGCTTTTAGGGTGTCCATCTTCTGCACAGGAAGAATGAAGTCATCTTTCTGTGTTCGGGGATGCAGTGGGAAGACCACTGGGCTAAGACTTCCAAGACCGACTCTAGTCTTGGCTCTACCCAGTTAGCCAAATGGTAGCACATAAGTCACTGCAACTTTCTGAGCCTCGATTTCCTTACTTATAAAAATGGCTGCTACTGGGAGGAGGACAGGAAGTTCTAAGTGATATGTACTCGTCTCCCTTTGGGATGCTACAAAATCTACGTGAAAAGTTGACAATTCACACCAATAAGTCAAGGACTGTTGACAGCTGAACTTCTCAGAGACCTGGGAACCCCTCCACGAAATGTCAGGAGGTGGGACAAGGCCCCCACACTTCAGTCCCTCCTTTTCCCGGCTGTTCTGCACACACATAACTACTGACCATTTTTTCTGTTGTGATGACCTCATGGTTAAGACAAAAATCTAAAAATAAAAAAATCAGTGACCAAGGATAATATTCCATATTCGAACAAAACAAAGCTCAAATTCTGCCAACTTTTCCATTCTGTGATCTTTTTTTTTTTTCTAGTTCCTTTCTTTTACATCACTGGGTTCATCTGAGTTGAGAGCTCAGAGATATTTAAAACTCAGAGATAATTTTTTCTACATCTGTGTATTATGTGTTTTCCTGATATTATTTCATGTTTTAACATAAAAACATTAACATATGACAGCTTTCCCCAGAGTTTCCTGATACATCACTTTGTTTATGTGTTAGGTCCCCGTGTGTGTTTCATGTGTGTGCACATGTGTGTTAAAGAGTTAGTCTGCGTGAGCCAGAAATACCTTTTACAATTAATGTCATGAAAACATTTGGCTAAACAAAGGAACCAAAACAAAGCACTGGATTGTGGTCTGTTGGTAAAATGAAACAGGGGCTTCCCCACATGAGCTGAAAGCCCATTGCTGTGAGGCTCAGGAGGGTTAACCCGCAGCCCTAGAACCTTGAGGTCTGTAAGTTCTCATCACACTCCATTGTGTCCCCTGTGTGACCAGGAACCAGTCCCTTAACTTTTGTTCTTTCTCCTTATCTGTGAAGCAGGGAGAGGATTATTAACCCAGACAAGAGAGGAGTATGAGGCAGAACTCATACAAATAGCTTTCAGTTATTTAGGGTTCTAGAGGACAGAACAATGACCAGTAGGCAGTATCACCAGGCAGCAGATTCGGCTCAGTATGAGAAAAAAACCTGTGAAAGTACTAACACTCCTCAAAATCAAAATAGGCTGCCTTGGTAGGCATGATTTCCCCATCATGATCACTAACCCATTGTCAAGGTTGTCATAAAGAGAATTTCAGCGTGACTTAGCAGGTTGGACTAGACAACATCTAAGCCCCTTCTAATAATATATGTATTTGGTAATTATAAAACACATAGCTAGCCAACAGGGTGTTTCACAAAAATACTTGATATCATCATGAAAGAATAGACTATTAGAACCAGAAGAGACCTCAGGAAAACAATTATCTGGGCAGCCTGTATGGTCTACTGAAGCTGCTGGCAGAGCCAAGGTTAGCGATGACTTATGTCTGCAGAGTATTTTACAAAAGGGTTTTTCATATACCTCTTTTGAGCCTCATAGCAACCTTCTGAGGTGGGAATTTACTAGTCGCACTTTTTACTGGCGTGGAAGCCGAGGACAGGTAGGTTATATGACTCGCCCAAATCTCCCCCAGTTAGTAAGTGGAAGAGTCGGGGCTGGAACTCAGGGCAGGTTCCATGCTAGGGCTGCTCCTTCTTCCTTTGACACTTTTCTTGCCAGAATCTCTGAACATTTCTCCCTTAGCTTTGTTATTTACATCCCAGAGATATGTAGCATTAATATGATTAACCACAGAGGCTCATTAATTACCAGAGATGGAAAGGAACCTCTGTGATCATTTCCTTCCATCCTTTTTTTTTTTTTTTTTTTTGGTAAAATGAAAGGCAACCGATGCTTGCAGAAGCTGCCATTTCAGCAGGCCATCCGAAATGAAACTTTGATTCCTGCCTGATTCCTCAAAGACCTTAAAATAAGCAACCCGCCTACTTGACCAGGCAAGTAATGATTTAAACCAGGTGAGTGCAAGAATGATTTCATTCATTGCATTTTCCATGTGCCTCTTGAGGGAAGGCATGTGGAATATGTATATGGAGAGAGAGAGACCCCCTACCACCAGTGCCTCCCCCTCCCCCCAGGACACGGCAGACCAGTAAAGGCTTTTTAGCTATTTGCAAGGCTGACGACAGCAGGGATTATTTTTCCCATGTGCCAAACAACTTCATCCTAGAGGAAATATTTGACTCTGGCAAGATTTAATAACAATAATAAGGATCCCTTTTACTGGTGTGGCACTCTATGTCTAAAACATGTTTTCGTGCATTAGTTCGGGGGGATAGCTGATGTATGACACCAGACCCCACGGGTAGGAAGAGTGGGAGGCAAGTGATGGCAGGAGCAGTCCCTGGGGCCTCCCATCCCCCGCACCTCTAATGCTCCTGAGCTGCACGACCACCGTGTCCCCAAAGCCATTGTTGCTCCCGTCCTTTCTGCTCACCCTTCCCATCTGGCTTTTTGGGGAAAGAGACAATAGCACCACAGAAGCAGCAAAGCAGCCTAGAAAAGAAGGGGCAATGGAAACCATGACTACCCCTCGCTAGTTGTGTGACCCCTCGTCTGTGCCCTAAGCCATGGAGGAGCATGAGAGACCCACAGACATATCAGAAGGACCCAACAGCAGTCCTGGGCCACTGGCTGCTGTCACAGGACATGACCCACGTCCACACACCATGCTGGGGCTGTCCCTCTTCCTCCCTTGCTTTACAAAACCTTCCCACTCTCCCAAACTGATATATATAACACCCCAAGAAATTTGTTAGCGTGTAGTGTAGATGTCCAAATCGAACCATTTCCATTCCTAGGAGGACCCGGGGTTCCAGTCCATTTTAGTCCACACTGAGGCTACATTATGGATCACTCGTTCAGTCCACAAATGTTTACTGGAACATCTATTACTCGCCAAGCACAGTGCGAGAGGCTGGAAATAGAAAGGCATGTTCCTGTCCTCAAGGAGCTCACTGTCTGGTGGAGGAGGGGGACGCTGGAGAGGAAACTGTGAGGTGACGTACTGAGTCCCCAGACAGAGGTGAGCCCAGAGTGCACTGGAAGCACGTGCAGGGGACAAGCGCCACCCGGGAACACAGAATGGGTCTCCGAGCATGCCTTCCAGTTTGAAAACCAGACATTTAAAATGCACCTCCAGCAACCTGGATCCTTTAAAATAATTTTTTTAATTTGTACAATTTAGGGGGTGCATGCGAAATTCTGTTACATGTATATAATGCGCAGTGACCAAGTCAGGGTACTTACAGTGTCCATCCCTGGATTCTTATATAACCCTTTCCCAGGTGCATTTGGGGTGTGTCTCAGAGGAAGGGGGCCTGGTTAGAGTGTAAGCTAGATCAGGCAGCTTTTCTTGATGAACGTACAATTCAATTACTTTCAGTACAATGTCTGACCACTGCCGGCCCTTAATCAGTGGGGTAGATGAATCCACAGAAAGGACCGGACTTGAACCCTGTTACGTTGTTGAACACTCAATTCAACATCTTTTTAAGATGCTGTGTATTTACATTTTGTTAGTTTATAGGACACTTTTTGGAGACATTCACAATTTGTAGTAGAGGTAACAGAAAGCATTTTCAATTTAGAAAAATATTATAATAAAAAAAATTATGCTCAGGCCCAGGGGGCGACCACCAGGTACTGGCACAGTGCACGTTGCTGGATGCCAGCACTCTGGACACGCACCCAGGTGTACAGCAAGACCCTAGGCAATGTGACACTCCAAGCGGCTTGTGCTTCCTGTCTGTTCACATACGCACTTCAGTCTTGGGGAAATGTTCAAGGATTTTTCTGAGGCATTTACTGTGTCCTAGTGCCTGACCTGAGAGTATATGTATAATGTATATATCATATGTGATGTATAGTGTGGAATATATAGAATATGTATTAGACTTCGTAAATGTTGGTTGATTAATACATTTACCACTACATTAAGTAATTGAGACAGCTCTTCTCCAACACCCCTGGATTTGGGCAACAGCTCTAACTTTGCCATCTCTTCCCTTGGCTTGCTTTCTTGTATCCTCAAAGTTCCCTCAAACCCCTATCCCAAATTCTTCCCCCCTTTCCAGGAAGTTACTGGGTCCTTAAATAGTCTGAAGGCTGGTCCAGCAGCGATTGGTTCAGGGTGGAGAGAAACTCCAGCAAAGAGAGAGTCTTCCGGCTGCAGCGCCCTGGAACTACATTGTTTTCCTTCTCCCCTTGCCGAGAGCAGCATTCCTCCAGTACTTGGGGTTTTTGCAGCCTTTTACAGTCATTAGTAAACTGACCCAACGTCCCTGTGCGGCTCATCCCCCCTTTCCGAGCGGCCCCGTGGGGATTAACTGCTGTCTAAGGTCACCCAGGGCAGCGTCTAACCCCAGCCCCCTCCTCAGGCAGCTTCAGAGATACATATATGGCAAAGTCGCTCTTGAAGTGAGAACGGAAAGGCTTTCCTAGCTCTACTTAAGCCTAAATTGGAGATTCTACACATATCTCCTTTCCTTGATAATTAAGTGAGGCAGTTAGGGCAGCCCTGGCGCAGAGCGGCTGCGAAACTTGGAACACCCCCATCCCTGCTGGCTCCCCCCAAGCCCAGTCGGGGCCCTGCCCCGTCTTCGGCACCCAGAACTTAATGACTATTCTCTATGTTCTCCTATTGTTCACAGGTCGCTGTGCAGATTTCTGCGTGGAAAGGACGGGAAGACATTTTATTGATAGGTATGTTGCATGTGGTCTACCTAAGTGACCTGAAAACTTCCTTGAGCTCAGGATTTATCTCCATGAAACCTATGCAAAAGCTAGAGCTCATCTTCATGAGGATCTTCATGGGACTCTTCTCTCTTCGACTCTGTAGGATCTGCATTGAGCGAACAGTTAAATATTTGTTTCTTCTATGGCACAAAATTGTCCAACTAAAACAAACTTCAGAGGCTGTCTGGTTGAAACATCTCATGTGAAAATGAGGGTTCCTGATCCCCAGTTCTGTGTCCTGCCCTCTCTGCCATCCTGTGAGCTCAGAATCCTGTATACAGTTGGCCTTCTGAAAGCTACATGGTGACTGCGTTAGTTCCAGGGACCTTCTCCATGGGTTAGGTGACAGCTCCCCATCCTTTAAAACAGCAGCTGTGGGGCTTAGCTGGGGAACGGGACACCCCCCCCCCCAAAATATGGTCTTTCCTAGTATAATTCCCAGCTGAAACACCAAAACATTATAAAAGGGGGCTTATTTTGATCTGGAACATTCTTCTCCTCTTTCCCCTTCCTTGCTGGTAGTAAATAGAGCAGAAAAAGATACCAGATAATCCCTAAAACCGCCCTGCTATCTTGAGTCCTCACAAATGTCTGTACCTGCTTCCAGCCAGGGTGAAAACACCCAAGAGATAACAGGGTCCCGGTGGGCACCAGCCTCACCCCACCAGCCATGCCCTGAAGTGGGCTCTTGTTCCCCCTTTGGAGAAAGACTATCCGAACAGGTGAGCTTCAAGAAGAGGAAATCTCCATTAAAAAAAAAATTCATCTCCCTATAATGTTCTCTTTGACTTCTGCCAAGCACTTGTTATTTGCTCGGCTCGTACCAGGTGCCTGTGGAGTTTGTTCCTGATAATACAATCTTTTGAAGGCCCCTGAATATTGGGTCTGTAACTTGGAATATAAAAAAAATGCAGAGTTGGAGGGAAGGTGGTTGTGAGTCCGGCTCTGTTAAATTTTTAACGCTGCTAGAGGGTGGCTAAGTTGATTGGGGGAGATGGAATTCATATTCCTGGTGCCATAGAAGCATTCAGAACTCCTAAACCTACTAAAATGATCTTTCATTTCAAAGGTGGGAAAACCTTTTATATTAATAAAGGATGCTGAAGTGTGGTCTCAGTATGAGCAAGGGATGGCAACTGAAGGACCGTCCAGGGTGGCTCTGAGAGCTGCCTGTCAGAGCACCAGGACATCCAAAACCGTCTCTGCCACTGTCTGGCATGATGGAGAGATGCCACCGTCAGAATGAGTCATTTCTGATAAAAAGTTCTTCAACTCCCAGAATCTCCTGCTAAAGTTCTAAGCTCCCTTAGAATGGCCAAATCTCCTAAGCCTTTCTCATCCACCCCTCTATGTGGAATGAGGCAATAACCAAGAAGAAAATCCCTTTGGGAGCAGGATGCAGTGACTGGGAGCACAAGATGGGGCAGGCGAAGATGGAAGAGACCCGTGTGCAAACACCCTGGGTCTCTGTCATACGACCTGCACCTTATTCATGACTGTACCTCCAAGGCCCAGCATGGCATCTTCCCCTTATCTAAATATGCTTGCAGGGAGAGAAGCAACAAGGAGAAAATGGAAAAGTCCTCAAGACTTTCCAGTTTTCCCAACAGTCATCTGGTACATGGTGATGGAGGGGCAACCGCCACTCATGGAAAAGATTTATTCCCCTGGATTCTACAGAGATGGCATCATTTTCACTCTTCTCTGCCCTCCACTCACCACATCTCCACTCCCCAACCACCTCCTGTTCCTGAGCTATCCTCCACTGAGCGACACCACCCTCTACGACCACCATCAACAAGGGAGAAATCTAAAAGGCAGCCCCAGCTCCTCCCTCTGCCTCCCCTTTCCCCAGAGAATCAAATCCTGGTGGTTCCACTGCAAAACCTCTTTCCAGCTCCCCTCCCCCCCACGCTCTGTACCCACCACTACTTTCATTCAGGCCCCCATCATCCCTTTTGTTTTTTTAAATAACTGTTATTATGTCTATTTGAGATTTACAACATGATGTTATGAGATGCAGAGATAGTGGTACACAGATGAATATGTCTACCATTTCACATAGTTATGTTTTTTGGTGACATGCAAGCCGCCAAAATCTATTTAACAAAAATCTCTAATACAATACAATTTCATTCACTTTAGTCCTCACACATCTCTTCTTGCCTGAATGTCCCTAGCTGTCTGCCCTGCCTCCAGGCTCGCTCCTCGACACCCGATCCCTGCTCCGCTCTAGCCTTAGTCAAAGGCAAGTTCAATCAGGTTATATCCCCACTTACGACTCTCAGTCCTTGCCTACCCACCCCTACACCGCTGCATTCAGACCGAGTGCAGACACCGTTCTTGGCCTAAGCCCCCTTTGATGATCTGGCTTCTCTGTCCCTCCCAGCCTCGGGGCTTTGGACACCCCCAGTGAGCCCTGTTGGAAGTTTTGCAATGCCACACGCTCTCTGTTTTCACACTGGCAAACGGGGAGTGTGTTCCTTCCCCTGGGATGCTGTTCCCTCCTTCCTTGCCCAGGTAACACCTCTTCTTTCTTCAGCCAGTCTGGGCTTCGCCTACTCTGGGAAATTATCCAAGATTCTACTTTTTTCCCAGGCAGAGTTTGACGCCCTTTCTCTAAATCTGGTGGAGACCCCTGATAAACGCCGACACGCTCTTGTGTCATTTTCGGTTTCTGCATTTTTCTCCCCAGCTGGAGAGCAGAGACTATGACATACAATTCTCTCTTACATAAAAGATGGGTTATAAATGTTTCTGAAGGGCACGTGTGATGCCAGAAAGTTCTTCCAAAGGGCATTAGTTGGCCAAGCATTCATTCATTCATAGAGTCATTCCACAGGCCTCCTCTACGTTGGACACAGGATCACATCCGAGGCTAACGCTAAGGAAACAAGTGTTCCAAATGACATGGCTTCTCCTTGGACTACCTTGAAGAAACCAAAAATGACAGCAACAGGCAGCGTCTCTCCTGCCATGTACCCCTGCCCCAGAGCAAGAGTTGTGCGCATAAATGAAAACTCTGACTTGTTATTTCTCTGGAGAGCAGGCGTTGCTACTTTGGGGAACAGTTCTGTGACTTGGAGAGCACAGTGTGGAAGGTGACACTCCTTTTCCAGATACCCTTCTGATCCGGGGGAAGCACAGCAGCTCTTTCCTTCACCTTCCCCAGGTACAATGCCTTGTGAGGGCCGGGCCCAGAGTCCCACTCTAATTATACCCTGTTTGACTAGGAAATGGAATTCCTAATCGCATTCCTAAATCTCCAACTGACGCGACATTTATAACTACATTAAAAGGAAATGCTCTTTGCTGTGTGCCTGCACTCAAGGTAATTGCACAGCGATAACACCGCGGAGGGCCTCGGGCCCTTCCCAAAATGACAGAGCAGCACCGCGACTCATAAAGCAAAGGAAATAGTGGTTCCCTCCTAGAGCCTCCAAACACAAGGGAAATAAACGGAGCCTTAACTGAAAGATGAATATATCTCACAGAACTCCCGGGTTTGGGAACTCTGGGGGCGCCAAAGCCTAATCCTAAATTGGCGTTGACTGCCTCAGTTTTTCCTTATCTCTGCAAGATGAGGCCAGCGAGGGCGTGGCTTCAATCCAAACTCCAGCTGTGGCTGCAGACCGCTGGGCGGCGGGGGGTTACTGCGAGTCATCCAAGTACACACTGAAAATCGTGGGCTGAAAAAGTACTAGGACTTGCACAAATAAACTGTGTGACTTTTCAAATGTTTGCAGTCATCGCCTCCATCACCATCATCATCTCATCACCATCATCACTGATGCCATTACTGAATGTGCTTCCCATGTGCCAAGCACTTGCCAAGCACCATGTACACATTAACTTCTTTAATCCTCACAACCACCCCATGAGGTACATGACCATTATCATTCCTATTTTACAGATGAGAAAACTGAGGTACAGAGAGGTCAAGTAACTTGCCTGAGATCACACAGCTAGACTATAACTATTACTATATGCAGCCTCCTCCATGTCTCGATGAACAGGTATTAAAAGTACCCCCATAAGCATGTTGGAAGTCTGATCATTTTTAATATTTTTTATATTCAACAGGGGTCCTCTTCTGGTCTGGATAAAACCAAACCACTAAGAGATTAACCACTAATTGGGGTAAATAAAAAGGTTGCAAGAGGTACGCCCTGACAAAACATCCTTCCCACCAGCGTCCAAAAGTCACCTGTCAGAGATCCCTTCTGCGGGGTTAAAGGTGGTCCTCTTCACGAGGTCCCTTTAAAACACAAGAACCCCTAAAAAGGGGAATATAAGAAGTCACTAGTACCTTAGTATGAATGAGGTTTCCAGATCATTCCTTCATTATCAGGAAAAAAAAAAATCAAGGGCATTAGAAGGACTGTGTTGGAAGTGGAGGATCATGGGAGTGGGGAAAAGAAGAGACAAGTGGCCCAAAAGGATGGAAAGTGACCACTTGGGGAGGCAGTTAGGGAAGTCGAAAATAAACTTGGCCTCCTTCACGGTTTTGCCTAGAGCTGGCCTGGGGACACCCATCAGTACCACACAGGGTGACATTTTGGGGGAAATGTTTTAAATCAGACAAGGGCTAAATCATTATTTCTAGAAATAAAAACTCTGCCAATAAGCACAAGGCCATGCAGATCTGGGATTTTACCTGAGGAAGACAACATAGCCAAGCTTGTTGGTCTAGAAATGCATTAATGAATGTCATCGGAAGACCAACTTTGCTAAGGAGTGGCTCATTTCAGATGCCATCCCGCTGAGCTGGCTGTTTTCCCTTTTCCTCGCTAACTGGTAAGTACGGGAACACTTGCCAGGCTCCATCACTTTTGCAAAGCCCCCTCTTCCCTTAAGCTCAGCAACAGCCTCTCGAGTTCCGTGTTTTACTAAAACAAGATGGCTGCCCTCACCCATGCCCACCCCATGTGAGATATTCACACTTACGTTAAAAAGACTAGAAATCTGCAATAAATTTGGCCTCCTTTTCCACTTCCAGTAAAAGGCTGGAAAGCACAAGTGGAGTCTTTGCATAAAGGATGCACCTGCAACACACGGGCCCTCACGATCTATTAATAAATGCTTCCGTGCTCCAGAAAGTTCCTGGCTCCTGAGGCAAGTAGCCAAGCCACTGCTGACCACTGCCTTGAACATCTCATCTAGTTGGATCAAAGAGGGGGATAAAAGTAACCAATGCTGCATCTGGGTATTGATGCAGGAGAATAAGATTGACTGGGGCCAGGTGAATGGTGGGGGGTAGAATGGGTTAAACCACAGACGCAAGGTCAAAGACTGAACCCTAATTATTCCGCCTCAGGCACAGAACTACAATCTTGGGGTTTGGGCAAGCTTCAGGCAATCTTTTAATACCTTAGTGCTCCAAATTGTACCAGAAATGTATAATTCACAGGCCCGTAAAGCTGTTAACAAATGAGGCCAACCCTCCAGAATTTTAACACAAATTCATTAAAAGAAACCAGGATAAAAATAAGTACAATTCAAAATAAAAGGAAAAATACAGGGTCCTCCTCCTCCTAGATGTCCTTCTTTTCCTTGAGCTGATACTCCAGCCCCAGGACAAAGTAGTGTTTATAGAATTCAAAGGAAAAAAATAAATAAATAAATTCTCTGTATAGCTTTCTCCCCAAATGAAAATCAAAAATAGATGCTACTTCCCTCGTTTTTCTGATTTGGAAATGATTTGGCATTTTTAGAAATTAATTTTTCCAAGCAATTAAATGAGCCAGTAATTTGATATCACCATCTTCTTTCATTATATATAGAACACTGAATGCTGAAATGACACACAACCTCATTTTCATTTATTATTTTTGCAAATTTAGTGCTCATAAATAGGTGTTGGAGCAACAGGGCCAGCGACTAGAATCTTCCCTGCTGGCTGGGAGGGAGTCTGAGAAGGAGTTACTTGAGCTGCAGTCCAGCCCGTTGGCCCTGAGATTACCAGCTGGAAGAGCAGGATCAAGCCCCACAACCTACAATCCTTTATTCTCCACTCCAGGATCCTACTTAGCCCACCCAGCTGAACATGATAAATGGCGCCACCACGGGGTGGAATCCGCCCCCTCACTTCCCAATGGCCACCTGGTATTTCTATGATGCCTCTGTCCAGAGAATTTTTAAATTCTTTCCCAATCATCCAACTCAGTTCTCCAACCCTTTCAGGCAAAGATGGATCTCTGAGAACTGGAAAGTCACTTGGGAGGAGAGAGGACACACACACACAGAGAGGAGAGACGAGTGAGTTTTTACTTCTCTGTAGCTAAGGGCGTATTGCTATGTTCTACCGGGGAAAGAATGAGGTTGAAGATGTCTTTTGGCTCCATGCGTTCCCAGGAAGAAATGAAAGCACCATGTTTCCCCCCCGTTTTATAGATGTGTAAGCAAAGGCACAGAAAGGAGAAGCAATGGCCTCGAGCACGCACCCAAAGAGAAACAGGCAAGGTCAAGGGTAACATTTAGGCTTCGTCGGAAATGATACCTTTCTTTAATCGTTTTTTAAAAATATGAACACGTTGAAGAGTGTTCAAAGAAGACTCTTAATAATTACGCCAGGACTGCCCAGGGAATGTGGGGACATGGGCTCACCCTAGGTACACAGGGATTTTACAAAGTGCTGGGCAGTCATTAGCTTAAGAACAATGACAACAAATCATTTCAGCCTGTGGCTCATCCCCACCCTGCCTCGCAGGCTTTGCTAATGTCCCCCCAGCCCTCATACCTAGATATCCTCCCCCAACTGCCCTCCATCTGTGCCAGGGGTCCCCAACCTATGGTGAGTTATCTAATTATTTCATTATATGTTATAATGTAATAATAATAGAAATAAAGTGCACCATAAGTGTAATGCACTTGAATCATCCCCCAACCATCCCTCCAACTCCCTGGTCCGTGGAAAAATTGTCTTCCATGAAAACGGTCCCTGGGACCAAAACGGTTGGGGACTGCTGAATTCTATGCAAATCCTATGTTTTATTTAAAACCCAAATGAATGTTCTTCTCTCCCACACAGCTCTTTCTGCCTACTCCAGCTCATCCTCCTTTTTCCCCTTTCTGGATTTCCTTAGTGTCTATTGTATCAAATAACATAGCTCTCAACTACAGAATGCTTTGGATTGTTTTCCTTCTTATTCTGGAAATATGAGATTCTTTTCCCAATTAGGCTCTAAGCTCCAGAAAGGCTGGGATCTGTCTTGTATCTCTCTTGCATCCTCTCCAGGACAGCCTCACACCTTATTCAGGGTGTTAAGAACAGGAATACAAACTTCACACAGACCACCTAGTGCAGGTAGAGGTCAAGAATCTGATCTCTAAAAGCAAAGCACCTTCTCTGAGACCCACGGCCCTGATACCGCCTGGAGTAGGGGCCCCGGCTCTGAGCCTCCGTGGGACCGGACAGCACACACCACTGTGGTATTTCCTGGCCGTAATGACTGGACTACGATGACTTCTTTACTTGGCTGCCCATCCACTCTCCTGGAAAACCCTGGAGGACAGAAACTCCAACTGGATGAGACTGGTCATTGTGTCCTCAACGGCTGGCACATCCTAGACAGTCAGTAAATGGAGGTTGAATGAATGACTGAAGGAATAAATGAAAACATGGTTTTCCTTAAGGTAATAATGAAGTATTTATCGGATTTGATTGGATTTCTAAGATTTAGTCAGGAGAGCAGAGAGGGCATCTGGTCTTCCCTGGACAAGTCATCGGAAGCAGACTGGGGTGGCCAAGTCCTGGCTTCTGCTTGCCTTCCAGACTGGCTGGTGGAACTCGTTCCCACTGGCCTTCCAGTTCTACACCATACAGGGGAAAGTCAAAGTCAGGGCAGCTGAGCTGGGGTCTTGACTCTTCGCCAAGTCTCTATATCACCAACAGCAAGACATCGTGCTGCAGACTTCAGATTCCCCATCAGTGGTAGGAGAAGGCTGGTGCCAAGGGCAGTGGACGTCCCTTCTGGCTCCAGTGCCCCTGGCTCTGAAGCCCACTCACGGAGGACCCCTCCAGGTGAATGGCAGACCCTGAGCAGGGGGACATCCTGCAGGGCTGGAAGCTCAAAGGCCCCTCTTGTCACAGTCAGGGACCAACAGCTCAGCAGACAGACCCTCTGATTCTCCCTCAGCTGCTAGGAAAATGAGCCTCCCAGCAGCACATTAGGTTGCATATTAAACAGATGGGATGCAGATTTGAAACCTCTTAAAGGTTGGGGCTTTTCCTTTTTTTTTTTTATAGGCTGCTGTCAAGGTGTGTTAGTATCTCTTTATTTAAACAAGCTCCTTAGTCTTGGTACAGAGAACTTGGACTTGGAAAAAAAAATGAGTAGAATAAATAATCTATCATGCTAGCAACATAATTATAAGAACATATGTTAGCTCGAACTAGCTATATTCTAGTCATATTAAGGGGATGTGTGGGAGAGAGAAGAATGGCAGGAGAGTCTCAAAATAGTTCAGGCGGAGGAAGAGTGATATCGGGCTACTTGGGGACCCAAACTGCTTTCCCAGAGCCTCCATCCTGGCATCCACAGGGCCCCAGAGGGCTGCCGTTGGCAGTTTCCTGCTGCTAAACGTACCACCTGGTCTGGACCGCCACTGGGCACCTTGCCACTCGGCGGCCCCTTCTTGGCACACAGGCCAGAAAAGGGAGACAGGTGAGTCCTGTTCCTGCTTGGCCAGATGCGTCTCTGCCAGGTGCAGAGACACGCAGAGATAGCACCGGTCCAGGGAGACGGATCCCCACAGGGCAAGCACAGTGGGTCTCGGTTCCCACAAATGCCTCATGCACTGAGACACCAGAGAAAAATCCACATATTTTGTTTGATGACCTTCAGTGAGGGAATCGACCAGGGGGGAATGTCATGTTATTTCCCACCTGTGGATTGTGCTCACCGTTCAAGGCTCTTCTCCAGGAAAGCGCCCCCACTCACCTCTGGCATCACCCCAGCCCCTCCCTTCCCCAGGGAGCCCTCGGGCCCCTCTCCATGTCCCTCCCTCTGCACAGAAAGCCCTGCTGGTCCCCGCAGCGGCTCAGGTCCCCTGGGTATCTGCTGCCATAGCACCCCGCAGACCTGGAGGATGCTAATGCTCATGGCACTTTTAATTACACGACGGCCATCTTCTCCTTCCGCCAAGGTAGGAGCTGTGCCTAATTTGTTCACCACGGTGACTGCGGCTGGCTGGGGACCCAGGGTGCGAGCTGTGAGGACACAGGAGAGGCAGCGTGGGAGGCAGCAGCTGTAAACACAACGCCCGCCCCAGGAGCCGCCAGCACTGGGAGGATCAGAAAAGGCTCGGGGAAGAGGCACAGAGCACAGCCCGGCAAGAGCGAGAGAAATGGGGCTGCCGTGGACGGGAGAAGCCAGGGCAGGTCACAGCGAGCACCTGAGCCTGGCCTGGCCCGGAGACAGGGACCCACCAGAGCCACCTTCCCTCCACGGGCACTGAGGCTGCTTGCGCGGGCAGGCGTTAGGCAGAAGGTCAAGTCTGTGCTTTAGGAAGTTAATTTTGGGGTGCAGAAGGGCCTGGTTAGCTGGGAGGCCATTACATTCACATCCGTGACAGACAGGTGCCTCAATGGGGCTGGGGCCTTGGGAATAGAGGAGACAGAAGTCCCAGAGATATTCTGTGGGTGGCATTATGTATTTTGTGAGCCTCTAAGCACTTTGGGGGAAGGGGAATTTGGGGCCTAAAAAACGAATGACCTGAGAGAAATTTAATAAATATTTACTAATATGTCACAAATACATATTCTCATGTCCAGGAACATATAAAAATAAAAACAGATTTTTATAAAAATAGTTATAAATGTTGTTATATTAAGATATTTTCTACATTTTTATGTAGCCTACTGATGTTTTTTACACATTCACTGCCACACTAGGAAAAAAATTTTTTTTTTCCTTTGGGGCCATGGTGTTTTATTAAAACAAAATGATCCTTTCTAATTCATTATTTTTTATTGTTTTCTATGTGTGCGTTATATGCAACACGATCCACGTTTTTAGAATTAAATTGTCAATATTAATTGTAACAATAAGAACATCAACAAGTAAGATTTTCAGGAAGCAGCTGCAGGGTTTTGCTTCACCAGGCCTGGGGATCAAAACCAGCCTGAGTTAAATGCAACTCACATGGCAGTTGATGTGTTAAAAGGAGAAGCAAGAAAGGATATGAAGGAAGGAAATAGGAGCGAGCTTGGGAGAGTCACCTGCTTATTCTCTCAATAGCTCCATCACAAGCCACGTTCAAGGGCACTTCTATCCCACCACAGTTGCCGAGGTTGGCGCCTGTTACAGCTCTCATTCTGGCTACCTTTTGTGTTTGGTGAGCACAGGTAAAGAACTGAGGTGTCAATATACCTCTTTTCCCCCCAAACAAACATGGTACCGAATGGGCAGGGTGAGTAGGTCAGGACACACGTGGGGTTGGGGCCATCCTGGGATGGGGCTCTCCCCGGCAGGAGGTGCCACTGCGACAGGGACATTGCAATGCTCACCCACCCTCCGATCCTCGCCTAATTTTCATTTTTCAATGCTAACGTTTAAACGGTATTCTCTCCTGAGGTGACATACAATCGGAACGGAATGGAATCCAGACTATCATGTCAGCAGCACTGCTACAGAAAACATGACATTTGCGCTTATCCCCAAGGAAACGCTGCTCGTCAAGTGGAGGAAACCAGACTGACATGTTATCCACCGCTGTGCATTCACCAATATCCATATTGATAGATTGGAAATAATCGCCAAGGGCCACGTTTATTGCTGTGCCTTACATTGCTTTTCAAACACGGGACAGAGGGGTCAGACATGCACATCAAAAGGCACCACTTTCACTGTTTGAACTTCTGGGTTCAAAAGATCCCTCCCACCTCAGCCTCCCAATTAGCTGGAACTACAGGTGTGTGGATAAACTTTTTATTTTTTTGTAGAGATGGGATCTCACTATGTTGCCCAGGCTGATCTTGAACTCCTAGCCTCAAGCGATCCTCCCACCTTGGCCTCCAAAACTGCTAGGATTACAGGCGTGAGCCACTGCACCTGGCCCCCTTGAATTATTTAACTACACCCAAGACTGGACAAGAAATAGAGGGGACCAAGGTATGACTGCAGAGGCCACCTTCAACCTGCCTGTTAGTTAAGCCAAATAAGATGGGGTTTAAACTCTAAGCTTATCCTGTAATGCACAGACAGCCTTCAGCCAGAGGGGAGTATAACCCGGAGGGGAGTGAGAGAAGTGGACAGAACCTTCCTTCCGCAGCCCACGGAGAAAGTGGGTCTGTACAGAGGGACAGATCTCCTTGCTACATGTCTTTCTCATGAACTCTCCAGACAGATAACAAAGCCACACAATGATTCCGGCTCTGCAGAGATGTTCCAGTTATTTCCAACTAAAGAGGAACTATGGATGCAGCTCCTGAGCGGACCCCAAACCCAGCCCACCCAGCACCCTAGAGCCCCTCACCACTGACAGCCCAGTCTGCCCAGAGCAGGAAAAGGTAAAAGTAAATAAACGCTGCCTTAATCTCCCCAGTAGATTGGAACAATCTGAACCAACCTGTAATTTCATCCAGACACGCAGAGAGAATAATTTTTAAAGCTTTGCTAAACATCAGTGCACCTCCAACCCGTTACGATTTCCCCGGCATTTCTTTTTCTTCCTCCTCCCTTCTCCATCTGCACTTTATTCAATGAACACATCTGCATTCCTTCTCTCACTCTTTTTTTGGCCAGAAACTCTATACAACCTTATCACTGACACCTCTCCACAGTTTCAAATTCCAACTTTGTGCCAAATCCCCATTTCCTGCTGCTTAATTTCCATTCATTTACTCTTGTTTTTGCTTCTTCTGCCCTTCCCAGCATGGACCAACTCCAGCCCAGCTTCTTCTAATTTTTTAAGGAAGGCTCCCCATCGAGTGCTATTGGAATATGAGCCTTCGCTTTGTGCCAGTGACGGGCCATTGTTTATACTACCTAACAACAGTTGCCAGTAGAACTGTGGCTTTCCCTTTCTTTGTTTCTCTTCCTGAGTGTGTACACTAAGGCCCAAGAGAACTTTTCCCACATATGGTGACCCAGTAGGTCTAGTTTTATTATTACTTCAGTAGAATCTGAAGTAGCCTCTCTTTCCATTTCTTTTTGACAGGGAAAATAAAATCGAGTCTGGAAGCTTTGTTTACCCTACTCTAAGTAGCGCGATCGGCCTCGGCTTACGCAAAACTGCTGTCAGGACTGGGTCTTTGAGGTTCATCAAGGTGGACCCAGGAAAAGGACAATGACAAAGCACAAGGGGTGGCGGGGGGGACAAGCTGAGGCTGAACGTTTTGCAGAGGTGGAGGAATGGCCACTCAGCGTTTCTTGGGCTCAAGGATGTCTTCGACGTGTTGCATTGCTCTGCAAAGCCCGGAGCAACCTAGGATTGGTTTTCTGGCTTTCAGGGAGAACAACTCGTGTTCAAAATATCTTTTTATGAGCAAATGAACTCTAGTATGAAAAAGTAACCACCATTTGTCTTCCCACAGCGGGTTTGGTTCTAGTCCGTTGTTGGGTTTTATTGTCTTTTTGCTAAATCCATAGCTCAGCAGCCAGCTCTGTCCTTCACACTAGAGTCATCTTGCCAGAACTTGCAAACATCTCTGCCCCAGGTCCTGACACATCTGCTCCTGAGTTCTGTTTCCCTGTCCTTTCCCTCTGGGTTTCATCACTTCGAATTCAATCTTTGTAGTCCCATCTGAAACGGGGCTAACCATGCTCCAAATAGAAGGGCCAACAGTCACAAGCAGGGATGCCCCGGGAGCAAATGTCATCGAGGGGCCAGAAAACTGTTCACTGTCCCAAATGTTTTAAGGACACTGACATTTCTGATTGTCTGTCATCCCATTTATCTCTGCTGCAGACCCTAAAATGTAGAATGGACTCCCTGAAATCCCACCACACCGAGATTTCTTTGCCCATCGGGCCTTTGGCCTCCCGACCCGAGGGTTCTCCTATGCTGGGCTCCTTCTCTGAACCTGCATCCAAAAGCTTTTGTGTCCAGTAGGAATTTGCGATCCCAGAAAGTCTGAAATGTTCCCAAACACATTCCCCTTCTCCCCAGAGTAAGCATGTTACATCTCAGGCGAGCAGAGGAAAGGTGCCTTCTTACACGGTTTTGTGGTACACATTGTGCAGTGCACCTCAAAGACATTACTTTTCATTGATTTACTTTATTCATATTTGAAGAGCAAAGTCATTCTTCCAGTAGAGCAGAGTGGGTTATCCTCTTGACCCAAAGAGAGCCAGCAGTTTCTCTAGTAACATACTTCGCACTTGTACAACACCAAAGACCTGAAAGCATTTGTCAGTTTTTTAAAAAGTCAATGTGTACGTGTGTGTGTGTGTGTGTGTGTGTGTGTGTGTGTGTGTGTGGTCAGTTCGTCTCAAGAACACGAACAAGAATGAGGAAATATTGCCCCATTCTACAGATGAGAAACCAGCAGCTCAGGGATACACCCAAGGGCAAGCCTAACACAGAAGAAACACAAATAATCCAAATCCCAGCCCATTCACCTTTCCTGGCTTCTAGTAGGGCTACCCTTGAACACACCTACTTTTTTAAATTTATTATTTTTTGTTATTATGGGTACATACTAGATGTATATCTCTATAGGGTACATGTGATGTTTTGATAGAGGCATCCAATGTGAATTAATCAAGTCAGGGTACTTGGGGCATCCATCACCCCAGGCATTTATCATTTCTTTGCATTACAAACATTCCAATTCCATAGTTATTTTGAAGTATACCCTAACTTATTGCTGATTATAGTCACTTTGTTGTGCTATCAAATATTGCTCATTCTATCTACCTACCTCTATTTTTGCACCTATTAACCATCCCCACCTTATCCCCCTCTTCCCCGCTACCCTTCCCAGCTTCTGGTAACCGTCATTCTACTCTCTGTCTCCATGAGATCGGTTGTTTTTAACATTTAGCTCCCACATATGAGTGAGAACACCTGAGATTTGTCTTTCTGTGTGTGGCTTATGTCACTTAATATCACTGAACCCACCTATTACCCGAAAGCCATGATCTTCAAGAGGAGAAGAGGAATAGGAAGAACTTCACTGGCCACACACAGAAAATGAGCAAGTCCCTCACTTTGTTCCTCCAGCCCCGGGGTCTCCAAGTGAGGACAGGCAGACTGAGCCCTTGCTCAAACGTGTACGAAAACTCAACATCATAGCCTCATTTGAGCTTCTGAGTGGAGGAACGTCTAGCATCAGATGAGCAGTTTATTCGAAAGAAGTGAGCTTCCAAATGAAGAACTGATTCTGCCCTCATGGCCTGGTGGTGGCTTTCGTCCCAGAGCTCAGCATAAAGCCCCTAAAAGCAAGCTTTTAAAACCACCCATTGCTGGATCTGCCTTTGAGAACAACCTTCATGTGCAAATGAACAAAGATCCAGAATTAATATTTATCAGATCTCCCCAGTAAAATACATGGATGAGGGATCAAAATCATTGGGGGTGCTGTTTGTCACACCGACAGTCAATACGAGCCCCACTGAGAAGGTTCAATTGACCATATACTGTCTGCTTTGCTGGGGAACACCTGCGAATTCTTCTCGAACTAGATCAATTAATGAAAGAAGAAATGGTCCACTGAAAATATTTTGCATATGCAAGAGCCTTTACTCTTTGACACTGTTTCTTCTCTGCAGCATCATCAAAAGGTCTCCTGAGAGATGGGGTTGTTGGGCTGATCTGAATTCTTACTAGCAGTGAGGAATCACTGGTAGATTCTTTAGAAAGTAAGAATGGAAATATGTAATTAAGTCCCCTTAAAAGTATCTTCCCCCATCTCTTCCAGTTCCCCTGTATGAGACTCTTAAAAAACTATGAGTGAGGATGCTACTGATATAAATGCATATACATAATATATAGATATATTTAGCCACCTATATATAAAAGTGCTAAGTATGTATTTATAAATACCTATATTGATCAATATAAAAACAGAACCCCACAGCTCTGATTTCATTGTATGTATGGAACATGGTGGGAAGATATATATATATATAGAGAGAGAGAGAGAGAGAGAGACACACACACACACACACACACACACTATATTGCATTGTACATATGAAAAGAAAAACTAGCAGAAAGTTGGAATTAAAACCCAAAAAGAAAGTTGGGGTGTGTGTGAAACAGGCTTGGGTGATACACTACAGGAGGATCCTTTGTATTATTCTCTCTATTTTTATGTGTGTTGAAATTTTCTATAACAGAAAGTTTGAAATGTAAACTTAAAAGATAGGAATTCAATTTCCCGGGTGTAAGTAAAATGAATTTTATAATTTATTATTTATGGGACATTTCAAACAATCAGCAGCATGGATACAAACCCTCATTGTGCTGGTTTTCCTAGACTGCTCCAAAAAAAACTTTTTTAACAGAAAAGAGTAATGAGACTTTTCAGAAGGGGCTCACATACCAGGGGAGTGCACTGCTGAAAATGGGTGGAAGATGAACCAAATGGTAGCCTGTCTTCTCCCTCCGATGGAATGTACGTTTGCCTTTATTCTTATCAAGTTAAAAGCTCATTTTTAAAATTATCTTTCTGGAGATGACAGCCTCCCCAAACTGTCCCTAGAAACTTTATAAGCCAAACCATGTTTTCCATAATTCTAGAACATCCTTCCAGCCCGCTGCCCAACTGACCTGGGCATGCGGAATATAAATTCATCACAGTAGCAAAATTTAACACAGATAAGAATGGGAAGGGGGTGGGGCGTGCATTCTGAATGCCAAATACAAACCCTATTTGTTTTCTTCTCCATGCAAACACATATTTTGAGTCAGTGTGTTCCTATGCATGAAGAGGAAAACAAAGAAACAAGGAGGAGGTCCAAATGTGGACTCCAAATCCCACCCAAGACCCATTTCCTTGAGGATGGTGGGCAGTGTGAGCACAGGGTGTCGGTGATGGTAGCTCTCTGATACACCTGGCTTTCTGTGGACCCCAGTTCCAAGAGGGCTGTCTTGGATAACAAGTTAGTCCCAGGATAACAAGCCCCTCCAGAAGCAAGAAGCATTAGCCCTGATGTAAATATGCTGAGTCCCAAGAGACAGCTTCCAACTTCCCACTATTACCAGACATATCTGAATCTAGCCTCTGAACCTAAGGCCATCCATCTATTATGGATAATACCATGCAATTTCTTGGATCCATGCAGCCTAACCAAAATTTAAGAAAAAAAAAAAAAAACAAATCCTGCAAATGTGTGACATCAACATGTTTTCCTCAGCTAACAAGCTCCTCTATTCACCAGCAGCCAAAAATTTTAAGTGGCTCTTAAACAAAGACAGCCCAGCAAAGAATAATGATGTCAAACCCAAGCCATAGCTGTGGTGTGAACACGAAATCTACAGAACCCAAGTTGAAAATGATTTACAGACAGTTTGATCAGAGTCAGATGTAACGTGGTGTCTTACTGGAGACAAGCCAGTGGCTATCAATCCAAATCCCCTACAACAAGTTATGTCATTAGTCAGAATCAATACATTATGGAGACAATTTTCTCTTTTGTCTCCTGGCCCAGGGAATTTTCCGAGTTGAGTTTCATCACTAGATTGCAAGGTACTTGCATTACAAAGTGGCTGACAAGAATCACATCCGAGACTCCCTCGCACAGCTCTTTTGCAGGGGCAGGGGAAAAGTTTAAGGAATAAATCCAATTAGACGTGGGAGTCTCAGAATAACAAGTCCAAGGCCTTTGTTGGCAGGTTTATTTTGAACTTGTGTAGCCCATTCCTGTTGTTTATATACCTTTTAAGGGCACAACTTCAGGATTCTCAGGTGTGAAAGCAGCACAGACAGGACATGCCTAGTTCCAGGTCCACCCCAGGAGTCACAGGGTCACTGTGGCTTAGCCAGGACATAAGGAAAATGACTTGCTGATGAAGGCTGAAACGTCCAGCCTTTGGCCAATGTGTCCCATTTTTCTCCTCCCTGACACTAGACAGCCTGACTTACCTATAAAGATCTTTATAAACCTGCCCTCTTCTTTAATCCCTAAAGAAGAGCCACGGTGTCTTTAACAGGAGGGCAATTCTGTAAAATCTTTCCCAAGTGCCAACATGTGGACAGTACCTTTCCACTATTAATGCTATCAAGGATATTTGGCATCAAAGCCTCAGTTCTGTCCTTGCAGGACCTTCCAAAGCCCTCTTAGGGGGTATGATTGAGACCAGAAATGAAAACGTTGGAAAATTAAATAAAATGCGGGTCTCATTTTCTTTTTGCCTCCAAGCTCTTCCTAGAGAAAAATCCTCTATTCACTCCCATGTGCAACTCCAACACAGGATATTTTTCCAGCTCACTGGTATTTCATAAACACCATTTGTTGTCATGTGGTTAAATTAAAACTGAGGATATCAAACATCAAACAGTATGTTAATGTCAAGTATGCTTGAATAAATAGTAAGAGTTCAACTGAATGGAATATGTGGATTGCTAGCTAATTAAGCAAGAAGCAGGTGTGGAAAAAAATCTAATTTAGGCAATTTTTTATAATTAATAATGTTTACTTGTAGTACCCTTCTAATGGGGCTCTGGTTTAGCCTCTTGTGAATTGCTAGGAGTTTACTTCAGTATTTTAAAATTATAATTGAATGGAGAATTTTACGAGATATCAGGTTTCCTTGCTGCTGATGAAGTGCTGTCTGCATAGAAGGTTACTGGCAGTACTTTGTATCAATAGGATCAATTAGCAAATCATCCTAGCAATTAAACCCTAAAACACACACAGGCATACACCCCACACCTAAAAGTGCTCTTGCATGCCCCAGCACAAGTGGAGGGAGAAGTGAATTTGGATGAACCAACTTGAATGAGAACATTATACTCGAACAATCATTGGACAGGACGACAAGGGTTTTGGTGGGCGTCTGCAAAGAGCAGTGACAGAGAACATTTTGTTACAATTAGAAACAAAAAATTACGATCCTATCTAAACTGTCCTGGCAAATTGCACACAACCAATCAATTAATCCAAGCATACATTTAAGGTTGGTTTTCTTTCCAAAAAAGCCAAATGGAAACAGAGGAGGAGAAAATGGCCACAGATGTGAAAACAGACCTGGAATATTTCATAGACGTGACATATCTACTGCATTTAATTAAAAGAAGAATGTATGAGAACAATGTATCCTTCTCAATCCCGGTCGAGGGAACAAAACAGGACTGGATTAGATAGGACAACTGTAATCTCTAGAGACAGTCCCATGTTTAATGGGAGCGCCACATGTTTGATATGTAGGGAAGTAAGTGGGTGTCCTGGACGCAATCCACTATTCATCATAATACCACAGCCCTGCTCATTCCCAGAGAGGAGCCTTAAAACCATGAAACCATATGTAGAATATTAAAAATCATTTAACGTTAAAATGCACATTATGAAGGCATGCACTTCGGACAAGGCTGCAGTCCAAGGGAGCTCTGAGAAATCTCCAGTTCAGTAGACAACTGTTGTAAAGGTAAACTAAGTTGTCTATACGGATGTATACATACAAACACACGCAAGCGCATGTACACACAGAGGTACCGTCACAGAAACTTAGTCCTCATCCCCGCAATGCTGCCTTTTTATCGCTGTTTTCCTGACTGATTTCTGCAATGAGGTCAGTATCAATAATTGATAGAGCGATGATATCTAGAGCATCAGCACATTAATTTGTAATTAAAGATGAGAAACACCAGTTCCTTTCCCACCACCCATCATCTGGTATTAAATCATACACACACGCACACATACATTTAATACACAGCAGATATTAAATTGTTTCTCAGACAGAGTCAATAACCTTACTATATTTTCATGGTCTTTTCATTGACACTGAATTAATCACAGTCCTCCTCCTAACCACATGGAACTTTATTTCCCATAAGAGCAATGTTTACTTTGGTTTACTTTGTTGGAACTTGGAGCACTTATTCAGTCTATAAAGATTCTGTGTAACGTATTGTTAAGCAATGTCAAAGGCGCTCATTGACAGGTCTCGTCTTGCTTATATGGAGATTGTGCAGGCTTTTGATCACATCTAGCTCACCAGCAAGCGCAACGCTGAGTGTAGCTCCAATGTGGATGGAAATGCTAATGACTTTGGAGATCGAGAGTGAGTTCTCTTTTATTTTCTTGGTTGCCAAAAATAATATATGGTGTGAAAAGTAAATGCAACAAACCTAAGCATGCACTCAGGGGGAATCCTATCTGTCAGCTTTTAGCAGGGGATGACAGACAGCGGAGACGGTCCCAACCCAAACTGACTGCTGGCAGTTTGATTCCTACCGGTCCAACTAGAAACACAAGGACAGACAACTCCTGGTGCTGGACAATGCCACCAGAGGACATGAGGGTCCCCTGTTGAAGGGGACCCACCTCACCCACAAACTCATGGTAGGACCCTAGACATGATGTCAGCCAGTTGTCTCAGTCCCTCCAGGGTGGAGGATGGGGAGGGCATTTCCTAGAATAGCAAACATCACGTCCGGCAAAGTGGAGAGAACCCCAGTGGTCTGTACCTGACCAAGGACAGGGCATTAGCCAAGTGCTTCCTGCCCTCCGTCATGCCGACTGAGTTGGCCACCATACTGTGTGGACACGAAGCCTCTCACTTGGGAATGAGCAAATGTGGAGGAGGCGTGTCACCTCCCTAACTGATCATTTGGGGAGTAGGTTGCAACAGTGCAAGGTGTAAGAAGAATGAGGATGGGTAACGTCCAGCCTTTGGTACACATTCTACCCCACTCCTGGCCAGGCTGGCTCCTTCTCCAAGGGGAAAATGGCTTGTGCTTAAGACCTGAGGCCTTAGGGACAGACAGCAGCACTTTTCCAAGTCAGGGAGGGGGCTACCTATGCTTCTGTAGATTTTGATTGGTAACTTGGCAACTTAAGAACAGGTGTATTTGGTGTTAGTCACTCAACCCTTCTCCTGGTCCCAAGAAGGTGGAGAAAGGAAAGGGGTAGCAACGTGGAATAGGACACTGCTTTTCTTCCTCATTCTGCCCACCCCATCCTCAAAGCTGTCCCTAGGAGACCTTGGGACCCAGAGGAAATCACTTCCTGGATGCTGCCCTCGCCCACACCTTTGCAAACACCACCACCACATCCACCTAGGCAGAAAGAAAGGGAACCGTAGTTGCCAGAAGGTAATTGCAACCTGAGAGTTTTGCTGTTAACTCTAAGGGGGCTTTATTCTGTTCCATACAGCATGAGGTGGGGGTTTCTGAACTGTCTTTATGAGCAAACCTAGTTCTTAAAATCCTAATGAGAAGCTGCCTTGGCCTGTCTCCTCCCTGAGCTCCTGAAAGAAGCCTCAGCCTGTCCTATCTTCTCCTGTTCCTTCAACCTTGACTTCTGGGTGATAAGAAAGTCAATAAAACAAGGTGACCCATAGACCTTCTTCTCCAAACCCAGAAAGCCAGCATGCGAGAGTGCACAAGAGGGCAAGGAAGAATTCTCCAGCCCAAGACAATGAAGCTACAACCACAAGCACCCTCCCCCACTCCGGTGCTGTTCTTGTCTCACGGCTGGCCAGAGGTCTTTCTCTGTAGACTGTCACTAGATGGCCTGCCCAGACACCATCCCTTAACATACATAATTCCAGAGCCAGGATCAACACCAAATAGAAGTAATCATGGAAGCAATCAGTTGCCGTGGATAATGCTACAATAGATGAGGAGAAGGAGGCTAATAAATAAATTCATCATCAGTGATGATGCAAGAAAATGCAGATGGGTCTGCGTATTTAGGAAATCAAACCTGCAATGAGTGGTTCACATGACATTGGTGGAGGCTGGAAAGGAAAAAAATGACATAGTTTACTGAATCATTGCTAAGAATATGGGCTAGAGGCAAGAGCTTGGAAATCTGCAGTTAAGCTTTCGACATCAAGATACAGAGAAAAATGAAGCTCTTTCTTGGGTAGAGATTTGGGATGTGTGTACGGATGCTCCTCAACATACGATGGGGCTCCATCCTGATAAATCCATCAAAAGCTGAAAGTATCATATGTCAAAAATGCATTTACTACACCTAACCTACCAAATGAACATCATCGCTTAGCCCCGCCTACCTTAAACGTGCTCAGAATGCTTACTCTGGCCTACACTTGGGCAAATCACTGAACACAGATCATTGACTAGAGTGTTGAAGATCTCAAGTAATTTATTGAATACTGTACCAAAAGTGAAAAACAGAATGGTCATGTGGGTACCTGAAGTATAGTTTCTGTTGAATGAGTATCAATGTTGCACCATTGTGAAGTCAAATCATCATAAGTCTACATGTGCTGGGCGTGGGAGGAAGGTCCATTTCAGAACTAGGTTCTCTACCCAGTCTCCCGAAGACACAGCCAAGACTAACTGTTCAGACTGCAGCTCTGGAGTCAGAAGGATGCCTGGGTTTGAGTCTATGTTCCTCCACTGAAAATTCAGGCAAGTTTCTTAACCTCTCTAAGCCTCAGTTCACGCATATGTAAAATGGGAGCAATCACAGAACCTGCCACATAGGCGTGTCACTGAGAAGATTCAATGAGGTGGCCATTTAAGGTAAAGCACTTAACAAAATGCCTGACACACACAGCATATATACACACAGTATGTACTCACGGTATTACGTGACTACAGTATGCAGCCTGACTGCAAGCACCAGCAATAAAAACTTTTAAATTGTCCCCAAACGATAGGTTATATTCAGAATTTTTTCTGTATACTGTTGGGGCCATATAATGAAGGACAGGACACTGAACAGCTACTTAAGAATTTCATAATGATCCAACAATTTCACTTCTGGGGATCTTCCCAAAAGAGCTGAAAGCAGGATCTTGATGTGACATTTATATACTCATGTTCAAAGCGGGACTATTCACAATTGCCAAGAGACAGAAGCAACCCAGGTATGCACTGATGGGTGACAGGATAGAGAAAATATGGTGTAACTATACAGCAGAATTATATTCGGCTTTAAAAAGGAAGGAATTTCTGACACATGCTACAACATGGATGAACCTCGAAGACCTTATGCTAAGCAAAATAAGCTGGTCATAAAAACACAAATGCTGTATGATTCCATTTATGTGAGGTCCCTAGAAGAGCCAGATTCATAGAGACAGAAAGTAGAATGGTGGTTACGGGGGACTGGGAGGAAGGGGAATGGGAGCTGCTGTCTAATGGGCTCTGAGCTTCAGTTGGACAAGATGAAAAAGTTCTGAAGGTGGATGGTGGTGATGATTGCACAACAATGGAAATGTATCGGACACTACTGAACTCTACCCTTAAAAATGATTAGGATGGTAAATTTTAAAGTATGTGTATTTTATCACAAATAATTTTTTAAAAAACTTAAAATGGTAAAAAAAAAAAAAGCAAAAAATTAAAAAAAAAAAAAGAATCTCAGTGAATCACACTATAAAAAAATCCCCTTCAAATGGAGATTGATGGTCACTGGTTTCTGGATTCTCCCTGGATGGGAGACTCCTTAAGACATCCTAAAGCCCAACCTTGGAGAATAAAGAATTGTCTAAAAAGATGCAGGTTCGAGTCTGCATAACCACAAATTCCATCAATGAAAGTTGGCAAATGTCTCTCTGTCCCATCTGTAAATTGCTTCCTCGGTGTCTAGAACTGGCTCCGTTTCTGGTGCGTAGTCTGGGAATCAAGAATAAAAGAATTCATCGAGCTTCTAGAGCTAGAGGGAGGCTCTGAAATCAATCACCTGTTTCAGAAAAAAAATGACGATGGTGACTGTTGTCTCTGGTGGCCTCCCGTGTTTCTGAGAATGGGGACCAGGCCGGCTGGGCCCTCCAAGTTCACCAGGCCTGGACTCTTTCCCAGCCGGCAGGAAATGCGGCATCAAGATATGTGGAGCACCCATGCTGGGAGGACGGTTTCTATCCTGAGACTGTAACAGGCAAAGAATATGCCCAATGAGCATGTTTGCCTACCCAGGGCGTATCTCGGGGCACAGCACGTTGCTGTTGCTGTTGTGTTATTTGGAATTTCTTTGTCACCCATGAGTCTCCTTTGAGGCAAGATGGTTAAAAGCTTGGAGGGGGGGGTGGTTAGATCTAGGTCTCTAAGTAACCAGGGGCAAAGAACTGAATCTCTCCTGGCATCAGTTTCCTCATCTAAAAAACGTGGATGACAACATTACCTATTCCTCAGGGTTGCAGTAAAAAGTCAATGGGATGATGATGCGTAAAGCAGGCTTGGTACATTGCCTGATGCATAGCGAGGATCGGGCATTATTATTAATCATCCTTTCTGGTCTGCTTAGAAAGAGAAGAGCCCTCCCGACCCAGCAAGGCCATCGTGGAGGGCTGCAGCTGAGCAGGGCTGACCACAGGCTCCAGTTCCCAGATTAAGCAGGAAGGTGCCTCTGGGTTGGCTGGTGACCTCCCCCATCCTAGGGTGATACCAAACACAAGTGAAAGTCTGTCCCCGGCTCTTCTATTCGCCTCGACAGGAGCCTTCATCTGCTCTGCCTTCTGGGAGCGAGCATCGGCCCCGGAGCCCGGCGCTGAAGCAGGTGCAGGCGTATTTTAAGCTCCAGCAAATAACTTTAATTGAGCTCTCCTTAGACATATGAACCCACAGAGCGATTTTTTTTTTCTCTTCTAATGAAAAAACGACCCACAACAAACCAGATGGGTCTCAGTCCCTCCCCGACAAACCCTCCCCACTCTTCGGGCTCCCCTAATAAATCTTTGAACTCTAAAGAAATTACCTTTCTTGAAACGGGTATTTTATTTGGTTGCATGACTGTCCCGGGCTGCCTCTTGCAGGCCCAAATGTGGGTCAGAAGGACGCAGGCTGCGGAAATGAGGCTTGGTGGTTCCGGCTGGATGGGTCCTCGTGTTATGCATCATCCAGAACTTTCTAGGGCCCCATTACTTCCCTGTGCCTGCTGCCCTCGTGCTGGGTGGCTGAGTGCCGCAGTGGCTCTCCCCATCTCTCCGTGGATTTGCAACCTGTGATTTTATGGGTGTCAGCTCCACAAAAGTTCCCCATCTTGGTGCAGAACTTCCAGTGCACCTGGCTAAGGCTAACGTGGAAGGAGCGAGATGGAATTCCCTCCACCAAAAGCCAGCTTAACTCCCTGGTGGTGTGTCCAGAAAGAGTGATGAAAAAGAGAGCCAACGCCTCCTGTCACCAGGATACAGCGTTAGAGGCATCACGGTCATGGGAGTTCAGTCCCGTTTTGCAGGCGTGTGTTCTCCACGAATGCCCTCTACAAAGATGGCAGCAGGAGCACGAGGGAAATACAGCAGTGTGAATAGATTCCAGATCCCACCCCCTCGCAAGAAAAGACCTCAAGAATAGCCCAGAGCAAGAGCCCCGCGCTGCGCCCTGGGTCCTGATTTATGAGCGCTGACTTATTGGTAGGAGGGCCCAGAAGGAGTCGTTTACAACAGAAATTATTGCAGGCAAATGTTGGTTGGTATTTTAAATCACTCACTAATATTGATAGGTTAATGCCTGTCACACTTGCTTAAGGGTCACGAGGAAGGAAAAAAAAAAAACTTTATCTTTGGCTTGTTACCGGCTAAGTATAATAATAGATACGTGTGTGTGTGTGTGTGTGTGTGTGTGTGTGCTTTCTCGCGCAAAGCCTGCTGTATTATTTATGGTTTTCTGAGTCATTGGCTGTAGTCTGCATCTGGATTTTTAAAAGGTTGATTTGCAAAAAAACAAAAACAGGGCACCCATCTAGGGAGGCGGGTGGGAACGGGGCTCCGTGGCTCTCGGCGGCCCCTCCAGGAGCCCCGGGCTGTGCAGAGGCCGCGCGCCTCGGGCGGCCCAGGCCAGATGGCCACGGCGTATTGTTCCCCTTTCGGTGATTGTCCTGCTGTGGTGAATAAAATTAAATCAAAACACTGCAAGGGGGTGGCAGGGCTCGCTCCAGCTGACAAGGGCCAAGGACCCCGGGCAGAGAGCGGGGACCCGAGGCTGCTCCCCAGAATGCAAAGGGGAGACCTGGGCTGCAAAAATGGTAGAGAGAGGAGTGTGCTGACCCTGAGAGGGGCTTAGACAGGCTCCCCCTGATGACACGCTCTCGGATCTCACGGTTCTCTCCTTCTGTGGGACCTCAGGGAACCAAAAGGTACACCCTTGGCCCACCCAAGACCCGAGATTAAGGGAGACACAGTCCCTCCCTCTCCTTGGGTCTGAGATGGGAGTAGCCACCTGTGACTTCCCCTAACAAACAGGACATTCCTCGAGGGGCGGATTTGGTGGGCTTTTTGGAGGGAGAGGGGGGTTGGTTTGGGAGGGTCAGGTGACCCGCCCCCGTCACAAGTGGAACTGAAGTCTAGAATCCGGGCGGGCAGCTCAGGATCCCTTCTGATGGGCACGCAACGGCTTTTAAGCCTGACTCAAAATCCCTGGATTATTCACAGACCGCCAGAGCCAGAAAGGACTTGAGAGACTGTCAAACTCCCTCCCCTCACTTTACAGACTGACAAGGAGGAGGCCAGAGAGGAAAAGCGATTTGCTCAGGGTCACACCGCGAGATGGTGGAGTTGGGGACCCCCGCCCGGCCGAGGGGAGCCGAGGGGACCACGATGTGCACCATCACAGGCGACAGCAGCTGGGTTGTAAAACATGGGAGAGGATATTTCACATTAAAAACCAACAGGTACCATATGCAGCAGAATACGGTACGGGCGCCATTTTTGAAATCACCTTTTCCATAAATCACGTTTTTGAACTTGCCTTACCTTTCAAAATACGTTCCTCTCCCCTCCTCCACCCCCCAATGGCACCCCCACTCCAAGGGTAGAAGCCTTTGCTTTTCTCTCCTCCGCCGGGCCCTGCCTTGGGCTCCACGTCGACAGCACGTTTTTGCGCTGCTTTTTCATCAGGTTTCCAAAGCGCAGCATTTACCCGCCAGGCCCGCAGCTTGCAGGGTGTGGAACGCGACTGCGCCGGCTGCAAAGTGTTTGCTATTTACCTGGGAGACCCAGCCCGTCCTTCGGTGCCAACTGGTCTCTCAGGTAAACATGAACTTGGACAGACTTTAAAAATAAATAAATAAAAGGTAAATATCAAGATATGTATTTAGGGATTTTTTTTTTAAATGCTGATTCTATCCTTTTATACGTAAGCCCCTTTCTTCCCCACTGCCTGGCTTCGATCCCCTAAACAGATTATTATTTATGTCATTTCAGTTTCTCGGACCCTGTTCTAATCTGGATCATGTGTACAGGCAGAACTTTTGTTTCCTACCACGCTGGACGGGTTTGCCTGCACAGTTAAGCAGTATTTTGACTTCCCTTTGAAATTTTACTTAGGAGGAGATGATATTTCCGAAGGTACATAAAATCATTGATGAAACACATTTAACTTTTTAAAACTGCAAGCTACATTTCAATGAAATCTGATGTACAAACAACAACCAACTCTCAAATCACATTTCCATCCTCAAATCTGTCTGCTTAGACGGTTTTACCCCCTTGAAGCTAGTCTAAGTTTCTCACTTCGATTAGAAAAACCTACAGAGCTCTCTGCTCGTTTCCAAAGACTGTGAGGTCTGAGCACATCTCTGTCTGCGAGAGTTCCCAATTGAAATTACTGAAGAGATTTTACAATTCCCACCAAGGATAAGGATTCTCAAGTGGGGAGAAGCGGGTGAGAGCATGTTGTCACGTTCTGATTTTACGGGTGAGCTCTCCCCGGTGCAGCGATGCGGGTCACAGATGGAGCGGGCAATGCCGAGGCCAGGATCCAGGACTCCCCACCCAGTGCTCTTGCCAGCACCTCCCACTGACTTCCTATCACCCCACTGATGACTGGAGCAACCAGTGACTTCGTTCTACAGGCCTGACTATCACCATAAAGTAGGAGTCAATAGACCATCAAAGCACCATGCATCCCCTTCTGCTGACTATAAGCCGAGGCTATGGTGAGAGAAATACCCCAGTTAGCAAAATGAAAACCTCCACCCTTATTTATAACCTGTTTGAGAAATCTCTGATTTGGATATTAATGACTGCCTAGAGCCAGAAACTTGGCAAAATCTTAGCTTGTACTTTTAATGTTGTGTGGACTAATCAAACAACTGAAGCAGAATTTTGCTATTCACCTAAGTGATGGAAAACATATATCTCAATTAATAGTTTAAAAAAATACTTTTGACAATATACAAAGATATGAACGGGAAAGAAACTAGGACTTGGACTGTAAAATACCACCTCTGCTCCCCTCCTGCCAACCTTCCCCCACCCCCAGCCTCACACACGCACACTCTCCACTCCCACCCTAGCCAAAAAGAGACAGTTTTCGAAGAACTGCACTTTTCTGACATCTTGTGCGTTTTGAGGTCCGGGGAGACTTCCCATTTTCCACACTCAGCACTTTGCAGGCCATCAGGGTCAAAGCACCAGTATTCCCAGCAGATCCCTGAGAGTTCATCCAGAACAATCCAGCTACCGGCTGCTCCGCCCCTCTTGTTACTAAGCTGACACCCATTTCTCAAATAAGCATTACCTTTGTTGTTGTTGTTTTCTACCAGAAATACAAGGCAAAAGGATGAATCAGAGAGACCATGGAGTTAAAGCTGTTCCAGCCCCGGCCCTAAATCCCACTCCTAAAACACCATACACCCAAGTTAGAAAAAATAAAATGAAACTTTACATCCAGGTCTCAGAAGCTTCTGTTAACACAGGAACCACTGCACTGAAAATCACATCCTCTGCTCAGCCCTGTGGGCAGGGACTACAGGGGAAAATGAAAGAAACGATACATGTTTCAAATTTTACAGCAGTTTACATCATGCAAAACTCAAAGGGCCTTGGAGGTTTCATTCTTGGTGAAGTTTAGACGGACAGAATAAGCAGTCTCAGGAAAACACTCTGCAGGCACATAATCTAATGTAGGCAAACATCGAAAGCAATATCAGATACCTTTCTTACCACCTCTTTATGATAAAGTTCAAAGGCAGATTTTTCCTGGTTAAATAGTATGACAGGGTTCAACAGACATCCAGGCATTTATAAATTGAATAATATGCTTTGCAGGTTATTAATATACTGATCATATACTTTGGCTTTATTAATGAAATATTTAAAATATATGGAATCTCCTCTTTATTTTCAGTTTTAAAAGCCATGCCATAGGAAATATTTTTATATAAACAAGATTCTAAGTTCCTTTCATCTTTTTCTTGCCTAACCCAAAACTGCAGGATTATGTTAAATGAGTATTTATGTTCCCAAGCAACATTAAAAAAAAAAAAAGTTTTATTTTCATTGCTACAGTAACTCTACAATATCTTGAGTTGCAAAAATTGGCATAGTGCACACAATTACTGGGGAGGGTTAATAGCCAGAAAATCATCACAGAATCTAAAAATTCTATTGAAGCAAAGCTGGTAACTGGTGATTTCAGATTTGAATCTGCACAGCTGCCAAAGGAAAGTTAAAAATGGCATCTAAAGGATGAACAGCTGTGGTCAAAACCATTCTGCAATGTTAATCTTTATGAGCATCTTCAATGGGATTCAAACCAATGCCGAAAATGTCCAGAGAGATAGATCCCTCCTCTAGAACGAGTCAGAGTTACCATGTTCTTAGTTTTTGGTCTTCTTTAAAATAAAATAATAATAAATTCAATTGCATGAAAACCCTCCTCTGATGAAAATTAAAAATTCAACTCTTGCATCATGCTTTTTATGAAGATTAATTAAAATGTCTTCATTGCTTTTAAAGGATGTGGTTAAAATTATTCAATTATTATTGAATCTAGGTCTCAAAACCACTTGCAGCTTTTTTCCATGTTCTTCCACAGGCAATAATGGAGATCCTTAAAATTCTGCCAATTTGGCAACAGGTCGAATAGATGGTTATTAAGCACTGCTTGACTGTTAAGCTTTCTAACTTCCATAATATTTTGTGGTCCCCTATAGAATCCCAGCTACCACTCACCATCTTTAGAATCACTCATAACATTCTGGGCAAAACCTTAGGAAAACGACACAGGGTTGGGGTGAGCTGCCAAGATACAATATATTTCAACTGCAGACTGACAATATTTGAAAACAATATCCTGTATTTCTTCTCTAATTATTTGTTAATCTGATATAGTTTCCAGGGTTTGGAATGTTCATGCCTTTTGTATCCTAAAGAGATTAGGGGCTTCCTGGAAAAAAAAAAAAAATCAACTTATTTTCTCTAGCCTGAGTCTCACTTAACGCTGAAGGTCTTTTAAACCTTTAAGTAAACATAAATGTGCATACATTAGTGGCGCTTGTGTTTGGGGGTAGAGGGGTTAGAAAGAAAGAAAGAAAGAAGATTGGCCTTTTCCCTGTAAATATGGACTCTTAAGCCTCTAAATGATTTGCCAAACCGAATCGGATAATAAAGGGTTTAAACTTTGCCACTTTGGGGTTAATGTGAAAGGCTTGTCAACATCAGATTGTTTAGACATTAAAAGGAACGCGCTGTGCACCTCCTTTTAAACTCCGTGTTCACTTGAGCTGCAGCTCCCAGCAAATTTACCCAGCTGTAAGTGATTCCAGATGCGCCGCAGTGACAAGCTTCAGTCTCAGGGTACTTATTCATTTCACATTAAAATCTCATGTTCCCAGGTCTGAGCTGTTATCTGACTGAGATCTGATTAGGGAACGCAGCAAAGAGGCATTTCCAAACCCGAAGTCTGCCCTCCTTCCCTGGCACAGAGCTCTGACTGTCAGGCCTGCGAAGGACAGGCAGCCGGGGGGGTGAGGCAAAGGGTGAAGCCGGGGCTCAGAGCCATCCTTCTGATACACACACATCGAGTGCCCCTCGTGGATCGGGTACGATGCTGAAGATTCCCCCACAGCCTGTCTCATCTAATCCTGCATGGAGCTGTAGACACCCCAGCCCGGCTGAACCCAACTCCTCCATCTAACACAAGCTTTCTCTCCCCACCCCCCAAGTTAAAGGGGTAGGATGTGTGACTTTGTACATCGTCTACACAGCACCCCATGTGCACAGGGGTGCTCAATAAATGCACGATGAGCCATGACTGCTTTGCCAGGCCCACAAGCCCTTCAATTCTCTCTCTTTCCTCCAGCCCACGTTCGGACCACAACAGAAGAAAGCAAGTAGCAGGGCAAGGGAGGAAGAGAAAGAAACGGAAAGGAGGTGGGGGGTGTGGAGAAAGCACCTCATTCAACCAAGCCAGTTGTCCTTTGTTCCCGGGCAAAGCAGTGCCGGCGCTCTCTGACCTCTGGCAGGAGCACGGATCATTCCCCGTCAGTTTTGACTTCCTTGCTCAGAGTGCAGAAGTACACATGCTATTGGCTGACAGTTTCTTCCATGACATGTGTCAAAGACACATTTTTCTGGCTACAGAAATATAAGGTGAGTTGGGGACTACAGACAGAGACTACAGATGACGGAGTACCTGCGGGGAGAATGCTACCTCTGTGACGCCCACAGAATGGGGACACATTAAGGATCACTATTATTTTATTACTTTCCCTCTAGCCAGGTTTTTGGTTTGATTTGGAGTTTATTGTAATTTTTTTTTTTTTTTTTTTTTTTTTTTGCCCTACCATGTTGTCACTTTGAAGAGGGAGCCAGCACCATGAACCCCCAGCTGATCGACTGTGGTCACAGGCTGCTGGGCAGCCCCAGAGCCCGTCAGAGGCTCCTGTCACCGAACCCTTGTCACACTAGAATCCCCAGAAAACATGCATCGAATACTGCAGCCCCCTCCCTGCATGCCCAGTCTCCCCCAAGAGGAACAAAAAAGAATCACTCAAACTCCGGGTTCAAAATGGAGAGGATTAAAAAGTCAGGGAGGCCCCAAGCCCACCTTGGGGGACTCAAGGGTGGGTCAGGAGGATGCAGCCCCCCACTCCCGCTGCATGGAAGGAGAGCAGCGGCATTTGGTTTGGTGGTGGGCAGATTTTCTTTTATGACTGCTAAACGCCTGCCTTTCTCCCCAAGCAATTATAGTGCTGTTCGCCATCAAGGTGGCTGTTAGCAGCGGATCTCCAAGTTGCTGCAAATAAATCAGAAACGCTATTGGCAGCTGGCTTGGAGAGTGGCCTGGATGGTCATCTTGATCCTTCCACGGTGGTGGTGGTGAGAGGCATCATACCCATGGTCCAAACCGAGCTGCCTCTTACAGCCAAGGAGAACAGGGTGCCAGCCAGAGAGAAACGAGCCCCACGTGAGTGAAAGAGGGAAGGTGCGCTTTGGCCTCTGGCTGCAGGTTCAGAACCAGAGCACTCCTAGGAGATGTGACTTCTCCCCACTCCCCCATGGCACATGCTTTGCCCAAGGACACATCTCCAAAGCACCCTCCTCCAGCACACCAACTGGTACCAAACGCTGCCCTTACAGTTAATTAGAAGCAACACAAAGGGGTGATTCAGTGCACAGTGGACACAACTCATTCGGTAACGAAAGCCCATAAAAGATGATGCTGAAGATTCATGTTAAACACTGAGGGCAAATAACAGGCCTGACGTTGGGGGATTTCACTCTACAACCTGCAGTGGCTTCAGGCTGCAACACGGGCTGCTCGAACCTTGCAGCATCTTCAAACTGGTGACATGGAAGGTTCTCCAAAGACCGGTACCCACCTCCCTGTACACGGACACACTGTGCACGTGAAGACTGCACGTAGAAAATGATGGTGAGATTCCTGTGTGGCTGCAAGAATCCCTCTGTGGGTTCTGTCATCGTCACCCCCGGAGCCCACAAAACCCTCACCGGCCAGTTGCTGTATGTCCTGCAGATGCAAAAAGCATTTGCTCCATGACAGTGTTTGGGGGTGAAATAAAATGATTCGGGCAAGCTGCCAGGGGTGTGTGGAGGCCAGGTGGGCCGTGTCCTCCGAGGGAAGTGCATGCTGGGCTTAGAAACAGACCCTGCACCGGACAGGCTCTGTGTGCCAGCTGCAGACCCGCGCCCTGCCCCCGGCCCTCGAGTCACATTGTGTCATGCCACACGGCATTTGGATCAGGAGACGGCTGTGGCGTGCTGCGTAATATTTTTAAAAGCCCATTTCCCTGTTCAAGGGGGAAGCAGGTGGAAGGCAGGACCCCTGAAGGGCAGATACTCTGAAAGGCCCCACAGGCAATTCTCCAATAAAAGAGTGAGCGAGGCTGGCACATCTCCCAAACTTACAAATTGACCTTCTCTCTTGATCTGGGACTTAATGCCTCCAAACCAAACTAATTCCAAAAGTCACCTTCTCAACTTCTCTGCGCAATTTTTTTTTTTTAAACAAATGAAGGCTCAGGTACAGCCTCCCCTTGCAGCCCTTCTGACGTCCTTAGCCGCTCAAATTAAATCTGAATGGTTCGTCTCTTTTTATTATACGATGGGCCATATGTCACCAAAATAAAAACCCAGCTGAAGTCCCAGTACAGATAAAGGGCATGAAAGGCTGTTCCGGCCACAAAATAGAGACCCTGTTTAAATCTTATTAAACAATAACACCCACCCGATCATCCCCTCCCCTCTCGCTTTGGGAAAAAAAAAAAAAATTCAGGAAGGAAATTGTGGTTAAATCATCTCATAGTTTGGCACAAACTTCTACCTCTGAAAAATGAAAAGAAAAAAAAAAAGACTCCGTTCTGTGCTGGACTCACACAGGCTAATAAAAAGCAGGACTGTATTGCTTTGCACTGTAGCTGTCAAATTCTTAGCAATGAAATACAGATCTCGACTCTCTCGGTCCCTGGAGTCCTACCCCCTCAGACCACCAAAAAACGGAACAGCGGCAGTGGGGGGGCGCCACTTATCCTCTCCCGTCCCAGAGTGAATCTTGTTTGTTGCTTTGTTTTATTTTTAATGTTTGTGTTTTGGCCTGAACGTCTCTTTTCCTGAATAAAGTTTCCACTGTTTTTATAAACACAGTTAGATATGGGAGGGGGTGTCGGGGCTGCTTCTTTCTTTAAAAGGCTGTGACTCTGTTTTCTTGTAAAGATACTCCACGCTGACAGTCAGAGAAGTCTAGACATGGCAACCATGGTACGCATGTCAGAAGTAAAGAAGGAAAGAAGGAAAGAAGGAAGAAAGATCAAAAAGAAAAAACATTTCCATTTCACAAGGTCCCCCAGTGGCCTCAAACGCTCCTCCTCCGCCATCAAAAATTCATAAAGGGATCAGCATTCTTTACCGAATGGATCCCAGTGGCACCATAGACCTTGTTGGGCAGAGAGGCAATAAATATCGAATTATACACCTCAAGGGAAGAAAGGGCTGGAGACTGTTTCAAGCCCTCCACATGGTCCCTGGGGGAGCCGGCTCCAGACTCAAGGTCCAGCGCAGAAAGGAAATGGGTCAAGTGTGTCAATTTCTAGACCGATGACCTTTGACTTGCTTAATGACACTGGGAGGCCACCACTAAAAAAAAGATGCCAAATGCCTTGGAGGAAAGCAGTGGGGGAGGGGCGTAGTTGGGAGCCACAGGAAAACTGTGACCACAGCACTTTGGTGGGGGCCGACCCCCAATCCCTGGAGGAGCTGTGGCCTGTCCTTGGGGAGATGGGACCAGCTCAGTGTAGAAAGTCGCTGAGTGGAGAACTTCAACTACCATGTATTTTTGGTCCCCAGCTCCAAGAACGGCTCAGCTTCTGCCTGAAATTCGAAGAACATGTCTTGTTTGTTCCACCTGCAAGCCTGGCCCACGCAGAGCCCACCCCTCTTGTGAATGCACCCCAAAAGCTGCCTTCCTCGCCACCCCTGAGGACCCTCCCCCCTCCAGCTGCCACCTCCTTGTGCACAGCAGCACAACATGGTCTCGATGCTTCGCAGTCTTGCATCTCACCCGTCCTATGTGCATTTTTCTCCTCCCTACTTCTAACTTCCAACCGGCAGGACTGACCTATACCTCGGCCAGATTCCCGCCCCCATCCCACTTGCCCTCCCCAAGCACTGCCTCAAGGGTGCGGCGATGCTCTGTGATCGGTGCTGATTGCTGCAAAGCAAAACACAGAGTCCAGGTTCCAAAATGAAACATATAGAGCAACGAACGTGGGCGTGGACAGCATGAACCAATACGGCCAGACGACACGCACCTGCATTTTCCCAGTTTACAAACGTGTGTAATTATTCAGCCAGCAAACAGGACATAGAATAGGTGCCCAGTTCTCTCTTCCCGAAATTGAAGGATCTGGATTTAAATTTTCAAAATAATCTCCAAGCAAAATGCAAATTAAGTCTCACAACTGGTTAATAAAATAGAATAAAATTTTCTGTGAACCAGAACACTTTCAGGTAGAGTCTAATACAGCTCATGGACTAAGCTTTAAAAAGGGTAGTCGGCTGCATTTGTCCCAGAGGGAGGTTTGCTGTGGTTCCAGCCCCTCATATTATATATAAAGTTGATCCAATTCGAGTTTGGATTGGGATGGGCATTTTTTAGCTCTCTGCACTCAGACACCTGGGCTTAAGTTCCCATTTACACTTCACAAACAGTTGAAGTTCTTCAACTTTCCCATACTCTAACTTTCTGAGCTCAACTTTCCCATACTCTAACTTTCTCAGCCAATTCTGTGAGCTACTCCTTCAGACATTTGCTAAGTGGTAAGTGGTGAGAAACAGCCTAGAACACCCACACTGAACTGCTCATTCTCCCAGCTCCCAGCACGCCGGCTGGGTGGGACGGAGTCGAGTCGGAGCACTCTTGTCAGCTGGGGCCCACGGCACAGCCCCAGCCAGGGAGCAGCGGCCCCACTTCCTCACCCTGCACCCTCCTCCTCGCTCCTTGCCCCGTCCCCAGCACTTTTGACCCTCCACCAAAAAGCAGGCCTGGCAAGATGAACTCCGATCATTCCCAGGGGAAGAGTTTTAATGCAAAGCTCCACGGGTGAAGATCCTGAATGAAACTACTATCTAAAAGGAAACGGGGGCATTGTGTGCAGATTGCATTGATCTGCGTTTACACCATCCTCCAGGACCATTAAGACTACTCCGTGGCCCCTAACCTTTTAGGAGCAGTAACACACTAGTGTGGTCTGATTTTACCAGCACCTCCTCTCTCCCTGCTCTACCTCTAGAGCAGAGAAAGTATTCTATTCTTTTCCTTTTTTTCTTTTTTCTTTTCTTTTATTTTTAGAGACAGGGTCTCACTCTGTTGCCCAGGCTGGAGTGCAGTGGTGCAACCATAGCTCACTGTAACCCTGAACTCATGGGCTCAAAGCAATTCTCCTGCCTCAGCCTCCCAAGTAGCTAGGACTACAAGCATGCACCACCAAGTCTAATTTTTAATTTTTTATAGAGACAGGGTCTCACTACATTGCCCAGGCTGGTCTCAAACTTCTGGAGTCAAGCGATCCTCCCACCTCAGCCTTCCAGAGTGCTGGGATTACAGATGTGAACTGCCACACCTGGGCTTATTCTTTTTTTTATAGTTAAGGTTGATTTATATCATGTTATAACATGTATCTAACACATTGTATATAAATGTGCAATTATATATCAATATATTGTCTTTATTATAATGTTGTATTTTTATGTTTCTATTTATAAGGCTTATATTTGTAGGTAAACTAAAAGAGGTATAATAATCTTGATTCTTAACAAGTCACCTGGCCTGTGCACAGCAGAACCAGAACCACATGTTCATCTTCTCCACGTGCATAAGTTCATCACAGCATTTTTAGAAGTCAAAAGTGAGAGAACTTCCACATCTCAAAAATAATGTAGAAATGTTAACATCAGTTATGTCACATCTATGCACTCAATGGAATGAATAGTATTTACCCATTAAAAGAGGATGAAAACGGTATAAAAGCCTGGAAAATATGCATCATTCAACATGAAAGCTAAAATAACAGCACACAAAACTGTGTGTACTTTAACACGTGTAAAAATACACCCATAAAAAAAACAGAAGGGGACATACGAAAGTGAAAATAATTATGCTGAAGTGCTAAGTTACAGTGATTTTTTTTTCCTTCTGTGTTCCAGACGTTTTTGTTTTACTATTTCATTTTATAACTTAAAAAAAAAAAAAAACTTTAAACAAAAGTTCCCCGAGTGTAAACTTCATCGCAGCCTCCATGAGAAGATGCCTTTCAATCTCTCGTCTTCTTCCCTAAATCTCCACTGGGACCCAATTTGGGGACTGGGCTTGGGGGTCCCAATACTGCCCAGGAAGCTGCAATGCGAGAAAAAGCCTGGACGTCCATGTGCCGATCTCCCAAGTTCACCCCGGCCAGCCCAGCTTCCTCGGCAGCTCTAGCCGCGTGCTGCAGCCCGCGCTCGTCAGGGGCCTCTCGGCTTATGAATTATGAAAACCCGCTGGGTGTGCCCACTGGTGCATATGGATCAGCTGAGCCCCGAGTGCTGGACACAAAACAAAGGACTTTCCCCCTTGGTATCAGTGTCGATTTAAAAATCAAAAACTTTCGCTTTGTGAAGTTTTATCCTTCGGTGTCAGTGGGGTGTTATTTAAAAGATACCCAAAGATAACTGTGCAATGATTGCTTCCAAAAAAAATTAAATCTAAGCATTTTCCTTCATGGTGGGTGGAGAGATGCATCCCCTGAACACTGGCCACGCTGCCGTGTGCGGGGCTTTCTTCTCCAGTGGCGTGTGGTGGCGGGTGCCAGGGTCAAGGAGAATAAAGCATAAATGAAAAGAAAGTGTGCACTTGTGCGTGTTTACTGATGTACGTGGCTATAAACCAGAATCCAAATAAATTATTTCTGGAATGTGAAATTGAGGAGGAACCGGGTCTCCCAAATTTACAGACTATAAAAACTCAGGCATTTCAGAGCACTGCAAATGGCTGTGTCACCGCGACAATATTGGCTGACAATATGATTGTCAGATGAACACACAGTCGCATTAACCGTATAATTAAAAGCATATGTAGACAGACCCCAAAATCCAGGTTTGCCAACATTTGCAAGCAACCAGGCACCAAGCCCGGGAAAAATCCATGAGACCCATTAGCCTGATTGCACCCCAGAAACCCTCAGTTTCCGGGGGATGGAACCTGCCCGAGATCCCTTGATGTCTACATTTGGGGAACAGCCCAAGGTTCTTCTTTCCCATGGAGCCCTTTAGATTTTTACAGAGTGAGATTTGCACAGCTCAGATCTGCAGCTACCCTTCCTGGGTGTTCTCAGGGATTTTTATCCACCCACCACCTGAAACTGAGAAACTTCTCAAAAAAAACTCATCTCCTGCCAAAAGAAAAAAAATCATAGCTCTACAATAAGCAAAGGAAAATGTATCTTTCTTCTGCCTCCAGGAGATCTTAGGGACAGTAAACTCTGCTCTTAAGCAAGGCAGGGAGAATTGTTTTATATTTGAAAAGTGAAAAAACAGAGCTGAGCGAAGCATGGGCTGCACCCAGGAGGGATGCTAGCAAGCTGGGAATTAACTAGCATAACCCAAGCCTCCAACAAGTTCTCCAAGTCCTCCAAGGCTCCATGGAGCTAGAAGTGCCTTTTGAATTGGCTGAGAATTTAGCTGCTGCCTTCTCTGAAATACCCAGTGGCTACATATAAAATATACAGTGCCACAGTAGATTTCTTCACACATGATACACACAGAGTTTCACCACCAGTAAACCCGGATGAGAGGCCTCTGGAGAGCAAGGCAGGAGAAATGGTCTGCAGACCTGGAGGGGTTTCTAGAGTCAACTTGGCCCTAATAAGATGACCAGGCACACACCTGAGATGCCAGATGTCTGACCACTAACTAGCTGTGTGACCCTGGGTAAGTCACTTAACTTCTCTGAATTGCAGTTTCCTCCTCTGTAAAACAAAAGGTGGTACCACATATGTAGCAAGGGTCATCCTCAAATCCCTGACATTCACTACAAGGCTACTTGTGCTCCAGCCAGGAGGAGAAATTGAGGTTGACGGGAAGTCATGGGGAATCTTGCTGTTTAAAAAAGTAGGTGGTGTCTTGGAAGAATTTCATGAGCTTAATGGTTACATGTTACATAGCCCTAAGCTATGCATTTATTTCCATAACACGCATTTGTTGAGAAACTATTGTATGCTGGGCACTAACCATGCTTTCTTGCCCTCATGAAGCTTTGGTTCATCATGACAGTTGTCCATGCATCGACCCAGCATCTTCACAGAGGCTCCCACTTGTCAGGCTGGGCCCACCTCCCTCGCCTTTGTCCATGTCACAGCCCCCACTGGAATGCACTCCACCCACTTAAATTCTACCCATCTTTCAGCTCCCAGCTCCTGCAAGAAACTGCCTCTATCATAAATGCACTCTACTCTGCCTTGTCTCTCCCCTAGGCAGTAGTATTTACAGAAGCATTGTTGAATATGAAACCACAAACTTTTGAGTTGCTGTTAAGGACCCCCAAATTGTCACCTTTGCTAGATTATAAACTCCATAAGACAGGGACAGAGCCTCCGTTTCTGTCATGTCCACCACAGCATTCAACTTACTGGTTTCCCAATATATGCCCCTTGCTTGATGCTTGACTGTATGAAAATCTCAGTTAAACTCAATGGGCTGTTTTCTGGTCATCTGAGAGTTAATTTTTATGACAACCTTTATTTTTTTAAAAAAAATCTGTCTCCGTTGGATGACTCCACTTTCTTCACATGGCACACCAACAAAAACAATTTTTAAAAAAAAAAAAACTGTTTTGGTTTTGGGATGGCACGTTATTGACTTTGTGGTTGATCAATATCACCAACAATACTCCGCCAGTTGTAACAGACATGGATGGAGAAGGTTCCTGAGACTGGAGCTGAAATCTGTGTTGACGCTAAGCCAGCAGGTGTCAAACTCCTTTAAGGAGCTGAACTCTTTTTTTGAAGAAAATCACACAAAGGAGCCTAATGCAGAGAAAGGTTCTTCCAAAGCCAAAGTAGGGAGCCTGGGCCCTCGAGCCCTCACCCCATCCCTCTGTGGCTCTTCTCTGGTACCCTCCAGGTTCTGCTAGGCTCAACTCAGAACAGCTGTTCTAGATTTTGTCCTGGAATCTTTAAAAAAACAAAAATCCACGATGATTAGTATCTTTCCCATAAAAGTTGAAGAAGAGGGTAAGACTAAAGAGTCAAAGGTGAGGGCAGGGAAAGAGCGAGCAATGAATCTGCTTTACTGAAGATTTACATTTATTGGATAATAATCTAAGTTATATATGATATGTATAATATGATATGTATATGAACATCAAATATATACAAATGTTTTATGTTAAATGAAATAAAACAGGAATTGAGACCTCAACTGAGTGCTCAAACACTATTTGATACTATTATTTCCTCCCATTTTACAGACAAGAAAACTGAGGCATACAGAGGTTCAGTCGCTTGCCTGAGGTCACGCACTTGGCAAGTAGCAGAGCCGGGATGGATCCCAGGCAGTCTCAAGAGCCCTCCTCTTAATCACGCTCTCCAGCTGGGTCCCTAAGCCATTCACACCTTCAAAACACCACCATCATCTCACCTTTCATTTGGTCAGGTTCTAAGAACCTTCATGTGTCGTGTCATATCTGTGCCTTGCAACTATTATGCATGAGGATTATTGCCTTGGTTCTTCAGCTGAGGAAACCGAGGCACACAAAGGTTAAATTTTATCCAGAATACCACAAGCAAGCCAAGACCCAGGTCTCCTGACTTCCAAGTTCAGCGCTTTCATATCATGCTGCTCCTCCCTAATGCAAACTTGTCGAAAATCCCACCCTCATTCCAGCGCCACTCCACAAAGCTTTCCCGATGCTCCTAGAAGCTGTTGCTCTTGGGTTTCAAGCACCAATTGGGCTCCAAGTAGTAGCTGTGTTTCCACAGTCACACAACCACACAGGTATAGGCTACGGTAATATTCAGTAATAACAATAATACTCTCTTGAGGACATCTACCAACTTGCTAGGTTTTTCTTTTCATCTTATACGGAATCTCATAATTCACTGCATTCTTTCATGTGACACAGGTACATTCCAAGGACAGCTTAGTGATGTCCAAGGGTTCCGCAAAGGACCTCATCCCTTGGGATTGCCCGCCCCTCCCAGCCTCAGACTTCTTGTCCCTAGATCCATTTGGCCACTCACTGCATAGCAGGCTAGGAAGTGTGGATAGGTGGGAAAATAGGGAAGAGGGGGCCTGTACACCCACCCCAGGGCTCTTAACACAGTTCTGAGAGCCCTGGGCTCATCAAAGAGCCGCCCACAGAGACACAACCACCAGAGACAAGCTTTGATCTTCCCAAGGCTCCAGCCTTGCCCCAGCCATTGGTGAGACCCCAACTAATGGTAAATTCCCCCCACACAAATATTCTCCATGATCACACATGCACATATTTTGATGAGTTTGATTAGTCCATGTAAACAAATATGAATGTTGATGTACATGTTAAGAAACATTTTGTCATCTGCCAAAATTTATCTCCGGGGTGTCACTATGTAGAGACAGTACACACTGGGGAAAAGAAACAAAGTAACCAGGAGGCATGATCTCAGCTTTCAATCAATCAGTAAATCATCTGCTCACATTTACTGAAGAAACTCTATAGAGCTGGCAATATGCTAAGTAATAGAAATAAAGTAGCGTGACCTAATCCAGCCAGGAATGTCCGATCTGGCTGGAGAGAGAATTGTAACAGTAACCTTTTACATGTTGCACAATATTTTCTCTTTTACCAAATGCTCTCTCAAACACCATTCCCCAGCATTCACAAGACATCTACTACCATCCCCATTTTGCAGGTGAGGAAACTGAGGCTCAAAACTGATTTGCCCAAAATCGCATAGCTAAAGAGTGGAAGAGCAAGAACTTCAACTCCAAATCCACAGCTCCTTCCAAGAAACTACGTTGGTTCTGCAAAACAAGACTAACACATGAAAACTAAACTAGCAGCATCATATCGTCCAGTTATATTAAATGAACTGTGTGATAGTCAATTATGAGGGACAGCTGTGATGTAGAGGGACAAGCACTGGATTTAGAGTCAGACAGCCCAGGCTGTCACTTGCAGACAAAATCTGAGACCTCACACAAACGCCTTAGCCTCTTTGAGCCTCAGTGTTCCATAAAATGGGGGTAACATGGACCCTGCAGAGGATTATTCTAAGGCATAAAGGAAATGCCACATGTGAAGATGCTGTACAAACAGACAAGGATTAGCGGAATGTGACTCATTAGGAATGGGGGCTGGGGCAGAAGGAAAGGCCCCCCTCTGCTGGGTGTTGACAGATAACAGACTCATGGTGTGGGCCAATGCCACATTAGAGCAGCCTTCACCATTTCCCATGTGGCATCCAGGGCAAGGTTTTGGCTCACAACACATCCAAATCTGGGTTATAAAGATCTATGTCATAGCAAACTTGTAAAAGAGCAAGACCTCATCTAATTCATTCTGAAGATGAAAAAAAAGATGTGATTTACAAAGCACGTTATTGGCACATGAAGCTCCGGTTCTTTAAGCAAACATCCACCTAAACCTGGGGTTTCAGAGACTACAGACATCATACTGGCCCTCTGTCCCTAGGGCACGTGGGGAATGAGTGAAAAGGATTCAGATACGTGACAACCCAAATGGCTTGCAGACCACTCTCCCACATCTACAAGGAGTTTAAATCTCTGACCCAGTCTCTTTCCAGTATGCCTGCAATGGAAAGGCATTGTTGCATGTAAATAACAGGAAGAAGGGCAGCAGTGGCTCCCTTTCCACAAGCTAAGCGTACTTGGCTTTCTGGATAAAAGGGCCGTGGGTGGCCTTGTAGCAGCAGCAGCAGCAGCAGGGCAGACTTGCCAGGAAGCTTTCCTCAGAGGGTTAATGGTTTTCCTCTCTGCCAGCTCACTTGGCCCAGGGGTCAACTTCTAGAGCCTAAAGCTGCATGAGGATTAGCCTGGGATTCAGCCCCTGGTGGCTCTCTCCTGTCATCTCCTCTCCCCAGCCCAAAGGTTGCAGATCGAAAAGCAAGCGAAATCTGATTTGCTTGTGCACAGTAGGTGTACAATAACATCTTACTGAAAGCACAGTTTTGCACAACCAGTCATGACATAAATAAGTGTCCAAATACATGTGCATGTATATAATACGTGGGTGTGTACACAATAGACCCATTTCTGTGATAGCACATCTTTCCTCTGAGTTTAAAACACCCTATTTATTTATGCATTTATTAAATAATAGAAGAGGTCTAGAAGTAGGAACTTTATAAGACCATCTATAATGTGGTTTCAAACAGAAAGCTTAAAATGCACAATGTTGAGTGTAATCCAAGAACCCTCCCAAATGTCAATCTGGAATGAAAAATAAAAAGCCAGATTTCGTCAGCTTGGGGCCAAGCGCTCATGTCCAGATTCTAAGACTGTGTTGTAAGAAAATAGCCTGTCCCCCTCTTATCCCGACAAAATCTCCCACCCTCCCCAGCGGGATGCAAATCCTCCAAGTTTTCAGGCCAAGGAAAGGGGAAGGGGCCGTCCTCACCACAACAACAGACGAGCCTGGAAATATTAAATTGACTCAGCCCATGTCTTATTAGACAAAGCTTAACAACTCTGAGTTTACAAAACTCAGCCAAACAGCATCAGGCTTCAGCATCAACTTTTGCTAACTAGCCCACATAGTTCCCATATGCTACGAGATGTTGTCTGAGCCAACTCGGTACCTTATAATTATAAACACACGTCTTTCAGCTCTTCTGAGTATTCTTCCCAGGCAGAACGGAAATATGTCACTTAAATTAGCACTTGGAGTACAGAGTGGGTGCCAAATTTGGGTTAGCACAAACAGGATAAATAAAGCAGCACCAAATTAAAATGGTAAAATAAACTTCTTTCTGCTCCAGTGGAAACTGCTAAGTCCTAGCTGAATGGCAGCTAATGGGTCTGGGGAAAAGGATATCCCTGAAACTGTAGCTCTTGGCTTTTGAATACAGTTTTCTCATCCAAGGATCTCGAAGCAATTTCTTGCAAAACTCAAGCAGTGTGAAAAAAAAAAAGTAGATGCGATTTCTTTTGCAAACGCTCCGCCGTCATTTTTCTTCATCATTCCCTTCCAATAACACTGGGAAGGTTTATATTTTTATCCTTCTATAACTCACCAGGAAAGGGAGAGCTTGTGGAGGAATGAATGAGGGCATATAGGTGTGAGATAACTTGGTGAAGGCCACAGAGCTAGGAAAGAATTCAGAAATCCAATCCTAAAAAGCCCTGCAAAGACAAGCCTATTCTGCATAATCAAAACTACCACTTATTGAGTGCCTACTGTGTGCCAGGGACTGGTCTGGGAACCTTTTATATACAATCTGGCTTTCTTCCCACCACAACCCTGTGACAGAGGAATTATCATCTCTATTTTACTCATGAATCCTGAGTGTGCTCTGGGAACAAAAAGGGGCAGGGGCTGGAAATGGGCACAGAAAATAGAGGACAGGGAAAAACAGAGCAAGTTTTTGGAGAGAGTTCATAGCTTCACTCATGATGACAAACACCGACCAGGCTAAGGGAGCATAGCTAAGAAACACCACACGGCAGAGTCATGTGACGGAATACTACTCAGCAGTGAAAAATGAACAGCCAGTGATAGGAGCATCAACTTGGTGAATCTTTTTTTTTTTGGTTTTTGGGGTATTTTTTGTTTTCTTTTCTTTTTTTTTTTTTTTTTTTTTTTTGAGACAGAGCCTTGCTCTGTCACCCAGGCTGGAATGCAATGGTGTCATCATAGCTCACTGCAAGCTCAAAGTCCAGGGCTTGAGCAATCCTCCTGCCTCAGCCTCCCAAATAGCTGCGACTACAGACCTGTGCCACTACACTTGGCTAATTTTTTGTAGAGACTGAGTCTCACTCTTGCTCAGACTGATCTTGAACTCCCGGCCTCAAGTGGTCCTCCCACCTCAGCCTCCCAAAGTGCTAGGATTACAGGTGTGGCCTCAACTTGGTGAATCTTAAAACAATTTTGCTGAGTGAAAGAAGTCTTCTAGAAGAGAGTGTAACTCATCTGATCATATACCTAAGATTGTTGTGCAGTAAATTTTATCTAAAAGAGAAACAGGGATTACAAAACAAATAGTGGATTCTAGTTAATGATATACGAATTGAAGTAGTTAGGGAATGCACTAAAACTTGCTTTGAGAGCATCAAAAAAACACCATACCAACTGATGAATAAATAGACAGACATGTGATAAAGTAAGTTTAGTAAGATGCTATTAACAGAATCTGGGTGGTAGGTGTACAGGCATCACTATAGAATTCATTCAACACATGTATTTCGATAATTTCACGATAAAATACTGAGAAATATACAAATAGGGAGAGAAGACAGAATATGACGGTAAATAAAGAAAAGAAAAGAGAAGGACAGGGAAGGAAGATCGTGGACAGAAGTCTAGGAAAGGAAAACTGGAAGGAAGTTGAGTTGGAGGATGTCAGAAAATATGAACAGAAATCACAGGAGGAAAATATAAGGAAAAGAAAGAATGAATAAGAAGGAAAGAGGCAACGTGCATCACAAGAAAGGAGCAAGTCGAGGGGAGGGAAGTAAGAGGCAGTTGCGGGCTGACGGCAGACGCAGCACAGGGGTGGACAGTCCTTTCCGAATCCCAGCTCAGCAGAGCTGAACTATGACTCGCGCAGCCCGCTGGTGGCTGTCAGGCCACCTCCATTCGGTGGTGCACTTGGTTGGAATCCAGATGAAGAGACTGGAGTGGAGTTGGGTGACTGTTGTATTAAAGCCACAGCCCCATCCAGCCCAAAGGCTAGAGGCAACATGCAGCCCGAAATGGTTTTCAGACATTACTGTCTGGCAACAGAATTTATTTAAATAAAAATTTTATATTTATAAAAGACAAGAAAATAATAGGCAAAGGGGAGTTGTACTGGTCAATGTGGGGGACACAGGGACAGGCCCCGTGTGCTGAGTTGACCTAGCACCTCTCTTTGCCCCCCAACCCAGCCCAGTGACAATTCCAGGGTCTCTATAGGTACTGAAGGCTCTGAACATACTGGCTAAGTACAAAGTCCACTGCACTAAAACGCCGAAGATGAGGTCATGATTCTGCTATTAACTAACAGGTGACTTCAAGCAAGCCACTGAACCACCCAGCACACCTTACTTTTCTTATCTCTATGTGCACTGTCAACCACTCCAGGGTAAGAGGCTCCAAGGAGGCATCACTGTATAACTTTTTAAGCACTTTGCAAATGCCTAGCTATTAGGACTCCTCTTCCCTACAAATTTGCCCCATCTATTAGCAGAAGTCTGGTTCAAAATGACCTCCAGGTAACAGCCCCTCTGCAGTCTCTCATACCTTCTTACTACGAGATCCACAGAGACAACAAAAAAGAAGGATGCTCACAGCAACACTAAAAATTACTTCTAAAATGTTATCTCAAGTTCATCCACTTCTTTCCATCTATATCACCACCCCCCTGGTCTGAGCCGTGCTAATTTACTTTCTATACCTCTGGAAGAGCCACCTTAAGGTGCGCTCCTGGTTGCATTTCTGTTACATCCTGTCTCAAGCTACCTTCCCATCCATTCGCCACACAACAACCAGGCAAAAAACTACCATGACTGTGTGGAGCACAAGGTTAAGATGCTCTCTTAGAGCACAGAGAGGAGGGACCAAGAAATGCAATGGAGCACAAAAAATGCAATAGAGAAATAATTTTCTGAGTTGAAGAAATATATGCAGATTTTAAAAGTTTATTATGTACCAGGAATAATCAATAAAAATCAAGGTATTACCAGACTTTCCCATCTCTGCATTAAATGCTAGACTACACTGGGCAAAATCTAAATATTTTTTAACTATTAAAGGGTATGACCCAAGAATTTTATAGCTAATATTTTATAGGTGAAGACCTTAGAAAAAGACACTTAGATATTCACTGTCAGGAAATACAGCACCTATGTACCCTTATTGACAAGATTATTGAAGATGCAATCTAACTCCATAAAAAGGAAACAAAAATAAAAACCCCAAACTGCAGATATTTTAATACAGAGACTAGTGAAGGACAACGAAACCAATTAAAATAGAGGTAGGCCTAATAATCAATATAAATATGGCTATAAAACTTAAACATAAATATTAAAAATATTTATTCAAGGGGAAGATATATAAGGAAAAATTGATACAATGACATTAATCTGTATATAAAGCCAAATGTATTATTTAAAAAGACTAAGAAATGGCATCAGAAGAAAAAAGAGAAAAGGGATGATATGAAGGCAAAATTGTGCAAAATTATTTGTGTCAAATAGAAAGATGACATTTCATTCATAAATGACAATAACAGAAATATAGGCTAAGAAATATTTCTGAAAAATTTTTAACCAATAGTAAATTTTAAAAAGATATATATATATTCCAAAATATTTGAGAAGATTTAGAGTAAAGAAAACAAGGTCTGTATACACAAAGAAAGCAGATAAAGGAAATAAACAATAAAAATGGGACAAGATGATAGATGCATGACCAAAAGTATCAGCTACAACAATAAATGTAAATAAGTTAAACTCTCCTATTAGAAAGAGATTGAAATATTCACATTAGATCCAAAATATATCCAACTGTATGCTATTTAAAAGAACACTCAAATGTCCCATAACTCCATGATTTATTAAAAATTAGTGAATTGCACGCTAAAAATAGATGGATTTTATGTTATTACGTAAACTATACCTCAAGGACGTGTTTTGAAAAAAACACTCAAATCAAAGATTAGAAGTAAAAAGATGTGCAAAAGATTGTGAGAAAAATGTAAGCCAAAATTAAGCAGAGATCACAAAACTAATAGTAGAGAAAGTTAAAGGCAAAGAGCACTGAACTGGATAAAAAGGTTAATTTCATAAAAAGAAAAAGAGCTAACATATTAATAATAATACATAGTAATCATAAATATAAATACACTACATCAAAATATATAAATTTTAAAAGTACTAGCATTGCAAGGATAAATTGGCAGAAAAATAATTATAGCTAGAAATTTTAACATACTCCTCTTGCTCTTTGGCAGATAAAATAGACTCAAAATAAATATGGCTGGAGAAGATATAAATAACATTAACAAAAGTGTATTTTTTCAGAATCCTGAAAGGCAGAAATTGTCCAAATCACATTGTTCTAACCAAAATTCAATAATTTAAAATAATCTCTGTAATTTTAACAAATCAAATTAGATTAACAAATCAATCACTTAGAAATCAAAACTGCAATTTGAATCCTTATACATAAATGACAATTAGAAAGGAAAACATTAAAACTCATAAAAATTCAAGGCCAAAATGGTACACAGAGGAAAATGCATAGCCCAAAATGCTTTCTTTGATTTAAAAAAAAAAAAAAAAGAAAGACTAAGAAATAGACTAAAAATGCAATCCAAGAAATTTGAAAGTGAAATAAACACACAGAAAGCAGGAGGATGGTATTAACAAAGATGAAAGCAGACCATAATTAAGCAAAATTGACAAATAAAATCAAATAAATAATTTAAATATAAACTGGAAAAATTTCTGCCAAGGATAGTAAGAGGAAGAGAGGGTAAGAGCATGAGAGAAAGAGAACATAAGTGCATCTATGTCATTGGGAACGAGGAACATTAGGAATTTAACCACAGCTAAAATGGAGATATAAAAAATTGTGGGAGAATACTATGTATAACTGTGTGCTAATGCGTATGAAAATGTTGACTAAATCCACTATTTTTAGGAAAACACTGAGTTTTAGAACAAAACTTTTTTGGGAAGTGTCAATAATTGTTATAAAACCAAAAATGTTTTATTAGATGGTCTATGAGCAAGGACAGGCTCCAATCCTGGAGACTGCATGGCTGGAATGGAACTTACGGGTTGTCTAATGCAACCCACTCCCTCCTGCCCATCCCATGCTAAAACCCACTCTATCTCACACTATGGTTTCACTCCTCTGAGATCAGTAGATCCCAGAGCTGCATTCTCTCAGATTATTATTAATACCACAGTTCATATAAGCTTTAAAAAAAATTCTTTTAATCAAACAGACCAATTCCAACCATCTCCATCTGACATGGGGTATGAGCGTAAGAACATTCAAACTGGGGGCTGGAAGCCTGAGTTCTAGTCCTGTTCTACCACTAACTATAGTTTCAATACCACCTTGGAGAAGGCAGTTTCTCTCTGTGGCCATCAATGGCTACAGAAGGCTCAGTTCGAATACGCTGTGACCCCCACATAGAGCCAGTTTTCTAACAAACCTGAGAAAAAGAACAGCAATGCTGGTTCCAAAAGCAGTTCCCTCTGCATATGTATTTATCCCTCTTCCGCACCCCTCCGCGCCGCCATCGCCATGGCTGGGTCATGGCACATCTACTGTGAAAATAATTAAGTAGAGACATAATTCTATTCATGCACAGCTCACAATATCTGAAGGGAGACAGGACTTATAACGTCAGGCAGTGGGAGGAAAAAGAGAAGTGACCAAACAGGTGAAAGAAAACAGACAAGGACGTCAGTATAAAGAGAGGAGGGAAGCCAGCTTCACAGCAGAAGCAAACCTAGGCTTCCTTGCACTACTTCCAGCCATACATGAAGGAGGGATGTTGATTCTTAAAGGAGACGCAGGCAGTAGGAAGACTAAGAAAGTGCATTTTAGGTGGTTCCGTTAGGGTGAAATGGCTGCAATTTGAATCATCTCTGCATCGTAATCCAGATGGATTATTCCACGTAAACTCCTGTTGGTGATGTTCTACTTTCTCCCCATTTATTTGTAGTACTTTCGGGGTTGTGTTTCACAGTGTCATTTAATGTCATTTTATGACTCCCTGGTTGTAAGTGTCTGAGTATTACCAGGGCTTGGAGATTTACAGCCTATTTTAAACTCAGATAATGATGTTTAATTTGTTATTGGCTGTGTAAAGGTTAACAAAGAAATAACTCAAATTATCATCTCAGGGATAACACATTACAAGAGGGCAATTAAGCGCAGTACCTGGCATTACACAAAAGATTGATATCTCCTTACAAGAGTGCAGATGAGTTCAGATTTCGCAATACAGGAAACACACCCGTCACCATCATCGCTCTTTGAATAAACAAATAGTGGGTCCCTCTCCATCAGCACCAGTGAGGAACTAGTAGGGGAAGAAAAAACTCTTCAAGAAAAGGAAAAGACTGACATGCAGCCAACTCCTTGCAGAAGAGCTGGAAAAGAAAGAGAAAAACTCAGTATCCTAGAGAAAATTAGGTTGACGTTACTCAAGTCAAAGATTAGGTTCCCTCTTAGTTATAAACAAACAATGCTAACAGGCAAACAAAACAGGCCTCCAATAGGCCCTTCAGAAGAGGAAGCAAAATAAATAAAAGCACCAAAGCCAAATTGTTATTAAATTGTCCCTGAAATGGAAAATGAAAAACAATCTATGGCCACAATCATTTCTGTCTATTTTCTTCTCCTGAACACACCTTTCTACGATGATTTGGTCTGCATTCCGTGGATTTGGGTGCCAATAAAAACATAAATAAATAATATTTTTTTGAAACTCATCAGATAAAGATATATTCGGATTTCCCGGCCCTCTCTGTCTGGAGTCAGCTAACAAATGTAGCATGTCTCATGAAAATTCTCATCTGACAAATGTCCTATTTATCTCCTCCAAAGAGAACTTCTAACTTTTTTTTTTCCTATACTCATTTTCCATCCCTTTTCTTTTCTTCCCTTTACAATCCTGGTATCTCTATATGTGGGTTTTCAATTTCCTTCTTCATTTTTCTACCTGTATTCTGATTTCCTTTACATTCTTACTTTGGATCACTTTTTTTTTTCTGTCTTTGCATCTCATCTTCCCAAACCTTCCCCCACGTCCACAAACGTTCTTCTGTGAGAGTTTCTCCTCTCCTTTCCTCTCCTGTCCTGTTCAGTCTGCCCACCCAGTTCTCTGCCTGGTTTCTCTCCCATCACGTTTCAGCAATCCTCTATTTCCTTATCTTTTTCTTTGCTGCCCACCTCTCACTGAAGCTCTCTACTCCCAGCTGTGTGGCTCAGGCCCCTCCGCATTCCGACCACGACATCTAAACCAACTCTGAAATGGACACGCCCCAGTTCACGTGACCTCGGAACTGACTTCAGTAGCACCAGCAACTCAAAAACAACGGGCCTGCCTACCCCTGGCAGAAAACAAAACAGCCGGAAACTCACATAAGCAAGCCATGAAAATTTCAGAAATCACAATTTTAGTGTCCCAGGATATTTCTGGAGCCCTAAAATCTCCTAACTTATAGTCAGATGAGAGTCTGGCATTTTGAGACCTTACTCCCAAATCCTACTCCATAGGGGACCTGAGATGAGCCCAGCCTTCTGTTCGGCTTTATGTTGTCAAAGGGAAGCGACCAGGGATGGTGTGTCTGGTTTGTCACCGGGCATCACATTTTTTGGCAAAGCAACGCCAGTGCTAGCTACACCATCATCATCGGCATTGTCCAGTGGCATTTATGAAGCACAAACATGTTTCAGCTCTAGTGGTAAGTCTTGGGGCAAGACATGGTCACTTCTCTCTCAGCACTTACAGCCTGGAAAGCCACCCAAGGCAGCAACGTTCACCAGCATCGAGGCCACATTGTGTAAGAATAATAATACAGACTCAATAACTAGCCTCTGTTGACACATAAATAAACTCACTATTCATTTGTTCCTTTAATCAACTGGCTGTACTTTGGTTCTGTAACCCCTAATAAATGGAATTGTTAGTGTTTCCTAAGGATGTATACATCCTCGCAGTCTCGAATGTCACACCAGGGAGTGAAGCCCAGACAGCACTGTCATATGGAAACACCTGGGATCAAGGGATAACGCATTAGTTAAGCAAACTAACCTTGAGCCTTTGGAACTGAAATATCAACAAAAGGATAAAATCCATTTGCAAATTGTTCTTCCCTGTGGACATCAGCCAGGCGTTTGTTCTTTAGCCAACAACAATCAACAGGCATGACATAACCGTAAAAATGCCAGCCGAGGAGCTAATCCAATAAATAAAGAAAAATCTGAGAGTCGTGCTGCGCAAAGTGAGCAACGAATTCAAATAAGGGAGTGGAGGTTGGGGTAAAAGTTGAACCTACCTCAACAAGGGGGTCCTAACCGCTAACATCAACTTCAGATAGAACGCCATCTTTAGTACATGGTTCCTAGGACGCAAACCAACCACATGGCACGCGGGGTACCTAAAAGGATGTGCGAAAACATCCCACAATGAGTCCTAAGCACATACTAAGTGCCGGGCACCAGGCTTGGCCATGGCTCTCTGGGCCCTCCAAGAGCCAAATCCTGCCAAGTTCTGCCAAGCTGCCCATCCAGGACCCGAAGGGATGGGAAGGCAGACATGGGTCAGTGTCTCATAAGACTGGCTCCTACCTTTCAAAAAAACTTACATATATTGAGAGATAAAGGAGGAAGCATGAGAAGGTGGAAGGCAAAGAGGTTGATGGAAAGGGAACTACCTGGAAGATATCTATTAAGATATCTATTAATATCCCACTGGATAGATATATACATAATTACCAAATATTATTCATGGTTAGTCCTAGCAGGTGGGCTCTTTTTTGCCCTCACCGTATCTGTAATTTACAATAGTCTTTCTCCTTTAAACACAGATCATGTCTACAGGAAAGTAAGTTTGCCTACATTTTTAAAAAGAACTTTCCACCTACTTTCCTTTCCCCAAGCAGCCTCCAGATCCCAACGATGGGGTGTTCACAAAGGGGCCCCAGAGACAGGAAGGAAGGTGGGTGAAAGGGAACTGAAATGCATTGAACTAAGATTAGGGTGAAAGACAAGAGAGCTTCCCTTTCTGAAGCGCAACAGCCAGACAGACCTCGGCATCACTCGACTTTAGCACAAACAAAGCGAATGATGAGTTCAGAAAAACGAAACCGGGGACCCAGGGCCACCCTGCCTGAAAGGAAGCCCAGGAAGGTGGCCACATGTGGCCCGTGCCTGGGGCCTCCTTGCCCGGGGCTACAGGAGAAGCCTGCTGGGCGTGGGCAGGTCCAGGCAGAGGGTGGGCTTGATGGGAGATGGATTTTATTTTGTTGCTCAATTCTTGGAAAAGGGTGTGAGGGGGGAAAAAAATTATTGATGAACTACTTTGTCATCGTTAAGAGTATCGCTGACACGTTCCCAGCAGGCAGGCTGCGAGGCCGCCAGCACCGAATGCCTGTTGTACCCCAGACATGTGGGGCGCGTTAGGTAAGGTGTGTAAATTACGCCAGGCCCGGCTCGTCACCGGGGCTCTCAGGGCTGAGCACTTCTCGGCCTCCTTGTTGCCTTTGTGTTCCATTTCCCCACGGCGCCTGCCTCAAAGCCAGTGGAGCTCCTTGGAGAGAACATTAACAGGCGGTTGCTCCGGCGTGGAGTAAATATTGCAGGATGGAAATGCGGAGGGAATTAGACTTTTTTTCCTTGCAGGCTTTGGAGTGCTGGGTGAGAAATAAATAATGAGGGCAATAATGGGCCGGCTGCGTCTCTCCCCCTGGGTGTGGAGCATCTTCTAAAGTCAGAGTGGGGCTGCTTGTGGTTACAGATGCAGTCTGGAAGCCAACGAGATAGCCCTGGTCAAGGTGAGCAGGTGGCCCCCAGACCGTTCCCAGACAGCTCTCACCTGGGGGAAGGTCTCATCACTGTTTTCAGCCTCATTTTGCAGACAAGGAGTCAGGGGAAGGCATGTGGTCCTCGTCTGTCCTCCAAGAGACTATTCCAAGTTGCCACCCTAGGCAACTACGCTCCCACTCTCAGAGTCTTCTGGAACTTTGGGTAAAATTGGAGCTGCAGGGTTTGCGTGACCTGTGCAATGAATACCTAAGTATGTACTGGGCGCTGAGCCTCTGGGCAAACCTGCTAAGAAGTGGCCAGAAACTTCTAGGCCCTTCTAGAAAAGAGCTAATTGTCCCCACCAGCTGCTGCTGCTTCCCCATCCCTATCCAATCACTGCTGCTAAATTGTTTTCTGTGAGCAAGAATTTTCAGAATTTCTCTGATAGCTTCCTCTTTTCCTGCTACTCCCAACCATCTCCCCGCATGAGGGGGACGAAGGTCATTTACAATTATTTCTGTGTGGTCAAAGCCGCAGGTAAATCAGTCTCCTGCACTGAAACTTCTGGAATCAGACCCGGCTTCAGGAGGATGGAGCCTGCCTGCACGGCAGTGTCTATGGGACCCCCTGTGGGGTAGCGGACCCTCTCTCTGGCCACAGGCAAGGTCAGGTTGGAACCTGAAGCCCCCTAAAAGGCAACCCTGGAAGGTGTTCAGGGCAACTCTGAGGAGCCCGGAAGGTGGACATGAAGAGGTCTCAGAACACTGGGCCTGTGATCCCAGGCAGAGGTGCTGGGCACATGCGCTGGGAACCGAGAGGGCAAACGTTAGTGACCCTCCTGCCACCGAAGTCACACATCCTCCGATCAGGACCATTATACAGCCTTCTCCTAAAAAATCATTGCTCTGGCGAAGCACCAAGAGAACAATTAGGGATTAACCAAAGTGCTCTCTCTTGCCAGCCAGTTTGGGCTCTCAGGGGACCAGGGGCAGTTGTACCAAAGCTCTTTGTCTCTGACACTCCCTCATCTTTGTTTTCTATCTCATTAGAAGAGGCATTTTCCTTCCACTGTGTGGAGGACTTTCACTTCTAGGTGCTGTTTAATTGTCGAATTAGTATGAGCTCCATGTCCAAAGTCCTCAAAGACCATAGTGACATGTATTTTCTTTAAAAAAAAAAAAAAAATTAAAACTACTGAAAATAAAAATCTACATGTAGAGTTCATTATTACTATTGGTTCCGATACTTATAAATCCTTTATACACTGTATCTTCTGGGAACACAATTTTGACCCCAGTGAAAGATCTGCCTTTAAACTGGCTACCTTTGGTAAAATTATTGCAAGAACAACTGAACAGGGTAGAATTTTATATGATCTATGTTGATGCCCAATTCCAAATTGTACTCCAAGTACAATTTACTTCAGCTTACTGAGATACAGCTAAAATCACAGTGGGGCTGGGTATGGTGTTTCACACCTGTAATCCCAGCACTTTGGGAGGCTGAGGAAGGAGGACTGCTTGAGGCCAGAATTTTGAGACCAGCCTGGGCAACACAGCAAGACACCATCTCTAAAAAAAAAAAAACTTTAAAAAATTAGCCAGGCTTGGTGGTGCATGCCAATAGTCTTAACTACTCAGAAGACTGCAACAGGGGTGGTCACCTGAGCTCAGGACTTTGAGGTTACAGTAACCTATGATCTCACCATTGCTGTCCAGCCTGGGCAACCGAGTGAGACTCTCCCTCTCTAAAAACATTTTGAAAATTTGTAAAAATCCAATCGAATCAAATCAAAGTGGCCCCTTACATAATGCTGCCTTTAAAAAACTATTCCACCAAAATTAATCATATATTTTATAAAACACAGCAGCCTCCTAAAAGCCACTTTCCAAGGTCCTCAACATTCCAAATGATAACTTCGTAACCAGGCCTGAGAAATGGGTACCATAGCTCACCCTATAATATGCAGCCCATTCGCAAAGAATAAAACAGAATTATCTTTAATTTCTTCATTTATTCAGAACAATGAGATCCACACACAACAACAGTCCCATGAGATTGTGGGTACTCCTTTGAGGTAGACAAGAGACAAGAAGATAATTGAGGTACAAGGAGGAAGAATGACCTGCCCACGAACACAAGTTCATGGCAAAAATCAAATTAAAGTGCAAGGTTTTCTTTTTTCTTTTTTCTTTTTTTTTTTTTTTTTGTCTATCGTGCTTTCTACCAGGTCATGGGAAAAGCCTGTGGAACACTGCTAAGAAGTCACCTGGATGTTAGAGAACATCTGCATAATTTTTTTGTGAGAGGTATTTTCTGTCTTGATGTCCATAGCAACAACTTCATTATGAGACAGAGAGTACAGTGTGCGTGTTTAATAGAAAGAGTTTTAAATGACACTAGGAAAGACTCATGCTCTAAAGCAGTGACTTCAAAGCACGAGCCTTTTCTCAACGTAGTCACAATTTCATTTGCCATTTTAAAAATGGTCAGGGCCTCCCGTTAGCTATCTCCATTGGCATGCTGTCTGATTCCTCCCCAGCACAAGAAAAAAATTCCCTTTCTGCAGAATAAAGACTCATTTTCACAAAGGACAAAGAATCCTTGGACGGAGACAAATCCAGAGTGGGAATAAGAAGTTAAAACATACTCTAGGGCAGGTCATCAAAAAGATGATTCAGGTGATAGCTCTCTGAAACAGTGCTTGTAATTATGTTAGGCATGGGGAAAAAAAGTAGAAAATAAAAAATAGATCCAGACCTTTAATCACACCACCCTAACCACTGACTATTTTATCTTCTCTGCTTCCTGCATGCACATATTCAGACACATTTTATAGAGTAGTAATCTATTTTATATATATATGCATATATATATATCTACAATGCACATTCTATTTTTTTTTAACCAAACATTTTTCCACCTTGCTAGACAGCCTCCACAATTCTTTTCAGTGGCTGTATCATAGCGCATCAAATTGCTATTCCATCATTTGCTTAGTCATTCTCCTCTTATGAAACCGTTAGGTTGCTCAGGTCTTTGGTCTTTGCTATTCCAGATAATAAACAATGCAATGAACATCTTCACGAATATAGGGTTTTTGTTGGTTATTTTTTGGGGGTTGCATTATATTCCCTATGAGCCTATGTTTAAATAAACAGCCTTCCTTATTCTCGCTGATGAGAAAACTGCATCGTCCAGTCGATCACGTTTCCGTGACACCATCTCCTTGCCAGCACTCAGCAGGGACACTTTCAAAGCAAAAATCAGAAGCCACTAACAAGGCTGATGTTGGCTTTAGTGGGACAGGGCATAATGCCAAGGCCTCTTTCCTCTGTTTCTGAGAGACTGGAAATAGAATTTTAGCTTCTGCGTTCTGTTTCCCCAAAACCGCAGTCATTTCTTTTCCCTTTAGAGGTCGTGGGACCCGGCGATTTGAATATAGCAGAGCCCACTAGGCACATACTTTGCGGTCCACAATCTGATGTCGCTACCGTCAGAAAACCATATTTACATCTTCACCTTTATGTGAGATGAGAGCGTCATCTTCTCACCAGATGGGATTAATAAGTTGCTCTCCCTGTTACTGAAGGAGCCGGCTCCCCCAGACAGCCGTGGGAGCAAAGATACTGAGTTAATACGGAAATCGTCTCAATGAGAAAGGGAGTGTAACTTAAAGAGAACTGTTGCTTCTCCTTGCTCTTTTGAGCCCCGTTTCGGCGATCTGATCATTTCCATCCTGCGGTTCTAAATGATTGGGTCAACAAAGAGAGAGACTCGCCTTTTGGTGAGTAGACAGGACGCCAGGCAGCGTGTCCTGCCATCCACACTGACTCATTGCCCAGCCTTGCGTGAGGCCCTCACCACCCCCCGTGTCCTCTGACATCCTCCATTCATGAAATGTGAATCACTCCGGTACCCACGCCCGTTGGGAAACCAGAGACACAATTTGTTTCATCATGTTTTCCTGCCAGTGCTGTCATTGACTGTTTGTTCCCTTCTATTTCATGTCAGCTGTTTTTTGAAAAATCATCTAACCCAGGCTCCATTTGTAAAAACAAAAACAAAAAAATACAGATATGTAAAGAAATGGATGAAAACCAAAACAGCCCCATTTAGAAAACAAAAGCACGAGTCCAGGCTGCTACGGATGGGTTCCACTGAGAATATGAAAAAGTCTAAAAGACAGTAACAGTCGACACCCCTGCACGGAGGTCCCAAGCTCCCATTCAGCCTCCAAACCGTGGAGGGGGAGCCCAGCTGCAGTGTTGGGATCCCCCTGGATCATTCCTGGGTGAGACTCAGATTCTGACCGCTAAGGAACCACCCCTTTCCCACACGCTGGTGACTTCTGCACACACGCCCCTCGGAGAAAGCAGCTGCCAGTGACACGCATAAGCCCAGCCTGACACCACTTGAAAAGCACACCACCACAGGTTTCCCTAAAACATAATTTTACCAGATATCTCAGCGCTTTTCCCGGAAAAAGACGACATCACTGCATAGTTTCCGAGTGAAATAGTTTCAAATTGTCCTACATTTGGGCTGTTCGCAGAGGCTAATATTTGAATCCACTTGGGAGACTCTGTCCCCAATTCCGATGCAATCATCATGACCAGCAGGGCCTGGGAGATCTTCGAGGTCAATATTAGTTTTCACCAACTGCGTCCAAGATGGACTTAAGTGATACTCGGGTGTGGGTCTGTTTTTCCCAAGCACTGTTTACAGCACGCAGCCTCTCCTCGTGTAAGTACCAGGCCAGTCCTCAGGAAATCTACAGAAAATCACAATGTGCATAATGTCTGCATTTGCACGGTTTTCTCCTTCTTTTAGTGTGGTTCCCTTCACTCTGGTCCTATTCTGCACTTGACCATTAATCCTGCAAAACACGCTCTGCCTTGAACGCTATGAGAAACCTCAGCTGAAAGAAGGAACTGGTAAGGTCATGTTCCACGCCCATTAAATTAATGCTTAAGCTACTGTTTAAGAGCAAAAATCAGCCTGTTGGTGCCACAGAGAGACAGACCAGGCGGTACCCGAGAACTCAGACAGTATTAAGTCCATCAACCTACTAAGTTCATGGCCAAAGTAGTCACTGAGATAACTCATTAACAGAGAAAAATTCTCTATCGAAAGGTGGGTAGGTGCTGTCAGGACAAGAAATTAAGGCTTCACATTTTCTTTCTTTCCTTTTGCTTGAAATGTTAACACCCGTATTAAATTAGCAGCATTTTTATCATCTTTGCTTTTCATATCCCAGGCATTTGTTTCCTTAGAAACTAAACAGAAAAGGAAAGAAAAAAAAAAAAAGTTACTCTATATAGAAATACATAGTTAACTGTCTACCCCTAGAATAACCAAATTACTCCTAGCCCTGTTTATTGAGCTCTCAAAAAAACAAAAATAAATACAATGACAACACATGCTATGCATGTATATAATTAGAGGCAAAAAATAGTTAAGCCAAGAAGTTTGTGATATTTTTTGTACAGCATGCTCACAAACCGAAAACAAATTTTTCATTGCTTATATATTCTGAAGTGTTTCCTGCCTACATATCCTCAGAAATCCCAGGAGCTTTCCTGGACACATGGAAAATTTCAAGTTGAGCCATTTTTAAGTTATCCATGAGTAAAAGAGGAAAAAAAAAAAAAACATGGAGTGGGTGTCTGAATTTGTCATAAAAAAAGGAAAAAAGTTATTCAGCCCTTTCTTTGCCTTTCCTTGAGTTACTTCACAATGGTTGAACACACTTTGCCCAAGATTCTTTTTTTTTTTTTTTCCAGAAAGAAGAGAATCATTTTTGTGCTAAAGCCAAGTATGAACGTATTCAGAACGTGCTATACAAATGAGCACCAGGGAATTATGAAGGCAGATCTATGTGTTACCGTAAAACTAGCATTACCAGACACAAATCAAATCACACATCATAATGACAAATAATCACAAGAATTATAAAGCACGCACGTCCTTAGTATCCATCCACCAAAAAGAATTAGATTTTTTTAAATTATTTTAAAGTATTTAACATAGAAATAATCATCTAAAAGGTAGATATCATTTAATGAAATGCAAATGCTATAAAACACTGGCAACTTGGGTACTGGCTAGAGTTTTCTTCTTCCGGCTGTGAATCTCTAACAAATACTTCCCTCAAATTAAAAGTATCCAAGAGTCTTGGCAAACCACATCCCCGTGGTATCTAGCATAGAAGACTAGCCATCATGTGCCAGTAACAGTCGGGCAGAGAAGTAGAGAAATTCTGGAATGTTTAAAGTAGAAGAGTTGAACAAGTTAAATAGAGAGTAGAAGATGAAATTGTTTTGCAGGGAAACACCCCAGTCAGAAATTTAGTGACTGGCTTCATTTCATGAATCTCGCATAAATATCTGAAGAGATTGCCGACATCATAAGCCAAGAGGAAAAACATGCATTTAAAGAACAAGGAGAGAAGCCAGAACATGAAATAATCATTTCGCTGGACTCCCTCCACTTCAGATACCGTTGGCTGAAACTCCTACTAAGAAAGAACGGAGAAAATAGATGAGAGATACTGCCTAGCCAGGAAAGGAAGAAACTTTGCTTTTATAAATAAACTTGTCACAGAGATAGGCCACACATCAGAAAAGAAAGTGAAGGGGGACCCAAAAGGAAAAAGAGCCCGCGGTCATGGAGGCCCTCTGTCTCCTATCTAGGCTGGTACAGAAGGGAAGGGGAAACCCAATATTAGCATTGTCTAGCCATGGCATTTTTTTTTCCCCTTCTCATAATATAACTTTGTGAATATGTTTAAGAGAGTGTCTGCTGTTATTGGTCTAATGAGCTAACTCTGAAATCTGAGCTAAAGACAGCTCCCTAGCGGCTGCTCACTGTTCCACAGACCGAAAGGAAACTCCTTTCAGGGGCCCATCAGGGCGAACCACTGCTGACAGCTTGGAACGGCACAACACACAGATTTATTTCACAGACAGCCACAGACAGGAATTTAGCACCCTGTGCTGGCCTCCTGCTTAGTGGAGAAGGTGTTAAAATGCAACCATGCAGAGCTCTCCCTTGAACAAAACCCAGTAGCGACTAATCAAGCGGTCACCCGTTCCCCGGCAGAAAATACCCAGCGACGCGCAACTGAGCACCGAGTGGGAGGACAATCCTGACAGCTGCCGCCCGGCCGCCGCGCTGCAGCTTGAGAGCTGCCTCGGAGAGCTCTAAATATTTTGCATGACCTTTCAACTTACAAATTAATTGATTTATAAACAACGGCAAATGTTATTTATTTATTTATGACATCTTGGAATGCCTTCCCTCCATCTGAGGGCACAGTGCTGAGGAGAACATTCCCTGATGCCTGCGGATCCATCAGACCCAGAGAGGGGCTCTTTCTCTCCTTCCTTCCGGAAGGTTCCATGAGTGGAGACCTAACAGGCGTGGGCAGAAGCAGGCATTGATGTGTAGGTATTTACCTGCCCACACTAAAAAAGCCCATAAACATATTGGTATCTACAGAAAATAAACACATAAACTTTCTTTTATATGTGTGCATGCAAATATATAGATGTGTGATGGGTATATACACACACTTGTGTACATATGTATCTCCAAGGTAACCTTACCTTCATATTTGCAGCAAAAGTTATTAACTCCACTACTATGGACTCTGAGCAAGTGCTCAACAGTTGATCGGCTTAGCTCTTGATGGGCAGAGGCAAACTGTATTTATCACAGTGATTGAAATTGCATCCCGGTAACTTGGGGATGTTCCCAAGGACATTGCATGCAGTCGGTAATATTATTTATATTGATTATGTTGCTAATCTCTCACTCACACAGGCTATGGTTTCTCATTTTTAGGTTGTGTTTATGAAACAACCAACTTGTTCTAGTCAAAGGGGGAAGAAAAGGAGCCCAAGGAAGAGGAGGAGGAAGACGAGGACAAGAACCATTTTCATGTTGTCTGTGTTGGGGACGTCCCTCTAGGTCCCTTTGTTTTAAATTGCATTTCAAATGACTTTAGACGCTGTCCTCCCTTATTGGGTCCCCCATAAAGATGTCTCTCCCTGCCTCAATTCTCAAAGTTTGCCAATAATAAACATTAATGCTAATGGCCAGTAAGACGCTTCCTCAGCCAGTGCTGTGAGCACAGCCACGCAGCCATGACGAAGGCAGAGATGCTTCAGCTAGAATGCCCATCGGCTTCCCAGTAGGTCTTTAATAAGCCGACACATTATGGGATGGTGTCACGGACTAAAAAGGACCTTGAGCAAGAAATAGACATGTCTTTGTCGCATCCAGTCCACATTCATTGCTAGCACTCAGTGTTATCCTCCCTGGTGCAATTCTCCAATCTGTCAGTAGTCTTAAGGGAAAATAACATATATTTGGACTTTTTTTTTAAAGCAGCGTACTATCATATTTCTGGGACCTGTGCACAGCTAGAAGCGTCGTAGGTCACATCGATCATAAACAGATGCCTGGGCACACGTCCCCTGGTGGAGTGCCTTCTCCACACTGGGCGAACCTCGTCCCACCTCGCTGCGGCAGCTTCACAAAAGGAGCCTTTAAATAACCCAAGGCTCGGAAACCGAGGCGGGGAAAGAAACTTCATCACCTTAGGAAGCCAATCCGTCCGCTCCTATTCCAAGGCAGGAGAGAAAAATGCACGCCCTGTTTATTTTTCTACTTCTCCCACTTCTTTGCAAGCATACCATTTCCCTAGAGTTCCTGTGTCACAGATTTTGCATAGGTTTTATTTTTGTCTTGAAATCCAAAGGTGGGTCGGTGGAGAGGAAGCGACAGGTAAGACGTACCCCAGAGAGACTTTCGATGGAAGGTTGCCTTTGCTTTGTAGAGAGAAATATGCACATTGAGGTTCATGTCATACTCCCTGGTATAGGGAACATGAAGGTAAGTGCATTTTTAATTTACATGAAAATAGGAGTTAGTAGAAATACTATACAAGGAAAAAGGTGATGAAAACTAACTCACTTGAAATCACTGGAGAAATTTTCCTTGGTCCCAAGTTAAAAATCACCTAAGTGATTCCCGATGCATTCAAAGCTTGTTTCTCTCACCGTCATTCTTATTCTCACTCTCTTCCCAGAGTGGGTATCTCCTATACAAAACAGGCCCTTTCGTTTATACTAAGTGTGTTTGCATTCCAAGAGGAAATCTATTAAGAAAAAGATGAACTGTGAGCCGAGATGGGAAAAGGTTCTTAACTTTTCCACTAATGGACATAGTCACCGTTTTATGTATGCATGTAGGCTCTGCCTCTGAGACATTTTCCATATTTGTGGTGTTTGCCAGATTTCAAACAGGTGGTCCTAGCAAGGCACACAGATGGGAGAAAATGCTGTCCCCGTCTCCTGGCTCCCAGCGTGTGCTGTGTACACTCCCAACTTCCCCACGCTGCTGACCTTTCTCGTGAGGCATTAGACAAAGTCTTGCATGGTACAGACCTTCTGCTATTCATTCATTAAACAAATATTCTTCGATACCTACTATGTGTTGGGCATTATTCTAGATGTTGAGGATAAACCAATGAACAGACAGACAACAATCTCTATAGCTTAGTAGTAGGGGGGAGGGGGCGTGGGTATAGACAGACCAACCAACAAATAAATGACTAAAATATATAGCATCTGAGCTGGTGAAAAGCATTATGAGGAAAATTAAGTCTCGAGAAGGGGGTTAGGAAGGACTGGATTGGGGAGGGGTGCATCACTGAGGTGACATTTAAGCAAAGACTCAAAGGACATTGGACCTGAAACGTCACACTGAAACATACAGTCCCAGTTCATAGATGTGGATTAACTGATGAGGACGACTTGTCCTGCACCCTTACCAGGGGTCCCATCACTCCCTGAAGTAGTATCTGCTGAGTGTCTGCTCTACGTCAAGCACGCTGCAGCAGGAACACCGAGCCGGTGTGGAGGCAGCTTCTATGATGTCTGCGGCTCTAATCATCTGTCTTCCCCTCCGTCCTGTACTCCCTCGCCCTTCCTTCTTAAGGCAGAGACAGAGCATCCCACATCCGTACTTGGGATTTTTCATTTCAGACACCTCCAAATAGCCAAATCGACATGCTCCGGCTATAACAATTCTGATTCCCTGGCTTTCCGATCCACGCTACCCTCAAATCACATTCCCACTCACTATTAAAAAAAATCAAGGCACACCACAACAAGATGACTCCATGCAATCTTGTATCACAGGTAAAAGAAAACCTTGTCGATATGAAATCAGACAGTGTAAAATTCTCTCCCTGAGGAACCTGGCATTATTACATCCCCCATCAATCATGGCATTGTTTCTCCAACAACTGTATCAGATGCAGCATTCTGTCACCCCGCCAATCCGGCAGTCTCTCTCCTTCAAGCCCGGGAAGTCAGGTACCAGACAATACCGGGCGCACCAAAATCTAAACTCTTCCGAAACATTTCAAAGCCCTTGCTTGTTTCCAACAATTATCAACTCTCAAAATCCCAGGACTTTGGTATTATGGGAAATGGAATTCGACCTATACATTTATGTATGACCTATACCCATACATTTATGAGAAAACTCTATGAGTTTGACATAGGCATACATGGAGAAGTACCATATACACATTATAATATATAATAGGATAATATGTTATTGAATGGCATGTACTTTAAATCTTAACAGATCAAAGATTAACTCCTATCCTGGACATTCCATTTAATAACAGGTAACAATTGCTCCAGCCCATATTATAGATCTAAGCATTGTTCCAAGTATCCAGCTCTGGTAAACAGATATACCAATAGGTCCAGCAAACTTCTGCCCTTTGATTTTACTTTTGTTTGGGGGGTGGGGGTAGAGATTTATGGGTTTTATTTCTTTAGATACTCCCAAAGTGAGTTAAAACTACAAAATTAAACTGAAGCTTAAATATAGATACTTGGCTGAATTTTGAATTTGCTTTTTTTTTAATCTCCTTATGCAATTAGGGAGAAAACCTCTCTCTCTCTCTCTCTCTCTCTCTCTCTCACACACACACACACACACACACACTAGAAAAGTTGACTTTGAAGGTTTCTATTTCCTTTACTATTTTCCCCTTGTCCTTGCCACTGATAACCCAAAGCAAGTGACACGAGGACCTTGCCTTGGCCCCTGCATCGAAAACGCCTGCAGTACATCCACCTTATGTACCTTATTTATAATCCTCTGTAAATTTGCCCAAAAGTCATGAACTACATAATACTAATTCTTATAGGTTGACATATTTCCCTGATCTTTCATGAGCCACATGGGGAAACAGTTTTCTCCTGATCTGAATGAAGAAGAAAAACAGTGATCCTAATCAACCATTTGCCCTTAGTGGCTTCCCTAAACAAATCTGGGAAAGCGCTTAAAGGCTTGGGAATAACCATGACCCTGCTTGATGCACTGTAATAACCCTACCTAATTATACTGATATAAAAACTAATTGGAAAGATAGCAAATGTCAGGGTAAGATGCAAATCGTAGGGTGTTAATTGCTGAACAGGTGCTGGAATAGAATTAAATGAGCATTCTGATTAAAAGAGTAGAGGGAACAAATGTGGACCCCAATACAAACTTGGCCATGTGACTTCTTTGGCGGTCCATTCCACCAGGGAAAGGTCGTGATGCTGTGACCTCTGTTTCGTGATGGATAGGCCGAGAAAATAATGGCGACCACGGAAGAAAAAACAACCCAGCCACAGTATCAACTTGACTTCCAGAACTGACTAAGTGTGAGCCCCAGAAACCTACAATGTGTCTTAAGAGTGCCTCAGTACACAAATGACCCTGGGTGGAATCAAGAATGCATAAATGCTCACCCTTCCCTGGCCCCAAGGCCACACCCTCTCACCTTTAACCATATCCCTGCCCCCTCCACCAAAGTGTGAATGCTGTTAGGTGCTCACTACACATTCGTGGGCCAGCCAAGTAGTTGATTAATTAACTGAATCGATAGCATCGTGTGCCTTCAACAACTTGTGATAGCCTGAGAGCAAGGCCATTGGGGTTGGGTGACATGGAGAACAAATCTGAGGCTCCAGTTGCTATAAGTCAGTCATTCTTATTGCAAATGCTATCTATTGACACGCTAGCAACCCAAACTTTAAACTACACATATAGATGTATGTGTGTATACATACATACACACACACACATAAACATATATATAAGATTTCCTCCTTAGCCTGGTCTATTAATGAAGGATGCTTCTTCACAAACTTCTGGTGACTTGGTCAAGCCTTTGGCCAACCATCATCAAATTTCCTGACATGTGGCAAAGTCTAGACCAACGGAGCCTACATTCTAAAGAGAGAAGAGACCCTGGGGACAGCAGCTTTAAGTAGAGGCAGCTCCTTAGCTCTGACTTACTGTGGCCCCTTCCTGACATCACGGTGCCCTGCACACCTCTGCCATCCAAAGAAGCCCCCACCCCAGAAGAAATGCTCTAGGTCGAGGCCCTGATGTTTTTCCCAACACATCACCTCAAATAACCCAGCAGGGAATTATTTCATTTCCAGGTAGAATGCTGCAGCTTAAACATTCTTTTCTCCCAATAGTTTGCAGGTCTTTGAGATTTATGCTGCCAGAAACCTAAACCAGCTCTTTGGTGCGGGGAGAGGGAGGTAGCACAGTCTTGCTCTTTCTGCTGGTTTTTCTCACTCCACCCCATCCCAGTGGAAAACAGCAAGTCCTTTACGATGTTTATTCCATGTCAGGGCCTCTTAATCCAGTGTCTACCGATTGCACACCATTCTGCCTGCTTATATTTGGTTTTAGTAACCTAGACTAGGAGTAGCAGGAAACAGAGAGCAGCAAAGTTAGTTCTTCTAACTTGGACCATGCCTACTAAAGTTAGAGCATAGAGTTGATCAACCTAGTTTGCATTCATTCATTCATTTTTTTTTTTTTTTTGTATTTAACCCCTTTGGCCTCTACTCATACAAGGCCAAAGAAAATAATACGATGGTTACATTAGACAATGCTCCAACTCAGCAATCCAGTTTCAAAGTACAAATAGAGGAGGGCCCAAATGCTTTAGGAGGGAAATGTGGCTACAGGAGGCATGGGTGAGATTCCACCTTGTTTATTTATGCTTTTATAAGGACACTGAGAATACTAATAAAACAGGATGGGAAAGAGAAAAATTTTGCACCAGTATAGAGATGGGTGGGTAGAACGTCCTCACGCTTTCCTTTTCTTTGATCTTGAGAAAAGTCACTCTCTCTTGCTCACTTTCTCTTTAAGGAACAAAAAAAACTGTCTCCTGAGTAATAAAGTCAAGACACATGCCAGTAAAAATTGGTTAAGGTCATCACTTCTGAAGGTCAAACGAGTTTTAGACAAGATGTCATGTGGGATCACCATTCAGCACATTTAGTTAAATGGTTAAAAATAATAAAAAATAATGACAGTCATGGAGTTGTGTGTGTGTGCACGTCTTTTTTTTTTTTTTTTTGGAAAAAAAAAAAAGGCACAGAAGTCAGAAAGAAAATGAGAGAACCAGATGTCTGGAAGGAATGCTGGGAAATGCTTAAGGAAAAGATTTCTCCCACCCCCAAGCAAAAGCTTCCCCAAGGATCTTTCGAGACTAGCTGTCAGAATCTGAAGCCAATGCAACGTCGTATATCATTTGTGTGTGTTGCTGTGCAGTTCTTGCATTTATTTATTTTATTTTAATGAAAAAGACCCAACAGGGAAAACGTTTTTTTAAAAGGATGGCAATTCAAGTTGACCCCAATGCGAAGATTCCCTGGGTCCCTGGTGTGCCCACCTTGTCTCAACTGCTAAAAGACACCAGAAGTTGTGTGGCTCTGAGACTAGACGGGAACAGAAAGAGGCCAGCCTCACACTCGGTTTCTCTGAAAACGATACCATCGAGGTAAGTGAGGAGAAGATGCCACGATCTATCCAGCCAGGGGAAGATCCCTGTTTTTGATGCGCTAGAGCACCAACAGGTCAGAGTCAGGAGGCAAATGAGCTCTCCTGGGATGCGTCGGTGGCTCCAAAAACAAACTCAGGATTCACACCGACGGCTCCGTCTGGGTTCCAGGTCATGTCACATCCTTTCACAGGGCCACGTGGGCAGCCAGGCCTGGTCCCTTTCATGATCCCTTTGCTTTTATAGCCCACAGCTCACCCACAGAACCAAAAAGCCTCCTGTGCCAAGGGATGCTTTACAACTCCAGCAAGGCCACTGCAGGACTCAAGTTCCAAGTATTGCTCCTTGCCAGTGACAATTAGAACAATCTGAAAATGTTCCTCCCAGGAAAATACACTCTTTTTTGTTGTTACAGGGGTGTAAACGCCAGCCAATCTCTTTTGGCACCCAGTGCTGTAAGAAGTGGTTTTCCTGTGCCACCTCTCGACAAAAACGCCCTCAATGAGCGTCCTCCAAGGACTGGCTCTGAAAAGGGGTTTTGCGTATCAGGTTAATGCATGCACTTGGCACGGCCCAACTTTCGCACCAAGGCTCTGGGGTATGGGGTGATAAGAGCCAGGTTCTGTTTGTTAACGATAAGGCAATTATTTCTTTGGTACTTCATAGAAGGGGGAAAAAAAAATCTTACAGCAAAGATTCAAACAAGGATCCCAAGGGAGACGACGGAACTCGTAGGTTGGAAAAGTTTTTTTTTTTTTTCTTCTTCACAGAAGCAAACAAATGGGCCATTGAGAGCCACAGAACAGCCAAGGCTAAGTTACGGACAAACACACTGTCAGTTGGCTCCCGTAGAAGCCCCCGGTAACTTAGGGAGGGGAGGACACGCAGCCAGAGGGAGGAGAGACAGAAGACAGACAGACATAAAATGAGAGGAAAGGAGAGAGAAAAGGAAGAAAATAGAGGGGAACAGGGAGAAAGCAAAGGGGTGAGAGAACAAAGGGGCAGCGACGGAATAAGAGGAGAAAAAGAACATGTCATGTCCCTGGTAGCACTTCCTGTGTGTTTGCAGACTGAAGCCCATGAACTTGGAGGAGTAAATATTACATCTTGTTCTCACTGACCCCTAACCAAAATGTACCCTTTCCTTCCATTTTAAATGTAGACAAGTCACAACCATATTATGGGTTAATAGCATTCACTAAACCATCAGTGGAGTCCATGGCAAAAAAATACATAAATAAATAAATGTTAAGAACCCCAAAACACTGGTAATGTATTAGGCACCCTCTCACTTTGCAAGCAACATAGTATTTCAGAGGATAGGTATGCATGATTTTCAGTTTGGCACAGAGATCCTTTTAGTTATTTACTTCCTTGGGTCGGGCTTTCTGCCTTGAGGCCACAGTTTCCTAACTTTCCCCGGAACTCTCTAATGTGCAACAAGTTTAGGCATCACATGCTAGGAAGCTTTTAGGAAGTATGTCTCAGGGTCATGGCATTTGATGGACAGTGGAGAGTTAGGGCCACAGCTCTGCGGGTCAGGTCCAGCATGGGAGTTCTGCTCAGCTGGTTCCCAGTAGGCCTGTAACACTCAGGAAAAAAAATGGTAGGTTGTGATATCCCAAAGAAGCATGTCTCTAAAGTCTCCTTTTTAGTTTCCTGCTAGGGAAAATAAGCTGCAGAGACCAAGATATATACTTCAGACAGAACAGATGTCAAGCAAAGCAACTGGACTGCTTCTGCTCATTCTCGTCCTTAGAATTCCATCCTGAGTTCCCGGTTCCATGGCCCTACCCACCTGTGGTCAGGGTAGACTAGTATCCAGAAGCCAATGGACCACTGACCCCATGAGCTATGGGATAACCTGCTAGTTATGGCCTTCTGCCATGTGGGGACAAAGCAGCTTAGACCTGCCCTCCAAAATTCTCACCTCTTGTTCTGGCATCACAGGGAGATCATGCAAACTCACTGCTAGCTCTGTCTCCCATGGTATCCAGGTACTTAAATTTATTATAACACCTGCTTTCTGTTTCAGAAGTTTCTAGGCCAAAGTCATCTCCCACCCATGAGGCAGGGAGAACTTAACTGTAACTTGAAGCTACCTGTAAACTGGATTAAATTGGAAATCTTCAGAATGGGAACCACACTAAGAAACACCTGCTTTACCAGGGATTAAGAAATGAGGTGGCAGCCACGTTCAAGGTGGTACCAATTTCAAAAGACATCAAGCGCCCCTCTCTTCTAAGGAAGGGAATGTTTGAAAGAACGGGAGGGATCTTATGGGAGAGGTCCTTATTTGTCCACAGCTCCACCTCCTGTGTGGAGGAGGAATGTTTCTACCCGACAGGAAGAGTTCGGGGGGCTCAAAGGATAAGGTACGCCCACGTGCACGCAGTGCCAGCCCTCGGGGGGACTACAGGTCAGGCACAGGATGGACAAAGGTGGCAAGATGGACCCCAACCAAAACTATACTCACTCAGGCTTTTCTCACTGTCTTGTTAATTTGCTTTCAACCTCAGTGAGTTAGACAATTGCTTTAAAAACTCAGAAGCCACCATAAAAATAGAAAATTATTGCTTCCTGTCATGACCAAATATTAAACACAGTGCACACCTAATGACTCGATCCCTCCCCAGGGAAGAAGCTTTATGAACAATAAAATCCCAGCAGACTTCCACTGTTTGGGCTTGGAGGTCTCATTATGGGCTCACTGATCCAATACAATTTACAAGCTCAATGGACACCACTTGAAGTGAAAACCGCCAACCCCGAGTTACAAACGGGACACCTACAGTGAACCCAGCATTTCATTCCTCATCGGGGAAGGAAAAGAAGAAAGGGGGGACTTAGGAGAAAGGCATTAGGGGGTGAGTTGCTAATGGAAATGTTTCTGAATCAAGGTCAGATGCCCCACTAGATATGCAGGGCAATGGAGAGAAAGCGAGAGAGACCCCAAAACAGAGGGCAAAGGGCAGGAAGTAAGAAAGAAGAACAGAAAACAAAGGAAAAGGGGGGATTCAGACAAGGGCAGTGGATTAAATGGAAGCAAAGGAATTTTAAAATCTGCCATCCCTTTTCCCCATAGGTTGACTCTACATGACATCAAATTTTCAAAGTTAGATTTTTTTTTTTCGCCTTAAGTTCACTAAGTGATCCAGACACATGTCTAAAGGGTGGTGACTCTCCATCCCGTGACTCACCATCTGGATGATAAAATGCATCAGCCACTCTACATTTACTTGGGCAAGTGTCAAGTGAACGGTTAGCGTTAAATCGAAAGTCAAGCCTGGCTCTTGTTCAAACGTCAGCCACGACCAAGCAGGGAGAGCGGAGCTTCTCCTTTACCTTTAACTCTGTGCAATTTATCACTCAAGCCTAAACAATCCCACATGTTTAAAGAGCTGAAGAAAGAGACTTAGGGAGGGCTGAACAAAGGCTTTTAGGGAAGTCAGAATGAAAGTGTGCAGGGGACGGACAGTGGACCCTAAGCAAAAGCAATCCAAGGAAGGTGACAAGTCCATAAAGCAGGGTCTAGACAGAGCATGAAACCAAGGCACCAGGAGGTGACAAAAAAGGAGGGAAGAGACAGAACACAAGGTGGGGGTGGTCTGGGAGGAGAAACTGACAAAGAACAGTAAAAATGGTGATGGATCCCAATAAGGTTTTCTGCTCACCTCTCTGCCTTGTAAATGAATCTCCTAGGTGTGAATCAACTTCTGTGTAGACCAGAAGGCAAAAATGATGAATCCCACACAAAGAGAAGAAAACCACAAAAAAAGGAGCTGTGGTTGGCTCTGGGGCCAACCATGGCCACACACCATCTCTCCTCCCACTCCAGGCACTGAGAAGCCGCCATTATTTTCCTATTCTTCCAATAAGAAACTGGGATTCAGGCAGGGTTGCAAATAAAGTACAGGATGCTCAGTTAGTTTTGAATTTCAAATTAACAATGAATCATTTTCAGTATAAGTATTATATATCCCAAATATTACATGGGACAGACTTCTGCTAAAAAATGATTGACTGTTTTATCTGAAATTCAAATTTAACTGGGACACACATTACTAAAGAAGAAATCATTCCTGCTTATCTGATGTTTAAATTTAACTGGGCATCCTCCATTTTTATTTGCTAGATCTGGTGACTCTAGATTCAATGAGAGAAAAGAAATGAATGAAAGGGCGAATGAATGAACGAATGGCAGAGGAGTAGTCAAACCAGTTGTAATGCCAGAGTTTTACTATTGCCATTATCATACTACAAGAATAATAGCCACTCCGAGTCCCCAGCCTGCGGGACATAAATCTATTTTCTGTGAGTACCTTACTTCTGAAGTAAGAAAATGCCTTTTTGCACAGAAGAAACTGGCTACGCACAGAATCACTGATCGTAGTGAAGTAAAATTCCATCAGTCTGAGCCATGGCATGTGCTTGGAAGGTGATGAACCCTCCAAACCTTCAGTAAACCTTCCAAGCCTTCAGTCCAGTTAGCAGCTTTGTAATTCAGTAACCATCTGTTCTCTGTGAATCCCACTGTTTCTCCTGTCCCTCTGCTTGCCAAGAGCACCTCAGTTTTGTGTCCTGGGAGCTGGAGACCTTGTCCCTAATCCCAGTTGAGTCTTTGACCTGCTATGTAGCTCCAGAAATAGCTGATCTTCAACTGGGTTTTCTCCTCAGAAGTGTGGGATGTGGATTAACCAGGAAAATGTCCTGTGCAATTGTGCATAAAGCACACACACACAAAAAAAAGCTCACCACTTGTCTCTGTAGTGATCCACCTCAGGGCTTTATTGGAGGGGATACAGGTAGTTACAACATTCAGAGGTGCAATGGCCCTGACCCTAATCTCACTGCCATCTTGAGAGTTCTCTTTTTTTAAATAGTCCTGGCTCCTGTGGGCCTTAGAAAAATGGAGGTGTTAGCCCCAAAGTGATGGCCCAACTCCAATGGTCCCATCCCTGCAAATTCCTCCATTTCTGCCATCCTATCTATGGGATTAGGAATTTCTCCCCCTTATTTCCTTCTCAAAAGCTCTTGTTAAATGGGAACAATCACAGCATTTATCCCCATCTTTGGGTCCTTGGTGGTCTTGAAGGGGCCAGGAAAGTTTGCCTTCAGTGGACATTTTGAGTTCAGAACAAAACCTCCTGGATGACAATCAGTGAGCCAGTCCAGACATGAAATGCTGACTCCTTGAAGACTTGGGTCTAGGCTGTCTGAAATGCTTTAAACCTCTTGTCACTCAACCACTTTCCTTTCTGATCAAATGTCCCCTCCAACTGCAACTCCCGGTCAATGTGAAGAAAAAAGCAACAAATAGTAATTCTTACAAGATCCTAATTGACAAATGAATAATCTAGTCAAGTCCTAGTGGGTGGAATCCTAAATCTGCAAATCATCTGCAGATAATTTCCCTCTCATCTCCTTGGGATATATGTCTCATTCCCCAACCATCTGGCTTATTGGTCTCCTGGCTGGGTCAAAAATAGAGCCAAAGAACTTATCCAGCCCTGCTCACTCAAAAAAAGAAAGAAAATAGCTGGAAGTTCTAGAAGATCCTCTTTGGGTAAATATGTAGTCCCAGCTCCAGCATCTTTGTTCCTCCCAAAGTCAGTTACACAAGTTTGGAAAGAGATATCTTTTCCAAAAACAAACACTTATTTCTTCTTTCCAGCATAGTACGATACTAGAGTACTGCTCTTCCATTCCTCCTGCCTCATCCACTTCCTAGCAAATCTGCTCTGTAATCACGTTACACAATTTTACAAGGAAGAAATCAGAAGTTGGAACATACCATTATCTGTTCTGAATAACCACATACGTCCCATCGGTCCCCTGATTTTCACTGGAAATTGATCCAGAGGTCTTAGGCAAGCACTTTGAATGACAGAACACTCGTCATGGTGAACTGGTTTTGGTCTTTCTCTCTCTTTTCTAAAGAATTACTTATAAATGGTTTAGATTCCGGCTTTGGAGTTTCTGCTCTCTCACACACATTCAGGCTACTGAAAAATTCACAGATTGCCAGATGGTACAACAGCAGTTCTTTGCAAAGAGTCTGAGCTTCCCAGTGAACAAAGGGGATGCGTACTCATGGGGAGAAGTGGCAACGTCAGCGAAAGCTCTGGAGTGGAGGGTGCACTGGGGGAAGGACAGTGGGGTGTGAAGAGGTGAGAAAATGGACCCTTCATCACTAGTGACTGAAAGGAGAGAATTTGACAGGAAAAAAACTGACTTTCTAATAGGTTTTCCTATTTCCATTCCCCATTTTCCAATCCATCCTCAAAGTTCTCTCTCCAAAATATCAACCTCAGCATGAAATTGTCCTTCTCAAAATCCTTCTACATCGTCCATCACCAACAAGGTAATGTCAAAATACTCTTGTGTGGGTATATAAAGCCCTCCAAAATCTGGACCCAAATAATCTTTCCAACTTCTCTTACCACTTCCCTTCACATATATATCCATGTATCTCTGAAACTATGAGAAGATTTAGGAAATTCTTTTCTTTCCATGGACCTTTGTCTACACTTTCCTCCTGGAATGCTGTTCTGCCCAGAGTGCACATGTTCAAGTTACAACCGTCCCCTCACCTGCTCCTGCCAAGATGGAAGTCAGCTCTACCTTTAAGATCTTCCAGAGTTTTATCCTTTCATCTCTGTTATGGTACTTTTTGCATTCTATGTAGCATCAGAGTCGTAGCTGCACATCCTCTGTTTTTCCACATAAACTACAAGCTCCCAATGGGAAAGCTTTGTGTCAACTCAATCTTATTATCCCTCAGACCACCTTGCAAGGCCCATGACATAATAGACCCTCAATAAATATTTACTGAATAAGCAAGGATTCATTCTGCCTTACAACCCAAGATGTCTGTTCTTGGCACCATTTTGTATCTATCTGCCACTGGAGGTAAGATCACTAAGCAACTGTCAAATACAAGCAATTACCGGAAAGATCCCATAGGAACTGACAAAGGACTTAGTCACCCAAACTCTTCGATACTTGGCAGCCAGAGATGAATGTATCAACTAATACATACTGAGTGTCTACAGTATCCAAGCCACTGCATAGACACAGGATAATAACTGCTCTGACTTTTTTAAAGCATTTTTTGTGTCACACACTATGTGGACACCTGACATGCATTGATGTATTTGATACAACTCGAGGGGAGATATAGTATTGTAACACCATCACTTAGCTAATAAATGTTGGAGTCAAGACATCAATGACATGGGGTTGGATATCTAAGAATTATAACACAGTCAGAAATGGAAGACAAGCACAAATGGGCAAAAAGATAACAATATCCATACATCTGAATAACAGTGGGCATATGTGATGAATGTCTAAATGTCACGTGAAGATTTTGGCTACAAAAATTGATATCTTTGATGAGGTAGAATCGGAATTAGGTCTTGAAAAAGGGGTGGTATTTATATTGGCATAGAGCTTGGGTGGGTATTCCAGGTGGAAATGGTGTGTACAATGGGAGAAAAGGGAAAATACTCAAGGTTCTGTGTGATGGAGTAGGCGGTACACAAAGAAAAGATGGAACTAGAAAGTTGGAACCCATCCACCATCCACTTACTTAGACTTTGGAGCACTTTGCACAGTTTATAAATATATATTCATTTGTGTGATTATATGCTATGGGAAGAAGAACTATGCCTGTCATATTCCCTACTGATCTCTCACTGCCATGCACAAATATTTGCTTAATAACCCAACAACACAAGGCATTAGTAAGTGAACAAATGATAGAATTAAATTGTGTCAAATCCCAAAACTCTGCAAGTCTAGGGAGGCTGGTGGGCCAAGCGGAAGAAGTGTAATTCTTAAAAAGAAAGTGCAAGAATGAACTTCACAACTGTGCAGCACCATCTCTTTAGTTGTGAGGAGGAGAGTTATTTTCTTGGACAAAATTCTGTTTCTTTTTTACCACTTGGCTCCGGCCGTCATCCAGTGAAGAGCTTCAATCCATAGGGACATTGTTCTCTAGACTAGCAAGTAGCAGAATCCCTTTTCCTACCCATCTCCCTGAAATGGCCAAGGAAACTAACAAAGGTTTCTCTAGGAAACAAAGGAAGGAGAACATGAAAGAATGATGCATTCACGTTGGATAGATAATCTGTGTTTTTTAGTGAGAAAGTCTAAACCCTCCCTGAGAGAATAGAATTTTCACAAAAAAAAAAAAAAAACCCAACCAAAAAATCCAGCCTGGAGCCAGGCTTTTGTAGCCCCTTCACAACACTAGGTTCCCCCACACGGGAGAGGGAGGGTCTGGGCAGAGGAGACATATATATTAATAGCTCCTGTAAATTACTGATGAACAAGGATGATAAATTAGCATGCCTGGTCCCCAAACCTAGGCCCTCAGCTAGAATCAGGGAAATTTAGTGCTGGAAGGTAATGTAAAGGTTACCCATGAACCCAATGCACTTCATGTTACAGATAGGGAAACTGAGGCTCAGAGAGGAGGCTCATGGTCTCTGTAATATTAGACAGAGCTAGTGAATGACCTGGGGCCAGAAGCAGGTCTCCTCATCCTAACGCAGAATCCTTTCTGCTATGCCGTACTCCCCCTCCGTCAAACCCAGCACATGTTGAATGGGACTTATACAATCTCAGCGTTAAGAGACACTCAGGGGCCAGCAATACCCACCACCTCCCAGAGGACAGATTCCCTCTCTAATGTTCCTACCAGGAGCCTTTCTATCTTCAACAGCTCTAAATTCTGGAACGTTTTTCCTTCTACTATACCAAAATCTTTCCCTCTGTAACTTCTACTCATTGACTAAATTCCTATTTCACCACTCACACTGGCTGTGTGACCTCAGCTAAGTTAACTAGCTCCTTAAGACTGACGTTTCCTTTTGCAAAATTGAGGTTTTTGTCACTATTGAATATTAATTAAGATTATGTAATTAGCAAAAATTTATTAGCACAATGCCCAGCACACAGTAAGTGCCAATTAAATGTCAGGTAAATGTTTATTATTGGTCTTATCCCAGAGCCTGAGTTCTTCATTCGGGAGCTGTCGCTGTCGATGTATCTGGCTTGACCATTTCCAGGGAAAAGGGAGGAAATGGCGGCACCTGAAGCCAGCGTGGGTGGCCCAGAACTGCAGGATACGCTGGGCCTTGGGGACATAAATCCCACCTAGAGCTCAACTCCAGCTGCTGCCCAAATAGTAATACTGTGCTGAAAGGGAGAGTGGGATTATCAGCAGAATCCACACCACAAATCAAGAAGAGATGACTATGAATTGGTTTGATAAATCAATGAAAAGGAAGTGTCCCAAGTGTTCAGGATTGATGCAATATTCTCCAGCACACGTGGCAGGTTGGTGAGGGCTTCACTTCTGCCCAGCGAGTCTCTAAAAGTTCCCATCCCACAAGGAGCACTCATCAGAGATAAGCAATAACACTCAAAAGAGAGAAGTAACGAGTTTGGCACAGAGGAAAGAAGATCCACACATGTGCTTCAGTAGAACAAGGTGGTCTATGAGGCAGAGAAGGGTAGGAGGAGGCTGTGTCAGATGGCAGGGGAAAAGCCAACAAGAAGCCCAGACCCGAGGTGGGAGTAGCAGGTGACAATGCTACCTACATGGCAGCAGGAGAAAACGTCATTAAAAGAAAAAGAGTCACACCCATTAGGATGACCTCTAACAAAACAAAACATGGAAAATAACAAGTGTTAGCAAGGATGCAGAGAAATTGGAGCCCTTGCTTGTGCACTATTGGTAGGAACATAAAATGATATAGGGGCTGTGGAACATAATATGGCAGTTCCTAAAAAAAATTGAAAACAGAATTACCATATGATCCAGCAATTCCACTTCCGGGTATATACTCAAAAGAACTCAAAGCAGGGACTGGAATAGATATTTGTGTATTCCCGTGTTCATAGCAACATTATTTCCAATAGCCTAAAGGTCAAAGCAATCCAGTGTCCTTTGCCAAATGCATAAACAGAATGTGGTCTATACATACAATGAAATATTATTCAGCCTTTAAAAGGAAGGAGATCTGACACATGCTACAATATGGAGACTCCTTGAGGATATTATGCTCAGTGAAAAAAGCCAATCACAAAAAGACAAATACTGTACGATTCCACTTCTATGAGGCATCTAGGATAGTCAAATGCATAGAGACAGAAAATAGAGTGGTGCTTGCCAGGTGCTGGGCATCGGGGTTACAGGGAATTGTTTAATGAGAGCAGAGTTTCAGTTTCACAAGATGAAACAGAGTTCTACGGATGAATGGTGGTGATGGTTGTACAACAACGTGAATGTTTTTAATGTCACTTAAAAATGGTTACAATGGTAAATTTGACGTTATGTGTATTTTACCGTGATTAAAAAAGTTTTAAAGGGAAAATAATGTCAGGAAACCCCCCCCATGGACAACTAAATTCCAAATATTTTTGAGTAAACCTTTCGAATGATGGTCATTCTCTTGTTTGTTTGGCTTCTTGAAAAAGAAAATAAACAAAAACATGTTCCAAATGGTCCTCCTGGGGACAGAGCTCAGAAATATTTGAGACCAATGTCCCAAGACAAAAGACTGGGATATTCACATTTGAGAAATAGGTTGGACCTGGTTTGGGTTTTTTTGTTTTGTTTTGTTTTTTAATAGAAAATCCCATCCCGGTATGCACACGGACAGGGGCAGCCTACAAAGATTCAAAAGGAATCTGTGCCCTCGCTACCGACCTGACTTTTTATGGGGACTCCAAGGAACGATAAGGACACTTCTTTCTTCTCCCTTGTCAGTAGGACTGTCCGTAAAATCCTCTTCTCGTGAATCACCAAGTTATCCCGAGCCCCAGAGATCAATGGACATTCAGAAGAAGATTCCAGATAGAGGAGAGTTTGAAGATAGCACAGCCCAGGACAAACAATGTGGAATTAGCACTTCCCTATGAAACCACGAATGCAAGTCAATGCGAGCCTGTTTATTTTTAGTTACCACACAGGTCTTTATAGACAAGATCTGGGCCGAAGACCACAATAAGAACTATGTTTCACCCTTGTTTTTGTTTTGTACTGCTCTGTTTTTGCTTTGTCTGGATAGGAACTTTGGATTTTTGCACTAAAATTAATACACGTGACTCCCCACCACACACACACGCTCACACTTGTGCACGGAAGGCAGGCTCTTCCACGGCCCTCGAGGCAGCAGCCAGTCCTGTGGGGCTACGTGTTGGCCTGGCTTTTTGGAGAGGGGTGGGGCTGCCTGAGAATTCACAAAAGCATGCTGAAAAAAAAAAAAAAAAAAAAAACTGAAAATAAAAACTAAATTTCTGTTTCTAGAGACATTAAGGTAGGGAGTCATTTAGCAGGGAAAGAAACAAAACTCCAAGTCTGGGGCTTCATCTTAGGAAATGAAGAACCAAACCCCTAATGTGAGATCCCCTATTGTAAACTCCAGTGGTTTTCAATGAAGGGGACACAAGGTAGTACAAGCTATTTTTTGTATTTCAAGTAGCACATTGGAGATTGACTATCTGCTGGGACGTGGTCACATGGATGCACTGAAAAGTCAAGTTGTTTTGGGTTCGAGCTGCAAGCCTCTCAAGTCAGTGTGGCGATGCCGGTTGTCTCATCCCAATCAAAACCTCTGCTTGGCCACTGATGACATTAAGGTCACATTAGAGATGAGTTTTTTTTCCCTTCCCATCTCTGATTAATAAAAGTGAGGCACAGCGGCATTATTACTGCCTATTGCAGTTTGGGAGGCAGAGTCTTACAAAACTGTGGGTTCACCAAGAAAAAAATATAAAAGAGTCCCATAGTGGCAAAAAGTTCGGGACCTAGCCTTGTGCCTCCCCTCCCCCTCCCCTGAACACACACAATTCCAAGGGAATAAACAGGCTTCTCTGGAGCCAGGGTGGAACGTGCCTGTCGTGTGAGAAAACTCAAAGAAAGACAGTGTAAATTAACTGCATCTGGTGAGGTTAGGTGAGAAGGGGAAAGAGATAATTAGTTGGCATTATAGGAACAAGGGCAAAGAACGGAGTTCTATATTTACTCAGAGGAAATCCAAAATAGACTACTTTGCACCCATTTGGTGCTTGGGAGGGAAGTTGACACCTCCAGGTTGGCAGACGTTGAACCCAGAGACCAGAGGCACAGCTCAACCAAACCCCCTCGCATGGCACAAAACACCCTTCCCACCTCCAACAACCGGAGCCTGACTCGCACCCTTTCACTTCCAGAAACGAAAGCAAGAACGCTGAGGGAAGCCCCAAAAGACATTCGGGAGCAATAAGACAAGGTTTCAGTGGGGTAACAATCAAATAAAAGCCTTACCCATAAGAAAGCCAAACAAATGCATCTGTTTATAATAAAATGGGTTCTCTTAAAACTTGATACTGGTCAATTTACGGTACCCTTTGGCATGTATGTTGCCATGAGTAGACGTGCAACATTTCGGAAGTAACGCATATTTCAAGTGATGCAGAGACAACACTGGGCTGTTTTACTGTGCATAGGATAATAGAAATAAATGCCACAGTCACATAAAACTCCATATTATGTAGCCAAGACACAGTTTCAACCATCTCAGAAGAATTTAAAGCATTGTAGCACGAACTATGAGGGCGTCTAACATGAAAATCTTTTCGCTCTGTAGATGCAAAGAGACTGCTTTATTTGTACATGTAACATGTGTGCTACATAGGAAGAAAACATGAGCATGTTCGGCTTTACCTGTGGATGCGGGTTACATGCAGTTCTTTAAAGTAAGAACGGCTGCTAAGCGCAGTCAGTCATGAAGATGTGTGCTCATGAGATGCATGGTGCAGGTGAGCATGCACAGCTTTGCAAACATTTTTAAAGCTGGTTTGTGGGGCGTTTATTACAAGAAAAGATGCAAGAGTCATGAGGTTAGAGGATCTTCTAGACAGAGGAGCTAAAGTTAGGGAGAAAGACTAGATGAAGATTGGTGAGCTCAGTCTACACGTCAGAAAGGACAGGAGCTGAGTCTAGGCTGCTTTCAAGCCCTCCCAGTTCCCCAGAGGACCTGGGAGGTAGGGAAATGAGTAGATTCAAGTTGTCAGTTGAGACAGAGAGAGTGTTGAGAGAATGAGGTTGTGGCCGTGGAGAGCAGCACAGGTGAGAAGTGAAGACAGCTGTGTTCTAGTGCCCGCTCTGCCCCACCCACCTTGCAACCATAGGCAAGTCGTGCCACTACTCTGGGTTCAGTGTTTTCATCTATAAGATGAGAAAGATGACAGACCCCAGAGTACTTGCAACTTGGTATATTTAAGTTCTCTGCACTGCCAAAAAATAAAAATAAAAAACAAAAAAAATCAGAGAAACCCCAAATAGCTCCCTAAAATGCAGCCCACTGGAACCTCCTAAAATGTCAAAGACACCATACACATCCAACAAGCATTTTATATCTGCATATCACCCTCGTCCGAGCATCTCACAGAACACTGCAAAGCTGCTATTGGTATTTCAGTAACCTCCTGAAACCTACAGCAGCAGGCAGCACCTCCCAATCCATTATTATACTACTGAAGATCAGAGATGCTGAGTGCTTTGTCCAAGGTCAGAAGCTAGGACAAGATCAGAATTCCAGCCTCCTCAGTTCCTAAGGCTATGCTATGCTTTCCACGAAGAAACCAAGCTGGCTTTCTGGGAAGAATGCCAGAGGTTCCATTCTCCCAACTGAGAATTCGTTGGAATATTGGAATAACAACTTTGGAGACTGCGGTCTCTCCAATCCATTTCAGGACCTGGCTAGAAATACAAAAACCCGAAGAAAGAAGCAACAGGGAATTATTCCGTTTTTTAACGAAAGAGAAAAAATTAGGGGTGGGAATACGGGGTTTCTTAAAAATTACATGATTGCTGGAAGTTAATTTGGTATTTCTTCGTTGGTTTGTAAGTTCTGTTTCCAATCACAAAACCAGACAGCTGAGGATGGCTAAATCACATTTCAGTGAATTAGCATCTTGTCCCAAAGAATCTTTCCCTTTCCGAATATAACAGAGAACCCAGAACGCAACCCTCCATGGTAAAAGAAATCTCCCTCCATGCAAGAGAGAGGTGGTCACAATCCTTAACCATAATCTAAACTGATAGTCTTCAAACCCAGCAGCAATCACTGAGAATGGCAGAGAGGTCACCACTTAACTTGGGGTATATACTGCCTCTTCTAGAACACTGACTGAGACCACACCCTGCTAGGGGACAGAGATGGCATCATTGACCGTTCTTCACCACATACGATGCCCCTTATTAGGCTGAAGTTAGTGCACCTGGAACAGAATCCACCGCAGATTTAGAGACGCATGTTCCAAAGGAAGATTCTGACTTCTTCCACAAAAGGCCAACCAGCACGAGGTAGCCCTTGTGGGGCCAGTCTACTGTCTGGAGATAACATGAAACCAACCTTACGGCAAAGCCCCAAGTGATCAGATCGGTACTCAGCGTTGAGCTCCATGAAATAAAGAAATAAACAAACAAAAAATCACTTTTTCCCCTACCTGTCGATGATGACAGGGTCTGAAGGAGTCTCATTTCGGTTTCCGCAGCTTTTCTTTTCACAACATCGACTGTAGATTGGGAAGGAGCCGAAAAAGTAGAAGAAATTTGTTAAATCAAGAAAATATGTTGAGCACACAATGTAACAATGTTCACAAAAACGAATCTGTTCACGGTAGCTTCCCACCTTTAAACTGCTTGAGGGCAGAAATTGTGACCATGTTTTATGGAAAAAAAAAAATCAAATCAAATAAAAAACACTGAACCAGAAGCCAAAACGTACTCATTCCAATTCTCACTCTGTGACTTACAAGCCGGCTGGGTCTCAGCAAATCACAACTTTCCCAAAAGCCGTATTTGTAATCTGAATCACGGATGACTGGATTTTAAGATCCATAAGGTCACTTCCAGCTTGGTGTTCAATGATTTTGTGAATGTATAGTTTAGGTCTTTGTATCTCAATAAAGATTTGAAAAAAGAGGGGAAAGGAGAATGTGTCAAATAGACCAGAAGTAGCTACCTGGATTTTTACAAACTTTATTTAAATAACAGCTTTCTACAGAGAACTTAGTGTACTTTATAAATATTTATTCATTCACTCATATCTATCATTTTTCCAAAAGTAAAGGGGGAAGACCAAAATTATGGTGTATGTTTTAAAACAGGAAGAAAATGAGGCAGGGAGCTGTAGGATGATATCTCCAACAATTTTCACCAAGTCTGGAACAGAAGTGGTACTCTCACCATCTGTAGCCCCAGTCCTGAAAACTCTACTTCCCAAGACTTCCCCCCTCACAAAGCACTGGGTGGTGGACAGCCCCTCAATAAACGCTGGTGGGATTAGCTGAGGGGAGGAGATAAAGCAGACCCTTTAGTGTAATTACAACATATAGAAAGTACTCCAAAGGTGAGCAGAGAGCAAAACACCCCAACCCAAAGGTATCGGTTGAAAATACCTAAACAAATGTGAGAAAGGCACGAGAAGCTTGGTGGCAGGGAAGCACTGGGGAATCGCCACCTTGACCCCACCAGGCTGCCCACGTGCTGCCTGTTGGGGGTCGCAGACTTCTGAATACCCCTCAGCTCATTCCAGGCACATGGACCACTAATAACCACAGTTGGTTACAGATGTAGCCTTGGCGTGGCTTCCAAGAAAATCATTCTCATCCACCCCGGTTGGAGAACATGCCTAATAAATGTTAATAATCACGAAACTATATGTGAGCACTGCCCTCCCCATGACAGTTTCTCTGTAGCTTAAGTCTGATGTGGTGCCATAGAAAGATTGCTGAACTGAGAATCGGGGTTCTGGCGTCTAAGCTGTCACCAACCAGCTGCATGAATTTAGTCAAATCTCTTTAACCCCTCTGGACTTTTTCTTCTTTACATATGAAATAAAGTTGTTGGGTTAATTATCTGTAGAGTCCCTTCTAGGTTTAAGTGCATGTGGCTATGGGGTCCCATGAGCACCCTTTGAAAGTGACAATAACGTAAGGAAATGTAGAAGCCGTGGGGCAGCAGTGACCTACAGGCCTAGCACCAGCCCAGTCCCAGGTTTGCTCTGTGGCTCTCTGCAGCCCATTTGCCCCTTCTCTGATCCTCCCCAGAATTAAACATAAACAAACAGATATTTTAAAACATTTAAAACCCATCTCTTTCATGCAGGGATGTGTGGATTAGTCGGTGAACAGTTCTGCCGTCCTCGGAAAGTGAAATATACTTGAGAGACACTAAAGCATTTCACCAAGTGGGCACAAGGAGGTTTAAGAAATTTAATCAAATTAGTAGGAAGGAAAAGAAAAATGGTCTCAACTTTCTTAAATACCAGAGTTTGCCGCTGGGACTTTCTGAAATAATATTTGGCCTTTGAAATTATATTAGGTCTTAACTTTTAAAATTTCAATCCATCCCAAGATTAACACCAATAAAAATGCAGGCCAGCTGCTCTCCCACCTTCCAAAACTCTTGTCTGTCTTCCCAAATCCCTGCCCCCACTCATTTCTGTCTCCCACCTCTCCTCTTTCTGAAATATCGCTTATGTCAACCTAATACCTTTGCAGCTCGGGCAAACCGCTCTTCCTAGCAACACAATTTCAAAAGGCCCATACATGCTTGTTACCCAAAGACCTTCAAGCCAGGCTCTCCTTTGACATCGCAGCATGTCAACCTAACCCCAAATATGTGTGCGATGCCAGGTACAATTTAATTACAAGAGTGCACACTGTCAGAATGTGCCGAGCTGTTTAGTTTGGGTAGGAAGGATTCTGAGGAGGCAGAGCAAGTTTGCAAAATTGCTCAGCTGAATTCAGCTGCTTTCCATGGGGATTTCCTCTGGAGGAAAAGAAAAACAGATAAAAACGTAAGCCTGGTGCCAGTGTGACACAATGTGGGGAATCAGCCCAGGAGGTAATGATATTCAAAGAAAAATGCAAAGGAACTTTAGGATCCAGTTCCCCATTTTCCAACAGTAACATATTCAAATACAATCTCTAAGGTTAATATTCAGCACAGAAAATGTATAGAAGACACTCACTTGGCTGTGGAACTACAACAGTAAAGGTATAAAAATAATAAAACTTGGTTGTATTCACCCCATTTGAGCCCTTTTTAAAACTTCTGGGTTCTAAGTTAGCCAAAGCAAATTATTTAAAAAAAAAAAAAAAGAAGAAGAAGAAAAGATCTCATTAATATGTCCTAGTTATTCTTTGTTTCTTAAATGACATTCAGTCCTCATGCCAGCAGTATTAGCAGGAGCAAAGGAAAAGGGGGAACCTAAGATGTTTAGGAACCCACATTCTCCAAACACTGTGATAGCTGACGCCAAGGAATTGAGTCCCTGAATTACCCAGATGCCAAACTCAATTCTCTCTTCCCTTTGCTGTATGGATAAAGCCAGAGTGACCAACTTCAGGTTCAGCTACTATAGTTAAAAGGCTTTTAGGATTCTTTTCTAACAAGCAAGTCTCTAATTCTGAAGTTCCTTATAAGTGATTTTTTTTAAATCAAAAATGACAGTAAAATAGGGGGGGAAAGCAAGCAAGAAAGAAAAAAACTGAACTTGGCAATAGGCTAAGATTGTATTCCTAACAATCCCAGAGAGGCTCAGAGGTGTCCCCCTGCCCCCCACCTAAATGAACGAAAATGAAAGCTGGTCCTCTGTTTGTGTCTGGCTTGGTTTGGTTTATTTTATTCTAGTACTTATTTGGAGAACCTTTTATTTAAAACACCCTCAATGTGTTCACAGGCCTCTTTCATTCTACCTCTGCCTGGTGTGTTTGAAGAGAGAGAGAAAAAGAATAAAACAAGTTGGAGGTGGGAGGAGAGGGAATATGAGAAATTTTATCACAATCCTCAATTGTACCTGCATTTTTCAGAAAGAAAAAAAAAAGAAGAAGAGGGATGAAAGCTGGCTTGGGAAGGAGGAAAAGCCCCAGCCTTAGACAGAGGATGACCAGTCAGCCAAACTCTGGCTTGCGACAAGCTTAGATGTCCCTTTCCCCTCCAAAATCGTTTTTAAAATTCAACCCTCAACTTTCAAAAATCTGTCTCTAATTTCAAACTCAAATAAGCGCACAGCATGGTGGCTTTTGTTTTGTTTTCTTCTCCCCAACTCCTCCCTGCGATTGCATAACAAAAGTGTCTAAATTCACACCATCTGGCCGATAAAGACACTGGCCCCACTGCCCGGCTGGTCCATCTGATTAGTGCCCTGTCTAGGCTGCGCCTTGTGGCGAAAAGTCACAGCTGTGGGGTTTGCTCGCGCTCAATACAACTCTGTTATTAGCCAGCTGTAGGCCTTGAGACGACTTCTGTTCAAATTATAATATCTTTTAACCCTCTGAGCATTGAGGGCTCAGGGGTGGCTGGCAGCGACATAACAACTAGATTTCTCCTTGCTAATAATTGGCAAAATGAACCAAAGCGGGGAAGAGAGGAACAGAGACAATTGGGGAAGGGAGAGAAAGTTATTCCTAAAGAGATTTATCTTGTTCCTTTGTTTTGTTTCCCCCCTCAAAGCTAAACACCAATTTAGGAGCCTTTTACTAAAGATTACAGAACATAAAACCATTTGGGGAGGTGCCCAGGTATGTCAAATAACACCATGCAAATGAAACTAAGTACCTGCAATAACCCTTGAGAAACAGGGCATCAGATTCATTCCAAAATCATTGCCTGCTACAACTGGCTCTTAAAATGTGAGAGAAGGAACTCCCCCCGCCCCTTCTTGGAGAATTAACCAGCTCTGACAGATTGAATGAGAACTTCCCTTTCAGATGCATCCAATATTTGCCTTCACCCATCTCATCTACTCAGACACATACACAAACACACACACACACACACTGCAGATAGTACCCATCCAATGGATCATTTATTTACCCATAATTAATATTTGTTTTAAATTCTAGTTTGGGAAGAAAATAGCAGAGCATCTTCCCAGGTCTCCAACGCAGAGAAGTTACAGTACATTAAATTTTTATATTGTGTTACTAATGCAGACTAAACTAGAGGCTTTAAAAATTGATGCTGCTACTTAAACAGCATAAAATGAGGAGGATTTGATTGGGCTTAAAAATAAAAATGTCAGCCTTAACTACAGCTGGATGGGTCGTGCAAGTATTATTTAAAGTGATAGGTATAATTCATTAGACAATGGGCTATTTTTGTTGTTGTTGTTTTGTTTTCTTTTCTTTTCAGAAGGTAATCTCTCCAAACAAAGCCATTTCAAAGTATAGAGAGGAATTTTTAAAAACCTGCCTTCAATTAACCAACAGAATCAAAGCATTCTATTTAGTCTAGGTGTTACATGCAAGTACATCTTGGAATTGTAGTTTCTTTCTGAACAAACCTATCCAGGGTCCCTGGCATAAGGAAGTATCCATCTCCTTACTCCTTCACCCAATGCCTCGCCCAGCTACTCAGGCAAGGAAGCTGAAGCCACTGGCAGAGTTGAACTTTGCATTTGGAAAGTTTGTTTTCCTAATACTTGGTCAAAACCAAAACAAACATGTCTGATTGTTATGGTTTCTTCCTGGCTAGGTTGGGGAGAGAGACAGAGCTTCAGGGAGCTGCCCATAAAACAGTCCCCACTAAATCAGATGGGCTGCAATTACCCCAAACTAGCAAGTCTGGAGTGGGAAGACATTCACGAAAGCAATAGCAGGGCAAGGAAGAATTGAGGCTGTCCTCCACAATCAGAGATTTGAGAGAAAGAAAAACATGTATGGAACAGACATTCAGATTTTTACAGTAAAATAACCACACTCTTCCCAGAGTTTCCTTTTTGTGGCCTTTCCCCTCTCACTGTGGGATCCCCAACACTCAGTCCAATGCCCGGCACATACCAGGCACTCAATAAACATTTGTTTAAAGTGTGAAAAAAAATCTTCTCATAGAACAATACACAAAAACAGAATAAATGTGGATAAATTTCTTCTGATTTCATTTTCTTCCAGTCGGGAAGAAGAAAAGGGGTAATGCACGGGGCTCCGAAAAGAAAACGGGAAAGGCGGGGAAAGGTGGAGAAATGAGAGTTGACTGCACCTTTCTCAACCGGACCCTCAGAATCCAGCTGTTGCTCCGACCACTTATCTGCCAGATGGGACCCTCTCCCTTCTGCCACCCCTCCCACACACTGGTGGGCAACTGGACCCCTCTTTCTACCTGGTAGTTCCTCCTGACCTAAGAAACTCCCCCGACACATCAAGTCACAGGAGAACCAACCCCCCATCACAGGCAGATGCCTAGGGTGGGGAAGTTTCCCCCCACCCAAAAATGGGCAGCTAAACCCTCTGGTGGTCCCTGGCCCAGACTGTAAGGGCTTTGACTCAGTAACTCCACAAGTGGCCCAAGCAGGCCTCGCAGGAAGGGAGCAGTCGCCAATGGGTTCAAGGAAGGTCCTGGATCCCAACCCCATCCCGGCCTCTGCCACAGACCAGGGGCAGTGCCGGGGACAGTGGAGACTCTGCAGGTGGCCTAGGAAACTCCTTCGACACCTTAAAGGTGGAATACTGAGTCGTTCTAAGTTTCCTTTCCGAGTCCTAACGGACATGCCCTAAGAAACTTGCCTTAAAGGAGGCTAATAATGGTGGTCCTGCCCGGGGCCGGCCACCCCGCTGCGCCCTCACCCCTGAAAGTCAGTCCGAGGCCTGAGCCCGCAGGCCGGCTCACCTGCCCGGCCCCCCGGCCAAGCCCCGAGGAGAAGGCGCTATTACCTGCACATGACTTCGTGCGTCAGGAGCACTCGGCACATTTCCGGATTCTTATTCTGTCCCTCGTAAGCTATGGGCTGCGAAGCGGGTACAGGCAGGAAGGGAAGACATGGAGGGTGGTGGACGGACAAAGAGAGACGGGACTTCAGAGAAGGCACAAAATCGTTTCCCCTCTCGCTACCTGCCACCGCCCGAGCACTTTCCCGCAGCACGGAACCTGGGCGCTTGCCCGGTTGACTCAGCTGAAATTAATAGAGAAGTTCGCCCCGGCGAGGACACGTTCTTAGCAAAAAGGAAAGTTTGGGGAGACTGAACGTCCCAATAACTGTTTCCTCTCCTCATCCTGTCTTTCACCTCCCCCTGCCCCCAGTGTCTTCCCAAGCCAGGTAGAAACAGGTCAATTCGTGAGAGTAAAAACAATTTTCCCTGAGTGGACGAGGTGCGGGGTAACACGGAGGGGGGCGTGGAGTCTACCCAGGAAGTTGTGGACAGGGACGGTTAGAGACAAGGGGCGGGCAGAGGATCAGAGACAGGCGGGGAGGAACCAAGTGGCCTCCTGGCTCACCTGCTTGGTGACGGAGTCGATGAGCCTGACGTAGAGGTCCTGCTCCGTGCGGACGCCTGCGGGAGGAGAGGAACCCGCATGAGTCAAGGGCGGCGAAGCCCCTTCCCGGCACCCCGAAGCCGTCTTAGCCGCCGCAGGCTCCAGGCAGAGCCCTCTTAGAGGCAGAGACCTCCCACCCCCAGCTGCAACCAAGCCTCCCGCAGGTTGCGCCCTGAATCGAGGTCAGCTGCGGAAACACGCGCGCCTCCCCGGCGCAGAAGCCTGCGGCCCGCGCCTGCCCGCCGCGCGCTCACCGTTGCTGTAGAGGAGCTGCAACTTGTAGTGCGTTCCATTGTTGGTCTTCTCGTTGCCTTGTTCCTGAAAAGACAGGCAGCTGCACTGCATTCCCTTGGTTTCCAGACTCCCAAAATGAGGGAAAGACGAAAGACCCGCCCCCACACCAACTCCCGCCGCCGTGCTCCCCATCAAACAGCAGCTTTGGACAACCCCGACCTGCCCCAGGTCAAAGGGCAGGAGCGTCTGCCCACAGGTGGCTGTCCTCGAAAACTTGCCAAGGCTCCCCGCTACTCGACCCTCTCCAGCCCTCTGTCCCTCTTCCTTTAAAATGTCCTCAGAAGTGGGGCCCCTGAGCCGCGACAACTGGACGAGGTGCCAAAGCTGCCTTTACACAGGCGCTACCCAACCCATCCGGCTCTGTCTGTCCTTAAGAAGCCCCTGGCACTTGGACGGGCAGCATTCTGACCTATCCCAAGAGGACTGAGCCAGCAGGGGCCATGAACTCTGGTACTGAGTTCCGGGTTCAAGAGGGACTTTGGGAAGCGCCTGCTCTAACGTGCACATCGTACAGCTGCGCAGACTGAAACCCAGAGAGGGCAAGGGATTTTCCTTTGGTCACATATCTGTTTAGGTGGACTGTCCTTCATTTGAGATCAAATCCAGCGCCAGATCCGGGCTTGAGTTTGGGGGAGGCGCACTGCCTTGCAGAATGAGAGGAGGAGAAGGCAGGGCCTGAAGGCCGGCCGAGGCTGGACTGTGGGTTTCCATCTAGTACCGATTTGACCCATTCTGCTGGGGCTAGCAGGTGCAAAATAATGAAAATAACCCGAGAAGGGCATCAGGGGCTTTGGGTGTACTTTATAACTACAATCTAGTCGGAAGGGCATTTGGTCCGCGGTCAGAACATAACCAGGTGTTGCTAAAGACCCCGAGGCTCATGCGCAGAGCCAGAGCGTTCCTGCTGCACCCAGTGCAGGAACAGGGGTGGAAGGAGGTTCGGGAATCGACTGATTTAGAGTCTGGGATTGAGAAGCCTCGATTTATCATCCCTGATGATGCAAGTGGAAAAGTGTCACGAGTGACAGATGGAATCTTTAGTGCTTTGCAAGGAGGGAGTTATTAGGCCGCGGAGAGGGCGGGGGGGGGGGGGACGTTCCGCTTACTTTGTCGTTCTCCACAAAGTCCACGAAGGCCGTGCGCTCGATCTCCACCGGCTGCCCCTGCCTGTCGTAGAGCGCCAGGACAAAGTGAAAGAAGTTGGATTTCCTCAAGTTGGAGGGAGGCTGCTTCTCAAAGTGGGCCCGAGACAGGGCAACCCCGCTGCGCAGGAAGAGACACGGGGGACACCGGACACGGGGAAGGAGAGAAAGACACGATGTTACTATGGAACCCATGCAACACTGCAAAGGGGCAAAAGTCCAGGTCCCGGGTCCAGAGTCCTGAGCCCTTCCGGCCTTTCTTCAATTTGGATTAAGAAGCGGGGAATACTTAAAGGAGTCGCAGTGGCCACAGGGGTCTGGTGGCAGAGCTGACACCTGGGGCCGCTACCACCACCCAGTGGTCCAGGCTCCTGGCATCCTACCAAGAGCAGCTCACCTTCGGGCCTTTAGAGGAAACTGAAGGACCCCGGCTGCAAACCAAGGCCTGGAGGGTCCCCCAGGCGGTGGCTTGTGTCCTATCCCGCGGGCCGCCCCTGTCTTCTCCCTTAAGTGGCACCGCGGCTGGATTACAATGCAGAGCTAGGACCCAGGGTTAGAGAAATAAGTGCCTGGTTTGCTTTTGAAGACGTGACCCTTTTCCTCCGTCTTCATTTGAGTTACCTGTCCTGGTGCCACTGCCCACAATGCCCCCCAGGCCAACTCGAAAAGGCAGTGGGCAAGAACCCTGCGGGGGGCGGGGGAGGAGGACAGGCGGATAACCCAGGGCCCAAGTCTCGGTTCTACAGGCCTCACCCCACTGCTTCCCTCGCTCTTCCGAAAAGTTGCGCCCAGGACAGAGGCAGGGTGGAATCCCCACAACCAACACCAAAGAGTCACGGGCCACTGCCAAGAACGACCGATACCAGGGACCCTCGCCCCTAGAGCTGCTGGGCGTAGAGAAGCCAAAATGTTAAAGCAGAAAACACCCTTGCCTGGGGCCAAGGCAATCCCCACTCAAGCTGTGTTTGCCGGCAGCGCCAGCCAAAATCGCTGGCCATGAAACCCAAGTTGGGGGACCCGGGAGGCGCCCTGGAGCGTTGTGAGTGTGTGCACACACTTCCCTGCCGACCTGTCTCTGCCCGGGCCAAACTGGCCACCAGATCACATTTAACCGAAGACTCCGGGCGCAGGCGAGCGCACAGAAGGCGGGAGCTGCCCCAGGCGCTGGGGTTTCCCAACCTGTACCCTGGTGCTCGAACACTTTCACTCTTTTGAAGGGTGTAACACATGGCTAGAATCCCTTCGTTCCGACTGCCTGTTCCAGCTTTAACAAACTTTTTGATCGCGGGAAGGGAGGAAGGTGGGACAGGCGTCCTTAAGGAGCCTGGTTAAGGAAATACGCCGCGGAATCGGCTCGGCGGTGCTGCCTTATTTCCCTCGGCTTGCAAGCCCAGCGGGTCCCCAGACAGCTTCGGGAAGCCACCGCCGAGATACGCGATCTGACCGACGGATACCAGCGCATCCCTGACCCAGGCAAGCGGGAGGGAACCGCCGCCGGCCCAAGTCCTGGAGCGATGCGACTTCTGCTTCCTCGCCTCCCAGGGTGGCAGCCGGTTCGCTCTACCCGGGACACCTGGCCTGTCTGAAAAAGGGGTAATTTCCGTGTGATGCTGGGATTTAAAGGACGATGGCCAGGAAGGCGGACGCGGAGGCGAGAGTTCGTGGGTTCTTTGGAGGTAAGAGAGCTGCCTCTCACAGTCAAGGACGTGGAGGCCACAAATCCCAGCCCAGCAGTGGTGATGAGGGAGTGGGACCGGAATGTCCTCGTAGGCTGGCATTCTGGACCTGCTGTTTACTGTCTCAGCACGCGGACCCTTCGAAACAAAGTCAACTTCAGGGACCTCAAAACTAGAGGCTGGCGATTCCTGTGCCTGCCTCGCAGCTGGTCTCCTTCCCTCGCCTTTCTTCTTCCGCAACTCCTACTGCTTCTCCTGCGTCTTTGCTCTTCTCTTTCATCTCTTCTCTCTCCCATCTCCCCGGCTCCGAGCGTCTGGCCCCCAGTTTTATCTCTGAGCCGGGACCCTCCAGCCTGTCTGCCCTCCCGGAGCTGCGGGCCGCCGCGCCTTCCCCGGCAGCCGCCCCGGCCTCTCCCGCTCCTCTCGCCGCCGCCACCATCTGGCCGTGGGGCTCCGGGGCTCCAGGGCTCGCCCGGTACGATGCGGGCGCAGAGGCGCTCACGGGCGGACCGGCGAAGCCCGGGAGTGGCCGGGGAGCCGCTCTCCTGCCGCGGCCGGCTCCGGTCCTCGCGCTCCGCTCCGGGCCAGGGCTGCTCGCAGGACTCGGGCCGAGCTGCCAGACGGTGGATGCTACTTGTTATTTTCCCTCCCGGAGAGTGGACTGTGCGGGAGGAACTCAAACGACCCAGGCAGTTGAGAAACTCTAGTGCCTGCTGCCGGGTGAGGGTTCCCTGCCCGCAGCGACCCGCTTGCCCGAGGGCGAGCCTCAGCGCGCCGGGACCGCGCGACAGATGGGGGCAGAGAGCGAGAGAAAGGGAGAGAGGGATGGGGAACCGGGGAGGAGGACACAGGGCGACAGACACAGTAAAGCCAGCGACTTGGAGAGCATAATGACCGTGCGGCCATCCCGTTACCTCTGCGCGGCGACGTTGGCGTCCACCACCCCGACATTCCGGACCCAGGACCTGACCGAATCCATCTCGGCGCCCAGCGACTTCTCTTTCAGAGCTGGTCCTCTTCCTAAAGTATCTTGAATCCCAAACATTTAAAAAGTGTGTGATCCTCTACTGTCGCTTTAAAAATAAGAGTTACAGCACAGTCCTGCCTGTTCCCGACGCTGCCAGCAAATCGTCTCCTTCAAAGCAATCCAAGAAAAGCGACCAAGTGCCGAAGTTTGAGTCTCTCTCGGGAAAAAAAAAATAGTAATAATAATGATAACCCGTCCTTTGCTTCCCTATCTAGGTGCAGGCTGCTGTAGTCGAAGTTCAGGCTGAAGCCTGCGCAAGTTCAGCTCTGCCGTCTCAGCCCCGCGCCCTAGGTCGCTCGCATCCTCCCAGCCGCAGCGCTGCCTCCTGCGAGTGATCACAATTTAGCAGCATCACCTGTTCTGGGAGAAACTGGAGGAGATTGATGGCTGCCTAATCTCTCCCCTTCCTCCTGGTGCCCCCCTCCCTGCTCCTCCCCACCGCTCCAATTTAGAAAAAAAAAAAATCCCCAACAGGATCAGTTGTAGAAGGAAGGGGAAGACCCGGAGCCGAGAGGAGGCGGTGGCTTCGAGCGCCGCGGAGCCGGGCTGCAGCCGCGCGCGGGCCCCATGAATGGGTTACTACGGCCCCGGCCGCCGGAGGCGGAGCCGAGGCCCGATAAGGAGCCTCATTTGCATGGACGCTCGGGATTGGCCGGCGGCGGGCGAGCCGGGCCGACGTCCTCCGGCGGCGCGCGCCACGCTCTGCGTTGCCGGGAGTCCGGGAGGTGAAAGGGGACAGAAAGCTGCGGGCGCCGCGTCCTTGCCCGGACCCCGCGTGCGTGCGCGGGATGGGGGTTGGCCCCCCCAAACCGCGCACGGACTTGGGGCAGCGGGGCCCTGCGGGCTGGGGACGCGCCCGCTCGGCCTGGCTGCGGGAGCGGGAAGCCTCCGTGGATCCTGCCTCTCGATGTAGGTTTTTTGCAGCCTGCCGTGGGGCACATGCGTTCCCGGGGTTCGGTCTGTGCGTATGTTGGGGAAGACGCGGAGAGTGTGGCCACGTGCACTTATGTCCTTTGCAAACGTCCCCCAGAGCACGCAGCTCCCCGAACGGCTCTCCCAAGTCTCCCGGAGTCCCGCGGTGACACCCAGACTTGGCGTGAGGTTGGCAAGTGGTGGGGAGAGGAGGCTATAGGGACGGGGGCGAGGTGTGGACGGGCGAGGCTCAGGTGCTGTTCAAATACACACAGCGCCGCGAAAACGGTCACGGAGCCTGGGAAGACGGCCGCACCCGTGCACGTGAGAGGTCGCCGGCAGATCGTGGCGGGCTGGGCGCAGGCCCGCGAGCGCCCCCTCCTCTCCGCTCTGGGTCCCCCGGGCCTCGGGGCGGGCGGGAGAGAGGCGGGGACAGCGGGAATCTCGGAAACTTCGCCCACGGCGCGCGGTGGCCGCGGGCTGGTGGCCGGGAGGCGGCGGCAGCAGCTCTGCCAAACAGCTGAAACCCTAGACGGCTTTTTCACTACGCCAGGCAGCGCGCGGTGCCTATTAAAAAATCCTGGCTGGGTGTTATTTTCTTGCTTCTCCTTTTGTATTCTGATCTGTGCATAGATCTGCCGCTGAAATGTAGAACACCAGCGCGAAAACAGATTTGGAGACAATGAATGCAAATCTGTGCTCAAAGGCCATCTGCCGTGGAGGAGACAATCAGCTGTTCGCAGTGCGAACGACTGCGCCCCAGTCCCCCGGCCTCATTACGGAGAGGACATTTGCGAAAGCCTGGATCACATTCGCGAGACTCTCCCCCCACGTAGGACTCAAGCGTCACTTGACTCCCGAGCAGACCCCTTAGGTGTAGGTGAGCGCTCGCACACGAACTGCAAGAGTTTGCCGCTAGAGGACACAGCGCCTTGCACCGCGTCTGCCTGGGCGGACTGGAAGCTTGTACTTTCTAGAAAACGCGGCTCTCTTGAGAAAGGGACCCGTCCACGCCTCCACCCCACCCCGGGGGCAAACCGCGACCCCAAACTGCGTGATCGCGCTCTGGAAGCGCTGGTCTTCACTGCGGAGATTCGCTTGAAAGCCGATGGGGGTCGGGAACGGGTGCGTGGACCTTCTCCGCACAGACCCGGGGTCGAGGGGGCTGGGTGGTTGATTGGGGAAGGATGTGGGGAACCTCGCCTCTGGGTTGTGTTAACTGGGGTACCCGGACCCCAGGGCTCTGGCTTGGTCCTACCTGTTGGACCAGAAGGGGCGGGGTACGCTGTGCAGGGCGATCCGAAAGTGGAACGGGTGGGTTGTGTAAAAGCAAAATAAGACAGGAATGTCCAAAGAAAGAAGAGGGCGGTGAGAGAGAAATTTGTAGGGATGAAATTTACTACCCTGACTCGGCAACTCTTTTACATGCAGGTTTTACGGATAATTTCGGTCTCTGCAAAAACTAACCACCCGGAGCCTTCTGCCCTGGCCCTTTCTCTTTATAAATCTCTCCGAAGCTCAAGTAACTACCCCCTACTCCTTCCTCAACTAGGGTTTGCACCCAGCAAGGCCAAGGCCTCGGGTTCCTTGGCGGAGGGTGTGCAACAGCCGTGAGCCCTTTCATGACGTGGGGATAAGCTTGATTTTTTTTTCCAAGGGGCCTTTGATCGGCAGCACCTAGACCCTGCCCAGCAAAGGTGCGCAGCGCACCCTGAGGGCCAGCCGGTCAGCTGTGGGGCTGGCCCTGGCCCGGACAGTCTGCCCCTTAGGCTCAGGTTGGCTGGGGTTAAAGGGCAAAGCCGAGGTCGGGGGCGCCGGCTTTTCTTGCCGGCAACAGCTGCCACCCAAATTATGCCCCTCAGGAAACGAATGAATTGCTCCTTTCTCCCAGCTCCCTGCTGCCCGCCCCAAAACAGACGGCAGCGCTCAGAGGGCGCCCTTCCCCGCCCCAACCCCCAGAGACAAGTTCAGGGGCCGCGGTGCCCGGCTGGGAGACCATTTGGGAGAGCCGTGGCCCCGAACTTAGGCAGCCTGGGGGCCGCGCTGCTCTGGCCTGCTGCGCTAAGCGCGCCCTCCCTACGGCCACGCGGCTAGGAGCTCCATGGGCGGCTCGGCGCGGGCATCGAAGTTCCTTTTTGGCCAAGGTAAAGTTCCTGGGCCAGCTCCAGAAAGAGGGGGGACGGCTTTGGGACCAGCAGGGCGGCGTTTCGGCCAACCGAGGTTGGGTTGAATTACCTTTGTATAGGTTTTGTGGAGGAGTGGGCACAGAATCGGCCACCAGCGCCAAAAAAAAAAAAAAAAAACAGGCATTGGTAGGGGCTGGGATGAGCAGCCGCTGCTGAGCCTGGAGGGTCGCTCCCATCTCTGTCGCCTCCAGCTACCAGCAAACAAACCTCCCTTTCCAACGTGCGGCACAACACCCGCCCAGAGCCGCGCCGGGCCCGACAGGCGCAGCTGCGGCCCGGGGAAGCCCGACCCGGCGGGGGTGCCCAGCCCGCGCTCCTCCGGCTCCGGCTGGCGAGCTTCGTTCCCCGCCTCCCCCGGGTCGAGAAAACTCCAAAATGAACACTATTAAAACTCTTCACGATAGTCTATGTACTCAAAACTAGGGTGGCGGTGGCGGCATTCTATCTTTTACCCTGTCCTGTCCTTTGTTCACCTTACCAAATAAGCCCCCGCGGTTTTTTTCCTGTCCGTGTTTCACATCTGCACCTCAGTATGATATGTTCAATTTCCTCCTAATTGGTTCTAAGGCCCGTTTGCCCCGTCTGGTCCGGTCCAGTCATCGTGGGTACCAAGTCTCTCCTTCCGATCAGAAGTTCGGAAATTTTCCTTAGAAACTGCTCTCCAGGGGCCGAGTTCTGGTCCGGTGGGGCCCTGAGGTGAATTCAGAGGTGTCAGAATACACCCCCGCCAAGACCTGCACCCCCACCTCCAGACACACACCCGTGGCGCCTAGGTCTACGCGTCCCAAAGCACAGAGCCGGACTACTGCCCAGGGAATTCGATCCGCAGGCACAGCCAGTCGGGGTTTTGTAAGTGAAATAAGTGGCAGTCCCCCTGGCCTCTCTTCGGATGTGAATTTTCCAAGTTGGGGTGTTTCTTTTTTTATATAAACTGCAACCTTTGCTCTTCATTGTCCGACTAGAAATAGATGGCTTTGCTCACTGTCTCAGAGTCCCGCAGAGTATCTAACTCACAATTCTTCCTAAAATGATTTCTTAAAATATTCAACTTCATTAACTCTCAACTCCGAATTGCAACTTTGGCGTTTTCTTCCGGAAACTAGACTTGTATGTTCCATAAATGCAAATTCCCTAGAGAGAGACGAGGGAAAGGAACTACTTTATTCATAAAAGCATGGCAGATATCTCATGTGAGGACTCCACCATCGATACCAAACAGTTCCCTTTTAAAAGAGTTTGGTAAGAAGTGCATTCGCTTATTGTTTTGTCTTTTTCATAGGGAGATTGGAGCGGGAACAGCTGCAGAAATACTGAGACGTGGAAGAACGTTTTATACTGGGCGACGCGTCCAGGTCACTGCAATGAATTCATCCAAAACGGACTGAAGGAACTAGTCTTTCCACCCTAACACTTCTACCCCAACACTTGGCAACTCCAGAAAGTCTTCCCCCTCTTTTCTTCTTCCTTTTCTGTAGTCTGCGCCTCCTCCCTTCAGTGTTCCCATTCAGAAATATCCTTCCTCCCCATTCCCTTATTCCGGGTACAGAGCGAGCCAGGGAGCCCGAGCCGGGCAGAAAAGTGGAAGGTCAAGAGAACAAAGTCTCGCAGCCACAGCCGCCTTGGGAGCGCGAGCGGCGGCCCGGGAGGTGTGTGTGTTGGGGCCAGGCTGTCTGGGCAGAGCAGTGACTCGGTCGGCTTCCACAGGAACCTGGGGACCCGATTTCCCCGGTGGGTGGGAGGGGTGGCATGGGCGTCAAGCCGTCGCTTGGGGCTATGCTGGAGTAAACCAGCCGCTTGCCGTCCCTTCCAGGAACCTGTATACGAAGGGGGTGACATCTACTTCACGACAGTACTGAGGGCACAGCGATCCGGGGGCAAATTGACCCGAATTAAGTAGGCCGGGTCTAGCAGGTCTCCGCTAAAGGTAAGACTGAGAGGAAGGTGCTAACGAGCCGAGCCAGGATTTTACCCAGCACTTTCTGGGTACCAGGCACTGCCAACACTTTCTCACCCTTAAACTTGGCAACAACACTTCAAGTGGGACTCATTTGCCCCTATTTTACAGATGGGCAAAATGAGGATAGGAGATGACAAGTGCCATCTCAGCTGGTAAATAGGGAACAATGACCCTCGCCAGTCTTCCACTTTCAATAGGCCACAGTGGCATATTGATGCAGGCGAAGGCCTTCAAAAAAGAAAAAGTTAAATGTGACTTTCCTCCTCTCTCTCTCTCCCCTCTCCTTTTTTTTCGGTCTCTTAGCTCAGTTGAGGGGAGAAATAACCGAAGAGCTGCTCTGAAATGCGCCCCTCTCCCCGGTGCTCCCGCCCCCAGCCAGCCGGCAGGGGAAAGCCCGCGGGACCTCCCGGCTCCCTCCCGGCGCGCGGCGGAGGTGTGAGCGATGTGTTGATTATTCATATTTTTGCCGAGCGCACACGCTGCCGCGCCGGGCGCAGCCACATTTCACACGTACGCTCACGTGCACACATGTGCACGCGCCCACCCCGGCCTGGCGCGCCCTCCGCGCCCCAGGGCCCCAGGGCCGCCCTCAACGGATGGCAGAGAGGTGACAAAAGGCTCCCGCTCATGTCCTCCTCCCCAGGTTGCCTCTTCCTCCAAGCTCCCAGAAACATACCCTTGGCTTCCAGACCCACCTTTGCTCTCCATGAAACACTTGTCTTCCCAACTCCCCTCTTTGGGAGGGCGGCACTGTTGCGGGGGGACTGGGGGGGGGGCTGCAGCTACAAATATGGCACCATCTAGAATTTCATTCCATTCGACACTTGGCGATCTCCTCCTCCTCCTCCTCCTCCTCCTCCTCCTCCTCCTCTCTCTCTCTCTCTCTCTCTCTCTCTCTCTCTCTCTCTCACATACACACACGCACACGCACACACGACCCTCAGGTGGCAAGAGAGAGAAAATCGGGAAGGGGGCCTTGAGTACAATGCAAGCTTTCAGGATGTCTTTAACTTATAAAGTGGACTTCTAACTGTGGGGTCTCCTCAAACACTGCCCAAGGCCTAGAAATTCCATTTGTGGCCCATAGAACACCACTCGCACCCCCACCCCCACCTCCACACCTCCCGGGAGGCGGACAAGTCTTTCGGGGCGCCTGGGTCCAGGGCACACGGGAAAACAGACATCGCTCTCTGGGCTGCGCAACTCCGTCCCGCCCTCCAAGGGGCGACGCAACTTCTGCTTACTCTGCCCTCCCAAGGAAGAGTAGGCAGGGGTCGCGGGGTTTTGGGGGGTCACCGCCTGGGGACAGTCCCAGGGGTGGGAAGTGGGGCAGTGCTGGCCACACCACATAGGGGGCGCTGGACAAAACACGCAAAACCCCACGACCCCGACACTTGATCCAGATCTGACCAGGGCCAGTTCGGTTGTCTCTGTTGTCCCCGCACCAAGTAGAAACTTTTCCAGCTTTGGTGTCTGCAGACCCTGGTCAGAGCCCGGCATTTGATCTTACTCCTCTGAGCCTCAGTTTCCTAACCAGTAAAATGGGAATGTTATTCCTCTGAACCTCAGTTTCCTTACTGGTAAAATGGGGACATTTATTCCCCAGAGTTTCACTTGCCTTACAGGTAAGACGATAGCTTAGGAAAGTATCTGCCACGTAGTAGGTGCTCAAAAAAATGCTTGCTTCCCTTCGGCAACTGCATGTGTAAAATGAGCATGCTCTTATTGCTTAGTGAACTCTCTGGGTCCTTGTGAGTCCTCTCCTTTAGGGACGGACGGTTTTCTCCCCCTGACCTGTGAGCTACTGAGACAGCGGTCCTGAGTTGCTCGTCCTTACAGCTCCTTGGCTTGGCACAGAGACCGGTTCGTGCAGTGGGCCCTCGGTATTTCTTCTTTTTAAAAACGGAGTTATGTGCAGGAAGGCGCTTTGGCAGCTGTTTGGTGTCTGCAGGTGTCAGAGGGCACGGAAGGCACCCGCGTGGGGACCGCTCCCCCCGAGGGAATGCCGCTTCCTCCCGGGAGTGTGCGCCGGGGCTCAGCGCTGCCCTTTGCGCACCCAGAACGCGAGTGCGCCTCGCGCTGCGACCGCTGCAGGCGGCCGGGCGTGCTGAGAACGGGTCGTGGACCTCACCAGAGAATTGAAGAAGACCGCGAGGAGTTCTGGAAAGGTCCTTCGGTTTGTGTGACAAACACCCGTGGATTAGCGGTTCACAGAGAGAGCGGCGGGTACACCCTCTCCGCCCTGCGCCCTCCGCAGGAAGAGACGCGGTCTCCGGAGAGCTGAGCTCCCGGAGCAGCACTTTCCAGCGTCCGCATTAAACGAAGCCCGGGAAGAGGGAAGCTGAGAGGCCAAAGAATGGAGACTGAGCCAGCCTGGAGGGGGGCAAAAAGGACGGGGGGAGGTGGGTAAGAGGGAGAGGTCCCACAATTTTCCATTCCGCAGAACTAAAGTCCCCTAGGAGCACCCTTTTTATTTGCACCATCTTTTAAGCAAAGGCAATGCATGTGTATTGCAGGAAAAATATATGAACAAACAAAAACAACAACAAAAGACATTCATAACCACCTCTAATCTCATCAACATAAATAACTATTGTTAATAGTTGGATGTGTTTTCTCCCAACATTTCTTTTATGTATATTTCTATATACAGTACTCTGAATGGAAGCCTAGACTCTATGCTGATTTGTAACCTTTTGGCTCACCTCATGTAGCATATTTTCCCATACTGTTAAATATTTTTGTACAGTAACAGTTAAGATTGGCATAGTGTTTCATTATCCAAACCGTAAATCATTTAACCAATCTGCTATTATTAGCCACTTAAGTTGTTTCTAATTCTTCACCATATAAACAACACTGTGATGAACATCTTTGTAGCTGTAACTTTTCACATAACTATGATTTTTCTCCTCAGGAAAAAGTTCTAGAAGTAAAATTACAAAACCAAAAGTCATACATGTTTTTAGACCTTGAGACATATTGACAAATCGGCCTCTTAAATAAAAGACTAGATTTACACTTCCACCAGCAATACCTGAGGTTGCCCTTCTGCCTTCATCCCCAACATTCTCCTATCCTTGAAGTTATTTTCTTATTTTAGAAATTTGCCAGTTTGATAGACTGGAAATGTCCTCAGGTAATTTTATTTGTATTTCATTTACATTCTGTGAATTTCCAGCTAGGGAAAATTGTTTTTCATACCCTTTTTGGTCAGTGTACATCTCTGGGAAGTTACAAGTTCTAATTTTATTAAGGATATTGAATTTTAATTTATCATGTATGTTGCAGGTGATTTTTCCAATCTTTGCCTTTAATTTTATTTACAGTAATTTTTTGGCAGCAAAAAAAAATAGATGTGTTTCATTTAGAATGTTTCCATCTGCAAATATCAAAGTAAGTGACTAACAATGGTTTAAGCAATAAGACATTTAATTTTCTCACATAACAAGAAGCCTGAAAGTAGGTGGCCCCAGGTTAGGTGTGGTGCTCACTGATGCCACAAACCACCCTGGTTCTTTTCCTACTCGTTTCACCATGTTCTGCATGTTGAGTTTCAAGTCTCATTTTTATGGTCTCACAGCGGTGAGTAAGGTGGCCGATGCAACAGCATCATAGCACACGTTCAAGGCAGGAAGCAGGAGGAACAGAGCCACTGGCAGCCTTTGTCTCTTTGTAGAGCAGAGTAAAAGCTTTTCCAGAAACAGCCCTTATGATTCCTCTGTCATAACTAAGTCATGTGGCCATGTGGATAGTCAGATGCAGCACTGGGAAAGTTCTGAATCCTCTACTGTGAGGGGCTTCACAGATGGGAGTTGAGAATGGCAGTTGGATTAGGCAACTAATCAAGCCATCCACAAAAAAAGTCTTTAAATTGTATGTAGTGAACTCCATCCACATTTTCCTTTTTAATATCTGTTTTTTTGTGTCATTTTCAGGTAGTCCTTCCACATACCAAGAGGATTTAAATATTGACCTATATTTTCCTTATGTTTTCTCTTTTTACATTAAAATTTTTGCCCTAAGTAAATAGATTTGTTCTTTCTGGTCTTGGGTTCTACTCTCAACAATAAACACCAATGTTTAGAAGCCTAATTTAAATAGAAGGTTAATTATAGATACATTTACATATTTAATTCATTCATTATTTTATTCAAAAGTTTACTGTTTATGTATCAACTATATGCCATCTGGAATTTATTTTGGTTTATGTTAAGAGTTGGAAATTAAACTTCTGTCACTAAATTGTTAGTTGAACCAATAGCATTTATTAATTCATAACTTCCCCCAAAATGTGAAATGTCACTATATATATAATCTTAACTATGTGTTTTTTTAAATAAACATTGAGATTTTAAAATTAGAATTGGAAACTTATGACTCATTTGGAAACTAGGAAAACCACATGCTCTTTAGTTCATGCATTTTATGTCCTGCAGTAAAATCTTGTAGTATTCTTTATATAGCTCTAGTAAAAATTTTGTTTAAATTATTCCTAGGTAGTTTGTGAATATATATTTTTTTCTATTATATTTCCTGATTATTGCTGAAATATAGGCAAGTTGTTTTTTATTCACTCAATCATCTTAGCTCTATTAGTTGTAGTGTCTTAAATGATTCAGTTAGACTTTCCAAATAGATAACTGTATCACCTACTTAATGATAATTTGGTCTTTTTCTTTCCAGTACATACACCTGATTTATTTTACTTGTTTGATTGCATTGGCTAAGATCTCTAATACAATGGCAAGTAGTAGAAGTGTTGGAGATAAACTTTGTTTTATACCTGAATATTATGGATAATTTTGTAATATGCCATTATTATATTGACCGTTGGTGTCAGATATTATGAAGTATTTATCTTAGGTTACTAAGAATTTTGATCATAAATAGACATTGAATTGTGTCAAATATGTTTTAGCACTTATTAGGATGATGGTATAGCTTTTCTCCACTGTTATTGTTATTAATTATATTATTAGGTCATTAAATATGAAATGTCTGATTTTGAATCAAAACTGTAGTTTATTATATCTCAAACAAGAAGCAGTACAATTAATCAAAGTATGTGCCTTAACTAGTGATACAGTTTTGCCATCTTAATGGTAGTTTGTGTATGCCAGCAGCCAAGAAGCCTGGAGAGCAAGTGGTAATGGAATCAGGAAAGCCGTTTCACACAGCTTGTTGAGAATTGAATATTTGTCCTTGCAAGAAGTGTTCCAAAGCCTGGAAGAAGTGGTAGTCACTTGGTGCAAGGTCTGGTGAATACGGTGGATGACAGAGAGTTTCAAGGTCCAGCTTCTATAGTTTGAGCAGCATTGTTTATTCAACATATGGTAGAGCATTGGCTTGCAAGAGGATTGGCCTGTCTCTATTAACCAATCTTGGCTGCTTAATCACAAGCATCCTCGTCATTTCATCCAATTGGTTGCAATAGACATCTGCTGGAATTGATTGACCAGATTTCATGAAGCTGTAGTGGATAATACCAGTGCTGGACCACCAAACACACACCATTAGCTTTTTTTTATGAATATTTGGTTTTCAACTGTGTTTCAAACTTCATCTCTATCCAACCATTGTGCCTAATGCTTTTGATTGTCAAAACGAATCCATTTTTCATCACACACAACAATACTGTGTAGAAATTGTTTGCCTTTATGCCATGACAGCAAAGAAAGGTAAGCTTCAAGACAATTTCTCTTCTGAAGCTCGTTTAATTCATGCAGAGCCCATCTGTCTAGCTTCTTTACCTTGCCCATTTGTTTCAAATGGTCCAATATCGTTGGAATAGTAACGTCAAACCTTGCTGCTAATTCACACATTGGTTGAGATGGATTTGCTTCCACTATAGCTTTCAGCTCATCATTACCCACTTTGGTCTTAGGTCACCCACGTGGCTCATTTTCAAGATTAAAATCACCAGAACAGAATGTTTATTTCCTTGATTGCTAGTGAAATTGAGCATCTCTTCAGATACTTTTTAGCCATTTTGGTCGCCCCCACCCCACCCCGGTTAAGCACTTATTCATAGAATTACTCGTTTATCTACTGGATTTTTCAGCTTCAGAGTTTGCTGTTGCTGCTGCTTGTGCTGTTGCTGATTTGCAGGAGCACCCTGTATACTGAGATGTTAATCCATCGTCAGCTTTAGATGTTACAAATATTAATATTATAATACCTCTTAACCTGCCATTTGTCCATAACTTTGTCAGTTGTGGTCTAAAATAGTGGTCCAGATTCTGTTTTCTCCATTCAATGAGCTGATTTAACCATCACTCCTCACCATGTTTTGTAGCATGGTAAGAAAGAAAATTGTACCAAATATGGTTTGGAGTAGAACTTTATGTGATGTAATTTGCAGTTCTGTCTGGAAAAGTTACTGTTCTTGAGCAATTTTTTGATAGACTTTACTAAGAGCATCTTCTGAGAAGCTGGTCTTGAGAGGACCCTGTTAATATTAACTGGTACTCCTTTATTGTGTTTTTCTGTAAATTTCTCTTCCAAGAGAAAAAGTCTTTGAAATGGCTAGTTCAGTAACTTTCCCCATGGCAAATCTGAAATAAAGCTTGGCATGTGCTTGTAATCTTTTTTTTTTTCTCAGAAAAGTTGCTTTAATAACTACCTATACAGTCTTCACTTCTTCACTTAGATACATTTCTTAGTTAACCAAAGTATTTGAGCCATTTTTTGGAAATATGTGGATATTATCATTTTTATAGCATTTATCACACCTCCATTACAGTTCTGTTTGGTAATAATTCCCAAAAAGTGCTTAGAAATCATTTTACAGAATGTTTAAGTGTTAGCTCTGAGCATTTTTATTCTCATTGAGAAGACAATTGCTTAAAAGTCACTTGAAAGTGTTCTTTTTCCAGTAGTTCTACATTGATTCATCAGATTGATCTCTTTCTTGAAACCACCAATTCTCTTTATAAAGTCTAAGGACTTTGCATATCCAGTGCTTGCTTTTCCCACAGAGGGGAGTCAATTTGAATTTTCAGGGCAAGCTACTTAACATCTGCACGCTTCAGTCTCTTTATTTGTGACATGTGATAATGATCTATTTTAGCAATTTTTTATTCTGTTTTCAGGTAATGAGAGCTGACATGGAGTCTTGGATGGATTTTTATTCAGATCCTCCAGGCCTCGATGAAGAAAACAGAGACACATTTAGAATCATCATGCATTTTGTCTTTATGACTGAGAGTTTTATTTCATGTTTATTAATGACAACCCAGTGTCAACTGGCACTGATCTTTTATTTAGGGTTCTTCTGTCCTCTTTAGGGCCAACCTCTGCAGCTTCCACATCAGGTTTAGGTGCATCTCCAAACAGATGAATATCACTACAAGTGTTGGGGCAGTCCCTTCACCCTGAGAATCCCACCGTGCCCAGAGCACAGCTCAAAGGCACAGGTGTAACTGAGAGCTCCCCACCACCTCTCCATCCCGCCTGCTCTGAGTTAGGGCATGCTGGTGGGGCAACTTCCACTGGTCCCTAGGTAGCTTTTCGTCTGTAGAAAATGCATGAAATGAACACAAAGGAAACACCTGTCCAGGCAGGTCCCCTCAATCCAGTCGTGCCTGTAATATGTCTCAGAGAAATTCCTTGAAATTTATTGTATGAGAACAGCACCTTTCTCTAGTTTCCAGCAATAATGGGTTTTCGTATTATAATGTTCCTTTGGCAATTTCAATAGGAATTTTGAGCATGGGCTCAGAGGATTGGAATCTCTTATTCAATTCTGTATTCCCAGCACCTAGTAAAATGTAATAAGTATAAAGAAATGTGTATGTGATGAAGAAGAGATGAATTAGTAGGACGATCACATAACTTAAGAGTCTAAACCAGGACCCTTTTGAAAATGAAAGGGATACTGGCCAGGTGGGCCACCAGATTAACAGGAGTAAAATAGGGATGTCCCCAGAAAACTGGCTTATATGATCACCCTAGGCATAAGGGAAACGGGAGGGAAAGAGAAGTGGTAGGTGAAAGAATGGTAGAGAAAATGACACGCCTGGATTCCCTGGGAGACCAACTCTGAGATAGAGCTTGGCATGTCGGAAGTTTGTTGAGAGACGCTCTTGTCAACAGTGAATAAGAGGAAGTGAGAGAAGTCAGATTGGGCAGAGAGAGAAGTTAGTTGTGATGGGCCAGAGGAAACCGAAACTGGGTCTTCAGCAATATCCCACATCAAGCCAAGGAGCCAGGCCTGTGCACTCCGGTACCAACTGGTCACAGGATGTGTGCTGACCTCGAGGAGGCGGCCTAACCTTGGGTGCGGCAGCTTCCTTCCATGAGGGTCCGTTCTCCTGGAAGATGTGCCTGTGGCCCAACAGCCAGCAGCTGGAGGGCCCTAAAGGACACCCAGGAGAACTCAGCCCAGGGCCCACTGCAGTCTACCTTTGCAGGGAGGTCCAGAATCAAAACAAGGCACCTGGCCTTTGCAGGTTGACAGTGGCCAGTCATGGGTGCAGGCTGCCCCTGGAGCGGTGGCAGAACCTTTTGGGTCAGGCAGCTCCCTTCGGCCAGCACAGTGCCCTGAGAAGGGCACAGCTGTGAGCCATCAGTGGCTGTCCGTCCAAGCAGCTGGGGACTGACTATCTCCGTGCTGAAGGAGGTCACATCACAGTGCCCACTGCAGCCTGGGTCACTGCTTTCCTGCCAAGAAATCACAAATTCTGTTTCCTCTTCTATTCTCTTAGGAATTACCAAGAAAGTCCATTAGCATATACTCTAACAAAAAAAGAGGCCTGAGTCCTGCCCTTGGGCAGTTGGCCTGTTTATGCCTCTTTCCTTTGGATGCAACACTTCTCTCTCTCTTGCTCTTTGCTCTGATTCCCCATTTCTTCCCTTTTTTGTTAACCTTCTCATACCCTCTTTCCTGATAAACATTATCTGCTTGAAGACAAGTGTTATGGGTTGAAGTGTGTCCCTGCCACATGTTTTATGCCCAAGCCCCTAGTATCTCAGAATGTGTCCTTACTTGGAAATAGGGTCTTTGCAGATGTCACTAGTTAGGATGAGGTCATGAGGGTGGACCCCAATCCAATAGGACTAATGTCCTTATAAAAATGGGAAAGAAATTCAGACACAGAGGCACATACAAACACAGGAGGAACGCCAAGTGAAGAGGAAGGTGTAGATCAGGGTGATGCTTCTACAAGCCAAGAAACGCTAAAGATTCCTGCAAACCACCAGGAGGCAGGTGAGAGGCGTGGAACAGAAGGAACCAACTGCTGATACCTTGATCTCAAACTTCCAGCCTCCAAGACTGTGAGACAATTAGTTTCTGCTGTAGAAGGCACCCAGTTTGTAGTACTTCATTATGGCAACCACAAGAAACTAATATAGCAAGGTTGCAGTGAGTAAATAAAGTCCATTTAGAGAGTAAGGAATTTAAAAAGTTGGACTTTGTTTTTGATCAGTAATTCTATCGCCCAAAAATGGGTCTCAAACATTGTATTATATCACGAAATAATGGCTTCTGGGATTCATGTTAAAATGTTTGTGCTTTCCATCAACCTCATCAGTATCAGCTAGGAAGGTTAAGAGGAGAGTCAGTGATTTTTCTAAATCTATTATTCACTAAAGTTATATTTGGTGTTTAAAAGATATACCCAAGTCGGCTTTTATTTCTAAGCATTACTAAGCTTTTAAAAGCCTTATGTGTCAAATTTTTGTCTATAAAAAAATATCGCCAACACCATGACTTTGAAAGGGCAGCAGCAGAACTTTTAGTTGCGTAGTCAACCGCAATCTGAATCAGCTCTGTCTTTGCAACTACTCTCTGTAAATAAAAAGAAAATGTAGTCATTGGGAGTTCATGGAGTTTATGATTCTATTTGGAGCTTTTTCCAAATGTAATGAAACTGCACCAGCTGATTTGACTGAATAATAACCAACAGCCAAGAGAAACACGATTTTGTTCCCAAATGGATTAAGGAGAGGATTCCCCTGAAGGTGGTCGTGCAAATAAACCCTGGCCCACAATCTCATGTCCTAGATGGAAGAGGGAAGTAGCACGGATATATTTTTAACCACAATTGAATACGATACACAGTACTAATCCCATATTTCTTCTCCACGGCATCCTCATAGCAACAGTATTGACTCTAGCAGACTCCTCAAATTCACTGGCTAGACACGTTGCATCCAGAAACTTGACTAAAGTTGTTCTCACCTATGGTTTGCATAACAGATGCCCATTTATGGGCATGGGTAGGGAATGGTGTGGTAGCCATTTCAGACTGCCATCACTCGGCTTTTGTTTTAACCAGTATGAAAAAATCAGAAAGTCCATGAGTGTTAATTAAATAAAAAGTCTGAGGATCACCTTTGGCGATGATGAAGACCAAGATGGCGGTCAGGATGGGAAGAACTTCACACTTATGAATCCACAGTCCTGGATTGAATCCTGGCTGCACCTGGTAGCTTTGTTTTTCTCCAGTATTGTTTCTAACACTCCAGCCCTTCTGGCCATCTAAAAATGCCCAAAGGTCTGGGGAAGAGGCTGAAGGAAGGTCAAGGTAAGCCCATTGGAACATGTATCCTACTAGCAGTGGTATCTTCCCATATGATAGGAAGCAGAGATCAGCAGGTTTAATATTTTACACCTATTGTGGGTTAAGACTATATAGAGAACTTAAATCTTCCCCACCTGATCCATAAGAGGGCAATAAGCAGAAGCATGAGGGTGGCCATTGTGTATTAGGGGCAGTGAAGCTGTTAAGCTGAGCCGTCCAATCTAATAGCCTTCAGTCACATGTGGCTTTGGGCACTCGACACGTGCCTAGCACAAAGGAGAAACTGGATTTTCCATCTTATTTTGTTCTAATCAATTTAGATTTAAATAGCCATGTGTGGTGGGACAGCGCTGAGTTTGAAGAAGAGAAATAACAGAACCAGCAGAATGTTCATATTTCTCAGAGGTCTTTGATGTGGAGTTTCTCCTTTGAGTCTTGTAACATCACAGGTGGGGCAGGATGAGCAGATAATATTATCTGCATTTTAAGCAGACATAAAAAAGATAAACAGGCTCATTTAGAGTTGAGAGGTAGTTTATGAGAGAAGCCTGCCTGCACTCACAGATTCTGACACTGAGCTCAGAGCTTTCTCCACGCTGTCTGTATAATAATGCTGACAATAATACGTTCATAGCATAATTAATATTACGGACTGCTAGCTAGGTATGAGGAAGCTCTTCACACCTGTTGCTCTGTGCTTCCCGGAAGTTTGTACATTGTGGCGCTCAAAATGACACCACAGATCTGGGGTAAGCTGGGCTAAACTCTGCTCCTGCTACATGCCATCTGACATAATTCCTTGTACTCAATTTACATTTTACAATTATGGTAAAATGTAGAGTAACAGTGTACACATTAAATATTGACTTTACATAAAACTTACAAATGTTTCATGAGAAACTTGAACTTGCTTCCTTGACCATATCTTTTTTGGGGGGAGGGGTGGCTTAAACAACAGATATTGGTTTTATTTGTACAAATTTATGGGGCATGTGTGCAATTTTGGTACACGTATATAATGCATAGTGATCAAGTCAGGGTAGTTAAGGCATCCATCTCCCAAGTACAATACATTTTTGTTTAACTATATTCACCCTACTCTGCTGTCAAACATTGACCATCTCTTTTTAATATGCAGTTTTATGCTTGACATGGCTTTGCACAATTCCTGACCAAACGTTTTTTTAAGGCGATCGTTTGAATTCTTGATGTTTACCAATGTAGAGAAATTTTGTTCACCTAAATACGTAACACAATTTTTAAACCATTTTACAAGCATTCAGAAATGTATAAGAGTTGAAATTATTTAAAGAAATTCTATTTCAAGAATCTATAAGGCCTTTTGCTGACAAATATAATGTTAAAATTTTTATAATAATGTTGGTATTTTGAATGCAATCAAATGTTTTTCACAGAAAATACTTCAAAATCATGATGAAATTCTAATTTATAGAATGTACGTGCATTGTTACAGCTGTCACCCTGCAGCTAGCTCAGGTGACCCTGGAAAAGGACACATTGGCCACAGACAGAAGTATCTGATTTGGGTAAAGGCAGAGACTTTTTGACCCTCATCTGGAGCTGGGCACACCAGGGACACCTGTTTCCCCCGCCAGGCTACCTCCCACCAGCACCTTGGGCACCTAGAGCATGAACTGCTGATTTGGGGAGTTCAGGCTGCATGGTCACCCTCAGCACGTTTCAGTGGAGCCAGTGCCATGTCACCGGCCATGCTCAGCCCCTGCAGACAAGGCTGGCTCTGTGAGTGTGCAACTAATGCCATCGCACACGGCCACGTGCTCAGAAGAGCCCTGCACTTGGCTCAATGCTCTGTGGTCACCATCTTGAAATTCCTAATGATTCTTTTTTAACAAGAGACCCTGCATTTTCTTTTCACACTGGGCCCCGTCAATTATGTAGCCAGCCATCCTGAAACTGTTCACAACCTCAGGCTGGTGGCTGGGGCCTCGAGGGAGATCCGTACCCTCTCAGATGGGTGTAGTATCTCACAGCAAACTGCACGCCAGCACACAGGTTGGGAAACTCTGCAATATCTCATTTCATCCTTACAACAACCCCACGAGGCTCTTACTGTTAGCATCCCCATTTTATAGATGAGAAAATTAAGACTTAGAATGGCCAAGTAACCTCCCCAAAGCCAAACAGCTCAAGGGAGCTGATAGATTCAAACTCAACCGTCCGGCTCAGGGACTGAGGTCCGAAGCCCTCCAGCTTTTAGTCCCGGGCTTCGTCCACTCAATCCCAGTTTTTAACACTAGGAAAAAGTAGCAAGGAAAACAATGTGTCTTATTAGCTATAAATGTAAGAAAAGACTCAAAGGGCTACTTTGAAATACATAGTTTGAAAAACGACCTTGATAAGATGAAACTCAAAGAATTTTACTAATTTTCATACATATAAAATACAAACTAAAACGTGTTCTGGCACATTTGTGGCATCTCTATGATTTTAAGCATGAAAAGGTGACCAGCTTGGACAATTATGGGCTCATGAGAATGGAATGGCTTGTCCAGAAGCCTCCCAGGGAAGGGACCGCAGAGCTCCGGCCCACGCACGGCAGCTCCTACTCACACTGTCCCAGCACACACCCCTGTGCCCACCTCAGCATCTCAGAGTCAGCAGCATTTGCCGGGCACGAGTTGTGGGGGCTTTTCTGACCTGGACACAACCCTGGGAAGGTCTGAGATGGGGCATGTGGACAGGCACTTGCCCTCTAGCCAAGCCCATGTACATACACACACACACACACATACAGGAACATGCATACACATATACACATACACAGAGACACACAAGCGCACATGGACATGTACACAAAACACCTGCACACATGCACACACACATGCACACACAGCTCTGGTGCAGGCCAGCCCTTCTCTGAGAGCTGTGGTCAACTCAGCGTGTTCACTGCAGAACACAGCACTTTTTCTTTGAAGCTTGGTCTCCGTACAAAAGCAAACTGCTGGCCAAATCTGGCCTTTCTTTTGTGACTTGCATGCAACTTCCATCTAAATGTTGTTGGACAGACTCTTGGACTTGACTGACAGCAAGTGGAGGGAGCTGATGTCACTTCCCCTGTGAGTGCTGAACATCCTCGGTGTGGGTCGTTGGCACCGGCCGCCCTCCGAGGCCTGAGTCGCCCTGTCCCTCTCTGCAAGGTCCTTGCTGAGGGGCCCTCGGCACAGGCTGCCTGGCAGCAGAGGACTCAGTGCTGCGCTGTCCACAGACTGAACCCCCCTCTCCAAGCAGCCCCGTCTTCCCCTGGCTGCGTTCACAGCCTCCACACTCTCCTGAATCACTGAGCCTTGAGGGAACAAAGACTTTTATGACAAGTTTTATTAGTGATGCCTCCCGTGCTAACTCTCTGAGATGGGTCAATGCTATTAACCCCATTTTACAGAGAGGGAAAGAGCCCCAGAGGGGTCAAATGCTTCCCCCAAGGTCACACAGCATGTGTGGGGCAGAGGTAATTAGCCCCAGCCTGCCTGTCGGGCCGAGGCACAAGGAGGACCCCAGGGAGGCCACTCTTACAGCCCTGGAACTCAGACTTCAGGAGGCCCGAGATGGGCACGGGGCAGCACCCAGCACCCTCACTGCTGCATGATGCTCTGGTCGCCTGCTCTGCCCCTTCTTTGCCACCAGCCCCCACCTTCCTTCTGCTCTGGAGAATGTTTCCATTGCAAAGCTACAAAAGACAAGTGGAGCTAGCTGGGGGCAGGGAGAGGTATACCAACTGCTCAAATGCAGCCACGTCATGGCTTACTGAGAACTTCAGTAACAACCAGGCTCAGTGGCTCATGCCTGCAATCCCAGCATTCAGGGAGACCAAGGCAGGAGGATGGCTTGAGGTCAGGAGTTTGAGACCAGCCCAAGCAACAGCGAGACCCCATCTCTACTAAAAATAGAAAAATTAGCTGGGCGTCGTGGCACATGCCTGTAGTCCCAGCTACTCGGGAGGCTGAGGCAGGAGAATCGCTTGAGCCCAGGAGTTCGAGGTTGCAGTGAGCTATGATGACACCACTGTACTCTAGCTGTGGCAACAAAGTGAGAGTCTGTCTCAAAACAAAACAAGAACTTCAGTAACTGTTGGATCTTCTGGAATCATCAGCCAGAGTCCAAAGGCAGAGCAGAAACTGGATTATACTCGGTCTGATCTCCCTCTAATGATTATCAGGATGCACAGGTCTCCCCAGCTGAATCACTTGCCCTCGCAGGGAGGGGTGGGGGACGCGACGTCACCTGCTATAGGTTCCTCTCCTTCACTTCCCGGCACTCTGCATGTGGCCGGACACAAGCAGGAGGCTTGTACCTACTTGTAGAAAGGAAACGAAAGAAGGCGGCCAGGCTGAGAGGACAGACATGCAAGCTGGGAAAACACAAGAACCGAAGACCACAAACCTCAGCGCAGAAAGCAGGTCCCCTCAGCCAAAGCACGTGTTTGTGCCTGGCTCTTCCAGGGAAACTGACAACGGGCGAGGCCGCAGGCGTGTGCTGGTAACGGGGCGTCCTGGGAACGAGCCCGGACCCTTGGTGAGCGCCGCTGAGCTTGTGAATTTCGGCTGCCAGAGGCGCGGGCATTTGCCAAATGCAACTCGCCCCTGCCAGTTCTGGAGGTTCCCAAGAATAGACAGACCCGGGATCACAGGCTTCTCCGTGTGGATGGAAAGCAACACACAGGAAAGTCGTCTACAGGGGGCTGCAATGTCCTCCTCTTAAAACACTGACCTTCCTCATCCTCCTGGTCTTTCTTCCCAAGGGTCCCCCCGCCCCGACAAACTTCAGCCAATCTTTGTTACACAAGCCAGGAAAAGGTCTTATTTTCTAGCTGATTTGAGGCAGGTTTCTGTTACTTGCAGCCAAAAGAAGCCTTATGATTTACTTGCTAGCATTGCTGGGAGGTGAGATCACACACGCAGAGCGCTTGGCACGACATCCGATATGCCGGAAACCCCCGGTGCACGTCCATCGTCATCGTCTTGAGTAGGATCATCATCATTGCTGGTAAATACACACCAGTTGCATTAAAACAAACCTCATCTTGGCCAATTCTAGTCCTCTGGCTGTGAACACAGGCCATATGCTTTTGCTTTCTAAATGCTACCTCCCTCTAAGCCCACCCCAAATCACATCGCCCTGGAGAATGACTGCACTCTTGCCAACCTCTCTCCACCGAGTTCTTGTTGTCTCCTGTGTCTGAGTTTACTGCTTTGGCCTGTGACTGTGATATAACCGTGTCAACTGCAGATGTCGTACACAGCGGTGGAGCCGGGCACGGCACAGCCATCTCTGGCGTGTGGGGAGGCCCTTGTGCCCCATGTTGGCTTCTCTTCCCAAATAGAATGCAAGCTCTGTGCAAGCAGAGCCCAGGTATTCTTTCTTTGCTTTCCGTACAAGACCGAGTGTGTTGCTGAGCACATGGTAGGAAGGGAAATGATACATATAGAGCACCGGCCAAGTGCCTGATGCCAGGCGAATGCTTTGCCCATGTCATCACCTTAACTGGGTTTTGTTGTTGTTGCTTGTTTGGCAGTTTTTTTGGTGTTTTGTTTTGCTTTGTTTTTGAGACAGGGTCTCATTCTGTAGCACAGGCTGGAGTGCAGGGGCATGATCATAGCTCACGGTTGCCTCCAACTCCTGGACTCAAGTGATCCTCCTGCCTCAGCCTCCTGAGTAGCTGGGACTACAGGTGCACACCACCATGCTCAGCTAATTTTTCTATTTTATCTAGACACAGTGTCTTGCTATGTTGCTCAGACTGGTCTTGAACCCCTGGCCTCAAGCAATCCTCCTGTCTTGGCTTCCCAAGGTGCTGGGATTACAGGCGTGAGCTACTGCACCCGGCCATGTTAACTCATATCACAGTTGTACAAGGTGGTCATTGTTTTCTGTATCTGTCAGGCCACATCAACATGGCAATAAAAATAGTCATAATAGGAATTTAAAAGACAATATTCTCTGGCTTCAACTTTCCTGGGAATCCCAGACTATCCCAGATGCCCCCCTGCCCTCAGATAGTTGTGTGATTCCCCAGAACTGAGTTGCTGCCACCACTCCCTTCCATATACCCCCATGTTCCCCTCAGTCCAGCCTCTCCCCGTGGTTTGCCTGAAACTGCTCCCTCCAAGGTGACTAATCCCAGCACAGCCCACCCCCCTGTTCTCGGTGGGCCTGACCCTGCAGAACATCGGTCCCCTTGGCAGGCAAGTTTCCGCTCTGTGAACATGGCCCTGGGGTGTCCTGGCCTCCCCGACACGCCCTGTTGTCTCCTCCCCCCAGGTGCCTTCACCTCCCCTTCGTGTAACTCACAGGTTCCACCTTCACTTCTCCCTAGGAAGATGACACTCCACCAGTACCTCTTGCCGGACCTCCTTCCCACACCCCAAAGCTGCACACTAGCTCCATCCTTCCCACTAGGGTTCTCTTCCTGAAGCTGAGTTGCATCATGCTACACCCTTGGACGATGACCTTCAGCTCTTCCTGTTGGTCCACAGAACAGACTGGGATCACAGAGTCATGGAACCTTAAATTGGAAGGAGACTTTAGGACCATTGTCTTGTTGGAACTCTGATCCAATGTAGAACACCCATCACAATATTTTTGGACAGACTGTCATCTAATCTTCGCCTAAATGTTTATATTGATGGGAAGCTCACTATTTCATGAGGTGCCTTGTTGCATTTTAAACCAGTTATTAAATGGTTATTCAGTTTACCCATTGGTCCCGTGAATAGACTCCCTTGATGCCAGGTAGTCTTGTTTTCCTCCTCCCCCCGCACATCTTTCTCAGACTTCAGCATCAGATCGGGTCGCTCACTGTTGGGTTCCACTGGGTCTTTCACTGTTGGATTTCTCGTCTCTTGAAACCTCTCCAAAAATACTTTGTTTGTACTTCTTATCCACTTATCTCTCAGCCTGTTCATTCATTCATTCATCCCACAACATGTCTTGCACCCACATGCTGGCCCAGAGTCTGTGCTGGGGACGGGAGACACAGCAGAGAACGAGGGCTGAGTCCATGCCCGGGGGAGCTTGTGAACACCCAGGGAAGGCAGGCACTAAATGCCGGTCACTATAAAAACGTGATGTATGTTAGGAAAGGAGAAGTTCGGGAAGCTTTGAGAGGATGTGGCAGGAGGGTCTAACCTCGTCCAGGCCAAGGAGCAGCTCTCTGAAGAAGTGTCACTGCCCTGAGACCCAGGTGAGACGTGCCGGCAGTTGGGCAGGACAGGGTGAGGGTGCTCCAGGCGGCAGGAACAGCAGGAGCAGAGGCCCAGGGATGAGGCATCTGAAGAAAGTTCTCCGTGGCCAGTATGCAGAAGATGAGAGGGACAAGAGTAGGAAAGCTTGGAGGGCTTTGGAAAGCATGTTACAAACACTGCTTTAATCTTGGTCATTGAAGTCACTAAAGGGCTTTACAGAAAAGTAGCAGGATCAGCTTATCATTTTTAAACATCTCTCTTGTCCTGCCTTTGTTATGATCATATTTATGGGTCTTCCCACTGCTCCCTATTCGATTTTAACTTTCTTGCACATGGGTCTCTTCCCTTTTTTTACCCCTTTTACTGTGGGGTCCTTACGCATGGCCCCTGACCTAATGTGGAGGGGCCCACATTAGGGTCTTCCCTCTGCGCGTGCAGCCCTGATGTTTCTTCCTCTTCTTATAGGGACCCCAGTCTCTTGGGATTAGGGCCATACCCTCACAACCTCATTTAGCCTTAATTACCTCCTTGAAGACTATTTCCAAATGCAGTCACATTGGGGGTTAGGGCTTCAACATATGAAATTGGGGGGACATGGGGGACACGATTCAGTCCATCACACAGGTACTGATAAATACTATGGTGAAAATAAATGTAAGATCCAGGATGCAGTCACAGCTCAAGGGTTTAGGTGGGCTGGTCAAGGAAGACCTCTCCAAGAAGAGTTGAGGCCCAACCCGTGTTGGCCAATGTGTGTCACTTACAAGACAGGCTGGGATTAGACGTTCATGTAACTTAGATGGCTGAAGGATCACACAGTTCAGCTAGTGCAAAGGCCTCATTCTGCAGACTGTTAAAGTCCAGAAAAGATAAACAGTAACTTACAATACTTTAATACTTAGAACAAGTTTGTTATCATAGAAGTATTTGTTTTAACTTTTTATTATGGACTATTTCAAACATACACAAAAGTAGTCCCAAAAGTATAATGAGCCTTTATTCATCTTCAAGACTTTGCTAATCTTTCTTTCATCTCTCTCCCTTTTTTTCCCTAGAATATTTTAAAATAAATCCCACAGCTTGTTTCACCAGTCAATATTTCAGCCTGCATCGCTGGCTAATAAGGAGAGTTCTTTGTTGGCATGGTTGTTTTTTATAGGTAGCGAGGTAAGTGTTACTATTATTAACCGCAGTGAGGAATCTGAGACCAACCCCCCCCCACACACACACACACAAGACCTGGCTAATGTCACATTACAGGAAGAACCACGTTCCAGAACTGTTTTCCAGCTTCAATCAGGGCTCTTTCTACTGCACAGCTAACAGTGGTAGGAATCACTGCCAATAATTTAAAACTCATTTCCCTAAATGTGTAATGGAATTAATGAGTTTACACACATGTTTTTAGGAACACAGCTAAATGTTATATAAATGGGGGAAACTGGGTTTGTTTTTTATTTGTTTGTTTCTGCCTGTTTGGGGCGGGGAAAGCTAAGTGTGCAGTGGCAGAGAGAAGGGAATTATTCTAGCAGAAACTGAAATATCTAGGTGAAGAATCAATAGGCCTTGTGTTAATTTGCCTCTAGGATATTGGCATCGGTACCAAAATCTGTCTCTTTGCCAAGACTGAGGACAATTTGCCTGGATTGGGGCGCCATCTAGTGGCCGTGTCCGCACTCGCCGGTACCGGCTCAGAAGAGTGAACGCAAGGTGGCCTGCTCCCTCTCCCCAAGTTTCTCTAGGAGATGCCTTTGGAGTGAAAACTGATTTGAGCAGGAAAAGCCCATTCCAGTTTTTCTTTTCGTAATTTTGAAGGTGTAGCTGCATATCACAGACCATTTGGATTTGTTCTCCTTAAAATTTGAGTTATGAGCTCTAATTCCCAGGTTTTGTTTTCTGTTCATATACATATTTTTTTTTTTACAAGTGCCCAATGTACCTGGTACAGCAGTTGCCAAGCAGGGTGTGTGTGTGTGTGTGTGTGTGTGTGTGTGTGTGTGTGTGTGTGTGTGTGTGTGTGTGTGTGTGTGTGTGTGTGTGTGTGTGTGTGTGTGTGTGTGTGTGTGTGTGTGTGTGTGTGTGTGTGTGTGTGTGTGTGTGTGGATTGCAGTGGGACCAGGACGCCACCACTCCTAGAGCGACTAGTGCAAACCGGACCACACCAGGGACAGCTGTCACCACATCCCAGCATGTGGGCAGGGGCGCTGTGATGTGGTCCATTTTCTCAAGCCTGGGCTGACATGTACCTTGCTTAATCTTTCCAGAGGCTCATGCATCCCCTGCAGTGGCTGGGGCACTGCCAGGGACTGTTGTCACAGAAGTGTGTGACCTCAGAGGGAAGTTCCAGGACATTTGTAGCCTACAAAATTATGAACACTCAGAACACTGGAGAATGGACCACGCCTCCAGATGGTTAATCAATTCGGTAAATTTTATTAATACTTATCCTCCAACTGGGGTCCTTTGAAGAAAAATCAAAGTTTGGACAACTGACATTACCCAACTTCAAGGCTTACTATAAAGCTATGGTAATCAAGGCAGTGTGGTACTGGTAAAAGAATAGACCAATAGATCAATGGAATGAATAGAGAGCCCAGAAATAGACGCACACAAATATAGTCAACTGATGCTTGACAAAGATGCAAAGGCAATACAATGGAGCAAAGATGGTCTCTTCAACAAATGGTGCTAGAAAAACTCGACATCCACAGGCCAAAAAAAAAATTAAGAACAGACCTTGCACCCTTTACAAAAATTCACTCAAAATGGATCACAGACCTAAGTATAAAATGCAAAATTATAAGACTTCTAGAAGATAACATAGAGAAAACCCAGATGACCCTGGGTATGGCAAAGACTTTTTAGATACAATACTAAAGGCCTGATTCCTGAAAGAAAAAATTGACAAGCTTGACTTAAAATTAAAAACTTCTGCTCTGTGAAAGACAATGCCTAGGGAATGAGAAAACAAGCCACAGACTGGGAGAAGTATTTACAAAAGACACATCTTATAAAGAACTGTTATCTAAAATATACAAAGAATTCTTAAAACTCAAAAATAAGAAAATGAATAACCCAATTAAAAATGGGCAAAAGACCTGAATAGACACCTCACCAAAGAAGATATACACAGGCAAATAATTATATAAAAAGATGCTCAACATTATAGTCCTTAGAAAAACACAAATTAAAACAAGAGTGAGATACCACTACATGCCTGTTAGAATAGCCAAAATACAAGATACTAACATTAAATGCCCCATCTACCCCGCCTTGGCTCAAGCCATTCTCGACCACATCATACCCACCCTGCTGTCCCTGAAAAGTCCCATTTGGGGAGTAATAAATCTTTTTATACCCTTTTGGTGTGTGTGGAATCTTCAGTCTTGACATTCAAATCTATTTCAAGTGGGGAAGTTGATCTTGCCCTCCATGAAACAACTGCACAATAGGTTGAAAATGAAAGGAAGGAAAAAAGGAACACGTACCCAGGAAGCAAGGGAAGATGACGAGGCTACACTGTTATGAGACAACATAGACTTTGAGACGATGTTATCAGGGATAAGAGGGTCATTTCATAATGATAAAAGGGTCTATTCATCAAGATTACAAAACAATCCTAAATAGGTATGCATCTGTATCGGATCTTCAAACCAAATTAGCAAAACCTACCAGAACAAAAGGAAGAAATGGGCAAATTCATGATCATAGTTGGGGATTGTAACACCAGTCTCTCAGTAATAGAGCAGCAGACAAAAGTTTAGCAAGGATACAGATTGGAAAAGCATTATCAACCAATTTGACCTAATTGATATTTATAGAAGAGTATATCTTATAACCACTTAACGTGTATATATTTTTCAAGTGCATATGGAATGATCATTAAGATGGAACACTTAGTGGGCCATGAAATAAGGGTCAATAGTTTCAAAAGATTGAAATACAGAGCATATATGAAGACTACAATGAAATTAAAATTAGGAATAACAATGAGACATCTAGAAAATTCTCAAATATTTGGAAATAAAACAACATATTCTAAATGACCAATTAAATGAAATAATGAAATAAATTTTAAAAATTTAACTAAGTGACAATGAAAACACAGCATATCAAAACTTGTAATATGTAGCAAAGGCACCAATTATTGGGAAACTTATGGTTTTAAATATTTATATTAGCAAAAAAGAAAAGTTTAAAATTAATGATCTATATTTCCACCTTAAGGGGCTAGAATAACAAATTAAATGCAAAACAAGTTCAAAGAAGGTAATAATAAAGATAGCAGAAATTAATGAAATAAAAAGCAGACCAAAAAAATGAAGCCAAAATTTGGATCTTTAAAATATCAACAGGATTGATAAACCTGTATCAAGATTATTCAATAAGAGAGAAGATACAATTATCACTAATGAAAAAAGGGATGTCATTATAAGATTCAAGAAATAATAAAGTGACAATAAGGAAATATTGTTAATAGTTAAAGGACAACAGATTTGACAACTTAGACGAAATGTGCAAATTCCTTGAAAAATATAACTAACAAAAACTGACACAAGATGATATAGAAAGAATAGCCCTGTATCACAGAAACTGAATTTATGATGAAAAACCTTTCAGTAAATTATGCAAACTCCAGGCCCAGACAATTTCACTGGACTAGTGAACTCAACTGTTTAAGGAAGAAGTAATATTAATCTTAACAATTGTTTCAGGAAAAAAAGAGCAAGAAAGAACATTTCATAATACAATTGGTGAGGCCAGCACAACGTTGATATCAAAACCTAAAAACAAACAAACAAAAAATCACCAAAAGAAAAGAAAATCATAGGCCAATATCCCTGACATACATTTCAAAAAAGTAAAATTATGGGCCAGAATTTTTAAGTTGTCAAATTGAAGACTGCAATAAGTAAAAAAGATAAAACATCATGACAAAGTTGGGTTTACCACAGGAATACAAAAAAGTTTAACAATCAAAAATTAATGTACCTTTATTAATTGTTATTAATTTAATATACCTTTTATTTGTTTATTAATACTAATAATTAGTATAAGAATAAAGGTGATATCATGCAAACAATAGTCCAAAGAAACTTAGAATGGCTATACTAACATGAGACAAGGCAAATTTCAGAATTATTACTAGTAGGGAAAGACAGAAAATTCATATTGATAACGGGAACTACTTATCAATAAGATTTAAAAATCCCAAATGGGTTTGTACCAAATAACTGAATTTAAAAAATAAATGAAGCAAAAAACGGTAGACTGAAAGGAGAAATCCACAATTAGAGGAGATGTCATTATTTGTTTTTCACTATTTCATACAGTAATCATGTGGAAAAATTAGTGAGCAAATAGAAGACTGGACCAACACTATTAACCAATTTGATCTAATTTATATTTATAGAACATTTCACCCATCCACAAAAGAATGTTACTTTTTTGTAAGCGTGCAATGAACATTCACCAAGATAGAACATATTTTGGGCTGTTATACAAGTCTCAACAAACTTGAAGGATTAAATTCATACTGAATATATTCTCAAACCGCAGCAGAAAATAATTAGAAATAAGTAACACAAAGATATCTGTTAAATCTCAAAAGGTATGGAGAATGAACTAAATAAAATGAAAACACACGATATAAAATTTGTGGAATGCAGCCAAAGTTGTGCTCAAAGGGAATTTAAGTTATTTATAATTATAATTATAACTTACTTATAATTATAATTTTTATAATTATAATTATTATTTAGAAGATAAAAAAATATAATTCAAAATGGATCAAAGACCTAAAATTAAGAGTTAAAACCATAAAGCTCTTAGAAGAAAACATAAAAGTAAATCACCACGACCTTGGATTTGGCAATGGATTTTTAGATATGACTCCAAAAGCACAGGCAACAGAAGACAAAAATAGATCAATTAGAGTTTATTAAGAACTTTTGTGCATCAAACGATACCATCAAGAAGTCAAAAAGACAACCTACTCAATTGTAAAAAAATACTTGCATATCATATTTCAGATAAGGAATTAATATTCAGAATATATAAATAACTCAACAACAGCAACAAAAATAACCACAGTTCAAAAATGGGCAAAGGACTTGAATAGACATTTCTCCAAAGAATATGTACACATGGCCAGTAAGCACATGAAATGATGCTAAATATCACTTGTAATTATGGAAATGCAAATCAAAATCACAATGAAATAACTCTTCAACCTAGGACAGGTATAATAAAAATATTTTTAAGAAAAAATCCAGAAAATAATAAGGATTGGTGAGGATGTAGAGGAATTGGAACCCTCCTCACACGTTGCTGGTGGGAATGTAAAACAGTGCAGCCACTGTGGTCAACAGTTTGGCAGTTAAGAGGTTAAACGTGAAACTACCATGTGACCCGGCAATTCTACTCCTAGACATAGAGTCAAAGAATGGAAATCAGGGACCTGAACAGATACATGCACACCAGTGTTCACAGCAGCATTATTTGCAATAGCCAAAAGTTGGAAACAGAAGTAACCTTCAACAGATGAATGGATAAACAAAATACAGTATATACATGCATTGGAATATCATTCAACCATAAAAAGGAATGAAATTTTTATATATGCTACACTATGGGTAGACCTTGAAAGCATTATGCTCAGTGAAATAAGCCAGATACAAAAGGACAAATACTGTATTATTCCACTTATAAAACATATCTAGAATGTCAAATTCATAGAGACAGAAAGTAGAATAGAGGTTACTGGGGGTTAGGGGGAGAGGGGAAGGAAGACTTATTATTTTTTTAATGGATACAGAGCCTTTGAACAATGTAAAGGACAGATGGGGACAGGCATCACTGGATGGTTGCGGTTCAGGACCCCCAAGTACATGTGCAGGTTGTGCACTGCTCAACTCCAGGAGGTGAGATTCCTATTGAAGTCTATAGGGATGCCGCTCCCTGGAGACGTGCAGCACAAGAACTGCACGGTCATTTGCAACTACCCAGCCAAGGCAATAGTGATGGCAAATGCCAGATTAGAAGGTCCACCTTCTGGGAGGTGACTTGCCCAAGCAGATGGCCATCCTGCAGCTGGATGTTGCCTCTTTGTGAGATCTGCAGGCCCTACATGCTAATCATTTGCTCACTACAATAGGATACACCCCAGCATTGGTCCCTTTTACTTATAAACTGTGGGGACTGCTATAACCACAAGCAACATAGGAAGGCAAAACTGGACCGCTGAGGCATTTTACATGGACTAAGCTAAAAAAAATTATTAAGTAATTAAAATAGAAACAGCAGCAAAAAATGACCAAACAATGTGACAGCAAAGTCCAAAAAAATATGGCAAGCTCAGGGGTGATTAAGAAAAGCATTAATGCTGGGAGGGTGGGATGTGGCAGCAAGAGCTTGGGGCACTAATGGAGACCCAGGCAGAGCCGTGTGGGCATCTTGGGGTCAGGCAAGAAGCCCCAGGTGACCAACTAGCAAGTAGGGCTCCAAGGAGGACAGCAGATCCAGCCACTTCTTAGCCCTCCTACCCCAGAGCGAGGAACTGACAAGAACCAGACAGGAAATCAGGATATTTACCAAGTTCCTTTGCTTCCTAGAAGAACTGAGCTTCTTCAGGGAGCTTAAAGAAGGAGGTAGAGAAATGGAAAAAGTATGGAAAACAAGCCAAGAGAGAATCCCAACAGCGTGGATTGTGTCTACACTGAGAAAGGAGTTCTATGAAACGCAGCCTGGGCCTGCTCCTTAGAGAGGGCACTGGATGTTGGGGGTAGAGTTGTGGGTATAGTTCCTGAGTTAGGTCACACCTGAGGGTGGAAACCACCCATCGGTCCGGTAGCCAGGCACTGGGAAAGACACTCCAGGGGCTTGGGGCAGAGAATGGTGCCACTGATCGCTTAGGTAAATATGAAAACAATGGGCTCAAGAGTCATCCTTCTGGAAGGAGAACTCAAGTGAGGAAAATTTCCCCCGTGAGTATCCATGTCCTGGAGAAGTGAGTAACGACCAAAGAGGTGTCTGATGAGAGAGCAACCCCAGCAATTTTAACCAGAAGATGAGAGAGAGGGAAGGAGAAGGAGAGGAGGAGAAAGAGGAGGAGATGGAAGAGCAGTAGGAGGAAGAGGAAGAAGAAAAAAGATAAAAGAAGAGAGAGAAATGGATGTCACATCAGGAGAACCAGGAGCTCTCTTAGACACTCAAAGTCTCCCTCTCCTGAAGCCATCGTTGGTCCGAGCACAATTCAATATGGTGTTTTGAAATACCGTGAAGTCTTAATTTGTTGAAATTCCTTTCTGTTCCAAGCCCTTTCTGAACCATGGGTTAATACTACCTGAAAGAAGTCCATCTAGCCATTGAGTGCAATGTATCTCCTAGGTTTGGGGCAGAAGTTCTGGTCCAACGGCGTATGACAGAAGATGCTGTCACCCACTGGGTCCTGGAACATAACGTCTGCTTGGCCCACTTGCCTGGGCTTTGGCCTTGACTTTCACCCCATTTGCCCTCAAGGCCTAGGTCCTGCGCTAACACCTAGCCTGCTTGGCTCTGTCCCCAGCGACTTCGTCCGTGCTCCTCATTCCCCCAGGTGTTGAAGCTCACCCAACAGCCCTTTCCTGCCTCCACCAGCCTCGGGTGGGATAAGGTCAGGGATGTACGCATGTTCCAGAACCACAACACAGCTCTCACGGAGGCCACACTGTCACCTGCTGTTTGGAACTCTTGCTGCCATATGCCACCCCTTGGATTTGACATCCAAGTTTTGATTCTTCTCACAATCAAGCCTGACCACGCCCTGCATCTGAGCCTGGGTGCCTTGTCCTACATGTCTGTATCCGGTGGAATGGCCCCTGCGACTGAGCCAGCCCCTTCCAACTGATGACCAGTCCCTGCGGAAATGGAACGCCATCCACACTGGCCATCCCACTCTGCAGTCTTGCCACCCTGTTCCAGCCTTGTTCTATGTCCCCCTCAAATCATGGTAGCACCAGAGTTACATCTAAATAAATGCATTTTTTAACAACAATCTGCAAAGTCCAGATTAGTTCCAGTTTCGTAGTCACATCTAAGGATAAAAAATATATATATATCCTGAGAACAATATCAAATGCAACTCATAGGGCTGTGTGTTCTCTGACAGGTGGCACTCTTAGTTTCAACATGGCCCAATGCGTTGGCAAGAGAGTGCCACCTGGCAGGGAAAAAGCTGTCTCGCGGAGGTACAGAAAGAATAAAATGGAAAGAGGAGGAGATGATATCTATTACTGTTATTAGAGATGTTTAAAATTTCACAACAAATTAGTCTCATAAAAACAGAAAAGAAGGTGAAGGTACAAAAAATCATTTGGGTACAACTATTTGGAACCTTTCTGGAATAAATATAGGAATACATTTGCAGGTAGACAATGATGTGCTTTGGGAGGGTGTTATATAATTGAACTTTATACCCTCTATTTTTAGGCAAATGTGCAAATTACCAGTTAAAAACTTATGATAGTTCTTTAGTGAAGGAAATTACTTTCAGCATATGTCAGGCAATCAAAACAATCTAGGCTTCATCTCCTACTTTCTATATCTTCCATACAGTGATTATGATTGTTCTTAGTCATGATTCATAGCAGCTCTCACGTGGTGCACATAAGGGCCACTTTCTTTAAACGTGGGAGTTTGTTTTAAAATCCAAATTTTTTGTCTCTAATTCAGGAATTTGGATTCACTGGTCTGGATTAGGGCCCCAAAGTCATTTTTAACAAGCACGCTAAGTGATTCTAATGCACGTGGTTTCTTTCCCGGCTTGGAGAGATGATTTAAGATCACTGTAGCCCGGGCGCAGTGGCTCACGCCTGTAATCCTAGCACTCTGGGAGGCTGAGGCGGGAGGATCGCTCAAGGTCAGGAATTCGAGACCAGCCTGAGCAAGAGCGAGACCCCGTCTCTACTAAAAATAGAAAGAAATTATCTGAACAACTAAAAATGTATATATAGAAAAAATTAGCCGGGCATGGTGGCGCATGCCTGTAGTCCCAGCTACCTGGGAGGCTGAGGCAGTAGGATCACTGAAGCCCAGGAGTTTGAGGTTGCTGTGAGCTAGGCTGATGCCACGGCACTCACTCTAGCCTGGGCAACAAAGCGAGACTCTGTCTCAAAAAAAAAAAAAAAAAAAAAAAAAAAAGATCACTGTAAGATGCCACAGTTTCTTCTGACTCATTAAAGGAGAATGAAGTTATTTATATTCTAATGTATTTTAATGGCTGGAAAGCAAGCAACCCTTAATGGGAGTCACATGTAAGTGCTCTTAGCAATCAGCACACTTAATAGCACAAAACAATTCAATGCCTGAGCAGGTACGGTAACAGGTAACCCTGAGTGCCGGAAACAGGGTTCTAGAGTCAATATTCCCACTGAGAGCAAACGCATGGAGACTTGCTTCTTGCCTGTTGTCTACCTGCCAACTAACCAGAGCAAGCGTCAGAACATGTGTGTTCTTGGTTCTCCTCCCATAACTCAAGCCACTAACCCCATTTGCGTGCCCAGTTCTGTGCCCTCCCCAACCAGACTCAGCCAGCCTCAAAGGAGTCCCCTAAGCACTAGCAATCAGAGGGGTGAGTGCTCCTGACTTCTCTAAATATCTCCGTAAAGCTTTGATGAGAACACTGGATTCTCTCCAAAGCAAACTGACCAGCTCAGAGAGTGGTAGCTCTTGACTTTTAGCCCAGTCTTATCCCAGGGAGCCTCCAGCCCTTCCTCAGCAGCTATTAGAGCAGCATTCTCAACCTCAGCTGCCATGAGAATTATTACAGAAGGTTTTACAACGCCCCATGCCTAACTCCCAGCATAAACAAAAATTAACTCCTAATGTATCAAAGACCTAAACGTGAGAACGAAAATTATAAAACTCTCAGAAGAAAACATAGGGGTAAATCATCATGACCTTGGATTTGGCAATGGATTCTTAGATATGACGCCAAAAGCACAGTCAACAAAAGAAAAAATAGGTAAAGTGGACTTCATCAAAAATAAGAACTTTTGTGTATCAGAGGGTACTGTCAAAGAAGTGAAAAGAGAATCCGCAGAATGGGAAAAAAATATTTGCAGCTCACATATTTGATAAAGGTCCAATATCCAGAATATATAAAGAACTCTCACAACTCAGGAAAAAAAAAAGACAAGAAACTCAATTAAAAAATGGGCAAAAGACTTGTATATTTTCCCAAAGAAAATATACAAATGGCTAAGATTCTCAACAACATTAGTCATTAAGGAAATGCAGATCAAAATCTCAAAGAGATACCAATTCACATCCACTAGTATGCCATAATTTAAACAAAAAAAAAAAGAGGGGAAATAACAACTATTGACAAGGATGTGGAGAAATTGAACATTGCTGATAGAATTGTAAAATAATGCAGCCACTGTAGAAAACAGCTTGGCAGAGCCTCAAACATTAAATACAGAGTTAACACATGACCCAGCAATTTTACTCCTGTGCATATAAGCAAAAGAATTGAAACTAAGTATTCAAATAAAAATTTGTACATGAATGTTCATAGAAGCATTCTTCATAAAAGCCAAAAAGTGGAAACAATTCAAATGTCCATCAGTTGATGAGTGGATAAGCAAAATGTGGCATATCTATGCAATGGAGTGCTATTTAGCCATAGAAAGAAAGGAAGCACTGATACACAATACAACATGGATGAACCCTCAAAACATTATGCTGCATGAAAGACAACAGACACAAAGTTACATTCTGTGTATGATTCCCTTTATATGAATTATCCAGAATACGCAAATCCATAGAGACAGAAAGCAGAATTGTTGTTGGGGGCTGGAAGAGGAGAAGATGGGTAGGGGTTGCTTAATGGGTACGGGATACACATTCCATGACTGCGGCACTAGGTAGAGGTGGTGGTTCACAACACTGTGAATGTACTCAATGCCACTGAATTGCTCACTTTTAAATGGCTCATTTTATGTTATGTGAATTTTATCTCAATTTAAAAATCACGGGTGGGTGTGGTGGCTCATGCCTGTAATCCCAGCATTTTGGGAGGCCAAGGTGGGCAGATTACTTGAGGCCAGGACTTTAAGACCAGCCTGGGCAACATAGTGAGACCTGTCTCTTTAAAAAAAAAAAAAGCCAAGAAAAAATCCCAATGCCATAGCCTAGACTCACTAAATCTGAATCAGACATCAGTATATTTAATATCCAGACCAGGTTAAATGCCATGGACTAGAGAGTGACTGGCTAGCATATGGCGCATTTGTCTGGTGTGTAAAAGTGTACAGGCAGCATACTATTTTGAGTATACAACAGGCCTTTTGTCTTGGCTCCCTTGCCTCTCCAGGGTTTGCCAATCCCCTTTCAAGGGGCTGATGGCCCTGGAGGAACTTTGCCTGCATCCCCAGTCAGCCGTAGCCTGCATTGTCCTATCAGATAGCAGGGTCCAACCTTCCAGAACCTCCCAGAACCTTCCAAACATCCCTGCTGAGAGACAGACAGGCATGTGAGTAAAGCTGTCTTAGACTCTCCAGACCAGACCAGCCACTGGCTGAATACCATTATGCGACCCACATCGATGCCACATGGAATAGAAGAACTGCCCAGCTGAGCCCTGCCCAAATTCCTGACCCACAGAACCATCACGACAAATAATAAAATAGTTGTTGTCTTAAGCCACCAAATTTAGGGGTTATCTGTTACACAGCAACAGAGAGCTGGAAGACAGACCAACAGAACAACTGATGCAAAGGGCCTGAGGCAGAAATGAGCCATGGAGTGTTCAAAGGACCAAAATAAGGCCAGTGTGGCCAAGGCTAACAGGCACAGGGAAGAGCAGGTGATGGGTCAGGCGGGCTCAGCTGGGCAGAGGGTGTGGTGCCCAGTGGCCCTGCAATGGGCAGCCGGGGGAGGGTTTTGAGGAGATGGGTGCTGTGGTCTGCAGCAGGGCAAAAGTGGACACAGAGCAACCAACAAGGAGGCTGTTGCAATGGGCGATTTTTTCCGGCTGGGAGTTGGGCTGAGTGTGTGGAAACTGACCTTGCAGCACTGCTGTCCATTCCTGACTTCCCAGCTCAAGCAACTTATCTTCTGCTTTGTGTCTCAGTTCTCCCGACGGCGCCTGTGTCGAGCTCAGCTCCCCCGTGGTCGTCTTTGGGGCCAGCCTGCTCAGAGACAGCACCAGCCCTGCTCCCCTTTCTTCCATGTGACGAAATAGACCTGACCCCGCTGTAGAGGCTGGGGTGGCCAAGTGCTGCTGTGATGGGGAGGTTAAGTCCACCTTATCCTGGGGTTCGGAATGAGGAATCTCCCTCCCCTGCAGACATCAGCTACGCTCTTCAATTATGAGCGTTACCAGGAAGAAAGGTGATACTTGGCTGCCATTGCCTATTCCTGTCTCTGATTGGATTCAAACTCAGGCAGGGAAAAAGGGAACTAGTTATTGGGACCCTGAATGTCCAACACCTGGGGTCCTGCACCAAGGATCTGCCTGGGAGTCGGGGTCTTTGCTAAGCTCACTAGTGTTCCCAGCATCACCTGCCCCACACCTCTCTGATGGCGACCAGCTGGGCACCAGCTGCCTCCCAGAAGGATTTCCACCCATTTCCTGTGCCTAGACTTCCCCATTGCACACGACATCCACCTGCCTGTCTCCTCTGGGTGGATCTCCTAACAGAGTTGCCGGCGTCACAGCCCAGCATAGGCCACCTCACCCTGGAACTGGGCATGAGACTTTCTTCCATGGCCATCGGCAGGGCTGGCTCCTTTAGGTCTGTCCCCACGTGGACTGCACTGGGTGCGTCTCACTCCCACTGGCCAAACCCACAGCCTATTGGCCTATGAGCTCCCGTCCTCACAAGACAGGTGAGAGGGGACAACACGGTGCTGCAGGTCCTAGAGTCCTACCAGGTCTCAACTGTGTGTCCTCCAGCTGGTTTCTTAATCTCTCTGTGCCTCAGTTGCCTCGTCTGTAAAATGGGGATAGTGATCATCGCACCTGCCTCATATTTCTGTGAGAATTGAGGCAAGATCTGTAAAATACTCAGCACCATGCCCGGCATGTGATACGAACTTAATAGATATCAGCTGACATTAGGGACGCCCCCTCCTCCTCCTCCTGTACTGTCAGTCAGTCTGGAATGTGGGTGGAAAGAGGTGACAAGAGAGAGAAGAGGCCTAGAGCCACTCTAGAAGAACACGGATTGCACACTAGGACTAGAGGTTTTCATGTTTTGTGTCTCTGACACACAGCCTGGTGCCCAGCCCACAGTAGGTGCTCAACAGTGGTTGCTGAATGATTCCAATAAGCATCCATCAAACAGCTGGGCATGCCTGGGGGGAGTCAGCTCGCAAAACCTCCAGGCAGGGGACATGACCAGAGATGAGGGCCTCAATCCCCTCCTCTTCCCGGTTCCCATCGAAGGCCAGCTGGGGCAGCTCTTCCGCGTCACGCTGGCCCTGCCCTTCCAGACGTGGGCTGGAGCCCAGCCAAGCCCCCTGGATGTCAGCCCCATGCCGGGCACCCCCGGAGGCAGCGCTGGGGGCAATGCCGTCTTCCTGGAGGGCCGGGGTGGGCATTGTAATGAGAAGTAGAAACCTGCGGGGAAAAGGAAGGTGTGCCAGGCCTCCTTGTTTGGGGAGCTGGTGCCATTTCCAAGGAGCAGTGTGGCGGTGAGAGATAAGGGAGGCATTTGAATGGCTATTGTGCTTCACTCTGCGAGCAACTGGAGGGGTTTTCTGTGGAGTCCTTTGTAATACCAGGTGGCAACGATTATCATGAACTCAGAATGGGCGAACAATGAAGCTCTTCCTTTCTCGCTGGTTCCTGTTTGACTGGAACTTTCCTTCCATCCAACAATGCCCACCACTTGGTATCAACAGAAGCATAAACGTATGAACAGAGAACACTGGGGACAGAGTCTCAGGCTCTGGGTTCTCAGCTCTGCTGCTGGCCTGCTACTCAGGGCTCTGAACAAGCAAGCCATTCCCCCTGCCTCTGCCTCAGTTTCCCTCTCTTGGAACGCAGAGTTTATATACCTGGCGCTTCCTTTTTCCAGGTGGCAGAGGTGGGGAGGGGTCTGCCCTGGGGTGCAACAGGCCCAGCTGGTCCATGCTGTCTTTAAGCACCCGGCCTGCCTGGCTCCTGTGGAGTACTGCCTCCTCACATCTCAGGGTCCGGAGGTCCCAGTAGAACGCCCTGCACATAGCAGGTGCTTATTACCTGGCTGTGGCTCATTAAGATGATAAGATCTCTCTCACCTGAGAATCTTGCACCCCCAATTCTCGAGGCTTGGCAGTCCTCAAGCCATTCCGATGCCTCCCCCTGCTCTTGGTCTGAGCACGTTTCTCATTTGTTCTTCTTAACCACTTCCCACCCTCCACCTCTTTCACTTCCAGAAGTTCCACCAGCCCTTGTCACCTGGTGGTGGCAGAGGCAGGAAGACAGCTCCTGCCCAGAGCTGGGGCGGTGCTGGAACTTTCCTTGTGAATGCTGCCAGCCAGGCGAGTGGGCTGGGAGTCACCCCCGGGAGTCACATGTTGGAGCTGGGGTGCTACGTGGGTGCCGGCCACACACAGAACGGGGGGGCTCTGCTTCCCCTGGGGCTGCTGCTAGGGCTGCAGGGAGCTGTGGCTGCAGCGAGAGTGCAGCTCCCCCTCCCCCTTGGGCAGAAACCAAGCCCACTGGTGGGAACTCTGCAGCCTCCTTAGAACCCAAATGTGAACCAGCAGTTCTCCTTTCCTGGGGTCCCATAGGCCACCTGGCATTTTGATTTTTCTTGTTGCTGTTGATTACTTTAATGGGCTAACATAGGAGGTAGCAAAGTTTTCCTGGAAAGAACCAGATAATAAATATTTTAGGTTTTGTAGGCTACGTGGTCCCTGCTGCAACTATTCCGTTGTGCTGCTGTAGTGCAAAAGCAGCCAGAGGCAACGTGGAAACGCATGGGCGTGGCTGTGTGGAAATAAAACTGTATTTACGGACACCAAAATTTGAATTTTTCTAAAAGGCCATTTCTGCCAGTGGTGATGTTAGAAAATTCTATTTTGATGAGGAAATAATGAGATCATTGTAGTTGTCATTGACATGGGATGCCTGTGTTAGCAACAACCTTGACCCGCGGCCAGGCCTTGGAGGCTTCGAAACATGGGAAGGATTAATCAGTTTCTTTAATGCTGTTTAACTCCTTATGCTGCTGTTTGTAGCATGAAAGACGTGTGTGTGTGTGTGTGTGTGTGTGTGTGTGTGACAGAGACACGGAGAAAGGAGGAAGGTGGTTGTGGGTGTGTGGAGGGCTGTCTCCCCTTGCCTGTGTGCACGAATCCAGTTTCCGCTTTGTCTCAGTTCTCCGTAGTGCAGTCTGCAGCCCACCATAACCTGTCACTTGTGCTCAGCCTGTAGACTCTTCCTCTAGAAGTCAAACTGGCTACAGTGGTCAGAGACCAAGGCAGCCAGTAGCATAGCCCCAGAGTCCCAAGAAATTACAGAGATAAAAATGGAGGACGCACACAAGTAGCCTTTTAGAAAAAACAAAAAAGGATATTGCACTAATTCAATAACATTCAACAACATCTGACTTGTTTTTTAATCAAATGTTCGTGTTTAGACCAAAACCGGTAACAGAGTTTTGCATCCCCTTTCCCTGCAAAATCCTATCTTGCATCTTATTTTTGAAAAATTAAGGGTATAGTAAAGTGCACTAGTTTATGTGTGAGACGTTTGCACGTTATATGTTAGCCCAGGGAGTGGCGAACTGCAGCCTGTGGGCCAAATCCAGCTCACCGTTTCTGTACAGACTGCAAGTTAGAAATGGTTTTTACATGCTTAAATGGCTGAGGGGGGGAAAACAATCAAAAGAAGATTTCAGTGACATGTGCAAGTTATATAAAATTCAAATTGTGGTGTCCATAAATAAAGTTTTATTGCAACACAGCCACGCCCATGCGTTTTTCCATCTTGCCTGTGGCTGCTTTTGCACTACAACAGCACAATGGAATACTTGCATCAAAGACCATGTCGCCCACAAAACCTAAAATATTTACCATCTGGTTCTTTCCAGGAAAACTTTGCTACCTCCTATGTTAGCCCATTAAAATAATCAACAACAAAATCAAAGTGTTGCTTGCATATTATTAGGATACACGTGAGCTATGTAACTATGTGCCACAGAGCATAAACAATCCTAAATCAAGAGTCAGAGGAATAATCACCCTCTCTCGTGATTTCGTTTTTACCTACAAAGAAGACCAGAGACATGTGGCAAAAGTTGGTGAGTCAAAGCCTCAGAAAACTCAGAAGAAATCACACGCATGGTGTAGTGATTTGAAAACCATGCCCGATGCGTTCAGAGGTGCCAGAAAAGCTTACTCCTTTGTCTTCTATTAATATAACTGGTATTATGCTTTTCCTTGAAGTAGAAAAAGGAAGGGGTCAGAGAGGAAGATGGTACAAATTTGCCAGATAAGTATATCCCAGTCTCTTCCAATTTCACGTTGCCTTCATTGGGTTGCTCTGGTCTCCTGGCAAAATCATCTTTCAAGATGTCTAACTCCATCCCTCCCTCACCTGCCCTTCAGTCCGTGTAGGGAAAAGCTTCCATGAGTGCAGCCTCAGGAGAGGAGGTTGCAGACACAGATGCAGGTCCTGATGGAAGTCTCCGAGTTCCTTGTTCCACCAGCCACCTCCGCCCTCCGCCCCAACCCCACCATCTTGGCTCTGTGCGATGCTCCCTGGTGTTGCCAATGGTCTGAGTCCTAACAACGTCCTCCTGCCTCTCGGATCCCGGCGTCCACCCACAGCCTCTGCTATGGGGTCACAGCTGCCCTGGCTGGCCCCGTGGCAGACGGTCCTGGCTCTTAACTCAGCTGCCTTCTGCATTCTCCACTGGGACCACATAGCGACCTCTGGGATCTTTCTGTGTCCAAGGAGCCGGCGGTGCTCGGGGACGGCCCATCGCTATGCTCCCTCTGTCCTCACCCCTCATTCGGCCCTTTTCTAAGCCACCACCTGGCTGGCACCATGTTGGATGCAGCAGTTCTCTGGGACTCAACATTCCCCTGATCTGTACCTGGAAAAGCAAGGAAAAAAGCCACCGCCCTGGGATGCCCTAAGCTATCTGGATGTTTCTAAAACTGCCCGATTTTGGGGGCGAAGCCAGGGTGCAGCTATGTGGTCATTTGACCTCTTGCTTCCTCTTCCCCTCCAGGCCGCGCCTCCTTTGTGGAACAACCCGAGTTCTCTCTACCCAGGGCCTGTGTGTCTACCTGCCAGCCCCAACTCCCCACACATAAAGGGAGCTTTTAAAATTCAGAAAGTAAACATTTTCTCTCCCCATAAAGCCTGGCTTTCAAAAACTGGTATTTCAGTATGGAATCAACAAAGTCAGCTTTGAAAATCGAAGCCCATCAAGGACCTTTTCATTCCAGGCCCTGCGCACACTCACCCTGCCTGCCCCCCACCCCCACACCCCCGGGCTCAGCCCTTGGGTGGAGGGCTGTGGGGTAGGTGATTTACGGGGGTGGGAGAAACGCGTCAGTTTAATATTTCAAAATATTATTCCTGTTGCCCTTGCTAAGTGAAAATCCTTTGTAAACATTTTCATTCTTTAAAAAAAAAATTATATTTCGCCTCTGCAGACCTCTCTCGACTCCGCTGTTGTATTAATAAGCTGTAGGGCCACCGCCATATTGAAATACCACAGACTGAGTGGCTTAAACACCAGATATTTATCCTCTCAGACAGCCTACAGGACAGGCAGAAACTTTCTGCAGGGGAGGAGCTGCCACGGAGAGTCCCCACCAGGGCAATGTCCAGTGGAGCTGTAGAGCGAGACCGCCTCTGAGCCCCCAGGAGTGCAGGGCTACCGGCGTGCAACAGCATCCCGGGAGAGCAATGAGGGGCACTGAGCCCAGCAAAGCCATGGGGGCCCGATCCCCACCCCGGGGTGCCCGGGATGTAGGACATGGAGTCAAAGGAGATTATTCTGCCATCTTAAAATTTAATAGCTTTCCTTTTGGGTGTTAGACTTACTAGGGGCCACTTACCCCTTTCTTCTTGCCTATGTCTCCCTTTTGGATTGGGAATATCTACCCTATGCCTGTCTCACCATTGTACTTTGGAAGTAGATAACTTGTTTGATGACACAGGTACACAACTGGAGGGAAATTGTGCACATGGCTGCACACATGTTATGATGCTGCAAGAAGACCCTCACCAGGCGCAGCCCCTTGATCTTGGACTTCCCAGCCTCCAGAACTGTGAGCCAAATAAACTTCCATTGTGTATAAATTACCCAGTCTGGAGTATTCTGTTATCGCAGCACAAAATGGACTAGACAGACACTGAGCTTTCATGGGGGTTTCCACTGGGGACTTGTTCACGAACTTGAGTAGATTGATAGGGTGTGTGTGTGTGTGTGTGTGTGTGTGTGTTCCTCCTTTCTTGTGTCAATGTGAATGTTCCCATCCCCTTTGTGGTCCATAGTTTTGGGAAAATATCCATCACATTGCATGGCCACCTTTGTTTTTCCTAGTCAGTCTCTCATGTGAGACTTCAAACTCCTTGAGGCCAAGAATCTTATGCATCTCTGTGGCATCAGCTTTAACCAGAGCTAGAAAGCATCCAAGTGGAGGGATACCAGATAGGAAGGAAGTGTGAAGTCTGTATTCTCCATGTGTGACATTACGTCCTTCTTCTATTGCAACAAGCAGGCAAAGTCCAAGGCTCCACATCTCTCTCTCTCTCTCTCTCTCTCTCTCTCTCTCTCTCTCTCTCTCTCTCTCTCTCTCTCACACACACACACACACACACACACACAATGGATTTTAGCAACCAAATTTGAGCCCATTTAAAATCTTGTGGTATTACACACTCTCAAGAAAGACTTTGGGACTAATCTAAGGAAGCGTGAATAATAAAGATGCAGTTGGTTGGGAAACAATTTCTATGACACGTCCTGCCTTTTAATTCAGAAGAGATCAATAGCTGAGAGTTCCCAACCAGATGCAGGTCTGTCTGCGGCAAGAATGTAAAGTAAATACTGCTCCCAATGTGCATGTATAAGATGCCCAGGACTAGTGCTGGAATCAATCATTGTACTGAATGCTGAAACTATGCCTTCAATGTTGGGTGATTGCCTAGAAATGATCTGATCTCAATTTGTTTATGATGTCTGTGCCCATCACGAAAGCCAGAAATAATAGTAGTAACAATGTCCAACACTGCAGACAGGAGCAAAAATCCCCGCCTGGCTACACTGACCAAACCATAACAGGCAGGAAGTGACCAAAGAGCCAGCAGGTTTGAGGATTTCTTGCTGGAGGGAGGTGGGGCTGGCCGTGTAAGTCTGTCCTGACAAGGCAGTGTTCACAGTCAGTCAACAGCACCTTCCAGGGATAGTCCCTTGTCGCCGGTTATTTTTCTGTGACTGTAGGAGACAAATGACTGATTCTCAGCCCTTCTGGGCCCAATGCCCCTTTCTATAATAAATTTTTATAATGCCCCTATTTACTAATCTAAAATGAAATTGATAGGTCATTTATGCTACCTACATTTTTATATATGTATATATATTTTTTTTTTACAAAAACATAATGTCTTAACTTGGGAATAAAAAGGAATATAAAATATTTTTTAAATTATGTGTTTTAATATGTGAACATTTGGACACAGTTACATTAGGAAAGATATTAAGGTGTCCAATCCCTGCAGCCATGTTGACGGTGGCAATCACAAATGCAGACGGATACATGTAAATTCCATCCGTGATTCGAATGCCACACCTGTGGTCTTGTCACTGATGATGTAATTTTCCAATATGATGAACAATGCTTGGTAAAGTTTTCGATGAAACAGAGGAAAAATATTGTATGATTCCACCTATATAAGGAACCTAGAACAGGCAAGTTTGCAGAGATATAAAGTAGATTAGAGGTTACCAGGGGCTGGGAGGAGGGAGAATGGGGAGTTATGACTTAATGGGTACAGAGTTTCTATTTGGGGTAATGAAAAAGTTTGGAAAATAGCGGTGATGGTTGCCCAAAACTGCAAATGTAATTAATGCCACTGAATTGTCCACTTGAAAATGGACAAATTTTATGTTGTGTAGATTTCTTTTTAATTTTTTTGTAGAGATGGGGATTTCATTATATTGCCCAGGCTGTTCTCAAACTCCTGGCCTCAAGTGATCCTCCCACCTCGGCCTCCCAAAGTGCTAGGATTACAGGTGTGAGCCACAGCGCCTGGCCTGACTTTATCATATTAAAAAAAAAATACCAACAAACCTTGCAGAAAAACCCTTTTGTTTATATATAAAGTGGAGTTAGGACCTAGCTCAGAGAATTATTAATAATAATAAATAGTCTTTCACCTACTTGAATGTCCGGCGGAATATTTGAAAGTCTGGGGAGACAAGTCTTTGCTGCATGGGGTGTTTCACACTTTGCAGGATGCCTAACATCGCTGGCCAACCCCACTAAATGCCCCCATGGAGTTCCGGCCATCCCCAGGGGGTGGCATCCCTGTCCTGAGAACTGCTGAGATGCAGGAAGTGAGGGCCAGGTAGGTGTGTGAGTTCTGGCCAAGCGAGTGCCTGCAGTCCTCCTGGGGACTCTAGAAATCAAGGAACCCGCAGAAATCCAGTTCTCTGATGGATCAACGTGGAGCGTGGGGAGCAAGAGGAAAGAACCCACAGGAGCCACAGCACGCAAGCTCCTTCCGGTTTCCATCTGTGGCACGGGGCTCCTGGCTTCTTGGGCAGGAGACTCATTGCAGGCCCCTGCCAGAGGCTGAAGCTAGAGGGCCTCGCACGTTTGCAAGTCCTGCCAGTTGGCTCAGCATTTAGGCAGGGCTGACTCAGCCCTTACCCATGACACAGCAATGCAGCTCTCTGTGGCGCTGACAACAACAGCTACGAGGTATTAAATAATTGTCGAATGCTTTACCATATCTTTTACATCTAACTTTAACAACCTATTACAGGTGCGAAAACAAGTTCACACAGTCACAAGGAGCTTGATCAATCAAAAATCATCGAAACAAGGCAGGGCGCTGCTGCAGAGATTCCTAACCAAGAAATGCAAATCTCCTGCTGGCGCTAAAGTCTCACTTGGCAGCCCTCCCAGTGGGGCTGCCCTGAGCTCCTCCCCTCCCTGCATGTCGTGGGTCCCGCGGGTCTCGGGGACTTCAGCTGGGAAGCCGAATGTGGCCGGCCACTTCCCGCCAGCCACTGCCCCGCCTGCGCCCTCTGCTCTCTGTTTCCTCCACCACAAGAATCACAGCCACAGAGGCAGATTCAGCCACCCCCTGGGATGCATCTCCAGGGTTTAAAGAAGCAGCGACTGCTCACAGGATGCTTGGAGATCCTAGCTCCAGTGCCTGGGTCTCACGCTGGGACTGCCGGAAGGAAGGTGCTGACACGGGCCCCTTCCCTGCTTATGGAGTTCGCTGCTCCTTTGTTCTCCTCCTGAGGCTCCTGGCTGACATCTAGCCTGGAATCTCAGGCACAGATGCAGGACTAAATGTCCCTATTGTTGCCCTTCCAGCCTTTTACTGGGGGCCCAAGAGCCCTACCTGATGTCTTTCCGCCCCCAGGACCCTTGGATGTTACCCCCGTACCTTTAATCCTTCCCTGCCACACTCCCATCCCAGCCCTTAGTAGGACTCTGCTGTCCATGGACACGACTCCGCCTCAGTCACTTTCCTTCTGTGCATGAGACCTTGGCAGGCAGGGCCATGCCTTCCATCCTTCAAGCCCCAGCCTGCTCTCCACGGTAATTAACGCGATGATGAGAGCATGGCACCAATAATTAGGGCAATTGCCTCTTTTTCACACTTTCACAGTATCTCATGTGATCCTCACCACAACCTTGTCAGGCAGGTGTTATTGTTATTCCCATTCCACAGACCAGGACATGTGAGGCCTGAGTCACACACCCGGAATGAGGCAGAGCCGGGTCTTAACTCCTCTCCTCTCCTTCCAAACTGCAGCGTCCCCAGCGCGGGGTTCCAGGGCCTGCCGGCGAGTTCCCCAAGTCAGCGTCTGGACAAGTCATACTATTTGAGAGCACAGTGTCCAAAGTACTTTAGCAGTTCCTTTAAAAAGTAGCAAGATTTTGTACTTTTTCCCAAAGTGTTTAAATAACCTCACACCCATGAGCCGGTTGAAGGTGCCGGATTTCAGTAAGACTCGCAGAGCAGGTGTTGTGTCCCCTGTTCCACCCAGGGAGACACAGAGGCTCCAATCTGGGTTCCTGGATGGGAGAGGCGGAGAGGGAGCCCAGCTAGGGATGGCCAGACTCCTCCATACCCCCAGGGTTATATTCGGAGCCCAGAGGCTATTATAAAAGACGTGAGACACAGAGTTCTGAGGCAGGTGCATAGATCTATAAAGGAAAATAAAAATCTCAGGACTATGCCCCCAACTCCTTATGCAAAAGGGAAGGTCAAGCCTGGAGGCTGAGTCATGCAACACCTCCTTCCAAATGAAAAGCCTTCCTAACATCATGCATTAAAGGTACAAGGCCTCAGGCATCTAGGAAGGGCTGCCCCCACAGATCATTCATAAGGAAATTCTTTGCTGGCCTCCCATAAGCAAGGACATTCAAATTGTACCTTTGGGTCTGCAGGCTAAGCCTAGCTCCTAAAATGGAAGTCTGTTCCGTATCACACTAGCAATGTTGATTATAAGTCTATCTACTCAGGTGCAGAACAGAGACAAGATCAATCATTCTTCCGCTTACCCAGAGACATCTACATAATCGAAGCTTCCTTCACTCCCTATTCTCTCTAACGTTCACCTTCCTTACCTAAAATGTAGATTTCCTGGGCATCACAAGAATGTAACCACTTGCCTTGCTGCCCACTTCCCTCCTCCTTGTTCTCTCTGTATGCTCTGTCCCCTTTGAATACTGAGTCCCCAAATCCCCCCTGGGGGAAACAGTCACGATGCATCTGTGGTTTGTGCCTTTCCTGGCATGTCCTCAAACTCTGGCTTAACAAACCTCCGCTGATTAAGACCTTTGTCTCAGTCACCTACTTTGGGTAGGTACCGTGTGTAGTACAAGTAATCTCTGGGATGACATTATCTTTCTGGAATTTCTCTCTACTCTCTTGATTTTTGGAATCCTGTCTCCTCCCCAAAGACATCAATTCCTTAGAAGCCTTTTTAGTGGAAGCCGCTCATTTGCTCACGTGGACAGCAGTGGTGGTGTTAGCATTCTCCTGACTCCCTAATAATGCTATCAGGACGTTATTTTTACCTCCTCATACTAAATCACTTTTTTTTGTTTAGGTACAGGCTATTGTATTATTCCTTCTTTTATCCTTTTCATTAATATTCTGCCAAAGTGAGCCCCATCCTTCTACATTCACTGAGCACTGTAACACCTGGTTGAGTCTGCATCTCTACCTTGGCACCTGCTTCTGTCTTAAATGAATTTAATATCCACATGAGCGGCACATCCAACACTAGCCTCTTAGTCCCTTAACTCAATGGCAGTGAACCCCAACTCCCTTCCCCTCTACAATCCACTCCCTGGCCATCCATCCCCTTCGTCACGAGGAATGGCTCTGTCTCTAAGACCTTAAACTCCAACACTTCTCTCCACGACGACAATCTCCTCCTTCCTGCTTTTCCACCATCTCTCTTCCAAGTCTACTCTTTCATTTCACAGCGATCCCAGAAGAGTCACTTGAACCCTGCGGTTCATTAGAGCCTCTCAACCCCACCTGACATGTCTTCCTTTCCTTTTGAACTTGAACCCGTGTAGTTTACAAAGGCCTGATCCCTTTGCCTCAATTAGGGGCAATGATGAAGTTCCATCCCAGCTTCAGAACTCCCCTTGTTCCCTAGCAAGCAGATGCAGAGAAAAAAAGGGAAAAACTAAAATAATAATAATAAAGAACACCCCTTGGGCTCATAGGCTTCCCTCTCAACTCCTTCTACCCTATCCTCTGCAATGCTGCCAGGGAAGCCTGTCCCAAAGACAGGTTCCGTCAAGTTTTTCACCTATTGATGAGTTTCCATATCACCCTCATCATGAAGCCCGAAGTCACTGGCCTGCCACTGGAGGCTCACCACAGTCAGGGCCAGCCTCGACCTCTGGCCACTCCCCTCCTCAGCTCATGCTCCACCACACTGACTTGCATGATGGCACTTCCTGTCCTGTGAGTTTGCATATCCTGCTCTCTCCACCCGCGAGGCCACCCCCATTCGCCTTATTCTCCTTCCAGACCTACTTCCCTGGACAGCACTGCTTACCACTGCCTGAGAATCTTCCTTGTCCCTCGTCCCTAAGGCACTCAGCGCTCTGTGTGGCAGCTATTTCCACGTCAGGGTCCCCTGCCAGACAGCTAATACACCGTGTTCAGGGAGACGAGAATGGCAGCTCCATCACTGTGTCATTGTGCCTGTCACACAGCGCATGGCACGAGCAACACCGGACAGACATAGCGAAATGAGAGGAAGAGCACTGTGCGTGGGCTCCGACGGCCTGGATCCCAGTCCCAGATCCGTCACTTACAGGTGCAGTGACCACGGTGATTTTCCTAACCTTTCTGATATGTGTTTACTTACTTTCACCTGAAAATAGACCTAGTGACAGCTACTCTTCAGGGCAGCTTTAAGGAGCAAATGAGAAAATGATGTGAAATACATGAGGCAAATTCTGATGGACAGGGAGTACTCAGTAAAGTGAGGTTTCCTTCTTGTCTCTCTTTCTTCCTTACCTTTTGCCCTCTTCTCCTCCCATCCCTTGCCTTTTTTCCTCTTAGTTCTCATCTCCTCCTCATTCCTTTGGAAACACCAACAGGAAGAAGAAAACCTGACTTATTTGGACCTAACCATTACCATCTTCAAAGTATTCCAACTCTCAGCCCATGATTCAGCCGAGGCTCACCTCATTGTTGCTCCACCTTAGTAAATAGTTGACCTTTTAGCTCATCTGACAAGGAAAGGCTGCTAGAAACAAACTATATGTACTCATCTGGGTGTGGCCTGGAGTCTTCCCAAGGAGGAACCACCAAGAATCTAAGCACTTCACTTAATAAGCCTTGGGGAGAAAGAAGCTGTGGAATTTCTACAGCCAAACCCAACTCCATTCTCAAAGTTACACTCAACATGGGTGGGCATGGCCATTGAAACCCAGATGCTATTTAACATCATTTAATTTGTACCAAGGGAACATATAAGGAGTTTAAAATTATTCCAGCAATTCAGAATAGAAAATGGGCTGGTATGGACAAATCACCGATTTACAAATTTCAGCCAGATCTAAGCCTATGTTAGGATTTTTTGCCTAAGAATATGACTTTGCAGCACTGCCCTGTAAATTATATCCTTACATAGACACAAAGATGACATTAAAGGTTTAAGAGGGAAGAAAGAAAAAGCAGTAAAGACACTTACTGTTAGAAGTGAACTAGAATAGTATAGAATAGTAGGGTGCAAAAGAAATTTAAGGAAACAGAAAGGTAGAAGAGACTCCTCACTATCTTACCCAACTCCCTCCTATTTTCAACATGAGGCATAAAAATAACAACAGTAATTATAGCAACTCTATAAGGAGTATAATCCAATTTCCGTTTTACATATTAGAAAACTGAGACTCAGAAGGATTAAGTGATATGTCCAAAGTCAAACAGGTAGACATCAGTCACATCAAGGTTCCAAACCAGATCTGTCTAACTCCAAAGCCCATGTCACTTCTGGTCTTCCAGGCAGTCCCAAATAGACCATAATAAACACATATGAAATGACCCCGCCAAGTTGTATGGAGTTTATCTAGCTTTCTTGATCAACACCTGGAAGAGAAACATTGTAGAACACTCAAAACCACTAAGAGAAGACTTCTGGTTTCCAGTCCAGCATGCAAGGAGCTTGGAAGTTGTCATGCTGTACTAACATGTAAAAAGCTAGACAAACTAAAATTCAACTACTCTTCTTGGATTCATCAAAAAAATAAGGTCACAGGTCAAACTGCTTGGAGAAACAGACAAGCAGGGAGAGACAATCTCAACTTAGCTGAGTGGAAACCTGTGAGCAGAAACTTCCCAGAGAACACGTGCTGGGCTTAAAAACCTGAAGTATAAATGATGAATTGCTGGAGGCTCAGAGTGGACAAGTGTGAGAGTTAAAATCTCTGGGGTGTGGGCCCAGTCTTAGAGGGGAGTGCCCACACTTTTGTGAGTTTTACCTCCAGGAGCTCTATCAGGTTCTCATAGTGAAGAACGGAGAGAAAATCTCTCTTCTCTTGCCCTGCTAGGGAAGGGGAAGAGGAACCACTGTGAAATATGCCAGAGCACTCTGTTTTTCTTCACCAGGTCTGCCCTCCAGAGAACCTATTTTACCAGATCCTGACCTGCTGGGGTATAATCAGAGTCTAATCCACCGGGATGAAAAAAATACCCAACTCTAGCTCCCTCCACCATCCTGTCTCACCTAAGAGGGGAAAACTGAGAAGCACTAAAAGTCTGTTTATCCAGTATAGCATGTCCACCTTTCAACAGAAAAGTACAAGGCATACTAAAACGCAAAACCACAGCTCGAGAAGAAAGAATGAACATCAGGACCAGACTTAGATATAGCAGGTATGGTGGAAGTATCTGACCAGCAAATTTAAAATAATAATTATGAAAATGATAACGGCTATGACAGAAAAAGTAGACAGTTATGTAAGCCACACTCTGGCTTTTAAAACTTTGTATGAGAAAGTGACACACTTCACTTTTCACATTTCAGCTTACAGCTAGATTGTACCAATACACACACACACACACATAGAAGAAGTGATCAAGCAAAGGAAACACACTGGGTGAGGGGCTGGCACAGGTGGCAGTCGAAGTGATCCGAAAGGAAGCTGCAGGGCCTTGTGCCATATGATTTTGAGTTTACATATGTATCTATACAGACATATACCTTGGTAGAGCTCCCACATAGACATGGATTGGGATCTCTCTGGCATCCTTCTAAAGAGGGACCTGGTGGTGAGATTTGGGGATCAGTAGCCAGTTTCCTTACCAGGCTAACATGTGGTCTGGTTTGGAGCATTATTTCTGGAAGTTCAGCTTCAAATCTATTTTTCTCTAGAATGTCCTAAATACTGTAAGCAACCTAAAATCCTTTAATAAATTTGTTTTCTTCTTAACAAATAACAAAATTCACTCTGGCTCATTTGCTAAGAAGCAGAGCCAAGACAGTTTATATAAAAACATGTTATTTAGAAATATGGAAGCATTGGAACCAGATGTCTCCTGTCCCCCCACCCCCCAAGAAATAGAAATAGAAATATGAGACAAATATTAGGGGAAGAATGGCTAAAAGAGTTAAAAGTGGTTGCCTCAGAAATGGCAGTCAAGATTAAGGAGGAACGGACAGAGTGGACATTTTTTATTAAAAACCTGGTAGTACTAGATGAATTTTTATTCTATTTATATATTGCTTTGATTTTTTTAAAATTTTTTTTTCTAATAAAATCAAAAAGCCTTAAGGGAACCATTAAAAGAACTTCATCCACAATAACAAATCTTCAGGCTACTAAATGCAGAGTAAGATGTTTTATAATGTTTTAAACACAGCAAGTGTCAGAGAATTGTGATTCTACTTGATCTGGAAGATGCTTCCTTTCTACTCCAAACATCCAGAGCAGAATGCAGAGATGAGTCCAGCTCTGCTGTGGCTGCAGTGGAGGCAGAGCAGGCTGTGACAGTGCCATGACAACTTTGCAATTAGGATTTAAAGCTGTGACACCAGGAAGTAACTGTGAAAGACAAAGGAGATGCTTCACCGGCCATTTAGGACCAGGGGTGCCAGACAGGGTCAGAGCTGGGCTAGGCAGACTTGGACTTCCCTCGGCCACATTTGGCTAAGGGATTTCGCTAGTTCCCCAAGGAGAAGGGGTTGGAAATTAACAATAAGTTTAGACTGTGGATTACTTTATTTACAGATGAGGACACTGAGACTTAGAAAAGTTAAGCAACTTGCCCAAGTCAATCCAATTGTTTAAGAAGAAAACAAACACACCTCAAGCACTGCTGTCAGTATGGTAATTTGGAAACATCCTTTTGGAAACCAACATTATTATTCAGGGTCAATAAACATTTGTTGAGCATCTACAACATTTAGCCAAGCTAAAACCTTGACTAAATGTTTTTGTATGTATTCTTGTCCTTTAGCCTCTTAATTCTACTCCTCGGCATCATCTGAAACAGTTTAGAAGACTAGAAAAGCCACATTCATGAAGAGGTTTCCTACAACATGATCTGTATGGGATAACTGGAAACAACAGAAATATCCAACAAGAGAGAAGTAGCTGGATAAATTAAGGCTCATCTTTTAAAGGCATTTTCTATAGCCAATAACATCTGTTTTTATAAAAACTATGTAGAAAAACAACAAGACTCTAGTTCAGTGATAATCTTAAATACAAAACAGTTACATTGCTCTATGATAACTGTAGAAAAAAATATATACAGATGCTCCTCAACCTACAATGAGGTTACATCCCAATATATTCAGTGTAAGCTGAAAATATCATAAGTTGAAATTACATCTAACACTGACCTTCCAAATCTTATGGCTTAGCCGACCTACCTTAAACATGCTCAGAGCACTTTCAACGTGGTATTCAACAACCTATATGAGATATTCAACACTTTGTCATAAAATAGGATTTGTGTTAGCATCACAAGAGAGTATCCTACCATACATCGTTAGCATGGGAAAAAAAACAAAACTCAGAAGTCAAAAAGTACAGTTTCTACTGAATGTGTCTGGCTTTTGTACCATCATAAAGTTGAAAAATTGTAAGTCGAACCATCGTAAGTTGGGGACCATCGGAACATATACAAGGTCAACACTGGAAGTGAACCAAAATGAAAATAGTTGCTTTAAGTCAGTGAGCTTGTATTTGATTTTTTTTTTTCTCTTCTACTTCCTTTTCCCTTCCTTTTCCTGTCCTGAACAATTCAGTCCTAAAGCCATTGGGTGGAGCAAAGTAAAGTAGGTGGACAAGGTGGGTGTGAGGTAGGGGGCCCCTGAGCAGAAGCACAGCCCAAGCTGAGAAGTGCACACATGCAGAGGGCTGCTTGGCATAGGGTGCTAAAATGAAAAAAAGAAAAAAAAAACAAACCACAAACTCTGCCTTTCTCTACACTAAACACTTCTGACAACAAATGTGTGGATGTTCTCTACACCAAGCAATTCTCCATTGCTCTGTAGAAACCAACTGAGTGTCCTTCACTTCTGACACTCACTGCCTGGAGTTAGCATCCGCTATGGTTTTTTGGTTCACACCAAAACTCATGTTGAAATTTGATCCCTAATGTGGTACTGTTGGGTTTAGTTAGGAGGTGTTTGAGTCGTGCAGGTGGACTGAGGCCCTCATGAGAATCATGAGCCAAATAAACCTTTTTTTCTTTATAAATTACTGGCAATTTATAGTCCACTTTATAGCAACACAAAAGGGACTGAGACAGCATCAAAGCCTACAAGTGAAAGGGCTCAGTCCCACAAGACTGCCCTGTTTCAGATACCAGTCACAAGTCCCAGGCTGACACTTGTACCTGTCGGAGTCAGCTATAAATTCGGAGTTTCCACAGCCCCCTCCTCAGGTTTGATAATTTGCTCTAATGTCTCACAGAATTCAGGGAAACATGTTACTTACTATCACCAATTTATTATAAAGGATACTACTCAGGAACAGCCAAATGAAAGAGATGCATAGGGCAAGGTATGAGCTTTCATGCCCACTCTGGATGTGCCACTGCAAAGCATCTCCATGTGTTCACCAACCCGGAAGCTCCCTGAATTCCATGGTTGAGGGTTTTTATGGAGGTTCCATGATGTAGGCATGATCAATTACATCACTGGCCATAGTACAAAGAGCTTATTTTTCCTGAATCATTTGAGAGTGAATTGCTGACATAATACTTTATCATCCCCTTGATATATGCAAGCTGAATTGTATCTCCTCAAAAATCATGTATTGAAGCCCTAATCCCTAGTGTCTCAGAATGTGACTGTATTTGTAGGCTGGGCCTTTAAAGAGGTGATTAAATTAAAATGAGGCTGTTAGAGTGGTCCCTAATCCAATACAACTGGCATCCTTATAAGAAGAGGTTACAACACAGACACACACAGAGGGACGACCATGTGAGGACACAGGGAGAAGGTGGCCGTCCACAAGCCAAGGAGAGAGGGCTCAGGAGAAACCAACCCTGCTGACACCTTGACCTTGGACTTCCAGCCTCCAGAACTGTGACAAAATAAATTTCTGTTGTTTAAGCCACCCAGTCTGTGATACTTTTTTGTAAGCTTGCTTTGGGTTAAACCAAAGAAAAAAAACAACAATTAAAAAAAATATGCTTGAAGGTCATTCTTGTATTCTTTCTGTAACACTCTAAGACAAAATTAAGGCAAGAGAGTAATCAGGTTTTATAAAAATCCAAATGGAAAAGTGTTAATTATATGTCCAACACAATAAAGTTCAGTTATTTTTAAAAAATGTTCTTCAGTAGACTACTTCATGCCTGGGGAATGCCGGATATATGACTTACGGTGTAATAGACGCGCTTTAATGCCAAACAATGCAATCACAGTGGAGTCGTCTGTTTCGGATCTCTGCTGGGTGTCCCTTACACAGTTAAGCCCAGGCATTTTCCAGGATCAATGTGTTTATTTCTAAAGTGGCATCTTCCATCGTTTTACGGCTCCTTCAACAGGCTACCAGCTATGTGAGCCTCCCACATAGCCACAAAGTCTATTAACCAGCAACAGAAGGAAGGGGACAGGAAAACGGAAGTAAAAAGGAGAATTCAATGGCACTTTACTGACTTTTGCCAAATTATAACAGTGTGCCATATGGTGTGCGTATGATGGGGTTGGATCTAGAGAAAAGAAGGTGGAGTTAAAGGAAGAGGAAGATGGGACAGGATAAAAAATCCAAGAGTGGCACATGAATAAAGGGACCACAGAGAAATGACACTTGTTGGGGCATACCGAGATTAGATACAGAGCCTTCCCTACACCCCCAAATGCACACCCTGGACAGACACCGTCCCGGGTGCTCACTCACCTGCTGGGACCTCACGTGCTCCAGTGAAGTCCCTTGGTCAAAAGAATGTTCCTTAGAGGCCTCTTGCTCAAGTATAAAATTCCACTGTAAAAGAGGAAAGCAAGTCATTGGCCCAATCATTGGGTTTTTAGGTTTTCCTTTTAAGATGTAAATATATTCCGGATACGTAGTGAGTTACGACTTCCCTGGGTACAAAAATACAGGTAGAAGGAAACGTGATCTAGTGTTCAGTAGTACCGTAGAGTGACTATAAACAATAATTTATTGTATGTTTCAAAAGAGCTAGAAGAGTGGAACTGGAATGTTCCTAACACAAAGAAATGATAAAGCTTGAGGTGATGGATACCCTAATTACCCTAATTTGATCATTACACATGTATGCTTATGTAAAAATTTCACATGCACTATCCATAAGTATGTACAACTATTACGTATCCATAGATATTAATTTTTTTTTAATTTTTAAAAGACTTCCACTGTCAAGTCACCTTAGTGTGAATCAGTTTGTGACAACGATCTCTGCAGCACGGCTGCGGGAGATCAGGTCTGAGAGAAAGGCAGAGAGTGGGAAAACACATTTAGGAAGAGCCGGGACTGGCTGTAGGTCCACCGTTCCCCAGTCTCTCTCCATGACTGTGCCTCTACTTCCCCGCCACGCTCTGTCCAATGGCCAGGGGGTCTGCATCGGCAACATTTCACCGAGATCCTCTGCGTTTTCCAGGTCTTAACTTATTCTTTCATAAATCTGATGACCCATCCCACTCCAATCTCTAACTCAATTAAGATTTTATCTGTCCTTTAACATTCAACTGCAATGTCATTTGGTCTATGAAGCCTTCTCCCATCCTTCCCCCTACTTCCCCGGGTTTTTTTGTTTGTTTGTTTGTTTGTTTACCTTTTAGCACCTTATTTCAGCATCTAGTTGTGTTCTTGTCAATTCTCTCATCAGATTGTGAACTACTGTAGGGCATGGTTCTTCCTCTCACACCCAACTCTGCCTGCACCTCCTGGAACATGCCAGCATTTAATAAACATTTGCTGAATTAAATAGACTCAGAGTTAAGGAGACTTCTGATTTTCCAGGGCCTTATTTACACATTCTTTTCCCACTACGGTGTAAGAAGGCATTGAACCAAAAATTCATGGGAACAAGCCTCTTCACGCCATCAAATAAGCTTCAAAAACATTACTTGGAAAGCGGTTTCCCATTAAAAGGAAAGAACAGATCCAAAGTCAGTAATTCCATCCTCGCATACCTAGTTAGTTAAAATGCATGCACTTTTGTGCTACGGATTTGAAAGTCATGAACTTGAAAATCAGTTTCCCCTCCGCTTTGTGCGGTCTGAACTACATTTCCTTTCCCATTTGGTTAACATCCATGACATCCAGAACAATGCCGGGAAAGGGCTCTGGAGGTGCCTGTGATGTTATCAGCAGCTGCAGGGAAACCAACCTGGGAGCCTGAACTGGGGTCCTGGCCAGAACTGAAAGCACATTTTAAAGAACTGAATTTACCATACTTATTTGTTATTTGAACTGGGCTGTGATTAAGGAGATTTTTCAAACCAATGCACTGCCAGCATTTGCAACTCTAAATGAATGCTGTCCCCTCTGAGGTCCCCGTGCTTGTTCCACGTTGCTCACAACAGTTTGAAATCTCCCCTTGGGCTTGCCTCTGATTTGTGTCACATAGACTTTCTTTTGAACCCGAAATAGCATCCTCCGGTTCTTACTCACCTCCTTTCACCAGACTTCACTTAAAATGATATGGAGCGGATGACAAAAATAAAATCTGCTCTAAAATGACAAAGAGGTACGATCACTGAGGATAGGTGATGAGAAAGTGCTCTGGCACTGACATCTACAGCAACAGTCGCCTGGGAACAAGCGATCAGGGTGCCGAGCTGATGCCGTCAACGGGACATTTCTTCCTTAGATACACCAAATGCAGGCGTTTTAGTTAAAAGTCAGGCTCCTCCCCTTCATCTGTAAAATGGTCCCATCTGGGATCCTCCTCCCCTTCAACTGTACAGTGGTCCCATCTGTGAAAGAAGAATAATGATCTCCAGGGATTAAATAAGAAGGAGATGTGAAAGGTTTTGTTACAGAAGAGCAGAACATCATTTGGCCACTCATTCATTCATTCACTTTTCAAGAGTCCTTATCTTTTGGAGATATTGAAATATTTATGGATGAAAATGTAGGATACTTGAGATTTCCATCACAATAATATAAGAGGGTAAAAATGGGTAAAACAAGATGAGCCATAAGGTGAGAGTCAGGTGGCAGGTACGTTGATGCTGTTCGCACTACTTCTAAACGTGTTTAAAATACTCCAGAATGAAAGTGCCTTTGAAGAAGAATAATCCATCCTCTTGGCAAATTGGCTAACTCTCAAACAAACCTTTATCCAGAAGAGAAATAGATCCCATAGCAGCAAACCCCTGGAGCTGTTCATGTCTATTAATAGTTAGGAAGTGCTTTGAGGTTTAAAGATGAAAGATACCATATAATTCTAAGAGATTATTACTCTATTAGAAGCAAACATATCACACAGTAAATTTGGAAATCCAAACCTGACCATCACCTAACTCAAGATTTGGGTCAAGTGGAGAATGAACTTCCTGAGAAATGTCCATAAAGGGCCAAGGATCAAAGGCTGATTCAATGACATTCTTCCCTGTAGAAGACAGCTCAGAGCAAATCTGAGGCAACATTATAGAGAAAATTAAGTTCACCTTAGTGTGACACCCCCCTTCCCTTTCAAGACACTTATTCTCCCTCTCCTATTTCTCCTTCTGAGCTTCTAATAAAACCATGCTAGACATGAACACCCAAAATTCCTCTTCCACTCAAGACTTCATTTGTTCATGTTACTCAGCAAACATAGATAGAGACCTACTGTATGCTGGGAATACGGACATGAATGAAGTCCATCCTGGAGGAGCTTGTAGGCTATCAGGGCAGCAAGACATCCAAGTAAATAATTACAACACGATCACACAAGGTACAGGCCAAGTGCAACGGGAGAACAGAGGGAGTTACTCTTTCAGAGTGGATCCGGGGAAGTCGTACAAGGGCAGTGACATTTAACCTGTCTCTGGAAAGAAGATGAGGTGCCAACAGAGGGAAAATGTATTCAAGGCAAGGACGTAGCACAACCAAAGTCATGAGAGGGCCTGCAGATAACTTGCTTGTGGATGGAGAAGGTGAGTTTGGAGAGTTGAGTGGTGGAGCCGGATCTTGAAGAACGTTGTGCCCTGCACTGGGGATGCCTGGATGCTTTCCAAGGAGAGAAATGTCCCCTTTGGATCTGTCTTAGGACTGTACTTGTGCTTGTTTGTGGATCATGTAAGACTATAAACTCTTTGCATAGGTTTATTCTATCCTGTATCCCTGGTTCCCACAGTACAAATTTAGACTTTTTGCAAGGGTCAGACTTAAAGTCAGTAAATTCCAGTTTTTTTTATTTTTATATATACACAATGCTTTGGAAAGGAGCCTGAGAAAGAAAAAAAATAAAAGGGGGCTCTTTCTCTTAAGATAAGTGTAGCCTGGCAACATGAGTTAGTCTAACCTTCATTCCCACTCAGAACTGTGGGATGTTCTTCTTCATAAGTGTCCCTTGAGAAAAATTAAAAAGGGAGTTAGAGATCAGGGGTCCTGTCCTGGACATAGGCATTAAGACTCTGGCTGGGTGCAGTGGCTCATGCCTGTAATCCTAGCACTTTGGGAGGCTGAGGCAGGAGGATTGCTAAAGGCCAGGAGTTCGAGACCAGCCTGAACCAGAGCGAGACCCTGCCTCTACCAAAAATAGAAAAATTACCTGGGCATGGTGGTGAGCACTTGTAATCCCAGCTACTTGGGAGGCTGAGACAGGAGGATCGCTGGAGCCCAGGGGTTTGAGGTTGTTGTGTGCTAGGCTGATGCCATGGCACTCTAACCTGGGCAACAGAGTGAGACTCTGTCAAAAAAAAAAAAAAAAAAGAAGAAGAAGAAGAAAGAAAGAAAGAAGAAAGAGAAGAAGAATTATTGTGGTGATGGATATGCTAATTAGCTCGATTGTGGCGATTATCTCACAATGTATACATACATCAAAACATCATGTTGTACACCTGAAATAGCCACAGTTTTTATCCATCAACTATATTTTGATAACGCTAGAGGGAGGAAACTGTTTCCTCCACCCAAACTGCCCTTCCTCCCTTCAACTCCAAACCTACCCTTTCTTCCTTGCCTGTTCCCACCCACAAAAATCTCTCCTTCCCTCAACTCCTCTTATGCTTAAAAACAGAACACAGTTTAGTACATAATTATACCCTTCCTTTATTTACTCACTGCCTTGTGTGTGTCATGTCTCGCCAACTAATTAGTAAACTCATTAAGTGCAGAGGCGATCTCTATACGACGCTGTGCTCACATTAGGCGGACTCATTCATTAATTCATCAGGTATTTCAGGGACTATCATGTCGCAGGTATTGTTCTAGATTCTGAGATACAGGAGCCAAGGCAGAAAAAAATAAACACGCCTTTTGCTCTCATGGTAGGGAGACAGACAATCAAATAATCACATAGATCAATGTACAATTACACCAGACAGCCGCTATGGAAAACAAGATGGCAGTTCCTCAAAAAAAGTAAAAATAGAACTACTATAGCAATCCCACTTCAAGGCATGTCCCCAAAAGAATTATAAGCAGGGTCTCTAATAGACATTTGTACACCCATAGTCATAGCAGCATTATTCACAATAGCTGAAAAGTGGAAGCAACCCTAGTGTCCATGAACAGATGAATGGATAAACACAATGTAGTGCATATGGAAAATGGAATATTCAGCCTTAAAAAGGAAGGAAATGCTGACACATGCTACAACATGGATGAACCTTGAGGATGTTATGTTAAATGAAATATCAGTCACAGGAAGACAAATACTGTATGATTTCATTTCTATGAGGTCCCTAGAGTAGTCAAAATCATAAAGACAGAAAGTAGAATGATGGTTACTGGGGCTGGAGTGAAGGGAAATTCGGAGTTGTTGTTTAATGGCTACAGAGTTTCAATTTTGCTATACGAAAATCGTTCTGGAGATGGAGGGTGGTGATGGTTGCACAACAATGTGAATGTACTATACTTGCTGCCACAAAAATGTACAATTAAAATGGTTAAAATGGTAAATTTTAAGTGTATTTTACCACAATTAAAAGTCATTTTAAAAGCCAAAATGAAAATGACACCAGAGATAAGAGCAACAGAGGCAAGGAAAGGCTGTCCTGAGGAAGTGATGGATGAACTCAGATCTGAAGGCCAGGGCTGCCGAGGACGGCCACCCCACCTCTGAGGGTGTCAGGTTGCACAGGGCGCTGGGCGGGGAACCCAACCTGAGCCACCTGGCCCAGGCCAGCGCTGCCAGGCGGATGTCCCTCCCCAGGGAGGAGCTCATTCAGCAGCCCTCTGCACTCAAGTGAAGGAACTCCATGGAAGGAAGTACGGAAAGGAGCCTTCCACGGCTGTGTGATGGATGATGTAACGTCCTTGACACATGGACGACTCTTCAGGTTTCATTCTACTTACTTTGTTTTCCAAGGACTAAACCAGTGGCTCTAAACCCTTAGTACGTCAAAGATTCATCAGAGGAGCTTGTTAAAGGCAGATTCCTAGGCCCTAACCTCCCCCTGCTCCAACCCCAATTCTCATTCGGTAGGTTTGGTGTGGAACCCAGACACGTATATTTTAAACAATGTGCCTGCTCCAAGTGACTCTAAAGCAGACCTTCCAGAGAACACATTTGGTGAGATTCTGGCCTGGGTCTATGTTGACTTTGTAAGCCTCAACCTCCCAGCTTAGATCATTGTTATTATTAATCTGCCACTCGTTTGTTGAGTTGGGAACTGAACAATTTATTTCCAAATGGCCTTACCATCTGAAGAAACTAAACAGAAAACACGCATATTCACACGATGTCTATATCTCAAATTACTTTGCAGACAAAATTCCCTCTGCAACTTTCTTGGAAACAAGAAAAGATCCAGTCAGCCCTCAGTATCCAGGGGGGATTTGTTCCAGGATCCCTCAAAAAATGCCAAAATCTAAGAATGCTCAAGTTCTCCATATTAGATGGCATAGTGTTTGCATATGACCTACTCACATTTTCCTGTACATTTTAAATCATCTCTGGATTACTTACTATACCTCATACAATGCAAATGCTATGTAAATCATCATTATACTCTATTGTTTAGGGAATAATGATGAGAAAAAAAGGTCTGTATATGTTCAGTACAAACACAATTTTTTTTCCTGAGTATTTTCCACCCAAGGTTGGTTGAATCACCTGTGTGGAACCCACAGTTAGGGAGGGCCAACTGTATTTTAATGCCCTATTCTATAAATAGATGTGTGAAGGCAGGCACAGGCAGCAATATGAATTATCTAAAAGACAGGGGAATGGTGTGAGCTCTGGCTCTCAGCCCAACTTTCTAAGCGCCAGAATTGGGCCAGCTCTGCAAGGCCTTCACTCCCTAGAAGCAAGGCTGTCAAAACCACTCAGTTAGAGGCATGCACGGGTCACGTTTATGGGCTTGTTAGCCCAAGCTATTAAAATGTGTTCCCAGCAATCATTAGGTCAAAGCTGGTGTATTTTGCACTCCATCAACCTGAAATCATCATATCCCAAAAGTGCCCTGCAAGGATGATCACAGTGACCTGTGACCCTGCACAGTCCTAAGAGGGCATATTCTACTTAGCAGCTAAGCAAGACCACTCTCTGTCTGTGTGGTTATACCAGGAGGAAAGCTCGGCAGAATCTTTCCTCATTGAAAAGTGGTGACATATATATAGTAATGATGTATTATTCAATAGCATGTTTATTTTATAGACCCAGCCTGCCATTCCCCAGGCACGACAGGGAGTGGTCCACTTGCCCTCCCTGCTGTCACATGACCTTGTTCATTTCACCAGGGCTCTCGATGGGGCTGGATACAGGTATAATGAACACTTGTGCTGAGTTTGGGACAAAGAGGGTTCTGTTTACGAGGATGGGCCAATTTCTTTGTTGGATCTGGACCTTTTGCCTTTGTAGAATACGCATTACCCAGACTTGCTTCATTTCTACTCTAACACTTTCTAAAATATTCACTGGCTTGACCACTCAATTTTAGTGCTCAACCCTTATGATTTCTTTCATGTCTTACCTCTATGTTGAGTCAGTGAGCAACCTAGGGAGAGTGGGGATTTGATTTTAAGCTTCCTGATTCTTTCTACCATAATGTTCCACATGTAAAAGTCACCTTACTCCGGAGGAATGGGACATTTTTAATAATATTATGATACAGGCAGGATAATGGTTAATGGCTCTCGGTGTCTGGTAAACCTGTTGGCATCCCAGTTCCAGCAACTGTGCTTTCGTCCCCAAGAAAACAGTAAGCCAAACCCGTAAACACAACAAGTATATTTGTCTTGTCTCATCCCATGACAAGAAATCCAGAGGGAGGTTGGCTCCAGGTAGCTGGTTAATCAATGAATGACATCAGTAGTCCAAGTTCTTTCCATCTTTCTACCCAACTCCAGGCACTGTATCCAGACACCAAGTCCAACAGAAGAAAAGACGATTAACGTCTTTGAACCTAGTTTTCTTTATCTGTAAAATAGTTTTACCATCTGTGAGTACTTTACAGAGCTGTTGTAAGAATTAAATGAGCCTTATGCAGCACACGTGGCCCGGAGTAGATCCTGTGTGTGTGAAGCATGTGAAGGTTGGATGAGGTCTGATCAAGTTGGATGATGTCTGACCAGCGCTTTCTACGGGGATATCTTTTAAGTGAGGAAGGATGTGTCCAACCTGGATTTAAAATGTGACACCACCACTTGCCAGCTGAGTGACTTCGGTTAAACTGGTTTCTAGACCTGTTTCCTCATCTATAGCAGGAAGATAATAATAGCGCATACCTTAAAGGGTTTGGGGGAAGTTAAACAAAATGATGCATACATGATGCACTCAGCCTGGTACCTGGGGAGTGTTCAACAAATATGAACAATTATCTTTGCAGTAAGCAGGAGAGCAAAGAGGGCCATAGCTTGGTGATGTAAGCTGAATTTATTGGGCCCTAAAGATGCACTTGGAGGCTGGGTGCAGTGGCTCCTGCCTGTAATTCCAACACTTTGGGAGTCTGAGGCAGGAGGATGGCTTGAGGCCAGGAGTTCAAGATCAGCCTGGGCAACATAAGGAGACCCCATCCCTACAAGAAATTTCAAAGTTAGCTGGGCATGGTGGCACATGCCGGTAGCCCCAGCCACTCCAGAGGCTGAGGCAGGAAGATTGCCTAGCCCAGGAGTTCAAGGCTGCAGTGAGCTATGATCACGCCACTGCATCCAGCCTGGGCGACAGAGCCAAAACCTACCTGGGGGGGGGGGGGAGGGGAAGCACTTGCAGAGAGAGTCTCCCTCGCATACCAAAGAGAAGGCTCCTAACCCAGGCTGGTGGTGAGCACATGCAGTCCCAATTACTCGAGAGGCTGGGATGGGGGGTGGGAAAGAGGATCTCTAGAGCCCAGGAGTTCGAGACCCCAGGCTCAAAAACAAAACAAAAACCAAAAACCTCTCTTGTGGAGGAGACAAGCCATAGATAAGGCAGGTAAGGTGAGACCGAAGCTTTGGTGCGCCTTCAATCGCCGGAGGGAAGGTTAAGCCTGTGTTTTGGTGATGGCACCCGGAGGCCTGGCTGGAATCCCTCCAGGCACTGCAGCTGCAGCTGCCCGGGCCAGGCAGGGCACGGCAGGGCAGGGCCGCGGTGCTGGCACCGCGGGTGACAGTGTGTCCGCGGCCAGCCGGCGGGAGGCGGGCGTGGCCTTCCCGCTCCAGACCGGACCCCAGCGCGGAGCCACTCTGAAGGCCCACGGGCACCCGGGGAAAGGGTCTCCGCGACACACCAGACAGCCCCTCGGCCGCCCCTGCTCCTGCAGTCCCCTGCGGTCCCCCTGCGGAGCTGCAAACAACACACAGAGTTTTAGAGGCTCGTTTCCAATCAAAATCCTGCAAAAGCCTCCGCTGCGTCTGCGGACGTTGTCATCTGCTCCTTGCGCTCAAGACAGATTCTCGAATGTGCTTTTATTTTAATCGACTCCGCGGTCTGCCTTTGGTGCTGGGGACACCACTCCACCAGCCAGAGGCTTAAGGGAAGAGTTAAACGGCTTTAAGGACTCCAAGTCAGGCTGATTTTGTTTGTGATTCACAGCGTGTGTGTGATTCACAGCGAAGTGCATGTTTTGCGCACCCAGAACAAGATGATTGTAGGCTTCTGTGGTGCTGTCGAGCTATCGCCTTCTGGCACCTCTGAAAAGCAGTTATTTCAGAGGCAAAGGGTACCGGCTGCCTGAACACATACTCACAAATCATCTGAAGAAGGCAGAGTGCCGCGGTCCTGAAGACGTGGGGTCCCACAAAACCAGGTGGGTGGCTACAGTTTTATGACCAGAACACTGACAGTGGAGTCCGAAGTCCTGGGTTCAAATTCCCCTCTCTGCCATTTACTAGAATTACTCAGCTCATTGGACTTGCAATCATTTTGGGTACAAGATGGCCATACAACACCCTTTCCTCAAGGTGTAATAGTAGGAGGATTAGCAGTGCCGTGACCAGCAATTTAGAATCTGAGGCAAAAGAAAAAAAAAATCACCCATACTGATATCTTGCTTGTCTTTGTTTAAAATTTTGGTATTTTCTCACCACTGATTTTTTTGCATTACTTTTAATTATTTTACATATTGCATTGAAATATTATTTATCTTACTGAGTTGGGGTGTTAGGGGGGGCACCCCCTTAAATTTTGGACAAGAGTGCCTCACTCTACCTCACCCTGGCCCAAGGCCCTGATTAGATAACGTAATGTAGGCAAATGTGCCAAGAACCCTGTAAACTTTCCATAAGGTTTGCCAAATGAAGGCATAGAGAATTTGGGGCTGAAGTTAGAGGCTGGGCTATTCACACTTTGGATCCTTTGACACTACTTCATTTACTACCCCAAAACAACTTTGAGTTAAGTGGCCATTTCTTCATCTTTCCCCAAGGCTACATAATAAAGTGTGGGAAAAGGATGCTTCCTGGGGAGAGAAAGTGGAATGGCTGAGAAGGCGAAACACTGATTAGCAGTATAACACAGTCACTGAAATTCTTTCACATGTCACTTTCCTTTTTGGAAAATGAAATCCTATTATGAAGTCTCGATTTTTTAAAAATGACTCCAATATTCTTTCTAACCTTGAAAAAAGGTTACTTCGAGTCCAATGGTTTAAAAAATAACTCCTCGATATGTAACATCTTATAAATGAGCTGTCTGCAGAACGGAATCGGTCTTAGCATTAAACAAAATAAAGTAGAATGAATGATGCCCTTGCTTGTTTCTGAGAGTTTTAATTGAATTCGGTGACTGGGTTGGTAAGGACCGATTTAAAACAGCTTCCACTTCAACTCCTCAGTGCACCTCCTCCTTTCATTCTTGTCCCTGCATTCTCTGTCCCTCCCCTCTAGGAAAAAGGAACAAATTACTCAGTCCTTGCTATGTGCCAAGTCCTCTCTTAGGGGTTTCCCATGTGTTACCTAATTTCATGCTAAAATGGTACTGTGAAGTAGACATTTTTTTTTTTTTTTGAAACAGAGTCTCATTCTGTCGCCCTGGGTAGAGTGCAATGGCATCATCATAGCTCACTGCAACCTCCAACTCCTGGGCTCAAGAAATCCTCCTGAGTAGCTGGGACTACAGGTGTGCATCACCACACCCAGCTAATTTTTCTATTTTTAGTAGAGACGGGGTCTTGCTCTTGCTCAGGCTAGTCTCTAACTCCTGAGCTCAAGCAATCCTCCTGCTTCGATTTCCCAGAGTGCTAGGATTACAGGCATGAGCCACCACATCCAGCCAAGTAGACATTCTTATTGTCATTTGAAGGATGAAGACACAGCCCAGGTTCACCCAAAATCTAATGGCTGTACCAGGATTTAGCCAGGCCTCCTGACCTTTCCCCAACCCCTCACCCCAACCACCATCTTCAATTCTGACTGCTATTCTGCCATAGTCAATAATTAGATTAGTAGATAACAGGCACCTTGCAAAATGTTATGACACCCAGATGCTTATTACCTTATTGATCTTCATTTATTTTGTTTGAAAGGCAAGAGGTTCCATTATTTTATGTGAAAGGTAACATGAATCCCCTATGTTCCAAATGGGAGAACAGAAGTATCTTGAGATGAGCCCTCTCTGTCATCATTAGCTGAGTGAATACAGGTACAAATCCCACAAGAACCCCGTTCTTCACCCAGAAGACCCCACTGCCTGGCGGGGTCCCCCTTTCTTTGGAGCTGCTTCCCCCAAATGAGAGGAAATGCTCCGGTTCTGCAGGCAGCAAATATCAATGGACCAAATAAATACACAATGCTTGGTGATCAATTTCAGAAACAACAATCATTTGTTTGCAGTTCAGAGGGCAGATTTGACAGGAGCTCTGTGTGCCTGTGTGTGTGGTGGGGTGGCTGGGGGTGTGAGAAGGGAATGGAATAAGTGAGAAAAGAGCATGAGTGGGTAGGTGGAAGAATGACACCATCTCTTCTTTCACTTTGGCCTGGGATGAAAAACATGAGCGTCATCACTTCTGTTTGCCTCGGTATAAGATGTGAAGACATTAACGACAGTTCCTGTGTAGGGTGGGAGAAACGCAGAGGGGGGAAGCAGCTATGTGTCCTCTCCAGAGTGGAAAAGGTGAGAGAGATTGCAATTTGCCTGCCTTAAACATCCATTCTCCCTCGCCTCCTTCGTATCAGACCCACAATTTTTAGCTGAGCACATTGCTGCTTAAACACCAGAAATTTCTTTTCTCATAATTCTGGAGTCTATTGGTACAAGATCAAGGTGTCAGCAGAGTTGGTTTCCCCTAAGGCCCCTCTCCTTGGTTTGTCAACAGCCATCTTCTCCCTGTGTCCTCACATGATCATCCTGGTGCCTCTCTTGTGTAGCCAAATTTCTTATTCCTACAAGGACACCAGTCACATTGGATTAGGGCCAACCCTAACCAGCCTCATTTTATGTTTCTTATACAACTATAAAACCAAGGCAAACATACGCATTAAGATCCACTCAAAATATACAACCAATGATATTTCAATGAACAGTATTAATTTAATATGATAAATCATGCTTTGCTAAATTAACTCACACGTGTTGTAAAATAAGACCCTGTAGCCTCAGGTCCAGCTCTTTATTTAAACTTGTCTTATATTTTGACTTTCACCATAGTGAGAGAGCCTCTATTTATCCAGTGTGTTGTGCACAATGACATTAATAATTTCAAGACTCTGTTTTCTAGTTCAAGATAATCCAACATCACTGCTGAGCCAAAACTCTGCCAGTGGGCAGTCTTCAATGTTCATTTAAAGCAATGTCATTCGATCCCTGTGAAGCATCCTCGTTCCCTTGAACATGAAGTTAATGTGGCAGTTTTACTGAAATATGTACTAAATAGGTATCTAATCCAATTATTACTGCAATCGGTTACAGAAAATTTCTTCATGGCACATTTACTACTCCACTTGCAGGTAGTGAACTGTCACCAAGCTCGTATGCTCAGAGATGGGCTCTACACAGCACATCTGATTGTTTTGACCCAGGGCTTTCTGAGATCGCGTGTCCGTTCTACTTTAGGACAAGTAGTGGCTTAAGCCACTTCCCCCCAGCCCCACTCCACTTTCCCTATTTGAACTACTGGAAAATGGTGGGTTGTAGTGTACGCTGTGACAGGATTGGAGACGGTGTACTATAAATGGTTGAGGCTGTGGTCCTGGAGTCACAACACCTGAGTTCAAATCTTGGCTTCACATTTTATGAGCTCTGTGGTCTTTGACAAGTTACTTAACCTCCCTATGCTGCTCGTGCTGCTGCTGTCAAGGATATCTGGCCTCCCATAGTTCAACTGAAGCACCAGCACCTTCCTGAAGCTTTTCCTTACACACTCACTCCTACACTGGGGACGGTTAATTGCTCTCTTCTAAGTCAAATGGGCCCTGTGCAGTCTTCTATCACTGAATATGCAAACATTAATCACACTCGTATGTTGGTCTCCATCAGTTAGACCACAGCTTCCTACTGTCAGAGAGGAATTCTAACCAGCCTTTGTATCCCAGTGCCTGGCACGATGTCCAGCCCATAGTTGCCAGCAGTAAACTCTAAAAGAAAGAGAGAGATAGGAAGGAAGGAAGGAAGGAAGGAAGGAAGGAAGGAAGGAAGGAAGGAAGGAAGGAAGGAAGGAAGGAAGGTAGGAAGGAAGGAAGGAAGGTAGGAAGGAAGGAAGGAAGGAAGGAAGGGAGGAAGGGAAGGAGGGAGGGAGGGGAAAGAAGGAAGGAAGAGAGGGAGGAAAGACGAGGGACCTAGGAGGGAGGGAGAGGAACTCCACTCCCCCACCCTTTCCAGGGAAATTTATATTTTAAAGAGATTCCAAATCTTATAAATAAAGCCCTGCTCGTGCACCAGTAGGCTTCCTCTGTCAGAAAGGGACTGCTTGGAGTGAAGTAGGAGCGGCAGGGTGGTGTGCTAGGACCTGCTCACGCAGTCCCCCAAGAGCCAATTATGCAGGACTCTTCCCAACCCCACATCTGGAGTCAGAGCTGGGAAGTCTGGAATGGGCCACGGCAAGGGACCATTTACACCACAGAGACATTCCCAGGAGCCCGTTGTTCAAGCCTTCCCAGCACACCATGGGCGACAAGGCTCCTCTGTGACTCTGACAGCAGTGACATGTCGCATACTGAGCAGGAGAAGACCATACGGCACAGGGGGGATCTGAAGGCACCAGGCACCATCTGCCCATGGCGGAGGCTGCCCCTGGGTGGGCACCAGCACCCCACCCCCACCCCTGTGCATCCGCGACATCCAGCCCTGGCCACGGTCACATCTCTCGGGCCACACTTTTATCATCCTCATCAAAGTCATCACGGAAGCATCCACGGAGATGTTTGTCTTGCTATTGCCGATTGTTTCTTATCTATTATAATAAAAGTCAACTAATAATAAAATTCATGAGGTTAACGACTTACTAGTCATAAAGCCAGACAACAGAATGAACTATTTGCTTAATATTTTTAGGAGAGAATGTGCACGTGACCTTGTAGCCTGGTGCCAGTTACATTTCTATTTACATAGAGACTGGGGACAATTAGGACATTTATCTCACTTAGTCACTAGTCACCCCTGCCCCCAACTTACCCCTCCCTCCCTCCTCCCAAAAGAAATGAAAAAACGTTTTCATTATAAACTGATATCTGTTGGTGAAAGCAGCTATTTTTTTTTAAATGATGTCATAGAGCCTAGAATGCTACATTGTTCTGGTTTCAGAAAACACTCAGAGGACTCTAGTCATTGCTGGTTGCTACATGTTAAGTGAACACTAAATAACCTCCCTTCCCCCACCTCTCATCCTTTCTAGTTACTTCCAGAACTGTCATTTGACGCCTAGGGGAACTTCCATACATTTATATTTTTTCATATCCTCTAAATAATATATGTTTTCATATACTGTATATGCATATAACTATCATATTTGTCCTTTAAAGGATTCAGATTACTATTTTTTTAACTTCAACTGAGAAGACTATTCCTGTTATGTAAGCATTTATTTGTATATTTAAGCAATGTTTCCTTGTTCTACAAACCCTGAATCAATCCCAAACGCTGAATTATTTTCTACGGGATACCTCTAGGAATAGAAAATGTGATTTTTTAATTTTTTACATAAAAGAAATAAGAAGAAAAAACCTCCCCCCAAAAAAAGACATCAATCAAGTATCAACAAATATTCATCATCTCCCTGTGTTGCATTGGAAAACTGCCTTTGGAGAATACTCTTTCAAGCAACGTGAAGAATAAATCGGGCTTTTGCAAGAATGATATTTTATATGAGAATCATAAATAAACTTCGAGTTTGATCTTAGCTGGGAAAATAATCTCAGTATCTCGAAAGCCTGTGACCAAAATGCCATGTTTAACGTGCAGGGCCTCTGTGTCTATGTGACTCCGGTAATGTGCATATTATAGGCATGAACTGCTGCTAAATTGAATTAGTGCGCCTGTGACAGGGACTGGAGGGGCATCCCGGAAAACTCACAAGCAATCAATTAAGCTTTCCTGAATCCTCTTCATGTGCTTCAGGTTCAATTTACCACCTTACTTTCCTCCCACAGCCCTTCACACACATGTGCACCTGCACACACACACACACAAATGCACACACACACAAATGCATTCACACACACGCACGCGCACCCTCCACTCTCTTTCTTCCCAAAAGTTTTACCATCTGCCTGCCAGCATTCCCACTCCAAGGCGACATATATTCCTACATTTAGATTTTTAGCCTCTTGCTTGAGTGGATCCTCAGCCCTTGGCTTTGAGCGAAACCCAATTGTCTCCTGAATCTCACATGCAGCTACTCAACCTGCTGCACCACGGACACTTGGAATCTGGACAGGGCCTGGGGCCCTGCTCACAAGTCTGTGTTGCTCTCAAGTCATTACCCCTTGGCTCGTATGCAAAGACTCTCGCTCATGCCGTCTGCCTCCACATATCAACCCACATGTACCCACATCTCTGTCCTTCCTGCTCATTGAAGGCCTCTCCTGAGACTCAGTCTCTTCCTTTGCGTTGAGTTCTGCTTTGCTTTGGGTAACTTCACTATACATTCCAGCAAGCTGGCCAACGTCTCAGTTTCTTGGAGTTGTCATCTCTCCCATGTCCTCTCTCCCGTCCACTTCCGACATCCCTTGCCATAAACCCACACCTGTTCAACCTCTCATTCTACCATCCATTCTCATTCTCCTACGTTTCAGTGCCTGTACTGTTGTCTATTGCAGCAAAACTGATTAGCCCAAACCCTAACAGCTTAAAAAACAACAATTCATGAACTCACATAGTTTCTGCAAGTCAGGAACCCAGGAGCAGCTTAGCCAGTTGGTTCTGGTTCAAGGTATCCCCAGAGGTTGCAGCCAGGATGCCCGCCAGAGCTGGAGGGAACCCCTTCCTTGGCAGCTCACTTACACCCTTGGCGAGGGAGTGCTGGCTGTTGGCAGGAGGGCCTGGTCCCTCATCACGTGGACCTCTCCATAGGGATTCTTGAGTGTCTTCAAGACATGGCAACTAAGCGTCCCCCCCCCCCCCCCCCGGAGCAAGAGATCTGAGAGAGAGCACATTGAAGCCAGAGTGCCTAGGCTCCAGCTTTGGAAAGGAGTGCCAAAGAATTTGTGACACATTTGAAGCCACCGCAGGGCCTTTGTTTGTTCTTCCCGTTACACCTGTCCTTTGATTCACTGAGAGTTTCGAATCCTCAAATTTTCTAATTTATCTCTCTTGGGCCCTTTCCGTTTTTATGTCCTCCTGCGTACAATCTAGACCCCGTCTGTCCGTCAGTTCACCTACTCTCTTCCCAATATCCTTACTCTTTTGTCTTCCTTTTATGGCTCTTGGCAGGTGGGAGGAAGCTTTGGCACCAAACGGGGATAACAAGGCAGCCCAATTCGTAAGGTCACTGGGTGAAGAAGTCAATTCATGTAAAGTTCTTGGTGTGGCATCTGACATAGGTTACCTGAGCTGGGTAAATGTGAGTTGTTATTAGTGTGAGGATGAAATGAGACAATACGTGTCCGGCAGGTGGCCCATGGTACGTGTTGAGAAAACATTACTTGGCATCATTACATCCCAACTTGACCTTGTCTCCCTGGACCTCTTTGCCTCACTCTGACAAGCCTGCTCCCTCCCGAGGCAGGTAGGGCCTCTGTGCTCCGTTCCTGACTCCCATATGCAAGCAATCGCCAGGTTCTAGCTGCTGAGCCGTAGGACTCCCCCTCTAATCAGTTCGCTTCTTTCTGTCCCTCATTCTACCCAACAAGTGTCTTGTTGTGGACTGAATGTCTGTGTCCCCCCAAAATTCATGTGTTGAAATCCTAATTGCCCAAGGTGATGGTGTTAGAAAGTGGGGGTTGGTATTAGAAGGTGGGGACTTTGGAAGGTAAGTAAGTCCTGGGGGTGGAGCCCTCAGGAAATGGTATCAATGCCCTTATGAAAGAGACCCCAGCGAGCTCTGCAGCACTCTTTCAGCCTTGTGAGGACACAGCAAAAAGATGTCAGTCAATGAACCAGGAAGTGGACCCCCACTAGACCACAAACCTGCCTGGTGCCTTGGTCTTAGCCTTCCCAGCTTCTAGAACTGCGAGAAACAAGCAGCAGGAGCCCATGACAGCAAGTCTCTTCCTGGACTGCCGCAAAACCTGCTACCTGGTCTCTCTGCCCTCAGCCCTGCCCTGGCCAATCCATTCTTCACACTGCAGCAGAGTGATTGTCTGAAATGCGCATCTAATCAGGTGATTTCCCCTGAGGGCTTCTCATTTTCTCCTCGCCCTCGGGCTGAAGTCCAGTGATCTAATTGGATTGCAAAGCCTTTTCGGTAGGAACTCTGCTTTCCTCTCCGGAGTCGACTCCCAGCCTCACATTACTCTCAGCCTCCCTGTCCCATGCATTTTTCTGAAACCTCCTTACCTGGCCAACCTTTAAGTCTCAGCTGGGGCGCCACTGCCTCCAGGAAGCCTCTCTGACTGTCCCCAAGCTCACATGAGGACTCTGCTTACAGTTATCACATTGTTCACGATTCCCCTTTTTCCTCCCATCTTTAGAACATAAAAGTCACCAAATAATGGTTAAGTGCATATATGGACAACAGATGAACAGCTGCCCTTTGTCCTAAATGGCCTGTGACACTGTTAGGGACTCTTGTGACAGTGTGGGTGACTGTTCTCCAACTTCTCCCTGACAACAAGTGTGCAAGGCACCCGGAGTAAAGGTGGGAAACCGGGAGAGTTGAGTTTAAGCCCTGTCTTTGCCATTTCCTAGCCATGCAATCATGGCAAAGCCACTTACACTTAAACTGAATATCAGTTTCCTCATCTAGAAAATGGGGGAAATGCATCAGACATTCAGGAAAGGGGAGTCCAGTATAAGACAGGATACCACAACAGCCGTCGCCTAGTCAAGCACGCTCGTAGGTTTTTGGATTTTTCACTCCTCTCTCTGGAGTGATATGCTTTGTTATGAACCCTTGCAGCCACTCCCATCAAGAGATGATGGAATCCGTGTTCCCACCTCTTAAATCTGGACAAATCCTGTGACCTCCTCCACCCAGAGAGTGAAGTGGGAGTGCCTAGGCTTCAAGAGGTCCACTCTCTTGGAACCCTACTGCTGCCATGTGAATCAGCTCGGGCTAGCCTGCTGGATGATAACAACACACAGCCCACTTGCCCCACTAACCCAGCCAATGACCAGAATCCTCTGCAGCTAATAAGATGCATAAGGGAATCCAACGAAGAACAGAAGAACCTTTTGTCTGGGCACAGCATGAATTGTTGATAAGCCAATAGTGAAATAAACACATGGTTGTTATTTTAAGCCTCTAACTTCTGGCATTGTCATTATGTAGCAATACTAATGGATGTAAGCATTTCAGAGCTTCAGTAGGAGTCTCAGCCTCCTCATTTATAAAACTTGGATAATAATTTCCCCCCACAGGCATGGTGAGCCACTGAGCAAATAGGAGACCTTCAATAAATGCTGCATCAGAATAAGCATAAAAACCTAAAACCAAAAATCACTCATTCCTTCCTGAGAATATCCCTCATCCTCTATGCAGCTTGTCTAAAGGGAGCACAGCCCTCCTGCTTTCCAGCCAGGCAGCATCTTCTGCCCTCGGATACTCTGCTGCGTCTGTGCAGGAGACACGTTCAGCATTCCCAATGACCAGGTCTGATCAGCCCAGCAGCCGGCAGACTCTGCAGGATGGAACAGTCGGTGTGCAAGCCCAAGTGAGTTTTAAAGACGACAGGTTGATTTTTGCTTCCTGAAAACAAATTGAAATTGATGAGACCCTAAGGAATTCTTTCTCCCATTCCTGGGGGGGTTCACATAATGCTTTAATTGCACCATGAATAGAAACTGTTGCAAGCTCTCTGATACCGAGAAGCCACTGGATTTCCCCTGCTGAAGAACCGTGCGCTTGTTCAGTGAGAGCACTTTCAGGCTCTAAAGGAAACTGTCTGTCTCCACTTTAGTTGTCAACAACTCCCTCTCCAACCTCTCAGACATAGATCAATCAACAAGGATTTTTTTAAGTGAGCATCTGCACCACCCTAAGTGCTTGGTGGGGAGTGAGGAGTAGAATCCATAGTCTCTCATTCATTCATTCATTCAACAAGTATTCAGTGAGCACCTACTCTGTTCAAAGCACTATCCAAAGGATTTGCAGTACATCCTTAAACAAAACAGAAAAAAAAAATCTCTGCCCTCTTGAACTTTCCTTCTCTTTGGGGAGAAATAAAAAACCATAAGTCTAATGAATGAGTAAATGATACTGTATGTTAGGAAGTTTTAAGTGCTGTGGAACAACTAGGATTGAGTGAGAGGATAAGGAATGAGGAGTGGACTACAAATATCAATTTAAAATAGGGAGTGCGGTGTAGGCATCTTGTCAACCTGGGTTGATAAAACCACGCAGCCCACACGGACTCAGTCATAGCAGCTGAGATGGAGAATGCAACTGTGGGTCCAAGAGATTGGGGAGGCCAAGAGATTGTGCAGAGGCACATAATATATTTCTAAGATACCGCTGCTATACTGGAGCCAGCATGTACTGGCTCTCCAGAGCCAATTATGCACGTCCCCTCCAAACTTGGTGTTCAGTGTTGTCGTGGTAGTTTGCAATTAATCATGTTGGGAGTATTTACACCATGGAAACTGGCAAACCCTACAAATCAAGACTTCCCTTTTTAAATAAGAGTTGGGTATTAAACATTTCTTACTTAGCATATCACTGAGTGGACCCCCACCTCCAACTACACCCTAGGAGTGACGTGATTGTCCTTTAATAGGCATAGAAGGCAATTAAGTGCCACACTTATAAAGGGAGATCACTATGACAAAGTGTCAGGGGAAAGCTTTTGGGAACCGGGTCTCTTGAAGGAGGAGCTGGGTCGAATTTGTGCAACGGAAAAGGCAGAGTGGATATAAAGGGGTGATTGCGCGGGCAAGGTAGAGAGACTGGGACTGACGTGGTGTCTTAGAAAATCTTCACCAAGAAAACACGAAACTGACACTGAATTCAGCGTCTCACAAGGTGGGACGGGACGCTTTCCAAAATTAAACTAAAATTATCTTGTCTTTCACGCCCCCGCCAAAGTCATTCCTAGCTTTTTGAAAGCTCTGCAAACCTTGATGAACATGGTCCACATGTATCTTTAGGAACAGAATGTAGGCTCAGCATCTGTTTGGTTGGAGTTCTCTGAATTTTTCTCCATGGAAACATGAGCTGGTAAATAGAAACTGAAACGCTGAGTGTCTGGGTTCTGTCCCCGGCTCTGTAACTGCTTTGCACACTCACATCAGGCTAGTTGTCTCAAAGCCGAATTTCCCCACTTTAAAATTATCGCAGTCTTCACGTTGGCAAATAAAGATGAACAAGAACATCATTGGGAAGTATCCCAAGCTCTTTTAAGAAAGACATAAACAATTATAAGCTTATGAGAAACAGAATCATATTATTCTTACTCCAGATATGAATACAAACATCTTCCAAAGGCTCAAAAGGGAGAAAAATCTCTATTAACTCTTTCTGTTGTTGAGGAAGGCTCCACCCCCAAGACCAGAAATTTACAAAGGGAATGCCCACGCCAGGCTGGGGCAGACTGGCCTCCAGGCACTGGTTCAGAACATTAGGCTCTCCAGTCATGAAAACATGGGCGTGAGGGTGATGCCCTGCTCAGACGCACGGTTCACCGTGACACTCGCTCTCTCAGATCTCATTCCTCCCCGGCGCTGTTCCTCCTCTGTGACACCCCAACCCTGGGTGAGTCTGCCAGCTGCTTTGCCCTGGCCTGCACCATGCCCCTGCCACAACACGGCAGACCAGTGGCTCCTTAGACTCTTGATCACCAACATCAAACAGGCAACGAGACCGCTCAACAAGGTTACAATGCTTTCTAATGTGCCATTTATCCCCCTCACCACAAAAGCTGTTTCTTATCTTCCCCACACCTCCCTCCACCCTCAGCTAATAATCTTAGCTTCCCCCTAATTTATAGCATAGACCCACCAGGCCAAAATGTGCTCACTTTTCCACCACTACATGCATAGACCCACCTGCCACTATATCTGTCTCTTTTCACCTTTCTTGCAAGGAAGGAGGAGTCTCTTCTCCTCCCAGAACCCAGTTCCTCCAGGGGAGTCTCCAACCCCATCTCCTCTCATTTCACAGGGCCCCAGACCCTTGCTGATCACCCCTCTCTCCTTAGCCTTCCACCTCTTCTGTTAATTATTCCGGTGAAGATTCTAAGATGTACTAGCAACTACTATCGTTCATATTTAACTTTACATTTATTTTTAAAATAATGTATGTGGTGTGTGCACGCAGCACACCCGTGTGGATGTTTGTGTGTGCACGGAGGAAGTGCAGGGAGGAGGGAAACAAATATCGAAAAATGCTAGAAGCTGTTGAATCTGGGTAAAGGGTATACCAGAGTTTTGTGCCATTCTTGTAACTTTTCTTTAAGTTTGAGGTTATTTCAAAGGTCACTTCCTCAGGGAGGTCTTCTCTGACTGCCAAATCTAAAGTAGTTACCTGCTATTATTTTCTCTCCTAGTAACCTGTTCTTTTCGTGTACAGAAGTGACCATGCAGAGTTCTAGACACAGAGCAGCCATCTCAGCTGGGTCCAATCAGTGACTCAGACATGACCACACCTGCCCGAGAGACAGGTGAGCGTGCACCCAGGCCCAGGCCTGCGGGGAGGCACGTGATACCCATACCTCGGCCACAAAATTTGCAGGGGCACCAACAACTCAGAAGTCAAGATAAATAATGTTCTAATATAAAATTTTAAAGAGACGAAAAACCCACGGTGAACAGAATATCACAATTTTAAATAAAGACAAGATCCAAACCTGCGCTTTCATGACTCTGTTTCTCACTCACCTCGCCCTAATCCTGATGTTAGTTCCAATAAAACTTTATTTATTAAACCAGACAGCTGGCCCATAAGCCACAGTTTGCTGTTTATATGTTAAAATATTAATCTTGATGACTGAGGCTTTGGGGCCTCCTTAAATTGTGTCTCATCTCAGTCCCAGCCCTGGGAGGACCCGTCTATCATGAGTGTGCAGGAAATGAGCAGAGGAGCACATGTTTGTTTGCTCAAAGATGATGGGCTACCCGTGGAGAGGACGGGGCAGTTCTGAGCTCACAAGGGTCTGTCGCTAACCTGGTTGATTTAAGCACCCCTCCTTCTCGGCTCCCTAGCACCCTGGCACCCCCGCACTCTATACTCTGCAAGCTGCATATTTATATATTATACTTCATTGAAACTGTCTATTTATTTATAGGCTGTGCACTTCTTAAAGCCAGATTGTGTCTTTCATCCTTAAATCTAGAGCCTGGGCTATAGGAGATATAATGAGGGGCCCGGGATTCAGAACCTGACCTTTTCGTAAGTGTGATCAGCTGCCGACGAATGGACTCCCTGGATCAGCTTCCCTGGAGGCCCCTGGGTCTGCAGAGCTGTCTGTTGTTTGGAGGGAGGTAGGAGGGGAGGAGATGAACAAATCTGCAGGCATTCAAAGGCCCCTTGGGGAATCAGCAAGTGCCCTGAGACCCCAATGCTTTTCTTTTTGAAGTTCAACATTATTAGGAACTCTCCGATGAAGTAGATGGTAGATGCTGGTAGGAAAATCCCCAGAGGTACACTGCCATAGGGAGAATTCTGAACTGTGGCTGGACCTACAATTCCTGGGCATTGCTGCTTCCGAGGAGTGTGGCTAATGCTGTGAAACACCCCCAGATCCACCCTCCTTGGCATTAGCATCAGGCTTGGGAATAATACCTGAGCATGTACACGTGAATTAAATTAAAAGCCCTCTAAACTTAGAGTCCAACGTCGAGGCACCACGAGGACTGGTGAGAGACCTGGACAAGTAACACCTGTCTCGTTAGCATAATGAATGAGCATCCACAGGAGTGGGTGGGACCAGTTTTCAACAGCATCAGGGAGGCTGGGAAGAAGCAGCGTCAGCAGTAGATTGACTCCACTACTGTTCTCTCTGCCTGGCAGAACCAGAACCAACCTAGCATTTTGGGCTGAGCAGGTGTCTGGTGCTCTTAGACAAATCAAAGATGCCTGGCTGGGCGCTGTGGCTCATACCTATAATCCTAGCACTCTGGGAGGCCGAGGCAGGAGGATTGCTTGAGCCCAGGAGTTTGAGGATGCAGTGAGCTATGATGATGCCACCACACTCTAGCCTGACAGGTGACAGAGAGAGAGACCCTGTATCAAAAAATAAATAAATAAATAAATAGACGCCTCAACGGAGAGAAGATACACTTCCTGCTAAATTGGGCTTATGGGATCTTGAATGATTAATTGGAAAAATGAAGAGATGTGATCACATTTTCACACCCAACCTGCTGCCATACATAGGTCATGCTAGTGTCAGTAGATATTTGATAAAAGTTTGACCCATGGACGCATGCTGTACTGTCTTCTGCCCCATTGCCTAGGTCCACTTTTTACCCTGGAGGATGCCAGTTAATTAGAGGAGAAGGGGCTAGCTAATGAGAAGGGAGGAGAAGGTAGCTTAGAACTATGATTCTATCTGCCAACTACCAGCTTCCCTTAGATTGAAAAAGTTCTTATCTTCTTCATCAGGGACTATATATTTACATATCATCTTTCCTCAAATCAGCAAATATTTATTGTGCACTTGTGCAAAGTAAACCTTTGCTCCCAAAGGTTTGCCTGTTGAAGTGTTTAGCATTCACTCTCAGTAATGCTTCATTGCTATGCAGGATGAATCATAGACCAGCATTGCTCTGCGGTGTCAAGTAAAGAGGTTACAGTAGGATAGAGCCCACATATTTGAATACCTAGATTTTCTTCCTTGTTTAGACACACAAAGGTACTTTCATAACCAATGATATTCCTTGTTCTGGAGCTATCTCCAGTCCTCTAATAAATATGCAATGATCTACTAGTGACAGATCCAGGTCCTTTGGAGTCTGAAGCTTACACAATTCGGGGAGTCTACTTTCAGAGAAAAAAAATATATACAATTAAAATTAAATATAGGTATAAAAATGAATATTTAGTCAAAATGAAAAAATATAGCACAACAAATAGCAATTTTTAAAAGCTGATAAGTCAATAAAACCTGACCCCCCAAAAAATCCAGAAAAAATAACACAATATGTTTTAGCAATTTGCTGCCCAATGTCCCTCTATGATACATCTTTCCTGCATCTTTTCACTGCATTGTCTTTGATCTCTTCTTTATAGGACAGTAGTTTTGCAACATAATGTATAGAGAGATGAGAGAGATAAATCCCTCTTTTCTCCAACATGGTTCCCTGAAATTTATTTTTTTATTATTGATCATTCTAATTTCTAGTGCTACTGTTAAACTTAAAAAGTCCTTTATCAGATTTTGTTCACATATGAGCTGTAGATTTGGAAGAATTGCCCACAGACTTCACATCGATGTTACCTGGCCAGGCCTGTTTCTTCTCCACTCTCCTCACGCTCCTGTGGCCCGGTGTCAGGGGACACATTCGTATCACACTAAGCCCTGTAGCCCCACACCTTTATGTCACTGCCCCTGGGTGGCCAGGAGCAACGTAAGCTGACATGGAAGTGACTGTGAACCACAGAGACATATCCCACTAAATCCAGATTAAATGTGTCCACACATCAACTTCCTCTGAGCTGGGATCCCGAAATGCCCATGGCCACTCCGATACCACCAACACAGAGAGACTGGGGACAGATGGTCCAGACAGCAGTCCTACCCAATTGCAGCTAAAATACCTCAATTTTGAGAATTTTGCTGAAGTGTATGCACAGGTTGCCCTGCAGCTGAAGCTTCTTTAGCTTGACGGTAGCACCTCCTCCCTGGTGACGTTTCGTGGGCTCCCACCCTTTCCCACATCACCTTTCCCGCCTCAGTTTCCCAGGTCAGGGTGCTCCTTTGTGTCCTCATGTACCTAGAGACCATGTTGCTGCCAACTAGACCCAGAGCTGATTTCTCCACTGACCTCCTCTTTCCTACACATCCCTGGCCCCAGTTCCTGGGATGGGCTCCTGCTTTCTCCCGGCTGTCTCTCCTACTCTTTTTAAAAAATTTATTTTTCTTTTTAGAAACAGGGTCTCACTCTGTTACCCAGGCTGGAGTGCGGTGGCATGATCATAGCTCACTGCAGCCTTGAACTCTTGGCTTCAAGCGATCTTCCTGCCTCGGCCTCCCAAAGTGCTGGGATGACAGGCGTGAGCCACCGTGCCTCTCCTCCTCCTGACAATCGTTTGTTCCACAGCCAGCACGGTGGTGGGTCCACTTTCTTACAGAAAAGCTCTTGGTCCAGGATGATCACGGCCGCTGCTGGGATCTGAAGACCAGCTGCCCCCGACTCTCCCCTCACTCGTTCTTGGCCTGCTGGATTAGGACCCAGCTGCTCCCTCTTAGAAGTACTGGAAATGATTGCTTGAATCACAGTGGAGCACATCATGCCCTCTGGGCCTGGTACCTTAGACTCAGTTCCTCGAAGCTCATCCTCAGATGTCCCCAACCACAAACTCTGTCCTGGCCCAATTTCTGAACCAGGCACAACTAATGAGGTAGGAAAGATTTAGATAACCTCAACTGGAATCCACTTCCCACCCTAACATAAGTCACTTCTCATTCCCTCTTCAACCCACTTACAACCTGGCTTCCAACATACTTCACTGTTCTATCCCTGTAGACCCATTATCTCGAAGGTTCCTACTGATGACACTTAACAGCCTCTGTAAGCCTCATCCTCTCAGGTTTTCTACAGTATCCAAACTGTTGACCACCCCTTCTTTTCCCCTTGGTTTTCATACTACCTGCCATCTTCACCTGCTCCTCTGTCTCTCCATTTTCTTCCTAGTTTCTTTCCCTTCAGATCTTTCCTTCCCCACAGATCGGCCTCTTAGTTCTCATCTTCCCAGTGGTCTCCCTTGCTTCAACAACAGCCTCTAAAGCTGGCTCCTAAATCTACCTCCCTGGCTCTGGCCTTTCTTCCAGTCTCCAGCCTGTGTTTTCTGACAGGCCACATGCATGTCCCACCTGGCTTCAAACTCCCCACACCGAAGCTGAGCTCCTCCTAATCTTCCCCCAGCAAATGCTCTTCTTCCTGTGCCCCCATCTTAGTCTCCTTTGTGTTGCTATAAAAGAATGTCTGAGACTGAGTCATTGATAAAGAAAACAGGTTTATTTAGCTCATAGTTCTGCAGGCTAAAAGTTCAAGGGCATGGCCCTGGCTTCTGGCTCAGGCTTTTGTGCTACATCACAACATGGTGGAGGTAAGAGAGGAAGCAGCCCCAGGCAAACAGGGGACAACCTTGGGGTGTCATGGCTGTATAACAACCCACTCTCACGGGAACTGATTATTCCCAAGAGAACCAATTCAGTCTCATAAGAGAGGACTCACGTACCACCCCAGAACAGCACCAGGCTGTTCATGAGGGACCCACTCCCATGACTCAAATACCTTCCACCAGGTCCCGCCTCCCAGCACCACCACCTGGGGATCACATTTCAACATGAGTTCTGATGGGGACAAACAAACCATACTCAAACCGTAGCACCCCCTATCTCCATAAATGGCTTGACCACTCATCCTGGGCTAGAAATCTCTTTTTCTCATGTCTCCCTCCTTCCATTGGCCAACCTGCTGGATCAAATCATGTCGAGTCTGACTCTACAACATCGCCCGAGCCCATCCTGTCCATCTGGCTTCCACGTCCCTCTTTCCAGTTCAGCCACCGGTTCTTCCCGTGAAGATTTTCACAGTGGTCCCCTAATTGATTTCCCTGCCTCTGGGTCATCCTCAGTCTAATTTTGACTTTCATCTTTCTGCAACATGGATTAGTTCATGTAACTTTTCTGTTACAAAAAAAAAAAAAAAACTTTCATACTTAACAAAAAAGAGTCCAGACTCTTTGATGTGGCTCTGAATATCTCCCTAATATGCCCCCAACTTAACTTCCCTGCCCCCTGAATGCTGTACACATCAAGATTGAGTTGCCTGCCCACGCCCACCCTCCTCACGTGCCCACCCCTTCCGCACCATCCTCTCATCCTGTAAACCAGCCAGTCTTCTCACTGCGAGGGAACCATCCTCTCCTCGGAGCCATGGCACTGATCTGGGGTGATGTGCGTTTGGGGGATTACTGTATGGTTCACACATATTTAGATGGAGACCCCTGTTAGTCAGTTGAGTTTTCCCAGGGCAAGTTAGTGCATCTTCCTTCTGCTGTTTTTCTCTGTACTTGACACTGTTCCGCTGCTCTCAGCAACTGCGCCTCTGCTTGTCAGCGGGAGAGGTTACTGTTCGGGATCTAGAGGACCATGGTGCTCACGTGGTGTGGCAGGCTGCTCGGGAGAAAGGCCCGGGGGCTGCCATCCAAGAGACAGGTTCCAAACTGAACTATGTCATTTATTACTGGTACAACTCTGGGCAAATTCCTTACCCATTCCTAACCTCAATTTCCTCATCAATAAATCAGAAAAATGGTCACTAAGAGCAAGTGACTTAATGTTTACAAGAGTGCGTGGATCTAGAGGCTCTTAAATAGGGGTTGGATTCATCGTGCTGCCCCTGCCAAGCCCAGCTCTGTTTTGTGTTTTCATTTTTGTTTTATAACCTGGGGAAGATATCACAACCCAAAACTTTGTGGTAGAATGAAAAAAAAACTTTTAAAATCTTTTTTTAAAAAAAAATCCTTGATGGGATAAAATGAGTAGCTAACACAGAAAGGTGGTAAGTGCTATAAAACTGTCATTACAGTGCTTACGACATTGTATTGTAATACAGGCTGTCCCCAGGTTACGGACGACCTGATTTACAGCATTAGGTGCTTATGAAGGGGCTCCCAAGGCTCCCCATAAGGATAATTTATAATTAAATAATTAAATTACTAACGCGGGGACTAGTTTCTTTCTCGCATGTAAACAAACTCGTGTGGCCGATGTGGTTGGTTCCGTGCAGCATCTCTGCACGAGCTGCGGCTGGTCTCAGAGATAGGTCGAGAAGCAGCTGATGGAAACACAATGGCACAAACAATCAGAAAATCCAGACCCAAGAAAGTTTGCTACAGAAGAATGAGCTGAAGCCTTTCATCTCATCGAAGCAGGATTTGCTAAGCTCGAGGAGGAAGATCTTAACATTGCGTGTTTTACAAAGGTTTACCGTGTAGTTAGTGAGAGCATCAGCTGCTACAAGGCCATTTATGATGAAAAAAAGAAAAGGGCTGTGCAAACCACCCTAGACACCTTTAAGAAACCGACTTCAGTGGTCGGCTCCCTCCTCCAACCACAGAGCCAAATCCCGACTCTCCAGCACCGTCTCCATCATCACCTTCCAATTAATGTCAGTCTGACTTCAAAAATGCCCCTTCCAGTAAGCAGGACACTGATGCAACATTACGTGAGTGTCAACCTTTAATAATCTTTGTTGCAATTTCTCCTATCTCCTATCTAAACTTTTTGTTTGAGTCTGTTTTTATGTTCTGTTTGTTTGAATTAAAAGAAAGAGCACGATAGTTTCTGTAACTTATTATTACAACACAGGGGTATTATTATTATTATTACAGCATGACATTGTGTTATTACCACATACGAGCCATTATAATATTGTTATTATTATTATTACCGTATATGCACTGTTCATCAGGGATCCGAGTTACATGCAAATCCAACCTAAAGATGTTCTCAGGAACCTATCTCATCCCTGACCCAGGGACCACCTGTGATTTATGATCTCTGTGTCTTCCCTGTGAACTTCTCAAGGGAAATGACTGTGACCTTTTATCCTTAGCACCGACTACAGTTCTTGGCATGGAGAAAGCCTTCACATATGTTTATTATCTATTTGGAGAACAATTCACAATATCTCTCACAAGTTAAATTGCACACACTCTTTGACCTAAATATTTCCATTTCTATGAATTTGTCTTATAGATAAGCCTGCACAAATGTGCAAGAAGGTAAGTACCCATAAAAAATGTGGTTTGTGGTATTGTTTGTAATAGCAGACCCAACCACACCAACCAACCAACAAAAAATACTTTAGAGATCCAATTAAATAAATAATTGTACGCCAAGGAATACTATGTAATGATACAAACTATGTAGTAGATCTGTAGGTACTGGTGTGGAGAGGTGGCTGATAATATATATCGTTAAATGAAAGAAGCCGGCTCTGTGGTGCAAAGATATATATGTATCATTATGTGCAAGAGCAATTTCCTAAAGGATATACAGGAAAAGTGTTTCCCTCTCTAGAGTGGCACTAAGAAATCAGAAAGAGGAGGAATGACTTCCATGTTCACTGTTTATCCTCCAGCACATTTGGAACTTTTTACCATGACCAGGAATTAATTTTGCAAAAAAAAATTTTAAATAATAAAATAAGCAAGTAAATATCTGCTGAGTAATCCCGCTTTGGGCTCATCTGGGTAGATTTTGTTTGAATATTCATTTCCGTCAGCAGGATAAAGAAAGTGATATATGTGTAGGCTCTTTTCTTTTCCCTTGATGTAAGCTCAAAGACCATCAGGCACAATTTAGGCAACACTCAGTTGCACGCCAGGCGTCTCTGGTGGTTTATCAATGTCACTAAGAGCTCCAGATGCATTTATAATTCCACCCGTTAAGTGTCGATGGTGCTTGTTCCTGTGATCAATTACCAGCCCGGCCTTATACTCTGTTAGCGGAAAGCGCATCCTCACCAGGACAAAAGGAGGTGTGGAGAAAACCAGCTTTGCTGATTGTTTCTGCAGACTTCGCCCTCTCTCCCTGGAAGCCATGTGGCTGCCTAAACAGTTGTCCCCGAGCTGGCACTGCATAAAGGAGAGGTATCTATAGCAGCAAGTGGTGGTGATTAATTTTAAGCTGTCATGGAAAATGTTTTTGCACTTTAATGTCAGAGAACTGTATTATTATTATAGGTCTAATGTTCCCTTGCCAAAGCTGTGTGTTTGCTCCCAGGATACAAAGTGAATACAGAAAGCTTTCTGGTTGGCTCCCAGGAGCATCTCTTGGAGAAAGGACAAAAGGAATGCTGCCAAGTCAGCCAGATCCCACTGGAGCCGGCAGCACGGTAGGGCGGGGCAGGCCCTCCCCCACCGCCTCCCTCCCTGCCCCAGGCTGCAGGAAGCCCTGGCCACTCACTCCCCTCTGCCCTGACCGTTGTCCGGCTGAATCCCAGGTCGCTCTCTTGGCCATCTAGCCCACTAGGTCTCCTGGAAACCCAGGAGAAGGAAAGGATAGAAGCTCAAGATCCACCGGAGAGAAAAGAAGTCTCTGACTGCAGAAGCAGGTGGAGAAGAACGTGGGGCCAAGACCAACGAGTGCACAGAGGCCATCTGGGCCTGAGTCAGAAACAACTGCGTACCCACTCCCATGCCTGCTACCACTCCTCGCTCCCCGCTACACAGAGAGAGAGAGAGAGAGGAGGAAGAGAGAGAGACAAGAACTGACTAGCTCTTGCATTTCAATCCAATATTTATTTCTTGCATAATCCGCCAGCAAATGAGATCAAAGAGCTGTCAGTTTTTCAAGTCATGCAATTCATTAAGGGAACAAACTTTAAATATACTTAGTCTAAAATAACAGTTACTAAGAGGCAGGGTTGATTTATGTAGCTAGAACAGATCTAGGAACTAGAAGAGAGTACAAAAGACAGAGAATCAGAACACGTACTTTATGGCACTACATAAAACCTCTTTTTTAGAACTTCAGTCAGATAATCATATTAATAATAACAATCCCTATGTAGAGAGAGCTACCCTCTGCCAGCCCGGGCACTTCACAAAGTTTTTATATGTAATCCTAACACTTGGTAAATATAGTTATTTTCATTTTCCAGATGAGAAATCTGAGACTTGGAGAACTTGCTAAGGGCACACTGCAAGTAAACGGTAAGGACCATAGTCTGTCTGCCTGTCTGCCTGCTGGACCAGGCTCTGTGGTCTGCACTGTCAAGAGGAAAACGTGTAGTGGACAGTGTACATTTAAAAAAAATTTTGTTAATACCTAATATTTGTTCATGTGATATTTTGTTACATGCATCAAATGTATAAGATCAGAGTATTTGGGGTATCCATCACCTCAGGTATTTATCACTTGTGTGTGTTGGGAACATTTCAAACCCTCTCTTCTATATATTTTGAAATATATAATACATTGTTGCTAACTGTAGCCACCTGACTCTGTTATCAAACATTTAGAACTTATTACTTATAACTATGTGTTTGCACCCATTGACCAACCTCTCTTCATCCCCTCCTCCAAAACACGCACCCTTCCCAGCCTCTGGTGTCTATCATTCTGCTCTCCACCTCCATGAGATCAACTTTTTTAGCTCCCACCCATGAGAACATGCGATTCTTGTCTTTCTGTGCCTGGATTATTTCACTTAACACAGTGACCTCCAGTTCCATCTGTGTTGCTGCATATGACACGATTTCATTTTATTTTATGGCCAAATAGTATTCCATTGTGTATATATACCACATTTTCTTTCTTTCTTTTTTTTTTTTTGAGACAGAGTCTTACTCTGTTGCCTGGGCTAGAGTGCCGTGGCGTCAGCCTAGCTCACAGCAACCTCAAACTCCTGGGCTCAAGTGATCCTTCTGCCTCAGCCTCCTGAGTAGCTGGGACTACAGGCATTTGCCACCATGCCTGGCTCATTTTTTTCTATATATATATATATATATATATATATATATTAGTTGTCCAGCTAATTTCTTTCTATTTTTTTAGTAGAGACGAGGTCTCTTGCTCAGGCTGGTCTCGAACTCCTGAGCTCAAACAATCTGCCCGCCTCGGCCTCCCAGAGTGCTAGGATTACAGGCGTGAGCCACCATGCCTGGCCGATATACCACATTTTCTTTATCCATTTATCAGTTGATGGACACACAGATTTATTTCATATCTTTGCTATTGTGAATAGTGCTACAATAAACACAGGTGTGCAGATATCCCTTTGACATACTGATTTCTTTTCCTTCAGATAGATGCCCAGTACTGAGATTGCTGGATTATATGGTTGTTCTATTTTTAGTTTTATGAGAAATTTCCATACTGTTCTCCATAGTGGCTTCTCTAATTTAGATTCCCACCAAGAGTGTTTAAGAGTTCCCTTTTCTCTGCATCCTCACCAGCATCTGTTATTTTTTGTCTCATTTACACAATAGCCATTCTAACTGGGGTGAGATAATATCTCCTTGTGGTTTTGATTTGCATTTTCCTGTTGATTAGTGATGTCGAGCATGTTTTCATATATTTGTTGGCCATTTGTACAGACAGCCAACATTTTAAAGCTACTCTTAGGTTCGAGTATTTCTTTTAATTGCTCCCTTATTCAACCCTTGATAGAACATGGGTCCTAATTTAAGCTTTAAAAAAAGATACATGGTCCTTGAAGCTATACAAATGCTGGCTACAATAGGCCAATAGCAGAAGCTGCCGTTGCACCCCTATGTCAAGAAACGTTGCTGCATTTGATGTTAGAGTTTGATGGAAGTGTTTGGGTTTGATGGAAGGGGGGTGAGAGCCAACTCTTGCATATAACAGTGTCCGGAGCTGTTATTTCTGCTAGTGGAGTCATGCTACCCCAAGGCAGTAAGAGAATACATTTGTATCCCACATCTGGATTGGTCACTTGAGCTCTAGAACCATATATCCAGTGTCATTTGGATACCCTATAGGCTCCTTCAACTCATCATGTATGTCCAGAACTGAGCTCTGCATTTTCCCCCAAATTAACAACTCCTGATTTTCCATCAGAGTGAACAGCCCCTCCAGCAGGAACTGGGCAGGATCCCTGAATTCCCCCCCCCACATCCACCAACAGCCAAGTCATGTTAATTTCACTCTTAATGTCACCAACGCGTGCGCTGCTTTCTCTCTGTATCACTACAGCTTTAGTTCAGCGTGACAAATGTCTCTCCTACCCCTGCAACCACCCCCTCACCGGCCTCCCTCTTTTGGGCTTTGGCCTCTTCAAACTATTCTCCACATCGATTCCAGAGAAAATGCTCTAAGGAGCAAATCTAAGGATGGTACTTACTGCTTAAAATCCAGTGCTCTCCCTGCTGCACCCAGATTTAACAGCTTCATTGAAGTAGAATTCACATATCACATGATCTCCCCACTTAAAGCATATAGTTTAGCGGTTTCTCATATATTAAGAGTTGTACAACCATCACCACAATCAATAGTAAACATCCTCACCATCTAAGAACACCCCATTCCCACTAGCAGTCACCCCCTACTTCTCCCCAAGCCCCCTTACCTCCTGGCGATCAGTAATCTACTTTCTGTCTCTATGGATTTGCCTAATCTAGATATTTCATATAAATGGAATCATACAACGTGTGCTCTTTTGTGTTGTTTTCACTTAGCACAATGTTTGCAAGGCTGATCCACGTTGTAGCATGTGTCAGTGGTTCATTCCTTTTCATGGCTGAGTAATACTCCATCGTATGGATAGACCATATTGTGTTTATCCATTCATCAGCTGATGGATATTGGTTGTTTCCACTTTTTAACTATTATAAATAATTCTGCTATGAACATTCACATACAAGTCTTTGCGTGGACATAGGTTTTTATTTCTCTTGGCTAGACAGGAGTGGGATTGCTGGGTCATAAGGTAAGTTGGTGCTTAACTTTTTAAGAAGCTGCCAAACTATTTTCCCAAAAGGCTGCACCCTCCCTCCTCCCCTCCGCCAGACACTTTAAGTCCAAGCTGCTTAATGTGGTTATAAAGCCCTTCCTAATATAGTTGCCACTTATTTTTTTTTTTTGCTTTGAAATTTAGGAACAAATTTTATTTAAGATCTGAAATACAATTCCTAAAATATCAACTTTTCGAGAAAACCGTGGCTACACAATAATGCATTGCCTCTATCATGTTAGAACATACATTAGACTCAAATACAAAAACCGTGAAACAAATCACCATCCTTCAACAATCTGAGCAAAGATAGAATGCCTAAGGAACAACATAGGTGGACTTGCAGGGGATGGGGTGTTTTACTTCAAGCACCATAAAAAAAAAAAAGAGCACAAATGCATGGGTTTTTGGGTATATACATTAAGTTGAACCTTTGGCACTAGGAATCAGGTAGTTGCCACTTATCATACCACCTTCAACTCCACCTATACCCCAGTTCAGACTGGGCACTTCAATGGGCCCAACTAAGCCTAAATATATATATTCTCCATCTTATTTGGGCTTCTGTGTACATGGTTACCTATGCTTGGACAACTTCACCTCTGTTATAATTGCCAGGCTAATGCTCATGAGTCCTCAGCCTCAGTTTCCCTGGCATGTCAACAAGACTGGCAAGGCCCCTGTGCCCCCTTGCATGTGCCTTGAATGTGTGTGCTCTAGCAGCACTTGTCACACTACATAGTCATCACCTGTTTGCTGGTTTTATCCTCCACCCACTGTAAGCTCCCTGCGGGTGAGGATTGCACCTTTTTCCTCAGCCTAGAACAGTTCCTGGTATCTTGAAGGTTCTCCATAAATACTCGATAAATGGATAAAGCCGTTAGCATGCCGTATTTAAAGCTGCAATAATGGAATAGTCCAAAATTCCATTCTCCCCCCAAAAACTTATTCCCAAACCATCTTGGAAATGCACAGTCTGATTTTAAAAATAAAACCTTTGTAGTTCCTTCCTGATTCTGTTTTGTGCAGGCTAATAATAAAATGAGTTGGCATTCCTGGGTATATATCAACTAACAGTAGAAGGAGCCTAGCCAAGAATGTGTTAGGTAGTGGGTAGGAATCTGCATGGTATTAAAAATAGGCCATGCGTAATAATGGGGAATTGAAAGTTACTCAAATGACCAACAATTGGGAAATAGTTATATAAATTTTGGTATTACATAGACAGATAGATAATGTTGCCATTACAACTGTAAATATGAAAAGGTTTATTCAAAATAATCCTAAAATTAAAACTAGAACTCCAACTAGAATATACACTTTGATTACAAGTATACATCATTGTGTATGTACAATGACATAAAACCATATTAATAACAGGTAGTATAAGATTTATAAATTTTTAAACTTTGAGGTTTTGTTTTCAATTTTTTTTTAGCTCTTGTTGTGAAATCTGTAAGAAATAATTGCCATGCATTTTTTCCAAGGAATGTGTCATCAATTGAACATACTGAGCTTTTTCATCTAAGGTTACAAAAGGTAATACTTATAATTTGTTGGATGTATATGATGCATTGCATCCCTTAATTTTAAAATATATATGTATATACATACGTGCCTATTCATTCATGTATGTATGTGTGCATGCATGTATGTATTCATAGTGTATTTCGTAGTGCTCTTAGAGAAGCGAAAATGTTTTCACTTTTTTGTTGCACTTTGTCTCAGTACTTCCAGGAATCAGACAGAACAGGAACTAGGGTATTATCTCCTCTTTATCAATCTGACCTTACGCACAAACTGAAACTGACTTGCTCAAGGTTGCCTAGTTAGCAAGGGTCAGCGCCAAGATCAGAAACCAGGTGTCTCAACACTAACACAACCTCCTTACCTCTGCCCAGACACCTGAGCAGGAAAGTCTCAGTGTACTCAGGATCCACAAAGTGCTTTGCTAAGGCAGCTTGCACATCACCCTGCCCTAGGAGATGCTCAGGTAGCATTTGTTCAAGGCATTGATAGATCGATAGGTCTATAGATCCATCAACAGATATGAATTTAACAGACCACTGCTGATCAGCAAAAATTCTTTGGTACACTCTGGTCTCAGTCTTCATCAGACTGTCATTGCTACCTTAAACTTTTTCTCTACAAATATTTCATCCATTCATTGGTTCACTCAGCAATCAAATATTAGGCAACTACTAAGTATGATATACGAAACTGTCTTAGTAGCTTAAGGAGTTATAAAAATAAGATATTATTCTTGTCTTCAACATGCTTACAATCTACTGGGAGAATAAGATTTTTAATTTAAAAAACGCTGTACTACCTGGCAGAAAATGAGGTGAAGTGAGATATAACAAAATGTTCAGAGGAGAGATAAACGGTATTTAGTTGAAAGAATAGAGGCAAATTTCATGGAAATGTGGCATTTCAGCAGCACCTTGAGTGACAGGTACAATTTCACAGGAGGCAATGGGGGAGGATGTTTCATGCAGAAGCAAAGCATTTTAGCCCAGGCACAAGATTTTTAAAAACTTTGCAAAAAAGTGAGGATCTGGGAAACACTCCATTTCCTTAGAGAGACATGTTCCAGCTAAAATGTGTTCTCTTTTTTCCACCACCACTTTTTCCAGTCTCTTTGTCTACCATGAGATAGACAGTCCCTTAGCCATCTCATCGGACTTGTGAAGGTGCTAGAACTCGAGGCGCAGATATGTAGAAATATGCTATCAGGATTTGTCTGTTCATTTTCTCCCTCCGATGAACAAGGTAGAAAGTAGTATGAGCTCCGCATTACAGCAGAGTGTGAAACAAAGGTGTAGAGAGACTGGGACTTTCTCAAGGTCACAGGATGAGCCAGCTGGAAAGAAACCCTAGAACTATGGCTGTTCCTCTCCAAAGGAGGCTGTGTGGGCATATCTGTGTGAGGGGACAGTGTGTTCCCACCCGATGCCCTCTGTATCCACACGGTGACTTTTCCCAGGGAGCTCAGCCTGCTTTGCAGATATTATTATATTTCATGAATTCCCCAGCCCCACTGTGGTTAAAGTAGGGTGAAGGCATGTTTATATTTTTTTCTCCAATAGACAAACCGAAGCCCACAGGGTATCCTAAACAGTTCATCTGAGAGCAAGGAATCGGTGTGAGAGTTCAGCCAACAATTAACCCAAGAGCAATGTTTTATTTGGCCCTTGGGTTAAGACCGAAGGCTGGATACAGAGGTGGAAATGTGGGCGAGGCAATTTTAGACCTTAGTTCTGATCCCAGTTCTACTATGCACCCACTGTCTGAGCTTGGTCACTCGCTCAACCTCTCTGAACCTCAGTTTCTCCATCTGTAAAGTGGACAGATGCCTGCATCTGTCATACATACGTTTTTAAATGCTAGGAAAAAGATCTGGGACATACTCGCAAAACCATGAAAAATGGTTACTTTGGGGGAAAAGAGTGGGATTGGTTGGCTTCTATTTGTGTCTGATGTGCTTCTTTCTCATTTAGAATTGCTTGCGGTGCCCTGGGCTAGCAAATAAAGATAACGATAATAGCCATCTCATAAATTACCATATAAAAAGTACTTACACAGTAATTGCCAAATACCACCTTCCCAATAAAAGCTAATTTTATCTTTAAAAATTAAGCATTATGTCCTGTGGCAGAAAGGACTTGGGAGGTAAGGCAGGAAATCAAGGAATTATAAGAGAATAACATGAAATTTTTAAGCAAGAGCCAAATTTCTTGAGAGTTTAATGGATGGGGTGGAAAGAACACACACGGACCTGGTTTTGAATCTTATCGCTGCCACATACTTGCTCTGTGACATTAGACAGGTCACTTTGCCTCTCTGGGCCTCAGTTTTCTTATCTGTAAATGGAAATTAACAAATTCTCACCTCATGGATTTACCGAGAGGATTAGATGAGACAAAGATTTGAGTGTCATAGTAGGTGCCAAATATTACACGTGGTGCAGGCCACGGAAATAAAAGCAGACTCTGCACACACCCATGGAGCACCCACCGTTCCTGCTTCCTGCAGGGAGATTACGCCACAGGGTGTCTACAAGACCGTACCGGGGGCATCACCTAAACTGTTGGAGCTGTAAATGATTCTTTTGAAAATATTTTAATGGAAGTGAATGGAAACCAAGAGAGCACATTGGAAACCAGCCAAAGGAGATCCACCTTTAGATATTTGCGAGCAAGACAAGCTTTTCAAGCCCACATACTTGTGGTCTAGCGCTGGCCTTGTGCTCTCCCGGCACTTCCCGGGTATGTTTCTATGTTTCTCCACCCCAGCTTTGGTAGCAGATGTGTGTAAAGAGCCACAAACCCAGCAACAGTATGTGGGAACATGCCCGCTTTCCTCCAGCTGTCCTCGTTCTGATTGAAGGGTCCCTTAGAGCTGCGATTCTCAACCCCCGGTCTGCAACTGGTACCGGTCCGGTCCGATCCATGGCCTGTTAGGAACCCGGCCACACAGCAGGAATGAGCTGCAGGCCAGCGAGCGAAGCTTCATCTGTATTTACAGCCGCTCCCCATGGCTCACCATCCCCCCCACCTCCCCACCCATGGAAAAATTGTCTTCCATGAAACCAGTCCCTGGTGCCAAAAAGGCTGGGAACCGCTGCCTTAGAGGGTCTGGCTGCGTGCTGTTTGGTGTGCCCAGTGGACAGATATTCTACAGGAAGCTCTGCATCGAGAGAGAGGACCTCTGTCCACGCCGGATCAGAGCAACTGGTGGCAACGCCCCCTCCTCCCCTGGCAGGGCCTTTCTGACTCTGTTTCTTCGCCTGTGAGATGAGGCAGCCTCATCGCCGCAACACCGTGGCCTAGCACCATGGCTTGCTGTGAGATTTAAACGAGATACTGTCTATGCCCAGCGTTTTGCAAACCATCTGGAAGGAAACGCGTGAGGGGCGCTGAGATTCCCAACAATAGATCTGCAGGATCAGTTTCTTTGCCTTAGGAAAACACATTCATGAAAATGTTCCTGAAACTCAGAGGAAAAGGAGTATTTTGCTTTTAAACTTTGTAGATGATATTTTTTCCCGAAACTTCCACCCCTTTTGTCCTGAATTTCAATGTTGTGCTTTCTTTTCTTTAGAGACAAGGTCTCGCTGTGTTACCTAGGCTGGCCTCGAACTCCTGAGCTCGAGGGATCCTCCGCCTGCAGCCTCCAGAGTAGCTGGACTACAGGAGCATGCTGCTTCAGCCTGTGTTTCTGAGCTTAATTCTTCCCTCCCAGCCTTCCTCCTCTTCTCTTTCCCACTGCTTCACCCTACCTCGGAGGCTTCTAAGCAGCAGGTGGGCATTTTGCTTCTGCCCCGGAAGGTGGGGGAGCCGTATTTCCCAGATGACGCAGAGAAGGAAGGTAGTGGCTGGTATGTCCAAACTCCCTGGTTAATTCCGTCTCTTAACGAAACCATACAGGAAGACAACAACTTTCTAGTAAGTCTTGTCTTCTCTCATTTATTGAGTGCTTCCGGTTATGCCAGACACTGCTCTGAGCACCGTGAGGGGGAGGGGAAACTGCCCCTTCGCCCCCCCCCCCCCGAAGGTTCCATGAAAGATCGACTGACAATAAAGCAGATCAATAAGAGAAAGAGATTTATTTACCCCTCGCACAGGGAGAATCACAGGGTGATTACCCAATATGCCGGTGGGGTCCAGAAATGTACATACCTTCATTTTAGAGGGGTGGGGGAGATGGGGGATGTAGATAATTGTGTTTAGGGGCAGGGAGCGATGTCAGGCCCTGAAGGAGGATGCGGAGATGAGTGATCCGCTGCCCGTAAGACACCCACAACATAATGAAGTACTCAAAGGACTACAAAATAAGGCAGAGATAATAAGAGATGTTCAAAGACCTATCCCAAAGGAGAGAAAATCAGAGGTCAGGAGTCCGCATAGCCCATTCATCTAAAGCCTTGTGGGGTTACTGGTGGGAGTGGGGTGGAGGGGGAGAGCTTCATGGCAAAGTCCCCACTCTCAAGTCATCTGTGGTCACACAGTGTCGCGTGTGACTGAAATATGTGATATTTGAACAGAGAGAGCTTTTCTAGTGTGTGGTCAGTGGAGGCATCGGAAGACCTGGCTGGGCTGGATCTCAAAGAGTGGGTGGGATTCAGGTTGGGGGCAGGAGGAGAGACGTTCCGTATTAGGGAGGAGGATGTGGACAAAGGCAGGATTGAGCTGGGAGAGCCAGGGAGACTCTTCCAAGGAGAGCAGAGCAGAGAGCTCCTGTGGCTGCGGCTCCTCGTTCCACGACCCCAGGCAAAGCATCAAAATCCTAACAAGTGCCACTCCGGGCTGGATCAATAGTCCATTCAGTACTTTATATTTGAACAGTAGCCCGGGGGAATACTTTGTGAGAGCCTCTGGTTGTGCCGTTTGGATGCTTCTTTAGCTATTAGGAAGGTAAATTATATATTAATCCATCATGGAGCAATCATTCATGAATTTTTATTAACCCTGTCTGCATCTGTGGCAAAAATCTCAAAAAAAGGCCACCTTAGAGGAATGTTCTACAATACAAAGCTGCTTCTATGGGCTCTCAGATAGTGGATAGAAAAAAAAGATATATAAAATTGTTCTGAAGAAAAATTAAAAAAAAAAACTATGTCAACAAAAAGCAGATCGGCCTGTAACCCCAGGTACTCAGGAGGCTGAGGCAGGAGGATTGCTTGAGCCCAGGAGCTCGAATCCAGCCTGGGCAACATAGCAAGACCCTAGCTCTAGAGCTGGGGGAAAGAATGGAAATTGACTACACATGGTCATGATGGAATATTTGGGGGGATAGACATGTTTGAAATTCATCTTATAATGGGTGAATCTGATGATATGTATATTATATCTCATAAAGCTGTTATTTTTTTTAAGCCTTCTATAAATGCTTTCTCCAGTCCTTACCCAGAAAACATTATTCTTTATAAAGAAAGATGACAAGGTCAGAGGTGAGAATGGAAGGAGACCCCAAATCTTGTCACATGAGACATGTGTCAAGGACCTGGGGATTCCAGAAAGGAGAGCAGACAAGGAGGAGAGAAACCTTGGGGGAGTTGTCGGTCCATAGGGAAGGGGTTAGAGGTGCTCCAGGTAACACCTGGGAGGTTAATCAGGCAAAATCGATGAGGGCTACGGTTTGCTGTGAGAAGTAGAGAGCCACCCAACACTGGGAGTGTTCAAGCCAAGGCTGGATGCCTGACATCAGGTGTTGCAAAGGTTCTTAACCATTGGATGAGGGTCCTTTCTCACCCTAAGTCTATAATTATGTAAACTTAGGTAATAACTTTAATGTGGGTTTGCCCAAGGCACTAGGGAAACTGAGTTGACATACCAGACTTCTGTCCCGAAGAACCTGTCTGAGTCCGCTCAGCCTTCTGTAACAAACTGTATAGGCTGGGTGGTTATAAAAAACAGAAATTTCCTTCTCCCGGTCCTGGAGGCTGGAAGTTCAAGATCAAAGCACTGGCAGGTTCAGTGTCAGGTGAGGGTCCGTTTCCCAGTTCACAGAGGGCCTTTCACGGTGTCCTCCCAGGGCAGAAGGGGTGACTGAGCTCCCGTGGGCCTCTTTTATAGGGGCACTAACCCCACTTCGAAGGGCTTCACCCTAATGGCCTAATGACCCACCAAAGGTCCCACCTCCTAATACCCTCCCACCTTGGGGTTAGGGTTTCAACACCTGAATTTAAGAGGGACACACACATTCAATCTGTAGCAGGGCCTGACTTCAAAACTGTACAAAAAGATCCAGCAACTAAGAGGGGGAAATGGATGTTAGCGGCTGATGCTCCGTTCCTTCCCCCAGAGTTTCATTTCTTTGTAGTCCCTGGAGGTTGAGGCTCAGCTCTGTCGTGTCTTTGGGTCTCCCAGGCTCTGTGCGCAGGCCCTGGGCCTGCCGTCCCGAAGCTCTCCATCCTGTAGGACCCGAGCTCCTCGTCCAGCCTGGCCTCAACGCTCCCCACTGCAAACCGTCTGTTCCGGGCAAGCCGGCCACACAGAGCCCCCCGAAACACCCTTCACGTTTTTCCATTCTGCATCTTTCCTCCAATCATCCCTCCTCCAGGAAATGCCATCCTCTGAGCCGCACACAGGCCTAGCTCCACTTGCTTCCTGCCACAGCCCGCAGGTGTGACAGGCACGGCCTGGGAAGGCTCCACTGGGAGTTGTCCACCAGCAAAGGCCAAAGCCAGTCACTGGGAGGCCGAGGCTGCAGCAGGCACAGGGGTGAACATAGATACGGAGACCAGGAATCCAAACTAGGTCACGGGAAGGGGGTGCTTGCCTTTGGCACAGGATTCGGGGATCCACACAGAACACTACTCCCTTTGGCTTTTCTTCTTTCAAAGTTTTAATTTATATATACATATAAATGTAGTATGTATATATAATATTAAATATATATACGTAATATTAAGAAAGTTAACCCTGAAGCAGAATAAAATATTATTGCTATTTAAATAGTTTACTTACATGATTGTCATCTTTCTTTAAGTTCTGTAGTCCGGTTTTACTCTTTTTTTTTTCTCTTACTCTCTCCGTTTTGCAGATGAATGTTTTTACTTTTAATCAAAATGATGCCCTGGCTGAAAAATGGAATGGTCATTGAAACTATTCCTTTCCTAGCTTTAGGCAAGCCCAGAGAAAGCTAATTATAATTTCTCAGCCCAAGGATTTTAGGAACCAACTTATTAAGCATTCTCCAGAAGTTGTCCTGTCGGTCTCTGAGAGCTTCTATTTTTAACCTTAACAGGAGAGCCAGGAAAAAGGTGAAAATGAAGAGACCATATCCTGGGGGTTTTCAAGATTGAAAAACACTATGGGAAATTTAGTTTATATTTTTCATAATCATTAATCTATGGTCTCTATGCAAATGTTGCCTTTTTATTTTAAGGCACTTCTTATCATACTACACAATAGCATGTTAGGCACAAAGGACATGTGCAATAACTATGTAATGCACTGAAGTGGATCCATGTACACCGTTAGAACCCGCTAACACATTCCAGCCTCTGTGACACAATTGGATAATATGTTGTATTCGAGTTGATTACAACCTTGGACAAAATAGTAGTATTCTGTGGAGTAGAAGAGTGCATCCATTTTGAGTCTAATTCCTGGAAATTTCATGGTATTAATACGGAATAACCAAGATCCATGAATTGCCTTTTCTCACCTCACCTCCAACACTGTTTACCCACAAAGAAGTAGGTCTCATAGATGAGTGAATCTAAACTGGCAGCATCAAATCTTTGCACAGAATCAGGGAAGCCCAGAGAATGTATCTTCTTGTGATAGTTTGGCTGTGCTTCTAAATCACTCATTAACCAGTCCTTTCATCTTTCAGAAGAAAACCCTGACTCCGGGCTCAAATTTCTTAAGCAGCTTGAATGTCATATGACATGATCAGCCACAAGGAAGAAACTAAACTAGCACTGTTGTTTGGTAGCTCAGGAAGCTTCCACCAAAAGAACCTGTCTTTAAAGAAAAAAGATTTAAGATTTTTCCTCCAGTTGTAGGGACAGAATCAAAACTGAAGTTGGGGTCACAGGTACCTGGTTTCATAGTGTAAGGTTGTGACACAGGTTGGTGCTTTTATGGGCTTCCACAGAGAAACTGAATGTCATAGATGTCATTAGTAGAGAAGCAAAGTCTGGTGGGATCAACAACTGGGGCCAGGTGGCCGGGACATAATAGCTCTTGGATCGTTGGAATGGCCAAGACCCAAGGAATGGCCAAGCATATGAACAGCAACAAGAAACATGTTTACGCCTTTGAAGTATTGAGTCCAGACACAAAAAGAATATTATGAGCTGGACACGATGGTTTGCACCTGTAGTCCCAGCTACCAGGGAAGCTGAGGCAGGAGGATTGCTTGAGCCCAGGAGTTGGAGGCTGCAGTGAGCTGTGATCACACCACTGTACTCTAGCCAGACTCTGCCTCTGGGAAAAAAAAAAAAAGGATATTATGAAAGCTAAGTTTCTGTTTCTCAGCCCAAATGCCTGTCTCCCAGTCACTAATCCCCTTCCCTGACGCAGACTTTGTACCAAGTGTCCTGAATATGCATCCAACACAATCCTGTATCTCATTCTATAGCTTTCACATATCAAAGCACTTGAGAATTAAGCAGAAAAAAGTAAATCAGGGCTCCCAGGTACTTAAATTTATTCCTAGCTCATTGTATCTCTTTTTTAGGATTTGTTAAAAGAAGTACACACCCTTCTCCAGAAGTGAAAATAACATCATTTTAAACAACACTGTGATTGTACTTTCATTTTATACTGAACCTGCCTGTACCGGAAACGGCCCCAGCTGTAAAACAGGACCAAACAGGCTGTCTCATTGTTCTGCTAGAAGGCAGCACTAGTGGTAAGTTAGCCGGCACCCTAACACTTCACAGAACAATCAGACTTATCAGAGAAGGAAAACTTTGCCTATCACAGACTTCCTTTTTTTTTTGTTTGTTTTTTATTTTGTTTTGTTTTGCTTTACTTTTTAAGCACAAATTGGTCAAAAGCCTGTATAACTGATACATTTAGGCTGAAAAAGGCATGGAGAGCTTTTACATGCATAGAAGCATCTATCTTTCATAGAAAAGGCAATAGTTTGATTATTGATTCTTCTCTTGTGCAAAGAGATTCTTTTTTTTTTTTTTTTGGACAGAGCATTTTCCTATCCTCCTTACCAAGATGTTCCCGGCGTCAAAAAGTTACCTGAGGCTGTGACAAGCAGTCATCTATAGACTCTAATTCTAGGTTGATGACTAATCTCCAAGGTTCTGCTCTGCTGTCCTACCCAATCCCCAGCTCCTAAGTATCACCCTAAGAAGAAAAACAAAATTTTATTTCTCTGGGAAGATAAATGTTTAAAACTGGTCTCTTGGAACTTATCCCTATCCAGAACATGCTGACATAGAAGTGATAATAGTTAAATTTAGAAACTTCTTTCTCAAATCAAAGAATACTCAAGCCAAGAGGAAAAACAGAGCTCATTCTAGCCTGTTATTTCATTTTACGGGGAAGGAAATAGACATCTAAGGAGGTCGACTGGTTTGTCCAAGGTCACGTAGGAAAATGCATTCGTTTTTCTCAACAAACAGTTAAGTGTTTTCGATGGGTCCAGCACGTCCTGAGAGCTGGGGTGCAGCCCTGAGTGGGCTCTTGGCAGGGATGTGGGGGACAGAGCCAGGGCTTTAAGTCAAGCACTACCTTCTCACACCACCCCCACCCCCGCCCTCTCTCTGCAGGACCTCTGCCCTGGCCTCCGCAGAGGATTAGCATGCACAGTGATAAAAATAAGATGATTTTCTGGAAGATGGAGCCTCATTTGTTCTCGGTTCCTTCTGGCAGGAATCGAAGGGCATTTGGGAGGAAGCCAGGGACATGGATGTATTCTTATTCGTGGAGACGATGCCACTGTCTGAGAGCCCGCAGGACCCGGGCCTTGAGTGATTTTACAGAGAGCCCTGCCGTGAGCACATTCCCGTGTGTGAATCAAGTGGGGGGTGGGTACTCCATATGGACCCTATAGTCCCAGAACACACACCATGACAGAGGTGACCCCCCACTCGGGGATCAACTGAGACCTCACCTTGCCCCGAGCAGTGCTGGAGCCCACAGAGCAACAAGCAGAACAGCCCTGGATTCTAACTTTCAACCAGTAACTCATTTGGTTCTGAAATATCTGTATTTATTTTAGCTTCATGACTTAACAGGAATAGTGTGAGGTAAAATGACCTGAGTCACGTAAAGCCTTTTAGAAAGAGAAGTACCAGCTTTGACCGGGGGGGACCCAGACATGCAGTCAGGCACAAAGCTTATACACACACACACACACACACACACACACACACACACACACACTGTGTATATAAATTATCCCTAGCAAAATCTTCTCAACTAAAATAAAATCTGACAATGAGAACTTCATGGAGCACTCAATCTGGAATATCTCTATGAATGAGTATTCATTTTGTTAAAAAATTCAACTAGAATGGAAGTACTCAGTGCCCTGCATCAAGAGTTTTCTGCATGTGAGCTATTGTATGAATAGCAGGCATTCTTCCAAATATTAAAAGAGGTGCTTTTTGTAATATTTCCCCAACCTTTAATCAATATGTATGCCAAATGAAGCTGCTCCTTCCCTGAAAGGGGCCCAAAATTATACATGTAAATATTAATGCAACTGTGTAAGAGCCTCTCCCGTTAGTTCAATTCTGGCCCACAAAAGACTGAAGCTAAAAGCTCCAAGCATCTTTTAAGATCAGTTGTTATTGGAGAGAAGCAGTAAAGAGAAAAAACTAGGGGCTGTGTTGGTACGAAAATGTGATTTTACACCTGGGAGGCACCAGCTGGGTGGCACAGAGACTTTACTTTTGCTGTAGATTCTAGAGCCCAGAGGAAATAAAATTATAAGGACATGCTCTCCCCCGAGGGGATGCTCCTGGGGTCTCAGGACCAGAGGGATGCAGGCCTGTGTTGCTTTAACGGGGATATCTGTCTGTTTAAGAGCATTTTTTAAACACCACTTTGATTCTTAGAATTCTATATGCTTTACCACTTTACTGTGAATATTTGGAATAAAGCTCAGTTTTACAAGGAGTTTTCCAGGCAGAGTTAGACCAGTGGTCCCGGACCAGTAGCATCCACATCGTGTGGGAGCTGGTTGGAAATGCAGAGTCTCTGGCCCCACCCCGGATCTACTGAACCAGAATCTGCATTTTTACAAGATCCCCAAGAGAGTCCTCTGCCCTCGGAGGACTGGCTGCAAATGCAGAGCTCTGGGTTCCACCTCGGTGAATCTTTCCTGTGGTTTGAGACCCCTGGGCCTAGAAGTTTCAAGTTACTTTATTTATTTTTATCTTTTTTATTTATTTATTTATTTATTGAGACAGAGTCTCACTCTGTTGTGCTGGCTAGAGTGCAGTGGTGTCAGCCTAGCTCACAGCAACCTCAACCTCCTGGGCTCAAGTGATCCTCCTGCCTCAGCCTCCCGAGTAGTGGGGACTACAGATGTGCAACACGACACCCGACTAATTTTTCTAATTTTTGTACAGACAGAGTATTGCTATATTGCTCAGGCTGGTCTGGAACTCCTGGCCTCAAGCGATCCTCCTACCTCGGCCTCTCAAAGTACAGACATGAGCCACTGTGCCTGGCCTCTTCAGCCCTTTTCTGCCTATAAAGCAAACCTTCTCTGCTCAAGTTATTTGATCACCTTTTCTAAATCATTAGATCAATGCTGTCCACTTCATGAATAGCAAATAAAAGCCAATTAGATCTTTAAACTAAATTTGTGGAAACTTTGTTTTTTAACACATTATACCTTTTCGTATGTCTTGATTTTGTCTGTGTGCCTGTGTTAATCTTTACTGTGATAAAGTAATCATGAACCTTTTCTAACTATCACATTTTAATACGAATTTCCAATTTACAAAGTGATATACATGATTTCATAGACATGATACCACAAATATTCTAAACATCCTTGAACCAAAAAGTGATACATTTAGATATCCCTATATCACAAAACTAAAACTCATAAGGAAACATTGAAAATTAGAGCCAAAAATAGAATCCAAGTTTTAAAAATGTTTTTATTATGACAAATTCTAAGCATTTACAAAGTAAGCAGAATTATAATGGACACTCATGTACCCATCATTCCCCACACCTTGCTCTATTATTTTCTATATTTTCAAGGTAAAATTTATATACATTAAAATACACAATCTTATTAGGATCTTTTTTTAAATTCCCATGTTGTTTAGCAATAATCTGGCTCTGCTACCTCCCAATGTAAATGCTATTGCTGGATTTCCTGCTGTTGCTACCCTGAGTTGAATCATCCTTCCCTTGATTTAGGTTTAGCTGGGAGAGGAGGAATGCCTTTGTTCTCGGTGGGAAAGCATATGGATGGCCAGTCTGGTTGATGCATTGTTACCGAGCCACAGTGAAATCCAGGCATGCCTCCTTCAAACCATCCCCAGATCCAATAGTCAAGAGCCTTCCTCCAAAAGGGAAGCTCAGAACCCCTTAGCCACGGTCCAGGCCCCAGTCAGCCTCCACCTGCAGCCTCCACCTGCATGTTCACTACGGAGTCTGCTGTTTGGGCCGTTGTAAATGCATTCAACATTCATCTATTTGGTCCCACTGCGAACCACACAGTTGCTTATACGTGACCTCACCTCAAAGAGATCCGAACTTGTAAGACTCCCATTTCCCTTCACAAGCCAGAAAAGAAAATATAAACTTGTCTTCCATCTCGTGGCAGGAGATGAGTCAGCAGAACAGGAAATTCTCCTTGCACAAGCCTTTCTGATCCCGTGGGCTGGGCGTGTGTGGTATCGAGCGAGGGCTGGGAAGGGAGCCGGCTTCTCTCCTGGAACCACGCTGAAAGGTGAACAATGCGAGTTGGCCGGTGAGTTTAGAATTGTTGACACACACCTTGCCAATTAAAATTGTCCCGACATGTTTTGGGGAAAGCTCAGCTGCTTCCAAATAAGGAACAGGGCAAATAAGGAAACTGGTTGTTGCCAATGTCTAGGTGGTTTCAGAATGCGAGAGGTTAGAAAAGTCACTGCCTACGAAACTGAAGATGCACCTGAGCGGCAAGGCCAGCTTTCGGGAATGTTTGAGGAAAGAAACCACTGAAGGTGGATTTCAGGGCAGGCCCTTGAATGCCACAAAGGCCCTGGTGATACAAATATGCACATGTGTTAATAGTAAATTACAGAAGGAAGAGAGCTCTGGAGTTTGGAAACGTCTGTGTGATGAAGCCATTTCTGGCCCAATCTCTCATGACCATGCAAAGCCCCCTGAAGAGACCCAGGTTCTACTCTGGGTGCTGCTTCTAAGAGTCTGAGACTTGGGATAAGTCATTTAACTTGGGTACGCCCCCATTTTCTCATGTGCAAAAAGAAAGCATTAAACAATGAGCGCTCCCATTTCTAAATCCTAGAGCTGTATTCCCTACTCAAATTGGTTTAGCAGTAACCCCACTTTTTCCTTTCCTTCCAATACTTTGCCAAGGAGATGGCAAGAGAGAAAGCGTTGAGTGAGGGTGGCTGCTAGATCAGCCAGGACTCTTGACAGAAACTAATCTGTGGGAACCAGGCAGTAGAGTATGTGTGTATAAGAGTGTGTGTGTGTATACACATTTCCATTAGGTGGGACAGGCAGTGGTCTTTGCCGTGTAGAGGAGAGAGTATTCAGCCAGCTCTAAATGTCTCAGTTTTGCAGAAAAATGCATGCAGCCAAGAGAGAGGAGTGAGATTTTGCACAGAAGAAGGAGGTGGGGGAGGAGTACCCGAGCTGAGATTCCAGCGCTGAATTAAAAAAAGGATGAGAATGCAGTTAGAAGGGTAGGCTGAGAATGAGCCAAGAAGTAAAAATATGCCGGGGCTTTTAAATAGGGTGTAGCCGGAGCTGGTTAAATCCTACTCTGCCACTCCGGCTGGCTTTTTGCATTTGCCTGGCCTTCCCCTCACCCCACCCAGACCCATTCTAAATTCTTTCAAGGCTCCGATCCCTCCCCCTCCACCCCCACCGCCCCTGTAGAGAAATTATATAGGAGCTGGGAGGAAGTGACACATTTTCCTGCTTGAATGGAGCGGCCTGTTCGTCAGCAGGCTTATCACACCCCGGCCATGGCAGGCACCCTGTTCCTTATACAATGCTTTCCTCTGGCTGAACCCTGCGTGATGACTAGAGTGCCTAGGCAAGCTCCACGTTGGAGGTTGGGTCACCCGGGCACGCATGGTTCAAGTTCATCTCACGTGCAATTTCCAGCCAAACATCAAGCGCAGAGGGTAACTCGCAAAGAGCTCTGTTGCCCCTGCCCCTGGGGGCAGGTTGGATCCTTGGAAGATGGGGTAGGAGAATCCCAAGGTTGGTAGTCCTGGAGACCTGAATGTCCATGCCAGCTTGCTCACTTCCTAGCTGTGTGACCTCGGGCAAGTTACTCTGCCTCTCTGAACCTCTCCATCTTCATCTGTGAAAGAAGGAGGGATTGGTAAGAACAACTACCTTGCAGGTTCTAACAAAGATTTGATAAAGTAGCATGTGTGATGTGCCCGAAGTATTATAGATATGTAAGGAAGTCTGTTCCTTTTTCCCTGATGTCTTAGACATCCCCACCTCCTAGTTCAACCCCCACTGCGATTTGCCTATGTAACAACTTTATAGCCCTTTTCATCAGGGCCTCAGCCCCTAACTTTATGCAGTGGTATTGTAGGTTCCCTCGGTGACACCAAAAACTTAAATCAGCATTCCAGTCTAGCACCTCATTGGCAGCTCCCAAAATGACTCAATGCGATGCGAACAGAATAAGGAAACTACATAAAAATGAAGAATGAAGTTAAAAGCATCAGGGGCAAAAATGGGCTCTAGTCCTCCCCAGTCTTGCTGCTGGTTTTGTCCTACATAGTATGTATCTCTATAGAATTTGTCTTGTTGGGTTGTAATGATGTTTCCATGCTGTCTGTCTCGCATGAGACTGTCTGTCCGGTCCAAAACTTGGTTTATTTCATAAATAGAAAATGTGTATCTTTCTTCCTTTCCTCTTAGAATATTAGAGTGTCTTCCCCCTGCCCACACCCTCACCACTGTGCCTACTGCCTGGGAGGGAGCATGGCCCTGCCAAGCCCTTGGTTTCCAACTTGGCCTTGAGAACTGTAAAAGAATGCTCCTTGGAGGCAGGGACAATGCCTCCTTTATCTTGGTATCTCCAGAACTTAAGCTTGACAAAATACCTGGAAAACATACAGATGTTGGCCTATTCTGTTCACTGACGTCGTCCCTGCACATGGATATTGCTGGCACATAGTAGGCACTCAGTAGATGTGTGCTGGATGAACAAACATTTTGTAGGACCTGCCTGGGCCTCAGGGTCCTCATCTGTGTGAGTCTTCTCCAGGGTAAGGGGACTGATTTCTCAAACCCTGGTTCTTCCACGGGCCACAGCAGAATTGGGCGGGGATTTGAAAAGATACAGTTTCCCAGATTCCATTCCTGAATAATTCAGTAGGTCTGGAGTACGGCCTATAAATGTGTACTTAAAAAAAAAGAAAGAAAGAAAAACAGAGAAGCTTTGCAGATGATTCTGGTACAGGACAAAACTTCAGCCTCACACCAGCAGATGTTTCTAACAGTTCTTAAGTAGCATGATTCTATATCATCTTATCTGTTTTCGAAAGACTTCAGACCATCATGGTGGTTTACTAGGCTGATATGATGTGAGTACATAGAGCTTAATTTAAACAAATGGTGCCTCAGGAGGATTAGTAAACACGCACCTTTTAAAGCAATGTATTTTTTTATCCTATATTTAGTGATGTTAGAGAGTCGCTAATTTTTTTAAAGAAATGAATATTGTATACCTCTTTGTGATCAAAATAAGGGATCCGTTACATGTATTTTTTTTCTGAATTTCCAAACCAGGCAACTTTTTAGGAATCAAATAGCATAGGTTCAAATTTAAATAAAAGTAAGTTGTTCCAGGTAAACAACGCGATGTATCCATTATTCAGGTAACTGGCATCTGGCTGCCTTCAAGGTAGGACCTGAATAAAGTTGCACCTGGACCTCCCAGGTGTGTGTCACAAAATGCTGGAGGGACCCCAGGGAAAGGTTTTGTTTTTATTTAAGGGCACTCTCTACTTTGGTGATAACAGGACCAATTTAAATTTTACCAATTTAGTAAGAAACCTGAGTTAACTGGCTGGGGTTGTTCAACTTCATTCCAGTGATGGCTTAACACGTCTTCTACACTGATGTCCCAGGTGGCCGCTGGCTGGCCTGCCTCTTCACACTTAGATGACAAAATATCACTTCTATACCCCTATAAATATTTTCTCTCTCTCTCTCCTGGGTAGCTGTTTTGGACTTTATTATATAACCATGCAGGTGGAGGACATCAGGGGTGGGGGAGAGAATTGGGTCGATTTTGAACTGGATCAAATTCCCTCCCAATCAATAATCAAGGCATCTGCTAAGACATCAACTAACTAGGAGAAGTGCCCAGTGGAGAACTTCTGCATCTCTTAGGAGGGAAGCCAAAGGAAAGTCAGGAATGTGTACAGAGAACTGCAAACCCTGTGCACAGATATGTCACCAAACACACTGATGACAGCCAAGCACAACACCGGCCAAGTAGGGACAAGGAAGTTGGTGTGATCATCAGTTGAATTATACCAGCGTGTTCATAGCTATTCTTTGTGTTTTTCTATTTTGATGAGCAGTCTTGCAGTTTTTACATTGTCACTGAACAACAAATCTGTGACATTTCACAACATATAGATTTAGGAAACGTTTGACAGTTCTCGCATGTTTCTGACACAGGAACATGTTTCAGTCCCGTGGGACAGTGGGGTGTTGCTCGTCTGCCTTTCCGCGTCCCCGTGCTTTATGTCACTAAGTGGCGTCTGGTGCCAACACGACCAGGCAAGATCAGTGATAGGACTGCAAGGTCCCCGAGGATGTTCTGTTTGGTGGCAGAGGAGACATATCCTTCAACACTGCTGCCCACAGGGGTTCTGGAGAAAGGCCTCTTAGTCGGTCGCTGGCAAAACAAACGCCTGCCATCAAGTTGCAGACGGACGTTCAAGATTTAACAGAGAGCTAAATTGCAGAGTGTTGGCGGAGTGAAACAAGGAGACATGCGCAAATACCGCAGTGCTTCCATCCCTTCTTAGGAGCTGGAGTGAAATGATGGAGATAACAGACACTTTGAACGTGGCCACACAGTCCATTTCTCTGGCAGGACCAGAGGATCGCCCTGAAGGACATCCAAGTCCCTCATTCTTTGGGATCCAAAGCTGCAAAGCACATTTCCAAGCATGACTCAGAGGAGACGGCTCCTGTGGTGACGCGCAGGACGCGTGTTTAGCATGGAATCCTTCGTGCAGCGCCCGCTCACGTAGTAAAACGCCACATATTTCATGGTGCCGCTTTCAGATTTTCTCCAGAGGGATTTGGTCCAATCACAAGAAGACCAGGGATGGATCTTCCAGGTAAAACCAAAGCAGCCTGCTTGTCATCTTCAAGGTTGGGAGTAACCGACTCGCCTTTCTTCAAAAACGTGTCTCCATGAGCACTTAGGAGAGAATTCATGTTCTCGGCAGCAACTTTTTAAATTAAAAAAAAAAAAATTTTTTTTTAGATCCAGGGTCTCGCTATGCTGCCCACGCTGGATCTGAACACCCGGGCTCTAGCAATCTTCCTGCCTGAGCCTCTGAGTAGCTGGAATTACAGGCACACACCACTGTGCCCAGCTCTCGACAGCAACTTTTAAGTGACTTGAAGCCCGTTGTAAATAAACAGGACACATTTCATTGCATTTTCCTCCAGTTGCCTCAGTTGTAGTGTCGCCATCCTAACACAGCCAATCCTATTATTGTCGTCTTAAATTTCCAGCCCACTAATAACAGTAATGAGGATACAAAGTAACACTAGCTCCACAGCTGTGAAAATTTTTTAAAATATTCCCTACCCTTTCGCTTCATTTCTGTGACATCACATTGTCTGGGTTTGAATCTCAACTCTGATGCTTATTAGCTGAGGGACCTTGTGGAGTTGCTCATACTGTAATTTTCTTACCTCTAAAATGAGGATGATTGTACCTACCTCATGGGGGGTGGTGAGGCACAAGTGAGTTATTAATAGTATATGTAAAGGGCTTACATCGGTGTCTGACACTGTTAGTAAGTGCAAGGGAGGTATTTGCTGCTTCTGTTGTTGTTATTTCCCTCTGAAAGGACCCAATTCATTTAGTGAGCACCAAGAGCAAAAGTGGCCATGCTGGCGCTTCCCATAGCACACCTGTGGGACAGAATGGACATAGTGATACTATTTAATCAGTGCATAGGGTCTAGTAAAAATACAACACTTTATTAAAAGCGGTACTTTTAACCAGGAGGACGAATTCATGGGGACTAATCTTAAAAGACCAGTATTCTACCAATATAAGGATATTTGCTGTCCTAAATTATTTTTTCTTTCCAATAAAATAAATCAGTGGTTCCTAATATTTTGGGCCACAGACCTCTTTAAAAATCGATGAGGCCAAACTCATGCCTGTAATCCCAACACTTTGGGAGGCTGAAGCAGAAGGATTGCTTGAGGACAGGTGTTAGAGACCATTCCATGCAACATGTCGAGACCCCATCTCTATTTTTCAAAAAATATATATATATGAATAATTAAAACTATACATACCCTTTGCTTGTAACAGTGCACATTCACATATGCATAGAATATTTTTCATGCAATAGCCTGAGGTCCACTAACCTCAAGTTAAGATTCCCCTGCTATAGACATGGGAGAATTAAAAAAAGAAAGTTCTGAAATGGAGCTTCTTTCCAAAATTCTTTGAGGCTCATCTCCATGGTGACTGTTTCAAATGCCAAGTTCCAGGGCCACACCTTCATAAGATGAACCTTGGGATCCAATTATTTTTTCCATTATTTTTAACTTGCAGTGGTTCTCAGTCTCGGCTATATGTTAGAATCACATATGGTGATTTAAAAAAATACACCAGTGCTCAAGCCATACCCCAGATGAATTAAATCCGAATTTCTGGAGGGTGGGACCAAGGCAGCAGTAGCATTTAACACTCCCCCGATGATTTGGATGTTCAACTAAGGTTGAAAAATACAGCTGTACTTCCTCTCCATAATTAAGATAAAAATTCAGACCATCCAGGCATCCCAGCCCCTTACAAATACCTGAATTTTCTTTCCCCAGTCTTTTTTGTGTGGGGTATACCACATTTCTCTTTAAGCTAATAATTGTCTTTCACCTCCTGTTGTTTAGTATGTCACTAAGAAGTATATTGTTCAACTGCCACTTAAGCAAGACTTCATTTAACTCAGAGGTTATGATGGGGAGAGAAAGAAGCAAAAGAAAGAACAAAAGCTGCTCTGGGTGACCAAACCCCATCCAATCTCGTGAGAATGCTTTACCAAAAGAGCAGAAGATAAAGAGGAGGTGCTGGGGAAGAAAACCGAAAGCTGATTTTGAGGAGGTAGATGACTCAATGAAATCTGCATGAGCGGAGAAGTCCAGAGACACGAGGCGGAAACATCTAAGGAGTGATGTTCCTTTCGCCGTAGGAGGTGAAGACCGAGTAGGTGGGATTGAGTAAGCCAAAAAAAAATTTGTTTTCCGGTGGAGTCATAATTTTAGAGCTAGAAGAGACCCCTGAGATACACCAGTCCTGTTTCTTTCACTTCATAGATGAGAAAGCAACCCAGGTGGGTGACGTCCCTGCCTGACGGCTTGGTGGGTGGGGGCAGGGCAGGGCCAGTGTGGGCCTCCTGAATTCAGGGTGTTCGCTCACCGTCCATGACATGAGGCCGACCGAGGCTCCTGCGGCTGAGAGATACCAGGTGAGCAGAGAAAGCTAATAGACCTTATTAATAAGGTGGCCATAAATTTTATCATCTAAGCCTAGACCCTTTCGAGAGTGAAAGGGAACATCTTAGTCCATTTGGAGTACTATAACAAAAGACTATCAACTGGGCAACTTATAAACAATAGCAATTTATTGCTCACAGTTCTGGAGGCTGGGAAGTCCAAGATCAAGGCAGCAGCCTATTTGGTGTCTACCGAGGGCCTGCTTCCGAGTTCATAGACGGTAACTTTTGTGTCCTTGCATGGGACAAAGGGCTAGCTCTCCAGGGTCCCTTTTATAAGGGCATTAATCCCATTCATGAAGACTCCACCATCATGACCTAATTACCTTTCAAAGGACCCACCTCCTAATACCATCACCTTGAGGTTTAGGATTCCAACATATGAATTTTAGGGGGACGCAAACATAGCAGACCATAGCAGAGGATAATAGGCAAGCCTGGACTTATTTCTTTCCCAAATCCATTTGCTACCTTTCTTTTTTAGATGCGATTTGTCACCTTCTTGATACTTCTACTACCAATGATACTTGTATGTAGGGAGTGGCTTTTAGTAGCTTTCACTGACCTTTAATTCACCTGCCAGCTCTTCCTGTTGAGAACTCCAAGTTGTCAATCAAAAGAAAAGTTTCCTGGTTCTAACTCCTGTTCCTTCTTTTCCTTTCTTTCATCTAGATCCTGGCATTCCTGTAGGGTAAACACCCTGGACTCTTGGGAGAAGGGTTTTACAAACACACCTGCAACACACCTGCAGTGGTAGTAAGGTATCAGATGTGTGTGCTCTAACCTCTCCACTTCCTTCCTCGTGGAGTGTGTATGAGAAACCTCCACTTGGCAGGAGGCCTCTCCGAGTTGACATCCGTCCCTCTGTCCCAAACAAGCACTGTTGCTTCCCAGGTGAGGGCAATATTTCTCCTTCCTTCAGTAGATTTCCTTGATGAGAAGGCAACGCTTTGATTTCTGTGACTTTTTTGCTTGTCAAAAGACAGGCCTGTCTTCTTTCCACACTAGGCCCAGTTCAGGTCAGAGTGGATATAAATATTCACTAAACATTGGTCATCGACAACAATGGCACCTCTAGGCAGTTTTCTGGAGGTGCCATTACTATGTTCCTGTGTTAAGAATTTACTCTTCTAAGAACAGAGTGCCATTTTCTTAAATGAGAGGAATGCTGTTTCCAAGCAGGCTCGTTCTGTCTCTCTCCTGCACTACCTGCTTTATTTCCCAAGGAGTCCAAGGTGGTTACCAGACTCTGAGATATTGGTAATCCTTTTGATGAATCTCTCTGCACTGATATGAAGTGAATTCCTGCTATAAAACTCTTGACCTTCAAGGTTAGACAACATAGTGAGACCCCATCTCTACAAAAAAAAAAAATTTTTTTAAATAAATTAGCTGGCCAGTCTTCAAGGTGGTGCATACCTGTAATCCTAGCTCACTGGGATGCCGAGGTGGGAGGATCAATTAAGCCCAGGAGTTCAAGACCAGCCTGGGCAACATAGTGAGACCCCATCTCTACAAAAAATAGAGAAATTAGCTGGGTGTGGTGGTACGCACCTGTAGTCCCAGCTACTCAGGAGACTGAAGCAAGAAGATCGCCTGAGCTCAGGAGTTCAAGGCTGCAGTGAGCTCTGATCATGTCACTGTACTCCAGCCTGGGTGACAGAGTAGATCCTGTCTCAAAAAATAAAATAAAATAAAATAAAAATTTTTGAGATTGCTTTTTGGGACTCTATTTCTAATCAAGATTAGGACCAATCAAGAAGAAGATTCAATCAAGGTTACAGAATCCCTATAAAAATATACATAATACATATATATATTTCAGTTATCAGTGCTCCACTGTCCATTCAGCTGCTGCCACCTCACCTTCAGCTGTCCTAGCACGGCAGCTGGCTAGTTCAATTATCTGAGTTCTCAGTAGCTTACCAACTGCAGGCACTTCTCGGTTAGTTTGCTGTTTTTGTGGGTTCTGACTGTGTGGAAGTAGCTTATGCCCATTTATTCTCGCACATGTCAGGGCTTGAGCTACAGCACTGTCTCCCAACTTTGCTGAAACTCTTGCTGCCTTGTGCTGTCGTCTTGATTTTTATTAGCCTCCCACCCAGGCACAAAACAGTTTTCTCCCCTGGATAACTTGCTTTAGGCCGTGAAACCGGCTGTGGTGCAGGAGGTTAAATTGTGGAGGTGGATACCTGTGCCAGAGGGAAATGTTAGGTTTGGAAAGGACTCTGCCAGGGAACACAGGTGGGACACTCAATAGCATCCTCATGTGACCTTCAAAAGAAATCATACATTTTTCCTTCTGCAACTTGGTGGGGACGGCGAACTTTGCCATGCTGGAGGAGGTTACATTGTGGAGGTGGGTGCTCCAAATAGCATTTGCAGAGTGGTGCCTCATCTAATTCCCCTTGCTGAAAGCAACTTGAAGTTCGACTTTTATCATAGCTTTATTGCCTTCCAAATTAAGAAGCTATTACATTTAAATTTTTATTGCAAAGCTACCAACATACCATGTCAGAGAGGTTTTTGCAGGTCTGTTAAGCGTAAGCAGGACTTGATTCATTAAGCTTTCAATTTTCTCTAAAGCTATGTTCAAGTGTTTGTGGAAGCATTTATAACCTTTTATTTTTTGGGGGGGGTTCTGTCTTAAAGATAAGGAGTATAGTCCCTATCAGGACATGTTTTGGGGCCTCATAGGTGAGTGTAGGGCTTCGTGAAGTGTGTGCCAATATCAAAGGCTACTTTCCATATAGTTAAGTGGCCATTGAACTGTTTGTTGCTCTGAGAGGACTAGAAGCAACGTGGGCTGGACTTGGATATGATAGAACAGGATGCAGTAATCACTGTTAAAGAACTCCTAGGTTCTTGAGTTTATCAGACCCAACAGCTGTGCAAAACTGATGAATAGAAGGTCTGGCAGAGGCATATCACAGGATCTAGTATCACAGGATCTAGTATTTAGGATTGAATGCCCCATGGCTGAGAATGTGTGTGAATAATGTATTTGGACTCATGGAAGCATGTTCCATCAGTGTTGTCACTGAGTCCAATGGAATAATGAGGGACAATGCAGAAATCTCCAGCCACGGGGCCTTGGAAGAGCTATTAGCACTGAAGAATTTCTCATGACTTGCCACAGAATGCCCTGAGCTGGATGTGAGTGACGGCAAGTTACAATAAACTTAGTGTAATGGATGTCCAAAATGAAGCTGAAGCACAAAAACAATAGTTTAAGTCCTAAAGTGCATTGCCAAACAATGGGGAAGAGTTGTGGACCTTGGGGGGAAATATGGGAGCAAATACTAGCTGGCAGCATAGCTGGAAATGAATAAGAAACAGCCCCTAGCATGTCCAAATCAGTCATTATTGCAACTCAAAAGCCACCTTTATAGATTTAGTTTGGTGTCCGTGGATCGGTCTTCATTCATGCCTACACCTATTCTAACATCACTCTTTTACCATCTCTATAGGAAAAAGGTTTACAACGGATGTATAGGCATATTTTAGTAAATATCCTAACATTGAAATTTTAAAATAAAAAGGTCAGACTCATCACAGAGAGGAGGGTCATTATAACTGGAACATGTCAGCAAGAGGAAATGGTTTACGGTAAAATATACTGATTAGAGAGGAAGGCTGTGTATAACTGAAGGGCAGCGACTTGCTAACTCGAAAGTCAATGAATCCACAGGCAGGGGTGTGCGGGTAAATGTTTAGCCACCAGCTTTCTGGGGTTTGGGGAGACACCCCAATTTCTAGCATTCGCTGATTTCTGAAGTGTAAATATTACCACGTGACCAATTTCCACCATACAGATACAATAGCTGTAAATAACCCCAAGAGCATAGATAGCAGTAAAATGTAGTGAAACAATGAGGAAGTGATGAGCTTTGAATATTTATTACTTTTGTTTATAATACAAATAATTTAATTGCAAGTTTATTTAATTTAATGTTTAAGAATGTCTGTTTTTAACAACCAGCTTGTACAATTCCTAAACATTTAACAATCAGCCCTTTTGAGCTAGCATCTTCTAGCTCTAGCACACCACTGCCTATGAATAGAAGAATATCAGAGCATCTTTAGAGAAAGATAAAAGGAGAAAGGCATAGCAGTGAAATATTTTGTTATTTATAAAGAAAAGATGGAGAAATGTGGGTTTAGATCATTCTTCATGCAAGTTAATATAGAATGATCATACTCAAATAATGCTGGTTAATGGATCAATGTCTTTTGACCCACAAGTGTGGCATGGTAGCTCTTATCTACCGCAGGTTCACAATGTACGTTAAAAAAATCATAGAGTGAAGAATCCTTTTGTGTCTAGTGTTCCTCAACCTTTTTGACTGTAGAACCTTTTTCCCCCAACAGAATACTTAATATCTCATTCAGAAGAAAGGGAGGCAGTGTGTGGTCCTCTTAAGGGGCTGCTCAGGGCCAAAAAAGTGCCAGGTCACTTCTACCAGGGTTCCTGGGTAAACTGACCCTGGCTTATCAGACCCACCTGAGCACTTTCTGTAGGCAGGTAGTACCTGTGAGGCTCTATGCAATGTTCTTAAAACAGCACTCAGCACATAGCGCTACATGAATTTTTGTTATAATTATGCCAGTTCCTAGGCCAGCTTTATTGGTTTCTATGAACAAACTGTTTATGTAGACCAAGTCATTTTCAGGATGTGTAAAGATATCAATACAAATCTTACACGTGGCAAAAACTGAAGCACAAAAAAGAAAAATGATTTACCTACAGGGGTACCAGTCCCCTGGTTTAATGCTCTATATAGTCATTCTCTCTGTCTCTCTCTCATTCTGGGTAAGAGGGCGAGCCCTCACCAGAGAATCCGGGATTGAACTATCAGATGAGGGCAGAGCAAGTGAAAAGGAAAACAAATGGTAAAGGTAATACCCAGAGAAACACCTCTATGAAGTCCACCGAAATCGAAGAAAATACAACAAACAGTGCATTGAAATTTTGTACAAACAGCTGAAAGATGACAGATACAGGGTGGAGTTTTAGTTTTGGTTGATTCATTGGTAAAGTCAGAACTATTGGTGTAGAGATGGAGGAATACTAATGTAATGGTGCAGCTGTTCCTTGTGGAGGAACTTCAAACATCGGGTTACCACTGAACTGTTCTGGAAGTCAGAAATAAGGTGGAAAGTGGACATGTGAGGGGGAGGATGTGTAAATATCTTAAACTTCCCCTTCTTGGTCTCCAAGTGCCTTTAACACTCCATTCAGCCTCAGGTCAAATTCTGGATGTTTCTGCAGGTATTTTTCACCTGTGAAATGTGGATACCTACCCCGCAGGTATACTGTGGAGAGTGAGAAAGAGATGTCAAGTGTGCATAGTAGCTGCATCACTACCGCACCTTCCAACCAAGTACACATCCCCTCGGGGCTGGTGACCAGCCTTTTCGGTTCATTGTTTCCCTTCTACCCTCTCAACTCTATCGAAGACGCCTTCCACACACACCTAATGACAAGGCAGCTAACATTTACCACGTACTCAAAGTAAGTCATTTCATCTCGGAAACAATCTCCTGTACGGTGGGACCTCGCTGGGCGCGGCGTCCCCTGGCTTCGGAGCCAGACCCGGGCCACTCTGGCCACGTCCTGCTCACCACACGCTCGGTTCTGCCAGCCACTCTCAGCGCTGCGGTCGCTAGGGACTGTCGCTTCGGCTCCTGGGGCCCACGCGAAGGTGACTTGATTCACCCAGATGGAACCGGCCCAACTGTGTCCTTCTGAGCCCCGGGAACCTTCACCTTGGCGGAGCAGCGAGTCCGCACCACGGTCCCTTTATTTCAGTGGCCTCAGGGCTACTCGGACCCGCAGCGTCCCTTTCCTAAGCAGCAATATGGGCGTTCGTAAGAGAGGCGCGGTAGCCCGCGAACCCCTGCGGGCGAGAGCGGCAACTGCACAGCCGAGCCCGCCCTGGAGCCCCGGCTTGGGACACCGCGAGGCGCAGATGGGCCGCGGGCAGGGCGCGCACAGCGAGGGCACCCTGGCGCGGCGCAGGCCGAGCCCGCGGGGCCGCGGGGGGCGGGGCCGGAGCGCGGCAGGAAGGGGGCGTGGCCGGCAGCCCTCCCGGCCGCTCCCCGCCCCTCCCCCTCCGCTCTCCGCCCCGGCCCGGCGGCTCCGCCCCGCGAGTGACGTCACTGGCCAGGCCAGCCGGCGCCATTTTGAAAGTGGAGTCGTCTGCCCCTGCTGCCGCCGGCGCCGTCGCTGTCGTAGCCGCCGTCGCTGCCGCCGCCGCCGGAGAAGGAGCAGGAGCGGGGAAGCCCCCGAGTGAAAGCCACCATCCTGCCGGCCGGTCTGCCCGCCCCTCCTTCCTGCTCCCCCGGCCCCCGCCCCCTCCCCCCACAGGTGCCATCCGCCGCCATCCACCCTCCCTACCCCCCCATCCCCAGGTGAGGGGGGTGAGTTCGGGAAGCGGAGACCCCGAGGAACCCAGCAGGGTCACCATTTGCAGCGCAACATGGCAGGTAAAGGAGAAATTCCCCTCGCCCCCTGACAAGGCACCGCTTCCTTCTTCCTCCCTCCATCACCCCCTAGCGACCGCCGGTGCCTCTCGTGGAGCCACGGGGCGCCCCTCGGATTTCTGGGCATTGGTCAGGTGGGGTGGGGTGCGGGCGGGGAGGGTTCCGGACCGGCGAGTGGTCGCCCGGAGATGGGAATGGCTTTAAAATTGAGGGCTGGAACCTGGGCATGGGTGGGGGCGGGGTGTGTGCCGGCGCGCCGTGGGGTAAGGCGTGGGTGGGGCGGGCTGGGGGCGAGTGCAGATTTGTCCCCGCTGCTGAGGATCCCGGTGTGACCTCCCCACCCTGCCCTTCGGCTCTTTTTTCGGATCTTCCTTCATCTAATTCCTGTTTTTTCCCCTGCTGCAGCCTTGCTGGCTGTATGTGCAAACATATTTTGCACTAAGAAGGAAGAGCATTTTACAAGTTAAAATACAATGGGGGCTTGTATGTATTTCCTCCCCCCCCACTGTGGGTACGTATGTTTTTTGACACTATTGAGTATTTTGTTTCGAACCATCTCCCAGTTCCTTTTCTTACCCTTTACCACCAAAGAGTGCAAGGCCTTTGATGTACAGCAAGTTGCATGAAAAACATAATTTAAACTTTCCGTTTTGCATGTTAGCTTTTGTGCAGATGTCCTTTTCCCAAAAGGGTTTCATAGAGTTAGTTAAAATAGTTGTGGAGTTCAGTGATATAAATAGCCAAGGGGAGAGAGATTTAGGTAGAAGCTTGCAAGGGGGGGCAGAGGGGTGTAGAGAGAAAACCTAGTTGAAATAGATTTAGCAGAGAAGGAGTGTAAAGGAAGAGAGAGACAGGCAATATAATTGCTTTGAGAATTCTTTCCGTACATTTTGGTGTTGCTGAATATCTTGTTTCATTTAGTAGAATCAATGTTAGATTTAGATTCAGTTTCTTTCTCCATAGAGCCAGGACATTTTCCCCATTTACTCCTCAGTACTTGGGAGTGAAATAGGAACATTTCCGAGATTAAATCAGTTTTCTGTGCTTTTTTCCAATGTTTAGATAGATAAACCTTTTAAAAAGTTAACATGTTGGGTTGACTTACGGTTTGCTCTTTGGCCTTGTCGAATAATGAAATGAGATTAAAATTGTTTTGCACAAGTTGATGGCAAATTAGCAAAATGAATTCTTTGGCAGGTCCTTTGGATTCTGAGGGATGAGGTGAAGGGAAGGCAGAACAAGCTTCCTTTGACAATCTCTTCAAGCAGCATTCATTTCAGTTTCTTTTCCTCTCTGTCTGGAGCCAGTGATTTGCTGGTAATGAATGCAAAGAAATGGGTGTTGTGTTTGCTGTGTGTGCGCTTTGGTGATAGAGTTCATATGAATCATTACTCCTCACCCCGGCAGTAATGTTCCCGAAGTTTTCTCTTCGTTCTATGTTTCATGGTAGTTTAACCTTATTAACTCTTCTGCAGGCTTTTTGTACACTTAAGGAAAACTCTTTAACTGTGGGTATTTACTTATTTCTGGTAGGTCTTGCTTAAATGTAAGGCTCTTTACTGTGTTTTTGAGGGGAAGGGAAAATGGAAGGGAAGTTTTGAACAGATACACAATGAAAACCATAGAACATGCGTCTTCAAATATTTCATACCTGGAATCTTTGTTTTCCTTCTTTTTAATGCAGTACCAACTATTGGAGACTTACCTTTTGCCAAATTGGTTCTATCGGTGGTGGTTGTATGTGTGGGTAGTACTAGGCTGTTAGTATCATGCCAGCCATGGATACCATCTCTGTGTTTACGAGAGTAAACATGAACAGAACTCAGTTTTAATTGGTATGTTTTCTTTTTCCAGGAGCTGGAGGAGGGAATGATATTCAATGGTGTTTTTCTCAGGTGAAAGGAGCAGTAGATGATGATGTAGCAGAAGGTAAGAAAGTATTTAATGATGCAAAATTTGAATATATTAATAGAATCTTTTCAAAATCTTGACTACTGAGAGATTTCCTTGAAGTTGAGTCTTTTTTAGTTCAAGAATATTTTGTTTATTGTCCAAGAAATAAAAGAACAGTTTTAAAAGTTATCCTTCCTGAAAGATAGTCTTAAATCTCTTTTTTATGCTTTATTATTTTTTCTCCTGAAAGGAGAAAATGATTTAAATGAAAAAAGCAGTAGATGATGATACATATAAAACCATCACAAGAAATGTCTGAGGTCCTTGTGATCAATGTCTCCTTGTTATATAAATCCCACATACAAATAAATGGTGATGCATTTTTCATGTTTGTACAGTGTTTTCAGATAATAAAATTGAAGTAGCTGCCCTCAACATTTAGCTCAAAAACCTTCTTGACGGCATCTTTTCATTTTATGGGAAGATTTTTAGCTTCTTTTGAACTTGCCTACTTTGGGAGAGTGGTGTTGTCATATTCTGTGAAGAAATGCTGGTTCAAATTATTCATTTGTGTTTCAGAGGTTGAGTAGGTGGATAAGAAAGTATCAATGCTATAGTTATATAGCTTGTCTCTGGTGAGCTTCTCTTCTTGTGCAGTTAGGAACTGTTGGATCAGTTAAGTGCTTAAGTCTAATTTTCCTCCAAAATTTGTTTACTAATGTATTTCAAAAGTTTATTTAGGCTGAGTGTGGTGGCTCACGCCTGTAATCCCAGCACTTTAGGAGGCCACAGCGGGTGAGGATTGCTTGAGCCTAGGAGTTTGAGGTTGCAGTGAGATGTGGTGCCACTGAACTCCAGTCTGGGTGACAGTGACACCCTGTCTCAAAAAAATTAAAAAAAAATTTTTTTTTTCATGTAAAGTTTTGAAACTTGAAGGTTTTGCGTTCATTTGAGATGGTCTTAGGTGGTGGAGGCATTATTTACCACAAAGTAGTTGCATTATTTCATTGTTCAGAAATGTTATTTAAAGTTTGAATTTTAATAGTATTGTCTTGAATTGCAGTAGGAATTTTCCAAACAATCCACAGATAAATTAAAACATGTACTTTTTATTTTTTAAAGATTTGTGTAGTGAAAATTTATAAATCTTTCTCCAGATCGTATTGTCTTCATATTAAGATCATATTTCTGACCTGTCCGTAGAATGCTGTTTGTTTTGAGGATGTTTTCAGGTGATGGTAGGATGATGGCTTTGTATTGAGGCAGTTGAATGCTTTTATTTGCTTATGTCAGTGTCACTCTTAATGAAGTATCTGATCGGAGTGTGGCGAATTCTATGGGGAATCAACTGGCATACGTTATACTTGTCATATTTTACAGGGCTCTCTTACATTCCTTTTCTGTTGAATCCTCATCTGTTTTTCAGATGAGAAAACAAATTTACAGAAGTTAAGATACTCAGTGGTGGATGGTTAGATGGTAGTGTAAATTAAGGCTTTAAGGCAAAGCTTTAAGTGTTTGACTTGTTTAGAGAGATAAATCCTAATTTAAAGGGAGGAGTTGGGTATTACTCATTTTGTAACTCCATTACTTACTGAATAGTAGGCACTCAAATATTGGATCAAATATTGCTGTTGTGTAATACTCACCAAGTTATGAAAGTGCTGTGTATTTGGAAACATTCTTTGATTGAGTTTTATTTATTCCCTTTATCAAAGGTCTCCTAAATGCTGATCACTGAGGATACTCGATTAGAAGAAGTTGATGTTCCAAACTGAACATCACTTACCTTAACTGAACCAAATGATAACTTGTGATATACAGTAAGTCCTCAGTTAATGTCTTGATGAAAACTGTGACTTTAAGCGAAACTGATGTATAACCAATTTTTCTCTCATCAATGTTACTAGGTCATTAAATATGAAATGTCCGATTTTGAATCAACAGTTTATTATATCTCAAACAATAAGCAGTACAATTAATCAAAGTATGCGCCTAAGCTATCGACAGAGTTTTGCCATCTTGCTTATGCCAGCAGCAAAGATGCCTGGAGAGTAAGTGGCGATAAAATCATGAAAGGTGTTTTCTGTAGCTTGTTGAGAATTGAGTATTTTTTCTTGCAAGAAGTGATCCAAAGCCTGGAAGAAGTGGTAATCAGTTGGTGCAAGGTTACTAAATATGGTGGATGACAGAGTGTTTCCAAGTCCAGCTTGTGTCAGTTTGAGCAGTGTTTGTGCGACATGTGGTTGAGCGTTGTCTTGCAAGAGGATTGGCCTGTCTCTATTGACCAAGCTCGGCTGCTTAATTGCAAACATCCTCATCATGTTGTCCAGTTGGTTGCAGTAGACATCCGCTGTAATCAACTGACTAGGTTTCATGAAGCTATATTGGATAATACCAGTGCTGGACCCCCAAACACACCATTAGCTTTTTTGGGTGAATATTTGGTTTTGGACTGTGTTTTGGCATTTCATCTTTGTTCAACCATTGTGCTGAACACTTAAGATTGTCAAAAAGAATCCATTTTTCATCACAAGTAATAATATGGTGTAAAAATGGTTCGCCTTTATATCGTGACAGCAAAGGAAGGCAAACTTCAAGATGATTTCTCTTTTTTTGATGCTTGTTTAATTCACACGGAACCCACCTATCCAGCTTCTTTACTTTGCTGATTTGTTTCAAATGGTCCAATATTGTTGGAATAGTAGTAATGTCCAACCTTGCTGCTAATTTTACACATAGGTTGAGATGGATTTGCTTCCACTACAGCTTTCAGCTCATCATTGTCCACCTTGATCTCAGGTAGCCCATGTGGCTCATTTTCAAGATTAAAATCACCAGAACAGAACTTCGCAAACCATTGATGTACTGTGCATTCATTAGCCACCTCCCTCCCAAACACTTCGTTTATATTTTGAGCTGTCTGTGCTGCATTGGTTCCATGGTGGAACTCACATTCAGAAATAACACGAATTCTTAACTTATCCATGGTGTCACAAAATTTGCTTTGGAAAAAAATTTGAAAGATAATCACAAGCCAAAAACTATGCAATTGAAAGAGTGAGGATGTACCTTCACAATAAAAATAAAACAAGAAATGTTAAAATGAAAATGTCAGGGATATCAGCTGTCAAACTTAGTACTTAAGGAAATCGGACATTTCATACTTAATGACCTAATACAACGAAACAGTTGAGCAAAACAACTTAAAAGTCACAGTTTGCAAGAACCTATTGATGTTAAGTCAGGACTTACTGTATATGATGGATCAGTTACCATTCTGGTAATATTTAGCAGCTGCATTTTGCTGCTGATTCATTAATAATTTTGTGGTTAAATATTTTAACATACAGCACATTCTGAGCATCTTAAAATGCTGAGACTTAGTATGTACATTTTAGTACAAATATGTATATTTTAGTAAAATCATGATTTGTTCTAGTACCTATGTCAATATAAATGTATTAAGCATAAAAAGCATCCAATTTTGCAATTATACTGCTTTAATTTGGGTATTCTTGCATATTGTGATTTGTATGTCATAGTCTATTTATTTTACTAAGGGAAGATTTCCTTTTCTCAAGTAAAATAAGATTATTGATACATTTTCCCCCTAGGTTTAGACTATAATCTCTAAACAGGTTACATCTAGCTCAACCTTTAGTTTAGCTTGCCTATTTTCTGTTAATGATACATCTCAATTTCTTTCCTGTCAAAGGCTCCAAATTGTCTCTCTTTCCATCTACATGCAGTCAGCTGCCAGGGCATATCATTTTTCCTTCCGTAATGCCTTAATCTTCTCTATACCCACTTTCACCTTTGTTCAGATTCGCACTGTTTCTCATCTGGTTACAGTAACTTCCTAAATTATTCCCTGCTGCTTCATCCTATGTTTTGCTTTTAAATTAATCTCTGTGTGTGTGTGTGTGTGTGTGTGTGTGTGTGTGTGTGTGTGTTTTAATTTTGGCTCAGTGGTGTCCAGGTAGCTTTTAAATTAATCTTAAACGCAGTCCCAGTTTTGTCCTTTTCCTCAGAAATCTTAAGTGAATCACTGCATCCACTAGATTAGGAATTACATTGAAACATTCCAGCCTACAATGTACAGCCTTTCTCCAGGATTGCCTGTGTTTCTCTAAGTTTATTTGCTGCTGTGGCTAACAGTCCAGCTAAACGGATGCTGTTCTTCCAACAAGTTCTATACTCTCTACTTCTGGGTCTTGTTTTTGCTGTTCCCACCTTTCTGCCTGATGCTCCTCCCATAGTTCTCTTACCAGGATCCTGCTCATCCTTTGATCATTTCTATAACCCTTTTACTTAATTGCCTTTTTTGGAAATAACTTATTTTTTACATTTCCTTTGTTATGTAGATATCATATTTAGTACCCCAAACCCCTACTGTTAATACTGTAAGCTTAGTGCAGAACTAATTTATCTTTGTGCCTTGTGCAGGGCATCCTATATAAATTGCTCTGTCTAGAACAATGCCTAGCACATAGTAGGTGTTGAGTATTTGTTGAATGAAGGAATATAAATGTTGCTGTTGTTTTTAAGTTTTGAAAGTGGAAGAGAACTGGTGAAAGGTAGGGTGATTGAGATGTACTTCTGGCTATCATGGATTTTATTTGTTTGGCAGGCTTTTTATAACTGGATTGATGATACACAGCTACATAATACAAAGAGGTCAGGAGGCCTTGGGTTTTTTACCCCAGCTCTAACACAAGGTATATCACTTTGGATAAGTACTGCCCTGGGTTCCTGTGTGCTTAGCAATGAAATGACAAGACTGGATTAGGTGATTTCTGCTGTTCCTTGTACTCTGATCTTGTTAATTTCCAAAGATGTCTTAGAAAGAAACAGCCCAACATAATTACTACTGTTAAGTTGTTTGAGATACTGGAATCCAGAGAGGCCTTAATTTAAAATAAATCATTACTGGCCTTAGTTACCCAGACTCACAAGTTTTCATTAATTACATTAGACAGCTAAAACAAAACTTAACGTTTGACGATATACTCTCATGTCTTTTGGCCCACGGAGGCCCTTTCCCAGCATTTACAGCCTATATTGTGATACTCAGTCTGTACACAGGTTGTCTTCAGGCACCCTAAGTAGTTTGCATGTAATGAGGCACTAAAATCTCTGTCACTTCAGTATTCTCATGTCATGAAGTTTTCATTTTAGTCTTCATGGTAGCAGTGAAGCATATATTCTGTACTTTTAATTTTTCCTTTATTTACAACTTTCTGTCATGAGACAGTAGGTGTGAGCACAGACTCAGATGCTGGGCTGCATGATTTGAATCCTGTTCAGTCACTTACTACTTGTGTGATCTTGGGCAAGTTAATTCATCTCTTTGTGCCTGTTACCCCTTCTGTAAAATGAGGGTAACAACAAAACCTGTCTTACAGTGTTGCTTTGATGATTAAATGAGTTTATGCATATGAAACAGAACAGTACCCAGCACATAAGAGCCTTATGAGGATTTAGATATTGTTATTATTTGAACTTTTCTAGCAAGTAAGGGAGAATCCTTGGAATATGGGGAAACTAGGGAGTTATCTTTAAAAGCTACTAAATATTTCTTGGCCAGAGTGAAGGAATGGTATGTATATGTGTTTTATACATATTCTTTGATTCCACTAATAATAAATTTCAAAAAGCATTCAAAACTAGGCTGTAGGGTCAGGTGTGGTGGCTCATGCCTGCAATCCCAGCACTTGGAGAGGCCAGCGTAGGAAGATCACTTGAGGCCAGGAGTTCGAGACCAACCTAGGTAACATAGTGAGACCCTATCTCCAAAAAATAAATAAAAATTAGCCAGGTGTGGTGGTGAGTGCCTGTAGTCCCAGCCACTTGGGAGGCAAAGCTGGGAGGATTGCTTGAGCCTAGAAGTTTAAGGTTGCAGAAAGGTATGATCATGCCACTGCACTCTATGCTGGGGCAACAGAGCCAGACCCTTTCTCTAAAAGAAAAAAAATTTTTTTCATTTTTTTTTTTTTTTCACTTGTGGGAGTAAATTATTAAAAATTCAAATACATGTGGATAATCTGAAGTGTATATTTGGTCAAAATATAGAACTATTAGCCATTCAAGATAGTTGCTTTATTTTAATGCAGATTTTAATTATTTAATAATTTAAAAATATTAAATAATTTTTAATATTAAGTATTTAATACTTTCATTTTAATGTAAGTGTAATTTTCCTCATCTCCATATTTGACAATCTTAAACTTTCTTTCATAGGAAATTATTTTAGGATATGATTTTATTACATGAAGCCTTATTAGGAAATTTGGATCCAAATGTATTGTATCTTTTCAGCTCTTTGTTTCCTGTTTCTTTTTGGTAGGATTTAGTCTTGTGGACTGGTTCTTGGAAAATATTTTTTAAATGGTAAAGTCTAAATACACCCCAAATAAGGACATAAGGATTATTGAGACACAAATAATCCTTAGGGTATCACACAAAATTTAATGGTTTTCAATCTATTCCATAATGTTTAATGCTACAATATAAACAATTTAAAATCATTTCCCTTATGTGTTTCTTAGAATAGTATGCATGTTAGATTTAGCCACTAAGGTAGTAAAAAAAAATACTAAAACCCTGTTTTGCAGATTTCAAAATAGTGGCACATCAGCTGTGTTCCAAAACCTAATGTTCTATGGCAGAGGTCTTAACATTTTTACTTTTAATGACATGTGACACTGCTTTGGCTTAACACTAGCATTACTACTACTGACTGAAGTCTAGTAGAGCTCACTCAGTACAATCACTTAAAGGAGTAAATTTGCTATCAAATAACTAGAATGACAGTATTTATCTAGTATTAGACAATTTCTTTTAGTATTTAAGATACTTAGTTTTTTCTCATTCCTTTATTGATTAAAAAATTATGAGAGATAATGGTCGCTGAAAGCATATTAGCTGACATTTTGTCTTAAGTTATTAAAATAAGCCAAAAATTGGCTTATTTCTTAATACTTGGTTATTTCTTAATACTCTTTAATAGTGAACTAAATTTTAAAATAAAGTCAAGACCTTCAAAAGTGTGGAATAAGCAGAATAATGAGAGATAGTTTGAAGCAAAAAATTTGTTAAATCAATGAAGAGTTTCCCATATGTTATGTATTTGCACATGTATATTTGTCTAGTTTATGTTAAAGTTGAGTTGTAGGAAGAAAAGTACATTTTAAGTTTCTTATGCTGTTAAATAGGAAAACTGAAGGATTGGAAATAGATATATTTATTAGCTGATATCCTCAACTATAATCTCTTTGCCTTTCTTATAGATGATGATGGAAATTATAATTGAGTAATCAAGGATCTTCAAGTAGAGAAGTAAAGGCCTGTATGCGAATTAGATTTTTTTTTTTTTTGTAAATAAACTGCCATATAGTCAGTGTAAGGTAGAGATAACATAGCCATCTTAAGGAATCACAGCAACTGGCATTTTTTGAGTACTTAACTATGTACCAGGCACTGCTCAGGTGCTTTATATGCACTAATTTATTACTCTTCAGAAAAATCTTATGAAATAAGTAGACCTTGTTGAGAAGGTTAATTTATTAACTATATAATGTTGAGCAGATAGTGAAGCTAGGATTCTTCAAACGTTTTAATTTTGCTATGGTAATTTTATTTATCTCAAAACTTGATCTCTTAGTTCAGGTGAAGGTGTTTAGGTTGTTGGAATAACAAGGTTTATTTGTAATGCCTACTAGATTATTTTGTCTTGAAGTAATTAAATTTAATTTGGAGATTGAGCTTTCTGCTAATGGCATTCTTAAATTGGGGCATGCTATAAATGGGTTATAAGGGCTTGGGAACCTTCTGAAGTTGTATGTCAAATTGTATTGTGTGCAATTGTACATATGTGCATTTTTCTGGTCAGAGTTCATAATCAATGTCAGAACCAGTATCATTTAGTCCAGTGGTTCTCAAAGTGTGGTGTGGCAACCCTTGGACGCATTCAAAAGGTCTGTGAAGTTGAAACTATTTTCATAATAATACTAAGATGATATTTGCCTTTTTTACTGTGTTGACATTTGCAGCAGCAGTGCAAAAGCCATGTGGGTAAAGCCGCTGGAGTCTTAGCATGAAACAAGGCAGTGGCACCAAATGGTACCCATAGTCAAGATAATCTTCATCACCGTGTGCTGGCAGTTAAAAAAAATGCCAGTTTTACTTTAGAATGTTCGTGATGAAGTAGTAAAAACTATTACTTTTATTAAATGTCTATTTGAATACATCTATTTATTAATATTTGTAAGAACTACTGACAAACTATGGTTATTCAGACTTAGATATTTGGCAGACATTTTTCTCAAATGAGCAGTGTACCTGTTGCCTCAATGGACAATATTTGTTGCCCATCATAAAATTTGAGCTTTCATGCAAAAATTAGAATTTTGGAAAACATATCTGCCATCGTGAGCTTGACAGCTTCCCACTACTTAAAAGACTGTACAACTGAAATCGATAGTAATATTAATGATTGTGATTTTTGATACTGTGTACTGAAATGTGTGAATGTTTGAAAGAGCCACGTAACTCAGTGAAATCAATCTTTACAAATGACGAATGCATGTGATGTTACACAGTCATGCATAAGTAAAAGTGCAAGCTAGAGCATTGAATTTTAATGTAATAGACTACTGATATGCTTTTGGAGTTCGTAAACCTTTTAGAAACTACCACTTGTGGAGTTTTGGTGCAGTATCAAAGGGATATCCATAACTTCCTGAAGCACCTATCAAAATATTCCTCCCTTTCCAACTACATATCTGAGTGAGGCTAAATTTTCTTCATATATTTAACTGGACACAACATATTGTATGGACACAACATACATACAGTATGTTGAATACAGAAGCAATTAAGAGAATCTTTTAGGCTAGATATTACAGAGATTTGCAACAATGTAAAACAATGCCATTCTCACTAATTTTGGAGAGGGGATTATAGTCATTTGTCATAACATTTTTAATGTGTAAGGTTTACTATTTTATAATGAATGAATATTTTAAAATTTAAAAGGTCTTTTGGCGTTCTTGTGTTTTAATAGGGTAAGGTGATAACTGCCATCAAAAAATTTGACAGTTGATTCAGTCTGTTAATACATTTCATTTTACTAATAGTGCCTTAAAGTCTCATGAACCACAAGTTAAGTGATCAGAATAGTATACTGCTTTTGTGCAGGAATGTCTGTAAAGCTTTCCTATGAGAGTGGTTTCTGTGACTTGGGATTGTTTCAGCCTACTTCACTGTTCTTTAGATACCAAATTAGGTCTGCCTTAAGCTCTTTCCTTTGGTGATCTTGGTGAAGAAAGGATGCCTTTAGGACTTTAAACTATCTATTTTTAAATTTACTGCTCCCTTATAGAGATTAAATATCAGTAACATATTTGCCAAAATAATTTACCCGTAAAAGTTTTTTAGGGTTTTCCCTATAATGTCTCTGCTCAGATCCAGCTATCAGTAACACTTCATGTAGGATTACTGAAATTCTCAGAGCCTAGTTTAGTACCATTTCTGGGTTGGCTGCTTGGTCATTGGAAGTAAATTGGTGACTTTGACATTGTGTTTTATTTTGAGCCCAACATGTAACAGTTTAATATGTTTTCTTTTATTCAAAGAAAGGCATAAAATTGGCATGGTAACTGTCTCTTTCCCAACTCTAAACTACTAAAGGGAGGAAGGGGAGAAGGAACAGTATTCTTCTGTAAATCCTAAAGTACAACATAATTCCACTTTAAAATAGTTACACAGTTTCCCACTCTAAAAATGTAGTGTCAACACTTTATTGCTTACTGTTTTCAATATTTTTGTGGCTTTTTTCTACTCTTTTGAAAACAATTTGTCAAAGTATGTAGGACTTTAAACTAGCTGTAACAGTTTTCCATCCAGATTTAAACATAGGGTATATTAAAAAAGAAACTCAGCTAATTTTAAAAAATTAGTATGAATGTTTTTAGTTAATATTAGCAATAGTTGATTAAAATTTCATCTAGATCTTTGCTCTTGGCATATGTGGACTCCTTGGCAAATCATTGTTGAGTACTTCTATATGCTGTGATACCAAGGGTTATATTCCTGTAACTTTAGTTTCTGTTTGTCAAATCCTCTCTGCATGTTTAAATATCAACTGAGATTTTCACTTCTGAAGTCTTTGATCTCTTTTATACAGTTCACAGGGTTTATGGACCAATGACCCTGTTTAAGAACCTCTGTTTTAATCTATAGTTTTGCCTGTGGTTACATGCCTACTTAAACTCTTCTATTAGACTCTAAATTTGGAAGAATCAAAGATACTTTGTATGGCAATGATGATTTTTAAGCTATTAAGAGGGTATTCTTTCTTAAGAATCCTCTTGTCACTGATTCTTGATACAGTGGTGAAGGGAAAAATCTTCTCTGAGATAACGGACTTGACAGATTGAGGGTGTTCCCATCTTTTTTTTTTTTTTTTTTTAATTAAAAACTGCTGTCTCTCATGGCTAAAAATACTTGAGGGGTATTTTGGATTTTTGAACCAGTTGCTCATTTCATCCTTCATTCAGGAGTTTAAATTCTTCTTCAGCAGCCTGTGTTAAGAGAAACCAGAGTAGGTAAAAGGGATTGGTGGCAAAATGTTAAAAATTTTCTAAAGGTCTGGAACAAGGTTAGATCTAGAACAGTGTTGCTTTTCAGAACCTGCCATTGCAGTTCATTGTAGGTGTGCTCTAAGTGAAAGTAGCTTTGTGGTGTTACGCCATGTGTGTTTTTCCAGCTTACCACAAGGTTAAGATCTTATGGGCCTAGACTAGATGAGTTTCTAAGGTAGTGGGAAGGCTCTATGTCAAGAGAAAACAGGCTATTCTAGCAATAAATAATCCTTATTAAATTCTGTGTCTAGGGATGCAGCATGCAAAAATGCCTAAAGGAATTGGTAGTAGTAGCAAAGGGATTACTTGTTCCCAGTCTTTTCTTTCCCCCTTGACATAAAAAGAGTATTATTAATTTGTCTCTAGAAGAAACCAGTTCTTAGTGAAATATTTTTTAGCTCCCTAATATTTTATGCATTTTTATTATAAAAAACACATGAAATTTACCATCTTACCCAATTTTAAATGTACATTTCAGTAGTGTTCGCTGTATTCATATTGTGAAACACATCCTCAGAATTTTTTCATCTTGTAAAACTGAAACTCTGTACCCATTAAATGTCTCCTCTCTTCCCTTCCCCTTAGCTCTTGGCAGCCATCATTCTGCTTCCTGATTCTGTGTATTTGACTACTTGAGATGCCTCATATTAAGTGGAATCATACAGTCTTTTTGTGACTGGCTTATTTCACTTAACATAGTGTCATCAAAATTCATCCCTGTTGTAGCATGTGACAGGATTTCCTTTCTTTTTAAGGCTGAATAATATTCCATTGTTTGTGTATACCACATTTTGTTTATTTGTTCATCCTTTGATGGACATTTTGGTTGCCTCCACCTTTTAGCTCTTGTGAGCTCCTAGTCTTAATATAGCTGGGGTTTTATGGGAAGGAACAGGTAAGTACTTTCTATAATTAATTGGGATGTTTGAGATAGAACATGAAAGTATCAGATTAGAGGATATTGGGGTGGATCGCTCGAGGTCAGGAGTTCGAGACCAGCCTGAGCAAGAGTGAGACCCCTGTCTCTAGTAAAAATAGAAAGAAATGATCTGGCCAACTAAAAATATATAGAGAAAAAATGAGCCGGGCATGGTGACGCATGCCTGTAGTCCCAGCTACTCGGGAGGCTGAGGCAGTAGGATCGCTTAAGCCCAGGAGTTTGAGGTTGCTGTGAGCTAGGCTGACGCCACGGCACTCACTCTAGCCCGGGCAGCAAAGCGAGACTCTGTCTCAAAAAAAAAAAAAAAAAAAAAAAAGCTAAAATGTCATGACTTGTATACTGTTCAGGTTGATGAGAATAAAGCTTCTTTAAATTTTTGCTATGCAGATATTTTTTAATCTTAAATTTTATTAAAGGAAAAATAACTTTCTGTTTATAAGCATAAGATGTCTGATAAATTTTTAAAATAAGTGTTCGAGAAACTGAGCTGACCGCCTGTCAGTGTAAGTGCTTGACATGCATTATCTCATTTAATCATCTCAACCAGCCTCTGAGGATAAATTACTATGTTCATTTTATAAATAGGAAAATTGAGGCTTACATAAAGTAACTTGCCCAAGGTCACACAGCTGGTAAGTGGGGGGGAGGCAGGGGTTGGACCAGGGTTCTTCTGAATTCAAAGCGCACATACCATATGTAAATGAAAAAATTAAATCACTTACAGGCATACCTCAGAAGTTATTGAGAGGGCCAGTTCCAGACCACTGTAACCAACCCCTCTGCTGTAATGAAGCAAATATTGCAATAAAGTCACAAATTTTTTGGTTTTCCAGTGCATATAAAAGTTATATTTACACATACTGTAGTCTGCTAAGTATACATAGTCTGTATAGCATTATATCTAAAAAAAAACAATGTGCATACCTTAATTTAAAAATACTTTATTGCTAAAAATGCTAATGATCATCTGAGCCTTCAGCAGGTTGTAATCTTTTTGCTGGTGGAGAGTCTTGCCTTGATGTTGATGGCTGCTGACTAATTCGGGTGGTGGTTGCAGTTTCCTAAAATAAGACAACTGTGAAGTTTCTTACATTGATTGACTCTGCCTTTCATGAAAAATTTCTCTGTAGCATGCGATGCTATTTGATAGCACTTTACCTACAGTAGAACTTCTTTCAGAATTGGAGTTAATTCTCTCAAACCGTGCTGCTATTTTATCAACTAAGATTATGTAATATTCTCAATATTATTTGCTTCATTTCAACAATGTTCACAGCATCTTCACCAGTAGTAGATTCCATCTCAAGAAACCCTCTAAGTTATCCATGAGGACTGGAATCAACTTCTTCCAAACTCCTGTTAATGTTGATATTTTGACCCTCTCCCATGAATCATAAATGTTCTTAATTGCATCTAAAATGGTAAATTCTTTCCAGAAGGCTTTCAATTGACTTTACTAAGATTCCTCAGAGGAATCACTGTCTAGCCAGCTATAGCTTTACGAAATGTATTTCTTTTTTTTTTTTTTTTTGAGACAGAGTCTCACTTTGTTGCCCGGGCTAGAATGAGTGCCGTGGCGTCAGCCTAGCTCACAGCAACCTCAAACTCCTGGGCTTAAGCGATCCTACTGCCTCAGCCTCCCGAGTAGCTGGGACTACAGGCATATGCCACCATGCCCGGCTAATTTTTTTTTTGTATATATATTTTTAGTTGTCCAGATAATTTTTATTTCTATTTTTAGTAGAGACGGGGTCTCGCTCAGGCTGGTCTCGAACTCCTGACCTCGAGCAATCCACCCGCCTTGGCCTCCCGGAGTGCTAGGATTACAGGCATGAGCCACTGCGCCCGGCCTGTATTTCTTAAATAATAAGACTTGAAAATCAGAGTTACTCCTTGGTCCGTGGGTTGCAGAATGGGTGTTGTATTAGCAGGCATGAAAACATTAATCTCCATCAGAAAGCTCTTGGTGACTAGGTGATTTGTCAATAAGCAGCAATATTTTGAATGGAGCCTTTTTTTTTCTGATCAGTAGATCTCAACAGTGGGCTTAAAATATTCAGTAAACCATGCTATAAACAGGTGTGCTATCATCCAGGCTTTGTTGTTCCATTTCTAGAGCACAGAGTAGATTTAGCATAATTCTTAAGGGCCCTTTTCTGAGTGGTCTATGACCATTGGCTTCAACTTAAAGTCACCAGCTGCATTAGCCCCTAACAAGAGAGTCAGCCTGTCCTTTGAAGCCAGGTATTAGCTGCTTCTCTCTGGCTATGAAAGTCCTAGATGACATCTTTCTCCAGTGTAAGGCTGGTACATTTACAATGAAAATCTGTTGTTTAGTGTAGCCACCTTCATCGGTGAACTTAGCTAGATCTTCTGTATAGTGTGCTGCAGTTTTTACATCAGCACTTGCAGCTTCACCATGCGCTTTTATGTTACGGAGACACCTTCCCATAAGCCTCATGATCCCACGTCTGCTAGCTTCAGACTTTCCTTCTGCAGCTTCCTCGTCTTTCAGCCTTCATAGAATTGAAGAGTTAGGACCTTGCTTTGGCTTTGGCTTAAGGGAATGTTGTGGGTGGTTTGATCTTCTCTCCAGGTCACTAAAACGTCTTTGTATCACCAGTAAGGCTGTTTCACTTTCTTATCATTCGAGTGTTCAGTGGTGTAGCACTTTAATTTCCTTCAAGAACTTTTCCTTTGTGTTTATAACTTGGCTAATGGTTTGGTGCAAGAGGCCTAGCTTTCAGCCTATCTCAGCTTTTGAAATGCCTTCCTCACTAAGCTTAATCGTTTCTAGCTTTTGATTTAAAGTGAGAGATGTGTGACTCTTTTCACTTGAATGCTTAGAGGCCATTGTAGGATTATTATTATGATTGGCTCAATTTCAACAATGTTGTGTCTCAGGGAGTAGGGAGGCCAGAGGACAGGGAGGTGGGGAACAGCCCATTGGGGGAGCAACCAGAACACACACATTTATCGATTAAATTTGCTGTTTTATATAGACATGGTCACTGGTGCCTGAAGACAAGTACAATTGCACAGATCACCATAACAGATATAATAATAATGAAAAGACTTGAACTATTACAAGAATTACCGAAATGTGACACAGAGACACAAAGCAAACACATGTTGGAAAAATGGGGCCAATAGACTTGCTGAACACAGGGTTGCCACAAACCTTTAATTTGGTAAAAAAATAAATAAATAAATAATATCTGCAAAGCACAAAATAGTGAAGCACAATAAAACAAGATGTACTTGTATCATCTCACCATTTTTAGATAGCATCTTTTAACATTTGGGCGTAGATATTTCCAGTATATAGTCCTTTTTCCACTGTGAATATATATTTTCAGAACTGGCATCACAGTGATAGTTTTGTGTTATGCTTTTTTCCAGTTAATATATTTGAGAAGATAAAAATGGCTACATGGTATTTAATTGGATGTCTAGTGTATTTAATTTAGACATTTAGGTTGTGTATGATATTTGCTATTAATATTATGATGAGTGTCCTTCTGAGAATCTTTTTATTACTTTAGGATGTATTTCTGGAAATGGATTGCTGGGTCAAAAGGTGTGATTTTTTTTTCTTTCTTTCTTTTTTTTTTTAATGGCTTAAGGCGTATATTGCCAAATTGCCTTAGAAAGTTGGTGTTGATTTTTCACTTCCTCCAGCAGTGAATGGGAGTGTCCATTTCCTGACCTCTTGACAATACCTGGCATAGTATCAACCATTCAGAAAAATCTTTTCCAGTTATTTGTTAAAACATGTTTAAATGTGTAGTATCTGTTCATGTTCTTTGTCTATTTTTCTTTGGTGATGTCAGCCTTTTTCCCCCTTTGAAGCATACATACATTGTAGCTATGGAGAGTTGTATGGAAGTTCAAGGAAGAAATAAGTTGGTCTACAGTATGTGGGAAAGGCTTTCTAAATGAAGTAGTTTTTGTTTTTGTTTTGGACAAGGAAGGGAAGGCAGAGAGTAAGGAAATCAACTTGAGAACTGTTGTGTTTTAGTTTTCTCATCTGTAAATGAGGATATAGTACTTGCCTTGTTATTTAGAGGATTAAAGTACATTAGTGCTTAGTTTGGACACATAATAACCTTCAGAAAATTTAATTGGTACAGTTATTTCACTATTTAATGCTTAATTAACAAAATTAACAGATTGACAATTAACAGAAGAATAGAAGCCTATTCTAGTCCACAAATCAAGATAAACTAGATTTTTTTGAGGTGTGGGGCACATTTTAGGCACTTTCAGTAAATATCTGTTGCTTTAATGAATAGCTCTTTAACTCAGTTGGGTAAGTAAGGAGTTTGGGAAAGCCAGGGAGAGAAGATTGGTTTCATGGTTTCATGAGAATTGGGGTTAGGCTAGGGGCTGGTGCTTTAACTAAAATTACTGTGTGGAGCCTGGTGCAGTGGTGCATGCCTGTATTCCCAGCCGTGCAGGAGTCTTGCTTGAGGCAGGAGGAGTGCTGGGAGCCAGGAATTTGAGGCTGTATTGAGCTAGGATTGTGCCAGATAGCCACTGCACTGCAGTCGGGGCAACGTAACGAGATCCTGTCTCTAAAAAAAAAAAAAAAAAAATGCAAACAAACAAAAATTAATATGTGGCAACCGAAGCTGGTTTCATTTTCTATTTTTTAATCTCGTTTTCCCTTTTTCCTCAAGATCTTCCAATGTTTTATTTCCTTTAATTGTATACTTTGTGTCTTCTCTCAAGAGTAATAAAATCCGGTGGACCTAGGGTGCAAAGCATCCTTCACTATTAGTGTCAGTGTCTAAAAGCAGGTAGGGATGGAATTTGGGAGCGTCTCAAGGTATGGTGTCAAGTAAACCTGTTAGAGGAGTATTGACCCTTAGCTGCTGAGGCTCTAAAAAGCCTTCTTCTCTCTCCTTGCTACTACCTAAGGTGATGTTGTAAGCAGTGTATTCTGTAAATAATTATTTTCTGTAAATAAATATTTTCTGTTTCCTTCTTTCTTCCACTCAGTTGTTTGTATTATGATCTGAAGCCTTTACCAGAACTTTGATTAGGCTGAAAACATATTTAGAGCCCTTAGAGCATTCTACAGGAGTCTGAAGAGAATAGAAAGCAAGTTTTATCGTACCAGTGAAGGACCTGTTTCTTCTCCATTCCTTATTCAGAAGTGTGCTGTTTGTTTTGTCAAAAGAATTGTGTTGGCCTGATGTCAGTACTTTTCTAGCTTTATGTGCGTATGAATGTCCTGAGAATCTGCTTAAAATGCACATTGTGATTCTGCATTTAAGTCTGGGGGGAGCCCGTGGATTTTGCGTTTCTAATCAGCTCCTGTGATGCCTGCGTTGGCTGCTGCTGCTCTGTGCACTGCACTTTGAGCGACCAGGCAGCTTTTATGGCCTGTTTTAGGGGTAAGGGAGACCAGGTAGGGGGTAGTATCTTAATTTTTTTACTCAGCATTTCTGACAGACCGAGTAAATCCATTGTACTGTTCTCAATGAATGGGTAAAACACTTCCCTGAGAGCTTTGTACTTGCTGTTAAAAGAGCAGTTTGCTTCATCCTAATCCACATTAGCCATCTCTAGTTGTTAAATTTGTGTTTGTATTTCAAGTTTAGCTCAGGACAAAAATCTTACTGTACCTTTTAAAAGGCATATTACTTTGTTAGTAATACGCCTTTTCTTTTCAAGTAGATTTGCTGCAGTGTTAAGAAAAGGTTGAATTTAAGAAATGAAATCTTAACTCCTTAACTGGAAGTAACCTCTTAATATTTATCCCTGTGATTCTTTGTTAGTTTTGTTAGCCTTGAGCCACCTTTTCAATCTCTGATCACAGATCAGGATCTCTCTCCTTTCCCAGCCATTTGAGTTTATTTAGCTTTGTTTTAGATTGATTTTTACTTTATTCGTGTAGCTCATGTACGTAGTTTTAAAAAGTCAATAGTTTTACAATGCTTATGAGTAAAATGAACTGTTCCTCTCACCTATCCTTACGTGGAATCCATTTTAATTGTCCCAGACTCTTAGTTGTTGCTTTTATTTAATAGTATTTACTTTCGTATTTATAAACTATGTGCTCATACAGCTGTTCTTTAAAAATAAATTCTAGCTATCCACAGATGTAAATGGTAGCTAAGACTTGAGCTCTGTTCTGCCCCTCTTACTGCTCTTCTCCTGTTTCTCAGTATTGTTACACCATTTTTATTGTGTAAGCCAAGGTTCAGAGTTGTAGTAGGCTGAATAGTGGCCCCCCAAAAGAAATCCATATCCTAATCCCTGGAATCTATGGATGTTAATTTATATGGCAAAGGGACTTGCAGATGTGAGTAAATTAAGGATTTTGAGATAGGAGGATTATCCTGGAATATTTGGATAGGCTCTAAATGTATTCACAAGGATCCTATAATAAGAGGGAGGCAAGAAAATCGAGGGAAGGAGTAGGAGATGTGAGACCGGAACCAAGAGGTAGGAGTGCACGTGGCCACCGGAAGCTAGAGAAGACAAGAAAACTGCTTCTTTCCTAGAGCTTCTAGAAGGAATCAGCCCATCTGACACTTTGACTTTAGCCCAGTGAAACTGATTTCCGATTTCTGGCATCCATAACTGTGAGAGAATAAATCTATGTTGTTTTAAGCCACCAGATTTGTACTAATTTGTTGCAAACAGCCATTGGAAAGTAATGCAGGAGTGGACAGTATTATGTACTGCTGCTATATAATGAATTCTGATTTTTTTTCTATTATTATAACATTGTTAATTCATTTGTTTGGTTTTTTAAATCTTCCATCACCTTTCTGTGCCTTTCAATGGTTTGGGGTTTTTATTGGTTTTGTTGTTGTTGTTGTTGTTGTTGTTGTTGAGACATGATCTCACTCTGCCCAGGCTGGGTTGCAGTGGCATCATCATAGCTCACAGCAATCTCAAACACCTGGGCTCAGCTGGCCCTCCTGCGTCAGCCTCCTGAGTAGCTGGGACTACAGGTGCACGCCGCCACACCTGGCTAATTTTTCTATTTTTTTGTAGAGATGGGGTCTCGCTATTGCCTAGGCTGGTCTTGAACTTCTGACTTCACGTAGTCCTCCCGCGTCTGCCTCCCAAAATGCTAGGATTGCAAGTATGAGCCACTGTACCTGGCCTCGGTGTACATTTCTACATGATTATAAGAATCATTTCATGTTCTTCCTGGATTTCTGTATCATGTTTCATTCTGGAGTGCTTTGTTTCATTTTCTGTCAGTCTATCACAAAATCATCCTCAAATCCTCTCAAAGGAGTCTGATCTCCTCTCATTGTATTGAAGCACATCAGATGTCCTATCAGGGTTACTTTTGCCTTGAGCTCTGTCCCTCCAGTACGCCTGCTTCAATCTGGGCGGTTTCTGAGTGTGCACAGCTGTTGTCCTGGGATTTTCCTTCATTATTATCTTCGTAATCATCACCATGGGAATTCCTTTTGCCTCTCCTCTGTTAGTTCTCCTTGTTCCTGGATCACATATCTTTTTCTTTCTTGGTTTATGCTGTCATTTTCTTGTGGTGCACAGCATCTAGTACCAGAAGTACCATCCAGTACTTTCTCATCACAACATGAGAAAGATTTCATGGGAGGTAAAAATTTTTGAGATGTTATCTGCCTGGAAGAGATGCCTTTCTGGTTTGGCTGGTTAACATTCTCCCTCAGAATTTGGAAGGCATTTTTTTTTTTTTGTCTGCTAGCTTCCAGTGTTGCAGTTGTAGCAGCCTGATGCCGTTCTGTTTGCTGTTTTTTCCTTTCTGGATGACGTGCTTTGATATGGGTCTGTTTTATTCATTGGGCTGGTACTCATTGGACCCTTTCAACTTGTAGATTTGTTTCCCTCAGGTTTTTCCTTCTCTGTTATATTTGTTTTTTGTTTTTTTTTCTGGAACTCCTTTTGTGGATCTTGGACTTTCTGTACGGAACCTCTAATTTTTGTTTTCTATTCTTCTATTTTCCATCATCTTTTTGTTTTACTTTCTGGGAGAGTTCCTTGATTTTTGTTTTCAACTTTTGTTGATTTTTACAGTTCTAGTTATTGCATTTTTAAGAGTTCTCTTTTAGAGTCTTTTTGTTTGATTTTGTTTTGTTTAGCCGCCCTTGTTTTGTAAATGGCGTATCTTCTCTTTGAGAGAGGATTAATAGCTTTTTGGTTTTGTTTTAATTTTCTAATCTTAGCATTCTATTTCTTTGAGTTTCTTTTTTCCTATTCCTTTTGGTATCTGGTATTCTGTGGTTGTCTTTTAGTCTTTAAGAAGGAGGTGCTAAGAAGTAGTTTGGAAGCATTGTGTCCACTGGCAGAGATAATCAGCTGGTGGGCTTCAGTGTGGGGTGATGAGCCCGGGACTCTCAATGTCATTGTCTCTGTGTGAGAAGGAACTTCAGTGTCCTGTCTTAGAGGGAAGTGGGTAGCCGGGCTGTTGACGTTCTGGGAGCCAGGAAGATGGCGGGGCAGCTCATGGATTAGTATGCAGCCTTTCACTTCATCTTGTTTTCAGTTTGGTTTTCACCACTGGCCTCAGCTCCAACGGATACCTTCTTCCCTTCAGTTTCTTCAGAAAGTAAACTTGTTCTCTATTTTAGGGTGGAACTTACCTGCTTCTTATATGCAACCGCTAGCCCTGTTGTGAGTCTCATCCCTCACTGCCAGCTTTCCTAGGTACCTGGTGCTTCTGTTTCCTGGCCCTCTTGTGCAGTGAATCTGCTCTCCTTTTCTTGGCAACCCCTTTTGCATGCTCAGCGGTTTCAGTTTCATTTATTCTGCTAAGTTATCTGTTTTCCAGCACACATTTGTTGTCATCTTCCTTGTGCTATTTCCTTGTATGTACTCTTCGTTCTTTTTTTTTTTTTTTTTTTGAGACAGAGTCTTGCTCTGTTGCCCAGGCTAGAGTGAGTGCCGTGGCGTCAGCCTAGCTCACAGCAACCTCAAACTCCTGGGCTCAAGCGATCCTCCTGCCTCAGCCTCCCGAGTAGCTGGGACTACAGGCATGCGCCACTATGCCTGGCTAATTTTTTTGTATATATATTTTTAGTTGTCCAGATAATTTTTATTTCTATTTTTGGTAGAGATGGGGTCTCGCTCAGGCTGGTCTCGAACTCCTGACCTCGAGCAATCCACCTGCCTCGGCCTCCCAGAGTGCTAGGATTACAGGCGTGAGCCACCGTGCCCGGCCCGTTCTTTTTCTTTTAAACTGTTTTTATTAATTTACTGCCATTTTAGTGGGATTTAGAGAGGAGAGATAAATGCTTGTGTTTTGCATCTCCATGTTTAACAAGTATATCAATAAAATGTTTATAATCCCTTTTTATTCTTGTCCAAGAACACTTAGCTTTTGCTTTCTCTGCCATAGAAAAGAGAAATTCATAGAATTCATATAAAAGTAGGTTTAATTGTTTTCTTAGATCTAAATTCTGGTATACTATTGTTCTTAATATACTAAGCTTTACAAAATTGTGGACTTTCCTCATAGCAAAAAATGAAAAAAATTAAAATAATAGCGTGTGTATAAGATACTATATCCTGCTTTTTAGACCAAAATTTTAGGCATGAAGGAATCCACACCAGTAGACTGTACACTTTGTACCAGGGTATCAGATCAGAAAATTTGTTGCTGTCTGATTCAGTTTTTGTTGATTCTTTTCGTCCTATCGCCTTCATTAGTATTCTCAGGAGGTAGGGTGAATAAATTATCTTTGGTGGGGTGGGGGATGTTATAGAGGAGCTATTAATATATGGTGTAGGAAAGTTTTTTAAATTGTTAAGCCAAGAGTGGATATTTTGGTTTGTGAGTTAAAATACTGTTGGTATTCTAACTTAAGATTTGTCTTGTAAGTATTATGCACATTCCACAATGCTAGTCGCTCACTGCTGGGCATGTAGTTTTGGGTACTTCTTTATAAATCTGTGTGGTTAGTTCCTCCTGGCTGTTTAATTAGTACATACTGGTGAGCAGCTGTATCTCTGGTTCCTTTTAAGATTGTAGATATTGTTAAAATGTTGCTGTGCTTGCTAAATTTTTGTAATATTTTAAACTGAACTAAGTTTGGTGACGTTACTTTTTTTTTTTTAAAGAAATTATGAACACTTACTTAAATTACCGAAGTAGGAAATATCCTGCAAATTGATGGTGTAGATTAAAACATCTTTGTTTTATCCAACAATGGAATTGAATTATATTGCTGGGAAAAACAATAAGCATTTCCTGTCGTATTTATCAAAACAGAGTCTCTTAAAGAATGTGTATAAAGTGCCTTACTTAAATAGCTGTGTTGACTTCCCGGGGAGGATGGTTATCTAAGCCCATGTGTTAAAACAAACAGACAAACACACAGAAATGACCAATAGGCATAATGAGGAGAGTTTAGTATCCTTGGAAACCCTGGAAGGGTGCCGTAACTAACCTAAAAAGAATTTTGGTAGGCACCAGTACCAATGAGAAACATAGTGAAGGAAGGCCTTACTGACTGTCTTAGTGTTGATTTATGTAGTTGTGAAGCCCTCCTACTTTGAGTAGCCAAAGTTCAAATTGAAGGGTGACCCATAGGGCAGTTGGTTGATGTATTTTGTACTTTGAGGCTGGGATTAAAAACAAAATAGCTCAGAATGGCTCTTACCGAGGGGACTATGGCCCTCAGAGGGTCCACTCAGTGATGGCAGGAAAGAGACTTAACCATGAAGCACTAAGTTGAAACTCTGCTCTGAAGCTGCCTCCTTTGGCCTACAGCACTACTACCTGGTCACATATTACTGAATCTGTAAGCTGACCAAAGAAATATGGCAGGCAGCCTCTAAGATGGGCCGCCAAGGACCCTGCCATCTAGTATTCATGTCTTTGTGTAATCCCCTTCCCTGGAATATGGCTAGACCTCCCAACTTGCTTCTACAAGCATGGCAGAAGTGATGGGCTGTCACTTCTGAGGTTAGGTTACAAGAAGGCTTTGGTGGCTTCCATGTTGGGCTGCCCCTTTTCAGTTCTCTATGGGAAGAACTGTGCTGTCCAGTATGGTAGCCACTTGGTATGTGTGGCTATTAAATTTAAGTTAATTAAAATAAATTCATTTTCTCAGTTGCAGTATCCACATTTCAGGTGTTCAGTAGTTTGGTGTGGCTAATGGCTACCATACTGGACAGTATACAGTAAAACATTTCCATCATCATAAGTTTTGATGGATAGTGCTGTGCTAAAAGATGGTAGATTATCATCCAGAGAACTCTGAAGAAAAAAACTGTTATAACTTAAGAATCCAAAATTGGTGAAGCTATCCTTCACATAGGCAGGGCAACAACATGGCATTTTTTAAGGCTTGCAATGACTCAGAGTATATCACTCAAGTACTATTCTTGAAAAAAACTACTACTCTGAATACACCCAGCTGTGAGAGGTCAGCAACACACAAGACATGATGAGTCAACTTGGAAGTTGTTTAACTCTCTCCATCCTGTTTCCCAGAGTAACCCAAGATAGGTAAAAGTAGAGGGAAATCTTCATCTATGACAGTTATTAAGAGCATGCCTTTAATAAGCCAAATTTCACACTGTATTAGAACAGTGATTTCAACCTAGACAATTCAACTAATTTTGACAACTACTAATATAAAATAAAGCCCCAGGAAACAGCAGTTTGTATTTTAAAGCTAATCCACTGAAACCACTTTTGTTGGAATCACCCACAAAAAGTCCATGTCACCAAAACCAAGTTTAATTCTCAGCCCTTGCTTTACTTGACCTGTAAGTACTTTCAGATGCAGTTCATCACAGCCTCCTTTTAGAAACACTGTCTTTCCCTGGCTTCCAGAAAAACTCCCTACCTCTCCAGGTTCTTTCTCTTCAGCCACTGAATGTGGAAGGGCTTCGGGGCTCATCCCTGTGACCAGGCCAGTGGTTTTCTTTATGTACACGTGCTAGCAAATCATTTTGAAATGTCACATGACTTTAAATGTCTTCTCTGGGCTGATGATGCCCTTATTATATCTCCTTTCCCTTAAACTGCTGTCAAATGTATCTAGCTGCCTATGTAGAAAAAGCAAGGTGAGTTTCCTCTATTACACTCTCACAACATGCCTCTGACACCAGCTATATGGGGACTTCCCCCCCCATACATCAAGCAGTCAGTTCTGTTGTGGGCAGCAGCTGGATGCCCTCCAGTTCAGTTTCACAACTAACTAGAGAGAGCACCAGATCCCACAGGTTGAGGGCTCAGTCCCACAAGACTGTCCCCCACTTCCAATGTCGGTCAACAAACCCCAGGTTGTTTTACCTGTGCTACTGACCAACTGGCTATAAATCAAGGTTCCCATAATCCCCTCCTTGGGATTGATTAATTTGCTAGAGTGGCTCACAGAACTCAGGGAACACTTACTCATTCATCATAAAGGGTATTTTAAAGGATACCAATAAACAGCCAGATGAAGAGATCTGAAAGGTGAGATCTGAAAGGGTCCTGAATGCAGGATCTTCCATCCTTGTGGATTGGGGTGTGCCACCCTCCCAGCTCATGGATGTGTTCTTGTTCACCATCCTGGAAGACCCATAAACTCTGTCCTTTTGGGGTCTTATGGAGGTTTCATTATTTAGGCGTGATTGATTATATCCTTGGCTGTTAGTGGCCACCTAGTGGTCAGTACCTCTCCTTTCCCCAGAGCTGGTGGATGGGCAAGGGGGCAGGGGGAGGACTGGGAGTTCTAACCCTCTGAGCACAAGGTTAGATTCCCTGGCAACCAGCCCCCATCCTGTGTTTATTTGGAACTTTCCAAAAATCACCTCATTAACATAAGCTCCCCATGGTTGAGAGGGGGCTTGTTACCACTCTGGAGCTGTTTTAGGAACCAAGGGTAAAAGGTGAAATATTTTAACAAAAGATACTCATTGCTCTTGTCACTTAGGAAATTACAAGGATTATAGGAGCTGTGAGCCTGGAACCAAAATATACATATTTTAATGTCGCACTGCCAACTGGACTTGCGTGTCCAGTTGAAATCTACACCAAAGATGTGAAAATGGAAATTTTGACTCTGTTCTTACCTCAATCTGGTCTTTCCTAGTGTCTCACTCATTAAATGATGTTGCCTTTCTCCTCATTGACCTTGGTTTTGACAACTCTGTCCATCCAGTTCTGGCAGTGCTGTGCTTGGGATGTGTCCTGAAGTCATGCATTTCTCTGTGGCTGCCTCCTGAGTCCTCACCCTCCTCATCTCTTGCTTAGGCCGCTGCAATAACTTAACCATTTTTCCTTCCAGTTTTGCACTGTTTCGTGTAACAAACAGGTAATCACTTTAAAACATAAATTAGAAACTCTGCAGTGGCTTCTCATCACACGTAGAACAAGCCCACATGGCCTATAAGGCCGATGTGGCCTGGCCTGGGCGGAGTCCTCCAGTTTCTTCTGCCACCACTGTTCTTGCTGATTCTGCGTTGGTTTTATGGGCTTTCTTGCTTTTACCAAGTTTGCCAACCTCGTTCCCCCTTAGGCTGGGCCCCCTCACTGGAATACAAGTTCGGGTGACTCATTCCTGTTTCTTCATTTTGGTTCCTGCCTAAGTCATCTCAGAGAGGCTTTCCCTGACCACCCTACCTGAAATAGTATTTCCCCACCCCATTACTTTCTATTCTCTTACTGGGCTTTATATTTTTATAGCACTTAAGCACTACCTGATACATTTTATATTTATTATTTATTTGTTTATAGTATGTCTTCACAGGAATGTAAGATCTATGAGGGCAGGGATTTTTGTCTTGGTCTTGAATCCTAGCACCTGGAAATAGTGTCTCGTATGCAGTGGATACTTAGTAAAATGTTTATTAAAGGAATGACTTTCTAGGAATAAACAAAACAAAAATTCACAAGATTTATAAAAAAGTAAGATCCATTTTAAGAACTAAGTTAAGTAGAGAAAACCTTTAGTGTTTAATTCTCCTTTTCAGTGAGATTCGTGAAAGAGAAATTCCATCTTGGAAAAAGAAATCCTGTGAAAATACTTTCAAGTCATTTGAAAAGCATTATTACAGTTGTTTTAAAAGGATAGTGGAGACAATGAATTGCAATTTAAAGGCAGTTGCAAACCAGATCAGGAAATTATCACCTTGAGCTAACTTAACCTACTAAAACTAGAGGGAAAGGATTTTAAAAAGAAAAGATAAACAAAAAGAATTTTCTTCATAAGTTTCTTTTTCTGTAATGGTATATGAGGTATTCCTTTTGGTTAAGACTTTTGGTGAAACCATTCTTGACATAATCTTTTGGATTATGTAGCCAATGAATCTTATCTTTTTTCTTTAAAGTTGTATCTGGCATTTCAATGTTGTTAGATAATACTTAATGTAAAGTTAATATCTACCTATTAATGATATTAAGAACAGTCATACAGCATGAGTACCTGGACATTATTCTTGGTTTTCGTTTTTAGCTCTCCACACCTTTTCAGTCCTTTTATGTACTTTATCAGTGTATTTTAAAATTTGTCACTTCTGTCCCGTCTTTTGTTTCTTCATCTATTAAATGGGTATATTAATACAACCAACTTTATAGGTTTGTTGTGAGGATTAAAGACCTGACATACTGTACATATGTTTCAAATGTTGCTAGTAGGAGAACATTGTTATTAATATTTTATTAGACTGGCTCAGATCACTATCGGTGTTTACCAGGATTTCTGCAGTAACTCCAGGTTGCTGTCCAGTTTTCCCTCTACTTACATTCTTCCCAAATCCCAGTCCTTTTCAGTTTCAATAATCTAAGGTGCATATCTAATTGGATTATTCTTACTTAAAATTGCTATTGGAATAGTCTATATCCAGTGACAAAAGATCATTGAAAAAAAAAGAAGGAATAAAGTCTATAAATTTTTTGGTAATACTCCTTAAAGATTTCTTTAGCCTTTTTCTCTAAATATTCTGCCTCTTTGTATCCAGTTTGTAGAACTGGTAGTGCTTTTTGATTTTTATAACTTGGCCATAATAATCAAAATTTGTAAAGATTTTAGGCAGATATTAATAACCAGATAACCCTCTTGATTATAAAAATGTCTTAATGAGGCATACATAGACACAGGAGTTTTGTGCAATACTACTTGTTTGTATAATTTCTATGAGAAACTAATTGCATTATATTTGATAAGGCAGCTGAATGTGAGGTGATTTGCTTTGTGGAATTAATTATGAGCCAGTTAAAAGTTGGGGAGCATCTAATGAAGATGGTAACTATAAGTTTAGAATGCCCCTTTTGTAGCTCTTCTTTCCAAAACACAAAACAGTTATACACCAAGGCTTATTGTCTGTTAAAATCACACATGTAGACTAAATGTATCAGCAACTGTTTATCTTTCTGTTCTTTGTTGCAGGAGGGTATGGTTCCATTCCATTTTATCCAAACATGATATCAGATTGTCCAGGAACAAGTTATAAAGAAGGGAGACTGGTTCCAGAACACATCTCTGGAAATAACCCTATGGACCCTGACTCTCATGGCAGCATTACAATGTAGGTTCTGTTATGAGCATCAGTAGCCAGTGCTCTTTGCTGAGTTTATCCCGTAACATGTTCCTGTTCACTGAGTCAGAGGTTGAAGAAAAAAAAGCCAGTAGCACTAATTTTATTCCATGCAGATTTCTCCATAATCTGGTTGTTGGAAATCATGGTGAAGCTGAGGCAATATTTTGGCCAAGAGGCACAGGAGTACAGAATCCTGCCCTTGAGGCCTCTGTGAGCACACACGCAGAGACAGCAGAGCTTTAGCCTTGGGTTCCAGTGAGCTAAGCTGGACCTTTTGGAAAACTTCTTTACCAAGCTAGATTGACTGGAACAGCCTAGAAACAATTAATGCTTGTTTCTGCTTTCTGTAACAAAACCTAAACACTGGCAAATTTAAGCTTACGAGAGTGCTTACCATGTACGTCAAAGCAACTCTATGAGGCGCAGGTATTTAAATATGGGGAAACAGTCTTTTAAGAGGCTAAGTTATTTCTTCACGGTCATACAGGCAGTGGTGAAGTGGGGATTTGACAGTCTGACTTTAGGCCATTTCCTACATGAGTTATTACAGATGTGGCCCTAAGAATGTATTACAGGTGTGCTAAGGTAAAGATCCTTCAGCCCTTGGGAGAGAGTGCCTGGGCAGATAGGCAGCTCCCTCTGAAGAACGTGGAAACACTGTGACCTGCTGCACTAAAAGTAACCAGAGTAAGCCAGAGGGAGGGAGCACTTGACCCTTGGTGACTAGTCCTGTCCTCCTTCAGCCTCTCAGGTTACAGGAATCAGCCATAGTCAGTGCCAAGTGGGAAAGGATTGTTTGAAGAGAGTCACAGGGAGAGGAAGGGAGATTGAAGGGGGAGGAAGAAGTGATTGGGGCCTGCTCCCCAGAAGCAGGTGAGCAGGTCAAGCCTTATTTACTTCTGAGAAGGAAGAGATTCCTAAACGACAAACTTAACTTACTCTTCGGGGAGCTGTAATAAAACCATTCTTAAATCTTGAACTAACTCATTTGTGGGAGGAGTGTCCTGACCTTTGGGAAAAATAATAAGAACTTTGAGCTCCCTCTAGAGGCCACCAGTGATAAAAGAGCATCATAGTCGTCTGTAGGGAAATAGCTGTACCTAATGCTAGGCTACTCCTTAATGAGAAACTAGCATTTTATAGATGTATTATTCACCAAAATGTTCTCTTATATGGGGAGAAATTAGTGCCATTGAGAAGAAATTTAGGCTAATCATATTCTAATTAGCTATGGGGGGCTAATTGTAAAGTTCATCATTTGCTGTATAGAATATGCAGGACAAATAAAGGTGAAAAGATCATGAAAATGGGTCATGTGTCCTAACAGAATAGCATACTTCTTTAATGGGAATTCTAAGGGTTAAAACAAATCAGATCAAAATGCGAATCACATTTCTCTGCTACTCTGTGCCACAATGTTTTGACAGTGGACCCTTGAATTGAACAGAGGTAAAGGTGATCTGTGTACCTGCTGTGTTCTCACCTCCCCCACCACCCAACATCTGAAAAGAAAATAAATACCAGAAGATTAATATTAGGAAATGCAAGTTGGAGGCATATGTTCAAACTTCTAAGTAAGCTAACAGTTTCTTAACTTTCAGAACCTCAGCAAACCAAATGATTAATCTATTCCAGAAAAGAAAATCTTAGTTATGGTCAGATACCCAGAGGAGTTAGTTATGGTTCTAACCTTTACCCTACTTAGTCCTTTTGTTCTTGATACATTTATACTTCTCTACAGAACTCACTGAGAGAGTTCAGTTCTTAAGACTTAGTATGTAACTACAGAATAAAAGAGTTATAAGTAATGTTAAATTTATGGTAGTAATAAGAATATATAAAAGTTAAATTTTTTTTTCCATTCCATAAGGGCTCAAAAAACAGAAAGGTGGAAGTATGTAAAAGGGACCCAGAAGCCAACCTGAAAGATCTCTTAATAACCATATCTGGAACAATTTGAGCAACGTAGTGAATTATATAATGTAGCATTAGATTATAACCCAGAGTATGAAATAAATATCCATGAGTTCATACTGATAAATAAATTCTTGAATGAATAGTGGAGAAGAGACAAACTTTAAATGCAGAAAAATTTCAAATAATTTATGTAGATACCAAAGAGATGGAGCTTAAATCCCTTGAATGGGGGCAGTGCTTATTAACTTTCTTCCAGAGTACATTGTATGTAAGGGAGAGGGGAATAACTTTATAGTGGCAAACAGTACCTTAGCCCAGGTAATCTAGGTTATCATCACAATAAGTCATGTTGGTAGGATATACCCTTGATAATGCTGTGATAAGAATGACACTTTACTTCTGTGGTCTTCCTGCCAGCAACTCCCATAATTGCAGCATGGCCATGAAAAAATCATTTAATAATCCCAAATTGAGAGACATACTGCAGCGTCCCTGACCAGTTCTCAAACTGTCAGGGTCATCAAAAACAAGGAAAGTCGGGAGAAACCCTCACAGACCAGAGGAAGCTAAGGACACGTGCATGATGACTGAATGTAATGGGGTATCCTGGGGTGGGGTCCCAGAACCAAAAGAGGACACTAGAGAAAACCTAGTGAAATCTGAATGAACTGTGGAGTTAGTTGATTCCTTAGTTGTGACAAATGTACCATAGGAATGCAAGATGTAAACAAAAGGAGAAAGCTGGGTGAGGGGTATAAGGGAATTCCCTGTACTCTCTTTTCAACTCTTCTGTAAGTCTAAAACTGTGCTAAAAATAAGTTACGAAAAAAGATTGATATCAGGTAACTTTTCTGCTATTTTTGGTTATGTTTGAAAAATGGGGAACTTTCTGTTACATGTGTATACGTAGTTTCTGACTTTGATGTATAAAAGTGAGGAAAGGCCCATCTCCTGAAAGTGTAGTGTGATAGGTGGTGGCAGGATTACCGTGGTTTACTGCTGCAGCAGTGCTGCTCCTGGAGCAGAGGAGAAAGTATTGGACTTTATCACCTCAGTTCCATTCTAGTGTCGTCATTGGATTACTGTTGTTGATCAATTTCAGCTTCTCTAGTGGAGACTCATGGTCATGGGTGGAAGTACACAGCTTTTGCAGACGTGTTGTCGCTTCAGGTCTTTAATTTTTCGTATTAGAAGTTTCACAATGAAAGCATGTTATTTTGCTCCAGCCATGATTCTTTTTTATTCCTCCCCTAGATGTTTTTGAGTTACGTGAGTGTCTGGATAGATGTTGTATGTCTTCTATGAAAGATAAATCCTCTGAAGACAGAGACTGTCTACCCATGTTTCTTTGCAAATGAGAAATTTGGAGTTCATAAAGATTAGTTGACTTAGCTGCCACTATATCCCCAGCATCTTGTTGCCCTGGCCTGATGGTTAATGAAGAGCTAGAGCTTGTAAGAAAAAGGAAAAGAGGGTTTTAGGAGAAATTAGACCAAAATGTGAAAAAAAGCATATTGACAGGGTAAGAACATTTGATATTTCTCTTATATTCTCTAACGCTTTAGAGAATCTAAAGACATTAGTGAGCATCTTTATGCATTGAAGTCTTTTTACTATTTCAGTAGGTTAACTTCTGACATGAAGTTCTAAGAGTTTGAATGCTTTGTGGCTTTTGATACAAGTTAAGAAATAGTTTTCCAAAAGATTGTCATAATGCATTCTGCTGACTATAACATAGGCAAATATCATAGCCTTTGAACAATTTGTATTAATTTTTCCTCTAGTTTGAGAGAGAAAAAATGTCTTGAATTTAATGTGAGTGCATATTTCCTTATGCTCCTCTTCTGTGAGGAATGTTGTATGAACTGTTTTGGAAAATGTAAATATTTTTTCTAGTCTATTTATCTTTGATTTATTGTTTAAAAATTATACTTTTATTAGATCTATAGCTACATTCTGGTGTATTTCTACGTTTTTGAGCTGGTATGAATTATTATTTTCCTGCTAGCCATATACAGAAAGGAATGGGGAGACGAAAGGAGGTATTTCAGGCAAGGCTGAAATACACCCAAGCTAAAAGAAGGCAGCGTGAGGATGGGCATCAGTTTACACGTGGTAGGGTTAAAACATTAGCCTTATTACAGTTTGGTAAATGCTCTTGTGTGGTTAAGGAAAGTGTTCATATTATGAAGAAGATTGACAACCAAGCAGAACTTTTAAAATATTATGGTCTTTAGAGGACCCTTGAAGGTTTTTACATCAGGAAAACATCAGATTAGGATTTTAGAGTGCCTGGAATGAGATTTTGTTTTTGTTTTCTTATGGTATGGTTTACAATTTACACACAGTGAAATCCACCTTTTTTAGCGCACAGTTCTTCAAGCTTTGACAAAAACCTAGTCATATAGCCACCACAACAGTCAACATACAAAGAAGTTCCATCACTTTTCAAAATTACAGGCCTCTTTGTAGTCAGTCTCTACCCCACCCTACCCCTAACAACCACCAATCTGTTTTCTCTCCTTCTAGTTACGCCTTTTCTAGAATAGGGTATAAATGGAATCATGTAGTATGGGTATAGCCTTTTGAATCTGGCTTCTTTCACTTAGCATAATGCATTTTGCATTATCTGTGTTACTTCTTGTATCAGTAGTTGTTTCTTTTTTATTGCTAAGTGGTGTTTCGTTGTGTGGCTAATACATTTTATTTATTCATTTCCCAGTTCGAGGGTCTTTTGGGTTGTTGAGTCACAGGTAAGTGTTTGTTTGCAAACTGCTGAACTTTTTTTCCACCCCAAAGTTGGGTATGCTATATGCCCCACCATGTTGCATTCTCATCAGTAATATGTGAGTAATTGCTCAATACCAGCACTAGGTATTGCTAGATTTTTAAATTTTAGTCATTTGAATGGTATGTAGTAGTATATCTTTACTTTCTCCACCTCATGGAGATTCATCTATCAAGGTTTCTGTGGTAACTTTTATACTAATGGCTGTTACATATCTGTTACCTCATCTCCCTTCCTAAGCTCTAGTCACTATTCCGAAATTCCCTTTGCTTTGTAATTTTTTTTTTTTAACTCAGTGGTGTATCGTAGTCCACATGTTTCTCAATACAGATCTGTTATTTTTTTAACTGAGCATGTGCAGCTACATGTGGACAGCCTTCGGAAGGGATATATACTAAGATAACAGTGGTTTTCCCAGAAGTGGGCTAAGAGTGATGATTACCCTTTTTCTGCAAAGTAGTTTATTTGTGAGATTAAAAAAATAGTGAAGTTAATTTTAAAGACCCGTGATCTCATTATTGCACAATCTCTTAAAATCATCTTGTATATAAATACATCTGATAAATAATTTGCATGAATTTGCCAAAAGACTTCATCTGTTCCCTATGTTGTGTTTCAGTGGTGGGATTTCAAGGTTCTTATTCTTTAATTTTTGTAAGTTGGTTAGTTTACGGTGATTATGATGTCATTTTTTTATTATACAAAACAATGCTATCTTAAATACATACATACTTAGATTCCTGTAAATCTTTTTTTTTTTTTTTTTTTTTTGAGACAGAGTCTCACTTTGTTACCCGGGCTAGAGTGAGTGCCGTGGCATCAGCCCAGCTCACAGCAACCTCAAACTCCTGGGCTTAAGCGATCCTCCTGCCTCAGCCTCCCGAGTAGCTGGGACTACAGGCATGAGCCACCATGCCCGGCTAATTTTTTTGTATATATATTTTTAGTTGGCCAGATAATTTCTTTCTATTTTTAGTAGAGACGAGGTCTCACTCTTGCTCAGGCTGGTCTCGAACTCCTGACCTCGAGCGATCCACTCGCCTCGGCCTCCCAGAGCTAGGATTACAGGCGTGAGCCACCGCGCCCGGCCGAGATTCCTGTAAATCTTTTTAAAGTGCTTTTATAACAATAGAGTTTTCAGGTTACAAAATAGTTGATTAAACAATTGGTTATTAATCTTTAGCTATTTTATTGTGGTTAGAGGATGTGGTCTTTAAATTTACAGTTGGAATTATTTAAGACTTTCTCTGTGGCTTAATGTATGAGGTTTTCGAATTGCATACCTTTTTAGAAGAAATACATACTTTTCATATTGGTATGAATCTGTATTTGTGTGTCAGTTATATCTTTTAGGTGTCTATCCCTTTCCCCCCCCCCCAAGTTTCACCTCTTTCCCTACTCTTGTTATCTGTCGGGGTTGGAGAGGGGTATATCAGTCTTCCGCTAGATTTTTGTCAACTCCTCTGTTCCTAATAACCTTGAAAATTATAAAGTAAAAATCTTCTTTGAGCATAAAGACTTAATGTCTGTTACAGTTTCATCATATCATCTATTTATATATACACACTGTAAAACCCCTTTGTCCTATTGAATTCTTTTTTTTTTTTTTAACTTAATTCTACCAATCATTTGGGGGCATTGTTGGCATTTACTAGGCATGGGCCAAGTGTGATAGCTAGCTAGTTGGCAGTTTGTAGGACAGTTTTCAACAAGAAAAGATTGTTCCATGGTCTGCATAACTTAAAATATTCTGCCAAATGTTCATGATACCAAAAAAAGCTTCTTTATTTTCTAAGCCTAAAACCCAATTCTGTTTTACTTATCAAACCAGGGCATGGGCTTAATGTACATACTGAAATTTACTTTGTAAATCAAGGGAAGGTTATACTTTGAAATACAGGAATTTTACAAAGAATTTGTAATTTTGTAAAATCGTATCACCAGGGCAAGGCTGCTAATGGTTTTTGTGTTGCCTCTGTATACCTGTAAAAGTCTGGATTTATAACTGACCCCTTTGTGTTGATTACATACAGTGTCATCGTGCTTGCGTATATACATTTTAGTCGTAATTTTTTCCAAATATTCTCTACCCCACCCCAGGACTGTTAAAACACTTGATACTATCCCACAGGTCATGTCTTTTGTTTTCTCCCTCGCTTTGCTTCATTTTAATTCTATAGCCAGGTCTTCAAGTTCCTGATCTATTCTATTACAGTATTTAATCTGTTAGTCCTAGCCATTGTATCTTCTATTTCAAATAGTACATTTTTCATTTTTAGACGTCCATTTTTTTGTCGTTTGTCTTCCATTTTTCATCATGTTCATGATTTATTTTTGCATATGGAGCATATTTCAGTAGCTGTTTTTAGGTCTGGGTTTGCTAGGACCTTAATTTCATCATTTTTGTTGTTTTTGGTTAGTTTCTGTTGGCTTATTTTTCTGATTATGGGTCATATTTTCCTTCTTGTTTATCTTTCTGGTAATTTATTAATAGACTGGAAACCAAACATGGTGAATTTATGTTGTTGAGTGTTGGATTTTGTCCTAGCATATAGTTAAAGTACTTGGGCTTGATTGGATCCTTTCCATGTTTGTTTTTAAACTTTGTTAAGACAAAATCAGTCTTGAGTGCTGATCTAGCCGCATTACCAAGGTGATACTCGCCTGAGAACTCTACTTGATGTATTAATGTGAACTAGGCGGACGCCACGGCACTCTAGCCTGGGCAATAGAGTGAGACTCTGTCTTTAAAAAAAAGAAAGAAAAACAGGTTAAGAATTCTCTTAGTTCCAGCATTCTCAGATTTGCAATAAAATTCAGTATCTATCTGTACTGTTTTAGAGGCCTAGGCTATCCAGTATGGAGCCACTAACTGCTTATGGGTATCTGAACATGAGAAGAGTATTTTCTAGCAATAGATTTATTGTTATTTTCCAAAAACATAGATACTGATATTTGCCCAGCCTTGTTTGGGTATGGTATAATATAGGGTCACTGTTTTCAGAACTGTGCTTCCTTAACTTTCACATGTTATGGCACACCTGGAAAGCAGTAGTGTTTGTATGGCATGCTGGGATAAACAGAGGAGGGGGCTTACTACTGGAGGCTGCAGATTGGGTGCTGTGTGATATCCAGGCAGACCCATAATCTATTCTTGGTACACCAGTATGCAGTGGCACAAAGCTCAGTTTCAGAATGTTCTCCATAATTCATTCCTGGGTGTTCCTCTTAGTCTATGAGCAAAATTGTTTGTTTTTGAGATAGGGCCTTGCTTTGTTGCCCAGGCTGGTAGAGTACAGTGGTGTATCATCATAGCTCACTGCAACCTCAGACTCCAAGCCTCAAGCGATCAATCCTCCTGCCTCGGCCTTCCAAAGTGCTGAGATTACAGGTGTGCACCACTGTCCCCAACCCTATAAGCAAAACTTGAATTCATTCTGTTTTTTTATTCATCATTTTTATATGTCACATTCCCAGCAAGACCTTGTGGGATCTTGGCACTTTACAACTCAGAAAAACTTTGAAACCATTCTCCATAAACTTGGAGATTTAATAGGTGTTTATGTATGTGGCCTTTCTTTTCTTATTTTAGAGGGAAAGGAGGAAGGAACACCATGACATAGTGATAAATTTGAATTCTGTTATACAAACCAGAAAAATAGTTCTTCTACCTGAAATATGGCTTTATTAAATATATGCAGTATAAAAATCTCAACAAGAAGGCCACAAATCTGTCCACCCACTCCTCCCCCAAATAAAATTCCTCTACACTGTTCAGCTAAGCAGTGGTTTGGTTGGCTGTTTCTAAAACTTTATCTTTGTTCATTGGCTTTTGGCAAGATAAATAGTTACAAGCACCAGGGTCTTAAGAAAATATGTAAATAGGTAATGCATTCACCCAGTATTTATCTGTCTCAAGGATTTTAGAAAGAGTTGACTTTTATGGTATAAATCTTCGATTCTTGTCCTTTCCCGTTGTCCAGCCTCTTGATATTTGGGCCAGTTGTTTCTCGGATTCCTCAGCCTGTCTAAAGAGTGCCTCTTAAAATACTGTAACCTTGCTACAAGCCAGCACTACTAAGTACATACCACATCACTTTACTGTGGAAATCTCATCATAAAGTATTTGTTCCTGGCATAAGAAATGACACATAGTTAGAGCAGATGTCTTTTTGTTTCTTTTGCATCTTGCCATAAACTCTTTTTCTTCTCCTCCCCACCCCAATCACATGTTCAGAGATCGCACTGTAACTAGCTCTGTGAGTTGGTACTGTTTTCCATTTGGGGTGTTGTGCCCTATTGCTTGCTTTTATTACTTGATTCTGGTTCTGTCTTCCTAGGATAAAGTAGGTGTGGAATATGCCTCCTCACCTCATCCCCTAACCCCAGGTCTCAGTCCTTTTAATGCTGTAAATGCTTTCCTGACTGACTTTAGGTTTTCCGTGGCCAGTTCACTGAAAGAAGGTCAAAGTATTCCCCTTGTTAGGCATTGAGCCTGTCCTGCAACAAGCCCACCCACCTAGCTTTTCCTGCTGCTTGGCAGAGAGGCTAGTCATGTCATGATCATTGACATTTTTAATTCAGTATTAATTATAACAGCTCATGTACGTAACAAGGAGTTGTAATTGCTTTAATTTAGGTATATAAGAAAGAAAATTAGAAAGATAATTATAGGTTAAGGGTGCTGTCATAGAATGTTTCACAGGTTGTTGATTTCTTTGCATTCATGAATTTAGTGAAATATTAATATACTACTAGTGTTTATTATTTGTTGTGTTTCTGTTCATTAAAATAGTTTCATACTGGTTTATTCTGGGGAGGTTTTTTTTGGTGGTTCAAAATATTTATAAAAGAACTTTAAATTCACTTTTTGGTGGCAGGTTGATACTGATTGTTAGGAAGAATATTCTAAGTTCTGAAACTAGTAAGTTGGGAAAGAAAAACTAATGTCTTTTTTTTTGTTTCAATTACACAGCAGATATAATTTCTACAGTAGAATTTAATCATTCTGGAGAATTACTAGCAACAGGGGATAAAGGTGGCAGAGTTGTCATCTTTCAACAGGAGCAGGAGGTAAGTGTTTAAAATTTAATATCTAAATTCAGTTTGATCTTGGGACTGGGGCTTGTGTTGTACTGGAGAATCTCCTCAGAAAATGTTGGAATTTCTTTAAAGAAGTGTGTGTTGAGTAGAACATCCAATATATAGAGAGCTGTTGTTCTCTAAGCTTTGTGTGCATGTGTGTACATGTGCGTGTGCTGTCTTGATTTTAAAACACACTTTAATTGTGAAAAGATTTGGTTAGAGAATGGGGTGGGAAGTGGTGGAATAATCGAAGATTTTAACCAGTTTTGAAGCCTTGACCCTCGGTTATAATTTTTTTCTTAAAGCTCCATAGAGCAAAGTTGCTTTGACCTCTTCTCAATGCTTAGTTTGCTTTGTGTAATTGGAGGTGGGAGGCCAGTTTAAAGAAAAAGCAGCTCAGTTATGACGTTAGTTCATGCTAATACTGTAACAGTGATTTAAATATAAAGGTTTAAATGACAGTTGCATGTATGTGCATGTAATTTATAAGTGCAATGCTAGCTTTTAACGGGAGTTGATGGGAGATTGTTTCTTTTTCTCTTTGAAGAAAGAGAAAATTTCAGAATCTAATTAAAGTGAGTTTTTGTTTTGTTTTTCTTAAAATTTAGGCACACTTCTAAACCTGATAGACCAGATTTCTCACCAAAATTTTGTGCTAAACAAGATTTGTCACACTGGGTTTTTTCTTACTCTCTCCCTCCATTTGTAGATCAGAGTTTAACCTTTAAAATCATGCTTTGCAACATCTGCCCCTGACTATAATATATTCAAAAAGTTTAAAGTAATGTAGATAACTTGCAGGATTTTACCAGTAGTTGTCTAAATCATTACACAGAGTTAGGTTTTAAAGGATTGTGAAATTCCTTAAATAAGCAAAGAATCTAGTAATAATACTACTACTTTGCACTTCTATAGCGCCTTTGACCTGAGGATCTCAAAGTGCTTTACAAACACTAATGAATTAATCCTCACAACACCCCAGTGAGGTAGGTAATTTAATTTTAAAAGAAATGGTTAATAGTGTCTGATTAGAAGATGCACAAACACTAAAAATGTTTCCTTTTATTTACTTATTTTTTATTTATTTATTTATTTTTTTGGTTGGAAGAAAATAAGATTCAAGCTTTGCTTGACAGAGAATGGTCTTGTGGGAAGGGGGAACTAAATAAGTTTTTCGTTCCTGTTTTCAAGCAGCTAAAAATTTGACCATAAGAATTCTGAGATAACATGGGACCTTAAAGATATTACAGTTTCCCTTTATTTACTAATGATAAAGTCAAGATATAAATAAATCACTTTGTTACTTAGTGGCAGAACTAAAAACCACAACCCAGAATTTCTGACGTCATCTTTTCAGTATTCTTTGTTGTCTTTCATGCTAGATAAACAAATTATAGACAAATTAATTTTAATTAGAATTTAGAACGGGCCTTCCCATAGGTTTTCTCTGCCCTTGAATGTATTTTTTTTACCGAAAGGTGATGGCTCTCTACATTTCGGTTTTGTTTTAAAGAAAGGTGTTTGGAGAAAAACCTGTACAAACTCCTTTTGCATACCGTGTTTAATCTTGATGGATAATACACAGGCTTAACATTCTGTGGGTTTCAGGAAGATTCATTTTTAATGAGGACATGGTGTTATTTTAAAATATAAGTTGTCAATTAAAAGCTAATTTGGAAAAGATATTTTGCTTGAGAACGAAGTCATTTTCATCTTCTGTAGGTGGTGGTTTGTTATTAAAGTCAAAATCAAATGTGAAAAAGATGGCTGGAATTTTTTTTTAACGGGGGAAATTTTTGCTGTAGTATGGGTTCAATAGACATAATCAAAGTGTTAGTATTTAGTATTTTCCTAAATGCTGTAAGGAATATATTCATTTGGAATTGAAGGTCTAACATGTAGTTACTGAAATGGTTGAAACATTTTACTTGTATTAGAAAATACGACCCAAAAAATTATTTTAAAGAATAGTCATCTCCTGTGATTCTTTTCCGAAATTCCACTGAAGATTTTGAAGTGCTAATATTTTAAATACATGCCCTTGTAAGAAGAAATAAGTCAAATGACCTGACTTTTTGAGAAGTGCCACTGGTAGGAAAAATAGAACCTACTTTTTCTGTTTCTCTCATCATAACCATATTAAAGAATTCAAGGTCTGCTGTGTTGTCAGTATTGAATGTATTTTCTACTTGAATGATGGGTTTATTGGGCTGTAGCCCCATCATAAATTGAGGAGCGTTTGTATATTGTTTCTGTGTATTGTTTTTTAAAAATTGTTGCCAAAAACACAAAATTTACCCTCCCAGCAGTTTCCAAGTTACAGTGCAATATTGTCAACACATGCACATTGCTGTACAACAGATTGCCAGGACATCCCAGCCCCAGTCCAACATGACTGAAATTCTGCATCCACCAAACAAGAACTCCACCTTCTGCTCCTACCAGCCCCTGACAAAACCACAATGCTACTGTTCCATTGCTATGAATTTAGCTGCTTTAGATAGCTGTTAGAAGTGGAATCATGCAGTCAGGATTTGCTTTTTAAGGCTGCGTAATATTCCGTTGTGTGGATAGACCACATTTTCTTTATCCATTCATCTGTCGATGCACGTGTGAGTTACTTACACCGTTTAGCTCTTGAGAATAATGCTGTTATGAACATGGCTACACATATACCTCTCTGAGGAGGTCCCATTTTCAATTCTTTTGGATAAAATCCAGAAGAGAAATTTCTGGCTAATGTGGTAGTTCTGTTCTGTTTTTGTGTAGTTTTTTTTTTTTTTTTGAACCTCCATATTGTTTTCTATAGTGTCTGCACCATTTGATGTGGTGTATTTTTAAAATCTCTGTTAAATATACATGGAGAAAAATTTATTTAAAACTAAATATACACAGAAAAGTGCACCAAACAGCAGATTATCAGATAGCAAACATCTAGGTGAAGAAATAGAGCTTCCCATACTTCCATTAAACCTTCTCTTACCTCTTCCTCTCCTTGTGAGTCTTCTCATAGAGGAAGATGTGAGTGTCTTCTCACACTTAGTTAGGCCTGTAGTTTTAGAACTTTTTTATAACTGGAATCCACAATTGTGTTGTAGAAAGCAGACATTCTGGTTGTTTGAAATTGTGGCCATTAAGAAATGCTGCTGTGAACATTCTTGCTCATGTTTTTTGGTGTGCAGTCATGAATGAAATTAGTGTGCCATGGGGGTAGGCATTCTGTTTTTAGTAGACATCACAGTATAAAGTGGTTCTGCCAGTTTTAATTCTCAAGAGCAGTAAGGAATTTTCTGGCTATTCCCACATCTTTGCCAATGCTTTGTATTATCAGTCTTAAAATTTCAAACATTCTGGGGTTGTGAATGTATTTTGTTGTTTTAATTTGTACTTTCTTGATTAACATTGAAGTTGAGGTTTTTATGTGTTTATGACTATTTGGATATCTTTTGTGAAGTGCCTTTTAAAATCTGTTTTTCTGCTGGGTTGTTTGTCATTTTTCTTACTGATTTGTAGGCGTTTCTTTATACTTTTTGCATATGAACCCTTTGTCAGTTACATTCGTTGGAAGTATCTTCCATTGTGGGACTTGAATGGTGAATTTTAATAAATAGAGGTTATTAATATAGTGTAATTGATCAATATTTTCCATATGGTTGCAGTCCTGTGTAAGAAATACTTTTCTACTCTGTGGTCCAGGAAGATATTATCTTTTAGAACTGCACTGTATAGTATGGTTGCCACTAGATTCATGTGGCTGTTTATATTTAAATTAATCGGGAATTGAGTCCAGTCTCTCTCCCCTACTGCAAGACCTGTTGGAGTGGTCCCTATACCTATCTCCATGGCCCTCTTTGAAAACAGTCTGCCTTACCACTTTAAAATAAATGAAAATAAATACATTTAAATTAACTACTAATAATAAAATTTTAAATTCACTTTCTTAGTCACAGTAGCCACATTTTAGGTGCTCAATGTGTGGCTAGTGGCAGCCATATTGGACAGCACAGATGTAGATATTGCCATCATTGCAGAAAAGTTCTGCTGGACAGTGTTGTCCAAAAGCTTAGTTTTGTACATTCACATTTGTATCTCTTATTCATCTGGAATCAGTTCACACAAGTGGTTTGAGGGTAGGAGTCAAGCTGCATTTTATTTCCTATGAATAGTCAATTAACCTGACACCATTTAGTGAAAAGACTGTGCATAGCAAAGCCACCTTTGTCATAATTTGGGCCTATTTCAGGGCCTGTTTCTTTGGCGTATTTGTCCTTGTGCCAGTACCACACTGTCTTCGTTACTTTGCTTTAAAACTTGGTTATAATATAGTATCCTTTATATAGTTGTGAATTCTGTTTGCATCTATGTTGAAAATGTATAATTATGTTTTTGTGTACTGTGTTTTTAATGTATGTCAGATGTGTCTTTTTCAAAGATTCCAAAGCACTATTATAGGTGTTGGAGATAAAGCACTTCTAAATTTGTTACAGAAAATTTCACACAAATAGATTGTATGGTCAAGAAAATAGATTCTCTTAGTTATCATAAAGGCAAGCTAAGAAAAAAGAGGGAGGTCAAAAGACAGTGCAGGTAAATAAACCCCAATATGAAGCTTTCAAAGATGTATCAAAATTCTCTGTGACTATAGGTGAGGTTTTAAAGCAAAAATAAAAAATGCATTCTTTGATGCATTCTCATTTGAGTGGCACAGTGTTGAGGACATAAGATTGTGTTTCTTTGTATTCAGACTTGCTCACAGTCCTTGGTTCCTGCAGGAAACAACGTCACAGTCATTATAATCTAAATAGCCCTTCCCCAAGTGTTAGGAAAAGTTCTGCTGCTGCTGAGGGCTCTGTTCTCAGTAGTATTGACACTATGACAGGGTTACTGGGCTACTACTGGGCATACGCATGTTTTGTAGCCTCTTCTATTTTGTTACTGCTGCTGTCATCTCTGCCTTTTTTTTTTCTTTTTTGTCCTGTAGGCTTGTCTTTAAAATTTGTTTTACTGTAATTTTAGTGGAGTTTCAGGAGAGGGGAGGCTAATGTATGTGTTCAGTCTGACATCTTTTTTTAGACATAATTTTCTCCCTGTGTGATATAATTTTTTTGTGTTGCAAAGAGATGGTGCTTCATGAAGTCCATTGAGTCTGCCAGACACCTCTATGGTTTTGGTTTTGGATCATGTAATAGATCGTGTCTATTGACAATGTTGTTATTGAGTCTTCAGGGTGATGTTGTTCTGTTTCAGAAAATATTTTCATAGGTTTGCCCTTTTCTTTACTCATCAAATATAGTGTTTGGCTTGCCCTTGGCACTTCATATGGCTCACCTCAATTGTATGGATCTTAATTTCTACTTTTGACTAAAGTTTTATGGACACAGGTTACTTGAAGGTGAGAATTCTGTGCTATTAAATCTTTATCCCACTAGCACCTGGTGTACATTGTAGTATATACTCTAGTCTCTCTTTGAAATATTACATGAAAAACCAAAGTTTAAAATGTAACATTAAAAATTGAAGCTGAGTGGCTCATGCCTGTAATCGTACCACTTTGGGAGGCTGAGATAGGGGGAATTGTTTGAGGCCAGAAGTTCAAAACCAGCCTGGGCAACATAGCAAAACCCCATCTCTACAAAAAAATGTAAAAATTAGCTGGGTGTGATGGCACATGCCTGTTATCCCAAATACTCTGGAGGCTAAGGTGGGAGGTTCACTTGAACCCAGGAGTTTGAGGTTACTTTGAGCTTTGATCACACATTGCACTCCATCCAGCCTGGATGACAGAGTGAGACACTGTCTTTTAAAAAAATAAAAATTGAATTGCTTTTTAGCACATTGTAGTTTTCTTGCAGAGTATGATGATAAACCTTGTAGGACTTGGTGAGTAATTTTAGGAGAAAGAATAATGAAATTTCTTCTAAAGTGATATTTGAGTATATATGTGTAATGGATTTGGTTATCTAATTTGGTATATAAGTATGGTAATGAGACCAAGACTCTAAGTTTGATTTTTACCCCATTGTGTGTCCCTGGTGTGGCTTTTATGTTTTGTGGTGCACTCGGTATTCTTAGCATTGACAGACCCAGTCTCTAATAAGTGATACTGCTGTCAAAGAGGTCAAATGTAACTGCACATGAACAATGCAGATCATCCAGCTAATGGGAAAAACAACCCAAAACATGCACTTTCAAGGTGATTCAAGGAGGTTTTCTTTTGATATGGAGAATAATAATCTATTTTTATTATTAAGTAATCCTAAATGTTTGACTGGATAACTCACTTAAAATAGTTGACTGTCAATAATACTGAATTCTATATTTATACTATTTTCTGTAGGTTCTTCTTTGAACTAGACTTTTAGTGGTTCTGATGAAAAGGTTTTTAATCATGTGATGATAGGTCAAAAGATGAAATTCTGAACATGATTATAATTCTCACTTTTGCTGAGGTATTAGTGTTAACTGAAATCCTTCACAAATAGTCTCTTTATTCAGTAGCTTAAATTATATTCTTTCAGACTGATACTAAATGAAATTAATCATTAGTGTGTGTGAGACCCATAGAAGGCTAACTCAAGGAGGGTAAGCAGTCGTTGGTGGGGTGGCATGGGACCATTGTGGGGTAGTGCTGAATATGGGCTTGATCAGTAACTGAGTTGTCTGTAGCAGTGGTCTTGGGGTGCGAGGTAGGAATAAAATGGTGTCACTATCACTGCATTTATGAGAGCTCTTCTATATTGAGTTTTTCAGGAGTGAAATAATGGAAAGGCAAGTATCAGAAAGGAAAAGGTACATAATGTTAAATAAGAGATTGGCAGTTGACCCTAGAGTGGGGAGAGAAAGAGCTGTTGCCTCAGCCATCTCTTTCTGAGCAAGCTTTAATCCTTACTTCTTAGGTGAACTCCCTCATTATGGCTGCTCAGAGTTTTTTTCATCAGTAGGCCTCCATGCTATGAAAAATACAACAGTAAATTAGTAATTAAATTGATTCATATTTTAATGTCACTGTTTTCTTAATGACTTGGGGTGATTTATTGAGCTTTACTTAGCCTTTTTTTCTCTTTAAGCTTTCTTATTTATTCCTTGAAGGCCTTTACATATAAAGAATATAATTATATGTAAGATAAAGCTAATGAGCTATTTAGAATTTACAGGGTCTGTTGGAATTGATTACGTTTGGTTATTTTGAAATACCTTTCAACAATGGTCCAAATATTTTTGTTTCCATTGTAGAACAAAATCCAGTCTCATAGCAGAGGAGAATATAATGTTTACAGCACCTTCCAGAGCCATGAACCAGAGTTTGACTACTTGAAAAGTTTAGAAATAGAAGAAAAGATCAACAAAATTAGGTGGTTACCCCAGAAAAATGCTGCTCAGTTTTTATTGTCTACCAATGGTAAGTGTACATTTTTTCTTTTCATGTGCCCACTGTGTGCACATAACCCATAGAGGATACTCTCCTCTTTTCAGAAAAATCATTGTTTAAGAGTCCTCTGAAAAGGAGATTTTCCTTCCCTATACAGAATATAAACTCTACTTCTTTCCCTTTTTTATTGTTCAGTTATAGTTTTTAGATTATCTGAAAGATTCTCAGGACCAAGTTTTTGCTTAGCACACCCAGTTCGTAGTGAGAAGAATGGGCTGCTACCCCACTGGAGTTAGGTCACATGGCTCTTTCTGCCACTTCTCAGCTTACTAACCTTGGGCAGTTTCCTAACACTGACTTGACTTTTCCTCCTCAGCAAACTGGAGATAGTAATTTCTGTATTATAGTATGGTTGCAAATAGTAAATGGGATAGCTTCTGGCATACATAAAGAGTGCAAGTGCTCAATGAATGTTAATTTCCTTTCCTTCTTCTTCTTTTTTTTTTTATTTTGAGACAGAGTCTCACTTTGTTGCCTGGGCTAGAGTGAGTGCCGTGGCGTCAGCCTAGCTTACAGCAACCTCAAACTCCTGGGCTTAAGCGATCCTCCTGCCTCAGCCTCCCGAGTAGCTGGGACTACAGGCATGCGCCACCATGCCTGGCTAGTTTTTTTTCTCTGTATATTTATTTTAGTTGTCCGGATAATTTATTTCTATTTTTAGTAGAGATGGGGTCTCGCTCAGGCTGGTCTCGAACTCCTGACCTTGAGCGATCCACCCGCCTCGGCCTCCCAGAGGGCTAGGATTACAGGCGTGAGCCACCACGCCCGGCCTCCTTTCCTTCTTTTTAAGTGTTCTTAGATTCTACAAAGAGTATTTCAAACTATAAATACAAAGTACTTTTGTCAGATGATGGTCTCCGTTTCAGGATGCTCTCTAGGAGAGCCTCTTCCTACTTGACCCCATTACCATACTGCCTTCTTCCCCACAAGCCACGTGGCTGGAAGAAGATCACTTGTCCAGGGAAAGTTACTAAGTGAGGATTAGAGCTGTGTAATGACTCATGACTCTACCTGAATTAGAAGTCCTTTATGACAAGTGAAAGAATTGGGTGATATCATTTTGTTCTTCTAAATTTTTTTACTATGAGTTGTTGTTACTTGGTTGGGGTCTTGAGTCTAAAGAGAATCACTAGAGTGATTGAAGGGATACTTGAGTTCCAGGTAGCCACGGTCTATAAAAATCTGTTACTAAAACTTTTTGAGGTTGGCATAAGGTTATCCTATCTCCTGTTAATAGAAGCAAATTTCTAGCACCTAGACCTTACCGTTCTTTGCCATTTGCAGCATGTAAACTCAAGTGACTTCTAGGGTGTGACATGGTGGAAGATATTGAGTGCCCCTTACATCTGATTTATGCCATAGAGCCCACTATGTTGAGTTCTTAGAAATGCAGTCCACAAATGATGCCACACTCGCTGATGCAAGTGTTTGCCTCCTCCTAGGTGCTCATTTTTCTGATTATCAAAGCTGTTTCCAACCAACCCATCGAAATTTGTGCCCTCTGCCTTTTTTCACAATAAACTACATTCCCCTCTCCTCCTCATTAAAAAAAAAATAAACAAATAACTACCTAAAGCCTATTTAAACTATTTAACTCACAGCATGATAGATGGAGGAACTGTGTTTACTTCTGTCACATGTTGGCTTCACTTAGATCAGTTTTAATTTATATGATAAACTGTTATTTCAAATAGCACTTGGAGACACTGCTCTTTTCTTTAGAAAATATCAAATAATCAAATAATACATAATTACACTATTTATATACTTTGTACTTTTAGAAGTAAATGTTCGGAAGTCTTATGTTATACATTTCCTGTATTGGAATATTTTATGGCAGTTTATTATAGGCTAAATTGGTTTAATTTTTATAAAGGGAAATGTCTTTAAAATGTAGGCTGGGGTAGAGAGAATAGTCTGATGAAGCTTCACATACTTTTCACCCAGTTTCAACAATTCTTAGTTCATGGCCAATTTGTTTCTTAGGTACTTCTCCTTCCCCTCCCCGCAGTGTTATTTGGAAGCAAATCGCAGCTCAACTCACATATACATTAAATCTTAACTATCTTTCAATTCTCTTTCTATCCATACATGTCTTCCATAGAGGCCTCCATGTGCTCCTCTGGCAACATGTAAGCACCGGAGGAGCCTTTCTAGTCACTGAACACTGCAAAGGCCTGTGGAAGGAGAAACCACTGGGAATTCCAGTGGTTTGGTCAGGGGTATTTCGGTTTTTCAGTTTTTTTGTTCAAGAGTTTTCTTCCTATAACACTATTAGAAACCAAAAACTAATTTCATCTTATCTGAAAGTTTGATAAATATATTGTGGTTTCTTTATCTGGATCTTTAATAAGGGTGATGGATTTAAACAAGCCCACAAGGCAAGATAATTGTGGGGATGGGTGGGGCTGTCACACTTGTCATCTTTATGTAGCGACTTTAGAACAAATATTTACTTCTCCCCAAGTACAGAATTTAGGCTCATATCTATTAATATATATAAAATATGTAAATGTATGTAAACTAAATAGCACACAGAAAACACATATTACTTCGACATAATTATAAACAAGATTATATGGGTTTAGAAGAACTAATAGATTATAAGTTACTAAAGTTAGCAGTTTCTCTCTGTTTACACTTGAGAAGGGCATCCATGGAGCAGTTATCATGTTCTCTGGGTTACCGGGCTCAAGGGTCACTGGCGTCTCTGAGTTGTTTTTAACTACTATAAAATGCCTTTATACACTATTTCAAAAACTTTTGTTACACCCATTTGCTTATGAAAGATCATTAGGAATGTGGTGCTTTTATATAAGAATGCTGTTTTAGGATTTTAGCACAAAGTTTTAAATAAGCATACATGAGTCCATAGTGATACAAATAAATAGGGGGAAAGGATGCTTCTTGTTGGAGAATTCTAAATAGTATGTGTGAATAAATACTCTGTCCTATAGGGAGTGTAACTTAATTCTTCCTTTAAGTTTAGGCTGGACTTAGTGGCTCACTTCCAAAGGATAGAGTCTGGCAAGGGGGAAATGGTAATTGTACAGTGGAGAAACCGGGCAGACACTTAATCAAGTGACCAAAGTTAACACCACGAGCAATAAGTCATGTTGATACCATGTATCCCCTTAAATGATGCCCTGAGAAGTTACTTCATCTCTCTATTCATCCTGAAAACCCTTTGTCGCAGTCTGATCATGAAAAAACAGCAGACATACTTAGTTGAGGGATAGTTTACAAAATATCTGCCCACCACTACTCAAAACTGTCCAGATCCAGAAAAATAAGGAGAATGTGAGAAACTGTTAAAGTCAGAGAGACTAAGGAAACTTGATAACTAATTGGATCCTGGAACAGAAAAGGGATATTAGTAGAAAACCTGGTGAAATTTTGAGTAAAGTATAGTTTAGTTAATAGTAGTATACATTATTAATTTCTAAGTTTTGACAAATGTATCATGGTTGCATAGATGTTGACATTAGAGGAAACTGGGTGAAGGGTGTATAGGAACAGTGTTTTATTTTTACAGCTATTCTGTAAATTTAATTTCAAAATAAAAGTTTATTTTTAAAAAGATGTCTTTATTTATATCCTTAAATGCCTAGGAATTTTGTCTTCTTAAAGGTCTTCAGTGTATCCTTTCAATCAGTTTTTTTTCAGACCCTGTTTTCTACATATGAATCCCTGACACAGGAGGGGCAAAGATAGATTTTAGAAGGAAGCATCCAGGCCTGTGAAGGACTCTGTGGAGTCTTTGATAGGATCTGCTGGGAAGGTGGGACCAAGGGAGATTTTTCATAGGATTTTGAGTCTAAATAATAGGCAGTCTTAACGACTACATTGTTTATTCTCTTTAAATTTTTAAAAATTAAATATTGAATATACATGAGTATATGTATTAATATATGTTTATGTATATATAGACATATGTGTTTGCATATACATACGTATACACAATTTTTTCCCTCTAGCATTAATTATGTTTAAAGGATAGAGACCTGGCTGTGACTTAATTTGAATATCATGTGGCATTTTATGAGTGCCATTAATGTATAAATTTGTGATTTCTATACTTATATGTGTATGTGTTTTTATTCACCTGATAATAGGAAAGTTTTTAGTAAGATAATGGGTTTTTTCTTGGAATCTTTTTAGGTAAAATATGAAATGGCCTATTTTAAATGCCGTAAAATGTTTTTTATCAGTATTACCTTTTTTATGTTTAAGGACTTTCTTTATTCTCTCCTTAGATAAAACAATAAAATTGTGGAAAATCAGTGAAAGAGACAAAAGACCAGAAGGGTATAACTTGAAAGAGGAAGATGGAAGGTATAGAGATCCTACTACGGTTACTACACTACGAGTAAGTTCATAATAGTTACCTGTATTTATATTATATAACATATTTCCAGACAGAACTTGAGTAGGCATAATTACAGTCTATCCCTCTTCCCCAGTAATTAATCACGTTGTAGGACATTGAATAATTTCCATTTAACACATTAACTGCCATGTGAGTTGTATTTAACTCCTGCTAGTTTGAGCCCCGGACTCATGAAGTAAAACCTGGGCAAAACCATGCAGTTGGTTCGTGAAAATCTTGTTGATGTTCTTATTGTTACAATTAATATCGTCAATTTAATTCTAAAAATGTGTATTAAATGAAGTCAATAATTTTTTTCTGTATTTATGTTTACCATTAAATTACACTTAAGCCTGACAAGTGAAGAAAAACACTTTTACCCTTATGAACTGTTTTTCAAGTTTTCACGTTACTTTTTATATTATTAATTTTCAAGTTTTGTATTACTTTTTTATTAGGAAAAAACACAAAACAATGAAAAATTTATAATCTTTTTGTTTTCGAAGTTCTGTTTTCATAATAAAACACCACGGCCCCAAGGAAAAATATTTTTTCTCTAGTGTGGCAGTCATGGTGTTAAACATAGAAACTGTCATACATAGAGGTCTCGCTGTAGCCAGGGACAGGAGCAGGACTCAAATACAAGATTGTCTTTTATACTAGACCACATTCTTTTGTTCTCATGGTTGGAATATCAGCTATTATAAAATTGAGTTTCAAGATTAATTTTCTTTGGAGATAAAAAAAGCAGAAATAGACCAAATCTTACAGTTGTAGCTAAAAACATACCAAGAATTAGATGCAGTGGGTTGGTTTTCTTTTTAGCATCTTTAATTTGATCCATAAACATTTATTAGCTTGGCAAGACTTTTCAAGCAAAAGATTGGTACTAAGAAGAACTGCAAATTCTAATATTGCTACCAGTAAAAGAAGGTAAACTGCCCAAATTCATTTTTCTTCTTCGAGCTTCAACACTTTAAAGGATCAACATCAGTTGCCTTTTAAAAGTAAATTTATATACTATTGTACTGTTCTATGTTCCCTCAAAAACTAAAATAATGAAATTTTCTGAACCTTAACTGCTATTTGAAACAATGAGCCTTTTGTAATTTCTGTTTCTCGTGTGTCTTATTGACAGGTGCCAGTCTTTAGGCCCATGGATCTGATGGTCGAGGCCAGTCCACGAAGAATATTTGCCAATGCTCATACATACCACATCAACTCAATTTCTATTAATAGTGATTATGAAACATATTTATCTGCAGATGATTTGCGGATTAATCTTTGGCATCTGGAAATTACGGACAGAAGTTTCAGTATCCATTTGGTTTCCTTTTTTGGTGTTTGGTAAAGAAGGCATGTTGTGCCCATATTGGGTTATTTTCATTTCTCCTTAATGTATATAATTCCTTCTTTTCTTAGTGTCTTTTTTAATATAAATGTGGCTGCTTATTTTTTCTTTGTATTTAAATGATTAAACATTGGGTAAGTTATTTGGTAAAGGGCATATAATGTATTGAATTCATGGAATTTTAAGGAATTTTCCTATTGTACCTATGAAAATAGGAATATTTTTATAAGTTATTTTTGTTTAAATAATAAAATTCATGGAGTTATTTAAAAGTTTTTTAATTATAAAAATGGTCTTGTTAAGGTTAGAAAACGAAATTTGTATAAGTCATGATGAGTGATCAAGTCAGTAGAAATGCTTACAGTAAAAAAACACTTTTCTCCAAACCTCCTTTTTATTGTTTATATTCTCCTGAAATTTTTCTGTGCATATACAAGTGTGTGATAAATATATATACCTGTGCACATGCATATAGTGTATACATACAAATACAGAAATGTATATGAATATATTTGTTTTTAAGTATGTTTTAAAAAATTCTTTTCTTTTTCTGATTTTGAATCTACAAATGTTTGTTTTTCTAATACTCCAGAACTGCAGAGGTATAGATCTCACTCCCTTTTTTAAATTTTTTAATTTTTAATTATTATGGGTACATAATAGTTGTATATATTTATACAGTACATGTGATGTTTTGATACAAGCATACAATATGTGATAATCACATCTGGGTAATTGGGGTTTCCATCACCTTAAGCATTTAAGAATTCCTTGTGTTAGGAACATTCCAGTTCCATTCTCTTAGTTGTTTTAAAGTATACCATAATTGACTGTAGTCAGTTGGTTGTGCTAATATTGTTTGTTCTAACAGTATTTTTGCACTCATTAACCAGCCCCACTTTGTACCTCTTCCCAGTTACCTTTTCCAGCCTCTTGTAGCCGTCATTCTACTCTCTGTTTTCGTGAGATCAGTTGTTTTAATATTTAGCTCCCACATATGAGTGAGAACATGCAAGATTTCTCTTTCTGTGCTTGGCTTATTTCACTTAACATAATGTTCTCCTGTTCTATCCATGTTGTTGTAAATAATAGGATTTCCTTATTTTTTGCGGTTAAATAATATTCCATTGCATATATGTACCACAGTTTCTTTATGCATTTATCAATTGATGGACACTTAGGTTGTTTACAAGCTTTGGCTATTATGAATAGTGCTGCACAGATTAGCTCTTTAATATATCGATTTCCTTTCTTTTGGATATATACCTAGCAGTGGGATTGCTGGGTCATATGGTAGTTGTATTTTTAGTTTTTTGAGGAATCTCCATACCATTTTCCATAGTGATTACGCTAATATACATTCCCACTAACAGTGTACCAGGGTTCTTTTTCCACATCTTCACTGGCATTGGCTTTTGCCTATCTTTTTGATAATTGGGGTGAGATGATCTCATTGTAGTTTTGATTTGCATTTCACTGATGACTAACAATGTTGCACATTTTTTCATACACCTGTTGGCCATTTGTATGTCTTCTTTTGAGAAATGTCTATTCAGATCTTTTCCCCATTTTTAATTGGATTTTTTATTTTTTTCCTATTGAGTTGTTGGAGCTCCTTATATGTTCTAGTTATTAATCCCTTGTCAGGCGGTTTGTACATGTTTTCTCCCATTATTCTGTGGGTTATCTCTTCACTTGTTTCCTTTTATTGTGCAGATGCTTTTTTAGCTTGTTTTGATCCCATTTGTCCACTTTTGTTTTGGTTACCTGTCCTTTTTGGGGTACTACTCAAGAAATCATTGCCCAGACCAATGTCTTTGAGTATTTCTTCAATATTTTCTTTTAGTAATTTCATAGTTTCAGGCCTTAGATTTATTTGATTCTTGTATATGGTAAGAGTTAGTGGTCTGGTTTCATTCTTCTGCCTGTGGATATCCAGTTTTCCCAGCACCATTTGTTGAAGAGACTATGCTTTCCCCGATGTATGCTCTTGGGCACTTTTGTTGAAAATGAGTTCACTATAATAGATGTGTGGATTTATTTCTGAGTTCTCTATTCTGTTCCATTGGTCTAAGTGTCTTTTTTTATGCCAGTACTACACTGTTTTGGTTACTACAGCTCTATAGTGTAATTTGGAGTCAGGTAATTTGATTCTTTCAGTTTTGTTCTTTTTACTCAGGATGGCTTTGGCTATTCTGGGTCTTTTGTGTTTCGTATAAATTTTAGGATTTTTTTTTTCTATTGCTGTGAAAAATGCTGTTGGGGATTTTTTGATGGGGATTGTATTGAATCTATAGTTTGCTTTGGGTAGTATGGACATTTGTATCCTCTAAAAAAATTGTTTATAAATGTTAGCTATTACTACTGCTGTCAATGTTCATGTTGTCCAAATGTCACTTGAAAAATTAACAAAGCTTTACCATAGTTTATACTCTACCAACAGTGTGTATGTTGGTAAAAGCCTGTTTTCCTACTCTAGTTAGTGAAAAATTCTCTTTTGTTGTTTTCATTTGTATTTCTTTCATCATGAGTAGATTTGAGCTTTTCATGTTCATCAACCATTTGTATTTCTATTTGTTCTTCTCCAGTTTTTTCACTGGATTTACATATATTTTTATTGATTTCTTTTTTAGCTCCTTTTTTGTATTAAGTAAATTAGTTCTATCTGTGATGCAAATAGTTTTCCCTTTTTTGCCCTCTTGAGGTTTTTATTTGTTTTGGAATTTTCTTACTATTTATGAAGATAAATTTATCAGTTTTTTCTTAATAGTTTCTGAGATTAAACTCTCCATCCTGGAATGATTTAAAATTTTCCTGTGTTCTAATAGTTGTTTGGTTGATTTTTAGCATTAAAAGTTTTAATCCCTCTGGGATTTATACTCAAAAAAGAGTAGAGAGCAATTCAGAATTAATAACTTGTGGTTAGGTCTGTGAATGGATTTTAGGTTTGATAAACATAGATATTACATTTGCCTTTTTTTAAGTGGAAATTCCTTAATAAAATGCTATCCAGATATTGTGGATATCAAGCCTGCCAATATGGAAGAGCTGACAGAGGTGATTACAGCAGCAGAGTTCCATCCAAACAGCTGTAATACATTTGTATACAGCAGCAGTAAAGGAACTATTCGGTTATGTGACATGAGGGCATCTGCTCTCTGTGATAGGCATTCTAAACGTAAGTTTATTGAGTCTTTCTTTAAAATGATAACATATTCTGTTTGTCTGACACGAGCCTCAGACATGGTAAGTACAATTACAGAGGTTTACAAGTCTTAAACCTGTGTGTCCAAGGCCTGTTGTACCCTTTGGTAAACTGCCTACCTCCACATGAGACATTCCAGGCTATTCATCCGGAAGCACACATACTAAGGCTCTCTTGGAGGCATGTGTCTGTTGGTTCCCAGTGAATACATTTTTAGTGCTGTTCTTTGGGAACTTATGGTTGGGCTCTCCAACATTGTGTTCAAGTACAGTAGTAGTTCTTTTCTTTCCTGCCCTCCCTCCTCATTTCCTGCCTTCTTCCTTTCCTGTTTTGAGCTTCCTAGGAAGATTTTTGCTGATGAGAGGTTTTCTTGGCTTCCAAAAAAAAGTTTGAAAACCATTGGATTAAAAAATTAAGGGGTTGCAATAGTCTTGTCTTCATGTTGACTATTTCTAAAACTCCTGAAAATTGGTACATGCTTTTTACAAAAATAATTTTACCTGGCCACTGGAAAATAAAATCCCGGTATGAATTTGGATGGGTGAAGATAGTGTGTTTCTTATGGTGATGAAATAGGCAAAGTCAGTGAGGTATATGGCAGAATATACCAGCCTGGTGCACTGAAGTCGGAACTCCTGGGTGAGTCTGGTTCTGCTAAAGTAGCCACACGACTCTGGAAGTGTACTGCTGCTTTTGTACCTTCAACTTCAATATTAAGTCATTCTCTTAAAGTTTCAGGGGATTACATGGTGCTAGACAGAGAGATGCTTTTCTGTTTTTTATTAGCCTGTCATTTTACTTTACTCTTAGGGAGTTTGTGAATGGGTGTTTCAGGAAATGCTTTGTTCAAGTCAGAATATTCTACACCTTGCCCTTTTTTGTTGTTTTGTTTTGTTTTTAGTGTTTGAAGAACCTGAAGATCCCAGTAACAGGTCATTTTTTTCTGAAATCATCTCCTCTATTTCTGATGTAAAATTCAGCCATAGTGGTCGATATATGATGACTAGAGACTATTTGTCAGTCAAAATTTGGGACTTAAATATGGAAAACAGGCCTGTGGAAACATACCAGGTATTTGCAGTTTTTTCTTTCAATGAGATACACCCTATTTACTTTCAAGTGTTTATAGAGAAGGATTTTGTACTAGGTGTTAATCCTGATAAGGTGTTTGTTCACCATTCACCATTAGGCCTTTTCCCTCAGAGATCCATGAGAATGTTGCTTTTCCTTATGTTAAAATGTATATATACTTAATAGGTTGTGTTGTCTCTTCAGTTTTCCACTTAAAGTGTGATTTGCTACCCACTTGGTTTAGTGTTGACAACTTTTTCCCCTGTGTACATTTAAAGTGAGGAAGAACACTCTTCATTAAGGTCTGGGCAGGAAGAGGATCGAGGAGAATGGTCAGTCCTAGGAGAGGTGCCCATACTCCTTTGTGGCGTATGTGTGGGAGTAGTTGAACTAGAGCTTAAATCTAGCATGCTGAGTCAAATGGACTGGTATTCTGCCTTTTGTCAAGTAACTGTTGTCTTAAGCTAAAGGAGAAGGGCTTGAAAGCCCAACAGATGGCTTTAGGAGTTGCCTGTCCAAACTTTGAAATCCCTTTTGACAAACATAAACCACTCAAGATTCTTTTTAATGGAATTTGAAATTTCAAAATAAATGCGACATTGAAACAAAGGCCAAAGAGATGACATAACTGCTTTGTTTTCAAAGCACGGTATACCATTGAGCAACACAGGTTTTAACTGCATAGGTCCACTTTAGACACAGAATTTTTTCAACCAAGTGCAGAGAGAAAATACAGTATCTGAGGGATACAAAACCCACATATAACGGAGGGCCAACTTTGCATTCATACAGGTTCCACAGGGCCAACTGCAGGACTTGAGTATGGGCAGGTCTGGCTATATGTGAGGATTCTGGAAACAATCCCCTGCATATAACATGGCACAACTGTACATTTGTGTAACTGCCAAAATTGATATATATTCTAGTTATCCTCATCGCCATCTCGTTCCCATTGAGAATAATTGATTTAACCTTAGCTTCATACTCTGTGTGGCGATAAACCTTGTACTGTGTGCATTCTAAAATGTTGCTGAATTATGATGATCTGCCTAATTTTACCTTACTTGCCATTTCCTGCCTATGCTGAATTGGATTAGTGACTGAGAGTAGAGCTACATCATATGCAAGTGTAGCTTCTGTAGATTCAAGTATTTGTATTGAATTTGTACAAGCATCTTGCTGAGTTTTGTGTGATTGAGGGGTATTTTTGGTCTTATTAATTTTTTGCATTACATGCTCACTTTTGATCCTAACCCCACGAGTTACAGTTACTCTATATTACAGATTTTCACTTAATGCCACACAGACATGGCCTGAGTAATTCCACTAAACATTAAAACGGACTCTGAGAATGAATTTAGTTGAGTCATACAGAATAGAGAATTGTAAGCATTTAGGGGGGATACCTACTCTCATCTATCATTATTTCTCTTTAAGAAGAAGGGAGTAAGATAGACATTCCTCTTTTTCCTTTGATCACAACAAATACTTTGGAACTTCTCTTTATAATTTAACAATATAAATGTTGAAATGTATTGTTTCATGGACTATTTTTTAAATAATAGATACGTTTAACTATTACTTTATCCTTTGTGAAATATTAGTAAATATAGAATTATAATTTAAAAAACAGGTACATTTTCATTTTGACATTGTGTAATATCATTTGATACTATGGTATTTTTAATGATGCATATCTAAAGTATTCCTATAATTTATCACCAAACCAGGGCATGGTTATGCTATGCATAGCATATGCATTTAATTGAAAATACAGGTGTCAGTTAAATTTATGCCCAAAAAGATGGTATTTAAAAAGGAAGTAAGTAAAATGTTCAGTGTTATTATCAATAATTAATGGCCTGAAAGCCAAGCAGTGATATTCAAATATTGCTACAATATTCTTTTGGTAGTCTCTCATCTGTGCCATTTTCAAATGTTTTGTGGCCTAAATGTTTTATTCAGGCTTATAAAGGGTGTATGTGCCATGCCCAGAAGGGAGTTTGTCTTTGTTGTACAAAGGACAATGTGCCTCCCTGACAAGGGCTTATGTGTTGTAAAAAGATAAAATGCCTTTATTGTTATTAAGAAGATTGAGATTTAATAATTTTCAAAAGTGTTCATATGTGTCTTTCTTTGCCCTTTCCCCTCCCCCTTTTTTAAGCTCTTGACTTGTTAAATCATTTTCCTAATTTCAGTGGACAGATCTTGAGGTAAACCAAGTATTATGTGCAGTATATTTGTGTTTTTTCCACAGGTGCATGAATACCTCAGAAGTAAACTTTGTTCACTGTATGAAAATGACTGCATATTTGACAAATTTGAATGTTGCTGGAATGGATCTGACAGGTAATTGACTTTAATTCAAACTTCTCATTCAAATATGAATTTTATTAGAGGAAAGAAACTTAGTATTTCATTCCTGCTGGTACGGTTGCCACATTCACCAAAAATATGGCCAGCTTCTTTTAGATTGACTTCCATTACGTTTTAACTTCATTTTCCCCCAAAGATTCCTTGAAATAAATTTAGTAATCTTAGATATTACAGCATAACAATACTGGAAGATAAATTTTAAGCATTGTATTTTACTAGTAAATGTAGAAATACACAAAAAATTCTAGAGATCTAAACTATTATTTAAATATCTTGAAATTTTTCCCTCTTATGAACCAGATAAATGACATTTCTGACATGCTAACATTTAAAATGGTGAAATCGCAGTTTGGTGGTTGTTAGAAATATTTAGGCAGAAGTTATTTCATTTGGATTGTTACACACCAGTCTCTAGTTACTGCATTAACACCTCATAGAAGTGATAATTTGTATATATTTTAACCGTATTATCATTATGCTTTTTATAATCTCTAATTTTGCTATAGCATGATTTGTTTTTTTAGTGTGTTATCAAAATTTATGCCATTATTTCTAAAGATAAATAAGTCTTTCTGTCTTTTAGTTGTCAATATTTAACTGCTGAGTTCCAATAGAACTGAAAATAGTAAAACATTTTGGAATTATTTAAACTTGCATTTAACGTAATTAGAGGTACTTTATTTAACAATAGTTTTATCACGCGGCTTGAATAAGATTCAGGTTTTATAATGTTAGGTGCTATAGATGATAACAGAACTTGGAACATTTTCTTTTGTCTAATTTTTAAAGTTATTATCTGATTTTGACATGAAGACTAGTAATAGGCTAGCCACAGTAAACCTAGAGTCCCATTGGTAGGGATAAGCAAACATTGCCTTTGGGTGCCACTGCTAAACCTGAGACATCAAGAAGGAAGAAGCAAAGAGAAAGAAGACATTGATAATACTCTAGGGTATGATGCAGTGCTACAAGTAGAGTTCTTCCTCATGTTGTTTAAGCATATTGTTAGTAGTAGTATGTTTCATCATCAGAAGGAAGTTATTTACTTTCCTTAATATTAAAAGGATTTTCTTCTGAAATAATTTTAGACTCAGAGAAGATTTGATAGAATAATACAACTCTTCATTTAGCCTTACCCCTGTTGCTATTTGCTGTATCATGGTCTCTTAACTCTCTTTGTCTATTTATAGCTATATCTATCTATATAAGTGCACACACACCTTTTCTTGTGTACCAATTGGAAGTAAACTCTAAACAAGATGTCTATTACCTCTAATTTCATTAATCAATATTTCCTAAAAGATAACGACACCCTCCAACGTAACGACAGTGCAAGCATCTAAAGCAGGAACATTCGCATTGATGCAATATTGCCATCTAATCCACACATCCATTAAAACTCACCAGTTATCTCAGTCATTGTCCTTCATGGCACAGAAAAACAGTCTGGTCCACTATCCACTACAAGATCGTATGTTATGTTTAGTTGTCATATCTTGATAGTCCCCTTTATTCTGGGAGTAGTTCTTTATTCTTTCCTTGCCTTTCATGACCATGGCATTTTTTAAGAACACAGGCCAGTTATTTTGTAGAATATTTCTTAATTTGAGTGTTATCTAATATTTCCTTATGATGAGATTCAAGTTATACATTTTTATCAGGGCTTTCTTAGAGATGGGTGCCTAATGATGCCTTTTAAAAGTTACAAATAGCCATAGCCTGGTTGTCTAATCCATGGGGATGCCAATCTAAATTACATAAGCCATTTTTAAATATATATAGTTTTATTTTCCAGGGACATGCACCAACTTGAGTTTGATTACAATTGTTGTCAGGTGTCCTTTGGAGGGGATTGACAGTACTAACTAGATGGTAACCATTTATATCTAATAAATGACCTATGCATATAAATATTACTGTGAACAACCCCCTAGTATCCTGTAATCTCGTTTACAATAATTTTAACCATGTGGTAAGTAGTGGTAGCACCAGTTTCCAGATTATTAAAGAGTTTCAAACTTGTGAAGTTTAGTGTATGAGGATACTTACTAATAAGTTGAGCAGTAAAGGACAGCAAATAGGAATGGCAGGGAAGTATCTCAGGCAGGCTCTGAATTTGGTACTGCTTTGAACTGATACTTTTTAAAATATTTGCTTAAAATGTCTTTTATGGTTTAAGTAAAATGACTTTCTGTTAATAAAAATATTATATGCCACTTTCTTAACATTCTCAGGAGCAGATTCATTGTAAGCATTCATAAAACGTGATTATCTAAACCAGACAACACCCTGAGAACAAATTAAATAGCTTATAATTTAAATGATAAAAATAAAGCATTGGTTTCTTATGAACAGCTATTTCATGCAAGTTGGTTTTTGGTTTTAGAAATGTGAGTTCCACAGATGATTGCTATTTCAAGAAGCTGGCTGGTCTGGTTGACCACATGGCCTGTAGGTGCAAAAATACTCAAAGGTAATTAAGCACTGCTAAGAAGTTTTACTTGAGGATGCTATCAGCATTAGTGATGGTTTCAGTAGTCATGAAAAGGAGTAATTGGCAGGAAACAAAGTTAATTAACTCTTACTGTATTTCTGGTTTTATTCCAGTGACTGGGTGACAGCAACCCTGTCCCTTAATTAAGATCTGCTTGCAGTAGCTGTTTCCTGTGGAGTACTGCACTTGGTTTAATCACTGAATCATTTTACTTAAAAACAATCTCTTGTTCTGCTTGTTTGACTATTTGTGTGTTCTGTCTTCTTTTTACAGTGTTGTCATGACTGGATCTTACAATAATTTCTTCAGAATGTTTGACAGGAACACAAAGCGAGACATAACCCTAGAAGCATCACGGGAAAACAATAAGCCTCGCACGGTTTTGAAGCCACGCAAAGTCTGTGCAAGCGGCAAGCGAAAGAAAGATGAAATAAGTGTTGACAGCCTAGACTTCAACAAGAAAATCCTTCATACAGCATGGCACCCCAAGGAAAATATCATTGCTGTAGCTACTACAAACAATCTGTATATATTTCAAGACAAAGTGAATTAGGGTTGGCATTCCTAGCAGAAGAACCCACTTCCTGCTTAGTTGAGATAGTTGAATCTAGCATTCGTACCTATAAAAGAGAGAGGTCCATTGTGGCGCCCCTTTCCAGTGTTTGACAGTGTGCCATTCGACAACACATTTTTATAGCTACATGGAGAAAGCTCTGTGGATTCATCACTGTGGTGTTCTCCATGTCTGCTAGCCATTTAGGTAAGGGTAGGGCACTTTTAATTTAAATGACTTCTTGCACCATCTTGCCTAATGGACTAGATTGGACTGTATCAACATTGATTTACTCCACTTTTTATGCCTTCCATTGTGATGACGTCAAACACAGTGAAAGCCTTCAGTCATGCTATGGGATTTAATTGTGTATCCTCATTACTGTATCATTTGTGGGGTACACCCCTCCCCCTTTTTTAAATTAAATACAGCTCATTCTTACTGTGGCTTGTAGCATTCCTCCTCTCCTGGCCTCCTGGACTCTTCCCCTTCATCTCTCTTACCCTTGCCCCCTCCACCCAGTCTTGGTGGTGGTATATTAAAAAAAAAGAATGAAAGCACACAAAATGAGTCAGTTTGGGGTCAGTGGTTATAAAGGGGGTATATGTTGCGAACAAATGTTTTAATAACAGTTGGCTGTAATCACTCCTTGCCATGTCTGGCACTGAAAATAAGGAAAAAAAACTACTACTGAATAAAAGTGACAAAGAATGGAGAATCTGGTTTTCTTTTTCTTTTTAACCTACCTCTTTAAGCCAATATTTTGTGTCATACCTTTGAGCGCAGTGAAATGAAATGGGTTTCCATTGTTTTATTGGTATTTCTGTTAATTACTTTTAACAAGTGTTCTTTTACATGGAGAAGGAGAGGTATTGGTTCTGTATGAACATGTTTTGAAATATATTGGTGGTATTAAGAATTTCACAATACATAAATGCTACTAGAGATTTTTTTTTTTACTGTAGTTATGTGAGAGTATTGGATACATTGTATCTATACTTAACTCATCTGTTAATGAAATTGTTGTAAATGGGAACCAAATTTGTAGAACTTAATTTTTAAAGAGTTTTTACAGTGCTTAATTTCATTTTTGCCTTACTATACTAAGTCAAAGACTTAAAAAATGTTTTTAACAGGTTAAAACTTTTTTTGGTCATTCTATCATAATAAAGCAGAAAACTAACAGGTGATTTACATAGAGAAAACTGACACTGCACTAAATACCTTTTTTTTTGTATTTTACTGCTATCAGAATGAATTGTACTTTGCCATAGATATTTTTCTTCTATTTTTGGTTTTCCAAAGCTATATTAAAGACAAACTTTTAAAGGTACAGTGTTCAAAAAGTGCTTAATGAACTCCAACAGCTGCCTCAAATAAAAATTTAGTAATCTATATATGACTACATTTTCCCTAAGTGGTGATATCTTATCCAAAGATGAAGAGTACTCCTATATTTAATAGGTAGAATGTACCTTTGTCAGTCTTGCAGAAGCTTTAATGGAGAAAAAATGGACTTTATTTTTAAGAGATGAATTGAGCAGGCATTTATATTATTAGAGAATGGTAGTCTATTTTGGTTGAGCAGTAATGTAACAACTTGGAATTTTAGAGGACTCTTGAGTGCTTATGTGTCCGTTCTATTCTTCAGTAATGAAAAATGATTAAACAAATCAGCCATGATTCCCTCTACACTATTACAAATATTATGTCTTGTAAGTTAACATTTTTAGCACAGGAGAAATTTTATGTAATAAAATTACTGTATCTTTTGGACTTAACAAATTTGAATTTGTATTTAAACACATTGATTATATGTCTGATAATTCTTAATGGCACTTTTACTAATTTATTTGGGGATCTTGGGTGCATCTGTAACTTGTGTTATTCTTCACACTTGACTTGCAAGTAGGATATTGCCCTGCCAGAAGTATCAAACAGTGATGTTCTTCCTGTATTCTGATTGGACAACTTTCCAGAAGATCTCTTTGGGAGGTTGTTTCCTTGCAGTTTGGTTGTATGTCTTGAGATAACACCACCAAACAGCTCTTGGAAGTTCTTTTTTGATTCATCAGTAGCTGTGATGGTTCTCATCCATGACACTAAGGGTTAGTTTTATATATTTAAGAGAAACATAATTGCTAAAATTAAAATGCCTCTATCAAGGAATGCTATTATAAATTATTGTAACATTATTCTCAAATACTAATTTTTTAATTTCTTTGGTGTAGCAAACTATAAGCCCAGCCACTCATTTTATATGGTCATGGTTAATCTTTTTATTAATAAAAATTATACTTAGAATAAACTTAGTCTTGTCAAGTTACTTCTTATTTCTATTCTCTTGCCACTAATATACATACACATATTTCATCCTTTCTCTTAACCTTTTTAAAAAGATTATGGTAGGAAAATGAAGTTCTATTAATCTCCTTTCATCTTTACTTAGTGGCTGGGCAATAAGAATAGTTATTTTATTCTCTATATAAACACATGTTGATATAACAGCTAACTACTGGATATTAAGCTTCTGTGAAGCCCTTAGTCTCTTGGAATAAAAAAAAATACATCCATATGCATTTTTCCTTTCAGAATTAACAGGCTTTTTTTTAAAACCTTAAATGTAAGAGTTGTTCCAGTTAGAGATATTCCTAAAGAAAACCAGAAATATGAAAACTGAGTTTCTTTTAGTGTGTAACTGTTTTATGAGTAAGATGTTTATTATTACAAAATTGTGCACATGTGAAAGCTAAGCAGTACTGATGAATTTTTAGTGATAATTAAACCATTGCCGCCTTAGGGAATATTGCTTCAGCATCCTTTCTCTACCACACACACAGTCAAATGGAGATAGTAACGTGTACTTACAGAGCAACCCCTCCCCACACCCCCCACAAAAAGGCGTATGCTAGTTAATCAGGAATCAAGTCAGTTTACTTTTGTATTGAGAGCACCACTCGGGTATCTTAGTTTTATCTGTTCCGATGGTTGATGGTTTAAGCCCCATGTGTGTGGGTGTGTGTTTTACGGTGGTTAAAAAGGGTTTTTTACACACACCTCTCCTTCCCCAAAAAGCCTTGAGAAATGACCCTGCTTCATTTTGTAATTATACATAGGAGATCAAAACAATACACCCGACTTTTAATATTAGTCAAGTGCTTAGTGAATCTATGAAGTCTGGAGGTGTTCTCGTGTGCTAAAGATACTTTTTTAAAATTAAGTTTCCCTCAACATTTTATTGCATAGTGCTGTTACTAGACTGGAACCTACTACCTCTATATACAGAATCAAACATTCACCTGACAGACCTAAGTTAGTAAGCCCCTCCCTAGCACAGTTCTTATCAATAAGAAGGTACCTACAAAACTTAGCTTCCTCCAAAAGGAGGGATTTGGTAACAAGATAAATTGGCATAAGGGGAAAAGCTAATATTTGTCTTTCTTTTTTTTATGTTCTACTTTTACACTCTGGTAATACAGCAACAAGTTATTTGAGGACTTTCCCACTAGGGGGCAATGGTTAAGTCTTGAATGGCATTTATGAGGTATTTTCCGGAATGTATAAACGGGGGAGTTCTGTTTCTGTAGTGGAAGAGCTTCATTATTAAAAGTCAAATCAGGGACCAAATGGAAAGTCCAAAATATGTAAATAAAGCCACAATTCAACATGACTCTGGAGTAAGTGGGTCATTAAATATGAAATGTCCGATTATGAATCAAGTGTAGTTTATTATATCTCAATCAGTAAGCAGTACAAAGTGTGTGCCTAAAGTATTGATAACAGTTTTGCCATCTTAATGGTAGCTTGTTTATGCCAGCAGGGAAGAAGCCTGGAGAGTGAGTGGTGATGAAATCGCGAAAGGCGTTTTCCACGGCTTGTTGAGAATTGAATATTTTTCCTTGTAAGAAGTGGTCCAAAGCCTGGAAGAAGTGGTAGTCAGTTGGTGCAAGGTCTGGTGAATACGGTGGATGACAAGAGTTTCCAAGTCCAGCCTATATAGTCTGAGCAGCATTTGTGCAACATGTGTGTTGTCTTGCAAGAGGATTGGCCTGTCTCTATTGACCAATCTCAGCTGCTTAATCACAAGCATCCTCATTATTTCATCATTTCATTGGTTGCAGGAGACACCCCCCTGTAATCAACTGACCAGGTTTCATGATGCTGTAGTGGATAATACCAGTGCTGGACCACCAAGCAGACACCATTAGCTTTTCTGGATGAATATTCAGTTTTGGACTGTGTTTCGGCACCTCATCTTTATCCAACCATTGTGCTAAATGCTTGTGATTGGCAAAAAAAAAAAAATCCATTTTTCGTCACAGGTAACAATATGGTGTAGAAATGGTTCGCCTTTAATGTTGTGACAGCAAAGAAAGGAAAGCTTCGAGATGATTCCTCTGATGCTTCTTTAATTCATGTGGAACCCATCTATTCAGCTTCTTTTCCTTGCCCATTTGTTCCAAATGGTCCAATATTGGTGGAATAGTAACATCAAACCTTGCTGCTAATTCACACGTAGGCTGACATGGATTCACATCCACTCCAGCTTTCACCTCATCATTGCCCACCTTGGTCTCAGGTCGCCCACGTGGCTCATTTTCAAGATTAAAATCACCAGAACAGAACTTCTCAAACCATCAACGTACTATGCGTTCATTAGCCACACCCTTCCCAAACACTTCATTGACATTTCCAGCTATCTGCACATTGGTTCCACAACAGAACTCATATTCAAAAATGACACGCATTTTTTACTTATCCATGGTTTCACATAAATTGTTCAAAAATTTTTTGAAAGATAATCACAAGCCAAAATGTGCATTTGCAAGACTGAGGATGTGCCTTCACAATAAAAATGAAACAAGTGTCAAGGTGAAATGTCAGAAATATCAACTGTCTAATTTAGTACTTAAAGAAATCGGACATTTCATACTTAATAACCTAGCATTTGAGGACCCAGTGATAGCGGGGGAACCCAAACACCACCTGCGATGTCTAGCATAGCCAGTCTTGACTGGGGAAGCAGCAAAAGTGAAGTTGGAAGATGGTTCTGAGCTGTCAATCATAGACTACCTAGCCTGCCCATCTCTTTGCAAAATCATACGTGCCATATCAGCTTGCTCCCTCTTTTAAAAGGAGACCAGGAATTTCATGTTGCACATTTATGCTGATATAACTCTAAATTTCTTTTTCTAGAAATAGGGTTGTGAAAACATGTTCTTTGGAAAGTATTTTTTAAGAAGTACCTCACCAGTAATATCAGAATAAACTCCCATATATTCTCTCTCTTCTGGGCATATAATTATTTTTATAGAAAAGGGCATCGTGGGCAGTTTAATATACTATTTATCCACTTAACCATACTTGAGCAGTTTCCCATATCAAACAACTATAAGCAAGATTTTCATGTCTATGCAGCCTCACATTTATGCATGTGCCATAATTTATTTAGCCAGTCCCTGCTTGTTTTTTGTTTTGTTTTTGAGACAGGGTTTCAAAACGCTATTTGACACTATGTTGCATAGGCTGGTCTTGAACTCTTGGCCTCAAATGATCCTCCTACCTCAGTTTCCTGAGTAGCTGAGATTACAGGGTTGAGCCACTAGGCCCAGCAGAATAATCAGCATACTTACCGATCTCGTGCAAAATTATTTAGATACATTCCTGGAGATATAATTGCTATATTAAGTGATACGGATATACTGACATTTAAGATTTGGTACATATTAACAAATTCTGTGAGTATACATGATTGCCCATATTTTCATACTCATTAATTGGACAAAAATCCCATGTTTTATGTGACTTTGAAAAAGTCAAAAATGGAAATCTAATTTGTTTACATATTTCTAACATGTCCATAATCTGGATACAAGACCTTTATCAGACATGTGCTTTATAAATATTTATAAATATTTTCTCCCAAGCTGAGATGCTAAGGTTTGTCTTTTCTTTCACTCTCAACAGTGCCTTTTCTTTTCTCCTCTCCTCTCCTCCCCTCTCCTCTCCTCTCCTCCCCTCTCCTCCCATCCCATCCCATCCACTCCCCTCCCCTCCCCTCCCTTCTCCTCCCCTACTCTCCTCTCCTCTTTTCTTTTCTGAGACAGGATCTCACTCTGTTGCCCCGGATAGAGTGCAGTGGCATCATCACAGCTCACTGCAACCTCACACTGTTGGGCTCAAGTGATCCTCCTGCTTCAGCCTCCCAAGTAGCTGGGGGGACCATGGGCTAATTTTTCTATTTTTTGTAGAGATGGGGGTCTCACTCTTACTCAGGCTCTTGCTCTCAAACTCCTGACCTCAAGGAATCTGCCCATCTCAGCCTCTCAGAGTGCTAGGATTAGCCAGGTATGAGCCACTGCACCAACCTCAACAGTGCCTTTTGAAGAGAAGTTCTTAATTCTTTTTTTTTTTTTTTCTTTTTTTTTGAGACAGAGTCTCGCTCTGTTGCCCAGGCTAGAGTGAGTGCTGTGGCATCAGCCTTGCTCACAGCAACCTCAAACTCCTGGGCTTAAGCGATCCTACTGCCTCAGCCTCCCGGGTAGCTGGGACTACAGGAATGCGCCACCATGCCCAGCTAATTTTTTTTTAAAAATATATTTTTAGTTGGCCACATAATTTCTTTCTATTATTAGTAGAGATGGAGTCTCACTCAGGGTGGTCTCGAACTCCTGAGCTCAAACAATCCACCAGCCACAGCCTCCCAGAGGGCTAGGATTACAGGTGTGAGCCACCGCACCCGGCCGAGTAGTTCTCAATTCTTTATGAAGTCCACTTTCTCATTTTTTTTCTTTTTAAGGATCATGTTTTTGGTGTAATAGCTAAGAAATCTTTGCCTAATTGAAGGTCACAAAGGTTATTTTTAGTTTAATAGTTTTCAGTTTTTATATTTAGTTCTATGACCATTTGCATTTATACATATATACAAATTATTTGTATCACCTGTAGGTTGAGGTTCATTTTTTTTCTATGCACCTTTGTTGACAATCAATTGACCAGATATATGAGTCTATTTCTGAATTATTCCATTAATGTACATGTCTGTGCTTTCATTAACACTACGTTGTCTTAACTGCTGTAGCTTTACATAAGTCTTGAAATCAGGTAGTGTTAATAACCCAATTTTGTTTTTTCAAACTTGTTTTGCTATTTTAGTTCCTTTGCCTTTAAATATATCTTTTAGAATCAGATTATTAACTTCAAAAAACACTTGCTTAGCTTTTGATGATAATTACATTGAATCCATAGATCAGTTCAGGGAGAGTGGAAATCTCAATATTTGTCTTCCAATCCATGAATGTATATAATTCCATTTACATAGGTCTTTGATTTCTTTTATCGTTTTTAGTTTTTAGCATACAATTCTTACGCATATATTGCTATACTTCATGAAGTTTTATGTGCACTATTGTAAATGGGACTTTTCAAATTTCACTAATTGTTCATTGATTATATATAGAAATATAATTGATTTTTGTATATTGACCTTGTATCCTGACCCTTTGCCAAATTCACTGACGTAGATTTTAAAAAATTTTCTATGTAGACAATAACATCTGCGGGTTATTTATAATAAATGTTTTATTTCTTTCCAATCCCTTTTCTTTCTTTCTTTCTTTTTTTTGGTCCTCCTGCACTGGATAAGCCCTCCAGTGTGATGTTAAATAGAAGTGACAACAAACATCATTGCCTTGTCACCAATATTAGGGGCAAGCATTTACCATTAAACTCTGTTATGTTCTAGAATTTTTGTAGATGCCTTATTAGGCTAAGGAATGATTTTTTTTATTCCTAGTTTTCTCAGGGTTCTTAATCATGAATGGGTGTTAGATTTTGTCAGACATTAAAATCTAAAAGAAATAGCCATTTGCAGTCAAGATGGGGCAAACGGGACTAGATTTACCCTCCTGCGTGAAGTTAGAACACACACACAGACAATGGAGTTGACAACACTGGACATTAGGCAACAAAGGACAATGATCCCTGACAGGTAGAATTCCAACAAGGTGAGTCCCATGACTGCTGCAGCTTATTACCCTGTGACAGCTTCCAGACTGTGGCACAAGGAGAGGACACTGAAGTGGAGCCTGAAAAACTCGCTGAGTTGAGGGGATGCTGCCGAGACCAAGGTGACTGGCATTCACAGGGAAAGCGCCAGAGTGATGACAGCTGCACAGAGGAAACCCCAGGGGTCTGCAGAAGGCCCTGAGTATTCAGCAGAGTATACTGATCACCCCAGACATGTGAGGAAACCAGGAACGGAAGGGAAACTCCTCACATGATAAAAGGCATGTATGAAAAACCCACAGCCAACATCACACTCAGTGGTAAAAGACTGAAAGCTTTTCTGTTAAGATCAGCAAAAAGACAAGGATGTCTGTTTTCACCACTGCTATTCAACGTTGTACTGGGAGTTCTAGGCAAGAAAAATAAGTAAAAGGCATCCAATTAGAAAGGGAGAAGTAAAACTATCCGTACTTACAGTTGACATGATCCTAAGTATAGAAAATCACAAAGGCTTTTTTAAAGGTACTAGAGCTAGTAAACAAATGCAGCCAACTTTCAGGGTACAAGAGCAACACACAAAAATCCCTGTTGTTTTTATACATCAACAATGAATAATCTGAAAAGGAAATTAAGAAAACAATTTATAATTGCACACAAAAAAACAAGATACCTAAGAATAAATTTAGTCAAGGAGGTTAAAGACTTATATACTGAAACATACAAAAATTGCTGAAAGAAATTAAAGAAAATTCTAAATAAATGGAAAAATGTTTGATGTTCATAGATTGGAAGACTTAATATTGTTAAGATGGCAACATTACCCAAAGAGATCTACACAGTCAATGAAAGAACATCAATGTTCCAAAGGCCTCCTTTCCAGAAATAGAAAAGCTGATCCTCAAATTCATATGGAAGTTCTAGGGGCCTTGAATAGACAGAATGTTATTGAAAAAGAAAGAAGTTGGAGGATTTACACTTCTCAATTTTAAAACTTACTATATGTAAGTAATCAAAACAGTGGTACTGGCATAAGGTATACATACAGACCACTGGAATAAAATTGAGAGTCCAGAAATAAAGCCACACATCTATGGCCAATTGATTTTCTGTAAGGTGCCAAGACTATCCAATGAGGGCAAGAATAGCCTCTTAAACAAATGGTGCTTGAAAAACTGGATACTCACATGCAAAAACATGGAGCTGGATCCCTACCTCACACCATATACAAAAGTTAACTCAAAGTGGATCAATGACCTAAATATAAAAGCTAAATCTATAAATGTCTCATAAGAAAACATAGGGGTAAATATTTATGACCTAAAAACAGATAAACTAGACCATGTAAAAATTAAAATCCTGTATAGCAATGGACATTATCAAGAAAGTGAAAGGTCACTTACAGACTGGGAGAAATATTTGCACATCATATACCATTCATTCTCATTATTTTCAGTAGCTACATTCTATAAAGTTGCTGAGAATAGTGAATTACCAATACCAAGCCATTGCTCTTAGGAGAACTACAGGGTTAGGTTCCTGTGAGCTTCTGGTCACATTTTCATTGACCAATTAACATATAATTTTGTTTTATGTGTGTTTCTCCTTAAGGACATCTTATAAGATATGTATTGTTGATTCATTAACATGGAACTCATAACCAGCAGCACTATCACTCATGTCTGAATGGAGCTTCTCTAATGCATATATTCTCTGTAAGACACATTACAGCCTTCTTGCACTGAGGGACATACACAGTACTTCAACACTATGCTTGAAGACCATTTTAAACAACAAAATCACTAACAAAAAGCACAAAATGCAAAAACAATGGCATTTAATAGACCACCAGAGGGGCATTTATTCACAATATGAGAGCTGAAACAAAAAGGCAGAGTGTTCCCTTGTTTGACCTCAGCTGGGAACATACATGTCAGATGTCAGGCAATTCAAATTTTTCGCCACTCTTCCCACGTCCACAAATGACCATGAAAGCACTGCAAGTAGTGATTTTGGGGTTACAAATAAATTTTAGCGAGTATACAAATTTGCAAATACAGAAGGTGTGAATAATCAGGACCAACTCTACAGAATAAGGGTCCAGTATCCAGAGAAACTGAAACCCAAGTACATTGCTGGTGGTTTTACGTAAAATAGTACAGCCCCTGTGGACAACAGCTTGGCAGTTCGTCATAAAATTAAACAGAGAATTACCATATGACACAATTCCACTCCCAGGTATATACCCAGAAGAATTAAAAACAGGTATTCACACAAATCCTTGTAAATAAATGTTCACAGTAGCACTATTCACAATAGCCAAAAGGTGGAAACGGGTCAAATGTCTATCAATATATATATGGAAAAACAAAACACAGTCTATACACACAATGTTACATTACTCAGCCAAAGGAAGGTATGGAAACTACAATGTAGATAAACCTCAAAAACATTATGCTACGTGAAAGAATCCAGACACAAAAGGTCACATATTGTATGATTCCATTAATATGAACTATCTAGAACGGCTAAAGCTTTAGAAAACAGTAGGTGGAGTGTTTAGGAGTGTAAAGTTTAGTGCCAACCACCACACGATACATGGCTTCCCATGTCCCGTCCCAGGAATAGGATAGGTGATGTCTGTCTGTCTGTCTCGGTGTTCCAATGACAGTGTGTTACCTTTGTTATTAAAATTTTTAAAATTCTGTAATAACTAAAAGGTCTGCGGGGCCTTATGTTGTTTCCCACTGGAAGTATTTATGTTCCACCAGCTTTATTTCAGGTTTATGACTGGGGGTTGGGGCTTCCCTTGTGTCACCACAGTACCTATTCCAGGAGTGAGTCGTTACAGACGGCAGAAAAAGCACTGCTCAGGGACCGGAGAAAACAATGTGGGTCCTGCCAGCGTGGGAGGCATGTGGGCGCCAACACGTGAGCACACGTCCTCATTACACACGCTTCCCTGTCCTCCAGCCCAGTGTCACCCGCATAACTCACGCTGTCCGGTCAGTCCAATTACACGCAGGAATTCGTTCCCGGCTCGCCGGTTAGGGCGACCCGAGCGTCCGCAGGTCTCCGGCCTAGGGCGACGCCCCCCGCCCCGCGGCTTGTTGTGTTGTCATCACGTGGCCCGGGCGGGCCCTGACGTCAGGGCGGGGGAGGGACTGCGCAGGCGCAGAAAAGGGGGCGGGGGACTCGGCTTGTTGTGTTGCTGCCGGAGAACCGGAGACGGTCCTGCTGCGGCCGTAGCTTGCCAGTCTCCCGGCCATGTCGTCCCACTTAGTCGAGCCGCCGCCGCCCCTGCACAATAACAACAACAACTGCGAGGAAGGGGAGCAGCCTTTGCCCCCGCCAGGCGGCCTTAACAGTGAGTGCTGGGCCGACGGGCTCGGCGGAGGGGATGGGGGAGGAGGGGCTGGCCCGGCCGCCGGCGCCGGCGCCGCGCGGGGGGCGGGAGGAGAAGGCAGCCCATTGGTCAAGGCCGAGGATGTTGAGCTGACTGACAGCGCCCGTCACCTGTCAGGAGGAGGGGGCCCTGGCTTCCTCTTGGCCTGTCTCCGCTCCCTCCTGGGGTCTTGCGCTGGGGGTCGCGGGCGGGGAGCGCGGGCGAGCTGGGAGAGGACAGGAGGCGGTGGGGACGCGCGGGTCCCGCCCGGGGTCCCCCAGAAGCGGAGCCAATCGGGGCGGGGAGGGGGCGGGCCGGGGGCGGGCGGCCGCGGGGACGTGCGGCGGGGCCGCCGGGGGATGGACGCGGCGGGCGGGGAGGCGCGGGCGGCCGGCGCCGCGGGCCGTGTCGGGGGTCCGGGAGCTCCGGGTCGCCCGCCGAGCACACCCCGCGGCCGCGTTTCCGGGGCCGGCACGTGAGCCCTCTGGTTGCGTCCCTTTGTTGCCACATGTTGGTCAGGAAAATCCATTTGGTAATTTGGTGGTTGCTTGAATCACGTGTGGGGGTGAGGAGGCTGTGCATTTCTTTTTTCTCTTTTTCATTTTTTTTTTTTTGAGATCTTTCGAAGTTGCCCAAGTGATTTTTGTTTTTTCTTTTTTTTTTTTAACGGTGGGGTTGTGTGCCTGGTAAAGCTGTCGAAGAACGGCCTCCTGAACCACCCGGGATGGCACACATCACCGAGTCTGGGGCGGTGAATTTTCAGAAACGGAATTTAAAACACACTCATGCAGCCAGACGGGCACTTGAAAGTTGTGGGCATAACTGAGTTACCACCAACTCCAGCTGCTTTTCATAACATTCTTGTGCTCAGACATCTTGTCCTAAGGCTATTCCCAGTTGTCGTGAGAGCTCGGAGTCGCCCTGGAAAGGTTCTTGCCTAACCTTTCTGTAATTCGTCTCTTAGGAAAGATGTGGTGGGGGCAATTACCATATGGCCAGATGAAATCTTTTGAAAACAATTTGGAGGCTTAAAGGTCATGCGGTATCTTTCATAGGATGGGAAGTACTTTGAACATGACCTAAACATTATTTCAGGAAGAGAATTCCTGTCCTCGAAATGTGGGGATGGAATTTGGATATTTTAAGATGGATGCTGCAGCTCCATGTTTTGATGGGTTAATTTCCTAAATGTTGACCTTTTTTTTTTAACCTTTTAAGTGTCTTATTTTATGTTCTAAAATGTAAGCTTTTTGTATTTCCAACAGTAAACTAGAATTAACATAAATATCCCTTGTATCACGTATTAATGTGCAGTTTCAAATTATTTGCTTATTTTTAACATACTCTTAGAAACATGGACTTTAGAATGGGAAGAGACTTCAGAGCTAACTATGCCCTATTATTTACCAGTGAAGAAACAGGTTAGAGTAAAGGCTCCTGTCCAGGTTCACAGCTGGCTGGGACCTAGAGCCGAGGTTCCAACAGTTCAGCCAGTCTAGTGCTCTTTTCAGGACACTTCTTTTCAGGACAGTGGTCTAGAATCTCCCAATGATATGTGTTTCTTATTCTCTCAGTGTGTTACTCTACCTAATGTATGCAGGTGGCCCACCTGTCCATCTCGTTTTAGTGTTCTGTTCTTAATTGTGCTGAGTGTTTCCTTATGAGTTAAGATTTGGTTGGTATGTGTACGTAAGTTCACAGAAAGCAAAGGGATTTTAATTTTCCTTTGACCCTTTAACAAAAAAATGGGGTTGAGCTCCTATGTGATTGTTTATCTTGATGTGTGACAGACCTCTGAGGTGTTTGATGTCTTTGGCCAATCAGTTCCTGCTACGTTTACATTAGCTCTTACAGAAGTGGAAGTTCACTCAGCCTGCATGTGATATCAAAATGTTGCTTTGGGAAATCTGCTAGATAGAAAGTATTTTATTTGGAGTAGGCTGAGTTTTTAAAAGTTACTGAAAAGTGTTTAGATAATGCCATATTTAATTACTCTCCTCTTGCTTCTTAGTCTGTTCCTTGTTTTAGCTCATTACACAACACTGGACTCAACAAAACAAGAAGCCTTATTGATTCTTTGAAGTGATTTTTGGGCACTGGGCAAAACAGCCTAATCAGGCATCTAATACTGTCCAAATTGCTGATAAGTTGAAGTACTTTATTGGATAAAGTTGCACAACTGTGAAAAACAGGAGATGAAACTTATTGTACAGATTATCTCTGGTTTGGGATTTTTATCTTCAGTTCAAGGGTCAAAGCAGAGTTTTAATAGCAAATTATTGAAATATCTGAAATAGTAAAGCCTTTCTCTGATTTTTTTTCTTTATAATTTTACCACTCTAGGGAGACACTTCAGGGCAAATATCCAAACTACTTCCAAAGTTAAAGGGATGTTGTCCAGTTAGTTTTATTTTTAAGAAACTATCAATAATCTCCAAATAAAGACAATGGAAAAAAAACTATCAAGTTTCTTAAGAATACTTGAGTAAGTCATTTATGTCATAAAATTTAGTAGATAGTATAACGAAAATCAAGGTAGTAGTATAATTCTTGTTGGGAAGTACAGCCTTTTTTTTTTTTTTTTGTCTTTTTAAACATCTTCAACCATGAGGTACTTGCTTTCCCATTATGGCCAGAGTGCTCTTAAGGCTCTCATGAAATGTCACTGCCTCATAATAGTGTTTTGAATACATAAGTAACTGGTGTGTAAGTATCCACTTCTGCAAAAAGACCAGCAATTTTTTTTTTTAGAAGGATGCCAGTGACTGTTGGTCTGTTCTTGATTCCAGCATCAAGTACTTGAAACCTACAAAAGAAAGCCTTTGAGGGAAGAAGATAAATATAATGAAATATGTCATCCCTGGTTAGGATAAGTTACATGTGAGGTCTTGAAAAGTTGGAGAAAAAATAAGGAGAAATACTCTTCATTCTCTCCTTTCCTTGTCCCGAAGATCCTCTACTCCCCTCCTTGCAAGAGGATTGAACTGGTAATTACAAAACTCTAAAGCGTATGCAGCCTGCGGTAATGAATGTAATCACAATTATTGGACCAACCTTCACAATCTACTATATTAGAGAATAGAGAAGCATGCTTCTGTGAATCTCCTGGCCATTCCCAAACACTTAAAACTAGAAAATATGTCATTATGTACATGTACAAACTGGCATAAAGGAACAGCTTTTAGCTTGTAAATAGTCTTTTAAAATAATAGGGAAGGCTTCCTGCTTTTAGTTTTGAAGCTTGATTGAGAGAATTCAGTCTGAGGTTGTTTTTCACTTTGTATTGCTTGGACAGCACAATCCTCTTATCTTGCCTTGTTTCCTTTCCAAGTAAAAAGGGACTTTGTGAGGATTGGTAGAGTCAGAACATGAAGAAATTCTGAGGCTGGAATGAGGCGATGGGCAAAAAGGCATGTGCAGTTCCTTTGCTGAGAAAAACACATGTGCTTTTTTGTGTGTTATGCAAAAGATAAAGCTAATATGTAGCCTCTTAATATATCATTATAAAGGATGAGATACAGTGCAGTTGTTCAAAAGAATGGATGTCCGTGTGTTGACATTAAAAGACATCTGAAAAACATTACTTACAGAATATGTGTGTATGGTACAATTCCATTTGTTTATAAAAAACAAAAGCAAAAAACAGCTATATTTCATTGGAAAAACTCCGGAAGTCTCCATGTGAAACTGTTAAAAGTGGGTTCTCTTTTGGGAGTAGGAATGAAAGGTGGGAGGAGAGATGTTAAGTTTTTTAAATTGTATGTACTGATGTTTACATTTTCAAGAAACACGTTATTTTTACAGAAAGGAATTGTTTTTAAAAGATACGGAATATAATTATGGTAGCTAACACTTACATAGTACTTAATAGGGACCTTTCGTATTTGTCTATGTGCTTTATTCATTTACTCTTCCTAACGACTCTGTGAGGTAGATACAATTATCCCTATTTTACAGATGAGAAAAGTGAGACACAAAGAGGGTAAGTGCTGTATCCCAGGTGAAACAGCTAGAACTGATAAGAATTGGGGTCTGGCTTCGGTCTGAGCTCTTAACCTCTATGTGCCAAATACAAATTGCCTGAAGTAGAATTGCCTTCGGTTATGCTGCAGATATCTATGGAAGCCATGATAGAGATTGCTTTTAGTAAGCTTTTCTAAGTATATCTTCAAGTTCCCCAAACATGTTAGATTATGATTGCTTATATATTTTTAATGAAGAAATAGAATTCAGATATTGGTTTGAAAGTCCTTCAAAAGAGTAAGAGCCAGAGAACCTGGTATTGTTTGTTTCAGCCTTTCTTCTCTTTGATCAGATACTTCAAGTGAACATTAATTGTATTTTAGGGAAGACTGGCTTCCACAGAGACCCATCTGGAACTCCTGGTTCCTTAGCTCTGCTTCTGCCAGAGCAGCTCTGGGGTTTTGTTTGTTTTTGTTTATTTTACACATTGGGCTTCTGTACAAGAAGAACTGGTCCCATTGGTTTAAAAATAAGTTAGAAAATCCTAGAAACAGTGGAAGTAAGGAAAAAACAGTTTGTTTTTCATATACGTATTCTCTCTCTCCCTGCTTTTCTTCCCCGCCCCCCCCAGTTGAAATATTTTGCAGAGCTCTAAATTTAGGGATGCTTTTGGCATATTTCTTATACACTCCAGAGGCACTCCAAATATTTAAATTGTCTTCAATCTTAGATCTCTCTTAGCTTTGCTGGTTGTATGTGTTAATCCATGTTGAGTTCTCTCTGGTCTGTGTCCATTTTCGTGTGTGTATAAAATGAGGCCACGGAGATGTGGTCCAACTGCGGTGTTTGCCAGCACAGTCCTAAGGAATTGGTGGTGGTTATGGGGCTGGGACAGCCGCTGGGGCTGCCCCAGGAGAAAGGAAAGGATAACTTTATTTAGCCAACACTGTTCTAAGTTCTTTGTAAATATAAACTCCTTTAACTAGTATGTAACTGAGCATCCTCCATCTACTGGGCACTTTAATATGTTCAGCAATTTCATTGGGCCAATAAATATTTTCGAGACCTAAGCAGATTACCAGTGCCACGTCCCCTTTTTCTATGACTCCACCCCCTTCCACAATTCACCTAAGAAAACTTGCGTGTCTGCCTGTAGCTGATGTGCAGTTGTTTCTGCCTCCGAAACCAACGGGGCTTGATGAAAACCCTAGAAAGTAGAAACTCGTGGGAGAGAAGAGAGAAAAGACAAGTTCACAAGGTATGTTAGTGCATTAAAAAAGGAGACAGATTAGAAAGGGTGAGGTATAAAGGAAAGGAAGAAACTAATCTGTGGGATAGAACTAAAGCTTTTTTCTGAATTTTTAGCATTTATCACCTGATTTAGTTAAGAACCAGCTGCATTAATTTTATGTTCCAGATTTCTATAAAATAGAAATTTTTGTGATTAGATTTAGGTTCCCTTTTCAGGAGCTCCTCAGTTTGTGCTAATCAAGATATAGTTGTTAACTGATGTAGACCTTTATGAAATTGCTAAATGATACATTTATTATTTCATTTGTGAAGCAGATACAGCTATATAGTTTAGGTGGATGATGAAGAAAAGTAGGTAATTATATATTTACAAAATATTATTAAAATATTAAGGTAAGTTGCCTGTTTAGTGATAAAGCAGCTATTTATTTTTTGAAAAGCTACCTCAGTTTTCAATGAAGTGTTGATTGTTATAAACTAAGTTTTGACCAGAGAGAAAATTGGCCGAAAGATACATTTTCTAAGATGTTAGTTTTAGAGATACAGCTTCTCAATTGGTTGATTGCATGAGCGACTTCAGGAACAGAACTGTATAGAGTTTTGGACTTACTACTCTTTGTTTATTTTCTTCAGAATGGTTTTGGTTCGAGGCCAGTCAAAATTCTTATCCGGGCCGGGCGCGGTGGCTCACACCTATAATCCTAGCACTCTGGGAGGCCGAGGCGGGCGGATCGTTGGAGCTCAGGAGTTCGAGACCAGCCTGAGCAAGAGCGAGACCCTGTCTCTACTAAAAATAGAAAGAAATTATATGGACAGCTAAAATATATATAGAAAAATTAGCCGGGCATGGTGGCGCATGCCTGTAGTCCCAGCTACTCGGGAGACTGAGGCAGGAGGATCACTTGAGCCCAGGAGTTTGAGGTTGCTGTGAGCTAGGCTGATACCATGGCACTCTAGCCTGGGCAACACAGTGAGACTCTGTCTCAAAAAAAAAAAAAATCTTATCTGAATTCACCATATTCACATGTGTGCACGTGACACATTTCAGTTCTGCTGTGGTTACGTTATCTGGCTTGTCCAACAGGTTCCTGGGTGGAGCTACCGATGAACAGCAGCAATGGCAATGATAATGGCAATGGGAAAAATGGGGGACTGGAACACGTACCGTCCTCATCCTCCATCCACAATGGAGACATGGAGAAGATTCTTTTGGATGCACAACATGAATCAGGACAGAGTAGTTCAAGAGGCAGTTCTCACTGTGACAGGTAAGTGAGATCCCTGTTTGGATAGAATTTAGGACACAGATGGGTTACAAAGCTAATTCCCATTAGGAAAAACTCATTTGCTTAAATCTTCACTTACAAAATTTGCCTCCTGATTTATTGCAGCATGTGTATTCATGTCAGCTCAAGTGGTACTTGAGTATCCACTCTTTTCCCCCAGATTTTCTTATTCAGATTGTATTATTTTTAGAAATTCATCAGTTTAAAATTCAGTGGTGAAAATGCTAATTTATTGAATTAATCTTTCTCCCATTTTCCTTTGTCCTTTATGTCCCTGTTTGACAGATCACAGTCTGCCTTGAATTACAGTTACCTCTGCATATATCCACCTTCCCTTCTAGATGTGAGGCTTCAGAAGGGCAGGGGTCATGTTTTGTCTTTATTACTTTCACAGGAATGGTACCAGTGCGTAGTAGACACTCTGTAGATGTTTGACTCATAGGAACGGCAAGTTGATTCACGTTACAGCAGTATTTGCTCAGTGGAAGCAGCAGCCGAGGTCTGTAAAGATAGTTAATTTTGGAGGCCATTCCACTTCTTCAGAGAAAGTTTCATTTCAGGCCTCATTTTTCTATATTTGACTTGGGGAAACTAATTCCAGTGATTAGGAACTGCTTATGGTGAAAGCATAAGAATATAGTAAGATGCATGCATAGAATGAAACCAAGTCAGTTCCTTTTTCAGTAGAAGCTTTTTTTTTTTTCCCCCCAGAGGGACTAGGTATTAAATGACATTTAAAAGTTCCTAGTACAGTGACAGCCACACTGTTAGCATTATGGGGTAGTGGATGATCTTCTGGTTAATTAACAGTTAACTGCTAGTAACCATGTAGAAAATGCAAATGCACAGGAAAAAGATGAAGGAAACATTTAAAAATATAAACAGTGATTATCTTGAGGAATGGAATTACGGATATTTTTCTTAACATTTTTATATTTTGTAGAAATTGTGTAGATAGCACATATTATTGCTCATCAGAGAAAGTAAAAAAAGGAGAAACAAGAGTTAAATTATGTTTGAGACTTCCTGTGTGGCTTATGATCCACTAGTGTTACCAAGGCAGCCGGAGGACTGGTTTGTTGGCTTGGTGCCATGCTGCGCACCCCCGCCACCCCCATGTCCTCTCTCATTGTCCCTGTGCTTCTTAGAGCCTGGGAAGGCTCTTGTCATAAGCAGAACCAGAGCAGATGGCTCCCTTCTGAGCAGCTTGCCATTGCCTCCAGCAGCTACAGCATCAGTCTGTCTTTCAGAATGAAGATTTTATATTATATTTATATTAGGGAACTCGCTGATGAGTTTCTGAAGCTTTGTGCCTGAGTTTCTGAAGTTGTCCACATGTTACCACCTGTGTGATGAGGCTTTTACTATGCATTCCAGTACATGAGCCTTGATCATTGGGACCAATATATCCATTAACCTGTTGTTCACGTGGTGCTGTCAGTGAACAGAGAAAAAGTCACCTGCTTACCTCTCTGGTCATCTTTTTTATGGTTACAGTTATACATGTCATTGAATATGAATTCACCCTCCCATGATCATATTTAAGTGTAGATTTCTAAACATGTGAAAAGAGGTACGGCAAACCTCTTTAAACAAGTTCGTATATCTTTCATCTTGCATATCTTCAAGCTCTGGGTTACTGGTCATCTTTCAGAGGAGGCTTAGAGCTCTGTCGCATCAATACTCTCCTGGGATATCTGACACACTGTACCATTTAAAAGTCTTCACGCACAATTCATGTTACTTGAATTGCCATGCAGCTCTATATTTGAAGTTATTGGGAAGTATTTCTCGTAGATGGAAAAGTTTTAGGATTGTTGAATATTAGTCCTAGAGCTGACTTACATATTTTTTTCAATTTAAAAAGTATTCGATAGCTGTAGTTTTGTTACTGCAGTGGTTGTGCAAAGATAGCTGCTATATGTTCTCTTTTGTGTTCCACCCTATCACAGGAGTTTTCAACCTTGACTGCATGCTAGATCCACCCAGGGAGCTTTTTAAAATACTAATGTGCAAACCTCATCTCTAGAGCTTCTCAGGGGCAGGGTAGAGACATCAGAATATTTTAAAAGCTCTCCAGCTGATCTGAATAGCAGCCAGGGTTAACAATCTAATATTAATACATTCCAAACTGTTAGGGGTAGTAAAGCAGTTCAGTGAAGAGTTTAGTGTTTTTCTAAGCAAGATTGGTGCCAGCAGTAAAGAAGAATACAGAAACAGAGCAGTGTTTGCAGAGGATTCTTGGCTTTGTCACTCTGACCTCCTTGACCTGGTCACAGCTATGTAAGGTTGACCCTTACCTTGATGCCCGGCTGTGAACCCAGCAGTGTTACAAGCACAAAGACAGTAAACTGAGGCCCACAATATTGCCTGCTTGTGTTTGGCTCCTGTGCTAGAGCCTGACATTCCTAGTTCAAGACAAAAATTTCATAAATACATATGATGTTTGTTTGCCCTTTTGCTGTTCCCATTTAAGAATCTCCTGTGTCAGTTGCACTGGTCTAAGACTCCTAGGCCTAATCAGTCTTATAAATTTCTGGTGATCTTATTTTTGAGTCAGTCTCACGAACATTTCTATACATTAACATTGTATGTATGCTCTTGGTAACTTTAATAATTAATGTCTATCCCTTTGAGCAACTTAAGCCCTGCATATTTTTCATCTCTATTTTATTTTAGATTTGGGGAGGAGGGAGTTATATGTGTAGTGAAAGATGCAGTGACTTGTGGTTACACAAGGAATCATTGATGAAGCTAAGAAATGAACTTAGAACATCTATTCATCTATTGTACTAAGTACAGTTTGTGATCATGTGTTTCTAAGAATTTTTCTGTAAATTTTTGTAGTTTGGGGAATATATTTTGTACTGTCATGAAGGTTTTAAGTTCATATGTAAACTTACATAATTTACTTTGAAATATCTCCAAGCAAATATTTCTAAAATAAGTAGAATAGTGATTCTCAAACTTTTTCATCTTTATATACCCCTTTACACTGTTAGAAATTATTAGGGACCCCAAAGAGCTTTTGTTTGTGAGTTTATATATTTTGATATTTACTATATTAGAAATTAAAACTGAGAAAATTTAAAAGTATGCATTTACTTATTAAAAAAATAAAACCATTACATTTTAAGTTAAATGACACTTTTTTTTTTTTTTTTGGAGACAGAGTCTTGCTCTGTTGCCCGAGCTAGAGTGCCGTGGCGTCAGCCTAGCTCACAGCAACCTCAAAGTCCTGGGCTTAAGCGATCCTTCTGCCTCAGCCTCCTTAGTAGCTGGGACTACAGGCATGCGCCACCATGCCCGGCTAATTTTTTCTGTATATTTTTAGTTGTCCAGATAATTTCTTTCTATTTTTTTTAGTAGAGACGGGGTCTCACTCTTGCTCAGGCTGGTCTCAAACTCCTGACCGCGAGCAATCCTCCCGTCTCAGCCTCCCAGAGTGCTAGGATTACAGGCGTGAGCCACCACGCCCAGCCTAAATGATACTTTTTTAATGAAAAATAACTATTTTCTATAACCAAAAAATTGGTAAGAATAGTGGCATTGTTTTACATTTTTGCGAATCTCTGTACTGTCTAGCTTACTCAAAAACAGCTGGATCCTCATCTGCTTTTGCATTTGATCTGTTGTGATATTACACATCATGTACCCCTTTGGATAATTCCACTATGCACTCTTGAAAATGAGATTGAAAGGCAAATAAATTCTAATAGTATTATGAAAGCAATTTTAACCGCTAAGGTCCTCTGAAAGAGTCTTTGAGAACTACTTTACATGCTTTAAGTACAGCTCACAGTGAATTCTTTAATGATTAAAGAACTTTGGGAAAAAGAACCCCAAACTACATTTCTGAATTTGAAGATCATTTTACCTTTATTGAGAAAATATTAGATGGAAGAAAATGTGACAATCTTGTGTTTTTATATAATAGTTGCTTTGCAAATTTATCTTTGTGAAGGAATTCATCACCCTGAAAAAGTCCAGAACATTTTGGAAATAAGAATGCTCTATTCCTTTTAATCCTTTAACAGTACATAAAACTTTCTTGTGTGGGGTCATGATATACTTTCTGATTTGCTGCTTTTTCAGAGTCATACTGCTGTAACTTTTAATTTTTTGATTTCTGGTAGAGGCTAATTCATTTAACAAAATGAGAATTAAAACTAATGGCTAAATTCTCTTCCAGCCCTTCCCCGCAAGAAGATGGGCAGATCATGTTTGATGTGGAAATGCACACCAGCAGGGACCACAGCTCTCAGGTGTGTGTGTGTGCTGTTCTGATGTACAATAAATAATTAGGAAAGACGCGAATTCCCCAAACATGTTTTAAACAATATACTAAAGAATAAGACTTTCAAGAGTAGTTTGAAGCTATTTTAAGTTACTGAACTTTTGATTTTGAAATTTATTTGAGATGATATAGTTCTTACTGCACTCCTTTACAACTAAGGATTCTGGGCCCTGTCACTATAAAAAGAATTGGAAAATTCTTGTCGATAGTGTATCATTCCAATATTCAAGAGTAGTTTCTTGAGTTTATAAATGGAAAAAACTGAGACAGATGGCTTATTTAAGGTCACAAAATAAATGAAAATGAAGGTTGTGTTAGAATGAGATGTAAAAACTTCTTCTGCATCTGAAATCAAAGCAGTGACTTTTGATATGAATTTCAAGAGCTAGAGATAAAAATTTATCTAAATTATGTGGGATCCTTAAGTTGAAGATAAATATAGTTCACTAGGAGTTGATACTGGGGGAAATATAGATGGATATAGTATTTAAATCTTACAAATATTTGTATATAATTGTTGCTAATGATTTAGAATACGTATAGTAGCCTTTAACTTTATTGATGTGTCAGATCACCTGAAAGTGTCATCATAGCACAAATTCTTGTGGACAGAAACCATTCTTTTCCTCCTGTATTAAGGTGCTTGAAAAGTATTGATTGAATATTTAAGTGCGTTATAATAACAAAAACCTTGTTTTGTGGGATTCTCCCTGTGCAGTGTTGTGGGTCCCTTAGCACTAGAAATATTTTTATGTATTATCTCGAATCCACCCAGTATTCTTTCTGTTTCAGAAGGCTGCACAATTTGTGCATACTTTGACTCTGTATAGTGTATAATTCCAATATTCCAGGCTAGTTCCTTGAGTTTATAAATGGAAACTCAAGGGATTATTGATTCCGTCAAAAGCATGAATCTTATATAGATTAAGTGCAATTTTTATCATATTCTGGAATTCCAAGAATTGGAAGGCAATTTAAAACCCAAAAGTGGCAAATTTAATAAGGGAAGCACAGAGCAATAGTAACTGAAGAGAGCAGGTGGCCCTCATTCCTAAAGTAAGCAAGAGAAAATGTTTAGAAACATATATGGAGTTCTTTTTCTTTTTTTTACGCTTCAAAAAAACTACTTGAAGTTTTGTTTTTAAATGCTAATGCAAAGATAACTCTGCTTCACTCAACTGAGAGAAAATTACATCATCTTGAAAAAAATATTTAGAGCATAAAATCTTACTTTTTTGAAAGTATAAAATATTAACTTGTTAAATCTTTGAGGAGTTTTAAAAGAGACATGTGAAGTCAGAGTAGGAATCTAAACAGAAATGACCCGCAGTGTGTCGAATATAGTCAGATATTGTGTGCACACAAACTGATCTCTAAGTAAATTGTAACAATTTATTGTTTTTGATTTAGGATGATTTCAGTGTTACTCCAAAGAGCTGACTCATGATTCTGAGTAATCTCATTAGCCAATGGAAAAACTCCAGTCCTAAATGCTACATTGTGTCATTCGGTGGAATTTTTCAAGTTCAACAGAACTAGATAAGAATGGTACTAATGAGCAGCAAGCATCCGCTGGGATTTTACCTAGGCTTTGACAGTAAAAGGGACTATCCATATGTAGAGACAGACTGAAGCTCCCTTCCTGGGGCAGCTATTTCACAACGGACTGGACCTGTCAAAAAAGAATCATATGAATATGTCAGGCTCAGCATTTCTTACCTGCCTACTGAAAAGAATGAAGGCTTTGGTCAAAGAGTGAATCCTATTCAAACAAAACAAAAAGTCAAAACACCTCTTACCTTTGAGGCCCTTTGGTTTGGGGTCATAAGATCACGTTTCTTGAAACTGAATAAATAATACTGTGTCATTTTTAGGAATTTCTCATTCCTGTGTGTTCTATTAAAAGTGAAGCTCTTGGAAATTTTAATTATTCTTGGCCTGAAACTTCAGGTTATCATTAGCAATAAAAAGAAGTACTTTTTCATTTATTTGATATGATAGATGTTAAATTCTGACTCAGTTTATCATACATTATTCCAAAAAACTTTGGCTAACGTAGTTTCAAAACCTTCCGAAATGTTCATCTAGCAGTTTTTAAAAAATATGATCTCCTTCCAGAGAGTAAAGCCTAGTGCTTAAGAGTGGGGACTGTATGGAGACATTTTCCCTGGATTTGACTACTGGCCAGTTGTGGAACCTTAGGCAGGTTACTTAATCTTAAGTCTCAGTTTCCTCATCTGTAAAATGGGATTTTAATAGTTCCTATTTTTTTTACATCAGACAAAGGGTAAATCTCTTCATGATTCGATCTGCTGAACTATGCAACCATCATAGTATAGTTTTTATTTTATAGGGTTGTTGCAAGGTAAAAGTTAATCAATATAAAGTGCTTAGAATGATGTTTGTCTCTTTAAGTGCTCAATAAATACTGTTATTTATTTCTTTATCACATCTTCCACTTATTTTAGTTTTACTTCCCGTTACTTTTTTAGCATATCCTTTTTGCTATGTTTCCTTTTTTTTTAAATTATGAAAATTTTAAACACATATAAAAGTAAAGAGAATAAGACAGTGGACCTCCATGTGAACATCACTCATATTCAACAATTATCAAGATTTTTCATACTTTCCACACTTTAATTAGCATTATATCCTGAAATCCAGTCTTTTCAATTTCATATTCTGTGCTTTTAAATATAATAGTGAAGCTCACTTGAGTTCTTTGCAAGATATTAAATACTCTGATACTAGATCATTTTGTTATCCTTTTTAGAAAAACAGCTTGTTTCTTACATAAAAGTTACTGATATATACAACCTTTTGAGTTTAGTATATTTTCTGTCCAGATTTGTCTTTGTATTCCTCTTTTTTTTTTTTTAAGTTTAAATTTTTCTTTACAGTCAGAAGAAGAAGTTGTAGAAGGAGAGAAGGAAGTTGAGGCTATGAAGAAAAGTGCAGATTGGGTATCAGACTGGTCCAGTAGACCTGAGAACATTCCACCCAAGTGAGTTCTTGCATGTTTCCTGTCAGTGCACACAGCTGATCTGCACACGTTTATATGCAGTGGACCTGGTAATGCCCAAAATATTTTCAGCAAATGAGTTTCTAACACCTACCTCTGAATTTTCTCTTTAGGGAGTTCCACTTCAGGCACCCTAAACGTTCTGTGTCTTTAAGCATGAGGAAAAGTGGAGCCATGAAGAAAGGGGGTATTTTCTCTGCAGAATTTCTGAAGGTGTTCATTCCATCTCTCTTCCTGTCTCATGTTTTGGCTTTGGGGCTAGGGTAAGTACTAATGAACTAAAGTTTTTTTTCCATTCATTTTATCCTCATACTTTATTTTCATATGTAAGAAATATATGTGAAAGCAGTTTGTATTGTTTTGCTTTTATTGTTTTGGTACAAATAAGATGAACTTAAGAATTATTAAAGTTGGTACATGAATGGTCTATAAATAAGCATTTTTAATAATAGCCCGGTTTTTTTCTTTATTTGAAAATAAGAGGTTCATATTAATCCCCTAAGCAATAATTTTTAAGTGGACTTTTCTGTGATTGATTTTTCTTTTTGGGTTTTGTTTAAAATTTAGCTAATCTTGAGTAATTTATAAAGTAAACTAATCTTTAACATGTAAATTTTGGGATTGATGTGAATATTTTTTTTCCCATGGGAAAAATAAACCATTACATCATAGTCGTGAGTGAAACTGGTAAATTGGTTGGTGCTGTTTTTTTCTCTCTTAATTTTGTAGCATTTTCATTTATTCTGCTGAAATTGACCTCATATTTACTGGTAATTCATTAATTTTCTAGACACATCTTAAATTAATTGCTTTTTTCTTAGCTTGAACAATTTAGGAAATACACTTCTGAAAGATTTTAGGAGTTAAACCATAGCTTTTAACTTTTTTCAAGACATATCTGTTATACTCTGTAAGCATGCCTCGTGGGTCATTCTCAGTATATGATCTGCAAAAGATGGATCATCCCATATGTTCCCGTTGAGGAGCTCAGCGTGTCAGAGATTTCCGATCACAAACACAGAAACGTGCATGCAGCTTCCCAACCCACTGCTTTTATCTCAGTTGGTTTTGTGATTTGCTTTTGTGAGGGCCAGGACAGTAATCACAAACAGCAGCGTAGAAGAGGTTTGTGAGGAAGGACAGTGTGTAAATGTTGGGTGGTGTTGGTGTGGGCAGGGGTAGGAATTACTGATTGCACGGTCTGTCATTTGCCCTCAGGAGGTTGGTTTTTGTACTTTGCAATGTCTCTTTCATGAATTTTCAGACTGCTTCTCTTGCTATAAGTGTGACTCTTGGTATCGATGAATGTAAAAAGAGTTTAAAAGACTTGGTTGCTTTTATTTCATTGGGGGTGGAGCTAGGTAAGTATTTCCTTAGCTCCCCTTCTACTTATGATGTTGAAGGGGCCAAATACTTGCTTGGCATGGAAAAGTAATATTAGGCCCATAATCTTTAAGAATTATTAGTAAGAGCTATCTGTAAAGCACTGGCAGCTTTAAATTGTTTTTCTACATAGAGCACTAAGATAATTTGGCATATTACTGTAAATGTGAAATATCATTAGAACTTTTTGCCCACTGAAAGGAACATCTCAAAGGAGGTTGGCTCCACTTTACTCTGTGTAGGGATCTGTTCTCTCTGGCTTTACTTTGTCTAATCACTGCCCCTGTGCTATCCACTCCTGACTTGATGGGTAAACAGAATCATATAAAACCAGTTTGGCGGGGCTGGAGACTGGTTTTAAGAAAGTCAGCAGTAATTTCAGGGTGTCAAGGAACTGTGCACATATACCTTTAGTTTTTACGTAGAGTTCAACCTGTGGACAAACTGGTGCAGAACTGTTGAAACAGATGAAACATGATACACTCTGCTTCCTTTCAGCATCTATATTGGAAAACGACTGAGCACACCTTCTGCCAGCACCTACTGAGGGAAAGAAAAGCCCTGGAAATGCGTGTGACCTGTGAAGTGGTGTATTGTCACAGTAGTTTATTTGAATTTGAGACCATTGTAAGCATGACCCAACCTACCACCCTATTTTTACATATCCAATTCCAGTAACTCTCAAATCCAGTATTTTATTCAAACTCTGTTGAGGCATTTTACTAACCCTATTCCCTTTTTGGCCTGTAAGACACCTTAGAATTTCCTAACAGAGTTTATTGTTGTTTAGAAATTTGCAAGGGCTTCTTTTCCGTAAATGCCACCAGCAGATTATAATTTTGTCAACAATGCTATTATCTCCAGTTAGTACCCCAGACTTAGACCTGTATCATTCATGGCATAAATTCTATTCTTGCAACATAACTATCATCTTGCCCTTAAAATGAGATCAGGTTAGCAAATGATATAAAAAAGCTTTGGTTTTTTTTTTTTTTAAGACAAAGGCAAGCTTCCCTAAGCTTGAATTTATAGTTATTAAAAATAAAACAAAAACAAAAAAAAAAGCAAGACATAGAAAAAAATATCCTGGGCAATAAAAAAAATTATTTTAAACCAGCTTTGGAGCCACTTTTTTGTCTAAGCCTCCTTGTAGCGCCTTTTAATTTATAGGAGGCAAGCTGTATAAATGATAGGTATGAAATAGGATAAGAACTAAAATACATCAGCAGATTTTAATACTAGTATGTTGTAATGCTGTCTTTTCTATGGTGTAGAATCTTTCTTCTGATAAGGAATGTCTCAGGCCTAGAAATATATGAAATTGCTTTTGAGATTTTTGTGTGTGTGTTTGGTATTTTTACGTTTATTAGCTGCATGTGAATTTTTCATGACTTTCTTTAAACTTTTTTTATTTCTTCATTTTTTCTTTTAAGAAGAGGCTTTTCCAATTTGTGATGTTAATACAGGCTTCTTGTTTTAGGAAGCATCACTTATACTCTGAAGCCTTTAAACTCTGAAGATAATTGTTTCAGAGTTATTCCAAGCACTTGTGCAACTTTGGAAAACAGACTTGGGTGGTGGGAACAGCTGACAAGGTTCTGAAAAGATGCCATTTGTTTCCTTCCAGTCTCTCACTTATTGGTGTTTGCTCTACAGTCTTCCCAAGGTGATTCCGGTGGTCCTGCGGAAACTGCTGGTTTTCTTATGTAGCTGTCTTTTCAGTTATATTAAACTCTTGAAATTCCAGAACACTCAACAAATTCCTTCAATTATATACTTCTTTATTTCTCAAATGTGAAGCTTTAGGACCAAATTATTAGAAAGCATCAGGATTACCAGTTATCTCAAGTAGATTTTATTGGCATTCAGAACACATGGCATGACTCTGAAGGACACTACTATATGTTTTATATATAAATAATTACTGTTTATGGTATAGACATTGCTATTGAATATTTAGAAAAGCATTGTTAATTTTAAAACTAGCAATGTATAAAGTGCATCAGGTTGACTTGAATAAAAACACTATGACAACCAAGTTTGCCAGTTTGCAGAAACTATTTAACTCTTCTCTCTGACATCAAGGTTTGTAACATTGATGTTATAGTGGAAAGTAACATACAGATTAAACAACAAAAAATTTTCTATCTTTTTTCAAGAGTATAGCTGGCTATCTTTAAGAAAGATGATATATCCAAAGTAGTTTTCTGAGGTTTATTTTTCCCTCTAGCATTTGATGTCTAAATAATTTTGGATATCTTTTTATTATACCTTGTTTCTGTCTTACTCTTGAAACTGGTAACACTTGATTTGCCTTCTATAACCTATTTATTTCAAGTGTTCATATATGAATTTCTTTAGGGAGAAAGGAAACCTGATGGCCCACTGATTTTGAAAATCCTGAATAAAGTTGGAAAGGCTAATGAAGTTAGGAGAACTAAATAGCTAAACTGCTACAGTATACAATTTGTATTACAATTGGCATCATGGGAGGGAAAAGTAAAATTACACTTTAAATAAAAGCAGCTTTTTACAAGCAGCACATTGCGCTCTTTCCAAATTCAGTAGCAATTCTATCAGTAGTACAATTGAACTTGGGTATATTTCCTTCTTTCAACATTGAAAATAAGTTTAGCTTTTCCCTTAAAGTGTCTGTGAAATTATGGAATATTACTTAAAACACGAATATATCATGACAGTAGAACTTACTGTACGATGAGATCATGCAGTATTTATTGATAGCCCTAACATATGGGTTGGATGTTTTTGTTCCTGCTTAGCTTTGCGTTGAACGGAAACAGATTGTATGATTGGAAAGGAGAATTCAACAATTTAACAGTTGAAATTTTAAGATTAATGTTTAAAAAGCTTTACACCTGTTTACAATTTGGGGACAAAAAGGCAGGCTTCATTTTTCATATGTTTCATGAAAACTAGCTTAATATATTTGTAAATAGAATCAAAAGCAAAACTGCACAAACTTGCACAGTGAAAAGTGCAACAAGTTCCCTTGATTGCAGTAAAAATATTTATTCTAAAAAAATGAAAATCCAAGACTTAGCCAGTCAGATGAATTTTTAAATGATCCAGTTGTAGAAATTATCGGAATTAACTGAGCCAAAGTGATTATGCATTCTCCATCTATTTCGTTAGCACTTTGTATCATCATATACAGTTTACAATACATGTATAACCTGTAGCTATAAACATTTGTGCCATTAAAGCTCTCACAAAACCTTTCCTGTCAGTATATCGTTCTTATGTCACGCGTGTTGCCTGGGAGTTTCGTGGCGACGAGGCCTGCCCTGCCTACACAAAGCTTTCCTGTTAGGGTCGCAGCGCTGGACTGCCTGACTGCGCCCCAGAGTAGACGGGGCTCCCCTCGGGGAGACGGTCACCACTCAGTGTGGTTTTTTGTAAGTGCTGTCGTAGCAGCGTGTGTGAAGTATTCTGGGACTGTAACATTCAGAGTGTTTGTTCTCCCAGATAGTGGCAGGATGGTACAGAGGGGACGATACAGGGAAAGACGAGTAAGCGTTCGACAAGGGCGGGAGGGACGCGGGAGCTTGCCCAGTAAGGGAATGGCGGCGGCTGCTGACACCTGTGAAAAGATATTCTGGAAATAGCAGGGAGTTCAGTGTGGCTAGAAGACAGGATGTATAGGGAGGAAACTGAAAATGTAGGTTAGTGAACCAGACTGAAATTTACCTGCCCTACTAGGGGTAGTACTTCATCATGTAGTCAGTGGGATGCCTTTGGGGGTTTACTTTTTTTAAACAGGGAAATGATTTAGACTTATGTTTTAGATGGTCTTGCTGTCCAGTGAAGAAAGAGTAGCAGAGGCAAGGAGACCAGTCGGTTCTCCAGGTGAGGAATCAGGGCCGGCCTGGGCGGTAGCCAGGGGACAGCAGGGTGGGCCAGGGTACAGGTGAGGGATGAAGCTGAAGCAGACAGGTAAGAAGGTGGTTAGAGGGGAGGAGGGCCGGGTGCTCCCGCCTGTGTGCGTGGCCTGAGTATGTGTATTGATGCCATTAATTGAGGACAGGAGAAGAAATGGGGTCAGGGGAGGAAAGATTATTTCAGTTTTGAGTGCACTGAATAGGAAGTGTCGAGGGGACATCTGATTGAACAGAACCAGCAGACACTTACGTAGAACTAGAACTCAGGAGAAAGGTCTGGAGTGGAAAGAAAACACTCAGACGCATGTGCTTTATATGTTATATGATGTTTAAACATTGACCACCGGGAACGAAGAAAAGTTGTTAAAATAATAGCGAAATAAAAACAACAGTGAAGCCTGACATTTGAAGAGTGAGCAGAAGAGAAGCTCAAGAAGGTAAATAATATAATTAATATCATAGGAGAACCACTCCCCCCCCCCCCAAATAGGAGGAGGTGACCAACCCTGTCACATGTAGTGGCTAAGTAAGACGAATTGAAGAGAACCTTGACTGTGGCAATTGGATCAGTGCTATTGCAAGAGCATTTTCTGTGGGAGTAGAGGAGAGATCCCGGATAAGATTGCATTGGGTCAGAGTGAACAGCAAGAAAACGTTGGCTTGTCTGAGTAAACTTGGTGATGAACACAAGGGGGGAGTTTCTGAAGAGGAGAGGATTGTTTGCTTAGGTCGTGGTAAAGAGACAGGAGCAAGTTCATAGGCAAAGGAGAGAGAGCAAAGGGAAATACTGGAGCCACAGAGCAGAGGAAAAATGACACAGTGGAACACACTCCCTCCTGCTGCTGGAGGCAGCGGAGGGCCTGTGGTGAGGACTCGGATGGGAGGTGAACCTTGGGAAGGGAGAGTTCCCAAACCCACCCATCTACAGTAGGAAATGAAGATGTGGGCGAGAAGGGGTGAAGAGAGGTGGAGTGGTAAGTTGAGGAAATCCACCCCTGGGGGCTCCGTTTTGTCCATGAGGACCGTCTGAAGAGGAGGATGGTGGTAGACACTGTAGGAAGATGGGGCTGTTTTCCATCGAGGAGGCCATAATGAAAGTGGAAATCCTTGAATGGCTCCTGCCTTCATCCTCCAGCCCAACCAGACTCGTAGGTCAAGTGGACGGGCGGGAAGCCCCAGCCTGGCTCTGCCACCTTGCAGCCTGGTCCACTTGATGCTTTTAAAGCCAAGGGGCTGGATGAGGTGCTCTCTGAGGACCTTTGAATTCTGTATTTGCTGTTAGCAAGTTATGGGTCAGGCTAAAAAAGCAGGATTGGGACTGGACACTATGGACATCTATAAATAGTACTTCACATTCAATAGTGGATCAAGAATGTGTATGTTTATTTTAAATGTCTGCTTTATGCCTTTTGGTAAATGGACCAAAACGATGGACCAGAATGCAGAGAAAAATCTAGGTTTTGGGTTAGATGCGCTGAGATTCCAAATCTCAAATGCTTAATCTTCAGTAAGCCAGTGGGCCCTCATTCATGTTTTCTTTTTTCTTTCTTTTTTTTTTTTTTTAAAGATATATGGGGTATTGCTCTGTTGCCCAGGCTGGTCTTGCACTCCTGGCCTTCAGCGATCCTCCTGCCTCAGCCTCCCAAAGAGGCCCCATTCTTGTTGTTTTAACTTTTCTGTATTAATATTTTAGCCCTTGAGTGATTTATTGTATCTCTGCTCCATGAAAGGTGTGCGGTTCAAGGTATTACCACGTTTGTAGATTAATTATAAAATGTAGTGAAATTTTTTTGGAGGGGGGGAAGAATTTGTAAAGATTACCGTGTCTTTTAATTCACTATTGTTTCTTACCTAGAGTGATAAAAATATAAAGGTCGTGAAGTTAGCCAGTTTATAAATTCAAATCAGGGGAAAAACAAATTTGCCAAAGGCCTCATTTCTCCGGTTGAGAAAACAGAGCTCATCAGAAGTTGCTGGACAATGGCAAGTCCTGTAAATAACTGAAATAATATTCAAAGGGTTTGGGGTGAGTGGTGATAGATGGCTAAGCCTCAGGTCAGGTTCTTCGTCTTTGAAATGCAAATTGGAGGTTTGCCCAAAGCAGAACAGGCTTGGAAACTTGGGGTGAGGGAAGAGATCAGAAATTATTTGTTTGAAACGTCCTACCAAGTTATTTGGTTACCACTTAGTAAAAGGTACACCTCCTCCGCGGCTTACTTCATTCTTTGAAATGCTTTGCAAAAACCAAAAAGCTCTTTATCTCCTCCACCTCGATGGGTTTTACCTCCACTCCACTTACTCAATGTCCTGTCCTCTACTCCACCTACTAGTATGAGTAAGGAGAAACTGTGGACATGGTTAGTAAGGAAACAGTTTGAAAAAGAATTCAGAGAGTGATTGATGCCCAGCCAAGGTGCGGCTCATGGTCCTCAGGTACGTGGGAATGAGGCCCGGGACTGTGGTCAGTGCACATCCACCCAGATGTCCTGAACCCAAGACCCACACAGCCAGCGACCTGTCAGACCTGCCCTCCACATGTCCACGTCCTGAACTGCCCCCGCTGCTCACTCCCTCTTTCCTCCCAGGTGTCCCCTTCCCATGTCGTCTGTCTGCGAATTGCCCAGATCAGAACCTCGCCGATTACCCTTTTTCTCCACTCACACATGGGCCCGGCCGCCATGGCCTGTTAATGCCACCTTCAAAACACCACTCGGTGTCCCCTCCTTCCCACCTGCCACTGCCTTAATCCAGGCCCCAGCCCCTCTGTGGGATCACTCTGAGCTGTACTTTTCTCTCAGCAGCTGCAGTAATCGTCCCAAAATGCAAATCTGATCCTATCACTGTGTCACTTAAAATCCTTAAATGGGTCCCTGTTGTCTTGGGGATAAAGTTCAAGTTCCCCAAAGTGGCTGCCAGGCCCACCCATCTCCAGCCTCAGCCCTCCCCTCACTCCTGCCCACTGAGGTCAGACTGAAATGTCTTCTTGTTCCACAATGCACCGCCACTGTAAATGCTGCCTCCTCGCCAGGGACAGCCCTCACCCCTTCTCATTTCTCAGGGTTCAGTTCAGAGGTCACGTCCTCTGAGAAAGCTTCCCTGGTGACCCTCACGGCGCACCCCCACCAGGGTTAGGTGCCTCTCCTGGGACCTCCCAGGAACACCGGGCTCCAGTTACCCTGAGCCACTCCAGGTAAGTGCTGTGTCTCGCCCTCCATATCCCAGAATTGAGTGCTCACGTGATGCGTGCTAAAAATACTGATGGAAAATTACTGAATTTTATTTGCAACCTCAAAATACTTGTTTCAGGCAGTTTTATTGGATTTACCTGAAGCGGAATAGCTAGATATTTTGAGATAACCTAGGAATCAGGAATGATTGAGCTCTAAGGCAAGTTGCATAGAGTGGCGTGAAATTTGTGAAAATTTTCACTTTTGAGAGAGAAGAGGAAAATGTTTAAGAAACAATTAAGGAAAAGAATAGAACTCATGGAAACCTGAAATCTCCTGAAGTCACCTGGGTCAAAACTAATTGTTTAAAATTCTGCTTACATCCAGAATCTTTTCTTTCTATCCCAGCTAGGTGCCTTGTTTACAAAGAGTAGTCCCATCTGCTATTGAATTTTGTATTAGAATAGTCAAAAGCAAAACAGTACCGGGTGGTCATTTTTCTTTAATGATGGGATTGGAGGTAAGATTGAGTGTCCCTAACTTGAAAATCTGAAATCTGAAATGGTCCAAGATCTGAAACTTTTCTCTTTTTTTTTTGAGACAGTCTTGCTCTGTTGCCAGGCTGGAGTGTAGTGGCATCATCATAGCTCACAGCAACCTCAAACTCCTGGGCTCAAGCGAGCCTCCCGCCTCAGACTCCCAAGTGGCTGGGACTACACAGGCTTGTGCCATGACACCTGGCTAGGCCAATTTTTTTTTTTTTTTTTTTTTGTAGAGGCAGAGTGTTGCTATGTTGCCCGGCTGGTCTCGAACTCCTGGCCTCAAGCAATCCTTCCGCCCTGTCCTCCCGAAGTGCTAGGATTACAGGCATGAGCCACCGCATCCAGCCTATACTCAACTGATTTTGATCTGTGTTCTGACATTAAACACGGGACTGTGATTAATTTTAGCCATATAACATCGTCTGCGGGCTGGGGTTGCCTCAGATGACCTGAAATGGGACATCGGAGGTGTTTGAACTAAAACTCAGCCTGCAGAGAAAGGCATGGAGACCCTGAAGGTTTTTGTTTATCAGTGTTCCCAGTAAGTTATCTCCACTGCCTGTTGAGAAAATCTGTTGAGAACTTTCTTTTTGCTGAGCATCAAAGGTAGCTATTAGAGGAACAGTCCTAATAGATAGTTTTCCAGATGAAGGACTGCAGGCTCAGCAGTGTTAAATAATTTGCCCCTACCACACTATTAATAAATTACAGAGTTGCGATGCCAATTCAAAGCAAAAGCACTTTCTAGGCACCAGTCTTTCTTTTTTAAATCGAGCATCTGGGATTTCTTCATTTTTCCAAAACAATTCATTAGTATCAATTTATATCCTGAAAATCACAGCTTCCAACCAAAACATTAACTACTGCAGTAATTAATAGTCTTGTAAATACTTGTCAGCGGTTCTAATGGCAAACCCGGCAGATAACAGCCCTGTACCAAACGCCAGGCAGTGTTGTCAGCGTGGCATATTTTGATCTATGTATATTTGGCAACACTCATATTCCTTGTGTAAAGATAGATTTTGAGCTTCGAGCTATCTGTCCATTTGGGCATTACCAGATTCAGTGTTAGGAATAAATCTGAGGAGGAAAGATCCATATGCATTTCAGCCGTTTCTGAAAGTTAATTTTCATATCATCTGTGCTTTTTTAAGTGCTATAATGTTCCTGCCAAAGAATCCATATTTGGGGGGCTGTAAGTCAGAGTGAGAAGAGCCTGAAAAAAAACCGTCAGTATCGCTGGTTTCTTCAACAGTGCTGTGTGGGCCGTGTGAGTTAATAAACAAACCACCGTTTCGAGCGCCGAGGAGAGCGGAGAGGAAGGAAACGTGGAAACGTTGAGGGAGCCCTTACCCCGGGCCAGCCCTTGCGTTTCGAGCTCTTACCTTCTCCAATCCTCGCAACCCAAACCATTTGAGGTTTTGTGGAAGAGAAAATTAAAATGAACCAGGTTTCTGCCCTGCATTCTTTCCCGTGGAGCAGCTTTCGAATTCCTCTGGGTTTGTGTCCATAGCTGGGTAACCCTCCAACTGTCTCTCACGTCATGCACTCTCCCTGGTTGCTGGGTCAACTTTTCGTTCGTTGGTGGATGTGATTTGTTTTCTTTTTCTAGTGGGAAAAGAAATGATGTATTAATGCAGGGAGCACAGTCTTAAAGAAATTTCCAATATCAATGAATAGTGTTTTCCAAACTTTGGTTTCACAATTTGTAATCTTTGCCATTTAAATGTAAGACAGATGTTTTAAAAATTAGTTCTGTGTAAGAATAAGGGATCTTCTTCAGTCCACAAAAGCACACGTGACTCCTTTGTTTCATGCATTCTTTTAGCCAGCAAATATCCATTGTGCACGTACTACATGGCAGGGGCTCTGATGGGAAACCAGATGTATAGCCGTTGTATCAGTCACCTCTGCCCAGTGGATTTGGTATGGTCACACTGATGTACGTAAGAGTCTGTGAGAAACTTTATTACGAGCTGACAGAATGAGGTCTGCAGAAGGATAGAGACCTCCAGACATCAGGCCCTCTGCTTCTCCTAGGACCTCACTCTGCAACCACCGCTGCTGCAGCCACCACTGCTTCTGTCCTGGGAGCCCACCCTGGAGCACTCCCGTCCTCCTCTCGCCGGGTGCAGAGAAGTGAGCTTCCCGACCCTTTCCTCTTGTGTTGCCCGTTCTTGAGCCAAAATTCCCTATGGGTGCGTCTGATGGGGGGATTGCTAATGTCCCGGCTGCAGGAGAGGCTTGGAAAGCGAGTGGAGTTGGGATGGTCTTTCTCCTTCCTGCCCCACCACCAGGATTCATAAAGTGCTTGATTCGTCTGGCATAGAAAGAAGTTCACATGCTGAGTGGCCCGAAAGGAAAGGTAAATGTCGCCTATGACTGGATCAAACAGACATGGAACTTTCAGTCTAGCAGGGAAAGTAAACAGATAAATAATCTAACAAAGTATTAGGATAAGTGTTAGGGAGAGTTCAAGAAAACTCTGAGAACCTGTACCATGGGGACTTAAGTGAATATGAGGGCCCACAGGAAGTGGCCTTTAAACCAAGCCCTGAAAGCTGAGATGCCCGCAGCTGCCCGGGGAAAAGGGTGGACAGCATTCTGTGCAAAGGGAACGGTATATGCTCTTGAGGTAAGAAACAAATAACGTGTGAGTAACTGAAAGACCCCAAGAGTGATGACATTTTGAGCGTTGGGGAAAAATCGGAGAGACAGCAAAGGGATTAGGGCCTTGAAGGCCAGGCCAGTGATTATGGCCTTTATTCCAAGAGTTCGGGGAAGTCATTGAAGAGTTTTAAACAGGAGAACAATTGGCGTAGATTAGCGTTATTAAAAGAACACTCTTTTGAACTTAGAGAATGAACTTGAGAAGGACAAGAGTGGATGTGAGGTGGCCAATTAGGAGGAAGAGATTATAGTGGCTTAGAGCTAAATTTGTGGTGGAGATGAAAAAAAAAAAAACAAACCCAGATGGATTTGAGAAATATCCAGGAAATGAAATCAGTAGATTGAGTGAGGGGTGGGGTATGTCACCTGGAAGGGCCAAGGTTACTCCTAGCTGCTTCTGGATGATGGTTGCATTTCCTGAGGGACATCAGTCTGGTGGTCCAGAGTGACATCGGGATCGGCTTGTCAGGTGATCAAGTAGAATTGCTGAACAGACGGTCGGACACGGGGTCTGGAATTCGGAAGGCAGCTGGCTGAGATGGAGACTTTGGACCCAATCAGCTCTCGGTGGCAGGCAAAGCCACACAGTAGATGACGTGACCTGGGGCAGAGGGAAGGGGAAGAAAGGAGGTCTAGGAAGAGCCCCAGGGAACTTGGTGATGAAGGATTGGCACAGAGGAGAAGCTGAAAGAAGGCTGAGAGGAAAACCAGGCCGTGGAAACTGAGAGAAGAGTGTTTTTCAAGAGCTGTGATGCCAAATGTCCTAAGATAGTCAGTGGGGGACCGCGTAGCATTAGTTGGTTTCATCTACGTGGAAACCATTGATCTCAGCCACAGCCCTTTCTAAAGCTTGCTGGGGACGGGATCCAGGCTAGAGTGAGAGTAAGAGGGAAAGCCACGGAAACGAGCAGCCCTTTCTGGAAAACGTGGCCCTGAAGGAGACATAGGATGATAAGTAGAGGAGATAGAGCTTGAGGAAGGATTTGTTTTTTTAGGATGGAACAGATTTGAGCATATTTAAATATTAGTGAGGAGGCTGTGGATTAGGGTTCTCCAGAGAAGAGAACCAACAGGATTTGTGTAGACATAGAAATTCATTATAAAGGATCGGCTCATGATTACGGAGAACGGCAAGTCAGAAATCTGCAGGCGGCCCAGGGAAGAACCAAAAGCCGTGTCTGCTGGCAGGATGCCCTCTTGCTCTGGACACCTCAGTTCTTTTGTTCTCTTGAGGCCTTCAGCTGACTGGCTGAGGCCCACTCATTATGGCGGGCGCCCTGCTGAATTCAAAGTCCACCAATCTAAATGTGATGCTCATCCAAAAACACCCTCACCGAAACACCGAGAATAATGTCTGACCAAATATTGGCAGTGGGGTCCAACCAAGTTGACACATGAGTTCACCAGCACAGAGAGGTGTTGAAGATGAAGAGGGATGGAGGGGACAGGGTTTTGTTTGGTTTTTGACACATTAAGTCCTGTGACACAGGGAAGCATGAAGCCTCCACTGAGCACCCTCAGCTCCAAGGCCCTAATGGCTCTGTAAGGCAAATGAACAGTGATGTGCTTACTTTCCGTGCCATTGAAACCAATAAATATGGCTTGTAAAATGATTTTTAAAGACATATTTGCAACTACATCCAACACTTGGAATTACGACCATGGCTGGTATGTGAGTTTGATAACACTAAGCCAAGGGAGCTAAACTGTTCTTTATAATCAGGGAGAGGAATTTGAGGTTGGGTGTCAGATCAGGGTTCCCAGTGACAAGGGAAGAGACAGGAAGAGGAAAGAGCAACAGATGCTCTCTAACTGAGAAGGGCTTTGGGACGTAAATCTCTCCCTCTCTTTATCCCACACAAAATCTCCCATCCCAGAGACAGAGTGGATTATTTGGGGTGCGCTCAAAGAGACGTTGAATTTCATAACTGGGTCAAAACTGTAACTCGGAGACAGCACGTGAGAAACCTATGCTTATTATTTTTTCCATTTTTAAAAATTTAGATGTACATAAAGTAAAACTTTCTCTGTGTAGTGGACAGTTCTGTGAGTGTCGACATATGTATAGTTGCGTAACCATCACCACAATCAAGATACGGAACAGCTCCATCACCCCCCAAAATTCCCACATCCTCATTTTAAAAAACAAAATACTGGTTGGAGAACTGGAAACAACCTCAATCAGTGGTAGTTTTGGATGCTATATTATAGCAGTCACCTGACAAAATTGTTCAAGAAAAAAAAAGGATGGAGAGGACAAACTTAATATATACATACTAATTATACCTGGGGTGTGGTGTACTTGCAAGTGTTGAATCTATGTCGTTGCAAATATTCCTTTATTATTTATTTTTTAGAAACAGGGTCTCACTTTGTTGCCTAGGCTGGAGTGCAGTGGCACAATCATAGCTCACTGTAACCTCAAACTCCTGGGCTCAAGTGATCCTCCTGCCTCAGCCTCCCAAGTAGCTGGGACTACAGGCATGTGCCACCACGCCTGGCTAATGTTTTTTATTTGTGTGGAGACGGAGGTCTCAGTCTTGCTCAGGCTGGTCTCGAACTCCTGACCTCAGGCGATCCTCAGAGGACCAGCCTCCGCCACCTCATGGACAATCCAGCCTAATTGCCCCAGACTTGTTGGGTGACTATTGCAATCCTGTAAATTCTCTGGGTCTCAGTCTCTTCCTAGTGAGCATTAAAAGAAATATGCATGTAAAAGAGCTGGAGCTGGCATGTATCAAACGCTTCACCACAAGCACCAGCTGGAATAAATAAAGGGAAACAAGCAGGGCTGGGCTAGATGTGACAAAGATGGCCGTGCAGGTGGCTGACTTCACACTGGAGACGCCGCTGGGCTGGGGTGGTTTTCTCTATTTTAACATACAGATAAAATTCACTTTACACGGTAGATGAGCAGAAGAGATACTGTGCACACGAGGAAGTGTTTTTTAATAAAGCAAATGAAAATGTCAATGTTTTCTGGAAACTATACAAAAAGGAACCCCACAGTGAAGTTACATGTAATTTTGTAATGTAAATAATTAATCCAATTGCTAAGTACATGTTTTCATAGTTATCTCTCGTGCACGCTCTGTCTCTCTCTCTCCCGTTTTTCTCGTCCACCCTTTCTCATTCTTTTTCTTTCCAATCCCCTTTCAAAAAGGACTTGATATGCCATATCAAAGATGAGTATAAGATTAAAAAATAAATTGGAAAGAAAGGTAAGGAAGTAAAGAAGAAAAAATGCAAAGTCAGAGCAGATAATTATTAATTCCCCAAACACAAGCTTTATGAAGTTATACTTTTTGTTTAAGGAAGGATAAAAAATAATTGGTCTGAGCATCCTAGTGTCCAATGCAATGGGGCAAACACAATCCAATACATCATTCACACCGTCCAAAAATCTAAAAGCAAGCCATAGTTCTGATTAGTGATGCCTGAGAGATTTTTTTCTCTAGAGGTGTTAAAGTCCACAATGTCCTATAAATGCAATATCCCTAAAATAAATATAACACTGAATTTTTAAACAATGGTGACAAACCACAGCCTGGCTAGTGCAGAAAATAGAATCTTTTGCCTAAGTTATTGCTGATGCCATCTTGTCCTCGTGAGTTCTAGATCTTGTATGATTTTCAGAACCGATTCATAAAGAACAAAGGAAAAAGGGGTTTGTCAAACATTGGGAGCCCCAGGCTTAACCTCAAAAATCCCGAGGAGAATATTTGATGGCTTACATTTGCTCGCCAAAAAAAATTAAACTTGTGTAGGAAAAATACCATAAACAAAGCTCAATGATAAACTGGGAAAAGTTTTTCCAACACATACGACAAAGAGAAAAAAATTGCCTCTTCCTATAAGACGCCCTCCCTGATTCCAATCCGTGGGGAAGTGGTTTCCATGTTGGGATGCGGGGAAGAACGATCCCGGAAAGGCCTCTACGGAAGATGCTCCAGTATCATTTTTGGATCCTACAAAATATTTGTGAAAGCCCTTTCCTCAGAATCAGCCTTATCTAGGGACAGCACTCAACTTCTAAGGTGTTGGGACGCCGGGAAGCCCATATCATGTCCATGTTCGGGCAGACGCGTGACCTCTGCCTTAATTCCTGATGCTCTGGGACCCCAGTGGTCACAGCTATGAGGTTGGGGCTGCGTGGGCAGGTCCTTAACAGCCTGTGTGGGCAACCTCATCCCAACATAAGTTTTGGCCTCTCGTTCTGACTTCATATAAATAATACCTTTAAAATGTACTGTCTCCTGAGACTTCCCGAGGGCCCCTCAGTGGACTTCAAACTCAGCACGTCTGAGTTGGAACTCAGTGCTCCTCAAGTCCCTCCTCCTGTTCCTTACCTGCCCTGGGAGGAGTTACTGCCACGCACCTGCTCAAGCCCAAGCCTGGCGCCACCCACGCTTCCTCCTCGTCCCTTCACCACGCGTCTAAATGTGTCACCAGCCTGTCAACTCTGACTCTGCAGTTTTTCCAGGGCCCGTCTGCTTTCGTCTCTCCCCGCTGCTCGTCCCCCGGTTTGGTCCTTAAACTCTCTGCCCTGGGTTACGCAGCAGCCTCCGGATGGGCCCCCTGCCTCCACGTTCCCCCCGCGGCCAGGATTCTGCACGCGGCAGCCGGCGTGATCTTTCTGCAGAGCAAACCTGGTCGAATCACTCACGTCCCTCCGGGGGCTCACTGCTGCCGTTTGTATACAGGGCGCGGGGGAAACAAGCACATAAACAGATAATCTCAATACATTGTTTAACAAAGGCCATTTCAGGAGATAAATACAGTCAGGGATAGAAAACAGGGTGATGTCCTAGATGTGAAGGTAGATGTCATCATAGGTGGGGTTTGGGGAGGTTGAGATGACATTTGTGGGGACCGTGCCCTGAGAGGGACAGCGTGGTCAGGCGCCTCCCCCCGTCCTCCCCTGGCTCTTGGAAGGCGCTGTGCTCTCAGGCTTCCCGGCCATCACCCAGACTGTTCTTTCTGCCTCGCCGCCTCCTCTGTCCCTCTTCACTTGACTAAGAATTACCCTCCGGGTCACTTCTTTAAGGAAGCCTGCCCACCCCGTGGAACACTGAACTCTAAAGGACTTCACGCCAAGTTGCTTTGCAGAAGGTGTGTCCCACATCTACACGCCTCCCCGTGGCTATTGTCCCTTCCTCTTAATCTCGGCCATTTGGTTACACAAGTGATCGTATCTCATTGCTGTCTTAAGCTGAGTTTTCTGCTGGGCGTGGTGGCGAGTGCCTGTGGCCCCAGCTACTCGGGAGGCTGAGGCAGGAGGATGCTTGAGCCCAGGAGTTGGAGGCTACAGGGAGCTATGATTGCACCACTGCACACCAGCCTGGGTGACAGAGCAAGACCCTGTCTCTAAAAAAAAAGCATATGTTTTCTCTGATTCTAGTGTTGTGGTATCTATTTAAAAAAAGGACGGGCATAGTAATAGTACCTGTTTATTGTAAGGATGAACTAAGCTAATACGTGTCAAGAGCGTGGAGCAGCGCCCGGGAGTCGCGAGTGTTATTTCCTAAACACGTTCACGTTGATGAGATGCACACCTGTCCTCAGAAGGCCACCACCTGGGCCGTCCCGCACGGCCCCCATGTGGCCTCCAGTGGCCACCACAGTTAATTCTCAAGTGTCTCTCATTCTCCCCAGGAAAACAGGCAGAATTGGTTAACTTGGTTTTAAGAGTTCTTAACCTTGGTTACAAATTAATCAGCTTTGTGGACAAAACTTGAGCCAAGACTCAGCTGACAGTACTTGGAAGTGGTTCTGCCACTTGTGTATTGTACGGTCTGAGGACAGCTGGGCGATCTGGGTCCCCTATCAGGGAACAAATCCCAGCCAGCCTTGAGGGGCCGGAGGTGCTTGAGCAGTGCTCGGGCTGGGTGATGGTGCAAGGCATGCCGGGCTCGGGCAGTGGCCCTCCTCCTGCTCCCTGATCCCCTGGTGACAGCCCCAGTGGTGTTACTGCTGTTGCTGGCACCTGCATCAGCCTACTCAGTGACCCGCAGATCCTCGAATGCCCAGCCTTATGTCAGGGTCTGGCAATGAGTGTAATAGTTGACCTTGAATGCTGCTTGTCTTCCATTAATTCTGCAGGACTGTGTCTTCCCTGCCAAGTAACGGCTATGTCTCAGGCCCCTGCTCTGTGCTTGGCACCTGCTCAGGTATTTGACAGGTATTGGCCCCTCACAGATGTCTGTCTCCTAAGTCCTGGGACCTGTGAGTCTGTGACCTTCCACGGTGAAGGGACCTCAGCAGATGTGGTTAAACTAAGCATCTGGAGGTGGAGAGGTGACCCTGGATCACCCGGGGGAGCCCCGTGTCTTCACAAGGGTCCGTATCAGGAGCAGAAGGAGTGTGGGCATGAGAGGAGGTGACGTGGGCATGAGAGGAGGTGACGTGCTGGTGGAAACAGAGGTCGGAGGGACGTGGGGCCGTGAGCCAAGGAATGCAGGCAGCGTCCGGCAGCTGGGTGAGGCGGGGAACAGGTTTTCCCTGAGCGCCTTCTGAAGGGGCCCAACAGCCTTCCCACGGGACCATCGCAGACTTATGAACTCTGGACCTGCAAGGTAATAAATGGTTGTGGTTTTAAGCCACTAAGCGTGTGGTGAAGTTTGTTGCGGCAGCCACAGGGCAGCAACATACATGCATTCCGTCATTCGAACCTCACACCGTTCCTGAGAGGAGGATGCTGTGATCCTGCGACGGAGGGAAAAGTGGGGCTCAGGCCGTGTGGGTGGCAGGAATGCACCCCGGTTTGAAGGAAGAGCAGCTTCCTTCAAAGGGACTTTGGGGCTTTGGGGCCCTCCTGCCACCCGACACTCCCCCTTTTAAAACAAAAGGTGAGGTCAGCCGTGAATGCTTGGCTGCCGTGGCACCAGCGAGGTGGCAAGAATTCATCCCTGGGAAGGACTTAAGCTCTTTGGAAGGAGAGATGCACCATGTAGGGTTTGGATGTGGTTTGAATTTGTCCCCATAAAACTCAGGGTGAAATTGCACCCACCATGCATTGAGAGGTGGGGCCTGGTGGGGGGCCCCCGGGTCTTGAGGACAGATCCCTCCGGAACCGCTCAGTGCTTTTCTCCTGGTAATGAGTGAGTTCTGGGTCTGGCGAGACTGGAGGAGTTCCCAGTGGACTGTTCCCGAGCACTGGGTTGTTAAAAACCCAGATGCCCTTTGCGTTCTGTCTCCTTGCACGTGTCCACTTCCCCTTTGACCTTCTCGACTCTGTTATGACTCAGCACCAGAAGCCAGGGCCGTGCCCTTGAACTTCCCGGCCTGCAGAACCGTGAGCTAAATACACCTCTTTTCTTTAAAAATTACCCAGCTTCAAGTGTTTTGTTACAGGAACACAAAACGGACAAAGATGGGCTGTAAAACAATGAGACCTATTGAGATGTTCAAAGTTTATTCCCTACTGCTTTTCTCTCTCTCTCTTTTTAAAAGATGAACAACACCCCTGACCTTTTTGTTTATCTAAACAGATCCCTGGGGGTTCAGTGTCTTTTGGCTGTTGAGCATGGATGTGTCTCGCGAATAAATGAGGAAAATGTTCTGGTTTCAGTCACAGCACAGGACCTGGCACCCTGTTGAGCTCAAAGTTAACATTAGTAAGTCATTAACTCACCCAACCTCAGATCCAGAAAGGACTTCAGAGGGCATCCTGCCAAGCCTTGTGCCTGAGTGTTCCTGCCAGGTGGGTACAGCTACTTACGGTGGAGACCCAGGTCCCTCCTTGAATGGGCCATTGCTTATTAGCATAGTGAGTTAACATGTATTGAACCCTCACCGCGTGCTGGACACTTTTCAGCTAATGCCATGTATTGATGCATTTAATAACACATCAGCTCCTGATTTGACAAATGGGGACACTGAGGCAAGGCCACATACACACCACAGGGCAGAGCCAGGAATGGAATGCGTCGCAGTGGTTCAGAGCTCTGCTGTTAAGGAGCACAGCGGAATAGCCGAGGGACCTGCCCGAGATCGGCACGTGAGCAGCTTTTTATTGGGCGTGACTTTCCCCAGGTCCTCGCGGTCGGAACTTCAGTGGCCGCGGTGGCTGGGTGATGTTGGCCTCCGTGGCTATGTTTGTATTGGACTGTCAACAGATCAGTCTGGCCTTGAAAAGGAAAAGGACCCACTCGTTATTGGAGACTGATCATTCCCTTGTCATGTGGATTTTAAGACAAGTACATGAGAATGAGGACCTACCTACCAACTCCCGGCACGAGTCAGGTAGTGCACTGAGCAGGCCGGCTGGGAAGATGGGAGCATCCGTGTCGGGGAAGGTCTCAGCCGCCCTGTAAGGCTTTGGAAATGAACCAGGCAAAACACTGCTGGGCGTCCTGCCCTCTGGGGACAAACAGGAAGCTGATCTTTCTCTGCACCCCCACCCCCACAGATGGACTTCTGTAGCCTTTTCTTTTTTCTTTTTTTCAAACAAATCTGAGTTCCCTTTAGCCCCTGTCTTACGGTCGCCGCCCACACACGTCTGCTCTCACACATTCATCCTTCGGTGGCATTTTCTTTTATTGACTGAAAGCACCACGCTGTCTTAGATCAAGTCCGCAGACCCCAAGGCATATACGAAAATGAGTTATTGAAAGAGCCCTTCCGGGGAAAAGCTGTCGTGGAGAGAGAGAAGCCAGGAGAGATGGGGAAGGGTTGGGGCCCAGAAGGGTGTAACCTCAAGGAAAGCATAGGTTTGGCTCAATAGACAAAGGGAAGGTTCCAGAACATAAGCCGCGCTGCAGAGCTGACGCACTTTGAGGCCAGGTGTCAGCCTTGTATCCGTGTTGGTGACACCGCGGTGGCCTGGGCACAGCGTCTGGTCATACAGTGCAGTCTGGTGGCCATGGTCTTTCACCTCATTTCGCAAGGCCTCTCTCCTCCTCCTCATCCCCCTCTGCGCTGCACAGTGGCAGTTTTACCTTTGTCCTGAGTCACCTGGCCTGGTGTTCGGCACATGAATGTGAATAATCAGCGCGGGAAAATCAACATCTGGTCCGCGGGTGGCAAAGTGACCGACCCCGTGGCTGCCACGCACAGGGCCCCACAGTGGAGCAGTGATGAGTCTCCGCTGGAGCACAGGGCTTCAGAGGCCTGGCCAGGGCTGTCTCCCGACAGTCCACTGTCCCGGTGTGCAGAGATCGGCTCCTTACCGCGTCTGCCCCCGGAGGTCATTATCTGTGGAACGACGACCCAGGGGAGAGCATGTTAGCACAGGCTCAGAGAGGCTGGGATGCAGCTTGGGGAAACGAGTGTGGATCACATTTACCTTACAGAGAGAGAAGGAAAAGGAAGACAGAAAATAGTGTTTACATGTCATTGATTTGGAACCCATGCTAAGTCTCTTTAATTTTTTTTTTTTTTTTTTGAGACAGGGTCTCACTCTCTTGCCCAGGTTGGAGTGCTGTGGTGTGATCGTAGCTCAAGCTCACTGCAGCCTCAAAATCCTGAGCTCTAAACGATCCTCCTGCCTCAGCCTCCCAAGTATCTAGGACTACAGGCACGTGTCCCCATGCCCAGATACTTTTTAAAGATTTTTTTTTTTTTTGTAGAGACAGGGACTTGCTGTGTTGCCCAGCCTGGTCTTGAACTTCTGGCCTCAAGCCATCCTCCTGCCTTGTCCTCCCCAAATGCTGGGATTACAGGTGTGAGCCACTGTGCCCAGCCTTTGGAATGTTCCAGGCTTTATGCTTTTTGCCCACACCTGAGCCTAGCCCTACAACCCTGACTGGGTCTGCCCACCTCTTGCATTTCCCCACCATCCCACGTCCCTGAGGTCTCTGCATGCCTTGCAGCTGAGTCTACCTGAGTTACGTGGCTAAGATTACCCTCTGACCCCCTGGTTACATCTGGCTAATTACAGAAGAAAAGATCTCCCCCAAAGTCCATAGCACCCCTTTACTAGGGGTCTGGTCTCTCCCATCACACGCTTAAGCCTGACCCGGTCACTGTGTCCGGGCCGCACAGGATCCTGCCGGGCAGCAGGGGTCACGTGCCCATCCTCGAGGCCTGGGCCAGCCTCGTCCAAATCATAACAGCGGAACAGGATTATCCTGGAATGTGGGGATGAGTCTCCCAAAGCGATGCCAGGCGGTGCTCTTTCTCTACCGCTGCCCAACTGAGGGCAAGGGGAGGAAGCCCCGGCTGGAAACCCCAGCTTCTTCCTGGCGACGCCGGCCGTGTGGGCGGCTTACACACTGCACAGGCGCTGCTTCCGCCGTGGCCGCCCGTCTGGCGGGCCTCACACCACTCTGCTCGGGAAGCCGGCATTTGCCCCCGTTTCCTCACCTGCCCACGAGAGACAAGAGCCGGGCTGCCCAAGCAAGCGAGCTGGACTCAGCACCTTGGATTTCTTGAATTTCTTTACTGTTCTGGCCTCTGGGGCCATGGCATTGAGGAAGGCTGGCCACTGGGTGTTGCTCCTTGCACCATGTTCTCTGGGACCTGCCACATATCTGGTTCTCCTTTCACAGGCCTCTTCGGGGTGCAGGGAACCCCTAGTTGCCTGGGGCTCCAAACCACCTATTCATACCTCTCCCAGCACAGGCCAGCAGGAAGCTAAAACCGTCCCAAGGTCTATGCCTGGAGTGTGACTTCATTAACACCCCCCATCACCACCGCTGTCAGCATCTAAGCCGGCAATCCTCTTCCCTGCAGTGTTGTTCACCCTCAGATGGCCACGGCCACAGGCCAGCAGAGCTGAGAAAGACCCAGGACATCGAGTGCAGGCCCCTCCCTGTAGAGATGGGGAGACCTTCATTGTAACCAGAGTCCACCTGAGAGCCCGTGTGGGCGGAGCAGAGGAGCACAGGTGTGTCTTGAGCAGCACTGGCCTCCTGGACTGGGCGGACCTGCTGCCCATTTGGATGCCTTTCTTCCCTTTGTCATTGTCACAGGTGATGCAGGGCCCCAGGCTTGGCCCTGGGCTTTCTTATCCATGTTCTCTTTATTTAGGGCCCCCCATGCAGTGAAGAAAAATATTAGTATTCTCATTGACAATATCATCATCAACAGCAAAGTAATAATAACAGCTGTCCCTTATTGAGGACTTGGTTTGGGCCAGAACCTGTATTTGGTCCTTTCTGATGGATCAGTAGCTCATTTACTCGTCCCACCTGACAGGTGTGCACACGAACATCCTGCGGGTCAGAGGGAGGTTGAGTAATCTGTCCACGTTTCCGAGCCTAGGACATGTGAGCACTGTCATATGTGAGCTCCTGCTTGAGCCAGAAGTGGGGCAGCCTCAGCCGTGGAGGCAGCTGGGGGAAGAGGATGAATATTATGTTCTTTCTTCTCTTCTGCACAACCTACGCCTCTCCCCAAATTCCTGCCTATTCCCTATATCCATTTTTCTTAAAAAAAAAAACTTTATTTTTTAATTGTCTAAATAATAATGATAATTATTATTATTTTTAATACAGATGGAGTCTGACTATGTTGCCCAGGCTGGTCTTGAACTCCTGGGCTCAAGTGATCCTCCCACCTTGGCCTCCCAAAGTGCTGGGATTACAGGCATGAGCCACCACGTCTGGCCTAAATAATTATTTTTTTCCTTATCCCCATTAATTTCTTCTTTTTGATTTCCTTAGGTTTATTTTTCATGTGTAAGTGTTCTCTGTGTTATTTTCTAAACAATCTATCATTTTAGTCTTGAGTTTTTCCTTGACCTAAGAGTTCCAGAGAGGGTTTTTAAATTTCCAAGTGTTTTTAACCTTCTGTCATTAATTACTAGTTTTCTTGTAATGCAGTTAGATATTATTGCAGCCTGTACAGTTTCTACTTTTGAAATGTATCGAGTTTTTAAAAAGAATATATATTCTCTGTAAAAGTAAATACAGAGTTCCTAAAACTATAAAACTCTTAGAAGAAAACATATGGGAAAAGCTTCATGACACTGGATTTGGCAATGGTTTCTTGGATGTGATACCAAGAGCATAGCCAACAACAACAAAAATAGATAAATTATACTTTATCAAACTTAGAAACTTTTGTGCATCAAAGGACACTATCAACAGAGTGAAACGGCAACCCACAGAATGGAAGAAAATATTCCCAAATCATATATCTGAGAAGGGGTTAATATCCAAAATATATAAATAACTTCTACAACTCAACAACTAAAACTGAACAACCTGGTTCAAAAATGGGCAAAGGACTTGAATAGACATTTCTTCAAGGAAGATATACAACTGGCCAAGAAGTTTATTAAAAGATGCTCAACATCTCTAATCATCAGGGAAATGCAAATCAAAAGCACAATGAAATACCACCTCATACCTATTAGGATGGCTTTTATTTAAAAAAAAAAAAAAAGAAGGAAAACAACAAGTTGATGATGTGGAAAAATTGGAACTCTCGTGCATTGCTGGTGGGACTGTAAAATGGTGCAGACACTATGGAAAACACTGAAAGCTCCTCAAAAAATTAAACATAGAATTGCTATATGATCTAGCAATTTTTTGTTATTGTTGTTAACAAGTGGCTACGAGGAAGGGACCCACGTGGCAGTTTCCCCAGGGGATCGCAGATCAACCCACATCTGCACGAGCCCGCTGATAGCTCAGCTGCTCCCTGACCTGCTGGGAGAAACTCCAGTGAGCTCCCGGATTCCAAATCCCCCACTTTTAGGACGAAGATTCCTGGAGACTTTGTCCACCCCTTTCTCTCCCCATTTCCCTCCATTCCAGACCCGGAGGGAATGTCTATCTTGGCCCTGGGTTTGGGGAAGGCCTGGCTGCGGGGGGAGGCCTTTCTGCAGAGATCTGACGGTTGAGGAACTGAAGCTCTGTAGCAAATATTCATACGAAGACCCCCAGGCACCGAGGCAGGAGCTCGAGGTCTTTGCCCAGGCCCGTGCGTGCGTGCGCCCTGCCGAGCGCGGCCCTGCGGGACGGCCAGGCCCGGGATGCCCGGAGCTCCACGCTGCCAGCACCCGGGTCTCTGCCCTCCCATCACAGCTCCCGGGGCTTTTCTGTCTTTGCCTTTCTTTTGAAAATGTGATTTCCTCTTTTATCACTTGTAGCAGAAGGTTAAAGTCCAAGACGACCCTATTCCCTGGGCTTCCTCGGTCTAAACATCCCTGCCTAAACTCCGCCTCCACTCCAGCTCTTCCTCCCTGTCCCCTCCCGCACCACCAGGCCAGCGGCTCCGGGCGGCGCGGACAGAGGCATCGCCTGTGGCCACCTTGCCCTGGGCCTTGAGGAGGACGACATGAGCCCGACCTTGGTGGAGTCACCTCTCCTCTCCACGCCCCCGTTTCCTCCCCTGTGAAAAGGACCCTTCCCCGGGTTGTGTTGAGGCCCGAGTGAGGTCATTTCTGGGAAGGCGAGCTCTCAGTGCCAAAGTGCTCAACACGTGACGACTTTTCGGCTGGCCGATTAGGGCTCCAGGGGGGACGCGTGGACCCCCGCCCCGCCTGCGCCCCAGCCCCCTGGTGTCTTCTGCGCCCGAAGTTGCCGCATCCCCGGGACTCGATCCTGCCCCCGCAGCTGCGCTCGCACGGTGACCGCGTGGACACACCCGGGACTCGATCGCGCATCCCGGGACACAGGTTTTTTCCCGGGGGAAGCGGCCAGGAGAGGCCCGATTGGCCGCGAGGGTGGGACGAGCGGTGACGCGCGGGGCGGGGCGGGGACCCGGGAGAGGGGAGAGGGGCCGGGAGACCGGCGGGGTGACCTGGAGCGGGCGGGGCTGGGTGACCTGGAGGGGCAGCGGCGGGATGCGGAGAGAGCCCACGGTGGGGGCGAGGAAAGCGGGAGAGGAACAGGGTGTGGACAGAATAAGGGAGGGGTGGGGCAGACAGGGACCCGGAGCGAAGTGGGGGAGGGGCCAGCGGAAGGGGAGGGGCGGGGGCTGGGGGTCCTCCCTGGCTACGGAGACCCTCGTCCTTGGGGAACGATTAGTGGGCCCCTGGGGGAGAGCAGGCGCCCGAGCTCTGGGGGGTGCGTGGCCCGGGAGGGCGCGAGCCCGCGACCAGGTTCCAGCCGCCCCATCCCTGGCTGCGCGCAGTGGCCCGCGCGGGTTGCGGGCATGGCACGTTTCTGGGCGTTTCCTGCCTCCCAGGCCCTGCTCACAGCCGCCCCTGCCCTGCCCCGCACGTCGGGGCCTGTCCCAGTCCTCGGTGGCAGGTGGCGGGCTAGGGGACACTCAGTGACCCGGAGCGAGGACCGACCGCGTGCTCGGTGCCGGCCGGGATGCTCGGGATGGTGGAAGCGGCAGGAACACCCGGCCCCCCAGGACCCTGACAGAGGGGCCGCTGCCTGCAGGGGTCCTGGATGGGGCCCCACTGCGGGTGTGTGAGCTTCAGCGCAGGTTGAGGGGCCGTGGTCGGTGTGAGCCTTGAAAGCTGGGACGATGTGGCCGGAGAGGTGGGCCCCCAGGAGGGGGACCGAGGTGATGGAGGCACGAGGACAGAGGGGCGGGAGGGGAGTGGGGAGGCCTCTCTGCCCTCACCTCCGTACGGCCTGGGAGGGGCCTTCTGAGCCTCGACGTCCTCATCTGCAATTCGGGCCCCATCTCGGTGTGGTGAAGAGTCACAGCCCACGGGACACTGCAGTGCTGCTCCCAGCATGGCGCTGCCGAATAAATGCGGTCCCTTCTCCTTCCCACACCTCTTAATGCTCCCCACTAGCTGGCACTTCCCAAGCTCATCAGACAAGAGTCAGGTAGAACAGGTGCTTTTGGGGGATGGATAAGAATTCCCTTACAGACTGGGTCTGAGGAAGACTTGCTGGTTATTTGTTAGGGATTCTTATCACGACAGAGGGAACGTACTGATATTGTCTGTTTCAGAGTGGACACACACACACACACACATTGGATGGCTGCGTCTCTCTCCTAGGTAGATAGACCCACCCTCAGCCAGGATTCCAGCTTCAGTGGCCACAACATAATAGGGTCTGAAAGTTGGGTCCACGGGAGAACTATAGGCACAAGTGCTGGTACCAGCCTGGCCCCATGTCCAGGACACAGCACAGAGCAGGGTGACGTGCCTGAAGGCACACAGCTTGTGGGTTAGGCGTTGTGGGATTTTGACCTCCCTGAGTCACTGGGGTGTTGAGAATGCCTCGGTAAGTCATTGTGGTGACTCAGTTTCTCCATATTTAATTTGGGAGGGAGGACACTGGCTGTTTAACTTCCCTTAGGATAGGTGCCATTTTAAATAGCTCCTCCCGAATCATGGCAGTTGGTGGGCGGGAATGTTGTCTCTGTGGGATGGGGCAGGTGCAGCCTGCTGGTGAGATCAATGCCCTGGTATGGCTGGAGCGACACAGAGGACCCAGGAGGCAGCCTGGCAGGAAGGGTGGCGTCGTCCCCTAAAGGGAGGGGAGGAGGGAAGTTGGAGCGATGTGGCCAACCCTTCCCAGAGGGAGACTTCACCGCACTGGGGTTCCCTGGGGGCAGAGTGTGGCCCTGTGAATGCCCCAGACACCGGCCAGGGCAGGTGAAGCTTCCATTTGTGCCAAATGTGAAACTGGTTTAGGAAGTAGCTTGGTTAGGGAGCTACTTGTGGCTGAGCCACAGAGGACGACCAGAAATGCAAACAAGTGTGTACACCTTCTTCCCTTGTGAGTGCACCAGTCGCCACGCCCTTTTGGGCCTGGCCCCAGCCTGGTTTCCTACTCCAGGGGGCCCTGCTTTGATGACAGGCTCATTCCTAGAGGTACTGTCTCTGGGCAGAGCTTTATGTAATGCTGGTGTCAGCTCTCATGTCATTGAAACACTTCAGCGGCCCCTAAGGGCAGCGTGGAATGGCTTGGGAGAGCCTTTGTCATCTGTGTTCTGAGAGCTCATTTATGTCTTTATACCTACAGGAGACCTAAAAATAATCTCTCCCTTCTCAATCAATCCTTCCCATCCTTAAGGTTTGTCCTGTGAGCTCACATAGCACTCAGAGTCGTTTCACACACGTGTGATCGTAAGTTACCTGCCATTTTTAGGTTCATGAGTCTTAACTTCTTCTCTTCTGGGACCTAAGTTTCCTGATGGCAGAGATGCTGTGAGATATATTAATATCTTTGTATTTCTACAGCACCCAAAACAATGTTGAATGTATTTCAGGCTCTCACTCAGTACTTACAAATATAACCATGGTAGGTTGAATTCACTTCCTTCTCCCCTTACCCTCTTCCTGAGATGGGACATGTATCTCACCCGTTCCTGGGACCCTGGCTCATGCCAAGCTAGGATGATAAGACAGGTTCTTGGTAAGATGGGGAAAAGGCATTACTATAATAACACATTAGAACTGGGCTCAGAAAAGGAGTCAGCTTCAGCAAGTTTTTTTTTTTTTTTTTTTTTGAGACAGAGTCTTACTCTGTTGCCCAGGCTAGAGTGAGTGCCATGGCATCAGCTTAGCTCACAGCAACCTCAAACTCCTGTTCAGCAAGTTTTTACTTATCTTTGCAGGTTAATAACACCCAGCCCTCAAAACATAGTGACTTCAAACAACTGTTTCTTTGCTTATGAATCTGCCATCTGCACTGGGCTCAGGTGGGCAGTTTGGCTGCACGTTCTTGCCTGGGGCCACTTGCCTGGCTGACGTTGGATGGGAGCCCAGATGGGGAAGTCTGGGACAGCCTCACTCCCACGGCTGGCCGGGGGCTCTGGCTGTCAGCTGGAGCCCCTCGGTTCCCATCCACAGAAAAACGATCCTTTTTGTGGGCCAGTCTGCTGCTTGACAGTGTGGCAGCTGGGTTCCAATAGGACAAAACCAGACACTGCGAGGCATTTTCTTGCCAAGGCTTGGGAGTCACTCGCTGTCACTTCCTCTGCATTCTGTGGAGTAAAGCAAGGCACAGGGCCAGCCAGGACTCAGCAGGAGGGACGTGGGGTCCATTGATTTATAGGAGTGGCAAGAGTCATACCACAAGGCTTGCAGCATGGGAAAGATTATCGTGGCCATTTATTGAACCAAACTACCTCATCGAGACAGGTGTGTCTGTTAGAATTCCACCCTGAAGTAGCCAAGAAGGGTCCATTTTCCTCTACGTGATACTCCCGCTGCCCCCTGCCCCTCCAGCTTGCCAGATCTGTGTCTCTTCCAGCTACAGCCTGAAAACCTGGTGGAACTGCGGGATGCCCTGAGCCAGGGCTCATGATTCTGGCTGGATGCTGTGGCGAGATGGAGGCCCCATGGGAGGACGAGACGAAGAAGGAAGGAGATGAGAGAGGCCAGGATCCCAATGCTCCTGGGGCAACCAGAGGCAACGTGAGCAACTGTTGGTGCCATCCTGTGGTCTCTGTGTCAGGCTACAATGCTTTCATTTCTGATAATAGTTTACTTTCTCAATTTCTGTCCATTAGGGGCATAGGTTAAGTAAGTGTCTTGATAGATATTAAGAATTTCCTCCTGGCCAGGCATGGTGGCTCACGCCTGTAATCCCAGCACTCTGGGAGGCCAAGGCAGGAGGATCGCTTGAGGTCAGGAGTTCGAGACCAGACTGAGCAAGAATGAGACCCCATCTCTACTAAAAATAGAAAAAAAGTAGCTAGGCGTGCTGCACGCCTATAGTCCCACCAGTTCGGGAGGCTGAGGTAGGAGGATCACTTGAGTGCAGGAGTTGGAGGTTGCAGTGAGCTATGATGACGCCACGGCACTCTACTCAGGGCAACAGAGTGAGACTCTGTCTCAACAACAGCAACTACAAAAAGTTAAAAAAAAATTTCTCCTAATAGAAAATCTGGTGTCAGAAGAGCTGTGTTTAAATGTGTAAAGAAAACACACATAGGGTTTTTCTCTCTACTCTCAACTACTCTACTACTTCACTTCTGACACTAAATGTGTGGATCCTTTCCCCCAATTACTGATTTTCCAACACCAGCTGGGCGTTCTAAAATCCAACTCAATTCTGCCACTACCTGGAGTTAGCACAGACCTTACATACAGGTGAAGGGCTCAGTCCAGCAAGACTGCCCCCACTTCAGACGCCAGTCACAAACCCATGTTGTCACCTGTGCTTCTGACCGATCGGCTACAAATTGGAGGTTCCCATGACCCCATCCTTAGAGTAGGTCATTTGCTGGAATGGCTCTTAGAGCTCAGGGGACAGGCTTATTTACATTGAGCCATTATTGTAAAGGCTACAGCTGAGGAACAAACAGAGGGAAGAGATGTACAGGGCAAGGCATGGGGAGGTGGCTGGAGCTTCCTGCCCCGTGCCCCTGTGTTCAGCAACCGGGCAGTGCTCTGACTCCACCTTTTGTTTAGGCTCCTCACTAGGCTTGGCTGATTACATCATCGGCCAGTGATGGCTGCATTCAATCTCCGGCCCTCTCCTCCCTCTCCGCCAGCTGGGGGTGGGAGGCCTGGAAGTTCCAATCCTCTAATCACAGGGTTTGTTCCTCTGGCAACTGGCCCCCCAACCTCCAAGAGTCACCTCATTAGCATAAAATCTGGTTGAAAGGGGCATGTTATGAATAACTCAGGAAATTCCAAGTGTTTTAGGAGCTCCGTGCCAGGAACAGGACCAAGAGCAGGTATGTATTTCTTATTATAAACCACAAGACCGTATCACAAGTTGACATCTGCATTTTTACTGGGTCACCTAGCAGGAGCTCATCACAGACCTATGGAAGAGAGTAACACAGGAGGAGTGGGTGGGAGGGGCAGGTGGGCCAAGATGGGGGGCTGATGCCTCTTTCTTAAGGGAATAAAGACACTCGTTAAGTTAAAATAACTAAGTTTGGAGAAGCCACTAGAAAGAAACACTCTAGAATGTTAACAGTGGTTACCTCTTTGGGTGGGATTATGTGATTTTTTTGAAAAAAAAAATGTCATTTCCAAAATGTATGAAATGCATATTTATTATTCAGATTTAGAAAAAATTTATTTTAAAAGGACTCTAACTCATTGGAAGCTGCTGTCAGTTGGTTGTACCTTTTTCTTCTGCCTGGCAGGTGCTAGAGTCAAGTGTGCCTGGATTCAAACCCTGGCTCTGCCATTTGCCAACTGGGTGACCAGGGACAAGTTAACTTCTCTGTGCCTTTGTTTGAATCCTGAAAAGTGGGGGTCTCACAGTGCCTAATGCAGGCTGGGGTAACAGTTGGATGATATACTGCCTACAGAGTGCCTGAGGAAGCACATGAAAATGTTAGTTGCAGTAATGTTGTCATTGCTTGCACGGTCTGGAATGTAGTTAGCAGGGCCCCAAATGCCTCAGAGCAAAGAATTCCTTCTCTGAGTAGCCTCAGCTGTGCTCCCCTTAGGTTACCACCTTGTTGCTCACCCAGAGCTTGCAAGTAGCTGGGCCTCCCACGAGACAACAATCTAAGGCAAGGGTGACAAACAAAGGCAGGGGAAGTGTTTGTTTTCCTAACTTCTTGAACGAGATCCAAAGAGTCGGGTTCTTAACTGACTCAGCAGCTTGGCATCGGGAGACCTAGACTGGTACCTACAGGACAAATAACACAGCTCTGTCTCTGAGTTGGTGTAGAGTTTGGGACTTGCTGTTTCATTCACTGACTCAGTCGTTCATTTGGCTGTTAATAATTAGAGCCTGCTATGTGTCAAGCACTGTTGTCATCGATGAAAGGTGAGGACTGATCTCTGATCTTTTCTTTGCCCCCCCAAATTCCTTTCTAAGCGGGCCTACTGAGTCACTCCTACAAATGATCCAATCTCAGTAAACAGGTTTTTATGATGTGGTTTGCTTCCCAACCTGATTCTGGTAGACCATCATCGGAAAGATAGAAGACCCTTATCTTAACTCAAGCATTCCTTTCTGCTGATTCCTGGTCTTTTGGACAAAGCCTAACTCTTTCAGCCCATTGTCAGTTAAAGAATCCCTAAACCCACCCATGACTTGTAAGCCTCCACTTTGAGATGTCCCACCTTTTTGGGCCAAACCAGTGTACACTTCCATGTATTGATTTATGACTTTACCTGTAATTCCTGTCTCCCTGAAATGTGCAAAATCAAACTGTAACCCAGCCGCAGCCAATCCACTTGCTCAAGGTTTCTTGGGTGTGGCTTGGGGCCATGGCCCTCAAATTTGGCTCAGAATAAACCTCTTTAAATTATTTTACAGAATTTGGCTTCTTTTCCATTAACAAAGGCAAGGAATTGAAAAATTAAAAATTGTATTGATAAGAGACTTGAACAAATATTTGCACACCCATGTTCATAGCAGCATTATTCGAAATAGCCACAAGGTAGAAACAACTCAAGTGTGCATCAGCAGATGAATGGATAAACAGAATGTATTCATAGTTGACACATACAAGGGAATAGTATCCAGCCTTAAAAATGAAGCATATTCTGACACACACCTCAACGTGGATGAACCTTGAGGGACTTTCTATGCTCAGTGAAATAAGCCAGTCACAAAAGTCCAAATGTTGTATGATTCTACTTACATGAGCTACCTAGAGTAGAAAAATTCATAGAAAGAGGAAGTAGAGTGGTGGTTGCCAGGGGCTGGGGGGAAGGAAGGAATGGAGAAGTATTGTTTGAAGCTTGCAGAGTTTCAGTTTGGGGAGATAAAAATGTTTTAGAGATGGATGGTGGTGATAATTGCACAACAACATGGGTATAGTATAGCCATCCCAAAATAAGCCTCGTTGGCTTAAAGATTATTTTGAGCTGATTATTTTGAGAAAATGCAGACACAGGAGAAGCTCTGAAAACACAGTAGAAGTTACCCTTTGTAAGGGAAATTTAGATCTATACAAGACATCTTCATTTCAAGGCTGTCTCAATACCAGGAAGAGTGTAATTCTAAATCGCTAGAGACTCTTATCCGAGGACAAGGCAAGGACCTAACTCAGTGTACAAGCCCTGTTTACTGTACTTTTCCTGGGCATCTCCCCGTAACTGGCCTTCCCCAAATCCTCCTTTCTTTGTTTCAGGTGAAGATGGCATTTCAAACTGATTGTCTAAGACACCTCTTTGAGATTTACTCATTTCTCCCGGCATCTTTCACATATACATGTTATCAAACTTTTGTTTGTTTTTCTCTTGTTAATCTGTCTTTTGTTACAGAGGTCTGTCCTACCTAAGAACTATGAAGGGCAGAGAGGAAGTTATTTTTTCCTTGCCTTCGGTTCTTAATGTGAGTGAACCATACACTTAAACATGGTTAAAATGTTAAATTTTATATGTATTTTACCATGATTTTTTAAATGTAAAAAATTATGATAATAGCTTTACATAGTGGAATCAAAGCATAGAAATTAAGTTCATGAAAAAATTGACATAACAGGTTTAGCTTTTGCCATTTCTTTTCTTTTTTACACTTCTTTTGAACAGACACTTCAAACAAAGTACATGGATAACAAAAAAGGACATGAAAGATGCCCAGCATCATTAGTCATTAGGGAAATGCAACTTAAAACCATCGTAAGACACTATTCACACCTCTTACAATGGCTAACACGAAAAAGGTTGACCTAACCAAGTGTTGAAAAGGATATAGCACAAATGGAACTTTCATACTCTACTGGTGAGCATGTAAGAGGGCAAAATCACTTTAGAAAACAGCTTGACATTTTGTTAAAAAGTTAAACATATACTGCCCTATCACCCAGCCATTGCCTTCCTAGGTATTTACCCAGGAGAAATGAAAGCATGTGTTCATACAAAGAGGAAGCAACACAAATGCTCATCAACAGGTAAGTGAGTAAACAAATTGTGGTATACACATGCATGCACTATAATGTTACTCAACAATTAAAAAAAAAATGAACTGTTGCTACTCCATGGATGAATCTCAAAATAATTATGCTGAGTAAAAAAAAAAAAAAAAAAAAACAGGCAGAAAAGAATACATGGTGTATGATTACATTTAATGGAAACTAATGTCTGGTAACAGAGACCCCCAGTCAATGGTTGCTTGCAAATGACAGAGAGGGATGGGAGGAAGGAGGAGAAGATTACCAAGAGTCAGGAGGAGATTTTGGGGAGTGATAGACAAATTCCTTATCTTGATTGTGATTCTTTCACGGGTGTGTGCATGTGTCAAAATGTATAAAATTGTACACTTCTGTGCAGTTTACAGTATGTCAATTGTACATTAATAAAGCTGCTAAAGCCAAAATTAAAAAAAATTAAATTGCACACCAAAAATGCAATTAATAAGGGCCAGGCAAATGAAAACCACTGAGCTCTATGGGGGCATAAGGTAGAGCTGTGCATGCAGGTGGCAGGGGCAGGGGAGGCTTCTCAGAAGAGGTGACCAAGAGGACCAAGTGTTGCCAGGCAAAGAAGGGTAGGATAGGACATGGTATTTCATATGGAAGAAGACGTGTGTGCAGACTCTCAGGCAGGAGACTGTGGCTCAAACTCAGGGTGCAGGGGCCAGCAGAGAGACGTGAGAGGTCAGTGGGGAGCCAGCCATGAATGCGGATTTTATCCTGAAATTAATAGAGTACACTAGAGACAAGCAGGGGCTTATGGCACATGCATTTTACAAAGCTGCTCTGGCTGCAACGTGGGAAGTTAGCTGGAGAGAAAGCAGGGTGCAGGCTGAAATCTGGGAGTCTAGGTAGGAAGGGGTGAGGACAAACAGGTGGGAACGTGGCCCATGTCCCCAGCTGCCTGGATGTGTTCTCTTCCTATGCCACCACCCTTTATCTTTTCAACACCCTGGAGAGTTAGGAAATTTGATCCCAGCTTTACAGAGAGGAGAGCAAGACTCAGAGCAGTTAAGTAACTTGCCCAAGGGCACACAGCTGGAGAGCCGGGGAGCTGGGGTTTCCAGTCCTGTGGGTTCTGCGTCCAAAGTCGATGCTTGCAAGCATCTCTCTAATTTAGATAAAAGGCATCTGGGGAGGACCCTCCCTTCTCCTGCAGCCTGAAATTTCTCACCCTCACGGTGTTTTGTTCTGTGACTGTCTTCCTTGGGAGGAGGCAGGGTACCTCAGGAGTGTGTAACAGAGGATGTAACGTCATCTGGGCAGTCAGGAAAGGAAGGCTTCCTGGAGGAAGGGACATTCCAGCTGCGCCCTGAAGAATGCCCAGGAAGAGGAGGAGCCGGAAAAGGAACAAGATTAAGGGCAGGTGTGATAGGAGGAAGGAGGGGGTCTAGCATGGCGAGAAGGGCGTGTGTGGCTGCCTGGAGACAAACCATGGCAGCGCAGGCGTGGACAGCCGAGCTTCGGCGTTGCTGGGTGGTGGCAGGAGATGCAGAGAGAGGCGCAAGACTTGACACAGATGTGAGTTCTGTGTGTGACAGCTTAGAGAACGGAGGGGATGGGAAGGAGGCCGGGAGGGTGAGATCCTGCCCGCCAGGCAGCTGCTTATTGTGGTTGCCATGGAAACGTTAGACTGCAGACCCGGCAGCCTCTAGTCCGGCCCCTCTTATTGAAGATGATGACACTCAGGACCAGACAGGGGAACAGATTCACTCTTCCCTCCTGGCAGCCTGGAAATCTCCCTTTCTTTTTCTTTTTTTTTTTTTAAATATTGTAATGAAACACACATAAAATGTACCATTTACATTTTAACCATTTTTAAGTGGACAGTGCACATTCACATTGTCATGCAACTGTCTCCAGAACTCTCCCCATCGTTCTAAACTGAAACCTCGTACCCATTAAATAACTCCCATTTCCCCTCCTCCCAGCCCCTGGCAACCCCCGTTCTACTTTCTGTCTCTGTGAATTTGACCCCTCTGGGGACCTTGTGTGAGTAGAATCGTATGATGTTTGTTCTTTTGTGTCTGGCTTCTTTCACTTAGCAGAATGTCCTCAAAGTTCATCCATGTTGTAGCATGTGTCAGAACCTCTTTCTTTTTTAAGGCTGAATACTGCTGCATTGTAGGGGTGGAACATGTTCGGTTTATCCGTGCATCTGTTGGCTGACACTTGGGTTGCTTTTGGCTATTGTGAATAGTGCTGCTGTAAAGATAGGTGTGCGGGAGACCCCCTTCGTGGACATCAATTGTTGGTGCTTAGTGAAGAATAAAGACTTTGGCTGGCAAGTTTTGAATAGGAGGAAAGAGAACAGAGAGAGAAGAATGCTACATTTCTTCCTGCAGGTCAGCCAGAGGTAGCCTCTGTGCCTATGCATTAAGCACTCATTCTAGGCAATGCTCTCCTCTGCTCTTGTTCTGAAAACCGTCTACCAAGACTGCACACACTTCCAGCTTGAGTTACAATGACAGACGTAGCAGAACAGCTTTCATCCGTGAGGCGCAGGTTTGCCTTGGGGCGCTTCTCCTGGGGAATTCTCTGGGCTTCCAGGAAAACTGCCAAAAGCCCAGCTGGTCTGTCTCTGTTCTACCATTCGCTAGAATGTACCCTCCCTGATGGCAGGGGCGTCCATCTCTTTTGTTAATCAGTGAATCTCCAACACCCAGAACGCTACCTGGCACTCAAAAAAAAATTGTCAAATGAATGAATGAATGAATGAATGGCTGACTGGACCCTCTGTGTGGTCCGAGACAAGTCTCTTTAACTCAGGAAAGGAAGAGGCTGCTGGACTAGACCCAGACCCGGGAGCTTACCCAGGCTTTGGGTCTGACATGCATGTGCCCTTGACCTGTTATCTGCACTTCCTGTTTTCTCATCACTCACCTGCTTGCCTGACCTTATCAGGTGTCATGAGTGTGTCAGGGCATCATGTGAATAAAGTGCTCTAGAGATGAGTGTCCTTATTGTCCCCTGCGCTGACCTCCCTTCGGGGCACCTGCCCTGCGTCTATCAGTGACCTTTCCCCTTTGGGCACCTGTCACAACTTAGAACCTCCCCACGGTGGCCTTCCCTCCTGCCTTCCTGTTTTTCTCCTTGTATCCCTATTTTCTCAGTGTTTTGTGCTTGCAACTCCAGTCATGTCTAGCTCTTCCCTCTCCCTGGCCCTCCTTTCCTCTGCCACGACCCCTGGTCAAGAGTCCCTGCCTCTTGGGTGACCACTGCCAAAGCCTTGTCCCCATCTCCTGCCTCTGGACCTGTCTGCCTTATCTCACTTACGCTGCCAGAGAGATTCCCCCAAAGTGCCGCTCGGACCTCATCGTACCCCCACTCAAAAATGACCGATGGATGAACCGACTGCATCTCACCTCCTGGCCTGGCTCTCAGGGCCCTCCCACCCCTGGTCGCTCTGACCGGGTGTTGCACCGTGGCCCTGCGGAGCCTCCCTCCAGCTGTCCTCACCTGCTCACCCAGTCTGGGTATGCGCTGAACATCCTGCCTCTTTGCCCTTGCAGACATTGCTCCCTCTGGCTGGACCACCAGCCTTCTCTCCTCTCTGCTCTGTCGAAATCCTTCCTGTACTTCCCAGCTCAAATGCCCCACTGCTATTTCTGTGCTCACTGCGTACTCCTAGCACGTTACTCTGCTTTGGCTCAGAACTGTTTGTTTACGTTCCTTCCTTGCTCTCCTGCTAGAATTCCTGAGGGTGGGGAGGGCGTGTCTCATTTCCAATCCCACCACAGTCCAGTCCAACCAGCAGGTGGCAGTTCCTGGTTTGGGGGGTGCTCCTTGCTCCCCTTCCCTCCTTGCCCGGGTCTTGGATGCTGACCTCATCGCAGGGCAGTCTAGGCTGTATTCTCTGCGTCTCCCACTCTGCGTTGCCCAGGATCTGGCTCGGAGGGGCGCACTCATGTTTGATGTTTATAAAAATGGCTGAGAACCACAGCCACAGGCTTCCTTGCCTCCCTCCCCGGTGGGAAGCGGAGAGGAAATTGACAGAGCCCGTCTTCCTCCCGCCCTCTATGAATGGTAACCCCTGGGTCACAGCCGTCCTGCCGCTTCAGCGTTTGTGCTGGAGCAAGTGCAGTTGCCAGGACGGCAGAGGAAGGGGACAAAGGAGTTGCTCGGCCATGGCAGGGAACTGCACTTGTTGCCTCTAGTGCCCCCAGCCAAAGGCCTTTTCAATTAGACCCGACGCATTGGCTCTGGGCTGCCTTGGCTTCCTGTCACCACGGACTCTCTGTTTAATGTCTCAGCTGGACTTGGCCGCGTTGGAGATGGCAGGGAATGTGGCTGGTCCTCGTGGGTGGGTTTGCACATTGCCGTCCTGTACGTGTGCCCTTCTGCGGGCCTGGCAGCCTCTCTCCTGTCGGCCTTCTCCTCGGAAGCTCGTCGGCAGGGAGCCGGACTCATCTACTGCCTAGTGGAAACCAGACGTCCCAGCACGCACAGGAACAGACTGACTCAATGCTGCATCTTTCTGGAATAGCTCAGATGGTTGTTATTTTATTCTTTGGAATGGAGATGAATTGCTAAATGTGACAGTTAAATGTGATTTAAATTGTATATCTTTGTAAAGTTTTTCATATAAATTCACCAATTTAAAAAAAAATCCTTTGCACAGACATTTGCCTTTATTTTTGTGTTACTTGAGCTGCGGGGAACTGAGACTAGGGGACACGATTTTCTGTTTCTGAGCAATGTTGGGCATTGCCATTAGGTAGGCCGTTGGGACATCAGACATACGACATCAGAAGGCTAGAGCGGCGGGCAGCCTTCCGAAAGCAGCCCAGAGGTCCTCTTTGCAGAGCTGGTAGGTCCCATATAAATAGTTATCTTCCAATTTGCCAACACCTTGATCCTGTTCCTGCTTCCTGATCCTGAGTCCCCACTTTGAGCTGAGACTTTTGTATTAATCATGCTGTTTTATTTTCAGTATTTTGTGATGATTCGACATTTGGTGCCTTGCTGATGCTGGAGAGACTGCCCCTCCCGGGGCCAGCTCATTTCTAGAGATGGTAGATACTTGCCTGCAAGTGCCTTCCATGGGCACACGAGCCAAGCCAGAGCCCATGCCCCCAGCTGCCTCCCTGATGGAGGTCTGACACGCCAGCGTCTGCCCAACCACGCCAGGGCCAGGTGCCAGGCAGCTAGGGACAGCCCCTAGGCCCCAGAGCCCACTCAAGTTACCCAAACCAGCCAGTCCTCAGTCTGCTCACCCTGCCTTGCCTGGCCTTTCCCACGGAAACCACAATAAAGGCTCTTGCCCCTGTTTTTAACCTTGCTCCCTCTGCCCCCTGATCCACCCTGCTATTGCCCCGTGTGGCACCGTGTGGCGGACCACGCCTCCTGTGTCTAGGGATGTACACAAAGCACTTCTTCCTTCGTGACAGTCATTTTCATGTCTGCGTGTCTCACTGTACCTGATTAAAACAAATCCTGGACACAGTTTACAACAACTTTTGGCCTCTCTTCAGCTCAAATCTTGGTAACATCTGGTGGCACTCAGGGTAGGACTTGTCTCCTTGCCAGTGGCCCCAACTCTTTAGCCAAAAGGTGACCCTGTCATCGGACTCTTCAGGCTGTCTTCTTTCATTTCTCTCTGGCCAAGAGTCAAACCAGACACAACAAGCAGTGGTGAGTACAATTGGAATTATCTCACAGCGTAATTTGAGTTGGTCTAGAAAGACTCCAAGTCACCAAATAAACTGCACTCCGATGTCTGACTATTTCCCATCACCAAATCATCCCTTTCCCTTGAATATGACCCTCTCCTTTCTTCTCATCTTTTTTTTTTTTTTTTTTGAGACAGGGTCTTGCTGTGTTGCCCAGGCTAGAGTGCAGTGGCATCATCACAGCTCACAGCAACCTCAAACTCCTGGGCTCATGCAATCCTCCTGCCCCAGCCTCTCAGGTGGCTGGGACTATAGGTGTGTGGTGCCATACCTGGATAATTTTTCTATTTTTTATAGAGAAAGGGTCTCACTTTTATCCTGGCCTCAAGCAATTGCTGCCCACCTACCGCAAAGTGCTAGGACCACAGGCGTGAGCTACCATGCCTGGGTGCTTGTTTTAAAATAAGTTTTTTCAATTACTTTCCTCTTATATAGAAGAATAGAGAATGGATCAAAATGGCATACCTAGTACATGTATCTATTTCTCTTCCCATCCCAAATCCCATAAAATGACATATCTTTAATATATCTAAATATATTATAATTTATATCTAAATATATCTTTAATAAGGAGGTCCTTCAAGCTCAGTCTTTAGTTCCCTACCACACAAACTGACAGTACTTATTCGGAATAACATATATTCTGATTAGCAATAGATATTAATAGATTACAATGATTTTAAAGTTACAGGGTACAAGTAGAAATGTAGAACCATAATGTAGAATTTCCAAATCATTAGGAGAAAAATGCAATCTAGTAAAAGTTGGAAAGAAATAAAATAAAGAATAAGAAAGCATGGTAAGTATAAAATATAAAAGATAATTTGGAATAAATCTAAGTACACCAATAATCACAATAACTGAAAATAGGTTTAAATTTTCTATTAAAATCTCTCAGATTGGGTTAAGGAAATCTGAGACTATACATTTTATAGGAGATCTTCCTAAAACAAGATGTTATAGGAGAGTTGAAAAAAAAATGAAAAGAGAATGAAACAATGTAAACAAGTATTGAAACATCACACTGTACCCCATAAATATACAAAATTATTATTTATCAAATTAAAATAAATAAAACTTTTAAAAAATGAAAAAAATATTTTTAAGCAGATGTTAATAAAAAGAATGTTGAGCATTATTTGTATCAGATAAAAATCAAGTTCCAAATGAAAATTATTGTAAGAGAAGAGTTCTGTTTTTTGGTTATACAAGGTACAATTTACCAAGAAGTTATATTAATAATTCAGTCATGCATTGCTTAATAAAGGGGATACATTCTGAGAAATGTGTCATGAGGCGATTTTGTCGTGCAAACATCATAAAGCGTACTTGGACAAACCTAGATGGTACAGCCCACTACACACCTAGGCTATATGGTATAGCCTATTGCTTGTAGGCACCATTACAATGGCTACGTCACTAGGCCACTAGGCATTAGAAATTTTTCAGCTCCATTATCCATTATAATCTTATGGGGCCATTGTCATATGTGTTGTCCGTCATTGACCAAAACGTTGATGTGTGGCACATGACTGTAGTTATAAATCTGTATGCACTTAATAACACAGCTTCAAAACAATAAAGCATAAACTGACAGAAGTTCAAAGAGGAATGTATGAATCCATATTCATAGTGGGAGATGGAAAAAATTCACTGCTCTCAGATATTGACAAATAAACAAAAATTAAGGAAGAATACAGAGGGTTTGTCACCCAGGCTGGAGTGTAGTGCAGTGGCGCAGTCACAACTCACTGTAACCTTGAACTCCTGGGCTCATGTGATCGATCCTCCTACCTCAACCTCCTGTATAGCTGGGACTGCAGGCATGTGCCACCACGCCTGGCTAATTTTCCTTATTTATTTATTTTTTGTAGACATGGGGGGTCTCACTATGTTGCTCAGGCTGGTCTCGAACTCCTTACCTCAAACTGATTCTCCTGCCTTGGGCTTCCAAAGTGCTGGGATTACAAGTGGGCGCCATTGTGCCCCAGCCTGAGACTGTATTATTTTTACATACTTAATATACATGAATAAAAATCGGGCAGCATCACAAAGAATATCCACATTCCAAAATTGCAGGATGACCAAAACAACAAAAAGACTGCAAAAGAAAAAATAAAAAATAGAAATTACGCATATAGTAATTTAAGAATCCAAAATTGTTAGTAGTGATTATTTTCAGGGAAGAGAATTGGAGATGAGTATGGAATTTTTACATTTAGCTGCTTGAATTTTTCATTATTGAGTATATAATTTTGAATTGTTTAAAGTAACAAGTATAAAAAGTAACAAATGAACACATAATAAACTCTCTTCGTCCAATTAAAAAAAACACTAAGAAAAGTTATTTGGAAATAAAGTCACAAAAATCATTATGTAGCAAAAGCTGTGCATGATGAGAAAGCCTGGGTAAATGTACAGCCTCAAATGCACCAATTAGACAATAATAAAGGCAACAAAAGTGAACTAAGCATTCAACTGAAAAAGGCTTTTCAGCCCACCCTCCACCCCCAAAATAAAGAAAGGCGCTAGTCCAAATAGAAAGTACAAACATTGAAAAGAGATAAGATTGTTATTTGCAGTTACTATAATTATCTACTATAAACAACCTACAGAATCAACTGAAACACCCAGTCATCCAATAAATAAGAATAAAACAATGTGATATTTTTGCTCCTTATTTTGACAAAATTTAGATTTTCCACTGTTGATAGGGATGCGAGAAATAGGCACTTATGTATATAATGTTGGTGGGGATATAATTTGCTCCATTTTTTTTGAGGGGAATTCAGCAGAATCTATCAGAGTTTCCAACACACTTATCTTTTGACGAATAACTGCATTTATCGTTATTCTTTGGCAACACTTTCACATCTGCTTGAAGAAACTTGTGCAAAGAGTTTGTTGCAGCATTGTTTGAAATCACAGAAAATTAGGAGCAATCTAAATGTTTATCAACTCGTAACAAATGATCATCTATTTATACCATGGGACATCACGCAGAATTGTGTACTGACTTAGAGACTCTCTAAGACATATTTGTTAATTGAAAACATATACAAATGAAAAGCAGCTGTTTTGTCAGATACAGCTGTTGGCCATCTCAAAAGCAATTGTCAACTGCCTTTTTTGGTGCTGTTCCCTCTAGTGGTTGACAGAGTTAAATACTTCCCTTCCTAGCTTCCCCGGCGACCAGAGGGGGCGGCGGGACACAGTTAGCACATGAAACTTAGAAGTCTGTTAGCAGGTTTCTGGGAAATCTTTGCTTTTCTGATAAAAGAGCCAGAGACAGGAGCCCTTTCCTCTTCTTTCTGCCTTGAACACACAGGTATGTAGCAGGTGGACTGCGGGAGGGGGACACTCATCTTGCAGCCACAAGGTCACAAACGTGAAGGAAAGTCCCTGAAAATCATCCAGACACTGGGGCCACCAAACGTCAGTGAGCTACAGAACTAACTCTTGGATCTCCTTAAGTTCAGAATTCTTGGATTCTGAGTCAAATAAAAATATCAATTACTTAAGTCACTTTTAGTGAATGCTTCTAGATGAACACATTCCTAACTGATACGACCCCATATTGGTATAGGTACATCTATGTAAATGCAGAGAGAAAATTTGTGACGAGTCATACCAAATTGTATGTAGGGTTATGGCTCAGTAATGAAACAGGATTGACTTTTCACTCTACGTATTTTTTTAGCATTCTAGATTTTTTCAATAAGGAAGTTTTTAATGTATCAATCATGTGATCTAAGAAAATGCACAAAACATAAAAACAAAACCTCACTGTTGAAATTTTGGGATTATAGACAAATATAAACAAAAATAATGGCACTCATAGTTCTATCACAAAGCAATAAACATTGTCAATTTGCTCTTTTTTTAGTTAATAGAGTTTTATCTTTTGGAAGGTTTAGATTTATAGAAAAATTGAGCAGACAGCACAGATAGTTCCTATATACTCTCACTCCAGCAGTTTCCCTTATTTTTAACATCTTGCATTAGTGTGGTACGTATGTTACAATTAATGAACCAATATTGATACATTATTATTAATTAAAGTCAGGTAGTTTATATTAAGGTTCAGTTTGTGTTATACAGTTCTATGTGTCTTGACAAATGTATAATGTCATGAGTCCACCACTGTAGTATCACAGAGTAATTTCACTGCCCTAAAAATCTCCTGTTCCCCCTCCTGCCCTGCTCCTCCAAATCCCTGGTGACCACTGATACTTTTATTATCTCCATAATTCTGCCTTTTCCAGAATGTCATATAGTTAGATGCATACAGTTTGTAGGTTTTTCAAATTGGTTTCTTTCCATCAGCAATAAGCATTTACTTTCCTCCATATCTTTTCATGGCTTGATCGCTCATTTCTTTTTAGTGCTGAATAGTATTCATTGTCTGGATGTACCACAGTTTAATCTATTCACCTACTGAACAACATCTTGGTTGTTTCCAATTTTTGGTGATTACCAACAAAGCTGCTATAAACATCTGTATGTAGTTCTTTTATATGGGCATAAGTTTTCAACTCAATTGGGTAAATACCTAGGAGCACAATTGCTGAATTGTATGGTCAGACTAGGTTTAAATTTGTAAGAAACTGCCACACTGTCTTCCAAAGTAGCGTATCATTTTGCATTTTACATTTCTTGCCAGCAATGAATGAAGAGTTCCTGTTGCTCTGTAAACATTTGGTACTGTCAGATTTGGGGATGTCAGCATTCTAGGGGTGTGTACTGGTATCTCATTGTGGTTTCCGTCTGCAATTCCCTAATAACATGGGGTGTTGCACATCTGTTCTATGCTTATTTGCCATCTGTTGTTCTCTTTTCATAAAGTGTGTAACCCAGGTGACAGTTCAGGTCTTCTAGTCCCTTGAAAGTCAGATAAGCCTTATTAAATCCCTTATTCCAAGCTCTGTGAAAGTGCTAATGCCTTTCCAGATAAATTTAGACTAGATTAGAAGGAAAGACTCATAGAAGTGAAGGAATTTATAGTGCTTAACATTCTTTACACGTCTAAAGTATTGAGTGTTTTGCAAATGCCTTCCCACGCACCATCTCACTTGGACTTGGCAATAACCCTTGGCAATAATCCTTATTTTTAAAATAAGCCCATTTTAAAAATGAGGGTGATTAGATGACTTGTCCCAGCTCACAAAACTTTGAAGTGGCAAAGCTGGGACCTTTTGAAGGCTTTTCTACTCCAAGACTGGATAGAGCTCTTTCCAAGGCTGGAGCTCTAAGTGCCGGAAGGAGGAAATCAGCTATTATCCCAACCACCTGGGAGGTCAGTGAGTACCATTATCTCTGGCTGCCCTGAGGTCATTCATGTTTCCAAGTCCACACAGCCAGGAAGTGGTGGGAAGTCTGAGGTCTTTGCTGCTGCATCCAGGAGCTTGATTTGGGATGAAACTGGGGTGTGGGGTCTTCCTAATCCCTCCTGGGTGGGGGGCTCCCATCACATCCAACTTTGCATCAGTCAGGAAGGTGGGCATTCAGAGCAGGGTGTGGGGCGAGCGGTGCTCATTGGTTAGTGAGGGGATGAGAGTATTAAGCATGTTTGTTCCTTCTGATACTTTGACATCTTGGGGACTTGCTGACACTGGAGGGGCTGCCTCTCCCAGAGCTAGCCAGTTCCCAGAGGTAATACAGGACTCACCTGGGAGCAGGCCTTTCACATGCAAACCAACCAATGTATGGCCCACATCCCACCACTTCCTTTATCAGGCTGTTACACTCTAGTCACTGTTCCCCTGCTCTGATCTCCCAGAATCTACTACTATGCAACTAGGGGCAGTGCCTACACCCCAGGGACCAGTCAAATTATTCAAATTAGCCAATCCTACACCTGCTCACCTGCCTCTCCTGTTCCTCCCTGGCAGCCACAATCAGGGCTCCTGCCCACGTTCCCCTCTGCCCCCTCTGCCTCCCACCCACCCTTCCACACTGGTGCTTCCCTGTGTGGCCCTGCATGGCAGTGGGACGCCCCCCTCCTCTTGGAACTGTGAGTAACAAACTCTCTCCTTTTTCTATTCTTTTTTTTTTTTTTTTTTTTTGAGATGAGGTTTTACTTTGTTGTCCCGGCATGAGGGCAGTGGCGTCACATAGCTCACTGCAACCTCCAACTCATGGGCTCAAGAGATCCTCTTGCTTCAGCCTCTGGAGTAGCTGGGAGTACAAGTGTGCACCACCATGCTTGGCTAATTTTTGTGTTTTTTTTTGCTTAGATGGGGTCTAGTTATGTTGTGCAGGCTTGTCTCAAATTCCTGGCCTCAAGTAATCCTCCTGACTCAGCCTCCCAGAGTGCTGGGATCACAAGCCTGAGCCACCATGCCTAGTCCCACAGGCCTTTAGACATGCCCAAGCATAATAATTTCCCTGACGATTATTTATGAGCAATTGCTGTTTGCCAGATCCTCTTCTAGGTGCTGGGGACCCACATCAAATCAAATGGATAAAAATCCCTGCCCTCAGGGAGCTTATATTCTAGCTGGGGGAGAGATGGTACAGCGTGCTGGGACGTGCTGGGACATGCACGTGCAGTGGGGAAAGTACCCCAGGAGCCGGGGACTGGAGGTGGGTGGGGAGAGGGCAGCTCTAAGTCACGCAGCCCCGGGAGGTCTCACAGATGGTGAGGGGACCCACTGCCCCTCTCATCCCCTCACCACGTCCATGCACGTTGGCTGCCCCAGGAGCTATGAGTTAACCAGTGCCTGGCTCCGTGGTCAAGGACACAGACCTCCCGTGCTCATGACACCTGAGCCCTTGCCCCGTTTCTGGAGCTCCTCTGTGTGGGCGAGCCACAGTCACCTGCTGTGGGGTCGCAGTCTGACGTGTCGGTTCTTGGTGCGCTCGTGACCGAAGAATGACCAGACGCACCCACGTAAGGCAAGTGGGAGAATGAGGTTAATTGAGGAGGGAAAGATACAGGTTCACAGAGCAAGATAAATACGCCACAGGCGACGACCCGACCCGTTGTCAAAGCAAACGAGAAAGAGAAAAAACAGAAAAAAGGGGGGGGTCTTGGGTATGGTCTGGGCCTTGTTTTATAGTGGCCGGAGAGAACCTCCCGGTGGCCGCGACGTCACCACGGAACCACCCTGATTGGACACTTAGGCGCCTGAGTCCTACTGCGCATGCGGATCTCCCATGAGCCTCTCTGAAAGCCCGGGTCGGGGGTGAACCGCAACCGCGCATGCGTGTGTCCCTAGGAGACCCGGAGTCCCTCACTGGCTCCGAAGACTGCTGGGGAGTTTGTTTGCCTCCTGCCTTCCCGGGACCCGTGCTTCGCTCCCCAGTCGCTCACAGCAGGTCTTTATCTTGCCTTCTGCTTCTGGGGAACACGACCAAAGCCAAAGAGAGACGGGCGACAGCCGCTGGCCCTCTGGGCAGAGCATGTCCCAGGAGGGAGGAACAGCCAGTGCCAAGGCCCCGGGACCGTCGAGGAGGGCAGACAACACAGGCCTTGTGACCCCTTCCTAAGCACTCTGGTTTCTCAGAATGACATGGGAGCCCCGGAGCAGGAGCAGAGGAGTGACACGAAACTGATTTGTGTTTGAAAGGAGCTCTTGACCGTTCTGTGGGAAAGAGGGTGTCCTGTCGGGGCAGAGGTGGAGGTGGGGAGCTATTTAGAAGGCCAGTGCAATAGCGCAGGTGAGGGGTGTGTGGCTCAGACTGGTGCGATTGGTGGGGGGTCGAGAAATGGCCAGATTCGGAACAGATTCTGAAGGTAGAAATGACAGCATTTCCTGACAGATTGGGTGTGGGACACAAGAGAAAGAGAGGAGACAAGGGTGACAGTCAACTAGAAAATAGAAAATGACATGTGATTCATGATAGTAAACAGGCTATAAAGTTTCTGGAAACTGAAGAATACACAGTACCCGGGAGAATTGAAAGCAGGGCTCAAACGGATATTTGTACATCCATGTTGATAGCATTATTCACAATATGCAAAAGGTGGGAACAACCCAAATGTCCACGAAAGGGTGCATGGATAAACAACATGTGCTCTATACATTACAATGAAATATCATTCAGCCTTAAAAATGAAGAAAATTCTTACACATGCTACCACGTGGATGAACCTTGAGGACATTATGCTAAGTGAAATAAGCCAGTCACAAAAAGACAAATACTGCATGATTACACTTATATGAGGTCCCTGGAGTAGTCAAGTTCATAGAGACAGAAAGTAGAAGGGGGGTTGCCTGGGCCTGGGAGAGGGAGCAATGTAACGTTAGTTTTTAATGGGTTTGTAATGTCAGTTTGGGAAGATGAAAAAGTTCTAGAAAGAGCTGGTGGTAATGGTTGCACAAGAATGTAGATATACTTAATGCCTCTGAACTGTATACTTAAAAATGTTTATAGCAAATTTTATGTACATAACTATGATATTAAAAAAAACACACAAGCCCTCTATGGAGAATGATTTAAATCTCTATTGAAGAAGACAAAAGACGGTCTCAATAAGTGGAGAGACTTTTCCTCTTCATGGATGGGACAACTAAACATTATAGAGATGGCATTTCTTTCTGAATTAACCTATAAATTTAGTGCAATCTCAATAAAAATTCAAGATACATATTTTGAGGACCTCCACAAAATTTTTCTAAAATTCACATGCAGGAATGAAGGTCTAGGAATAGCTATATCAAGTTGGAAAAAAGAGCAAAAGAGGTCCCTACCCAACCAGATATTAAGACATACTATAAGTGATAATATAGACTGGCAGACCAGAATAGAGAGCTCAGAGGCAGACCCAGTCTAGGTGGGGTTATATTAATATGTTTGGTGGATAATATAAGATAAACATAGCACTACCAATCAAGGAGGCAAAGATAGAAAGATGTTAGGAAAAATGGCTTAGCATTTTGAGAAACATAAATTGAAATTTCTATATTATACTGTATTCGATTAGGTTAAAAATATAAATGTGAAAGGCAAAACTGTAAAACTAATAGAAGAACATATAGGAGAATACCCTTGTGGCCTAGTGGTAGGGAAATGATGTCTTTGTTTTAAAAAAAAAAAAAACCCCAACGCACAGACTATACGGGAAAACAATGATGGATTTAGTACATCAAAATAAAGAGTTTTTTTTTTTTAAGCAGAGGATAACATAAGTAGGCATTAGTAACGTAAGAGACTGGGAAAGGCATCTCCAACATTTAAAACATATCCAGAATATATGAGCAAATCTGCAAATCAATGACAAAAAATTAAATAGAAAAATGGGCAACAGTTATGAAGAGAATAATCACAGAAAGAGAAAAGGGAATGACTAACAAGGACTTGAAGGGATGCATAAATTCATTAGTAATCAGAAATGCAAATTAAAACAACAATGACTGTCTCTTCGCATTCATCAGCATGGCAAAGTAGGAAACGGGATCATGCCCAGCGTGGAAGAGAATGGAGCAGGTTCTCGGACAGGCACGACAGAGGATGCCCGGCAGTCCTGGGGAGGCGGAAGGTGAGTGCACCTGTTGATTGGTCAGTTTTATGCATCAGCTTGGCCAGGCCATAGTACCCAGATCTTTGGTTCAACATTGTTCTAGATGTTGTAGCAAAGGCAGTTTTTAGATGTGAGTAATATTTAAATCAGTAGACTTGGAGTAAAGCAGATGGGTGAGCCAATCAGTTGAAGGGCTTAAAAGAAAAAGACTGTAGATCTGAGGAAGAAGGAATTCTGTCTCCAGATGGTCTTTGGACCTGAGATTCAACATCAGCTCTTCTCTGGGTTTCCAACCTGCCAGCTTGTTGGCCTGACATGCAAAGTTTTTCACGATCATCTGAGCCAATTCCTTACAATAAATCAATCTCTCTCTCTCTCTCTTTCTCTCTCCACATCTGCTGTAGTTTGAATGTATCCCCCAAAGTTCATGTGTTGGAAACTTAATCCCTAATGCAACAGTGTTGAGAGGTAGAACCTTTAAAAGGTGATTAGGTCATGGTGGTTCTTCCCTCGTGAATGGATTAATGTCATTATCTTGGGAATGGGTTCATTGGTTATGGGATGGGTTTGTTATGAAAATGAGTTTGGCCTCCTGTCACTCTCACCTCTCTTGTCTTCCACCTTCAGCCTTCCACCATATCATGGCGCAGCAAGAAGACCCTGTCCAGATGCTGACACCTTGATACTGGACTTTCCAGCCTCCAGAACTGTGAGCCAAATACATTACTATTGTTTATAAATTGCCGAGACTGGTATTCTGTTATAGCAGCACAGAACAGACTAAGACAACATCCCATTGGTTCTGTTTCGCTGGAGAACCCTGACTAACACACTTGTGTTGCAGAAATCTCCCCTTCTCTGGGCTGGCTCCATCCCAAGGCAGGAGAGTAAAGGCTTTCTCTATGGGGAAAAGGGGAAATCTGAGGAAGAAGACCTCCAAATCCTAACCCTGACATTGACTGGGTTCCCTATCTATCCCACGTGGCAAAGTCCCGCAGTCAGAGGTGTTGGCAATGCCCCTAGAGCATTCAGTCAGTATTTTAGTGCCTCATTCTCACCCAGTACAGAAAGCCAAGATTCCTGGATATTTGCAGAATGCATCTAACATGAAAGACAGAGGCCAAGGCAGGAGGATCATTTGAGGTCAGGAATTTGAGAACAGCCTGAGCAAGAGCAAGACCTCGTCTCTACCAAAAATAGAAAAATTAGCTGGGGACAATGGTGTGCGCCTGTAGTCCCAGCTACTCAGGAGGCTGAGGCAGGAGGATTGCTTGGGCCCAGAAGTTTGAGGTTGCTGTGAGCTATGATGACACCACTGTACTCTACCCAGGGTGACAGAGCAAGACTCTGTCTCAAAAAAAAAATAAAGAAAGAAAGAAAGAAAATCAGAAAGATTTCTAGATATCTTGGACCATAAGAGAGGAGTTTTAGAATTTTTTTTAACTTCTTTTTTTTTTAAGAGGGTCTTATTCTGTCACCCATGCTATATTTACAGTGACCATTGAAAAATCAATTAATTAAAATTTGGTTAAATGTTTATTTAATTGAAATTGGAATGAATTAAAATTAGGAGACAATACATTGGGAGGATGGGGTGAGTGGGTTGGTATTCTGAAAAGCTAAACCTTCCAAGTATAGGTCAATAGGTAATATCTATAATTTTAAAGATCAAGAAATAGCAGGATAAACATTTTATATAAATATACATGGGTAGGTACTGGGGGGCAGGGAGAGGGTGGAGCAGAACCAAAAGGGGTTGAAAGAATTTGAACTTGGGAGTATTATGGGTTAGGGCAGGAGATTGCTTTTGGGGTGTGGGGAATTCATGGATTCTAGCACTACCAGACGTTACATTACGTACAAGTATTACATTGATAAGATTAAGGTTTAATGGAAAACTCCACACTCAACCTTCCTCATCCTCCTTCCCTCTGCTCCTCTTCGGAGCCACATTTCTTGAAAGCATCATTTACGCATTCTGTGTCCATTTCCTCCTCCTGCACACATTTCTCAACCAGCTCCAGTCTAGCTTTCTGCTCATCACTCCACCCCAACAGCGCCTGATAGATTCAACAGTGACCCCATGTCTTTAAAGGCAACACACACTTGGGCTTCATGGGCCTGGACTTCTTGGCTGCACTTCCCACAAAGAGAAGCTGGTTCTCGGGCTGGGACAAACCTCCCTACGACAGCACAGACTCTTTCTCCTGAGGAACGTGGGCATGGTGGCCATTTCATGCGGCTTGGGCCGACTGGGGAGAGCCCACTTTCACCGTGAAACTGCGGGCTCTGTGAGGTCGGGGATCGTGCCTGTGTCTGCTCACCGTTTATCCTCAGTACTTAACATGCTGCCAGACTTAGAACAGGCACTCAATAAACATTTGTTGGATGAATGCGTGACTACACAAATCACGTCCCTACAGGACCCTCGTATAGGACTGATCCTCCCAGCTGCCTTCCTCTAAGGCTGGCAAAATAAAGCAGACAAAAAAACAGCCTGGAAGCCTGAGTGACTCTAGAGCAGATGAATCCTATTAAACTCAGCTATGGAGAGTGGGTTTTGACTTTCTGGGAAAGGATCCAGTAGAAGGAAATGACATTTCTCTCAGCACACAGCCATGTCTGAAGTTCAGCTTGTATTTTACATCCTCCCATTTCCTTGGGGCTCAAGGAAAGCTCTCAGTATTCCAGCTGTGCAAATCTGGACATATCTGTAAGATTTGGATTTCCTGCCACATGAAGTGCCTGAATTTGGCCCTGTGCCTGTGTTCACATGGGGATGAAGTTGCCACAGATGGGGACCTCTATTTCTCCCAGGAACGTGCAACCTGTCTCATCCAGGGCAGGGCCTGTGTTGGGAGAATGCTCGGACCACAGAAACTTCTACTGACTCATCTGCCCCAAAATTCTGGAACAAATGCACTATGGGTGGCTTTGGGAACCAAAGAATACGTCTGGGCGCCTGCTCATGCCGTGTGTCCTTCTCTGAGAATCCCTCCTGCAAGAGGGCACCCAGGCATCACCTCTGGTCACAGCTGATGGACCACAGGGGACACCTGACTGAATGTGGGTAAATGAGATGGTCTTCCTGGAATTGGGGGCTGGCACAGAGACTCTGCCAGTTTGTATTGAACATACAAGTCAGGAGGCTACATGGAGTCAGGGCGGGCTCGACCATTCCTTGCACAGGCACAGAGAGGTGGCAGGCTGACACCCAGGGAGACAGAGAGACTAAGGCACAAGAAGACAAGAGACCATTTAGTTCCAGCAAGATGAAGACTGTGACCTTGGTCCCTGGTTCCAGTCCCTTATGAGGCCTGGATGTGCTTCCCATCTGGATACTCCATGAGATGCCCCTTTATCCTTCCAGGAGGTTCTAATTTGTCTTGAGTGTAAACAAGACGGAGATAGGGTGGGGAGGAGGGGTACGTTGAAAGACATTTCAGGGGAAGAAATGCCAGTCCCGACAGACTGGAAGTCGTTGTGTAGATGGAAAGCAACGAGGGTCCCAGCGCTGGCTAAATCCAGCCTGGTACTGTGCTAGGAACCTCCCAGGGATCATCTCTTTTTAGAATTGCAACATCATATGGCAGATCTGATTATCCTCATTTGACAGACAAGGAAACAGAGGCTCTCAGAGGTCCCCCAGTGTCTCAAGGTCACATAATTTGTAGGTGGCACAGAAGTGAATAGGGAGATGGTGTTGGAAGCGAAGATGGCAACTCCAGTGGCTCCTGCCCCAAAGACTGACCATCTGGTGATATGTGGGAAGATGGCCGGGGCAGCCGTCGCCTCCCTGTGCAGGGAAGCAGCGACATTTGTGTCTCCTGTCCTGCTTACACCTGGTCATTATTTGTCCGTGATGTAGACTGCATCAAAGACATTGCCCTGTGCAGAATTCCTCCTCTGCCCCTCAGCCCTGCCTCATTTCCTCCTCTGACATGACAGGGTGCAATTAACATCCTAACCTTCTCAGGCAGATGCCTGTTTGATCTGTCACTTGGGCCAGGGGAGGCCTGTGCTCAACGTGATTGAGGGGCTGGTGCATTTCCCATCAGCGGCGGGGAGAGCTGAGCAGGAGGAGGGTGGAGGAGGGTGGATTTTCTGGTTGCAGAGCAGCAGTTTTTGCTTTTCCCCCCCTGATGCCTTGTCTGCAGGTTCCCACCTCAGGCGCCACATCCTCTCAGGAGCCAGGGCTGATGGTGCTCGAAGTTGCCCTTCCGTATGCACAGCACAAGCCTGGTTTCCATGGGAACATCTCTGGAGAATGTTAGGATTCTGGGCTCTTTGTGGCCTTGGATAAACAATGCATTGGATGTTTCTGAGAATCCAAGAACCTTCTCTATACCTTCCTTCTCTCACACTGTTTATAAGCCTCCCTCCCCCATGAGAAACGCAGCTGGAATGAGAAATTAGGTCCGTGCAGCTTTTAATATGTAGAAGAAAATTCCCTTGTGCTTATTTAATAAACCAAGTGTGTGTGTGTTGAGGGGGGCAGTTTAAAAACTCATATCTGTCAAACCCGCTTAGAGGTACGAAGAGTCCTAGGAGAGAATTCTAGCCAGGGGCTGCTGGGGCTTCTCCAGGCTTCTCTGACACCTCATCTGTTCAGTCAACGCCTGACTTAGCAGCCTCTGCAGGGTGACTCACACCAGAGAGAGTTTGATCCTCAGCTAAGGGCTCATTCATTCATTCATTCATACATTCAACCATGATTTATGGAGCTTCTACCCAGTGCCAGGTACTGCAGCATCAGCGGGGGACACAAGGAACACTCAAGGAACTCACAGCCCAGTAAGAAAAACAAGGAATGGAAGAAGCATAAGTTCCAGGTGAATCTAGACCTAAAGCAGGAAGGATCTAGCAGATCCAGCCCCACATGTTACAGCTCAACCATCAAGATGCTTTTGCTAATGGTCAGCCTTTTACTTCCTGCCCTGGCCACTCTGGAGTGCTTTGGTATGACAGTTAGAGGAGAGTCTTTCTTTTTCTAGACCACCTGTTAAGGATTGGAACCCTGCCACGAATCCCCTGTGGTCCTCAGGGCTCTGTTGTTAGCTGCTTTTCAGATGCTTAGTATGGTAGGGGACGACCATGGACTTTGAGTGACGGATCTGGGATCAAAACTATCTCTGTCATTTGCTACTTGGGTGACCTTTCAACCTTGGTTTCCTCACCCATAAAATGGGAATATCTCATGGGGCTGTTGGAGTGTTAAATGAAATAATATTTGTAACGTTCTTGGCACTTTGGCATCTGAAAAATGCTAAGTATGTATTAGCCTCCTTCCCTACTGCTTCTGAGATACCCGTCCCCTCCCACTTACTGCCAACTGTTTGCCGCCTGTGACCTGGGACTGTTGTTGCTACCTGGGACCCAGAGTTACCTGCAAAACTGTACCTTCCTTCTCCTGCACCTGCCAGTGGTTAGTTTTATGTGTACACTTGACTGGGCCCTGAGGTGCCCAGATTAAACATTATTTCTGGGTGTGTTCCTAGAGGAGATTAGCATTTGAATTAGTGGACTCAGTAATCACCTTCCCCAATGAGAGTGGGTACCATCCAGTCTGCTGAGGGCCTGCATAGAACAAAAGGTGGAGGAGGAAGGAATTCACTCCTCTTTTTCCTGCCTCACTGCTGAGGCTGGAGAATCTCTCCTCATCTTCTGCCATTCGACTGGGATTTACGCCATTTGCCTCTGTAGTTCTCAGGCCTTTGAACTTGGACTGAACTACACCATCAGCTTTCCTGGGTCTCCAGCTTGCTGACTACAGATCGTGGGACTTCCTAGCCTCCATATTTGCATGAGCCAATTCCTGTAATAAATCCACTCCCCTCTCTTTTCTCTCTCTCTCTCTCTCTATAGATATATATATGTACATACACACACATACACACACATACGTACATAGAGATATATATATACATCCATACATCCATATCCTATTGGTTCTGTGTCCCTGGAGAGCCCTGAATAATACAACCCCGAAGCAGAGTGGGATCCCCCACCCCCTCGCTGGTCTTCTGCATCTTAGAACTTCCCCCCAACTCTGCTCTGCTCTACTCTGTTGTAAGAGAATAGGCAATGGATGAGGTTCCCATGAGGGAACTTGAAGAAGTAAAGTGTGGGGGAAAAAGTGTGTTGAGAAGACAGACCCGCCCAGCAAAAGCAAGTTGTTCTCTCTTGTGAATTTGATTGCATTGATAATTTATGTTCCTCTAATTCCCGAAATGATCTCACCACTCCATTCCGCTTTGTGTTGAGTCTCAGTATGTATACGTCTGCAAATATACAGCATGTAAGTCTATAAAGCCTTCAACTCCACATTTACAAGGTCATTAATTTTCAGAGAAAGCAAGCACTGCATTGAACTTCACTTCCGCCTTCTGAAAGGATCTGGGGTTGGGGTCAGGGCTGGCGGTGCAGGCAGCCTCCGGAGAGGTGTGATTTCAGTTACATCATCTGCCCCCAAACATCCCTCCTCACCAACTGTCGTAGTGCCTGAAGTTCCCAAATTAGAAGGTTGCCCTTTTGCTTTCCTTATTACAATGTCTTGGTTCCTGGCAAACGCAATAGATTAAGTTATCCTGGGATGGCCAATAGGGAACACGTGGGAGCCAGGACAGGCCTGGTGACTTTGTCCCTTCCCGGGGTTCCTCTCTGTGCTGTTGGCTCAAGATGACCAGCTGACAGCATGGACCTAAGAAACTGCAGGACTAACAGGAGAGGGAGTGATGTGGACAAAGGACAGAAGAGGTTCCAACATGGGGAGACTATTTAGGAAGACCGTGTTCATGTGTGACTCTTCGGGGCAGAAGTGGAGGAGGGTGGCCTGAGCTCCGTGGAGGCAGTTCATGAGTGTCTTTGAGGTCGGGAGATCAAGATACTGAGAAGTCAGCATGAGTGTATTGGGCCACGACGAGGGGACAAGCTGAGGCGCTACACTGAGGGCCCCCAAGCCAACGTGAGGCTCAAGGGGGGAAGGACCGTTGAATGACACAGGAGGTTGGACAGGGAACAGCAGACACTGACTCAGATGTGGGGGGTTGCAGTGATGCTTTTACCGTGGGATTTGGGCCATTGTGACCTTCTGCTAGGGGTGGGCTGTTAGGATGACAGACCCCACCAGGCTCTGGGAACACAGTTTAGGGGCCCGCACAATGACATTCGCAAGCCCTAGGCATGCTGGCCTTTGTGGCCCCTTTGATATAATAAAAAAAATAGGGTCTTTGTTCTGGTCCCTGACACAGAGCTTCAAAACCCTTGGAATTTCCTGATGGAAAGGAATGTCTTTTGATATTCATAATGAGCCCCTTTTGACTACACCTGAGTTTATGCTAATGAGGTGACTCATCACAGGGTCCCCTAGGGACTGGCCACCAGAAAAATCAACCCTGTGATTAGAGGGTGGGAACTTTCCAGAAAGGGAGAGAGACTGAAGATTGAGTTCCATCACGTGGCTGATGGTTTAATCAATCAGGCCTGTGTCATGAAACCTTGAAGAAAGCTCTGGACAATGAGGCTTGACGAGCTGCTGGGTGGGTGAACATATCCAGGTACCAAAAGGGTGGTGCGGCCAGGCGCGGTGGCTCACGCCTATAATCCTAGTACTCTGGGAGGCCGAGGCCAGAGGACCCCTTGAGCTCAGGAGTTCAAGACCAGCCTGAGCAAGAGCGAGACCCCGTCTCTACTATAAATAGAAAGAAATTAGTCAAGCAACTAAAAATAGAAAAAATTAGCCGGGCATGGTGGCACGTGCCTGTAGTCCCAGCCACTTGGGAGGCTGAGGCAGTAGGATTGCTTGAGCCCAGGAATTTGAGGTTGCTGTGAGCTAGGCTGATGCCACAGCACTTGCTCCGGGCAAGAGAGTGAGACTGTGTCTCAAAAAAAAAAACAAAGGGAATTGAGTAAGGGATTTTGGTACTCAGAGAGAGGGTGCTGTGGGTCAGTCAGGAGGACCCACCCTGCCACTGCCCCCAGCTTGGGCACTCCACCTTGCCTCTGCTGCCCCCAGAAACTGCCTAGAGGTCCTTGCCACCCCCACCCATTGCCAGCACAGACACATAGCTTTTTTCTTTATTCTCAAGAGTCCCCCAGCCCAAAAGGATAAGCACATCTGTTTGTAAGACCTTTCCAAGTGTCTTATATTCTATGATTATTAGCTGTGGGTTCCAACAGTTACCTTGCGACTGGTGGAAACTTAGCTCTGCTACCTGGGTCCTTGGGGATGTGGACACTGGGGTGAGTTAGGGGTGGGAAGGTTGGCTGGGGTAACACGTGTGAAAAGAAACTTGGTGCAGACCTGCGAACAGGTGTCTGCTAGAGGAGGGGTGGGTGGCCTGCTGGGCACTTGTGCCAAATGTGCTCAGTCATTGTCTCAGCTGCCCTGGGAAAAATGTGACCCCAGAGCTGAGGTGGACCCGAAGGAGTTAACCCCAGACTCTTGTCAGTTAACCATGCAGCTGGGACAGTGCTTTCAGTTTTTATTTTTATTTTTTCCCATCTTTATTGAGGTATAATTGACAAATAAAAACTGTACTTATTGACAGTGTACAATATGGTGTTTTGATATATGTATATATCATGAAATGATTACCACAATCAAATTAATTAGCACGTGCATCACCTCACATAGTTACCTTTTTTTAAAAGGTAAGAACACTTTAAGATCTGCTCTCTAAACAAATTTCACATAGACAATATTATTAACTATAGTCACCCTGCTGTACATTAGATCTCCAGAACTTACTCATCCTGTCTAACTGCAACTTGTACCCTTTGACGAAAATTTTCCCATCCCCCTGGCCCCTGCAACCACCCTTCTACTGTCCACTTGTATGTTTGACTTTTTAGATTCCTCATATAAGTGAGATCACGCGGATAATCTTTGTGCTTGGCTGATTTCACTTAGCATAAACTCCCCCAGGTTGATCCACGTGGTTGCAAATGACAGGATTTCCTTTGTTTTAAAGGCTGAATAATATGCCATTGTGTGTATACACCACATTTTCTTTTGTTATTCATCCATCGATGGACACTTAGGTTGATTCCATAACTTGACTGTTGTGAGTCCTGCTGCAATAAACGTGGGAGCACAAATGTCTCCTTGACATACCGAATTCATTTCCTTTGGATATATAACCAGAAGTAGGATTGCTGGATCACATGGGAGCTCTAGTTTTAATTTTTTGAGAAACCTCTGTACTGTTTTCCATAGTGGCTGTACTAATTTAGATTCTCACCAACAGTGTGTGTGTGTAAGAATTCCCTTTTCTCCACGTTCTTGCGATCACTTATCTCTTGTCTTTTTGATAACAGCCATCCTAACAGGGGTGAAGTAATATCTCATTATAATTTTGATTTGCATCTCCCTGATGATTAGTGATATTGAGCATTTTTTCACACATCTGTTGGCCATTTGTATGTCTTCTTTTGAGGAATGTCTATTCAGATCCTTTGCCCATTTTCCATCGGGTTATTTGTTTTCTTGTTATTGAGTTGTTTGAGTTCCTTATATATTTTGGACATTAACACTGGGCCGGTGTGTCCTTGAAGAAGGATCTGGGCAATGCATCCCCATGCCAGCTGTGTTAGCCTTGGTCCTAAGGGAAACACCCTCTCAAGGATGTGAACCATGCACGAGATTCTCAGAGCGCGCATCCATTCTAGGCAGTATCGCACGTGCAGACAAGGGCGTCATTATAGTGGCCACACAATTCAATCAATATTGCACATTGGCCTGTGTCATTTTTCCTATTCTATGTGTGTTGGTTCCACTTCTCTAAAGAAATTGTTAGCTCCCAAAGCTACAGACTGTGTCTGACTTCAGCATACCAACAGAGCCCAGCGTGGGGCTGAGCACAGAGTAAGAGCCTTGGGAACCCTGTCTGATTCAGCTAAGGTGGCTTCTAACTGCCTCCCTATCCTGTCCCCTGAGCCCTGCAATTTGAAGGCTCCATTCGCGGCCATCTCTTAAGCCACTGGCTTACTCTCAGGGTGAATTTCTGACAGATGAGTGCTTTCCTCCCCACCCCCATCTCTGATCATTCATTGTTCTTGTCACAAAGTGAAGAGAAATGTGAACCGTCCTTAGCAAAACCTGCAGCCCCACTCTTGACACCTCCCACGCAGAAAAGCATTTGACAACCAGTTCCTATGGCAACAGGCTTTCTTTGAAATAATTTCTTGTTCAGTGTGCTAGACCCCCACCTCTCTCTTCTTGGGAGTAATGGCCACTGTTGACAATGAGAAGAGACAAGGAGAGAACATTCCCACCAGGAAGCCAGCAGGCAGGCAGGAGGCTCTCCCTGGCCCAGGAGGCAGCTCTCAAGGTCTCTCTCCTCAGGGCCATGCTGGTGCTCACCAAGGGCCAGAGAGGAGGTCTGAAAAAAAGCTGACAGCAGCGTCAACAGGCACTATTTAGAGCAACACAGTAGCGCAGAACACTCTAATTTTGGAAAAGGGCCATGTTCTCACGTTCTGAGCAGTGGTGGAGGCTGCTGGCTTCCTCCTCTTGTTTGTTGTCAGCTGTGGCACTAGGCAGAGTTAGCGTTTTCCCCTCAGAACGGGCAGTGGACCCTGTCCGCTGGTCCTCATCCTGGTCCTCCTCTGTGCTAAGGAGTGGGTGTCCCAGGCTTGACTTCTGCTATGAGCTGAACTGTACTCCACAAAATCCCTATGTTGGAATCCTAACCCCCAGGACCTTATAATGGGACTGTATTTGGAAACAAGGCCTTTATAGAGATAATTAAATTAAAATAAGGTAGTTATGGTGGCCTCTAATTCGATCTGACTGGTGTCCTTATAAGAAGAAGGGATTAGGACACACAGAAAGAGGTACCAGGGGTATACACACAGAGGAAAGACCATGTGAAGACACAGCAAGAAGGAGGCTGTCTTAGTCCATTCAGGCTGCTATAAAAACACTATAAACTGGGTAATTTATAAACAACAGAAATTTATTTCTCAAAGTTCTAGAGGCTGTAAAGTCCAAGATCAAGGTGCTGGCAGATTCAGTGTCAGGTGAGGACCCACTTACTGGTTCATAGACAAGGACTTCTTGTTGTGTCCTCACATGGTGGAAAGGATGAGCTCCCTTGGGCCTCTTTTATAAGAGCACTTTGTGAGGGCTCCCTCCTCATGACCTAATCACCCCCCAAAGGCCCGCCTCCTAATACCGTCACCTTGGGGATTAGGTTTCAATGTATGAATTTTAGGAGAGATACAAACATTCAGTCTTCAGCAATGGCCATCTGCAAAGAAAGAACTGTCAGGAGAAACCAACCCTGTTGATACCTTGATTTCAAACTTCTGGCCTCTAGAACTGTGAGGATATAAATTTCTGTTGTGTAAGCCACTCAGTCTGTGGAATTTTGTCATGGCAGCCTGAGCAGACTAATACAACTGCCCTCGGAGCTGCGGAGACTCCCTTTGTCAGGCCTGGGCTTGGGAAAGTCAGGCTGAAATCATTCCACTCCACAGTCCTGTTCAAAGAGGGATGGGCTCCACCAAATATGCCAGGCACACCCACTGCCTGGGATGGGATGCCTGTGTCTAGACATGCCTGGAGGTCTGTTCTCTCATTGGATACTCACAGTGTTCTGGGAAGTCAGTGACGGAGGCCCAGTCGTCCATCATTTATGCCAAAAGGAGGTGAAGACAGGTCTGAGGGATTCCCCTCAGTGAGGCTGGGGAGACATCACTGGATGTGTTGTTGCTTCTTCCACTCCCCGACCTTTTCCATGTTGTTGATGTATGTGCCATATCATCATGGAGTTCTCCGAGGCTGGGATGCTGTCTTGGTTCTGTTTGTATGCCAGCCCCAGGCTCCATGAGCATCATCAGAGGCTGACACTTTTGAAGGGATTGTTACCAGGGAGTGGAATACAATGGCTAGTCAGCAGAACTCAGCCTCTCTCATTTACCAAACTGATTTCCATTGTCTTGCTTATGTTCACTTACAATATAAAGTTTATTTTTGTGACAACTGCTCGTTAGTTCATGAAAGCTTTTATTTTAGTAATTGAGCTTGTTGGGAAAGCTATTGTGCCAGGAATCCAGGAAAAGCTTTCTGTGAAATTGTCAGGCTGTGCAGGGGGCTGGGCCGCAAGGGATGGGGACCACCATCCTTCCCCTACCTGCCCTGGGGCTGCCTGCAGTGGCTCCCAGCCTCAGCAATCCCCTGCATAGTCCAGTGACTCCTCCCCTTTGGTAACTTTTCCCTTGGGGGGTGGAGCAGATTGGGGAAAAGCCTCAGCTGTTGTTTAAAGCAGCCTGGACAGTTAACGGGCAGCTCCAGCTGGTCTCCTGAAAGCAAAACTGAAATCCTACACCTTTTTCCTTATGATAAAATTGATTTTGGCATACACTTCTTGAGTTGCTCTGATTTTCAAAAAAGGATCCCTCTGGGAGGTCAAGGGGCACTTGGGCTGGCAAAGGAGTTGTGTCACACAGGTCTGGACCATGACAACGCCAGGGCCTGGGACAGTGGGAAGGTGCTTCTGAGAAGCCCTCACACAGTACCATCTTCCTCTCGGAGACAGTTTCTCAATGTGTGCAAGTCTGCCCTGGAAAACTCGAGGAATTCCTGGCCCACCCTGTTGGAGAGGGGATGGGAGAGATATCTGCCTTTGTCCTGGGTCTTTAGACCATCCAGAGATTTTGCTGGGGGCCACCATAAACCAAGCATGGAGCACATTTGATAACACTTGCCCCGAAGCCTCTTGCTTCACTTGCGTGTTTCATTTCAGGCCCTGCTCCTTCAGAACTCCAGCTTCTAACCCTCCTCGCTTTCCCAGTCTCATAGGGTGCTCTTGGACACAGCTCATGGTCATTATTTTGCACTTCCTACTCTTTGTTGCTTTAGGTAATGCCCAGCCAGGTTCAGCCCCAAAGGGACCCCTCTCCGCACTGGCTTGCTTTGTCATTGCTCCGTCATCGTCATTATCCAGGCTAATCAGGCCACTCCGCAGAGGGTGGTGGGGCAGAGTGCGTAAGCTTATGCCAAGGAGGGGCTAATGTGTTTATAAGTGGGGACACGATGGCAGTGAACTGGAAGAAATGCTACCACCACCCTCCAATCTCTCCTGAGGTGGGGAGACTGAGCTGCCTCCTCTTAAGGGGCCACCTGGGCCACAGAGCACCGGGAGGGGGACTGGAGTTCATTGAAGAAATATGGTGACAAGGAATTCAGCAAACACTCTGATGACCCAGGCTGGGTTGTCTAGGACACTGTGGAATGTCTAGAAGGTGAGTTGGAAGCACAGCACAGTGTGGAAACACGAGCAAAGAGCTGCTGATGGAGTCTTGCATTTAGGATGGAAGCAGAACACAGTAGGAGGTGAGGCCTGGTGAGGCCAAGTGCAAGTGTCAGGTGACACCTCAGGCCTGAAGAGGCAGAAGACTGATGGGTTGGTCTGCAATTGTCACCAGAGAGCTCTGGTGGAAAGTTATACTCAGCAGTGGTGTGAGAACCCTGGAGACTCTCTGAGGGTCAGCACTGGAGACATGAAGTGTAAGGTGAGACCACCCCCAAGATGGTTTGCGCTGGCGAGTGGGAGACCCTCGGTGCTGAGCACCCCTTGGGACACTCCTCTTTAATGGAGTGGTCTGCAGTGTGCATGGCCCAGTGACCCAAATGCAAGAGGCATTTCCCCCCTACACATCTATATAATAAAGGCCACTTCAGCCCAGAAACACAATATTCAACCTTTAGGTCATTTCACCCTTGGCCAAACAGAGGCTGGCAAATTTATCTCTGCAGTCGCTTTCCTAAGCAACTGCACTGGCAGTCTCTGAGGGGAGTGGTCTCCATCTGTTGTCTCTGTGTGTTTAAAAGGGAAATCGATGATGGGTGGACGGAGCTATCTCTTGTCCCTGGAGACACAGCCCAAGTACTCTCATTCCAGCATTTTGCTTTCAATTTCTTGCCTAGAGAAGTTCAAGACCTCTTTGGCTTTAGCTTGATTTTCTAAACTTATCTCTCACAATTTTTTAGTAATGAAAAGTTCCTTCTTCAAGCAATAGCTTAACGAGGCCACACTATAGGAATGAGAAAAAGCTCAGGATTTTATTAGCGTATATTTATTTTATAACTTCACATTTAAAACATTTTACTTTGTATACTGTCAGTAAATGACAACAATGAGGCCATTGTCACAAACAGAAAAACACATTAAATCGGTGTAATGGACAACAGTTGCATCACTTTGGCCAAACAATATTGAAAATATAATTTAGAAAGATAAACGATCACAAATGATACCTTTTTTTAAAAAAAAAAATGCTTTTCTTACAATCGCAGGGTATTCTCTGGTTAAACTGACCCACAATCAGAAAGAAGAAATTATTGTTTCAAAGTCCAATCTCTAACAATCATTGACTGCTGGAATACTTAGCACAAATATAAAAGACGAACAAGCGCTGAAATTTACGATAAGAGCTGACGTGGTGTTTAATGCAGTGGCATCACAACTTGACTGGAAGATTTCACATTTACTTGTGACTACACAACTGTCAATACAGAGGGCATGCATTGCGCAGACTGTAAGCATCATGAAAACCGTAAGAGCCTCAACGTAGCGAGAGCCTTCTCTGTTCCAGACATCACGCAAAGTGCTTAAAAGGCACCATGTCATTTGATCCTAATAACAACCCTGTACTCTCATCTTCTAATTTTTCAGATGATGAAACTGATGTTTAGAGAAGCTAAGCAACTTGTGTATAGTACGCAGAAATCTACCAAGGAGACTATACGTCAACTATGTTGGAGCTTTGCCTAACACATAACTGAATGGTGCTCATTTATGCTGTGCTAGCACACTTGACATGCACAGGCTGAATTTAAACACCCAGGAGGTGCTACAACTTTTTAAATCTATCAACAGTTAAGAGTAGTGTGGATACGTGCACAGATACCATAAGGGAAGCTTTATTCCAAGGTCTGCACAAAATGAGTCAATCTGGAAATAAAAGGAAACCTGTTGGTTGAATAGTAGCATGTTAACATTTGGTCATCAGCACATTTGAGTCTACCTGTTATTTATTAGAGATTTAAAGAGTTTAAAATACATTCTGAAGATGACAGTGATGAAAAATCTCTGCAGAACTGTGGAGCACAATTTGAAAGCCATTATGATGGTAGAGAGTGGATTAGTGTGCGTCAGAGTTCTGGGCTTCTGTCTAGACTCTACCACTTCTCAGCATTTGGGTGTTGAGACCACTTAACCCATCTGAGCTTCAGTTTCTTTTGCTTTATAAAGAGCAAAATTATACCACAATAGGATTGCTGTTGTGTATCTCACACTCATGAGATACGCAAGAAACACCTTGCACATAGTAGGCCTTCAATAAATGTGAGTCCTTTTTCTCTCCTCTCTGCCTTTTGCCACCACTAAAACCTTCCTCTCTAAGCAGGCTGGCCCGTTCACTAAATCCAAACTTGCCCCGCACATCCCCCCTCCCATGCGTGCTTGTCCTCTCATGTCCACCCTCTCTTTGGGGACCTCTTGAAAGCAGAGATTAGGCCAAGTCATCTGTGTCTTCAGGGCCTGACATAGCACTTAGCTCTGGAACCATCTATCTGACACCTATGGGGGGTGGAGTGGGGGGAGGAACACTTCCCAGGTAAGAGAAGAAAGAAACCTACAGGCAGAGATGGTCCTATTCACTGGGTGATGACACGTCTATGTGAGTTATGAACTTATTTACACAAAGGGTGAGTTACCCTTTCACCTGTCTAGGCCAACCGCTCATCTAGACTGGAACCTCCCTGAAGGCCTGGCCTATTCTGTAGGTTTATAGCTGCTTAACCGCAGATCGTAGCTGTGGTCTGTAACTCCTCCTACGGTGTCTCACAATGCTAGGTACTCAAGAGAAAATTTGCTGATTGGAGAAAGGAAAATACCTGTCAAGTTGAACAGCTTCATTTGTCAAACAGTTACAAAAGATATTTTTTTTTCCAATGTCAATTCTTTCTTCTATGGTATGGTAAACTTTGGCCTATTTGGGGGTACTTAAAGGAAACTGGAAGTATATAGTGTTTTAGATTCCTTTCAGGCTTACTTATGTTTGGAATTTAATCTTTTGTTTATTAATAATCTATCTAGGGTCTAAGAACTCCCAAGTATTTTTTTCTTAGGAAGAAAAATCAAGAACTGGCTAGAATGCCTTGATTTCAGTCTCATGTGTTAGAGAAAAATGTATTGAGAGGGTCTTAGCCTAGCAGAGTGAACGTCCCCCAGGCCGACGAGGTGGGGGTCCTACTCCCAGGTGGTCTTTAGTTGTCTCCTTCATTGTCCCAGCGGTCATAGCCAGCCTCTTCCTCAGGCTCTTCAATATTCTCATTCTCGAAGGAGGCCTCTTCCTCCTCCTCTTCCCGTATTACCTTCATTAACTCCAGGAAGCTGGGGGGCGGGCCCTGATCCTTCAGCTCCCTGAGCCGACACCACAGGATCTCGTTCAGGCTGGCCCCCGCCATGACCTGCTCCAAGCGCACCTGGTCGGCTATATTCCTAGGGATGGCCCGTTTCTCCACCGCCCTGCGGAGCAGGGTTTCTAACCGTAACACGTAGGCCGACACTTTCTCTCCTTCCTCTTGGTATGTCTTCAGATACCTCACCTGGGAGGTCCTGCGGCTCTCCAGGCTCCCGAACACTTGTTTAAATGCCTCCAGACACTCTTCCACGCTGATGGACGGGTTGTCTGCCTGCACTATGTGCATGAGGTCCAGGGCAGGGCCACGCAGGCTTTCCATCAGCCACCTTTTCTTTTCTGCCTCTGCTACCGGCCACTCTTTGACTATCTCAGTGGCCTGTTCCAACCAGATCTCAAAGGGCTCTTCCTCGGGGGCTGGCACCGCGCTCCCCGAGAACACTCGCAGCTTCCGGTATCGCATGGGTAGCAGGGGCTGAGGGGCGTGCGCTATTGCCTGCCCCACCAAATGGGCCAACAGCTCTGGTGACACGCAGGGCACCGTGGCTGGAGATACCCCCTCGTGCCCAAGGGCTCGGAACATACCAGAGACTGTCTGCCCCTCTTTTTCTAGAAAGAGGTTCAGTCTTTCAAGAAATTCGGTGTCCTGGTTAGGGGTCTTAAAGATCACTTTCCAGACACCCCCCTTCCCCTGAACCTCACTGGGGATCACTGAGACATCAGTGTCCTCCATAAGCTCTAGTAAAACTGCATTGGCATTCTCCTGCTTCCGGAATATCTTGCCAAGCAGTCGATACCTGCCCAGAGACTTTAACGTCTCCTGCAGGACCTCCTGGATCTCAGCCTCATCACAGTCCGCCGGTATCCCCATGACCATCAGCGACTTCTGCTCATCCACACTCATGATCTTGCACCAGTCCTCCAGCAGTGCCAGCGCCATTGTCCCAAGACCTCACTCACTCGAACTATAGGACCAGTCAGTTAGTGGTGCCGATATGCACGCAGGACCAAAAATGCCCTCGATGAGCTTCCAAGCCTATCACCCACCAGTGAATGAGTCCCAGGCTAGGTCACTCCAAGACAGTCTCAAGTTCTCTGGACCAGTGACCCTTGCCTTCCCAGTGGCAAGAACTCAGCACTTCCCAGTATGTCTTTAGACCTCACCCACGGTGGGTGGCTTGCGTCTCGGGTCTGCAGTCTGGTTGCTGCTGTCTGCCACTGATACTGGCAGCCACGTGCGCTCACCCTGCTCTGACTGTCCACCGAGGCACCTGGGACAGCTGCCTTCCGCACGATCTCCTGGTCTCCGATGCTTTGCCTCTCTTCAGTTGGTGGGAAGAAGCCTTCCACTCTGGCACCTGGAACTCTTGCAGAGAAGCCTCTGGGCAGGGCAGCTTGGGGCCCTAGTAAGACAACGTTCAGTTTTACCACACAGCCCCTCCTTCCCGGGAAGCATCAGAGCTGTAGTTTGGGATGGGACTGGAGACAGCCCCGGGGGTCCTGCCTCACACTGTGCTGTGTCTGTCCCCCTCTGTCAGGCCCCTTCTCTGCTTACTGTGACTTGTTTTCTCTTGGGGACCCCACTGAAATCTGGCTTCCCTGCCATGCGCTCATCAGACATGTTGATTAATGTCTGGGCCCCAGCTGTGGACAGGATTCTAGGTCTTTGCCATGTGAAAGATGAAATCAGGAGATGTGGCTAAATACCTGTTGAAGTGTTCTGGATGTTCCGTGAGAGTCAAGAAGCTTATTTATTCAGCTTCTAGCACAGGAAGATGTCACCCACCTCCACACAATGGCATGTCCACATCAGCTCCAGTCAAGCCAAGTGCCCTGTTATACATAAATAAATAGTAACATGTATTTATGTTTCACTTATTTGAAGATATGAGTCCTTCACAATTCCACTAAACAATATTAAACTATTTCACTTTGATTAAAAAATATAATTAAGAATCACTCAAACATTTAAAAATAATTTAATAGGGGTATATCAATTAGGAAAAAATATCTCAGGGCCAAATAAGTTAAATTTGCAATTATGAATTAATTCTCTTTTGCTATGCATAGGTCTGGTGAGGCTTTGCAAATGCACAACTAAGTGCTACTTTTGCTATGAATGGTAAGTTGCTAACACCTTTTTCCCAGCACTTGAACTTGAGTGGGTCATTGGAGAAAAAAGAAAAAGGGAGGAAACACACCTGTTAAGGAGCTGATTCTGGAGGGCCTGTGGGGATTGGGAAAACGTGAAAAGGGACGATCTGGTAATAGCTCCCAGTTACCTTTGTGGAGTGTGCTGGGGGCTACAACCATTTTCCCCTTGGCTGAAAATCCCCATCAATCCGAATGGGGTCCCTATGCCACAGATGCCAACCTGTAGGGATATTAGCAGCAGCTGCTGCTGTGGGCACATCTCTCGGGTCTTCTGGGAAGGTGCGGAAGGCTCCACGGGTGGCAGAGGGTCAGGAGGACAAAATGGTGCTTCCCCCCATGCCAGCAGCCCCAGGGATGGAGACTGCCCACTTCTGACTGTTCCCTTCCAAAATATGGAGGAGACCTTCCTTCCCATTGGAATATTTAGAGGAAACATGGGATGTATAAAGGCATTGAATGCCCAGGAAGAAACATGTCTAAGGTCTACATAATAACTGTCATGCTAAAATTAGGCTACTTTTAGATGGCTTTTCCTCCCAAAGGCAATCCCTACCTGCCATGAGACCTTCAAATAATAAGATGGCAAGTGAGATGCCCTTGATATATAATAGGGCCTCGGGTGGAAATATTTGGATATGGCAAAAAAAAAAGTAAGAATGCTATATTTTCTCATATAAAGGAGGCCACAGCACAAGCTGGAAAAGGAGCCAGACTTTGAGGTGTAAGACCCCCACTGGAATTGTTGGGTCACTTAACTATGAGGAATACGACCTTAGGCAATGCACCCCAATCTCTCTACATCTCAGTTTCCTAACCCTGAAGGCCCTGAGGATAAAGCACTCATCTCACAGGGCTGCCGCGGGTAGGAAACGATGGAATTCATGTGGAAGCGCTTTATTCAAACGCGACGCACATCTGATGCTAAGTCCAAAAAGCCCACCTGGGATCCTCTCAACACCTGCACGCGTATATCCATCTTTCTTCTCCCCTTCTTAGCCGGAGATCCTTTTCTCAGATTTCAACCTGTAACTGCTTGTCCTCCAAATTTAACTCTATTCACCAAAGTAGCCCTCACAATTGGGAGGGGGTGGTATCCGCATTTAATCCGTCCTGGGGCAAGGGCTGACAATGGGACCAAACCCTTGGTCGCACTGCCCTGCGCCATGGCCCTGCGCTAAACTGCCTCTCTTAGCCCAAACCCACCCTGGTTACTGAGCATGCCCAGACCGCCCTCCCGAGCCGCCAAAGGATGGGCATCATTTCTGCGGGATTTTGCCACCGTGTAAAGAGAGGCGGGGCTCTAACCCACCCGAGGCAGGGAATGCTACGAGCTAAGGACAAGGAGATGGAAATAGGCAATGAAGGACCCTCAGAGATCGCGTTACCTACGCAAATCAAAATGCCCCTAGACACTCGCTAGCTAACCCGGTGGCCATGGCTGAACTACCTGCACGTATACATCAAGTTCCCACACACCTTTCCCCTGCTTGGTCCCACACAATTCATGGTGCTCCCAGCCGGCACCCTACCTCCTACCTCCTACCCCCTGCCCAGTGCGCTCCCGCACTTGCGTCCCAGGCCCGCGGCATCCGGCAACCTGGGAAACCTCACGGCTGTGGCGCAGTGCGCAACACAGGCGGGGTGGGGACGAGACGGGGTGCCCAGGGCTTGGGGAAACGCTGGCGATTTTGGGAGTGGGCTTCAATCTCTTTCTCCTCCCCACCTTTTTGTTTTTGTGTGGGTGTATGGGGAAGATACTAAATCATGACGCTCTCCTGGCCTGTTCTGGGCGCAGTGGCGCAGATACTGCATATGGCGCCCTCGGGCAATAGAGCGGGTCTGCACCCTCTATAAGTCATCGCGTAGGGCTGGGATTTGCTACGCCCCTCTGCATTTCTTCCCGCCATGTTGTGCGACCCCCGCTGCCGCCATCGCCACCACCGTGGGTGCACTAAGCAAGAACCTCCTAGTTTCAGTCTCTGCTCCCCGAAGCCCACCAAGGCGCGTGGGTAAACTGAAGCTTTGGTGTCCCGCGCCTTGGCTGGCCCCCTTCTGTCCGCGCTACCTGCATCACCCCTTGCGCAGCCCCAGGGCCGTCCCCCTTCCCAGCCCCCGATTGTCCTGGCGACTGCCAGTTTGTGCCCTTTTCCCCTGCATCTGCTCTTATCAGGGTAAGGGGGCGGGAGCCCCATGCACCGTGTGCACTCGCCCCCGGCCCACGTCCGCAATGCGGTGGGGGAAAGGCGCCCGGGCAGGGCAGGTAGGGGAGAGGGGCGCGGGGGCCAGGGGCTGAGCCCCCGAGTCCTCGCTCCCGCCACCCCACCCCGTACTCACCCTGGCGCCGAGAGCGGTCAGCGGGACCTCCGCTCCGCATCCATTAGCCGGTGGTCTGGCCGCTTCACTTCCGGAGCGCGGGGCTCGGGGTGGCGCCACCCTCCCCTCCTCCCCGCTCTCCTCCCCTCCCCTCCGCACCGCTCCCCTCGCCTCCCGCTCCCCCCTCCCGTCGGCTCCCCGGCGTCGCGCCCCGCCCCCGCCCCGCCCGCGCCGCCCCCTCCCCGCGCTGCCGGGAACTGGCAGTCTCTCGGCTCCGCTGCCGCAGCGGCCGCCCTCCCAGACCCAACTTTGCCGCTCGCCCGAGCTCGCGCGGTGGCCGCGGGGGGCGTGGGCAGGGAGGGGAGAAAGCGGGGTCAGGGGGAGGGACCGGGAGGGTGGGTCGCCGGCTCGCCAGCCCTCCTTCCTTTCTGTACACCTTGCGGTAGGCAGAGCGCGGCAGCCGCGGCAGCAGCTAGGGGTCTGTGCACACAGAGAGGGATCTAGACGGACGGACGGACGGAGACGACCCTCCCCGAGCCCCGCGCCATGGCCGAGAGAAAGCAATCCGGGAAGGCGGCAGAGGACGAAGAGGTCCCTGCCTTTTTTAAGAACCTGGGCTCGGGCAGCCCCAAGCCCCGGCAGAAATTCTGTGGCATGTTCTGCCCGGTGGAAGGGTCCTCGGAGAACAAGACCATCGACTTCGATTCGCTGTCGGTGGGCCGGGGCTCGGGGCAGGTGGTGGCTCAGCAGCGGGACGTGGCCCACTTGGGCCCAGACCCGCAGCCGCCGTACTCCCGGCAGGGCCGTCGTGCCAGCGGGGAGCCATCTGTTGAATCGGCCCGGAAGGTGGAGATCCGGCGGGCCTCCGGCAAGGAAGCCCTGCAGAACATCTACGACCAGGTTGGTATGGGGGTGGGGGGTGGAGACGAAGGACCGGGCGCGGGGATCGCCCCTCCCTCGCCCCCTTACCCCAGCGCTCCCGCCTTCTTGCCCCGCCTTGAATGTCGCCTCCCGCATCTGTACGCGCACCGCGCCCTGCCCGCCCCTTCCCCGCGCAGGGTGCGGCGAGGCTCGGGCTCGGCGGTGGGCGGCCGTGCGCCCACAAAGGCGGCCCGCGGCTCCCCGAGCCTGGGAGGTGGGGGGTGGGCGGAAAGGACGGGCCGATCCCCGGCTGGGGGTGGGGGTCGCCTGGGAAGGGGTGGGCCGCGGTTCCATTCTTCTTAAATCCTCCCGGGCGGCTTCCGATTGCAGCTGTGGCTGGGTGCCCCACCCTTTTTTGATGCAGCTCCGAGCGTGCAGGGGAGGGTCTGCGGGAAGGCCCGCGGGCTCCCCGGGGGTCGGGAGGGGCGGGGGTTCCGATGGCCGCTGCCCGCCGCACCTCCTCGGGCGCCTTCTGTGCGCACATCCCGAGCTCCGAGGCCAGCACCACGGTCAGCGCCTCTCCGGACCGCCTCGGAGGATCTCGCCACCCTTGACTCCTGTTCGCAGCTTGAGAAGAGCGAGGGAGGCCGTGGAGTCACCCGAGGAAACCAGGACGCTCCTAAATAGCCCATGTGGAGAACAAAGTTCCGCTAAGTGTCTCGGCGAGGGCTCCCCAGAGCGCTCCCCCTGCCGCTTTGTGGGAGACGCTTTGGGAACGGGGATTGTGTTCAAAGGGTAAAAGGAACAAGGGGGGAAAAGCCCCTCACATTTAATCAAAGAAGATTAACCCCCCTATACTGTGTTAACGGGGAAACAAAGAAGGCCCATGTGCTTAACCTTAATTTTAGAAAATGTTTGTCACCGTCTGGGAAATAGGAGCAGTGGGCGTTGTAAGTGCAGGCGTCCTCTCACTCCACGATTTTTTCCTTATTTGGGTGACCCTTATCCTGGTGCAATTTTTTTCACATCCTTAATTTCTCTATTGATAATTTTACAGTTCTAAATATTTTAACACTTGTTTGTGGTTTCTCTCTCCCACCCATTGGTGAAGATGAAAAATCCATCAATGAATGATTATTTATTGAATAAGTTCAAGAGGTTACTTCGTTTCAAAGGGCTTCCAGAGTGGTGGGAGTGGTCTGTACATATTCACTGAGGGCTCTGGGAAGCATTTATTCGACATTCAGGTTGTGTGCTTGCATTGATAGCATTAGAGAACAATTAAGAGTTGGTGATAACAGCGGGGGCATGATGTGACTTTTTTGACGTAGTATGCATCGCAGGGCAGTTTTGCAGCTTTTGACGTTCATAGGACCAACTGAGAAAAATAAAACCATTTGCTGTCATTTTCAAAAGGTGAGACAACTAAGTACTTAATTGATACCCACCCTCCCAGCCCTGTCCTCTAATTTATTCCTGTAGGGGAGTGTCTCATATCTATATTTCACTAGGATTTAACAAGAACAACCTCAATCCAAAAAATTAGCTTTGTTCCAAGTGATCGGACAATTGAAGTGAAAGTTTCTAATGATGTAACTTATACTGAAAGCTGGGTGTGAAATGCTTCCCTACGTGAATACCTTGGGTGAGGGCCAAGATCGTTTAGCATCATGGTTGAGTGAGTAGCTTCATGTATGGCAAGTTGTGCTGGTAATTCTAATGTCTTAGAGGGAGCAGAAAAACAACTGGGGAATAAAAAAGAAATGGTGTAAACAATGGCAGATCAGGGATAAGGGTTGATAATGGCCATCCTATCATGATGGCAGTGAATTAAAACTCACGTTTGAAAGATGTAATTTCACTGGGTTAAATAACACATCTCTGTTCTTGTCCATTTAGAAGCCTTAGATGTTTGATCATTGGAGCTACTTGTTTGAACACTCCCTGAATTTAATAGAAATTTTAAATTGTAAACCTAGGGCACATAGAGGAGGAGATTTAAAGAAAAAAATACCCAACCAAACTCCACAAAACAAGACAGTTTCAGCCTCTGCAATCCACATAGCCTCAGTTGCTTAGTAGTTCTGGTTTGGCCTTTCTGCAGTGCCCCCTGAATTTTCACATTTAATCTGGGCTTATCACATAAGGGCTGTTCTGTGACATTTTGTCATTTCTGACTAAGAGCATTTGCTTGGATTGGTGCTTGCAATGTTTGAATATTTCATGTCTATACAGGAGGGAAAAGGTATTGGGTGTACATGTGTGTATAACAATGGTGATTTCCAAAAGCGCAGTGGGGGCCACCACTTTGACTGAATTGAGAAGTCACTGCTTAGTTTTCAGCTAATGAGCCGGGTGACTGCCAGCAGCTCTGTGCATTCCTATCAGAAGCCCTGGCATAGAGAGGTGGGGGAGAAGAGAGCGAGGGAGTCCCGGGACCCCTGACTCATACCCTCCCTTCTCCCTGGCATCTGCATTTACAAGTGTTATTAATATATGGCCAGGAGTGGCTTTGCTCACCTGTTGTGCTGGGAATCCTGCTGTTCCTCTAGCAAGGTTTTGGGAAGGGAGGGAACAGGCTTCCTTAGCCCAGATGCCACATGGCCCATGGGAAATGAGGGAGATGAGTGCATGCATTTGCACTGGCTGAATGACACGTGCTGCAGAGTGTGAGCAGGTCAGCACCAGAAAGCTGGGTGTGGCTTGACCTGGGATGTCATGTTTTGGGGAACAGAAAGAGCCAGTATAGTGGATGTGAATGAGGAAAGCTTCTATCACACTCCTCTCTTTTCCCTACAAGTCCGCTTTGGGCTGCAGTGAGGTTCCGTTCATGACTACCTGTGAAGGACTCTGAGCCTCCTGGAACAGAGAGCAGAGGGGCAATTCTGTTGGCCTAATTCTTCCTCTCCAGTGCCCCTGGGTCCCACAGCCTTCTCCATGCCACCCCAGACAAGGGTTAGCCAGAACCAGCAGCGCAGCCAGGGATACTGGATGGTGAACATTCCTTCCAAAGGGCTTCCAGGCCCTTTTCCCAGCAGCAAAACACCCTGCACAGGCTAGAGTGATTCTCCTCTTCTCCAGGGCAGGTGCCAGCGAGTGCACGATGCAGAGTGCTGCTGAACTGATGACATCACTGAGTCTGCGAAATGCCTTCTGATGTTCCCTTCCGTCTGTGTCCCCATCCCCGCTCCCCAAGTTGAGTGTCTTCCAGCCCTGGGTGCCCAGTGCTCTGCTGCCCCCTTACTGTCCAACACCGCCCCCGCCATCCCCACAGGATGGCCCTTCTAGATCTCTCTTCCTCCAAAGGGCAACAGGCTCTAAAATCACTCTTCCCCTCTTTGACCTCCCTTCTCCCATTCAGGATCCCTTCCTTGTGTTAATCTTAGTTATAGAGGAATCCCGGTGATTAAAGTTATCTACCCCTCTGTGAATGACTGATACCCAAGTTGTCCCTGGAGATGCCCATTTGATAATAGACTAGCCCATTAAACGAAACCAAATGAATGTCTAGTTAGTGGGATGTGTGGTGGCGATTTGGCTGGGAGCCTAGAACCAGGCTTTACAGGTTGATACCTTTGATACTTTAGAGGTCATATTGGTTCAAAAGAGGAAATACAAATATGATCATTTGTGTGTTCAGGATCCCAAAACACCTAAGATCCACCTGGGATGAGATGAGCTTCCCCAGCCTGGGGCCTTAGGCCCGAGTAGAGGAATACTCTCACCAGCTAAACAGCTTTTATCATCTTTCCCCACGCAGCTTAAGGGTGGAGAGGAGAATTGCTGTCATTGAACCACCAGTGACAACATCTGGCTAGGACCTTTGCATAGTTGCATATGTAATGTTGCATAGTTCACAGACTCATAGTTCTGTGCCATGGGAATTGGGGCTGGGCTGGGCAATTTTTCCAGTCCTGGTAAAGATAGGCCAGTCATTCTTCCGGGGTCATTTGGTGTAAGGGTCCCTCTCTACTTTCTTAAGAAAGAAGGGAAAGTCAGAATTGATGGTGGATTCAAATGTATACTACTATTAAATGTCAGAGCTCGAAGAGACCTAGTGATTGTTTCATTGCCTTACTCTACAAGTGAACAAAGCCATGCCCAGAACACTACTTTGTCCCTTGGAATCCAGGTGACTGTCCTAGGCCTGGGACAGACGTCTCTTGCTCTCAGTCCATTGCCACTGCAGTCCTGTACCAGGAAAGCCCACTTATTTATGTAGCATTTATATAGCTCTAGAATGTGCTTTTACGTTCTAGATAATACATTTGAGAATGTTTAGAATATATGATTTTAAAACCTTGCCCCAATGCCCTCTGATATAGGCATTGTTTGTTTTCTGTAAATAAGGAAACTGAGATTTAGTGATATTTATTGACCTAATTCCTAGGGTCTTGCTATTTAATAAGTGTGTGAACTAGGATTTGAACCAAGATTTCCTAATCCAGTCCCATATTTCTTCCGACAAAGAATTCCATCCTCTCAGTTCTACTGCCAGAGATATGTAGTAAACAAAAAGGTATAATTTAGTTTTGCTGGTGAAATATTTTATATCCCATTAAACTGCCTATTTTCTATGGGTTAAGCTGTGTGATAAAATGCTTTGTATGCACTATCTTATTAATCCTAAAATGACTCAATAAAGTAAGGTGCTACTGTTGTCCTTATTTTGCAAAAGAAACATCTGAAAGTAAAAGAAACTTGTACAGCAACTTGCTAATGAAAAGCCAGAAGGAGGATTTGAACCCAAGACTTGTGACTAGAAAGCCTCTTAATCATTGTATCACTTTGTATATTAGTTTTTTTCTCATTTTATCTCATTTTTTGCAAGAACTAGCTCTTGCAAAAAAAGTTCAGAGTGCCTGCTTTGTTTTTTGTTTTTTTGCAATGTATTCTTTGAAGCCATTTGTATATAAAATGGATTCCTGATTTGTCTTTGTGCCTGTGCCCTAAACTGCTGATGTTCTATCCATTTTTTTTAAAAACACAAAAAATGTCTTCAAATATTACTGGGACACAAGCCAACTCTGACAGTATGAATGACATGCTTTTCTAAGATTAGAGCAATGCGATGACAATATGATTTTTCTACTTGATATAAATCATTGTCTTAGTCAGTCAAGCTGTTACAACAAATTAACATAGATGGGGTGGCTTAAACAACAAACATTTATCTCTCACCGTTCTGGAGGCTGGGAAGTCCAAGATCAAGATGTTGGCAGATCCAGTGCCTGGGGAGGGCCCACTCTCTGGTTTCCACATGGCCATCTTCTTGCTGTGTTCTCACATGGTGGAAGGGGTGAGGGAGCTCGCTGGGGTCTCTTTTATAAGGGCATGAATCCCATTCATGAGGGCTTTACCCTCTTGACCTAATCACTTCTTAAAGGCCCCACCTCCTAATACCATCCCATTGGGGGGTTAGGGTTTCCACATACGAATTTTGGAGGGGAGGATACAAGTCCATAACAACAATGAACTACAAGCAAATAAAACTATTTAACGAGGGAGTCAATAATACAAGCATTGGCAGGTGGAGCTGATGGACTTCAGTTGAGTTGGTTGCAGCCCCTGGTAAATCCTAGTAGCAGAGGCCAAAAGCTGTACACAGAAACAGTGTTGGGTGCAAGTGTTTGGTCTTGAAAGTGGTTTGGCTTTGTTTTTGAGCATATAGAAACAGCTTGCGTGGGCTGTGATTCCGAGGGAGCTCTGCAGGAAGGACTGAGTGGGGAGTTGGGAAGCCCAGCTCTGTCATTCACTAGCTGTGTGACACGCACAGTCACCTGACCACGGCTGTCATCTGGCCGGCCTAGGAATCTGTAAGGCTCCTTCTACCCATTTCCACTGGAGACTCTGGAAGAAAACTATCCTGTGCCTGGCTGTTCTTCTTCTTTTCTCTTTAATTGAGGCAACATTCCCATAACAACAATTTTCATTTTGACCGTTTTGGAGTGTCCAATTCAATGGCTTTTAGTACATTTGCAATGTTGTGTCACCATCACCACTGTCCGATCCCATCACCCCCAAAAGAAACCTTGTATCCATTAAGTAGTCACTTCTCATGACTCCCTACCCCCTGCCCCTGGCAACCACGAATCACCTTTTGATATCCGTGGATCTGCCTATTCTAGACATTTCATATACATGGAAGCATATATGTGGCCTTTTGTTTCTGGTTTCCTTCACTTAGCGTAATGTTGACATGGTTCATCCACCTTGTAGCAGGTATCAGCGCTTCCTTTTTTTTAATGGTCAAATCATAGTCCATTGTTTTGTGTATATCACACTCATCAGTTTTTCTATTCTTCGGTTGACAGACATTTGGCTTGTTTCCACCTTTTGGCTATTATGAGTAACACTGCTGTTAACATTCTTTTTACGAGTTTTTGTTTAAACATATGCTTTTCCTTTTCTTGACTAGTAGAATTGGTGGGTCATATGATAATTCTATGTTTAGCTTTTTGAGGAACTGCCAAGCTCTTTTCCACAGTGGCTGCACCATTTTACGTTCCCACCAGCAATGTTTGAGGGTTCCAGTTTCTGCACATCCTCCTCAACCCTTGTAATTCTCCTGGTTTTGATTATAGCCATCTGAGCAGGTGTGAACTGGTATCTTATTGTGGTTTTAATTTGCACCCCTAACAACTAATGATGTTGATCCTCATCTTTTCATGTGCTTGTTTGGCCATTTGTGTACCTTCTTTGGAGAGATGTGCATCCAAATCTTTGCCCCACTTTTTTTAAAGCTGGTTATTTGTCTTGTTGAGTTGTATGAGTTCCTTATGTATTCTGAATACTAGTCCTTTATCAGATGTATGGTTTGTAAATATTTCCTCCCATTCTGTGGATGGTCTTTTCACTTTCTTGATAGTGTCCTTTGGTGCACAAAAGTTTTTTGACTTTGATGAAGCCCAATTTATCTATCTTCCCTTCTGTTGCTTGTGGTTTCGGTGTTACATTGTCGCTGGCTGTTCTTAAAACTGCTGAATCAACTGGAATCTAGCAAGGGAGTTCCGGGAACTCATTTCCTAGAATCATATTCATATAACTAAGTCCTTGGGGAGCTTTAAAATTCATTTAGAATGGCATTTGCATTTTGTGCACTGAATAAACCTGGCCATTCTGTCTCATGATCCTGTTCATATAAAGAAAATTCTTTCTTTATGTATGTGCATATATATATGCACACAGACATATGTGTCTATATATTTTAATAAAATTAAAAATTTGCTTTTCAAACCAGTGATTTGAGAGTCACAGGGATGAGGGAGGCAGCAGCCAACAAGCTGAATTAATTAATTCATTAACCAATTAAATTAATTAATTAAATTAATTAATTTGACAGCGTCTCACTCCGTCGCCCCTGGTGGAGTGCAGTGTCTTCATCATAGCTCACAGCAACCTCAGACTCCTGGGCTAGGATTACAGGTGTGAGCCACCACACCCGGCCAACAAGCTGAATTGAAAGCAAATAAATTTGGGAAACTAATTGAATTCAATCAAATTTTTTTTATTGTGATAAAATACACATAACAAAATTTACTATCCTAAGAATTTTAAGGGTACAGTTTAGTGGTGTTAAGTATATTTACAGTGTTGTGCTACCAATCTCCAGAACGCTTTTTATCTTACAGAACTGAAACTCTGTATCCATTAAATAACCACGCCCCATTCTCCTCTCCTGAGCCTCCGCAACCACCATTCTACTTTCTGTCTGAATGAATTTGACTACTTTGGGTACCTCTTATAAGTGGAATCATGCAGTGTGTGTCTTTTTTTTGACTAGTTTATTTCTCTTAGCATAATGTCCTCAAGTACATTCATGTTGTAGCCTGAGTCAGAATTTCCTTTTCCAGGCTGAATGATATTGCATTGTATTTATAGACCACATTTTGTTTATTCATTCATCCATTCATATATACTTCCACCTTTTGGCTATTGTGAATAATGCTGCTATGAATCTGGGTGTGCAAATATCTACTTGAGACCCTGCTTGCAAGTCATTTGAGTATATACCCAGAAGTGGAATTGCTGGATCATATGGTAATTCTGTGTATAACTTTTTGAGGAATCACCTAGTATTTTTTTGTGGTGACTGCACCATCTTACATCCCCACCAACAGTGTGCACAAGGGTTCCAATTTCTCCACATCTTGCCTATTCTAGTTATTTTGTTTTGTTTTGTTTTAATAGTAGCTATCCTAATGGGTGTGAAGTGGTATCCCATTGTGGTTTTGATTTGCATTTCCTAATGATTAGTGATGTTGAACATCTTTTCATTTGCTTTTTGACCATTTGTATATCTTTTCTGGAGAAATGTCTGTTTAAGTCTCTTGCCCATTTTTAAATTGGGTTCTCTGTATTTTTTTATTGTTGAATTGTAGGTCTTTATTTATGCTGGATATTAACCCCTTATCAGATATATGATTTGCAAATATTTTCTCCCCTTCCATAGCTTGCCTTTTCACTTGTGTCCTTTGATACACAGAAATTTTGAATTCATTTTTATTTTGTTCTGTTTTTTAGAAGCAACAGGGCAAAAGTACCATGTTTAGTGTAGATAGCATCAATAAGCAAGATTTTAAAAAGAAAGAAATCATCGATAATATTACTACTTAGAAATAAACACCGATAGCATTTTGTTGCATCATATTTTCCAATCTTTATACTCTCACCAAAAATAAATGGGAATTACTGTTTTTCAGTGTTCCTAACTCACTGGATGTTATAGTTCTTAGAGCTATTTCCCATATTTATAGGTGAATGTGGTGTCCTGCTGTTTGCCTATTTTTCTATGTGTGTTCATATTTTAAATATCAATTTGTAAAAATTATATATTGAAAATTTATCCATTTTAATGTCATGTGTTACTCATCTTTTCTTAGTTTGCCTCTAATTTTTTAATGACTTATTTTTTTTAACATCCAAATTTAAATTTTACATAGTTGTCTATTTATCTTTTCTGACATGTTTTCTGCCTTTATTGTCATCTGACTTCAGCATTATATAACTATTTACCTGTATTTTCTCCTAAAACGTTTTTGGATTTCATGTTTACTTACATTTTAATCTGGCAATTAAGTTTTGCCTTTAACTTGAAGTAACATATAACTTAATTTTCCAAATAGCCACATTTTCTAATGGCATTTAGAAATTATATAATCAATGTTTTTCCTACTTTAAAAAAATATGCTTAACCTTTATATGCCTGGATCTGTTTTTTGTCTTTCTGTTGTGTTTCATTGATTTGGTGGATCAATACTGCTTTTTAATAGCTTTACTTTTCATTTTCCCCACCATTCAAAGGCATTTTCTGTTAAAGATATTTACAATTACAAAAACCTATTACGATTTTTACCAGAATTATGTTGAATATATATATTGAATTATTATGAGACATATTTACTTTTAAGATAGACAGCTTTTCTACCTTTGTTTATATTATGTCTTGCAACTTATTTCAGGTATTTTGTTTTATTTCTGTGGAATTTCCTGTTAGATTTATTCTCAGATGTTTCCTTGCTATTGTGAATGGGGAAATTTCTCCATTAAACTTTGTATAATAGTTTATATTCTGGGAGATTCTAGTCTGAGGCTTTGTTTTTTTAAGAGGGTCTCAGGAGTGCCTGGGCTAGAGTGCAGTGGCATCATCATAGATCACTGCAACCTCAAATTCCTGGGCTCAAGTGATCCTCTTGCCTCAGCCTCCCAAGTAGCCGTGACTACAGGCCCAGCTAATTTTGAAAAAACTTTTTGTAGAGACAGAGTCTCTCTGTGTTGCTCAGGCTGGTCTCAAATACCTGGCCTCAAGCGATCCTCCCTCCTTGGCCTCCCAACATGGTGGGATTACAGGTGTGAGCCACTATGCTTGGCCTGAGGTTTTATATTAGCAATAGCTCACTTTAGTAAGCCCGCTCTTGGTTTTAATAGTTTTCCATTGATTCTCTTTGGATGGTTTTATTATCTGTGGCTAATAACACACTTGTGCACTTTTTGCCAATGCTTTTATTCATTATTTCTTTTCCTAGTCTGATTATGTTGGCTAAAACTTCTAGAACCATGATATAATATTAGGGTTCCCAGTTTGATTCCTGACTTTAAGCAGAAGGCCTCTACTCTTTCATCATTGTTTGAGAGAGATACTCTGTATCATGTTAAGGAATCATCTTTTAATTCCTACTTGAGCTTATTGTCAATGTCCTTCAGCTAGTGACCACCAGGAACACACCTATGGTTGGACCAGTCGGGTTTACGACTTGCTGCAGTGAGGAAGAATACGACACCATGGGGAACTGTGGGCGTCTCTGAAGGAAGGTGTTAGAGAGATTTGGGCTTTGGTTGGGTGATTTTGGGGGTCCAAGGAAGCAAGGATTTCCTCTGGATTGGGTGCTGTCAGAAAGCAGGAACAATTCTACGACTGGGTGTCTCAGTACATCTTTATAGGACGGCAGATTGGACTCAGGCCAGAGCTGCAATTGAGAAAGAAGCAGTGGCCACACATCTTAGTTAGGATGAGGGAGTTTGGCATTTTGTGGCTTGAGAAATGTTCATATGTTATTAGACATGACAAGGGAATGGTCTTGTTTTTGCCCTGGTCCATCCTGGACAAGAGTGTCCTTGTCTGATGCTGGTGTTCTGTGAACACTCAGCTCTTACTGCAAGTGGCAGATCAGCCCTGGGGAACTTTTCTGTTTCTTAATATCCTGTCATATTTCCATTTCTGTTTTGGAGATATCTTCCTACCCTCCACTGAAGATGCCAAATAGTTTCTTGAAAGTTATTTTTTTAAGGATGGTATCTCTTATTCCTTGCTCCATAGTAATTTTTTATAAGCTCAATATATTTCTCCTTTTTCCTTTTCTTTTTCTGAGACAGAGTATAGCTCTGTCACCTTGGGTAGAGTGCAGTGGCATCATCATAGCTCACTGCAGCCTCAAACTCCTGGGCTCAAGCCATCCTCCTGCCTCAGCCTCCTGAATAGCTGGGACTACAGGCATGTGCCATGACACCTGACTAATTTTTCTATTTTTTAGCAGAGATGGGGTCTCACTCTTACTCAGGCTGGTCTCAAACTCCTGAGCTCAAGCCATCCTTCCGCCTTGGCCTCCCACAGTGCTGGGATTACAGGTATGAGCGCCGCTCTCTGCCTGTATTTATCTTCAATTCAGGTGAAATTGCTTCAGAATCTTTGTCTTCAGCAGAGAAGTGTGTGGATTGTCCTGTCTTTGGCCCCCATCCCAATGACACGTACCAGTCAATTCAAGCACCAGCTTCTTGTCCAAGTTCCATTCTCTGTTGCAGTGGTGTCAGATTTTGGCTTTATACACCCCAGTCATGTTTCAAGAATAAATTTGGGGAACAGCTTAAGGGTTGCCATTTTTTTATGTTGCCAAATAAGGACACTTAAAAAATTACCATTTAGTATCTTCTCATAAAATAAAGGACATTTTTAGCACCAAAACCATAAACGGAAATTAACCCCAGCATTTAAAAATATGCATAAATTGAGCTTTGTGAAAAGTTACGTGTATTGTCCTTCCTTCTCTCATTTTGACCCAGATTTGTGAACACTTTGCCTCAGGCAGCCTGGTGTCAGCTGCTGGGTCAGCTTTGGTTGAGGGGCCCCTCTCACCCCCCCTTGCTGCCCTCTCATTCCTTTTCCTGCACGATCCCTTTGCAGGAACTATGATCTCTGGTGGATAAAGAGACACGGTCCCTTGCAGACCAGCATGGGCAACTGGTTCAAAACATACCTGGGATTTGTTTTACTCAGGTGTGGGAAGGCACACAGGTATGGAAATGACTGTCACGGAGGAAAAAGTTCATACTCACAGATCCTAGAAACAGCAGGCACCACACGCTGTACAGAGACACAGGGGAAAGCACCAAGTCGGTTGGGGGACAAAGGGAAAACATGGGCAGAGGAGCCTGTTTTGTGGTTTCTGGGCAGGCATAGGAGAGGCAGTGTAAATGGGTTTAGGATCACCAGTTTGGATAATTTTGGTGAGCACTGGGGCATAGAGCTGTCCCTAGTTATCTGCTATGATCCCTGGGGGAGATTAGGGCAGGCAGGTAGTGGCCCCGAGTTTAAGAGCTTCATGAAGGAGGAGGATGGAGGTGTGGGCTTTGGGTGGGTTGGTTTGCACACGAAAGGCGTGCCCCCAGGACAGTAATTTTACTGTCCAGGAATTGGCTAGTCCTGGGAGGGGCATTCTTTCTAGGGTCAGCAGAGCCCCAGATGTCAAAGCATCAGAAAAACAAAATAAAAAGGCATGATTCATATGGCAATACTAGCTGGCCATAGTAAACCTAAGATTATTACAAGATTCTGGTCCTGGTGTCTGTTGGTCTAAATTTTACAGAACCATTGGCACTTTTAGAGTATTATGATCTTCATTACTATTTTAGTTGAAATGTTGTATCTGGAGCCAAATTGCTTTTTAAGTCATAAATCCATAGTCTTACTTTTAAAAACTTGATGTATGTTCAGAGTTATAGTCACATCACTAAAAGCAATGGAGCCAAACCTGTCCATTAAACTGCTGAATTTTTAAATTAAAAATTTTTTTTTTTTGCAAATGAACTAAATTTCTTACAGGGCATAGGAGTATGTCAAAGCTGGTAGTGAAGTCAAGATGACTAGAAATAAAATCAACTAAAAACAAAACTATCATCTACAGCTCTGCTCACTAAAGTGTCCTCCAACTTCAGTGACAGAATTAACAAAAACAGAGTTTCCAGGTAGGATCAGCGTTGCCTCATCTGCCCACGAGCTCATCCAGTAACCGTGGGTGCTGTAATCACTGCGTTGTCAGAGCTGTCTTAGCCTGACGGCAGTACACCAGCAAAAGTGTATCTTTGTGATGTTATTTTTTATAGGAACCTTTAATTGGTTTGTGGCATTTTTGGTTGCATCCTCATTGGTACAGGCTCTGAAATTATCATGCAGCATTCAGAAATGGAGCCCTTCATGGAATCATCCAGGTTTAGAATCATATGGAGTGATGTGGAGACATTCTACAAACTCCTCAGGCCCCACAGGGCTCTGTACTGTCTCTAGGACCCTTTAATATGTAATATTCTCACCAGTTGATTCTTTATCTGTTCTTCTGGCCATGTGGTTGTGTAAGAAGATGGACTTCTGTCCAATGTTGTGTTTCAAGCTTAATTCTTGAGATTTCCTTGAATGTCCCTAGAGAATCTAATGAGCAAAAGATTAGGAGGAGTTTAACAAGTCCTAGTGAGCTTTTGTGTTAGACCAGATGGTGGCTTTAGCAATCACCTATTTCTTTTAGATCTACTTCCTCAAAATGGGCATCAAAATGATGACCTCATGGGGTTATTGCGAAGACTGAGTGTTGAACGTGAAATGCTTGGTCTGAGAGGGGCTCAGTCGCCGCAGCTGTTACTGTTGCAGAATGAGCAGGTGATGGGCGTGTGTGTAAGTAATCAGGCAGCATTGGATGAGGGCCTCGGCACAGGCAGGGAAGCATGGCTGTGGTGTGAGGTGGAAGGGTTTGTTCTCTTGTGTTAATAATCTATGACCACAAACTACAAATGGACATTCCACCCTTTCCAGTACAAAGACAGATACTTTGCATCTTTTCGTTTCCACTCAAATCTTACACACTCTTCCCATCTGCCTTCTCTCAGTGGACGACTTCACTTTATCTGTGGGGACGGGGCACAAAGAGGAACCCACTTGTCTTTTTACCACCGAACTTATCACCTCCAGGGTGGGTACTGCCTTCCTCTTCCTTTTTGTCACCCACAGCAGAAGAAAGGTCCCTGCTCTGCCCATGGCCATTTTGTCCCCTTATGGCTGGGAACTGTCCCTTCCTGCCCCCTGAAACCATCCACCGCCGTCACTGTTGTCTCCTGGCTCATTGCTGTTGTTGTACGAACATCTTTAATGTCTCCTTTTGACAACACAACAACACAACTCACAAAATCCTGCTATTTCTCTACTCCTCTTCATGGAAAACTTTTCTGAAGACTTATCTATACTTACTGCCTCTGTTTCTTCATCTCCTATTCACTGTTTTTAAAAATTAACTTTATATACATGACACAGGAACATAGTATTGGATGGAGAGATAAGGCTAACACCCGCTTTGACCAAGCTCCCCTTTCTCGTCCCCTCCCCTGACCAGAGGTGACCAAGGTTTATCCTTTGCATCCTTTTATCCTCTTTCCTACGTATTTGTACAAGTATACATCCTTGGGGTGAAGGTGTAGTGTTATTGCTGTGTGTGTTTTACATAATGATATCAATCTATGCCAGCAACTTGCCCCTTTTCTCTCTTGGTGTTTCAGAGGTCTATGGTAGCATATACAAACTATATTATTGCATATAAATTATCTTTCAACTGCTGATACTAATAATAATTACTAATATTTATTGAGTGCTGACCATGTCCCAAGCACCGTACCAATTGCTTTACATGTGGTTATTTATTTAGGCCTTTCAATGACCCCGGAAAGTAGGTATTATTATCTCTATTCTAATGAGGAAACTGAGGCATAAATAGACTAAGTAACTTGTTTAAGATTATGTGCTCAGTAGGTGATGAAGTTGGGATATAAAATCAGGCATTTGACCCCAGAGTCTGTGTTTCTTACTCACTTACTCACTACATTATTCTATAGTATGAATGTACCATAGCATAAATAGACATTTTTCTGTTGTTTCCAGTTTTTATGTATAATAAACAATGCTTCCGGGACCACGAGTGTGGGTATTTCTTTGTGGCAGAGGCTGCATAGTGAAACTGCTGGGTCATTGGCTAAGGACATTTAACATTATTATAGATATTGTCAAATGACCTTAAAAAGGACTATTCACCTTACACACCCATCAGCCACAGCAGAGCATACCTATTTTCCCACAACTTTACCAACACTTGATATCAAACTTTAAATATTTGCCAATCACGTGGGTTAAAAACAGTCTCTCCTAATTTTCATTTGCCTTTTCCCAGGGCTTGTGGATGGAGCATCTTTTCATATGGTTACTGATCATTTATAGGGCTTCTTTTGTGAACTGCACCGTTTTTTTCTGTGGGAATATTTGTCCTTTTGTGCTGTGTGTATGAGCTGTTTATATATTTCAGATACCACATCTCACTCTGCAACCCACTGCAACGTGGCTTCTATCTGTGCTGAAGCTTGTGGAGGTCGTAGTGTCCTCTGTGGAGGGAATTCACCAGTTCCTCTCCTGTCATTATCTTACCCTGTAACCCAGTAGTTTATGACCATGCCCTCTGTGGTGGCTTTGAGGACATAGGGGCTGGCCAGGGAACAGACATGACCATGGGATGGCGGTAGACACATCAAGCTTTATTTGGGTGGTGCTTTGACAGGTTGCCTTAGGCGGGGAGGAGTCCCTCACAGCTGGAAGACCTTCCAGAGACAGAGATGTGGGACCAGGACCCAGAAGGGGAAGAGAGCAAGGGAACTCCTGGGGAAGAGGGACATCCTATGGGGTGGGGTGGGGGCTTATGTGTCTAGGTGATGTCACTCAGCACATGATGGGGAGTCTTGGGTTCCCAGAGCTCTGAGGGCAGCAGTGGGTTGAGGTCTTTCATAGCTACATAGCTTACATGGCTAGCAGATGTTGGGTGCAGTTTTGTGAAGTATGCAAAGCAGGAAGGCTCTAAATAGCTTAAAATATGCTCATTTGGGCTATATTTAGAGCAATTAGATGTGTAAAAATTGGAGTTTGGTGCCAGTGGGCTTTGAGCCAACAGTCCTAGTCTGTGTAAAGAAGTAGAAAACATAGGCGCCGACACACAGGGTGCTCTTTAGCCCATTTGCACAACATCCTTGTTTTTGAAACGCTCCTCTTCCGACTTCCGTAATGCCACGCTGGTTTTCCTCCTAATCAACAGCGTTTCCCGCAGTCCTGTGCTGACTCACACTCCTCCATCTGTCCTCTAAACCAGCGGTTTTCAAACTTTTTGGTTTCAGGATGCCTTTACATTCTTAAAAATTATTGAGGACCCCAAAGAGCATTTGTTGATGTGGCTTATATCTCTCTCTATTTGCCATATTGTAAATCGAAAACTGGGGGAATTAAAAAATATTTATTAATTCATTTTAAAATAATGGCAATAAACCCATTATAAGTTAACATATTTTAAAATGAAAAATAACTCAAAGGACCTTCTGATATGTCCATTTCATCTTCTTCTTCATCTTTAAGTTGTAGACAGTACAACTATGTGTGTAGACATTGAGTCTTCCATTCACTTTTTTAAAAAGCTAACAATCCATCCTTAACTATTGAAAAATGATAAATCAGTTTTCTTTTGTTTTAGAATAGAATGTTATTCTAAATAATAAAAGTCTGAGATAAAATTTAAAAATTTAGAAAAGATTTTAAAATTAAAAAATATATATTATTGCCAAACAAGACAACAAAGTCTGTTGTTCTAACTTAGTTCTAGTTGCGTTTCCATGCAGCCTCAAGAAAACTCTGGAATTTCAAAATAACTGTTTTTTGGATGACAAGGAGACTACGGAAATTATAGCAGGTGTGTAAAAGAGAGCTGGTAAGAGCAGAATAGAAGTCCTGAAAACAGAGTTAATCTCTTAAAACACACATATGTATAATCTAAACCTATTGCTTTAGAAAATTCTAGAAATCATAAGAATACACAAGACATATTTCATTAGCTGTTGGAGCCATGATATTATCAGACATCATGTGGTCTTTTGAAAACTTCCCTGTACACTCATGAAAGAATGAAATTGAGAAAGACAAATTTTGTTAGTATTATGATGATAATATTAATAGTTCTGATCTCCTGGACCTCCCCTTAGGAACTGCTGGAGTGAGAGCCTTAGCACTCAGACCAGGGCTCAAATCACCTGTCTGCCTAGATGATGTCATCCAATCCCATGGCTTCAAATACACGTGCTAAATGACTTCAAATTTTTATCTCCAGCTCAGACTTATCTACTTGCCTACTCAACAGTTTCACTTATATATCCAATAGACATCTCGAAATTTACATGCCCAAAGAAGAACTTTTGATTTCATCTCCCAAATACACGTGCTAAATGACTTCAAATTTTTATCTCCAGCTCAGACTTATCTACTTGCCTACTCAACAGTTTCACTTATATATCCAATAGACATCTCGAAATTTACATGCCCAAAGAAGAACTTTTGATTTCATCTCCCAGTCTTCCTAAGTCCATGGCACCAACCTGCTTGGCTGCTCAAGTTCAACATTACAGGACTCATGTATGTCCCTCATCCTTCATGTCTATCCCATCAGCACGTCTGTAGGGTTTACCTGCAAAACACCTCAAATCAATGACTCCACCCATCCCTACTCTTAGCTTAGTCCCAGCTGCCGTTGTGTCTTACCTGGACCACAGCAATATCACCGCATCGTTGCCGTTGGCCCAGTCTTGTGCTACGATCATGCAATTGTCGCACAGCAGCTACAGTGATACTTAAAAAATGCAAATTAGATTGTGACATTCTTCTGCCTAAACTAGTCTTGGGTTTAGATTTAGATTCCCAAAGGCTTTTTCTGGTTTGGCCCCGTCCTTCCTCTCCAACCTCATTCACATTGCCCATCCATCCCCTTCCTCATCAGGATGTAGTTGCTCAGACTTCTTCTTTCATCCTTAATCTTGGCAGTCTCTCTCATTTTCCATCTCTACATGGTTTCTTCCCCTGCTTGGATTGTCCTTTTTCCAGCTCTTTGCATGGCTAGCACCTTCTTATACTCCAGGTCTTAATGTAAATGTCACTTTGACAGGGAGGTCTTCCTGCAGAAAGCCCCCCCAAAAGGCTTTCTTTTATCTACAGCAATACTGTCCAATGGAAATGTGGTGGGAGTCACACTGCAAAGTCACATAGAACTTTAAACTTTCTAGTAGCCACAATAATAATAAAGAAATGTGTGAAATTAAATTTAATAATATATTTTATTTAATCCAATATATCCCAAATATTGTCATTTCAATATGTAATCAGTACGAGATTGTTAATGACATCTTTTACATTCTTTCTTTTTTCATGCTAAGTCTTTGAAATCTGATATGTGCTTTGTTTATACTTATAACACATCTCAGTTTGGACTAGCCACACTTCTAGTGGTCAGTAGCCACATGTAGCCAGTGGAAACTGTACTATACTGGACACTACAGTCTTAATGTGACACTCCCCTCGTCCTCCTCTAGTTACTCTTTTTTGTTTGTTTGTTTGTTTGTTTTGAGACAGAGGCTTGCTCTGTCAACCCAGCTAAAGTGCAATGACATCATCATAGCTCACTGCAACCTCAAACTCCTGGGCTCAAGTGATCCTCCTGCCTCAGCCTCCTGAGTAGCTGGGACTACAGACGTGCACCACCATGCCCGGCTAAGTTTTCTATTTTTTGGTAGAGATAGGATCTTGTTCTTGTTCAGGCTGGTCTTGAACTCCTGAGCTCAAGTGATCCTCCCACCTAAGCCTCCCCAAGTGCTAGGATTACAGGTGAGAGCCACTGTGCCCAGCCTCTAGTTACTCTCTATCACATCTCTGTTTATTTCCTTCATAGCCACTGTCCTGATGTTCTTGGGAGGAGTTAGAGTGTGGACTTTGGAACTAGACCAACCGAGTTCAAATGCAGGTTCCACCACTTTTCTGCTGTTGATCTGCAGAGAGTTACTTAACATTTCTGGGGCTTGGTTTCCTCATTTATTAACCTAATATACAAACAGCCCCATCTTAGGGTGCTGTCGTGAGGATGTTCAGGGCTTAAACAGTGCCTGGTATACAGGAAGTTTACATAAATGGTAGCTGTTATTATTTACTTATTTAATATTGGTCTTCTTCCCCTAGATTATAAAGTTCTTGATGGCGGAAGCCATGTCTCCTTTGTTGACTTTTGAACTTCCTGTTCAAAGGGGACATGGATGTACTCATATTTCTGTTGGATTAATTGAATGGATGGATGGACGGAGGTGGGCTGGGGTCAGGGTTTTCAACACAGGCAATGTGACTTTTAAGTTTGGCTTTGAAATCTGAGTAGAATTTCTGGTTATGAAGAGAAAGAGACCATGGGAGGCAGAAAGAAGAGAATAAACAAAGGCGTGGTGTTGAGCAGGTGCATGTTATTTGACGGGAACAATCTGTCTGGCTAAAAGGTGAAAGATGAGAGAGGAGTGAGCAGGAAAGGGAGAACCGTCAGGAAATGAAGCTGCAAAAGTATGCTGAGGCCAGCGGAGGGCCGGGGAGGCTGTGCTAAGATGCTTGAGTTTTATTATACAGCTTGCAGAGGGAAGATGCTAATGGCGATGGTGGTGTTTCTGTCTTAATTTCTATTTCCCTATAATATTTTTAAGTGGCATTATTTTTGTTTTCTTTTTTTCTTATATGGGCTTTCCCCAAGTTTTACTATTAAAATGTTATGTTGACTTTTAGAATTTAAATGCTTTTCTTCTGTCTGTTCTGGAATGGTTTAAATAACATTAGATCCACCTGTTCTTTGAGGGTCTGATGGGGCCCGAGGGCCATCTTACACATGTTGGCTTTTACTCAGATTAAAAGGGGGAGTCCCTGCAGGATTTAGCAAAGTGGGGTGACATAATATGACTTAGGGTTGAGAGGGGTTACTCTGGCTAGTGGGGGAGCACAGAGAGTGGTAGGAGCTTCTGCAATGTGTCACATGGGAGGTGATGGTGGCTTGGACATGAGTGGGAGCAGTGGAGATGCGAAGAGGTGATTGGATCCAGATAAAGGAGTTGGTGAGAGATTCTGAGTTGGAGGGTGGTGATGAGGAAGTAGGAGAACTTGAAGATCTCTAAGTTGCAGTTTGGATGAAGTGAGATTCATGATCCAGTGCAGGATGGGAAGCAGGTCTGGAGAGAGCCAATAAACTCTGGGTTGGTCATTTTGAGTGTGAGGTACTTGCAAGACATTTATGTGGATGTCACACAATGGCTTTAAGTGAAATAGCACAATTTCAAAACCAAGGTTGGTTGCAGAATAGGAGCAGTCAAATATCAAACTTAATGAGTGAGTCAAGAAATGAAGTAGACCTTATTTGCTGGTCATGAAGACTGAAATGCCAAGGTTGAAGACATGTAAAGGGGTTGTCAGACTCAGCTCTGAGGAGTGTCTTAGTCTTTTGTGTGCTGCTATCACCAAATACCTAAGACTGGGTAATTTACAAAGTACAGGAATTTATTTTTTCATAGTTCTGGAAGCTGGGAAGTTCAAGGTCAAGGTGCCATCTGGGGAGGGCTTTCTTGCTGCATCTGCACATGAAGGAAGGCATAAGTGCAAGAGAAAGTGAACCCACTTCTGCAAGCCCTTCCGATAGCGGCATTTATCCATTATTAGTGATAATGGATAAATTATCTGCTGTCATGACTTAAGCATCTTCCATAAGGCCCCACCTTCCAACACTGTTGCACTGGGGATTAAGTTTCCAACACATGAATTTTGGAGGACACATTCAGACAATAGCAAGGATAGAAAGTGAAATAAGGAAGCAGCAGAGGAAATTGGGATATGAAGAGGACACAGGGGCATCCCAGCTTAAATCCCCTGGAAGGGTAGCTCCGGGGCTCGTGGATGTTCTCATAGGGCCCAGCAGTAACACTCCTGGACATGCAGGGGCTGCCTCCCACTTTTGCCAGCCAGCTGGAAGTGAGCTCAGAAGAGATTTGGGGACAGGAGGTAGAGATGGGGTGCCATGGGCAAGGAGGTGGTTCTTGAAGCTACGGCTAGTTGAGGTCACTCAGGGAGAATGTGTAGGCTGTATGAAGAGCATTAACAACATGATTGTGGGAATGAGTAGCCTTTAATGGGTGGGCAGGAGGAGAGAGGCCTGAAAAGAGATTAAGAAGAAGCTGCCAGAGGAGCAGCACCAATAGCAAGAGGGAACATGGTAGAAAGAACACTGATTTGGGAGCCATCTAAAGCTGGGATTAATCAGTTATTTAATTCTGGGCTTTGGTGGTAACTAATCTGGGTTCTGACGCCACATAAGAGAGAGAGAAAGAACCTCTGTTCCATAGCATCTTTCAGATTAGCCCAGAGGACTGGAGAAAAGTACAGGGTTTGGTATTTGCTGATGTTTAGTAAATGGCTGTTTTATGTTAATTTATGTTGTAAAAGTCAAGACAGGGAGGAGAGAGAAGGACATTTCAAAAGGTGTATGATGGCCAACATTGTCAGAGGCAGAAAAAAAATGAAGTAGGATACGACCTGAAAAGACACCACTGGATGAGGCCTAAGACAGAACCCCCTTGTAAATTTTGTGCCTTGGAAGATTATGGTAGACTCAAGTCCTGGTGTGACTGTATTTTATAACTGAGATTTTTGTGGAAGGTGTTTATTTATTCATCTATACATCCTTCATCTACCCACCCATCTACCACCATCCATCTGTCCACCAATCCAACTATCATCCATCCATCCATCTATCCATCCACCCACCTACCCATCTATCCATGCACCTACCTATCCATCATCCATCCATCCCTCCATCCAGCCATCCAGCCATCCACCCACCCACCCACCATCCAGCCATCTATTCGTCCATCCATCCACCTACCTATCCATCCAACCACCCACCTATCCCTCTATCCACCCACCCATCCATCCACCTATCCACCCATTCATCCATCCATCCATCTATCCATCTATCCATGCATCTACCTATCCATCATCCATCCATCCCTCCATTCATTCACTGATTTTTGCATCCATTCAACCATCCATACATGCATCCACCCATCCATCCATGAATTCATCCATTCTTCCATCCATGCACCTACCTATCCATCATCCATCCATCCATCCATCCATCCATCCATCTATCCATCCACACACCCACCCATCCATCCATCAATCCATCCATCCATCCATCCTGTCAGAATTTGTTTCCCTATTATATGCAAGACTCTAAGATGGGTGGGTGCTATTATATGGTAGGCACTGAATAAAGTACAGTTTCTGTCCGCAGAAGCTTACTGTCTAGGAGAAGGAGACACTGCATAAAGAAATAGAGCAGGGAAATGTTTCAGGCACTCTGCCAGGAGTGTGAACAGGGCCCAATGGGGCATGATAGAAGGAGTGGCCAGCTCGACCTGGGGGCGCAGGAACGGCTGCACAGAGGAGTGGCAGTGTGAGGGGTCAGAGAGGGCCTGGGTGTTCTGAGAGAGGCAGGCATGTGAGCACAGGCACAGAGGCTACAAACAGTGTGACACCTCTGGGGAATGTGAAGATGACACCTCAATGAGGCAGTGGCCTTGGATGACGGAGGAGGGATGAGGGTTATTACCTCCCACCTAGTCTCTCCAGCCCCCCGGGTTCCTTTCTTCCTTTAGTGCCTGATCACCTTGAAGTGGCCTTTTCCCTGACCTAACTCCATTTCTAACCTCCTAAAGGAAGAGAAGGGAACTCCCAAGCCCCGGGGATGTGTGCGGGCACCCAGTGTCCTCCCTGGTTTGACTGCAGTGCCTACATGGGTTAAATGGCACCCACAGATGTAGAATTTAGCTTAAAGCCCACAGATGAGACTGACAGTTGCTCAAAGCACAACTGTAGTTGGCTGTTTCTGCTTTTAGTGAGTTCCTTATCTGCTTAAGTCCTAGAAAGGGTCCTGTTTGGTTTCTTGAGAGACACTGGATGTGCTCAGAAGTTGGAGGGAGAACAGTTTTCGGGTTGGTGACACCCAGGGTGGAGAGCCCGCAGCCCAGGCCTAGGGCAGAGAGGCCCAGCTTGTCTGGAGCTGGCAGAGCTCTGGGTGTGCAGCAACACGGAGGGGACTGTGTGTGAGCAGCTTGTGAACACCTCCCAATTTCCGTTGGTCTCCCGAGGGCTGGCACACAAGGCCAGTAATGAACTTTCACCACTTGAAAACAAATGCGGCAGGGGCAGTGAGAAAGGGGGGAAAAAGACCAATTTGATCAAGGGAAAATTCAGATTTTCATTACATCTTTACAATATCCAAATGGACTACTTCCAAGAATGCATAGACTAAGCTAATAAATTGCCCCAAAGAGGCCTCTAGGGAACCTGAACGGACAAATGGCCAAGAGCTGTGCAGTGTTTTTAGATAAGCGAGCAGTTCTCAGTACTCTGATCATGGCTGGTTCTTTTAAGAGACTAAAACTCCAGAAATATTATTTACACTTGCCTGGTATGTAGTTAAACGCTTTCCCTGGCCCTTTACAGAACTGACACAGATTCTGAGTCAAGGAAGGCCCAATTGGTGGAGATCTGCTGTATTTCCTGGGTGTGGTGAGCGTGAGCCTGAAGTGTGGGCTTGGGAAGAGGAGGCCAGCCACTGTCACCACTGCTGGACCTCCAGGCAGGGCCGAGCTTCACAAATGTTAGGTCTGATGCTTCTGAGAGACTGGTCCCCGTGGGAAAGGCATCTGCATGCCCTGCCGTGGATAATTAGAACGTAGGCCCCAGGACCTTATCCACTGAGATGAATTCTGGCCATCTGGTCTTTTAAAAACCTGAGTGAGTCAGGATTAGAGGTGGCAGGTGCACGTCAGGGAGGCAGCAGGTGGAAGGTGAGGCCTGGGTCACCTAGGCTGGAGAACGGGAGGAGGAGACCTGCGTGGTGTCCTTGGGAAGGTTCTGCCGCTCATTTGTTCATTCAGCTCCTGTTTGTTGAATGTGGTGAGGTCCTTGCCAGGTCGGGTAGAGAGCAAGGTGGCTTAGGGGCTTTGCAGCTGAGAGGTAGAGACAGATTGGGGATATCCAGGTAAACAAGTGATCATTGCTATTGAGGAGAGATGCTGAGATAGAGGGGAGTCGTGAACATGTGGGCAGGCTTCAGACATGGCGGTCAGGGACCTGAGGCTGGAAAGGAAGGGAGGAGTGAGATCGCACGCAGCAGACTCGACAAGCAGTTTGCATTTTCTTTATGCAGCCACCTGCCCTGTTGCCTGAAATTCTACTAACCAGGGTCTTCCCCTTGTAGCTGAGGGGCAGCACAGTAAGCGTTTATCATCATTTAAACCCTGGTGTTCATCTGTCATGGTTCCCACGAGAGGAGGGCTGGGGCCACTGAGTGAAGCTGAGTTCTGCCAGGGATTTGGAAAGAAGATGGAGAATTGATTCTGGGACAAGGGGGCGTGTCTAGGGAATGAGGACCCAGGACAGTGAAAGGGGTGGAGAAAGAGACAGCAGATCACCTGTGCCCGCCTCTTGTACTAGGCGGGTCCTACTTTCTACTAAACTGGTGCTTTATCATTGTGGGGACTGGGCCCTGGGCTTTGGGGTCAGGCAGACTGGACTGGCATCCTGCTCTTGCTCTTGCATGAAGGTGAGATTGTAACGGCAGGTTTCTTTTGCTCGACTCTTCTCAAAATAAGGATCTGAAGACTTAACTACTAGGATTTGGGGGAAGATGAAAGTTGTGTTTAGAGCACTCAGCATTGTGCCTCGATTATAGTAGGTGCTCCATAAATGCGAACTCCCTCCTTACCAACTATATTATATAATGGTTTAGACAATTGTACTGTTACTAGAAGGCAGACAAGTAGACTGATAGAGATATTTACCACTCTTTCATAAAACGTTCCCACCGGGTCACATGCAGGCCACTCGGGGAGTGGGAGAGCGTCAGGCAGGGAGTGGGCCCCTCTTCCTAGCCCACGGTTTCCTCACTTCGTCCTCTAGGAGAGAGTGGGGTGGGCAGGATCTGGAGCTGAGCGCCCAGAGGCAGACTGGTTAAAACAGCATTCCTGTCCCTTTCCTTTGGAGATTCTGTTCAGGAGGTCTGAGCTGGGTTCCCAGTGATCCCGAGAGCCTGAGAGTCTGGAAACCCTGGAACGTGATCTTTGAGGATGCTCCTGAGCCAGCACGCAGGGACCACGTGCACACTCCTCATTCGCCACCAGAGGGCGAGCCTGAGGCGCGGCGGCCAGAGCAGGCGCCCTCCGCTCCAGCTGGGCGAAGGCCCCGGGGGAAATCAGCAATTACACAGAGAATGGGGTGCAAGGGACTAATGCGGGGGTCCCTTGGGAGGCATGTGCGCTAACTGGACATCAGAGGAGAAAACCCAAGTCGACTAGATTCAGAGAAGTGCGCGCTTTCCTCCGTGCTCTGCTGTCTGGTGGGATTTGGCCAGAGGGGCCTCCTGTCTGCGCAGTGAGGTGGTCTTCAGGACCCTTTGAGAGCCCTGCGGAGGCGGCCGGCGGTCCGGCCAGTTCTAGCTGAAGCAGCGCCCGGCTCAGAGGGCCGGTCGGTGCTGACCCTCGGTGGCCGCCCCCGGGGAAGGGTGCACCCCCGGGGCAGGCAGTGGGCAGGTCCTGGGCCATTGGCTCTTGGCCATTCCTTCTGCAGTCTCTGCCCTTCAGGGTCACACACACAAAGAAGACGATCTCGTGGCCTGATTCCATCTGCAGCGAAGAAGGCATCACTTCCAGCTCAAGCGTCCTAGTCAATGCCCTTCGTTTTTGGCAAAGAAGGATTCTGGCGCCTTCTTGCCACTGCCGCATTCCTTGTACCCTTCTGCACAGGCTGCATTCGAGGCCGCAGCCCTTGGCGTCGGACTGCAGCAGTGCGGGCGCTTGGGGTTAGCGCCTCTTTGGCGTCCCTAAGCTCCGGCCTTCCTGTCAGCAGTTTCTCTTCTGGAGTTTCCCTACTGGTGACATTCTGAACATTACACATCCACAGGGGCCCCACAGAAGCAGAAATGGTTACTCCTGCCTCCCAAAGGGGGAAGATGAAACCGAGAGCAGTGGGGGGCTGGCCCGGGACAGAGCATGGGCTGCGCAGATGCTGAGGAACTGAAAGCAGACCAGGCACCGGGCATCGCAGTGACATCTCGTTCCCCCACCCCCACTTGCTGGCAGGTTGTACGATGCCAACATGTTAAACATCCTGCCTGGGTGTCACCACTCGTCTGTCCACCCTGCGTCCAGTCGTTGAGTCCCCACGTCTGTCCGGCCCTCTGTAAGGATAAGGGATGAGTAAGACTATTGAAGGAGTTTTTATTTTCCATGAGCTCAAATTTTGAATGGAAGGAAAATGATACTTAGGAAACTGATACAATGGGAAAAAGAGTTGGGAAAAAAAAGTTAAGGCATAGGTGAGTATTGTACAGAGTATGTGATCTAGTGGTGTAATACACATGTACAAAGAATTATGGGGAGGGCAGAGAAAAGAACAGTTTTAGAAATGGTGCCGTGTATGATTCTGGGTTTTTTTTTTTGTAGGATTGGATGCTCTCTCTTTGTGTCATGTCAGGCTTGGTGGTACATGGCAGTTTTGCTAGGGGAGGTGTAGCCTAAAATCTAGGCAGCTACAGCCCACAAAGAATAACAAGCTGCCATATAACAAATTTCTCTGCAGTTTCAGGGGCTTGGAGAAGGGGAGCTGGCTGCCCAGAAGGCAGACCCAGCAAAGCTATGGGGGCCAAGAGAGAGGCCTGAGTCAGGGATTTTTTGACATCAAAACTCACCATGGTGGTGATGTGCAAGAATCTTTTGTTCTCGTGATAGCGAGGACAGCACTTATTTATGCAGCAAATGTTGAGGGGATATGCCAGGGCCCAGGCAGTGTGCTGGTTGCTGGAAGGAGAGGCATGATCTGATTGGAAGAAAGGGCAAATCGTTACATTATGACGGGGCATGTGCTGTAATAGAGGCAAATACAGGAAGGAGTGCTCAAGGCTTTGCAGCGCAGGGTGGGAGAAGACTTCACAGAGGTGACATTTAAGCTCAGTCTGAGAGGGAAGGGGTTACAGAGACCTGCCTAGGGCAAGGCACACAGTTTCATGGGGCGGTGGGAGGTTTGCTCTGATGCTGTGGGTATGTGTGTGTGCACTTTTGGAGCACGGGGACAGGGTGGGTGTCTAGGGATGGGAGATGAAGCTGCAGAGGAGGCTGCAGTCAGACTCTGATACAGCACCTGGCTAAAACTCACTCCTGCTCACACATCTGCCAGGACCACCCGGAATGCCCAGGACGTTACCACGTCATGGAATGACTGTATCTATCATATCTTGCTCTTTCTTGGTGTTGGGGAAGATGTGGGAAGGTGGGGGTTCTGGAAGGGGTTATGAACTTGGAATGGGCGATCTTCCAATGCTTTTTCATGTTGGATACACATTTGATTTTTAAAAATTCAGAAAAGTCACCCCTGAGAAAAGGTTCAAATATTAGGTTCATGAATAGTGATTTGTAACTTTACAGGACATTTTCATTGAGAGTTTTTCTAAAGCAAGTGTAAAAAATATAATTCATGTTTTTTTTAACAAGTTAATTAGTGCAGAGTGGATGGAAAATACTCCCCCAACCCGTTTTTACTTTTCTGAATTGCATTTAGCGGTAAATACGGTAAGAAATGCAGATTGCAGACAGTTCTTTTCTTTGGTCAATTAAAACTATACTTTGTGTGCCAAATACTCTCTTAGGCCCTAGTCAGAACAGACAAATCAATTTAAACCTCACATCTTTGGATATTTATGAGTGGAAATGTCAATTATCATGGGCCAAGAACATCCTATCAATGACTACAGAATTAAGACCAAGGCAAATGAAACTGACACAAAAGCTCTTGCAAGCTTTTATTACGAAAGAAACTATTCCATGGCAAACTGGTAAATAACGAGATACACTTAAATCCATTAGGATCAAGGAACTTAGGAACAGGAAAATATAACAAGAATACCAACAATATAATTAGAGGTTACTTTGTTTTAAATTAATTTGAGTCCCACTATGTACTTGCTTGCCAAGTGGTATTTTTCTTATGATCTAATAGGACTCTCCCTCCCCCCGGATGGAACCTACTGTTGGCTTTCACAGGTAGGAAGGCACATTTTATGCTGTCTCAGACTTGCAATTTTAACCATTGCTGGCTGACACCAATACTTGCTGACATCAACTCACTTTGCTCCTCGCACATCAGATAGTTGGAGGGGGAAGTGCTTCTGCTACCTTTTCAAGATGCACAGCTCACTCGAACTTGAATGAATTAACCAGTGGTGAAGCCTACTGCATAACGCACAATCCCTTTCTGGGACTTTAGATTTTACAGGAATAGGAGTGAAAGAGTCAGTTTGACACCATCTTTGAGTCTTGAAAGACACAGCCTCTCAAAGTGGCCAAAGTGGTCAGGTGCAGAAAGACCCAGGAACTCAGGCCCACAATAGCCTACAGAATTATTCTGTATTTATCTGGTTAATCTTTGCCGACGAGGTGTGAACCAATTAAATATTCTTCTTTCCTTTTTCATGGCTGTCCCATGGCTTAGATTATGTAAGGATTCTATGTACTGTCTGATCTCAAGCAGAGAAGCCCAAAAGCCATGGGCCAGTCCAGATGTTCGTCATTGCACCTGTTTGTGCTACCTCCAAAGGGGTCCCCTCCATCCCCGCTCCCAGTAGATTCCCCACGATCAGCTGGCCCAGATTTTTTCTTCCGCAGGGATTCTGCAGTTAGAGCATCACAACATGGCTTGGATGGGCAAGGCCAAGGACTCCCAGGCCTGTTGGATTGCTAGGACGATGAAGAGGCCTTGAATGCCTTTTTAAATGACTACACTAGGGGGGACTCAGGAATCTCGTATTATTTCTAACTCTGATTCCGGAGGTTTTCTCCTTGACTCAGTTCCCCTTTCCTTTGGGATTTATAATCTCTCATTTTCTCTCGTTCTCTTCTTCCCAGCTTATGTGCTCGCTGACGTCTACTGACACCCTCAATTCTTAGGGCTCTTTGGGCGCTGTAACACCAGCAACTTTCCTGCGCCGGATCTGCGGGCACCGGCGAAGTGCGCCCCCCGCCCGCCCCCGCGGTGGTCCGGGGTGGGCCCGACTGTTTCAGAGCGCGAACGGGGCCCCCAGATTAGGCCGTTTTTTGTGTCCCCTCCCGCCAAGGTTCTAGTGGCCTGAAGGCACAAAAGGACGTTTCAGGGAGGGGTTTCCCATACCAGCAGCTCCCCCCCCACCCCATGCCGCCCTTCCCTAAAAGCGGCTTCCTTCGGGCTTCATTTCCAGCAGCCACGCAACGGCGCCCGCGCCCCGCTCCCGCCCCCGGGGCAGCCGCCCTCTCTCGGGCTGGGGCGGCCGGGCGTGGCCGGCGCTGCCGTTCGCGTTCCCCGGCGCGGCGGGGCGGGGAGAGGGCCCAGCGCCCTCCCGGGCCGCGCGGCGCCGGCCGGCGGAGCAGTCGCGCGCTCGCCGCCAGCGCGGCCATTGGCTCGGCGCAGTCACCCCACGCGGGGCTGCGGCGCGGCCTCCGCGGATTGGCGCGCGCGCGGGCGAGCGCGTGCCGCACCGCAGCCCCGCCGTCTCGGGGTGCCGCCCCCTCCCCCAGTCCGCAGCGACCACCCCTCCATTGTCCCCGCGGGGCGGATGCTGCGTCTGGGGCCACCGCCAGCCGCAGTCCCCGCTGCCCGGGCCCGAGGAAAGCGCGCGAAAAGCGCGCGCCCCGCGCGGGCGCACGCGGCGACCGCCGCCCTCGGCCGCTGCTGCAGCGTTTCGCTCGCTCGCGCCGCGCCCCTGGCCGCCTGAGCTCATTTGCATATTCCGCGGCCGCGGCCAATCGGGGCCCGTCTCTCTCGCAGCGGATGGCTTCTGCCTGAGAGGAAAGGGAGTGGCCGGCGGCGCATGCGCCACGGTGGCCGCCTTGAACCGAGGCTTTTATTGCTGTAGTTTATTTCCACCCCCTTCCCTCCTGTTCTCTCTCTCTCTCTCTCTCTCTCTGTCTCTCTCTCTCTCTCTTTCTTTTTTTTTCCGCCCTAGCTGGGGCTGTGTTGGAGGAGAGGAAGAAAGGGAGACAGAGGATTGCATTTGTCCCTTACGTTCCTGAAATCTGCAGCCAGCAAGACCGGCTAAGCGGTTGCACATTTTTCAATTCTGAAAAAAAAAAAAAAATACCACGTCCCCTTTCCTGGCAATTTTTGCTTTGAAGTTGCCCTCTTGAAATTAATTTTTTTTCCCAGGAGAGAGATGTCTTATCAGGGGAAGAAAAACATTCCACGCATCACGGTGAGTTTGGTACTTGGGGACTTCGCGGCAGGCCAGCGACCTTTTGTGGCACAGAATTTTCTTAAACGGAGAAGGAGGGAGGGGGACCCAACTTTTTTTTCCTCCTGTACCTAACAGAGGCGATGGTGGTGGTGATGGGGTGGCGGGAACGCAGTGAGGAAGGATCATGAACCGTATCTTTGCAGGGCATTGAAACAGGGCGTGCGTGCGCGGAGGTGGCCGTGGGTAGCGCGCCAGATCCGCCGTGTCCTTCCATTGTCGCTGCGAGATGCTGCGGCGCTGCCCGCGGGCGCGAGCAAATGGAAGCCAGACTGAACGTGCACGCTCGGAGCTCGGATATTGTTCTCCGGGCTGCGCGCTGCGCGGCTGGACTCCTCCAGCCGGGGAGGTGGGGATGGATCCTCCCCGCGTCTCCCGCCCCCACCATAAAGGGCTTTCTGGAGCCTTCTCCGGGGCTCCCCAGAAAAAGGAGCGGGTTCCAGCCTGGAGGCGTGATGACAGCAGAGGGATGCTGAAAGGGGCAGGGTGTACCGGAACGATGGGGAAACGGGAAGGGAAAACGGGCGCGCAGATGAGCAGAGGCAGGAGGGAGGGGCCCGGGCGGGGGCATTTTGTTGACCAGGGGCCGGTTTTCGGTGGCCCTTTTGGTGTCCTCGCCCTCGGGCTTGGGGCTGGGGCCCTGGCAGGGCTCTGGGCTTGCTTTCTCGTCTCCTCTGTCCCCGCCGCCGCCAGGGAGGCGTCCGCGTCGGCGCATACAAAGCGCTGGCGGGTGGGCGCGGGGACCGCGGGAGCGGCGCCGGGGAGGTAATGGCGCTGTGCGACGCGCGAGCAGATGGCCCGGCCCGGCCAGACAATGATCGCAGCGGCCCAAGGGTCGGCGATATTCGGGGGCCTGGGCTTGTTGGTTTGGAAATCACGGGGCAACATCTGTGCCGTGAATTCGCGGTGCCTCGGGGATGAACGTCGCTGCTCGCGCCCACCCTCCTCCCCGTCTTTTCCTGAAGAATCTCGCCAGTCCTCGTCTTTCCATCCCCGGCGAGATCCCGGGCAGGGAGGGACGCGGGGAAATTCATTGTTATGTAATGATGTGCAATCCGATTGCAGCCGGCAGGCTGATTCCCGGGTGCAGCCGGGGGCTGAGGCAGAGATTGAAAGAATCTCTCACACAGTCAAGATGTGTTTTTAGAGCTAGGTTGGAGGGCGGGCTTTCGCTTGTGTTTTCCCTTTAGCCAGGGGCACCCGCAGGAGAAAGGTGCGGGAGCAAATGCGCAGGGGAGCGGGCGTGTGCTCGGAGGATCTCCAGCCTGAGCGGGGTGGTTCTGCAGCGAGGGTGGGTAATTAGCTCTTTCTCGAAGGCAAAACACGCAAGATCCCAAAGGGCTGGGCACGGGGGACCCAACCTTAGGTGTTCCCCGCGCTGGAAGAAGGAGTGGGGGCGGGGGGGCAGATTTGCTGTCTTCGTGAATGAACAAGGCAGTTTCGTTTTGACAGTGTGGGGAAGAAAAAAAATTTTTAAAAGCAAACAATCAACAAGAGCAATTTTTAAAAGAGCGCCCCCTCCATCCTTTTTTTAAAAAATCTGGCTGCATTATCATAGGACCTATAGCATGGTGTGTCTCCCTCCACCAGCATGGCCAGCCTCTTATGTAAGAGCCTTCTGGAAGGCACTAGAGTGAAGGCGACTGTGATGTTTCGATTTTTTGCCTGGCATGATGTTGGCTGGGGAGATTCTAGGTGATGGCTGGGCCAGGTACCTTAAAGACTAATGGGGCAGGTGGTGAAGGGCACAGCTTCTCTTTGCCTCCCAGGTGACATTTATCCTGTAAGAAGCGCAGAGATCTGGAACAAAAGGGAGGATCATTGTAGACAGAGGAAAGTGCACTGAGTCAAGTCTGAGCCTCAGTTTCCTTATGTGCCATGGAAATAGAATCTGGCCCCATCTACCTCACAGATTCGTTTTGAGGCTCCTATGGCATGATATGCACGGCAGGATTTTGTAAAGGTCTTTACATGTACATTAACATTATACAGGTGCAAGAATGGTTGTTGACTATTCCCATGTGGCTTTCCAAAGTCTGCATCAGCATGAAGGACCCTACAGTGTACACACTGAAATGATCTTACTGTTTTTCAGTATGTTAGAGAAACAATAATACTTTCCAAGCCCGGGTGTGTGTGCATTTATGTGTAAAAGTGTCTTTCTTTTCCCCTTGCTGTCCATTAGCCTACATATTTTTAAAAGATTTTTAGTGACTTCGTTTTCTTGGTAGCTGCTAAATGTAAGTAGCATTTGCTGAGAATATTGTTTTCTAACTGAATTTTAAACTGTCAATATGAATGCCATTCTTTGCAATGTGTTGCATATTAAAATGGCACTATATGGTTCAGCTTGTAAGGTTTAAACCCAGTCTGGAATAATACAGGTGCATATTTACTGAACATACAGTTTTAACATTGCATTCCATCAGCAGCATTTGGAATACTGATGAGTCATAATGTAGCATTTCTGTTACATTCTTGGCCCTTATGTACTGCCTGCTCTTTATTTTTTTTGCACAAAATCACCAATTAAAATATTAAGTGCATCAACAATCTATAGTGGTGTTAGATTTTAGAATGCCATCTCATACACTTCATCATAAAATGTTACTTTTTTCTTAACAACTTAAAGTGGTGTTTTTTTTGTAGTCTTTTTTTTTCCTCTCTTTTTGCTACACTTGCTGTGATTTACTTCACAGACTAATGCAAATATAAAGGACATACTGAACTGAAACCTTGTTGCATTTGTACCAAGTATATTTGTGTAGTGTATCCCATGACAACAGACTTTTGGTCAATTTTCTTTGACACAAACCTTGCCAAGATGTGTCTTTCCTATATGTGGGTGTATTTTTTTTTTCCTTAAATGAGGTTTAGCCAAAAGCCATATAAGAAGTATTAGATATTATTTTCTTTATAGAAAATGTTTTTACTGTTCATCAATGGGAGCTTTTTTTTTTTGCTTTCAGGTCTAAGGTATAATTGAAAGAGATGTTCATTTATCTAGGAAAAGCTTTAAGCTTTGCCAGTGTGTTCTGACTCATCAAGTGGTGAATGAATAGATTGCTAAATAGCGGTTTACCTTTGTCACGAACCTTTCCAAAATTGGCTTATTTTGAACATCACTTTTGAATAGTGACCATGTGTCCTTAGCTTATTTATCTTAGTAACTGGTGTTTCTCATGGGTCAGTTATGCATTGTGACCTTACTACTTCCTCTTTGTTTCAGAGTGATCGTCTTCTGATCAAAGGAGGTAAAATTGTTAATGATGACCAGTCGTTCTATGCAGACATATACATGGAAGATGGGTTGATCAAGTAAGTGTAACTCTTGATAATAGAGACATACTTGCACACCTGCCGGTAACTCAGTATCAAGCTTTAATGATATCAAAGAGTGACCAGCTTAATATCTGTTTTAAAATTAGTGAATTTGAATGCTCAGATTTAGGGAATTCAAAGCAACAATTATATGCACACCCATTTCATTATGTATTATGTAATTTACTATTTTTAACCGAGGTGACACAGTATCTTCTTGTTGCCAGCTCAGCTACTTGGTTTGTGATATGTTGAATAGATTAAAGATTTCCTAGAATGTAGTTGTTCGGGATGGATTGCCCAATCAAAGGACACAGAGATGGAATATAGCCTCTTCTATTAAGATAGCACATCTGCTTTCTTCATCAAGAATCCAAGTTGCAGAGGCCAAAGAAGGATACCAAGTTAATTACCAAGTAACACAGACAAATTACTGCCTAATCCTGGGGGAATTTTAGGTTTCATTCTTTAAGTGGCAACTAGCACAATGAGACTGCCCTTGTGTTTATTGTGTGTTATGTTACAGAGGACAAACAACAGAGCAGTTACTGACTTTGGGTATTCTGGGACCCTGGAGGATTAAGTGAGCTGAGTACATACCAGTATCCTCATGCCCTGCCTGCTAGGATGGCTCACAGGGCCCTGGAGAAATAGCACATCTGTTTAAAGACAAACACTGCAGCAATGACATCTTTTAAATAAGTGGCATTCATCAAGTGCTAGCAGCTAACCAGTCCGGAGGAGTGGAAAACTGGGGTGGATAGGACTATTCTCTGGAAGCTCACGCCCTAATTTATGAACCTAAAATAGGTTTCAACATTTCCACATTTAATGTTTTCTCCATGTGTGTTTTGCTGTGACAGTCTCAGCTCTGGGCTCTCAACTGCCATGACTTTCATGTTCCATTTTCCCCAATTATAAGGCAGCATGATCGAGTCTAGCAGAGAGACACTGGCCTAGAAATGTCTGTCACAGGCTTATATGCTATTTTTAGTCATCACTCATTTGTTCTAGAACTTTATCAACTCCTCTTTGATTAATACTCTTTTAAAAAATTGGAAGAAAAATATAGTAAAAATATTTTTTTAAAATTAGAAATGAATCATCTCGTCTAACATAATGAATATTCATTTTTCTGCCTGTATTATCTAATTTGCTGAGCAAATGGTTCCAAATTTTTGAATCATTGTGATCATAGTGTTGTCTTTTTCTTCTTCTTCTTTTTTTTTTTTTTTTTGCTTTGTTTTGTTCTACCCTCACCCTTCTATCCTTATCTTCCCTCTAAGTGAAAAAGGATAAGATGAAAATAAATGTTTGGAAAAATACAGCCAGGTCTGGAGAAAAATTGCTGTAGGATAATTAGCTCCATTGTGTGTGTTGTAAAGAAAGTTTAGTGACATTTTATATAAATATCTTGGGGCTTGGTTATCATTTGATCTTAGGAGTTTCTTGGTAACTAAATCTCTTTGAATGGGGCCTCCGATGCCTTATTTAAATTTTGGTTTCTGGTATACTCTGCCTTGCCTCTTAGTTGAGGTAGGGAGTGGGTAGTGCTTCTGTTACGAGTCATAACAGTAATCTGTAAAGCCCATGGCTCCTGTAGAAGAATGGTTGATAGGTTAGTGAAAGTAGCTGTCAGATCCCATTTTATTCCATGTTTCATTTATAACCCTTATCTCCAACCCTGTTTATTTAGGCAAATAGGCGAGAACCTGATTGTGCCAGGAGGGGTGAAGACCATAGAAGCCCATTCCCGGATGGTGATCCCCGGAGGAATTGATGTCCATACGCGTTTCCAGATGCCCGACCAGGGAATGACGTCTGCCGATGACTTCTTCCAAGGAACCAAGGCAGCCCTGGCTGGAGGAACCACCATGATCAGTAAGAGGCTCACGCATCACCTTTGCGGTGCTCAGGAACTGTGGTCGTTTGAAAATCAGTCTGTGTTGTTCGATTCTTTCCTTCTAAAAGTTGCTAAACTGAGCAGCGCTTTGACCTACCAAATAAGGGAGTGAGGATATATCAACCACTTCTCTTATTTCATTATGCTCATTTGCCGTCAAATTTCAAGTTCTCTGGCTGAACTGGGGAATCAGGTTCTAGGAAATTTGGGTAGGATAAGAGGAATTGGCTTCTTGCTTTCACTGCTTGAGGATTTTCCTTGGCCCCCAAATGTGATTGGGTTGTGAAAACACAGCATCTGGAGTCATCTTCAAGGCTATTAGTTTTGAGCCTTTGCTCATAGGTATTTGATTTTAATTTTTAAAAAAAATTCCCAAGGGTATTTCTTTTCAGAATGGAGATGGGGTGCAGCAAATGGATTGTTGAACCAGGAACCTCTGTCCCATTGATATGAAAATCCAATGGGAAGAGGGATATTTCTAGCCTGGGTTGGATGTAAAAGGAATTGGGCAGCCCTTCCTGGAGGGGGAAACCACAGATAATAACTGTCCTTTAGATACGAAAACTCCGACACCCACAGCTAGGTTCCCCGGGTGCCCCTTAAATATCGCACCGAGGGCTTTTTGCTTTTTTTCAGCCAAACCTAACCCATATTCACCGAACACAGCACACATCATACAAGTTTGCTTGTGAACCGTCAGATTCCAGTGTGCCTACGGATTGTCCTTTTGACAAATGTCATTTTGTTTTTGAGGAGGTGGACAAGCTGCACAGTGGCCCATCAGATATATATTTTAAAAAATAGATTTTATCCAAGAGTGAAAGTCAACATAGAGTCTGTTGTATACAAAAAGCTAACAAGTTTGGCTCAGAAGAGGGTCTAAGTAGAAGGAACTCAGCTATTTCTGTTTTAGAAAAACTTATCTTGCTGGTTATTTTTCAGAGTGATGGTCTTTTTACCTGTGGCTTTGGGGTCTTTCCAGAAGATTCTCTTTTTTCTTTTTATCTTGCCTGAGCTAGAGGAACACTGTCCTGTCCCCCTTTCCCCCGGCAGTCGGAGTTCCCCTGCATTGTAAGTCACTAACCCTCTGGGTCGTCTCTGTTCTGGTCTTCAGTGTCTGAAGTGTCAGGGGCCTCCAAGCATGAGCCTCGTGACTTGTGTCTTGCTGCACAGGTTGTCTTCTGACCCGGTGGTTGCCATTCCCAAGGGTGGCCCTTCGTGCTCACCCTGGGACCCGGCTAGTGCACCAGCCTGCCCCTTTGTCAGTTGTTCAGGACTTCCTGGCCCCTGTGGGTGTTTCTGCCCCACCCCAGGGCGGGCTGTGGAATAACAACGCTTGTGCTTCGGGGGCACAGACCGCTTGGTGTCAGCTGGGAAGGCCAAGTCAAGGTGACAGTCTGCCTCAGTGTGGAGTTCATAGGGAGGTCCTGTAGGTCCCTGCATTGGTCACAGAGGATCAATAAGCCACAAATAATACTTCCTGAGTGAGTGGTCAGTGATGTCTATCACTGCAGGAGGAAATGCCCCCAGCCAGGAGTCGGGAGTCCTGGTCTGACGCTAACTTGCTGTGTGACCCTGGGCAGGTCACCTCACTTCTCTGTGCTTTAGCTGTGCATCTGCACCATGAAGGGTTTGCATCAGACGACCCTGGAAGTCCTTCCCAGCTCCCACATTCAGTCATTCGCTGAGCTCAGAGAGAGATTTTGCCTCTGATCAAATGCACTTTGCTCAGCAGATGCAGAAAGGCCGTTTTCTCTCTGGTTTACTTGAAAGACCCTGTCAGTGTGTTTTCTCCTCTCCTGCGTCCCTATATGCGCCTCTTCAGTCCTCACACCTGCCCCATGCTTTGGCCCCTCCATCTGCTTTTTAACCCTTCCCTGCCTTCCCTCCCCCGCCACGGGGCACAGCCTTCTTGCTGCCACCCTAACTTTCGCAGTGGCTGTGGCCTTCTCCCCATTCAGCCAGGTGGGTTCCTTCTGTGTGGCATGAGGGACATCTTGATGAGTCCCACACCTGGCCCAGGGAGCCCGGAATAGTCAGCAGATGGTGGGCAGATGGTCAGGAAAGGGGCGGGAAGGCACAGACCACCTGCCTTGCTTTCTCGGACAGAGTGCAGTGGCATCTTCCTGTGTGCTCCATGATGCAGTCTGGCTGAGGAGTGGGGTGGGGCTGTCTAATGAGCAGACCTCAAAGGATAAAAGTAATCAGAGGTGGCCACGTGTGGTCAGTTGTCACACCCAAACTCCATTGCTTTTGTAGCCGGAGAAAAATATTAACCACTCTTGCAAATAACCAGCCATGGTTACTGCCCTCGTAGAATTTCTGCCAGCCTGCCTTTCCCTCCGGAGGTGAGCAGTCATGATACCGATGAGGAAATCAGGAATTTTTTTGTCTTTTTTCTGTGTGCTGGTCATGCATGCTGCATTGCTTAGAATGAGCAAGTGACTGGGGCTTGCTTCACAGAGAAGGCCTTGCAAAGAAAGAGACATCACTTGGTGCAACTTTATTGGTAGCTAACACCTGCCCTCCAATGGGATTGTAGCTTCTTTGATGCGTATTGAGTCTAGAAAGAAATGCTTAGGGAGCTTTGAACAGATTAAAGTGACCGCCTCACATGCCCACTGCTGTTTGCTGAAACAAGCAATTGAAGTAAATTGGTACAAAGACCCCCATGCCCTCCTCTCTCCTGGCTTTCTGACTTGCTCCAGGCCGTGTCCCCTGCGCTCATGGGTGACTCTTCACCCACCTCCCTGCTGGCTGTGTGTTTCCCAGGTCACAGGCTCTGGAGGCTCCATTTCTGTCTGAGATGGCACTGCCCGCAGAGGAAAAATGTTCCCAGTTTAAAAAAGGAGATGGCATGTCAGCAGCAGAAAATAATATTATTGCCATCAAACAGAGCCTGGTATTGAGAATTGCACAATGAGAGCTTTGTGAGGGGGACTCTGTGGGGCAGGAGGAATGCCCTTTGCCCTTTGTACCAGTGGTGGGTGGGCAGAGACTCCAGACGTACCCTGTAGGCGGCATCCAGCCCGGCCGAGGGGTTACAGGGGTGGCAGGGTTGCTGCCTGGGGAAAACATATGGACTTCGCAGAGGCTTTATGGTCATCAGAGGCGTTAGGACCCCAGAGTCCCCAGGAAGCAGCTGGGAAAGGTGACCTCCATTTACAGAGGGGAAGCCTGAGCCCAACCCTTGCCCTGTGTGTCGGTGCAGGTGGCAGGTGTGGACCACACATCTGCAGTTCTGGCTGCATGATCTCCCAGCTGCACCACCTTCGCTTTCAGCCTCAGTTATCTCATTTGCAAAATGGGGAAGGTTGTCACAGAGATGGACTGCAGCGGCATCAGAACAGCAACTGGCTGGTAGTCAGCACTCGGGTGTGGTGGTCATTGTCCTTCCATCCTGCACTGGGTACCGTGACCTCCCATCTCGGGTCACTCTTAGGAGCTCTGCTCTCCCGACAGAGCTAGAGAAAGAGGCTCTAGCTGCCAGGGGGCTGGGCCTGAGCCCCCGCAAGAGGAGGAGTTCTCCTGGCGCAGCCAGTGGAGGCATGCCTCGGTGTCCCCGGGAGGTGCATCTTAAAACATTCCACTTCCTGGCCCCACCCAACCTATTAAAGCAGGAAATATGCTGGTGTAGCCTGTGAATCTGCATTTTAATCTGGCACCGGTCCAGAGCATTGGGAACTGTTTGACAGTGTAGTTCTCAGGGGTCCGTGCCAGATCTACAGACTCTGGACCTCCAGGGATATTGGGAGCCACTGCTGTGCGTGTCCTTTCTGCTCACCTGAACTCAAGCTTAGAGGATGTGGAGCTCTGGGCACAGCCCACCCCGGGGGGCTTCCAGGTGCAGCAGAGACCAGGATTGGAGCACAAGAAGGGGAGGAGTGCTGTCCCTGCAGGGCTGCAAGGGGTCCTCCTTCCCGAACTCTAGACCTGTCACTTCTCTGGCTGCAGCTCCATCCACCTGTCCCCAGTCAGACTCCCCCTCTGCCCTCATATCCCTGCCGCCTTCCCAGCGCCAGGGCCTGGAGAGGCTGCCCTCGTGGTCGTGCTGGCTGGAACCCACAGAGCCATCCTGGCGTCCTCCTGTTCTCTTGCCGCCTCCAGTTGCTTTTGTTCCATGTTATCTCTTGCACCCGTTTCTTTACCCCACTGATCCAGACCTTTGTCGGCTCTTACTGGGTTTTTGCCCAGCCCTCTGAGGAATCTTGGTGCCCCAGTCTCTGTTGCCAGGCTCTTTCTCCGGCATGGCTTTGATCGCGCCATCTCCTCTGAAGCCTGCTGTGGTTCCCTCTTGCTCAGAGAAGTCAGCCCGGGTGTCAGAGCCCTTCACGACGGGCCCAGTCGTGCCAGACTCACATTGTCACCCTCTTTTCATTCCTCTGCCTCCAGAAGTATTGCTGCTCTTAGCAGCCCAGCCTGGGTGCCCCCTGCTTCCTGGAGCTGCTCCCCAGCCCCCTTCCCTGCAGTCTCTGGCGGCTTCCTGGCACCTTGGCAAACACCGGGTGTTTATCCCGTGGCCCCTGTGGCATTCAGCCTTGCATTGCGATTCAGGCCAGGCCCTCTGCCTCTTCCATTTTCCTATTCCCCACTCCTGGGGCAGCGTCTCCCTCCCAGGAGACACCCCATTACTGACCGCCCAAAGGGTGGATGAGTGAGCGGATGGATACATACACCAACGCGATTTGGTTTCCTGGTGTGTCCGAGTGATGCCAGAGGATGGAGTGTCCTGGGGAGGGAAGAAGAGTTTCTGTGTCCAGCCCCAGCGGGAGCAGATGCTTCCTCAGTGGTGCCCTCGTTTCTGCAGCCCCGGCACTCCCAGTCCCTGTGGTCAGCCGTGGCAGTGGTGGAGGAGGATGGTAGGAGGGGAACGCCCAGAGCCCCAGCGTGGCCTGTGGTTGTGGATGGTTGTGGACAGGGGCAGCTCCCGCTGCCTGGGCTGTTCTTCACAGGGAGGTGGGGACAGCAGCTCTCACACTGGTCCTCTTGGGAGAGAGCTTGTTGATCAGTACAGAGGGTCACACCTTGGAGAAGTCACGTGGCCTTGAGCGCTGTGGCAGACTCAGCTGTCACCCTGAAACCTCCTGGGCTCGTCCCAGCTCTTCCCAGCGAGCCTCGCCCGTGGAGGCAGGAGGCCTGGGAGGAGGCGAGGTCATTTTTTCATCGATGTGGCATTCGGGTTTGCTCCCCGCTTGTGACAGGCACACATGTGTGAACACACACTCACTGTAATGTGAATGTGTCTGTAATTGATACTTTGATTATTCCCTTTGCAGCATTCATTTGACTAGGGTTAGAAAGTGTTTACAAAAACTCCCGACCACATCAGACCAAAGTTTCAAAGTCCAGGACTGAAGTTGTCACCACAAAATCTGCCCATGGCCTGGCGATTAGAAGCCACGTTATCCGGGCTGTCCATGTGGCTGGTCCCTGTGCTCCTCCCCTCGCCACCCCAGGCCCCACGTGGGTGAGGTCACACGTCTCCTAAGGACACGGGCGCCTTCTGCAAGCAGATGCCATGGGCCTGGGGGCATCGTTGCGGGTATCTTGGCCTTGATGAGCTGGACTGGAAGACTCTATCCGCTCCCTGGGATAGTCTGGGCTGATCGTCTAGTGCCTGGTGCCGAGCAGAGCGGAAAAGAGAGTAAGACTATGAGGAATCCCGAGAACTGGCACAGCTCTTCCCGAAGGTCCAGCGTGCACTCTGCCAAATGCTTTTCTCGTTAGGTTGGGCTTCGACAGCCTGCTGGGTGGACCAGTGGGGCTTAGGGTCCGCTGGGCCCTTCCAGAAGCAGGAGCATTCCCATAAAGGTCTCTAGACCATACTCCATAGACATTGTGGCAGTTATCGTAATCCCCTCGGGTTTCCTGCCCGGCCCCCGGCCCTGAGAGCTGGCAGTTACGGCTTTGAAAACCAGCCCGGCTCATCCAGGGCATGGGCCTTCATCTCTCGAGGTGTCTTCATCCTCCTCAATCCCAGTTCCGACTCTGCCTGTGTGTGTTGAGCCAAGAGCTTGGGGATTCCCAGCACTCAGCTGTTCCCAGAGCCTATCCTCTGACTTGCCCTAGAGTGTGTTGTTCAGACTATTGGGACCTTCCTGTCGCTTCCGTTGGCCAGAATGACAGCAGAGGTGGGTGGTGGAGGATGTGGGGATGCCGGACTCCAGCGAGGTCTTCCTAACCTTTGGATGTGCGGGACAGGCATTCAGTGGCCAGGTCTCAGGCTGCCTTGTTGCTGGACGAGAGCTTTCATGGCACACACACGCAAGGAGCAGAGACCGTGCCCTCTGCATCTGCATATGGCCCCAGCATGCACGGAGGGCCGCGCTGGCTGCCTGACAGGCTGCCTGTGATCCTTCCACTCCTCTGGCTTTAGCATTGCTGTCCTCGTGTGACATCGTATGTGGGACCCCGTCCATCTGACGGAGGGGACTGAGGAAGCAGAGCTGCTCTGGGTGGGTGGGCCTTAGCTCTCCATCTTCCCCCGCTCCGCCCCTGGAGAGCCCCAGGGCCCGGTAGGCACAGTGTGGAAACCCCCCTCCCACCACTGCCTCCCCACGGCCACCTCCCCGCCCACGTGTGGCAAAGCTTCCGTGTGGAGTTGTAGGGAAAGGGTGTTCAGTAAGCGGGGACATGCCCACTTTGTCACTTAAAGAAACTCCTAACCACACTAAGTTTTCAGTGGTTTCGTTTAATATCCCTCCCTCTGTTTGAGACAGGAGCTAGGGTAGGATGCCCATTTCTCGCTCCCTGCCTAGCTTTGGGGTGGGTTTGCATTGCTTTTCCTATGAGAGCCCTTAATAGGTGAGCATCCCGCCCTTCCTTAAAAAATTAATGGCACATAGAGTTTTTTTTTTTTTTTTTTTTTTTGAGACAGAGTCTCACTTTGTTGCCGGGGCTAGAGTGAGTGCCGTGGCGTCGGCCTAGCTCACAGCAACCTCAAACTCCTGGGCTTAAGCGATCCTCCTGCCTCAGCCTCCCGAGTAGCTGGGACTACAGGCATGCGCCACCATGCCCGGCTAATTTGTTCTATATATACTTTTAGTTGGCCAGATAATTCATTTCTATTTTTAGTAGAGACGGGGTCTTGCTCAGGCTGATCTCGAACTCCTGACTTCGAGCGATCCACCCACCTCGGCCTCCCAGAGGGCTAGGATTACAGGCCTGAGCCACCGCGCCCGGCCGGCACATAGAGTTTTAAAGCGGAAATCAACTCTCCTAAGAAGTGGCTGGCCAAGGGATTTGTGTTTTCTAATTTACCATCCACGACGCCGGCCCTAAATCATTCTCTTTTTTCTTTTTCCCCTTTTCCTCCTTTTCCTCTTTGAGCAGACCTTTCTGTTTCTTCTCAAGAAACGATTACTTACTTCTTTGGGTTTTGAGGGCTCTGCCTCTGTCTTGCCGCTGCTGTTGGGTGCAGCCGTTTACTCGAATTCCTTGCATTTAGTCTTAACTGCCGTGGGTAATGATAAAGGGGGATTACAGCGAGTAGGAATTAGAGTTCTTTCTGGTTAGCCCAGTTGGGAGGTAGCTTTCTTTGAATGTGACTAAATGTTCCCCAAATGACAGAGGGGATGCGGCTGGGGGTTGGGTCGCGGTGGCCGAGGCTGCTGTCCAGGAAAGGGAGTTTCGCAACGAGCCGAGCCGGAGCAGTGGTTGCAAACCTTGACTGCACGTTAGAACCCCCTGGGGAGTTTTAAACAAAACACAGACACCAGAACTGCTGGCTTCAGTGTTCCAGGTGGGGTTGGCTTTGGTGGTTTTGAAAGCTTTCAGGTGACAGCGGGGTTAAGAACCGTGGATCTAAGTGCCTGACTCCAGCAGCTGGACTTCTGTTGCAACTGCATGAACGTCTGCCAAGGTTTTCCAAATGCTAGAAATGCCTTCTGCCCTCTGTTCCCTGCTCTCTCCTGTCGTCTTGGCGAAGGGAAGGGGCCACACCCGGTTGTGACTTGGGCTGAGCGGATTCTACAGCCAGGGTCCCTCCAGAAGCTTATGAAACAGGGCAGAGCTGAGCTAATTGTCACCAAAAAGAGCCTCCTCCTTCGGATGTTGTCCCTGGTGTCCTGGGCGGTTTTGCTTGGCTAATTCCCTGATAGGGTGCTAGTCAGAACTTGGGGTAAACGGTCACGAGCAGGAACAGGTCTGGGTGGTGGGATGGGGGTGCCGCAGGCAGAGTGGGGCTGGAACATGGACCGCCGTCCCTGGCACCCGGGGCCACCTGCTGTGCTGGCTTCCCTGAGAAAACCCTGCAGTCTCTGGGTTGAATCAGTGGTGTTTATGACCTAATCTCCCCCTAATGACAGATCAGGACTGGAATTCTTCCCTGTGGGGAGTCTGTGGGGAAAAAATCAAAAAAGCCCAGTAATAACATAGAATCATGGACTCTTTCAGCAACCGCTCAGATCTCCCATCCCAGCCCCTCTCTCCAAGCTGGGTGCCATTTATTGGACCACACTTTAGAGGATGAGATTGTAAGTAGCCCAGCAGGACAGGGGTGGGAGAGCGCCAAGAATCAGATCTGAGTTTAAATTCCCTTTCTAGCATTTTCTGTGTGAGTACTAGAGCAACCATCCTAATCTATATTTCTAGATAGCAGTTTCTGCATCTATAAAATGGAGACAATAGATTCTTATTTCTTAGGGCTATGTAAAGAGTGAGTTTTTTTTTGTGCCATACTATTAAAAAATGATCATTGTGACACTTTTGGTGCATGTGTGAATAGATCTGTGTCTCTCATCTGTCTAATCTATCTATCTAATCTGGTATCTTTCTGCCTAAACTGTCTTAGTCTGTTTGAGCTGTTATAACAAAACACTGTAAACTGGGTGGCTTATTCATAAACAGCAGAAATTTGTTGCTCACAGTTCTGGAAGTTGGGAAGTCCAGGATCAAGATGCCAGCGGATTTGGTGTCTGGTGAGGGCTGCTTCCTGGTTCACAGATGGTGCCTTGTCACTGTGTCCTCACGTGGTGGAAGTGGGGAGGGGGTCTCCCTCTGGTCTCTTTTACGAGGACACTAATCCCACTCACGAGGGTTCCATCCTCATGACCTGCTCACCTCCTAAAGGCCCCACCTCCTGATACCATCCCCTTGGGGGTTAGGGTTTCAACATTTGAATTTTGGGGAAGATACAGACATTTAGGCCATACCGTACTTACTCTATCTGTCCATTCTACCTATCGATTGATCAATCAATCAATCCATTTCCTGGGATAGGATGATTATCCAGTCAGGTACCCTCTGAAAGCTTATGAAACAATCATTTATCTTGCAAATCTATCTACCTATCAGTTGACCTATTTGTCTATTATCTATCTAATCTATTGATCTATCAATTGTCCCTTCATCTCTTCTATACCAAGGATGTAGTTGTAGGTCGTCTGATTCCCGATGGGCCATGTTACTTCACTGTCACCTGATGAGATTAGGAAGAGGGTTCAAGGCTTGTTTCATCCACATGTAAAGGAGCTTGTGTTTTGAGCACAGCAGGAAAGATCTTCTGGATAAGAAGTCCTCTTGTAGGACCACAGAGGGTTTACAGTGCTTATAAGAAGGCTTAAACAAAAAAATAAAAGTTTCACTTTTCACTTTTTTTCCCCCTCCCAATAATCTCTGGGAAATTTAGAGTCTAAATTTTCCTGGCGATACATCTGGCCTTGCAGGTATAAAGTGATGTCACCAGAAAACAACTCATCTAATCGATAACTTGCTAGATTTGAAATTTCAGCCATTTCTGGAGATCAAATGAGGCCAACTTTATAATTGTTCATTGCTGTGCTATAGAATGCCCGAGCCCCCTCTGTTCTTCTTGGTGGATTCATTGCAGTGTCTGCAAGGGGGTTTGCATTCCACAGTGAACTAGCACCTCCATCCTCTTCTCCACTGCCCTGCAGCTCCCAGAGAATCCAGTGCGTGGCCACTGGGTTGTCCCTCTGGCGGCATTGGTGACAAATTCTTCCCCAATTGGTGTTTTGGCTAAGGAAGTGTTTAGTCACGCAGGGCCTACATGCACAGAAGTGTGGCTTGGGCGAGGCCTGGCAGGGTGCAGAGCTGTCTCCTATCTGGACGGGCGTGGCCAGGGGTTCCTTCCTCTTCTGTGGCATCAAACCAAGGGACAGCATAGACCCTGCAGAGATGAGGTGCAGGGATGACCTGTTACTGGCCAGTTCTGGCAGAGCCGAACAGCCCCCTGGTTGTGGCCAGGCACATCGCATGCTTCTTTGCTTCAGCTAGCAGTCTTTATTATTGTTCTTTATTTATTTTTTGCCTTAGCTCATTAGCTACACAAGTCATAGGGGATAAACAAGCAGGTAGAACGGATCCATTCTTAAAGCCAGCAGAGAGTTTAGTTAGGAAGCTGTGTCCCTGAGGAGACTTCAGAACTACTCTGAGGCCAGTGAGGGGGGACTTACTATTTTGGAGAAAATTTAACTTTTGCTTCAGCGTTTTCACAGTTAGATGGGGCTTTGGCCCTCTTTGTAGGACACTTATATGTCCTACTAATAACGTTCCTGAGACACAGTGTAAAACAGGCTGCCCCAGGCAAAACCCAGAGACATCACTCTGCCTCTAAGGGGTTTGTGTTGGATTCTCTTGTCTTCTGATGAGCTTTGAAAGGGGGGTGACCTAGTAGTTGCTCTCCAGACCCCTCCACACACCTGCCAGGAGTCGTGGCAGGAGCTGCGTTATTCTGTCCTTTTCACTAGCGATGGTTAGAAGAAGGCGAGGTAATTTGGAGGGAGCGAATATTGGCTAGCATTTACTGGGAATCTGTGCCAGGCAAGCCCTGCATACGTGTGTCCTTCTGCCCTCTCTGAAGGTAGGAGGGTTTATCCTCACGCTATAAATGAAGAAATGGGAAGCCCAGAGAAGCCAAGCGACTTGCCTAAAGCCACAGAGCAGGCAGGTGTTAGGGCTGGGATTCTGGTCCAAGCTCTGGGCCCACAGCACTTGCAGGTCACAGAATAAAGGGGTTACATTTGCTTTTTAACAATCAAAAAGCATGCTCATGAACGCTGCTCTGCACCCAGCACCGTGCCAGGTGCTTTACAGAAATCCCAGACACAGCCCCCACCTTGAATTTGCCATCAGGTGTCGGGCTATGGCCCAGTCCCGAGGAACAGAAAGATTTTGTTGTTCAAGCTTGATCCTGCTCTTTGATCTAGCCATTATTTAAAAATCCTTTTTCTGTAATGTCAGGGGAGAAAATGATCTGATAGCATACGTCTCCCACTAGGTGGGAGGCTGCACCCAGTGGGGAAGGTGCTCCCCGAGACACTGGTGTGTCGAGTGTCTCCAGTATCCTCACAGAGGTCCTGGATTGATGCCCTAGATTTGCCCCGCATCCCAGGTTGGGGGTGGGATTTGGAGCGAGTTCGAGAGGGGTCACTGACGCAAGGCATTCATCAGCTGAACTCAGTCCCTTTTCTGGGAGACCTGGGAGCCCGGTGCGTGCAGGGCCAGGTTGAGCTGATTGCTGTCACCTAGGCTGCCCAGAGTTCGCCTTGCCCTTGCCTGGCTCTGCCTCTCCGCGTCCCTCTGAAGTGCTCCGGCTCGGCCCCCTTCGAGGTTCATCAGGCTCAGCGCTTCCGGGGTCTGTCTGGGAGACACCGCGGGCAGATGGCATGCTTTGAGGAGGGGCAGGGGCCAGGGAGGAAAACCAAACAGTTTCTCCGCGCTGGAAGTGCTGCTCTGAACATCGTTTTTTTTTTTGCTTTATGGAGATAATCCAAGGAGAAGCATGAGGTGCAACGGAAAGAATGTGAGGCCTAACCTTCTTGGCGACACATCTTCACGGAGCTGGGAACTGGGAGACCTTCATTCCGGTCTTGACCCTGCTGCTTGCTAGCCCAGGCACGGTGCCCCACGTCTTTGTCTTGGTTTTCTCAATTGTCAGAAGTGCCTGTATCAGCTGGTCTCACCTAATAGGGCCTCTGGGAGGATTCAGGGAGACTGTGGGTATGGCAGGACCGGGTGTTGGGGGAGAAGGTCCTTCAGCCCAGTTTTGCTTCTGACAGTTGAAGGTTTTTATAACAACACATGGCTGTGGGGCACATGGCTGAATTTGTTCTGTGGCGATTGCCTTCAGCAACACTCTTGTTTCATCATCTGCCTCTTCTCTCCTTCTTCTGTCGTCCAGAATCAACTGTGATGGTCAGCATGGCTCCAGAATGGTTTATTTATTTGTTGTTGCTGATGTCCCAGAGGCACATCTCACTGTCACCTGGATTTCTTTTCTTGCTAAGAGCGTTCAGCTCCGTTCATTGGAGAGTTTTCCCCTCTCCCCTATGAAACATATTTTCCATCTTACTTCGGAAAAGGAGGGTTTACATTGCTGAACTTAACATTGTAAATGGTAGAATGTTAGTGCCGGCAGAAAGCAACAGGAGACATCCGGTGCACCCTGACCTCGGTGAGCGTCTTTCCCGGTGGGCACGGCCTCCTGCTTGGGGAGATTCAGGTGTCTGATCGTTTTCTCTTGGATTATAGAACAAAGTGCTTTTAAATAACCGTTGGCTCGGAGGGCAGGTTAAAGCTTCAACACCAAAATCTTTCTGTTCCTGGCAGGTAGATGGGAGCCTGACACCCGATCACAGGCTCCAGGGCAGGGCTGGGTCTGGACTTAGAACTTGTTCATTGCGGTTCCCTCCCTTTGCAGGGGCCACACTAAAGCCCCCGGGGAAGGGGGTGGCATTTGGGCAGGACGGCGGCCGCTTCCGTGTCTTCTCTCTGTGGTGCACACTTTTGGTCGCGCAGGTACTTCCCACGGGATGCGTTTAGCTCACGCCCACGGTGAGTGCTGTCACGTGAAGGAAGCTCTTCGCCGTGCAGAAGCTGGACCCTAAGAAAGAGCTCGCTTTGCAGAGACGAGCCGGAGAAGGTGGTATCATCCATGTTGGCGCTGAAACATGCATTTCCGTTCAATGCCAAGGCCTTTTAACGAAAGATGACTGAAGAGGCTGACACACAGGAGGGAAATCGGCTCTGTTATGTAGGACAGAAAGTCCCCAGTTAGCGGTGTTTCCCGGGTACTTTGGCTTGGGGGAATGGGCAGTTGAACTCCTTTTATGTTTTGGTGCTGAGATAGTCTGATGGTCCAGAGGCCACATTCTACTTAAAATTCCTGCTTCCCTGACATAAACCCCCTATTTCCTTTACCTTGCCAGGTACAGGTGGCCTCCAGTGACTGATAGATTTTCTGTCCATGATTGTGTCTGAAAATATCATTTTCCTGGTCTTTGATGTGAGAAGTTGGTTTAGGGTATGTTTCGCTGACCCTGCATTGGCACGTCTGATGTGACAAGTACAGGATGTTCGTAGAGATGGGACGGTGGACTTGAAACCAGGGACGCCCCGGAAGATCTGGCCTCTCAGCATCCCCCCGACAGCCCCGGAGCCCTCCCTTGGGGTGCAGCGTCTCTGGCTGGAATGGCCACCGCCCCTCCAGACTTGCTCTGACCTCACTGTGCCGCCCACAGTGAGTCCTATTTTGCCGCCTTTGTGACCGTCTTCATTCTGCTTTCTGGTGGGTGGGCAGGTGGGTGGGGCTGTGCCGGGAGGGAGCTTGGCAGAGGCCCTGTAGCCTCTTCCTCCAGTGTCACCCTAATGACACAGCACACTGCACCCTGGCTGCGGCCTGCCCGGCTCAGGCTCTCTTGGCTGTGACCAGGCGTCTCCCGGGCCAGTCCCTTCCTGCCTCTGATGGAGATGCCGCCTCCAGACGCCATAGGAATACGAATAATTTCCTCCTACATTGGCAGTTTCAGGGCTCTTTGCTCCCAGCTGCTCTGTCCTTGGATGCCACACTCACTCTGTAAGGTAGTTGGGGTGGGAAATGCCCCGCACACTTTATCCACTGGGGGATCGCAGAACAGAGGCTGAGGGATTCATCCAAGGCCACACAGCCAACACGAGGTGGAACGAGGACTGAGATCCCGGTCCTCTGACTCTCTGGCCAGTACCTGTCCTCCTTGGCATGTTGCTGGGCCCTCTGTCATTAGGGGACATGAGGCATGAAGCGAGGTCCTAGTACCTGTGCTGGGTTTGAAGTGATTCCCTCCTTGCTTTCCAGATGTTTCTGATGTAACAGCGGGGAGCACAGCCCCTCCCAGAGCCGAGAGCTGAGACTGTTGTGCTAGACGCCTGAGGCCGCACTGATGTGGCTGGCGGAGGGGTGACCAGAAGGAAGGATGTGGTCACCTTCTTGGCACTGTCACAGCCATCGCTTTGTTTATACAAAGCGGATTAGCACTGTGGTTTCATTCATTCACCCATTCATCCCTTCATTCATTCACCCATTCAGCAGACGTTTCTTAGCCATCCGGCAGGTCCTGGGCTGGGCGGTAGAGGTACAGGTGAGGTCCCTGTTCACGAAGAACGTGCAGTGTCCTGGGGATGCCTACAGAGAAAAGACGGAAATGAAACGTGATGATGGCTCCAGTAAGGTTCAGGGGGAATAGAGAAGAGGCTCAGGGAGAGTCAGGGGAGGCTTCACCCAGCAGCTCCTACGTGAGCTGACACACTCGAAGGCTGGATCGCATTTTGCCCTGGGGTCTGATCGCGGGCTGGGCAGGGGCAGGGACGTCCAGCCAGAAGAGAGGCATGTGAGGAAGAATTTGCTAAGCGAGAGTCCGGTGTGTTTTCGAGTTTACCAGTAAGTCAGTGTTGCTGCCGGGTGGCCGGCGGGGACGGGCCTGGCGCACCCTGGGTGCATCCTGTTGGCGGGGCAGGGGACGCTGCTGTCTGTCTGTCGCTGTCTGTGGTTGAAGGTGAGGCCGCGGCACCTGTTTTCCCCGGCTCCTCTCCAGCCTCTAGCTTTTCCTGTTTGCTATCAACATTACCCCGTATAAAACTCTCAAGATCGGCTAGTCCTCTCCCAGGTGCTGTTGGGTGGGGCCTGGCAGGCAAGGCAGGTGGTGGATGGCGCCAGGAGTCGGGGCGAGGGCCCTTCTCATTGTACGTTCCCGGGAGGGCAAGACACGGCATTGCCAGTGAAGCCTTTGTCGTGTGAGGGCGGATCCTCAGGAGGGTGCGCCTTGGGGACATGCGGGGGAGGGGTGGAGGGAGTGGGGGAAGACTCTTGCACTCTCAATTTAGCCGCAGGGTGTTTGAGTTCTACCTTCATTGCGTGCTAGCTGGCCAAGCTATTTTTCACTTCTCTGAGCCCCCGTTTTCTTTCTTTTTTATTTTATTGTGGTAACATACGTCCCATAAAATGTACCACTTTAGCCGTCTGTAAGTGTGCAGCTCAGCAGCATTAAGCATGTTCATGTTGTCAGGCAGCCATCACCGCCATCCGTCTGCAGGACTTGGTTATCTTCCCAAACCGAATCTATCCCCACTGCGCATGAACTCCCCATCCGCACCCCCTGCAGCCCCTGGTGACACCTTTCTACTTCCTGTTTCTATGAAGTTGACTGTTCTAGGGACCTCACGTAAGCATATGTGCATATAACTCGGTTCATCCATGTTGCAGCATGTGTCAGAATGTCCTTCCTTTTTAAGTCTGAGTAACATTCCACAGTATGAACAGACCACATTTTGTTTATCCCATCATCGTCGATGGACGCTTGGGTCGCTTTCACCTTTGGCTGTTGTGAACAGTGCTTCTGTGAACAAGGGTGTGCAAATATCTCTTCGAGTCCCTGCTTTCAACTCTTTTGGGTACATGCCCAGAAGTAGAGTTGCTGGATCATATGACAATTCTGAGCCATAGTTTTCTGATTTGTAATACAGTTTCGGGGCTATTGTGCAGCTTAAATTTGATAGAATATACAAAGTACTAACCGTGCGCTTGGCACATGATCAGTGTTAAGTAACCCTTCCTGAAAGGCCCCTTCCACCTTCTCCTGAAAAACTTACTCCTTAAAAACAAAAACACTTTTAACCATTTTGATGAGGAACACCTCTTCAAAGATAGTGCGTGGTTTTTCTAAGTGACGGGAAAGGAACACAATTGAAGACTTTGTTGATGACACGGTGTTATCGCTTGGATCTACGCTCTCCTTCAAAGCGCTCTCCTTCAAAGCGTTGGGCTTTTGACAGCTCCCACAGCTGGTCTCTAGCTGTTGGCAGGACTTGTCTCCATTCCATCCTTCTCCTACTTCCTCCCTTCCCATCCTCTCTGGAATTCTCTTCTTGCTGTTAGTGTCTCTGCCTGGTTGTCACTTCCCTCATTTGAGTTCACGTTTCAAGTCTTCCCTCAGCTTGGGGACCAGATGCCCAAGATCCTCAAAATGGTGTGAAAGGAGGAAGATTTAGGCTCGCAGGGAGAATCTGTGATCGCTCCTCCGCGAGTGAAATTTAGTGATTCCTATTTTGACCAAATGGAGGTCCTTTTTGGCAGCTTTGTGGAATCTGGGTGAGGAGCCAGATGGCCAGATGTGGATAGCGAGGTGTCTTTGGGTCCCAGGAAGTCACGCCAGGGAGGAGGTGGAAGCCAATGAGTATTCTGCCGGGCCCAAAGGTCTAGTGGCCATTTTCCATCTGGATGGTTCTGGAAGGCTTCCTGCAGGAGGGCGTAATGAACCCAGCTGCAGAAAAAGGAGGTGAAGGAAAGCATGGGGGACCTGCCTCCCTCATTGTGAGAGAGGAGAGGAAGCACAGAGCTGGGCTGTGGGGTCCGGTGGGAGCACCAGGATGGCCCAGCAAATACCTCAGTGTATCCTTCCCTGAAGAGGAAGGGGCCAGAATCTACATTATTAGCACGGTTATTTAACATTGTTCTAGAAATTCTAGCCAGTGTAATAAGATAAGAAAAATAAGAAGTAAAACGTACTGGAAAGGAAAAATAAAATTGTTGCCATTTTTTTTTAGCTGGTTGACCTTAAACATTCAAATGAATCGACTGAAGAGAATACTCAGTCTAAGAAGGTTTATTAAAATGGCCTGTTTAAAAATATGTATAAAAATGAATAGCTTTCCTGTATGCCGTAAGTAACCAGTTGGAAAATATGATTTAAAAATCCTATTCACAATAGCCGCACAAAATATAAAATCGCTAGGAATTATGAAAATACATTCTTAGATGTGGGATCCAAAAGAAGACTTAAATAAATTTAAAGAATGCTATGTTAATCAATAGAAAGACCCAATACTGTAAAGAAACAAATTCTTTAGATACTCATTTGTAAATTCAGAATCTCAAAAGGTGATTTTTTTTTGTTTGCTTTTTGTTTTGTATTTGACTGAATGATTCTGAAATTCAGGTGGAAGATTAAATAGGTGGTAAGAGCCAAAAAAAAAAAAAATTCAGAAAGGTTATGATGAAGAAGGGTAGGCGAATACTACTGGCTAGATATTAAAACAAATTATAAAAATATAGTAATTAAAGCAGTATAGTAATAGCTCCAGAAGACACACCTACATCAACAGGGTAAAGTAGAAAATCCATAAAGTAGAACCAACTGTATCTAAGTACTTAGTGGGTGAGAAAGATAACATTTCATGCTCACAGTGAAATTATAAAATATTCACAGTATTGTGCTGGATTCTTTAGCTGTTTGAAAACCAAAGTAAACTAATTACTTCAGTTCATATACCCAAATATATTCCAGATGGATTAAAGAATTACACTTAAACAGCAAAGTCAGAAAAGATTGGAAGAAAATACAGATGAAGAGTCATATAATTTAGATATTTTACCAAAAGCAGAAATCAGGCACTTTCAAATATTAAAAAGAGTTAAGTAAGCGGAAAAAAAAAGAATGGAACTTTTATGTGTTTTATTTAATTTCCTTTATATAAATAATACTTGAGGCAAATATGATAAATTGTTAATAAATATCAATTCTGAGGGGGAAAAAATAAAAGGAGTTAAATAAAATTAAAATACCCAGTTTTGGCTAGGTTGTGAAATGGACACTCGTAAACTACTGATAGGTGTTTGCATTGGCATGGTCTTTCTGGAGGGTACTAAGACAGCTAACTAGAGCTTTAAAAACTTATGATTCATACCCCTTAACCCAGAATAATCTATGTAATCCAATTTAGCTCTACGGATGTTTATTATAACATTATTTACAATGAGGACAAATGAGAAACGACCTCAATGACCAAAATAGATGATTGGTTATGTAAATTATGGCCACCTCTAGGAAAAAGTGGTAGGCAGTCATTAAACACCATTGTAAAAATATCTATTAATATGAACATGTTCACAATATACCGACAGAAAAAAGCCAGCCATGATCGCTACTTCCTTTTTTTTAGTAAAGAGCTTTTCTGAAACATAATTTACATACATAGGGACATTATGATGCTACTTCTGTAAAAATATACATGTTTGTGTAGAAGTGGGTAGCAAAAAAGATTGTATAGACACACATCGGCATACTAATAGTGAATTCATTTGGATGATTGGATGAATAATGGAAGATTTTGTTTTTTGTCTCAATTCTTTCCATTGTTTCAAGTTCTTGGCATTGAAGTACGTTTGCATTTTATAAAAAAGAAAAGTCCCCTTGGAGCTATACTTTGCATCTGAGTAGTTATCTGTCACTCCCATCACTGCTGAGGAGGAAGAGAACACCCCGTGAGGAAGTGCTTGCATTTGTGTAGAGTGGAGCCGGGCTGGCGCTTGTGTGCAACCTGGACTCTTCCCTGTCCCCACCGTCGTAAAGACTAATTAAAGGCTCCCTGAACAACAGGTCCGTTATCAGCCTTAAACCTCATTGTCCAGATACACTGGCTTTTATTCAGAGTCTTACTAATCAACTGGGGACAAAAAGGAGCCATTGAACAATTAGCCCTCGGCCTGAGATGGGAAGCACATGATGGGACAATGGCCATGGTTCAGACTCGAGAGATGTTATGCTGTGTTTTTGAATTCAGTCCAGGTTCCTAGGAGGAAAACACCCATCAAATTATGTTGGCTCTAGATTGATCCCAGTCAACAGATGACATCACTGACTCTTCCTTCCCCGCTGGACTTTATTTGGAGGGGATGCGAGAATTGTGCAACATTGGAATAAACAGAACAGAGACCCGACTCCTCGGGTTCTGCATGTCTGAGTTCAGTTCCAATCCCGTAGCTGGTCTGTTCTTTATCACGCAGGGTGAGACCGTGTCATGGCCGCTTTTGTACAGGCGGGGGTGGTGGTTCGTTTGCAGATTAGAGTCCTGTGTACATGTTTGTTGTTAGTTAACTAGGCACTCTTGTCTTTGTCATGTTATGTATTGTCTGCCCTTAAATGATGTCCCTAGATACAGGTGTGAACGTCAACATCGTTTATTTCAATCCATATTTTCCCGGGATTATTGCGATCAGATCATAGGGTTTGTTTGTGTGTAGCCTTCAATTAGAATCTAAACATGACCCTTTTCATTAATTTGCTCATTGTTCTTTCTTGGTATTGACAATGGCCTTTGGGCTTTTGGAACATTTTAATGTAGTTCTGCACATTATATACGTAAGTGCGTGTACTTCTGTGGGAAGCCGCGAGTCCTCAAGTTTACAGTCGGATTCCCTTCCCAATAAGGAACCTACAGGAAGGAGAATGGAGTCAAACCCAGTCTTTGCACGTGGAAGCTTGTGGTGTGACTTTTATTTTTTTATGATGTTCGGCACAGCCCTGTAATCTCTTATTTTTGGCAAGCCAGCTCCGAATCTGTGGTCTGGTAGCCCCGAGCAACCAAAAGCTGAGACAAACAGAGGAAGTGTCATTACTCACATGTTTCTCCGGCCACCTCATCTGGCCGGACACAGTCAGCTGCTGGCCCTGGACGAGGCGGGGCTCCTCAGAGCTCAGTCTGGCTGGGCAGGGTTGACCTGGCCCCCATATGAAGCACCTTTAGGTTGTCCCCCGCCCCCCAGGGTCCCTGTCAATCATTACTTCTCTGCACTCTTCTTGTAACATGTTCATAGTCTGGAATTTATTTCTGGCAGACTCTGTGGTGAAAACTGGGAAGTCTCTGTTTCCTTAAAGCAGCCTGAAGGCCCCAGGAAGTCGAGTAGGGAAATTGGCCTCCCCCTATCACACGCACACAGGCATACACGCACACACATGCACACTCATGTGTGCACACATGCCCACACACGTGGGAAGGATGCAGGGAGAACCAAGGCGTCCACTGCAGCCTGGGCTCCCTGTGTCCCTACGGGATTTTGAAACTATAAATAGTTTTAGTCTTTCAAAGCATGATGAAGATTTAACCGAAGTGATGCTTCATGGGGTCTGTAGGAACCTGTAGGATCAGGTTTCTTTGCTTTTGATGGGAAGGATGTGAACTCTATTAATGAGGAATAGTTTGTGTCGTGTGCTCTGATTGGCAGTTTTACTTGCATTTGATTCCTAATAAAATGGGAAATGAATTTATTGTTCCTAATGCATTCCATTTGATAGGAAATCGTTTACATTACGGTGTCCTGGGCTTGGGGGGTGCCCTGGGCGGTGAACAGTCTGTGTTTATGTCTGTTGACAGAGGGTCTCCATGGCTCTTCCTGCGCCAGCATTTAGTCTTACTTTATGATTAATGCCTACTTGCTTTGTGAACAGGACAGATTTGTTTTGTCCGTTTGGGTTGTGTTCAGTTTTATGCAGAAAACTGTTCTGCTAGATGGGTGACTCAAAGTTCCTTGCCTTTCTTGGGGCCCCGGAGGCTTCCGCCCTCCTTCTCTCCATAACATCTTTATCTGATCCCTTCCTACACCCCATTATTCCCCATTGGGGTCCTCTGCCGGAGCCTCTCCCACCTCCCCAGCCCTCCCCCATGCGCCACTGAGGGGTGCTGCTCATCTCCCTGCAAGCCCTGGAATGTGCTGGAACGTTTGCAGAATACTAAACTCTGCTCTAGGAATTGTGTCAAGAAGTTTTATATCCTCAAGGCACTCCTAAATTACTTTTTATTTAACACTTGCTTACATAGGACTTAATTGTTGTGAGCCCTTTATAAATACTCTTTCAGAGCAACCTTGTGAGTAGGTACTACTATTATGTCCATTTCACAGATAAGAAAACCAAGGCCTAGAGAGGGTACAAGATCCTATGGTTACAGAACTAGTGGGTGGCAGAGCTGGGGTGCAAACTCAGGCTGTTTGACTTCAGAGTTCATGCTTTTAACCCCTGTCCTATAGAGTAGGCACTGTGGCTATTTCTGTTTTGCAGATGGGGAAACTGAGGCACCGAGGAGTTAAGTAATTTTGCCAGGGTCCTAGCACTAGTCAGTGGCAGAGCCACTGGAACCAAAGCCCTGAGCCTCTGTGGTAGATTCCGTATGTCTTTTTGTCATGTTCCTGTTCCCAGCGAGTTCCATGTGGATGGTCATGGCATTGGGCGCTGTTCGTACACGCCCTGTCACTGCTTCTCCAGCATTTCTTTCACGAACGAGGGAATGTTTCAGCCCAGCTTCTCAGATGGTGCAGCTGAGGCCCCGTCGTCTGAGGTGGGCATCTGGGAGCAGCAGGCTTGCGGGCCTGCGAGGTCTCCCGAGAGCGGGTTGGTGGTGGGGCCTGGAGAAGTCGCTTCTCAGGACTTTGGAATGCTTAGAGGAATTCCAGGATCGACACACTGACTGGAAAACAAGTTCGTGTCTCTCCCACCGGTGAATGGATATGAGACGCTGTAAACGTGGCTTTTTCTCAGACTCTGATTTGGAATGCCTGTTTAATTATAGGAAACAGAAATGCCCCACACTGAGCCAACGATTTCAACATCTCTCGGAGAAATCCTACATGGACCTGAAGTTTGAAGCTTTGTGTTGTCACGAGTTTGGCTGGGATTGTCACCTTTGACTCTCCTTGCCTTCTCCCCGGGCCATAATTTCATCATCCCGCCTTGGGGTGGCATTTCCGATTAAGTGCTTGTCTATGAACATAAACATGGAGCTGAAATAAAGCACAGCTTCTCCCTGTACACGGAACGAGGACTCAGGCACCTGGGGGCTGCAGGCCTGGCCCACTCCCGATCTGCTGCTGCCTCGCCTGGTCCGTGGATGCCTAACAAGATGGTCTTGGCTGGGAATCGTCTTAGGGTTCAGGTTGAAAAGCGGGGAGAAGGGTTGAGAGGGCACGAGACCTGAGATGGTGGATGTAGCCATTTAGTTCATGTTCCTGTCAGCTACTTCTTTGCGGTTGATCTGATCTCTTGTGTAACTCAGTCCCCTAGTTGGGTCTTGAAAGGTGGCCATTTATCTGAAACAGAGACAGCTTGGTATAGTGAAAAAGAACTTTGTGTTTTACTCCCTTACATTGTAAGCAAAGAAAATGGAAATACCAGGGCTGTCTGGGGTGACAGCCTGGTGGATTGCTGGTGGCAGAGTACAGTGGTGATGGTTTTCCTACACGGTGTGGTCATCGTTTTAGGAACCATAGTCCATCCAGGTAATCCCAGCTCCAGGGCTGTCTCCAGAGAAAACTATTTAAAATACGGGGGAAGTTATTTGCATTAATATGTTCTTAAGAACGTTATATATGATAGAGGAAAATTGGAAGAAATCTACAGGTTGTTCTGTAGGGAAATGGTTAAGAAAATGATAGATGCCCCCCAAAATATCTCTCATTAAAAACTGAATTATGAAGACTCTAAGATAACATAGTATTAAGAAAAAAAAACCCATGATTAAAAGTGAGCATGCATGTGATTATACTCATATAAAATATATAGCACATGACAGGTCTAGAAGATAATACAGAAAAAGATTAGTAGCTATTAGTTGGGAGGTAGGATTATAAGTAATATTTTTTCCTATTATAAAACAAAGTAAAGGAAACAATACAGATTTGGGATTCAGACATGGATTTCATGCTGGTATTGCTACATCTGATTATGTATCTGTTAGCAACTCTTGAAACTTGCCTGAGACTTAGAGACTTCATCAGTGAAATGATAGAATAATTTCTAAGGGTCCCTGAATGAACCTGACACCAGCCACAAATAGTGTCTTCAAGTAGAATCTGCCAGACCTGCATGTATCAATGTTAGATTCATGGGCAGTTAGTAGCATCGTGGTGCACAAACAGAGTCCTTGAAACCCTTCTGTTGGTTAAACATTGCTCCTACAGATTCATCCCCATGACCCATACATAGTTAGATAAAACCTTCCTTGCAGACAGTACTCAGACCTCGCCCAACCATTCTGTGTGAGTGGGGACCAAGCTGCCACGTTCTGGCTTTCAGGCAAAGCCATCTTGGTGAAGTGGGTCCCCATGCCACTCTGGTGGGCCCGTTCTTAGGACGTTGGCCCCGTGCTACCTCCACGCGGGCTCCCGGGCTCCCACCCTGTCCACGTCTGCTTCCAATGAGTTAAGGAGGGAATTTCCTCTCATCCTTTAGTGTGTGACTCTTAAAGGATTCATGCATTATAAATGACCCTTCAGCACCACATGCAGATTTCATTAGGCTGGCCTTTGATCTGGGACACAAGGAGCCCATGTGCAAGCTACACCAAGCCTCAAAGCAAAGGGCTTTATGAGGTGCCGAAATGTTGACAGCCTCTCCACCTGATGCCCTAAATTGGCTTTTGCTAATGCACAGTGGACACTCCCCCTCTGCCCACTGGGTTAAGTTCATTCGCTGCCCACTCAAGGGAGCCTGCATGTTTTCAATGACAGAAAAAGCTTTAGGAATGGACAGGTGAGGTGGCTTCTGTTCATAGAAATGCTAAGAAGGTGGTTGTTAGTAAAGACCGGGGAACAAGGTGGGCTGCCGAGCGCCTCCCCTTTGGGGTTTGATCCCCTGAGTTACTGTCTGCATAACAGCTGGCAAGTCCTGTGGCTTCCACCCTCCACATCTGTGATGGCGATGGCCATAAGCCTGTCCCGCCCGCCTGGTGTGAGCATCAGACGAGGTCAGGAAGGATTGTGGTAGCACTTTGTGAACTGCTAAACAGCTACACCCATGTGAAGTTGATATTATTGCAATCAGATCAATGCAGACAGTGGTGGTATGAAATTATAAAATGGTTCCAATGTCCCGTCTTCATTTTTGAAACCTTCCGAAGAGGAGAGGTGGATACGTTTCTCTAAGTGGGGAGCTGTGGTGGTGCCGGTGTTCATCCATGAAAATGGGGTGAAAGGCCAAAGGTGACTTTCCAAGATCGTCTTTAGAATCCGAAATCCCAGTGGGTTTGGAATCTAGGCCTTCTCTCTGCCCTGCTTCCCACCCTCAGTTTCCAGCCCCAACTCCCGGTCTCCCAGAGTCATGGTCCAGCAGCCTGGAAGGAAGGTGCATTCTCATTCCAGTGGGCCGCGGTGCGGGGAAGGAAGTCTGGGTCTGGACAGCGGCATGGGCTGCAGGTGTGGTCGGCTCCAGGTGCCCACTGTGTTTCAGGAAGTGCAGCTCCCTTCATGCAGCAGGTGCCCACCCCAACAGGTGCTGTGTGAGGCCCACCTGCTTCAGCTGCTCATCGCGGGCTTTGCTGGAGACACAGAAGAGGCCTTCTGCCTCAGACCCACCGGGGAGAGCTGAGGCCGGGACTGCTGATGAGGAGGACTGAAGCCTGGGGGCTAGGGAGGAAGGGGATCAGGAGAGAGGAAGGAGGGGCGGTGGGAGGAAGGAGAGAGGAAAAGACAGACAAGAGCAAGAGATAAGGAGCCCCTTGCAGATCAGCCAGGGAAGGACCTGCTGGTCAGAACCCCAGCTCTGGACCTTCTGAGTCAACGTCGGAGGTGTGCATGGAGTCTAAGGAGGTGGGACAGAGCTCCCAGGGACACCAGCATTAACAACGTCACTGGAGAAGAGGAGCTGGGGAAATATTCTTCCGAGACATGGGAGGCAAACTCACAAGAGTGCTGTCCGGAAGGCAGGTGGACAGGGAGGGGACAGGGCTGGGATGCAGCAGGGGCAGGTTCCTGGGCCCCGGCAGGGTGGGGCCAGCGTGCAGTCTGCCGAGGGGAACGGGGGGATGAAGCAGCAGCATTTCATGTGTGTGCCTTTTAACGTGACTTTGCGTCCCCCACCTGGACTGTCAACATTTTAAGGGCGCGGTTTATATCTCCTGCCTCTCCGTTTCCTTCGAAGCTGGCAGATCGCTTACGGAGGTGCTTTGTTTTATGAACACGGCGCCCTGGATCTAGCCTCCACCCTTATCCCGCCAGATTCTGGCTTAAATACTTCTAGTGGGCTTGCTGGGTGCGAAACGATCACTGACGGCTCAGCCTGGTCGTATGAATACACTTGGTTCATTTTTGAAGCAGAATTGCAGTCAAGAAAGTTCAGGAAAGAGAAGGAAGAGGACGACCTGGGAGAACTCCCTCGCAGTTAAAGCAGTTGTGAGCGTGTTTTCAGATTTCTGCACCCCTTAGGCTAAGGACACAGCCCTCCTATCTGTTCATGGCATTGGGTCGCTTGCTTTAGTTATAATATATGAGGGGACGAGGCTGCAGTTCACTTCTCAGTTAACCACTGTCCTGTGCTGTTTTGGGCAGGGATGGCTGAGAGCAGGTGGTCTGGACCTCACGTCCCAGGGTCAGATTCCTCCTCCGCCTGTCCATGGCTGCGCTGGCCAAGGCCACGTTACCCCCCACCTTGCAGGGCTCTCCCAGGGGCCCTTCTCCGTGGAGGCGCAGGAGGTGTGGGTGTTGCTTCCAAAGGCCCGGCCAGCCGGCCCTCTGTGCGGGACATTTTAAGTAACGTGAGCAAGTTATTTGATCTCACCGTCTCTCAGCTTCTTCAGCTGAAAAGTGGAACCAACACCAGCCCCAACCTCAGGGGGCTGTCTTGAGGATTAAATGAGATAATCGTGGAAGGTGCATAGAGTAGTACCAGAGGCATAAGAAGGGCTGAGTAAATTTGAATTGCTTTCACGGTTACGCCCATCGTCCGATTCATGTGACTTACACTTACGTTAAAGTTAGTGACTGTTTTGTGGGCCCGTGCTAACCGGGGTGGCCCCTCACCACCACTCGGGACAGCTGGGGTTTAAAAACCAGCCACGATGAGTCTGTGTGGCAGATGGTGGGAGAGCGGGTGCCCCCAGGACTTGGGTGGAACACCGGGGCGTGTTCAGTCCTGGAGCCTGTGGCCGGGCTCCCCGGAGGAAGAGGTTCTCTAGCACCCCAGTGCTAGAGCTGGCCAAGGCCTCGTGATGTTTGGTCTCTCCTGTGCTTATTGGAGACCTGCTGTATGCCAGTCTCCCGGCTTGGTGCTTTGCGGGAGACAGAGAAGAGAATGTGGATGCTAACTGGTTATATTTGAGCTATGCCTCTGATAGTCTACAAACACCATCTTATTGAACATTCACGAGAAATGCTGTGAGGTATGCTATTGTTGCCATTTTATAGATGAGAAAACAGGCACAGACATTCTGGATGGTTCCAGATCCCAGGAAAATGCTTCTTTAGCATTGCGGGAGAAATAGTATATTTGCACAAGGCAAGTAGTTCACCCTGTAAGTCGGCACGTGCTTTAGGGGCACCTAGATGCTACACAGGGGTTTACGCGGGGGAGTTTTTCTTACAAAGCAGCACAGCTTTGCTTTCCTGCTGGTGTTTATTGAGCACATCTCCATAGCAAGCGTTCTTCAAGTGTTTCTCATATTCACTCATTTACACCTCGCTAGAACCCTGTGAGTGAAGTATTAGTCCCATTTCACAGATGGGGAATCTGAAACTCAAGAGCGTCTGAATTTCTTGCCCAAAGTCACACGGTGAGTAAGTGGCAGAACTGTCCTGGAACCCGGGCATCCGGCTCTGGTCTTTCCACTGCTGCCTCTCCTGCAGGTGCCCCTTAAATTCTCAGGGGCAGGTGCTCTGTCTTTCCTTTATGCCTTTTTTCCGGAACAATGTTGTGTTATCCTAACTGGAAGGCCCAGCTCACAGAGGCTCTTATCTGTCCACCAACAAAAGCCATTCCCTGCCTGGCTGATGAGGTCACCCAGCATTTTGCAGAGTACGTGCCAACTCGGGAAAGCCGCGTCGATAAGCCAGGAGTGCTTTGTGTCGTCGTCTCCCTGGTGGTTTGCTTTCCATTCGAGTCGATCCCTGTATCCGAGATGAAGAAGGGAGAAGCTGATGCACACACAGTTAAAAGCGGGCACTGAAGCCGGAGAATGAGGTCGTGCCTGTTTGGCATAAGATCCCGGAGATGGGCGGTTCTGAAAGCATAAACATCCCGGGGAGTGGGGGTGGGAAGGTGTGTGCGCTCACAGCAGGAGTTTTAAGATCTGCCCCTATCTGCCCCTATGTGCCATGGTGTCTGAGGGTTTGGAGGGGCTGGCGGGGCTGGTGGGGAGCTCCCCGCCCTCCCTTGTCCCTCCTGCTCCACTTGCACAACCCCCAGCAGACTCAGAGAATGCCGTTCCTGCTCAGCTGCAGCAATTCCGGAACAGGGACTGCAGTGATGGCTTCCCAGCATCCTAAATAGGAAGGGCCCCTTGAACTCATCAGACACATTGATGTCTGGCCTTTCAAAAACTTGGGGGTCTTGGATTATTATATCAGTGTCTCTCCCTGGTTATAGCGTTGTGCAAGATGCTTCCTTTGGGGGAACCCGGGCACAGGATCTTACAACTGCGTGTGAGTCTACAGTCACCTTTAAAAAAAAGTTAAAAAAATATTTAGGGTCTTTTGAATACTATAAATGCCAAAGGGGTCTTATAATATATTTGAATTTTCAAGGAACAGCTTGTTTACTTTGTGTCTAACACTTTGCCAAGGTCCAATAAGCATAAAAATAGGACACCAAAACCACTGGAGGCAAGAAAGAGGAATGAAGCCCTGATTCATGCTGCAACATGGATGAGCCTTGAAAGCATTACGCTAAGTGAAAACAGTCAGACACAGAAGACCACATAGATTCCATTGATGTGAAATGTCCAGAATAAGCAAATCTATAGAGACAGAAAGGAGATTAGTGGTCGCCAGGGGCTGGGAGTAACGGGTTGGAGGGAATGGGGAGTGACTGCTAGTGGGTACCGGGTTTCTTTTTTGGGTTATGTTCTAAAATTAGATTGTGGTGATGGTTGTACAGTGGAGTGGCTATACTAAAAACCATTGCAGTATCCCCCTGAATAGTTGAATTGCGTAGTATGTGAATAGTATCTCAATAAAACTGTTTTAAAAGGTAGAGTCCTTTGATCGTTTTAATAGAGGTTGATAATTGTCGTTTGGACATAGCTGGTGTTGTCTAGATTAAAGCACTTTCAGAGACGAATTGTATAATAACTTGCAAATTCGGGCCACTGTCTTGGGGCATGTTCTTGGCTCCCTCATCAACCAACGAGGATCACAGGCCTGCCCCCTGAACACATGGTATTTCCAGTGGCTCATCCCGAGGGGAAGAAAGCCCAGGGGGTGCCAGGTGCTTCTACCTGCACTTTCTTATGTTAACTCTTTGCAGCCCTGCATGGTGGGCAGTTTCCTGCCTATGTTTTGCAGATGAGGAAATGGAGGCCCCAGAGAATAACCCCCTCCCCCCAGCAAGGGAATACTGCAGAATGTGGGACACGCTGAGCGATTCGAACCCCAAACCCAGCCTCTTTTCGTTGCCGGTGCATAGCTGGGTTGCTGAGCTGTCACTCTGCAGGGACAGATAGCTTAGGAAGGTCACCAGAGAAAAGGCCCTTGCGTTCTGTGCATGATGTTTTCAGGCTTGTGTCCTCAGTGGGGACTCTGTACTCCCTCCGGAAGTGACTGTGACATTCTGCCCTGTTCCTTGGAGCAGCTCTTCCCAGGAGAGCTTCGGTGGAAAGAGAACTGTGGGAAAACATGTGGAGGCTTTTCATGGACACGTTTCTGAGTGTCATCAGCTCTCGGAGGAAACATGTTTATTTCTCTGACGTGCCCAGCTGTGTCTGGGTCCTGAGTTTTCGAGGGTTCATAACTCTAGGAACTGGTTTTGGATGTGGAGGGAAGCCACAGTCGTGCAGCCAGGGAACCTGATAGTTTTGGTATGTGACGATGCTGTTGTGTAGAAAACAGCCCCCTCCTGGTAAAATGGGTGGGAGTGAATGGAGGCGGAGGGAAAGTCAGTGGGAAAAGATTTGCACTCCCTTAGTGATGCTCAAACTGGTCCAAGGCAGACTCAGGCAGCTCCTGGGTTGCTTATTAGAAGTACAGAGTTATCAGATCAGAACCTCTGACATGAGGTCCAGGAACCTGCGCTTTGATGAGCACTCGAGATCATTCTTGTGCACCCTGACGTCTGAGAAGTGCAGCACCAGATGATCTGACGTACCCTCGGGATTTAGGGTCATGGGTCCTGCTGCCAGTCTAAGGTGGTCTTTGTCCCTTGTTCGTGACCCTCCTTGCCTTGTCCAAAGTCCAGTGCAGGCAGTGCAACATTGGGTGGCTTGTGTAAGCCCCTCGGAATAGGAATGGGCGTCCTGCATGTCTTACTCTCAGATTTCACAGGCTACGGAGGAGGGAAGGAAATCTTATGGAGGAAATGAGCTTTTGCAAGATAAATTTTTTCGTATAAAAATTGGGAAAAAAAGAGAACTTTTACTGCCAGATATTACCATGTATCCAAAAGCTGCTATATTTAGTACAGACAGAGATAAATGGAGCAGAATAACCAGAACAAAACCTGGTGTTGCCTCTCTGTAAGATGTGCACGAATTTAAAATATTATTAGGTATTTTATCTAATAATAATATTATTATTTTTTTAAAGTCACCATAAATCAAAAGGGGGAAAGGATCGTTTAATAACTATGAGCATGTGGGTCTTATATCAGTAGTGCTTGTTCTTCTGAGAAGGGATTTGTTTTGTTAATCCCAGAGGAAACATATGTTGAACATAGGCTTCCTTGTTTACGTTGGCTGGAGAGTTTAACTCTAAATTTAGCCAGTGTATAAGACTAAATGTTATTTATCTATACACACACACGTATATACATGCACACGTAACATACATGCCTCGTTCCTGGTTTCATTTTATGTTTCTTCTACTTCATCTTTTATTCCTATTTCTGGTTTATCAAATCTTCTTGTATTTTATGTATCTTTATATACCACCTTAAAACACTGGGGGAAAGAACATGGACTGTAAGTAAAGAAATAGAATAAAATATATAGAAAAAAAGACTTAGAGAAAATACACCCAAATTTGAGTAGGTTGATTGGAAGGGGCATGGTGGTAGTTGGATTATTAATTTTCCCTAAAATTTTCTACATTTTTAAAATTTTCCACTGAAAACAAAACTATATCATCAGAAAAATCCGTATGTTCCTTCAGAGCCCGTGCTGGCCCGTAAGAGGAATGCATTTCCTCCTGGCAGATGGACCAGAGTGAGGGTCTGGCAGGGCAGTGTCAGGCAGAGGGGCCTCCAGGCTCTGCAGCAGGAATTGTGGGTCGGTTCCGGGAGAGCATCTCCTTGCCTGCTTTGCCGGGTCTTGCGCAGGGGATGTGAGAGCTGGCAGGGGGCATTCCTTCACTGTTTACAGCATCTCCTGAGCTCTCCCTGGATCTAGCCATTCAGTCCCTGCTCTGGGGAAGTTTACATCGGTGAAACTCATACAGAAACTATTGCAAACAGTGATGCAACCCTGGGATGGTGACATGTTGGCTGGACGAGAAGGATGAGGAGGAGATGGCCATGCCCGGGGCAAGAGCAAGGGGAGTGGATTTCCAGAGCGGGGGAGCTGCTTGTGCAAAAGGCCGCAGGTGCCCAGGAGTTGGGCAGCTCAAAGTGAACACCGGCCGGGGTGGCAGCTGGTGGTGAGAGAGTTTGGTGGAGAGACCAGGCAGGACTAGATCTGGCTAGACCATGGGAAGGAGTTTCAGTTTTGCTCTAAAGACAGCGCACAGCACTGAAGGATTTAATCAGGGGACAGCAGCATCTGATTCATCCGATGAAAGGTTTAAGAAGATCCTTCTAGCTGTTAGGAAGGCTGGTTTGGAAGGGGACGAGATGAAAGCCGGGGGAATGTCTAGGAAGATTGTGTCCAACTTTATTGCTATAAAGTGATGTTTTTGTGGGTTTCTTTTGGTGGTGGGGGGGACACACAATTTAAGAAGAAAAACTGGAATTGTTTTGTCAAGATTTCTGTGTTAGCATTTTACCAATGGAACGGACTTGCATTGAAAGTGTACATCATCTTTGCTTTAGACCACATTATCTATATTATAGATACCAGGTATGTGTGTGCCCATGTAATTATATGTAATAATACTTATGAAAAGTAAATTTTTAATTTTTTTTATAGAGACGAAGTCTCGCTATGTTGCCCAACCTAGATTTGAACTCCTGGGCTCAAGCGATCCTCCTGTCTCAGCTTCCTGAGTAGCTAGGACTACAGGCATGTACCACCACACCTGGCTTATAAAAAAATAAGTTTTGTCAAAAGAGAATTCAGCATAGATGGCCAGATTTCTGACATATACAAAGCCAAGCTCAGTTGATCACAATTTAGCAGCATCTGCAAGATTTGATCCATTTCAGAAATCTGAGCCCACTAGCATTGCCTGGGCTGGCATTTTTTTTAGCTCAGAACTGCTTACCTGTGTGCAGAAAATGTAATATTTTATTTAGGAAGAATGATTCATTGCTTTAGGTGTCAAGAGTCCTGGGTTTTATCTTTATTGTTACACACCTTTGAGTTAACCTTGGACAAATCAGTTTGTATTTTAGTGCTTCTATGCAGAAGATGGGTAATAATAAATAGTTCTAGTAATTGTCCTGTCGTCATGCTAACTAGGTGAGAGCTCTCCAAGATCTAGGAGAGATAACAGCAGGTGCAAAGGCCCTGTGGTGGCAGGGAGCAGGCTGATATTGTGGGAACTGAGAGATGGCCTGCGTAGTTGGAGAGCAGAGTGCAAGGGAGAGATGGTCCAGGGTCACGTTGTAGAGGTAAGCTAGGGCCACACTGGGCAGGATCTTGCAGACCTTTTTGGGGGACTTTAATCTTTATCTGAAGAGCAAGGGGAACCTATTGGATGATTTAAATGGAGGAGTGCTGTAAGGTTGATAGATATCTAACAAATGTATGTGCTAGGTAATATTATACCCATTTTTTAACCAGCACAGAAATCTAGGGCGGTGGAGATTAAGTAGTTTACCCAAGGGTACCTTGCAATGAAGCCAGGAAACTAACTCAGGTCGGCCTGAGTCCAGAATCCTCTGTCCTCCGTATCAGCCTACCTCAGTAATATCACAACAACTGCAGTTTGAAAATGCTTTGAACTCTTAAGATGAAAGATATCCCTTAAATTACAAAGTGGTGTTATGCTGCAGAAATACGAGTGGTAATGTGAGAGCGGGTATGCCCGGGAACTTTTGAAAGGCCGGGTCTGCGTGGCTGTGGTCCAGCACCTTCGAGTTCTTGCCGTCTGATGGGGGCGTCTCACAAGCTGCATCGACACAAAGAAGGGTTTGGCGGCTCCACACTGGACCATTTGACACTGCCATTGTCCGTAAGGACTCATTGTCGGTGAAATATGCCCAAGGCTTGTGCTTTCAGGCCCTTGGCGTTGGGAAATCAGATCCGGCAGTTCATGCGTGGTTTCACTGGAGCCATCGTCCAATGCCAAGTTTCTGCTTTCTGCTTTCTCTCTCGGGTAGTCAGCTACCTTAAGTGGCTCCTTAGAAGCTCACTGTAGAGATCACTGTCTCGATTTTGAACCCAAGAAGCCTTATTCAGGGTTCAAATGGGTAAACACCTGCTGGCCCACGGCCCTCCAGGCTCTTGGTGGTGACGGCAAATGTCTGCTTCTTTCCAGTTGACCATGTTGTTCCTGAGCCTGGGACCAGCCTGCTGGCCGCGTTTGACCAGTGGAGGGAATGGGCCGACAGCAAGTCCTGCTGTGACTACTCTCTGCACGTGGACATCACCGAGTGGCATAAGGGCATCCAGGAAGAGATGGAAGCCTTGGTGAAGGACCACGGTAGGTTGCACAGACTTACTCAGTCCCCTCTGCAGACGTTTCCATTTCAATGCACGAACGGGCACAGTTCTAGGAAGAAATGGCTCTGCAAATAATGCTTCTGGATCCCATTTGCCTCTCACGCCTGTGCCTGCCCCTAGCAAGGGGAGAGGGCTTTGGGCTGCAGCTTGTGCTAATTGGAGGTGGCCCTGCCCCGTGCGGTAACATAAGCCTGCATTGATAAGAGAATACAAGCCTTGCTGCCGGGACCTGTTCTTATAAAACAGCTGCTCGCAGCTTATTGGTTTGAGAGATCTGTGTTCTGTAGCCTGGTCGGGGAGCTGAGGCTGCCTTGAGAGTGATTCACCCTTAAAGGTAACAGGTGCATATCCCAGTGAGGGTTCTGGGCAGCCTCTTCCTACAAACCTGGAAGAATCCAAGGTAGACCTGAGGGTAATGAGACAGCCTGAGGGGTCTTTTTTGTTTCATAGAATTATTTTGGGGAGCAAGATCCCAGGGTTTGGAAAGAGTCACAGGGAGGCTGAGGGGGTGGGAATTTTTCCCACCTCCTGGTGCCTCTGCGGCTCTTCTGTCAACAGGGACCTCGGGGGTTTAGGGTGGAAGAGCCAGATGACATCATCTGCCCGGGTCTCTCTGGGCTGGAGACTAGATTCCTGGGGTCTCTTGTTGACCACACTGGATCTTAACCTTCAGGGAAATACCTGCTTTAGGGTTGTGGGACTTCCAGGCCCAGAAACACCACATGCTATGAGTAAAATGGTAGGAAGGAAATTTCTAGGCATGGATATGATAGAAAAAACCCAGAAGGAAAAGCTAGAGTCTCAGGTTTAATTCTCTGCTCTTCCGGAGATAAGCTGTGTGACCTTGAATAAATCACTTAAATTTTATTCAATTTTTAAAAAAAAATCTCTCGTATGAGGGTGTTGGACTAGATGTCTTCTAAGATTCTTTCCAGCATGAAGCTTCCACATAAAAGAAAAATAGGTAACCTTTGACCTTTCTCACTTTTGACGATACCGAGACTCTAATGGATTTGACTTTCGATGCTTAGGATGAATCTACTCCAAATCTGGCAGGAGGGTTACCATAGTAACTGTTGCCTGGCAACGAGAGAAGGGCCAGGATGTCCGGAGACATTTAACTCTGGCAGCTTCCAGCACCCCCCAGGTGGCTTGAATTAAGCTCCAAGGCTATGAGGTTGTCAGGACGATTGTTTAAAATTGTGATGGATATTGGGCAGGGATGTTTGGTCTGGTGCCTCGGGAGGCAAGCACTCCGAGACGCCAGGATGAGAATTGCGACATTTGCTTGTTGAACTAACGAACCTTTTCTTATTTAAAAAATCGTTTCATAAGTATCAGCATGGAAGGCAGTCTGTTTGCCAAAGAAAAGACATTTATTGCACATTTTTCAAAGACAGAAACTTCTAATTCATTTTCTTATTAAAGTCACAACAGACTCGGTTTTGGGGGTAGCTTTTAAAAAAATTTAACTGTGGTAAAATAAATATAACATAAAATTTTACTGTCTTAACCATTTTTAAGTGGACAATTCAGTGGCATTAAGTATTAATACATTCACATTTTGGTGCAGCCATCACCACCATCCATCCATGTGGCTCTTTTCACCTTGCAAAACCAAAACTCTCTCCCCATTAAACACTAACTCCCTATGCCCCCTGCCCCCAGCCCCTGGCAGCCCCCATCCTACTTTCTGTCTATGAATTTGATTCCTAGGTGCCTCTTTCAAGTGGAATCATACTTTTGTGACTGGCTTATTTCACTTAGTATAATGTCCTCAAGGTTCATCCATGTGTCAGAATGTCTTTCCTTTTTTAAGGCCAAATACTATCCCATTTTATGAATAGACCACATTTTATCTATTCACCTATTGATGGACACCTGAGTTGCTTCCACCTTCTGGCTGTGTGAATAACGCTGCTATGAACACGGGTGCATAAATAGTGGCAACTCCTCATTTTGATGTAGTTTTAAAATTACAGAGAAATTATAAGAATACTAAAAAGGATTCATGTGCACCCCAATCCCATATTCACTAGTTGGTTATACCCCGCTTGCTTCATCATCCTCTCTTCCTCTGCACGCACACATACATATAGCACTATCACTTTCTTACTCCCTTCCAGATTATTTGGTTTTGGTTTATTTGTTAAAAGTCCTGCCTCCACCTCTCTATTTTGTCTGTCCACTAGGGGTGAATTCCTTCCTCGTGTACATGGCTTTCAAAGATCGCTTCCAGCTAACAGATTCACAGGTAAGAAGGTCAGCTGTTCTGAACAGTCTCACTGACACTTGGTACATTCGGGCTGTGGCTGTGGTCTGGGAAAGAAGTCTTCAGTGTAGGTACCTCTCTTAGCTTCATGAGAAATGGCTGGTGGATTAGGTGACTGATGGAAAATTTAGCCTTGAACGAGAGCGTGAACCCAGTGCCCTGGCCCAGGGGACGGGAGCTCCACCAGGCTCTGGATGTGAGCCTCGGAGCTGCCTACCACGTCATGGCATGGTCCAAAGCTGCACGTGGAGCTTCCTCCGCAAACCCGGTGTGGAGCTGGGGTGGTGTCTGGAGCTGCTCACTCCTTATCCGTGTCCTGCTGAGTTGCGCTGCCCTGGTCATTACTGAGGGGTCTTCTTCCACCACACATGGCCAGAGACATTACCCTCAGTCATGTCTGGCTCCGTAGAAGCAGCCGAGGGGAGGGTACCATGTCTCATCCCAGGCATGTCGCTGGCGGGGAGATGGTTGTCCCTGTGGTCAGGAAGCTGGAAGTCCTGGTCTCTGATCCCACCCTCCTCTCTCTCAGATATATGAAGTATTGAGCGTGATCCGGGATATTGGTGCCATAGCCCAAGTCCACGCAGAAAACGGCGACATCATTGCAGAGGTAGGGAGCTTTCTTCATCATTTCTTCATCACCTGGAGGGCAAGAGGAAGGCTCAGGAGAGTGAGATGTCTTCTGTAGCTTAACTCGAAGGTAGAAACCTGGGGGGGGGGGTTGCTGGTGTTCCCTTGTTGGAGCTCTGTTCGTGGTCTCCCTGGTGGCATGAATGCCAGTGACACACTGCTTCTCAGTGTGTCTGGCAGGACATAGAGCTGGTTCCCATTCCACGCAGAGGCTGTTTCTCTCAGCACTGTAACACAGCTGCCGTGGGTGGGGTAAGGGGGTGCCATCGCCACCCACAGGCATTGTGCACTGTGGTCACAGGCAGGAATGCGTCGGCCTTCAGCATCCCGGGGGACAGCTGAGCAGTGCTGGGGGCTGTCATCGGTCCATCCTGCTCCAGCAGGAGCGGGAACAGGGCAGTGGGGTCTTGGGATGAGGGTGGGTGGTCAGCAGTGACATTTTTCCATCTTGCCCGATCCGTGTGCCCAGCTCTGTCCCCACCACAGCTGGGTGAAGTCCAGCTCTCCCTGACAGCCTGGCTTTCTTTGAACATTCCAGGAACAGCAGAGGATCCTGGATCTGGGCATCACGGGCCCCGAGGGACACGTGCTGAGTCGACCCGAGGAGGTGAACATCCGAGGACCTGAATGTGTGAATCGGTGTCCCTTGGGCACTGTGCAGAGCCACAGGGAACCCACTTCCTACTGTCCTGTTGAGAATGTGGCTTCTCTGTGGTTGCATCGACTGCGGTCTCTCTGGGCAGCTGTGGGTCACGTGTGCATATGTGTGTGTGTGTGTGTGTGTGTGTGTGTGTGTGTGTGGTATCTGCACAGGAAGGTGACATGTCAGACTGCACCTGAGGGTAAGGCAGTGTGGATTGTGTAGCCTGCAGACTCCCCTTTCTGTCTCTGATTCTCCGAGCCCTTTCTTGGGTGGACACACACAGTTCTTTATTAGCATCCTGTAGTCAAGGTTTTGGGGGTTTATATGTGGTCTCCAAAATCTTGCCAGTCACCAAAACATAGCAAGGGGGTCTAAAAGCTCTTCTAAATATCTAGAGAGCGTAAAGGGAATTGTAAGTTTTTCCTTGATAAGCCTGCACAGGGTTTCACATAATTGGCAGAGTTTGGTAGACAGAATCTTTAAAACTGTGAGGGGATTCAGAGCGGGGGTCCGTGCTGGCAGGTCGAGCATCCCCGTCTTGGTGAGTGTGAGTTAGAAGGCAGCTCACGTCTCACGTGGTGGAGAATCTGCTCATCTGAGTTAGACTCTGGCTGTGGCTGCGGTTCAGAATCAGGCTCCGAGTGAAAGGCTCGCGGTCGGGCCTGCAGCCCGGCTGAGTTGTATCTGCAGCGCTGAGCGAGGAGGATGGTGACGGAGTCTCGTGGACACAACCAGACTTTCTCCTTTGTGGGAGGAAGTGGCAGAAAGGGGCAGGCACAGAGAAGGGATGAGCTCAAGACCCGGTGGGGGCCCACAGTGAGGGTCTCCTTCCAGAAACCGGGGGAGAGAAGCACTTGACGAGCACATTCTGAGGGGACCAGGCCACCCAGTCACAGGGTTTTAGCACTAGGACGTTCGCTCTGTGTCCATGTGTCCGTGTTGGCACTGGGATGGAAGGGCAGTTGCTCCCTCATAAGAAGGTGGATTCAAGAGGGCTGGAAACCCACGGCGCCTTACCCGGGCTGGGGCGGGGACTGGGCGTCCGGGACCTCCTCCTTCAGGCTGTAGGGGACGGGACAGGCCGGAAGAGGAGAAGCAGGTGAGACAGGCCCGGAAAAGGAGACGACGCCATTCTGGAATGTTCTGCACACGTTGAGGGTTTACACTTTGTTCTTACTGCATGCACGCTTACACACGCAGAGACACACGTACAGACAGACACGGGCATACGCAGAGAGATACAGACACACAGACATGTAGATGCACACACACACTGACACACAGAGACACACAGAGACGTGTAGACACACTAACACAGGTACACAGAGACACACACACACACGCAGATGCCCTAGGACACCTTCATCTCCATCTCAGTCCCTGAGAGTGTTTCCTTCTCCCAAGGTGACAGGACAGAAGCCCTGACATTTTCAGAACTGTGCAGCCCTGCTCTAGGCCAGGCACTCGGGGCTGCTTCTACCCACCCGGCCTCCCTGTGCCTGCCGGGAGCTGAAAGGGTGGGCTGGTGCCGCCCGAGGGTGAGGGCAGGTGAGGGTAGAGCCCCCGTGGGGCTGGCACTGTGCTCGTGTCACCCCCATCAGTACAGTTGCACGTTCCAGTCTGCCCAGGACAGTCTGGCCTGCGAATTCCATAACTCTGTTACAGAATTATCAAGAGTGCCTCTTGCACTTCCAGAAGTGTCCATGCTGGGACAGTAAATCAGGCCATCACCTGCGTCTCTGGGAAGTGCTGAGGATCCAAGTGGAGTCCTCACACGTCACACCTCTGAGGTGGCTGCAGAGATGGGGGACATCCCCGCCCGGTGCCCGCCCGGGCCAGGGGCACTGCTGTTGTTGCTGGGGCCGAGGAGAGGGGGGGCCTGTCCTTCAGCTGTCCCAGGAATGAGAGACATTTGGGCGTCTTTCAAGAGCTCTTTCAAGAGCCCTCTGCTTTGCCTGTGGGTTTCTGGACATCTCACTTCACATAGTTGGCACCTGAAGGCCAACCGTGAATGAAGTGGTCTCAGCGTCACTAAATTAGATTACCAGCTAATGCAATTACTGAGCCTAATCTCTTGGCCGAGCTCTGGTAGAGACAAGGTAGCTGAGTTAATTCAGCCGGGAGCTCAGTTCCGTCTTATGATAAGTAACAGCTCTTTCTGGGACGGACCATGAGTATGAAATGAAGTCATTTATTTGTTCAGCAAACAGTTTTGAGCACCTGCTGGGTACCAGGCACGACACTGGGAACTACTGGGGAGGGGCATGGAGGATAGAAAACAAAGAGTAGGCCCAGCCCCTCCCTCCACGAGTTCAAGCCACAGCCTTTTGCCAGGATTCGGGGAGGGAGCCAGTGACGTGTGAGCTCCGTTGTTCCGTCATTTCACCTGTTCCCTTGCTGGCCCGGCGTAAACACCATGGCTGGTTCCTCCTCAGATAGAACTTGATCCTGATCTGGTATTTAGCATCATCCTTCGGGGTCCTTAAAACATCATTCACTGACAGCTCGGCTTTAAAGAGCTTATTTGTGAGAACAGTCTGCCCGTCTTGTGCCAGAGGTCGTGCCAGGCTGTGGCTGGCTGGCCACGTTCATGCTTCACACGCGGGGGGCCGTTGGTGTGGACAGATGCTGCCCGCCCCATTCCCAGAGCCCTGTGAGGCCGCATTGTCTCGTGGGTGATGCTGGCTTTGTCCCTGAGCATCGAACACCAAAACCACATCACCGAATGTCTTGACTCAAGTCCATGGGAGTGGAATAAATACACTGAACTGAGAGCGATCAGTGTCTGGGAGTGGCGGTTCTCGAACCTTAGCAAGCATGGAGATCACAGACCGTGGGTTCAGAGTCCCCTTGCTGGGTCCCGCGCCCAGGGCTCCTAGCCTGTGGGTCGGGGGCAGGGCCTGAGAATCTGCATGTCTGACAGCTCCGGGCCCGTGCTTATGCGACAGGCTTGCCGCCCACACCTGGAGAAGGCTCAGGAAGGAATCACCCCATCTTTTCAACCACACCAATATCGAGTGACGCTGGGACAGTCACGTCCCCCTGCACTGCCCCTCGGGGTGGAACCTTGGGGACCCAGCAGCCCCTCATGCGTCTTAGCCTCTCTTGGGGGGTAGGGGGTAAAGACGGGGCTCACACGGGGGGCTGAGCGGGCTTCTCACGCTCGGCCACTCTTCTGCAGGTCGAGGCGGAGGCCGTGAACCGTTCCATCACCATCGCCAACCAGACCAACTGCCCCCTGTACGTCACCAAGGTGATGAGCAAGAGCTCGGCCGAGGTCATCGCCCAGGCCAGGAAGAAGGGTGAGCGCTGCGGCCGGGTTTGGGGGGCGGGGGGCACCTTTTCCAGCCCCTCATGCCAAGTGGGCCACTCGCACCACGTTCCGGCATTAACCTAATTACAGCCGAACGCGGCAGGGAGCTCCGGTTTCCTCCCTTTGTTCCACTGGCTGTTCAGAGCCGCACACAGCAAGGACGGGGTGGGCAGCCGCGCCCTCCACCCCCACGCCCCGTAGAAAAGTTGGGTTTAATTTGATGCAGTCTGAATAAACCAGGCACATACACAGATGACGTCAGTTTCCATCTGCCACAGAGTCCTTCTGGGGAGCGTCATGTTGCCTCATGCGTCCCCCCCCCCCCCCCCCCCCCCCCCCCCCCCCCCGGCGAGGCTGGTAGTGATTTCGGCTGGGGTGAGTAAGACAGCCTCGTGGGGTGCAGGGGTGCATTTCGCCCCAGACACTGTCACGTCCAGTCTTTCTGGTGCTCAGTAAACTCCATCGGTGTGTTCTGGGCCGAGGTTGGTTGTCTGGTATTACTCGGGGTCCGTTGAGAAGGTTCTTGGAAACTAATTCACTAAATGCAGCTTCCTCGGGAGGACTCGGGGCCTTCTGCCTTGTAAACGCAGTTGTCACCTGCTGCTGACTGTGAACTTGGACAGTCACAGCACGTTTGATGCTGGGAGTGATCTCCTGGCACAGAAAGCCTGGGAGCACGCGGTTGACTCTGGTGGCGGATCTTAGCCTGATGGGAAGTGAATGCCATGAAGGCCTCTCCCCTCCTTCCTTTCCTCCCTTCTTCCCCTTACCTCTCCCCCCGCTTTGGCCTCTCTCCATCCTCCTGTCTCCTCCTCTCTTCTCTCCTGGTTTCTCTCTCATTTTCTTTTGCCTCTGTCTCTTTTCCTCTCCCTCCCTTGTCCTTCTGTCCTGTCTTCCCCACCAAGAAGGGAGCAGCTCAGTTTCTGCTGCTTCCTGGGGAGTGATCCACAGGGATCGAGAAGGGCCATGGGATTTTTTTTCCCTGGTGGGTGTCTCGCTGCAAGCCCAGGAGCAAATTGCTCAATGACCATTGAGTCAGTTTGTCCCAAGAGGTGATGGCTTCCAGACGGACCAAGCTGTGCCTGGCCCCGCTCTCTGGAGCTCTCCTGGGGCCTCTGTCCTCTGGGTTTGCATCCAGTGGTTGCTGCCTTACAGCTTTCTTGGAAACCTGCCCTCTCCTGGCATCTTGAAGGAATTGCCTTTTTGAAATAAGAAAGCTTTTACCTTTAACAATGTCACCCACTCAGAATCAGCCTTGAGTTGTTTTTCTAGAAGACACTGTGGATGGACCACTGAGTCGGTGGCCCTGTGTCACGCAGGGACACATACGTGGGAATCGGCCTCAGCACGGAAGGCCAGTCACAGCACTGCTGCTTCCACGTAGCGGGGGGGATTCTTGGGGCTGTGTCTGAAAATGGAAAGAAGGAGGCAGCTTATTTTATGCATTTTACCAGACAAGGATGATAAACGAGTTAGGCTAACATTTCAGTATAATTTCGGATCGAGGCCTGGTTGACCAAAGTTTACCCCATATGCAAACACTTACCTGGGCAAATGAGAGGATGGAGGGGTCCAGCCTCCCCTAGTCCCCAGTCAGGGCAGGTGGCGTTGAGGGACCAGCCCTGCCACCGCCATCCTCGTCTCCTGACCTCAGCTTTCTTCCTGGGAGTCGTGGGGCTTGCGTGTGTGGTAGCAGCATCCAGTTCACTCCCGAACCCAACTCTGTTGTCTTTATCACTTTGACCCTGTGTATGTCTTGGTGGGTGAACACCAAGAGGGGACTTCAGTCTGTTTCCTTCCAGAACCTTCTGGGCATGAGTCCAACTGTGCCCCCACCGGGGTTCCCAGGGTGGGATTTGCATTCAAACTGTCACCCTTTAGTCCTTGAAAGCCTTAGCTGTAGATAAACCTGAGCTGCCGGAAAGGAATTTTCAGAGCATTCAGGTGCTAACGTGCAAGAATGAGAAACCCTAGCTAACTTCGTAGGCTCTCGAGGCTCTTTCCCAGCTTGCTGGAACTTCATGACAACTTTGGGAGGCGGCCCAGGCAGGAATTTCTGTATTTTGTTTTACTTTGCAGCTGAGTAAACTGAAGCTCAGAACTAATGAATAGTGGAATTGCGACTTCAGGCCACAAATACCCGCATTCCTGTTTGACTGACTTAACCTTGTGCTTTGAAATTATTTTAATGTGGTCATGCTCGTGAACTGTATCTGCTGGGGCTTAGTTTCTCAACAAACCTGGTAGAAACTGGAGCCTGACACCCAGCAGAGGCACGGATGCCGTGCCAGCAAGGATTCCCATATGACCAAGAAGGAAAATGATAGAAGGTGGTATTAAGTGTTTGCTCTCTGGGATCAATGTCCTGTCCTGGATCAAACCCCAGGTCCTCTGTGCACCAGCCACGTGATGCCGGGCTGCTTCCTCGTCATCTCCACATCCCCTTTTTCCATCTGCGAGGGAGGGTAGTAACAGTGACTCATTTCGCAGGACGATGATGATGTGCAGATGCGAGAATGCAGGCAAAGATACAGACTATAGCTGTTACCGACTATTGTCACGGTGAGAGAACGAAGGGCTGGTCGAACCTGGAGCTTGTTGAAAAAGCAAAGCAAAGACACCTCCTGACCCAGGGCAAGGGTTTTCTGCTCAGGACTGTTGTCTGCTTCAGGTGGGCGGTTCTCGTACCTGGAGGCAAGTGTGAGGCAGTGACAACATTCTGCTGCCCTGTTTCCTCCTCTGTGATATGGAGAGATCCTTCATTCATTCAGTGAACTTTTGCTTTGTGATACTTCAGGCCTGTGCGCCAGGAACGAGAAATGGTCCTGGCCCTCAGTCGTCTCCTCTGCTCGCAGGGGAGGGACAGAGTCACAGTGGGCAGGGGTTAGGGCAAGAGGAACAAGCCAGTAAGGTTAGAGCGCAGAAGGGAGCCTCAGAGGGGTCAGGCTGGGTAAGGGGACTGGAAACTTTTCTACAACTGTGAGCTGCTGAAAAATCATGATCCTCCTAGTGGGAGGAGCAGTCGCATCTTCTCTTAATGCCTCCCATGTGCCTGCCCCCCTCCCCTGCCCGCCGAGACCTGCTGGTCCAAACGCTAAGCCAGGAGAAGCTTAGGGAAGTGAGGATGTGAGATGAGACGTGAGTGGGAACTGTGTTCACGTGGCCACTGACCCAGCCTGACCGCATCCCGTCTTCCCCGAGAGACGTGCTGCCCCACTGTCTGCCGCTCAGCAAGTCAGCATCCCGTCAACCCCATGTGGCAGAAAAGGGAATGGAAACAGCCAGGAAACAGAAGACCAGGGGCAAGCTTTTACGCTCAAAGAGAACCATCCAGCCTGCGGGGAATAGAAACCGAGATTCCGGCCTCCTGGCCAGCTCGCTCTCCTCCGAGGGCCCAGTGCGGGGATTCTCCTCTGGCTGGGCTCCCTGGGACTGCGTTTTGCCCATGTGTGGGGTCTGCGTGGCTGCTGATGCCTTCCGTGTGTGAGTGGCAGCGTGGGCAGTGCCTGATGGCCTTAGCTGGTGGGCAGGTTTTCCCATCCTCCTCCTCCTCCTCGCTCCTCCCCTGTAATCCAGATGCAGGAAAGCTCAGAACAGTTGTGGCTGCTAAGGGACATTACACTCTGGGAACCGAAATTCACGAGGAGGCATCTTAAGCCCTGTGGGTCAACAGGAGTGACCCCAGCATCATGAGGAGCATGTGGTCCTGTGGTGCCATGGGGCCCGTGAGGACCCCCTCAATGTGGGAATGAATCCTTAGTGTCGAGCTAAGGCACCATGTACCATTCTTGAACCTAGAATTGAGATTGAGAGTGGCAGGTGTGTTGAGTCATGAATATCATAAAATCCCTCCAAAATCCATGTTAGGGTTATCTAAATAAATAGAAACAATGGAATATATATATATATATATGTATATATATATATATATATAGAGAGAGAGAGAGAGAGAGAGAGAGAGAGAGAGAGAGAGACAGGCAGACAGAGGTTTATTTGAAGGAATTGGCTCACGTGATGATGGGGTTGGCGAGTCTGAAATCTGCAGGTGGGGCCAGCAGACTGGAGGCTCGGGAGAGTTGATGTTGCCACTCAAGGCCCAAGGCCGTCCGGAGACAGACTCCTGTCCAATCAGTGCTTCGCTTTCTCGGCAGACACCTCGTGAGGTTGGGAATTCAGTTTGCATTGTGATTCAGCTGTTCGCGGAATGAGATCCTGGGTTTGGTTTCCAGCCATCTCAGCTCTGCATCTGCAAGACGAAAGGGTCTCTTTCAAGGCAGACGTGGAAACTGGGGTCGTTTATGTGCTGCTTGAGCTGGGAATTTGAATCCTGAACTCAATCTTTCCTTTCCCCACTTTGTTTGGCACAATTAGGAGCAACTGAGCGATCTCATTATACTTGCTAATTTGACAGACGTGTTCTAAGGTATCAAATACACAGTCATGCAGACCCTTGCCTCTTACCCAGTGGTGACGTTTTGTGCACCTCTATTACCGCATCGCGCCATGGACGATCAGTGCTCTCTTTCCTATTGGAACTAGGATCATTAGTGCCTTTAAATCCAATCAGATTCGAGAATCAGTTCTAAAAACCTCAGAACCAATTCTAAAAACCTTAAGATTTTGTTCCTCGAGAACCACTCCTGGTATGAACACCTGACAGCCCAGGCCCCAGGCTGTTAGGGTCTGGCACGGGTTCTCTGCGAGGAGGGGGAGACAGGTGAGCGTGTGTGAGCCTGTGTCTCTGTCCATCCTAGTGGGTTTCTCACTCTGCTTTTGTGGCTACATATTGAGCTGCATAGACATGGTTTCCCACTATTCCTCCTCTGGATTTGTCCTCCTGCATCTCGTTCATGGGAAAAGACTGTCGGAGCTGGGAGCTGTCACATGTCTCTAAACCCCAGCCTCCCGTTTATTCCTCATGAACGCACCTAGGCCCCGGGCGGGTTGTGCATAAACAACACCCCCGGGTCCCCTGCAGTTCCTGGCTTTTCTAGAGAGGCTGCTACAGGCTGGCTTGGGGTCACATCCCTCAGGGCCGACTTTCCCTGGGGAAGGAAATCGCGAAGGTCTACCGACCACCAAGAAAGCGTCAGCGGTGTTTTTAGAGGAGTGCAGCAAGGCCAGTTAAGCGCGTTCCGTGGTTTATTATTATTAGTGGTAATTATTTCTGGCACGTACTACATTGGTGTCTGTGGCCCGACTGAGCTCCGGAAGCTCCTCCACGGCTCCCTCATGCGCAGTGTTTATGGAGTGGGGACGGGGCCCGGGGTGGGGGCTCCCGGCCACTGTGGTGGGAGGCAGAGCCCCCGTGTGTGGTTCCGAGCTCCCTTGGGGGCGGAGGCCTTGTATGTGATGGTTTATCTCCCGCCTTGCCTTTTGGGGCTAAAGAAAGAAATGAAACCGAAAGACAGCAAGGACCTCTGAATCCCTCAGGGAATTTCAACAGAGCGGAGCAGAAATGAGCTGCCAGATGCCTCCCTCCTTCCGACGCCCACCTCTCCTGTCCCTGCGTGTCCTTGCGTTAGCCTGGCCCCGGCCCCGGCCCAGCAGTCCTTACTCGGCCTTGGTCTAAGAGGCAGGTTCTGGTCATCTGTGGTCTTAGACGCTCCTACCCTGTTCTGGGGTTTTCCAGAGGCTGAAGGCCAAGTTCATTGTCTTGTGGAGAGCCGCGTGTTCCCGTGCATGGAGGAAGGGGGGCTCCATCCAGCCCCTCGCAGAGCCGCTCCGCCAGCCCAGCCTGAGTCGTGCTCTGCAGGGAGAGCCGAGCCCACAGTCTGCAGCATTCACGCTCACGGTTTTTGGGCCACTTTTTATGAACAAGCCCCTCCTGGTGGCACCCGTTTCAGAGGTGGGATGGGGGCGGGGGGGGGCAGAGTCAGGCAGAGGACAAGTGACAGCAAGTTACAGGAAACCCAGGAAAATGTTTTTATGTTTGTCCAAGGTGTTCCAGAGGGCGTCCAGCCATTCTGTTTCTCCAGGCACCTCTGCACTCACGAACTTTTTCATGTGGACAAAACCAGGAAACCTTTAGGGTTGCGGATCCTTTGTTTTCCTGTGACATGTACAGACCTCACCTTTGTGGTCAGACGGACAGTGGCCAGCAGGATCTGCGGGCCGGGCGGGGTCAGGAGAGTTAGGGTTCGTCAGAGCTGTTTGAAGCTCGAACCAAAAGCTGGGAGTTGGAGCCGAGATCTTTTGAGAACTGTGGGCTGTCTCGGGTCCTGCCCGGCCGTTTGCATTCATAAAGGTCCTTGGCACATCAGGGCCTGCTCATTAGGCCGTGTTTTTCCACTTGGCGACGCTTTTGCTGGAGCGGTTTGTGCAGCCACCCGGCTGGCTCGGTGCACCAGCTTCTGCCTCGGGGGCTCTGAGTGGGTCAGGAGCCCAGGGGACACTTGCAGGCCTTCGGGGCACCGGCCCCTTTCTTCCTGGGGGCTTCCTTCTGGGCGAGGCTTCCCCTGGGTCTGGAGCCCGTCCTCCTGCTGGGGTGGGGGGCGTTGTCAGGGGTGTTGGTCGGGCGTTGTTAGGGGTGTTGTCACCGATTGCCCGGGTGATCGGCCTGCAGTGGCCTCCAGCACTCCCTGGCTGAACAGCGAGTCCTTTGTGAAATTCCTGAGGCAGGAGGGGGCAGCCGTGTGGAGCCAGCTCCCCCAGCAGCCTGCAGAGAGGGTGCCTGGCGTATTATCTAGCGATAAGGCCTGGGGGAGGCCGTGAGGGGAAGGGAAACACACTGCTGACTGCGGGGTGTTTGGCCTTGAGGGCCCTGTGTTTGGAGAAGAGGGAAGCTCGGAGCATTGTGGGAAGGAGGTGACGGGAGGTGACTTCGCTGACCTGGGATCACATTCCAGCCAGAGATGGCTTTAACTAATAAAATATTAGACCATTTAATCAAGTGAACACACATTCACGGAGGGCCTACTATGTGCAGACAGAGAAGTGATCTCCAGTGTGTCTCCATCAAGTGCAGAGTCAAAAAATGTCATTTTTTTGGCAATCAGGGGAGTGGAAGATGCGATTCTCAGATGGGTGGCTTGACACCGAGTTGAGTTTAAGACGAGGTTAAAGAGGAGATTAGCTGGATAAGCCAGGGCATCAGATGCTTCAGTGAGGAAGGTTTTTTTTTTTAATCCCCAAAGGCAGAAGGGCTCCTGTGGAGGATTTTGTGCAAGAGAACGTCATGGAAAGATGGTGTTTTAGGAAGACCACTCTGGAAGTGTCGTGGGGAATGAATGGAGGTGGGGAAGGGGTTTGGGAAAACCTGATTCTAAAGTCTAACTGGCAGGCGCAGTTGGCGTGAGCCAGGGAGAAATGACAGGGCCTGGTCTAAGGAAGGCTGGTGTTTAAGTCACTAAAGCACCGGCCTTCGGTGGATATCAGTGATTCCCAACTTCATGGCTTGCCCCCGAGCGGGCAGGGAAGAGGGCACGATTTGGGCGTCAGGGAGCTGGCATTCTTTCTTGGACACTGTATTAATTAAGTTAGGCTGGGCTTCCGAAAATGCTGCCATCTCAGGAATGTAACTGTGCAAAGTTTGTTTCTCACCCTCATGAAGTCCACTGTGACTCTGGTGGCTGTCACGGGCAGCCCCCTTCTGGGAGTGACGAGGGGATCCAAGCTGTCTCTTGGGCAGATCTGAAGGGCTTTGGATTTGCTCTCAACTCCTTCCGCCTGGTGATGTCACGTGTGAGTCCTTGCAGGGGCCTTTGGTCAGAGCTGGACACTGGGAGGGGTTGGGAGCCGCAGGCCGATCGAGCGTGTGCCAAACGGTACGGCTGCCTGTGCGGTGCCACGGATCAGCCGAAAGCAAGGGTCCACGTGGCACCTGGGACTGGGTGCTGGGACACCGTCTGGGCAGGAGATTGTTAACAGTTGGGAATGAACAGAGCAGGAGGGGGAAGCCTTCAGGATGTTGGGGTTCCCTGGGGAGAGTGTGTTGAGCTGGAAGAGCAGGGGCCAAAGGTGAAATCTTAGAGAACACACATTCCTGGGAGACTTTAGCTGCCTCCCCAGGTGTCGTCTGTGGGACGAGGCTGACGTCTCCCTCGGAGGGACGGCGGGAGCCCTGGGTGTGGCAGCTCCTCAGAAGGGCGCTTTCCTTCCTTCCTCATTGTCTCGCTGTCTTGGGCTGAGCCTCGCGTGTTCTGTTTGCCAGGAACCGTTGTGTATGGCGAGCCCATCACCGCCAGCCTGGGAACCGACGGCTCCCACTACTGGAGCAAGAACTGGGCCAAGGCCGCCGCCTTCGTCACCTCCCCACCCTTGAGCCCGGATCCGACGACTCCAGACTTTCTCAACTCCCTGCTGTCCTGGTGAGTCCCGGCGGCTTGTTCACACCCTGCGTTCTCGGTCTTTCCTCGGACCAAACTGACCCAGTAGGTGCCAGCGTGGTGGCCGAGAACAGGCTGGCAAACAGGTGGACCCCATTCACCACACCAGGATCGCTAACCAGGAATGGGATTATCCTTCCGACACCACTCTGGGAGGGAATTTCACATAAAAACCTGGGCCCAGTAGATTTAGGGACACAGCATTCTCACGAAGCTTCAGCGTCTCGTCACACGTTTTCCTTCTAGCGGAGACCTCCAGGTCACTGGCAGTGCCCACTGCACTTTCAACACTGCTCAGAAGGCCGTGGGGAAGGACAACTTCACCCTGATCCCCGAGGGCACCAACGGCACCGAGGAGCGGATGTCCATCATCTGGGACAAGGCTGTGGTAAGGAGCAGTGGCCTCGCTCTCGGGCACGTCTCAGCCTCTTCCTCCCGGGGCCGTGGGGCTCCTGGAGGCCTTGATGTGACAACTGAGAACATTCTAGAAGCTGGTACTTGTGTGACATATTTCTTAGGTTTGAAATCCAAGATCACTCATCGTAGGTCATTCCTCCCAAACATTACATATATATTTCTTAATCATTATCATCTATGGAAACTATATACATAGTCTTTCAGTGTGACTCTCAGAGTCATGTAGGAAAAAGTTTCCTTAGCAACCTGGTGACTCACTCAGTGAATCCTCTTCTGCTCTTGGAAATGACTCATTTTCCTTAGAAGTGTCTTGTAGGGCTCTCTGGGTTTATTTAGCATTCCTACTCACTACTGGCCTCTGGTAGGCCTGCTTTGAACATATACTGACCTTTAGGAAAGCTTTGGGATTTAATGTGTATTTAATGTTTTAAAATATATTAACAGAACAGGTTTTCTGTTTCTTAGTGATTTTTTTAGATCATGTAAATAATATATCCTGGCTGAGCACAGTGGCTCACACCTGTAATCCCAGTACTTTGGGAGGTCAAGGCAGGAGGATCATTTGAGCCCAGGAGTTTGAGACCAGCCTGGGCAACATAGCAAGACCCTGTCTCTACAAAAAATAAAAAAAATTAGCTGGGCATGGTGGTGCATGCCTGCAGTCCCAGCTACTCGGGAGGCTGAGGCAGGAGGATTGCTTGAGCCGAGGAGTTCGAGGTTGCAGTGAGCTATGATTTTGCTACTGCACTCCAGCCTGGGCCACAGAGTGAGACCCTGTCTCAAAAAAAAAAAAAAAGAAGAAAAAAAAATATATATCTGAAATTGCTTTTTTTTTCCACTTGACGTAATAATGCCCTTGGCCTCTAAGTTATTGGATGCATCCATAGTTTGTTCCTTTTTATTGCAAAGTAATGTTCTACCCTTCAGCTTTTTAACCTGCTTTTGCTGTGTGCATGTGCGCCTGCGTGTGTGCTGTGCCCCGCAGGTCACGGGGAAGATGGATGAGAACCAGTTTGTGGCCGTGACCAGCACCAACGCAGCGAAAGTCTTCAATCTTTACCCCCGGAAAGGCCGCATCGCTGTGGGATCAGACGCCGACCTGGTCATCTGGGACCCCGACAGCGTGAAAACCATCTCTGCCAAGACACACAACAGTGTAAGGCCTGTTAACCGTGCAGACCCGACCCCGACACAGAGAGAGACAGAGGGAGGGAGGGTGCCGGGGTTTCTAAGAACTTGCTGTTAGGAGTGGACTTCTCCCTGGCACCTGTTAAAACTTGCAATTTGCTGGGGAATAAAAGCAGCTATTTCATTTTCTCTAGTGAGGTCAATAAGACTGTTACCTCATCATCACTTTCGAGTACCACGGCTTTCTTATTCCATAGACCAGATACTCCAAAGTGATGCCAGGACCCGAGAAGCTTCTAGAAGTCAGGCACCATCCCATTTTCATAGTTTGGCGCAGCTCATGGTGGTGCTTAATGCAAGGGACCTAAATAAAACAGTCAGATGTCCTCTTTTGAGATGCCCATTGGGCACTTTTATTCTCTTAAGCCATTGTTTTCTCATGTCAGTGTACCCATGCAAAATCGAATGACAATCCCTCTTATTGTCCTGAAGGAAGCGATTGACTTTGCCTTCTCCCTAGGAGAAGAAATTACCCACAGCCATTCGCTCACAGGTTTAGGATCTGCAGGTTTGGGGTTTCTCTTGCCTCTGGGTCTGGTCTGTGGAGCTTAGGGGCGCCTCTCTTGTTAACGTGACCCTGGGCACGTGACTTGGTGTCTTAGGCTCCTGAGCGGAGAGTGAGGGGCTCAGACGAGGTCCCCAAGCGTCCTGTGAGGTCAGTGTGCATTAAGCAGAGCTGACAGACACCAGCGATTGCCCGCAGACAAAATGGTAGAGAGATGAAATTGAAAGAATATGGACAAGGGGAGAGCTTTGGAAGAGAAATGGGCCCCAGGCAGAAGTGTTTTGTGTCAGGAACTCATCTGAATCTTGGAGTGAATTCTGAATGGGGACATTATTCTCTGTGAAGCTCTAAGCTGCAAGCTGGCTCGATAGGGAGCAGGGTTCCAGCCTGTCCACCCCACACAGCCTGCGCCAGCAAGCACTGACACCTCCCCGCCACCCGCCACGTACCACGACGCGAGGACCGGCATGCTTCTGGCATTTCTCCAGACAGCCGGGGCCTTTGCCGTTTCCTAGTCCTCTCTCCTTTGGGCTGCGGTGAGCTCGGGCCCAGTTCTGGCTCCTTCTGGCACCTGTGGGCACCAGGATGGTGGTGGCCGCTCACCTCCGTATTTATAGCTGACTCTCTCCCTCCTTCCCCGCTGGCTGGCTTAGCCTGGCAGCACGTCGCACCCACTTACAGCACAGATCACAGCCCCGTGGGATTCCGACCGGCTGCTTTATGGGCAGGGGTCCTAGGGCCCTGCCTGGTGGACCTTCCTAATTCATGTGCCTTTAATGTCACATCCCCTTTTACTCTTTTATTTGACCTTCTCAATAAAGGGACTGGTATTATTATCCCAATTGGGAAGATAAATAAACGGAGGCTTAGAGAGCTTAAGTAACCAGTCTAATGTTACATAGCGATTTTGCGGTCAAGCCAGAATTAGAACCCAAAATTGTTCAGAGCTCCTCCCTGCCAGCCTGCAGCTTCCCGGTCAGGGCCGGGTGGAGAAAACGCTTTCCCTCCTTGCAGGATGCCTTCCCCCAGAGGAAATATTAACATTAAGGGCAGACTGGGCTCCTTATTTGAGAAGCATATAGACCTAGCCGGGCAGCTTGCATTTGGACCTCCTAGACTAGAAAAAGCGAAGACGGGAAAGAGTGCAGATTCAGGAAGACATTTCCACCCAGACCTGCCCTGCCTTTAACTCCAAGTGACCCCTGTAAGAAATGCTGACTTTCAAAGTGCTGCTTTTCCGTCCTCACCTGTTTTGAAGAGCCAGCACTAAGCATGCCTGTGCATTCGTCATCCGGGAAGATGCAAACAGGAGGCTTTCCCCATGGAATAGTGTTTCCTGCTAATTGGCTCTAATCTGGGGCATCCAGCTAACTATTACTGACAGCCCTGTTGCTAAGCCTTTGCTAGCATTTCCCAGGCATCCAGCCAGATGAGTAATTTTGGGGAGCCCGTGTGGATGTAGGTTAAAAATGTCTATACGTGGTGAGCCACGAGCCTCCCTGCCTCACGGTTTGACAGAGGGTCAGCTCTGAGTGCCCTGAGCTGGGATCCAACCCTTGGACTTCTTGATTTTAAATCACCTAAGAGTCGGGGGGCTGGTTCTTCCATCTTTCTAACACGGGAGGTAGTCCCAGAGCTCAGTGGGTATTCATCTACAGGCACCTAGACTCAGTTTATGCATAGCATGACGTCTCAGACCCTACAGTCTTGTCAGCAGGTGCAATAAAAGCCGGACAGTGAACGGGCGAACATTTGCTAAATGCCTGCTGTGTGCCGAGGAGGGTAACAGATGCGATTGTTCGTTTTATTTCATTTAATCCTGGCATCAGTCCTGCGGAGTGGGCTCTACTTATCCTCTTACAGATGAGGAAACTGAGGCTCAGCGGAGTGTAAGGGACTTGTCCAAGGACACGCAGCTGGTGAATCGCAGACCTGGGCTGTGAACCCAGGGCAGACGGCTCCATGGCCAAGGCCGTGCCCCATTGCTCTCCCCAGGAGGCTGCAAGAGGAGGTTGTCGGGGCAGAGCCGTGGGGTGACGTGGAGGAGTTGAGGCTGGACCCAGGTCTTAAGGGCCGACTCATTCGCTTCCAAAGGTTACCTTGGAGATGACGGGGGATGATACTTTTTGTATCATCATCTTCACATAAGCCTCGGGAAGGCGGCAGATGGAGAAACCAAAGCTCTGCGGCAGGATTAGGGTGACCTGCCCAGAGTCACACAACATCTGGATTATAGCATATCTGAGATGCCATCCATTTTAAGATTTTCCATTAGATCATACACTGCCGTGAAAGAGAACACACCCAAGATGAGGCATCTCATAGGAGACTCCTGTAAAAATGTGCAGGGCCACCAAGGGCCCAGTGGGAAGTGAACTTCCATACAGAAAGGAGTGGCAGGAAATCTTCCATGCCTCAACTTTGCCATTGGGTGCCAGGAGGGAAAAATGTTTCTCCTGAGAATTCGAACCAAATGCTGGTGCTTCTGCAGCTTTGTGGTCTGAATTCACACTGCCCGTATGGTCTGGAGCAGCCTTAAGCTGAGGGTTTAATGTCAAATGCCCCCAGTGTGGTCGCCCTCCCGGCCAGGGGCAAAAGCAAACCCAGGTCCCCCGGAAGAGCTTGACTTCAGTCCAGGCTGACAGCAGTGGCACAGCTCTGGCTGCGGTGAGACACATTTTGACTTTAGGGACGAGTGTCTTAGAATGGATGAAAGACAGTTGTAAGAGTTGTGCACTCCAGCCACGCTGGTCTCAGATGAGAATCCACGTGGAGAGGCCTCTTCCCTGCCCCCAGGTTCCTTTGGTAGCTCTGGAATTACCCCTTTGAGATGAGAGTAGCGCGCTGACAGCCCTCATTGCTGCTCCACTCCATGCGCATCCGGGCGGCGCTGCGTTTCCGTGCGGAGTGCGCGCTGCCAGGCCGGCCGCAGCTGCTCTGTGCTGCCCACTGTGGCACCAAGCAGGCGCTCTCCCGGCTTGTGGGGCCCTGGTGCAGCTTTCTGCTCGGACCCAGCTCCCTGAGTGCTGGTAACCTGGTCTGAATCGCAGCAGAAGCCCAAGCTGCTGTTTGTGGCCAGAGCCGCCTCTTAATCCTCCATTCCCGGGCTCAGCCTCGGCCACTGGTGTCGGCAACGGGGCAGGCAGGAGGAAGCGGGCGGCGTTCGGGACCTGGGGGAGCCGAAGCTACAAGATATGACGCCGACACGTGGAGTTTTTGATGTCAGGCTACGATGCTCCCTCCCCCCACCCCCCACCCTGTGTTCTGTCACCTTATTCCCGACAACAAACTCAAACTCATACAGGGACCCCACCTGTTTCCCACGAAGGCATCCAGAGTTGACACTGTTTCCCCCTGGAAAATCTGTAAACAAAAGGATAGCTGCATAGTTTTGGAAATTAACCAACCCTCAGACATTTTACCTGAGGCACCTCTCTGCAGATACCACAGTCCCTTTCATTTAGGGACTTCGGTTTAGCTACACCACTGACAGCTTGGAGAACCAGGCAAGCCAGTAGGAGAACCTGCCTGTGGATGGCCCCTTTCAAGGTGCAATTTAGAACTTGGTCGGAGAAGGCCTTTGGAATTCAACCTGAGTGGCACTTGAATTGGTGGGAGCCCCGTCCCTTCTAACAGGAGGGATCCTTTTCTTTATATTTGTGTAGCATTTATGCACACTTTAAATGCAACTCTTCTGTTCAATTATTTTTCTTCTAAATTTGGAGAGGTAGGGAAGGTTATTCCATATGAAGACACCAGGAATGAAGTGCCTGCTGGGGTGGCCAGCCAGGACAGGAGCCCTGTCCCTGGGGCTCTCCTCTGTCCACAGGAGGTTGGGGCAGTGGGTGCCGCCGGGCTGATTAAGTCCCGCAAGGTGGCAGGGCCTCTCTTGAGTTTCCTGTGCTGTCTTCCTCCAGGCTCTCGAGTACAACATCTTCGAAGGCATGGAGTGCCGCGGCTCCCCGCTGGTGGTCATCAGCCAGGGGAAGATTGTCCTGGAGGACGGCACCCTGCATGTCACCGAAGGCTCTGGGCGCTACATCCCCCGGAAGCCCTTCCCTGATTTTGTTTACAAGCGTATCAAGGCAAGGAGCAGGGTGAGTGGTTTTGTTCTTATGCATCGTTTTTTAAATCATGGATTAAGTTCAATGCCACAAACACTTACTAAGCACTTTGAATCAGAATAATGGGGGTGAATACAGGGGATGACAAGAGTAAGGGGTAGGGTGAGGACCCAGAGGAGGGAACCACTGCTTCAGAGTCATGGGGGAGAGTATCATGGGGAGAGAGCATTTTGAGTTGGGCTTTGAAGGTTAAGTAGGAGTTTGTCAAGTCAAAGAAGGGAGATGGGGAACTAGGTAGAGAGAGTGTCATGAGCGTAGAAAACGTGCAGTGTGTTCAGGGCATGGTGAATAGTCCACATCCCTGGGGTGGGGACTGTGAGGCAGGGAAGGGATGGGCTATAAGGGAATTAAAGGGAGATCAGATAGAAAGTTTGGGGCCAGATCTTAAAACTGACACCAGGTCTTCCTCACAGCGTGCTTAGGGGATCTTATAGGATTTAAAGTTGAAGTTCCTTGGGAGAAAAATGGTAAGAAATGTTATTTTTTGGAGAGGAATCAGTTACCAGTGACCCATCTTGTGGGGAGCTTCGGCTTAGAGCGGAGGGAGCTGGCCCCACACCACCTGTCCCTGCCGTACCTGTCTGTAAGGAGAGCCCTCCATCCCCAAATCTCACAGGCTCGTCCTGGCCTCGGGTCCTTCCTCGTCAGGAGGTGTCCTCCGTGGCTGTGGCCTGAGTCGGGGGGCTCTTGTGTTTTGCAGCTGGCAGAGCTGAGAGGGGTTCCTCGCGGCCTGTACGACGGACCTGTGTGCGAGGTGTCTGTGACGCCCAAGACAGTCACTCCAGCCTCCTCGGCCAAGACGTCTCCTGCCAAGCAGCAGGCCCCACCCGTCCGGAACCTGCACCAGTCTGGATTCAGCTTGTCTGGTACGCTTGTGGCATGGCCGGGGCCCCGTCCTGCGGGACCAGCTCACCGGAGCCGGGGAGCCTGCAGTTGCATTTGGAAAGGGGACAGAAATGGAAGGGAATGATACTCTCATTCTCCCCGGAGTGGGAAGTACAGTGTTCTGATACCACCAGAGATGTGTTTTCACAGGAAATGACCACTTGGGTTTCAGAATCTTGACATCAGTTTATATCACATATAACGCTATGATGCCCCTGCTCTGTGTAATACCTAATATAGTAAGACATTTTCTGAGTTTGTTATGTCCCTTGTGAAAAAGGACATAGTCGTATTTCAGGACTTCTCCTCTCCCTACAGTATATCATAATAGTTCAGCTTGTGGAGTCTGGCGTTTGAACAGCCCAACTTCGGAGCTCAGCCCTAGCTTTGCCTCAGTTTCCTCACCTGTAGAATGGGGATAATAGCAGTAGCTCCCTCACCAGGTTGTCTGTGAGGATTAAATGAGCCAATGTAATACTCTGTAAAGTGCTTAGAACTTTACAATTGAGAACTGTTAGCTTTTCGCCTGGATAAAATATGTGATGTCCCCTTGGTGACAGGAAAGGGTCCGCATTTTAGAGTTTCCTTCCTGGAAACCTCCCGTATCTCATCTGGCCCGTGACCAGAATATCCCACTTTTCCAGCCCCCAGAGCCACAGATAGGTACCCACATCCCTACGGCATGTTGAAGGAATAGTTCATCAGACGATTTTTGCCTTGTCAGATGTACTGGATTTTAGAAAGTTACCGTATGTGACATGCATGATCGCCAGTTTTCAAAATCTTTAAAAACAACGAACTTTAGTTTTGCGATTCTGATTTGCAGCAGGAGCTACTGTGCCCACGTGGCAGTCCCTGACCCTCTCTCCTCTCCTCTCCCTCCAGGCGCTCAGATCGATGACAACATTCCCCGCCGCACCACGCAGCGCATCGTGGCTCCCCCTGGTGGCCGTGCCAACATCACCAGCCTGGGCTAGAGCTCCCGGGCCCCGTGCACTTAGGGATGGGGGATGAGACAGCTGAGGACATTCTGAGACTTCCTTTCTTCCTTCCTTCCTTTTTTTTTTTTTTAAGAGCCTGTGATAGTTACTGTGGGGCAACCAGTTCACGACGGGGTCCCCTACTGGGCCTCGCACTCCGTCTCTCACCGAGAGTTACTGATTTTGCTCACCCACTTCCCTACACATCTGCGAACACCACACCCGAGTCTGTCCACCAACCGCACACACGGGACCGCACCCAACACCCAGACATGCGAACAGAGCAGACCACAGCGAGGGTGTTCTTCACCTCCAACCTCTGTCGTGCTCGTTAGCATCTTCCTTTTCATGCGGGGAAGATAAAGTGAATTGCCCAGAGCTGCCTTTTTCTTTTCTTTTTAAATTTTTAAACAAGTTTTCTTCGTAGGGGGCTGGGGAGGGGTCGGGGGCAGGGGAGAGTTTTTTTTTTTCAATAGTAAATTGGAAAGTCTAATTCATTATTAATACAAGGGGTTGAACTGGACATCCTAATGATGCAATTATGTAACCGTCACGCTGATTCAGGGTGGTTGGCAAACTCATCACGTCCATCCTGAGAGGCTCCAAAATGCCCACGTCACAGCCATTCCATAGCCTTCCAGGTCACCCGTCGACAAAGGGCAGGTTGGCTTTTCTTGGCCTAGATTTTATTGCAGATGAAATCTCTGGAGGTGAAATCGCTTCACCGTTTTTCTGCACACTCTTTCTCTCTCTCTTTAGCTCGTGAATATTTTCAAGTGTCTGTCTCTTTCTTTGTGTTTCCTCCAGCCCTTGTCTCTGAGACAGTGGGGTTTTCCCACCTTCCCCTGTCGTGTTGTCAGATTGCCAGGTCTGCCATTCCACTGTGGTCACAGGACCGCCCAAAGGATTCGAGTGTCGGCATCGCAACCGTGGCGGTGTTTTGTCCTTGAGTGTGTAAGACTGGTGCTGCCCACCCCATCCTGAGCCTGTGCACTCTTGCCAGGTGCAGGGGCGGGCCGAGCGGTATCACCCACACTGTCACACGTGGGCCCCGCATGGACCCGCAAACAGTGCTGAGATGTTGAAGAAGTCTGAGGCTGCTGAGCAGGACATTTTTCCCCTGGGCGGTGCTGTCTGGCTAAAGACACAGTCCAACCTGTCAGTCACGCCCCAGTCACCCTAGCAGGCCACCTGGCCCGAGTGCCTGCTCTTTTCGGGTCTTTTGGGATCCTAGAACACACTGGGGCTTCTCACTTTGGGACAAAAAAATCCATATTTTTTTTTCTCATCCAATTATTTCAAGAGATGTAATGCAATATAGGGAGGCCCTGTAAACTCAGAAAATCATCGGGAAATTTGACTTAAAGTCCATTTTACTTTGCAAGAGGAAAAAAATCTGTTTTATGAATGATATGTCAGAGCTGTTGTGGGGCAGAAACCTTACAAGTTAAACATGTGGTCGCCTCAGAGACCACAGGTGGTCTCGTGTCCCCACGCCTCCCTCTGCTCGTCTCACTGACTGGCTGGCTCCTTTGTGCCCGTTCCTGTCCTTGCTGACGCGTGTCACGTTTCATTCCGAGCATGTTTACAGTTTCTCTTAAGCAATGTTGTGTTTGCAAGGCTTTTATTAAACCAAATCTGTTTTTGTAAAGCATAACATCAGAAAAGTAGGTCATCGCATCATTACCCTCCTCTCTCCACACGTTTTGCCTTTGGGGTTATGGTTGGGGTTTCGGGTTTATGTTGTTGTTGTTTATTTGTTATTTTAAAGGTAAATCGCACTTTTGAAAAATAATTGGTTGACTTAATATATTTGCTTTTTTTTTTTCTCACCTGCACTTAGAGGAAATCTGAACAAGTTGGAAAAAAAAATTTTTTTTTTGTTTTGTTTCAATTCTAAGAAACACTTGCAGCTCTTTAGTATTCACTTGAGTCTTCCTGTTTTTCCTGTACCAGGTCATGGTCATTTTGGTTGTTTTGATTGTTTTCGTAAAAAAAAAAAAAAACAATTTAAAACCTGACGATTTCTGCAGGCTGTGTAAGCATGTTTACCTGTTGGCTTGCTTTGTGTGTCTGTTAAATGAATGTCATGTAAATGCTAAAATAAATCGACAGTGTCTCAGAACTGAATAACTGCAGTGACTTGATGCTCTAAAACAGTGTAGGATTTAAGAATAGATGGTTTTTAATCCTTGAAATTGTGATTGTGACCCATGAGTGGAGGAACTTTCAGTTCTAAAGCTGATAAAATGTGTAGCCAGAAGAATCCTTTTGTTGTTTTTTTTTTTTTTTTTTTGTAACCACTGTCTTAATGGCAAAATAATTATGGTAAAAAACAAGTCTCGTGTTTATTATTCCTTAAAAACTCTGTGTTATATTACCATGGAACGCCTAATAAAGCAAAATGTGGTTGTTTCAGGGCTGTGTTTGTATTGAGATGTTCTGGAGGTGGCCCCTTGGCTCGGGGCTCCGACAAAACTCCCTCTCCAGAAGCATTCACGGAGCTGCAAAAGTTTGGTGGCTGCACCAATTCGAGAATTTTTAACTCCATGTTGCAGGTTGCTATGTCTAGGCCATAGGGTGAGGTCCAATCCCAAGCAAAGCTGCAGCCTGCAGGTGCATGGCAAGCCGAGTGTCGGGAATCCACAGGCTCCATCCTGGAGAGGCTGTGCAAGCCTCTGGGGTCAGGCTGCAAACCGAAGTTTGAAACTGGGAATTGGGGAGGACCTCAGAGGTTATGTGGCTGACCCCTCTGGGCTCTCTGCTTCCTTCCAGAATATTTACCCTGGAAAATCCTCAAGCATGGGTGCCTGAAGATGAGGCTGAGGATCCATACCTCAGTCAAGGAGCTTGCAGGAAACTGGGATGCTGAGGCTTGGGCTTCCACGCTCAACCAACCGTCAAGAATGCAGCCAGGGCAGGAGCCCCGCCCCGCCCCAGCGCTGGATGCTTGGTTTCCATGGTTACCGTGTCAGCCGGCACTAGCCTTGTTGGTGCTGCAGACAATGAGCGAGAAGGGGTGTGCTTCTAGCGCCCCAGGCCAGTCTTGAGGCTGACAGAATCTTTTTCTTTCTTTCCATCCCTCCTCCATTCCTGCCTTCCCTTTTTGTTTTCTACCCAGCCCGGCGTCTAACAGGATATAAGGTGGCCTACAGAAATATATACATGATACCCAGGTTTTATAAACAGAGTGTGTGGGAGAAGGGAAAATAAGAGTAGGAAAAATAAGACAAGGCCCGTGGGGTTTAGTGCAAAATGCCCGCCATGAGGCTGGGGACTTGCTGGGGAGCCCGGAATGTTCTAGCAACAAATACACAAAACATTTAGAGTCACAGAAGATAAAAATAATTAGTCCTTCAGAAGAATCCTGGTCTTCAGCCCTGAGGGCAGGTCCTGGGCCTCCCAGTAACCGCAGTGTTGAGTGTCTAGGCCGGCTCTTATCCCGCCTGCCAATGGCAGAGCACTGTGATCCTGTGAAATCACATCTGTCTGGGAGAGAGAGGGGGCAAAGAGTCTCCCCCTAACATTTATGGGACCTGGGACCAGAGTTAAAGTGGAGACCCCAGGCCCACAGCCTTATCTTCCTCTTACTCCCACCCTGGCTTCACCCATACTGAGATAGGCATCCTGCCCACATGTCCAAGTTCTTCCCAAGCCCCAGCCAACAGCGGCCCCAAGGAGTGTCCACAGCAGCTGTGAGATCTGCTCTCTGAAGGACAAGAGCCAGCACAGGGGCCCATGGAGGTACCAGGAGGGGACAGCAGGGACCCAGATGTAAAAGCTCGTTTCAAAGGAGCAGCCCGGGCTCTGGGGACATCTCACTGCCCCTTGGTAACTCCTCACCCTCTGGTGAGAGGCTTGCTGGTGGGGGCCCAGAAAGCTGGTCTCTAAAGATGGACGAGGACAGCTAGTGCCACGTGGCTAAACACTGGGGCCGGCTGTAGAACTCTTGGTTAGTGTGATTTACTCCAAAGACAAATTTTAGAGCATCTAGAAAAAGTAAGTGGAATGCAAATCCTTCCGGAAGTGGTTTTGTCTTGCATTGCCGTGAGTTGAAAGTTATATTCTTTAGGAAGTTTTTGTAGCATACATTCCGTAAGCAAAGGCTGGTCTATTCCTCCTCCCACCAACCGAGTTGGGGCGAAGTCCTGAAGGTGCTAATATGGGCAGAGCAGGGCACTACACAAAGGAACAATAGGAAGCTGTTGGAAACAGTGTCCTAAATGTCTCTCCTTGCAAGGTAGAAATAGAGTAGAAGATGCAGACTGATGATTGAAGACTGTGGTTGAAGTCACAATGTTAATAGCTAACATTTATTGTTATACACCAGGCACGGTTCCAAGGGCTTCACACCTATTAGCTCAGTTAACCTTTGCAGCAACCCATGCAGAGGGCACCATCGTTTCTGGTGCTGTTCAGATGAGGAGACAGCAGTTCAGAGAGTTAAGTAACTCGCCAGAACCAGGCTTTGAATCCATGCAGTCTGGGTACATTTCTAAGTGCTGTTATTCCACCATCTCTCCCGAGAAAGCCCGTGTTTAGAAGGGCGTGGGCAACAGAGAGGTGGAGAGCGCTGGCGAATGGGACTGAACAGGTAGTTAGGCCCAGGGAAGAAAAACGTGGGCAGATGAAAAAGAAAACAGTGGCATCAGGAAACCAACCCTAATCTGGAAATCCGTGGGCACTGGTTAAGAAGAAACAAGACAGCCTACAAAGGACCCCAAAAGAGCCAGGAGAAAAATGGCCCAGAGGGGGACAGAAAGTGTGAAGGAAAAACAAGAACAATTTGAATGTATTAAGTTTCATGGACAAGATTCGGGGAAATAGTGTTGGTTCGGTGACAAACTACAAATGTGTGTACACACACAAAGATGTATATAGTTAATTTTCATAAGATTTATCTTTATTAATTTTCATTAGCTTTATCTTGCGACTCTGGGGACCCCAGGGACTCTTCGTGGCACCCAAGTGTGGAGCCCTGGGAAGAAGCGGGCAGGGAGGGGCGAATGGACTGTCCTGCTGCCCACAGCTTTTTAGGATCAGTCAGCGAAGACCAGACGGACAGCGGCCTCGGCATTGAGGCCTCCCGTTTCTGATGGTCACGTCCCTTGACTTTTCTATCACTCCAGAGGTTTCCCTCGGCTCCTAAAGAGGCCTCTGAGTCCCCGGGGCAAGCCTGTCCCCGGTCGAGAGGAGAGGGACCTGCTCTGTCCAAGTCACTCGCGGCGTTGAGCGCCCTCTGCTGGAGACCCGCATCGTTTACGTTTCGTTACGTGTTTCAGCCCAGAATGCCGCGGAGGACAACAGAAGGGCAAGCCCTCTGCTGGAGGGGTCGTGATGTCTGTCCTGCCTCCGGGCGGGGACAGGGGCTCTCAGCTCCACCTTCCACTCTGCGACCAGTTTGCTCACCCCCTGCCCCCCACCGCACCCACTTTTGACGTCCGGCACCTTCAGTCTCACCTCCTCTCTGTTGTCTGCTCTTAGCCTCCCTGGCCTGTCCCCTACGCCCCACCAGGACCCCACGGCAGACGCGCGACTTTCCTGCTAGTCCCCTCACTTGCCTGTCGAACGACCCCAGCCTGGCAGCCTGGCAGCCAGCAGCCCCTGAGCGCCCCCTCCAAGGGACAGGCACAGTCGCTTGCCTGCCCCCAGGTGGACCCAGGTGGCCCGTCCCATTGGGCTCAGTCCAGGGGAGAAGGCAGACTTGGAGACAGATGATTGTGATCAGTGTTGTGACGCATTATAAACCACGAGATCACACAAGCAGGAGGATGTAGCTAATTGGGGGAGACGAGAAAGACTTGCCAAGAATAAAAAAATGGGGACGCCTGCTACGGCAGAGAGGTGACCCACCGGCCCTTCCCATGTGTATCTCAGACCAGCTTCATCTCCAAGGGCATCGATCTGATCCTCGAACTTAAGGTGTTTATGCCAAGTGTGCGAGGACCAGCTGATTCTCACCCTGCCTTTCATTCCCGGATGACCTGACTGCGAGTCACTGCTGGTGTTTAGCGACCCGGGTGCAAATCTGGTCCGGGCTGCTTATCGCACTGTGATCACAGTCACAAGGGTCACTCCGTTGGAGTCGTTTTCGCACTTCCTCTTCCTCCTTCCCAGATCGCCCTCTTCGCCACCGCACCCCACCCCGCCACGCAGTTTGCAGCCGTTCCCGAGAGGGCATCCTGTTTACAGGTCCATACTTGCAAAAATAGCCCTTTGCCTGGTTGCCTTTAATTGCTTAATTCCACTTTCACAAGGGGTTCTGTCTGCCCACGCCCTTTTCTTCCTGGGTGACAGAAGGAAGACCTAATGCTGGTCTTGGGGGATGCAAGGCTGGTGGAGCAATTTGGAATGTGACCTGTGAAAAACTCGGCCTTGGCCGGCTGCGCGCGGTGTGTCCACCAGGTGGCAGCAGAGCCCGAGCTATGTGCGAGCAGGTTCCGGAGCCCTGGGAACAGGATGCAAGACTCCTCCCTAAACCAGCACCAGCCGGCTGTGGCTGGGTATGGACTTGCCTCTGTCCGTGAGGATGCCTCTGGGTTTAGAGAGTTATTCCTACAAAGAGGCGTGTAGATTTAGCAAGAGTCACTAAAAAAGATGATTCCTAGAGGGAGATGGTGTTCCTGGGAGGGGCAGCCTGTTTTCTAACAGGGTTTGTAGCGGTGTTGTCAATTAGCCAATCAGATACAATAGGAGTCAAGCTCTTGCTTCCCTCGTGCCCCCTGTTGATGTCCTAAAGTCAGAGCATCTGTCTCTCTCCCTGCCCCCCCACCCCGCCAGACCCCTCCTCTCTCTGTCAACACAGGTGCTGTAAAGTTACCTGTGGCTGCTCCAACTGCTCACCATGCTTCACCTGCTTCCTTCCCATCCCTGGCTCTCGCTCCCCACGCCCAAGCCTGAGTTTCTTCTTAGGCCTGATGGAGGGAGAATGAGGTTGTGCAAGGTCGTTGAGAACACTCCAGAAGGTGCTACCTTTCCACTACGGAGTCACGCCTTAGAAAGGTGTTCTCTGTACGTTTGTACTGTAAGTGAGTCAAGGCACTACAGTAACTGGGACAGGTGATACATTAGCTGCTTGTGTACTGCGGATGCCAGTTCATTTATCTGTACTAATTAAGCATTAGCACCCCAGGTGAATGGAACAGAGGCCATATAAGCTTTTTCAAATAACTATTTAAAAACAAAAGTAATATATGTGAAATGTAAAACAGATATTTGAAAAGTAAAAACACAAGGAAAGAAACACATTTTGGTATGTATATTCATAGACTCATATATATACTCCCTCCTCTCAGCGGATGGAATTCTATATATACTGTACAGGGATATTTTTAGTAATATCATTTTTAATGGCTGGTTAGTATTCCATTCTAAGGAAGCATAACTTATTTGACCAGTTCCCTGTTTTGGGGTAGTTATAATGGTTTTCATTTTATCTATTCTAATTAGTTTTTTAATGAACACACTTGCAGATAATTCCTTCATGATTTAATCCTTACTACAAATTGCTAGAAGTTGAATTGTTAGGTAAAAAGCTATGCCCATTTTAAGACGTTTATTTGCATTTTCAAAATGACTTTCAGAAAGTCTGTATACGATTGTCCTTGTATCCCAACACTGAATATAATAACGTTTAAATAATATTTGCCAATTTAACAAAGATATTCTATTTTTGTGTCACCTATTTATTTGGTGGTTGTTTCTTCTCTTTATTAGCCATTTGTACTTATTCTTTGTGAATTGTGTATTCATGTCATTTGTTCATTTAAAAATTATAGTGATTATCTTCTCACTGATTTGTATGAACTCTTTGTAATAGGGATATTTATCTTTTTTCTGTAATGTATTTGCAAATATTTCCCCAATTTGTCATTTGGTTTTTGAAAGATTTAAAAAATGTGTTAATATTCAAAAGCTTTGTATAACTGACATACAATAAACTACACATATTACAATTTGATAGGTTTTCCCATATGTATGCTTTTATGAAAACATCATACAATAAAGATAATGAGCACATTAATCACCCCAAAAAGTTTCATTGTACTTCTATGTAATTCCACTCCCCCACTTTCCACCCCCATCCCAGGCAACCGTTCATTTGTTTTCTGTCATTATTAATTAACTGGGATTTTCTAGAATTCTATGTAGGTGGAATAATGCAGTATTTATAATTCATATTGCCAGCCTTCTTTCTTTTCTGGATGGCTGCTTTCTCTCAGTATAATTATTTCTATATTCACCCAATTTATTGCATATATTAATACTTCATTCCTTTTTATTTGCCGGGTGAGTGTTACATTGCATGGATAAGTTGTTCATTCACTTGATAGTCATCTGCATTATTTTCAGGTTTGGCTATTGTAACAAAAACTGCTGAACAGTCTTTGCAAGGACATAGGCCTTCATATGTAAATACCTAGGAGTGGAATGGTGAGATCAGATAGTAAATGTATGTTTCACTTTTTAAAATAAATTGCCAAACTGTTTTCTAAAGTGGTTGTACCACCGTACTTTCCCACCAGCACTGTACGAGAGAGAGTTCCAGTTACTTCCTCCCTAACCCACACTTGGGAGGTCAGTCTTTTTAACTTTTAATTTGCGTTTCCCTAAGGAGAAATAATGTTGAACAACTTTTCATGGGCTTGTTTGTCATCTGTATAACTTCTTTGGTGATGTGTCTGTTCAAACCTTTTGTTCATTTTTTAGTCGGGTTGTTGTTTTATTATTACTGATTTTTGAGTTTTAAAAATGTTCTGATTCAAGTTCTTATGAGATAAGATGCCTTGAAAATATTTTTTCCATAGCCAAGAGTATTCTGCTTTCCAGATTTGAACAGATAATTCACACTTTTTCCCCTATTAGTTTCCTCTTTAAAGGTCCGATCTCCAAATACAGTCTCATTCCAAGGTACTGGGAGTTAGGATTTCAACATATGAATTTTTGGGGGAGCACAATTCAGCCCCATCTCAGGAACCCATGGTGGGGAATGGGGTATGGTCATTTCTTTCTCTATTTATTCTTTCTTCTCTCATTTGTTTTTGTTTCTGTTGTTTTCAGGGTCAGAGGAAGGGAAAAGAAGTTAGATAAAGAGATCAAAAAGTATTTTTTAAATCTTAAATGCTATCTCCATGTCCCTGGCCTGAGGGACCTGCTGCCTGGCTGGCATCTTGCATGCCCAAGCCCCTGTTTTCTGGGGTGCACCCGGCAGTCTCTTCATGCCAGCTGTCCCCTCCTGGGCTGGGTACCTTCTGCAGTGTCCACTGGACCTTAGGAAAGTCACATAGCCCTGGACACTGCTACCTCCTTTTCCCTGCGGCTGTGGGTGGCTCTGGACAGCCTCCCACGTCAGAAATATTTAGGCGAGACACATGTACGTGTCTCCATGTTTCATACATTCCTTAAACTTTGAGGGACACGTGTCACGTCCTGCCAGGTGTTCTCCATTGTGCTCTGCTTTGATACAAGCAGATAGGCAGCAGATGGGAGAGCTGTAAATTCTTACGGCTTAGCAATTACCCAGGCAGTGGGGAGGCCTGTTCTCTCCCTACAGGGGCATCTGATCTATGAGGTGGGGGTGTGGGTGGGCAGAAGGAGCACAGGAGGAAGGGAGGAGGAATTCACTAGCGCTCCACTCCGGGTCAGCAGCTGAGTGTTCCTGGACACCCCTCGCTCCGAGGAAGCTGATTTTGAAGCCCCTGTTCTCCTAGGACACAAGGTGAGCGAATGAGACACAGCCGGGCTCCATGAGAACCGGACTAATCTGCTTTCTGGATTCTCCGGGTTGGCTTCTCTCTCCCAGGTAGACCATTCTGCTCTCTGAGACTGGTTTTGAGATTTTCCAGTGGTGCACATCTATTTTGAATTGTTGGTTAGGACTTTTCGGTGGTGAAGCTCATGTTCTTTGGTTCTTTGGTTCACGTTCATGGTTCTCAGCCTCCCAGTGGACCTAGCAGGGGAGCCTGGGGCCTGTGCAGTTACCCATCCACGACAGTAGCCGGCCCCACACAGATAGTCGTTCATCTTTGGCAAAATGCAAAGGTACTCAAACATGTGCAAAGGCGTTGTTACTTCCAAATAGTTTATAGATGCGAGAGACACTAAAACTGAAGTAGTTCTGCTCCCCAGAGTGTTTTGTTTGTGGCCTGTGAGGGGGATCCCAGAGTGAGGTCCTAGGTGGGACATCCTACAGGCACCGCAAAGCTGGGATGCTGGGGGCTCTTGGGGCAGGCTGGGCGGGGGTCTCCCTGCATGAGGAACACGTTAGGATCTGTTTGGGGCTGAGAATCTGCCCTTCCACTAAGACCCCTCAGTTGTTAATCAAATAAATCCTCAATGCCTGTTCAGTGCCTCAGATGGGGAAGAAGTTTCCCGTGATAAGCCAAAAAGGATGGGATTTGGAAGGGCTGTTACACTGTGTTGGGGACAGTTGGGCAAAGCCACAGAAAAACTGTTTCATTGGCATTTTTCTGTGTGTGTGTGTGTTGTATCACCAGGCAGATGTGCAAAATCTGCTGTACTACAAGAATACACGTGGGAAAGTAATGAATCTAGTTCAACAAGGACACTTTTCTGATAATTTTTTATAGGATGAATTATCACTTTGTAGATTTGAGGATATATTGTTCAGAGAAAAGGAATATTAGAGTGGCTTGGAGAGAATTTAAGATCCCAGTGCATATTTTCAAAAACTCTAGGGATTGAACAAGCTTAAAACACACATTCTCCATCCAGTTTTTGATGCTTGAACCATCCCTGTGCCAAGCTCTCCAGAGGTTATCTGGACCCTGCTTGAATTCTTCGTGGTGCCATGGTACCTCCAAGGCATCCGCTTCCATCTTGGGTAACTTTATTTGCTGTGGTTATATGTATTTCTATCCACTAGTATAAAGTCCTATTTATTTCTATCCCCTAGTTAATAAGTAAAGTCATATTTATTTCTATCCAGATTTTAAAATGCTTAGATTTTAAAATACTTTTTGCTAGTATTCATTGAACACTGAGAGCTGGTTTGGGTGTTATTTAATTTCCTAATGTACCTCTAGAGGTGCATTAGTCAGCTCAGGCTACCATAGCAGAATAGTATGAACTGGCTGGCTCAAAACAACAATTTATTTTCTCATAGTTTTGGAGGCTAGAAGTCCAAGATCAATGTTCAGGCTGATTTGATCTCTGGTGAGGTCTGTCTTCCTGGCTGGTAGCTGACTGCCTTCGCTCTATGTCCTCACATGGCCTTCCCTGTGTGTGGTGGGGGTGGGAGAGAGATCTAGTGTCTCTTCTTAGAGGGCACTAATCCTGTTAGATCAGAATCCACCGCTTATGCCCTCATGTCACCTTAATTACTTCCCTGGACACTCCCAAATATAGCACCCGAATACAGTTAGGGCTTCAGCGCACGAATTCTGGAGGAATACAACCATTCAGTCCATAAAAATGCTGTAAATATTAGTGTTCTTATTTTAGGGAGGAGAAAAATGTAAGGTATCGATTTGCTTTCTCATGCAACGAGGGTCGTGATCAGGATTGAAACCAGGTGTGCCTAATTCCACAGTGGGGGCTCTTCATGTGCCCTGCTGCCTCCTGCCCTTGGAATCGCCCATCCCTCTCGGACTTGAGTCAACCTAATGCCAAGTCCTTGCAGCTGATACTTCGTGCAGCCCAACTCACCAGGGCAGGAGACCTGATAGGGATTTGGGGCCACAGCCATATCTAGAAAAAAAATATGCATTTTCCTGGAGTGCAGTCATAGCAGGAGGGGCTGTGGCCCAAGGAACCAGGGACTCAGTTTACGAGTTTGCTCAGGTTGCTCTAACAAAGTACCCCAGACTAGACGGCTTAAACCACAAACATTTACTTTCTCCCCGTTCTGGAGGCTGGAAGTCGGAGATGAAGGTGTCGGCAGGGGTGGTTTCTTCGGAAGCCTTTCTCGTTGGCCTTGTGGGTGGCTGTCTTCTCCCAGTGTCCTCACACGGTCCTCCTCCTCTGTGTGTCTGTGTCCTGATCTCCTTCTTACAGGGACAGCAGTCATACCTGGTTAGGGCCAGTCTCAGTGACCTCCTTTTAACTTAACCATATAGCCAAAGACTCAATCTCTAAATACAGTCACACGTTGAGGTACTGGGGATTAGGGCTTTAACAAAGGAATTTGTGGGGGACACAACGTAGCTGGTACCACTCAGGTTCACCCTCAGCGTCCTGGCCGGCAGAGGGCGCCAGTGCCCACAGTATCAGCAGCCTCCCCTGCAGCACGCACAGCTGCTCCTCCTTGGTCTATGGCAGGTTGCTGGTGCGCCCACCTGCTTCCAGTTGGCAGGGAAAGAAAAAGAGCACGTGTCACGTAATAAAATGAGCTCTCTTTGAACCCTGGGATCGTTTTTCTGTTACTGGAAAACATTTTTCCCCCTCCGTTAGATAGCATCTCTCTCAGTATTCTATTTACTTTTTCTTCTAGTATTTGTCTCTGTCCCCTCCCACCTGGCAATTACCAGCGAGTTACATCAATTGGTCTCCCTGCCTGTCATCGCACGCAGGAGTAGCTCGCCCCGGGTACACCCCGTGCTCGGGAAAGGGCAGACTTACAAAACCACATGTTACGGGACTTTAGAACTATTTGAAGAGAGATAAAGAAGCACCCATGGACTCCCCACACCAAAACAAGTGTTTTTCTTTTGCCCGTTTCTTGTTGTTCCTTAGTGGCGTGCTGATATGTTTTATTTCAATATCTGTGAGGATCCCAGCAGGAACACCGAAAGTAAAACTAGTTGTTTGAACAGAGAAAATTTAATATAAGGAATTGGCTACACAGGGGCTGGAGAATTGGAAAAGAACAAAAAGTAACGAGGGGAAGGGGTGAGATTTTCGGAAACTGGGAGCTTGGTGGCAGTTCTCTATAGAGCTGGGACGCGGTTCTCTGAGGAGGGGGCATTCCTGAGCCAGCATGCGAGGCTGGCTCGGCCAACAACCCTTACATAAAATAAAAAGGGAAACGTAAGAGAGAGGGAAAAGTTAGTTAGCGTATCCCATACGCGCAGCACAAGAGAAGGAAACCGTGCATAAGAGCCCAGCGTATTGCTGCTTTATTTGTTGATGAGGCCACAGTTGAGATCTAAAACTTCTTTTCCCAAAGTGACAGGTAAGAAAAAAGGAAAGGCTAGAAAGAACTCTGTGACACTGGAGTAGCGTGGAGACATCGGTGTGATGTCTCCTTATGTACAGATGGACAGATCTCCATAATCCTTTGGATTCCATCCTTTGCAGTATAGCGGGAAAGTTCTAGAATCCCAACCTTGGCGAATGTAGCTACCACTGAGTCTGAGTTACAGTCGGCCAGCCGAGCAGACCATTAGAACCGTTTCCAGTTGTAATAGGTGACATGTCCAATCCCACAGCTCTGGTAGTTTCTCCCATCTCAGTACATCTAGCCCAGTCCCATGCTGTCTCCCTTGGTCTAACAACGGTATTATCCACTCCTACACATGTTGCGAGGTTTCTGCTGGTGTAGACTATTACACTCTTGCTCTTCTGTTCTTTGGCCAAGAGGACAATGTGGGGGTGTCTTAGTTGATGTCCACGAGGTCTATGGCTGATGACTAATCAAATAGCATTCTAATACTTTTGTTCTACTACCCATACGTGTTTTGCCTTTACTAATTCGATTTCCAGGATTAGCCTTCCTGGAAGCCCTAGAGTCAATTCCTTGGTGATTCCCTGAGAACTGAGCGAGCCACCTCCCACACCTGTGCTCTCTACTTGGCTGGTGAGAACAGTGTCTGGAGGCTTCTTTGAAGACTCACCTTAGTTAGGTCTGTTGGACAAAGAAAATATGTCAGTGCCTTCATTTGAGAAGCCACAGAACTTTGAAGACCATTTTTTAAAAGGATAGTTGAATGGAGAAGCTGCTGTGAACTTTTGAAAGCTTGGAAGGAGCACCAGAGCTTTGAAACTGGCTCTAAATAGTAAAGGCCAACATGTTTTTCATTTTTCTTGCTAAAAGATCATACATAGCATTGTCATCTGTTTGTTAGTAGAAATGGACTTTCTCTAGGCGAAGGTTAGATAGAATTCTTTGCAATGCCATGGATAACTGAGACACTTCACTTCTCAAAATGTGCTATTGCACTAATGCAGATATTTTGGAAGGTTGGGAGTGCCTTTTGCAAACCCCAGCTTGTTTATGAGAATCAGAACTTCAGTGAGTATCTCATTTCAATTCCTTAGAGATCCAGGGAGAACCAAGTCATACAAGCTTTGGTGCTAAATTCACATCCTAGACAATGAAAGTGATGTTTGTAAGTATCTGTGAGGAAGTGATACAGTTAGGAGAATGCAGTTATATAGTAAGCTGACTCCCTTTTGCTCAATAAACTGTGTAATTAACACAGGTGTGTTCACAGGAAACCCAGAGAGTGTTGGTCTGGGTTTAATGCAGTCTCAAGAAGACATGTTCAATACTGTAGCAGGCGTACTTTTTAGTTTCCCTGCTAGGAAATTCATAGTCTTGTGACATTTTGGGGCAGAACATAAAAATACAAGGAATTGGTGGTGTGGATCTTTTGACATTTTGGGGAGTATTGCAAAAGGTTCATCGCTTTGCTTCTAGTTCTCACTGTCATGAGTTATCGTTTAGAAGCTTCTCTGAATGCTCACTAGAGCTAGCTTTTAAGTGCTTCTTATTGTTTTAGTATTAAAAGGTAGTATCCAGCTACTGTTGGATTGTTTGCTCTTGCGGATCCTTAGGACTTTCAAATAGAACTTAAATTTCAGGTCTAGAAATCCAGATGAACATTTGGAAGCTTTCACGAGTACTTATGTAAGTCGAGGCTGAGCTCAAATTACAGTGCGCATACGAACTCCTTCATTTCGTCAGCCACAAGCCTCTGCCTCACTCATAGGAAGTACATTTACACAGATGCCTGGAACCGATTCCTTACAACTTAAGGACGATCTGCGAAATCAGTGTTTGGAAGTGTTTGTGCTTGGTGATCATGGTTATGGTGGAGTGCAATGAAGTATTATACTGCCTGCTTCACCGATGATTATGTCAGTATCTCTGACAGCACTTATTTTGTGAGAATTGGACTTGGGGGTCATTTATAAATATTAACTGTTGAGGAAAGAGTTCAGCGTTTCTCTCTGTGCCCTCTCACCTTGATTAGGGTTGATCAGAGTCAGTGACACAGACTGGGCCACATTTGCTCTTAGGTGGACTTCCTGCGTGCTCAAGCCGTGTGGGGTGAATCCTGTGATCTGCCTGTGAGAACCAGTTGAAAGCACGAGAGACTCTGGCTCTAGACTTCGAGAGCCACAGCAGCGACCTTCCTCTGTCAACGCTGTAAGGCCAGGGTTGAAACTTAGCCCAGTTTTATGCTCATCCATTCGTGCCCCTCACTACTTACTACAATTTTACTTCACTTTACTATAGTCTTTTCAGCAGTTGCAAGGAGGGAGCTGCTAGTGAGCGGTGTTGGTTCCTGGCTTAGGTAGCAAGAGGCATCCAAATGGTGCTTTTGTTACCGGCCTCTGAGTGGAGGTTCCTTCAGGTTCTTGGTGATGGTTGGAAGAAAAGAATTTTAGGATGCACTGTGGAAGCCAAAAGCAAGCAGGTTTTATTGAAAGTGAAAATGCGAGAAAGAGAGAGAGAGAGAGAGAGAGAGAGAATGAACGTGTGTGCACAGGCTGGACTAACGCATCTGCACAGAAAGGGAGGGGTTGGTGGTCATATGAAATCTCTAGGAATTTGGGTAGTAATTCCTAGAATTGGGTTCCCTCCCATTTTCATACTTTATACAGTTGTTTTGGAACTGTCTTGGTGATTTCAAGGGTGGAGGGATTTTAAAGTCGCAATGTAGATGATATTATAATTAGCCAAAGTTCCTGTAAGATGACCTAGATTGGTGACAACCTGGTTGAAGCCGGTTCTTGTCTGTGGTTTTCAGCCACTCTCCCCTTAGTTAGACTGGAACACCTGCACCCTCTCTGCAAGCCCCTGCCTCCGGCCTCAGCCCTGCCCCCAGTCTTCTACTCTAACACTTTGGTTTTCTAAGATCGGGATACTGGAAACCGTGTCTTTTGGTTCTTCTCTCTGAGAACTCATTCAAATTGCTTCGAGTCCATTTCCTGTTAAACAAATTAGTATCTTGATTGTGAGATTTGCACCGGCCTTAATGAAGTATTCATTATTCAATTGAAAGCAATTGAGCAATAGCTTATACTAAGTACTGACAGAAATCTCCAAAATGTCTAGTACTAAACTATAAGCGTTTGTTTGAGATGGTTCTTTGTAAAATGTCAAGAAATCACAAGAGCTACTTGCTTCAAGTTCTAGTTTGAAAGCAAAATAGAGTAGCAACGTTAAGTCCCTGAGCTGGAGGAAGAAAATGGAACGGAAGAGTCAATAGGATGACATGTCCTGGCTTTCATCAAAAATAATGGAATAGAAAAGTCCAAATATCACTTTCAATGCTAAGACACAAATTTAATCCTGGTAATGAGGTGGCTTAGTTCCCCCAGAACTTGAAACAGTCTTCACCAGCATTTCATACCATGTCTATTTCCTGTGATTTAAAGAGTAGAGTCCTTAAGCCTATGGCAAGGGACATGAAGGTTATGTCATGCAACAGCTTCAGTGACAGAATCAACACAGGCACAACCAAACATCACTCTTGTTTTCTATTAAATGGTTTCTGAATAACAGCATTTAGTTTTTCTCCGCACTTCAAAGCCTGAACAGCAGCTATTCAATGGGATTCTAGCTCTTGCAAACCTTTTGTGAGGGGCACCCTGACTTTATAGTGGCTGGAATGTATTTAGGTTTGTAGCAAACTGAAATGCCCTCCGGGTGGAGTATTCCCAGATACTGGCAGGAACTTCTAATTAGGCTCAGTTTATTTATGATCATGCTGCATATTGAAACTGGCATCTTGGCTCTCTGGGTGTCTTTAGAGAAACAACACCAGCTGTTCATCAGAAATTTGCAAACAAACTTGTGGTTGTGTTTAGTAGTTTGTAACAGGTGAAATAAAAGAGATATTAATATTACCAATCGAATTTCTGAAAGTTATGTGCTTTGTTCTACTGAGCTTGTTAGGAATCTGTCTCCTGAAATCTTGCAACTAGTACATCTGGAAGGTACTATTGCATTCATAGTTTCTCTTTTTCCTGTAGTAAGCTTTCCTCAGTTGTCTGGTAAACGTCAATTGCTTGGTCATAACCTAAATATGAGGCAATAGAAAGGCCGATTTGGATCTTTGCGAGGGTAGATGTGACCCACTAACTGGGTAAGAGGGCAGGGTGTCGGTCATTATGTAAGCATCCTTCATAGCTTGTCATTGTCCTCATGAGGCTATAGGCAAAGCAGCTTGTTAATTTTTAAAAAGAGTGTCCCCTAGTTTATGTTTTGTTTTTTCTTTTGCCTTTCCGAGGAGCGTGTGTGAGAAGAGACTGTGGACACCTAGTTCCTCCGCTGCTGTGGGCTGGTGAACTTGGCAAACACAGACCTTCCCCAACACCCTGTTTTTTGCTCCCTCCTCTCTGCCTCCGTGCCCTCTGAACCCAGAGGCTGCAGGGCAGCTCTGCGGCTTCCATGGCTGACTTCAAAGCCCTGTGTATGTAACGAAGCTCTGCTTCATTAACTGTGTACCCATCTTTCAGAGATGTATTGAGATGTCCTATCTACTGTTGAACTTGCCCTAATCTCTTCATAGAACGTTAAGGATTTGGCTGCAAGCCTATTAGTAGCAGGATGGGGAGTCAAAGTAGGTAAAATTGAGGATTCATCATTCTGTCGCATTTTGGGTGATGGTTCCATGACTTCAAGGAATCCGTGCCAGCTATTCACAACAAACATCGTTCATTCAAATCAAATAGCACAACCTCACTGTGGTGTAGGTGAAATGTAAAGCTTAGCATGTAGAAGTCGCCTTCCTGCTTTTGGGCATTGACTTTGTTTCTATTTTCTTCCTGTACATTGATTCTTTCCTAGTAGGTGTGCTATATAACAAAATCTTATTTAAAAAATTTCCAGCTGGTACTGACATGCTTGATAGATGCCATGGTTTTTTTTTTTTTTTTTTTTACATCAGTAGATAGCCATGAACAGAATTGGAAATTATACATCTGAAGTTCTCTGAAGAAAATTAATTACTGTCTTCTGTTTTCTACGCTTAAAGGAGCCTTTGAATTAATATTACTGAATATGAGAACCTATAGATTTGAAGACGTAGGTTTGTGTTTTTTGTTTTTTAATGAATGGGTCCCTAACTAGCAATTTCCTTTTAATATGTTAATTAACTTACAAATACCTTAAAGTAAAATCTTAAGAAGGAATTCAGGGAACTGACAAACATATTAAAATATATTCAAGCTCATTAGTAGTAAAGTGCAAATTAAAACTAGTAATAATAAGGTAACTTTTGCCTATGGAGCTTGCAGCAATTTTTCAAAATGCTAATGCTTAGTGTTAGCAAGGGAGCAAGCTGGACGGAGTGAAAACTGGGATGTTTCTGGAGGGAAACTTGGCAATAAATATGAAAAGCCTTAATTATGCATATCCTAGCCAAAGATTGAAAAAGATGTAATTGAAAAAATATTACCATAGTGCTATTCATTTATCAGAAGTTGGGACTAACCTAAAATATCTAACAATAGGAAATTGCTATAATCACTTACTGTATATAAAAACAGGAATCAGTATAGGCAAAATAATGTAGAATATTTAGTAACTGGAAGAATTCTCACAATACATAGTTCCCAAAAAAAGATAAAGGCTATAAGAGAATATTGTTATGATCTTTTTGTCCATTTAATTTCTCCTTTAGACAAAAAAAAAGACTCTGAAAGTTTGTACAGGCAAAGTATATTATCAGAAAGAAAACAAAATTTTATTAGTAGGCTTTATTTTTTAGAACAGTTTTAGTTTATAGACATATGAGTAGAAAGTACAGAGTTCGCATATACCAGTCCCTCTCCTACCCGGTTTCCCCTGTTAACATCTTGTTTTATTTTCGTACATTTGTTGCAACTGATGAGCCGATATTGATACACTATACTTAAAGTCCATAGTCTACATTAGGGTTTGCTCTTAGTGTGGTACATCCTATGGATTTGTCAAGTGTGTAATGATGTGTATGCACCATGACAGTGTCACATAGAATAGTTTCACTGCCCTAAAAAGCCCCCGTACTTCATCTATTCATCCCTCCCCTCTTCGCTCTGAATCCTGGCAACCGCCGATCTTTTTATTGTCTCCATAGTTTTGTCTTTTCCGGAATGTCATATGCTTGGAGCATGTAGCCTTTTCTTTTGCCTTAGTAAGATGCATTTATGTCAAAATGTTTTCCAAAGTGGCTGTACCATTTTTTTTTTTTATCTCCACCAGCAATGAATGAAATTTCTCATTGTTCCACATCCTTGGTAGCATCTGGTGTTATAGTATTTTGGATTTTAGCCATGCTAGTGGGTGTGCACTGACACTTCATGGTTGTTTTGACTTGCAATTCCCTAATGACATGTGTTGTTAAACATCTCTTCATATGTTTGTCTGCCATCTGTATACCTTCTTTAGTAAAGTGAAGTGAGGTATTGGTGAAAGAACAGACAAAGAGATAAATGGAGCAGAATAGAGAGCTCAGAAATGGACCCATACAAACATAGTCAACCGATCTTTGATAAAGTAGCAGAGGCAACACAACGGAGAAAAGATAGCCTTTCCAACAAACAGTGCCGAAACAACTGGACATCCACATGAGAAAAAAATGAATATAGACACAGACCTTACAACCTTCACAAACATCAACTCAAAATGGATTATAGACCTAAATGTAAAATGCAAAACCATAAAACTCCTAGAACATAAAATCAGAAAAACTCTAGATAACCTTGGGTTGGCGACAATGTGTTAAATATAATACCAAAAGCACAACCCATAAAGGAAAAATTAATAAGTTGGACTCCACTGAAGTTAAAAAAAAAAAACTTCTGCTCTGCAAAAGACATTGTTCAGAGGATGAAATGACAAGCCACAGACTTGGAGAAAGTATCTGTGAAACATGCATTTTATAAAGGACTAGTATCCAAAATAGACAAAGAAATTTTAAAACTCAACAATAAGAAAATAAGCACCCAACCAAGAAATAGGCAAAAGAGACTAAAGCATTCATGAACATGGACTATTTCTCCATTTATTTAGATCTTTGATTTCTTCTATCAGAATTTTGTAGTTTTTTCATGTAGATCTTGTATATTTTAAAAAATATATATTCATATTATTATTTTAGTGTTAATATAAATAGTATTGTTTTTAATTTTGATTCCAATTGTTCATTGCTGGGAACAAACTTATTTTTAACAGATCATAAGCAAGTTGGAAGATAGGATGAGACATCTTTCTCTTACCTATGAAGTTGTTGTTACGTGAAAATATTTTCCAACAGTTTAGTTAAGAGCATGTGTCAGAGTTTTATTTTAATCTTTCTGCAAAGCAAAATGTTTTACTATATTCTAAAGATTCACTTTTGGAAGGCATATTTTAGAAGAAAAGCGAATGGTCAGATAATCATTGTCAAACTATATATAAAAAGTTATAGAAAAAAGAAAGGACTACTGGTCCCAAGAATTTATTGTCCCAACTGGCACACGTAGGATGGAGCAAGGGCACACTGTTAATGATTACACTGAGATGAACCTGGAACTGCCCCTGTCCCCAGGGATGTGTGACCACTAGACTCTTGACCTACAATCAGTGCAAAGCATGGTTTCCCAGAACAAGCCTTGATCTCATTAAAGTTTATCAGAAAATTGTGCAAGCATTTTTTCAGGAATACTGCTTTCCTTTCAGAATGAATTGTGAATTATATCGTGCACAAAGGTCCTGTCCAAGCCAAGGCTTGGGACAATTTTTCTTTTACATTGCCTTATGGGGTCAGCCTCAGACAGCTGTCTGGGAGTCCCCTATCTCTCCGGTTTCTCTCCCTCTCCTTTCTCTCCCCCATGTCTCTCTGCTGTTCTCAAGTTTCAGATCATCCTTGCTAGTAGTGATGCTTCATCTGAGAAGTCTATGGTAGTACTAGGAATAATAGCAGCAAATCCTTGTGGAGAGATTAACATGTAACAGATGTTATTCTAAATGCTATACATATATTTGCTACTTTAATCCCTACAGAGGCCCTTTGAACTAGATACTGTACACATCCCATTTTAGTTAAGGAAACGGATGCACAGAGAGGTCAAGTAGCCTCTCTAACATCACCCAGCTAACAAGTGGTGGATTTGAACACAGAGCCTGGAGCCCCTGCTTTTAAACACTCTGCTCTAGAGATGAACATCTAGAACACCAACCTTTCTCTCTCTCATATGAGCACTTCTCACCTGAGCAAGGTAAATAAGAAAGTTGAGAGTCAGAGGGATGGAAAACCACTGGTCCATATTAAAAAAAAAAAAAGACAAAAAACACTTATCTCAGTCTGCTTGGGCTGTGCTAACAAAATGCCACAGACTGGGTGGCTTAAGCAGAAATTATCGCTCACACTCCTGGAGGCTGGGAAGTCCGAGATCGAGGCACCAGCTGACTCAGTTCCTGGTGAGATTTGCTTCCCGGCTTGTGAGTGGCTGCTCTCTGGCTGTGTGCTCACATGGCCGCGTCTTTGTGCAGTGGAAGGATCATGGAGCTCTGGTATCTCTTCCTTCTCCTATGAGGACACTAATCCCATGATGAGGGCTTCACCCTCATGACCTCATCTAAACCTAATTCTCTCCCAAAGGCCCCACCTCCTAATACCATCATAATGCAGGCAGGGCTCCCTGTGGATTTTGGGGGGGACACGTATTCAGTCCATAACTACACCTTCACATATAACATTGTAGAAAGAATATATGTGAACAAGTGAACGGTGCTTAGGTCTGTGTAGTAAGACAAAGGTGATGCATTTTTACATATTTGTATTTTTCTCCAAAAGAGATTTTACGTTTACGAGGGAGGACACATGTTATTAGAATATCTTACCGTTGAATAATTACCTAGAAATGTGCTTCTTCCGCAGTTTTGCATTGAGAGATGAAACGTTCTCTGTGAATCCCAGAACAAAGAACTTACAACAATTACTATCTTTTAAAATAGGTGAAGTGACATTGTGGCATTCACGTCTACACCGAGGGTTGGCTCTGGCCTTTATGGGAACTACAAACAGACTCAGCTGAGCTTTCAGGCCAGGCAGGGGCGGTTCCTTTCACACGTGTGGAGCATAATTATCGCACACCCAGGCCATCCATCATCTCTGGTTCGCTCCTGGCCAAAGCATAGATCATCCCTGTTCCTATTAAAGAACCAGCAGAAGAGGCTCCTGGGAATTGGCAATTAAGAGCAGCATAAATCAAACTGGAAAACTGCCCACAATTTCAACCATGTGTTCAGACATTTTCCCCATCTCCCATTTTTCCTTCTTAATTCCATTTTTTTTGTGTTAACATAGAATTCAATTACAGAAGGATGGCTTATCTTTGTTTTATGAATGTAATAATCTAAAAGAAAAGCTGTAGAGTTAGGAAACCTACATTATGAGTCTACATATACCTAAAAAAAAAAAAGAAAGAAAAGAAAGAAAAGCAACAAGGAGATTTCACAGAGAACAACAGCACAGAGATGGCTGAAGCTTTGGGCTAATATATTCCCCAAAGGTTGGCAATCTCTCTATGGCATTATTGGCGTTACAGAGGTTAGTGATTTCCTAGACGCTAAAATACATGAACTCGGAGCACAAAAAGTGCAAGTCTAGTTTGCCAGTGGTTAAATCTGCTTGATGTCAAAATAACCATTTAAATAATTGAATAAACTCAGTTCTGTGGATAAAACTCAATCCAACCAATTTTGGGGTCTTAACCTTTTGTACCCTACATTCTATAATTCTATGGGAGAACTTGGGTCCCGTGGTTACAGGATGGAAATCAAAGGCCGTTTTCCCAAGAGGATCCTTTCTATGTCTAAAAGTGCTCTTTTAATACCTTAGTAACAATTAAATTTCTCCCTGGCTGAAAACCCAAAACAGCCAGAAAAGCTAAGTCTTTCAGTTCTCGATCGGTAGCTTTGGAACTGTGTTGACATAGAACTTAGATATTTTAGTTGTGAAGAGTCCTGCCACATGCAGAACTGAAGGTTGCAGGTCCCCCCTTTCCTAAAGTGGAGGCTTCATGCAAAATAAACAGGATTAGAAACTAATTAGTTGGAGTCCTCCAGAGAAATGGAACATATAGGACGGACGGACACACACACACACACACACACACACACACTCGGGTGCAGTGAGGGTGGGGAGAGACAGAGGAAAGGGGAGTCTGCAGTCTAGACCCCAAGGCTGGAGCCCCAGGGAGGAGTTGCTACCGAAGCTCAAGTACAAAGGTCCTCCGGAGGCAGAATCTGTCCTTCCTGAATCTCACTCTCTTTCTCCCGATGGGGGAGGGTCTGTAAACATGCACCAGGCGGGGTTTTGAGTGCACAGGTGCAGCTCATGAACATGCTTCTTCATACATTGCATGTACAGAAAATAGCGGCGATTCTCGCTTGGGGGAGCGATTTTCAGTATTATTAATATAACAATATAGTAATGAGTTAAAAGTAACTGGAGGTCGCTTGCTCTGGTCTGCACCGGGTTTTGCACAGGTCTGGACTTCCTCTGGCATCCAGCAGGGGTCATGTGGCCGTTTGTGGCCTCCTTGAGCAGCCGTGCCTATAGATAACGAGACTAAAGGAAAGCTCTTAAAACAAAGAAAGAAAAGAGAGGGGAAAAAACCTGTTAAAGTTTTCCATTTGTTTTGTCGGGGCTGACCCGGTGTTACTAGGATCTTGATAATAACTACATCTATTGGTGTGGGTCCTAGTTCCATCCCCCTGTCCCTGCCCACCAAGGCGGCCACCATCGTGGGTCCCGTGTTCATCATTCCCGTGTGTTCCTTTTACATCATTTTATTGCATTTGTAAGTGTCCATATGTTCATGTTAACTTTATAAAAAGTATACAAAGTAGTTTGAGTCTTTTGAAACCTACTTTTCATGTTCAATATTATTTTGCTGAGATTCCTCCATATGTAGATTGCTGGAGCTCATTCATTTTATAATCTGTATTATATTCCAGTGTGTGACTATATTAAAACTTATCTACACTCTAGTGGATGGGAGTTTGGACTATGTATCTCCAGGGCTTTAGTTTTGTGATGGTGGTTGCTGTGAACATTGCTCGTGTGTGTGTGTTTGTGTGTGTGGTATTGCTTATGTGTGTCTCTTGTTCATGAGCAAATCTTTCTCCTGTGTACATTCCTGGGAGTTAAATTGGAGTCACAGGGTACATACATGTGCAGCTCTAGAAGAGAATGTCAAACTGTTTTTCGATACAGTTGCACACATTTATGTATCTGTGAGTATAAGAAATTCAGTGGTTCCACATGCTCTCTGATAGTTGGTATTTTAAGACTTTTTACATTTTTTTTCTCACCAAATTGGTATAAAATGGCATCTCATTGTAATCTTGGTTTACATTTCCCTGAATATGATAATGTTGAACATCTTCATGCGGTTCTGTGTATTTTCTCTTATGGCAAATGTCCCTTGACTCCCATTTAACAGATGAGAAAACTTGGGTTCAAAGAGGTGAAGTACCTTGACTGAGGTCACATCCGTATCACGTGGCAGCCCCTGGGCCTCAAACGCAGGTCTGTCTGAATACATAACATTTGTTTTCTCCAACATTTGATTCTGCTTCCTTAAGCCATGGGACTTTTTTTTTTAAATAAACATGTCAGAAGTCACTTACTCAAATAAGTGCTTTCTCTGAAAGGACTCAATTCAGAAGTCTACCCCTTTATTCCAGAAATGAGGTCATTATTTGAACAATTTGTACTTTTTTTTTTTCCACAATTACTGTCATTTGAAACGATCAGTTTATAAGCCTTGTAAGAACGATAGCCTTATTAAATTTTTCTCACTTTTTTTGGTTTTATTTCGTTTTTAAGAATCTAGATGATGGTGCCCAGCTTGCTCATTCACTTTGGGAACAGGGCCCATTCTGAATGACTAGTGGCTGTTTCAAAAAATGAAATCCACTCTCAAATGCATGAATATTCACGACAACTAAAAATATTGAAAAACATGTGCCTCACGGGCTCATTTCAGTGGTTTTCCAATTGTATCCCTTGAAGTTCTGGGATTTGTGGACATACTTGGGGGTCCCCGGGGCGGGGGGAGAAGAGGTGAGTGCCCCGTTTTAACTGGACATTTTATGTTCTCAGTATTGGGCTTGCATGTGATATTTATCTGGAGGAAAAGGAGTCGCTAAAAATCAATTTATGAGCTGCCTCCCCTGAATCCATTAGTGCTCCCAACACTTGCCACCCCCGTCTGGCTCTCTCAGAGACAGAGAACTCAAAAGCAGCACATTTTGGGGATGGTAGTTTTATATGGGCTTCATCTATACACAGTATCAGAGAGCCAGGTTCTGGAAATAAAATTTGATGACATTTTAGCTTAACAGAATCACATCAGATAAAAGCTTCCTAGACATGGAAATTGATTCAAAAGCTGAATCTATCAACTCCTTGCCAGCTGCATATTTGAAAATTATATTCAGCTAGTACCTTCGTGGAGAGTGTTCAGGGCCAAGGACAGTCCACACACCTTGAATTTTAGTAAACGTCGAGTCCAGATGGATATCTTCTCTTTATTGAATAAGTCAATAGAAAACATTTCATCATGGGGCTTATGAAATCCTACCGTGAAAGACAGGAGAGCAAACATCTTCCCGAAGATTCTGCTGGGGAGTAAAGTCTGAAACAACCTGCTGCAGAACTAGAAGAACATTTTAGGGGAGTTCTTTGCATAATAGGATGCAAGAGGACATGGCTTTCATGACAAAGGGATAGGAATTTATAACGAGCGCACATGCTGCAATAAAAGCCTAAGAGGCTGAGACAGAAAGGCAGTTGGATAGATTAAGGAATCACCACAAAGCAATTAAAAATGCAAGAGCTGGATTACAAGGCACACGGAAGGCAGGGAACTGGAGGAGGGTAGGCACGCAAACAATGGAATCGCTGAAGTGGAGAACGAATGTTATGATCTCTTCTGGGATGCAGAGGAAAAGTACAAGGACTTTTAGCCAAGATAACGTGGGAGTGGATAATAGCTACTGAGGACAGCAAAGCGAGAGCCTGGCTCAGAGTTTCAGATGTTCCCCAGGAGGAAACAAAACAACTGAAATGGAAGCGACAATCAAAGATCTGATTGAACCCACTTGCCCGAGTTTGTTCCAAAGAGGGTAGATTCATCCTGCTGTAGGAGCAAAGCGGTGGAATCTTTCCCTTGTCCTCACTGCTCTTATGTTTGGAGTAGTCACTGTGGCGCAGTGAGGGCTGTGTGCCGAGAGGCCAAGGTGGGGTCTTGGAGCAGAGTGCGTAGCAGACAAAGGGTGTGAGCCAACCACATTCCCTGTAGTCTTTCTAGAAAGTCCAGTTCAGTGGCTCCTTGTTACCTTTAAACTGCTCCAATTCAGGACGACTTGGCCAGTGGCTATGAATTTTGTGAGGCTTAGGGTTCTTCAGAGAAATAGAACCCCCAAATTGTGATTATATACATATGATTTATGATAAGGAAATGGCTCATAGCATTATGGAGACTGGTAGGTCCTGATATCCACGGGGTGAGTCGGCAAGCTGGGGACCCAGGACAGCAGATGGTGTAACTCCAGGGTGACGGCCACCAGGCTCAGGACCCAGGAAGAGCCCTGAATTCACTTTGTCCCTGTTAAAGGTCAGCCTTTTTGGTCTATGCAGGCCTTCGACTGATTAGATGAGGCCCACCCACCCCAGGAAGGGCCATCTACTGTACTTAGTCTACCAAGTCAAACGTTAATCTCATCTAAAAGCACAGTCACAGCAACACCGAGAATGACGTTTGAGCCGTCTGTGGCCCAGTCAAGTTGACACATAAAATTAACCATCACGGAGCCCTCCCTGGTCTCTGATCACATATGCCAATTTTTAATGTCTTTTACCTTCTGTGGTTGGTGCGGGGAGGGATCAGAGTGGATTTGGAATAGCCTGGAAACACAGGGTGTTAATCTTATTTATGTCTCACAGGACTGTTTCTGGGCATCGGGGACAGACATCCACACTGTCCTTAAGGAAAAGCATCTCTTGTAGAATCAAATCACAAAAGCTGACCTTTCTCCCAGGCTGTGGCAGGTGGGTCCTGGCTGGTAGATTTCACCTCTGGGAAGTGCGCACTGTGCCGGGACAAAGCAGCAATTCTGTGTCCAACAAGCGTTACTCGCATAGACACATGTTTCTCGGCCTTGATCGCATGCTGCAAACTCCTGAGGAGCTTTAAAAAAATATGGATCCCTGGCTGCCACCCAGAAATTCTGAGTTAATTAGTCTAGCTATGGCCTGGGCATTGGGATTTAAAATATTTATAGACAGTCGTCTTCCCTTCTGTTTCTGGTGTACATTTCTATGAGTTTCACCACATCCCGTAGATTCATGTATCACCCACCACAAACGGGACACACAGCAATTCCAACGCCCCAGGGATTTCCCTGATGCGGATCCTCTGTGCCATCCTAGCTTGTTCCTTCAATAAACATGAGGGCGGCTGCCTTTTTCATGGAGCAAGAAGGAACATCGTATAGAGACCCAAGGACATTCCAATGGGAGATGCAGAAAGGTGACCCAACGTGGAAAGAACATAAATCATTTTTAAAAGGCAAACAGGTGATGTGAATTATAGAAAATCCGGTCCAGATAGAAAATATCCTAAAATGGGCTTGTTGTAAGAGCTTAAAAATAGGGAACAAGGCTTCTTGGCACAGAGCAGCATCCTGTGACATGCGACAGCCTCTGATGCCTGTACTTAAGGGCTTGCACGCAGGGAGGAAATAGGATCCCATTCATTCAGTCCAAATGAGTTAAATGATGATCGTCGCCAGATGTCCCTGGGCAAAAACAGGATTTCAAGCAAACGACAGAGGCTGTCTTTTTGTGTGTGTGTAAGATCATCACTGAACCAGGACGATTCTAACAACAGCGAGATTCTAATTAAGGTGCTGTCTACCACAGAGACAATTCACCGTAGGGGAACCTCAGAAAGCTTTGAGGATGAAATTTGAGAGTCTTTATGGCATTCCTCTGTGGCAGGGGTTTGGGGGCATTTCCCCTGGAGAAATCATAGCCTCATCTCCCTCTTTTAGGAGCTGGTTGTGAAGGTAGAATCATCTCTCCCCTTGGATGGGTCCTCTCTCTTCCATCTTCTCAGTGAATATCCCCTTCTTGCTGTCAAACCTCGTCCTCAAATTCAGACCCGAGTGAAGGGCAATTGTGAGAAAGTCTCTGGAACGCATCGGTGTCCACAGAACCATATGCAAATGCATTTGGGGACGATATTCGTAGCTGAGTGTTCTCTAATGGAAGTAGAAGCCTCTCTGGGTAATGCTAGGAGGCCAAGAATACGAAAATGAAGCTTTATAATTTAATTCGACTGCTTCATTTGGATTTGCAGGATCCATCAAGGGATTCGGTGATATTACAGTTTTGGGTTCACCTAAAAATAACCAGACTGCAGACCTGAGACTGCAGACCAAGTGTCCTTCTGGCAACAGGGACACTTGGCCGTGTAGCCATCCACGTTGTCGGTGGTAGGCTTGGGTAGATACAGACCCAGTTCTACAGTGGGTCTGAGACTTGAGTGTTTTTCCAGTTCTCTGAGACCTGTGCACTTGTATATCAAGAAGCAAGCGATGCTGCAGCCCTATATATGCTCGTGGTCAATAATGGTAAAGGAACCAAGATCAAAGCTAGAGGAAGAAGGAAATGAATCTGATGTTCTAAAGTAGGATTTGGAGTTTCTTGGTCCAGTCTTGATTGTTCAACCCATTCTGCCTGTTAACGTCAGCTTTATCTTTCTGAAGCGTCATTATTTTTAGTGTAGAATTTCTCTGAATACCAAATGTCCATATCTCCCCATTGCTTCTTATTAATACATCCAGCCCCAATCTCTGGTAGAGGCTTCCCTGCCCCTCAGACCGACTGACCACGGAATTCCAAGGGAAACCCTCTTCTCCAGCCAGGCCAGCCGTCCCACTATCCCCACATGGGCTCTGCTCATTCTCGCTTTTATATAATTGCTCATTTTTTCACCCCACATGATGTGCCTTCCTCCCACCTCCTGGCCTCCCTATCAGAGTCTTCCTGTCCTTAGAGTCCTGAGTGAGGGCCAAGCTCCCCTTGACTGCCCCAGTGCACACCAACCTCTCCCTTCTCTCGTACCTCTTTTGGTGCTTTTACTTAGTTCTCTAGGGCAAAGCTCATAACTATTCTTCTTTTGTAATGGTCTCTAGCGTTAAATTGCTGTATTTATTTTCTATTTTTAATTATTATCAATGCATAATAGTTGTATATCTTTATAGGGTGCATCTGATGTTTTGCTACAGGCATCCAATGTGAATTAATCAAATCAGGGTATTTATTTTACTCTTTGCAGCTGGGCTTCTTGGAACCTGTCCTTCTTGAAGTCTTGCCAGATATTCAAAGGGAATTGAGTGTTGCAACCTCAGTCTTTGGTCACTGCAGCCACATCAGCACTGGGGGTGCCCCAAGACCAGTAATGCTGTGACTTTTGCAGACTCCTGGTGGCAGGGCCTGGGTGGACGTGGGTGAGAGACAGGAGAATTCCCTGGATGGCCAGGCAAAGTCTCTCACTCTCTTCCCTCACTGTCTGTGCTGGGCTGCTGCAGCTGGGGGAGGAGTGATGTGTGACCCTCACAGCCACCAGCACCGGGTCACACCTGAAACCAGCCGAGTCTCACTCAAAGCCAGTGGTGACTGTTGAGTGGCTACCTGTGATGTTTATGCAGAGCTCATGGGCTCTTTCCTCAGCAGGTGGTGAATCCAGCCAGGACTGGGTCCTTCCCTCCAGGGCATCAGGTTTCCTGCTGGCCAAGAGGGGCTTCCGAAGTCTGCTTGATAACTTTATTTTGCTGTGGCTGAGCTGGTGTTCAAGTTGCACAACGAAGTCCTATGACCTTTTCCCTTACCTTTCCCCAGGTGGAAGAAGACCCCCTGAGCTGCACTGCCTGGAGTTGAGGGGGTGGTGACACAGGCGCTGGCTTGGCCATCACCACTGGTGTCTCACTGGGTCACATGCACCCCAACTCCACTGGCTCCGAGCCAACACAGCTGCAGGAATTTCCCAAGGACTCCAGCCCTTGTGGCCTGGCTGCCTTATGAATTTAGCCCAGGGCCCTGGGTGCTTTTTGTGGGCAGTGGTGACATTAGCCAGAACTCAGGTTTTGGGGTGGCAAATTTCTCTCTGGCTGGGTTCGTCTAAATTCTCCCTCCATGGGCACCAGCAGCATTCTGCCCTGTGCTGTGTTCCCCTGTGCCAGGCCCTAGGTTTTAGTGCAAAGTCCCACAATTACTTCATTCTCCATCCCCTGGGCACACAGACTCTCTCTCCACTCAGCACGCTGGTGCAGCACAACTGGGGCATGGGGAGGGGTGACGTAGGCAGACTGTCTTTTCTGTCCTCTTCCGTGCCTCTGTCCTTGATATTATGTTAAAACCAGGTACTATGATTGCTCACCTGATTTTTGGTTCTTCTGAAGTAGTTGAATTTGGTTTTCACGAGGAGGGATGATCGCTGGAGGTTTCTATTCAGCCATCTTGCTCCGCCCCCTCTGTTGAATTGCTTTAGAGCAAGATTTGTGTTATACCATTTTCATATCCCTCCCAAGTGTCATATTTGCCTGTCCAGCAATTGAACCAATCACCTTCTTATTTTGGGGGAAACCCCATTACATGAGTCTTGGTGGAGGGCAGGGCCACGCCAATGGAAGCTGAAGGGGCCAGAGACTCTGATTGCCCTTCTCTCCATGCCTGGCAGGTAGCTTAGTCATCCTGGAACTTTGAACTTGCAGAATGAGCTGACAAATTGTTTAGGGTGATAGTGGTAGAACTGCCCATCTAGCACGGGGATGGTTATCCACTGACAACCATTCTTGGTGGCAGCAGAGAAATCAGAGCCAGAAATGGTGTCCTCATTTGACTGGTGTTGGGACATGATCTCATCTATGTCCCTCCTTACACTCCCTTGATGGTCCTGCTTATTCTCTTAGCCTGGTTCTCCAGCCTTCCTGCCCATTCCCTGAGCTTGCTAATAGCCTTTTAATACATTTCAAGCGAGAGTTGGCTTCTGTTGCTTGCAGTCAAGAATCTTGACCAAACCTATTTCTTCTTATATCACAGCATATCGCCTGGCACGGGGGAGTGCTCTACAAGCAGTGGCAATGACTCTTTTAATGGGGCAGATGGTTGGTTTTGTTGGGCTGCGTGGGGGAAGGATGATTGAGCTGGGAAACCAAGGGCTCCAGGCTGGGCGGGGAAAGAAGAAAGAATGAGAGGGGAGACTCAGAACATGGAGGCATCTCAGGAGGTGGGAACACTCCTTTTGATATTTCTAAGGGCACTGGTGGTCACCTACATGGCCTTTGGTTTACTCTGTAGGCAATTTCAGAGCCATCTGGGCAGGAAATTGTGGGTCTAGAGTACCTGGGACAGCTCTAGAAGGGGAGGGGGCTGTTCTGGCCTCACAGATGTCTTACCGTGTCCAAAGTAAGGTTTCTGAAGGTCAAGAGCCCACGCAACGGCTCCTCTTGCCTGTCCAGGCAGCTTCTAACCCTGGAAAGCCAGAAAGTGGAGCTTGTTCACCACGGTAAAATTTCTTCATATTCTATTGAGCATTGATCACGTGATTTGAGTCCAAAGCAGTCCACAGGGACCTCGTGCCCGAGACATGAGGGTCTTGTCATTCTCGCTTTGTTCCTGTGTCCTCTCCTCTGGGTTAATGGCTGCAGGCACACTGCGAGGACGCGATGTCCCCACTGCCGCAAAGTACCGAGGCCGGAGAGGACAGTCCTTCATTTCCCTTATTCAATATTTATCACAACGTGACAGGATCCCTCCTGCCCTTCATGGGGGGCGGGTTGCAAGCCGTGATTAAATCAGCAACTCTCCAATCACCAGCTAACCGGTCGCCAGGGTATTAAGTCTGGTGCTGTTATAATTTTGCAAGTAATTAAAAAATGTGTTATGGAGATGAATTCTGAGAGGAAATTTTCTGGAAGCAATATTTATTATCTGGAGAATTTCAGCTCTGAGTCTTAAAAGAGCCTTCCAGCATCAAGGCTAGACGTGGCTGCAAAAGGAAAAACGGCTTTCAATGCCTTGATCCTGGCGCCCACATTTTACTGGGGCTGGGTCCCTCATTGGCTTCTGCATCAGGAAGTCAGGAAATCAGATTGTCTCAGCCTTCTCATGGTATCACAAAATTAGGTTAGGGGCTACTTAATGTAGCCGAGCACAGGAGACTGAAGATGATTACTTTGGGAACTGGAATCTGACTCATGTAGTGACCACAACTCCACGTCCAGGAATTCCCCAAATCTAAATATCCTGTCATATTTTTGAAACCACGTGCCCCGATTTCAGGATGTGGGAATGTCAACTGTGGAAAGTGAATGTGCTTTTGGAGAGAAACCATGTTAAACATTTTATTAAGAACTTTATTATATAAGGCAGAGAGTTTGCAAAGCCATGTTCTAATCCAGGACAGCGTTTGAATATTGTGCATTGCAGCAAGTTTCTCTTTCTCCTTTCCCAAGAAGGGAGGTTGTTCCAGGGAGAGAAGAAACATGATGGTGGCATTTGATAGCTAAAAAAACTGTGAGCAGGTGTTTGACTGTGCTATGCCTCAGTTTCCACATCTGTAAAAGGAACATACCAAGGGCTTTAAAATCTGGCTGCAAAGAGCAGGTTAGACAGTGGGTAAAGTGCCTTTCCCAAAAGGGTATTTGAAGCCACGTCGTGCACGTGCTGGTTGCTGACTCTGTCCAGCCCTTGGTTCCACCTTTGGCAGCTTCTTCAATCTCAGGGTGTCTCCTGGTTTTAGACCATTTGCAGGGATTCAGGTTCTCCACTTCGGTTAATCATTGGCTCTTTGTACTGTCCTGACTTTAACCAACTTTGAGTCCCTCTTGCCATGTCCTTTCTGAGCTTCCTGTGTGCTCCGTGTTAGAGGGAGTCGGTCCTCCCCACCCCTCAACTTTTCTTCTATCTGTCCCACGAAGGAGTAGCTTAGTCTGGTTGGTGAACTTGGGAAAAAATGAACTGTCAGGCTCAGTGCAAAGACTCTTTTGGGGTATGAACTGCCCAGGGATTAGCAGGTTTTCTTCTGCTACAAACCCCTAGACCCAACTGAGGCTCCATTTCTTGTCTTTAAAAGGGGGGGAATAATAGATAGAAAATAATAGAAAATCATAGTTCTGTTGGGAGCATGAGATGAGTCAGTATACACAAAACATTTAGAATGATGCCTGCTCCTGGTACACCAGCATTAAGTGTTACTCACCATGCTGATCAGTGTACTCAGAACTTGCCCAGGGGAGGCGGGTGGTGGATACTGAGCACCCCAGAGACCCACTCCCAGGTCCTGCTCCTCCACTGGGGACCCCCAGCGTGGCTCTGGAGCCAGGGCCCTCCTGATACCCTCCTGCCTTGGCTGTGCTTCCCACAAGTGTCTGTTTCACATAGGTATGTTACTTCCCTAGTTTTTAAATAGATTATTCTCTCTGCTAGAGAAGAAGGGAGCGAAATGGAAATTGAGTATTTGCCTCCTTCCCCGTATCAGTTACCATCACCCGGTTCCCCCAGGCCAGGGGTTCCCTCCTGCTCACTCACGTGATGAATTCACAGAGCTCTAGGGCGCCCCTCTGTTCCTTTCCACAGACTTCCTCAACTTCTGCTTGCTCTGGATTTCAGCCTTGGGGAAATCGTTCTTGCAGATATGAGCCCCTGTTTGGTGATAATCTTTGGCCATTGGTCCCCCACTTATCCTTGGTAGCCTTCTTTAAAATTTGAGCTCTTTTGAGAGCCCTCCATCCCCTAACCCCCAATAACCATTTACTTCCCGATTTCCTCCCTCACTTGGGAAACCTTCAGTGACAGCTACGGGCCGAGTGTCTATGAGATGGTAGGATGACCACAGCCCCAGAAGGATGTGTAGTCCAGTGGTGCTTAAACTCTACTCCAGGGGGTCCTATAGGCCCTGTAGAGGCCCCTGGGGTCACAAGGGAGACAGTGTGTGTATGGGGGGGTGTCTGAGTGGTTGAGGTTTTACCCCACTTCTGATATCATTCCAGAATGGCTCTGAATTTCTTTGTTTTGCATGTTGGGCTTCTGAGTAAGATTTCATGCAAAGAAAGGATCATGCTGTTTTTTCAAAAAAAGTTTGAAAACCATTGACCTAATTTTTTCCACTGAATATACTCAGCATGGCTTTTTATAGTGGTTTGACCTTCCGGCTTGCATTTGGCCAACAGGATGGCGGAGCTATCTTGCTAATTCATTGGCAACAGTTGCCTAAGGATTCCAACAGGGAGGACCCCTAAAAGTGTCTCCTCAGCTGATGAGACCACCTTCTTTTCATGCTCTAGAAAGACCTTTCATGGCCAAGGCTGGTACTATTTGCAGTAATAAGTAAATAAGGGATTTTTGGGGGGTGGTACTACACATACATTAACTCTAAAGGCAATCTCAAAAGAGTTCAGTTCCAAAAATACTTCAGGCAGTGACAACACTGTTGAAATAAGTTTATGGCCCCTAAAAATGCTCAAAGCTCTAAAATAAGCACCCAAAGTCTTTTTGTGGGACTCACAATATCAAACTGTAACTTTCCAAAGGGCAGGAGACTGGACTTTGCTTTAACACTGTGGTGTGTTTGTTAAGGGAAATCTAAGACAATAAAGATCTAAGATAATCAAGTTCTGACCAATTGCTCAGTCACTGACCTATAGAAATGCATCTCATACAACCAGTCAGAATATCTGGCTCATTCTGTTTTTATAAAGATATTTAAATGAGCCACATATTTGCATGTGCCTAGAGCATTTCTGGAAGATGTTGTAGTATGTAAGCTTCATGCGGAAGGCCTTATTTTTCCCTATTTTTTTTCATTAATGGGTCTGGAGATGATGCCAGGTATGTAATAGATGTTCAGTAGATATGAGTTGAGGGAATGAATCCACAAGAAAATGGTAAGGTGGTTACCTGTAGGGAGTAGAACTGGAGGTTGGTGGAACTCCTACTTTTCAATCTATACCCACATGTGGCATCTACACGGGGAGGGTTGGAAGAATGTCTGCTTCTCTCCTTGTATTTGCACCTTCGCCCACTGAGAGGGAGGAACTACTGCCCTTACTTTCACTGCCGTCCTTTGCCCTGTGACTCCCTCATGCCCCACCCTCCCCAACCCAAACGAAGGAGGAACGTGCAGTCTGGCTGGTTATTCTTGGACTGCATATTCTTAGCAGGCAGGAGTCCAGGTGTCATTCAGGAGCCCAGAACTCATCCCAACCTCATGACACTGTGGTGCTTTTCCTTATTTAGTTTACCATGTGCATATATTATGTTTGAAACGAGTGTGTGGATCAGAACATAATAGCAAGTGAGGCGTGAGTACAGTGAAAGTAGCTTTTTTCCCTCCACCTACACAATAGAATAATTATTTTTTATAAATTCTGTTGGAGGCAATTTGTATTTATAAACAGGAGCGATAATAATAACTTGGCTGGCAGAATGATTTGGCACTAAGAGGCTCTTTGTCTAAGATAACTGGGTTGCAGAATCATTAAATACTTTGGTTAAAATCAAAACGTAAAGGAGCAGAATTGTCAGTCATCAACTTTGGAGTCTAAAGCAGAGACTAACAAATTCAGTACAGGTGCGAGGAAGGAGTCGGAACCATATCATGTCTGAAAGAGGATTGTTATGTTGCTACACATATCTCAGAAAAGTTGTTCCACTGGGGATTGGGTATGGATGAACACTTTTGCTATTGTGAAATGTCTTGTGCCTTGTGCTTACGTGAATCAGTGTATTAACAACAGCAACAATCGCTAACATTCATTGAATGCTTACTGCGAACTAAACAGACATTCTTTCCATGTATCAATCCAATGGAAAGCTTCTATTACCCCATTTTACAGATGGGGAAATGAACACACAGGTAGGCTCAGGTCAGACACTACTAAGGGGCAGAGGTGGGCTCAATGGTGTGCTGAAGTTGGCTCACAGGGGCTCCTGCCAGTCGACTGTGCACATCTCTTCCCAACACCATGTTTAACAACCTCATGTTGGCAACTTGAAATCAGCCATTTTGGGAGAATTTACACCACAGGAATTGATGAATGCTGCAAATCATGTGGTTATTTTATTTTTTCCCCCCAGAAAGCTGGTTGGCAAATATTACTGGCATTATCACTGGTTAGGATTCAAACCCAGGCAGTTTGGCTAGAGAGCATTTTTGGCAAACATGCATGTTTTCAGGCCAAAATATTGAAAATAGTATTAAAAATGTCCTTATATGTGTGAGCCACTTGCAGCCAAATGCACCCTCATTGATTCCTTGCACTTCCTTATAGAGTTGGGTGTGAGGGTTAAGATTGGCATTTATGCCAGTCAGTTCTTTCATGTTAGCGCTACCGTATCTCATAGCAGCGATATGGCCCTAACGTCATTGTACCCATCTACTTCCCATGATTTCTCTACCTTCACAGGAACTAATGAGTGGCACAACTATCTCCTCTCCACTTGTTCTCTCTTCTATAGTCTACATCTCAGGGCAAAAGATACATGAATTCCAAAGAGAAGTCACCAGGATAATCCAGTTATGTTAATCTACACACCAGTGATGCTACTGCCTAGTTTCATAAAAACAAACACTTGAACAACTGCAAACTTTTACATACCTTAGGATGCTCTCCCACCCTGCCCCTCTGTGGGGCTTCTGGGGAGTGAGTGAGGCCAGGGTCATGCCAGGTGAGCTTGAATTGTGACCAGCAGGGCATCTGTAGGACATGATGCCACTTGGCAAAACCCAAATCAGTAAAAGAGAGGTGACACTAGCATCATTTGACTTAGATGCGAAGGACTTTAGGTAGAAAATAATGATTCTTCTTCACCAGGAAGGAGGGGTTCCCCTTTGTGGGTGGTCAAAATGACCAACACAACAAAACAGCAAGATCCATGAGAAAAAGAACAACTTATTAATATAATGACAGAGTGCTAACTACATTTTCCTAAACCTTTACATGCATTGTTTTATTTCACTATTCCAGCAACTCCCCAAGTATGGACAGCAATTGTTCCCATTTCTGAGAAGAGGAAATGAAGATTTAGAGAAGTTGAATAGCTGGCTTGAGAGCATATGGGTGGCACGTGGTGGAGGGAATTGGGAGCCTGCAATACCTCCCAGACAATCTGACCCCAGAGTTCATGTCCCCAATGAGGACATCACACTGCTGAGGAGTCCAATTGAGGGAAAGAGGTTACAGGGGTAGCCCTTGGGCTTCCAGGCTCTGAGATCACAGTCAGACAAGAACCTCTATCAAGGTACTCTCCTTAGACTGTGTTGCCCGTGACCTTCACTGACCACGAGCCCCAATAACCTATCGCCTTGGCTTTGGGTCACTTAATACATCCTGCCTTGAATACATTCAACATTTTCATGTGTCTACCACCTTCCACTGCCACCTTCCCCTGCTACCTGCCTCTAAACCTGATGGTCCAATTGTATTCTCATTCTTGCCTGCGTCTTGAATGCAGCCAACCTGCACACCCTATGCCAATCTACCCTAGGTAGCTGTCTGAAGACACCAACTCTCCTTGTCTGAACTACCCACTCCATTTCTCAAGACACATATTAACAACACGTCCTGATTGAAGAACTAGGGGGTTGTGTGTTTAAAGAGAAGGAGGTTTGAACTATTTTATTGGGGAATGCACATCAAGAATGAACAACACTTAAATATATGGCATCCATATTTATAAGGACAATATAAATTCTTATAATTTGAACAGTCACTTTATTAAACAAATAAATTCATTTTTAACAGTGGGCATGATCCATAAAGTATATATTTTCAATAATTTACTCATCTGCTTAGTAATATGTACATTCATTTTCCTCAAAAAGAAACCCCATAAAACCAACATGATTGTTCACCACATCACATCATAAACAAATGGACCTGTAAAAAGGGCATGTAGAAAATTCAGAAACACTTAAACAGCACATTCCAAGGATACTGAGTCCATTTGAAAGGAATTAAATGCTTCAAAGCCATTGCAGTCAGCCTGGGTGCCATATATATGCATCAAAACAGTACGCCACAGCAAATTCAAGTATAACGATTCACATACATAACATATTAATCTGACATAGGAGAGGATGCTCCCTTTTATAGCACTGAGCGCATACCAAATTCTCAGCATGACTCTCATTAACTTTTTTTTTTTTTTTTTGGTAACATGGAAGGAAAGGTAATGAGATCATCAACTTAGTTGACCAAATACCAAACCTGGAGAAGGTGGGCGTGGTTCACAAACACTGCATGGTTAGAAGGTGTACCTTACGGGGATCTTATTTGTCACAACGATTGCAAAGGTTGTAGGAAAACCATAGCAGCTCACATCAGCCCAGTCAGCCCACAGTTGCTCGTCTGGCAATTGGGCGATGCCATGTTTGTGTTGTGAGCAGATCTAACAAGGAGACAAGCAGAAAAGCCGCAGCAAGCCGGGAAATGTCACCTGGGTTCATGGTTAAATGGCATCAGCTTTATTTACTAAAAATATAATTTTAACTTCACAGGGCAAAATGAACCTCCAAATTTGTTTTCCTTCACCCCAGCAAGTCAAGTCCTTCCTAACTGCTAGTTGATTGCAAAAGTGCAGCTCAAGTCCTTCCCTTTTGCTTCTGTTTCCCCTGCCGCCTCTACTGCGCTGGGTTTGTAATACATTATCAGGAACCCTTTGCTAATAAGATGCCTGCCCTTTGACGATGTGATACTCAGCCTTGGGGGTAGTGATTCAATTATTTTCTGCATTTTTCTGGTAGGAAAAACTCTTTCTTTTAAAACATATTGTACAACGTTTTCTTGCTAAAAACAATTCCTCAATTTGTAAGGAAACTGACTTGCCTTGTGTGAGGTTTGCTTGTTTAGACATCCAACACATTTGGTTCTTCTTACAGATTAGCCACTTCATGTTCAAGCAAATATTTGTTTGTATGGAGAGAAAGAAAAAGACCTTCTTCTTCTTTTTCTTCCTGTTTAATCATCCCACTGTAATGCTGCGCTAAGCCTTCAGCACAAAGAGAACCAGGCAGCTGGGAAACCAAGGCCTTGTGATTTTCAGCCAAGCCAAACATGGCAGCTCTGTCAGGAAAGTCCCTGGACTCATCATGGACTGGCTCTTCCAATGAGTTCTTCCTCGGCTTAGAAAGAGGATGAGAATAAAAGCAGATGAGTGGCTTGCCTGTGGGGACTCCAGGAGTGGGTGTTTGCAGAGCCACGTGGCTACCGTGATAAGCAAAGCTGGCTTCCCTGTGCCCTGCCAGGTGGGAGGAGGCGGCAAGCCCAGCACACCCCTGAGGTTCACCAGCCCCTGGGCCTTTGCACGGACTCTTTCCTTTCTTGCCCGGAGCAAGTCCCTCTGTTCCCCATGCCGTTCATCCTCCAGAATCCATTGTGGAGGTCACCATTTTTGAGCAGCCTAACTCGGAGTCTGGCCGGGTACCCTCCATCAAGTGCCCATGGCACTGTGCGAATAACATAGGTGCTTTGAGGGCAGGGTCTGTGTCCCCACCCTTGTCATCCTCCACCCCCTAGCCCTGGCCCTGGTGCACAGTCAGCCCACATGGAACATTGCAGGATGGATAAAGGAATGAGAGAGGCGGGGTCAGGGGGGGCAGCACCTCCTTTTGGGCAAAGGGGATTGTGTTTTGTGGCATGGTCTTTTCTTCTATGGGTGTGCTGTAATTTGAGGAACACTAACTTTTAAGAGTTAAAAGTGTTTAACTTTTAAGAATGAAACAGCTCAGTGGTGTACTAAGCTGACTTCCAAAAGTTGAGCTATTTGTCCCCCAAACCTGTTTTCCTCTTTCTCTTGCACTCACGATCACTCCTTAAGTTACTCTTGTTCCAATGTCAGCGGCAGTAATTTGTTAGATTTGTGCCTTAGTCAGACGGATGCTTGATGAGGAAGTAATTGCATATGTCAGACAAGACTCACTGGCTCCTGAGTTGGGTTCCAAAGACATGGGTAGCTGGGAGGGTGGTGGGCTGCATGCCCCCTTCATTGGGCTGCAAGGACGATAGCCATGAACTAGAAGCTTGCATCATGTGACACGTGTGTGTCCCCTTAAAGCGATAAGTGGATTGACCTTTAATGAATCACATACTTTTAATATCCTAGGCATGGTGCATCGGCATGATCAAAATGTTATCCTTTTGTAGAGCAAGAATTCTTCCTCCAAACCCAATGTATCCATTTTTACAAGTTCTGACTTTGGTAGAGCTGGTTCTTCTTAAATCGAAGCCCACCCTTATTTCCCCACCGGCCGGACCAGTCACACAGTCTGCACCCTGTGACATGATGCTTCCGGTTTTCTTCCTCCCAGCACCAAAAGAACCAAACACTCTTCTTTTTAATTTGGGCCAACACCAGTCCGTTCATCCTTGTCGCAACCCAAGAGCTGCTTCTCAGCATCCAGAAGACCGAAATAGCCGTAGACTGTGTTTATACAAAGCAGAGTTGGGCCAAGAACCTCATCCCCAAAAGTGACTTTTCCCCTCGGTTTAAAACAAGTTTGAGATTCCGAGTCACAAGAGACCATTTGGCAGGGAGATGGCGGCCAAGTCCCTGCCAAATGCGGCCTCCAAGAAGGGGTGACGGCCCACGCCAGCCCTAGTCGTGGTGAGCTGAGCTTGCGGTCTGGTCCTCCCTGTGAAGCCACCTGCCCAGAAGGGTCCTGGAGCCTGTTTAAAGGGGTCAACAGAAATGCCTAGACTCCGGCCGGACCTGCAATTAGAACCGAGATTGTGACCTGGAGCTTCCATGAGACAGATCTCAATTCCCAGTGAAATCAAAACTGCCTCGGTTCAGGACGGGGAACTTGCTTTTTGTTTTGTAAACATTTCCTTCTGACAGTTGCTCGGGCCAAGAGGTGCTCAGCCCTGTTTCCTTAGACGATTTAAAACCCAAGCTTTGCTTCAAATGCTTTTTGACTTTCTTTCTGTGGTCAAAATTACTTCTCTTTCTCATAACATTGGTTATGTAAACACACACACACACACACACACACACACACACACACACACGTCCTGCTTTTCTATAATGACTGCATTTTATGTAGTGTCTTCACAGAACAGCTATGATAACTTAAAACACTTCCTATTGCCAAGTAAGTAGCCCGTGTGAGAAAGATCACAGACACTAGCACAACAGAGATACTCTTGTTTTGGTCTGTCTATAATCCCGAGAGCATGGTGGGAATCTCCAGAGCCATACAGTTAGTCTGATTTTTTACAGTTAAAATCTCCTGGTGGGGATATTTGCAACTCAGAGAAAACAGTGCAGTGTGGGCAATAACTGGAAGTTAGAATTTGGTGCCCAGCACCTGGAACGCAGGCATGAGAGCACCCAAGCTTTGGCACAGCACTTGCTCTGTGACTTCCTTTCTAATTAAAGAGAAACCAGGGTCTTTAGCTGGCGAGGACCCACTCCCGGAAGCACACAGTTGAAGCAGGATGAAGAGCAAAGGAAAGTGAAAGACGTTTTCTCTCTTTTCCTGCGTGTGGCGCGTGCAGAGCGGCAGGTACCGTGCAGGTGACCTGATTCACAGCAACGAGTTGTTTAGGTGTGGCACGTGGGAGGGGAGAGGAAGATGGGGAAAGAGCGCTAGCGTTTGTTGGGAGCCTACTGTGATTTCATGTTTTATTAGCTTGGGAGGCATTTTCATGTACACAATCTCATCTGCTCACCCCATTTCACAGGTGAGGAAAATGGGTCGAGAGAGGTCAAGTGACTTGTCTATGGCCAATAGGTGGGTACAGAGATGGGGACATCCATGAAGCCCAGGCCTGTGACTCCCAGTACACCCTGTTCCCGCAACACCACTTGCAAGATCCTTCTAGGTCCCCTCCTACCATGGGCTGCGGGATGGAGTTGGCAAGGTCAGGTTCAGCAAGCCGAGAGCACAGGAAAATGCCAGGAGAAGGGGACACATGAGCTCAACTTTTCCTAGTCTTTCTCTTTTTCCCAAATTCCCTACAGACTTTACCCTCTTTCTTCTTCTCAGACCTGTGATGTTATACTGGTTCTCTGTGAAAAATATTTCTTTTGTAACAAGACTGCAAAATCTTATGCCTTAACCACACCAAAGTGTGCAAAAGGGCCAGGCACAGAGCAGATGCTCTGAAAATATAATTTTTGCTATTTAAACTTTAACTCCGCATGAACCACCGTGAGTGCATTACAGGGAGCAAAACCATTTCCTTGTCTGCAATATGGGGTTAAGTTTCTGTGTTAATACTGGAAAGTGGACTGCTTGTGACTTGTTATATCCAGAGATTAAAAATAGCTGTTTTCCTTCACATCTGATGAAGAAAGCATGTGTTTTGATTTGGGCTTTAAATGCTGCAGTGAAATTTCTGTTGCAGGATGTCAGTGCTCGGTTGTTGAAGTTTAGGTTTCAGGGTTGGGTGTGATGTTCAGAACAGGAAGCAGGAAGTTGGGCAGGCTGCTGGGAGTGGAGGTGAGAGCAAGACAGGGACCTCACTTTCTATTCAATTACTCTCTAATAGCGGTTTTACTCTTTTAAAAAAAAGTATGCCAAAAACTAGCAATAAATTGCGATGCAAATATTTGTAATGCTTGCTTGTTTTGCTCTTGAAAATACTTCATAGGCATGCTTTTTAATAGCTTTCCTGCTGCTGGTCAGATTGAACTTGGGCAACCTTATTTGTAGATTCAAGCAGCTCATTCTTCTGCCCATTCATCCATGTCCCCACCTCCTCTGCTCTTTACAACCGCTGTCACCACTGTTATGACACAGGGACTGAGCGGGGGTGGCCATGAGGGGCAAGCAGTGCTCACCCCGATGCTCAGCTGCTGATTAATGGGGGCCAGGGGCCTCCCAGCCCTAGAGACTTCTGTGAGCTGAGCCCTTTTCGTTATGAAAGATAAGACAGAGTTTAGCAAAAGGAATGGAGACCAGAGCGGGGTCAGAAAGACAAGTTTTAAAGATAAATCAGTGAGCCACTGCTACAATTACTCAAATCTGTTTTTGGATGGCTCTCGGCTCCCATACACGGAATGCTTCGGTAGGCCCTGCCTTTTGGGGTGATGTTTTTCCCCCTGTCGATTTCCAGATTAGATTGACGTTGGAGAATCACATTACTCCAGACAACAAGCGTGTTCCACGGTGATGGATGTTGTGGGACCAGAAAAACTTCCAATCTGAGAGTCCCCAGGGGAAAGGGCAGGGGGACAGGAAACCAAAGCAGCATCGTCTCTTGCCCAGAAAACACAACAGCAGATGCTATCCAGTTGGAGCAGTCCCGATTCTTCCAAATGAGGATAAATGCTCTGTGCTTCTCAGCAGGGGGCAGGGGAGAAAACATCACTCCGTGGCTGTCCGAGGATCACTAGGAGGGCGATACAAGTGACTATATAAGGGGCTCGGGTGAGTTGATGACACAGAGACGGGAAGGAATTTTGCAAGAGGAGCAAGGTGGGCAGGCCAAGGTGCTCTGAGACCGTGCAGACAGGGCAGCAGCTCTGTGGCACTGTGGCCGCTGGAGGCTCGGGCGGTCGGTGGGAAGTGGTCTGCAGAGTCTGAATCAAGATGCCTTTTAGCAGGGAGTGGCTGTCTGTACCCTCATATCAAATCGAGTCAGCGTAGCATTGAAATACCCTTGAAGCACCTATAGCTGGGTGTGAGTCGTGGGGTGACCACAGGGCTCCCACGTGGTCCTCGATGACCGGGTTTCCAGGATTGGGCTCTGCCGTTGGTTCTTGGTCCCGTCTTGTTCTGTCTCAACTTTCCTGAGTCTAGGGTCTGTCTCATGCCATGATGGGCTCTGCTTGCTGGGTGCAGATGTCTCTAAGGTGACAGGGGCCCACCTGACTCGAGATGGCTGCTGCCTGGGGTTCTCCACTGCTGCACTCTGCACCCCTAACTAAGGTCTCGCTGTAACTTTTCAGAAACCCCAGGGCTGTCCATCTGAGCCCTCCTGGGTCGGTCGTCTGATGTTTCCAAGTCCCTGTGGACCTGGTCTCTTGGGCCCTGTCTATCACTAGGGGTTGGATCTCATCACTTGTCCACTCTGTCCCCCTCTCTCCTTGCCTGCTCAGGACGGGGCACAGGCCTTGGGGGCTGGACCACTGCGATGGGGCACCTGAAATGACAGATGGTCCATCTAGTCGACAGCACAGAACTATCCAAGTACAGTGTATACAAAGTCCACTTTCAAGTACTTTAAACGGATTTCGATATTAAAAAACAGCAGAAAGATCACAATAAAGTTCAGAATTCGTTGCCACATATATTTCTTTTTTTTTTTTTGAGACAGAGTGTCACTTTGTTGCCCGGGCTAGAGTGAGTGCCGTGGCATCAGCCTAGCTCACAGCAACCTCAGACTCCTGGGCTTAAGCGATCCTACTGCCTCAGCCTCCCTAGTAGCTGGGACTACAGGCATGAGCCACCATGCCCGGCTAATTTTTTTTGTATATATATTTTTTAGTTGGCCAGATAATTTCTTTCTATTTTTAGTAGAGACGGGGTCTCACTCTTGCTCAGGCTGGTCTCGAACTCCTGACCTCGAGCGATCCACCCGCCTCAGCCTCCCAGAGCTAGGATTACAGGCGTGAGCCACCGCGCCCGGCCTTCGTTGCCACATATATTTCATAGACGACAAACTTGGAGGGGGACCGCGGGGATGTGGAAGGGCTGAACGTGAAGTTCTGATCTGGGGAAAGAATTCTGGACAGAGTGAGGAGGGGGCTCCTACGGGCTGAAATGAGTCCCCCACAAATTCCTACATTGCAGCCCTGACCCCTGGTACCTCAGAGTGTGACTGTATTTGGAGAGGGGACCTGTAAAGAGGTGATTCAAGTTAAGTGAGGTCATGAGGGTGAGCCCTAAGCTTGGTGTCCTTGTAAGGAGAGGAAATTGGGACAGAGAAAGGCCATGGGATGACCCAGGGAGAAGACAACTGTCTACAAGCCTGGGAGAGAGGCCTTAGCAGATCCAACCACCAAAACTTTGACCTCGGACTTCCAGCCTCCAGAATACGAGACAATACATTTCTGTTGTTGGAGCCACTCAGCCTGTGACACTTTGCTATGACTGGTCCAGGAAACTTGCTGGGAACTGCAGGTGCATGGAGCTGCGGGGGCCAAAGCAGGAACACGCTGGCTGCGCGAAGACCCTTTGCTCGGAGCAGAAAGGTTCCTCGAGCAAGGATAGGGTGAGTCCATAGGTGGCTCGGTGAACAAGTTCTGGAAGCAGACATGCTGCTGGGGATGCGGACAAAGGGCAGAGCACCAGGGAAGAAAGAACACCCTCTCCGGGGTTGGCAGTTTTGCCTGGCGTTTACCTCCTGGTGGATTAACCATTGCTCAATGCTAACAGGCAGCCAGGTTTACGTTATGGGATTAATCAAGGCTTTGAAGGCCCTCAGGCACTTAAAAGGGACAGTCAACAAAAAAGAAGCCACAAAGGCAAGAGACCAAAGATGAAGAGGAAGAGGAGGTGCCTTAGCAGGGCTCAGGAAAGACTTCTGCTGTCATAGAGAGAGAGAGAGAGAGAGAGAGGTGGCAACAGGTAAAACAGGAGGTGCACCTGCGGAAACTACTCTGACCACCAGCTCTTTCTCTAAAATGGGGCTGCACATTGTGTTTGTTCCCTTCATTTGGAACCAAGAGTATAAGAACAGAAAGGCAGCAAGGCAAGCAGAGGGTAAAAGTTCATGGGGACCTGGAGAATGTCGTCAGCCTGCTGGCCCCATCTCCTGCCCTGGGCTCTCCGAAGGCTGCAGGGGCCAGAGCTCACCGAGCCAGGCTGACATGGGAAGGCAGCAGAGCCGCTGAGGGCATCCCCATCTTGTCACCCAGAGCTGTGCAAGGAAAACAGGGTGTCCATGGGAAATGGCGCCCTCCGGAGCAAGGGCCCTGACCTCAATATCCTTCAGTGCTTGTAAGTTTAGCAAGGAGGGGAGACAGGATCAGGAAAGGAAATGTGAAAGGTGAAATGACAAAGGACCAAGGTCAAACAGGGCCCTGGGGAAGCGGGGAGGGAAGGGAAGCTGCGGCACGGTGTCAACCCAAGGCTTCCTTCTGGTGCCCAAGCTGGTGGTGGTGTTATTGCTAAATGGCCTCAACATGTCCGGGTCCCTGCGTATCAGTTCTGCACCCACCGCCATTCCACGGCCTGCCGTGGGGTCTCACCTCTCAACAGGACTGGAGGGAGGAAGGGGAGGAAGACCTTCCAACAAAGCTCCAGCTCCGGGACACGTGGCTTTGGAGAAATACATTTCCCCACAGTAACACCATTTCTATTCTAGTTAGGCAATTTCAGACTTAAAGAAAAAAATAGGAAGAGAAGGAAGAAACAGAGGAGGAGGAAGAAGAGGAGGAGAGGAAACCCAACTCGTCTGTCTTTTGGAAGGTGCCCGTCCCCTCTGGCACCCTTACTGCACCCCTGGCTCTTCCTGGGCTGCAGGCAGGCCCTCAAATGCCCTGGTGTGGGGCGCCATGGTCAAGACACCTTCCCCAGGAGCCAGTGTGGCCCTGAAAGTCTTTGGGGGTATCTGGGGACCTCCCCTTCAGCAAGTTCTAAGGGTCTGGCAGGAATCGTAGGCTGGCTTTGGTCAGGTGGCGTCTATCAGTTGTTGCTACCCGCAGAGGCGCCCAGACTGTGCTGGGATTTTGACAATGCGGCAAAGGGCTGAGAAGCCCCGTGGCCTGGAGCGGGGTGGGTCTCGCTGCCCGGCCTGTCCTACAGGAGACACCCGTGCTGTGGCAGTGGGCTCCCCGCTTACCCTGACACCTGCTCAGGAAGCCACAGTGACGCGTGGAGCAGGCCCCACCCCTGAATAGAAACTTGCCACTTTATCTGACAACTCATGCAGGTTGGGAACATTGATTTAGCCAAGTGGAGATGTGTCAATGGCATGTTAAAAAAAAAAGATGCTTGTGTGTTGAACGCCAGAAACCATCGCTCAGCATCATCTGCACTATACTGTCAGGTGGGATGGCCCGTGGGTAAATAGGGCCCACAGCCTGTTTTCTTCTTCTTTTTTGGAGGGGGGAAGCTAAAAATGATTTCTACATTTTTAGAGGGTTGCTTTCCTCCCCCAAAAAAAGTTAAAAAAAAAAAGAAGAAGAAGAAGAAGAAGAACATGTGGCAGAGATCATCTAGCTCACAATGTCTAAAATATTTACTGTCTGGCCACATAGAGAAAAGGTTTGCAAACGCCTCATGGACATGAAATAGATTTTTATTTTTTGGTTCCTCTGGGCACATCCTTCCCCTCCCCCACTCATGACAATGCCTTGGAAAAATGCATTCTTGACTTTGTAACAGATGAACTTGGAATCCATTCAGCTCGTAAGCTGGGGACTGTCTGTGCCTTTCTGTATTTTTTGTGCCAAGTGCAGTGCCGGGCTCAGGAGAGGTCACTTGCTGTTGGTGACCTTCTTCAGTGTCAATGACCAGGAAAAGGACTGTTCCCAAAACTCCCTTTGGTCCCTCTGTGTTCCTGAGGACACTAAGGTGATGGTCACTGCTGGCTGTGCCTTACATGTCACCCTGTGGAGCAAACCCAGAGCCGCCTGCCCGGCCCGTGTCCCTGGCTCTGCTGTTGCCTATCTAGGGAGAAAGACCAGAATTGCACATGCTTGTCTTGCGGCCGGTGACAGGAGCACAGACAAACATGCACGTGGCCCCTAGAGCAGGCCTGTGCTGCTCAGCCTCTGGCAGATCCAGCAGGGGCCAAGGTGCAGACGGAGCTGGAATTATGGGTTGGAGATGAACGAGAGAGACAGGAGAGGCAAGTGTTGAGAGATGCAGTGGACCTTGGGGACACTGGGGTGTCACGGAAAAAGGGCTTGGAGGCCAGATATTCAAAGAAATTCTTAACACCCCACGGAAATCTCTTCCTTCTCCTTTTACGGCACAGGAATGACATGACATAGGTGAAGTTGTGTGACAAGTATAAAGTGCTACACAAAAGGGTGGAAATATTATTCAACTCAACTTGGGATTTTCTGCCTTAGCTTCCTCTCTGCCACAGTTGAATGCACCTGCTGTCTTCAGGCTTTTGCATAGGCCAATGCCTTCATTACCTTTTTCTCCCAAAACAGTATAAATTTGCTCTTAGATTTCCTACTTAATTAAGTCTGTGTTTTTCTTAGTTTAGCAATAATCATTCCCAGCTTATAACGTGGCTACACTGAATATGATAGGGAGAAAAAAATAAAGTAACAACTCCTGAGTCACAGGAAAATCAAAGACAATTATTCTGTCTTTTGAAACGAGTCAGCGACCAGCTCTGGGGCAGTTCCTTGCTTCTCAGTTGCAGCGAGGCATTGCTAAGCCATCCTGCTTTGAGCGATGTCTATGGTAAGTCTTCCCCCTCCTGGACACCTCCCCACGCCCCCAAACCCTACAACCTTCCTTTTAGGTGGGAGAACCAGCCATCCATGCTGCAGCAGCAAAGCAGAAATGACATTTTCCTGCGTAGAGGAGATGCCCATTCTCAGCCCCAGCTCCGTGCCATTGGGGTCTGGGGAGTGTGAATGAGCTACCGCTGCTGGGAGCCCTGGCAACGGGCCGACGTCCTCCGCTGAGATCCTAGCTTGCTTTTGTTGGCCCAGCCCCACAACGGGCATCTCCACTCACTCCTCTCGCAGGGACTCTGGAGGGAGGGCCAGGAAGCCACAGCTGCCATTGCTTTCTGAAGACGGTGGACCCCACGGCAGCCTGGCTCAGCCCTGCTCTCAGCTCAGTCTGTGGACACGGAGCAGGTACCAACAGTGTTCCAGCCGGGCTTGACCGGAGCTGCGTGCAGGTGGTTTCATGGTTACAAGTCCTGGCAGTGTAAAAAGAGATCAGAGTCAAGCGAGCACACCTCTGATGTCTCTACATGCGCAGCCTCTGCCTTCGTTTTAGTCACCCTGCTTTTTCTTGGGGTGTTAACCTTCCATCTGCCTTTGTTGATGGGCAGAGCTCTTTCCTTAATTAGCCAGGCAACAAATATCCATATACAGAGGCGGCATCTTTTTTGGCAAGAGGACTTGAGCAGAACCAGCCCCAGCAGCGACTGAGAATGCTTACCAAGCTGTGATTAAGTAGCTGTGATTAACGAGTGCACGATTACCTGCCCAAGCACATAGTTCCTAAAAGGTTCTCACTCCCAGCCCATAACCATGAAACCTCCCTGGCCAGAGGGTCTGCGTGCTGGTTTGCTTTGAGGGGGTGGGGAGGCCGAGACACTCGGACATGCAGCTTTCGCTTGCAAAAGGGAATCAGGAACAGCTGCCCCAGCTTCCAACCAACATCGCATTGTCAGAGACTGCCTAGGTCTCGAGCTACCCGCAGATGAGCATTCTGAACACTTTCTCCACAGTCACATCCATAAAATCCACATGCTTGACACTCTCTGCAATTCCTGCTAAAATACCTATAATCCATTCCCCTCTCTCCAACTAAAAAAAAAATAGTTGGAATCCACGTGAGTGAAATTGAGTGATGCTGTATTTGTTCTCATTTTTAAAAGGGAGGTACTTCCTAAAAGTGTCCGTGTTAACTGCGGTTGGTAATCAACATCTTCAATACACCACCCAATGTATTTCCTATCCGCAATTGCTTTTTGCTGTTCTTGGCCAACGTGGCCTCTTGTGCATTCCCTCATATGCCCATCTTCTCCCAATATAGCATAATTTGTCCTTCTTTGCAAGGCCTTAATAACATTCCAGGCTATTATACCCTAAAGAAGTGGTGCAATGTGATAGTTAGAATTGTGGACACCAAACCCTTCCACGGGCGACCTGCTCTTGAGTTTGGCTGGATCAGGGATATGACAGCGTATTTTCCAAGTTTAATTTGGAGGCAAATCCCAAGGGAATGAAACATTTAAAAAGTTTGGGTATGGTTTGGTACCCTCAGCATAACCAGTCCAAACCGGAGGACTTTTACCCCCACTCTTTACGAAGCAGGGGGCCTATGGAAAACGCACAGGCTTAGAGTTAGGGAGACTCAGCTTAGAATCCTCCTTGGCCTTGGGCAAGTCCTTAACCTCTCTCAACTATCAGATTTTGATCTCTAAAATAGGAGGAGCAGAGTTGCTACAAGATTTAGAGACAATGGGTGCAAAATGCCCTGCAGATGCCCGGCACACAGTAGGACTTAACCGAAAAACCGTAAGAGGGTATTTATTTACCCAGATACTACTGTCTGCAATGGATGGGGTTATCTAAGTAGGTGGTGGGAGAGCTCAAAGCCTGACTGTTGTGGGGAGTGTTGGACACACTAAATGATTACAAGCAGGAGCAATCTCAGGTGACACATGCGGGGAGGGAAAGGGAAGAAACCTGTGACAAGAAAAATGCTGTCCTGAAATCCTTCCAACAATCTGGGGAAACCTTCAAATAATGAGATTCAAGGTCTCTCTCTCAATGCCTGCAATCTGAATTGCAGAATAAACTCAAATTTTGCCTGTCCCATAGTGTCGTGTTGATTTTTATGATGTTTAGACAATCCCAAAGCAAAAGCTTTTTATAACATATTAGAGAAGGCATTTTAACCACTGTTTCTCTGGGTAAATTCCTCAAACTCCAAATAGAAGCAGTAAACATGTGAGTATAAATATGACAATCATTTGCTTAACTGAAACAGTTTTAGATGGTTTTTGGCATGCTTCAAGGTACAGAGATTTTTGTGGCTGAGTAAAAAGTAACTCAGCTCTCACATTGTTTATCCCACTTTGACCAAGTTTTGGGTGACGAGTTATCAATTTCTTGCAAAACCGTCATGTTTATACCCAATATCATGCTATGGGAAAGGACAAAAATGTTAAAAGTTTGCCTCCCGGGAGAGAGGGGGCTGAGGAGTGCAGTGGACAATTATTTATGGATAGTTTTACACAGAGACAATTGTCATGGTTTTTATGTGATGAGCAAAAGATTTTTCAGTTGTTTATTTTGATTAGATGTGGCATTAAGGCCAGATTTCCAGTGCTCCCAAACTTTCCCAGATCTAAAATTTAAATTGGTCTGTAAAGGTGTTTAAAGATCATTTTGAACACGGGAGCATATTTTGCCGGAGAAAAAATCGTTACCATTCTTTTCACAGGACGCTGGGGCAAAGAGTGGTTTTCTTATTCAGATCCTAGAAGAAGCTCTTCTCAAACTTAGTTTTCCCAGCAAGGCAGAAGAGAAGTGAGCTTTGCATATTCAAGTTATTCCTAGATGCCTGCCTCTACGAAAGGACACCCACATCTGGTGTCACAGGACATGCAAAGAGACCAGAAGAGTCTAAAAATCCAGCCGACATCTCAGAGCCAGAATCCAAGTTCCGAACACACGGCTGTGTATCTGTCCAGCCAATAAGAAGACACACAAGGAGACTGAGAAAGCAGTCATATTCTAGGGCCACACACAACCAATAACAAAACCCAATTCCACCTGCAAACATACTCGCCGCTGCAATGTGAAAAGAGACTTGCCTTTTACAAGGATTTAAGGAAATTATCATTTTTCTGCAAGCGAAGAAGAGAAAGATGTTGAGGCCACTACCCTTGCTCTGAAGGTTACATAATAGCTACAACCTGCTTGGAAATTCTTAGAGGAAATGATCCAAATATGGGAAAGAGGCCGTGGAAATGGTCAGTAGTTTTAGGCCAGTGATTCCTATGGAGAATTATTCCCAAAGCATAAATCCTATTTTAAATTCTTACTGTGGGATGACAGGCATATTTTAAATTTTACATAGAGTTACCATCTTCATTATTAGTAACATACAGGTTGAGCATCCCTAATCCGAAAATCTAAAATCTGAAATGCTCCAAAATCTGAAATTGTTTGAGCACCCATGTGATACCACAAGTGGAAAATTTTCACACATGACCTCATGTGACAGGTCACAGTCAGAACTTTGTTTCATGCATAAAACTATTAAAAATATTATATAAAATTACCTTCAGGCTATGTGTATAAGAAACATAAATAAATTTCATGTTTAGGCTGGAGTCCCATCCCCAAGATATCTCATTATATATATGCAAATATTTCAAAATCCAAAACACTTCTGGTCCCAGGCATTTTGGATAAGAGATACTCAACTTGTACTGAGTTATTAAGATTTACCAAAACTTGGTATACATAAAGGAAAACCAGCATGTTCCCCAAGTCTCTGTGGAAAGTGGGAATAGACGAAGTTGAGTGGACCACTGGATCTTTTTCCAGAATAAATGGGTTTCTGTCAAAGGATGTTTGCAAACTCCTGCTTTATACAGTACTTTGGTGATCTGTCAGTATCTATCCGAAGCTAAGCATTAGTATTTTTCAAAGTTCAGGGGGATATACTTGGACCATAAGGCTCATTTCAACATGCCACAGGTGAAGCTCATTCATTAGGCAACAGTGAAGCGGGTAAGAAGAAATGGAAGTCAATATTTTGTCTTTCAAAATATTTATAAGTGCTGGATTTTCATAACAGAGTTCTGGAAAAGGTAAGTGATTTGCCAAGAAAAGCCTTTCTCGGCCTTGTCAAAAAGACTCTAGGGTAGGTTGGCAGCCTCTGTCTTAGCATGAAGTTAACACCCACCCCACCCCAACCTCTTGATTTTTAAATATGGTACAGAAGAAGCCTTCCTTCATTTGATCTTGGAGCTGTTTAATAGATTTTTGTCCCCAGTAGTTAAATTGAAAGAAAAAATGACCCTCACGTCTACTGTCTTCTCTTGGGAAAAGCCACGCTCTCCACTGGTTGAGCAACTCTCCAGACCCGAGGGCAGAGAATGCGCCTCCACTACACTCTGAGACATAATCAGAGCCTCTCGCTCTCATCTTTAGAAGATAAGGAGCAGGATCCAATCCAAGCGCAGCAAAAGGTAACTCTCACTGTCCCCTTTCACCCAAGCTGAGAAACTGGATGCATCAGAAGTGGTGGAGTTTTAAAAACTTGCTCTAAAAATAACCGTGCCTGGATCTTGGCCACCGTCTTAAAGCTCTTCCTCTCTGGGCCCTCTCCCCATAAATGTCAAATGTGGCTGTTGGTACGTTTAGCCTGAAAATAAAATCCACTCACTTCCACCAAGCAATAGCTCCAAACTTAGAGTGGGAGCTCAAAATATTCATGACGAAATCATAATCCTATATTTATCGTCTTTTGGATTGTGCATGACATTCTGTTTCCCATGGTGGTTTTCATCAAAGCGGGCTGAGAGGATGACCGCCAGGGCATTAGCTGCGGGGGACACTGTCCAGGATCGTTCGGAACCGGGCGGTTGTGAAACATCCTCCCTTGTCCCGGCACCCTCCCTGCTGACAGATGCATCGGGTCTCCTCCCCCGCCCCGTCCCCAGAAGGTCCCCCCTGTCTGATGGTCCCATCTCGTCCTCCAGGAAGAGTGAGCTGGCCTTCCGAGGAGGAAGTGTGGTGGGTCCCCAAGATCCACCCCTGCCTGAGCACCTTCCCTGTCCTAGACCTCCTCCCCGTTTTCACTGAGAGAGATGGTGTGGACCTTAATGGTTGGAGCTTGATGGTTCTCTCCAAGGCTGGGGGCGGAGGGCCCCACACAGCAGCAGACCTGCAGGAAGGTTTTGCTCCTCACCCGGGCTGTGGTGCAGGCTGATTGGTCTTTGGGTACCGTAATCCTGGCAGATCCCCGGGGCATGGAAGAGAAAAATTTCCATTCACAGACCCCGTCGGTCTTGGAGATCTTATAGAATGTCTCTCCTGAGCCCACGGGGATGCGCACCATGTCCTTGTGCTGCCTCTCCACGGCGTGGCTGGGCGGATGCAGCGTGTAGCCCAGGGCGTATTTCGAAGACTGCTTTCTGCGGAGACACTGGATTCTCAGCACGTTCTGAAAGGCCTTTTTGAACTCTTGACTGGAGCACGGGTATATGATGGGATTGATGCAGCTGTTAAGGTATCCGAGCCAAAATACTATTTTAAAAACCGTTTCCGGGGGCTTGAAATCGGGGAAGAAAGACCCTGTAAGAAAACACATAGATTCAGACATATTATTTGTAAGCCAACAGGCCAATTGTCTAGGAAAACAACCAAACAAACATCTTTTTATATCTTTAAAAGGTTTCAAATGATCCCGAACGCATTTGAGTTGTGTGTGATTGACGGACTAGCTCTTGTGAATGTAACCGCTTTGTAATGTCCTCAAAGACCATTCTTACTTGGTACATGTGACTGCCATCAATTATGGGCTGCATCAGCTCTCAGGGCTGGAGAATATCACCTGATGGCTGCTGTGAGGTGTTCAAACATGAAAACACGAATTTAGACTGAGTCTACCTATGCAAACTGTTTTGCCTGAATTTAAAGATAAATTGGAGTCCATTTAAATAATCTACATTCATATTCCGTTATCTGAATATACCCTTTATTCTCTGATGCAGTGTTATATAGACACAGCCTAAATGGTTATGAATTCCTTCCCTCCTGAATATTGGAGTTGGGTGTTTTGATGAGAATCCCAAGTTTGCAAAATATTGGCTTTGGCAACTTTTGGCCAGTGGTTCCCAACCATTTGTCCTAGGTGATGCCTTTTGACTTCACGGTATGCTTCCCCTCTCAAATGTCCCCCGTGGCTCCCAAATGTTTGCCAGTCACTTAATGTTCAGGGTCCTCCGGGCCTAACCAGCTTGCTAACATTCTTGGTTACTATTCTTTTACTCCAGTCAGACCAACTGCAAATTTTCTCCAAGTCACCGGTTATTTTTTTGTCCTCTCAAGTTGGGCCACTGTGTCTTCAATGCCCTCGCCTGTCCTTTTTACCTCCGCAAACCCTACCCCTTGGTCTCACACAGCGGGAATCGGGCCCCTGTGCAGTGACTACACAGAGCTCTCGCCAGCAGGACAAAACCGTGAGCCTTGAAGTGGGCACAATCTTAGGGATGATCTTATCCAGTTACTCAATTCCCAAATTAAAACAAAAATGCTTATTAAAGAGGCTATCACCCACTTGATGGCGATAGTCCGGACAGAGGGATGGATAAAGGGATGTGGAACCCCCAGTCTGTGTTCTTTATTCCTTGATCCTCAGACTTCCAGCAGTTTTCAGTAGAGTTCGTTTAGGAATTGTGAAACCCCGAATGTCCTCCTTCACGTCTTTCAGAGAGATTGCAAGATAACATCTTGACTTTTCTTTCACCGCTTTTCTTTTCTTTCTTCACTCCCAAACTCCTAATCCTTCTTTTTGTGTGTGTATGTTTTTACTGATTCTTTTTTTTAAATTTCAGAATATTACAAGGGTATAAATGTTTAGGTTACATATGTTGTCTTTGCCCACATGAGCCAGAGCTACAGCGTGCCCATCCTCCATACAGTGCACTCTGCACCCGGTAGGTGTGACTGTACCTATCCCCTCTGCCCCCTCCCACCTAATCCTTCTCCCGCTGGTTTGTAGTCACAGCTCTGTGTATACTTAGTGAAGTGGCTTTGGGTAAGTCCTATTATCCCGTAGGGCCTCAGTTTTCTTTTCTAAAAAAGGAGCAGATTGAATGGATAATTTCTTTCTTTCTGTTTTTTTTTTTTTTTTTCAGACAGATACTCTGTCGCCCAAGCTAGAGTGCAGTGGCATCATAGCTCACAGCAACCTCAAACTTTTGGGCTCAAGCAATCCTCTTGCCTCAGCCTCCCGAGTAGCTGGGACTACAGGTGTATGCCATCATGCCCAGCTAATTTTGCTATTTTTTTGTAGAGATGGGGTCTCACTCTTGCTCAGGCTGGTCTTGAACTCCTGGCCTCAAGTGATCCTCCTGCCTCGGCCTCCCAAAGTGCTGGGATTCCAGGTGTGAACTGCCAAGCCCGACCTTGCATGGGTAATTTCTAATGGCCTTGCACAACTTTTCTCTTTGGTCTTAGTCTATGATGTTGATTTTATGTCTTTCCTTCCTCTCTGCTCTATGGACCTATCAGAGACATGACAAACTGCTGGTGCTCTTAAAATCCACTGGCAAACAGTGCTCCAAAATTTAGTAGACAATCTCATAAACATGAACAAAGAGTAAACTCAAATACCACAAAACCCAAAAAAGACGAAATAGTCTGGTGGTTGATGGGAGTGCCCATTAGCTCTGAAACACACGCCCTGTTAAGTTCCCTGTGGCTCAAAGAAAACACACACACACACACACACACACACACACACACACACACACACATATGATGGAAAAACACATTAAGTGAGAAAGCTTTATTCTTTAGCTTTAAAGCTTTTAACATTGTCCTATAATTATAATAAAGTTTACAGACTTTGCATGCCGGGCGTGAGCCAGGCACGTTGCTAGACACTTTACATGCAATTTGATCATTGTTAGTAACATGAAGAAGTTATACGATTCCTGTCCATACCCCCATTTTACAAATGAAGAAACTGCACTTAATCAGGGTGAATAACTCAACCAAGGTCACTCAGATAGTTACTGGCAGAGCCGAGCTTTGAAACTGGGCAGTCTGATTTCAGGGCCTGTGTTCCTTTACAGGAATCTCCAAATGTATTGGAATAATGCGTCTCTTGGGAGAGAGGGTAGCATGTGGGGAGTGATGAAGTGTGCAGTTGGGGGCAGCTGAGTAGGAAAGAGGCTTTTTTTGAACCTCATCTGAGAGGTGGAGAAAATGGTGAATGCTAACGTGACTAGTGATTTTTTTGCAAATGTGGTTACTTTCCCCCCCAAAAATTTCATCTCACATTATGATGCCCATATATTGTGCAATATTTCTTCCTAACAGTGACAGTGATGTGATTAAGGGAGCCCATTTCACAAAGGCCTGCCTGGGTCTGGCTTAACGACTGCAAGGATGTATGAGCTGAACACACCAAAACCACCTCGTCTGGGAATGTCACCACTCTGTAAGTCGGCTAGGGAGGTGAGTGTGTTTTCCTTATTTGACTAATTTCAATTTTAAAAAAAAAAGGAAAAAAAAATCCCTGCTTGGTGTGGACCAGGGTACCTTGGCTGGTGGTTTCTGTAGTGAAGTCTGGATGTGACTGCTCAGAGCATCATCTGAGAGCCTTGGAATTTCCCACAATTCCTTCAAGGACATTCATTCTGCTCGCAGAGCCCAGTTTAGCTCTCATAAGTCTCAACATTTCCTTTTAGTCACCTCCTCCTTCCCTTGCTCGGGCCCCATTAATTCCAAGCCTGGCTGACCCAGAGCCAAGATCTCGGGCTCTCTCTCCTGCTGCAATCATGTTTTCGGAGGGAAATGCTGGCCCCTCTCCCTCTATCTGTCCCACCCCAAAGCACCCATCTCTTCCCTGTGGCTCAGGTACTGGGAGAGAATGAGAGTTGGTTTAAAACTTATTTATATTAAGATCTGACTGTCAGATAGTATCCAGCCTTAATCCTCTAGGGATATTTTCTTGTTAATCCAAGCAAATCTCTAGATGTTGGCTTTTCAGGCAGTGAGTGGGAGATGCTTCTGGGCCAGAGAACTTCCCATAAATGACAACATGTGGTTTATCCCATTAAGTGTGTGACAGTACCCAGATGTGTCTAAGCCTAGCACAGATTTGTCCATTCCAAATCTGACAGTCCCACCATGGGGGCAGGTCACAGGCTCCATTTCTCCTGCTTGGGGTGTTCTTCCTGACTGGGTCGGGGAGTCATGTAATTTTCTTTGAGCAGCTGCTGGCTGGCCAGGGTTAGGAGAGGGACTTATAGCTGTACTTCCATCAGGAATGTTCCAAAGCACGAGAAAAGATAGAGAAGGGCTGTTTGTCCCTCCTTATTTACATTATTCACATCTTGAGATCTCTTCCTTCCCTCCATATTTCTTCTCCTAGGAAGGGGAGACTGAGCTGGAATCAGGCTCAGGAAAGAGCTGCCTGGTCCCAGTCATCCTTCTCTGCCAAACCTTCCCACTCAGGCACCTTCTTCTCTGAGCTCCTCACTAGTTTTCTCCCCAACTTCCACTTCTTCTCAGATCCCTTTCCTGTTGGTGACTGACGATGCTTTTGAGGGTGGGAAGACAGCTGCTGAGTGCTCTTCCCAGGCCTCCTCCCATCGCAGTGGAGCACCAGGGCAAGGTCAGTCAGTTGTCACTAGGCTGGAGTCTTGAGTGCATTCACCACTCAGTTTTTGTTGAATGAATGGTTGACCTCCTTGCCGACGGAATGAATGAATGACTGCATCTCCTTGTCCTCCCATGGTTCCACCTCACTCTGAGGTTTGGTTTTCTTCTCTGATAGCTGTGGCCCCGCATTCTCTCCCTGACCCCGCCTTCCTTCTGTTGTCTCCCTTTTTTGCTGTTTCTGTTCAATCTTCTGGTTTTCTCTGTGATGGTATTTTACTATCATTTCTCCCTTGCTGCGTCATTTGGCATCTAACAGGCTAGTTTTCCTTGTCATGCTTCCCAGGAAGAGCCAGACTCCTGGATCACCCATAGGGGAAGAGGGACTCCTATGCCTTGGGTTGCTGTAGCTTTGCTTTGCTTGAGAGAAGCCAACAGCTCCAAACCTAATTCCCTGAACACCTCATCCTGCAGGTTGGTTCATCTTTTGCATGTGAATTTTGTCTGGATTAATTCTTGGGCTTTGGAAAATGCCCAGACCCTAGGGACTCTTTCTTCCCTTCGCTGAGTTTCCTTGCATCATCTGGTCTGCTGCAGAATTTCTGACTCTTTGCTGACCCTCCAAACACCCTGACCAACTTAAATGGGTCAGGCCAAGATGGGTAGAGCAGGTGTTCAGGGCCAAACACCACCATCCTCACCCTTAGAGATTCAGCATCCTTACCTCCACCATGGAAGCCTCTGGATTCCAAGAAGAAATTGAAACTAATGATTTCAAATGATGCCTCTATGTCTTGTCACTTGATGTCCTATGCATTGGGAACATCTGACTTCATTTTTGATTTGGGGCTGATCTTGTGGGCTTATGGGTGGACACTGGGAGTTGTCCCAGTGAAGGCTTGGCCACGAGAGTCACATTTTAGCTATGAAGTTACAGTAAAGTTTGCCCTCAGTGGCCCCAGTACAAGAGAATGTCCTTTTTCTGCCCATGTTGGTCTCCTACATGAGTTTGCTACACCAGTGCTACGTACTCCAAAACTTGGTGAAAATAGGAATGGAGTTCTTGAACTCCAACCCAGCACTGGTAGGTAGAGGTTCCTCTGTGGTTCGACTGTTTCTTTCTGGATCGGGGTGACTGGGTCTGGGAGCTGGAAGCCATGAATCAGTCTTCTCGATTCCAGCCTCACAGCCTCTGTGCCTGATGTTTGTCTACCGGAAAACCTGACATCTTAATGACAACTTTGAGAGACATAGGGTTATGGTACCCCCTAATTAGTGGGAGTCAAGCAACGCTAGAGGGAGAAGACTGGCAGGAAGTCAGAGATCAGCGCTGTCAACCTGTCCTTTACAGGTGAAGACAGCGAGGCTGAGCAGGGGAGGGAGTCCCCAGATCACACAGCTCTTCTGCAGCCAAGCCGGGACCAGAACCAGGCTTGGCTCCGCTTCAGCCATTCTGGCTCCTGATTTTTGTGGCCATTTCACAGCCCCACAGTGGCACGGAAGTGCTAATATGTCCAGCTGTCACTGGATGACAACAGGTTTTACAGAGATGAGGAGGTAGAGGGAAGAGGAGAGCACCATCCTCAATAGTGACATTATTTAAAAAGTTGGAACGTACGGTCCAGAGAGGCTTGTCGGCAGCAGCAGCATATCACATCTGAGAATTAGAGTTTAAATGACTCCAGTGTTTTTTTTTTTAAGCAAAATCCAAAGGAGCAGCTAATGTTACGAGACCTCGCGTGTCTCTCCTCGTCCAGCCAGTGGTCTCCCCGGTGTGACTGGTACACGTCCAATGAACAGAGGACAGAAACGACCTGTCACACAAATAGGTGGCCAGTTCCCAAGGCCAAGGAGCGCCAGTGCCAAGCAGCACTCAGGCCAGACCAGTTGATGCCTTCTTGCCAGGAAGCAAACTCTGCCCCATCAAACTCAACCGCAGAGAAAAGCTGTAGGAACCAAAGCGCAAGAGCAGATCCAAGTCTCGAATCATCCTGGAGTCCACAGATGCCTTTGTGCTGAGCAGCTAGTTTGGCTGCAGCACAGTGACTTGCCTGAGCCCTCCTGGGGTTCATGTGGGGCCACCCTTGGACAGTTCTCAGCCAACAAGAAGTCTTTGGATTATCTACCTGGAATGGTGGCCAGGAACCTCTAAGAAGCTGGCCAGATTAGCCATAGACTGGGACCCTAGGCTCACAACCCGAGGTTCACAAACAGACTTCCCATGACATTAAATGTGTATGTACAGGGACACATTTTCCTGGGAAGAGCCTTTAGCTCCCATCTTATTCTTACAGTGGTCTTTGGTGACAGCAAAGATGGCTCAGCCTGGACCCCAGCTCTTGAGGACAAGCTGTACCCTGGCTGGGGGACCTCATTTAGACCAATGTCCCAATGAGCGGATTGAGCTTACAGACGGGGCAAACAGATGTTACTTCGTTGCCTCTTTGGAAGGACCTCACCTGGTCTCTTTCTTCCCCTGTTTAACTGGGGTTTGGAATTGCTCGGCTCTCGACTCGTGCACCTGAGAAAAGTCACGTGGCTGCTCCCTCGAGAGTGTGAGCGTCTCCTCTGAATGTTCTGGCAGGAAGCTTGCATGGCAGGCTGGGTGAGGAAGGGCGGAGGCACGGCTAGGGGGTACAGTGAGAAAGGGAAAAGTGCATCCTGAACTGGGTACACGGTCCTGCAGGAGACAAGCCCAGGCCACCCCGGGGGCCACCCACTGTGGGATGGGGAGCATGGCCCACTTTTCCAGGGACTGGGTGCATTGGCCTGTGGTTACTGTCATGAAGAACCACTGCTCCTTAGAATCCAGGCAAGGAAAGAGGTCACTTGGGGAGATGTTCCCTCATCCCTCAGACTTCTGCAAGTGGCAGATAGAGCACTCGGTACAGGATCCTTCTGGCTCGCCAAGGGCAGCTCCACAGAATAAGGAATTTCATCTTAGATGAGTCCGAGCTGCTCAAATGCTCTGTTTCACCCGTTAACAGACCCCAAGCAGCATTTGTCCTCTTAAGACAGGGCAGTGGGTCTGTCCCAGTGCGTGTGTTGGACCCCGACACCCACAGGCACTCAGGAGAGGGCAGGGTGGGACCCCATGCGGTGCTAGACCCACTGCGAGCATGTCGTTCTAGAAGACCTCCTTGTGTTGAACAAACAATCCCAAACACTCAAAAGATACCAACGTTCCCATCACCCCCTTTAGTGAACAAAAGATTGTTTATTCAAGGAAAAGCTAGCAATGAAGTCATCGTGTTCTTTTATGGGCTATTTCCTTAAAAGTGGATCTCCCTTCATAAACCAGCCTATTTGTCAAACTGTGCCGCTTTTATTAAGGTCACTGTTGTTTCGTGAGTCTTTCATTTAAAACATCTTACCATCTCTGCACAAAAGCTTTCCTCAGCCACCACCTGGACCTCACACCTGCTGCAGGGGCTTATCTCTTTCACAGCACATATCGCAGTTTTTAAGTTTTCTTATTCACTTGTTTTCTTTGATTGTTTCATTGTCCAGAGCGCAGAGGGTGTGCCCTCTGACAGTAGGGGCCCGGGGCTGGCTCTCTGGCTGCACGTGGGGTCAGGGCAGGAGTCCAACACACTGCCTGCGTGGAGCATGTGTAAACGGTCCCTCCCTTTCCTTTGCCTCCTACTTTCCAGACAGTCATCAAGCCCCACGATGCTTCCCTTCTGAACACCTTCCACATGCACCTGCTGCTCCCCACCAGCTCCAGCAACCCTGCACTTGTTTAAAGCTGGGTGAGTCATCTTTCTCTCCTGGGCCTCTGTTCCCTCATCTGTCAAATTAGAGGTTTAGAACAAGTAATTGACACTCCCTCTTCCTTTCTGTAGAAGCAAATGCTTCTAGGCAAGTGGAAACAGTCAAAACGGAAAAACAGGCTCATGTCAAGTGGGATGAAGAAGGAACACTGGGGAGATGACCAGAGGGGAGGACGGCAGGAGCCCAAGGTATTGGGGGGTGGTTTGGGAGGACACCCTGATGTCTGTCCTGGAGGTTTATTCTGGGCTTGCAGAAAGAAGGGCTGGGAGGAGAACCCAAGGGCTGCTGTCATGAGGTGACCTGCGTGGGGGACAGGCACCTCTCTGAAGCCCGCTGACATCAAGCAGGAACACGGTTTGCTCTTCCGCAAGGGGCATGGCATGGTCTGGGCTGCTGGTGGCTCCAGAGCCCCTTGATGACATATGGGCTGCACACATGGACATCTGGGGCCCGGGAGGCGATGGCAGTGGTCATCTGGTCCTCTCCAAAGAGAAGGGACAGAAAGGGAAGAAAGTGGTGGAAACCATGAGAAAAAAATTCCTAGAAATAGCGAAAGGGAGGGGAGGTTTTTCAAGGGGCTCAGTGATGTCATTAAGGGAACCTCATAAAGGTGTATCTGCCAAGATACATGTTGTGAGTTACTGTTTTGTTGCTGATAAGATCAAGTTCAAGCTCATCACCCTGTCATTCAAGGCCTTTCATCATTTGGTTCTACTGGTGCTGCACAACCTTTTCCACTATTCATTCATTTAACAGATGATTACTCAGCACCTTCTCTGGGCCAGGCGCTGCTGTAGATCCGCACAAGGTTCCTGCCCTTGGGGATTACATCCTGTGAGCATCTCCAACAAATGTCTGTTGATTGAATTAGGAATGTCCAACGCCAAGGCTCTCTTTCTGTCATGGAAGATTTTTCACTGTGACTTTGTTAATCCCCGAAGGTGACTGTGACCTCAGCTCATGTGGTTGCGGTTGGTTTTCCGCTGCTTTCTCCTGCTATTCTCTTGGTGACCTGTCCCTCTCCCCTGTGTCTATTAAGACTTGAATATATTAGATTCTCTTTGTCTACCTTCAAGGCTGTGTTCAAAATCCACCTAATCCATGACCCCTTCCTTTAGTACAGCCTAACTTGCTTTCTTACCATTCTCCTTATGAATTTAGCAGCTGTTACTTTTCTCTAAAGCACGTACCACCATCTTCTGTGCTTTACGTATTTTGTTCTTTTTTTGTCCCTTTTCTTGAATGTAAACTCCTTGAAAGCAGAGCTTTTTGTCTTCGTGCTTCACTGCTGTATCCTCAACACCCACAACAGTTTATAGCGTATAATGACAATATTGTTGAGTGGATGACATATGGAACCCTCGTGGTTTTAGCACTCAGCCTTCATTTGCATCTCAGCAACGAACACGATTCTCAGGGACTGTTCACTGAGTCAACGGATGACATTTGTTGATGGAAGAGAATGACGTTTTGAGTAAAACGCCTGGTTCCACTACTCACAGCTGGAAATACAATTTTAAATGGAGGAACACGTCTTAACTCACATCCCAAAACTTTATCTTCTTGATCTCCAAGATATTCATATTAACATGAAAACAAGACCGTTCTGTAAATAATTTTAGACCGCTAAGATGCAGGCACTTCATAAAATTATTACTTCCAGTACTTATAAAGTTATTTTATAGGGTCCTGGAGGAAGGGTTGAAGCCTGTCATTAAGAGGGGATAGCCATTGTCTCCTCTCCTATTTGTGGGCTATGGGTCCAAGGCCAAACACCACAGATCTGAAGCAGGGACATAAGCAACCAAAATCAATCTCCCAAGGAGCAAGTGTAAGACTTTTTCCGGATGATGTTCCTGCACACTCAGCTGAAAGGCTTAGGCATGTTCCAGTCCTGATTGCTACTAGCAAGGACCCGGGTGAGTTGGCTGATGCTTGTGCAGTGTGAGCTGAACAGCGGAGCAGGCAGATATGGATTTGGGGTTCCAGATCACTGTAAAGATGCTTAATCAGAGTTCTCTGGACAATTACCCACTTGGACATGATCTACCAGGTCCTCTCAATGGCCACTGGCTCACCCCCAGGTAGCCCCATATACTGCAGTCATCCTCTAGCAGAAGCCTCCAGCTCTGTAAAGTAGGAACGGGAATAACACCTTGCTGTCCACTCCCAGCTCCCGCATGCCCCTCCCCTGCCTGGGGCAAGCTAGGGATGGAGGTTGCTTGCAGATCTCTGCTCCTTCCCCCCAGCTGCTTAGGTAAACAGCCCCAGGCTCCATCTGGACTAGATCTCCACGGAGCCTGATCTCCATCAGACATGGGTAGCATTCAAATGGACATAATAAGTACATACAGGAATTTTAATAGCTTATTTAAAAATCACAAGATGTCTTGTTGGAAGCCATAATATGGCTTCTAAGCATAGCTGGGCAGGTCAATTTTTAAAATGCAGAATGGGACTTGGGGCAATTTTCTCTTTAATTTTAAAAGGCAATGGAATATGGCACTGCTTTGATGATAGACATCTTTGCAAACAAGAACTGGCCATGCCTCCATCTTGCATAATAAACGCCACATTTGGAAAGCTCTGCTTTGCTCGCAGAGGACAAGCTTACTCTTTTCAAACTTAACCAAGCCTTCTGTAGGTTAAGCTGAGAACTGCCTGGTACTTTCAGGGGGAGGTCAAGGTCAGGGCGGCTCCTCCGTTTCACACCTTGTCCTGATGACTCTCAAATCTCTATTCCTAGACTATACCTGTCTCCTGGGCTCCAGTCCTGCACACACAACTATTGCCAGACATATCTCCTGATGTTTTCAAACCATCTCATCCTTAACATCACCAAACCAAATTCACCATCTCTCACAAACCTACTCTTTCCTCTCTGCTACATCCTCTGTTAGTGGCAGCCTTCCTCACAGTTGTCCAAGCCCAAAACCCATTGTCATCTTCAACCCTGCACTCCCCAACCTCCTCCACAACATCCAGTCACTGAGTCCTGACCATGGAACCTTCATTCACTTGTCACCATCCACCCTGGTTCAGGACACCACCAAAAGACAACCCGCCTGTAAGAATGAGGGTGGGTTCAAACCATGCCTGCCTGGCTCCAGATCTTGTCCTGCACCCCCTAACACTGAACCTTCTGAGAATCTGCATGGCCCCTCCCTCGTTTTCTACTGCTGTGCAGTGCTGCATACTCACTGCTAAATGTTCACTGGCAAAATCAGATCCATTTTTTCCACTGTGTCACTGACTTATCTGTATTAGACCTATAAATATATTCTTGCCAGATGAGAATAGTAGATCAAAAGTACATGATTAATTTGATAGTTATAGAAAGGCATTAAGTAAAATTCATCACCAGTCCTGGATAAAATCCTCTTAATGCACACAGACTGGTAAGACGTTGCCTTTGGAGCACAAAGAAGACCTATCAAGTTCTATCATAATATTTCACTAAGAGATACTAAAAGAATAGACATTTAAGTCAGTACTTTCTTACTCTTTACTGTAGGTTTCTTATGTATTAAATGCTTCACCTACATTGTGAGAATCAAATAAGTTAATTAATGTAGACAGCAATATATAGATCAGTGTCTGGGCACATAATAAGGCAATAAATATTATCATTATTATTATTACTATAAAACATATACAATTAAAATGATACATTTATAATCATTCATTAACGCTTAATTTTTATTATATTCATGTTCATCCTTTGATGAGTAAAATGAATTACAAAGATGTTCAAATATATGAATTATAAAAGTAAATGGGTTAAAGTCCTTTAGTAAAAGACAAAGCCTCTCATACTGAGTTAAGAAAAAAAATGTTCTGCTTATGAAAGACACAAAATACTAAACAAAATATTATTGCATGGTTAAAGAAATAATATGTTTTTGAGACACATACCAAACCAAAGTAAAGAAACTGGGACAGCAATATTAGTATCAAATAAAGCAGAATCCAAGACACAAGGCATTTCATGGGATATAGAGGATTATTTTATGTTGATAAGGCACACCTGCCAATAGAGCTATATTTGTTAAATTTTATGTACCAAATAATAACAAACAGGTATATATATGTATGTATATTTAAAAAGCTTTAAAAGATGGATAAAACTATACTTGAAGAAGTGGCTAAAATACAGACAAAACATCTATCAATTTTTCAGTTGAAGAGGAAATCAAAACTGCAATGACAACTTAGAAAATGCCTAAAATGACAGCCTTTTGCAAGAAACCATGATTATACTCCTCTTCAGAGCCTTAGATGAGTTATAGCTAGACAAGGAAGACACAAATAGCTGAACTGGACATTAGATTAAATAAGCTGGAAAAGAACCACAAATTAAAACAAAGAAAGAAAAATTAATGCATTAGAAAAACAGAAAATCATTAGAATTAATTAGCACATTTAAGCTGATTCATTGAAAAGACTCCAAATTGGACATGATTCTGACAAGTCTGACCAAGAATGTAAAAGGAAAAGCATAACCGTCCATCAGTAATGAGAAAAAATACATTTTTTCTCTGAGAAAAGTGAAAGCAAGTTCAGGAAACAACTACATGCAGATAATATGAAGAACGTGGATAATCTGGAGGATATTTGCCAAATTCTATTCAAGGAGAGACAGAATATCTTTTAATAAATACCGTAATGATTATAGAAGACATATAATTGACAAAATTTATCCTTGGAAATTGCTCGGTCCAAATAGTTCATATTCATACTATAGAAGTATTTTCAGAATCTTCAAATTTGTGAAAAGCTTCTCAATTCAGGTCCAAGAGTACCATAATTTTGATACCCAAACTGAGAAATAGCTCCAAATCAAATAAAAAATATCAACCACCCTCTATCACCACAAACAGCTAACCAACTCCACAGACTGGTATCACTTAGAAATAAAGCTAAAATACAATAAAACTTGAGCCAATTGAATCTATTAGTCTATTAAGTGAAAACAAACCATGATCAAGTGGTTTTGCAGAAACTGGCAAACTTTTTTGTGTATAGGGCCAAGTACTAATTATTTTAGGCTTTGCCAGCTGTATGGTCTCTGTCTGAGAACTCAGCCCTGCTCTTCTAGGTTGAAAGCAGCCATAGACATTATGTAGATCAATGTACATGGCTGTGTTCCAATAAAACTTTATTTGTAGAATGAAAATTTGAATTGCATATAATTTTCACATTTCACAAAATATATTCTTCTTTTGATATTTTAAAAATCATTTAAAATTGTAAGATTTCTTTTTAATTCAGGGCTGTACAACAAAAGGAGATGGATTGGATTTGACCTATGGGGTATAGTGTGCTAATACTTAAAGTAGGGTTTATCCCTCACTCTAAGGGGAATTTGAGAGCAGAGTGTATCACCTGTCCCTTGATTATTAAGAATTTTGAGAGTGCAGCAGGGGCCCGAGACCAACAGGTCTGAGAACAGCTGTACTAAGGTGTTGAGTGAGGCTATGGAGAAGAGGGATTCAAGGGGAATTTCAAAGGAAAAGTGATCACAATATAGTGAATAGATCATCATTAAGCATTCATTGCATCCAAGGTACTGAAGATGAAGCCGGAGGGATAAAAGATGTCTTCAGGTGGTCAAGCTAGACATCTGATTCAAAGTCAGGTACCAATTGTCATCTGCATTGCCGAGTACGTTAGTCTTGAATAACTTCTAGTGATGCTCCAAGCGAGTTGCTCTTTTAGCTAAGCATAGCTTTCTCAACCCATGCAGTAAGAACATGTTCTAAAAAGGACTCCTAATATATCAAGCAGATCTAAATATACTTATCCCTTTGCTTATACAAGTGGTAGCCCTGTCATCTCTCAACTCTCACCTTATTCCTGCTGCTTCTCATTTACTTTTGTTCAAAGGACATTTTTCATTTCCAATCATTTCTCCCGACAGAGATAATAATGCAGTTATCTTGACGGGTCATTTAATGCGTGTGCAGGGAAAGCCAGCTCACTTGACTCTCTGGAGTTTAATGAAAAATAGAACTAGAAGGGTATCTGTCTGTAAACAAGACACAAAGCTCAGAGAATATCTAAAGCTTCAAAAGAGGATAGTTTGGGGGTTATGGATGTTACCATTCTTCAATAGCCAAATGAAATTGCTGCCATAAGAAACTTCCAAAACACTAGCACCTACCACCATCCCCACGTCAGAATCAAGCACTCTCCCTGTGCTCCTGAGAGCACTTCAATTTCTCTTTTACGGCATTATGAACCTCCAGTATATGACAGCTTGTTACACTTCTTTCTGCTTTCCCTCTCTGCCCAGGGAGACTTTTCAAAGCAAGTATTTTTGCTTTATTCCTGTTTGATCCCCAGTAGTCCTTTACATGGCACCTTCTATAGCAAGTCTCAATAATTGGATGTTGAATTTAATTAGCTAAAAAAGGTCCTGAGAGTTGTTGACATTGTACTTGTTTATTTAATGTATGTCGTTGTTCAAAATTTGTTACTGGCTTCCAGCCATGACACAGTAATGGATATTGACATACTCTCTTGCCATTAAAAAAAGAGACAATTGGACACAATGTAGGAAGCACCTGTTTGTAAGCATTTAGGGTTTACATCCTCTAGAGGAGGAAACCTGTGAGATACGTTCTGGCTTTTCTCTTACAGGCATTTTCTAAACTATGGCACAGGGAAGTGGAGCCCTAACCAAGAGCAAGTCTCTGGGTGGAGGAAACAGAGGCTGTTACTCAGGGATGCTGAGATGGGTGGAATTTGCAAAACCAGGTGCCAGTGAGGAGAAGGTCGTGCAGGGACGTCCCAGCTATCTGCAGCTGGGTCCTGGTGAATCTACAGCCAAATCTTCAGCTGTGCAAGCACAGGGTAAGTGCCTGCAAAAAGACTAGTAGGCAGATCAGCTTGATTCTTTGAGGCTTGGCTTTAGGCTTTGCTATTGCTTCTAGGGCTGGAACAGCCCTGCTCCTAGGGTATGATCTTCTGGGGTCTCAGCTAAGCCCCGATGATGGAACAAGGTCTCTACTGCAGCTCGCTTCACCTTCAGTGTGTCCTTACGTGTGTGACCTCTGGAAGCTCTTTGAGCTTACAGCCCGAGGGGACAATAAGTGAATATTTTAGACTATCCACCAAGAAATTCAACAACCTAGATGAAATGGTCAAATTCTTTGAAATACACGAATTTTCAAAAATTATTTAACAAGAAAGAGAATGCTTGAATCAATCAATTTATATGGAAATGCAAATGATCTAGGACTGTCAATGCAACGCGGAAAAGAACAATGTTGGGGGAGTTTATGCTACGACTTTGTGACTTGTTAAAAAGACACAGTCATCAAACCGGGATTGTATTAGCCTCAAAGAATCAAGCTGATCTGCCTACTAGTCTTTTTGCAGGCACTTACCCTGTGCTTGCACAGCTGAAGATTTGGCTGTAGATTCACCAGGACCCAGCTGCAGATAGCTGGGACGTCCCTGCACAGCCTTCTCCTCACTGGCACCTGGTTTTGCAAATTCCACCCATCTCAGCATCCCTGAGTAACAGCCTGTTTCCTCCACCCAGAGACTTGCTCTTGGTTAGGGCTCCACTTCCCTGTGCCATAGTTTAGAAAATGCCTGTAAGAGAAAAGCCAGGACGTATCTCACAGGTTTCCTCCTCTAGAGGATGTAAACCCTAAGGACAGACTAATAGATGAATAGAAGAGAACAGAGACTCCAGGCACAAACCACACATGTATGGTCAATTGATTTTTCAACAAAGGTACGAAAGTAATACAACGGGGGAAAGGAAAGTCTTTTCAACAAATGATGTAAGAGTAATTGACTATCTAAATGTAAAAAGATGGTCCTTGAATTGTATTAATACCTTATATGAAAAAAAATTAATTTGATATGGATTATGAACCTAAACATAAAAGCTAAGACTCTAAAGCTTTTAAAAGGAAACACAGGAAAATACCTTTGTGATGGTAGAGTAGGGAAATATTTTATAGACAGGACGTAGAAAGCAATAACCCTAAAAATAGATGAATAAGCTTGATCAAAATGGAAACTCCTGCTAATCAAAAGATAGCATTAGGAAAATAGGCAAAATAGCCTGTGAGACAATACGAGCACTATAAATATCTAACAAAGTACTTATATCCAGAAGATATGCAGAGATGCTACAACTTGATAATAAAAAATCCAATTAAAAAAAATAGATGAGAGACTAGAATAGGCACGGACACAGGAAGATACATAAATGGCTGATAAATACATGAAAAGATGCTCAGTGTTATTAGTCATCAGGGAAATGGAAATTAAAAGTGTGATAAGATACTACTACGCACCCATGACAATCATTTCGCAAACGAATATTTTGGGAGCTTCTTAAAAAGTTAAATATATATCTATCCTATGACCCAGCCATTTTTCTCCTCAATACTTACCCAGGAGAAATGAAAATACGAACACAAAGGCATGTATATGAATGTTTAAAGAAGCTTCTTTGTAATAGCCCCGAAGTGGAAAGAGTGTAAGTCTTTCATCGGTAGGTAAAAGTATAAAAACTTAAAACGTACCTATTGCTCTAGAATAGAACAAATATTGATCCAGGCAACATGGATGCATCTCAGAATCATTATAGTGAATGAAAGAAAAGAGGGGGAAAAAGGGCACATACTGCATAATTTCCTTCACGTACGGGTCTAGGAACTGCAAACCCACCTAGAGTGATGGCAAGCAAGTCAGTATTTGCCTGGGGACAGATGTCCATAACTCCATGTCTTCCATGGGTGTCAGGGCTGTGCTCTTAGTCCAACCCAGCTCATGGTTTGAAGAGCAAGTTGTCATATAAAACTGAAAAGTCAATCTCTAAACTCAAAGTTTGGGGTCTAATTCCAGAATGACACCAGCGGTAACTTCCGTGCATCTCACTGGAAGAACATGTGACACTTCAGAGGATGGCTGTGTCAGAGATCAGATGAGATGACGTGTGAAAAATAATAGCAATTATAAGGCCTGATGGAAATTTAATTTATTCTTATTGTTTGTTATTGACAGCTGGAGAGAAGCCATGAGATTGAAATTTCACGGCTCATCGGTGAGAGCAACCACGGGTGTGCATCAAAATCAGCGGTGTCTGTCTCTCTCTCTCTCTCTCTCTCTCACACACACACACACACACCCCACCCCACCCCACCCCACTCGGGTTCCACAGACATTGGTTCCGGAGATCACAGGCACAGCTCTGAAATGTTTTTCTAATGCCACTGGTGATTTGGAAGCTCGTTCTAGGCTAGGAATCAAATCCTAAAAGATCACTTAGATGGCTCTTCACTGTGACCACTGAAAACGGAGCTCTCACGTGTGCCTACCTGGCTCTTAAAGTCACCTTCCTCGTTTGTCCTGGACAGTCTCAATTTATGCCTATTGTCTTGGCCCAATTATTAAGAGCACTTTCATTTAGAGTGCCGTGAGCTGGACGGTACATTAACATTGAATTAATATTTACTGATTAGGATCTAGAAGGTGGGAGTTATTTCCACTTTAAAAGTAAGGGAAATCTGTGTACTGGGCTACCACGTTGCTTGAAGAACGGACGCCTGGTAAAGGGTTAGGGTTCGGGTTTGAGTTTGGGCTCGGGTAAACGAGACTGAACACTTACATCATGCTTACTTTGTGCCCAGCACTTTCTAAATGCTTTGCATGTATTATCTCATATAATTTTCCAAAAGTGCTTGGAGGATGCTAATCCTTTCTTAGTATTACAGATTAGCAAACATAAGAGGCTGAACATCTTTCCCAAGGCCATGCAACAACTGAGGAGAAGAAGGGGACCTGAACTCTGGCACCCTGGTGGCTCTGGAGTCCCTGCTTTTCCGCCACACCTTGCATCTACCAGGGGTGGCTGCCTCCTCTTTGTTCATTGAACAAGCTGCCACGTCCATCTAATGGTTTTCTTTCTCTGCAGGAAGAGAGAAAGCCCCTATCGTGCTCCCCTTCCACCCACTTTTGCTGTCCCCCACTCCAAGCAAGATCCACTGCCTTATTTTTAACTGGGTCGCTATTCATGCTGCTGCCTGTGTTTGTATCAAAATAATTTCCCCTTCTGCCTCTTTTGCAGACGAGGTGGGACCGGCCCCAGAAGCTAAGTGGTTAGGCCAAAGGGTTTTTGTTTGTTTTTTAATTTAATGCTGCTTTCTATTTGCTCTTGTGGTATAACAGGTAACAGAGCACAGAAAGCCCTTTATCCAGTTAGTAGTGGCCTAAGGTGAAGGCAAAAAAAAAAAAAGCACAATTCAAGTTTTCTGTGGCTTCTGAATCAGCTGTAATGGAATGTAAGTGCAATGCCAAAACCTGTTAAAAATAGAAACTCTCCAGTGTCCGGACTCTTCTCCAGCTGGTCTGTGGGAATGCAGACAGTAACTCATCGCTAAGGAGGGTCGCTGTTAATTAGTGGGAAGATGTCATGCCTCTCACAGGGTAGTAAATGAAATGGCTTAGAGTTTACAGCGGAACCTCTGAGGTTGCCAGAGAATCCCAGGTTGCTCCCTAAGTCTGCTTACTCTGGCTTCACTGAGAGTCCACTCGTCACATAAAGCTGCCACTCGCCTTGAAGGATGCAACAGGAAGAACAAGTGCAGTGGCCCTCGCTAGAAGTGGCCTCAGGGAACATCTGAGAAAAGAAGAAGAACCGGCCATGCATCTGCAGGAAGGACAAGGGACATTCTAGACTCCGCTTGAGAGAAGTAAGCCGAAAACCAGGGAAGAGACCACCCCCTCGACTCCTAACTGTGGGTGGGGAGGGGCCCAGGCTTGGATGAGCTGCGTCCTGGCCAAGGGCCTACATAGCTTGACTTTGGCTGTGTCAGTAATGTCAAACTTTCGTGGGCGAAAATGCTACAAAAATAAATGTGTTCAAGGAGTGAGTTTACTAAAATTCCAGAACCCCTTGGCTCATCAAGGTTCTATTTACCAGGTAGAATCAACACCACAAGAGAAAGCCTTGCAATACTTTTCACAGCTAGTACTTATTACCCTTTGTAAGGATCCCAAACTCAACCCCTTCCCAGGAAGCATGGCCTCCCAAGAGGAATCGGCTTTGGGCCTTGCGCAAACCACTGAACTCTCCAAGTCCCTCTTGCCTTATCAATATAATGAGGATGATCACACTTATTGTCACAGGGCTGCTTCTTTTGGCAATTAAATAATAAGTAGGTGCAAGAATCAAGATGGGTGACTAAGCACATACATGGCTGAATGCGTTAATTGAAATCAATGTAACATAAATGATTGGCATCACTAAATTAGAAAGAGTGATAATTATTCTGATTCTCTCTTTCTTTTTTACCCTCCCTCCTTCTCTCTCTCACTCTCTTCTTTCCTTGACAGGGTCTCAGTCTGTCACCCAAGCTGGAGTGCAGTGGCATTATCATAGTTCACTGTAACCTCAAACTCTTGGGCTCAAGACGTCCTCCTGACTCAGCCTCCTTAGTAGCTAGGACTACAGGTGTGTGCCACCATGCCCAGCTAGCTTTTTTAATTTTTTGTAGAGATGGGGGTCTTGCTATGTTGTCCAGGCTGTTCTCGAACTCCTGAGCTCAAGCCATCCTCCTGCCTTGGCCTCCCGGAGTGCTAGGGTTACAGGCATGAGCCACCATGCCTGGCCTTTTTCCTGTTTGTTGACACATTTTCTCCCTTGGTGATCTTGGCTGCCTTCAGGATCCTGCAGATCACTCCTATGCCAATAACTACGCCCTCTTGCCCATGTGTGTACCTTCCTCTGCTTCCAGCTGCCTGCTTAATGTTACAGTGTTATCTCACAAATATCTCAACTGGGACTCTAAAATCGACCTCATTGTGCCCCCCACCTTCCTCTACTTAGTAGGTTTTCCTAATAAAAAGGTGTGCACGGAGATGTCTCTCTCTCTCCTGCTCACTAAGATTGAGAAACTTCCTTGCCTGTGATTTCTTCCCTTCCTTTATCTCTCTGTCTAGGCTGAGCTCCCATGAGCCTAGAAAGAGTAGAGACAGACTATAAGATCAGGACTACAAATTCTATTTCCCAGTGACCATCGTGCAGCCCTGGGAGGGTACAGTGACATCTGCTCTACAACTTTATTGGAGAATAAGGAGGATCCCATAGAATAATAGATACAGCAACCATTTATAAAAGCACAAAATTTTATATACTTTAGTGAAGTAGCTAGTGTACTTATATTCAATTAAATAAACATGTATTAAGCTCCTACCTCTACTATACACTGGGCAATGTACCATAAATGGAATATTCTCTTCCCTACAAGTGCTGAGAGGTATGACCAATTTTTAGCCCCAGTAAATGCAAAATGATGTCATCTACTCACATGAAGACAGAAGAGTGACAATCTTGGAGATGGCTTACCTCTCCAAATAGCTTGCTATATAATTTTGGCAAAGTCCTTGCAGCAACTCAATCCTTAGATTTCCTAGATCGTTCACAGAACTTCTTTCTCAGATTATTATACCCCGTTCTGTGTCTCCGTTTGCGACTTTTATCACCGCCATGGAACTCTGGTTCTAAGAGGTTGATCCTCCCTTGAAAACTGGCTGCGCCCCTTACTTCCTGCCTTTCCCTTCCCTGAGCTCTGCTGGCTTCCACGCATCTCTTTTTGTTGTTGTTAACCCTTAATGCTTTAATAAACTCAGAGGTCAAATCAATAAAGCCAAGATCTCGACCAACTGTGGTCATGCCAAGTACCAAAGCGATATTTACAAAAGGGTCATCATTGAAGTTCTTGTGATTCGAGCAAATTCCCCTTTGGGCTAATTTCATGCTTCATTTCTGAATTCCCTTTGCAGTTTCTACTGAATGCCATCATGATTATGGAGTTTTTCCCCCCTTGCTTCATCCTAAGAGTTGGTGACAGGCAACAAGCCTAAAACAGCCATTCCATTTCATGAGGGAAAGAGGCTGCATGTGTATACCCGGATTGAAACCATCTGCTAGAATCTTCCAGCAGTGTGCTCAGGAATGAAATGGTGGAGAGTTTTTCAAGCATCTCACTCAGTGAAAGGTAAGTGAGTATTTATGGGAGGAACAGAAACAAATAAGAAGGCAAGCTCTTATTAACATTCCATTACTATGTCACACTGGTGACATAGCGCTGGCATGTTCCAGTATACAATATGCCCAGTGATTTGCTTGTAGAAAATTAACCAGTTCATTGGCGATTGGCACAGAGATTTTGGAGGAGACCGGAACCCATTTTTCAGGTCCATCCTTCAACCCCAACATGCCCACTCCCACAGAATCATTTATGGACAATCCATCTTTTCTTCTTGAATGGCAGGCTTTGCAATTGCTTCTAATGAGTATGCTTCCTACTCCGGAGACCAAAAATGGTTTGGAAGGAAAATAAACAGAATTGTCCTAATTTTAACTATCAATTAGTTGAAAAAGCACCTGAAAAAAAATGCAAGATTTACCTTGAATTGGTGTATGCATACACATCGGTATATGCGGCACTAGTTTGTTCTTTTTTTATTGTATAGTATTTCACAACACAGTGTATTTACCTGTTCAACAGGTGATGGGCATTTGTGTTTCCTATTATGGGGTTATTACAAGTAAAGCAGGCATGAGCATTCTTACAAATATCCTTTGGCAGACATAAGCCCTTTTTAAAGAAATCAAAATGTCTGATTTAATGAATTAGAGCATATTTTCTAGCTTGGAAGAAGAAGACAATGTGATCTATTGAAATGAGAGGCTGAGGATACTGGACTCTGATGAGATGAATCCAGAGGTTAATTATGCAAAATTGTGGCATTTCCATCTTTGGTATTCTCAGGTCTGCCTCTTTCTCATTTTCTGCCTGCACTCAAATAACTAATACTTAGGTTTAAATAACAATGACACTACTTTCCTGATGTTATATGCATATTTACAGGAAACAAAGGGATCTATTTTTGATAGAGAAATTTTAGAAATCAGTAAGGTTCAGGAGATAGTTTCTGAGTAGGGAAGAGAGCTTTTCAGTACCAGAAAATCACAAAATAAACATCTTTCTTGTGAAGCCAGCTCTTAATGCAAACTCCCCCCCAAAAGGGGTTGCCTTTTTATAGTAATCTAATTTTTTAAAATGCTGATAAAGACCTTTCGTTCCATCTATAATTCTCAGGTTTTTGCTATTGTCTAATTGCAAATTTTCAGCATTAATTGCAACCCTACCCTTCTTGTCACTGTCAATCTAGGGCATAGGTAATAAAAGATTATAGTTGCTTTAACAGGACAGCATACTAGGGGGAAGTTTTTCAGTAGAGTTTCAGAAAGTTGTTCAGTTGCTCTGAAAGAGCAAAAACTGATAAATATTTGCTTCCTTTCTATTATATCCATGGCAGGCAACCAAGGGAGCAGGTGAAAGTACTTTTTCAGTGACATTATGGGGCCAGTCTTTTTTAAGCAAGATTGGGAAGAAGGCAACACTTCTATTTGGCCGCCTTTTGTCTTTTCTTTCCCAACCTACTCCCCATACTTTCTGCCTCACTGAGCTTCCTTTTTACAAGGAAGTAAATTAATGAAGACCCCACTTGGAAGAAAACTTGTGGCCGAAAGCGATCCTAACTCTCCTTGCATCCACCCAGCCAACCAAGCATCCGCCAGATGCTGGGCTTGGATCGTCGGCCAGTCTCTTACACTGTGGACTTTGATTCTACGTTTGAGTATTTTCAGTGATTTGGGATTCATAAAGCCAAGCAGCCACCTCATTCTGAAAACGTAACAAAGTTACCTTATTGGGAGGTAACCAACAAGTAGTTTTAATAAGTTAACATTCTTTTGCTATTCTCCTGATTTGATTCCACATTGCTATAATATTTTTTCCCATCCATTGGAAAAACAGGATATTAAAAACAAAAGGCAATTTCATCTGTAAAGGTCTTTTAAGACTAGACTCAAAAACCTGGACAACATGAAGGACGATGGTGACAGCTGACATTTTTCTATCTGACTTGGAACAGGAGAAAGATTTCTCTGCAAGTGACATGGTCCTGAAAAGGCAATCTAGTCATCCTCAGATTAGGTGAAGCTTTGCAACTTGGGGCCCACAGATGTGTTTTGTTTGGCCAGCACAACAGTTCTAAAATAATGAATTAGTTGCCAAATTTTAAAATTAGACTATTTCACATAACATTTGAGTCTGGCTTATCTTAACAGAAAGACGGTACTTAATAATTTTCATAATCTTTTTTTTTCTTAGCTTTAAAAGAGTATCTTTAGTAATTACTAGTTCCTATGGTAAAAAAAAAAAAACTTTTTGGAATTAAATGATTCCTTCTATTTAGCCTTAGTATTTTTTTCTTCTGTTAAATAATTTACATTTAATACTTCTTTGAAATAAAAACTATATCCTGAATCAAGGACCAGAGATGGCAAAAAACATATATATAAAAATAAAAATATATATGATCTATTTCATAATTTTCTTTTCTCCATCCATTCACTCATCCATCTATCCTTCCATCTAAAGAGATGTATACATTTGTGTTGGTCAAATGATAATGGTGGGATTTTAGATAACTTTTAACTTTCTTCTTTGTATTTTTCTGAGTTACTTGAATTTTTTATATTCAACACATATCATTTTCATTTATCAATAGTCCTTCTCCTTTAAATAAGTCCTTTAAAATTAAAATATATCTCTCTTATCTCTTAAACTGAACTTTAAATGAATGTGTAATTTAAGTGAAATCTAAATTAATGGTGCACTTCATTTTTCAGATAATGAGAAAAGTTTTAAAATCTGAACTTCTCAATTGTATAGGCTCAATTGTATAGGCTACCAACCTTATGTATTTAGCTCTTTTTAATAATTTAGAAAAATATATATTTTATTTGTTTTATTGGTCAATATCCTCTGGACATATGGGCCAAGACATAAAAAATTTCCACAAACAAATTCTCACCAAGACATACTGGATGAAGTTTTATGGTAAAATGCAGTAAGATAACACTCTTAAATAAGGACTTAAAAATCACAGGCAGATGTCCTTTCTGGAAATATGGCAATCTAGAGCACTGAAAAATCTTTTGCAAGAGAACACCTAGACACACTGGAAAAATTCAGTAAGGTCTCTTTTACATGCATGGTTAAGCTTGCAAGATAGTAAAAGAATTCTCCAAGACACAAAAACAAGAGGTAGCTGAAAACCAAAATATTAATGTAACACTGACTCTAAGCTGCCTTATGGGCATTTGTTGATCTTCACAATCAAGAGATGTGGGTTTCAGGAATCACATCAAGATGGAAGATGAGGCCTTGGGCTTACATAAGACTGGGGGGAATATAAACTGGGATCCCTGCATGCAAGCTGGAACCCTCAAAGGGCCAGGCCTTCAATGGAAAGGTGGATGACTAGGAACCTTGCCAGTTTCAGCCTGGATACTGTCTGTGGGAGAGAAATGTCTCTGTTGAGGACTGAACAATAACAAAAATAAAGCACATCAAAACTTGTAGAATGCAGCCAAAGCAGTGCTTGGAAATTTGCAGCCTTAAATACCACTAGAAAAGAAGAAAGCCGCAAATTAATGAACAAAGGATTTGTCTCCGTTCTCTAGAAAACAAAGACTAAGGCAAGGCTTAAGTGCTAATGCTTTATTTGAGATGTCCCAGGGCAGAAAGAATGAGAGAAAAGGACGATGAGACAGGGCTGGATGAGAAGTGGCAGGAAGTGACATTTGCATGTGCTGCTGTTGCCTTGCGACACACCTTGATGAGACCCAGCTGTCTCCTTGGCAGGTGTACCCACTTGGCCACTGCTTTATATCTCCAGAAAGGCCATACAGAGAAACAGCGCCTCAAAACAGAATCCTGAGGAAGCAGTCCCCTTAGCGTAGGCCCGTGGGAAGAGAACAGCCCTGCAGGACAGGCATAAAATCCCATCTGAATCTGTCTTCCCTGTATTTCCTACAGAACAAAAGGAATTGGCGAAAACCCACTGAAACTGGGGAAAAGAATGGGAAAAAAACCCTCTTCCGGGCCCGGTGTGGTGGTTCACACCTGTAATCCTGGCACTCTGGGAGGCTGAGGCAGGAGAATCGCTTGAGGTCAGTAGTTCAAGACCAGGCTGAGCAAGAGCAAGACCCTCGTCTCTACTAAAAATAGAAAAATTAGCCAGGTGTGATGGCGTGCACACCTGTAGTCCCAGCTACTTGGAAGGCTGAGGCAGGAGAATCGCTTGAGCTCAGGAGTTTGAGGTTGCTGTGAGTGCAATGACAGAGTGAGCCTGTGTGTCCAAAAAAAAAAAAAACCTCTTCCCCAAGGGGAAGGGACATACTTATTGGGTTCAGACCTATAGACTGCGGACAAGGCAGATCACTGAAAGACTCCTGCCCAAAGACCCAAGGATGCGGTACCTGCCAAAGAGAGAGGCTTAGTCTGAACATCAGAGAACACCCATGTCCTATGCCCTGGAACCAGTCTAACACACACTCGGTCACAAGGAATAATAGTCTACCGAGGGAGAAGGGCAAAAGCAAGAAGAGAGGCCCTCATTGTGTGTGTGTGCATTGTGTGTACATGTGTGTGCATTGTGTGTACATGTGTGTGCACACCTAGCACACCGAGGCTTCACATGAGGCAGCCTGCCTGGCACCCAGACTGGAGCAAGGTGTCCAGTCACATGAAGACTCGAGTGCCACTGGCCCACCCCATGCCCCCACGCAGCACTTCAACACCCACACACTGCTCTGCTTCTTGTCCAGATGCTCTTTTCTTGCAGCACAAAGGGAAGACCTAAAGCTGAAGAGAGAACAGACACTGAGAAGCCCCCGTGGCTTTTTCCACGTAACATAATTCTCTGAAGCTTCATCCAGAGTCTGTTGCGTGTAGCAGTAGCTCACTCCTTTCCATGGCTGAGTAGGGATGTACCACGGTTTGCTTCACCATTTACTCACTGAAGAATAGCTGGGTTGTTTCCCAGGTTGGGGCTATTACAAACAAAGCTTCTATAAATATTCCTGTACAGGTTTTTGTGTGAGCATAAATTTCCATTTCTCTGGGATATATGCCCAGCAGTGTAATTACCGGGTTGTATGGTAGTTGCATGTTCAGATTTTGAAGACATCGCCCAAATTTTCCAAAAGAATGGCACAGTGGTCCAGAGAGGAGATTCTGGAGCTAAACTGACCAATACCCACTGTTCTTCAGCTGTATGTGACCTTGGAAAGTGAGCAAATCTACCCAAGACAGTTTCTTCATTTGTAAAGCTGCACTTTTTCATAGGCTGTTTTGCTAAATCGTCTGGGGGCCAAAAGAGATTACACACACACACGTGCTTAGCATGTGGCCACGGAGAACTTGAAATATGGCTAGTACGATTGAGGAAGTGAAGCTTTTCATTTACTCAATTTAAAATCATTTAAATTTAAATAGCCACATGTGGCTACTCTAGTGGGCAGCACAGATTTACATTGCTATAAAATGAAGATTGCAACAATCCTCACAGGGTTGGTGCAGAGGAAAAACAAATATGAAAATCTGCTTTGAAGACACCGTAGTACACAACCTAAGGAGATATTTGTAGTAAATACACTAACTTAAAGGTGTTTTGGATACAGGCCAAGAAAGTTTTTCTCTCCCTTCCAACTGTGAGCTGCAATTTTCTTTTTTGTTGTTATAGGCATGACTAGAAGAACAAACGCCAACAAGCAAGGAACAAAATGGGGGAGTGTGGTGTCAGGAAGCAAAAAGTGAAAAAGTGCAGCCAGGTTTTCCCCACTGTGTGACACATGTGCACACAGCCACACGGTGCAGAGCTCTGTTGCCTGCTGAGCTCTGCCCTACAAAGTGGGTTGGTACCGGGGGCTGTGCACGGGAAGTGGTTTCCATCCACCGTCTCTTGGAGCACAGCCTCACAGAACTCATTGTTGAGATAGGTCACCAATGGGAATAGATGGCGGCATGAAAAATTCATCCCTGGTGAGCCCTGTCTCTGGTGCCCTTCACAACATTAGCCAGGGAAAGTGGAGGAGGTTCATCGACAGGCAGTTATTGTTCCCCCATGTGAATTCCATGAAGAAAACGAACCTTCCCTCCATCTTGGAAATAGGGTCGAATGGCCTGCCTGGGTCCTCGGCAGGTTTGTGTCATCTACATGGCACCAGGAAACTCACCTCCCTTCTTCCTATAAAACAGAAGACCATGACTAGATGGCCTAAGACCCCCACCAGGACCATAATTCATTAGTTATCACCAACATTTGTACGTTTGCAACTTCAAGGGACCAACCATTCCCTGATGTGTATTATAATTACAGTTGTAGAGGTGAGAACCCAGAGGTGCAATATGACTATGGGTTGGTCAAACTCCCACAATAAAATAAGACAGTGGCAGAACTGGAAATCTTCAAACACCAAGCCCTTGGGTCTCTGCCCCACACTATGTTACTCTGAGCTCATTTAGAAGAAAGCATTGCTCCAGGCTGGAAACTGAAGTACCCCGAGAATCGAGCTGCTCATCTCTCCTGCTCCTGCCCTTTCCTGCTCAGCCCTACAACTGTTACCCCAGCCTTGGCCTGCACGTAGTACGAGCGAGAAGGAAAGCAGAACGAGAGGTAGGATGCTTCAAAGTTTCCATCTGTTCAGAAAAAAGGCACTTAGGGTTTCAGAAGAGCCAGCATCCTTACAGAATCACAAACAGTTAAAGAAAGCAAGGTTGGAGAGATGAAGTGACTCATCCCAGGTGACAAGGGTATAGCTAGTAAGTACAGACAGCACAGCCTAGGAACTAAGGCCGACCAGAGCTCCAGTCGCAGCTCTGCTGCTTACTGGCTGGGAAACCACGGTCAAGGCAGCCTCTCTGGACTATTTTCCTCATCTCTGAAGGTCACGATACCAACATTGTAGGGTTATTGTGAGATTAAACTAGACAATGTCCGCAACATTGCTGTCCAAAATAAGAGCTTAATAGAAGAGAAAATGTACACGTTTGGGCTAGAACCCAGATCGTGCGTTTCAATCCAGGGCTCTCCCCAGAACGACATGCCGATTCTCCCTCCTACCCCAATGCCAGCCCGCTCCCTTAAGCCCTCTAATTAGCTAAATAAAGAGTGCAGACAGGGCCTATGTGAAAAAATGCTTTCTGAGCCAAGTGAAATCCCCAGGGAAGTGAAGAAAACCACATGGCCAATTACCATAGCATCATTTCATTCCCTCGGAGTGACTAATACCCAGAGACAGTCACTTAAACACTAATTGCAGGAGAACAGGTAGAAATCATGTTAAATGAGCCCATCTTTATTCCTGGAAGAAAAGACAGCAAGGCTCTCTGATCCACGAGTGCGCCCGCCCCTTAGTCATAGACGGAAAGAGAGGGTGGCTTCCGTTTCCTACGGAACATTGGACTTCGATGGCATCGAGAGCTGTTGCTAAGCTGGCCAGCAGACGCGCAGCGTGGGGCTGAATCGCCGGTGTGACAACGTGCCAGCTCCCTTCCGACAGCTTTTGATTTTCCTGAATTCAAGCATCGCATAAAACACTGGTGCCTGAGTGCTGCAGAGAGACCACCGGCCCCACAGGTCCCACCCACAGCCTCCAGGCCTGTGCTGGGGGAGGAGAGAGCTCCTGCTTTAGAGGGGCTTACGGAGCCTTCTGCACCGAGGGTTGCTGTGAACCGTCACTGCCATCACCTAGCCTGTTCTCTTCTTTCCTGTAGCTTACTTTCCTTTCTTCCCTCTTTTCCTTCTTGCCTCCCACCATTCTTCCATGGGACACCAATGTGGGGAGAGTTTGGTTGTTTTACAACAGCTGGGGAGGACAGGTAGGGAGGGAGATGGATTTCCTTCATTTTCTAATTCTGGCCTCCTTCATTTCCTACAAAGCGACTGTGAGCATTTTTCACTGGTCATCCGAGGCTCTCTTACCCCCCGCAAAGCCACATTCACCCCACCTGCAAGCTGTCAACTCTTCCTGTCAACCTTTCCTAATCCCTACTGCTTATATCCTACCTGTTCCCTAAGTCCCAGGTCAACTGGCACCTCCCAAGGAAGCTAGGAGTGTTCCGTAGCTGCTTCAGCCCTCGCAGAGCAACTGTCTCTTCTTTAGGAAAAATCAAAGTTTAGCTCATCATTATATACAAAGTGTATTGTGCACCTTAATTTAGACTCCCCATTCCGATTTAACAATCCTTAAGGAAATGGACCCAAACTTCTGTCTCTCCCATATCCTGCACAGGTGTTCTGGTATGATGCTAGGCGCAGAGTTATTTGCCTATTTGAGACCTGCTTAAAACAGAAAATCCACTTCCGAGTCCTACACACCAGTGTTTGCATGAGGGTATGAGGATCATGTCTGGAACCCCTCCAGTGTTCCAGCACTGAACGGGCCACTGGCCACACAAGAAACTCTCTTCTGTCCAGACAGTGCGTCCCTCTTCTTCCTGAGGAGCTGGCGGGAACATCTATAACTGACCTTATTCTTACGGTGCAGATAATGAAAACAGGGTGTGTCCCCCTGAGCTAGCAACTTCCTGCCTGTCGCAGCTCAGCTTAAGCTGAATTTCCTTCTGTGGCCTTCCTCAGACTGGGTAACTCTAAGTTCTTTCATTTCTTCCTAAAAAAAAATGGAAGGAAGAATGCTACGGTAACCGAGTCAGGTCTCTCGGGATGATCTCTTGAATCTATTTCCAGTTGGTGGTTGGGTGTTTCTGATGGGCAGGCAGCTCTCCCACAGCCCTGCCCAGGGAACAGGCTCCCTGCACCCGTGGCTCTGCCACCCCCGAAGGCCTTGGAGTGATCGCATCCAAGAGACAGTGGCAGGGACACATTGTGACTTTCATGGCTCCCTGCATGGGCCCCTTCTTCCATGCAAAATATTAAAAATTATATTTTATGAATGTGTTGGTATAAAGATGACTATTTTGTGTATGAATACATTGTCTTTGACCTAAAAGTTTATTTTTTTAAATTCTGATTTTAAAGAAAGAAAAACATCTCCATGAAGCCTTAAAAGTATTGTGGTCTGTAGGTGCCACACTCATCCTGTCTGTGCTTATCTCTTCCTGGTCTGACCCGAGTGGTGTTGTCTGCCCTTGGCCCTGGGTCCAGCTCATGCTGCCTTGCTTTGCCATGTTGGTTTGTCCATGTCAACCTCCCCAGACAGATGGCAAGGTCGTGGGCCTTTTGTGAGCTCTCTAGCAGGCTGCACTGTGCCTTGCCTGGACCTAGGGCTCTAGACATATTGATGACACAGCTGTGCATGATTGGGAAAGCTCTGGAACTCACTAAACCTCAGTTTCCCCATCTGTAAAATGGACTTCAAGAACTGAACCCCTCTCATAGTACTGCATGAAGATGCAATTAGATGATTCGATGTGCTTAAAATAGCATCTGGCACTTGGTAAACACTAAGTAAAGCTTAACTTTTTTTATCATTTTGTTTTAAGATGACAATGACTCATATTTATGGAATACTTGGGTTTCTCTAAAAACTGCCACAGGATCCTACCATGGCTATAATTTTAATGTTTCACTGCAACCGAAACTTGTTTATGGGAAACGTTGAGGTTTAACAGAAATGTTTTAGAATGAGACAGACGTGGATTTAAAGCCCAGCTCTGCCACTCGCCAGCTGGGGATGTGTGATTCATATTTAATCTTTCTGAGTGTCTTAATCCATTTGGGCTGCTACGACAAAGTGCTATAAACTAGGTGGCATATAATCAACAGAAATTTATTTCTTTTAGTTCTGGAGGCTGGAGAGTCCAAGATCGAGGTGCTGGCAGATTCAGTGTCTGGTGAGGGTCACTTTCTGGTTGATAGATGGCTCTTTCTATCTGTGTCCTCACAGGGTGGAAGGGGAAGGCAGCTCTCTGGGGCTTCTTCTATGGGGGCACTCATGCCAAACCTCAGGGCTCTACCTTCAGGACCTAATCACCTGCCAAAGTTCCCACCTCCTAATACCATCACATTAGTGATTACGTTTTAACATGTGAATTTTGGGGGGACACAAACATTCGGCCCATAAAACTGAGACTCTGTCTTCTCATTTGTAAAATCAAACAATAATAGCATGTACTTCACAAGTATTAAAAAGCTGCCCTGGTGTCCCTGTCACCAGGCTGCCTTATTTTTTTGTTGTTGAGGAAGAAGGTTAGTATCTAAACAAATACCTCCAACTCACCTGTGGTTACTAAAGCTTCAAGTCCTCGTTAGAGACAAGCTTTGGTGCTCAACTCAAGAATGCTAGCTCCCTTCCTTTGTCCTACTAAAATAGAACACTGAACACCTGGAAGGGGTAACACGTAAGTTCTTCCTGAGTCATTAAAACCTTAACCTAAATGTGCTTCTTGCCTCCAGAGAGCAGGCTCTGTCAGCAGGGCAAGGAGAGCAGATTTAGGAACGCAGGGCTGGGGCAAAGGTCTGGGATGCTGAGGGCTGACTTTGTTTCTGTTCATTTGTTCCTGTGGCATTGGCATCGCCATAATATGACAAAGTTCTCTTGATTTTAGAGGATCTCACTCCCTGTGAAACTCTTCTCTAGTAAATGAAGTCATAGAGTGAGTAATTCAATTCTTTCAAGTCTTCGTGGTCAGTGGTCTAATATTCAATTGACCTGAACACTGAAAACAATAATCACACCTTTTGCCATTTGTTGGGGACACATGATAACCACATATGGGACAACCTGGGTAAGAGCCCAGGACCTGATTCCAATCCTGCCTTTCCCAAATACCAGCATGATGAGCCAAATCACTTGATCTTGGGATTCCTCTGTTTCTTCCTTTATAATTTGAGAAATAACAGTTTCTACCTTTTAGGAGTGTGTGCCTGAGGTAGTGCGTATCAAGTGTACAGTGTCTGGCATGTGATAATTTTGCAAAAGCATCACATCTCAGTACAGCAAAGCCACACACGCTACATAATTGCTGGAAGCTGGAAACACACTAGGAACAGTGGTGCCTTCCAGCTGTCACGTGAGCAGGGACCGAACCATCACCCACAATGACTGGTACAGCCACGGGAAGCACACCTGCCTCACCTGCTGGCAAATCCAGAGTCCAGATAAATCCTGCTTGATACAAGAACATATGAAGAGAGGGAGAAACATAGGAATGGCAAAAAATGATCACAAAAAAAGCCAAATTCAAGTGGCTACTAGTCGTATCTATGAAATATGACTACCCTGGGAAAGGAGCAACCAGAAAACAAGACAGTTCCTGAGGAACTTTCTAAGAAGTGAGAAAACAAAGAGATACATGTGTTCCTTAAAGCAGAGAATATTGCAAAGATTCCAGTTCATCTCATATTTTTAATCAATATCACATTCTAATGGAATTTTCTTTGACACTTAAAAATAATGTTATAAATTTAACCTGTAAGAAAAAAATGGTTAGGAAAAAGAAGGATGATTGAATAAATGGAAAAAGGAAAAATAACAACAACAAAGAAACAATAGGCAATATGATAAAATGCTTCATCACATATCAAAGAAATACAGCCAGAAGTTACATAGCCTTTGATTCCACATTGGAAAACATGGAGCACTCCCTGTGTTTGGAGTTTATTACAAAGATGAGTAAGGAGGCAGGGACAGAATTCGGAATAGCCTAGTAGAAAATGAAAACCCAAAGATCAGCAATTCCATAACATGTCAACTACAGACAGCCCCACAAACTCTAATAAGTTTCTGCAGAGGAAACACTTGCCCTTAAACCTTGAAGGTGGCTCTGTAGACCCTTATTTCAAAGAAAGGGGAGGAACTTGGCTGTGATATTATTAACATGATGCTCCTTAAGATCTTGCTCTCTAAAAACACATGTCTGGACCGGAGGGAAATGACCATGAAGAGATGACACCCCGGATCCAGACACTGTTCTTCTAACATAGAAAACGGAAGAGTTAACAGAAGGAAAACCAAGGGCGGTTTGGCTGCAGAGACAGTGCAGCTGAACCTTCTCATCAATTGTGTGGCTGTAACAAGCGTTTGCAGCGACGACGGTTTATTTAAGGAATTAACGAAGAAATAAGTTGTTCTGCCCACAGTCATCTCAGCTGCCAAAACCTGACTTATTGTCTTACCCTAAGATGATCCTAGGAAAAGAATGATCCAACTTCTACCACAGTGTCAACGACTCCTTCTGGGCTTTGCATTAACTCCTTCAGCATGTTAAAATTGTTCCCGGAGCCTTTTCAGAACAGACCTAGTAATTGCAGTAGCCTCCCAGATGAGGTTAGGGTTAGTGTGTGTGTGGGAGGGAGGGGTGTCTCTCTCTCCCTGTTTTCTCTTTATCTACTAATTTACACAAGATTGAATGATTCCATGAAAGCCAGATTGGTCTGTCTAAGCCCGTAGAAGTGTCTTTCTTCTCACTGACCCACTGCTACTTCCCGGACTTCAGGAGACTGAGGTCTTTGATAGTTAAAGAAATATGCTCTGGAGATCAGTCTGGAGGGAGCTCTCAAGCATGAGTCTCTGGAGCTGTAACCTAATCATGTTGCCTTGGCAGCGAAGGCGAGATCCCCTGCTGACTTGTCAAACTCTCACATGGACGTTAAGAAGATTAAGATAATAGCATGCCTAACGTAGCTAATGAGAAAGATTTAAAACAATTGGCAGAAATAGATTGAGTTATGAAATGCTTATTATGGATAATGATTCTGTGTCATGAAAACAACCTTTGGGGTCAGCTTAATTTCACACGCCAAGGGGAGAGGAGATGCCACGATGACAAGGCAGAGAGGGAGACAGAGCTGGCAACGCTGTGCCCAGTGCCCAAGCCCAGAGGCTGACAGCAAGCTCTTCTGGGCCTGCCCCGGTGCCAGCCCCCCCGAGCACACCCCAGTACTGATCATGGCCAGTTTGGAAAGGGTGTAGAGGTCGCGGAAGTGTCAGGTCACACCCTACGTCTTGGACATTGGAGGGGGTGCACCTGTGCCCAAGTATCCTAAATAAATTTTTCTAAGTATAGGAATAATCACCACAATCTTCCTTCTTTCCAGCACAGGGAGATGAGCAATGTGCCAGTTGTCTTTCTGTTCATTTTTCCAGGACAAGGGCAAGAAGAGCATAGTGTCACCCACAGGGAAATAAGGTCCCTTTTGGGCCTGGGGCTGGGGGAGCAGCTCCTGTCCCACCCTGCTCCCCCTTTGCCATCCCACACTGCTCCTTGTGGTCGTCTGGGGTTGTCAGCAGCAGCCACCCCTGCACTGTGGCCCCTGCCCTGCCCATGTGCTCCAGGCTGGCTCCCACCTCTCCCTAGGAGACACCTGGGCCTGGGCGTGGGTTTGTAGAAGACCCCTGCTGGTCTCCACCCCACATTTGTCATCTATGTAGAGGACGGAGCCACCGGAGAGCCCAGGGGCTTTCCTCAATGCCATCTGCCTTCCCTGCTCCCCACCAAACCCCCTTTCCCTTCAAGAGGGAAGAGACAAGATTGAGTTTGCAGTGGGAAATGATGAAGTTGTGAATAAAGTCTTTGGCATGGATTGGCCCTTTGATCTTTAGGTGGGATCTCAGGTAGGCTCTTCAGTGGGATCCACAGGTGGGAGGCTCAGATGAGATGCTCAGGTGAGATGTTTAAGGTGAAAAAGCAGCAGGCTGCTCTCCTGCATTTTGCTGGTGAAATGGTGTAACAGACCCCTGAGAAAGTTATCTGGCAACATCTTTAAAACCGAAAGCATACATGCCCTTCGAACCAGCAATCCCCCTTTTAGGAGTCTCCCCCACAGAAGTCAAAGCATCTATGTACATAAGGACCTCTGTAAACAGCGTGTGCCGTGTGTGCAGGCAGAAGCCTGGAAACAAGGAAGCGCCCACTGACAGAGGAAAGGATGACTACAACAGACTACAGACTACGGCTGTCAGAAAACTAAATGGAGATCCAGGCAAACACAAATCAGGTTGTGAACATGTGTTTTCTTGGGAGAAATTGGTGAGGCTGAAGTTGGCGTATAGGACAAGAGATGAAGAGCTGGCCAAAAAACAGAATTAAAAAATTAAAATAATTTATTAAATTAAAATTTAAAAAAATTCAAGCAGATTGTAGAAGTGGGGGAAGTAGACTTGGAGATGGAGGTTTGCCTGCAGGAGGTTTGTGGGAACTGTCCTCAATGCCACACCTGTGGGGGAGGGGAGGCAGCAGGGTGGGGCAGAGGGAGGAGTGGGGCTGCGCTGCTGTCAGGACAAAAGCCTCAGCCCACCCCAGTGGAGCTGGCATTGCCCTGGACAACTGTCCCGAATTAGGACGGCAACCAGTTGTTGGCCGTGGACTGCCCCCAGGCGGAGGGCAGCCACCAGGAGTGGGATTCAGCTGTGAGCTGCCAGCCACCAGCTCTCCCAGCACCGGGGCAAGGGACCCAGACGGTGCATGGCAGCATCCACTGCTTGGGTGTGTGATCACATGTATGCATATCTGTGAAGTTATAAATACATGTGTGTGCGTGTAAATATACAATGGAAAAGAGTAAGCAGGAGAAAAGTGGGGCCTCTTTGATTCTCAGAGTGCCAAATTGATTTCAACACTGGCAGTTCCAATGGGACCCAGATGAGACCCCCGCCCGAGAGCGGTGCTGGTGGTGACCCTGGGCTGATGGGCCCCCTTGACCCTGTCCCAGTGGAAAGCCAGGCACCCAGCCCCCCATCACGTTGGCTCCTGGGAACACCGACTGCCTTCTATTTTTGAATAGAATTGGAAATAGAACCAAGGGATAAATTTTGTCTCCTTTTTGTTTGTCAGGGGTGGGTGCCTTGAATACGGGTTCAATTTGGAACCAGGAATAAAATACCAAGTAAAGACCTCAGAAGGACGCCTGGCTGTCTCCGAGGGAGACAGAGCTATGCACAGAGTGCCGGAAAATTAAGGCAATGGTCCTGATCCAGCCCTAACTAAGAAGCTGGCCAATGACTCAGTTAGGCATCCCTCTCGAGACCAATTAAGACGCTGTAAGAAATGTAGGAACCTCGTAAGTAGACATATAATTAGTCCCTAAATCCCACTCTCTCCCTGCACCATAGTGTTAAGGCAGAGCAGAGATAGTTCGGTCACCTAGCATATTTCTCCCAAGATTGTCTTTCATAGTCTTCAGAATGAGATTTTATTTCTATCAGCAACTGTTTGAGGAACTGTGGAGAAGAGGAGGTGACATATGGCTTCAAAGTAACACGCTTCTGCTGATATGCAAAGAAAGGTCCAACAGCCTGTCACTTCCAACAGGGTATCTTTGCTTAGTCAGCATTGTTCTGGAAATAACAGCTAACCCAATGATCTAAGAAGTAGTTATATGCATTGGAAAGGAGGAGCAGAGTTAGTAAATGTCAATGATTTCTGGACATGTGGGTGGTTCCTGGATAACCCAAAAGTATTAGCTAGAAAAAGTTATATATAAAAGTTAGTATCATAAGAAAGAAGGAAGGAAGCTGGGTAAATATTAAATATATTAAAATCAATAGCTTTCTTATATATCAGCATTAATTGGAATTAGAATGTAGTGTAGGATAAGATTCCATTCACAGTAGCAATCAAAATATAAAATATCAAGAGATACATTTAACAGGAAATGTATACAATAAATAACAGAGGAATCTGCAAAAATGAACTGACTTGAATGAAGTGATACATTCTGGGATGGGAAGTCTTTATATTGTGTATACATTTATACTACACTTAATTTTAATAGTACTCAAATCTTTTCTCCCATGTGCCTCTCCAACAATACTATCCAGAGGTAACTAGGGCAGCTTTTTACAAACCCCATGTCTCAGGTAAGAAAGGTAGGTACTGGTAGAGACATTCAGTGACACGCCCAAAGTGGTTAGTGACAAAGCTGGAATGCACGCTGTAATGTCTTGATTCACTACCCTGGGTTCTTCCCGCTCTTTAATGGGGCTATGTATGTGGCAACGAACAAGCCGTTGATTGATGACTTAACGACTAATCCCATGGCCCCAGCCGACAAAGCTTTGTAAGTACGAATACTGCAAAAGTCCTTCCTGCCTTTCTTTAACCCGTATCCTTTAAGAGAAAACTCACCAAACCGTCCAGATCCCTTGGGCTAATTGTGAACACATATATGTGTTCTTACACTGCATCACCGTGTTAGGTGGAAAATTTCAAATGGTCCATCACTCAGAAAGCACCAACATTTCTCTACAACAGTAGCAAACATCGCTAACAACTCTCATTACACTCTCTAAGAGTTATTTAGGCTACATGCCATGACCACAGTGATATTGCTGATCTGGTAGCTGTTTCCCTAAACTGCAGGTAACATATATAAGAGCAAATAGGTAGCCTCTCATATGCCAAGTTTGCAAATATAAACTACAAAGAGGTATCAGAAATTTTAAACAAAATCTCTACTCATTGTTCAGAGGGGACGCTCTTCTCTGTGCCCTGCTGGAGGGGCTGGCAGTAGTGTTTAGGGTGGGTGGTAAGTAAAGGTGAGTGCTCAGGTCACATCAGGCTGTGTGCAGTTAAATGCAGTTCCAAAGAGCTGAGAGGAGGGCAAACCACCGGCCCAGGAAGGCAGCAAGGTACAGAGGAAACACCTGGGTTCCATAATCCAAGGGCCCTGGCTTCAATACCAGCCCTGTTACTTCCTACCTGGGTCAGGGGCCTCCACCTTGCCATGCCTAATGGAGCTGTGATTATTCAACAGAGGTAGCTATAAAATGGTTAGCACTTAAGTGCTAAGAAATATTTGTCCTTGTGAATTAAAGAAAAAAAAAAAAAAAGAACATATAGAGTTCATCTTCCTCTACCAGACATCTACTTGTACCTTCTACAGCCTTTTCTAAAAAGATTTTTTATTTATTTTGGCCTGACATTGATTATATGGAATAAAAAAAAGCTTCAGATGGGGTGCAAGAATCTATGTGAAAAAACACAGATGGAAGAAGAGAAAGTCACATTAAGAGTCATATTAAAGTCTACAGTAGCCATTGGGTTAGATAGTCTTAGGTCTGACCAGCATCCACAATTGGGTGTATTATGCCATAGAGAAAAAAGTTTTGCTTTATGAGACAGTTTTGCAATGGCTATTCCAACACCCACCCTGGTGAGCTAGATAGTAAGGAGAAGGTTCAGTGAGTAGTAGATCAGTATCTCTGACATAAAGCTCACAATTTCGCCACCCTTGCTAGCTTTGAGTTCTATATCTCCACATATTACTTTAGTCTCTACGAAAGCGACACAGAAGACAGAGATGTAGAATCATCTTCAAGTTACTGTAAGTAGTGCGACATACAATTAGGACAATTCAGATTTTTTTTTCTGGCTTGAGTTGTTCCAGTTGGCTGTAAGATTCCTGTTTCTTGGGACTGTGTGAAGTTAAGCCAAATAATTGAGTACAAAACAGGACAGGCGTTTAACAACACAGATGCTCCATATTTTTTTTTTTTTCAGGCACCAAAAAGCTGCTTGGATACTTTAGTTTATAAGACAGCATTTAAGTACTTTGGATAATTGATTTTTTTTCCCTTTTATATTCAGATACTTAACAACATAAGGCACAGGTCCAGGCTTTGCAAGAGTCCATATTTGAACAAGCCACACTGGACCAGCTTAAAGATCCAAGTCACTGACGCCACCTTCTGAGTCATGGTGACAGGTAGAAAACCCAAACCCTTGGCTCTGCTGCTTATATACAACAGAGCACGGTGGCTGAGCTCTCCCGCTCCCCCATAAGGTAGAACTGGACTTCAGTTCTCTTTAATTTAATCTGACAAATATTTATTCAGGACTTACTGCTGTGCTTGGGCTCTGAGGATTCACAGCTGATTAAGACGGACTCAGGTTAGGCAAACAGAATACAACTGGGAGTGTAAGAGACGATCACCTAACCCAAGGCCATCGTTAGGAAGCTTCCAGAGGGCACATGGCGAGGGAAAACCAGGGTCATTCAAAAGTTAGAAATCATGGTTAAAATGTAGATGCCATTACAATCAAAGAAATAGTAGAAAAGTACCACGTGCAAGTCCCCTATTCTGTTGCTTTTAGGCTTAGCTGTCAATCCATTCCTCACTGGGAGGACACAGAGGAAAGCCTCTTCCCTCCACACTGTCTGCCACCCCCTCACATGAGCCACCTGTGTGTTCTCTAAATTGTCCCCTCAGTTCCAGAGGCAGAGTCAAGGCCAATGTGTCACCCTCACTATGTTGCCAGCTCTATTCTGGGCAAGTCAGATATTGAACACAGTATAATAAAGACCAGGTTTTTACACTCACGATTCTCATTATCTAAGATGATACCAAGAAGACTCACTTGCAAATGTGTTTATTTAAAGCAGATGATAGGGCCGGGCGCAGTGGCTCACGCCTGTAATCCTAGCAGTCTGGGAAGCCGAGGCGGGAGGATTGCTCAAGGTCAGGAGTTCGAGACCAGCCTGAGCAAAAGCGAGACACCGCCCCCCCCCCCATCTCTACTAAAAAATAGAAAGAATTTATCTGGACAGCTAAAAATATATATAGAAAAAAATTAGCCAGGCATGGTGGCACATGCCTGTAGTCCCAGCTACTCCGGAGGGAGGCTGAGGCAGAAGGATCGCTTAAGTCCAGGAGTCTGAGGTTGCTGTGAGCTAAGCTGACGCCATGGCACTCTAGCCCAGGCAACAGAGTGAGACTCTGTCTCAATAAATAAATAAATAAAGCAGATGATATAAGGATGAACTATGTATGCTATTGTTTTCTACACAAAGAGACACAGATAAAAGGAGCAGTAGTCACATTAAAGTCACATTAAGAGTCACATTAAACTCTACAATAGCCATTGGACTGGAAAGCCCGAGGTCTGACCAGCATCCACAATGGGGATGTGTCATAGTGCAGGAAAAATAGCTTTGCTTTATGAAACAATTTTGCAATGGTTAAGTCACTTTTCTATGAAGACTTTCTTTGACACCCTGACCTTCAAACTGGAAAACCAACCTCCTCTGACAGTAGCTGGGCAATGATTACCCCCCTTTATTGGGCCTGACGACATGTTGGTCTCCACCTTGAAGTCAGGCACTGTTTGTGTTTGGCACCCAGTAGGCTCTCAATGTTTCTTGAATAAAGTAAATAAGAGATATTTTGAGATCTTAGTCCACTCTAGGGTGGCTTCCCAGAAGAGAAAAGCTGGGATTTATTTTAAGAAATAGAAATGATTTGATGGAAGGAGGCGTATTTCTTCTGTAGTGCCCTCACCAAGCCCAGAAAACAGGAGCAGGTCTTGGGGTGTGTGGTGGGAAGAGTCGGGGAGTGAGGGGGGAGGAAAGGTACAAACTGTTCCTGTGATTCCCCCACGACTGAGGAGAAGCTCTCAGAGGCAGGCTAACTCTGCCGAGGTCAAGGAAGAGAACAGGACAGGGAGTCCTGACCCTCGGCACAACCTCACGCCACATGTTCTCTGTAGGAGACACCTTTGTGCGGAGCTTTGCCCTGAGCTTGGGAAATCACTTCCATCTGGGAGCCTGGGTGAATTGTAGCAAAGCAATCTACAATTTCTCAAGTTTGCATTTGGCTCCGACCGTCAAATCTACTTTCTGACCCTTATGAAACACTATTGCCCAAGAATACTTGGATGGATGCAACATTTGTAAACTAAAAGCTTGTGGCTCTAATTCCCTTCCAACCGACACAGTTAGACATATAGAGAAGTCACAGTTGGCTGCAGCTGGTGGTTTGACTTCGAGAGGACGGCAGACTCTGGGAAGCTTTGCGTGTTTTGGTCTGCACAGTAGCAAAGTGCTAGGGTTTAGAAAGGTAGTGGTTGGGTGGGAGAGGGTGTTGCATGCAATATTTTTCTTTCTGGTATTTGTCCCAGGAGATCCATTTGATATTGACACCTGAACTTTGTGATACAGCTGGGCCCCGCTCCACTGGCTTCTATACAAAACAACATGATGCAAACCAGCTGGGGTCAAAGCAGTTACCATGGAAACCCCGGGCTTTGGTTTGGAAAGTAAAAGTGATATTTAAGAGGACCACAGCGATGGTTTGTACCAATGCACTTCTTGGGAAGTTTCTTTTTCACCCTGAACTTTAGCATTCCTTTTTTTTTTTTTAATCCTTGCCCTGCAGAATTTGGCAAAAGAAAAATTTAAAATCAGATTGGAAATATTACCTTCCCAGTTAAATAGCTAAAACAGGAGGTCTTGATTTATTCGAACCATATTTGCTGAAGACAAATTTAACTCTAAAAGGAGAAAGTGCTTAAAGGTCAAGTTTTGTCTTGGATACTCTGAAAGAGTTGCTAAGCATTTTGTGCCCCCATGCAGGCTGGGTTGACACCACGAGGTGTTATTTGTGTTATTTCCCCACAACCATTTTTCCACCTCTCAGGAACGAGAGGAGAATTACGGCTATAGAGAGCAAACACATCCTTATGTGGGCATGATCAGAGCTGCGGCCAAGCCGGTCACGACAACAGGAATAGACTGGTCGCTTTAGCGCACTGGACGGAGAACACAGAGGACATGAAAGGCACGAGCTTTGGCGCACGAGAGATCCAGGTTCCAGTTCCTACTCTGGCTCTTACTTGCTGCATGACCCTGGGCAAGTTCCTTAACACTCTCTGCCACGGTTTTCTTGGAAATGAGAATTGAACTACCAGTTGCTCCAAATCCTCACTTGGATTAAATGAACTTAAAGCACAGGAGGCATTTAGTATCAGCTCCCAATAAACTAGAATCTCAAAGTAAATCCATCCAGAGGAAAAGTCCCAGGGAAGGGAAGTGGGGTAACAGCAAAGCAAGCAGATCAGACCCACACCCCGTCTGCTTTAAGTGACTGTCCCCGTCTCACAGGACAACAGCCCCCAGTCCACCCACAGCTCCCCTCATTCTCTGCCACCCGTGTCCCCCAAATCCTACCCCTCTCCTGTGCCCATTCTCATTCTGACCCAGCCAGGAAGGCGTCTGATTTTCACAGACACCCTCTTCATTCTAATCCCCTCAACCACTGCCTGAAGATTTATTTCCCCATCTTCTGTACCCGTCTTCCTTTTCTTGGAGAAAACCAAAATTTGACCATGAAGCCCGTAGTGGTGACAGCACCATCTCTTTCATCCCTTTCCCTTCTCCGCTCGGCAGCTGGCTCTGTTGCCCTCCTCCTCTCTCCTCCCCGAGTCCTCCCTAACAAGCCTCCCATCCCTAACATTCTACCGAAACTGTTCCTACATCCTGAACTCCTGCCCCCAGCCAGAGAGAAAGCTGGTGACATGAATGACCTCTCCCCTCCACTCTGCGTAGGACTTGGTAGGTCACAAATGACCTCATATTACTAAACACATTTTTCCCCGCTGGTTTTCTCTCCCTTTGACTTCTCTGCTGCATTTGACATTGGCACGACTCCCTCCTAGCTGAGATTTTCTCCTCTTTCTGTTGCCAGAATTTATGCTATGCTGAGTCTCCCATTTCTCCAAAAACTCAAGCAATTTTTGCTCATTCTTCTTCTGCCTAGTCATCCCAACTTCGTACATGTCCTAAACCCCAGCCCCAGGCCCTCCTCCTTAAGAGATGACCCACTGATGTAGACTCCATATTCTCTACTCCCGAGACCCCCATCCCAAGGGCTCTCCCCACCAAAATGCTGATATTTTCCACTGATCTGTACATCAGTCCTGTCCAACAGAACATTCCAGAGGATGGAAATTCTCTATACATGCAGTATCAAGACTGGGCAAATCCACGCAGACTCATGGCTGCCAGGAACCTGGGAGGGGGGATGGGAAGTAACAGCTAATGGGACCCAGGTTTCATTTTCGGGTCATGAAAGTGTCTTGGAACTAGCCAGTGATGATAGCTGCATAACATTGTCAATGTACTAAATGCTACTGACTTATACAATTTTAGATGGTTAAAATGGTGAATTTTACGTCGTGTGAATTTTGTCACAATGAAAAAAAATAGTACGTAGATAACTATTGCCTTTTTAGGGACCTTGAGGACTCTGGAGACCTCAGAGTGTTTGTTTGTTTGTTTCTGTTTGAATCACTAGCCAAGATGTTGGCAACACAGTAAATAAAAATCTGAATAATAATAAAAATTGGCGTTCTGCTTTCAAGGTGGTATTTCTAAAGCATTCTAATACATTTTAGAAATTCTATAGCATAAACTTGAGTTTATTAATCTGGGCACCAATGCCATTTTGGGCTGGTGAATGCTCTATTGTAGGGGGCATCTTGTGCATTGTGGGGTGTTTAGCAGCATCCTTGGCATAACCCACCAGATGCCAGTAGCAGCTCCCACCCTAATTGTCACATTATGACAGCAAAAACGTCTCCAGGCATTGCCAAATGTCACCTGGTAGTCAAAATTGTCCCTGGTTGAGAGCTACTGACGTGACCTCTTTTATGGTTTGTTATTCTGGAATTTTATCCTAGAGTGTTTCCCTTAAAAACAAAATCCATTGCTGAGATTGTCCTTTAGTCATTTCCAAATGACAGCAAAACCATGAAAAACCAACACCGTTGCAGATTGCAGGTAAACTTCAAAAGCATTTTTTATTAGGGGGAACTAAATACATGGTCAGCTTGTAAACAGCAGGTTTCTAACTGGTGATGGATGCCCTGGCAATAAGCTAAATGTGGACAGCGCATTAAAAAAAAAAAAAAGTGAGCGTGCAACGTTCCCTTTTCAAACCCTTTTTGGGCAAAGACTACTGCTCTGCCAGCATTCCAGAATAATGACAGCCCATGTACCCTTTGTCAACTTGCCTCTTTCTCCTTTGAAAATGCAAACCATGCTCCTTCCAGAACTTCTACAGTCACCGTTTAATGGGCCTGGAGTCAGAAACCGTTAGCACAGAGAGCAACCTGTGCTCCGGATCCCCTTCGGTGGCCTCTGCCAGCAGGAAGGGGAGGGCTGAGTGTCCAGGACGCAGGGTTCTCTGGCTGCCTCGCCGGCGCAGTGCTGCTTTTATCTGTCTTATATCCTGGCTTTCTGAGTGGGATGGCCTTTGCACAAAGCATTCTGAAGCCGAGAAGTTTGAAAGCCGCTGGCCCAGCGCGAGCCCCTCTCCCGCAGAGCAGGAGATGGAAGTGCAGAGGGAGGGGCAGAGCCAGGTGAGACCCCCAGGGCTTTTCCCTGTGGCCAGACCCCTTTTCTCCGTTCCAGGGAAGGCAGCCAGGCAGCTCTACAAGATGTCACTTAATCTCTGGTGCCTCAGTTTCCTCATCTCTTCATGAGCATACCAATCTCTATCTTATCGGTTTGCTCTCGGAATGAAATTAGAGGCCGTAAGTGTCATAGATGCACCGTTGATACGGGTGAATATTGTTGTTCCCCCCAAATCCATGTGTGGAAGCTCTAACCTCCAGTGTGATGGTATTAGGAAGGGGGGCTTTAGGGAGTGATTGGGGTTGGGTGAGGTCATTGGGAGGAGCCCCCGGGATGGGATTAGTGTCCTTATAAGGAGATGAAGGGACCAGAGCTCTCTCTCTCTGCCATGTGAGGACACAGCGACAAGGTGGCTGTCTGAGAACAAAGAATCCAATCATGCTGGCACCCTGGTCTTGGACTTCTAGGCTCCAGAGCTGTGAGAAATCAATGCTGGCTGCTTAAGCCGCCCAGCCTGTGGTGTTCTGTTACGGCAGCCTGAGCTGACAAAGACCACCATATTGCATCACACACATCCCCAGATACGGGAACTAGTTCCCTTCTTTTTCTTAGGAAGAGACTTGTTAAACTTTTCCCATGGTCTCACGCAATCCTCTTGTGATCGGGGCCACAAGAGAAAGCTCAGCCTAGTGAACTTTACAGGGACTCTTGCCACTCTCTGACCCCAAATGTGGCCTCCCCCCAACTGTGTTGAGAGGCAAAGGCTGCAGGACAACGGGTATGCTTTGTCTTGAACCAGGAACTTCTGAAGGACCAAAGGAAACAATCACACTCCAGGTAACACTCATTTCGGCTTCTCTCTTTGATGTCATCGTGAAAAGGAGCCTACATGGAAATGGTGACTTCTAGATCACCCTGAACTTCTCAATCCCCTTTCTAAATTCTTAATGCATCTAAAGGAATACACACATAGGTGAGATTTTACATCTCTGCTAAAACCCTAGGGAAAGCCAGTATTCATAAGCCGGGATCTCTGAGAAGTTTCCGGAAACTACAGTTTGGTTAGGACCAGCTTGAATGAAGGACTAATGAGTCCTCAATGCATCTCAGGTAAAGGTGAGACAGGTCCCACTTGCTTCTCAGGAGCACCCTGCCCCAGGGCTTGGAATGACAGAAGCTAGAGACACAGGTAGGCTCAGGGCAGCTTTGCAAAGACAAAGCTCAAAGGTACTTGAGTGTCTGAGATGAGTATCAATGCTGAGGTCCAGGTGGAGGTGGGGGGAAGGCTCCTCCGCTTTCCCAGGCAAGGGCAGCAGACAAGGTGGGCTCTCCAGGGCGTGGCTCCCAGGTGCTCAGTCACACCACCGGGAGGAGAGGACACTACACCTGATGTGCCATGCAAACAGGACAAAGTGACTGCCTTGCAAAAGCGAAAACTTTGATTTATATCTCCCTATGAAACCGCCCTTTATAAAATTAATAAAGGACCACAAGGTGGGAACTATGCTAAGGGAAATACATATATAAACTCCAGCCTCTGTCCCCTAGCTTGCTCTCCTGTAACTGCTCACTACTCAGGAGTCACACAGCTGGGGGTCATGAAGATTCTCAGCTTTCTCCATTGCTCCCACAGACAACATCCCCCTTGTGAAACCCAAGGCTAGTTTTCGAGATACTTCTAGCCCCTGCATTTGACCCACCCAGACCAGTGGCCCACACGGAGGAACTGACTCAACTGGTCTTGTGACCCCCACCCACGAACTGACTCAGCAAAGAAGACAATTTCTACACCCCTGTCATTCCTCCCTGAACCAGCCAATTGGCAGACCCAATTCCCTAGCCCTTTCCCTGTTGAACTATCTTTAAAGCCTTTCTGCCAAATTCACAGATGTGAGAACTTCCTCCCGTCTCCTCCAACAGCGCCTGCGATATTGAACTCTCCGCTGTGAGCCCTGCTGCCTCAGTGCATTGGCTTCCTCTTGAGCAACGGGCCATGACCCTGGTAAGGCTGCAACACCTGTGGATAATAGATCTGCAGTCCAGCAAATCGAAACTACGACAAAGATGATCTTTTTCCTTCTCCCCTTAATCCAGGTCTCGAAGATTTGAACAGCGGCCCACGCCGTTTCAAACAAAGCCCGTTTCAAATTTTAATACCAGGTCACTGTCTATGAGGTCGAACAAAAGGAGAAAAATTACTGCTCCTGTGAAAAGCTGCAGCTATTCAAGAGAGGAGATCAATCTATCGATCAGAGGAATCGGAGCAGCGTCCACCTGTAAAACTACCCAGTTTGTGGTATTTTATTGTAGCGGAACATGTGGACTAAGACATTAAGTTATTCAAGAGACTCTGTGTAAAGGTGATGGATGTGTAAATTATTGGATCTGACTGAGCTTATTGGATTTAACTAAGAGAGAGAGAGAGAAAGAAAGATGTGTGTGTGTGTGTGTGTGTGTGTGTGTGTGTGCATGTCTGTGCATGCATGTGTGTATGTGTTTCTGTGGAATTTTGTAAAAAAAATATCACATCAGTTTTTGGAAAATAAAGAAGACACATTTTCTGAGCACACCTGGATATAGTGTAAGAAGGCTGTTAACCAGTATTACGATATACAAGTGACTAATATCTTCAATGTACAAAATGAACTCACAGATAAAAAAAGAAATAGAAAAAGTGCTGTATAAAAAGTGGCCCAAAAGCACAGATAGGCAATTTCACGAAAAGAAAAATGTAAATGACTGATAAAAGTGGGGAAAGAAATGTTCGAATAGTAAAGAAATACAGAATTTAAAAATGAAAAGCAGCTATGCAATCTTCAAACTGGCAAACCACACAGCAGGGCTAAAATATAGTAAATTTGTTCAACAGAGAAAAACTCTTAGAGAAGTGTCCTTACGTCCACCATGAAACCATAAGGTAACAGAACACGGCAATGACTTTGTTACCAAGTGACTAAGGAGTTATTACTCCTTCCAAGTAATAACTCACCTGTCTACAGCCTGATTTGAAAGAGTCAGCTATTGTTCCAAGCATTGTTAGAACGCATTGTGGATGTCTTTTGAGCCCACAGCACATTCTTTTGAATATGATGGTAAATCTTCATTGACAGATTTGTCTTGTGGAAAGAGCCAACATCAATTTCAAGCCAAGTCTGGTTATACTATTTGTGATCACGAGAAAGGCTTTCTCATAAATCTAAGCTCTGAAGGCAACGGCAAAAGAGGCATTCCAGAACTCTGCGGCAACTCACGGAAATAAGCATTTTAAATGGCGTGTTAGAAGGATCATACTTGGCAGGGTATGTCTCCCTCTGTCCTATATAAAGGTCTCCCAACTGGTCCATCCACAATCTTCTTTTCACTAAGCCTTTGATATTTTGAAATACTGCGTAAACTCAATCATGTCATCCCTGGTCAGCTTCAGATAAAAACAAAAACTCGTAAAATGGCTATAAAGGCTTGTTTAGTCTGTTCCTTCTCTTTCCAGCTTCACTGGACACCAGTTATCTCTTGGCCTCTTGCCTCCGGCCACAGTGGCCTGCTAGGAAATCCTCAGAGTCTTTGCACATTCTGTTCCCTCCATCCCCCTTCTAACCAGCAAAACACCTCCTCATTCTACAGATCTGGGCTCCATGGCCAAGCCTTCCTTCCCAGCAAGAAGGACCACCCTAACCGCAGGCTGTGTTGCCAAGGCACCCGCCATCCCCTTCATTGCACTGTACAGTTTTGGATAGTCTTATGTGGTTATCTGATCAATATCTTTCTCCTCCTGGCGATTAGAAGCCTGCAGGGGGCACAAGGAACCCGACTATTTTGACTCTGTGCATTGCATGAAGCCCAGCACATGGATAGTTCTCAATATTATTCATGGATGAAAGAGAAATGCTATTTGACATGTTCATGAGATTGGTATTCTGCAAGAGGACTCGACAATCCCCCTATTTCATGTATGCACCTGCTGCTCCCCAGCAAGAGGCGAGTGTTTCCCTTCTGCTTGAACCTAAGCTGGTCTCCTGACTTGCTCTGACCGCAGGATGATGTGGGGCCAGAGCTGGAGCTTTCCCGGGAGGCAGAGTTTCCATCCTTCCTTTTCTGTCGTATGTCGAAGGCTAACACCTTCACAGTCTCTATTCATCTCCATGACCAACACTTCGTTTTTGGTTTTTTTTTTAACACATTCACTCCGAGGTACAAATGGCTGATAACAACCTCATATAAGAACTCCCTCCCTGCAAGGGGTTCTGAATTTCAACCAATCATTTAGGATGCAAAAAGGTAGCAAGACTAGCAAGATTTGGAGCCGTGGGAGCAGGCAAGGTGAGTTCCTACCTGCAATTACGCTACTGAATCCAGCAAGCAACCCAGCCTTGGTGGGGAAGAACTTGGAAATAAGTCAAGTGTGCATCCTCTCACCGCACAGAGGAAGGATCTTCGGCGATGAAGTAGTCTCCTCACCTGATTTTCCTGGGTCACTTCCTGTTGGATATGGGTGTTCCACCTCTTGGCTGTGTGTAGCACTCTCATCCCTGCCCTGATTTTAATTTCTAATCTCTTTGCTTTCCTGAAGACTGGGATAACCTCTTCTTTCCAAGAGAGCACTTGTCATACTGAAGAGCTTATGTCCCTTGTGTACGATAATAGGATGGCATATTTATTCTTCTGTTCACATTTTTCATGAAAAATGTGCTGAAGATAATTAATAAAAACAAATAACACTTCACCAGTGACCCAGCAGACATCGTGCCATCTCCTTTAAGCCCCTGCTCAGCTAACGGCTGTACTTCTGGAAACTTCTTGGGTGACCTCCAGACGGAGTGTACGGCTCTATTCCTTAGCACTTTATAATAATACCATTTGAGCACCAATCGCATAGACTTGTATTAATTATTCACAATTTGTCTCCTCAACTAGACTGTGGGGCCCTGGAGAGCGGGGGACGTGTTTATTCGTCTTTTGTTGTGTTGAACTCAGTGCCGGGTGCTTATTCTACAGGCTGTACATCCTGGGAGAAGTTGTCTCTCTGCTCAGGTGGTGTCAAGAGGAAATTGGGGACCGCAGATTGGTGGGTTTAAGGATCCTTTGTCCTACTGAGCAGCCCACTCAGACACTGTGAGCTCTGAGGGTTCCATTTCCCTCCAATCACAGCAGAAGGAAGCCCAGTGATTCCGAGGGCTCCTGTCTACCACACTTCCCTGCACCCTAACGTCTTCACCTCAATATTACTAACTGCCAGAGACCAGAGCACCCACCTTCCCCTGGAGGGCACCAGGACCCGAGCCATCATGCCCCATGGCCCTGTATAGCTGTCACCACCACAAGTCCCAACTCCCAGGCCATCGATCCTCACCTGGGCTCTTTCCCCCACCTGGCTCTGTGTGCCCCCTAAGCTGATCCAGTCTGTGTCCCTTCACAAACCACTCTCTTCCCCAGGCTACCTGCGACTCACAGCCCGTCATCACCAACGCCCCCGTATGCCGCGGCTGTTGGAGAGCAGCACACCTTCCTTCTCGACTGCTCTGAAGTTCTGCCTGTAAGTCTCAAATAGGCCCTCAGGGCTGCCTAGCGACTCTGCTACATTTCCATATCACGTTTACTCTCCCACTCTCAGTGACAGGTAGGTCACATCTTTCCTTCGCTCCTCAAACCGCCATCCTTCCCTATTCCTTCCTCACTCTTACCTGACCAACTTGCTTCTGGTTTCATTGAGGACATAAAAACATCCTCAAGACAACTGTCTCTCTCTCTTCCTCCATTGCCACCTGCCTGGGGGCTCATAGGCTTTGCCTTCTCTGTCACTTCCTGACGCTCCACTTGGGCACTGAATCCCGTCTCCTCTCTTGCCTACACACTGCCTGTGTCTCTCTCTGTCCCATCCTTCCCATCAGAATGTAAATACGATGCTGCGTCTCCACCTCCCACCTTTGAAAACTCTCTTTCTATCCGTCCAGCTGCATTGCACGTCCCAGCTCCATTGTCTAGTGACGCTTGTCACAAGAGTCATCTATTTTCCCTGTTCCTACTTTTTCATCTTGTTCTCTCCAGAAAGTGCACAATCAGGCTATTGTTCCCATCACCCCACCAAAGCTCTTAGCCTCACATGACCTCCTCGTGCACTAAGGAGCTCCTTACGGCCAAATCCAGGGTGGGGTCCCAGTCCCACTCTCCTTGCCTAGCTGCTGCGTGTGACCCAGTTGGTTACTGCTGCCTTCTTGAAACGTTTTCTTTAGGCTTGGGGGACAACACACTCTCTTGATTTTCCTCCTACCTCCCGGTCCACTCCTTCTCTATCTCTTTTCCTGACACCAGGTATGAGAATGCCTCAAGGCTCAGTTCTTGTCTCTTCTCTCCCATACCTTCTGTCTTGTAGACCTCTCCATTCCTGTGGCTTTAAAAATGTTGATATGTACCAAGTTTATATCCATAGCCCACCTTCTTCTCTAAGTTCCAAATTTGTACACAGTATGGAACTGCCTACTTGGCATCTCTGTTTAGATGTCTAGTAGACACTTCTCAACATAGTGTGTGCCAAATAAATGCTCCTAATTCTCGCCACCCCCCCCCCCCCCGCCGCCCCTTCCAACCCTGTAACTCTCTGGTTTTCCCAATGTCAGTAACATGCACTACTGTCTACCCAGGTTCAGGCTCCAAACCTTCCTTTGTCTCACAGCCTATGACCAAACTTGTCAGCTCTACCTCTGAAATAAGTGCTGAACGTGATCACTTCTCACCACCTCCACCTGTCTCCCCTGTGTCCATGGTGTCAGGACCTCTCTACCCTCCACTTCACTAATAGCCTCTTAACTGGTCTCTCTGTTTCCACTCTTGCCCCCAAATGGTCCATTCTCCACCCAATAATCAGAATGATCCCCTAAATATGTAAACTCTCCCACTCAAAACCCTCCAATGGCTCCCCATCATGATTAGAATAATATGCAAATGTTACTCTGGCCGGCAAGACCACACAGGACTTTGACCTTGTCTCGCTCCCCAGTCTCTTTGAACTTGCCTTCCCTCTTGCTGTCTGTGGCTCAGCCGGACTGGCCTTCTCCCTGCTCTGTACTCGCTGTTCCCTCTGCCCATGAAACTCTTCCTCCCACGTCTCGCAGGACTCTGCTCAACTATCATCTCTCTAGACAGTGCTCTCCTCACAACCTACCCCACTGTCCTCATCACTCTCTAGCCTCTTATACTGTTGACTTTTTGATAGCACTTGTTGATACTTGACTTTTTAGGATGTACTAATTTGTTTACATCTATCTCCTCCAAATGCAAACATCTCATTGGCAAAGACTCTTCTGCCTCGTTCATCCTATGTGTCTAGAACAAGTGCTCCATAAACACTTGTCAAGTAAGCAGATGCACGAACGAATGTGCAAATTCAGGAGGCAGAGACAGGATGCAGGGAAGCAAGGAAGCAGTGGCTTGGGGAAACAGTGTTGTTCCAAGCAATCCAAAGCTGTGATGTGCTTCCGGAAGCAGAGGTAGCGATGATGACAGGTAGGTACAGTGGGAGGCCAGGTGGTGGGCAAGAAGGGCCTCTCCAGAAGCCCTGATGGACAGAAATTTCTGCAGTGATAGAAACCATCTAAATCTCTGTGGTTCAGAACAGTAGCTACTGGCCACATGTGGCCATTGAGGACTTGAAAAGTGGCTAGTGGGACTGGGGAACGGAATACTAATTTTATTTAACTTCAGTTCACATTTAAACAGCTTCATGTGGCTGGTGGTTACGGTATTAGAACCTGAAGAGCCTCTTCCCCCACTTGTGACTGCAGAGTAATCATGCAATCTTGCACAGCTCACTGAGTCACTGAGCGGACTAATGAAATAAAAAGCCTGGTAAAATATCTGGAACATAGTTGACACTTAAAAAATAATAGTTGCTATTATTACAGAGTTGCAAATTAAAGTACCTGCCATTTAAATTTAACTCTAAAGTACCTGAAATGGACTTTTATTAATTTTCACCCTGACTTTTTTTTTTTTTGAGTTAGTGGATAACTGATGTGTGCGTCTACATTTGAGCTTACAAACTAAAAATAGCAAACTACGATTCTGGGATCTCACTGAAAGCCTTTCAGAGACAGATGACTATTGCTAGTGGATCAGCTTGCTGACACTTATCATAAACTAATTCGCTTTGACAACAGCTAATTTAGCATCTGTAAAAATTGATTTGTAGCATTACGTGCCCTGTGTTATTTTCAAACAATGTCATCTGCAACTTCCCAGATGATTCTGGATAACAATGGTTTTGTTTTAATAGTTACTGTTAAGTATAAGTACTTATGTTAAGTAATAGTACTGTTAAGGAATAAGTATTTACTTGTTGGGAACCTTATGATAAGTTATTTAAGGCTTAAATTGGTTTGGACATAAAATGTTTTTTGTTGTTGTTGTTGTTATTTTTGGTTAGTAACTTAGCATAATTCTTTCCATACTGAACCCAGAAAACAAAATTGAATTAACACAGATATACAACATAAGCAGACCATTATAGCAAACCTTTAGGAATAATCTAACGTAATAATGAAATCACACGTTTGTCCAGAATAAGCATGGTGCTCATTTTCGGGCCGAGAGAATTCAAAGTCTGTAGCAGAGTGAAAGTGGCATGGGCAGTCTGCCTAAGCACTTGGTGGAGATTGAGTCTCGAGAGGGAAGATGCGTTTAAATTAAACACATGCTAAAAGGCATTAAGGAAAGTTGACATTCTTATTAAGGAGACCAATTAATCTGCATCAGTTGAAAGCCACTTTATGGGTAGTTGAACAAGTGCCCTAGGACCTAATGCAAATGAGAACGGGGTGGAAAGAGAATAGCAATTCACAGGTCTGCACTGAGCCTTTTCTAACTGCCCCAGCGCTTCGCCGTTTGAAATGCAGATCCTCTCGCGTCCCGACCCAAAGCCTGGGGTCACAGAAGGAGACCAGGGTGAAGACCCCTAAATACTGGGATGAGGTGTTGTAAAGACTCACCAATGGGCATCACCAGGAAAAAAGGCAGCCAGCAGAGGACGAAGCAGCCGACCACGATGCCCAGAGTTTTGGCCGCTTTCTTCTCCCGGGAAAACTTGAGGAGCCTCACGGAGAAGTGCGTCTTGTTCTTGGCGCTGGCCACGCCGCCGCCTCCCGCGGGGACATTTTTCCGATGGATGCGGAGCGTCACTTGTTCCGAGTCCGACTTGTCCGTCTTGAGGCCGGACTTGAGGCCCCGGCTTTCCCGCTTGGCCACCACGTAGACCCGGCAGTACATGACCAGGATGATGGCCAGGGGCACGTAGAAGGAGCCCAGCGCCGAGAACAGCACGTAGCCCGGCTCCTCGTTGATCTGGCAGATGGTCTCGTCCTCGGGGGCCGGCTGCCTCCAGCCGAACAGGGGCCCGATGGAGATGACCAGGGACAGCGCCCAGACGCACAGCAGGGCCATGAGACCCCTCCTCTGGGTGACGATGGTCGGGTAGCGCAGCGGGTAGCTCACGCCGATGTAGCGGTCGATGGAGATGATGCACAGGCCCATGATGGACGCGGTGCAGCACAGCACGTCCACCGCCGCCCAGATGTTGCAGAAGACCCTGCCGAAGGCCCAGTAGCCCAGGACCTCGAAGATGGCGGAGAAGGGCAGCACCGTGGAGGTGAGGAGGAGGTCGGCCACCGCCAGGTTGACGATGTAGTAGTGAGTGACCGAGTGCAGATGCCGGTGACAAGCTACAGAGAGGATCACCAGGATGTTCCCCAGCACCCCGAAAAGGATGAGGCCCCCCAAGATCACCCCGAGCAGAATGGCCTTGGAAATGTTCACCGGGGCCGGCGGGTGGGTGCAGTTGGAGCTGTCGGAAGCATTTCCGGAGAGAAACACCATGGTCCCAGCCCGGGCCGGGCGAGGTCCGGCTCTGGAGGGCCACCCCCGGGCGGGGGCGGAGGCGGGAGCGAGGGAGCAGGGAATCAAAAATTCTCGGCTCGAGGGAGCTCTGCCAGCCGGGCTTGGGTGGGGGCGAGAGAGAGCGCGCGGGTGGGAAACAACCCTGGCCGGTCCTGGGAACCCTCAGAAGGCCACGTGAAGGGGCAGGGCATGAAAGGCGACATGGCCAGGGGTGCGCGGGGCTGCCGGGGAGCCTCTCCACCTGCTGCGCTGGCCCGGGACTCCAGCTCCCTCCCTACCCGAGGCTTGGCACGAAGGTCAAGGACGCACGTTGCAAAATGCAATCCCAGAATTAAGGGAGTCCACTTTTCTGCACTGTCTGATTCGTCCTGGTGGAGAGAAGATCCAGCATTCTGCATATAATTTGGAATTCTTCTGGAATTCAAAAATCCAGCGCCAGATTCCCCCCAAACCACAGGCAACCACAGACCAGCCGTCGGCGCTCAAAGGCAGGGACCCTCGGCATCTGGGCGCTGCTCTGCAGTTACCCACATTTTGGGCTGCCCCACCAAGGGCTCGTGCTAGCTCCAGCTTCTAGGCGCACCGGCCAGGCGACATGCGTGTCAAATATTTGCGGAGACCCAGGCGGCGGAGCGTTGTTTGACCGTATCCACCTGCAAGAGCGCAAAGAGAAAGGCGGGCTGTGAGCCAAGCGCCCTAGGGAGAGAGGCTGTGAGGGCCTCGACTGGCGCGGGACCCCAGCTGGGAGCCCGCCTGACTCTGCGGTCCAGGGGAGGCCGCGCCCGGCTGCAGCGGAGGCGACTCGGGACGGGATCGCGGGCCGCGTCCCCTGAGCCTCCGCTGCTGGGAACCTGCCTCGCGCGCTCCGCCGCGCCGCCTCTGACAGAGTTCAGGATCCGAAGCAAAACACAGTAACCAAAAAAAACAAAAACAAAAACAAAAATACCTCCACGCTGCAGCGCCCCGAGGCCGGATTGCGAGCGCAGGTACCGCGAAATTAAAATGCCCAAAGCCCCCAAGGCGCGACTGCGGCTGGCGTGTGCGTCCTACCACGCCAAGCCGGTGGATTCCGGAGGATCTACACGGTTGCCATTTAAACAGGTTGCCTCACAGTCACCTGGAGGGGGCGGCCTGGGAGAGGGAACCGCTGAGACCCAGGCACCGCAGGGCCAGGGCCACGCGCACGCTCACGCCCGAGGAATTCGCACTTGGCCGTGCGGAGCGCGCCGGCTGTAGACCAGCCAAGCCAGCCTGAGAACCAGGTCCCAAGCAAAGCCCGGAGGGACCTGAGGGCTGAACGGGACCCAAGTCTGTCCAGGATGCGTTGGTGTCGGCCTCTTGAGGGGCTCGAGTCCCGAGTGGCAGCCAGACTGCTAGGGGACGGGGTGGGGAGGGCATTGCGTTGCGGAAGGGGCTTTGCAAGTGACAGTCACTGCGGATTTTGTAGGCGTGAACATCAAGCCGGCGTGGCAGCGGACAGGGGATGCCTCGAATTTTCTGGGCTGGGGGCCATGATCTGCGTAAGAGACCTGGGTTTCCACTGCAAAGCGACCGCAGGGACTCGGGCAGGAGTGCGGGCCCTGGGGAAGTGCCCGCCTTGTCTACTGGGATTGGGCCCTAAGGCAGGACCCCTGTGCAAAGGCTAGTGTGAAAATCACAAGTTCAAGACCTCACAGGTGGTAGTAAAAACCTGCGGCTGCAGAACCCCATTCTCTCTTACCTCGGGGCGATCAAGACCCGGTTAAAAAGACACTTGTTAACTAGAAGGTAACTTCCCGGAGGGAAACGGGGGCGGGTTAGGGCTGCTGGTTTAAGACCTGGAGAAAAAAGCGAACGATGCTTGGGGAGAGTGGGGACTCCATCTCACCGGGAGGGGCAGGTCCGCTGTCACCCACCTGGCCGGCTGGATGCCCGCGCCCCGCACCCGGTGCCCCCTGCCTCTGCGCACTCACCTGAAGCGCAAATGCGGAGCCACCCAGCGCGCGGGGGAGGAGCAGACCCGGCTTCGGTCCTTTCTCTTCTCTAGGAGGGGAGAGGGGACCGTCTCTCCCAGAAACCAAATCCTCTCCTTTTGCACGCGCTGACTCACCCCTCCACCACCAATGTCTTTAAGCTCCTGGCTCGCTATCGTTTTACCCGGATATTTGAAAATAAAGAGTGAAAATAAGAAAGAAAAAAATACAGAAAACTGATAACTCCACAATCACCCTTTTAATATTCAGCTCCCCGACACCAGAAAAGAATGGCAAGGAACTTTGCAGCCCTCGCTGACGTAACACAGGCAGTAGCCCAGCTAGTACCGTAATATCCTGCTGTTACCGTATTTCTCCGCGGCAACAGCATCAGTGCATATGGCTGTATTTTTTCCTTCTGCCTAGAGGGAGTTGGGTTTTCGCTCTTCTTTAAAAAGGTAAGGGTGTGTGGGTGTGTGTGTTGTGTGTAGAGACGTATAATCATTTGTAGTAAGTAACTGCTTCAAATGATCTGATTTTAAAAATAAAGACAAATTGCCCCCCTCGCCAGATATTGCTGTGTAGGGTGTGTTCAAAGAAATATTCTATAGAAGTTACTTTGAACAGCTTGATTCCATTAACACTCGGCCCATGTTTTGTGAAAATCAAGAAGCATGTTGACCACATTCTTATGCTAAATATGCGGGTAAATTATATTACTTGCCGATGTTTTAACAAGCAAGTAAAACCTGATAAAATTCGATAAATCTGATGGTAATAAAGTTATGTTTCCAGGAAGATGAAGTGAGCATATCTAAACCTTGTTAAATATGATCCACCTCTCCTTTCTCTAGACAAATGAATTTAAAAAGTATTGTGACCCTGCTGCAGTTTCTCACGTGGTGTAGTATTTTTAAAGTACCACGCATTCTTTTCCAGTTTTTATAAGAAAGTGTATCCTTTAAGGAATGTTACTTCTCTTTAATTCTCTTTGATTCATTAATAGTTGTAGTATGAAATGCTGGCACTGCCAGTCTTATTTTCTGGTAAATTCCATGCTCTGTTTATCTTATGATTAAATAAAGCCATATGTGTTTCAGAATATTGGGAATAGAAAAAAATTTTCCCCACTCTGATTCCCACCTCCTAAGTCATCTTCTTTCATCTTTTGTGATTCAGACAATACTGAATGTTCTTAAAGTATTTACTAGGTTCCCTTAAGCCCAGTAACCAAGAGATAACTTTGAGCAGTGGTATGCACTTAAATTCCCTCCCCTGAACAAAAATTCATTAATATTATTACCTTTTCCACATGAGATTATGTTTGGGCTCTTTCATAGCAATGAATCTTAAAATGCCTCAGAGGAATGCCCATGGAGGGTCAGAGGGCCCTAAGTCATTGAAGACCTAATGTTTAGATTTCCTTCTCTTTTGTATGCAAAATCCCCTCCCCCCACATTTGTAGGGATAATATCCACACATTTGATTTGTCTTTAATATTACTTTGAAAACATGTACACCAATGGCTTGCTCATTCATAAACTGAATTTTGTGCCACAGGAGGAGCATACTGGTTGAATAATAGACAGCTCTCACTGATAACTAAGTCTCTTGCTGTCTCTGGGATTCTGTCTCCTCCAGGTGGAAGAATCATGACTAAAATTCCCTGCCAGTCTTATGCCTTATCAGCGAATATGTGTATAATGTCTTTTCTGCAAAAATCCTGTCTGTCAGAGGGATATACATTGCTTAGTTTCATATTCATTAACCTTGTGCCATGAATGCAAGTTCTTCATTAAGATCTGTTCCATGGTAGATAAGGGAAGTCGTGTTATCTGCAAGAGAAGCAACTGAAAATTGTTCATTTCTGCAAGGTCACAATTTACAAAGGTAAACCCCAGTTTCTGTGTTCCAACAATCAAGAATACATATAGTCCATCCTCCCCACCCCAACCTACTTCCAATAACTAACCAGCCAATGGCAAGACTGGGAAGAGCAGCTCTTCGTGCTGCTACCAGGTAGGTCTTTCAAATCTGCTTTTCAGTCTGTGAACATCAATCTTTGCAAAACTAACTCTCAGAAGCAATATTTAAGTCGCTAACCATTGACTCACAAATGGGAAGCTATTCATCTGTTGGTTTCTCTTTAAAGGATGATTGACATGGATATCCCAGAGGGTGTCTGAGTTAGACACATGGGTCATTGGAGTGATGAGAAAGTAGACTGTAGAGTCACAAAGATGCTGTTCCTACTCTACTATGAGACCGTGACAAAACTCAGCTTTCCTGAGCCTTGGTTTCCTAGTTTTTAAAGGGAGATGATGAAACTCCACAAAGGTTTGAGTGAAATGGAATTTTTGAATGAAATTAGATTTTTCAAAAATGCAACTCATCATGCTTGGTAAGTATTTTATTATTAATCTTATTAACTTTTCCCCCTTCTGTTCATTTTGGGTGTTACTTCAAAGTGGAATATACTTCTAACCCAGAGTGGTCCATTAGCACTGGTAAATTCAGCTGGAGAATGTGCTAAATGACCCAGGCATTACGCTTGGGCCCAATGGTGTAATGAGAGTGGTCCAACATGGCAGAGTTGGGAGAGCTGGCCTGGCTCTTGACTGCTTCTCCTTGTCTTCTCACTTCCTCCCTTGTCCTATGTCTTGGGGGGCCATGCAGATATATGTGAACACCCACCTCAGCCCATACATCCAGACAGCTGCCTCCTTGGCCTTGGGGTGCACACACTTGTGATGTTGCCTGCCCAGAGAGGATGGGTCCAGTAAGAGGTGTAAAGGCCCTGAAAGTGATTGTGTGGCCATTGTGGCAAGGGAACCATTCTGGGCCCCAGAGCATAGTCTGGAAGGAAGGGCACAGGCTCTAGGCAGGCATATCACAGTAGTCCTGGGACTCATTGCCTGAAAGGAAAGACCATGACCAAAGGGACCATGACCAGAACCAAGCTGGGTTCTCTAAAGCCAGAAACCCAAGGCAGGGGCCCCTCTTGCCTGGATGTAAGATTCCTTCTCTGTAGACTTCAGGAATGATGGAAATTGGGAAAGCTGCTAAAGAGAGGTTCTGGGAAGACTCATGGGATGATATCATTTGATTTAGGGCTTGCAGGATAAGCAGGATTGAGATTGGTATACAAAAGTGAGGAAAGTGAATCAGCAGTAGCCCCATTGTAGAGCGGTGTGTGTGTGTGTGTGTGTGTGTGTGTGTGTGTGTGTGTGTGTGTGTGTGTGTGTGTTCAGCAATGCAGGAGGAACGAGTCTGATTGGAGAAGCAGAGCTGAGCAATCAACATACACTGATGCCTTGACTGGCAGGACTCTTAGTGACTAGTGAGAAAGTCAGCAAGTGTGGGAGGCTTTGAGGTTTTTTTTTAAAAAAAGAATCTATCATTCTCTTAGAAAACAATACCCAATGGCATTAGGAGCTGTTTGCTGGGATTTATGATTCCAGATGTCAGAGTAGAGGGTTTAATGTTAGCATCTACCCAAAAGACCTGGCTTTTCAACTAATTCTCCCAAAGATTAAAAAGGCAAAGAGGGGAGAAAATGAAAAACACTGCTGAAAAAGATATTGATGCAGTATGAAGTCACAATTCTCCAAACAAGCATTGTGTTCTAATCCTTTATCGAGCTGAGAAAACTGCACAGCACACAGACACTGCTGAGGAAAGTCTTTGATGGGATAATAATTCTGTCTTTGGCATCATTTATCCACATTCTCATTGCCCTGAGAAAATAACTTGCTCCAAGTCTTGAGAGTCTTGTCATCCCATCCCTATAGCGTGGGACTATCATGGTGGGAAGATGGGGTCCAGTCAGCCTTTACTTGATCAGTAAGTTATTCCTTTAAAACAACAAAATTTTGTTCCTGCATAACAAATGTGAGTCGAGGCATATTAAAGAAATTCTCTCAATATCTTTGTCCAATATCATCTGAAATAGGAAGTAAAAGACCTAAATCAATATCTATACCAAGTGCAGAAACATTTTTTACCTTATGTCTTCACTTGCTGATAGGTTGTTATGGAAAAATTAAAATTTTTTTTATTTCAGAATTGACCTGTATTTGATTATAAAATATATGCTCATAATAGCACATTTGAAAAAGTCAGAAATGTATGAAAATAAAAATTATCTATAATCCTACCATTGGAGAAGTAGCCACTGTTAAATATTTGTCACATTTTCTTATTTTTTGCCAATGTGTGCAAATTATTTACCTAGAAATATGTGTGTATGTACACACATAGGAAATATGTTATATAAATGTGTTTATGTGTGCATATGTAGATAATTTATATATTATACATTGTATACATTATACACAATACTGTACTTATACTGTATCTACAGTTATATTACTTTTCCACGTATTATTTCATGAACTCATTCTCATATGTTAAATTTGTACCAAAACATAATTTATAACAGCTGCACAGCAATTCTATGTATATGGTATGGTCTGAATGTTTGTGTCTCTTCCTCATTCCCACCCGCCTCGGCCGCCCTACAAAATGCATATGTCGAAACCTAACTCCCAGGGTAATGGTATTAACAGGTGGAGCCTTTGGGAGCTGATTAGATCATTAAGGCTTTGCCTTCATGAATGCGATTAATACCCTTATAAAATAAGGAGTCTCTTTGCCCTTCTGCCACGTGAGGATACATAGAAGTCACCATCTATGAGAAATGGTCCCTTACCAGACAGCAAATCTGCTGACACATTGATCTTGCACTTTCCAGCCTCAGAACTATGGGCAATAAATTTCTATTGTTTATAAATTACCTGGGCTAAGGTATTTTGTTTTAACAACCTGAACAGACTAAGACAGTATATGTCATGGTAAATTTAAGTATTTGGATATTTAAGCTTTTAAAAAATTTTTGGTTATAACTTGTATTGTGATAAATACTCTCACGTATAGCATTGTAATCTACTTTTTTCTTAAGATTAATTTCTATAGCTGAAATTAGAAAATCAAAGATTGTGAACATTTAAGAGGTTATAATACATGTTGCCTTCTAGGAAGGTTTTAAAAATGTAAATGTAAAACATAAATTCCCAACAGTAAGTGTATAACAGAATCTGTTATTTTTTTTGCGGGGGGAGAGGTTGTATCTTTCCAATTTTATAATATTTATATTATAAGATATTTATAATAAACCAGAAAAATAAACAAATATACATAAATAAAATAAACCTTAGCTGATTTGAAAAATAAAAAATAATATCTCATTTTTAAAAATTTTGTTCTTTAATTCTGAGTGTACTTTCCCCACATTTATTTGGCATTTCCATTTAGTCTTTTGTTTGTTTGTTCATGTTTCTATTAGCCAGGGTTTGGTCAGAAACTGCTGTAGGTATTTCAAGCAGGAAGTCATTTAATACAGGGAATTAGAGGCTTATGAAATGGTTAGAAAATATTGGGAAATAGATCAGGGAAAGGTGCTAATAGCTTTCAGGAAATTAGAAGTGCAGGTGTTTCCAGAAACCATGCTGATGACTTCAGTGATTTCAGCTGCCTGAAGCACCAATGATCTGCAGGACACCCAGCAGCTCCTGACACCACCTCACCTCTGCTGTCGACTGAAGCCTTCACCCCTGCATAACACTGTTACAGGTGAGCCATGCTTCTGCTTCTCTTGCACTTTCCAACATCTCACAGAAATTCCTCACACTGGTGAACTGTGACCCAGAACTCTGACGGCAGAGATCCTTTCAGACTTTGCAATGCAGAGAAGAACATAGAAGGGGAAAAATGGTTCTAATTAGCCAATAGACATTTTGGCATAACGTCCATTACACATTTTTATATTGGTGTTTTCGCCTTTTGACTTACTGATTTGTAAGAACTCCTTATATACTATGATGGCCCTAAAATATGCACTTGATTTCCTGCAGCAGGAGCATAATTGACTTAGGTTGTCTCAGATTTTGCCTTCCTGAATGCACTCCTATACTCATGCCACACTTCCTATAGGCTGTTCTCAACCAAGGACTAAGCATGGCAATGTTCTAATGCAGGCTCGTTACTGCAACACATGGGATATCTTGAATGAGTGACTGTGTCAAGTGTGCTGACACTTTCTTGTAACTGCAACAGTCTGACGCTTTCCCTCCCCAATCCTCCTTCATAGGGATCCAGCTAGGATTGCAGCCTGGGGACTCTCCCTGCCTTCCCTAGCTCCCTCCCTTTTTTTCTTTCACAAGCATTTCCCTAGTAAATCTCTTATATGACTAATCATGTCTAAGTATATGCTTCTTGAAGGAGCAAAATTAACATATATATTAATATAAAGAGAGAGGCTGTCCACAGAAGTTCTCCCATAATCAGTAAATGGCATCATATTTATTTTTATCTGGAAAACTATAAACCTTATATGCCCGTATTTTGTGCATATTTTATAGAAGTTTACTTATCAGTGATTTTTCTCTATGATCAGGATGGTCGATCTCATGAAAGAACTTACAGGGGCTTCCTTACTTCTCTCTGCTCAGAGAATTTTTCTTTCACACTTAGAACTTATAAGACTGAAATTAACCCACAGGAAGAAGATGTGAATCCCCATCAATTTTAAAGTCCTTTTAAAAGTCCTTCTCAAATGAAAACCTTGTAGAGTGAGTATTGATAAGAACTGGTCCCTTAATTTCCTCTGGCTGCAGTTCAGCAGATAATACACTATTATTTTAAGAGCCTAAAGTGAGAGTGTTTACTCTCTTTTATTGAAGGATGAGCTTGAGTTCTGGATCAATATGTAGTTTTTATCCAATCTTGTTAATTTAACTGCCAGTTTCTTTACTTTCTAGAAGACGACATGGGACATAAATTGATAAAATGGTTTTGTTTCTCTGTCTAGCACCAGAAAAAGCAAAACAAAGCATTTTTTTACTGTTCTTTTTTTTTTTCATTTTCTGAAACCACCTTTATCATTTTTTCTACTCCCTGGTAGCAATTAAGTGAGTATAATTAATGAGGAATTAAGCCTATAGGAAAAAAAAACATCAGAAGTCAGGTTAATCTGATTTTATTAGGAGTACCAATGATAACTGGGAAATCCTTGGAAAGGACTGTTAGATCGTCAGCTGAGAAAAACTTGGGGAAGCAGAGCCTTGAGATCTGAAGATCTTGAGCAACTGTTTGACATTTTCAGTGACAAGTGAGCTTCTAAATATGAAAAAAGAGAGTAAATTTTTTAATGAAGTAAATTAAACACTAATTTAAACTAACATACAGGGATTGATCTCCATGAGCCTTCTAGCTGTGGCTCTGCCAAAAACATAACATCTAAGTTAAAAAAAATGTAATTGCTATATAAGGTCAACTTCAAGGCAAGACCGCTAGCCTTCCTTTCCACCCAGATTTCCACCTCTCAGTTTCTATATACAGAAATTCTGTAGTTACCAGTGGTCTACGGCAGAAATAGTAAGATGGACAATCAAGGCAGTGATTATAATGTATCAATATTTGAGGCACTAAAATGTCCAAAATGACTATTGATTTTGATTAAATTTCATGGCAAGATAGTTTATCACTTCCTATATTGGTCAGGATGAGGGCAAAAAACAGATTGTACACTGAAAAGAGTTTAGCTGGAGAAAAGTTAGTGAAAGTCCTACGGATGGTGTTTGTACTTTGGATAATTTGGATTAGGGAAATGTTTTTAAAATATGACACAAAACATTGGAGACTAAGAAAGGGGAGGGTGGGAGAGTGGTGAGGGATACAAATCTACCTATTGAGTGCAATGTATACTATTCTGGCAATGGGTACCCTGAAAGCCCTGACTTCAACGTGATACAATTCACCCATGTAACAAAAAGCACTTGTACTCCCTAAATTTTTTGAAATAGAACAAAAAGAGAGTTACACAAAAAATGAAAAAATAAAATATGACACAAAAAATAGAACTTGTGAAAAAAATTGATACAATAGCCAGATGCAGTGGCTTGTACCTATAATCCCCCAGCTACTCTGAAGGTTGTCAGGAGAATTGCTTGAGGCCAGGAGTTCAAGACCAGCCTGGGCAACATAGCAAGATCCCATCTCTAAGAAAAAAAAAAAACCAAAAAGGAAAGAATTAATAAATTAAACTGCATTATTATTCAATACTTCAGGATGATAAAAGAAACACAGCAAGATACATATTAATCAAATTACCAAAAATCAAAGACAAAGAAAAAATTGTGAAAGCAGCAAGAGATAAAAAACATTTTGCATTAGGTATGTCTATACCCATCCCCCTACTCCCATCTGCCTGACACCCAATGAATGTTATTATATGTGCACTTAAGTGTTGATCAATTAATACCAATTTGATGGTCAGTACATGTGGTGCTTGTTTTTCCATTCTTGTGATACTTTGCTTAGTAGAATGGGTTCCAGCTCTATCCAAGATAGTACAAGAGGTGCTAGATCACCATTGTTTCTTATGGCTGAGTAGTACTCCATGGTATACATATACCACATTTTGTTAATCCACTCATGTATTGATGGGCACTTGTTGTTTCCACATCTTTGCAATTGTGGATTGTGCTGCAATAAACATTCATTGGTGAGACTGCAAAGTTTACAACCTCATTGGAAAACAGTATGGAGATTCCTCAAAGGACTAAAAGACCTACCACTCAATCCAGCAATCCGGCTACTGGGTATCTACCCAGAAGAAAGAAGCCATTTTATCTAATGCAGTTTTTATTTGGTTCTGTGGTACATTTGTGTGTCTTAGTTTCACTCCCAAGTTTTGGGGTTTTCACAAGGTGTTCTTATCTGTGGATAGTTGCTAGTTGGACTTCACTGGAGTGAGGAGTAAAGCCTGGGACCTCTTATTCTGCCACCTTGCTGATGTCCACCACTGCTATTTCATTGATTTTTTGTTTTCAGATAATTGTAGATTAAATGCAGTTATAAGAAATACTAAAGAGAGATCCTGTGTACTCTTTACCAGTTTCCCCATTAGTGACATCTTACAAAACCATAGTACAATATTACAACGAGGATATTGTATGCAATGCACATGTATAGTTTTAAAAGAAAATGCCAAACTATTTTTCTGTATCTTTTTATATGACCATCAGCAATATTATAAGCAACCTGATTTCTCCACATTCTCACCACATTCTCACCCCACTCGCCTTTTTAGAAAATTTTAGTCATTTTGATAGATGTGTAGTGATGTCTTATTGTGGTTTTAATTTGCATTTCCTTAATGGATAGTGATGCTCACATCATTTTATGTGCCTATTTTCCAACTGTATATTCCCTTCAGTGTAACATCTGTTCATGTCTTTTGCCCATTTTCTGTTTGGATTTTTATTTTCCCTTGGTGAGCTTGGAGAGTTTTTATTATGTATTCTAGATATTAGTCCTTTGTTGGATATGTGATTTGCAAATAATTTCTCCCAGTTTTTAGCTTGCCTTTTCATCCTCTTAATGAGAGCAAACATTCTTAATATTGATGAGATCAATCTATCAATTTTTTTCTTTGATGGATCATACTTTTGGTGTCAAAAATTCTGTCTAGCCCTACATCCCAAAGATTTTTTTTCTCCACTTTTTTCTAAAAGTTTCGTAGTTTTGATCAATTAGCTTCTTAACATTGGCTTTTTAGATTCCATTAGTGTTGGTTTTGCCTCTTTAAATGAATCTATCTTCTAACTTCAATTTCAAATTTAATCACATTGGGATCATAATGTGTTACTATGCTTTCTCTTCCATTAATTTATGCTTATTTCTTTCGTGTTTTTCCTCTTTGAACTTTAGTCTTAGGTTAATATATTTTCCTGGCACTTTGGTTGGACTTTAGCAGTTAGATATTTTATTTATTTATTTTTAAACTTTCTTTGCAAATCAAATGCAGTTATAACAATAAGATAATTGAATTCCATTTGATACCCCACAATGCTTGATTTGATATGTAATGTTTCCACAGTCATTCCATTCTAAACATTTCACACATTCCAATATGTTTTTCTTCTTTAGCAATTAATCAATTAGTACTGTATTTTTTAGTATCTATTTTTAAATTATTATAATGTCAAAATGTAATTTAATTGCATAAATATATAGGAAAATCATCTATGTGATGCTGACTTTTAAAAATTCTTAAGACTTACTTTGTAATCTAGCATTTGGCCAGTTTTTTAAATGTTTCATATGTGCTTGAAAAACATGCATATTCTCTATTTGTTGAGTGCAGGGACCCCTATACTACTATTTGATCAAACACATTAATTTTGTTATGAAAATTTTATTTACTCTTACTAATTTTAGGTCTGCTTGGTCTGTTAGTTTGTGATAGACGTGACTTAATGTCTTCCACATTGATTGCTGATGTAACATTTTCTTCTTCTAATTCTGGAGGCTATTACACTATATATGTTGATGGATCCAGATGCATTTCAATTCATGATTATTCATTTCATGCTATTCATCCTGCTGAGTGGGTGACCAAGAAAAAGTCCCTGACATATCATAATATGATGTCTCTTTACTTTTCCTCCTAAAAATCTTTGCTTGGAATTTTATTTGGTCTGATATTAATATTGCTACACCACCTCTTTTTTTTTAGACAGAGTATTTCTAGTTTATGTCTTTCTAGCCCTTTATTTTCAACTTTCTGAGTTATTTTGTTACAGCAATGTTCTAAATAGATATCATAAGTTTTCTTTACTTTTTTCTAAATGTAATTTGATAGTTTCTGTACTTAGGTAAGTTCATCTCTCCACATGCATTATGATTACTGATAGGTTTGGATTTTTTATTTCTAATTTCAAAATTGGATTTCTTTCAATCATACTGTTTTGTTTTCTATCGTCTCTTTTCTTTGATCTGCCTCCCACTTTTCTCCTTTCCATTGTATTGATAAAGTTATTCTGTGTTCTTCCCTTCATCTAATTTTGCTTGACAAATTGTATATTTTTATATCTATTTTGTTCACAGTTGTTAAATTTTTATCATTCATACATAAATCCATGATTTTCAAGCAAAAGCTAAAAAAAACTATGCTAGGCCAGGCTGGGTGGCTCACACCTGTAATCCTAGCACTCTGGGAGGCCGAGGTGGGAGGATCGCTTGAGCTCAGGAGTTTGAGACCAGCCTGAGCAAAAGTGAAACCCCCCATCTCTACTAAAAATAGTAAATATTAGCAGGGCATGGTGGTTTGCGTCTGTAGTCCCAGCTCCTCTGGAGGCTGAGGCAAGAGGATCACTTGAGCCCAGGAGTTTGAGGTTGCTGTGAGCTAGGTTGTTGCCACAGCACTCTAGCCCAGGTGACAGAGTGAGACTCTGTCTCAAAGAAAAAAAAAATGCTATATTTCTTTTCCTTATCGTAAAACCACTTACTGTGGCCTGCATTAAGTACCCACTGAACTACACTTCCCAATTCCTTATTATTGCTGATTTGAATTTAATTCCTCCTTTTAAAAATGAAAATTAACTATTAGTAGCTATAATTAAATTTACCTACATATTTTATAATTGCTTTGTCAACATATTTTCTAATTTCTGTCTTGCTTATTGCAACTGCAAATGTACAACTTGATGGATTATCACAGTTGTCCAGGTTGTGAACAAGAACATTGCCAAAGCTCTAGAAGCCTTCTTCACAGCCAATCATACTCTTCTTTATAGGTATACACTATCTTGATGTCTAATTTTATACTTATGCCTTTTTTTGAACTTTATGTAAGTCATACAGCATATATTTGATCATGTCTGGCTTCTTTAGTTCAAGATCATATTTGTGAAATTTAATCATGATGTTTTCTATAAATCATGTAGATCATTTAATGTCATTGTTATACAGTGTTTCTGTGTAGGAATAAACCAATAGTTATTTACCTTTTCTACTCTTATTGGGCATTTGACTATGTCCAGTACTTAACTATTATGGATAATGTCATAAACATTAGTGATTTTATTGTCAAGGGACTGTGCCAAAGTGTTGGGAAATGCTCGTGTTTTCAGGGCAGGATTAGGTTGAAGATACAGAAACTAAAGGAACTGGGAGACTTAAATGTCAACACTTTCAAGGTTTTTAAAAGAAAGATATGGTCTGATGTTGAATGTTAAAGATTAAAGTAAGCTAGAGAATTGGAGATGGCTTGTAATACACATTTTGGAAATGAACACATTTGTTATGATCATTTACCACAATTTGTTGATGTTCTTAATGAACTGTTTTTGGAGACATACCTTAAGAGCCACACTGCCTTAAACATACCTGATCTTGTCTGAGAAACACCTTGGGAGTCTCATGGGAAGAATAAAAATTCATTTTTCTGTCTTGATTGTTGCCAAAGTTTTGTGACAATTAACACCTGTTCAATCCCTAAATGTATTAGACAAGAAAACGCTGTGGTCACAACCAGCCAACAGCATTTAGTTAAATGTACATTTCCTTTTTTACTAAAGTATATTAATTTTTAGCAAAATCTCAATTTCTCTTTTTCTGAAGAAATGAGTCTTCAGTCATTTTAATTTTAGGAAGACAAAATCTTTGGCATTTGAAAACTGACTTCTACAAATATTTTTACAAAAATAATTGTTTTCTTTTGTGGGTTTTATCCTCTGAATGTGGAAAATTAGAAAACCACAGTTTTTTCCTTGTAAGTAGTTTCCCACACAAACAAAATAATAGCTTCCAAGAAAAGTTGGATGCTTACTAACAATATATGGTTCAAACCAATATTTCTTTGGGATTTTCCCACACTCTTACATTGGAACTATATATATATATAAACTAAACCATAATGTCATCAGAGTAATTATGTTTCCTAGGAAATTGACAACGTTAACAATAATTGTTGCTAACATGTAAGTAGAGTTTACAGTTTATAAAAAACTTTCACATACATTATCTCATTGGAGTTTTTGAACAACACTATAAAATACTTATTTATGACTCACACTTTTTTGTTTATTTGTTTTGAGACAGAGTCTCACTCTGTCACCCTGACTAGAGTGCAATGGTGTCATTGTAGCTCACAGCAACCTCAAACTCCGGGGCTCAAGCGATCCTCCTGCCTCAGCCTCCCGAGTAGCTGGGATTACAGGCACATGCCACCATGCCTGGGTAATTTTTCTATTAAAATATTTTTTGTAGAGATGAGGTCTCGAACTCCTGTCATCAAGCAATCCTGCCTTGGCCTCCCAAAGTGCTAGGATCACAGGTGTGAGCCACCCACCACACCTGGCCTGACCTACACTTTTAAGATTAGGTAACTGAAGCAAATGATCTGGCCCAAATCAAACAATGACTTAGAGGCAGAAGCCTGGGTCATTAACTCTTGGCAATAGGAAAATGTCCAAAATAAAATGAACTTATAGTTGGGTTGGAAGTATCGCCGAAGTAAAAGAATAATGCTAAGAAGGTGGTAAACCAGACTCTGTTGGTCAAATCCAGCCCTCCAGCCTAACTTTTTGTAGACGAATCCTCCAGCTAAGCATGTTTTCTGTGTTTTTAAGGTTTGTAAAAACAAACAAAAAGCAAACAAACAAAGAAGAATACACACCTGAGACGTACGTGACCCACAAAACTTAAAATATTTAATAATATGAATGGGTCATTTACAGACAAATTTTGCGGAGCCCTGTTTCCTAGCAGTGCAGGTACCAGGCACAGGAAGAGGCAGCTGCTCTGCTGGCAAAGGCTCCCACAGGCTGCGGTCTTTAGTGGGAGGGTTGTCTGAACTGTTTCCAGCGCACCTCTGAATGTGGGATACCTCACTTGCAGGCAGTGCCTAGGACCTGACCTATGTAGTTTCTGAAGCTGGGGAACTGAACCTGAGCAGGAAAGGGTAGCGGGTTCTAGGCTTGGCCTCCATGGGGCTCCTGCCTGCAGGGCCAGGTTGGCAGTGCGTTTAGTTTTGTGCGCCCTTTGGCCTTGTGCACGTGAGAGCAATTGTGAAGCCACTCTGTATTTCTAATTTTTCCAGTAACGTTCTGTTTGGTGTAGAACCCTATAGCGAGGTAGCCTAAGGATATTTTTCAATAGTGAGCACAAAACCAGGTATTTTCCATTCTCATATTGTCATTCACAGCAATCGTCTGAGAGAACGTAAAGAGGGTGGGGGAGGTTGTTAGGTTCATCTGAGTGGATGTTTCCTGGTCCCCAGTTCCCAGTGTCAAGAATGAGTACTGGTACCCGGTCCAGCCCATGATGGAGTGATCACAAGCACAGAGCAACTTAATACAAACAGTTTATCACATAAAAGAAAGAATGAAAGTAAAGGAAGCTACACTAAGGGAAAATACATTGCAGATTAGTCCCCATGAGTGGACAAAGACTCTGGAAGCTGAACACATGGTGCCTTTTATAAGCCCACTAGCTTGTCCTGCCTTTCCCCTGGCAGGATTGGTTGCTGTTTCCCACCTTTGGGTGTGATTGACAGGTTGGTGCTATATAAAGAATCACGTGACAGGTTATGTAACAGCGTAGGTTATATAATAGTTTCCTTTTCTATGCATGCATCTTTCCCAGAATCTGTCACAATGCCCCACCCATGCTATGTTAATTAGATGGTAATGAGCTTTAAGTCAGTTAAAAGTTATTAGGAACTCTTTACCGTGTATGTTCCCACCAGGAAACAGTTCCCAGCTGCAGTTTAGTTCCTGGCTACAATTTGGTTCTTGCTCTCTACCTCCAGCCACTTCTTGCCACCTTTTTACCCTGCACCAGACCTAACAAGGTGAATAGGTGTCCTTCTATTTGACATATTGCATTCGTCTACTATACCTATCATTTAAAAGATTTAATGTAGGGTGATGGTTGCTAAAGATAGCCTTTTAGCTGACTTTTATTGAAACCCTACTTTGTGGAGGCACTGTGCCACATGCCAGGACTATGAAGATGAATGAGGCAATATACCTGCCCTAAAGGATTTCATGGCTGACAAGGGAGGTGAAAATGTAAGTAATTACATCGACACAGTATACTATTGAGCAGAAACTTAATGGAAAGATATGAATGTGTTTTTGCCATTGAGTATGGCTGGATCTTGACACCACCTATAGTTCTTTTCCTGCTAAAGTTAGGTTTAGAGTAGCTCTTTATCAGACTGGTCAGTGGAGGTCTGGCTAATTCTATAAACATTTACTAGGAATGTTTACTGTCTACCAGGCAGGCCTCTTCCTTCCACCTAAGAAAGTTCTACAAGTAAATGGCAAGTGACACCAACACCAAAAACCACTTAAGCCAATTAAGTGTTGAGCTAGGAATCCCACCACTGGCTGGTGACAATTCAGACAGGTACCACCAGCACTTAAATCTGTTTGCTGTGTCTGCCTGAGAGAGTTACAAGGGACCCAGTGACAGCCCAGATCTAGCAGTCAAAGCAGGTATGGGAAAGTGGGTGGATTTGGCAGGGGGAAGTCCCTGAGGCATTGGTGCATGGACACATCTTGCTACATGACAGCTACCTGGGGTGGCTCTGTCCTCAGTGCTTTGAATCACATGCAAATGTGACCTTCATCCGCTGCCGTCACAGAGTGCCTCTCCGCTTTTTCACATGCCAGTTTTTCCCACCCACTTTCAGATGTCACAGCTTCTATTTTACCCTGGAGCAAAATAATCTTTAACACCAAAAACAAACCTCCCCCTCGCAACTTACTTCCCTCTATACTCAAAGATTCCAAAAGGAGTGTTGGCTTCAATCTGCACTGGCCTCCGGTCCCCGGGTGGTGCCACCTGGTGCTCACAGAACTATTCTCTCACGCTCTGGAGTTACTTTGGCTATAAGGACATTTTGAGTTGTCCCAGGCTTCCAGATGAGTTATGAGAAACTGGCAGTGGAAGCAGTGGTATCAAAACCAGAGAAGCAAGACGTGTTGATGCCAGGCCAAATTCAAATGAAAATAGTCATTCTCCTTTTAGACCCATGAAAACTTTGGTTCATGCAAAGCAGTCTGAGGAGATCTCTCACTGTATCACCTACCTTCAGCAACTCTGTCTGTAAAAACGTGATGGGGAGATGGAGGTTAAAGGGTACAAAGTTGCAGTTATATAGGATACATAAGCCTAGAGAGCTAACGTACAGCATGAGGACTACAGCTTATAATATTGTATTGTATACTGGAAATTTGCATAGTTACCACACACAAAAAAGATAACTATGTGAGATGATGGAGATGTTAATTTTCTTGACTAGTAACCATTTCACTATGTATATGTATAGCAAAACATTATGTTGCATACCTTAAATATATGTAGTAAATGAACGCATAAATAAATAAAATAGTAGCATATCCCAGAGATTAAATTTTAAAAAAAGGAAGGGAAGAAGGTCATATTTAAATCTAAAGTGAGAAATGAGAATTGAATTTATAATTTAACATTTTCTTATCAATATCCACTGTGTAACCAATTTCATTTTTGCAATTTTAGGCACGTTGTAATTTTATAACCTGCCTAAATGCTTGCAGGGCCTTCCTGCTGAGAAAACACCACACATTTAATCCATGTGATTTCTTTCTCCTGTTCATTGCTAATACATTTCCAAGATTCATATCCTTTTAAAAAAGCAGAATCATTATATTAGAGAAGTGCAAATATAGCTCAAGCAATGTATCTCCTGGGACGAAAGCATTTTTGGAGGAAATCTGCTTGGTTACAAATGATGCAGAACGTTTCCTTTACTCTGGTAGACACTAAGTAGTCAACAGTGGAAGCAGCTCCAGTGTGGAAAGAAGAAGGAGCTATACCGGCTTTGATTCCTGGCTGAATTTCTGGTGGCGGCATCTGAGGTGGGATTGGACATAGGCGTGGTGTGACTGAAGCTCCTGTCATGCCACTGCAGTGGCGGGGACACCTGTGGTGACAGTGCCTGAAGCCACAACAGACGGAGCAGATGAGGTTGTGTTGTTGGTGTAGAAGCCACCTGTGGGCAGGACAAAAACTAGGAATCAGAATGCAGTTGTACCCAGGAGTCAGACCTGGTTTCTCCTTTGGGTTCTGTCACCAACCAATTACGTAGCCTTTGGTGACTTGCCAATCACTTGAGGCAACGATTTCCACATCTCTAAAGCGAGGGTGCTAACATTAAAGTTCTCTGATATCCTTCCCAGTCCTAAACGTCTCCGATATTATTGATGTATTCTCACACTTTCAGTTGTTTCTACTGCTGGAATATTTAAAACTTTTATAATAAAATATTAAGCATTTAAAAAATTAAAAAATATTTAAATATTTAATATTTAAAATATTTAATAAATATTTTAAATACATAATTTAAGTGAAATATTAAAATTTAATTTTAATGAGAATTTTTATAATAAAAATTTAAGCATAGAGAAAAATAGACAAAATGTTATAATAATCCCCTGATCACCCATCACCTGAATTCAATAACTACTAACATTTTAGCTACATTTGTTATACCTATTTTTTGTTTAATTTTTTTTTTAAAGTATGGATATCTTGACATTTACCCTTCAATACTTCAGGAGGTACCTCTAAAAATAAGAACATTACCTATATAACCATGATATCACCACTAATAAAATTAATAATAATTCTTTGACATTGCCTAACACCCAGTCTGTAATCAAATTTCTCCAGTTGTACCCCAAACATTTTCTACCTTGGTTTGTTTGAACCAGTTAAGGTCCACACATTTCATCTGGTTGTTATGCCTTAAAATTCTCTTTTAATGAAAATTAATCTCCTCCACCTTTTTTTTCTATCACATTAGCTTATGGAAGAAAATAAAATTTTGATGACAAATAAGCTATTAGTCTGCATCCTCTTCCTTAGCAGAGGTGCAATATTATGCTGTATTGGACTGGTTTATAACCACCATTTAGCTCCAAGTCCCCTTTCCAATATCCCTGTTCTCAGTAAGAAACAGACCAAAACTGACATCTCTGGCTCAGATAACTGTGACTCAAAGCAACAAACTCCCGTCGCCAGATTCTGGGGTCAGAATTCATCAGGGATTCAGACTGGGGCATGGGGGTACGTGGTTGATTACTGCACATGGAGACAGAAAGAAAATGTTTTCCTTGCTGAATGAGGAGAAATTTAATGGAGGGCATTAAATCTGCAATACCATTTAAAGGAGTTTCTATTTTATTAGATACAAGCTCAGATTCTCTTTAGTCTTAGGGGAATTCTTAAAAGTATTCAGCTGCCTTTTCCCTTTACAAGGTCTACAATTTTTAATATTCTTCCTGAGGATATTTTAACCAAAGATTATAATGATTTTTATTTTATTGAACACGAGTAAGATGAGATTTTGGGGGGGACATTCAACTTTGATCAAACAATTTGGAATGAGGCTACCCATTATACAGCGTTCTCATTAGTGGTGTCTTATGACACTGCTACATTTGCACTATGGTTTGTAACTCCCATATTTTGGCATTTGCTATGAATTGAGCATTTGAATCTTTAATGCCAAGCTATACGTAGGCCACCTGCTTACATCCTTCTTTGTTCTTCTGCAATTTGTATATCTTTTTCTTTATCACCCAGAGTTGTGGTCAACAGAGAGGGAAGCAATGATTTTTAAATCTGATTTCTCCTTTAAAAACTTGATGAAAATAGCTAAGCATAAACACCAATAAATATTACTGTTATTCATTTATCTTTATTTTAAAAAGTAACATAGCCACATTGTATAAAGCTGAACAAATATAGAAGCAAAAAATGACTATCACTAATCTGATCATCTAAAGTCATTGCCGTTAAGATGGTAAGATTTCATTCTCATTTTAATGCATCTTACATGTAAAAATGTTTGTACTTCTATACATACATCTATCGTGGAAAACCTCTAGGTGCCAGCCACTGTAACTGGCATTTGTGACAGTTACTTGTGCTATTTACCTACATTTCTGGTTCCTCTTTTTTCACACATGTGATATGATGGCACTTTCCTGTGCCTTGAAGTTAGGCATAGCCATGAGACACTTTAGAAAGGAACTTTAAGATCAGATGTGTGACTTGCTAAGTTCCTTCCCACTGCCACAGTGGCAGGTGAAGCTCCAGATAGCAGACTTTATCAGCCCGAGTGCCCGTGGAAGATTATCTGGGACTCACCCTTCGGTCAATCCTTGATGGACTTCAAGTGTAAGAAATCAGCTTTTGCTGTTTTAAGCCACTGGGTATTTGGAGTTGCTTCTTACTGGAATATTCGCACTGCTAAAGTTTTGACATATTTTATCTAATTTAATCATCTGAGTAACCCTAAGAGGTAGATGTTACCATCCCCATTTCACAGAGGAGGAAACTGAGATAAGCCATTTGTCACCACTGCCTGTACTGTTCTTCATTCTCCTTCTCAAGTTTGATTTATGTAGTATAGTATTTTTAGACCTATATTATTACCTTTATATTAGGAGTCATCTCTTTAAAAATGTCCTTATATCTGTAGTGATTTTTATAATTTAACTTAATCTGTACATGATGGGTTTCATGCCTTCCTGTATACTTTGATACTATTTTATTCCCATTTATGAATTTAATGTATTCTAGTTTAGTATGTGGATTACATCCTTCTGGATCCCCTGCAGATCTAAAAGTGTCTTTCTGCTATTCTTACGTATACACTTAGATGTGTGCAGAATTCTGGAGCCATGTTTTATATCAAAACTCTGTGGATGTTGTTCTATTGTCTTGCAGTGTTTAATGTCACAAGGAAGTTTGATGTCATCCTGATCTTCACTCCTTTGAAGGTCATTGTTTTTCCTGTCTGGATGCCTTTTGGACATTTTATTTGGCCTTAAATTTTTAAAAACTCTGCTACAATGTCTTTGACCTTGACTTTGTGGCATATAGGCCCGTTTCATCTGCAGACTTAGGTCTTACTTTGGTTTAGAGAATTTTTCTTCCATAGTTTTAAAAAACATCATTATTATTGGTCTAGTCTACTCTTTACTCTTGGACTACTATTAAATATATTTTGCATATCCTTGTTTTTCATGTTTCTTATCTTACATCCTATTCATTTTTCTCATTTCTTCTGTGTACTTAAAGGATTTCTCAAGTTTATCTTCTACTTCACTGATTAGATCTTCTGTAGTATCTACTTAGTATTCAATACCACATTTAATCTTTAAATTCAGAAATCGTAGTTTTCATCACAGTTTTCTTTCCTGGTCTCAAATAGTTTCATTTTTTATAAATACCTGCCATAATTTCATATCTGCAGTGCCCTTTTAAAACTGAAAACAGAGATTACACAATTTCTTTTAAAATGCCTCTGTTTCTGAAAATAACTGTAGATTTCAGAAGATGACATTTGCTCCCCTTGCTATTAAATGTGGTGGTTTCAGTGGCGTTCTGTTTATTCCCCCTGAAGGAAGGAGGTCCAGGCTTGGCATATAGAGTTAGGATTTGATGGGGTTTTTATTTAAGAACGGATGGTTCAAGTCTCTTTCTGAACCCTTCAGTCATCCAGTTGGAGGGTGACGGGGCAGCTGGGCTTTGCTGTGGTTTACTTCGCTGTAGGGCTGGACTTCTCGATCACTGTGCAGCCTCTGGAAGCCAGAGCTGGGGCTGTAGGGCCTCTCGGCAGGGAGTGAGCCCTCACGGAGGCAGTTTCTTCCCTGATGTGCCCCTTCCATGCAGCTCTGCTGGGGAGAACTTCCCACAGGTGTAGCAGAGTGGAAATGTTTCACCACCCACACCCAGCTCCCTCCACAGTGACCCCCAGGCTCATTAGCACCCCACGTTTCCTCCCTTGCATTATAGGATTTTAGTGCAGGTTTGCTGGATTCCCTTCCACTTACCCTCTGGGCAGACAGCACGGTAGTAGATCCTTCTTTCTTTTCATGCATTCCCTCTCACTTCACTATTCCTAAATGATTTCATGAGTGATGCTTCTGGAATGTGTGTGTGTGTGTGTGTGTGTGTGTGTGTGTGTGTGTGTGTAGGGGTGTGTGTGATCTTTCCTTGAACTGCAACACTGGATACTGATTGTTTCTTCTTTTCATAATCTTTACAGTTATTTAATTAGGAATTGGGGAGGAGCAATGCAATGTTCGCACACACGCCATCGTCTTGGCTGGTCTGCACATTGTTTCTGAATATTTTCTGTGTGTCTTGTACACATCTCCAAGTAGACGCAGAGAGCTGGACTTAGGTTTCCTTGTACTTCCCACAGCCTAACCAGTGCTTTGCATATCATTTACATTTTATAAACACTGGTGGAATTGAATTGAATTCTAATGCACTCTCCCCCGCCTCCTAACCCCCAACTCCAGGCTTTAAACATCAATATTTTTGCTGGCAGAGATTCTTCTAAAATAAGAATTGCGTCTCCAGTTTTTTCTTCTTCAGTTTCAGGAAGAAAAAAGGTAATATTAGAGTACCAGATAGGAGAAATTTTCTGTAATTCATTTAATAAAATAATTGGGTTAATATGCCTGGGTCTGTAGCATTACAAGTGAAATCCATGCTTCATTGCTTTCTTACTGGGTGAACTACCCAGGGAAGCCGAGAGACTGAAAATGAGAATAACAGCCCATTTTTCCCTGTCTGCGCCTGCCGCCCCCACCTTCATAGCCAGCTTGTGCTCAAAGCACAATGCAACAGCAGAATACTGTTTAAATCTCTTCTGAAGTGTTCACGTAGATATGGTCCTGAGAGCTGTTATAAAAGTCAAATCTAAGCCATTGAATTAGTTGAACAAGTCAGCTGTGAAGGTTGTGTCTGAGAAGGTTAGCCGACTAAAGATGGTTAGCCACAGGAAAGACATCATTTATAGCCCATTTTCCAGTTATTCCTTATTTCCCTCTTAGAGATTGATTTACCCACCTGGCCGCGCAGATGAGCAGTTTGACTCCTGTTTACAAGCGGCAGTGTGAAGGGAGGGTCGGCTGGGCTGCTGTAAAGTAACAACAGATCACAGGCTGGGCAGCTTACGCAGAAGACATTTAAATCTCGCAGTTTTGGAGGCTGGGAAGTCCAAGATCAAGGTTACAGTCAGGTTTGGTTCCTGGTGAAGCCTCTTATCCTGGCTTATAGATGATGCCCTCTCACCGTGTCCTTACGTGGCAGAGAGAGAGAGAGAGAAAGTGCTTTCTGGGGTCTCTCCTAAGGACACCAGTCCTATCATTGTATCAGGGCCCTACCCTTACTCATTTAACCTCAGTGACCTTCTCGAAGGCCCCATTTCCAGATACAGCCACATTGGGAGTCAGGGTGTCAACATATAAATCTTGGGAGGACATTATTCAGCCCGTAGCCAGTAGGCTGGAGGATATGGGTGTATGTGAAGAGATTTGGACCAGGAATCAGAAAATTCCTTTTCTTGCCTAGTTGCTATGTGAATTCGATGAGTCATTGCAGGTTTTGAGTCTTAATGGCCTCCTCTAGAGCACGTGCACGAGAAAATCGCAAGGCTTCCGCCAGCTGGTTCCCCCAGGGATCCACGGTTCATGCTAACATGGCACACGTTCCGGCCTGTCCAGTGAGCTCAGTGGCTGAGCATCCCATGTGCGTGCTGCCCTCGAGCAGCCAGCCTTCCTTTGCTCTTGGGCATCTTGATGTCCAGAAAACCCTTCTGTTACCAGATTACCCAGTGAGATCCTTCTCGCCCTTCAGAATACTTACGTGCGTCATTCATTCTCTGTACTTTTCTCCATCTCCTTGTTCCAGGTGCTGTTCTAGGTACCGGGGATGTCCCCGCTCTGATGCAGCTTACGTTCCAGTGGGGGTGCGTGGAGACAAGTTGTTTATATTTGATGGTCAGGAAAAGCCTTTGTGCAGGCATGCAAAGGACATGAGCTAGCCAAGCCCATGTCGGGTGAAGAGGACTCTGGGTGGGCAGGGCGGGAAGTGTCTGGACTGAGCTTGGTGTGGCTGGAGAAGAATGAGCAAGGTGGTGGGGGGGGTGGGGTGGGGTGGGGGTGGGCAACCAAACAAAAATGAAATAAGTTCAGGCAGGTGGTGGGGCCCAGAGTCAGCCAGCCTTTGTTCAGTCTCTAGAGACTCAATGCCTTTTCCATTTTGACCAGAATTTATACCATTCTTTGCAAGAGGATGGTTTGTTAGGAGCTCACTCCTCTGTATCGAAAGCAAAACTGTCTAGATTGATATTTTTTAAATGTAAATTGAATCATGTTAGTCACTTGCTTAAAACACTTTATTTTTTCCATTTTATGATATATATAAAAATCAAAACCTCTCACCATGACTCCACATGGGCTGTTTCTTACCATCCTAACCCTATTTTGGCTGCTCCCCCCTCTGCCCACCCGCGGCTTCTGAAGCTCCAGTCACGGGGCCTCCTTCAGTTCCGTGAATCTTGGGAGTTTATCCTCCCTTAGCGCTACTGATGCTAAAGGTTTCCCTGTCTGGTCCTGGCTTCCTGCCCTATGGGGCTCAGCTTAAATGTCCTCTTCTGAATCAGGCTGAAAACATCTCTTTACTGGAATTTTGAATAATCTGTAGTTACTTAATTTGTTGCTTTTCCCCTTGCTCCCCTCCCCCTACTAAATTTACACTTCATGAGGGCAGGGACCACTTGCAAGCATTGTTTCTGGAACATGACAGGTACTCAAAATATTTGTTGAATGAATACTCCATGACTAGGTGAATTTGGTATTTGATAGCACTGCCTCAAGCAGTCTGGAATTTTCTGTGGGTCTCCAAGAAAGCTGGGGAAATAGGTAGTTCTCTGACCTCATCTCCCTTCATTTCTCAGCCGCATGTTGCTCAGCTGATGGCAGCCTCTTCTGGATCTGGAAAGCCTTTTTAAGTTATAATTTTAATAACTGTCCTATTAAAAATGAAACCTTCTTTTCATTAATGAGGGTTAGTACAATTTGATTTATTTTATATTAACTGTGTAAAGACAGGGCAATTTGTTGACAAATAAGTTAGAAATGACTGAGTTGTTTTTGGTTTGGGAATGGAATGCATGCTAATAGGTAGATTGAAATGCAATTACTTATTCCTGCACTGGAAATTGAGAAAACACTGTCATGGCTTACAAAAACAAGGTTTTATTTTGATGTTTCCACTTGATGAAACAAGAGAAGATTTTAGGCTGCTGTGTCCAACCTGTGTTCTTAAATATTAATAACATAGTGTGTTGTTTTCTACATCCAATAAATAAGTAATCAGTTTGGATGTATTCATGACTATATTTCATGTTTTCCTTTTTTTGAAAAGTAGTGTATATCAATCTGTGTATAAGAATTTATACAAGTTATAGATACGGTGAAAATCAGCTTGAGATAAGGATGCAGAATTATTACCATTTTTCTTCTTATAAGTTGAATTTTGACATTATATTCTTTATACTTTCTTTAGCAAGTGATCCATTTTGGAGACGAAAGAAAAACTCTAAAGCTGTAACTAAAAGCAATTCAAAACTCAGAAATATTTCTTTTACTTAATTTTTATTTGTGGCCCAACTTTGTAAGGAAAATACTCTCTTAATAGTTGAAAAACTGCAGTGTGCTACTGGCTTACATTTTACCAACATTGCTTCTCCCCGGTGCATGCTTAGGAGCAGAGCCATTTCATTGTCACAGCAGAATAATTGCTACTTTCCAAGTCAGGCTTCAGAGCCAAGCAGAGAAATGTAAAAATTCTTTTACAACCAGCAGCTCAGACCTTACGTATGTAGGGTACATTCCTAGGACAAGCTTTTAGATACTTAGGTTTCTCTTCAAACCATCCTAATGTAATCTCCAGCTACTAAGAAGAAACAGGTTAAGTCATAGTATCAGAGCCATATTTGTAATTCCTTTAGAAAGATTAAGATGATATCCATATAATATCTAAAGGCAAATTTGCATATGAATATCCTTATGATATATGGAAATCTGTGAGATAGGTTCAAATGTTTTGATAATTCTCACCCAATCCCACTGCACACCTTTTTGACATCTTTTATTTTCCAGTTAATATACATGTGGAAACTTTCATCAGAGGCTTGGTAGAGAATTATATATCTAAACTGAGTGTTATTCTTTCATTCTTTTTTTTTCTTATAAAAGGCTAACAACTGTGTTTGCAAGAAACTTCATCCCAAGAGGTTCATCTTCCACTATAAAGTGCAGTAAACACCCTTTTTAAAGGTGAGAGAGGAGGGAGTTGAATCTGAAATGTGACAGTGTTCCAGAAAGAATGGGTTAATGCACTGGTTCTCAAACATTGCTACACATTAAAATTACCTGGGGCATTTTTTTTTAAATACTGAGGATCTGGTCTCAACCCCAGAGATTCTGATTTAATTGGTGTGGAGTGTATCCTGACATTAAGAGTTTTCAAAGCTCCCCAGGTGATTCTAAGGTACACCCAAGGTTGAGGCCACTGGAGTGCTGGCCTTGGGTTGGAGTACCAGCTGGGAGTTAGGTGAGTCATACAGACTCTATGGTGGCCATTCTTTCTGTACGTGAAAAGTGGATAAATACCATCATCTTACAGGGCTATTGTAAGGATCAAATCTAAATAAAATGATGAATATGAAATTTAATTGAAAACTATTAAGGGCTCAACAAATGTGCATTCTTAGAAATATATTGAGACCTTTTTGCTCCAAAGAAATAACAATCTAATTTGCACAAAAAGTCATGCTTCAATCACCTTTACAGAAAACAAAGGTCCTGCCAATTTTTTGAGATAATTATTCGTCATTCTGGTAAATTTTAGAAACTTAGTGACCATTTTGTATGATATATAGACTTAGAGGAATATATAAATGCTGATACTAAAATAAATATACATCTATTTATATATACACATACACACATATACATAAATACATATATATATATATAAAATTGATCAGTCCCCCCAAGTGGAAAACTGAGGTAGGTAGATTGGCTGCAGAATTTTATGTCTGCATGGACTGGCTGTAATAAAAATAAAAAAGGAACTCACTGATAAAATAAAGAAAATAAAACTCTCAACTAATGTGCAGAAATCTACAAAGCACAGGGAAATTGTTCAAATAAAAGTTGTGGAAGATAAGGACGTTGAGGTGATCAATGAAATTGACAACAGGAAGGGGTTTGAGACTGTTTGCACTTGGGTAGTATCCATAGAGTGAAGGGGAAATTAAATCCAAAGAAAATGAGTTGAAAAATGAACAAGAATTGCCCAAAAAAGGGGTCGGAGAAAAAGGCACCAACTAGAGGGGACTTTGAGAGCAGGGGAGAATTTGTTCGTGAGATACTGGGGTTATTAGAGTGTACTTGGGTACCAGTGGGAGTGACCCACGGAGGAAGAGCTGGTGACAGAGAGAAGGGAGACCCTGCAGAAAGGGTGATGAGAAACTGTCCAAGAGGAGTGGTGGCCAATAGGAAGAGGAGTAGTGCATTTGTAACAAGAGGGAACACAGAGATTGTGGGTATGGATGTCAGCTCGTTATAAATTTGAGGATGGGTGTTTTTTCTTTCTTTTTTAATCTGTGAAGTGTGGTGTGATATCATCAGTTACCAGTGTTGAGAGTTGGATTCTTCAGGACAGATGAGCGGATAGGAAATAGTTGTCCCAGAGTGGAGGGAAGACTTATTAGGAAGATGAGGTAGGGCTGCTGATGAGTGTTTAGTGCCAATTTGTTGGTGGCGGTCATGAATTTAATATGAGGTAAGTCAGTCCTTTGGTCGATACTTAGGAGCAGGTGTGGGAAAGGTGAACGTTTGGGTCTAAACAGTGTAGTAGCTTTGTCCGGGGAGGATAATGGAGGGAGTTGTTGTATTAGTAAGTCTGGTTTCATGGAGCAGTGGGGTTTTGGTAGAGGAATGTCCATAATACTATTAATGTTATGGAAGCTCTTCCTGCAGATGTCTCTTTCTTAATCAGTGCTTGACTTCTGCCCTCCTCTCCCTAGCCCAGAGTCAGATTTGGGACAGGGCCAGCCGGGAAGCTTCAAACAGGCAGTCATCTCTAAGGGGCTTTAAATCATTAAGATACATCAGAAATGTAGGACAAGCAAGCTCAGATTTCTACATCCTGTCTTTACATACCTGGTATTGTGGAGTGTATGGTAGTCCCTCAAAAGATATGCCCACCAGAACCTATAAATGTGACCTGATTTGGAAAAATGGTCTTTGCAGATGCAATGAAGGATCTCAAGAAGAGTTCATCCCTGGAAAGTGTGGGCCCTAAATACAATGACAAGTGACCTTATAAAGCAAGAGGAAGGGAGAACACACGGAGGAGAAGGCCATGGAGTTATGTGGCCATAAACCAAGGAACAAGCTCTTGGAGCCACCAGAAGTTGGACGAGGCGAGGAAGGATTCTCCCCCAGAGCCTTCAGAGGGAGCCTGGCCCTGCTGACACCTTGACTTTGGACTTCTGGCTTCCAGAACTGTGAGAAAATAAATTTCGGTTGTTTTAACCACCAAGTTTGTGTTAATTTGTTCTGGTAGCCCAAGGAAACTAATACACCTGTCAAAATGTAAATAGTTCCTGCTCCCAGTAAAATGAACAGTGTCCTCCAGTAAGTAGAAAAATAATAAAAATAATAAATCTTGCCAGTACTGACCCAGGTCTGTTGAGTACATTTGCAACATCTGGCCGGACACTGATCCTTGACCAATCAGCCCGAAGACGTCGGCGGAGCCATCTGAAACTCTGAAATGGAATCGTGCAGGGCATGGAGCCGTTTTCCAAAAAGAAATGATTCTTTTTTTTTTTTTAAATCTAAAATTAAAAAGCACTAATATTCTATCTGAGAACTTTGTTTTTCAGAAAACTGAAAACTCAAGAGAGAACAATTATGGAAGAAAAGAGAATGCTGTATTAATTTTTTTTTAGTAGAAATATATTAGTGAGTGATTTTGTTCTTGTTCCCCCTGTTCTGGATAAACATTCCTCGCACAGGATCTGATTCCTATCTCAGTTTTAAATAGAAATTAAAATAGAATAATTGACTTTCTGCTGTTTCAGATAATTAATGTCAAGATGTAACAACTGAAAATTGATTGGGTGAGAGCCACGTGCTCTTTTCCATGTGAAAGCGGGAAACTGGGGTTTCACTGTTGCTGCTGCCATTAATCATGAGCACCCCACTCTGTGGCCTGGCACCCCTGATCGCATAAACTCTGATCGTATTATGCCAGGAGAGCAGGAGTCCCACTTAATCACTGCTTTGTCTCTCTGGCTTCCAGTATGTAGGGAAGAAACACAAAATGGCCAATGGAAGCCAAAGCTCCAGTTTTGCTGTTGACAGCCCTGCAGTGGAGACTATGGCTTGAATCTGAGCACACATGGGGCATTTCACTCCTGCCTCTGAGTCTGAGATAACCGGCCCCCACCGAAGAGGAGAGGGATGACTGGACTTGTCCACCCAGAGGCTGGAATGGAAGGATCAGAGACATGGCTGGGCAGTCAGAGCAGGGAGAGCTGGGGAACGTCCTGGGCAGCTCAGCACAGGTAGATGCACCGGGCTGGCTGGAGGGTAACAACGGAACACAAGAGACCCGGACACAGGGAGCCCAGGCTGCTGCTTGTTCACGTGGTCGTGGAGAACATACCCAGCCTGCACCTGCCCCTGCTCCCACCTCCAGCCCCCTCACTCAGCTCATTTATGGGGACCCAGGCTGGGGGTAGAGGCTCTCCCAACGTGAGCTATGGGCAGGAAAAAAGTCTATTTGTTTCAAGTTTCCAATTACTGCTACTTCTCAGACTCAATGTATTATAGGAAAATTATAAATTTGTCTTATGGCTTAATAAACTTAAAATTAGTAAACTATATTTACAATCATCAATGTCAACTGAGCATTTGAGTGCTCTGTGGGAACTTGTCAATTGATAATGTTTCTGCTGTAGAAGTGGATGTGTCAGAAAAGCAAAACATTTATTTTCCAGTATGAAAGCAAAAAAAAAAAAAAAAAACCCAAAACAGTAAAACATTTATTTTATCCTTAGTTAAGTAACTAATGCTATTGAGTTATGTGACAAACTGTGAAATGATAAGAGATTTCAAATAAGTTAGAGTGTTAAATTCAGCACAAGTAATAAATCCCTTAATACGAATTCAGTGAAAGAGATATATGATTCCATTAATCACTGAAGGCAGTTTCTGGACATCGCATATCCTGGCCCGGCCCTGCCTGCTCTGATGTGAGGCTCGGTCATTTCAGAGCCCACAGCCCAGGGGAACATAGGAAAGGAAAGCAGATGTGAAAATAATGGTTTAGTATTTATTATTCTCTGATACCATGTAGTTAAAACATGCACCCTGCCCCTGTTCCTCCTGTGTTTTAGGGGCTTAAAATGGTAGCAAAAAGGTTCATTATGATTCGGCTTGTGAGATACCTGTTCTCTGCCATCCACATTCTCTTACTCAATGTGACACTTTTATCAGTCCTTTTTAGAGATATTCATATCCAGTTATGTTATTAAAATCTGTCCATATGAAGGGAATTGGTTTTTATAAACTTCAAGGTAGAAATTTACTGGATTTAATAAAATTACTTCCTTAAAACTGGAAAAACATTAGCGATTACCCTTCCTGTGTTAAGAATAGACCATAGGCAAGACATTTGCGAGCACGGAAGGAAATTAGAACTGGATGTGGGTGACTTTGGTTGTATTGTCAGTCAACTGATGTTTCTACTTCCTTTTCTATACCATTCCTATGAACTCACTTTGGAGCACATTTTTAAAAAATATCATTTTTATTAATGCTTCCTATTTGTACATATTTATGGGGTGCATGTGATAGTTTGATACAGTCATACAATATGTAATGATCAAATGAGGGTGTTCAGAATATCCATCACCTCGAACATTTATCATTTCCTTGTGTTAGGAACATTTAGGCTAATAACTATTAATATAGCATATATTTCAGAATAGCTAGAAGATAAAATTAGAAGATTGGAGCACATGTGGATGACATCCTTGCCTAGTTTCTTCAAGACAGTAAGTATAAAAGGAGGATCTTTTCTGATTGGTTATCCTCATGGAAGCAATGACATCCCTTTCCACAAGAACTATTGGGCATTGCTTGTCATCACATGATCCAGACACTGGACTGAGTGCTTTGCATTTGTTAATTTAATAATATTTAACCTTCCAAATAAACCATACAAAAAAGGATCCTATTTTTATCCCATTTTATAGATGACAACAGGACAGGTGCAGGGATGGACACCCAAGTAGTCTGACTCAAGCCCACCCTCCCAACCATTAGGCTACCCTTCCACCCTCCATCCTTCCACCCTCTCTCTTTGTTTTATTCATGAGGATTCCTGAACTGCCTCTTCCCTTGAGTCCACTTCCCATAAAAGTTGCTGATAATTCTCAGAAAGGTTAAATGACTTGCTAAAAATTTGCACAGTAAGTGGAGCTGAACTTTAGAACCACGAGACCTTCTGATCCTGAATCCTATTATCTTTAATGACATCACACAACCAGATACAGCTGAAGTTTTCAACTTAGGAGAAATTGTCTCTGAAACAAAGTAGCTGGCACTAGTTCATTTCTTTCAGAAATAAAATCCACATGGATTTAAGAATTAGATCTTGCAAATGAGACCGTAACAGTACTGGGAGAAAATTTTGGTGAATACTTATGCCATCTTGGTGGTAGCAAGGAGCATTCGAAAAATGGTCCTAACAGGGGAAAGATGGATACATTAGATTTCATAAAAAATTAAAAAAAAATTAGTATGTGAAAACACTGTGAATAAAAAGGAAAGACAGCCCTGTGCAGGAAAGCAATTCTCTCTTTTTATTGATTGATTCATTTATTCATCCCCAAAATGTTGCCACCGGGGTGAAATGGAGAGTAAAAACAGATCACCTGTCTGCTGTCACGAGTTTATAACCCAGAGGAGGCAGACGCTGACTTAGAGTTTGCAACTGCCTGAGGAGAAGGCTCCGGGAGACGCCAGAGACGCTTTCCACGTCCTCTCCTGGTGGCTTTTTCTCTTCCTATGATGACTCTCAGGTGAGCTGGCCCTTCCTTCAGTCCGGTCTCTTATTTCCTGCAAGAATCTGTTCACGTTTTTGGTGCTTGGAGGCTTCACGTCTCTAGTTCCCGGGGCCAACGTGGATTTTCACCTGTGCTGCCGCAGTCCTTGGGGGCATTCCAGTTGGGAACAAGGAAGGAGAAATAAGTGAGCACATTGTTTCTCCCTGGAACCGGATTCTGTGTGACTTTAGCAAGCGTGCGTTCTCAGAGCAGCAACAGTGGGAAGGGAAGCTGCGTCCTGTCTGGAGTAGCCGATGGCCGCTTTGGGAAGCTGGAGGTGCTTCTGCTCCCGCTCCAGGTTATTTCACTAGAGCAGAGGCAACTTGGCCGGGAGAGACTAATGAGTATTTCGGCCTTAGTTCCTCCCCTCAAGGCCAAAGAGAAGGGAACAAGGAGCAGTAGGCAAAGACCAGTTACGGCAGGGAGAGGGTTTGCTTTGCCCTCACGGTGCGCAGGAGGACTTGGCCGTCAGACATGCTAAGTGCTCAGGGTCTGAGCGGAGAAACAAGGGCCTTTAGGTGAGAGGACCCCGTAGCTGTCTAAAGCCATCTCTACTGTCCCACTCCTCTAAGGGAAAGAATTGTAAACATTGGCAGAAGGAGAGCTCCAATTCTTTGCCTGCTTCCAACTTACTTAGCATCAGGCAATTTCTCCAACCTTGGAGTGAACTCAAAAACAGCCTAAATAATGTTCCTCAACTGGGGATGGATCCCCACCCCACCCCCATAGGACTTTGGCAATGTCTGGAGATGTTTTTGATAGTTATGACTCTACAGGGGTTGCCGCTACTGGCGCCCAGTGGGTAGAGGCCAGGGATGCTGCCAAACATCCCATGATGCACAGGCCAGCCTGCCACCCTCCACGGCAAGGAATGATCTGTCCAAGTGTCAACAGTGCTTAGGCTGAGAAATCCTGAGCTGGAGATAGAAACGCCCCTTCAAACAATCTCTCAGAGCAAGAATGAAACAAAACAAAAGGGCACGGGGCTGTGTTAGCCATTTTTGTAGAGAGAAAAAGGGCTTTGGTTTTATGGCTTGTATATTTTACACACAATTCTCAGATATTTCACCAATAAAAGGGGAGTTGTAGGCATTACTGGTGTGGAGTTGAGGTAGTAGCTTTCACTACAATGCACGGCCAAGTCTGTTTATTAGACTCTCTCTTTTTTGTAATCCCTACCTCAAAACCAAAATAAAAACTTATTTAAATATCCTTGGTAAAAATACACATCCATAGGAATGCATTCTTTGGATACTTCCCCCTTTAATTCTATAACATTATGTATTTTCCTACTGCATCTTAACTGCACAACTAATTTTAATGGGCATTTTTTATCCATTCCTTCTAAAGTTTTTGTCCAGAAGTAAAACTGTATCGACCTAACATAATAGTACTTTTTAGTATCATCTTGAAGTTGTTTCAATTTTTATGTCTTTTATTTTTATAGCCCACTGGTTTTACTTGTTTCTGAGAATACATTTATATGGCTTGGCCTAATTTCACAGATGCTTATAAAAGTACCCTTAACTTGCTGTAAAAGTAATTTTGAATTACAAGCATGTGTTTTGTGAATGTTCACAGCTTCTTTATTAGGAACATCCAGATGGCTGGGAAGATACTCAAACGGGTCCCAAAAAGAGCAATGGCTAAATGTTTACTGTTGACTCCTTCCTGAGAGGTGATTTTTTTAAAGATCTCTGATTCTTTATATGTTAGATGTGGGTTATCATTAAAAATTGCATTTCTGGCCGGGCGCGGTGGCTCACGCCTGTAATCCTAGCACTCTGGGAGGCCGAGGTGGGTGGATTGCTCGAGGTCAGGAGTTCGAGATCAGCCTGAGCAAGAGTGAGACCCTGTCTCTACTAAAAATAGAAACAAATTATATGGACAGCTAAAAATATCTATAGAAAAAATTAGCCAGGCATGGTGGTGCATGCCTGTAGCCCCAGCTCCTGGGGAGGCTGAGGCAGTAGGATCACTTGAGCCCAGGAGTTTGAGGTTGCTGTGAGCTAGGCTGACGCCACGGCACTCACTCTAGCCCGGGCAACAGAGCGAGACTCTGTCTCAAAAAAAAAAAAAAAAAAATTGCATTTGGTTATAAATGATAGGCATAAATTCTGGCTTAAGCAGGATAGAATTTTATTTTTTCACTCTTATAAAACAGGTCTGAAGACAGTCAGTCTAGGACTGAGACAGTGTGGTGGCTGTATACAGTCAGCTCAGACAGAAGTTCCTTGATTTGAGTGGCTTCATCGTCCATGCATGGCTCTATCTTCAAGGACCCCTGCAGTTCAGGATGAGGGCTGGACCTCCAGCCATCACCCGCAGGAAGCAGGTGGCCCTGCTTCTTAAGGCACCATCTGAGAAGTCCCATGTGACTTCTGCTAACATCTCATGGGCTGGAACTTGGTCTCTGTGAGGGAGGTCGGGAAATGGAGTTACTAATGAAAAATAGAGACTGGGAGATGGGATATACAGTTAGCAGTCTCTGTCATAAGTGTTTTCAAACTTTTTAAAGCTAGGCAACCTCTTTTTTTAAAACAAAAATCTTATTTGGGAGTTCACTTACCTTCACTGCTTCTTTTGTTTGTTTGTTTTTTAGGAGGGTAGGTCTATAAAACTCATGGCACCATTTCAAAAGTCGTCCTCTATTTCTTCCTGAGAGAAATTTGGGGGTTGTATCTTCCAAGGAATTTGTCCATTTTATCTAAACTGATGAAGTTATTGACATAAGGTTGTTGTTAACATTCCCTCATGATCCTTTTACTATCTGTAGACTCTGTTTTGATACCACCTCTCATTTCTAACAAGGGTACAATGCTTTCTCCCTCAGCCCTCCCAAGGTTCCGGAGGATTTCCGTAGAATCCTGAGGATACCATGGGTTTGAAAATCATTAGCTAAGATAATTTCCAACGTGTTTTTGAAAATTGTGGTTGTTAAATTATAGATGTCAAGAATCCATGTTTTAATTCAATTTCCTCAATCAGAGCATTGCACACATGAAACAGGACCCTCTTTCCCTCCAGCCCCTGCCAAGTTCTAAATTCTAAATATGAATTGGAGTCGGGCTGAATACGTAGTTGAAGAAACCTTTCCATTTGTTATTTTTCTTTCCTGTTTCCTTCTTAGCGGGTGTGAGCAAAGTGGTGCTGGAGAAAGTTAATTGTTCTGAATTTGTCAGGTGGCATTTGGCTGTGTTGTGTTTTCTGATTTATTTGGCACATTTTGTTCCCCCTACGGCTCAAAAATAATTCTGCATTTTAGCACTAAATTAAGACATTGTAGAAAGAACATGAGTGTTAAAAGCACACACCCTTATTATACAAATACCATTTCTGCCACTTAATAGCTGTGAGATTGTAAGCAAATTAATTTTCCTGGCTGGGCACGGTGGCTCACACCTGTAATCCTAGCTCTTTGGGATGCTGAGATAGGAGGATCACTTGAAGCCAGGAGTTTAAGACCAGCCTGAGCAACATAGTGAGACCTTGTTTCCACAAAAAACAGAAAAATTAGCCAGGCATGGTGATGCCCACCTGTAGTCCCAGCTACTCAGGGGGCTGAGGCAGGAGGATTGCTTCAGCCCAGAAGGTTGACATTGCAGTGAGCTATGATGGTGCCATTGTACTCCAGCCTGGGCAACAGAGCGAGACCCTTTCTTAAAAAATATTAATTTTCCTAAAAATGTCTTTATTTATAAAATTAACAAGGATATCTTTCCTGTTGATTTTTAGGGTTAAATAAAATAATGCATTATAGGGACCCTATATATGTTAGTTTCCTTTCACGAAGAGAACAAATTACTTATATCACAAGTAAGCCTTATGTGCCTTTTTTGAAAGGGAAGAACCAGAGGAAGATGGGTGTATAAAGGAATCAGAACTATTGAGATGGAGGTGGCCTGGCCTGGGAATTCATATCAAGGAAGGGAGGAGGCAGCCTTAATTTCACTCTCACATATAGTACGATCCTTGAATGCACACACACACACACTCACACAGTGTGAATACAAAGCACAAAACATCAACAGAAACGTGACAGCAAAAGAGAATTTGTATTCTGTACAATTATACTCCAGTTGTGATTCTAAAATTTCTTCAGAAAGTGGCATTTGTCTGATTGAGGTTTCTTCCTGGCTCTCATAGGAAAACAGCAGGCATGGCCAAAGGCTAAACTATGAATCTTGTTTGACTTTGGCCAACCTCCTTCCTTCAACACCATAGTAAGACCATATAAAACCCCAAGTGGGCAAAAGAAAGGTAATAATAAAGACCAGAGCAGGAATCAATCATGTAGAAAACAGATAAACATTATATAAAATCAATGAAACCAAAAGCTGGGTTTCTTTGAGAAAAATCAGTACAATTGGTAATCCTCTAGAGAGACTAAAAAGAGAGAGAACACACAAGTTACCAATGCTAGAAATGAGAGGTGGTATCAAAACAGAGTCTACAGATAGTAAAAGGATCATGAGGGAATATTAATGAGAACCTTATGCCAATAACTTCATCAGTTTAGATAGAATGGACAAATTCCTTGAAAGATACAATCCCCAAATTTCTCTCAGGAACAAATAGAGGACAGCTTTTGGAATGGTGCCATGAGGAGCTTTGTGGACCCCACCCGCCAACAAAACAAGCATAACCAGAGAAAAGTATTTAAGAACACCCAACTATTTAAGTCTTTGGAGATAATCATCAGGGTAGACAGAAAGTGAAGAAACATTAATTTAAGAAAATCTATGAGCTCTCAGTAAGAACAGCAAAAGTCGCTGGGATCTGAGCCATGACTCCCTCTTGCTCCCCATCTCTTGCACCTTTTGTGATAGAAACTTCACTCTGTGTGGTGTGGCCAAGAAGATGGGGCTTCCCTTTCTCCAGGTCAAAGGTTATGGCACTCTCTGGAAGGGTCAGATTGCCAGCTCAACCTTCCTCCAGTTCTGTACTGTAGCGGTCAAATTGTAGACTTGTGCAGGCAAGAGTTTGGGGGCCTCTACTTCCACCCGGCCCTCATCTGTATGGAAGAGGCTCTATCCCGGGAACAGAAGGCTTGGAATACTGGGGCTTGGAATATTGTTCTTGGGGAATAGAGGATTGGGAGGGAGGTTTCATCTATGCTTTGCCCCTCTCCCCCATGCCCCTCTTTTTTGGAGTCTCTTAACACTCTGTCCCCTGCCTCTTCTCTGCTTGGAGTAGCAGTGGGAGCTTAAGCTCTGTTGAAATGTGGTGTCTCTTTCTCCATTTACAGGTGATTTAAGTTGGTTATATCTTCTGTCTCTAATGCTGAAGGCATTATCTGCACTCCTTGTTGATCTTAGGTGCTCGTGGGATGTTGTGTGGAGAGATTTAGATTTAGGTGGATGCTTTCATCCTGAGGTCATATAAGCACTCACCTGGGACAGGTCTATTGACCTGTGTTAGAAAAGTGAATTTCTGGTGTTATGGTTCCTTTTTCATACGGCCCCATCTTGCCTCCACTTCTTGTTCCTTCATGTTGGCAGCCATGACAGGGCTTCTATGGGGATCTGCTTTTATTTTCCGCCACCTATAGCCACTTTCTCAATACGAGGATCTGTGAATCAGTTTTCAGCTCTTTCCTTTCATCTGGTTCCATTGGAATTAAATCTAAAACCAATTCATCAAAACCTGCAGTGAGTGGGTGGCCCTCTTTCCTAGAATCCATCCCCCAGACAGAGTCCCCTAATGGGCTCATGCCACTCATCTTGTAGCACCGGCAGGGAGAAAACTAGCAGGGAGGACCATGCTGACTCTGCAGTCTTTCCCAGATGCAAGTAGATACCTGTTTTGTGGGAAGCAGCTAATTGCCTACCAGGTCACCAGGCACTTGTGTAAGCATTTCGAATGTCAGCTCATTTATCACTAAAACAACTCTGATATACTGCTCAAGAGCACACTATTGACAGAGGGACACAATCGAATTCAAGCCCTGATTTGTGTATTCCAAATGCAACATTTTCCTCTTCCCTACCTGTGTTTTGCAGTGAATAATTATTTTAGCAAAATGAAAGGCATTTCCTCCAGGCCTGAAAACTGGCTGATCTTTTTTTATAAAGTATGTCTAAATATTCAGCAATGCTCATGCATATATATACACGTACATAGCTTTTTTTTTTTTTTTTTCTTAAATTAACTACACTTTGGCTAAAGCCATCATCTTGACCTTCTGGCCTCTATAGAGATGAAGAACTCTGTGATACATTTTTTCTTCATAATGAAAAATACCCACTCTACCCCCAAAATCTCAAAGAAACAACACTTTGTCTTCAGTGGTATAGAGTCAGATTAACTGGGAGGATGTTGAATATGGAGGGAGAAAACATCCAGGGTGTTCTGGGTGAGGAACTTTGCATTCCTGGCCCTGAGGCTCACCTGTTAAGTGAAGGCATGGGATTGGATGATGTGTACACTTCTTCTTGCCTCTGATAGTCGTTAATCCCAGTCATCTGTGGATGGATCTCCTCCAATATGCTCAATCATCACTCAGATACAGATGATTTTTTTTCACCCTCCTGCTCAGCTTTATGAGTGATCAGTATTAGCCTGTAGCTTGAATTTTTTTCAGTAGAATACTTGGAATGAAGATGAATCTAAACCTTTATAAGATTTAGATTGCTGAAGATGCTGAAGGGACTTCCTTGAGGTTCTTTTAGTAAGTATGACAATGCTAATTAATTTATTGGCATGATTTGCTACCTAATGAGATGACAGCACTCTGATGCACCGAGCCTGTGAGAACTTGCTAACCTCAGGGTTCTTATAATTTAGTTTTACCTCCTGCTGAATCACATTTTTCTAATGGTATGAATCAGCTCTCACTTTAACTCCTCTGCATTTTTTTCCCCTAATTTCTCTAACTTCCTGCCTGCATCTTAAAGACTAAAGATTGGGGATTTTAACTGGAGAACCGGAGAATTGCTGAATGAGTAGGCAATTAGTTGCTGAAGGATGTGCCAATTGCCATTGGAAATAAAATTTCCCCACATTTGCAGGAAGGGATTTGGTTACACAGAGTGTTCTCCACAACGGTGGTTTGAGCCATTGTGCATGCCTGGTCTTTAAATAGGCACCTGAACTTTATATTCTTGGCTCAAAACCTAAAAGTCTGCATTTTATTGTATTAAGCATGCTTCGGATTCAGTTTCCAGTGTTATTGATTTATGACTTGATTAGAAATATTACAAAATGACCATTTCTACTTTACCATTTTGTAAAAATGTTACTGATTTCCATAGACAGATAAATATGCCGTAAATATCATTGCACTTATATATGTCAGAATCATTGACCATCTATCCTCTTTTAGGAATAGAAATTGTCCAAAAAAGGACAATGTTTCCTTTCAAAGTAAATAATTTTAGAAATAAAAAAGCACCTTAGAGATATTAGCCATCTCATTTTGCAGGTGATGAAGCCATGATGCTGAGAAGTTGAATATTATGCTCAAGGTCACAGAGCTGGGTATTGAATAGAGTCCCATCTAGTGCCTTTTCAGCCTAGTGCTGTCTCCCCAAGCCATATGGCCTGTCCAGTGTTACTGGAGTTAATCATTTTATTGCAATTTCCTTTGTTGGTCTAGTGGATCAAATATTGGATATGGAATTTTAAAGCCTGGCTCTAATCCCTGCCTGACTTTTCAACTTGCTAATTGTGTGAAACTAAATCTCAACCTTGGAGCCGTTTATTTTCCACCTGTAGGGCAAGGATAAGAATAATGATTATCACAGAACCAGTAAAACAAGGAAAAGAGGCAAACATTCAAGAATGCATTAACTGGAAAATTGTGTACACATACCAATGAAGGTAGTCTTAAAGTGTTTTGGTTGCCTATTATTTTATAGGTGATTTCATTTATGTCAAGAGCGTTAGTGAAATAAGCCAGGAACAGAAAGACAAATACCTCCTGGTCTCATTTTCACAGACAGTCCCCGACTTAAGATGATTTGACTTAGGATTTTTTGACTTAAAATGGTTCAAAAGCAATACACATTCAGTAGAAGCTGTACTTTGGTACAGTGTTCAATAAATTACATGAGATATTCAGTACTTTATTGTGATATAGGCTTTGTGTTAGATGATTTTGCCCAACTGTAGGCTAATGGAAGTGTCCTGAGCATGTTTAAGGTAGCCTGGGCTAAACTATGGTGTTTGGTAGGTTGGGTATATTAAGTGCGTTTTCAGCTTAAGATATTTTCAACTTATGATGGGTTTGTCAGGATGGAGCCCCACTGTAAGTCAAGGAGCATCTGTTTGTGGAATCTATTAATACAAAAGTCAAACTCATAAAAACAGGGAGTAAGATGGCGATTACCAGGGACTGGGGAGTGGAGTAATTGAGGAGATGTTATTCAAAAAGTACAAAATTTTAGATAGGAAATAACTGGAGCAATAAGTTCAAGAAATCTATTATTTATCATGGTGACTACAGTTAATAATAATGTATTATATACTTAAAAATTGCTGAGAGTATTCTTTAAGTTTTCTCACCACACACAGAAATACTAAGTATGTAAGGAAATGCATATAGTGTATACCTTGATTTAGCCATTCCACAACGTATACATATGTCAAAACCTCATGTTATGCACCTTAAATATATAATTTTTACTTGTCAATTAAAGAAAAAGAGAGAGTTTCTATGCCCAGCTCTGTCTGCAGTTTAGATAATGATTCTAAAGGAATTGCTGATTCTCTCCTTCATGCCCAGGTATCTGTTTTCTGTTAATAGTCATGAGAGAAAACTGGACATATAAAGAGCTTGGTATTATAAAACCAGGTGGTGGTTTCAATAATCTTATTTTTTCAATCGCCATTATTTGGTCTACTCGGGGTCAGATCCTTCCTGATGTTGTTTATTCCCTAAAAGTTGCAGTCTTGTGTATTATTCAGTGTTCACTATAACCATAACAAATTCTCTCTAATTTGTGCTATATATAAAGGATGGAGGTTGTCTTTTCAACAGGTCATTGCCAACAAAGTATTTGGGATGACATTTGCTTAAGTAAGATGAGAACTTGGATGGGCTAAGTTGATGAACAAGCCTGGGCATGAGAATAGTCAATGCTCAAGACCAAATCAGTAAGTGTATAGGTCCACATCGTTTCATCCGCTTGCATTCATGTAAACACCACCACAATCAAAATACAGAACTATTCCATCACTGCAATGTTCCCTCATGCTACCCCTTTATAGTTAGGTACACCCACCCCTCTGTCACCAGCCATCCCTGAACCCAGGCAGTCACTAACCTGGTTTCCATCTCTGCAGTGTTGTCATTTCGAGAGCATTACATAAATGGAATCACACAGTTTGTGATCTTTTAAAAATAGCTTTTTTTCACTCAGCATGATTCCCTTGCGATTCGTTCAAGTTGTTAGGTGCATCAATAGTTCATTCCTTTTTCAGTAGTATTTTATACTATTTAGTGTATCAATAGTATTCCATGGTATGGATGTATCAAAATCTGTTTAATCGTTCACCTACCAAGGGACGTTGTTGTTTCCAACTTTTGGCTATTACAAATAAAGGGTGCTATAAACATTCTTATACAGGGTTTTGTGTGAACACATTATTTTAATAAAATAAATTTCATTGTGTATATTTGAGGTTTACAACATGATATTCATTTCTATGGAATAAATGCCCAAGAGTACAATGCTAGGTCATATCATATGGTAAGAGGATGTTTGCTTTTTATAACTACACTGTTACGATATTTTCCAGAGTGACTGTATCATTTTACATTTCCACCAGCAAGATATGAGTGGTCCAATTTTTCTGCATCCTCATCAGCATTTAGTGTTATCATTATTTTTTATTTTAGACATTCTGGTAGGTGTGTAATGACACCTCATCATGGTCTTTACATTTTCCTAATGACTAGTGATGCTGAACTCTTTTCATGGGTTCATTTCCATCCATATAGCCTCTTAGACAAAATGTCTGTTTATATCTTTTGCCCATTTTCTTATTGGATTGTTTGTTTTTATTACCTCTGAGTTTGGAGTCTCAAAGAGAAGTTGTCCTTCTACAAGCCAATGAGAGAGGCCTCAGAATGATCGCCCCTGCTAGCACCTTCTAGCCTCCAGAACTTTGAGAAAATTGCTGCTGTTTAAACCACACGGTTTGTGCTACATTGTTGCAGCAGCCCAAGCAGATATATACCAACCTTGATTCTGTTGTCCAAGGCACAACCCCAATATTTCTGGATGGTCATGTTTGCAGCATCAATTTCCTTGTACAGGGTTTTCCCAGGGTCCTTGTTACTCATTCCTACAGAATAAGATGCAGCTGAAATAGCAGGGAAGGTGGACAGAGACTGGAGACAAAATAACAGCCTTAAAATCCACATTGTCACGTGATTTGTAAAATTAAACCTTCCCTCTTATTTTTTAAAAAAATGTGCCCAAATGAAGAAATGACTGAAACCAAAAATCTGTGCAGTGTTGCTTCTATGGCAGGCAGTTGGGTTGAACTGGCAGTATTCATTCACAAAAGAAATAGTGACCTCCTGCTGAGAATATCACATAACCACATTGAACTAAAAGAACCAAATCTTTTCCCCAGCGTGTCTCACTTTAAAGCGTACATTAGAAACTACAGCTGTCTGTCTAGCACCCAATCCTTTGGATACTGTTTAAATGTTTCAGATAAAAAGGAGTAATTCGGATTCTTCTTATTCTCTGCTTATCTGCTGCACTTTGAGTTTTATTAAGTCTAATTTGAAGCAGACCCAAAATGTTTTTTCTTTCCTACCCTTCATTGATCTTCCCGTTCCACCCTGTAATTCTTGTCATGGATTAAGCCATGCCCCCGAGGAAAAGGAAGGACTCAGAATGTTCACTTCAGCTGGAAAATAACTTCAGGACAAATTTCCCTCAGGACCCTGGAGGGACGTGTGACATAGGGCTTCCCTCTTGGCCAAGAGTTAACTGCAAGCTAGAGAACCCACAGTGGTTAATTTTTGTACCAGTCTGTCTTTTGTACTCAGCAGTAAAGTCCTACTTAAATGAAAATGGTTCTCAGGAAGGAAAACCAAGAGTGCATAGAAGCTTCCCGGGAGGAGCCAGTGGCTTAGAGAGCAGGCTCCGCAGTCAGTGGCATTCCTGCCCCGTTGCTACCACCTTTTGAGTTACCACAGGCAACAGGGGAAGCTTATTCTTCCATTGTCATAGACAAAATTTTGCAAGAAGCATTTTTCTTCTCCTCTATTAAGTATACTCTTACCCACTAAGTATCCCCCTGTGCTGTCATCTGGCTCTCTCCCTGCAGCCGGGAGTCCTCCCCTCCCGTGTTAGATCTTACCCAAGCCCCACGAACTCTGTGCCATTCAAGGTTCAGGCCTCTGTTGGAAAAGGGAGCTAAAATTCCACAGCCAGAGCGATAACGCAGGCTGAAGGGCTGCTTAGTTCTGCACGTGCCCCACTGAGTGCCCGACTTTGCCCTATTCCGGATTCTTGGGAGGCACTTGACTCTGCCGGACACTGTGGAAAGCCTGACAGCTGCATTGTCTTATTTAACTCCCACAACCACGGAAGAAATAGCTTCTGTTATTATCCCATGTCACATGGGGTCTGCAGCTCAGAGAGGTTAAGTAACTTGCCCAGAGTCACACAGTAGCAACCCCTCAATCGGGATTTTGTTTTTCCATTTGTCTTACCCACATATTTTTTTTCCAAAGGGGAGAATGTGGAATATTTTAAAGTGATCTAGGTGAAGGCAAGATATAGTTTCACCTATTTCGGAATGCATCTCTAACAGATAAGAACTTTAAAAAATACATAAACACAGTCCATTATCACCCTTAACAAAATAAATACAGTAGCTCCTGCCCCCTTATTTGTGGTTTTTGCTTTCCATGGTTTCAGTTACCTAACGTCAACCGTGGTCCAAAAATAAGGGAGTACAGTAAAATAAGATATTTTGAGAGAGAGAGGGAAAGAGACCACTTTGATATAACTTCCATTATAGTATATTTTAATAATTGTTCTATTTTATTATGTGTTATTATTAATCTCTTACTGTGCCTAATTTATAAATTGTACTTTTTCATATCTATGTGTGTGTAGGAAAAATATAGTATATGTAGGGTGTGGTACTATTTCCCATGAATAAGGGGGTGGTACTGCAGTAGTTCCCCAACATCACCTAACACCTAGTCCACAATTGTTTTTAATGGCTGTATAAATCACCTGTATAAATGGCTGATTCAAATAAAATCATACAGATAAATCACGATTTGTTTAATGAATTTGAAATGGCTACATGCTTACTTCGTTTCTAATTTAGGGCCATTATAAGCAACATTGTTCTTAATGTCCTTGTAAGTAAATCTTAGCACAGACTTTTCCTAGCTCAAGATCCATGATTATACAGTCATATATATTTTATCCTAGTTTTTTGTTTAACACTAGCATATTTAATTTATTTGGGACTTATGAATATAAGATGTAACTAGCATATTTAGGTTTTCATACTTTTATTCAATTTTTGCAAGATCATATGTATATAGAGATAGATACAGGTCTATACATTTAAAAGAATATTATCTAATTTTTCCAATGTATCCAATTTTTCTGATATACATAGAGAGACATAGACATTAGATATCTGTATAGCTATGTATTTATATAGATATCCTTTGACATATTTATCTGTCATTATATATATGATGTTAGAAAAATTGGGTAAATTTTTATCTATCTCCTTTCTCATGTTTACTGTTAAGCACTTACATTTTCTTTTTCTTATTATCCATCTGGTCAACAATAATTACTGAGCTCCTACTATATTCCATACCCGGTAATTATTAGGTGACAAGGGTATCTTTGTGAATAAGACAGAAAAAGTCCCTTTCATTTTTGAGATCATACTGCAGAGCAGGGAGGTACAATTGAAAAGTCACAGGTATATATACAACAGCATTTTAGCACTATGAAGAAAATAAAGCAAGGGAAAGAACAAGGGACACAAACAGGAGGAACTAATTTAGGAAAGTCAGAGAAGGTTTCTCTGAGGAGGCAGCACTTGATCAGAGACTGTGATGAGCCCCACTGTTTGTGTTTTCTTAATCTCTTCAAAGAATGAGCCCTTGGGTTTACTTATCCATGCGACTGGCTTTCTGCTTTCTGTTTCATTAGTTTCTATTTGTATATTTATACAGTTCTTCTTTTATAGCTTTTTGAGAGGCTTTAGGTGCGTTCTGCCCAGACATATGAATAAGAAAACACTCAGTCCTGCCCCTTGGTCACACTGGCAAGGGTTGTCACCCCCTTGCCTTGGAGAGGCCAGATTGTCCTGCAGGGCTCCAGGAAACAGCAAACTGAACAGTGGCCCAAGTCTGCAATCCCTCCCTCAAAGGACTCTGCCCTCCAATTTTAATGAGAAGATTTACAGGACATTATTTAAATGGTTACTCTTTATTCTAGAGTTTCCTTTTCCCTGGAAAGAAGAGAAAAGATTTCTTTTCCCTGATAGTTTCAGGAGCACCCAACAGTCAGATGACTGCAAGGAAGAAAGGAACGTTCTTTGACCCGGAGGGTGGTACTTTTATGTGGTTGGCACTCGCTGAAACAAAGCTTTTGCAGCTTTAATGCAGCCTGAAGCAGGAATGTATCTACAAGAAAGTGGTTTTTCGTGCTAATTTTAAATTCAGGACTCATACAACCAAAATGGAATGGAGAAGAATAACTTGCTGTGAAATGGCATTAGTTCTATTTGAAGCTAGAAAATTCATTGAAGTTCTGGTTCCCAGGCTAGGCTAGTCCATTTACCCAACTTGCTTTTCACGCTCACAGAAAACTCATTTGTCCATTTTACTATTCAGGGTGATTTTTAAATTGCATCGCACCTGTTCAAAAGCTGAGAGGAAGCACAGAGATCGCATATTGGAGACAGGAAGTATCATACTTCATAGAAAAATAATGATAAACAGCATCTAAAACTCAGCCATTGGGTAGCCACAATGAACCCAGATATGTCTGAGTCTAAAACCCAGGAGCTCACAATCACAGGGGAAAAGGTGCTTGAGTTATTTGCATCAGCCACAGAGAGGCTGGTTCTTTGGATATAAATAAATAGCTTATTCATTTATGTTACAGTATGTATAAGTTTGAGATGCAGATGAAAAGCTGAAGTCCGCAACTTTGTGGCAAGAAAAATTACCTCAGGCAGAGAAGTATACTCAAACATTTGAATGGGTGCAAGCAGTTTTGAGAAAGATGGAATTAATTAGTTCTCATTTTCCTCAATCCCCTGTGCTGAGACTTCTAAAAGTCTATTTTTGAAGCACAAATAGAGACAGATTTTAGAAGCAGTTATTGTCATCTCCTTCTTAATATAAAGACTTCCTCTTAATAATAAAGACTAAAAAAAAACCCAACTGTAAAGCAACCTATCTAATTTTATTTCACCTAGCAATTCCCACACAGTTTTAAGAAATCGATATTTAATAAAATATACATTGGAAAACACTGTTATCTGCCCACCTCATTTTGCTGACTAGAAAGGTTGGGTAATCTCTAGCACGTTCTTTGACAGTTACCCTGTTAACCTGGTGTCATGAGCTCACCTCGATTCTTAATCTTTTAAACCATCACAGAAAATAATTACGTTTTGGTCAATTTTTCTATTTTATACTCATCGTGCAAAGGGTCTACTGTCACAATTCTTAAAATTCTTCGAGGCATCTGATACCTCTTCACCTTCTTAGCGGGTTTTCTAACACTGATTTTCTTGTTCTGAGACGACAATATTTTTGAATTCACAAAAAGAAAATTTTAGGCACAGTCCTTAAGTTCATCCATGATATGAAATATGGTTTGAGGAGATCATAAAAATACCTTCACACCCATCGTAATGTGGCAGGACTCAGACTCGTTCTCTCCTCAGTGCAGTCTATCTGACCCCAGGTTCCCAGGGTTTGGGGGCCAGTAGGGAACTCAAGGCCAGCCAGCCCAAGAGGCTGTGAAAGTGCTGAGGGCCTGCCAGGCCCCCACGTCACTCGGCTGCCCACGTGTGCAGCCGTGTGTTTCTTGTTTGCAGGTTTAGCTTTGACCTAAGGGGTTCTCAGCCCTGGCAGGTGGGGACTGAGCATTATTTTTAAAACGTTCCTGGGTAATTTTTCATATGCAGATAATTTTTAAATGTGGAGAACCACTGAGCTAGAAGATCAGTTTAATACCGGGGGGAATTAACAGCCCCTAAGTGTGAAGCAGGTTCACTGGGCACGGGTCACCACTCCAGCCCCCTGCATCGTGGGCTGCAATTTCTATTACTTGTACAAGTGCAGTGAGACAGGACACGTGCACAACAGGTTGAACGAAGTGACTTTATTACTCACAGACACATATCAAAGGACAATAGAAGCTGAGGACCCATTCTGAGCTGGTCCTCCCCTGCTCAGGAAAGCTGCCCCAGGTAGATGGAACCCCAGCTGTGTGTACCCCACTTGCACCAAAGCTGAGGGGCCAGAGAAGTGGCCCACCCTGGGTTTTATACTCCAGGGGTGCCTGGATTTGCTGGGCTAAGGTGTTGTAGGAGATCCTGTTTTAGAAGTGACAGGAACAGAGCCCAGGCTGTTTGGGTCAGTTCTTCCTTATTTCAGGATGTTGCTGTCTCTACTTAATGCATTCCGTAGTTATTTTGAGAACCACAAGCAAGAAAGGGAGAAAGAACTGGGTCACCAAGATCAGGTAGGGACTTGCCCCGCTCTAAGGTGCTGTGCTTTATGGAGCTCAACATCCAGTCACCCTGCTTTTGCGCTTAGTCCTGTGTTCAAGCTCTGACACTCTCTCTTCTGCCGTATTTCTGTAACTCAGGTTGTGCTTTCTATCCTTGAGCCAATTATCCTCCCAATACCTGACTCCTTGCAGTGATAATCTCCCCAGAAGCTGACTTCTGTGTTGGGTTAATTTCTTGCTTCTCAGTTTCTCCAGAAAGGGAACTTCTGTGCAGGGTCACCATCCATCCAACACATCCTGCGATTCCTGCCCAGGCCTCTCCACTCTCCCCTGCTCTGGGAAGGAGGGAGCCCCTTCCCTCAGGACTTGGTGGCAGTGACCAGCCAAGGGTACATGCCACCTAGGAGTCACCGCACATTCCTACAGTTGCTACAGCACTTGCATAGTTTAGATACTTGCTCAAAGGATTCTGAACCAATGAGTAATTTAATAGCACATTACTCTTCTTTTGTGAAGAAACTGTGGAATAATTGAAATTGCTATTGGAACTGGAGACAGGTGTCTGGTCTAGTTTCAGGTCCTGACACTGTCACTAACTAGTTCTAAGTTATGCGAACATCCATTAACCTAAGATCTGCGCTTCAGACTTCCCATCTGTTAAATGGGACTATTAATACAACCCATTCAGCACATTTGTCAGGGTAAATCAGGTAACTGGTGTACAACTGTGTTGAAAAAGTTGTAATGCTCTATGTTATGGAAATGATTTTGTTGGCGTTGTATTCGCACCTCCTATATTCCTTTGGCTTTTCTGTGAACTAGAAGCTATACTGAAACTACAAATATAACCAGCTCTAGGGAAAGTTATGAAGAGGGAAGAAAACTTGGTCATCTCTCTGCATTCATTCTTATTTATTGCATTCTTCCTTGCAAGCCACTTAGTGCTTTTGTAGTACTCTCTCTTGGAGAAAAGTAATCTGAAAAATTTATTTAAAGGAAGTTTCTAGAGACCTGGTATGTTATGCATACTTTATGAAGACGACAATATTAACTGACCATTCCCTGAATCCTAATCATTACAAGTGGAATTTCTGTTATGAGTAAGGGGTCGAGGAAGGCTGGGGAAACTTTATTATCCTTTCACCTAGATATCTCTCTACTCTGCACAAACACTTGGAGGTATGAATTAACATCCCCATTTAACAGATAGGAAAATAGACTCATTGTGGTTGACTTGCCTTGGCTTCCAAGACCGTAAAAGAACCAGGATTTAATACCTGTCTGACTCAAAACATACCCTCTTTCTTACATCCCACTACATCAGTGAATGGGACCAAATAACCCCAGAACTTCAGATAGTTGGAGAAGTACATGAGTTAGTGAATTCTTCATTCTCCTTTTGGATGTTAGTTGTGAAGAAGTCAGGAAAGTGCTGTCCAACACAAATGAAACGTAAGTTCTAATAAAGACTGTTGACAGCTACAGTGACATGGCATAGTGGCCACAAGCCAGGGGTGTGGAAGACATTGCCTGTGCTCTAATCTGGTCTCTGTTGTGAAATGTGTATCTTGAACAAGTTAGTTCAATTTTCTATATACCTCCACTTCGTAATCTATAAAATGGAGACAAATACAGTACGAACCTTTTTGGCTTTGTGTCACGATCATAAATTTAAAAATTTAGATTCCTGCCAGTTCTGCTACAATATTTGTTTTGAAAATGGCAATTTGGCCCCACGCGATTAATATGCTAGGCAAAAATTTGAGCATTCACTTGCCTTTTACATTGGTGTGCACGTAATTTTATCCATGAGAAACGCTAGATGAGCAATGGATACTGCCTTTAGCTGAGTGGAGCTATGTAGGAATACACAGAATGTGTGCATGCAAAGACATGTACACATGTGCACACATACAGTACACACACCCCCTCTCAAACAGCTGCCATCTGCGTCATTTACTGCACGTATCAGGAGCCACATCTGGTGTTTCAATTTTCCTTCCCGTTTTAGATGATCATCCTTCTAGCACTTCAAAATCACTCACGAGCTACAGCCCTTCTGAAGCCCAACTCTACAAGCAACCTTCAGGCCTTTGTTAAAGGTAAAGTGCCATATTTATGGACGTATTTATGTATTAATATCTCTTAACCATTCAATATATGTAAAAGTATACTACCCTTTTTATTGGTTTCCTATCATTTTTCACATGTCACTGATGAAGTTTTTGAGTTTTGTGTCCCAACCCCATTTTTTCCCATAAGGTTTTTTAATCCCGTGATTTTGCACAGTTTAGTGATTTTTTGCAATGCAAATATGACCTTATGGCAGAACTGATTGTATTTAGAACAGTGCCTGGGATGCAACAAAGCATTCAATACATTATTAAGCTAAACAGAATCCTTTCGACCAAATGTTAAATCTGCTTCACATGAAAGAAGAAAAATAAAATGCTAATATGTTTTAAATCATGGATAGAATTTAATGACTTAATATTCATTCAACCAATAACCACTGATTGCTTTCTAGGGGCCTGGTGCTGGGCTGGCTGAACACAAAACTAGGCCAAAAAGGCATGGTCACTGTCCTCACATAACTGAAGTTCTAACAGGGAGACAAACAATTAAACAAGCAAGCTGAGTGCCAAGGGGGGTACACTGGGGCACTTCGCCAGCCAGTACATTGCGGCAATAATTAACTTAGCATAAGAAGGCCTCAGAGAGAAAGTGACCTTACAGCCAAGTTCAAAGGAATGTGCAGGACTTTTTCAGAGAGAGATCCTGGGGATTGTTCCTAGCACAAGGACTAGTTAAAGCAAAAGCCTGGAGGAAAGAAACACTCCCCTGAAGAAAGTCCTTTGCTTTATGCAGTGAGAGGCAGGGAGCGGTAGGAGGAAGGCTGAAAAGGAAGCTATAGTGCCTGCTAAAATCCACCCAGAACTTCAAACCGTATCTAAGAGCAACGGGAGATGATTGAAAGGTTCTGAGAAGGGGATTCGGATGATCCTATCTTCACTCTAGAAGGTCCCTCTGGCTTCCCACACTGGGTTGGGAGGGAGCAAGACTGGAAGCTGATTGACTAGTTCTAGGAGGTTTTGTACAAATATGGACCAGAAATAGTGCTATATCAACTGAGAGAGTTACAGTGTGAAACAAATTACGAAGCTGGAGGTGGAATGAACAGCATTGGGGGTGTCGAGGGGCGTGAGTGAGCTCAGGGATGCAGGCTGGCTGTCAGGTTCTGAGGAAATGGACTTTGAAAGAGAGAAAACAGATTTTCAAGGGAAGATGGTGAGTTTCGATGGTGGCTTCCATCATAGAATTTTCATGGGGCCAAAAACCATGCGGAGTGGGACGGCTTGGGCTCGGCGCATCTCCAGCGTTTGGATAGCTCCATGAACTTCAGATGGAATGAACACCCAGTGGATTTTAAAATGCAGTGATGTTTTTGGTAAAACGTGACTTTATGGCTTCTAAGGAGAAAACGTGTGGTAGAATCTGCAGCGAGATTCTGGAATCCAGTGTCTTTAACAAGCAAGAGTGCTTGGCTTTATTTTAGTCCATCCAAAGTTATGCGGTGAAAGGTTTTGATGAGATAAGTGTCAATAAATCTAAAAATGATGTCAATGTTTACACGGTCACTTAAAAATGAAATGAAAGAATATTTAGGATAAGGCACAGACTGAGTCCCTCTGAACCCAAAATATTTTTACAAAGGGTATGAAATGTACAAAAACAGCCAATCAGACCCCCAGTCCTCCTTAATTATAAGCAGAATAGCATTAAAAGTAACTAAAAGACATGATCAACCTGCTTCCTTGAATGGTAATAAAAACCCGATGGGGGAAAAAAATCCTTTTTTCTGCTTTCTACTTTAGTTGGCATCAAACTCTCAAGGGATGAAAAACATAGCAGTTTCAATTCTTCTTAAAAGCATTACTGTTTTTGTAATTTGATCTTTAACCAAGATAAATTTGTAGAATAAACTGGTAGACTCCGACTCCACTTAGCTTCAGCTTTTAACTAAGCTTAGAAAATAAGAGAGTGAAGCAGAACATGGCTATAATTATGGTCTCTAAATGTGTGTGGATTCAGATATACTATATCATTATATAGGACGTGCAAAGCCGAAACAAACACTAGGCTTTCTGAGCACGACCATTACAAAACAACTCATTGCCATTTACCTTTGTTCTACTTGTGGGGCTTGTCTTAGTATCTGCCAACTGATATCTATCTAAAGATCCTTAAAAACTAAAGCTTATTTTTGTCACATCTGAAAAAATTATAGTGGCCGAATAAAGGTGGCTTTCAGCCACCCTCAGAGACACACGCAGAGATAGTGTCTAACCAAATATCTGGGCACCCCATGGGGCCCAGTCAAGTTGACCCACAAAATTAACTGCCACAGTCATTATCATTTTCTTCATCCTGCTTTCTTAGGGTTACTTTGTTGCTTTTTGTAGCTCCTCTTTATACTTGATTTGCTTACTTATTTTAATAGTCCTTGATTAAAAACAGGAGCATTTAAAAGCTATACATTTTTGTCTAAGAATTCTTTGGTGATGGCATCCACAAGATTGAATGTCACGATATCCTTATTTTCCAGTAGTCTATAACCACTGTTTTTATTTTCCTTTTCACATTTATTATTAAAGAGAGTTTATTTTTGTTTACTTATTTTGTGTATATTTTTGTGCCCCAGATAAAGTGGCTTGTACAACGTTCTGGGTTTTGGAATTTGTTGAGGCTATAACTTAGTGTATGATGATAATATTTATTTTAAAAAAATTATTTAGAGATACTTTGAAAAGTTCTTTATATGTAGATTTTATTTAATTCTTACAGCAATCCTATGATGTAGATATGATTATTATGCTAATTGCACAAATGAGGACACTGAAGCTTAGAGAGGTTGAATCACTTACCCAAGGTAGCACAGCTTTAACAGCCAATAGTTAAGCCCAAGTTAGGAGTCAAGTTAAAGATCAGACAAATAGGTAATGACTAGGGTACCGAGTTATGAAGGGTGATGTATTAGTTAGCTAAGGCTGCCCTAACTAACTGGCTGGCTTTGTATCATCTCACAGTTCTGGAGGCTAGAAGTCCAAGATCAAGGTGTTGGCAGGTTTGGTTTCTCCTGAGTCTGTGAGGGGAGGATCTGTTCATGTTTCTCTCTACCTTCTGGTTGCTTGCCATGAATCTTTGGCGTTGCTTGGCTCCTAGCCAATCTTTGCCTTTGTCTCCACATGGCATTCTCCCTGTGTGTGTCCAAATTTCCCCTTTTTATAAAGCCACCAGTCACATCAGATTAAGGCCTACCCTTATGACCTCACTTTAAGTAATTGCATTTGCAATAATCCTATTTCCAAATAAGGTCACATTCTGAGGTTCTGGGGGTTAGGACTTTGAATATATACAATTCAACCCATAACTGGTGATAAATCCCCGTAGAAATAAATTGAAAATAGGTTTCCAGGTAATTTGGGTTTCTAAGCAGAGCTTCTTAAGTAACTGATGAACTGCAAACTGGTACAGAAGAGATAGAGCTTTGACAGGGCATGAAAAACAAATGAACAAACAAATAAAACTCCTCTCCAGTGCCAATCTGTCTCTTCTACTTTTTTTCTTTGTGACAGGCACATGCAAGTTATCGCACACAACTCAGAACAGAGCCACTGTCTCCGAGGGTAGCTAGCAGGCTTGTGCGTCAGACTGGAGGTAACATCAGCTAAAATTTTGAAAGTAAATAAGGCATAGTGCTATTTATTAATAATAAGCTTATTTTGCAAAATAAATTTGCACGTTTAAATATTCCTCCCCAAAAAGCTATCTGGTCATTATAGCATATTTAAAAGCAAAAGCCATATACACCCAATCGATAAAAATGAACATCCCTGTTCACCAAAACGTGTGCACCGAAACATTCATAATAGCACCATTCCAAACTGGAAACGACCCAAGTCCTATCAACAGAATAATGGGTAAACCATATGACATCACAAACATAATGCTGAGGAAGAACCTCCGTACAAAAGGCTACATATGCTATGATTCTACTCCTCTAAGTATCAAAGCAGGGACAATCGCTTGGTGGGCACCAGGGGAGCCTTGCAAGGGGCGTGAGGGTGGTCCTGGCATGCTGGCAATGCTCTGGTTTTGCTCTGGCTGCTGATTACGTGGTACATGTAGTTGGTGAGATTTTTGTTTGTTTTCACAAAAGGATGGGGTCACATTTTTATTCTTGCACGTGAAAACCTCTAAAAGTAGTACATCGTTTCTCTTCAGCCCCACAATGCAAAATGAAGAAATATTTGGAGGGCAACAACCAAGCATTTATCGTGGCTTCTCTGTGTGAGCTGCTCCATTGGGTCAGCAAATAGCAGGTGAGGGGAGCGTGTCTTCATAAAGGATTTTATCTAATAAAGGAAAAACGAACGACGGGATTGGAAATCGCCATTCTGCAACCACCAATGAGTGAAGGGATCTAAGCACTGAGTCCCAACAGCTGCTGAGACCACGGAAGGACAGGCAGACAGACGCCTCCCAGTGAACATGCCGAACACCACAGAGTCACAGGCAGGAGCCAAAGGACTTGAGCCTGAGCTGGATCGGGCCTCTGGACTCAGCTACCAATTCACAGGAAATACAGAGAGTAGGAATTGTCCTGGGAGTCAGCAATAAACAGAATCGAGACTGGTGTGGAGTATTCTATGGGCCAAATACCCTGGATTCCGCAATAGGAAAATTTAAGAAAAGAAAGATGGAGGGGAAATTGGCAGATTACAATAGGCATAAGATAGCTTCTTTTAAAGAGCAAGATTAAACTATAGCCTCTAGGAAGGAACATTTAAGTGATCTCTATAAAAGTCAAAATAGTAGCTACTTTGAGGGGAAGAGAGGGGATGGTGAGGTAGAAGAGCCACATGTCTTTGTGTTGGTAACAAAAGTGCCTCATAATTTATTAGGCTATATATATGTCTGGTAGGGTCTTCTGTATTTGCGTTTGTTTTACGATAAAATATTTTTAAAAGTCAATACAATTCCTTATCAAATACTTGGTTTCCTTGTTGTTCTTTGGAAGATCTCTGAGTATTTACCTAGATATGTTCTTTTTCGGTGTTATTTACATATATATTATAGAATGTGCTTTTCCAGTTTTCAAAAGCAATTTTTAAAATGATACCCTGGTTAGTAAGAAAACTTCATGAGCAGCACACTGATTTTGTTATTTAGTAAATTATAATTGACCTAAAATTCTTTCAGGCATTAAATGCCACTTAATTTAGCAGTATTCAGAATCTTTTTCTGCATTAATGTTCATCATTAATCACATTTAAAACTTGCTAATATGAAGTTATTCTGGCTGTACAGGAAGGAGGCAGTTAATTAACACAGAAAAACAAAGGACTTTGAGCAGTTACTTCTATGGCAATTTGTGCTTTGGGGGAGGCATTCCACGTTCCCTACCATTAGATTTCCGGAAAATTCTCTGAAGATGGTATGATTCTAGTCATAAGCGTTGATTTAAAAAAATCAAATGACAAATTCTCTCTTCTGAATCCACCTTATATTTTAAAAGAATTATTTATATTTCTATTGAGATATAATTTGTACCATAAAATTCACCCTCTTATAGTGTACAAGTCAGTGTGCTTTTTACTATGTCCACAAAATTTTGAAACCTTCTTCGTTATTTAATTCCACAATATTTTCATCACCCCCAAATAAAAAAAAGTACACTAAATTACCCACCACAAATTAAGGGATTCAAAACACATTTTAAACTCAGATAATTAAATAAAAATAGGTTAAAGAATACTTAGAATACTTTTGGAAAAGGAAACAAAAATAGAATATAATTTTCTAAATGTTGGAGAAGATAAAAATAAGACAAATAATCCAGCATAATCCTTATTTTAAAAAAATAAAGGAAAAAATTTTCAAAAAGCATGTCCAAATGACAGATGTAACATGACACACAACTGTTAAACAGTAATTAAAGAAATTAAAATATCCTACTAAAAAGGCAATCCAACTGGGTCAAAAATAAATTCAAATATATGCTCATTAGGAGAAATTCTCCTTAAAAAACCAAACTTATACAAAATGGTTAAAATAAAAGAATGAAGATAGGCAAATGCAAATTAAAACAAAGGCTGGAAAATTAATAAAATTAAAATTAATAGAGTTGAATTCAGATAGCATTGAAAAGGAACTTAAAAAGGATCAGTTAACATCAGTAATTTGAGAGGAATTAAAGAAACAAGGTCTCATTGACACAAGTTATAAGGAGAGGTACAATAGGTCAAGAGAGATGTGGCATGCCCACCGGAGGCAATGAAAAAGTGACCTGGCAGAGTTAAGAAAGGAAATGGAAGAGAAAAATAAAACATGTAAATTAAAACCATATTTTAAGGAGCAAAAGAGAACGAGAATATGAAGCTCAGAACGCAATAAGATTGAAGAGATTAAAAATTGCTGTAACTAAAATTTGCTCAAGTCTCAGTACTAAAGGGGCACAAGATATTTTAGGAAACATGTAAACAGAATGCTACTGCATCGATCCGTATCCTGGTCGTGTTTCTGGACCTCAAGGATAATGGAAAAACTTTATGAACACCCAGTGTAAAAGGATAAGTCATGTTTAAGAAATGAAAATATCACATTAGCCTCAGGCTGAGTGACCGAATACACCCAGTGGCTGAAGACACTGGAACAACTAAAAAGTTAGGAGGGAGAGTATATGACCGTGGAATTTTATACTGAGCTAAGTTATCCCTCAACAGACTGGCCTTCTCAGGCATGCAAGAATTTAAGAAATAGAGCACACATAAATCTTCCCCTTTTAAAAAAATATTACATTGGCACAAAATCCAGCAAACCAACAAAGCATCCAAAATTAAGAACTCAGAAATGTAAAGGCTATAGTGCTCTCATTAGGGTTCTCTCGTGGTCTGTATCCTACGAGTTTGGACAAATTTGTAATGACATGCATCCACCATTACAGTATCATACCTATACATTGACTTTTAAAATTTAATGATGACATTTTAATTTCAAGCTTTCTAATTGGTTCTGTTCCATATTCACTATTTCTTATTTTATTTCTGCCTCTTTTAAATATTGTCTTATTCCTATGGATGTCAGTCTTACATTTTTTTTTTTAAGAAACCAAATTTACTTATTTCAGATAATTCTTCAGGTTGCTACATTATTTAGATTTATCTGCAAGACTTTAATTTCTGCTTTTGAAATTTTTTTGGTCATTTTTCTTATTGCTATGTTTCTAGACTACTTTGAATTTGCAAGCTCATTTTGAGTAAAGTTCTATCTCTCTCTCCCTTCCTTCCTTCCCCCTTCCCCCTTCCTCCTCCCTCCTCTACCTCCTCCTCACTCTCCTCTTTCTTCTCCTCCTCGCATGCTTCTTGTTATGTTTTCTCTCCCTCTCTCTCTTTCTCTCCCCATATGTTTGCCTTCATCCAACCTCTCAGGAGCCCATTACAAAACTACCAGATTGTATTTGGAAAGTGATGTGGAACCTTCCCCACAGTGACATCCGGGGTGCTGCAGAGCTTGTCACTAAGCTCAGCCGTTCCGGATGGGCAGATGTGTCTATGTCTTTCAATGTCCCCACCCCTTGTTATGTTGCTTCACTCCCACTCCAAGCACAAGCAGGGGTGGGGAGCAACTTTTGTAATTACCTTTCATGAGTGGGAGACCACCTGAGGCCCTCGTTGCAATCAGTGTTGGTTCAGCACTCCAGCCTCTTGTGGAATCTTTCTAGGATCTTGACACTATATGGGAGAAATTCCGAGTCATTTCTGGTTTCTTTGGGACTCAAAGTCTTTGAAGCCCACGGATTCAGCCCTGACGAGCCTTTTGATTTTCTGACCCACTCTGGAGCTATAAGCTGTTAACTTTTGTGCTTGGGTCTGTCTTTTAATTTGCTGTTTCTTAACGGTATCTTTCAATGTTATGTGCACAGAGTAGAGTATAGCTCAGAGCATAAACTGACAATGCTTTCTCAAAACTAAGTGCTGTAATAAAAGATTTTGACTGTGAATATTAAGAGATGTGATATCAACCATTCCTATGAATTCAAATAATTCAGTTGAAGCTGAGTTCAACAGAATGAAACTTGTTCCATTAGCCAGAAAAGCTCAAATGTTTTTTCCCTCATTATATAATGGTTTGCATTTCAACTCCAAGACTAATTATCTTCCTACTGGATCAAAGGGTTTTCCAGGCTAGAAAAAGTGTGCTTTGAATTTATAAATATTGAGGGTTTTTTTTTTTTTTAGGAAATCTTTGTTCATCATATAATTTTTATGTGATAAGTGGTATTCCATAAAATGTGAATAGCTCTAAAATAAAGATAATGAACCACGCTGGTTTAGTGATGCCAGGGACAATTTGGTACATTTTGTTCCACCTAGATATTACATCCTTTTCACATTAGTCTTCTTTTAAATATTAGATAAAAATGGTACTGTGGGAACATGCATAAAATTATTACAGAAGAAATAGAAAAATATAGCATCTTCCCATTTTATCAGTCTTGGCCATCATGTTCTTTGGTCAATTAGAGCAGCAAGTTGTCCCGTTAGGGGACAGGTCTTCCTTACACAGAGATCCTATCACAGGTCAATTTCTTTTCAATATCATCATTGCTTTCCAGAACTATTTGCATTATTAGTGTTTCAATCACAGATGAGCTAAGCTCTACAAAATAAGAAAATATATGAAAAGAAGTTGGTGTAACTTTCAGATCATCAACAGACATTAAAATCCCAAGAGTTGGAATAATTTTGCCCGAGTTTTGAAAATTCATTCTTGAATTGAGATTGTAGTAGCTGAAAAAGAGAGGCAGCGATGCCTTAAAAGAATGAACAAAATTTCTAAACAAAAAGAAAACATATTATTACTTGGGCAAAAATGTCAAACAAAAAAGTCTTAATTTGGTTGAAGAAAATAAAACAAGAAAAGAGAGAAAAATTCTATCTTGAGAAATAGACAGTGGAGATGCCGGTTGAAGATTACAGACTGGACTTGAACTTTTATTTCTGCACCTTCCAAAAATAGAAAACGAAGAAAGCGGACTTTATTTACGAGAAAAGGTAGAAACCCACATAATGACAGTAGGTGAGGAGACCATTAGGACAAAAAAAATTTTGGAAAATGGAAAGCAGAAGGAAAAATGGGTGTTGACTAATTAGACCTGATAAAGTTGAATGCCAAGTTGGCAGGAGGAAAAGTGGAGAACCAATCTAACGTTCATTGTAGAATCCTCAAATATCAGGACACCAGGTTCCCCTGAAGAGGGAGTGGCGTCCAAAAACAGGAGGAATGTTTGAAACTCTGTTGAAGAACCTTCCACACTCCACGAAAAAATGTGAGATCTGTTCTTTGGAAACAGCCTGTTAGGGGAGGGGGCAGTAGACACGGTAGGGGAGGGAATTAGCACCTGAACCATCTGACGTGGCACCACAAACAGCAATGCCCACCTGTGCCCGTGTGCCGGATGCTCTGGCTGGCTGTCATTTGGAAAGCAGGGCTTCCCCTCCGCCACCTAGCGGACCTTGAACTCCTAGCCCTATCACTCCAGCTGACCCCTCATCACTCACTCTGTCTGCACCCACTGCTGCATCTGGAGAGCAGCAGTGTTGGTCGAGATAGCTCCCAAAGTCCACTGTTTACCAAGGATCTGAGGAAGCTGATGTGGGAGTGGGAGCTATTGATGCTCAGGAACCCCTCAATGTCTGCTCCCCAGAACCTGTCCTCCTAACCCACTCATCATGCACTCACCACATTCTCTTAATATCTCCTTTTCCACTCCTCTTGCCTGAGACCTGTTCATCAATAACACGATCATTAGAGGCCCTTCATTTTGTCATCTGATTTTACATTGGTAATTCTTGGGTCATAATTTTTTTTCTTTCTCAAAACACTGAGGACCTGGCTTCACTGTCCTGGAATTAGCTGTTGCTGACAATTTATCCAACTATGACTTGGATACACATGAGTCCTCAAAAAAAATTTAATTTAATTAGTTTATTGACTGAAGTAGAAATTTGTTGATTCTTTCTGCAGCCAATTACCCTCTGTATGATCTCTCCCAAAAGAAGTTTGTTTTTCTTCCTCCCTCAGGAACATGATTTCACTGGCCTGGGAAGAAGAAACAAAAATGCCACGCTTCGAAATAAAACATACATTCACATTCACTGTGATAGCTGATGATACGGCTAAAATTATTTATTTCTACTGCTTGTGGGTACAGCTAAGAGAATTGATGTGTGGCCAATAGTTCTTTTAAAATTTGTCATGGAAACCCACACACACAATGCACACACACAATGCATACACAATCATTCTAGTTGCAATCATTCTTAATTGGCCCATGTAGGGTAGCAAGGTTTATATGAACCCACAATATTAGGTTGTTGTCTGAAAAGTGCACTTCATGATGTGATGTCATTGCAAAATTTTGATAGGGAAGAACTCAGGATTATTTGTTATATTAATACTATGCTCACCTCTGCTTAGTGGCATATTTTTGAAAGATTGAACCTGTTCTCTCACCAAGGAAACCGAAGAGAGGCAATTGTTCTCTCTCTCCATCTCTTGGCAGCTGGAGTGCAGTCAAGTGACCTGAGGGTGACAAACAGATATTCTTGAAGGAGCAACACAAAATCAGAGGGTGAGCTGGGGATTATTTCTGCAGCTGAGTCAAGAGCTTTGTGGCATGATCACTCCTGTTGGCCATTCCTACACCAAGAATTTGACCCATTCCTTCCCTGGGGTCCTGCCCAACCCTGGTTGTCCAGCCTCCTTGTCCCTTATACAAATTTTCTTTTTACTGAAATGTCAGATTCAGCTTCAGTTGTTTGCAACCAAGGAATCACAATCAGTTCTGAGGAAGTTCATGAGTTGATGGCTGTTGACCAAACTTCCTTCAGGATATGGGAAGAGCCTCGGCATGTCTGTGCATGATGAAGATTCCTTTTCCCTTCAAGTAGCGAAACCAGATGTCTTACAAGCATCTGAGGGGCTCCATCTGTGCAGAGTAGGAAGCTGTGACTTTCAATGAAAGTGGTTTGGCGAAAAAAAAAGGAAAAAAGAAATTAGCATTTCCAAAACATTGGCAATCTTCATTATTTCAAAAGGAGATCACAAAATAAGAAATTTTCTTTGATGACATTAGCACGTAAATAGTGAATATAAAAAAAAGGAGGTGATTACATAAAAAATATCCGTAGTTTCAACCGGCTACATACTGAAAGGGAATCAGGAGGCTGTCAATTGTTTGATGACTTGCTTCAAAATGTTAAAAGCAATGTCAACGATTCCAGAACATGTCATTAGACAAGAAAATCACTTCCAGTTTTCCTCTTTTTTTTTTCCCCGCCACAAACTGGCTTGACTATTTTGCAACACATGGCTTTGCTTAAGCCTCTCCAATAGGGTCGAGCTTCCTGTGTTTGGCAACTTTATAGGACGTGTCGAGAAAAGGTTTTTGTGAAACAGTAAATTCAATATTTAGGAAAGTCTCAGCTCCTTTGAGTTGGTATTTCCTCACTTCACCACTTCCTCACTTAAAATATCTTGTTTAGATTCATTTTTAGAATGGACATATGTGAAGCAGCTTTATCAGTTTGCTGGATTCACACTTTAATTGACAAGAATTTTTAGTCCAGAAAACACTGGCTTTTGTGTTCCATCCACAACGCAAGTGAAAGCGTGTTTGCTACAGTCATCATCATCCTTCCCTTCCTTTGACACTTCAACTTAAATTGGGTCTGTAAAAATAAATAATATATCATTCTAAAATAATATCGATTCAACTGACATTTCAAACTCATTTTTTTGCATTTTGCACAGAAGCATGTAATTTTATGCTAATTAAATGGAGTATAGGATATTCAAGACATGTATAAAGAAATAAAGAGACAGCAAATTTTATAATTTATCCAAAATTCTAATTTATTTTAATGCCTTTAAACCTTATGTAAACATGCAGATTACAACAGTTATTCAAAATCTATGTCATTTCTGAAATTCAGCTACCGTCAAGAAGAGAGCTGCTTGGGTTTTCCTTTTTTATTTTTGCCTTTGTAATATAGTGATTTTTTTTTTATTTCTTATAACTTTCACAGTTTTCTTGCAAAGATATTTTTAATTATGTGGTATTTTCACAGAATAATAATATATGAATATCATTTGTGTGATATATTGCATGTACACGCCATTACTTCCTATCCAGAGAGTATGCAAAAAAGGAATACAAAGAGAAAGAAAATTTGAAAAGACTTTTTACTACTTTTATAATATGCCACTCCGGGCGTGGCCCATCCTCATTAAGCAATCTGTTTGCAATCAATAATTATTTTAAATAATGCACTTCAACATTTATTTCACCCAGGAGATATTTAAACCTGTTTGGTCTACACTCCCATGGACTTAGTCATATATTTGTCAACACATAATTATAAATAGGAAAAAGTGAAAATCAAAATAGACGGCTGGGTCTCTGATATAGAAACAAGCCATCTCACCATTTATTTCATGGTGGAATGGCCAGTAGTCATAGAGTCTTTTGAGAGTTGTCCAATTGGTCACTAAGTGTCTATAGATGGGTGAACTGTGAATATGTGTGACCCGGGAGTCTAATCACTAATGTAATTTTGACATACTGGTGAGCATAGACATTTCAAGGTATGTGCATCAACTCTAATGTGATATGAAACTATTTATGACCTCCCTGGGTGACAAATTTCACTGGCCTTCAAGGGTATAAGTCTTAAAATGCTTGATTGGACTAAGGGTACAAGTTTAGCATTGGCTAAAAGAAAAAAAGAAAAAACTCTTGGAACACTTTGCAATAAAGGATTTTACCCCTGGGTTAGCTTACCTGGCAGACATATTTAATTGTATGAATGATAATTCAAGGCTCTGAAGTCAACTGAAAAAAATTACAAAGTTTCTTGGCTAAACTGCTATTAATAATACGGAGGAAGACAGTAGAGGTTAACACCCTTGCAAACTTTCAAATCCTGAGTGAAGTGCTTTTCCCACATGGAGATGAAATAGAAACTTCTCCACAAATGTATTTGAATAGAGAAATTCTCCACTAATCTGTTTGAATAGAGAAATAGTGAACACCCGGAAATACTTCAGAACCTTTTCAAATGTTTTTTCCCCTTATCTTGATGGCTTCAAAATTAATCATAGTTTCACAATTCTTTTCTCTCTGATATAAACTGTTTTGAAGATATTGACCTAGCAAAAATGAACTCAATTAATCTTAGGACAAAAATAACCTACTCTAATTGAAGTAATTAAAGTTTCAGAGAATTCTGTTGTTTCCTGCAAGAATCTTATCCTTGCCTTGTTGAGCAAGCTCTGAAACTTTCATTCTATTTACAACAATATGTCTTTGAAAATTGGGATTTTTACCATTTATAATTATTAAAACAAATGGTCAAAATTAGTTGCATGTCAACATGACATGCATGCTCTCTTATCAAAGATCATACCATGGTGGCATTCTTATTCAAACTCAGCACTAATAGTCTTCATTTTAATACATATTTAAAAAGTTAAAAATAAATTTAATTTGTCTATATTTCAAATGTATTTTCTTTGTTTTATAATGCATTGGTGAATAACAAGTATTACTATGACACACATTTATGTTTTAATATTTAGTCATTGTATTTCAATATACTTGGTTTCCTTTGTAATCCTGTGTGTTTATTTTTATTCCTTTAAAAATATTCTGAACCTCAAAAATTAAATATAGGATTACCATGTGATCCAACAATTCCACTTCTGGGTATGTATGCAAAATAATTGAAGCAGGAACTCAAACAGATATTTGTACAACCCTGTTCATTGCAGCATTATTCGCAATAGCCAAAAGGTAGAAACAAGCCAAGTTTCCATTGACAGATGAATAGATAAACAAAATGTGGTGTATACACACAACAGAATATTTTTCATTCTTAAAAAGGAAAAAAATTCTAACACATGTTGCAACATGAATGAACCTTGAGGACATCATGCTAAGTGAAATAAGCCAATCACAAAAGGACAAGCATTGTATGTTACCAGTTTCCACTTATAGGAGGCACTTAGAATAATCAAATTCATAGAGATAGAATGTAGAATAGTGGTTACCAGGGGCTGGGGTGGGTGAGAGGAATGAGGAGTTAGTGTTTAGGGGTACAGAGTTTCAGTTTGGGAAGATAAAAAGAATTCTGTGGTTGCATGGTGATGATGGTTACAAACAATGTGAGTGAATTTAATGCCCATGAATTATAAACTTAATAATGATTAAGATGGAAAATATTAATCTATGTATATTTGACCACAATAAAAAATCTATTCTGACAGAGATAGGTTTTACAAGGCTGTCAAAGGCATTGTTGGCACACAGTTTAAGCACTGGTTCTATGACTTGAAAACTTTTATCATGACTTATGAAAGCTCAATGTCTTTAATAGAATGGGTTCTGTGGGGCACCCTGTTCTTCATGCCATTCACTTCTTTTCTTTCTGTCCTTTGGTTTTTACGGTATTATTTTATGCCACAAAATTCACCAATATCAAGGGTACAACTTAGTGAATTTTGAAACTTGCAACATCAAGAGCAAAATATTTTCTAATTTTCCTTATTTCTCATTTGACCCCATGATTGTTTAGAAAAGAATTGCATGATGTACAAGTATTTAATGCTTCCCAGGTTACTTAATTTTGCTTATTTTTAATTTAATGTTCATGATGTCAACTATCAAGTCTTTTTGTATGGCCAAGACTATTGGTAAGGGTAGCATATGCACATAAAACAAGCGTGCGTTCTGTCATTGTTGGGCGTAGTTTTCAATTAAGTCAAAGTAGATCTTATTTTTGTCCTATTTTTTCTAGTTGTTTTATTATTTGTTCAGAAAGTTTTAAAAGTCTGCTACTATAATTATAGCATTGGCTACTTCTCTTTTTAGGTCAATTTTTCCATCATGTGTTTTGATTGCCTTCATGTATATTTTATTGTTATGTCTTTCTCTTGGATTTACTCTTTTATCACTATAAAGCATACTTTTTTATCTCCATTACTGACATTTGTTTTTAAGTTGGTTTGATCTAATATTAATTTAGCCAGCTTAGCTTTTTTATATTTACTAATTCATGCTATATTTTCTACCATCTATTTACTTTTAACCTATCTGTGTTTTTATAATTAAATGTATGTCCTGTAGAGAGCATATACCTGTCTCATTTCTATATGCATCTCAACAGTCTCTGTGCTTTAACTGGATGTTTAGTTCATTAATATTTAATGTTATTATCAATGTGGTTTTGTGTGAGTCTACCATTTTCTTTTCATTTTCTATTTGTCTCTGCTAGTTTTTGTTGTTACTCTATTTCTCCTTTCCTGCTGCTTTTTGGATTGTTTGAATTTTTTACAATTATATTTTAACTTTCCTAATGACCTTTTATTCTCTTTTTACATTATTTTTATAGTGGTTGCCCTAGGCAATACAATATACACTCATAACTTTTAGCAAGCCTATTTATAGTTAATAATGCACTATTTATTATGAAATACAGAAATTTTACAACATAGACCATACTTCTCCCTGTCCTTTATGTTCTAGGTGTTACACATAACAATACATTTACCTAGGTTAGACAAAGTTGGAGATTTGTTTTAGTCGGCAGCAAGATTTATAAGAAAACTAAGAAGAAAAATGCAAAAATATGGTATTTTACATTTATCCATATGTTTATCATTTCCGGTGCTCCTCACACTTTTCTGAGGATCCAAGTTTCCAACCGGTATCATTTTCCTTAACCTGGAGAACTTCCATTTGCATTTTTGTAACTCAGATCTGCTGGAAAGGAATACTTAGTTACCCTTTATATGAAAAGATATTATTTCACTTTCATTCTTGAGGATATTGTCACTGGACACAGAATTCTATGTGGCCGGGTATTTTTCTTCCTGCACTTTCTAAATGTTGATCCTCTCTCTTCCAGCCTCCAGGATTTTTTTAGGAGAAGTTGGCCACTAATCGGATCCTTGGTCCCTTGTTTGTACCATGACAAGATCTGCTCTTTTATCTTTCAACGATTTGTACTTTCTTCAATGTGGACTCCTTTGTATGCATCCTGCTTGGTGTTTGTTTAGTGTCTTATATCGACGCATTTCTGTCTCACCAAATGTAGGAAATCTGCAAACCTTTCTTCAGCTTGGCCTCTTTGCATCTCTTCTGCACATGCGTGATTCAGGGGTTAGTCAGAGATTGGGTGTCTCCTCCCTGCCTGGCTTTTTTCCTTACAGGATTTCCTTTCTCTCTTCAGCTTTCATAATTTCATGGCTTCTCTTTTCTGATTAAAAGTCCATAGAGAATATAGATTTTTCCACAGGAGCTCCCGCCTTTGTTGTGTGCCTTGTGTAGGCTGTGTTGAGTCCAGTCCAGTCAAGGAGGCTGGGAGAGCAAGGTTTTCCTTTTGCTTTGAGTGAGGTGATAAGGTAGGAAATTCTGCAAACATTAGATGGGCATTCAAAAAGTATTAGGCAGCCACGAACTTTAACCAATACCCACTGCAAAGTTCTCTTAGTAATAGTAATGAATGACAGTCATCTGAGTAACTAATGCAATTAGCTTGCTCCCATTATATAATAACAATCTTATTTCCCTTGATAAGGATGACCAATCACTCCAGCCAACATCTAACATCCTTCCCCATTGCCAAATTTCCAGTTTCGTGAGCAGTCTGGAATAACCAGTGTAACTTCCCATTGAATGGAAATACTGTGTATCCCCTGATGGGAGAATTCTTCTCTTGGAGACAAAGATATTTTGGGCATGGGGAGAAAATACTTCACAAGTGTGCCGTTGGTATAATAACGAAGGATCATCGGAGGCCTTTAAGCAAGGCGGGAAAGCCAAGACCTGCCAGCTGTCGCATAATGCTTTAAGGGCATCACCCTCTTCACAACACTCTTTTCTGAGTCAGAATCTCCAGCAGGTACATTGGGTTGGAGGAGCTGATGTCACATGCCTGTACCCAGGTCACAAGCAGGCTGGGAAGGAGGGCTGGTTTCCACTGTTCAGGGATCCTCAGGTCTTTGGGGACTTGGGGTATAAGGCCTCCACTTCCTCCTGTTGTGTCCCAGTTCCCGTGTTCAAGATCCTAGTCATTCCTCTTGGATGCCTTAATACCCACAGATGATAGCAGGCAATGCTGTGAATTTATTTGACTCTGCATTTTGGCAACCCTCAGGCTCAAATCTTGACTTTGATTTTTGGCTACCTCAGCCTTGTGTCTGCAGTAAAGATAAGTGATGCTCTTAGCACAGCCGTAGAAATCAAAGAAAGTCCCTGGTTTTCTGACCATGCCTTCGGCTGACAAATAAAGGCTTTGAAAATTGTTTTCTTTCTTTAGGCTCTTCAGCTCAGAAGCAGCTGGCCTACCCTATAATCTTTGCATTCTGTTTCCTCGAAGGCCTGTTGACTGCAGACACTCCTAGAATCAATTACTACACCCATCGGGGTTCTAAGTTGCAAAGAGCCGAACTCACTGGCACTAGTTTGAACAGGAAAGTAATTTATTAAATCCTGTTAGAGGCTCCCGGAATCTGCAGATGGTCCAGGGCTCAACTTGAACAATGTCATAGACATTGGCATTGACATTGCTCCAGTGGGAATCTGGTGCCACCATGAAGCACGGGTCACAGGCTCCACCACTATGCTTGGTGGGGGTGTTTCCACTGGGACCTCTTTCTGTTCCCTCTCAGCCAAGACCCACCAGCTTTCCCGCAATGCTTTAAAGGTGTCGCCCCCTTCACAACACTCTTTTCTGGGTCAGAATCTGCAGTGGGTGCATTGGGTCAGAGGAGCTTATGCCACATGCCTGCACCCATTTCTAGATCCCACATTGGGAAGCTGATGGAAAACTTTGGGACAAGCTCCAGAGAGAGAGGAGAGCTGACTGCCTGCTGGGGAGGAACAGAGGGGTGGACGAGCGGGCGGTGGAGGGAACATCTACTTTGTACTGACAAGATTATTCATGTAATCACACCCTGTAGAGAAGGCAGAATTGGGGTGATGTATTTTTAAAGCACATTAACCATTACACACATGAGGGAACGGCAGATGCAAACAGTAATCTCGAGAGGTGCTAATCCAGTGGTGGCCTCAGTCATCGAACCTGAAACTTTTTGTTGTTTTAAAGCAACCAACATATGGGAGCTCTTGTTGAAAGAACTATTCACTAAAAAAAAAGGCAGAACAACATCATTGTTCAACCCTTAGTGTTTAAGGTGGATGGATGCTGGTTTTACAGAGATGTTGATTAAGTGGTACTTCCCACTCAATCCTGAGCTGGTACTTTTCTTGTCCCCTTAGGTGTTGGCCTGTGTCCTCGGTCTAACACCATCAAGGTCTTCACAGGCTTTTGAGCTCATTAACTTTTCACTGTCGCTGAAAATCCTGCAGCAAATCCTCAGGAGGTGTGTAGTGCCCGCCGCAGGCAAACTCACAGCTTCTCCAGACACTCTCCAAGGCAACCTGGCAGGCTTTTGCCATTAGCAGCAGGCCCTCGGTTCACACCCCAACCCCAAGGCTGATTTCATATACTGCTTCTCACGTGTTCTGTCTTCTCTTCAGAGACCTGGAATCTCACGAAGTCTTGGCTTCCCTAATGAGGTTATTCTGCAGGCACTCAGCCCTGAGTTTACTCTGAATATGTATCTCCGGTTACACAGGCACCGAAGTCATTTCTATATAGTTATTATTTATTACATCTTAAAGAGTGGGAAAGGGATATGAAAAATGATCTAGTCTCATGATTCTCAAAGTCTTAGTCAGTTCCAGCTACTATAACAAAATGCTGCAGACTGGGCGGTTTAAACAGCAAACACTAGTTTCTCATAGTTCCCGAGTCTGGGAAATGCAAGATCGGGGTTTTGGGAGATTCCGTGTCTGGTGAGGGCTCTTTTCCTGGTTTGCAAATGGCTGCCTTCTTGCTGCATCTTCACGTGGCAGAGAGAAAGGAAGAGAGCTCTCTTGTGTCGCTTCTTATGAGGACACTTGATGAGAGGCTCCACCCTCATTACCTAATTACCTCCCCGAAGCCCCACCTCCAAATACTATCACATTGCAGGTTAGAGCTGCAACGTGTGAATTTGGGGTGGGGGAATGGGAGAAACAAACATTCAGTCCATAGGACTCAATAAAGAAAAACTACCCTCCCTCCAGAAAATGTGTTGGAAATTTGTGGAGATGTTTTTAGCTGAATGGCGACTAATATTAATTGGCGTTAAGGAGACATTATTTTTTTCTGCTCCTAGAAATTTCTTTAGGTTTCATTCTGAAGCCTCTTCTGTTGGCTTGTAGGTGGCCACCTTCTTGCCATGTTCTCATATGCCCTCTTTGTGCACAATTAGGGGTGGGGGGAAGAGAGAGTGCAAGCTCCCTAGTGTCTCATTTTGTAAGGTCATCGACCCTATCAGATTAGGGCCCCATTTAAACTTGTCTCCTTAACGCTGACTACTATCAGTCGCCATTCAGCATCACCCATAACCTTCGGTATTTCTTATATCAAAAATAAGAGGAAATGACATCACTATTATGGCTAAGTCTCTATCAAAAGTGAGAAAATTCAAGACAGACCAAGAGGGTCAGGACTTTCAAGCAAAATGGGAGATAGCACATATTTTAGTGGAAGTAACGAATATTCTTACTTGTGTATATGCAAACAGAATGTGACTTTGTCAAAGAATAAATCTCAGGACACCATTATAAAACAATACACTGGAAGTGCACATGCCCAGTTTGAATTCCATAATCAGGTCCTCTCCTTGGTCCTGCACGCATTTGAGCTTGGGATCCCTGTCGCGTTCTGCTTTGCTTCCCCGAATACCTGCCTTCACTGACGTTGCCTTGCCTTTCCCGACATGTCATGCAAATATGCAAATATTGACAGAAAAGCAGCAGATGTCCCTCTGCCTCAGACACTGGCAGCAAAATCCTAAGCGTGCATTCTTTTTTTTTTTTTTTTTTCCTGCTCCTAGAAATTTCTTTAGGTCTATGGAACTGCCACTCTTTGGGAAATACATTGCTACATTCTCTTTCCTTACACATTGCAGGCATCGTTGAATCGGTTTTCCAGTCTCATAAATACACTGCAGTGCACAGGATGGAGGCCAAGTCCCTCTGTTGCTAGAGACCCGCACCGAGCTGGCTGAGCTGGCTGCACTGTTCAACTCTTCGGCTCAGAAGGCAGCCAGGATATTTGTGTTTGTTCATTTCCTCTCCTAAACATGAGCTTGTTGCTTGCTGCAGTGCAACAGGCTATGAATTCAAAATAGGGCCGGACTGTCCAGTGGGTTACATTTCAGATGAATGTTCAGCCCTGCCTAGTAGCCCAAGATTATCTAATGAGGGAAGAGAGCAGCACACAGAAGAAAACAAGTTCCTGTAGAATTTCCAGATTTTCCTGGGCCTGATAGAGTCAGAAATTTTGAGGTGAATAATCTTTCTAGAGGTAAATCAACCCTCTTTTAAAGGTAAATAATGAAGGATGCTTGTTACGGTATATGCAAATGCGGTAAGCAACAGTTTCAAAATGAAAAGAATGTGAAGGAACGTGTTTCTTATTTTCCAAGTCCTAGATTTCTTTTTTATTCTCAGCATGGGGCACTCAACAAATAACCTTTCTTTGTTCGCATTGATCTGTAGTGAAGGTGCAATGTCAACGTTAGTGAGATTGGTCTTTTGTTCTGGGGTGAAAAGGTTTTCCCTTTATAGGTGTCATTTAGGTTTTGTAACAGTCTCCGTGCCATGCCCCCTCTAGTGTGAGAACATTTGCCACAAGTCTAAAAGAAAAAGGCACCAGCCAGGGAAGAAATTTTCCTGTCTTGGCTGACATTGCACTGAATAGCAACTACTCTTTCTTGCAGTACTAATGAAGCCTGCAGGAAATATGACCATCGCCTCAAAGCAGGGCAATTATTGAGCACTTATATGCAGTTTACTAAGGGCTTTATACATTTGTATCTCATTTAAATCCTCCAATAATGTAATAAAAATGAAACCCATGATAAATAAGCAATTATCCCACAATCAGAGCTGCAGGTGGCAGAACTGAGATTCTATCCCGGGTCTCTTTGTTCATTCATTCGTTCGTTTCATTACATTCAACAAACACTGAGTTCATGACGTCTGTCTGACTCCAAAACCTACGCTCTTCGCCTTGCAGTATTATGCCTTTTAAATATTACTTTAAAAAGTAAAATTATGCCAAAATAATGTTTTAGCTCCTATACAACCTGGTGTTGTAGAGGTGAGAGCTAGTGGAGTCACTGTGGCCAAAAGTCACCCACTCTGAAGCCATCTTAACAGATCAGCTAGGAAAATCCCTTTAACCCAAACCTTCAGCCGTCTGTGGGGAATGGCAGGTCATGTGTACAAATGCAGATTGCTCTCATACATACCACTGGGGAATGCATTTTTTGGCATATGGAGTCATTTGGCCCATTTGCAGATTATGAGAGAGAAGCCAAATTGAGCAAAAAGAAACAAGTTGTTTATGAATTCGATACAGGTTGCTAGTGGATCTTGTTTGGATCTATTTTGGTTTCCTCTAAGCTGCCATCTTACTTTAGTGGGCAAAAAAAAGTAAAGAGAAATTCAACATAAAGTAAAAAGTGGATGAAAACTTCTGGTTCTTAAGCTAATAAGAACCAAAAGGACATTTTTAAATGAATAAGATAGAGCCGACACTGGCCTCGAGCCAGTTCACTTTCTTTAGCAACAAGAAGATGGAGAGACTTAGGGTACAATCAATTCTTTATTTATTCTTATGTTGCAATCTGAATACTATTTACACATAGATATTACTTCGTATTTTTTGTGAGTAACTTTTAAGATTCAAGAAGATAAAGTGAAAAATTAATCCTTTGTAGATAAGTGAAAGCAGATCATCTTACAGAAGAAAATCTATCTGGTGAAACAACATGAGGTTGACGGACACACTTTAATACAACAATGACAATAAGGATAAACTCTTTTCCTCCCTCAGTATGGAAAGAACGGAGGGCATAAAGTATTAGGATTCTTCTTACATTACAAATGTAATGGGAAAATGGGCAAAAGAAAAATCACCCCTCCAGCGACACACTTGCATTCACCATGAGGCGTGTACACATCTCACAAAAAAGGACAGGAGACTTGCCTTTGAGAGAATTCATTTCTGATTTTCTGGCCAGTCTTAAATTCAAAAATTAAGTCCCATGGCCTCATCATGTTTCAGACAACATACCAAATGGCATGTCCAATTTTTGGATTAAAAAGCAATCCACAGTTATCACTGACTTTGTTATGCTTGAAGGAACATATAGAACATGAGCAGAATCCCTTTGTCAGAAAGAAAGTAATTCCCATTGCTTCATATTTTCATTCCCTACCTTGGGTTGGAAGAGGAACAGGTGGCAGGGATGAAAGAAAAAGGAGATTAGAAGATTAAATATTTTGAAAATGGAGAAAAATACAAAGGAAACTGTTGCCAAAAATGCGTCTTCTGGAGATAAATGCAATTGTCATGTTGGTTCTTACCCACCAGTCTTTTACAAAATTCCTTGCATTTTTAATATATTTTACAAAATTACTTTTATTTTTGTGATCGTTTCAAAGCTAACATATGTGGGTTGTAAAAAAATGTATAGAAACCACAGAAACAAAATGAAAACAATCCACTTTCCAACCACATAGAAGAAATGCCCACAGTTAACATTTGAGAGTATATCAACTTTCTCATGCTATATAATAAACAAAAAGAAACTACAGTCAAAAAGTTCAGGTTTGGAAATGGATGAGGGTGGTGTAAGAGATAGGGAAAAACAAAAACAAAAACAAAAACAAACTGACTGTCCCCTCTATAAAGTCAACATTCAATACAGAACACTTCTGTGACCAGATGTTTAGGGTTTTTTCCCCACATACAAAGCATTTCTCCAGGGGACTCCCAGCTGGGTCTCCTGCCATTTATTAATAACTCCACTCTGACACTATGTATCTGGAGATAGGGTCAGATTCTACAGGTTAAGGGCTCAGTCCCATAAGACTGTCCCCTACTTCAGACACCAATTTCAGGCTGCAGGTCCCCAGGGTACCCACAACTTCTGTCCAGCTTGGCTACAAATTGGACGTTACCATGACCCCCTTCTTGGGTTCAATTAATTTGCTTGAGCTGTCACAGAAGTCAGGGAAACTCTTACATTTACCAGTTTATTTTATTAATAAAGCATATTATAAAAGGTACAAATGAACAGCCATATTCAGAGGTACATAGGACAAGACCTAGAAAGCTCCCAAATGCAGGAGCTTCTGTTCCTGTGGAGTTGGAGTGTGTCACCCTCCTGGCACATAGATGTGTTTGCCACCCCAGAAGTTCTCTGAATCCTGTACTTTAGGGATTTTTATGGAGGCTTCATCATGTAGGCGTGATCGACTGTTAATTCAATCTCCATCCCCTCTCTCCTCCCTAAAGGATGAGGGGTGGGGCTGAAAGTTCCAAGATTCTAATCCTGGCTTGGTCCTTCTGGTGACCAACCCCAACCTAGGAGCCACCAAGAGTTGCCTCATTAGAACTAAAGATGCTCCTAGAACTGCTACAGCTTAGGAAATTATTATATGAGGGTTTTAGGAGCTCTGTGTCAGGAACCAAGGGCAGAGACCAAATATATATTTTTTATTATATCACAATGTCACAGTGACACTGCAAAGACTTCATCCTTATCTGGCAGTATTTTTCCATGTTTCACTGGTAAAATGTTCAACTCTTAAAAAAAAAACTATTTAAAAACATATTATCTATTGAAATGGAATTATTTCAGTTACTATTTGTAACTTCCCTATTTTAATTTAAAAATGCATGGTGAGCATTTTGAGTCATTAAATATTCTTTTATAAATTCACTTTCAATGACTACGTAGTGTTTTCATTTATTGACATGCCGTAATTTATTTAATGATTCTCTACTGTTGGACGTTAGGTTGGTTCCAGTTGTTCCCTATAATAAACAATGCTAGAGTAGAATCTTTGTAATGAAATCCTAATAATTTCACATCTGTGACTTACAGATCTATAATTCGTAAGTGTGAAATGTCAGCATGAAAAGAGATGACAAAGTTTGTAGGATTTTGGCAAGTATTGCTAGAACACTTTTCAAAGCGGTTGTACCAACTTAAATTTGAATCCGTGGTGCGTGAGTACGCCTGCATACTGAAGTATTAGCATTAATGTTTCCCACTGCACTTTTTGCATTTATTTGATATGAAGTTGTATATTTTTATTTTGCATTTATGTCCTCTGCTGATACTTCCATTGGAGCTTTGGTGGATTTATTTATGTCTGAGTTCCCTCCATCAGTGAAAAATTGGAATGAAGTAGAGAGCTATGAGAGATAAGTAACTATCCCATGATCCCAGAGCTGTGAGTGGCAGAACTGAGACTCCTTCACTCACTCATTCATTCGTTCATTTCATTACATTCAACAAATATTGAGTTGATGATGTCGGGCTCAGTATTCACATTTACTATTACAATAGTTCATCCTTTGTCCCACTTATCTGAATTTCCAGAAAAATTCTATAATAAATCCTTATCTATACATGGATCTGTTTCTAGATGTTCTAATCTGGCCCATTAAGCTGCCTGTTTCTATGCCAGTGTATAGGAGACCCTTATTACTGGCCAACACAGCCCTTATTATTTTCTTGGGGTCATCTATCTCCTCCACCACATGCAGTCAATCATAGGCTCTGTCCCTAACTCACACAATGTGACAGGGATCCTACATGGGCCAGCCAGAGCTTCCCACACCTCGAGTCTCAGGAAATGGTTCAAGAACTGGCATGTCAACTAAAACCATATATATAAAAAATTAGCTGGGCATGGTGGTGTGTGCCTGTAGTCCCAGCTACTCGGGAGGCTGAGGCAGGAGGATCGCTTAAGCCCAGGAGTTTGAGGTTGCTGTGAGCTAGGCTGACACCACGGCACTCACTCTAGCCCGGGCAACAAAGTGAGACTCTGTCTCAAAAAAAAAAAAAGAACTGGCATGTGACCCAAACTGGGACTCACAGGAGTTTTCAACTGGAGCAAATGAGGAAGATTGCCCCTGGTGTTGGTAATCTGAGTGCTGCAAGGAAATGACACTGGGGTGCTGGCCATGTGAAATAAGCCTCTTGCAGAGCAAGGGAGTGCAGACTGGCACAGGGGCTGAGGCAGGGGAAGGAAGGAGGAAACCTGCACAACATGGAGTCAGATCGGGTCTGGATCCAGGCATGCTGGTTTTCCTGCTTACGGGAGTCAATGAATTCCTTTATTTTTGGACAAAACTGTTTTGAGTTTCTGCCTTGGCAGGTAACATCTGTCTAAACATCTCATAAATGATAAGAGGCCACACAAAGTTGAGGCAGTAATAACACCTGTGGAAAAAAAAAGAATCATTTCTTCGAAGAGCAGTCCTTCCAAAACTCTTAATACAAGTTTCTTTATCTATATAGTGTAGATCATAATTTCAACTCTATGTATTTTATAGATAAATGAAAAAAATGCATGTGAACTCTAAAAACATTACAAAGATGTAAAGTATTATTTTAATCACTGGCATATATACTTTCCTTAACTTTGCATATCTTATTTGAGAGAACTTTCTTTCATATCTTTATCTATGCTACAGCCTCCTAATAGGTTCATTATGGTTATGAATGTACGCTATAATTAGATTTCTATAAGGTCACCCCTATTTGGAAGCACTAGGAAAGGAGCTGACTTGCATTACCTGTTTCTATTCATGTGGAATTCACCACAAGAAGAAAGATGATTGCTTGTTTAGTTTTTTTGTTTTCCGTTCTTTTTTTTTTTTTTTTTTTATCAAAAGCTACCAGTTCAAGCTTTATCAGTGTGGAAATGCCTGAACTAAATGTTAATTTCAATTGTCACATCAAACCAGATGATAACCAGGTGTTGGTGTGCTCCAAGGTGGCTAAATGTTCAATTCATTCGAAGATGGCTCGTTCCCAAAGTAGCTCTTGACAGTGGTCCAGGGCCCCGTATTTCTTGAAGAACAGCACAAATAATGGGAATTGATTGTTCAGCTGTTTAATTCTCCACATCTTGTCATAATTAATGTGTATGAGAAGAATTCCTCTGAGCTGATTGAAACAGACATAAAAATGTTTTTTTGTGTTTGTTTATAGTTTCATTTCAATGCCACTAGATATCCTGCTTTATTCTCTTGAAAAAGATTTGTGCTTGAGTCATAGCATCTTGCCAAAGAACACCATGAGATTTTAATGTACTGGGAATGTCTATCTTAAAACCTCTAAGATTAATTCTGTCTTCCCCGATGAAAGACATATGGAAATGATCTGCATTCCTGCCATCAAGTACACTGATGAGACTTACAGAAGAGTTCCCAGCAGAAGCCTTGCTGCTGGTTTTGTATGTTTAATTCCTTGTTGGTTTGTTTCCATTTTGAGATGATGTATTCTTATATATGATATCCTTTAAACCTTAAAATCATATTTCAGGGGAGAAAATAGGTTTCCATCATCATGTGTGACGGAGAAAGCCAATTTCTGTTTCTTTTCTTCTTTGCTGTGGTTGGTCATTAAGGAGATGTAATTAATCAGTATCTGTGACTGGCCTGGCCTGCTCAGATTTCAGAAAGCCTTTTTTTTGAACAACAGTTTTGTGTCTAGCACCATATTCTCCCTTATTTTGTCTCAGTCTTGACAATAACTTTTATGAGATGAGTATTTTTATAGTCGTTTTAAGTTGAGGAACTTGAGGGTTAGAGAGATTTGCCCAAAGAGCCAGTACTGAGATGACATCATCTATGCAAGGTCACACAACTAAAAAGTCAGAATTTCAGCTAAGTCTTTCAAATCTATGTTGCTTGCCCTTTTGCCTCTCTTCTCTCTGCTTGCTAAAATTTGAATAATTGAATGTATCGTGCATGCTATGTATAACAATGGGGACGAATCTCAAGGGCATTGTGCTAAGCAAAAGAAACCAGATACAAAAGAATACATGCTGTCTGAATTTAAGTATATGAAATCCAAACACAAGCAAAACTAACCCAGGTAGGTGGGAAACAGGTCGGTCATGGGAAGGAATATTCGAAAGTGTAGGGAATTGACCAAAAGGAACATGAGGGAATTTTTCATGGGGGGTGGAAGTGTTCTGTATCTTGACACATGGACATACACAACTGTCAAAACTCTTAGCACCAAACACTTAAAATCTGTACTTTCCATTGCTTATTCATCACATCTCAATTTAAAAAGGAGAGAGTATTATATTTAAATGACTTAAAATGTAGTTTCAGGTAACTCTACTTCTCTAGTAATCTTCAGAGTTGATATATAGGAATTTCTACTGTGGAATAGAAAACAGAAAATAGTACTTTTAATGTGAATAATTCTTTGAATACAACCTTGGCCATAGTCACTGATTTAGGTGTGGTGAAGAGATTCAAGAGAAATTGGAGCTACTAGGCACAATCTCCAGGAATTCTTAGTTTCATCAAGAAACTATGTGTAAGTGATACTTATATTAATGACAATAAGCATTAATTGAACACTTTCTAAGCACCAGATAGGGAGGTAAATGCTTTACTGCCTATTCTCACTTTATCCACAAAGCAACCCATTGAGACTGGCAACATCATAACCATTACCCTCCCACAGATAAATTCTACAGGACTCAAAGGAGTCAGATGGTGCATCCAAGACCCCAAGACTAGATGTTGGGGTGGAAACTAGACCAAGAGAATCTGAATCAGTTCTGTTTTGTATACATACTACTTAACATTGCTTTCAGTGATAGAATTGAGGAGAAATGTTGAAAGGAACAATCAAAAATGTTGAAAAGTTAACAACTTCAGCTTCTTTCTCATCTTGTAATTTTTAGGGATTCTGTATTGAGTATTGGCTACTTTTTAAGGAACAAAATATATTCTAAAAGGACAGCTAACAGAATGTAAGTTTGGGGTTGAACCCCAGAATATTTTGGAAGTTAAAAAAAAAGAAACCTGGTTTAGACAATGCAAATAGTCTGTTTCAGTGCAGTGAACTAAAACTATATTTTGCATTTTTCTACGGCATCAAGAGTCTTAGTATAAATACATAGCACGAATGTATTATTTTTCTGGCTTGAAGGAAAATATTCAATGGCATCCCTATCTTATAAAAATTAGAGCTCGTGGGTAAAGCCATATTATAATGACCATACCTATTTGATATCTCTGCTTTAGCTCTGATGTCCTGTGTTTGAAACCTGATTAAATCTGATTAACAGGTGTAGTGATAGCTTATAATGTTCTAAGGGATGACTCTCCAGAAGGAACTTAATAATTCTGCAATAATAGACCTTTCGTTTATCTAATGGCTTAAGATTAAATACTGTGAGGCTACCCTCAGTACTTACTTGCTCAGAATTTAGGTAAGGAAGAAAGGAAGTCAGGGGCATCTCTAGCAGATATCAATTACAATTATGGTTCCCTCTGACAGGATGGTTTTAGTGTTAGGTTAAGGTTATGTCCCAGATTTACAAATTTACAGACTATCAAAATATTATAAATTTTAAAACTAAATCGCAACCACCCGCCCATATTGTTCTTCTCGTCTTTTCCATCCATTTGCCCACTGAATCCTCACTTTCAAGTCAATCTAATCCACTCAAGTTTTGGTCACCACGAATCGAGCTAGCACCATGGCAGAAAATGCAAAACTAGTACATAGAAATCCAACATTCCTGATTCCTGGCACTCTGGTTATTTTCAGTTCTCATCCAAACCACTCTATTTTGGTCTTCCTCTGCTATGCCAAAGCTCACTTAGAAAACCACAAACGGTCTTCAGTTGTTTACTCATCTTTACTTCCTGTATATAGTAGATCTCCTTGTGCCTTCTGGAGGCATTCTCTTTTGCTGGAATACTTCCTCCAAGAGTGACTTCAAAGAGCGTCTTTGTGTTAATCCTTCCGAGACAATTGGATGCTTGAGAATATTTTTATTGTACTTAAGCAAAAGCTCAAGTGGATGAAAACATTCTAGGTTCAAATTAATTTTTTCCTTCATTGACTATGTCAAAAATACCAGCCTAACGCCATCCAATGGCATTGCCAAAAAGTATAGCATCAATTCGATTTTTGTTTCTTTTTGTCAGGGAAGTTTTCTTTGACTTTGCTTTAGCAAAGTGTGTGTTTTTCTTATCTATTCTGTTGGTACTTTCTAAGTCCTTTTACAATCTCTGGTCTTCTTTCTTTTATAATAGGAAATTCTCAATCATTATTTCTTCCAAAATTTACTCTTTCCTTTATTGCACTCTCTTCTTCTGAAGCTTTTTCTATCCTCCCTCTCTTTTAACATTTCTTTTATATTTTGCTATTTTTGTACATACTTGATGTCTTCTGGGAGAATTCCCTTACTTGTTTTTCCATTTTACTAGCTCCTCTTTGCTTGTATCCTATCTGATATTTATTCAATCCATCTACTGAGTTTCTTATTGTAATGATAACTTGCAATTGCTTCTTCTTTATAACTTTTTGTTCCTGCTTTAAATTACCAATATAGATTGAGTATCCTTTATCTAAGATGTTTGGGATCAGTTAGATTTTTTCAGATTTTGTAATATTTGCATATACATAATGAGATGTCTTGGGGATGGTTCCCAACCCTAAACACGAAATTTATCTGTTTCATTTACACCTTATACACATAGTCTGAAGGTAATTTTATACAATATTTTTAATAATTTTGTGCATGAAACAAAGCTTGTGTACATTGAACCATCAAAAAAAAGCAAAGGTGTCAGGTGTGGAATTTGCTACCTGTGGCATCATGTCAACGCTCAACAAGTTTCAGATTTTGGAGCATTCTGAATGTTGGATTTTCAAATTAGAGATGTTTAACCTGCATCCTCTTGAAGATTATTTCTTTTGTTTACTTTCAATTAATGAGTTGTGATTTGACTTGTGTTGGTTCTCCAACTAAATTTTGGACATGTATTATATTTCTCTCAAAGTGTATGTTACCAGAGGATGTCAACTCCCTCGGGTGGTACTTGTTGCAATCTGTCCTCCCGCACCTGCTGGGCTCTTGGCTCCGCTTGGACGCCACCTGTCACTGGCTTCTACATAAGGCTGGAAATTCAGGTTTTCTTCCTCCAAATGGTGATTGGGCTTTTCTGCTTGGGCTAATTTGGAGAGAGACGAGAGCACAACCAAAGAGCTCTGCCTCCCCACCGGCCTCCCTTGGCCCTCATTCAATCTGGCCTGCTTTTCTCTCCCACACACACCCACTCTTTCCCGATGTCCCCAGGGGTTCCTGCCAGTCTTTAAGTTAATTAATCAGCTCTATCAATTTTGCTTTCACCTCTGGAGCATTTCCAGTTGGGTTCTGGGAGGGAGCCACTATCCATATTTGTGTGCAGTGTTGCAAACCTCACTTTTTGTACAGCCTTAGAATGTTCCATGCTTGAAAGCTAAATCGCAATCACCAGCCTGTCAGTTATTTCCTTCTTTTCCAGGAGGTCTCCACTCTCCCGAAGTTGGTGTGTCGTTCCCATGTGTGTTTCTGTACCTTTACTTCATATGCACATCTGTATAAGGGTTATTTAGTATTATTTTTGTGTTTTTAAAACTTGCACAAAGCGTATCCAGCCATGCAAGTATAAAATCAAATAGAACTTTTTATTATATGGAATTGATTCTTTAACTCCTTTCCAAAAAATAAAAGACCTTGAGGCATTTTTAAGCCAAAGATACAATACGTGATAAAAGAAAAAATGCAAAGTCAAAACCAAAGAAAAGGGAGAATGCAGACCCACTAAGATAAGGGTTAGAAGAGTTGCTATGTTTGAGGACTAAGCGCTGTTCTAAAAGCTGATTAAACCCATTTATTCTTGGAAAAAGATCAGCGTCTTTGGGGGAATCACATTTTGATTCACAGAAGGTCACTAGTGTTACTTAAATGCAAAGTAAATCCATTGACTTTCCATTGATCCAGTCCCCCTAAGGGAGGAGGAGGCCTGCAGTCTCACCAGATGGTTTTGTAATATTCCAACGGTGTGGGCCTAGAGCCTTGTAAAGCTTGAAACAGGAACCAGGAGCAAAAAAGGACAAAAATATCCACGAGCTGATCTAATGAGCTTTGTTTTGAGAATTAGTTTGGCGTGTCTTTGCAATCATATATCTGCAGCCTAACTTGGCTGTCCACATACTGTGCAATGGTTTTAAAATGTGCACCCATGATTTTAAATAAGATGGGGCATTACTTTCTTGTTTATTGGGTAAAGCAACGGGCGTTTAGGCTAGCAGAATGTTTAAATGACTAATGAAACAATTGCTGATATTTGGGGCTTCTACTAGGTGTTTCCAACCTTTGCTATTTGTTTTTAGAAAGTCAAATGTCTGATTTACAGCCCTGTATAAATAATATTATTCTACAATGAAAAATTACTTTCCAAATCTATAGCTATACTTCTTTTTATCACTTAGAGAATTGTGTATACAGTGTGGGAAAGCTATACTTTTTTTTAAGGCTCTTTATTTTGCTGTGGAGTTAAATGTGCTAAAAGAAAATTCAACTTCAGATCCAGTTAAAAAAATTTTAAATCACTAAAATGGTCTTTCAATTTTAGAGAAAAGACTTGCCTATCCATATGCTCATGCCGGGGATAAATGTAGAGTGAGCAGCTTTGTTCATTCATTCCTCCACCTACAGATTTTCAGCCACACATCTCACTTTACAAATATTTATTGACCACCTACAATGTGCCAGGTATTGTGCAGGTGTTCGGAACACGTGGTGGAAGGAAAAAGCGAGTGAGTCCGTGAACTCAGGGAATTTATGGACTAAATGTAAATAAACAGTCACACGATGAATCAATGACCATTTTGCTAAGTGTCATAAAATAAACGTGCAAAGTACCAAGAAGCCATATGGGGGGGTGGCGTGTATCTAATTTACTCAAGTTCAAGGGAGGCTGTTCCTAAGGAAGAGCTGTGTTGGTTAAGACCACACAGGTGTGGGGGAGGTGTTGAGGAGAGGAGGGCACAAGGAAGTGTGTCTTGGGTAGAAGACACGGCGTGTGTATACAGTCTCTGAGGTGGGAAGTAACTTGGTTTGTTTTTGAGAACTTAAAAAAAAAAAGGACAAAATGGCTGGAGCTTAGAAAACAAGGGAGAGACTCAGTTATATTAAGCTAGAGAAGCGGGTGAGAAAAACAATCACACAGGGCTCTTGCAGGCCGTGTGAAGAATTTTGGATTTTTATCCTACGTGGATGCAAAAAAAGCAATATGATCAGATTGGTCCTTTAGAAAGATGGCTTAGCCGGATGTGTGGGGCAGGTTAGCTGGGGGCCACATGAGTCCTTGGGCAGGGATGGCAAGGGCTGGTGGCACAAGGCTTGTGGAGAGGGAGAGAAGAGGATGGATTGGAATTGGAATTAGGAAGAAGCACCAGGGCCATCTGGGGAGCCCTGAGCGCCTTGCCCAGGTCACCGTCACAGGGGCTGGCAGCGTGGGAGGTGCAGCTCATGAAATGGGTGTGGGTTTGGCCATGGACGAGGCTTTCCAGGACATGAGGGACGCAACGCGGATTTGGAGGCATGTGGGCAGTGGGCCTCACTGGAGTTCTCCCTCGGCTTGGAAACGAAGCCCAGAAGCTGTGATTGGGGCTGATATTCTATCTGCTTGTGGTCACCAGGTGTGGGTGGCAGCAGGCAGGAAACACCAGCCACCAGGCCCTCTCAGGATGGCAGAGACAGGGGTCTGTGCCATGTGTGGAGCTAGTGGCCTGCAAGAAAAGGAGACACACACATAATTTTCATGCAATTTTAGAGGTTTTATAGGTTCCGTGAAAACCATCTGTGAACATTCTACTACTCATGGCACAGTCAGGGTATCGTGATAGAGTCTTGATTATGCCGTTAACCAACTTGTAATTGGGTGAGTCATTTAGTCTCTCTTGATTCAATTTGTGGTCCCTGTCAAACGTACAGAGATGGTCATTTCCACTTTAGTATCTGTGGTTATAATTATTTTGGTGTCAAAGAGGTTACTGCTTTGAAACAGAAAACAGAGAGATTTCTTTTTTTAAAAAAAAAACAATACTTTGGAGCAGACAGGTTAGAACCAGTTAGAGTAGCCTGTGCTCTCAGCCGCTGCTGGATGAGGGTGGATAATTTTGGGTGGCGGCTGGCAGCAGAGAATTCTCAGCAGGCATTAACCCTCTCGCCACCCCTCCTTAGAAAATCAGACGGTGTTAGTCATGGAAACAAGGCTGAGTTTTCTTGATTTTTTTTTTTTTTCACTGCAGTGACAAGGAGATCAAGCAGTCTACATCATTTAAATTTATTAAAGGGCCCCGGGGGGAAAAGGCTGGGCTCGGTGACTGCACGGCAGGCTGGCATAGCGGCCAATGCCTCCCCAGCAGTTGGCTGCGTTCCATATTGACTAGGTAATAATCTGCCGCACGCAGCTGGTGGGAATAGATTAGAATGGTGAGCACAGACACTGACTAATCATGGAGAGAGACACACACACCACCCTGTCAGGATGTCCTTTGAGACCGCCCCGAGTCACATCTGTCATCCTGAAATCCTGTCATGCCCAGGGGGTGTTTTATTTGCAGGATAGTTTACATTTTCAAAGGCAGCATTTGACACAGCTGGGGAGAGCTTATTTCGGCTACAGACCTGCATTCCTTGATAAGGCACCTAATTCATGTAGGTGTTTTAGGAGTCAGAAATTTGTGTTCTTTTCACTCATTTTGCCCCAAAAAAAGGGGAGGGGGTAGGGCAATGAATGAACCTCACCTGGATCCTTCCTCCCGGAGTTTGGCTGGCTGGAGTACAGCTGCATACTCACCCTCTCAGGGAAGAGACTCTTACAGATGAGTCAGCTCATGTTTTAAAAATTCGAATTCTAACACTACTCGGGGATTCTGTGTCCAGGAAGCCCATGCAAATCGACCAGCCAGCTAGCCCTATATCAGGAAAGATTTATGAAGGGACAAAAATTTAGAAAAGAAAATATAAATAATAATTCACAGAAGTGCAAAACCCAATAGGCAAAAATACCATGTGAAAAGATGCTGGAATTCACCAGTGGTCAGAAAGATGCAAATTAAAAGAGTATTAAGATGTCACATTAAACTCACCAGGCTGGCAACAGTAGCGTCAAAAAGAGATATAATATCTATTGCTGGTGGCGAGTTGCACAAAAGTGTTAATTTTGCTCATGCCATTGGAAATGTAGCATTATAGCATTTTTGGAAAGCAATCTGGCCCCTTGCTATGACAATTGTCATTACATGTATCATTTGACCCAGCAACCCTGCTTTGGGGGTTTATCACATGTAAACAAATATATATAAGTGCTTATTGCATTGTAGTGATGAAAAAGTGGAAATGATATTAATCAGCAGGAAAAAGATTAAAAATATGATACTACATGGAAATCGTGAGAGATTGTGTGGTTGATAAAAAGAGTGACTTATAATTATGCCACTTAATTTGAAGGTATTTCCAGTGATTGATGTGAATAAAACAGTCAGTAAAGTGTGTATAATATGATCTAATTTTTTTTAAAAAACAAATGACAAAGACCCTACACATATGTCTGTGTGTGGGTATATATGATACTATATGTTTATGTATGCATGGGGAAAAAACTATGGATGGAATCAAATTTGTCATAAAAATGCTCTGAACAGCTTAGTTGGTATAATCACATTAATAGACTTATGAAAATATATATAAACATATGAAAGTATTTATGCTAAAGTATTTATGTGTGTAAGCATAACTTAAAAATTTCTAAGAGGGACAGAGAGATGAAGAACATTCTCATTGCAAATGTCTTGGGGAAAAAACACATTAAATAACAAGGTGTAATGACCAATTTGAGAGTGAGCCTTTGCTGAAAGCAGAGTGAAGCCAGAAAATCCAGGAGGTTCCTGGACATTTGTTGGAAAGCTGTGACCAGGGAAGTGACAGGCACAGCTGAGGAGGTGAGGGAATCTAATCACATTACCTCTGCCAACTGATATTTTCATCGACTCTTTGTTATTCAAAAGAAAGAGTTCAGGCTTCCTAACCTCACGCATCACTTTGCACTAAGGTGCTCGCCTAACTGTTCAGCCTCATCTTCCCAAATATCTCGCTATTCCCTGAGACTTTGCTCTTATAACTCTTCTCCTCTTCCAAACATGACAAAACTCCATGTGTCCCTCAGGAGCCACGCCAAGTGCCACCGTCTCCATGAAGTCACCCATGAGTCCCGTGAGTGCATCTTAAATGCTACTGACATTTTAGAGCCTCTATTCTTTTCAGTGACAAACCTGCGAACAGCACAGGTTTGAACTGCATGGGTCCACTTATGCACGGCTTTTCTTCAACCAGACACAGATCAAAAAACACAGTGTTGGGGGATTCGAAACCCGAGCAAGCCGAGAGCTGACTTTTCCTATACTCAGGTCCTGCAGGACCGACTGGGGACTTCAGTATGCACCGATTCGGTTATACTCGGGAGGTGCTGGAGGCAATCCTTTGTATATATTGAAGGACAGCTGTCATACATTCTCAATGGCTGGGAAAGTTACACAGGCAAATAATGATAAACATTGTTAATGTTTGGTCTTGAATCTTTTTAGTTTATTTTTTTAATCCATGCATAAACTCCGTAGGAAATAGGATCATGTTATAGCAGTGAATGGGTGAATGGATGAGATCATTATTAAACTCTTAAAATCTCCCACCCCCACTGTCTGGCCCTCTTAAGTTACTCTGACCCAATGAAGGATGTGACTGTGCTCAGTGGGGGGAATATTCTGCTGGTTTCTCCCCACTACAAACACGCATGCACACACACCGCACTCATTTTACTACTGGGAATGTGCTTATTAGAATGCAAGGCACTTCTGTGAGCCTCAGTGCTTTGAGAAATTTACCTTTCCTCCAGTTTCTGCGCAGGTGTTTTCTGGGACTGTCTACCTGTGCTAGATGTGGATACACTGAAACAGAGGAGGACAGGAGGGCTCCTCTCACAGCTCATGCCAGCACCAAAGTGGTGGCAGACTAGCAGGTCATTTTTCTGGTGCAGCCCCAGGGTTTCTCCAGCTGGGAAAAGAAGAGGTGTGTTGCCAGAGAGGGGAGCTGTGTCCTTCTGCTTTTTATTTCCAGAAACTTTGTAACGCTGTGAGGCATAGCTATGTTTTATTTTTGGTTCATTTGTATCTACCTTATTGCTGGTGGAGATTACCATCACATCCTGTCATTAGATTATCTATAAAGTCTTTGCTGTAACTTCAGTGTTATTTTAACAGGAATCTAGAAGAGGCTGAAATGTGGATGCTACCCAGATTTTATATGGAATGGGAATTCCTAATTTTATTTTAAAAATATAAAACTTTTTTTTTTGAAATGGGGTTTCTCCCTATTGCCCAGGCTGGAGTGCAGTGGCAGGATCATAGCTCGCTGCAACCTCAAACTCCTGGGCTTAAGTGATCCTTCCGCCTCAGCCTCCAGGGTAGCTGGGACTATAGGGATGCACCACCACACCCAGAAAATTTTTACATTTTTTGTAGAGATGGGGTCTTGCTATGTCACTCAGGCTAGTCTTGAACTCCTGGCCTCAAGCAATCCTCCTGCCTCAGCCTCCCAAAGTGTTGGGATTACAGGCGTGAGCCACTGTGCCCAGCCTCCCCAACAGTTTTTGAACATCTGCCATGTACCAGGGACAATAATTGAGCATCTTAGGACAAGGAACTAAATAGGACACTACCCTGTCCCCAAATAACTTATCATGTACCTAGTGGCCAAGCATGAACATAACAAAGAGCTTCCCTACAGGGTGCTAGGAGACAGTCTGGTATGCAGATCATTCAAAGGAACAAGGAGGAGGATGAGACCATCTGTGCTTGAGTGAGAGTCGGGGATGATCACAGACACTGTCACAGAAGCAGCGCCTTTTATATAAATTCTTGAAGGATAAGGAGGAGCTCACTGGTGGACAGAAGAAGAGAAATGGGACCCCAAGTGGGCAGAACAATACACACAAAGGTATAGACGGTGGAAGGCATCATTCAGCCTGCTCTGCAGCTGCTCGCTGAGGACGGGGCCTCATTTTGAGCATGAGTGCCTCTCAGAGAGTTGGGTAAACTGCAGAGCATGAAAGACTTTTTGGAGGAATCTGTAAATGGCAGAGCATTTTATGCTAGAAATATTGTCATGATTTTCCCCTTAAAATATGGTACTACAAACTATAAAAAGGAGAATCCATGAGTGTACACAGAAGTACTATTAGTAACTGAAGTCTTTCCCCCTACCCTAGACGGCTTCTTTCTCCCCATATAAATAGAAGAATTTTTATTTTTCTTTCACTAGATGAAAACTCAAATCACTGATTAACTGAAACAAACTCAACCTTGATTACCACTTCGTGTGATTGTGTGTCAGCTCCAGATCAGTAGAAGGCAATGAAAAGCATACAAATCTTTTTTCTTCATTCCTCTCTTTCTTCAGATAATTCTCTAATGAAATAATTTTCAACAAGTCTATTTGCTCCTTTTCCAGAGTAATTCTTGGCAGACCTATGGCCAAAACCACAGTGTGGTCTGCATCTCAATGATCTCATGACTCATGCAGCAGCTGCCCCTCCACTCTGTGGGATACCACCAGGAATGATTTTGCTAACACAAAACAAAACAAAGTAACTTCTCAAAAAGTTTTAGTGACTTTTCCCATCAATCACATTTATGCCTGCAGAATTTATCAACAATAACAGAATGCATGAGCATTTACTATGTCTCAGGTATTGTACAGAACATTTTAAATGGATAATTTCATTTAATTATCCCAATAAACTGTGATGTGGACACTTACACGTTTCCATTTTGCAGGGAGACAACCAAGGCTTGTCCTCTAATTCACCCAAGGTTCCATAGATGTTGTCTCAGGCTGCCATAACAACATACCATAGACCGGGTGGCTTAAACCACAGACATTTATTTCTTACAGTTCTGGAGGCTGGAAGTCCAAGATCAAGGCACCAGCAGATTCGGTGTCTGGTGAGGACTCTCTTCCTGGCCTACAGACAGCAGCTGTGTCCACACATGGTGGAGGGAGAGGGTGCAGCAGTTTTCAGGTGCCTCTTCCTGTAAAGAAACTAATCCCATTCTGAGGGCCCCACCCTCATGATCTCATCTAAACCTAATTACCCTTCAAAGCCTCCCTCCACAAATACCATAACATTGAGGGTTAGGACTTCAGCATAGGAACTTTTAAGGTACAAAAAACATTCAGTTCATGGTAGATGGTGAGAGACAGGAGTGGATTTAAAGGCCCTACTTGACCTGGCTTCTACCCTTATGCACTGGGCTCCAGCCACACTGACCTTCTCTGTTTCTCAACTCCATCGACTTGCCCTGCCATGGGATGCTCTCTGCTCCTTGCCTGGAACCCTATTCCCCCAGATCTCGGCTTGCCTGGCCAGCACCGCCATCCCAGACCGATTCAGGCCAGGGGACTGGCACAGCCTGGAGCTGTGGATGGTTTTACAGGGTGTGTACTGTGTACCCACCCTGCCCTCCCCCCATCCCCAGCACTGCAGCCCACTCTGTGCTGTTCTGGGAAGAAGTGTATTTCTCCTTTTACCATGACGAAGGTGAGACCCTCTGCCCTTTGCTCCTTTTCTCTCTGGGCAAGATCTCCTTCATCCAATCCAGATTTCCCTAGCTGGCTACACACATAAATTTTCCCTATTCCTCACTGAGAATGTCGATATACCCCTACGTTTCCTCATATATTTTTACAGGTTTTTGTATTTCTTGTTCTCCATTTCTGTTTTGCAACTGCTAAAGAGATTAAACCACATTTTCTGTCTCTCCAATACATTTCATATCGAGTACCATGCTTTACAAACCTGTATTCACCAATTAAAAAATTATCAAAAGCTTACTATTTTCCAGGCACCATCCTAGGTGCTTTTGGTGGGAGGTGTCAGTGACTGGCTAACCCAATGCATTAGAATATTAAACATTTTGCAAAGCCCTGTAGTAATAAAAACATAAATGCCTGCTTATTGGCATTCTTACGTGCTCTGTTTTTCAGAGACCAGCTCTGTTTTGGTTTTTTAATTAACTTAAATCTTTATTGCCTAGGGAATGCTGAAACAGTTGAGTCAGTCTTCCAAATGCCAAGTGCAAATATTTGAGTTAAGGGAAGAAAAATTCCAGGTCAGAGGCATGAAACCAGAACACCATAGCGGCTTCTGCTCATCATTGCGTGACAAGTCTCAGAATCAAAATGAAGGATGTTTAGAAATTGACTTGGGACTACATTCTTCATGGGCACCATCAAAAAAAAAAAAAAAAGCAAAGTCAGGAGATGAGGAAAATCGGAATTGAACTATTGCATTTATTTGGGTATCTAGTTTTTATTAGGTTAAAAATCATATAAAGACACAGACTTTGTTTAACTGATGTGTCAGGGAAATGCCTCTGGCAGGGAAACGTGGCTTACACAGTCCAGGGAACAACTCTTAGCTGGTATAATCACCAGAGGGTCTCCTGGTCTGATTCACCGATAACCAGCTCACTCCTAAGCTGAGAACTTGTTGCAACTCATTAATTCAATTACTTAAGAAATGTTTATCAAGCACTTAGGATGTAGCAGACATTGAGGTAGATGCTGATACTGTCCAAGGGAGGCAACTGAGAGGATGTTATTTTTGAAAGGTGATATCCACATAGATACTGATGTAAAGTCTTCAGTGTATGAGGGAGAATGACCAGCAGGCCCAGGAAGCCTCAAGCACCTTTGGACCCCATCTCAACAGCTGCCTAACTCGGTCCTCATTGCCTACATCCCCTTCCCCCTAGACGCCTGCCTCAATCCTCTTGTCTCAATAGCTTCCTTTGAAATCATCCAACTGGGCCACAGTCTGGATTTTCTGCCAGAATTCTGGACCAGGACTTTGGCTTTGCCTCTTCCTCCAGTTTCAGCATCTGCACTTTCCTCTAATCAGCCCCTTCTCACCCCACCAGCATTGCCCAAAATGAGACTTTCTGCCCCAGTCCCAGGTGCCGTGGAATCCACACCTCCCCTTGCCGCTATCCCTTCCCATGAGAGAAGAACCCCCCCTGCCACAGTGTGGAGCACCCCCACTGTTACGTTGAGAAGATCCAGTCTGTACAGGCAGGTAGTTTGGGGCACCCCTTCTACAGCTGGTCGGAATTGTTTTTAAGGCAGTCAAATGTCATGCTACTGCCATATGTACCCAACATCCTCCTCCTCCCTTCTCCAAAACTGTCACTCAAGATGAGATGAATGAGGGGAACATGACTATCAGGGCTCATGCTTGCTGTTGTGGGCGAATGAGAGAAGGCTGCCCCAGTCAGTGTTTTCCCTTACACTCATCCTTTTTCCCTTTTTTCCCATTCATTTTATGTATTTCAAGTATGATTTAGTTTGTAAAGTATTTGTACGAGGGATGGAAAATAGACAAGAAGTGGCCATAATAAGTAGTTTTGGAAGGTGGAACAACAAAGGGTTACATATCACAGTTTAGCTTTACATTTTTTGTGATATACTTACTACACAAAAGGGGGGCAGAGGAAACTTTTGGAGGTGACAGATATGCTTCTTACCTTGATTGTGGTGAAAGTATCATGGGTGTATGCATATATCCAAACGCATGAAACACATGCGGTTTCTTAAATGTCAATTATACTCCAAGACACTATTGAAAAAAAGAAGTTGGAAATGAGCTCACATTTTAAACTATATTTATTCTTTTATCGAGCAAACATTTATTAAGGGCCTGCTGTGTGCCAGCTCTGTGCAAGATGCTGGTGTGACAATGGAAAGCCAAGCATCATCCCTGACCGTGGGCATGTATCAGGGAAAACAAAATGCACAATAAGCAATTGCAATAATGTGCTAGGATGGGGAAGTTGGGCGCCATGGAAACGGGTAGCAGGGGCAATCCTGGTCTGGGGGTGGGTCAGGATTGTAACTCACGAATCAGAAACTGACTCATGCAGCTATCAGTGACAGGCAGAGCACCCTCCACAGACTGCAGCCGGAGGGAGGAAAAATCAATTTTCTTTTATATCATTGTTGTATTCACACATCAGTATCCCCTCATTCCTGTCCACTTATTCCTGAAAGTAGTCCCTTTTTAGAGGCTCCAAACATAGCAATTAAACAAAGGGGATTTTAGAAGGGCAGACAAAGCATTCGAGATAGCTTCATTTTATATAAATGCCAAATTTTCTGCATCAGTAAGATTGCAGCTGTGACAAGAATTAGTCTGCTTTCTAGGTCATATAGTTTCCAAAGCACCATGCAGAGAAAATATTAATACATCAGGGGAAAAGAAACAAATAGACTCAATTTGTTTTAAAAGCCTTATAAGTAGATATTTTTTATAATAAAATGAATGCTGCTTATTGAATCAACAAAGACAATTATATTTTTAATATGAAGTAGAGCCACATTCTCTGGTTAAATCTGTGAGCACATGAAAAAAAATAAGTCCTAAATTTAATCTCGTGTTCTGCACAAGATTCTGAATGGAGGTCGCATTAATTAACATATAATGACTCTGACATCATTTTCTATATAATTATCATTCTGTACCATGTTTGGCAATTTATAAATTGTAACTCTATGAATCACAATTTAAAAAAATTAACTACAAATGTACAGTTTCTGCATATGTAGGCTCTAGCTCATGTAGGTATGGCTAGAACATGAATTTTAACCAATGATGAAAATATCTGATTCATATCAGGATTAATCAGCCTTGGCTGGATAATGTTTAGTCACAGACTAGACACAGATAAGTAAATTAACACCAGATTGATAATTAAAGGTGCTTCCTGGGTGTGGATGACACCTCCAAACGCAGCACAAATAACTCCTTTTGTATTTTCTCCATGTTTTCTTTCATTCTGTGTTTGGATTTTATTCACAGAGGGACTGATGTTTACTGCAAAGAGCCCAGAGTCAGAAGATCTATATTCTTGTCTCAAGGCTCCTGGAAGTTAACTGTTCAGCCTTAGGAAAAATAAGTTCTAACCCTCTCTTCAGTTTGAAAAATGAAGATACTTTATAAAGCAGGATTAAGAAAGAAACAAAACAAAATCATGCACCCAAAAGTGTAGTGGAAAGATGTTAATTAACATAAACATAAAGTATCTAAATAGTATATGCACAAATATAATTGTATATCATAATAACAACGTAAACTTAATTGTCATTTAAAGGATACCAAAAATAGTTCTCTTTTCTAAACCAGTAAAAGCCAACAAGATTGGATACGTATTTTTGCGCATGCATGTTTTAAGTGATAAGACACTTCTAGATATTCTAAATTATTCATATAGTACAGAATTGTATGTTTCATATGAGCATGTAATTTTTGAAAATTCAGAATCATGCAAGGAGATGATCAGTAATTTGTTTGACTGTCTGGTACATGTTGAGTCACTTCTTCAGATAAAAAATCAATAAAGCAAACTGATGAATGGGCTCCTCAGGTGGGGGCTGAAGACAGAGACAGATGGAGATGTTTATGCCTGAAACCTCTATCCTGGAATAAATTATAGTCATGAGCCAAAGTCATCCACATTAATTTGAATTGTAAATTTCAGTTGGGATGGAGAAAGGGGAGCCCGATACAACATAATATCATTGGTTTACACATTTTTGGTAAGTGAATATGATATTAATAATGAAGTTCTTCAGCCTAAAATGTGCAAATTCTATAAGTTGCTTTCCATACATTGTCTTTAGAGAAAAGATATATGTTTATATTAATATTTAGCTTATTTTTTCTTGCATTCATCAGAATGGAAACCTCATAAATCATAACCATGGGGCAAAATTCTTTTTCTCTATTTAATCCTTGGTTTTGCTTCTTAAGCCAGTACTGGCCATACTAGCCAAAAACATCTTTGCTAATTTAAAAGCAAAAAAGATTTCCTACCATGGTTTTAATTCACATTATTTACTATGCAAAAGTGATTTCTTAAAATATCTTTTGTGACCAATATAGCTTTTTTATGTGTGAAGTTCTTAATTAGGCACGTGCCTGTTCTTCTATTGCAGTCTTTCACTTTTTCTTAAAGCTTTATACGAGCTATTTTTATATTAAAGATACTAATATTCCTTATTAAATAAAATGAAAACCTAGCTAAGCAGCAGCAAAGACTTATAATTTACAGAAAATAGAAAAATTCATTTAAAATAAAACAAATTCAAAACCTGGTTCTTAAAAAATCTAATTAAGCAAAGAGACAAAATGCAGCAATATAAAGTTAAATAAGGGAACATAAAAACATGTCAGGGAATATTTTCTAAACTATGAGACAATTCTACCTACAGCCTCAGATTTAAGTATTTGAAAATACCATTGAAATAGGTAATTTTCTCAGGAAATATAAAATCTGAAAGTTGAATACAAACTCATTTTTAAAAATCCTGAATCGACATTCATCAGAGAATAAATTGGAAGAGCTTTATCGAAGAATGACTCCCTATGAAATCATCAGATCTAGACAGGTTTATAGACAGCATTTTTCAAACTGTCAAGGAACAGATAATTCTTATGCTATTTAAACTGCTTGAGAGTACAGAGAAAACAAAGGTTACTTCAAAAAATAAAACTATAGCCAATTTCATTTATGAATATAAGTACAAAAATATTACAGAAGACATTAACCATTTAAGTCCTAAGTATACTAAAGTAAAGAATTCCCTACATAAATTCAAGAAAAACTTAAAGTGAGAATTCAAGGAGGATTCAAGATTGAAAAATAAGTTGACATATATGATTATATTAATATGACAACATAGATAAAACAAAGTCATTTTGAAGGATGCAAAAACAGCATTTGTTAAAAGGCAACATCTAATTTCAGGAAAGCATAGAAAGAAAGTTATTGACAAAATGGAACAAAATAGTCTGTCTAAACTAAGAGCAGTGTCAAACCTAGACATGAAATAATAAACACATTATTATCAAATACAGATGGTAAGAATGCCTACAAATGCAATTTGTATTTAATACTGTTCCAAAAGGGTTAGCCAGCACAAAGAAGTTGAAATCAGAGTTGTTAATACGAGAAAAGATGCAACAGAAAAACTTAAAGGAATTAACTGGGAAACTATTAATATTAGACCTAACTAGAAGAGTGATTGCTTGGTTCAGAATGTTACAAGAGGTGTTGCTGATAAAAACGTACTGTAATCCCAGCAACTTAGTTTGTGAATATCAACAAACTGATTCTAATGTTTTTTTGGAAAGGCGAAGGAATCAGAAAAGCCAACACAATACTGAAGAAGAACAAAGCCACAGCACTGACACTCCAAGCCTTCAAACTTACTATAAAGCTATAATAATCAGGTCAGTGTGGTAGTGGTGAAAAAATAAACACATCAGTGAAACAGAAGAGAGAGCCCAGAAATAAACCCACACAAATATAGGTGACTGGTCTCTGATAAAGGAGCAAATACATAAAATAAACAGTGCTGGAACTTCTAAAAAGCCACAAACAAACAGACAAATCTAGACACTGGCCCTACAACTTTCACAAAAATCGACTTAAAATGATGGATCATGGACCTAAATGTAAAATGAAAACCTACAAAACTTCTAGAAGATAACATAAAAGACAATCTAGCAGACCCGCGGGTTTGGCAATGAGTTTTTAGATAAAGACTGCAGTAAGTTGGAGGATTTGAGGGTTGGTCGAGGAAGAGACAGGACCCTGAGAAGCAGCACCGTGCAGCAAGCTTTACTGGGCCCCCTGAACAGGGCTGCCTCTTCTCCCAGCAAGACGCCTTTCAGCGACAGTGGCAGGAAGCCACCATCCAGGAGGGAAGTAGGGTGAAGAACGTTCCAGAAGGAGGAGGGGATATTTAAGGTGGGGCTGTGTGTGTATATGCCTCTCTTTCCATAGACCCACCAGGAGCAGCACATTCTAAGACCTTGGCCTCCACACCTCTACCCCGTAGATAATCTTGGCCAAGAGAGCTGAGGCTACCAAGGTAAGATGGGTTTGTGGACAAAGAGAAGGGGTCAATTAATGAATATACTTGGCATGAAAAAATAATCATCCAACTAAATGACATAATCTGGATAGATCTGAATTAGGAAATCGGAACTATCAATAACTAAAAAGAAGCATAATAAATATTTTTAAAGAGGCAATTCATAATACTGGTAAGAAGATGCAGAAAAGAAAAATTATGAAAAAGAGCTAAGTAGAAATTCTGGGTAAAAACAGGAGGGAAGAAATATTTAAATAATGATCAAGAATGTCCCATAATTTAAGAAAAACAAAATATTTTGGCTTATAAATGCTCAAAAGGATTATCAAAGTGATAAAGGAAAAGCCACATCTGGAACATTATAGTAATGAAATATTCTGTAGAATAGAAAATATACTATAGAATAGAAAATGAAAAAGAGAATTCTAGGAGCTTCTAATGAGAAAGAGTAGCTTACCTGTGAAGGAAAAAAAACAGATTGACATGAGTCATCTCACCTTAAATACTGGGTGCCCAGAAGGACCTGGAGTGATAGTTTTTGAATTGAAGAAAAGAATTTCTGGCCGGAGCGCGGTGGCTCACGCCTGTAATCCTAGCACTTTGGGAGGCAGAGGCGAGAGGATCACTCGAGGTCAGGAGTTCGAAACCAGCCCGAGCAAGAGCGAGACCCTACTAAAAAAAATAGAAATAAATTATCTGGACAGCTAAAAATATATATAGAAAAAAATTAGCCGGGCATGGTGGCACATGCCTGTAGTCCCAGCTACTCGGGAGGCTGAGGCAGGAGGATCACTTGAGCCCGGGAATTTGAGGTTGCTGTGAGCTAGACTGATGTCATGGCACTCTAGCCTGGGCAACAGAGTGAGACCCTGTCTCAAAAAAAAAAGAATTTCTAACTCAGAATTTTTCATTCATCCAAACCATTGTTTAGATGTGAGGAAATAATAGGAATGTTTGATATACTATTATCCTCTGAAAACTCTGGAGAAAGTACTCCAGGAAAAAGTAATTAAATTCAGGAATAAATAAATATATATATGCATTTTAATAATAAATGAAATATTTTATCCCCAAAATATTTATTTATAAGCAACAAATAATGTGTAATACATAAAATTACCAAAGACAATAAAAGAAAAAGAAAATAACATATAAACGATGAGCATTTGGATATATAGTCTAAATAGAAAGTAGGTAAATTTTCCCAGATTAATTTACAACTACTAACCCAACCAAATATGATTGTTTAAAAAATATCTAAAACTTAATTAGAAAACTAGGCATGCTTTGGAAAGCTGGAACATTTCTGAAACATTTTTTAAAAGGTAGAAAGTATTTTCTTTTAGTATGAGATTTTTAGCAATTAAAATAGTGTGGGAAAGCATGGATCAGTCCATAAATAGGGCTTCTAATTAATCATATACAGAACAGAAGAATTATATCCCCAATGAAACCTCTGCTATCTTTTAACAAGTAAGTGGGTAAATATTCTTCCTCTAAAAAAAAAAAAAAAAAAAGACAAAACTTTCCAGATTTCATATTAAACCAAAAAAAAAGCTGAGCATTCCAACATTAAAATTGGCAAAGGGTATAAATAAACTGTTTATAAGAAATAAACATAATAAATATGAAACATCAATTAAAACATAAAAAAAATTTTAATCTGATTGGTCATCCAGGGATATTGGTCAAAACTACTAGATACCAGATGCCAATTCCCCATTTCCGTTAACATTTTCAAGAATTAAAACACTGGCAGTTCCCAGAGTTACTGAGAATGTGTTTCTTCAGTTTAGACCCAGTTGCTCTACCTCCAGCTGAAATTCCCCCAAGATTGGGGAGTGTTTCCAACACTAGTGCTCAAGTCACTCTTCATGTATAAGTTTTGAATAATAATTTATGCCTTGCTTCCCTGGTGAGTTTTAGCAGCAATACTTATAAGCCGCTATCTGGAAAACACTAGCCTACATATAGTGCAGGTTTCTCATTTCTTATAAGCCTGATTCCATTCTCAGTATTCTAGGGCAAGATACAGTCTGGCTCCAAAGGACTCATGCAATTTCTGGGCTTTTATTAGGAATCCTTCTTGTTCATCTCCTGGTTCACAAATGTACGGGAGGAGCCGCTTTGCTTTTCCCCGCCTTTCACACTCAGGTTCATGGCCGAGAAAATTCAGATGATGCGACTCACTAAAGTCCTTTTATTCAGTCCTGTTTTCCAACGTGAAGAACTTTCTTCTAAAAGACTCTGACATCTGGCACAAGGTGTGATCTCAACGCTTAGCCGAGAACTTGATCTCTCTATCCAGTCAGTGTCCTGGTTCCTCAAAGCCCAAGCTGTAACATTAAGTTACTTCTAATTCTCACACCCAAGCCTGCTGTTGCCAGGAAAAAAAAATAGAGGATTTCATAGGCTGATGGAATACAGAGAAAAGCTAATACTGTTAGATGTTCCAACTAAAGTTTTCTTGATCAGTAAGATTTTTCCATCTACAACATGCTGTTAAGATGGGAAAGCTTACGGAAGGGAAGCCCAGGAGAATGGAAATGTAATCCCACTTTCAAAAAACGATTGAGTTCGTTGCATTGGTAATTTTTTAAGTACAAGTAAAAGTGAAAAACATTTGTTACGGATATGGTGGAAAGAGCGTAGACTTGGAGTTAATAGGGATTCAAGTGTGTAGGCGCTGCTCTTTGTAAGAAGCACTCATGTGAGTTTCTCAACTTTGATTTTCCCTGTTAAATAGAAATATCAACATTGGTAATCAAAGGATTATTATAAGCTTCAAAGGATTATTATAAGTTCTCAATAGAGTCATCTCCTCAGAAAGTCTTAGCCCCACCCTACCCTAGATTATGTCCCTTTTGTTTTCTTCTCAACACACCATACGTATCTTTCATCCAATGCACAATATTTTAATTATCTGTTCGTATGTATTGTCTCCTTCCCAGGATGATAACCCCTTTTGATGAGTTCCTTTAGTCATTTTCATATCTTTAATGCCTGGTGCAAAGTTTGGCAGATCATAGATTGTGCAATATGTTAGTAGACTTCAAAAGAACTGATAGTGTAAGTAAAAGTCCTCTGCAAACTGAAAGCTCCGTGAGAAAGAAGGACCATATTATTTCCCGCCTTTAACTGAAACCACAGTAGCAGCGCACTGCATTCCTAAATACGGCAACCTTGACATTTATATTGCAGATGGTGTATCTTTGAAGACATAAATTTTTTTATCTCTTCATGGAAATGACAGCCCACATTTCAGAGCATTTTATAATGCATTCTGGATTTCAGTGTTAGGAAAAAGGTGTCTGTGTAAAGTTAGCTTTAAGATATGCAATAAGATGAATTTTGGGTAATGTATAAATCTGTCTTTCAAAGAATAATTATTCCCTTTAGGACTTTCACTAAACTGGATTCAAAAGAAGATACAAACTGCTGTTGCAGAGAGTTGAGAGCCACCTTTATTTCCAGGGGTTTGTGTCCAACTATTGATGACACTGGAAATGGTTACCATGGGACTCCTATTTCTAGGTACCAACAATCCGAAACCGCTTTCTTCTTGAGCAGTCTCTACTAAGCACTTAGTTTATTCCACATTTAGTACAGTGATCTCAAGGGCCAGAATGTGGAACCCACTGCAGTGGTTTTTGAAAGTTTGGAGCCTCTGGGATGACCAGGATTTCATGTTCAAGGTTCAGAATTCTAGTTCCTTGTAGATTCTGGGTGGTGCCCAAGACTGACTCTGGGCACACAATGGATGACATGGTCCAGTGTCAGAGTTCTCTCAAGGAGTCCTCAGAGTTGCCATGGGAACGGGATGGTTCTGGGAAGCAGGGGCGAGGGGCCACTGCTGGACACCTGTGCACCTCCCCCGCAGCCAGAACATAAGCAGTTAAGCTGCTGCTGTTCCAGGGAGCATTTTTGCTCTAGCTGGTATTTTTGGTTTTCTAGGGGCTCTCTGAGCGACTTCCTCATTGGCACAGGTTCTCTGGGGAGGGTAATGACACCAGTCACAAGTCTGAGCCACAGCCTCTGGAGCACTGGTCCCTTCCCATGTCCTGCTGGTGATTTGATGACAAGTATTTGGCAGGATCTGAGCCCAGTGGAGCCTGGCGGACTCCATGTCGGCTTCTTGGCTGTTGCTATTTCAGGGTTTTCCGCAGAGCTTTTTCCGCCTGTTGAATATGCAGAGCAAAGGAGAGAGACGCCAAACGAGATAGGAAAGAAGCCAGGAAACCCAACATTTTGAAAGGGAGAATTTCATGAAGGAAACCTGCTGCTAATGTTTCTGAATCGTTCTGGAATCCAGGACTGCGACCAGGAGAGCATCGTAGAGATGTTTATGCTGAATTCTCTGTAGGGATCAGAGACGCTGCCTGGTACATTCAAGGGACTTTGCTTGGGCTTGTGGCTCCACATCCTTTCTGCTCTCTCTGCTGGGCAAAAAGCTTAAATGCTGGTCTCCACCTGGCCTGTTAGACAGCATTCTAGAAACGCACATTTTTTAAAATCAAAATAACAAATATGAAAACCTGGTACTGTTAACAGTTTGTTTTTCTCATAGGAAGATGAGGCTGTTGTTGCAATGGGAAAGAAAAAAGAAAAAAAGAACTACTGTGTGTAAGGTGGCCCTTGTACAGTAACTCCAAATCTTCCAAATCTTCCTGGTGCCATCCACAGTGTGCCTACAGGGGAAAAAAAATCAACTGCAAGAAAAACATCTCCCTATTGAATTTCTCTTACTGACCATTTCTCCAAACTGGATGCCACATCATCCTCCGTGGGACAGTTGGCTAGACCAAATTTCCCCTTTTTAAAATATGGAAAAATAGTCAACATAGTGAGTGTGCTGTGCTCCCAGTCTTAGGAACAGAGGATCTTTGATTCCACGGCCCAGTTCCTTATACAACGTGTGCCTTCTTCTCTCAGAAACTTTTCAGAATTTGTTCCGTTTGGGGTTTCATTAATGGGGCCGAAGGCGGGAGAGTTCCCATAGAATTTCATTTTTTCCTATGCTTAAAGATACTATAAAAAGTCAGAAGAGGTAGGGTTGCCAGAGTTAGCAAACAAAAATAAAGGACATCCAGTTACATTTAATTTCAGTTAAACAATGAATAGGTTTTAATATAAGTATGTCCCATGCAATATTTGATGCATGCTCACTAAAAATTTATTTGCTGTTTATCCGAAATTAAAATGTAACTGAGGGTCCTGAATTTTATCTGCCAGCCAGAGAGGGAGAGAGGGAGAGAGAGAGAGTAAGAAGAAGAAGGATGGGGAGGAGGAGGAGGAGGAGGAGGAGGAAGAGGAGAAGCAGAAGAAACTTCAAGGATTTCAGTAATATCCTCCAGAGAGAAAAAAACAGTTTCAAATTACAAGATCAGTTCCCCATACTGTGGCTTGTTCACTTGACAAAGGCACCCAGAAGAGAATTTGTTTTTTTACCAAAGTGGTGCTCAGGTAACCCGTGATGGAAAAACACCGCTCGTACTTGACCTTTCGTTCCATTCTCCTCCGTCCGTTCATTCAAGGGCGGGCACTGGGGGGAGAGGCACAAAGGAAGGGATACTCAAAGAGAATTAATTCCCTACTCCTCAAAAACTCATCAATCCTAAGTGCCATAAGAAAAATCCAAGCAACCTGCACCACAGGCTACGGCAGAGAGAAGACTCACACCTGGTGCGGGGAACAGCAGGATGTTTGCACAGAAGGTGACACACCTGAACTCTGCCATGCAAGACAGTGATGCCCTTGTCCTATGAAGTCCTTTCTGATCTTCCTGCAGTATTGGTTTCTCGGGGGGGTGGGCAGCTCTAAAGCGAAGGATAATCCTCTGAGGAGCAGACCACAGAGGCGGAAGAGCGTACCTGGAGAGCAGGTTAGGAGACCGTGGCAGTCCCGGGTGGGAGTCGGGGTGGCATGGTCAGCTTACCTAAGTGATGTTCGAGAACAACGCTGAACGTCAGCCATGCTTGTCTCAATTCGTTTTGCTCTGGAAACAGTATTTCTTAAATGCATCTTTTCCACAAATTGTGTTACTAGCCTAGATTTAGCCCACAACTTGGCCAGTTTCACATGAACACACGGATTAACTGTTCAGGAATTAAAAAGCAAATCGGAAATTACCAATTAATTCACAGTATCTGCCTAGTGGTTCAAATTCCTTTTTCCAGGCATGAAACTTCCCATTTAATTTTATTTAATATATAGTAAATATTATATGTACAATAAATATTACACTACATATTATATCATAATATATTATATATAGTAAATAACTTATATGTGATATAGTAAATGTATATATACCATATATAGTAATATAGTAAAAATATTTACTATATATTACATAATATACTGTAATATTTTATTATACACTGTATAATTTTTATATATAGTAAATTAGGCATTTTCCTTCCTGAAATAATATATATTATAACATTATCATATCTAATATAATGTATATATACACACATGTCAATAAAATTAATGCAAACAGAGCTAACTTCTATAAATAAGGTTATATTATCTCCCAGGTTCATCAGCCCACATCTCTTAAATGGACCATGTTCTTGGAGAGGGCGTCTGGTAAATTTCAAATATGGAAGAAAACAGAAGCCCCATGCAAAATTGTATAGGAATAATTTCTGATTCTTAGCATTCTCTGTCTTTCCTTTTTAAAGAAAACCAGGTCTCTCTTATTGCTCACAAAGGCAGCCCTTTCCAGTCCTTAAATGTGTTAGTGAAATCAAGAATTTGACATCTTGTTCATATAAAGATCCAGAAATACCAACGAGGTCTCATGTTGCCAGAGGCTAAAAAGATTTAAAAATGAATCCTACTCAAGAAATATGCAATAACATAGCAATCTCACATCAGAAACAGAAAACACAGGCTAAAAATGAAGGAACACAGAGATCAATTCCTAATATACCAAAAGGGGAAAAAGATAATTATCAGACATTACACACTATGAATAAAAATATGGGGAAGGGTCCAAGAGACTGGTTTATACTTTAACTCTCTGTAGTTCTTAGAGCTCAAGGGGAAGAAATTGAAGCTCTTATGAAAATGGCCACAGTCAACAGAAAAAATTGGAGAAGTCTTATTTGGGCAACACAAATGGCCCAGACATTACCAGCATCTAGGTATCTACACCTGAAGACTTGCTAATATTAGTGCCTGAATGGTATTGGCTCCAGCTTCACCAACTGAGGCAGGGGGGCCTGGTCCCCTGGCCTCTCCCAGTAGATGCCGCACTGCTGCTCCCAGACAGTCCCATCAACTCCACTCGTGCCCAGCCTTTGTCCTGTCCCGCACCTGCTCTGGCCCTCACCTTCGCTCACAGAGCTGCCCTTGAGAACCTCCGTGCTGTGCCGCTCAGAGCACCCGTGTGGGACAGGCTGGGGGTGCTGCCCAGGGGCACTGCCTCCCCCACTCAGAGCTGCTGAGCCTTGAGGGGCCCCAGTGGCACCGGAGCAGAATTGCAGTGGAAGAGTTGGCCAGGTCTGGGCAGCACATGCAAGCCTTGAAGCCTGGAGTGTCGCCAGCCCTGGAGTGCTCACTGCTTTTGTGACCCCAAGGCAGCCTCCTCACCCAACCCCCAGATCGGGTAAGCTCCCCTGCCCACCCCCACCTCATTCTCCATTGAAGCCCTTTGCTCTGTCTTTGTACCAACAGTGATTGGATGCATAATTAATGGTATGAATTTTATATCATTTCTGTCTTGATTACATCTCTTCCCTGACACCTAACACAATACTTGACACCAATTAGGTGTCTGATAAATACTTAGAGAACAAATGAATACATGTTTTTCCTAGAGATGAGTCTCTTAAGTTTTTGCAGCTAAATGCTCTCTCGTTAACAACAGCAACGATACTAAACTAGTTCCTTCACGTGCGGGCACTTCTAGTTATTCTTTCACTCCCCATTAAACGCGTAAGAAAAAGATGCTTCCATTTTCTCCACTTTACAGCTGAGGAACCAAGAGATTAAGGAACTTGTCCACGGTCATCCAAGCAGTGAGTGGCAGGCCTGGGAAACTGAGCACCTGCAGTCTGGTTCCCACATTGCTGCTCTTCCCATTAAATCATTTCTCAGAGAAATCCAAGAGGTCTGGTGGAGAATTCTAGCTCTCTCTTCTGTAACCTTTCTTTGCTTTAAAGACCTTTACCAGAAAGTAAACCAATTAAAAACAAACCCAAATAACAATAATAATAACAACAACTCCATCTCTTTCTTCCTCCCTATCCCTCTCCCTTCCTTCCTTGCAAGTGTTATGAAGCAATCTCATCCACCGTATCTGGCCCGTACCCGGTACCAGAACTGCAGAGCTGACTAATAAGATGTCCCTGCCGTAGAATCGTAGCCTGGCGGGAAGAGCGGAGGGACAGCAGCATTAACAGTTTAACCTAAATAAGCAAGGCCCCCTGGAAGCATCTGGTAAACCTCAATGCAGATAATGCCGGCAGAAAACAAGCCAGAGGCCGGCAGGGGACTGCCTGAGTTCATCAACAAATTAGGAACAAATGTCTGGACCTGAGTCAAGACTGGCTCCCGGCTCCCAAGGCTGCAACCGAGAAGTGTGGCCTGTACAGCTCACAGGTAGGAAACAAAGAGCTGCCAGCTGTTCCCAGGGAAGAAGTAAAAAGAAAGCCTCCACAGTGCCAGGCTTTGAGCAAACCTCGCCAGGCTTCACAGAGATGACGGGAATAGGGAAGAATTGGTCACGTAGGCAAACAACTGAAGGGGAGAAAGTCGGCATCATGCCAAGCAGTGCCATTTGTCATTCTTGTGCGAGGAATTTTTCAAGGGCAAAATTCAAGATTCTATCTTGATCTGGTATTTGTTTAATGGCATCTGGTCTGTGCATGGGTTTATGTTTTAAGAAAGACCACATGGTCCCTATAAGATGAGTCTGTTAGAGGAGACTCATGGAGAAAGCTGAAAATGTATGATCCCAACCAGAGGTCAAACCAAAGCCTGGGAAATGCTTGTCGGGAGGAAAGTTGGAGGACCCCACTTCTCAGGACAACTTCTCATCACAGGCAGCGTCACGTCCAAGAGCAAGGTCTTCGAAATCACAAAGCTTGTTGGGACTGGCTCTATAATTTACTAGTGGTGTGACCACAGGTCAATTATACAACAGTTTGAAAACTCAACTTTTTTATCTGAAAAATGGAAGTGATAGTATTCTCTCCTTCATAGGTTTTTCTGTAACTAAATCACATCGTGTCTATAAACAGACTTCCTGGTGTGTTAGATCCGTGATAATGCCAATTATCCTGGGTTGTGGCGGTGACGGTGTTCATGGAGGTGGAGTGTTTATGGAAAGGAAACAGGGTAGATCCTTGCTATTTATTTCCAGTGATGTCTTCCTCTCTCTATTTAAGTGAACATAATAATTCACTGTCACTAAAAATAATAATTAATATTCTAGGACCCTTTAGACATAAGTACATTCCCATATGCCACTTTATGTCAAAACTCCAACCCATATATCTGTCTTTGGCAAGATCTGTGGGAGTTACTTCCCATAATGTTGATTTAAAAGCTTTGGTGACATGGCCCAAATATCTCCAATCTCTTCTTAATAAGGTTAGGCACTATATTTAGACCCTCACTGAATTCATTGATATTTTCTGCTTGTCAGGGTAAGGCATTCTTAACGTTTTCTGCCTGTAAGTACATATAAAACTTTGGTTTTTCAGCTCTGGGACTGCTAACCGGGGAACTTGGAGCTTTGTCTCTTGGGTTATTGGATAAACTACAATCCGAGGACTTAAACCAAGGCAGAAAAGGCACGTCCTTGCTGCTAGGTGGGTATGTGAGGGCAGTATGCCACCTGAGGTCTTCCAGGCAGCAGTCTGTTTCCCTCCTTCCTACTGGGGGTGTACATAGCTTTGCTCTCCCCCCAACACACCCAGGCAGTGCTAGGAGGAGCTGCAGCGGCCACCAGCCAGGCCGTGCCGGGGTAGCAACTGCAGCATCTAACCCCATCTGCGTCATTCTCCCTGAAATCACTTGAACCAAAACCATAGTGACAGGAAGGAGAAATTCAAGAAGAAGCCAGATTTGAGCGAAGATACCAACAAGGGGAAGAGGGTAAGCATTCTGGAGAATTCAATCTCATGCCTTCCTGAGCAAGGAAGTAGCAAATTTCTTAATGAGCAAGTGCTATCAACATTCGCTTTAAATTTGACGGTTTTAACTCAACCCGACGCAGGGGCATTTGGCACGGACTGCACTTCTGTCACCATTTATTTTGGAGTTATAAGATGCTTCTGACTCAAAAACTAACTGAAAGCCTATTTCTCTGCTGTCATAAATCAAACTATCCCACCCATCTCGGTAGAACCTGGGCCCCATCCAAGAGTTGCATACGAAACAGAGGAAGATGACTAGCTTTCGAAAAAGGGAAGATATCTGCTGCAACAGGAAGGAGTGAGGGCACAGGTTCTTCCAAAGGATTTGGGGTAAATGCCCAGAGGCTAGAGATGGCCTTTGAGTTATCTGACAGATTCTCTTCCTACTTCAACCTCCTCTGAGGGTTTGGTCAGAATATCTGCATTCCATTGGGGTAAAATAAAGCAATCTGATTGTTTCTGCAAATGGCGACACTCTTCTTGCGGTGTGCTGAGGTCCGAAGCCCAGTGGAGAAAGAGAGCGACCGACCTTACGTGGCCTTTGGATGCCTTCACCGACCCAGTATGGTGGCAACTGAGTTTCTTGAAGGCTAAATGCACAGAACCCAGGAGAGTTCTGGTACAGAGGAAGCTCTCGATAAAAGGGTGGTGATTGACCGGCTCCTCATACCTGCTCGAAGTCCGTTATTAAATTTGATTTCCTCGACGTCATTATTTTATAGCTACATTTTTTTTTAGAGACGGGATCTCACTCACAGCCACGTTTTTCACAAAGCTACCAGCACGCCCCCACCCCCACCCCATGCTTCTGTAACACCCATATTTACGCCGCTTCTTACTCTGTGTTGTGTTCTTTGTCTCAACCACCCTTTAGACTGTGAACTCCTTGGCAGGGAGAGAGGGAGGACTTGGTCTCCTTTTTGTAATTGCCACCCCAGTGCCTAGGGTAGTTGACAGCATTTCAGAAGTGTCCAATAAATACTCCTTACTTGAAGTCTACACCCAAAGTGAAGGCATTTCAGAAGCATTTCAACTGACATTTATCAATTCTAAGATTTCAGGGAAAAAAAGATTTGGTTTTTTTTTTTTTTTTTTTTTGGTGATGAATCAGAAGTAGATTGTGCGATTTGCATGAGACAAACATTTTAATGCTTACCTTTGCTTCTCATTATGTACTGTTCTCCTTCATGCTAATTTTGCTGTCAGAGGTCCAGGGGGAGAGTGAAACACTTTAATTACGTCTCCTTTGCAAAAATGTAAAATGCAAGCCAGATTTTTTAAGCATATGCTTTTATTCAGGTGTTTTTTTCCTCTGTTGCTTTTTTTTTTTTTTTTTTTTTTTTAGTGGCTGCCCCATTTTCTCTTGAAAAATTAAGTCTAGAGCACTTCAGTCTTATGGTGCAAGAAAGCATAATACCTTCTTTCAACGTTCTGCAAATATTTGTTGAGTTCCTATTATTCTATTGTTGCAGGACATCACTCCGGGAGCTAAGGAGAGAGAGGGAAAGACAATGTGGCTGTTCTCATTGAGCTTAAATTCTAGTGAAGGGGAAACCAGCCATGAGCAAATAAACAAGAAAATGTCAAGGAGTTAGCCCCGGGACCTGAGGGAGCAGCATTTCCGGTGGAGGAGTGGCTGTCATAAGTCCAAGCTGGGAACAAGCTTGGCTCGTCCAAGCATCGAAAGACCATCTTCCTCTGCAAGCACCTGCTGGCCAGCAGGCTGCCACAGGTAACCCTTAGGGAGCTGATCCCCAGGTCTTTGTCACCATGTCCAGCTCTCTCGAGGTTTGCAGGAAATCTTGGCTCCACCAAAGACCCTGTGACAAGAAAAGATTGAACATACTCACTCAGCCAAGCTATTAAGCATCTATCTATGTTTTGGTAAGCATTGAGCATAAACCAAACTTACTATCGCCCCGAGATCATTAATAACCCTCACAATCTTTTCTGTTCCGGTACCCTGATAATGGAATCAGCATCTTCCTTATTTCCTACGTGTTTTTGCATACACATGCCCTTGTGCACACGTGCATGCACACACAGATGAGTTTAGAAGGGCATATTTTGGGGGGTGACTCTATTAAATTATTTCTTTATGGGTCATGATTTACACAGTAGAGAGGCAAAGAGGTCCCAGACCCCCTTACCGGTTCCTTACCCTTGCACACATGCGTGTGGGCGCACGCACACACACACTCTATGTATTTATATTAAGTTAAACCTTTTGAGACCAATCAGTCTAACCAAGAGATTTTTTTCCTAAGTGAATTTCCATGGGAAGAAGCAGGTCTGTGGCCCCAAAGGCAAGCAGAGTTAATGTTCACTCTCTTCCCTGTCCCTCCCTGAGCCCCTCGGGACTTGTTCTCTCTGATTCTGAGGGGCTCACCCCACAGAGCACAAGGGCATCCTGTGTGTCCTTGGCCATCCCTCAAGGAAACACAGGGCCACCAGAGTTTAGTATTACCAAGAGGTCAAGTGTTTCTTCTTGCCCTCTCTGCCTCCCCAACAAAAGCCTGTTGCCTGCACTTCAATCTGATATAAATGCAAGAACTATTGGTAGTGCTTTCCCATGTTTTCTCACTGAACCCTTGCAGCCATTCTACGAGATGGGTATTGCACTTGCTCTACAGAAAAGGAGACTGCAGTTCAGGGAGAGTATGCAGAAATGCTCCCCCATCACACCGCTGGTGGCTCAGTATTTGAGCTGTGATTTGAACTGAAATCTAACACCAGGGTCCACTTCTTTTTGCTTCAGGATGCGACACAAGCTTCAGGAAAAGCCTTAACATGGGACAAGGTTTGATTCTTGATTGGTTGGTGGGATTCTGTTTGCTCTGAAGTGTCTGTAATTTGGTTCCTAGGAAATTTCTTGACTCAATGAGAATAAACAATAGGGAGAGAGAGAGAGTGAGAAATAGTGGGATGGACACAGAGAGGGCAGGGAAGGGGAAGGAAGAAGAAAAGGGAAAACTCATATTTATGGAGGTGCCACTACGTCCCAGATACTGTGCTGAGCTCTTTACTTATATGGGATCCCTTAAGATTCCCCATTCCTGAGCCTTCAATTCCTCAATGTTACACTGATTACCCAGCAATCTAAGAACTGCTAATCCGTGCAAATCCCAGATATTATCTTGAAACAAACAGCAACTCAATGATAAATATTTTTTTAATGCCAGAGATTAAAACTCCTGGGAAAGCAGGCTTGCTGCTCTTGGGCACCTCTCTGTGGCCACCTGCAAAGACACATCCAGGAATTTGGGACTTTGAAAGGAACCAATAAAATATGGAGGGCATTATGCAAAGTGAAATAAGCCAGTCACAGAAGGACAGATACTGCGTGGCTCTACCTATATGTGGAATCTAAAAGAGTCAAACTCATAGAAGCAGAGAATATGTACAAAGGATGGGAAAAGACTTCAAAAGCATGGACTCAAACCCAGAGCCATAAATAAAAAGACTGAAAAATTATGCTTCACAAAAATAAAAATTTCTGCATGGTAATTTACCACCAGTAAAAAGGGGAGTGGCCAAGAAAATATTGCCAACTCATTTCACAGATCCTACAGCTAGTGATTCAAACAATAGTTTCTGTAATTTGTGTGACCAGGTTTTCCATGCTATTTTTAAGTACTGAGAAATACCAATATTTTTGTTATAGTGATATTGTTATTTTGATATTTTAAAAATTTGAAGCATGTATCTTGAAATAAAGGTTAAAGACTCAATTTCTCAATTTAGGTAAGAACACAAAACAATTTGCACTCTAAGTCTGTTTTTTGTGTTTTCTTTTTTATTTTTATAGATTTGGGAGGTACAAGTGCAATTTCATTACATGGATATATTGCCTAGTGGTGAAGTCTGGCATTTTTAGTGTAGCCATCACTAAAAATGTTCACCATCACTATTCAGTGTACATTGTACCCATTAAGTCATTTCTCATCCCTCATCCCTCTCCCACCCTTCCGAGTTGCCAATGTCTAGTATTCCAATCACTATGCTCACGTGTACGCATTATTTAGCTCCTACTTATAAGTGAGAACATGCTATATTTGATTGAATGGTGGTTCTGTTTTTAGTTCTTTGAGAAATCTCCATGCTGTTTTCCATAGAGGTTGTACTAATTTACATTCCCGCCAATAGTGTATAAGCATTCCTTTTTCTCTGTATCCTCACCAACGTCTGTTATTTTTTGACTTTTTATTAATAATAATGGCCATTCTGACTAGTGTAAGATAGTATCTCATTGTGGTTTTAATTTGCCCTTCTCTGATAACCTCAGTCGGGGTAGGTGTAAGTTCGTGCAGATCTCAGTAAGCAAACCTGTCTCCTTTTGCACCATTACTCCAGGAACGATTGGCAGAGTGCCCCAGGGAGATCTGTGTTTACAAAATGACAGGTTAAGCACCTTCCATCTAAGATTGCTACTATACAATTTTTGATGCAAATACTTGCTTAACAAAACTCGATTCTATAAAGAGACTGGACACTTTGATAAAATTATGACTTGAACAAAGGCACATTCATTTAGAAAGCATTCTTCTGCATCGCCATAATCCTCAAGAGCAGGAAGGTAATGATGACAAAGGAAAGCTTTTATTGTAAGAATAACTTTTACTCTAGCTCAAAGACTTAACCAGTGAAATATTAATACAAAAATATTGATATTAGCATTTTATCAAAATGTCCAGCTGTAATAATGAAACCTAAATTAACAAAGATAAACAAACAAAAAAATCTTCTACTGAAACAAAGAAAGAGAGTCGCAACCTGGAGTAATACCCAGCCATAAAAAAAGAATAAAATAGTGTCTTTTGCAGCAACTTGGATAGAACTGGGGGCCATTATTCTAAGTGAAATATCTCAGGAACAGAAAACCAAATACTGGATGCTCTCACTTTTAAGTGGGAGCTAAGCTGTGGGTATGCATAGTCGCACAGAGTGTCAAAATTGACATTCGAGACTCAGAAGGGAAAGGGTAGGAAGGGGATGAGGGATGAAAAACTACTTATTGGTTGCAATAAACTCTATCGGGGTGATGGGTACACTGAAACCCAGACACCACCACTATACAGTTAATCTATGTAACTAAAAATCACTTGTACCTCTAAATCTATCAAAAAAAAAAAAGAGAAACAAACACGATAGCTCACTTTCAATATAATAATTACATTTTCTGCTAAGTAGTTGATTAGAATTATCTCAGCAACAAAGAGGTAGGCTTATCTGGAGGTGAATCCCAAGGGGAAAAAATTGAAATTGGCTTATATTTATTTCCTCCTTATTCCTTAAAGTATTAGAGAATCAGGAAGAGGTGTGGGAAGACACTTGATCAAGGTTCACCTTTGCAACCACTCATCTTTTGACTATTTTCATAGTTTTGCCTCTTCCAGAGTGCCGTACAGTTGGAATCATGCAGCTCTTGTAGATAGAATTCTTTCACGTAGTGATATGCGTTTAAGTTCTCTCCACGTCTCTTGATGGCTTGATAGCTCATTTCTTTTTAGGCCTGAATAATGTCCCATTGTCTGGATATACCACAGCTTATTTACCCTGTTGCTTTTTAACGACACCCTTGAGCCTGTCATCGCAGCTGGTGTGTCTTCTTATGGCTTTTTACCCTGCTCATTAGGCACTTGGCCTTGCCTGTCATCGAGTAGTGTCAAGATTAGAGGCTCAGGTTCTTAATCTGAACTCTCTGCTCAGACCTGGGCTCCACAACTCATTTCTTTGGAAAGTCATTCAATCTCTCTGTGCTTCAGCGTCCCAGTCTCTTAAAGGAAGGGTAACCTTGCCATTTTCATCATAAGGCTGTGATATTAAATAAAATATTACAATATCTGTAAAGTACTTAGCACAGGGCCTGGTTCAGTACATGTTAGATGTATCACTATTGGCCCAATTGTAGGAGGCAAAAAAAAAAAAAACTGTTCAATTGATTTTCTTCCAAACTCCAAATGACATGATTCTTAAGATTTCTGGAAGTCGTTAGATACATTTGTCGACCATGTTATTACATGTAAACAAAGAATTTACGAAAACATGTATCACCTAGCAAAATTACAATAATAGAGAACAGAACAAAGAACCTTCTTTGTTATTCAAAACGTTAAATTTTATATGGTTTTAAGAAGACATTTCCATGTCAGGGCAATGCTAATAATAAAAATTAATTCATAGAGAAGGAAAGAGTTAATGAACCTAAATAGATGCAATAATTTTCCAGACTTATGTTGTGGTTCAGAAACCAATTATAACCTATTTCTATGTCTTTTAGACATGGCCCAGGTGTTCACATCAAATCAATTATGAGAAAATGTCATTTAGGCGCCATCAACATCTCCCACTGGAGCTCTGATAGCACCAACTTCAAGGAGAATAGCAGCCTACCATCTTTGCAGCTGAAAAGTCTCCTCAAAATATGTCTGAGTGAGAGCATTCAATGGCTTCTAAAGCAAATAAATAGCTTTAAAAAAAAGGATTCTGTAAATGGCATGCCACTTCAAGGCTGTGGATCAACGCAATTAAAATATCAGCTGTAAACCATTTACTATGCACCTTGACGGGAAATGCAGAACTGAATAATAACTGTCTAATTTGTTGGGGATGGTTATAAAAGATAAACTCTCCAGGGCATCAGGATTCTGAAGAGTTGGTGAATAAAACTGCCTAGCCCCGAGGAGCCCAGCAAACAATATTATAGAGATCCAGTAAAATTTTAAGCATTAAAAAACTCTTTCCGACTCTTTAGTGCCCAACTCAATCCATGCTCAGAAAGCCTAATTACTGAAATTGTATGTGAAGAAATGGAAAGCACATACCTAGGTTATTGAAAGGCAATTATCTCTCCACACAGAAGGAAATTCTTCTATGACACCTACAAAGGTTATTAAGAAATTGTGCTAATATGCAAAATGTCGAGAGGGCAGAATCGAGTCGAAAACACATCCCTAGAATAAATGGATAGGATGTAGCAGAGGATTTGGAGCGTGGTAAATGAATAGTGCACTTAAAACTGAACATGAATTGGCCAATTAGCAAGAAGATTACTGTTTGTCAAGTTTAGACTTATTTAAAGAACAGATTGTTACAGCACCATCAGCGAGAGTAGGCAGTATTTCCGGAGAAATTAATCTTTGAATGTGCAGTGGTTGGTTTGTAGAACTTCAGTTATAAGAGAAGGAAATGGCAGTTCCCAAGGAGTGAGACCCAAGTCATTTCAGAGGTCATTGTTGGAGCCAAAGAAGAATGGCACTTTTGATTTGAAGGTGATTTTGTGCCATTATGTCTGAACCAAATGTATGCGAAGACGGAATGGGTGATTGCGTGGTAAAATTTTAAGGGGCACAGAAAAGACTTTTATTCCAAATACTCTCAAACACAGTGTACTGCCCGACAGCTTCACTGATTTTTCTACCAACTAGAGATTCATTTAACTTCCCATATGGTCTCATATCAGACATTGTTCTCTTCTTGCAAGCTTGGATCAACTGCTTACCAGTCCTGCGTGCCTTACAGTGAATCAGTTCATGGATACCTCCTAGTTCCTAGCTAACATAAACTAATATAAGGTAAACTGGGGCAGCAGCAGATCTCATGAGGGTAAAATGAACACTGTAAGTTGGGTTGTTCATAACCCGGGGACTGCCTGTATATAGTAAATTATTGTTAACTGTAGTCACCCTACTATACTGTGAGACACTAGAGCTTACTCCTATCTAACTGCATTTTTGTACCCATTAACCAACCTCTCTTCACATCCCCCAGCCCTACCCTTCCCAGCCTCTCGTAACCATCATTCTACTGTCTGTCTCCATGAGGTCAACTTTGTTAGCTCCCACACTGGAGTTAGAACATGCAATATTTATCTTTCTGTGCCTGGCTTATTTCACTTAACACAATGACCTCCATCCACATTGCTGCAAATGATGGGATTTCATTCTTTTTTATGGCTGAATAGTATTCCATTGCATATATATATATATATATATATACCACATTTTCTTCACCCATTCATCTGTTGATGGACACTCAGATGGATTCTATATCTTGGCTATTGTGAGTAGTGCTGCAATAAACATAGGGTGCAGGTGTCCCTTTGATATTCTGATTTCTTTTTCTTGGGGTAAATACCCCATAGTGGGGTTGCTGGATCATATGTAGTTCTATTTTTAATTCTTTGAGAAACCTCTGTTTTTCATAATGGCTGTACGAATTTACAGTCCCACAAACAGCATACAAGGGTTCCCTTTTCTCTGCACCCTTGCCAGCATTTGTTATTTTTTGTCTTTTTAATAATAGCTATTCTAACTGGGGTGAGGTGGTATTTCATTGTGGTTTTGATTTGCATTTCCCTGATAATCAGTGATGTTGAGCGTTTTTAATATACCTTTTGGCCATTTGTATGACACATGACTTTTGCCTTTATTAAGTAAGAAACCTCAGAAGAGGGTGCTAAATATTTATGAGCATGCTTAGTAAAGCTTTGTGTGATCTATTTGTTACAATTAATGAAACATATTGATCCATTATTATTAACTAATTTTTTTAAAAAAACAATTAAACAAAAACGGAATAGAAATAAACATTCTAACATTTTCTGCCTGTGAGCCAATGGATTTTCTTGCATACTGCAGGTGTAATATTAATGCATGAAACAACTCCCAGAATGCACTGCTGCTAAGACTCTTTCTGACTCCTTACTCGTGCCCTGGATATGATACTCTCCCTCTCTCATCTCCTTCCCCAACCAGTGTTTTCTGGGATTTTCTGTCTCTGCCTGAGTGGAGAAACATGGTGGGTTGTAGACAGGTGGAGATGAGAGCAGGACCACACAAATCCAGGTAATTCCCAGAGAAGGGCACATGGGATAGAGAACACCTGTCTGCCTATTTTAGGTTCCTCTGAACCTGGGCCTGTGAGCCAGGGCACATTTGTTAGGGAGGTACCAACTCTCTTCATCTCTGGTTTTGCAGATGGTGTCTAATTTTTGAGCCAACCCCGGGTGTGCCGTGAGTTAAAGCATGGTGGGTTATTCTCAGCCCTCCTCCGTCTGCTTTATAATTAGTGTCACTTCTTCCAAGACTCTGGCATTGAGTTGTCAGTCCTAGTTTGTAACTGGCTTCCCTGTGGCTTTGGGGGCATTTGAGCAAGAAGTTGGGAAAGGCTGCCTCGAGGCCATTAGCCAGACGCCCATTTAGAACCAGAAGTCTCTTTGTCTTGCTATGGAAATTCCCCCCAAATAACTCTACTTGGGGATTGAGAGAGCCTAATGAGGTAGAGGGACTGGCTGGATGACAATAAGAGCCGGCCAGATTAAATATGTCATAAGAAATAAAACAGACTCTGAGTAGCCAAAAAGGCACTGCAGAAAATACACACTTTGCTCGCTGGGAAAAGGCAGGTTTGTTCATCTGGCTGCAGCAAGGGAAGGTGGACCCCACAGGATCCCCGGACATCTCAGTAGGAGGGAGTGGGTGGGGGCTTCTGGAAGGTTCTGGTCTGTTCTGGGTGATTCTACCAAGGGTTTAAGGCAGCTAGGGTCAGGGCTGGATTGGATTTTGTCTAGAGGTAAAGACATTTAGGTGATGGGACATATTAATAATTGTTACCTTGGAGGCAAGAAGATGAGAGCAAGTTATCATTGACAAAAAAGGAGTAGCAACACATTCCATGGTGCTTTATGAAGCTATAAGTTAAAGCAAGAATATTTTATCACATATTCTGCTCAAATACCAATGAAGGTTTTTTTTTTTTTTACTTTAAGAAAAACAATAAACAAACAGGAGCCAGTGCATACGTTGGAAGAGGGGGATGTTGAGTCTTTTTGTCGTGCAGAGTGGCATTATTTATGAGTTGCTTCACCTGGGGTCGTAAGGTGGCTTTCTTGGATCATCACTTGCCCTCTGGGAAGACGTTTCCGTGCTGTCGGGACCACCACAGCCTGGCTGCAGCACCGCTTTCCACCTTATTCAATGAGCCTATGACCACGGGTGCTGTTTTTATCATTGCGTATTACAGATGTGGAAACTGAGGGAAAAGAGAGGTCCACGACCCCTGTTGCCCTCATGTTGTTAACGGCTGCACGACTAGAGCCTGAGGAGGGGAGGGGAGGACTTCCCTGTCGTTCTTCCAGGTGTGTCAGGTACATGTGCCTTTGGCCCGATGCAGTCTTGATATGTTCTAAACCGATAATGGATTTACTTTTTGAATTGTGATAGAATTGTCTGATGTGGCGGGTGCTAAAAACCTAGGCCAGGAAACGCCGATGATACATTAGGCTTCTGTGACTCTTCGTCGTCATTGTGCTGCTTGGTGGCCTTGGATAAAACTGTACCTTGGATTGTAGCTGGAACTTAGAGAGCAAGACCCAAGAGATCTGGTGACAGTTGCCAAGCAAGGGAGTTGTATGTTAATAAGGGAAGCTCTTCTGCCTAAGAGGACAGGTAAGTTGTTCACCCCATTATCTCATTTTCTGGGTTACAGGGGGAGCGCATCTCACGGTCTGAGGCCACCGAACAGCGACCCCTGTAGGAGGCTGTAAGGAAGGTCACTGGTCTTGCTCCTTGGTGGCTGCAGGGTGGTCGCCTTGAGCTCCGAAGCACACAGGTGGGTGATGTGACCGTGTGCCGGATGGGGATGTGCACATTTCTACTTGGTTTCTATTTCCATCTCCAAAACTCTCTCTGTTGAGTTTTCAAGTAGCGGCAACCCCTTCCTGCTTAGAGACCAGGCCACCCCTCTCCAAATGGAAAGGCAGGTGGATGTGTCTCCATTCTTTCACTAGGTTTTACCACTGCGTACATGTGAATTGGGGTGGGAAAGAAATGTCTTTTTTCAAATTTTGCGACTTGAAGACGTTTTCTTCTTGAAGAAGAATTCTATTGGGCAGCGCTGGTTTAGGACAAGGACAGTGCGATAGACTGAATGTGTATTTGCTCAGCTACCGAGATGAGATGAGATGAGATGCTGCCCCTCTATACACGCGCTAAATATAGGCAAAGGGGGAGGGCTGCAAGGACAAAAACTAAATAACATTCACCTCTGGAAGTTCAATAACTGATGATTTGTGTTTTCTTCTTCGTGCCTCTCCAGATCCTCTCATTCTTCATTACCTAACATGCATGACTTGCATATTTTTAAAACATAGGCTTTACGTGTCCACAAAGAGAGCACTTGTGTGATTTGGAGCTTGTCTCATTGATGGGAGGCCTAAGCCTCTGAGCCTCAATAGGGAAGAAGACGAAGGTCACGGGCTCAGTTTGAACACTGTGAGCACAGAGCAGGATCGCGTCCTCCAGCAGGGACACAAGCTGCTTCAGCCAGTGTCACTTCAACATCCTTCTAAGAGGATGTTCCAAATCCTGTCCTTCAAGTCCTTAGGGCGATCCCACAAACACCACTGTGACTTCGAATTGAGAGAGATCAAAGTCTGTTTCTGTTGCCACATTGTCATCCCTTTGGAAAAGTCCTGTATTAATCGAGTCCCACCCCCTACACACACACCCTTCCCTCCCCATGTCTCATACCCCCATAGTCAAACATGTCCCTTTCTAGCAAGACTGGTTTTCCTTCTATCCTCTGAGAGCATCACCCCTCTTCTGTGGCTCCCAAATGCTCACTGCCCTGTCTGGAGGGATCATACACATCCATTAACCGTAAAATGAATTTCCTTGAAATTAATCCACCTAGCGATCAAATTAGTGGCCAATTTGCCTGAAATTTTGTATTCAAACTTTGTGATGTTAACCATTTTTAAAAGCACATCTGGATTGATTTTGTACTTATAAAAATTGTTATCAATTGTTTCAAAATGGGATTGCCTATTGTTCTGGGTAAAATTTTCTGTATGATGTCACTTTAAGGACTTTTTTTTTTTTTTTTTTGGCTTGCCTAAAGGTGCTTTCTTTCAAATTGCAGGCTCCTAAAAGCAAATTCCGAGCTAAACTGAGAAATTTCACACAATATTTATCAAATTTATCCTTTTTATTCTTCACGCCTTATTCTTGAAGATCTGTTTTTATTTTCTACTGTGTGCACCTGTGCACTCATCTGTTTATTAACCAAATTAGCACAAACTCATAATTTATTCTATTTTTGAGGTATTGACGTTTTGACAAGAATGAAGCTGTGAAATAGATGGATCTGAACTGTTCTAAACAACATTATATTTTTTTGAGACACCTGGTTGATAAAATGATAGTAGATTCTGAAATATTAAATATCATTGCCAAATGTATGCACTTCTAGAAAAGTCTAAGATGTCCTTCTTCTTTTCCTATTCCATTTTCTATGCTTTAAAACCTTTGTAAATCTTCAAGATGTCCCTCTCGCCCTTAATTAACCCTGTTTGGCACAAATTCTTGCTTCTTTTGCTATCCTTTCAATCCTAAATGTAATTCCTACAATAGTTTCTAAGGTTTTCCCATATTCTCTAGTTGTTTTGTACAATGTTTCCCTCATGTATTTTTCTAGGTGTTAAATTATATTTGTGATGGATTTTTTTTTTCTTCTACTTCTATTGTATTTGCTTCAGCACTAAACAGCACTATTTCAACAAGGGGCTGGTTAGTTTTTGCTAGGTGCAAGTATTTTATAGAAAGTCCCTGAGCTTATTTTCTTTTGAAATGAAAACTTGAATGTCCCATATGAATTTATATTTATATTTGTATTTTTTCAAAATGTAACATGCTTCCTATATTAAGAAAATAAGATGGATTTTACTCTTTTGCTATTTAAATTTTTTGTGAAACGTCAAATTTTCTGTGGGACAACAGCGTTCCATGATTATTTTTAAAAATAATAAACTAATGATTTTGGAAGGCTGGAAAGCTGTGCCAATGTGTAAAAGCACTGATTTATGTCACCAATATGACTTAAGTCCTGCAACTGCAGAGTACCCCAACGTTGGCAGGTACACAGAATACAATTTGGTATCTTTTCAATGTAAGTGCTGTGGTCCTGCAAGATGGGGAGTTTGCAAAGAACTCAGAAGGAAGCAGTATATTGGTTGGTGGAGTCCAGTCTAGTCGTGAAGTAACGGGGCTGGCTGTTCAGAGCTTCATTAGCTCCAATCTGCAGATAAAGGTTAATTAGGCAAGAGCTTATCTTGAACTCTGGGGACTTCAGTTATCAAATCAATCCTATTTGCAGGATATGGACTTGGAATCCCCAGATGCCCCAAGGCTAATAAAAGAAGTTTAGATTATATGACTGGGTCATGGGGGGAAATGTTCTAAGCTTTATAACTTTGTATCTTATGAATATATCAAAATCTCTGTCCATATGCAACCTCATCCCGCTGAGAAGGGAATCCAAATACACTCGGGAAGATGGCCCCAGGTAGCTTTGCAAGGCAAAGTGTGCCCTTAATGCACAAGGGTTCTTCATCCAGGTAGATTAAAAATCAACCATAGAGGTGATGACATAAATTAATAAATACATAGAATTAATATTTTTGTGTTTGATTTTAGAGTAATTTATAATATAATATAGATGAGAAGGTGGCATATCATTCACCTTTGGGTTTAATTTTAAACGTGTGTCGAATGTGCTAGTTTCCTACTGCTGCCGTAACAAGTTACAACAGACTTAGCACCTTAAAACAATACACATTTATTATCTCACAGTGTGTGCAGGTGAGAAGTTCAACCCTGGTCTCGCTTCGCAGCTCGATTCATATTTGCTGGACTGAAGTAAGATACGGCCGGCTTCTCGGTGATCAAAGACTTGATTCAGTCTTGTTTCTTGTGAGGCTTAGAGGGAAAGTTTTCTTCATAATCCTTAGTTAACCATAAATTTAAATTTGCCCATTCCCTAAGTGCATTCACTAGTTAATTGAGGCTTTATTGTAGGAAGGGGATAAAACTTCCCCAGATCGCACTGTCTGAAGGCTGCCTTGGATGTGCCATGCTCGCCTTTCAGCTTGCTATCAGCTAATCATCAAGTAGATATGTGTATTTAGAGATGAGCTTAAGAGTATTAACAAGTGTTGGTTCTGGCTTTGCCACGCATTAATGGTATGGCCTTGGGCATATTACTTGTCCTCTCTTAGCATTAATTTATCCTTTGTAAAAACATAAAACTGCACTTACTGCATAGGGTTTTGTGAGATTAATGAATATTATGTGTATAAAACTTTTAGCATGATGCCTGGCAAACACCTGATGATCAATATTAATTTCTAGTATTAAATATTCGTTTCTGTTATTATCAACCATAACCCCCTCCCAAAGTTCATAGTGACTTTGATAGAATGCTGCTTTAGCAATTCATTCTAATAAAATGAAATGTGACAGGCACTTCCAGCAATAATGGAATCTTCAGGCTTCCCGAATTGCTCTGCGCTAAAAATAAAGCCTTCGGGATTCGTTTTCTTTGAATGCACAATTAGACAGTCCTACAGAGAAAATGCAATGGACTTTACTGATTCTTCTTGTCAACAGAGTCAGATTTCAAAGATGAAGGTCAAGGTGTTGAAGAAAACAGATCTGGATGTCCCAACCAGAAAAATTGATTCTACCAAAGATATTTGACGGTAGGTTATTGGGTCATTTTCTCATGTGATTTCCCTTGGATAAATGCTCTTGAACGTTTCTAGCCTAATTCTACCGTTTCTGGGTCTGACTTAAATGCTTCTCTTACGTAGCCTCCACCCAAGTAACACGGTTGGTTTCAATTGCACCCCTCCTAAAAATGGCTGGCCACCAGCAGGAGATGTGCCGGTCACTCTCCTGTCCATTTTGTGTCATGTTATAACCTCTCCGTCTCACTGGAAGCTCCTTAAGAACAAGGGAACAACAGATAAGTTGTTATGCTCCACAGCCCCTGGCCCATAAAAAATATTCAAAAAATATTAAATTAAATTGCTAAATGAAGAAATATCTGGAGGCCCTCTTTTTCGGTGCCCTGAGGTCCTTCTCACTCACATGATGTTCAATATGAATATTTTCCGATCGTTAGCCAAATGTTCCTTGTTCCCAGGGGGTCACTGAATAAACAGCAATGGAAACTATGGGCTTTAGGGTAGAGGATGGAGGGGGCTGAAAGGGGGAGAACAGCAAACTCTCGATTCAGTTGAATTGAAAGGTTCAAGCGTGTTTTGAGAACATCATTTTCCCTGACCTTCTGCTGCCGCTATATTGTTTTCACGTACAAGTTTTCCCATCTCAGCCCAGTGATTTTACCAGGGTGCTGATCCCTCAAACTATCTGGCCCATGAACAAATAAGGTCATGGTTCATTGAGAAGATTTCAAGGGTATTTATTTCCTGGATGGATAAATCATTTTCCATAAGCACCTAGCAAGGTGGATGTGAGATGATCTCCCGCTTTGCTAAGCATCTGCTAACAAACTCAAAACCAAAAACACGATGCTCAGTGATATTACTTTGTTCATCCATCCTTTGCATCATTAGGCTGTAGTGGTTTAGAGTAAAGACCGTCTTGCCCATCCTACTTTGAAGCTCCTGGATTCCTAAGCAACCTTCAAAGGAGTAATAGACATATTTGAACCACTTTTAATATTTTTAAAAAAACAATGGATCAGACCCATGAAAACAGAACTTCCTTGAAATATTAATTCCATTGACATTACAACTGAAGATACCTATGTCTCTCTTTGTGCCAGAGAGATCAGGGACTATAAATTAAGTAAGCAAGAAGAGATATAATAAGGCATCTGTGTGTAGATGACACTTTATAACAAATTGATTAAAAGCCTGGAATTCTTTGGATTAAAAAAAAAACAAACCCTAATGGAAACAGAACATTTACCGGCAGTGCGGCTCTAAAAGCTAACTCCAACAGTGAGCTTCCTTTGTTTTGGATGAAATCTCTATCTTCAGCTAATCAGAAGCTGCGATTGTCGATTCTAAATGCCTTCTATTTTTAAATATTAAAAAACTCATATTACTTAATACTCACAGTAGATCATATCTTTCAAAATAACAGGACCAAAAAGAGAAAATATTATAAGGGCGAATCTGCGTGGTAAAAAGTTTGGAAACCAGTGTGCATTACTGTGCCTGGCATATCATCAAGATTTAATTTATGTTTGTTGAGTGAGTACATTAAGGGAACAACCTCGTCATTAGAAAGATTAAAAGGATGAAGTCCTAAAAGCTAACCCGATCTGGTACAATGCACATTATCTGGGTGATGGGCACTCATAACTTTGGCTCAAACTGTACAGAAGCAATTTATGTAACCAAAACATGTGTACCCCCAAAATACTCTGAAATTAAAAAAAAAAAAAAAAGTTAACCTTCTCACAGTCATTCAACCGGCAGGAGGCAGAGCAAGTCTCAAAGCAAAACAGCACATCATTCTACAAGGAAACTGCTGGCTGGATTGGGAAAGAAGAGACTTATCTTCAGTTTAGCTCAGCCTACTCTCTGAATCAGCCTGGTTTCTTCTTGCATAAGAGAATAGCCAATGCAAAAGCTTTGTTTTCCAACTTTAGAGGATGTCTCCTTACTAAAGTCAAAGCCGTTTGAGGGGTCATTTCACCAGATGGATGCCAAATGATCACAGTAGCTAAATGAGCAGGACTAGAAAACATCGCCCTTCTTACCAGTGTCAGTAGACCTCGGTACCCTGGAAATCGGCCATCAGTGTCTGCTGCCCTGAGGACCTATGGACTGAAAAATGCTATAAGGACACAGCCTCTGTGAGGGAAATATCATTTCACTGTACTTTCTGCATTTGTATAATTTAATTAATTCACAACAGAAGTTACACCAATGGCTCCCATTTTAGCTAAGTCTCCATGGAGACGCGGTGACTGATGGCCGCAGAATCCTCTGCCCCTAACATAAGATGCTGGTAACGTCTTGTTCATCAGTTTCTTTCCTCCATCCCGGGTCCTAACTAATGCAAACGGTTGTGTCCCCTGCAGGGAACACAGAGGATGCTGATTTGCTAGAGTCTTTATCACAATTCCAATAATAAGTTTCTGCTCACAGGCAACAGCTCTGTGAACATATTAAGTTATATTTGCTGAAAAAGTTATGTGATGTGTCATAAAGTTACATGAGGTTTTCTAGGTTCTTAATATATATCATTGTATTTTTTGCCATCCTTCCCGCAAAAAAAAGCAGCGGAAATTAAATGCCTATCTCACCAATTAGTAATCTTCTAGCAGATCCATTGAAAATGGCATTTTCCATCATGTTAGCCCACTTCAGAACTCCTGCAAAGCTTTCCTGGAACTTTAGAAAGTGTTGGGATTTTAAAGCTTACCCCAAAACCCAGCACTTCCCCACACCCAAGGGAAATGAGTGCATATAAACATCAAAAGACTAACACGTCCTTGCGGGAATCCCTCCTGGATGGAACTGGAGACCATTCTACTAAGTGAAGTACGGCAAGAATGGAAAAACAGACACCACATGTGCTCAGTACTAAACTGGAACTAATTGATCAACACTTACGCACATATGGAAGTAAAACTCAACGGAATCACGTAGGTGGGAGTGGGGAAGAGGGCATGGGTAAATTCACAGCGAACACGTACAATGCACACTATCTGGGAGAAGGGCACACTTACAGCTTTAACTGTACAAAAGCAATTCATGTAACCAAAACATTTGTACCCCCATAATATTCTGAAATAAAAATAAAGAAGTCCTGATAAATGAGTCTTGGAAACACGTGAAGTGAAAGAATCAGATACAAAAGGTCACATATTGTATGATTCCATTTATTCATATATGAAGTGTCCAGACACAGCAAAGCCAAAGAGACGGAAAGTAGACTCATGGTTGCCAGGGACCAGGGGGAGGCGAGAGGAGGGAGTGCCACTAGTGGGCACGAGGCTTCTTTGGGAAGTGATGAAAATGCTCTGGAATTCCATAGTGGTGACAGCGCGCAATTTTGTGAATACACTAAAATATGGACTCTGGGTGGTGGTGATGATGTGTCAGTGTAGGTTCGTGGGCTGTAGCAAATGGACCACTCTGGGTGACATGGTTTTAGTGGGGGAGACGGTGCCTGTGGGGGGCGGGGGCAGGAGATCTAAGGGAACTCTTTGTGCCTTCTGCTCAATTTAGCTATGGACCTAAAACTGCTCTGAAAAATAAAGTTTACTAGAAAAAGAGCACTATATGCATGGTGTTTTAGGAGTCATGAGGAGGAAAGCAATTTATTCTGCCTTTGAAAAATTGGAGAACAATTCATAGAGGTGGGTGTTAGCCAAACTACTGAGTGTCTCCATTTATCAGTAGTTTTAGTTGCCAAACACTGCAATTATTTACTTGTCACCGACTGGAAAGAACATGAACTTCAGAGGCAGACAATCCTCATTCCAAGCCCTAGTCCTGCCACCACGTGACCTTAACAAATTACTTGTGTCACAGTTTCCTCATTCGTAAAGGTGGAAATAATTAATTTGGGGGGAAATATCAACCTCATAGAAGTGTTTGAGTATTAAATAATCTGTTACGTAATTAAAACTCCTTGCATAGTGCCTGACAGAATAGACACTCAGAAACTATTATTTCCTACGCCCTCCTATTCCCTCCCTTTGTTCTTCAATGGTGCTGTGTTGAGAATAAAATAATATAAAATTTAAGATATTTCTTTAAATGTTTCAAAAAGTTAAAGCCACTACCCAACATTGAAACATTTAAAATACATCTTTTGTGAGATTTACCAAGTTTGCCTTATCTTCAGTGTTTGTTTACTTCTTCCCTAAAACTGCAGGCTGTCTGAGACAGGAGCCGTGGGGTACCCATCGCTATTTCTGTCAGAACACCCAGTGCCTTGTATTTCAGAGGGCGGATAATCAGGGAATAATCAGGGATTGTCAACTGTACCATGATTGTAAGTTTCCCAGGTAGGGTTTCTTAACCCAAGCTTCAGAGGATCTACGTGTTCCTTGAAATGCTATGGAAAATGTTGCATCATGAGCACAAGCTATGTATTTGTAAGGATAAGCTACAAAAGAAGGTCCATAGCTTTCACCAGATTTTCAAAGGGGCCGTCTCTAAAAAAGCGTCCTAGATGGTTGAAGTATCTACTTAACTAACTGCTAAAGTTCTCAGGGCACTGCATGACACGTGAGCCTTCAAAATGCCTTTACAGAATGGCAATAATGATGCTAATAATGGCAATAATGATGCTAATGTCGGAGGGACACTGAGTATGGGAGGATATCTCTGCTTCCTTCTCAGGCAGACGCCGTAAAATTTAAAAAAGAAAAAAAAAACCTATAAATATTTCATTTAAGAGCTAATCCCTCCCTAGATTCACTTACAGACAAAAAAAGTAGTTAGGTTTTACGATTGTTCTCTCTTTTCATCATCCAGTTTTGCAGCATGTGCCGCTGCTGAGCTCCCGGGGGACACTTAATGATCAATCCAATGCTACAAGAGACACCAGGGGCAGAGTATGGGATAGAGACTGTTAATCATGCCAGACTACAGAAAGAGACGGCTTGTTCTCTGCCAAGGAGACCTCACGCTGGGCAGCGAAACAGAAAGGATAAATAAATTGTGGTGTATCCATACAGTGGAATCTCAAGCAAAGGAAGAAAGCTAGAATGCCCCACATAGTAGTGGATTAAAGTTGGTGACATCAGCATGAAGTCATGCTTAGCTTTATATAGCTACAGACAGTTACACATGGAAATACTTACAGATACTATATATATGGGCTAGTAAATACATGAATATTGCATTTCCTTGCTCTGTCAGCTGAGGCAGCCTAGAAGCAATGACTCCCCAATCTAGTGCCCAGGTTTTGGTTTCCAATATCATTCTCCATTAACAGGAACCGGGCTCTTTGGAGAAATGGCTGCTTCTAGGACTAGAGCAGGAAATATACAAGATGCACATGGAGCATCTTATAACACCAGAAAGTAAGAAAGTGCTCAAAACAAAAACAGAAAGCTACATTGTTGGAGGCATGTCAAAGGGACACAGGAGCCAACTGAAAGAGCTTCCAATGACCAAAGCTGGAACAATGTGAGCAACAAAATACATAAAGGTGTGTTAACTTATAATCCGAAGTACAAAATAAATATCCATGTGTGCATACTGATATAAATAAATTGAATAATTAAATAAATACATTAATGAGGAAAACAGGCAAATCTCCCATGCAGAAGTATTCCAAATAATTTATGTCAATACTCTGCGCTTGAGGAGGTGGAGCATAACTCTCTACTCCTTGAAGAGTACATTTCTGAAAAGGGGAAATAAATGAGCAACTTTGTAGTCCAGAAACCTGAAAAACAGTATCCCAGGCAGGCAGTTAAGCTCTGCACCAACAGTGGTAAGTCACGCTGACAGTGTGTACCCTGGGTAGGATGTGAGGAGAAGGGCATTTTACCTTGGGCTTCCTCCCAAAAACCAGTAACTTCAATCTAAGCACGAGAAAATCATCAGACAAATCTCAGTTTGACAGTCCTTCAACAAAATACCTGACCAGTCAGTACTCCTCGAAACTGTCAAGGTCATCAAAAACAATGACAGTCTTAGAAACTGTCACAGCGGAGGGGAGCTTAAGGAGACATGACAACTAAATGTCACATGGCTTCCTGGATGTGATCCTGGGACTATGAAAGGGCATTAGGGAAAAATTAAGGGAACCTGAGTAAAGTATGGAAGTATGGACTTCAGTTAATAATAACTAATGAGTATTGGTTCATTAATTGTAACAAATGTACTAATTAATATAAAATGTTGGTGATAATGGAAGCTGGATGTAAGGTATGTAAGAGAACTCTTTGTACTATATTTGCAATTTTTTTCACAAATTTAAAACTGTTGAAAAATAAAAAAGTTATTTTTTTAATTTCCCCCAAAACATTAATAGTGATAAAGAGGGATATTACATAATAATAAGAGGGACAAATCATCAAAAATGATAGAATAGTCATGAGCTTCTGTAATTGTTTGCATAACCTTGAAGTACACATAGCAAAATCTGACCCAACTGCAAGGAAGCATCAACATTATCCAAAGCCAAGCGAGAGACTGGCACATCTCAAGCAGAAACAGAGTGATCAGGCAGATGAAGTGCTGGCTCTGAGCTGTGTGGAAATGGGCTAGTTGAAACCAAATGGAATCTTTCCCCCTTTCTCATTAGCAGGAGGGATGCCCCTGAACTCACCTTCCGTGGCTTACTCATAGCCCCCATGAGGTGAGTCAGTAACAATATCCCCACATGCCAGGTGGCTAACATTGCCAACCACTCCTGACAGATCTGGCCCCCAAATCCAGACAGCCTGGCATCTGGCGTCCTATTTACTTCTCCAGTGACAAGCTGCTTTTCCACTCTCACCCAGCGAAAGGGGAAGCCACAACTGGAAGTTGTCCCTCTACTCGGGAGGAAGACCCTCACCGCTGGGCAGTGGCAGCTCATCCTGTTGGGGGTGGTGGAAGGATGGAGGTGACCTCCGATTTTTCCCTCTCACTTAACTTTGGCCTCTTAAGTCTTCCCGGTAAAACCCATTCTCGGATCCACGTCTTCTAGCAGTGCTGTGGAGTTCACCCCACACCGGGGTGGTGACAGGTGCGCATCCAGGTAGGGACCCACCTGATTTGACAGTTAGGAACATAGAAGAGATCCACCTCACCGAGCAGTCACCAAAACCAAAAGTTGGTACTTAAAAAAGAAAAACTAATAAAATAAACAGGGCTAGTTGTAAAAAATACAAAAACAAAAAACAAGCAGAGAAAAGGTACAACAATATACATCAAGAATGAAAAAGAGACCATAATTACAGATACTGAGAATAAATTTATACCAAGAACTATTAAAGATTCGGTAAAATGGATTTTTTTCTGAAATACAAAAATGTTTTAAATTGACTCCATGATGGAGAGAAAGACCGGAGGAAGTCAACAGCCATTTGAAAAATTCTATCAGTGCTCAAGTCTCCCGCACAGTCACCCTCCCACAAGACATGGGGCCCAGATGGTTTTATTAATTATTTTTTCTAAGCCTTCAAGGGGCAGATAAATAATCTGTCTTTATTAAACTGTTTCAGAGACAAGAAAAAATGAGCATGTACTCTACTAATTTTAGGAGCTAATTTATAAGACTAGTTCTATATCAAAACTAGACAATTATAGAAAAGTAAATTACATGCAAATCTCACTTATATCCAAAGATGCAAAAATCCTAAATAAAACGCTTATCTTTTATCCTTTCTTGTGTCTTACCCAACAGCCCCGGGAGTCCCCTCAGGACGCGGCTCCTGCTCACTGTGTAGGGGGTTGGGAGGGTGTGACCCCAGGATCTAGCGCTGGGAGTAAGGAAAGTATGATAAGACCATGGGTCTTTAACTCTAGACTATTCTCAAATTTCCTTGCTATGTTAACTCATTTGCCTCCTTCCAGGGCCTGTTCTCATGGCAAAAAAGTCCCACATTAACATTAAACGACTTTTTGTCAGCCATATGAACAAACGACATCACCAACCTGTACTTTCACTCTTATCTCTGAGAGCAGAAGGTTTCATTTCAGCTCATCATGCTGAATTCCAAGTATTGTCCTTGGACTTCCTAAAGAGGCAGCATATGGTCTATAAAGACAAAGACAGGTTCAGGAACCTCCAAAATTCACAAGGCCTTGGCCAAGCACCACTTAAAGAGTTTGATTTGCCATGTAACTTCTGGAGAGATGGTATTTATTTTATGAAGATAGTTTTTCTCCTCTGCAAGGGCAGCTGAAAAATGGAAAGGAGTGACATTCAGCATGGATGTGTGGATTATTCATTGGCAATGGCAGAAAGGTAATGTAGCTTGGAGTAGAAATTCACATGGAAGATAAACTCAGATCATGAAACCCAGAAAATCAGTTATCCAAATACACATAGTTTGAATATGTGTATTCTATTAGGCTAAACATGTTTAAATGTGTCCTCTTAAGCTAACTAGAACTGCTATTGCCTATTTCCTAAAAGGAGAAGTTTGTAGGCGGCCATGGATACCTGGGAATAAACGGAGAGAGTGTCTGGAATATGCAGTTGACGGCATCTTTGATCAGAGGACTGTGCCAAAGCCCGTGTGCCGTCTCTCTGTCGTATCCTGAGCTAAGCAAACTGAAACCACACTGCTGGCTCCTCGCTGTGAAACTACAATACTCTTGGGACCTTATCTTCAGTTTGCAAGCTGTCGAACAAGACCCCCACAGGCCTGTTACCACTGGGGCCAGGATGTGGATTTGTCTGCACTAGAACTCTAACCTCCACCCTCATTCACTCAGCTCCAGCCCAGCTGCAGACAGATAATTTCTGATAATGCTTCTTTTTTCTATCTGTGTTGATTTTTACTCACTATTTACTTTGGCAACACATGCTGAGACCTCAGCAGCTTGGGCCTAGCAGAGATGAAAAATGCCTGAACCAGATGAGGGAAGAGCTGTGGGATATGATCAAACTCCACCGGTTGGCTCAGAAAAGGACAGTCACATGTCCAGGCACACTTTGCCAAAACCAAGTTTCTCTGAGGAATATAAACTCCATGAAAGCAGGGACTTTTTTTTTTCTGTTTTGTGCATAGCTGCATCCCCAGAGTCTGGGTAAGTACATGGCACACTATGGACACTTGCTAAATATTTGTTACACAAATTTAAGTTCCAATTCTGGAAGCAAGCAGGACCGGGTGTCCAGTCAGAAGTGTGAGACTGACACTGATGAGTGTGTCACACACAGAGGATCAGGAGTCGGACCTCTTGCAGGGTCCCATCCGGACAGCCTCTTTGTTGATGTCAGGACATAAACCACTGAAAATTCCCCTGGGTCAAAGAAAAACTGGAATTGCAAAGTAAAAAGAAAACTACACGTAGCCTTATGACATTCTGCTACATTGCAAGGATACGTTTTTAAAAATCTCACAAACTCCTATCAATACACCCCCATACAAAGAGCACTGGGCTGTTAGATGGAATATACTTCTATTGCATTTAGCCAATAAATTTTGAAATATGTTTGTTATAGCAGCAAGTATCACCTTAAATGTTAAACCAAGGGATACAGAATATAGGTGATCCAACACACGGAAAGGCGATGGGGATTCCCAGGACAATTTCAAGGGAGGTCCCAGCTAGGCAGTGGTTTTTAGTCCAGATTAGAAATGAATACAGAGGACTCCAGGAGGGATGACATCGAGAAAAAAAAAATAAAGAAAAAAAGAAAAAGTGGGGGAAGAAAAAGTGAGTGGGAACTGGTGAGATTGTGAGAAAAATTAGATCAAGAGGTATTTTGCATTGTTCGCCAAAGATACATAAATGGCAAGAAATTCTAAGAAAGCCGAGGAAAAAGAAAAATTGGAGGAAATTTACTTTGGGAAATAAAAGTTGACACAGAAATGTAAACATAATATCCTACTTGGCTCATCTGAGGGCAATATTTACATAGTCACAATATTGCACACACTGAGTGCTGATCTAAGCAAAAATGTGTTCGAATTCTGCTGTGAGGATGTATGTGTGTGTTAAATGATGTAAGAATGCTAAATCTCTGGCTTCCATCATAAGAAGCCATCAGATAATTTTTATAGGATAGAAAACTGAAAAATCAGGAAATAGTAATTTAAGTATCTGCTTTAGAACAATCAAAGTAAATGACAAGAGAAGAATTTACAGCGGTTGCCTCTAGGAAGTATCGATAGTGACCTGGGGAGGGGAAAGAAGGGTTAGAAGGTTGCTCTTTGTCATCGGAAACATTATACTACCATTCGACTTTTAAAAATATGGACATGCACGACTTTGACAAAAATGAATAAATACGAAAAACATAAGAATAGAATCCAGTCGTATCAAGCATAGCCAATTCTCAGCCTAGCTGCGGCACACTTTTAAAATGCCTTATGTTCAAGAAAAGGATACATTTACCTTGATTGCAGGAGGTAAAAAAATCAATGTGCTCTCACATGGCCTTTTGCAGAGTCAAATGATTCTTTGGATTTTGGGGGGTTTTGTCCTTAAAAAAGAAACTGCTAAGAGAATAAAAAGGGACTATGTGCTGAATGTTAGCTAGAATTATTTATCATGGGACTAGAATCTAAGACGTGTGCATTGTAGTCACCAAAATGATCATTCAGAGTTGTCATTGAGAGCCATTAGATGGGTCTGGGATGTGATAATGAAATGCCACCTCAGCCTATATTTTGAGGTGTGAAAAGCCTTTTTCTATAAAAACCTGCCCAGTGGGCACATTTGAGCTATTGCCAAACCCACATCAGTTAGTGAAAAATATAAATGATGTACACACAGTTTGTCCCTCGCAAAAAAAGAGTGAAGAACGCACGAACAGGGTGTCATGAGCTTGTCAGCCAGAGGCCCCGTATTCCCAAAAGAACCCCAAACTCACACATCCCATCCCCCTGTCAGACCCTGTGTTTGACTGTATGTCCAAATAGTAGACTCAGGAAACATGGCCATGATGAGATTTGGCAGTGAAAGGAGAGAACAGTAAAACTCAGAATTAGTTGGGCTTCACTGTCTCTCACCAGCCAGCCGCGTCCTGCTTGAATTCTTCCCACTACCATTCTTTACTCCCTTACGTGTCCATCACCTCCCCCTCTCTTAGGGCCTGCAGCGCCCCAGCAAGGGAGCTCTGAGAAGCCTGAAGGTCATTCCAGACCCGACTTCTTTCCCCCAGCCCCACCCGTGGAGCTCCTGGAAGGAAATTCTGTTAACACGTATGAGAAGGTGAGTGTTCTTACTGCTTTCTGGGAAATGCAAACATTCAAACTGTTGCTCCCAGGCCATGCTTGGCAAATGTGCAAGGCTGGTTTTGGAATTCAAGCTAAGCAAAGCCAGCACCAGCCTTTCCTGAGGTGTTGACGGTGTGCTTTGCGTGGGTCACCTGAAAGTCAAGCAGAAAGGGATGCCATTCCATCCCGGCCCCAGCCGGCACGGGCTGGGGGTGAGCAAGTCGTCACCTTGTGAGACGGTCCCATCGGAAGAGAAAACGTGTCCTCACTGAAATCTGAGAAGCTATATTAATCCAGAGAGACTGAAGAACTTGCCTTCTGCTCTGGGTCTGCTCCGGGTCTCTCCCCCCACCCTCCTCCTCACCTCCCCTCCTCCTCCTCCTCCTCCTCCTCCTCTTTCTCCTTTATAAGGGTGAGTTACCAAGGGGGAAAAAACGGCTCGTGTCCCATCTGCTTACCCACTCCTGCCCCTGTGAGTGGGAGGGCAACCTCGTTTCTAAGCTCATTACATGAAAGAATGAAAGAAAAGGAGACCACCCCGCAAAGGGAGAGATTTAAACTTAAACCAGTACAGCCTTCATCCCTCCCTATTTGCTACTTCCCAGCAAGGACTCCAGCCTCACATGCTCCATGGCAGGGCAAGGACGACTGCTCTCGTCCAGCCCTCTGAAGGTACACTGTGCTTCCCTTTAGGGACTATCAAGTGACAAAACAAACTGAAAAGATTCCTTTGCAAACTTCACCCCCACGAGTGAGACTCCGCAGAAAAGCATGTCAGAAAGTGCCTCCGGATATTGTGCTCTGGGAGCTTAAGTGGCCTCTGCATTTAGAGTGAGTGGATTTCATGAACCCTTGACAGATCGTCAAGCCAAGATAGGGGGTCAAGTCTAAATGCAGAACTTGCAATCTGATTTTTGAAAGGCACTTGCATAGCAACAAAGGCTTTCCTTTTGTTAAAACCATTAGGGGCAGGGATTAAATGTTCCAATCCAATTTTGCGTATCAAATTCTGCTCTCGTTCCAGCTCTTCATCACAAGAAACCATCTTTGGCCTGCAAATATTTTTCCTTTTGGGTCCTTCGGTTCAGGAACCGAAGAACTAGCCAAAACCCTGGTTATAAAAACAGCATGTGATTGAGCACCTGCTAAATTCCCACACGATTGTGGCAAGTCCTGATCTACCTGTTACTTCTGTACAGATGCTTCTGAATTTAAGACCCATGTCTCTTGAACCGAGGTCCTGGGAAATCATAAACTATTTTAGTGCCTCCAGAGTGGCATTTATTGACACGTGCTTAGACATACAGGGGACATTACAGGCAAAGAAATACTCTATTACTAGTTAGAGCTTCGAGCTCAACCCCTGGGATGGGCTCCCAGCTGTGGAGAGCTGTTCCCAGGCAGTGTTCATAGCCTAGACCAGTGGTTTGCAAACTTTTTGGTCTCAGGGCTATTTATGTTCTTAAAATTGATTCACATTTCTAAAAAGTTTTTGTTTATGTGAGCTACATTCATCAATATTTACCATACTAGAAATTAACACTGAGAAAATTTTTAAATATTTCATAATTCCTTTAAAAAGAACAACAATAAAACCATCCCATGTAAACACACATGACACATTTTTATTAAATATAACTACAGTTTCTAAAACAAAAGCAATAGTGAGAACGGTGGCATTGCTTTACATTTTGACGAATCTCTTTAATGTCTGGCTGGAAGGCAGTTGTAATCTCATGTTTGCTTCTGCATTCAATCTGTTGCAAGATGTTGTTTTAGTTAAACTATACTTTAAAAAATCAGACCTCAAACAAATATTTAATTGGAAAAAGAAGGTGTTTTTCATATCCTTTTTAGATAATTGCAGTTATTCTTCTTCATTCTACACAATAGTTCAATAAACAATATTTCCTTGAAGCAAAGTAGGATATGGAATTATGCCGATGAACTTTTTGTTATTGCTATGGCTTAACATCCCTGGGTCTATTTTGCATTTTGAATGGATCTCTTACTCATGCTTGATTTTGCAACATCACAGAGTAGTTGTTTGGAAAATATTGATTCACTAAGTTCTGCACATCTTCCAAATGGTGACACATTTCAATATTACATTATCAAAAATAATCACATTTGTCAGTATGACCACTGATCTCATTAGAAATGCCTTCAAAGTTGGGAAACTTGAGCTAACAGTGATAGATACAAGGTTTTCAAAATTCCATTTTTCTAACGTCAACTATTCTCTTAAAGGTTTGACTTTTATCATGGGCACCAAATCCAGCCAAGTTTTTTTTTTGGAGTGACCAGACTCACCTTGTTAATTTTCAAGAAAATGTCTGTAAATATCCAAGTCTGAATAATTATAGTTTGTCAGTCATTCTTTAAGTAAAAATAATGTCCCATGTTAAAAAAAAAAAAAAGAAAGAAAGAAAGAAAAGCAACCAGTTTAGTTCAAAGACTCACACAAATGCTTTTCCTGAAGATAATCATCTTTGAGTCTTCAGCAGAAGTTCTTTACATATATTTCCCATTTGGTCACACCAACTATTAAAAACATGTTTATTCAAAGGTCAAGATTTAATAAAATTAGCAATTCGTACTTCTTCATCAAGGACATCCTTAATTGAAACTGGTTCTTCTTTTCCCTGAGAGTCTATGTGGTGAAGACTCAGAGACTACAAGTGCAATTTGATGCCACTCCCTGGATTCCCTCTAAAGCGTCAGGATTTCATCTGCCCTGGTTTCGGCACCATCGGGGCAAATGTCAACACAATTGGAAAAGATAAATAATGCCTTGATATTATAATGAAAATAGTTTTGACTTCACAGATTCTTTTGAAAGGGTTTCAGGAAGCCCCCCCACAGGGTACTTTGGACTACACTTTGAGAACCACTGGTCTATGTGAAAGGATGGTCTAAGGGCTGGTCAAAGTCAACCCAGGTGCTATTGTTCCCAGTGAATAATCAACAAAGTTCCAGAAAATCTCTGCACCTAAGTGAGGAGGCTGTTTCCAATCTTCTCCCTCTGTCCTAAGACCAGTATCTCAAGACAATTTTCAAATGTCTCTTCAATGCTTTCCCCAGAAGTTGTTTTAATATTTTATTTTCCAAGGTCACTTTTTGGTTTTAAAACTGTATTATGTATATTTTCAAACATACTTAGAAGAGTTTAAAAAAAAATTGGATGGGGGAGGTGGAGCATTAGGCTTAGAGGCCTCCACTGCCTTGGGTTCCCACGTAAGCAAACTAAAACCCAACTGAATGTTAGCCAGTAAAACAAAACTGAAGCTTTAACCAATCACAAACTTGCCAACTAACCTCCAACTGGAGCCTTTGCCAGTCAGAAACCATCTCTAATTAAGGATTCTCCACTTTAGCCAAATATTTTCTTTTTCTTCCTTCCAGGAACACCTTATAAAAGTGTTCTCTTCGCACCCTCTTAGTGGAGCCTGAGCCCACTTGCAGTCTCACTTGCGCTGCCTGGTTTATGAACTGCTGAAGGCTCAAATAAACATTTAAATGTGCCTTAGTTTATCTGTTAACAGAAGCTAAGAAAATATCATAAAGAACCTCCATATATCCTTTACCTAAATCAGCAGTTAATGAGATTATGCCCTACTTGCTTTATGTATTCATTTTCTCCTTACTAAAGTATTTTAAAGCAAATTCCAGACACCATGTCATGTCACTGTACACAACTGAAAAGGCATCTCTGAAAGTACGACTTCTTATGTCAACTCGATGCCATTATCACGTGTAATAAAATTAACCATCATTCCTTTGTTTCATACAATGTCCAGTCCATAAAAAATTTTCCCAGTTGTCTCAAAAAGGTCATTTACGTTTGGTTGATTCAGATCAGAATGCAAAGTCCACTCACTACCTTTGGGTATTAGGTCTGAAGTCACTTTTAATATCGAGTTTTCCTTTCTTAATAGTTTCTATGCCAGTCATTGATCGACACGTTGCAGAAACCAAGTCAGCCACCTCTAAAATGTTGCACGTTCTGAATTTGCATCTTTGCGGTGTTAACTTGTTTCTCTACCTTTGTGTTTTCTGAAAATGAGAGCTAGCCCTGTAAGTCTGATTCAATTCAGTTTCAATTCTTTTTTTTAAGAATCTTTCATGGGTAGTGCTATGAGCTTCATATCACATCACACCAGGAGGTGCACGTTGCCTAGACGTCCCTTAGCAATGCGTGATGGATCGATGCATGCAGAAGGAGGCAGTCTGGTCTCTCCTCCCCTCCCCAGTTATAAAGCCTCCCATCCGCCTTTCGTCTGGCGCTTCATCTATTGGAGATCATTAACCGCTGCAAAACAGTGATTTTACAGCATCGCGTTTTTAGCGGGAGCTCTTCTGTAATAAATGACTCTTTGTCTCGTCATCTAAGGCTTTGTGATCATCCTGAAATATAGCTCATAAGAAATGACAGAATAAATGTCTAATCCTTTCCTTTTAGTTTCCAGTTTTTGTGAGAAGTTATTTTTGCTTGAGTTCCTTCCTTCCAATGAGGTTTTTCTTTTTTTTTAGTATCATTTTGAACTCCTGGCTTTTTATATAGTCAATGTGTTTCAACCAACGGCATTCATTATTCTTTTTAATAATATTTAAAAAGAAATAATATTCAAACATCCCATCTTTGGCCAATGGGAACCCCCTTTTTTTTGGCCACTGTGGGTTTTGGACATGCATTTTAAGTTTTTTACACCTTACTTTCTGGTTCAGTGGAACATCCCAGGGTCAAAATGTATTTTCCTTCCCCATAACTGGACACAATTATTCTCTAGAATTCTTGTTTATTTTTTCAGTAGGAATAGTATTTAACGATCCCAATCTCAATCAATGCAGTGTGCTCATTGATTATGGGCTGTCATGTATTTTTAGCCTTTTAGTGGACAAAGCTAGAAAATATGTAATTTTGAAATAAAAAAATTCAAAGGTTCATGCTAATATTTCCTGTTCAGATATTATAGAACTTTTCTTGTGTTCTCTAATGGTTGCTGTTAGATCTGAAATGGCCTTTACTCATGTCCCACTCTGGCCTCTTGTATCTCGATGTGCCTGTAACCATTCCCAGCTTGGCCCAGACTCAGCGGCGTACACGATACCCTCAGCTTTCCCTCCTCAGACGTCCCTGCTCTCAATGACACACTCCGGCCCCCACAATTGACTCTGATGCATCCAGTTGGGATCACAGGGTGCATTGCCTTAGCTTACCATACACTTTATTGTACATTCTCAAAATTAGTAGGGTTCCAGAAGCTTCATCTCATGTGAGTTTGTGATCTAGTTTGGACTGTCAATGCCACTCTTGGAATATCTGCTTAATCTAACATTTTGAAACTCATTCCTTATACTGAATTCATGCTGATCAGCCAGCCCGTGTACCGCCTTGCTGCAATTCTTGATTTTCCAAAACTATCTGGCTTACGCACATTCCATACAACATTCCCTAGTAATACAGAGAGGAAGATATATGTGTATGTATGTATGTAAGCCTATATTAGTATATAGACAATAAAAAACAGTACTGATATCCGTGTACAGAGAAGTATGTCTATGCTTACAGAGGGCTTGAGCCTAATAGATAGAATTAAACAACTATATATATAAAATGCCACTTCATGGAGTTTATAGTGTAGTTGGGGAAATAAGATATAAAAACAATTTAAATAATTAAAAATAACTGAGCTACCAAATGAAGTCTGAGACATGGTGAAGCTGATGGCACAGCCAGTGCCTGGTGTGATGAGCGCGGGCAAACATGGGTCAAAAGACCATCACTCTAGAAAGGGCTCTGCCCCATATGCTGGAGGAAGGAATGCTGCACAGAGAGGCCAGGAAGAATTTGCACAGACAGGCCTTGCTGGGTATAGAGCATGTGCTTTTTGTCCAATCACATTTCTGCACAGTTGTCAATCATGTGTATGTAGTGAAGCCTCCATAAGAACCCAAGAGATCAGGGTTCAGGGTTCAGAGAGCTTCCAGGCAGCTGAACACGTGGAGGTTCCTGGAGGGTGGTCCGGAAGCTTTCTGAACACTGAACCCTTTCTAGAATGAGGGTCTTTTGACCCATGTCGGATTAGAGTCTTGCGTTGGGCAGGGGACAAGAGGACAGGAGAAGGTCAGAGAGGTTGATTCTGTCTCCTGAGGCTGAAAGCACACAATACTATAACAAAGATTATGGAAATTATAAGCCAGGAGCCGTGGATGAAAACCAATATGCTAGTATATGTCATAACATCACAGCATGTTAACACCGTAGTCACTTCTTCTGTGAATTGTTTGTTTAGTTAGATCGTTAGCTCATTTCCCAGAAGCTCTTTTAAAAGATACTAATTACCATTTCACTTAAATTTACCCTCAAATCATATTACACCTTAGACGGAGAAAGCCATCTCAATCACTTCCGTTCTCAAGTTTTGTCACTGTGCTGCTACCCAACAGGGCAAAAGACAGGCTCTTGCAAACCGCACCGCGGCAGCCAGAAACGACAACGTCAGCAGTTTAAAATGCCCACTCTGTTAAATTTCAGCCTCACAGCAGCTCTCTGAAGGGAATAGTACAATTACCACCACAATAATTTGAGGAAATTAAATTTTGGAAATACTAAATAACACATCTACGATTACACAGCTAATAAAGGACAGAGCCAGGACTCAAAGCCACTTCCGCTTCGTGCCAAAAATCCTGCGCTCGTCACACCAGGCACTATGGGAGTAACCCACCTAATCAGGAAATGAAGTAGAAATACTTAAGGTACATCACAACTGAATACAATCAGAGCTGTAGACACTGAACTTCTTTATAGTCTTTATCCCCAGCTTCTTTCCGATTGCAGTAAATTTGCTTATAAACTCAAAACAGCTAACTGAACAAGATCCTGGCTATCCTTCTCCCTCATTAATGATGGGGATTATTTGTATAAAAATCGAAGTGTATGTCTAAAGGATTGTGTATTGTAAAACTAAAAATTAATGACTTTGGAAAAATTGTTTTATCATTATACAACTCTCTATAATCAAACTGTTAGAACAGCTGAATGTGTGGATCATTGATTCGTATTTAGACTGGTGATTAAAGTCATTAAGCAGATCCACTAGGTATGAAAAAAGTAATTCATTGATTATCAATGGAATCTAGTACAAATATTTGTGTAACTAAAATACCCTAAATAGAAACCAGTTGTCTAGCTTTGGGTAAAATAACTTTGGGGGCTTGATCAAAACAAACTTGTGAGTTTAGAATCAACTGGAGAGACAAAAAATATATATACTGATAGATAAAGGCCACGAAAAATCAGCCCACACCATAGGAATAAGGCAAAATGGTAACTGAGTAGATGCTGAGGAATTGGATACTAGGAGCTAGCGCAGAAAAATAGGTGAACATGAACATTAATCATTTAACAAAAATTGGCCAGTGAGCATGAACCACATGGTAAAATTGTGCAAGTTTCTATTTTATAATGAAATAAGCCTCCACCTATGCCCCTAGGAGCACTGCCAGCTGAAACACCTTGGCTCCATTTAGATAGTTTTGTGAGCCTAAAATACCAACACTTGCGTGTGCTGGGAGACTATAAAGCAGAGAGAGGGAGGTGGGAGGATTTGTCAGCTCCAAAAATCTATCACATAGAGTTTGGAAAGAGTAGAGACTTAGAAGTGAAGATACGTAGATCCCGTTCTGGTCTTTCCCCATTACTCTCTCCTCACCTCACACACCAGAATTCCACTGCTTTTTATTGCCAGTGATGTTGGGAGACAGGAAAACCATGGACAAAGAAGGTAAGGAAGAAATAGTGTTTACCAAGCGCCTAGCTACGTGGCAGGCACCTTGCTGCTTGGTTACAGACATTATTATACTTTATTCTCAAAGTAGCCTGTTGGGTGGATTTTTTATCCCCATTTCAGAGATGAGAAAATGAAGGCTCACAGGTACCTCCTCCCATCTTGTGCAGCTTGTAAGGTGTAGGGAAACATTTTTGAGCCTTTGTCTGTTTAAATCCAAAGCAGAGGCTGGGTGCGGTGGCTCACGCCTGTAATCCTAGCACTCTGGGAAGCCGAGGTGGGCGGATTGTTTGAGCTCAGGAGTTTGAGACCAGCCTGAGCAAGAGCGAGACCCTGTCTCTACTAAAAGTAGAAATAAATTATATGGACAACTAAAAATATATATAGAAAAATGAGTTGGGCATGGTGGCGCATGCCTGTAGTCCCAGCTACTCAGGAGGCTGAGGCAGGAGGATTGCTTGAGCCCAGGAGTCTGAGGTTGCTGTGAGCTAGGCTGGCGCCACGACACTCTAGCCCAGGCAACAGAGTGAGACTCTGTCTCAAAAAAAATAATAAATCCAAAGCAGAGGCTGCAATAGTTAAAGAAGAAGCCCCCTCAGTGGAAACAGCATGACATCACCCAGAGCAGATGAGTTGGGACACATTCTGTGTGGTGTCTGGACACACAGGTGTTAACAAAAAGCATCCCCCTTAGGAGCCATGGCCCTTGTTCTTTTGCTGGCAGGAGAAGGTCCACACATACATGACACTTCCCCAGAAAGTGGAAACACAGTAAATCACCCACTCACATCATAAAATGTGAGTGAGGATGACTGAGTATTAGCAAAACTTGATGCTTTTTCGTTTTTTTAAATGGGTTCTGTTTTATGATCGATCACAAATTGATTATTCACAAGGCGAAAAGTGTCTTTCTGAAAAATTGCTAGCCACATATTAATCTTAAAATATTGGGGAATATGTGATAAAATAGAAAATAAATGGCGAGTAGAGGCAAAAGTGCTTCAATCTTTTGTCGTTTTTCATGGACATAGTAACAATCCTATGCTAAGTTACAAATGACTTATTACCAATGTGATTGACCATGTCTTGGATGTTGATTCATTTGTCCACTAAAACTTGTCATTAAAGCTCATTTACAAAATATTATTGCAATCAATGGTATTCATGGATAGATAATTCAATTGAAAAATATTTCTTAGGAGCCCATAAATAACCATTAATATTTATTAAGACTCCATTTTGCATTAAGCCTTTGCTAGGTTAGTGTCAAAGAAAAGAACTCGCCATCTTGCTGGGGAGACCTACATGAACATATTAAATTACAACTGAACCCATTTTTAGTGGATTATTTGTTGGCATTTTAGGAACAAAATGAAGATAGATTCCCCATGTGTTAATGAATATTCCATTAAAATGGGTTCAACTGTCATGTGAATTTTTGCAAATAAAACAGGAGTTCTGTGGATTTTAATGTGCTGCTGTACACGGTGAATCTCTGAGAGTTTTAGCATCTTTGTCAGACTTGTTAGACCAATGGAACATTTCCTCATGGAGCATTTGTATGAAAACCACATTGAGAGACGCTGTGTTGGAGATAAAACATATACAGAAAATGTCAAAAATCCAATGTGGGATAAGATAAACATGTTTAAAAAGGTATGTTCTGTCACTCTCAAAATTCTAGTTATAGCCCATAAATCATAGAACATAAAGAATAGTGACCACTGCAGTTTGCACGATGTTAGCGGATTCTCATGACCTTGCTATGACAGCATCGAAAGAAATAATCTGATGGCTCATAGACATTGGCTCTTGCCAAGCCATAAATACCCCAAGACCCCTCGTCACCATAGCAACCGTATCCCAATTACCAATTGGAACAGCTCTGGGGTAGCAATCTCTCCTGTGAAAGTATTCATGTTTGCAGAACTGCTGCTCAAGGTCTCAAAATGAAAACAGTCAGAGCGCCACCTGGTGGGCACAACTCTCTCCTGCAAGCACCTGGCCTGCTTTGATGTGCAAAGTGAGGCCATCCCAGCACCAAAGCCAAGGTCTCTTTGCTGCACTGATCCTCCCGCTTTGCAGAAACAAACACGGCATGACTACACAGAATTTGCACTGCAATAAACTTCCATTCTTATCACAATGAGAAGGAAAATTCCCAAACCTAGGGGCAAATTCTCAACACATAATAGAAAGCCAAGACAGGAAAGGAGGAATGAGAGTGTGGAAACAGAAGTACAAATTTGGTCTTTAAGAAATGCATTTGATCTAGAAAATAAGTACCCCACCACGGACGTTTTCATGAGATTCGCTTTAACTGCTTTCGTACTCAATGAGTGGTGAGTAAATAAGTGGATAAATGTTCCCTTTAAAATGAGTGTTTAGCTCCATGCCATAAAGGAAAAAATTGATAAATGTGAACATAAAAAATTTTTAAGACAGCCAATTATATAACAGCAGCCTAGAGATACCCTTGAAGTCACAGCACTCTGAGCCCTGCTGGTTATGTGAGCCCATAAATTCCCTTTGATGTTTAAATTCATTTAAGATTAATTCCTATCATCTGTACTAAAAGAATACACATTCTATTTATTCATTTATTGCTCATTTTAATATTTTTTATTTCTCTTTCTTCCTCTGCATTCTGGAAGAATTTCACATCTTGGCTTGAACCATTTATTCATGGTGAGTTATATATTCATTTATTTACATATTTTACTGATTCTAATGCATGTCTTAATTCTGGTATGCATTTTTATTTTCCTTAAATACTTCCCAATATCATGTGCATCTCCATGTTCTTTTTTCTTCCTCTTCTCAGCCCGATTCATATTAATCTATTTTCTTATCATCTTGTGACTTTGATTTGGTCCATAGCATCTTGAATTTTATTGAGAGACAAAACAGATGCTTTTTAAAATGTATTTCTCTTTTCTATGCTAATAAATATTTCTCAAGGTACTAACAAGCACTCCTATGCAACTTAGTGCCCTGAAAGCCTTATTTTGTGTTTTTGTCTCTTTTCATGGTCTCCGGTTGGTTTTTCCCTTTTGACACATCCTTGAATAAGGACAATTCTGTGAGCTGTAGAATAAGTGATCCCAGATGAAAGAAAGCATAGGAATATAGAGAAAGCTAATACTCATATCTAACACCTTATTAAGTATTTACTGTGTTTCTTACACTATAATAAAGCTTCACAGACTGTATCAGTAATTGCTCATAACTCTACAAAGCCTCGTCTCCACGTTACAGAAATAATAATTGTCCATCCTTTTGAGAACCGGAGAAGCTGCACGTATGGTATTTCAGTGGCCACATCCGGGGTCCAGCAGGTCTGTGGATGAGGAAACAGTCGAAAGGCAGTGTCAAAGCCATCAGGATATGAAAGAGCAGGATCAGGAGGAACCAGAAAGGAGGAGGTTGAGAGAGCTGGGTTGTAAGGAGAGCATTAAAGAAAAGAGACAGAGGTCTTGGGAGCTCTGCCGCAATTCCTCCTGCCTTCCATGCAGCAGACAGGGAAGCTCTCCCAGAGCCACGATCCAAGCTGCCCCAGGACCTGTCAATCATCAGTAAGCATTTATTAGGCACCCACTAAATGCTGATGCTAAGAATACAAAGAAGGGTAAGCCACAAATATTGTTCTCAAATAATTTAATTAGAAGTGAATAAATTAAGAGATTAAAAACAACATGAAGTACAGAACTGTAAGTTCCAGGGGAAGGGCACACTTTAAAATAAAACTACAAAGGCTTCATGGTAGAGATGAGATCTGAGCTGTTCTATGAAAGAAAATCAGGGCATGGGCAGGTAGAGGAAAGAGGAGCCCATTCTAAGCATGAAGAAAGACAAAAAGTTGAAGGTACAAATCTCACGATGGATAGACTATGAGCGGATTACACTGGTAGGAAAAAGAGCTTCGCAAAAAGGAGTATTGGAAGTTGGGACTGGAGAGGTAAATGCAAGAATGTGCGAACTCTCGAATTGCAGGCTGTAGGGCAATGCAAGATGTTCCATTTTCCAACCATTTCCTATCTTCTATCTCAGAATCCCATAACCTGACAACCGAGTTTTATACTCATAAGATGGTAATTCCAGCTCCAAGTGCTTAACAATTTCTTGAAATAACCACAGAGCAAAAGAAGTAAGAAAACCAAATGCACAGTACCATGAGTGCTCAAATACTTTTCTTGATTTTTAGAAGTTGAAAAAAGAAAGATTAATATCCTGTTTCATTTGAGGTATTCAAGATATCTGAAACACACTGACTAAGAATGGTACGGTAACAAGGCATTGCCATGTTCTTACATCTTCCCATACGAGTAAGAGGTCTTTCTGCACCTGACCTTTCATTGAAGCATATGGCTTCTACGTGAAGAGAGTTAGTGACTTAAAGGGGCTTAGCATTGCTCAGTTATTCTTCCTGTCCCCCTGAGGCCAGGGCATTTCAAGTGGCATTGGAAGATTCTCTTCTTTGTAGAGTCAAGGGATCCAAATAAAATTACCAGCAAGAAAAGACATGAGTGCTATATTTCTTTCTCATGGGAAACTTAGCCTGCAATGACTCATGCACCTAATTCAAGGTTCCTAGAAGTAGCTCCTTTGGGAATTCAGAGCACATCTCAGTTCCCCTCACTGAGGCTGCACAACATGCCCAAGTGCGCTCAGCCTGTGAAAGGCAAAACCAGAAAGTTCTTGGTGTTTTGAAAAGAATGTGGGTTCCTGAGTCAAGCTGATTAGAATTTAAATGCTGGTTCTGCTACTTAGAAAAATCTGGTTACTATATTCAATCTTTGAAACCTTCAGCTGGTGTTTGAAATGGATACAATAATGCCTATCTAATAAGGTTATTGTGCTGATTAAACTAAATGAGATAATATAGACTAAGTGCCAGGCATAGAATAAGCACATAGTAGGCATTTCATGTTTGTTTGCTTCTCTCGTCCAAGGTATGAAATGTAATTTTAAGATTATAAAATTTTCTTTTGGTATTTATAAAGAATAAATCTCAAATTAAATAAATATCACATGTAACGTTTCTAGAAAGTCAATCAAAAAGAGACATTTAGTATCTATTACGATTAACCTACAGAGAAGCCACATAAATAGACCAAGGGATAAAGTGTGAAGATCTCATTACAAATAAATTTAGAAACCGTTTTCTTCTTCCCTATGGCAAATATGTTCCATGGTCTTAATTAAACTTTTCAAAATTCATCTTGATTTTCCCTTCCATTCTTTTGAAATCTTTCCTGATGTAAAACAAGTCTTCAGTCTTTCTTCTCGCCCTAATCTTTCATCTAGAGCTTGCATTAAATGTGCGCACCCATTCCCTCTCCCCTTCCTTTCTTCCCTGCCTCCTGCCCATAAAATTATTTGAGTCCCTTGGAAGAAACTTGTAATTATAAAGTATTTCTATAGAGAAGCCCTTTACCATTTTGTTGGAAACAGACTGTGATGTTCTGAACGTGGGCGTGTGTCATCATTTCAATGACAGGCTGTGAAAGGATTTCTTATCTTTATAGACCATTTGATAACTTTTAATTACCTATAGATTAAGTCCAAATTCCTGAGTCTGGCATTCAGGGCCCTTCCTAATGGCCCAGTCATTCCAGGCTCATCTCCTGCCAATCCCACTGTACATAGTCTTCTGCCACTCTGGGTAACAAACTGCTCCCTGAACACACCAGCCTGCCAGGGAACACTGCCTAGAGGTTGTACCGACTGGCTTTCAACTTTTCTTCTACAGCTTCCTCATCTCTCTCAGCCTTCATAGAATTAAAGAGAGTTGAGACCCTGCTGTGGATTAGGCTTTGGCTTAAGGGATTGTTGTGGCTGGTTTGATCTTCTATCCAGACCACTCAAACCTTCTCCATGTCAGCCCTAAGGCTGTTCACTTTCATATCATTCATGTGTTCACCGGAGCAGCACTTTTTATTTCCATCAGGAACTTTTTCTTTGCATTAACACCTTGGCTAACTGTTTGGCACAAGAAGCCTTGCTTTTGGTCTACCTTGGCTTCTGCCATGCCTTCCTCTCTAAGCTTAGTCATTTCCAGCTTTTGCTTTACAGTGAGAGATGTGCCTCTCTTTCACTTGAACACGTAGAGGCCACTGTAGGTTTATGAGTTTGGCCTAATTTCAATACCACTGTGTCTCAGGGAATGAGGAGGCCAGAGGAAAGGCAGAGATGTGGGGGGAAGGCCAGTGAGTGGAGCAGTCGGAACACGCATAACATTTATCGATTACGTTTGCCATTTTACATGGGCGTGGTTTGTGCCCCCAAACAATTGCAATAGTAACATGAAAGATCACTGACCACAGATCACCATGACAGATATAATAATGATAATGAAGATTGCAATATTGTGAGAATTACTAAAATGTGACAAAGAGACAGAAAGTGAGCATGTGCTATTGGAAAAATGGCACTGATAGACTGACTTATGCAGGGTTGCCACCAACATCCAACTTGCAAAAAAACACACCACTATAAGCAAAGCACAATAAAATGAAGCAAAATAAAATGAGCTTCATGACGGTAGGGTCCTCGTTTTCCCCCATATCCAGCATCCCAGTGCTTTGGATGCATTATTACAATCTCAGGATGTGGGAAAGGCAAGAATTTCATGTGAATTTTAATAATGAGGAAAGAAATTATATCCAATAGGATGAGATCCAATTGTAGCTGACAATAAAAATTGTCTCAAAAAAAAAAAAGTTTATCTCTCTTTTATAAAAGCTGAGGTTGCAAGTCTGAGGTGAGTTTGGTGCCCGTTGGGTTAGACATCCAGGCTTCCTCCAGCCGTCACACCTTCATACACATGATTTTCCTTACCTCCACCTCCAGATGCAAAACGATCCCTCCAACATAGCCACATTCAGTCCAGCGTAAGACAGGAAAGAGAAGAAAAATTAAATTTGAAAACTTCCTGTAAGTTGTACATATCTTTTTCATTTCCATCCCAGAAATGGGTAAAATGATAGGATCAAGCAGAAGCGGAGGCTGAGAAATGCAGGGTCTTTATCTTGATGGTTTCGTTGTGCAGATTAAACACACACTCATGAAGCAGTCTCTGCAGCCACCACGACTTACATCTGGAGTTATGCTTAAAGTAAGTTAAGGCGCAATGTGTTTAGCATTCATGAGTTACGCTACCTTCACGTATATACTTTCCTATGTATTTATAGCTAAGACGTAAATTTAACTCAGTCACGTGTTAGGGTACGACTGCAGTCACTGCTTCTGAGAGTGCATGTGTCTGCTTTTAGCAGATTGCTCTCCCAGCTTTGGTTGTTAAGCACAGAGCTCCGTTATTCCCCAATGGTGTTAATGAAAAACAACTCCTGAGCAAATTATATAACTTAACAGTTTATATGTTTATATGGAAAACTTAGTTAGGTTCTGGGCTTAGGTAATCACAGACAGGTTTTTCATTTACATTCCGAAGCAGAGGGTGGCCTGAGACATTCTCTTCCTGCACATCTAGTGTCTCTGGCCTTCACCCGCTGCTGCTTGTGTTAACCAAACGTGCTGCCACACATTTCCAAATCGCCCTCTGCCGTCCCCATTGAAGCCACTGGTTTAGGAACTCAGGATTTAACACATGCCTCTCTTTGACACTGACCTTTGCCGGCTCCAGTTCCTCTTCCTGCTGCATCATCAGGGGATCCAAGGGCCCTTCCTCATACTCTTCCCAGATGACGAATTCATTCACTCCTGCAGCTGCGGCTACTGCCCTGATCCCATGGCGGTGCCCAACCCCGCATCTCCAGCCCTGCCTCTCCCTCTGGGTCTGCTCAAGTCTGCTCATCCTTAAACACTCAGCTGCAGGGCTGCCTGCTCCCCGAAGGCCTCTCAGTGGATCCCAGTTGACAGCGACCTACCCCTCCTCTTGCCCTTGGAGATGCTGCCTAAGCCTTGGCTCTTGATTGTGCAGAACTCCTCCAACTGTGGTCACGATTGGCTCCCAAAAACCTGGAATTCGATTTATCCTTCCACAGTGCATACATACTTCAAAACATCGTGCTGTACACAATAAATATATATAATTTTATCTGTCAATTGTAAACAAATATTTAACCAATAGAATGGATGCCAGCTACGGTGCTGAAGTGAGGTTCTGAGGCCCTGTAGGGTGCCAAGCTTGAACCCCTCAGTTTCTGAATTGTGGGGCTGTCCCCAGAATCCCAGGAAGAGGCTGCACAGCTGGAATGGCAGGGGCACTGGCCAAAAAGAAGGGACAAATAATAGCTGTAAACAACTCATTTGCCCATCCTGTTGTATATTAATTTAATAGATTTGTTGATAACCAAATATAACTGAAAATAAGATTAAATCTTATTAAATCTTAAAAAAAAAAAAAAGAAAAAACCAACTGGGAAATAGCTTTCTAAATGTAGGTTGCAGGGCAACACCCTCAAAAGATGCAATAAGTCTGGTCAATTATTTTCATTTGCAAACATCTAAAACAAAGAAATCTACACTTTAACAAGTTCTCAGAGGGATTTGGATGTAAATTGAAAATTTAAGAACCACTGCCTTGATCGTTTCATGTGTGTCCCAACTGCTTTGTAAAATCTTTTAACGCAGGAATTGCTTTTTAAGGCTTGGAAGCTGGCCCCATGCTGAGCACATAATTGGAGTTTTCAGTTTTTACTGTCAGGCACTGGGGATTAGTGGGGGCCCCAAGCTGGGCTGTCTTGGAGGTGGGTTTTAGTAGCCTGCATAATCTTGATATCTCCATTCTCCGTCTTATATATGTATATACAGTGTTTAAGTAAAGTGCTGTACAAAGGAAGCTTCTAGACAAGTCCCCCAGCCTCTCTTTCCCAGGCATGGCCACTCCTAATCCCACCCTATACAGAAATTCTGTTGAAGGGACTGGCATGACATGAAGATTAATAAAACTACTTTCTGTTTTCAAAGGATGACGGATCTAACAGGCGAGACGGATAGGTGAATAAACAACACAGTAATCAAAGTATATGAGAAATATAGAAATACTGGCAGTCAGGGAACTTAATGTCAGAGCTGAGTTTAAAGGAATGAGTAGGAATTAATCCAACCAGGCAGGGAAGAGCAACCCAGCAAGGGAACTGGGTGTACAAAGGGTGGAGTGTAAGTCAGTGCAGTTTATCAGGGAATGAGTGAATGGCCAGGTGTAGCAGTTTGGCGAAAGAGAGTGGCAGGAATGAAGCTTCCTCCCGGCCTTGGGTATTGCAGCAGGATGATGGAGATGCTGGTGGGGTACATTTGTGCAAATAGACCCTTGAGGCCATCCGTCCTGCTGTCTCTGCTCCGAAAAAGCTGCTTGTTGATGGCACCGCTGCAGCTCTCACTTTGTCAAGCACAGCAGCTTCCTAAAGCATCCGGGGCTGCACATCCTGGCTCTGTCTTCGTGCTCATGCTAAGACAGTGACTTTCAAAGAGTTTCAACTGCCACACCCAAGTTTTATGCTGTGATCAGTCCATACATCCACAAAATATAAAATTGAAACACAATTTCCATGAAACAATACTCCCATTACATTTTGATGCATTTTGATGTTTTGTTTTCTATTCTAGTCCATTTTATAAAAAGAAAGAAAGAAAGAAAAGTGGAGTGGGACCCACTAAGTTGATCTCAGCATCCAATGAGTCACAACTCACAGATGAGGGACACTGCCCTAGTACTCACACCCTAGTTTGGAAGCATCTAGAAGCAGCACAGAGAATCGGCTAAGACTATGGACTCACGGAGCAAACCACCAAATTCAGGTCGCTGGTCTCCCACTTATCACCTGTGTGACCTTGGGCATGTTACCTAACCTTTCTATACGTCCATTTCTTTGTCTGCAAAATGGGGTGATGAGAGTACCCACCTCTTACAGTTGGTGTGAGGATTAAGTGAGATAATAGATGTGTAAAAGCCGAGAAAATTGTCAGGCACCTAGCAAGTGCTAAATTAGCTGTCATTGTCACCATCGTTATCTTTTTTGTCATCTTTGATCCCTCCTGTGATCTTCTCTTAAAGCTAAATTGCAGTGGACTGGCGAGGGAAAAAAAAAAACTAGCAATACCAAAGGGTTTATTTTGCAAAGCTGTACAAAACTACACAGTGTGCAGAAGAGGCGGGGCCTTTAGGAGGTGATACGAATGGGATTAGTGCCTTGTAAAGGAGGCTTAAGGAAGCTCTTTTGCCCTTTGGTCTTGCCATATGAGAACTCAGAAAGAAGGAGCTATCTCTGAAGGAGAGACAGAGCCCTCACCAGCTACAGAATCTGTGGGCGCCTTGATCTGGGACCTCCCAGTCTCCCAAACTGTGAACAATAGATGTCTGTTGCTTACAAATTACTAAGCCTAAGGTGCTTTGTTTTATCAGCCTGAACAGACTAAGACAACTTTCTTACACGGTGTCCTGGGGACCGTATTAGAATGTCAGTCCACAGCAAGGAAGATTGAGTTTCTTTTCTCATCACTTCAGTGCATTCAATCCAATAAAGGACAGTCCACAAGGGGGTTTAAAAAAAAAAAAAAAAAACAACCTTTCCATTATGCCAAAGGCTGGCTTGACTCAACACAGTTTTGCTCTGATCCAAAATTAAGGAAGGAAAAAGGGCATCTGCCCTCAGGTGGGTAAGGGCTAAAATTCCAGAACATTCCAACAATCACCCAAAGGACAAACTCAGGAAATAAAGAATGGAGACGTAGAGTCAACGTTTCATTGGTCGTGATGATCAAAAGGTAATGGTTCACACACACAGAGACCTGTCCCACCCGCTGCAGGGCTGGAGCCGCACGTCTGGGCCTCGCGCCCCTCGGGCTGGGCTTGGCCTGCCGGCCCGCCCGGGGCTCGGCCTTCACTCCGAGCCTTTGCCGCCCGGGCTGTCACCTGCCCTCGACGCGGCGCCTGGACGCCCAGGGCCCCGGCGGGGATGTGAAAACCCAGGGCCGGGCCGAGTGTGCTCCGGGCAGTGCTGCGACGTCAGTGAGCTCGTCTCCGTCTCCCCTTCCCAAACTCTCTCCTCCTCTCCCGTCTCCCACCCCATCATTGTTCCCCGGAAACAAATAGGATGGCTTCACTGGTCAATTCTTTACATGGACAAACACCAAAAGCAGAGGAAACGCCCCTTGGCCACCCCCCTCCCCCCCAACCCCGGTGCTGGGAGCGCCGCCGCGGGCGGGCTGCCTGGAACGCCGCTGTCCGCTGTCCTGCAAACGTCTCGGGCCTCGGGCTTTACCTGGAGGCCTCTTCCTTCAGCTCCTTGTTTTTCCGCACCTCCTCGGCGTGCTTGTCCTGGGAAGGAAGGGAGGGAAAGGCCAGGTCACACAAGGCTGCCCCGGGGACGAACGGAGCCGCCCGAGGGGCCAGAGAACCGAGAGCAAAGAATGACCACGCAGGAAGTGAAGCGCTGTGTCTGCAGAGACGTCCTGAGAGCGGCGGAAGGCGGCAGGTGAGACGGCAGGAGGCAGGTCGGGGGCCTGCTGGTGTGGCCCCCCGGAGCTCCTGGGCTGGTGCATCCCAACCTCCCACTGGGGACACACTCAGAGGTGGCCCTAGGACCCCAGACCTCTCCGTCCCTCATTTGGCCATTCTGGGGTTTGGACTGATTTTGTGGCTTGACTTAATGCAAGGAGCCGCTTCGGGTAGCTGGTGCCAGAGGAGCAAACAGAACAGGCAGGACTCACTACAAGCTTCCCCTACAAACCCCATGCACCTGCTGCCTTTATTTCTTGTCTGTCTTCTCAGCGAGAGTCACCTTAACCCCCTGGTGAAAGATGAACGCTCTTAAAGTACAAATTCACAGCAGAATTTCAGGGAATGTTGCCCAAGTCCCAAAAGGTGGGCTTTCCTACACCGACTGTAAGAGAACCTTCTTTTGTCTCATGACATAATGCAGCCAAAAGACGGGACCTGCCTTCCAAGGCCCACTCACTGTGGGACCTCGGCCAGCTCACGCCTCTAATCAGGCCTCGGTTCTCCGATCTTTAAAGAGAGGGGTGTGGGTGGGAAGCTCGTTCCCCTCGTGAATTCTGCGATTTTTAGTGTTCACCTGTTCGCTGTGCACATGGCTGGGTCTTCTATTAGGTGGCAACTTCCTAATGTATTTGCAACTCCTACTGTAGCACTTGCACGTGGCAGGTGCTGATAAATGTTGTCCCTACCGGAGCCAGGCATTATCACAGTCAGATGACACCATCAGCCCAGAGTAGACCCACTGAGGCAGTAGGTTCCCAGAATATATCTTACACTGCACATCTGTCCCTAGAGAGGCCCAAGAACCCACAGTGGTCTGGGAGTGGGGAGTGGCATGCCTAGGGCAGCGGTTCGAGAACTTTGTTATGTATCATCGTGACCTAGGAAGTGCTACCCCTAGAGAGCGGGGCTAGTAGGTCTGGGATAGGGTTCGAGTATCTGTATCGTTGCATTTTATACCAAGTGAATCTGGTACAGGTGGTCAGGGACCCACACAAACACTGGCACAGGAGGCAGTGTGGAGGTGTCCCTGGCCTGTTGCACAGGTGTGCATGGCAGAAACCACACACCTAGCTCTGCCCCCACCTCCTGCCTCCACCAGTGGGTAAAGGGGAGTAAGGATCAAAGTCCCAGAGGGATGATGTCCTCTCCAATGTCTGCTCTGACATCTTGCTTCTTGGAGTCCACGTCCCCTCCACAGCTATTACTCTAGAAGGTGGACCCTTCCAATCTCTCCACCTGCGAATCTACCTCCATGCCCAGGTGAGCTCACTGGGCAGTGCCCTAGATTCCTGGACTCTCTTTCCTTGTCCTCCAGAGTCCCCCTCAATGACAAAACGTTGGCAGGACAACGGTGGCTGGTCTCCCTGAGCCACCTGGGTTGGAGCCAAAAAGCTGGGTGCCAGTCCCGGAGCCACTGCTCATTAGCTATGTAACCCTGGGCAAGTCATCGACCTTCTCGGACATGATTTCCTCATCTGCAAAATAACGATGACACCTGTCCCCCTCACCTCATGGACTTGTTGTGAGGCTAGTGGGATGATGGAATGGAAGTGTTTTGCAAACAGTCTTTCAAACGCTGTATCATGAGTCCAGCCTCAATGATTTGTTTTGAGGTTGGCCTGAGAGCCTACATCCCATCCTATCCCAACCCCAGATTTTCTTTCTTCTGGAGTTTGCTCCAAATCATCTCTCAATAACTGTGGAAGCCTGAAGACAGACCCAGATGGCTTCCCCCCCGCCAGGTGACACCCTGCTGAGTGTCCCAATGCCCCTGTGCATCAGAAGGCAGGGGCCACCACACACTGGCCAGCTCCAGGGCCTACACAACACTCAGATGCTTTGTGCAGAAACCAGATCTTTCTAGTAGCTGTTGCCCAGGGCCTGCGATTCTAGGTGGATGGGCAAGGAGGAGTGGGGACCACGCTGCTCACCATGGGACGAGGCCACCGATCAGGTCCCGGGAGTCACCGCGCAGCAGGCGGCTCCTGGAAATAAAACACAGAGCTGGAGCTCTCCCAGGAGCTGCAGGAGGAACTGGGGCGGTCTTGAGACCCAGGAAACGAGGCCAGCGTGTTCTCGGCAGAACGGGCTGTTATTCTGCTGACACGGAACCAACCCAGCCTCTCGTGTTTCTCATATTTAGGTGACACCATTCGGTTTATTGACAAAAGGCAGCATATTGGAAAGACCTGTGACTCACTGGGCCTCTGTCAAGAGGTTTGGAGAGAATCATGTTTCCTGCTCAATGGGCGACTCAGCGTATCACACAACCTTGGCTTAGAGCCAAGAGCTCAAGAAAGCATCTTTCATTAAATCAAATCAGTCCATTCAGGGATGAAACCAGGAACGTAGAACTGCTTGTCTGTCCCTACACCCTTGCATTAGACAGGCCTCCTCTAGAAAATAAGAGGTATTCTCTCCCTAAAACAATGAAAACTTTCGGTTGTGTAACTGTGCAGAATATCTCCCAAGGAAACCTAGAGCTTGGTTCATGTTTCTTGCCTGTGACTTCCCAAATCATCCCCTTGGAACTCTCCAAGGCTCCTGTCTAATAGAAACAGCCCCATTCCTGCCCAAGGCTGCTTCCTCCCAGACGTGATGTGCAGGTCCACATATACTTGCCACGGAAGGGCGACAGGTGTCCCAAGAGCCTCCTCTCTGGTCCAGGGTCACTCACCTTCTCTTGCAGCCGTTCCAACATGGCAGCAAGGTGGGCCTCCCGGTTCTCCTTGTTGGATTCCATCTTTTGGGCCAGTTTTTCCTTAGCCATCTTGATGAAGTTGTTGTTTTCCTCAATGGCTTTTTGGATCACCTCCCGCTCGTGTTCCCGTTTCTCTGCTAGGTGTTTCAGGAGCTCGGCTTCCTGGTACTGGGGACGCACAAGGCAGAAAGAGGCCCTTCAGAGTGAGCCCTTCAGGGTGAACGTGCCGGGGTGTATTTTTGCCATCACAGCTGAGAAGCTGCACACCCAGAACACATGCCTCCCTGTGCCTGATGTCTGGCCCCTTAGCAGGAAGCAGGGACACTTTCTGGATTCTCCCACCACCTGCAGGGCCTTGCACACGCTTTGATTTTTTTTCCAGCCTTTTTCTAAAAATCCTCAGGGTCCTTTTTCTCATTGCCATATTCATTCATTCACTCATTCATTCACAGATACTTAATGATCTTGTACTATGTGCCAGACACTGTTCTAGCAACCTGGGGAAAAAAGTCTAGGAGAGATAAGACACATATAAATAACTAAAACCTAGACCAGCACGTGACATGTGCCCTAGGAGGTAGAGAGGATGTGCCAGAGGAATTCAGGGTAGGAGAATGTTCTTCTTGAAAGATAAAAGCAGACATGAAGATGGCGTCAGTGTTTGGCCGTGGGAATCAGCAGAAAGCACAGAGAACACACCAGGGCTGAGCCTTCCCTAAATCTTTAGTGTTGGTCAACATCTTACTCTTGCCACCGCGCATAGAAGGCCACCTCTTGGAAGTACGCAGTGCACTGCCCTGTCCCCGTAACCAAGCCATCAGCTCTTAGAGCCCAGGGGCTTTTACTTCTCTGTTCCCCTCAATGGCACCTCGCTCTCTGCCCCACACTCGGGAGACGCTGCCTAAGTGTTTGCCGGTTGACGGTGACCTCCCCTCAGCTCAGGGCCACCCCGTCCTCTCCAGCCCCTCCCCCTCATGCTGAGATGGAGGGAGGGAGGAGAAGGGGCGGCCTTTACCTTCCTTCGCTCCTCAGCTGCTTCTAGTTTCTTCTGGATCTCTTCCAGGGAAGGGTCTCGCCGCCGGGGCAGGGAGGCGTTGAACTCGGGCACCCCGTCAAAGGAGGGCGGCTTCAGGATGACTTCGAAGGACTGGCCCGAGGTGCATTTGTTCAGCTCGATGACTTCCATGTCAGAAATGACACACCAGTTCAGGTCTACCGTGTCCGCTGCAGAGGGCAGGAAGGGGGCTGTTCAGCTCCTGGAGGACGTGGGGGCTCCCAGCAAGCATGCACAGGTGCGCACAGGTGTGGGGGGCCAGGGGCACCAGGGTGAGCCAGGGCCCAGGGGTCTGGCTCCGTCCTGCAAACTGACACCTAAGGTCGGGGGCTCTGACGGGGCTGAAGTCTGCAGCCACCATGGGTGGGGCCCCAGGACTGTGATCTCCCAGGACGGCTGCAGCAACACTGGCCGCTTTTGCTTTTGTTTCTGCCACCAGGCTCCTCGACTGTTGAGGTTTTGCTCAGCTTGTCGTCTGTGGTGACAGACAGCAGAGCACTTCACCCCCCCACCGCCCACCCCGTCCACCCTCGCCCCGCTGCCCGTCTGACGCTCGCTGCGGACGCCTCTCCCCGCCTCCCTCCTACCCTGCGCTCTTCTCTCTCTCCAGTCAGCACTGTCTTCCTGCTGGCCTTGATCCTTCCTCCTACACTGTCTCCCACACCAGCCTAGACGGAGAAAACAGTCTCAGGTCAGCCGAGCTCCCCGGCCCTCACTGCCAAGCCAAGAACATCCCTTCCTTTTCACTGGGAAATTAGGAGGCAGCTGGGTCCCCCGCCCCGGGCACCCCTGGGAGGACGTGGCCATCCGGGGCTCCCTGCCGCAAGCCCCACATGGCGCGGCTGTCACAGAGCCTCCTCTTCCGGCCACTGGACACCCCCGGAACACACTGGGCCCTTCCCCGGGGAGACCTGCCGGACGGCAAACCATGATTCACACTGAGTCCGGTTTCTTGTCTAGTCTAGATGTTGTCCACGGGCAGAATCTCTGCCTGGGTCCCCTTTGCCTGTCTGCAGCCTCGATTTGTTAAATGCAAGCACAGAGGTGACACTAAGATCCGGCGCACCCTGGGGAGGCCCGACTGGGCCCTTCAGGGACTGTCCACTGTGCCGGGGTGCACCCCTGCAGCTCAGACCCTCAGGGCCGCAGCCCTGATGTCACTGGCTCTGGGAAGGAAACCGGGTCAGGGTGCTGCACCCAGGGGCCCGGGACCCAGGAGCCCTCTGCCCCTCCTCTCCCTGAGCCTTCACTGACCTTCGTATTTGTAGGACGACTTATTCAGGGGGTCAGCCAGGAAGCAGGAGCAGAATAAGGACACCAGCGGGAGCTCCTTCATCTTCTCTTTGTAGGCTGTGGAGACACCGGGCACGTGAGGACCAGAACCCCCCCAGCACTTGGCAGTGCTGCCCCGAAGTGTTAAGAAGTGGGACGGGTCGGGGCATCCTCACTGCCGTCCCTCTGGCCTGGCCCCTCACAAAGTCAGGCCGGGAGCCTTTCCAGGGGGGCCGGTGCCCACCAGGGCTGCAGTGTACCCCTCACCCCGACCAGCGCTGCCCTGGCCCGGCTGTGCCCCCCGGCCCCTCAGCCACGGCCCCGGTGCTCAGGCTGCAGCCACAGCTGGCCCCAGCGGGTGCCCTCCCCTCCTGTCCTTTCACAAATCTGAAAACATAACTAACTGCAAAAATATTACTTCCTTTACACTGCCAGGGCGTCTCCATAGCCCTTCGTCTCCCTGCATCTGCAGGTGCACACGTGGGGCAGGGATGGGGGAACCGCCTACCCCACAGCACCCGGCCACATACCCAGCAGGTTTGCACCTACCAGCGAGGGTCATGTTTCTGGGATCTGGTGGCTCAATCCGACTGAGAGTCACAGAGTGGGTCTGTCACCAGCTCAGGGCGTTGTCACAAACCTGAGAAAAAGAGAGCGCAGGATTTTACTGCTGACAGGTTATTCTCATAAGGAAGGTCCTCACACACTGGAGGGACTCTGGGGGGACCTCATTTGCTCCACATCCAGGCCCCCTCCCCACCAGCTTTCACTGGGGGTGTCCCCAACATCGACGTCCCTCCCGCACCACCGCAGCCAAGCTCAGTTTCCCTGCACTAATGATGCCTCATAACGTCCTGGGCTCAGCCCCCAGAGGTGTCCACCTGTCTCCCTGTGCAGCTCAGTGGCCCGGCCCAAAGCGAGGGTTAGGGTGAGAGACAAGTTCTCAGCCAGAATTGGCTGGGAGGTGTTTGCAAAGTAACTGTGTGTCTGGAACCTGTCCCTGGACACACCCCAGACCTCCCCAGTATGGGGTGAGAGAGAATGGGACAGAGGATGCTAAAATACCCCTTCAGATACCCTCTGCCTTCCCCTTCCCCGAGATACTGACCCAAGCTCTCTTTGGCCCCATCTAAGACAACCCCAGACTACAAGACGAGATGAGTGTTAGGAATCATGGCATCGTAACATGGCTCATGCAGAGATGGAATTCAGCATGTGGGATGACCACAGGGCACAGACGTTGGCTCCACGCCCAGCATGAGGGGCCCCTGGTGTTCATGGCACATGCAAGGGTCAGGGGAGAAAGCTCGGGGTCTGTGGGGTCCGTCTCCAGCTGGCTGATGCTGGACCAGACAGCAGGAAGGGAGGAGGGGCAGGCAGAAGGTGTCACAGGAGAGACAGGGGAGGAGCAGATCTGGGAGGGCCAGAGGGCAAAGATGACAGGCCCCACTGGAGGCTGAGGAGTGGGTGGCAGTGAGTGTCTGTCATCAGGACCCCTTGATCCTCAGCCACCCCAGTGGTCACTGTGCCTGTGGAGGTGGCATGAACCTTCAGCCTCACTGCCTGAGTCCTCACCAGGCAAAGGGACCCTGAGATCGACTCCAAGCCCCTTTCCTTCCATAACGAGGGTGTTTTCCCTCTGGGGACCGGAGTGGGTGCTCGCTGGGCCGGGGAGCCGATGGGAGCAGTGACCTCAGCTCAGGCTTTAGGTCTAGACCAGTGTGGGGTCAAACACAGACGCCATCTCTCTTACTAGTTGTCACTGGTCACTGCGCATGTCTAAACCTCGCTCTCCCCATATTAATTCTCCACCGAGTTGTACAAATAAAATGAGGAAAAGCACGTGCGTAGCATCTGTCAAACAGGAAGTGCATAATAAATATTCATCTTCTTCCCTCTGCCTTTTGCATCGGGGTAGCTGCCAGGTGCCACATGCCTGCTTCCGAGTAATGACCTCTGGTCCTCACCACAGCCTGCAAGTAAGGACTGTCATTTCCATGTACAAGTGGGGAAACTGAGGCTCAGAGGGCTCATGTGCCTGCCCAGGGCTAGAAAGTCAGAGTGCAGATCTGCCCCAAGGTCTCGCTGGCCTTACAGTGCTTTGTTCTCCTTCTTCTTGTGCTCTGGAGCCAGAGGCTCCTACCACGCCCTCCCCTCCCAGGACAATGGGTCTTCTCTCCTCAGAGTCGAGCTGGTCCTGGCAGCACCAGGGAGTCCCTGAACAGAGAGGCAGCCCTGGTGCCCGGGTGTGACATCCTCGGCCATGAGGCTCCATCCTGCACAATCTCTGCTCAGGGCCAGGCTGACTGACAAGTCACTAGCTGTGAGTAAGCCCTGGCCAGCCGAGGCAGTGCCCTGGACTTCAACCTGGGGGACAGAAGGGAGGCAGAGAGGGACACCCTAGAAAGAAGCGAGGGTGACACCCACAGTATCCCAGTCGATCTTCACATGAGGCTGGGCTGGGCTGACAAGAAAGGCACCATCAGCTTTGCCTGCAGATGAAGAACCTGGGGCTCAGAGAAGTTAAGACGTTTGCCTAAGGTCACACAGCTCTAAGGCGGCAGAGCTGGGCCCAGGCTGTTAGCTCTTGTGACCGGTGGAGGGTCTACATACTTGTCACTGGGTCCTCGACGGTCCTGAGGACTTAGGGAAAGCCAGCCTGGCCTGGGAACATGACTTAATTTTAAAATACACAGTAAGTGCTTTCTACATGGAAGACATCTTGCTAGGAGTTTTAGCAACACAGGGAAGGTCAGGAAGCCAGAGAAGGAAGACCAGGGCAGGAACAGGAGGTGGACAGAGGTGTGTGTGGTCAAGGGATTTGTAACTGAGACCCTCCGTGCCACAGAGTTGGAGCCTGCATAGATAAAAGTGTGTGTTTCACAGAGCACCTAGTACGTGACAGCGCTTTCACTTTAATTTTCATGATAACCTCGTAAGGTAGGGTTTACTATTCCCATTTCATAGACGAAGAAATTGAGCCTCAAAGAGGGTAAGTGACATTTCCAAGGCCATTCAATATAATGGGTTGAATGGTGTCCCCTAAAAAGATACATCCACGTCCTAACCCCTACAACTTGTGAATGTGACCCTATTTGGAAAAGGGGTCCTTTGCAGATGTAATTGAGGATCTCAAGATGAGATCATCCCTGATAACCTGAGTGGGCTGACAGTGGCAAGTGACCATGTACGAGATCCACAGAGAGCAGAGAAGGCAGTATGCAGAGGGAGCGATGAGGCTACAAGCCAAGGAAAGCCTGGGCTGCCAGTCGCTGGAAGAGGCAAGGAAGGGTCCTCCCTGGGGTCTTTGGCAGAGCACTGCCGCTGATCCCTTGATTTTGGACTTCTAGCAAACTATAGCCTGCAATGGAGTGGGGACCACCAAGCCTCTCTTGGGACAGCCAGAGAGGACCAGTAAGGGGCGTTATGCCCAAGGTCAGATCACACAGAGTGCCAGGAATCCAGGTGAGCAGGATGAAGATTAAGAGACAACAGAGGCCACAGGGGGCCTGGGGCTAGAAGTTCAGGCCCCAGGCGTTAGCCGTCAGAGCAGCGGAGGGCAGACCCCAGCACCGGCGCAAACCTCTGGCCCACACGGATGATCCTCACGTGCGTTCTGTTAAGGTGGAATCCAAGCCCAGCCCTTGGGTGCACCTTAGGGAAACCAGGGAACTGACTGCACCTGGCGGTAGCAAAGATCAAAGGAGCCCTTGACGGAAGCTCGCTGTGACTGACAACCGTGAAGCCAATCATCGCGCAGCTAGAGCTTGAGCTCAGGCCAGCGGGCTCGGGCTCCCGGGGCTCCCTCCCCAGCACCTTTAATGACCACAGACTTGTTGGTGAAGAGGCAGCCCAGGCCCTGTGCTGTGGATCTTGCCGGCACAGCAGGTGGCGAGAGGACTCAAGCTGCAGGTGGCAAAGGTGAGTGGGGCCTCGCCCCAGGTTGCGATGGGTGATTGTGCAACGGTGGTTCCGAGATGCCTATAACCTTGCAATGGCTTTGAACCTGATAGTGTGCTGGGGGTGTGGACTGGGCCGCATGCAGGGTGCACTGGGACAGAATGCTCACACGGGAACGGGAAGATCGCAGAGACCTCCAGACCAGTGAAGGAGTTTGCACTTTACCTCCCAATTTGGCAGGAAGCCACTGAGGGGAGAGGAGAACGGTGATGCTGATGATAATAGCAGGAACAATCGCCACCACTCTCGAGCACCTGCTTTGTACCAGGAAAATACAGACATTGTCCCAATTTATTCTACGAGGTTCTTTGAGAACAAGAAAGCTCAACAGTTATGTAAATTATACCAGGGCACACAGGCAGGAGGGGCAGAGCTGGGATTTGAGCCACCTATGTCTCTTTCCGAAGCCCAGCTGGCTTTAGGTTCTACTGCTAGTGCAAAAAGGCTCATCTGGCAGCATCAATGTGGGGCAAAGAATAGGTCGGAGGGAAAGGCTGGGAGCCGGGTGGGAGTTCTAGGGACACAGTGTTGGGGACCTGTGTAGACTGGATTGTTTGCACCCCGCCCAGCACTGTTTTCTCAGTCACAAGCTGGTCCACACGTTTCCCCCAGCTCCAGCATCTGAGAGTCTGTGGATGGGAAAGCAAGTAATTGCACCATTTTGTTGATGAATCGAACCACTAGCATAATGAGTAAAAATTAATGTGAGTGAGTGATCATCCCACCAAGCCGAGGGCCGCAGCAAGGAGCCCAGACACAGGACAAGCAAGTCTCTGCTACAGAGGGGCGTGGCTGACAGTGACGATGTGGAATGGGGCGGAGGGGTCTCACGGTGGGAAGGCGGGGAGAAAAAGATGCCTATGGGGTGGGGAGATCAGAGCCCCCAGTTTCCCCTAGAATATCAGAATGTCAAAGAGAGAGAATGGATGATTGCAAGCTAGTGGTTCTCAGGGGCTGGGTGGTCTAAATGTCCTGTCTTGCATGACAATCCCACACAATGAACAATTGTCCCTTCCCAAATGCCTGTGCCCTCCTTCCTGGGGACTGGAGATCCTGAGGTGACACAGTGAGCTGATGGCAGAGGTGGGACCAAAGTCTAAGCCTCTGTCTTCTAGAGTCAGTGCTCTCCCTCTTTGTACTGGTCCCTTCTCTGTCCCCAAACACCAGCCGGGATGGGAGGGAACAGCCCACCTGGGTTCACCAGAGTAGAGCTCTATGAAAAATGGATGTGCAGGAGGGATGGCCCAGCAGGGCACTTTTGTGTAACTCACACGCCCAGGCTTTCTGTAATCCAGTCGATGACCAGGGGGCACCAAGCTCACAGATGCCACCTGGCCACCTCCTGGGTACATGCCTGATGCCCTCAGGTGCCTCTGACTGGACACACAACACAGTGAGCAAGCATTTTATTTGTCTCTGTAAGAAATGCCCAGAGAATGCTCTTGGGATGCGTCAAACTCCATGTGGACTATTTTTGAGAGATAAGCAGCTAGTGCACGTCCAAGTGGTTTGAATAGAGTCGTCTCTGGCAAGGGCTTTGGAAGACAAATATAGGATCCCTGGCACAGAGTCAGGACGAGTACTTCATGGGTGTGGGAGCAGCAAATTCTGACTAAGATCCTCTAACCACAAGCAGTGTGGAAAGACAGCTCTTTAAGTCTGTGCCCTATTAAAATCTTCTTACAAGTCCAGTTGAAGTTCTATATTTGCCTGAAGTAAGCTGCATAAGCCACCTAAATGTCATCTTTCTTTGCTTTTGGCTGGAATCATGTCATCTTTCATGCTGATCAGAAAGCTCTGAGTTGGCAGGTATGTGTCTTATTTGGGTTTAAAATCAAAAGAAGATAAATTATTTTTTCATGAATGTGGCTTTCACTCTTTCTCCAATATTTATTGAATATTTAATTCTGTGCCAAGCCCTCTGCTACGTCCTAGAATAGCCACAGGAGTTGTTGTTGGTGGAAAAGTGAAACAGGTCCCTGGATGGGCATCCAGAGCTATGGAGCCTTTGGAAGTTCTGCAGGTGCACTGTGGACCTTCGTCATGGTCTTAGACAGCAACGTGCACGGTGTCATAAGGGAGGAGGAGTGGGAATTAGGACAGAGACCAAGAAGGGACCCAGGGGACATACAGAGGAAAACTGGGCACAACAGAGCACTCTGTGTCACTGGCTTTGGGGGACTGGCATTATCTAACCACCCCTTAGGTTTGCTTCCAAGGGTGTCAAGAGGAAGAGATGGTGTAGGCCAAGGTCAAGAGGACTGAACACCTCTCAGGATGAACGTAGCTCTAGTTGTGCTTCTGGGGAATAAGCACCTGTTGGCAAAAGCAGAACTCAGAAGTCTGAGTCTGAGGAGCCCCTCTTGGCTCTAACAGCTATGTCACAAGGCAAGTCAGAGAAGGAAAATTCAGCTGGAAAATTAACTGCCCCAAGTAATCCAAAGAGATAGAACTTTAGGGGCTATTTTCATTGCCAATTTAATATAGCCAAAAGAATCAGCATGTCAGAAGTCAAGTTCAGGGGTGTGGACTTCCATTCAAGGTTGCGGGAGGGAGTGTGAAGCGTGTGACCCAGGCACCGTGTGAGGTCCCGGGATCACAAGCACACAAAGGCATCAACACAGCAAGCCCTTGTTATCTTACTCCTAATAATAGCAATGTGAATATTTAATATTTCATAGTTATTTACACTTTACCAAATACTTCCAAGTGCATATGTATGCATATATGCATTTTAAAATATATGTGATAGAAAAAATAATAAATCCGTGTAGTCTTACAAATTCATGTTATTAGCATTTCCTTCTAGGGTTCCCACCCCCACCCTCTGTCTAATATTTTTACATAATTGTAATCAGAGTATATACATTTTATCATTTCATCCCCCCAAATCTTATGAAATAGATCTTATTATACCCATTCAACAGATGATTGATTTAAGTAAGAGATTTGATTTGCCCAAAGTCATACAAATAGAAAGTGATAAAGATGGGATTTGAGCCAAAGTCTTCTTGTATCAAAGCCCATGCTGTTTCTGATAAAGCCCCATGCTATGTCCTCATCCCCAAGGCTTCCCCAAATGTGCCTTCCCCTGTGAGTAGGCTCCATGCTTAAAATTCTCACCACTGAGCTCTCCTTTGAGTCAGGCATGGCCTCAGAAAGTCCCTGTTCAAATGCACACACATGACCTATCAAGCGTAATAAATTAACTCATTTGCACATCAGCAGAGGACAAGCAATGACACTTGTAGACATTACCAGGGGATCAAGCTTTCTGCCCATTCTGCAGGCCCAGGGATGGAAGGAGCCATGGAGACTGCTAGTGTTTCCACTTCCCACCTCTTTTTCAGAGGAGGAGACAGAGGGCCCAAGAAGTCCAGTGCCTGCCTGAGGTTTCAGAGGAGGAATAGAACCAGGCCTCTGGCCCACAGTCAACTGCGCTGAAAGCAGTCCCTTGTCTTCTGGTTTTGTTAGAACAATCTGGCTTTTCAGTTCTGATTATCATTATTGATTTCTTTCTTATGTTATTAATTCAACAAATTTTTAGTAAGAATCTATTTCGTGCACTATGCAAGTTACTAAAACACAATGAAGAGCTTAATAAACATATTTCCTAACCTCGAGATATTTGACAGTTGCATTCAGCTTTATAAATATGTTTTAATTCCAGAATATTATGGGGGTGCAAACCCTTTGGTTATATATATTGCTTTGCATTGCCAAAATCAGAGCTACGAGCATGCCCATCCCCCAGAGAGTGTACACCACACCCATTGGTGTGAATTTACCCATCTCCTCCTCCCCCATCCACCTGCCCAACACCCAATGAATGTTACTTCCATACATGCACATAAACATTGATCTATTAGTGCCAATTTGATGGTGAGTACATGTGGTGCTTGTTTTTCCATCCTTGTGATACTTCACTTCGAAGGATGGGCTCCAGCTCCATCCAGGATAATGTAAATATGTTGATTATAATTAAACAATGACTATAATTTCTGGTGTTTTCTTTGTTCATCACCATTACTGATACCATGTCTTCTTTTTACTTGATTTCTTTAATTTGATAAATTTTTTGTTCATTAGAGTACTTCTTGGAGTAATTTTTTTTTTCCAGGAAGGGTTCATGGTATGCTTCTTGAGTCCTTGTGTATCTGGTTGGATGGCAGGTGTAGACGCTATACAGCCCTGTCCCAGGATCCAAACTCAAGTTGTGTTTGTGCTGTGAGTGGACAGCACCTGCCTAAAATGTCCTACTCCCTACCCACCTGTTTCCACACACTCAGTGTGGACTTTTCTCCCCACCCAGTCCAGATGTCTGGACACAGACTCCCACATGATCCACCGGCACTCTGCCCATCCTCCTGCCCCACTGGGCCTTTCATCCTAACATCTGTGCTCCAGCTCCTTCCTCTGCAGTCACATTCTCCTGTGGTGCATTCCCTGAACTCTTGAGTTACCTGAACCCCATCATGAATCCGGGCAACCAATCCCAGGGTCCTGCATCTTCTGATCTGTCCTGTTCTCCTGCCTCCCACCACCCACCTCTGTTGGCAGCACCCTAAGGGGGTGGACCCACAGCTCTCAGTTCTAATTAAGGGAAAAGACCAGAGGGCTTTGGTGGGGGAGAAGGACAGGTGTGTGCACGTGTGTGGGGGGGGTGAGGTGGGAGTCTACATATGTTGGGGAGCATGAATGTACACACGTATGTGGGCATAGAGAAAGGAGGTGCACACATATCCATGTGTCCTCTTAGAGGGACTAGAAATGGAAAAGAAAGTCTGAAAAATACATATTTTTTAAATGGCAGGGGAGGTTTTTGGTCCCTACTCCTCCTCAAAGAAAAACAGAAAAAGCAACCTTTCCCAGACTGTCACATCTCTAAATATAGCAAATGCTAATTTAATAAGCAAACCAAATTATACATGATGCATGTTTATTTCTCAAGCTAAAGTAAAAGAGTTTGGTTCTCTAAAGGGCATTATAAAAATTATATTTTATATAAGTCCCCCAAATTTCTATGCTCCGCCCCCAAACTCTCATTTCTCCCCATCCATGACTTCAAAACCTCTGGGAATTCTGAGCCTCCAAATGAGAGTCTCCATGTAAGTAGAAAATAATATAAAGACGTCAAAGGGGCCCAGGAGAGGATCTTAGGGGCTCTAGAAAAATTAAGTCTTTCTTTGGTTATGATCTTGATAATTAAAAACCCTATTATTTAAAATCAAGAACAAAAAAGATCTGATTTTTTTCCCATTCCTTCTATATGGTTGGTTTAATATAGACATTATCTCCTTTTTTTAATCTTTCCCTTACTTTCCTTTTTTTCATTTTCATTTTTATTGTTTTGCCCCATGCTCCTCTTTCCTGTTCAACTACCTTATTCTCTGGTCCTCAGTCAATTTTTGTTGCTCTATCCTACATGTCATCAATCAGCCCACTTTCTTCCCAGAGGGCCAATGTGGTTAAAACGGCATAGTCAAAGGCGAGAAGGCAGCCAGCCTCACTTGGCCCTTGGATTTCAATCACTGAGCCAAAGTGAAATCTACATACTGAGCATCCACCCAGACAAAAATGCAAGGCACGCCCACCACCCCTCCACTGCTGCTCAACAATCTGCTCAGCAGAACGATATTAGAGCCAACTTCTCTATCTTTGATGGGTCCTTTAGAACAAAGTATCTCCCGAAAGAAACAGTTTCCCATTTAAAACAGTACTTAGATTCAACTGTAACTTTTAGGCACTTATCTTATACCTGGTAACAAAGATACAAGGTCTACAACATAGATGAAACTTGAGGACATTATGCTAAGTGAAATAGGCCAGTCAGGAAAGGACAAATACTATATGATTCCACTTATATAAGGTACCGAGAGGAGTCAGATTCATAGAGACAGAAAGTAGAATGGGGGTTGACAGGGGCAGGAGGCAGGGAGAATGGGGAGTTAGAGTGTTTAATAGATATGGAGTCTCAGTTTTGCAAGATGTAAAGATTTCTGAAGATTGGATGCTCAACAATGTGCGTCTATCTTAATACTACTGAAGTGTACACTTAAAAATAGCTAGGATGGCAGATTTTAAAACTCTAAAAAAAAAAGTTTACAGTCTATTGGGAGTTTTTCATAGGCTTGTAGTCTTAGGGTTACAAGAGGTAATCAGAGATCATTTAGCCCTGTGGTCCCCAACCTCTGGGCACACAACCCAGTACTGCTTCATGGCCTGTTAGGAAATGGGCCACGTGTCACCACCTGAGCTCCACACCACCTTCCCCCACCCATGACACCCCAGCCCCCCACCCTCGCTCCATGGAAAAATTGTCTTCCATGAAACCAGTCCCTGGTGCCAAAAAGATTGGGGACCGCTGATTTAGCTTTATGTTTCTCAAATGTTTTTGACTGCGACCTCCTATATGTTATATCATGTATATTAAAAAACTATATTTTATATCATGATCCAGTATGTATATGTCATGATACAGATACATACAGCATGTATGATTACTGATACACACTGATACATATGAACACACACACATATATATATATCTCCCTCGGAAATGTAGATATATAACTAACAAAGGTGTAGGAAACAATTACCTCATTATAGGGTATATGTTCTGGTTCTTTTCCTACTTTATCTTGTCTCACTTTATGAAGACAAGTACCATTTACAATGTACAAAATTGATTTCATAATCTACTAAAAGGTCTTGGTCTGCAGTTTAAAAAACACTAATCTAAATCAATCTCTAACATAACGCCAAAATCTCCTCCAAAGACTCTTTGCTGGGTGGTCATCCAACTTATGCTTGAATGCCCTTGGTGACAGGGAGCTCACTCCCTGTAAGGCAGCATGCTCTATGGTGGACACATCTAGCAGGTCCTTGCTCACCACAAAGCTGCTCCAGGAGCGGCCTGGGTGGAGCTGGGGATCCCAAGAGGGCTGGGACCAGCTGACAGGTGCTCATTGGCTTCCAAGGGGGGTGAAAACACAGCTCCCAGCAGCAAGGCGGGGGCTTGGGCAAGCCAGAGGAGAAGGCAGGGTTGCTGGGAGACTCTGGCTCCCTTCTGTGGAGCTGCTGATCAGACCTTGCCCCCTCTGCCTTCTCACCGCTTCAGCACTGTGATTATTTCCTCATCTGGCAGATGATCTCATCCCCCCAGCACCCGCCTGTGGGAGCGGTTTCCTCCCCCTGGAGGGGCCTCGGCCTCCAGTTGAGACAGATTCCCCCCCACGCCCTCCCAACTCCCACCCACCCCCCAGGATGCCAGCAAGACACCTCTGGCCATCCCCACCTCGTACTCTCTTGGTCCTGAGACACGGGGCTATCCCTGCCCAGGGTATTCAGACAAGGGCTGCCTGAACCTTTCTGACCTCCCCAACCATGTACACACACACACACACACACACACACACACACACACACACACACACACACACACATTCTGGAGACCTGCCCAGGTTCAGGACAATGAGACTCTGCCACACCTGATTGTATCTTCCTGGAGGAAATAAAACAAAGACAGCACCACCACGCGGGAACAGAGCTGGCCACTGGACATCCAAACCCAGATCCCAGGATGAGAAAAGGACAATGTCTAAACTCCTGCTGAGGGCGGCGGGCTGAGCGAGGAGGGGGCCTGGCCCGGCCACAAGCAAGGGCCAGGGCGTGGCAGTGCTGTGTTTGTGCAGTCCTCGGCTCGCCAGCCGGCCAGCCCTGGCCAGGTAGCATCGGGCTGACCTCAGGGTGGGGCGGGGCGAGGAAGAGGTGATGATCTCATTACCTCCTTAGCACTAAGAGAAAAAAGTAACCCGCGCAGAGGTAGAGGAGAAAGAAAAGACAGATGCAAAAATGGGAACAGAGACCAGAAAAGCTGTGTCTGAGGAGCAAAAGGTAAAACGCCCACTTGAAAGGGGTCTCCAGGTCAGAGGCAGCCCCAGGGGAAGCGGGTCCCTGCACAGAACCTTTCTCCCTTGGCAACAAAACACTTTTATGCAGAAATAACTCACCGTGGACATCTGGCAATTCCCACCCACCCTGGCCCTCCTGAGCTCTGGAATAAAAGTAACACCTGGAGCCCACCCTCGCCCCTCTGCCAAGCACCATTCTTTTTGCCTTGTGCTATTTTCCCCAGGGTTTGACAAAGTTTAATTGATGGAGTGAAACCAAAGGCGGCACAGTAGGTGCCAGGCCCCCAACTTCTCCCCACTGTGGTTGCTGTCTTGTTTTTGCCTTTTGTCTGGGAAGCCTGGAATCATTTGCATTTCATTTTGACTTACCTGCAGTTCGGTTAGAAGCGAGCCGCTCTCCTCCTCACTCCCTCAATTAGTGGTACCCTGGGCTTCTCTCAACATCAGCACCACCGCTCGCTCTCGCCATGACATCACCTCTGAGCTCCGTGATTGGCCAGCAGCGGGTTGCTTGGCAATTGGACAGTCTCCTCTGGTGGGGCAGGGATTGCCTGAGTGAGTAACTCTTAGCAGTCCAGGCCGTGGAGGATGATGTCAGACAAAGAGCCTGCTTTCTCCGCTGGGCTGCCGGGGTGCAGGGGGACCAGCGGGAGAGGGTGGCAATGGAGAAAAGGGGAGTGGTTCAGGGAAAATCAGGGCGAAGGCACAGTTTCGCGAGCTGGGAGAATGATGGATGATTTTGAAAACCTTTAGGTCTTTCAAATCTGGGGGTGGGAGAAGATGGAATCTCAAGGAGAAATTAAAAAAGAACAGATGAACCCTAAAAATAACTTCCCGGAGGGATCGGTGCCTGTTTCGGGCTATGTTAGAAGGGCTGGTGGGTTTGAGCACTGGACTCAGGAGGCAGGACGGGCTGCAGAAATCCCCAGCCCTGGAGCTGGGAGGGGCCCCACACAGGGGTCTCGGGACAGCAGGGCTTCCCTCGGCCACCCTGGCAAAGGTGTCAGCCACATCTCTGCTGTGGCATTTGACCAGCCCTGGTGGGTCCTCACGCTCTGTCCAGCCCACCTGGGCCTTTCACAGGGAGCCACAGGGAGGAGGACCGGCTGGGCACCATGCTGGCGACTCCTGGCTGTGGTGGGATCCTGGGGGGAGGTGATGGGTCATCGATTGTGGCTCCTTTAGTTGCCCCAGGGAACGGGGTGCCTCTGACGTGAGCTTCACAGGCTACTCACTCCCAGCCGGTCATCTGGGGGGAACAGGGTGGGGCATTTGGGGGGATGAGCCCCCTCCTCCAAGACACCCTCCTGATGAAAGCCCCCGTGATGTGCCCACCATTGCCACACTCCACCGCCCAGGCTGGCTTCACTCACTTTTCTTGGGGAGGGAGGTAATCATTCTATTGTGGTAAAACCTGCATAACATGAAATTCACCATTTTAACCGTGTCTAAGTGTGTAGCTCAGTGGTGTTAAGTACCTTCACATTGTTGTGCAGCCATCACCGTCTTCCCTCTCCAGAACTTTTGCATCTCCTCCGACTTCCAACCGTAACCGTTAAACAATAACTCCCCTTCCCCCTAAGCTCTGATCTACTTTCTGTCTATGAGTTTGCCTACTCTGGGGGCCTCGTATCAGTGGAATCAGACTGCATTTGTCCTTTCGTGTCCGGCTTCTTCCACTCGGCATGTGGCCTTCGAGGTTCATCCACGCTATAGCGTGTGTCAGAATTCCATCATCTCCCCCTTTCAAAGGAGGGTTTGTTCCACCCTCCACCACCACACCCCTGTTGACCGAGAGCACACATAATGGCAGAAAGTTACTTTGATTTCAGCCCATGCTTTGAAATTATTTTTTTCACTATAATAGCAAGAACGAGCATCTGACAATCACGGTTGGTGCATGGATAAGATGTGTTCTCTCTGCAAACCGTGCTGGGGGTGACTAGATTCTCAGGCCCTGGCTCGAGTCCCTGCCTGTGCCTCACTGCCTAGTGGCCTGTGTGGTTCTCCAGGGGGTTTTATAGGGACGTAGAGCTCCAGCCCCCACCTCTCATCAGGAGGGAGGGCACGGGGGGGGGGGGCTGCCCGCCTCTGGCCAGCCGTGCCTGGGGGTGGCCAGAATGATGAACGACCCCTGAGAGCCTCTGGGCTTTCCAAAGCACATTGGCGCGGGGTCTATGGTGTGAGCCCCTCAGCCGTGCTGCGAGGGCGGCAGGAGGAACACCGTCCTGTTTGGCATTCAGTGCGTGTCTCTGAGCAACACGCTTATCATGCACACCGCACGCCACCAGCCCAGGCCCCACGGCCCCCACACCGGCCCCTTGCAGAGGGAATCAGGATAACTAATAAGGATGTCAGAAGTGGTTCCCCCAACGTGTGGAGATGACAGAGGCCACACTGCACAGATGTGGAATTCAGAGTCCACGAAAACCCAAAACATGTGGCTGCCCTGGCTGTCAAGGGGTCCACTCCTCCCTCCGAGCCCGGCGAAGTCTGGAACTCCACAGATCTGCTGGCTCGGGAAGTGAGGGAGGGGAAGAGGAGACAGTGGGTTGCCATGGTGACGGCAGCCAATCAGAGAGCCTCTGCTGCCAGGGGAGGAGCGAGCATGGCCTGAGTCCCCCCAGCTGACCATGAAGGGTCAGGGAGAAGGGAACTGGACATCAGAACCTGAGAGCAGAGGCCAAGGTGGGGGGGAAGGATGACGGAGAGGGCTGCTCCATTTCTAGAATCATCTACTACCATTTGAGTCCTGGGCTGCGACGGGCTACACACACACACACACACACACACACACACACACCCACATATACACGATCAGCAAGTCTCACAACTGCCCCGTGGGGAAAGGATTACCCAGCCCATTTATAAAAGAAGCAGACTCAGGTGGGAAAGGCAACCTGCAAACAGCCTCACTGTCAAGTGGTGAGGCCTCGATTTGCACTTGGGTGGGAAGAGAAGATAATATTGGCAAGAGAAAGAGCAAGGCAAGCCGGGTAGAGCCACCGCCCCGAAGACTTACTGGGTGGGAGAGTCCCAGGGGTTCCCCTCAGGTGGCACAAGGCAACATGGTGATAAAATGAGGAAAGACGCACAGTTATTGTAGGAAAATGTGCCAAGCATCAAGTCCAAAGGTGAGGAGAGACCAAAACCAGAAAAGAAAACAGCAAGGTGGAAACTAGGAGGTTCAGAGGGGTGGGAGAAGGCTGGATGGGCATTATGGTCCCACACCTCAATATACAAGTCTCAATGCCCGTGAGCCTTGCTGGGAGAGGTGAGTTACCAGAAGCTGTTCCTGGGTAGCTTTGGGTTGGGCTGGCTACTTGGGCTCAGTCCAGCTAAATGCAGCAGCTGGACCTTAGTCAAAGGGTGCGTGGGGCACATGGTGCACACACCTGCAACATCACCTCTGCAGACGTCAGCTCCCACAGCTCAGGTGGCACTGTGGCAGTGACTCTGGGATCAGGCATGTGCGGCCATTCCCTGAGTTCCCATGTTCTGCCTGGCTGCATTGTGGGCACTGATTTATTCATCTCTGCCCAGGGATCCAAGGACAGTCACTGCCCAATGACTTGATTCAACATACAAGCCACTGAGGCACAAAGGAGCATGCCCGGTGCCCGGAGGAGTCTTGGCCCGTGGCAGATGTGGTCCTACTGTAGGGCCAGCTGAGCAGGCACTCTGGGGATGCTCAAGGGACCTCTGCTCTGCTCTCTTTCCAGCCCTCCGGAAGCATGGTCCTAGCCTCACATGGGAATTCAGAATATCTGGTGAACACATGTGTGTCAGTTTCACCCACACCAATGCAGTTTGTAAAGACGATAAAATATAAATGGGCATTTATTTTCTGCCTTTCTTTTAGGAAACTAAAGTTTGGGGTTTGGGGGACTTTCTTCTGTGGAATTTGTTGAACTGAACATTGTCATATATTTACTTAAAACATGTATGCATTATGTCTTTTTTTAAAATGTGAACACTGTCATTTCACCTAAAGTGGTTTTCCTGACTCACAAGCTTTTGTGACACTACTGACTTAGAATTTCTTTCAACCAATTAAAACACAAAGCAACTCGGCAAATTCGAATTCAAGCAAAGCCGAATTGCTGACGCTGTTTGTTTACACTGACGATTAGATTTGTAAACTAAATTGTAATGGTGGTTAATATTTATAACAACAACATACGCTGTTTATAAAAGCAACATTTATCAAGTGAGCTAAAACCTGTAAATCACTAAGAACATTGCTTGGTACAAGGTATGGGCTCAATGAATGTGAGCTATTATGACAACCTTAACTACAAAAGCAGACTACCCATGAGTCTTAGGTTTTCAAGCTTGTTTTTTAAAAAAGAGAGAGAACATATATTAAAATTTAAAAACAATCCAATTAGAAGATGGGCAAAATACATAAAGAGACATTTCACCAATGATGATATGCAGACAGTGAAAATGCACATGACAAAATATTCAGCAGTACTACCAGGAGGGAAATGTAATTTAAGACCATGATGAGGTATCACTCTACACCTATGAAAATAGCTAAGATAACAAAACAGTGACAATACCAAATCCTGGTGACTATGCAGAGAAACTAGATCTCTTATGCATTCTTGGTGGGAATATTAAATGGTACAGCCAGTCTGGAAAATAGTTTGGCAGTTTCTTTAAAAAACGAAACGTATGCTTGCCAGATCACCAAGCAATTGCACTCCTGGGCATTATTACCAGAGAAATGAAAACAAATTCACACAAAAACCTGAGCACAAATGTTCATAACAGTTTCATTCATAATAACCGCAAACTGGAAACAACCCAAATGTCCCTCCATAGGTGAGTGGCTAAGCAAATCGTGGCATGTCCATATCATGGAATACTATTCAGTGATGAAAAGGCATGAGTTATTGATACATGCAACAACTGGAATGAATCTCAAGGAAATTATGCTGAGTTTAAAAAATAAAAAGGAAAAAAGCCAGGCTCAAGAGGTCACACTGTATGATTTCATTTATCGCATATTCGCAAAATGATGAGATGATAGTGTTGGGAAACAGATTGGTAGTTATCGGGGCTTAGGAATGGTGGGGAAGAAGGGAGTGCCTAGAAGGGGGTAGCAGAGGGAATATCTTTGTGGAATGGAACCGTTCTGTATCTTGATTGGGGTGGTGGTTACAGAGCTCTACACCTGTGATAAAGCGACCCAGAACTATATGCATACACACTGTACTGACTTCCTGATTTGATAGTGTACTATTGTTGTGTCTATTATAACCATGGGGGAAACTGAGTAAGGGATTCTTGGGACCTCTCTGTACTGTCTTTGCAAGTTCTTCTGAATCTGTAATTATTTCAAAATAAGAAGTTACCAGAAAAGAAAAGACAAAAGGGAGTCAGGAATATTTCCTGGAACCCAAAGCAGAGGGTCCCTCCCAAGAAACAATAGTCAGGAAAGCAATCGTGGATCAGTTGTGCTCGCGTGTGCTTCCCCCCCCCCAACCCCGACCCCCACAAGGCTGCTTCCTCCTCCTCTCTCTGCAGACCTTCTCTGCTGCTCCTTGCTTGTGGTTGCCTTGCAGCCATGAAGGATGTCACTGCTTTCTGGTGGTGCTGGTATCCTTTGTAGTTGGGCCACACAGAGAAATCCATTAGTTCTCTCTGAGATTCAATACAAAACTCTCAGGAACACAAAATCAACCAGCGCTCTCTGCGCCTGGGGAGCACAGTGCCGTGGTACCTGCTGCCCGGAGCACCTGCCCCTCCTCCCGTCCTGCACGGAGGGGAGGCCCCGATCCCAGGCAATGCCGCTTTCTCCTCCAGCTCAGTCCCAAACTGCTCCCGTCTACAGAGGAAATGGTAAAAACTCACCCTCTATAGCCCACCTGATACAGAACACTGGAGACAGGCCGGCCGATAGCCACGAAACTGTCCCACCTTCCCGTGTGCGGGCTGGGGGTGTGAAGTGCATACTGCTCCCTGCTGGAGACACCGGACAACACCTGTGGCCCTCCACATGGTGACACCTGCTGACACCTGCAGGGAGTTCCTTGTTAGCCAGTGGAGCCACTCCAGGTTCCGCCCACAGGGATGGCATCCTTGTCCAGGTCCCCCAGGGCCACGCTGGGAGGAGACTGGGGAGGACCCGTCTGTCTGTCCGTGGTCCTGCGACGCCTGCTGAAAGGAGCACAGCCTCCGGGCCTGCCCTGCAGCTTGCCCCAGGGACCCAGACACCGTGTGTGGTTGATGTGTGTGGATCTAAAGACCCTGTTCTCCAAGCTCAAGGTTTTCTTGGCAGCACAGCACCTATAAAACCTTAATTGGCAGCCTGTCGCTTTAATTTAGGGAGACTCCATTTGCCGAAAGCCATTTCTAGACAGCTTGCTAAGCCGAGCAGGCAGAGCTGTCCCTGCCTCTGGGGCTCTGGTTTCTTAGAGGGGAGCCTCAGGGCAGCACCCATGTTCTCTGCTTAATGGGTTTTGCCTTAGGGTGTAGAGGGCAGCTGAGAAAGTCTGTCTTTGCCTCATTCTCGCAGCACTCAAACCCAAAGTGCGCTTCACGGTGGGAGGCATGCCTTGCCTGGCCCTGCAAGAGGGTGCGGCAGATGGACTTGGAAGAAGCCTGGATGGATCAGGGTTCTCCAACTCCCCTGGCCTTTCCCGCCTGTCCTTGTTCCAACAGCCAGAACCTCACTGTTTCATAATTCGTGCACCAAATTTAGTTCTCGATGTAGGTTGCTGCAGAGTATAACTGCTGCAGCTCAGTAAGTTCTGTGATTAACTTCGGGAACAGATGCTAAGTGGTCTCAGATCCTATACTGTGAGCAGAAAGGACTTCAGGGGCCAGGTTGCATAGCTGACCTCTTTTTCCCTACCCACTGTAAGCCAGACTGCCTCAGACTTGACGTCTTTCCCGTGCACCTTACTGAAGTCCCCGGGAGTCACAAGCACAGCCCGGCATCTTTCAACACAGCCTTACAAGACCCTAAAGCCTCAGTTTCAGTAGAAAAAATTGTCCAAGTTCCAAAAACCAGTCACAATAATTTCACCAGCTGTTTTAATCTGTATGTCACCAACAGCTGGTTTCCAAGAATGGTGGAATCCTTTTGTCCCCACCCTCTGGAATGGGTCAGTCCTGTGCAGCTTGATTTCCCAGTACCACTTTGCATCTCATTCAGAGTTTGTTTGGCTGCAAATTAATACAAATCTACTCCAAATTACCATAAGCAAAAACAGGAAATTCATTCAAGTTTAGAGGGATGTCATAAAGAAACCAGCACAAAAAGGACAGCTGGCTGGAACCAGGAATAATAGAAAGCCAACAGAACATGGGTTATCTCTCTCTCTCCCCCCACCTCTCTCTTCTCCCCCTCCATCCCCCTCCATCCCTTATTATGCATCCACTTCTATCTAATAAGCTATTTCCTTCCCTCTTCATAATAGACTCTCTCTGTGCTTCCAAACACTGGCCATCCCATGTTTCTTGGGGTGACAGAGAGACAGACTAGCCCTTTATCAATCCCAATTTTAGGATGTCCAGGCAAGAGAACCCATCTGGCCCCGTTTAGGTCAGGTGTGAGTGTCTGGTGACTCTGGCTAGGGGGCGGGTTGTGTAGTGCAAGTCTCCATGGAGCGGGGTACCGTTCTGGGGGAGGATAGCAGAGAGCCCAGTAGACAGCCCACATGTGTGCTCATCAAGGTTGGCAACCAACAAGGAAACAGTAACACTGAGCTCATTACAAAAGTGTCTTTGAACAAAAGGTCGTTGTCAATGGCAGAACACTTGCATTGAGCTAGACAAAAGAGAGAGAAGCTGGGATGGGAGGAATATTTGCCTCCTTACATTTGTGTCCTTACACGTGTCCTGGCTTCTAGCACCGGAGCTGCCTCTTCCCCATGGCAGAATCTCCAGGGAAAGACACCCCAAGAGATGTTGCAGCAGGGAGCTCACAGAAGGGCTGGAGACTGGGAGGTGATGGCGCCACCTTCTCCCCAGCCATCCAGCTCTGTCAGCTGCATGCTTCTGCGTGCAAAAGGTGCAGGATCCAGGGAGCTAGCATCCCCTCTGGGGTCATGCTAGCGCATCCCCTCCGTGCTCCACTCAGGAGCCCACAGAGACCAAGGGGGGAGGGGAGACTTGACCCCTCACCCACAGAACTGGGGTGTGAGGACAGGAGGGACTGGGAAGATCATACAGCAGTGTTAAAAGAAGATTGCATGGGAAGAAAGACACACAACCCCTCCACAATGGCCAGCAGAAAGCCACTGTGACTTTCATTCACCTTCCTTTGTAGTTTAGGGTCTGTTTCTTCCTGCTCAGTGGGTTCCCTGGGGTGGGTGGGTTCGTGGCTGATCACTGGGTCCTCTAGCGGCCCCAGGACAGGGGAGGCACACGCCAGCATCTTCATGTTGAGGTCCCTCCCCCTCAAGGTGATCCCCTTGGGCAGAATCTAAGACAACTGCAGGCAGCTTGTCACACAGGCTGCATCTGGTCCTTGGGATCCTCACACACCCTCTGTCCTGACCCATCTTGCAGGTGCCGGCAGGCTGTCCCCTGGCAGCAGCGTCCTTTCCCCTGCGGAGCCAGCCAGTCCCTGCTGGATTCCTCAAGCACCAGCTCCGGAGGTCACATAGGAAGATTTCCAGGTAGTTTGTTATGCTGGGGTAAGAGGGAGACATGCCCTTCATTCTCCAAGGTCACGGAAGCTTGGGGTGGGATTACAGCACACCAACAACATCCTCAAAGAAACCCTTCCTCTAATCCCAGCTCTGCCCTTTGGTTTCCCAACCTCTTATAGGCTGAAGGAGGGAGGTCAGCTGAGGTTTGCAAAACAGGCTGCATGCCCTGCTTTGAGGTCCCACTCCTCACTTTAGCGTAGGAGTGGCTGGCCCTGTTTTCATACCAACAATAGCTGCTGCACCTGATTCCCACACAGCTCAGGTGCTCCGCTACCTTCCTGACACACATTGCCTTATTTAATTTTCGTGATAAACCTGCCTGGTGGGAATGACTATCCCATTTTGCAGATGAGGAAAATGAGTCCGGGGGAGGTTAACTAACTCGGCCAAGATCACACTGCTGTGTGTTGGAAGTGGACGATGAATCTGGGTTTTCTGACTCCAAGACTGTATGCTGTGCTGGACCCAGGAGTAAATACTCTATGTAGGTTGATATTATGAAATGAAATCCATGACCATGTGGCCCCCTCCAAGGAGTTTACAGTCTGGGCAGGGCATATGTTACCCCTTCTCCTTCTCTTCTGCTCACTGGGAGCCCCTGCCTTCCCCACCCCACGCCGCCCCTCCTCCCGAGTCTTCAGCAGAACGTTGGCTGTATGCTCGCACAACATATTTCACTTATCTGCCTCTCCCATTAGACTACGAGATTTCCGAGGGCAAGGACCATGCCCCATTAACCTGTTATCCCCTGCATGTATCTCAGTGCCTGGCAGACGCTCAGAAACCATGGAATTAGGGAAATCATGAAAAAAATAAATAAACAAAAATGGAATAAATTGGCCTTGGATACCCCAGCCTGGACCTGAGGATTTGGTTACAGAACCCGATGTGGGGCCACCCGGTTTTCTCTGGGATGGAGAAAGGAAGAGGGGTTCATGTTCCCAGCCTGTAAGACGGAGGGGTTGGGCCGGGTCAGATCTAGAGCCTTTGTCAAGGGCAATCATTACAGCTCTTAAAGAGGCCGGAGAGAAGAAAGAAGGAAGACAGGGCACTGTCTCCATCTGCTTCCACTTTCCTTGAACTGGACGGAACATTCCAACAGAAACCCACGTGCAGATATTAGGAATTAATCCAGCAGGTTTCTGAGCCCAGAATACAGGAAAACTTCCCAGGAGGAGGAGAAGAAAGGAGAGAACTTTTGGGGACGAGAGCCGCCGGTGGATTCATGCCAAGCCAACAGACGCAAACTTACTATTTCCTGAGTTATCTGTTTCAAGTTTCGAATACCTTTCCCCAGAGGAGCTACTGGAATCCCACCCGTTGTAATTTAAGGTGCACCCTCATGGCCTCCAGGGGAGGCTGTAACAGAGTCTGCAGAGGAGAAGCCCACATGGCCGAAAGGAAACAGGACCCATCTCAGAGCTCTCTCTTTTCGGAGGGGGGAAAATTGGCGGGAATGAGAATCAGTAAACATCCTGGTCCATTTACTTTGTTGCTGTGGGTTGACAACTTTAGTGTCATTTTTATGGTGTCTGGGGAGAGGCTCCCTAGGAACGGGCACAGGGAGTGTGTCCCTGGGGCAGGAAGACACAGGTCACACTGAGCATGACATCACCCTGGTTGGCTGAGGCCCTGAGGACTCCAGCGATGCTCTCAGTCCCCCAGGGGTGCTGCTGGGCTGGTGCCCCAGGGACCACGCAGGGCTGCAGGTCTCTTGGCAACGAGCACCATGGCTGTGGAAGTCGGCCCCTTCCCACCGGGCTTTCCTCCTGCAGAGAATAACTTCTCATGGCTGGGGGCTGAGGAAGAGAAAGAGGAGAAACCTGCTCTTGACCATACCTTGACCCTCCTTTAAAGCCTCCAGTGGCTCCCCAGCACCTACTGGAGAAAGTCCAAACCTCTCAGCATGGCTCTAAGGCCCTCCACAGGCATCCTTCCTGCCCTCCACCCTCCAGCCCTGCCGACAGGTACAGACCCACCGCACTAGTCAGGGGTCTCCAGCAAAACAGAACACGGGATACAAATATGCACATGGATATGCACAGACAGACACTAACACAGGAGCTCCAGTGTCCAAGGGCAGGAGAAGATGAATCTCCAGCTGGAGCATCCACCCTTCCTCTGCCTTTTTGTCCAGCTGGAGCCTTCAACACGCAAAGGTGAAGGCAGATCTTCCTTTGTACTCAGTCTACTGATCCCAATGCTAATCTTACCCAGACACACCGTCAGAGACACACCGATAAATACAGTGTTGCCAGCTCTCTGGGCATCCCTTAGCCCAGTCAAGTTGATAAGTAAAATTAACCATCACACCCATCCTACACATTGAATTTATTTTCAATCTGCAGCAAAATACTTTTGGTGCCCCAAAGATGCCACACCATTTCCCGCCACCCACCTTTGAATACACTGTCATTCCTCGTGCCCAGGGTGACCTCCCTCACCTCTGGCTGGCTGGCTCCTGCTTGCACGTTAAGTCCCAGTGCATACACCATCCCCCCTGGGAGACCTCCCTTGACTCGTGAAACAGTTATCTCACCTCTGTGTTTCCCAAAGCACATGATGGTGATAATGACTCAGAACAGCTAACAGAGAGCTGGATGTGAATCTAGCATTTTCAAGGGGGAGCACACAGGGAGAGTGGAATTATTATGTTATGAAAAAGCAAAGCATAATGTTGGAAGTTTAGATGTTAAAGTAAACAAACATGGAAAAGAGACTTTGGAAATGAGTGGGGGTTTCACTGTAGTCCTCATTTCACACCACCGTTTGGTTACTGAGTTGCTCTGCATATTTTTATTATAAAGCTTAGTGTTTTGTTTTCTGACTTTAAAAGTAGTGTGTCCATTGTAGCAATTTTTAAAATGTGGATTTACAAAATTAGAAGATTAAAGTTGTTCATAATTCCGGCTCCCGGGTACCTTCCCACAAGCAGAGATTAGAGGCCCATGATAGAGGAATTTGGCATGACCAGTCCCAGCTTATTTCTGATATGCACAGCCACACAAAATGCAGACATGCAACACTTTAGCACAGAAACAAAACTTCCAGCTGTGACTAACTAGGACTCTGGCTCCCTCTTGAACCTGTCACCCAAAGCTTCAGGTCCTCTCAGTTGGGAAATAAAATATAGAATAAATGAAAATGTTCCTTCTGTCTCTTCATTTTGGTTTGGGATCTAGGCAGAGAACTATCCTAGAACCTATATTTATTTCCTCATATATTCTGAATTCAAGCCCTTTGTCAGATTGTATGTATGGCAAATATCTTCTCCCACTCTGTGGTTTGTATGATTATTTTTTATTTTATTTTATTTTTTTTAAATCTTTTTTTGTATGATTATTTTTTAAATGGCTTCTTTTGATGAGCAGAACTTCAGGTAGTTGAGTTTATCAATCTTGTCATTATAGTCAGTTTTTCATGTGTGTGCCTTATTTATTTCCATACACAAAGGTCATGAAAAAACACATATTTTTAAAGCCACCACATAGAGCATAGAACACTTTTTAAAAAATCATTATATACAAAACCATAAAGAAAGCATCAATAATTACAAAGAGCAAAAATTATACAGGCTGCATTCTTTGACTTCAGTGAACAAAAACGGCTTAAATAAAGTTTATGGTAACATATACAGTCACTAGATAAAAAATAAAAGCCTTCCAAGTTATCAGGAGAAACATATACATGTGCACGAACAAAGCAAACACATACACATAGTAAAATATAAAAAATTCTGAACACAGTAAAAACAGAATTCATAATATAAATCTGGCACACAATTAAGTCATCAAGCTTATCTGTCATGCTAATTATTACAGATGGGCTTAGCTTGCTTAATAAAAAGAATGAACTCACTATTTGATATGATTTGATTTTACTGATATGTGTAAGGATAGTTATTGTAGCATTATTTGTAATGGTAAATATTAGAAATAACCTTAATTTTCTGCAAAAATCAGGTGACCAAGTAAATTATAAATTCCATATGGTGGGACATTTTACAGCTCTTAAAAAGAATGAGGTATTAAATAACCCTATATGTATTCAATAAAACATGATCTTCAAGACGTATGACGTTTTAAATATATTTATAGTCTGTAACTATTTTGTGGATAAAAAATAAAGTGTTCATTTTTAGAATATCTTTGGAAAGATCCACAATAAGCCAGTAATAGTGGGGAGAGGAAGTAGGGAAGAGAAAGAAACTTATTTTCACCATCTTCCCTTTTGAATTTTTCATTTATACCCAAGTGAATATTACTAATTTCAAAAATTTAATAAAGGAATTTGAATAAACTTTTAATTAAAACTCTAATTATTTTAGCTAAAAATAATTAAAATTCAAATTTTTAATAAATAACAGACTAGTTGAATTGAACTGACAAATAATTATGTAAGATATTTTTTAAGTGGTCAAAGAATTACCTCCAATAACGTCTCTGGTTCTTTAAACTTCCCAGGAACCTACTACATAAATCGCATGGCACAGATAAAATAGAGAACGCTGGCTAAATGCACTGCAAAAGTAACAGAACACGGAAACAAAAGCCTAATAAAGATAGCATAATGGAAGAAAACTGTACATCCACTTATGTACATAAGGAAAAAATATTCAAGAAAATATTGTCAGATTGACATTAAAGATCTTGCAAATGGATTAGAAAAAGTTAAATATCCCAACATAAAAATGGGCAAAGACGACAGATAATTCAGAAAAGAAATATGAGCCCAATGGATACATTAAAAAAAAAAAAAAAGACATGGTCAACATCACTAATAATAAGGGAAATGAAAAAAGTCAAAAAGATTCATGAGCTATCATTTTGTACAAGATTATCAAAGATATAAAAGATTAGAAGCACCCAAGTCTGTTTAGGGTATGAAGAATTGAACTGCATGGACGGCTTACAACATTTCTGAAGGGCCATCTAGCTGAGTGTATTTTCATCTTTTACACAGGAGTTTTCCTTTTAGGAATTTATCCTAAGGAATTAAGTGAACAGGAGTCCTACAATACAATGTATATATAAGTGTGTTCATTCCAGCAGTGCTTTAGAGTGACCTGAGCGTTTTTAAATGAATTATGATATACTCAGGACAATTCTTTGCAGCCAGTAAAATTGATGACATAGATTTACATACTGGAAAATAATGCACTTAAAAAATGTCCATTTAATTGACAAGTTTCGCAGCTACTGAATACTATGCACTTGAAGATTATTTAATGTCAAAGGAAAATTCTCACAGTAAGTGAATAAAAAGTGCTACAAAAAATATGGTGTGAGCTAATTTCTGTATAAATCTCACACTTTTGAGTTTAAAGATATAGGAAGAAACTGCATCGAAATGTTTAGTATTAACTCTGGTGGAATTCTGGATGATTCTTTTTTCAAATTTCTGAATGCACATACATTACTTTTATACCTTAATTATATATCTATACCTATATCTACAAAACCTGGCACTATCTGCTCTCACACCGTTTATTTCCGTTTCCACCTCCTCGCTCCTCTACCAAAGCAAAGAGTAGCCAAAAAGGTGAAGGGCATTGTTTCTGCCGGCCCCTAAGGCTTAGGAAGAGTTAATTAATTCCTAATTAATTCCTTAGCCTGGGAGGGGCAACTGACTTCAGATTGGATGATGGTGACATCATGCCCGTTGCAGGAGCCAATAGTAGCGTTCCTGCTCACTACGTGTCTTAGGACCCGGATGTCCCCAGCTGTGTAGAAGTGGTAGTTTCCCACCGTGGGCACCCGCCCCGCCCACCTGGCCCTTCCGGCGGTGCCTGCTCGGCCCCAGTTCCTGTCCCCACCCCTGTATTCCACAGCGTCACCACTTTTTCCTTCCAGCCACCTTTGCGCCTTGTTTTTCAGCAGGTGACTCTGTGTCCTCTAAGACAATCCAGGATTCCCACTGAGTCCCCGCGATTGCTTCCTTTTGTCCCCTTGTTCTTCTCATCCCGTCCGTTGGGACCCAGCCCAGCGGTGACACCTCCTCTCGCTCGTGTGTTCAGGCTTCCCCTTGATACCCTCATAGTTCTTAAAAGAAAACCCTGTGTCAAGGGCACCGAGAAACATTACCTAATAGCCAAATCTAACAGGCTCTGGTTTTCATAACGTTACCTTTTTTTTCCCTGGAAATGTAATGCTTTCTCACTTTGCAAGACAGAGGAAAAGGAGTAGGGGAGGGAGCAGAAAAGGAAAATCGTGTGCAAGCACATCATCCAAAAATATCTTTGGTTAACAATATTGGGTATTCCCTTCGAAAATATGACAGATTTCCAAATTTGGAATTGCACTGATTATAGTTTTATGTTTAGCTTTAGTCAAGTAAATGCTTCCTCGTGTCTTTAAATATTCTTAGTTTTTTGGGTGTTTCTTTTTTTAAAGAGGCTTCATAGTATTCCAGGATGTGGAATAATTGATGTAACTCTTCCCCTACTCTTGGATATTTATGTTCACTATTTTCTATTTTAAATAATTCTGTGATGAACAGGAATGGATCTTTTGTATGTATTTTCTTGTTCCAATGTTCAAATACTTATTTCCTTAAGACAAAAGTGAAATGATCATTTTAAAGGTTTTTGTACTCCCCAAAATATTCTGGTTAACTGTCTTTTCTTCTTATCCCAAATTAAATTAAAATCACTTTGTCTAATTTCAAAACCAGGCCTCTAGGCATTTTGCATTATGACTGCTTATTCCAGTTAATTTTTTTTTAATTTCAGTAAAGGTTTATAGTTCTGTTTTAAAATTTAAGGTACATTATATTTTACTTGCTATTATGAATGGAATCTTATTTCCATTATATTTTCTCATGGGATACTGCTGACAGAAAAAGTGTTCATATTTCTAAATTAATGTCATTTGGATTCATGTCACCAAATCTCTTATTAGTTCTAATATGTTTTCAGTTGATTCTCTTGAATTTTAAGGCAATTAGTACACCAGCAAACTTGCAGTGTATGTCTAAGATCTTGCCATATATACATTTTTTTCAGTAAAAAATGTCCCTTTGTGTCTCATTTTGTCCTTTTCCTTTTCATTCCTGTCTGAAATTTTTGGCAGTCTTATTTTCTTTCTGTTTGGATCTGTATTGTTAGGAACCAGACTCCTTGCTACTGGGCTTCATTTGGTCATTTAGTTTGAGATTATTTTTTAATAAGTAGCTGATAATAGGATTGGGTTTTTTTTAAATTTAATTTGAGAATCTTAGTTTTTAAATAAGAATATTTAAGCAATTTGTATTTCAATGATTATATTTTATTTTATGGTTCCTTATTTCCTTTGTTTTCATTCTTGCTGCATGGACTTTTTTCTTTCTATTTTTCCATGTTTCAGAAGGAATGTATGCTGCTATTTTAAAAGTCTCCTAGTGTTTTAGTGTTCTCTCAAAACAGCCTTTCAATATATACTTATCTCAATATCAGAAGTACAGAATAAAACAATATTTATTCTTTAAAAATCTGTTCCTTTCCTATATATGGCGATTTAAGAAACTTTATTCCCCTTACCTCCAAATTTTCTGGGTTTAGTTACTGTAACCTGGAGTTATATAATCAGATCGCTGTTATTAAATTATATTTAACATTATATATTACATATCACCTCTTCCAAGAATAACTTTTGACATTTGCAACGTAACACACATTCAATTAAATTATTCCAAGTAGGGTCCCTTGATGGCATGTTTTCTGAATCCTACATTTTGAAAATGTCATTTTACCTTTGCACAACTTGTCTGGATATAAAATTCCAGATGGTTCATAGTCTTTGCTCAAGATTCTATACATATTTCCCCATTATGTGTCTTTTGGTAAACCAGATTGATTTTTATTCCATGGTAAATAACTAGGTTTTTATTGTGCTGTTTTGCTTTGTAGTCTTGGATGTTAGTAGAATTTATTTTGTATCCTATAATTTAAAGTATTTGCCATAAATTTGTTTGGAATGTAATAAGCACTTTCAATCTCCAGTTGCATCAGTCATTTCAGTTCCAATTTGTTCAGATTTTTTTCCTAAAATTTTTAAGTTAGATTTTAATTTTCTGTCCTCCATCTCTTCTTCTTTTCTTTTTCTTATTTTTTTTAAGTCCGTGTCCCCTGTCTTCTGGCAGTGTTTCTCAAGTTTGTCTTCCACATTACTTTGTTTTTCTCAGTCTTAGTCACAATTCTGTTCTTGACTGTCTTTCTATGGGGTTCAAGTTGGCTGTGACCTTCTCAGTTCCCCTGCAGTTCTGCCTTATCTCACCCACTTTCTTTTCATACTTAGCCACCTTTCCTCTTCCTCCCTCTGCTCCTGTTTAAATACAGATGACTCCTGATTCAGGATGACAAAGCTTTCTCCCAGGTGCTGCAGATGGCCTTCTAAAGAGAAATATTCTTCCAATAGTCTTCAGGATAATTCTTCCCCTTTGTCCTCATGTCGTTTTTAATTAATAGACTCAACATCAAAGAAGGTGAAATCTAATTAGATTCCCTCAGCTCCACAAAAGACCCACGTTCATGGATACAGCTGAAGGCAGTTGTGGTGCCCCAGCTCCCGGCTCTCTCCCAGCTTCTCTCATCCTCAAAGTGGGGAGGCCCTGCTGTCTGGAGCTGGGGAGGTGGGAACTTTTTGGGGGATAGGATCTCGCTCTGTCACCCAGGCTGGAGTGCAGTGTCATCACTGCAGCCTCTAACCCTCAGGCTCAAGCCTCAGCCTCAGGGTGTAGCTGGGACTACAAGCATGCGCCATCATGTCCAGCTAATCTTTTTTATTTTTTTTAGAGACAGAGTCTCACTGTGTTGCCCAGGCTAGTCTCGAACTCCTGGGCTCAAGGATCCTCCCACCTCGGCCTCCCAAAGTGCTGGGATTACAGGCGTGAGCCACCGCACCCGGCCTGGAGACAGGATCTTCTTCTCCTATAACTCTCCTGAAACTGAAAAGGTACGTTGACAAAAACACAAACAACAAACTACAAACCCACATGCGCCCTGGAAGGGGCCCTTCCTCTCTCTGCCTGTTTTGCAGGGTATGGCCCTTCCAGGATGCACCGTGATGCTGCCGGTTCCCCCTCCTTACTGCTCAGTTGATTCTGGGATGTGCAGCTGACTGGGTGTGGCAAGAGGAAGAGCAGGAGGAAACAGTATTCCTGGCCACTTCGGAAAGCAGCTTGGGAACAGTAGGGAGTTAGGGCCTGTAAGGAAACTCCCTTGATTAAAATAATGCCCTGACCCTCAGGAGCAGGGCTCGATCTCACAACCTCAAGTTTTGTTTTCCAAATTCACTTTTCTCCTCAGGGGTCGATTCATTCATTGATGCATTCACTCAACAAACACTAACCACAGTCAGCTCCCCCGTTGCGTGGTGCTGATGTGCAGAGCCCGGGGTGGGATTCCGCCTTCCATCCCTGCAGCTGAGGCCAGGCTCTTGGAGAGCAAGAGGGAGTAATGCAGGAGTAGCTTAGGGGCAAGACCACCTCATCAGAGCCCCAAAGTCCAACATCAGCACCTCAGTGGCATCTGAAGGATGGACAAAGTAGCTTGCGGTGTTTCTGGGTGGCTGCTAAAAGCCCAGCTCCAATAGCTTTAGAGTTAGGGGCATCCCTCCCAATTTCTGCCAGCAGGTGGGTTATCCATCACTTTTTGTGGGTGGTGAGTGTTCCCATCTTTCTAGTCTTCACTGATGGTGGGAAAATCCATGCCAGGGGCCGCAAGCTGTATGCCGCCTTACACTGGAGTCAGGGAATTATTTTCCACCCTCATTTTACCTGAAATCTGGGTCTCTTGACGCTGCTGCTCACCACTTCTTCCTTCAACGTGCTTGTTTTTGCTTCTGCTATGCCTCCTGCCGCCGGTTCCACTTCTGCTTCTCTATTCACTGCTCGTGTCCCTAATGTCCCTAACCCGAATCCTCGGCCCAGCTCTCAAGTGAGTCAGTGCCCCCATTCTGTGTCTCCCGTGCAGACCCTGAGCTGCAGAGCTCTGCATGGAACGGCCTCCTCTACGCCTCCACCTGAAAGTCCCACAAACACTGAACCCACCCGACTCCTCACCTGGTGCGTTCTGCCCACGACACTGCCTGGCAATCCCGCCCCCTCCAGTATTTCTCGTTGCCCGTTTCTCCCCACGCCCTGTGCCTTAGTCCAGGCCTTCATAAACTGAACTGCCACAACGATCCCACATCTTTGCTGCAAACCCCAGATGTTTTGGGGTCTGGGGACCATAACTCCAAGAGACTTTGAGGTCCAGCTCTGTTACTGATTAGTCATGTGACCTTGAACAAGCCCCCTGGACCCGTTTCTTGAGCCTGTCTCACGGTGGTTGGGGGGCAGTGGGGATTAACATAGACAGGGCACATAGAATGCTGTGTAACCAAACAGGGAGTTATTGCAGGACTGCGTTAGCCATGGCTGGCTTGCAGGGGAGGGTAGCACACCAACATCCATTGAACCCCGAGTATATGCTATGCCTTTGGGGGGCGCTATTCATGCACCACCTCCCCCCATGCTCAGGGCTCCATGCTGCTGCCCACCCAGAGGGCAGGGGAGGACACACATCAGCATCCCTGGAAGAGGGCGGAGATGGGGCCTGGCTTCCCAGACCCTCCAACTCGTTTCCATGTGCATTTATGTTCCTCCTGGGTCCACATTGTTCTCAGACTGTCTGTTCTCTGAACTATATTATGCAAATCCCAGCCAGCCCTGTATCCATAGAAACCAACATCTCCCATCTTCCTCTGCCTGTTCCCTGGCAGAAGAAACCCACCCAGTGACACCCACAAACAAGGACAAACAACGCCCCACAGCAGGAGAGCTTCCCTCCACCCCGGGCCACCGGACTGTAGTAGTCATTGGACCCATCTCGCCCCGTCCTCTGATCACGGGCGGGGAAGGGATGGGTGGTCAGGCCGGTGTCAGAAGCTGCATTTTCCTTTTGAAATCTTGAAGGGAGATGGTACAATCCCAGTATCTCTCATCACCAACAGTCATCTCTGTCCAATCCAAACTGCTCCACCGCTGCTGGACGTTAAGGTCATCCTTACAGCAGACATGAATCAGTATTTGTCATCGTCTTTAATCTCACACATACATCAGTCACCTCTGGAACATGACAACACCATTTTATCATACATAATCAATTACTAATTTTATGAGCAATTTTTCAAGACTGGCTCCTCTCTCCAATAACCTTTCTTATGCCTAAAACATTGTGACTCACTAGTCTTTTTTCTCCAGGCTCAAAACATGAGGCAGAGCTTCTGGGACAACACCCAGGTTCCTGAATATTGGCTGGCAGCAGCGCCCTGAATCAGCAGTCCCCACTGTATGCAAGTGCCCAGGTTTCCCTGTTTACAGAAGAGAAGTTGAATGACTCTATCAGTCCTGCAGTTACTTAAGCAGCAGAGCCAGGTAAGACAACAGTAAACTGTCACCTGCTAAGTGTATGCCTGACCCCTGTTTTAAATATTTATAGATTTGCTCATTTAATCTCATAACTACCCTATACGGTAGGAACTCTTATTATCTCTATTTTCCTCATGATGAAACTAAGACACAGAGAGGTTAAGTAACTCTCCCAACGTCACACAGCGGTTGAGTTAGAGTGTGAACCCAGGTTGTCTGATACCCTATCCCAGCCTCTTATCCACTGGGTACCTTTGTGAGGATTGAGATTTTTAAAATGTATGTTGAGGCCTCAGATTTAATGTTTCCACTTCGCTTTTTCTCTTTGTTTCAAAATCCTAGGGTAAAATATTTTAAACAAGAACAAAAAGCAAAATCCACCAATTAAACTGACTGCATGAAAACATCCAGGATGAGCCTTCCCCTTTGAGAGAGAAATGATTTTAATAACACCCTCTGAGTCTTCTCCTCCTGGTTGAGCTGCTTAGGGATAGAGCTGGAGTATCTCCTCTTAAACTACAGCGTAGCAGGGGAGCCAAAATATACTTATAAACAGAGTATGTGCTATGCATAAAACATGCCGGCAAGGATGAAACCAAACCGGCACTATGGATTGCCTACATGGAGGGATGCTGAGTGTTTGGGCTGAGGAAGGGAAGAGATTGTTCTAGTACATGTTGTACCTTTGGTTTCCAGCCATGTAAACGGATTATCTAATCAAAGAACACAAATTAAGGACACGCTCCTGCTTGCCTTTTTGTGAGGATGTCTGTGCCTATAACTTCGAGTCCTGTTTTTCTCGGTTAGTACAACAAAACCATTTTCTCATGTTACTGAAACTTTTCATAAATGTAAGTTTTATAGACACGTCCTTGTTAAAAATCCCAACATAGATAACTTAACATTTCTCAATGTCTCACCTTTCTTTGGGATTCCTCATTATCTTGAATCGTAATTTCAACATACAGAATCTCCCATTTTCTGAATAATTAGCCAGTGTGTATTAATCCTGTATCAGGTTTAGGGTATAATACTTGGCATTTTTATTAAAACTTGCCGGAGCCAAGAAGGAGGACTGGGGGTGGGGTGGGGGCGGGGCAGGTGCTGCAGGCAGGAGGGCAACAGAGCCGGCACCAGGAATGTGCCCAGGAAGGCCAGGCAGCATCTGTGTAACCAGTGGTGATAACAGTGGCCGGCACCGATGGGGAGGGCTCTTGCATGTCACCCTGAGGAGCTGGAAGATTCCTGCCAGGGCCCCATCTCAAACCACAGGGGCTATGAAAGACTCCCACTATTCCACTATTGTGATATTGAACCAACCATCAAACTGTTGAGAGAAATTTCATTCTCCACCAGCAAGAGGAAGAAAGAAATGGCCCTTGTGCACCAAATTCCGACCAACTAATAACTGGTGGCTGACGTGCAGGTGACAGGGAGCCAGGGAGGTCAGCAAGGGACCCTCATGTTCTCTTGTTTGGTGCTCCCAAGCCTGCTCCCATGGCTCCGTTTCTGAAATGCTCAGCATGCCCTAACCCTAACCCTGCATTACACCTTCAGGATGGGGTGGGGGGGTGGCGATCCCCATCTCTAGAGGAACAGATGAGCTCGGGCAGGTGAAGGGTGTGCCCAGGGGGTGCAGCACGTAAGTGGTAGAGCCAATACGCCCGGCAGCCAGAGCAATCGAGGTCAGGACATTCCAATGACAACAGTCCCCTGGTAAAGGGTAACGGGAGCCTGGACTGGCTGGAACTCTGTGTGTGACAGAAGTCAGGAAACTCCAGGTGCAAAGGCAGAGCGGGTGACGGTGAGCTCTGAGAGCTGCCCCTGAGGAATGCGCTTGGGCAGGTGGGCAGCAGGGTCCCGGGGGTGGCAGGGGAGGCTGAAGGACGGTGCATCCGGCCGCAGTGCGCGGGATGGACTGAGCAGCACAAGGGGCTGGACAACAGGAGGCTTCCAGGGGAGCAGCTGCATCACGCCGGACGCAGTAACAAGAAGGGGTGTGAGATGGGGTGAGTGGAAGGCGAGGGCAGGAGAGGGTTTAAGGGAAGAATTAACGGACTCTTGGACTAGGGCTTCCTGCCGACAGAACAACCGCCCCATCCCTGAGCCAGAATCCAGAACTTAGAATATACAGACTTAGGGCAATGTTAAAAGTTAAGATTTCTAGGATACGTAAGCAACAAAAGAAAACTAAAAACTGGACATCATCAAAATTAAAAACTTTAGTGCTTCAAAGGACAGCATCAAGAAAATGAAACAGCTCACAGGATGGGAGGGAAGTTTTATAAATCTTATGTCTGATAAAGGGACTGGTATCTGGAATATATAAAGAACTCTTACAACTCAATAATAACGACAACCCAATTAAAAATGAGCAAAGGAACTGAAGATAGTTCTCCTAAGACAATATACAAATGGCCAGTAAGCACAAGAAAAGATGCGTGATATCATTAGCCATCAGGGAAATGCAAATCAAACCACAAGGAGATACTACCTCACCCCCACTAGGATGGCTAAGTTAAAAGACAGAAAGTAGCAAGTGCTGACAAGGATGTGGGGCAATCAGAACACTCACACACTGCTGGTGGGAATGAAAAATGGCACAGCCACACTGGAAAACAGCTTGGGAGCGCCTCGAAGGGTTCCACAGAGTTACTATATGATCCAGCAAATCTCCTAGGTATATACCAAAGAGAACTGAAAACATGTGTCCACACAAAAACACGTACGCCAACGTTCATAGCAGCATTATTTGTAATAGTCGAAAAGTGGAAACAGTCCAGATGTCCACCAACTGATGAATGGATAAAAGGTAATACTGTATATCATTCCATACAATGGAATATTTATCCAACAATAGAATGGAAAAAAGTCGGACACCTGCTACAACATGGATGAACTTCTGCTTATAAGAACACTGAAAGGAAAATAGTGGGTTTTAGCTCAAATATCATTTTTTTTAAAAAAAATAGGCCTAGGCTATTCAAATTATCATGTTTGTTTAAAAAAAACTCTTTCAATATCTAAGGTGAAAATAAAAAAACATTTTTAAAAGTTTATTGTATGCACACTAAGAACCAGGTTTAAAAAATGTTTATTGCATAACTGACAAAATAATTTCCAGTCAAGTTTATTACATAGAAATTCTATTTGACGGGCCGGGTAGTTTCTAGTGGAGGGTGTACGTTCTCAGACGTGTTTGGCTCCCGAAGTGCTGAAGCATCTTCAACCAGGCGCATGCGCTCGTTTGCCAACAGCCTCACCTCTCCCAACCCACCCGCTTCACAGGGCGGTGGCATTTCCTCCCTGGCCCTGCTTTTTATGTAACCAACGTATGTACACATTTATCACCAACTAAGAGGCGTGAGTCATAAGTTGTTTGAAACGGTGTTGTGAACTGGGGGTACAGGCAGGAGGCAGGACTCCGAGTCCTCGGCCAGGAACGTGCCCCCAATTTTAACACTGCTCTTACGACGCCGCTCCCTGGGACACATTCAGTTGAAAATTACAAACTCTCTGGAGGCACGTGTGAGAGAGAACAAGCACAGGTACAAGCCTGCAGGCACGTGGAGGGAGAAGAAATTTGGGATGAAAACGCAAGTAGCAGAGCAAGAATGAGCAGGGTGAAGTCGGCGGAGAAGAGCAGGTGGTACCTGCCACCCTCCCCTCGCACACAGCACCTAGGGCAGCAACCAAGGTGCCACCCCTGGGGGACAGCCCTTTCCTTTCTTCCTAACTGAAAAGGGCCCCCCCCCTTTCCTTCCCTTGTCGGGCTGACGAGAATGAACCAGGGGAACTTCCTCCACCACAACCACGGAAGGACGCCCTGGTCCAGCCCTGTCTCATCCACAGGTGAGGACACTGAGGCCCCAGGGAACGGGCCGACACCACTGTTGTAAAGATTTTGTTTTTAAGTGCTCCAGAACCCTCTGTTCAGAGGAAATCATCCAAGAGGTATAGATATAAATCAGAGCTGATCTGATGGGAAAGGAGAACCCGCAGAGAAGTTTTAGAATACTGACATACAATAAAAGACAAGCCAAGCCCTGGGTCCTGTCCCAGAGTCAGGGCAGCAAGCCCTGCAGGAACTGTATCTTCTTATTTACTGTATCCCTGATGCTCTGGCATCTGGGACCTCACTGGCCCTGGAGAGACTGCCCCTCCCAGGCCAGCAAACACCTCGGCTGGAGCAAACCAGGCCACCCAGGGCTACACCCCCACCACCTCCTGTACCTGCCTCTCACAGGGCTCTCTCCGTCCAAGCCAGTATTCCCTTGTCCTGACCATCCCAGCGCCAGGTAGCAGACAGCCAGGGGCAGCCACTGCCCAGAGCTGCTGAAATCACTCCAGCCAGCCAATCCTAAGCCTGTCCACCTTGCCCTGCCCGTTCCTTCCTGAGGAAAGCACAGTATAGTCTCTCAGCCGGTGTCCCCCAGTCCTCCACCTCCTGACCAACCCAGTATTTCCTACGTGCCCTGTGGCCTGGCCTGCCCTCTCCTCCAGGGAACTGTGAGTGACAAACGATCTTTCCAATGGCAGTAATGGCAGTACGTCTCACGATTGGCTGATCGCACCTGATAACAATAAAATCTACACTTTAACACAAGCCCGTTCTAGAAGCAAACATTATCCCCGGAAATCCTGGAAGGAGGATTCAGAAAATTTATACCCTGAAGGCGCCAGGGCTCTGGGGAGAGCCTGCCCGGCGAGGTACCCCCTGGATGGCTCCTATTGTGGGCAGAGGAAGGGACCAAACATAAAGAGAGGCGCAGGGCCTGGAGTCACGGAAAAGGACGAGTCTGGAGGGGAGGAAGACCCCGGCCAGGAGGCGGAGGCAGAGCGGTGCCCGGGTGAGTGCGGGCACGAGGGAGGGCGCAGAAAGAGCAACAGGGCCGTGGCACAAGACCGGGCAGCGCCGGGAGGGCTGGGCCAGCTCAGCCGTCCAGTCCCTCCTTGACGCTGACGCGCAGGGGGCAGATGCGCAGGGGCTCCAGGGGCCCGTCCCCCCGCGCGCCGCCCAGGTAGAAGTAGGGCCGCACCGCCCCGAAGCGGGCGTGGAAGGTGTACAGGTGGCAGTGGCGCTCGGCGTCGTAGAAGGACAGCTCGCCCTCCTCGCACTCCAGCTCCACGCGCAGGCGGCGCGGAATGGCCAGGACCAGCGGCGACGTGGCCGGGTCCGAGGTCACGCAGTGGTCCCCCTCCACGCCCTGCGTGCGGCACACGTACCAGAAGCCCGAGCGAGTGTCGTGGTAGCAGCTGTGCGAGTGGCCCTCGGCGCCGGCGTCCTGCCGCACCCGCACCACGCCCACCCGCCAGCTCTGCAGCCCCCCGAGCGCCACCTCCCAGGCGTGGGAGCCCTGCGAGAAGACGCGGGAGCCCAGCAGGCAGGGCGCCGAGGAGAAGCGCTCCGGGTTCTCCACCTGCACGCGGTAGCCGTGGTTGGTGACGCTGGTGAGGTCGTCGGACACGGAGAGCCAGCCGGCCGCGGTGTTGGGGTCTAAGCTGAAGGGCACTGCCAGAGAGGGGAAACGGGGAAATCAGCAAACCTGATGCCCCTCCCCTCCGCCACGCCGACCCCAAGCCCCACTTTGTCTACTGCCTGGAGCTGAGGGGTGGTGTTAAGGGTTGGACTGTGCACCCCAAAAAGATACGTGGCCGTCCTAACCCAGTCCCTCACAACCTGACCTTATTTGGGAATGAGGTCACTGCAGATGTATTAGATAAGAGGAAGCCAGGCTGGAGAAGGGTGGGCCCCTAACGCAATGACTGGGATCTTTATAAAAGGAGAAGGGACACAAAGGTGCACAGGGGAGAACGTGGGGTGGCAGAGGAGGCAGAGATGCAACTGTGAGAGAACAAATTTCTATTGTTCTAAGCCCCCCAGTCTATGGTCTTTTGTTATGGCAGCCACAGGGAACTATACGGGGCAGGGACTCATCACATTCCCAAGACCCTGTGATGTCTTAGAAAAGCATGTGCCACCCCCCTGGGTCACAGGACACAGTGGCTACAGTCCCTTTGGGAGAGGTGACCCTAGAGCAAGGAAGTCTTGCATCATATATGTGACACAGTTCTGAAGAGAGGGAAGCTGGTTTCCCTCTCTAAGGAGGTGGCAGAGTGTCAGGACCCCCAGAGGAAGGCGTTGTGCCAGGAGGGTAGGACGGTCTGGCCAGAGTGAAGGGGACCAGAGGACCTGCCTGGAGGGCAGGTGGGAGATGAGCTGAACCAGGAGGGAGCTCTGAGCAGGTGGGGCCTGGCAGAGACGAGTCCAGCTGGCTCTCTGCCAGCATGAAGAACCACCCCCGTGCTTAGAACACCTGCCCGCGCCCCCACTGACCGGATTCGACAGACCCGACCATCTTCTTCCAGACGCGGAACTGCAGGGAGTCCAGGTACTTGCAGACGTCGATGAGCATGCCGGGCTGCACGGGCTCGGGCTCCACGGTGCAGAAGAGTCTGGGAAGGAGAACCAGGCATCGGGCAGGGCCGGGGCCACGCATCCTCGGCCAAACTGGGTTAACTGGAATCTGGCAACAGGACTGGTTCCTTCGCCTCGGTCCCAAGTCTCCTGGCCACCTTCCCCAAGACAAGACTGGATGGGACTCAGATAGGAGACAGGCCAGGGACCCACTGGGCTGCTACAGCCCTTCAGGATCCAGTACGAGGGCTCACCTTGCCCCAGCTGGGAGAAACACAAATAGAAGGTTCTTCGCCACAGCTGCCATCCTCTTGGGCAGAAATCACATTTACACATCCGGCTCATGGGATGTCTGAGTTGGAAGGGACCCTAAGGGTGCCCTAGTCCACCAGTCCCAGGGTGTCATCCGGCTTTGGCTCACACACCGCCAGTGAGTAGTGAGCACAGCGAACTCACTACTGCCCCAAGCTCTCTCTTCCATCTTTGCACAGCTCTGACTGGGACACAGCTCTTCCTCATCCAGCCCTGCGAACCCAACAACCATCAACACAAACGAGTGTGGCTTGGGACTCTCGGAGGCAGGGGGCTGACCAAGAACAAGCCTGCTACTGGATGACTCCCTGAGAACTATGAGCCATGTTCTCCCTCCATGCACGGTGGATGGGGACCCTCCACGCTCAGGAGAACGACACTCCGCCCAGGGCCAACCAGATTTAGGATGCTGTGGAAGGGGCTCTCTCCACCTGGCCAGGCCCCGCCATTCCCTCTGTGTCACACTCAGCTGGCTGTTACCTGCCTGGCCCCGGGGCCGCTGAAGTTTGCACCCCTGGTATCCTGCCTGCTCTTCCCATCCCCTCCACCAGCTTTAGCAACTTACCGGCGTTTTCGGCTCTTGTGTTTCTGGAAAAAAGAAAAAAAAACAGAAACACAGATATAGAGAAAATGTAGTATGTGAATTATATCTCAATAAAGCTGTTATTTAAAAAAAAAAAAAAAAAAAAAAAGGAGCCAGAAACCATTCCAGAAAGCACACTGGGTGCTGGGCAAGACGACACTTCCAATTTCCTGATCGGTAGGACCCAGCTCTTAAAACCCAGCGGATGATTTCATAATCCGTGGCATTTTGGAGACAGGAGACATCACAGTTCAAGGCTTTGTATAAGGCGGAGAACCCACAAAGGTCTGGCCCAGGACGTGGCACCTGCCTGAACAGATAGATGTCCCCGTCCCTGCCTACTCCGTTCTAAAAAGACTCCCCTTTCCAGAGTTCAGCTCTTCTCCAGGAGGCAGCGAAACCTCCCTATCCTCACTGATCTGCAAACCGGCTTTCAAGTTACAGAAACTTCTCTGTAAGCACCAATGGCTCATGAAGTAGAAATGAAAGCAATAAAAGGAAGTAAAAATGGACTCAATATTATCAGTTTAAAGAGAGAATAAAATCATCCTTTTCTTGAGAAGAAAGAATACCAAGGCATCATATTTAAATCCAAAATATAAATAACTGAATAATCTTAAAAGACTCCATTTTATAAAAGGATAGAAAGAAGAAACAAGACACAAAAATTGAGAGCAAGAGTGAGTGTGGGGTGGGGAGGGGGGAAGAAGAGAAAGTTAAGAGAAAAATAAGAGGCTCCCAAGGAACTCTGCTCCAATTAGTCTTTTTAGCCTTTTGGGACAAAGCCCATCACCTGTATGTGCCTCCAGGCCAGCACCCCGGAAGCTCCAGGAAGACTGGGTTGGCCAGGGGTGGTGATCGCTGGCTCCCAGCTGGACCCCAACATCTGGCCCCTGTCCCTGAATCCAGATGTGGAGCTCCTTACCATGAGAAAAGAAACATCATCTTCCTTCATCTCCATCTGCAGACGCTCGATCTCATGGGCCAGCACCTCCGTCTCCTCCCTGAGCTGCTTCATCTTCTCCTCGGCCAGCAGCTGCTTCTGCCTCGTCTCCTCGGCCATGGCGTCCAGGATGGCCTGCTCCTCCACCCGCAGGAACTCCCGCAGCTTGTCGAAATCCTGCCGGATCCGACTCTCCAGCCAGGCAGCCTCCACCTGGTGCAGAGAGCAGGCGGGAGTCAGAGGTCACACGTGCAGGGAGCCTCAGCCACCACCCGGCCCAGGGACTTCCCGGTTCTTAGTAAAGAAACTCCACGCTGAGAAGAAATCACATGTGGAACCCTACAGGTAAAATCATACACCGCAAATCATAACCGCAAAAAGCATTAAAAAAGCAAAGGCAAAACTGTAAATGTAATCAAAGAAAAAGCAAAGAAATATTTTTCTTATCTTGGAATGAGAAAGACATTCCTGAGCATAACATGAAACTGAGAAGGCTTAAAGAAAGAATGAGATAATTAAATACACAGAAAATAAGAAGTTTCATATGGGAAGACTGTTAATAAAGTTAAATATATAAATATAATAAATATAGTTCCATGACAACTACTGGAAAAACAACTCAAAATGTGTGCTCTAGCAATGGCAGCTTAGTAATCTCATCTTTGGATATAAAGTTTGATACAGATGCTCCTCAACTTATGATGGGGTTACGTCCCAACAAACCCATTGTATATTGAAAATATTAAGTTGAAAATGCATTTAATACACCCAACCTACCAAACATCGCGGTATAGTCTAGCCTACCTAAAATGGGTTCAGGATACTTACATTAGCCAACAGTTGAGCAAAATCACCTAACACAAAGCCTATTTTATTTTATTTATTTTTATTTTTTCAGAGATAGAGTCTTGCTCTCTTGCCCAGGCTGGAGTGCAGCAGCATGATCATAGCTCAGTGCAGCCTTGAACCCCTGGGCTCAAGTGATCCTCCTGCCTCAGCCTCCTGAGTAGCTGGGACTGTAGGCACACACCACCACATTACCACACCCAGCCAAAGCCTATGCTGTAATAAAGTGTTGACTATCTCACATAATTCACTGAATACTGTATTGAAAGTGAAAGACAAAATGACTGTGTGGGTACTTGAAGTACAGCTTCTACTGAGTGTGTACCGATGTCACACCATTGTAAAGTCAAAAAACTGAACCATCATAAGCTGGGGACCATCTGTATGTCTACAGCACTGGAAATACGATGACAAAATGATTCACTGACAAAGTGAAAATGACCAGAAAAAGTGAAATGATTCAGTGAAAACGAAATAACTAAAAAAATATTTGAAACACAAATGACAAACTGTTATTATTCTTAATGTACAAAGCACTTTTATTAATACAACTCCACTAGGAGAAAAGACAAATATTTCAAGGGGAAAAAGAGAACTTACCAATAATCAAAGAAATGCAAATGAGAACAGATAAAAGACTGATAAGGGCTGTGTTAGAGAAAGTGGAGTCCCTGAGGAAAAATCAGCACGTGCACAGTCAACTGCCCCCACAACTGGGAATAACAGCCTCACTGCAAAGGGGTAAACACCAAAACTTTCACTTCTCTCATCGACCTGGATTAATGGAACTTAACAGGAAAAGCGTTAATCAAGCTGGAATCCTAGAGGCCTCACACCTGACCCTGTTGCCCTCAGTTTACGCTGCCTAGGATGGCCAAGTGGTGTTGCCAGCGGACAGATGGACAGTCCCCAACTACAGTCCCGTACAAGGCAAGCCAGTCCAATGGAAGGAGTGAGGGTTGTGCCCAAGTGCGGTGGGAAGCCACGGGCAGTTTGCAGCAGAGGGGTGGCGCGGCTGACGTGTTTCTCTACAAGGTCACCCCGTCCAGGACAGCAGGAGGCACAGGCAGGGCACGGGGCCAGGTGAGCAGTGATGCCGACCTGGACCAGGGTGGCAGCAGTGAGGCGGAGAGCTGTGCAGGTGTGATGTATTTGGAGAAGGGGGCAGGACTGCTGATGGAGTGCACATGGGGACCGAGAGGAAACAGGAATCGCTAATGAACCTCAGGTCATCAGCAGCTTCAGCACACGGGCAGACGGTGAGGAGAGGTACGTGCTGAAGTTTCTCTTACACCAACGTGCAGATGGCGCAGGTGGATTTTTAAGCTGCTGCTATGGCCACGCCCAGGTCTTTAGAGGAACCGGGGCAGAGAAGCCACACTCGGAGCCAGGGCATGGCTGCACCAGGCTGTCAGAGCTCAGGAAGGCCAGCTCCGGTCAGCAGTTGCCTGGTAGGTGATGCCAGCCAAAACCAGGCCAGCCCACCTTCGCCCGTCGCCCCGAATGCCCTAGTGGCCCCAATGCCCCCGCTCAGCCCACGTGCTCACTCACCTGATTGTGCTTGGTGATGGCCTCGTAGGAGCGCCGCATGGCCCAGAAGGCCTTGGCCTTCTCCCGCAGCGCGTGCTCCATGTTCCTGCACTTGGCCTGGCGTGGGGAAGAAGAGGAGGAAGGGAGGCAGGTCAGGGCTGGAGGCCGGGCGGGGAGGACAGACACACCACGTTAACAAGGCAATGCCACTCCAACATGAGGGTAACGCCGCCGCGTTTGCTGAACCCGGACGGTACCTAGCACTGTGGGCACAGCCGAATGGTTAAGTAGGGTCCTGACCTTGAGTCTGACCTTTACAGCGTAAGGGGCCCTCAGAGACCCTCTAACCCAGCCCGGTTCAGATGCGGAGATGGGACCTGTTTCCTCTCGTGCTGGTCACGGTATAGCATGGAAGGGAGTCCTGCTCGGGCCTAAAGCTGGGCCCTGCATCCCGGGGCTGTGTGGATAATGGTAAAGGCAGCGTGGTCACAGTTCCCCTTTGCAATGTTCCAAACTGGATGGGTCTGCGGTCATTACCGTGCAGGTCTGACAGTGGGGACCAGCCCAGTCACTCCCACGGGGCTCGGTTAGTTCCCACAACGCCTTCCCTAAATATGCCCCCCCAATACCCTTCCCTACCCTGACCTTCTAATACTGATGGATCACGTGAAATACTTTAATCAGCAGGTTCGAACAGCTCTTGTTTAGTGTGTTTTGTTTTTTAAACTCTAATCGTTGCTTCTGATCTCCTTGGACTCCTTGAAGAGCGACGGCGAGTGCTGGCTGGATTCTCACCGTCTGTGTCTGAGACCAAACATTTTCTCTCCACCTTTATCCTCTTCTCTCTACACTCTGAGAAAGCTGCTCAAGTTTCTTCTTAGGAAAAATAGTAACAATTCTAATACTATTAATTATAAATGACTGTCATGGATTGAGCATTTACTCTGTGCCAAGGACTGTGCTAATTACTTGAGAAAGTATGTCGTTTAATCATTACATGATCCCTATTAGGGAAGTAATATTATTAGCCCCATTGTACAGATGAGCAAGTGAAGCTCAGAGGGGAAGTGACCAGCCCGAGGGCTTGCAGCCTGTCCGTGGCAGACCCAGGGCGTCAACTCGGACACTTGTGCAGGTGGCCCCTGAGACAGCCACAGCGATCCCATCCTCCTGTGAGATAAGAGTTTGTTTCAAGCTGCTAAATGTTGGGGTGATTTGTTACCCAGAACAGATAATACGTATCTGCCCCCAAAAGCCTCATCCCCACCCAGACCTGATTTAGATGATGAGCGTGTGGACTTCGGGCGGATGCTGCAATGGGAAGGCACGTTTGGGAGCTGGGAGAGGGTGAAGGGGTTTTGCGTGTGGGAGGGATGTGGTGCATGGGAACCAGAGGGCAGGCTGAAGTAGGCAGCCTCAGAAATGGCCCCAGGGATCCCCACCTCCCGGCATTCACGCCCTTGTGAAATCCCCTCCCCTGTATGCGTCTAGATAACAGAATGTGGCAAAAGTGAAGGTAACTGATGGTGGCCTCTGACCTACAGCTGGTAAAGGACTGAGGCTCTCAGGCCAACAACCACACGAGTGAGCTTGAAGGAGGATCCTGCCCTGGGTGAGCTTTCAAATGAGACCACACAGCCGGCCAGCACCTTGACTGCAGCCTCGTGAGCTTGAGGCAGAGGCACCCAGAGTTGAGCCATGCCCGGATTCCTGACCCTCGGAAACCGTGAGATCATAAATGTTTGTTGTTTTAAGGCACTAAGTTTTGGGGAAATCTGCTGTGCAGCCACAGAGAACCAGCCCGTCTGGCCAGCTAACTCTTACACTATAGAAAACAAAACAGTGACTGGTTCCATTGTCTGCCAGTTCTATTTTCTACTCACTCTGATCATTTTTATGTTCTTAGTGAGAATATTTAACAGATTTTTAAACACTGTTTTCTGTTCTATGTCATCTCTAAGATGTGTCACCCAGAAAGCAAAATAATGTTAGTATGAGCGCTAACAAGATCACTAAAATGTCATCCCCATGTTTTATTTTGTAGAATGAGATTTTTGATACAAAGTCACGTAACAGAGTCTGAAAGGACACTTCTGTGATCTGCCCAGTGAGAATGGCAGGAGTGAAGCACCTGCCCAGGGGTGTGCTGGCCCCAAAACAGCACCGCCCAGCCCTCTGCCCTTTGACCCTGGCCCTTAGGTGGCTATAGGATAGTAAGGATGGGAGGGGGCTTGATCTTCTCAGACTTTTCAATTACTCGGAGAGTTGTGGTTTACATCAGAAAAGACCAAGCCTAAAATGGTCCTTCTCTGAGATGTCAGCTGGTGAGACCAAGAACAATTATAACATTACTCGTAAGCTATAATTATTGAGCACGCACTACACACCAGGCACTAAATTGTGCACTTTACAAACATCATTCTATTTAAATCTATTACTTAATTCAAATTCTCCCTATGAGGTAGACACTGTGATTCCTGCTACCCAGAGGAGAAAATAAGGCCCAAAGGAGGTAAGTGACTTGCCAAAGTTGTACAGTCAGGCAGTGGCAGAACCAGGATTGTACTCAGAACTGTTCAACTATAAAGGCCTGGCCCTCGGCCACCAAACTACACACCCTATTTTATTACAAGGGCTATTACTAGGTTTGTCCAGTTGTCTTTGTATTTTTAAACATGTGATCTTATTTCCAAATTTGTTGTCTTCAAACATGTTGCCAGTTTTTATTCTGGAAAATAAAAGCTTAGAATTCTGCAATGATTTTGCCCAATTCCTTAAATAACCTAGCATGTTAATGAAACTTTCCTCCTATAAACATCAAACAAAACAATGCATTTTAAACATTAATGAATTCAAAAACTGGAAACAACCCAAATGTCCATCCATAAGATATGGATAATAAAGTGTAGTATATTTGTATAATGGGAAACCACTTAGCAGTAAGAAAGGAACAAAGTGCTGATACACACACGAACATCAATGAATCCAAAATATATACATTATTTTAGAGAAGCCAGACAGAAGAGTAGCATCGTCTCATTTATATGAAGTTCAAGAACAGGCAACATCAAGGTGAGAGAAGGTGGTTACTTCTTGGTGGGGGACCTACTAAAAAAGGGGAGAAGGGAACTTTCCCTGGTGGTGGAAATATATTTTGTTTTGGGGTGCAGGTTAAGGGTGTCTATAACAGCAGAACTCACTGAATTGAACATTTAAGATCTATGCATCTTACTGTACATAAATTATACCTAGAATTTTTTAAAAGCCTATAAACAAAAAATTCAGAAGTTTTAGCCTCTCTTATCACTTTCTGAGATCTTCCTCATTGAAAGGAAACTCCTTCCTTTTAATTTCTCTCAGGTTTAATTTTTTTTTTTTAACCGCTCAACCTCCCGTTGTCAGCAATTTATTTTCTTTGGCATAAAAGATAAATGTGTAATTTCTTAATTATAAATTGAACACCCCTATAACCACTACCCAGCATGTGCCCCTTGCCCCTCCTCAACCCACTCCCTTCTTCCTCCTACAGGGAACTACTGTCCTGATTTTTATAGTATATCCTTGCTTTTCTTTATCATTTTATCACCTGTGTACGCATGCCTAACCTAAATAATACACACTTTAGTTTTTGTCTATTTTGGAACTTTATATTATCGGCATCATGCTACATGTATTTTGTGTCTTGCTTCCTTCATATAAGGTCTGTAGGATTCAACTACCTCGTCATACGTAAATAAGCTTGTTTTCGTTGTTGTATGGTAATCCATTGTACGAATAACCAGTTATTTATGCAATTCCAGTGTTAATGGACAGCTGGGCGTAACACAAATGCTATGACTCTCGTGCATGTCTCCCGGGGGCACACATGCTCTCATTTCTCCACAGTACGTTCCTGGGGGTAGAATTACTGGGCCACGGGAGATGTCTTCAAATAAGTAGGTAATGCCAAACTGTTCTCCAAAGCAGTTATACCAATTTATACAACATGAGTAATGTTAATGGAAAATGTTTATTGACCACTTAGATCTTTGCTTTTAAGTATTAATACCTAGTAAAGTCTTTTGCCCATGTTTCTGTGGGGTCGCCCGCCATTTTCCTACTAGGGTGTCGGAATTTATTATGTATGCACAATGTAGGTCCTTGGTCGGTTGGATGTATGATGGGTATTTTCTATTGCATCATGTATCTTTCTTAACTTCAATATGGCCAAATTTATCAATCTTTTCCTTTAGGATTGGGGTGCTTTAGTTTTAAGAAACACTTTTCTGTACTGGGGTCCTGAAGATAATCCCCTATCTTATTTTCTCAAGCTTGACATTCACGTTTAGGTGTAATGTAGATGCCTGGAGTGTGCTCTTGTACCTGGTGTGACTGTCTCAGCACCATTATTTAACAAGACCACCATTCCCACTGATTTGCAGAGCCACCTCTGTCCCAAATCCCACGTGATCTGTTTCTCGCCTCTCGCCTATTTCCCTGGCCCATCTGTTATGCTCCCGCCAGTATCACACAGTCTTAATTTCTGTCGCTGTAGAATAAGATGATCTCAGAGAGGTATCTCTTCAAGATTGTCTCAGCAATTCTTGGCCCTTTGGGTGTCTCAGACATTTTAGAATTAGCTTGTCAAGCTGCACAGAAATAATCATGTTGAGATTTAGATTAATACAGTATTGTCTCCATAGATCAATCTGGGGAAAACTGAAATATTTAAATACCGAGTCTCCTAATCTATGAACGTGATATATCTCACCAGTTATTTAATTTTCTTTGATGTCTCTCAATGAAGTATTATATTTTTTCCTACCAGACTTTAGCGTATTTTTTGTTAATTTCTTTGTATATACTTGATTTTTTTTTTTTTTTTTTTTTGAGACAGAGTCTCACTCTGTTGCCCGGGCTAAAGTGCCGTGGCGTCAGCCTGGCTCACAGCAACCTCAAACTCCTGGGCTCAAGCGATCCTCCTGCCTCAGCCTCCCAAGTAGCTGGGACTACAGGCATGTGCCACCATGCCTGGCTAATTTTTTCTATATATTTTTAGTTGTCCAGCTAATTTCTTTCTATTTTTAGTAGAGACAGGGTCTCGCTCTTGCTCAGGCTGGTCTCGAACTCCTGACCTCGAGCGATCCTCCCACCTTGGCCTCCTAGAGTGCTAGGATTACAGGCATGAGCCACCATGCCTGGCCTAATTTTTTATACTATTATAAACATACCTTTAAACTTTACTTTCTATTTGTTAGTGATGTATAAAAATACAATTGATTTTATATTTTGATTTTACTGATTTTACATTTTGATTCAACATTCTGCCTAAACTTATTAATACTCATAATTTGGCTAAAGAATCTTTTCATTTTTTATGCAATAGAAATTTTATGGAGAGATATGAAATCATATTATCTACACACAATTCCAGTCTTGTTTTCCCTATTTCCACACCTTGTATCTTTTATTTATGATTCTTGCCTTACTTCCTTGGCAAGAATATCCAATATGAAATTGAGTGGAATTGGTCATAATGAGCATTCCTGTCTTTCTGATCTTAATAAGAAAGCTTTCAGTGATTTTTCATTTAAATATGGTATTTGCTGTAAGTTTTTTGGTAGATACCCTTAATGAGATTAACAAAATTCCTCCCATTTCTAGTATGCTAAGGTTTTTTTTAATCACCAAAAGACAGAGAACATTATCAAATGCTTTTTCACCTATTGAGATAATCAAATTAAGCAGCACAGAATTGGGTTTTGTTTTCTTATCCAGTGGGACAACCACTGTCACTTAACTGAAGCATTTAACAGGTAATCACTGAAATATTTTGCATTTAAATTTGGCACCTCATTCTGTACTATCTGTCCTGTTCGTTTTATTTTTCTTTTATTGCCTTTTTAAAAAAATTTACTGTACATCTTTATTCCCTTTTTCCCCTTCTATGCATTTAGTGGTTAACCTAGAAAATACTACATATAAAAAGTGTGAATTTGAATGCACCTAAACAATATTCTTTTCTGTTTGCTTTTGATATTCTGATTTTAACCCTAAACATGCGTGGATCATACACAGACCCACCCTTCAAAGGACCTGCCTGTAGCCCACAGAGCACCTGAAAGGGCAGACACAGCATTACTGAGGGCTCCGGTGCAACCTGTTCAGAACCCACATGGACCCTCCCTGGTCTGGGCGGAGCTTGGTGGCCTGAGACCGGTCTGGAGCGTCACCCTGGCCCAAGCCCAGGGGAGCAAATGAGCCCTGATTCTGGCATCACATGATCATACTCAAGATTAGTTACAAACACACACAAAATAGGAAGTTTTTATTTCCACTAAAGGATTCACAATGCGATCATAGGGTCTACACAATTTCTCAAAATTCACAAGCTGATTCCTTAAGCGGCATATTTCAGTCGCATATTTAATGCCTTAAGCACTTTACAAAATCATGTTACCCATGATATCGGTTAACAGGACAGGTGCTCTATGCTATAACAGAGAGCGGGACGGTAGGGCTGAGGGGAAGAAAGAAAGAGTGTTATTCCACAAGGCCTTCTGAGCCCCCTTCTGAAAGTGCTAGAGCTGCATCTGTCTGGCCTGAGCCCGGTTTTCTGTCCCGTGAGACCACTGCCTCTGCCTGGTCCCCACCTGCTTCCCCAACTATCTCAACACCACCTTGAACACTCAGCCCTGGCACCCCTCGTGTCCTCCAGGAGGCCACCTTGATCTCTCCGGTTGAGGTCCTGTTCAGGTGTGTCTCCAGGGGCTCTCTCAGTGCCCTGACACTCTATGCCGGCACTCACTACCACTATCCGGGATAATTGCTTCCCAAGGGCAGTTCCTACCCTCCAGGTCCTCTCCAGCGGGCAGTGCCTTTACAGAAGGAAGGAGCACGTGCTCTGCAGGGCGGGAGACTCTGTTGGGTTCCCTGCACGTCGTCAGGTCTAGGCACAGGGCAGGTGCCCGGTAACCACTCGCCCATCGAGTGCGACGAACGCCCACGTTCTTTCTGCTACACTGCCTCGCACTGACGGTTAGGACGGCCGATTTGGAGCCTGGTCTTTGTCACCAACCACCGGTGAATTGGTAGTTCTTTCTCCAGATATCAGGCTCTTCACCTTAAAAATGAAGGCAAAAAAGTTTCTACATTCTCTCAAATTTCACCATAAAAACCAAGAATGCTGTTTTCTCTGTCTGCGCTAAGCTGGCCCGTCACCTGGGCCTCCTGTCTTTTTTCCTGTGTATTTCAAATGTTTGTTTTCAGGCAGACTGATGATGGTGTAGCTAAGGGCGCTGGCACTCGGCCACCCAGGTTCACATCCCACCTAATAGCAGGTGATCCTGAGCAAGTTCCCCAGCTTCTCTGCACCTCTGTTTCCCCATCTGGATAAGCCCGAAGGACTGCTGTGAGGAGTCCACGAGTCTATCCACATAAAATGCTTGCAAGAGAGTGGCAGGTACGTGCTGTGCATTCAGTAAGTGTTGGCTCTTACTCAACGGCTGTCCAAGCTTCCATTTTCTCATTAGTGAAATGTAACCATCTCCTCACAGTCCCCTGGGGGTCTGTGTCTGTGTATTTGGAGTGTGTTTTCATTTAATGACAACCTAAAACAATACTAGGATGGACCTAATCTGAGTCATCTCATGAACGGAGTGCTGACACATGCTTTTGGCTCCCAGCACGTCAGCACCAGCCCTCGTGTTTTGTTAACAGCTTACTTGCCATCAGGCTACACTACCTTTCTTGTCTTCAGGAAAGAACAGAAATACACTTAGCAGGTAAAGAATGTGCTAGAACCAAATGAAGGCCAATCCCATCCTATGAAAGTTTCAGAGTGCTTCAAACAGGGAAATTTTTGCAAATCAAGTAATCACTTGGAACAGAGTAAATGGGGAACCAAAAGTATCTTTGCCAGGAGCAGAGGTTTCATTTCAGCAAAATGAAACCCTGTAATTATTATATTAAGTAATGTTGTTGACTTTAAGTTTTATTTGTATTTAATCTATCAACTTCATTTGGTTTTATTGCTTATATGTTGCATAAGCAAGTGAATTTACACTAGTTTTGTTTTAATTTAAGTCACACTGTAAAGCCCCAGCTCCCTAAGGAGCCCCTCATTCCTCACTGGGAACACCTCCCTGTCACTGCACGCCCCACCCTGCACCCCCTCACTGCGGGCCACCCCTCTCTTAGCTCCTCTCTGTGAAGTCACTTCCTTGGAGACTCCTTCCCACGCCCCACCAGACAGGAACAGGCCCCCTTACAGTCTACCACCACATCCCGCTCTGTCCTTCACAGGAGTGTCAGCTGAACCGGTGTCATTCTTAGTGAGATGAGTCATTCATGCCCACCTGACTCCACAAAGGCCGGGTCTATCTTAAATTGTCCTGTCCCCTACTAGACACACCATGCCTGGCACATAGTAGGCACTCAGTCACCACCTTCTGCCTGCCCACACCCAGAGCTGCCTGTCTCCAAGGCTCTGGGACAAGGGAAGGCTCTCTCAAAGTCCAGGACCAGAGTAAGGACTGAACAAGGCCCCAGGTGAACTCTGTATCTACTTGCTCTGTGACTTTGGACAAGTTACTTAACCTCTCTGAGACTCAGTGTCACTGTCCATAAAATGAGGCTAATAGTACCTACCTGTAGCAAACTGCCCCCTGCCCCCCCCCAGTAAAAGATGTGTACTTTCTAATCCCTAGAACCTGTGGATTTGTTACTTTACATGACAGAAGGAATTTGCAGAAGATTAAATTAAGGATCTTGATACGGGGAGATTATCCTGGATTAGCCAGGTGGGCCCAGTGTAATCGAACCCCTGTAAGAGGGAGGTAGTAGAATTAGTCAAACAAGGCAATGTGACAACAGCAGCAGAATGGAGTGATGCACTTTAAGGATGGAGGAAGGGGCCTCTAGAAGGCAAGGAAATAAATTACCCCCTAGAGCCTCCAAAAAGAACGAAACCCCCCTGACACCTTGATTCAGGACTTCTGACCTCCAGAACTATCGGATGATAAGTTCATGCTCTTTGAGACCACTATGTGGCCATTTGTTACAGCATTAATAGGAAACTCATACACGACCTCATAGTGTTTTTGTGAGCATTAAATTTGTTGACGTGTGAACACTTGAAAGCACCCGGCACACAGTGGGTACCCAAAACATGTTAGCTGGTATGATTATTACTTTTGCTGAATTCCTCACATAGTTGCCAAAGTAAGTAATCTTTTTCTAAAGCATGCATCTCATCAAAAATCCCCTATCTAGAATCTTCCAGGGCTCCCTACAGCACGCAGTGGAAAAGCCCCTCGGCAGGGCACACGGCCTCTGGCCTGCCCCTTCTCGCCGACGGTGGGGAGAACTTCCCCTACCGCTCCCCACAGCCCCCTCCAGTCCCGCAGAACCACGTCTACTGACGGGCTTTCCTGCTGCAGTGTGAACTCCACCAGGCTGTACGAGGCCGTGGCACACGACGGGCCCTTGGTACCTATTGGTCTAGTAAATGAGTGAGTGGCACCCACATCGAGCTGACCACACTCGGCTTGCACTGTCCTCAGACCTTTCGGGACTAGACTCCTCCCTACCCCTCAGATATCACCATTCTTCTGCTAAAACCCCAGCTGCTCACTTCGGTCTTCAGGGTAAAGGCCAAGGCTCAGGCCTGTCAGATCCTCCTGCACCTCCATCCCCATTCCAACTACTCTGAAACTCTTTCAGTGCCTGGAAAAGTCAGGCTTCCCCACCTCCAGATCTTTCCATATGCTGCTGTGTTGGGTGACCAGGAGACAGAGAAGCAACTCAATATGCCATAGAAATGCATGCCATTACTATCATGACCTACTACAGGGTAAAATGCAAAAGAGATGATGTCAGAGAAATGGCAGGTGCATGCCTCCCTTATGGGGATCTGCGTGGAACACCCTCCTTCACCTGGCCAACACCTCCTTGTCCCTCTGGTTTCTGCTGGAAGCTCCCTGAAGCTAGGAATTGTCATCTATCTCGTTTCCTGCAATATCTGGGGACTTAGCAGTACAAGGTATCTAGTTGAATACACAGAAAGCTGTCACTAGACCCTGTGCTCTGGGGCCTGGCTCACTGCTCTCAAATCCTGGGCTTGGCCCTGACCTGCGGGCTCTGCCTGGGCGTTTGCAGCCTTAACCCCTGCCCATCTCCTGATCTGTACCCCTGCCAGCCCCATGGGGACTACTTGTGACCCAATCCATGGTCCCCCTCCAGGCTGGCCAGCACTTTCTTCAGCTGTCCAAATCAGGACCTGGCACTTCTGCCAGCGGGACTGGGAAAAAGCACTGTTGTGGATCACTGTTAAACAACAAAGGTGACAGGAGCAATATAGGGTTACTTGTCAGACATGCATATCGACGGCACCCTTACATTCCCCTTGAACTTCATCAAAATCTGTATAGAACTGTAGCCAACATTTGATATTTCATAACACAGGCATTGCAAAAAAAAAAAAGAAGGGGGCGTCTGGAGACCAGGCACTGGGGATTCTTGCAGGGCCTCCCTGCCATGCATTCAGCTTCCTCTCAGCAACCCCTGTTCTCCAAACTGTGGGTGTGACTCATGTATTAGGAGGCAATGAAATAAATTTAGTGTTTCACATTCTGTGTAATTGTTAAAAAGTAAAGTAACAGAAAATGCCAGGGAATGATGGACATTCTCAGAAAACTTTTGATTCAACTGACATATATGTTCTAGGATGTTCTAGGCCACAATGGAAAACGGATTTCTTCCTACAGGCTAAAGTCAAACATTCTGAAAAATGCTGAGCCAGGCTAACCCTTATTTTCTGGCCATTTTTCCTTCCTGTATCAAAGGACTCTCCATGTTAGTTTTGCCCTGTAAGTTGCTCCTTGGTTTATTCACAGCCGCTGGAACTCAAGGCATTAGGATGCTGAGTGATAAGCCAGAATAAACCAGCTGGCAGGGGCCAGAGGCCTAGATAACACACACTGTGGGGTCAGCTCGCAAGCAGGCAACTGATTTGGGGGTGATCTTAATGCTCCACATGCCTGGCCAGGTCTCGGGCTCTTCCTCTACTTCTAAGCTGAGAGTGCCAAGCTTGAGAGTTCCTAGGCATTAGCCAGACCAGTGCTGCTCAGAGGGCCTGGGCCACACCCCGCTGGCACGAGGAGGCCATGGCCTGGGCCCTACAGAAGGGCATGGGGCTGTCTTGAGAACATCATGGAATCCCAGCTCTCACTTTCTGTTTACATTCTCTCTTCTCCCACCTCGGGCCCCTAGGCCCACCTTGATGAAGACAGCGCCGGCAGGTAACCGGGGTCGGGGAGGTGGGGGTCCTGGGCTGGGACTGGGCACAGGCGGCTCCAGCTGCCAGGAAGGGCGGGAGCGGCAGAGCCACGCGGTGCTGGGCTGTGGCCGGCTCGGCCACCTCGAGCGCTCTGCCGCGCTTACCCGAAAGTCGTGGGCAGTGTCCTTCACGGGCTGCACGCGGTGGCCCTGGTGCCGGGGGTCGGCCTGGCACGAGCAGCACAGCAGCTCCTTGTCCTCGAGGCAGAAGAGGCTGAACTGACCGCGGTGCGGGCGGCAGACGCGCGGGGAGCGGTGTCCTGCCCGGCGCGCGCCCTCGGCCTCCTCGCGCAGCAGCTTCTCCACCAGGTTGTTGAGGGTGTGGTTGGTGCGCAGGTCGGCGGGGGACGCGCGGTCCTTGCACACCGGGCAGGTGGGCGCCACCTGCACCTCCCAGCAGCGGCTCACGCACCCGCGGCAGAAGTTGTGGCCGCAGCGCAGAGTCACGGCGTCGCGGAAGGGGTCGTAGCAGACGGCGCACAGCAGTTCCTCCTTGAAAGAGCGGGAAGGCCCAGGGGACGCGTCGGGGCTCCGCTCCATGGCCCGAGCCGCCGGCTCCGGCGCCCCCGATGGTCGCCCCGGCCCCTCCCACCTGCCAAGCGGCGCGCGCCTGCTGCCCTGGAGAGGGCGGTGCCCAGCCCCTTCCCCTCGGAGCGCTGAGCGACGGCGGTGCTGGCCAATCGCGCGGGGCGTGCAGGGAGGTTCCCCGCCTCACTTCCGGTTGGCGCGGAAAAACCCGGAAGAGCGGGGCGGGCCTGGTGCGCTCGGTCCGGCCCGCTGGCTCCCGGCGTCCGGGGCGGGCCGGCCCATCCCGGCGCGGAAACGGTTCCCCACTGAGCTGTAAGGCTTCCGTGTCACTGGAAACCTACTTCCGACTCGAGGCGGGAAGGGAAGTCTAGGAACTCCTTCCTTAATGCCCGGGAATCTTTTCAAAGACCTGGCTCCACCCTTGTCAGTCATTGACTTATTTTGGCCGGTCTAACCCCGCCCCCCGCGGTGAAGAGGAAGCAGATGAGGGTAGAGAACCTCCGAGAAGACCCGATTCTTGTCCTGTGGTTGAGTAAGTGAACAAGTCACAGTCTTTCCCGGTGTGTTTCCGCACGAGTAAGGCTGTGCTGACTCTGTCTCCGTGAAATGTGAAGATAAACTTGGAACAAGAAATAAGCAGGGAACGTGACCATGATATTAGACAGGTCCCCATTAAAACAGATTAAGGACTTCTGCAAAGGTTAGCTGGGAAGACTAGAATCTACGCTGAATTCTTGCTTGGTGTAGCAGGCCTGAATTCCGCCAACTGCCCATTCCTGCCTCAGTTTGATCGCTTTACAGCCTTCAGATGTAGAATACTTTTCACATGACACACTTCCGTTCCTGTTCTCTCGGGAGACAGTTCTCCACATGTTTCATGTCTTGAGAGCAGAGACACTGACTGCCTTTTTCCAGCTGTCTTCTTAAGAATGTTTCTGTGGTGAACAGCCTTGGGAGGCAGAAATAATGTCTCCCTCCAAGCAGATTTGTAGCAGGCTGACTCCCCATTATAAAAGATTCAGATTTCCTAAACTCAGGGTTCCTCTCCTATCATGCAACCTACTGTCACCCTCGTCACACAGGCTCGTGGGAATTCGAGCTCAGGAAACTGGCCTGATGACAATACTCTGACTACTGTTACTGCTGTTAGGAATAAACTGTCCTTTGTCTCTGACCAGGAGTCTCATACGTTTTATTAACATGAGTGAAACTGTGGCATGCAAACTTAATGTGTTAGTTTGCAAGTAAGGTAAAATCTCAGACTCTTTACAGCTCTTGACAATTTCCTTCGAAACTTGTCCTCAGAATAGTCCTTTCCTCACAATCCCAAGGGGACAGATACCACTAATTCTTATAGTGCCTTCAGTGTTTCTTATATGTGGTCTGTGGACCTCCTGCAATTACCTGGGGAGCTTTCTAAAAGCACAGCTTCCTGGGCCCACTTCGATCTACTCCCCTCTCTTGGGGAAGAGGCCCAGGAGCCTGCATTTTCACACACCCACCAGGTGATTCTCAGGCCCACTAAAGTTTGAAAGCCAATGTTCTAGATGACCCACCCAACACGTTTTCAGGTCTCCAGCTATGGATACTGGTTCAAAAATTAACCTCCAGGGGCAATATCCAAAAAAGCCACAAGATGGAGCTAATACCCCACACACCAGGCACTTCCCTGGAGAATCTTGTCTCGTTTCCTTGTACTCTTATATATGCATTCCCAGTTGCTCTGTGATTCCATCTGCATTGCTTTCTATGTGTTTCATTCTATTCTTATCTGATTTTCCTTATTTGTTTTGTTGTTTGTTTGCTTCTTCTTACACTCTGAATGGGGCCACAAATCAAAATAAGAACAAGGAGTAGAAATTCAAATCAAAAAGCGTTTGTGGGGCAAGGAGAAAGGCTGCTGAGTGGGTCAGCTGCAGGCCTGGCAGTACATCTTCATAAATAGGCAACCAGAGCTGCAGACAATATAGACTTTGTTCATCAGAGAATTTTCACCAAGGAAATCTTTGAGGAAGCCATTGTAGTCTGATGCTTGGTGTGGAACACAGATGGCTTGCACCTTCTCTGAGACCTAAACCACAGAAACAAGGAGGGGGGTGCTCTTGGTAGGCCTGAGCAATGCTGGAGAACTTCCATAAGAAATAGTACTTAATGCAACTGACCAGGGAAACACTAAGGGTAGTAAACTGCCTGCCTCTGGGTCAGATTTGGCTGCAGACATCTTTTATTTGAGCCATAAAATAAAATCCACATTTTTTTCTTTGTGCCATTTAAGCTATACATATATAAAATGCAACACAAAATGATTTAAGGAGGAAGGGGGTTGATTTTCTCACATAACGGGAAGTCCAGAGGCAAAAAGGCTCTGGGGCTCATTATGTCAGTGCTTACGGCTTCCTTTTGGTTAGACTATGACAACTCCTGCATCTTATCTTGATATGAACCAACGTCCAGAAATGAAATAGGGCCATTTCTCCCAGTGTACGTCTCATTTTAAAAGCTAAGAAACCTTCGCCAAAACCTTCTAGAAGACTTCCCCTCATGCTTTATTGGCCAGAACTGGGTCACATGCTCACTCTAAATTCATCACTGGCAAGGGGAATGAGACCACCGTGATTGGATTGAACCAATCAGGACTGATCTGAGTCACATGGTGGAAGGATGGTCACCAAGACAAATTTGGGGCTCTGCTATTTATTATTAATCTGAAAGAGGGGGAAATCGCCATTAGGTAGGCAACTACCTGGACAATATTAAGTCTTCCAATCCATGAACACGGGACGTCTTTCCATTGACTTATGCCTTCTGTCACTTTTTTCAGCAATGTTTTGTAGTTTTCAGTGTACAAGTCTTTCACTTCCTTGGTTGTTTATTCCTTAAGTATTTTATTCTTTTGGATGCTATTGTAAGTGGAATTGTTTCCTTAATTTCCTTTGCAGATAATTCACTGTCTGCCTTTTGCTTTGTTTTTTTTTTTTTTTTTTTTCTTTTTTTTTTACAGGGACAATCTGGCTACATTAAGCTTACTTTCCTGCATGGCAATAGACTTGTGAGCTGAACAGCAGCTGCTCCTGTAGGAGGGACATTTGTTCTCCAGTTTGCCACAGTTCCTATCCAGCCAGCTTCCCTCGCATTCCCTGCCTGGCCTCTGTAGGCATTTGGGCTTTAACCCCTTGTCTAGATCATCCACAGGGGAAGTTATGCATTGCTGTATTCACTATAAAGGCAAAGGCGCTAGAGTGGCAAAATGCTCTGGAACAGACAGGCAGCTTGGCAACTGGACAAAACACACAGTCAAAGCTGATTTTCCATGTTCCTGAAATTTATATTTAAGCAGCCAATTATGTTATTGCAAACATTTTGTATAGGAGTATTTCTGAAATATAGTGTGTGCTTTTTTTTCCCCTCTAAAATAAAGGATGCAGAATATAATTTAAATTATTCCTCATGATTTACCAAAATTGATCTCATTGACTATCCTGTGCTGGGTGATAAAGTGACACCCTCAGGAGTGAACAAAGTATGCAGGGTTTGTCTCTGTCCTATTAGTGGCCACAGATGCCTGTGTTTTGAGGGCTCTTGTACTTGCTAGGCATTTTTTTGTTTTTCTTTCCTTTCTAGAGGTTCTTCTTGCTACTAACAATGCATCTCCCTGCAGCAATCTGCTTCCACTTCCTAGTCGATGCTTCCAGGGCTGGGACCAGATAGCCACGTTCCTTAGGATTGTCAAAGTCAACAATGGCAAGATTTGTTATGAAGCTAACTTGGAGCGGGCAGGGCAGCAGGGAAGGCTTTTTTCCCCTGGCAGCTGCTCTCTGAAGAAGCATCCTGCAGCCACTGTGGGACGTACGGAAGCCCCCGAGGTACCCAATCGCGGTGGAAATCACCTGGCTTCCGTGGCACCGAGGCTGTCTGCCTGTTGCTCTTTAATGGAAAAATGAAAAACATCCTTCTGCCTTTTTTCCATCCCGCACTCACTCTCGGAGACCCAGATCAATTTCTCAGTGGCTTAAATAGCCTTTATTTTTCCCAAGGAGATTCACATTGGATTATTTCTAGGAGCCTATGTTTTTTCCTCTCTGTGGAAAGATCTTGCTCTGTTTTCATTTATTTTAACTTTTTCATTATGAACATTTTCAGATATACTCAGTATTGCAGAAAGAACAGTGCAATTAACCACCAGGTACCCATCATTCCACTTAGATCGTTATCAACTCTGCTATTTTCGTTTCTTCTCTCTTCTCCACATTTTTTTGGGATGGGAGAAGTGGAATATTTGAAAGTAACCATTATTTTTTTAGGAACCCATTTTTAAAAGTTGCTACAGGACATAATATCCATGAATAGTTGGCTACAAGCCATAGCACTAGCAAGGACATGTGCATGGATTATTTACCTCTAGTCCTTCCAACAACCCTATAAGGTAAATTAATCCCATTTTACAGATGAGGAAGTTGAGGTTCTGCCTTAATTTGTACCTAAAGTAGGCCAAGTGATGGCATATTAATTAGGATGCTCTGAAGAAGGCACATGCTGCCTCCGTGTCTTAACTTCCAATTCACTCATCAGCCCGCCCCATTGGACCTTGGCCTCTTCGTTAATTTGCTCCCGGTAAAAGCCTGACTTGAAGTCCTCCGCTCCTTCTTATTCTTGCCCTAGACAATCTTACCCATTCCTCCATTTCAAATGCATCCCAAAAGCTAATGGCCAGCTCGGACCACTTTCACAAGCTGCAGTCCCAACTGCTCCCAGAGTAGGGGTGCGGGACAGGTTAGGGGGACCCTTTCTCAGGAGTCCAGACACAGAGAACCTGAACCGGGGTGGGCTTGATGGACTCGGAGGAAACAATGACGAGGAAAGATGCTCAGGCAGGTTCTGGGACTCAGAGATCGCGTGGCTGTGGGGCAGTGGGGGAGCAGGGGAGTCAACACTGGGTCCACTGCTGTCGAAACTGCCGGGGAGGACAGGGGCGCGTCTGTTCGGGGACCAAGGTGATGCGTGGTTGTGAACCTGAGTGCAGTAAGGGAGCGACAGCTGAATGGAAACGTCCAGCAGCGAGGGGGGACATTGCCCAAAGTCTTGTTCCCTTACAGTTTTCTCTTCCTGCTGATCCAAGCACACGTCTCACCCCCACAACCAGCGCCTCCCACGGGGCACTCAGCCAGCGTGAGACACAGACAGAAGCAGACGGAGGGAAATGTTTTGCTTCTCCACTGGGGTAGGGCATTGTTGCAACCCACCAGGAGACATGGGTCGTGCCTTTTAGATACTGCTATAGAATTCTGAGGTGTTTTAAAAGGCAGATGACAAGCAGAAATAGGTGACCTCGTCACCTTAGTCCCTCGTGGGCTACACTGGAAAAGAACGCAAAGAGGCCTGAAGGCGGAGTTGGCCGCCTTCTGAAGGTCTTTTCCGTTTACAAGCCTATGATTCAGTGATTCTAGGAGCTTCAAAAAAAGTGCAGAATTCAGCAACCTCTGAAAACGCACCTTTCCCTGCATCAGTTCTGGTGGGATGAGGCTGTAGTTCATCGCTGTGGCCACACGGGGGCAGCACACACAAACCCATCGTCTCTTGAGCCGTCCGGATGGGCTTTGCTCTTCTAGCTCCCAGCCACACCTCAGTACAGGCGCTGGGCAGCGCCCTCAGGTGTGTAACCTTCCCACCGCCAGGCCACTGTCACCTCATTCTGGAGCGCAAGAGTACGGAAGGGCCACCCACCGCTGGCTGCCCTCTGACGATGTCCTTGCTTCCTGATCAGTTACCCGTCGCATCATCCCCTTGCCTCCCTTGCCAACCTCAGTTTACCCGCCTGACTTGCCCTGGCCGAGGTCTCCCGCCTGGCCACCTTCTGACTGCTGTGCAGCCACTGGCATTGCCCCCAAGACCCCCAGGGAGTGCTGGGAACACAAAAAGTCGGTGAATGGGAGGAAGGGGCGTTGGAGGGGGAGGGGTCCAGCACCCATCGCATGGGCCACGTTGGGGCAGGTGGGCCCAGCTTCAGAGGTGCTGACCTTCAGTAGAGCTTGAGTGGCACCCAGGTAAAACCTTCAGGTCGTCCACCAATGACACTTTGAGAAACACTGAGTGTTTCTTATTCATTAAGTCTTCAGAAAATGGGGAGAATTCGATGCAATCGCATAAACTAAGTGCCTCCTTAGCAGTGTTGGCACTCAGGACATGCTCACCAGGTGCTGGCTCACCAAATACTGCGCACAACTCCAGGGGGCGCCATTCTCAGAGACCGCGCTGTGAATAGCATCCTCTAGAATTGTGCAACAGGGCAGCCCTGGCAGCCAGACCCCAACCGCCCACAGGACACAGAATTAAGAAGCTTGGGGCAGGGGCTCCGGAGAGGGCCTTTGAGGATGTGGGTGATGCTGAGTCCGCCCCAGCTCCTTGGCTGAATGCCAAGTCCAGGTCACCTCCTCCCACTCAGGAGAAAGTCTGGAATCTTTCTAGTGAGAGGGAAGAAGTGTCGCTAAGTGCCCTTGAGCGCCTGCCTCAGGTCTTACCATGCTGGCCTGAGTAGGGAGGGGAGCAGCCCCCTTGTCCGGGCAGCCAAGTGGACCAACGTGCAGACAGGGCTGCAGGAAGAGGCTGTCGCTTCTCCGCTGTTCTTGGACTGCCCTCTGATCCTGCCGGGTCACAGCTCAGGGACCTGGTCCCTGGAGTTGAGGGACCTGGAGCAGTTCTGCCAAATCCACTGGTGGTCTTCACCTGATATTCCAAGCCCTGAAAAGGGGCTGGGGCCCCCTTTTAGGATGTGGAGTGACAGGGACACAGGTGCTGAGAGTACATGACAGGTAACAGTCTCCAACTTCAGCAAAAACTAACCTGAGAAGTGTTGCCTTAAAAAAGGCTGCAGGTGGAGCAGGAGGAAGAGGGGGCTGGTAGGAATTGTGGGGTCTGCACCCACAAGGGGCACAGTGACATCTGAGGATACCATCTGGGGGCCGGGGGATGGCAGAGGTGGCCCCCCAGGTGGCCGGGCAGCCCCGGGGAATTGGTGGCAGCTTCTATTTCAGAGTTTATGGTAAGAGGCTGGAGCAGGCACCCAGAGGACACACCCCACCCTTTAAGCAAGTGGGGAGGAGAGCGCAGGGGTGTGGTTAACAACGAGGAGGAGGAGGGGGAACACAAACCTGTCAGCCTCTTACTCAGCTGCAGCCTCTGGAGCCGCCGGCGCCCTACCTGCCGGGCCGCTCACCTGTGCCTGCCGCGGCCCAACTCACCTGGCCGAGCCGAGGAGCCGTCGCCGGGCCGCGCCTCGCTGGGTGAGTCCCCTCCCGCCAGCCGGGGCTGAGCGCCGCGCGGGGCAGAAGTTGGGGGCTGGCCCGGGTGGCAGGGCCGGGCGCGGGGCGAGGACTGCGGGGCCGGCCGCCTGGACGGCCCGGGAGTTCCCAGGAGGAGCGACGCACCCAGGAAATCGGAGCCGCGGGCGCTGCGCGCGCCCCGGAGCTGGCTCGCCTGCCGCAGGGGGAGAGGTGTTCTATTTTGGGAGTAAGTGTGACACTAAAGGGTGTTTCTCCCTCTTTGTGCTCTTAAGTAGTCGGACGGGGAGGCTGGGGGCCACGGTGTGCAGGCAGGTGGGGTTGCAGAGAGCGCTTGAACCCGTGCTGGCCTCGCTGCCTCCTGCCGGGCTCCCCTCTCCCGGCCCTGCAGCCCCGCCGGGGGTCGGGTCGCCCCCAGCCCGCCCCCCGCCCCTCCTGCAGCCATGTCTTGCCCCCTGAGAGGGCGTCTTGTGAATCAAGCCCTGCCTGGAGCAAGCAGGGCTCTGCCAGGGGCACAGAACCCTAACTCTGGGGTGGCCGCGTGTGTGTGTGTGTGTGTGTGTGTGTGTGTGTGTGTGTCTCTGGCGGGGATAAAGTTACCGCTGGCCACCCAGGTTCCTGTGGACGCCCCCTTCCCAGCACAGCTCAAGGGTTAAGTTCCGCCGCCTCCCGCTGTCAGGCTGTGCGTGGGCAAAGCTGCGGGTGCCACCGAGCAGAGCAGCATATGGGGGCTGTTTACCAGCCCCGCCACCTGCCCCAGCCCTCGGCCCGTGACACGGGCATGGCTTCTCCGCACACCCGGAACTGGGAGTGAGACCCCAGTCCGTTCATTTAAGGGGCCAGCGGGAGACCAAGAACAGAAAGTTGGACTCAGAGGAGGCACAAACCAGGAGGGGTTGGGAAGCCCGAGGCGGAAGAGCTGTCAGGACCTGGGGCTGGGGCTGGGCCGGCTGACTGGGCGGTGTGCAGCGCGGCACCCCTCTGCTGGCTGCCCTCTGCTCCCCCAGCCCTTGCTGGCCTGAGCCCCGGCGTTTCACAACCACGCTGGGGGGAGGGGAAGGAGGAGGAAGCAGAGATGGGAAAGTGACTAGAGACAAGGGCGGAAGGAAGTAGGCACATTCGAGAGAGACCCAGCTTTGGTGGGACAGTCTGTTCATTCATCCCAGAAGCACTCACTAGCTTCCTACCTGCAGCCAGGCACCAGGGCTGGGTGTGGGGAGACGTGGTGTGTGTGGCATGGCCCCTGCTCGCCAGGGCAACATGGGAATGGGGGGTGGGCATGGGGGGGCTGCCATGGGAAGGTACAGGGTGCTAACCAAGCCCGTGCTGGAGGGCTGTGGGGGGAGCCAGTCAGTGATGGCCAGGAAGGCTTCCTGGCAGAGGTGACTCTCAGTGGAGAGCCACCCAGATCAATAGGGATTAGCCAGGTGAGGGAAGGAGAGAGAGAACAGCAAGTGCAGAGACAGGCTAAAGGCAGCATGACGCACCCAGGAAACTGAAAGTAGCTCTGCTTGTTGGGAGCCCAGAGAGTGCAGGGGCGAGGGGAAGCTGCAGAGGTGCATGGAGGCAGCTCCACAAGGGCCTGGGAAGGCCTCTCAGGCTGCCATGGCAACTCCTGTTGGAGCAACACTGGCGACCTGAGCCAGGCAAGAGACTTCCCAGCGTGAGGATGGGGTTGCCAGATTCAGCAAATAAAAACACAGGACGCTCAGATCCGAATTTCAGATAAGAGCTGAATAGTTTTTTTCAGTGTAAGTATGCCCCGTGAAATATTTGGGACATACGTACACCCAGACATTATTCACTGTTTACCTGAAATTCAAATGTACCTGGGAGTCCCGTGTTTATCTGGCAAGCTGGAGTCAGCGCTATGCTGGGAAGGAAAGGCTGGGACCTGCCCTGGCGCCCTGAGAGCAGGCTCAGGACACGTTTGTCGTGTAACCATTCCTCCTGGATTCCATTTGTGAGCTCGTTCACTGATCACGTTGTTGTACATATGAAAAATCAATCCCTTGGTCAGTTTACTCGCCCACACAGGTGGAGGGGGATGGCACTTGAGAAAGAAACTGGGCTTTGGATCCCCACAGACTTGGATTCAAATCTGCATAACCAGTTAGCTTCTCTGAGCCCCAGATTGTGAAATGAGGGCGAGGACCTGTTTGTCCAGGGCACTGGGAGATCCCTGATAATGTATGTAAATTGCCTAGTGAGTGCGAAAGGGAGAGTGTGCATATTTATTTTTAAAGGACCCTCATAGGGGTGAGCAAAACAGCATCCGCAGAGTGTGTGCGGAACATGTACTTCCGTTTGTATTTACGGAGCACTCCAGGCTGTCAAGGGAAAGGTGTGGAGGGGTCCCCGCTTTCAGTGAGAGGCGAGGTTAGCCCTGGGGTGGGGAGGAGGAGCCTGCATTGTTTTTTCAGCTTTGGCATTCCCTTTCCCTGGGACCTGCTTCAAGGGGAGGCGATATCCCACTCTCTCCTCCAGGATGGCGGGTGGGCAGAGAGGGAGTGGCTCGAATTAGAATTAACTGAAGGGAAATGTGAATGAGTTAAAGGAGAAAAATCTACATATAACACCTAGCGCAGTGCCCGACACAGACGAATGCGCCATGAAATTTGCTGTCATGATTCCCAGTTCTATAATGAGTTCCTTATTAGAAAACTCAAACTTGGGAAGAGACAAAGTAAAAGTGCCTTGTGAACCGTGTTTTGACATCAGTGGGAACATTTGTAGGAACAAATTCGGGACCTCCTGGAATAGAACCTGGAAGGAGTTAAGCATTTGTTAAGAGAAAGAGGAAATGGAAAGTGTGTTTCTCTTGTGGAAACTGCTGGGTGAAAAATGGTCCCTCTTTCCAGTGGCTAAATCCCCATTCCCCTGCCCGGTGATAAGCATTGTGTCCCTGGGGCCTTAGGTCAGCATCTGCCAGGTGGTGTTCAGAGATACTCTAGCCATGAGAGAGTGAGACGTGTTCCGCTGATGAAACATTCAAATGAGCCCTTACTTGAAGATGTGTCTTGCATATTTGCACGGTCAAGGTTATGATAAGTCCTGCAGAAAAGACACGTGTGTCTCTGGGCTCATCCTAGCATTCCCTAAATGTGGCTGTAGAGCCCTTGCAGGTTCTCAAGGGAAGTAGCATTCAGTGTCTAGTGAACATCCACATAGCTGCCATTTGAGGACCAAGCGGATCTTTCAGACAGCATCGTACCTCCCATATCTCTAGCCGAATGGACCTGATTCATCCTAGTGTCCAACTTAAACAAGATTTTCAGGGAAGGAGCTCTTCTGTGCAACTTTCCCAGCATTATGCATCTTTCACAGACACAAACTCCTACCTGTGCTGGCCTGATCCTTCCCGTCATAGCCACAGCCATGTCCCATTGTGCAGAGGACCCTGGGAAAAGTCTAAGTCCCTTGGCATTTAGCTCTCTATGGTGACAATAGCAGCTCCATGTGCCCTGAACACCGCAAGGACAAATAAAACTGAGAGTGCGAACACGGAAGGGCGGGAGACTACCCTGGGGTGGACCCTGAGTAGTAGGTCACTCAGTCGCTGGTGTTCCCCTGCCCAGACCCATAGGTCCCTGGACCATGTGACTCCAGCCTCCCAGGTGAATGGAGCTCCAAGGTGGTCACGTGGGAGCCTCTGGAGTAGAGCTGCACAGCGGAGTCTTGCTTGGTGCTGAACGCATGGTAATAAAGGTGCCGCGAGCTTGAGGATGGAGAGTCTCTGGTAGGGTTTGGGTCAATGCCAGGGTGAAGGAGGAGAGCAGGGACAGGGGTGGCCATCTCTGCAGCAGCACCACTATGCTTTGACCCCCAGGTAGTCAGTGGTCAAGAGCCAGGGCTCAGAGTCCATCTGCCTGGGTCCAGCCTAGCTCTGGGACTCCCTCTTTGACCCTGGGCAGGTCACTTAGCCCTGGCTTTTCATCTGTAGGAAGCAGAAGACAACAGGGCTCTGGGTGAGGATGGAGTGACATAGTGTATTCAAAATATTCAAATATCAGGCCGGGCGCAGTGGCTCACGCCTGTAATCCTAGCACTCTGGGAGGCCAAGGCGGGAGGATTGCTCGAAGTCAGGAGTTCGAGATCAGCCTGAGCAAGAGCAAGACCCCCGTCTCTACTAAAAATAGAAAGAAATGATCTGGACAGCTAAAAGTATATAGAAAAAAATTAGCCCGGCATGGTGGCACATGCCTGTAGTCCCAGCTACTCGGGAGGCTGAGGCAGAAGGATCTCTTGAGCCCAGGAGTTTGAGGTTGCTGTGAGCCAGGCTGATGCCACGGCACTCTAGCCTGGGCAACAGAGCAAGACTCTGTCTCAAAAAAAAAAAAAAAATTCAAATATCGAAAGTCTGGGCACAGATCAAACAGGACTGAGCAGGATCAGAGAGGCCTCCCGCTGTGCTGGGAGGGATTCGTGCACCATGGGGAGCCTGGGGGTGGAGGAGGCAGCCTTCAGGGGACTGCGGCAGGGGATATTTACCAAGGAATATGGACTATTTCAATATTTTAATATCCCAGATGGTATTATGCACCCACTTAATAGCCTTGACTGTATGCAAAACATTCAGTCCTGTAACAGGCACACAGTAGGCATCCAGTAAGTGTTCGCTCTCCTATGTTCTTACACTTATGGCTATATCTGAGCTGGTGGAGAAGAACTTGTTTTTTTTTTCCCCCAGAGGATATAGGCCACCTTCTGAGAGGCAGCAGATAGCTTGTCCTGGGCGCTGCCCGGAGACATGCGCCAGGGATACAACAGTATTTACTACCCCCCGTCCCCTCCTTCTTCACTGGAAGCGGCCGGGCCCAACAAACTCTTCAGCCAGCAAAGAGACTGTCCCCGAATGCCACTCAGGCCCTGGTGGCCGAGTGGTCACTGGAAGCGTGCAGAGCTGACAGGCAGGAGGAAATGGTGGCTTCGCTCTCTGGGCCTCTAACACTGTGCAGCAAGCGAGGGGGTGGCGGGGGGAGGGGACAGCCTTTTGAGTCACTCCACTGTTTCCCAAGTTATAATTATTACTCACGATGACGGTTTGATTAAGCGAGCAGACTCGAGGCTGCGTATTCTGATGCGTTTCCACCTAACCAGGCGCCGTGGGCCGTCTGATGTGAGCGAGTGCAGACTTTTGTTTGCAGGAGACCCTCCAGGTGGGCTGGCAGGGGGGCTTCACGGTGGACATTGCCCTGGTTTTTTGGGTCTTCCCCTGCTCTCACCTTTTCCCTATTGCTGCTTTGATAAGGCAGCCAGTCAACGTGGCTAGAACTAAGATCAGCAACTGCCCGTACCCATGCTGGTACCCCTTCCCTAGCTTGACCGAGGTTCGCTAACGTGTCCCCCTCTCCGGTTCTCTCTCTCCCCTTCATGTTCTGAATCTGCCCACACGGACTCTGCGGGATCACTCACAAAGGACACAGGGGCTCCAAGGAATCCCCCTCTGCCCGGGTTTCCAACTTCCTGCTGGGTTTGTTTAATTCTGGTCTCTTGGGATGACTCCCCCAACAATTGTAGGACGGTCCCCCCCTTTCATGCCCTTTCTTTCTCTAAGGGTCTTCCACCTGCTTCTCTGAGACCACCCAGCCCCCCAAGCCATGGCAGTCAAACTGGTGCCCCACTGGGGAGGGGCGCTGCTGGGAATTCTGCCCCCAGCTGGGGCTTTGTTCATCCAGGAGTTTCGTTTCTCTCCTGGGAGAGAGTGGCCCCTGCAGTGATCCTGGGCACTTGAGCAGCACAGGTTTCTGGTTTCTAAATTAATGTTCTTGGCCAGGCTTCACGGCTCACACCTGTAACCCTAGCACTCTGGGCGGCCGAGGCTGGAGGATCGCTTGAGGTCAGGAGTTCAAGATCAGCCTGAGCAAAAGTGAGACCCCCGTCTCTACTAAAAATAGAAAAAATTAGCCAGGTGTCATGGTTCTCACCTGTAGTCCCAGCTACTGGGGAGGCTGAGGCAGGAGGATGGCTTGAGCCCAGGAGTTGGAGGTTGCTGTGAGCTGGGCTGACGCCACGGCACTCGCTCTAGCCCGGGCAACAGAGCGAGACTCTGTCTCAAAAAAATAAATAAACAAATTAATGTTCTTTGTCCCCAGGCCCCCCACGCCCTCTGGCACCTGAGGTGCTCTCTGTGTCCTTCATGGGCATTTGGAGTCAGAGCTCCTCTCAGCCCGCTGGGCTTTGCCACCCTCCCCACCCCGAGTTCCTGCTCCAGGCAGGTTCCGAGAGATCTGATGCCTCTGGCCTTGCAGCTTCTCGGGGGCTCTTAGCAGCATCCGGTGCCCTGCGCTATTGCCACCAGTGTGTGTCTCTGAACACTGAAGCGGCCATCAGTGGCTCACCACGGGTTTCGGTTCCCATCCTTGGCTCACGACAGGAGGCGGCCCCCAGCTCAGGCAGGTTCTCAGCCCTGGTGAGAGGAAAGAGAGCCAGGGCCCGGGAGGGACGTGGCGTAAGCTCTTTCCTCTCCCAAGCCTCCCTTTTCTCACCTGAAGAGGAAGAGCTGGTGCTGCCTCCCTGACTAGGGTCGTTGAGAGAAACACGTGACTGTGTGAAGAGTCCCCCGTAAAACGTTGCAGCCACTGTCCCAGCAAAGACGAGTTTGGAGTCGGAGAGATGTGGGTTTGAGTCTTTTTCCGTTTTCTTTTTGGTTTTGTCTTTTGAGACAGGGTCTCACTCTGTCGCCCAAGCTCAAGTGCAGTGGCGTCATCGTAGCTCACTGCAACCTCAAACTCCTGGGCTCAAGCCATCCTCCTGCCTCAGCCTCCCAAGTAGCTGGGACTACAGGCGCCTGCCACCATGCTGACTAATTTTTTTTATTTTTGGTAGAGACAGGGTCTCGCTGTTCCTCAGGCTGGTCTTGAACTCCTGATCTCAAGCAATCCTCCCACCTCGGGATTCTGGGTTTGAGTCTTGACTCTGTCGTTTCTACCTGTCTGACACTGCCAAGTGACGGAACCCACCTGAGCCTTAGTTTGCTCCTTTGCAATTTATTCTAGGCGTTTGTTGACTGCTTCTCCCATTATCTACTCCCTTCACTCTCGAGGCATATAGTCTTTTGTCCCCAAGTTTGAGGGACGATATCTGTCCTCAATGAGTTGACAGTCTGGCAGGGGAGGTAACACATGAAGATAAGTAACTGTAGGGCAAGATGGAGACTTTCAGTGCCACAACAGAGGCACCAAGTGCTATGAGATTGGAGGACAGAGAGATCCTTTCTGGCTGAGGAGTCTGGGAATGCTTCCCGGAGGAGGTGGCATGGGGCAAAGCTCTGAAAGGACAGGCAGGATATGTCGTGGGAATTGGGAGGGTGGTTATGGTCACAGAAGAGTGTAAACAGCAGAGAGGTGGAGAGGCCTGGTTTGAGTGACTCACTTCAGGGTGCAGCCAAGGGTGGCAAAAGGCCAAGGGAGGTAGGCGTGGTCGGTAAGAAAAGGCTCGGCCAGGAGGCTGAGCCATGTGGGCATTGTTCTGAAAGCTGCAGGGCAGGGAGCTGCTGCTGAGGCCACCTGGTGGAAATGCCATCAGACCCAGTGTCCAGTGGATGGGCACAGAGAGACCTTCGCCTTGCAGGGGGCAGAGAGGAGGGAACTGTCATAGTCCAGCCCTTACGAGTCTGAATAAATTGTGTAATTCAGGATGACCGAGGCCCCTGGACAGAGACTGCCCATCAGCTGGACACTTCTACTTTCTCTGAGTTGAAGCTGGCGCTTGGATAGATGTAAGAGACGTAGGGCTTAGGGAAGCAGTCAGTTGTTTAGGTTACGTAAGTCAATTTCCCGAATCTCCTTCTTCTGCATCCTTGACTCACACTCGAGCCCTTTGCCTCCGGGGCCCCGCTGCCAGGTGTGTGTTAGATGCCAGCCTGTGTCCTGCCTGCTCCGTGGCAACTCCGTCCTGCAGCCTCTTGGAGAGTCGAGTCAGGGACCTTCTCCGCCCCATCCCTAGTGACCACATGGCTGCCAATGACTCCCAGGGCTCTCCCGCCCTCCCTTCCCGGAGTCTGTAGGACATTCCCATTGGGGGAGCTCAGGAACTAAACTCATCCTTTTCCCACCCAAAACCAACCCCCTCCTGCGGGTCTCGCTCCTTCTCTCCTGCGGCTGTTGCTCCCCCGCACTCTCAGGTTGGCAGCCTTGGCGAGGCCACCCCTCTCTCCATGCCTCCGCTTTCCTCTGCTCGTACCTTGCCCATCACTCAGTCCTGCAGATTCTCTCTTCGTGCCTCTCATTCCTTCCTTCCCTTTTCTGTGGCCCCTGCTCCAGCCCAAACCTTGTTACCCAATATGGCTTCTTATCACCCAAGGGCCTCTCCTCCCCATCTCTGGTTCCCTTGGAGGTTCCCAATGCCTCCAGACAAGTCCAGACCCTTGAATTTACTATTCAGGGCCCTCCACAATCCGACCTTAACCTCCCCCTATTTCCCAAATGCAGCCCTTGACCCCGGCTGGGCTGGTCTGCTCATGGGTCCCCATCAGACCTTTGCGCATGTCTGGTGTCCTGCCTGGAATGCCAGCCCCGTCCAGCGTCCCCAGTCCACGTACTCCTCCTCTAAGGCTCAATTCACGCCCCCCACCCCGACACCTGAGCTCCCCACGACAGCCTCTGGGCTCCTTTGCATCCTCTGATCTCCCAGAATTTACCAATTCAACCTGATGCGCCATCCCTCCAGGGCAGGCAGATGGTTTTCATTTTGTTTCCCTTCCTTGTGTCCTCGAGCTCCAAAGGGAGAAAATTTCGTTCCCCTGGGCTGGCGAGATGTGATCCGTCCTTCCCCCACACACTCATGCCTGGCTCACCTGAGCCAGACGGCTCTTCCTCATTCCCTGCAACGGGCATCACAGCAGCCAGTTGCAATAGGGTAGGGACCACAGCCCAGGCCTCTTGAATTCTCGCCCCGAGGTCAGGATGCCCTTCTTGCCTCTTTGGAAGGTGGAGATTCCCATAGCCCAGAGAGGAGTCAGCAATGTAGATCAGGAGCTCATTAATCCCTTTCCTAAACCACTCCTGAATCTCTGTAATCCCTGTGCCTCTGACTCTCCCTTTTCTCTCCCCTTCCTGCTATTGGGCCCATCCAGGCCAGGCTGAATGACAGGAGAAGGACAGGGAGTGGGAAAACGTGAGGCAGTCTCCACAGAGGGTGTGATGCTTTGGGAATATGGGAGAGAGATTTGCAAGGCAGAGATTGACAGTTTTTAGTCACCTGGACTTCGACCTACCAGTGTGTACAGACACAGCGCCTGCCATGGGCCCCAGACTCTGAGTTCTCTGGCTCCTGCCGTTCCAAGGTTTGTAAACACTGAGTCCCCATCGGCTCCTTTATCTGCATTGGCTGTCACCAGGGTGGCCTCTGAGCCCTCCCCCCTCCTTTTTAGCTATCTGTATAGAAAAAGCTTTTCTGCACTGGTGCACTAAACACTCAGCCCCGGGCTGTGCTCACACCCTGGGGGACCCTGGGGGACAGCGCTGGCACTGTCTGAGCTGGGGAGCCCTGGGCTTGTCACTGCTTCCTTGATGTCCCAACATATGCTCTTGGGTGGCTCAGCTGGGTAAGTCTGTCCAAGCCTCCAGTTCTGCATTTGTATGCACAATAAGGGGGCTCGGGGATTTTCTAACCAGCGGAAAAGCTTTCTTCAAAGTGGAGCGTAGGCGAAAACCCAAAATACAAGCCAGGTAAAAGTAGACCCCTCCAGGTTTCAGTGGGAAGGGGACCTGCAAGGCCCTCGAGTCCCCTCCAGTGGCCCCTGGGACCCTCCGTGGACCTCCTGGGGCCCACATCATCTAGAATCTTCTCCAGGTGTCCGGTTCGTGAGGTGCTCACTGTTTATGTGTCATGGGAGATGGAGAATGTGTCCAAGTGCTAATGGATTTGGAAGGGAACAATCTCAAAGTAGGAGATCCAGCCTGGGCATGGCAGGTGGATGGGGGCGGGTCGCATACCTGAACTTTCTCAAAGAAGATGCGTAATTTTCACCGCTGAGCAAATTCATATGTTTATGGAAAGAAAGTCCACAGCTTTCGTCTGACTCCCCAAGGAACCCGTGACTCCAAAAGATTAAGAATAACCCTTAGAAGATGTTATCATCTATTTTACAAACTTTTTGTAAAAATGACCTCAAACTTGATCTCCTCTTTGATTGACAGTAACCAGGCTGTCAGCCTGTCTGGGGTGAGTGTCACTGTTCTATCGCAAGGACACAACCTGGTGCCTAACACAAGCTGGTGTCCGATACGTACAACGTGTGCCTGAAACATAAGGCATCCTCATTCTCCCAATGAGGAGGCCTGCTAAAAAAAAAAAAAAAAAAAAAAGAATAGAAAAAGATAATTTGAGTATGTAAATTTTAGGATAATAATCAATATATTATTTTAGTGACATTTTAAATCACACATAATGTAACACATTAGCTTAGAAATACAACTTTTCCCAAGCTCTCCCAGTTTATGAAACATTCGTACTGTTCCCTCCCATCTCTGACATCTGTGTCCCTGTGTCCTTCTCATCACCAGACACTTTTGCATCAACTCTCTCAGTTCTGCATGTATCATTGCCCCTACTGTCTAAAGAGAGCTGGCTATTTTGTTTGGGTTTTGTTTTTTGTTTTTTGTTTTTTTTGAGACAGAGTCTCACTCTGTCACCTGGGCTAGAGTGAGAGTGTCATGGTGTCAGCTTAGCTCACAACAACCCCAACCTCCTGGGCTCAAATGATCTTCCTGCCTCAGCTTCCCAAGTAGCTGGTACTACAGGCACATGCCATCACACCCGGCTAATTTTTCTATTTTTAGTAGAGACTGGGGTCTCACTCTTGCTCAGGCTGGTCTCGAACTCTTGACCTCAAGTGATCCTCCCGCCTTGGCCCCCTAGAGTGCTAGGGTTACAGGCGTGAGCCACCATGCCCAGCCAGCTAGTTTGTATTAACCCAGAAGTTGTTTATTTTTTTTAATGACAGCTTTTTTGAGAGGTAATTTGCATGTCATAAAATTAACCTTTTTAAAATGTACAGTCGGTGGTTTCTAGTATATTCACAGAATTGTGCAACCATCACCACTATCTAATTGCAGAACGTTCTTGTCACTCCAAAAATAAAACCTCGTACCATTAGCAGTCACTCCCTATTCTCCACTCCCACCCCTCCTTCCTCCTTCTCCCCCCACCCCCCGTTCCTGGCAACACTAATCTACTTTATATTTTTAAGAGCATGCCTTTTCTGGGTATTCCACATAAATAGAATCATACAATATTGTGGCCTTTGGTAACTGGCTTCTTTCTCTTAGCATAATGTTTTGAAACTTCATTCATGTTGTAGCATCTATTAGTACTTTGTTTCTTTTTTTATTGATGAATAATATTTTGTTGTATGGATATGCCATATTTTGTTTATTCATTCATTAGTTGATGAACATTTGGGTTGTTTCCACTTTTTGACCATTACAAATAATGCTGCTATGAACATTCATGTACACATTTTTGTGTGGACATATGTTTTCATTTCTCTTAGTTAGAGGTTTAAGAGTGGTCGTGTGATAACTCTATGTTTAACATTTTGAGGAACTTGACAAACTGTCTTCCGTGGCGGCTGCATCATTTTACGTTCCTACCAGCAGTGCATCATGGTTCCTGTTTCTCCACGTTCTTGTCAACACTTGTCATTGTCTGTCATTTTGATTTTAGCTGTCCTAGTGGGGATGCAGGGGTATCTTACTGTGGTTTTCACTTGCATTTCTTTGATAACTAATGATGTTGAGCATCTTTTCCTGTGCTTGTTGGCCATTTGTGTATCTTCTTTGGAAAAATGTCTATTTGAATCCTTTAGAAGGTATTTATTTTTTTATGCTGACAATATAACCACTTAGTTCATTGCTTTTAAAAAAAATGATCTTTTAAAGGTGTGTTTACAACAACATTCAACACTTAGAATTGTGAGGCTATGCCCTCAAGAAAAGTTGCTGAATCAATATTGTAGTACTGTGCCTACTTTCTTAAAAAAAAAAAAACAAACAAATTCCATCAAGTGACCTTTGTAACCATCCAAAGCTAACATTGATTGAAGTGGTTTCAGGCTTATATTTTTTTCCCAAACAGCATATTTTTGTTCAAAATAAGGTAATTGAGAAAGCAACCCATAATATGAGAGATTATGTAAGGGCTTGAATATAAACTTCCTCTTTTCTGACAGATAATTTGGGGAGGGAGAGAGCTTCACCTCGTATTCAAGTAAATGTGATATTTAAAAACAAATGAGTGGATGGGTAGATGGATGGGAGGATGGACAGGTGGACGGACAGGTGGACGGACAGGTGGACGGACAGGTGGAATAATGAACTAAATGAAAGAACAAAAGAAGGGACACAAGCCTATAAACCAGTCCATCAAGCAACCACACCGATCTCTCCACTTAGAAAATTGACATTGGCCTTTAATTAACATTTCCCAGAACCAAGTACAAAATTGTTTTAAAAACAGGTTTGCAGTTACAGGTGGGAAACAAGACACTGTATTTTCTGTTGTCTGGAATATTCTTTATCATCTTCCCTTAAAATGGGAGAAACCGAGGCTGCCCAGTTTCCTGGAGGTGGTTGAGAGACTCAGAGATCAGCGACGTGACTGCAGGATTCGTTTCGGGCTTATAAGTCATCAGACAGTACCTTTAGGGACGTGATATGACACGAGGATTTTCATGGGTTCTGCCTTGTTCAGGCCCCAGCTTCTGCCGCTCTTCCCAGCAACGTGGAGGCTTCGGGGTTCCTAGGGCCTCGGGGGCCTGGCTCTGCAGCTTTTCCTTCTCCCTTCTCTGGGGGGGACAGTCTGATGCATCTCAGAGATCGCACTGGCCACAACTCGCCACCAGCTGCCACGGAGAGACACCCTCTCCTGTTCTGCCCCTTTGATCCTCTCAAGAAAACGTCTGAGCTGGCAAATGGTGCCCTGGAGTTCGGGGTAAGAAGGAGCAAAGGAAAGAGGAAGAATATCAGGCGAGAAGATAAGAAAGGAAGCTGTGGCCAGACACGAAGAAGTGAAAGAGACGTGGGCAAAAGCCAGGGAGATGACTTCAAAAGGCTCAGACCCTGCAGAGGGAAGAAGTTAGAACGATAGTGGTCTTTGGAAAGATCTTCAGGGCGGTGATGCAAAGAGAGATTGGCTCTGGAGTGTGTGGTTGGAGCTAGGGGTTGGGGACAGGGACAGTAAAAGGCAGTGTGGATGTGGCCTGGGCTCCTGCTTTTGTGACAGCTGTGGGTGGGCTTGGAACTAGGGGCTCGGGTCCGCGTGCATCAGAGAAGCATCTCTCTCTCCTCCACTGACATTTAGGCCGTTGCTAGACAGGATCCCCATGTTCCCAGGGACAGTGACAGCTCATCCTTCCTTCTGGGCCATGTCAGATCCGAGTCTCTCCTGTCCTAGCAGGTGGGTGTTTTCCTTGGTTCTGAACATCTGCAAGGAAGGCGTCTGTGTACGTCCTTGAAGTCATGTTTCCTTTTTTGAGAGTGTGGGATTGGTGGCTTTGACATGGTGAATCTGAAGCCCAACTCCACATTATTTAGCACCTACTGTGGGCCAGGCGCTGCTCAAGGCACTAGGGCATATACAGGGCATATACAAGAGGCTCTCCTCGAGATGAGACAGCAATGCCGGTAAAGCCAGCTGCGCTGCAAGAGAGTGGCACAAACCCCATGGAGACATGAAGGTCAGGGCTGCCAACTTTACCAAGGGGAGGCCAAAAATGCTTCGCAGTGGGGTGACCCTGGGAAGGGTTTTGAAGAATGGATAGGAGTGTGCCCGGCAAAAAACAGGTGGTGATATGAGGTGCTTTCCAGGTTGAGAGCACAGCACATGCAAAGATAAGAAACCACCAAAGACTTTTCTTGTTGGGGAAGCTGTGACCATCTCGAGGTGGCTAGATCTAGAAGGATCATGATAGGAACATGGCTGGAAGGACACAGAGGCCTTGACCATGCTGGCCTGGCATGGACGCTGCCAGCCCGGGGGCCACACTTTGAGAACCACTGGAGTGGAGGGCCCTGTGGGGACAGCCCCTTGAGCACTTTTCCACTTCTGTTCCTCAGGGTGTGTGTTGTTAGAGCCCCCTCTCTGTCCAGGAGCTTTTTAAAGGCTCCTGTGCCTATATGCAGTCCCACCCAGGCAGACCTTCCTTCCTCTGCTGGTTTTGCTTTGCTTTGTTCTTAATGCTCCAAAAGTGGTTTAGATGCCCACCTGGTTGGAAAGTGACCATGGCTCCTTTTGTCTGCCCACAGCGCCGAGACAGCTCAGGGGGCCTCCCTAGCCTTTTGCCTTTGTCCACGGTGTTCTCTCAGCCAAGACCCCCCTCCTGGCCTTCCTAAATTCCCACCTCTCAGGCCTCTGCAGACCCTGCCCGGGTGCCACCTGGCCGTGCCCTTCTCCCCGCGCCCAGTTCATCTCGCCAGGCTCTCTGATCCGCGCCCTGTGCCTGACCCGGTTAGGACTTCCCTTCTACCTTATCCTACCGTGTACGATATGTGTCCCAATTAGACCATAAATCCTGAGGGTGGAGCCCTGGTGCCCACGTCCCCCAACAAGGGGTCACACGGAGGAGGTGTTCCAACGGTGTCTGCTGAATCGCAATGAGAATCTAAAAAACCAGGACCCATCTACACTGGCCCTCCCTGGCCCCTAGTTCTTGGAATGTTCCCACAAAGGCCCAGCGATGGGGAAGAGGAGGCGTTTGTGACCCCCCTCACCCCCCGCCCCGAGATGATGCGGCCGGTGCCAGACTCAGACGGGCTCGTCACCCTCAAAAATAATCTGATTACTAATCCGCGCCCCTCGGGGAGCTGCCACCCCCAGAGCCGTGTTAAGAATATTTTCCTCAGGCAACAAACTGCCTTTGGCATCCCAGTCAGCCTCAGGAATTTCATGATTGAGCCTTCCTTTTTTTTTTTTTTTTTTTTAATTTTTGCTCATTCCTGCGCTTCTTCCAGGTCTGCTCCTTCCCGGTCTCCGTCAGCATGGCCAAGCCGCCCCCTGCCCCTTCCAGCAACTTCCGAGTACTGCGCCTCTCCCCAAGGCAGCCTGGAGCTCTTGCCATGTGGCTTCATTCTTCTCAAATGAAGCCGCTGGTGTCCCCAGGCTTGCGGTGTCCCCTGACCTGTGGACCCCACGAGTCCATGAAGCCTCGGAGTGCCATGACTCAAGGAAAATGCACTCAGGCTGGAGAAAGCACTCCTAGCTCCTGCCCCATCTTTCTCCTCTCAGGAAAATGGCAAGCACCTCAGCTCATTTCTGTGTGTGTCCCTCCCCGCCTCTCTCCCCCCAGACCTCCCCTCCCCAGCACAAGGCTGGCCCTGACATCGTTGCTCTTTTAAACACGGAGCAGTCAGTCCCCTGGGAAAGGCAGAGGAACGTCCTGTTTGCACACAAACAACCCTTCCCGTAGGGCAGGTCACAGGGTTAGGAGCACACGCTCCTCAAGGTGTGGCCCCTCTGCTTCCCGGCCACGTGACCCAACACCTCCCAACCCGGCTCATCCTCAGCTTCCGCACGTGCCAAATGGTGATGACAATAGTGCTTTCCTCAAAGGGATATTGGGAAGATTAAAAAGAGACCGTATGTTTGTGTCTATAAAGCACTTAGCGTTAGTGCATTGCATGTAGTAAGTATTCCGTCCATTTAGCTATTGCTTGTATCAGTGGGACACGTTACTAGAAACATGGGTGACGGACAGGTCACCTGGGGCCCCGCCCCGCATCCGCCTGATTGTGCTTGGCAGGAACCCCAGCCCCCGCCCAGGGTGGCCGAGGTCCTCCCAGGGATCCCGCTGGCTCTAGACTCACTTCCTGTGCTTCCCGCCACCTCCGTGTGATCACATCTTGTTTGGCCACGTCACCCCAAGGCATAGAAGTTACAGACCCCACAGAATGCTTATGATTTTGTGGGCTGCCCTAGAGAACTGGAGGGAGGGAGAAGGTTCGGGAGAGGGTCAGGCCATGTGGACTTCCACCACTTCTCGGGCCTCTGCTTTTCTTTCTTTCCCCAGGCAGTGGGGGACGGAGTGGCCGCTCTGAGTGAGGGGCTCGATGGCCCAGAGAACAGGCTCTGTGGGAACAGACCCCTGGTCCCCTGACAAGGCAAGCTGAGCCAGGGGTGGGGCGTGGGTGAATTTTGCTGCTTGTGAATTCAAGGGAAGCGGTTGCGTCCCCAGCCTGCAGACCCGACCTTCTGACTCAGTGACCTATTGGTACAGAACTGCTTCGCCGACTTTCTGATCAAAGGAGGAGACGAGAAGTTGGCAGATTCTATGACATGTGGGTGATTCCAGGCACGGAAAACAAACAAAGTCTATGACAGGGTTGACACATTAATGGGAAGGTGAGTCAAGGAAAAGTGTCCCTGTGTGCAGTAGACACGACAGCTGCCGTAGAGGAGGCCAGGAGCTCATGACCCTGGAGGCCACGGTGAGGACTCCGGCTGTCAGGAGGAACTTAGCAGGACAGGAGATGCTCACACCACTGGCTGCAGGTGACTGAGCCTGTCTGAGACCCCAGGCCAGCTGTGTCCAAACTCCTCGCTCCCTGAAGTGGCATTCACGTCTCACCCCTTTGCCAGAAGAGCTGTTTCTTCTTCCCAGATGTTCCTCATTCCCTCTTGCTTGTGCTTCTGAAGTTCAGGAGAGCTGATTTGGCTACAAGTGTGGTTGCTCAAGACCACAGCAGGAGCTATAGGAAGGCTGCCCTCTTCCAGCTACAGTTTTGCATTTGCGGATGGGGAAGAGCTCGAGAAAGAGGTTATGTGGATCTTTGTTTTTCCTCCCTTCTCTTAAAAGTATTAATATTTGCTTTCTGCTCTCCATGCTGCTGTGAGTGATGCAGAAAGTGACGGGGCATCTCCTTTCATCCCAAAAAAATGGAGCATCACAAAGGACCAGAAATATCCCCATTGAACGAGAATTATTTGGGGGAAAGCCGGGTAGACTGCTGAATGCCACCTAGCGCAACTCTTTCTCATGAAGAAAGCTCTTCTTTTCCTTGAGCACCTGCTGGAAATGTTTCATCCCAATACCCCGTTCATCATTCCATTGTTGGATAACTCTTATTGCTGGAAGGTTCTTCCTTTCACTGAGCTGAACTCTTTGAAACTCACACTCCTCTGGTGCTAGAACTGCCCCGGGCAGCAGCCCAGAATAACGACTGCTTTGCAATGTGACAGCCCCCCCAAAATAGGGAGCTGCCCACCCCATTGTCTGATCTACACTTAACACAAAGAGTTATGTCCTCTCTTCCTTGGAGAGGTGGGATTTCAGATGCCCAGCCTTCCTGGCTCTCCCCTTCTGGATACATGATTCTGTCACCATCTTAAAAGGTCATGGCCAGTAGTGGACATGACATTCCACAAGACACAGGACTTGGCTGCTGGTTCCCATCCTGTTTGTCACTGTGGGCTCCTGTCTTTCCCTCTCCAAATGGCCTTCATGCTTTGAAGCGTCTTGTTAATTAAACGTAAGAGTAAGACCCATCTACAGGGCCCTTCAGGTTTGAATTCTGCAGCCTGTCGTAGCCCAGGACACCTCTGTAGTTCGTATCTGGTCTCCTCGTTCCTGCGTTAGTTTGCTCAGCTGCCATCACGGAGTACCACAACCCGGGCAGCTTCCATAACAAACATTTATCTTCTCACAATTCTGGAGGCTAAAAGTCCAAAGTCGAGGTGTCAGCAAGTTTGGTGTCTTCTGAGGCCTCTCTCCTCAGCTTGTGACTGGTGGTCTTCTCCCTGTCTTCATGTGGTGGACCCTCTGTGAACATGTGTGTCCTAATCTCTTCTTATAAAGACACCAGTCATAGCAGATTCGGGCCCACCCTAATGGCCTCATTTTACCTTAATCACCTCTTTAAAGGTCTTATCTCCAAATACAGTCACATTCTGTGGTACTGGGGGTTATGGCTTCAACATATACATTTTGGGAGGACACAATTCAGCCATGACATTCTATCTTACTGTCATCTAGTCAAGCCGACTTTATCTAGCCTTCTCAGAACACACCCTTTATCTGCATCACTCATGCCTTTGTCTCAGCTGTCCCCTGCCCTGCTCCCTTATGTGTCCCTCAGAGCCACTCTTCCCAGAAGCTCTGATGCCCAGCAGCTGTCCAGTCTGTTTGGGCACACACAGAGATGGAGAACTCCTGCTCCCTGGACGCAGCCCATTCTGCTGGCTTCAGCAGCATCACACCCCGGCAACGTGGACCTGGAAGGGCTTCAAGTTTTGCAGACCAGAGGAGCTGTTCCTTTCTGTTCAGATGGAATGATCTCCAGATAAAATGGGAACAGAGTAGCATATGGAGAAAAAAAAGAAATATCCCAAAAGTTGGAACCAGTGAAACTGGATGCCTGAAACCTGTCTACTCCGAGAGACTGTTCTCGGAAGCAGTTTTAACCACAACCTGGCTCTTTTCCTATTTCGTATGTTATGAATCCTCAAACGTTTCTTCATTAGTTCCCGACCATTTGGGAGTACCACAATCTCTGCCCCGTTCCCTCTGCACAACATGAGTCTCCTAAATGTCCACTCGCCAGGACCCCTCCGTCAAAGCAAAATCAGCAGGACCCACTTTTCTTCCCACCCCACTTCCCAACTCTTCCCTGCATGCACACTCCAGCACGCACACCCCCTGCAACTTCAGCCTCGTGCATCATCTGATGCTGTCGCCTAGTAACGATATGCTTAGCAACCAGGAAGGGAAGTGTGATCGCACCTCCCCGCACTGTACATGAAGCACCGCAGACAATACAAACAGTTCCCTGAGTCCTCTCTGCAGCTAGAGGAAGGTAACTGTCAGAGGTGGCCAGCGTTGTGCTCCAGAGATAGTGGCTCATCTTCCGGGGGCCCAAATTGGTTGCTGCTTGGCTTTTCCTTGGCATTGGGTAATATCTTTGTGGGGGTGGCTGGGTAGGTGGTTCTCGAAGGGCCGGATCTCTCTGTTTGCACTTGTTCTCAGGATGCTTGTGATGCAGGCAGGCAGGGCAGCTTGCAGAATCCTCTCTGCTCCCACGCAGCCCTGCCCTGCACCAAGCCCGTGTCCTCCCACCCCCCAAGCCACCAAGCTCCCCACTGTCTCTTCCACTTGGAGGTTGTTCCTCTGTGCCCTGGCACTGCCCTGCCTGCACCTTGCAGCTCTCCTGTCCTCCCAGGGCCCAGGGTCTCTGCCCTTCGGGGGCTCCTCTGTGCTGCTGGACAGCCCCCAGGTCACCCATTCAGGGACGTCCCTCTCCCTTCCCAGTTCCTTACAATTACATGCATCACCGCCTCAGGCCCCTGTGCCAGACACTAACAAAGGGGACTAAGGCCCACCTCCCACCCCCTGCTGGTGTCCTGATCCAAAACTGGATCATTATAGCTTCACTGGGGATTCCCAAGTGTCGTGTTCCATGAAACAATAGAGAAGGCCAGAGAGTGTAGAGTCTGGAAATGTATATTCCAATTCCTTTTGGCAGGGTGGTTCTGGCTATGTGACTTAGGTCAAGTTTCTTTAACCTCTTTAGGTCTTAGTTTTCTAAAGGGATTGGACTATTTGCCTCTCGGGCTATGACGGCAATTCAATGAATTCAAATAGAAAGAGCCGGGGAAACTACATGGGGTACAGCTGGAGAACCTTTTAAATATTCCCTTCCTGTCCTTCCATCTCTCCCTCTTTGTTCTTGCTTTCCAACCCGCTCTCCCTTGAGCTAAGGCTGGGTTGGGGTTGGATTCTCAGGAGGCAGCGCAGGGCATCTGCAAGAAGCCTGTGCAGAGAGCCCCAGCTCGGCTCTGTGGCTCAGGACGTCCGATCTTGGGCCTGTACCCAACAGCCCCGAGGTTCCTTTTGTTCACTAGTAAGATGGAGCTAAGTGCACCTGACGTGTCTCACGCACAGTTGCTGGAAAGCTCAAAGGAGAGAATACGCGTCAATCTCCTTCACGTATTTCAAGATGTTTTACAAATTTTAGAGAGAAGAGTTTTCTTGGACGAACCTGGTTCCATTTTTGCACCTGTAACATGGAATGAGATTCCAAAATATCTAAAACCCCCTGAAGTCCTAAAATCGTAGCAAATTCAGAGCTGATAGTCACCGGCCCTCCAAAGGCCTCAGTGGACAGAACAGAATCCTTCTCTGTGGCTGTCTGTGTCCCATAGCTGTCAGGAGAGACCGCAGTGACACTTCTACTCTGCGTTCCCCGGGGCCTTGTGACCAATGCCTGGTTGTGCACAGCCTCAGCCCAGTAACATGCTGGAGGCTTCATCTCGTTCTGGTTTGGGAATGTATATAGCTCTGTCCTTTCTAGAAGGAAAACAAATGAGTCAGAACATGCCCAAGGCATGCATGCTGGAGGTACCAGGGAAGGGATTGCTGGTGTAGGTGTTTGATGTTTATGTCATGGATACTTCCAGGGTGGTTGTGTGTTTATAGCAGCCTAAAAGGGAGCAGAATTTGCAAATGGAGTATGCGTGAAGCAGAAGATTTTAAAGTACGTAACATAAGTGATATATAGTGAGTCAACTAAAAGTGTGGCAAACAAATAGAATGTGGATGTTATTGAAATCTTGAAGATTGGGAGTCTGGCCAAGGATGAACAAACATTCCAGAGACATTTGCATTCTTTTCCGTGAGACTTCCCCCAGGCAATTGTGCAGTCTCCTAATAACAGAGGATCTCGACAGGTAAGAGGCGAGATGCCCAGAGCGCTCAAGGCTCTGGCTTTGCCGGAAGATCTACTGCAAAACCCTTGGGGAGAGGGGTGCAGCCTCCCTTGAGGACTTTGTTACTCCAGTCACATGACTTCTGGGGAAAGACAAAAAGACCCTCCTGTTAGTAAGCTGGGAACTTCTGCTTCATAATAAAGTTGTAAGAGGCCAGATATAGCACAAGTGTCAGCTGTTACCCATGCTATAATGAGCTTTTTAAAAATATAGATATTTGGAGCTTCGGGCAGTGTTGTGTGTCTGCATCCCAGCTACTAGGGAGTGTGAGGCAGGAGGATCGCTTGAGCTCAGGAGTTCAAGGCTGCAGTGCGCTGTGATCACGTCTGTGAATGGTCACTGCATTCCACTGGGCAGCATAGTGAGACCCCATCTCTAAAAATAAAATATGTGTATGTGTGTGTTTGTGTGTGTATGTATTTGGTCAGGAGCAGTAGGATTTGATTTGATTTATGTTCTGCCTGGACCCATGGAATAGAAAGTCATAGAATCAAAGAATGTTAATCTAAAAGAAACCATGGCAGTCACCCAGTCCAACCTCTTTATTCACTGGTAAGAAGACAGTCCCCAAGATGTTAGCGGTGTGGTTAATTTGGGATGGTAGAAATGTTTCATTTACTTTTAAAATATAACTACAAAACTAAGAAGACAGGAAAGTGACTTGCCCAAGGTCCCGCGGCAATGTGGAGGCAGCACTTGTCCGGGCCCCTAATCTGTTGACTTCCCTCCCTCTGCTTCTCCCCGTGGGATCCCATCTCAGGCTAGAACTGGGTTTCCAGAAAGATCTTTTACAATAAAAGCGTAATCATGCAGCCAACAACCAGTCTTTGCCATTTAAAACTTTCAGGTATCAACATTTCTGCAACCTCCAGGGTAACTTCATAAGCATTATCTTTTGCATAAAACCTAGGCTTATTCCACAGGGAAACGTTAAACATGAGATGTCAGCAGTAGGCAAATCTCTCAAAACATGCCCCGTTCTATAGGGTTAAAACCACCCGCTAAAGGGTAATGTGAAAATGGAACCGGTGTTTGATTTCCGTAACCCCCTTCCCACGTAGCCCATCCACTGGAGGGAACAAGAGAAAAACTGCTCAGGGGATGGTGAGAGCAGTTTGCCATCCCCCGCACAGGCTCCTGTCTGCAGCTTTTGTTCCCTAGGTCTCTTCAATAAATATGACTCAGGCTGCTGTGCGGGCTCCACTTCCTCTGGGCAGGGAGCTGACAGCAGCGACTCTGCTGTGCCCATCACGGGTGACTCAGGGGCTCCACTGGGGAGGCCGCCCCTCCTCTCCAGCTGACCAGCTCCCTTCTCCTGTTCCCAGCGCTGCTGTCCCTGACTCTTCAGCTTTCAAAGTGCTCCCCAACTCACAGGGTGACATCTCCCCCACCACCCCATTATTTTTCTAAAAAGTGTTACGCACACATCTTGATCAACTTCCAGAGTGCTTTTTTCACCCACCTTACTCATCTATAGAATTCACAGTCCCCAGTGCAGGCAGGAGGCAGGGACGGCCAAGTTCAAGTTCAAAATCAAGTTCAAAACGGGTTCCTGTGAAAAACAAAAGCGAAAGACAGGAAAAGCTTCCCAACCATCTCTCTAAACGCTAGTCAGAGCAAGAGCGTGATATTCTTAATGTTTCAGGGGGCAGAAGTGGGGTCATCTGGGCCAGCCCACGCTTGTGGCCTTGCTTTTGCAGTAGAATCAGCCAAGATAGGAGTTTTCATCTATTTGGAGGCACATTATTCTAAACTCTTGTTCCTATAACAAGAACGGTAACATTTTCTATAACAAGAAAAATAAAAAGCAATGAATGAGAGGTATGGGGGGGGAGAGTCTCCTTCCCCTAAGCCAGCTAAGGCTGCAGCCACCTCAAGGACACAGAGACATGGAGAGCTGCGTGCTCATCTAGTCCCAGGATTAAAGGAGATTAATTGCAAAAATATTTATTTAGCACAATAAGTACATTATGAAATAAATCCAAAAATATTTGTTTAGCATCCACTACGAAAGAGACCCAGAAAGTCTACGGTAGAAGTTTGCTGTGAGCTACACATCGGTAGGACTGTTAATTTTCGAGGCTATGTTTCCTCAGACACCCAAGACAAGGGCAGTGGGGCGGATGAGAAGCCACCATGCCAGGGCAGGGAGTCACGCTTAGCTTTGGGGATGGCACTTCCTGTCCAAGAAAGTGCTGTTGTTTGCCAAGACATCTCAGATGCAGCGCCTACTGCTTGCTAGTTGGCTGTAGAATTTTTCTCCTTCCTCTTCTTTCTTCCCAAGGGCTAAGCAAGGCCCAGCATGGCCTGTTGTAGCCTCTCCTGTCCACCTGTGAGCAAGCACAGCCCCTAACTCACTCGCTCCCGCGTGCTCTCTCTTTCCCTCTGTCTCTTCTGCACTCACACATTCATACTTTGGTCACCATGACACATCCCTGTATCCGCCCAGTAACGGCAGACCAAGACCAGACCGGGCCAGCACTTGAGCAAGCGAGGCATGCCAGGGCGGGGCTGTTCTCAGGGAAGGCTGCTCAGGAGGCAGGAGGCTCGACCTCCCACTGCTCTGCCATCCCAGGGTGAACAGCCACGGCGCACCAACGCGCCAACTCTTAAACCGTATCAGTCACTTAGACCTGACTATGGGTGGCTTTGTTTCCCAGGAGCAGGAGAAAAATAGCATCAGCAGGAAAGGGCCCACTGTTGAAGATGGAGCAAGAGATGAAAGGAAAGGCGTCACCCTCCTACTTACTGTCCTAGCACGCTTTAATTGCAGACGACAGAAACCCAAAACGGGGGATTGGCTGTGGGCTCACATACCCAAACTGAGGGAGGCCCCAGGAAGCAGCTGGACTCAGGGATGGCTGGGCTAGGAAGGTGGGCACGGCTACGTGTCTCTGGGTCTGCCCCTCTGCTCCGCTGCCTCTGTCTCTCATATCACTGGCTCTCTCTGCACATTGACTTTACTCTTTCAGAACAACTTCTGCCAAAAGCAGGGAGCTTGGCTGCTAATTGTGTCCATGCTCCCAGCCACAGCCCCGTCACTCACCCAGAGAAAGCCTCGATCCCTGAGCTAAAGTTTGTCAAATGCCAAAGAAGAACTCCAGTTGGTTTGGCTAAGATCATGTGTTCATTTCTGGACCAGGAGGGTGGGTTCGTGTTTGCTTCAGCTCGTTTCATGGGCCCCATCCCCTGGTCCAGACCGGGATGAGGAGGCGGAAGAGCTGACCCGGGTGATGGGCAGCCCCCACTCCAAGGGCAAGGTCGGCCTGGGAGGAGGACTAGGTCCTGCAAAGAAAGCAAGTGAAATTAATTCTCTGAAGAAGGGGAAGGAGGTGCCGCAGACAGATGAAACAGTTGAGGTCTCCTGCCATAAATCTGCAAGCTTCAGTTGGTGTCGCAGTCTGTGATATGTGGCCAGCGGGTGTACGTGACTGTTAGTAGCACTGTCAAACTTGGAAAAATGGCGACATTGGAAATGCTTAGACGTTGGCAATGTGTAATTATGTTACGGCTGAGAACTAAATAAAACTTTGCGGAAAGAACAGGCGGCCGTGGCTAGTAAAGCACGCATCCGTAAACCATTTACATACAGCCCTGCTGTTTGACAGTCTAAGCTTACTCTACGGCAGAGATAACTGGGTTTGCCTTCCTTGTTGACTTCTCGTGGGATATCACCGACCGATTCACCTGCTTGCTTATTGTCTGTCATTCCTGGGCTTGAACCAAGGTCAACATTAGCACCGGTCTTCCCACAGAATCATCCCTGATTCTTAAGGATGGTATTTTTATTATACTGCTTATGTCTGAAACTGCCCTTCAGTGTTTTTTTCTTTTTATTTCAGCATATTACAGGGACACAAATGTTTAGGTTACGTATATTGCCTTTGCCCCACCCGAGTCAGAGCTTCAGGCATGCAGATGGGAGTGGAGAGGAGGGGATGGGTGTGTGTGTGTGTGTGTGTGTGTGTGTGTGTGTGTGTGTGTGTGAGAGAGAGAGAGAGAGAGAGAGAGAGACACAGAGAGAGATTGGAAGATGTTATGGGGCCAAGGAATGCGCCAGTCTCTAGAAGCTGGAAAAGACAGGAGAAGGGCTCCCCCCTACACTCCTCCGAAAGAAGGCAGCCCTGCTAGCTCCTTGGTTTTAGGACTTCTGACCTCCAGAATGGAAAGATAAATTTGTGTTGTCTTAAGGCACTAAGTCTGCAGTAATTTAGTTTCCTACAGAGACAGTAAGAAAGGAATACAGCTACCTTTCTGGAAAGTAACTTGGCAACATGTTCTAAGAAATATAAAAGAGTTTATGCCTTCTGACTCAGTAACTCTAGTCCTAGGATTCTCTCCTAATGAAATAATCAGATCTGTAGAAATACTCTTATATATTAAGAAGTTCATTACCGTATTATCTATGGTAGTGAGACCTTGGAACCACCCGAGGGCCCTACTGGTGGACTTGTCCCTATTATAATTACAACATGGTGCGAATAAGAAAACATGACCCATTTAAGGATGACTGTCAGCCCTTATGATGTTACTTGCTGTGTTGTGATCACAGGTAGGGATGGCCTGAATTAGGAAACGACAGTGCTGACAGCTTTGCCATCAACCTAGTGATTCAACAAATGCTCGTTGACCATGCTGGTACTGGGCCACAGCTAGGGGCACAGAGCAAAGGACATGTATGGGATTATGAAGAACTGCAAGAGTCTGGTCGTGGAGATGGTTATCAACACAAAGACTTATCGGAAAAGTTGATGTTCCACTTAAACTTGAAGGATCAGTGGCAGGGCGCGGTGGCTCATGCCTATAATCCTAGCACTCTGGGAGGCCAAGGTAGGAGGATCACTTGAGCTCAGGAGTTTGAGACCAGCCTGAGCAAGAGCAAGACCCTGTCCCTACTAAAAATAGAAACAATTAGCTGGGTGTGGCGGTGTGCACCTGTAGTCCCAACTACTCAGGAGGCTGAGGCAGGAGGATTGCTTGGGTCCAGGAGTTTGAGGTTACAGTGAGCTATGACGACACCACTACACTCTTCTTGGGGCAACAGAGTGAGCCTCTGTCTCAAAAAAAAAAAACCAAAAAACTTAATTGGTAGGAATGAACCGCAGCCGAAAAGTCAATTTAGTCCTTTGCTCATTTTGTACACACATAGTAACTGAAAGTGGAGACTGATCCTAGCCGCACCCCAGGAATTCTGAAGGCTCTGCAGCCTGAAGCAGCACTAGCTCTCTTGCTAAAGAGCTACAGTCAATAGCAAAAAAATGGGAACAACCCAGTGTTCTTCAGTGGGTGACTGGTACATCCATACAGTGAAATACTACTTAGCAATAAAAATGAACAAACTATCGCTACATGTGACAACTTGGAAAGATCTCAAGGGCATTCTGCTGAGTGGAAAAATGCCAATCTCAAAAGGTTATATACATTATGATTCCATTTATATACCATTCTTAAAGAGACAAAACTATGGAGATGGGGAACAAATCAGTAGTTGCTGAGATGGAGGGGGTGGTGAGTGTGACCACAACGGGTAACCCGAGGGAATCCTTTCCTGGTGCTGTAGCAGTTCTGTGTCTTGATTACCGTGATGGTTACATGGGTATGGAATTGCATGTAGCTATACAAACATACACACACATGAGTGAATGCATGTAAAAGCTAGTGAAAATGGAATAAGATCCGTAGTCTAGCCACAATATTATGCCAGTGTCAGTTTCCTGGCTTTGATATTATACAATACGATGTCACAATTAGGGGGTGATGAGTCAAGGGTACTCAGGACTCTCTGCTCTATGTGCACAACTTCCTGTGACTCTATAATTATTTCATAATAAAAAGTAGAAAAAAAATAGTTACAGTCTAAAATTCCGCTGACACTTCTGTCCCCCCAAATTTCCCTTTTTTAAAAATTGTATGTTAAACCACCTGTTTATTTATTTATTTTTTAAATTTCAAACTATTCAGGGTGTACAAATGTTTCTGTTACATGATACATTTGCTGAAGTCAGGGCTTTTAGTGTGCCCCTCACCAGAATAGTGTTCACCGTACCAGTTGTCCCCAAGAATTTTCTCACTATCTGAATAGTTCCAGGGCCATTTCGGTTGGTGTTTAAACACCTCCCGGTCCTGCCGTCCCTTCCAGAGGTCTGCTCAGGGCCATGTAGGATAGGGCGGTGATGCTAGCAGCTGACTGCAGAGCATAGAAAATTCATTTTATCCCAGATCTCCAGTGCGTGAGGCCACCCTGCGCCTGACCTCTCCCTTAACAGCTAACGGGCCATCATTTCCCAACCACCAGCCCGCAAGGAGACGGGCGCTGTCTGTGAGACACGACAGCGCACGATGTGAGAGCCCAGCTTTCTCCTCTCTCCTTCGTCGACTTCGGTGAGGGAGGGAAAATGGCCAGTAGCCAACAGGCTGGAGAAAGGAGAAGCCTTTCTTAATAGCTAAGATTAAGTGAGGTAGCAGAGTAGATGTTCTGGTATGATAAAAAAAAATGCACAGGCTTGGAGTTATATGTGAATTCATTCCTTCATTCATTCATTCATCAGATATTTACCAAGTGCCTAACCTGTGCCAGGCATACTTTTATGTACTAGGGATATGAGATGAAAACGGTCTTTGGCTTCATGAGGATTATATCAGATGATCTGAATTCAGACTCTAGCACTCAACAGTCATGTGACCTCTGAATCGTGACTTAATAGCTTTGAAACCAGGTTTCTTCCCTGTAAATTGGGGTTCCTAATAGGAATTGGGGTAACTAATCCTGCCTCATTGGATTTCTGTCAGGATGCGTAAGATGTTGCACTTGGTGCTTAGCACGGTGTCTTAAACCTGGTAGGCGGTCTTTTCTTCCGTTAGTTCTCACTGACCTCTCTTCCCTCTCCTCTTTCGTAAACTGCATACAAGCATCTGATTTCCACCAGGGCAGCACAGGGCTACCGACAAAGCTCAGTACTGCAGGTTCAGTTTATTGAGGGCTGCACGATTCTGTGGCGCTCAGGCCAAACAAAACTATGATGAAGAAAAGGAACAATTCTCTTTGTATCTCTGTCAATTTTTGCTTTATATTTTTAATTCTCTGTGTTTCGGTGCATGTAAGTTTATGATTGTATCTTCTTGGTGAATTTTTCCTTTTTAACTTCATGATCCCTCCTAATCATATCTTGAATGTTTTGCTTCAAATATTCTTTGCTATTTTCATATGTCGATATCAACTTTCTTTCATTTCATGATTATCTGGTTTACATTTTTCTGTCTCCTTATTTTTAACTTTTCTATGTCTTAATGCTTTTAGGTTTGTTTCTTGTAAATGACATAGTTGGATTTTTTAAAAAGTTATCTAAAAGTCTTTGTCTTTGAACAAGCAATTTAAACTTTTTTTATTAAGACTTCTAATATAGTTAGTATATTTGTACGATATTATTTTTAGTCCTAAGTTATCCTGTTCACTCCAGTTCTTGATTTTTTAATCCATCATTTGCATTTGCTGCCCCTTCCTCAAGGTGGGTTGACTGCTTGTGTGGATTGTAATCGTGAGTCGGGTTGGTGGGATGGCAGGGGGTGCTTTCCATGTGTGTTTGATTGTGGAAATGCCCTGCAGAGTTTTGCTTTTTCCTCTGCCTGAATCATAAGTCACCATTTCTGGATTTGTTTTTATTTTAATTACTTGGATTAGAATGCCCATTGCACTTCAGTAGAATGACACAGGCTTTGGTGGGTAAGTGAGGGGGCAGGATTTCCCGGGGCATGATGCCCCAAAATGCTATGAACTGCCTAATGATGCCATATATGCTGTGACCTTAAAAAAGAAAAATAAAAAGGATGTGAAAGACTTCTCTACAGAACATTGCACCTGTTTTTTTTGTTTGTTTGTTTGTTTTGTTTTTTGTTTCTTTGTTTTTGAGACAGAGTCTCACCCTGTCACTCTGGCTGGAGTGCAGTGGCATCATCATAGCTCACAGCAACCTCAAAGTCCTGGGCTCAAGTGATCCTCCTGCCTCAGCCTCCCAAGTAGCTGGGATTACAGGCGTGCACCACCATGCCCAGCTAATTTCTTTTATTTTCAGTAGAGACAGGGTCTTGCTCACGCTGGTCTCGAACTTCCAACCTCAACTGATCCTCCTGCCTTGACCTCCCAGAGTGCTAGGATCACAGGTGTGAGCCACTGTGCCTGGCCTGCATCTGGTATCTTTTGACCTGCCAGATGGGGAGAAAAAGCCCAAACTGTGTTCCTCTTGCCCTCTGGGTCTCGAGTTGGGGATTTCTCCTCCTTGCAGATGACAGCTGGGAGGAAGGGCCCTCGGTTATTCTATAAATAAAGGGTGCTGGTTTTTCAAACAGCCAGGGGAGTGAGGTAGGGAAGGGTGGGTGGGACTTGGCTTTTTAAAGGAGAGAGAGCCCTGGCCTGTGAAGGGCACACCCCTAGCTGTCCCCTTGACTTGGGGCTGGGACCATGGGCAGGTGTTCATGGGCTCCAGAGGCCTTCTCTGTAAAATTAGGAGGTGGCACTAGGGGAGCTGGAAGGACCCTCTGTCTCTGGCATCCAAAGTGGTCTCCCTGGGGGTGTTGGGTGCTGCTGAGGTCCCAGCTGCCCTGCATTTGCAGTCATCCCAACGGGGTACAGTCCCCTGGGCCTCTGTACCCACACTGATGGGGTGCTGGAATCTATCAGCCCCCTGCTCACCCCCCACACCCACGCACTACCTCTCGCTGATAACCCTGACATTCCAAACACCCTCCCTCAGGAATTTTTCTCATCCTCAAATTCATCTTTGTAGCCAACCCTGCCCCATGTGCCAAGAAAATGCACCCTGCGTGTTCTGGACGTGCGGACTCGCTCCTATTTGATGTTTGCTAACCTGGCTGGGTCTGCCTGGTGGGAGGGCAGGCCCTGTCTCCCTTGGAACTTCCTTTTATGGACACAAATCACTGACCGGTCCGGGCAGGCTTGTTCTAATCCAGGTCTGGCCCAGAGCCTCCTGTCGTTTTGCTGACCCAGTGCATAACCCTGGAGGCAGGCCCCGGGGAGTTGGAAAGTTGGAGCCCCTGGCAGTGCCGGGAACTTGCGTTTCCTGGGGCCTCCCCTTCCCCCTCCCCTGGGCCAACCTGTCCTCCCCACTCCACTTCCTGGGCATGACTCACAGGCAGCTCCCTGTCAGCAGGGCAGGGATGTGTCACTTTCTTGTGCTGGTGAGCCCCGGGCTGGCAGTGTCCCGCACCCCACCTCAGTCTCCTCTGGCCTGATTCACAGGGGCTGTGCGGTGTGGGGAGGTATCAGTATGGATCCCCCCAGGGCTGACCTCGCCTGGAGAGGCGCTCGGTGTCTTGGTGTCTTCCCTGCGGGATGACTGGGAGGGATGGGGACTTGGGACAGCCTGTTTCATCTCATTCTCTGCCCTTCCCCCTAATACCTTTGGGCCTTTGACAAACCAACACCCCACCCTCCCCGGCCCCCACCAATGCTTCCCCGGGACCCTCTGGCCTTGCCCAAAGCCCCTTTGTGGCAGCCCAGCCCTCCCTGCAGAGAGGCAGGGGACCTAGCCTCTCAAGCCTGTCACTGAGAGAGTGAATGACAGGCAGAGAGCCACTCCCATTCGAAATCTAGAACCACTGGGTGGAAATGAGGCTCCGTAAATGTTGCACGGTGACTGCTCGGGAGCATCGTCCCAATTCTTTGTGACAAACAGGTGAGACCTGCGATATCCTCACAGCCAGAGTCCAAAGTCACCTGGGAATGCCCGTGATATCGGCTCCGGAGGCAGGTATCCTAGGATAGCGGCGACTCTTGCCTCCGCCATGGTGGGAAGTGGACAAAGCCCAGGGCTCCCACTGGCCCCGGGCAAATCCCTTTATTGGGGTAGGGACTGGGACAAGGGCTCATTCTGTCAGGCCAGAGGACATCAGTGGCCTTGGGCCCAGTTCTGAGGACCCCTCTTAAACCAGCTAGAAAGGCTGCTGGAAGCGTCCAGGGAGAGCAAGGGTCTGGAAACGATGTCTTGTGGGAAGCGTTTGAAGGAACTGAGGTAGTCGGGGCTGCAGAAAGCCTGGAAGGGCAGAGGGACTGTTTCTAACACTGAAAGGTCAGTAGGTGGAAGTGAGACGGGTTTTGTTCTGCGTATCACCAACAGACCCAGGAAGTTACAGAAAAATACATTCGGGCTGAATATACAGGAAGGCTCTCTAATAATTAGTGCTCTGAGCAGTGAAAGCCTGCAAACACGGCGAGGTAGTGAGCTCCTCATCACTAGGAGAATTCAAGCGGAAGGCAGCCAAGAAGGGGTGCCCGCGCGGGCTGGGGTGTGGACCGTGGGATCTCTGGCTGCCCCTCTTGCTCTGAGCCTCCGTGATTGTGATTTGGGTCTAGCCTTCCCTTCTTCCAACTCCACGATGCTTTGGTGCCAGATCTCCATCTTTGTCATCACAGACTTCCTCCCCTGAGTCAGGCGGAGGCCCAGAGCCCCGCCCGCGCCTGGTCTGGGGTGGGCTGCGTGACCACGCTTGGCACAGCCCCTGCCACATGCCGAGCTGGCACCGTCACGTGGCGTTTCTTGGACGTGTTTATGTGAATTCTTACTGGCCACTTCACCCACCCCCGGTTCCGTGGGCCACGATTACTCTGCCCAGGGCTGCAGATGAGGAAGTGAGGAAATGGGCAGGCCACGCAGGGCTAAGATTAGACCCAGAGCCCGGCCTCCGGGTCCCAGCACGCTTGCGCACGCGCGGCCGGCCTTGGCGGACAGCCTGTGTGCCAGCCGAGCCCGGGGCCTGGCACTCTCCTGGCACCCTACCTGTGTACAGCCTGGCGTGGGGCCCTCGCGACAGCTCTGCGGTTGCTGCGTTACTGTCTCCGTTTTGCAGAGGAGGAAACCGAGGCTGAGCATAGTTGGAAATGAGTCCATGCAGGACTGGCTAGTGACAGAGCTGTGGCTTGCGCCCAGCTTGGCATGTGCTGCTGACTCTCGCCAGGAGCCAAAAGGTGCCTCCCAGGGACACCCAGGGACGCTGCTCCAGCTCCCTTGCGGCTGCAGAGCATGAACTTCGGGGCTCGGGCCAGGGCCTTGCAGTTCCCCGATCCCGGCTGAGTGGCGGCTGGCCCCATATATGCCGGTCCCGTGCTAAATACAACAGGGGGAAAGTGTGTAACATACTCTTCCCAGTCTGCAAGGAACCTGTCACTCCAAAAGGTAAACATAACACATTCGCAATAAGCAAGATGTGCTGAAAAGGGAGCAAGAGCTCACCTCGCTGCCGCCACCGAGGGACATGAAGAAAAGCTTCCTGAGGGCGATGAACTTGGAGGTGGACTTTTCAAAGTGGAGCCTTAAAGGGGCAGAGATACGGGGCTGGGGCTGGGGCTGGGGGTGGGGAGACATGACACTCAGCGCTGCAGGGACCCAGCAGAGTTTTGCCAGGACTTCTCCAGCTGTGGTTAAGCAAGCATTATTGACTCTTCCACTGCCCGCCTGTGGATGGCCCCAGGCCCAAACAGAACTTTCCAGCCCAACTTTCTCATCCTGACTAGATGAATGGCCCTCCCGGCATGCTCCCGTTGACTGGAGAAGGTCACAGGCCGCATTGGCTCTCAGAGCTCGTCCTTTCCCGAACTTTGCTGCATGTGCTCGGATATTTCAAACAGGACCTCCTGCCTCCCTTGCAGACATAGGCTCCATCAGAAGAAATCTGCATATTGCAAACACTGACCATTCCAGGGGTTCCCCCTTGAGCCACCTTCATGGTCTAGCCCTTCTGTCTCCATATTCCTTACTGTTGCCCCACGCTGGGTGAGACTCTAATTATTCCTGCCCGAATCGATCCTGGCCACCAAACTACTGCCACCACGGCCTTTTCCTGCAAATCCGTTCCATGCATAGCTGTGGGCAGAGTCACCTCTATAAACCTTGGCACTTTTCAAGGACTCCTTAGCAAGCCTCAGACTTTCCCACAGCTCTGCTGACAGCCATCCGGCCCTCCTCTTCTTGTTTACAAACCTACCCAGCCCTGAAGGCCCAGCCCAGGTCCTGCCCTTCCCGATGAGGTAAGCTCCCCGTGCGTGATTGCATTTCCACTTCTCTTGCACTTAGCACACTGTGCGCTGTGGCATCACTTTGCGGAGAAGTCTGCCTTCCCAGTTGGCTGTAAGTGCCCGGATCATTCCTCGCTCCCTTGGTAGTCCCTCTTGTCTGCCCAGCGGGTGGGTGCTCAGCGATGTTTGTTGAATTGATGGTAAGCCCAGTCTCTGCAGTACGACCCCAGGCTGAGGAAGAAATAGGAGACCCACCCCACCTTAACCCTGGCATCTTTCTATGGGACAGGAAACAGTAAAGCAAGAACAGGGACCTGCCCCAGCCCTGGCTGCGTTGCTCTACAAGGTGACAAAGCCCTCCATATGTCCTCGAGAGACGGTGTGGTGTGCTGGTTAAGGAAGTAGGAGCCACATTTGCCATTTCCTAGCTCTGTGACATTGAGTCACTCTGATCACCCCATGCCTCAGTTTCCCCATATGTAGCATGGCAGAAGAATAATACCAACTTTTTTGCTTTGTTTTAAGGATTAAATGAGTTGCTATTTGTACCTGGCACCTTACAAATGCCCAACAGATGTTTATTGTTTTAAGGTTATTATTACGAATGGCCTGTGCTCCCTCCCAGAAGGCAAAATCAGGAAGGCCCGAGATGACCCTCGTGGTGGAGACCGCTGGGGTTAGTTGTCGGTAACTTGCCTTCCTGTCGGAGGCCACAAACTGGCCCTCCGAGGACTCAGGTAGGAAATAAAGCAAGGAAGAACTTCAGACCTAGCCGTTCGGGCAGGCGGGTTCCAAACACCACCACTAGTCATACCTGACGTTTTTATAGTGTTTTCCGTTGACACTCCCCAGAAATATGAGGCCTCTGGCAGCCAGCCCTGGCACACCTGGCCCATCTCTCCTTTATGCCACGTTCCAATGAGCGTCTTTGTCAAGTGACACAACCACCCACCTCATACTCCACTTCCTGTGACCGACCGGAAGTCTGAAACCCGAAAAAGCAAACTGTGGCTGTTGGGTCTTAGGGTGGCCCAAGTCACAGCCCAGACGATCTGAGGGGACTCCATTCCATCCCTGACCTGAGAGTTAGTTCCAGAGGACAGACCTGCCCTCAATACCTCCCACGCCCCACCCCCATCTCTCCCTACGCCAGGGGCAGGCTGTCTACTTCTCTTCATGCAGGGCTTCGGACCAGTGTCCCCGTTCCCAGTTCCTTAGGTTTTGTGCTAACCTAGTTTGTCTCCTACGTGACCAGCACAATCACCCAGGCAACATCTCGCTTCTAGATTTGGGTTCTCAGGGTTCTGGTGCTGGTGGGTCAGCCTTTGCCTAAGTAAGTTTAGAAGTCCTTCCAACAGCCGGGTCACGATCTGCCAAAAATCCTGGAGTCACTTCCAGGCAGGAGCCGAGCAGGCACCTGGGCATGGCAGCGACTTCTAACTGGCTGTGTTTTCCCCTCACCACCTGACCTCTCACCCAGGCAGGTATTTCCCCAGCAGGTTCCTGTGCCACCAGATCAGTCTTTGCAGTATGCAAATTTCTTGTGGCAGAGGCTATGTCTGCAAGGGAGGCAGGAAGTCCTGTTTGAAACATCTGAGCACATGCAGCAAAGGTTGGGAAATGACCAGCTCTGAGGCTCCCACTGCAAGTGTGTAGAGGGGTGTTCGTGCCCGAGCGTCTGTGAATGGAGAGGGTGGGTGCGAGGAGTCTGTGGGGAGGGTGGGAGCTGCAGCCTCAGACACAGAATTGCACTGGGACAGGAGAGGACGGGGCAGGGGGAGTCTGTGCTCTGGCCCTCCCGGCATACGAACGCTCACTTTGAAGAGGTAGAAGGTGCCTGAGATCAGGGTCTCAAAAGTGCTAGAGAGGTCTGAACTCTTCCATGTTTGGTGGCTCTCTGAGTTAAAAAAGAAGGAGAAGAAGAAGAAATACCCAAATAGGGTAGCAAATATTATAATGTAGTTTAAATGTTTACTTTCACCAATTAGTAGTTTTAAACACACACACACTGACGACATGAATGGACTCATTTGGAAATAATGTCAAGGGCTTTTTGTCCCGTGAGACCTGAGCCAAGTAGACGTCCTGGCTTTGGGAGTTGCCCACCCCTGCCTGAGAGACCCTCTGGCGGGCACGAGGAGACAGCTGGAGGGCCTGCTATTCCAGGCAGTTAAACAAAAAGTCTAGAAAATGTGTCCCGGACCCACGGTCCTGCCGGGAATCGTGAGGGACCGAACAGCCCAGGTGTGCCATGTCCGGACACCCAACTGTCCATTTTCAGCCAAGGAGAACAGATGGGCTCGGACGATGGGCTCCCCATTCTCAGTCACCCCAGATCGGCCCCTGCAAGTGGGAAACTCCGGCCAGGGTCTCTTGGATTCCTCGTGAGCCCACGGAAGAGGATGCAGCAGAAATAGGCACAGGCTGGCCTGCTGTGGGGATGGGATTGGCCTTCCTGTGCTGCCCTTGTTCCCAGCTGCCAGGTAGCCTAGAACCATCCATCCACTCTGCTGTAGGGTGAGTGGATGATGGTCAAATGGCTCCTGTCAGAGCTGATGCTGTGGCTGGGGGGAGGGAAGCTATTTCCCCAAAACACACGGCCCTATCTCTGTATCCCTTCACCTGACAAGACCTCCCTCCTTGACCACACTCTAGCCAGGGCCCCCTGAACCCTCTTCTGGACTCCCCATCCTTGGCCTGCTAAGCCCAGCTTAGCAAAGACCACCCCCAACATCCCCACCCTGCCATCGTCCCTCTCTGACCAAGTTCCCCTTAGTGATTGTCCACGCACTGACCCCTCATTCCGCCCATTCGCCATAAGTCCCCAGCTGCCCTCCTTGTGGCCAGAGTGGAGTTCAATCTCTCTCCCCTACTGCAATAGGCTGGAAAGAAATCTTCCTGCCTCTTTAACTCCGTCTGGCATGATTTTTCTTTGAGCTTCCATGTGCAAACACATACAAACTCGTAATGTAGACACTTAACAAACCCTCTCATTCCACCCGGCAGTCTCACCATCTTTCCTGCTCTCAGAAAAACTGCTTGAAAGGGATATTCAGGTCCAGGGAGAAGAAAGCCATCAGTCCCACCTGGCCATGGGAGCCACTGGGGCCATGTTCTGCCCCATCAGGTGTCAGTCCCCGGGGGGCTGGGAGGGAGGAGGCAGGGGGGCGGGCAGGGCTGGAGAGAGCACCCCGGGAGTGTCTCCCTTCCCTAGGCCTCCTCCCTCTCGCCCTGGAAAAGGGCTGCTCTAACCCCTGTTCCTGCAGAAGCATTCTCTGTCATTAGAGGCGTTTCTCGGCATATCTATTTTGGAGCTGCAGCTGGTTGCTTCTCAGAATAAACAGAACTGTGATATCGGGTTAAAAGAAGAAAGGAATGTCATCTCCTCTTTATGCCCTCCCTCTTCCCAGTGTTTTCCAACCTCCACTTCCCTCTTCTTAGAGGCCTTGCCTAGGGCAGCTCCCTCTACACCCCTGCCCTGCGGCTCTCCCGCTGCCACCGCCCAATCATAGGATCCCTGAACAGGCGTGTAGGGGACCTGCAATGGCCGGGCCCTGTGCTAGGCTTGGGGGCTGCAGCGGTTCCTGCCTGCAAAGAACTCGATGCCAAGTGACACAGGAGTTCAGGTATTAAGAACTTAAGTCAAAGAGCGTAAGAGCTGGGCCAGCCCCTCCTGCTCCAATGAGGCAACTGAGGTCCCTGCCAGGGACATGCTGTGCTCAGAATCTCAGAGCCCCTGGGAGTTTAGGTAGGAGCCAGAACACTCTGACCGTGCAGTTTTCCTCGTACCGTGGTATGTCATGAGCAGAACAGTTGTGTCATAGTGAAATCATTGAAATGGGCGCTGGATGTGGCAGGGAACAGAAGGAGAACGCAGACCCTTGTCTTGAACAAGCAGATGTGCAGTACCCAGTGTATGCAGGGACGGAAGTGGCTCCTACGAGAGAGCAGGGCAATGGGAGAAGCTTCCCAGATACCCGAGGGTGGGAGGCTGATCACTATAGAGCAAATGAAGAGACTTGCCTATGTGGCCACCTCAGAGCTGAGTTATTCGTCAATCATTTTTGTACCTTCTCCTACTGGAGGGTCTGATGGGGCATCAGGGATCCAGCAAGCCTCTCACCTGGGCTCGGGTCTGTCGGAGCCCTTCCCCTCTCCTACTCCTGTCCTGGACTTCGTGCACTGTCCTTTTGTGAGCTGTACCTGGCTTCTCCCCCGACCACCTGCTGTGCGGCTTCACCCACATGGCATTCAAGACCACTGCAGAACACGAAGAGGTGGCCATTCCTGTAAATTGGCTATGTGGTCTCAAAACCTCCTTCCTCCCCAGGCCAGAGGTGGTCAACCTCCTCTAGCTCTGTAGTCTTGCCTGTCGGCCTGGGTGTCACACATACCAGACTGCCCCGTTATCTGAAATCAACTCTAAGAACAAAGGGTGAACTGAGACTCCGAGGTGGGTTTCCTCTCTTGGTTTTTGTCTTATTTTTAAAGATGAAAGTGTGATTAGACTCCTAAATTAGTCTTTAAAAACCTCAGTTTACTGCTCAGAGGTAGAGCTGTCAGCCGGGAGGTGGGCACGGGCTTCTCAGGGGTGAAGCAGCTACACTCTGGGCATTCCCGTTGGCTTGGACAGCTGTCGGTGTGAATGCCAAGGTCAGGCGCTGGAGGTGGGCCTGGCTCTTCCGTGCACACTCACTGGGGCTTAGTGTCAAGAATGTGGGTTTTGAACTCAAGTGACTTGAGTCTCGGAAGGACCTAGGCACGTGCATGTGTCCTGCAAGGGGAAGAGGCTGTCATGGGGATTATTACATAAGAAGGCGTATATGCATTGCTTACCCCATGCCTGGCACCAAAAAGTGCTCAATAAATGGTAGCTGTTATTGTCTTATACCCAACACTAAAAATATGATATAAATGGCCAGTGGTAGTAGGAAAACTCTGTCCCCTCCAATTAGGAGGTAGCCAAACAACTGGAACAAATTGGCCATCAGCAAATGGCTTGGAGAGGCTGGGAAGGTCTTCCCTCCTCACCACCTTGTATATATTTATCCCAACCAACACTTAAAAATTAGAGATTTCACATTAGAATTCTCATGAAAAACCAGAGTGGTCCTAGGGAGGGGTCCCTTTCCAAATAGGGTGTGTTTTTTCCTCCTTCAGGCTCGAAGTAGGAGAGACCCTGCTCCTACTAGAATCTTCTAGAGCCACAGAAGTGTGAAAAGTAGACCTCTCGACTTCTGAAGCGCAATGAAGGAAACGGGGGTGTTAGTTGGGAGAAGAAAAATCTCTAGGGAACCCAGAGCTGCTGTTTATAAAAAGCCGAAGGGACGTCACAGAGGTATTGAAGCAATTCTGCATGTCCCTGGAGAGCAGAAGCCCAAGCAGGGACCCACAGCTGTGAGAAGGCAGGTTTGTGGTGAACATAACGCCCTTTCCTGGCTCCTTGGAAGGAGAAACGCCTGGTGCGTGGGCAGCGAGGCCAGGGCTGTGGGCAGCAGGGCCACAGAGAGGACTGGATTGGCAAAGCGGAGGTTGCTGGGTCGGGCAGCACCTGTAGACAATGAGAATATTTGCACAGCACACAGGAGGTGGACTGGAAGGGGCGTGGGCCCCCAGAGGGGCTTGCATTTAAGCCCAGAGGTTCAGGCCACGCCAGGCCTGTTTGGAGGGTACCTGGGATCTGTTTTGGTCAGGTGTGGTGAGATGCACAGATGCAGAGACGCTGTCATGAATCATGAAGGAAGACGTTTCTACTCATAGAGCTCCAGAAATAGGAGCCAGGGCACACCATGCAGGGATACACAGGGAAGCACCAGGGTCTGTCACTCACGAGGCAGAAGGAGCGAGGAAAACACGGGCAGGAGCCTTTATTGTGGTTTCCTGGGGAAGGTCCCTGCAGCAGAGCAAGCAAGCTCAGGATTTGCTGGTGCGAGTGACTGCAGCAGGCTCTGGGGCCTAGGGCTTGTTCCCCGTTGTCTGGTACCTGGTCTTGGGTGATCAGAACAGGTGGAGATGGCCCGGAGTGTGAGAGCCCCCGCAGAGGAGGGGGTTGGGGTGGACCGTGCTTGGGTGGGTTTGCATATGAAAAGCACCTGTCAGGAATCGCCCTGGTAGAGGCTGTCCCACTAGGGTCAGCAAGGCTCCAGATGTCACAACACTGAACATAGGAACTAAAAGACATGGTTACTACAAGGCCCTGCCCACGTGCCCTGCCAGCTGAGGGGATCAGTTCTCCAGGTGTGCAGGAGGGAAACACTGGGTGATGTCTGTGTTTCCTGCGGGCCTTGAAGTGCTATAAGTCCAATAGCACATTGAGCTGGGAAGGACCTGAGAGTCCAGCCTTACTCCCTCTCCCAACAGAGGGGACCTGAGCCCAGAGAGGTGAACCAACGAGATCACTGTCCTACAGTGCATTGCAGAGCGGGGCCCGGAGCTCAACGCTTTCCTGCCACACTGTGAGGTGGGAAGGGGCTGGCGGCACAGGCACGTCATCTTCATCCGTGACAGTCTGCATGGGCTCAGGAGTGCCTCGCTGGCAGCCTTGGGGGTTCCCGGGGCAGTGTGGAGTTGGGGACAGTCACATAGTCCCTGCCAGACCAGCAAGGCCGTCCCAGCTCCCCCTGCCCTGCCCTGGACACGTAGGGAACTCAGAACCCAGGCTCTGAGAGCTGGGATACGGCCTGGACGAGGAGACCTCCATCCAGTCCCAGATGTGCCCTGAACCAAGTGTCAGACTTGGGCAGCTGATTTTCTCTCTCTGGCATCTGTAATTGTAATGATTTCCCCCTGGGGAAACCCCAGGTTCTAGAAACCCCCGGACTGGATGATCTCCAAGACCCTTTCCAATGCTAAATCCCACAACCCTCATATTGACCATCTTAAGGTCACGAGCTACTAGGTAGCGAAGGGCTGGGGCCATGTTCTTTCCCCTGCCCCTCGTGTCTCTCCCATGGTGGCCCCTTCTTCCTCCCCCAGCTGTAGGTCAGAGGTGCACGGCATCCACTCGCGTCTGGTTTAGCATTCTGCCCGTGCGACCTGTTTGTTCCCAGAAGGGCATGGGCTGTGGCAGCAAGTGGGGCCGCCTGTGTTCTGGAGCCTTCATCCCCTCCGCTGGCACACAGCCACACAATTAGGCACTTGACAAATGATGGCAGCTTTGACAGCCGAGAATAGAACCTGGGAGTGGGAGGTTAGTCTGCTCAGCCCGTACTGTGGGGACCAAGAGACTTGGAGTTGCCACCTCAGCTCAAGGAGGAGCAGAGACCAGAGTTCAGAGTGGCCTGAGCATGGGACAGGAGCCACACGTGTGGGCTGCAAGGCTGTGGGAGAGGGTCCAGGGGCACGTGACCCTCAAAGCCCATTCTGGTCTAAAATCCTCAGGACCCAAGATCTGGACCCAGAGAGCAGGGAGCTATGGGGTGGGTCCAGGCGTATCAGTGCAGGCCCAGCAGGCTTGACTGTCCCCTGCCACCCGGTGCCCTGGCCTCCTGGGAGACACACAGGTCTTTGGAGGCTTCTGGTGGCCATCACTGGTGTCAGCAGATCTTGTCCAAACTGATTCCTACAGGCTTCTCGAGATTGAGACTAAAACGTGTCTGAGCAGCAGGGGTCCTGGTATGGAATGATCTGGGAACACCCCCCAAAGCCTCATGTGACTCCACAGTCCTGTGTTGAGCAGCAGAGGCTGGCTATGCAAAGCCGGAGTGGCGAGGGCGTGACCGCGCCTGGCAGCTCCAGAGGCAGAGCTGGCCCTGCAGGTAGAAATCGTAGAAAAACACCTTTGATGCATCGAGACCTCTTCAGTACTGAAATTGGCCCAGAAATGGAATGGGTGGGTTATTTCTGACTAAATGGGTCCCTGTCGTTGAAATAGGCAGATGCTTGAAGGAACCAGAGAAATTTGGACTATCCATGGTCATGACCAACACTTGGCGTTAGAGATTTGTCGTTTACTAGATACATTATATACGTTATTTTCATTAGTCTTCGGAAGCAGTTCTCGGAAACATATCGTTAACATGCCCAACTTTTGTGGGTGGGCACACTGAGGTTCAGGATTTGGCCCAGATGATGTGTCTGGGCCAGGACAGACTTCTAAAAATGTCCTTACGCCACGCCCAGTGTGAGAGGAGCTTTGACCACCTGGACTTCCTTTGGCCACCATGGGGAGGCCTCAGCTCTAGCCCTGCTTCTGTCACCTACAGAGTGTGGTCCTAACACTTTCTGAGTATCTCCTCCCCATGAGGGACGAACACCACGTCCAGAGACAGGAGGGAAAGCAGAGCCAGTTCCCTGCAAGGGTGAGGGGAGGACATTTTTACTGAAGGCCACCATTAAAATGTAGATGCCATTTCTGGACAGGTGAGCCCATTGGCTCAGGCTGGAAGAAGCCTCTCCCACAAGTGCAGTCCATAGGGGGCAGGGCAGGTGTCAAGTGGAGAAGGTTCTGGAAAACATAGACCTCCTCCTCTGCTTAACTCTGTACCTGGTGTCGTGTGCACAGCCAGTCTGTAAGGGGTCACTGGGACGCTAGCTCCCACCAGGGCTTTACTCTGGGAAGAGGGACCCGGTGGCGAATGCTCAGGTTCCTCAGTCCTGTGGTTGTGCCCCACCAGGGGGACCCTTCTGTGTCCCCTGTGAGTGAGACTTCAGCCTGTGTCTTTGAGAAGTCACTTAAAATCTCTGGCTTCAGTTTCTTCATCTGTAAAATAAAGGAAGTAAAAACAAATCATCTGTAATTCCCTTCAGCTCTGGTTCCCACCATGATGAGTTTACAATCTTAGTCGATGTTTTTCCCTTTGTCAGGATCTCAGTATCTTATATTTTCTATCTTTTCCTTTCCTTCCTAACCACCTTCCTCTCCCTCTCATTGTTTCCTCAGCTCTCTCCTATCTCCCTGAATAGCCCAGGTCTCTCCTTGCGGCTGAAGATTTCAGCTCCCAGAATTTGAGATCCGAGAGGGCGCTCTGGGATGCACCTGCCCTAGTCCAGTGGCTTTAACGCTGGCTTTAAGGAATCCCAGGCCGCTGCGAGGTGTTTTGGGGGGTTCTGCAAATGTGGAAGCATTTTTGGCCAAACAGTGAGAAATTAAACCGCTGCAGGAACTGGGCTATCACTGTAAACTCTTTGACATAGTCACACTCCAGACGTTGATGGAAAAACATTCCTCTCACTTCAGCCCCTCACTTTTTAGATGAGAGAAACTCAGGTCAGACAGATGAGGTGACTTGACCAAGTTATCAGTGTATCTTCCTGGGATTTAAGTGAGATGTCTGCCGAAGAATGTAAAACCTTACAACTTTGGTGATTGTGATTGTGCGTGTGTGTGTGTGTGTGTGTGTGTGTAGGGTAACCAGAAAATTCTCAGTCGATAGGAGAGGAGTAGAACTTGGTTCCTTCTGGTGCTCATGAAAACTGGGGTGTAGATGTGACCCCCACACTCCTCTCCCACCCACTCCGGCTCGCTGCCCCCTCCCCAGTGGCATCGGGGGGACCAGCACAGGCCCCCTTCCCTCTCTCCCCCTCCCGCCCGCCTTGTCTGCGGTGAAGTGAAGCTGTGAAGTAGGTTGCTGTTCTTTTTTCTGACTTCCTGTGTGCTTCAGAAACCTCAATGAACAAAGAGCTAAAGGAAGAAAGGGCCCGCAGACCGTTATGCCAAACATAGACGCACATCCGACATGGGGGTAGCTGGATTCATGATTTTTATAGAAATAAAACCCAGGATTCAGACCACCCTCTTCCTACCGTGGCTGCCAAGGAACCATCCGTGCTCGGGGGCTGGAAGTAGGTCGTAGGATCCTCATTCTTTTTAGGTTGAGTCTAACATATCTAAAGAGGTAGCCAAAGCGATTCTTTAGAAATAGTTAGCATCGAAACCAAGCTGACATTAAAAGGGAAAACTTCATTTCCTCTCCACTACAACTGTGTTAATTTCTCTATTTTCCCCTCAGTGCACAACTCGGTGGTAACCATGGGAGCACATTTGTGTGGGGAATATGCACAGAATCTTTGGAGTTTTTCTATAACCTTACTATGCCTAAGGCGTCTCCCTGTTAATTACTTTTTAGGACAGACAAGAATTAATTCGTGAGTGAATCTCTGTACCCGGGTGAGACTGGCCCCTTAGGGGAAACCCGTTCCTTTTTGTGGTGGATGTTTTGATGGCATGTCGCTGAGTTTTCTATCCATAAACTCCCGTTCTCAGGACCTCGCTACCCAAATTCTGTTCCGCAGGGGACTCTAATGGTCATTTCTTTCCCTGCCCAGCCTTGGCTACCTAGGGTGGATCTAAGTTTAAATTTCTGACTTTGGGTCCATGAAACCTTTTTCTTCTCTGGCTCTTTTAAAAAGGTAACAGTAATTGTGTTACCTTTCACGCTCAGGAAATTTTCAGTTGGGTTTCCCCTTTGTATTTAATTTTTTTTTTTTCCAACCAGGGGAAAAAGCTCCTGCTACAGTTTGAGTAGTGCTTGGGAAGACTGCCACGGAAGAGCTATCCGTTGGGGAGTTTCTTGCCACTGTCTTCAGGGTTTCCCTACTTTGGAACCATCGTGGCTGGAATTTTAAAAGACCAAAGTTCCCCCAAATTTTCTGAACTCTGCATAATGGAAGCCACCCATTTCTTCTTTCTACCCATTTCCCAATAAAGGGCTTGGGTAACAATAAGAAAGTAAAACAGAAACCACTACTATATTCTGAAATAAGAGGCTCAGAGACATCCAGGAAGGGCCTGCATTTAAGAATTGTGGCTCCCTGGGATCTGCCGCTACACTGAACATTTCTCGAACTCCACCCTGGTAGGAAGGCCTATAGGTGGGGAACTGGGGAACAAGGGTCCCAGCTGAAAGGCTTCACAATTTAGTCTCTCAGTTCTCACGTGAGTTAAGGACCAAGCCAGCGTCTCTTTGCCCTCACTGGGTGGGTGTCAGAGTCACCTGAGATGTTGGGGGTGGGGGAATGAGGAGATGTTCAAAGGGGACAAAGTCTCTTTTATGTAGAATGAATAAGTCCTAGAGATCTAATGTGCTGCACAAGGACTGTAGTTAATCATACTGTATTATAGACTTGAAATTTGCTAAGAGAGTAGATCTTTTTTAGGTTTAGTAATTTTTAAAATTGACACATAATAACTATAGGTATTTATGGGGTGCAGAGTGATATTTCAATACAGGTATACACTAGGTAATGATCATATCATGGTAATTGGTGTATTTATCACCTCAAACATTTCTCAATTCTTTGTGTTAGAAACATTCAAAATCTTCTCTTCTAGCTATTTGAAAATATACAATAAATTATTGTTGACTATAGTCACCCTACGGTACTGTAGAACATTAGAACTCATTCCTCCCATCCAGCTGTAATTTTGTAACCATTACCTATCTTCTCCCTATCTCCCCTCCCCTCCTCCCTTCCTTTCCTAGACTCTAATAACCACAATTTTCCTACTTCCATGAGCTCCACTTTTTTTAGCTTGCACATATGAGAACATGCTGTATTTATCTTTCCATGCCTGACTTACTTCACTTGACATAATGTCCTCCAAGCTCATCCAGGCTGCCATGAATGACAGGATTTCATTCTGTTTTATGGCGGAATAATATTCCGTTGTGTATATAGACCACATTTTATCTATCCATTCATCTGTTGATGGACACTTAGGTTGATTCCATATCTTCAATATGGTAAACAGTGCTGTGGTAAACATGGGGGTACAGATATCTCTTCAATATACTGATTTCCTTTCCTTTGGATAAATACCCAGTAGTGGGATTACTGGATCATATGGTAGTTCTATTTTTAGTTTTCTGAGGAACCTCCATACTGTTCTCTATAATGGCTGCACTACTTTACATTCCCACCAACAGTATATAAAAGTTCTCTTTTCTCAGCATCCTCACCAGCAGTTGTTGCTTTTTGTCTTTCTGACAATAGCCATTCTAACTGGGGTGCAATGATATCTCATTGTAGTTTTGATTTGCCTGTCTTTGATGATTACTGATATTGAACATTTTTACATTTATGCATTGGCCATTTCTGTGTCTTCTTTTGAGAAATGTTTTTTTTTTCAGATCCTTTGTCCATTTTTTCATCAAATTATTATTATTATGTTATTTAGTTGTTTTAATTCTTTGTATATTCTGGATATTACTTTCTTGTCAGATGAATAGTTGGGAAATATTTTCTCCCATTCTACAGGTTTTCCCTCCACTCAGTAGATTGTTTCCTTTGCTGTGCTGAAGGTTTTAGTTTGATAAAATCTCATTTGTCTATTTTTGCTTTTATTGCCTGTGCTTTTGAAGTCCTACCTATAAAATCTTTGCCCAGACAAAATGTCATGAAGCATTTCCTCCATGTTTTCTTCTAGTAGTTTTATAGTTTTGGGTCTTACATTCGATCCAGTTTTTGAGTTGATTTTTATGTATGGTGAGAGATAGGGGTCTAGTTTCTTTCTTCTGGATAGGCATATCCAGTTTTCACAGAACCATTTATTGAAGAGACGGTAAATTTCCCAATGTATGTTCTTGACATCTTTGTTGAAAATCAGTTATCTGTAAATACATGGATTTATTTCTGGGTTCTCTATTCTGCTCCATTGGCCTATGTGTCTGTTTCTGTAGCAGTACCATGGTGTTTTGGTTAATGCAGCTTAGTAGCATATTTTGAAGTCAGGTGCTGTGATGCCTCCAGCTTTGTTCTTTCTGCTCAGGGTTGCTTTAACTATTTGTGGTCTTTTGTGGTTCCATACAAATTTTAGAGTCTTTTTTTAATATTTCTGTGAAGAATGTCATTGATATTTTAATAGGAATTACACTGAATCTGTAGGTTGCTTTGGATAGTATGGTCATTTGAACATTATTAATTCTGGCAATCCATGAACATGGAATGTCTTTCCACTTTTTGTGTGTGTCCTCTTCTATTTCTTTCATCAGTGTTTTGTAGTTTTCAATGTAGAATCTTTCACCTCCTCGGTTAAATTTATTCCTAGGTATTTTATTACTTTTTGTAGCTAATGTAAATGGGATTGCTTTGTTAATTTCTCTTTTAGCTAGTTTGTTATTGGTGTATAGAAACACTACTGATTTTTATATGTTGAATAATAATCAGCTTATTATATATGTATATCAAAACATCATGATGTACACCTTAAATATATACAATTTTAGTTAAAAAAAATTTTTTTAAGAATTACTTGGGATGTTATTTAAAAATACAGAGGAGCTGGGCCCCACGGCAGGAGATCTGCATTCAGCAGGTGGAGTTAAGGCTTGGGGGTTATTTACAGTATATATCCTAATGATGCCAACATGCATGTAGACAGGGCAAAGAACCCATAGGACCAAGTGCTGGTTGAGGTTCTGTTTCTGGTCTAATGGTAACTTTTTTTACGATTAGAATCCAGAGACCCAGGGACATCACCCTGGGGCTATCTATGGGATGCACCCACCTTGGTGGGCAGCCTGTACACTGGGCTACTGCCAGAGTCTTCATTACTGCAGGGTGTGGCAGTAAAGAGCCCATACCTGGAGCCTTTCCAACTGCACTGGAATCGCAGTTCTGCCCTCTACGTGCTGTGTGATCTGTGGGAAGTGACTTTGCCCAGCCTCAGTTGCCGCATCCATGAGATGGGGGTACAGTACCCACCTTTCAGTTGTTGTTAGAATGGAATGGGCTTGTCAAGCATGGGAAGCGGTGGCCCAGGGTTGGGCTAGGGAAGTGCTCAGTGTTACCTGCTGTTATTTCTCAGAAATGACAGGCATGGAGGGGTGGAGGAAGAGGACATGTGCTCAAGGTCCCAGAACTGGAGAGGGAACCAAGGTCACAGAGTGGCAAAGAACCCCAAGGCAGAGCCAGGCACTCTGGGCCCTTGGAGGACTGTCAGAGTGGAGGATGACTTTCTGCAATCCCAGGCTTCTCTTGCCAGGTTTCATTGAACTATCCCCCTACCCTATTTACCCCAATCCTGATTTTGGAGAGGACCCAGAAATCCAGATGAATTTCAGGGCCCTCTTTGCTCCTTCATCTGGCTTTGTGGTGAGAAGATGGGCAAGTTCCTGCGGGCCACGTGCAGAGCACTGGACATAAGCCCGTGTTAGAGAAGGAGCTGGAGGCAGACGCACAGGCTTTCATCCGCGTGGAATAGACTTCACATATTTTTAAAACATATTTAACCAATAGGACAATATTATAACCAGTATAGCTTAAGATCTTTAGCTGCATGTAATGCTGAATGTAGATGTGTTTTTATGTATTCAATAGTTCTAATCAGCATGTAAATTCCATTCACTGTCACTTAACATTTTTATATAAATCTTTCCTTACACTCTCCTCCTCATATTTTTATCATAGTTTATCATTATTGATACTGCTCTCCCCCGAGCATTTGGTTTTGACTCTCATTATTTCTCTCTTATAAATAGTACAGCCATGAACATCTTTGTGCAAATGATCCACACCCCCTTGCCTTAAGATATGTGGGGTGCGTTTCCCAAAGTCGGGCAACCAGATCAGCACACGTGAGTTATTTTATATTTGACTGGCTTCTTTCAGAAAACCAGTTCCGAGCTAACCGGCAATTATAGCAGTTTCATCTCAAGTCTATGAACATAAGATTCTGTTGTTTTTTTTTTTTTCTCTAGGTAACTTGGCTTGTTTAGTAACTTTGTAGTGTTTCCTTACCATTGTTTTTATTAGCATTTTTAACGGCTGGGAATTTTTTCCATCTATTCTTCATTTCCCAAGTCTTTTCACACACAGGTGACATCCCATTTGCTTGAAGGGGCATCTAAATTTCTGTTTTGTCCAATTCGCATTAAAATGAAAGCCGAATGCTACAGTCTCCGGGTGGGGGCGTCATCGTGTTTGATGGCTTTCCTATCTGGTGACATAAAACAAGTTTTTGGTGTAGACTGGATTTGCAAAGAGTGGCAGATTGGGGAGTTGACGGGTGGAGAAGTTTGTTCAAGAAGATGTTTTTGTTGTTTTTAAGGTGGTAAAAGATGTACCGTTAGGCCTGGGTTTATACTTTCTGATTTAAAAAAGGCACTTAAGTTTTCTTTTTATCACCATTTTTTTCTGTTTATTAAATGTATTATAAAATACACTTTAACAAAATCTTACCTATCTGTCATTATATACATGTTAATATTTATATTTCAAAAGCCTGCATTCCTTTCAGTGCTGCACGGCTAGAAGCTAATGAGTTTATGCGTGAAGAGTTTTTGTGTGAGCAGAATTCTGGGGGCCACATCAGAAATGCATGTTCATCTGGACTGTTCTCTTTGGCGCGAATATAGGCTTGATATGTGGAGACAGGGCTCAGAGTCAGAGGGGCTCAGTGATGGGACTTGAGCTGTGCATTGTGTTTGTTGGGTTAAGATGGGAAATCTGAGATCTGGTCCTGCCTCTGCCACTTAAGAAAGGGGACCTAGGCAAGCCACTCTGTCCCTTGTCCTCACCCTCAAAATAGGAGAGACGTCTGCCTTGGGAGATACCAGGGAGGTAGCAAGTATGCAAACACTATAAAGGGATGTTCAGTGTGACATGCAAATGCAAAGATCCTCTTCCCTCCTTCCCCCTGTCTGTTGCATTTTTTTTTTAACCTTGACTGGGATGAAGGAGCTGGATCCATCTTTGACAGGGTAGCCCTACAGCCATTTGAAACCAGAAATCCACCCTACCTTCCCAGCACTCGCTTCTGCCTTTAGCTTGAAGGGTCTGTGCCATGTGACACAGTCCCCCAGCTCCCAGGGCTCTGAATGCCTTCGCCCTGGAACACGGCCTCTCAAAGCCCGGGGCCCTCAGCTTGCATGGCTCACATGTGGTCACGCATGTGCAGAGCCCAGGGGGAAATCACCAGCCTTTTTTTAGGGGTTTTCTAGTAACCTCAACACTGCAGTAACTTTTCTTGGCAGCCACATCCTAGTGACTAACAGTGAGTTTACAGTTTGTCCAAATCCTGTTTTTTAATTCATGCTGTTGCTAAACCACATCTTTGTCATCTCAGACTGGGGAAGACTGGTTGTTGGTTTTGCTTTTTTTTTGGTAAATGTACGGGAAGCATATCACATGCACCCCACTTCACAAGTTACATTTTGCTAAACTTGGCGTGTCTTGCCAGCCCGTGAGGCTCTCCAAAATGTTTTGTGATCAGCTCTTAAAATCATAACCTTTCTCAAGCCTGTGCTCAACTTGGTTCTTCTCCTTGGATGACCACAGACTCCTTCAGACCCAGTTAGAAGGTGTGAACAGGGACAATTCAATGACAGTCAGCCCTCCAGGGCAGCAGGGACCCCGGATCCTCAGGAGTGTGACCAGCTGCGCATTCACCTGCCTGTCACGTGGCCTCCTCATTCACCCCTCAAGAAAATGGGGACGAGGTCAGCCAGGCACCAACTGAGGCACTGATTCATGCTTGTGCCAAATTCTCCTGCTCGACAACCAACTCCGTAACCCACTTGGGGAGGGAGATGAGGTTTGCAGGAGCTGGAGGTTGGGAGAAAAGGAAAAAGCCGAGATCATGATTGGAAGGGGAGAAATCAGAGGAGAGCATTTAGTTTGGGGTTTTAAAGACGACAGAGTGTGGTTTGGAAAACTCCCACTTTCAGGGGATCGGAGAGGAAGGCTCCTCGGAGAGGGGGCACACTGTGGAATTCCGTGCTTCCATGTGCCTCGTGCGTTGCTGTCTTGGAGTGCCAGCTGGTGATGCCACTGCGGAAACCAAGGGGACGTGAAGGGTCCGAGGTGGACTGAAGGCCAGGGACCCAGGATCTGTCCTCCTGTTCACGCCGGCAGCTTCAGATCAGCCACAGTGGAAATATTCTACCCCAACGGAATTGGCAAACGCTACAAACTATGGCATCCTCTGCCTGGTTCGCTGGTGGCTAAACACACACACACCAGGCTCCTGTTCTAAGTGCCCCTGCTGCCTCCTGGGTCACCCTTGTGCCAGATTTATGTTTTCAGAATGAAAATCTGCTCTTCCACAGGCTGAAGTTCAAATTCCTTAGCAGGTTACCTCCTCCTAGTCGCATTTCCCAGCGACCCCGCGCCCACCCCCTTCACCAGCCCTGTGTCCTGTCTCCCTGATCTCGCTGGGTCGCTTTGTCCTGGGGTCCTGAGACCCAGCGGGGACGTCCTCTTCTGTGACCCTCTGTTCTCATGCTTAGAGCCCCATTCGAGCCCATATCATGCGGTGGCTGGTTTTTGCGTGTTTTGTTTTGGTTTTTTATCTTTCTCCTCTTTACTGGACTGTGAGTCTCTGTTGCATGGGGACGTTCTTCCCTCTTCTGTTTGTCTTCACAGCTCCAGGGTCTGGCGTGGCTGCCAAGCACAGGAAGGAGAGAGGGAAAGAGAGGAGAGAAGGAAGGGAGGGAGGGAGGGAAGGAAGAAGAGAAGGAAGGAAAGAAGACAGGTCGGCCAAAAGTCATTGATGAATTGGCAATTAAGGTGCACAGTGAGGATGATTTTTTGAAGCATCAGAGAAGAGCAGAGCCAGCTTCAGGGATCAAAGGCCTTGAACTAGTGCAAGGAGCAGGAGTTCCCTTAACAGGAAAGGACAGGGTAAGGGTCCCCGCTGCTCCACTCCTGCCCCCTGCGAGCCAGCCCCTGTCAGCCGGCCTCCGGGCTGGCAGGAGCCGGCAACAGAACAACTCCGGCGGTAATGGGTGCGGAGGTGGGAAGCTGAAAGCGTGGTGGAGTCTCAACAAATGCTTTTTGAATTACATTGAATCATAGCTGGTGATAATCACCACCTTGCAGGCTCCTTCCTTCACAAGGTAATGGGGAGGGAAGGTTGGAGAGGAGGGAAGGTGTTAACCAAATGCTGGCTTTGGAGCAGGCGGAATGCGCCCGTGGGGGCTGGCCTGAGGAGAGGGCGGCGCTGCCTGGAGCCAGCAGGGCCCAGCCCTGCCCAGAAACACAGGCATGGCTCCGTGAGACTGAAAGGTCATTGCCAATTAGCTGAGTGGCTGCACTCAGCAAGCCTTTGCAATAGGAAAGACCTGCGTTCCCCATTTTGTTGATGTGGAAACAACTGGGGAAGTGACTCAGAGACAGAGTGGAAATAAAGTATGGGTCTCGTGACACTCTGACTTCTGCTAGGTGCCAAGGGCTGGCACTTTGTCCCCTGCGAGCCCTCCTTCCACGGAGCACGGGTCTGTCAGGACAGACAGTGGGCCTGTGCCCGAGCGGGGCAGGGAGGTGGGCATCTTTCCAGGTGGGCAGGTGGGTGGAGGGAGGCAAGTCTTACGGGAAAGGCGGCTCCCAGCACCGCAGGTATCCCATGGCTACCTGGTCCTGCACTTACGAGGCCAGTTTAGCTTTTTAAAATGGAGCTTGGTATTCGGTTTCCAATTCTTTCTTCTGCCAGATCACAGGCATTTAAAAAAAAAATGCATGTGCCAGGGAGTTTACGGAAGTAACCTCCGATTCTTCAGAAAATTCTGCAGGATGAGTAACATTAGCCTCACGTCCCAAGAGAGGAAACTGAGGCCGACAGAGGTCACACAACAGGCACATGGCTGAGCCTTGGGGCCACAAGGCAGCTGCCTCCAAAGCCCATTGTGAGAAAAGCCCCAGTGGTATAGAATGGCAGCCTTGGGGACACGGGTCTCAACCCAGGTTTCAATGCGTCAAATGTGTGTGCCTTCTCCCCGACATCACACCACCTCTGACTCGTGGTCCTCCCTTCCACGCTCCCTCGAATCAAGGGAAGGACTTTCAATCCTCCAGTCGAGACATGTTACCCTTCGGACTCCCAAAGTGCCCTCTTGTTGTGTTTCTCCAAGGGGCCAAGCTTCTTATTGAACACGGTAAATGTAACATGACCCTACACCGTCTCCCAGGGTAAGAATTGGGCTTTCCTGGGATGTTGATCCCTGTAACCCTCGCGTCTTCCCCATGCCAGGAGCACAGCTCTGTGTATAGTTAAAACCTGGGGCATCTGAAAGGGACTTGAATTCTGCCTCGGTTCCCCCTCCTTCAGGCAGGTAAATGTCTTGCCAATCAGGAAGAACATCATTTATTTTCTTCCTGCAGACCTCAAGGACTCAGAGATTGTCCAGCCTCCTCTAGTACCCTTTGCAAGTTTTGGCCAAGAAGTTCTTATAGCCAATCAAAACTTTTCCTGTTTTAATTTGAGCCCGTTTCCTTGTGCTTGTTTTTCTTTGACTTTGACTTTGGCAGATCTGGGGGCTGCGAGGCAAGCTGGAGCCCAGGATGGCTCAGAGCCAGGGTTTTTGCTAGTGCCACGGGACGTAGTCTCCTCTGATTCTGCTTGAGGGTCTGGGGCAGACCAGGATGCAGGGAGAAGCAGTTGCCAGGGCTCCGAGAGCCAGGAAGGAGGTCTGGAGAAAGGGGCAGGGCTTTTGGCTCACAAGTTGGGTGTCCAAGGATTTAGTGATCATCAAAGGTCAGGGACAGGCTACTGACGAGAAATTCAAATAACCAGGCAAAATTTGGAGGAATAGGCAAGCTCTGTTGTCAGGAATGGGAGCTGGGGTCAGCAGATTGTTCTCATCTCTTCCAAATTCAGTGTTCCGTGACATACGTTGGCACCTTAAAATCAGCCTAGGTCAGAATATTTACACCACAGAAATTGGCAAATGCTGCAAATCAGAAATTTTTTTGTTGTTCTGGAGAGCTACTGGCAGGAGGAACAAGATATGGGGAACATGGGTAGTCAGATGAGATTTTGCAAACTAAGCAAGTAGTAACCACAAGGAGAGAGCCTTCCATGTGCACCCTGCCTTATTGCTTATGGTAAACTTTCACTTAGGTTGTCTTGCTTCATCCTCACAACGCTTCTGTCAGGAAAACAGGATAGGCAGCATCAGCCCTATTTTATAAGTGAGGAAAATGAGGCTGGGAAAGGTTAAGTTACCTGTGTGTGCGAGGTTTAACGAGCTGGGACCAGAAGACGGGCAGAGGGAGCATGAGGGAGGACGGCGTGGCATTGCGGAGAATGTGCTCCCGAAACCCTGCCGCCGGCGCCAGAGGCCTTCCTTCCCCAGCACCCTTCAGTTACTCCGCGTCGGAGAGTTTGGAGAGCTCGTGCCAGATCTGTGTCTAGAGCGGAGTTTCGGGTGCCCCTGGGGAAGTTGCCACATGTCAGTAGAGATGTGGGTACCCTGTCTGACCTGGGCCTTTTGACCACATCTAGGTTCTAGTTTCAAGTCCTTCCAGGACCGGGCACAGGAAGGGTGACGCTCTCCAAGCCAGGAGGGGCTCAGGATTCTTCATGGACTGGGGACATTCAATGCCGGGTGGACACATTTGTTCTTCTGTAGAGTTTGTGCCACCCTTGGGGAGATACCACCTTCTTCTAAGGTAACTGGGGAAATAGGGAAAATTGTGGACTTGCACTAAAACCTGCCCTGGGATCCAAGTTTGCTGTGTCACAGGCACAAACCCTTGGCCAAAGCGCATACACCCTCCTGCGTGTGTTTTTCCATCTGTGCAATGGGCATAGCCATCCTTGCCCACCTCCCATGACTGTTGTGCAAAGCACTGGTGAGTCTTTTTCAGGTGTAATTATTTTGGGAACAGGTATCCACATCAGAGGTGACGGCTGCAAAGGGCTAAAGGCAGAACTGAGGGACTTGCATCAGGCTGAAGGGGGCTGAAATGACTTTGCTGAGACATTTCTACCTGAGCCAGGTTGGCCACTACCATTGACGGCCCCTGAACAAAGGGCCAGGGGACTCTGACGAGGATCAGAAACCAGGGTCCTGCAGGCACACTGGTGACGGCTGGCTCATCGGTCTGGGCGGGCTGCATGTGGCCAGACGTAGTGAATGAATCTTTCTCTTTGGCCAAGGCCAGCGTGGGGGCTGCTCCGGGGTCAGGCTTGGGGAGGAGGAGCAGCTATCAGGCTGTGGTTTCACATTGTCACCTTTTTTTTCTTAATAGACTTTATGTTTTAGAGCAGCTTTAGGTTCATAACAGAATTGAGTGGAAAGTACAGAGAGTCCCCATCTGCCCCCTGCCCACACTCAGGCACAGCCTCCCCCACCGTCAACACCCCCTGCCAAGTGGCGCATTTGTTCCCGTCCATGAAGCCACCTTGACACATCCTTATCGCCAGCGACCACAGTTTATACCAGGGATCACCGCTGATGTCGTACTTTCTGAGTTTTGGCAAAGGCATAACGGCATGTGTGCACCATGCCAGCACACAGTAGTGTCACTCTCCTAAAAATCCTCTGTGCCCCCATTCATCCTGCCCTCCCTCCTAACCTCGGGCAACCACCGATCTTTTTACTGTCTCCGTCGTTTTGTCTTTTCCAGAATGTCATGTAGCTGGAGCCCTACGGTACGTAGCCTTTTCAGAGTGGCTCCTCGGTAACATGCGTTCAAGGTCCCTCCGTGTCCTTTCATGGCTGGATCGCCCATTTCTTTTCAGTGCCGAATAATGTTCCATCACCTTGGAGGTGCCACAATTCATTTACCCCTTCACCTGCTGAAGGACATCTTGGTTGGCTCTATGTTTTGGCAATGATGGGTGAAGCTGCAGGTTTTGTGTGGACATAAGTTTTCAACTCCTTTGAGTAAATGCCCAGGGGCACGATGGCTGGATCGTCTGGCAAGAGCGTGCTTAGCTTTGGAAGAAACCACCAGACTGTCTTCCAAAGTAGCTGTGCCGTCTCCCATTCCCACCAGCAGGGAATGAGAGTTCCTGTTGCCCTACATCCTTGTCATAGTTTCTCCATCCTCTTGACTCTTCAAGTTCAAAGGCACCACATCTCACCGCACTGTCGACTGTAGCAACGTGGATTCAGAAGGTTCCCGCCCCTGCCAGGCTGTGCCCTGGCCTCCGTGCTCGGTGCAGGCCTTTCCCCCACCTGCTCCATCCCTGCTCCTACATCTGCCTTTCGGGGAGAGCTTCTCCCCTCTCTCTCTCTCCTCTTCAGCCAACGACACATGTAATATGTGAAAATGCAGTTTCCCCGGGTCTCACCGGCCAGATGTCTTGAATTTCACTGCTGTATCATTCCTGCTTCCCTATTCCCTCTCGAACTCTTCCCCAGGACATTTCAGGGATCCCCGGGTGTCTAACATGTGCTCCCTGGAGCCAGCACCTTTTGGATGACAGTGCTGCCCTGGGTTGGGGGGTACACCTCTTTGTGTCCCCAAAGCTGCAGACAGCACTCTAATCCCCTTCATTGTGGGTACCTGGGAGCCACATGGTATAAACTGCAGATGTGGGTCCGATGCCCTTCCTTCCAGCCCGGAGTCCACACTCCCACCAGCGTGACGTGACCACATTGCTAGCGCCCGGGTCCCAGACGGCCTGAGGGAGGCGGTTCCTTTGGATTCCACGGGCAGTGCCTGAGTTCAGGGTCCTGTCCCAGCTCAGGCTGCTGTGACACAGTGCCCTGGGTGGCTCATAAATAATAAAACTCTGTTTCTTACAGTCCTAAAGACTGTAAGATCTCAGAAGTCCGAGATCAGGGTGCTAGCAGGGTCGGGGTCTGGCGAGGGCCCTCTTCAGGGTCTCGGATGGCAGATTCCTCACTGTGTCCTCACGTGGCAGGAAGAGGGTGACAGAGCTCTCTTGGGTCCCCTATCAGAGGGCACTAATCCCATTCATGAGGGATCCACCCTTGTGACCTACTCACCTCCCAGAGGCCCCACCTCTGAACACCATCAACTTGAGGCTTAGGATTTCAACACATGAATTTGGGAAGGACACAAACAGTTGGTCCATTGCAGGTAGGATCTAGTCCTTGGGGACGGACACCATGTGCCACTCTACTTCCTTCCTCTCCTGACACCTGTTTTGCATCATGAAGGCCACTGCCTGCAAATCAGCTCATACAAATAGATGCCTGGGGGCCACAGGCATGTTAGAAAGGGGATACTTTTCTATAAGAAGGATGAGACTCAAGCTCATTCTAGAACAGTAGTTTCCAACCCAGGCCAAGTGTTAGAAAATTCCCGGGAAACATGCATATCCAGGCCAGGCCTCGGCACAGACCTGTTCAATGGCACTTTCCGAGGATTTGGTGTTTCCTAAAGCTTCCCAGGTGATTCTGACGGGGAGCCAAGGGTGACAGCACCAGTCTAGAGCTAGAACTTCCTGTGCTTCCTTGGGACACTCCAGCTTTGGGTCAGTGGGAGATTAACCCTGTGTTGGATCTGGAGGCCAAGACCAGTTTTGCTGGGATTCAGGGTGAACTGTAGGATTCTTGTAGGCTGCATCTGTGCCCAAAGCAGGCTGTCATCAGACCTGGGCTGGGTCTTCTAGGGGCCCAGCCCAGCCCCCTCCCACCCTGCAAAATGACCTTCCATGCTGGGCTCCTGGGACAGTGTTCTGCTCCCCTTGAATCCTCCGGAGTGTGATGAGCGATGCTGTCTGTGATGAGCTCCTGTGGGATTGAGGCCTCCTGCCCTGAAAGCTCTGGCTGGCAGCTGGAGACAGACAAAGCCCTCAGCTGACAGCCTGACCCTCCACCTGGGCCCTTTCCTGCCTGCTCTGTTCTGGTTCCCTCGGGCCGTCCCTTCTCCAGTTCTGTTTCTTCTCTGCTTTTCCCCTTTGTCCCCGTTTCCTGCTGTTTCCTCTTTCTTCTTGCTCTTTGCTTTTCTGCTCAGCTATGCCTGGAACCGTGCTCTGGCCGCCTCCTCTCACAGCTGCTTTTGCTAAGTGGGGGCCCCTTGCCTGGGCACCGGTGTGGGGGCGCACTGTGACAGGGAGAGGGGGCTTCCCCCAGAGAGAGCTCACGCGAAGTCTGGATTTGATACCTGGGTGTTTATGCAACCTGCTTCTTCCTGCTGCCGCGTCCCCGGTCAAGACAGCCAGATGCCTTTAAGAGGAGTTTTGGGGAATGGGAGAATCTATCATTTGCGATGGTCTCAGAGCTTGGTGGGTGCCATCCGCTTCAGGACCGACCCTTTGCTGTCTCTGCAGGACTGCGATGTGCCGGCCCTAGCTGCCGTCTGAGAGGATGTCTGGGGTGTCCGAGCCCCTGAGCCGAGTAAAGGTGGGCACGTTACGCCGGCCTGAAGGCCCCCCGGAGCCCATGGTGGTGGTACCGGTAGACGTGGAAAAGGAAGACGTGCGCATCCTCAAGATCTGCTTCTACAGCAACAGCTTCAATCCCGGGAAGAACTTCAAACTGGTCAAATGCACGGTGCACACGGAGATCCGGGTAGGTGTGGGAGCGTCTGCTCCATCCGCTTCTCTGTCCCTCCCTCTCTTTCCCGAGCAGCTGAGCAGCTCTGGTCAGCCTAGCGGTCCCTCCCGTATCTGCCCCTGGGTGGAGGGGCTGAGGGGGCAGCAGAGAGGAGCTCAGCTGGCAGCATTAGGCCTCCTCTCCACACGCTGCCCCCGCTCTGCCAGGAGCCTGGGGGACAAGTGTTTGAGCCCCGGATCACTCATTTGGCCTTTGTGTCACTGCATTTCTATTTAAGTATTTATGGCATTTAAAGTTCTGCAAGGGACTTAAAAGCTCCCGCCCTCAAAGAGCTTTCACTCTGATGGGATTGGAATGAGACACAAACCAAACAATTGCACTAAAAATAGAACAAAACCAGTGTGAGACCTGCATGCTGGGCATTTACAGGAGGGAGCTGGTGGGGCATGTAGAGGTTGAGAATGAGCTAGAAATGCCCTGAGCCAGGGGAGGGTGGCCAGGCCCCACCTGAGGCTACAGCTCAGTCGGCTCATCTCACCCAGGGTCACGGAATCGGTTTTGCAGGTCCAGGTACCCACTTGCATCAGGGCCCCCGGACACCAGGAAGCCAGTTCACCTTAACCAAATGTACATAAAACTGTCATCAAAAGCAGAGTTCCAACATGCTGACTGATTTTAATCACCTGCATTTATTGAACGATGACTAGGTGGAGCCTGGGTCAATCTCTCGCTGCACATTATCTCGTAAGCCTTCCCAGCACCCTGTGTAGACACATCGAGGACATATTTTTCCTCTGCCCAGAGTATCCCTTTGCAGCGGTGTAAGCCACAGCCAGACTGGCTCTCAGAGGGTTGCTTAGTGGGTTTGTAATCTGAGCAAAGGAAGCAGGGACTTTGGGGGAAACTGACCAGGTCTGAGGATGCAGGATGAGCTATCTCCATCTCATGGCCAACCCTTCTCGTGTCCTAAAAGCCAGTGTCCCCAAATTCAGTGGCTGTCTCCTTTGATCGGTGCTGCTGTGCCCCGGCTGCCTTCTGTCTGCTACAGCACACAGCAGCGTAGAATGTCATTGATTAGGTCACCGTCTTGGCTCCATTGACCCTCTCTGCTTCCTGTAATTGATTTGATTAGGGTTGTGTTTGTTCATCTCTGGTTTCCAATATGAAGGCACAGTTGTGTCCTGAGAGTAACTGTGTCCTCCGGCCACCTTCTTCCAGGAGGGTGTTTTCATATCTTTCTAACTATCCACTTCTTGTGTCTTCCTTAGGATGTATCATATTTGCAAATAGCTGATGCCAGCCACTGTGAGTTTTACCGGTTTCATTTTCAGAAGTTAACCTGATTTCCAAGTTGGGGGGCACCTCATTGCCCTTTTGTGCTGAAAACCAGAGAGCATCTGGTTAGTCCAGATGAGGATCTGCGGCACGGAATTCGCAATGAAAAGGGCCCTGAAGGAGGGGTAGTATTTACAGCAGCAACGCTGTGGACAGGAAGAGGCTTTCCAAGAAAAGGGGACAGCGTGAACAGAGGCAGGGAAGCTGCTTCACAGTGAGCTGTTTGGGTTGACTGGGGCAAGGATGATATTTAGAAAAATATCTAAAGTCAAGATCCAAAAGGAAAGTTGATGGCAGATAATGGAAGGCTTGGAAGATCAGGCTGAGAAATTTGGAGGTGGGCAGACATTAGAGAACAATGCATAGTTTCTAGGCAGGGGAGAGAGATTCCTGGAGTTGCGGGGTCCTGCCGGGTGTCTATGGGGGAACAGGCCAACAGAACGGGCAGCGAGACCCGGGCTTAAGAAGAATGGCTGCTCATAGTGGCGACGTCAGCTGGGGCACTGTGGAGATGGGGTGGAGAAGAGAGGAAGGAAGGGACTGGCTTCTAGGAATTTACGCCCAAACTCTCTGGGTTTTCTTGCCTCCACTGTCTTCTGCAGGCAAAAATGTCACCTGCTTGTTAGAAACAGATGTGGCTTTAAAACCCCTCAGATTTCCAGCCAAATGCTGCTCCACCCTTATTGGTTTTGTGGCCTTGGACCTAATTAATGCTGCACCGATCTGGGCTTCAGTCTCCTCACTTGGGCATCATGCCCACCTGTAGCCTTGCAAAGATTAGAGATGATGCCTATGCTCACCCAGCACACAGTAGGGCCTCAACAACTGGAAGCTACTGACTGGGTGAGGAATAGGTTATTACCCACTTAGGAATAGCCAAGCGTCTCTAAGCACCCAGAGAATCAAGTTCAAATTGTCTTCTTTTCATGTGTACCCACTTATCTTATATTCAGATAGATAAGTAAGATGATTATATTTGTGTTTTAAAATAGCACATGGTGTTCTGCAAGATGTTAAAAAAGTGTGCCCTGGAGAAGGGATTTTGTAGTCAAAGAAGTTTGGAAAATGCATGGTTGAGCAATTCTGAACAGGTACTTATGCAGCAAGACTTCTCAGAACCTTAAATGGGCTGGTGAATCAGTAAGGGCCACAGAGGTGATGTTTTCTTAAGTAAGCCGTTTCTTATTTGCCTAAAGAAAGCCTTCTTTTAAAAGTTGGACCGCTAGTTCTCCAAGAAATCATTTAGGGAACTTTTCCCCTTAAATTCTGGTCGCAGTGCAAGAAGGATTGAAGACTAGTGAGTGGAAGATGGGTTGGGAAGCTGTGGCCACAGCGTGAGAGGAAAATGATGAGGACCTGTACTGAGGGAGTGGCATTAGAAACAGAGAGAAGTCAACAGGGCTGAGTGCGTCAGAGTCAACGGCATTTGGTGATTAACTAGACGTAAGGAGAGGAAGAAAGGAAGGAGACAGGATGACTCAAGCTTTTGCCTGGGCGACTAAATGAGTCCTGGTACTATTCATTGAGATCCCAACAGAGAAAGGGAGGGTGTTCTGAGATTTCAGCTTTCCATTTGTTATGTTTGAGCTGTTTGTGAAACACCCCCGTGGAGGAACGTGGGTCTGCAGCTCAGGAGGGAGGAAGGACCCACAGACAAGGATTTGGGAGTCGTTATGCAATGCATGCCACACGAATGGGTGGGATCCCCCACGGAGGATGAGTCGGGCAACAGAGAAGGAGTTCCGATTAGGAAACCTGGGGAAAACAACCCCTAAAGGGCTGATAGAGAAAGCAGCAAATGAAGGAAAAAGAAGAATTAGTCAAAGAATGAGAAAGAGAACCAAAAGAACAGAGTCTGAGGAGACAAAGGCAGAAAGAGCTTTAAGGAAAGAGTGGTTAGCAGTGTCAGACGCTCAGAAAGGTCACATCAGATAAGGCTAGAAATAGGTTCATGGCTGTAGCAACAGTGCCATGGACAGCCCTCTACCAGCTGCTGCAGTGGAGAGATGGGGACAGAAGCCGCTGTGCAGGGGTTGGAGAGTGGAAACAGTGAGTATAACTGGCATTTCAGAGAGGTTTCGACCATGAAGGGAAAGAAAGAGGAGAAGACAAGAGGAACAGTGTTCCCTGCATAGGGAACAGCATCTGTGAAGGTCCTGCGGTGGGGAGGCCCGTAGCAGTATGAGGCTAAGAGTTGCCTAAGGTTGGCTATTTAGATCACGTTCATTATTTTGTTGTTTTTTTTTTCCTCTATCTCTTATGGGACACCACTGGCATAATTTAAATCTATGAGTGACATGAGGATGTACTTCTTAAAGATCCCTTGGGTTTCATGATGGAAAGTAGATTGGAAGAAGGCAAGAATGGATGTGGGGAGATGCTAGGTGGCTATTGCAGTGATCCAGATGGAAGATGACAGTAGCTTAAATTAGGATTGTAGCCATGGAGACAATGATGGTGATGATGATGGTGGTAGTGATGGTGGTGGTGATGCTGGTGATGGTGATGGTGATGATGATGATGGTGGTGATAACAGCTAGCACACTGAAAGCACATTATATGCATTATCTCATGGACTTCCCCAAAGAACCACATGAAGCCAGTACTATTATTATCTCATTCATATATAAGGAAATTAAATACAGAGGAATTAAGCAAATTGCCAGTGAGTGGTGGAGCCTGCTTTAAACCTAAGCACCCCTACCCCCCAGAACCTGCCCTCTTAACCACTGTGGTCAACACAGAGAAGGGATTGTAGTCCCGAGGATTTCGGAGATGGGAATGGAAGGCTCTGGTGCTGGACAGGAGATGCAGGAATGAGGAAGAGGGTCAAGGCTGACAGCCCTGGTTCAGGTGGACAGGGTCCCATTCCTTAAAATGAAAAACACTGGCGGGGAAGCTTGTTGGGGAGTGGGGAGTTCACAGATTCAGTTTTGGACCTGTCAGGTGGCATTGAGATGCTTTAACATTTTCACGTGGAAGCGTTGAGTAGACTGTCAGACACGTGACTCTGGAGGACCAGGCTGGACAGAGACAGCTGAGTGTGGTCAGTCTCTGGATGGTGGTTGAAGCCATGGCTGTGGATGAGATCGTTTGGGAAACAGTCTGGAATAATTCCATCGTCCCTCCCATAAATGTTCGTGGGGTGCCCCCGTGTGCCTGGCACCACGCTTGTCCTGCCCTGGGGTATCAGCACACCCCAGACACAGGCGCCCTTCCTGCTTTCATCGGGCTTCCCAGTCAAGCGCAAGACTGACGTTGATGCACACTAATGAATGAACCTTTAGAAACTCAGGCACGTGCTCTGACAGGAAGCAGCAGGTGAAAACACATCAAACAGAAGGACTTGTTCTAATGCCGAGCACCAGCTTTGCTGTGCAGCACACAGTGTCGGGGGTGTCCAGCAGTTGGGGTCCAGGCCCCGCTTCCCTGGCCTGGCATGGTCCCTTCCCTCCCTCTGTGTCCTGACCTCTTCTCACACTCTCCTCCCCCAACTTGGCTTTGCCCTTGGATGGATTTTTGTACTTCCAGCGCCGTATCTTCTTTCCCCATCCTCCCAGTACTCAAAATGCTGCCAGCCCTTTCAGATTTGCCAAGCGCATGTCCTTCCACAAGAACACTCCTGAATTCCAACACCCCCACGTAGCTGTGTCTGATCCACTGGAAGCGATCGAGAGCTGCCCTGGCTCTGTCCCTGCGGTAGCACGTGGCCAACATACAGTTACTCCGTGCACGCTTGCTGATTTCACCTTTTTGCCTTTATGCTCAGCTTCCTCCTGTGCCAGTGAGATGCCTCACGGTGACTTCTCCGTGCTGTGAGGAGCTATGTAGCAAGCACTGGCCCTTGTGCCTGGGACCAAACAGAAACAGGGCAGGTGTAGAAGAGAATCAAGCCACGTGCCAAATGAGAAATGGATTTCGCTCTTCCTGATTTTCCGTTTCTCTTTTGTTTGATGTTTGTGTTTGTTGGGGAGCGCTGAATCTCTGTAGCAAGCAGAGGCTTATATAGTATTTTTCTCTAATGTGCTAATTTGCTTGTCTGGGAAAGGGTTTAAGGTGACACTTGGAAAACAACTGTCAGAGCAGCACGCAGATGTGCCCGCACGGGCATCTCTCTGGTGCTCGTTGTTCTCCTCTCTCCTCTCTCTCTCCCTCTCCTCTCTCTCTTTCCTCTCCCTCCCTCTCCATTCTTTTCTTACCAAACCATGTGTCCTGGTTTGTCTCAATCCCAGTCTACACACATTGTCCAGGGATAGCTTTCAACAGTGCCCCCTGCCAATCTCAAAAGGATCATGATTCGGAGGATAAATGACATGGTCCCTGCCTGGCGCACTGCCCGGCCGGTCCCTGGTGCTCCCTCCCTCTGCCCGTGCCCGTCTCTGTCCATCGTCCGGCCGTCTGTTTCTCACCCAGGATGGCACTAAGCAGAAAAGGAGGCGTCTGTCTGGGATGCAGTGTGATGCAGAGATGCCCAGGGGCCCCCACACCCAAAACCCTGTCCCTCGGCCAGTCTCTACAGGCTGTAAAGCTGTGTTCAAGATTCATCCTTGTTTTGTCCTGAAGCATCACCCCGCTCAGAAACTGCATTTACATCCCCAGGGTGAGGGACAGAGACTGAAGCAACCCTGTGCCCTTCCCGATGTCCCAGATGCGTCCCTCCACCCACGGCCGGGTCCCCAGCTTGCGGCTGGCCCTGGGGTGTTGCTTGCCTGGCACGTGAGGGGACAGAGTCCAGTTCCCAGGTGCAGCCTGCTCTACCCTTGCTTGTCCGTGCCACCCTCCCCTCCGCACCACACAATCCCTTCCAGAAAATCCCCCAGAGGCAGATTTCGGGCTTCGTAAACCCTTGGCCCCGCCCTAGACTCCCCTATACCTGTCGGACACTCAGCCCAGTTAACTTTGAGTTTAAATCTATGACTTCACCAGACGCAGGGTGTCACAGACTGAATGGTTGTGACATTCCAATTCCTTCAGCTAAAAAATAAATAGATAAATAAATAAATATAAACAGACTGAATGTTTGTGTCCCCACCCCACCCCAACCCCGCTCCCAAATTCATATATTGAAGCCCTAACCCCTAACATGATGGCATTCAGGGGCCAGGACTTTGGGAGGTAATTGAGTCCAGACGAGGTGATGAGGGTGGGGCTCCTAGCATGGGATTAGTGTCCTTATCAGCAGAGGCAGAGAGACGAGGGTGTGTTCTCTCTCTCTCTCAGCTGTGGGAAGACACAGGGAGAAGGCGTCCGTCCCCCTGTAAGCCAGGAGGAGGAACCGAATCTACTGCACCTTCATCTTGGACTTCCCAGACTCCAGAACTACGAGGAATAAATGTCCGTTGTTTAATTCATTACAGCGGCCCGAGCTGACAGAGACACAGGGCCAGCAGCTGCCCGTGGTTGGAGGAGCAATCTTTGGGCAAGGCCTCGAGGTTGGGGTTGCAAGAGGAAGGGAGGGAGAGGTTACCCATCCTGGGAAGTTGCCATTTCGAGAGGAAACGTTCCTCTGGAGAGTCAGTGGAATGGCACAAGGTTGGCCTCCCGAGCTAGAGAACAGTCCTTGGAATCAGGAGACAAAAGAGCTCAGCCAGGAAACCACAGACTAAGGCCACACGGTGACATAAAAAAAGGTACATGCCCTAGAGCCTCCCCCTCCCCACTTCCTGTGTGTGCTCCGGGGCAGCCCACCCACGCAGACACCTACAGAGGCCAACACAAGGCAAACATGTGGCGCTCGGGGCCTCTCTGCTCAGCCACACACGGTACATCCACAAATTGGTAGTCAGGTGTCTGGGCTTTTGTGTCTATTTTTAACCTGGTGGTTGCATTGCTGACTGTCCTTGTTAGAGCCTTTTATCGCCTCAAAACGAATGCTTTCCGAGTGTTAAGTTATGCTAACTTTTGTTATTTAGTGCTTCACTCGCTTTTTTAGAATCGTGCCTTAAGTGTGTCAAGAGCTCAGAATGAGTGTGGCCATTACGTTAGTTTCCTGTTGTTGCCGGTACAAGTTGTCACAAACCTGTGGGGTAAAACAACAGGCATGATTCTCTCGCAGCTCCGGAGGCCAGAAGTCCCAAGTCAAGGTGTCAGCAGCCCCACGGTCCCTCTGGAGGGTCTAGGGGAGGAGACTTCTTGGCCTCTTACAGCTTCTGGTGGCTTCGGGTGGCCGTGGCCTGTGGCTGCGTCATTCCAATCTCTGCCTCGTCTTCTCTGTGTGTCTCTTCTGTGAGCCTTTTACAAAGATGTGAGGGCCACCCAGGTAGTCGAGAATGACCCCATCTTGGGCCCTTTAGCTTACTTACATCTGCAGAGATGCTTTTGTACCAAATGAGGTCACACTCGCACGTTCTGGAGGTTAGGACATGGACACCTATTTTGGGGACCACGGTTCCACCCACTACAGCCGTCACTTAGGATCCCCGTGTCTGTCACTGGCCCCGATTCGGACACACACAGACCAGTGTACACGGATGTACGGAGGTGAGTGTGAACACTTTGCACACATTTGCACCCCCCCACACACACACACACAGCTGGGTGTCCATTAAAAGGCTTTATCACGTCATCTTTTTGGAATATGCAGAAGAAAATAGGCACCCAGTATGTGAGTCAGCAATTTTCCCTGGGGCCCATTCCACACCTCCTGGAAGGTGGAGTTGGGACATTGTCAACTTTGCCACCATGATTGGGGCGTGGGGCACAACATTCAGTGGGCTGTGGCCACAGGTGAACAGTCCCACACAACGAGGAATTCCCCCACCCCAAATGTCAGCGGTGCCCTGTTGCTACTCACTGATGCAATGTATGAAGCATTAGGGTGAAGCCCCTGCCCTGAACCCGTCCCCCGACGTGGGAAATAAAACCTCACCTGTCACATTGAAGTGACCCACCTCACGTACCCCTCCCGCCCTGAGGCAGACAGAACTATAAAGAACTGCACCTGTTGCCCAAAAGACCCATAAAGCTATTGCTTTAACACACTGACTGCCACACTAGAAAAAACAATTTTTTTTCCCTGGGGCCACAGTGTTTCATTAAAACAACACTGTCCTTTCTAATTTATTATTTTTTATTGTTTCCCGTGCATGCGTTATATGCAATGCAATCCACGTTTTTAGAATTAAATTGTCGATATTAATTGTAACAATAAGAACATCAGCAAGTAAGGTTTTCACGAACCAACTGCAGGGTTTTGCTTCACTTCGCCGCGGGCTCAAAACCAGCCTGAGTTAAATCCAACTCACGTGGCAGTCGATGTGCTAAAGACACGTTAGTAGGAGGACTTAGGGGAAGAAAGACATGAAATCCACCTGGTACTTTCCTGACCGCTCTTTCTTCTGCATTTCTCCTAAATCTCAGCTTGGCGTCCAGAGCCCTTTCTTGTGGTTTATTAGTAAGTCAGGAATTTGGACCAAACAGTCTCATTTCTAACAGAATATTTTTATTTTTTGGAGATATCACTTGTGTTCTGCTCAAACCAATTAAAGAGAAGACCTCTGGTTACCTTTCTGACTGTTTTTTTTTTTTTTTTTTTTTAACTTTCTGGGAGGTCTACCCCCTGTCTGCACAGACAGCAGAAGGGAGGGGAGGGGCCTGCTGGAGTGACTTCTGCCCTGGGAACATAAAACCCTTCATGACTCTTGCTCCAGGCAGAAGGAAGTTGTTTTTCTCTGCATTATTTCTTGCAGCCGGCTGGCAAGGCTGGATCAGCGGTGGCTGTGGCCTGGCCCTCCTCCAATGTTCATAATTGTCCTTCACCCACCGGCTCCTGGCACTGGCTCCAGCTCACAAACAGCCTCAGGCCTCCTTGCCCGGACTGCTTTCTCTAACTGCCTGTGCCCCTCTTCAGAGCTAAACAGCTGTTGGAAGTTACTGGCAACCACAGCTCCCTCCCCTTCCCTTGGCCGCAGCTGCTCCCATAGGTGCGTCTCCCAAGGTGCTTGTTCCCACCCGGGCAGGGAGAGGAGGATCTGGCCCAAGGACCCTGAACTCCAGCTCAGGCTCCCATCCTTATGTCTTAATTACAGACTCTTGGGTTAATTAATCACCTCCTCACGTTGGCTTGGCCCTGGAGTCATGCTTGTCCCTGCTCCCTTCGTCTGCCTGTCACAGCAATGACACTTATGGAGCACCTGCTCTGGGCCAAGCCCTGTGCTAAGCGTTTTACACATCTGTAATTCACGTAAAGCAAGTCAGTTGCTTTTACCTTGAAGCTAGTCTCGGCACAATGTCCCATTTCAAAAAAAAAAAATTATATATATATATATATATATATAGTCATCTAAAAATAATTGGAAATTGATTTAAATCTTTACTGTAATCTCTTTGGGGAGGGGAGATCTCATAGGGGGATCACTGTCAAGATAGCAAAATTTGTTAAAATTTTCATAACTATTTACCAGTTAGAACTAAAACGACTGTCCATGTCTGTCTAATCCAGGGTCAGACACAGAGAGGAGTTTTAGTTCTAACTGGTGGATATCTGTATTGGTTTGCTAGGGCCGCTATAACCAAGTACCACAAATAGGGTGGCTTAAAACAACAGAAATGTATCATCTCGCTGTTCTGCTGCAAATCCAAGATCGGGGTGTGCTCCCTCTGAAACCTGTAGGGCACCTCTTCCTTGCCTCTTCCTGGCTTCTGGTCATTTGCCAACAGTTTTTGGGGTCCCTTGGCTTGCAGATGCAGCACTCAGATCTTCTCCAGGTCCAAATTTCCCTCTTTTTATAAGGACACCAGTCATGTTAGATTACAGCCCATCCGAATGACCTCAATTTAATTTGTTAATCTGCAAAGACCCTAGGAGGTCCCATGCTAAGGTACTAGAGATTAGGACTCCATATCTTTTTTTTGGGGGGGAACCATTCAACCCATAATGTTATCCTGTCAGACATATATGCAAAGTTCTTGGGAATGCAAGGGAGAAAACAAAAACCGTGTCACAGAGAGTCGGGGATGGCTTCCCAGAGGCTGTCATAGTGCTGACTGGGCCTTGAAAGGTAACTGGGATCTCACTAGGAGGAGGTGACAGGAGGGAGAGGAGAGCTGGGGCCCTCCAGGCAGGAAGAATAGAATGTGCCCCGCCCAGGGGAATGCAAGAGCAAGTTGTGCTGGGCTAGAATGTGCCCGGCCCAGGGGAATGCAAGAGCAAGTTGTGCTGGCCGGAGCAAGAGAGCAACTTGGGAGGTGGGCTGGGCACAGGGCACACTGGGCGCAGAGAGGTGGGTAGGACTGGAAAGAACATGTAGGGAAACTCCCAGAGGGCCTTTCATGCCTTGTGCTTAGGAGTTTGAGTCTCACCCTCTCATACAGAAAATGAGGAAACAATGAGGGTTTTCGCCAAAGCCACCTGCTTTGACTTTGTCCTCAATCTCAGAGTGGCACCTTTTTAAATAAAATTTAAGGCCAGGCACGGTGGCTCACTCCTGTAATCCTAGCACTCTGGGAGGCCGAGGCAGGAGGATCATTTGAGCTCAGGAGTTCGAGACCAGCCTGAGCAAGAGCGAGACCCCGTCTCTACTAAAAATAGAAAGAAATTATCTGGACAACTAAAAATATATATAGAAAAATTAGCCGGGCATGGTGGCGCATGCCTGTAGTCCCAGCTACTCGGGAGGCTGAGGCAGGAGGATCGCTTGACCCCAGGAGTTTGAGGTTGCTGTGAGCTAGGCTGACGCCAGGGCACTCTAGCCCGAGAACAGAGCGAGATTCTGTCTCAAAAAAAAAAAAAAAGTGAGCCCAGAAAATAGTTAGACTATAGAGATTACCGAAGAAGTTACAAAATGTGACGACTACTGACAAAGGACAGGGAAAGTGAACTGAACCATTAATTGCTCAAATGACCACGTTACTTTTGAAAGTACACTATCCTGAGCCCAGGGACATGCCAATCCGTCCTTGTTCCTTCTTTGTTTCTGACCCATAAGAAGAAAGGCCAGAGAATAGGGGCAGAGGAAAGGCAGTTTGGGGTCTCCACACTACTTGAAAAAGCAAATAAATCGGTGTTACACAAGCGGGAAGAAAAGCCATGGAAATCCCAGTGTTTGCAGACCAGCACCCGAAGGCTTTTAACCTCCAGGCTGCTGGGAGCCTGCATTTCAATGCCTGACCTGGGAGGAAGTAAAGGTCTTCCTGCAGCAAAAAAGCAGCCCAGGCTTATCTAAATAGCAACCGATAAAATCAAGACAGTCTTTTTTTTTTAATCGTGTTACATATGACAATTTAGTGAGGAGATAAGCATCTTAGACTGTCAGTTTTGAAAAGCGATTTATTAATAGAGAAAGAAATATTGACTCACTAATGGTAACTTATGAGCTGTGGGTGGAGCGCTGGTCCGGCTGCTGGCACCGTTTGCCCAAGAAGCTGTGGGAATATCAGGGGAGCGCAGAGCAAGGAAGGGGGGTGAGATTTCAGACCTCAACGCTCACCTTTCTTTTATTGCACTCTGGGCCCCCCTTAAATTCAAGCCATGCTTTTCCTCCCATCTGCTAAATATAAGCTCCTTGAGACGAGGGCCCTGTGTGTGTGCACTGGAGCCCCTAAGCACGCTTTGCACGGTGCGTGGGTAGCCGATGGTTACTGATGGTTTGAATGAAGTAACCATTGTGCACCTTAACGTCATGAGGCTGGGGGACTGCAGGGAGGGGACTGTGGCCCGGGGAACTTGTCATCCTGCTGGAAGTACGTGTCAGAATTGGGTTCACGCCCTGGTTGGTGTGACTCCAAAGTTAGTGCTCTTTCTGTGTCACTTGTGGTCAGCCCTGTTTCCCCCAGGTGTGCTGGGAGGATTGGCACCCTTTGCAATGCAGTCCTGACACCGTGCAATCTGGAGTTAACACGGACTCCCCTCTGCTCAGACCCCGGTTGCAAGCTCCAGGGTCCCCAGGCCACCTAGATGTCTGACCATCTGCCTATAAATTTGGAGGTTACCACTATCCCCTTAGGTTCAATAATGTGCTAGAACAACTTCCAGAACTCAGGAAAGTGCTATATGTACAATTACAGTTTTATCATAAAGGATATAAATTAGAACCAGCCAAATGAAGAAACATACAGAATGAGGTCTGAGAGATTCCAAACATGAAGCTTCCCTGTTCTCAGGAGGTGTCATTAACCAGGAAGCTCACTTGAGCTTTGGTGTCCAGTTTATTGGGGTTTATTATATAGACGTGATCGATTATTGATTGATTGATTGATTGAATCATTGATTGGACTCACTCTCCAGCTGCCCTCCCCTCCCTAGAGGTTGGGCTGATATCATGTGGCTCAAAGCTCCAACCCTTAATCACCTGGTTGGTCTTTCCTGCATGGCTACCCTGAGAGTATCAGGGACCCTCCATGAGTCACCTCCTAGCACAGATTCAGGTGTGGTCTGAGGAACCCACCTGGAACCACAAAGGCAATCACATCCCTTGGGAAATTCCAGAGATTTAGAGGCTCCCGCCCCAGAACCAAGGACAAAGACACGCCCAATTCTTTATGACACAACATCAGATACCAGCATTGGTAACTTTGGTGGTGGGTGGAAATGTCATCTGATAAAGCTGTCCCTAGGAGCTTGAGGTTACCCCTCAGGAAAGAATGCCCTGCTCCTAAGAATCTGCCCCGCACCAGCCAGCCTTCCAAATAGTGCATTTCATGCTTAGAAAACTCCCACATTCTTTCTTCCTGAATGCTGAAACCTACCTTCCTATGAAAACCTGTTGGGTGAAAAGTCTCGTAATGAGAATTTCCACCCGAAGCACCTAGAATTAACCTTTCCCCACCATGTATACAACCAAAATTGGTTGCTTCTTAGAAAAAAAAAATCTGGAAAAATGTTTGCTCCAGCCATGCCCTGGAGAGTTTGACCAACTGCGAAACAAAGATCTGGCTTCTGCCTGGCCCCTCGCAGAGACTGTGGGTGGGGGACAACTGCAAGGCCCCGTCCGGCCGACACAAATCTCATCCGTCTGCCTGATTTGGTTCCTTCACCTCTCACGTGCCTGGGAATCTCCTCACTGGAGTCTCTTCTCTCTTTTTGTTTTGAAATTATTTCAAATTTATCAAAAAGTCAAAGGGGAAAAAAACCCACAGTGCTAAGGATTCCCGTATTGACTTCTCCCAGATTCCCCAGTTGTTCGAATTTATCACTGGCCATGTTACTAGCTGTATCTCTTCCTAAGCAGACCCGCGTGCGCACGTGCGCACACACACACACACAAACATGCCCGTTATCTTGGCTCTTTCTCTGGACTATTTGAGAGCGAGTTGCAGCAAAGCCGCCTTATCACCAAAGTGCTCCAGGCTTCCTTTCTCCCAAACAAGGACATTCTCCTGCAGAATCACACTGCGTTCATCTAAATCAGGAAGTCGCTATTGCTCTCACACTACCATCCAACCCGTAGACTTCATCCAAATGTCACCAACTGTCCCAGCAGTGTCTGCTATTTCCTGTCTGATCGAGGAGCACACGTCGCATTTAGCTGTCCTATCTCTTTAGTCTCGTCCAACGTGGAAGGGGCCCCCAATCTGAAAGAGCACAAGCCTGTTAGTGTATAGATCTCGGGGGAGACCCCTCACCCTGGATCTCTGGGTAAGCTCTTGGCAGGAATATCTCAGAATGAGGCTGTGTTCTTCTTGGTGCACTGAGGCAGGAAGCCCACTGTGTTTGCCTGTTTTACCACGGGGGACGTTAACCTTGGTGATCTGGTTACTTGTGTCTGCCAGTTGTCGTTTGTATGGGATTAGCATCAGAGAGGGGGGCGTGTGCTGAGACCATGTCAATATCCTCCCCGTCATCAAATGTTCACCCTCCAGCTTCACCATCCATTGATGACTCGTGCCTGAATCAAACAACACTGAGCTCATTGCCAAATGATAATTTTCTATTTCCATCCTTTCTTCTACATCTAATAGTTGGCATTCTACGTAAGCACGAACATTCCCTTCTCCCACACTTATTTATCGCTCTTGGATTCTCTTTTATTTGATGGGATATAATCCATTCCTATCATCACGTATCTTAATGCTTAAGTTGTCCCAGATTTGGCCCATGTGAGTACCTCAGGCTAATTCTGTAGCGTTGTTACGTGTCCCCAATGTTCTCTAAACACTTCCTGTTTTTCTGGCACAAAATAATGTTCCAGGCTCATCTTCTCATCTTGTACTCTTTTTTTTTCCCCCCAACTTTAGAATCAGCCATTTCGGCAAGGAGGCTTGGATTTTTCTTTTAGTGGAGAAAGGTGTTTGGAAACTGCAACTTAGTGCTTGGTTTGCAATTGCTATAGAGTGTCTTGCTCCTAAGCCCTTTCCGTGAACAAAGTTTGTATTCTCTCTCTCTCTCTCTCTCTCTCTCTCTCTCTCTCTCTGTCGACTCTATCCCTTTCTATCTCTAAAGCCATGAGTTCCACCAATACTTCCAATTCCAATCCTCAGGGACAAACAGAATTTTGTCTTATTTTCCCAATCTGGTTTACAAACCACCAGCCTCAGCAGAGATTGCTGTGTTAAAATAAGGCCGGCGTTGTTTTGTTTTCTTCTGTTTTTTGAATGTGTATCTTGAGCCAAGTGCTGTTCTAAGGAGTTTTATCTAATGAATTTAAATCCTCACAGAACCATTCCAAATAGGTTCTGTTATTTTCTCCATGTTCTAGAAGAGAAAACGGAATCCAAAGAGCTTCCATATGTTGTCCAAGGACACCCAGCGAGGTGGTGGCGGTGGGCAGACAGGGCGCTACTGCAGTCTGGCACTGGGGTTTACACTCCTGTCTGTGCCTAGAAAGGGGCTCTCTGCTCCCAGCCCTCTCGCATTTGCAGAGAACACAAATTGGTTCATAAAATAGCACAGAGATTTCAAAAATGGAGGGAGAGCTTGGTGGGACTAATCTTCCTGCAGAAAACAGTGATACAAATCTGGATACAATGTAGAAGTGAATTCTCTGAGGGTAGTGGAGAGTGCCCAAACCAGAGGGAAATCTGCTCTTTGGGAGCTGAGCTGTAATGAATGAGATTTGCAAGTTTGTGGCTTTTGGCCTGAAGGCACTTTCCAGTCTGGGGGGGTCTGGGAGAAGGTGGTGAATGCTGTAGCTCTACTAGCTTGTGGGGTTGAGGCTAGAACCTGGGGGCTGGCAAAGCGGCAAGAAGATTGGAGGAAAATCACAGAGTGGGTGAGCCCCCAAATAAAAAATTAATCTTAAAAAGTATTAACTTATAGAAGCATCAGGATACACAAACTACTTAGGAATAAATTTAACAAATGACCTGTAAAACTTATATGTTGAAACTATAAAACCTTTACTATAAAACGTAAGAGAAACTAAAGAAGATCTAAATAAATGTAGAGGTATACCATGTTCAAGGATTGGAAGAATCAGTGCTGTTAAGATGTCAGTTCTCCCCCATTAAAGCTATCAATTTATTACGATCACAGTAGTTAGCTCAGAAAGTGACAGGCTGATCCTAAAATTTATACAGACATGTGAAGGCTGGAAATATCCCAATTATCTTGGAGGTGGAAATGGCAGATGACTTACCCTATTCATCTTCAAGATCTCATCTAAAGCTACAAAAAATGTAGGCAATGTGGTATTGGCACAGTACAGACAAAGATTGAGAACAGAAGTGAGAGTTCAGACATAGATCAAAATTTAGACGGCAACATGATTTTGGCAAAGAAAATTCATTTGGAAAAGGAACATCAATAACCAATGCTGAACAACTATAGATCTATATTTTATTTTATTTTATTTTGTAGATCTATATTTTCAAAAATGAATTTTGACCCCTACCTTGGAGCATACACAAAAATTAATTTAAGATGGATCACAGAACTAAAAGTAAAAGTTAAAAGTATGAAGCTTATAAAAGAAAATGTGGAATATCTTCATGACCTGAGAGCAGGCAAAGATTTCTTAGGATGCAGAAAGCACTGACCCTAAAAGAAAATTTTTGATAAATTAGACTCTGTCAAAAGACACTGATAAGGAAATGAAGAATAAGGACACTGCAGACCTGGAGAAAATATTTGTGAAATATATCCTCCAATGCACTTTTATCTACAATGTATAAAAATCTCTTACAACTCCATAATGAAACTACAACAGAAAAAAAAAATGGAGAAAAGATTTGAACAACCACTTCACAAAGCAAGTGGCCACGTGAATGGCCAATGAGCACGTGAAGACATGTTCAATGTCATCAGTCATCAGCGAGGTACAGATTGAAGCACATTGAGATATGCCCGCCCACTGAAATGGCTAATATTAAAAAGACTGACAACACCACATGTTAGTGAAGATGTGTTGCAACAGACATCTCGTGTCACAGCGAAAACACAAAGTAGAACAATCTGGCCGTTTCTTTTAAAGTCAAACATACATCTATATACCTTTGACCCAGTAATTTCTCCCCTCAGTATCTATCCACAGGAAAGGACAACATATATGCACAAAAATACTTGTACATTAATGTTTGTAGCAATTTAATTCACAATAGTCAAAAATTAGAAATAGCCCAGGTGTCACAGATGGTCGTTCATTTATAAAGTAAAACATTACTCATCAGTACAAAGGAACAAATGACTGATATATGCAACAATGTGATGGTCTCAGACATTATGCTGCATGAAAAATGGTGGACACAGAAAAGTATATTCTACATCAGCGGTCCCCAACCTTTTTGGCACCAGGGACTGGTTTCATGGAAGACAATTTTTCCACAGACCCGCAGAGTCGGGGGATGGAGCAGCAAAGCTCTGCAGTCTGGTCCCTAACAGGCCAGGACAGGAATATGGGGGAACTTTCTAGGGATCTGGAAAGTTCTATATCTTCACTGGGATATGGGTTACACAGGTGTATTCATGTGTCAACATTGTATCACTAAAATGTGTTCATTTTAATGTATATGACTTTTACCTTAAAAGAAGAACTGTGAAAAATAGTCACAGTTGTGTCACGATGGGGGAGCAGGTGGTGGCACAAATGCAGCAAGGGGGCAGGATGTTGGTCATCGCTGAGGCTGGGCGATGTGTACTGGGGGGGAGGGGTTGTTTTGCTCTCCTGTTGACTTCATGTGTCCGAGATTTTCAGCAGCAAATCACACAGGGGTCCCAGCCCCAAGGAGATGAGACATTAGCCAAGTAAGTTTCAACGAGGGCAGGGGAGGGCTCTAAGGGTAAAAACACCAGAGGTGGGAGCTCCAGGAGTGACATGGGGGCTCTGGGTCTTATGACGGGATGACAGTGGATGGAGCAGTGCAGGAGGTCAGGAGAAACTGGTGGTGATGATGACAAAATTGTCACCTTCACAGGCCTGAGCTCTTCCTCCCACCAGTGTCCCTCTGACCATGGAGGTACCACTGGTCATAGCCTTCTCCCTCCTCCCAGGGAGAATTCCAATTCCTGCGTGATTAGTTACAACTGCTCACGTGTGCATCCTGTGCCTCAGTTTCCCCATCTGTCTCACAGAGCAGTCATCAGCTTCCCTGATGGGCATTTTCTTTTTTAATGGGAAAGGGATTTTTCAGGCTGAGGGTCCTCTGGGTACCTGACTCCATGGGGTCCCAGAGAGCTAGCAAGGGACAAGCGGACCAAGACACATGGGTGCCCAGGTCGATGGACAACTGGGCATTCCTTCAGACTGGTATTTAAATATTAGTGTGACCTTTTCCTGGCAGAGAGAGGAAAGAACAGATCTGCTTCTGAGAAAAATGATACACCTCCTTCTTTTTGTTCCAATTAAAGAATTGATTACATTTGATTTACTAAATTCAACATCTTTTTGGGAGGTGTGTTAAAAAAAAACATAAAATCTGCATAATTAAGCCCCTTTCCTCTTTCCGGTCAGATAGCACCTACTCTGCATTATTCAGTCTTTGGGGTGGTGGAGGCTTGGTGGTGTGCACGTTGCAAAGATACCCAACAGAGCTGGGTCAGTGCTTTCTTGAGTTTTTAACTTTGCTTCTGAGGGTTCCCAATTCACCAACTGCATGTGGAACTGCAGGAGAAACCGAGTGCAGATGGCACCAAAGTGATCTCAGAACGAGGCAGGGCCTGACACAGGGGCTTCCCGGCAGCTGCCCGGTTGCCCCCCGTCCATCCAGCTCTGGCTCTAGGCCAGGAAGCTACGGCACCAGGCCGAGTAGCCTGTTAGCTCTGGTTAGCAAGAAGGCAGGAGCAAGAGGGCACCTGATTTCTTGCCAGCACTCGTTCCTGTGACCACGCTTCTTGAGTGGGGATTGCGGCACTCAGCCTCTTGATGCGGGTCTGGTCCTTCTGCCTGGTCCGGCCCCGCTATCCCGTGAATCAGCTCGGCCAAGTGGACATCTCAGAGTCTAATGCATGGGGCTCAAAACCCCAGCTTGATGCCCCAGCTTGTCCCCCAGAGGGAGACGCCACTGAGTCGTGTCCCTCCCCTCCCTGCCCGCAGGAGATCATCACCTCCATCCTGCTGAGTGGCCGCATCGGGCCCAACATCCAGCTGGCCGAGTGCTACGGGCTGAGGCTGAAGCACATGAAGTCGGACGAGATCCACTGGCTGCACCCGCAGATGACGGTGGGCGAAGTGCAGGACAAGTATGAGTGTCTCCACGTGGAAGCCGAGTGGAGGTAGGAGCCGAGCCCCGGGCTCTGGGACGGGAGAAGAGGGATGTGGGGCTGGGAGGTCATCCCTCAGAGCAGTCCCCAGCCTCAGCGTGTTTGGACAATCCGAGTGGCATTCTAGGCTTAGTCCTCCTGCAGCAGCCGATGCATGTCCTTTCCGAGATCTAACCTGGGCTCTCAGCGTATCCCTAGCCCAGGGCAGATATCTGGGAATATCTCTAGACAGGATGCTACTGGTGCTGTGGGGAAGGGGACCGGAAGGGCAGGGGGCGAGGATAGCCTAGGCCGGGGCAGCCTGTGAACCTGGCAGACAGTCACCAGGTGGCAGAAGAGATGGACAGTCAGGGCTAGCCGTGACCACCACCTGCTGGCCACTCTGCCGTCCTCTGCCCACCCACAGAGGAGGAAAAGAAGAAACGAGTCCCGCATGGGTGGCCAGGAGCCCACGGCAGCCCCTTGCATGCTGGGGGAGGGGTTGCTTCCGCCCTTGGGGGTCCCACTCCCTCCCTTAGATTCCTGTTCCAGCTTCCCAGTGTCACCAGAGAGTGTGACTGTCCCACCGCAGGTATGACCTTCAGATCCGCTACTTGCCGGAAGACTTCATGGAGAGCTTGAAGAAAGACAGGACCACGCTGCTGTACTTTTACCAACAGGTAAAAAGCACTTTATCTTCCCGCCCCCCAGCGTCCCAGGGCCTCCAAATGCCAAGTGTCGTCCATCCTCTTCTAGGCAGATGGAAAGGCTAAGCCCGGATTTCGAGGGCCCAGTCTAGGAAGCTTCTCTCGAGGACATGTCCTGGGTCCATGTCAGCAGCTCCAACCCTCCTTCTCTCAGCTATGTCAGTGCTGGCTAAGCTGCCCCGTGTGCCCCCCCAGCTCCTCCTGGACTTCCCTGGTGACCCGGGAGACCGGGCTGGTGACGCGGCAGGAGCAGGTCCAAAGAGTCACAGCTCTGCAGCTCACACAGCTGCGTCCCAGCCCGGCTCTGCCGTGTACTGACCTGGCGTCCTGGGGGCTTCCTTTACCTGCACCAAGCCGTTTCCTCTGCTATAAAATCATTATGGGGACAGCAATGATGATGAATACCCGCTTTGCAGGGTTGCTGTGAGGACCACATGGCATCACTGGCCGTGTGCTGGTTAATTGGCTCTCTGAGGTGTAGCACTTGCCAATTTCCATGGTGTACACACTCCCACCACCGCCTATTTCAAGCTACCGATAGGACATCGAGGTGCTTGCAAAAATTCTGAAAATTTACTAATAGCTCTCAGGAGTTGCTACGTTGTCCGACATGCCATTGGACATCATGCGTGTAAAAAAGAGCCTGGCACAGCACTGGGCACAGGGCAAGTGCAGTGTTCACAGGAGGGGCCTATTTCAAGCTACCGATAGGACATCGAGGTACTTGCAAAAATTCTGAAAATTTACTAATAGCTCTCAGGAGTTGCTACGTTGTCCGACATGCCATTGGACATCATGCGTGTAAAAAAGAGCCTGGCACAGCACTGGGCACAGGGCAAGTGCAGTGTTCACAGGAGGGGCCCCCGTGACCTTCTGTCTGGACTCAAATCCCTCCTTCATCGCCCTCCTGGCTTGCTAGAGACAGAGCCAGGCTTTTCTTGGACGGCTGATGACATCTCTCACTACTTACCAACAGGGCTTTGGATAAATTCGTGGCTCTTCCCCAAATCTCAGTTTCCTTCTCTCCAAAGTGGAGCCGGGAGAGAACGTGTGTGAAAGTGCCTCAAAAGCCCCATGACCGTGACCTCTTCCTGGGTTCCAGAGGGAGGCGGAGCTGGGGGAGCCTCCTGTCCCTGCCCGGTGAGGGCTCAGCCTCAGCAGGGCAGGACTGTGTTCTAGGAGCCCCTCCTCGTCCACGGCCTCCGCCCAGGGAAGCAGGGGTGCGGGTGTGAGTCTAACCCTGGGCCCTTCTCCTCACCAGCTCCGGAACGACTACATGCAGCGCTACGCCAGCAAGGTCAGCGAGGGCATGGCCCTGCAGCTCGGCTGTCTAGAGCTCAGGTATGTGGCCTCGAGGCCCCTCCTGGGAGGGCGCTGTGCCAGGCTGTTGGCTGGCATCCAGGGTGGGAAGCAAGAGTGGGTGTGTGAGAGTCAGGAAGGGGACAAGTGTGGCCCGCAGAGGGCCAGGCTCAGAGGTGCCTGGCACCTGGTCCTCAGGGCTGCAGGGCCAGTTCCCACTCTGGTCGGACTCCCCCGTCCACTGCTCTGGCCTCCGGCTGCTCGCTCCTTCTATCCCCCGATCGTCTCTGCTGCTGTTCAGGCAACTCAGCAGCTGTTCGTAGAGCACCAGGCTAGGTTCGGGGGGACATGCGAATGTAGGGATTTGCACCTGCAGTGCCCACTGCTGTGTCCCCATCTCCAGGGGCCACTCAGTGCATATGTGTGGAATTCGTAAATCATCCAGAGATGCCCTCAAACGTGTGTTTGGGGGGTGACAGGTGTGTATACAATTCCTCATAATATGAGGCACAGTGAACATGTGCCAAACAGACTCCATGCAGGACCGTTAATCCTGACAGCCTCGGGAGGAGGGTCTTTAACTGCTCCCAGGAGGAAGAGAAACTTCAAATGGCCGGGGATGGAGGCAGGGGAGGGGGAGACGCATTCTAGGTCCAGGCATCAGTGGAAGGAAGAGCACAGACTGGAGAATCGTGGGCTTGGCTCTCGACTGGGAGTTGGGGCTGAAGGCAGAGGCGCCATCAGTACAATGGCAGGCCAGTGACATCATTAGGATGACATCATTAGAATGGTAGTCTAGGAAATTAGACCATATTCCTGGCTGTCAGGGGCCACTGCTGTTTGGAACAGAGGAGGACGACGAGGCTAGACCTGTGCCCTGGCCCTGTCTTGATCAAGACAGCCCCATATTCAGTTTCACACACACACACACACACACACACACACACACACCCCTTTCCATCCTCCCTACCTCTTCTCTCTACCCCCTATCTGTCTCAGAGCAGTAGTTTCAACATTTGGTTGCAAATCACAATCAACTGGGAACTTAATAAACTAGAGGTCCCCTGCCCCCCTGGGGAACTCTGGCTTGGCAGGTGGGGTGGGGTGGACCTCAGCATATGCATATTGCTAAGCCCCAGGGGGATTTGGATGCAGTGAGCCCCACAGGCAGGATGGGAGGGCTTTCGGGACCATTGCCAGGGAAACCTTGGCCGAGGATTCCTTCTGGTCCACTACAAATGCAGTTCCAGGGCGGTTCTGACCCTGCCTGTGGCCTCAAAGCTGATAGAGAGTAGAACTCTGCTGCTGTTTCTACAGAGCTGGGGGGCCACTGGGGAATTCTGGCCCATCCTGGGTCCCCCCACAGGGGAAGCGCCGTGGGATGGGAAAGTGAGGTCGCGCTGAGATTTCAGCATCTGAGATTATAGGCATTTTTGACAGAACAGGTCAAGGGCAGCCTCAAGGGCTCCCCACGGCTTCATACTTGGTGACTGGGTCTCAGCACACAGGGGCGCTCGGATCCCCTACGCAGAGGAAGTCTGCAGCCACCGTAGCCGGTTAGAGGACAGCCCAGCTGGCAGCCATTTGTGGAGATCTCAGGAGTTCAGTGCTGGCGGCCCGGGGGCAGTGTGTGAAGCTGATTTTATTACCTGAGCCCTTTTGTGCCTTCCAGGACCACGCGGCTCCTATGCATCCCACACAGTCTATTCTTCCCCTCTGAAATTGGACAGTTCAAAAAAGCTTATCTTTATCTTTGTGTTTATGGGTCTTGTACCTAGGACTCTAGTAGCCCTTTGAGACACCAATCATTTAAGTCACCTATCAGTCATAACTCCTAGTAACATGGCAGCACAGAGAAGACCCATCAGCATTCTGGAGGACCCATCGTGTCCTCTGATCATCCCAGACTATCACTGGCGTTAACTTCAGCACCAGGACGTGGCTCCTGCAGACAGTCTTGTCGGGAGTGTGCAATCTGTGATGTCTGCTGTCGAACCAACTAAGGATCGTTCCAAAAGCCACACTTGTTTTATGAAAGAGGCGTATTGTTTCACATCTCCCAAGATTGAGGAACAGAGTCAGAGAGAGGTTCCTATTCTTCCCGGTTGACCATCGAGGGGCAGGGAATAGGACGTTAGGGAGACGGTAGGAAATATACCTACTCTGTAAACCTAATAGAAGATTTCAGGCCTGATCATTTTTAAAGTTGGATGCAAAGCTCTATGTTATAATGGGCTATTTTAAAAGCAAGTTACAACTATTTCTCGCCAAGAGAGAGTCAGACACATTTCTGAAAATCAGACCATAAGGCAGAATTTCCCAGAGCTGTGTCTCTTGCCTGAAAAGCTTCCAGAGTGTAGGCCTACTCACAAATCATGGGCAATAGTCCTGTTGACATCATTGATTGGGTCACCTGCCTACAGATATATGGCGTCTCCAGTGGAAAAAAATATATATTCTTTCCTAGCTTAAAAAAAATAGTATGATGTATGCATGAGATATGGAATTAGTGAAATGAATCCTCAGTGGAGTTTTCTGTTTCCTGTGTTACTCTGGGCAAGTCACTTAATTTCTCTGTGCCTCATTTTCTGCATCTGTAAAATGGGAATGATTAATAATATTAGCAACCTTGCAAGGTTGTTATGAAAAATAAGTATATTGATATATTTAAAGTACTTCGAACAGTGACAGGGAGAGAAGTGTTCAATAATTGTCTGTTTTTACTAATTTTTTATCTTTACCCTCATTTTATTTACTTCTCTATGTTTAACACACTTTATTTTTTTGAGCAGTTTTAGGTTCACAGCAAAATTGGCAGCAGGTACGGAGATTTCTCAGATACCCCTTCCCCACACACAAGCACAGCCTCCCCCACTACCAACAACCCCCGCCCCCTGGGGTCCATTCCTTGCAATCAATGAACCCATATTGACACATCATTATCACCTGAAGTCTATAGTTTACGTTAGGACTCACTCTTGGTGTTGTACCATTGTAGCCAAATACAGGGGAGCTTTGCTGCCCTAAAAATGCTCCACCTACTCATCCCTCCCTCCCTGCTAACCCTGGCAACCATTGACCTTCTTATTGCCATACTTGTGCCTTTTCTAGAATGTGATATAGTTAGAATGATACCTAATTAATTTGTAATGATTTATTGGAGGTGGTTTATAAATGCCGAATATATTATCTAACTATCCTCTTGCAAATTAAAATTTGAAATTCATGGCCTATATGCTAGAAATTTGTACCTGCCCGCTTTGAGGAACCAAACAACTTTTCTCCCTTAACCTGGCACACCCAGGACCATTTCCCACCCCCAGCAGAGTCCCAGAATGCTCTGACCTAAGAGATCAGAGTATATGCGTAACCCAAGATTGGTTAAGTCCTAACTGATAGTAAGTCAAGATTAGAGGAAGAACATTCAGCTTGCTTTGCTTCAGAAGGCATTTTGGCTTGTAATTTCCAAATGTTGATAACATGTTAATATTTCTACTGCTGTTCAGAAGACAAACATAGCCACCTGGGTTTTACAAAGATGCTTCTTTATTTCCTGCTGTTCTTACCTGGGTACCAGTCACGGGCCTATACCTGCCAGTAGACTCTACCATCCCCTTGGTGTTAGCTGCTCAACTTTGCAGGCTTGTCCCCCAGCCAGGCACCAGAGGGCGCTCCTAGCAGGCGCAGCCTCATTCCGAGATGGTGGTTGGGCAGGTCTGGGATAACTGAGTGCCCCTTACCGACAGCTAAGATGACACTCAGCACAGAAGCTCACTCCCTGGGGAGAGCAGTGTCTCTGATTAATGATGTTACTGGTTCTCCCAGACATCCCAATGGCGTTCGATGGCTCTAAATGTTGGAAACACCCAGACTGTGGCACATTTGAGGGGTTGGGCACCTTTGTCAACAGCAAGGCTGTACATGATCTGTGGGGCCTGAGAGGAGGCCCTTCGGGGACATAGCGAGTGAGCTAAGCAAGCAGGATTCAGGAGATTGGGATGCCCTAGGTGTGTTTGCTGAGCTCCCTTTTTCCTAATAAAACATTTTCCCGTTCACTACCTCCTTAATCACTCTAAAATTGCTATTATTTTTCATGCATTTTAATTTCTTGGTGTTAATTTCAAAATGAGTTCATCCTTCCATTTAGCTAACCCTAATTGTCTTTAATTTACTATTTAAATATCCCAGGCCTCCGCATTCTTTCATTGTGAGTGTCAAATCTCATCTGTTCATTCAACAATGCGGCCAAGAGAGACCGTCAGAGACCACTCTCGCCTGGGGCTGGGAAGCAGTTCTCAGCCCCGGGATGGATGCTGCATCCCCTCTGTTTGGCACAGTCTTCCTGCTCTCCTTTTCTGACTAGCAAACTCTTCTTTGGAAAACGTACTGAGCAGTGTCACCTGCCTGCCCCGTACGTTGACAGGAAACCTCAGAGCAGGCCTGGAAAGTGTCAGTTGCACACGGCGTGACCATCTGCTCTTCCTCCCCAGCCAGCTCAAGGGTCTCTTCATCCTAAAACCTTTTCTGCTCTGTCCTCACCCCCTCCAGCCTCTTTGCGAACCCGCCACGCCATGCGTAGCTCCATTAGACGATATGTTCTCCGTGTATTAATACTAGATTGTGAAATCCCGTCCAATCCTGAAATCAGGGTTGGTGCTGCCTTTTGCCTGGCACATGAGAGTACGACACATATCTGAATGCATGGGTAACCTGAAAGAACTAAAGTCCTCGTCCTTGGTGGCCATGTGCCAAGAGTTGTGTACAGCAAGCCGATTTGTTCAGTTACCTAGAAGTACCTTTTGCAGCTCTCTCAGCCCAGCAGGACTACAGATGGCCATCCTGCTCTGAGGTTTTTATGAATGCGGAGGGTGACCAGGTAACATGGGGCTTGGAACACTTTCTAAAGCTGCCACGATTGGCCGTGGGGAACTTTGGGCTCTTAACTGCAGGCACTCTCCAGCCTGGATGGGCACCTTGTGTCCTATAACTGAATGCCCCTCCCTCCCTACAGTCCTCTGACTTCCAAGTCTGCAGAGCTGCCCTTAGTTGGCTAAAATGCTCCTTCTCGGGTGCCATCTTTGACCCGCTGTGTCAGACACTCAGTAGAGAAAAGTAGGGATAGGAAAGAGCCACTCTTCTTAGTTTCCTAAGTTCTCTCCTTGGATAAAAGGATTTTCTCTCCCAGGCTTTCTTAAACTCAGCACTACTGACATTTCGGGCTGGGCCAATTCTTTGCTGTAGGAGCCAGTTGTACATTGTAGGATGTTTAGCAGCATCCCTGGGCTGCACCCACTGGATGCTAATAGCAGCCCCCCCCCCAACCAGGAATGACAAGCGGAATATCTCCAGACATTGCAGATGTTTCGGGCTGACAAGGGGTGTGCAAAATTGCCTCCGGTTGAGAACCACTGAATTAGATCATTGGAAGGCCGTATCCTCAGGCCATGTTTAATTAGAACTTTGAACAATCACCTTTACTGAATTGTGCTTTAATGTTATGCCACTGGTATTTACCAAAATTGCAACAGGAGAAAAAACTATATATGAAATTGGCCTCTTATTTTTGGTAAAATAAATATTGAGGATATTAGTTTTCTTTTAATTGCTAGCTTTTCAAACTTTTTAATTTAAGTAATGAAATCTGTCCTTTAAGGCAAATGTTTTCGCTTGATAAATTATGTCCTAAATGAGGTCTCGTATCTACTACCCTGGCAGCCGGGGTAGGTACCCAAACCCCAAACCTGTACTAAATGAAAATATCTGCTGTAAGTTTGCCACATGCTTTATTTCATTTCTCGATTTCCTTCTAGTCCTAGTTTATTGAACGTGTTTTTGGACCTTCTATCCTTGCATCTTGTCTTGAAAGACGACAGAGATATATTTCAATATTGTAAGATGAGAATTCAATAATATTTACTGAGCCATCATAAAATGTTATGACTCCTTAATGCTCATTTAAATGTAGCCATTCTTGATTCTATAAGAAAAGTTTTATATAAGAGACTTTTTATCTTCTGCTTTCCCTCCATTCCACCCCACGGCATTTTAAACAAACTCACCTTGCCCCGGGTAGAAAGGCGGCTTGTTTCATCGTGCTGCGATTGCAGGATTCCATCCTTCTTATTCTCATTTTTACTTTGCATCGCTTTTGCTCCTCTAAGGGATATAATTGAGAAGGATGACCTGGTGTGTATGTATTGGGAACCCCAGGGGTCAAGGAAGGGGAACCATAGAGGAAGCTCATGATAACAGAAATGGCATCTAAGAAGGGATTCAACTTAGTCTCCAGGTAAATGTGTAGCCATTGGAGCAGGCCGCCTGGGCGGGCAGTGAGCATAGACTATCCGATGATTTACATGAGGATGGTTTGACTAAACTCACTGTCTTAAATTTTTTTTCAAGTAAAACAGGTAATATTTGTTTGATGTTGAATATTGGAAACATAAAAAAAAAAAAGCGGGGGGGGACTTTAAAAACTACCTGGAATTCAGTGAACCAGAAATGACCTCCACTAAGAGGGTAGATCCATTCTCATTTTTCCAATGCATTTATTTTTCTAAAGTTGGGATGATATTTTTGTTAAGAGAGAACTATTTATTTTCTTGGCAATATGTTCAAAGACAATATTTATTAAAAATTGTTAAGTATATAGCATTCCATGTTTTAAGTTCTTATTGGAGATTTCTTCTGTGCTTTCATGATTTGGATGTTCTTCTTGACCCAATGACTTGGGAATACTTTCTGAGAATTTTGCGAGTTTTAAAATGGCTTAATCATTTACATTTATCTTTTAATTCATCTAGAATAAATATTCTAGATAGAGTATAGAGTATAGTATTCTAGATAGAGAATAAAAAATATTCTAGATGGAGTATAAAGTGAGGATCTAATTTTCCAATTTTTTAAACACAATGAACTGTCTAAACTCATTGCTTTTCAATCATAAGTTATTTGCCTGTCTCTGCTTAGGGTATTATCAGCACAAAACTGTTCCCAGATGTCTATAAGGACACCTGGGTTAAAGGAACACTGAATTACCTTAACATAAGATCAACAGTAGGGCAATGTCTACAACAGCCAATAAAATTACTAGACACAGTGACCTAGACAGGGAAGGGAGGCCGGCACATGTGAGGACACTGGCTATTTGGCTTAAAACACAATTGGTACAAATAAAAATACATGAAGATCTTTATCAAAACATACATTTTTAGGAGAAATGGGACTTAAAGAACATATTTAAAATATTAATAGATGTCACGTCTGGTGGTAGGACTACAGATTATTTTCATTTTCTTCTGTTCTATGAGTTCTAAAGTTTTTATATGAGCAGTACTGCATTTAATAATTATTTAGATGAACACGAAAAACATACACACATATAATATCCCAGAGACAGCAAATAAATGAAAAAGAAGTTGCAAAGGGAATCCGGGACTTGAAGGTGGAGGTGTGTTCCGGGACCGGTAGCTCCAGCGTTGGCTGCCTCGGGCTTGTCTCTTCTTCCTCGGCCCAACAACTGCACAATCCTAGAGCGGGTCTCCCAGAGCGCAAGTCTTTTCTAGGAATGAAATTTGTGGGTTTTCCTTTTTCGCTCAGTTTTTAAATGTCACATTTTATGGCTTTTATAACTTCCTCTCTCCTGGGAATTCCCACATTCGGCAGGGGAAGGGGCTTCCAGGCTGACCCCTGGGCATAGGGTGCCCAGTCCTGATGGCCCCGCACCCCCCCCAGCCATCAGCCGCCTTCCCCCCCCAGCCATCAGCCGCCCTCCCCACACCCTCTCTCTCTCTCCAGGCGGTTCTTCAAGGACATGCCCCACAATGCACTGGACAAGAAGTCCAACTTTGAGCTCCTGGAGTAAGTCCTGGGACCAGCCCCTGCCCCCTGCCCTGCCTCCCCCCTCACGCCTCCCCCAGAGCCAGGCAGGGTCCCTCTCCCAGTCCCCAAGCTCTCTCGCCTCCTCCTGATTGGCCAGAAGTCCTGGGGTGGGGGTGAGGGAGTCAAACTCTGCTTTTCTTTTTCTTTCTTTCAGAAAGGAAGTGGGACTGGACTTGTTTTTCCCAAAGCAGATGCAGGAGAACTTAAAGGTGAGGAATCCAGCAGGTGGGGGCTCAGAGGGACCCCTTTGTGCTGGGCCCTGAGGCTAGAGCTGAACGGATCAGCCTGGGACACTGGGGGAAGCCAGGGCATCTGCCACCTTGAGCACCAGGACACAGGACAACTAGTGCATCCTGGGCCCTTCTGGGGCTGGGAATCGGGACGTGACGAGCCCAGGCTCCCAGCCCATGTCAGGCTTATCGGCTTTGTGGCCCAAGCTCTGGGATGCCACTCTGCCTCCCACACAGGGCCATGGTGGCAACGGGGGTGTTTTAGGTCATAGATTGCCACTGCAATCATAGGCCCTGGGGACCATCCCCTGGCAGTGAGACCCTGAGGGAAGGAGTCACCCCCAGGGGAGCGGGCCTGGGTGACCCCGTCCCCTTCCCCAGCCCAAGCAGTTCCGCAAGATGATCCAGCAGACGTTCCAGCAGTACGCCTCGCTCAGGGAGGAGGAATGCGTCATGAAGTTCTTCAACACGCTCGCCGGCTTTGCCAACATCGACCAGGAGACCTATCGCTGTGAACTCATTGTGAGGACGCGCTCCCTCTGTCCTCGCCCCGACCCGAATCCCAAGCCCCTCGGGAAAGGGGGCTGGGGCCCAACTCCAGGGGCCAGGAGAGGCCAAACTCGCTGTGGGTCCTCGAGCGTCAGGCCTCTTGGAGCTGCCTGCGGTGGAATTAATGTCGATCCACTTGCCTGACGTGGGGACTGAAGTGTTGCCCGCCAGCTCCGGGAGGTGGGCGGGTGGGGGAAGTCGATGGGTTTAGGGCAGAGGAGCTGGAGGGCCCAGGAGACAGTGGCCTTCGTCTAGCCCAGTGGGCTTTTCCTCCAGATTTCTGGGTGGTGGGGTGGGCAGAACTGGGGCAACGGTCTGCTCCCCTTTTATTCCAGCAAGGATGGAACATCACCGTGGACCTGGTGATCGGCCCTAAGGGCATCCGCCAGCTGACCAGCCAAGACGCAAAGGTAGAGAGAGGCCGGGGCAGCCCTACCCAGCCCAGGCGGAGAGGTCTCTGCGCCTTTCTGCTGCCCCTGCCCCGTCTGCCCCGTGGCTGTCCTTGTCCCTATCACTGAGAGCAAAGACCTCCCGAGGCTGTGCCCTGGAGTGAGCCGCTGGGTGAGGGTGTTTGGGCGTCATGGGTGGGGCAGGTGGTTCTTCACTGCCCGTGACTGTCCTCTGCACCGAGGCGGGCGTGGGGCGGAAAGCAGGAGTGACGGTGCCCTTGTTACTCTCCTGGCTTGGACGGAAGAGTTGCTCTTTCAATGGCAAAATGGGGCAAGGCTCCCCTGGGAGTGGGGGGCTTACCTGGGTGCGATCACGGCTCTGCTGCCAACCTGGCACGTGGCCCTGGGCGAGTCCCGGCTCTCTCCAGACCTTGTTTTCTCTCCTGCAAAGTGAGGGGCTGGGACTAGACGGTCCTTCTGGCCCAAATGGTTTTTGATTCTCTTTTTGCCCCCCAACCAAGAGACTCCCAGTTACTCACTGCCCCTCCCCCGCGCCCCCGGCCCCGGCCCCGGCCCCGCCCCCGGCCCCGCCCCCGGCCCCGGCCCCGCCCCCGGCCCCGCCCCCGGCCCCGCCCCTGACCCGTCTGCGCGGCCTGACCCCCGCGGTGGGATGGTCTGAGGCCCCTCCCCCCCACAGCCCACCTGCCTGGCCGAGTTCAAGCACATCAGGTCCATCCGGTGCCTCCCGCTGGAGCAGGGCCAGGCGGTGCTGCAGCTGGGCATCGAGAGCGCCCCCCAGGTGAGCGTCTCTGGGCACAGGGACACCTGGGCGCTCCGCGGGGCGTCACTGCAGGGTGGGGGTCCTCGCTCAGGCTGCCGGCCAGGGTGGACAGGGGACCGGGAGTTTCCCGGTTTGGGGAATCTTGTTAAGAAACCACCCAGTGCTTAGACAAGACGCCCGGATGTTGATAAATTATAAGGACATTCAGGAGACATTTTTTTTTATTATTATGATCAGGGAAGAAATGGAGAAAGAGTTTAGGGTAGGTCAGGTGACCAGAAATCAGGTATAAATCAGAGGCCTAATTTTTGCCAAGGGAACAATGACCCAGAAACCGAGGCCGCAGCAGCGTGGGGTTTGTGTGGGTTAAAGAGCTCAGCCTGCAGGCCCTTCCGCTCACTCCTTCCGTGCACCGGTCCTGCCCTGCTCCCTCCGCTTCCTTTTCTCAGTTTCTGCTTTTACTTGTTTTGTTGTTGTTGTTTTTCTTTTGAGACAGAGTCTCGCTCTGTTGCCCGGGCTAGAGTGAGTGCCGTGGCGTCAGCCTAGCTCACAGCAACCTCAAAGCCCTGGGCTTAAGCGATCCTCCTGCCTCAGCCTCCCGGGTAGCTGGGACTACAGGCATGTGCCACCATGCCCGGCTAATTTTTTTTTCTATATATATTTTTAGCTGTCCAAATCATTTCTTTCTATTTTTAATAGAGATGGGGTCTCGCTCTTGCTCAGGCTGGTCTCGAACTCCTGACCTCGAGCGATCCTCCCGCCTCAGCTTCCCAGAGTGCTAGGATTACAGGCGTGAGCCACCACGCCCGGCCTGCTTTTACTGGTTGAGCACCTACTAGGGACAGCACACTGTGCTGTGTACTCAGAGACAGAAACAAGCCAGGCCTGGGACCCACCTTCCGGGAGCCCAGGGTGCTTGGTTGGGGTGACAGAGCGCCCCCTGGTGGCCGTGGGGAGGGAGCCACGCCCGGGAGAGGTGTGGGTGGCACCTGGCGGGGGTGGGTGCCATGTCCCTTAGTCCTCCTCCAGCCCTGGGGGGCAGCCCCTAGCTAAGGCTCCGGGGTCTCACTGTGGCCGGTCCCTTCCTGCAGGCTTTGTCCATCAAAACCTCGTCCCTTGCGGAGGCTGAGAACATGGCTGACCTCATAGACGGCTACTGCCGGCTGCAGGGGGAGCACGGAGGCTCTCTCATCGTCCATCCCAGGAAAGGTGGGTTCCACTTAAAGGCAAAGTGTCAGGACTGTGGGTGGCAGCACAGGTGAGCCAAGTCCCCAGAGGCAGAGTGGGAGATGCTAAACCATCGACCAATAAGCGGATGAAGGGGCTTCTCACTGGCCCCGCCGGACGCTTCCTGTGGGCCCATCTCGGGCTACAGGCCCTGTCCACCCTCCACCCCACCCTTCCGGTCAAGGGCCACGTAGAGGCCGGGTCTTGGAGGAGAGGTGCTTGTCTCCCCAGGAAATGCAAAGCCAGTGCTAGAATGTGACTGGTCCCTCCTGTGTGTCTCTGTTTGGGGCTGGAATCAGGACATGGGGGTCCGGGTGGGGGCGTGTGGAGTCTGGCAGGAGGCGGCCTGCAAGGAGGACCCCAGCTCTGGCCTGAGGCCCCCCTGCCCCCTCTCTGCAGCTAAGGGAGCATGGAAGAGGCAGATGGGGACCTCCCGTGTGGAGGTCAGCTGCCTACCCGGGCCCCTGTGCCCCTGCCTCCAGCCTCCCTCTCCCTCCTCTCTCCCCAGACGGTGAGAAGCGGAACAGCCTGCCCCAGATCCCCATGCTGTGAGTACCGCGGGGAGCCAGACGACAGGGCCTGAGCTCCACCTGTGTCTGCCAAGAGAGGAACAAACTGGGCCCCCAGATGCAGTTTCTGGCTCCCGGGCTCCAGAACACTGGTACCCCGGCTTTCACAAGGGCGCCCTCTCCCTTGCCCCCAGTAAATACTTGGTGGAATATTGCCATGTCCTAATGCCACCTGGTGTTATCCCTGGGGAATCACTGCGGGCCCCTCCGTTCCGGGGTCCTGCAGCCTGGGCCGTGCTCCCAGGTGGTGCTCATCAGGACGGGCTGCTTCTCCAGATGGGCTGGGTGGAGACGGTGGGCTGAGGCTGCCCAGGGGACCACGGCCAGGCTCTGAGCTCCCTGCTCCTGCCCTCTCACCTCCTCCTGCAGATCCCTGGAGGCCCGGCGGTCCCAACTCTCAGAGAGCTGCAGCATCGGTAAGCTGCCCGCTGTGTCCCCTTCCGGCGCCCGCTGCCTCTCTTCTGCTTGCTCACCGCTGCCGGCTCTCACGATGGTGGCAAGGGTTTCCTCCAGTTATAGAAAAACAACCTTCCCCTGTCACTTCCCAACGACGGCAGACAAATGTCATGAATGGTAACAGCTAGCGTGTACTGAGTGGTTACTACGTGGCACCATGTTTATCTCGGTCAGCTCAGGCTGCTGTAACAAAACACCACAGACTGGGTGGCCTAAAAACAGACATTTATGGCCAGGCGCAGTGACTCAGGCCTGTAATCAAACCGCTCTGGGGGACCCAGGAGGGAGGATCGCTTGAGCTCAGGAGTTCGAGAGCAGCCTGAGCAAGAGTGAAACCCTGTCTCTACTAAAAATAGAAAAATTAGCCAGGCATGGTGGTGTGCACCTGTAGTCCCAGCTACTCGGGAGGCTGAGGCAGGAGGATGGCTTGAGCCCAGGAGTTTGAGGTTGCTGTGAGCTAGGCTGATGCCACGGCACTCTAGCCTAGGCAACAGAGCGAGACTCTGTCTCAAAAAACAAACAACAACAACAACAAAAAAAAAAACACAGGCATTTGTTGTCACAGTTCTGGAGGCTGGGAAGTCCAAGATCAAGGCGCTGGCAGATTCTGTGCCTGGTTTGCAAATGGCGGTCCCTCACTGTGTGCTCCCATGGTGGAGAGAGAGTGTGTGCACGCTCTGGTCTCTGTTTCTCTTCTTATAAAGACACTAATCCCATCATGGAGGCTCGACCCCCACAACCTAATCACCTCCCAAAGGCCTCACCTCCTAACATTATCACAGTGGGGTTAGGGCTTCTATGTATGAATTTTCGGGGTGGGGGGGACACAAATATTCAGTCTGTAATGGTATTAAAATATAACAGGTATTATTTTATTCAGTCTTGACAACATTCCCCAGAGACATTCATTTTACGTAAAGGAAAACTGGGATTAGAGGACAGTAACCAACTTGCCCTAAATAGTGCGACTGGGAAGTGGGGGACAGGAGCTCAAGCCGAGGTCCCCTAGGCTCTGTGGCCACTCTGCAGCCTCGGATGGGAGCCTGAGACTCACCTGGCATCTGCCTCCACCCTGCCCCTGTGGCTCCACCGGCCTGCAGGTGGGAGCCACGCACCTGGTTCCTGGCGGTGCCCACCATCGGCATCTTCCTGTCATTCCAGAGTCAGACATCTACGCGGAGATTCCCGACGAGACCCTGCGAAGGCCCGGAGGTAGGTCCTGACCCCACCACGGTGACCACACCCATGAAATGACATCGGGAGGACCCATGTGTCACAACAGGGAACATCCTTTTCTTCCTGTATTCTCCTGTGTGTGGCTCCTTTGATTTGGAAGCCGAGATTGTTCTTTTATCTCCCTGTACTGACTGGCCTTTTGTGCACCTGTGGAGCTGGGTGGGGATTCTAAGAATGTGACCTGAGACCCAGTCTTTGGAGGGAACGGGATGATGGAACCTTCTAGACTCTTTCCCAGCCCAGCCTCTGGATCGTGGCTGAGGTGGTGTTGGGGGTCTGGTGACACTCAGGCTCTCCAGGGGACGCTGGCTGGTCTGGGTGCTCCGTGACCCTCTGCCTCCTCCGGCTGCAGGTCCGCAGTATGGCGTCGCCCGCGAAGACGTGGTTCTGAATCGTATCCTCGGGGAAGGCTTCTTTGGGGAGGTCTATGAAGGTGTCTACACGAATCACGTGAGTTCCATGCACTTCCCTGACACCACTCCCCTGCTTGGCTGGGAGGTGAGACAGGAGCTCGCATCTGAGCAGGTGGGAGGCGGCCACACGACGCGGGGGGGCCCCCCATCCGCCTGGCATGACAGTCTTTACAAAGTGCCCAGGGAATGACACAGACAGGGGTCATTTCCAAGAAGGGGGATAAAGTACCAGGCTGGAAATGGAGGCAGGACCTGAAGAAGCGGAAAGGAAGGGCAGGACCCCAGGCAGAGTTAGGCTCAAGGCCACCGACGGGCCGGGCAAGGCTGGCTTCTGCAGTCGAGCTTCTAGCAGGCCCAAGAGAAAGGCCAAGCCCAGGAAAAGGGAAAAAGGAATTTAAAATCTGATAACAATGAGAGAGTAAGAGGCCCGCTGCCATCTGACAGTGGCCTTGCGGGTGCTCTGCCCCATGCCCCTAACTTGAGGCAGGTCATGTGGCCCCTGCATGTGCAAACAGAGGCTAGAGTCACTTGTCCAGTTCTAGCTTAGCCTGACCCAGAAGAAAGGAAGTGGGGGAGGAGAGGAGAGGAAAAGGGAGAAGAGAGAAATAGGAGGAGGACATCCCCTGCCTCCCCTAGCTGGTGGTGACATCCATGGGAGGACCAGGGTGAGGCCGGGAGGGGACATGTTCTGAGCCCCAGGCTGGACCGCAGGGACCTGAACACACTCTTGTTGCAGAAAGGGGAGAAAACCAACGTGGCCGTCAAGACCTGCAAGAGGGACTGCACTCTGGACAACAAGGAGAAGTTCATGAGCGAGGCAGGTAGGCGTCCCCTGGGCGGGACCCCAATACCCCCGGCCTCCAAGGTGGGAGGGTCCCGGGCCTGGGGATCAGGGAAGCAGGTGGGGGGTAGCGTGAGCAGTGCTGGGACCACGTTGTGGGGGGGCTCTACTGCCCCATGTCTCCCGGCCGGGATAGCACAGCGTGTTTCTCGTGCTGGACTTTGAGCCACCCCGGCTGGTCCCGTTGCCCCCCTGCAGTGATGATGAAGAACCTCGACCACCCGCACATCGTGAAGCTGATCGGCATCATCGAAGAGGAGCCCACCTGGATCATCATGGAGCTGTACTCCTACGGGGAGGTGAGCCGGAAGCGGCAGGAAGGGGACAAGGACACTAAGCCAGGGTGGGGGCCCTTCCTCCCTAGCTTCTCTGTTCAGCTGAAACAGCCCAGAGGCCCCATTTGTAGAGGAAATTGCCGGAACATCTTACCAGCTTTGGGTTTGCCCCCCGAGAAGGGTCGGAGGCCGCCAGGAATCTGGGACCCCTGGCTCCGTGCTGGGGTCACACCAGGGGTCTTGATCGCACCTCCCCTTCCTGCAGCTGGGCCACTACCTGGAGCGAAACAAGAGCTCCCTGAAGGTGCTCACCCTGGTCCTGTACGCGCTGCAGATATGCAAGGCCATGGCCTACCTGGAGAGCATCAACTGCGTGCACAGGTAGGGAGGGAGGGAGGCCGCCGGGCCCTTCCCCCGCCCCCGGGCGTCTGCGTGAAGCAGAGCTGGAGCTTGCACAGACCGGTGTTGGGGTCCCAGCGTTGGCCCCACCTGCGCCACCAGCCTCTGAACCCACCTCCTCATCGGTAAAATTGAAAGAGCCCCCCATGCCTCTCAGGGTTGTTAAGGGTAACTCCGAAGTCTGAGGTGTCCCATGGTAGCTCAGTACCTCTAGCCCCTCCCCTGTGAGTGCCAGGACAGCACTTCCCACCCTGCACAGCTCTCACTGTCCCCCAGCTGGTGCACTTGGTGGCACACGGAAGAAGGGACTGGGCTGGAGCAGCGCCGGGAAGATCCTGGGGCCCCGGCCCGGACAGCACCCTGGTTCCCCAGCACCCCTGGGCTGCAGAGTCCCAGCCTCCCTGCGGCCGTGGAGCCGGTCCCTCCTCCACCTGCCTTTGTTCCTGTCCCTGCCACAGCAACCTGACCCCCTGGGGGAGTCAGCCGCAGGGCACTTACCCCACCATTGACGTCAGCTGAGTGGCCTTGTGTCTGATTCCATGCAGAGTCACACGGGGGACATAAACCAGCATTCACTCATGCGATAAATATCATGGAACTCCAGTTTGGTGCCAGGCACTGTCCTAGGCTCTGGGACAAAGTCATGATCAAAACAGACAACCATTCCTTTCCTTGGGAAGCTTACATTCTAGCCTAAGGGTCAAACGTGAGACATCAACAGTCCTGGGCTAAGGTTGTGGGATGATAGAGTCGTTTCCTTTGATCATTCGTTTATTTGAAGTTGTCATGCTTTTAAGTCATCTTTTCAATAATAAAAACAAATGTTGTTAAGGTGTGGAGTCTGCTTGTAAGTAGCATGCAAGCAAACACGGGGTAAACTGAGTCAGTAGTGCATCCCCTGGGAGGGGTGAGAGCTCAGGTCTGGGTAGGCTACCCTGGATGCACCCTTTTCCACCTTGACCTGCTGGGCAGGTTCCTTCAGCTCTGTCCAGGTGTCCTCCCTGCACCAGGGGGCTCTGAGGGTCTCTGTGTCGTGACACGGGGCATGCGAAGCTCTGTAGCGTCCTAAGTGCTCCGTTGAAGGCAGCTGTGGCTGCTGCTATAACAAAAGCCTACACAGTCCTGCAGAAATGCAGAACAGCAGGGCATGACCCTGGCCAGGGAAGTTGTTGGGTGACAGCCTCCCCAGCCCAGGGGACCATATAGGCACAGAAGGGGCAGGGGGGAGCCAGTGCTTTGAGCTGGAGACCTGTGAGAAGGGTGACGAGAGACAGCCCGGCAGCGAGAGGGATGGAGGTGACAAGGTCCCATGCGTGTCAGGGCAGAGGGCTGGCCGGGCTCCCACCTGAGCTGTGCGTGAGCGAGACCACTCGGTGGGGACAGAGACCCGCAGAAGCTGCCGGATTCTGCTCCGGCGACCAGGTCTCTGGCTGGCACTCTTGTCCTCTGCCACTCTGTCTCGCTAAAGTGTTCCTGCTCCCAAGGGGGACAGCGCCTCACCCTGGTCCTGACATCCCTCTTCATCCCTCTTCCAGGGACATCGCCGTCCGGAACATCCTGGTGGCCTCCCCTGAGTGTGTGAAGCTGGGGGACTTTGGCCTTTCCCGGTACATTGAGGACGAGGAATATTACAAAGGTGAGGGGGACATTCTGGCCCCTGCTTTGCCCTGGGAGGGTCGCTGAAGCCTGTGGCTGGGCGGCCCAGGCCAAGGGTCTCTGGGGAGTAGGCTGTACTTCTGGATAATTCTGGATCTTTCTCCCTAATTAACTGCTGTAAACCTCTTCCCCCACCTAAAGCCTCTGTGACTCGTCTCCCCATCAAATGGATGTCCCCAGAGTCTATCAACTTCCGCCGCTTCACGACAGCCAGCGACGTCTGGATGTTTGGTGAGTGGTGGTGACTGGGGAGGGCGTGGGAAAGGGTTCGGGTTCTGCCCTCTGTGACCAGGCCACAGCGGGGTGCAGGGAACAGGGGACTGCCCTTCCCCAGGTTCCAAGCGTCCTGTTTTGCTGTGGTCACTAAGAAGTCCCAGAGGTGGGGAGCCTGGTGGGGGGGGGGTGACATAGACCGAGGGCTGGCCTGTGCCGTATGGGGTCACCTTCCTGGAAAAGGCTCTTGTGACGAGCATGGGCTCCACCAAGCAGCCCCCAGGACTAACGTGGGGCCACCCTCGAGGGATGTGGAAGTCACAGGTTTGAGGTCCATTCTGAGAAGGAGATTCAGGGAGTGGCAAGACAAAGGCGGGTGTGGTCGGTCACCCCTTACAGAGCCCACCAGCCTGCACATGGTCCCACTTAGTGCTCCCACGGCCGCCCAGGAAAGTCTCATAATTATCGCTCCCATTTTCCAGACAGGGAAACTGAGGCTGGGACAAGTCAGGGGCTTGCCCACGATTGCATGGGCAGCAAGTGTCGGCACTAAGCTTCCACCTCCAGCTCTCTGACAGGGGCTTCACTCCCTTCTACGAGAAGGCACTGGGGGTCCCAATGATGTGCTTTGACTGCCACCTCCTGAGCCCTAAGAGCTGCACCTCCAAGGGCCGAGGTGGGGAGGCCTTGGTTCATCAGGCCGTCAGCCCCTGGGTGGACCGCCAGGGCAGGCAAGGCCCGGGTGCTGGGGGGAGAGGGAGGATGATGCAGGAGCCCGAAAGCCACAGTGTTCCTGCAGGGAGGGCCGGTCTGTCCCTGGCCTGTCCCTGGGCCTGAGCATCCCTCCACCCCCAGCCGTGTGCGTGTGGGAGATCCTGAGCTTTGGGAAGCAGCCTTTCTTCTGGCTGGAGAACAAGGACGTCATCGGGGTGCTCGAGAAAGGGGACCGGCTGCCCAAGCCCGACGTCTGTCCGCCTGTGCTGTACACCCTCATGACCCGCTGCTGGGACTACGACCCCAGCGACCGGCCCCGCTTCACGGAGCTCGTGTGCAGCCTCAGGTGAGCAGGGGTGGAAGGCTGCAGGCAGAGGGCACGGCCGCTTGTCAGCAGCACCAACAGGGCCTCGGGCCCACATTCCAGCCCCTCTCGGAGGGCTCTCCCAGGCCACTCTGCAGGGAGATCGACACAGAAGTGGATCCGAGGGGCATCTTACTTTGACCTTGTTTCTCTCCCCCCATCTGACCTGACTCCTCGGCAGTGACATTTATCAGATGGAGAAGGACATTGCCATAGAGCAAGAGAGGAATGCTCGCTACCGACCCCCCAAAATCTTGGAGCCTACGGCCTTCCAGGAACCCCCACCCAAGGTAAGCCAAGTTCTGGCCTCGTGGGTCCTGTGAGTCGCAGCGGAGGTAGGTCACTGTCTGACTCAGTCCCCACTCACTGTGTAGGCAGGATGTCCCTACCATCCTCTCCGGACCTTTCAACCCCGCTTGTCACACCAGTGCCCTGGCAGGTGGCATCTGAGACACAGGCACCTTGTGGGACAGCACGTCAAGAATCGTCCCTCAAAAGCTTCCTTGGAGAGGCTGGGCACTTCTAGGAGTTTTCTAGGGACAAATGAGATTCCCTGAGGACACACAGATGGGGAGTGTCCTGGCCCCTTGGATGCAGTCTTTGTGTCCCTGTCCTCCATGGCAGGCCTGGGCCCAGGAGCCAGAGCTCCACTGCCATGAGGTGGGTGGCTTCCCGGAGATCGTGCCTGTATTAGTCAGCGAGAGCTGCTGTAACAAAATTCCCAGACCAGGTGGCTGAAACAACAACAGTCTCTCACAGTTCTGGAGGCTGGGAAGTCCAAGGTCAAGGTGCTGGTGTCTGGTGAGGGTTCTCCTCCTGGCCTGCAGATGGCCACCTCCTTGCTGTGTCCTCGCCTGGCAGAGAGAGAGGGAGAGAGCTGGTCTTTCTTCCTCTTCTCATTAGAGTGCTAAGCCCACTGCAGGGCCTCCCCACCCATGACCCCATCTAACCCTAATCATCTCCCAAAGCCTGAGCCTCCAAACACCACCACCTTGGGGGTTAGGGCTTCAGTATATCAATCGAGGGGGATGACGTGAACATTCAGTCCCCAGCAATGCCCAATCCAGTCCCTTTGCCCGGCACGTCCTGCCCCTTCGCTCAGGCCCAGCTCTGAACCTTCCATGACTGCCTGATCCCCTGGGGGCCTCCTACCTCTGAGTGTCTTTGGCTGTGGGCCTCTGAGTTGGCAGGTGCTCCCACACATGGGGGGGCTACACACACGCAGATCCTTAACCCCTCCAAATAGCGACCCCCTGGGGGGCAGAGAGGTGGCCTCTTTGTAAGTTCCCATCACTCAGCAGGCAATTGGTGTTCAGTAAGTGGACGCAGAGTGACTTTTAGATATTAATAACTTTGTCCCTCAACTCTCCTTCCTTCTGAACACGCCTGGGCTGTCTCCTCCCTGATGATCCCCTTGTGAGTTGTGTTCACTCGAGGAGAGAGACAGGGACTGACACACCTCTGTGTTCTCTCTCCAGCCCAGCCGGCCCAAGTACAGACCCCCTCCGCAAACCAACCTTCTGGCCCCCAAGCTGCAATTCCAGGTAATGTGTAAGCAGAGGGCCGGGAAAGTTCACGGGCGTCCCTCCCCCAGGTCCTTTCTGAAGTTCCGTTCTTGTGCCTTCGAGGAGCAGTGTTCACCCACTGGGGTGGTGGACATGGCCTGCGCTAGCTCTTCCTGGGCACGCGGAACAGAATTTAAGCTCAGACCAGAAAAATAAAAATGCAACCTGCCAGGCTGTCCTCAGCTAAGACCTGCCTTACACGCCCAGTCCCTCTGTCAATGGTGTCCGCTGCTTCACATGTCTGCCTGCAGCTACCTCCCGTGTCCAAGCCCCCCGCTGGCCTCCTACCCTGGGCAGAGCCTTCTGAGAAGGAGTCCCAGAGAGCCGGGGACAGTGACATTCTCCAGAGAGGGGAGTCACTCCCTGGGGCTCCCCGCAGAGGCCGTGGCCAGAACCAGGGTGGCCACTGAAGAACTGGCAGGGCTTCCCCGAGCTTTCCCCACCTCTGTCCTCACGGGCCACGACTCTGCCCAGGCTGTGGGGCCCCGACTCAGAACGTTTCTGCCCCTTGTGTCTCTGTCACATCGAGGAGAGAGGGAGCCCGGTCTCCTCTCATTTCTTCTCCTGCCTCCCCCAGCTCAGAAGTGGTTGCTCAAAAACGGAGCACCGCAACCGACAGAAACCCTGCGCGTGGATTCGGTGTTCTTTACAGAAAAGTGCTGTCCCGTGGTCGTAGATTTCTTCTCAAGGGCATGTCCCAGTGCCAAAGCTAGTCTGTCCAAGAACTAATAAATCCTCTTCATGGGGAGGAAAAGACTTGATTCAAAACATGGAGACAATGTCCTTAAAAAAGAAACATACCCTTATGTGGCATTCAAAAGAGGGATTCTTTTATTTAATTTAAAAAGAATTCATATATAAATATATATCCGTGGGCTGATCGTATCTGCCAGTTTGTAACGTGACTGAAGCGTAACTCTTCTCCGAAGAATGCTGAGGGAGGAGACCGGTCTCAGCAGCTCGGTGACCTGTGGGGACCACCCCCCGGCCCCGTGCGGGGAGCGCTGCGGGAGGGGTGCTGGCTGAAGGAGAGGCCGTGTCTCTCAGCCGGGGCCAATGAAAGGCCACGCTGTGTTCCTGATCAGCCCCCGGGGAGCAAGCCCCGTGCCCCCGCAGCGCCCACGCATCGTGTCTTTGTGCTCGTGTTTGTAGCAGCTAATCGTCCCCCTTCTTGCCTTGTCCCGTGTCTTGTGCTTCTTTGCGTCTCCTGAATAGGTCCCAGAGGGTCTGTGTGCCAGCTCTCCCACGCTCACCAGCCCTATGGAGTACCCGTCTCCCGTTAACTCTCTGCACACCCCGCCTCTCCACCGGCACAATGTCTTCAAGCGCCACAGCATGCGGGTAAGAGGGCTCTGCATGCTGGTCCCGGCCCGGACTGAGGAGGCTGCTGGTGGGAGGTGGCCTGGGACACCGGGAACCCCGTGTCCTCAGGCTCAGGAGGTGTCCTTCGTGCTGCCATGCTCCTGTCAGGCCACCGAGGGGCTCTGTGACTCGCTTCCCTTTGCAAACATAGCAGAGGCTGGGGGCCAAGCCCCGGACCTGCCCCTGTCCACGCAGGTGCTATGCTTGATGTTGTAAAATCTGTCCCTTTCCTGAGCCCCCAGGGTAGGGTGGTCCAGGGTGGTGTGAGGACCCAGGGGCACAGCACTGCCAAGCCAGGTGGTGCTGGAGTTAAAGGATCCTGGGGGTTCCGCCCCACCCTGCCTGCCCGTTGGCTTTGCTGGCTAAATCTCTCCTCAGTCAAAGGAAAGGCTTCCTGAGGCAGCTGCTCCTGCTGCGCTTGTAAAAGTTGCTGCTGGCTGGGAAGGAGCTTAGGGGCTAGTGTGGACATAGGCAGGGAGCTAAGCCACCGCCCCGTCACCTCTTCCTTGTCAGCTGCCCGCAAAGCCCTGAGTGCTTCACGGACTAGTTTCTGATTGTCAGGTCTTACCTAAACAAAAACACTTTCACTTGTAACTAGAGACGCATGGGCTCCCAGCCGTCCTCCTGCATACAAATGCCCCTTATGGTCAGTTGCCATGAACATTGATACATTTTACTAAACTGAGTAACAAAACACACTAAAACTCTTGACTATTTTAGCTCTCTATATACATGCATGATATTTCACGTTCAGGATACAGGACTGAAAATTTTTGGAAAAAATACATTTTTATTATAATAGCTTTGAAAACTGTAGGCAAATAGGTTGATCTCCTTCTATGCCATTATTCTTAATTTAGAAAAATTTGGAAACAAACATGATAACTTAGAGTTCCAGGCACCAAGAACTGTTGTGAAATAAATTTCCCCTGACCTCCCTCGCTTTTTGTCTTCCATTAATTGAACCAATTTTTATCTTTCCATATGCTTAACAATAATAAAACTGCATTTTTAGGCATGTACTGTATAATCCAGGCTGTGCTCAGTTCCTCCACCCTTTGTGCCCTTGACTCTTTATTCGTAATTAATTAAGTTTTACTGAGTTTTGCTTAAAAATGTGTTCTTTTAGAATGATGCTGTTTGGCACATTCGAGGGGTAGCAGTGCCTTTGTCTAAGCCCTGCTTCTCCCTGAGGACTTTATTCAGCTCTATAAAGACAGACTGTACAGCAGGAAAGAAAGACCTTTTGTGTCAGGACTTTATAAGTAATTGCCATAAGGAAAATCTCCCTGAAAGAACATAATGAGCATGTCTTTAAATAAACCCCCCCCCAAAAAAATTAAAAATATAAACTCCATTTTATGATATAGATCAGAAACATTGAGAAAGTCTCTTCCAGGCAGAATGCTGAAAAGGTATAATAGGCTCCCTGCAAAGCATTTGAAAGCATTTAACAAAAATTCAGAGATGTTTTTCCCACAAAAAACAATTTTTCTAATTACTGGCTCATAGCCTGACTCATCTGGGAGTCTGTGGGATGCCACACCAGAGATGGGAGGGCAGCAATCTCCCTCTTGAAGACCTCGCAAATTGAGATTTAAAATAACAACTTTCAATAAACAGCACAACATCGGCTGTACTGATTGCTGGGCACTGTCCTTGGTGCTGAAGAGGGAACCCAGCAGTTCTGCCTTCACAGAGCTTACAGTCGGGCAGAGGGAAGAGGCCAGGTGCACACTTACCTGTTATTGCAAGCCAGCGGTTGTAGGTGCCACAGAGTGGGATTTCAGAGAGGAGAATAATTTCTTCCAGCTGCTTTTTTCAGCTGGGTCTTGAAGGAGGGGGAAGATTTGGACAGGAAGAAATTGGGATGCAGGGAATGGAAGAGGCAGAGGTATCAGTAGGAGCCTAGACTGAGTGCTGGGAAACCACAGGGCAAGTGCAGGAGCTGCCTGGCTGGGACAAGGAAGGGAACCTGGGCAGGTGAAAATAAGGCCAACAGGATGGGTCATAGCCTAATTGTGGCAGGTGGCACAGCATACGAGAGTCATTACAAAACACCAAAAATAACTGATTTCTTTTAAGAGTAAAGTGTAATCAGAAATGTAAGCAGCCATTCCCCGATAAGAATACTGGAGGTGCATTTCAGCACAGGCAGCTCTTAAGTCTCCTTGAGTTTTATTATGAAATTGGAAGACATCAGAATAAGTCTTCCCACATGTGTTTGTTAAAATATTTAGGACAGTCACTCCTGGGGCATGTTAGACATTTCAGTGGTGGAAATCTTCTCTCAGCACTGATAAAACTGTGTAGTGTTTTCTCGACTCTAGTAGTAACTCATCATACCAGTATTTAGCCTGGTCTTCCTCAGTCCATACGTTTTTCCCTAGAAATTCCTAACTTTATATTTAGAACTTTTGACACGTAGTTCCTGTTTGTCACTATTTGTCAATAGCCTGGGCCACCGTATCATTGTGTCTACAGGTGTTGACATTTAATTGGGCATATTTATTATAGCCTTAAAGAGTCCTCATTTTGGAGCATCAGCCTGTGGGAAATTCATCGTATTTATTTATTTATTTATTTAAATTTTTTTTTTAGAGACAGAGTCTCACTCTGTCACCCAGGCCGGAGAGCAGTGGCACAATCACAGCTCACTGCAGCCTTGAATTCCTGGTCTCAAGTGATCCTCCCACCAGCCTCCCAAGTAGCTGGGATAACAGGTGTGCACCACCACACCCAGCTAATTTTTAAAAAATGTTTGTGGAGGTGGGGTCTTGCTATGTTACTCAAGCTGGTCTCGAACTCCTGGGCTCAAGAGATCCTCTCACCTCAGGCTCCCAAAGTGCTGGGATTATAAGCGTGAGCCACCGCACCCAGCCAAATCCTATTTTATTTTTAACAATTCTATAATTATAAAATACTCTTACATTCTGAAATGTATTCTAAAATAAAGTCTAGCTCAGTGGTTCTCAACAAATGTGATTTTCCCTCTGAGGGGACATTTGGCAATGTCTGGAGGCATTTTTGTTACAACTGGGAGGTGTTACCAGTATCTAGTGGGTGAGGCCAGGGAATAGATGCCAAGCATCCTACAATGTACAGGAAATTTCCCTGAAATAAAGAATTATCTGGCTCCAAATGTCAATAGTGTTGAGGTCGAGCACTAACCCGGTCTAACTATTATTTACTTAGCTCCATGGAAACAAGAACACTGTACATTTTAAGATCAATGTCCCTTCAGTACCCAGTCCTCTGCCTGCCACATAGTGGTTACTTAATAAATAGTTATTGGATAGATTAGTGAACAAAGAATATTCCAGCAAGAAGCCTAACTTGTGGGGAAAAGTATTATTACAAATTGAGATCAGTGACTGAAGCTGGATGAGCACTAGGAAAAATATCCCAATATAACTATTTTGAACCATATTGTAATAATCAAGTGTGTTTTGTAGGGTTTAGTGGGGAAACTTTTCAGAGATTTAGCAGGGATTATGGCTTGCTAGAAGCTAGAGATCATTTTTAGCATTTTCTGCAAATGACTTGTATGTAAATGGCCACTTCGAAGGAAAGGAACTAAGCGCCTTGTCAGCTGGGTCCCTTGATCATTTTTTGCATTTTTAGCATTTTAGTATTTTGGGTGTTACAGAAAAATCCTGCCTCTGGTGAAGGCAACCCCTGGGCTTTGTGCAATCCAGAGAATGCCAATAACATGCTTCCTCCACCAGTCCAGGACGCCAGGGTGATCATGGGCAGCAGAAGAAAAGCAAAATAGTTTGGAGAGACTGAGCAGATAATTATGCAAATGAACCCTAGGAAATATTGAAGGAAAATAGGCAGGCATGCAGTACCTTCTGTTTCCAAACCAGCAGCTGAAACTATGAATAGGTCCAAAGCCTCACAGGTGAGTTAAAACACGGGTTACGTTAATAAGTGTAGGGAGAGGAAGGATTTATCTTATACCTATACAGCTACATTTCTTTAAATTTTGCTCTCATTTTCTCTCTTAGCTCTTGCATTTCTTCTAACCTTTGTTTAAATAACCCAAGCTATTAATATTATCTTAATAAGGAGTACGTCTTACTAGGCAGTCATGCTCGAGGGGTGCATGCTGCTGTTCCTTCTCCCAGGCTCTGCTCAGCCACGGATGCTCGTGGGGCTAGAGACAGCACCACGGCCTCTCGAAGCTTCCAGAGCTGCTGCCTTGGTTGTTTAGGTGGAGATAAGCACCCAAAGGGTTTCCAGAAGGCTGGCTTTGCATTTCTAAATCTATTAAATGACAGCAACCATCACAAAAGCCAACTGACAAAATAATGTTAGGGCAGTCACCAGAGGATACAGTGTCGCTGGCAGGTCAGTAATCGTCGGAATGCAGTGCATGTTACACAGTGCGTCCTCGGGTGTGGCATCACGTGGCAACACAGGCATGCGCTCGAGGCTGGCGCCGGGTAACAACTGTCTGCATATACGGCTGAGGGTTTAGGAACAAACTTGCAAGAAAAAAGCAGCTGGCAAGGCCGAGGCTTGCGGCTCCCGAGAGGCTCTTCAGAGGACTGTCCCTCCTCTGAGTCCGAGGGCGGAGCTCACTGTGTCGTCTCGGTTGTCCCCACCGTGCTCCAGGAGGAGGACTTCATCCGGCCCAGCAGCCGAGAGGAGGCCCAGCAGCTGTGGGAGGCCGAGAAGATCAAGATGCGGCAGATCCTGGACAAGCAGCAGAAGCAGATGGTGCTGGATTACCAGTGGCTGCGGGAGGAGGAGAAGTCCCTGGTGAGCGAGCGCGGAGCCCGGGGTGGGGTTTCCGTGCCCTGCGTCCCTCCGTGTCCTCTTCCACATGCCCCGGCTGGCGGGAGCGAATGCGTTCCTGGTGCTTTCAGCGCTGGAACCCTAAGTCCTTTGCTTCGGTCTCCTTCTCTGCAGGACCCCATGGTTTACATGAACGACAAGTCCCCGTTGGTAAGTCAGCAGGAGAGAAGGCCCCCACGCTACGGGACCCCCGCCTCCCACCCCGGGCCTGCCCAGCTCCTCCTCGGCTGCCCCCCGACCCCCGAGATGTCTCTTCCCCGCGTGCCGGCCCCCACGCAGCAAGTTTCCGAGCTCTCATGTGACCCGCACCCTTAGCTCCGCTGTGGCCTGCCACAGGCCCCTCAGCCTCCCAGAAAGGTCCTTCTGGTCAGGAGCTCCCAGACACCCCCCACCGTGACCCTAATCTCTAAACACAGTGGAGGGGCTGGGGACCAATGAAGGGGGGAGTGGGTTGTCCCCAGAGCAGTGTGAGTGACAGATTCTCTCTCTTCCCTTCCTTCCAGACCCCGGAGAAGGAGGTCGGCTACAGTAAGTGCTCCTGCCCTTCCTTTTTGGGGGGTTTCTGCTTGGCTTCTTGGGCGGGGCCGCTGTCCTCGCTCATTGCCCAGGGCCAGGGGGCAGCGTCTGTGTGACTCTAAGAAGCACCTGCCTTGCTTTAACCCGGAGAGTGCAGGGAGGGCCGGCTGTGGGGCTGAGAGCCACCACGCTGCTCTGCCACCCACATCCCTCGCCCCCTGCCTGGCACCTTCCTCTCCCTCTCTTCGTCCCTTCTCCGGTCATCTCCCCCCTGCATTTGTCCGGAGGAGCTGGGGCTTCTCCTCCTTTGTGTTTCCCACTCACTCTGTCTCCTTGGGGAGGAAAATGAAGTAGCTCCGCCCACCTCGCTGGTTCAGGCTCATCTTCTCCAGGCCAGAGGGATGGAGGGATGGAAGAGAGAAAGCGGGAGGGGAAGCCTCAGGGTCTCCAAAACCTCTGCAGAAGGCAGGGAGGGAAAAGCCAGCAGTGAGCCCAGCTGCTGCCTGGGTCCTAGAGGGGTGGGGCTCGTGATGGTGTTGACGACGGTCACAGAGAACTTAATACAAGCCAGGCACAGGCCCGGCACAAAGGCACAGGATGGTTAAGTAACTTGCCCAAAGTCACACAGCTAATAATTAGCAAAGCTCAGATTTGAACCCACGCATTCTGGCTCCAGGGTCTCTTCTGAGCTAACTCTCGTCTTTTGCAAATGAAACTTAAGGCCCAGGGAGTGTACGTGAGCGGCTCCAGGTGGCAGAGCTGGAGGTGAGGGTAGAACCAGGTGTCTTTGCTCATCAAAGCGGGAGGAGTAGCCCGACTCTGCTGCTGTCCCACCTCCTCAGCCCCAAACGCCCAAGGCCAACCATTAGAGAGTCTCACAGATCTACCCCACAGACACCTGCCGACTCCCGTGCGAGGCTTCTCCCCCGGGGACCGCAGGGCCACCGTGTGCTGTTTCTTAGGCCCGGTGCCCACCAGGGAGCGAGCACTGGCCGGGGCAGGACGCCCTCTGCAGTCTCTCCAGTTTGGCCCTGGCTTTGGTTTTTTCTCTCTATAAAAGGGCCAGCAGTGCTTGTCCCTGGTTACTGGAAAACCAGGGAGACCGGACGGTCATTTTCCCTGCCATCCTGGAATTTAGGGTTCACTTCCCTGGACTTCCCTGGTGGTAGAGCAGAGGGGTTCAGCAGCACCAAGGGAAGGGTTGGGGACTGAGAACCGCCCCCCACTCACCGTGCTTTCCGTTGCAGTGGAGTTCACGGGGCCCCCGCAGAAGCCACCGCGGCTGGGTGCGCAGGTATGTGCTGGCTCTGCTGAAGCTGATGACATTCAATTCACAGTTCCATGAGGCTGAAAGCCATGGAGTGTGAAAACGTCACAGTTGCTCAGATAGAATCTAGTCCAGGATCCTCATTGTATAGAGGAGGCCCAGAGAAGGGAGGCAACTTGCCTAAGGCCACACAGCTAATTCATGAACACCCAAGGGGAAGAACCAGTCTCCTGTCCCCTGGGGCCCCTCCCTAACCTGGAGGACAGCTCACCAGTCCAGCCCCGGGATGGGGGGGGGCCTTCTTCCTGAGCCTCTCCCCTTGGCTCCCAGCACCCTGCTGTCCTTAGAGCAGCCCTGGGGTGGGACAGTGGTTCTCGCCCTGGGCTGTCCATTATAATCGCCTGAGGAGCTTCGAGACTACCTGCCCCCTGTGCCCAGGTGATGTTCACTTGGTCTGGCATGAGGCTGCCACTAGTATTTTGCTAAGGCTCCCCGGCTGGAAAACCACTACCCTGGACATGGAAGGGAAGGTGGCACCCCCAGGACAGGGCACTACTATGCCGGAGACAAGTCCTTTCAAATCGGGCTGGTGGCTGTGTTGGTACCAGTCGCACCTGCCCGTGAAGAGTGGCAGTGTCCCCCGACTCACCCCACCCCCTGCCATCTGCTTCTCCCCCTCAGGCCATCCAGCCCACAGCAAACCTGGACCGGACCGACGACCAGGTGTACCTCAACGTCATGGAGCTGGTGCGGGCCGTGCTGGACCTCAAGAACGAGCTCTGTCAGCTGCCCCCCGAGGGCTACGTCGTGGTGGTGAAGGTGGGAGCCAGGGCCGGGGCAGGGGAGGCGGAGGCTGCTCCCCTCAGCCCTGGAAGGGAAGGGGCTGTGCTTCCTTGCCGGCCGGCCCCCAGACCCCCCCTGGAGCACGGTGGCCCGGGGGAATCGAGTCCCAGGGCAGGCACCACTCAGAAGCGCTCTCCCCGAGGGGAATGTGGCTTCCTCCCAAAGCAAGAGGTGACAGTCACCCTGCCTCCTTCTCTCCCCAGAACGTGGGGCTGACCCTGCGGAAGCTCATCGGGAGCGTGGACGACCTCCTGCCCTCCTTGCCATCGTCTTCACGGACAGAAGTGAGTGTCCTTGTCCCAGCTGGTGCCGAAATCTGTCCCCTTTCTCCTGCACCTCCCCCTGTCCCTAGGTGTGCTTCCCTCTGGAGGTGCATGAGGGCCACCTGGCTGCCTCAGTTCTGCCCTCTGAGTCCCCGGCAGGGGCTTCTGCACAACACATCTGATCACTTACGAGGCTACAATATAGCACGAACATAACTTTACATGCACTGGGAAGCCAAAAAGGTCATGTGACTCGCTTTATTACAACATTCGCTTTATTGAGGGGGTCTGGGACCGAATCCACAGTATCGCCAGGGTATGCCTGCACTCAGCAACGTGCGAGCACTGGGGATATAGCGGGCAACCGAGCAGTCCCTGACCTCTGGATTTGACGGTAGACTGGCGACTTTACCTCTGACCACTCACTCCAGCACTGGGCCGGCGCGAGGGGACGCTGCCACCAAGGGAGGGTCTGTCCCACTGGCTCAGGCTGGGCTGGGTCTGGGGTGTCTGTGATTTCGGTCCCTGCAGACCCAGCTCCAGCCTGCACGGGGCGTTGGATTCAGCCCAGGCCGGGGGCTGACCTGTCCCCAGGGAACTACAGTGGCCTCAGCCAACACGCAGGTGCACACCCCCGCAGCTGCCCCGTCCTCCAGGCAGAGACGTGCGGACCCTCAGCCTCCCCCCATGCCCTTCCTGCAGATTGAGGGGACCCAGAAACTGCTCAACAAAGACCTGGCAGAGCTCATCAACAAGATGCGGCTGGCGCAGCAGAACGCGGTCACCTCCCTGAGCGAGGAGTGCAAGCGGCAGATGCTCACGGCCTCCCACACCCTGGCTGTGGACGCCAAGAACCTGCTCGACGCCGTGGACCAGGCCAAGGTTCTGGCCAACCTGGCCCACCCGCCTGCAGAGTGACTGAGCTCGGGGGCTGCCTGCCTGCGTCTTCCACCCCCACCTGTCGTGTACCTTCCCTGCCTTGCCTTCGGCCACGCAGGTCTCCTTGGGGGCAAGGCCTGGCCTCTCTGCACGACCCCCTCTCCCCACCCCACCCCAGACTGAGCTGCCCAGGCTGCAGCTGGACAGAGGGGACCCTGAGCTGTGGACACGGGGTGGGGTGACAAAGGTGGCTCGGAGGGGACAGTGCTGCTGCCCGGCCAGCCCTCCCCATCCCAGCCTGGCCCATGCTGGGCACTCGTAGTGGGGGTGGGGGGGGCGCGTGGGGTGTCACGTGGTGGCCCCAGCAGCCGAGATGGCAGGCCGATTTGGGAACCAAGCCACTCCTCCTCTTTCCTCTTCAGCCGTCAGAGGTCCCCTGATTCACGGAGGGGCCCGGGAGGGGCTTTATTCGTGGGGTCGGGGGCTGGTGAGATGAGGGAGGAGCCTGGCGTTCGTGTACAGTGTATAGTGGAATTTATTTAATGTGAGTTTGGTCTGGACTGACAGCCGTGTGCCCTGCTGCGGGAACCTGGAACGCGGGCCAGGAACAGGCTAATTGGGAGCGTGGGGACAGCACAGGACGCTGCGTCGTCAGCAAACCGGGTGTCGGGAAAGACGCGGAGAGACGCGTCCGAGTCTGGGCCTCGGCCGAGCCCGCTCTCTCCTTCTCCCTTTTCTTCCCTCCCTTCTTTTCTCCTCTCTTTTCTTACGCCTCCCCCTTCTCCCTGCCCCTTTTCTCACGTGTTTGTGCGGAACACTCTTTTATCGTCTTTCTATTTGACTTGTGGCTGAATTAAAATCATTGCCATTTGCTTTGTGGTTTGTTTGGTTGTTTTGTTGATTTGATCTGCCCTTTGGGGCAGATGGTGACCACCGCTGTGTTCACGCAGACCCGGGGCTGACCAGCACCGCGCCTCGGCCCAGGAGGGGTGTGTGGGCACCCCGGCAGCGGGCCAGGGGTGTGGCCCCTTTGCCCTCTTGTGGGCAGTGGGGGGCACCTGACCTCAGGGCAACTTCCGCCAGGGACCCAGGGTGGTCCCCTCCAGGGCCGTGGGTGGAATGCCACGTGTCACTCCTCTCCCGGCTGGCCCCAAAACAACTCGGGCTCTGGAGGGGCTTGGGTGACGCTGATGATGCTGAGGTGTGGCCACAGGAGGGGCCACACGGTTGAATGAACAGCGGACTCATCTTCATTTCATCTCTTTACTCACATGCACGACAGGCAGGGGCATGAATGTCACGTGTGCAAGTCATGGCACGAGGAGGGCAGGTCTGGGAGCCTGGGCCAGGAAGCCCAGAGGCGAGGGGAGGGGAGGACCAGGGCTGCGTGCACTGGAGCCGGCAGGAGCCAGAGGCCAGAGTGGCCCCCGCGTGGAGCATCTTGGGAGAGAAAAGAGGACAGGATGGGGGGAGACAGGCTGGGAAGGGTGCAGTCCTGCAGCTTTGCCATCTACTCAGTGGTCTCAGGGTCCAAAGTGACCCGGCTCACTCCCTTCATCCACTCAGAACAAACGTCCTGAGTGCTGGACGCCAGGACAAACACAAGGCAGGGGCCCTGCCCTGGAGGAGTTCAGAGTCAAAGGGACCGAAGCAAAGATCTCAAACTCCCACATGAGGCGTGCTGGTGGGGCAGGTACCAGGGACCAGGCGGTCTGAGCAGGCTGGACATGCCGCCTGTTCGAGCTGAGTCAGGAGCGGCTCAGGATGGTGTTTCTAGTTTGTCCACTGCATGCTCAAGGACAGTGATCTGCAGGCAGTGGCACTCAGCTCCCCCAAACCTCCTGGGGGCCCGGCCAGTGCTCAGCCCTTCTGCGGCAAGGAAAGGGAGGGCAGACATCAGGAGAGGCCAGTTAGGGGAGGTTGGGGGTGCCCAAGGCGCTTCCAGGTGAGCAGAACAGCCCAGCCACCTGCACCCGTCCACCCATCCCTCCTCCAGGAGCATCTGGCCTCTGCCTCCGCCTACATGCAGGCCCTGCCTTTCCAGAAGAGCCTGTCATTCACCTGCTGCTCCCGACAGCTCAGAACCCTGCAGGGCTCAGCCTGGCTTAGAGAGACCCCAACCCGCCTCTCCAGCTTCTTCCCACTGCTCCCTGCAACGGAGCCCCCCCACCCAGCTGCTGTCCCCGGCACTGGGGCTCATTCCTGAACCCAAAATGCCGTTCAGAGCCCTTCCACCCCAGGCACCCTCCCTGCTTCCCCACAAGTCCCTCCTGTGAGGTCCGAGTCCCCTTCCTCTCCAGCCCGGCCCCGCCCCTCGGCAGCTCTTCCAGGACAATCTGGTTCTGCCCCATGTTGTCACTGTATCCTAACCTTCTGCAAACTCCTCCCTCTCCCAGCTCCCCGGCACCCAGAACAGGCCTCTGCACACAGCAGCGTCTGGGCACTCTGTGCAGTGACATCAGGTGGAGTGTTCTGAGAAGTCCCCGGTGACCAGGCGGTGTAGGGACTCCAAACAGAGGCACCTGCAGGCAGACGGCATCCACCCCGGACACTACTCTAGAGGCAGCTGCAGTTAAGGGTGGTCAAAAGGTGGCCAGAGGGGCCACCTGGGAGCAACGGAGGGGAGGGAGGGTCAGATCATTCCCGCCAGGAACGGAGGGAGGAAGAGCCCGACGGTACCCAGGAAGCAGACGACGATGAACAGCCAGAGGAAAATCCTGTCGATGACCATGGCCACGTACTTCCAGTCCTCCTTCACCTGCAGGCGGAAATGGGCTCTCAGTGACGGGGCTGCACCTCGGGGAGGGGCAGTGTCCCCTGTGCAAGGCCCCTGCAAAGATGACCACAGGGGACCTGGGCAGCGAAGGTCAGTGCAGGCAGCGGGGTGGAGGGGACCGACAGGGTGCCCTCCAGGCTCAGACAACTCCCTGGTGATTCCTGTCCCACCCCACGCCCTCCACGCGGGCGTGGGCTCTCAGGTTGCAGGTCAAGGACACCAGAGGGACACAGGAGGTGGCAGAACCAGCTAGGGATTTCAGTGCGGCATCAGTTTAAATGCAACAGTTACGAAATGCCGAAGACCTTGCTGTCCCCACGCTGCCACCCCACCCACCTGCAGGATGTGGAGAGGAGGGGGCAGGTGAAGGTGTGTGTGACCCAGGGTGGGTTGGGGGAAGGGCAGGGGGCTTTGTGGACCTGGGCTCGCAGCCCAGGCAGGGGAGTCTGGACTCCACACTGCTCCTGGATTAGATAATGGTTAATTTTCTTATCTACTCAACAAGGCCACCCGGTAACAACCTCCTGGCCTTTTATCCTTGCTGGGCTGATGAGAAGAGCTCTGTGATGGGGCAGTGGCCGGCTCACCTAATCATACTGGAGCTTCCTCCCCATCCCCACCCCCCATACAACTGAGAGTCTACAGGGTTTGTGGGTGAACAGGGCAGTCTGCAAAATGCCCAGAGCCCATGAACAAAGAGGGGGAGGAGGAGGCCACCCAGGATGAAGGAGGAAGGCCGGGCTCATTTGCTGGGCCTCTCCTGAAATAGTCCCCCCACCTCCGGGGCAATGGTGAGAGCGGGCAGCCTGCGGGAGGCGTAGGGTTCAGCGTGTGCCGCCCTCCCCCTCTGGCTCGTGGGCTCCCAGTTAGGCTAAGCTGAGCACACTTGGCCCCTGTGGCATGGAACCTGCCCCTGCAATAAATGTCCCAAGAGCTGCCAGCTAGACGTTCCCTCTCACCAGTTATTCTAGGCTCCTTAGGGCCATGATAGGTTCTCAGGGGAGGGCTGGCCTGAGCTCACACCCAGGGACAAGAGGTCCCCCGCAAGGCTGACCTCTCACCCAGCCCCCACGCACCGAAGAGTCAGCGTCCTCAGACCGCAGGTGGTCGGCAATGTAGTGCACGCCTTCAAGTGCCTTCTGCATGCGAGGTGACAGCAGGATCTCGCTCTCCTGCAAGGGAGCCTCAGCCTTGGGACCCGAGGCCCCCGGGTGCAGGCCACCGTGGCTGTGGAGGGCCCCCGTGGGGGACGCAGAGTAACCGGCCTGTGCCCATCTGTCCTCCTCCACCGCCAGCGCCTCCCTGTCCCCGGTGTCCACGTTGGTCTCCAGCCAGCGGTAAGAGGGGCCGAGCCTCAGGCCCGGGGGGTCTCGGAGCTCCAAGGGCGGCGGGGGCCGATTCATCAGGAGCCAGCGGGGCACGCAGCCCAGCAGGGCCCCCCGCACCCAGCGGGGCATGGAGTGGGTGCTGGGCGAGCGGTGGTGCACGTTGAGCACGAAGACGGTGATGACGATGGACAGGGTGACGAAGATCATGGTGAAGAGCAGGTACTCGCCGATGAGCGGGATGACCAGCGAGGTGGACGGGATGATCTCGGTGATGAGCAGCAGGAAGACGGTGAGCGACAGCAGCACGGAGATGCACAGCGTGACCTTCTCGCCGCAGTCGGACGGCAGGTAGAAGACCAGCACGGTGAGGCAGGAGATGAGCAGGCAGGGGATGATGAGGTTCACCGTGTAGAACAGCGGCAGCCGCCGGATGACGAAGGTGTAGGTGACGTCGGGGTAGATCTCGGCGCAGCAGTCGTACTTCTTGGAGTTGTAGGTGCCCGTGGCGTTGACGATGGCCCACTCCCCGCTCTCCCAGTAGTCCCTCAGGTCCACCGACTGCTCCATCTGCTCCAGGTCGATGTTGGCCTTGTCGTAGGTCCAGGAGCCGAACTTCATCTTGCAGTTCTGCTGGTCGAAGGGGAAGAAGGTGACGTCGATGCTGCAGGAGCTCTTGTAGATGGCCGGGGGCACCCAGTGCACGGTCCCCGTGGAGAAGAGGTGGGCCTTGGTCCTGTGGGTCACCGCAAACTCCCCATCTGCACTGGGGAGAGGAGAGGACCTGGGTGCCCGGCACAGCCCCTGCCCAAGCCGGGCTGCGCGTGGCCGGCAGCAGGGGAACCCCACGGACAAAGGCAGACCTGGCCGGGCTGTCGGGGTTCACGCACGCGTGTGAGTCTCTCCCAGCACACGCACGTTTATAGCCACCCGAGCCGTCTTTCCAACGACCATCCTCTTAATTACGAAAGTAGGAATATTGAAGACTAAAATGCTCAGAATGTTTAAAGGAACCACTATTAACATTTGTTGTACATAGCATGTGAAACTATTATACGTATGATCTATATGGTGGTCACATACATACATATTTGTGACCGTGGGGTATATGGAGTTTGATTGCCTGTTTCTATTCATTTCATATTTTAGAGTGATTATTGGAGATTATGTGGTTTTTCCCGTAGCAGATGGCAAGTCGGCCCCTCAGGTGGGAGTTCTTTCCTTAACACCTGGGATCTTTCACTCCCTGCTCGGAAGAGACCTAAGGTCTTTCCGGTGAAGATACTTCCCGAATCCACCCATGTGACATGAATTTTGGAGCCAGCCTCGCCCACCAGGGCCTCTACCAGAGCCCCACAAGAAGAGGAATAGGAGACAAGATGCCTGCCCTTAAAGGGCCAGGAGGAGATGGGACACAGCAGGAACCAATATGGCATCAGGAGGCAGCATGGCAGCAGCACAGTGAGGGTGCGCGGAGGCCGCCCCAGACCTGGCTGGGTGAGCCGGGCCAAGGCGAAGGCTGCCCTTTGCACAGGGCCCTGACCCACGGTAGGATCTGGCGGACAAACAGGTGGAGAATGTACCAGCAGAGGGTCCCAAGGGAGCAAGGAACAGGTAGGAAGGGCAAAACTCACAGGGTGCGCCGGGGAAGGGAGCACAGAATATGGGGAGCAGTGGAGGATGAGGCTGGGGCACTGGGGGACCAGGCGTCCAAGGACCCACAAGGACTCTGGGGACACTGAAACAGTGGTGACCTGTCAGTCAATCCTAAACCCCGGGGAATCCAAAGAGTACATGGGAAGAGAGACTTTTTTCCCATGGAGTAGTTCCAGGGTGGAGATACAGGCAGGCTGGAAACAGCAATTGCGAAAGAGAGTAACAAATACTTCGTTTCAGGTGCAAAAGTTTAAATTAAAAAAAAAGTGGTGGGGGTGGGGGGGCACGTTGGTCATCACACGCAGTGACCACTAGATGGCAGCACGCACCCACCTGGAGGAAGGAGCACCTTCCTGCTAACTCCTTTAAATACCCGATCCTACAACTCCAAGCCCTGTCTGCTGTGGGACTTTGCTCCTGCCCTCTGCCGGAGGCACAGGAAGCAGAAACCAGAAGGACCCTGAGTGCCACCTCCGGGGCACAGAGACATCGTGGGGTGGGGGGTCCGTGAGCCCCGCAGCAGCCGCAAACGCTGGACACCTGTGGTGGGAGACCTGCCACCTAACCCCGCTCAGCGAGGTGGCTTAGGCCTGGCGGAGCTGGACAGTGTTAGGAGCCACCTGTCCTATCTGGGGATGCTGCATCCAGATGTGGGTCTTTTCCCCGTTTATTTCATTGTTTAAAAATAGCATTTCCAAAGTAGGGTCAAATGAATTGGAGAATGCTGGGCTGGACGGGGGTTTTTTTGCTGCAGAACTTCGAACAACATTTAAAATGCTACTGTGCTCTGCCATTTTCCAAAGCACTGGGGCAGGAGTAACAATATACATCACCCAGAATTATTTGACCACAGAACCCTTTTTCGTGCCTACTCATATCCCAAGGAAGTGGTGCTCCTTAGCGCCTTTAGAAAACATTTTTAGACACACATGACACCAAACACCTTTTAATTTGAACTGCTTGACTTCTAAAGGAAGGATTATCTGATATTAAACACACAAAGGAAATTCTAGATGTCTGTTAATTCTATCTAGGCCAGGCTTGGTGGTTCACGCTTGCAATCCCAGCAATTTGGGAGGCCAAGGTGGGAGGATCGCTTGACCCTAGGAGTTTGAGGCCAGCCTGGGCAACACAGCCAGACCCCATCTTTAAAATTAAAAAAAAAATTAGCCAGGAGTGGTGACATGCCCCTGTAGTCCCAGCTACTCGGGAGGCTGAGGCAGGAGAATCGCTTGAGCCCAGGAGTTGGAGGCTGCAGTGAGCTATGATGACACCACTGTATTCTAGCCTGGGCAACAGAGCAAGATCCTGTCTCATAAATTTAAAAAATGTTATTTATTTTTTAATTAAATTAAATTAAATTTTTGTCCACTGGGGCTTTCTTTAGATGCCCCTGCCTTCTATTAGCTTCTAGTCATTATGGTCAAAGATTGGTCCTTTTGTTCTTGAAGACAACTATAGAATAATATTTTTTTAAAAAAGTGAATTTGTCCCCTTCCAGGGTGTTATCCCAGGGCTCGGCTTACCTGTTCCAACGAGCCATCCTTCAACACTCCAGCCCTGAGGTATTGTTTTCTGAGCCGGCAGCACATTTTCACAGCATGCTCAGGATTGGCAAACCTATGTCCCACTCACGCGGTGCCAGGCACCGGTACCTAGTGGGCACTCAGCATGTCTTGGGGTGTGAGCGAGGGAACAAAATCAAAGGACCAGGGGGAGGTGGGCGCAGACACACTCAGCAAAGCAGCGGACAGGGAGACACCCCAGGTCCACGTGCCCGCCCCTCCCGGGGGCCTCTGGGGGTTGTCCCGGCACCGCAGCGGCTTCCTACTTGTTGTAGAGGACAATGTCGGGCGTCCAGATCATCTCTGATGGGACCCGGAGGGATGTGATGTTGCCGAAATCGGCCGGGTTCCAACGCAGCTTGTAGTCGTTCCACTCCTGCATTTTGGGGGGAGTCAGTCACCGGTGCCGCCGGGGAGGGCCCTGGGCAAGCCTTGGGCAGCAGGGCGCCCCGAATCTGGGCCGCGCCGCTGGTTCAGAGCACCCAGGGCTCCCCACCTGGCCCCGCGGGACAGAAGGGGCTGCCACACCAGGAAAGGGCTCGGACCTAGTAAGGGACCGTCTCACTTTGTCCTGACTTTAGTACCCAGGGTCCCGGGGACACCGTGTGGGTCAGACACTTGAGTCCTGCGTCTATGCCTCATCCTGCCTTTCCCTGGCTGGACGACCCGGTGGCCACTGCACTCATCTGTAGTGAAGTCACCATTTTTAGCGCGTCACAGCTTGCGGGTTTTCACACCCTCCAGCTAGGAAGAACCTCCCTGACTTCTCAGACCCTGCAGTGGGCTGGCTTTGGGAACGTCCCAAGGGGCAACCGCGTGGTCAACTGTGAATTCAGGTCTCGCTGTTCCTTGGCCCCTGGTTGGTGACCGCGCTGCGTGGACTCCCGCCCCTCTCCCTCCAGGGCCAGGGGAGGGCCCTCACCTGCTTTAGCCAGACGTTGGTGGTCATCATCTGGTTCTTCTCATCCTGGCGGGAGCAGAGAGAGTAAGAACAGTTAGAGGGAGGGACCCGGCCCCAGAAAACAGGGAGGAGGGGCAGGGGCTGTTTCAGGCCCCCGCTCACGGGAAGACCCTCTAACATGGCATCCCAAGCACAGCCCGCCCGCCACCCCTCCCCGCACTGCCACCCTTACTCAGAGTCCCCAGGGTCACACAGGCACTGTTGCCAGTCAGTGCCCTGCTGGGAGGGGCTCCAGGGCTGGGGGTGGGGATGGAGCTGGCCCTGCCCCCAAAGTCTAGGGGAGGGCGGGGCTGGGGCCCAGGGAGCAGCCTCGAGAAATAGTGGGGGGCGGAGGGGCGTGTGTCTCGGGGCTGACTCCCAGGCGAGGGCTGGGAGGACAGGCGCACCACATCGATGAGCTGGGCGATGGACAACCCGAAGCGCACGATCACCACGTCCAAGGTGTTGGGCACCGGGCGCGCCCAGCGGTTGTAGCCCCCAAAGAGGTGCTTGAAGAGGTGGTCCTCGGCCTGGGTGTGGGAGCCTCGCTGCGCCAGCACCAGGGGACCCGGAGAGGAAGGAGTGTCTCCGGGTGCCGGGGGATGTGGGCGCTGGGTTTTCTCTCCACCTGCCGTGAAATCAGAGCCACTCAGCCTCACGGGGCCTCAGTTTGCTCGTCTGTAAAATGGGGATGCGGATCCAGAACCTATCGCAGAACACTGTTGAGGATTAAATAGAATAATGTCTATCAGGGCTTAACACAGTTCGGAGCGCAGCGCACAGAGATCAAGAAAGAGTGGGAACAGGTGCTGCGGAGGGGTGAGACACACGGAAGAGGGGACACTCAGACATAGAGACAAGGTTCAGACCTGAGGATGGCCGCGATGTGGGGGAGACGCCTGGTCTGAGTGTGGGGAGCTGCAGGGAGAAGGGTCCCTTGGCATGGCAGTGAGCCCGGCAGGGGTGAGCGGCCTCTGTTTCCTGCCACTTGTCAGATGGGCCATTACCGCTAACGGGGAAACCCTCTGCCACTTCGGGCATCTCCTCGATTTTTCTTAAGGCACTGGCATTTGCCACGTCTGATCAGGCTGGCAAAGCATTGGGAAATGGGTATCTCTCTCGTTGGCTTTCACTGTGATCTGCAAAGAGCTTCACCACTTCAGGGCTCTGCTGCCTGAGCAAGTCGGGAACTATGGCTGCAAAATCCAGAAAAATGTGTCAGCACCATCTGGGACAGAAAGCACAGCAGTGACAATAGCCGCCTTGCATGTGCCCCGAGGGCCTGCTGTGTCCCTGATGACAGTCAAACTTTCGTTCAGTCCTCACAATAGCCCTGGGAGGTCCACAATACTATTTGTGTTTTGCAGCTGAGGATCATTGACACTTGGGGACGTTCAAGGTGACACAGCTGCTAATGTCAGAGCTGTGACCTCTCCTCCCCACCCCCACCCACCTTCTCCCAGTGGAACAAGCCACCCTGCTGACGGCCGCTAATGTCCCCTGCAGCTTTGACGGTTGGTTGCAATGAGTCCACCTGCAGGAGAGTCCTCCAAACAGCTTGCGAGCTTACAGGTGTGACATGAGGTCTCGCTGGTGACACCCACTCACCTGTCGGAGTCAGCAGGAGCCAGCACAGGCCGAGCCTCCTCAAGGACAGGAGCGCAGGACGGGAGGGGCCCATGGCTTCAGAGGACAGGTGCGGCTGCCCCTGGACATCAGAAGGTGGCAGTGCCGTGGTTGTGCTCGAACCACCTGCTGTGTTGAGAGGAGCCCAGGGGAGGAGGAAGCTCCGAGAGAGTCCGTGGAAGGAGACCACGGCTGGCCACTGAAGTTAGGGAGCAACACTGTGTCAGACATTTGCACCTATAATCCAGCTGTTCACTCTCGCCTTTGCTCATGATCTTTCCACCACCTCATGCTTTATCGGGGCCAAGAACATGCCAGGCGCTAGGGACAGAGACCTGAGTGGACGAGGTCCTAAGCGGACACAGTAGAGAAGCATCAGAAGGAAAGAAAATTCTAGCATCTCATCCACCCATCCACCCCTGATGTGAGGCACGACCTTATTTATTTAGCCTCATTGGTTTCAAAGCCATCCACAGAGACCCCCAAGTCCCCTGAGCATCCTTTCCAGGCTTTTTACAACTCCCCATGTCGGGAAGTTCTTCCCTGAGTCTGATTCTAAGTAAGCATCTGTTAAGTCGAGTTGAGTTGAGAGATCCTGGTGTTGCCTCCAGAGGCTAAACTTTGTTAACACCCAAGGGAACCTGCAGAGCAGGTGAAGTTTTTCCTCTGCTGCCCACATTCATTCAAACTCCTGCCCTCCAGGGAGCCCCATGTGTGGTTCCTTCTCTCTCTTTCATCCCCCCTACCCTGCAGGACTTAGGATCCCCAAGTGTTCCACCCCCTCCTCATTTACCTGTAAATCACCACCTGGAAGTTTTGTTGCTTGTTAAAATAAAGAATAGTTATAGCATTCAATGGCTGACGTCTACCACGGCACAGGTGTGAAGACTGCGTTGTTTTCCTTAGATGTTAGGAAACAGGGCTGGGAAGTGCAGGCAAAGAGGGTTCCAGGATCCCCTCTGATGCTAACTCCTAAGAACAACACGCATTTGTGTAGTTTTCAGGTTTACAGGGCACCTTGGCCTCGTCTGGACCTTACAATCACTTTTATATAAGCAAAAAAAACTGATGTTCAAAGAAGTTGACCAATTTGCCCAAGTCCGCATAGTTACAAAGTGATGAAGCTGGGATTCAGGCTAAGGTCTTCAGCTTCTAAACTATAATGTGATAAATTACAATATGGTATTAACCAGGAGGGCAGTTTCGTATGAGCAACTCCGCCAGTACCTGCCTGTGTTCTGCAGACCCTAGCACCGTGACTGTCGCTGTGAAGTCACTGTCAGGACTGAGGTCTGTGGGGGACAGGTGATGAGGGGACAGACACCCCACCCCAAAGCTGGGCCCACCTGGATCTAAGGTTCTAGGAGCTTCCTCCAGGTGCAGATGCACTTACTCATCCTCGCAAACAATATCATGGCCTCAAATTCTGAGGCTGTGATCTGTTTCAACCAAGTGCATGTAATAAAAAGAAAGATTCCTCCCCACTAGTGAGAACAGGAATGCAGGCATGCTGAAATTGCATCATTTAGAGATCCAACGAGAGCTGTCCCATGTGTAAATGAGATGCGTGACTCTAGAGGACTTATTCCAACAAGACGCCTCAAATCTGCATCCCTTGGGATTAGCTCTCGCTGTGATAATTTCATTAATGTGTCACAGGAAACCAAAGGAGGAATTGCTCTGGGTAATTGACAGTAATTAGAGCAACCTTCCACCTCTGGTTAGGAAGGTGTCAAAAGAGAAAAATCTGCGGACTCTGACCCTCTGAGTGGCTGGATTGGCGGGTTTGGGGGAGGGAGTGGCAGTGGGTGACATCCCTATCTATAAAGTGGGGCTGGGTGAGTGAGGGGCACAGAGAAGCTTGTGCAAAAGACATTGCATATGTAAAGCACTCAGACATCAGCACCCCACTGGGTTTGTATTGTGGCTGTAGCCCTTGCCCAGACCACCCCCTCTGTTCCCCGGACTCCCCCACACTCACTGCAGACTCTCCCACCCACCTGAATCCTGGTCCCTTTGCAGTGGAGGTAATCTGGGCTCACTTCCCTGTTCATCTTCCTGCTGCAGCTGGTTTTTCAACTTCTCACCCACCAGGCCACATTCTCCTTAGAACCCACCCAGTTCTTCTCTACCATCCAGAAACTGTCCAGCCCCTGCCCCGCTCCCCAACCAGGCATGGGAGTCCCAGCTCTGGCACAATTGCCAACACTGTACCCCCAAAGAAACCCCTCAATTAGAGGACATAATATAGTTTCTTCTTCCAAATAATTTCACCAGAGGTGATTAGGGGATACGGAACATGTTTCTAGTTTCTGTATCTGCTCCACTCAATAACTTGATCAATGGCAGAAGCTTAGCAGCTCAAGGTTGCGAGGAATCTTAAAGGTCATCTGAACTACTACAGCAGCCCGTGCGGGAACCCACGCCCCCAAGTCCAGCCTCGGAACAACCCAGCAGCGAAGCACTTGCTCCCTCCCAAGTCAGTAAATACCATCAGTGCCTGTTAGCCTTTCACAAAGCACATAGAATATTTGCTGAATGAATAACAAAAAGAACGAAAGAAGGAATGGTAGCAATAAAGACAGAGGAGCAGATACTGTAAAGTCACTACTCCTGAGACCCAGCGATCCACACCAGCCCAGAGCTGTTAATGTCACTGGGCTCTGAACAGTCCCCCCCAACCCGGGACTAAAATTTTAGGAGGCTGGAATTTTCCTAGGAGCAGGCAACTTCCAGGATTCTGACATAACCCCCTTGTGATACCCAGAAGCTGCTGGTGCCCCTTGGCCCCCACCCACAATCTCCCCCATGCACAATGTCCCCAGCATAAGCCTTGGGGCACCTTTCTTACCTGTGGTCACAGAAGAAGACAGGCCATTCAAGGGCTGCAGAGAGCCGTCCTGGCTTGGTGATTCTGGGCAGCTAACAAAAGTCCCCCCAGAAACAGAGTGGGGGGTACAGAATGGTCACTTCATTTCATGGTCAGAGGCTGAGGCTTGAGGGTGTGGGAGACACCCTGTTGCGATGAGGGAGACTGTGGGCGGGTCGGTGGGCTTCCTGGGGACGGCTGGACAAGCTCTGCAGACAGGTCAGTTCCCCGGGGGCTGCCCGGCTCTGACAGCCAGAGGGGGCTTCCTGCAGGTGCCACATCTTTGTGGCTTCATGAGGAGGGCAGCTTGGAGAGCCGGCACGAAGGAGTGGGCAGGTAGAACCCAAGCCTGACCCCAGGAGGGGCCAAGGGCTTAGCAAACAAGCACATGGGCTCACGTTCTCCTCTCCCTCCCTCCCTCCCTCTGTCTCTCTCTCTCTCTCTCACACACACACCCTCTCTGGAGGGGGAACGAGGAGCAGGAGGAGGAGCCTGTGACTGTTCAGTCTGTGTCCAGTGGGGACAGGCGCAGACCTGCTTTCCCGCTGTCCACTTACTGTGATGTGCCCCGGCATCATTGCCTGGGACCCCTGAGCGGCAGGGGAGACGCTCCTGGGACCCGGGCTGTCCCTGGCCGCCAGCCCACAGTCCTCTCCTGCCCCTTCTCTCCTGTAGGACCCCCTTTCCCCACCCATCCACCCACAGGACCACTGAGTCACTTGCCTGCCACCTCCTCAGCCTCCTCGAAGGTGACCTTGCCTTGCATGTCCCAGAGAAGCCCCGTTTTCTCGTGTCAAACCGGAATCCTGTTCCTCCTCCCGTGCACGGCGAATCTTGGCCCCTGGGACCTTGAGGGGACCCATCTATTAACAGCCCGGCTTCCTCGGACCTTCCCTCCCCTCCCTGCTGCGTCCTTCCCCTCAGCCCCTAAACAAGCTCATCGCCCCACCCTCAAATCTCTCTGGGTTCCGCCTCCCCCTCAAGCTCTCTCGTCTCCCTTATTTTGTTCAAAGCAAAGGCTGGGGACAGGGACAGCCGAAGTTTGATTTCTGACTCTGCTCTTTAAGAGCCACACGATCCCGGTCAGGTTCTTACACTTCCTGTGCCTCAGTTTCCTCGCATGTCAAAGGGGGACAGGAACAATGGCTCCTGCCCCGCAGGCCTGTTAGGAGGAGTGAATGAGCTGTAACAGCATGAACAAAGTGCCCGGAACAGCGGGACAGCGCACGGCACATGCAGACACACACATGGGCACGTGCATTGCACTTACACCCGCACATGTGGATGCTACTATCAGCTTTTGAGAAAATTAAAAGACATAAAATGTAAAAAATCGTAAACACCCGTTAGCAGATCCATGACGATCACGTGCCAAGTACTGGGAAGCTTCGCTCACTCAAGTCTCAGCACCCAAGGTCCAAACCACCTCCCTCACCCCCCTGTGATCGAGATAACGGTCCTCCCTCCCCAGTGCACATCTCAAGGCCTTGGGAAAAGAAGTAGCTCATGGGAACTTCCATATCAGGATGGCGAGCAGGTCGTACATAAAGAAATTCATTCCCACATCCCTATTCCCCTGAGTCTCCCGTCACATTGCACGAAATTCTGGCATCTCGTCTTCACCTTACATGGATGACCAATTGAGCAACTGTTCATACCCTGCCCAGCTGTTCGGATTTGTAGACTAAACCAGAGTCTCTAGAAAGCCCACCCTCCTCGTCAGCCAGACTCTGCTTCAACTCTCTGTCTCTGGTCTAGTACCTTAACATCTACGTATGTTCCCCAGATTGTGAACACAAATGAGCAGAATCATGCGGAGATTGGGGGGGTCTTGTGTTTCTTCCCAGGTGTCTCCTTGGAACCTGCGTGCTGGGGCATGTGGGAACCCAACTCCAGCTCAGGCTACTCAAGCCCAGAGGCAGAAAGCGGTGGAAGGGCGGGGTGTGTGGAAAGCCAGCTAACCTGGTGCATGTCCTTTAGGCGAGGATGTGTCAACTCAAATAAATGATAGAGGCAAAAATCCTAATCTACGGAGGTTTATTAAGCCAAGATTTTGAGGACGCGCCAGGGAAAAAACGCAAACCACAGATGAGGCGTGGCTGTTTTTCCAAAGGGGAGGTTGGAACCTTTAGAATGTTAAAGCCCTACAGGGAGAAGGGAAAAGGCAGGCAGTGGGTGGGGAGGTGATGAGGAAGCAGTTACATCCGTGTGAGGCCCCCAAAATTTACATTTTATGTAAAATAAGGGAGTGAAGGAAACATCAGTTATGTAGATGTCCCTGGGTCGGTGGAAGAATGTCTGATCCTGTCTTGTCTCCAGCTCTGTTACCTGTGAGATAAACGTGTCACTCGTCATTAGTGTGGGATCCAACAGGCTTTAGTTTTAGGTGCTGGACACAGGTGCCACTTGCATGTCCCTGCTTATGGGATGTCAGCAAGGAAGTTCCTTAACGAGTGGGGCCATCTCTTCACAGGCGCCTGAGCTTTTACCTTCCCTTTGGCATGAGGAGCTAGGGGGTGGCCCTGAGCCTTTGATCTCCTTCTGACAGATGTGCCAGGATTTTCAGTTTAGGCAGGAACAAGCTCATCTGGAAAGAGAAGCATCTTCCATCGACAAGCGAGGCTCTGTGGCATTCGCCAGGGGAACCTACACAATTATTAAAGTCTCATTTCGCCCCAGTCAGTGCTGATGCAATCACTGGGCAAATCCCAGGATCAAAATTTGAACTTGAATTTTAGCCATCTGGGCAGTTAGCAATTTGTGGCATGTCCCGTATGTCTCTTTAAGCATCTCTCCTTCAAAGTGCCCGTGATGTTTTCTCAGCAGAGAGCACAGGAAAGACACTGCTGGGGGAGGAGGAAGAAGAAGTTTCTTGCGATTTCTGGCACAGGTGGGGCAGGGGGGCCTTGCAGTGGTCACTTCTCCGCAGCCGTCTTGACGTGGGAACCAGAGCCCTCGTAGCCGCCCACGGTTGACTGCGGCCAGGCGTCACACGTGAAGCAGACTGCAACACTCCTTTAGAGAAGACTGGCAGAGATCGCCAAGAGAGCAACTGTAGACAAGGAAGAGAAGCAGCCCAAGGACTGGCTTCTTGTTTAGAGGTCAGGGAAGCGACTGCGGAGCCATCAAAGAAACCAAGCAGGAGGTGAGGCAAAACCAAGCGGGAGAAACCCAGCAGCCTGTGTCTTTGGTTTGGTTTTGTTTTTGCTTTTTAAAATTTCGCTAGATTTAGGGTGTATGCATGCAATATTCTGTTGCATGTATACATCGTATAGTGGTGGGATCTGGGCTTTTGGTGTACCCATCAATCAAGTGTTGTCCATTGCATCCCATAGGTGAGTTTTCATCCCTCGCCCCTTTCTCCCTCCCCCTGTTTGAGTCTCCAAGGTCCATTATACCACTTTGTGTGCACTGTGTAGCCATAGTTTAGCTCCCACGTTTAAGTGAGAGCATGTGGCATTTATTTTTCCATTCCTGGATTAGTTCACTTAGGATAATGGCCTCCAGTTCCATCCAAGTTACTGCAAATGACATTATTTCACTCTCTCTTATCACTGAGTAGTACTCCACAGTATGTGTACATAAATATTAAAATTACCAGACGTAGGGATCGGGCTTTACATTGCAAAAAGACATCCAGTTCCCATAGCCCAGTTGGGTAAGCTCTTATCTCCCTGTACCTTGGGTAGCAGAAAACACAGGTGCCACATGACTCACGAAAAAGAACAGAGCACAGTAAAATGCAACTGAGACCTTTAATCTTTGCTTAAGCAATTCAGCCAGAAAGTTCTGTAACTCACAAGGTATAAAATATTCCAGGCAGGGCACGGTAGCTCACGCCTGTAATCTTAGCACTCTGGGAGGCCAAAGCAGGGGGATCACTTCAGCTCAGGAGCTCGAGACCTGCCAGAGCAAGAGGGAGACCCCCATCTCTACTAAAAATAGAAAAATTAGCCAGGTGTGGTGGCACATGCCTGTAGTCCTAGCTACTCAGGAGGCTGAGGCAGGAGGATCGCTTGAGCCTGGGAGTTTGAGGTTGCTGTGAATTAGGCTGACACCATGGCACTCTAACCCAGGCAACAGAGCAAGACTCTGTTTCAAAAAATAAAAATAAAATAAAATAAATAAAAAATAAAATACTCCAGACAAGAGCTATTTACTAGTTAACTGCTCCTGAATAAATAAAAGGTCCATGTGATAGCTTAACCAAAGAAGAAAGCGGAGTCTCATATTTCTAAGTTTCTTATTTTTCTTCCCAAAAGAAGGATTTATAAAATCCATTTCTGTAGGCATGTCCTTCCTCCTCACTTTGCTACTTTTATAAACAGTATTTATGTATTCACAAACAATACTGTACCAGATGCAGAATTCAGATGCAGGCAACAGAAATCACTGTAGCTATTTTACATAGAAAGAGAAGAAAGGAATTTAAGATGGGAGATTAGGAGCCTACAAAATCTTTGAAGGCAATGGAAGAGTGAGCTCCAGCCTGCACGTTTAGGAAGGACTCCCAGAAAATACCACCACTGAACTAAAAGCTGCTACCTTGCCCCAGGCAGCTGGAAACCATGAAGCAAGAGAAGGGTCAGCCTGCCTCCCTAGAACAAACCAGCCCAGAGTGAACTCATCGCTCTTGTGGACCCAATCGATGATCAGGAGACCTAACGACTGTACCAGACCTCTGGATTTCAGTAAGCTATCTGACAACCTCTCACAACATTCTCAAAGCTAAATGGTAGAGAATATCTTGAATAAATTCACAGACAACACATTCAAGAGTGAGGTCTTGGGCAAGCATGGTGGTTCACTCCTGTAGTCCTAGCACTTTGGGAGGCCAAGGCAGGAGGATCTCTTGAGTTCAGGAGTTTGAGGCTGCAGTGAGCTCCAATGGTGCCACTGCACTCTAGCCAGGGCAACATAGCTAGACCCTGTCTCAAACAACAACAAGAAAAGAACAATGTCTTCATTGTCTAGAGCTGTGCTCTTGGCAACTTGGAGCATTAGGTAAAAGCACATTTTTTAAACTCCTAGAGCTACACCACAAAGGCATGAGGGCTCCAACATCCCCTACACAAGCACACCTCGAGGACGCCCAACCAAGGTTTTAATTTTTCTAGGAACATAAATGAGCCAATAATGTGGAAATTGGCTATTAAATACAAACCTCAAACGTTTTTAGGCAGCAGTGATTACAAGTAGAAAGTACAAAGGGAAAATGATCGCCCGAATGTATTTCTTCCAAGACTCATTCCACGAGAGATTGGAATCTAAGTATCCTGGGCTGGCACATCACACCAGAGGCATAATATTTTATTTTCGGAACACATTTGGCCTTGGCAAAGAAAATGTGCCCAGAGGAGCCATCAGGATAGTTGGGGATCTGTAAACAGGTGTCCTGAGACTAGAAAAGTTGGGCAGCAAAGCTATTAGTTTACTGGATATGCCAACCAAAGCAAACACAGGATGTAAAAACTGGGTGAAAAAGAGTCTGACAACACACAACAAAGACACACACACACGTTCCCTTCCAGTGGTCAGCCTGTCCAGGAGGCCCGGGGCAGGGTCCACCTCTTCAAGCATGTCCTATGAGAGTGCGCGCGGGGAAGTGGGGGTAGGGGACTCTGGACTTTTGTTTGAGACCAGGGCAGGGGCGGAGGGAGCAGAGGCGGGGCCTGAGCGGGTCTGGGGCAGGGGGCGTGGCCGGGGCGGGTCCTGAGCGGGAGCGGGGCAGGGGGCGTGGCCGGGCGTGGTCCGCGTGGGCCCGAGGCAGGGGGCGTGGCCACGGCGGGGCCTGAGCGGGCCCGAGGCAGGGGGCGTGGCCGGGGTGGAGCGGGAGGCCGCAGTCCCTGGCCCCCGCCATCACTGGCCTCTCCGAGCGCTTGGTGCCTCGGCGGGAGGCTCCGTCCCAGGCGGCCATGGCGCTGCGTGTGGCCGTGTTCGACCTCGACGGGGTGCTGGCGCTGCCCGGGGTCTCTGGCGCCCTGGGCCGCACCGAGGAGGCCCTGGCTCTGCCCAGGTAAGGGGACCCGGCGCCGCCGCCCGCGCCTGGTCCGTGCGGTTGCAGGCGGGATCCCTGCCGCGAAGTGGCCTTTCTGGACGTCAGCCCTGGTTTCAGATTGCTTCGGGGCGAGAGCCCTGCCAACCATTAAAATAATTACCTGGCCCTGAAATACCAGTGTAGGTTATTAGAGCCATTGCCTTTCTGAATGCTCAGTAATTAAACTTGTCAAGGACTCCAAAACTGCCCTCTGTGTTGAACTTTTCCGAAAGTGAGAGGAATTACTCGCTGAGCTATCTGCTGCCTGATTAGTTCTATCTAAGGCAATGGGCCTTAAAGACGTGCGCGGAGATTTAGAAGGAGAAAGTTCTTTGCAAAGGTGTGGGCTGCAGTTTTACTTAATATAATAGCGAACTACAGAAACAGCCCAAAGCCTAATCACTGGGAAATGGGAAGGCACCCACCAATAAATGTGGTGTTTAGGATGAGAGTTCAGTGACATCAGAAAATGTCTGTTATCATACACGAAAAAAGCCCAACCCACCAGAATGTAAAACCATGTATACAGTATGGTTTCAGCTATGGAAAAAAGCTACATGTAGAAAAATGTCTGGAAGACATATACCAAAATATCCCTGGGATTATTAATTCCAGGTGGGATTATTAATTCCAGGTGGGATTATGAATGATTTTCTTTATTTTTCTACTTTGTTTTGTTATTTTCCAGCTTCTTAATTTGCAAACATATATTACTCCTACAATCAGAGGGGAGAGAAGCATATTTATTTAAAAAGTTAAAAAAGAAAGAAAGGTGGGCCAGGTGCTGTGGTTCCCATCTGTAATCTCAGCACTTTGGGAAACTGAGGCCTGTGACAGGAAGATCTCTTGAGGCCAGGAGTTCCAGACCAGCCTGGGCAACATAGTGAGACCACATCTCTACAAAATTTTTTTTACAAAATAGCTAAGCATGGTGGCATGTGCTTTTAGTCCTAGCTACTAGGAAGGATGAGGCAGGAGGATCACTTGAGCCCAGCAGTTTGAGGTTATGGTGAGCTACGATGGTGTCACTCACTCCAGCCTGAGTGACAGAGTGAGACCCTGTCTCTAAAAAACGAAGAAAGAAAAGAGAAGTCATTCTGGCAATACCCAAGATAGAGGAGGAAGAGCACATTCTAAAGTATTGGCAAGATTAAGGGCAGAGTGGAAGCTTTGCATTCTGAGAGTTCTGCCCATCTAAGGCACTCTAGAATTCTTATGACACCAAGGCCGACAGGTGTATATATAGTATACTATATAAATATATGTATAAGTATGTATAGTATATACATAGTATGCTGTATAAATTAGAAAAGGCTCACATCTGCAAGCACACCAGGCCAAAAGTGGACTCAGCACCCCCCACTTTACAGATGTGGAGACTGAGGCTCGGGGAGGGGATTAATTTGTTGCAGATTATACAGTAGTTAGCCGTAAGTGGCTCTAGAACCAATTTTTCTGTGGCCCAGTCTAGGGTTCTTTCCTCTCTGGTTAATTATGACTTTCCACCTCCCTGGCTAGTTCTGGGAAAGAAAGATCTCAATCTGTCCAGGGTGAGTTATCTGACGTTGCTCTAAATTACATCCTCCCTTTATGACATGCTTAGGATTTCTCCCAGCTGCCATAAAACAGGCCACAGCAAAGCTGGCTGACCTCAGGAGTTCATAGCATATGACCTTGGCCTTATTAGCCTGTCAAGTTTGTGAACCAACCTTGAAGGTATTAATTCAGAAGGTGAAGATGAGGGGCCTACCTTGCAATGGGCATTTTCAACATGTTTCCTATCTGGTATGAAAACTCAGACATCCACGAGGAGCCAGTGTTCATGATGAAGGCAGTGCCGAAAGAGGTACGACTTTCCAAGGTGGCCGGAGGCAGGGGTGGGAAAGTCTGAGCAGGAATATGAGGAAGGCCTTCATGGAGGAAGATTGATAGGAGGTTGCTAGGGAGAACTTTCCAAGTAAGGGGAACATGATGTGCAAAGGCTGGGGAGATGGAAAGCATGGAGTGTGCACGAGAACACTGAATATTCCAGACTAGCCAAACAGGAGTTGCGGTGGGGGAGGGAGATGGAAAAGGGGGTTGGCCCACATCGTGGTGCAGCATGAAAGCTGGTGCATGAGCACGGAACCGACTCTGATGGCCGGTGGGGAGTCCTTGCCTTTTTTTGAGTCAGGTTGGAGAGGAAGTAATATAATTGGAGCTCTGAGTCAAGGTAGCCAATGGTGGGAGTGATGGATTGAAGAAATTGATTATTTGAGTCTAGAGGCTCATGGGAGGATTGCTTGAGTTCAGGAGTTCAAGACCAGCCTGTGCAAGAGCGAGACCCCGTCTCTACTAAAAAATAGAAAAAACTACCTGGGCAGGGTGGTGAGAGCCTGTAGTCCCAGCTACTCGGGAGGCTGAGGCAGGAGGATTGCTTGAACCCAGGAGTTTGAGGTTGCTGTGAGCTAGGCTGATACCACGGCACTCTAGTCTGGGCAACAAAGTGAGACTCTGTCTCAAAAAAAAAAAAAATTCTAATGATAAAATATTCAGGTGACAAAGAGTAGGAAAGATAATTCCTCCTTTGGGACATTTCCTTTGAGGTACAAATTGATGGACTCTAGATATAATGCTAAGTTTTAGGAGTTCAATTGTGTAAAATTCACAAAAGGATTATAGTAGTCAACAGTGTACGTTAAATTTCATGTATAGGTAGTATTTTGTGGAAGACCAAAGAGGTTACAAAGTGTAAGCAATATAATTGAATTTAAAATGATTGCTGGGAGGGGAAATGGGAAGTTATTGTTTAGTGGGTACAGAGTTTTAGATGGGAGGATGGAAAGTTCTGGACATGGATGGTGGTGACAGCAGCTATACAAGTGTGAATGTGCTCCACGACACTGAACCACACCCCTAAAAATGGTTCCAGTGGTCAATTTCATGGTATGTATATTTTACCATAATAAGAAAGTGATTGCTGAATTTCCAACTTATTAAAACTGAGAATCAGTATTTTGAATGAAAATTATATGAGGTACACTGATAAAGTTCTGAGTCATCGGGTACAACCTCCTTGCAGTTGAGAACTTAAATTCCCTCTTCACAGCTAGCCCTGAGACTTTTTAAAAATTTTGATCTGGCCGGGGGCGGGGGCTCACACCTGTAATCCTAGCACTCTGGGAGGCTGAGGCGGGCGGATCGTTTGAGCTCAGGAGTTCGAGACCAGCCTGAGCAAGAGCGAGACCCCGTCTCTACTAAACATAGAAAGAAATTATACGGACAGCTAAAAATATATATAGAAAAATTACCCGGGCATGGTGGCGCATGCCTGTAGTCCTAGCTACTCAGGAGGCTGAGGCAGGAGGATTGCCTGAGCCCAGGAGTCTGAGGTTGCTGTGAGCAAGGCTGACGCCATGGCACTCACTCTAGCCCGGGCAACAGAGTGAGACTCTGTCTCAAAAAAAAAAAAAAAAAAAATTTTTTTGATCTACCTTTAAATTGGCTGGAAATCTTTCTTGAATCATTTTTTTCCAGGAAAGGTATGTGATGGTAAACTATTAGTTTTACATGTCTGAGAATCTTTCTGCTGCCTTCATGCTTGTAGAATAAGTCGTGTCTGGGGATAGAATTTTTTTAGCCATTGTATGTTTTTGTCTCAAAGTCTGGTGAGCACTGCTCCAAAATTTTCTGACATTTAAAGTTGCAGAACACTGAACTGTTTTTCTTTTGAGTATAATCTGTTTTCCTACTAGGTGGTTTGTTGCATTTTTTTATCCTAGAAATTGAGACGTTTCTCCAACATATGCCTGCTGTGGTTTGTGGGTTTGTTTTTGTTTTGTTTTGTTTTGTTTTGTTTTCATTAATTTTGCCTGGTCCTTGGTTACTTGGTGGGTACTTTTGTTCTTAGGACTCAAATCTTCCTTCAGTCCAGAGAAATTTTCCCCCATGAGTCCTGTGATCTGACCTGGAATTCTTATTGTTTGTTTATTGAAAGAATTTGCCTTCCCACAGGAGAAAGGAAAAAAAAAAACCACAACTTTTTATCTGAGGTATGCCAGGACTCCTTTAAATTATCAGGGGCCAGAGAAGCATTTAACATGTGACAGCAGTCACATCCCATTTCCCCCTTGAGCTGAATAATTACCTCTTGAAGCTGCTGGCTATGCAGGCTCCAGACTAACCCACTCCAGGTGGCCTTAAATGCCACACCCTGGACTCCATAACTCACACGTTATAGTTCAACAATGAATAGCCAATTGCTCATCAATGCTGTCTCTAAACCAGCGAGAGTTCCTGCTAGACAGCTTTGTGTCAGCCCACTCCTTGTTCCCTTTTGCCTCGAAAAATCTGCTTGTAAGACAGGCTGCACAGAGCCCTGCCCAAGGCAACTTGGAGTGTGTCCTCCTCCCTGGCTGCAGTCCCCAACTTTGGCCCAAATAAACTCTCAATGTTAATCTTGCCTCAGCTTTTTCCTTTAGGTCAACAAAACAGATCTCATTTTTGGGCTCATAATTTTAATTCCTTTCCCATTGTACTCTGCCAGGGTTCTGCCAGGTGGTTTCCCATGAGCGGCTTCTCCTCTGAGTGTATTTTTCATTTAGTTTACGGTCACGTATCCTCAGCTGGGTGGCTCCTCGCGGGCAAAGAGCCCAACCTGAACTGCGCTGTCACTTCCCAGTCCCTGGGAAAGCCTGGCTTTCTCGTGGCGGTTTCTCAGGGAATACAAAGTGTCTGTCCCCACATGCTGCCATGATAAAGCCATTGGAATGTTCAAGATGTCGTTTCTTTGTGTCTTCCCAGAGGCTTTCTGAATGAAGCTTTCCAGAAAGGAGGCCCGGATGGTTCCAGTGCCCGCCTCATGAGAGGAGAGATCACATTTTCCCAGGTGAGGAGGTCACCACTCAGACCCCCTTGGGCAGGCATTCTCTGCCTACATGCTCATGTTCCGCGTGGACCGTAGCTCACTGAGCACCGGGCCACCTCTTCCTCATCCGTGTACCCCTGACAGCACGGGACTCACAAGGCTGATCTGGAAGGCCTGGGGACGTAAGCAGAGGCATTTAAGACTGGTTTGGAGTTTTGGGGCCAAGCAGAGGGAAACTTCCAGCCCCTCAAAGGTGTACGCCACGAAGCGACCACAGCCAGAGCAACTATTTTAGGGCAGGGCCACTAGGTCTGTGAATTCAGTAACCATCTAATGGGTGGACAGGTTTGGAATCAGAGCTCCCACTTACAGACCATGTGACCACAGCAAGTTACTTAACTTCTTCAAATCTCAGTTTTGCCATCTCTAAAATGGGGTTGATAATGCCACCCATTTCATCGGTTGTTGTGAAGCATAGAAAGTGCTTAGCACAGCGCCTGGCACATACTACATGCTTAAAAAAAATAGTAATTATTATTGTTAGCATAACACCAATTATTTTTAACAAAGTAACCGGGATCTAACCACCACTTGAATTCTCAACTAGTGCCTCTCTAAGAAGAAAGGCTATTGGGAATGTACTTATAAGTATACAGATAAAACATTCTAATATATATATTTTTTTAATTTTATGAATTATAGCCAGCCATCACTCTGTCAGAAAACTTGGGACCCACCATGATAGCAAACACCCACTGTTTCTGCACAGGTGAATGTAGTATTAATGTGGGGAGTATTGCAGTCACTTTAAAACACACACACACACACACATACACACACATCATGGCAAATGGTGAATGAAAACTGTGATGAGGCCGGGTGCGGTGGCTCACGCCTGTAATCCTAGCACTCTGGGAGGCTGAGGTGGGCAGATCGCTTGAGCTCAGGCGTTTCTTGACCAGCTAGAGCAAGAGCAAGATCCTGTGTCTAATAGAAAAAATTAGCCAGGTGTGGTGGCACATGCCTGCAGTACCAGCTGCTCGGGAGGCTAAGGCAGGAGGATCGCTTGAGCCCAGGAGTCTGAGGTTGCTGTGAGCTAGGCTGACACCACGGCACTCTAGCCTGGCAACAGAGTGAGACTCTGTCTCAAAAAAAAAAAAACAAAAACAAAACAAAAGAGATTCCAGAGAGCTAGCTAGCCGCTTCCACCAGGTGAGGACAGTGAGATGGCATTGTCTCTGAACCAGGAAGTAGATTCTTACCAGACACTGAATCCACAGGTGCCTTGATCTTGGACTTCCCAGAGAGGCAGCCTGGCCTAGCTGATGTGTGAGCTGAGGCTCAACTGTGAGAAATAAATTTCTGTTGTTTATGAGCTACCCAGCCTCTGGTATTTTATTACAGCAGCCCAAACAGACTAAGACAGGATCTTAGGAATAGTGCAGTCACAGTGTGTAAATACACCACCGTTTGTCCAGGCTGCTGTTAGTGAGCATCGGGGTAGTTTCCAGTTTGGGACTCTTAGGAATAGTGCAGCTCTGAACATTTTTGTCCATGTGTTTTGGGGAACATATGTTGACATTTCCAGTGGGTATGTGCCCAGGAGAGGAATTGCCTGGTTACAGGGAATGCATATGTTCGGATTTAGTAAATACCACCCGAGCTTTTCTGAGTGGTCGTACCAATCGTATCATCAATTCACTTTGACAGTGGGCACCGCTCATGGAAGAAAACCGCAAGAAACACTGTGAGGCCTCTGGAATCCACCTCCCCGAGGATTTCTCTATCAGTCAAATCATTGGCAGGGTGATTTCAGCAAGGAAGATCAACCGGCCCATGCTCCAGGCAGCTGTCGCTCTCAGAAAGAAGGGTAAGGGTCTGATACCGGCCATTCTCTGGCCCGACCACACCGAATCCTCAGGAGGGTTAGGTCAGAATCCAACTATGTGTGTTTTGAGATTGTAGATCTTCTGGGCCTCGATGGAAAGCTGTTCTTAAAACATGGCCCCAAAGCAAGCTTGATCAAATGGCAAAACCCAGTACTATTGTTAATAGAATAGCTGGAAAAATGATAGAATTTTATCTAATGAAGCGATTTGTACCAGTGACTATCTTGTGAGCAAAATTCTCTCCTTCCATGGTACTAGTGATGACCTGACCTTCTCTCATAGTGATAAAAAAACAAAGCCTTTTAAGCAACTGTGATTTTTCTCAGCCCCTGGGTGTCAGAGTGGCTGAGCTATGAGCTGGCTGACATCGGTGACATCGGCTCAGATGATGTCACGTGATTTAAGACACGAGATCACGTTTACCCATAGGCATGTATTCAGTGTCAGTGCACTGACACTTCCTAGCCACACTGGAAACCATCCACTCCCATATCAGCAGACCTACCTCGTGTGACTAAGCCGCCCCACGTCCATAATCCTCCCTCGGATTATGTGGGAAGAGTGTCACCAACAACCCACCCCGGTCTTGTTTCCAGCACCACCTGGTTCTCACCCTTGCTGGTTAGGCAGATGAAGCCAGCGGATAACACTACCTCTATGTATGTTTCTCCAGTTTTGGGATGACAGCCCAGTCCCATAGCCAAGGCAGATGTTTTGAAATGTAATTGAGCAGAGTTTGCAACAGCATAGGCTAGAAGGAAGATGGGGCCTTCGCTGTGAGCGTCTGGGCAGCTCGTGACTTGTCTGAGCTTTGTTTGCTTGGCAGCTCGTGACTTGTCTGAGCTTTGTTTGTTCATCCGTGAGTACGGGACAGCGAGATCTGTCCTGTCCACTGCAAGGTACTGAGCAGCAAATGAGATGACAATGCCCAAACACTGCTCCACAGCTGTAAGGAGGAAGGGGTGGTAGTGTCCCCATCTGGGCTTCTGAAAGCCCTCAATGACCTCAGCTCACTCTCATGTCTGTGTCGGGAGGTATTTATGGGTAAAGATGATTTTTCCCCCTTGTCACTTGAAAGCTGGGCGAAAAGAGATTGACGTAAGTGAGCAGGACCCCGCTCAGTCCCATTATTGGGGGCCCCGTGGGGCACCCCGGGCATCCCAAGGCAAAGCTCTGGTCCATTTACTGGTGACTTTTCGCGCAGGATTTACAACCTGCATCCTCGTCAACAACTGGCTGGACGACCGAGCCGAGCGAGGCGGCCTGGCCCGAATGATGTGCGAACTGAGGCCGAACTTTGACTTCCTGATAGAGTCGTGTCGGATCGGAATGGCCAAGCCTGACCCTCAGATCTACAAGTTTGCCCTGAACACCCTGAAGGCCAGCCCCAGTGAGGTACATAGATGCTTCCTTCCAGGGGAGAAGAATGTTCCAGAGATATTACAACCAAAGAAAACTTGAGGTGTGAGCAGGTGGGGTACATCTGGGGGGCCTGGCAGCACAGTTCTAGGTCTGCTTCTGCCAGCCCACGACTTCTCCTAAAGGACTGTTAGCCATCTTTCCTTCTAGAAAGTTCTACCAGAGGTGGGCATCTGTCTCCTTCTTGTGGCTCTCACAGGACTTTGGTCAAAACAAGCATCGTCAAAAGCTGTTTACCAGCTGCCTCGGTTTTCTTGCGAAGAAACAGGGACCCTGGGAGGCCTTCCCAAGGCCACAAGGCTAGTCAGGGTCCCCCAGCAAAGGGCAAGAGGGGGTGGGCCCTGGTTCTGCCACAGTCTCCTACCAGGCACCCCGTGCCCCTGAAGCCTGTTCTTACACTAGCTCCAGAGATCGTGTCCCCTGAAGAGCTGTTCTCATAGCCTCTCCCTGCTCTGATCTTCAAAAGGTGGTTTGGCCAGGATTACATTTCTTCCTCTCCTGTTTCTGACCCTCCCTGGCCGGCCCCGCCTCCCCCACGAGCTGATCAGAGCAAACCCTAAACCCTGGGCTCTTTCCTTGGGATCCCCACTGGGCCCCATCCCTGACGCCAGGGTCCCCTCCTGGACTTCTGTCCTGCCCTACTCCACACCTGGAGTCGGCAGGCAGCGCTCTGAGTCTACATGTGCATGTGCACAGATGGAGCAGGCTTTTGGACTGGGTGAGCTGCTTAGGATTCTAGGCTGCCCTTGTCCAAGACTGTAAATAAATTCACCCATGCTTTCTTCTGTAACTCCCAGAGTCGGTCTGTCTTTTCTTTCTTTCTTTCCTTTGAAATGTAAATCTTTGATCCTTTCAGAAGCTGTTTTGGGGCAAGATGTAGTACAAGGATCCAATTTTCCCCCCAAACAGTTAACCAGTTATACCAATGCCATTTTTTTTCTTTTTTTTTTTTCGCCGGGCTGTGGCAATACCAATGCCATTAAATAATCTTCCTCACTAACTGGACATCTTTGACACCTTCATTAGAAACAAATTCTCCTTTGTATTTGAGTATATTTCTACGCTCTCTCCTAGTTTATCGATATGTCTATTTCTTTTCTAGGACCAAACTCTTCTACCTTTTGTAGCTTCAGAATTTGTTTTATTGTCTGCGCTCATTGGAATTTTCTTTTCCAGACGTTTTTTTTGGTCTATTCACACCTGTTGATTTTCCCAGATGAATTTTAAGTACCATCTTGACAAGTGTTTATCCTCTCCTAATCTTGCAGATTCAGAATTGGCTGAAACCAATAGGTATATGTGGGGACATATTTATCTGTGTTTTTATGTGTATGCTTATGTAATTAGATGTTTTCAGTTTTAAGAGTAAATGGTTACATTGAAAGAAAAAGAATTTTTAATATCTTTATCATAAAATAACCCCTGTTTGCAACTTAATGTGTTTCTTTCTGGTGTTCTCCCCCTTGCTGTTTTGGGTTCAGGTTGTTTTCTTAGATGACACCGGGGCTAATCTGAAGCCGGCCCGGGACTTGGGAATGGTCACCATCCTGGTCCACGACACTGACACGGCTCTGAGAGAACTGGAGAAAGTGACCGGGGTGCAGGTAACTTGACCTCTGAGTAGCTCAGGCTTCCCGCCACTCGGCTGGAGTGTGCATACGCGGCAGAGAAAACTGCGAGTGGAGAAGCCAGTATCAGTGGGGTTCATTGCTGTGTGCGTGACCCCAGGTGCCCTCTGCATGGGGTCTATCAATATCCTTGAAGAACATCTTGTTTCTTTCTCTGCAATCAATGCACAGGGAAACAGATGCTCTGAGAGCAAGAATTTGGACTAGTCTTGGTGCCAGAGTCGGGGGACCAAGACAATGGTGGGACATTCAAAGACCCTGACCTTGCTTTTCAGAGTAAATATTGAGAAGTTTTTCTCTAAAGAGCATACCCCCTGCTGGGCTGCCCGAGCCTGCCGCTGGTACTTGGTGCAACCCTTTAGCCCCACCAGGCGCACAGCCTTTGGCAGTCAGAGGGAAGCCTCTTTAGAGGAGGACGGGACACCCTTAATGACATCCTGAGGCTGATAGGGTTTTGCCTGCCTCCCAGGTCTGAGGCACCTTGTACTTTTGGGGTGACCTAAGATCGATAACCTCACTGAGTCCACAGGCTCCTGCAAAGCGCAGCGCCCGGGTCCCGTCAGCACAGGGGAGGAGGGCAAGGGGCTGGGGTGCTCGGCTAACCCAAGGCCACACAGCCATTGCTTCAGGGGGACCCGTGTTAGTTTGCTTGGGTGGCCGTAACAAAGTGCCACAGACATGTGGCTTCAACCACAGACGTTTCTTTCCTCACAGTCCTGGAGGCTGGAAGTCCCAGATCAATGGGGCCTCTCTCCTTGGCTTGTGGGTGTCCCTCTTCTCCCTGTGTCCTCACGTGGTCTGTCCCCTGTGCCTGTCTCTTTTCTAGTTTCCTCCTCTTATAAGGACACCAGTCAGAGTGGATTGGGGTGCACCCTTGACACCTCATTTTACCTTAATCGTCTCTCTAAAGGCCCCGTCTCCAAACACAGTTCCATTCTGATTTTATCATTTATGTCCCCGTTTTAGAGGTCAGATAACTGAGTCACTGAGGACAGCCAGTTCTTTCTCAGGTGACACCTCAGGATGAAAGATGACAAATCCAGGAGTAGGATTCACAGCACGTCCGGTGCCAGGGTTCAGGCAGAATGAAACAGCTACTTCCATGTGCCCAGTATCTCGTTCCTGTCAATGTCACCTATGGAAACTGATTCCCATAAATGACAGCAGCAGAGGACAGTGCACACCCATGTCCACAGCAGCTTTATGCTCACAGTGGAAAGGTGGAAGCAACCACGTGCCCTTGGGCAGACGAGCGGCTAAACCACGTGGGGTGGTCCCTCCTGATGCCGGTCCCCTGGGGTGCTGGAAACTCAGAGCGTCTGAAAGCGTCTTGCAGGAGGAGGCTGCGGCTGTCTCTCTCACTGTATCTTTCCTACTTGCAGCTTCTCAGTACTGTGGTCCCTCTGCCCACCTCCTGCAATCCAAGTGACATGAGCCACGGGTACGTGGAGGTAAAGGTGAGTAGGCTCTGTCTGTCAGGTGGCTGCGTCCTCTCCAGCCAGGTCACCTGCAATGACCAGCAGAGACGTTTGTTAAATATCGAGGGTAGTTGAACATCCGCTGTTTATAAGGAAATAGTACTGCCCACAAGTCTCATTCCTCAAAAATCAGTAGAAGACATGGACCTCACATCAGATTTATGAAGAGCAGTGTGGCCGGTGTGGCCAGATCCCCACCGGACATCAGGCCTGGGGGCCTTGCGGAGCCTGGTGCTGACGCATGCGCGTCTGGCCTGTGTTGCGGGGAGAACGTGTTTTCATCCGACAGGTATTGATCGAGCGCTTCCTCTGAGCCAGGCAGAGGCCAGATACGAGGGGTGCAGTGGTGAGCGAGACAGACTTGTCCTCAAGGAACCCACACTGGGCATAAAGAGGGGCAGAGGCCATTGAATGCCTGGTGGTCAGGGCTATGGCAGGGCCAAGGCCACCTGCAGAGGGCCCCAGCTCCTGACCCAGCTGGGGGAGCTCACCTGGCCTGCTGGGACAGAGCAGGACTCTGGGACATCCTCGTGGGGTCACTCGGGGATCTTCCTTCGTTTGTCGTTGGCCCCATTTAAATGGGAATGGAGCTAAAGCTATGGGTCAGCTCGTGAGCAAACAAGGCCAGACAGTGGCTCTGGAGCCAGATATACCCAGCGTGACTCCTGGCGTTGCCACTTAACTGCGATCGCAGTCTTGGGCAAGCATCCTGTCACTGTGATTCTCAGTACCCACAGCTCTGTTGAGGAGATGATGGTAATACCCAACAGTACACGTAGACCACGGGGCACAGTACCCAGCACCTGCGTCTCCACAAATAGTAGCTGAGGAGCAGGAGGGCCGGTGGTCTTGGAGGCCTGCTGCCCCGGAGCACAACCTCACAGATACTGAGTGTTGGCGCTTTGCCCGGCACAGAGAGAAGTGCCGAGAAGCATGCAGCGCCTTCCTGACCCCAGGGATTTCGCGGTGTAATGAGATGGACATTCACAGCCCTGTGGCTGCAGCACAGAACGAGGCCCCTGCAGAGTGGCTGTGCCCAGAAGTGCTCAGAGTGGCGGGGGAGGCAGCCCCGTAAATGCAAAGTGGGCATCTAAGGCTGAGTGGGATTGGAATCGTAAGGACAGGCTTTTCTGGGACTGAAAGCTAGTGGTCGGCGTCACTGCGGTCCCTCCTGAAGGGGCGAATGTTTTCTCTCTGGTAGTGAGCGGGACTGAGGGTCATTTTGCCCGGGGCTGGGGGCTGGGTTGTGACCTGTAGTCTTCCCCACCAGGGACAGGGTTATTCTGGCAATCTTCCCCAGGCTTGCGTGTCCAGCCAGTTTCATGAGATTCTTCATCTGGCCTTGCAGGAGTGTGATCAGAACTGCATTACGGGCCGGGCGCGGTGGCTCACTCCTGTAATCCTAGCATTCTGGGAGGCCGAGGCGAGATCGTTTGAGCTAGGAGTTCGAGACTTACCTGAGCAAGAGCAAGACCCCGTCTCTACTAAAAATAGAAAGAAATTATATAGATAGCTAAAAATATGTATAGAAAAATTAGCCGGGCATGGTGGCACATGCCTGTAGTCCCAGCTACTCTGGAGGCTGAGGCAGGAGGATCCCTTGAGCCCAGGAGTTGGAGGTTGCTGTGAGCTAGGCCGATGCCACAGCACTCTAGCCTGGGCAACAGAGTGAGACTCTGTCTCAAAAATAAATAAATAAATAACATCAAGTGGGGTCTTTAGCTGAGAAAGCTGGGTCATGTGAGATCCCACTCCCCTCTCTCCTCCACAGCCCGGGGTCCATCTGCATTTTGTGGAGCTGGGCTCCGGCCCTGCCGTGTGCCTCTGCCACGGATTTCCTGAGAGCTGGTTCTCTTGGAGGTACCAGGTAAGGAAAACCAGGGAAGCTGGACCCCAGTCAGGGGTCAGGGGGAGTCTCTATGGTGTGGCCCAGCCTGGAATAATGTCATGAAAGAGCTGAAACCTGACAGTAAAGTATTCTTGTCTCCAAAGTATGACCATGATGCCTTAGAAATGTTGGCTTCAGATCTCAGAGCTGTGCTAGATCTTGGGGTACCTTCCTTCGCACGTTAGAACAAGGGCAGACTTCTTCACGACACTCTACGCCACCTGCTGAGAAATCTTTGTAGTGAACGTAGACATCTCCAAGGGCTTTGCTAGAAAGGTGCTCTCTTAGATGTGGCATTTATGCAGTGCACAAACCCTACCACCATCCATGGCAGCCCTATCCAGGCGGGCTCATTCCAGCCCCATGTGAAGATACCAGGTAGTTCCATGTGGGATTGGATGGAGCCATTTACAGGAACAGAGGGACAGAGGGAAGCAAAGAGGGAGTGTTCACCAAAGACCAAGGAGACCCCACTGGAGTGTGCCTGAACTGTTTGTCTTCTAGATTCCTGCTCTGGCCCACGCGGGTTACCGGGTCCTAGCTGTGGACATGAAAGGCTACGGAGAGTCGTCTGCTCCTCCTGGTGGGTGAGCTGTCCTGCGGCGGTCCCGTGTTGGTCATGCCTCTAACTGTCCGAGCTCTCCACCCCACTGTGCTTCCCCCAGTCGCAGCTCAGAGCTGGCAGCCCTTTAAGAGAGCCTGACCTCACCCCTCCCCTGTCCTACAGTGTCCTGTTTGTATGTACTTTGGGCCTCAGATGTCCCTACTCCCACACTCCGAGTGAATACAGGAACCCCGAAGGCCTGTCCCCGAGGGAGTCTCCTGCTAGTCATGGGGAAGTGGGACATAGGATGCACCGTCCACCTCCAGAACGACTTTCATCTTGCAAAACTGAAAGTCTGTGCTCATTAAATATCAACTCCCCAGTCCTCCTTCCCCCCAACCCCCCTCTCTCTATGACTCTGACTCCTGTAGACGCCTCATGTCAGTGGAATCATACAGTGTTTGTCCTTTGGTGTCTGGCTTATTTCACTAAACATGATGTCTTCAGGGTTCACCCATGCTGCAGCATATTGCAGAGTTTCCTTCCACTTTGAGGCTGGTTTCTATGTTATTGTCTGTTTATCCGATGGACACGTGGGTTGCCTCTACCTGTGGCTGTTGTGAATAGTGCTGCCATGAACTTGGGTGTGCAGACACCTGTCTGTCCCGGCTGTCAGTTCTGTCTAGTGCACCCAGAAGTAGAATTGCTGGGTCACGTGGTCGTTGACAGGCCAGATTCTAAGCCCACCGCCCGTGGATCCTAGGGGGATTTATCCCGGGTGGGCACCAGGTGGCCTGTGGACCCTGGGACAATGTGTGGGTTTATGAGCATGTTCCTGGCAGAGAGAGTCCTTTGCTTTTATCAATTTCAGAGGGCTCCTAAGCCCAAAATCGTTAAGAACCTTAGGTGTGGAGGCAGGAATTTTAAGGCAGCCCGCTGTGGCCAGAGTCCCTGGTTCCTCCAAGTGTAAGTGACGTAGTCGGCAGCTGCTCACCTTTTCTGAGCTACTTCCCCCACAAACAAATCCAACACATCTGGCTGTGCGCTTTGAAGCCAGTCGACCTGGGCTGGGGCTCTTGGTCACTCCGGTGACCGACCACCTACCAGGCCACTCGGCATGTCGTGCTGGGGAGTGTCTCGTGTGGCCATTCCCTGAACGTCGTGGTGCACCCATCAACCCAGCAGCTGCTATGGCCTCTCGAATGATGCAGAAGCATTTTAGACAAAGAAAAGCCTTCATTTAAACACCCAGAAAAGTCAGCTAAGGGCTTCTGTCTTTTTTTAAATTTAATTACTAAAATGTTTACTTTTTATTCACGTATACTGCTGTCTTCTCTGAATTCTCTAGACGTAACTTAGTAACATAATTTAATATTCAAACTGGAACACTATTAAAAGCAAAAGAGACACTGTTAAGAACACATATAAACTGGAACTATACTGGGCAATATGAGACTTATGGTCTTACCCTAATTAAAAGTTGTTTTTTTTTTTAAGAAAAACGTAATTTAGGCATTAACGATTGCTGAAAGATCATTTATAACATGAATTCTAATGCCAAGCATGATTATTTAGAATACATACACTTACATTTCAGATCACTTGTGTATATGTTTCGTATCATCTGACAATAGATTCTAGGTTGCAGATCATTTGCCCTTAAAAGTTTGAAGGCTTTGTCCCACTCTGACCCCCTGTTGGGAAGTCTCTCTGTGTGAACACTGGGGCTTTTGACATTTTGGGGGTCTTTTCTTTATCTGTTGTGTTCTGAAATTGTATGATATTGTGCTCTGACATGGGTCTTTTTTTTTCCATCCACTTTGCTAGGTACATTTATCTGTCAGCTCTCAGAACTTTTCTTGAGTTATTTCTTTAATAATCTTTTGTTTTCTCTGTTTTTCACTTGTTCTTTCTTTTTCTTTTTGCTTGCTGGAAATGCTATTATTGTTAAAATGTCTATACTATGCATACAACTCAAAGCTATCTACAGAGGTCATGCAATCCCTATCAAAATCCCAGTGGAGTTTTTTACAGAAATAGAAAAAGCAATTCTCTAATTCATACGGAAGCACAAAAGACCAGGGATAGCCCAATCAATCCGAGAAAGAGTAAAGCTGGAGGCATTGGAAATAACACCTCCTAATTTCAAACTATGTTACAAATCTGTAGCACTTAAAACAGCATGCTACGAACATAAAGACAGCCCTATGGGCCAACTGGACAGAATAGGGAGCCCAGAAGTGGATCCACACATACAGGGTCAACCGATCTTTGACAAGGGTGCCAAGAATACACAGTGGATAAACGGTAGTGGCAAAACATGCAGAAGAGTGAAATGGGACCCTTATCTTCCACAAAAATCAACTCAAAATGGATTAAAGACTTAAATACACTATCTGAAATTATAAAACTACTGGAAGAAAACACAGGGGAAAAGCTTGACCTTGGCTTTGGCAATGATTTCACGGATATGACACCACACACGCAAGCGACACCAGCAAAAATAGGAGAGAGGGACCACCTCAATCTAACGGTTTAATATGTTTTTGTGGGTTTCGTTTCTTCTTGGCAAAAGCGCCCTTCTGTTTTTTGGTATATTTTAAATCATGTGAATTAAATATATTCCCTTTATTTTTAATTGCAGAAATAGAAGAATATTGCATGGAAGAGTTATGTAAGGTAAGAAGAATCTTGGGCAACGTCTGTAACATCTTTTCCTTTGTGGGTTTTTCGTCAACGTAAGCCGGAAGCTCAGGCGTCCGGGCTCACCCTGGGGAGGCTTCATTTCGTAGCATTTGGCTGTAGACTTTTACTGAAAATCGAATGATATTTGGAAATGAGAGCCAGCACGTATAAAGCATTGACTGTGTGTCAAGTCCTCTCCAAGCAATTGGCAGAAGAGGAAACTGAGTCACAGGGAGGTTAAAGTCATTGCCTGAGGTGACAGAGTCAGATTTGAACCCTGCAATTCTGTACTTAATTGCTTCTCCATTGAGAGGATTTTTTAAAAATCACTTTATTTCCGTAAAGCTGTTGTCGGCCAGACCTAGGGAGTCAGTGCGTGGACTGTGACAAGGATGGAGTTCCTCTACTGAGACGGGTGTGGGCACCGCCAGGGAGAGGGGACCCTCACTGCAGAGCTGGCAGGGGAGACTGGGCCCACGTGAGGAGAGACCACCGCCCAAACCTCCGCTCAGCTCGAGGGCAAGGCGGGAGCTGGAGGGGCCAGGGGAGGAAACTGCCTCCGGGTTGACCGGGAAACTGGCAATGCCACTGGTGGTACCAGAATCACAAGAGCCTCCATCTCAGAGTCACAGCCCCGGTGGAACTCTGTCCTGTGTGTCCCCAGCCCCAGGCACTGGCTGTGGCCTTTCAGAAGCGGAACACGGTAAAAGCTGTTTCTGGTCAGGTCTGACCCCTCTTCCTCGGTTTCCCTGTCTTGGCCTCTTCCGCTCCGAGGCTCCTGGTCATGCTCACGTGTCCCCGAAGTCCTGCCAAGGTGTCACTGGTGACCGTGGGGGCTGCCCCTTCCTACTTCTGTGCACTAACCTGAACAGGACCCTGATTATTTCTGTCGAAGTCTGTGCCCAAGACACGTGCGTTGGGTCACTTACGAGCCCTGCTTTCCTGAAGAAAGTCCCTTTACCAGAAACTGACACGATGAAGCATGCTGCTTCTTCCCTCCTGTTCTGCTCTGTGAGAATCGTTAGTGCGTCCCCGGCGAGGGGTCTGCCCCAGAGTGTGGAGCGCGTGTGTCCACGGAAAAGCCAGATAGGAACATTCACAGCCGCGTTATCCCCAGTGGCGGGGAAGGGATGAAGAAGATGCGGTGTGTCCGAGTGGTGGAGGACTGTTCAGCCACATGGATGCGGGAGCTGTGCTGCCTGCTTCAGCGTGAACGGACCTAGAAGCATGACGCTCAGGGAGAGAAGCCAGTGTCTGTATCCGGGACGAGGGGCAGCAGCACATTGTCCTGGGGTGCCACAGTGTCCCGATAGCAATGCTCAGGCAACACAGGCAAACCCTGCAGGGCGCTTGTCTCCCCTCCCATTCCAGGAGAGAGGCCGGGGTCACCATCTTACAGCAGATGTGGCCTGGCTAGGGACGCGTGCTAACATACGCTGAACAATGCACACGCGTGTTTGGAGGCAGCCTCCTTGCTGAGAGCGTGCTGGACAGGCAGGGGGACGCCTGCTAGGCCGCTGAGATGATGGAAGCCTGCAGGAGCCAGGCCAGGCCACAGACTGGGCAGCTTCAACAGCAGACATTTACTTTCTCACAGATCTGGAGACTAGAAGTCCAAGGTCAAGGTGTCAGCAGGGCTGGTTTCTCCTGAGGCCTCTCTCCTTGGCTTGCAGACAGCTGCCTTCTCCCTGTGCCCTCGCGTGGCCGTCCCTCTGTGCATGTCTGTGTCCTAATCTCTTTTTATAAAGACAGTAGTCATATTGCATTAGGGCCCCCCATAGGACCTCTTAATCACCTCTCTAAAGACCCTGTCTTCAAACACAGCATCTGAGGTGCAGGGGTGAGGGCTTCGACATAGGGATTTGGGGGAACACAGTTCGGCCCATCACACAGGCTGAGGTGAGTGGATACAACTTCTGGTTGTGTATGTGTGTGTGTGTGTTTTCTTCCCTAGGAGATGGTAACCTTCCTGGATAAGCTGGTAAGTAATTATTTTGAACTGATCTCTTCGGAGAAGTCCGTTTGGGCCTGGGTGATTAGAGAAAAGGTCTAAGCCTTTGAGGGTGTCGGCTGCCGGTGCGGGGAGCAGGATGGAAGGGCGAGGAAGGCACCGTTTGGGGCAGCCCAGGGTGTGCGGGGAGAGTCACCAAGACAAAGGTGGAAAGAACAAGGAGTGTTTGGAGGACAGTGTGGAGACAAGCTTGTGTCTTGCTTGTCTTTTAATGAAGAGCGAGTTGCAGGGGATGCAGGTAGAGACCTTTCCTGTCTTCAAGCCCGGGAACGTAGCAGGGGTACCGCCTGGGCGTAAGTGCACACTGTGATGTTTGTGCGATGTTCCGTTGTTCAGCTGTCCCTGTCGTTAAGCGACATGTGACTGCAGACACTCAATGAAGGGGAGCCGATGTTGTCATTGTTAGTAGCAGCAGCAGAGAGGAAAGTGCAGGCAGAGAGAGAGAGATTAAAGAAGCTTTTGAACGTTTAGTGATTAATTAAGGAGGGGAGCTCCCAAAGGAGCGGAGGTGGGGTGGGTAGAATCAAAATCATCCAATGAAGGACGTATGTGAGCACATGGGAAATAAGTTATACTTCTTTTAAGATAGAAGGGAGGAAAGGGTGACACAAGACTGGATTTGTGGGAAGGTGGAGAGGGAGGAGGAACCCGTGGCCGTGGCCTTGGTCAGCTCAGAGAACTAAAGGGCCGACCATCTGTGGGAGGGTCTGGGCTGGTGGGGGCGGACGTGGGGGGTGGATATTGGACATTCGGAGCAGCAGCTGCCGTGGGTCGGGGGTGGGGGGAGGCCCTCGCATCGAGGGGCTGGCGGAGGGCTGGGCCTCTTGGGGCCAAAGGTCTTTGGGCTCTCAGCCCCTCACTCCCGAAACCTGCCCACATTCGGTTCCCTTCCTTCTCCTTCTCGTCCAGGGCCTCTCGCAAGCCGTGTTCATCGGCCACGACTGGGGAGGCATGCTGGTGTGGAGCATGGCTCTCTTCTACCCCGACAGAGTGAGGTAATTAGGCCTCAGCAGCAGGCATGTGGGGGGGACTGGGCTTGCATTCCCATGAGAATTGTTCCTGGGATCTTTAACCCCAGAAAACTTCCAGAAAACAAGTAGGTGATTTAGGAAGGTGATAATACCTTAGCTCTTTAGTGCTCATTGACACATTAACAAGGAAGCCTAATGAGCTAGTCTGAGGAGGCAGCCTCTGTCCCAGTTACAGGCAGTGGGACAAATAATTTGGGGCCCGAGTGGCCAGTGGGAACACAGACTAGTCATGGCTGACCTTGAGGGGTGTGGGTGAGGCAGCCGGGGAGTCGGGTTTGTAGAGTTGAGCGCCAAGAAGGACTTCAGCCCTGGACTGGGAGTCAGAAAATGTGGCCTTCAGTTCTGCCCTGCCCTGGCTGTGACAAATCCCTTCGCTTAGGCCTTGGTGTCCTCAGCCACAGAGGGGCAGCGGCAACTCCCGCCCCACCGGTCTCTGTGGCCACGCTCCGTCTGAACTGGGGACTGCGGTTGAAACCCGCTGGCCTCCCGCCTCAGCCTCGGGTCTCAGCGAGTTAGATAAACACCATCGTCAGCGGCCATCAGTGTTTCCCTAACTAATCCAGCTACTTGTATTTGCTGAGTTTAGAAGACCAGAACCGTCAGGGAACTTTGTTCAGCTTCACGCCGGCTCACGTGGTAGGGTTATATCAAAGGCTGAAAAGAATCGAATCTCCCCACCCTTACAGTCCAACTCAAATGCTCTCTTGTCCACGAGGTCTTCCCTGACGCCCAAAGCCAGGAATTCCTTTGAACTCCCGCGGCCACTCTATGGCTCGTATCACAGTCTGTCCCCTACGTAATCATGTGTGTATTTTTTTATTCTTCCTTATTAAATTATAATAAGCTCCTTGAAGAGAGAAATTATATTTATTTTATATTCTCTCTGCCCTAGTATATAGCACAGAATTAAACTCAACCCAGAGGAGACACAGTGAGTGAATAAAGGGAGGGAAAAAATGAACGCATTTTTTAAAACTAGAGAGAGATTCGCGTGTCCCCATATTCTAATCAGGCTGATACAGTGTACGTGACATGTGTGTGTGTCTAGTCCTCATGCAAGTAGGTGAGAAATATTGCAATTTAGTGGGAATAAAACACTGACTATGAATCAGAAAGTCTGAGTTCAGATCCCGTTCTCCCACACACTGCCCGCATGAGACCTCAGACACGGCATTTTCCTGCACTGAGTTTCAGTTTTGACATGCACGGTCCTCTCTGGTTCTTGCAGACTGCCCTCACCGGGTCCATGTCTTGTTGCCACTTATTTCCACAGGGCGGTGGCCAGTTTGAATACTCCCTTCATCCCGGCAAATCCCAGCGTGCACCCCCTGGAGAGTATCAAAGCCAACCCAGTGTTTGACTACCAGCTCTACTTCCAGGAACCAGTGAGTGTGGGCCCTGGGGGCTGCGATGCCGCATCCTTGTCTCTCTTCCCCCTCCCTCCCTCTTTCCTGTTTGTTCGCCTGTCTCTGGCCCCTGTAATTGTCCATGGCACTGGACAGAAATGATTTTACAAATGGGCTTGGGCTTTCCAGGTGGAGGCACGTTTGTGCGTGTGCATGTGCGTGTGCATGCGTGTGCATGCGTGTGGGCATGTGTGCTGGGGTGGGGAAGAGGAGGGTGCAGAGATGGTGCACCAAGTTCTCCTGCTTCTCTGAAATTGTGGAATGGGGAACGTAGCTCGGGGCTCATTTTAAGAGCTGCCCCCTACTAGTTCTCTGGCCGAGAGGCTGGTGACACCCACCTCTCTTGGTGACAGCTCTGGGCCTCTCCGCAGGGAGCTGGTGTCTCTGCCCACTGAGAAGCGAGCATTGCGAGTGCAGCACCCGGGGCCTGAGTCCTGCAGCAGGCAGGTCCCAGGCGCGCTGTGGAGACTGTGAGAGGGGCTTAGGTCTCCACCCGCGTGCCACGAGATGCCCCCTGGACGGTGGGTGACGTGTGTTTGGGGTGTCCGTGCCACTACTGGCTGGAGTTCCCCGAGAGCAGTGTCAGGAGTCAATGTCATCTGGCCTGGTGCCCCCCCAGCTGCCTTCTTCTATGGGGGGCACCCAATGCTCAGCTGTTTGCAGGCTCTGGAGCCCAAAGTTCAGCTACATCTGGATAATTCCAGAGAGAATGAAAGACGTTTCCTTCACACTCCAAAGAGAGAAGAAGAAATGGATTTGATTAACAAGGAGCATGAGAGGTGTCCCCACATCCCTCTCCCAGCCTCCGCCCTCTGGTCCCCTTAGGCGGACCCACTGCCGGTGAGGACCGTCCCAGCTTCCGTTCGGCGAGTAACTCTGCTGTCACGGCGATTTTCACTGATAACTGGCGCCTGTGTGCTTCAGGCAGTAACCCCATCCGCGAAGGCACCCGAAGCCCCCACAGCCTTTTGGAAAGATGCTCAATGCATCACATCCCGCATCCTACAGCGGGGCCAGGGCTTACCTTGCCGTGGCCTGGTGTGCAGGAAGCTCTGAGCTTCCTTTGCCTTGATGGAATGGAAATGTCCGTGCTCCGCTCGAGGTGGTCTGCATCGTCAGGGATCACTATGATGTGGATGTGTATTACTTTGCCGGGGCTGCCGTAACAAAGATCTGGAGGCAGGAAGTCCAAGGTCAGGGTGGCAGCAGGGCTGGTTTCTCCTGAGGCCTCTTCCCTTGGCTTGTAGACGGCGTCTTCTCCCCGTGTCCTCACGTGGTCGCCCCTCTGTGCGTGTCTGTGTCCTCATCTCCTCTTACAAGGACACCAGTCCTATCGGATTAGGGCCTCTCAATCCACCTGTCCCGTCCTACTCATCTTCCCAGCCCCAGCTCCAGCGCTCTCTCCCGCAGGTAAGAAGGGACTTTGTTTCCTTGTGGGCAGCCAGACTCAGGTGCCCTTCCTGCTGCCGGATTCTCCCCGTGTCTGCTCCCTCTCCGTCCCCCCAAGGATTCTTTAGACCCCTGGGGGTCACTCATCTTCTCATCCCCTGCAGAAACTGGCGCTGGACAAAAGGTACATAAGCATCAGCTAGATGAATTAACGAATATTAACTCCTCATGAGAAATAGTCAAAACATTTCTGATGCTGAAACATATTTGTAATGGTCAACCCCTCACCCACATTGCCAGCATCTCTGCTTTGCAACCGATAAGACTCTTACAAATGTTCCATTCAAAACGATGAGAAAGAGAAAAAAGGAAAAAAGAGGGGGCAGAGAAAGTACCCACACGCATCACCCAGATTTATACCCGCATCTAGAGTGTTTCACAGTGGTATTTAGCTCATTGAAACATTTTTTTCTTTATTTTTTAAAAATTGTAAAATACACATAAAATTTCCTGTCTTAACCATTCTTTAGTGGTGTTAAGCACATCCACGCTGTTGTGTGACCATCACCACCGTCCATCTCCAGAACTTTGTCATCTCCCCAAGCCGAAGCTCTGTCCCCATTAAACGCTAACTCCATCCTCCCTCTCCCCCGCCCCTGGCAGCCCCCATCCTACTTTCTCTATGAATTTGGCTACCCCAGGGACCTCACATAAGTGCAGTCATACAGTATTTGCCCTTTTGCAACTGGTTTATGTCACTTGCCATAATGTCTTCAAGGTTCTTTCATGTCGTAGCATGTGTCAGAATTTCCTTCTTTTTAAAGGCTGAGTCATATTCCATGATATCCATGTGACACATTTGGTTTATCCATTCACCCATTGATGGACACTTGGGTTGTACCCGCTGCTTTTTTTGAGCGCCTGTATGCCAGGTGACTCCACCCATCACAACTACCCCGTGGAATCCTTTCTTATCTTCTCAGCCAAGCAAACAGAGGCTCTGGCGGGTTAACTGGCCCAAGAGCAAATACCTGATCGGGTCAGGATATCTACCTACGCTTGTTAGACTACAAAGCCCACGTGCCTCTCGCTAAGCCCTGCTGTAGGGGAGCTTGGACTTTATTCTGTGTGCTGTGAGGATCTAAGCAAAGAAAGAGGAACAAATCCGGATAAAGTTCAAAGTCCTGATTGAAAAAGTGACCTTCGGGGAAAGATGCTTAGTAATTGCAGCCCTAGTAAGGACGAAGTGTTTTGTTTCAAAGGTCGTTACAATTATTGTAGAAAAATCAGTACCTCTATTGTTCTGTGGTAGCAGCCGGGTTTAAATCTGCAATAAGAGTTTGGGGAATGGTTTTGTTCTTAAGAACAAAGCCCCTTGGCAGGGAAATGTTAGGTATTCAAATTGGTGGTCTGGCCATGGAAGGGCACCCAGCAACCAGTTTGGGGTGAACCCAGCCGCTGGGACGTGTCGTGACAGCAGGGGGCTGGGTCTGGAGGGGAATCGTGTGCAACCTGTCTGGTAACGACTCTCTAAGGAGCGAGTGTGCAAGGCTCTCAGTTTCCACATCTGCAAAAGGTTGGTCTCGAATGGTTTTCAAACAGGTAATAGCGTCAAACTTAAGCTGACTTCAGGTCAATAAATAAAACCGACAACATGTAGAGCAGCTGTTTGGTTCAGGGAGGGTGCTGGAACCCTCCTCCCCAACGGGGAAGAGGCATTTATGGTGTCTCCTGCCTCTGCCAGGGAGCACTCTGGCAGCTCTAGGCTCGGGCAGCCTAAGGAGGGCTCCACCTGGCAGGTCGGTGCACCCAACACCTGCCTCTGCCTCTTCTTTGCAAGAGATAACAGGCTTTGTGTTTGCACAGTCAGAAAGGAATGAGGATAAGGCGGCTCCGACACCTGTTGCATTTAATTCTTAGGATTCTCAAAGTCCCCACTTAGCCTGGGGGATAGCTCAGAGCCCCTTAACTCCCAAATCAGAACACATCTAGTATAGCCCAGGAACCCTTCCCTCTCCCACCTGCTGACACTGTGCCTTTTTACTTCTTCCATTTTTATTTCTTTGTATGTATTTTTATTTCTTTGGGGAAGAGTGGGTGGCAGGCACGTGTGTGTGTTTTTGTGTGTGTCTGTGTGTCACCATAGTGCAAGCTAGAGGCAGATTTCAGGCACCGAAACCCCCTTTTGTTTATGTATTTATTTAACCAGATGAGAAACCAGGGAACAGAAAGAAAGTGTGGGAAAAGGGAATTATAGGCAGGAGTCACCGGAGAAGGTTTCGCCTGGCTGAAGGGGACCCCAAAATCCACAAATGAGTTTCTTTTTCTCCCTCGAAGCATTGAGTCTTTCTTAACATGGAAGCCCCTTTAGGCTACAGGGAGTAATTAGTTACAGGGTTTGTTTTTTAGGCTTTTCTTTATCATTATAAATAATTCATGCTTGCTATTAAAAAAATACTGAGTTGTATAAAGTAAAAATTTAAATCTCCTTTTACCCATATAGAAGCAACTAGCATTACTATTGATAGTTTGGTATTTTCCAAACATTTTTGAAATATGCTATTAAGCAAATATGTGTGTGTATGTATATGCACGTATATATAATTTTTACATAAAGATTAACATTTACTAGCTCTTGGACAGATTTCCTGGTCAGCACATACAGATTTATTTCATTCTTCTTAATGGCTGCATGGTGCTTCATAATACACATGGAGCATGGTTTATTTAACCAATCCTCTGTTGAAGGACATTATTTTGATTATTTTTCACAGCTGAATAATACATTTAAAAGAAAGTACCACCATGTGCTGTCTTACATACCAGACGGTAACTACCAGGAGTTTAATTTTTGTGTGTTTTATGGAAGAGACCCTTGGCAATTGTCTTCCTGTTCTTAAATTGGTTGTGTTATGGTGAAAAGAACCGAATACTGAGGGGTTTGGACTCCAGCGTTCGTATTTATAATCTGCCTGACCTTGAACGAGGTACTTGACGCCTCTCGCCCTGTCTCCATCCATATAACGGGCTGCCCGACTCGGTGCTGCTGTGGAGAGCGGGCGTTAGTGCCACCAGATGCGGAGGTGGCACCAAGTCCCTTGGGTCCTTTCAGAGCCACCCTGGGTCTGGACCCTCCATCCCTCTCTTGTGTGGCTGGCCGGACAACAGTCAAAGGTAGGCACTTTGCTCTTTCCACCCAGATTCTGGATGCTTCTATCCACTAGCATTTTTGACCTCAGGGACACCTGAGGCCTGTTGTGTCTCTGGCCTGTTTTAGAGATCTCTGCCTCGGAGTCTCACAGGAATCCGAGTCACTGTTGTCTCGGTAGACAGAGAACGTGCAGCCGAGGTGCCGGCCCCAGTCCCTTGCTCCGTGGGAGGCTGCATGGTCCGTCCTCGCTGTTAGCGCCAACGGGCTGGAGGCCAGGCTGGGCTCGGGCTTCGTGGAAGCTGCAGTTGGATTTAACCGGCCGTCTCCACTGCCTTAGCAATGAAACAATAGACGCAATTAAGTGCACCTTCTCCGGCAGACATATTCTACATCTTGGCAAGAACAAAAGAGAAGATTAAGGAGGAGAAACTCGGCTGGGATGGTGAGGGGGGCAGCTGTCGCTGTGAGGGGGTTTGCGTGACGTGGTGGAGGCCGTCCCGTGGTCCTCCCACCTGGGGGGGACCTCCCTGGAAATGAGGGACTGAGAACGCCACCCCTGTCTGCACTGTGGGTGGAAAGTGCAGACAAAACTGGGTCTTCATCATCACGTCCTGCCGTTCTGGGGCTCCTCTGGCAGCGGTTGCATATGTCCATGGGGCGCAGACCGTGGAGGGAAGAGAAGTTCAGGGCACCGTGTGACCCCATCCCCCCAGCCTGCTGCGCCCTGGGTGGGTGTGTGGCCCCACGGCGCCTGAGGTGATGTGACCCTGGTCCCTTCTCCCTCCCTGACTCCCCTCGGGGGGTTGTCGGCAATCCCTGGAGTCCCCGGCTTGTAGCTAAATCAGTCCTATCTCTGCCCCTGTCTTCACCTGACCTTTCCCTCTGTGTCTCTCATCTCCCTCCTTCTCTTGTAAGGACAACAGTCATTCGATTTGGGGCCCACCCTACATCCAAAATGATTCCATCTTGAGATTCTTAGTTATGTCTCCAAAGACCTTATTTCCAAATCGGGTCACATTCACGGGAATTAGGGGTAAGGACTTGGATATATCTTTTTGGGGGGAGCCACTATCCAACCCACTCCATTAGAGTGTGATGCCCCTGGGATGTGAATGAACCACATTTTACCAAAAATTCTATTTACCTTTACTGGCTTTTAAGGTTAATTTTAAGTGTCACATTGAGGGAGTGTGACAAGATATCTAGATGGATGTGTTTCTCAGTCGGAAATATGTCTCCTGAATATGGGGGAAGTGAGAGAGACTGATCGGAAAGCCATAGAAACCCAAGGACATGAGAACTGAAAGTTTCCTTCTAACAATGAGCGTCTGTGATTTTAAGTGTAAAATAAAGAGGAGAAGAGAAGAGGGGGGTGGGTGGTGAGACAGGCCACTCTTGGAACGCTGTTGAATTCTGAGGTTGGGTTCACTCCAAGTCACTCATGTGGTTTCCAAGTTGGCTCTAAGGAACTCTTTGTCCCTAAAGGACCTCAGAGCACCCTGAGACAAAGCTCCTGGCGCCCTGGAATTCCTAAGGCTCTGTTCTGGATGCTTAATTTAGAACCTAGAGCTGTCTTCAGTGTGCCTGCCCCAGGTGATAGCGTTTGGGTGACAAAACGCAGACTTGTCCAGTTGACTTTGCTCTGCAGGGTGCTGCTCGGCTGAAATTAGCTGTTTAAGAACCTGATCCTTCCCTGGAGGCAGAAAAACGGGAGCCACAAGCCATGTGGCCTGGCAAAGTCTGCATCCCACCCTCTTTCATTCTTCCTTCCTTCTCTCCTTCCCGCCATCTCGCCTTTGTTGGGGATCTACCGTCACCCTGCTATGGCAGTGGGAATAAAATCACAAATAAGATAGTGCACGCGCCTGAGAAACTCCCAGGCTGGTGAGGACACCAGGTCTAAACACCTGGGATAATTGGGGTGAAATTCCGTGACTTTAATGCTGGAGGTATTGATAATAATGAGAGTAACGGTTACCAGCATGCCTCCTAGGTGTCAGGCATGTGTAAGACACAGGCGTTATCTCATTTAATCCTCACCAAACCCCCGTTTTACAGATGAGGATACTGAAGCTTGGGGGAAGGAGGTCGCCCAGCCTAAGTGCCGGTACCTGGGCTTGAAACTGTGTTGGATTCTAAAGTTCATCCTTTAATGTCCGTGCTCAAGACCACTAAAGGAGGAGCCCCTATCCAGCCGGACAGACAGGAAATTTGTCATTGCTCTGTGGGACTTAAAAGTACAGTCTTACCCCCTGTGGATCAGCGCTGGTTGGGCTCCGCTGGGCACACGGCCGGAGCACAAACACTGTTATCTTCTTCCCTTCCTGACCCTCGCCTTGATCCCATTCTCCCTGCCCATCTGATGTGCTGTTTTGATTTTTTTACTTTTTTGCTCTCTTTGATCTTTTATTGACCCTGTCGGCATCCGTTTGCTCTTTTCAAGATCATGTGAGGGCAAAGCCCTGTCCAGGTTCCTCCAAACGCTGGAATGCGTCCCCGAGCTCGTGAACAGCCACTGTTTCTGGGGCGGGGACGGCTCTCAATAAATAAGAATGATGACCGAGGGCAGCACGCAAGGCCGACCCGGGCTTGCATCAGTCACTGAAATGTGCCTCCTCCCACAGCCGTGGCCTGCCTCGGCATTCATCATCCCGCTGCGGAGGGCCCCATCGATCGTCCACTGTAATGGAATCTTGCAAAATGGGGGGAGTGTAGTTAACACGCAGACTTTCATCAGAAAGTCTCCAACCACAGATCCAGCACCGCCGGGTGATAAATGTCTCCTTTCCTTCTGTGCTACCGTCACACAGATCCCGAGCTCTCGCGGGGAGTGATGTGCAGAACACAAAAAGGTGACCTCTAAAGTGTGCAGGGACCGAGGACCACAAGTCACCCTTTGTAGATGTGGCTTTAGAGTCCTCCTCTCTGGGAACAGTGATGGTCCCAGAAGAGCATACCCAGGCTCTGCGGGATCCAGGAAGATGGAGCTATCCTTGGTGGTGGGAGAAGGCAGGACTTTATGGAGAAAGCAGGGTTTGGGTCGGGCGTTGAAGGCCAAACAGAGAAGCAGGTGCTCTTGGTGGAAGTCACGACGTGTTAAACAGGGGAGGTGGGCAAGTCGGGGTCCTGTCCCAGCTCTTTCACAATGGTACCCTTGCTGCCTTGTCTGCAGGAAGACAACCCACTGCCAGTCTGATGGTCTGTGATTCGGCCCAAATCAAAGGAGTTGGTTTTGAAGTTACAGCAAAATTTAGACGCATGAATGGAATAGCTTTTGGCTCAGTTTCTGGCTTTTCCACTTGGATTCTCAGAACCCTTGAGCCCTTCTCCTCTTCTTACCACCTGTCAGCCCCAACCTGTCCCTTCCAAGGGAGTGTTACGAGTCACGCGTTCTCATTGTGGGAAGTTTGAAAAACAAAGAAGGCAGCATCCATAAACCCACCTCCCAGGGGGACCACTGTTAGCATCTTGCATTTTATTTTAACCTTCTTTAAAAATGCATGGGCCAGGCACAGTAGCTCACGCCTGTAATCCTGGCACTCTGGGAGGCCGAGGTGGGAGGATCGCTCGAGGTCAGGAGTTCGAGACCAGCCTGAGCAAGAGTGAGACCCCTGCTCTACTAAAAATAGAAAAAATTAACTGGGCAACTAAAAGTAGAAATAATTAGCCAGGCATGGTGGTGGGTGCCTGTAGACCCAGCTACTCAGGAGGCTGAGGCAGGAGGATCACTTGAGCCCAGGAGTTTGAGGTTGCTGTGAGCTAGGCTGACGCCACTGCACTCTAGCCCGGGCAACAGAGCAAGATTCTGTCTCAAAAATAAATAAATAAATAAATAAAATAAAAACGTGTCTTTCAAGATGAAATTCAAACGAATGCAATTCTAATGAGATTTGGGCTGGGTGGGGCAGAGCTTGTGTGCTCCTTGCTGTCTGTCGGATGGGGCAGGGGTACAGTTTCCAAGATTTTCAAGGGGGCCTTCGTTTTGCTTTCTTGATCGTTTCAGGGAGTGGCTGAAGCTGAACTGGAACAGAACCTGAGTCGGACTTTCAAAAGCTTCTTCAGGGCAAGTGACGAGGTGAGGCGGGAGGGGGAGCAGGAGGTCCGGGTGGGGCTGCCCTGCAGGAAGCGGGCACCTGGGGTGTGGCAGGGCCTGGGAACTGGCCCCTGGCCTTCTCATTCCTGACTCCCCACCCACCAGAGGCCGGAGGTCTCAGCTTCTATTATTTCCGTTGGTTGATGGACCCAAGTTCTTGCACTGCCACGGTCTGGGAGGGCTCTGGGGCAGCCTTGGCCCCGAGCTTTGGCTGTCAGCCAGCGTCCTCTTCACTGTGACTCCTGAAGAGGCCCCTTGCTCTGTCGGGAGCTTAGCACATTAGTCTGTATGGCACTCGCGGGTCTTTCCACGTGACAGGGGTTTCGGGTAAGCTGTTCCGGTATATTTTCCTTGGCTCCCCCCATGACATCATTTCTAATTCTGTTCTTCCTACAGACTGTTCTATCCGTGCAGAGAGTCAGTGAAATGGGTAAGAAACCTTCTTAGGAGAGAAGGGAGAGGGGAGGGCCACATCTGGCACCAGCCGAACGTGACATGAATGTTTCTCCCTCTGCCTGCTATGGGCAGAAGCCCGGAACCTTCCAACCCTCAAGGTGAACGGCGCTCACTCTAACCCCTGGCCTGACCACAGCCCCAGTTCCTTTCCTCTAGGGATCTTCGGATTCCAGATCTTTCTGGAGGAGTCTTAGAGCTTGTCCGGGGCAATCCCTGCCCTCCACTGATAAGGACCCAGCCCAGGATAGAGAACTGACCTCTGCAGGGTCACCCGGTGCATGCAAGGCAGCATGGGCCAGGCCCTACCCAGGTCTCTCCGTCATGGTCCTCTGGCCTCTCCTCCACCCGGACTCCGTGTTCCAGTCATTTCCGGTTCCTTCACTCGAGGCCCATTCTTGTTTTCCCTCCTGGGCTGGGTGTGAGTGAGGAGTCGGAGTCCGGACCAGACTGGGGCTCATTCCCACGGCCCCTGGATCCAGCACGCTGTCCGTAAAACCCTGTTTTGGCCCCAACACTATGGCCTTGACATTATTCACCTGTATTTTTATTAGTGATGGTGACGGGACCCCTTGCTTCTGCACCGACAGTGTATCAAACACTAGACTAGCATCCTCATAGCATCCCTAAAAATATCATTATTATTTCTACTTTACAACTGAGGAGAATGGGTCTCAGAGCATTAAGTGACTTGTCTAGAGAGGCCGAGCTGGAGTCAAACTCCTCTGACCCTAAAGGCCATGCTCTGGTCACTGCTGCAAGGACATCGCCTCCTTCCTTCCCCACCATGCTTCCGTTCCTCTGTTCATTCATTCACACGGTGGCCTGTCCATTCATTCATTCATTCATTCCCCAGCTGTTTTGAGCACGCGCTTGGGGAGGCCGGGGCTGGCTGCCACGGATGCCCAGATGCGCAGAGCAGAGCAGCTGCCCTCAGGGAGCCGATGGTCTCATGGGGACACAGGCCGGCAGGCGCGAGGGAAGGAAGCAGCTGGGGTGTTGCAGAGGGGCACTGAGGCACAGCGACCAGAGCGCGGCCTGTCGGGAGGCTTGGGGTTGCTTCTTGGGGAGACGGCCTGACCACACACCCAGCTCCTGTTCCTCGGGGCCTCCTGAGTCTGAGAATGGTGCCGGCCCTGTGCCGGCACTGGCGCGGACACCCCTTGGGGCTGTGCCCTGTGAAGTGCAGTCATCCCAGGGCTGCCAGCTGTCATCTCAGGTCATCCTCCGGGGGGACCAGGGACCACCCTGAAGGCAAGGACAGCGAGGACACCGCAGGAGGGCCTGCCGGGCGCACAGGAGGCAGTAGGATAGGTACCCCTGGCCTAGATTTTCTTCCTGCCTAAGAGGAAAAGTGGAGCAAGCACTTGGGAACATTGCAAGAATCTCATGGAGAGATCTCAAAGGGGACATAGTTAAGCTGTCGGGAAAAGTCTAGGCTAGCGGCGAGCAGGGCCTGGAATACAGTGGACGTCTCCCCGGCCCGAGCCGTGTGCATGTATTTGGAGGGGTGGCTGTGGTTTGTCCCGGAGCGGTGGTGACAGCCCGTGACGTCAAGGCCCGGGGCCCGGGGACCGTGAGGTCACTGCTCAGAGCTCTCGAGGAGACGGGCCCGCTGTAGGGAAGGAAGAGCACAGATGAAGAAGGCACGTGAGGCCCTTCGCACAAGTTCAGAGGGGACGTGGGGGCCGTGAGGCGCCTGGCCTGGAGGTGGGGAAATCCACAAGTGGTGTTTTGCAGGAGGACTCTTTGTGAAGACCCCAGACGAGCCCAGCCTCAGCAGGATGGTCACCGAGGAGGAAATCCAGTTCTACGTGCAGCAGTTCAGGAAGTCTGGTTTCAGGTACGGAGAGAACAGGGCCCCAGCCCCCGATGTGAGACGGTCGGCCCAGAGGGACTCAGCTCTTAGTGGGGAGGGGGAGGCTCGATTCTCCTCCACCACAGCCCTCATGAGTGCCAGGCCAGCCTCTGCTTGGATGCCTCCAGTGTCGGGAGGCTCACTACCTCACAGTGCTCCGCCGTAGCTCAGCTTGCTCCCCTTATGCTTGTGGGCTGCCTGCAAGGCAGAGGTTTTTAACTGTTTTTTTCAGTCATGACTCCTCTAAGAATCAGATGACAGCTCTGTACTCTTCAGAAAAACATAAAAAAATTCAAAAATTGCATACATGTTTGTGCCTTTACACCACTTCCCAGTGTCCAGCTAGGAGGGGACAGCTTTGCACCACCTCCTGGTGTCCCTTTTCACTGGGCTCCCTGGGGCAGGGAATGGCCCCTGGACGATGTGGAGGATAAACCAAGTTCCCTGCCCTCTAACATCCCTCAGAGGGTCCTGTAGGGCCGGCTCCTGCCTGTCCCCAAAGCCGTCAGGGCTGTGTCCCTGCACAAAGCCTTGAGGAGTCAAGCTTGGCAAATGTGCCGGACAGTGAGGTGACAGCCCTGGGTCCTGTTTTCTGCCCCTGCAGAAAGCTTTGCTCTTCCTGGGACGCCCGGCTCCGTGCAGAGCGGGTTCCCGTTGGGGTCTGCAGCAGAGCCGTCTGCCCAGAGCGGCCCTAATTTTACTTTCTCATCGGTTCCCCAGAGGTCCCCTAAACTGGTACCGAAACATGGAAAGGAACTGGCGGTGGGGCTGCAAAGGCTTGGGACGGAAGGTGAGAGGTACATTCAGTGTCGTTGCCACGGGAGCCACTCTCGGGGCGTCCCATTGGCCCCGCCTGGTAAGACCCTAGGCCAGAGCTGGGGGGACAGACCTGCCGGCTTCCTCCTTTCCCTCGGGGTTTGGGAGTGACTGCACCCCAGGGTGTCCTCTTTCGTGCTGGTGCTTCCCTTGGAATGGTAGAGGGTGGCGTCGGGGACAGGGCGGGGATGTGTCCACGTAACTGCAGCCTCCAGGTCTCCGGCGGTGCCCCAGGCCAGGGCAGCAGATGGTCCAGGGTGGGCAGTTCAGCCCCAACCCGGGAGGAGGATTCCGTACTCTGAGAGAGACGTGGCTTTAGCCTCTGGTTGTGTCACCTTGAACACATCAATCTCTGGGTCTCATTGTCCTCGTTTGTCAAGCAGAAGGTGGGTTTCCACTCTCCAGGTCTGCAAAGAGGGTAGTGGAGGCCCCAGTTTACATTAAAAACAGTAAAAACCTAAGGGAGACCACGTTTTTCCCCAGCGAGATAACGCAGGTGGCCAGGCTCCATCAGCTCACTCGGCAGTCCAGGCCATCTCGGCCGCTCTACCTGAGTGACCACACCTGCTACGTGCCAGGCAGCGTGCCAGACCTTGGGGCTGGCAAACAAAACGGATCACGCCCTGACCTCCTGAAGTTAGGTCTCGAGGCCGCAGAGCATGTGCCCTAGGGGGTAACAGTAGGCCACGGAGCAAGTCAGCCTGGGTCTAATTCCTGTGTGACCCTGGGAAAGACGCTTGACCACTCTGATCCTCTCTTGCCTCTTCCGCAATATGGAAGCAACAAGAACAGAGCTGTGTAAGGATGACATGGGTTAATGCACGTAAAATGTCAAGAACAGGACTTGGCACACGGTAGTTCAATTGATGTTCTTGTCACCATCGTCACTGTAATCTGTGACTGCAGTTAGACAGACAGAGTCTCTCAGCGCATGGAGGGGCACGATGACAAAGACGTCGGGAAGGTGAACCCCGATGGCGCTAAGGTTGGGAAGCCGCTTCCTCTGCGGTGACCTCCCTCCTCGCCCGCCTCCTCCCACGCTCCCACCACTGGTTTACCTTTTAGTTCAGAACATTCCAGAATTTACAGAACCTCTCAGCAGCCTCAGGGTTAGTTTCAGCAGCAGAGTCACGTCCCGTCCTTCCCCTGGGTCCTGCGGTGAGACAGACACCGTTCTGCACAACAGCGGAAAATAGTGCAGGTTCCTTAAACGGCCCCGGGGAGGCTGCCTGGGCGTTACGTCGCAGGTCGTGTGAGTGCAGGGACAGTAAAAGGGGCTTTTGTGGCCTCCTTGGCCCCAGCGTGTTCCCCTCCTTTGCCCGTGGATGGAAGGGAAGTCCTGGTCACTGGCTGGAACCTCCGCTGCCCTTGCGTTAGTTTAATGCAGAGAAGGGAGGAATCTTGACCTTCGTTCAAGGGTATCTTTCCTCCCTTCTGGTGCCATTGGTTCGGTTTCATGGCATTGGCCACACAGAGCCGGCCTGCACACGCTCTTATGCACGAGCGCACACACACAGCCCGTGTGTGTCACCATGTTGCTGAATCTGTCCTTCTTAAGATCTCCAGTAAGAACGATGACGCCTTGGTGCCAAGTCCGGCAGACGCAAAGCCAAGGCCGCGGTGGTGCGGCGGACGGGGGTCTCCCCGGGGAGCGGGGGGCAGGGAGGCCGCCCCCGTGGAAGGGAACCGGCCGCTCCGTCTCCCGCTCTCCCTCCCCAGATCCTGATCCCGGCGCTGATGGTGACGGCGGAGAAGGACTTTGTGCTCCGTCCTCAGATGTCCAAGCACATGGAGGACTGGGTGAGGCCTGGGCCCACAGGGGGGTCTCGGTGCACCCTGCCCAGAGGGGAGACGGCAGGGGAGGACTCACCCCGTCACGCCAGAGGGAACAGCGGGTTGGGGCACCTCCCTGACAAGGGGCTTCCTCGGTGACATCACTGTCACCTCCTGCCAGTAGCAACCCTGACATGACACTTCCTTCCCCCTGTGCTGACGTGGTCACCGCTTCACTCATCCTTCCTTTCCCAGTAACGCAGGGCCCTGCGGGGGAGCAGAGGGTTAGATGTCCCCGCACGGGGCCCCCACGGCTCACTGCGCTGACCTGAAACAGACCCACCTGCCTTCTGCCACTTACCCTCCGGCCGGGGTTTTCTTTCAGATCCCCCACCTGAAGAGGGGACACATCGAGGACTGTGGGCACTGGACGCAGATGGAGAAGTAAGGAGATTTGGGGGGATCCCTGGGAAGGGGGGACAGGGCTCCTGTTCACCTGCCACCGAGCCTTCCCGGTCTGATTGTGCCGGCCATGCCCGGCTTGGCCACTGGCGTCATCCCTCGGCCCTAGCGGGGGGTGCCGGGGCCCAGACACGTGTGTGTAGCCTTTTGTCTCCCTCCCAGGCCTGCCGAGCTGAATCAGATCCTCATTGAGTGGCTGGAGACCGACGCCCGGAACCCGCCGGTGGTCTCGAAGATTTAGTCCCTGGCATGTGCCAATGCCCAGCGTGTGCACCCATCCCTCCGTCTGCTGGGCACCGTTCTGCATGTCCAGAGGTGGCCCCACGTGCGTCTCTGGTGACCAGCAGCATTGTTCTGAAAAGGTTTATGAGAAAGAGTGATTTTCTTTAAATGAGATGAATCAAATTTGATGTCATTTTAGATCCAGGAGAAATCAGGTGCTGTTAATCCTCCAGGTATAAATACATTGTCCCTTTGTCTCTAAGAACCATTAGTGTCCTGTGGGGGGGACAGAATAGGGTGGCCAGGTGGTGATTTGTCTTTGACTAACCAACTGATAGCTTTGCAGGAAAATCAGTCTTTCATTTTGAAGCATCTCAGTCTCGTTGAGGATGCTTTATTCAATAAAGCTAAGACGACAATGACATTGCTCTTTGTGTTCTTGGGAAGGCAGAGTAATTGTTCAGAGAATGACACTTTCCCTCTGCTCTTGACCCCTGCTCTGGTGGCCCAGGCGCTGTGTGATCTAGACCAGCGCTGTCCGGGCTTCCTGGGAGGTGGCAGTGGTCTGCCGTGCTCTGCCCTGTGGAGTAGCCACTGGCCACAGGCAGCCGCGTGCCCTTGCTCCCGACTTTGTGTGTTGGGAACATTCAGTATCCTTCTATCTATTTGAAACTATATTATTGTTGGCCTAGCACTCTAGGAGTCCAAAGAGGGAGGATGGCTCGAGGTCAGGAGTTTGAGACCAGCCTCAACAAGAGCGAGACCCCTTCTCTACTAAAAACAGAAAGAAATTAGCTGGGCAACTAAAAATGGAAAAAATTAGCGGGACATGGTGGCGCATGCCTGTAGTCCCAGCTACTTGGGAGGCTGAGGCAGGAGGATTGCTTGAGCCCAGGAGTTTGAGGTTGCTGTGAGCTAGGCTGACACCATAGGACTCTAGCCTGGGCAACAGAGCAAGACTCTGTCTCAAAAAAAAAAAAAAAGAAAGAAACTATATTATTGTTAACTGTAGTCACCCTGCAGTGGTATAGAACACTGGGACTTATTTCTCCTATCTAGCTGGCATTTTCTGTCCTTTAATGAATCTCTTCTTATCCCTTCCTTCTCCTGCCCTTCCCAGCTTCTAGTATCCTCTGTGTTACTTTTTGCTTCTAAAAGATCAACTTTTTTTAGCTTCCACCTATGAGTGAGGACACGCAGTATTTAACTTTCTGTGCCTGGCTTATTTCGCTTAACATAATGTCCTCCAGTTACTATGTTGCCAAGAATGACAGGATTTCATCCTTTTTTATGGCTGAATAGTAAAAATGTTATTTTTATTTCATGACTACAAAGGGCATAAATTACAAGGGTATTCACCTTTGCTAAAAGAAATTGGCTGTTTTAAAAGAGTCACAGCAGTCTGAGCATTCTCTCTCTTACACCCGGAGGGAGCTAAGGTCACTGACTTTGTCAAAGGAGGACCTGTCAACTAGCAGTATCCAAGGTTTCCAGAAGCAATGTCTTCCAAAAGTCTATTAGACCAGCCAGGACAAAAAGCTATTTCTGTCTCTCCGGGGGTATAATGAACCTATGGTTTTAGGTCTGGAAGTGGCTCTAAGCCGGTTTCCATATTGTACATACTAACAGTACCATCAGTACAAATTAAAAGCAAACAATGGTTAAAATATCTGGGTCAGAAGCTCAAAGGTTTTTTTCCAGCAAGAATTGAGTGGAAAACATTATGCCTCCCTGTTCAGAGGAGCCCTCCTGGCCACAAATGACAAAATGCTTTCTTACCTTAGCAGTTTTAAGGGTTTCTCCCAAGGGCTGGCAGCTGCACCCAGGCGTGTGTCTGTCTCCCGTGTTAGACTGTGAGGCCCTTGGGAAGGAAGGCTGCGTGTCTAGGCGATTCATCCCTGACTCCAACCCAGCATTCGCAGATGTTTGCTGCTAAATCAGAGAACGTGTGCTTAACCGGGTGAGTGGATACATGAGTTAGTTGTAAATGCTTGATTTTGATGTCCTGCGGGGCCATAAGGGTGACTGTTGTCACTGTTTCAAGCCTTGGTGGGTCTCTTTTTAAGACTGCTGGCATATCAGCCGATAGGACGGAATTCAGAGGAGAAGACATGCAGATCCTCGACATCTAGGAATCTTCGCCGGGATTCGCTGGATAAATTACAGCAGGACATCAGTGGATTTGTGTTGCACCAAACACAAATGCGATACAGTTATTTTAATAATATAGCTGAAGCATTTATGGTTACTGTGGATGTTCACAGTTTTCATATTTATAAGACATGAGTGAAATCATTTTGTTAGTTTACCCAGATACAGTTTGTCATATTCAAATACAAAGGTTTTTGTACCTGTTTTTTTAAAGAATACCAATGTTTCTCCTCCTGTATAAGCTCACTCTTTTGTTGTTTGTAGTAAAATATACATTAATATAAAATTTGCGAATTTAACTATTTTTTAGTGTATAATTCAGTGGCATTAAGTACAATGACATTGTTTCGTGACAATCACCACCGTCCATCTCCAGAACTTTTTCATCACTCCAAACTGACACTCTGTCCCCATGAAACACTAACTCCCCAATCCTGGGGACCACCGTTCTACTTTCTGTCTCTGTGATTATACAGTATCTGTCTTTGTGACTGGCTGATTTCACTTAGCATGGTGCCCTCAAGGTTTATTCATGTGGTAGCCTGTGTCCACATTTTCTTCCAGAGCTGTTTCCTGGACTGCTTTGAGGCTCAGCTCCGGCCACATGTGTAAGGCTGAATAATCTTCCACTGCGTGTAAAGACCGCTTGTTGTTTGTCCACTCTTTCACTGATGGATGCTTGGGTGGCTTCTGCACTTTGGCTATTGTGAATGATATGGCACCATGTTACATTCCCACCATGAATGCACAAGGGTTCTGATTTCTCCACATCATCACCCACACATTATTTTCTGTTTTTTAAAAAATATGTATATAATAGCTATCCTAATGGGTATGGAGTGGTATCTCATTGTGTTTGTTTGGCTTTTTGTTTTTGTTTTGTTTTGTTTTTTGAGACAGAGTCTCACTCTTTTGCCCAGGCTAGAGTGCAGTGACATCATCATAGCTCACTGCAGCCTCCATCTCTTGGCCTCAAGCGATCCTCCCACCTTAGCCTCCCAAAGTGCTAGGATTACAGCATGGGTGACCAAGCCCAGCCTTTGTTGTGGTTTTATTTGCATTTCCCTAATAATTAGAGATGTTTTCATATGCTTATTGGCCATTTGTACATCTTCTTTGGAGAAATGTGTATTCAAAGTCCTTTGCCTATTTTTTGATTGGGTGGTTTGTTTTTTGTTGCTGTTGAGTTGTAGTTCCTTGTATGTTCTGGATATTTATTCCTTATAAGATACATGATTTGCAAATACTTTCTTCCATTCGGTGGGTATGGTTGTGTCGGGTGGAAAGGAGTGATACCTTTCCTCCCTGTTGTAAGGGTCACAGCTGACACTCCTATAACAAAAGACGGATAAACAAGAGAAAAGCATGACAAATTCATTTAATCAAAGTTTTACGTGACCGGGAAGCCTTCATAAATGAAGACCCAAAGACCCAGGGAATAACTGTCTGTTAATGGGCATCCTCGTAGACGTGTGATTGGAGAGAAGGTGTGATCTGGTGTGACGGACTGAGGGAGACACCCGGCGAGGCCTGTCCGTGCAGATTCTTCCTGGCCTCCCGTGTAGCATTCCTTCCTCCCAGGTGTGGGGCAGAACCCTCTGGAATGAAGATCTTCAAAGTGGAAGGGAGAAAGGAGAGAGGGACCAACTCTAGATTTTATGACTTGCTTTGGGGAGAGGAGTTCTAGTTTTTGTGACCACCTGGTGGGGGAGAAATTCTGGTTTCTATGACTCCCTTCTGGGAAGAGCGGTGGTGACAGGAGGGCGGGGGAAGGTCAGAAAGACCTTCCTCGGAGGCCCTTCCGATGTGACAGCCTGGGCTTGTGTCACCGTTCCGAAGACAGACATAATTCTTTATTTATGCAACTCAAAGGAAGGGAATTCCTAAGAAAGCCCCAAACAGTGCTGTTCATTTCAATTTGAATACAGTAAGGGATGGGAGTTGTCTATTGTTTCATCGATTATCCTGGATTAGGATGGACCTTCACGGAATATTTAGGCAGTCTCATCCTACTTGGTCTTATGAGAGCTGAAGAGCTTTCTGTCCTGCATCATATTTTAAAGAGAATGTGGTGGCCAAGTGGGGCGAGGAAGTGTATCTGCAGACCGGAAACCATTCAACACCCTTCCCAATATCCGCAGTGAGAACACGGGTGTTTCAGAGAAATAGTTAAATTATCAGGTACAAACAGTGTGTTAAGAAGCTCATTGTCTTTGATTAACGAGTCTGGGAGAGGAAAGATCTGCAAACAAGCTCTCCGGTGACCACTGAAACTGTAACGGGTAACATTGATTTCCTTTGCCGTGGAGGGTTTGCAAAAGTTAAGGCTCAGCAATTATTGAACAAGCTGCGTCCTTCAGACAAGAAGAAATAAATAATAAGCCCTCGACCTCAACCATGGGTTGGTGGTAATAGACTGAATGAACTGACACACACCGTTTTTGCTGAGTTTTATGTTCTCGTGCAATTTTATTTTATTTCTTAATAAAGGCAATTTATAAAACTGATGTGACCGGCTTGGGGTGGAAGTGGAAGCATTCCATCCGAGGGAGGTAGCACAAGGTGAAGAGGGGAAACCTCCTGCTTGGATGCTCTGGGAGATGTCAGCAGAGGGCAGGGAGCCCAGCGGGGTCCCACCCACGCCCCGGCTCCCTGGGTGAACAAGAGAACATGAGGGGACAGGGCTTCCTGGGGAGGTGGGAAGCAAGCAGTCCCCTCCCCTCTTTGCCATGTGCTTCTCTGTCCCCAGGACTTGGCACTGACCCTGTCCCTGTGTTGGCCACAGCCCCTGGGCTCCTTCCAGGGCTTTGGGATGGACAGTGCGTGTGGAGAAGGGACAGCAGCCAGCCTGGCAGGTGCTTTCTGCATGTGTCAGCCCCAAGGCCTCCTCCCCAAGCCCTGCGGTTCCCAGCAGGGAGTCTGGGGCTCTGGGGGGGGGCGTCTCTTGCTGCCCTGGAGCACGCAGGCTCCTCCCAGCCTCCTCCCTCGGGGACGGCCCCAAGCGCACACACACACACTCGTTCTCTCTCCCGCTGCCCGACCCCAGCCTGGGGCCTGTCACACAGTACCACGGATCCAGTGACTTAAACACATTTGTTTTCCCTCAGTTCTGGGGCTGAAGTCTGACATCAAAGCGTCAGCAGGGCTGGTTTCTCCTGAGCCCTCTCTCCTTGGCTTGTAGTCAGCCGTCTTCTCCCTGTGTCCTCACCTGGTCCCCCCCCCCCCCGACCCCACTGCACAGTGTGCTTGTGTCCTCGTGCCCTCTTCTTGTGAGGACGTCAGTCATACTGGATCAGGGTCCTACCCTCTGCTTCACCTACCAAGGTCCTGTCCCGTGTCCTTAACAGTGGTGGGCGCTTGGCTTGTTCATGAGCTGACAGGCAGGGACTCAGACCCCGGTGGCACAGTCTGCACGTGCCACCTCCTCCCAGCCGGGGCACTGTGGGGGCCCCCACATTAACACACCCCCACAGGCCCCCCACGTCACAGCCTCCCCTGACCTATGGCGTCAGGGACCCCGTTTTGAGGCTGGGGGTGTCTTTGGCTCCAGAATCCCTAGGGTGGAGTTTTACGGCAGCCGCTGGGGAAACCCTGCCCCCTCCCACCTTCTGGCCCGAGAGGGGCCCTGGGGCAGGGGCAGGCGTGACCAGTTGTTGGTTAACCCTTAGCCCTGCTGGGTGGAGCCTGTCCCAAAACTGTTTAGATCCGCCTTTGCGGGCCCCAAAGCCCCTTGGCCTGCAGCAGCTGCAGACTCACCTAAGCCAGCCCAGCACCAAGGTCGCTGCTCCTCCGCGCCTGCTGCCCAGAGAGCCACCGACCGCCGGAGCCATGGTAGGTGCCCATAGTGCAGCCGGTGGGGCCAGCCACGCTGTGTCCAGGCTGCGCCTGTGAGCCGGGTGTGGGAGGGCAAAATGAGGCCAAATCTGGAAACTCTTGAATTGCACTTGAGGCTCCGGGGAGGTCCTGGGGCGTTGGGGAGGCGTGGGCCTGGGTTGGACTCCAGCACCTTCACTCGGTTGCTGTGTGAGCTTGGGGAAGTGACTTCACCTCTCTGGGCCTCGGTTTCTGCTCCTGCAAAGGGGGAATAATATTCCCTCTTCACGGCGCGACGGTGAGGTCTACAAGAAGGAGGAGGGTCCCAGCACACTGCCAGCCACACAGCGGGTGGCCAACAAGCAGGAGTCTGGTCCCCAGGACGCCACAGCTGTGGGCTAGAGGCCAGGGGAATGGCACTGCTGAGGAGTCCCCAGACTGGACGAGCCTGCTGGGAAAGCTGCAGGCCGGGCCCAGGGCCGGCTCACACAGCCCTGCCCTGACCGCCGGTTCCGCCGAGCACACTGGCCGCAGCACGGTGCCCCGGAGCAGCAGCCGGAGCCCGAGTCCCGCTTTCTCGGGCTCCTCACTAGACCCTTGCAGCTAAGAATGGGCAGAATTCTCCGCGCATCAGTGTACTCGCGGTCAAGGGAGATTGTAGCAGGAGGCCCCTGCGGAGCCGCCTTTAACTGTCCCCGTGGCCCCGGAGGTGATGAGGTCAGAGAAGAGCCTGGGCTCCGTGCTGCAGCCTCGGCCTCCCGTCCCTGCCATGGTGGGATCGGGGTGGTCAGGGGACAGCAATGGGGTCGGGGCAGCCCACACCTGCTTATCTACTAAGACCTGGTGTTTTGCCTGGCACAGGTGCACGGGTACAAAGGGGTCAAGTTTGAAAACTGGGCGAGGACCTATGGCTGCTGCCCAGAGATGTACTATCAGCCCACGTCCGTGGAGGAGATCAGAGAGGTGAGTGTCTGTCTTGGCAGGAGGCCTGGGACGGCCCGGCCCAGGAGGCCACAGCCCTGGGACCCAGAGAGGAGGCTGGGACATGGGACTTCCTGGGCTAAGGTCGTACCCCCAGCCGGAACTGCTGGCCAGGTGACAGCTCGCTGACATCGGCTACACCCGGGACTCCTGCCCCCTCTCTCGCCTGCCGCAGCTCCAGGCTGCAGCCACCTTACAAGGTCCTGTGTCCCCTCAGTCTGCACAGCAAGGTGCCAACGACCGCCAGGTCTGTGTTTCCAGCCCAGGTCTCCTCTCTGAGCCGCAGACTCACATATGACTTCTCTCGTTGTCTGACTCAAAGCCGTCACAAACCCAAATGCCCCAGACTACGTTTTTGCCTTTGCTTTGCCTGCGGTCTGACCCGTCGTGGTGCTGCCCATCTCTGTACGGGGTACACAGTTGCTTAAATCGAAAGCCAGGAAGTGGGTCATGGGCCCCCTTCACCCTGGTCTCACGGCCGCAGTTCTATCTCGGATGCTTCCAGCATCCAGCACCTTCTCTGCAACACGAGCTGGGCCCAGGCCACCCTCCGCTCCTCGTCCACTGTGACCCGGGAGGGCTTCCGCCCGGGTCTCCCTGCTTCTGATCTTGCCTCCCTCGCATGCACTTTCCGCAGTCAGTAAAAGCAATTTTAACGTAAGTGGGCTTGGGTTGCTTCCCTGCTGGGAGCCCTTCAGAGGCATTTTGTTGTTTTTGGAATAAAACCCGAACTTGACTCCTGAGGTTGCATCATCTGGGCATGTGTCTCCAGCCTCCCGAAGGTGCCTCCGTCCCTGGCCCTCTGCCTGCAGCCAAACAAAGTGGACTCGGCCCCACCTCAGGGCCTTTGCACTTGCTGTCCCCTCTGCCTGGAGTGCCCGGCCCTGCGCTTTTTGCACGACGAGCTGCCTTCAGGTCCCAGGGTCAACTGCTCTTCAGAAGAGCCCACCTTATCCGAAACCTCCTCTGTCTCGGCCCCTTGCCATCTCCTTCTTCGCGTATTTCTACCCTGCAACTATGTTGTCAGCCGGAACATTTCCTTGCTTTTGACTCTCCCTCATAAGGGTGTGAGCCCACGCTCTCTTCTCCACCGTGTCCTTACAAAGTCCAATTCAGCCGCTGTCCCTGCCCTCGAGGACAGTGGGAGGCTGACCGGAGGATCTCGTAGGCAGAGATAAGGAGCCTAGATCTTGTCCTAAGCCAGGATGCACCTGGAAGGCCGTGCACCTGGAAGGTCGTGCACCTAGAAGGTCATGCACCTGGAAGGCCGTGCACCTGGGAGGCCATGCACCTGGAAGGCCGTGCACCTGGAAGGTCGTGCACCTAGAAGGTCGTGCACCTGGAAGGCCGTGCACTGGCTAAGAATGCGATTGGGTTTGCCTTCAGGGAAGCCCCAGGCTGCCGTGGGGAGAGTAGACCGAAGCCTGGAACTTTAGGAGGATTTCAGCTCACTTCCTGACCCTTCTTTCTGGCCCTCTTCCCTGCGGTGGCCGGCACCGCGGCCTGGAGCCAAGCAGGGGCCTGGGCGGCCTGGGGTGCATCGCCTGGGCCGCTCGCACCCCCTGCGGGCCAGGCCCGGCCATTGCACTCTGGCTGCCGCTCAGAGAGAGGCCTGACGGGGGCTCTGTCCCGGCAGGTGCTGGCCCTGGCCAGGCAGCAGAACAAGCGGGTGAAGGTGGTGGGTGGTGGCCACTCCCCCTCGGACATCGCCTGCACCGACGGCTTCATGATCCACATGGGCAAGATGAACCGGGTCCTCCAGGTACTCGGAGCCTCGGCTCCCCCTCCCCGCCACCTGCCCTGAGTCCCCAGAGTGACACCCTAATTCCCGGGCCGCCCCTGAGTACCCCTCACCCGAGCCCTCCCTGGGCTTGCTCAGGCCTGCTGTCGGGTCTGCCCAGCCCCCTGAGGCCACAGAGAGGTTGTCCACCCTCCTGTCTCACCAGAACCTCCCCTCCCCTTCTCAAGAACAGAAGCAGGAAGTTGGCCCCCAAAATAGATTCACAGTGACAAATCCAGAAGGGTCCAAAGTGGCACTCGGCTAGTTTTACAGATAGAGAAACTAAACTAAAGATCAGAGAGGGTGATTGACTTGCCTGGGGCCACACAGCCCATCAGCGGCAGAGCTGGGTACAGACTCAGGACTGACGCCAGCTCCGTGCTGGGGCACTGTCCATGCAGTTCAGCCAGCACCTGCCTGCCAGTCAGGGTGTGGGACAGGTGTGCTGCACGTTAAGACTCCCGTTCTCAGTTCTCCCCTGCTGGGACCAGCTCCCCTCAGCTGTAATTTGTGCCAGACAACCTCTCCTTCCCCCCGCCTCGCTGGCGAGGTTCTGGAATTCTCTCCACTATTTCCTTATTTGCTCAGGCTGACGGTCTCCACCTCTTATAAAACATTCCGGCCATGACATCGGTCATGGCAGTAATGAACTCTGATTGCTAATTAGTGAGGACGGGGCTCTAATTGATTTGGCGGAGCTCCGGGTCAGCAGGGACGAGCTTGCACTTTGGAGTCTGACAGATGCGGATTCTCACCTCAGTTCTGCCACTGATGTCTGTATAACCTTGGGCAAGTAACATCAAGTCCCAGATCTCAGTCCCCTCCCTGTTCCTGCTGCCCAGGGCCGCCGTGGGGGTCTCGAGACACAGCCTTGCCGGCGTGGCAGGCACCAAGCAGATGTTACGTTCCCCTCCTCCCCCCACCCCGCAGTTCTCAGCCTTTGCCTGGGTCCCCCCAGGGTGAGAACAAGTAGAGAATTTGAGCTCCCTACAGAAGTGGGCCCTCTTGTGTTGGTGCCTTTGCACTATTGCACAAAGCAATCCCACCTTCCCAGGGTGGGGCCACAGGTGTGGCCTCATTTCCTGCACCTGTGAACAGAAGCTTTATGAAGAGTATTCCCAAAGCCCCAGCGTTCTCGGGCTCCTGCAGGGCAGGTGTCTCGAGCTAAGCCCGGGCTGAAATGGACCCCTCGCCTCCCAAGGCACCCGGCGGCAGGGGTCTGGGCTGGGCGGTGTCCTGGCTCCTCCCAGCCTGGCTGGTCTCTTGCAGGTGGACCAGGAGAAGAAGCAGGTGACGGTGGAGGCTGGCATCCTCCTGGCCGACCTGCACCCACAGCTGGACAAGCACGGCCTGGCCCTGTCCAAGTAAGAGCCCCTCCCTGACTCCTGGGTGGCCGGGGCTCTCTGCCACGCCCGGCCCTGGCCCGTCCCGACACCGGGGACTTGGCAGCAGCCAGAGAGAGGCACACCCCAGGGCGTACCCCGACCCTGGCCTCCCACTCTTCCCCCTCGGGGAGCCGGTCTCCCCATCCGCCAGGGGTTCAAGGGGCTGCTGTGCAGAACAGAAGTGAGCGAGTGTTAAATAACAGTCTTGAACAGGGGGTGGGACAGTCATAGTTTAAGTCTTTCTGAAAACTTGCAACAAACAACTCCAGGGATCCAGACACAGGGATATGCAAAAGAAGCCCTCAGAACAACAGCAGAGCAGGATGCCCGAGCCACAGGGCTTCCTGACGCCCCTATCTGTGGCTGCACCTGTCTCTCCATCCAGACCTGGTGTCAGTGACTGCTCAGGTGTAATAGCAGGGGGACCTCCTTTGCAAGAGGCGTCAAACACAGCCAAAGGAGTGAATCTCTCACTGTGGGATTTCAACCACTGGAAACGGGTGACAGGTGTTTTGGACGGTAGAAATCACGCCCAGGGAGGCCTGTGGTTGTTCTCCGGGTGGGGGTGGTCTGCGCGCCCCAGCGCTCTGGCCGCAGGCCCCGAGGAGCACGATTCTTTTATACTCTGGAAGCCATCTGTTCCAGCCTCTGTAAGGCTCACGGCTGCCCGGACACTCACGGACTGTCTACCATATGCAGGCCTCGCTGGGCCCTGGAGAGGCATAGACGAATAAAACCCAGACCTCCCCACCCTCTGTGGAGGGCGTGCTGCTCCCCTTGGGGTCCTGTGCCCACAGGAGCCTCCCCTTATTCGTGCCAGGGCCCGGAACCCCAAGCTGGGAGATGAGGCCTCTATCCTGCAGGCCCCGGGGAGCCCCTGCAGGTCTCTGAGCAGGAGAGGTGACCCTCACGGCTCAGGGAGGCCCTCACCTCCTCTAACCTTTCTGGGATGTTCATTTGTGCAGTTGGGGCTGGGTCAGTTTCCCGGGGATGTCCCCTGACAGGTGGGCACAGAGAAGTCTTAGCGGGAGTGTTTGGTCTTTGGTCGGTGAAGATGTTCTCGGAGGACAGAGGAAGGGGTGTTTCAGGCCGTGGAGACCCCAATGTCAGGGCAGGCCGGCCTCCCTTCAGACCGAAGCAGGTCCCCACTGGCCCATCTGATGCCCAGGGAGACAAGGAAACTGTGGGCCCAGAGTGAAGAAGGGTCGGCCACGTCCCAGGAGCTGAGTCGTGGAGATTTGGGACCAGGACCCAACCAGGAGAGGAATCCCCTCTGCTCACCCCTCACACGCGTGTGCCTGTCTCCCAGGAAGCCTAACTGGTCTCTTGTGTCCCTCTTGCTGCCCCTGCCGAGCCCAGCCTGGGCGCAGTGTCAGACGTGACCGCAGGTGGCGTCATCGGGTCTGGAACGCACAACACGGGGATCCAGCACGGCATCCTGGCCACCCAGGTGAGTTTCCCGCTTGCCCCGCAGCGTGGCCCGGCTCCGCGGGGCCTCCAACCACCCCAGGTCTCCCCCTTTGGCGGAGACTCATCGGGGCCTTCCAGCTACGCCACTGCCCTCGCCAAACCTCAGCCAGCTCCACAGTCACCGTGACGAGGGAGCCCTCGTCACCACTGAGAGGTCGGAGCCAGGCAGGGGACGGGCTGTCCAGGTTAGCCCTGGGGGGAGGGGCCGGCACATGGGCCTGGGATCCCTGCTAGATGTTTCTTACACCTCACGAGAGTCCAGTCTGGGGAACTGGCTAAGGGCACAGGTTGGGGACTCAGACCTGGGTTCAAAACCTGGCCCCACCATCACTGGGTCCGGAGCAGGCTGCTCACTCGTCAGGCTTGGGCAGGACCCCGTGCTGGCATAGCGGTCCACAGCCCGCCATGTCTTTTCTCTCCCCTGCGTGAGCCCATTTGTGTTGGGGACACGTGGCCTCTGGCCACTGGAGCATCGGGGCCACGTGCTGGGCTTGGGTTTTGAATCTCGGCTCCAGCACTCTGGTCTGCAGAACCTGGGGCAAGTCTCTACCTCTGGCTCCCTCGGTTTTCTCACCTGGAAAACAGGTGGTAGGGATGCGTGTGGGGTGCTTAGTAGAGCGTATACAGTTAGTGCTTAATGCATGCTTGTGACGGATTTTGCTTGTAAGACAAGGCCTTTTCCAGAGCCCGCGCTCTGGGCTATGGTAGAAACTTCAGCGTTGGGCTTGGACTGCAGGGGTCACCTAAGTTGCCTCTGGACTGACTATTCGAGCGATGGCTCTGCCTCCTGCGGTGGCTCTGACGGAGACAGGTGACACAAAAGCATTGGGCACCGGGTGCCATGGGGTCCAGGCTCAGAGCAGCACTGACATCAAAAGGAGACAGTCCAAAGGCGGTTTCTAAGGGGGACACTTTGGTTTTTTATTTGTATTTCTTGAACTCAGTGAAGGTAAACCTCATTCTCAGGGACGACTCCTCGAAACTCTCTGCTCTCTCACCCACGTCATGTGCGCTGGCTGGTTACTCCTCATCCTCTTCCTCCCCCTTTCACCACAAAGCCTTAAAGAATCACTAGGCAAGAGGGGGCATCCTGAGGGGACGCAGCCAGGGAAGGGGGGCATTGAGGCCACTCACGTCAAGCATTCCTGAGCCCCTCCGTGGTAAGGGCCCTGCAGCAAGGCACAGAGCGACACGTGGGCCCTGATTTCCCGGACCTCCAAGGACATTGTCATCTCCTCCTCGAAGCCGGGTCCACTGCCCAGGAGAGTCCAGTGGTCACTGTGGGTGGGAAACGACATGAGAGCCACCCCCCTTGCCAAGATTTGGCCCCAGTCCTAGTTCACCGTCCGGGACTGATGTCCAATTGGTTGCCACGGTTTCTACCAGATGATCAGCAGAGGACGAGAGTCATTCTGGGTGGCCACAGATCCAAACGCACTCAAGACGTGCCGATCACTGAGACCATCGTCACTGCTCTCCCCATTTGGATCTCAGACAGAATCATTGGAAAAATCGTTCTGACGCCCTCAGCCCGCAGAGGCCACCGTGCCCCGTTTCTGCCCGTTTCTCTCTGCTCTGTGCTGGCTGCTAATCGGAATTGGTTCAGCTCTATCTGTTCTCTCACCCTGGGCACCGGCCACCAACCACACGTGTCAAAAGCGATTCCCATCCAAATTAGCAGGTGCTGGAGTGTGAAGAGCTCAGGCAGCAATGGGAGAGGTTTCCTCTGACGGGTCCAAGGGCAAAGACGGGGAAGTTGTCAGTTTCCAGCTGAGCGTCCTGGTCTTTGCAGGAACCCAAAGGCTCCTGGTTGGGTGTGGCCGAGTAGGGGAATCCAGTTCCTCGAGTGAGCAGGTCCCCGGATGAGGGGAGGGACAGCTTGGCTGACACACCACCCAGGAGGAGCAGCAGGCAGAGAGCAGCGTGGGAACCCTGGGTGCCCGCTGTGTGGGGACAGTGGGGTGGCCCACCCCCAGGTGCACCATATGCTCACTTTGCCTTCCCAGGCACCTTGACCCAGGAGCTCAGGGCTCTTCGCAGCCTGGTCTCCTGTCAGAGCCCCCTGGCAGAGGAAGGCCCAGGGAGGACAAGCCAGCAGGACCCTTGTGACCTCACGCGGTGCTGGGCCCTCCCGGACATGGCCTCCCTTCCCCCAGCTCCCCTTTCTCCCTCGAGACTGAGACTGAGACTTGCTTGGGTTGTGACCGTAGCCCGGCTGGGAGGTCCCCTGTCATCGGATAACAGTGGTCTCCTGGGAGCCTCTGACAGCTGGCCTCCGTCTCAAGGACAAACGGGGAAGTGAGGGCGGTGGCGGGGAGGGGCTGGCTCTGAAGCGTGGCTCTTCCCCCACGGGCAGGTGGTGGCACTGACCCTGCTGACGGCCGGCGGGGCCATCCTGGAGTGCTCCGAGTCCAGCAACGCAGAGGTGTTCCAGGCCGCCCGGGTGCACCTGGGATGCCTCGGGGTCGTCCTCACCGTCACCCTGCAGTGCGTGCCCCAGTTCCACCTGCAGGAGACGTCCTTCCCCTCGACTCTGAAGGAGGTAACGGGTCCCCCGCTCCCCACTACCCAGCCTCGGAAACCAAATGGAGGACGCTGACGAGGGCTCCGCTGACAGCAGTTTCTCCCCTTGCCTCCTGCGGAGGGCAGGTCCTGGACAACCTGGACAGCCACCTGAAGAAATCCGAGTACTTCCGCTTCCTCTGGTTCCCGCACAGCGAGAACGTCAGCGTCATCTACCAGGACCACACCAGCAAGGTAGTGGCCCAGGGCGGGTGGCTGCCTGTGACTCGCACGTGCCATCCCGTCCTCACCCACAGCCTGCGGGCCACACCGCCGGGCACTCCCAGAGTGGTGACACTTGTGGTCATCGTGGTGGTCAGCGAGATGGCAGCAAGACATAAGGGGACTGTCACGGAGTGCAGGGGGTACGCAGAAAGGCCCCAGGGTGGGAGAAGGAAGGAAGGTGGGCACAGTGGGGTCCAGTGTGTCTGCAGTGGGGACAAGCCGGGGTGTGGCCAAGGCACAGCCTGGATATGGGAGAAGGAAGCAGAGGACAGAAGGGCAGGCAAGACAGGAGAGTGGATCAGAGTCCCGGATGACTGGGCCAGACCCCCGAAACCGCCCCCCGCACCCCACCTCCCCAACACCCCACTTCCCTCCTCCAGTTGCACCGTGGAAGAGACGGTGGTTTAGTCTCCCCGCGTGTCCTCAGCGAACAGGCCGCTTCCCGGCAGGAACAGGCCGAGCGGCACGTGGGGCGACTACTGCCGGGCGGGTCAGACAAAGCCCGCGACACCTGCTGCCCAGAGGGGCCGGTGTGGGGTTCACAGAGGGTGATCGCGGGGCGCCTGGCTTGTGGGCTCTCGAGAGGAGGGACGGGGGCACGTCTTTTCCTTGTGCAAAATAAATAAATACATAAATAAATGTAAAAGCATGAAATGAAAGGGGGTGGGGGCGGGAACTAGCTCTGCCACCAAGAAGTGAGGCTTTCGATTGTCCTGCTGGGTGGGTCACCCTCCTTCCCCCCTGCCCCCCAGCCACAAAGCTAGGACACAGCTCCTGCTCAGGGGACACTCACGGGACACACACGGGACACGCCGATGCATGGTGGGAGGCGGCTCAGCTCTGGCCCCAAACTGATGACAAATTCTGCTTCCCAGCCCCCCTCTTCTTCGGCTAACTGGTTTTGGGACTACGCCGTCGGGTTCTATTTGCTGGAGTTCCTGCTGTGGATCAGGTAGGAAAGCCAAGGTACCGCTCCAGGCGTCTGCCCCGTGCGGCTGAGGATGCGGCCCGTGGGGATACTCACGCCTGGGCCCGGCGCACGCACACGGAGTCTGTCTCCTGGCTCCAGCACTGTGGTTTGGACCCTAGACAGGTGACTGTGAGTGACGGAGAAGGTGTTTTGGGGACCTTGAGTGGTGACTTTGTTTCTAGCCAAGACGTAGAATGGCAGCTTCTAAGAATTTCATCCGTGTAAGATAATACAAGCAACATATATTTAAGGTATAGAGTAATATAACGGGCACCTGTGTGCTCCCCACCTGCTTAAGAAACAAAACAACACTGTGCAGAGCACAAGCGGCACCTGCCTCGGGGAACTCCCAGATCACAGCGTCTGCCCCGCAGGGGAACCACCGCCCTGGACTTCATGGTGTAGTTTTGTGAGTCCTGAAATAACAGATTTTTTAGTTCAGCTTTGTCAGTGAGATTTATTCATGTTGATATGTGTGGCTCCATTTATTTTTCACTGTATCTATTTAACACAGTGTATTTATGCATATTCTTCTTGGTGGATGTTTGGGATATTTCAGGATTTTTCTTTCTTTCTTTTTTTTTTTTTTTTTTGCTATTACAAACAATGTTGCTATGAAGGTTCCTGAGGACTGTGGGCCGCGTTCTCTGTCTTTTTTTTTTTTTTTTGAGACAGAGTCTCACTCTGTTGCCCGAGCTAGAGTGCCGTGGCGTCAGCCTAGCTCACAGCAACCTCAAACTCCTGGGCTCAAGCGATCCTCCTGCCTCAGCCTCCCGAGTAGCTGGGACTGCAGGCGCATGCCACCATGCCTGGCTAATTATTTCTATCTTTAGTTGTCCAACTAATTTTTTTCTATTTTTAGTAGAGACGGGGTCTCACTCTTGCTCAGACTGGTCTCGAATCCTGAGCTCAAACGATCCTCCTGCCTCGGCCTCCCAGAGTGCTAGGATTACAGGTGTCAGTCACTGCGTCCAGCCAGCCACCCTGTTCTTTTCCGGAAGTGTCTTGGCTGCTCTTGACCTGCCGCGGGAACGTTAGCTCACACCCCTGCCTGGGCCCACCCCGGGCGTCCCTGGAATTCTCTGAGCGCCAGTGTGTTCCGTGGGGAAGGCTGGGGGTAGGTGCTTGCTGCAGCTCCGGCCGGATCACGCCCTTTGCAGTTTCTTTTCTGATGTCAGCTCAGGTCACATCCCCTGACCGTCACGCCCCTGTGTGTGGCAGCAGCCCCCGGTGGCAGTGAAGGGTTGGGTGTGCCAAGTGCCTGTTGCAGCGCAGGTGCTGTGCCGGCTGCTCCGTGTGTGTTTGGCCCCACAAAGAGGACAAACTGCCTGGAAGGTGCTAGAAAGTGAAACGCAGGAAGTGACTTGTTGGATGGGGGCAGGCGAGGGGCAAGGAGCCGGAGGGAGGCCAGCCTGAGGCCGTCGCTCCATCCGGGCGATGGGTTTGCGTGCGAGTGGACAGTGCCCCGCCGGCTTCTCCCCGGGCTCAGCCTCCGTCACAGCAGCTGGCAGCTTCACGTGTGAGCGTTCGCCCAGCCCGAGCCCGGCAGCGTCCAGATGAATCGGACTCGAAATCACAGCTGCCGCCTGCGGCCGGAAGCCCCGAGCGAGGTCCAGGGCCTCTGAGCTGAGCTTACGTGGCTCCGGCTCAGGAGCGTCGGGGAACTCTGTCCACCCGGCCCTGTCCCTGCAGCAACAGACGGTCACTGAGCTGCGTCCCTGAGGGCGAGGGAGTGAACACGTTAAGCGAGGATCTGGCCATTGGCGGGGTGCCGGCTGCTTGCCCCAAGACTGTACCGCTGAGGCCGGGGACCTGTCTGTCCCGTTACACTCCATCCCAGCGCCCCTAAGGGTCCCTGGCACCTAGCGGAGGCTGGGAGGCACTTGTGGAAGAAATGCCAAACGAAGCACTCGGTCCCCGTCTTTGCGGAGCTCGCAGTGGCCGGCCGGTAGTGACAGTGCTGAGGGCGGCCTGGGGTGGCCGGAGGGAGGGGCAGCTCTCTGTCGGGCACGGGTCCCGGAAGGGCGACCCAGGGCCAGGTCGGTGCTCACTCCTGTGGTTGGAACAACCCTGTGCCCTGGAGCCCGTGGAAGCCCCACCATGTCCAGGGTGTGGCCCGGGACACCAGAGGCATCTGCCTCAAGAGGGACAAGTACCCCCTCTCTACGTGCACCTGGCATGTGCCCAGACCTGAGTGCCAGGAAACCCAGGCAGCTTGGGACCGTGGACTGTGCCCAGGCTGCGGATCCAAGTGGACTTGAACTCTGATCCTTGTCCCTTCACTCGCCTGCTGTGTGACTCTGGGTAAATCGCTCAGCCTCTCTGAGCTGTGGTTTACCCATATATATTTATATATATATATAAAGTAGAGCTCGTAGCAACTACTGGGTTGTTGGAAGGACTCAATGTCAGGGCCTCAAAAAGGGTGTTCACTAGATGTCACTTCCCTCCCTTCGAGCTACAGCAAACTAAGGTTTGTCAAGCCCTGTGCAAGGCCCTGGCCCTCTGGAGTCATCTGTAACCCCGTGCAAGGTGCTCTGAGCGGCCGGGACGGATGTACGGCAGACAGTGAGATGGCAGGGACGGACTCATGGGCAGGAGAGGAGAGAACGGCCTTGCCAGTGAGTCCGGAGCAAGGGGCCCACAGATGAGGCAGCCGGCTCACTCGCACTTGAACCAAGCCAAGAGCCCCCCAAAGCCAGACGGAGCCACGTCAGGAGGGTTGTCAGTGGCTCCAGAAGACCCGAGACTGATTAGCGCCAGCTCGGCTCAGCGGGACCCTGGGAAGCCTTTGGCCCTCCGGCCTCGCGGGCAGCTCACCCCTTGGAGCCCAGAGCTGGCAGGAGCATGCACCGCCCCGCCCAGCCCTGACACCCTCCTCCGCCCTGTCCCCTGCAGCACCTTCCTGCCGTGCCTCGTGGGCTGGATCAATCGCTTTTTCTTCTGGCTCCTGTTCAACGGCAAGAGAGAGCACAGCGACCTCAGCCACAAGGTGTTCACCTACGAGTGCCGCTTCAAGCAGCACGTCCAGGACTGGGCCATCCCCAGGTCAGCTTTGCCCCGCGGCCGGCGGCGGGGGGTTTCCTAGAGCCCTCCCTCCCTGGGACGCCGTCCCGACCACGGCCCTAGCGGGCACAGTGCCAGGCCCCGAGTCCCGTCCCCTGTCTGTGGGTGGCCACAGGCTCTGCGTCCTCTCCCGGTGCCCCCGGGACCCCAACTCTCTGCCTCACGGGGAGAACCAGCCACACAGTCCCTCCCTCTCCCTCCCGCCTCGTCCAGCCGTGAGGCAGGGCGGTGGCAGGTTTGGGTTTGGAGCGTGGGGCTCCCTGGCCAGCTTGTCTGTCTGAAAGGCCACCCCCTGCTTCCCGTCCCTCAGCTAGCAGAGCCCCCCCAGCGTGCTGGGAGCGACCAACCTCCGTGGCTTTCTAACTTCTCCCTCGTCCCTTTCTCTAGGGGAGGAGGGTGGTGCCTGGGGCTGGGGGAAGCCTCTGTTACTGAGTTCAAGGGCTTGGCCCACTGATGCTCCACGTGGGAATATTAGACAGTTCAGAGCATTAGAGGCAGAGGGATTTCACTCTGTCTGAAGAGGAGGACACCAAGGGACCTGAGACAACTGTGGCCAGAGATCTGGGGGTGTCCCAGGTACACCCAAGGCAGGGCAAGACAGCACGAGGCTGGGAGCCGTGCAGAGCCTGGGGGATGCTCCTGGCCGTCCCTCCCCGCCCTGAGCTCTGGATTCTGTCCCCGGGGCTGGGTGCAGAGAGAAGACCAAGGAGGCCCTGCTGGAGCTGAAGACCATGCTGGAAGCCCACCCCAAGGTGGTGGCCCACTTCCCCGTGGAGGTGCGCTTCGCCCGGGGGGACGACATCCTGCTGAGCCCCTGCTTCCAGCGGGACAGCTGCTACATGAACGTCATCATGTACAGGTGACGGCACGTGGAGGGGCGGGCATGGGGCGGGGAACATCCCCTCCAATTTAAAAGGACCCCTCTTCTTCCCTAATCTTTTGATGCCAGTTCTAACGTCACCTTCTCTGGGGGGACTTCGCTGATCCTGGCAGCAAGGGACAGTGTCTCTCTCCCTTGAGTTCCTACAGCTCTTCCTCTCTGTAGTCTCTTACTGTATGCACCATTTCTAGTCTATAGCATGTCAATGTAGCAATTGGTATGACTTCATCAGCAGTATTAATAGGAATAGCCACCATGTATGAAGCTGATACGATGGGATGGCAAATACAGTCTATCTCATGCACCTGCCGGAGTCAGTGGTTCTGACAGCCTGGACTGCTGTGTTGAGAAGGACTCTGGGGCCAGGTTGAAGGTCAGCGGAAGGGAGGATCATACCTGACGCCAGGTGCTACATGGACGCGTTTCCCATCCAACCAGCCCTGCGGGGCACCATGCTGTCACCCGCGTCCGTGACCGTGTTGTCTTTTCCTAGTCGGTTAGGCAGTCGTCTCCGGGATGATGCCTCTAGACACGGGTGGTTTAAGAAGTTGGTCTTTTCCTTAAACTTCTTGCCTGAGGCGTGTCTTCCTCCTGCCTCTCCTTTCCCACCTTCCATTCCTAGCAGCCCTTCCCTGACTTTGCACAAGGAAAACACCCCTCCCCGGCATCCTGAGTCTTGCCACGGTGCATTTCTCCAAACTTCTAAGAGGTCCAAGGGACGATGAAAGGATGCACCACTCCCGAGGGGAGTCCAACAAACCCAGACGGGAGTTTCGGAAAGACACATTGACGGGGCTGCAGTCATCTCACAGCGGGGCGGCTGCAGTGTGGCTCAGAACTCGTCTGTCCAGACAGACATCTGCACGTCTGTGTGTCTGTCTGTCTGTCTCCACCCCCACCCCTGAATTCATGTTCAGAAGTGAGACGGCTGCTGTGGGGATGCACCTTAACATGTGTATTTGAATTTTTAAAAATGAAATCAGACTTTCCCATCAGTCGGTCTGACCTGGCATCTGTCTGGGGTTGCCAGGTGGGTCACACGGCCACGTCTTTTATGCATCGAATAAGATTCCAAGGCTTTGTCCAAAAGACATCTAAAGTAGCATGTGATTCTCTGAGATTATTAAAACTCACGGTAACTTTCACACACTTTTTCGGAATCCTTTGAGGATGAGCAGTGAGCACAAGCCCTCTGTGTCAAGTCGGGGGGCAGAGCCACGCAAGGCCCACCCGTGTCCCCAGCCAAGTGCTGGGTGGTGTGCGGAGAAGGCCCCCCATGACCGTGGGAGGGGCGACGCAGGCAGGGGCAGGGCTCACCTTCTTCTCCCCACTACCAGGCCCTACGGCAAGGACGTGCCGCGGCTGGACTACTGGGTGGCCTATGAGACCATCATGAAGAAGGTCGGCGGCAGGCCCCACTGGGCCAAGGTAGGACTTGCCCTCCGCCCCCACCCCGTCTGACAGCTGCTGTGTGACGCAGCCTCCACCAGAGGGCGCCGCTGCTCCCTGCGCCTCGGCCTCCAGGGCTGCAGATCAGGAGAGTCTGACAGCTGCTGTGTGGCACAGCGTCCACCAGAGGGCGCCGCTGCTCCCTGTCCCTTGGCCTCCAGGGCTGCAGATCAGGAGAGTCTGACAGCTGCTGTGTGACGCAGCTTCCACCAGAGGGCGCCGCTGCCCCCGTCCCTCAGCCTCCAGGGCTGCAGATCAGGAGAGGCTGAGCCCAGACCACCTCCCCTGCCCGAGCTCTTGTTCCGACAGCCCAGGGACTGCGATGCCTTCGGAGTTTTCAAAGAAATTCCTCTTCTTTCACTCTATTTGATTCCCATAGAAACCCTCTGAGCAGGATAAGGCAGGCATCCTGAGCCCATTTAACAGATAGGAAAGTGAAGGTCGCTCAGGGGTGGCAGGACTGACTTAGTGATGAGCAGTGGGACTGGGGCCAGGGCCACCTCCACTGCGTCACGCAGCTGGTGGCAGTGCCCGTGGGGAGTGTAATGCTCCCATCTGCCTTCTTCGCTCTCTTGGGTCTGTACATGGCGTGTGTGTGTCCCAAGGCACACGGGCTCCTGCACACGGTGGTGCCCGGTGTGCAGCCCTGCGGACTCGCCAGCTCTGGGGACGAGGCCCGTGGTGTCTGGTTGCTTCCACAGGCTCACAACTGCACCCGGAGTGACTTCGAGAAAATGTATCCCGCCTTTCCGAAGTTCTGCGCCATCCGAGAAAAGCTGGACCCCACCGGGATGTTCCTGAACTCGTATCTGGAGAAGGTGTTCTACTGAACAGGGGCGGGAAGCCAGCAGCCCCCCCCCCAGCCAAGGGGAGCAGATCTCCCCTCCCGACCCCGGCAGCCCCCTCCTCCCGCATCCTCTGTCCTCACAGCACCCCCAGCTGGAGGTAGACCCCGCCCCCCAAGCAGGCGATCACTAGATCCTGTTTTCCCAGGAGAAAGGGGAGCCCTAACTTGTTACCTTGTCAGGAGGGCAGGGATTTGCTCATTCGTGGGTTCCACCTGGGTGTGGAAGTGAAATTCCCGGGCTCTGTAGCTTCAGGGGTTCCCTCTCCAGCCCTCATTGGAAGGGGGTCCCTCGGCACGTGTTTGGGCCCAGAGGTCGTGTGCACTGGGCTCTGCTTTCTCTCACTCGTGAGGGTCTTTCAGATGCTCAGGTGAGTGCCCACCCGCCCTGGGACCGCCCCCTTCCAGGTGGGCCTGGCTGTCCCCTGCCCTTCACGTCCCAGGCCACACTTTGGGAGCAGGAGGCCTCCCTCCTAGGGTAACAGGGCTTGGCCTTGCCTAGAAAATGCTTCTCTTAGTCCTTTTTTCAAGCCTAGTTTCAGTCTGCCTCTGACCTGCCACACTTTGTGGACTTCGGAGCCCGGTCCTCGATCCTATACTACGCACCAAGTGCTGTAGGGGAATTAAAAGAACCTTAAGATATAATAGGTTCCTGCCCTCGAGAAATTTGTCTCCTAATCATTTCTCTCTTGAGGGGTTAATATCCAGAATACATGGAGAACCCCTGCGACTCACCAACAAAAATACGCCCCAATCAAAAGGGCGGGCAACAGATGTGAATACACATTTCTCTAAGGAAGAGATACAAATGGCCGATAAGCACATGAAAAGATGCTCAACATCACTATTTATTAGGGAGATGAAAATAAAACCACAAGGAGATGCCACTTCACACCCGTTTGAATCAGTATTATAAGGAAAAAAAAAAAAAACCCCAGAAAATAACCAGTATTGGTGAGGATATGAAGAAATTGGAACCCTTTGCTGGTGGAAAAATGTAAAATGGTATGGTGGTTCCTCAAAAAATTAAACATAGTTTCCATATGACCCAGAAATTCCAATTCTGGGGGTAGACCCAAAATAACCGAAAGCAGGACGCCGAGGGTATACTTGCACACCCGTGTCCAGAGCAGCATTATTTATAATCGCCACGAGGTGGGAGCAACCCCAAAATGTTCATTGACAAATGGCTAAACAAAAATATGGTCTATTCATACAACAGAATGGTACTCAGTCTTAAAAAGGAAGGAAATTCTGACACACGCTACAATACGAACCTGGAGGGCATCGTGCTAAGTGACATAAGCCAGACACAAAAGGACAGATCCTGTGTGATTCCACTTATTCGAGGGCCCCAGCGTAAGCACATTCAGAGGCAGAGTAGAATAGTGGTTCCCACGGCTGGGGGAGGGGAGTCGTCTAATGGGTGCAAAGCTTCAGTTGGGGAAGATGAGAAAGTTCAGGGATGGATGGGGGTGAGGGTTGTGCAACCATCTGAACGTACTTAATGCTGCTGGATCGTACACTTTAAAATACTTAAAATGGTAAATTTTATGCTCTGGCTTTTTTTTACCCCAATGAAAGTAAAGAATATATATTCTAGTTCAGGGACACAAGACTAAGCACATCAAGTAATGCAAAGGGAGAATATTATGCAGGTCAGGGCGGAGGCGTGGCCATGAAGACCCCCCTGGACGGCCCCTCCTCAGAGAGGGACTCAGCCCACAGCCGCGAGCACAAGGACTACGTCTTCAGCAAGACCAGCTGTGTCATTTGCAGGGTCCCCCAGAGCAAAATGAAAATGCAAGGGCTCTTGTTCAAAAATTTTTAAGAATTCCAAGAGGGTGACAGCAGAGCACTGAACCAGGCACGGGGTCCTTCAAGTCATCCCCCCATGAGGCCAGCCTGGCTCAGCAGTGTACATGAGTCACCTTTCCAGACTACAGTGCCAAGTTATTGAATCAAACGCACGTCTGCGTGTTGCCGTGAAGGTATTTGGTAGATGCGGTTCACATCTACAATCAGTTGGCTTCACGTAGAAGAAATGACCCATGGGCCAGGCTCGGTGGCTCACACCTGTAATCCCAGAGCTCTGAGAGGCCGAGGTGGGAGGATCGCTTGAGGCTGGCCTCGCTTAGCTTTTACCTGGTTTTCTTCCCCTTGGGGCAGGGTTTTTCAGAGATCAAGAGAGGCCCAGACATTTCCAGAAAATTCTAAAACAGTTATCAAAATTTTGGTCTGTTTTCAATTTTTGACACACTTTTACACACAGAGTGAGATGCTACTGTGCTGTCCTCAAGGCTAGTGCAGGACACAGTGTTAAAAGCTACTGTCTGGGCACGTGGGGTGATGAGACACGGATTTAAATGTGGAAAGTGAACAGCTTCCTTTGACGCTGTCACTGCATCTCTGTGGCTTTATACCCGCAAAGTCATTGGCACGGATGTCCAAAGTCTGCCCATGAATCGAGGCTGGGGTGAGAGTCCACCTGTCACCCCCATCCCCGGGGTGAGCCTTAGGCTGGGAGCTCATCTCTGTTGGACTGGGCACCCAAGAGGAGTGGTCGTGGGTAACGTCTGGTCACAGCTAGAGGTCACCGTCTTTGTTCCCCTGGGTGACAACAAATGACAGGCAGGTAAAGGTGCTGCACCTCTGCCGTCCCCTTCCCTAGCCTGAGGAAGGCCTGGACCTGCCTTGGGGCGGGCCGGGGCCGGCTGGAGGCACCTGTTGGACCCTCAGCGTGCTGGGGGAGTCATGCACTGCCCGATGTCACCCAGCCGACACTGAGCAATGTCATAATCTGGGATTATGGCCAAGGGGCTGGGGGTCAGAGATTAACCGGATGAGTGTGTGAGAATAGCTCGGGCAAACAGAGAGTTCATTATTAACCTTGTCCATGTGTGCCGTGGTCTGGCCTTCACTGCTGTCACATTGGCTGAGTGGTGATCATCATAAACCCTGAGAGTGTGGAGCTTTTTGCATTGTCTCCACAGCTACTTTATACTTCCGCGGTCTGCCAAGCTATTCCCTCACAGCTAGGACGTGCCCGTTAATGCTGTGTCAGGGTGGGACGCTGAGGCGGGAAGCCCTGGGCAGCTAAAAGGTGGCAGTGAGGCCCCGTGGCCCCCGGAGGCAGACCTGCGTTCGGGCCCAGCTCTGGCACTCACCGGCTGCGTGACTGCAGGTGCCCCGTCAGTCCCAGCGTCCCGCCCCTGCCCCCGCCCAGGTGTCCTGCATGGTCCAGCCTCGTGCTCAGCTGTGGCCAACAGCGCCAGGAACCAGCTGATTGCAGAGCCGAGACTCACTCGGACGCACAAACGTGAGGCCGTTTTACTCATTCTAACCAGGGTCCCCTCACCCGGTAACATCTCAGGCAGATTCTTTTGCTCCCTGAGACTCCGCAGTTAATAGAACAGTTGCTTGAGAACACGAGTCTCGTTCCCGCATCAAACAACAGTCTTCCTGCCAGCCCCAGCCCTACACAGGGCTCTGCTCTGCACGCACCTGGGCGGCGTCCCTGCTCCCGCCCGTCCCCCACTCCTGGCTACTTTACCGTGGCAGCCGGGCAACCTGAGGTCGTTTCAACAGCCGCTGTGTGCCATGAAGAGTTGGGGTGAGTTTTCCCACATTTTGGCCTTCCTGGCTACACGACACTCCTCTGACGAAGGCTACCCCAGGAAGCCTTTGTAACGTGGAGGAAATAACCTCTGCCTTGGGGGTAATTGTGGGGACCGAGTGGGATTACATAAGGCCGTTGGCCCAAGTATCGAGCATTTTGGTTAGCCCAGGGCTGCTGTTTACAGTTGTGCAAGCTGTACACTGCACAACTTCGGTGTCATTTACCTTGTAGTCATCAGAGATTGTAATTTATTTCCTCCAGGGACCCTCAAACCCAGGCCACTGTGCCAAGGGTGAAGGAGGGTGCAGAGACAGGGTCCCAGGGAGCCTCAGAGGCAGCTTTCAGATCTGCCTTTTAGGGTGCTAATATGTGGGAGTTTAAAGTAGGTGCATGAAAAAATTTTTAAAAAATACTAGATATAGTGACTGCCAGAATCTAGCAACATAATAGAAAAGAGAAAGTAATTTTTGAAACATGCCGTGTGACAGTAATGTGACATGTACTTTGCAATTATGGTCATTTAAATAAACCCCTCTGACCCCATAACCCTAGGTAATGTGTACCATTAAGTGAATGATACCAACTTTATTCCGAATGTCCTTGTCAGCAATACTGAAATGCTTACTTTGGACACAAGCTAGGCCTCCCAAGTTTGTGGCTTGTGGAGCTGAGGTGCTTATAGCCTAAAAGACAGAAAAGGGACAGTGGCCTAAGAACGTTCTAAGCTATGAATTTACACGTGGTTGCTAAGGACCTGGATGCAGCCAGATGACTTTGTTCCCATTTGCAGTCTATCTGATGAACAGAATTCTATAACGAGAGCCTATTAATGAGTGAGAGGTTTGTTGCACTGAGGTTGGGATTTGTACCGTTGGGTGATCAGAGCCACCTGCTGGCAGCACCGGGTACTGCAGGCAGCTATATTTCCAGACTGAACCCCGAATGAGCATCCAGAACCCCTAAGCAGAGCAATGCCTGTGGTCCAGGCAAAGAAGTGAAGATCGTATGACCTGGCAGTGGACAGACAATGCCACCGTCAAGAAAGCGCCCCAGGAACTCTGAGCTGTTACAACTAAACAGAAAACTGCCTCATTTGGTCTTTTGGGGACTATGGTTTCCGTAAGGAAAATATTAATTATGGAATTAAAATACTCGGCGTGCCTCACCATCACCCGTTCTTCGCCTTAATTTTCAGTGTATTCCTTCAGACTGCCCTCACCCCGCTCAGCATACTCTGACGGATTTATAATGGAATGGGAAATTCATTTCTCAGGAAGGTATTTTAGCTGGCTTGTTGGAACGCACCTCTCTTCCTGGAAGGAACAAACTCTTGAATTGGATCGATTTGGTCTCCACACCCCTTTCATTCCCCACTGACCGACAGCCCCTAGAGCCTCTCAGCCGCTGCTTTTTTTTGTTTCTGCTTCTTTTTCTTACCTCCCACACCACAACGAAGGCAGGCAGGAGGCAGAAACCCCGCAGGAAATAAGAGGCTCGGAGCGCCCGGATCACAAGGCAGGTTTATTGAATTAGTCACATGCGGGAGCAGCTCTTCCCCCGGAGGCAGGTGCAGGTGTTAGAGTGCGGGGTCCAGAGGGGACAGGGCTGGGTGGGGCCTAGTCACTTGGTGACACGCAGTGCTCTCTCGGGGATGGGGGGCTGGCTCATCGCAGGGGGAGCTGCAGTCAGGTGCCCCGTAGGTGGAAAAGCGACGTTCACATCTCACTCCTCTCTGAAATACAAAAGAAGTCCAGGTGGGAAAGGGGTGGGTTTCATATTCAGTGAGAACAGCCACCAAGGCTCAAGTTCTCATCCACCATGGAAGAACGTTCTCAAAGGATAAATACAATTCCCAGTGATTTCCTGGCTTTGGCCTCGGACTCTGGCGCCAGGAGCCACTGTTCCCACCAGGCTATGTCCCAGCCCCGCAGGCCCGCAGGAAAGGGACACTCACCGGTTCTTTTTGCGGTATTCCTGCAGCGCCTTCTCTGCCACCGTCTCGATAAACTGAGGGTTGCTCCTAGAGACTTCTTCTGGGACCGACACAGTGATGGGGTCAGAGTCGAAGAGCTTCACAGCCACCTCAGTGACACCGGAGGGAGCGTCTGAGTCAGAAGTTCGGGACGTCACCTCGAAGGAGAACAAGAATAGAAGAGCTTAAACATGACGGTTAAAATGCACGTCTTCTGCAACGGAAGTCAGGCTTTTGGTGGGGAAGTCCTCCTGTTCCTTCCAGAAAATCGGGACAGCTGACCCCGTTGCTTCCTACTAATCTAGACATCTGTACATCTCAGTGGGCAGAAATGTCCTAGCTCACAGACACGCACTTGTAGGGGCAAATGCCATCTGCAAATGACCGGCCCAGGGGGCACCCCAGAGAATAAAAGTGGTTTCCAGATATTTCCTCTGGGCAATCACTGCCCAGACAGACTGTGGTAGGGTAAAAAAAGAATAGAAAAGGGGGGAAAAAAAAAGCATTCCTAGCACTAGAGAGAAGTTTTTATCACTGGCAGAGAACAAGGCACCAATTCATGAGCCAGTCCACATGGCAGAGGGCAGCCATGCGGCTTTGAGAAAAGAACACAGGCTTCTGGTTTGTTCCTGGCTTTGGAACCCAAAATAAAAAATATTTAAAAAAAAAAAAGAGTACAGGCTTTGCAAGCCAGGCAAACAGGTTCAAGTACCTAGGTGAGTCAGGGATCAGTTACCCAACCCTGGGCAGGTTGTGGAACCTCTCACTTTCTCCATCTGTAAAATGGGGTCATGACATTTTACTCCACTGGGTGAGGAGCTGCCATTCGGCAAGGTACGTCAAGTGTTTATATTTCCTGCCAGGCAATAAGTGCTCGATGAAAAGCATGCATGCCCCCCCACACACTTTAATATCTTTATCCCGTTTCAACTCTGCGGGGGTTCATATCAGCTCCCGGTCACACCTGCAGTCCCCCAGTGTCAGCGTGCGGCCAGGACACGACTCACCGTGATGACCTGGAGATAGTACTGGTCGTCTTCGCCTTGGGTGAGGTTTGCCAGTCGGGACACCCAGCTGAACTGCTCGTTCAGCTGCTCCAGCAGGGAGGACGTGTTCATCATCTTCCACTGGTAGGACCGAAGCAGGTCGTCGTACTTCTTGGTCAGCTTCTCGGCGATCCGCAGGGAGTCGTTAAGCTCCTGCCGCAGCTGCTCCTGAGAGGGGCTGTTGGCCGAACAGTCTGCCGGGAGACGGAGGGAACACAAGGCACAACTGTGAGGGGAGAGGTAACAGCTCAAGCAGCACCATCCTCAGTGGTGCCCACAGACCGTCTGTTATCGTCGGCGACAAAGCATTTCATTCCGTGGAGAAAGGCTTGCTCTGGAAAAATACGCCAGCTGAAGGAAACAGTGTACTTGGTGACACCATTGATTTCTCTTTGGGTGCCAGACCCTTGTCCCCGTGGTGACTGGTGACACACAGTGTGGACCACACTCTGAGAAGCATCGATGTCAGCTCCGTGTTCTCAGACCCAGAGCTGTTTCTGCTGCCCTCGTCCCTCCCAGGAATGATTTCCGGAGTGGGGGGACGTGGTTCGTAGCTGCATTTGTGTAGCACCTACTGTGTACCAGACCCCACGTAAGGTCCTCCGGGTATCCCTTTCCTCTCACAATCGGACCTGTTCGGACATCAGTATTAACACTCCAATTTTACCAATAATGAAATTGAGGCCCACAGAAGTAAATAACTTACCTAAAGTCACAGAAGACACAATTTGTGGGACCAAGATTGAACCCACAGGTCTTTCACTCCTAAGCTTGGGCTCTTCCTACTCTGGATCTGTGGTTCTGGAAAGTTCTCCAAGCTTGACTTTTGAGCACATCTGCAGAGTTAGCAATTCTGGTCCCAAGAGCCCATGCAGTAGAAGAGCCGGCCAGGACCCTCGGGCCACAAAGCACCGTAGCCTGGACACTAGGAGACCTTGCCTGCCCACCTGCCACCCACCGCTGGTCACCAACTGCGGCAGGACAGCAGGGAAGATAGAATTCACACCTTTTGGTCCTTGAGTGCCGACTGCAGGTTGTCAGATTTATAAGAGCTGCAAACTACCCACTATCTCTTTAAAAACTACTGTTTTTCTCCCCTTTAATTATTTCAAAAATATGCAGAGGAGGGTGTGTCAAACCTAAGAGGAAAGGAGGTCTTTGCACACTTCAGAATGGTGACTGTGATCATTTATATCAAAATAAAACAAAATGTTAGGTGGGGCAAGAAATAGGATTACTAACAAGAAGCCAGGTTGGAAAGAATACGTAATAAATAATCTTAACTCTTTTACTGGGAAATAATTAAAAAATAAGAAAAGTCCTTGGGAACAGAGGCTCAGTCTAGAAGTTCTCAGCTGGGGCAATGCCGTCCTCTAGGGACGTGTGGCAAGTTCTGAAGACATTTTGGTTGTTGCAGTTGTTGGGGTGCTCCTGGCATGCGGTGGGTAGAGGCCAGGGATGCTGCTAAGCACCCCCCCAGTGCACAGGACACCCCCACGACCAAGAACGTCCTGGGCCCAAATGTCAACAGTGTTGCAATTTGAGAAATGCTCGTCTAGAGTCCCCGGGCAGGCCACGCTCACGTCCTGCAAGCACCTTACATGAGAGGTAGCAAGTCCTCCTCGGGGCAGACCGTTCAGCTAAGCTGTGACCAGCGACCACTAAGATGGGCACAGGAGGTCCCGTCTGAACCCAGGCATCCGTACTTTGTTTCTTCGGGCCCTAACGTGACTTTCTTGTGGCGAGGCACTGTGTCATTTATGCTAATCTAGGATATTCTTATGGGAAAAGCCCAAAGGCTTGGTCGTGAACTCATCTATGGCGTCATATGTCAGCCCCGTAAAGCACTGATATGTATTTTGTGGCGGCTTCTGGAATTACAGGAGTGAAGCTGGGACTGTGAGCCATGGCAGACTCACTCGTATTAAGTAAGAGCAAAGCCACAAGAGTGATAAGCGATTTAGAAGCAGAAACAATTAACCGTTTCCGAGCATGCACTCCTGTGTACCAGGAACATTCTAAACAGTTTTGCAGCTGTTACCTCAAAACGGGGACAAGTTAATCAATTACCAAATCCAATCAAACAGAGAGGAACAGTTGGAAGGAAATATTCCCTTTGCCTACGGGACTGGCCAACCAAAGGAAATGTTGCCAGGATGCCAAAGTACCGGGCCCAGTGGCCCGAGGCCCCCAGGGGCCCCCCAGGGAGAGAACACAGCGCACTGGCTAAGAACACATCCCAAACGTCTAGGCCCCAATCCCAGCTCGCCCACGTGGGGGCTGTGGATCCTCTGGGTAAGTTACTAGCACCTCTAGGACTGATTTCGTGGTAGGGTCCCTCTGAGGAAATGAGTAGTTTGTGAAGTGTTTAGAACAGTGCCTGGTACATGGTACGTTTTGTTAAACAAAATACACACTGTCTACAATTTCATAACCTGCAGCAAAAAATGAGGATGTCCACTATGCTTGGCCCTTGGGACAGAATAACCGGGGAATCAAAGGCGAATGGCTTTCTCCAGCAAGCACAGTAGCTTGTGCATTGCGGACAGCCCGTGTACCCCAGGCAGGACGAGGCGGTGGGCACTTTCCACGTGCCTCACCGACTCCAGGAACACCCTGCACTGTGACCCTGTCCTACAGAGGACGAGCCCGCTGTGCGAGGCTCAGGACCGCCCTGGGCCACAGCCTGAGGGCCACACAGCCGGAATCTGAGCGCCCGTCTGTCTGGCCCCGTCAGGGCAGCCCCAGTGAGGCACCCGGGACCCAAGGACACAGGCCTGCGATGGTAGGGGGTGGTTTGGGGTCTGGCCCCCGACTCACCCACGGACAAGATCTCCTGGCACTTTGCGCACTGGTCCTTCATCTTCAGGCAGCCTGTGGAGTTGTGGCGGATCTCTCGGCACACCGCACGGTTGTCCTCGTCGCCTTCTAGAGACACGCAGGGGAGAAAGCGTCAGGCCGAGGGGTTCAGCCACACACAGAGACGGGCCCCACTGACTCCTCCGAGCCCTTCCACACCCCCACGGGGCCCTTTGAGACAGTTCTGTGGCCAGAGCAGGTTGGAGTTTGTTTTTTTCTGCAGACACAGGCCCGTGTTCAGGCTCCCTGCAGATGTCCCTGTGCCCCTGGGCTGGGTGTGGCCGCCCCTCCCCCCATCTCCATCAGAGGCCTCCTCCCTGCTGCCACAGCCCTCAACGGGCCTCTCTGCGGCAACGGGCCTCTCTGCGGCACCATAACCCCTTCTGCTCTGCACCTGTCTGGTGTGCTGCTCCTAGGGCTGTGCCGGGCAGGGAGCACAACCCCCGGGGGTCGGTGTGAGCCTCCTGACACCGCAGGGTCCACCGCTATAGTGACACAGCAAGTGCTCATGCAACTTTACCCATTTCAAGCCTAACCCAGGTGCCAGTCAAATCGCAGCCTACGGAAGACATATCGGCCAACAAATGTCTATTGTGTCAATGAAGGAAACCACTCCTTAAAGTTTCGGCTTTTCATGTCCACAGTAGACTTCATTCATTTAAAAATATGCATGGAGCACCCTTTCTATACCCAGCCCTGATGTCACAGCCCCGAACAACTTCCTTATCTGTAATATGGGCTGGCTATGTCATTTGTCACCAACAGTTGCACACCTTCCACACAAAGCCCCATGTTCCCAGGGGAAAGGGCTCTGGTTCTGCAGGGCGAGGAGTCACCATCACACCCAGCAGTTGCGGGAAGGGACGTGGCTGTCTGGAAAGCACAGATGCCCAGCCCTGCAGGGTCAGACTCTGGATCCCACTTTGTCAGCTGTGCAACCCTGGACACAGGCCTTGCCTTCTCTTAGTTTTTGTCCTCTTTAAACGGGGATAAGAACACCCTCGAGGGGTTGTTGGAGAAAAATGAAGATGACACCTGCCAAGCCCCCAGCATAGTGATTAATACCTAACGGGTCCCCCCCTTCTCGGGACGAAGGAGACACCTGTCTAACCTTTTATGAAGTCCATCTGCGGGTGCTGGAAGGCGGAGCTGTGGAAGTTGACATCGATGGCCTGCTGGGCTTGGTGAATCATGTCAAAGAAGGGCTGGAACATGTCCTGGAAGTTGAGGGGCTCGAACGGGGCATAAGGCAGGAGGCTGCGGGCGAAGCGGGACCTGGGGAAGAAGATGTGAGGCCGCCGGTGCAGCAGGCTGAAGGGCTGGTAGGGGGAGAAGTCCGGGAAATCGCGGGTGAAGAATTTGTCGCGGAAAAGCTCGTCCATGATGCTGGACGCCTGGCCGAAGTGGTCCTGCATGATGTCCAGCATGTGGCTCTGCTGCCGGTCGTTCTCCAGCAGCGAGTCGATGCGGTCGCCGTTCATCCAGAAGTAGAAGGGCGAGCTCTGGTTCAGGAACTCCTCAAGCTGGGATGGCCAGGACGGGCACAGTCAGGAGAAGCTTGGGACGGCCACAGCCTCCCGTGCCTCCCTCTGGGCCACACGGGCCGGGCCCTGCCCCTCGCTGCAACAGTCACACAGCAGGTGACCAAAGGCCCCGCTGGGACTGGCCCCAGGTATCCCCGCTGTCAGGACGATGCCCTTTCGTTCTACCTCCCTCTTTGGGAGAAAGTTCAGAGACACTGTGAGGCCAAGAGATTCACAGGCCTGTCACTTCGGATCAGTCTGCTATTGTCTTTGGCCACCGCTGACACCCACCCCTGCTCAGCGGAGGGCCACCCTCGGGGATCAGTGAAACTCATTGAGTCCCGACCAAGAGAGGCCCACAGCTGAGGACAAGATCAAGGTTAATGTACTAAAAATTCTTAATTCCCTCCCCTTAAGGGAACACAGGCCTCTGCCATGCCATGAAGCCATTTGTGATGTTATCTAGCTAATCACTGCTGGATAACAGTCTTGTGAGACTGCGGTCCCCAACCCCTGGCCACTCCCCATCCGAGACCCCTACTGTAAACTGTGCATGGAGGGATCTAGGTTGCGCCTCCTTATGAGAACCTAATGCCTGATGATCTGAGGGGGTGATGCTAGTGCTGGGGAGCGGCTGCAAATACAGATTATCATTAGCAGAGAGGTTTATATAATGATTTGATTATATATTACAATGTAATAGTAATAGAAATAAAGTGCACAATAAATGTAATGTGCTTGAATCATCCCAAAACCTTCCCCTGCCATCTGTGGAAAAATTGTCTTCCATGAAATCAGTCTTTGGTGCCAAGAAGGTTGGGGACTGCTGTTTTAAGAGATGGCAAATACCTGACTGACATCCTTATGGCTGCACCTGTGCCAGACATTACCAATTGAGCATAGCACTCCAGGCCCCAATGCGGCCAGCCAGTACTAATCAATTGCATCTGGCACGTGGAATGCAGCATATTTCACTGGGTTCCCCTCATTCCCCACTCAGAGCCTCGGCCACACGCGTGTCCCCTTTTCACCTGGTGGCCCACCAGACCCGAGCCGCTTCTGCAGACACGCGCGTAGAACTTCATGCAGGTCTGTTTCAGGCAGGGCTTACACTCTTCCCAGAGGGCCATCATGGTCTCGTTGCACACTCCCGAGAATGCCTTCAGCTTCGTTTCCGAGTCCCTGGTCTCATTTAGGGCATCCTACGGGAAGGCACGAGGGGGCCGGGTGAGCCCCACAGGGATCACAGGCTTCACGCCCTGCAGCCTGGGGGTCCCCACCCCTGCTCTGGCTCTGCCTTTCCTTTGTTCGCCCCTCCCCCCAAGGATCTCCCCACCGGGCTCTCAGCAGCCTCTGGTGACAGGGAGCCACTGTCATCTGAAGTCCTTCCCAACTTCTGGAACCCACATGCACTGACACTCTGCCCCAGGAGTGACCTCCCACTGATGCCTCAGTTTCTACTCTCAGCTTCTCTGGTGTTTCAATGTCACCTTCCAGAGCAGGCTGGAGGCTCCCTGAATCTTATTTTTCCATTGCCACCTTGGCCCCTGGCATGCAAAGGGAGCCACACCAACTACCAACACTCTCTAAAGTGCCCATGCCACTTGACCCGAAAATTCAGTGAGAATCTATACCAAAGAATTCCCCTCATAAAAAAAGATATTTGTTATAGTATTAGTTTATGACTAAGAAAATCAGAGTCAACCCAGATATTCAAAAATAGAAGACAAGTTGAACAAATTGCAGTATACACAAAGGGTAGATGGTACAGCTTTACAGGGATGTTTATAATAAGCTTTAAAATTATAATATGCATTCTGTTAAAAATTCATAATTTTAATATAGCCACTGTCAAAAAAAGTATAGAGAAACAGAGTAGTAAGAAATAGATCAGGTGTGAACAGTGAATTGTCTTTGGGCAAAAGGATTATGGAAAAACTTTTCTACTTGGCTATGCTATCTTAAAATCTCTATGAATGAGTATGTTACTCTTCAAAAAAAAAAAAACTGATGGCAAGAAATGGCATAAAGTTTCAAAGAAAGTTAAAGCTGCATCCAGGTGGGCATTCCCTTAAGTGGCTTCCATGGAATTGTGCTAAAAGCTGTTAGGAAAAACAAAATGAATTCCCTGGTCAATTTGATTTGGAAAATTCTGGGTTAAATGAAGTTCCAAGAGTTTCTTTATTGCGGAACTTCTCAGAGCCTTTAAAAGGCTTTTTGCATGCATGATGGATCATGAAGGTGGCAGGCCGTTCCAGCTTAGCATCTCCTTCATTGGGGGTGGCGTGGGAGCATGTTCTTAGGGTACTCTTAAGGAGATTATTGATTTTTTAAGTAAGTTATTCATTGAATTGTAGTGTTTTAGTTTGTTGACTCATTAAGCACAGGCTAGACCTGCCATGTCTACTATCGGACTTAAGGTATCTCTTTATGAAATAATCCAGAACTCTAGAAAGACAGGGTCACACAGTGTGTGCTTGCCCTAACCCGAACCATATCGCCTGCACTAGATAAGCTTCCAGAAGGGTGGGCACCATCCCCCACCCCAGTCCTGCCACCGCCCTAACCAGAGCCTAACTCAGAGCTTGCACAGGGCCGGGGTTTAGAGACATCTATTGAAGGGTATCTGGGCGTCAGGCCCTGGGCCAGGCTTAGAACAAAACCAGATTCAAGATCAGACCCTGTGAAGCTTTCAAAAGCGAATAAACCTCCCCTATTTTCTAACAGCAGCCCCAGCATCAGCTGACACAGCCCTGGGAGGACTGCGGGTCACCATGGCAACCCAGGGAGGCCCCGCAACGCCCCCTCCCTCCCCTCCAGCAGGAGGGTCAGGGCGGCCTCCTCACCTCCTTCTGCTTCTTGGCCTCCTCTAGGACGTGCAGCAGTGACTTGCGCTCTTCGTTGGTTTTTACTATTAGGGACTTTATCTCTTTCACCCCGTTGACAGCATTTTGAATTTCCTTATTAATGTACTTACTCCCCTGGGTGGACATTTCTGCAAGAGAAGGGCAGGAAGCAGAGTGAGGCGAGAGGAAGAGATGGTGTTGGGGATGTCACCCTGGAACCAGCTGGAATGATTAGAAAGGGACGTTCAGTCCAGGGGCTGTCAAGGCTGGGACCCCCTCTGCCCGGCCGGCAGCGTCACGGCCCCAGCCTTTCCCTGACACAGGTTCCCGTCACAGACTCCTCATCTACCACACTCTGCTGCTCAGAAAGGCAGGCACTAGAGGAACCAGCACACTCAGAGAAGGGCCGGCGGAGCCCGCCTGACCACTGCCCTTCCGCCCCGGAGCACGAGCCAGGAGCAGAAGAAAATTTTCAAGGGAAAAAAAACCAAACCTAGAAATGTAAACTTTGAAGCATCAAAACATATTATTATTTTGGACATAAATCTTTCTGGAACTCAGTTTAACCAAACATTTGTACTTCTTTGTTCCAATGCACGGTGCCAGGCGATGAGGACAGGAAGATGAGTGAGTGATCAGGGCACAGCACCGGTGCCAACTGCTATGGAACACCATGTCACCCAAGTGCCACTCATCTGGTGCTTGTCCCACGGTGGGCACGGTGCCAGACACTTCATGTGCATCTCACTGAACACTCCAGCACCGTCACTACGCCCACGTCACAGACGGGGGAAGCAGCAGAGGGAGGAGGTGTCCAGGGACACAGAGTGCCAGTGAGGCAGGATGAGGCTCTGCAGGTCTACCGGATGCTGGCGCCTGCAGTCAGCAACACCGCGTTGTAACCTGAAATTTGCTAAGGGACTGGATCTTAAGTGTTCTCGCCACACACACAAAAAGGTAACCATGTGAGGTGATGGATATGCTAATTAGCTTGACAGTGATAATCGTTTCACGACGTGTATGTCTCGCAAAACGTCACGTTACAACATTCCCTCCCGTGTGAGCAGAGAATATGGAGCCTGCTTTTCCGGGTGGAGAGGAGGAACACACAGTGGCAAGAGCCGGGGACACTCCACAGGGGAGATGGACAGAGCCTCCTGCAGTCCAGGCACAGCTTCGTGGAGGAGCCAGGACTTGGGGCCCCAGAGGCAGGGGTTCGGAGGGGGCCCAGGCCCAGGAACCCAGACCCAGTGCAGAAGGTGAGCGCCGTCTTTGACACTGCGAAGGCAGCAGCCGTGCCCTCTGGCCTCGCCACCCTGTAGCCTGCAGGCATCTCGCTTGGTCTACTTACCCTGGAGCTCCTTGCTGGAGACCGCCGGTTCTCCCAGGACCTGCCCACTCTCCCAGGCCAGCAGCAGCCCCGCAAACAGCAGCAGAGTCTTCATCGCGCCTCCCTCTGCAATTCTGGAATCCTAGCACGCCTCTGTTTGTGGGGAACAGGAGACCGTCATGGTAACAGCTAGACAGCCTGCTGGTTTCCTGCCCAGCCTGCCCTGCGGCAGCTTCCCAGGGACCTGCAGGACTCGGTGCCCTAGGCTGTCCCCTCCACTGGCATTGCTGCGTTTTTATCCCTGAGGAAATTGGGGGCAGAGACCAGACTTGCCACTGACACCTTCCAAAGAAAGTGAAGGCGGGAGGCACAGGGAGGGAGGAACTGCAGACAGCAGGGTCAGGCAGAAGGAACAAGGACATTCGTGCAGGGGAGCCGGGCTCCCATCCCAGCCGCCTCCTCCCCCGCAGTGGCTGCATGCGCCTCTGCCAGGCAGCACCGGGCTTTCCTGTGTCTTGTCCAGAAAGGGCGTTTATCATTTCAAACACCGAAAATATCTCCCTGGGGTCACTCATCGTCCCTCCCCGTGCCCCCCTGCAGTGGGACTGCATCCCGGGCCCAGCCATGTTCCCTGCAATGTGCACCCCAACCCGCCCCCCAGCAGACATTCCCATCGATTTATCACAGCGCTACGCCCACAGGGAGCCCCTGCACCACCTGAACTCGCTTTTTGAGAGTCTGAGGCAGTAAGCGCCAGCCCCCTGGGTTGGCATGGAGATTAAATCCATCTACATCCCAAGCCAGCGAGCGTGTGAGCCCTGAGCTGGGCCGCCTGTGCATTCAGGGCTGTGAATAGAGTAGAGCCAGGAAGCAGGACGATTCTCTGCAGGGGGCAGAGAGGAAGGGCAGGGTCGGAGGGTTAACGGTGAGGCTGCCCCTTTGCTCTGCCAGGCCCCTTCACACAGCCCGTCCCCTCTAAGCCCACAGCAGTGTGCCCAGCCGGTGTTCCTGGCACCGCTGGGCTGGCTGCCCTGAGCCAGGGGACACGGGCCACAGCCTGGTCTTACACAATGGACCCTTTCCCAGAAGCTGAAGTTGCATAAAACAGAACTCCTCCCCCTCCCCCCTTGCTTATCTGAGCTCACCCATTTCCCATAACAGAACAAACCGGGAGGTGGGGCCACCCTGCCTGCAATGCTTCCCCTCCAAAACCTGCTCAGCCCAGCAGGCCCATCTGGACACCTGGTAAAATATTAATAAGGAAAGCTTCTCATCGAAGTAATTAGACACACACAGCAAAGGAGCAGCGTGGGAGAAGAGATGGGGTCAGTGCCTTCCCCAGAGACAGGGTGGGTGGCTGGATGGGTTTGCGGGGACGGCTGCAGCAGTGGGTCACACAGGCTCCATCCCAGCTGCCCACTGAGGCCTGAAATGTCTCCAGCAGGGACAGAGCCTTTGTCACGCCAGAGACAAAGCCATCCAGAAACACCTCTCTGCAGGGGCCCCTGAGAAATCCCTACAGAAAGAGGTTCCAACCAGAAAACTGGGTGCTCCACTCCAAAGAACCGGGCAGCAGGGCAGGGCACTAGATGAGGAGTTGCACAACTCAGCAGCAGGCACAGGGTCTGCCACCAGGAGCCTGGGAAGCCCTGGCAAGCCACCAAGCTCAGAGCTGAGAAAGGGATCATTCTCCCACCCACCCCCTCTGCCTTAGAGGGGAGGCTGCAGCCCAGAGCTGGCACGGGGCTCCCCAAGGCCCACAGCAAGCTTGTGGCAACCCCAGGATGAGAACCCAGCCCTCCCAATACCTGGGCCAGTGTTATTGCCTTGACACAGAGTCACTTAAGTCTCTGAGCCTCAGTTTCTTCATCTGTAAAATGGACCTAATGCAGACTTCAGAGATGACTGTGTTGTGTAAACATGAGAGTCTTATACAGTCATTAAATTCCAACTACTTCAAAATTTGACCCAGGACCAATCCTGGGCATTGGCAATATCTAGTGGGCATGTCTGGAGAGGGGGAGAAACCGAAGCAGGCCCACAGAGGCCACCTGCGGTCCCCCCACCCCCGACCGTGTGGCTCTGCCTTGGTGAAATGATCAGCTACGTTTTAAAGCGCTTATGAATTACCTGGCGGACTTGTTCTAATGCTGGTTCTGAGTGAGAATCTGCTTTGCTGGCGGGCTGACAGGGGAGGTGATGCTGCTAGTCCAAGGACAGCGCCAGAGCAGCAGCTGCACAGCCGAACCGCCCTGTTCCCCTCCCACCTCCTCCTCCTCCTGGGCACCTGGCTGTCAGCCTCCCCCGTGGACAAGCCACACTGAGGCCAAGGCCCTCGAGTCCCCACCACTATCACACAGCTTCTTTTCCCCTAGGGAGGCTTAAACCACCAGGCCTGGCTGCTCTGACCTGAAAAGGCTGGCCCCGTGAACCAGGGGGCTGTATGGGACAAGGAGGAGGAGACGGAGGAGGATCAGGTGGACTTGGAGAGGAGCTCTGCTCCAGGTACACTCTCCTGGGAGCTTGAAACTCACCAGCTTCCCAAAAGGCTCCCAAGCACACCTCCAAAGCCAGAGGTGTCCCAGCAGGGCAGGGCTGGGGGCTTAGGAACGCCAACAACCGTGTATTGAGAGCTGTGGGAAGGACACGGAGACATAAGCCAGCACAGTTGTGAACCCAAAACCCTGGCTAATACCCAGCTGCCTCCCAGTTGGAGAAAACTAAACCAAAAGGAAAAATGACAAAAGGAGTCACCTGTAATCACACCACCCAAAGGCAAATATTAACACTGGTATATTTCCTTCTATCTTACATGCATTTTTATATCATCACATCTTTTACATCCACTGTCTTCAAATATTCTTTAAAAGTACACTTCTGTGGCTGTATAAGATTCTATTTTCTGGCCAGGTGCATTGGCTCACGCCTGTAGTCCTAGCACTCTCGGAAGCCAAGGCAGGAGGATACGCTTGAGGTCAGGAGTTCAAGACCAGCCTGAACAAGAGTGAGACCCCGTCTCTACTAAAAATAGAAAAATTAGCCAGGCAACTAAAAATAGGAAAAATTGGCCAGGCATAGTGGTACGCACCTGTAGTCCCAGCTACTCGGGAGGCTGAGGCAGGAGGATCACTTGAGCCCAGGAGTTTGAGGTTGCATTGAGCTATGATGATGCCACTGCACCCCAGCCTGGGCAATGGAATGAGACTTTGTCTCATAAAAAAAAAGATTCTACTTTCTGATGTACCCCAGTTTATTTTACCATTCTCACAAGGTTGGGCATTTAAGTAGTCTCTAATGCCCTAATATTATTATAAGTTATATTCTCACGAGCATCCTTTTATAGCATCTATTTTACACTCTTAAATTTCTAACCTCTCCCTTTAAGATAATAATAATAATGGCTTATTTTTTTACTAGGTCTAGAAATTCTGGAAGGTCAAGAGGCTTTGGCTCTAATCCCGGTTCTGACACTTATTTGCTGATTAGCTGGAGACAGTCCTAAACCTCGCGGGGCCTCAGATTGTCATCTGTAAAATGAGACGGCGGAATCAGACATCTGAGGCCTGATGGAGCTCGTGTGACTTTGCTGCACCTTGGGTGCATTGGGAAGCAGAAGAAATAGGATTTAAGTGGTTGCAGCATATACTCAAATCCATAACGTCGTACTTAGAAACACACACTAAGAAAACTCAGGAGAAAGCAAGATGACTCATGCGTGCAAGCCTGCAGCAGCCGCAACTGAGAGATCAGCATCCTCCCCGGGGAGATGGTGCAGGCAGGAGCTCCGCGCGGCCAGCCCCATCCGCAACCTGCTAGCCTGGGCCTCCCGCAAGGCACGGTAGGTCTCCAGGTCTCAGTTTCCCCAATTTTGCAAAAGGAGGGTCATTCCACCTGTCCTATTTACCCCCTACCGCATGGTGGCTGGAGCTCCGTGCACTCAGGGACCCTGAGTCCCAGGCTGCGCTCCGCCCTCCGCAACTCAGCCCCCGGCTCAGCTGCCCGGGGATGGGGCTCCGGCCACCTCCCTTCCCAGGCTTCCCGGGCTCCGCGTAAATGAGGCGACCTGTCATCTCTCTCACCCCGCTGCCACCCCCCCGCCTGCCCGTCGGTCCCGCTGTGGCTCTGCGCAGGGGCAGGGGCAGGAAGACAGGGACATCTCACCCGCCTGCGGCCCGGGCGCCCGCGCTGCTCCTGGCGACGCCGCGTGGTGAGCGCGGTGAGGCGCCGTATTTATAGCGCGGGGCTGGCCCACACCCCCTTTGGGGCTGGCTGCAAACCTGCGTGACTCACGCCCAAAGAATGCTGCGCGATGCACGGGGAGCTTTCTGGAAGCGCGGAGGTTGGGGGCGGCGCGGCACCGGGCGGGGGGCTCCGGGGGGCGCATCAGCACCGCTAGTGGCCGTGACTGCGTCAGGGGAGACCCGGGGGTGCAGCCCCTCACCGCCCCCCAGCTGCGGGTGGCGCCCCCAGCAGGGAAGAGCCTGGGTTCACGGCCCAGCTGGGCGCTCCTCGCCTTGCGATTGGAGGGTCCCCTGCACCCCTGGCCCGGTCCCAATCCAAAATACAGTACCATGGCTCCCCGCCCGCCCTATTGAACGTTAACCTTTCACATTGCACAGGCGCCACTTCTCTTAGGACATTTAAATAGGAGAGTGTCAGACAGACATAGTGAGCCTGGGTTGTGCTGCAGAAAACACAAGAGGCATTGAAGTGAGACTCCGTGACGTCACGCTGACCTGGCGGTGGGTCCTCCACTGACCTGGTGGGCCGGGAGGACACAGAATTGACCAGAGCGTGTGTCTGGGGAACCGGAAGTCCTCTCCTGGCTCCTTGATCCAAGGAGCTTAAAGCAATTATTGTCCCCATCCACTCGGGGCCCAGCCAAGCAGGGTGGGCTGCATGCGGTGGGACCCCTGCAGACGTACACTTGGTTTAATGCGCTACATTTTTGCAGTCTGGAAATTCTTGATAGTTTTTGGACTCGGGGTCCTGCATTTTCGTCTTTCACGGGGCCTCGCCAATGAGGCAGCCAGATCTGTGTCCAGAGGGGTTCGCCCGTAGCAACGTTGCCATGCGTTCCTTCTGCGGGGGGACAGGGAGCATCCCCTGTCCCAAACACCCCACCCTCTGACAGGGAAGGAACAATCCGGAAACCCGGGAGGGGACAGACACTACTTCTTGGGGAGGAAGCTGAGCTCTAAGAGGGAGGGCAAGGGGCTGACAGTGGCGCTCATGCTGACGGGGGAGATGGGTGGCCGGGCAGATACAGGCAGCCCAATTCCGGTGGCTGACTACACTAAGGGCTGAGTTTTCCTGTTCCCCCTGTGGAGGCACAGCCAGGGGGCACAGTCCCCAGTTGCCCAAGGTCCAGGGGCCACTAGGACCCACCCCTTTTCAGGAGGCAGTCTTGGGGGAATCTTCTAGGCCTGAGAAAGTGGAAGGTGCAAGGAAGTCTGACTGCAGTCTTAGCTGTGCCTGGAGGCACTGGGCGGCCTTGGACCAGTCACTTTGCTCTCAGGGCTCAGTTTCTTCATCTGGACAATGAGGACTGTGGCATGTGTCATCTCTTAGGTCCCTTCAACCTAACCTGACACAATACCAAGCATAAGAAGGTCACCAATCCAGAAGAAAAAAAAAATCCAGCAAGGCCTGGGAGCACTACTTTTTCCCCAAGAAGAGGCTTCATTTTATTTTCCTTTAAAAAAAAAAAAAAACCAAAGAAGTCTAGTTATCAGGATCAGCTACATTTTCTGGCAAAAGTGCCTCTCCGTTAGAATATCAGCATCTGAGGTTGGAAGAATTGTTTTTGAGCTCGCTCCTTGTAACTTTTCTGTTCTGTAGCTCCCCCCGGCATCCGGTACGGGAGCCATAAATCTACTGTAGCTGCATTTTTAAAAATTGGATTTTGAAGGTCAGGCAGGGAGATTCTGCTTTAGTCAGCTGAAGGAGGGGAAGGGAGGAGAGGAAGAAGGGATTTAGGAGAAAATAGCACGATTCATGGCCATAACCGTGATCCCCTGGGAATGATTACTTGAGACCTCCAGCTACAAAGCAAACAAGATTCAGAAGATTAAACTCTAATTACAAAAAGAAAGAAGTGTAAATTTTCAAAGGGCCATAAATGCATCACTGGATTTTTAATATTCTAACTAGGTCATAGAGGTCGACTGGTTAAGCCCTCACACACTGTTGATCCCCACACCAGGCGGTCATCCTGCCTGTGTTTGAATGCCACCAGTAACGGGGAGCTCACTACCTTCCATGTAACAAGTTCTCTAATAAAGCTGTTGATAGAGTTAGGGCCTTCTTTTGTTGAGTCACTGTCTGGCTCCTGTACGAGCTGGTCCGGAGCCCAGGTCTGGTGCTCTGGAACCACACAGAGAAAATCCACCCCATCTCTCCCCTGGAAGCCCTTCTGGTATCTGAAGGCAACTTAGTCTGCATCTCCCAATGAGATGCAGCTCCTCACTCACTTATCATTTGCAGACTCTTCCCCAACCCCTTGGCCTTCTGGACCGTGTCTCTCCTGAAACCCTGGGCCCAGCACTGGGCCTGCCAATGCCAAGGGGCCTGAGCACACAGAGCAGAGCAGGACCACCCCCTCTGTCACCCGAAACCCTCCAAACACGCTCTGTCCAGATGCTGAGTCAGCGGGCTGATTCACATAGAATGCGTCATCTTGTTGGCAGGTGCTGTTTGATCCTTTGTCTCCCACCGTGGACTTGTACAGCTGGCTTTGGGGTTTTAGCCTGATTTCTTTTCTTGGAGTGGCAGGGCCCCCGGGAAGAGGCATAGAGGGGACAAGTTAAGAGCTTTCTTTGTATCTGTTTATCTCTTTAGGCTTTGCCCACCCTCTGTAGCTGCCCAAATGTCTCCCGGCCTGGTTCGCTACGCAGTGTCCTTGTTACACACCCCCACCCCTGCCTTTGTCCAGCTTGGCGCCACCAGCCCGACGGCTCAGCCACCACTGATGCAGCTGGAATGAGCTATAATAGAAATGAGTGAGACCAGAATCCCGTAGCCTGTAATTAAGGATCACTCTCCAAGGTTCGGGGGAGGGGACAGGCTGGTCCACAGGTACAAAGTTGCAGTTAGATGGGAGGAACCCATTCTGGTCCCTGTGGCACCGCAGGCCAACTGTAGTTAACAGTAATGCATTGTGTATTTCCAAATAGCTAGAAGAGAGAGTTTTGGATGTTCTCACCACAAAGAAATGATAAATGTTTGAGGTGATGGATTTGCTAATTACCCCAATTCGATCATTACACAATGTGTACATGTATCGCAGCATCACATTGTACCCCATAAATATGTACAATTATCATGTGTCAATTAAAAGTAAAATAAAATAAAGAATACTCTCCAGGCTGTAATTCTTTAATGGGTGTGTACATTCAGTCAATTACAGGCTCATGATAAAATCATATCCAGTAAAATCAGGCCACAGTTGATGCAGAGGTATTCTGATTGGTTTTTCTGGGCCTCCTTGAAGTCCAGAAACATCCACTCCATCAGTTGGCCCCCCTCACCTTCCCATTTAGGTTCTTGTTGGGAAGAGGTTTGAGGCCAGCCAATCCTAAGTTGCCTATCATGAGTTTATAAATAGACAAATGTTACTTATGCTGTTGTCACAGTTGCTCATGCTGTTGAGTGGCTATGCTGTCTACATTTCACTCCAAAGTTGCTTAGCTCTAAACTTTAGTTCCAACTGTTTAGGTGAATGAGCCTTAAAAAGAAAAAAAATCTGGAGCCAGATCTGCCTCAAGTCAAACCTACTTTTTCCACAACCATCTAGACTCCAACTAACAATTATTTTAGATCAGTGGTTCTCAGTGGACCTCCACAATGGAATCACCTGGGAGCTTTGAAGATTAGCACTGCCTGAGTCCCACCTCCAGAGGTTGTGATTGACATCCTCGGGGGTGCATCAGGATTTTCAAAACTCTCCAAGTTGTTCTCATGAGCCGTCCAAGTTGAGGACCACGACTTCTCAATTTACAAATTGCTGGCTTGCATATTAGCCCAGTTGATATTCACTGCATCTCTCTGCCATTATTAGAGTATTGGTATCATTCTCAATTTATAGAAAATGGTAGGGGTGGTCAAAGGAATCTTAGCAGGCTTTTGTTGACACTGAGCTGAAGTCTGCTTCCTTATAACTTCTTCCTTTGTCCTGTATCTTATTTCTAAGGCAATATATGATAAGTTGACCCCTCCTCTACAAGACAGCCCTTCAAACATTTGAAAACCAATATTGTGTCTCAACTTAACTGTATTTCCTTATAGTAAAAGGTCCTTCAACCTCCTTGCACAGAGGGAGGTTTCAGACACCTGCCTATTATCTTGTAACACACTGTGCTTCTCAGGTTGGTTCCAGCTGATCTCCGGACAGGCTGTGTTGTACACAGACACAGAAGCCACTGGCTCCAGTTTCACTCTGAGATTCAGGGAGAAAAGTTAATGTTTACTGAGTAATCAATCTTCCTTTTCTCTTCTTCCTTCCCTCACTCCCTTCCTCCCTTCATTTCTCTGTCTTATTTTCAGTTCCTCTCTAAATCTCCTGCTTTGAAAGTAAAGTGGGTGTCCATTTAATTTTTTTTAATTTTTATTTATTTTTATATAGAGATAGGTTCTTGCTGTGTTGCCCAGGCTGGTCTCTAACTCCTGGCTTCAAGTGATCTTCCCACCTCAGCCTCCCAAAGTGTTGGGATTACAAGAGGGAGCCACTGTGCCCAGCGGGATATCTATTTAAATACATACATTTATATTTAGAATATGTGTGTATGTATAAAAATAATGGATTTGTCTTTTTTTCTTTTTAAAACCATAACTATAAAATCATATATATTGTTCTATTTACTCTTTTCCAGTTAGCGAAATATTATGGATCTCCCCCAAGTCAATACACAGATGGACCTAACCCATACTCATTTCATGGTGAGACTAGACATATTATATTCCCCATTCCCTTAGAAAAAATTAGCCGGGCATGGTAGCGCAGGCCTGTAATCCCAGCTACTCGGGAGGCTGAGGCAGGAGGATCACTTGAGCCCAGGAGTTTGAGGTTGCTGTGAGCTAGGCTGACGCCATGGCACTCTAGCCCGGGCAACAGAGTGAGACTCTGTCTCAAAAAAAAAAAAAAAAAAAGCCCAAAGCAATGCTGCTCCTCCAGCGCTGATACTTTCATTTTACATATTAATGTTATACATGAATATTTATAAATGAATATTTAAATATTCATTTATATTAACATGAAAGGATACCGGAATATTCCTAGTCCTATTTGCAGTCATCTAAATTGTGGGACTTGCTGCAGGGATCCCTTCCCATTGTCCAGTGGATCATTCAGTTAAAAGAGCCGCCTCCTTCCCACAGATCGTCAAGGTTCCTTCTTTATCCATTTACTCCCAGCCCCAAATGAAGTCGCCATTTCATTGCTGAATTTATAACTTAGAAGGACAATCTAGTAGTTTGTCTTTGCTAAGACGTTATTATGGTAATATGGAAGGTTTGTTTAAGCTATGAAACATCCTTTGTAATTAAACTATTTTTCTCAGAACTTCACGCTTACAGAGTTGATAAAACAAGGTATGAGTTTAACAGAACGAAGCCCCCTTTGAGGGTTTCTCAGGCCGGAAGTCATGTTACATAGCATCACTCGCTGGTCAAGAGCGGTATTGCAAGGCACCGCTTGGCCATTATAATACTCAAAATTTCCAGTATTGGCAAATGGAAAGAAAGGCAAGAATCCAGACGTGGTAGATATCATAGGGGAATTTCTGCAAGGAAGCAACAAAAGAAGAGAGGCTTCAGAATTGTGAAAACATCACGTAGTTCAAAGAATGGTCTTAAAAAAGTCAACTTAACACTTATCTGGACCAATCTTCCATTGAGAATGTTGATGGACTTTTTTCCAGGACATTCTATTTCTTTTTTATTTATTTATTATTTTTTAGAGATGAGGACCTTGATATGTTGCCCAGAATGGCCTCAAACTCCTGGGCTTAAATGATCTTCCTGCCTCAGCCTCCTGAATGGCTGGGACTATAGGCACCTGCCACTGTGCCCAGCTTATTTTGTATTTTAAATTGAAGTTAATAGTAGAATGGGGTTTAGGTTTTTGCTTTACAGCCAACTTAGCTAAAACATCATTATGAAATACCCTTGACTAGCCTTCTGTGTCCTATCCAAAATATTTTGCTCTTTGGCTTTCAAAGTGTTGATTATTTGGGAGAAACCAAGATAGCAACACTGCATGGAGTTTAAATCCATAACATTAGAGAGTTCATTGAGGCAGAAAAGGTGAAACCTGCAAAGGTCTGGATTGAGGAGGGGTTTGTTAATGAACTTTAGGGCTCACCAACATCCTTGTTTCTCCCCTTCCTCATGGTAACTGGGCCAAAGGATATGTCCTAGCCCCCTTGCCCATTGGTTGGAGCCGTGGGATTGAGCTCTGGCCAAAGGGATGAACATGGCTGATGGCAGCTGCATGCCTTCTCTAGGCCTGTCCCATGATCAGCTCCATCACACACTCCTCTGATCTCGCTTTCCTTCTACCACAACCTTGGGGGCTACATATTGAAGATGGTAGCATCACAGATGAAGGTCCCTGGATTCCTAAGTCAATATCTGTCAGAGAGGCTACCCAACCTACAAAGCATTGTGATATGTATGAGAAATAAACAATTATTGTTCTGTCATTAAAATCTTACAGTTCCTTTTCAGAGCTAGAGCTACATGCTCTAATGACTCTGGAAATTGGTGTCTTGAAATGAGATGCCACTGTAATAACAAAAAGTAAATATGTAAATATTGTGTCCAGGAGGTGAGGACCCTGATATTAGGAGGTTAACGTTGAAAATCTGTGCTATGCGGTGCCAAAACATTTGGTAGTTAGCAGACCCTGTGCTGTCTACTACAGAGTTGGCATGCGTGGGGGCATTGGTTGGAAAGAATCTAAGCTGTCGTGTGTGTTCTCTGCTATTGCTTGTATTTGGCAAAAGAACGCACGAAAGAGATGTGCTTGGGAGAAGTGGCCGGTTTGCAAAGAGAAAAGAGAGGAAATAAACAGATTCCAGATAATTTAAGCCTGAGAGAGAAGAAAACACCAGCTGCTTCTGGATCCCAAGCAGCAGAAATAGATTTGGAAAGATTTTCCTCGGCCAAGGCCCATTTAGACCTGGCCAGGTGAGATGATTAGATTAAGGGTGTGGCCTTCCCAGTCAAATCAAGTAGCATCAGGGTAGCTAACTGCCCTTAGAGAGAGGCATGCGGAAACAAGGAAATGAAGCGGATGTGGGACGTACAGCTAGGAAAACACTCTGGGTGTGATCACTGGCCCATGGAATGGACTGGAAGCAAATAGATGAGATTTTGCTAAAATTTTGAGGACTTGCATTGCCCACAAAACCAACATGCCCAGACTTTTACCTGTACCTCGACTGTCCTTGCCTGTTGGAGCTGAAACAACCTTGCTCCAGGAAGAAGTGGGCTGTGAGAAGTGAGCAGCCCTCAGGAATGGTAAGTAGCTCATTGCAGCCACTTCAGATGTGTCCAAAGAGGATCGTAGAGCAGGACACACCTTCCAGAGGGCACAGCCTATCATGTAATAGGCAGGAGAGTTCCTCCAGAGAGCTGAATCAAGACATAAGCAAAGAATTTCCTGCACCCCAGAGTTAGGGGTCTTTACAGCATATGAGGGATCTCAATATTTCCACAGACAAATAGCTGCTCTGCGTCATCCTTTCCTTTTCTAAATGGGCATTTTTATTGCGATTATCTGATCCTTGCTCCTCCAGTTTATATGCGAGCCACATTTAGCTCTGATGAAAAAGACTGAATGTCACACGGAGAGCCTGAAACTTGAGCTCCATGCTGCTCATATTTAGAAAATATACCAGTAGGAGGAGCCAATAGAGAGGGAGAATTCAAAGAAGTTTAGAAGGAGAACCAGGCCGGGTGCAGTGGCTCACACCTGTAATCCTAGCACTGGGAGGCCGAGGCAGGTGAATCGTTTGAGCTCAGGAGTTGGAGACCAGCCTGAGCAAGAGCGAGATTCCTGTCTCTACTAAAAATAGAAAGAAATTATATGGGCAACAAAAATATACACAGAAAAGATTAGCTGGGCATGGTGGCGCGTGCCTGTAGTCCCAGCTACTCGGGAGGCTGAGGCAGGAGGATTGCTTGAGCCCAGGAGTTTCAGGTTGCTGTGAGCTAGGCTGACACCATGGCACTCTAGCCCGGGCAATAGAGTGAGACTCTGTCTCAAAAAAAAAAAAAAAGAAGGAGAACCAGAAGTACCTAGGGTCGGATAAACCAGGGAAGAAGAGATAGTCGAAAAGGAGCTATCAGTGGTGCTTGTGATGGTTAATTTTATGTGTCAACTTGGATAGGCCACAGTTCCCAGATGAGCGAGTCAGCACCGCTCACACCAGGGTTAGGCCCTCTTCCCACCGACTAAAGAAAGCATGGGTCATTTTTTTGTTCTTTCTTTTTTTTATAATGTAGGCTCTAATTTTATTTCTTTTTTTTACCCTTATTGATATATCCTAGTTGCATATATTTTGGGAGTACGTATGGTATGTTAATACATGCGTACAATGTGTAATGATCAAATCAGGGTAATCAGAATATCCATCACCTCAAACATTTATCTTTTCTTTGTGTTGGGAATATTCCAATTCTTCTCTTCTAGCTATTTTGAAATACACAATAAATTTTTGTTAACTACAAGTTCCCTACCACTGAATGCTAGAACCTATTCCTCCTGTCTAACTGTATATTTGTAGCCATTAACCAAGTTCTCTTCCTCCTCCTTCTCCCCTTCCCTTCCCAGCCTCTGGTAACCACCATTCTACAATCTACTACTTCCATGATCCACTTTTTTAGCTCCTGCGTATGAGTGAGATCATGCAGTATTTGTCTTTCTGTATCCAGCTTATTTCACTAAGAGTAATGATCTCCAGCTCCATCCACATTGCTGCAAATGATGAGATTTCATTTTTTATGGCTGAATAGTATTCCACTGTGTATCTATGCCACATTTTCTTTATCTGTGCGCTTGCTGATGGCCACCTAGGTTGATTCCATATCTTGGCTATTGCCAATAGTGCTGTCATAAGCATGGGAGTGCAGACATCTCTTGGATCTACCGATTTCCTTTCTTTTGGATCTATACCCAGCAGTGGGATTGCTAGATCATATGGTAGTTCCATTTTTAGTTTTTTGAGGAACCTGCACACTGTTTTCCATAATAGCTGTACTCTACATTCCCACATTTATTGTCCTGTCTACAAATATTCCCGCACTTTCTATGAGGCGGTGTGGTGCACTGGCTGGATTTAGCCTGCCTGGCTTCAAATCCCAAGGTCTCCACTTACCAGCTACGTTGATGCAAAGCACATGATTTATCCCCTCTGTGCCTCAGTTTCCTCCTCTGAGAAATGAGGACAATAATGGTGCTTACTTCATAGGGCTGAGGTGAGGATTATAGAAGTTAACACGCAGGTAACCTCCGAGGTAAAGTTCCTTTGACGTGAATATCTCCCTGGTGTTTACAAAGCAGCTCTCCTGACCCAGCCACAATCCTGGGAGACTCCAGCTCACGTGGCAGGCTCCAACCCGAGACACAAGGTCACAGGCGTACATCATGACTATCACTCTAATGTCCTCCCTAAACCTCAGTCTCCTCATCTGTAAAATGGGCAGCATAGTTCCTGGGCTGCCTCCCTCAGGGCCGTTGTGAGCTTCTGCAGAGATAACCGAGGCAAGGCACTTTGCAGACTGCAAACCTGTCATGGCAAGCTGGCCGCGTTAGAGATGTCGGAGTGTTGCCTGTTCTGGTCCGCTGGGATCCGTGAATGGCAGTGGCTGTCCTTGGCTCCTTCTCTGCTCCGGGCTTAGGAGACACTTTCTCTCCCCTTGGGCCTCACCAGCCTTAACGGGGTGGGTGTGGAGGCCTGGGGATGTGGAGAAGGGGCTGGCAGTAGCCGTCAAGACTGGACTGTCCCCACTCTGCGGTCCCGCTTCTCCCTGCAAGTTCCCACAACACGAATCCACCTCTGTGTTTTTGCTCCATTAATTACTGGCTCTCCTCACCGGACTGGCCGTGTGCCGCGTCCCCCGCTCTCCCCCAAGCTTGGGCCAGAGCCTGTACCTGGCAGGTGCTCAGTACATGTTTGTTCAATCAATGAAAAACGACGCGCGAGGATCCGGAGGAGCGCTTATGGACTGAGTCCCAACTCCTCGCTTGAGGTCACTTCCCCTCAGATGTCATTGTTTATCTCAGAGGCCCCTCCACCAACAAAATCACAGAATTTGGGAGCGTTCCAGGCCCAGTTCTTTCATGCAGAAAACTAAGGATTGGAGACATGCAGTGGATGCCCCAAGTCACAGCATGTCCAGGGGGTGACCAACCGTCCCAATCTGCCCGGGACGTGGAACTCTGGGCGCTAAAATGGGAACGGTCTGGGGCAAACCCGGACGGCTGGAGCTGGGGGGAACCCGGGAATCCTTCCTTCCCCCAGTCCCTGCACCCCGCAGATGGGGGAGAAAAACGTGCAGGGCTAAAATCGGGGTCCCCGCCCCCGCCCCAGCCACGTGGCGGTCGCAATAGTGGAATCGACTGGGGTGTAAGACCCCGCCCCAGCGTCCCCGATCGCAGCCGCAGCGGGGTGCGCGGCGGCCCCGGCGGGCCGGGTTCGAGGCCGGGCGCGGGGGCTGCGCGGGCGGGCGGGCCGCGGGGCCCGGGCGGCGGCACAAAGAGGCCGGCCGCGGCAGTTTTGAAAATACCAAGGAAGTTGATCTGGGCCGGGGCCCAAGAAGTGACGAGGGGAGGGAGGGAGAGGCCGGGGCCGAGGCGGAGGGAGGGCGGGCGCGGGGCGCGGGCGGCGGCAGACCTCGCGGGGCCGCAGCGGGAAGCGCGGGCGGCGGCGGGATGCGCGCTCTGGGCGGCGGGGCGTCCCCGGCTGCGACCCCGCGGCCCTCCCCTCGGTCCGCCGGAGCATGACTGCCCGCCCGAGCCCCCCGGCCGCGGGCGGCGCGTAGGACGGCGACCGGCGCCCCCGCAGGACCCGCCGGCCCGGCTCCACCGCAGCTCGGGCGCCCGCGCGGGCCGGCCCAGGCCCCGCAGGAGGGACGATGAAAGGTAAGCGGCGCGGCGGGCTGGGGACCCCGGCCTGCGGGCGGGGCGAGAGCGGGAGATGGCCCCGAGGCGCCGCTTTGGTCACCCCGCGAAAGGCGCCGGGACGACAGGACGGAGCCCTGCGGTCGGGGGCAGGGAGGATGGGGGGTCGCTCGCACGCACGCCCCGCGCAGCCCTGCTCTCGGCCCTCGCTCTATCCTCAAAAACAGTTTTAAAGTCCGGAGAAGTTTCTGATCCCTTTAGCCAGTCAGTGCAGAAAGGTGTCATCAGCCCGACCTTCCAGCAGTGTGAATCCCCGCCCTGAGGACAGTCGCTGAGGCTCCTGCAGCCCCCACCCCCACCCCCACGCCTTCTTCCCCCGAGGACCAGGCCTAGGGTCCTCCAGGAACTTCAGCCCTTCCCCAGAAGAGACCTGCTGTGCCCAGACCCTGTCCCTCCCAACCTTTGAACTCTGCCTGACCTGCCCTCTGACCTCCTTGGGACAAGCAGCTGGGGAAGCCCTGTGGTGCAGCGCCCGGGAGTGGGCGCCATCTCCAAGGGACCTTGCGGCTGGTTCTTGAGATGGGAATGGAAACCAGAAGTGGTCCCCAGTGGCATTTCCCGGGCCTGGATTTCCTGATGCTCAGGAGAGAGCATGCTTGGTGGTCAAGCCCACTGTGAGGCTAGAGGGGAAGCAGGCTTTGGAGTCATCCTATGGGACAGGGAACCTCTGAGGTTTTTTAAATGCCTTCTCAGTGCCTTTCTGTAATCCTCCTGCGACACTCCAGGCCGATGCTTGTGTGCCAGCAGGAGAACCTCACCACCTCGTGGACTTCCTGAAAGTTGAAACTGAAAAGGGCCTTCGGGGGCATCCCAGGGCGCCAAACTACACTCTCAGGTGTTGTTGGCAGGTTTGGGGGGCAGAGGAAGTGGGCCCAGACCTCTGGAGCCCGCCTTAGCCAGCACCTGCTTGTCTGTTTTACATGTGAGGCTGAGGATTCGCTGGAAGAAAGGGCCCCACAGAAAAACCCCTGACCCAATGCAGCCTCTACATTGTGTAGCTGAGGAAACTGAGGCCCAAACAGGTGGGGCTGGCTTCATGGGCATGCAACCTGTGCCATCCCACAGGGTCCCACACTTGGCGTAATGCTCTGCTGATGCTGTCTTAAAATTCTTGATAATTTTTTAACAAGGGAACCCCCTTTCATTTTACACTGGATCCCACAAATTATGTCTCTGGTCCTGTGGACAGGAGAAGTGACTGCTTCAGAGTCACAGCAAGTCAGGGGGATGAGAGCCCAGGGCTCATGGCTTCTAGTCCAGAGCATACCCCTGACTCTCTGCTGCTTCCTTCCGTCTGGCCTCTGGCACTTTCTGTCTGTGCTTTCTGGTGGCCTCACCACGTCCTGGGCTGTGTGGGATGAGCCGGGCAAGTTATAATCAACCCCAGGGAGTTCCCTGGGTGGCAGTGAGGAGCCTCGCCCACTGAGCTCCTGCTCCCAGCTGCCACCTCCTTGGAGCTGTACCCTCCCCAGTCAGCAGGCCAGGGCAGACTGTTGGCAGAGCCTCCAGCAAGGTCTTGAACCACATCTTACCACGGGCTTCAGCTGCTCTGCCCTGGGCCTCGAAGGTGGTGGTAAGATCTGCATGTTCTTAGTGTGGTTTGGGCTCTGCTGCCATAACAGAGAAAAACTGTAAGAGACTTACGGTGAGGGGTGGACAGCAAGGGCTGAAATCCTGTGCAGTGGGGAGAAAAGAGCTGGTGTGAATGAAGAGTGAATATTTAGGAGGCAGTGCCCGAGGAGGACATGCGGACTCATGTCATCGGGTTCTGGGGCCTCCTTGCTGGTGGTGGGAGGCCATGGGCTCCCACGCAGAAGCCGGAGCCCTGCCTCTCACCTCCTTTCCTGCTCAAAGCCAACAGCCTCACCACGTGTGGGTGGAATCCCGTCCACTGAGGCCTTGAGGGCAGCTCTTGTGTATTTTTCCTCCACTCTCCGGGAAACCCTCTGTGATCCCCCGGAACGTCTCAGGGACCGGCGGGCTGCAGAGCTGGGGGAGGCAGGGCTGAGTCCCAGGCAGGAAGAGCCACCACCTCTACCTGTGATGGAAACAGCAGGGCAGACAGCAAATATTTGGCCTTTGAGATCTGTGGGGTGTGAAGAACCAGGATTTTTCTCACCTAAGTGGAAAAAGTAAAGAGCCTGGCAGGGCAGGCGGGCAGCCCATTCCAGAAAAGCCCTTCCTATGCTCCTCCAAAGGCCACACTGATCTTCCAGTTACATCTGTTGGCAAAGGCTCACGCCCCCGCTCAAAGCAAACAGGGTCATGTGATGTGTTATGGGGGGAAGGGGCGTTGGTGAGGACGGTATTTAAGAAAACACGCCTGTTGGGCAGCCCAGCCCACCAGTGGCTGAGGGCCAGGGCCCACTCTGCCAGCCCAGCCACTTCCACCCCGAGGCCCCTCCTGCCCCACAGCTAGCTGGCTGGGCCTCCCACGCTGCCACATCCTTTCATGCAAGCTGGCACCTCATCCCTGTCACACATGCTCCTAGGGGATACTCGGCTGCCACCAGCCTCTTGGTGACAGGCCCACCTCGGAGCTTCCCTCTGGCTTGTCTGAGCCATTAGCAGCCTCCTGTGTGATTGTTCCCACACCTCTGGCAGGAGGATCTTGACGTGGGGGCCCTCCTGGATCCTAGATCCCCGAGACACAGCGTGGTTTGCTGTGAAGATGACACATTTGAAAGTCAAAGACATGGGCTCTAGTCCTGGCCTGTCATCTGCCCTCTCCGAGCTGTTCCCTTCCTGGGTGGTCTCTGAGCACCACTTGAGGAGTGGAAGTGGTGGCTGGAAGTGGGCCTGCCACACGGCCTCTCCTCTGCCCCCAAGAGGCTTGTGCCCGGCTGCGGTGGACAGGACACAGCCACAGCCCGCTGTTCCCCAAGGGTGGGCGGAATAGGCCCTCCCTGCAGAATCGGAGAGTGGTGCCCACACCACGTGGGCAAGGGTGGGCAGGGAGAGGGGGAGCTGCGAACATACAGCAGTGAGATCTCAGGAGGAGCCTGCCCCACGTGGCTTGGCTGGCTGGGAGGACATGATGTCCACTCAGGAGGGGCCAGCCCCGGTCCTTCAGGAAGCCTGGACCCATCCCAGACCCCGAGGGCTGCAAGAAAAGGAGCTGATGTGGCGAAACGAGCCCCAGATGGCCTGACTGGGGAAGCCCGAACTCCCTGGGGGCTCAGGTTGGAGATTGGCTTGAAACCCTCAGACACATGTCCCCAACAAAACGGTCACCGCTGCCACCCAGCTGGGGTAATTTTAATAACTAAAGACTCAGTGAAGGACAGGCTCTGGGTGTTAGAATTGGCGCACAGGGCAGCATGGCCGCTGTGCCGCTCACATACACTGCCTGTGTTGATTATGTTTAGATTAGTGTGTGTGCGTGCGCGTGTGTGTGCGTGTGCGTGTGCGCGTGTGTGTGTGTGTAGAGCACCAAAGCCTGAGGTCAGGCCCAGCCCTGTCACAGACCAGCCTTAGCACTGGGACGAAGTCCCTGGGATGCCCTGGGTCCCTGGGCTCAGACCCCTTGTCCAAGTGGGCCAGATGACCCCACAGGGTGGTATCGGAGTGTGAGTTTCATGAGCGTGGGGACTCTGCCTGCCCCGGGTACTTGCGGGTGTTCATTACACCTGCTCAGTGTGTACGTCTGAGCGCCTGCTGGGCCGAGATCCTTAAAGGCAGGACTCGTACCACGGCATCTTCACAACCGAAAGATGCAGACCAGCTGCCAGGCCAGGGCGTGTGTCTGCGTGTGTCTAATGAGCAACAAGGACACAATGAAGAGCTCAGACACTTTCTCAAGGAGCTTACCCTTTACTAAGATGCCAAAGATTTGTGCCCAAATCATTCAAAAAGACTAAAAGTGGTAAATGTCCTAAGGGAGGGCCCAAGGCGGGAGTTTAGGGTGGTGGTGGATCTTTTCCTTCCTTTGCTCCTAACTCTCTCCAGACTCCAAGACGAGTCTGTGGTTTCAGCCATGGGTTCTTTGGTCCTTACTGGGCGCCTGTCCCCTGAACAGTCGCTCCCAGTCTCACAGATTTGACACACGAGAACAGGCTTATAGTGCCACACCTACATTTCCAAAGGCGTCCTCCACACCTGCAGGAGGACACCTGCAGACACCTTCCTCGAGCTCCAGATGAGACAGCTTCACCTCCACCTGAACCCAAGCTAAAAAGCTGGTTATTCTGGGATGTTACCCTGCACTTTGGGGAGGAAGCATGCTAGTCAGAAGGGAAGCAGGGATGCTTCCTGCCCTCCCAACAGAGACAAGACACGCACACCTGAGACGGGAACTGAACAATCAAGGCAGGTGATGCAAAAGAGAAATGAGTGGCATATACAGTGGATTCGATGGGAGTCCCCAGGGAGAAAGAGAGCGCTTAAGTTGGAGCAGCTCAGAAAGGCTTCAGGGAGGAGCAGAAGGGTGGAAAGACTTGGATCGGGTCATTCAGGAGTGGCAGGAAGTCGTGCTGGCAACGGCTGGGTGTTAGGTCCTCGGGGACGTGTGTTTGGTGGTGGGTAGAGACTGCTTGGAGTTTAGAGTTTACGGAGAGAAGCCTCGACTGTCCCCCCTAAAGGACTTTCGGATTGTGTCCTGTTGACATTGGAGAGCCCCGGGCAGGGGCGTGTTGTCAGCAGAAGGCCTATTTGCCACTTCTCCCTGGAGACTTTCTCTCATGGCTTTAGCCCGTGTTGGGAAATCTCTCCTTTTAGGGAGTGGGAGGAAGAAAGTGAGCTTGTGGAAGGAGCCAAGGGGAGCAGTCAGGGACACGGGCAGAGAACTGTGGCTGTTATGTCATGGAAATTAAGAGGAGAAAGTTCTGTGAGGGAGGAAATGACCCATCATGTTGACTGTTGATCAGCAGAGTTAGCGTCCGAGGCACTGATGAGAAAGCCAGGCTGCAAGTCGCAGAGGGGACTGGGGACATCAGAGGCAAGGAGGGGAGGAATGAGGCAGTTAGAGACGCAGGGTCTGGCACGAAGGGCTTTCAAGGCCAGGATGTCCTGAGCTCATTGGAAGGTAGAGGGATGGAAGAGAGGGGCATGGGGGACCCTGGGAACGGAGAGGGTGGAATTAGACTCACCTTGGAAAGAGGAAGGGTTCTCCATGGGGACCAAAGGAAGGAGAAACGATGGCTATAGACGTAGACTCTGTGCATTACTAGCTGCATTCCATCCTTTTATGGTACGTACTCATTACTTTATAACATCAAACCATTCAGAAAAGGAAAGAAAATATCACTCGAATGAAATCCTACCCCACAGAGATAATAAATGACAAGATGCAAATGAACATTCTTCCAGAGATCTTTCTGTGTATGTGTATATTTGCACACAGATTTTTTTTCCACACAGGTAAGATTATACTATCTGTGTTATTTTGTCGTATGTAGTTTTAAAATTCAGCAAGAGGACATGGATATCTTCCCCAGGGCCAGTAACTATAGATTTGCACTATTTTTTTAATTGGTTGCATAACACCCATAGTAAAACTATGAGAATTCGTTTAACCAATCCCCTGCCGATGGGCATGGAAGCTATGCACATTTATCATGGCATGCGGTAAGCAGTTTGATGCGTACGTCTTTGCCGGGTTGTATAATTGCCCTCTTAGAAAGAGGTTCCTAGAAGTGAGGTCGCTGAGTCAGGGACAGGCTCCTTTGCAGTGTTACTGGACTGCTCCAAGGGCATGAGAGGGCCCCTTTCCACATCCCTCCGCCCATGCTGGGTTTGAGGTTTAGGCATCTGGAGAGAGTTAGCGGAAGATAAAGGAAGCAGTTGGAACCTCATGGTCTCGATCTTTTCAGAAAAGGAGGGGATGAGAGCTCCTCTTTGGAGAATGAGGTGGGCTGACAGGAGGAGGAGCTCAGGAACCGGAAGTGCGGGTCCAGATGGGAGGACTTGGTTGGAGCCGAGCGCACACTGCCCTTTGCCAAGCTCCAGCAGCGCTGGGCTCCCCTGGCACGGCGCAGAGGAAGCAGGCTGAGGACTGAATGACACCGTGGCCCAGAGAGAGCTATAGGCTCCAGGGGCTGAAGCCAGCCCTGGGGACAAGCGTCTTGGAGCTCAGGGTGGATGACAGCCCGGATGAAGGAGAGGGCAGAAAGGGTTAGTGCAGGGGGATTAGGAAAGCAAGGTGCTCGTGGAGATGAGATCTGTACATTTCGGGTCCAGGAGCCCTGAGTTGCAGTGTGCATGTTGCCTCCATTCAAGTTGATGGCAGGACACAGGACGAGGAAGGGATCCAATCCAGGTGGTGTCATTATCCAGAATGGTGTTTCCCACAGCAGATGCGCCTCTGAAAGCCAGTTCCATAGGATTAATAGAGACCCTGTTCTTTCCAGATCACCAGGAAGTTCTATGGTCAGATAAGTCTGAGAAACAGAGAATTAAACACAGATTTAAATGGACTTTTTTTTTGGAGGGGGGCAGGACTTCTCAAAATGTTTACTGTTTATGTGAAGCTCTAAGATGATGACAGAGCATGCAGCCTGTTCCAAACTTACTTGACCAAAGAACCCTTTTCCACAAAGACTGTTTTGGAACTAGTGTTCCCTAGGACACATTTTGAAAGATGGAGTTCTTGAATGTTGGAAATTGGTCCTGAGAGGGCTGGGGGCTGGGAAATGCTGATAAATGATGCCATTAATTGGAATAGGATAGAAAAACAATTCTAACAAAAACGACTGTCACTACGATTTATCATGCATTTATTGTGTGCGGGGTACTTTTCGTATACATCTCACTGAATTTTCACAGCCACTCTGTGAAGCAGATGGTCTCCCCACTGTTTACACATAAGGAGCATCAAGGTCAGAGAAGGAAAGGGTTGGGGGGATTGGAATTGACAACAGGGACCACGAAAACTGGTGATGCCCACCCCTCCTGTGCCACTGAATTTGTGTGATTCAGGGGAGCAGAGGGGGTGCTGTCTACCCAGGAGGCCGGTGTGTATGTGACAGGGATCTGCTGTGTTGAGTGAACAGCCTGGGTTCTCATCTCAACCGGAGGTGACACCAGCCCTTGAAGGAGTATTTAGAAATGGGATGGACATTCAGGGTTGTCATCATGACCAGGGATTGCTACCGGCATGTAGAGGGCAAGTCCAGGATGCTAAATGTCTGTGCAGGGTGGGTAAATGCCATCTAATGAAGAATTGTGCCACCCTGAAGGTCAATAGCATCCCCAAGGGCAAAAAAAAGGGAGGAAAGTCATTGAGGATAAAGAGGGTTTAGGCTAAAGAGGGGATTTACTCACAACCTCTGTGGTCACCAAGAACACGGTGGGAGACACAGGGGGGTGGGGAATTCAGGCAGGGGTGGCAGGAATGGGGAGAGGAGCCCGTCCCAGAGGAGCAGATGGGGCTTTAGGGATGCGAGAGTGTAAGAATCCCAAAATGGGGTGAGCACTGGAAGAGAGAGACTGTGGGGTGAGGGAGCAGATGAGGAGAAAGGACCAGACTCTTTAGAGTTGAGAGGGACAGACAATTCCCACCCAATTATGGACAATCCCGCAAAGGAAGCCTGTGGGGGTGTAGTGGTGGGAGGGTTCTAATGAAAACAATTTTGCAACCTTAATTATAGCATTCTCCAACCTTCAACTATAGCCATTCTGCACTTTAAATATAGCATTGGCTCATGAGAAGACTCTGAAATCTTTATTTTTACTGACCCAATTGGCTGTTTGGAAAACCCACTCTGTGAACCCTGCAGAAGATAATCATCAAAATATGTTCCTTGAAATGCCCAAAGAAAGACCTTTTATTCAGTTCCTCGAACCTCTCCCCTTTGTTGACTCGGATGGAAGAATGGAATCTCAGAAAGGCGAAAGAGTCAACCAACTACACATTTTTGGGCAACCAAAAGAAAGCCGGCGTCAGTAACCACGGTTGAGTTCGAGGCTGGTTAACAGGTCCGGGCTTTTTTCCACCCCCAAAGGGAGAGATGAACCACACCGACCCCGAGCAGGGTCAGCAGCCGTGCTTAGCAGTGTGCAAGGCACGCACCTTCGATCACACTTGCTACGTGGCTCTGTGGGAGCAGAGGCTTAAAAAAAGAGGAGTTCCTCCTCTTGTGGCTGTGCTTGTGGTGTTCGAGTTGGATATTATGACCTGAGGGATGAGAGGGACAGAGGCCCTTTCAGATCTCCAGTGGTGCCACTGTTTTACGGATCTGGGCTGGCAGTACTGGCTTTCAAAGACTATTTGACGTTTTTTTCCAAGGACGCTGCCTGCGATGTGGATAGCGATGGCTGCAGGAAGAGTGAGGTCTTGACACAGACAAGAGCCACAGCCGTATCTTAGAGGGCCGTGGACGTACTCGCAGTATTGTAAGGCAACAAGCCAGGACAATGGGAAAAAACAGAACTTCCCCCCACCCCACGCCCAAACAAGAGCCTCTTTAGCTTTAAGAGAGGAATAGCATACCTCTGGTTCCAGTTCTGAGAAGGGGCAGAGAAGCACAGCCTAAATTTTGCTGCCCACCCCCCAACAAGTTCATTCCTTTGCCGTTCAAACATCAGGTCTGGTGTGTATGTGAGTATTGTCTCTTATGCTTTAAGCCTTTGCAACCTCAATACTCCCCAGCACTCCCTAGCCAGGGAGGACTCTGAGACTAAAGCAGATTTAAAACATATTTTAAGTCATTAATCTGTGCTTTTTGATAAAAACGAGCTTCTGCTTGAAACAAGAGAGGGGAATGGTGAACTGAGGATGCAGCCTTTGCAAAGGGTCGGGAAACGCTCCTTTGTGGAGCACCCAGTGTGCCATCAGCTCTGTGCTGAACCGGGCTGAGGGAAGGGAGTCCTCCTGACCCCAGGAGGTGGCACACTGCTGGGAGGCATGACGTGGGAACAGACCTCAGGCCTTGCCCCAGCTCGGTGGCCTTTCTGAGCCAGATGTGTGCAAGTCTGCCGACAAATTTGTATGCATATTTGGATCTGGCTGCAGATTCCTGGACTTTTAGGAACCACCAACTAGCTGGCAGGTCACTTAACCTCTCTAAGCCTCTGTGACATGACAGGTGGACTTATAAATTCCCTTCCCACTCTCCCAGTCTGTGGTTCTCTACCCCTAAAAACAGTTTGGAAAGCTGGTGCACCCAGTGCTAAGTCATTTTGCCCCAGGAGGCAGGAGAACAGGGAACTGGCGAGGGGGGAGGAAAATTGTTTTCCCATCTGGATGGATCCTGCTGGCCCAGTGCTGGGGGTGCAGATTCCTGTCTATTTGTCGTCCTCTGATCCATCACCACTCTGTCTGCAGCCAAGGTGTTTCATCCTTTATGTCTGTGTCTTCATTTATACTCTGACCAGAACCATCTCTGTGTAATGTGAATATAATGAGCTTATGCTTACAAAGGGTTTGGTTTACAAAAGCCTCACGAGTGCTTTGGGTTATGTTCTCATTAAGGGAGCAAGGCTAAAGTGGGGAGTCGCTCCAGCATTCCAGACATAGGTAAGTCGGGGGTCCCCAAGGTCTGGGTGCAGCCCTGGAGAACAGGAAGTCCGAGGGATTAGGAAGAGGAGATGGAGCTGAGATGTAAGCAAAGGGAAGAGGACCAAACGCTCAGGAGCCCCTAGTCCAGAGAGATCTGAGACCCGTGCTGCCAGATGGCGCTTGCCTTCCCATGGGCCGCTCCCTGCGGTAACAGAAAGCAGTCATTATTAATCCCCACTGGCTACAGATTGCATGTCTGGAGGGCTCTCATGGGACGGTAGATTGTAACAAACCATGTGCTTTCTGAGGGGTGTTTGCTGAAGGTCAATATCAGCCTTGCTTGATTTAAGTCATCCCAGATTCCCTGCAAAGGCCGTAAACAGCGAAGTGATGAAATTGGCCGTGCAGCCAGAACAGGGAGGAGGCCGTCTGGAGGGAGGAGCACCATCGAGGGATGGGGAGGGATGAGGAACAGGGCAGAGGGGGCATCTGCCCTGAGCAAAGGAAGGAACACCTGCCCCCGGGGGTCGTGGTAAATAAATCCCACAGCCCATGCGTGGCTCTGGCAGGGATCCTCTGGCGGTGAGAGGCCACGGCTAGCAGGGGGAGCTTGTGGCCAGGCAGGCATAGAAGGCACCAAGGAATCCTGGCCCGCCTCGCCCGAGGCAGGGGAAAGAGATCGTAATCCTGGTAGCTGCCCAGGCCGAGCTGTCCTTGTAAACTGTTGGCAGATTGCTAATGGGACAGTGGCCCAAGGCACAGAGGCGAGCTGGGAAGGGTGATATTTTAGGGAGGGAGGGAGGAAGGAAGGCAGGAAAAAAATAAGAAATTCACATTAGGAGCTGAAACCAGACAGGTCAACAGTACAGAAGTGGGGCCCAGGAATCTCCAGTCTTGGGTGCATGAGGCTGTGAGGGGAGGGGCGGGAGACAAGGCTGTGAGTGGCACGAGGGGGGCAGCTGGACCAGAGACCTGTCTGGCGAGACATGTGGCCTTCGAGGTCCTTAAATGCAGCCTTTTGACTGAATCCAAATTTTACCGAACAAATCCTTTTATTAAAAGGGTGCAGCAGAGAAAGATGAAGCTTTTCTTGCCTCCTTTGGTGCTTAAAAAAGAACAGGGTTGAAGGCCGAAGGCTGCAGGTTCCCCACCCCTGGCAGGTGCCCCTCTCAGGCTGCCGTCACACTGTGCAGCCTGGGACAGCCATTCTGGTCATTTTGGCCCAAAGTCCTTTCTGACTAGTCACAGATTCCTACTGATGGTGGGTCAGTGCCATGACATACCTGTTGCTAAAGATTGTGACTCTCCCCCAAGGTGGTCTGCTCATTGAAAAAAATGGGGAGGAGAGGTGCAAGAGGCTGGGGGTGGGGGTGGGGAATCTATCTGGCAGGAGCCATGAGGACACCTCATGTCTTCAGGGACTCCAGGCGAGGAGAGAAGGGCTGTGCTGGGTAAACATGGGCTTGCCCTCTTGTGGGTCTGGGGTTCCAATTTATATACTGTGTGCACACGTGGGGATCCAAGCTAAGAAATCAAACTGCAGTGGTTCCAGTTGGGTAGCTCTCCTAGGGCCCAGGAAAAGTCAAGGCAATCCCCTCTAGAAGAAAGAGTTTTGAACACAGACCCCTCAGGATTCATCTGCAAGACACACGATGAAAGGTTATGTTCTTATAAAAACCTCACCTGAAAAGAAAAATCACCCAAGAAAAATGGGCCAAGGCTATATAGAGACAGTTCACGGAAAGGGACACTTGAAATGTTGAGTCTCACTAATACTCTTTAAATGTGCAAAATAAAATATGAAGATCCTTTGAGTTAAACTCATAAATACATTTATTTTTATAGGAAGACTCATGGGGCATACTATTAATAGTAAATCAGTGCATATTCATATATTGCATGAGTGGGAGTGTAATTTGTATATGTTTTTTAGATGGTAACTTGTTAATTAAGCTGAACATTAAAATGTTCTTACAATCTAATCCAGTAAATTAACTTTTAGGAAATTGCCTTAAGAAAATCCTGTGTGTGTGCAACATTTTACATACAAGAATTTTCGGTGCAATATTATTCATACACACATATGCATATGCACACGTATACACGCACATAGTTTTTTCTATGTTTACTTTAATACTTGATCTAATCTACTGTTCATATTCCAGTTTTGTCAGTTGACCAAATAATATCCTCTATAGATTTCCTTTCCCTTCCCATATAGGATCGAGTCTGGGTTAAGTAGTGCATTTAGTTGTCATGTCTCTTTCACCTTTCATTGTCTTTTCTGACCTGATATTTTTTAAAAAACACAGCCCCCCTTTTTTAATAGAACGAGCCTCGTTTTATGTTTTTCTCCTGTTTCCTCATGAATAGATTGGGGTGCTGCATTCTCGGTCGAAGCATTACTTCAGTGATGGGGGGTGCTTCTCACAATGCCCACCTGTCCCTACCAGGTGATGGTAATCTTGATCACCTAACTGGTCAAGGTGTTGCCTGATTTCCCCAATGTATGATAACTTTTTCCCCCTCCTCCCTTGTAACTAACAAGGAGTCTGTGAGGAGACACTTTGAGACCACGCATATATCCTGCTTCTCACGGAAATACCCCCTAGGGACAGCATCTGCCCATGGTTCTTACCATGATGGTTGCAAAACGCTAATTTTCCAACTCCAGCGCTACTATAAGAAAGAGGGAGCCCTCCCTTCTCCCTTCTCCCTGTGTGTGTAGGTATCTGTTGGTATGGATTCGTGAATTCCCCCTTTTTCAATGGTTTATACAGATACTCCTTGACTTAACGATGGGGCCTCATCTCGACAAACCCACTGTGAGTTGAAAATGCATGTAATGCTAGCAACACAGTACAGACGGTCTCTGGCTTAGCAGGGTTCCACCTCACGATTTTGTGACTTTATGATGGTGCAAAAGCTGTACACATTCAGTAGAAACCATAACCCCATCGTGAAGTCGAAAAAATGTTAAGTCGAGCCATTGTGTGTAGAGGACTGTCTGTGACCACATCGTTACACATTATTAGTTTAGTATTCAAATTGTCCCACATTTGGCCAGTGGGGACATTGTCAAGCTGGCTTCTGTGTCCTTGTGGCATGCCCCTTTTACTTATTTATTTATTTGAGCATGTCCTTGCTTTCTGGAATAACAAGATGTTCCAGGTTCATCTTCTACCTACCGTGTCCCACACCTAGAATCAGCCATTTCTCCAAGAGGCCCTGGTTTTTTTTTAGAGGGGAATGGTATTCAGAGGCCAAGCTCTGGGTTGCTAGGGGTGTCCATTACTATTGTGGTGGCTTTGCCTTCTGGACCGTTCATCAAACAAAGCTATACGTATACACATGCCTACAAATATAGATAGGCATACATGCACATACACATGGATAGTTTAACGATTATGAATTCATATTGACTCCTTCCATTTCAATCCATCCTTCAAGGGTCAACACATTTACTCATTTGCTCAATCCTATATTCATCTAAAATGATTCCAGAATTGCTTCAGCCATGCTACAACAATAAATAAACCCACTTTATGAGTTCAGGATTTGTGTGCGCTTCCTCCTCACTCATACCCCAACCTGCCCCAGACTACGGTCACATGGTCAAAACTGTGTCACAAGTTACTTAGGTTAGTTTTCTTCTTTCTTTTTTCCTCCTCTAGTGTGCTTATTCATTCATTTATTTATTTATTTTTTGAGACAGAGTCTCACTCTGTTGCCCGGGCTAGAGTGCCATGGCATCAGCCTAGCTCACTGTAACCTCAAACTCCTGGGCTCAACTGATCCTCCTGCCTCAGCCTCCCAAATAGCTGGGACTACAGGCACTCGCCGCCATGCCCAGCTAATTTTTTGTTTCTGTTTTTAGTTGCCCAGGTAATTTTTTCTATTTTTAGTAGAGATGGGGGTCTCTCTCTTGCTCAGGCTGGCCTCGAACTCCTGGCCTCAAGCAATCCTCCCACCTCGGCCTCCCAGAGTGCTAGGATTATAGGCGTGAGCCACCACACCCAGCTTAAGGTGTACTTTTAAATTGTGTTTATCTTATGAGTAAAGTTGAACATCATACAAGGACATTTATTTAATGGTCATTTTTATATATCTTTTCATCAATTGTTCAGGTCTTTTGCCCATTTTTCTATAGAATCTTTGGTCCTTTATTTTCTTAATTCTTCAAAGCTCTTTATAAATTTTGTATATTATCTCTTTATCTGTCTTGTATGTTGTGAATATTTCCTCCCAGTTTGTCATTTGAGTTTTGACTTTTACCTTTGCTTCTAGCAGATTTTTGTTTTGCCATGCAAAAGTGTTTTTATTTCATTATCATGTAGTTAAATATTTTTATTGCCTCATTTGGAGGCATAGTTTAAAAAAAAAAAATCCCCTCTGCAGACATATCCCAAGCAATTCAGGTTTCCTCATCAGCCTGCAGCTTCCACTTCCCAGAACAAAAGCCCTGGTTAGCTCAATTCAGAACACCTGTCACTTCTTAAACACCTGCCTCAGGGATTTGGCTCATTCAGCCATATTTTAGGTCTTTCTCATTGTTTATAAAAGACTGTGACTTACAAGGAGGGAGAGGTGTGAGGTGTCTGGGGCACTAGAGCCATCTTCTGAATGAGGTCCTTTAGGTCTTATTTAGGGACCATGTGAACCTAGAGAACAAGCACAGAATCAGCCTTCAGACAAGAGACCTGTTACTTCCACGCCTGATGCATCCTGGGTGGGACAGCTAGAGGCAGAGGTCTGTGCCCATCCTGCATCCTCCCGCCTTTGGCCTCCTCCTGTCCTCCGCCCCCCAGGTGGGCTGGATGCGGAGTCTTGGTGGGCCATGTGTTGGGACCATGTCCAGCCTTGTCCCTGGAGAACAGGAATTCCGCTTTGGTCACCAGGTGTCAGGGACTGGCAGGGGGCGGAGTCAGATGGAGCCACTGGCTCTTATTCCTGCTTGCCCCACCCCAGGGGCTTGCGCAAGCGCAGAGAGAGTAGGTTGCTGAGCTGGGCTGTGGGCCTTTCCCAGCGTGCGGGACGGGACGTGGGGGGCTCTCCTTACCCAGATGGCAGGACATCCCCGCTCCTCGGCCACCTGATTCTCATGTCCATCCCCCCTTTTGCAGCTTACACCAGGTCACCTGGCTTGGACCCAGGGGTGGGGGTGGGCACGGGCTGTGGGGACTGGTAGATGAACGGGCAGCTGGAGAAGGGGGTATGGCCCGGGGTCCCCGCCCGGGGTCTGACGGCACTGGCTCCACCACAGTGAGGTCAGCCGGCGGCGACGGAGATGCCTTGTACGTCACGGAAGAGGAACTGGCTGGTGAAGAGGAGGACATGCCGACCTTCCCATGCGCCCAGGAGGGTAAGGGCCCGGGGGCTGCCCCACCTCCTCTCTGGGCTGAGAGCTTCCTGTCCCTGTCCCCAGGCTGGTGACAGACATGTCTCTATCTCTGACTTCAAAATCCTGGCTTCCCTTTCCTCACTGCTTCCTGGAGGGTGAAAGGGCAGAGTTCATGACCCAGGTCTATGCAGTCAGGGTGGGGTCAAAGTTTGCCCCAAGTGTCATCTGTCTCCGGGGCTCCTCCTGGGACCTACCAGGGACTTCTGCCACCTCCCCCAGCCAGACACCCTGTCCCTAGGGCCTGTCTTCTAGCTGACCCAGAACTGTCCCCTGACACCTGAACTCCTATTTGGAGTAGGGGCTCTGGTGGCTCCCTGCATAGATTGGAGCATTGTAATCACCCAGGGATGCCTGGGACCCACCTCGGAAATTCTAATTTATTTGTTCTGGAGTGTGGATGGACACAGGGTTTGTAAGCGCTCCTGGTCCTCACATGTGCCTTGGGAATTTCACAGCTGGGCCGACACTGTGTTCCCGCTGGGCACCTGCCACCCGCCAGAGCACCTAGGCCCACCTAGCACCCTCCTTCCTCCACGCCAGCACCCCTGCTGGTGGGCCAGGTTTGGTTTCCAGGGAAAGCTACTGGTTATTACTAAGATTGGCAACCGCTGACCAACCCTTTGGTTTGCCCAGGACTGAGGGGTTTCCCAGGGCGTAGGACTTCCAGTTTTAAGAACTGAGACAGTCTCCACAAACCACCCTGGTCTGTCCCCATACTGAGGCGTTCCCGTGCCTGGAGACTCCCAGTGCTGGAACCTGGAGGGACCTGGGCAAGCAGGACACGTTGGTCACCCAGCAGTGCAACAGGCTGGCTGTCCGTGTCATGGATCATCAGTAGGGCCAGTGTGGAGGGAAGAGGGGCTGCCTCACGCCGTGGGATGAATGAGATGGCATAGAGAGGGGGACAGTAGTGACGGGGGTGTTCTTTGAAGCCCCTGGCTTGATCTCCTTCATTCCAGAAAGTGCTAGCACCTAGAGAAAGGTGGTGAGTTAGGTGGAGGATGAGGGTCGAGAACGATGCCCCTTCTGAGCCTGGTTTGAGACACGATGAGACCGGCCAGAGCAGGAACAGGGAACTGCCCCTCAGCTCCAGCCTGGGCCACTGGCCTGAGCCACCGCCCTCCTTCTGTCCCCCACAGGCCGGCCAGGGCCCCGCTGCAGCCGCTGCCAGAGGAACCTGTCCTTGCACACGTCGGTGCGGATCCTCTACCTCTTCCTGGCCCTGCTCCTGGTGGCCGTGGCCGTGCTGGCCTCTCTGGGTGAGTCCAGGGCTCGCCCACCCCGGGCTGCAGGGGACTGTCTGGTCAGCGCTCAGGCACCTCAAGCTCCCCTGCAAGGACAGACACTGGACATCTGTAGCCCAGGGCCCAGAAGAGGCATCTTTCTGGCAGGGGAATCTTAATGCCCAGTCCAGATTGCAAAGAGTGGCTACGAATTAGCTGTGTGTCCTTGAGCAAGGCACCCCCTCAGGACCCCTGTTTTCCCATCGGTAAAAGGAGATGACAGGACTAGATCAGTGGCTCTGCGTTTCAGCTCCGAGTTAGAGTCACTAGGAGCTTTAAGAAATACTGATGCCTGGGCCCCCCCCCGATAGTGGCACTGATTCCCTGTCTTTCAGCCTCCAGGTGACTCTGTTGTACACCTAGGGTTGGGATCACTGGAACGGTGACTTATAAGCCCCTCGGATGGTCTGTGTTTCTCAAAGTGAGGTTGGACAGCCACCCGCATCAATGTCACCTCTCTCATTTATTACGTGCAAATTCCTGGATCCCACTCAGACTTGCTAAGTTGGAGTCCAGTGGAGAGGCCCAGGGAGCTTAGGTTTGCTGCTTTTTCCTACGTACTACAGTTTGTATAACTGTAGTAGCTGCAGGCTGCTAGAGTGCCATGGTGTCAGCCTAGCTCACAGCAACCTCAAACTCCTGGGCTCAAGCAATTCTTCTGCCTCAGCCTCCCAAGTAGCTGGGACTACAGGCATGCGCCACCATGCCTGGCTCATTTTTTCTATGTATTTTTAGTTGTTCAGCTAATTTCTTTCTATTTTTAGTAGAGATGGGGTCTCGCTCTTGCTCAGGCTGGTCTCGAACTCCTGAGCTCAAGCAGTACTCCCGCCTTGGCCTCCAGGAGTGCTAGGATTACAGGCATGAGCCACTGAGCCTGGCCAGAAAGTAGAATCTTATACAGCCACAAAAGTGTGCTTTTAAAGAATATTTGAAGACAGTGGATGTAAAGGATGTGATGGTATAAAAATGCATCCTTTACATCCTTCTATCCTAGATGATAGAAGGAAATATACCAGTGTTGCAGAGGGGCTGATAAAAATGCCTTCTCAGCGAACGACTGCTGTTTCTCTGAACTAAGACCTGCCCCAGTCTCTCATCTGCTTCTCCTCCACAGTTTTCAGGAAGGTGGACGCTCTCTCAGAAGACATCTCCTTGGTCCAGTCCATGTATGACAAGAAGCTTGTGTCGATGCAGGAGAATCTCCAGGGACTGGGTAGGTGGGTGTGCTAGTGACTGTGGTGTAAGGCCAGTGTTAACCAGGATGGGGCAAGCATGCCCTCCCAGTGCCATAGAGCAGGGCAGCCTTCGCCAGACTTTTAGACACAAGAGAAGGAAGCCCTGGCTCCCTGCTTCCCTCTCCAGCCAGTACACCTTCCATCAAAGAGGGCTGCTACCTTGGGATGTGCCCAGGACGAGGGGTTCTGTGGGGGGGCACAGATCTAGCAAGAGTCTACAGGCAGACAAGGAGGCTAAATATAGTCCATTCCCAAATTATCCTCATGCATCTGAAATGATGAGTTTCCAGACCTTCCAAAACCTCCTGACAGGTCAGCCCTTTCCTCATCACTGCTTAAGTCGTGCCACAATTCGTGATGTTCTCATCTCCTGCTTTGACAGGGAACATTCCAAGAGAGAACGAGACAGAGGAGCAGTAACAGAAGGGTTTAGAGGGGGCCTGCTCTGATGCGAATAGAAAGTTCTGGTCTGGCACCGGCTGAGTGCTATTTGGCGATCCACTTCTCTGTGCCTCGCTCCTCATGCATCCCAGGGTGAAAATTCCTGTACCACCTTCTCTGCAAGCTTATTGTGAGAAGATAACAGATATAAAACTATTCGGAGAAATCTTACAGTGAAGTTTAAATGGGAGGTTCTTGGCTGCCTCTGAAAAGTTAGGAAGAGATATTCTTGAGAATTTGGTGGTGAGATGGAAAAAATGTTCTAAATCCTCCATTTCAGATCATAGTCAAGACATTTGCAAACAATGAGATCCCATAGAGACAGCAAGGCTTTTCCCAGGGTTTCCTAGAAGGACTTGGGGGAGGGAGCAGGGTTGGGAAGCCACTTGCCAATTCGTTATGCTCTGAAATAATTAATTTAAAGAAGAACCGTTGTATTAATACCATGACCTTTCAACGCCTCAAACTGTTGTCTCTTTCTCCTGAAGATCCGAAAGCCCTGAACAACTGCTCTTTCTGCCACGAAGCCAGGCAGCTGGGGCCGGAGATCCGAAAACTGCAGGAGGAGCTGGAGGGAATTCAGAAGATGCTTCTAGCCCAGGAGGTCCAGTTGGACCAGACCTCTCAGGCCCATGAACTGCTCTCCACCACCAGCAGGCAAATCTCCCAGGAGATGGGCAGCTGCTCCTTCTCCATCCACCAGGTCAACCAGTCTCTGGGGCTCTTCCTGGCCCAGGTGAGAGGCTGGCAGGCCACCACCGCTGGCCTGGACCTCTCTCTGAAGGACCTCACCCAGGAGTGCTACGATGTCAAGGCTGCGGTGCACCAGATCAACTTCACCGTGGGGCAGACTTCTGAGTGGATCCACGGGATCCAACGGAAGACGGATGAGGAGACCCTGACCCTGCAGAAGATTGTCACCGACTGGCAGAACTACACCCGGCTCTTCAGCGGCCTGCGCGCCACCTCCACCAAGACTGGGGAAGTGGTCAAGAACATCCAAGCCACCCTGGGGGCCTCGTCGCAACGCATCAGCCAGAATTCTGAGAGCATGCACGACCTGGTGCTGCAGGTCATGGGCTTGCAGCTGCAGCTGGATAACATCTCGTCCTTCCTGGACGACCATGAGGAGAACATGCACGATCTCCAGTACCACACCCGCTACGCCCAGAACCGCACCGTGGAGAGGTTCGAGTCGCTGGAAGGACGCATGGCGTCTCACGAGATCGAAATCGGCACCATCTTCACCAACATCAATGCCACCGACAACCACGTGCACAGCATGCTCAAGTACCTGGACGACGTGCGGCTCTCCTGCACGCTGGGCTTCCACAGCCACGCTGAGGAGCTCTACTACCTGAACAAGTCGGTCTCCCTCATGCTGGGCACCACAGACCTGCTCCGAGAGCGCTTCGGCCTGCTCAGCGCCCGGCTGGACTTCAACGTCCGGAACCTCTCCATGATCGTGGAGGAGATGAAGGCCGTGGACACGCAGCACGGAGAAATCCTCCGCAACGTCACCATCCTCCGAGGTAAGAGCCAGATCCAGGCAGGGCTGCCATGGAGCTGCCATGGGGTGGGCCTTGGCGATCTTCCCAGACACAGAAGTACCTGGTTGTAGACAAAATGCTAGTGGGCCAATGCAATCCTCTAGCAAATGCCTAGAGCAACAGGCAGCTTTAAGAAATGTCCTTGCAAACCTTTTTTGTCTCGAACTCCTGACCTCAAGCAATCCTTCTGCCTCAGCCTCCCAGAGTGCTAGGATTATAGGTGTGAGCCACCGCGCCTGGCTTTTTTTTTTTTTTTTTTTTTTTGAGTCAGCGTCTCACTCTGTTGCCCTGGCTCAAGCGATCCTTCTGCCTCAGCCTCCCAATTAGCTGGAACTACAGGTGTGCACCACCATGCCTGGCTAATTTTCTCTATTTTTAGTTATCTGGCTAATTTTTTTCTATTATTTTTAGTAGAGATGGGGTCTCCCTCTTGCTCAGGCTGGTCTCAAACTCCTGACCTCAAGCAATCCTCCGACTCAGCCTCCCAGAGTGCTAAGATTACAGGCGTGAGCCACCACATCTGGCCCAGAAAGATGTTTTGGTCTTTTCTTCAACAGCTCTGTTTGTTCTCAGTGGGAGGTTTCGTCTTTTATAAACTAGTCCCAGGCCAGTATTCTTACCGAGCAGAGGGAGCCTAAGGCCCAGCCACTCAGTTTGCTAATACCAGGGCTGGGACTCAAACCTGCGGTGCCCAATGTCCAGACCACCATGCCTTCCGTGGTACCAGGCCAGTCCCCCCGGAGGTGTCCCTTCTGGTTTATTTCCTTCTGCCTTAGAAGCTGGCCATGAGATGTGCAGGCTTCTCCCGCCACGCACCACCCAGCCCGTGAGTGGGTGGTGCTGGTGCCTGAGACCCTGGGTACTCTGCCCTCCCCACGTCCCCTCCCTGCCTGAGTGCAGACGACAGAGGAGGCCACCCCACGGGTCCCAGACATGTAGTCAGCTGTGGCTGGACATTAATGGGCCCGGAGAGCCTGATTACAGCCTGTGGCTTCCTGAGTAATCACGGGTTCCCTGGACTCCAGGGTGCACTGGGCCCTCTCCCAGCCCCACTGCTCGCGGGTCCTCCTTGGCCCGAGGCTTCTCCCCTCTGCCCAGAGTGGCCGCCAGCCCTCCCTCCTCTGCCTTTCACTTCTGCTGATGTTCCTGGCCAGGTCGGGGCACACTGTCCTGGAGAGAGCCTTGGTCATTCCCACCCACATTCCTTCCCCCCACGCTGACCACTAAAGTTTGGTTGTTGACGTCCTCCCTGGCCAGACCAGGCCGTGCCCAGTTCTCCCGCTGACCGCATGACTCATGGCTGGCCCCAGGGGCAGGGGGCCCTGCTCACCTGAGGAAGACGGTCTGCCCGAGTCCCCTTCCGCTCCGCAGGGGCCCCCAGGGCTCTTCAGAGAGGGCTCTGGGGCCTCCCCTCCTCCGGGAGGCACCAGGACCAGAGGCCCCGACCGTGGGATGCTGGGAGAGGCCCAGGAGCCCCGCCATGGTGTGACCAGGAGCAGAGGCAGCGGCGTGGGGGCAGGAGCCTGGGTCTCAGAGCCTCTTGGCCTGGTTTGGGACCCTGACCCCTGACCAAGCAAGTCGCCACCCTCTGCACCATGAGATGCAGATAGGCCCGATGGCATCACTCACCTGATCTCAGGGCCGCTGCCTGGGACACACGTCCCCACCACTGCTGCCCCCGGCTGGGTTCTCAGAGATGGGGTCAGCGGTGGCAGCCGTGGCCATGAGTCGGGAGGGGGGAGTGGACATAGAGAGGGAGGGAGCCCTTCTCCTTGCATCCTCCCCCTCCTCTCTCGGGGCTGCAGCCCCTGGGCAATGAAGTGGACGCTGTGATCGAGGCTTCTGCACTAGCATCCACCAGGAACATGTGGGCGCTGGGTCCCCCGTCCAGAGACAGATGCCTAGAGATTCCCCAGAAAGAGGGGGCCTATATCTCTGCCTTTCTCCTTGGCTGTTGGCATGGAAACCCTTAGAAATCCCCATAGTGGCTTCTGTGCTCCTCGGGGCTGGGAAGGGAGGTCGTCCTGGGGGTCCCAGGGAGAAAGTGAAGGGGCTTCAACTGGGCCTGGGGGCGGGGTGGCATCTTTGTCCAGACGAGACCTGCCAGGCTTTCCCTGAGTGGAGGCTCGAGATGGGGACTGTGCACTCGTCCACACAGAGGCGAGAGCGGGGAGAGTGAAGGACCAGGGAGCTAGGGGCGCGCCCCAGGAACCTCTGGCTGAAAAACACTAACTGAGCCCAGGTCTCAGAGCTGCAGGGGCCCTTGGAAACCAAGTGCTGCTCTCACTACTGAGAGAACTGAGTTCTGGGACGGGGAGAAGGGCTAGCCCAGCAGTGCCACGCAGCCTCGCGGGGCCTCTCCACCCCTGCGCTCTGCTTTTCCAAACCTCGGCTGGCCCAGGGGCCAGGAGCAGAGGTAGGGTGAAGGCAGACGCTGCGGCTCTGCCAGTTCCAGCAGGTCTTGCCAGGAGGGGGAGGCGGCTCCCGCATGGGCATCAGCCCGTGCCGCGTTGCTATGCCTGCCGAGCTCCGGGGCTCGCTGTGGACCAGACGGCAGCTCCTGCTTCCCGGCTCTCTCCGAGGCCATTGCCGCTGGCCCCCCCCTCGCCCCAGCCAACCCACCGACAGACTCTGAGCCCCTGCTGCTGGCACACCATGTGAGCCCAGGCAGGGCCACTGCCCCATGGTGGGAAGTGGGCATGGGCAGGCGGTGGCTGGGAACCGCCTGGAAGATTTTTATTGGCTCTGGTGGGGCTGGCTCTGTCTGGGCTCTGCTTTCCGGTTTAGGTCATAATAGAGGACGGTATTTGCTGACACTGTTCCACTTAGAAACACTCCAGGAGGAGACAGAGAGGGGACAGCAGAGGGTGGGCGGCACGGGGCAGGGAGGGCTCAGGCTGCATCAGCCAGGATGCAGGGGCCCAGTGTCACGGAACTGAGTTATGGCAGCCCAGAGGGCTCCTGGCTCCCAACACGCAGAACCCCTTGCCCCGGGGGCCCACCTGGGTTCTGATTTCCACCCAGGAAGGCGTGAGGCTATCACTTCAGCTTTAGCAGCCTCCTCTGTGAAACGAAAGAATTGGACTAGGTCCCACCGAGCTCAAAAACTCTAGGATTCGATTGCAAAGGGGCTGATTAAACAGCAGAGTTCTCAGGGAGGCCTGGGCCTGGGCACTAGAATTCATCCTCCAGGCCAGCCCTGGCACGCTCGGCTCCCGCCAGCCCCACCCACAGATCCCTTGCCCAGGCCACCAGAGAAAGCCAGGTCCACCCTGTGCCTTGTCCCCGTGATGGCTAAAGCGGTTGTTTTCCACCACTGCCGTCCCCATGGGGCCAGCCAATTCTCTTTCCTGTGTGGTCCTGAGGTGTTCTGACATGCCTGGGCAGTGACGGCCACTTTCCGCTGTGTCCACGGGATTGGCACAGCTCTGAGAGGTGGAGACCCTCAGACCTACGCAGCCAGAGGACGTGAGGGCATCTGCCCCTGGCATGGGCACTGGCAGGGCTCCTCGAGGAAGGGCCATATCTTCATCTCGGCATCTCCCCCAGGTGCTTGTCCGGGGCGGGCCCGTAGCAGGTGACACTGCTTGGTGATCACCCTCTTCAAGCACATGCTGAGCTCCCCAGCTGCATGCCAGCTCTGCGCCCTCACCGTCTTCCTGGGGCTCCCCCGTCTACTAGATAGGCACCTACTGTTTGCTTTCACTGTGCTGTGACTTCTCTTTCTATGTGTCAACTAAAAGACCCAGAAATTATTATAGTAGCCTTAAGAGCTCTGAGAAGAGGCTGGAGTGGTCAGGGGTGGGTTCCTGGGGGATCCCCTTTCTCTGGGGGGTCACTGCACCGACTGCTCACACTGGGAGGTGCCTGCTTCTCATGCCTTGCTTTGTGGCTTTCTCCTCCATGCCCCCTGACTCCACCCCTGTTCCCAGATGCCTGGGAGGTCACAGGGGTGGGCTGCGGGTGAGCACAGCGGTCAAAGGCCATGAGGAGGTGTAGGAGGCCGGCCTCGAGAGCAGGACAGACAATGCTGGACAACCTTGGCCTTTTCCTGGAAGGGTCTGGCTCTCTCGGTGCCCAACTTGAGGGCATGTCTGGAGCTATGGACGATTCTCGAAGGCAGAATAATGCGGGTCTGCCAGGCAGAAGTCTCATGCCGGACACGGACATGTGTTGTCACACAGAGTCTGCTGCTCTTATCCCCAAATGGTGAAGCAGGCTCAGGAAACCCAGCAGTTGTCTGCACTCCCCGAGCCCAGAGGCACGTGGACCTGGGCTTGTCTTCCGTCTGACCCTCTGTCGGGGGGTGAGCCTTGGGCGGCCAGCCCCTCCCAGACTGACCTCTCCCCTCTCCCCTCTTGTCTCCAATCCCAGGTGCCCCTGGCCCTCCAGGACCAAGAGGAGTCAAAGGAGATGTGGGCGTGAAAGGGCCTGCTGGCAGCCGAGGACCCAAAGGAGACCCGGGCAGCTTGGGCCCCCCGGGACCCCAGGGCCCTCAGGGGCATCCCGGAGAGGCTGGACCTGTGGGAGAAAGGGGGCCGGTTGGCCCTCGGGGGTTCCCAGGCCTCAAAGGCTTAAAGGGCAGCTTTGGAAATGGAGGGCCGAAGGGACAGCCAGGCCCCAAAGGGGATGTGGGGCCCCCAGGGCCAGAGGGGCCCCCAGGGTCTCCGGGGCCAGAAGGGCCTCAGGGAAAACCAGGGATCGCAGGGAAGACAGGGTCTCCAGGCCAGCGGGGGGCCACGGGCCCTAAGGGTGAACCAGGGATCCAAGGGCCCCCTGGCCTTCCTGGGCCCCCAGGCCCACCAGGAAGTCAGAGCTCCTACTGAGGAGGGTCCCTGGCCCAGACGCTGCCACACAGAATGCCAAAGGGGGCTCAGAGCAGCTGGAGCCCCCCAGAAAGCCTCTCCTACAGACAGTTGTGATCCTTCGATTCTGAGAGGGGGGTCCCCCAGGGCTGACCCTGCAGATGTGGGCTCCCCCGTAGTGACTGTACCATAGGAAAGCAGCCCCCTCCACCCACACGCGCACACACACGCACACACGAACACGCACACATGAACACTGCCTTGCTGGCTGGGGGCGGACTGGGCTCCCCTGGCTGAGCAGGAGGAGAAGGCAGAAGAAGGCCCCCCTCTCCTGTGACTGAGCCTGCTGGGGAGGTGGCTACCTCTGGAGGAATGTCTTGGGTCCGTCTCTGAACAGTGACCAAATCTGGTCTTCCAGCATCATCACACCCATGCCGGCCAGCAACGTCCTGGGGCTCCCCGTGGTTGAAAAGACCCAAGGAGACCTTTGCAGGGTGTCGTGGTCAAAACTCCAGAGACAGGGTGGATCTGGCGACCTCATGAGCCTCCCCATAACCGTGGAGACAGAGTCCTCGGGGAGCTGCCCCCGCCTCCCACAGGACAGGGGCCGCCAGGGCCGGCATCCTCAGGCCCTGCACACTGTGTGCCTGAGAAGGGCAACGTGTCCTTTTCACGTGTCCAGAAATTTCCTCTTTTCATCCTCGCCTCTGCCTCTCAGGAATGGCCTGGACAGAAGCCATGCAGGAGTTTCATCCGCATGGGGAGACCTTGCAGGCCCCGGAACATTCTGCCTCGTGGTCCCCAGCACGCAGGAAGCCCCAGGCGGGACGCAGAGGTGGGCGAGAAGGTTCTCTCTGTACAGCCGCCTCCCTTGCTGCCCCACCCCAGGCTGGCCTGCCCCGGTCCCCGAGGGGGCCCCTCTGGGGTGGCCGAGGAAGACCCCGCTGCAGGAGGGCCGACCCCTCGGAACAGGGCGACTCTCCTCCTGCCCAGGGCCACATGCTGACCTCGTCCTACCAGGACCCAGAGTGGCCCGAACCGCCTCTGCGTGAGCAGCCGGCTGGACTAGGAGTGGGAGGGGCCTGGACACCCACGAGAGGCCCCTCTGCCGTCGCCCCTGGGCCCTGGCCAACTTCTGTGCACACCGGCAGAAAGGGGTGCTGGGAAGTCACCCTGCAGGCTGGAGGTCGCCCACTGGCTACACTTGCCGTAACCCACCTGCCTTTATGCTCAAACAGATTCAGACCAGCCTGGGTTGGGGGCCTGGAGCTGTCTCCTCCCCCGCACAGACTCAGAGACCAGCCCTTCCCCGCTCAGAGCCTTTCTGTCCCCTTCCTTACTGTCCTGGATGTGCAACTGGTTTGCACTGCCCGCCTGCCCCACGGCCGTGTAACTTCTGTCTACATGCGATACTATCGTGCGACATAGTATTACTGACTCAGTAAAGAGCTGTTTCCAGGACAGAGTGTCTTCTAGTCCTTTCTGTCTGACCTGGGCCCTGCTTCATGTTGGCCTCTGAAGGGAAACCAGTGACAAGGGTCCCCTAGAATTCAGTCCCACTGTAGAGTCGGGTCTAACACCCTGGCCTCTCATTCCAGAAACACTGAGCTCTCCTGAGATCTCACAGTGGCCTCTGGGGTCAGGGAACAAGAGTGTCTGCAGGAACTGAGCTCCCTGGGCCTGGATTGGAAAATAGGGCCGGCCTGGACACCTGCATGGTACCTCCTGCCTCCCGCCTTTGTGTCTGAGACAAGGAGACAGAGCAGAAGAGGAGGCAGAGACCAGGCCATGCCTGCCCCAGGGGCCCTGGCCCAGTGGGGTCCACAAGAGCCAGATGACAGCTGAGTCCCCTGTGAGTTAGCCAGTCCCTGCTCCAGGAGGACGTTTAAGGCACAGCAACCTTGTTTGCCAGTAAGACATGGCCTTGTGCAAGCCCTGGGGCGTGTTCTGCGTTTTCTGTGGGGAGGGGAGGAGTGCTCAGTCAAGGGAGTGAGCAAAGGGCTGGCAGAATGGGGGTGGCGCCAAGCGGAGCCGCTACTTGTCATCACTAGACCCAGCCCACCAATCCCATTTCCTAGGAGAGCAATCCGATCGTCACCCCCTGGGTCCAGGATCTACCCTAGTCCAGTGAGCTGTGACCATGAAGGCAGAGGAAGGGAAAGCTTAAGAGATGCAAGAACAAGAGTGACTACGGGCAAAGTCGGCGTGGAATCTGTGGCAGGCCTGGTGCACTGCATTCCTCGGCCCTGTGGTTCTAACCAAGTGCTCTTTCTCCTGGCCTGCTCGGTTGCTTTTCTGGAACTTGCCAGGGCCAAGGTAATGAAGTCTGAACCCACACTGAGTGGTGATGGCCAGTGGAACTTCAGTCACTGGATTAGAAGCACAGCCTTCTCCACTGGGTGGTTTTAATCCCCACCAGATTTGCAAAGCCCTGAAGTTGCTCCTGTGCCTCCTTCTAAGGAGAACAAGGGACTTTCTGGACACTGCAGGCCTGGGCCATGTCCTTGGAGCACCTCTAAAAACCCTGGGCACCCCAGGCGGGCCCATTCACTATACCCCAGCAACCTCACCTCCTGCCCTTCCTCAGCTCCTGTTCCCTGGCCAGGGCAGGGCTGGCAACTTCTGTTGCACCAGCCCTGGATACACCTGTCAAAACAGAGCCACAGGAGAGATCAGGGAGCTGAAAAACATGGTTTGACCACACTGAACTTTCCAGCAGGGCTGGGCTGGCAAGCCTCAACCTGCGGGAGCACAGGTCATTCACTGTCCCTGCCTTCACCCATTCTGTCCTTCTGTTTTCTTTTAAACACTTTCAAGTTCAAGAGTCTGTGCTTGATGTGGCAGGAGGTGTGCAAAGGCTGGCCCAGTGCTTCTGGGCAGGGACCACCTACTACGGGAACAAGCATGCAGGAGCCCATAAAAATGCAGACTGCGGGCCTGCACCCCAGAACCTCTGATTCATAATCAAAGAGATGGGGTGGGGTGGGAGGGAAGGAATGTGCACTTACCCAAGTTCCCCAGGGATTCTGACGCCACGTATAAAATATGAGAACCACAGATGCAGAAGATAAAGAAAGAAAAATATTGTTTTTTAATTTATGCCTCACTCATCAAATTGGACGTCTGAATTTTCTTCTGCTGCTCAGTCTGCTTCTCTTGCTTCTCATCGTATTCCATAATCTTCAGTCTTTGGGTTTGCACAAGCCGACCTTTCTCAATGTTGAACTTTTCTTCTGCCTTTGCATCTATTTCTTCTGCTTTTGCATTGGCCTCTTGTTCAACGAAAGCCATCATATGCTTAATCTGCTTCTGCACGTCAGCATCGCTGAGGGCCATGGCGAAAGCAATGCTAGACCGGTGGGCAACCGGATCGAGTTGAAGCCAACTCTGTTGCTTCCAGCATCCCCCCTGCGATAAAACAGAGCTTCCCCGTAAAAGAAAGGAAGAAAGAGCATCTCCTTGTGATGACGTTACCCAGCTTTGTAATCTGATGGTTCCTTCCCCTTCGGGACTCCCAGACCCTCTAAATGTCCCAGACAAACCTGTTCCCTAAGCTTGCAACTTGGAACTTGCTTGTCCCCATCATCCATTGTTGTCATGATTTCAGCGTCACAGCGTCTCCCTCCTTCCAGACGCAGAAACACTGGGGACTCTACTAGGCAGTGTGGGATCCCACTGAATCTGCTCATTCATTCAACAGATGGCTACTGAGCTGCAAGTAGCTGCCACAAACACACAGAAAAGGCTAGCTCCAGATTCATGTTGGCTTCCTGCCCGGGGCCACTTTCCAAATTACCATACAGAGAATCAATAGAAATTATCCAAACTGAAGAATAAAGATAAGAAATACAGCAAATAAACAAAACTTCACGGGCATATGAGGAAATATAAAATGGTGCAACATACACGAATCGGACACTCAGAAGAAAAACTTGAAGACAGATACAAAGAAAAATCACATCTATGCACTTGGACTACTCAAATTGCTCAAAACTAGGGATAAAGAGAAAATATGTAAAACAATCAGAGAATAAGAGACACACTACATATAGAGGAACAATGTTATTAAAAATCACTGGCTCTTATCAGAAACAGTGAAGAGATCAGAAACAATGGAATGAAATATGTGAAGTTTTTTTTTCACATGTTATATGATTCCGTTTATATGAATTGTCTAGAATAGGCAAATCTAGACAGACAGAAAGGAGATTAACAGTTGCCATGGGCTGGAGGTAGGAACGGAAAATGAGTGTAAATGGGCTGATATTTTCTTTTGAGGTGATAGAAATGTCCTAAAATAATATTGTGGGGGTGGTTGCACAACTCTATAAATACACTATAAATCATTGCATTATGCACTTAAAATGGGTGAATTTTAGAGTATGTAAAGTTTACCTTGTTTAAAAAAAAAGAGCAACCCTCAGATAACCATCGGAGGATTTCTTTATGGTGGGCATTTAGTATCTGTAAAAGGATCCTTTCCTCTAGCAAGTTCTAGGGCAGTGCACTTCCCAGAGAATGAATGGAAGGTAGAAGAGACCGGCGCTTCACCAGACTGCAGTCTCCAGCTGCCTAGTGAGAGCTGCATGACATGTTCTCCACTGTACAGCTCTTGTCATTTAAATTATCCTTATCAAACATTTACCAAGGCCTCTGAGCACCTGCATCCACCAAAAGGCTCTGCGTCACCTTGCAGATGTGGTCGCAGGCACTAACACTACCGAGAGGCATTGCAGAGCCAGGGGAAATGAGCTGACTCTGTTGCTGAAAGTTTCTGACAATTTTACCCCTCGCAGCCATACCCAGAACCCCACCAGGCCCACCGTGGGCATTGCTTCCTAAGGAGCACCTCCAATCCTGTGCTGCTTCAGCTATGTCCTCAGAACCAGAAATCTGAAATCTTTGCCATTTTCAAAGAAAAATTCTATCCACGCAGAATTTTATATCCAGAGAAAATATCCTTCAAAAATGAGGGAAAACGAAAGACATTTTCAGTAAAAATGAAAGCTCACAGAATTCATAGCCAGTATATAAGCACTATAAAAATTGCTAAAGGATATTCCTCATGTTAACTGGAAATACCAGATAGAAACTTGGATCTGCAAGAAGGAATGGAGAGCAGTGGTAGATAAGGAGGTGAGTATTAAAATGTATGGATATTTTTCTTCTCTGAATTTTCTTCAAAGACAACTGATCATTTAAGAAAAGACGATAAGACTGTGGGGTGGGATTCATGTCAGTAGTAGAATATGTGTCAGTAGGAACCTCAGAGTTCTTCCCCTTTGGTGCCACCAGGCAGAGGCCTGCAGGGGGTGAAGCCAAAGGCAGTGGTGGCAGATCCAGCCTCCCAGGCCAGTCTCACTTGGGCCCTGCCCAGGGATCCAGCCTCTCTGTGACACTCTTGGATGTGCTGGAAGGCAAGTAAACAGCTTACTTCAAGTCCTATTTAAGTTTTAAGGAGTAGCCAAGGTCTTCCAGAGCCCCATCTCCTGAAAGCCCCCCTCCCGGCCCCCTGGCCTGCTGCTTCCCGCTCTGGTGAGATCATCTGACCCCAAGCAGCCTGCAGTTTCCTTTCTCTCCACACCTCCTAAACCCACTGCCCGGTTCCAGCACCGCCTGGGACTACTGCTGACCTTTGGGGCAGTTTGTTTGGGAAGTGCCCTTATGTAAACAAAAACAGCCTCCAGGTCTGCCAGGGGCCGGTTTGTTTTCTCCCTCAGGTACAGGGTAGAAAAATAACCAGTGGGAGGGAGGAGAGAGCCACAGAGGCGGGACCCTGCCTCCGGGGACCTTGAGACCTCAGGCTTCTGTCCTCTCAGCCTGTCCCCTCAGGGCCTCCTTTGTCGGACAGAATTCAGTTCTCAGGGGAGAGGGGCTGGGGGGAGGTGGTGGCTTTAAACAATGCCACAGTGTCTGGCAGGGAGCCGCATGCTTGACCTGATTAGGCTCACTGAGCCAGGGAGAGGGAGGGAGCAAAGGCAGGCTTGAGAAACTGTTTGTCTTCTCCACCCGAAAGACTTTTCTTCCTTGTGTCTCTGCCAAGGTCTCTTCTTGGGTGGAAAAGGCTGAATCGTCTCATTTCCCTAGCGGCACGATGGCCTCTCTTCTCTAAGCCTGTCCCCCCATCTTGTCCTTCTTTTCCATCAACCAGCTCCCAAACAGAGAGTGTTTTTCACACTTGCAGCTCTCCCTCCTCAGGCCCTGCCAGGCCCGAAGCTGGGCCCAGGAGTCCAGCTGGCACCCACATGAAAGCCCTTCCTGTCAAGAACCCACACAGAACCGAGCCCCAAGGCTGCCCACACCCGCAGCCCTGGCCCAGGGTCCCTGAACACAGGACCATGGAAACTTAGCCACGAGGCTCCAGGGGAAAAAACAACCCGAGCCACACAGGAGAGGGGCCTCCTGTGCCTGCAGCCACACTGGGCACATCAAGGGAGAAAGAGCCATGCCCAGGGACCCTTTAAACATGATCTGCGGCACCTGTGCCTGGCAGAGGACATGGGAACGTGGGAATAGTGCTGGGGGCAGCACTTTGTGTTGTTAGTGCAGGTGGAGGGAAAACAGGAGATCCACAGTTTCCAACTGCATCGGCAGAAAAAGTGAAAGCTGAGAAGCCAGGGTGAGGCCCCAGGGAACAGGACGGGAGGGGGTGGCTGGGTGGGCCCAGAATCGAGGTCTGATTCTTGAAATGGTGGGAAAAGGCAACAGGCCGGTGCTTCCTTGGGAGAAAATCTGGTCTCTCAACCTGCAATGACGGGTGTTGTTTCCAGCTGGCACAGCCAGACCTGTTCCCAGGATGCTGACACAACCCGGGGAAAACCGCGACCAGGGTGGGGGTGACTTGTTCAAGGTCGCACAGCTCATTCAAGGTGGGGTTTGAACCGCAAACCCAGGACTTCTCATCTCCAAAGAATCTCCTAGTGGATTTTGAGGGGTTCATTCTTAGACAAATCTGAGAGAACACACCTCAAAATGTGAATCTGGGTAACTTAAATTTGGCTTTTTTTTTGGTGTGTGTGTGTGTGTGTGTGTGTGTTTTGTTTGTGTTTTGCTTAGCTGTGCTTTCTTTTTTTTTTTTTTTTTTACAGCGAGCAAGAATTGCCTGTGTAAAACAAATATGATGTAAAAGGAAAACAAGAGATTTGATGAAATGATACACTGCATATAAGGTATTTAGCATAAGGAGAGGCTGGCATTTGATAATGGATAGAGGTCAGATATTATTAGCTTTCAGGTAAGAAGGAGAAGAAAAGAGAAAGCAGAAGGAAGAAAACAGGAGAAAGCGGGACATCCAACATGAGGAAGAAATCAAAGTAAAAGGAAAGGAGTGGAAGAGGGAAAGGAGAAAGAATAGGACATAAAGATGAAAATGTTCCTCTCAGATTCCTGGGGCTCAGGGCTGGCCTCTCAAAGGCAAAATAAATACTAGCGGCCCTCACTGGGCTCTGCCTTCGAGGGGGGATATTAAAGACCCTGGGCTGAGCTGGACTAGACGGAACAAGGACTTTGTTTCAGGGACTCCAGGTCTCGCTCTCGCGCATGCGCATCCACGCGCGCATGCGCACCCGCACCCGCACGCAGAGCCCAAAGACAGGGCAGAGCTCCTTCCAGAAGCACCGTGGCTCCTGGGTGGAGAGGAGGGTCTTCTCGCCGCTCTGCTGTGGGGGGACGAGCCCAAGCTGGAAAGGGTGTCTTTGCTGCCAGCGCCCCGCAGGGTGAGCCAACCGTCCTTGGTGACATCATGGTTTTTGAGTGAATGTTTACTTCTGAAGCTGCAAAACAATCTAAACTTTCAGCCCTGACTTCTCCCCGAGGGCGGCAGCGTCCTGTGAATTCGGCCAAAACGGAACTCACACCCCTGCTCATTAAGGGAGCGATTAGCGAGGGCACCCGCGACCCCCCTCCCTTGAACTTCCCACCCTGCACCCCCCGTAGACCCCTCGAGGTCTGTGTTTCTGCAGGTGCCAGGGGCAGAGAAGGTGCGTGCCCCAGGGGGACTGAGGAGGGGAGAAGAAAAGAGGGACGGGTGGAAGACGGGCATGTGGGCACGTGGCCAACAGGAACGCACTGCAGGACCTTGGCAGACCCAGGCAGGACCAGCTGGAGATAAAACCACCCCCAAGGGCCCTGGGCGTTCAATCCCCAGTGAGTCAGAAGAGCCAGTGTCAACATCTCCGAGCCCGAGGCCAGGGACTAGGAAAGCAAAGGCAAGTAGAATGATGTGGGGTCCCCGTCACCAGACAGGGGTCCTGGGCTTTGGAGCCACAGGGACCTCAGTTCAGATCCCAGCTGGGTGACCTTAAATAACTGGCTTGGCATTTCCAAACCTCACTTTCTGCATCCGAACTTGGGAGTTCAATCACTTATTCATATATTCATTTCTTCAACAAGTGTTTACTGAGCACCCACCATGGGCCAGGCATTGGGGATACAACAGTAGTTGAATAATTGTCCCTCTCATCCCTGCGCCCATCCTCATTCTATTTTAGAATTGCCACCCTAGGAATATATACTGGGCAGTGTAAGAGCACAAACTAGTCTTGGGGCCAGGAAGATCTTTCCAGAAGGAAGGGACAAAGACTGGGCTTCTCCTTTCCAATCCACCGTTTTCTTATGTGCTTAATCTAAAATCTCCTGGGATTCAAAGATTTAATGTGTTGGATACAGACAAAAATCTATCTTTATAAAAATTCTACCCCTGGTGCACCCTGTCTTCTGGAATTATCTGGATACGTGGTCAAACTTCTAGCTTTTTTCCCATCCAGTAAGTGAGACATGATGTCTCTGTGTAGGCTAAATTGGCATTTCTTTTCGTATGAGTAGAGTTGATCATCTTTTTATATGTTTAATCATCATTTGTAATTTTCTTTTTCTGTCTCCTTAGTGTCCTTCAGGAAGTCTTCTAGGAGCTCTATCGCCTTTGGGAACAAGGTAAACCTACCTTATTTACTTTATGATATAATTTGGTGTTATTTTGGGGTTTTTTGTTTGTTTGTTTTGAGACAGAGTCTCACTCTGTTGCCCAGGCTAGGGTGCCATGGCATCAGCCTAGCTCACAGCAACCTCAAACTCCTGGGCTCAAGCAATCCTCCTGCCTCAGCCTCCCAAGGAGCTGGGACTACAGGCGGGCACTACCACACCCGGCTAATTTTTTCTATTTTTAGTTGCCCAGCTGATTTTTCCCCCTATTTTTAGCAGAGACAGGGTCTCCGTCTTCCTCAGGCTGGTCTAGAACTCCTGAGCTCAAGCATTCCTCCTGCCTCGGCCTCCCAGAGTGCTAGGATTACAGGCGTGAGCCACCACGCCTGGCCAGCAAGGTGTTTTTTGATAACTCTGTGGGCAAGTAGGAGAAAATAGTGCAGATTAAAGTAAAATCAGCAGGATTAGTAGCTGGTTTAGTGTGCCCAAAGAGTGCTGAAGGATGGATTAATCTCAGCCAGAAAGGATGTTTGCTCAAGACACTGCCCCAAGACTTATCCCATTCAATGTTTTTCCAAATTTTTTGGATGACAATATAGAAGGAATGTTCACAAACATGTAGACAATATTTGTGAAAGGGATTATGTTAGAGGAAATAATCAGAACTTCAATGAGCTCGATGGGCAGATTCCAACAAGTTAACTTTAATAGGGAAAATTTACTGAAAACATAATACTGAGTGAAAGTCATAGAAGAAAAAGTTATAGTAAGATTCCATGAGTGTGAATTTCAGAACAGGCAGAACCAGTGTATTGTTTAGGGAAATGCACGTCAGGGACATAAGACATTCCCTTGCTCGTGCACGGGAATGATTATCACAGAAGTCAGGTGAGGGGCGGGGAGGCAGGGATGTGATTAGGGAAGTGAACAAAGGGGCCTTTGAGAGGGGCAGGTACTGTTCTATTTCTTAACCTGGGGGATAGAACATAGGTATTTACATTATTATCCTTGAAAAGGAACATATCTTTTCATACACTCTTTTGTGTGTTTGTTACATTATACAGTAAAAAAAAATTTAAAGAATAAATCTAAAGTTCTATACCATGGTCCAAACCCTCCCCCACTCAAAAAAAAACAAAACAACAACAACAACAAAAAAAAAAAACCCCAGAGTAATCTAATCAACATGGTGTGTGGAAAAGACAGTGGGTTTAATTGGCAACACAAGCCAAAGAATCAGGTGATCTCAGCTACATTTGGAGAAGAATCATCTCTTTCCTACTCTTGTGAGGGCCAGCTGGGGTCGTGGCTGGAGACTCTGCCCAGCTGGGAAGCTGTTCTTTTTGGGAGTTAGGTAAACGGGAGAGTTGGGGCCTCTCCTGTCCTCTGTTCTCAGACACCTGCTTTTTCTTCAGTGTCACACTGGATTACAGAGAATGGGATGTTTAGGAGGAGTCACAGGTGGCAGCTGACAGCTGTCTTCAAACCTTTCAAGCTGTCACATGAAAGAGGAACTCAGTTTGCCCTGTGTGGCTCCAGAAGGCAGAACGATGGGTGGAAGTCACTGTGAGGCCGACTTTGGCTCAATAAAGTAACTTTCTAACAACCAAATGGGCTTTAACAAGTCACGAGCTTCTGTCTCTGGGTATGTTCACACCGAGGTTGAGGTCTTGTGTTTAGGGGTGTTGTGACTGTCACAGAAGAGTCAGATTGGCTTAGGTCGCTTCTAACCTCCACGGGCTATGAGTCTATGAAACTGTGCCTGAAGTGTGCAAAGGAAAGATAGAAGCTGATTCCAAAACAAAAAGAGATTTGTTTTTAAATATAAGCATTGTGTCTTGACAACAATTTCCTTTTTAAATCAACACATGATGTTGGTTTAGAAGGTTCAGGTACCTTCCACCCCACATTTCTAAAATTTCAGTGGCAAAGAGCTTTGAGACCCGCGGAGAAGCATAGCTTTTTGAGATTGGCAGCAAGATTCTGAGTCCAACCTCCCGTACCCTGCAAGAGCACAGCGTGGACTCAAGGGCAGCTGGAATGTCAACGAGATGGACGAGGAGACCCGTGCTGGTTCTCTCCTGCCACCTGCTGGCTCTTCCCGTCATCACTTGCTTCTCCTGGACCTTGATGGTGTCCACTCACAATGATACATTGCCAGGAAGCTGCTCCTTCAGTGGCTCGTTACTAAATCCAGAAAAATCACAAATTCATGGAGGAGACCCAGAGCTCATTCTAATCCATACCCCTCAAACACTGATAGCTCATGGGCAACGCACAGCCATAGACAAGCATTGTTTGGTCCACACAATGTTGAATAGTTTTGTGCCAACATACACAAATTTGGAAACGTTAGCTAAAAGTCTAGGTTTGCAATGTATTATGTTACTGGATATTCTTGAAGCCTCAAAGCAGAGAGTAAGAAGTGGTGAGTACATCTGCACTCCAGTTGCAAGACACACTAATTCAGGATGCACCAAAGGATAGCAAACCAGTCACTGCAACAGCTAAATGAGAAATGACACTTCTAAAGGACTATACTGAAGAAAATCCACGGGCCTAGGGAGAAAGAGCTTGGACCCTTCTGCTCCCACTACCCCAAGCCAAACGAGGAGCCTTCGAGAACTTGGGGGGGTGGGCCTGGGGTATGGGTGGGTGCAGGTTTGCTGAGTCTTTGGCCTGTTTTACCACAAAGATTGATGCTGCTTCTCTCCTGTACAATTCTAATGGCAGGAAACTAGCTAGAGCTGCCCACAACAGCAGGATAAAGATCAGTGGTAGCAGCTGGCCAAACTGGACTTGCCTCATTTGGCAAGTGGAGTTTCCCTCTGGGGAAGCAGAGGGAGAAAGCCAGGTTCCCGGTAAGAGCTGATTGTTGAGACTTTACTGAAGAGAGCTGGTGCCAAGGCACGTGGACTCCAGTCTCAGAAGGGGCTGTGGTTGTGCCACTTGTCGCTGGGGAAGGATGCAAGGTTGCGAGGACTCAGCTAGGAAGTGCATTCCCAGATCAGAGAACTATGCCACTGACGACCCTTTTAATGCGCCCAAAGAACCCACAGACGGGAGTATGAAGAACCAGCACTGAGGCCTGCATCAGGGCCACAAAAGCCAGATTCTAATAGAGCCAGTCACGAAAGACTCTCCCCTCTTCCCACAACCCCTACCCTCTGCCCCTGTCGTGGGCTAGTCCCCCTTAAACCTGCCTTCTCTGGCCTCCGCCCCAATCCTGGAGGAGCCGGCGCTGGGGAAGAGGCACAGTGAAGAATCAGACCTGAACTAGGAGGTGGGCTGAAGTTTCGAACTCCACGTGAGATTGAAGTTTTGATTTAAATGAGATGAGTTTTTCATATCTACGAGGGAATTGTCATTTTAAAATGGAACAGTTCTTGTGTCAGAAAGTGATTGGAAAGTCAACAGAATCGGATCTGTTCATCTAAGATGTCATTGAAAGGTGGGGAGACAAAGCAGAGCCGTGTGGAAGTGGTTGGGAGAAAACCGCCACTTCCATTTTCCGGTCAAGTTCAGCTCCTTCAATGCATGTTCCTCACTGGCTTCCCTAACAAAACTGTATTTCCCCACGGCGATACTTGGCCGAGCTGCAGCAGCTGCGGGTTTAGAAGAGCAGCACTGTCCCGGCATTGTCAACACTACCTGCCCTGCCCTGCAGCGCCGGAATTTACAATCTCAGCTCTCCTCCTATTCCTCATCTTCTGGCAAACAGAAGACCAGAGATAAGTGACTGTCTTAAGTCACACAGAAAAGTGGCAGAGCTGTATTCTAAAATCCACATCCCCGAAGGTAAAGTCTAGGCTTGAAAATGGCATGTGGCTCCTTTTCCTTTGGTACAGTGTTCCCAGACAGCCTCGCCCGCACGACAGCTGCCCTCCCATGCTTTCCGGGCACTGGAGGCCAAGGCAGCTGGCCAGGCGGGGAAAATCAAAGGGGGTTGCCAGAGGCCAGCCCTGTACCCACCACCCCTGGCCCTCACCCACGCATACACTTGCTTCTTCCCCACCCTCGAGCACAAACGGAGATGAAAGCAAACAGCTTTCTCACTGTCTTTGGTTCATCCTCCACTGTCTTTAATTGGAACAATCCATCCCGTAACTCGGTGTCCAAGCAGAGGCTGGTTCATAGGTAGGACACCAAGGGACTCCTAATCCTCTGTTCCTCCCCAGTTCTGAACTCATTATCTCCCCCTAAACCCCCATGAGGCCTGGGAAGCCTTGGGGCATTTTCTCCTGGATCACAGACCCCAGAGGGGAGGGCAGAGAGGAGCCCCCTCTGCAGCTGAGCCACAGAAGCAGGCAGACCCCCCCCAAAGCTTAGCCCCAGTCCAGATCTAGAGCTTCTACCTTGAGTTTGAACAATGGTAGCATCAGTTGCCCCAAGTGGGATTGGAAATACTTTTCACCCTATACCCTTTTATACCTCTTGAATTCTGAAATCATGTGTACCTACCTATCCGTGTACATGAAAGAAGTTTAGCAATTCTCCCTGACTCTGAAGGCCAGGAGGGCAGACAGCTGAGATGCAGGGAGGTCTGTGTGTTTTTAGCCTCCTTAATCCTGACAGATGAGCTTCTGCCTGGGCGGTTGTCTTGTTTTGATAGTAATGAGGGCAACAAAAAGTCCAGGTAATTGCTGTTTTGTATTTTCTAATCACAGGCACCAGAAAAGCCTTTTTGGTATCCAAATTTAAACTGTGTCTATTTCAGACCTTCCTTCCCTTTCCAAAGACTCTCCTAAAAGTAATTCCAGTTTTGAAATGGGTTATGTAAGCCTCACTGATGCCAGTACCTTAACCATAGGGTAAAAAATTCGGTCTTGAAGGGATGTCATAACATGAAGCTCAGGGCTTCACAGTGGAAGATAGTTCTGGACAGGCCTAGCTGGTTTAAAGGGCACCACACAGTGCCTCAAGAATACTTTATCATTTTCAGTCTGTAGTTTTGATCTGTTGACCTTGGATTCTGTCTTCACCAAGAGTCAAAAAGCTTCAAGACCGAGCCTTTACCACCTGAAAGATCCCAGGCCTCTTCTGAAATCATAAGCAAATGTTAGCCTCCCCTATGCAAAGCAAACTGCTGAGGCAGAAAACAAAACACCAGCAGGAGCCAGGCAGCTAAGGCCTCATCTAGGCAGGATGTGAAATGTCAGGCCATTAGTCTTGTATTTTTACCACAGTGGTTACAAGATGGGACTGATGTCGGAACAAAACACAATCCTGACTTTGGAGACTTCTTTTTTCCAGCCTTCAATATTGACACCCACTCACCAAGCTTGAGAATTAGCAAATGCTACACAGATTTCTAGAGTGAGCAGTAATTTCCCCTGGCCGCCATTCCTTGGCTGTTGAATGCAGAAAAGTGTTGGGTCAGTGCCACTCAGCACATGCCCATGGCAGAGCCCAGTTTTCCATCTGGCTACAGTGCAGGCCTGTATTCATAACCACTAAGGTGGAAAGCTCAGAGTTCCTCCAATAATTGATGCAACAATGAAACCAGAAAGACAAAACTAAGTAATCAATGTGTTTGAGACAGACAGAGGTATGTATAATCTAGTGATAAGAGATGGCATTAGATAGGCGTTTGTATCGGTGCATTGCTAAGTCATCTAGTACATACACAGATCTCTACATTTTTCTGTATGAAAATTCTGGTTATAAACTACATTTTCTATATAATTTACTAAAACATTTAAACCTCAGAATTCTAGTAGCTAAGGCAGTTAAAACCAAAGTATGCGGGCCAGGTGCGGTGGCTCACGCCTGTAATAGCACTCTGGGAGGCTGAGGCAGGAGGATCACTCGAGGTCAGGAGTTGGAGACCAGCCTGAGCAAGAGCGAGACCCCATCTCTACTAAAAATAGAAAGAAATGATCTGGACAGCTAAAAATATATATAGAAAAAATTAGCCAGGCATGGTGGCGCATGCCTGTAGTCCCAGCTACTCGGGAGGCTGAGGCAGGAGGATCGCTTGAGCCCAGGAGTCTGAGCTTGCTGTGAGCTAGGCTGACGCCACGGCACTCTAGCCCGGGCAACAGAGTGAGACTCTGTCTCAGAAAAAAAAAACCAAAAAACCAAAGTATGCAGGTGTTGCCCTGACTAGAGAAAAATACAACCCAAATGTTCTCAAATATGCTTTTATAGTTGGGAGAAAAACTTGTATGTTTGTGCTACTCCCTTCACCCTAATACCTTTTGAAAACATGCTAACGTGAATAAGCTCTATCACAGAAGGAATAAAAAAACCTATAAACTGAATACGACCCAGGGCCGCACATGCAGCAGTGAAACCATTCCAGGAAGTCTTCACATTGGCAGCCTCACCCTGGGCAAAATTTCAGACAGACCCCCCGGGAATTCTGGGTCAAGCGTAAACTCCAGATGCTAGCGTGCAGATGCCACAGCCTTCCAGCTCTGGGTTCTCCAGTCCTCTTCCTGGGAATTCTTGGGCGATCTTCCCTTTACTCTGATTTGCTTTTCTCCTCCTGCTAGGGGGCAAAAATGACTGTTTTTTGTAGCACCAGAACCTCCTCCTCCCTACTTACCCAAAATAAGTATGCACACCCCATCAGTGAGACAGCCTTCGAGAAGAAAAGTAAAAAGTGAAATCTCACAAACACACATGGTTCTACTCAAACTATAAGCTTTTATTATATTTTACAGATCATTCATCCAGGACATGCTGTGTCAATGGTTGGCATCGTCTCATTTTTGAAATGACAGAATGCAGTAAAAGTCTCCTGCCCGTGCTGGACTCGATTGCCCAGCAGAGAAGAGCTCTCACTAAGTGCAACTTGAATGTGAACTTGGCCTGGGCAACAGCAGTGCCCTCCTCACTTCTGAGCTGCTGCCACATACTCATTGGAGGTAAGTGGGTGGGGACTGAATTTTAGCTTGGACTTTAGGTTTCTGATTTTATACTTTTGATTATAGTGTGGTCCATTTTTATAGTCTACTTCAAAATCAAAAGGTTAACTACTCTAATATGATCCTTTTGAATATGGAAATGTAATTCACATGCTGTATTTCAAATCAAACAAAGAAAAAGGCTTCAATATTACAGTTTAGGAGAAACCAGAAAATTGTTCCATTTCTCCATTTTGCCACCCTGCTCAGTTTTCCCCCATAAACACTTGCAGCTCGGAAAACACCTCCCCTCTCAGACAGATGCAACAGTGGGAGGAAGAAGTAGAGGCTGGAGCTGCACTCTCCCTCAATCCTGCTGAGTGGCTCACACCATCTCTCCAGGGGTGGGGCGCTGGCACCAAACAGTAAAAGGCTCACTGAAATCTATGTGAAGACCACACAACAAAACACAAAAAGATGCAGAAGGGGTTCAGCGAAAGCCTGTCACTTGCTAATGTCAAAACTTCAACATCTGTTCCAGCACAAGCACTGTGACAAACCTCCCTTGCCCAAAGATTGTGGCCCTAGACAAACAAAGCTAGATAAGAAATGTGAAGTCTAAAGCTGTCAGAATGCAAAAATAGAGCAGAGTTTGTCAAGTAAATTAAATGGTGCTGTGACCCTCACTGCATGCAGGTCAGAGTGATGAAACTGGAGACAGAGTTGGCAAGGTGACTCAGATTCACAGAGAAACCCTCAGGATGCACAGATTGGATCAAGGGCACACACACAGCTCATAAAAATAGCAACAATTTGGAATTTTCCTATCAAACATTTAGGAAACATGCCAATAGCAAGAAATGAGATGTCATCAATGCCAACAGTTTGACCTATCGGCAATGAACCTCTATGTCCTCAAAATGAAAAAAAAAAGGTCAGTGCTTTCCCTGGGACCACAACACACAGGCAGAGGCAAGGGGTGGGGGAGGCCAGCACAGGACAGCTGAAGAGGTTGAGAGCTAGGAATTCAACACAGAGAGTCAAGCAGAGAGGCCTTGACATTTTAAACCACTGTAAGCTAAGAGTTATGAAATGTCAACTATTGGACCCCAGGATCTCTCATACTACAGTAAAAATATATATTCCAAAACTCTGTCAACTTGTGTGCAACGTGGGGCACAACTCCCCGCATGAGGTGCCTGCCACAGAGTGCCCAAGGCATGCTCAGAGCCACCAGACAGGACAGTCTGATGCAAGCTCCACAGCGACTGATTTACAGTCCATCAAGAGTATGTCTGAGAAAGGTCATCCACTTTGACCCCGAGGGAACTTGGATGAAGGAGGCATTTGTCAGTGGAGGAAGATGACAACCCCAACAGAACCTGTCAGATTGAGCCTGTGATACATGAGGTTTTTACAGCACGATCGCCCTCAAAACCAGCTTGTGGATGGAGCTGCCCTTTTTATATCAAATTCTAAGAATTCATTTATCAATGTGCTTCCAGAGAAGAAATGATCTCTATTATAACTTTTAATTGCAGAACTTCAGGCTGAATATTATTAGACACACACAAAATTACTAATCTCTGGAGTCGTCTTCCAAATCCCCTCAAAATTTGGTCAATGAGTTATGCCTCAAGGAATTTTCCAGTTCAACCTCACACACCAACTTGGAATAAATGGAGATACCAGTCTTTTGGTTTTACCTGAAGTTCTAAAGTTCTATTACAGGTGGAATATTTGCTGTAGGAGACTATCTTTCCTGGGTTAAAATACAATTAAGATTAGGAAAGCCCAGGCTGGGCATGGTGGCCTGTAATCCTAGCACTCTAGGAGGCCAAGGTGGGAGGGTCGCTTGAGTTCAGGAGTTCGTGACAAGAGTAAGAAAGCTGGGCACAGAGTTCTGGGTGGGGTTAAGATGTCAATTTGTATGTCTCCTGTCCCATAGGCTTTGTTCTCTTTCTCCTTGTTTCTTTTTATAGGGGTTTGCCTTACATGCTGCAATAAATATCCATCTTCTATTCAGAATCACATTGGCCAGCAGGTGGTTCAAATGAGTAATAATGTTACATAGTAAGATACCAAGTCTACGATAGGAAATCCGGAACTCTGGGATTACAACTCAAAATAAACATTTCAATGTAAGGAAACAATTTACTTGGCTGCCTAGTGAAAAGCTTAATTCTTTATAAAGTCATAATTGCAATCTGGACTTCTGCTTCATGCTATATCCCAAGACAAAAATTGGGTAACCTACATCACACCCAAACGATGCACAGATCACTCCTTCCTGTTTCTACCTCAGTGCTGAGAAATGACTCCCAAGCCTGGAAGTTGTCACATACATAACTGGTGCTCAGGCGACAACTGCCACAAGGCCCAACCTTGATTAATACCAACCATTTCTTTAAATATGATGATACTACAATGGAGGTCCCCAGTAGGAGAAAGCAAGTACGTCAAAGCTGAGACAAGCTGAGAGCTGAGGATCACCACCCTGACAGACTCAGGCGACGTGATGGAACAGTGAATATTGAAGCCAGTAATCTGAAAATATCATTCTCATCTTCAAAACCCATCTGCCTTTTTTTTCTAATCAGGAATCAGGGATGGGGAACATTTGCATATATTGCCCACCAGCACATTCTTACCAGAAGTAAAGATATTTTGAGAATATGAAAAGCATTTCAAGACATCTGTTTTCAGGGACAGACCACAGCAACAGAAATACTTTTCAGAGTTGGTTTGCTCTAAAGTCTGTCTCAAGAACAAGGGCAGCCAGTTTTCATGAGATACCAAGACATGTTCTGGCAAAAATATTTTCACTTTCCTGAAATTATATGCTGTCAAGCTCAACTATTTTATATATATCCGATCCTTTTCTGTTAGTAAAAAAGAATCTTTTTTTCTTAAAACTCCAAAATCAACAATATCTGTGTAGAATGAAGTAGAATTTGGGTTGTTTTTTTATAATTCAGAACACAGATGGAATCAGAAGGTCTGCAACTGTCTCTATACTGACATCCTCGGCAGGTCCTTTGCTCCTTCTACATGAATTCATCTGAATCGTTGCCGTCCTGCAGGAAACAAAAAAGTGAAACTATTAAAGCCTCAAAAATAAGTAACTCAGTATTTAAAATTTACAATTATAATCTTAACTAATCTCCAAGTTGAAAAAGTAAAAAATAAAATAACCAAATTCATTCGTCACTTCTTCACCATCTTAAATTGTCAGTTCTCTAGAACGGCTGGATTAGCAGCTCTGTCCTCTAAGGTGTCCTTTCATGGCCTAATTACACAGCAACAAGTGACCAGTGATGTCCAAATTATGAAGTAAGTCTCACCTGTTTTAGTATCGTGTACTAAGTGTGACTATAAGAAAACATGATTGATCCTAAACCAATACTGTCTCAATACCCTTATGCCAACAATGCTGCCAATATATAAAATCTTTCTGGCTAAAATTCCAGTATTTTGAGTCCAAAGGTTGTCACAGCTTTGTGACTTCACAAGATGGCCTTGATTTTTTTTTTTTAATAGGAAAAGTCATTAGGACAGAAAAAGTGCCTTAGATAACTGTACAAAGAGCAGACTAATGACTGTGGTTACATCCAGGTACCAGGACTGTGACTACCTAAACTGCAATAACAGCATTAGCGATGTCTCAAAGAGTCAACGTATAGCATCTTCAAATGTCAGCTTTAGATCCCAAACAAGGAGGATGAACAAGTCAATAAGATAGTTAGGGTCGTTAACAATGAAAGTGCATTATTTCCTATAAAGGCTGTGGTTTAGATCTGCAGCCAGTTTTCATTTGTCTGGGGACCTATGTTTTGGGATTACAGTAACTTTTAAATACATATCTGGGATCAAGACTGTATTTGAACAATTTTTCTGTTTTAGATTCCCTTTACTTCCAGAGTCAGTAAGTTTTTCAATATAATAGGTTTGTCACCCACTCACAAACTGATAAACAAGAGGAACAAACTACATTAAACATTAAGTCCTATCTTATATAAACACCTTTAACTGAAAATCAACATTTCATGTTGCCAGATTGGATCATAAAATGTCTGTATCCCTTAGAGGATGGCTGCAAGGAGCATTAAAGCCTATTCTTTCAAAGCATAGGGGAAAAGCTATTAATATAAGAGCTCTTCCACTGAAAGAGGGAATAAAAACACCTAATGGAAAACTTTGTTGGAATCTTGCACCTGATTCAAACCTGGAGCTCAGGAACAGGCTAGCAAGCAACAGAGGGAGAGGAAGGGCCAAAAGGTTAGTAATCCTTTGGCTTATAAATTTCCTAGTCTTGGAACTTTTAACATTTGTGACTAATCAGACAGGCTGTGTGTGCGCGTGTGTGTTTATGCCTAAGGTCATAACATAATATGGGGCCAGATTTTTCGTAGAAAGTACCTTCTACCACACACAAAACTTCAGTAAGCAACAACCACCGCAACAAAGACATTCTGTTAAGCTATTCAAATAGTTTCTGTTAAACTGTTCTAATAGTTTTAAGAAATCTAAAAACAATTTCTGGAAGGAATTAAATAACCTCATTTTTTGATACTGATACTTTGTGGGAAAACAGCAACCAAGGACTTTATGAATAAGGAATAGCAATGACTACTTACATAGTGATTAAGTCAAGGAAGACTTTCAAATATGTGTTCTTGTTAAAATCTTAGAACGGCCTAGGCCAGGTGCAGTGGCTCACGCCTGTAATCCTAGCACTCTGGGAGGCTGAGGCGGGTGGATTGTTTGAGCTCAGGAGTTCAAGACCAGCCTGAGCAAGAGCGAGACCCCATCTCTACTAAAAATAGAAAGAAATTATATGGACAGCGAAAAATATATATAGAAAAATTAGCCAGGCATGGTGGCGCATGTCTGTAGTTCCAGCTCCTCGGGAGGCTGAGGCAGGAGGATTGCTTGAGCCCAGGAGTTTGAGGTTGCTGTGAGCTAGGCTGATGCCATGGCACTCTAGCCCGGGCAACAGAGTGAGACTCTGTCTCAAAAAAAAAAAAAAAAATAGAACGGCCCTATAAGGTACTATGTCTCCATTTTACTGATGATGAAAACTCCCTCAGAGAGGTTAAATAACTTTACTAGACTTCCCCAATTAGTGTTAGTTTAAGTCTCTAAACCTCAAATTCAAAGCTTTAGTTAATTACATGATGCTATTATTAAATTTTTCAGAAATAAATTATAAAGATACATCTCTTCATAAAGGAACCTCATAAATTTAGTTCTTCATAGAGATGGGAGTAAGAATGTTGTTCTTATAAATTTTTATAAGGACATATAGAGATAAACAAGGTCTAAAATCCTATTAATTCTAATTAATGCACTAAATCTGGGGTTTGACAAGGTGACCTCTAAGAGATCTTAAATTCTGTTATAGTTGGCCCTCCTTATCCTTGGGTTCAACATCCATGGGTTTCAACCAACTGTGGATCAAAAATATGTGGGTGGGGGATAAAACAAAACAAAATACACAATAAAAAATACAAATTTAAAAAGATACAGTATAACAACTATTTACATAATATTAGTATGATAAGTAATCTAGAGATGATTTAAGGTATATGGGAGGATTTATGTAGGTTATATGCAAAATATACTAAGCTATATCATATGAGAAACTTGAGCATCCGTGGATTGGTATGTGAGGGGGGTCTTGGAACCAATCCTCCAGGGACAGTGAGGGACAACTGTATTTTTAAATTATACTATAAACATGTAATATCCCAAATATATCTACCCAGTTTCAATTTCCTACAAAGACTGTTCAATAACAGCTAAATTGTGCTGTCTTTAAATACTTCAGAATAAGTTCTGGGAAAGACAGCTCTCAAGGACAGGCAGTCTCTGGCACAGTTCCAGTGGGATAATTAGATGTGGATGTGACAAAGATCCTTTCAGTGCTATGTTATGGGTCACCACTTCTCTTTGTCCCAGGTCCTGAGGAACATGACAGCAACCAATTTTCTCACTTAGGCTACGGTATAAGACCGTAGGGTCAGTACTTTTATTTTAATTGAAGGTGATAATTTTGTCCTCAATTACAATATAGATCCACAGTCACATTATGAAGAACATTAATAAAGGCATTTTTGCATGCCTGCAACCAGAAAAGAGGGAAAAAAGGAGTGGAAGAGAGTCCTGTAAATACTAATAGACCCGTACTTCACAGCAGACAAGGTACGACAATCTCTCCCCCTGAGGTGACCTACTTAAAAACACACATGAGGAAGTCCACAGGGAAGGGGGGGCAATGCCTAACAGAATCAGCCTGAGTAAACTATTTGCAACATGTAAGTCAATAATGCCAGTAACACAATTATTAAAAACCCTTAGTGAATTATTTAAAGGCAAACATTAGAGCAAGTAACTTAAACATACCTGATTTGATGACATATTTTCAACTTTCATTAGTGACGAATAGCTCCTGGAAGAAAGAAACAACACATTTAAAATAAGGTTATGTGGCCAACAAATATTTCATGGACATTTTACCTTGTACCTAGTACTGCTGAGAGGCTTTAGAAGAAACACAAGAGCTGTTTGATCTAATCTCTGTCCTTATGGAGACTGCAACATTAAAAGGATAAATACCTATGAACAATAAATAAGTTGTATGTAGCACTTTATGAAGTGCTTTCTCCTACTCGTTTCATGTCACCTCCACAGTAACTTTGTGAAGTAGGTGGCAGTATTCCTCTTTTTCAGATGAGGACATTCACCTACAGCCAAGATCTGAAGTACACAGCCCCGGGGAGGTGCTACAGGAATTCAGAGGAGGAAACATCAGTGTGGGCAGGAACTGTCCAGGGCACCTCACAGACCGGCAGACAAACCAAGCGGGGCCAGTGGGTAGGATGAGTGAGGGTGGCATTTCAGATCCAGAGAACGGGATGAGCAAAGCCAAAGAAATAATGTCTATAATGACATGTTGAAGATCAGGCTCACTCAAGTTGAGTTCTAGAAGTAAAGTGGGAAATCAGGCACGATGCAGGGCCAGTTATGTCGTCCTAATTGTGTGAGTGAACACTGTTGCGCAAGAAGCCACAATATATGACTGAGTAAAAAGACATCAGATTTGATGGGTATTTAATAAATATCCATGAGGTACAAGACCCTGTGCTAAGCCTGGGTGGAGGATGGGATGAGAAAAAAAACAGAAAATAATAAACACAAAGCCTAGCCCCCAAAGAACTTACTAGGAGGGAAAATAAGACCTTTTCAGCAATAGCTACGGTGAAAAGTACTATTAATAATAATAATAAAAAAAAAACACAAAGGAAAGTGAGACTACATAATAGCAGTTTTTTTGTTGTTGTTTTTTTTTGAGACAGAGTCTCGCTCTGTTGCCCAAGGTAGAGTGCCGTGGCGTCAGCCTAGCTCACAGCAACCTCAAACTCCTGGGCTCAAGCAATCCTTCTGCCTCAATCTCCCGAGTAGCTGGGACTACAGGTATGTGCCACCATGCCCGGCTAATTTTTTTCTATATATATTTTTAGTTGTCCAGATAATTTCTTTCTATTTTTAGTAGAGCCAGGGTCTCGCTCTCCTGGTCTCAAACTCCTGATCTTGAGCAATCCTCCCGCCTTGGCCTCCCAGAGTGCTAGGGTTACAGGCGTGAGCCACCGCACCCAGCCACCAGTTTTTAAAAACAGTAATCTGTAGCAAACAGTAGAGAGAGGAGAGGAGAGGGGAGGTTAAGGTAAGAAGATCAGTTAACATTATTTACCATTTACCAGGCATCCTTTATTTGCTAGGAACTGTGTTAAGTGCTTCGTACATATATTACTGCTAATCCCCATAACCACCTTACACGTTAAGAAACAGTTTATGCCCACTGTACATATAGAAAAGCAGAGTCAGGAAAGTTAAGTAAGTTGTCCAAGGTCTCAGAGACTCTGTCTCAAAAAAAAAGAATCACCGTATCAGGAAAGCTAATCTCAGTTACCCATTCATTTATGATATATTGACTAATCACTCACCATATATGTGATGAGTATATATTTTAAAATAAGAAAATACAAGATTAAAGCAGATAATAGGCATAGATTTCAATCCCTTGGGTGGAGACAGAAATCAATGTCACATACAGAACTACAAATGTATAAAAACAGATTACAAAATAAGTCAGAAGCTTACATCCTATTGTTGGAATTTCACACAAGCTCAGAATCCAGCAAGCAACCACAGCTCTGGATATGCCAAGCAAATCCTTGCTGTGTCACCATGTCCTATTCCTGGCACCACAGCCCTGTGTCACATTCTTCTGTGGCACGTTACAGAAAGTTGTTTGTGTGGCATATGATTAACAGAAATAAACACACCAACTGTTTTTGGTTTTCTGAGGCCCATGGTGATGATTAAAAAATACAAGTGACTAGTGCCAGCTTAGAAAAATGGGACTGATTAAACTTTTGGAGCAAAAATTTTATTCTCAATAAGATTGAGAATTTCCCACCCCCCTCCATTCATATGAATATTTTATATGTTGTTGACACTATAGAAGAAAGCCCAGAAGATATGAAAACCTGTTTTAGTTGATGGTTCTTTTGTTTAAATGCTTGCAACTTTTGAAACTAGTAAAGTCAAATTAAATGCCCTGAATTTTAGTAGCATACAGCTTAATTTGAATAACAGCTGTATATACTTGATTTTATACTGAATAACTATTTAAAACTGAATAGACTGAACAGAGGGCGGAAGAGTATAGTAATGTATGTGGGTGTGACAATCAGACAACCAAGTGACTTTTAGCAAGTTGCTTCTCAAACTCAGTTTCCTCTTCCATAAAATACAGATAAAAATACCTGATATGGCTACGGTTAGGATTAAACGAGATAATGCAGTAAAGCACTTTCAGTACAGTGCTTGGCAGATGGTAATGTTCAAAAATGTTAGTTATTCTTCCTTACCAAATGTTACAAGTAAATTCAGTGATCTGTTCCTAACATATAACATCATGTTCCTAAACAAAATTACGTTAGACCTGTAAAGGGCACAAAAAGGCATGTTTTCAATTTTCCCCTACTCTAAACTAAAAACCAAAAAGAATTAAACTGCTCTAAAATCCTGCATCACTCAGAATTCCACAAATCTTACCACACTCATGGAGTTAATTTTTCTTTTACTCGCAACACAAAGCCAACTCACAATTCTAGGCCATATCCAATATTTAAATCTATGCATTAGTCTGCCTCATGTTAGCAGATTGCAACTCAGGATAACAGTCCTGGAGCTCTTCATTTGAATATTACATTTTAAGTGAACCTACTCATCACATCTTAGTAGAACCCCAACAGAAACATGTGCATGTGAACAACCAGTAAGTAAGAGTACATGTGCATAATACCTACAGTCTGACCCAACAAACGTTCTGAGAACCTGGGGTACTCCAAGAAAACTGCGTGAGGACAAGGCAAGACAGCTTGTTCAGTTCTATGCCACTCCCAAAGGCAGTATGTGTTATCAATAACTCTTATCTTTGCAAAGATATGTATACATATTGCAAATGATATCTATGGAAAATTGTGGAAAAATCTAGTTCTGTGACTATAAATTGCAGGATGAATTTTCTCTAGTTAGAAAAACTAGAGGCTGTTCAGGTACTGCGCTATTTATACAAATGCAGTGTGGCAGGCAGAATGACACCATCCCCCAAGCCCTGCCCCAGAATGTCCACATCCTAGTCTCTAGGACCTATAAATATGTCACTTTATATGGCAAAATCTTTTCTGCAAATGTCACTAAAGACCTTAAGATGCGGAGATTATCGTGGACAATCTAATCTAATCACATTGTTCCTTAAAGGCAGAGAAGGCAGGGGTCAGAGAGGGGGCTGTGACTATGGAATGCAGCGTCACTGGCTTCAAAGACGGAGGAAGGGGCCACAGTCAAGGAACGAGGGCAGCCCCTAGAGCCCCCGGAAAGGAACACAGCCCTGCCGACACTGATTTTAGCCCAGTGAGAACCTTATTGGACTTCCAACCTACAGGACTATAGATAATCGATCTGTGTTGTTGTAAGCCACTGAATTTGGGGCAGTTTGTTTCAGGAGCAATAGAAAACTAATGTGGTCGGTGTTCTCTTGGCCTTACTTACTAGAATTTCAGGAACTAAACTGTATTTTAACTGTTTATTGTTTAAAAATGTAGTACTTTGGAGCAGGCCTCACTACATTAATTACTTTAAACTTCCAACATGTAGAAAATGGGTTTTAGAAGCAGATTTGAGAGTTATTACTGTTGGCCTTTAGAGCCAAGAGAAGTTTATTCAAATAGCATAGCTAGTCAATATTAAATACTTATTAAAGCATCTTCTCCTTTCCTGAAGAACTTTACAAACTAGACTTTAAAGATAACCTATGAAGGTTTATCTGAGAATAAAATTGTTTTATTTCACATACTCTCATATCCTGCCCCTATAAACAAGCAATTCCTTTGACCAGCACATTAATATAAATGCTTTTATTCTAACCTATTTAAGTCTCTGAGTTTGTATTACTAACATGTTCCTCCTTATACCCACATATCATTCTTGAGAGTTAATCCACGATTAAAATCAGCAGCAAACAATCTTTGAGGTCAGTTTCCATACTGTAACTCCAACATACCTAAGTTCATCCATTTCCCTCTTCTTCTTCATTTCTTCTTTTTCTCTCCTTTTCATTTCCTGAATTTGGGCTTTTTTTTCATTCCTCTCCTCGCGATCTCTGCATTCCTTCTCTGCTGCAAGGTCTGGGAACCGCTCCATTTTGGTCTTTTCTAATCGGTTCAGGATCTCATTTACTTTCTTCTCCACTGTCACGATTTTTACCTTTAAGGGAGATAGGGGGAAAAATATTGCATCTTTATTTTTGTTTTTCTCCCAGAAGAGGGGCAAGGCTTTCCAGGGGTTTAGCAACCCAGTTTAATTCCCTTTAGAAAACATACATCATGCTCAGCCCTCAACAACAATGGTGTCAGACAGGAAAGATGGATAGACACTCCATTCAGTATCCAGACTCCGCCGCCTCCGGTGGTGCCAAACACTTACATCCTTTTGCCTGTGAAAGCCTATCTGCCCCACATCCATGTCAGCTGTTTTCTTCAGGTTAGACCACGGCGTATATACCACATTAACGTTGTTCATCTTGCAGCCTGCCAAGAGAGACTGTCTTCAACATGCAGGCAGGATGAGACTGAGCAATGTGTTCCCTTACCCACTGGCAAATTACCATAATCCAACAAGGGAAATGGCTTCCAACGAACAAGCCACCCACTGTTTTGAACCACCAAATACTGTCAAAAACCACCCACCAAAGGCAAATGGTAAAGCTGGCATTAAAAAAAATGCAAATGAAAGTATTACAATGGAAAGTTGGGGTGCATGGATTAGTTCCAAGGACTTCGGAGAACTCCCTAAAATTGAATGCAAAATTTATCCTGTGCATTTTTTTTTAAGAGAGAAGGACTGAATACGTTTCCTCAGGTGCTCAAAGGAGTCCTCAACTCAATAAGGATTGAGCAGCAAGAGAAAGCCATGGCCTGGGATTCATGAAACCTGGACTCTGTCTGGGCACTGCCACAAACCAGCTGTGCCACTCTGGCAAGGTCCCCACAGCTCTCTGCATCTCAAATGAAACCCAAGGAAATTGGACTAGTTTAATAGGGTTTTGTTTATTGTTTCTTTTAGCAGTGAAACCCTTTTAACGAAGAGAACATAAAAGTCATCAAAGCAGAGATGCTCTGGACGAAAGGGGTGCCGGGTTCCCGGTTCATCTCCTTCCGTCCCCTCACACCGCCCCCACCACACATGTGCCCTCAGGCTACAACAGGCTCCCAGGCAGCTCTGAGATTCACAGTTTAATCACTGGTCTGATGCGCTCTCTAGTCTGTCCAAATGAGATGGCAGGAGATTTCAGTGGTTATTAAATCCTCATGTACACTGGAGAAAGCTGGTGACCACCACCTTACCCAATCCAAGTTAACATCACCAAAAGCGGGGCAAAATGACATCACGTGCCATCTGACTGTAAAGTGCAAAGCTTCACTTATGTAGTATTCCTGCCCAAAAATGCACAGTGGGATTCTTATCAAGAAGAAGCATCAGATGAACCCAAACTGCAGGATACCCTACAGCTGGTCTATACTCTGTAAGAGTTTCTTTCCTTTTTCCTGGATCAGAAAAACGGAAATGCTATAAACGGACAGTAGTGGGACAACTGCAAAACTTAAACATGGGCTGTATGTCAGATAATATTAATAGTATTCTAGCCATGTTAACTTTCCTGAATTTGATCACAATTACTGAAGATAACGTCCTCGTTCTTAGGAGATACATGTTGAAGGGCCATGATGTCTACGATTTTCTTTCAGGTGGTTCAGCTAAAGTTAGTAATGAGTACGCTACATTAGCGGGAAAGCAAATAAGTATGGGAAAATTTAAAAAATTGTTGAATCTGAGTCAATGGGATATGGGAGTTGTGTTTTTCCTACAACTTTTCTGTATGTTTGAAAGGTTTTTTCAAAATAAAGTTTTAAAAAAACTCTATGTGCCAGGCACCGTGGGTAATACACACAGGATCAAGCAATGGACCCTGCCTTCCAAGACACTAAAGGAAGGGAGATAAGCACATAAGGAACTTCAGTTAAAAGAACTCATCAAATCCTGTTGGAAAGGCACATTTAGAGTGCTAAGGTGGTACAAAGGCAGCAGGGGCCACTCAAAACTGGGGAAGGAAAAGGCTTCAGGGAGGTCAGTAAGCTCAGTGATTAAGACAGAACACTTTAGAGTCAGGCAGTCTGACTTCAAATCCAGTCTCTACTATACTTCAGAGCTCTGAAACCTTACGCAAGTTCCTTAATTCTCTTTACGCTTAATTTCTTCCTCTAGAAAATGAAAATAATAATATCAAACTCAATGCAGTTGAAAAATAACTTGTGATATTTTACACATAGGGCTATGCATGTAGTCAACACTCCATCAATGTTAGCAATTACTACCATTAACTACCACAACTCCTGTGTGGACCTTGAACCTTAGCTTGGATCTGGACATGTGACGACTAAGGTGGACAAACCCAAGGGCAGAGGGAACAATATACACAAAGGTACAAGGTTGGAAACAACATATATTTGTTTTGGCTGGAGTGTAAAATATGTGAAGGGAAAGAAGGCTGTAATCAGATCTGTAATCACAGATGCTTAAATGCCAGCTTCAGAAGTTTGACTTGAATGTATAGAGGCCAAGGTGAGAGTTACAGAGTTCCTAAACTTTTAGATAGTTTAGTCTGGAAAGATCCATTGGGTAAGTATAGAATAGGCTGATTCTATGACAACAGACAAGTTTAAACCCAGCTCCCTTGGTTCTGAGCACTGAAGGTGGTCAACCAGGGAGGAAAATTTTGTAGCTACACAGTATCCTCTACAAATCTCACAACAAAAACCATTTTCTTCACTCCTTAGCACATCCTTTGATATTAACTCCTAAGAGTAAGACCCTTGAGCTAAGCTACTGATTTTGCTAAGTGAGCTGACACCGTGGAAGGATGAAGAGGAGAGAAAAGAATAATCTAGTCTCATGACTCTTCCCTCCTCTTTCTGTTTTCTCTAGAACTAGTAAACTATAAAGATACTAAGAAGAAAGAGGTTGGGCCAAGAATAAGGAGTCCAAAGCTCCTTTAATAAAGCCCTATCTGCCAGCTAGGGGTGCATGGAAGGGACAAGGACATGTGCAGGAAGTTGGAACACAGAAGAAAAGAGGATACTGATTGTTTCAGTTCTTATTTTTTATTTCATTAACTGAAAATCTCAACCAAAATTTTTAATTCTGTTCTACTTATAAAATGGAATGTCCTAAAACCCATTACAGTTTGTTGATTTATAGTTGAAAAATGAGTGGCTCTAAAGGCAAGACTTCTACCTTCTTTGGCTAGGTACCTGATTCATTATTAAGGCTAAGTTAAGATTCGAGAAACACAGTCTACAGGGACAGGGGTGTGCTGCCCAGCTCCTCTTTTATAATCACCACACTCTGCCTGTTACCAGCTGTGGGTCTGTCCTATGTTTATCTTCTACCCAGACCATATTTCTTTCCAACCCTCTGATCATCCCTAAACTTCATATCAAACCACAATTACCCCTATTCTATCTAGGTCTACACCTAAAATGCAATCCACTGGATCTTTCTTAGAGTACTATGTCCTGGCTGCTCCTCTTAACCACCATCTTCACCCCAATAATCATCCCTCTTGACCTTTAATGACTATCAGATGAAATCTTGTATAGTAGAAATAAACAAGCACCAAGCACAGTAAGCCAGGCCCGACCTAAAACACTTAGGCCAACTGTTCTTGACTCACACTTTACATCAGAATCACCTAGGGAGCTTTTTAAAAATTGCAACTCTCAGGGACCACCCCAGACCAATTAAATAAGATTCTCTGGAGGGTAACGAAATCAACTGACTTGATACCATTACAATCTAAGGGAGAAAAAAAATATGTAAAGGGAAGAGGAGAAAAGGTAGAAAAATGTGATTTAGAGACTCTAGTTCTGGAATCTAATGACAAACAATGGAAATAAAGACATCAAACAACATTAAAAATGAAGCCACGAGACACATCTCTCTTGCTTAGCTATCAGCATCACCAAATTTCCAAAAGTCCCTTTACAAATACCCTTCAGGATAGGCATATCTAGACAACCTCCCATTCAAGGTAAGTTAATAGAGTAAAAAGAGCTGAGACTCAGACAGCACCATGAAAATTAGGAGTGGGGAGATTAGATTTTAGTTCTTTGACAGGCAGCAAAATTGCCATCCATCTTAAAGAACAAAACAGGGCAAAAAGCAAATTATGTGTTATTCCTTCAGCGCAAGCCAAAGTCAATAGCATGTTCTCTAAAAGGTAAATCCATTTCAGACACAAAGTCAGTGCTAATTCTAAAAACACCACTAGGAAAACTGACCTTGAATGCTATTAGCCTTCACAAGGTGGGCACAGTCCATCAGCACTTCCTTTGGAATGTCTTCTATAGTCTCTCCCTGAAACACAAAAATAAGCCAGATGGTCCATGACCTCATTATTAATTCATACTGGAGCACCCAAAGGGCATTTGCTGCCTTCACAATTTTATTACAAGCAGAGGCTCTTTAATTGTATTACAGAACATTGAAAAATGAAGTAAATTTACTGTGGCCACTACGGGAATATTTATTAAAAGTAAGAGAAGGCAGTAATATGGAAAATACTGACACTCAATGAGTAAAAAAAAAAGGGTATGGAAGAAAACTACCAAAATATTAACTACGTCTGACTAATTTTTGTTCTCTTTCTTCTCATTCTTACTTCTAGAAGCCTTGTGGGGAAATGGTGCCTATTTCTTAAAACTGCATGTCTTCCTGGCTGAGGTACCTTCAACCTTCCTCCTTCCTCTCAGAGACAACTTGTAGTTTTGGATCTCAAACATCTGGTAGGTCACCTATCCTCAACCTTAATCCGGAAAAAAGCTGTTCTTTCTGTTTGATCTCAACCATTCGCTGTAAGGGAGAAATAACACAGAAATAACATTGATTCTTTTCCTCTATAGAAATGTACATTAAAATCAAAGATGCCTAAGGGAAGTGATTCCAAAAGAACAAAAATATTTTAGAGGCAAGAGCAAGTGGAAATTGATTTAGTGCTGACTCCTACTAGACATGGGGTTGTAGAAACACCTCTGTCTAGAAATATAATAAAATAGTCCATCTAACTAAATATTTGAGATAAGTTTATTCCATTATGTTCCTAAATGTTTTTCATTTTAAATGGAAAAACTCTCCATTCCTAAGAATTACTCTAAAAAATAGTTAAAAAAAAAAAAAAAAACCCCAAAACAACACAACCAGAAAGCCGTTCATAAAAAGATATTTCCTGGTTCCACCTAGAGTATAAACTTAGGAAAAAAAAAAAAGATATTCCCTGGAGATTCATAATGCTGATAAACTGTAAATAACCTATATTCTAACAAAAGAGCTTTCATATTAATTGTGGCATACTACTAATTCAATGCAGCCAGTCAAAACAGTAAATATAAAAATTATAAGCTGGGTGCAGTGGCTCACGCCCGTAATCCCAGCACTCTGGGAGGCCAAGGTGGGAGAATCGCTTGAGATCAGGAGTTTGAGAACAGCCTAAGTAAGAATGAGATCCCATCTATCTCTACGAAAAATAGAAAAATTAGCCGGGCATGGTGGCGAATGCCTGGAGTCCTAGCTACTTGGGAGGCTGAGGCAGGAGGATCACTTGAGCCCAGGAGTTTGAGGTTGCTGTGAGCTAGGCTGACGCCACAGCACTCTAGCTAAGGTGACAGAGCGAGACTGTCTCTAAATAAACAAACAAACAAACAAACATGAAAAAATTCATCAACTGTCACTTTTAAAAGTAATATAATCCACCAGGGGATGCCAGGATAAAATGTGGACTGAAAGAAAAGAATTTAACTGCATTACGAATTACAAATGTAGGATATCACATCACTGAAAGGGGTGGGGAAAATGCAGCTAACATGTAACTTTGGAAAACAATGTTTTCACTGGAAATAGCAAAGCAGAAAGACAAAAATAACTGTACACAAGCACTGTACTTTAGTTGATACAGCTGTTTTTCATAGGTTAACAATTCCAGTACCTGTGCATGTACTGGAGTCAAATAAATAAGCCCATGAAGGGGGACAGTGGGAAGCAGGCTTCTCACTGTTGGAGTGGGAGGTTCCAGGGGAGCCTGGGGAGGCTGGAGTGAACTCTGTAGTAAGGGACTGCAGTCAGAGACGTCAGTATGAGCTCATGTTTAGCTTCACACAGACACAGATGGCGAGGTGCAGTCACAATTGTGAGTATGTGTATACACATGGGTCAGCATACAGACATATATTTCCCAGCTCTGTCACCTGAGGAGACCTGGAAGCAATGACACTCCAGTGGCAGCAGGCACACTCAGAGTCCAGATGTTGATATGGAAACAGCAATAAAAGGAACGAGGGTTCCTTGGAGAAATGACTGATTCTAGAGCTGGGGCAGGGAAAACGCAAGATGAACTTAGAGCAATTTGTCATGCCAGAAAGGACATGCTCAAAAAACAAAAGGCTGGAGCACATCAGAGAAACACAGGAGCCCAGCTGAAAGGGCTGCAGCCAACGCTGGAAGAGTATCAGCAACGAAAAACAGTATCAGAATATAACTCAAAGTATGAGTCCATTCTCATGCAAATAAATGAGTGAATAAACAAATGAGAGAGGAGAGACAAATCTTCCTTCAAGAAGAATTCCAAATTATGTATGTAGACACTCCCCACTCCAGGAAGTGGAGCTTAATTCCATCCCCCATCCCCTTGAGTATGGGCTGGACTTAGTGACTTGCTTCCAAGTAACACAGTAGGCAATGGAGAAACCTGGCAAACGCTACCCTGGCCAAGCACTCCAGGTTCCCATCTGCAGTGATGGGTCGTGTCAATCATGGACCTCCTAATACAATGGGATGAGGGCACTTCAGCTCTGTGATATTCTTCCTCCAAAACCCATAACTCCAGTCTAGTCATGAGAAAAAGATCAGATAAACCCAAATTGAGTGACATTTTACAAAATACCTGAGCACTACTTCTCAAACTGTCAAGGTCATGAAAAACAGGGAAAGAATGAAAAACTGTCACAGACCAGAGGAGACTGGGCAGACATGACAACTAAATGTAACAGGGTACCCTAGACTGGATCCTGCAATGGAAAGAGGACACTAATGGGAAAACTAGTGAGATCAAATAAAGTCCAGAGTCTAGTTAATAACGTGCCAAGGTTAGTTGCTTAGTTTTGACAAATCCACCATGGTAACGTAAGATGTTAACAACGGGGAAAACGAGGTGAAGGGTGTATGAGAACTCTGTACTATCTATGCAACTTTTCTGTAAATCTAAAATTATTCCGAAGTAAAAAGTTTACTAAAAAAAGCAATACACATAACAAGCATACATGCCCTGTGATTCAACTATATAAAACCCAAATACAGGCAGATTGGAAAAACAGTGTTATTGTATTACTAGTGGACATTTAATCTTTTCTCCTTTATTATTCATACTATTATGCTGCTTTACACTTCCCAAAGAAGCCCCTAACTGGGAACATCTGCCCTCAGGGAGGCAGGAGCCTGAGAAAAAGGAACCCCAGATGATGTCCACTGGAGAAGACAGAAAGTCCAACATCTGAAAGGGAAAGAAAGCAGAGGTGACAGCACACCTGAAGTGGCAGGACAAGGCTAGTGCTTCCAGCCGGGAAATATGTACTATGCCCCTTCTAAGTCTCAGGAATCACCCAGAATTTTCCATAGTGATTTTCTGGGTCAGGAGAAGAGAGCTCTTCATTTGCTAACTTTTAGAGGTTCACATATATTTATACCTTTAAGCAATTTAATTGCAGAAAAAGGAAGAAGATAAGATGTTCATCAGGAGAAAAGGTCATGAATCCAATGTTTAAATTCAGTTACCTTATGTAATCGAAGGTATACATGAGCCGAAGAGAGTTTGTCCACATGAAACCTACAAAGAATGAAAACCACTTTTAGCAAGAGGTACAAGACATCCATCTCCTCAAGCCACTGGCATTTAAAGCACTCCATGCCAAAAGGTGTTCACTCAGGGCCGACCACATGCGAAGCACCAGAGGGAGTATAGAACACAGTCACCATCACCAAAGGGCTCACTACCAACCTAAGTGGTAAGGTGAACATTGAAAGTTATGCAGCTGTGTATGATTAAGTGCCCAGATGAGTAGAGCTAAAAGTGATTTTCAAGTGATAAAAAACTGACCAAAGGCTTCATGGAAGTCCTGAGATTTGGTTGGTCCCTGACTGAAGCATAGGACTTAGAGGAAAACATCAAAAGGAATTTCAGGTGAGAAGAGAAGGGAATGAAAGAAGACAGTGAGACTCCAATGTTGCAAGCCCAGGAGACTTGCAAGACCACAGTTTGCAGGAAAAGATGAGGGTTTTGTTTGGGACATCCAGAGTTTCAAGCAACCGTATGACAACCCAAAGAGAATGTTAAGTACAGACAGAGTTGGAAGAGTTGTACACACTAAGCAGAACACATCATTAAACTGGCCAGCCCAACAATTCATCCAGCCCTATATTCTGACAGTGACGCTAATATGCATATCGGGGGTGAACACTGCCTCTTTTGACATTGCCCTAAAAACATTTAGAGTGCCCTTCACCCCAACATTGTAAATCTTCCTTTCATTAGGGCTCCAGCATCTACCAATTTAATTAATTAAATATTTTAAAATCTATGCAACCTTGTGGGATATTAGATTTTTCATGTTTACTATTCACCAAACGAAATTGGCCTTCTGTCTTTCTAATACCCAGAGATGCCCCCAAAACCTAGCATCAAACAACAGACAAGGTAACACATGACTGTCACTTTGTGATTCTGTTAACTTTAGTCATACTGCTTCCTTAGTCCTTTTCTTTCCAGACAGAAGAATGTTCAGTAAAACCTTAAAGAGTCACCATTACATCCCATTATTATTTCTCTAGACATTTTCTTGGCATTCATGAATTTTTTAGAAGTGAAATGGTCACACGCTCACATCTAGTACAAGATGTAGACAGTATGATTCCATATAGAAATTAAGTGCCCATTTTAAAGAGGTTAAATATCTTTGCTATTCACTTTGGATACAGAAAAATATAGGCATTTTGGCAAATAGTTTATGATGACTCTAGGTTTTATTCCTAATCATTACTGATAGCCTGAAATGGATATAACATCCTATTTATGTTTCTCCAAGTGGTTCATTTACTCATCTGCATTCTCATATGAGAGATTTGTAATAATTATCACCTTTAGCTGGGCATTTTCCACCCAGAAAAATCTGTGTTTTTTGCAAATCTAAATATTACATCTCATTATCTTCTTTCAGAATCTTAGGGAAATACCACACTGGTAACCAAGCTCAAGTGAGACTAACTTCTCCCATTCCAACTTTTACTTGAACCGAAACACACAGAGGAATACCACTGCTGACATACACCAGCTTCACACCAATTTCAGGTAGGTACAAGGTAGGTACACCTCTACAAAGGGCAGGGGGAATGGATGAAAGTATGGGGCTTTGGTTGAAATGTTTAAAGAATCCAGCTCTATGAACAAACTATCTTGAGCAAGTTTCCTTAAAAAACAAAAACAAACTTCCTAAACCTCCCAAAATGCTTACTCAAAATTTAAATTATGACTACTAGTTCCTCTTGTCCTTCTCATCTTCCTCTCCCTGCTTAACTCCTGTTATCCTTTACTGAATGCCTGCTCTCAGGCTTGTGAGCAAACCCCAAAACATCGTTCCCAGTTTACAGGGTAATTATAAATGAACGGAACTGGCAGTCGGCTGTTTACCACTGGACACCCATAAACAAAAAGACAAATCGCAAGTTCTAGTTTAAATCGTAGCAGTCAGGTGGTTGGCCAAGTCCAGAAAAGTAAATGATGATACACAGAAAGCAGAACCAAAATTGTTACTTACCAAATATCTTCAGGCCAGCCATACTTTATCAGATCTTCATCTACAATGAGAGATAAGAGAATAAAGATAAGAAAAACTGTCAAATGAAGATACGCCAGGGTTTATAATAAATTAAGAAGGGGAGAAATACCAATCCCTTCCATAATTTTTTCTCTCCCTTAATGGTGAGGAGAGTAATTCAGAAAGTCCTTGATGCTTGAAAGTACAGAAAAATAAAAATAATTTTCACAATTAAATATAAACTTCATAATTTTTTAATACCTCTAATCTAAAGCTCAAAGATATTTCTATTTGATGATGATAAAACACTGACAAGTCAGAGCTGCTGAGAAGTCAGATGCTGTTTTAGAAAACCGATTCACTGTAATAAATACTTAAATGTTAAAATGGTTTTGATGAAACTTTTTTTTAAATTGTTCTCTAAGCCTTAGTTTGTCTTATAACTTTTGCTGAAACTTTAAGACAATGGATTGCATTTTACTTCAAGAAAAAAATAACCCATGATTTGAAAATTGTAGAAAATTAAAAACAAAAACAAATACCAGAAGTATAAAAAGAAAATTAAAATCACCTGAAATTCTATCACATATGGACATAAAAACCAGAAGAGATAGCTAAAAGAGTGAAAAGTATTAATAATTGTCTCAGGAGGTGGAGTATATTGCCCATACTTTTTTATTTTATTATTTTAGAGACAGGGTCTCGCCCTGTCACCCAGGCTGGAGTACAACGGTGCAATCATAGCTCACTGCAGCCTTGAACTCCTGGGCTCAAGCGATCCTCCTGCCTCAACCTCCCAAATAACTGAGGTTACAGCCATGTGCTACCATACCAGACTAATTTTTAAATTTTCTATAGAGATGAGGGTCTCGGTATGTTGCCCAGATGGTCTGGAACTCCTGGCCTCAAGCGATCCTCCTGCCTCAGCCTCCCAAAGTGCTGGAATTATAGGCATGAGCCACTATGCCTGGCTGTACTTTTCTTTTTTTTACCCTCTATAGCAAATAGTATGGGTAATTTATATAAACTTTTGTTCTGGTTATATGAATGTGTACGTCAAAATATAATGTATTTCACACTGAGGAAAGTGGTCAAAGTCTGAGAAAACATTTCTTGACTCAAAAAGAACATCTTCAGCCTCAAACCAAAAGATGTTTCCAATAATTTAAAAAATGGTTTAAAAAAACACAAAAAAATGATCTCTTCAAAATCCAAACCACAGAGGATTTTCATTTGATCTAATAAATTAGCACAGGTTAACCTCTGATTCACATTACTCTAAATCAAATGCTACAAAACTCTTTGTAAAGTTTGTAATCAGCAGATGGACCAATTAGTTCAAACATTATTTGATATAACTAAATTCAAAGGAAATTAATCCTTCGGAGTTCCTTATAATGGGTGTGACCTGTTTCTGAAAAGCTAACCTACCCAAATAGTTGAAAACTCATATCCAACAAACTTTAGGGGTTGGGGAGCAGGAGACAACACTTACCTGCTGGAAATTTCAAAATCAAATGCTTTTGAAAACTTACTTTCATATTTATCCTTTCCCATGTAAATAGTGTAAGCAGATGAATTAACTGTGACAAAACAAAAATAAACAACAATTAGATAAATGTCATCACAACAAAACTGTTTCATGGGAAAAACTAGTGACAATCCTTAGATCAGGGGTCAGCAAACTATGACCAGCAGGCCAAATCCAGCCCACCACCTGTTTTTGGATAGCTCTTCAGGTCAGAATACTTTTTACATTTTTAAAGGATTGAAAACAAACAAACAAACAAAGAAGAATAAGCTATAGAGACTGTATGTGGCTCACAAAGCCTAAAATACTATCTGGCCCTAACAGAAAAAATTTACCAATCCTTATAAATGGCTACTTTCCTACCTTCTCAAGGATATAGTTCAAAGGCAATCTCTAGTTCAGTCCTATACTTTTGCATTCTTCAGGCATTAAAAACAAAAAACCTTACTACATCTCAACCATTTAAAAACAGGTTCCTATGCTTACCCAAGTTTTATTTTGCCTAATTTTATTTAGCCAATATTAGTTATATTCCAGGTGTGCTGCAGGTTGTAAGGGGCTCCCTATCCCATTCAGTGGAAGTATGGCTCTCAAACTTCTGAATCAGTGACTCTGAAACCTGCTTATACAGTAGAATCCTCTAACTACACCCCAGCTCCACCTACGATCAACTAAATCCAAACCTCTGGTGGGGCAAGGGTGAGCACTGGTGTTTTTAAAAGACTTCCAAGTGATTTTAATACGAAGTCAGGGTTAGGAACTATTCTAAATCAAATGGAATCTTCTGGGTGTGGCTTATCATAGGAACAAGAGATTTGCTTTACTGAGGTAGTGTTTTAACTTGGGCCTTGTGATCTGGAATTAAAAAGTTTCCTACTGAAATTATAGCTGAGTACTGGGTTTCCAAGCCAGTCTACCAAAACTTATTTGACCCCAGTTGGATCTAAACTCCTGAATTAATAGTTGCTGGACCTTGTGCTACAAAGCCTGAGATAGATAGTAAGTACTTAAATAAATACTGATGCATAAGTACTGATAAGTGCAGGCTTGGGCTGGACAGTGTTGGCTGTTGCTCCAGAGCACACATGAGTAAGTGGACCCCCAAAGGCCAGGGAGCAGCATCTCATAAATAAATCCCTACATTGGAGGTTTCCTGTACTTGCAGTAACGAGACGCTTCTTAAATTATAAATTTATAATTCCTTCTGCTGGCAGTTATGACTACCGTCCACAATTACTTGTAGGTGGTTGAGAGAAATAACTTGAAAGTAGGGAATGTTGGCATTGATTAGTTGACAAAAATGCTTGTCTATAACTGAGCATTACATTAGCTTGATCGGGCCTTAGCATAGTATGTAACAAAGGGCAAAAGGGTGGGAATCAAACTAAAGTGTTTCAGATTTTCTCTGCATGGCCTGGCACTATTTCAAGGGTACACCCTTTTAATCCTTTAATGTCACCACAAGGAGTACATTCTACCAAAATACTCCACCAAGCAAAGATCCTTTTACAGACTGAACACCAATTAATAGCCTGGTTAAACATATTATAGAACATCCATAAACAAAATACTATGTACCCATTAAAAAGAAAGGATAAGTGAAGAAATTCAGTAGCAGAACAGTTTTGTGTACCTATATACGGAAAGATTCAATTTATAAAAAATAAATGACTATATAATGGTATATACACACACGTTTATATGTATGTTAGGATATATATTTGCTAATAGTTACCTTGGGTAGCTTGCTACAAAACATGCAGATGGCTTGTGTAACCAGAACAAAATTTTTAAAATAACAGAAATAAAATAAAGTTGTCTCTGTACAGCCAAGAGAATAAGAGAGAAATGTTTTGATAGTTGACCAAATAAATGAGGTGATTAAGAAAATGACCATAACAAACCTAATCTGAGAGGCATTCTACAAAATAATTCAACTAACAATGTTATGAAAGACACAGACTGAGCAACTGCTCCAGATTAGAGGAGGCTAACGAGTAATAACTAAACTCAACAATGATTTGTAAATTTTTTTGTTATAAAATACATTGGGACACTGATGAAAACTGAATAAAGTCTGTTGATTAGATAATAGTATTGCTGCAATGTTAATTTCCTAATTTTGATAATGAAGAATGTCTTTTGAGAAGAGAATGCCCTTGATTTGAGGAAATAAAACTGAAGCATTTAGGGGTTAATAATTGCAACTTTCTAACAAATAGTTCAGGAAAAGTGTGACAGAGGACAATAAGGAAAGAAAAAAGAGAAAGGGAGAAGGAAAGAGATAAGGCAAATGTGGCAAAATGTTAGAAACTGAGGAATCTGGGAGAAACATACAGGAAATCTTTTACTATTCTTGCAATTTTTTGGAAAAACTGAAATTATATCAAAATTAAAAAGGAAAATGACTGCTGAGCAAGAAATCTGAATTAAGCTCCTTTCCATGTTAAAAAAGGAAAAGTTAACAGATACTAAAAGTACAAGTAGATTTAATGAGCCAAGTGTAGGTATCCATAAATCAGATGGTATTGAATTTGACACTGGTAATATGTGAGACTAATGTTCAATTATTCCCTTATGAGAAAGCATGAAAGAATTAAAATGGAACAAATTTTATTCAGAAATACTAATCTTAAAACAAAAGGAAAGGTAGAAACCCTTTCTATGGAGATTTTCTTCCCATTTTTTAAAAGTTTTTATGCAGTAAACTATGAGTTGGTTGAAAACTTGGCTATCCACACAAATTCATCTCCTAAAGATTCTATATGTTCAAGTTTTTTTCTGTACTGCCAATATGTAAAATTTTACTGCTATTTTATTGTTTAAGTTATGATTTTTCCATAAACTTAGCAATTTTAAAACATCTGCTACACAAGTGCAGTTTCATTAGACTTAGAGGCCAGATATGTTTCCAACAAGAAGCAGCTCTGACATTACAATGTAAGTCATGGGATCCACAAATCTGCTGAAAGATTCTGTTCTATGTATGACTAGCAATTAAAGAATTCAGAATAGCTTTAAGGGGAATAGAGCAGCTAGCATAAAATACATTTAGTACCTATATACCCTGCCTGTAATTTTTTCCCATTCTTGGGCTTGTATGGATATCTATTGTTGGGGACGACTCTCACAAGTGGAGAAGCTACAAAGAGGTGCCTGAGTTATCAAGGATGAAAATGCTCAGAGGCCTATAAGGGTATGCAATTTTTCAGGCTAGTTTTGAATTTTGTTTCTAGTAATTTTAATATTATGGGTAAAACAAACCAAATCTACAGAGGCAGAGAAATAGTTTACGGCACACTGTGGAAGCCTAAGCTACTGAGAAAAATAATGAGATGTGGCAGTGTGATGAAGGAGGAAGAGCAGGGGTCTTCTCACCTCTAAAGATAAAGTACTGCCCTATTCGAACACACACAAACAATGTGGAACTAGCTTCACTTAAATCTCACCTTTAATCAGCAAGCATAGAGAGTAGTAATAAAATAGACAGTGCTATGAGTAAGTAAAAAAATATCATTCATTTATTCAACAAGCATTTATTGAGAACTATTATTAGCCAGACACTATGTTACAGAAATAAGTACAGTAGTCCCCCCCTTACCCACAGGGAGATATGTTCCAAGACCCCCCCCAGCGGTTGCCTGAAACTGCAGATAGTACTGAAACTGAACTCTCTCTCTCTCTCTCTCTATATATATATATATATATATATATTTTCATATTCTGATGTGTCACTTTGGTCAACAATGTACCATACGTACCATGGTGGTCCCATGGAGCTGAAAAATCCCTATTACCTAGTGACCTCATAGCCGCTGTAACATACTAGGTAATGTGACAGCACGACACATCACCTAATATATGTTTAAATACACAAATACTTACCATTGTGTTACAGTTTTCTACAGCATTCAGTACAATAACATGCTGTACAGGTTTGTAGCCTAGGAGCAATAGGCCGCACCATACAGCCTAGGTGTGTAGTAGCTGTACCATCTACGTTTGTGTAAGTGCAGTCTATGATGTTGCAACAAGGACGAAATCAACCAGTGATGCATTTCTCAGAACATATTCCTGTCCTTAAGTGACACATGCCTGTACTGTTTTTTCCCTACACATACTTATGATAAAGTTTAATTTATAAATTAGGCACGAGATTAACAATAAAACAATTATAACAATATACTGTAATAAGTTATGTCAATGTGCTCTCTCTCAAAGTACCTTATTGTACTGTACTCACCCTTCTTGTAATGATGTGACCACAGAAAGTGAAAGGGAGAATAAGTGGAGACTACTGTAAAGAGATCCCGTTCATGCCCTCAGGGGGCTTACGCTCTAGCTCAGGCAGGCACCGTGATGTAAGTGCAATGCTAAAGGTATACTTGGAATGTTAAGTGGGTCCCAGAACAGGAATACCTAAGCGACCTTGGGGTGGGAGCTAAGTCAGGAAAGGCATCTTGGAAAAGACGGGCCAGAGGTGTCCTCACAGAGGGAGCTGATTTTAGGCAAGGGAAATAACATGAGCAGAGAAACAAAATTGAGATATAGCATTTCCTGCAAACACAAATCAGAAGCATTATCATGTCATTTTTCAGTATCTGGGACATCAACTGCCCAGTGAGTAGCCACTTCCTAGAGAGTAAGGCGCACTTTCCGTAAGAGTTATTGGCAGGTGTCTCCATTCTCAAAGGAGATCATAACCAGGGTGCACCCCAAACGGGGGAGTTAGGATGGGGGTGGTGTGAAGGGGCCCACAAAGTCTGCCCAGTTCCAGGGCGATAGGAGGTCTTTCCAATTGGGGACCAGAACTTGCAGATGCAAACACATCAGAGACGTTGCCCTGCGCGCCCCCCCGGCCCTGACGAGGGAACGCCGAGGACGACACAGCTTCTGGGTGGAACTGACGCGCGGGGAACAGAGAGGGCGCGGGAAGAGGCACTCACTGCCAATGAGGGGCTTTAGGACGAGAGTCACGCGCAACGGCGGCCCGGAGATCCCGGCTTCGGAGCCCGCTGTCTAGCAAGGACCCGGGAGGGCGCGGCGCCCACTCACCGCTGCTGCTGGTGAAGTAGAACACCATGATCCCTGAAACCGTGCGGTGACTCCACCGCGAAATAGCAACACTCAACTCGCGAAGCTCGGGATACCAGATGCCAGGCGGCCACCCGTACCCCGGAACTCCTCCGCGCACTTCCGGCGGACGCCCGGCCGCGTCATAACGCCGGACCAGCGGCGCCATCTTTAATCCTGGCGAGGTGAGGCGCGTTGGTGTGGCGCGAGGTCAATGACTTGTGGGTTGAGGGAAAGAGAGGATCGGCATCCCCGGGATGTTAATTAACCTCTCTGTGCTTCACTTTCCTCATCTGCGACATGAAGGTGATTCTAGTGCAGCTAACTCACAGGATATTTTTGTAGAGTTAAATAAGTTAAGAAGAGTCAAGGGTTTGGAACATAGTGCCCTCAAACTCTCACAGCACTTAGCTTTGACCTGAGTATTTCTCTGGAGAGAAGAAAACTTTTATCTGAGGAATGCCAGTCCTTTACATTAGCAGGCCCAGAGGGACATTAAAATGAGACAGCAATTGTCCTACTTCCCGTCCTTGAGGGGGAGCAATTCATCTCTCAGAATTGCTTGCTATTGCCATGAATAGCTATAAATTAACCTAACAATGCTGCACGGGACACTGTAACCCACCCCTATAGCTTAACAATGTATAGCCAATTGCTAATCAATGTTACTTCCGTAAGCCATGAGAATTCATGACAACTTTGTTAAGAGCCTACTCCTGGTCCCTTTTTTTTGCTTTTAAAAACTTGCTTGTACCCAAGTCCAGGTGGAGCTCACATCCAGGGCTACCTGGGTCTGAGTCTGGTGGGCAGCTGTCCTCACTTTGGCTCAAGTTAACTCTTCAAATTGTATTTGTGCCTCAGCCTCTTAGATTTAGGCGGACACCCTTGCTTCATCCTCACCGACATCATTCTGTGAAGTTGAGCACATCACTTAACTAAATTTATTTAGAACTGAAAATGTCCCAGAGACTACGAGGAGCTGGTGACACAAAGATAATAATGACAATGAGTGCTTGAGGAACCTTCGGGCGTTGCGAACATAGCTATGCCCTGCAAATAGTAATTGTTCGCAGCCTCTCAGTTTTATTCTCTATGAAATAGGAATGATGACATATACCACGTAGACTGTGGCGAGGAGTAAATGAAACAAAACATGTAAAGCGTCTAAGAATGCCTGGCACATAGGCAAATGTTCACCCCTGATTTATTTATTTTTTTGTTTTAGTTTAACTTGAAAAATAAAGTAGTGACATAGAAACCTAAAGTTATTAATAAAAAAAAGTGAAACTAACTACCAAATTTCAAATGTGAAAAAAAGTGCCTCGGGAATCTTGGAGAGGCTACTTTACAAAAACTTCTTATACCAAGTGACCCCAGAGTGTACGCGTTCAAGTGGGCCCAAAACTACAACTCCCAGAATGCATCTAAACGCGGCCCCGGGGACGGAGCCCGGCGTGACGGCAAGGGATTGTGAGAGGCGTGGTTTCCCTGAGAAGGGAGCTTTCCGCCTCCCAAGGGCGGGAGAATGGTGGAGACAACCTCTCCAAGTGGGCGGGGCAAGAGCTAGGGAGCCACCAATCACGGAGCCAGTTCCTGGAAGCGCTGAGCAGCGGCGAATCGCAACGCAGCGGCTGCCTCCTCGCTTGGCGCGCGTTAATTTGAATACGCTTCTCAGAGCGGCTGGTTCGGCTGAGGAGAGGTCGCCAGACTGAGGCGCAGGTAAAAGCTGGGGAAGGTCCAAGGTGGGGGTGGGAGGCCGAGGAGAACAGGTGACTCTGTGGAACACGGGGGTGACTGTCGACGGGAAAGAGCTTTTGCCGTGGGCTTGGCGCGGCGGCGGGCCCGAGACCGAGCCCCCGGCAGGTTCTCCGCCCTCGCCTGCACCGGGTTCCAGTCTTGCCGACGCCGGCGTTTTCTCGTCTTTTTGCCCGGGCAGGGTTGGGATTCGGGACGCCTCTCTCCTTTGGGTCTTCCCGTAAGCCGCAGCTTGGTATGGTTTCCCAGAGATCCTGGTCCTTCTGTTTGTCCACTTAGCTTTGAAGTCGCGCTTAGGTAATTTTGGGGGGAGGAACACACCTGACCCCGAGGAGGGCGAAGGGCACGAGCTGCCACCGAGCAGCGTGCTTTCCGCTCGAGGGTTAGCGAGCTCGCCGGGGTTTGCCTTCTGCTGCCCGAGGACGCCAGTGTTCACAATAAGGAAGCAAACGGCTTGCTCGGGGCTCCTCGGCTGGTAATTCCATTTTCTTGCTGGGCTCTGATGCAAAGTTAAAAATAGTCAAATTAACCAGGCTAATGAAAGGGGAAAGTGTGCTCTGAATTAGGGTAAAAACTGTCTCCTTTTTGGTAAGAGCATTTTCCAGCTTGAAACATAGATAGATACAATCCCTACTTTTATTTTCTGTTCTTACGTGCTTCTGTGGTGTAGTGTTTTCTCTTTTTAAATTCATGGTTTACATCTTTATCAAAGTAATTTGCTTTTTAAAAAATCATTTTCTTGGATCCTTATGGACCATCACCCATCTGACAGCTTTTCAGACTTTTAAGGTATCATTTTGATACAGTGATTCTTATACCCTTTGGATGAATTTGGTTATTATAATTGACCTACTGCTTTTAGGAATTAAGATGGCATCTTTTACTCCAAGGAAGAGGAAGCAGCATTCTTTGAACTGTGAAAGGTGAGTCTCATCGTATGCATAGAAACTCTTGAAAAAAGAAAAATCCAAGCCGGGGGCGATGTAATCCTAGCACTCTGGGAGGCCAAGGCGGGAGGATGGCTTGGGGTCGGGAGTTTGAGACCAGCCTGAGCAAAAGTGAGACCCCCCCCCCTCCACCCCTATAAAACAAACAAACAAACAAAAATATATATATATATAAAGAAAAATCCACCTCCCCATTTCCCTGTTCTTTTTCCTATTTTCTAGAATTTCCATTCTTCCATTAGCCTGCTCCCTGTGGCTATTGTAATATTCTGTATTCTAACTCTAGTCAGGAAATACAGTAAGTTTTTGAGTGAATTTAGTCCTTTTGGAGGGAATCAAAGAGCTGTTTTATATGGCTGGGAAGTATATCAAATATTCGATGATTTTTTTTCCTTTCTCTTATGTAATGTGATATTTTACATGGAGGTTTGCATGTAGTAGATGCCTGTCTGTAAGCAATCCTAGAAAGTCTATTCACAGATATAAATTACTCTATAGGAAAGGTCCCAAGGGGTCAGTTTTATTACAGAATTAATCATTATCGGGGATTTCTTGTAGCCACTTGAGCAAATTATATGGGCTGTAATTGTATATAGCCAAGATATAGATTTTAAAACACACACATATACATGTATATCAGAGGTTCTTTGTATACAATGTCTGTTTTCATAAACATTAATAGGATCTTACTTTGGAGTGATACTTGAATGTTTTATTTGATAAAGACATAATTCTACTTTTAAACTAATGTGTATGTATGTTTGGGGAGGGATGTATTGTTTTTAATATGACCTATAGGTAGAGTTTATTAGGTCATTTACATAAACTTTGAAGCAAAATAATGAACTTATCAATGGGCTGTTTCTTTTCATAGCCTGTTGTCAGATACTCCATCAAAGAAATCAATTTTGCACTTCTCTGAAAATCTATTTCCATCACCTAATAAGAAGCACATTTGTCAAAGTGATAAAAATGAAGAAAAGGTGCATTGCTCTCAACAAGGCCATTTCATCTTAAGTCCATTCAAAACAGCTGAAGAAGATAGATTGCCATCTGCAAATCAAGATTCACCATTTAAATCTGCTGTGTCCACTGTAGCCTTTTACAACAACAAAAATAAGTTGTACCTTAATCCACTGGAGAGAAAGCTAATAAAAGAGAGTAGATCCACTTGTGTAAAAACTAATAATGAAGATAAATCTTTTCCCGGTGTGACAGAAAAAATTCAGGGAAAAGCAATTTGCTCCAAGAAGAGGAAGAAAACACCACAGAAGAGTTTAACTGCTAAGTGTCAACCAAGTTACAAGCACATCAAGCCTATATCAAGGAATTCTAAAAATTCTAAGCAAAATCGAGTGCCCTATAAGCCAATTATGGAGAAAGAGAATAATTGTTATTCAGCTAAAAATAATCCTAATGCTCTTCGAGTTTTAAGCCAAAAAACAAAACCACAGGTTACACTCCAGGGTGGAGCAGCATTTTTTGTTAGTAGAAAAAAATCCTGTCTTAGAAAAATTTCTCAGGAAAATAAGCCATCACTGGGACTCACCCAAAAGAATAAATCAGTAGTGACTGAAGATTCTGATGTAGAGACTGTCAGTGAAAGAAAAACTTTTGAGACAAGGCAAATGCCAGAGTGCTTATTACTGGAAAGGAAATTGAACATTGAGCTACTGAGTGCAAGAAGTAAAAATGAAGACAAATCAGTAAAGGTAAAGAAAGCTAAATATATCACTTTAAAAACAGTTGGCTATATAACAAAACTTCAATATAAATAATGTGTATAATATGGTTGAACAAAATTTGATTTTCTTAACAGTCTGGAGGATTGCTTTTCTAAAGCCAAATAGAGTTTAGCCAGATACAAAGAATGTAGAGGCAGGGTGGAAAGATGAGATTTTTCTCCCTTTTTTGGCTTAAGGAAGCCTACTGACATTTTGTTGGCATTAAAGTGTACATTTCATTAAATTCCCTCATAAGTAAATTAAAGTCTGTCCAGAGAAAGTTAACCTTTATTTGGTAATCAGTAATTTTAGAAAGCAGAAATAACAAAATTAAGGTAGTATGTTTCCAGAGTGTAAGCATGTCATTTTTTGAATTTCTTTCAGCTTATTTAAAGTAGTAGATTATTCTAGAAACTTTGGAGTGCATAGAAACTATATATAGAAAATATCCTCTGTAATCCCACTACCTGGAGATGATCACTGTAAATATATAGAGTTTATTTTACGTACTATGTTTTCACAGTTCCCATTCTATGCGCTTTCATTTGGTCCTCATATTTAATACAGCTGACCTAGACTAGCGCTGTCTGATATGAGCCACATGTAATTTTATATTTGTCTACTGGCCACATTAATAAAAGTAAAATAATTTAACCCAATATATTTTAAATGTTACCATTTCAACGTAATCAATATAGAAAGTTATATTCTGTTTTCTTTTTTTGCACAAAGTCCTTGAAATCCGTTTATTTTATAGTTAATAGCGTATCTCAATCGGACTACCCATGTTTTAAGTTCTTATTAGCTACATGTGACTGGTGGCTACCATATTAGACTACAGTAGTCTAGAACTTACATTGTTGACTTCCTGTCTGTAAACTCAAAGAAAGGTTTTTTTTTTCCAAGTAGCTGGGGCTAGAAAACAGTTGAGGTATCAGGCCTTAAGAAAGGCCGTCTCTCAGATCAAGACTTCTGTGTCTGTGGTGGCTTATTTATACTCATCACTACGTTTGCAGCTGCAGAAATGACAGGTTCATATATCCAGCAATTCAAACCCTCTGTGGTCATTTCCCTCCTAATCCACCTTTCATCATTGTCCTTCCCACTGCTTTCTCTCAAACCCCAGTTCATACCTCTTGTAATCACCTAAATTTCAAACCTCAATGGCAAAGTTTCTAAATTGGTGGCCAGTGAACCAAATCCAGCTTATGGATGTTTTGCTTGGCCTATATAATTAAAAAATTTTAAAAATTCAAGGAAACAGATTTCCGATGTCTCAAAAAATTGAAAGGTTTGGCAAAGCAGAGCCTTCATTTCTACATGGCAATCTCTCACCTGAGTATTAGGCTGAATATCATACCATTTGACACTTACGCGCTCTTCATTTCCTTCCACTAAGTCAGTTTATATATGTATTTAGATCAATTTTGGTAATTTTACTTAACCTGCCCTTGTAGGCATTTAAGTTTATAGTCCCCAATGTTAATGTTTCTTCCTGTTTATCAAATATTGCCAAGTATATTATTAAATGAGACATGTTCTTGTTGGCTAAGCCATGACAGTCTAATTCTACTAATTGTATTCTGTTTCTACCAACAAAACACTCCTGTGTCTTTTTTCCTTTTTCTCTACACCGCAGTATAATTCCAAAATTAGTGGTTTCGTCAGGGAAATTTGTCAGGATTTTTTGTACTTTGCTTTTCCTATTTCCCTGCTCAAAAAGTAAGAACCTTTGTGGGAGAGGCCTTTCCAGTGACTCCAGAATGTTATTCTTTCTTTGGCTGCTCGCTTTTAAAGTTTATGACAAAAAGTTGTCCCCTTCCAGTTTGGTGGCTGCTGGGGAAAATTTTGCCATTCTTACTAATTTTTCTTGTTCATTTAATTGTTATGGAAGTGATGGTCTATAATCTTCATTCTGCCATCTTTATCATGGTATATAATACTTTTTTGACAGGATGACAAATTACAATATGTGTACTCCAGCTTTTAAAAGGTGATGTACATTTAATGAATAGAGGAAATTTTTTTAAAAAGAGACTGAAAATTGATTTAAAATCACATTATGAAATTTAATTCTTAATAAACTAAATATTTTGTCTTAGAAACAGATCTATTGGGGTTCATTCACTAAATAGAAAACAAATAAGAATTAGATTTTTTTTTTTAAACCTGTTCATTATTTTCAGGATTCGTCAGATGGAGTAGTTTCTTCAAGGGAATGTAAAGTAGATAAAAATAAGTCTTTTTCTTCAGAGGATTCTCTTGGTGAGAACAAGACAAGTAAGTGAAAACTCACATGAGTTTTGGCTACTTGTAATAATGCTTCATTATATGTGTCATATACAATAATAATTTCTGGGGTTTTTTTCTCAGTAGTGTGCCTGTCATTATCTTTGTGTTCATCTCTGTCACTTCTGTGGTAAAGCAAGTGCAGTACATTTTGAAAAGCAGAGACAAGGAGATTTTAGGTTAAAACTTCAGACAAAAACAAAATACTGGTGCTAATTCATCTATGTCCATGGCCAAATTAAGCTCTTATAAAATCATACCCACCCTATCTTTTACCCAAAATAAGAGGAGTTAAAACAATGTATGTCATATATATATATTTGTGATCAAAGCCTAATATATAAAGAGGTTAATTAGCATTTTACTTCCCAACCATATTCTTGGCAACCTCACCTCATTGGTTGGAAATAAGTTAAAAGTCTAGGAGTAGACATGTTGACTGTAGTGAGAAGCTGAGGCTCATAGGAAGGAAATAAAAAGTAAAGCTAAAAGCTTAATCTGGTATAATAACCGTTAGAGGATCTAATGCTATATAGAATAATTATTCATTATGATAATTCTGAGATGTAATGTTAATAACTAGTATATACTAAGGGCTGAATATGTAGCAAGCAGTGCTAAGTATTTAGTGTACATTATGTGTTTCCCATGGGTTGTACGCCTAGTACTGGTAGAACGTATAACAAAGATAATGGTTTCTATTTACCATTATAAATTTTTCTTTTAAAATAAATTTATTTCAGTATTTGTCTAAGTCAATTTAAAGAAAAATGTTTAGTAAATACAGATGGTACAAGAATATGGCAAAAGTCATGAAAGTAGTATATAAATGATTGAAGTTTATTACTTAATAACTGCAGTTTATCATTTAATTCTCCCAATTACCCTAAGAAATTGGTTTTGTTATGCCTATTTATAGATGAGGAAATGGACTTAGGTTAAGTATCTTACCCATACCAGATCAGACTCTCACCTGCCTTAGTCTTGTTTCTAGAAGATGAACTCTAATTACTTCTTAATGCAAAGTTAAAAGTTTGCATTTTTACTAAATAGCCCACTTTCAACTTATTATTTTTCTCAAAATAACTGCTATTTTAACTTTGGTCTTTTTTTTAATAAGCTTTTTATTTTGCCATAATTGTATTCTTACAGAAGAGTTATAGTACAGAGAATTGCTATATATCCCTTACCTTATTGCCTCCATTGTTAACAACTTACATTACCATAGCACCTTTGTCAAAACTAACAAACTAGACTTAATTTGGAGTCACCAAATAATTGGTTTTGGTATACTACTGTTAATTAAACACTAGACTTTATTTGGAGTTTTCCATTAATGTCGTCTTTCTGTTCTAGGATCCAATCCAGGGTACCACATTACATTTAGGTGTCGTGTCTCTTCAGGCTTCTCTGGTCTGTGACTTTTTTACTGTCTTTTCGTTGTTTCTGTGTTTTTCATGACCATGACATTCTTGAGTACTGGCCAGATACTCTGTAGAATGTTCCTGAATCTAGGTTTGTCTCATGTTTTTCGCATTATTAGACTGTGGTTATGGGATTTTGGAAAGAATGCCACAGAAGTGAAGTGCCCTTCTGATCACACGATATTGGGGGCACATAATAGCTACACATCATCACTAGTGATGTTAACCTTCATTAATTATGATTTAAAGCTTTGATTTTATATGGTAATACAAATTATTGTCATTTTTCCCCCTCCCAGTGTCTCCCGAGTCCATCTATCCCATCTTCAATGCGTCTTCAGTCAATACAAAAAGGTAATCGTTGTTTTTGTTTTAAAGTTCAAGGATTATTGGTTATATAGGTCCTCTGGGTCTTTTTTTCTTTCTTATGCTAATTTAGGGAACATTTTTTTCTTCCTTACTAAGGGGAATAGGAGAATAACATTGAGAATAGGAGATTAAATCAGTCCCTCTCACAGAAACTGCCTAAGAACTTAAGAGTTGAGAGATGAAAAAGATCTTTATAGGCTTGAATAACAATAATTACTAACATTATTTTATAGTACTTGGTCCATAATAAGTAGTTTGTGTCTAATATCTCACTTAATCCTTACAGCAACTCAGAAGGTAGATACTACTATTAATTTCATTTCAGCCTGGGAAAGTGTAGTGATTTAGCCACAATTGCAGAGCTATTAGGTGCTAGGGCCAGGACTAGAATTCATATCTGAATCAAAAGCCCATTAAGCTATATATTGCCCTCCGTGTGTGATGATATGTTAATAATAGCTAAAATTTAATAATCATTTATAACGTTATGATGTAGGTACCATTATTACCCTACATTATAGATGGGGAAACTGGCCAGAGGAGTAAGTAACTTACAGCAGCTTAATGTTGTCATAATTCTAGCTGCTGCCACTATCCTGTTCAAAGTTAAAGCCTGCAGTGGGGGGAGGTGTGGATGGGTAGAGAGCACAATAGATGACAGAGCTCTGAAAAAGAGGTTTCTTGTGGTCTGAACATCTTCCTAAGTACTTTTGATTCTTCTCTCCCCATTTGATGATAAATAACTTGAGGTATTAAGTAAGGAACTTCCTGGCTAAATTCTCTTAGAGTACCTCACCTTAAATTGACTCAGTGATTAGGTTGGTTGAGCAACTTTTCAAGGCCACGATCCCAGTTTTTCTCACCTTTGCCTTTTCTTACTTATATTGTCTTCTTTTGTGACTTGTTATTAAAGATGGAAGCTTAGTGTGTTTTGTGTTGCTATCATAGAATATCACAGACGGGGTAATTTATAATGGACAGAAATTTATTTGGCTTACAGTTCTGGAGGCTGGTAAGTCTGAGACCTAGCAGCCACATCTGGCGAGGGTCCTCTTGCTGCCTCATCCCATAGCAGAAGGACAGAGAATGGATACAAAAAAGCAAGAGAGCTTGCTTGCAGCTGCAAGGCTTTTAATAATTGACATTAATCCATTCGCTCTTATGAGCTAAACACCTCCCATTAGGCCCCACCTCCCAGCCCTGTTGCACTGGGGATTAAGTTTCCACACATGTACTGTGGGTGACATTCAAACCATAGCAGAAGCCTACCACAATTAGCTGATTAAAAATATATACTAGGCCGGGCGTGGTGGCTCACCCCTGTAATCCTAGCACTCTGAGAAGCCCAGGCAGGCGGATTGTTTGAGTTCAGGAGTTCAAGACTAGCCTGAGCAAGAGCGAGACCCCTCCTCTGCTAAAAACAGAAAGAAATTTAAAAATTATAAAAAATATATGTATATATACTAATTTCATCTAGCATAAAAAGATATTGGGACACTATTTATTATATGAAATTACTTTTTTTGTAGACTCCAAGACAGCAGATTTCAATTTCTTGTGGTTAAATCCATTACTTTTGCTTTAAGTAGATTATAGATTCTTGAGGTCCACACTCTCACATTTGTTTTTTGTATTCATTCATTTGACAGACATTTAGAGAGCATCTACTGTGTGCTATTGAACTATATCCTGAGTTTTAGAGATGTGAAGCTAAATAGCACATGATCCTGCTATCAAGGAGGTTATGGTTAGAGGATGACAGGCATTTAAACAAATGAGTATAAAAGTGTTAGAATTGTTAAAATGAAAGTAAAGAGATTGCTGTCATGCGTGCAGGGTCAGGGAGAGCTGAGTTACTTGGCAAAGGCTGCATAAATTGGAAGGGGTCAGTGACCTTGACAAGTGTTTTTCATACTGCCCGTAGCAGCCCATTAATAGTTCGTCAAACCAGTTTTAGGGTGTCATATCCAGAGTTTTTTTTTTTTAATGGAATAGTACATCTCATACAGTAAATGTATTTATTTAGTGAGACTTGGGCTTTAGTTATATATGTATACTAGTCTTGGTGTGAAATACATTTCTTACCGTAGGTTTGTCAAGTCATTTTGAAAGTCACTTTTTCAGACAAATGATAACAAGACAGCTTGACTTAGCTTAAAGCATTGTGTAGTTTTTTTTCTTTCTTTTTACTTGTCAAGTTTTTTTTCCCTACTGTCTTACCTTCTTACTTTTGACACTTAGTTTTTTCCTTGCCTGTTTACTCCTATTCTCTAGGGACTTCTCCTTTTCATTCCTGGAAAACCAAGGTCCTTTCATTATAAAGCAAGGGTTACAAACTGTGCCTCCAGAGCCAGCAGGCTGGGTAGAGACTAGGGCCACTTGGAGAACTGCATGCCGCATTTAAAAGAGCATGTGGTATTTCAAGCTCCAATTAGTTGATTTTTTGAAGGAATAGAGGTGTAGTGATCTTGTAGTATCTCTTGTAATGTTGGAATTACACATTTTTAAGTGAAATCTCTAGATTTTAAAATAGTGATAGCTAATCCAAAGTGTAAAACACCATGTGGGCCACCCAAAACATCTGCTAGCTGGATTTGGCCTGAAGGGCTCTAGTTTGAAACCTCTATAAGCCAATCCCAACATTCTTTCCTAATGGGAAAAGATTGTCTCAACTACATCTGTCCAGCCAAATATTTTTTTTTTATTTTTCCTTAAGAATTTTATAGTAGTGGGGTGCTGCTTTCTGTATGGGGAAAAGTGAATTTATTAGCCTCATAGCCCAAGTAAAAAGTTGTTGGATCATAATATACCGGTAACTCTGATTTTGTGTGGATCTGTGAGATTCAGTATTAGAATCTACTTATTTGCTGTAGGAAATTTTTTATAACTACATAGGTAAGTGTCCTAAGATTTGATAAAGCAAAAAAAGATCTTTTAAGGGTGAAGTAAACTTCCAAAGTGGTTCTACCTATGTGCATCTGATACTGTAGAGGAAAGTCCCTTGGATTAGAGTCAGAAGACCAGGATTTGACTTAACACTGCCGGTCACTAGTCACTTTACCTTGAGTAAATTACTGACCCTCTCTGAGTGGGCCTCAGGTTTCTCATTGTTCCCGTCTCTAATACTTCATCAAGTTATTGTCAGATAGAAAGCACTAAAAATCACAAGATGCTCTGTAAATGTTATACATATATCTGTTTTCATTGTAATTCCTCAAACATTTTAAAATTATTATATGATTATCAACTTTCTATTTCAAGATCTCTAGCTGAAGAACAGTCTTCTGTGGGATCCATCATATGTACTAACGTCTTGAAACAGACCAATACCCAGAAAAATACTAATGCCAGAGATACAAATAAAGAATCAAAAGACCAGCTCATCATTGTGAGTAAATTCGAAAGAAAGCTCTTCTTGTCATGGCTGTCACATAAAGAGCATGAAGTCAGACATTTTAACTTAGCATAGTTAACTTGGGTTTACTGATAATTCTGAATTTTATAAATGCCAGTTTTGTTGTACTGTCCACATTTAAAGCTAGTCAGTAGTCTTTTGAACTGATAATATTGGACAGTGCTAGTATTTTAGTAGAATGTGATAAATGAGTTGTCTCCAGGTAAAGATAATTACTGTTGATTGACAAAAGATTTGATGGGAATAGCTATACTGAGTTAGACCTGGGTTTGCCATACAATGGCCGTGGGCCAAACCTGATCCATGGCCTGTAAGCTAAAAGTGGTTTTTACAGTTTTAAAGGTTTGAAAAAGAGAAGAATATGTGACAAACCATGCGTGGCCTGCAAAATCAAAAAGATTTACTGTCCAGCCCTTTATGGAAAAAGTTCGTCAAGACCTGTGTTAGACAGTTGAGAAGCTGGTATTTTCAATGGTTGTAGATTGTGCCATTGAATATTCCTGACTTCCCTATATTCATGAATGTATCTGTGCTTTTCCTGGACTTTTATTATTCATTTTTTATAAGCTCTTGGGTCAAAGAATCTTAATATTCTTTAAAAATAAAGAACTTAATGTTCCTAACTGCTTAAGGAGAAAATACTGTATAATTAATACAGAAATCCTGGAATTTTTTGCCCTTCCTCTTTTTTTTTTTTTTTTTTTGTTTTTGTTTGTGTGGTTTTTTTTTTTTTTTTTTTCTTGAGGCAGAGTCTCTCTCTATTGCCCGGGCTAGAGGGCCATGGCGTCAGCCTAGCTCACAGCAACCTCAAACTCCTGGGCTTAAGCAATCCTCCTGCCTCAGCCTCCCGAGTAGCTGGGACTACAGGCATGCGCCACCATGTCCAGCTAATTTTTTCTATATATATATTTTTAGCTGTCCATATAATTCCTTTCTATTTTTAGTAGAGACAGGGTCTCGCTCTTGCTCACGCTGGTCTCGAACTCCTGAGCTCAAACAATCCGCCCGCCTCAGCCTCCTAGAGTGCTGGGATTACAGGTGTGAGCCACTGCACCCAGCCTGCCCTTCCTCTTTGAAATAAGATTTTTTTTTTTTCTTCAGATTTTCAGACATCTGAACACTGAGAGAAATAAGAGTATTTTAGGTCTTTGATATAAGAGCTTCATGGTTCATTCTAGCTATAATTTTCATGATTTAATCTTATTCCTTCTTAGAACTATGGGTGTAGTGAAGAATCTTAGTTTTTTTTTTATACTGTCCTTTCAAAGAAATAATTCTATCACTTTTATCAATTTATTGCATTTTTAGGTCTCTTCTCATTCTACTTTGTTTTGGGGAAGGGGAGAAGAGAGAGGAGGGTATAGTAACCACACTTTCATTTTGTCTTTCACTTGTGCCAACATAAAAGAAAAATAAGGAGAAATTTGAGTGAATAGTTAATTTAGAGCTATTTGCGATATATTTAGATTGGCTTCCCCTCTCCCCATTACAGGATGCAGGTCAGAAATATTTTGGGGCTACTATGTGTAAATCTTGTGGCATGATATATAATGCTTCCAGTGCTGAAGATGAAATGCAGCATGTTCAGCATCACCACAGATTTCTGGAAGGAATCAAATATGTGGTAAGTCAGAAGGTAATCGTTTCAATTTCTCCTAAAAGTAAAACTTCCTTAAAAGAGACTTTTTAAATTAAATACAAAAAGACCTATGCATCCATAATATTTCATTGTCTGCAGTTTTCTTGTGCTTAAAATTTGAGGCGGACACTACTAAAACTTTTAATGATGTTTCAAACTTACTATCCTAATATAAAAGAAGTGTTTTATAAATACCCTGCATTCTGAGCAGAGCTGAATAGTTAGGTACAAAACTCAAAGACTTGAAGAGATACCCTCTTTCCACTGTCATCTCTTCTTTATAGATGGCTTTAGAAAAAATAACCTTTCTTTGATTTTTCCAGGCTTTTTCTGAGAGGAGAGGTCCTACCTCTTTATCAAACAACTTTCAAGTCCAAACACAGCCTATGGTTGGCCTTATCTTTATGATTGTACTGGCTACTCAAATACATTCCTTTTTTCCTATTTTTATTGTCATAGTTCATGCCTTTATGGTATTTTTAGCTTGGTTTATTAAACCAGCTTCCTTATTGGGCCCCCACAGGGCTACCAGAATAACTACTTAAAACGTAAGTCTAGTTTGATTCTATATACTTTTAGAAAAGCTTGGCTGGGCGCAGTGGCTCATGCCTGTAATCCTAGCACTCTGGAAGGCCAAGGTGGGGGGATTGCTTGAGGTCAGGAGTTCGAGACCAGCCTGAGCAAGAGCAAGACCCCGTCTCTACTAAAAATAGAAAGAAACTAGCTGGATGACTAAAAATATATACAGAAAAAGTTAGCTGGGCATGGTGGCACATGCCTGTAGTCCTAGCTACTCGGGAGACTTAGGCAGGAGGATTGCTTGAGCCCAGCGGTTTGAGGTTGCTGTGAGCTGGACTGATGCCATGGCACTCTAGCCCGGGCAACAGAGTGAGAATCTGTCTCAAAAAAAAAAATAGAAAAACTCCTGGCAGCAGTTAGGTGCTCCTTAATCTGGCCTCAACCTTCTCTATATATGTGTATATAATATATATATGAGAGAAAATGTATGTGTATAGTTTAAATTTTTGCCCTCTCTGATCTGTTTTCTGTACTTCAGCCAGGGAGTTCTTTCTAAGATATAAGTACAGTTCTGATGTTTTCTGCTTCAAATTTGACAGCTTCTCTCATTGCACTGGGAATAAAACCCAAACTCCATGCCAGCTGAGCCCTTCATTACCTGGCCCCTGCCTACCTCGTCACATGGCACGTTCCCCCTTGAGCTCTAAGATCTGGCCTCTGGAACAAATCAAATTCTTCTGATGAAGCCTGTCTATACCATATTGGGTTGCTTTCTTTCACATGTGTCAAAATTTATAAGGTGCAAAAGTGTATCCAGTGAAAATTCTCTCTCCCTGCCCCTTTCAGTTAGCAGTTCCACTATCCACAGGCATTCAGCATTAACAGTTTCATATGTCTTCCCGAGATATTGTCTGAATATACAAATACCATTACATTAACTAATTTGTGACCACTGGGTTTCAGGAACATCATTCTCAAACCCAAGATTAATAAAAAGTTTTTCCTATATATATATATATTTTTTTTTAATTTCAGAATATTACTGGGATACAGACGTTTTGGCTACATGTATTGCTTTTGTACAGTTTGAGTCAATGTTATAAGTGTGCCCATCACCCAGATAGTGTGCATTGTACCTGTTAGGTGTGAATTTACCCAACCCCTCCCTCTTCCCATTTCCTATATTTTTGAAAATATTTTTATAGCTATAAATTTTATATTTAGATCTTTAATCCATTGGAAATATTTTAAGACATAGCATTAGAGTTGGATCTTAACTTTGTACTTTTCCTAAAGGGTTGCCAAGTGTGCCAACATTACTGTTTGACTAGTTCATGTTCCACATTGATTATCAATGTCACCTTTAATGTATTCTAAATTCCCGCATACAAATGAGTCTGTTAGTGAACATCGTTCTGCATCATTAGTCTGTCTGTTTCTGTGCCAGTACCATACTCTTAAATGTAGCTTCATACTCTGGATATCTAGTCAAGTAAGTCTCCTTTCATCTTTTTCTTTAAAAATGTCTTGACTTTTTCTACACATTACTCTTCCACATAAACTGTAAAATGAGCCTATCATTAAGTTCCCCAAAATAAAAAACCTATTGGAATTTTGATTGAAATTGTAGTCAAACTGTGTCTTTTTCTCTAGGGTAAAAAAAATTCTATTTTTCATAGTCTTCCAGATCAGGAACTTGGTATAATTCTGTTGATTCATTTCTTTTATATCCTTCAGGAAAGTTTTATAGTTTTCTTCAGTGGATCTTATTAAATTTATTCCAGATATTTCAGTCTCATTTCTTCCAGTCATTCAGTCAATCACATCAGACTTTTTGCCATTCTCTGCACCTTTGCTTATTCAGTTAGTTACCTTAGCCTGGAGTGACCACCTTCCCCATTATGTTCATTGAAATTTTACCAAGCTTTTTAAAACCCTTGTCAAATGTCATACTACTACAACATGGTGCAGTTAAGCACTGGGTCCACATGCCAAAGCACTGTGCTAGGGACTGAGATTAAAGTGGTTAGTAAGACAATGAGCCTGTCTGCCATAGTCTTGTCAAGCATAAGGGACAGAAGTCTAAGGACTCCTACTAAGCCTTTCGTTGGAGTTCTGCTTAGCCTCCTACCCTACCCCTGATAATTCAGTATTTCTTTCTGTGTTTCTATGAAGGGCTCTTGTTTTATTTTGTTTTATACTAGATTATATACATGTCTCCAAATAGGGTGTCAGCCCATTGAGGACAGGCACTTTGTTTTAGGCATCTTTTGTTTCCTTTCTCACCTTACTTTTAGTTGACTTGATCCTCTTTTTTATATCATTTGTGTTTAGCCTTTTGTCTTCTCCAGACCAAATGATTTAATGTTGTTTTCCTCTTCACAAATTAATCTGTGACCCTTTTTTTCCCCTTTGACAGGGGTGGAAGAAAGAACGAGTAGTAGCAGAGTTTTGGGACGGGAAAATCGTGTTGGTCCTGCCACGTGATCCAAGTTACGCTCTCAGAAAGGTATGTAACATTATCTTTTTAATCTTTGTTCTTCCCCCACGCCCAAGAAATCAAGCTTTGTTAAAGTGTAAACTGCCTTTGCTGACATAATCTGCTTGGGTACATGCCTAAGGATGACTTTCGTAGTTTATACAAAACTAAATTTAGAATTACAAGACAAAGGAGTATCTGCTGGAGATTAAAGAAAGCCGATAATGCTGCACAGTTTATCTTTTACCTTCTTTCACTTGTGAAAGATGAACTAAGCTTTTTAGTGTTGAGAAATTAATGGCCCTGGGGTCTCTTTCTTATGTTGGTGTTTCCTGTGTTTCTTGGGTTGGTTGTTTAGTCAGCATAAACAGTGAATCAAATGTAAACAAATCTGTTTTGGTACTCCTACTCCTTACCCCTCCCAGGTGTCTGAATTTCATTCTGGTGAAAATGTTTTGTTTTGTTTTTTTAAATGATCTTTAAAATAGGTTTTTAGACTCCTGTTTCAAAAGTAGTAGATACATGCATCAATAGTGAAATAATTTGGGGGGTGTATAAATTTAGGGAATTAGAAGTAAAAGGCTAAAATGGTAGTAATCATACATTTTGTGTATATAAATGTATAGTTTCCACTGTACTTTTAAAAACAAATTCACCTTTTTTTGTTTTAACATCGTTAGGTAGAAGATGTCCAAGAACTTGTTGATAATGAATTGGGCTTCCAGCAAGTTGTTTCCCAGTGTCCAAACAAAACCAAAACTTTTCTCTTTATATCTGATGAAAAGAGAGTAGTTGGATGTTTAATTGCAGAGCCCATCAAACAGGTATGGTATATGTCTTTTAAATTATTGGTATAATTTGTGATCAGAATAAAGAGAAAAGTTGGGAGGACTGTCAATAAGCATTTAAGATCGCTACTATTAATGACTTTTTCCTACTAAAATACCCTTGACCATATGGATAATAGAAGTCGTTTATTTCTATTAACATTTGGACATTCTGCCTTATATAAGCAGGATAAGTAAGCTGGTCTTATGTTCACACAGTCTTTTCCATTGTATAGTGACTTTAAATAAGCAAATCTATAGAACCAAGTTATTAAACCTGTAACTTAGTAATAGTTAATATGTATGACAAAATAATTACTTATCCCTTAATGAGAATCTAATTTTGCTCCTAATTAGCAATGTTCTAGAAGATGTTATGGTCTCCCCTGGTATTAGGAGTTGGGGAGAAATGCAGTGGGTTTGTATTATTGGCAGTAAAAGTGATCAATTTGGCCTTTTCCTTATTTTTCCCCCCTCAGCTCTATTAAGGTATAACTGACAAATGAAAATTGTATCTATTTACAGTGTATAATGAGATGTTTTCTAATATGTATACATTGTAAAATGACTAACTGAAGTTGATGTCCTTTATTGCACATACTTACCAATTTTTTGTGATGAGAACATTTAAGAGCTACTGTCTTAGCAGTTTTCAGATACACATTAACTATTGTCACCATACTGTACAATAGATCTCCAGAACTTAATTCATCCTAATTGAAATTTTGTACCCTTTTGTCAACATTTTCCCGTTTCCCCCATCACCCACCCCAGCCTCCAGCAACCATGATTCTCCCCTCTGTTTCTGTGAGTTCAACTTCTTTAGATTCCACATATAAGTGAGATCATGCAATATTTGTCTTTTTTTCTGGATGATTTCACTTAGCTTAATGTTCTCCAGGTTCATTCGTGTTGTTGCCAGTGACAGGATTCCTTCTTTTTTAAGGCTGAATAATATTCCATGTGTATATATACCACATTTTCTTTATTCATTCATCCATTGGTGGATACTTAGGTTGATTAATGTTTTAACTGTTGTGCTGCAATGAACACAGTAGTACCTAAATTTCTTCAACATACTGATTTCTGTTCCTTTGGATATATACTCAGAAGTAGGATTGCTGAATTATGTGGTAGTTCTATTTTTGTAATAATCATTATAACAAGTGTGAAGTGATACCTCCTTATGGTTTTAATTTGCATTTCTCTGATTTGTGTTGATAAGCATTTTTTCATATACCTGTTTCTCATTTCTGTGTCTTTTTAGAAATGTCTATTCAGGTTCTTTGCCCACTTTTTAATTGGGTTTTCTCACTATTAAGTTTGAGTTCCTTATATATTTTGGATATTACCCCTCCTCACATTTGCAAATATTTTCTCTCAATTGGTAAGTTATTTTTTCCACTGTTGTTTCCTTTCCTAGGCAGAAGCTTTGTAGTTTGATGTAGTCCCATTTGTCTATTTTTGCTTTTTTTGGCTGTGCTTATGGGGTCATATCCAAAAAATCAGAAATCATTGCCCATTGTCAAGAATACTACTGTTTTCTCCTAGGAGTTTTACAGTTTCAGGTCTTAAATTTAAGTCTGTAATTCATTTTGTGTTAATTTTTCTATTTGGTGTGAGATAAGGGTCCAATTTCATTCCTCTGTATGTGGGTGTCCATTTTTCCCAGCACCATTTATTGATGAGATGCTTCTTTCCCCATTGTTTGTTCTTGGCATCTTTGTCAAAGATCAATTGAGCATATATGGCTGGGATTATTCTCTCTATTGTGTTCCGTTGCTCGATGCGTCTGTTTTTGTGCCTGTATCGTGCTGTTTTGATTACTGTACCTCTGTAGTATATTTTGAAATCGGGGAGTATGATGCCTCCAGCTTTGGGGTTTTGTTTTGGTTTTGTTTTTTTTTTTTTTTTTTCTCTCTAGATTGGTTTGGCTATTTGGAGCCTTTTATGGTTCCATAGGCATTTTAGGTGGTTTATTATTGTTATTGCTATCTATTTCTACTCTTCAGAACTGTTAATGTTTCTTTTATACATTTAGGTACTCCGAAGTTGGAGCATCTATATTTACAATTATTTTACCCTCTTAATGAATTGACCCCTTTATCATTATGTAATGACTTCTTTGTCTCTTCTGGTGGTTTTTGACTTAAAATCTGTTTTGTCTGATAAATGTAGGTACCCCTGGAGTATGTCTTTCCCACCATTCACTTTCAAGTCTATGTGTGTCCTTAAAGCCAAAATGAGTCTTCATAGGCAACATAGAGTTGGATCTTCTTTTTTTTAACCCATTCTGCCACTCTGTGTCTTCTAATTGGCAAATGTAGTCCATGTACATTTAAAGTAATTGTTGATATGTAAGGATTTACTGTTGCCATTCTGTTGGTTGTTTTGTAGATTCTTTGTTCCTTTCTTCCTCTCCTGTTGTCTTCCTTTGTGGTTTGATGATTTTCTATAGCGGTATGCTTTGATTCCTCTTTATCTTTCATGTATCTACTATAAGTTTCTGCTTTGTGGCTAGCATGAGGCTTACATAAAACATCCTATAGTTGTACTAGTCTATCATAAGCTGTTAACAACTTAATTTCTGTTACCTACGAAAGCTTTGTATACTTTTACTCCCACTGGCCATTTTATGTTTTTGATTTTACAGTTTATATCTTTTTGGATTCTGTATCCATTTACAAGGCCTTTTCCTTCTTTGATCTTAAAGAAGTAGACTGTTTATGTAGTGATAATGGGCATATGTAGCCGTATAACTCATATGTCTTCTACCCACTCTCAAATCAGAAACAGTTTTCTTGATGGTAGTTAAAAATTAAATACGCACCTATCAGAACAGGTACAATAGACCAGGCACAGTGGCTAAGGCCTGTAATCCCAGCACTTTGGGAAGTGAGAGGATTGCTTGAGGCCAGAAGTTCAAGACCAGCCTGGGCAACATATTGAGACCCACTCTGTACAAAAAAATAAAAAAAATTTAGCCGGGTATAGTGGCGCATGCCTGTAGCCCCAGCTACACGGGAGGCTCACTTGAGCCCAGGGGTTTGAGGTTGTAGTGAGCTGTAATCTTGCCACTGCACTCCAGCCTGGGCAACAGAGAGAAACTGTGTCTACTGGGGCGGGGGTGGGGGGAAGTACATTAAGAAATAGAGAAAATACCAAAAGGTGGCGAAGATTCAGGGAGACTAGATCTCTCACACATTGCTGGTAAGAATGTAAAATGTTACATCCACTCTGGAAAAAGTTTGGCATTTTCTTAGGAAACTAAACATACATTTACTATATGACCCAGCAGTCATAGTCCTGGGCATTTAACCTAGAGAAATAAAAACTGATGTCCACACAGAAACCTGTACCAGAATGTTTATATAGCAGGTTTATTTGTTATAGCCAAAACCTGGCAACAACTGAAGTGTTCTTAATAGGTGAATGGTTAAACAAAGTGATACATCCATGTGGTGGAATATTACCAATAAAAAGGAACAAATGATTGATATATTACACATAACAATTTGGATAGATCTCAAGGGCATTATGCTGAGAAGGTCACATGCTATATGGTTCCATGTATATAACATTCTCATTATAGTGACAGAGAGCAAATTAATGATTGCCAGAGGCTGGGGATGGTGGAGAGGGGGAAGTGGGGATGCCTATAAAGAGCCAAGAGGAAGATCTTTGTGGTGATGCAGTAGCTCTGTACCTTTTTTTTGAGACAGAGTCTCACTCTGTTGCCTGGGCTAGAGTGCCGTGGCATCAGCCAGGCTCACAGCAACCTCAAACTCCTGGGCTTAAGCGATCCTCCTGCCTCAGCCTCCCGAGTAGCTGGGACTATAGGCATGTGCCACCATGCCCGGCTAATTTTTTCTATATGTATTTTTAGTTGGCCAGCTAGTTCCTTTCTATTTTTAGTAGAGATGGGGTTTCGCTCTTGCTCAGGCTGGTCTCGAACTCCTGACCTTGAGTGATCCTCCCACCTCAGCCTCCCAGAGTGCTAGGATTACAAGGGTGAGCCACCGCGCCCAGGCAGTGGCTCTGTATCTTGATTGTGGTGGTAGGTAAACGAATACACCGGTATGATGAAATGTCATGGAACCTTACACATCATACCAATAGTAATTTCTTGGTTTGGGTATTGTACTATAGTATGAGAAGTAACCATTGAGCAAAACTGGGTGAAGAATACATGGGTGCTCTGTACTGTTTTTTCAACTTCTTAGGAATCTATAATTAATTCAGAATTTTTTAAAAGCTAAATACCAACCAAATTTCATGGTTCATATATATAAACCTTCTATAGTGTTGTTAGTTTTTTTAGGTTATCGTGTATAAATCTAGGATGAAGATAATGGGAGAAGTTTATGTCCTTTATTAAAAGTAAGGTTTTTAAATTAAAGGGGGAAGTTTCATAATGGTATGGAATATACGAGAATGTGGGAATATCTCAACACTACTAGTTTTTTTAAGCACGGTGTGATTATAAATGGATAAGAATTTAAGAAATATAAAAGAACGTGGCCCGGCAAGGTGGCTTACGCCTGTAATCCTAGCACTCTGGGAGGCTGAGGCGGGAGGATCGCTCGAGGTCAGGAGTTCAAGACCAGCATGAGCAAGAGCGAGACCCTGTCTCTACTAAAAATAGAAAGAAATTAGCTGGACAACTAAAAATATATATAGAAAATATTAGCCAGGCATGGTGGCGCATGCCTACAGTCCCAGCTACTCAGGAGGCTGAGGCAGGAGGATTGCTTGAGCCCAGGAGTTTGAGGTTGCTGTGAGCTAGGCTGACGCCATGGCACTCACTCTAGCCTGGGCAACAAAGTGAGACTCTGTCTCAAAAACAAAAAAGAATGTTTAACAGTTTTGGTGGAGATGTAAATTTAATTTTAGATACTTAAGTTTTGTATAAGGGAAATTTTCTTTTAAAAGAACTGGGAACTCAATCCGTGTTGTTAGCTAAAGATGCTTCTATATATCATTTCAGGCCTTTCGTGTCCTATCTGAACCAACTGGCCCAGAATCCCTAAGCTCTAAAGAATGTCCTAGGGCTTGGCAATGTTCAAATGTACCAGAACCTGCAATCTGTGGGATAAGCAGAATCTGGGTTTTCAGATTGAAGAGAAGAAAGCGCATTGCTAGACGACTAGTGGATACTCTCAGGTAAGAAAATAAAATGAGGATTCACGGCAGCTATGGGTGCTGTTGGCAGTGGTCTAGGGAGGAAAAAGGTGACACACTGGGTAATGGCCCAGACTCATGCAGTGCTGTGGAGCAGAGGTTGTTCACAGTATAAACAGGAAACCAGCAATGAGGACCTGCTATTCGAATGGAATATCATTATAAGGAGCCTGTTAAGAAATGTATCTCAGCCGGGTGTGTTGGCTCACGCCTGTAATGCTAGCACTCTAGAAGGCCGAAGCGGGAGCATCACTCGAGGTCAGGAGTTCAGGATGACCCTAAGCAAGAGCAAGACCCCGTCTCTACTAAAAAAAAAAATAGAAAGAAATTATCTGGGCAGCTAAAAATATATATATAGAAAAAACATTAGCCGGGCATGGTGGCACATGCCTGTAGTCGCAGCTACTCAGGAGGCTGAGGCAGGAGAATCCCTTGAGCCCAGGAGTTTGAAGTTGCAGTGAGCTATGATGACGCCACTGCACTCTAGCCCCAGTGACAAAGTAGAGACTCTGCAAAAAAAAAAAAAAATTAGAATGAAAATTCTATTGTTAAATCATCTTTTCTTCTTTTTTAGGAATTGCTTCATGTTTGGCTGTTTTCTCAGCACTGATGAAATAGCATTCTCTGACCCAACACCAGATGGCAAGTTATTTGCAACCAAGTACTGCAACACCCCTAATTTCCTGGTATACAATTTTAATAGTTAAAGCCGATTTCAAATATAAAACAGTTACTGTGTGGATAAGTTCAGAAATTATGTAGGGATTCAAAGAAAAGGAAATTTTTTGGGTGATGTATTGATTAGCACTATGGATCTTTAATTATGAAACTTTGTAGCTGTAACAGAAAAATTACTTGACTCCTGTGTAAGAGTTTTGACAAAGCAAGGTGTTCTCTACAGAAATGTGACCTGGTCTTCTGGTTTTTTTAGGCTTTTTGTTTTTTGTTTTTTTTTTTAATTTAAACAGGTTTATTTTGAGCTTGAATGTGTGTGACCAGCCTGGAGCACATCGCCTCAAGAGATCTTGAGAAAGTGTACCCCAGCCTGGTCTTTTATAAAGCACACCTTTAGACCAGGATTATCTCATGCCACATCAGAAGCCAAGAGGCAAATTTAAACCCAGGCAAAAAAATTTCCATGCTTAAGTTTTAAAGGTAATTCCTGAATTCTATATACAAAGTTCTCGCTTTATAGGTCCTTCTGTACAGCAGCTCAGTCTGAATATATTTAGAAAGTATTTTGAGTTTCTTATTTGTAACAAGAAAAAATGGTAAGTAAGACATCCCATATCCACTTAGGCAGAGCAGAATTCCATGGCTTAATGTTTTAATCTTTGAAAATTAAATATGCAACTGTCATCAAATTTAATTAAAATTATAATTAACTACATATTATCATTTCATTGATTTTTGTTGCGTGAAAATACTGATAGTGCTACTTTAGGAATTTGTTACTAGGAATTGATGTCATTAACAAAATGGATGCCTAATTTGTTTGGTTTCGTTTTTGTATTTTTTTGCTTGTTTAAAATGCACCTTCTTATTCTGAGACATCTGGCAAAAAATCTTTGCAAAATGTGTGGTCACAGAATCAGGGTTAGTAAATATATCTAGGCTGGTGGAGCAGAGAACATAGATGACATTATGTAACTACACCTAAATGTGTACAGATTTTTCTAGTATAATTCTTTCATGCTTACTTTGTAAAGCAAAAAAAACATTATTCAGATTGTTTTGATTCTAAAAAATCATTTACTGTCTGGCAATAAGACTCTAGGTGAGTAGCTTTCCAGGTTGTCACTCTGTGTAGAATTGCTCATCTGCAATCTTTTTGCCTGTAAGTTAACATGGTTCCAAAATTCAAAAGCCTGGGTTCCAAAAGGAATGTAGAAGTGTTAAAATGTGTGTAATAATGCAAACATCTTAATACTATTTTCTGCACTGCTGTTCTTTAAAAGTCTTTAAAAATTTTATTTAAAAATGTTTACTACCTATTTTGTTTGCTCAGTGCTGTTGTGATGAATCAATTAAAATTCTTTTAAGTACTCTGTCTAGTCTCAAATAATCTGATTTTCTTTTTAAATTATTTATTATCAAAATACTATGTGCTCTATGTGAAAAAAAAAATTCAGATGATACAGAAGTGGAGATTACTAAAAGAAGTTCACCATAATCCTATTTTGGGTTTAGTGTATATTACTTCAGATTAATTAAATATATATGCAGGTTTTTTTGTTGCTGTTTTGTTTTTTAGTTGGCCTGCTAATTTCTTTTTTTTTTCTTGAGACAGAATCTCGCTGTGTTGCCTGGGCTAGAGTGCCATGGTGTCAGCCTAGCTCACAGCAACCTCAAACTCCTGGGCTTAAGCGATCCTACTGCCTCAGCCTCCCGAGTAGCTGGGACTACAGGCATGTGCCACCATGCCCAGCTAATTTTTTCTATATATATTTTTAGTTGTCCTGCTAGTTTCTTTCTATTTTTAGTAGAAACGGGGTCTCGCTGTTGCTCAGGTTGGTCTCAAACTCCTGACCTTGAGCGATCCTCCCGCCTCAGCCTCCCAGAGTGCTAGGATTACAGGCGTGAGCCACCGCACCTGGCCTATATGCAGTTATTTTGCAACTTACGTCACTTCAGTGTGTCTTAGACATGTTGTATTTCAAGTACCGGTTTCTATTTTACGTACATGCCATGATTTGCTGTTGATACTATTAGTTTGCTTGGGCTCTTCTTTGTTTATCTAAATATAACACATAAAAAAAGCAAATGCACTAAGATGACCTCAAAGCAATGAGTGAGCAGTGAGCACACCTAACACCAAGATCTTGGTTTCTAATACCTTTCTCCAGAAAAAGGAACTGGGGCTCCTTGGAGAAATGGCTCATTCTAGGGCTGAGACTATGTACAAGATGAGCCTAGAACATCTTGCACAGCAGTACCCCCTTATCCTAGCCACAGTTTTGTGTTGTGAGGTTTCAGTTACTCAAGGTCAACTATGGTCCAAAATTATTAAATGGAAAATTACAGAAATAAACAATTCGTAAGTTTAAAATTGCTGCTGTTCAGAATAATGAATAATGAAATCTTGCACCATCCCACCCCTAGGATGTGAGTCATACTTTTTTGTCCAGCATCTCCATATAGTATATGCTACCCTCCCGTTAGTCACTTACTAGATGGCGTTTATCAGATCTACTGTTACAGCATTGCAGTGCTGTGTTCAAGTAACCTTTATTTTACTTGATAGTGGCCCCAAAGTACAAGAGTAGTGATGTTGGCAATTAAGATATGCCAAAGAGAAATGGTAAAGTACTTTTCTTTAAGTGAAAAGATGAAAGTCCTTGACTTAAGGAAAGAAAAATTGTATACTGAGGTTGCTAAGATCAATGGTTAAGAATGAATTTTCTATCCATGGAGGTGTGCAGAAGGAAAAAGAAATTTGTACTGGTTTTGCCGCCACCCTAAAGCTGTGAAAACTATGGCCATGGCATATGGTAATTGTTCAGTTAAGATGGAAAAGGCATTAAATTTGTGGGTGGAAGATATGAACAGAAATGTGTTATGATTGACGGCAATTGAGTTCAGTACTATCCATGGTTTCAGGTATCGTCCTGGAGGTCTTGGTATGTATCTAATGCCAGAAAGTACTAAAGTGCTTTTAAAAAAGTCCACAATGATTGGGGCAAGTCAAAGGGACACTGAAAGTGCTGCCAAGTGGCTAACACTGGAACAATTTGAGCAACAATATAAAGTAGTATAAAATAAGTATCCATGAGTCCATACTGTTAAATGATTGAAATAAATAAATAGAATAGACAAATCTCCTGTGCAGAAAAATTCCAAATATAGATGCTCCCCTCCTTACGATGATGGGGTTATGTCCCAATAAATATAAGTTGAAAATATAGGTCAAAAATGCATTTAATACACCCTACCTACCAAATGTAGCTTAGCCTAACCTACATTAAATGTCCTCAGAATTATTTAATAATCCTTTCTAATTTTTATTTTGATCAAGCAGGTACCAAGGTCTTCTGTCTTGAGGTAATTTTGATTTTTCTTCATTGTGTTAATACGGATTGAGCGTTCTTTGAATTTAAATCAATCTAGCTTTCCTGAAATAGAACCAACTTGTTCTTGATGTTTTTCTTTTTTATATTACTGCATTTGGTTAACTAATATTTTGTTTAAGATTTTTCATGTGTTCATTAGTGAGACTGGGTATCTGCAGGATCTGCAGTAAAGTTTCTTTTTTTCATTCATGCCATGTCTTTGTCTGTAGATGTCTTGTCTTACCAATTTTGTTAGTATTTTTAAAGGCTCAACCTTTGGCATTGTTGATCCTATCAGGTTTGTTTTCTATTTTCCATTGCTCCTATTTATCATAGGTTTTGTTATTTAAGAATAATCCTTAACATTTTCTTAAGCAAATGTTAAGCAGCTGATTATCTCCATTTACCGAGGTGCAGACAGGCTCCTAGAGGCCTTAAACTGATGATAAAGGGAGAGATTTTTCTGGGAGGTAAGAAAGCTACTTGGGAAAAGGCTGTTTTGATTTACTAATTCAGCAAAAACGTACTCCTGCTGCCCTCAACCCAGTCATGTTGTTCTCATGAGAATGAAGCAAATGGCCAAAGAAGATATGTCTGAGAGATAAAGAGCAAGTTCTAGAATAAGAATTTAAAGTTTTCTTGTAGTTGGTAGCAAATTGTTTGCAATCTGGTGTTGAGGTTTCCAGAACCTACCGAGACTGAAGACGAAAAGCATGCTGGGATTATTTTGTAATGTCTGCCATAGACAAGTGCTGTGAATTTGCTGGCCCAATCCTTGGCGTTAGTTTGTTCTTATTTAGATATTGCAACTGTAGAAACTAAACACAAATTTGTCAGAGGGGTAGAACAAGATGGCCGAATGGAAACCTCCAGCGATCGTCCCTCTGCAGGAACACCTACTTCAACAACCGTCCATGCAAGCAAAGCGCCTTCAGAAGAACCAAAAATCAGGTGAGCGATCATGGTTTTAATATTATGTCAAAGAATGAAAACAAATTAGTCAACGAAAAATACTGGTTTATGTGTTAAAAAGAAAGATCTCTTCATGCTTTATGTCTTATAAAAGCAGGAATTGCTGTTTTTGCTAGGAAGAAAATGGGCTGGGAGAAGCTGCTTTGTTAGCTTGGCAAAAAAGAATGACATATAGATCAGAGTGAGGATAATAGATCCCATTGAATATTGGAGTGCAGATAATACACAAATAAGATTTCTTTATGAAATTTTTTTTTTTTGAGACACAGTCTTAGCTCTGTCACCCTGGGTATAGTGCAGTGGCATCATCATAGCTCACTGCAGCCTCAGACTCAAGCTCAAGTGATCCTCCTCCCTCTGCCTCCTGAGTAGCTGGGACTACAAGCACAATCCACCGTGCCTGGCTAATTTTTCTATTTTTAGTAGAGACGGGGGTCTTACCTTCCTGAGGCTGGTCTGGACCTCCTGACCTCCGCAATCCTTGCACCTCAGCCTCCCAGAGTGTTGGGATTACAGGCGTGAGCCACTGTGCCCAGCCAAAGCCAACTTTCAATTTACATTGTCACTTTAATATTTTGATGGACAATGTGCTAATTAATGATCTTTCCACTATTGCTTGGTACAATCTTTTTGTTTTTTGTTTGAGACAGAGTCTCACTCTGTTGCCCAGGCTACAGTGCCGTGGCTTCAGCCTAGCTCACAGCAACCTCAAACTCCTGGGCTCAAGCGATCCTTCTGCCTCAGCCTCCTGAGTAGCTGGGACTACAGGCATGCACCACCATGCCTGGCTAATTTTTTCTATATATATTTTTAGCTGTCCAGATCATTTCTTTCTATTTTTAGTAGAGACGGGGGTCTTACTCTTGTTCAGGCTGGTCTTGAACTCCTGACCTCAAGCGATCTGCTTTGGCCTCCCAGAGTGCTAGGATTACAGGCGCGAGCCACCGTGCCTGGCCCTGCTTGGTACAATTTTGTGCTAAAAGGAACCCTCCAGTAAATCAGAGTGCAGTGGTACCTAATGTAAGAACCCCTTTCTAACAGTAATTTTAAAATCATGTCTACTTGATATCACCTAGATTCATAATTAGATAATTTTGAAAATTCTGAGGGGGCTGTAGCTCACAAACTACTGATCCAAATCAACCTCATTTTATAGATTAGCAAAATAAGGTCAAGAGAGGGAAAGAAACCTACTCAAATCCCTTCAACATGTTTAATGACAGCACTCAAATATAAGTGTAAAATAAGATAATGCTGAGACAACTTCTGGGACCAAAATGTCCTTTATTATTATAATCACCCTATTTGAGTTTTATTATTTTTACACCAGAACTGAAGGGTTTAAGATACAGATTAGTAAATAAAAAATAATACAGAAAATACATTTAATAAATTATAGCAAAAAACAAAGATCTGAGAAGATCCAAGAAAGCAAGACAAGCTGCAACCAGAGTCTGGAAATCTCCAAGGAGCTACTCTTTTGAGTCATATTCTCCTCAGCTTCCAGTGACAACTTAATAAACACATCAGCCCAGGAAGGCCAGCAAAAGGTTTGATGTTTTAAAATATTAACAAATGTAGGCTTATTTTATACTGTATGAAGTGCTATTTGAATATATCTATTAAAATAGAGAATTTTTGAGAAAGATCATTGATAAAAGTAATGGTCCTTCAACTCAAATTAATGTTAAACAGTTTACAGCATTTTGTTGCTAGTGTTTTAAGTCTGCATGAGCAAAGTACTTGTGTAGCTAGTTTCTTCATAGAAAACCCAGTATAATTCCAAGTGCTTTATATCAAATATATTAGAAATAGTTATTCAAATGTTATCAAGATACTATGGTCCTCAAATAGGCCACCCCCAAAGAGTCTAATAACTAACTACAAACCATTATAGTAACTATATAAATGTATCAGAGTAAACAGTTAAATACACAAGCCATACTTAATATTGGACATCTATTTCTAAAGCTTCAACGATGCATGCGGCAGAAGGACGATCTTTAGGGTCTTCATTAGTACATACAGAGAACAGTTCAATTACTTTCTGGTACGATTCATCCAAGTCTTCCATGTTAATAGGTGGCCTGGTTCCCAAAGCTGCATAGTATGCTTCATCATCAAAATCACTTTCATCAAAAGTTTTATCTTGAAGGAGTCAGAGATTAAAATAATAAATCACTTTAAGTCATGGAAAAGCTTAATAGTTCACCCTTGTGAAATAAGAATTTATTATCCAGTATGCTTTCTATTATATCATAGGCAGTCTCTTCAATTGTGCTGCCATTGAGTAGATATAACTGTCTTGGACTTATAGGTTATCCACCCCTACTCCCTTCCTTATGAAAGCTTTCCAATCTTTTTCTCAGATAAGGGGAGTTTTTAAAATAAGAAAACCTAGAGAGGCACAGTTATCTCCCTATTCTCAATCTACATTTCACATGAGGTTAAGCTTAGATGGTACCAAATTAGTCATCAGTATTAATCTATATCTTAGACTAAATCAAACCATTTGCTCTATTAAATTTTAACTTAATGGAAAGATAAAAATTGTATAAATTAGTGTAAAGAGATTGGGATTTATGTTTTAAAAAACTACATTCATACCTTCTTCATCATCATCATCGGAAAGATTTATGTGTGGAATAGACAAAGTCATCATTTCCCATAGAGTAAGGCCAAAGGCAAATATGTCTGCCTTGTCAGTAATAATACCATTCTCCTCCAAAGCTTCCTTGGGTTTCCAAGGCTCTGTGCCAATGTAACAGGCTTCAGGGTCAGTCACTGAAACAAGCAAAATACAAATAAAATGGTCATGAGAATAGGCCCTAGAAATCACAAGAAAAAGGCAAGCAACGCAAAGAAAAATGGGCAAGCAATTTGAACAGGTAGTTCCCAGGTTAATCAACGTCACCAGTAAATGTGAAAATACACTCAACCTCATTTTAAAGATTACTTTCTATGTATCAGATGGATAATTAGCTCGTCAGCTGGCAAATTATAGGGTAACAGCACTCCTCTTAGAGAGTAGTAGGATGTCAAGATTTCAGACTCTGGAGTCAGACTGCCTTGCCTGAGTGAAAGAAATGTGCAAGCTGTGTGACCCTGAGCAGATCATGTCACCTCTGGACCTCATTTTCTCCACTGTATGAATTACTGTCATTATGCTGAGTGCCATTTCTATGCTTCTATGACTGCTCACACATGGGCTCCTTAAGCCCAGGAATGAAATAGGTCCACACACATCTCTATGTGAGTCAATTTATCAATTTCAATGAAAAAACCAGCTAGAATTCTGATGGGACTGAATCTCTAGATCAATTTGGGAAGAATTAACATTACATATTACCTGCAATTTTTTCTACTATTTTTCCCCCCAATCTTCAACCTATGAGGGTTTTTCTAAAATGTCCAGACAATCACTTACTGCCAAAACTACCTCCTCCTCACTAACACAAAAATGTCACCTTTATCACATAACAAATTCCTCTCTGTATCTGGGATCTACTTCCAGACTCTACGTATTTTTCTGCCTCTTTTGGCATGAGTATCACTACTCTAATTACTGTAACTGTTTTCAACATCTGGTCAGGAGGGGAGACTTTTTGATTTTTTTAATCATTATTTAAAAATACTACTTACCAGTCATATTTTCATCCAATGTTAAAGAAACTCCTACATCACAGATTTTAATTGTTTCAAAATCACCTTTAATTACAACATTTGAAGATTTTATGTCTCCATGAAGCAGTTTCTTTTCTTGGTGCAGATACTAAAATAGTAAAAAATTTAGCACAAATGAGCAAAAATATGAACTAATAAAAAATATAACCCTTCAAATAAAAACATCTTGAATGCCCTCTCTAAACTACAGGCTTATATTTGTCCATCATTTCAAATTACCTGAAGCGAGAGAAAGGAACATTCCATATTATAATAATATGTTGGTCTGCCATACCAGAAATCTAACATTTTTTAGAAGTAGATGTTTACTTATAGAGAGGTTGACTTTGTATTTTCAAACTCACCATACATACTTTTATATCATAAGATACTACTGCAGTTTTACTTGAAGCTAATCTGTTTAGACAATGAGACAACAGATGACTTAGGGTCACATAGAGTCATGTACCACGTAATGATGTTTTGGTCAATGATAGACTGACTATACAACAATGGTCTAAGATTATAATACTGTAATTTTACTGTACCTTTTGTTTAGATACAAATATTACTGTACCTTTTGTTTAGATACAAATATTTACCATTGTGTTACAATTGCCTACGGTATTCAGTACAGTAACATGCTATACAGGTTTGTAGCCTGGGAGCAATAGGCTGTGCCACATAGCCAAGGGGTATAGTAGGCTATGCCGTCTAGGTTTGTGTAAGTGCACTCCATGATGTTTATACAGCAACCAAATTGCCAAATGATGCATTTCACTGTAATTCACAAGAGGAGGAAGCAGAAATGTAACCTAATACTTTGTTTTGTTTTATACATTAACCCCCCTTGGAATTAACAAGTCATGATACTCAACCATGCTAAAAGATGTCCTGCAAAATGGTTATTTGTTCATTCTTCAGCATTTGAATTATCTCCTCTGTGAGCTGGGCATAGAGATGACCACAGAGACAATTCTTGGAATATAGCTTCTCTTTACACAGCAGCACTTACTGGGCTTAATTTAAATGCCCATCATAAAGTGAATAGGCTTAAATACATTGACAATGTAATTTATGAATTCCATTATACATATACAGTTAAAATTTAGTTATTAAATAATTCAAATTAGTTTAACCTAGCCACTTAAAATCAATTTTCCTATAAGTATTAAAGTATAACAATCTAAATAATATATTTAGAAACATTGTTTTTCCAATCTGTTTCGTAAACCAATTTTATTTAAACTTTTATTTTTTGTGAGACAAGGCCTCTTTTGCCCAGGCTGGTCTCAAACCCCTGGCCTCTGAAAGTGCTGGGATTATAGACATGAGCCACTACACCCAGCCTTATTTGAACTCTTAATATGTAACTCAGACATCAGTATCATCATTACCTGATATACTTTTGAGTCATCCAGTAGTTTCCTGGAGTAGTCATTACTTCTGTTTAAGTTATTTAGTATACAGAATTTTTAAGATTTCTTACAAAAAGCATAATTTCTTTGCATATACTGAGAGAGCTTTTAAAAGCTTTGCTCATATCAACAAGGGGTTAGGCTATAACCCCTAGGAATAATTGCTAAATCTGTGTTAGATGTATTAATCCATTGAACTAAATCTAACACATGATCTCTACAGCAAAACTACCTGATGTAGATTATTTCAGGCTTATGTGAGGGCCCCAAACAATACTTTGCTGATCAAAATGAAGAAATAGTGCACACTCGGTCAAAACAGCTCAGTTGGGAGAGCATTAGACTGAAGAAATAGTATACTCTGTAATGTGAAAGACTATGTTGACTTTAACTTAAGGAAATTCCCTCTTTTGGGGAGAAACAAAGAACAATCCCACCTTGTAATTAGGTATAGCAGGTGTTCAGTCTCTTCATATTCCACAAAAGTTACTTAAAATACAATGGTATAGTTACCTTTAACCCTCTTGCCATGTTCAAAGCAACTTTTAAAATTATGGCTGCTGGAAAAGGATCTCGGCTATCTTTGTTTCTTTCTTCTATTAAGTCATTTAGGGACTTTTCACCTCCATATTCCATAGCAAGGCATAGACTGCCATCACTGGCTTCAGTAAAAGCACGATAGCCTTAAAGAAAACAAGACATTTCTTTACTAGTACAGGGAAGATTATTTTACAGTACATGGATCTGGGCTAACAATGACAAATATACAATGAAACAGCCATTATTTACAAAACTAATCCAATAGATCTAATTTAAAATGCCTTCAATGTTTGCCAATAGTACCACAAATCTACACTTTCTTAAATGTAATAGTTTTACCAGCCATATTTGTACTAAAGATGCAAAATGAAAACTAGGAAATTAAGGATCATTTTATATTCCTGAAATCTCTAAAGTACCAGCATATGATTGTATCTAGTCCCATGAAGTTTAAATATATTACTTAAGTATCTAAATATTATATGTGAATTTTTAGAGTGATCACATTAATTTGATTCCTGTCAATCTTCAGCCTCATTCTCATTAGTGAATCCAGTTAAGAGTGTATAAACTGTTTCTAGATAAAAATATTAGACCAGATAATGCTACCAAATAAATTTAAACTTACCTACAATGTTTGGATGGTGAAGGCTTTTCAAAATCTTAGCTTCATCAATTAGTCTCTTTTGATACACACTTCGATAATGTTCATTACATATAGGATTAATTTTTTTCACAGCCCAAGGAGAATGAGACAAACCTCTTGGAGATCTAGTAAGAAGAAGAATAAAAGCCACAGTACAATTTTGAAATGACTAAAAAGAACTTCCAAATTTTGAAAAGACTTGATAGTAATTTGTTTTTAAAAAATGTAAAATATTTTAGAATATATTTCTTTCAATCGGGAGATAAGTATCTGATATACTGAGAGAACTCTGACATCTATACACTAGATGGGAAGGGTAAAAAGAACTGGAAGGATATGGATGAAATGTTATAAATTTTAAACTTAAAAACTGCTACACTATTTTCTATTATAATTTTTCCATTTGAGCATGTCAGACTACCAAACTCTTCATCAAACATTTAACTATATGTAGAGATGACTTATAGGATGCTAAAGTAATAAACATTAATCTCTAGGAAATTGAATCTAAAGAATAGATGCTCAAAAACATCTGGCCCATATATAATCATCATCAAAAAAAAGGTAGATCAGGTATCAGTCCACTAGGTTCAACATTCAGATAATAGGATTCCAGAGGGAGAACAGGTTTAAAAACGGGTGAAAAATCAAGAAAGCTGAAAAACAATTTCTCAAAAACTTAAGAGCAGGAATCCTCAGATTCCAAGAGGCCCCCAAACAGGCATATCATTGTGAAATTTCAGAATGCTGGTGACAAAAAGATCATACAGGGATCGAGGACCGTGAGAGGGACAGGTAACAGAAAACAGACTACACACAAATCAGCAGTCGGAAAGGCTTCCATAATTCTCAGTAGCAACAGTGTAAACTAAAAATGTCAAAATTCTGGGAAAAGTTATTTCCAAACAAGCATTCTAACCCAGAAAAACAAAAAGGACCATTAAAGTTTACGGGTAAAATGACATTTTTAAAAATGCTAATTCTCAAAAAATGTATCTTCTGTGCACCTTTTCATGGGGAGCTACCAGATGTCCTTAACCAAAATGTGACATAAACCAAGAAATAATAAGATATATACAAAAATAGGGATCCAATTAAGGAGAGAAGCAAAGAAAATGTACAGGTTCCAGGCAGAGGAAACCCCAGGTTGACAGCGCTGCATCGTTAGGAGTGGAAGAGTCAGGGACTCCGACTTTCCAAGATCAGCTGTGTAAAGCTTTCTGACTAAGCCACAGAAGGGAGACCTTTGTTAAAAACACTTTACATCTAAAAAAAATTTTTTTTTCAGTGGGGGAACACTATAACCCATGAACCTGTGAGAATTTTTTTCTTTCAAATTAACTTGGGAGTTAAACACTAAACAAGTGTTCACACACCAAATTCATAGCATACACACCAAGTATTTAAACTTCAAAGATGCTTCAGGAATACCCATTTGTATGTAATTGCTGGACTATTCCCAATCCATCAGCCTCTTATTAAAGAAAGCATTTCTATTTGGAAACAGTATAAAACTAGATGAAGTTAAGATATGCAGTGTTGGACTAGTCAGGCTGATGATTCCAAGAATGCAGTAAGGAACATATATTGACTGAGTTGTTTGCCACTTAACAAACATGAAACTAAGTACAGAGTCATCAAAATAAATTTAGAAAAACAAAAATAAAAAGCTGTTGACATCTATATTAGCACCCTACTTAAATTCAATTATTTCATTTTCTTTTAACATAATTTTCCTACTTTAAAATCATGTATTTATCCTTCTTACTCCATAATGATGCCATAAGAAATAAAAACCTTTTATTTCTTTTAGAAGACAGTATCTCGGGAAGGCAACTTTCTAGACAGAAGAGATACTAGTCACAGACATAACACAATACTGGCTTCCTCTTTGAGGTTTTCCTCTAAGAATCTTGTGTTATTACCACAAAGGAACCCTTTTCTCTGCCACTTCCCTTCTTATAAAACCAAGAAGAAATTAAAAGGTAAACTACTTCACCTTCATGAAGAGGCTAGGATAAAAGTATACCAAAGCAAAACTCTGGCAAAGTTATAAAAAGTTCTAGCGACTGAAATAGGGCAGTCAGGTAGGATCAGGAACCTACCCCAAATCTAAATATTTGAATTTTTATATTCCTTTTTTTTTGTCTCCAAGTACAGCAAACTACAGTTCCCCGTAAAAAGGCTAATCTGAAATCTTATACTCACCTTTTCATTAGGTAAACATTTACCCCAGTACCAAAGCCAAGCTTCTGCATAAACGGAGAGGCAGGGATATTTATACACGGAGTTGAACATGATACTTAATGTCAGAAAGAGAAATAAAAAACAAAATTAATACTTGCAAAGATCTATACAAAGGCATCCTAACATTCTTAATATACTATTGCTAAGAGTATTAACTGGCATAGTCTTTTTGGAGAGTAATCTGACAGTATTGTCCTCATTTTAAATGGATACTCTTTGACCAAGTGTCTTGGAGCTCTGTCCTACAGTAACACTGAAGCAGAGGTTGGTAAATGGCCTGTTTTTGTACGGCCCACAAGCTAAAAGTTGTTTTTACATTTTTAAAGTGCTGTTAAAAAGTAAAGAAAGAAAGAAAGAATATGCAACAGAGTCCCTATGTGGCCCACAGAGCCTACACTATGTCCTATCTGGCCCTTCAGAAAACCTAAGTGAGCATCATTAGAGGCATAATTATGGTATGTATATATTACAGAGCATTATTCAGTCATAAAAAAGATGAGATAGATAGATAGTCATTATAGTGCTGGTACTTTAGAGATTTCAGGAATATAAAATGAGCTTCTGCTCATGAACAACTATAAAATGTCTTGTTAAGATTAACATTATAAAGGGGATTTATGCTAAAACTGTGCATGATAGATAACAAAGGATCAAACTACAATGCTGAGACATTTCTAATAGCGATAACAAAGGCAATAATAAGAAAGCTCTTACATCTGCTATCTTACCAGATTTACTTTTGTCGGATAATTTACTTGGAGTCTTGAAATTACTGATTCCTTCCATTGTAACAACCAGTCTAGGTCCTAAAAATGAAAACACACTGAAAGTTACACTACAGTTACAAAGAATACAACTCTCATTCTTGAAGAAAAAATTCCTAGAACATTATCACTCAATTTATCATATAATCGTAAAATGTCAGACCTGAAAAAGACCTCGACAAATATTTAGTCCAATTTTATTTACAATTAGAAAACTGAAACCTAGAGGTACAATTTCTTACCCATGGTCATAATATTAGTGATTGGGTACTTTTGTTTTAATTATAAAGTAATATATACAATTGTTTTTTAAAAATCACCTAGTACAACATGGTAAACAGTTTGTCTCCCTCTCACACTTCCCAGGAGTAGTTGTTAACAGGTCTCTTATATCCTTTAAGGAAACTGTGTAGGCAGCATTATTCATAATAGCCAAAAAGTAGAAACAACAGAACTATCCCTCAGACTAGGAACGGATAAACAAAATGTGGTATAGAGCCATACAATAGAATATTATTTGGTCATAAGAAGGAATAAAGTACTGACATATACAACGTGAACGAAGCTTGAAAACATTATGCTAAGTAAAAGAAGCCAAACACATAAAGGCCAAATATATGATGATCCCATTTATAGGAAATGCCCAGCACAGGCAAATCCACAGATGCAAAAAAATAGCTTAGTATTAATAGTTGCCAGGGGCTGGAGGGGGAGAAGAGAATGTAAAGTGACTGTCAGTGGGTTTCTTCTGGGGAGACGAAAATGTTCTAAAACTAGAAAATAGTTCAATCTACTCAACTCAGAGTGTACTAAACTACTGGATTGTACACTTTCAAGGGATAAATTTTATGATAAATGAATGTCAATAAACTTATAAAAATTATCTATGAAAATACAATGTACATTGCATACACAAACAAATCAACTCAACCTTTTCCATTCTTCTGAAACATATTTAAGAATCGTTTTTAATAAAAATTTTTAATTTTTCTTTTTAGGTTTATAATAACCTAAATTAGGTTTCACATCAGATTTATCATAGAGCAAAACTTCCTACATGTTTATAAGCTCATTTGTCTATAAAAATTTGGGAGGCAGAGAAAAGATTTTCATAAAATTTTTATAGAGCCCTTAATAAGTAGCACCTTTAAAAACTGTGTACCACAGGGGAAAAAATCATCTCAAAGGTCCAACTTTGTCTATTAATAAGTTTGTTCATTTTGTTTAAAATGTAGCTACTGGCCAGGGTGTGGTTGGTCACACCTATAATCCTAGCATTCTGAGAGGGGTATCAGCACGCTGATGGTATTAAAGCCAAGAAACTAGGTAAGACCTCTACGGAGTAAGTGTAGACAGGAAAGAAGTAGCCCATCCCAAAACGAGAAATAAAGAACAGCAATCTAAGGAGGGGCCAGCAAAGTAGGACATGGAAAACTCCGGCAAGTAGGGTGTCCTGGGAATCTTGGTGCCTTACCAGTCTCACTGCCTTTTCCCCTCAGCGTAAGGAAGATTTGATATTCAGAAGCAGCACTAGTGTTTTAAAAAAAAAAAAAAAATCTACCTTCTATTAAAAACAACTAGGTTTCAGGAGAAGTTTTTTAACATTTCATTATATTCTAGGACACTCTAGTACTCAGTCTATAGACATTAACTGTTAAATACCATACTAATTCTAAACCACAAGGTTCTTGTGAAGATAACAGCATAAAACTGTGAACGTTTTAGATAAAGATACATTAGCAATGACCGTAATATGACTATGGGCAGAATGACACATACTCTGTGGAACACCTAAGATATTTTTAACAATCAAGTACTGTTTAAGCAGCAGCATTAAAAAGCTAACAGGGCTCCGCAAGCTAATCACTAGATCTACTAGATCAGATGTCGGTAACTTTTATACCCTAAGCCACCTGGGGCACAACAAATATCTGGATGCTACTGGCAAAGCTAAGGTGCAGACGGGAAACAGAAAACGTTAAAACAAAAGAATGAGAGCAAAAGATAATGAAAAAAGAAACAAAACACAAGCAGAAAGTCGAATGTAAAAGGAATAGTTGGGATGGGATTATTTCTAAGGTCTTCACACCTCACCCTCCGTAGGATGTCTGGGGCAGAGGCCAGGCCGTGTGTCCCCCGGTTAAAATCCTCCTTCCCGCTGGGCCTGTCCCCAAGGCCCCCGCCCGGCCCGCAAAACAGCCGCGCTTACCAGAGTCGCACCCCCGGGTAGGAAAAGACCGAGGTGGCGAGAGGTCGAAGTCTAGCTCCTCTTGAAAACCCAAGCGTCCCAAGCGGCCCCCTGGAGGACCCCGCCGCTGCCTGCCCAGCCAAACGCTCGGAGGCAGCCGTTGCGATTTGAAGCCTCCGGGCTTTCAAAATGCCGCGCGCCGGCCCCGCCCCCGCCCCGGCCCCGCCCCCGGCCCCGCCCGCCGGCCTGAGCTACGGGGCCCCGCGAGGGACACAGCACGCCGAGTTCGCCGTTCCTCCCTTCCCGCCCCGCGCTCTCACTGGCTCCTCCCCGCTGCGAAACCGGCGCTCTTTAAACGCAGATGAAGCGGGTTAGGAAAGAACAAACTGATTGTTGTAGCCACAGTCAGCCCTTCAGAGAACACAATCTGGTTGAAAAGAATATATATGCCTGTTTTGAAGACCGAAGCTCTTCCTCAAACGCTTAGATCTGTGCTCAGAATGTGTAATGATTATTATGTAGATTTTATTACGGATTTATGTGGCCTTGAAACACTATTACTACAAATGCATTAGCTTATAGCAACAATCGTGTTTGGCCGAGAAGAAAAATAGATATTTAGAAATTTGGCTAACTCTTGTAATTACCACATTCAGTTAAACATTCATTTATTCAACAGTTATTTATAGAGCACCTACTGTCTGCCAGGTGTGCACTGAATGCCCAGTGAGTAGGATATAGTTGTCACTACAAGAGACATACAGATGATGAAGTCACAGGATTCTCCCTGCTCAGGAGGGGCTTAGGGCCTATGGGAGGTGAAGGCTGGGGAGGGCCCTGTTAAAAGCATGCACACACACACACACACACACAAATAATACAAAAGACAGTGACCTTTTCGCCTGGGGAGAATCAGCCTTCAATCTGGGCCCAGAAAAACATCTACTGTATGTGTGCTTGATTTCACTGCACCCTTCTGGCGAGATCAATTTCACCGACAGTGCCGCCTGTTTACTTCTGAGCTTCAGACAGCTTCCCATCCCATTTGCCAGCACGTTTTATAAGCGTGTTGGCCACTCTGTCTACAGGTCTGTACAAGACATGGGGGCTCTTGCAAGTATCTCCATGTACAATCATGAAATACATTTTTTTAAATGGGGAGAGAAGTTTGTCTGGGTTTATATCTACGTCCTGCCAGATCAAGCAACAAGGATTTTGATTACTGTGTTCTGTGTTGTGTGTTAAACAGCTGTTGGAGATCTAGAAGGGGAAGAAAGAGGCAGTGAGGAGAGGGATCAGGAGGCTAACATAGTACGCCAGGCAGGACGAGGTGGCACGTCCCCTCTCCCTACCCACTTCAGAATAAAATCGAGGCCATCACAGACTCTTGCTCAACTTCCAGCCTTCAAGGTCAGATCTACCTACATCCAGGACCTTCCTTGGCCCATGTCCCCTGCCTCGGGAGCAAAGGTCCTCTCTCCTGCATAAGATGATGAGTCAGCCCCCTATGCCATGGAGCCCACCCTGTCCATCCCACGCTGCCTCCAACCCCCTCCTCTCCTAGGTCTTCACTCTCACCCTCTCTAGTGGTCCTTTTTCTTCAAAAATCAAACAATAGCAGCACTTATTTATTGTGTGTCAGGCATTGTTTCATTTAACTCATTTAATCCTCCCCCAAAACTCTATGATGTAGGTAACTATGGTCAAAAACTCCATTTTTCAAATGAGAAAACTGAGACACAAAAAGGTTAATTTGTCTACAGTCACAGAGCTAATAATTGGTAGAGCCAGGATTTGAACCCGTGTTGAGTTTAGATTTCCTCTTTAAAGAATGTGCTCAAAAAATCTCTTCTATCTTACGCACATGTGCACACACACACAGACACACACACACACACCCCTCCACCTCTGGGGCCTTTCCATTTTTGGTCAGCCTCTTCGAAGCACAAAAGCCCACCATTTCTTCTAACCTCCCCTCTATTCTAATTCTAATTTTTTTGTGGAGGCATAATATTATAGACCTCTCCATCTTTTCTTTAAAGATCTATTAATATAACGTTCTGTACTTTTTCATGACGTCCTACATTTTACAAACCCTCTATTTTGAGGGTTTGCAGATTGTAAGAAAATATCTGTTCTTACTGCCTAATAAAATCCTGCCTAAAGCCAGAGCCTGAAAGCTTCATAATTAACCACTGCTTGTGAAAAGAAACTCTAGGGAGATGAGGTTATCGACACAGGTGTAAGATGATGCCAAAAGCACGTACAAGAATGAAGGCCCTGGCTGAAGACTTACATTCATAACCATCCTGTTCCCATCTTGTAATCATAAAGGCACCCCTAGAGATTACCCGTAAGAACATCTGAACTTCCCAAGTTCGATGTTATCGCCTGTGAAATGCAACCATTAATCTTAAAATCTTACATACTAGTTAGTTGTCATGGGAAACAACTTTCAACCTGGATCAGTTATTTCTTTCAGAACCTCCATGGCCTGAATTCCTTGGCTTAGCGAAAGAAGCCAGAACTCTATTTGACTCTTGGCTGACTGGGCCCAGAGAACAGCGGCACTGTCACCTTGTTATGGTTTTATAAACTCCAACTTCGGCTCCATTCAGGGCCTCACCTTTTGACTTTTAAGGGTCTAGTTGAAAAATTTTTTTTAAATTAACATTTTTTCCTTTTTTTTTTTTTTTTTTTTCTGTTTTTCACTGCTTTGCATTCTAATTCTCTTTGAGGCCGTGTAGATGCTGCTGATTGGCAGGGAGAATGTTGGGAACATTTAGGAAAGAAGAAAAAGATTTTCATTTTAAGATTTTTATCTCATTACATTTGTGGATTAAACCAACTGACTCTGCAAGTCCCTAGGGCACTGCTCAGGCGACCAGGCCACCTAAGACATCAGGTCCTCAGGTGAGGCCGCCGAGCCCGTCACGGTGCTGCTCGCCTGGGTCTCCATCCTGGTCCTAGTCTCTCTGTCCCCAGGGCCTGAGCTGGGCTTCCCTGTCCTTCACCCATCCAAGTTCTGACTCTCTCCTGCAACTGTAAAATCCCTTCCTTCCTCTTCATCCCAGCTTGCTCCACCTTGGACAGTAAGCCCTCACTTCTCACTCTGCTTGACTCCAACGACCTAACTTGTCTTGTCGCCCTGCCTGAGGCGGCTCCTTCCCTCCAGTCATTTCCGCCTGCATGATCTCTGTAAATGGTCGGTCACTCCCCTGCTTGAACTCCCTCAGGGCTCCTCTTCAACTGCAGGGTAAAACCCACCCCCTTGATGTCTGATCTGACCCTACAGGTCTCCAGCTGGGAGTCTGGTCTCCAGGTAGTTCCCAGAACACTGGTGTTTCCTCGCAGCCCCAGTGCAGACACGGGCTCCCCTCTCTGCCACAAAAGCCCCAGGCCCCCCTTCTGAAAGGGATCAGCTCAGCTTCAGGGCTCAGCCCAGGTGTTGCCCACTCCTGGATGCCCTCCTGAATCCCCCCAGCCTGTTATTCCTGCTCTGAGCTCCCACAGTGCCTCCTAGTTCTCCCAGTTAATTACAGATCCCAGAGCACTGGAATATTCTGTGTTACCCACTAGAGTGTCCCAGCTCTGCATCCCTCCCCCACATGCCTGGGTGAGAGCTCAGAAATGTTGCGGGTGAATGAAAAGATGGACAAGTATGACTGCGCATAGAATTCCATCTGTCCTCCAGCGACACAGAATATGCCAGTTGGTCTGGGAACAGTCACTGAGCTGGTAACTTTATGTCTCAGCAACAGTCCTGAACCCCTGTGTTGCTGACTGCTGTGGGCTGAACCGTGTCTTCCTAATCCCCCCCTCCCAAAAAAGTTCATATGTCAAATCCCTGTCCCCTGCTGTCTGGAGATGGGGACTTTGTGAAGTACAGTCGTCCTTCGATATCCATGGGGGATCGGTGCCAGGGCCCCCTGTGGGTACCAAAGTCCATGGATGCTCAAGTCTCTTGTGTAAAATGGTATAGTATTTGCATATAACCTAAGCACATCCCCCTGTGCACTTTAAATCATCTCTAGATCACTTACAATACCTAATACAATGCAAATGCTATGTAAATAGTTTTTTATATTGTATTGTTTAGGGAATAAGGACAAGAAACAAAAGTCTGTACATGTTCAGTACCAATGCTACCATCACAGGCCTAACAACATCTCTGACCCGTAGCTGGTTGAATCCACAGAGGCATAGGGGGCCGAATGCAGTTAGGTCTCGGTAAGGTCATGAGGCCGGGGCCCTGGTCAGATGGGATTGGTGTCCTTGTAAGAAGAGACACCAGAGAGCTTGCCCTTCCCCGTGTGCTGTCTCTGCCATGTGAGGACACAGGGAGAAGGCAGCTGTCTGAAGGCCGGGAAGAGGCCCTCCCCAGCACCCAGCCATGCTAGCACCCTGATCTTGGACTTCCAGCCTCTAGAACTGGGAGAAAATCAATTTCTCTGGTGTTTTGTTATGGCAGCCTAAGCAAACCAAGATGCTAACCAGCTCTGCAAGTGGTTAACTCCAGCACCGGGAAGGGGAAGGAAAGGAATAAGAAGGAAATTAACGTGGTTTTCCTCCCTCATACCTGCATATTCTTGCAATTACCCGTTTTCCCAATAGTTTCTCTTTGTATTACTGAAAACGCATGAGCCTCCAAACCAGACTCATCCATCATTCAGGGGACTTGTCTGAAATCTGCACTTGTCTCTAACGGAACCACCTTGTTCCTCCCCTGCTGACCACCACAGGCTCAGAGTTAAAGTTGAGAGAGACTTCAGATGTCACTTTGTCTGGCTGCTCAAGACATGGGAATGCCTCTCTGCATCTTCCTGCATCCTGGAGAGGACTTCAGGCAAGCCAAGCAGCCCATCCTTGTCACAGAGCTCCAGTCTGCAGGAAATTCTTCCTAATGTTGGGACAAAATTTGACATAGTATCTCAAACTCCAGCCAAACATGGTGCTAACACTGGGGATCAACAGTGGACGAAATCACCAAATCAGTCCCTTTTTTCACAGAGCTTACATCTACTCTGGGGCGGTAGACGATGCATTGGTAACAAAAGCACTTGCAAATGGCACCCGGGGTCATGAAGGGCATGTGCAGGCTGCTGTGGTCCAGAATGACGGTGGGGGCTGTGGAAGATGCTCAGAACTGAGGAGGTGATGTCACACCGAGACATCGGGGATGGCAATGAGCAGCCTGGGAGTAGCGGGGGCACAGGCCTTCCAAGCAGAGGGAAGCCAAGTGCAAAGTCTTTGCGGTGTTGAGGGGACTAAGGAAACTGGAGTGGTGGGGGCACAGGTGGAGGTAGGAGAGAGAGGAGGCTGGAGAGGTAGGTGGCCTCCTAGTGCAACAGGAAGCCACTGAAGAAATTAGGCAGGGGATGACACTGTCTGATTTTAGTTTAGAAGGATGACTCTGGCTGATACATAAAAAATAAATTCAACAAATGGTTCTGGAGCAACTGGACATCTGTAGGCTGAAAAATGACCTTCGTCCTAAGTGTCACAGCTTATACCAAAATTAAACGCAAAATGGACCACAGCCCACACCTGGATAAAGGCCCAACTGAAATGCACATACGTGCGCCAAAAGACACGGGCATAATTATTCACAGAAGCCAAAATGGGAAACCACCCAAATGTCCATCCACAGTAGAAAGGCTAAATAAATGGTGGTGTATTACATAGCACAATGCTACACAGCAGGGTCACAGTCTGCAACAACTTGGATTAACCTCGCAATGTTAAGCAAAGAAGCTAAATGCAAAAGAATACCATACTGCATTATACCATTCATATAAAGCTCAAAAGAAGGCAAAACAAAGCCATAATATTTAGAGGTGCATGTTTAACTGGCAAAAACATTAAAAGAAGAAAAACACAGCAAAGTGATTACCATCAAAATCAGGTTCAGGTCCCTTTGGAGGAAGGGAGCAGGAAGGATTGAGGGGGAAGAATGAGAGGGGCTCCTGAGGTGCTGACATTCTAGCTCTTGACCCTGGTGATGCCACACGAGGGTTTTCTTGGATAAATCATTGCGCTGGTCATTTTGTTTTGAGCACGTTTCTGTATTGTTGTAAGAGTTCACGACGGAAGAGTTTTTAAAAAGCAAAGGAAGGCGAAGAAAGAGTGTGATGGAAGGTGAAGCTGGGAAGGTCAGTCACCTGTGCGGTAGACACAGCGGAAGGGTTCTGTTTGTGAATCTGATGGTGCAACTTGGAGGCAGAAATAAGATAGAGCCCCCTTCCTGCCTCTTCACCTGTTTCCCTTGGAAGCACAGTTGGGGACTTTGTGGGTTTGTGGGTCAGCTGTGTTCCAGCATGACTCACTTCGTGGGCATTGAGAGATACCTGCAGTGTCAGTGGTGGTCTCCTGACCCCCAGGTCACAGCTACGGTGGGTGTCCTTGAATCTGACATGAACCTGACATCCCCAGTCTCAGTCTCCTGCCTGGCAATGGGCAGGTGCACATGGCAAAAGCAAACTGTCTTTCTCTACACTCACACTCAACACTTCTGTGACCCAATATGGATGCTTTTTCCCCACACTGGCCAATTCTCCCATGCCAGCTGGGTGTCCTACAATTCAATTCAATTCTGACACCAACCAGAATTAGCCCCACAAGACTGCCCCCCACTTCAGATGTCAATCTCAAGTAGTAGGTCCCCAAGTCACCTACACCTTCTGTCTGACCTGGCTACACATCAGAGCTTCCCATGTCTACCTTCTTGGGTTCCACAGTTTGCTAGAGCAGCTCCCAGAGCCCAGGAAAACACCTACTTACTATTGACAATGTTACAAAGGATTTCTTAGCCAGATGAAGAGGCACACAGGACAAAGTCTAGAAAACTCCTGAGTGCAGGAGCTTCTACAATTCTGTCCTTGTAGAATTGGGGTGCACCACCCTCCCAGCATGTAGATGTGTTCACCAACCCGGAAGTCCCCTGAACCCCATCTTCCAGGGATTTTTTTATGGAGGCTTCATCACATAAAGATTATTAATTGATTATTATTGCAATTGCCAGCTCCTCTCCCCTCCATGGAAGATGGGGTGTTGGCTGAAAGTTCCAAGCTTCTAATTGTGGCTTTGTCCTTCTAGTGACCAGCCCTTATCCAGGAGCCTCAAAGAGTCGCCTCCTTGATGCTTCTATCACCCAGGAAATTCGAAGGGATTAGGAGCGCTGAGCCAGGACCGTGGCACCTGGGAGAGGTACAGCTGCAGCTCAGGAACTTTTGCAACTGGGGCAAAGCAGGGGCGGGGAAGCCTCCGCACAGCGAGTCAGGAAGGGTGGGCTCCACCAGCGTTGCTCATCCTCTATGGCTAAAGGTTTCCACTCTCAGCTTTCTGATGTTTCCTACCTCCCAATAAGAAGTAAAATGTTCTAGTTCTGGGAATATGGGGCTTGAAAAACAAGAAGTGCTTTGGAAAATGTGCTGGGATCTGAGTCGCCTGTAATTGATGAATTCCTGCCTCCATCGTGGTCCAGCGAACCGAGAAGATGTGACAGGGAATTCAAACCCTCCCTGAGGGAACACGCCTACTTAATGCCTAACAAAGATGAGTTTTCCATCCTCTGTAATTGTGTAAGATTTCTGGGCTGGCCCTGACATCTGGCCACGGTCTCAACACCCTGACATTGTTTTTGTTCCACAATATTCTTTTCTTTCTAACTCAGCCAGAAAAAAATTGTCTCGATTCTCAACTTATTAGGGTGAATCAATACACCCTAACAGCAGGGATTAGTAGGAAAGAATTTTTGGTGGTTTACATTTTAACTAGTCGGCACCCACCTAGAATGTGTAGGGTAGCCAGGGGCTTACAGGGAATGGAAGTCCTTCTGCTTACCGCATGCTGTTTGAAATCATCCTGCCACTAAGCCAACAGCATCCGCTGAACATATTGTGTGGAGAGAAATAAGCCAGATGTTCTCAAGACAAATGGAAATTATTGGTTCACACCCTTCCTCAAGGAAGATAGTTAAATGAAGAAACTGGTCATATTAGAACCCATGAAACAGAGGCATGAAAACAAGCCCAGAGCTTGTTACCACTCAATGTCCCTTAAGCAGCAATCACTTTTCCAGCAACATGATATAGCAATTTGATTTTTAAATAACTGTTCCTCAGGCACAGTGAAGGGCTAGGTGGATATCAGAAGGAAAGAGTCCCATGAGGCACTAATACCTATGCCCCTTCATGTACCTTAATATTCTTAGCACAAATTCAGCAACCCTGAATCAGAGAACAGTCCTAGGTTAGGCATATAACTTAATGGAATATGGTGAATGAGTTCGTTGTTTTTCTTCGTTTAAATTGTGAACTGGAACCCAGTGGACTCTGATGAGGCTCTTCCCTGTGTGTGGGAAGGAGGAACAGCATTTTTAGAATTGCTCATGAAAGCCCCAAAATTGGGTAAACTCATTCAACTCTCTGCCTCACTCATATTCATTTATTCATTGAACATATGATCCTGATCCAGGTGCTGGAAGTTAAAAATTATGAAAAGATTAAAAAGCCTGCTTTCAGGGAGCATACAGACTAGTTAGCAAATATTAATAGATTCTATACAGTGTGGTAAGTATACAATGGAGGATAGAGAGCCCAACTGCACTTGAAGGGTGGGGCACGATTTCATTGACTTGAGTCTGAAGGATGAGAAGTTTGTGTGACGATCCTGATTGGTGGACAGAATGGGAGGAGCAGATGAGAGGAACTTGCATGGCAATCCTGATTGATGGGCAGAATGGGAGGGGCAAATGAGAGAAATTTGCATGGTGATCAGATTGGTGGGCAGAATGGGAGGGGGAGGGTTCCCTAGGCAGAGGATATATAATGTGTGGAGTCATGAGGAAAGATCAATAGTCTAAGAGCAATAAAGAGCATGGGAAAGTAACAGGAAATACATGGGCTTTTCCAACAGTGAGAATTTGGATTTTTGTTTTATAGGTCCTAGGGAGCCACAGAAGGATTTAAAGCAGGAAAGTGACATGATAATAATTATGAGTTAGGTGGAGAAATCTCAATATTATTGGAGAGAGCAGGCAATGGGAGGTCGTGATACTCTAGGTGAGAGGTCCAGAGGGGTCAGTCACACTGGCTGGCCAGTGGCCAAGGGCTGGAAAGGAAAAAACTAATCCAGGCAGTGTTTATGGGGTAGAATCAACTGCAGGGCTTGTGAGGTCATTACAGGCCTATTGACAAAACAAAGGAGTTTGACCCCTCAAGAAGAGTATTAGAACATGATCAAAAGAGAAAGGCCATACCAATGTGTCTGAGCAAGTGGAAAAAATAAAGAAAAAGAAAGAGAGAGAAAGGCCAAAAGGCTTTCCTAGATACAGGCGTACCTGGCTTTATTGTGTTTCACAGATATTGCATTTTTTATAAATTGAAGGTTTGTTGTAGCAACCCTGCATCCAGCAAGTCTATTGGCTGCATTTTTCCAACAGCATGTGCTCACACTTCACATCTCTGTGTCATATTTTGGTAATTCTCATAATATTTCAAACTTTTTTATTGTTATTATATCTGTTTTGGAGATCTGTGATCAGTGATCTTTGATGTTTTTTTCTTTTTTTTTTCTTTTTGTTTTTTTTGAGACAGAGTCTCACTCTGTTGCCTAGGCTAAGAGTACAGTACAGTGGCCTCATCATAGCTCACTACACTCTCAAACTCCTGGGCTCAAGCCATTCTCCTGCCACATCTCCCCAATTACCTGGGACTACAGGTATGTGTCACCATGCCTGGATAATTTTTTATTTTTTGTAGAGATGAGGTCTTGCTATGTTGCCCAGGCTGGTCTTGAACTCCTGACCTCAAGCATTCCTCCCACCTTGGCCACCCAAAGTGCTAGGATTACAGGCATGAGCCACCACACCTGGCCAGATTTTTTTTTTTTAAGGCTGAATAGTATTTCATTGTTTATATACACCACATTTTCTTTATTCATTCATCCATCAATAGACACTTAGGTTGATTCGTATCTTGGCTATTGTGAATAAAACTGCAATGAACATGGGAGCACAGATACCTACTTGACATACTGATTTTAATGCCGTTGGATATATACCCAGAAGTAAGTTTGCTGGATCATAAGTATTTTTAATTTCCAAATATTTGGGGGTATTTTTTGCTATTTTGGTATTAGTGATTTATAATTCAGTCAGAGAACATACTCTGTAAGATTTTCTACTGAAAGCTATTTTGAAGTTTATTGACATTTTTGTGGCTCAAAACTTTGTATTACAGAAATTTCCATGTGCATATATGGAAAAGGTATATTCTGCAGCTTGGAATGGATTATTCTATAAATGCCCGTTAAATAAAAATGTTATTCTATCAACCAACCTGAAGGACAAAGAAGACACTATGCATATGACAAGATGTTTCGGGCTCATCCTGGGCATTTTTCACCCAGACTCAGTTATCAGCAATTTCTCCAAGAAACCCCCCAGGTTTTTCTTTTTAATGTGGAAAATGGTATTTCAAGAACATAATCTGAGTGCTAGGATAATTATTGCTTCAGGTGTCATCACTTTTTCTAGGCCTGTTTCTTAAACAGATGTCCAACCAACCCTCTAGTTTTAGCCACACCTTCACCCCCACTTCCAAAAGTAGCTCATACCCCTGAGTCCCACACGTTTTAGGAATTTTGTGGCTTTCCCACTTCATGCTTAACATTCAGCCTTCTCACGTCTAAGTCATTCACTGAGCATCAGCTTTCTGGTTTCACGGAGGTTGTTGCTTTTGTCTTCTCTTTTGTTAGCCCACTTCTATAGGCTTATGCCTATAGAAGACAAAATCACTTTATTCATTTTTTTACTAGGGTTTTGGGAGAAGGGAAAAAAGGTACATATGTCCAATCTACTATTTTTAGCTTCAGAAGTCCCTCATTTATCTTGGTATTTCTGGTCCAAGCACAGGCTTTATCATTCAATAGTAAGTATTTATGGAAGAGAGCCACCCTCTCTTGGCCTTGCTAGTGACAAGATGGGTCAGACAAGATGCTGCGGCAAGTTGTTCCGTGACGTGTTTCTTTACACCTCTGTGTCTGACTTTGCCTTGCATACTCCCTGCCAATCACCTTGTTGCTTAGATCCTCAGCCTGTGCTCCCCTGAAGACCTCTAGAGTCAACATGTGTCTGCTTGATCAGGGCTTTCGGGCTCCTTTCTTGACTCTTAACCTCGCTACAGAATGACTAGTCACCAAAAGTACTCTCAGAGCTCTGATTCCCAGGTGATGTCACTGGTCGGCTGTAAGAAACCCTCCTAGCTGAGTAAGCCCTGCACGCGCTGGCTTCTAAGGCAAGTGGGTCTCTCAAACAGGAAGCAAACCTCAGGAAATGGCCATTCTGATAGGTCTCTGAACATGAACTATCATCAACCTGCATCTCCTTTCAGCTTGACGGAACCTGAGCTTTACTCCCCACTCCGAAGACCAAATGAGGAGACTTTGCCAGAATTATAATGTATTTCAAAACCTTTTATATTCTAAAGGGGAAAAAAAGACATTTACATCACTTGTTTGGAAGATATTGTGCTTTGTCCTATTGATTCCTCATATTCCAAATAACTTGTGGGATGAGTGAATTATTTGATTTCTCTTGTAAAGGCGGAAAGCGGAAGAGAAAAATAAAAACTCTTACAATTCCCTGGAGGAACAGCATGAAATTAAAAATGGAAAACGAGGCAGCAGTGACACATTCCATTCACCTCCAGCAAACGCTGCGTAGGATTCGCCTTCACCGCAGGCTCCGCGATGCCAGAAACCAGTGCCGACTCTTTTCCCCAAATGTGACACATTTTCCACAGAACTTGATTCTGATCTTTGCTACGACTGCCTGTGGCCACTCAGTTACTGGAAACCTACCATGCCAGCTCTTTGCTAAGTGGCTTTGGCAAGGCCTTTGTCAGTGTTTAATCATCGTAAGAAAACTCCAGAGACTTTATTAGCTGTATGAAGAATTATAGAGATATTAGCCTCAGTTGGATGAAGTCCAGAGCAGCTGCTCTGCTCTTCAAGTACAGGAGAGTTTCTCAGAGATCTATTACTCTAACAGAAAAGCATCCTGGAATTTTAACCCTAAATTAGGTTAGTAAGGAACATAAGTATTGCTTATTTTTGCAAAGTAGCTGTATTCCTGAAAACAAGTGTGTAAATCTGACTTCCCGTACTCAATCCTGCTTCCCCATTCACACATTATAATTTCAAAAGTGCTTAATCTCCATTTATGGCTAAATGTCAATGTATAGACTTTTATCTTTCAATTCTAGTTCTCCAAGTTTCTTTGACAAGTACTTGAATATGAGAGGTGTAAATACACACTAGGATAGCTGTCTGTGTAAAGGAGTGTTTATCAAATATTTTGGTAAAGTGAATATTCACTCAGTATTTTCATTTTTATATATTAACAGAAATTATGTCTCAGCTCCATCCAAAATGTACAGTCTGGCATATTTAACCTGGCTTCCTTAACCTTCTAAAATGTATTTGCCTGCAATTAATATATATGGCCATGAGTTGATGGTGGTGTTTTGGCCACTGAATGAGATTAGCAAGCTCTTCCTTTCAAAATCATATATAAAAGTACCTCACTGTTGAAATAGGTACAATCAGTACATTTTCCATTAATCATTAAATATATCATTTTCAACTTAATCTAAATCTCAACTTATTCCAACACTCGATCAGCTTACATCACTGTCTCTTAAAGTAAATTTTGTGGAGCTCTAGTTCCCTGCACATGGTTCTCTGTGCCACATGACAAATGACCACAATCTTCACAGCAGGGACAACAATCACTTGGATGTCCACTTCTGGAGTGGCAGCATGAGCAGCTCCGCATCTCCAGCAGAGCAAATGTAAGTGGTGAAAAATATTTTTAAAACCCCAGTATTTAAAATCTCTGGGAATCATCCTAAGGGTATATAGCAAATAGATATAGCCAAGACGACCAGCGGCTGCCACCTCCACCTGGCACTCTGCTCATAAAGCAGGGTGTCACTCAGAGAGAAGCAGGCTGCTGCCCCCACCTGCAGCTCCAGGGCTGTGACTCAGAGACTTCATCCAGGGGGACAGGCAGGCCTGAAGGACAGAGAGCTCCCAAGCTCTCCCCAAAGGAACTGACTTTATTTGAAACAGAGCATGAGGATATTAAAGCCTCAAAAACAATGAGGGTTTTGATGGTAAGCAATTAAGAGGAGGCTGATATTAATAGCTTCGTGAAAGCCACAAACTTTAGCCGTAGGTCAGCTAGTTTACTAGAGAGAACCAGTAAAAGAGACAGCCAAGAAGAGTGTGCTCCTATTGTTAGGACCAAGCTCAAACACTGGCATCAAAAATGACCCTTGCAAGGGAGCTCGCATTTTGTTGGATGAGACTGTGGAGCAATTTGTGCCCCCAAGAAAAGCAGAGAACCATAGAGCAATAAACTGGGAATTCATGGAGTCTAGCATCTGGGTACGATCGGGGAAAGAGAGTCAGAGGGAACCCTGCAAAAAGGGCTCTTGTTAGGAAGACCGTGTGCATGCCAAGGGGCTTTCCCGCTGTGGGGAGCAATAGTCTTCACTAAAATAACCCAGCCAGTTACTAAACAAATAAGCAAGTAACAATAACAAGCCCTAGGCAAGGACAAGGGGTATCAGTACCCAGATATTCTATATTATCTAAAATGTTCAGTTTTCAACTACAAAAAATTACAAGACATGTAAAGAAATAGGAAGGTTTCTTTAAATAAGCAGAAAAAAGTAGGCAATAGAAATTGCCCATAAGAGGGCCCAAATGTTGGATTTAACAAAGTCTTCGAAACAATTATTGTAAATATGTTCAAAGAATGGAAGGAAACTATGCTTATAAAGTACAGGGATGTATAATGACAATGTGTCATTAAAAAGAAAATAAGAAAAAACATAGAAATTATTAAAAAGAACAAAGTGGAAATTCTGGAGTTGAGAGGTACAATAACTGAAATGAAAATTTCACTAGAGGAGATGAACAGTAGATTTGAACTAGCAGAAGAAAGAATCAGCAAACTTGAAGACAGGTTGATAGAGAATGCAATACAGAGAACAGAGAAAAAAGAATTAAGTCGGTCAACAGAGCCTCAGGGAAATACGGGACACCAAGGCACAGCAACATATGCATAATGGGACTACTCAAAGGAATGGAAAGAAAGGAGCAGAAACAAATATTAGAAAAAGTAATCAAAAACTTGGTTTAAAAATAAAGTTTGGAGGGTCCAACGTCTGTAATGATGTAGTAGGGACCCTGAAAAATCTATTCTTCCATAAAAGCAGAGTCCACCGGCAAATATTGTCAAGATTGACTTTTTAAAGTACTCTGAGAATTAAGCAAAGGCCTGCAACAATCTGGAAACACTGAATAAATGTTTCTTTATTTGCTATATACCCTTAGGACAATTTCCACGAAGGAGGGTGGAGGAGAAGGAGCATTTATTTAAAAACAAAAAATCAGGTGAATCCTGGTAAGAAGAATGAAATTTATGGCATTTTAACTTGTCCTATTCTCATTCCCTTTGTCCCCTACTCCATGGTAGCCCTAGAAAACAACCTCACAATCACAGGAGAGGCACAAAAGTTAGCAGCCCAGCAATCACTGGAGGGGGGAAACAGGTTTGAGCTCCCCAAAGCCCTATTCCCAGGGTAATGTCACTATTTGACCCAACTAGCAGTTGCCTGTAAACATCAGCATTCCGGGTTTGTCTTTGTTTGACCCAACACAGAGTTCACTCAGTATGAACAGCCTTTTCCCCAGTGCATTTGTTGAAGACAATCAGTGGCAATTGATAACATCACAGCTGCCTGAGGCAGTACTCACAACTGGGGCAACCAAGAAAGTAACTGAAAAATTTAAAAGGAAGAGCTGGGGAATGAGATATCCTTAAGGGGCTTTATAAAGCTCTGACACATTCCTGGGAATCCAGAAGGCCACACACATGTGTAGGGCTGGGAACATGCCCAGGAAAGACCTGAGAAATCACTAAACTGTCACCTCTTGCTGGCTTTGAGGCTCTGTCTAAGCGGAAGTGGAGGCCACGGCAGTATCACACACCACCTGCCAGAGCACTGAAGGCATTGCCCAACACACAACTTCTTGGCAAAGGCTGGGAGACTTATTGGTTCAAGATATTTAAGGAAATTTCCATCTAACCATTAGCTGACCACTAAGTTAACCAAGAAGAGACTCCAATAGCCATATGCTAAACATAAATTTTACAGAATTCATTCAGGAAAGTCACCAAACAAGCAGTAACAATAAAAACAACAACAAACATCAACAACAATAAAACCCCGTGGAGTGGAGGCGAGGGGAACTGATTTTCAGAATTGCCATATTATATTATTTATATGTCTGGTTTCCAATAAAAAAAATGAGGCATGCAAAGAAATAGGTAAGTGTAGCCTGTACACAGAAAAAATAGCAGTCAATAGTAACTGTCCCTGAGGAGGCCTGGATATTGAAATTATTAAACAATTTAAATCCTATTATAAATATTTTCAAAGAACTAAAGGACACTATGTTTAAAGAACTAAAGGAAGTATGAAAATAATGTCTCACCAAATAGTGAACATTAATAAAGATATAGAAAATATAAAAAGGAATGAAGGCCGGGCACAGTGTCTCACGCCTGTAATCCTAGCACTCTGGGAGGCCGAGGCAGGAGGATTGCTTGAGCTCAGGAGTTTGAGACCAGCCTGAACAAGACACCATCTCTACTACAAGTAGAAAAAATTAGCCAGATGTGGTGGCATGGGCCTATAGTCCCAGCTACTTGGGAAGTCGAGGGAGGAGGATTGCTTGAGTCCAAGAGTTTGAGGCTGCAGTGAGCCACGATGACTCCACGGCACTCTAGCCTGGCAACAGAGTGAGACTCTATCTCAAAAAAAAAAAAGAAAAAAGAGAAAACAAAGGAACAGAACCTCAGAGACCTGTGGGGCACCGTCAAACATACTAATATGTATGTAATGAGATTCCCAAAAGGACAAGAGAAGGAAAGGGATAGAAAGAATATTTGAAAAAAGAATGACTGAAAAATTTCCAAAGTTGATGAAAAATATCAACCTACACATTCAAGAAGCTCAACAAACTCCAGGTGTGAGAAACTCAGAGATCCACATCTAGAGAGATCATAATCAAATTGTTGAAAGACAAAGAGAGAATCTTAACAGCACCCAGAGAGAAGTGATCATCATATGTAAATGATTCTCACTAAGATTAACAGACAATGTCTCAACATAAACCATGCAGGCCAGAAGACAACTGGGTAACATATTAAAAGTGCTAAAAGAAAAAGGCAATGGGCAAAGAATTCTATTAACAGCAAGAGGGAGACCTAGTCGATACTAAAAATAGAAAAATTAGCTGGGCTTCCTGGCACGTGCCTGTAGTCCCAGCTGCTACTCGGGAGGCTGAGGCAGGAGGATCACCTGAGCCCAGGAGTTGGAGGTTGCAGTGAGCTACGACAGAGTGAGACTCTTAAAAACAAACAAACAAACAAAAAAACAGTATAATACTCCTGATAATGAGAATAACCCTGAGACAATTTTTCAGTGAGCCTAACAACTTTCATTTCTCTATTATCAAAATTTCCAATGTTAATGACCAAGGAGTTACTTTTACATAAAACACTTCTTTATAGTTTGTTGATATTAGCCACCTGCAATTTTTGCAGTCTCCAATTTAAACCATCCTTTAAACATATATTTAAATAAATTTTTAAACATAGCTAAAATGTACTTCGAGTCAAATATCTGGCTTTAGATCTTAGGTCATTTTGTCTTTTCATTTTATGCCATCTCCCAAGGCAATCTTATCTTTCTCCATGGCTTTAGTACTACCTAATACATGGCAAGTGCTAACAGCTTCTAATTCTGTATTTCCAGCTCAGTACTTACGTTTTGTGTTGCTTTCCTGACTCCTCGACCCGGATGTCTCAGAAATATCAGAATCCCGGGTTTGGGCACCAAAGGTGTCAGGGTGGCAGTCCCCCTTCAGTTCTTGGTGTGCTCTTGGCGGAAGAATGACCAGACACACCAAAGGGTCAGCTCCAGACTATTATCCAGGTCCTCTGACTCCTTTCTTGGAAAAATCTCCAGCAAGGCCGACAGGACCGAGTCACCTCAGGCAGGGAGCAGTTTCACACCAGCAGCTCCTTACTGTAGAATAAAACGCGTCCCTCTCCGGGAGTGGAGAGAGACAGACCCACTCACTCACTGACCCACTCACTACCCACTGACGCCTTGGATTCTTTCCCTGTTAGCCCAGTCTGGAGGAGGGCTCTTGGGAGGTGTAGGGTGTTATCAAATGATCGACAGGTGTCCTCAAAATTCCATCTGCGTGCATATACACGAGCTCCCTCTAAGAAAGCCCACCTGGCGGGATGAACTGCAATGCAGATTCAAGCTAATAGCGTATTAATTACCCTTAGTTACCCTAGGTCACTTTCTAAATCTTATTCTGCTGGGGCTGGGGAATTCCTAGATTGATAAAGCATGCCCTCCTGCTCCAGGTGTAGCGGTTGCTCGGGATAGGATTAAGGGTGGGGCAGCACCAAACCGGACTGCCCACCCCTATCCTTCTGCCCAGGTGGAGCAATTGCTCGAAACAGCACCGAAGCAGGGAGCCCTTGTCCCGAGAAGAGCGGGAGATCCTAACTATCTACCTAACAGAAGCACCTCAAATTCAATATGCCTCACACTGAACCTATGTTTCCCTTCCCCTTCCAAGTCCAAAGAACCCCCTTTTGCTCTGATGTTTTCTGCTGATGCTTCCAGAAACTTCTCTATCTGCCATCTACAACCAATGAACTTGAAATTCTACCTTCCTATTACAGATATATCTAGAATTTGGCATTTCTTTTTTCTTCTGTTTTTCTTTCTTTCTTTCTCTCTCGTTTTTTTTTTTGAGACAGGATACACCTTTCTTTCAACCGTTTGCTTTGACATCCTCCCTTCTCCCAGTTCTTAATCCCTTTCTTGGCACTTTTTCAAACTTCTTTGCCGCTTCCATCACCATTTTTAGATTTTCATGGTTGAGCTGTGCAATGCCACATACAGCACGTGGCAAAAAATACATTATGTTTAAGACAAGGCCTTTCAAAAAGCAAAAGGTATTTTCTGAGCTAGTGCAGCTGAAGTCATTGGTAAGCTTAGGACTGTTTCGGTGGCCCACAGGGGTGGAGGGGTTGGGACATGCTGAGGAGGGAGTGGAGGTGAGGAAATGGGGTCAGCAGATCAGATCTTTTGAGATTTAGCTTTAAAGAGGAGATAGGAGAGTAACCGGAAGTAGGAACAAGGAAATTGTGATATTAAGCCTTGCGGAAATTTTAGAATTTCTAAATTAACACTTGACTCTCTTTATTCACACACATGCACTCAGTGTTCATGAGGTCCTGCTGTGTGACAAATACTGTGCTACTTCCCGAGGAAACAAAGCCAAATAGGACCGAGGCCCCCGACGACAAGCCCCTAGCTATGTACGTGGTTTTCCCATCCATCAACCCAAGCAGAACAGACAGTTCTTATACAGCATTAGGGTGCAGGAGAGTTCTTACTGGTAACATTTTTCGTCTGTAGAAACTGTGGATTTTTTCTTAGACTATACAGGTCATAAAATACTGGAACGGGAAGGGAGCTGAGAAGTCATCTAATGCAAAGGAAGGAACTGGAATCCCAGAGAGGCTACGCAGCTTGCCCAAGGACACATGTGCAGCTAGTGGCAGAGTCGGGGAGAAAGCCCTTATCTTCTGCCTCCTGGCTCGGGGAATTTTCCACTCCCCCCTGCCAGAGTATACACACAAGTGTCAGTTTCTGCATTTCTAAATTCTTGCAGCTTAACCATCCCTTTGAATGGTAATATTAATGACTTCCATGAGTCAGTGCTTATGTTCCATATTCCACCAATTAATTGTAGTTTGGGGTAATCCGTTCCAAGGCCCTGGATTATTAAGTGCAGTGTTGGCTGTTCTTTGAAGGTAATTCCTTCCAAAGCTTGGACCGATTACACCTAATAGATGAGAGTTGGTTGAATTTGTCTCTAAATGTCCTTGAATTGAAAATCAATAGTCCTGTTTGTTTCCCCCATAGCGTGGCTACAGGAGCAACCATGGCATTGGGGAAGTGGATGCCCCAGGGAGTGGTGGCAGCCCTGCTGTCACCTGGTGGGTGACAGGCTGCAGCGGTCTGTTCTGGGAGTTGTCTTTTGTTATTACAGCTAGAGGTATAGAGGTGACAGTAAGAAGAACTTTTTATTTCTGTCCTTGACGCCCTCGCCCCTCCTTCCAGCCCCAAGCAATCTGGATTGGGCTCCTACCATTTGGGAAATATCGTTTTCATTTGGGAACCAGGAACATCTACCTCATCGAGAACTGCTTATGTCCCCAGCAAGCAGCAGGTCAAGGAGAAACTATATATATAATATCTTATATATATATAAAATCTATGGTACAAAACAGCGATTTTCATGCCCAAGGCTTTTGGCAATCAGATCACTCTTTGGTGGCCTCTGCCATTTTCACCTGTCCAGGAGGTAAAAGCCAGTCCTGCGCTGCTTGCTGTGTCTAGCAGTGTGGCCCTGGGCTAGTGATGTCACCATGAAACGTCAGAGCTGGAAAGTGTACAGGGGGGAAAAATAATGTCCCCTCTGTCCTTCTAAGTTCTTGGCTGGTGCTCCTGTAACGAAAGACAGATTAACAAGAGAAAAATGAACAGGAGTTTGTTCACGTGCCTGTCTCGTATATGCGTGGGAATGTATACACTTGTGGTGGTGCCTGCCGCTCTCCGTTTTATATCCTCACCCGTAAAATAAGGAGGTTGAATACTTCTGAGATCCTTGCCACCTCTGACATTCAATGCTCTGAAGTCCCTTCCAGCCTTGCTGCTCTAGGTGGCTGTGGACAAGTCGCAGCGTCACCTGGGAGCTATGGGAACGGGGAATCTTGGGCCCTGCCCCGGACCGAATGAATGAGAATCTGCATTTCAACAACATTCCCAGGGGATTCCTATGCACGTAAAGTCCGCTTTAGAGATCCAAATGATCTTGGCTCTGGACATTTTGTATTTTCCCTAACGCTTTCAGTTGTCTTTCTCTCATTAGCCTGCAGAGGTCACCAGAGAGCTGAGCGGTGGACCTTTTCCCTCTAGCTTTACTTACTCTTCTCCACCCTCCTGCCCTTCGAGCTCCCTTAAAGTCTCCGGCCTGCTACAAGGACACGGGCTGCGAAGCCGTCCACAGTGCAGATACCTCCCAGGAAAGAGCTGGACCCGAGGGCCCCTCTTGTCTCGTGGGCAGACTCCGCTGGAGTGACTGTAAAGAAAACAAAAATCTTGTGTTTCCTTGCAAAGTCAGGCAAATCTGTGGTTAATAATGCCACTCCAAGAATGTAATCTAATGAAGGATAATTTATTTTGGTCTTAGAATCTATTTACTAAGGCATTTATAATGTATTTTATTGTCAATCAATTCCCTACAATTATAAATAATGACTACCTGATAAACCAAAAGCCAGTCTTCCGTGTTATTATACAAAGGATATTATTTGTATAATGCTTCAATGTTTGTAAAATACTTTCAATTTCCCTTTATTTAAATCTTCTTAACACAAGGTGTATAGGATACTCCATTTACAGAGATGACGCTGAAGCCAGAGATGCATCCGGTAACTCGTGGAGCTGAGACTTGAACCCGGGTCTTCTAACCCCACATTCCATGCTCTTTCCTATTTTGCCAAATAGTCTCCAGTAATTATGATAAAATTCCTGCTCCATGATGGCATCAAGGTATAGTCACCCACCACTGAGATGTTTTATCTGGGGATTTAACATTTTTACCTACTAATATTTTTTTCATCACTGCAGTTTACCAGCAATAACTGATCAGATATTGATCCATTGTGTCTGCGGTTGGGAAGATGCTACAGTGCAAAATAGACTTTAAAAGTAATAATCCAAAATACCCCAGGACGGGGCTCTCTCCCCAGAAAGCACAGAGGTGCCCCCGCTAAGGTGCCCCCCATATAAATTCTCTTTCCCCTCTCTCATGCAGGAGAGGATTTTACCTTCCCTCTTTTCTCAAATATTAAGTACTTAGTGTCTCAGTCTTTTGGGGCTGCTATAACAAACCACCACAGACTAAGTAGCTTATAAACAACAGTAATTTATTTCTTACAAGCCTGGGGGCTGAAGTCCAAGATCAAGGCGCTTGCAGACCCAGTGTCTGCTGAGAGTCCACTTCCTGGTTCACAGACAGCCGTGTTCTCGCTGTGTCCTCACAGGCAAGGGAGCTCTCCCGGGTCTCTTCTGTAAGGGCACTAATCCCATCCATGACGGCTCCACCCTCATGACCTGGTCACCTCCCCAAAGCCCCACCTCCCAATACCATCCCCTTGGGAGCTGGGATGCTACATCGGAATTTAGGGGGAAAATAAACAGTCAGCCCATAGCACGTAGTATTTATCAGGTGCTGATGAAACGGTGGACAATAAGGCTCAGTTCTTGCCTTCGTGGAGTTGGCAGTCTATCGAGGACATCAGACACTGGACAAAGAGTGATGATGTGAAAGGGGAAGAGCTGGGTACCGTGACAGCTGACAAGGGACACACCCCAGTGTGGGCGTCAGGGAAGGCTCCCTTCAGAAGCAGTGATGTCTGGGCTGAGCCCTGAAGGACAGTTGTGGTAAGGGGTGGCAGCAGGGCGGTGGGACAAGCTGGGACTGGGGGGATGGCCGGGGCCAGACGGTCGAGGGCTCCATGGACCCAAACACCCTCCTTTCTGTTCCAAAATTTCAATGGACGTATTCTGCTGCTATTCATATCTTTTGAGAAGCTTAAACTGTAACACTGTGATATAATTTTTCATTTCTTAAAAATGTCTGAATTAAGAGTCTACCTGGAAGTGAGGAGACATGTGTGTTTACGTCTAAGTTCATTTGAGCATTGAACTCTCGCATTTATTCTAGTAATCTGTCCACAGAATATTTGGGGTTTTCTATGCACACAATCATATCACCTGCAAATACTTAGTTTTGTTTCTTCCTTTCCAATCCTCATGCATTTTATTTCTTTTCCTTTTCTTACCGTGCAGGTCAAGATCTCTGGCATATTACTGAAAGGTAGCAGAGATAGCTGTCATCTTTATCTTGTTCCTAATGTCTAAAACATAGGTTGCTAATATTTACAATTCAGTATGTTTGTTACAGGTTTTTGAAAGATACTTTTATGAGAAATTCTCACCTATCCTTGGTTTGCAAAGAGTTTTTGTTGTTAACGATTATTGAATTTTCTGTATCTATTGAGATAACGATATACTTTTTCTCCTTTAATCTGTTAATATGATGAAATACATGAATAGGTTTTGTGATGTTAAAGCCAAGTTTGCATTCCTAGGATACATCCAACTTGGGATGATGTACAGTGCTTTTCATATTTTTCAGGATTCTATTTGTGAATATTATTTATTGCTTTTGCATCGATGTCAATGGGCAAGATTGTCTTATATTCTTCCCTTTTTCATACGTTTTTGTCTTGTTTTGTGATGAAAGTTATTCGAGTCTCCTAAAATGAATCAGAGCATTTTCTCCTTTTCTATTCTCTGGGAGTTTTTGCATAAGACGCAGACGCTCTGTTCTTCGAATGTTTGTTAGAGCTTCCCTTTGAAGTCATCTGAGCCCAACCTTTTTTTGTGTGTGTGGGAAGATTTTTAATTACAGATGCTATTTTCCTAGATGTTATTGCACGATTCAGGCGTAGAATTGTAGATACGAAGTTGTCAGTAGGGGAGGGTTCACACTGAATAACAAGACGATCTCATACTCAAATCACCTTTCTCTTGTTTCCTTTTACAACAGAATCTGAAGTTCTGGGTCCTCGACTTCGAGCTCTGAATCCTCCCTCATAGGAGGCTCCAGATTGACAGCAAACCCGACTCACATCCTGATTTTCCTCCTGTTAATCGCCTCTTCCCTCAGAACTCCACCTCCTGCCGCAGCCTGAACCAACTCCCTCCTCACACCCACCTGTGCAAATGCAGAGATACCCCTGCCCCGGCCCCTCCCACCCAACACAAGCCTACCCAGGAAGGATCTCAAAAGACTGACCTTTGAGATATGTTCCTTAACTGTCTGGTTTTTCTATGTTCATGCATAAGGTAAGATCCGTGTCTGATCAGAACTAGATTAACTCAGGAAGTAAGTTCAGCATAAATAGTAAGTGACCCTTAATCTTGATCCAGGAAATGTTATTCCATTGTCACGATGGGCGCGTGTTTATGGTGGGACCTGGCTGACATTTCTTCTCTGCATCACGTTATAAAGCCCCAAATGTCAAACAACTTCCTCCTCAGTCCGGTTTGCGGTTCAAGAATAAATAAATATGCAAATGGATTTAGAGAGGGAAGAATTTTTATGCAAAAATAGTTTGGTTTGAAATTCTTTGCCAAGAGAGACTATTTTAGGAATAGTTGCAGACGAAAGGTGCTGAGTAATATGGAAAGGGAAAGAAAGAGACCCGAAGTCTTTCGGGTCATAGATGGACTCATCTGATGATGTAGCAGGTGAATGGATGATAGAAACTCCACAACTTTATTTTTCATTCATTCATTCATTTATATATAGACAGGGTCTCGCTTTGTCACCTGGAGTGCAGTGGCGTGATCACAGCTCACTACAGCCTCAAGTTCCTAGGCTCAAGCAATCCTCCCCTCTTAGCCTCCCAAATAGGTGTGACAACCTACAGGTGCACACCACCATGCCCAGCTAATATTTTAATTTTTTTTGTGGAGATGGGGTCTCACTCTGTTGCCCAGGCTGGTTTTGAGCTCCTGGGCTCAAGTGATCTTCCTGCCTAGGCCTCCCAAAGTGCTGGGATTACAGACATTAGCCGCCATGCCTAGAACTTGGCTCCTTTAAATATTGCAAAAAAAGCTAGATCTTCCAGGATTGGCCAGGGAAGAGTCGTCTCCAGCCTGTTTTGAGAGTCCAGTGGGGATTGTAAGGCATCTGTGATCTTTCTATCTGGGTCGGTCCTAGTTAGGGGGTGTGCTGTGGGCTTACTCTTTACAGGTGGTGCATGCGGGTCATTTGAATTTAAGTACGTGAAGGTAGAGCTGTCTATTTCTGCAGGCATGTTGGCAGGACTCTAGGGCTCAGATAGCTTGTATGCCAACATAATTGCTCTGTGATCCGCCTTCCTTCGAGTTGGCCTTCCAGAATCCTAGTGCTATTGTTTATCTTGCACAGAGTGGAGTGTTTAAGATTTCTTGGATTCGAGTCCTGACTTCCCCATTTACTGTGTGATCCTCAGCGCCTAAGTCTCCTCCCACGTAGAACGGGGCTGATTAGAAGAGAACCGGCGGTTACAAAGATTCAGGGACTTCATTCTTGTAAGGCCCTTAGAGCTACCGCCTGGTGAATGCTCCAGGAATGTAACTATTGTTTCTATCATGTGCTTGTCTACTACTGTTTTGAAGGAAAGGGTTTATGTGCTTAGAGTTTAATCATCTTCATCTCGTCTTGTTGATTATGTGTGTAACCAGAGCCACCTGTGCTATTGTCAACTCACTAGCAATGAAGATGGTATTATATTAAAAAAATTTTTTTTTTTTTAAACAATGAGCCATTTGTGCTTTCCTTAAGTAGCTGGGCAAGCGACCACTGTCCCCTTCGCCTGTGTGTTGCCTGTTGTTGGACATTGTTCTTGTTACACTGACAGCCTGTGGAAAGGGCATTTCGTTACCAAATAAGACTTGAGACATCACGTTCCACCATGTTCTTGGTCCAGACGGCGTCGATCATCATTCAGAAGTATTAAGGTAGCTTTTCGTTAGCCCTCCCCACTGAAAAATGATCAGACCGTCCAATTTCAGTAGCCCTCCCCACCTTCACCAGGTTTTCATGAGAAAGAATGTGATGGAAAGCTTGTTAGTGACATGTTTTTTGGCTTTATTGAAATTCTTTCGTACAAAAAAGGCTGGTCTAATGCATTTTGGGCCAGGCCCAATTTCCTTTAGTCCCTGAAACACAGATCCATGGTCATCTCCATGGCTGCCTACGTGGGTATGTAAACGAGTAGACTTTCACTTTTAACGTTCAAACGCCTTTCAACATTGTTTTCATTTAATGTAGAACGAGACTCCCGTTTTCCCGAATGAAAAGCCCAGAGAGTTACCCGGCTCTTCATCGGTGGAGTAATTGGACTCCTCGCCGGAACCAAGCTGGGAATTTATTCTGTTCAATGCGACATCTTTCCACCTGTAGTATTTCCTAATGCAAACTTTGCAATGTGTTGAGCTACGTAGTAAAGAGTGCTATGTTTATATATGAGTACGTATATTGGCTCTGGAAAAAGATGCATGAGTACATGCGTGTTATGTAAACATAGCAGTCGCTCAGAAGGGAAGGTTCTCGTCGTTGGGACATTAATGAGTAGCAAGCGCATTGTAAGCGAGAATGAACGACCGAGGGCACGTACTGGCTTAGCCGTCAGCCGGGAACTTTGCTGTCCTGCACCAGGAGGGCCCAGGCCCCACTCTGCCCGGGCAGGCCGGCGCCCACCTGACTTGACAGGTGATCGTGCGTCCGAGCCTGTGAGTCTGCGATTCCCCCACGGCGAGGTGGGTCTGTCCTCACGTGCAACTGTGTAGCATCCCTAGTTCTAGAACAAGAACCCAGTTCAACCTCTTCTGTGTTTACAAATCAGGCTATGATCTCCCTGTCACTAGGAGGGGAGGGCTGACAATGAATCCGTAGGGGCCCGAGGCCCCTCACCCTTCCTGGAGGTTACAGGGATCCTCACTTCCTCTCACCCCTGTAGGATGCACCAGGGCGTGTGTTTTCCTGACCACAGACTCACACCGGAAGAGGCTTGGGAGGTACAATATCCTCACCTCCAAACGGCTCTGACCTGGCTCTATCCTGACTGCCTGAGCACGGAGCATCAGGCTCGGTTAACACGGGCGGCTCCCACGTCACCCTCCAAACCATCCCCCTACACAGATGCTCGGCCTGGACGCCAGTCACATCCGATCTTGTGCTCACGCACTGTGGGTTCCAGAGCGCGCAACTTTACAGTCACACGTCTTGCGCCCAAGCTTCTTGCTCAGGGCTAGGAAAGACACGTTAAAGTTCAGCTGGGAACACACACTCCGTCATTCTGTCTTCTGACCTGTGGGCCAGGGGAAGGGCCAGTTAAGTGCTGCCTGGAGGTAAGGTCTTCCCCGGACTGACATGCCTTGGACCAACACAGCAAAGTGGATAAATGAATTTAGCACCCAAGATAGCGTTTGGCACACCACGGTAGTCGTTCAATGTTAGTTTCATTCCCCATCTCCAAATCTAGCTGGATTCCTGGGGGGGACTTGCATGTCCCTCTCGCTCCTACAGCTGGCGTCGCCGTGTGTGACGTCCCCAGACTGACACAGGGTGTGCAGAGGCAGAGAGAAGAGGAGGAAACACGTCATTCGGTGTTGCCTCTTGCTGGAGAGGAAGATAAACTCTTGGCCTAACTGAGGTTTGGGAATTATCTGAAGAGTGAATGATCCATACTATCTCCCATCTCCACGGAGGCACTTGTCTCTGACGCATTCTCAGCATCCATCTGCAGCTAACAGACCCAGGGGAGCACGGCTACTGGGGCCCGATGCACGAGTTCGGAAGGCTGGGCAAAGTCGCGAGCCAGCTGACCCGGGCTCCCCATGCAGGGACCCTGGTGGGAGGGAGGGACGGTCAGTAGATCCCAGAGTCACACTTTGGAGCAGTTGTCCAAGAGGAGAATGTCGACAGGCCCCCACGGCCCTGGGAAAGGGGGCTGGGGGCAGGGGGTGCTAGACTGGGCAGGGCAGGGTGGTCCTCAGGTGGCCCTGAGCCATGTCCCCACCCCAGGGACAGGGGAAGGAGGCTTGGCGCAGGGCCCCAGCCCCAGGCTGAGCCCGTTTTCAGTATCTATTGCACGTCACCCCGGCATCCTCGGCATGACCACAGTTTGTCACCCCCCATTTGGAGAAGCTGCAGCGGAAGATGGTGTCCTCCGTGCCCTTGCAGGCGACGTCGTCCATCCAAATCCTGCCTGTGCCTGCGGAGACAAGTCAACAGAGTTTCTCAGGGGGGGGGAAGGGGGAGCACGACTGTGTCTGCCCTCTGCTGGGCCAGCTCGAATCTGGGGCCTTCCAGCTGCCCTCTCTACCCCACAAAAACCCCATACTTATTTCTAGGTTCAGTTTCTTGAGGACAGAATCCCCCTAATCCGTGGTGATGCTGGGAGTGTCTACAACTGTCTTCTGCATGTCAGGCATCCTACACGTATGTGCTTCCTCTGTCCTCACCATGGTGCTGTGAGGTAGGTATTCATAAACCCATTTTATAGATGGGAAAACTGAGGCGCAGAGAGCAACGGTGCAAGGTCGCTCAGCGTGTAAGGCACAGAGTCTGAACCCAAAGCCAAGTCTTGCTGCCTCCGGGGCCCGTGCTTTGTGTGAGACGCTGCTCAGCGTTTGAGATGCACTGTCTCTCAGTATTGTCAGGCAGGACCTAACTAGAGGGACAATGTCACACTTGTCAGGCAGGACCTAACCAGAGGGACAAAGTCACACAGATCCTGGACTGTCCCGGTGCCCCAGAGCCAAGCCTGTCAGTCCCAGCATCGCTGCTGATCTTCTGAGGGTTACAGCAGCTGGGCTCATTCTGTCACCCCAGCAAAACGATGGCTCTGGAACGGCAAGGGAGCCGGAATTCCACACTAACAGCAGTTGTAGATTTAAGGATACACAGGAGCATCCCTAAACCATAGTAATGAGTTAGTTCTCTACACACAAGGTCCCTAAGACAATCCATTTGACAGCTTTCCCTGCAGCCAGCCCTGTTAACCCAGCTCCTAAGGACCAACCAGCTGGTGTGACAGTGCCACGCAGGGGCCCTACTGCTTTCGTGGGCCCCCCGGGTTTGCACCTGAGCCTGCAAGGCACACACTCGGCACTGAGGTCGCTCAGTGAACAGCAGGGGGACCGGGCGGCTGGGCAGCCCCCAAGAGTGACTGGAGAGGACTTGTCTAGGGTGAGGGGGGCCAGCAGATAGGGGAGTGGGCTGCACAGACGTCACCGCGGGGCTTCACTGAAGAGCTGACAGGGTCATCGCCTGTGGTTCTCGTGGGCTCTCTGGGCTGACGGCTCTGCCTGGCCCCAGATGGTGGGAGCCCATTTGGAAGCCCCCTGGAAGGATCTCTGAGCCCCAGGGGTCCCACGGAAGCAGGGCTGGAGCCTCACCGCTCAAGTGAGGTGTTGGACCCGCGGCATCTGCGTCACCAGGAGTGTTAGAACCGCAGGACCTCGGGGCCCGCCCGAGCCCTCGTGTACAAGTTGCTACTTTCCTTACAAAGCGTGTCCAGGGAACATCTCAGCCTGCTCACCTCTGACTGAATCTACCGCGGGCTCTAAGTGGCTTAGACGGCTTTTTGTTATGCAGGGATTTTCAGCATCTGTTGTCATGGGATTGCCATGGAGTGAATTTGGGGACAGAGCAGGGAGGGGCGGCCTTCTTCCACCGCCTTCTTGGACGTTGTCCCTTCTCCAGAGCCTCCTCCTGGCCTGGGCAGCCGAGGCTCTTACACAATAAGCCCTTTGAGGCAGAGAGCAATCATTTGCAGATTAAACGTCTCCTGGAAAACACATCGGTTTACAAATTACCCAGGAAGAGGCTGCAGGCCCAAGGGCTCTGTGGGATTAGTCCCACCCAAAGCAAATACAGGAGAATGACAAAGAAGGAACAGGCCCAAGGTCACCCAGCCTAAATGCATATATAGGATCTAGAAACTCAACTCTAGCTGCCGTGTAGCCAGGGAGTTCTGGCTAACGTCCCATCATGGACGGGTCAGTAAAATGGAACACGGTCATTAAGTGAGTGACAGTGAATCTCCGCAGTGACAATAGCAGCATGGGCGTCACTGAAGGAGAATTTATCCAACACACCCTCTCTGTTCCTCACACCATGTCACAGAGGCTAGACTCCGCCAGCTGCAGCTTCCAGTCATTGCAGGAGCTTCAGAACTGACATCTGATTGCTCCAAGTGTGGCTCGAGGACCAGAAATGCAGAGTCTGGGGCCCCACGTGGACCCGCATCAGCACCTGCATCCTAACAAGGTCCCGGGACGGGCGAGGCACTTGCTCATCTGGCTCTAGGGTAGATCTGTGCTTCCACACGGGCTGTCTCTTTTCAGCTACGCGACAAAGCCCCGTCAGGCAAGCAGGGTGGGTCCTATGCTCCCCGTTTTACAGATGAGAAAAACGAAGCAAAGGTGCCGTTTTATCTAGAGGAGGCCACGCTGAGACCAGAGCCCCGGCTGCCTGATGCTGGCGGTACTAGGAGCCGTGTGAAGCGGATGCTGCTTGGGTGAGTGTAGATTTTATTTTAGCCGTTTCATCCATTCATTCCACAAATAACTCAGGGCCTCCTGGGGGCTCAGGACTATTACGAATGTTTGGAATATTTCAGTGAACAAAAAAAGACAAAACAAAAGCAATAAATCTCTGCCTCACCGAGCTAATGTTCTATATGTTTATTTAGAGTAATATTAATAGTAGGAATAAGTTACACTGAACCCTGCAGGCTTCCATCTGGGTCTCTCGGGCAGGCAGGACAGATATTTACTAATAACAGATGTTCACAGAAGAAAACTGAGGCCCCAGAAAGATTGAGTGACACGTCCACTGTCCCATAACTACTGAGGGGAAGAGGCCACAACTTGGCCTCTGATGCCCGGCCAGCCCAGTCCTTGCTCCTTACACAACAAAGTCTGCGGCCTCATGCCTGTTTTTGTAAATAAAGTTTTATTGGAACATGGCCCCATTGTTTGATTAGATACTGTCTATGGTTGCTTTCCTGCTACAACTACAGAAATGAGTAGCTGTGACAGAGACCACCTGGCCCACAAAGCTTAAAATATTTATTACCTAGCCCTTTACAGAAAATGTTGGCTGAGCCTTGCACTAAGCCACCTCCCAGTACTGGAGTCTTATCTTAGGAAAAGGGGCAAAAATGGTAAAAATGATATAGTTATTAACAGAAGTGAATACTCTCAACCCTCCACCATCCACTCTGCCCTACAAATTTGTCTGATGTCCACCCATCCTTACCTCCTGTCTGTCTGTCCCTCTCATTGGGGGATGTTCCCTGCTGGTCTGAGGCCATTCCCCTGCACCCCTTCCCCCGTGCTAGATCCCACTCCCACCCGTGACCTCTAGAACCCACTCCCGCCATCACCCCTCCACCTCCACATTTGTGTCGCTCCCTCTCTAATGCCTCCTGGACCAATTCAAAATTTAAAACATCTTCAACGCTCTCCCATTTGGGTCTTTCCTTGTTTTTCCCCAGAGAAACAGATAATTTGATTACTAAGCCCTGTCCAGGAAAAATTTTTATGGTGCCAGACCCCTGGGAGAACTGCCAGAGATTGAGGACATCTTATATTACACTGGGCAGGACTCGGGTCAGGCAGACACTGGGATCCCTCCGCTCCCTCCCTTCCTTCCTTCCCACATTTATCCAGTTCCAATTATGTCCCAAGCATAGTGTTGGGTTTTGGAGCTATAAGCTAAAGCCCTCAAGATGTTTGCAAATATATCATCGACCAGGAGAGGTGCTATGACAGAGAAGTGCACAGAGGACACTGTGGGAGCAGAGATTAGGGGTGCTCGCATCATGGGGGAGACGATGGAAGTAGCCAGAAAGCTTCCCTCCAGAGACAGTAACTGGGCTGACTTTAAAAGCTGGGTAGGAGTTCCCTGGCTGGAGAGGGAGGGAAAGGCCTTCCAGCGGGAGGATGGCATGTGAGAAGATGAGACAGCATTATCCGTGCCCCAAGGGCCACAGCAGATGCACAGGACAGGACAGGGTGACAACGTGTGGGGTGGGCAGTGGGTGGGTCAAGAAAGGCCTTGGGTGTGGAACTAAAGAACCAGACTTGGTCGAGAGAACAAGAAAGATGCACTGAGGATCCAGGCAGGGAGGGACCAGAAAGACCCAGCAGCACGAGGAGGAAGGCCACAGGAGCCAGCCTGCAGGTGTGGTGGCCGCAGCAGGGTAGCTCATGGAGGATCAGAGCCTCTGCTACATCCACTTCCACTGACACCCACCTCCACCCGACACCCGCAGAGAAGTGGGCCCACGCTGCCTGCATTGAGCTAATTGCTTGACATGCAGGGTCCCATTCAACAATTGCAATAGTTCTGACACAGTGGAGAACTGAAGCTGAGCTTAGCCAGCCAGTAAGCAGCCCCGGGATCCTGCCATGGGGGGCTTGAGTCCAGAGCCTGGGCTCCACCCACGGCTCTCCCCGTCCAAGCAGGAATGAGGGTGGGCACAGGTGAGTAGGACGCTGGAGGGTGTGGGCGGTGGCCATCCATGGCTCAGCCGCTGCCAGGAGACGTGGGCCTGTCCTCCCCTCAGCCCCACGGCTGCTGCACCCTCAGAGCCCTAAGGACACTGCTGAGAATCCCCCTCTGAATTGCACATGCCGTCCTCAGCACCGGGCTTGTCAGCTCTGTCCCCCAGCCCTGCACCCCTCGCCTGGCCCATGGAAGGTGCCCGAAAACTGCTTGTGGAGGGAAGGAAGAGACGGTGGGTGCAGCCTGGGCTGGCAGAGAGAGCACCAGGAGGCCGTGGCTGTGCCAGGCCTGCCCTGCCCGGGCCCCCATGTCCCTCTGTGCACCGTTAGTGCCACCCGGCCTGCTTCCCAGCCAACGTCTTGAACAGCACACGAGTGAGATCAGTCAGTGCACTACGATGGGGACATAGTGCTGCGAAGTTTTTTCTACAAATGTTTCACTTCCACTTAGGTTTCCCAACCTCTCTGTGCCTCGGTTTCCTCATGTGAAAACCAGGGGTGGAATCTGTGTCTCCTTCCCAGCACTGTGTGGATGTGATGAGTGAACACTTGTCACGTGTTTAGAACATAGTTCTGTGCAAGAGTTAAATAGTAACAAAACCGTGGCAGAGACAAGAGAGCAGTTACAGAGATCTGAAGAGCCGGTGGGCGGGAGACCAGACCTGCGCGGGAGACAGGACGGGGGAGCCAGGACCAGCACGGGGAATAGACAGACAGAGAAGGAAGAAATGAAGACAACTGGAGACAGTTGCCTGGGGGACAGCGAGTTCCCGCTGCAGAAGTATCTGGGGCCAGGCCAGGTGACACTTGGCAGAATCGTAGTCGAGGGGGCTCAGGCTTTGGAGCGGCCCGTCCTAGGCTCCGGAGCCTTACCTTGCCCGAAGCGGGCGGTCCGGTACACCTCCTCCACGCCGCGGAAGCCCAGCATGCGGCACACCACGTCCCCGTCCTTCTTGTCCCAGCCGTCGTCGCACACGGTGCCCCAGCGCCGGTCGTGGTACACCTCCACGCGGCCCTCGTGCGGGCCCGAGCCGTTCACCAGGCGGATCAGCATCGGGGCCTCCACGACACCTGTGGGAGCAGCGGCCGTCACCACTCGGCTCCGGCACAGCGGGGCCGCCCTGGGACCTCCTCTGCCTCCCCTCCACCCCCGGGAAGGAGGCAGAGAGGCTGGGGCTCCAGCCACGGTAGGACCTGGGCCCCAAATCACCCTGTGTCCCTCCAGCCCTCTGTCAGCCTCCCCCACTCCCCACCTTTTTTCCAAGAGCTTTTTTTTAGAGAGCAGTTTTAGGTTGACAGCAAAGTCTGAAGGCACAGAGAGGCCCCATGCACCCCCACGCCCCCAAGCACAGCCTCCCCACCGCCAGCACCCCCCAGAGGGGAGCATTTGATGCCATCGTGGAACCTACACCAACACGTCCCTGTCACCCAAAGCCCAGAGTTTACACCAGGGCTCCCTCCCAGTGTTGTGCCTTCTGTGCCTTTGGACAGATGTATAATGATGTGACTTCATCCTTACAGAATCCTACAGAACATTCTCACTGCCCTGAAAATCCTCTGAGCTCCCTCTCTCCCTCCCTCCCTCCCCTGACCTGCGGCAACCCCTGATCTTTTACTGTCTCCACACTTTCGCCTTCTCCACAATGTCGCGGTTGGACTCATACAGAAAGGAGCCTTTTTAGATTGGCTTCTTTGACTTAGTGCTGTGCATTTGAGTCTCATCTGCAACTCTTCATGGCTGAGCTTCCTCAGTTGATGAGATATTGGAGTGGTCAGTGGGTCTGGAGTCTGGCTGCACTTCAAGGCCATTAGGAACGCCAGATTCCTGGGACAGCTCAGACCGACTGCATCAGTCTTGGTGGCAGGAGGCAGGGGGCTGGATCTTTCCAAATACGCCAGGTGATTCGGAGGGAACTGGCCTGTGGACGAGCGTTTGGGAGAGCCGGACTCGGTGATCAGTGAGGCTCCTTCCAGCTTCAACCCTCGGGGACTCCAAGGCCAGGGAAGAGGTCAAGATCGTTGTTTTTTGCAGCCAGAAACCACCCAGAACATGAGGGTGGGGGTGGCAGACACTGAACTGTGACCTGTGATAAGTGGGTCACACAGTACAGGAAACCCCCTCGTGAACTGCCAGAGAGAACAGCAAACCCGCCAGAGTGCTGCTCCCAGTGGGCACTGCACCCCTGCACTTCTTCTTTCATCTGGCAAGGCGGGCTGGGGACTCCCCCTTCTAACAGCTGTGACGTGGCAAAGGCCTTCACCTGCCCCTGCGGGAGACGGCAGCCTGACATCTGTGCCCATGAGACAAGGAGAGAACTCAGAACGAGCCACGTGCCTGGGCTAGGGAAACCCCAGAATGTTCTGCGCAGGGGACCAAGGAACCACACCGTCCCCAAGATGCTGGAAGACTTCAGCGTGATGACTTTGAAAGGCCCCTGTCACTATTTAGTGCATCGGCTGTGGATCCTTCAGCCCTGACCGGGTAGATGACCCTTCTCCCCGTACAGACTGGACTGCAAACGCAGCCTCCTGCAGGCTGTCAAAAAACAGGCGGAGGATGAACAAAAGAACATAAAAATCTGGAGAAGGAGAGCGCGGAGAGAGGCCGGAGGCCAGAGGCCGAGGCTGAGACAAGAGACTCCCTGGGAGCCGTCAGGACAAGCTAGCCTGGAGCCGGCAGCATCCGGAGGGGCCGGCCACCTCTTGGGGGCCCTGGGGGGGCTGGGGCTGAGTCGTCAGCCTTGGCTTCTCACAGACCCCCTCTGCCCACACCGTGTCACATGGCAGTGGCCAGCCGGCCAGCCTCCACTCACTCTGCGCTCTGGCTTTTTACCCAAGTAAGCGACCGAGGGTCTGCTGGAGAGCTGTGGGCACACGCGTGACCAAAGTCCCTGCCCGCATGGAGCCGCCGTTCTAGGGGGAGACTAGCAGCAAGGTGAGTAAGCAAACAACAGCCACAGCCGTGGCCAGGCAGCGGCGAGGGCACAGGGGGGAGCGGGGCAGGGGCTCGAGTGGAGGGCGAGGGCGGGTGCCCCTTGGATGGAGACCTAAGTGCTAAGGAAGGACACGGACTCCCCACCTCACAAGAACCCCTCTCTGGCCTAAGCTTTTCCTGTCCTATAGATCTCAGCTTACATGTCCCTTCTCCCAAAAAGCCTTCCCTAGTCCCCACACCTGGGAGGGGGTGTCCCTTCTAGGGATATATACTTATTCCTTCATATCATAATTGCCTCTTTGCCGTCTTGGGACACGGGGAGCAGCCCCCCCCAAGGATCACGTGCCTGATACGGTCGGTGCCTGGTGCGCTGAGGTACCCGGACAAACTCAGCCAATGACGGGGACCCAGGTGGGCAGGAGCTGTCTGGAGGACACATCTCCCCAGAGTCCAGGGCTGTGGGCTCCTCACTACGTCACACAGCCCTTCTAGTCACCGGCTTGCTGGCTTCTCCTTGTGACATGGCTCTGGGTTCTGCACCCAGAGCTCAGGCTGTGGGTGCAATGACCACACGTGCCAAATGACAGAACAGGGATGTGGTCTGTCATGTGGTTATGGTGGGTGCTGGAGGAAGTCTGGGAAATGTCACTTGGAGGCTGAAATATTGAAATTCCCAGGAGGTTTCAATGTATGTGGAATGACAGAAGAATATTTGGAAACAGGACAACTTTAAAAAAAGTAAAACACATGGTGATCATCATGATGGGACTCAGAGCATCAACTGCAAGGCCCAGGGCCCGAGCTCCCCGGGCACCAGGCAAGGTCATGGCCCCCAGGACTCCCGTGGTCCCCTAGTGGGGACCCCCCGCACCAGGACCACGTTGCTCTCAGGGCTGACAAGTGCCCAGGAGGGGGGGGAAGAACCAGTGAGCACCTGGCCGAGGCTGGAAGAGGCACCACCCACCAGACCCCAGTGTCGGTTCATCGGGCACGGGAGCCTGGTCCTCGTCAGGCATCCCCAGACCCAGGGCTCCCCGCCATGGGGCAGCACCTCCTGCCCACGGGGTCAGCAAACGCTGCCTGCCCAAAGGGGGCAAAATGATCCTGGAAGCCACATCGTCTGACCTGGACTCATGCAAATCCGATGGCACATTTTGCTGTAGCTCAGTCTTACAGAGCATGGCCCTAAGCTGTGGTTCTTTGCACGCTTTCCCCCCACTAACAAAATCTCAGCTGCCGCAACCTCTGTGGGAAACCGCAGACTGAGGTTTGATCTGCTTATGGCATAGACTGCCCCGATTCAGGAACTCGGACCGTCCGGGGGGCTTCTCCACCAACAGTGTCTCTGGCCTCCTTTGCCCTGAAGAGCTATGGGGGGTGGGGGGTGGGGGGTGACAGGCGGGAGCCTTCCCCAGGCCTGAGCAATGATGCCGCCTCCAGCAACGCACTCGGGGGTTCACCACACACCCTCCGACAGCGACCCCCTCTCCAGCCTGAGAAGGACGTCACGACTTGTTCAGAGGTTTAGGTTTCTGCGGGCAGAGGGTTTAAACTCTGCCTTTTCCCAGCAGTTTCTGCCCCCAGGCAAAGCTTTCCCACCAAGCAACCAACCACGCTCAGAAATGCTCTCGGCCGCAGATACGTCAGCCCCTACTTAACCAGACGGGTGCCTGAGAGGTGACCTCAGCCTGGTTTGCGACCCCCCACCCCTCAGGACACTTCTTGCTAGTCCAGGGAGCTCAGGCGCTCCACCAGGGTGGTCCCTGCAGGGCACTGGGGCTCCTTGCATGTGACAGCGGAGGAAAACAGGAGGCAGGTTCCTGACTGTCTAAAACTCAGGCCTGTTGCAACAAGGGACAGTCCAGTGAGGGGCCAAATGGCGAGGACACTCACGATGAATGACAGGACCCAGGCTTCCAACGCTGCAGCCACTTCCCCTAATAACATTGACCGGGAGGCTCTCATGGAAAATCCTTCCTGAGCAAACGGAGGTCAGCAAGCCCCAGGGAAGCCCTGTCCCCCACCAGCCCGATGTGGGGTATGGTTTGGATTCACCGGGTGAAGAACAGGGCACTTCCTTTTGTCCTGTGTCCCTAGAGACTGCGCTCTTCCTGTCCACGTGCCCACAATTTGCAAGTTGAGAGGGCAGTACTGACTGCAAGGCTGGCCCCACCGGCTTTGGGCACGCACGGCTCTGGCACGTTCCACCTCTTGGCTGGAGAACCCGAGCTTAAGGGAAACTGAGTAGCTGTTCCTCACCCAAAAAAGGGAGGCCAGGTGGGGGCTGTTTGAACTTGACAGCTTGTCCCAATCCTCAGCCCACAAGTCTCGGGCAGGGCTTTTCTTGCACCCCCACCCCGCCTGCCACAGCAGGGACACCCAGATGTCCACAGGGCTGGGTCTCTGTTCCTCTTTGCCCTGCTGGCCCAGAATCGGGGAACCCTGGGCCCTACAACACCCTATGGCAAAGGGTCTCCCCTTTTGTACAGAGAAGCAGACAGGGAAAGGTGCTTCCAAATCAAAGTCCAGACCAGAAGCCTCACTGCCTGGTCTTGCTGTGTAACCGGAAGAGAGAAAAGTGACGAGTGACAGTGACATGAGGGAACCCAGGGCGGGAGACGGGGCCCGTCTGGCTGGGCGGCCTCCCGCCGTCTCCCAGATCAAGGGACTCATCATTTCAGCCACAAGTTTTCTGCATTGTCAGTGTTTCCAACCTCTGCGTGGGGCTTTCTGCCTCGCTGCAGCCCAGGCCACAGGACCCCTCCCCACTGCCCAGGCCACCCTGGGACCAACCCTGTGGCCCTCCCTCAGCCACCCTCCTGCAGCAGGCCCCGGATCTCTTAGACCCTGACCCGGCTCCCCAGGAGAGAGGGCGGGGCCAGGTCAGAGAGAGGACCGTGCTGTGGATCCGGAGCGGGAAGCTGGTGTTGCCCGAGGCCAGCACCCACAACAGCTTCCGTCAGCCTAGTTGTGGGCGACAGATGTCCCATCGCTTAGTGCTTGGAGCTGCTTTTAAGTCATTGTGACACAGTCTTTGGGCTGTCCAATGACCACAAATGACAGAGCAGCATAAAATTTGCCAGCTGGCAGAGACCTGAAGATGATGCAATTCGTGCTCTTCACGTGGCACACGCGGGAGCAGAGGCCCAGAGAGGGGACATGCCTCACCACGTCACCCCACAGCTGGTAGAAGAGCTGGGGCCGGAACCTGAGACTTAACCCCTGGGCCAGTTCTCCATCTACACCCCCCCTTTCTTTCCGGGGTCCTTCACTCTTCATAAGATCTCTGGGCAGGGCCCACTAACCTGCTTCCCGGCTTCAATGCGAGATGCCATTTGATGCGGCAGTTCCATGAAAAGCCACGACTTTAACCCCGGAACCGCAATGCTTCTACCTACGACTCACCAAGACCGGGAGGGACTGTGATCCTGGCTCCTGCCGAGTACGCATTTCAAAATGAACATGTCAGTGATTCCAGGCAGGGGAAGGAAAACCCAGCCTGAGCTTTTGAAGAAAATAATAATATTCACTGACGTCCAGGGTGATTCTACTTCCTGTGCACAGATTTGGGACCCTAAAAATGCATCATCAGTATGAGTTCTTTACACAGGTCTTTATCAATGTCTGTGTTTCTTTTTCTGTTACTCATTTATTTACCCACCAGAGGCACGTCTGGAATCCCGACCACATTCCAGGGTTGCACTAGGCCTGAGGACACTGGGACAAATAAGTGTTGTCTTTGCCCTTGCATCACTGAAATGAACGAAAGGCTTAAAACGGATAAGAAAGACCATGGAATGTCAGAGTTGGCAGCGAACTCAGGGACTCCCAAGGCCAAACCCTGCATTTGAAGAAGAGGAAACTGAGGTTGACAGAGAGCATAACCCGCTATTCCCGGGATGCCAGATCCCCCTCGTTCTAGCCCCTGCTCCCTCCCCCGCCGGCCACTTTCAGCGAGAAGCCATAATCCCGAGAGGAGCTGGTCTGAAGTTACAGCAGCAGGGCCCGGGGCAGGCGGGCTGGCACCCTCAGACCAGCCGAGCAAGAAAAGCTCTTGATCTGTGAGGGTCACGTGCACACACCCTGTTTTCCCTTAGGAAGAGAGATCATGTCCCATTTGTTCACGGCCCCTCAATGCTTAACATCACGCCTGGCTGGCTGACAGCCTGAAGAATCGTTTGCAGAGTGCACGGCGTTGGGTGGGTGCATGACTTCCTTAGCGGCACGACTGGAATCTCCTTTGAAAGGCCTTGGGACTCCTGTCCCTCTCTGGCTCCAGTGTTAACCGTCAGTGCCTGGCTGTTCAGCATAGGTGCCGTGCCCGCCCCCAGGTCCCCCCACCTCCCGGTGGGAGGGGCAGGAACGGTGCTGCCCCAGCCTGCAGACCGTGGAGTCAGTCAGCCCCGCTGGAGAAGAGTCCCTGTGGCGGTGGCTCCCGAATGGTGGCCTCGGATTCTGAACGACCTTCTCACTCCACCTCTGCAAAGCCCACAGGTATTATGGAACCTGGTCCTCCAAAGTCTCCTCAGGGGTCCTCACAAGAAACCCCCTTTACTTGAAGTGACCCGGGTGAGTCCCTGGTCCTTGCCATCAGAAAAGCCCAAAGAGAGCACCCGTGAATCCCACCACGGGCCCACCTACGGGCTGATCCGCTACTTGCCTCCTCGGCCACCGGGAGGTCAGGGAATTGGGATGGAATCGAACACGGTTGTGGTGATTCCTGGGAGGAGGAGACTCGAGAGGGTGGAAGCTGCCTTGTTCTGGACTCAGAATCAGGGTTGGGATCTGGCTCCACCACCAGCCAGATGTGACCTCTCCACACTGACCCTCTTATTGAAATGGGTATGACGGTGGCCGTTGGGGACAGCAGGGGGTCAAAGACTTGGCACATCATGGGCATCCATAGCCGTGAGCGCCCACGCTGGCCGCCCGGCAGTCTGCCCAGCAGGGCATGGGACCTCTGAGGGTCCATGCGTCGCCAAGGACGGCTTGGACACCAGTGGCCGAGTAGGATCGTATCCTTGAAAGCCTCTTTGTCCCCGTGGGGAGTGGGAGCGAAGTGCTCACAAGCCAGCTGGATTAGTCTCCTGACTTCCTCTGGGCTCCCCAGGGCTCCGCTCCTGGCTCCTCAGCATATTAGGGGAGGGGGGACAAGGACGTCCCACGAGGCAGAAGACCGGCTCCTGCTGTCAGCAACTTTCTGCACAGGATGCAAACTGGATGGGACTCGTTAAGCAAGGCAGCTCTGGAATGGTCCGGGAGGGCTGAGGCCACTCTCCGGCTCCCGGCTCAGGCCTTACGAACCTTCCTGCATGTGGGGATTCTCCTCCCAAAACAGACATTTCTTTGCTCTCTCTGTCTTGTAAATACTCAGGCAGGACGGCAGGGGCCCGGGCAAAGCAGGCGGGGGCTCACCCAGAGCCCCAGAGCTGGAGGGCGCCTTGGACCCTGGAGCTGTCCTCCCCCACTTCAAGTGCGGGAACCCTGTCCTCGCTGTGCCACGCCTGACAGCTGCTCGTCCTGCCGCAGGGAATGGAAGGGAACTTGGCAGGGTCTCTGGGGAATCTGCTGCAGGATTTTAAAACCAGCATCTGGTTTCATTTAGGAGACACTGGCATCTCTGGGTGTCCGCAGTGTGTTTTTATCTGATTATGCTCTCCCTCATTTTACACCGTGTGCTCTGGGTTTCACAGCTCTAATTGGGGAGTGAGAGGAGGAATATCCTTCTCTTTCTCCCAGCAAGTGGCTTTATTACTGGGAGGGCCACTTAGTGGCCGGTAGCTACCACCTCTCAGAACCGCTCTCCAGGGCTGAGCTAACCTTGGCACTGTCTACTGCCCGCAGGGCTCGTCAACACCCGGCTCAGAGCAGCCTCCAAACCCGACTACAACAAAGCCAAGTCCTGGGCACTGCCCGGGAGAGAGTTCAAGTCACATATGAGCAGGGAGGAGAATTCAAGTCTGTCTACTGAGTTCCCCCTCGCCAGGCACTGTGCAGGGTGCTGAACACATGCATTTTCTCGTGTGTTCTTCCCAACAGCTCCATGAGCTGGTTACTACGGCTCTCATTTAAGAGAAGAGAAAACAGGCCCAGAGAAGTCCTGTACTGTGCCCAGGGTCACACGGGCTGCTACATGGCAGAGTCAGAGAGAAAGAGCAAAGGCCTTTTATTTTCAAACCACAGAGCCGACTCCCAGGCTGAAGACTTAACACAAATATTTACCAACAGCCCTCTCCAAATGTAAAATGATTCTCATCTCTCACAACAGCCTATGTCCTCGGCCGAAGGGAATGAGTCTTAGACTTAAAGCGGCGGTTCCCGTTCCATGTAGGAATCACCTGGGAAGCTCTGACACCCGCCAAAGCGAGGGGCCAGCTCTGAACAATTTGCAGGTGATCTTAATGCACAGAAGCACCGTCAGAGAGGACGGATCTGGGATCAAGCCCTGGCTACACGACTCCCCAAGTTGCTGGGCTTTGCGAGAAATGCAGATAGATGTCACCTCTTCTGGGAAGGTTTCCCTGACCCATGGCCCAAGATGTGCTCCCCACAGACGAGAAATATTGCACTGCAACTCCCTCTTCCTCCTCTCCATGCACCCCCAGGGCAAGCTCCCTGAAGGTGCAGCGTTCAGCATCCTTGTGGTTCTCGGTCTCACCCCCTCTTGCAAACAGACGCACTCGCAGCGCACAGCAAATCGTGTGGAATGAACGAGCGGGTGAACGAATGGATGAGCGACGCTCGCAGCACTTCAAGGGGCTCTGAGAATGGAACCGATCACCATATACCCCAGAACCCGCTTGGCAGTGCATCACAAGGGCCCTAAAGCTCGGGGAACTTTGCTTCTAAAGGAAAGCAGAGGAGAAAAAACCCACCCTAAGCCTGGAATATCACAGCTCCTCTATGTTTGTGTCCCCTGCCTCCCAGTCCCCCTGCCAAAGCAAAACAAGAGGGAAGAGAGGAGGTTGTGGAGCACAGAAATAAACACTTGGGGCTGGGAAAATAGGCTCTGATTTTCTGCAGCTGCAGAGTAGAGCCCCAGGGATAATTTGGACCATCTGCCCATTAAGGAAGTTGAACTTTCATTCTCTTGTAAAGAAAGAACTCCCCATGCCCCCAGCCGGCCCGCAGCACGGGGGCTCTGTGGCCCCACCTTCCTGAGACCGAGGTGACAGTGCTCAACGGGAAATGTGATCCATATGGGAAGGACAGGAGCCATCCCAACAGCAAAATAAGGAATTTCTGGTCCGGCTCTCCTGCAGGGCATTGCTTTCAAAGTGCGGTCTGGCCTGTGGGTGTGCGTTATAAAATGCGATTTCCTGATGGGAATCTGCCCTTAACTTAATAGGGTCCTTTGCGACTCTTCAAAGCACTTTTATTAGCCGGTCTCATTTGGTGTTTTCAGCCCTGCCCTAAGGTGGGTGGTGGGAGCCCCGTTTTATGGGGGACAAAGCTGAGACCCAGAGAAGGGAAGTGACTTTCTCCAGGTCACGTGATAAAGGGGCCACAGCCGGCCCACACGGATGTTTCCACCGCTGTCCTGCGTCTCTGCTGGGGTCACACAGGGTGCTCGGGACCTTGTTGGGCAGAAGCAACAGAGATATCTCCCGGGTTGTCATCGCTCTGATGAGCCACCCTGGACTCTGTAACTGTGAACTCACTCCTTTGTCTCCCCAACTGTGTTTTATATTCTTTGGAAAGTGGGAGTTTGTCTGATCTGATTTTGCTATTCCTGGCTGCCTGGTGTTCAATAAAAACCTGTCAGATCGAATAATAAATGAAGAGTTTCCCTGCCCGGCCCTGCATGGGGAGCTCACCCCGCTGCGGCGGGAGGATGTCATTAAGGCCCAGAAGCTCTGCTCCGAGTGGGGTTTGCAGGAATTTCCTGGGTGGCCTGGGAGGACAAGCCAGTCCTTTTCCTCCCTTTTGCTCCCAGGCCTCTCGAAGGGCCGTGAGAGGTCGGAGTCAACAGGCATTTAGGACCAGAAAGAATCCTGGCCCTGCTGAAGGCCCGTTTTATCAGGCCTGTAGCCCTCCTGGCAAACACCCCGGAGCAGGTGCTGGCATTTACAAAGCTCCTTCTCAAAAGCTTTGCGGACCAACCCTTGTTTTTATCTCCAGGCCTGGGGCTAGTGGCCTTTCCTGGGGGGCTTGTTTATCCCCCCTGCCTTCACTCACCCTGTCCGCACCCTGCCCTGGGGTTCCTTTCTCAGTGCTGCTCCTCCAGGTCCTAGGTCTGAGCCCCTGCCTGGGATGCTTCTCAGCCCTGAGCCGCAGGAAGTCCTCAGAGGCAGGCGCTGCCTGGAGAAGAGGTTCGCCACTCTCTCACTCCGTGGCCTCGGGCAAGGAATTTAACCTCTCAGGCGGTTTCCTCCTCTGTCAGCTGGGGGAATGGCACATGCCTCAGTGAGTTATTCTGAAAGACCAGAGCTCAGTGACTGGGGTGGTCGGGCTCAACAGTAGTGAACTCAGTATAATCCCAACGATCGTGGTGGGGAACCAGGGCACTGTGGCAAGTGGCTTGTGTGGCTTCTGAGTCAGCGAGGAAGCCAGCCACATGCGCCCCCTGCCACAGCCGGCTCAGGACCTCCCCACGAGGGCTGGGCTCTGCCTGCCCTTCCTCCTTCCGTCTGAGTTGGACAAACAGCTCCCTGAAGAAAAGAGGCTGAAATGCAGGGACAGCAAGTCCAGCTAGATAGCTGCTCCCGAGCACCCCGAGGGGTGTCTTCCACGGACAGGAGGGGACATGGAGCTGTGACGTTAATGCAGTGGCAGCCACAGCCGACCCACTTACATCAAAGGCACCTGGGGACCCCCCCACCAGCCTTAATCCGAGCTCCTACAGCCCCGTCACCTCCCAGCACAACCGAGAGCTCAGGGTCACGGGGATTAAGAACAATTCCCAAGTGTGTCTGAAATGTTTCCTACATAAACAAACCGTTCCTGGCTTTAATGTGTACATCTCAACCTAGTCTCCATGTTTCTTCGTACAAAACCCACACCAAAGATCCAAATTTCACTACTTCTGTGCTTTCAAGGCATTGTTCTTGTAGAAAATTTCTGCACTCACCTTTAGTTTGAGGTTTGAATCCTAAAAAGAGTTTTCTTGCAGGGCAAATCCCAGAAACCACTGCCTGTCTGCTTAAGGGTAAAACTGGTTACCTTGACCTGCAAGCACACAATGCCCCACGAGGGCAACAGTCAAAGCCGGGCAGCCGCACGGGCACACCTGACCGCCCCCTACAAACACCGCCCTGATTATTTTCTTCCAGCTAGTAGTCCTCAGGCTCCGGCCCTGGCTCCTGCTTTCACTTAGCACACACTCAGAAGACAAATATTAGTGGTCCTGTTAATGACCTCTTAGGATTACCAAGTGGGGACTTCGTTTCTCCTGCCTAAGCATATTCTCCTCGCCGGGGCACAGGCCCAGCACTTGTGTCTCCCGCTCTGGCCGGGGATGCTGAAATGCCTCCCCCCAACACCCCTCCACCTGCCCTCATTTTACCACCGGACCTCTTTAAGGGGCCTTTAATTTTTCCAGGTCCTCTTGAATTTGTGTGAAGCCATCAAACCAAGCACAACACAGATTAACTGGAATTGAACTGTTTTCTGCACACAGCGTCGTGAAAGCTCTCCTGGAAGGGGTCAGGGAGAGTCACTGGATTTCTTTCTGGAAGGCTTAGGGTAGGGTCTTGGCAAACTGGAATGCCTGGAGGCCAGATCCTGTCCTCTGCACAGAACAGGGGAGAAAAGAGGAAATTGTGGCTGGGGAGGCTGAGGGACTGGCCTCGGGGCCACACAGCCAGTCGGGTCAGGAGGGGACTCGGATCTCAGTTTGCTTCGGTGATATTGTGATATAGTAAGAAATACACATTTGGTCTTCACTCCAGCTCCTGGCCAGAGCTCCTGAAATTCTTGTAACTTCCTAGTGATAAGTGTGATAGGTGCATCTTTTATTATAATATTTGCTTTTTGTCCTTACTCCTGAAATAGCCCTGGAGCATCCTTTGTTATTTATAATAAGCCCCTTTCAACCCCACCGGAGTTTATGTTAATGAGGTGACCTTTGGAAAGCCCCTAAGGATTGGGGGCAGGGGCTGGTTGTCAGGGGTTTCACCTGAGCAGAGGGTTGGAACTTTCAGCCCCACCTCCCATGAGAGAAGAGGGGCTGGAGATTGCGTTCAATCACCAGTGGCCAAAGATTTAATCAATCGTGCTTATGCAATGACGCCTCCACAAAAACCCCCAAGGACAGAGTTCAGGGAACACCTGGGTGGCCGATCACCTGCAGGTGCCTGGAGGGGGGCACGCCCAGGAAGGGGGTGGGAGCTCTGGGCCCCTCCTCCCATTCCCTTCCCTGCACATCTCTCCACCTGCTGTTCCTGAGTGGAATCCTTTATAATAAACTGATAAACATAACTGCTTTCCCACATTCTGTGAGTCATTCTAGCAAATGATCGAACCTGCAGAGGGGGTCATGGAACCTCCAGTTTACAGCCAGTTGGTCAGAAGTTCCGGAGGCTCAGACTTGCAACTGCAGCTGAAGGCACACCTGCTGTGCTCAGTGTCCACGGTCACCACGCGGGTAAAGGCAAGCAAAGGGGGGAAGGTGGCCCAACCGGGCCTGTCTCAGAGCCACAGAGGCAGGTTAAGGCGGCCAAAGCCTGGCGAAATTAAGAGCAAAATCTGAAACAGAGGAGAGGACCTTAAAACAGTAACTGAGAATTGCTAAGAGATTAGCACCTTCTTACTAAATAAACCACTAAGAAGAAACACAGTGGCCCACGAGGACCCAGGCTGAACAGAACAAAAGATGGCAGCACAAGGTGTGAGAGTGTGGACTCCAGGCCAGACAGACGTGATGCTGTCCTGGCTCCGTCCCTTACAGACTCCGGTGACCGAGGGAAAGTTCCTAATCCTCCCCACCCTCCGCCTCCTCATCTGTCTAACACGGACGTGATCTGCCTCCCGAACAGCCTTGTGAGAACTAAGTGACGTGATGAGCATGGAAGCGTCACTATGCACAGCACCGGGCACAAGTTTAATAATAGTATAATATCATGGGAGTGGATAATGTTTCTTAGAAGTGCGGCTCGCTCTTACGTCTTGTCGTTGCTGCAGTATGAAAGTTATGTAAGAAATTGAGGACGTATGTGTGGTTAAATCAATAAAGAAATATATTTGCATATAAAAGGTGCAGTGGCTTTTATGGAGGTGCCCAAGATGAGGCTAACTTTTGTTAGCCCGGGGCACCTGGTGCAGCCAACGCCAGGCACAGAGATGGAAGGAAAGAAGCCCACAGACCCTAAAGCGCTCTCTTTGCCACTTTCATTCTAAAATATAGAAACATCTCAGCAACTATGGGAAAAACTGTCTAGAAACTCCCTCCCCTGGTTATTTTTGAGTTGACACCGCACACTGGGCCCCCCCCAAACTTACTTCCCTAAATATTGAAAACATGCAAAAAGCATTAAACATCTTTCAAGTGCTCTGAGCCACCGATGGTAACTAACAACAAGCGCTGGTTTAGAATTCACCCGTGTCATCTGCATATTTTTTTCCATGTGAAACCAAATTGAGAAAGGTTTTTTTAAGCAATCTGAACTTATATCCTGCTTTAAATTCACACTGTGGGACTTAAACAAAACCGAATCCTTTACCCACCCCTTGCTTGCAAAAATACTATTTATTTTTTTTGCAAACGGACCATATACTAGGGTAAAACAAATATCTTTCTCTCTTGAGATGTGTATATGTAACTTTTTTCTTTTCTTTTTTTTTTTTTTTTTGGCCAAACTTCCAAAAGCCAAACATCTAACAGAATGACTTATCACCCTGGCCCGAGTAAAAAAAAAAAAAAATCTTTGTTTCTCATGGAGCAGGAATCAGGAGATCTGGATTCTAGACCCAAAGTGGCCATGACCCAAGCGGGTGACCTTGGGCCTTCCCTCCGTCTCTCTGTTGCTGGTCTCTGTTCATGGACTGGTGGGGTGGGGTGGGGTGCAGACGCGGAGAGGAGCTGATCTGAAACCCATCCAACCCCCAAAGCCTAGGACTCCGGATCAAAACATGGGTAAACAATGGCAAGAGTTTTGTTCTGAAAAATGTTTTACTATTGACTCAAATGGGTCCTGAGAAGCCTTCTGAGTCGTGCCCTCCTCAAACAAAAGCCTCAGATTTCCATGAGCCAAGGGCGGGGTAGCTACCTTGTTTTCCCACCGATCCCTTTAATGTGGTAACATCCCCGCCTGCTGGAAGTTTAGGTTTCTGCTGCTAAAGGTGTGCACGGAGGGAAAGGTGTGTCTGGGAGAGGTTTAGGGGCCTCAGGCAAGGCCAGGTCACCAGAGACCAGCCCGGCTGGGGGCTCCCTCCCCACAGCACTGGCTTTTGGAGGAGGGCAGCTCCCGGGTGCCGAGAGCTCTTTCTTCCCACGCCGTGGGTCCTGCGCTCAGGCCGCCCCGGGCTCGGGGAGTGACTAAGAAAGCCCCAGACGTGGGCACCGTGTCTGTCAGAATTTCCACACTTTCCTGAAAGATGAGCCTCGGCGCTCTGCTCGGAGCCCGGGTCTCAGGGGTGTCCTTGACGCCTCTGGGCCCCGAGTGCCTCGGAAACATAAGCATGGCTTTGGCGTGGCCAGCGGTGACTGCGGGCGGGGGCTGTGGGAAGACGACCCCCCGCGGCGCACAAACCTCAGCCCTGAGTAGCTTCGGGCTTTCTGGTCAGCCCGAGGCGCTGTCGGGCTACCAGTAAAAGAGGGAATCCCTGGAGATTGTAAGACGCCCGGCCCTACCGCCCGAGGCTGGGGCCTAAGCTTTCGTCCCGGCGTTATCGGAAGTCGGGGGCTGGGTGTCCAGGTTAGAGGAGGAAGGCAGTCCTCCCCCCTGTCCCCCCTGGGCCTCTGGAAGAGGGAAGATGGAGGTGGCCTCCCCGTGCCTGTGTCCTGCCACTCCGTGTGCCCCCTGCTGTGAGCAGCCCCCTGGCAATGCAGCCGTCTCTGCCGAGACCCCCCGCCTTTCAGCTCCTGTGCCCACGGAGACCGTCCGGAGCGGGATGGGGTGGGGAGGGGGTCACACCAGGGAGCAGGAAGGAAAAACGCAGAGCTCTGTGCAAGCTCAGGCCCTCAGCCCCGTGTCTGAGTTCCGGGCTCCAGTGAGGGTGTAGCCTCTTGGCGGCGGGAACGAAAGCCGCAGTCCCCAGGGAGAGCCGTCCAGAGCTGATCTCAGCCTCTCGCCGTGCAGTCACGGGGCTCCAGGGCCAAGTGGATGGGGCGCCCTTCCCCCACACCTCCCCACCCTTCCCGGGGAGCCCCACCACTGTGGCCCTGGCCCCCACCTCCTCACGCCATGCCCCGGCCTTGGAGCCCGGTCCAAGCGCAAAACCCACTGAAGCAAGGTCCACACGGACCAAACCATCCTCCCTAGCAACGGTAACTAACGCCCTGCTAGGTCGGACCTCCGCCGGCCTCTCTCAAGGCAGCTGCAAGAACAGCTGCCCAGGCCGTCCTGACAAGGACCCCTCTGCCATGCGGGCAGCGTTTCTGATCTCCCTCTCCAAGGTCTTCTTTCCACACGGTTCCTCCCTTCCTGCCCACCCCCGGCAGGAGTTGTTTATTTCTCGGAACTAAATGCCACGAGCCTTCTCGGCTACCTCGGCAGCCTCCTTCCAGACGCAGTCAACACACAGAGCAGGAGAAAGCGGCGCCCCGAGGACAACGTTCGGGTCCCAGCCCTTCAGATACAAGAGCCTTAGCCGGGCTCTGGCAGACGGCCTCGTCTAGCCACACTCAGCCAGTCAAGCCCTCGCAGGGGACTCCAGAGACACTGCAAAGCACACAGATTGCTTTGTGGGTTTTAGCGTCTCAGTGAGGTGCGCACGGGAAGTCCGGGATCGGCCTGGGCACTTCCTTGGTTTTCCTCTGCTGGCTCCATCACTCTAGAGGACAAAGTACTGTCACATGCATTGTTCCCATGTGATCTTTAGTCACCGTCCCAGGGCAGGGGAGGGCAGAGGAAGCAGCAGGTAAGTTAAGTGTCCAGGGGCCTTGGGAGGGTCCTTGCCAGGAGCGAGGGCTCCTTCTGGTCCCGGGGTGAAAGTGTCATTTGAAAGACCTACTGAAACCAACCAAGATCGGCCTTAGGGAGGCCCCAGCCTGGGTCCAGCTTGTGACTCTGCAGTGGCGCCTGTCCCTGAGTGTGCACAGAGAACCTGTAACGCAGGCTCTGCTTCCCCGGGCCCAGTCCTCACAGACGCCCATGGAGGGGTATGCGCTTGTGCCCTCACATGGGGTAGCCACATTTCAGAGCCCAGCTAATACGACATGCTGGTTTTTTTTTGTTGTTTTTTTTTTTTTGAAACTTGGCTAGGAGACTGTGTTCACTCTTCTCTGGTATCTCTCCAAGATTCTCCATGTAGCCCTCTGGGGGGAAAATAAACCCCAGAAAAGAGTGGCACAGCTAGGTAAGCTGGCTTCCCTTGCCAACATTTTAGGAAGGACCCCCCATCAGAAAGACGCCCGTTCCTGCCCAAACTCGTGGGGCTGCTTGGGTGACAGCTCCCCCTGTGCCCACAGCATCCAGGGGCCCCAGCAGAATTTCCTTACTGGCATCCCCGGCTCTGTCTCCCTTCTCTCCTTTTTCTCCTTTTGGGCCTCGGTCCCCTAAGAAAAAGAGGAAGAAAACCGGCGTTAGGAATGGAAACAAATCCTAACTGAGACTACAGTGTTATCTGCAGGAGACTTACAAACCCAAGACCAGAGAAACCCTCCGGCAGGAGCCAAGAGGGACTGGGCAGGCCGGGTCAGAGCACACAGCCAGGTCTGCTGCCCGCCCTGGGCACCCGGGATGGGGAGGGGCCCGCTGAGAAAGCCTCACTCCCTCCTAGTTAAAGCACAAAAGAGCAGCATCTACCAGCCTCAAAGGGCACGTGGAATTCAGCAGGAAGAAGACAAAGCAAAGACATTCCCATTCAACAGTCAAGGTTGTAGAAGTCCACATCCAAGCACGAGGACAAACAAGGCAGGGAGGCTTCAGTTACGGAAGAGAGAGGCGGGTTATATATGTCAGGCAGATTTTCCTGTGGGAGAGACCATAACACATGGTGTGAGTTCCCAGGGAACTGTGGAATTTCCTTCCCAGGACATGGTTAAAGGAGCAGACTTCTTTTCCCAGCTGGCATCTCCCTCTACAAAGAAGTAGAAGTCCTGGCACCACTCAGTGGGCATGAAAATGATAAGGGACTTCTATTCCAAAGACCTCCAGAAAGACATCTTATAAATCAAAAGCCCATGGCATACTGTTGGTATAAAACACAAGCCAACAATTTCCAGGGGAGAATGCCAAGGGTGATCCAAGTTTTGAAAAAAATCACAGGCAACCTTATGTGTATACAGGAATGTGCTTAGAAAAATGTCTGGCAGGATGTGCTCCAAGGTGTCTACAGTGGTTACTCTAAAGAGTAAGAACTGAGGGGGCAAAGGGTAAAGGATTCACTTCTCGCTTTTTACTTTATGCATTTTTATATTGTCTCATTTTTTTAATAAGCATGTGCTGCTTTTATAACCTATTTTAACACCAATTTTTTCAAACGGGATCATAAAAGAAAGGAAAACTTCATCCTGTTTCAACATCAACCAAAAAGTAAAATAAAATTTCCCAGTGATCCAAGATCAAGGGACCGTCTTAGACACAGGGAAGGAAGGATTAACTGGATTTTTTTTCTTAGTTTTGATTTAGCAAGTGAAGAGCAGGAAACCTGGGGAAAGAGCATGAGATGTTCATCTTCTGTCGTGAAGACAGGCGATCTGGACAATTCTAAGAGGAGCGTGGAAAGACTGACTATAAAGCAGGTTCCCCTAAAGATGAACACGGGGACTGTCTATACGAAGGAAAAAAAATCAGAAGAAACATTATTTGGAGATGCAAATCTGAAAACTGAATTGAAGTTGGCATCTGGCAGGTCTGGGGAGGAGATCTGCTGTGGGCCTGTGGCCTCTGTGCCTGTCCCGCGGGTCCCCCGCTGGCCTCCTTACGTCACATGTCTGGGCTGCAAGTGGCAGCCTTGCATTTCTAGGAGGACTTTAGCATCTACAGAGCGTTCTCACACCCACGTGCTCACTTACGTGTCCTGGCAGCCCTGTGAGATACAGTGTCACGAGGATTTCTACTTTTATAGAGGAAAAACGAATGCTTCCCAAGATGAAGTGACTTGCCCAAGGTCGCTCTGTTGGCCAGAGGCAGAGTGAGGACGACAGTCCTGCCCCGCCTGCTCCGGTGCTGCCCGCCAGGGCTGGTGCTGCCCCGGGCTCCGGGGTGCGCTGAGAGATCCGTTATTACCTTTGAACCCGCGTATGCCCATTGGTCCTGTGGCCCCCAGCTTCCCTTCGTCACCCTTGGGGCCAGGCAGCCCTGGGGTACCTCTCTCCCCTGGCAGACCTGGGGAGAGACGAGACGAACAGTGGAGTCTTGGACACAGAGCAGGAGGGGCCCCGGGAGGTCATGGTCTGGTTCAAGGCTCAGTCGCGAGCCCCACAGCCTGGCGTCCCTAGGTTCACGTAAAGGTGCCGCAAAAGCAGAGTCCGGCAGGTGCAGACAGACCCTGCCCAAGAGCACCTTTAATCCGTTAGGCTCGGGTCCCTCCCCCAGAAAGGTCCTATGCTGCTGTGAGTGGTGGCGGGGCGGGGGTGCCAACCTCCTTTAGGAGATGTCCCTTTGCCCTCCGGCATGCTGGAGATTTGGATTCACCAAACCTTTTTTTTTTTTTTAGCACTTTCTATGTGCCAGGCACTGCTCTGGTTTGCTTTTCACAATGTATCTCATTTAATCGTCACAGCAAACTGGGAAGTATTATTTCACCTGTGTTACAAATGAGGCAACTGGGGCCCAGAGAGGTGAAGGAACCTGGCCAAGGACACACAGCAAAAAGTGTTGGAGCAGGACCTGAGCCCTGCTCTTCCTGAAGTTCCAGTTCATGGTCGGTCAGCTCTACCTCATGCTGGATCCAAAGGGCTCACTGGCACTTAGGGAGGGACACAAGATTGGGCACGATCAAACAGGAGGAAGATGAACAGCTCTTCATCCTTCTTAAGAAAAACCAGAAAGATCCCTTCCCTTTGGAGGTGGAACAAAAAGAACGAGGCCAGGGGTCAGGAGATGGGGGGGTGGCCTGCTGCCGGGTCCGGCCCCAGGGCTCCCAGCCACGAGGCCTGTGGCCGCAGCGGTACTGATTGCACCACGGAGAGCCAGCATAAACAAACGCCCGCTAGAGCCTGGCCGGGGCCCACAGTTATCTCTGCAAAACATAGCGCCCTTAATTAACCCACTAATTGTTCTTTCCTGCTTGGAATGCTAGTTGGCTTTCCTTGGGCTTTTTTGTGACACGCAGAAACCTGTCTGGCGGTAATTAATTATTCCTCCAGCGCTGATGTCAAATGTCTGGGAGAGGAAGGCCGCCCGAGGAGGGAGGGAGGACCTCAGGGAGCACTGCCTGAATTTGCGTCTCTTCCCTCCTCACACCACATATCTGTTCCCAGAGTCCAGTGGCTCCGTGGCCACAGAGTTCTGGATCTAGCGCAGGATGTGCGCCAGGCTCTGACCTGGCGATTCACCAAGGCAGAAGAAGTGGTTCCTCAGCCCGAGACCGAAGCCGAGCTGACGGGGCGGCCCTGGGAGCCCCACCCTTTATACCAACGAGAAAGTGGAGAGTCGGGGAGGATTTGGGGGTCTCTAGGCACCCCCCTCAGGGGCTTCCCCATTACCTCGAAGTCCAGGCAATCCAGGGATGCCAGGCTGGCCTTCCTTTCCTTCATTCCCCTGATCACCTTTGGGTCCCGGTGGCCCTGGAAGGGTTAAAACAGCACCAAGGTTAGCGGGGTTCATTCGAGAGCAGGGCCAGGCCGTCTGGAGAGGAAACAAAACTCCCTCTCTGAGGAGAGGAAGGGTTAGCTAGCATTAGCTTTGGAAGCATAAACGGTGACCCTAACCCGGTCTCGGGGGGCATCAGGGAAGGCTTCCTGGAAGAAGTAACATTCAAAGCGAAATCTCAAAGAGAAACAGGAGACAGCTAAGTAAAGGGAGGGGTGGGAGTATGTTAGGGAGCTAATGTTTGTCCCCTCTCAAATGCATATGTTGACGGCCTAATTCCCAATGTGAGGGGTTTAGGAGATGGGGCCTTTGGGAGGTGATTATGTGTAGATGGGGTCATGAGTGTGGGGCCCTCATGATGGGGTTGGTGGTTTTATAAGAAAAGACACCAGGGAGCCAGGGAGCTAGTGTGCACATGCACCCTCCCCTCCCTCTTCCTCTCTTTCTCCCCCACCTTCTCTCTCTCTCTCCCTCCCTTCTCCCCCCATCCCCGCCCCCCCCATGGAAAGACACAGCAAGAAGGCAGCAGTCTGCAAACCAAGAAGAGAGCCCTCACCAGAACCTGACCCTGCCAGCACCCTGATCTTGGACCTACAGCCTCCAGAACCATGAGAAATAAATGCCTTGTCCCATGGTCATAGCAAATGTGTTCTCTCTTTCCTAACAAAATTGCCAGCTCCCAGAAACAGGACCGTGTCCTTTCTGTCCCTGTACCAGCTGGGAAGCCCCAGACTCAGGCTCTTGCCTCCTGCTGCTTCGCAAGAGCAAAGGAGGCTCGAATCACACTGGACTTGGTGGCACGGCGTCCCCTCCCCCAATTCACGTCTACACAGAACCTCAGAATGTTACCTTAGTTGGAAATAGGGTCTTTGCAGATGTAATTAGTTAAGATGAGGACTGGAGTAGGGTGGACCCTAGTCCAACGACTGGTATCCTCATAAAAAGAGAAAACAGAGATGCGGAGACGTGAGCAGAACACAACGTGACACAACAGAGGCAGCGACTGGAGTGATGCGTCTACGAGCCGAGGATTGCCAGCAACCACACGGGTTAGCAAGAGGCCAGCAAGGACCCTCCTCCAGAGCTTTCTAAGGGAACTCAGCCCCGTGGACACCTTGACTTCAGACTTCCAGCCTCCAGAACCGTGAGAAAATAAACTTCTCTTGAGCCACTAAGTTTGTGGGGCGGCAGCCCTAGGAAACCAAAACACGCACACTCACGGCATAGCAGCAACGTCTTGCACAATAAATGCTTGGTGAGTGAATGAGCATGTGAGGTCAGAGGGTGTTAATACACACAGAGCAACCGGGCAGCCAAGATCGAGATGTACTGATACGTTGCACAAGTTGGCACTGTCCTCAGACCCTAAGCGAAGCTGACAGCTGTTTAACAATTCAATGGCGCAGACACAGAGAAAAGGCCATCGACAGTGTTTAAATGCACAAGTTATATAAATCATTTAAGGAGGACCGGGTTTCGTAGCCATTTTCCTCTTTTCTGTGAAGAAAAGCAAAGTTAGGCTGGCCACACTGTTCCCAGTTTTCAGACCACAGGGTTGAGACAGAGAACTGATGGGAACGGGCCTGAGATGACACGGCCACCTCCCCTCGAGGTCAAGGCTGCAGCAAAGGGAACCAGAGAGGGTGGCTGGATCTCGGTTGCTAGGACGGACCCGACCCCACTTCCCCCTTCTCCGCATCCTCCGGGCCTCCCCAGCGGGAACCCAGGTGAGCTTTTCCACTTCTTGATGTTTTATACCATCACATTCTTCGTCTCTTCCATCGCCAGGGTGTGCAGGTAGCTGGGACAAGGAGGAGCAGCATCCTGGGGTCCCCTCTCAGGGCCTGTCCGCCCGTCTAGCCCACCGCCCTCACACGGCCCCTAGTGCAGCTCTGCCCTTGCCTGGCTGCCCACTGGAAGCTGCTTCTGAACAGAGTGGAGCATCCGTGATGGAGCCTTCGGGAGAAGCACCAGGGTTTTCCTGGGGACCAGCCCATGGGAGGGAAAAGCAACCCCTTCTCCCTTCCTGGATCCTAGAATACGTGCCAGGGGCCGGGGCCTGCGTGTGCTGGAATCAGGGGTGACCCACCAAGAACAATGATCAAGGCAAGCAATGAGCCCTGCCTGGAGCCAGCAGTATGGCGACCACAACCGTAAGGTAAACCCTGTCCCAGAACCACGCGAACCCCCGGGCGCTGACAGAGAAGTGGCTGGGGCAGGGACTGCCAGCCCCACATCACAGCCAAGGAGACTCGGGCCCAAACAGGTGCAGGGACTGCCCCCGGCTGTGGTCCTCTGGGCCTCAAGGGCAACGAGCATGGTGGCGGGGCAGGGGGCAGCCCCACTCCCTGCCCAGCAGAGCCGGGGGGTGGGAGTAGAGGTGACCGAGTGCCACACAGACTCCCGGGGATCCCTGCCCCGGCCGCACTTCCCAATCCCTAGTAGAGTGGCAACACTACTTTCCATGTCGCTCCGTTCACAGAGATGGCCCCGCAGATCTTCAACAGACCCTACTAACTACTAATAGAAGCCAAGGCCCCAACGTCAGCCTGGAATCCGAACCCCAGCCCGCTCCTCCATGCCTTTACAAATATCTGCTGAACTGGACTCTCTGCTAGATCGTGTTTTTTCTTGAAAAAGCAGCCCACAGATAAATCTGCTTTGCAAACTTGTTTTCACGAATCCAGAGATGCATGTTCTAGTTCCAGCTGGGCCACTGGCTCAGTCTTTGACTTGGGCAAGTCATTTCCCCTCGCTGGGCCTCAGAGTCCCCAACTGCAAAACGAGAGGATCCGATCAGACAGTGTCAGAGGTCTAGCACCACTCCCAATTCCAGGATTCTGGAAAACTTGCAATCTAGCAAACAGCCATCCGAATGTCGCCGAGGGGCTGTGCCTGCGGGCTTCGCTCACACCTCCCCCCCGTGGGCCGCCTCCCGCTCTGATAATCTAAATTCTCTGCTGCTTTCAAACCCACAGACAGATTTCAACAGACCGGGTTAATGCTAAAAATCCAAAACAGAAAACACAAAGCCCCACTACGGATATCCACAAAGACAAACTGGAGACAAATCTCATGGAAAACTGTATAACAAAGTGAGGGAATAAAAACCATTTGGGTCAAGCACAAGAATAATGTAAATAAGCTCATGTTTGAAAAATACACATAGTTGGGTATCTGTGGATTCTGAGCCAGGAAAGGGCAAAAGGAGAGAGAGTAGTGTGTGCATGTGCATGTATGTATATATGCACACACCTGTTTGTGCATACATGTACATCTGTGCACATGTGTGTGGGTGTATATATGTATGTGTGTGTACCTATGCATGTGTATATGTATCTGTGTGTATATGTGTTTGTGTATGTTATACCTATGCATGTGTATATGTATGTATGTGTGTGTGTATATGTGTATATCTGTGTAGGTACAGGATAAAACAACTATCTTGGATGCTAATCCACCACATTGACTTCCAATTAACCCCTGTTCTGGGAATCCCTCTAAGATTTCTATTGTATCTACTGTTACTGTGAATCTTGCCCTTAGGTCAAAACAACCTTGACCATGAATCCTGCCCTTAGGCAGATCCACATAGCGTTCATGTCTTCCCCTGAGTGGTCGACTTCAATTGTCCTACACACTCCTCCTCTGTGGTATATAAGCCCTGGGTCTGAGGTAGCCGCCCAGGGACATGGCTTCTGTTTGAAAGTCCCTGTTAAATGTTTCTTTCTTTAAAAAATGGATTTGTCAGGCTCTTTCTTTGGCCTCTCAGCTTCCTCAGACTTTAGGGGTAGGTTTGAATAGACGTGCTCACTGCAAAATATGCATGTGTGTGTATATGCATATGTGTATGCACATACGTGTATACACATGTGCACACGTGTCTATGTGTACGTGCAGGTGTATATACATGTGCGTGTGTAAGCGCGTATATGTGTATTACGTATGTGTGTGCACGTGTCTGTTTAAAGACCTTAAGAGAGGAACTGCACAAAGCTAGGGCAGAAAGGCCACTCTAACAGCAGCGTGGGAAATGCATCTGGTGAAACACCCTCGTCCGACGCCAGGGCAGAGTTTTGTCTTGTTAGAGTTGAATGGTGATACATTCAGACGTGCCAGCAGGAGTCTTGTAAATCATGACCGTCATGCCTAGGGGTGTGGACGCTGCGTCCACTCTCGGCCCTAGGGAACTTTATACCAAGGGGAGAGGCCTGTGCAGGCCTTGGAAGTGGGCACAGGCCATTTGGGCAGAAAATTCCAGAGTCCTGTAGGGCGGGACTTAAAGGAGGGGGTGTGGGCTGGGAATGGCCCCTGCACCTGGGGATGGGGGACCTGGGGGGAGGGCGCGCAGGAGGAAGGCCCGGGCAGGAGGGGCCCTGGAGGCACTGCGGGCTTCGGGCCCGGCGGTACCTTTGGCGAGGGAGATGTTCCTCAGCGCGATGGAGTGCTCCCAGTCCTTGAGGCGCAGGTCCTCGGTGACGGCGTTGAGCACGGCCAGCTCCTGCTTGAGCTGCAGCTCCATGCCCAGGTGCGCCAGCCGCATGCGGCGCGTGTCCTCGCTGGCGTTGCTCACCAGCACCTGCAGGTCCCGCAGCCGCGTGTGGTGCAGGGCCACGTCGTAGGACAGGCTGTGGTTGAGGCCGCGCAGCGCGCCGCCCACATCGGCCAGCTCCTCGCCCAGCGCGCCCACCCTGCGCGCCAGCCCGTCCAGCAGGCCCGCGTGGCGCCGCAGCAGCAGCTGGCTGCCGTTGCTCTCCACCTGCAGCTGGTACAGCTCCAGCTGCGCCGCGTCGCTCTGCTGGCCCGTGCGGTCCCGCAGCAGGGCCACCGCCTGCTCCGTCTGCGCCGCCTGCGCGTGCAGCCCCCACAGCGCGCCCTCCAGCCGCTGCACCGCGCCCGCCAGCGCCAGCAGCGAGTCCGACTGGTTCTGCAGCGCGTCCTGCACCTTCCACACCTGCTCGCTCAGGTCCGCCTGCAGCGGAGCCTGCAGCAGCCGCAGCTGCAAGTCCCGGAAGCTCTCGTTCAGCCGGTTCACGTTCCGAGTCAGCGCCTTCAGGTCGTCGGGGGAGCTGCGGGGCCTGGACACTGCGGGGGGCAGGGGGGGAAGGGGAGAGGTCAGCGGCTGGGAGGGAGGTCTGGGTAACACAAGGCAAGCCCAGCCAGAGCCGGGCATGCAGTAGCTGCTCAATAAACGACAGATGAATGAAAAGCAGAGGTGGCTGACGTTGAGTGCTTTGATAGATCCCAGGTGTTGCGCTAAGCCAGCTGTCCCCAACCTGTCTGCACATAGAATCACCTGGCCAAGTGTCTCACCTGCAGAAATTGTGATTGAATTACTCTGGGCTTCAGAATTTTTAAAAGATCCCAAAGTGATTGCAGGGGGCCAAGTTTGTGAACTGCTGTGTTAGTCTAAGCATCAGGTATTAGGTTGATGAATATGAAACTGCCATTTTTTGCTGTTGAAAAGTGACCGTGTATCAGCAGTTTCGTGTAGGTCAACTTAAGACACTGGGTGTTGTTATGCTCTCAATTTTAGGAGTTAGGTACCTGCTATGGTCTGAATTTGTCCTCCCCAAATTCCTATGTGGAACCTAATCACCAAAGTGATAGCATTAATAAGAGGTGGGGCCTGTAGGAGGCAATGAAGTCACCAGGGCAGAGCCCTCATGAATGAGATTAGTGACCCTATAAAAGAGGTTCGAGGGAGCTGTTCTCTCTCTCTGCCTTGTGAGGACCCATAGAAGCCACCATCTATAAGAAACGGCCCTCCCCAGGCACGAAATCTGCTGGCCCCTTGATCTTGGACTTCCCAGGCTCCAGAACTGTGAGCAATAAATGTCTGTTGTTTATAAATGATCCAGTCTAGGGTATTTTGTTACAGCAGCTTGAACGGACTGAGGAAATACCATTATTACCTCCTTTTACGGTTAGAGCTGTGAACGTTGCCCCGGGTAATGATTTGCAGCAAATAAATCCTAACCCAAGGGCTTGCTCCAGAGCCCAGGGGCTTTCCCTCCAGTCGGCTCCAGAACTGCCTAAAGGAATGTCGTCTCCCCCCCACATGCTACAGCAACGGCCCCTCTGGGTGGGCGAAGACTGCCTTCACATTGACACCCTCTCTTCTCCACATCCTCCAACCCTTCTTCCAGTCCTCTATTTCCCTCTTCAGCAAACGACCATCCCGTAACACCTTCCCTTTCCTCATGGACAGGTTTCCTTACACGGCCCTTTCACAACACTAAGAGGAGGGAAGGGTAGCTTCATCACTATAACCCAGCATCCCTGTGTGTCCTGGGAGGTCGTGGGCTGCTCTGACTCGGGTGTGCTACAAACCCTGGGCAGGGCTGTCTAGGTATGATCGCTCACTGCCTGCTGTCCCCCGCTCTGCTCTGCACACAAGAGAAATGGAAATGGGGCTGGTGGGGGGACGGGTAGGAGGTGGGGGCAGACGAGGCACAGAGGGAATTCTGTGTTGAGGATCTTGGAGAGTAACGGGAACGTGACACACAGCGTGTTCAATAATGAGAAAAGTAGGACAGATTAAGTTCCCTTCCAGACCTTCATGCTGGGAAAGGGGACATAGGTTGTGGGGGTTCTTGGGGATGGGAAGACCAGCTGCTGCCATCTTCCAGTGATGCTTCTGGAAGCACACAGCATTGGTGGTGGCCACCCTGGGGGAGGGAAGTCATTTCAGATTAGGTTCAGAGACTCCTAGGAGGGGCCTTGGAGCCTCACTCTCAACTCCTCCCCCACCCAGCACTGTAACCCAAGAAGGTCACACAGCCGAGGGTCTCTGGTCCCCACTTACACCAATCTCTCACCTTCCATTAGTGCTGACGGTTGGAGCACTCTGCTTTCTGTTGAGACTCGAAAGTTGCCTTCCCACAGTTTCAATCCACTGACCCTGCCCTTTGGTGTCATTTAGAGCTAGAAAAATATTGTTTTCCACAAGGCAGGCCTTCAGAATTTGAAGAGTTACCATATCCTTGTTCATGATAAGTTTTCGGATTTGAAATCTGCAGTTCCTTCATTTATTTTCTCATGACTCGGTTCTGAGCATCCATACAACCTGGCTGCCCTCTTTTCTACACTCCCTTAAAATGGGGTATTCCAAGAGGACAGACTGGGCAAAGTACAGAGAGTATCCTGGTCACCTCCTTCATGCTGGGTGTGAGACTTCTAGAAAGATGGCCCCGCCTGGGCTCTGCTTGGTGTCATCAGGGCTTTGTAGACTTTAACCAGTGGGTTGGCTCTCTGCAGTCTCTGGTGAGCTGGACATTTCCCACATTTTACAGATGAGGGGGCTGAGGCCAGGAGAGGGTAAGGGACCTTCCTAACGCCATGCGTCCCACCCCCTGCTCCAGGGGTTCACACCACTGTTGTACCCTGGAAGGCTGACTAGAGTGGTCACTACAAGGAAAGGTTCCCAAGGAAACAAACTGATGGCCCAGTCACAGCCCAGGTAGCTGCTAGAATTATCTGCTGAAGAAATCATCCTAGCCCAGGATTTTATTCTAGAACCAGTGTGTCTGCCCAATATTCGACCTCAGTTGGGTGACAAGTATTGAGGCAGGGCTGTTGGAGAACAGAAAACCCGACAATTTCATGGAAGTGCTTCTCATGATGCTCCTGGAGCTCCAAGACACACCATAGCTCATCAAAAGTAGTAACAATACTCTTGAGTTTTTAAGTCCTGGTTTTAATATTGGGATCATGAGTGACAAAGAGAAATAGCGCAACCTCCTGGATGGAAACCCCAAGACTGATTTAAGGCCACATTTGCCCAGCTCCCCTGGTCCCTGCTTCCCTCTGCAGGGGTCCCCGTGCCTAGCTGGTCCTCTGTTTCCCAGGAGGCCCCTCCCTGCCCACTAGCCACCTCCTCTCAGCACCTGCCAGCTCTGGGCCCTGCTCCCTGTGCAGGAAACCGGACTGAAACTTGGTCCATATGGGGACGGCTGGCAGTCAGCTACCCCTTCCCAGAGAGTTCATTTGGGTCCTTTATTGTTGTTCATTGCACAACCAATATCCACACAAATCCAAATAAAAGGGAGGAAAAATTCTTCCACCATCCCACAACCTCCAACAGAGCACACTGGTTTTCTTTTCACTTCCCTTCCCTAGCTCCATCCATACGCATGCCCAATCTTCACTATTTGATTTCTGGCTTTTTCCCCCCACCTAATACAATTATTATAATTATTTCATAAGCATTTTCCCATCCCTCTCCCTGTCTTTCGTAATTATAACTTTGAAGACTGCATAAAAGTCCCTCAAGGGGACACATGGATCCAACGCTAAGAGAACGGGTAAATTATACTCATGATAAATACATGCAGAAAAGACTTCCCCTGTTTTGAAATTTTTCCTAATAATAAATTCCCAGCTGGATTAAGAGGTCAATACCACGGAGACTTTTATGACTTAAAAATTCCAGCCAAACTACTTTCCAAAAATCCTATACTAATTTATGTTTATATTAGAGACTTTAAACTTTGCTCATGAATCTGCCCTTTTCTGGCCTTGTCGTTGCCTAATATCTTGGAAGAGTAGATTACGCCTGCTAGTCCTAAAATCATTCCCTGCACCCCAGGAGGGCAGCACGGACCCGTCCTCTGTGCCTGTGCAGCCCCTGCCAGCTAAAGATATTAAAAGACCCTGCTGCAGACTGAATTGTGCACCCCGCAAATCCACATGTTGACGCTCTAACCCCCAATGCAGCTGTATTTAGAGACAGGGCTTTTAAGGAAGTAATTAAGGTTAAAGAAGGGTGGGACTGGTGTCCTTATAGGAAGTGGAAGAGACACCAGGCGGAAAGGCCATGTGAGGACACAGCAAGAAGGTGTCCTGTAAGCCAGGAAGAGGCCTCAGGAGGAACTAACCCTGTGGACACCTTGATCTCAGACTTCCAGCCTCTAGAACTCTGAAAAATAAATGTGTGTTGTTTAAGCTACCAGTCTGTGGATTTGCTCATTCAGAGCTGCTCTCTGGGCTTTAGAAGATTAACACTAGTTAGTTTTTTGGGGGGACCAGCTTCATAATTTGCAGGGCCCAGTGTACAGCGAAAGTGTAGGGTTTTCTGGTCCAAAAAGCAGGAAAAAAGCTGCATCCTTACTGCCCTGGTCTCTCCCTTGACCTGCCATGCTGTTTTTATTTGCTGTTTACCATTGCAGTCCCTCGGGCGTGGGGACACGTGGGGGCCAGTGCAGACCCTCACAGGCACCTGGGGCCCTGTCCTGAGACTCATCACACATACGGGACCTGACCCTGACCACCCCCACTGCAGGGGGCTGAGACCCCAGCTGGGTGCTGAGGGGCTGGTGGGAGATTGGGCAGCACAGAAGCCGGGGCGCCATGTCCCCAGCACAGACTCCACTGTCCCACATGGGACTTCACTGAGAAAACACAAATTTGAAGATAAATCTGTCACCAATTCCAGGAGGGCGATGGCAGAGCATTAAACCCCGAGGTGGGCCCTGGTTTTCTCCTACATGAACGAAGGCCCCTCCCTTGCCTTGGTGCTCCCATTGACGTGCTCGCTCGGCAGTGGCATCTGGCCCCACCCTTTCCCACACTCTGCCCACGAGGAGATGTCCTGTGAGTCCTGGTACCCGCCTGCCTGCCTTCCGTGTCACCGGCCTAAAGAGAAGGCAGGACTCGTGGGGGGGCAATGCAAGAGGCATGGGCTCAGAGCCACCTCCTACTAGCAGGGTGTCCTTGGGCTAGGTACCGAGTTGCTCTAGTATGGGTTTTTATATCTGCAAGATGGTGACTCTATCTGCCTGCAGGGTTGGGGCGACCTCGGGAGGACTGTGAGGCACCGGGCAACGTGCGCTCCACCATCGCTCCCCTAGAATGAAGGAGGAGAGAAACTCCATGCTATTTGGGGGGGAGGGGCAGCAGGGCCTTCGGAAATGGAGTAGCGTGAGCCTGCCTTCAGCCCTGCCACCTTCCAGAGCTTCTCCATCTGAAAATGAGCGTAACGATTCCCACTTTCTTAGGGGGCTGGGAAGAGCAAAGGAAGCAACTTCTAGTAAGAGAATAGAACCAAGCTTGGTATACAGTAGATGCTTAATAAATGCCATCTCCCTTCCCACTTCCCCTGCTTGGAGTTTGCTGTGTGACTGACTATCCCGGCAGCGGGTTTAGAGGACAGAGCACTAGAGTAAGGGACAGATGGCCCGAATTCACGCTTATTTTGCACTTCAGGCAGCCTCTTGACTTCCTGAGCCTCTCCTTTCTCGTCCATGCATGAGATGACGGCTTGTCCTCCCCACTGCCCAGGCTCAGTCAGGTGAAAGGTCAAGCGAGGCAATGCACGGGGAATGCTAGGCAGAGATAAAGGTGTCATTCACATCGATGCCCCAGGTTGAGGTCACTACACCTCCAAGAGAGCGCTTAGCTTTCGTCCTGCCTGCCCCACACAAGGCCCAGCTGGCACAGTAGGTCCGCGATGTTCGGGGAAACAGCCCGTCTGGTAGGTCACATTTGGAGCACCCTAACTAGCAGATGAGTACTTTTTTCATGGACATAAAGGACAATTAAGGAATGGGGGGCCGATGTGGGGCTGGAGTGCGGGTGGGAAGCACCCCCAGCTGTGCAGCAGGCAACCCAGCCCAGGCCGCGGCCCACGGCGACTGCATATGTCAATCAACGTGATCGCTGCATACACATTAGTACATTAGCTAGCATTCACAATCAGCACTGAGTCAGCATTCAAATTGGAATCCCTACTGATTTCTGCCAAGCAGCCTAACTCAGCCTGGGTTTATGACAAGGAACTCGCCCCCTTCAAAGCTTATTCCATTCTTGTGTGTCTCTGACCATTGCAGAGTTTGTCCTCTACCTCCCGCCCTGCCATCGGCGTGGCAAAGTGGAACCAAACTGCCGGCGCCCCCAGTCAGTCACCCCTGTCTACTGTCTGTGTCACCTTGTGAGTTATAGAACCTTTGTGTGCCTCAGTTTCCTCATTTGGACCATGAGGACACTAATAACATTTATCTCAAGGGCTGTTCCAGCCTTCAGTGTATTAATACAGAAAGCACTTAGAACGGTGCTTAGTGCATAATAAGTACACAGGAAATGCCAGTTATTATTGTTATTCTGTGATTTATTTTCCCATTGGTGAAAGGATAAAAGTCGAAGAATAATTAAAACACATTAAAAGTAGATAGGCCAGACGGAGCGATAAATGAACTGTTTGCATAAACATGAATTAAGAGAGCCACACTCAAGGCAGAGTTGTTCCCCGTCGAGGACGGCAAACATCTGGAAGGAATTAAATGGGGGAAGAGGGTGGGTGGTGGTGTGCGAGTGAGCAGAGAACATGCTGTGACTGTTGGAAGGAGATAATTCATTTCTGGGGTGTGCAAATGACCCCCAAAAAGGAGGTCATCCTAGGCTTATACAGCATGATTTTACCCCCCAAAAAATTTCTGATTAGCCCAGACACCTAAGATGTCTATATCATTCCTACGAGCTAATACATCACCTTGCAAAGGCCACTTCTAAAATGCAGTAGAACAACATAAAAAATACCCAGGTATCATTTTATATCTGTGAAATTAACAATGTGAAAATTGTGATGGTGCAGTGAGGTTACTCTGAAATCAGCACCTTTTAAAATCTATAACGTAAATATAAATTAGTGTAACTTTTGGGGGAAGTAATTTGGCTGGAATTTTTAAGAGTCATAAAAATGTTTATGCCTTTTGACCTACTAATCCAACTTCTGGGAATTTACTATAAAGAAAAATTTCAAAAGAGGGTATAACCTTTCTGTATTTATTTGCCATGACTGAAAAAAAAGATTCCACAGTAAGAGAATGGATAAATTACAATGTGTTCCCTTGTTATAATTATGAAAGACAGGGAGAAGGATGGGAAAATGCTTATGAAATAATTATATTAGGTGGGGGAAAAAAGCCAGAAATCAAATAGTGAAGATTGGGCATGCGTATGGACGGAGCTAGGGAAGGGAAGTGAAAAGAAAACCAGTGTGCTCTGTTGGAGGTTGTGGGATGGTGGAAGAATTCTTCCTCTCTTTTATTTGGATTTGTGTGAATATTGGTTGTGCAATGAACAACAATAAAGGACCCAAATGAACTCTCTGGGAAGGGGTAGCTGACTGCCAGCCGTTCCCACATGGACCAAGTTTCAGTCCGGTTTCCTGCACAGGGAGCAGGGCCCAGAGCTGGCAGGTGCTGAGAGGAGGTGGCTGGTGGGCAGGGAGGGGCCTTCTGGGGCACAGAGGACCAGCTGGGCACGGGGACCCCTGCAGAGGGAAGCAGGGACCAGGGGAGCTGGGAAGAGGGGGATGGGAAAAGATGTTGCTGAATTCTGGGCAAATGTGGCCTTAAATCAGTCCTGGGGTTGCAATCCAGGAGGTTGTACTATTTCTCTTCGTCACTCATGATCCCAATATTAAAACCAGAGCTTACAAAACTCAGAACGTTCTTACTACCACTAATAAGCTGTGGTGTGTCTTGGAGCCCCGGGAGCATCATGAGAAGCACTGCCACGAAATTGTTAGGTTTCCTGTTCTCCAACAGCCCTGTCACCCAACTGGGGTTGAATATTGGGCAGACACACTGGTTCTAGAATGAAATCCTGGCATATGGTGATTTCTTCAGCAGATAATTCCTGTGGCTACCTGGGCCATAATTGGGCCCTGGGTTCATCTCCCCCGGCAACCTTTCCTTATTGAGACCACTAGTCAGTTAACCTTCCAGAGTGCAGCAGTGGTGTGAACCCCTGCAGCAAGGGGCATTAGGCAGGTCACTTACACTCTCCTGGGCTCAGTCTCTTCATCAGTAAAATGGGGGTAAAGTCCAGCTAACCAAAGACTTCAAAGACCCAACCCAATGGCTAAAATCTGCAAAGCCCTGATGAAACTAACCAGGGCAAGGCGGGGCCATGTTACTAGAGGTCTCACACCCAGCATGAAGGAGGTGATCCTTTTACCATCCTTTGCCCAGTCTGTCCACCCCTTGGAAAGCCCCATTTTTCTCAAGCACCACCTTCTAAGGGATGTCGACGGACTGGAGTCTGTGCAGAAGGATTGCTGACACCCACCAGAAGCTGGAGAAATGCAGGAAATAGATTCTCCCTTAGAGCCTCCAGAAGCAACCAAAGCTGCCAACACCTTGACATCCAATATCCCACCTCCTGAATGGGAAGAGAGTAAATCTCTGTTGTTTTAAGCTGTCAACCTTGTGGTAACTTGGTACGGCAGCCCTGGGAAGCGAATACAGGTATCTCATGCCGGTTCCTCTTGGCATTAGAAACAGGTCTGTGCAGGTGATGAGTGTCATTAAAGAGGAGGACGGCACAGCACCCAAACCAGGCTGCCTAGCAGTGACAGAAATGGCCAACAGGGGGTTTACCAAGAGAAGAGAATGGGGGTCTCAGTGGGTGGTCTGAGCACAACCCCAGGAAGGGTGGGTCTTGAGCCAGGCTGGTGGGTATCACCCAGAAAGACCATCTGCAGTGACAGCACCCCAGCCACTGGCCTGGCGTCTGGGAGCAGGACTGGAGCGAGGGTCTAGTCTCTCAGGGAAGAGCTGGCAAGGGCAGGCAGGTGGCGGCACCAAAGCAGAAGCCAGCCCTGGGGCCAGAGGCACAAAGGGATGCGGAAGGCTGAGACCCAGTGTGTGTGTGGGGGGAGCAGCTAGGTCCCCAGCACTGGCCGGAAGTCCGGGAGGGCCAGGGAGCGCCCTGAGAGCCCTGGGCCGGCACCAGCACATCTGGATTCTAGGACCAGGCTGGTGGCCACACCCATTCCCACCAGCCACGGGGAGGGCAGGGGAAGTGGGTTGTTCAAATTCCGCCTGCTCTGGGCTGCATGTGGCCGTGGGGAGGGGCTGGGGCATTCACTGGGACATGCGGAGGAGGGCAGCAGTTCTGTTTTTTTTTTTTTTTTTTTTTCATCTTCTCAACCCAGTTTTTCCCAACTCCGGGAAGAACTGGGAAGAGAAAGCCCTATTTTTTTTTTTTTTTTAAGTACCGCATTTCTAGCTCGGCAGGAAACACAGGATAAATATTTACAGGCTGGAGACCGAGTTCTCCTTGGTGCCCACGGTCCCCCAGGCCCCCGCGCAGAAGCAGGAGGGAACGGGAGCTTTCGGCCCAGCTCGGCGCGGCAGGAGGCCCTGGCAGAAGCCAGACAGATGCAGGGTCTTTGCGCAGGTGGCCTGTGCAGCCCGATGCAGGGACAGTCTGGAGACTCGGCCGCCAGGGGCAGAATTGGGGTGCGGGACCCTGGACGCCTGCCTGTGCCGCCCTTCGTCAGTTCAGAGGCGGGTGGGACACTCGAAGTGAGCAAGGAAAGGTGGCCAATTCTGGGTCCTGTCGGCAGGATCCGACAAACGAGGCAAAGGATGCACCCCAGTTCCTAACAGGCCACCGACCAGTACCCGTCTGCAGCCTGGGGTTGGGGACCGCAGCCTCACAGGATGGAGAGTGGGGCCAGACACAAGACACAACACAGAAATAAAATGCACAGGACTTAGCAGCCTCTTGGAATTGGAGGTTGAAGAAGAGGAAGACCTTGGTACTGGTGACAGATGCCTGGTGAAATGCAGTCCTCAGCTCTGTTGGGTCAATACGCTTATTGGTGACCAGCTGCAAAGCTGGCAGCAACAATATTGTAGATGACAAAATCAAAACTCAAAATTATCTTAACATGTGAAACCTCAGCAGAAGAGGATTATCTTATATAAAATCGACCGACGTGATATTTTGCATTTACAATCAGACTCTGAAAGAGACCATTGGATTCAACAGCTGTCAGCTCACACTTATCAAATTCCTGTCTATTCCTCAGACACCCCACAAGCACCCTGCCCTGTGATCCTCAAAGCCAGCCTCTGAAGTAGGCATTGTTGTCCCTATTTTATTTTAAATTTTTTTTTTTTTTTTCCCAGAGACAGGGTCTCACTGCTGCCCTTGGATAATGTCCTTGCAGGGTCTGATGATTCAAGTTTAGAAACTTAAAACCTGTGGGGCACAACAATATCAATACATGTCACACTACTGAACTGTACACCTAAACATGCTTAAGAGTACAAATTTAATGGTATGCGATTATAACCACAATTTAAAAAAAAAACCATACTTTCATGGGTGGTGTTGGTGCTTTCTTGAAGTTATTTCTAGAAAGGGGCCCTCAAAGACCTACTAACTGAGTATAGCTATCAAAAAATAAAACCCTCTTCTGACAAATTCAGACCTTGTTCTGAAAGCTCACGAGGAACGCTAAGTCCCTTAGAGAGAAATGACTTCCCCGGGGAACCTTTCTTTGCATTTAAGCGAAATCCTCATTGCTCTGCGATACAGCAAAGTCCCGCCTACCATGCAGCAGCGCATCAGGAAAGAGCGGCGTGAATGCTGCTCTTCCAGAGCTCAGAGTCGACCTTATTATCTCCAGCAGTTTTCAATCTATTTGAAAAATTAAAGGGGGAAAAAAAAATCCTAACTTGTGAGATATTTCACTTTGTACCCAGCCCTTTTATATAAATGTAGCACCCGCCCATCATAAAGCAGCGACTACTTCCTGGAATCTCATTTCATCACTCAGCCGGCAAATGGGCCATTTGTAGATTTTTAAAAAACACAAATAAGTGGTTTAAACTTTATTAAGAAAATACATGAGACAGCTTCAAGACTTATTGCAGAGAGATTCTCTGTTGATGAAATAATGAGGTTCTGAATAATTAATGGGAGAGGAAACTTCCATTTACTCAGCACTTATTGACCGTGGGCACCATGTTGGCCTCTTTACTATATATGGACTATCCAATACACATCCAGATCTTTTAATTTTTATAGCAGTCCTGAGAGATGGATGCTGCAGGGAAACTTAGGGTTTTTGATTTGCAGGCAAGATACTTACATCAATGTGAAAATTAAATGTCTGTGGTGGAACATAGGCTGTTTGGGCCCCACCATCTCAAATATCGTCCCCTTCTGCCAGCCTTGAGAAAGGCTGGGCCTGTGGCCAGGGATGTCAGGGAGATGAACCGTGTGGGCTGTAGAGAGATGACCATGCAGGCAGCAGTGTCAGAGCTAGGGTCTGTGCTCACACGGCGTGGACCACCTTTCTCTCAGTCCAGCATCGCGGTTTCAACCTCCAGGTCAGCGAATGCACCCTGACTTTTCCACGTCCCCCAGCGGGGCCTCTCGTCCCTGCCCTTTAAGTCCACAAACACGCACTGCTGGTCTCAGCAGGACTCAGACCCGAGAGTGGCAACATCAGGCCTGAGAGGTACCTTGGCAACTATGCGGATGTCCCTCCCTATTTTACAGGGAAGCAAACGGAGTCCTAGACGGAAGAACACTCAGTAGACAGAGGTACAGGTGGGACAACTAGCCCACCTAACTGGACGGCAGAAGAAAGGAAGTTAATGTTAACGGTGTCTACTAAGTGCCAGACCGTGGGCTAGGGGCTGCATGTATTTTATCTCACGTGATCCTTTGAGGTCATTGTCCACACGTCCAGTTTAATAGGGGAAGCTTACAGAGATCGAGCAGCTTGCTCAGGATAACACCACTAGTGAATGGCAAACACCGAACTCGACCCCCCGACTCCCCGGCTCCCTGCTTTCCTGCAGCACACCCTCCGCCCCTGTCCCCAACTTTCCCGCAGCACACCATCCGCCCCTCTGTCCCCAGCGCGGCCGTCGGAGGCCCCGTCTACACTTCTCCAGTCTGCCTCCTGGCCGGAGTCCCACGAGGCTGTAATCTGAACCGAGCAAGGGTGGCGAGCGTGTTTCTCTGTTTCTATCTCTCTGGACAATTTGTTCTGTAAGTGCTTGTTTTCAAACAGCTCAACATCACTCCCCCAGGGCTTCCACGCCGCTTTCGTTGGGAGCAGTGTGAGCTCTTCCCGTTGGCGATTTTCTCAGATCCATCTTTCTTCGCTTGCTGAGCCTGTCATAAAGTATTTTGGGGAGGTTGGAAATCATTCTCACGAATAAGCATGTGAGGAATCTGTGCCGGACTTGCCAGGAATCTCAGCATTTATTGGGTTTTCTCTCTCGGAGCAGGAGGTTTGGAGCCCACGTGTGGAGTTTCTCATGTCGCTGTTCTTCAGAGAGTGGACTCACGGTGCAGTGAGATCGTAGATGCTTTCAGCTGAAAATGGCCTTAGTGATAATTCAGTTCTCACTTTCAGATGAGCAAAGACTGAAAAAGGTGGCATGCAATGTCACCTAGATCACTGGTGGCAGAACCAAGGCTAGTACGCATATTTCTCGAAACCCAGTTCCTATCTTTCCACTATACCACACTGCTGTGGAGGAAACCAGCATTATGCATCCACTCACCCACCCATCCATCCCCCCACCCACCTACCCACCCATCCATCTAAATCATCACTGACAATAACACAAAAGGCAGTTCCACCCAAACAGGCAGAGTTTCTCCAAGTTAACAAACATTTTCCAATTAAAAACATTAACACTAAGAGTAAGAGTCACTTTGAAAAGATTAATCTGTCCCTAGAGCATTCTGCATGATGAGGTTGGTTGGATAGCTCAGTATCGTAAAAGTATTTATTAACAGGATTGCAAAAGTCATATGAAGTCGTGGCCGTGGCTGTCATCCATCACAATGTGGTATGATGTAGATTTAGAGGCTTTTCCACACAAGAGAAGAATTTTGATGACAACTTTTAACATCTTGTAATAAAAAAATAACCCCACCACGAGGCATGCGTCTCATGTTTATAATTTTTTAAAAAAGCTGACAGCTTTGTGTGAAGTGCAGACGATGATAGAGAAGAAGTGGATTTTAGAATTTCATAGACTCTGAGAATTAGCTGGGGCCTTAGACACAGTTAGATTAGAAGGGAAGGAATATTGAGCTTGGGATCCAAAGGCCTGGGTTTGAGTCTCCTCCACCACTAACTTGCTACATATTCCTGGACAAGGGAATTTGTCTTTTCAAGTCTCTCACTTGCTATCTAAAAATGGAATTAACAACATCTGCCTCACGGGGTTGTGTGAGGACTAAAGAAAAGCGTGAACTCTTAACTGAGGACTTACTATGTGCCAGGAATGGTGCTTTGTGTTTGATGCAGGGTTATCTCATTTGAGGAAATGGAAGAGAAACCCACATATACGGCAAAGCCCCACTCAAGTTCAAACTGTGGACGTTATTAACACCCTTCCTACGTACACCCACGTACTCCCCTCTCTTCACTGATTATCAGATCTGTTGGCATTAATAGTCATAATGTCCCATCACTGGGGGACCCCAGTACTGCTCCCTCTAGGATGTGGTAGTTGCTCGGTACTTTCCAAAGAGATCCAGGGCACTGTCTTCCCTCTTTTCTGCCACCACCATGAAGATGATGGGCAGAGGCATTCCGGCACCTCGACCTTCTCCATTAGCTCCTCTCTGGCTCTACCTGGATCACTGTCGTGCCTGGATTTAGAGCTGCTGTCCAGTGCCCCAGGCCCCTGGGGTGGTTTATCTACTTCTATGCCCACCAGTGATGAGCCCTGGGCACCCGCATCTGCCCCCTTCCCTGTTTTAACTCCTGGTCCCCACGGCACTGCAGAAACATGGTGCTGACTCGATCCTTTCTTCTGCCGCTTGAACATCCCTGGGGCTGGGCTGCCTTGCGTGGCTTGGTGGGCTAGAAAAACATCCCCTTAGCTGCCATCTCAAAGCTCCTTCATGCTACGTAACACCCGAGCTTGCTTTGCCTCCCTCACTCTTAGAAGCAACTCTGTACCCACTTCACCAGGAATACGAGAGCCGTTCCGCATGAACTCCATCTCCTCTGCACCTGCACGGTCTCCTCTAGGATCAGGGCGAGAAGCATCCCTCTCCCTGCTCAAGGTGACCTGACCTGTCCTCCGTATGCAGGCAGTAGTGGGAGAGGTGCAGCTCTGGGATTCCTTTAAGGACTCATGTGTGACAGGGGCACCAAGTGGGAGGAAGGGTTGGGGTCACCCCCTAACTACATAGCCCTTTAAATATTGAAGACAGATCCCCTTTCTTTAAGGTTTCAGTTCCTTTATTACCAAAATCATTCTTCCTTGAATGTGTTTCAGTTTGAATGCATCCAAGGGCATGCTGGTAAACGTGTAACAACAAGTTCTCCAAGGGGGAAAAGAGCGAGCCCACTTTGTAGCGCTTGCCGATTTCTGAGGTGTAAATTCTCCCACTATGGTCGATTTCGAGCTACCAACGTGACATCACTGAACATAGAGCTAGGAAAAGGTACGCGTCGGAGCCAATTTCAGCACACCACTGTCTGCGTCCACCGTGCACTGCAGTGCCCGGAGAGGAAAATGACACTGAGGAGGGTTCGAAAAACCACCATTTTATGGACACTTCTGTAATAACTGATTCGGTCAAGAATTATCAGTGGATGCTAAAATCGCTGAAGGATTGTTGGGAAGCAGTAGACTGACACAGTATCAAAGCAACTCCCCGCAGATTACTTCTTCATTAGAGGGAACAAAAGATACCTTTACAGGAGGTAATTCTGGTGGGTGTCACCTTAACCAAACTTACTGTTGCCAGTAAAGGAACAAATTGACACAATCTGCCTCCTGAGCAGGCTTTATAAAGTGTCACTGCCAAGAATGTTTAACCTATATCAACCACGAGGAAACAATTAAATAAACCCAAGTTAAGGGATTGTATACCAAGTGACTGGCTTGTGTCTTTCAAAAATGTCAATGTCATGAAATACAGTAAAAGACAAGGAGCGATTCTAGACAAAGGAAGACTCCAGAGACATGACAACCACATGTGTGATTCTGGATTGGATCCTGCATCAGGGTTTTAAAAATTGCTACAAAGGACATTATCAGAGCATCTGAAGAAAGCTAAATATGCCTTTTATACTGTATATATAATAATATTATATCAACATTAGATCTCCTGAATTCAATAATTGTATAGTGGTGATATAACAATGTCCTTGTTCTTGTGAATACATTCTAAAGTATTTATTTTGGGGTGAAGTGTGCAACATACTGTCAAATGGTTCCACAGAAATTAAAATGGTAATAACAATTGGGAGAAAGGGAGAGAGAGAGAAAATATAGTGAAATGTTAACAATTGATGGACCAAAATGAAGAGTACATAGGTGCTCATTATAGCTTCCAACTTCTCTGTAGGTTTAAATTTTTTCCAAAACAAAAAATTGAAAAGAAAAAAAGGGCAAACACTACGGAGTTGTTAGATAGCAGCCTGTGTGTGGGTTACCACATAGAGCCAAACAGGACTGCAACCTCCCTTATTCCATATCCTACGTCTCTATTAATGTGACTTTGATCTCAATAGCTTGTGGTGGGCGGCTGTATCACACGTTTACTCATCTGGAGCATCCTGCCAACTCAAACCCTCAGCTTTGCTTTAAAAATCGTTGTCAAGCCACATCTTCCTCATTCTGCAGTGCACTCCTGCATGTTTCTCCACACTTACTTATCAGGCCTGAGCCATCTGTCTGGGTTTCAGGCTCCTCTCGGGTTCTGAGTCTGCATGCCTTTGAATCCAATGCAGACCTCTGTGAACCACAAAAGACATAAACATGCCATCTGGGATTGAACTACATATAAGAAAAATTTATTGAGCATACACAATGTACAAAGCAGTGGGGTGGGTAAAAGACATTGACAATAATAAATGTGGCTTTTTTGGTTTTTGTTTTTTTGAGACAGAGTCTCACTCTGTTGTCTGGCTAGAGTGCCGTGATGTCAGCCTAACTCACAGCAACCTCAAACTCCTGAGCTCAAGCGATTTCTCAGCCTCTCGAGTAGCTGGGACTACAGGTGCGTGCCATCACACCCAGCTAATTTTTTCTATTTTCAGTTGCCTGGCTAATTTTTTTTTTCTATTTTTCAGTAGAGATGGGGTCTCAATCTTGCTCAGGCTGGTCTCCAACTCCTGACCTCAAGCGATCCTCCCGCCTCAGCTTCCCAGAGTGCTAGGATTACAGGCGTGAGCCACCATACCCAGTGCAATGTGATTGTTAATTGTAGCCTTGTGGAAGATAAAAATCAGGCCTTATACTTCTTGGGTCACCCTATACCACCCCACGGCAGTGAGCACATATTAGGTGCTTAGTAAACACATGATTTGACCTTATGATACAATTAATAATCAAACGTATGGAAAGCTTTATGAGATCATTAGCTATCAAAGAAATCCGAGATGTTTTTTTAAAAAAGAAACTCTCTAAAACTAAAGGGACAGTGCTACATCATGCTGGCAAGACGATGGTGAACATCAGTGTGTTTGTACGTTGCTGATGACCGTGCAGAATACTTTTGGAAAGCAATCTGGCAAAATGTATTAAGAGCCATAAAAATGTTCACATCCTTTGTAAAATAATCTCGCTCCTGGGAATTTACCCTAAGGACTAATCCAAAGGAAGGGAAATGCTATAGCACAAAGAAATGTATTGCTCTCTTATTTGTAGCAGTGAAAACCTGGAGAAGTCGTAAATGAGCAATTAAGAATAATTAAATTATGGTCCATCAACTAGATGGACTTTGATGAAGCCCTAAAAAGACAACTGTGAGGTCTGTTACGTAAAAATGCAGGAAATGCATATGCTATAATAGTAAGCAAATACACACACACACAAACATAAGGATTAAAAGAAAACTGAGATCGTTGACAACAGCTGACTTGAAAGGAGTGGAATCATGAGTACAGTCCCCCATATCAACAGGGATCGGTACCAGGACCCTCCATGGATACCAAAATCCCCTCTGCCCAAGTCCCTTAGCTGGCCCTCCTGTACATGCCAGATCTGCCCACATGGATTTAACCAACTATAGTTAGAAAGAGGCCTCGAAGGAAACCAACCCTGCCAACACCTTGACTTGGACTTCCAGCCTCTAGAAGTGTGAGAAAATAAATGTCTTTCATTTAAGCCGCCCAGTCTGCAGTATCTTGTTACAGCAGCACGAGCAAGCTAATACAGACCATGACAGACACCCCAGCCGGGCAGGGCTGACTTGGCTCTATCTAAGACTCTGACCAGAGCCCTAGGCACAGTGGCTTGGTCATTACGGACACCACCAAGCGTGCCCAGGGGCAGAGAGAATCTGACAAGGCTTTTTTTGGCCACTTTCAGCCCCGTGAGTGGAATGTTCACCTTTCTGATTCAGGGGTGGGGGGCCCTGGGAATCTGCATTTCTAAGAACAACCCCTTCCAGCCCCATTTCTGTTTTAGCAACATAGTGGAGCTGAGATCCTGTAGGATGATTAAATCCATTGTCCCTCTAGCTTTTTTTCTTTTCTTTTCTTTTTTTTTTTTTTCTATTCTCCAGCCTCTTCTGTCCCTCCCAGCAAATGAGGTCCCAGGTGGTCAGAATGTCCTGTTGGACTTTGAAGTGAGAGCTGGTTTAAATATCCCAAGGGCAAGCAATTCTGCTGCTGGGGGGGTTCCCGAAAGAGCTGAAGGCGGGCCTCGGACAGGTATTTGCACACCGTGTTCCCAGCAGCATCATGCTCAATAGCCGAAAGGCGGAAGCAACCTAAGTGCCCTCCCACTAACGAGTGGATAACAGGGTGTGGCCCCTACGCACACGGAATATTACTCAGCCTTAAAGAGGAAGGAAATTGTGACATAGGCTTCAACACAGATGAACCTCAAAGACATTATGCTACGTGCACTAAGCCAGTCACATGAAGATAAATACTGCATGACCCACTGATATGAGGTCCCTGAAGGAGTCAAATCCACAGGGACAGAAAGTAGAACAGGGGTGCCAGGGTTGGGGGAGGGGAGGGCTGGGGCGTCAGCGTGTAAAGGGTGCAGAGACGCAAAGAGCTCTGGAGGGGGACGACAGTGATGGCTGCATAATGACGTGACTGTGTTTAACGTCACTGAAACTTACACTTAAAAATGGTTAAAATGGTAAATTTTAGGGTCTGTGTGTTTTACTGCAATAAAAGAATTCCAAAGGGTAACTAAAGAGGGGAGCTGGGTGGGTGGGGGCGGGAAGACAGACTAAGCCTCGGGCTGGGCCACAGGACTCCTCCCCAGGGTGAGGGTGGCGGCAGGGGAGGGTCTGGCTGGATGCAAGGGCGCTCGGGCGTGATTACTCAGCCTCAGCCAGTCCCACCCAAGGCCGCCTGACAGATGGGCCCGCTGGGATGGACACAGCGAAGCCCAGGCTCGGCTTTCACAACCGGGGCCTGGCCTGGGGCCGGAGAGCCGGAGCCTTCTCTCCCCTCCCCCATCTTCTCTTCCATCAGATAAAGACACGGCGGGGCCTGGGGTGGGACCGTTCCGTGGGCAGGTCGGGACGCCAGGCAGGAAGGGCACAGCCCGGTCCGCGTGTCAGGGTTTGTGTGTCTGGGGACCGGAGAGCTCCTCAAGCTGGCCGGTCCCACGGGGCTTGGTGGGTAACGTTCCCAAGTCCCTCTCCAAGGAAGAAAAACAAACAGCTGAGAGCAGGCGGCTCCGGCCGGGCCGCGTTCCAAGACTGAGAGGGGAAAGAAAGTCTTCCAGCCCCAAACGCCTAGTTAAATGGAAGGCCACGGGCTACGTTCTAGAATGGGCACTTTTCCATGAGCCCCGGTTTTATCAAGGAAATTTAAAAATCCGTCCTTGAGAATTCATGCGTTTTGCTGTGTAATTTGCAACGTGATAGTTCAGCCCTTTTTGCACATCTGTGTGTATAGTTTAGACTGTAAAAGCAGACGTTGTGACAATCCACACGGCCGGGCTGTGGGAACCGACCCCGGCGGGTGGAACAGAGCGCCGGCTTGGCACCAGCCTTCCTTGCGGGAACTCGCCCTCCTTGTCCCCCACTACTGGGTGCCTCAGTTTCCCTGTTGACTTCTTGCCAAGAGGCCGGTGGTACGGTGGATGGAACGGCGAGCTTTGGAGACCTGCGGCCCAGGCCTGTTCTGGTCACCTGTGGGTAGAGCCCTGCCTGCCCAGAATTCAGGTTTTAAGCAGATCTGCCGTCACTCACTCAGTGGGAGCCAATCATGTGGGGACATTGGGGGTTAGCGGGATGAGCTCTCGACTAGGAAACCGGAGTCCAACCTCAACCACCAGCGCCATTTAAATTCAACCAGCACCTGTTTATCATATTGTCTCCTATGGCAATGATCAATGTCACTGGGCCTCAGTCTTGTCATCTGTAAATGGGGATAATGACATCTCCCAAACAGCACTGAGTGAAGATCAAGTGACCCATCAGATGTGAAATATAAAGGTTACTGGAACGTGACAGTGGCACTGGGTGAGGCTGGCAGCTGCCACGTGGGGAGGTGGGGGCCTTTGGGACACTGCAAATCGGACAGCTTGGGAATCAGGCTGTTGTGGCCGCACGGTAAGTCAGGGTGTGGGGACAGGCAGTGGCATAGAATGACCCCAGCCTGGTAGGAGGGCTTTGCCCCAGGGAAGCTGTCATGCCCACGGTGACCGGAGCCAGGTGGGGAAGCCCCTGCCTGCCAGGGCTTCAGGTCCGGGCCATCTCCCCTGGCTCCTTGCAGGGAGAATGGGGCTGGGAGCCCTGAAGCAGCCCAGTGCCACCCACTGGCCACCTGGGAGTGAGTCCTTGCAGCCAGGGGAGGAACAGAGTCACCGAGGAGGGGAAAGGGCTTAGCACATTCCCACTGCCAGCTAGAGGCCAGCCCCAGGGTCTGCGGCAGTGACACCAACACACTCATTGCCATTAAGTCACTCGTGTCTGGCTTTTACAAGAGCCAGACCGTGAAGGTGCCAGGAACATGGACGTCTACCTGGAACCTGGCCCAGGCCCCTGCTGTGCGAGGAGAACCTCGCCTTCACCCACCCCCTTCCTGCACCATTATGGGCCCTACGCCCAGGCCTGGGGACACCCCAGCCTGCACACCGAGTTCCAGCCCCCACCTGACACCCGCGAGCAGCTCCCCGTTGCCACCCTCTGCCAGTAAGAACCGATCCTAAGGAAATGCCTGCCCCTGAGGACAACGGTCTGTGTCCAGGCATTATTCATGGCAGCGAAACACTGTGGGACAAATTGGATTTTTGTTCCCTCTCCTGTCACCCCTTCCTGGTCGTGACACACCCAGTTCCTTTTGGGACCAGGCTCAGGCCAAGCTGGGGTAACCGAAGGGGCCTTTCGTATCAAGCCACAGGGAGAAAGGAAGGCAGGAGCTGGCAGCAGGTCTCGTTTGCAGGTTAAATGTCTGACATGCAAAGACGTGTGACCCAGAGCAGAGCAGGGAGGGGTGACTTCCTCTGCCCCTTTCTCTTTCTGCAGCCTCACCCAGAGGGAGACCAGCTGGCCTGGAGGCTGACAACAGGGGCCAAAGCCTAAGAGGAAGTGGCAGGACAGGAGGGGAGGGGACTCGTGGGGCCAGGTGGTTGAAGCCACACGGAGGCCCAGGGCAGGGCGGCCTCTCAAGGGCCCAGGGGGACGTGCTGCAGGGGCCCTCTCCCCTTCCCACCCACAGAGCACTCGGTGGCCGCGGGACACTCCCTCGGGGGCCTGGCCAGCTGCAGATGCCCGTTACTCCACTGTTCCACCCTGTCCCTCAGGGGCACAGCTGGGCGGGAGTGTCCAGCAAGAGCAACTTCGTTTAGAAAACGACGGCAAGTGCGTGTTATTCACCCAGGTGAGGAATAAGGAGGCTGGGATGAGGGGACAGGAGTTGGGTCTGGGCCCGCTGAGTGGGACGTCCCCAGGGCCCTGTGCGTGGAGCTCCGTAGGGGGCAGCCGCCTGCGTAGACAGAAGTCAGGACACGCACGAGGCGGCCGAAGCTGCAAGCAGGTGCACGTCGGGACGCTCGGGTCAAACCACTGAGGTGTGTCCTTGACGTGGAAGAGGGGCGTGGGGGCCTGTGCAGGGAGTCCCCATCCAACAACCCTGTAAGGGGAAACTCGAGCATTCAAGTAACGATTTCACTCCCACGGAAGGCGGAAATGTTTGGTTGTAATTAGCAATGCCACAGCTTCAGAACCAAGACAGGTGTCAGAAAGCCTGGGTCAGAGTCAGAGTAGAGGGCCGGCTGGGACCCCTCTGGAGGGAGGCAGGGCTTTCCGGGACATCGGAGCCTGGGGTGCAAGTCCCACTCCGTCCGCTCCCTGGACTCTGCTCCATTTCCAAAGCTAAGGGCAGGACTCATCCTCCCAGCTCCATTTCAATTGTAATTCTGCCTCTCCCTTGCTTTGGTCCTCCGGGCACCGGCCCGGCTTCTGTCTGTGGCTCTTCAGGGACCTGGGGAGCCTCCCCTGGCAGGGATCTCACACCTGGGGAGGGACTAGAAGATTCCAGCCCGGCACACCTGGGGGAACGCTGGGGACCCCTCCACCTGGACAGTCAGCACGATGCCGGAGGCTGCGTTCTCGGGGTTAGACAAGATTCCTGTGGCTTTTTAAAAGGACAATCCTATTAACAACCCAACAACACTTGAGGAAATCAAAGGAGAGACATGTGTACCCGCAAGCCTTCTGCTGGCTCTGCCGCAGCTCTCGTTTCCCCGAGTCCCCTCCGCCCTCGGCCCTAGCGTGCACACGCGTGTTTGCACGACGGCGCTCAGACCGCAGACACACGCTGTGCTCTTTCCTCCTAACATGATTTCACAAACACTCTCCCACGTTGCTCCACAGCCATCATTTGAAATGGCTGCGTAATATTCCTGTGCTGAGTTACCATGATTTAGCCAAACAAATCAGCTAAAGGCGGCGCGTTTAGGTTCTTTCCAGTTTTGAGTGATTAGGAATAACGTTGCAAAGGGTTTTATACACGGGCCATTTTCCTTCTTTGTAATCATTTCCCGGAGACAAATGGAATAGGATTTCTGAGCCAAAGGGTATAAAATTCTTTTATAGAATTTTATAAAGGACATCGACTTCCTCAAGGAACCCTGCTTGTTTGGACACGCGAAATGGCCGCAGCCAACGGTCAGGGGACAAGTGTTAATGGGTAAATAAGAGACGCCTTTCCTCGGCTCCTCCCGGAAAGAGACGGTTTTCCAAAGCCCTGGCAGATCACATACTGCAAATGTTTCACAGAGACGCCGCCAGACCCTGTTGTTTTTGACAACAGTGACGAGGAGAAACAAAGCGCTTGCAGACGGCTCCCTCCCGCGTGACTCAGCGTGGCAGGGGCTCTTCCCACCCTCACAGGCGGCACTTTCATCTCCCAGAAGTCACTTCAGACACTGTCTTCACTGCCCACCCCGTGTTCATCCAGGGGCTACGCTGGGGAGGGGGCTCCAAAGACCCCTCTAGGGACGAGGATGCCCAAGACAAGGGGCGCTGGCTCTGGCACCCCCACTGGGTGACTGCTAAGCTCGCACCGGGGCTCTCGGCAGGAGAAACAGGGCAGGAACCCCGGGGAAAGGTCCCCTGAGCTGGAGTGGGGCCAGGCCTGCTCCTCTTCCGGGGTTCCTGACAAGGGGAGCCTGCGGAAGCCGCCACACAGCAGGGGGAGGTGGGAACACGGAAGGGGCCCCCTACCCCAGTTCTGTGTCCCCTGGGTCACTCCAGAAAGGACCTCAGGGAACGTGGGGCTCTCAGGAAGGAGTGCAGAGAGGGGCAGAGGCCCAGGGATGCTGCCAGCTGCCGGGTCACATTGGCTGCCCCGCTGGGAGGGCAGTTGGGCAAAGGAAGACTTGGATTCTCCGTCTCTGAGAAGCTGGATATTATCCGAACAAAACCAACACGACATCTGTCACAGTTATGGGCCACCAGGGTCTGCTGGAACCAGAGACCAGAGAGAGCCACCGCCCACCAATGCCAAAACCATCACTCTGCAGACATGAGACTGGCTGGTAACCTGAGAAACCCTCTGCCTTCCTGTCCTTCCTCCTGCCCCCTCCCAAATATCTGGTACCAACTCATACTAGAAAATTATTCATTGTTTATCTGAGATTCAAATTTAACTGGCTGCTATGTTTTTATTTGCTAATGCTGGCCACTGGAAATGACTGGAGGGGTCCGGGGAGAGATGCTGGGGGCCCCCCAGGGCTTCCTATGGCATGAGCGTGGCAGGCGGGTGAGACAGACCCCGGGGCATCCCGTGGTCTTTGGTTCCTACAACCAGACAGATCACGGTGCCATTTACAGAGTTGACGAGGATGGAGGAGAAACAGGTTTGGGAGGGAAATCAAGAGTTCTGTTTACATGCTGCATTTGAGATGATTATTAAATAACCCAGGGGGGGATGGCACAGGAGGTAGTCAACATATTAGTCTGAAATCAGGGCAAAGGGCAAAGGTGAACGCCAAGATGGAATCAGTGGAACTTGATGAAGGTCGCTAGGAAGAGAACTCAGTTCAGGAAGGGAGGAACTCAGTTCAGCCCAGGCCTGAGCTCCTGCCTGTGCCAAGATTTACAGGTGAGGAAGGTGTGGGCAGGCAGCAACGGACACCAATGATCGCTTCACTGAGCTGAACTGGGACCTCCCAGAACATTCTAGTACCGGGATTCTGAGATTTACAAGGAAACATTTAGAGCACCAGGCATTGTGCAAAGACACTTGACCTGTTGTCTCACTGAATCTTTATAATACTGACAATTGATCATTATTCAATTAATGGTTAATTTTAATGATTGTTAAAGATGAGGCTCAGAGAAGCTTTAATAGTTTCCCTAGATCACAGCTCGTAAATGGTCAAGCTGGTATCTGAACTCAGGTCTGTCCGGTTCCCAAATGTCATTCTACGCTGTGGTTTGTGGCATGTTTTATGCACATCTGCTCTACCAGTCAGTGTGATCTGCGAGGCAGGGGCCTCTCCATGTCTCCCTGTGGCTCACACAGTGCCAGGCACACCATTGGCGCTCAATGAGTGTTAGTTGCTTTGGATTTGACGGGAGAGAGCTCCACGCCCTTGGGCCAGGTTAGCCAAGGCACGATGCCTACAGGATTGCCATAGAAATTGCAAGAGCTCATACCTCCGTCTCTGCAAAAGGCAGAGGACCAGAACTTGTTGGTTGCTCAGCTTCAGTCCCAACCCAAACTCAAAGGCACCACTGAATGGCAACATCTACTGGATAGCCCTGGGCACACGCAGCAGAAGGCAGTACCAGAAAGCAGCGGGAAAGGTGGGTTTGGAAGGAACAAAGGCGGAGCCACGGAGGGGAAGGTGCAGAGCTGCGGAAGGAGGCGAGGGCTAACTCTAGCCCGTTCCCAGGTTCTTTTTGCGTAAGTAGGAAGCTCCTTTCCTTGGCAAGGTCTGACTGCTCCACAACCCCTCTCAAGTTCCCGCCAATCCTGGCTCTGGGAATAGAAGTCAAAGCACCCGACAAGTCTCCCTCCCGATATTCCCGTGGAGCTGGTGGCTCGAGGGCTGGGTCAGCACCGGTCGGCGGCAGTTACACCGGTTATAACCACTTAACAGACGCCGATGACGCTTCCCGTGTCGAGCACCGTTTTAGGCAGTTTACACTAGAAGTGAATCCATTTCATCCTCACCACGACACTTCCAGGTGGGCAGTGCAATCTCCTCCGCCGCACAGAGGAGGGCACTACGGATCAGGTAGGTTGAATAACTTGCCCCGGGCCACACAGGAAGCGGCAAAGCCGCTATTTGTACCCTGGCGCCCTGCACTTCACCACCAGGCGCTACATTCCGCCTCAGACCAGGAGGCTGGGAAAAGGGAAGGCCCAGAATAGCAGCAGTAGCCCAGACGCAGACTGTGGGCCGCAGGCAGGGACAGGCGACCCCGCTGAGCTCAGGCTCCTCACCCATAAATTGAACACTTTCTGGATTCCTTAGATTGTCGTAAGGATTAGATGACCGAACGTACGTGAAAATCTTTGAAAACTATAACACACGATCCAGAGGTGAAGGATGAAAGGGCTACTTAGTGAGCAGTGAAGCCTAGAGCAGGGTTGGCAAACGTTTTCCGTGAAGGGCCAGGTAGTGTTAACAAATATCTCAGGCTCTGCGGGCCACGCGGTTGCCATGTAGCCACTCAGCTCTGCCACTGAGGTGCCAAAGCCGCTATAAACAACGCATGCACCCTGGGCAGTGGGCTCTCTCCTGGGGACGTAGGGTCAGAGCTGTCTTGGCCCTTTCTTCTTCCCCTCCCCCGGGCCTGAGGTGAGATGGGGGTACCTTCTGCTGGGGCAGCTGACAGCCGGGGAAGCCGACAGAGCCATGGCAGGTGCTGGGGAAGAGTGTGAGCATTCCGGGTGAGAGTGGTCTGAGTCTAAGGAAGAGGCTGGGGCGGGGGGACTTCAAGGTGACTTAATCTGCTGTCCCGGGATGCAAGCAGCAAATTGCATGCCTGGGCTGGTGAGCCTTCGGTCACTTCCTCTGGGGAGCTGCACTCGTGGCAGCAGGCTATGGAACGAGGATTGGGTTGGGACACTGGCTCAGATGTGACTGACGGCACAAAGCTGAAAGGGAAAGATAAATGACATGTGTCCGAATCCAGAGTCAAATGGATCCAACAGGCTGCAACACTTGGCAGAAACCAGGGTGATGACACGGAACTGGGATTACCGACAAGGTCTGCATTGAAGTTGAAGCAACAACAAAACCAACAAAGTCAGTTGTACCGACATCGAATGGGGGAGCCACACAAGGCAGTGTCTCCTTTGAAAGAGATCTGGGGGTGGGCAGGGAGGGGAATTGACCTGATCATTCCCCTGCATAGTATTCTTCTGTTTGGATATAAGGTCGCGTATTTCTGAGTCATCGCTACAAAGGCTCATGCAAATCTAGGCTACATCAACAACCACGGGCCACATCAAACGTGGTCACAGCCACACACCCAGCCCTGGCCAGGCCACGCCAGGAGTAGTGTCTGATTCTGTTTACCCCTCACGCCTGCAGCCTGTTGGGAGGATGGCCACTGGATTGAGGCGTTCGGTTTAGTTCACCCATTAACTGAGCACCTGCTACACGCAGGCATCATGGAGGTACAAGGGGAACAAGAGGTGGTGCCTTGTCACGAGAGCTTTCTTGGACTAGAAAGGGGGCTGGCACGTGAGCTGATCATTTCAGTGCAACGTGGCAAGTGACAAGAGGGGGGTGGCATTCACAGAGGTGTCCCCACCAAGTCTGCCGAGCTGCCGCTGCTGGCAGAACCGGGCTTGCTGTCGAGCAGTCGTGAGGAGGAGGAGAAAGCCTTGTTGGGAGTGGCTCTTGCCAGGGGAACTAGAAACAGTTCACGGGATGGTCGAGGAGGAGAAGGAAGATATTTCTGTCGCTTGCGGGTGTCCTTCAGGGAAAGCACCACACGGCGTCTGTCCGGGAAGCAGTGAGGGAGGTTGTGCAAGCCGCCCTCTGCGGTCCCTGCCGGGGCTCAGCCCCTGGGTGCGACGGGTGGGGCCGGCCCGTGGGGCTGCCTCCTTCGCTCTCTGCACTGCAGGGCTGTGGTGCTGGGGACAATGTCCTGCTCCTGGGCTCACTGAGCCCTGCGCTGTCCGGTACAGCCGGGATCCTTAGACAGTGTCTCTAGGCTTCCCCGGTGTGTTTATTGGAAACACGTGGGGTGCTGGCCCGCGCTGAGCATGGTTCTCTCTGTTTACAAAGTCACTAAGTGCTCGGGCTAAACAAGTAGGTCTCTAAGCCTTTGCTATTCTGAAAGCAAACTCTCTGATTGTGTGAATGATAATATTTAGTATTTATTGAATACTTTTCATGTGCCCCGCACCAAGAGTTTTCATGTACTATTTAATTTAATCCTTACAACAATACTATGGGGTAGGTGCCATTATCATCCCATTTTACAGATGAGGAAACCAAGGCTCTTAGAGGTTAAATTATTTGCCTCAAGACGATAGAGCCATTCAGTGGCACAGCCCTGAACCCAGAAGTTTGACTTCAAAGCCCATGTCCTAAAGGGAACATAGCTGTTCTCTTGGAATGCCTGAAAGACACAGAGAACCACAGAACTATCCTTCAGCCCATTGTTTTTCAGACTACAGCTTATATTCCATCCATGGATTATGAAATAAATGGAGGGGTTGTGATCTTTTAAAAAATAGGAAGCCATCAGCATTCACCACAAAGTTAAGGGTGATCACAGTTACGTTTCCATGTGTGCATTGGTTGTGATGTAAAGTGTGTGTAGGCCACGGGCAAAGAAGTTTGAGTCCACCAACCTCGTCTAAGCTGCTCATTTTGCAGCTGAGGGCACTAACGTTCAGATGGCAAAGCAACGTTCCCAGGATTACAGAGCGTCAACAGATGACTGGGACTAAGTCCCGATCTACATTATCAAGGTTAATTGACTGCAAAGAAAACCAAGAAAAAGCAAAAGGAATGATACGAATAGTAGTGATAATGCTACTACTAACAGCTGTTTCCACCCTGCTCTAAAGCGGCATGCCAGCCACTTAGCTATATTACCTTACTTAACCTTCAGAACGACCCAACCAGGCAGGTACGTACACTGACTTCCCACATTTTCAGATGAGGAAACTCAGGTACAGAAAGGTCGAGTAACTTGGCCAGTGTCTCATAGCTGGAGACGGGGAAGCCGGGCTTCAAGCCCAGACAGGTTGGCTCCAAATCCTTACTGGTCACCAGTGTGAAGTATTGCGTGATCCTCCCTGTCTTAGTAGTCTTTCTAAATGCCATGATGTTAATACAGTGTATAGCACGATGCGTGTGCATGAACATAATCAATTACACACCTGCTGCTTCTACTGGCCCAATGTCCCTGGGTGGCGATTCCATGTTCATGTCATTTAGATACTTGGTTGAAACTGAAATAATCATCTCTTTTCCACAAATATTTTCCAGGCTTCCTTGTCTCTCATTCATTCATTCACTCAGTCATGTATTAAAAACATCATGCACTTGAAGACTCCAATAAAATAGGCAATTTTTTGTTTTATTTTTAAAGACAGGGTCTTGCTCTGTTGCCCAGGCTGAAGTATAGTGGTGCAGTCATAGCTCACTGCAGCCTCAAACTGCTGGGCTCAAGGGATCCTCCTGTCTCAGCCTCTCACCTCCCCAGAGCTTCTACTTTCTTTCTTTCTTTCTTTCTTTTTTTTTTTTGAGACAGTGTCTCACTCTGTTGCCCTAGGTAGAATGCAGTGGCATCAGCTTAGCTCACAGCAACCTCAAACTCTTGGACTCAAGCAATCCTCCTGCCTCAGCCTCCTGACTAGCTAGGACTACAGGTGCATACCACGATGCCCAGCTAATTTTTCTATTTTGAGTAGAGACGGGGTCTCGCTCTTGCTCAGGCTGGTCTCGAACTCCCAAGCTTGAGTGATCCTCCTGCCTCGGCCTCCCAGAGTGCTAGGATTACAGATGTGAGCCATCCCCCGGCCAGAGAACTTTTTCTAAAAGACAAAAGTGTGCATAATACTCTTCTTTGTTCCAAAAAGGATTAAGGCAGTTTACAAGGATACATAAAATACACCAAGATAAAAGGCAAGAACAAGATCAGCAAGAACAAGCGCAGAGACACTGGATGGGACCAGGAACGCAGTTCTCGGGAAAAGCTTTGCGTACAGTCTACACACTTGCTATGGGGGGACCACAGATCTGCCTGCAGGTTTTCATTTTAATTACCTGTTAAATTCACACGATCTACAACAGGATGACAGCTGACTTTCGGTTTGTGTTAATTACCTCCTTGAAAGTGATTTTGATGACGTTCAGACTCACAGTCTCTGTAAGGTGAAAACAACTAATTCCTCAAGGAAAGCGTGCCTCCTTCGCAACGGAGACAAAATAATTTTGGCATGGGTGCTGTGTGACACATTGTGTGATGTAACTGCGTCCTTACAGTAAGCACGAGGATGAAATGTCACGGTGTTGTTTCTGACAGTGTCCTAAAAATGGCTGATGGCATCATGCTCCTGTTTCCCAGATGCATGGTGGGATCCCGCAGCTACGGCTGGGATGGATGTGGGCTCTGAGCTCTCTGCTCTCTGACTGCAGAGCCCAGGGCCAGACCAGCTTAAAACACAGAGTGCAGAAAGAGGGGTGCTCAGTTCAAACACATTTTGACGATTCTCCCCAAGGCTGGGGTCTTCCCCAACCAGGCCAGCCCACAGGAATTGGGCCAGGTAACAAACAAAATGTGAAGAGATAGAAAAGCTTGGAGGAATTTGGGAGTGTAAGGACTCGACTGTTTAGCCCCCAGGGGGCTGATGGAAGGCTGTGAGCTGAAGGGCTGGAACCCAGGGGTGGGGTGAGAACATCGGAGGAAAGTTCCTGGGGGGACGCCGGAGTGGAGGGCTAGACAGGGGGTGGAAAGCCCAGCTGAGGGAAAAATCTGTGCAGTGCCTGGATTAACCTTCTGACAGGGGAAGCTGGGTGATGCATAAACACACAGTATGGTATTTGCCTTTTACTTAATATTTGCGCAAGGAGATGAATTGAGAGAAGTCCCATGTGGGGCTCCTAAGAGTAATATTGTGAAGTAATTAGATTGGAATTTTATAATATTGGAAAACAGTAAAAGTAAGCATTTCTACTCCAATGAGATGTTGCTAATCGGGTATTCAGACATGGCACTTGGTTGCAGTGGATAACTCTGCCATCCAGTTGCAGGATGCATGAGATCTGTGTTGATAAGGAGGTTCTAAAGTTGAAGAGTGGTTTAAACAGATCTCCTGTACATGGCGACCTCTCCAGAGCATGGGCAGTGGATGCCACCCGACAGGGGTGTCCCAAGACCAACAGAAGGCCAGGCCAGCTCTGGTTCACACTGAACCATGGCTCTCCCCATCGTCTTGGTATTTGCTGAAAGGGAGCATGGCTGGAGGACTTCCACCAGGTCACCTGAAGAAACCTCCTCTCTTAGATCAGACAGAGCCTCTTTAAAGAACCCCAGACTCATCTGCCCCACTGCCAAGTCCCCTCCCTGTGGGAGAGGCAGCTGGTGACTACACTCTCTCATTGGCTACCCTTGTCACACCTGTCCCGGAGGCCAACAGGATCATCCAGACAAGAACCTGAGGAGGTGACAGAGGCCACATGCCCAGAGCCAAGAGATAAAGTTCAACCCACTCAAACTTTTTGTTTCACACAGGCAACATGGTACCCAGAAACCTCAGGATCAAAGGTGATTATAATGATCAAAAACCTCCCTACATTTCCACCTGGAATGACAAAGGAAACGTGGCAATATTTTTATTAAATTGGGAAACCAGGTCCCACCCTCCTTTCTGAAGCTTCCAGGATGTCATCATAAACCCCATCTGATCTCCGAGCTGGCGCGGAGCCTTTCTGCATTACACTGGACAGCATGACTTGTGAGAAAATGCTGGTCTATTTTGAATGGGAACATCCACCCATTCGTGCTAGTTCTACCCTCTGCGGTCACACAGAGCATGTCCACCCTTTCCCCATGGCAGCCCTCCAGACGCCAGAAGAGAATGGTGGCTCTGTGCAAGCCTTCTCTTCCCCAGCAGTCGACGCCCTTCCAGGCCCTCCAGGCCTCCGGGGACCTGCCCCAGGCCCCCCACCAGCCTGGTCCCTCTCCTCCATCTGTCACCTCAAAGTTCTTGTTCTGCAGAGCTTTTCAGCATCTGTCACCTCAAAGTTCTTGTTCTGGTTTTCCTGCTGGGCTGAAACGCTTTCCAAACATTCCAGAAATTTGTTACGGTCTCAGCAGCCAAACCCACAAAACCCAGATCCCAGGCTGTCCCTTAGCAGCCCAAGAACATGCTCAAACCATCCTCCGGCTGGCTTGGCCCATGATAGATCTTGCTGGACACTATTCTTTGGTCCCTGGGATGCATCGTGAGGGTCTCTCACTGTTGCTGTTGGCCGGCCCCTCTAGGTCACTGGCTGGGGGACAGACACCACCCGGATATGTGGCCCTTCCCTGATCGTGGAAACCTGAAGGCACTAGTAGCATCGAACGTCCCATTACAACACCCAAGTGACTAGTTCCGCTTGATGCAAAGCGAGTCAAGACCCGGGAGGTCCTGGGCATTTGCCTCAGGATTTCCAGCAAAAGGTCATCTGTAAGGGCTGAACCTCCAGATTCCTGCCCTGAGGGTCACTCAAGGACCCCACCCTCAGCACTCTGCGTCAGCTCTGCCTGGCCCGCAGCCTCACTCCCACCAGCCCCTCCCTGCTCCACGCAGCAGCCACACTGGCCCTGTGCGTGCCTGCTGCTGTCCGCACCCCCCCCCCCAGTGCCCATCACGTTCCACCTCGAGGCAGGGCTTGATCTGCATGACCCTGTCTCAGTCCCTAGGCTGAAGCCTCCTTGAGAGAAGCCCCCAGGTCTTATTTAGTTGTGTCCCCAGTCCTAGCGGAGCCTGGTGCAAGGTAGGTCCTCACATCTGATGTGTTGGTTGAAATAAACAGATCCTTGGCCTTACTGGGTCGAGCCCCACCTATGGGAAAGATGGGAATTGAGCAGCCCATCCTCCGGGTGGGAGGCAGGAGGAGACCCTCACAGCCATCTCCTTTACCATCACCAACTTCACAGGGACCTGTGAGTGGGAGCTCACAGCCTAGGGCCAGGACGCCTCTCCGTTTTCTCCTTTCTGAAGCCCGAGTGCTCTCCTTCTCCCTGGCTGGAGAATGTGCTCCAAGCCTCAGCCCATCCCCTGCCTGTTTTGCAGGCAGAGCCTGGCTGAACTGGGGCAAAGCCATCCTACCCACAGTAAATGCAAGGGGCAGCAGGTTCACCACGACCCCAAGTCCCTCATGACTGTTTTAATGTCACCCCAGGACAAGGAGCTAAGAAATGCCCAGCCTGCTCTGTGCAAGCCATCCCCCAGAGGTCCTGGGAGGCCCAGTGGAATGCACAATGTACCATGAAGATGCAGGAAAAGTCAGAAGCCACTCTGAGCAGCTAGGTCCCTACTGCTGGACTCAGAGACCTCACCAGCTCACATGGCCCCTGCCAGCAATCCCCACACAAAACCGGCAACGCTGCTGAAGAGCTATGCCTGGTCGGGAAGACCAGCCAGCTTCTTCCTCTGTGGTTTCCATGGTGACAAGGGCAGTGTTCAGGCCCATGACAGTGGGAATGAACAGCAGAGGCTTCAAGTCTCCCTTCCTCATCCCAAAAGGCCGGGACAGAAAAGGGTTTAGCTCTTACCTGCTAAGATAAAGATGCCCACGAGAATCAGGAAAACCAGCAGGTAGAGCCCCAGGACAGCATGCTTCAGGGCCGACAGCGAGCCCAGCTGGGTGCAGCAGCCGCCCGCCCGCCGTTTGTGGCATGGACCTGGACAACAAGGGTGAGAGGAGGAAATAAAAAAGACACTTGAAAACTCCATAAGCTATTTTTTTTTGGTCCCATCTCTTCCCGATGCACACATGTTCATGTGGAACCTCTCATGCCCCTTCTGCACGTCTGTAACGTGGCCATCTTGGTGGGGAGCTTTCCAGAAGCATCACAAGATGTTCAGCCTCCAGCTCTCCTCCCACCTCTGTGCTCAGGACCGAGCCAGAGGACACATCCACAGCTCATGTGCTCACGCAAACCACCCTCTTGAGCCAGTTCAGGCAGCAAAGAACATCAAATAGGCTTGGATATGTGTCCTTTAAGAAACATCATTGTCCCATGGGACCTCTGGGACATGGAGAGAATTTAAAACAGGAGTTGCAAGCTCAAACTGCTACAGTAGCCAGGAAGGGATGGGAACAGCCAATGAAGCCCTGGTGGGACAGAGGGGAACAGACAGCACGTGCCCAGTCTGGGAGAGGCTGCCATGCAGGAGTGAAGACCCGGTGCTGCCAGATCCAGAATTTTCAAGACATCTCTTTATTTTTAAGTGTTGGCAACTAACTCAAAAAACAAAACACACTGGAGAATGTAAACAAAACACATTTGCAAGCCGGTTCTGAGCACCAGCTTGCAACCTTGGGTTTAGATTTACTGGTAAACATGGTAACTGCATCCTGTGAAATGACACAAGACTCCCCAGCTTCTGCCCAAAATGGAACAGCGAACCACCATCACCGTAGTCGGCCTTGCGGACCACGGAGTCCAACCCCTTCAGTTTACAAAGAACGTTGAATGGCGGTTAGCAGCAAACCCTGCCTCGGGACCCCAGTGATCTTTCAGCTGAATTTGTCCTTCAAGGCAGCCTTCTCAGACAGCCCATGCAGAGGCCAGGAAACTTACTAACCTCCACCTGCCCTGTGGACTGAAAGTGGAAGGGATGCTCTCCCACCCTGATGCCAGCAGATGACTTAAGAATTGCATACTTTCAAAATATGCATGTCCCTGTAATGCTTATTCCCCACCCACTGCAGGTGAGAGCCCCCTCCAGAGGGACTGTCGCCCACTTCGAGAGTGTTGCTCCCTGAAGCCTGTTGTGTGTGAAGAAGGTGTCGGGGCAGAAAAAGGTTGGCAAGAGAGGTTGAGATGATTGATATTCAGAAAATGTCTTGAAAGATGGTGTCGAGTTTGCAATTCCTTGGAAGGCTTGCATTGGCAAGGAGGTACTTCCAGGGCTACCTATTACGTCTCAGGTAACATGACTATCTCCTTGGCTCGGGAGGTTTTGTAACCACAAGGGAAATGGTGGTGACTATCGATGCCTTAGCACCCAAACAATCCTGCTCCCTTGAGAGGTATTGTTATATAAGCAACATTTTCCCATTCACTCTGTTGTATTGCAAATACTGCTGTAAAAACAGCTAAGTAGAACTACTACGTAATATTTCCATAAAACATTGAGTACAGTGTGGAACAAGTTGTCAAGAAATACATATTCAATAACCATTCTCATTAACCCTTAAATGTTGGCAAATTTTGAAGAGTTAACTTGATCTTCCTAAGCAAACTAAGACTTGACCAGAGCACATGTTTCTAACTCACGCTAAATATTCTTTTCTGGGATTTTCTATCCCTTTCCACACAGTAGGATCTATAACTGGTTTTGATCCTAACTATGTAGGTTTCTAGTCACATTTCATCTGTTTTTTTCTGGTGAGAGGGGCTAGCTGCCGGGTTGCAACTTATCAGAGAAAAATCCGTCCCTCAAGAGCCAGAGTGGCGGAAATAGCGTCGTGTAATATTATACAAATATTGGTTTTCATGCTTCTGATGGTTGTTCTAGCTCTTCTGCTTTGAATCCTGTTTCCTCTTTAGCCTCACGGCAGAATAGGAGGAGGAAAATCGCACAGCTATCAACACAGCCAACCCGAATGGTGCCTTAGTCGTCTGCATGTGTGTTGCTAGCTCGCTGTGGGAGTGGGTCAAGTTGCAATAATATTGCTGTATTTATCCCCACTAAAATAGTTCCACTGCCCTCTAACTAAGGCTGCCATTTAACAGCGAGCACCCAGCCGTGACAGGTCCCTCAGTCAACCAACACAGGCAGCATAGACCTTCCTCCCTGAGAGCTTAGTTCTTTCAGAAAAACTTGATTACTTCGCACATTAAACCAAATCTATTTTAAATAGAACATAATAAGGGTTTCAAATAGAGATTTTCCACAAGCGGTTAGACAAGCAGAACAGGAATGGCCTGGCAAGATGCTCAGAGAATATAACTGCAAGGGAAAGAAGACAATTTAAGAGAAGGACAAGTTATTAAGGCTGCCCAAAACACATTTATTGACTTTTTTTTTTTTCCAAGTGGCAGCAGCATGTTAGCTGGGTAAACCATTCAAATTATTTAAGCTTAGTGACAGATTAAAAACACTCCAAAATGATACAATTGGCAAAGCCAGAGCAAAAAGTACGCTTCCTTTTTTGTTAAAAATAACAATAACAAAATAAAATACATGGACTATATCAAGCCATGAAAAGACATGGAGGAATCTTAAAACCATATTACTAAGTGAAAGAAGCCAGTCTGAAAAGGCTACATACTATGTGATTCCAACCATACAATATTCTGGAAAAAAGCAAAACTATGGAGATGGTAAAAAGATCAGGGGTTGTCAGGGGTTAGGAAGAAGGGAGGGCTGAACAGGTGGAGCACAGAGGGTTTTTAGGCAGTGAAACTGCTCTGTGTGACACTGTAATGGTGGACACATGTCATTATACACTTGTCCAAACCCACAGAATGTGCAACACCAAGAGTGCCCCCTAATGCAAATGGTGCACGCTGGGTAATGACCAGGTGCCCGGGCAGGTTCACGGATTGTAACACACGCGCCGCTCTGGTGGGGGATGTGGACGGTGGGAGCCGTGCGTGTGTCGCTGGGGTGGGGTACATGGGAACTCTTTGTACTTTACATTTAATTTTCCTGCAAGCCTAAAAATGCTCTTAAAAAAATAAAGACTATTAAAAATAAAAGTAGAGGTTGGGACTTAAGGACTATAGGGATCCAAACTGAAACAGACATTACTGAACACCCACCATCGACTGCCCTGCTCTGGTAGCCTTCAAGATGCCGCCATGGTCCCTGCCTCTCTGGATGGTTTGTGAGACTGATAGGATGTGGCAGAAGTGATGGCATGTCACTTCTGAGACGAGACAAAGACACTGTAGCTTCCTTGTTGCTCACTGTTTCTCTTGGAACATGCATTCGAGGAGAAGCCAACTGCCATGTCATGAGGGAGAGGCCCGGGTGGTGAGGTGCTGGGGCTTTCTTTCAGCCAACAGCCACATGAGTGAGCCCGGAGCAGACCCCCCGCCCAGTCAAGCCTTCAGATGACAGCAGCCTGGTCGAAATCTCGACTGCAACCTCATGAGGGACCTTCAGCCAGAGCCATCCAGCTAAGCTGCTCCCAGATTCCTCCCAGATTATATTTTACATATAAAACAACATATTTTGTGCAAAATTTGTATCTGAAAACAATTAACAAAATCTTAGCTTTCCTTACACTCCCATGACTTCCTCAGAAACTGTGAGAGGAGTAAATTCCTGTTTGCTTTCTGCTGCTAAGTTTTGGGTTAGTTTGTTACGCGGCAATAGATAACTGATACACTTATCCTAGACACTGGGAGACGCAAAGATAACAAGCTGCATGGAGAGAGACTTTGTCAGTGTCATCCACTTCTAACTTCCCAGCTCCCAGGCCAGTGCCCGGCCCACGGTGGATACTCAGAAATTATTTGCTGAAAGAGAGATTAAGGTACAAGCCACTGCCCTTCAGATTCTCCCCTTAGAGGGGAAGAAGACACACAAAAGGGAAACTACGACTCAGGGAACAATGAAGGAGTGCAAGAGAGATACGGCACGAGCGACGTGCTGCAGGCAGAGGTGGTGTTTCGTTCCACGCCAGAAGTGGTCGCAGACTCTGCGTGGAGGCTGGGCTTGGAGGACAGGCCTTTTTAGATGGGCCAAGTTCCGTTTTCTTTTGCTTCAGTGTCATCATCCAATTTATCATTTGAAAACTGTGACATTGCAAAGAAAACTTTCTTCTTCCACGTGAGACAGCTCTGAAGAAAGTACCAGATGAAGCTGTTCGTTGTTAGGCATAGCTGTTTTCAGACACAGGCACACACGACACCAGACTGATAGGGAAAATGGTCAACAACAATGATAAGGACGACAGCAATGACAATGACAACAGCAACGACAACTCTCCCAAGCTCTAGCGAAATCACAGGAGAGGTTTCTCCATCTTGCAGTGGGCTCCGGAATTGCGTTGTGGCATCTCCAGATCGGGAAGCCGAGGGAAGGGGACTCAAGAGGTCTGGAGAGGGCAAGGCTAGTGTGTCCAAGAGAATAAATAGAAACTAAAAATTAAATGCAAAGCGACCTGAAGAGCCAGCCCAGGATGCCCTGAGCATGGAGCACACACAGCCCTCCCGTGATTGCGGGAAGCAGGGCATGTGGTTCCCCACCCTCCGCATCCTCATCTGCACGCAGCCCAGCATGCCTGGGCTCTGGTTTTCTTGACATCACTCCACTTAAATTTAAGTTTAAATTTATTTAAGGAGACTTTATCACCATAAATGGAAATTTAATATCTTCCTATTACACATTAAAATAAACACCTAACTATTAAAATAACAAATTTATACCTATGCATTGCTCAAAGTCACCCTGAGTACCTCTGTGTCGTATACAGCCACATTCCAGGAAACGCTGATTTTAATAAAAGGGATCAGCTGTGTCACAGTTCAATGACAAGTTGCAAGAAGCAAGCTGATGTATACCAAGGAAATTTCATTTGTAGAGAAGCAAATACCAAGCTTTAGAGGTTCAAGATGAAGAGGGTTCTAGAAGGTAGTACGTTGAGGATTAAGTACCACCAGAAGAACCCGGCAGAACCTTGCACGCATCTCCAGCACTATCCTCATCACGTACATTGTCTCTTCACGTCTCTGGCTGCCCCACTGGTCTCTGAGGTCCTCTGAGGCAGGGCGTGTCCCCCATCGGCCGGCACAGGGCCCAGCAAGCAGCAGAGCAAACACACGTACACGGCATTTATTTTTGTTGCAAAGACTGTCTTTTACTTTTGCCTTATGCAAATAATCGACAAATCCCAGGTGGATGGAAAAACATATCTTTGAAGCAAAATTTTGATCTGAAAAGTTAATCAAAAGCTGGGCTCTCCTTGTATATCCACGGCATCTGATTGCCACTTTGTGCCCGTGCAGGTAAACCGTGGGGCGGTTCGCTGGACCTGAGTCAACACCTTGCTCCCAGTCAAGTGTTACAGTCACACGTGGAGCCTCTTAGTCACACTGAGGCCGGAGCCCTCCCCGTGGATGTTCTCATTCTGATTGAGTGAGGAAATCACAGAGCTGGGGCACGGAGGTTGCAGATCTGAAGCATTTGTCATATCAAAAGAGAATGTGAAGACACATTCTTGAAAGTGAATTAAAAGTCTTACTATTACAAAAGCTCAATTTATAAGGGTGGGGGACTCTTTGATGTATTTCTAATAGGACACATTTAAAATGGGGTTGTCTCAAACGATTTTATCATCCCCAGAGGTTAAAACTGTGAAGAGTTCCTTTTAATAAGAGGAACAAAAAAATACCCCCCAAAAGTTTTTGCTAAAATACTGTACGCTGGGGCTAGGGAGGTTCTTGGCAGCAGAGATTAAAGAACAGGAAAGTTTATAGAAAAAACACTCAGCCCCACAGAGTTGAGCTGAGGATGAGTATGGAGATGGTGCCTGATGTCAGTGCCACAGTGTGGGGGCAGCCTCGAAGCTCTGGAGCCCGGTTTCCCGGTATTAGGCAGTGGCATCTGTCACCCCTACGGGGGGAAAAGCATGGATTTGGGGCTCCTGTAGAGGTGTATCCAAACCCTGCCTCAAGGCCGGGCGCGGTGGCTCACGCCTGTAATCCTAGCTCTGGGAGGCCGAGGCGGGTGGATCGCTCGAGGTCAGGAGTTCGAGACCAGCCTGAGCAAGAGTGAGACCCCGTCTCTACTAAAAATAGAAAGAAATTATCTGGCCAACTAAAAATATATATACAAAAAATTAACTGGGCATGGTGGCGCATGCCTGTAGTCCCAGCTACTAGGGAGGCTGAGGCAGGAGGATCGCTTGAGCCCAGGAGTCTGAGGTTGCTGTGAGCCAGGCTGATGCCACGGCACTCACTCTAGCCCGGGCAACAGAGCGAAACTCTGTCTCAAAAAAAAAAAACAACAAACCCTGCCTCTGACATGCATTACCAGAGAGACCATGAGAGAGATTCTGGACGACACCCTTTATTAATTCATCCTCTCCTTGAGAAACTAGTATTTCAATTTCTTAATCATCATTTCAGAGCATTTAGGGAGTTATCTGTTTGAATTTGTCTCCCCCTTTAAAAAGTGTACTCACAAATTGGATCTGATAAAAACGAGTATTTATTTCCAAAGAAACTAGCTCTAAATATCACAAACAACCGGAGGCAGTGATTCAATGGCACCTACTTGAGTCTTAACAACAAACAGTCATTTTCTTTTTGTTCTCTTTGGTCCCACAGCTTGTAAACAGCAGGTGGAGACAAGATTTTTTGTGCTGGGAGGGACCTCGGAGCTCAGCTCTTCCAAGGATCCTCACTAAACCCACCCAAGTCTGACCTCATGGTCATCAGCCGCCTCATGCTCTCTGGTTACTCACGGCTCACATTGTTCATTGTAACGGCAGCCTCGAATAACCCCTGTCTTTGAAGCTGCCACCACTTTCTGGCTTTAATGGAAACCGCAGAAAAGGAAAGAGGGAAGGTGAGGCAGGGACACTGCCCAGGACAGCCACCCACCTGGAGTCACAGCGACCCAGGTAAACAAGTCTCACTGGAGCCTGGGAGGGTCCTAAACTGTGACATTGTGAAATATATATTTGGCCTTTGTCCTGAATCCTGGCAAAAACTCTCCTAAATCTCTTGGAATCTCCAGAGTGATAATGGTGTCTTTTGTACACTAGTGAGACGGCTGGTGTCTGGGGGCCCCTAGGTAGCCTCAGAATCGGGGATGGTCGCTGGAGAGTCGAGGGGTGATTAGATGGTTCAGACGTTCAGCCTCATACCCCAACCTCTGGTAGGAGAGAGGGGCTGAAAGCTGAGCTGATCACCCCTGGCCAAGGATGGAATCAATTGTTCCTACATAAAGAGGCTTTCATAAAAACCCTGGAGGACTGGGTTGGAAGGACTTCCGAATAGCTGAACGTGGGCAGGTCCCTGGAGGGTGGCCGCCTGGGGAGGGCAGCTCTGTGTCCCGCCCCAGCCCTCCCCCCGTGCATCTCCTCCACCCGGCTGTTCACCTGCACCTTTTGCCACAGCCTTTGTAATAAACCTGGAAACACGCAAAGGGCTTCCCTGAGTTCTATGAGCCATTCTGGCAAATCAATCAAACACAAGGAGGGGGTGTGGGAGCCCCGATTTACAGTAGGTCGGTCAGAAGCAGAGGCCACACCTAAGCCTTTTGTATACAAACCAACCTCCCACGCCAGGCCACTGTCCGCCTGCCCTAATCGCCCCCCAGGCCAGGTACCAGACCACCAGGGACGGCCCCGACACCCCAGACCCTGCTGAAATTACTCACACTGGCTAATCCTAAGCCCGCTCACCCTGCCTTGCCCATTCCTTCCCAGAAACCTCAGCAAAGCCTCCTGCCCACATTCCCCTCCTCCCCCTCTGCCTCCTACCCACCCTGGCACATCCCCGGGTGGCCTGCGTGGCAGTGGGGTGCCCCCTTCTCTGGGAACTGGGACAAACTTTCCATAGTGCTCATCTCCGGACGAGTCTGTTGGCCTTGCCACACCCGAGTAATCCTCACACCTACACTTTAAACCTCCAACAACGTGACACAACAGAACAGCTGCCACTCGCCAAGTACCTACTCTAGGCCCGTTTGACACCTGAATTCTAAGCACAATGAGAAGTCGGGGAGGAGTAGAGCAAGGACAGTTTGCTCATCATCTCGGCAGACTTTTCTGGAGCAGGTGCCGGGGTTAAGCGAGCCGAGCTCCGCAGCCGGTCTCCGCCCTGACCGTCTGGCTCAGCCATGGGAGGGGCAGCTCCCCCTCCTCAAGGCACCTGGTCCCAAGACCAAGGATACACGCATCCTAGAGCAGTGGCTGTTTGCGTTCTCTCTGCTGTCATCCTGAGACAGGGACCTGAAGAGCAAGAAGTGGGCGGCAAGCCCGTGGGAGACAGCAGGGGGCAGGAAGACCTAGGGACACCTTGTCGCAGGCTGGGGCCATTGCTGGCCCCGGGCAGCTCTGTGGCTAGGCCTGGACATTAACCAGGAACCAAGCCTGCAGGGCAGCGGCCCGGCCAGCCCTCCACGGACAGGCCTCTTCTTCATGGATGTATTCAGACCTCCCAAAACATTCTGCTGAATTATGCCACGTGGACATGGGGACAGGCGGGCACTTCTCTGACCTGAAGTCAATTAGTGTCCAGGCATCCTGCAGAAGCCATCTGAGACCTGGTCATCTCGCTCTTGTCCAAACCCACTTGAATGAGTGTCTGTTTCCTGCCAGCTGCACCTCCCAGAATAGTTCATTCTGCCTGTCCCTGCATTCAGCCGCTCGTCCCCATAGCTCCACCTGAGCCTCACTATGGCCCAGAACAGCCTTACCTCTTAACCGTAACTGCCAAGAGTCCACTTTCTGGCCACCACCGGTGTCCCTGCTCTCCCAGCCCTCACTGCCAGGCCTGGCTCTCCCATCGCGCGCGGATCCCAGGCCTGGCTCCCGAAGAAAGGCAGTTGAGCTGTGAAGAGGGGCTGGGATTTAAGGACCAGGCTCCACCTGACTAGCCAGGTGACCTCGGGCAATTTACTTCACCTGAGACCTCATCGTCTCCTCCATCAACAATCAGGGAGCAATAACACACACTGTGGCTTAATGGGGACAGTGTACGGAAGCCCAGCGCACAGCCGTGCAGCATCACCATTGCTGATGGACCCCACCACCCTCCCCCAGGGTCCCCAGGCCCCCTGACCTGCCCTCCCCGAGAGCCAAACGTGCTCCAGACCTCTGATGCTCCAGGACAAGACCCCCCCTCCCCGGGCCCACACGAAACTGTGGTGGGTGGGGCAGGTGTCCTGGGACTTCGGGTGCTCCTGGCAAGACCCTGCCCCCACACCTCACAGCCCTGCCGTCAGTCTCACCCTCCCTGAGTCCCCGGTCCTGGCTCAGAGCAGCCCCCCTGCCTCAGTCAGGGCTGCGAGAGCCGAGCTCACAGGCAGCAGGGATGAGCCGCTCGCGGCTCTGGAGGCTGCAAGTCCAAGATCGAGGCACCGGCAGCCGTGGGATCTGGTGGGGGCCCGTCTCCTGGTTCCTAGACGTCTCCTCACCGTGTGCTCACACGGCGGAAAGAGCGTGCGAGCGCTCGCTAGGGTCCCTTTTATAAGGGCAGTGATCCCACCCACCAGGGCTCCACCCTCATGACCGACTCACCTCCCACAGGCCCCACCTCCTGACCTCATCACCTTGGGGGTTAGGATTTCCACATACGGATTTGCTGGGGGCACACATACTCAGTGCACTGCACCCACAGAAACTCCAGGACTCCCAAGACCCCCTCTGTCACCCACTGTCACCCCAAACAGCTTTGTTTATCCACCTCTGTTGAAAGATGAAGATGAAGAAATGAATGAATGAATGAATGAATGAGCAAGGGAGTGGAGGCCAGGAACCACGAGATGGGACAAGGAAACACGTCCCTTGGCCCCGCCGGCCACAAACCTCCGGAAGCAAAGTGCCTCCGATCGGGACAGGGCAAGGAGAGACTCATGCACACCACGGAACCAGGAGCCCGCGGGACCCGGAATATTCCTTACGGAGTCTACATTTGGGAAATGGGACTCAGAGAACGTGCTCCATTTCCCTGAGTATCTAGGCCTCGTGAAAAGCCCACTAACCAAACTCTACTTTCTTCAGTTGAAGGTTAATGATCCCAAAGGGTCAGGGCCGGGAGCGGATACAGGAAGCTGGAAGGAGAAAATCCACGCAGAGAGGGCGGCTTGGGAGGAGCTGTGCCCTGTGGTGGGAGGACAGGACCAGCCCGAGGTGACCCCACGGGGCAGACTGAAGAACAGAGAGGCAAAGAGAAGCTGCCACTCGAGCCTGAGTCAATGTGGCCAAGGTCACACGGCTCGTGTGTGGTCTGTGGAGTCCGGCCCGGCCCGGCACACGCAACACCCTGGCTCTTCCCCCTCACCAGGCTGCTCCCACGTGCTGGAGGGACGGCCCACTGGGCAAGAAAGACCCCTGTGACCACGGTCACTCTCACAGTGCTTTGCATGCTGCTCTTGCTTAACAGGGAGAGTCCCCGAGTGGGCTGCTGCTCTGAACGGGTTAATAGCCCTATTCCTCTGCCCTAGCCAGACTCTCCAACCTGTAGAGGGCAGTGACCTTCCTGAGACCCCAGCCAGGCCCTCCCAGGAAACCCACGCCCACCCTCAGCTGCGCCAAATGAACCGGGGAGATTTGACGGATGGGAAGGTAGACCGGGGGCTCCCCTGGGAGACTAACGTCATTTCACGGGGAAGGACACAGGAACGGGGAGTCCGGGCTGACTCAGCGAGCGCCGGGCTGCAGGGCCAGGAGCATGTGCAACTCATTACTCCCGGGTCCCTTGTGCGCCCAGGGATGACGCCACGAGAGGTGGGGGGCAGGCAGGACTGCAGCGTTTCTCTGACACTAACAGCTCTCTCTGGCACTCAGTGCCGCGGAGGAGCCACCAGCCGGACCCCACCCACTCCCAGCCCGGCCTCCTCCTCGGCCTCCCGGGCCAGATGGGAGAGGCCTGGCTGCATGGGGGAAACTGAGGCACAGAGCGGGGAAGGGAAAGGGAAAGGGGAAGAAGTGAGGGGCAGGCCCACTGCCCAGTGAGAGAGTGAGCGCCCATCAGGGGCGGCTCGGCTAAAGAACCTTCCAGGCCCCACTTGGGATTGGCCCTGCCAAGCTGTTCCAGCCCCACAGGTGGATGCCAGCCAGGTGAGGAGGACGGTCCCTGCCCTTCTTCAGCCTTCCCGTCAACGCCCCCAGGAGGACACTGATGGCGGCTAAGATGGGACGAAGGAGGCAGGTTCCCATACGTGGCCTCGCCAAGGCATGCAGAGCAGGGGAGCCCCAGGGGCGTCACGGGGCAGGGGCTGCATGGGGGCCGCCTTGAAGGATGCGGGTTCCTTTCCGAGGAAGGAACCTGCATTCCAGGTAAGGAAACTCGGAGTCAGGTCCCAGCTCTGCCACTGACTACTCCAGTGGCCTGGCACGTCACCAACAATCACAAAGACGTCCTGAGCACCTGCCACCCACTAGGTCCCAGGAGAATTCAAAGGAGAGCAAAACACCTTCCCGACCTCAGGGAGCTTCCAGTCTGGTCAGGTGGACAAGCACAGAACGGGCCGGATAAGCTGCGTCAGGGCAGAACAGCTCACCCCGACCCAGCAGGAGAGAGTGCGGTTAAGACTCGGACGCTGAGACTCGCAGGGACAGGCCTGGGGAGGGATCCAGGGAGCAGGGGAGAGGGTGCTGCCTGGGGGAGAATTTGGGGTGGGGTGTGGAGATTGGGGACTCCCCGGGACGGGGCACAGGAGCAGGAGGTGCAGCAGACCCCGTGCATTCACCTAACACCTGCCGCCCTGAAGGTCCCACCTGCACTCACGTGAGTCACACCTTGCACTCCGGCTGTGCTTGTGCAGCTTGGCCGCCCCATCCCAACACCCCCACGGCCCCTCCCCGCCTCCCACCTCTGGCCCCACATTTGAGGAGTATGTCCTGGGGGGACCTGGAGCTCCTCCCAGCCAGGTTCAGGGGGGCTGGCTCCCCCTTCCTTCCCACCCAGCCCTCCCTCTGCAGAGAGGAGGATCAAAGAAGCAGCAAAATCCTTCAGAAACAAAACCAAATCTGGCTTGAATTTCCCCAAGTCAAGCTCCTCGTTCTCCTCTGGAATGGGAGGGAAAGGGGAAGAAATCAAATCGGAAATCTACAAGCTTTTAAGTTCCTGGTTTCATCTCAACACTTGGTTCTGTCTGGGTTTCTCATGTCCCAGGAACGAGGAGTGGGGGAGACCGAGAGAATTCAGCTATCAGTTTTAGAAGGACCCCTCTGTTCATTCATTTATTCATTCATTCCACATAGACCCAGTGAGCACTGACTGAGCGCTGGGCTTCGGAGACATCAATGAACTAAACAGAGATGCCTGCCCTTGTCCTGCCCGTATTCTTGGCGTGGGGAACAGACGATGAACGATAAACGTAATAAATAAGGTTACAGTGTGGTAGAAGGAAATAGGACGACAGAAGGAGAGAGAAGCAGGGAAAGGGGGATGGGGGCGCAGGGTGACAGGAGGGCCTCCGGGAGGGGAGCAGGCGGGGGCTCAGGCCACGCTGGAATGGGCTGTGCACCACAGTCAGGACAGCGCCCTTCTGGGGCAGAGGCCCCGAGAGCAGCCAGCAGGTTCACAGTGAAGGTCAGCGGCAGTGCCGACCCGGCAGTGCGGAGGGGGAAGGTGTCAGGGCCTGGGTTCGCAGCCCTGTTGAAGTGGGAGCCACTGACTTGGGGTTTAGAAACCACACGCCTCACTCTGCGGCCAGGTCCGCTTTTACGCACAGAATTTTAGAACCGGACAGGACTTCAGAGATACCCCCTGCGTCCCCATGTGGGCGATGAGGACACTGTGGCCCAAAGACACTGGGCCTCGGGGGACCTCACGCACGGGACACTCGCTAGCATGGCTCTCACACTGCCCTCTGACAGGTGGCCCCAAAGCCAGGGGCCCGAAAATCACAGTGGCTGGGGTTGCTGTTATTTTTCAGTCCTTCTGATCCAAATGAGCTTTTTCAATCTGGGGTTCAGAAAAAGGGAGAGTAAGAAGAGGTAAGGGGAAGAGGGTAGGGTGGTCCCAGTGACAGCCACCATGGCCCCCTGGGCCCCCAATCACCCCACTGTGCTGTGCCCTGTTCTTTCTGGCCAAACCAACCCGGCCTCTTACTGACATGCCCGGCACGTGGCCGGCAGCTTCCCGTTTGCGGACGCGCTGTCGGGGGCTGAAGAGGGCGGCACCCCCGGGCCTTCCCTCTGCCAAGGGGCAGAACCAGCGAAACACTGCCCGGCTGGGCATCGCGACGCTGGCGATACTCTCCCCGCCTCTTTTCTTCTCCAACCTCTTCTAGGCTCCGAGGCCTTTTCCAGGAAACTGCCTGCTCGCCTTCAACATTCACACCTGTCTTAGCCTACTTTATACTTTGGGCAACTGTTCTCCTGCCAGGCCCTTCTACGGGGATCATAAGCCCTTTGAGGGTACAGGCTGGTTTAATCTCTCGCGGGGCCCTAAACCACAGCCTGACGCGTTGTGGGGGCCACAGGGGTGGACGGTTCCCGCGGGCAGGTGAGCAGGAGCCCAGACCTCCCGTCTCCTCCGCCTGCACCTTGCGGGGGGACAGGCAGGCTGGGAGCAAGAGCGGAGCCCCTGCCCGTGAGCTGGCAGAGTGGAGCACGGCCAAGCACGGTGCTGGGGGGAAACCGCGAGGAAAGGCCCGTCTCCGCGCGGCCGTAAGTCTTCGCAAGACTTCTGCAAGCTGCACTCTGTGCCTCTTCGAAGTGGGGACAAAGGTCTCCTCTCCAGCATGCGCTGCAGTGGGGAGCACATTCGCTCACGTGCAAGCATTTATCAGGCACCTAAGGAGTGCCGAGCCCTGTGCTGAGTGCACAGGAATCAGGCTGCCGGAACAGGGCTCGGGCTCCTCCGCATCAGTTCCATCTGCAGTCTCAGCAAAGAACCAGCCCCCGAGATGCCTCCTGGGCCAAGGGCAGCGGAACCCACCTAGTGGGGGCACCTTGGAGAGGCGTGTTTGCCCCTCACAGACGCTTCAGGGAGGGCAGGGGTGGCCCCTCTCCTCACCTGGGCTGATTGGTTCAGATACCCTCGCCTGACCCCAGCCTCACTCTCTGGGGACAGAGGGGCTGCCCTCGCGGTCAGCCGTCTTGGCACGGGAACCTCTGCCTGACTGGCGAGTGTGTGGTCCTTCCTGCTTTTCTCAGCTTCAGCATTTTACCCATCTGCAAAATGGGTACTCATCTTGCTGCTCGGACAGGTTTGCTGAGACGCGTGAATGAGAAAAACCATGGAAAAGCCCCTTTGAGGAATGGAGTTCAACACACGCAGCATTAGACAGGGAGGTCACTCGCCCCCCGGCCAGATCTGGCAGCCCAGGACTGAGCCGGAAGCACTCACCGTCCTCACACAGGTTCAGCTTGGACAGACTCCTTCCGTCAAAGGGCTCCTCGAAGATGGAGCTGGTGTCGCGGTCGCTGACGGTGTGCAGGTACATGGCTTTGTTCTCCATCACGTCCTGCAGCGGCGGCCGCAGAGATGGCGAGAAGGGAGGAGAGGAAGGACAGGGCAGGGGAGAGAGAGAATCAACCACAGGTGGAAACGAACGAATGTGTAGAACCAGATGCCCACCCGGTGACCCTGAGCCTGAACTCCGGGACCCTCTGCTCATCCACAGGACCCACATGCCACCCTCCAGGCCCCTGGAATCCTGAGTCCCCACCCCAACTTCCTCAGTGCTTTGGAAGACCAGGGCTCTTTGGACCTTCCCGACTGGGGGACCTCCCCTTCCTTTCAGCCACCCTTGGTGGGGCTGGGGCCACGGTGGGCCATGCCAGGTGGGGGCTGCAGGAGGGGACCCTGCTGACCCAAAGGTTCACCGGGGAGAAGTTCTGGAGCCCTCCGGGGTTCTGTTCTGGGTTGGAAAGGAAGGAAACTAGACGTGTTGAGAGGGGCACAGAGACACTGGCCAACCCAGCAGAGAAGACCAGAACTGCTCCCCAAACCAGCTGGGCTGGTGTGGTCAGAGGAGCTTGGCTCAGCGGGACCACAGCAGGAATTCGTCTGGCCCGGTGGCACCTGAGGAGCAGACAGCCTCTGTGGGGACCCCCAGACGCTAAAAGGCTGGGGAGCCGTAGGCAGGGAGGGCTTGTGTCCGGATGGTCGCTGAGGCTGCCTCATAGGGTCTTTGGCTCTATCCACCCCGCAGGGTTCCAGGAACGAACCCACTGATTGACTTGGGAAAACCTGTGCTCCCTGGAGCAAAACAGCCCATTTACACGACAGTGTGAACAACACAATCCCATTCTGGAACACATACGTGTGTGACGTGTATGCAAATGTGTAAATGCAAGGCTGCCCGGCTGGAAGGGAGTATACAGATTTTCTATTTCTTTTTGTTTGTGGATTTTCTGTGATGCATTTGCATTCTTTGTGTAATGAGAAAAGTCCATTTTTCAAGCAAAATTATGAAGTATTTATTTACATAAAATACTGGATTTTTGCTTTTCTCACATTCATGCTCACTGATTTTACAGATTACTCTCTGCTTTCCTCTCCGTTCCAGCCATGAGTTTATCTCAATCTCAACATCAAACCCAAAACATCCCATCCGCGTTTTAAAAATGAATCCTTGGGAGGTAAAAGCCGTTAGGAGGATGGGTCCCAGGCCCAGCACGGAGCAAACTCAACCCTGCGACCCGAGGAGCTGGGGGAGAACATGGCGCCTGGCGGGTGGTGGTGGGGGGACGACGCGGTTGATTGGAAAGCTCACTCAATCCAGAGGCAGGGTGGGGACAGAGGCAGCCTCACTGTTTCATGAACAGGGGCAACGAAGGGGGAGGCTGGCCGGGTCGCTCCACCAGGCAGAGCAAAACATAAACCCCTGGTTTTCATGCCTTGAACTTGGCCTCCAGAGACCTCTGACGTGAGGGCTGAGAAGAGGCCAGAACTGACCAGTTGCTGTTTGACTGTCCTGGCAATGCCACACGAGGGCTGGGGGCTTCTGCTCTGATCTCTTCTTCACATGCCCCACACATGGGTGCATGCATGCACACGCACACACACACACTTGTGTGCACACACACAGAGCCATGGTGTTCCCAGTCCCTGCGAGCCTCTCTTCTAGCCCATGGGAGGGACGGAAGAGGGCCGGGTCCACGGCTGCAGCAGGATCCCTCCTCCCTGTCCCAGACACCGCCCACCCCGGCTTCGCCGTGCCGCGTGGTGTCCAGTGTGCTGGTCTCCCCGTCCCGGCCCTCCACCCAAGTCCTCCACCCAGTGAGGGCCTCTAGGTGGAGTCCCGGATAGCTCCGTCACCGCTAAGCTGCAGGGGACCCTCCCTTGTTTTACGAGCACTGAGTGAGGGACCCTCCCTCTGGCCTCGCCCCTGGGGAGCCACGAAGCAGAAGCCAGCGTCTCTTCTGCCTGCGACGACCCTCTCTCAGCCAAAGGCAACAGCCACTGCTGTCCAGAGGTCACGCAGGGCTGGACAGGCGCTGCCCTGTGGAGGGGAGGTGTGGGGCCCCACGGCCACGTCCATCGTCCTCCCCTTCTGGTCAGCCCCCGGCCAGGGCTGGAACGTGTCTGGGGGGCGGCCCTCCACCCCTCAGCTACAGGAGCAGGAGCCCGGGGGGCTGCTGGGGAGAGGGGTTTGGAACTGCACAGCTGATGCCGCTAATGTTTGTTACTTGGAAATGAAACCTAAGCACGTTCTGTCTGCCCAGGTTTTATTTGGCGCTGTTTTTCTTTCTTGGGAGTGGGAGGCAGGCATCTGGCCTCTCAGATCACGGGTCTTGTCGCCTTTGGACCATGTTTGCACTCTCGGGCAAGACACAACCAACGGTGAGAGTGGAGACAACAGTGCAACCCCCCAGGCCAGTTGCCCCCCGGGATCTCCCTGTGAGCTCCTCCCAGCAGCACAGTGACAGTGGCAGGCAGGTGGCATTCCCATTCCGTCACTCCCACTTTAAAGTTGAACCAACCAAGGCCAGAAAGGCAAGAACAACAGAGAGCAGTGCAGGAAGAGGCACCAGGCAGGGGCTTCCCCCGCGGGGCCCTGGCCCAGCCACGAGGCTGCTGTGTCCGGGAGGTACATGCCAGCCCCTTTTGGGGGCCACCTTCAGGTGAAGAGGATCACACCCCAGAGAGCCAGCCAATGATCCCAGCAGGTGGGGGCCCTGGGGCTGAGGAGAGGCTCTGAGAGCTTAAAGGGAAGAGACAGGGCAGGGGACACACGAGCAGGGCGTGGAAGCCACAGTTAACCTGTGGCAGAAATCCAAGGACCTGGACCTCAATGCTTCAAGTCAGAGGGAGGCCTCCCTCTAAGCAGGGAGGGGACACTCCACTTACCTCTTGGAGTGTCACGATTCACTCCCAGGCAATTGCCCCCAAGGCACCAAGGATCTACTTCCAGATTCTGCATTTTAGAGCTAAAAAAGCCCTCGGCCATCCGTGCACCCCTCCCTGGGCTCTGTGCAGGCACGTGGGGAGTGGGGAGCACAGAGGCCAAAGGCTCCCATCCTGGCCCCTCTTTTTATGTATTTCTCAGGGAACTTGGCCCAGTCAGCTGACCTCATTCAGCCTCAGGTGCATCACCTTTACCACGGGACGGTCCACAGCTGCCAGCCACTCGGCATCGCTGTGAGCCTCACATGCGAAAATGCTCGCAGAAGGGCTTTACGAACAAGGTCACACAGGGGAGCTGGTGGCAGAGTCTGATGAGAACCAACACCCCCCACTCCGCCGGCATCTTCGGACCCTGCCGAGAAGCCAGACAGCGGGTGTCTGGGCTCCTGGGGCCTCCCTCCTTCCCAGCCAGTCCCAGGACCAAAGCTGCTTGGGGTCCCTTGCAGAAGACAGCGGTGAATGCAGCCCAGGGCTGACGCGGGACCCTGCCTCTCCAGGTCCCTCTCTGGGCATCCGAAGGCCTCAGTGAGTCTCCCTGCTGAGGGCGTGGCAAGAGCCTCACTGCTGCTCCCAAGACGGTGTCTCTGGGTTCCAGCAGTCACCGTGAAGGTGGCCCCCTCCAGAGAGATGATCACTGAGTAGGTTTCACACGCCTTCCTCCTCTGACTGTACTTAGCCAACCTAAATCATAACCCAAAGCTGGAGAGGTGCAGATGTTTTATACGTCACCTCTCCCTTCACGTCCCACCACTGGGCACGCACACACACACACACACACACACACATGCACACACGCACATGGACAGGAGCTGTCACCTGTACCATCTGCTCCCTGAATCAGCTCTGGAGCTCTGACAGGAGCCAAGCAGTGTTGCCACCAAGGCAATAGCTTCCCTCTGGCACCCCAAATGCAGGCTCACGCCCCTCAGCCCAGGCAGCTGGATAAGGGCCTAGCCGATGTCCACAGGCTCCGACAGGCGGGACCTTCCCACCTGGAGCCGCACCTCCAGGCAATACATCCTGAAGATCCCCGAAGTTGGTTCTCTGCTCCATCCGGCACATCCCTGTGTGCTCCGGCTGCCTTAGGGACATCATGCCCAGGAGACAGGACAAAGTTAGCACGGAGACTCACCTGAGTGCCCCCTGGCTGAGGCCACAGAGCCCGTCCTCTCAGTTCCCAGCATCTGCCATGGTGGCTGGAGAGCCGGCTGCCACCACACTGAGACCCAGGCAGCCCCTCCGAGCTTGTCCCCACAGCCAGCCAAATGGAGACCGAGTCATAGAACGAGGCTGTAGGGGCATCCAGGGACCCGACGCAGGGCAGGATCACAAGGGTCACTTCTGCAGGAGGCAAGACTCAACCTGTGGCAGAGCGGGGGTCTGTGCCTGGGAGACCCCGAGTGGGGGTCTGCGCCTGCAGTCCCTGTCTTGGCGCCCCGCCTCGGGCAGCAACCTGGAGATGTCCTGAGGAGGCACTTCGGCGGCGCTGGGTACCGGCTGAGATGTGGCCTGTGGCCGCTCCCGCCGCCGGCTTTATAAGCTAAAGTTCTTGGAGCAGTTGCGGAGCCTCCCGTGGCGGGGTCTGGGACACGGCCCCCCTCTCGTGGCCAATCTGAGCATTACAGCCCCGCGCGGGAACGCCAGCCCGGCCCGAGCCGCGCGCTCAGCCTTGGCCTTGGGACTCCCCGCGCCTGGTCTAAGGCCCTGCTCGAGATTCTTTCTGGAACGCGGCTCGGGGAATGGCAGCTAGACCCTGGCTTACAAGCCATGCAAGAAAACCAGTCTTGTAAATTTATTTATAGGACAGAATTGGCATGGCCTGATTCATTCACCAAACTTGACATAGAATTACTTCGTGTGGTTTCCTGGAGTCCCATCCACCCCCCCCAGATGACAGACTGGCCACGCTGGGGATGTTCAGAAGGCCCCTGGGGTCTCAACACTACTTAGCAACAAAGCCAGTATTTACGACGCGCTAACACTGCATGCAGGCCTGGGGACACAGGGTCGCCACAAGCCAGCACGGGAGGTGGACTCAGGCACAAATAGCTGTAAACCTAAGCACAATCCTTGATGTTTGAAAAAGGAGATCTAAGCAAACGTTCAGGGAGCGGCTAATTCAGGCTGGGGTGACGGCAGAGGAAGGCATCAGGAGACCCCCAAAATGGTTTGCACCACCTCGGCACAGCCCGTGTACGCAGGACGGCCGCCGGAGGACAGTGCTCTGAAGGTGACGTGCATAAATGTGTTTCTGTTTGTTGGGGAAAGATTCGGCCTCAGTATTTCAGGGTCAGACTTCGTCCATGAGAAGTGCTCGCCAAGGCTCAGCTCTCCTCGCCGTGCGGCTGCCAACCCACAGCTGAGTCAGAAACGTCTTAGTCATCTTCAGGACGGCCCTCCTGACTGTCCCCGGGCAGCAGCTGCAATGTGACTCTCCATTTTACAGGGAGAAAAAACATTAATTCTATAATTATAATAATAATAAGGGGAGAGGAGGGAGAGAAAGAAAAGGAGGAGACGAAACACCTTGTAGTCCACACCACGTGCCGGGCGACTCCAGGTGCTTCTCACATATTCACTGTTGCTTCTCACAACAGCCCTGTGGGGTTGGCACCGCGACTGCGCCCGTCTGCAGGGACAGAGATGAACTCACCTGTCCAGAGTCACACGGCCTGTCAGTGGCAGAGCTGGGATTCAACCCCAGGCAATTCGACTCTAGGGTCTGTGCCCTTAACGACTTGCCTCTCACGAAAAAGAATGTTTTTGTCACCCATCAATTCACCAGCATTCCTAGGAATGTAATCTTACAAGTAGCCAGAAATGTGCTCAGAATGCGACGTCCGGAGACCTTCATTGCAGAGATGCGTATATTCACAGGAAATATTGTTGTTAGTGCGACGGTCTAAGTGTGTCCCCCTGAATTCGCATGTTGGAAACTGAGTCCCCAACGCAACTGTGTTGGGAGGTGTCACCTTTGGGGAGGTGTTTAGATCGTGCGTCTCCACCCTCCTGGGTACAGCAGTGCCGCTGTGGAAGGGGCTGGCGGGATTGGGTTCACTCTCCCTTCTGCCACGTGGGGACTCCGTGTGTGACCTCGCTTCCTTCCTCACTCTCCGTGCACCTCCTGCCATGAGCGGCACACTGGGCAGTGTTCTGTTACATGCGTAGAACACAGTTTGTGTACCCATTCTCCTGTGGATGGGGATTTGGGCTGTTTCCGATCTTTGTCTGTATTGAATGGAGCTGCCAGAACAGGCCAAGGGGCAGCAGGTAATGAAGAACAGGCATGGCCCGGAGAGGTGGATTTTCAGTGGGTCAGGGTCCTTCGGGCAGATCTTAGCTCAGATGATACCTTCCTGCCACCTGAAATCAGAATCGTCCGGAAAGCAGTTTAATCACAGATGTAGGCATTTTTTCCCCAGAAGGTGTTATGAGAATGTGGCTGCATTGATGAAGGCGGGTAGACTGGACTCCTGACGTAGCTCGGTCTATGGAAATAAAGGTAACGAAATCCAAGTGCTTACAATGGAGGGACCGAGCTTTTGAATAACGGAGAACTCTCTGCAGTGGCCACATCCGTTCTGCTGTCCACGCAGGCGCTGGAGACAGAGGAGGCAGAGCAGACCCACTCACGTGCCTCCCGCTACCTTTGAATATTTCCCTTGAGTGTCCCAACGACTCCATCTCCTAGGTGGGGAGGGCAGCATCACCCTCCTCGTTCCTCGTGGAGACACCGAGCAAGGCTGAACCCGTGGCCTCTCAGACACAGCGTCCACAACCATCCTCTCCCTCCCGGGCATCTACCGATGTGAGGATTCCTTCCATACATTCAGTCATTCACTCAACAAACATCTGCTGTGCACCTTCATGCGGTGTATTAGTCTGTACCTTCGTGCAGTGTGTTAGAAATGTTTTTACAGACACGAGTTAGACCCGGCCCCATCCTTCAGGATCTCAGCCGAGGGGAAGAAGGCACGAGAGTGGGGACTTGCAGTCCTGCAACCCTCAAGGGCTCGATGCCGCTTCTGCTGCCTGTATTTCAAAACTGCATTCTCAGGCCTGACTTTGTTTTCTTTTCCCCCCTCCAACAGGCATCTTTCTTAAAAAAAAATGCTAGAAAGTTTAACATATCCAAAGAAAAATGGACAAATCGTAATTGTACAATGCATACATTATTTTACAAACTGAATAGATAGACTTGTGAAACCAGCACTTGGGGCAAGAGTAGAATATTCTGTGCACCTCAGAAGCCCCCCTTGTGTCCCCTTCTGGTCACCAAGTCCCCTCCCCAGGGTAATCACTATCTGTCTTCTACCATCAGGGATTATTTTGCCTGTTCTTGAACTTCATATATTTAAAACTTTTTTTTTTTATGTATTTATTCACTATGGTTTGCTATTTCTTGTTTAAACCTTTTAAAAGTTTTAATTGTGATAAAATACACATAGCATAAAATTTACCATCTTAACCATTTTTTCTTTTCTTTTCTTTTTTTCTAGAGACAAGGTCTTACTCTGTCACCCAGGCTGGAGTGTAGCAGCACAACCATAGCTCACTGTAACCTCGAATTTCTATACTTAAGTGATCCTTCTGCCTCAGCCTCCCGAGTAGCTGGGATTACAGATGCACACCACCGCACCTAGCTTTTTCTAAAAAATTTTTTGTAGAGAAAAGGTCTCACTATGTTGCCCAGGCTGGTCTCAAACTTCTGGTCTCAAGCAAGCCTCCTACCTCAGCCTCCCAAAGTGCTGGGAATATAGGTGTGAGCCACCATGCCCAGCCCCTTAACCATTTTTAAATGTACACTTCAGTAGTGTTAAGCATATTCACATTGATGTGTAACCAATGTCCAGAACTCTTTTCACCTTGCAAAACTGAAACTCTGTACTCATTAAACAACTCTCCACACCCACCACCTCCCGGCCACTGGCAACCACCATTCTACTCTCTGTCTCTCTGAATTTGACTGCTCCAGGGACTTTGCTACTTCTTCATCTGTGGCCTGCTTTACAAAAATACATTCTTCAAAATTTTTACTTTAGCATAATATTTTTCATTAGTTTTTAACCTGGTTCACATGAAATGTAAATATTTCAGAAACAATTTTTGTCTATTGGTCACAAACCAGTGTTTATCTTTTCTTGTTGTTCAGCTTTGTAGAAATACCTTGGTGAAAAGAATATAATCTTTCAAAATTCAGAATTTAGATTTGCTATTTTTTGAAAGTAGCTTGTTTAATTATACAATGAATTTCATCAACTTAGGTCTTGTTCAGGAGATAGTTTGGGTAAAAAGTAATGATTATACACACTAAGTGATAGAAGAATTTAGCATTTGTAAAATTTTGTTCAATCAATAACATAAATGTTTCCTGATTTATCTGATTGGTTATCTCAAAGCAGCACCCACCTGCTCTTAACTGAAATCCACCAACCACCTGGAGCCACCAGGCTCCCACCTCCTGCCAGCAGTAGGTAATCTCGGGAGGGAAGACAGAGCTGAGGAAAGGGGCCTCCAAATCCAAAAGCAGCCCAGCTGGTTCAATTTTTTTTCAGATTTCCTCCTCTATAATTTTTTGTATCCCCCTCAAAAAATATGTACACTTTATTAATTAGAAAAAATGCAATAACCTCTATAAAGGATGATTCAGAGATTATCCTCAAGCCACCGATAGTCCAGTGGGGAGGGCAGGCATGTAAGTGACAAATGCCACTGTAACAAAATGCTGAATTAGGGACAAAGCCCTAGACTTAACAGTGTCAAGTCCCGGACTTTAATCTGACCATTCCTAGCTGCACAGCCTTGGGCAAATCACTAAAATTCTTGGTCTCGGTGTTCTCATGGGACACAAAGATAATAACCCCAAATTACAGGGCAGTTGTGAGGACCAGATGGGACAAGACAGTGATGGAAAGCCCACTAGTCTCACGAGATGTTCCTAGGAGTCCCTTGAAAAAGGGTTCTCTGGTGAAAGCCAAAGGCATTCCTTTATTGCGGGACTTATCAGAGCCTTTAAAATGCTACTGAGCATGGTGATGCTCCAAGAGGGGGATGCAGCATTAAGCCTTCTCCATTCTTACTTGAACGCAGAGAACAGGGCCTGTTCCACAGCGCACACTGGGGGAAATTCTGAGCTAGGGCAGTGAAAATGACTTGCTCATAATTGAAAACAATTTCAGGAAAATGTAAGCCTTATTACTCTTGAGTGCTGCACAGTAAAATATGCCTCCGACTATTGGAGTGTGAGGAGGAGCCATCTGTTGAGAGGACAGGAAGACCATCATACCTGTCCTGTTCCTGAGGGAGGGACCATGTCCCATTTGTCACGGTCTCCCATCCTGCTGCACAGCTGTGTGAATAGAGTGGCCCGAATGCCTTGCTCAAGGCCAGTGCTGCCCACGGCCTGGGTCACCCTCCATTCTGTCCTCTTCCACTGTGACCCCCACACTGCTGCTCTCGTCACCCAGGCCAGTACACCCACCTGCAGGGCTTTGCCCACTCCCGCCCTCCAACACCACCCCGAAGGTTGAGCTCACCCTTCAAGACCAGCTCGAGCCCTGACTCTCCTCTGCAGCCTTCCCTGCTGACCGGGCCCTGCTCCCCTAGATGGATGTTGTCCCAGGGGCCGGCCACACGGTCAGGGGCCCAACAAAGTGCTTCAGGTTGCTCTGAGCTCGCTGAGGGCCAGGGGCATGTGTGATACTCCGTGTGTCCCCTTCGACATCTAGCCCAGTGACAGGCCCAGAGCAGGATATGAACCCCCACTTACTAGCTGGTTACATGGATGGCAGGCCCCAGAGACACTCTGTGGATTCTAAGGCACGAAGCCCGATCCTGACTCCCATCTCCACCCTCCCCAGCTCGGTGGAGGTGGGCAAGTCACAAAACCTCTTAGCGTCTGAGTTTCCTTGTCTGTAAAACCGAGTTACTACTTCCTGGCCTTCCCATCTCAAGGGTGATTATGGGGGGAGGCGCTTTGAAAACTCTGAATGCGCGTCGCAAACGTCGGCCATTGTTGTTATTTTTCAGAACTGACAGCCCCTGACAAACGGAGCATTAATCACTATGTGGCTCTCTCTCCGGTGTCCAGCTGCCGACAGCTGGCGCTGAGTCTGAGGCAGTGGGAGCAGGAGCCTCTGCCTGGTGGAGCTCCCTGCTCCACCGTGGAATCCACCCAACCATCTGCTTCGTCTCCATGAGCTCGGCTCGTTTTAATTTATTTCCCAGGAGGTGTGGGAATGATGGATTGCATGAGACAGCCCAGGTTTTCTGACAGGGGCCCAAGGCTGTGGACAGTAAAGCGGATCACCCTCCTCCCTGCTGTGTTCTCAGGCCGGAGACCCCAGAGCAAGGCTTACCGGGAGCTCCGTATATTGTCACACGCAACAACCCAGGATGCCCTTCAAGAGGATCTGTCTCAGAGCTGAGATGATGTATTAATAAGATTTGTCTGAATTAGATGATGAATTTGAATTAGATGATGAAATAATTTTAATGTGAGCAATTTGTAATTGGTAGCCAAACATGTTGGCTCAAGTGAATCATAAGAAACTTCTCAAAACAGGGTGAGACTTTGGGCCAAAACTCTTAAGAAGAGACTTACTGGGATAAGTGTAAAACAGACACCAATGTTGGAAAAACGCACTTTCCCACACATAGGATACGGGATACAGGGATTCTCTGGAGCGCGTAAGAAAAAGTATCACATTTTGGATGACTTTAAGGTTGATGTAGGTCAGCAAGGGTTAAGGAAGACAGCTACAGGTTGAGTAGTATCCCTTATCCCAAATTCTTGTGACCAGAGACGTGTTCTGGATTTCAGATGTTTTCAGATCCTGGTTCAGGATCCCTTATTCGAAAATCCCAAATCCAAAAGGCTCCAATGAGCATTTCCTTTGAGTGCCATGTCAGTGTTCAAAAAGTTTTAGGTCTTGGAGCATTTGGGATTTTGGATTTTCAGATTAGGACACACAACTTCTATTTCAAAACTTAGGCTGCATTAATAAAAGCATGATGAGCAGAAAAATGGAGGTTACCGAGCCCTTGAACTCTGCACTGATGAGATCATACGTTCGGTTCTAGGTGCTTCTGATTGAAAGATTTAGCCACCAACTTAGAGGGAGCCCACCAGGGCAACCAGGGGGGAGAAGGGTCCAGAAACCAACAGGAGAGGGCAGTGTTGAGCCCAGAGAAGAAACTCCACAAGGGGCCTGATCTCTGTTTCAGATATGAGAAGGGCTGTCATGGGAGAGGTATTAGGTCTTCTCTGAACTACCCTAGGGGGAGCGCAGAATTCCACTTCACATATGGAAGCTGTTGTTCACCACTGAGCTGTCTGGACCCGGCACCCTGGCTGGCAGCTGACTGGAAATTCCCACCATTAACGTTATTTCATCAGAGCCTGTGTCGTCCCCACTGTACTCACATCGCCGCAGAGAGGTTTTCCACACGGGGTGACTGGCTGGACCCAGTGACCTCTGAGATCGCTCCCCAGTCCGAGCGGGCCTTTACAAGGAAACTTCCTCCGCCTTGATACAAAGCAACTTACAAATGACTTTGCTGCTTAGCTTGCTTTGGTTGGGGGAAGGAAAGAACATTCCATGCATGCTTTCAATAGTAAGAACTAAAACCAGGAAATATTATATTCAATAAGCATAATAAAGTAATGCTAATAAAGATATTTCAGCTGCATATTATCCCAGAAAGAGAGAAAAAAACGAAAAAAAGATGAAGAGAAATTGAGGAAGAATGACGGAGATAAAAGAAAGGAAAATAAGGCAAATAAATGGGAACATGGTGAGAGAGGGAGAGAGGACAAAGATGCAGGAATAGAAAGAAATCAGAATATAAAGGGATATAATTTCTTTCTTTCTTTTCTTTCTTTCTCTTCCTTCCTGAAACATGACCCATCTGAGGGTTAGTGCAAAGTGGAGGTTTTATTTTTTTTCTAATTTAGATTTTATATGTATCAAAGATATGCATGAATGCATTTTCAATAATTTTTAAAATAATCGAATAGTTCTACAAAGCTTACTATGAAAGCAACAGCTCCCTAACCTCTCAAACCCATACTCGGTTTCCCATGGGCATCCACTTCTGGTCCTCTGACTGCTGCTTTTTATATTTATCTCCACCTTTCTAAATAATACACTTATACTGCTAATTCTTTTTCCCCCAGTTCTACGCATTATCTATTCCAACTGTAGAGAAAAGAGTTGGCTCTCTTTTGCTCCATCTCCCACCCATAAACATGCCTTCCCCCATCCTTCTAGGACAGTTTTGTCGTACTTTCATTTCAATAATTTTTCAGTTTACTTTATTACGATTATGTAAATACTATTCACTGCCAAGCTATGTGGAATATTTTCTTCTATGTTATTTTCCTGCCACTTCCATCAGTCTCTTCTCAATACAGTAAAATACATCAGCTATTCTATGAATTTTATCTTTCTGTAGATATTGCCCCAAACTTTCTGATTTGCTTCATACTGGACCAATTACTCTCTATACCTAGTTCATGGCTGTTGTCCAGACATTTACCTTCCCCTTAACCCTGGAGCTTCTGTTTGATTCTACCTCGGGTTGGAGGCTCTGCTTTCTTAACATTCTGCTCTCTTAACATTTCTCTTTCTTAATTTATTTCCTTTTCTTAGTGGAACACATCTATGATGGAATACATCTATAGAGACCTTGCACGTCTGAAAATATCTTTATTTTTATCCTCACCCTTGAGTGATAGTTTGTCCGGGTATAAAATTCTAGGTTGAGATATTTTTCCCCTCCCGATTTGGGAGTATGGGCTCTGGATGGGTTAATTTGCATTTGAAAAGCAAGCTTGGCTTGAGAAAAAGTTATTTACCATCTCTAGGAATCGGTTAGCCCCATGAGGGGCGGTCCCTCCAGGGTCAGCAAGGTCCTAGATGTCAAAGCACCAGAACACATAAACTAAAAGACATGGTTAATACAGAAATACAATGTACTTATCCTTTGGGCTAATGTCAATTCAAAGTGAGTCTGTGGGAAGTCTCAGAGAAGTCCTGCCTCAGTGTTCATGACGCTGCAGGTCTGATCTCTCTCTCTCTCGCCCAAAAGAATAAGAAGAGAAGAAAGTGTCAGAATAATCTGTCCCTATTTCCACAGTGCACTCCAGTGACCCCTCTCTGCTCACAGCACTGGGGGCCGCCCTGGGGAGGGAGGGTAGCTTCCGCACACAGGGAGTGGCCGGCATTGCAGTATCACATCCCTGTGTCCCTCGGCACATTCCTTGGAATGTGTGAGCATGCGTGTGTACTTCTCAGGGTAGATCCATTCCTAATTCAGTAGTTTCCCCAATTCCTCAATTCCCACTGCAATTTATTATGCATGGAAAACTCAAATTGAAGTTCAAGACAGTGGGTTAGAATCAAGTCCTGCTGGGCGTGTCTGTTCCCCAAGAACCACTGACATAAGCAAAAAAGGGCTGCTGGCAAGGGAGAGGGAGCATTCTGTGCTTCAGGTCACATCTCCCCTTCTCTGGGGTGGGTGTGTTTGGCCGCCTTCCAGCAAGTGCTGGCTCTCTGCCACACACATGCCAACACGCCCAAGAGAGCAGACTGCGTGCACCAGGATTTTAGCACGTATAAGGAACAGGCTCATGAATCTCGTCTCTCTCTGGAAATTTTTCCAGTCCCTTGAATGAGTACGAGGCAGCTGCTGAGGACCCAGACAACAAGATCTCAGCTGGCGGCAGGGACTGAGCCAGGAAAACTGCTCCTGAGCAATAACAGCCCTTCCACCCTGGTGTCCCCAGGTTCCCACGAGGCACCGATGAAGCCAGCGTAGCAGCAGGCTCCATGTGAACGGAAGCATCATGGACTCTCCAGTTGGTCCCTTTCCTTGGGTGGCTGTCCACTGCCGCAGCAGAGGGGAGAGAGACCCTCTCCAGCCCCATCTCCCCTCACAGCCCTCCACACAGCCTGTGATCCCAGCAGGCACATCCTGGAACAGCCAGAGATTCTTCCAGACGGATTCTGCAGTCCCTGCCAACACATGTTCTCTGACTGTGGGTTGTTGATTGACAGACCCCTCCTTTGGAAACCATCCTCCCTGGGGGCAAGGTCTGTTTCCCTGTTTCCTTCTCTGAGCGGTCCTCTCCCCACCACATCTCCTGAAGTCGGGCACAGAGTGCATTCCACAGCACGGCTGATCTGCAGGCTGGCAGCAGTGTCAGGAGACCATGGGCCCGTTGCCAAGGGTTGAAGCCCAGGCATACAGGTGCTGACATGCCAAGTGCACACCCTTGGCCTCTCTGGGCCCTGGAGGCTTCCCGGCCCCGTTAGCACTGACACTCCTGTATTCAGTACTGCACACTCGAGCCTGCAGTCTCATGTTATTAATACGAGAATAGCTTGGCACACACTCAAAGACTGCACAGGGGCTCCCAAGCTTCCTTCCAGGCTCCAAGCCTTCTTTATGCCTAATCCTTTCTAATGAAGAGCGGAGAGTGCTTCTCAGGGAATCAGGGGACCTGCCATTAGCAGGATGTTGGAGGAACATTGAATTCTTCAAGTATACAGCAGTTTTTCTCAGCATTGCCAATTTCTTCTGCATGGAAAGGAACTTTTGCAGGAACTCGAGAGTGAAAGGAATGAACACAGAAAGGTTTGCCTGGTGACCCAGGGATGCTCCAGTGCACAAATCCAGGGGGTGCCACTCACATCGTATTCATTGGGAGTTGCTGCTTCTGGGCTTGTGCGGTGCGGCCACCTGCTCTTGCCTTTCTGTTTCCTCTCCCAGTCCCGTTGTCATTCAGGACACAATGCTCTACGCCTTTGGCAGATTTCAAGTTATTCTCTTAGAATGTGAGAGCCAGAAGGGGCCACTGGGTTTAGTGACATCTTTTCCTTCTCTTTGTAGATGAGGAGGCCGTGGCCCAGAGAGGTCATTTGTCCAAGCATCCTGGGCAGAGGCGGGCCCTGGATCTGGGGCCCTTGGCTGCCTCTTCCCCTTTGCTGCCCTGTGTGGGGGCCACGGGCCAGCAGAAGCAGCGGATCTGGGGGCCTGCTGGAAACGCGGCTTCTCCTGCTCCAGCCCCAGAACTGCTGAATCAGAACCTGCCTTGGAACAAGACTCCCTGGTGATTTGCACATGGGTGTTGAAGTTCAAGAAGCACTGACCTTCCCACACCCAAGATGAAATGACAGAGACCTCTAAATGCATTCTTGTTTTCAAAATAACCCACATTTCCCACACTCCGGAAGGAAATGGACTTATAAGATATTGTAGGGGGAGGAAGGTAAGGGACAGAGATGAGTACGTTTTGCAAAGCTACTCGTCTGGAAAACCCTGCCCTTCCGGGGAGATGGGCTTGGAGGGGACGTCCATGGGACACGCTCACGGGAGCCTGGGGAAACGGGACTCCAGGGTCCTCTCTCATACTTTGACTTACGCAAGTTTTTGTTTTGACTCCTGCCTGATGCAGGCACAACCTCTTCACTCCTCGTCCTCTTGACCTCAAGAACGTGACCCTTTGCAGAGGGCAGAGACCTTGGGAGAGCGAGAGGCCTTGGACTGGAATGTGGGGCCAGCAGCCAGGCCCAGCTCTCTGGCTCCCAGAGCCGGCGCTCGCAGGAAGAGGCTCAGCTGCCCGGCAGCAAGCTCCATTCCCCTCTCGGAAGCCTCTTGGCTCTTTGCACCTCTCCTTGGGTTTGGTTTTGGTATATAGATGTCACCCTTGTCCCTGCTAGAGTGCAAGCTTTCTTGGGGCGAGACTGCTGCTTCTACCTCGTAACTCCCACCGGCCTTGGTTGAACGTTTTTCATATTATATTTTCCCTCCTTAAGTGGCTTACTAGATATATCTATATTGTTTTTGTAGTGGTGCCTCACTAAGGCAATACTTTTTTGAACAGTCTCCTTGATGCCCCATGTGTAAGAAGGTCTTTCCACTCTGACAGCTCTAGCTTGAGGTGAGCTTTGGGGATCTTTCCGCCTACTTCTCTCCAGTGGTTCCTTCCTTATCCTTGGTAGTTTTCTCACATGTCTGTGCTAACCAGTATCCAGATAAAGACCAAGAGAGACCAGCTTTGCATCTCGGGAGCTCTCTGTTCAGCTCTCTTCTCCATGGTACTCTGCCCTGTTTATTCTTCACCTTGGCAGCCTCAAACTCTGGACTCTGTCTCCTCAATTCAGGGAGATCACCCAGCTCTTTTCAGTTCTCTCTCCCTGTGCTATGGCCCAGAAACTCTGTCCAGGCAGTAAGATGGGGCAATTGTAGGGCTCACCTTATCTCCCTTCTTTCAGGGATCATTGTCCTGCACTATTTTCCCATATGTAAACACTTTTGTTTCATAAAATTTGTTTTGTCGTTGTTGTTGTTGCTGTGTAAGGCCAGAGGGTAAATCTGGTCCTGTTACTCCATCGTGGCCACAAGTGGACGTCCTATATACATCCCTCACTTGAAATATGAAAAGTGAACTAACCAAACTGCAATAGAACTCTATGTACTTAGAAGTTTAAAATGAAAAGGAACAACTGAGACCTACCCACATGGCTGAATTTTTTTTAATCTCACTTAGGCAAAAGATACTAAAACAGAAAGAGAGGGATTTAAAAATCCTAGAATTTTAAAGTAAAAAAATTTTTTAAGCATCCAGTTCATCTCCTTCCTTTTGTATATGAGGAAATGAAATCTTAGCAATGTTAAGGGACTATCAAAGGTCATATTAGTTAGTACTGGGCAGAGCTGAGATCAGAACCCAAGTCTTTCAACAAACATGCCACTAAACCATGTTGTTTCTATTATGCCCATAAACAATTATTATTTGTCAAGTATTATTAAAGTACAATTTGTAGATACTTTGTAAGCTTTATTCTAAACTTCCTGACAACCCTGGTAGTGTCAGGGTAGGTACTTCCATTATCGCCATTTTACAGATAAATAACCTGAAGCTCAGGGAGTTAAAACGATTTGTCTAAGACCCTTTAATGGAGTCTCCTCGGTTAAATGATTTTTTTATAATAATATTAAGATGTTATTTGTCTTTTTATCATGTTGACACTTGTAATAAACGTGTAAAATTAAACGCAGATAAAACCACTTGTACCTTAGCATGAACCACAGCAGTGGCACCAAACTGTCACCCATAACTCGTGTTTTTCATCATCATGTGCTTGTAGTTTAAAAAAAAAAAAACAGTATTGCATTTAAGAATGTTCTTAATGAAACAGTATGGTATTAATTCTATTAAATATTGACCCTTACACAGATGCCATTTTATCATTCTGTGTGGCAAAATGGGAAATATACCTAAAGTACTTCTGTTGCCTCCAAGAAATTTCCTTGAATGCTTGAATTGGGAGCTGAACCTGACACTTTTCTCGTGGAACATCATTTTTACTCGAAATAACAACTGATAAACTAAGGTTAATATGTGGTTACATGGTGGACATTTTCTCAAAAATGAAACTATCACTTCAAAGAAAACTGAAAAATTGTTGCCAATGACAAACTTTTAGAAAAAAATGGAATTTTGTAAAACCTGTATCCTCTCTTGTGAGCTTGACAGCTTCCCAATACTTCAAGACTTTCCTGATAAGATTGGTGGACATATTAACAAATATGATTTTGTAGTATTATACAATAAAATGCATCAATGTTTGGAATATCAGCTTAACTCATTGAACAAATATTTTCAAAATGACCAATGCCCAAAGCCACAAAGTAATGCACGGGTGAAAAATCCATTCAAAGCACAAGACAAACCAATGCACTTTAACGTAACAGGCTATGAAAAAATGTTCACCAATACAGTTTTAGATTCCACGCTCCAACTAACCTTTAAGAAACTACCATTTGTCAAGATTGCAGTATCAAAGAGCATCCAGAAATTACCTGAAAAGGCTATAAAAATACTTCTCTGTATTCCAACTGCGTATCTGTGTGAGACCGAATTTTCTGCATACACATCAACCAAAAGACATATTGCAAGAGACTGGAAGCAGAACCTGGGATGAGAACCCAGCTGTCTTCCATTAAGCCAGAGAATAAAGAGATTTTGCAAAAGCGTAAAACAATGTCACTCTTCTCACTACATTGTTTGGAAAATAGCCTTTTTCATAACAGTGTTACTTTTGTTAACATGTAATGAGTTTGTTATTGTTACTTCTAAATGAATTTGTAAATAATTACTTAAATTTTTTCTGTTTTAATTTTGAATACAGTAAATATAAATATTTATAACCCACATAAACCAAAGCTCCTTAGGGTTCTTTTAGAGTGAAGGGTCCTGAGATCAAATGTTTGAGGAGCGCTGGTCTTAGCACACCTGACAGGTAGTAAAGTCAGGTCTGTGTCCCTCTGGCTCCCAAACCCATGCTGTTGCCCTGACACAATGTTGCTCTCTTACCCAAAAGTCTCCCATTAAATTGAGAAATAGGATTGGGTCCCTAAAGCTTTGTTTTATAATTTTTCCCCATAGTATTAAAGTTTTTCGATGTGTGGATATTTTCCTTTGGTGAAGCACAAGTTTCTTGTCCTGTGCTTTAGAACTCCATTAAAGATTCAAGATGACTCTTTATTGGCTATAAAATAAACTTATGCCAAAAGCAATAATATATTGAGTTTTGTATTGTATATAAAGCTCAAATAGTTGGGAGACGTTCTTTATTAGATTTCACGAAACAGGAGTAATTCTGACTCTTTGGCTCTGGGCTTACTTTTCATCGCCTGGCACTAAGCCCCAAGAACTGAAGCTATGCTCTGGGGGAGCCCACCTTGCCGGGGGACATCCTCAGGAGGAACTCTTGCATGCCCCTCCTCAGCAGCGCGTTCTCGGCGACCTCCCTCAGGCTTCTGTGCAGCTTCTCCATCTCCTTGTATTCACTCTTGACATCTACGGAAGAGCAGAAGGGGTGCGTCAGGACTTGGTGTCCTTTTCAGCAATGTCTCCAGAAAACAAATCCCCCAAGAATCCTGTCACTTCTCTCAGAACATAAGACCTGGAGTGGCGCTTGGAGATCAGATAGTCCAATTTCCTTGTTTCGTAATCTGAATCAAACCAGGTGTTCTTCCTCTTACCTGAACGCTGTTCAGAGCTAGAGCCCTGAGTCTCTCTGTCTTGCCCCTACAGCCAGAAGCCTCCCTCCTCCAAGCCGCCTCTTAAATCCTGCCCAACTGGACCCTCCCAGGACCCGGCTTCCATGAAGCTTCCCCTGTGTCCCAGCCCTGAATAACCACTCTGTCTTCTAAACTTCAAGAGTAACCATCTGGTGCCTAAGTGGTTTAAGTGTCACATTTCCAGTGAGACCTTCCTTGACCACCCTGTCCCCTTCCCCAGCATGCCCTCTCCCCCTTGCCTGCTCTATTTCCCTGCCACACATTTTACTAATTAGCTTGCTCACTGTCTGCCTCCCGCCCACTGGGCCATGAGCTCCTTGAAGGCAGGAGTTCTCATCTGTACTGGTCACTGCTGTGTCCTTGGCACCTAGAACGCTGCCTGGCACCTAGGAGATGAGCAGCGTCACTTGTTGAGAATGCTACTCTCTCCAGTTCATAGCAGGGGGCCTGGTGGAGCCCATGGCATGAAAGGGAGGTGGCTGCCCGCAGTGGGGCACACACAGCTGGTGCTGCATTCCCAGGCTCCTGGTGGATTAAGAGGAACCTTTCTCCTGCACCAGACAATGAAGATTTCCATAAGGAGGTATCAACTTAAAAGAAAGGCATTACGGAGACAGTTGGGCAGAGCTGTGGATTTACTTTTGCCACTTTGCAACTATGGGACCTTGGGCATATTACCTACCTAATCTGAATCTGTTTCTGCATCTGCAGTAACATCTATCTTGGAGAGCTAACACGAGAATTCGGTGAGACATTGTGTACAAAGCCCAAGTATGATGCTCAGTCTCAGTCAGGAGCTTGGCAAGGGGGGTGGGGCAGTCACCATCATCAGCAGCATCAGCATCAGCATCTCATTTCTTGCCCTGGACATTCTTCCTGACTTAATTCCTTTAAATTCAGTTAGGGCCAAACACAGCCAGGGGTGTCAGCACAATCACCCTTTACACAAAGGTTTTACGCGTTTACCTGCAAGCTCCTTGAAGAGACCGTCCCCCTGGGACGAAGCCAGGGTCAGCATGGTGGCGATACTGCCCATCACCCTCTCCGTGATCCCAGTCTACACGACAAGGACATTCACTCTGTTAGGATGGCACAACCCAAAAGTGACTCTTGCCAGAGCGACCCCACCCAGTCCCCTAGCTGGAGACGACACAGGTGGCGTCACCTGCCTCGGCATCTCCTTTCCTGCCTATGGAGACTCACGGGGGGATGCACCTCTGGTGCTGACCGACAGAATCAGGAACTACAGAGGAAGTCAGGAGTCGTGAGGAGAGGACGGCTGCCACAGAGATGGAGAAGTAGGGAAGAGCTGGTCACCACCCAGTAACCTCTCTCGCCTTCAGTCACTGGATAAATGTGCACTGGAGCCCACTCTGTACAGCACACCTTACTTGACACGTCAGATTCTTCTTCCCGACTGCCCGAGAAGTGTCTCAATCCTATTGTCAATGGAAACCATTTTCTTCCCTCTTCCATCTCTTGCCCTCCTTTGAAAAACATCAGACTCCTTCCTCTAGCCTGGCAGAGGGTAGTTTTGAACTTGGATCTCCTGACTTCAAATCTCATGCTTTTTCTGCTACATGCTAGACCAAGAACCCTAAGCTTGGGTCTCAGCTGTAGTTGTGAGCCTGGGGCCAGTAAATAAACCCTCCAGGCCTCAGCTCCTTGTCTTTAAGATCAGCGGATGGGAGATCCACAGCTCCTCAAACCACCTCACACTACAGTGAAAACAAATCAGGAAGCCACATTACCGATCAATTTATCAGAGACTAATCAGTATATTCAACAAAGCATTATTCCCTTCTTCAATTCATAAGAACATTGTGAAGAGGTAATTTTTAAAAAATCAGTATATCTTCAAACATTAAGTATGTATAAAAAGAAATTCCATCTGTTATATAGAACTAAAATATTTTAAGAATTAAAAGTTAACTGTTATTCTAAAAAAAAAAGTCAGGGAATAAGTTTTAACCTCCCATGTTTCTGTCATTTAAGATACATTTGTACACGGTCAATACACTAATTGCTTTTTTAGGGGAATTATTTTCTTGGGCACCTTAAGATCCAATTTCTATGGACTCAATGGGGACATGGGGATTGGCTCTGTAGAGTTTGGCTAATTTCCTGTCAATGTATTTGTAGACTGTGACAATATGTCAAGTGACTGAAGCTAAACTGCTGCTGGTGAGATACTGCTCAGCCTATGGGAAATGACACGCTTTGCACTGTGGAGAAGGCATTTTCCAAAACTGCAGTGGGGGGAGGGCAGGAGACTGGGCAGAGCAGGCTGGAGATGACACGAGGCAGCTGCCCCAAGGTGGACGGAGAAAGCAGCCGCCGGCTTCCTCGTGGTTGGGAGGGCCAGCTAGCCCAGGCTGAGGCACAAGAATCTGGAGCCTCACATGGCCAGGGAGGGGGACAACAGTGCCCTGGACTAAGACAAAGGATTTCTACTGCTTGGGGGAGAAGGAGCGTCAAGCTGAGAGACCAGGCTGAGGCAGGATGGTCCAAGTGTCCTTGGCAGAAGCATTGACGTCTGAGGAAACTATAGGACACCTTTTCCACGTAGATGGCATCAAGGCCAAACGTGTGCTAGCAACCATAACTGACCCACCTAGTAGTGCACTGACATTTATTTATTGACATTTTATGTAGGCAGACATTTCTGTCATTAAAAAAAAATCTGCCTGGAGATTATGCTATTGTTGGAAATGCCAGGGCCGCTACCTGGTCCCACATCCTGGCCTGCATCTTCCTAGCTGTGTGGCCTGTTGATACACCTCTCGTGCCACAGTTTAGTTCTCCATGAAAGGAAAACAATGACAGCACCTACCTCACAGATTTGCTGGGGATTAAATAAGCTCATGTCTGTGGGACGCAGCAGCAGCAAGGCCAGAACGTAGAACACAGAGCGCCAGTGGCCCCTCCCCCAGCACATGGGCACTGGCTGGGCCCACTGGGCAGAAGGCATCCGGTCCACAGGGCCCGAATACCTGCTGTTTCCCCCACCTTCTGCACCACCCGCCTCCTCTACCCGCCGGAGGCTCCTGGGACTGGGGCTGAGGCTGAGGCTGCGCAATACCTTCAGCTGCTGAAACTGGTGCTGCATCCTTTCTTGAGCCCTTTCGAACATGCCCTCGGCCACCTGCTGGTCCACCCCTCTTCGGATGACATCTTTCATTCTCTCACATGCTTTTTTGCCAGTGATCTGAGCTGCCTCTGGCAAAAATGATAGCCACAAGGACTCGCTTAGACATCTTTGGAATCAGAAAGAAAAATAAGCAAGCAAGCAAACAAAAATATATTTATAGATATGTGTGTAGGTATACACACGTCTATACAAAATAGTATTTTCAATATTTAGATACTAAATAGCATTCAGAAAACCTCATGAGTGAATTAAGCAGAAGCTAACAAAGTCACCTCCCCGCTGCCTGCAAATAAAGGCGCTGTCAAAACAAGAAGGAGCCTGAAAGCCAGTTCACAAATAATTGGAGAAAATAAAAATGACAACTGGATGTGGATTTTATAGCTAAATCAGCTGAGACACAGCATGGGAAGGAGAAGCAGTGTGTCTGGACAAAGGGTGGACAGAAAGAACTGGAAAACACACAGCTAAGAAGGGGTCCTTAATCACCTCTCCCCGCCCCCTGCAACCATGGTGGCTTCAATCTGTAGACTGAGGGTGTGACGAGGACTTAGGATGCAGGAGGCCAAATACTTTGAGGGGAGCAGCGGAAAAGGAGGCGAGGGGCGCTGACAGAAAGACCCCGAGCGAGTGGAGCTGCTGCCCCGGGAGCCCCCACCTTCGTAACAGGGCTTCAGGTCGCTCTGCACAGAGGTGGCGAGCGACTCGTAGATCCTCCTCTTCCTCCTGAGGATGTGGCCCTCCAGGCCTCCCAGGATGGTGCTTATCTGAGAAGCCATATTAACAGAGGCCATTTGTGACCATTCCTTCAACAAAGGCAGGTCAAGGGTCCTGCTGCGCGGCCCCCATTCCCTCTGCCCCGTCATCTCCACGACCACGCTGTGAGCTTCTCGCGGGCACGAACTTTTCCTAAGCATCTCTGTACCCCAGAGTGCTTCCCACAGAGCCCAGCACCCACAAACTACTCCATACATATCTGCTGAGTTGAACTGGGCACAGGCAAGGTTCTGGAATGGGCCCTCTTTAGGAGGCAAGGGGAGGTACAAGCTATTTCCCTAGGATTGCCATGTCATTTGGGCCGGCTCTGGAAGAAAATGAGGCTCTGGAAGAAAATGAGTCACAGACCAGAGTCTTGAGGCCTCAGAACTAAAAACCGACCTGCAAAAAACTGACTAACTTCCTTCAGCATCACTGCTTTGGATACTACTTCGTAATATTGGCAAAAACAATAGCGAGGTTACTGAAAGCGTCACAAGGTGATGCAAGTTTTCATACATCTAAGGACTCTGAAGATTCTTCCTGAGCACTGAGCTGGCTTTACGATCTCAGCATGCACTATCGGTTGCTTCACAGTGGAACGGTGCCTGCTACCTCCGTGGTGATCTTAGGGCCACTGCTCTCCCCGGGTCCCCACAGGTTCTGTATCACACAGCACCTCCTGCAAGGTGTCCAGACCCCAGACACTCTGTGGGAGCAAGCGGGGAGAAATGGGCCACCCCAAAACCCACCTTGGAAGAAAGCCACACCCAACCTCACTGCCCTCGTCACTTTATAAGGAACTTACCTCCTGAATCAGGAAATGTTTTTTATAACTATCATATTTCCAGCTATTTCTTATCCCGATTTCTGTCATTTTCTCCTGCAGGGAGTGCTTAAAAGCATCTATGTGAGGCATCAGAGCTGAATCAGTGGCCTTCCCATTTCTACAGAAGAAAGCAACAAAAAGGTTAGAGACAAAGGAGGCTGAAAAAAACATGAAACTAGCTGGTTCCTTATATTTATTTAAGAGAAATGGGACAAGATCTAACAGTTATCAAATTCCTACAATGTGCCAGCCACTGTACTGTGCCAGGCCTGGGACGTGAAAACCAATGAAGTCAGTGCGATCCTGCTCATTTTACAGGTGAGAAAATCGAAGTTCAGAGAGGACTGCTAAGGTGTCCAAGGTCACATAGCTAGTAAGGGGCAGAGCCAGGCTTTGGACACGGCTTTAACCTCAAAACTCATAGTCCTTCCACTGCCAAGGAGTTTCCACTTGAAAGGGTGGGACTTGAACTACACCTTAAAAGATGGGTCAGATCTGGGGCAGTGGAAAGGAGGAAGAATTATTCCCCATGGGACACAGCGAACACAGTTGTTTCAGAGTATCCTGGGAGGAGGAAGTGGCAGGTCATAGAGGAGAGAGCACAGGCTTTAAATCCTGGCTCTCTACTCGTGAGCTGGGTGACACTGGGACAGCTGCACAGTTCTTTTGAGTCTCAGTTTGTTCAGATGTAAAAAGACAGAAGCCGCTTCACAGGGTCAGTGGGAGCATGCGACGAGGCGACGCATGGGAGTGCTTAGCATGGCGTGCAGGACGCCGCAGTCGCTCTTTGCTACCCGCCGGGCTGGCTACAGCAGAGGGCTGATCTCGGGCCACAGCGCAGGCAAAGGCTGGCAAGGGAGTGGGAGGCAGGTGGAATGTCTCAAATGCCACTGGAAGGAATCTGGAGTTTATCCCACAAACTTGTAAACAGGGTGGGGTGGGTGTCAGTGGAATGGCATGATCCAAGACATGTTTAAAGGAAGGTGAGGGCTGGGTAAGATCCAAGCAAAGGTGGGAGAATGGTTCACACAGTGACAGGTGAGCAAGGAGGTGACATCCCAGCGGGGAAGGAGAAGGTAGACCGGAGACAGGTGGCTGCACTTGGGGACTAGGAGCTCTGTTTCCGTCAATGGAGGAAAGAACTGGAGGTCAGGGAAGGAGGGAAGGAGGGGGCACACCCCACCCCCCACCCCACGCCAGACCCAGAGTCCTTCCTGCACTCAGGGAGCGTTCTGAAGGCCATGTGTTTGCTTAATTCCCCTCTCTCCAATCAAAATACCCTGTCCTGGGCCCAGATCCACAGGAAAATTTATCCCCTGCTGCACGTATGAGATATTTGAAAAATAATGGGAATCATAATATTAGTCTGAAAGCAACATCGCAATCTGTACTCCAGGTCACCATGAGAAATTTTAAAGTCAACCAAACCAAGGCGGCTTTTGTGTTTTGCCAAAGACTACGCTTTCCTCCTCAAGTTACAAGCTACTCTTTACACTTCAGGTCCAGAGCATAAATTCTTAAAGACGAGACTCTGGCCCAAGATTCCTCAGACATTTGTTCAGGAAGGCGCACGATGAAAGATCCTTTACCTAAAAATGCCTCCAAACACAGGATCGATCTGGTCATAGATGGGCTGAGTGATGGCTTCGTTCAGATCGATTCTGGCCAGAGTCCTGGAGGCATAGATGCCATTTTTCAGGCAAACAGCTTTCAGAGTCTGGTGAAAACCTTGGTTTCCTTTACTCCTCTGGATAATCAAACAATAAAAATAGTGGAGTTAACTAGAAGGTCACAGGATCAGAACTGCATTGCTTTGGCCAAAGACTGACGCCAAGAACCACAGGAAAGAGTAGAGACAACATGATGTTTAAACATACACTATTAGGCTAAACGAAAAAGGGCAGTGGTCACGCCTCCAGGTTGGCCGGGCACCCCACAGTTTGCATGCCAAGTGGGAGGTTACAAGATGTTTTCTCATTGTGTCATCTAACTGATACTGCCATCAAGGCAGCAAGATAGGTAGGGCCAGCATTTAGCATCCCCATTTTACAGAAGAACAACAAGAGGTTTTTAAATGGGTTTAGGGCCTTGCCCAGGACTACAAAGTGGGTGTCTGGTGGGGCCGGCATTCAGATCAAGACCCTCAGACCCCAGAGTCCAACTCTGTCTCTGCTGAACCGTGTGCCTTCCTTGCTACTAGGGATGCACAGTTAATTCCTTGCGTGAAATTCTCACTCTCTCCTACTCTCTTCTAGCTCTTTATTTCCTTTGAAAGCAGTGGGATTGTGAAAAGGCAGCTTGGCGATTAGGCAGACCTCACTGGCCGCCTGCGTCTTCCCTGAGAGGGTCACTCACCACCAGGCATGCTCCAAGGATGCGCCGGTAGGAAGCCCTGGCGGCCTGGACCCCGTCTTGCAGAGGCCGCTCTATGCGGGCGAAGCACTGCGCGATGGCCTTCTCCAGCAGCTCGACCTTCTCCTCCACAAACCTCCGCAGCCCACTCATGTGCAAGTGCTCACTCTGGGGACAAGGGGCAAAAGGAGCATCAGGCCACCCGCTCCCCTAAAGGCTTTCTTTAAGCCTGTCACCAACCTGCTATTGAGCTTATCTCCCCAAGTCAACTTCTCTTTATTGTCCCAATAAGGCCTCCCTTGGTACAGAGTCCCCTGGGCTTTGTGGGTCTGGAGAATAGAAAAACATCTGCCTGCTACACTCATTTCAGATGTATAATCCATCAGGCTATTTGGAGAAATAACTATCCACATAAAAATCCGACTGTTATTAAAACAGAGTTTTCCAATGACATCCAATTCTACAAACATCTAATGAGCTTTGAATTTGCACAGAGCAGTTTTTGAAGATAGAGTTTCTCAAACTTTAATGTGCATACGAATCACCAGGTAATATCCTTAAAATCTGAGGGCCTGGGATTCTACATTTCCAGCCAGTCCCCAGGTGATGCTGATCTTAGGGGCCCTGGGCCACACTTGGAATAGCAAAGCTACAGGAGCACAGAAATAGAGCCATGGTCCCTTTGTCAAAGAATAGAGTCTGGTCAGAGAGAAAAACATATATTTAAATAATACATGGAAGTGACCACCAGGGACAGCCTTGACCTCTAGGTTCCAAACTGGGAACTCGTAGTGGTGTTCCCTGCGTGAACATGGCAGACCCTGCAGTGCCTGCGGCAGGTGGAAGCCACACTCCCTAGCTTGGCACATAAGGGCCTTCACAGCTGGGGCCTGACCAACCTCTCCATCACCACTGTCTCTCTGTTTGCCTGACACATCCTCCCAAGCAGCTGCTCCAAACTTGCTACCATTCCCCAAACATGCCGTTCCTTTTGAGAACCCCATGCCTTTGCACATGCTATTCCAACCTCGTGTCCTTCAAGGAAAGCTCAAAAGTCACCTCTCAGGAGATGCTTTCCCTGACTCCCCGGGCAGGGGTGGGGCTCTCTTTCCTGTGCTCCCACTGCACTTTGTACATTGCTGAGTATGGCATTCCTCCTACCGTGTGATGTCTCTCTCATTCCGTACGTCTCCTGCCCTGGACTAGGAACTTGCCGCAGGGACAGACTGTTATTTGTGTTTGTTTATTCCAGGGCATGGCACAGAGAGCAAAATCCATAAGCATTCATGAATTGAACAAGTGGCACAGAGAAACTGCTAGATAATGTCAGCTTTTAAATTCTTTCCCAAATAGACATAAATAGTTCTCAAATTGATGTATGACCTTATATAGGTGACTTTTAACTTCTCTGGTTCTCAGCTGCATCATCTTTAAAGTAAGGGAATTGGGTTGAATGATCTTGAAAACAACCTTAAATAAAATCTGTGAATCTCAGAGTTGACGAGCTTTAGAGTTTGTGGACACCATTTCGCATTGGGCCCATCCTAAGGGTTTTCCCAGTTTTCACCATCAAGAATTCTTATAAGCCATACTTGTCCCCCCACCACACCCAGAGTGCCCTTTAGACTCTTTTGAATTTGTGGTGTCCCTGGTGATCAAAATGGAATAAGAAAAAAGTCATGGGAAATAAATCTACAGGCATGAACCTCACAATGTCTCATTCTCAATAAATCCCTATTGATTAAACAAAAGAATGATAAGAAAGGAAAGGATTCATTGAAATGTCACCATCAACTTCCTATTGATTCTTAAAATTAATGACTGTTCATTTAAAATCACTAACTACCCTTTTCGGTTTGAGTCATAATCTTAAAAAAAAAAAAAGATCAATCATGCATATATTTAGGTTTGATTTTTCAGAATTCAAAGAAACTGACAAAACTCTTGCCTTCCAACTTTCCGTCCAAAGAACTAAGAATAAGACTGATATCTAAGGCCAAGGAATTTGAGGAGAGCTGCTGGTGACGCCCTCAGATGGCTGTCACAGAAGTGCCACTCGGCCCCCTCCTGCTCTGTGTTTTCCACGGCCTGGAATCCGGCTGCAAGGGTGGGACTGAGCCCCTTTGGGGGCTTACACGCCTTTTTTAACAAAGAAGAGCACGTGGAGAGGGCATTTCCGGGCTTAATTGCAAAATGCCTTGCCCTTATATTTGTAAAGTACTCCAGCCACACACAGCACCACGTCTGATTCATTTTCCATGAATACTTCCAAAAGCAATCTTGTGCTGGGCAGAGAGACAAATTTCACCCTGAAGAACTTTTTCGGGAAGTTGGAAGGTCAAACTCTTCCCCAGCTATTTCAGGGGACAAAAACCAAATTAGAAAATCTCAGATTCCAGGAGTTTTGTTTTGTTTTTGTCTCATACAAGTAGATCAAAACAAGGCCTAAGAAATACGATGAAAAAGACAGTGAAGTTTGCTCTATATGCCCCTTTTATACAGAATCTTCAAATGCGGGTGTTTGGCCACAACCAGAGACCCCTCTCTAGTTGGCACTGCTTACTGGAGTGCCTGCCTGTCCCTGCCACCCCACAGGCTCATGCCAGGCCTGCTTTCCCCGTTCTCAGGACCAGCTCCTGGGCCTCACGGAGCCCTACTAGTGCACGTCCTCTGCCCCTTCCCTGTTCCAACCTAACAAGAAGTCAGACGACTTGATTGTGCAATTCTGATGGGTAAAGGCAGTGTGGAAACAAGTGAAGACCACCCAAAGAAGAAAAGCAAAGGCTCTTTATTCAGAGCTTGCTAAGCCAGAGTTGGCCGCCTTCACTTGAGTTTGGCAGAGACTCAAAAGCAGGCAAAGGAGTCGGAAAATTTTATAGTGGACAAAAGGAAAGGCTTCAGGTGTGCCCTGGTTGGAGGCTGTTGGCCTGGGGACTCTGTAGGCGGGCTAAGTAAAAGCAGGGCAGCCCGTGTGGTTGGTTAGGGGTACACATTTGGCTTTCTGTGATGGATGGTAAATAAATTGGAGGCAGCGACAAAGATCAAGTCCTGGCCATTTGGGGCCGATTGTTACAGAAGTTACTGTTTAGCTCCCTGGATTGTTACTAGAGACAGCAATCTGACTTCCTGCAAGTCAGACTGGCTTTCTGGGCTATTTATTATAGATAAGGAGTTTCTAGACAGGCTGCTACAGGTTGTGGGTTAGAGTTCTATTTTCATGTATGGTCAGGCCCTTGTCCAGATGTTTGTACATTTCAGCCTCTCACAAGGAAACAACGCAGCTGGTAACTGATGACAGCAACAGGTTTTTCTCTAAAACCCTCCCAAGCCTCTAATCCAGCAGCTTATCCTTCTTATTTTAGTGTAAAAAAAAAAAAATCAAAGAGATAAATTTGTCCATTACTATGAGAAAAGTTATTTTTAACTGGTCATTCAAAAGGCCCACATTCTAGGCAGTAAAGATAAATATCTAACTCTGCTGGAATTCCCTCTAGTTTCCTTCCTCTGGCATTATTTTACCACACTGCTCTGGGTTTGAGATTCCGACAGCACCAGAGCATGAAGGAAATTCAGAGACAGACCCAACGCTTTTGCACTGCATGCATAAACACGCCTCTCCCGGGTGACCCACAAGTGTCTGCATTCCCCTAGAAGTAAACCAAACCACTGCTGCCCTCGTGAGAACACACCACCTTGTTCAAGTCTCAGGAGAGAAGGAAAATAGCTACTCTACTTTCACATTTTCCCCTCTGCCCATGTGTCTCAGGTAAAATATCATTCCTTTTTCTTTTACTCAAATGTTATGATTTTAACGCTCTAGTTATCCTTTTGGCCTCTTAGACTGAGTTTCGTATCTTTCTTTGATATGAAAAGAAAAAACGTAAGTTACTTTTCTAACTCAGTGAAAGGAAATGCTCCGCCCAGGCCGGGAAGAGACATCTCAGCCCCCTGTCTTCCATACCGGCAGGCTCTGCGCGGAGTTGAAGCTGTCTGCGAGGAGCAACAGGCCGAAGGCTTCCGTCACGTACTTGGTCACCGTCCTCCTCTTCTCGTCCAAGAGCCTTTTCCTGATGTATTCTCTTAACTTGGGGATTTCTGGAATTCACAGGCAGCACAAACAATTTTAAAAGGCCAGAAGTTCGTAGTCAACAGAATTCATAAAGGTTCAAAGATCCGGATGGTGATGCAAATGACCTAGAGTTGAGGTCCCACGTGGGCTGGCTGCCCACTAAACCAGCCTTTCGGAAAACCACTTTTCCCATGTGTAGGATCAACAAGAGTGAATGGTAGATCACCAATGCTGAATATTAATTTAATTTAGCTGTATAAAACAAACCACACAGAAAAGTACAGGCTGGTTGAAAAAAATAGGCACTTTCCTTGAGACTGGTACTCACCTGCAGGTTGAACCAAAGGTGCTCACACTTCCAGAGTCTCAGCTCTTTGGTCTCCCTAGATTGTTCTATGTCAAATAACCTAATATCAGAATAGTCTATTCTTGCTGTACATAGGAACAAGAACCTCTGACATGTGATCAGAAACTTGCCTTCGTCCTAACGCTTGTCAGTCCCAAGATCATAGATGCCACCCCACCACCTTCCCCATCCTTCCTGCCCAGGGCCATTTTTCTCTATTACTTCTTCCACACACCATGCCAATTTTGTATTTTATACCCTTGCCCAAGCAGTCCCCACATTTCTGGGAACACCTCACACATTCTGCTCCTTAGCCTCCGTACACACACACATACACACACACACACACACACACACACACATCTAGTCACGTGCATGCACGCCGTAAGCCATGTTGAGCTCAGATGCAAGCCCAGCCCTGAGCCTGCCTGCCCACCTGGTCTCCACAGCATGCTCTGGTCCACACAGACCTCCAGCTTCCCTGGCCTTCTGTCGTGCTCATAGCCAGCACCATCTACCTAAGCCTTATGTTCACTTTAATTTTTGCACTTAGGTTAATATAATATTAGCTCCTCATCTAGATTTTTAAGTTCTGTAAAGAAAGAGACCATGCCTTCTGCTTTCCCTGCCTCACAGACAAAGCATACATTAGACACTCAGAAAATAATTCTGATACCCATAGCTGGGGTGGGGAGGAGGACTCTTACACCAAATACTAAGGAAATGACAACCTGCTCACTTGACTTAATCCATGGTAACATTTGGAGAAGAGAGGAATTGTGGTCTCAGGCACCACAACAATGCAGAGAGAAAAAAATATATTTGCAATAGGTATAGAAATTGGCAAGCCGGAAACATTTTTTACGTGGCACAAAAAGTTCTAGAGCAGGAAATTCGAAGTGCTAAGTTTAATCTTGAGAATGTTAGCGATTGAGATTAAAAAACATAAATTACCAGTTTCCTCCTCCGTGAGGAGTGCCTGCTGCCAGTACTCCTGGGCGCTGACTGTGTACACTAGATCTGAGGCTTCCAGGACCTTGAAGTCACCTGGCAATTTTCTCTGAAATGAGAGGAGCACACAGGAAACACAATAACTCAACCATGGCAAAGGAAACAATACACGGGCCTCATGAGAGCCTTCAGCAAATTTCAGCTCATTCCCTTTCAGTTCTCCAAGAGCCCCATAAAGAACAGACAATATTCTAAATGTCTAGTGTGGCCATCTGCCCAAGGTCAGAAGTTATGAGGAAATTGCTGCATAGAAATTATTCTCTTGGGAGTTAAAAATACCAATTCTAGAAGAAAATGTATTAAAAAAAAAAGTTCAAAAGTGTATTTAAATGTTCAGAGGGGGAAAAGTACCAGGATCATTTTTGGAAAAGGCAGTGGTGTGCTGGAGACAGCTTACAGTAGCTTCTGAGAGCTGATTGTGCACGTCACTTCCCAACTCTGCATTCAGGGACATCACACTGGTAGCTTAAAATTGGCAATGGTGGGAGTATTTACACCATAGGAATTGGCAAATGGTACAATGGTACAAACCAATTTTTCGGGTTTTTTTTTTTTTTTTTTTTTTAAACAAAGAGCTGGTTGTTAAACATTTACCAGTACAACACAACACAACATTGGACAAAGGTTCTATAAAAGTTTCTTAGTTGAGTGGTTAATGAGTGATTATATATATACATTTTAATGCAGAGTAATGTTTAAGTAAATGATGGTTTTAAATGTCAAGGAATTAAGAATTATGTAAGAAAGTCTTTTTTATGATTAGAAAAACATCATCACTGAGAAGTCATACTAGAATCATACATAAATATTGTTCCATAATCTTTTATTCTTCTCACTTAAGAGAAAAAATATGCACATCTAGACTGTGCATGTGTGTGCATGGGTATTTTGAGGGGTAGAAAACAGTAGAGAGTTGTCAATCTTCTTCTGATACAAAGATATAAAAGAGCTGAGTGAGTAGAGGCCCTGTAATCCAATGGGACCCGTGAGAAGCCATGTCTCTGGCAAGCTGTAAGCGTGTGTGGTTAAGACTGGACTAGAGACGCCTGTGTAGACGGCCAAAAGCCCCCATGACATAGAGTCAGGGCTGAAGCATAAAGATCTGCTGAGGTTATTTACTCTTTCTGATAGAGTTTTGAGTCTAGGAAAAACTTCAGGGAAAGCCGAAACTATTTTCTACTGGAAGGTGAAACTAATGTGTGGAATTAAATTTAAGTAGGGTTCTAAAACAGTTACAAGAAAGGAGTATGCCTAGCTATGTTTAATTGTTTGTATTACTTAAAATCTTGCTCTAAAGTTTGTATAACTTTTCAACAAAGTATGGAGGGTTATATAACATTTAGTCTTGTTATTATAGTAAAAAAGGAATATTTTTGTAGTGTCAATGAAGTGACCACAGTATGCAGGTTCCATATTATTTTAAAAAAGTAGTAGAAACGTTTATAGCTGGAGGGTGGTATCCAAGATGTTAGTAGATACTCATCAAATTATGCTATAGAAAGGTTAGACACTGTTCTAATTCAAACATGTGGCTTGTTATGACAACGTATAGCACAATATATTAAAGTTTGTAAGAGGATACTGTGTATGAGAAATGAGAAAACCTGGAAACTAAAAATAGAAAGGATTTAATTTAATTTGCATTTCCCTGATAGCTAATGATGTTGAGTATCTTTTTTTTTTAATTTCAAAATATTAAGGGGGATACAGATGTTTTTGATACACAGCTTGCAAATTAAAACCATAATGAGACATCACTACACAGCTATACATTTGTTTCTCAGAATCTGGTGGCTGTGAAGCAGAAAACACATAGGGAAATCCAGTAACTCACCTTCAGTTTTTCCTTGAGAATTCTATTCCTTTGTAGTTTTATCATTTCATTTCTTTCCAAAACAGCCTCTCGCTGACTTTGAATAGCTTGCTAGATTGCAAAAGAAATAAAAGCATCCAAGGAGTCCAAGGTTATCAACAGTGATGAAATGGTAAGAAGCAAATTTTTTGGCAGATCTTCACTTGGCCCAGACAGTCAAATAAGCACACACTGCTGACACTTGAACAGCAGGGATGTGAACTGCACGGGGCCACTTTTACATGGATTTTTTCCAATAAATAGACTAGAAAAATTTTTAGAGATTTGTGAAAATTAAAAAAAACTTCTAGACAAACCTTATAGCCTAGAAATATCAGAAAAATTAAGAAAAAGATATGTCATGAATGCAGAAAACATGTAGAGACTAGTTTATTTTATCATCTACTACCATAAAATATATACAGTTCTATTATAAAATGTTAAAATTTATCAAAACTTACACACAAACACTTACAGACGGTACATGGCACCATTCGAAGTCCAGAGAAATGCAAACAAATGTAAAGATGCAGTATTAAATCATAACTTCACAAAACTAACTGTAGTACATGCTGTACTCCTGCTATAATTTTGTAGCCACCTCCTGTTGCTATCGTGGTGACCTCAGGTGTCGCAAGTGTCTGCTTAAAGCACCATGTGAGGCTAATCATCTCTGCATGAGCAGTTCATCTCTCCAGTAAATTGCGTATCACAGAAAACAGTGATCTCTAGCAGTTCTCATCGTGTTTAGTGCAATACCATAAACCTTGAATAACACCTCGGGACCCATACGAAGTGCCACTTGTGATGATAGAGGGGCTCCCAAGAAGCAGAGAAAAGTCATGACATGACAAGAAAAAGCTGAATTACTTGACATGTACTGCAGATTGAGGTCTGCAGCTGCGGCTGCCCACATCCCAGACAGATTCATCCTATAACAGATGAGGTAAACCTACCGTATTAATAAACACAGTACAGTACTGTAAATGTATTTTCTCTTCCTTATGATTTTCTTAATAACATTTTCTTTTTTCTAGCCTACTTTATTGTAAGAATACAGTATATAATACATAAAACATACAAAATATGTATTAATTGACTTATGTTATTGGTAAGGCTTCCGGTCAACAGTTGGCCATTGGCAGTTAAGTTTTGGGGAAGTCAAAAGTTATACACGGATTTTCAACTAAGCAGGTGGGTGGCACCCCTAACATCCAAGTTGTTCAAGGGTCAACTGTAATATCAACCATAAAATGTATTATTTAAAAATAACTAGTTCATACTTACTTTTCCCACCTTTCTTTCCCTGAAATGAAATTAGAAAAATGTAACAATTACTTAACTTTTCTTATGTGTCATGGCAGTCCTTCCCTTGCCCTGAAAGCGGCACATACTGTCTTGTCTCTGTGCCTTTGCAAAACTCCTTCTTAGATTCAGTGCTTTCTCTCCTCACCCACCTCCAGCGTCCATTTGGGAAACAAGTGTCTTTATTTCTCAATGTTAAGCCAGTGTTTTATCAACTATGAAATTTTCTGTGACCTCACTCCCTGTCGCAGTCAAAAATGCAGCCCTCTCACCCTGGGTTCCCACAGTGCTTTGCTTGTCCCTCACGTAGGACCTTTAGCCCTCTTCTAGACGGTGAGCTCAGAGACTAGACAATGTGCCTCTGAATCTGTAGGCTCTACCACAGTGTTCAATAAACACTTACTAAATCTGATTTAATTATGTTTAGTTCTAGTGTTGGCACCAGAAAGGGAGAGCTTGAGATATTACTCTGTGCTGGGGGCAAAGTGGGAAAAAACATGAAGCTAAAATTCCAGCCTAGACCATGAGAGCAAGCGAATTCCTGGAGGCAGCAGTCAGACTGAATGAAGTGGCGGTGGGCCAAACGCCCTGCGTACCCAGGACAGCCCAGCTCACACCTGCTGATCCTCACTAAGGACTAATAACACCCTCTTCATTCTCAAAAGGGTCCCAATATGGAAGATAAGTTACAGTCTTCCTAGTTATGGGGGAACAGAGATCTACAAGGAAATCAACACTATTAACATCTACTGAGATCTAAAATGCTTCCCTTTCATTATTATTTATTAGAATATGACTCTAGGAGAATGCTTCTACTTTTGGCCAAAGTCCTAAAACTTTGAGGACCTCCTCTAAATGAGCTAAAGATGTGGGGAGTAAACAAATATGAAGCAGAATCTAATCCATCAAAGCTGCACCCTGACAGATGGTATTACAGACAGTGCCCCCAGGTGTGGGGCTGTCTACACTCTCCACATCTGCAGGGACGGGTGGGCCATCACACTGCATGGTCCAGGAGGTGCCATGTGCATCTGGTATGTGTGAGTGGTGCCCCTGGAGCCGCATAGATAATGGGTAGCACTAAGCAGCCACCTTGGAAGGGAAGCCAAGTGGTCCAGGTTCCCAGGACAACCTCCACAAAGGTCCTCAGGTCCCAGGAAGTCACCCACCCAGCCTTTTCTTTCATCACCAGCAGTCACTTCCCAAAGCCCAAGATGCCCACCGCAACATGAAGCCAAGCTCTGTCGTTACCGTACTCAAGACCCAAGGAGGAAAGCCCCCCACTGGGGCCCACAACCCTGCAGGCCCAGCGTGATACCTTAGGTATTCCGGCAAGTGGAGTTTGTCAGTCTTGGTGACCACCAGGGCCACGTCCCTGCAGAAACCCCGCTGGCAGGCTTTGATGCTCTCATTTAGAAGGTCTTCGTGGGCTTTGTCCCCAGACACTCGCTCTATGTCGCTGATCACCCAGATCGCTGAGCACTTGTCAATGGTCTGCAAAACAGGACCACGGCATATGTCAGCACAGGAACTGTGTCTGCGTTCTGGAGGACCAAGTCCTTAACGTATCATCACACCCAGCCCCAAGTCCCACCTCTCACAGCTCCCATCACATTCCCTGTGCACCAGCTGGATGGAGCTACTCGCGGTTTCTCAGATGTGCTGTGCTCTGTTAACTCACAGGGCCTTTGCACTTGCCACAACCTCTGCTTAGCCTCCACTTGTCCTTCAAGATTCTGCTGAGGACCCCCTGAGGATGGGCTGGCCCTCCCTCCTCTGTATCCTGCAGCACCTGGCCTTACCTACTGTAGAACCTCTCGAGCACAGTGGCTATACCGGGTCTGCTGTCTGTCCCCCATGGGAGGGGCTGTCTGTAACTTTCATCCTGAAACTCACACCACCTCAAGCCCAGTGCCTGGCCCACATGAGAGGCTTTGTAGAAGCTCGTGGCATTAATAGAATTAAATAAATCAGTCCCTCAGTCCCAGATCCATAGCTGGCTTATTTTACCTAAGTTGTCCTCTGAGGAAAATTATTGTTTTTACAGGACTAGTTTTGGTGGTGCATCTACCCCAAAGCTGGCAGGAACCTTGTAGCATCGTTTTGCTGTTCAGCTACCTCTGCGTGTTTAGCACACTGCCACCACATGGCAGCAGGGAGCCAGAAACAGTATGATTCAAGCTGCAAAAGCCAACAAGCATGAAATTACAACTTCTTATTAGCATAAATACTGCTTTATTAAATATGCAACTTTCATGTGACAAGTAATCATGCATCGCCCCATGACATTTCTCCTATTGTGTTATTTTGCTTGTCTTATCTCTGTGCAAATGAAAAGCTGATCCAATTCAAGGATTGAATTTATTCATGGTGCCTCAAAACAGTGCTCTGCACATAAAGGTGTGACAAGCTTGTGACTTGATAATTAAATCATTATCTTGCTTTATATCAGTGTTTTTTAACTAGCAGAGATTTCATGCTTTAAGGATACAGATAGTCCCTAACTTAGGATGGTTTAACTTACAATTTTCCTTTTCAACTGGACATAAGCTCATTTTATAAGATGGTTCGACTTACGATTTCTGATTTACAGTCAGCTCATCAGGATGTTACTCCATCATAAGTCCAGGAGCACCCGTATTTGGCAATCTGGTGACATTTTTAATTGTTACAACTTGGGGGGTACTAGAGTGGGTAAAGGCCAAGGATGCTGCTAAACCTCCTCCAATGCCCAGGGCAGCCCCCACAACAAAGAATTATCTGGCCCCAAATATCAAAAGGTTGAGAAACCTTGATCTAGAACAGTGGGTTTCAGCTTGTTTTTAGCAATGGAGCCTTTTTCAAATAAAATCTTAGGAAGAATTCCATGATATAAATTTGATTTTTAAAAGTGAACTGCTCTGGTTGAATTGGGAGTAGAGGATTTGGAGCCACCATCTGCTCAATGCCGGCCCCACCCTCTGTCCGTGAACCTTTTGGTTCCATAGATCATTGCTTAAAAGGCATCAATTTCTCAGGTTAGACAAACCCTTTCAATTACAGGCACGTTAACAGGCCCAAGAGGTAAAGAGACCAGCTCAGGGCCATGCTACTATGCTGACTGTCCTCTGTATGTGAACAGACTTAGATTTAGGCAAGAAAACAACCACTGCTGTCCTCTTCCCAAATTATAATCAACTTAGAGAAGCTGCAGGCTCTGCAGTGTCAGCAATGGGCAGTGAACTGTCAAATCGCACTGCAGGAAGTGGTGAGGATACCAGGCTGGGAGCTCCTCCAGGGCAAGGCCTCTTTCACCTTTGTATTACACCCATGGTCCTAGTAAACCACTGGTACTTTATAAATGTTTATTAACATAAGAAAAAGACTGTAATCATAAAGGTTGCAGTGGTTAAATTTCAGGCCCCACACAAAGCTCCTAACTGCCAGGATTTAATCAAATTAGACTTGTAGAAGATGCAACAAAAGCATTTCTGTAAAACAAGAATGACTGGACTTAGACCCCTACTTCCATGAGGTGAATGGGTCTTGGAGGGATTAGGTGACATGCCTAAAGTCACACGACTTCTGAGTGGCAGACCAGGGACGTCTGAAGTCATAATAGCTTTCAGGGAAGGCAAAGCTGGCAGCCTGAGCGATGCGGGGAGGGCCACTGTGCTCTGTTCTCCCTGAAAAGAGGGGAGTCTTGCTTGAGTAAGTACCTTTTTGTGAGAGGACATCGCAAAACAGCAAGGACGCAGGGGAGCCGAGGCCAAGCAGAGCTCGCTGGAACCATCCCCATCGCTTCGGCCCGACCTCTCAGACTGTTTTGAGCCAGATCTGCTGGCTGGATAAGCTGCCCAATGTATCCGAACTGGCCGCAGCCCCGGCTCCATCCAGAGAGAGGCCTGGCGGCCTCCCTAGGCCGCTGTTGCTCCCTTGGCTGGGTCTGGAACTGGCCAAGGTTGGTGATTCCACTCACGAGCTGAGACTTTGCAGAAACTAAGGCTCATGTGGCCAGAGCACAGCCACTGACCACGGGGAAGGACTCTGGGATTGCCTTCATCTGAAAGGAAGTGCATGCAGGGGCTGTCCTGGGAGGAGGGGTGGCAGAGAGAGCCCCAGCCGGGAAGTTCAGAAGCCGGCTCTCCAGTTCAAATTCCATCACTCCTGAGCTGAGTGGTCTTGGGCAAGTTACTTCCCCTCTCTGAGCACTCATTTCTTCATCTGTACAAGCAGGGCAGAGGCTAGATTACCTATAAGTGCTCATCCTGCTCTAGGTTGTGACTGGAAATTATGGTCACAAAGCTCCCTTGGCCCACAGTCACTCATTTAGCACAAATTTGCAGAGTTTAAAGAACTGAAATTTTTGGCAGCTATTGTGCTGCTCACGACTCTGATGCTGGCCCTGCCTCCCAGACCCTGCCATCTCTGGCTCTGTGCTCCTGTGTCCCCACCCTGTGCTCCAGAGTTCCTCTGCCCAACACGCCCTCTCTCTTTCTCTACCTGCCACGTGCCCCACTCTGTCCTTGTTTGCTCTGCCTACTCCTGGGCTGCTCTACTGCTGGCTCTTCTCGTATCACATACTCTCATTCCAGCTACAAAGCCTACCCTCTGATTCCTCCCTCCCAATTTTTCTGGCCACCTGTATCCTGATATTGTCCTGAGGCTTAGGACATAGAAAACAGAAGAATTTAATTCCAATGAACTCATAAAATCCCTGAAGCTGAAGGCAGACCATTCTTTGTTGCTTTAGAAAGAGTTGAGGGAAGAGAGAATGAAGCCCTACAAGAGACAATCACCTTTTTCCACATCTCGTCCCTCTTGCTGTTGAAGTCGCCTGTGCCTGGGATGTCCACCAGCACGACCCCTTCCGGGATCAGCTCGGATTTGGGAAGAGTCACTTCCACGTGTTTGATCAAGGGCCAGATCCGAGCCTCGGGAGACTCTCCATCCCAGCCTCTCCTCTGGGTCCGGATGTAGGCGTCCAGCTTGTCAGACAGCTCTCCTGCCTGAGGAAGAAGGACAAAGTCACGCATACCAGCCATTCTCAGCCCTTTTCTCCTGGGTTGGCTGCGATGCACGTCCACGGAAGGCACGCCCAGTAATGGGAAGGCGTGCAGGACAGTGGCGTCAGAGGCCTGCGATCCAGTCTGCAAGGCCTAGACTTTGACAGCCGGGAAGGACCCTGAGGATCAGGAAGTTCGAGCTCCTTAACTTACAGGTGGAAAAACCAAGGTCAGCTCAAATGGGACTTCGGGGAAATTATAGTATCACTGCATAAAATTTATCTTCTAAATTCCATTTAATTCTAAAGTTAATGTAAGTAATATGCAATTTTCTAAATTTTATAGAGAGAAGATTCTCACATGGCTAATGTGAACAATTTTAATTACCAGAAAGCCAGCAATGACTATAGAAAATTGACAAATATGATGACTGTATTTTCCAAATTGAAAATTGATCTTAAAAAAAGGTTTTTAAAGTTTATCGCCCAAGTACAAAAATATCTTGATAGGGAGGCATTTCCAGGATGTTTTAATGATGGTGGGTGGGACAGGGAATTCTCAGCCTACTGTTCTTACTTAAACAAGTCTTGGGACAATGACACATTCATTCATACAAGCAACTATGGTAGCAAATCTCAACTGGGGTACTTCAGGGGACAGAAGATTTGGGGTGCATAGTGGTCACTGTTAAATAAATATCTACAGAATGGTCCTGAAAGAAAGATAAGAATGTAAACTCTTAAGAGAGTTTAAATTAAATCAGTGGATTTGTTGCAATCTGCATAGGGAGGAACAGATTTCATCAGTTCTAATCAAATGACAAACTGTGAAAGAGGAGATAATAAAAGCTCTTTAAGATATTTTAATGAAAAAGTAGAGCAGATGTGGTAAGAGATAGCAAAATACTTTGAGAAGGTTTCATTCATTTGATTTCTAAGTGTACCTGGTCAAATATTTAAAGTAATTTGGGGGACTCAAATACATTAAACTTTAACTGTAATACAAAAAAAAGCCTAAGGAAATTTGATTAATTATGTAAGTAGCATTAAATATTTAAGGAAGATTTGCTTTGTTAATCAGGAGATGACTGAAAATTCAATTTTAGGACAAGTATAAGCAATTGTTCTCATTTTGTACAAAAACTGCCAGATTTATAATTAGAATAACAATATTTTAAAAGTGAAGTCTAAGATAGAAGAAAAACTAGTTTTTTAAATGTACAAATTTAATTAATTGTTGGTTTCACAAATATTTTGTTTTAGTTTAGAAATTGAATTTTAACTTAAAATGAATACTTATTATAAAAGCAAGAATATTGTTCTAGTAGTTGCCTATCTAACATCCATCTTGTCCTCCTCCTATGCCAGCAGAATCCTGATTTTTTTGTCTGTTTGGGAAGGCAGTGGAGTGAGACTGGTCTAAGCAAATCATGACAAGTCTGCTTCCTGCTTTCTCTAGACTCCCTTTCAGCTCGGAAGGGCCATGTGGTCCCTCAGTTCTGAACAATGAAATTTACACAGAAATTTTTCAGAGGCATTTCTAGGAAAGCTTTCACTGTCTGATGAAAGGGGAAATGTGGTGGGTGGTGCTGACTTTTTATCCACTTCTTCCTTCCAGGAGGCCGGCTGTGAAGTCTCCCACTTCATTAGCAATCTTATGAGGATGACCGAAGGCCAAGGGAACCAAACAGATGCTGACCTTGACATTGTTGAGTCACTAAACCAACCCAAGACCTCAAGTATTTTCAAACTTCTTATATAAGAAAATGAATAAACCTCTATTTGTTTAAGCCATTATAAGTCATTTTTAAAAAGCATTTGTAGCCCAAAGCATCCCTAATTAATCTTCAAGTAACTGTAACTGGTCTTTTCTGTGCACACAAGCTCCCCCATCCAGACACTAAAAAATCCCACGTGACAGCCATAAATAATGAAAGATAACTTGGGTCATGGATACTGCTGATCTGGGTATCAACTTATTTCTAGTAAAAACACTGTACATGAGCAAGTCCCCTAAACAGATTCAACTGTGATACTTGAAACCACTGATGAAATAAAAAAACAATCTTGACGCTACCTCTTCTGCCTTGAGGGTGATGATTCTGGAGGTGGGAATCTTCCCCTTGGGCTTCACCCTTAACAACTGCTCATAGCTCTTACTTTCCGCACCATTTCCATAAACCATTTGTAGCTTCCAGATGGCTTCCTCCACTGCGTCGTCCCTGTCCCATGCAGCCACCTCGTCTCCGCCCAGCTCCTCTGTCCCGTGCAGGAGTCTAGTCAAGTTCTTCAGTTCCTCCTTCCACTCCTGCCAAGACACAGATGTAGAAAACAACAACCAAGGGAGAAGCCCACTTCCCCCTGCGGAGGGCCAGGGGACTGCATATTTGGGAAATCTAAGATCATCTAATCTGGGGGCCAAAGAAGGAAATGGCTTGCCGAAGTCCCAGAGTGAGCTGTGCTGGGACCTGGGCTAGAACACCCATCTCACCCTATTGAACCTTCTCGTTCTGCAACATGCTCTTCTCGTTCAACAAAGGCATGAACTATATTTACAAGGAATATAATGTTGATCTCTGAGAGATAGTGAGAAGGAAAGAAACTAAGGGAAGAAAGCAAGGGAAGAAGGGACAAAGGAAAGGAGGAGAAGGAAGGAAGAAGGAAGGAAGGAAAGAAGGGAAGGAGGGAGGGAAACACTTACCTGGTCGGAGAGAAGGTGGATTTTGGCCTCGTACTGCTCACGGCAGCCGGAGCTCACTTGTACGATGCATGAAGTGCATATATTTTCTCCAGACACGGGCAGGAACATGGCTTGCTGGATGATGGCATTGATGAGGGAGCTCTTCCCAGCTCCAGTGCTTCCAAATAATCCAATGTAGATTGGGTCCAATGATGGCTTTTCAATCAAGGCAAGAAGCCTATTTCTGGATCGGTTTTAAAAAGTACATTGTCATGATTATCAAAGTGTAGTGTGAAGAACATCGAAAGAAAATGCAAAAGAACTGAGTTCTAATCCTTGGCAAGTCACTACATCCTTCTGAGTCTCTGCTCTTGCCTCAGTCGGGGAGGATATTAATCCTTGTTTACTACACAGAGTTGGCCTGGAGATCAAATGGGATTATACAGAAACAGCCGGTAATTCTAATTCTCCACAAACCCTGTAATGTCTATACAGATGTGAGGCACCCTTGTTTATGTTCTGTGGAAACTGCATATTCTAGAAATGAAATTTATGCAGAGGTAAAGTAGTATGAGGAGCAACACAGAGTCTTACTGAGCAGGAGAAATTGTAGCTTTGGCACCACTCGAGTCCTTCAAGTCGGCGGGACACAAACAGCTGGGACTAGCACAGCAAGGTCGGGTTCTGGGCCTTCTCTCTTACCAACAATGCGACTTTGCTCAATGTCTTGCCCTCTCTGAGCCTCAATTTCAGCAAAATGGGAAAGATCCTGGTAGCTCCTACTTTATAGGGGTGTTGGGAGGCTTAAATGAAATCTGATCCATGTAAAGCACTGACACATTACCTGACAGCAGTGGTAGCTATCAGAATGGCAATTGTCACTTATAATAATAATGGCCCACAGCTACAGAAATTTTCTGCCTTCTTTGCTTAGTTTCTAATTGAAAACTTCTTTTCATTGTTGGGGAAAAGCACCTACAATCACCTAAGGACAGACACCAACTTAAGATTTCAGGGTAGCGGATTTCAGACTCACATCAGATACTTGACTCCATTAGGAATGCTGTCATCCAGGAAGACACACTGAATGAGTTTCTGGTAAGTGTTGCTCAAAACCCTTCTCGTCCGGGACTCTAATTTTTCATCTGGAATCAATAGAAATGTATTACCTGGGAGGTACTTGGCAGGGATCAAGTACTAGGTCTCCAAAGGAGGAGTCTGCTGAATATTACAAAGAAGGAAAAAAATAAATGAAATGAGAAGCCAATTAAACAAGATAGCAAGTTATCTGACACTAGAGACGATGGCTCACGGGAGATAGCAGTCACTGATTCTGAAAACCTCCAAAGAGCAAGGTTGCTCTGAAACTCCTTGTAACAGAATTCACCGTATGCTTTGCCGTGGGCATTAGCCCCTTTTAGATTCTTCCCTCCTTTGGTCATAAAAAGAAAAAAATGCAAGGATATCATAGAAACACCCACTAAAGCACCAAACTAATCATTTTCACAGTCTTTGTTCTAATCAGGAAGAGGTTATTTTTACCCACAGACACCTGGAGAGAAATTGTCAAATTACATATTGCTGCAGAGACTTTGAGGCCTCCCTTTCTGAAACAGGTTCATTTCCAGATGTTTCACCTGCTTTGAAATCTAACCTTCTCTTCCTTTGAGCATCTTAACATATTTGGAAAAGAATAAAACCACGTTAAAACCAAGCTATACAACAGTGTCATGACACTCACATTCCTTAAGAGCACACTGCTCCACGGAGGGAAATGCTCGGAACCGCTGGTCTCGATCTGATCGTCTTCGTTTTTTTATTGGTTCATTAAATAAATCATCTTCAACTAGAGATAAACAGAGGTTATATAAAATTATAGATCTTGGAGCATGGTGGCTTTGTCTCACCTCTGTCAACACACAAACCCAAGGAGTCTCAGAGGACGCTGCCACTTTGCCTGCCCATAAACTCATTTGGAAAAGAACGCTGTTCAATCGTTCCAGATTGGTTCCTGCTTCTCAGAGTCACCAGATTTTTTGCATTTAGTTCCAAAACGTAGAGTCCAACCTATATCCCGAGATGAAAAGTTTCTATTTAGAAGTCCTCAGAAGCCAAAGTGGCTGGACATTCTTCAACAAATGCTAAGTTTTAGAAAATCAACCAACTGTGTAAAGAAAAGCCCACGGCGGAGCTAAGTGTGGGGTGAGGAAAGGCCTCTGGGACGTCTTTTCAGACTGGGAAAGAAGTTAATCAGAGTAGAATGCAGAGGGAAGAATGGGCCATGTGACCAGGGCAAATCACTTCTTCTTGAGCCTCAGTTTCTTCATCTGTAAAATGAGATGAAGACAAAAAACAAACATTACAAGAGTTTTGGAGGGTACCCTATAAAATGGATGCCCCTCAGAGATTAAATATGGGGGAATTTTTTTTCCCCTTCATCACTGAGAGACATTAGCAGCTGCTTGCTCACGTAGGCAAGAATAGAAATCACTGAGAAGCAGATCTTTGTAGTTCTGCAGCTATTCATTCACTTAAGTGGTTTCCCTTGGTTACCACCAAGGGAAGTGGAGGGCTGGTAGGGCCCATAATCCTAAGAAAAGGGTATAATCAAAATGCAGTGTTTTGGATGGGTTTTAGAAAACACCCCTTGGCGATGTTCACCTTGCCAGAAAGGGCCAATAGGTGGGTCCTTGGGGTGGAGGTTGTTGAAAATGGTCCTAACCCAGTGCTCCTGGGGCTGGCTTGTGCCTTAGGAAATGGTTATGGGGTGAACTGGAAGAGCTGACCCCCCAAGAGTCTTGACACTATCAGCTTATATAAGGAGGGCTCATGGCTCTGAAACTGAGTGTGGCATTAAGAGGCTATCTTCCCTGCAGAACTACAGAGAAGGAGCTTCCCATGGGGACCCAGGATAGCAGCCCAGGCAGAAGGCCCAGCCTCTGCCACTGGGCTCCAGATGCAGTCTCCCAGACAGTTCAGGCAGCCCTCCCCCTCTGTTGCATCTTCCAGCACAAATTCCGCTGTGTTCTGGAGCCAATGCACAACCCACAGAATATTCTAGCGTAGAGCCATGCTACTTGCCAGAGCCTGAATCTCTGCCACCTCATGCTCATGCAGTGACAGGGAGTTGACAGAGGTTATGCTTCAGACTCTTCTATCTCAGACTCTCTAACTCATGACTGAGCTTGACGCGAAGAATTCACCCTGGCTCTGTTTAAGAGCTGCATCAGACTAAATACCAAGTTTTGTCCAGCTCTGTGGCTGGACTGGAGAGGAAGAGGCAGAGAAAAAAGGGCATGAAAGAGCATGTTCCTCAGGCACCCAACCCAGCACAAGCTGAAAACACTTTAAACTGTGTTCCAAAGGGCAGCTCAGAATTCCAGGATGTTTCCATGACCTGTCTGTGGAGAGAACCTGAAATTATGTTGACTTTGTAACCCAGGAACCCCTTTTTGTAAACAATGTTTGCATAGTCTCTTAGCCACGTGCACAAAACAAGGGACAAGTCCACACATCCAGGGCCTTACTTCAACTTTATAAAGACTGGCAATTCATCTGGGGTAAAAGATTAGAAGCTTATTTCTCAACTAAAGCAAAAGCTAAGAAGTCAGCTAAAACGGGGTTTAAAGCTTTTTCTTCAAAAATGCAAAACCTAGAAAGGAGAAAATACTCCACCTTGGATTTATACTATTTAAGGGTAGAATTTTTATATCAAATCAAAACTGGAACAAACTGGCCTGAACCTGGATCACAGCTCTTATTATTCCCTTTCAATGCTCAAGCACCCCCTTGCCTTTGCCAGCTTCTCCACCGAATTATCCCAGAAGGAGCAGCAGGGGTGGATGGCCATGCTCCAGAAAAATCACTGTCTACCGCTGCTGTTTCTTCTTGCTGCCACAAGGTGTCACTTCTGAAAAACTGAGCCTCCAACAGCCTGAGCTGAGATGCGGGTTCATTATATTGCCAGCGACTGCCGTGGATCATCCAGGCAAAACGATCCCACTGCACACAGCTAAGCTCAACCAAGAGGACCCCGAAGTTGCGGTTCTTTCCGTTTGCGTTCCCAGCCATGCTCCAGATGCTGGCCACGACCCCACTGACCCAGAAACACTGCTTCCCTTTCCCCTGGGCGGATTCATGCCCTGGCGGTGAGGAAACTTTTCCTCTTCAGTCCTCAAAACACCCCGTTTGTTGCACGTGGGGCTTAAATCCATGCCATCCTCCCAGGGAAGGCGCCTTCGTACCAACCTTCTGAGGGAGGGAAGCCACCCACGCCACCTGCAGTGTGGGTCACCCTTGCAGGAGCAGCCCCCACGTGCCTGCATCTCCCGTTCCAGGGAAAGCCACCTGACGTCATTCTGGGGCCTTACCCTTCCTATCGTAAGAAGGGCTACCTTAGGAGAGTTTTTGAACATTCTTTTTTTAAAAGGCAGAAAACCCCACAAATTTAATTTCTGGCTGAGCCGTCCACTTCATCATGAACAGGCTATTTTAGTTATTGTTGAAATAACTGAAATCCACTCACTATTTAAACTTATGGTAGGAAAGCAGCCTCTGAATAAAGAGCAAGGCACGGTGACTCCAGCTAAATACAGTCTCGGCCCATCTGCCTGTGACCACAGGACAGTGTCAGCTCCTATTTGCTCCACCAGGGGACGCGGCAGGGCTGTTACCTGAGTGTGGCTCCTCAGTGTCTGCCATTCCCTGGAGTGATGTGATGCCCGCTCTGTCCACTTAGGGCCAGTCGCCAGCCTGAAAAGACAAAGTACAGGTGGGGTGGGGCAGCGGAATTTGACAATACAAAAAGGAAAAACTAACAGCATGTGGATCTTCTTGTATGTTGTTTGTGACCATTCCAACTTATCTTTGAATCCCTCAAAAGCCCAGTACACTACTTCATTTGAATATAACAAAGATCGCTGCTTGACCACAGAGGGAGAACTGGACCCTCAGAGGCTCCCAGCACAGGGCACTGCACACACAGGGTGGGGATCCACTATCCTGGAGCTTCTTTGTCTCCACCCATACAGGAGAATCTGGGGAACAAAGTGGGGAACACCCCAAATGCTCACTCTCCATTATCTGATGTTTCTGTTTGGGTCACTCAGCTGTGTATTTCAAAAGCAGAGTCACCAGCCCTTCTGAGATCTGCAAAATTCCTCCTGATCTGTCAACCCCACTAGACCTGCAGGTCGTTAGTTAGGGAAACTGTGCCTCATTTACATATTAACCCCAAATTAAAATCATGACTCATCAGTCAAAACAGTCCCTTACTTCTTGGTCTGGCTTGCAGATATTAACTGGCTCAATAGCTGCTGTATTTCATGGGTGTTGGCTGAATGTGGTGAGAATCCCTAAGATGTGCGAGGTCCTTCAAATCCCAAGTTTCTATGTTTTTTTAATTTTTTTTTTTTTTTTTGAGACAGAGTCTCACTCTGTTGCCCGAGCTAGAGTGCCGTGGCGTCAGCCTTGCTCACAGCAACCTCAGACTCCTGGGCTCAGGCAATCCTCCTGCCTCAGCCTCCCGAGTAGCTGGGACTACAGGCACGCGCCACCATGCCTGGCTAATTTTTCTATATATATTTTTAGCTGTCCGTATAATTTCTTTCTCTGTTTAGTAGAGATGGGGGTCTCGCTCTTGCTCAGGCTGATCTCGAACTCCTGAGCTCAAACGATCCGCCCGCCTCGGCTTCCCAGAGTGCTAGGATTACAAGCATGAGCCACCGCGCTGGGCCTTGTTTTTCTAATTTTTTTTAATTTTTAATTTTTTAAGAGACATGATCTCGCTCTGTCACCCCGGCTAAAGTGCAGTAGCACAATCATAGCTTACTGTATCCTTGAACTCCTGGCCTCAAGCAATCCTCTCATCTCAGCCTCCCAAAGCACTAGGATTACAACTGTGAGCCACTGCGCCCAGCCCCAAGATTCTGTGTTCTTACTTAAAATGTTCATCAGTAAAGCTGGTAGTGCAAGTGCTCTATAAAGTCACTAAATTTCGTAAGAGACACAGCAATTTCCGATTTGAAATGCTGAGTTGGAAATGCTAAAGTACATCAAAACCTAGATGAGTTAAGAGAAAAAAGGGTAGATTAGCTCTAACATGGGCAAATACACAGTAATACGTGTCAATAATTCCTAGATACAAAACTGGGAATTACCCCTAGGAAAGAGATCTGCTGTTTCACTGAGCCATTGTTGAAGAAAGTGCTGGGCACATATCATCACAGTGGACACTGGAACCAAAACAAAATGCCTGATCTTACAAGGGACAGACCCACTGCAGACCTCCAGGACAACTTGTGTTCTGAAATTCAAATTCCAGGAAGAAAGAGTGGAGCCAGATGAAGCCCAAAAGAGCTAACAGACCAAGATGATAAGAGTTATCACCATACCAACAGAGAGGTCAAGGCCCTTCAATCTGAGAGGGAAGTGGGTCAAAGGGCATAAAATCAAAGGGCTTGGAGTTTAGAGGAGAAGATGTGTTCACTGAATTCTGGAATGCGGTGGTAGTATTGCCTTCTTTCAGAGTCACGGGAACGTCAGTTCATGTGACTCCATTCACTACCTACAGCACACAGTGGCCGGCAAGGGCTGCCAGCATGGAACCACCAGGGTTGGACTGGGTTTAGTTGCAACCAGTGGAGACACCAAACCGCAAGCCTCCCACTGTAGCTGCATCTGTGGTACCAGCAGGGGTCAAAAATTTCAAAAGTAACTGAAATGTGGAGTAACTGGAGACTTTCTGAGATATGGCTGTGGTGAACGGGGCTTTGAATCCCTTCTGCCCATGTTCAAAGACTGCCAGGAAGGAATCATTTGACTGGCAAATTAAGACACTGGAAAACAGAAAGGGATCATTTACAAAGAGGCTAAAGGACAGAAAGAAATAAACACCGAGTACTTAAAAAGGAAAAACTTATAAACAAAAGAGGGGGTAGTTAGGTATAGACACTCGGTGTACAGTTGCTGTGTTGAACTAAATGATATGGTGGGAAGGGCAGTAGGCTGCAAATCAGGTGTAGAAGGTTCTAGTTTGGGCTTTGTCACCTATCAAAAGAGCTGTAGGACTTTGGACAAGCCATTGTACCACTCTGGGCCTCAGGTTTCCCATCTGTAAAAGATTAAACTAGTCCTTAAAGTGTGAATGTTCTCTGATCTAAACTGGTCCTAAAAGGATGTAAATTCTCATTTTGAAATGTCACTTGGCATTGAAACCAGAACCGTACCAATGATTAAGGCTTCTGTGTAGCTCAAAGTAGTACAACTGAGGGTACTATTATTTCAAGTTCATTTTGTTAGGGAGAAAATGACCTGCAGGGGTAGGGTCCTTCCTCAAATTATTCCGGAGTCCACTTGCCCTCAAAGAGAGGTAGTGATGGTGGTGCGTATTGTGAAAATTTGGTTTCTGTGGAGAAGCCATTGAAAAGTCCAAATTCACTGTTCAGATAGGCAAGGTTCTGCCCGTGTGGTTTATTTTACTTGTATTTCAACTATGTGGTTAACACGTAAGTTTTGCTTTTAGTACTTATTTACATTCATGTGCACTGAGCCTAAGAATAGCACCTTTTAAATGAGACTCTGCACATTTAGCTAGATATGGGAAGGTCATACAGAACTGGTTTCCTGTTAAATAACTGTGACTTTTGACAGTTATTCTTGCTTCTCTTACTCTCCCTTTCTTCTGTTTGTGTTTGCTTGTTTTCTTTTCTTATAGGAAAATAACAGAGGCAACAAATCATTTCTATACTAGAATAGCTGCACATAGTGAAATTAAATAAAGAACACTAGGGCCCCTTCTTTTACAGATATGGACACTGAGGCCAGAGAGGGGAAAGGAACTTGTCCAAGGTCACACAGTAAGATCCTGGCAGTGGAGACTCAAACTCAGGTTTGACTCTAAGTTCAGTGTTCCTTTCATTACACTAAGCAGTCTGTAATAGACACTACTTAAACAAACCCTCTGGAACTTGGCTGTAGGAGAATGGAGGGAATAGTGCCCACATTTGAGGGTTCTCTGAAATGCATGACACAGGCATGCCTTAGGAACGAAGGCTGCTTATATAATTGCACATAGGAACTCAATCTGCAGCTACTGCCTGCAAACTCTAAGATGTCCTCAGCAGTAAAACAGGCCAGAGAGAGAGAGAGAGAAAATATCAGAGCAGTACACCTTCACTGCATTTGTTTTGTGTCCAATGCAGAATGACAAATGTCCTGTTCTTTCTTTTCCCCTAGTTCTTCCCCTTTAGTCAGAATCTCATCTCACCCTACCTTTTCTTGCACCATTACATCTCAACATGATTCTCACTTTCTTTTAATTTCCACCACTCTCCACCAAAGCAGCACTAACATAAAAAAAATCAAATATTTAAATTAGCAAGGTTTCTTTAAGGGACATTTTGATCATTAACACTGGTTTATTCCTACTTTTAATAAATATGCGAAGTTCTTGGTATACAGTAAGCACTGAAAAAATATTCATTGAATGAATGAAGTATATCTTTTAAATACATCTTAGATGGTAAGATCAATAATGGAAAGGATTCTATTTATTGTTTTATTCATTCATTTATTCAACAACCGCTTGCTGAGTGTCTACGATGTGCCAGGCACTGTTCTAGGTACTGGGGAGACAGCAGGGAACAGACTGGGCAAGGTGTCTGCACACCGGGCATACCTTCCAGACTCTGAATGGTGTAGTGGAAATCCCTGAGGATTTGGAGTCAGAATGCCTGGATTTTTGCTCCTGCTCCCATACTTCAAGGTAACACTGAGCAAATCACCTGATCTCCCTGAGCCTCAGTTTCTCCACATACATAACACAATGGTAAAAATACCTACATCAGTAGTTCATCATGAGGATTAAATGTAATAATGCATGCAAAATTGCTGTATGGGCACTTAAGCATTGGTACAGATGTTATTTTTACAATATTTTGTAAAGGCAATTAAACTAGAAATCAGCCCTAGTATTCACCTGGGCCAGGTCAACTTAGTTTGGCGGGAACAGATGCCACCTTTACTGAGATCCTGACTCCCACTCTTGTCTCCACTGGTCAAGCACCTTGAGGATGCTCTACCATTTTCCTTAAAGGGTCTTTGGTCAGGTTTTTTCTCCCTCCCACAAGGAGGCAGACTGAAGAATAAAATGAAGAGGAGGAGATTCTTAATAAAATGATGGAAAGTTGATGACATTTAGGATTTACATCTTTTCTCTTTAAGTTTTAGGTTTAGGTTTAAGTAACTGTGGTGTTAGCAACATCTAACCACCTCAGTGGCCGTTGCACTGTTCTTCCAAAGGAGGGATGTCCCAGAGGAGCAATTTGAATGCATTAGCTCAGAAGCAAAAAGTGAAACAAGGACCTTGAAGACTCTAAAGGGACAGAAGTATGTTTTCAGCATTAACACATCAGCTAACATGTTTGACGTTAGAAGTGTGTGTTGTCACCAGAAGCAGTTTGTGTAGAACAGGCATTGGGATGGCATGTTTTTTTCCTATCCTTCTCCCCTAGGTAAATAGGTAAGTAAAATAAGCAGATATTTTCATAACGTACTTTATCAGATTCTAATGAAATGAATTTGAATCTTCTCATATTGCTCTCTCAAGCTTGTCAAAGCTAATGAGGCATAAAATGACATTTCCCCTGATAATATGAATATCAGGAATTCATATTATCACCTGCAACAACAGTGCCTGCAATAGCTGTTCTCTTTTGGGAGGAACAACCACTGACTTGCCTAAGACCATGCTGTTAAGTAAAATTCCAACTAAATCCTGATTCTCCCCATTTCTAGTCCCACTGGCCTTCACATAGCAGAAAAGTAAACACAAAAGTAAAATTCACTTTCCCTCAAGAAATAACTTACTCTAAGAAAATCAAGTGAGGGAGAAGAGACAAATGTCACATACAGAAGAATTCCAAACAATTTATGTAACTACTCCCTGATCCTTAAGTGTATACTTTGCATACTGACTTCCTTCCAAAGAGTACAGTACAGAGACTAGGGTGGAAAGAGTCCCTTTACAGAGGAGAAACTTGACAAGCACTGCTTCAGCCAGGTGACCAAGGTCAACAGCAATAGGTCATGTTGATGCCTTTGATACGATATGATGAAAACGCACTTTACCTCTGTGATCTTCCTCCCCAACACCCATAACGCCAGTCTCATCATGAGAAAAACATCAAACAAATGCCAATAGAGGAAAATCCTATAAAATACCTGACCAGTAGTCTCCTCAAAATTGTCAAGTTCATCAAAAACAAGGAAAGCCTGAGAAACTTAATGTTACAACCAAGAGGAAGCCTAAGGAGACATAACAACTAAATGTAATGTGGTATCCTGAATAGGACCCTAGTAGAGAAAAAGGACATTAGATAAAAACTAAGAAATCTGAATATAGACTTTAGTTAATAATGGATCAGTATTAGTTCATTAATTGTCACAAATGTGCCACACTAATAGAGAAATTGGATGCAGATCACATGGGAATGCTTTGAACTATCTTCTCAGTTTTTCTGTAAAAGTAAAACTGTTCTAAAAATTAAAGTCTATCTTTTAAAAAAAAATCAACCACAAATTACAGTATAAATTACATAAAAGAAACAACTTACCAGATGTCACTGCAGGGGAAAAAAACAAATTTCTGCTTCGGTTCCAAAAGTCCACAAAGGAGATGGTGGCGGCTTCTCTGCCTTGGTACAGATATTTGGACCTAACTGGGGTACGTGGGTCTTTGGGGCCACAGTTGCAAAGCCACATTTATACAGCAGAAGTGAAACTGACTTGCCATTAGAGGGCTATTTACCACAACCTCCTCCCTTAGATACTGATTTGTGCTATTTTCCCCTTTCACTTAAACTTAAATTATGTGTGAATTGGGGATCTTGCATCATTCTCTGTCTTATTCCTACAAGCAGGCAGATCTGCCTTTTCCTTCTCAAATAGATTGCAACAGCCACCCTAAGGCATCCTTTCTTTGAGGGGGAAAGCTATTCAGACCATCTGGCTCACTTGGGCAGATAGGAAAATGCCCCAGTTTCAAGAGAGATAAAGCACTGGTTCCAAGACACCCAAATATAAGACATAACTGGGAGAGATGGATGATATGAGATTAAAATAAATAAAAACATTCTTGATGCAAAGTCTTGAAACTCACCAAAAATAAAATTCACCCAAACTAGACTGGCTTTAAAAAATAGGGTGGGTTACCATCTTCCTAGGAAGTTTATGAGTGGTTCTAATTACAACAAAGGAGTAAAAATCTAAACATCCTTTATAGAGTCTTTGATTTAAATGGCTGAGAGTATTTCTGGTAAATAAAGGATGAGAAATGTCCCTCTGGTGAATATTTAAGAGTTCCTTTGTTAAATACTTTACATTGTAAAGTAGGAGCTGCAGGGTTCTAGAAACTGAAGCAGTAGCTAAAACCTAACAGGGCTGGTAGAACTGTAAATTGGTACAGCAAAAAAATAAAATAAATAAATTTACCAAAAATAAAACAACATTGGATTGTTTATAGAAATGAGTGGCATACAGCTTTAAATCTCTTTCTGAAACTTAAAAGTTAAGTCTATAATTTTTAAAAACTCAGAAAAAAGTATTTTTAAATTGCTATCCCAGAGAGAAGAAAATAGAACCGAGTCTGCTTTGCTGTGTCTGGCAATCCAAACAATCACACTGAGTACAGGGGAAAGCTATTCTCTGAACCTTCAGCCTCAGGTTGTATGTTACACTCAAAGGCCAACTCAGCCATTACCAGAACGACCCTCAGTAACTGTAGATATTCTCCATTTCAGCTAATGGAAACTACATTGTTCCAGTCCTTTGGTCCAAAAGCTTTGGTGTCACACTTGATATTGATGTCTGTCTTTCTCCCATATCCCACATGTGATCTGTCAGGAAGTCTTATTAAAATCTTCTAATTATGTCCAGAATCTGAATGCTTCTTACCATCTCCACTGCTTATTAGCCTGATTAAAGTTAAAATAATCTCTGGCTTCATTTAGTGGTTCCTAAACTGCTGCATATTGGAATCACCTAAGAGTCTTTTAAACATACCAATGCCTGGCTCCCACTCCTTGATATTCTGATTTAATAGGTATGGAATGTGACCCGGGCACTGGGATTTTTCACTGCTCTCCAGATGATTCTAACGTGCAGCAAAGTTCAGGAATCATTGGGCTGGGTGAGGTAACAGCCATTTCTATGGCCCCTTGTAGTCTAATCTCAACACAGTAAATAAATATGCTTTAAAATTATAGTTCAGATCAGATAATTTCTTTGCTAAAAACTCCAATGGCTCATAATCTCACTTAGAGTAAAAGCCAAGAGCTTTTCAATGGCCTGTGAGGTCTTACAGGAGCTGCACTGTTCCCACCCATCCCCCATTGCTTCTCTGACCTGTTTCACCTTGTGGCATTCATTGCTCCATTGACATTGGCCTCCTTACTTTCCTTGAATACACCAGGGATCCTCTCACCCTAGGGCCTTTGCACTAACTGCTCCCTCAGCCTAAAATACTCCCTCCCCAGATATCTGCATATCAAGTATCAGCTCAAATAACACATTCTCAATAAGGCCTACCCTGACCCCTATTTAAAGTTACAACTGTACTATTCTATCTATCTTAGGTCAAAGAGTGATGAGGTGGATGATGGTGCCTTTAAATAAGGAAGAGTGTGTAAAGAGCAGATTTGAAATAAAATCAGAGTTCTGTTTTGGACATGTTAAGTTTGACAAGCATATTAGACCTCTAACAAGATGTCAAATAGGGCAGATGTTGGGGTTGGACTCTAAACCTGGGAGCAGGTAATGGTATTTAATGGAGCTCTCTTGGGAGAGACAAGGCTGAGTGATCCCCGGAGAATACTAATATGAATATTTTGAGGTGAGACAGAGAAGTCCATGAAACAGACTGAGAAGGGGAAGAAAAACTAAGAGAGTGGAGGACCCCATCATAAACGATTTTCATGGAGAGAACTTATATTCATTGGTAGTAGGATGACAACAAGAACAGAAAAATACCACTGAATTTGGCAAGTTGGGAACTCACAAAGCTTGACCAGGCCAGTTTCAGTGTCACAGTGGGGTCAAACACTCATTGTTACCTCAATTCTAGTGGGAAGGAACTGAGGATATGACATAGTCCTATCTTTAGGAAAGAGAGGGATTCTTAATCTCTGGCTTATGGACAAAAGAGATCATGGATGGGTTTCAGGAAAACACCCTCCCAAGTGCTGTCTCCAAACTCTGCAAAGTTCTGTGCGTGCGTTTTTCGGAAGAGACATCCCCCACACCTTCCATGAGGGTTACTGAGGATATATGCCATTCACCTGAGACCAAGGCGACCAACTGGCCTCGAAGCCTGCACGTCAGATTGTTATTTGATTCTTGCCTGGTCGTTTCCAGTCTCTGAATTTAAATCCCACAACACGACGGGGTTCACCGTCGCGTGGTCTCGCCCACGCACGCTCCCGCCCAGCTTCCCCGGATGTGACACACCTGAGCTACTCGCCAATTTGGAGACCACCCACTTCCACACTCTCAGGCCTCCTGGCGCAGCCTCCACGCAGTTTTGTCCCACAGCTCTACTGCCCAGGTCGAGCTCCCTAACCCCGAGTCCCACATTCCGTACAGACGCTCCCCTGTGGCCATTGCGTCCCGGAACGCACAGCCCAGGCCGCCCCTCTCCCACCTCCCACCGGCACAGCGGCCGCGGGTCGGGGTTTTGCGCGCGCCATCTTCTGGGAAGAGCCTTACGATACATTCACCGTCATTTTACGACAGATCGGGGTTGCTTTGTGGCTGTCAGCTTTCCCCGTGGTCTGAGTTGGAAGCTGTAGTACCCGCGGTGGCATCTTTTACGGCGACGCAGAAATGAAGCAGAAGCGGAAAGGTATGAAAGGGGAGGGAGAGGGGAAAATGGGGGTGGTCGGAAAGGGGCGAACGCTCGGGCGATCGGATGCTGAACCCGACTTTTCCCGCGGGAGTCCTCTGCCCGGTCCGGTTGCACACCACGTGGGGTCAGTCTGTCGATTTCAGCCTCCTGCCTTCTCGTTTTCCCTGTTGTGTGTTTTAAACTAACCTACCCTTTTCCTCTTTGGCAGTCATTATATGTCTTTTGCATAAAGGGCAGGGAAAGCTTTATTCCAAAGTACGCCCTCAAAGGAGTTAACGCGGTCGGTCGATTTAACGAGTTCTCGGACTCTTAATTTGTTAAGATTTGTTTTGCGACATATTTGATGTTTGTTTATTTGAGAGTTTCTTTTAAAGCCTTAAACTAAAATATGAAAAACCCTGGCAGATTCTTGGATTCTGTGGGATAGTTGTGCATGCAGTTACTAGCATTAGTATTACCTCCTGAGTTAGCATGGAGCAATTCCATCTTTAGTTTTCAACAGGGTGGAGTCAGTTTTAAATTCTCTCCCAAGTTCTATTCTTACCTGTGTACACTCATTTGAGCAGTCTAATAAGGTAGATAAGGGTAGTTGGTTATCGTAATAGCTACCATTTGTTGAGCCTTTACTAGTATCATCTCCATTTTACAGATGAAGCTGACATTGAAAGAGTTAAGTAACTTTCCCAGTTCAAAATTATACTTAGGAGGTGGTTGGTCAGGCTGTATCTATGACCTTAAAAAACATATAATGAAAAATAAGTGTGTCCTTAATCACTGTGCCTCTTGGCATTAACTGCCATCCTTCCAAGCAACAGCTCCAAGTGTTTACATTACCTTGGATTGTCTTGTTGCATCAAATAGTGCATACCCCAAATTAATTTATCTCACTCACTTGCTCCTTTTCAGTCTGTCAGGCTTCTTTTAACTTCATCAGTCACCAAGCCTCATTAGTTTTTACTTAGAAATTGCCTCTGGAAATCGTTTATTCCTCCTCATTCTGGCCACCATCATCCTAACCCACCTTCATTAATAACTAATATTTGAATAGTACTTTGGCTTTCATATACATTATTTCAGTTGATTCTTAAAATGGTCTTGTGAGATTTATATGTATTTTTCCAATTTTACAGATAAGGAAATGAGCAGTCAGAAGTCATTTATCTTCCCTTTATCACACAGCCAGTAGGGGTTGGGACTGGAGGCTTTCTCAAATCTTGTGGGTTTTTTTTTTTTTAGACAATGTTGCCTTTCAAGAGCCTTTTACTTAGTATCCAGATTATATGCATTCTTTTCACCTTCTGAATCATTCTTTTGCCCAGGCTGGAGTGCAGGGATATGATCATAGCTCACAGCAACCTCAAACTGCTGGGCTCAAGCAATCCTCCCACCTCAGCCTCCTGAGTAGCTGGGACTACAGGCACTCGCTACCATGCCCAGCTAATTTTTTGTTTGTATTTTTAGTTGACTGGCTAATTTTTTTCTGTTTTTAGTAGAGATGGTGTCTGGCTCTTGCTCAGGCTGGTCTCGAACTCCTGAGCTCCAACGATCCACCTGCCGTGGCCTCCCAGAGTGCTAGGATTACAGGTGTGAGCCACCATGCCCGGCTCTTTGTGCTTTTAAAGGGACCTTCTCTAATTTATGGGTAAAGCCAGGTTTCTTTTAAAGATACAAAAGATACGATTAAATCGTAAACAATAAAGGTTTAGTGTCCTGTAAACTTGAGCTTTTCATCTGACATATTTGGAATGATTTTGGAAGGAAAACTGCTACTAAATCGAGTTTTTAAATCTTTATTGAATAATATGATTTTTGACATTGTTGAATATTACCTCTTTGCAGGAGATCTCAGCCCTGCTGAGCTGATGATGCTGACTATAGGAGATGTTATTAAACAACTGATAGAAGCCCACGAACAGGGGAAAGACATCGATCTAAATAAGTAAGTGGCTCTATAAAAAGGGAACAACCTTGTTCTTAGGTAGTAGAGCTCTTTTATGAAATTATCTAATACTACTTGTTTTCTATCTCATGTTTCCTTTAGCTAAGAATTTTAGCTTTCCGCCTGGCCCTGTCACTCATTTCTATGTGGCAGAATTGTCTCATAGCCTAATAATACTAATAGTTTCTGACATTTATTGGGCACTTACTATATTCCAGGCACTGTAATTAGTATATTGTATATATTAGCTCAGTTAATTCTTTCAAAAACTGCATGCGGTAGGTACTGATATCAGCCTCATTTGACAGGTGAGTATTGTGAGGCATAGAGAGGTTAAGTAATTTGTCCAGGGGTCAATAACTAGTTATTGGCAGAGCTGGGATTTGGAATTAGGTCATCCGTCTCCAGATCTGTCTTCTTGGCTACATCGCTTCACGTCTCATTCTTCCCTACTGTCTCAGCAGAAGCAGCAGCTCTCTCTCTACCAGGAAAAACCTCCCTTTGCAGCCCTTGATCTAATCCAAGCCTTCCCTACTTTAGAATCCCTTTACATGTTCATCCACTTCCTCTCCATAATCATGTTCAGCATGGTCTCTGCTACCTTCAAATAAGAGTGGTCTTTCATCTCTGCATCTGTTTTTTTAACTATATATTCTTTCTGTATAGATCTTCCCTAATGAAAAGGTTTTTTTCCCAACCCCAGCTCATCTAATCACCCCATGCATGACCTTTTCATAGACCCTGTTCTCTGTCACTTGAGATACTGCAGTATTTTACTCCTTCCTTGAAACATCATGGTTGTTAAACATTTGCTAAAGGAATAAATGGGTCAATAATTATCCTCTTTTGACTATGCAAACATTATATTTTACTGATTTTTCTACAGTGTCTTTAGCAGTTTTCCTTTCTGTTTTTTGTTGGTTACACCTCTAATTATACAAATCTTTAATTTCTCGTGAACATTTCTATTTCTTATATATGAATCTCTCCTTAGCACATCTCAGAACTCTGGAAGCATTCATTGTTGGGAGTAGGGAGGTGTTTTTTCACATGTGTTTTCATCATTTATACGTTTACTTTTTTTTTGTATGCCTGTCTGCAAACATGCAAACATAGAACATGAAATGACTATGTCTTGTACATTCTGACATACCAAGTACTGAGGTAGTCTCTTGTGTACATTAAGTATTCAGTTAACATTTTTGAAAATATGTGAGCACCCCACAGGTATTTCTAGATGGATTAAAATTAGAAGACAGGGTGACTGTTAAGGTTTGGCTAGCAGGCACAAAAAAAAGCAAAGCTGGTAAAATTATAAAGAAAAGCAAAGGAATTATTAGTCAGGACAAAGGTTACTTCGGGGGGCTTAGACATGGGGTTACAATCGGTAAAGGGCATACAGAAGTCATTGCTTTATAATTGTTTGTTAAAGTATATTTTTATGTTCTGTTCTTTATGTATGTAATATTTTGTATTAGAGTATTTTTAAACTTTCAAAAGTATATACTTTATTTCCTATTTGGTTCTGCATAGCTTTTCTTGATTTTTTTTTTTTTTTTTTTTTTTTTGTCTAAGACAGTAGTTCTCAACCAGAAGTGATTTCTTCCCCAGGAGACATTTGGCAATGTGTAAAGACATTTTTGGTTGTTACAACAGGAAGGAGGGTACTAGTGGGTAGAGGCTAAGGATGCTGCTGAGTATGCTGCAATGCACTGGACAACAGAGAATTATCTGGTCCCAAACGTCAAGTAGTGCTAAGGTTGAGAAAAGGTAGAGTCAGAACAGCCCTTTGAAGCTAGATCACAATTTTGAACTAGACCTACCTCGAGTCATTGTCCTGGGCCCTTCTCCCTCCATAGTCCTCTGGTTTTCCTTCTGGTACTTGAGGGTGAGAAGAGGAAATCATTCACTCATGAATTTTGTTCTTCCATTTCCTGATATTAGCAGATTTAAAGCCACTCTTGTCACATGGTGAAGGGATAGAGGAGTGATAGGAGCTAATGATGTTATCTGTAGGTCATCCTTTTAGTAGCTTGTCCTTAAAATATTGTGATCTTGATGATGCCAGATGCTTTACTTCCAGGGTGAAAACCAGAACAGCTGCCAAATATGGCCTTTCCGCACAGCCCCGCCTGGTGGATATCATTGCTGCCGTCCCTCCTCAGTATCGCAAGGTCTTGGTTCCCAAGTTAAAGGCAAAACCCATCAGAACTGCCAGTGGGGTGAGTGATTCAACTCATGACATATTGACACTCTGTATCTGTTCTGGCAGAAAGCCCTGCCTCCATGTAACACCCAGGTAGTGAGGTGGAGGTGGAAGATTCAGACTAATGAAGTCCTTGTATTATGATCTGCGCTGGAGTTGTGGGCCATCTTAAGCTGGTAGCATATAATTGATGCTGATAGAAGGTACCTTTAAGAGGTAGTTAGTGGTGCAGAGTAGTTCTATGTATGTTAATTGTGAGTGCCATGGGAGTCCAGAGGACAGAGGTGCCCCTGCAGCAAAAGAGGCTAAGGAAGGCCCAGGAGAAAGCATGGAGCTTGCTTGACCTATAAGCCAAGAAGAGCCATGGGAGTGAGGGCACAGGTAGTTAAGGCACAGAGGTAGAAATGACAAGAAAGGTGTGATGCATGTGGGGAACAGCGAGTACGCCAGACTGACAGCAGCTGTTAGTTCATTTGAGAAAACAGCACAGAACCTGGCCTGTATAGTAGACTCTCAATAAAAGATTGTTGAATTGGACTGACCTTCTCAGTGGTATGAGATTTCATGAAAAATTATTTTGGGGTTTCTGTAAATCACTGTTTAATAAGTTAAATCTTAATTTTTATTATGAAAAATAATCACAAACTTATAGAAAAGTTGAAAGTACAGTACCAAGAACTTTATTCCCTGAACCATTTGAGAGTAAGTTACAAAGCCTATGCCTTTGAATACTTCACTGTATATTTCCTACAAACAAGGACATTTTCTTACATCACCACAATACAGCCATCAAAACTAGGAATTTAATGCTGATACATTACGGTCATCTAATCCTCAGGCCTGATTCAGAGTTCACCAGCTGTTTCATTAATGACCAGCTGGACCCAGTTCAGAATCACGTGTTGCGTGTAGTTGTCAATGGCTCTGCAGACTGGACACTTGCTCTGTCTTTGCTTGACTTCATTCCCTTAACACTTTTAAAGATTTCAGGCAAGTTATTTTGTAGCATGTCCCCCAGTTTGGGTTAATCAAATGTTTCACCATAATTAGATCCAGGTTATGCGTCTTTGGCAGGAGCATCACACAGGGGATACTGTGTTCTTGTTGTCTCCCGTCAGGTGGTACAGTTTCAGTTTGTCCTGTCACTGATGTTACTCATTTCAAGCAAGGTGATGTTCAGCAGACTTCTCTGTAAAGTTATTTTTTTCCACTTTGTGATTAAGAAGTGTCATGTGGAGAAGTATTTTGAAACTAGATAAATATCCTGTTCCTCATCAAACTTCCAGTTCACTCGTTCATTTATTTGTGTGAATGAATTAATAGTTTCCTATTTGGTGGGTTATAATCTGTTACTATCAGTATTTGTTTTGATGTACAAATTATCCTAGATTTGACCAGTGGAAGCTCTTTAAAGCTGGTTTCTGTGTCTTTTTGAAATGTCCCCATCATTCTTTGAGCAGTTTCTAGCTTTCTGGCACAATGAAATGTTCCAGGCTCATCTTATACATTCTTTGCCCCAGCCCTGGAATCAGCCATTTTTCTAAGGAGCCCTGGTTACTTTTAGTGGAGAAGGGTATTTAGAAACGAAGATCTTAGTGCTAGGTGTGCTTACTGCTATTAGGGAGTTGCTGCTCCCGGACCCTCTCAGTGGACCAAGCTAGGACATATGTGTGCATAGCTACATACATACATGCACACACATAACACATTGTCATTTACATTTATTTGTATATCAATCTATTCATGTTGAAAACTGAGTTCACAATACCTTCCATTCTGTCCAGCCCACAGAGTTCATTCTAGTTCTTTCCCTTTCCATATTTATAACTTTGTTCTCTGACAGTGAGAAACCTGGCTTGCATTAGCTTTAATGTATATCCTTATTTGACCAACTGCTTCAGATGTACCCAGGCTTGCATCTCTACCCCCACTTCCTTTGCTTACTCCACTTAGTCTCTGTCAGACCCCTCTGAGACTACTTTATGCACAGACTCTGAAACGTTAAAGTCCCTGACTTGATACTCTGTGCTATAATACTGAGATCTAGTGTGTCCATGAGGAGTTTGAATTATGAAGGTTAGGTTTATATATAATTTCACAGAATTGCATAAAGTAATTTTTTCTTGTAGTCTGTTTTTGTAAAACAATAACTCAGAGAAAGAATAAGAATCACTGTGGGCCGGGCGCGGTGGCTCACACCTGTAATCCTAGCACTCTGGGAGGCCGAGGCAGGTGGATCTTCTGAGCTCAGGAGTTCGAGACCAGCCTGAGCAAGAGCGAGACCTCGTCTCTACTAAAAAATAGAAAGAAATTATCTGGCCAACTAAAATATATATAGAAAAAATTAGCCCGGCATGGTGGCACATGCCTGTAGTCCCAGCTACTCGGGAGGCTGAGACAGTAGGATCGCTTAAGCCCAGGAGTTTGAGGTTGCTGTGAGCTAGGCTGACGCCACGGCACTCACTCTAGCCCAGGCAACAAAGCGAGACTCTGTCTCAAAAAAAAAAAAAAAAAAAAGAATCACTGTGGCTTTAAAAATTAATTCCTTATTTTGTACTTAATTTATTGTATAATATATATGTACATTTTAAGTTTACTAATATTTAAAAGGGGTCACCCTTGGACCCAGTGCCCAGCTTAGAAACACAGCATTATCAATACCTTCAAAGCCCCTCCTGTGCCACTGTCTGTTTGCATTCCTTTCCCTCCTTTTCAGGAATAACCATTCTCTAGAATTTTGTACTAATTATTCTATAATACCTTTTTTAAATTAATCTTTCTTTTATAGATTGCTGTTGTAGCTGTGATGTGCAAACCCCACAGATGTCCACACATCAGTTTTACCGGAAATATATGTGTGTAAGTAGGGTGATTTTGTTAAGGTGTTGTGTGTGTATTTTAATCGAACTAGTATGTGCCCTTGAGCCTTTGATCAGTACATGCTGGTAATATCTAAAACTTTGATTTAATAGATTTGTAGAATGTAAGAGTTGCCTAAATTCCAAATGTCAGAAATTTAAAATGAATCTAGGGTCGGGCTCGGTGGCTCATACTTATAATGCTAGCACTTTGGGAGGCCAAGACAGGTGGATTGCTTGGGGCCAGGAGTTAGAGACCAGCCTGAACAACAGAGCAAGATCCTGTCTCTACCAAAAATAGAAAAATTAGCCTGGCATGGTGGTGCTTGCCTGTAGTCCCAGCTACTCAGGATGCTGAGGCAGGAGGATTGCTTGAGCCCGGGAGTTTGAGGTTGCTGTGAGCTGTGATGATGCCACTGTACTTTAGCCTAGAGCAAGACCTTTAGCAACAGAGCAAGACCCTGTCTCAAAAAATAAAGAAAGAAAAAAAAGAATTTGGATGAGAAAAGTATCATAATAAAAAATTATCCTTGTATATAACCTGTAGATTTCTGAAACTTAGCTATTTGGAAGAATTAACAGAAGAGTATGCATGATTCTAGGTAGGAAGATTAAACGGGAGAAAGATTTTCTTGAGTGTGGCTACTAAGAGAGCACTGAGTGTTGATCCAAACTTAGGGAAACTTTGTTCCTGTTATTTGCCCCTAAAAGCTTAAACCTCTAAAATAATAGTGACTGCAGTATTTTGAAAATGAATGTAATGGTGTTCCCTGACATATTTATCTTGTTTACTTGTTATTAGAAAATACATTATTTACAGATACTGCAAAGGTAGACTCTTCTTTGAAAATGAAGCTCATTTGGTACCAGGATTTCATGAAGACTGTAGATGGTTGAACTCGACTGTTGAAATGAGTTTCGCATCTGACATTCTTGTTCCCTTGTTATATTGGCAGATACTGCCCTGGTGGGCCTGACTCAGACTTTGAGTATTCAACGCAGTCTTATACTGGATATGAGGTGAGGTCATTGGAGGTTGTCCTGATGAAGTGTTACTTCATACTTTGCCCATGCTGTGGTTGGTGTGGTTTTACAAGTACTGGCTTTCTTAAAATTTTTATTTTTTTCCTGATTATAAAAGCTATTCATTCACCAAATGTTTGCTCAGTGTCTACTACTGCCATAGCTTGTTTTAGTCACTGGAGAAATACTTACATAAACCGTTATTATTAATATATCTAGCACTGTACAAATGGGCACAGAAGGCCCAGAGACACACTGCTAATAAGTGACAACCAGGTTTTGAACTCTGTGCATCTCACCACTGCATTGTACTGTCTCTTTAGCAGGGAAAAAACTGACAAGGTCCTTGGTTTTGTGGAATTTACATTCTGATAATGGAAGATAGACAGTAAAGAAACAAACAAAAATACCAGGTACTAATAAATGCTAAGCAGAGAAGTGAAATTAAGGAAGATAATGGGAGCTGGAGAGAGTTTTGCTATGGTGGTTGGGAAGGGATTCTCTAAGCAGACGATGTTTAAGCTGAATCCTTAATGAAAAGGAGGAGTCAGTCCTGGGAATATCAGGAAAGAGCGTTCCTAGCAGAGAAGTAGCTAGAACAAAGGCCCAGGGTGGGAAAGGGGGTGGAGTATTCTGGAACACAGTGGGTGAGGGAAGCACGAGGTTGGGAGACAGCTGAAGTGAGGGTTTATAAGCCAGGGTGAGTGAGGAGTCTGGGTTTTGGTATAGGTGTCATGAGAAGCCATTAGGATTTAAAGCAGGGGCGTGATACAGTCCGATTATCTTGACGGCCACGTGGAGAAAAGGTAGAGTGAGGACAAGAGAGAAGCAGGAGACCAGTGAGCCACTTTTGAAGGAATATCCTCCTCAGAAGAGGTCAGAAGCCAGCAAACCACGTGACTTTTTCTTCTCATATATGTTTTCATTTTTTCCCGGTTTTCCAGGGTTCGGATTTTTAAAAATATAAAAGGAATTATTCAGTGAAAGGGCTCTCATTCCTGCCCCCTAGCCACCCTTTTCTGCTCCGTCCCTGACAGTCAGTGTTATCTATTTCCCCTGCTTCCTGCAAAGATATTTTAGAGGAACACAAGCATGTACACATTGAGTATCCCTGATCCGAAATGCATGGGAACAAGGAGTGTTTCACATTTCAGGTTTTTCCAGATTTTGTTTTTTTTTTTTTTTTGTTTGTTTTTTTTTTTTTTTTTGAGACAGAGTCTCGCTCTGTTGCCCGGGCTAGAGTGAGTGCCGTGGCATCAGCCTGGCTCACAGCAACCTCAGACTCCTGGGCTTAAGCGATCCTACTGCCTCAGCCTCCCGGGTAGCTGGGACTACAGGCATGAGCCACCATGCCCGGCTAATTTTTTTTGTATATATATTTTTAGTTGGCCAGATAATTTCTTTCTATTTTTAGTAGAGACGGGGTCTCACTCTTGCTCAGGCTGGTCTCGAACTCCTGACCTTGAGCGATCCACCCACCTCGGCCTACCAGAGCTAGGATTACAGGCGTGAGCCACCGCGCCCGGCCTCAGATTTTGGAATATTTGCATGTATAATGAGATATCTTGGGGATGGGACCCAAGTCTAAACATGAAATTCATTTATGTTTTATATACACCTAGCCTGAAAGTAATTTTATACAATATTTTAAATAATTTTGTACATGAAACAAAGTTTGTATTAAGTAATCACATGTGGGCTTTTCCACTTGTGGTGTCATGTCAGCACTCAAACTTTTGGATTGGGGAGCATTTGGGGTTTCAGATTTTCAGATTAGGGATGCTCAACCTGTTCGTATTCTTAATCCTACTTTCTTATTTATAAGGCAGCATATCAAAACACTGTTCTGCACCTTGCCTTTTTCATTTAATAATACATCTTAGCAAACATTTTATATCAGTACATTGTTTTGTGGGTGAAGAGTATTCCATTGTATGGCAAGAGTATAAAGCTATTTGTTAAGCCATCACAAACTATGTTGTATTGAAGAACCTTATTTAAAAGTTATTTTACCATAAAACTCTTCTGAATAATGCATGCACACCTATGTCTGTGAGTCGTAGAACACTTTGGCGACCCTGGGCATTCCATAAGTATTTACACAAAAGACAAGCACGATCCAAAGAGACACACTGCTGTTAAGATACTATGACAGGGGAAGTGGTGACCAGCCAGATGCTATTTAGGACATTATTTTGAACTGAGAAAACAAGATAGGGTACAAGCCAGGTTTTTAGTATTCAAAACCATAGAGAATTTTATTTCTAATGCAATCCTTCGGAAACTACCTTTTACTTTTAATCTGATGCGAGCATAACATTATTTTTCTCCTTTTTTCTCAGCCAACCTCCATGCGAGCTATCCGTGCCAGATACGACCCTTATCTACAGACAAGACACCGAATAGAACAGGTAAATTTTTTAAAAGCATTTTTTAAAAAATAGATGTTTACAGTTAGTAAGAAGTTATTGTTGCTTGATTTGGATTGAACCTGGAATAAGAACTAAAAAGGTGTTTTTCCCTTTTGTGTTTTTAATATCTGTCTGAGGGTGGGAGACTGTTTTGCAGTGGCTAGCAAGGTCAAAAATAGTACTTATTTAGAGACTATTATTTTTTGACAGTTTGATGTTCTCTAAATTTCTTTGAATTTGCAGAATGTCATTTATAGTATGAAATTTATGGAGTGAGAGTGTGAAAGTTTTCAGACAAGAGTGAATGGGTTGAATTTTATCTTCTAAAAGCCAGATCAAGAAATATTGCGAGTGGTTTACCCTGTGGGAATAGGGAATTGACTACAAAGGGGTACAAGGAGCTTTTGGGGGTTATGGAATTGTTCCATATCATGGTACTGGTTACATAATTCTAAATATTGATCAAAATGCATCCATTGTGCACTTCAAGTTAGTGGGTTTTATTGTATATAAATTATACCTCAATATAGCTGATTAAAAATAAATACTATATAAATTACCTTATACTGTTCAATAAATCTGAACATTAATACAGATTTTCTTTGTTTATAAGTTTATTTTAAACTTGTCCAGTTTTAAAAATGTAAAGCACTGTCTGTAGTTGTAATAGTAACATGTGATAGGGCAAATACAAAATCTGAGATAGAAAGTAATACATGCCATAGTCAATACGTTTCAGACATGTGCCAGATTGTCACCTCTGGAGGTTCTGATTAAGCCTGGTTCAGGGTCCTAGCAGGGTATTCTGAAAAAACTACCAGGGTGATTTTGATATGTATTCATTGTAATCAACCCTAGATATGGAAATAGAACATTCTTTTAGTGTTGATATGTATACACACATGTATATATATTTTTTGTATAAATTGTAATTTGCCATTTTCAAAAGCAAGTATAAAAAGGTGCCTTTTTGCCCCTATTAAGTGTAGACCTCCTTTACATACAACATTCATTCTAGTTCATGATTTGGTAATTTTCTTAACCCTGTTTTTCCCAAGCCTAAGATATGGTGAGAAATTTAAATACCTGTTTTTAAAAATTAGCATCTTGGTATATTGTAGTTGACAAAATGAAAGATTTGTACCATTCTACACCCTAGCAGGGGAGACCTAATATTTCATTTTTTATCAGACTTTTTTGTTTTCCAGAAAGCAGGCTTAAAGTGCCAAGACTGACAGAATCTTCAATTTTAAACTGCTTTCTTTTTTCTTTCTAATCTAGTGTTCTTTTTTCTTCCATTGTATCAAGTCCTGATCATGTTGCATAATCTTACATATGTAATTGTTATATAATCATAAATGCATCTTTTTTGTCTTTAAGGCTTATCACAAAGTCTGGCATAAAATATATGATCGATAAATATTTATTTTTTTACACATATAATATTTATCTTTATTTTTTTCTAGTTTACATTCTTTGTGCTTTTAGATTTCCACTTAACTCTGTAGGTATTCAAGTCAAGCTTCTTATTTATTATTTTTAATTCTCACTCTCCCTCCTTAATTGAGCTGTAATTATTTTTTTCTTTCAGACTTGAGTCTATTTTTTATCCCCATAATTAGGTAAATATATTTAATTGGTTCTCATTTTTAAACTAGACTGATTAAAACACTGCAAAGTAAAATGAGAAATTTGCGGTGCCTTCTTAGAGTAGTTGCTTATATCTCTCTAATACTGATGAATTTATATGTGTTTCAGTTAAAACAACTTGGTCACAGTGTGGATAAAGTGGAGTTTATTGTGATGGGTGGAACGTTTATGGCCCTTCCAGAAGAATACAGAGATTATTTTATTCGAAATTTACATGATGCCTTATCTGGACATACTTCCAACAATATTTACGAGGCAGTCAAGTAAGAAATTCTTATTTTATCATTGTCTCCAACATGGTTGTCAGTTTATCCTCCTAGTAGTAGCCTGTGAAAATTCCTTCTGCTTTATATCCACATTCTTATTTCTTATAGTCTCTCCTGTTTTGTGGGAAAGAGTTATTTTCATTGAAAACAAGGAAGAAAAAATAAATATGGTCCATTGACATAGTAGTGTTCTCAGAGATATTCACAAAATAAGGTCTGTGAAGATCTTTTCAGCCTTAGGCTGGTCTAAACTACACGAGTAGTTTTGATTGGGCTAGTTGAGTTTTCAGCCCCACAAGAAGAAGACAGGGGATGCTGTTTATTTGAAACATTTAGCTGTCTTAAAATCAACAGAACAAGTTACTATTATTTAAAAATCAATTTATTAGTAACTATTATTTAATAACTATTAAATAATGTTTATGATTGAAATCTTAGTCTGTTTTGTGCTGCTATAAACAGAATACCTGAGACTGGGTAGTTTATAATGAACAGACATTTATTGGCTCACAGTGCTGGAGGCTGGGAAGTCCAATATCAAAGTGCCGGCATCTGGCAAGGGCTTTCTTGCATCGTCACATGGCAGAAGGTGAAAGAAGCAAAAGGGGGCCTAACTCACCCCTTTATAATGGCATCAGTCCCACCCGTGAGGACAGAGCCCTTATGGCCTAATCACCTCTAGGGGTCCCACCTCTTAATACTTTTGCAATGGCAATTAAATTGGAACATGAAATTTGAAGGGAACAAATGTTCAGACCACAGCGGGATCATTCACTCATTCTGGATTCTAGTTGACAAAATTATGCATTCTTTTGATACCTCGTGTCTTGATTTTTAGAAGGAAGAATAATAATTTCATATGTAGTTCAATGATTTAAGAAGTGGAAGTCTTAAAATAGTTTTTGTTTTCCAAAGTTGCAGGAACACCTGGATAGTTACTGATGTCCTATTTCTCTTATTTGCCAAGTGTTTCTAGGTACTAGGCACTGTTTTAGACCCTGGGAACAACGTGGTGAATAAGACATTGTTCTTGTCCTTATGATGTTTACATTCTGCTAGTTTGACAAATTACAAACAAGAATTGCTATGATGGAAACAGACAGATGTGATAGAAAATAAATAGGTTATCTCTAGGGTAACCCTAGAGATAACCTATTTATTCTCTAGATGCAGTGGTGATATTTAAGCTGAGACCTGAAGTATAAGGAGTCAGTAAGACCAAGTGCAGAAGTGATAAGATAAAGACACTGAAATGGGAAACAGCTTCGGGTGGTCTAGGAACACAGAGGAAGCCAGTGTGGTTAGATCCTAATGAACAAGGGGGAGAATGTCATGAGATGAGGTTGAAGTGTTAGATAAGGGTCAAATTATATATGCTTTTGAGGAGTTGAAATTTCATTTGAAATGCAGTAGGAAGTAGGTGAATGGATTTAAGCAGGGAAGTGACCTACTCTGGTTAATGGGTCAGGCCATTCTGGCTATTGTCAGGCTAACGGATTAGGCCAGTACAAGAGTGAAAGTGGGGAACCAGACAGGAGGCCATCTGATTATACCCTTCCCAGCTCAGACAGGGGTGGTGGCAGTAGTGACGGAGAAGAGATTGTGTTGGGAGTAAGAAAGGGAGGGAACTGAGCATGACACCCAGGTTCTGCCTGGCAGAGTGGCAGGAGGGCAGAGCTGTACACTGAGATGAAAAAGGCAGAGGGAAGAGCAGGTCTGTGGGAGAAAATCAAGAGTTCTGCTTTGGGTGTGTGAAGTTTAAAATGCCTGTGATGCATTCAAGTGGAGATTTCAGTGGGCTCTGAATCCAGGATAAGTCTGAGGGTAACTGTACAAAATTGGGGATTATCAGCTGGTAGATGATATTGACAACTGTGTAAATGGATGGGATCACCCAATGGGAGAGTCTCAGATCTCTAAGGTGTACTAAGTGAAAAGCAATTTTTAGCTTAATTCTTCCAGTATGGTCCCACCATTTGTGTGTACATGCACATATACATAACTGTAAATATAAATGTAAATATATATATATGAATTCATAGACTGATGGTCATCATAGGCCTTAGAGCTGAGGAGGTAGGGACATGGGAAGTGGAAGTAAGGGATGTTTGCATCTACTCTGTATGCAGTGGGTCAGGCATTGTCATGGGTATTTTATTCACATATTTATAATACAGTAAGCCTTTGGGTTAAGTATTCAGATTACTCTTATTTTACAGGTGAGGAAACTAAGGCACAGGGAGATGAAGCAGCTTGCCTAAAGTTGCACAGGAAGTTGGTGGACGGGAGATACAAACCCCAGGCAGCTTTGTTTTCAGAGCTCGGACTTTGCTGTAACGCTAGGTGTGCTGGTTGTACACATTTGAGAGTATGTATGTGTAAGTGTGTCTTTGTGTATGCGCACGTGTGTGCACATCATCAGAGCTTGAAAATGCTGGAAGCAACGTGGTCTCTTTTTCCTTGCCCCTCCCCCACCACCTCTAGGCTTTTCTCTGGCTTCTCTTTTATATCAGGGGAGGGGGAGAGGGTTGTATAGCTAATTATGAGGTTGTTCAAACAGTGCCACCTCGGGGTTTTTGTGAAGGGTAGGACCAAATTTTGAATGGACTTACAGGTAGTTTTCATCACCCTGTAATTAAAGCAGTCCTTGTCACATAGTAGGCATAAGTAAATGTGTGAATGAATTTTGAATGAATGATAACTTATTGATCAAATATTGATAGCCAATGACCTAGGTAGGGCTACCTCTTGGAATTGGAGAGAGGGACATCTTTTTGTGCCCTCCCTACTTTACCCATGCCCGCAACTTCCTTTGCTCTCCTTGGGTTTGTACAAATGAAAGGAATAAAGGTTTTTTTCATATGTTTAAGTAAATACCAAGGTCTCTCAAGGGGCCCGTGTGAAAGGTTTGGCAGCTGGGAGACTGTGTGTGGACAGCAGCCCACTTTTTGATTGACTCTAGGGAATGTGACAGATGGGTTCTGTGTCCATGAATCTAGATGTGTAGTGGTGTGATCTCTTCCTCCTACAGGGGGTTTAGTAGCAGATGAGATGGTGACTGCATTTTTATTCCTCATTCAAAACCTTGATCATTCATGAATGTGAGTCATGCTTAGCAAAATGCTGAAGTCTTCAAACTTTAGAGAAGTAATGATGCAATCCAACTCATTCCTATTAATAATACTAAAAAATCACGGTATAACTTAGATAAAATGTAATTTGAAGAAAAACCACCTTAATTAATTCAAAGCCCCACGTCAGTGGAATGGCAGCAGTACCTCAGAGGGTGTCTGCCTACAATTCATTCAACTCTGAAAATTCCCTAACAGGAGGATCTATCAAGACCATTAAATTTTTCTTCCCAGGTTGACATACTTATATACTCCTTTCTCAGTGCAGCCATTCTGATGTTGCAGACCCTGCATCTTAATGGGATTGAGCTATGAATATCTTAGACCTGGCTCCCCGACACCAATAAATGTTTGCCACTGAGCTTTTCACAGGCCAACTGAGATCTGTATAATGATTTTTTTAGGATGCAGCCGGTTTGACATTTTCATTGATTAAAACTTTTAAAATGTTGCTTTATTCTTGATGTGACGTTTTTACCTTTATTTTTGCAGAAATGTCCTAGTGCCTAGGGGTGCTTGACGTAAGTTGTCTGTTACTGGGGTGAAAATGAGGTTACATACTACAACTACCTAGCTTAGATCACTATGTGTTTGTAGAAAGCCCTTCGGAGAAGAAAGCCTCTTTGAGTCATGAGCTCCGCAAGGCCAGTGTTGTTTTGTTTCTGTTCCTGAATTCACCTCAAGAGGACAACAAACACTTTACTTTCAGATAAAAATTTATATATGATTTGAGTCTTCATTGCAACAAATCTCATAAATGGCTCTTGGGAAATAATAAAAATACAATCTGGGAGCCGTAAAACCATCCACAAACGTTACGCTGTATTCTGCCAACACACGCTTTACATGTTTTGCTCTTTTCTCTTGGTCTCTATACTTTTATGAGATAATCTGAAAAAAGCCAACGTGTGGCATATTGTTTGCTTTGTAGAGGTAAATTTTTACTACAAACTCCCCATAGTCAGAGTTCCTATTTGTTTTGAGGGAAACTTTGTATTATTTGAAGAAATAGTAGTCTGGTTTGTGCTATAGAACTAGAAACAGAAAATTATTTTCAAATGTTAGCATCATTGTGAAATAAAGAGCAGCCCAGAGAAAATGGTTTGACATAATGTGTGTTCACTGCAGAATCTGTAGACTTGGCCTTGCAGTTCCGTGTTATCTTGCACAGAGTATTCGTAAAACTGGTCGGTTTACCCACGTAGCCCCCCTCTCTTAGGTGCAAGGTGATGAACTTCATGTTTATTTTACTATTAGTCAATATTAGTTATTTTTGCTTGCTAGCTACATAGATATAACACTGCCTTCTGTTAGCTTAGCAGGGTTTTTTTTTTTTAAGCTTACTTTTCAATTAGGTTAAAGTTTATATATTGTGACAGATGAGTCAACAGTGTTTAAGGATAAAAGTCTCTGTTCAAATTAGGGTCATGGTTTACTACTTATTAGCTCAGGGGTCCCGCTTTGCTTTCATATGCCTAACCTGATTAAAGTGTTGCTTCTTACTTAAAAGAGTGGGAGTTAGGGTAAGGAAAATCCCCAGCAAGGTGAGCCTAGTTATTCTTTATGGCGTTAGTAGCAGGCAGTACATTCTATCCTTGCAGATGGAAAAATTGGAAAGCTGAGCGAACAGAGTTCAAGGACAAAGCAGGTATGGTTTCTGTGAAGGCTCATTAAATCAAGCAAAGTGCTAATCAGTCATCACTATCAGCTAGACGAGACTCTTCAGTAGTCTCCAGAGAGCAACAATTACTGGTGACTGTCGTCCTGTAACAATCACAGCTCTGGAGGTGAAAAGGACCACAGTGGCATCTGAGTCACCCATTGTTGCAAATGTTGCCAGATAACTCAGAGCAATCTTTTAAAATAGTTTTATTCCTTTTTAATCAGCTTTGCCCAGAAGCAGTTTTGCATTCAATCTTTAATGCTCCTTGGCTGTTTTCACAAGATGCGATTTAAAAGGGTAGTTACACCCATCAAGAAGTGAGTGAGTCATACTTTCTCCCTGTGGAATTTTTAATCCATTTCCGTTCCTTCCTCTTTTGCCCCCCTCATCAATGACTTTAAATCCTCCAACTATGTTCTTACATGTCTTGGAAAAGCTAGAGTGGTCAGTAATGCTGGGTACCAGGGCCAGAAGGCAATTTCTTAGACTTACAGAGCCATGAAGGAAGCAAATGCAACCCAGGGAGGCGTGGAAGTGACTAAGCCCCTTGCCTTGCTGCCCTGGGCCTCGTCTCTGGCAGGTGCCTCAGGGACCCCCTACATTTCTGGGATTCAGCTCTGATAACTCCCTGCCCCTCACTTTATATATTGAGCACTTCACTTCCTCCCTTGGTCCCGCAGATTTTCATAGATCGTGACCAGGATCTTTAATATTGGCCAGCCAACCTAGGATACAATATTTATTAATCATCTTAAAAGAGATGATATTAGTTGTTTTTCTCTGAGCATTTATTTGAAACAAACAAAAATTGAAAGAATTTTCCATTGGGCACCCACATATGCGTCACCTAGATTCTACAGTACTTGCATTATCATGTTTCTACCTGTTCCAGTTTCCATTCATCATTCTCTCTCTCTCCCTCTTTCTTTTTTTTTTTTTTTTTGCTGCATTTCAAAGTAAGTTACATGCTTCAAGTACACTTCTCAGATGCTTCATCATTTGCTAGCATTCACTGTTGGTGGTGTTTTTCTTTTGAAGTAAATTTATATCCAGTACAGTGAAATGCAAATATCTTAAGTATAGCATTTGATTGGTTTTGACAAATGCGTATACCTGTGCTGCAAAGCTCCATTAACATGCAGAACATTGCCATCATCAGGAAGTTGCCTCAGGCCCCTTCCCAGTAAATCCTCCCCTGCACCTCCCAGAGGCAGCCATTTTTCTGATTTTTTCCCCCACCATAGATTAGTTTTGCTTATTCTAGAACTTCATATAAATGGAACCATATAGCATATGCTCTTTTGTGTAAGGCTTCTTTCACTGAGCATAATATTTTGAGATTCACCAGTGTTGTTGGGTGATTCAGTAGTTGTTACCTATTTAGTGCTCAGTATTCCAACGTATGTGTAGACCACAGTTTATTCTATTGATGAACACCTCAGCTGTTTCCCAAAGTTTGTGGCCAATATGAATAAAATTTCACTGAACATTCTTGTGCAAATCTTTTTGTGGATACATGTATTTATTTCTCTTAGACAACAAATGGAAGTAGAATGTTTTGTTTAGTTTTGTAAGAAACTGCCAGCCGTTTTTCCAAAATGGTTCTACTATTTGTACTCCCACCAATAACATATGAGCATTCGGTTGTTCCAACATCCTCACCAACATATGGTCTTGTCAGTCTTTTAATTTTAGCTGTTCTGGTGGGTGTGTAATGGTTCATTGTGGTTTTAATCTGCATTTTCCTGATGACTAATGATGTTAGGCACTTTAGTATATGCTTATGCTGTTTGAGTATATTTCCTTTGTGAAGTCTCTGTTAAAATCTTTTGCCAATTTTTTATCTGGTTGTTATATATCCTTTGTTGGATCTGTATTTTGCAAATATGAAAACCCAGTCTGTAGCTTGGCTATTCATTATATTAAGGATAGAACGGTGTCTTTGAGCAGAAGTTTTTAATTTTGATAAAGTCTAATTTAGCAGTTTTTTTCTTTCATGGTTATTGCTTTCTGTATTGTCTCTAATAAACCATTGCATGTCCCCTAGGCACAAAGATATTCTCCTGTGTTTTCTTCTAGTTCTAGTGTTAGCTTTGATATTTAGGTTTATGATCCATCTTGAATTAATTTTTATGCATAGTGTGAGGTGGGAGTCAAGGTTTCTTTTTTCCCATATGGGTATCTAGTTGTTTTAATATCGTTTCTTTAAAAACTTTCCTCTCCCGTTTGGATTATATGGTGTCTTTGTTAAAAATCAAATGACTTTATGAATGTGGGGCTGGGCTCTTCTGTTCCATTGATCTTTCAGTCCTTATGCTAGTACTATACTGTTCTGATTACTATAACTTTTTAGTTTTAGTTTTTTAGTATATCTGAATTCAAATAATGTAAGTCTTCCAACTTGTCATTGTTTTACAAGAAGGCTTTAGATATTCTAGGTCCTTTGCATTTCTATGAAAAATTTGGAATTAGCTGGCCAATTTCTATAAAAAAGTGTAATGGATTTGGGATTGTGTTAAGTCTATAGAACAGTTGGAGAGATTTGACAATTTATGGAGTCTCCTAATTCATGAACATAGTCTATCTCCTTATTTACTTAGGTTTTTGATTTCTCTTAGCTATCTTCAATGTAGAGATTTTGTATGCATTTTGCAAGAATTTTTTCATATATTTCAATGTTGATACTGCAGTAAATGGAATTTAAAAATTTTTCATTTTCAAATTGTTTGCCACTAATATATAGATAGGCAGTTGATTTTTAATAAGTTCTCTTTAGACTTCGCTAAATTCACTACTTAGTTCTAAAAGTTATTTTTGTAAATCAGTTAGGATTTCCTTCATAAACAATCATGTCATCTGCAAATACAATGAGTCTTACTTTTTCCTTTTGGATTTGTATGCTTTTCTTTCTCTTGAATTATTGCAGTGGCTAGGATATTCCGTACGTTGTTAAACAGAAGTGGTGAGAGGGCATCTGTGTCTCGTTCCCACTGATACAGGGAAAACACTTACTATCGCAACATTAAGTGCAATGTTGCTTGTGGGGGGGTTTGTAGATACCTTTATTGGGACGGAAAAGTTTGTTGAGAGATTTTATCATTAACTCATTGGTCTAATGCTCAGGCCATGGACTGGTACCAGTCAGCAGCCTGTGGGCTGGAGACTGCAGTTGTAGGGCACAAGGGTCCTTGTTTAGTCTCTAAGCTACAGTGTCGCCAGGTTAGATTTTCATAGGTAGTACTCATTTAAATATCACATGTTTTTCTGTTACCTCAATTTCTATTGGGCACAGCACTATTAATTTATAGACCCTCTTGACATAACCACCAATATTGAGGGAAACAAATTTGACCACCATTTCAAAAAAAAAAGGTATTTTGACATCCCCAGCCAGGTATAGTGGCTCATGCCTATAATCCCAGCACTTTGGGAAACTGAGGCAGGAGGATTGCTTGGGGCCAGCTGTTAGAGACCAGCCTGTCTCTCTCATATACACACACACAAACTGAAATCTTCAAACACACCAAACATCCAAGTCAGTTATTCTTAAGTCTAGGATATCACTAACACAGCATTGGGCAGAACATCAAATTTTATTGAGGTATTTTTCAGATATGATAATAGCAAAAAAGGGAATATTTATTCTGTGGTGCTACTACTGAGGAATTACACCAATAACTAGAGACGTTATTGTCAATCCAAACAAATCTTTGTCCAGAGAAGTTTATAAATTCCACTGACTTGTTTTGGGACTGTAGCTGCAGAAGAGAGTTTGTATTTGTGACTGATAGAAATTAATATTTCATCTATGTGCCATTATTTACTTTGCAGTGTAGTTTGAGCAGGTTGAGTTTGAGGTTGTGAGATGTCCATGTTGGAAATGTTCTGTAGGCATTTCCGGAAGCTTGATCCTAGAGCTCTCATGAGATTTCAAGCAGGACAAGGCTAAGGCACATCCACTTGTAGTAATGACAGAGATTTTGAACGAGGAGCTGCAGGAAATTGATAGTAATGAGAAGTGTTCTCTTTGATGCCACAGCCTGCTTGGAGTGAATCAAAAGACAGTTCCCAGGAGAAAAGAGAGAGATTTAAAGTCAGTGTGCTGTCTTCTATTAGTGTCCCCCTGGTTGGGGCCCTTAGAGCAAGGAGACACTAGGTAATAATAGTACTTTTGTAGGTCACTTTCTTCTTTCCAGAAATAGAAGCATGCTTCCCAAGAAATAATCTATATCCATTTATGTTTCTGCCACTTCTAGCTTTTTGTTCTGCGGTGGTTCCTACCCGCCGGCTAGATTGTTATGCACATCTCGGACAAGAACTGTTGTATTTTTACCTTCTGCAGAATACCTGGCCTAGTGCTAGGCACCTTCCAGGGTCGACTGTTTGCAAAAGGAAAGATAACCAGTAGATTCACCTAGCGGCAGCTGTGGGAGCGAAGAGAGATCTCTGTTGTTCCCAGTCGTGCCTAATTTATTCATTTTTCACATTTGTATTTTTTTTTTAGTTAATGGAGAGTTTTTAGCTGAAGCCTTTAAGCAGTTAACCTCCAAACGTTCTCAAGCCTACGGCCGTTCCTGAGCGTCCTGTCTATGCGGAGAGGCAGACGTATCCACAGACAACACGAACTGCCTGCAGTATGGGCAGGGTGCGCTGGGAACGGGAGCACCAAGTTCTTGCTGAGGGGCTCTGGGAGGATGTTATGGGAGGAGAAATGTATTTGAGCTGTGTTTTGAAGGCTGGGTAGCATTTGGTTTTTGTTTGCTTTTAAATTCCCAGATTATTGTCCCATTTCTCTTCCCTCCTGCTCCCTGCCCCTCAATTATTAAAAATTCTGTCAACCTAAGTTGACAGAATTAGTGGGTTAAGTTATGCTTCACAGAGAACATTAGCGTCTTTTATAGCTGGTGCCACTCCTGTGGCGTACAACAAAATCCATATTAGTGGGCTCTGCAGGCTTAGGATGAACCTTTGTTTGTAATTGGAATTGAAATCCAAAGACCCAAGAAACTTGCTGGCATTGTCTCGTAGAAGTTCCTGTATGCCCAAGAACTTAAGTCTGGGCCCCTGGAAGGTTCGGGAGTTGAACTAGGTACACTAAGGGAGAGCCTTAGTCTCGGATGCTTTCTCAGTGGTACAGGGATTGTAGCAGCCATAAAATGTCTGCTCAGGTTAGTTGAAAGCCTGAATGCACATATTTGCATATTAAAGAAAAGTTATATTGATATGTTTACATCTTGTTAAATGAAGAGGCAGATTTAGTGACATAGGACTATATATAGCATTATCAGAAAATCCTAATAAAAATGCAATGAGCTTGTAGGAAAAATGACCATATACTTTGTTCTTTAGGAAAATATTCCCTTCATTATTTTTGTTGTTCAAATTTGATATGAATTTCTGTGTAATTGCTGTTCAGATGAAAATACAGGTCTGAAAAGAGGAAAATGGTAAAGCCTTTTATAAATATAAAATACTGACTTTCTCCATTTCTGCTTTCTGCAAAAGGTAATGACTTTTCCCCCCAGAGGAAAGACATTTTTGAAATGGAGTTAAATTATTATTTGAAAATAAGGTTTGCCTCTATGTCCTATACTATGTTCTGACTCCTTATACAGAGACCTCATCATTCTTGTAGCAGAGTCCTCTATATGTCCTTGGGGGGGACCCTTGATGATTCGTGCAATAGAAAGATTAGCAAGTAAATTTTCTCTCTCGTCTACACAAATTCCCATTTGTGCAATTGCCTACCCACGAGTTTTTCCCAGTGATGCAAGCTACTATTATGCCACCAGGCTTGCTAACTTAATGGCATCACTTTTAAGAAATACTACAGGCTTTTTGAAAATATCAATTAATAAGAGGGTTTATGATATAATTTTGGAATGCCTGCTTCTAGAATGTTCTCATTTCGGTTTAAAAAATATACTCATTTAGCACTTTGTGTTTTTTCCAACCTTTGTATGGTTTGCTTTCTCCATAATAATATTTATTTTAATCTAAAAAATTGTTTCCCTCAAACCCAGTAATTGATGTTGGAGGAAGATGAGTTATATCTATCCTGTGGCATCGTGTACTTCCTGCTACTGCATGCCTTGGTACCCACCTATTTGAGAGGTGTGCGACCTGCTGATTCTGTTGTTTCAGAGAAGGCAAATGATTTCTTATCCTGTCTCAGGCAAAATTTGATAAGGTCTGGGCCCTTTATTCATCTTTTAGTAACTTTGAACTAGTTGTTTACCTTTAGTCTTGTTGCCTCTGGTAATCCTCTCTAAGACCTCATGGAAGACAGAAATGAACAATGAAATGTCTAGAATTTGAAAGACTTTAGAATTTGTCCTCTGGCCCAGTGATTCTTAACTTTCTTGGGAATTATTAACATTAAGTAAGTCACTTTTTATTGATAATTAAGAATGAAGGAATGAGCCTAATGGAGTAGTTACAAAATTATAGAAATTTTATTATTTTACTTTTCAAGAAAGAGCTACCAACTTCTTTGGAAATAAGGAAAATAAATGGCAGAAAAGGCTTCCTTCCCCCTCCCCAAAGAATTAAGAAAGTTGTGGAAGGATGCACTGAAGATGTTTGGGTTTGAGAATTTAGAGATGTTGAAAAGGGTAGAAGTCTGATGTCCCAGACTGAGTTGTCTAAGCAGTGTGGTCAATGAAATACAGAGTAAGGATTTTAAAGTTAGATGGACTTCAGATCCTGACTTGGACTTTATTAGCTGTGTACCCTTGGACAAGCTGTTTATTCCCTTTGAACTTCAGTTTCATCATCTGTAAAATGGAAATAATAGGACACACTTCATGGAGCTGGTGGGAGATTCAATACTGGTAGGGTGTATGGCACAGAGCTTGGCCCACATGGCCTCTGAGTTCCTGTCTCCTCATATCACCGCCCCCCAAGCAGGTGGATCTTTACTTCTCTGATCTTTGGCCAGCATTCAGGCCATTAACTCAAATAACTTGAATCTAAAGCAGTAATCACTCACTACTCTGATATCTGGTTTTAGTGAAAGGCAAAATGATTCCTAATTTTGTAAATCATTGCTAAGATTAATAGGCTTGGCAGAAAGACTTTTGTGTATGTCGAAGACCTTTTGTCTGAATTATTCCTATGATCATTACACATCACCTTCCCCTTCCCTTTTTCTTTTATTTAAAATGACTCTAAAATATGGGGTGGGAAATAAATAATGCAGACGGTTTTGCTTATGTGAAAAACGGTTGCTAGTAATTGAAAAATAGGTTTTCACAGTTGAAATCACTGCTTTCAAGGATATTATGGTTGCTGCATACTGCAGGAGAATAATAATGATAATGGTAATAATATTACTATGTGCTAGTTCAGTCACGTCAGTCCTGCGAGGTGTAGATACTATTATTATGCTCATTTTGCAGATAAAAACCGAAGCACAGGGAAGGTAATCGCATCGCCATTTGCATAGTTAGGAAGTAGCAGAGCTAAGATTTGAACTCAGTCTGGCTCCACTGTCTCATACCAGGAGGACTGAGAGAAGGCAGTCAGTCCCTTGAGAGGGAGTAAATGTCCTAAAACCTGCCCCAGGTTTGTTACTTTTAGATTTGTTCTACAGGTATTCTGAGAGAAGCCTCACAAAGTGTATCGGAATTACTATTGAGACCAGACCAGATTATTGCATGAAGCGGCATTTAAGTGACATGTTGACCTATGGCTGTACAAGGCTGGAGATTGGGGTGCAGAGTGTCTACGAAGATGTAGCCAGAGACACTAACAGGTAAGATGGTGGCAGGTGATCTTGAGCAAGCCTTCCTCTGTCCCCACCAATTTTCTCTGCATTCATACTCATCCTTTCTTCCTGCCTACCGGTTCTTAGAGGAAGAGGTATGGGCATTCCTCCTTTTCAAAGTCCTTTCTTCTGTCCATGCTCTTAATTCCATTCCCTCTTTCCTTCATTTTTCAGTCTTTCTCCACTGACTCTTCCAGTAGCCTATAAACATGCTCATATCACTCCCTGTTCTTGTCATAAGCAGCTTTGTCCATGTAGAAAGCAGAAGGCAGGATTCAAGGTCAGTAGTTTAAAGCAGGAGAGAAGGCCAGGAAGAATGGAGCAAAGGAAAGGGTTTGAATAAAAAGGAAGTCAAGGTGAGGTTTAAGAGATTAATTTTTGTGGAGCAGATACCAATTGGCAGGAGAAAATTTGGTGAGGCAGTGGATATAAACTTTGAGAAATTTGGGAGTACAAGGTAGGAAAGAAATAAGAGTTGGTAGAGCCATATGAAGTTCTTTCCCTCTAGAAATACAGCATTGATTTGAAGAGAGAAAATACCTGTGAAAAGTTAACTGTATGAGGAACTTTATAATTAATTGCTAAATTAATAGGAGATGGTGCGGGAACATCAGGAGTTCATTAGGCAGCACGGATCATTAACCAAGAATGGTAACAGCGGGCTTCAGAAGGAGGATGTGTTGGATTGGGCCTTAAAGACCCCCATGCTGTAGTGGGATTTGGGTAGACATGAATGGGGAACTAGGGAAACACACTGGTCAACATCTTAGAAACAACCCAAAAAATGCCAGGCTGAGGAGTGTGGAATTTTCTCTTTAGGTCATAGAGATCTGTCGAATATTTGTGAGCATAGGGAAGAAGAATCTAATGGATGTCATGCTTGAGAAAGAGTGACCCAAATAGAATGCACTCCTGTGGGGTAAGACTCGAGCCAGGAAGACTGGTTGGGGTGTTGTCGTAATCAAAGGCTATGCTGGAGAGATACCTGTGGAGAAGGAAAGAGTTTCTTGAAGGTCAGGGAAGCTTTCTGAAAAAAAATGGCATCTGAGCTGAGACTTAAAGGAAGATTAGGAATTAGGTGCAGAAGAGGAAGATTGTTTCAGGCAGAAAGAAAATCTGAGCTAACTCCCGAGGATGGGTCCATGTGGGGAGATCGGAGTGGTTTAGTTTGGTTAGAGAGTGAGGTAGGAGAGTGACCAGAGGGGAGGCTGGAAAGCAGGCCGAGGGGCCCTGGGGGTCGGCCCAGGGAGGCTGGGCTCTGATCCAAGGGCAGCGGCAAGCCATCGATGGGCTGGAAACTAGCTAAGCTGTGAGAGGGGCATATCTGCATTTTAGAAAGATGGTTTTAGTCGCCGTGTGGGGCATGGATTAGAGAGGAGCAAGCTGGAGGGGGACCAGGTAAGAGACTGTTGAAATTAAGCAAGAAATACCGATGTCCTGGAGTGAAGTGAATGGTGGCGCTTGGTGACTGTTGAGAAATGAGTGTTGGAGAGAATGGGAAGTCAAGGGGCTTGGAGGGAAGACAGGTTTCATTCTGGATATGCTAAGTTTAGATTCTTGTGGAACAGCCAGTCGAAGGTTTGCTTTAGAGCAGGGATAGCCAATAGAACATTGTGCAGTGATCAAAATGTTCTATGCCCGCACTGTCCAAAGTGATAGTACAACTGAGGAACTGAACTTTTCATTTTTAATTCATTTAAATATAAATTGGAATAACCACATGTGCCTAGTGGCTACCATTTTGTACAGTGCTGCTTTAAAGTACTGGATATTTGGGTGTCATATTCAGGAGAGAGGCCTAGCCTCGTCTTGGAAATTTGGAAGTCATTAGCAAAAAGCTTAGAAATTGAAGGCATGGAAATGGATGGGAACATCCAGAAAGAATGAGATGGAGTACACGGTTTCTAGGATCTTTCTGTGGTCAGTAGGAAAGGAGTGCGGCAAGGCTTCAGTCTTTTGTTGCCCAAAACTATTACTAGGGCTTGCTTCGTGCTTGGTTGTGGCACTAGAATGCTAAGTTAGGATGGTTTATCCACGTGGCCTTCTCACCACATCATTCTCTCTTCCCGTGTTTTTTAAAGGACCCTCCAAACCCACTAATGAAATCTATTTTGTATAATAGGTTTCACTCTTCCCCTCTCTCTGCAAATAATCACACAACATTTTTAAAGGAAAGAGTATATAGCAAGCTCCTGCTTCTGCATAGTTTTGAGCCCATTATTCCTGTTTTTAATATAGATATTTACATAAGTAAGCTTATTTTGACTGATGATGCTAAACCAAATAATTTTAATATACATTAACTCTTGTTACCCCTGACATTTACTTTCAGGACGTTAAGTAGGTGCACAAGGGAATTTCTGAGAAATATCTCAAAAGGGAAATGATTTACTTCCAGGCCCCCTCAGAGGTGAGAATGTAAAAAGTGACTTTATGAGTTATTTTTCCCCCAGCCATAGGAATTTTGGTTACAGAATTTCTGCTACATGTCTCAGAGATTGTTTTCCCTCTGCTGCTGGTGTTGACTTTGTTGCCCATTTATTTGTGTAACAGGTGGTGACTTTTCTTTTCTTAGGGGCCACACTGTGAAGGCGGTTTGTGAGTCATTTCACCTGGCCAAAGATTCCGGTTTCAAAGTTGTGGCTCATATGATGCCTGACCTGCCAAATGTGGGACTCGAAAGAGACATTGAACAGTTCATAGTAAGTGTTACTTCGGCCAGGCCCGTTTAGAAAGCTCCTGCCTGCTTCTGCTCACCTCTCTGCTCTTGCTGTTTGTTTACTGTAGATTTTTTCCATTATTAAAGCAATACATGCTCATTACAGAATATTAGAAACACAGTACAGTGAGAGAAGTCACATAGAGTCCCGCCAGACAACACTCTAACATTTTAATATATTCTTTCCAGATTTTTTTATGCATAGGCTTTTTTGGGTGTTTATGCATCTGTAACACAGACATGCTAACATTTGCAAATGTATGGGAGATAAGTGAGAAAGCTATTAGAAGAATTACCTAACAAGCATTTCTCCATGTTGCAGCCTGGTCTATGTTAACATGCTTGAATATCTGTTTCATTTAATATGTCATACCTTGCTTAACCATTTCCAGATTTTTCAAAAGATAGATAAGATATTACCAGTTTTGGATATTATAAATAACACTGCAGGTAAACAACTTTACCCGCCTATCATTTTTTTGTAGTATTTATCTCTTTATGATGAATTCCTTAGAGTAGAATTATCATTAAAGATATAAACATTTTAAGAATCTCACTACATTATGATACTAAATTGCTTTGTAGAGGGTTGTAACAGTTTACACTTGTTTCAGCAGGGTGGTAAGAACTTTTTAGGTGAAGAGATTATGGACTCATTTTTATTTGTTGCAAATATTTTCCCCAACCTATTTGGCCATTCACTTTTGCTTCTGTTGTCAAAGCCATCCTCCACCCCCACCCCCCCCCAAATGCTTCTAAGCTCAGAACTGCCTTTCTGTTTTCTTCCAGCTTTTCTGGTCTTTGAATTTTAATACCTAACTTTAACTCTGGAGTTTTGTTTTGTTTTGTTTTCCCCTCTATTGTGGTTTCTTTTTCTTTCTTTCTTTTTTTTTTTTTTTTTTTTTTTTGAGACAAGAGTCTCACTCTGTTGCCCAGCCTAGAGTGCCGTGGCATCAGCCTAGCTCACAGCAACCTCAAACTCCTGGGCTCAAGCAAGCCTCCTGCCTCAGCCTCCCCAGTAGCTGGGACTATAGGCATGTGCCACCATGCCCGGCTAATTTCTTTCTGTTTTTAGTAGAGACGGGGTCTTTGCTCTTGCTCAGGCTGGTCTCAAACTCCTGAGCTCAAACGATCCACCCGCCTTGGCCTCCCAGAGTGCTAGGATTACAGACGTGAGCCACTGCGCCCAGCCTGTCCTTGTTTCTTTACCTGTGTTAACTTTGTTATGGGAAATGACACTGGTCAGGCCCTTTGTTTTTCTTCAGATTCTCAAACAGGGGAAACATGTTTTAGGGATGTCCTTTTAATGAAGATGGTGGCAATATTTATCAAGTTATTTCATCTGTAGAAATACTTTTATTTTGTTCTGTTTAGAAAAATGAAATTCACCATGACTTATTTGTAAAGTTAATAATTCTTTCTTTCCTTTTAAAAAGTTTATTATTTTTTTAAGCTAGTGAAATGTCAGCTGAAGGCCTGTTTATAAGACAGCATTATTTACAGATCTCTGTTAGTAATCCATCCATATTGGTTGTGTAACAGATTTTTAATCTAGTATCTTCCCCTCAGTAACTAATAGCCAGGCACTTAGACACCAAGCTAAAAGGCACCTGAAATACACTTTTCTTTAGGACAGATCCTAGGTGGCCCCGTAGTTTAGCCAGAATTTATAAACTTCAGGAGCTCTTGAGAAATAAGGTATGTTTAATACCATAGCAAATAGCTGAGTCTTGCTATTCATTTTCCTTAGTGACTTCAAAGTAAAGGGTAGTTCAGTAATAATATTGTGAAGACAACCATTCTTGTAAACAGATTTATCTGTTTATCTTTTTGGAGAAACCCACAGGGAATATGAGCAGATCATATTTCTTTTTTAACTGCATCCTAGTAAATGAGTGACAAAATGGAGCTAAAATGAAAAATCTGGATTCTCTAGAGAAAAATTCTCTGCAAATTAACTTATAAATTGCCTTAAAATAGTTTCTACAAATCAATACGAAAAGACAGCTCAGTAGGAAAATGGGCAGAAAACTTGAACAAACATTTCACAAGAGAGGGTATTCAAACAGCCAGTAAACCTGTCAGAAAGTTCTCAAAGTAATCCTTACAGAAATGAAATTTAGAACTACAATGCATTACTGCTGTATACTCACCAGGATGGCAAAGAATGGCTAACATTTTAAAAAGACAGTATTAAGTGTTGGTAAGAATTAAAACAACTAGAACTCTCAGTTACTGCTGGCAGAAATGTAACTTGGTACCTCCATGTTAGAAAACTGTTTGACAGCGTCTGCTACAGCTGAACAGCCCCCCCCCATGAGCCAGCGGTTCTGCTAGATGTATACATATCCAAGAGAATTGCACACATAATCACCAAAAGACATGTTTACAAGTTACTGTTGGTAATATCATTAAAGTGGAAAATACCTAAGTGTCTATTAATAGTAAAGTGCACAAATAAATTGTGGTGTAATCATGTGGTGAAATACTATAAAACAAGAATAATTACAACTTCATAGAACAACATGGCCAATTCTATTCAGCATAATATGGAACACAGCAGGCAGATCCAAAAGACTGCCTACCCTATAATTAATATGAAGTTCAAAAACACAGGGTAGAATTTTAACTGGAAACAAGTATCAGGGGGACTGCTGAGATTCTGATAATGTTCTTTTTCTTGATTTGAGTGTCTGGGTGCTGGTTACATGATTTGTAAAAAACTATCAAGATGTATACTTACAACATGTACTTTTCTTTATCTGACATATACTTCAATAAAAATTTACATAAATTTCAAAACACAAAGATTTTGTACAAAATCTTTGGGGAGGCTATTTGAAATTCAGAGCCCTTCCTGACTTAAGCAGTGTTTTTTGCACTTTAACAACTTTTTATCTTACTTTATTTTATTGTCACATCTGCCCAGAATTCCTTATTAACAACCCACATATGTAGTTCCCTAAATGTATTTTGTTGCACAAGAAAGGTTGCTAAGTCAGGGACCTACTTGTATAATTGCAAAAGTCTACACAATTTTCTCTCCGTAGAAGACAGGATTCCTAGCCTGCAGTGGATTTATAAAGCCACAGTCTGGCCTGCTAAGATAGGACAGTCTCTGGGGTTTTGTGCCTATGTGTGTTAGTTGTAGATTGGCTTAGATCTCACACCCTGTTGTGTAGGTCAGTTCTGTGTCACTAAGAGTGTGGTCCTGCTCACTTGCTCTATCTCTTGTAAATTTACATTCTTAACAGAGTAGTAAGTGCAGAGTTTGTAGTTATATCTGATAAATAGAATAGCATTTGCTTACATTTTCCAGTAACTCAGCTTAACTTTTGAAATGAAATTTTTTTTCTTATAAAGCTGAAAGTCTATCTTTGCTGTGATGGAGAGTGTTTAACATCTTAGGAATTTATCCTGCTAGCATTAACTTCACCTTCTCCATCTATCCACAGATAGGACTTATTTGTTACTCAAAATGACTTTTAGCTGTGTTGGTATTTTAGTCTTTAAAAAATTAGACTGCTCCTGGATATCTGCGCTCAGGTTACTGAACATGCTTGAAGAATGTCTCTTTCTCTTGAGGAAAAATTTATCTGCAGACACCTCCTGTCAGTCACTAGGAACGGTTCTCTGTCATTGTCTGCCCCGCCCTTTGGATGCTCAGGCGTTCTTGCTTCTCCACTGAGCTGTTTCCCCCAAAAGCCAACAAGATTAGGTTAAGGGACGGCAGGCGTGGTTGGAAGTGTTTGTTGTTGCTTGTTTTGTTTTTAATGTAAAGGCTTGTCACTTAAGGTGATATTATAGAATATAGGCAAGTATAGAATTATATCGCCAAAGACCACCTGATGTTGCTTCCCCAGACCAGGAAACAAGGCCTGCTAAGATTGAGTAACTCGTGGTCAGAGGCCCAGCGTGGTTGAGTACCTGTTAAAGTCAGCCAGGTGAGTGTCTAGAAGCCAGGCTGTTAGCCACACACCCTTTCCATTGTCCTTTTCCAGGTTCCCTTTCTTAGGCAAAGCAAAGTCTGTTTTGCTGTGAACCCCTACACAAGAACTGAATGGTATTGAAATCCACACAGAAATCTTGGCAGAAATGGCCAAGTTGGATCTTACTGAAACAAAGCTTCACAACTCCCCCCTTTTTTAGTTATCTTTTCGTTTGTATCAAAGTAAAACATGCGTAATTATAAATGTCAAAATGCACTGTAAGGCCGGTAATGAAAAGCAGTGCCTTCCTTCAGATAGGACCGGTCTCTCCCTCGTCACTGAGTGTCCCCACAGCACTTACCGACGCTCCTGTGTCTCTGCCTCCCACACATCCTCCTCACAGCCACTGAGACTCCCCTCTCAAATGTCAGAAGATACCGCCTCACCTCCAAACCCGAAGGATACTGCTCCACTGCCATCTGCAGTTGTTAAAGACCATTTCCATTTTGGGATTCTCACCGCCTGCCTTTCCTCACTCTCCTGTCTCCTGGTTCTCTTCCTACCTCTGGGACTGGTTCTTCTTAGTCTCCTCTGCTGGATCGACTTTCTCCTGCCACCACTAAACAGGGGCTGTGTCTTTTGCTATCTGCCGTCTGCTTGCCTTCCCTCCCATGTTCTAACTCTGCTGCTTACACTTCAGTGAGTCTCACATCTCTCTCCAGCCTTAAGCCTTAGGCTCCTAAGACCGATTGCATAATGCTCTTCAACAAGCCCCAGATGCCTAACAGGTACTTCAGACTTAATGTGTCCATTAGTAAGGGCATATTTATCCTTTCCCCTCATGGTCTTGTTCTTTTGTGTTTTCTGTCAATGCTTTTTGTCCCTACCATTCACCTCATCTCCCAAAGCAGAATGTTGGAGTCATTCAGGAGGAAGTGGAGAATATGCACACTGCAGCTGGACTGCCCCTAGTGCCATCCTGGTCTCCCTGCTTAGTAGCAGGCTGTTTAACTGCTTTGTTCCTCAGTTGCTTTGTCTGGAAAATGAGGCTAATTATGGTATCCGCCTGTTGTGAAGATTAACTGAAATAATACACACAGCACACTCAGGAAAGCATCTGGCACATAGTGAGTGCTCAATAAATATTTGCTGCCGCTGCTGCTATTGTGATTCCCCCATGGCCTGAATGCCGTCCTGCAGGAGGGCCTGTCGGTTACCTCCACACGTCCTTCAGAGCTGCCCTCCTCATCGTCACAGCCTTAGTCCCTCCCTTCATCAGCTCCCTGCACAGTTAAACAGCCTTATGACCAGTCACCCCGATACCAGCCATGTTCCCTGCGGACACATCATTCACATTGCAATCAGGGTGATGTCTGTTAATTTTTAACTTTTATGATATAAAGGCTATCACATAATAAAATCATTACTAAGTAATATTTTAAAATCCAGTAGTGCGAAATAAGTCATATCAAAAAGCAGTAGTCTTCTGCTACCTTTTAGCTGTTGTAGCTGGGTTTTGGTTTTCTTTCCCACTTTTTTTTTTTTTTTTTTTTTTTGAGACAGAGTCTTGCTCTGTTGCCCCAGCTAGAGGGTGCAGGGGCATCATCTTAGCTCACTGCAGCCTCAAACTCCTGAGCTCAAGTGATCCTCCTACTTCAGTCTGGAACTCCAGGCATTCGCCACCACAACCGGCTAATTTTTTTTTTTTTTTTGGTAGAGACAGGGTCTCGATATCTTGCCCAGGCTCGTATTTCTTAATACTATGCTTGGATTACTGTTTCTTGGTTTATCAATTTTAGGTAGATTCACTTGTCTTGCATATGGTAGTTGAAGATTTAATTCTTTTATACTCTCCTCCCATTCTCCCAGTATCTTTTATATCACTGTTTTTAATTACCAGTGTTTACATTATAATTCCTGCATAAATTATTATTCACATGGAGCCAAGTAATACACTGTCCTTAGTATGCACATACTTACCAAGTGTAACAGGAACATTTCTTGAATAACCTTGTTTTTTGTAGAGTTAGCAGTTCTCTTATTTTTTTTTTGTATGCTCAATGTTCTTTGTGCCTATAACTTTCAAAGGTACACACTCAGTGTTAAAGCTCTCGCAGGGGCCTAGCTTCTCAGATATTCCTATCAGTTCCTTTTCCAGCACAGAGACCCAAGTCCCGGTGGTCCTGTCTTCCAGCTCCAAACTGGACTGGCCTTTCCCTGGGCCTAGTTCCCAGGTACCCGCCCTGGAGCTTCCCTCCCCTGCTCTCCTGGTCGCATCCTTTGTTTTGTGTGCCCCAAGTTACCCTCTTTATTAGTGCACTCCTTCCTGTCGCTGAAACACATTCTCCAGCAGCTTCCTAATCAAAGATTCATCGTGGGAAATAAACCCTTCACATGCTTGAAAATGTCTGCTCTACCTTTATGCTTAAGAATTCTAGCATGAAAGTCATTTTTCCTCAGATTTCTTTAGATACATTGTACCATTGTCTTGTAGCTTTTAGCATTGTTGTTTTCATTTCCAAGAGTTCTTTCTTATATTCTGGCTTTTCAGTTTTCTGTAGCATCCTATTCTTGTCTTCTGAATAAATTAATTATAGGTTTTGTTTTTTTTTTTAAGTTTTCTTTTTCTTTATGCAGTACCTCTGTTTCCTCCACGTGTCTTTTTTTCTTTTTGTTTTGGTCTGCCCTTCACATTCTAGGCTTTTCCCAAGTTTCTGATGATCCTTAGCCAAATGGCTGTGCAAGGTCTATGTGGCCATAGCGTAATAAGCTCTCCTTAGGGAATTCCTCAGAGAGTATCTTGAACTCTTATGTGGGGCCATTTGATTAGTCCAGAGATGAACTCTCCAACTTCCTGCTTGGGGGTGGGCAGCCTGGGTAAATCATGGGAAATTGGCTGCTCAGATGCAGGGAACAAGACAGAGTCCACCAGTTTATGTGCTGGCTTTGCCACTTTAGCCTTGCTCCTCACCTAGGCCTGACTGGGTACCTGGAATCTCAGAGTCCAGGGGTACTCTGGTTTCTCCAAGGACTGAACCGTCTCATGCCTGTCCGAGAAAGGCCAGGGAATAGGGGATAAATCCCTCCACGTACGGACTCAGATCCAGTGCCCCTGTTTTTATTTCCAAGTCTCTCTCCCATCCTGCCCAGTTCATGGTACTTGTGATCCGTGAGCCTTCCTGGGACTCTGTAGTGTGACTGAGCTGGCCTTTTGTTAGTATCCTCTTTTGCAGATACTTTGCCATTTTCCTCACTTGCAAAATCATTTACCAGGCTTCTATCCTGTTTCTGTCTTCAAAGAATTTGTGGCCATCACTTGTCCCCCCTTGCCTTCTTTCGTGTTCTCTTTGTTCTTCTGGGTTTATACTTTTTAAAAAATTACTGTCATTTTAATGTGATTTGGAGGGAAAGGAGAGAGACACATATTTTAATTCTCCATGTTTAACCAAAAGTCCAGAACCAATTCACTCTATCTTCATTCTTTAAAAAGGTATATATCAGCCCATATGTCTCCTAAACTTATACGAGTACTAGAAGTATTTTTCTGAAATCCTGTGCTCAAATGTAGATTCAGACTAGGTAGAGAATGGCTTCCATACCCGTTATTTGTGGAATGGTCACAGGATATTTATTGAAGATATGATGACCTTTCAAAATACTATAGGAAAAGTTACACAGTTACAGAAGAATATCTCTGAGACCAAATGGTACACAAAGAAAACAGCATTTAAGAATGTCACAGAAATCAATGAGAGTGATCAAAAAATCTATAGTTACATTTCTCTGAAAAGCAAGTTAAACAATGGAAAGCTTTATAAGAATAAGGTAGCGGAAGATAAAAAGCATTTTTACAGCTTGTAAGATACAGCCCTGTTGGCTGGGTAGACACTATCGCCACGGTGAGGGTCAGAGGGAACTGTGTGAATCCACCTTCATTCCTGCAATACATGCCGTGCAAGACAACATGAGAGCAATTATCAGTGCAAAGTCATGGAAAAGAGAACGCCTGGGGTCTCCCTGCTGTATCCCAAATAAAGAAAGAAGGCAGTCAGCTGGGCTGAGGTAGTGTAAGAAATGCCTATGCCAAAGTAGCTGAGTGAGATGCGTTGCTCAGTGTCCTGAGAACAGATGGACAGTGTAGAGCCCAGGGTAGAAGTGGTGCCAGTTGGCCTGAGGACAAAATAGTCATATCCAAGGAAACTTTTTCTGTAAAGGGCCATATAGTAAACGTTTTAGGTTTTGTAAGCCAGATGATATCTATCACAGTCCCATTATTAAAGGAGAATATTGTCTAGAGGTGAAGGCAGACATTGAGTAGATTGTCCTACGATGATGTTACGGAAGAGGTAATACAGGGTCCAGTGGAATTTTCTTAAGCAGGGCAGCTAGTATTTGAAGGTCAGGAAGGCCTCTCTGAAGAAGTGACATTCAAGCTGAGACCTGAAGATTAGCTAGAAGAAAATCTGATGCACTTTCCAGGCAGAGGAGATTGCCTTTGCAGAGGTGGAAAGGCCAGGTGGTGAGGGGTGGCATGAGATGAGATTGTGCGGTAGACAGGCACTAGTTGGCGAGGGCCTTGTAGCCCAGCACACACCTGCTTTGCTCCAGTGAGGCCACAAAGACAGTGAGTTTCTGCTCTACTTGTACACCTGCCCTGCTTGGGAAGGGAAGGCAGCCCCAGGGCCTGCCAGGTGTGTCAGAGATGCTGGCCCGGGATTGAGACTTCACCCTGGGTGACCTCTACATAACTAATGGAGAGATGATTTTCTCTTCTCTATTCACAGGAGTTTTTTGAGAACCCTGCTTTTCGTCCTGATGGTCTGAAACTCTACCCTACTCTGGTCATTCGTGGAACTGGGCTTTATGAGCTTTGGAAATCAGGAAGATATAAGAGTTATTCTCCTAGTGACCTGATTGAGTTGGTGGCTCGGATTCTAGCCCTTGTGCCTCCGTGGACTCGAGTATACCGGGTGCAAAGGTAGTGTGTTATCTTTTATTCTGAAAATAATTGGCGACTAGTTGATGAGAATAGTCTGAACTTATATTGAGGGTTTTGAATTTATTAAAAATAGGATACCTGGAATGCTATCTGTAAATAGAGTGGGATGGAAGTGAACGGACAGCATGTACAATGAGCCCCTTTGCCAGTATCGTGTTTATTCATCTGTCCATTCACTCGTGAGCCTGGAGTGGAGTCATGATGGTAAACAGGCATGGTGCTTGCGTCTAAGGAGCTTACGAGCTAGATCGGGGTCTGATTCAGTCTAAATACAGTCATGGGTGTAAGAAGAGAAAGTGTAGCCACGTGTCCGGTCCCTGTTCTAGAGCCTCTGAGGGAAAAAGCAAGAGTAGCAACAATCATTCTTTACAGACATTAATGTAAATGTAGAGAATGTGACGTATTCTGGATGGCATGAAAAAAATAAAATAATCCTCTTTTCTTCCTAGAAATTTGTAACAAAATTGGAAACAAAAACACCACAATTTTGTTTAGGAATTTAAAACACTTCTGAATAACTCTTGACTAAAAGAAGAAGTCAAGTTCTAGTTATAAAATGTTTACAAAATAGAATGTAATAAGTCAAAACATATTTGATATGGTCAAAACTACTCAAAGGAAACACTTCCATTATTTAACATCTTCAAACTATAAATTGTCCTCAGGCTCACCGAGGACACTACTAGTTCCATTATTTTAAAAGAGACCAAACCACTACCTCTTGTTTTACAGGATTCCATTAAATTTTAATTCACCCACCTATTTGTGAAGTAATAGAATGTCACTTCAAAATCTAAAGCCTACATCCTCCTTCGTAAACACCTTAAGTGACATATTGGTAGAGAAATATAAGTGACAGTCTGGCTGCTAGAACTAGAGCTCGTGGAGTCTTCTCTGGGCCGAGTCTCCCCAGGAGGGCTGTAGTGGGGTCATGGCGAGGAGCACTGAGAATGGGGAAGTTTCTCCAGCAGGCCTCCCGTGGCTTGTCCGTAATACCGTGCCTTTCTCATCACACGACCTTTTGGTCATTCTTCCTGGTATGACCCCTTTACACTTTTCCTACAGAGATTATGTTTGCTGCTCTTACCTTCTCCAAGTCCTTATTTTCTCAGTTGGTGGTAGGCCAGGACAATGGCCCATAATGATATTTCATACTCAAATTGAAAAACAAAAATGAAGCCCTAAGAAAAGCAGAAGGCAGAAGTGAATGGATTAGAAAACCTATAAATTCTACATAATCCCAATATGATCTGTTTTGGAACATGTCAAGGTAAATCGAAAGTTTATCTGCAAGGATCTGTGTTCAGACCTAGCCAGGAAAGATCTATGAAAGAATGAGGAGGAATCCTCCCGACCAGATGTTGAAAAGTTCTGTACAGCTACAGTAGTTAAAGCAGTGATACTCATGCCAAAAGAGGCAGAAAAATATGACAGTCTGCAAATACTTCCCAAATATATAGAGGAATCTGTTATGTGATACAGGAGTGTTAGTGAGAAAGAGAGAGTTTAGGCAATAAGTGATGTATCTGGATATTTTAGAAAAAAATGCAGCTGTTTTCTATGTTTCTACTTTAATCCCCATAGATTGAAGATTGGGAAAAAAAATAAAAGTAGTAGAAAAAATTGTTGGCAATATGTAACGTTAATGATTCCCAAATTGATCTGGAGATTCAGCACAATTCCAATCAGAATTCTAGCTGGCTTTTTCATTGAAATTGATAAATTGACTCTAACACTGAAATGGAAATGTGCGTGGACCTCTTCCATTCCTGGGTTTTAAGAGCCAATGTGTGATATTTGTTCTTATACAAGTTTCCATTAGAATTCACTTTTTTAATGCAGCTTACTGTAGACTAATATTCAATAAAGCAGTTGGTTTTCTGTAAACATGGGGAGGATTCCTTCAAATATATTGTGTTACTTTGTGTTTTGCATTAGGTATGACTGAACTATTACTGTGGCCCCCTGCACAGGAATTCATTCATATTTACTATATTTTGCTTCTTGCTTTTTACCCATTTTTGCTTTCACATTTTCTTTGTATGTACTACATTGAAAAATGGTTCAGATTTATTTTATATTGTAACCAGCTTTTTGTTCTCAATAATCACTAAAATTCTAGACTAGGCTTATGCAGTGCTGAGTAGGGAATGAGATTTCATTTACTAGTCAAAGTATTGTGTCTTGTGTCTCTGCTACATACTACCATTCAGTGATCCCAATACATTTTTGATAATGTGATTTTATACTTTTTCCCACCAGAGTTTGTAGAATATTACTAATTATCTAGAACTTATGTTTTCTTCCTGATTTCTAGCCATATAGTACTATATTAATATGAACAATAGTGTTTTCTTTATGAAACTACTAAATCACTTTCAGAATATGTGTCAATAACAAAATTACATTATTTCTTCAAAGAGTTCCTTGTACAATTGGGATACATCTTTACATAGCAGTCCATTTTATACACTGACAAATATGCTGTCTGCATTTTTGCATTCCAGTTTTTGTTGAAGACTTGGAATAATCTTCATGGTTATAATTTTAATGGCAGCATAGTACTATATCATTTTAATTTGTCTTATTCAGTAAACTGTTCCCATTTTTAGACATTTAGGTTACTTCTAGGTTTCTTTTCTTTTCTTTTCTTTTCTAATCATTATCCTGGCATCCACTCCAGCTAAAATCCATATACATAGAACTTTTTACTGCTGTTGAAGTAGTGTAATCTATGAGAAAAATTACCCATAGTAAATGATCTAAGCGTCTTTTTTTTCTCAATATTGTTATCCTATCTTAAATCCCTTCTGGAAACAAGGGTAGTATAAGTAAATGTTACATTTTTGCTATGTATATTGATATGGTTTTCCAAAGAGATTATACCAATTTAGAGTAAATAGTCAGTGGCTTTATCACAACCTCTACAGAGTTGGATGGTTGTAGTATTCTTTATTTTCTTTAATTCAGAGAATTAATTTGCATTTCCCTAGTTATTGGTGAGGATTCATTTTTTTCCCTTGTAACTGATTATTATTTGTGCTCTTTTTATCAGTTGTCTATTTATATCTAATTTGGCTATCATGGAATTTGAATCATAAAGAAGGTGCTTTTTACTGAAATAGCTCAAAAAGTTTACAAATCTTACCACATTTTGAATTCTCTCTTCTCACCTGGACAAATAGCTGACTAGGGAACCAAAATGCCACCTCCATGTATTGTACACTTAACACTTAATAATACTTCAATAACTCTGTCCTAGTGAAACAGCTTCATATCTCTGTTTATTTTTTTTTTCTTCTCTTTTTTTTTTTTTTGTTTTTCCCGACCCGCCCCTCTGTTTATTTTTATATGTTTTTTTCAGGAGACAAAGTCTTGCATTGCCCAGGCTAGAGTGCAGTGGTATGGCCATAGCTCACTGCAGCCTTGAGCTCCTGGGCTCAAGCAACATATCTCTGTTTAAAAATCTTGTATTCTAATGCAAGGTGTTTTAAAATTTATATTCAAATATAGCTAGAATTTGGCATATGTGAAGGAAACTCGTTTAAGAGGTAGATGGTAAAATTTTGAAATAAAAATGCTAAGGAAGGTGTTAATTGGTAACTTAAACATTATATACAAATGCCTGTGAGGGAGGGCTGTTTGGACAATGTTAAGTGGCTCAGAAACCTTCTGATTTGAGTAAAGAGATTCATGGGGGTTTTACTCAGCCGTGTTTCAGTTTCAATCTTAAAAGTTTTAGAGCAATTCTAAGGATGTGGAAAACACCTATTAGCCTCAGGAGTGCAGTTAAGCATCCTTGCTCTGTTTATTTTGAAAGTAGTTGATTGTGTCTTGCTAGAAAGAAACCACTGGCAAAGGAGAAAGGCATCCTCCCAGAGTGTTTACTCCAGATGATTTTAATAATTATAGTGTATTTATTTTTGTTTTAAATCATAAAGGAAAATCATATGTGTCTTTCTGTTCTATGCATTTAGAAAATCTGCCTATTTCTATGTAGGTTCACCTATTGGCAGCTTCTACCAATTCCAGGCAACACATACTGTTGACCAGTGAAGCTCAACTTACAAGGTTTATGTGGAGAAGATCGTAGGAACTATTTTTAGGCAGGTATCACAAGGGAGGAACCAACGAGGAAAGAAAGATAATCTGAGTGAGAATACAGTGTTTCTCACTTTAAGTGATATTTTACTGATCACCTGATGTTTTTAATTGGTTATTTCCCCCACCCTGCCACACCACCACTCCTTTTAACTATTTTATACTATTTAGTTTTATCACAGTTGAGGCAATAGCATCTTACTGGGTGTTTTTGTGACACAGCATCCTAATAGAAGAATCCACATTCTAGCCCTGAAGGTGCAGTCAGTGATTAAATGTAGAATTCTGTCCAGACACTGGATGGAGTCACATTAAAGTGCCGCTGCCCACAGGCTATTTGACAGCTGTCTGCCTCGATGTGATATTTAAATCACAGTGAAACGTTGGAATAGAAACACCAATTTGCAACCAAAACATGTCTCTGAAGCTTGAGAAAATTCAGATCAAAAGTCTAGCCATCACTTGAAAGGATTTTGATGAGCAAATTGCAAATATCCGCGCCTCTAAGCTTGAAATGTTACCTGTTGAAGTAGAAAAATGAATATTCTTGCATGTAATCTCTTCAAGCCAAGAAAGTGAAACTAGATAGAATCAAATTGAGAAACCTAAAAATAATTTTAACTCCTACCTAGACGGATGTGACAAGCTCACATGGTCAGTAATCTCATCTAGGTTTTGAACTCCCGCAGGTAGTGACAGAGCCTATTCATGTATTGCAGATTGCCTACTGCAGTACTTTGCCCACTGAGATGCTTGGTGTGTATAGAATTACCTCCCCTCATTTTCAGTGAAAAAGACTTTATCATTGAAGTTGGCAATTACCACATTTCTATTCCTTAGAGGAAAAACTTCCATCTGGTATACTCCGGGCATGTCACTACCAAAGACCATTAAAGCCACGTTACATTTTTGTAGTGACAGACATACATTTAAGGACATTTATGAACCGTCAGCACCATTGTAAGTCCCTGTGTTACCAGGTCCTCACTGATTGGTCCTCTCTGGTAATCGGGGCCAGCTGCAAGGACATGCAACCTGTGCAGTCTCACAGGGCCTTGTACCTGGCTTAATGCTCTGCTGTCACCATCTTGAAGTTATTAATAGTTTTTTTAACAAAGGGTCTTATGTTCTTATTTTGTACTGGGCCCCCCCGAGTTATGTAGCAGCCTGCTGGTAATTCTGTCTTTCTGTCATACAGGTCTGCTGACCGACACTGTATGATAAAGCCTTTCTTACAGAGGCTACTTCTGTTGAAATTTTTAGTGGCTTTTAAAAGTGCTGGTTTGTTATTTAAAATATTTGTAGAGACCATCTTGCCTTCCCTTCCCATTGTCCGTGGAGGCAGCGCCGCGGAGACACGGCCGGCACCTGCCGAGATGGGAGAGGTGAGGGTGGGAGCGCGGGGGTGGCAGCTCGAGTTGCTGGGAGATTGGTTACATTGAGCAAAGAAGTTATTTGATTTAGCAAATGAGTAAATGTGCTAAGGATATGAGAGCCAGCTTTCTCACTGTCTGAAAGGGATTTACAAATATTTGAAAGGTGAAAGCTGAGAAGAACACCATGTTAGTATTGGAATTATCAGCATAAACTTGTGGCTTTTTAAATTTATGTGTAGAAATAGTTATATATGTATGTTTATGTGTGTACATATATATACACATACGTATATACATACATATATTTCTTAGTAGTGTATACTGACAGGGTCGAAAGGCAGTGACATCCCAGCAGTAATGAGCACAGTGAGTCCCCAGATCTTAGCCTCTAAATACCATTTTCCACTAAAAGGAATCAGGGCTTGGAAAAAAGACTGTTTCCAGGGCTGGAGCAGCAAACATATAAGGGGAACATGAAACATCTTGTTCTAGAGAGTAGCAAAATAGTCAGAATGATGAGGACATGTCAAAAGGACCCAGCAGCCAGCCTGAATGCACGTCCACTGGCCAAAACAACAAATAATGTTACTGTTAGATTACAACTCTTTGAATAAAATAGGAATCCATGAGTCTATACTGTTATAAATAAATGAATAAATGAATAGGAAAGAAAGGAAAGATCTTCTTTACAATACAAGGTCAACTAGTAAATATAGAAGGAATGACAGAAGTAGATAATTACCATTTGGTGACACAGACAGGAATCATCAGTGGATGCAAGGCTGCTAGTTGGAGGTGTGATGAGGAGCAGGATGTTGGTGTGATATTGACACTGCTCCCCATGAAGTGTTACTCAAATGCAAAAGGGGAAACAGTGACTACAGTGGAGACCCCTGGCAGACACAGACTTGGCCAGAGCATGCCCCATGGTGGAACAGGGTCAGCGAAGCACAGCTCCTGGTGTGACTCACTGTGAGGACCACAGCGTCATTCAGTCGTATTTCTGCCAGGAACTCATGGCCTGAACCTAGTCCTAGAGCTTGGACTTGTCTTAGAGTTACAGTGTTTTAATGGAAACTGTGCTTGCTTCTAGAGCCTAATAGACTTATTGTATGTAGCTCTTAATGCTAATTGATTGGCTTTTGATACTTTTGCGGGAGGAATATCTCATTAGAATCAAGTGGATGAATTAGCTAATTGCATTTAACATTTGAAAGGATGAGTGAAAAGAGGAGGAAAGACTCAAGTTGATTCCAAAGCAGAATGAGAAGAAAAGATAATTGGCATATTCTTCACATCTCTCTTCTGCTCAACCAAATGTGAGACAAAACAAATTAGAGACTTGTCTTTGAATGGGAAGCAGATGTGCTGAGTATATTCTTAACTTCAGATTGTTTTTTTCAGCTGTTTTATCTTTAGATACAGATTTTTGTCTAGATGAGGGTGTTGGGGCTACTAAAATGGAACTCATAACTTCAACTTTTGATTGACATCTGCTTGATGCCAGGAAATAAATTTTATCTCTTCTAATCTTTAGGCAAGCTGCTATTCTTCTAATGTAGAGTCACTTTTAATTTAGATTTTTAGGAAACGAGGAAAAAAGATCTATTCTTTGAGACCAGTTGTTGCCTACACACCAGGCTTTTGAGCTTCCCGGTTAACTTGTCATTCAGCAACTGTGTGGGAAAGTGTCTGAAAGCTACCTCGTTAAACAAATTTTGTGAAAAACCATTTATTTCTTGTTTTATTTAGTGCAAATATCTCTTCAGCCAAAAATCCTTACTAATGATTATTGGGCATTTTGGCATTTGTTGTGCCCTTTGCAATCTTACATAAAGTGATTTCCATCAGGTATCTCTCACAAAAACCCTTGAGAGGTTGGTGAAAATCAATTTCATCAATGGGAAAACTGAAGTATGGGGAGGCTCTGAACCTTGCTTCCTGGTTGGGATAATCAGCCTCTGCTTTCCTGGTCTGCTTCAAAGTTTTTTTGCTTTTTTGTTTTTCTTTCTTTTTTAAAAAAAATATCCCTGCCTTCCTGCTATAGGGAATGATTTCTATTTTGCAATAGCTGATGTTTTTCTCCTGCAGAGATATTCCAATGCCCTTAGTCAGCTCAGGAGTAGAACATGGGAATCTGAGAGAGCTGGCTCTAGCAAGAATGAAAGACCTTGGGATACAGGTAAGACTAAATACGGCTGGCAGACCTTAGATGTTGAGGCTCCTGAAAATAAGCACACACCAATCTCTGCCTTTTAAAAAGCATCCCCAAAAAAAGAAAGAGAAAAGGCAGCAGCATCCAAGTGTTCATTAAGAACGTTTAACTGTAGTATTATACATTCCCATGCTAGCTACTTTATAGAACTACTATAGCTAAAGGACAATAGCTACATGTAATGGATTAATAATTACAGAGATTTATGATCCTTGTCCGCTATACAATTTTTGTTTACTAGAATTCATGGACTCTACATCAGGAAAGCATTATCTTGGGCTGGTTCTTAGGGCATGGAAATAACTTTATTTTTATAGAACTGAATAATGAGCTCTTATTTTTCCTCACTGAATGCTATATATATAGCAGTCCCTCCTAAATATACTATTAGTAGAATTGCTTACATGACATCATCAAATTGCCTAGCGTGATCTTTTCTCACTGAAAGAAAATGTTAGAATTCTGAAAAAAGAAGGTTATGGTTTGTTCTGTAGGGAAAATTATACCATATGACATGTAATTGAATAAGGATTTTGTCATTTGAAATGTCAGGTTAGGTAGCAGACACACTGGGTTGTGGGATAGAAGGCTCTCACAGGTGCCTGGTCTGTGCACTGTCACTGTCTCTGGGCAGTTTTGTGCCTCCTGGGGGTGTTCAAAGAGCCATTCCTGATTGTGTTTCAGACTGTGGAATGCATAGCTCTAGCTTCCTTCCTTCCTGCCTTCCTTCTTTCTGCTTACCTTTCTTTCTCCCTCCCAGCCTGTCTCCCACACTGCCCTTCTCTGCAAAAAAAAGAAAAAGAAAAAATAAAAAAAACAGCCATCTTCAACATGCATCTTTTTGACATTTCTAAAATGATACAAATACGGTGATGCGAAGAATGTTAACTGACAAAATGGCGAAGGTTTTAAAAGTGTAGGAATTTGCTTTTTTCTCTTCTATATACCTAGTTTTGGTTATATCCCTTGGGCAAAAGTATTTTTTAATTTTATGACTTAATGTTCTTTACCCCTAAGATGATATTAAATATTGGCTTCTTTTGAATTCTAAATTTATTTTAAAAGCAATACTGTACTGCTTCGTACATTTCCATTCTGCTTTCCCTGTTCTCAAATTTATTAAAGATGGTTTAATTTTTCAGTTCTATTCTTTTATCTCAATGTAAATGTTGTCCAAACTTAATTTTGAGCCCAGGGTTTGACAGAAGGATTTAAATAAAAATTGAATAAACTACCAATTTTATATTTGCCTTCCCCTACCCCCTATTTTTTGGCAGTGTCGAGATGTAAGAACCAGAGAGGTTGGAATCCAAGAAATTCATCACAAAGTGCGGCCATACCAGGTTAGTGTCTTCATTTTACAGAGGGTGGGTTCTGTCCTTAGATCTTTGCCAAGCCTGGACCTGCACCTTCTTACTGATGGGATCGAGCCCTAGACATGAATAACTAAGAGCAGAGGGTAGTTGAGAATTAGATACAGATGTCAAGCCAGGACAGCCAGCTATGAGGGTAGCGGAATTCTAGAAGAGCCTGGTTAGGAGAACCAAGTCTGAACCTCATTCTAGATAGCACTGTCCAGTGCAACTTTCTGCAATGTTGGAAATGTTCTCTGGTCTGAGCCATCCAATATGGTGGTGACTATTGAGCACTTGAAATGTGGCTTGTACAAATGAGAAGCTAAATTTTTAATTTTATTTAATTATAATTAATTCACATATAAATAGTCACTTGGGACTGGTGGCTACCTTCAGATAGAACATAGTATGATCTGTTTATCTTTCTGTGTGTAACTGTTAAACTAATGCCCATCATGATAATCAAATGAATCGATTGGTCCTTATCGACGGGTTCCACAAAAATTAAGTGTAATGTTTTAGGCATTCATTGTATGTAATGAATTAACTTCTCTCTTATACAGGGATAATATCTAGCTATTTGCCAAATCTGTGGGGTCTGATTCACGTGGAACCCCATTTGAGAAAGGCTGGAATAGATGATTTCTTTATTGATGTTTCTGTTCTCAGCATCATTGTTTAATTGACATTTTTCACATTTAGGACCTTTTGAGGGAAAAATTAGACCTAACACATTTTGCCAATTTCATATAGAGTCCAGTTATTTAGGAAGCAGTAAGCTGAGCAGGAATATAAGTGTCTGTCTGAATTGTTCATCTCATCTGGGTACCATCTGCCCATTTGTGGAGTATGTCTGGGTGTGACCATGTCCACATGCGTAGATTTCTCTGTATATGCATATTGTTACATATTGCTTATATTTAGGCAAAGCACAAGGGCCATTTGTACAATGAGTGGAAGAATCAAGAACCTGTGTAGATTGCTGCCACAAGAGCTTTCCCCAAAAGCTGCTCTCCAGTGACTGAATTTTCTTTAACATTTTTATCCCATAATTATGCATGCTATTTTAAGTGTCCTGTGGGATGCCATAAGTGACCAGTGTCACAGTTTCTCCCCAAAGGCAGGTTTCAGTGGAGGAGATAAAGACCAGAAAATGAAACCACTGAGCACCTGACAGTTTTGAGGCCACAAGGTGACCCTAAGGGCTACATATGTGACAAAATTTGTGATTTTACATTAGAAACTCTTTACGGATCCCTGTTCATGGCTCATCTTGAAAAAAAAAAAAAAGATAAAAAAAAGAAACTTCATGGAGAGTCAAAGATTTAAATACATGGACGCATTTACTGAGCTGGGTCTCTGTAAGAATCTCAAGGTTAATGAAGTTCAAATATTTGTGGAATTACATAATTGTTTTCCTTTTGTAATGGTCTATGAACAAGGCATGACCTTTATTTAATCTTGGTGCTACTTGAGAATAGACAAGTAAAAAGAAACACAGCCAGTGCTTATCCGTTCTTTATCCCTAACTGTGGATATTAGCCTAAATAGATACATACAATTACAAAAGTGAACTTGGTTCTTTAATTTTGAAAAATACTTTCTGTGGCTTTTTATTAAACAGGTTGAACTGGTAAGGCGAGATTACGTTGCAAATGGTGGCTGGGAAACGTTCTTGTCATATGAAGACCCGGATCAAGACATTCTGATCGGCCTCCTGCGATTACGAAAGTGTTCGGAGGAAACCTTCCGTTTCGAACTGGGCGGAGGGGTCTCCATAGTCCGAGAGCTGCATGTGTACGGAACCGTGGTCCCTGTGAGCAGTCGGGATCCTACTAAATTTCAGCATCAGGTATCCTGTCTTCCATTCCTGTTGGACTTACAACTAAGAAATTGCCCAAGTAGGAAAAGAGAAAAGGACAGAGTGAGGAGGGGAAAGAGAAGCATAGAACCAGAGGAGCCAGTGTTTCAGTTGTCCAGAGATGTTTGCCCTCCAGATTGCACCCTTTGGGGTATGAGGGGGGAAGAAGAAGGGATAAACCAAGATTCAGTCACGTGGAATATATCAGATTGAACCATATGGAATTGCTATTTTTGAAAGTCAGAGACAATCTAATACTGACAATTTCCTATGAGCCAACCTATTATGAAATCAAATTAGATAATGATATGAGAGCACTTATGAAATATTAGAACACTTTATAAATACAAGCTATATTATATATAGTGGAAACCTAATCCCTAAACAACCTAATAACTTTTTAAAATTTCAGGAAAAAGTGCTAAAACCACTAATGGTGGATATAGTGTAAGCCCCCAAGTTGATGATTTAAGAATCTTGCCTGGTTTCTAAACCCTTCTAGAAAGCGGAGGGGTGATAAATAAATGTTCACTGCCCAGACCTCCATCACCTGGAGATTGCTCAGAACTTACCTAAAAAGAGACAGAAGTTGAGAAGGACTTCCTCCCTTGCTGTGACTAGATTGTATCTTCCGCAGAATGCCTTTTTGTGGCTCTTGTTGGAAAGTTATACCTTTTTTAATTGTCTGCTGCAGTGTACTTTTGGTATAATTGAATGGTTTCTTTTTCATTACTCCCATAAATGGGCTTTTGTCACTCTGATTTTAACAGATTTGAACAGCTACTAAATTATAGCCTTCTTGTTTTATGGCCCCCTCTTAATGGACTTCCTTTCCTCTTATTCCCCCCCACCCCGCCCCCCTGCAGGGATTTGGCATGCTGCTGATGGAGGAGGCAGAAAGAATAGCCAGAGACGAACACGGATCTGGGAAAATAGCTGTTATATCAGGTAACTGGGGGAGGGCCAAGTTCATGATTTATTCAGTTTGAACTTGGTACTCTCTTACCCCTATTTATGGTTATTATGTTCAGAATAGGGCTGAGCTGGCTAATGAAGGATTTGTGCTCAAACAAGAAGAAAATTATGAAAGCAGTCTGGTCGGCTAGAGCTCTCCAAGCTGTCTGAGTTGGGCAAGACGATGATCCATACCCCCTCTTCTTCTTGTCACTGTGACGCTGGTCAGCACGTCAGCTCCTCTGTGTGCTTTGTGCCAGTTGCTCTGTCTGGGAAAGTGGAATTTGACGAGACAGATCCCAGAAAAATGTAAACCAATGTGGAGATTATCACTGTTGTTTAGAAAATCAAAACAGAACTTCAGTTGCCAGAACAGCTTTCAAAGGCAGAGTTCCTGCTCCTTCAGTTTTGTTCTGCATGACTTGGTTCCTGGGGAGCAGCTCTCCCCTCCTTGGGAGTGCAGTGAAGGAACAAGTTTTCCCCAGCCCTCTTAGGGTCCCTGGCTGGGTCTGAAAATCGAACTGACAAAGACAGATTGACAGGAGAAGGCACACAAATGTGTTTAAGTCTTTTGGGACTAGAGAGCCTTTATAAGGAAATGAAGACTCAAAGGAAATGGTTAGACCTGGGCATTTTTATACCAGCTTTGATGCATAGTGTAGTCACAGGAAAACATGAGTATGACAGCGCAAGAGTAATGCCAGGGAAACTGGGCAGGGCCTGTTCGTTCACATTCCGGCTTCAGAGATTTTCCCTCAGGTCTCACCTGAGAGTCCTCTGACCTGCATCAGGGGAGAAGGGTGGGGGAGTGTCATAGTGTCTCTCCTGGACCCGCTGTTTTCTCAGATTCCTTCACCCTAAAATCTCCAATAGCTGAGGCTGGGTTCCAAGTGTGTTCTGAGCCCCGCCAGGAGCTTCCCCATTCCCTGTCTAGGACATCACATAAGTGGGCATGAAAAGGAGACCGTGGTACAGTGTGCGTCGGTGGGACAAGAAATGAGGGAGGTACACTTTCACTTCTACTCTGCAGTAGTGTGTCCTTAAGAAAATTGCTATTCCCAGTAGGAAGCCAACAGGGCAAAGGCCGTGATCAAAATGTAGGTTATGTTTCCTCCAGCATTTTGTTTTTCCACTAGAGTACTGCATTCCTAAAGCTGAAGTACCCCTTCTGAGAAGATAATCTTTCTGAAAATGAAAGTTGAATTTAAAAAAATAAATAAATAAATAAGTTGTTGCCGATCAATAAGTCAATACCCATGCTCAGGTTTTAAAGATTATAATTATGAAAACGTAATGACCCAAGCTCACTTAATCATTTAGTCTGGTTCAAGTTTTTGGCATTATCCAGGCAGATTAATTAAGCCTTTTTTAACACTTCTAGCTTTATGTATTTTTCTCTGTTATCTGTAATCCCACAAAGAAAAGGTAACTGCATGGGGCTCACCTAACAGGCACTGATATCTGAAGTAACAAAATGTTTGCCTCTCCACCGTTTAGCCTGTGGTTGAGCACAAGTACCAGGAAAGGGCCAGACTGACTTGGAGTAATACACTGTGTCAGGCTGATAATATACGCAATTTCCATGTCCCTTTGGCCAGAGCACCATCAGGGTTTTCAGTGAAGTACTTCTGAAACTTTAATGTGCTCATGAATCACCTGGAAATCTTGTTAAAATGCAGATTCTGACTCCTTAGCTCTGAGCGGGGCCCAAGAGCCTACATGCTAGCCAGTTCCCCGGTGATACCTGTGCTGATTGTCTTCAGACCACACTTTGGGTGGCAGCAAGGCTTTAGTATTCTCTTCCCGATCATTAAAGTAATGATAACGTGCGGTGATCCTGGCAGTGCTGCACTCCCCAGGTCCGATGTACATGCACATGATTTTCTGGTGCCTGCAGGAACCTCATCAGTTTTAAAACTGAAGAGCGTCCGTATTCTGTCCCTGCTCTACATTATTCCATTTGCCTTCGTGACACCTACCTCTTTTTAGAGACGTTGCCTGCAGAGAGGGCCCAGAGGTCACACCCAATTGCTCAGCAGAGCCTCAGTTTCTGCTTTTTATGAGCCGGGTGTCTTTCTAAGTGGAAATCAGCATCTGTCCTCTTTCTGTCATATCTACCTTTCTAGCCCTTTGTCATAATTTAAATAATAGCTCACTTTCAGACCATCTGCATGTAGAATTTTTCAAATAACAAGAGACTTGCTCAGAGTAACAGGGAAGAACCTTTGCCCCGTCAGGCGGTGCAATAGCTACTGCAGTTCTAGCAGGGGGTGCTTTTGGCTAGTGGGTTTCTGCAGGAACAACCCTGGCGTGCCTTCTTGAAACGGAAATGAGTTGTTCAGGAAGAAGGACCTGGTGTTACTTCCTGTCACTCTGGCCTCATAGCCCCACCATTGCTTTCTGTAGGGGAAACCACATGGGCCTTGACTTTGACTCACGCTCTGGTCACCCTTCAAATGAAAAACCCAAGAACATTTGCTCTATAGGCAATGCATTATTTCTCCAGTTTAGTAATACATTATTGTTGTATTTAAGTTTTGGAATCAGACACCTTAGAAGTCCATTATTCAGAACTTCAAGGAGGGCAGATGTCAAGTGTTTATTATTATTAATGTTGTTTTTTCCCTTCCATGTTTGCTCCTTTTGCGTTTGGTCTTTCTGACTTGAATACAATGATATGTGTACATGTGTTTTAATTGGTTTTTATAAAAAGTGAAACAGTTATTCTCCATAAGTTGACCCTTAGAATGAAAATCTCTTTATGGTAGTGCTGGTGTTCCTGGGCTGCATTTCGTTAACAATGCTTCATTAGATGAGATGAGAAGAGACACTGACGTGGGAGGGCGGGGGGAGTGCAGGTGGCCAGGATTCCATTCCTGCTTTGCCACTAGTAGCTCTCCTGGTGATCCAGGATGATCTCACTTGATCTCCGTGGGCCTTTATTTCCTTATTAAAAAACAAGTGGTTTAGGTTATCTTTAACAGTTCTGACTCTAGAATTCTGCCCCTTAGTATCTTAACTTCTTTAGTTCTCAACACGACCAATTACGTTTTACTGATTGCATTTTAGGTAGAGCCTTTTCTGATGCCATATTAGGAGACCCTTCAGTTTCATCATTAATGATCTCAGTCTCATTGTAGAGTGTTTGGTGATGAAAATGATGATAAAGTTTCCCACAGGTAGTTAATTCTATCCATGATTTGTGAATGCATATTAACTTCAGTCACAACTGGTGATCCTTTGTGACCTAACCATCCTCCATTTTTTTCTGACCTTTCTTGCAAATCCATCCTTGTTCTGGGTCTGTAGGCTTTTGTATAAGTCATACACAGTGGCGGCCTAGATATTCCGTCCTGGCATCACTAGTAGCTTGAGTAAGGGAGAGACAGAATCATTTATCATCTTGGTTACTCCTACTGGAAGAGTAATGCATTTATGTAGAATTTTTAAAATTACATTCTGATTCATTATGACTTCCCTTTGTCTTGCCAGATTTTTTTCTGTAACTTGGATTTGTAATCTTTGATTCTGCCTCTAGACAATATTATTAAGTACATAGCAGATCTGATTTGAATCATTATCCTTCTTTTCCTTATTAATAAACAAATTATTTTTTATCTGTTACCTCAATATACTTTGTTTACAGATATACACTGTATTTTATAGCTGATTTTTTTAAAAGACTACTTTCTTGTTTATCAAAGTCAAATGAAACACTTTCTTTAAAAGAGAGGCTTTTAAGTTTATTCATTCTATTTTTTTCCAAAGTACATATAATTGTCTTAATAAACTGTTTTAAAGTTAACCATCAACTCTGCATGTGAAAATTAAAGCAAAAATGGAATGTTTAGCCTCATCAACTTCAAAATTACTGTGTACTGAGGGAGCAGAAAGAAGATGTGGCCCTGCCCTCCCGGAGTGTTCGCCTTGGGCTGGGCGACTCACTCAGTCTGCACCTCGTTTACCATGCTTAACTACAGAGGAAGATGAGTTTTCTCCCTACTTAGATTCCAGATTATTTCTCAACTCCAGATTAATTGCTTCAGAGTAAGAAAACATTCTTTTTCTGCATATAAAAATGCATAAGTTAGTATTATAAGAAGAACCAGTTTATAAAATAATGTGGAGGCAGAAAATAACAGCTAATTCCTGCTAAATATCTAAGCAATTCATTAGTCCCTATTAAGTCCAGGTGCTTTAGTACCTTTTAGCAATTTACCCAGATAGAAGCTATCAACACACATCTGTTTAAAGTTAACAAATTTTATTTAAAAACTATGTTTCTCTGCGTAGATGATCAGCATTCTTTCCTTTAAAAATATTAAGATGATGGAGTTTTTCTTTTCCCTCTCTTCTGATGTAAAGTGCAAGGAATTTATACCAGAGAGGCTAACCACAACATTTGCAATGCCATCACTAATAATCACCATGGAAACTGGAGATCTGATGTCACACTGCCCGTACCATTTCCAAAGGGCAAATATAACTGTTGATAGCTACTATTTAAAAAGCCATTTAACACCCCCAACAGAATGAATTTTTTCTTTTGGCAATTTTGGCTAAGTATCAGATCCAATCATGTTACTGTCTCAGTTTGCCAAGCTAATTGCTATGCAGCAAGACGAACAACTATTCCCCAAGCTCCCCTGACTACCTTCGTCATAAGCAGTATTCTATTTGTGTTCTTTCGAGCAGAAAATTAATATGGCCATTGGCCAAGACTTGTACAAGGCTGATAGATCACACAATGATGGTGAGAAATGAGGAAAATTTCTGAATGGTTAATGATAGAAATCACTGAAGTCAGGGACTGATAGCCATTTTGTTTAAATCTATTAAAAAGCCAAAGAAGAAGGAAGGGAGGAAGAATTTAAATATAGGGTAGTTAAACAAGTCACAAAAAGATGAGATCATTCTTAATCATGATGCTCCGAGCTGTATCTATCGTTCCTACTGGTCAGAAAATTAGTGTGTGTGTTACTTATATCATCGATATGGCTTCCTAGGACTGAAATTAATGGTCTTGTACCCCAGAACAATAGATTAATAAAATCATAGGTGGGCAGAAAATAGTATTTGTTTTGTTTCATTAAACTACAAATGGCTGAGATTTACTTACTGCACCCCAGAAACTCACCTGTATTCCAGGCTACTACGCATCACCCTGGTTTTCAGGTGAAGGTTGTTTTATTCTTTGCATTATAATCTAATTGAAAAGGGTACATTTGTAACTAGGTCTGATAATGGACTCCTAATCCTTACCAAAATGCCTAGAAAAGCTTTCTTCCTTATGTCATATCTATTTGCTGATGGACACAGGAAGCCTGCCAAATGCAAACCAGTTTGTGGCACGTGTGCGTGTGTTAATATAGGACTTATCAGAATGGAAGGGGAAAGATTGTTTGCCCTTTTGTACTTTCTGCTTCAGTCCTTTATAAAAATTTATCTTTTTAATACATTATCCCCTAAATGTCCTCTAATTAAATGCACACTTTCTATATTCTGTATATTCTTCTGTTCCATTTTGGTATTCTAACAAGGATCGTACATGTTTCTTTTTTTGGTGCATGTTCCAATGGGATTTATCATTGTTACAATCTTTTTTAAAGATAATAGATGCAACATATGGTATTGCTTTGCTGTAAGAACTCTACTAATTTCAGCAGCATTATTAATCAGACTTGCCTTGATAACATAGAATACTACTTTGCTAGATAACGAATTAGCTAGATGTTTGCTAATTGGTGTCTCTGTTGCAGTTGGCCCGTGGAGGCATTGCTGCCTAGCTCCTCTCCGGAATCTTTATTCCACGGCTTGCCATTTACTCATGTGTAGGTTCATCAGGTACCAGTTTGTAACGCCAGAATATCTATGTTAGTTATCTGTGTTAGTAATACCCCAAAACTTAGTGGCTGAAACAACAATCATGTATTATCTCACAGTTTCTGTAGATCAGGAATCTGAGAGTGACTTAGCTGGGTGCCTGTGGCTCCAGGCCTCACAAGGCTGCAGTCAAGGTGTCAGCCAGGGCTATAATCATCTCAAGACTCAGTTGGAGCTGAAGGATCCACTTCCAAGTTCACTGTGCAGTTCCTGGCAGGCTTCAGTTCCTCACTGAGCCACATGAGCCTCTCCAGAGGTCTGCTTGCTGCCCCCAGTGGGAGTGGTCAGAGAGGGAGCCCTTTGAGATGGAAGTCATCGTCTTTTTGTAACCTAACCTCAGGACCGAGTAAATGAGTCTAGCTCACTGTCAAGGGGAAGGAATTACAGCTGCTCCAGGAACACGGGTTGCCATCCTGCAGCTGTGTAGACTACACTGTAAGTTACCCATGGTAGCTTCTATGTAGATTCTCTATACTGCCTTTTAAGTTACGTGCTTTTATTCTTTGCTCCATACTTTGTTATTATCTTGCTATAGCTTTTTCAAAACATACAGAAGAACCTTTAGACTGCTTGGTTAGCAGACTCTGCTCAGGTATTCTCTGTATGTCCAAGGTGATGGAGAATAACATATTAATGTACTATATTAATGACTTGTAATAACCAACTACTTTGAAGAGCTAACATTCTGCAGATAATCTTTACTTATTAAAGCTTTGTAAGATTTTCTTTTTTTTTTTAACAGAACAGGAAAAAAATTCTCTCAATGATTGAGGGTCGTTGAGTTCATTGATTCATGATTTCAAACATTCAAAATAAAAACCTTTCCCCAGCTTTCTTTCAGTGTGCATTGTTGAGGAGTAAAATATTGCCATCCTACCAGGAGATCAATGAGATATAATAAAGTCTCATTTCAATAGCAAATGAGTGAAACTAATGAATGTATTTCCTTGTATTAACACTGGTAAGCATGTATCCAGCACTCAAATAGTTGATTAATTGAACCCAAACGTAATTAAAACAGTTTCTTTAATTAGTTTTTTTTCACTGATTTTATTAAACAATCATGAATCATCATCTCAGTCTTTTGTATCTAATCCAAAAAAATTAGATTTAAGTTTCAAAGAATTTAACATATTTTCTCTTTTCAAGCTTGACTGCGAGAGTGTGACATGGACTCAATTTTAATTTAGTTCAATAACACATTTCTGGCAATGTGTCCTAACAAGTAAGTTTCAAAGAACAGGAATGCCCTCCAGATAGCTAATTCATTTTCCTGCTTCAGACATGAAAATGTCTAAATTATTAAGGCAGAGTTTTTCTTTCCTTGAAGAATTCCAGGAGATAGAACTCTTCAATTTCCAGGCTCTTAGTACATACTGAGTAAATAACTTGATCAACTAAACTTCCTTCATTATTTCTTGCTTTATTAAATGACATTCATAATTCCATGTTCTTTCTTTGTTCAGTTGGAGTCACAACCCAGGTTATCTTGATTGTTTTTCCATGGACGTGAAGAATTGATTCAGTTCCCCATTTAAACAAGTATTCACATAGTTGAGATTAAGTGATCTTCCTTCTTTTCTTTTTCATTTTAAAAGTTTACTGTAAACTGTACCAAATAGGAAAGTTCAGTAAATGTTAAACAATGAATTGTTCCATCAAGGCCTATATCTCTTAGTTTGTTGCGGCTGCTGTAACAAATACCTTAGTCTGGGTAACTCATAAACGAAAAATTTATTTCTTACAGTTCTGGAGGCCTCATGACCTAATCACCTCCTAAAGGCCCTGCCTCTTAATACTGTTGCGTTGGGGATTAAGTTTCAACATAGGAATTTGGGGGGAACACACAGATTCAGACTATGGCACCCTGTAATCCCCACTCACGTCAAGAACATAACCAGCACCCAAAAAGTACCCTCCCAGTCGTAATCCACTATTCCCCTCTTGCTTCCCCCCCACCCCACCCCCCCCGGCATCCTGACTTTTGGTATTTTCTTCCTTATTTTTCTTTATCTTTTACTACCTAATTATGCATCCCTTAACTATATAGTTTAGCTTTATTATTTTTGTTGTCCTGGCTATTTTAGTTCAACATTATTGTGAGATTGAGTCACACTTTGTGTCACTATGGTTCATTCATTTTCACTAATACATAGGATTCCACTATGCAGATATCTCATAATTTATCTGTGTTAACTCTTGTTGGAAATTTGGGTAGTCTCTAGTTTAGGCTTATGAACATTCTTGGGTATATATTTTGGCACACATAAGCACATATTTCTGTGGAACATATACCTGGGACTGGAATTACTGGGTTAAAGGGAGTGCATATGTTTAGCTAGAAGATTCTGCCAAGTGATTTTCTAAAATGCTTCTACCAATTTTCACTCTCACCAGGAATGTATGAGTTTCAAATTGTTCCAATCTGGTGAGTGTGTAGTGGCATTTCTTTGTGGTTTCAATTTTCATTTCCTGTTGACTGAAGTTGACTAACCTTTTCATGTGTTTATTGGCCATTTAAATATCCTGTTTTCGTGTGTGTGTGTGTGTGTGTGTGTGTGTGTGTATGTGTGTGTGAGAGAGAGAGTTTTTCTCAAATCCATAAGACATTATCATTCAGTCAATATTTATTTAAACGTACTGGTATATTTACGACTTTGCCAGTCCTTGCTGCATCTCTAAAGTAGTTTATTCGTTTTCATTGACATATAGGACTCTGTCATATGGTGTCCCACAGTTTATCTGTTTTACTATTGTTGGATATTTGGGTAGTTTGCAAGCATTTCTTGACTGTTCGTTATTACTCATTTATTTAACAATAATCTGTTGGTAGCAAATTGTTCCAGTTTTAATTGTATGAAAATGCCTTTATTTTTCTTCATGCTTAAAGGAAGTTTTTACTGGGTATAGAATTCTACGTTTGCAGTTATTTTCTTTCAGCATTTTGAATCTTATCTTCCCACTATTTTCTGACTTTTTATGTTGCAGGTTGCAGTCAGGAAATCAGCTGTCTGACTTTGAGGATAGAGAGCCCTCAGGCTTCTTTTATGGATATTTTTAGTACCATCTTTGTTTTTTCAGACTGTCTTTGTTTTTCTCTGGTTTTATATGATGTTTCTAGGTATGGATTTACCCTGCTTGATCTTCCTTGGGCTTCTTTCATCAGTGAATTGATTTTTTTAAAATCCATTCTGAGTAATTTTCACCCTCTAACTCATATATATTGACTCTATCCCATTCTGTCCACCTCTCTTCCTGGGACTCCAGTTAAACATATTTTAGACCTATTTATTGTATTTACTGTGTTTCGTATCCTCTTCCCCACCCACATTATTTTGTTTCTCCATGCTTGGTCGTTAATATGATAGTCAACTGCAAGGTTAAGTCAGAAGAAACTAACTCAGCTGTATCTAATCTACTGCTAGGTCCTTAGCCCATCTATTGATGCTTAGTCCCACTTATTTTACTTTTTTATTTTTATTTTTATTTTTTGAGTTAGACTCTTGCCCTGTTGTCTGAGCTAGAGTGTAGTGGCGTCACCATAGCTCACTGCAACCTCAAACTCCTGGGCTTAAGCAGTCCTCCTGTCTCAGCCTCCTGAGTATCTGGGACTACCAGCACATGCCACAACACCTGGCTGAGTTTTATATTTTTTGTACAGACAGGGTCTTGCTATATTGCTCAGGCTGGTCTCCAACTGCTGGCCTCAATCAGTCCTCCCACCTTGGCCTCCCAAAGTGCTAGGATTATAGGCATGAGCTACCATGTTCAGGCTTTATTTTACATTTTAAATTCTCTGATTTCTGGTATTTTTTCAACTCTGTAATGTCACGTTTTATAGTTTCCATTTGCTTTTAGACATCTTTAAATTCAGCTTCTATCTCCATGAACATAGTGAGCAATAGCTCTTTTACAATTTATGCCAAATGTTGGAGTCCCTGCAGTCTTTTGTTTTTTGTCATGTTGTCCTGCCTCAAAGTGTACCTCATCATTTTTTACCCTTTCCTGAGCATTCTATATGAGAATTTGCTTTCAAGAATACTTTAATGCCTAGATGATGTTAGCTTCCTCCAAGCAGGAGCTATTTCCTTTTGGCAGGCATCTAATAGCAGTAATTGTCCCGGACAAGGCTTATGGTTTATCTGGGTCATCTAGATGTCACCCTGGCCCCGGGAGTCCCTCCCCCTCTGCAAAGTGGAGCCTCTCAGAATACAGTCCCGAGTGGGGACTGCTCTGCTGGGGCCTTATCTGTTCACAGAGTCTCTCATTACCTGCCGGTGTCATCGGACCCTTTCCTGTGATTTATTCTCCTGTTTCTTACTGAGCCCTGTTGTTGAAATGGAAAGAAAGTGACTGTGCTTCAGTTTCATATAGTGATTTATCAAACAAAGGACATTGAAAAAAATGGACACAGATACAGGAGGTGAGTTGAGTGAAACAAGCTGAGGGTCCCTTCTGCACTGTGACTGAAGGGATGTGCTTTGCCAGTGCAGACTTGTCCAAAACTGGAGTTGGGGAAGGCACGTCTGGCCGGGCACGCCTCTTAGCACAGGTGCCATGGCACGTTAGAAATACTTAGGGGCCAAAAGAAGAAAGGAAAAAAATACTTCGGGCCATAGGACCAAGCAGGCTGGGTCTGAATTACAGTTCTACTTCCTAGCACTGTGACCTTGAGTTGTGACCCATTCTGAGACATTTCTCCTAGGAGAGTAATTTCAAAGATCTTGTTAAGTTTTAAATAAGTTGGTGCATGGAGATTCTCTAGCATGCAGTGCCTGGTATATTTAAATTCTCAAAGAAGCTCTTCTTCCTCCAGCTTTATACTTTATGTACTTCTTTTCTTTCTAGTCACATTCTGAAGGGTAGAATACTTTAGTCACTCAACTGTCAAGCTGTTTCTTTTTTGTGAGATGGAGTTAGTCAGAATCACAAGCGAGGTAGCATTTAGGTTCATTTCCTGTTCTTGGTTTATTTTCTGTTTTAAAGGAAAAGCGTACTTATTCTTGGTGTTCTGAGACTCGGGTGTGGAACCTGTCCCCTGGGGGGAAAGGCCGTGGTGACCTGGAGGAGCAAAGCGCCGTGTAGCAGCCAGTTCAGGCACCGCGTTTCTTGTCGGCCCGTCCCCTCCCTGGTATTTTCTCTCTCTCTGAAATAGAATCAGAGCAGAACCTAAGTAAACATCTGAGCTTGTTCCATTTTTATCTTTGGTTAATCTTTTTGAGGTTTTGTGATTTTATTTCTCATTTTTATTAAAGAGCTTGAGCATGTGAAATGAACCTGCTCTTGTAGCCAGTGGCCCAGGCGGTTGGCATGTGCATTTTATGTGATTTCCTTCTGTCCTCAGTACTTGGAATAAGCAAATGTGTGCCCTAAGCAGAATGGTGCACACCTGTCGGCGAGGGAGGTGGGATCAGAATGCAGAGGAGTTCTTCCCCAGTGTGAGGGGCTTGGGCTTGAGGACATTTGGTTCCGAAGAACAATCAGAGATGCTGTGGCCCTGGTCTCCAGGTTGGGCAGCCAGCCTGGGAGCAAGAAACTAGAGATCCTGCTTGGGAAAGGGCTTTCCCTCCACACGCCGAGCAACTCTGCTCCTCTCATCCCTTCCGGGAGCAAGAGTGTCCTCTGCCTTTAATCTAACTGCTTTCCCTGGGTCTGCAGGTGCTGTAAAGTACACAGCTGAAACCATTTTAGTAATTTTTCATATACACAGTAAAGCTTATGCACACATTAAAAAGTTTATTTTCTTCTCCCTAAAGAGGTGTGTGTCTTGGGGCAGAGGTGGAGGGTGGGGAGGTCATCACAGAGGCCAGTCGCTAGAGCGCAGTCTCAGAATGCCAGCCTAGGCACTTTGCATGGTATTCTTGTTCACCGTATCTCCTTTCATCATCATCGAAGCTGGCAGAGTGGTGAAGGTGACAGTATTTGCCTGCCTACGGAGGACATGGTAAATTCTGCTTGTGGGTGAGGTACCAGGGAGGATAGAACAAAGCTGGCGTTTAGACCCCCTGCTTCTTCCATGTTGTGCTAACCTCTGCAGCCCGGCACCCTGAGGACCGCTGCACGGAGCGATTGGATTCCTGCTCGTTCCCCGCAGCCCGGGGATTTGGCAGGACCCCGCAGGCGATCGGTGGAGGGCTGCACGCTCGGCCTGCAGGATGGGAGCAGTTGGGCTGAGGGCTGGGAGACAGCTGTGCCGCCCTGCGCACGTCAGCCCAGGAGGTTGGCTGACGTCAGCTCTGAAGAGTAATTGTTTTTTTTGGCTGGCTAACAAAAGGAAAGTTACTATGACGGAGGACTTTCTAGGAGCCCTGCCAAACCTGGAGAGGAGAGCGGAGCAGAGTAAGGCCGTCACCCAGCCCGGGCGATGGCGTCCCCCCCTCTAAGCTGGCTAAGTGTAGGCACCGATACCCTCGCCAGCCTCCTCTGCAGGCTGTAGAAACAGGAAATCATTCTTTCAAGAAACTAGAGGTACAAAGAAATACAGATGGGGAGTATTTTTGTTCAGATGTTTAGGTGAGAAAAGGCTGGTGTCCAGGCGGCTGGAGGTCAGTCTTCCTCCCCAGGACACGTAAAGCTGCTCAGAGGCCCGGAGGGAGCTTCCCACGCGGGGCTGCTGAGGGCCGTTGAAAACAAGGGCAGGAGCGCAGCAAACAACGTGGCTCTTTCCTTCCAGAGGCCCATGGTGAGGCCGGAATGCCTCTGCCCAAGGTGGGAATAGTTTCTAGGGCACACCCCTATATAAAGGGGAAAGTAGAGGCCCAAGGAGCCTGTAGGCTCAGTTGGAATCATTACTGAGAAATGCTTAGATGCACCCCAGTAAAGCAGCATGCCGGGATCATCAGGGTACTCTTGATCGTTGAACTTTGTCATCCCAGAGCTGTCTAGTCCCGTGTTAGGTGTAAGGAACTGCTTCTGTCTCCCCTCTGCGGCCATTTGTGGTGGACAGGTAGAGGTAGGCTGGTGGCATGTTTTTGGAAGTAAAGCACTTAGGCCAACAACTGCACGTCCTCAATCTGAAAATTGGACTGTCATCTTTATTTGGCACAGGACGTATGAAAGAGCAAAATTAAACATGCGTCCAGGAACTGAGCTGAGCAGAACAAAAAGGAACCGTGAGAGATGTTTGGTAGCTTCGCGCGAGTAGAAAGCTGGAAGCACTCGCAGTCTGGCGGGTGGACGGTCATCGCTGAAGCCGAGCGGCGGGCATAGGGCAGTTCCGTATACCGTCCTCTCCTCTGTCGGATGTTTGACGATCTCCAGGACAAATATTTTTAAGTCCTTTGAAATGGTGTCTGTTTTGTAAACGTGGAAGAGAAATATAAAAAGCCAGAAATATTTCTGAATGATTTGGAGGCAGTTTTTATTAGATAGAAATCATAGTGTAAATCAGGAAGCTGCCTGTACGTCTCTTAGCTAACAAGATGGGAAATTGGTGACTACGTCAAGAAGTCCTGCCCTTCCTCTCGCTCAAATCGAATCGTCCCCAGTCCTGGCACCTAACATAGAGCGGACTTTTTTAATACATCCTCCAGGAGCACATTTCTTTGTATATACACAGCAAAACTAGGGGAACAGAGTATAATAGATCCTCAAACAGTTACTGCACCTTGGTTATATGCCAGGCACTGTAATAAGCCCTGCTGGGAGAGGCCGCTGGCATTAAAGAGCTCTGTTCTAGGAGGGGAGACAGACTCATACGGAAACAAAGCCCAGTGTGGTCACTAAACAGTGGGACGCATTAAGCTGCACAGCCAGCGTGGCGGGAGAAGGCTATGAATCGTGGTAGGGGAAATAGTCCCCTGCAGGTGGTGGTGTCCCAGTGGGGCTTGGAGGACGAGTGGCAGTGCGCTTGCAGCAGGGGCTCCTGCCGAGGGCAGTGGCGAAGCCAGCGCCGTGGGCTCCCGACGCTGATCCTGGACTGTAAAGCAGTTGGGTCAGTTGTGGAAGGAACTAGAGCTGAGGAGTCTGGGCAGGAGAGACTGTATCGGGCTAAGGAGTTGGAGCTTTATCTCGGGTTATGCCGTTAGCTACTCTAAGCAGGAGGGCGGGGTGGTCAGAAACGTCACTGTGAATTCTAACTTTAAATGGTGACTTGACCTGTGTTTGTCTCTTCCTGTCCTCAAGCTTGCTTGTCAGGTATGATGTTTTATGATATGATATTTTCAGTTAGAAGTATCAGAAAACTGAACTCAAAATTCAGCCCGACATGAATGAACCTTGAAGACGTTGTGCTGAGTGAAATAAGCCAGTCACAAAAGGACAAACACTGGGTGATGCCACCGATACAAGGTCCCTAGAGTAGTCAGATTCGTAGAAACAGAAAGTAGAAGGATGCCAGGGCCTGGGAGGAAAGAGTGGGAAGTTCGTGTTTCCTGGGAGTGGAGTGTAGGCCTTGCACGGTGAAAACAGTCCCGTGGGCGGATGATGGTGGTGGCTGCCCCACAATGTGAATATACTGATAATAATGAACTATATGCTTAAAAATGGTTAAAATGGTAAACTTTTATCAGAAATATAATTTGGCCTCTCTTCCAGGTTCCTGACACAGAGCTCCTAAAGCCCTTGTAATCTCCTGAGTTATAGGGGTTCCTAGGAGCATCTTTTGTTCTAACAAGGCAACTCTCAGTGGCTCGTCCGTGGGGTCCGGTCACCAAAGGACCAAGCCAGGACTAGCAGCTTAGAACGTTCAGTGCTCTGGGAGGGAGGGGCTGGAGATTGAGTTACGCCTACATGATGAAGCCTTCATGAAAACCCCTAAAAGACGGGGTTCAGAGAGCTTCTGGCATGGCAGACACATCCACATGCAGGAGGGCAGTGCCCCCCATCTTAGTGGAGACAGAAGCTCCTGTGCTCAGGACCCTGCCGGACCCCCCCCGTAGGCACCTCTTAATCTGGCTGGCATTTGTATCTTTTATCGGATCCTTTCATAAACTGGTAAACTACGGAAATGTTGCCCTGAGTTCTGTGAGCCGTTGTGGCTAATTAGCAAACCTGAGGAGGGGGTTGTAGGATCCCCCGGTTTGTAACCAAGTCTGACAGAAGTTGCGGGTAACCCAGGGACCTGCCACTTCGATTGGCATCTGGAGCTGGGGACAGCCTGGTGGGCTCGAGCTCATACCCCGTGGGGTCTGCGCCAGCTCCGAGTCGTCAGCGTCAGAATTGAATTAACTTGTGGGACACCTGGTTGGTGTCTGGTGTCCACAGGGAGCTGGAGAATTGCCCGATGTGGAAAACCCACACTTTCTCCTCAGCAAACCCACTTCTCTGCCACCAACTTATGAGGAAAAAACTGTTTTCCCATTAGCCCTTCCATACTCTCCGCACTTCTGACACTGACGTGAGTTCCGCGTCCCCTCACTGCTGGGGCTGCGTGGAGATGCCACCTTCCCCGCCTCTGTCTTTCACACTCCAGGAAACCGGAGCGTCGCCTGGGCTCATTTGGAGCGTGGGCATCTCACACATCAGTCCCCTCTTCCCAAGCACCCAGAGTGGCTCCGTGGTGCCAGCAGGATCGTAAATCTACGGGCTTGAAACAGCCTGCACACTTGCTCCTGCCTACGAGTGTGTGTGTCAGACACCAAGGAAAGAGACTTGTTTCTCTCTACGCAGCAGTTTCTATATTTTCATGCAGCTTGAATGCAAAGTAATAAAAATGTTCCAAACTTACTAAACAGAGGCTCTGTGTGGAAGAGAATTTGGTTTGTGGATGAGAGGGGCAGGGTATACAGTTGACAGAAGCACTTACTGATTTTTAAGGGCTACTGAAGTCGCACTGATTGGACACTTTTTTTTTTTTTTACTTTGTTTTCTCTGCAGGGGTCGGCACCAGGAATTATTATAGGAAGATTGGCTACAGGTTGCAGGGCCCGTACATGGTGAAGATGCTGAGATAGTGGCCACACCAGGCCACGTTTATGCAGCGTCCTCCCGGGCAGAAGATGGGGGGTCGGGACTCCTTGAGTGCTCAGCGGAGACTGAGCAGCGCAAATGGACGGCACTGTCCCCCGGCAAGGGGCCTTCACCCTCATCCTTCCGCTGTAGAAACTGGAAACTGCTTTCAGGGCTGGGGCTGGACATCTGCTGACCAGGCCCCTGAGCTGCCCTCTCCTGTGTGTCCCCAAAATAGTCACTTCTGTTTTTGAGGCCTAAATCATTTATCTAGTTTCTAAATTCTGCATGAGGCCCGCAGGTGACCCATTTTGACTCAGACACAGTGACGAAAGAAAACTAATCAGCTTGTCTGGACACCATAACTCATGAAATAAAACTATGGTTGTCATTTGAGGAGCAAACTTAGGAGTAGGTTATGTATGTACTCTAGGGACAAAAAGTCAGATTGGAGCATATGAGAATTGTCACACTCTGATCTCTGGCCTTTAACGACATACGCATTGGCACACAAGAAAATGAGCTTTTGTTTTGGTGGAAATCCTGTTACAGTGCTGATGTGTTGAAATAACAGTGTGACGGGGAGGAGGAATTTCGGTGGTGGCTGTGTGTACAGGCCTGACGACACCCGGCTACCAGCCTTTCCCGGCCGGGAGTCTGCCGTGCAAGACGCGCAAGAGGTTGTATTGCTCATTTCTTATCGTCTGTGTTTCCCACACTCGGCAACTGCGGAGCAGCGCGGGCAGCCGCAGCGCGGAGCCCAGGAGGCGCTGGCTTTTCTGTTCACTCCTGGGCAGGTACCGTCTGACGCATGTGGCCCCCAGTCAAGATTCGCTTCTGCAAAAGCCATTCCCTGCATTTTAATTCTTTAGTGTGGGTTTTGGTTTGTATTAAATGGAGAAAAGTAAGAGTTCAAGTTGTATGTGAAAGCAAAGAAGTGGCAAATGGGATTGGCTTCTTCGAAGGCTCATCTGGTAGATGTGCCTCTTTGGAACTTCCAGGTGATCTACTTGGGTGACTTGGCGCGGAGAGGATCACCTCCCAGATGAAAGGCAAGGTTTAACCTCGGGCCCCTTGGCCCCTGTGGCATTTTGTAAAGAGTGTTTAATGGAATTGATTCCTCTAAAAGGATCTGAAAATAAAAAGTCTTTAACATACAAAGAGTCATGTGGGTTTTTTTCCTCCCCCAGTAAATGCGGTGACATTTGCGGTGCATTTGCATGTTTCTGTTTCCAACCTGTGACACTGCTCGGTTCCTCGGGGGCGCTGCTTGCCGTCCCGTTAAACTGCCCCAAGGCAAATGGCAGCAGCTTTCTCCTGGGCTGGCTGTGGGAGCCACCGCTTTCCACGAGTGTCATTTAGGGAATTTAGCTGCTTCTCAATTATGGTTTTTTTTCCCCTATAAAAATAAAACTATTAAACTAATAAAGCGTACACTATGCGGGCTGTTACACCCTCGTTACTGGAGGGAGAAGCAGCAGGCAGGGCCCTGCAGTCGGTGTCTGGGCCTCCGTCTCCTCATCTGTCCTGGTCACCTAGACTCTCATGTACAAGAGGGTCCCTTGTGAAACAGTAAAAAAAGGCAAGCACGTGTCAAGTGTATTTTAAAAGGTGACAACTTGGAGAAAGATTTCACAATAAAATGCAATTGCGCAGGAACTTGCACCCTTCTAATGGTTCTCAGCCCTCGTTTAATCCCGATTCTCATGTCAGGATCCAGCATCCCTCTTTCCAGCCCATCCGCAGCCTTCGCTGGGGTGAGTCCCTTGTGGCCTGTGTGAGGCTGCAAGAGTTGTGAAGCTTCGCCAGGTGTCGGGGCTTCTGCCACTAGAAGCTTCAGCTTCTCTCTTGACTGCCCAGGGCTTGTCCTGGCCCCCCAGCACCCTGTGCTCTCCGGCCAGTGGCCGCCTCAACGAAAGACCAGCTGGGCACATCCTGGTGGCCTCAGCGCGAAGCCATCACAGATGCAGCTGGAGTCAGGTCTGGGTGGAACGACTCCTTAGCAACCACCCGGGGCCAGGCAGGTAGCGCTGCCGTAGCCCGGCCTTGCCCGATCTCCTGAAGAGTCTAACAAAAAGAAAAAAGATCACGCCGGATCAAAACCAAACCAAAACGTACTTGAAGAGACAATGAGATTTCAAAACTACATTATCACCAAGTGAAAGGGCCTGGTGAAGCCCCGAGTGCCTCAAATTGGGGGATGGATGGACCCCTTTTTCCTGTTTCCCATCACTACTGACCCCAAAAAGTACGACTTAAAAACCGAAGCCAGTTCTATGAAAACATCTTTCAAACTGCAAATTTTCATTGCCAAAGGTGTTTGGGTTTTGGGGGTTCTTTAAATTATTTCATTAAAAACACAAAATTTTGTTCCTAAAGAACTCACAGACCCCCGAGTTGGCAAAGAGCTCGAGGTCTGGATTCTGGCTGAGCCCCTCGTTAACTGTGGAGCTTTGAGCAGACCCCTCCCCTCTCTGAGCTCTAGCTTCTCCCTTTGTAACAGGAAACGGACACCCATTGCTCACGGCAGGCAAGTGCGACAATCAAATGTCCTATGTGAGAAGCATTGCATAGCCTGGACATTGTGTCAGCAGCTGTTACTGCTCTTACAGAGTGGCTTCTCTGCTGGCGTGTGACCCCGGGAAAGTTAGCTCTGCTAGTTTCTCCATCTGGAAATGGGAGTGACGGTAGACCTACCTCACACTGTGGCGGTGACGATTGAATGAGCTCACGTGGGTAGGGGTCTTAGGACAGGGGCTGTCACACAAAGCACACTAGAAAAGCACTGTTATTACTAGGATGTGACAAGTATGATGTTTGGCCCATTTCTTCTATGAGGGAGTGTTGTACCTGCTGACGATAGCATTTCTGATTTTTTGCTAGAATTTCTGGATTTTCCTAGAAGCTGATGTCAGAAGAATAGTATCTGGCGCTCAAAGATACCTACCTCCTCCTCTATTTGGTCTATTTTATTCATATCAGTCTAGGGTTGCAAATCCATGCCTTAGGGGCCCAGATACTAGCTGAGATTGCAGCAGCAATAACCATTTTCAAAGACTACTGTCATTCCGGGGGCTTCCCTGAAAGCTGTCTGATGTCACACGGTTGCTGCTCTCTTCCCCGTGTGACCTGGTGGCTGTGTCCACTTAGGGAGTCCCTCTAAGGGAGCGTGGCAGCCTTTTGTGGCAGGGCTCAGGGGCGGGAGGGACATATTCCTGGATATTGGAGTCGTGTGCACCAGCAATACGTTAGTTTTGGAACTGCCTTCACAGAATGAAACAGTTTATAAACTTTTTAAAGAAACTGATTTTAACATAGACAAATCATCATATCCATGCCTGTAAGCAGCAGCAAACCGGCTGCTTCTCTATATCCTACTTTAGTCACTATTACCCGCGTGTGCAGCTGTATCGCCTGTCTTTGTCTCGAGGGACCTAGAATCCCCTTGCTGTCCACCCGGAAGATTCCTGCTCCTCGTGCAGGAGGAGGAACGGCCATTGGTTGAGCCTCCGGCCCTTCGCATTCTGATCTCCAGAATCCTCCTCGCCGTCCCCAAGGTTAATGAGTCTCTGCTGTTTAACACATGAGGACACAGGCTAGTGTCTTTGTCTCTGAGGCAGATGTCACCAACAGGGCCACTGTGGTGTCCAGTTGTGGTCAATGCTAAAATGTCCAGGGCTCGCACACTCTGCAGTGTGGATAGGACCCGGAAGCAGCCCAACACAGTGGCCCTGGTCTCAGCCACTAAATGCTAAGATTCGGGTTTCAAACTGGAGTCGGCGACTCTGCCCTTGTCACTCCACCCTGCCACTGTTTCCTTTTTTAGGAGAAAAGGTTTCGGTCAGCTTGCATTGAGAGGACACCAATAGGAGTTGAACGACAAGTTTGTGCCTTTGTATTTGCATTTTGCCCTCACAGCAACCCATGAGGGAGGACCTGTCACCACCCTCCCAGGAGGTACAGTTGCAGGCAGGGGAGGCGGCTGGTTTCATCAAGAGCAAATGCAAAGTAGAGAAAGTCTGCTCTTTGCATTAAATGAAAATAGCTTTTGGGGACTCTAAAAATTATGTATGCTCATTATAACAAATGGAAGTGAGACAGAAAAGCACAAAATAACCTGAAATCCCAGCATCAGAGACGGCCGTGGTTAACATAGTGATGAACGTCCTCCCAGCCCTCTCTCCCTGCACACACGGACACACACACACACACACACACACACACGCACACGCCCAGTTTTACACAAAACGGTCATGCTGTGTGGGCTGCTTTGCCACCATTTTAGTCTACAAGATGTAAGGTGAGCATCTTTCCATTTCAACACGGATCTGCTTCACCCTGTGTAATGACTGCCTGACAGTCCGCTGTCTGCAGGTGCCACAGTTGATTTAAGCAGGTCCTTTGTGTCTCATAACCGTTTATATTCCCGTTGTCACAACACCTGAAATCAGGTGTGAAGTGTGAGGGGCTCCACGAATCTGTCAACTCAATCTTAAGATTTGCTTCTTTCATTTCCTTTCTACAAGCATTCACTCATCCGAGGCTGGTGTCCTTTGTGTCCCTCCCTGCTGTTCTGTCCCCAAGCCTTTCAGCCCTCCATTCACAGCCCGCCTCGGGGGCCTGGGGGGGGGGGCCCACCTGTCAGGCACTCGGCCTTTTCCATTCAGAGGCAGCGGCACGTTCCATTGTGAACAAGTCCCATCACACGAAATGTCAAGACGCCTGTGCACCGGCAGGCGCTGGAGCGTGAACATCCTTTATTGAGGTTAGAGGTGACCGTCCCTTATCTTTTCTTCGCTGGTGTAAGCTCCCGCGACAAGTCAGACTCCTCCGCCAGCCGCAGCCCTGCAGAGAAGTTGTCCTCTTGTCTCAGGGCCCATCTTGTCTGCGAGGTTAGAACATGTGGGTGCCAGAGACAGTACCTGCTGTCACCATCGGGGCCAGCAGGGGATGGGCTCTCAGCGCCTGGACCCCCAAGACAGACACCTGGCTTCCAGACCTGCTCCGCCTCCGTCCCGCTCTGCGGAGAACAGGGTCTGGGGCACGGCGTGTCGGGGGTGCCGGGGCAGCCGGGGCAGTAGGCAGAGGGCCATCTACGTCTACCCGGAGAAACGAAGAAAGTGCAGGAGGAATTTGGGGAAAGGGAGGCGAGGATGCATGTGTTCCCACGGGGCCAATGACCCAGGGACACGGCCTGCTGAGGCAGGAGGGGCATCTGCAGGGGGGAGGGGCAGATGGGGCGTGGGCAGGAGACTGTCAGCAGGCAGCAAGGAGCGACATGACGTGGAGTCCTTGAAAAGTCTTTCCAGGCCGGCCGCGGTGGCTCACACCTGTAATCCTAGCACTCTGGGAGGCCAAGGCGGGTGGATCGCTCGAGGTCAGGAGTTCGAGACCAGCCTGAGCGATACCCCCTCTCTACTAAAAAAAATAGAAATAAATTATCTGGCCAACTAAAATATATACAGAAAAAATTAGCCGGGCATGGTGGCGCATGCCTGTAGTCCCAGCAACTCGGGAGGCTGAGGCAGGAGGATCGCTTAAGCCCAGGAGTTTGAGGTTGCTGTGAGCCAGGCTGACGCCACGGCACTCACTCTAGCCTGGGCAACAGAGCGAGACTCTGTCTCAAAAAAAAGTCTTTCCAGACCCTGAAATGCCCCAGGTGAGATGGAGGTGCCAGGGGGCCCTACAGCGGCACATCCTGTCCCATAGTCACCCCTGGCCACCTGGGCAGAGCTGCGGCAGGAGGGGAGGGAGGGTCTCCAGAGACCGCAGGAATTCAACCAACCGGAGCAGGCAACCTGTGCTGCCGCCTGTTTACAAGGCTCCAGGTTGGTGGCCACCCTGCTGGCTGAAACCAGCCCGACACACCCTGGCAGCCACAGATGGGCCCAAGTGAACTCTCCTCGCTACCATGCTCAGGTCTCCACCTGGCAGGGCTGGGAGGGCTACAGCGTCATTGCCTGAACACGTGACACACGTGCTGGCACACGCACTCAGCATGCATGCACAACGGGAACTGCCCCTGCGTGGGATGACACATCTTTTTCTTTCTCTACTACCCCATAAAACCCCACACCACTTTCCCTCCGGGAGACGCTGCTTTGGAGAATAGTCACGGTGCTCTACTCGCTGCAAGAAATTAAAACTCCTACTGATCAAGCCCCGTGTTCCTGTGGGGAGGCGTTTGTTATTCACCAGGAGAGCAAACCACGATCTTTCGGGTCACAGGAGGAAGAGAGCTGGACAGAGCCAGGTGGGGGCACCCCAGGCCTCTCCCACTCGGCCGGGGCCAGAGAGGAGCTGGGACCTGGGCGTGTGATCCTAAGTCTCCCTGAGACCCGCGTGGACTTTTAGATGCCTGAAAATGAGACTTCCTACGGCAGAAACAGGAGTCGTGGGACGGATCTGAGATGTCACGGGCAGGCTGGGGAGGCAGAGTGATGGGACCGTGTGAAGGCGATGCTGGAGGGAGGGAGGGAGGGAGGGAGCTGGTCCCTGTAATGCAAAGTGAAATGGAAGCTCCAGCCGAGCCCCAGGGAAGGGACCCAGCCCAGTGAGGCACCAGCCCTGGGTGGCCGGAGCGCTCAGACCAGCCTAAGCCTCTCATCCAGATGGAGAGTGGAAAACGTCAGGGGGAGATTAAGCAATCAGGGGAAGGATTTCTGAGAGCGTTTGATATGCTAGGAGACCCGCCCCTTTCCTTGAAGAGAAGAAGTGGCAGTTCCCCTCACCCCAACAGCCTTCAGCGGGACCCTCTGAGAGCCAGCTCTGTGTCCCTGCTGCATGGGCACAGGATGTCCCTCCAGGGAAACCCGGAAGGTTCTGACAGTGCCTCCAAAGGAAAGTGGGAGGAATAGAAGCAGGGAGGAGAGACGAAAGGGATCCCCCTCTCTCAGGAGTTGTCTGGACACAGGTGTTTGAGTGTCCCCGGGAACCAGAGAGGAGCCATGCGGGAGAGGGAGCCAGCGCGGGGTGTCCAGGCTTGTCCAAAAGGGCTTCGTGGAGGAGCAAAGAGGTCCCAGCAAGAAGAAACCAGAAGTGCCCCTCCCCCAGATTCCCAGGGCTGCAGAGGAGTAAATGGCCAGAACACAGGTGTGCGACCTTCTGCCCCTCTGAACCCTGTGCAGGACCCAGGGTGTGCAAAGCTGGCATAGGTGACGGCCATGCTCCCAGGGCTCCTCCCACCCTTGCTGCTGTCTGTCCCCAGCCCCCAGGCTTGTCCTCCAGGGAGTGGGGAGGGCGCTGGCACCTCTGCAGCAGCCCCTCCCTGGGAGAGGAAGAAGCCACAGCCTGGAAGTGCAGGTGTTACATGGGACGGCCGTTCTAATCATCGAGAGGCTCAAAGAGAAGGAAGGACACCTGTTACCTAACAGAGGGCACAAAAGGCTGGAGGCCCAGGTCTTCATTCAAGGGCTGGGGGGACAAAATGCAGTCGGCTTTTGAGAACCCTCCCATCAGCTAGACTTACTCAAATAACCGTGACATTCTGATTATGTACATTAGCAGGGCACACATGGACAACATTAGATTTCTATTTTAAATTGAAAAGGATATTTAACTATCATTTTTGTTTTAATAACGCATGACCTCCTTTAAAAACAGACACTTTTTCTTCTGTACTGAGATGTTGGTGCCAGGGGTGGAATTTGACATTTCTCTGGAACTAGATTCAGCCTGGAACCCTTCACCCGGGATTACCGAGTGGGTGAGGCTGTTGCCAAACACAGCTTGGGCTGTCTGCCACCCGAGAACCAAACATAAGAGGTGAGTGTTGGGCGATGGAACGGTGGCTTATTCAAGCGCCAGCAGCCTGGGGAGATAGCGGGCTATTGTCTCAAAGGCCATGTCATGTCCTCTGCTTCCTGAGCAACTTGTATAGGGAAGGGGTCAAGGAGGTCGGTGGCAGAAAGCAAACCTTTGTGCAAGTCATCATGACTTGCTCCATGGTTGTCAGCAAATACATCACCTGAGGGACCTTGTCATCAGCAGTCTACTGTGGCTCTTGATCGGTTTTCCCTCAAGGTCATTTTCTAATCTTGTGCCCGGCAGCCATGTCAGCAAGCAGTGGGTTAATTCTAAACTTTTAAGATAGAAAAAGCCTGAAGCACACTGGAAGCAACATGTCTTCCCGCTAGTGAGCCTGGCGTCATAGTCTGAGTGGCCCTTGGGGTGCGCTTACAAACCCCCACTGTCAGTCACTATTCCATTTCCATGGAAACGAGGCATCAGCGCCATTCTGGCTACTTCCTGCTGAATGGGGGCAGCGAATGGGGAGTTTCCAATACAGTAGCTTGGCATGATGGAGTAAGTAACTTTTAGTTCCTTTTTCCAGAGATGAGAATTAAAGGCTTACCAACAGCCTGATTTAACTATCTGCACCCCTTTTGGATAGAGCAAGTAATTATTAAAATTATTTTAAAAATCAAATAGCACTCAGTGATAATTAATAAAATGCTTAAACCCAGTTTAGCAATATCCGTAAGAAGAGATCATAGGCCATCTGGAATTCATGAAAATAGACTAGAAAACTAGTCACCTGCTGCCTTAAACATAGAACTATGTTCATCTAAGGTGTGTTGCAACCAAGTGGTTTGCTATCGTATTTTTTCCATGCTAGTTTCAATTTGTGAGGATGGATTTATGTAAGTGCAGCAAGAGGAGTTAATTATCATTCAAATTCCTTGTTCAGCAAGCGTATAGTCTAGAGCTATTCTACTGTCTAAAACTATCCAGGCTAGTGAATCTAGTGAATTTTGAAGATTAAGGAATTAGCAGTTTCATTAGCTATTATGATTATGGTCTCGCTTAAAGGAATATTTCAGGTCCCATCTCGGCTGGCAGCTCCAGGTCGTGTCTGGTTTTGGTGCTGCCTGCTTTACTCGACAATGTGTATCCACAGCTTGATACCTGCAAGCTCTGAAGCAGCATGAGTGGTTGACAGCACATCATAAGGCCTCTTCCGTTTCTGCATCATTTGTTGCTTGGGACCTTGTTCTTTCCATATTTTTAACAAAAAACCTGTGTCCCAGATCGAAGGGGTGAACAGGTTCATCCACTGGAAACACCAACATAGACAGAGCAAACTGTTGGGTGGTGGTGAAGACCTGGCCCATCTGCTGTACTTATTATCTTCAACTCATTAGTTACATGGGGGCCAGCGAGAGCCCTAAGGGGGTGCCAGGAGGGTCTCCCAGAGACTCATAGGGGCTCAACTTGAGCCCACTTTACGGGGCCACCCTGATCCTGAGCAGAGCAACAGGTAATGCCCTGTTCCATTTTAAGTCTGTTTCTTAGCAGAGTTTGGCTCGAGTCTTGTTTAACGTGTGGTTCATCGTTTCTGTTCTACCTGCAGACTGTGGTCTCCATGACGACTGTAACTTCCACTTGGTCTGCAGGGCACTACGTACCCCCTGAGCAACTTCAGACACACAGGGAGGGCTGTTGTCACTCTGAATGAACTATGGCAGTCCAAATCGGGGAGTGATCTCTTTTAACAAAGCCTTTGTGGCTTCCGTGGCCTCCACCCATCCGGAACACGTGTCTATAAACACGAGTAGAAACTCATCATTTCCAGCAGCCTTGGGCATCTGAGTAAAGTCCACTTGCCAGTCTTCAAAAGGGCAGATTCCCTTACATTGTACTCTTTGTTTAAGTGAGTAACAGTCAGTCTTAGGGCTACTGTAAGCTCAGGCTAGAATGCAGTGACAAGATCATAGCTCACTGCAGACTCCAACTTCTAGGCTCAAGTGATCCTCCTGCCTCAGCCTCCCGAGTAGCTGGGACTACAGGCATGTGCCACCACACCTGGCTGATTTTTCTTATATTTTTGTAGAGACATGGTCTCACTATGTTGCCCAAACTGATCTTGAACTCCAAGCTTCAAGTGATCCTCCCACCTCGGCCTCCCAAAGTGCTAGGGTTACAGGTGTGAGCCACCACACCTGGCCTGTTTGACATTTTTAAAGATGAAAGTTCAATCGTGTGTTTTCTGGCATTGTGATGATCGAGACACAAGCGTTAAAAATTATCCTAATGACATAAGGGCAGCATTGATCTGTCACACACCTCCCCCCTCCCCGCTCTTTGTAAAAGGGACACTGTCTCACACATTCTGTGCCTCTGCTCCCCTTGCCCCTACCCTGTGCCCAGTGCTGGCCCAGGGTCTGGGCTCAGAGCAGACACTCAATAATCTGGTTTGAAGGGGGTTCAGTCAAAACTCCAGTCTAGACCAGGGAGAGAGCCGAGGGAGAAGGGAAGAGGGAGGAGGGGTCAGGGTGAGAGCAGAAAGATAGAGGGGTGAGCCTAGGAGAGAAGAGTGGAAGTGATGGGAACAAGGGAACCGCATTGCTTGCCTGGCTGTCACCTCCCTGTCCACCAAAACATCGAGGAGCCCACTGGCCCCCACTCATTCAAGCCCAACCTCTGACCTCCAGGGACAAGGGGGCTCCGGCCTGGCCCGCCTCCCTGCGGTTTCCTCACTTTGCAGAATTGCTCAGCTCCACTTACCAGGCCCCCTCTCTGCACAGTCCTCACCAGCCTGGGAGAAAATTGCTTGTGTGATGACTCACAGGGAAGGAGCCATAAAACACTGACTCACCAATACCCCCTCCTGCCCGCTCAGTGGGTTCTGCTTTCTGTTTTCCCTTCCAGAGACAATTTAGGATCCGTTTCTGTGATCTTGGCCCCATACAACAGCTGCCGGCTAAACCCGAGCTCCGCAGTAACCTTTTCCCCAACTCATTGTTTACCTGAAAGTGGCTGTCACTGATAAATGCTGCGCCCGGCCTGGCTACTAACCGAGTTGAAAAAGAAAAGAAAATCAGATCAACGGGAGGACAGATCCGTGCTTGGCTGAGGCCCACGCTGTTTCTAAACAGTGAGCAAGAAGTTCATGCCCCCGCCTGAGACTCCAGAGAAACCTTTCTCCAAGAGGGTTTGAAAACTGTTTAAGAGTGATTGTGAACCGTGTTAACTTTGAAAAGGCCCACGCAAAGGGGAAATGCAACACGCTTTTAAGACATATTAAATCTTTTTGTCTAAAAAATGCCCAGCAATAATCCACATGCCAAAAAATGAATCTAGAAACAGACCTTACACGCTTCACAAACATTAACTCAAAATGGATCATAGACCTAAATGTCAAACACAGAACTATAAAACCCCTAGAAGATAACAAAGGAGAAAAGTTAGATGGCCTTGAGCACGTCAGTGACATTTCAGATGCAACAGCAAAGGCGTGATCCGTGACGAGGCAACTTGGCAAGATGGACTTTAAGATCGAAAACTTCTGCTTCGCAACACACACTGTCAAGAGTGTGAGCAGACAAGCCACAGACTGGGAGAAAATATTTGCAAAAGGCATACCTGATAAAGGACTTATATTCAAAATATACAAAGAACTCTTAGAGCTCAACAGTGAGAAAGTGAACAGCGTAATTAAAAGTTGGGCCAATGAGCTGAACAGACGTGTCTCACCAGGCTACACAGATGGCAAGTGAGTGTATAAGAAGATGTTTACACGTCCTTAGAGAATTGAAAGTTACAACAATATTGAGATAGGTACACACCTATTACAATAAAATGGCCAAAATCCAGGGCACCAAATACTAATGAGGACAAAGAACAACAGGAACTCTCCTTCATTGCTGTGGGAATGCAAAAACTAAGTGTACCATACATACCACACAGCAGGAATGAATGAAAACTTATGTCCATACAAAAATCTCCACACGAATGCTTATAACAGCTTTGATTATTGTTGCCAAGACTCGGAAACTACCAACACATTCTTCAGCAGGCAAATGGATAAATAAACAATGGTACATCCAACAATGGAATATTATTTGGTGCTAAAAAGAAATGAGCTATCAAGCCATGCAAAGACATGGAAGAAACTTAAATACATACGAGTAAGTAAAGGAAGCCAGTCTGAGAAGCTACATACTGTATGCCTCCGACTATATAACGTTCTGGAAAAGGCAAAACTATGCAAGCAGTAAAAAGATCAGGGGTTGCCAGGGGTTAAGGTAGAGGGAGGATGAACAGGCAGAGCACAGAGGACTTTTAGGGCAGCGAAACTGCTCTGCGGGATACCGTAGTGGCAGATACGTGTCATCATACGTTTGTCCAGACCTGTAGAATGTACAACACCAAGCATGAACCCTAATGTAAGTGACGGACTCTGGAGATAATGTAGGTTCATCAATTGTAACAAATGCACCACTAGGGTGTGGGGTGTCGATAATAGAGGAGGCTGTAGCATGTGTGGGGGCAGAAGACACATGGAAACTTTCTGTATTTTCTGTGAACCTAATGCTGCTCTAAAAAGTTAAATCTAGGCTGGTCGGTCACAGTGGCTCATGCCTGTAATCCCAGCCCTCTGGGAGGCTGAGACGGGAGGATTGCTTGAGGCCAAAAGTTCAAGACCAGACTGGGCAACATAGTGAGACCCCATTTCTCCAAAAAAGAGAAAAATCAGCCAGGCGTGGTGGCCCACACCTGCAGTCCCAGCTATTCGGGAGGCTGAGGCAGGAGGATCCCTTGAGCTCAGGAGTCTGAGGCTGCAGTGAGCTATGATGACGCCACTGCACTCCAATCCAGGCAACAGAGTGAGACCTTATCTCAAAAAAATAATAAAATAAAATAATCTATTTTAAAAACCACAAGGGAAAAGATTTTAAGAATAAATTAATACTCGAAGTGAAAAAAGATGCCCAGTGGATAAAGGAGCATGGGAGGGGCTGACAAAGGTTCCTGTGTGCTTTACCGTGTTTCATTTAGGAGTGAAATCGCCAGGCTTATAAGAATGAGTGTTCCTCCGTGGTCCTTGGCATTTCCAACAAAAACCTCGACTGCATGTCCCAACAACAAATGACCACAGGGATCCCCCGGGGGACAGTGAGGCAGATCGTCACACAAATCAAGCTCGGTCCTGACTCTGTCTTGGGACCCGTTGGAACGTGTGCGAGTTCTGCCCCGGCACTTTAACCAGATCATCAATGCGCAGCACCGTGTTCGTGGAAAATTGGTTTTCTCCTTGTATTTTTCCCCCGTTCTTCCCTCATTCTAATCAGCTCCGTTCTTGGTCTCAGGACGTAAACTTTTATCACCAGTTTTTGGTTGAATTAACAAGTGGATTGGCCAGACTGCGAAAAACATTAAGGAAACAGAAAATGCAGCCCAGACGGAAGGAGATGCTGAGCGCAAGGCGGCTCCGTGCCGGGCGTCAGCTGCCCGTGTCTTGATGGACGCCCACGGCATGGCATGGCGGCAACACCTGGGGAGCAGCGTCTCCACGGGGCCGGGCACGGATCGTGCACACAGCCAAGTGCGAGCAAAGAGAGCAAGTGCAGCCATGAAGGAATGGAAAAGGACCTGGCCGGCAATTTGCACAGATCCATGAATAACTAAAACATGCAGAGTCAAACGCATTTGCACGTGTTTGTATGCATCTCAGGTTACATATAAAGTACATGCATAATACACGTAGACACACTCATGGACACATATGTATTGAGAAAAAGATCAGAAAAAGTTCTCCCGGGTATGCACCCCTAGCCAAAATGAAGAAAATAATTTCAGTTATCATTATATTAATATTAATGAGCAAAATGATTGCAATGCAGTGCCAGCTGGTATGTTTCTTGGATGACAAGTTGTGCATGAGTACCTAACTTTTTGTTGTTCTGTTTTCTTGAAGTATTCTGTTGTTAATTACTCTTGTGAAATTATACACCGAATTCCACATCGATAATTATGCTGAATTTGTTCAGTTCCTCTGAATCTGGAATGGAAGCTATAAATGCATTTTTACTAATTTTGTCTTCCTTTTCTAAAAACAGCTGTATCGGGATGTAATTCACATACCACACAATTCACCCACTTAAAGTGTACACATGTCAATGGTTTTTAGTATATTGTGCAACCATCACCCCAATATTTAAAAAGTTTTCATCTCCACAAACAGAAACCCCACACCGTTTAGCGATCACTGTCTTGTTCCCCCATCTTCTCTAGCCCTAAGCAACCACTGATCTACTTTCTGTCTCTATAGATTTGACTGTTCTGGACATTTCGTGTAAATGGAATCATAATACATGATCTTTTGTTACTGGCTTCTTCACTTAGCATGATATATTTGAGATTCAACCACATTGTAGCATGAATCAGTACTTTATTCCTTTTTAAGGCTGAATAATATTCCACTGTATGGGTATATCCCATTGTTCATCCATTTATATCCTTCCATGGGCACTTGGGTTGTTTCCCTTCTGGCTGTTGGGATTAGTGCTGCAATGAACACAATTGGTGTACAAGTGTCAGTGTTTTCAATTCCTTTGGGCATATACCTCGAAGTGGAACTGCTGGGTTTTATGGTAACTCTATGTATAGCTTTTTGAGGAATCACCGTTTTCCACACTGGCTGTACCATTTTACATTCCCACCAGCAATGGGTTCTGTTCCTCCACATCCTCACTAATACTTGTTAATTTTCTTCATCATTACGATTATTATTAATATTACAGCCATCCTAGTGGGTATCAAATGGCATCTCATTCTGGTTTTGATCTGTATTTTCCTAATGACTAATGATGTTGAGCATCTTTTCATGTGCTTATTGGCTTCTTTGGGAAAATGTCTGTTTGAGTCCTTTGTCCATTTTTTAAATTGGGTTGCTTGTCTTTCTGTTGCTGAGTCTGTTTTTTCTTAATTGTTATTGTTTTTAGTCTAATTGGCCCTATCTGTTAGTAAGACCCAGAGGTGCAGATTAAAGTCACGTTCCCCACTATGACTGTAGCCAGATGAACTAGTCTTTGGTCTACGCTGCTGTTCTGTCGTCCTTAACTACAAATTCTGTGATTCTTATGTCATCTGAGGACTCGAATAGGGACTGAGATTCACTCTGTGCACCACTGTAAGACATCTAGTCAAAACATAATCATTGCTTGAATAGAGTTTGATGCAAGGAAGATTATTGTTAATTTTGTGAAATAAAGGGTCTAATCCTCTTTCAATAAAGCATTAACAGTGCTTTGAGCAATACAACTGCAGATAGTTTGTTTTCTTCCTACTGTTCAAAATGCCCCGCTTTAAAGACCACATATTTTTCATAATGCAAGAATTTTTTTTCTAATAATAGAGACATTTTATTGCCGTGAATAATTACTACTATTTCTCAGTTCCATGTCTCTAAACACTGGCTCAGCAGCAACTATCTATCTCGCTTTCAGGATAGTTCGCCTAATCAAAAAGTCAAGTGGAAAAAAAAAAATTGAGGGCTCAAATTTTTCTCTTTCATCCATCACTGGGTCGGCTCTGGAGCGGCAAAATGCAATAGGCATTTACTCTGAATGTCGACTTTCACCAAACTGAAGGGTGTGACCTGGGCACAGTGTAGTGCTTTCCTGAGATAAAATTCAGCAACTGAACAGAGTGGAGTCTATTCTTCTGAAAGCACAGTCAGGAATGCAGGATTCTGAGCCTTGATCCGCTATCAGCTGGCTGTGTAAAAAGTTGGGAAAAATTACTTCCCCTCTCTTGGCTTCCATTTATCTATAAAATGATGAGATTCGATTAGGTCCTTAAGGTCTTTCCACCTTCAGCAATCCATGAACCCCACTTGCAGAGGTTAACAGCCCAAGGAAATTGCTGTTTTGTAGAAAAAAGCCTCTTTTGTGTGCGGAAGAGCATGGGAGCCAGAAGAGGGAGGCAGGAGAACTTGTCCTCGAACAATAGACAAACTTACAAAGATGCGTGAGCAAGGATGTTCTTTACGGTGTTGTTTATAACAGTGAAAATACAGAAACAATGTGATTTTCCGACATAGGGGAAAAATTAATTATGATATAGCCCCAAAATGTAATGTTTGGCAATCATTTAAAATTATGCAGATCTGTACCTACTGACATGATTATTCATAACCTACTAAGTGGAAAATCTACTTATAACAAATGTGTAAAATGTACCTTTGTGAAATATGTATACCTCCACACACCTCTTGAAAGGTTAATGGTAATTATTTTTCTTTTAGTTTATTTGTAATTTCTCTTTTGCTATAATAAACATGCCTTCTTCGTATAATTAAACACACAGGGTATAAGTCAGCATTTTCTAGAGAAACAGAAGCAGTAGGAGATATACACACACGTTCACACACGGACACACACAACCAATGAGTATCTTTTATCTGAAATGCTTGAGACCGGAAGTGTTTCAGATTTTTCTGGATTTTGGAATATTTGCATATACATGAGACATCTTGGAGATGCAACCCAAAACTAAACATAAAATTCATTAATGTTTCATATACACCTTATACATACAGCCCGAAGGCAATTTTATACCATATTTTTAATAACTTTGTGTCCATCCTACCCATGTGCTATTTTATTACCCTTTCTGGGCATGCTTTGCACGGGGAGTCTGGGTGTTTGTGGAAAAGATATATTATGGCTAAGATGGTCTTTTCTTCCTTGGGGGATGCTGAATAAACTGTTGTGCACCTGTGTTGACTGCCACCCATCACACGAGGTCAGGTATGGAATTTTCCACTTGTGGCATCACATCGGCACTCGAAAAGTTCTGGATTTTGGAACATTTTCGCTTTTGGAATGATGGATGCTCAACCTGTATATATACGTATAAACAAAACCCATAGGTTACATACATGTGTGCACGTGAGATTTATTTTAAGGGTTTATTTGGCATGACTGTGGGGCTCACGAGTTCAAAAATCCATGAAACAGGCCAGCAGCCTGGGGGCTCAGGCAGCAGGGGATCCTCGGTCTTGAGGCAGAATTGCTTCTTCTCCAAAGAGCCCGTTTCTGATTTTAAGGCCTTCAACTGATTGGACGAGGCCCACCCGTTGGATAATCTCCTTTCCTTAAAGTCAACTGACTGTAGACGTCAGCCACATCTACAAAATACACCCCCCCACCCCGGCAACAACTCACTTCATGTTTGATCAAACAGCTGGGTGCCATGGCCTAGCCAAGGTGACACACAACAAACCATCGCACAGGAAAATTCTGACACCCAGTAATCAAGTATAATAAGACGGACACATGTCTATCCACCGGGCTCTCCGTGGGCCTGGGCTAGGCAGTCCGGTGCGATGAGGGCCTGTTCCTCCCAAGAGACCTGCGGGAGCCTGGGGGGCAGGGGGCACCTTTCTAAGCCCTGTAGATGGGGAGTCGCCCCTGTGGGAGGGAGGCAGTGTCTGCCCACGGCCAGCAGTGCCTGAGATGATGGCTGCCTGCAACTCTTCAGTCACCAAATTCACCAAATGCCTGTGAATCAGGGCCCCTGACGTGGAAGTGGGAACGCAGGACAAAGCCACAAGCAGAGCCAGGGTGGCGGAAGTCCCAGCTGTGTGAAGGAGTTTGGGTTAAGTTCAGCCAGACACCCCAGGGGTGCAGGAGCCCCCAGTGACAGCCAGTGTTCATAAATCCAGCCTGGGTCTCAACAGCCTTGCAGAGTTCCTTTCTCTCCCCACGCTGGGTGCGATCAAGCGGCACAGACTGATATTATTAATAACACACATTTCATATAGATTTTTAAGTCATTAACAGTTCTAAATTAACCAGCTGAATGATCTCCCCGCACGAAGGAGCAGGCACGGCGGGTGAGGGTTCCGGGCTATCAACTGACTGTTCGGCAGCAGAAGGTTAAAGACAGACATCAAAGAAAGTGAAATTTAAGTGCAAAGACGATATAGACACCAACGAAAGCCTTGCTGCTTCATTTGGGAGAATTACAAAGCAAAAGCAGAGGATCTCTGTGTGTTAATGTATTTTGGCAAACAAGGAGACAGGAGTTATTTCTTTTCTGCTTCTCCATCCTGGCAGAGGATACCCCAAAAGGCTGCCGACACACTCTCTGCAGGGCAGACAGCCCTGGCCAGTGTTTTCACACCTCTAATGCCTTTCTAAAAGCTGACGGGCACTGCATGTTTTCTCGTTGCCTCACACCGTTTTTGCAACGAGCATGCATTACTTTTATCACCAGCAAGAAAAGAAAAACATATATATTTTTTAAATCTGGCTGTGACTCCCGGTTTTTAAAATGCTAATTTGAGGACACATGCTTAGTCTCCCCTCTAATGCAAAAATCTTTTGAAATGATCCAATAGGTATTAATATAGGGGGACCTATCAGTAGCAAGACTGGGAAATAGAGAAGAATAAATGAGCCAGGAGCTCCGAGGATTTCCTGGAAGAATGGAAGCAGACGGGAGCAGGAAAACAGATTAGGAGAGTTTAGACTGCTACAATTTTCTAGAGGATGATTCAGCAGTATATTATAAATGTGCACACCCAGATCTGCGGCCACCCTGCCTGTGGGAATTTATCTCCTAAGGAAATGATGAGACGTGTATGAAGATGTACGTTATAATGATGATAGCCGTGTGTTCACTTTCTATATTTTCAAGGCTTGTTAAATTTTGCCTGTCCTTCAATTAAGCGTTTTCCATTCATGCACTTCATTCTAAAGTTGAAGCCAATAAAAAAGCATTTCATTCTGATCATCGTGCAAATATTCCATGCTGGGCTGGGTCATATGTTAGAATTACATTTATTGCTTAGTGGATTCAATTTCAAAATACCAGGCCACTTGAAAGAGAGTACATATAGCATCAATGACAAATATATTCCCTATTTTGACATTGGCTCCTTAAAATGCCACCTTAAAATGCTCCTTTAAAAATGCCACGTATTTATGTGTCTTACACATTTCTTGTGCAGTTTTTCCCTTATAATTTCTCATTTCCTTTCCTTTTTTCTTTAATTATTTGCCTTTATATTCCCAGTTTTTCCTCCCAGCATTTTAGTCATACTCTCCATTCTACTCCTGGTCCTCTTCTCCCTTGGGCACTGGGAATTCCAAACTCTACCACAAGCTGTCTCTCAGGGCTTTCCTACCTGCCCTCTACAGCTGGAGGCCACTAACTCCATGTTTTCTCCTCTCCTGGTTTACCCTCTTGTTTTGCTGGAAAACATCCTCAAGTAATTTCTTACGAAAGGTAGATAAATAAAATTAGAAATAAAAAGGGGACACAACTGCCAATGCTACAGAAACAAAAAAGACACACTGAATATATTATGAACAAATATATTAAATTTGAAAACTTAAATGGATCAATTCCTTTAAAAAAAAGTGAAGTCTATTAAAATTGATAATAGAAAACCTGAATCATCCCATAACCAATTAACAAACTGAATTTAGAGTTAAAAAAAAGATCTTTCCATGAAGGAGTCAGACTTTAATGGAAAAAAAAAAAAAAAACTACCAACCATTTTAGAAATGGAAACATTTCAGTCTTACCCAAACACTTCCAAGAAAGAGAAAAGGAAGAAATACTCCCCAACTTATCATATATCCTTTTATAACTAGCATAACCTACTCTCACCTTAATATCAAACACCAATGTCTGAGAAAGGAGAGTCACAGGCCAGTCTCACTCATATAAGTCCTGCAGTACAAATACCTGTTGCTCAACACAATCTCCACTCTTCTTCCTGGGCACATAGATTATATTTCCCAGCCTCCTTTGTGGTTTGTGTGACTGAGGGACTGTGTCCTAGCCAAGGACATGCGAGCAGAAGTGATGTGAGCAATTTCAAGCTGCCAGAGTAGGAGACTAGGAGACAGGGCTGAGGCCGGATGCGGCAGCTTGCAGAGTGGGTGCAGGTGTTAAAGTAAACAACCATCGGGCAGAAAACTAACCAGGGTGGCTGATAACCACAGGCAAGAACCGGCTTCGGCTGGCTTCTCAGTTATCTCTGACACTTTACATGAACTTTGGCTAATTACAAGATCATTTACATCATGGTTTTAAAAATTTCTCCATCCTTGAAATCACCATGACAGTTCTGAATAAAAACATAAAATAGAAATAAACCCAATTTTAGGAATTACTACCCAAATTCTATTTGGGTTCTATATTCCATTCCCATTAGGGGGTGTCACATGGATCATGACAGATGCCTCTAAATGATGGCATCACTGTGGATATTCCTACAGATTTGGAGGGCTGGTCCCCCTGTGCCATTTTCAGAAAGTTCCTATGGGTTATTCTTCAGCCTGTTTTATTCCCTTCAACAACTGTTCATCAACCCCAAACTAATTTCTTATCAATTATCAATACTGTGGTCCAGATCACTTTTGACACTAATTTACTGCTTTGGCAGAATTAAATACTTAGTTTACATATTAGCAGCATCCTTGCCTGGTCTAGGCTTTCACCCAATGTCTGGACGTTTTATAGCTGACCATTACATGTTCTTAGAGGGACATGAAACTTGCACTGCTTTGGGCCTCTGAATTTACCGACCTTCAGGTGGGCTGTCATAGCGGCCATCATGACTGCTCCACCATTCCCGAGAAAAGCCTTCCACTGGCGAAGAAAATAGCAACTGAATACTGTGACAACCTCCCCCGCAACAATTCCTGGATGAGAGTACTGTATCATTTTGTGATGGGTGATACAATAAAACCTTCCTTGAAAATGACGACACATTTGCAAGAAGAGAGGTGGTACTATAGTCAATGTCAGAGCCAAAGGGATTTTTCCTCTGAAATTTTAAAATACCCGATAAAGTGGACTTTTTGCATCAAGACCAGTGATGTTTAGAAACCCACCCTGGCACAATTTCAGAGTACTACGATCTCCATGGTACTAAGAAGCTAATCTGGCTTTAAACAGTCAGCCTGTCTCTAGTGTTCAGCTTTACTCACGGGTCACTTGTTCATTGTTTTATCATCACCGAGGATTTTTTCACCCTCATCTGTCATTTTGTAAGCGTATCATTAAAAAAAGCTTTAAAAAGGCTATTTCTAGTACATTATTTTCACTATTAAGTTTTGCTTTATCGAAACAGCTAATGAACTGGGCTATTAATGACAATCATAGTATTTATCACATTTTTGTATTCCACTGTGTTTGCCTTATAAAATACAGTAACCTGGATATGGAGGTGAACTTACTTTAAAATTCTACCACCAAAAAAAAAAAAAAAATGCAACAAAACTGAGTGATTGTGGTATAAAAGGCTGAGATGGAAACATCTTTCATTACAAGCTGAATTGCTCACTTTTAATTTTTAGGTACTGTTGTACCTAAATTAGGTGCCGTTTTACCTAAATTAGACACTAAATCCTGTACAGCACTACTCATAAATACTTACTGGATTTTTAAAAAGGCATTCTCAAAAGCTAAATTATGTTACACAATTGTAACTATGTAGGAAATGTATACATGTTTAAGCAAGAATTTTTATATGGCCTTGTTGGAGGCTGTATGTGATAAATGCATGTCTTCCACCTTAAGTAACAGCAAAAAATTCTTAATAAAGTGTCAGATTCATTCTTGTATCCCATAAGTTCTTTCTATGGTGGTGATAATTGGCTTTGGCCTCAGCTGGAGGTTAAACTTTAACCTCAGCCGTTTGGAGGTCAACCACGATGAACATTCAGCGCATCTCAGTGAATTCCACTTAACCAAAGCCCCCACTCCCCACGTGGGAACGTGAAGCAGCTGAGACTCTCCTTCCCAAGCCAGTTCAACACCGCAGAGTAGTTACAAGCAGCACAGACGCTGCAAGAGGCATAAACGCCAAGAGTTCTCATCTCCCCTTTCCCCAGGATTTATGGGGGCCTCACAGGGAGCAGGGCTAGGTTTTCCCACCCTGCACCAGCGACGTGTGTAGGCAAAGAGCCTGTCTGCAGAGATGGGTGCTTGGTTTCAGAGACCCAAGCACACAAGCGAAACGAAACCCTGTCAACATGAAAGCAAGACTAAATGGCTCTCAGCTGTCCCCGGGGAGAGAGCGGTGGGAGCACCGGACTCTCCTTAGGCTGCTTTTAAAGTTTCTGAAATTGGGCAGTTTTGTTTCTCAGAGGACTTGCGTGCGCAGTTGGGCAATTCCCCCCACACCCTCAGCATAAAACCAAGAATAGACAGGGTTCAGACAGCAACAGAACTTTCTGTGTCTCTTCCTCTGTTAAGACAATAAAACTTGATCAACGTGAAAGGAGTTGGGTGAGTCACAATTTTGGCAGAAGGAGAGAGACATTGTTAAGCAATGTTTATTTTGATTTTGCTTTTCCTGCCGTCACTTCAACCTGCTACCTTTTGCTTTTCAGGCCAGGAGATTTCAGGCCGACCTTGGCCAAAGGGAAAGGGATTTGTGGAGAAACAAAGAAAAAAAGCAAGTTTCTTCCTTTAGGTTTTGAATGCCCCAAACTCTGCTTCCCCTGAGATCTACCCTGCATACTGAAACAATCAGAAAGTGGACAAAACACATGGGAAATGGTTTGCAAGACACTGGGCACCGAGGCAGCGAAGGACTGCCGACCCTGAGCAATGGGAAACAAACAAGCGGCCCAAGATGGCCCCAGGCAAACCTGGAAAGAGTTTCCAGGACAGAGTTGCAGGGTGGAAGCAGAGGGAACTCAGCCCGCTCCTTACCTCCTTACGCTGGGGAGACAGATCCCAGATTCCGGGGCCAAGGAGGCTAGAGTTGGAAGGAGAGAGAGCTGCACAGGCGAGAACTCTGGGGCTCTGCAGAGGGTCCCCTCAAGTACTCAGCACACACTGACGAGCACACACAGGTGAGGAAACTACCCAGGGCTGAGGAGAGACCCACCGGAAAGGATTAGAGAGAACGGAGCCTGGGATCACGCAGGGCGGGGAGCAGTGCTTGGGGTAAAGGCAAATTAGACACGAAAGCTTGACGGTGAGGTTTCAGATGACGGCGCCCCCAGCGCGATTCCCATTTTGAATTGTAACCTTTACGCTGTGCGACACCCCAAAAGGAAGCATTCTTGGCCTGGGAACCAAGAGGTGGCCCCACCTGATACAGGAAAGTGGACCCCCCAAAACTGGGGATCCGACCTGAAGGCCAAGCGGGTTCTTGGCTTTGCACAGGAAAGAATTCAAGAGTTGACGCAGTAAAGCAAAACAAAGTTGTTGGTTTTTTTTAAGTAAGAAAAGAAAAACAAAAGGAGGCTGCCCCCTAGACAGGCAGCCGCTACTTAGTATCTCTTAGAGCACAGCGGGCAGCCCCTTGTGGGTTTCCAGGGTCTTGTTTCGCACCTTCTGTTAGGGTGGGGACTTGTGACAGAGGCTGAGAGAGAAATCTCAAGGAGTAGAATAGTTTTAAGGAAAGAAAGCTTCTTTACTTCCCCGAGGTGGGAAGGGCACGACCCGAGGGAAAGGAGGAAAGAAGGGCCGGCGGGGAGGGCGAGCGGCTCAGGCTTTTAATGCGGGTGCAGGGATTGCTGCCAGCTGCCCGCAAAAGGCAGATGGGAAACGGCTGTTCAGTTTTCCTTTTTTTTTTTTTTATTCCTCTTCCCTGCCAGGCTGGCTTCCCAGGGTCCTTGGAGCACAGCCTGGCGTGTCCAGTTCAAGTGCTGTGACAACAGACTTCATGGGTGGTTAATCAAACAAGTGGCTGTTGTGCTATGATCACTCCCTTCAAAGAGGCAATTATGTGCCATGAGCTTTCTCCTCATTTATTTTTTCTGTTACACAGTTTCTTAGCAAGGCCATCCTATCACCTTCCATTGAATTTCATGTTAAGCGGAGGGAGGGTTATTCATAAGATTTCTGGGAAAACGATGAGGAGCTTCCAGAACCGAGGGTAACTTGTCAATCATACAGGGAAACTTCTAGTAACTGCCACAGCATTTGGAAACTGCCATGGTGCTGGTGGGAGTGTTCTTAGCATGCCAATGCAGCATACGCAGGGTATAATGAGCAGCGAGGGTGACCTGAGGTCATTTTTTCATCACCATCTGGGCTCCAACTGGTTTTGGCCGGTTTCTCCACCAACTCATGTTTTGTCAGAGACTTTGGTTCAGATCTTATGACTCCGTATCCAGCAGGGCCTGCCGGGTTCCTATCTCACTACTGTCACTCTCGGAGCCCCCTGTGACAAGTTTATGCTTCCTGGGCTTATCGTCCCCAGACAGAGAACACCTCTTCCAAGGGACAAAGCAAGATTTCCATTGAAGTGTAAGCTGTCACTGCCACCTGAGTACTTTGGCAACTTGTGCCAAGGGACCACAAGCCAAGAAGGAGAGAGACCACCGTGGCAGGGCCAGCGGACCCCGGTCATCGGGAGAAGACAGGGCTGCCGTACCAATGTGGGGACAGGAGGGGCCACCCTTGGGAAGGGTCTTGACACTCTCTTTTCCAATTCTGACAGGCAAATGGACAAGGAATGGCAGGAATCCCAGTCTGAGAAGGGCTCAGACCCCTCAGAGGTGAGTCTGCGTTATGCCACCAGGTCAGCGGCAGGGCCCCGCAGAAGTGCTCCTTGAGATTGAGGGGTGTCCCGAACAGAGACCAGAGGAGGCAGATGATGAGTCTCGGGGTGGCCCAGAAGCCAGCTGCAGAGGGGGCATTGTAGCTCATCCCACCAACCTTCCTCTGGGACATTTCCCCAAGGAAGAAAAGTGCCTGGGCGTCCTGCAGTAGCTGCTCCCAGAACGCAGACGCAGAAGTGGGTCCCAGCAACGCAATGGTGGACTGTCGTGGACACTGGGATGGGCCCCCCAGACCCACAGCTGCCAGGGCGGCTGTTAGCAGCCAGCCTCCGTCTGCCGGCGTCTTAAGGGATTGCCTCAGAGGCAGACAGCTGCCTTGCCAGGATCACATCACTTCCCAGCCCAGCCACGTCCTGAAGGGCCCTCCTTGCTCCAGAGCCCCCCCATGGGGTTGGCCAAGGCTGTCATGGGGCCTGCATCACAGCCAGATGTCTTCCTGCCCGGTCCCCTCCCTTCTACAGGTGTTGGTCTCAAGCGCACTTCTTAGCCAACATGCTGCCTCTCACACGCTGCAGCCCCAAGGTCACCCAGCCGGGACGCAGGGCAGCTGGTTTGCAACGCAAGCAGCGTGGCCGCGGCTGGCGCACAGCCATCGCACTGTCCTGTCCCCCCGCCCAGGAACTTAGAATCAACCCTGCGGAGGGGGACAAGGCGGAGGGGAAATCCTTAACTGGCTCTGAATCTAAAAGGACTCAGAAACTATCGACGAGTTTGAGACTTTTTAACAGTGACTTGATTTTTCACTATCAGGTAAATGAAGCTTGAGATGGAAGCTATAGGGATTATTAACTGTTTCCTTGCTGTATATCTGAGTCTTAGAAATCCGTACCCATTACAAAATATTTACAATCAGTGGAATTTCACTATTGGAATGAAAGGAAAATCAGAATTATAGCACTTATATAGGCACATGGCCATTTCTGTCTTTTCCCGGGAACTACCTAGTATCCCAGTCTACAAAAATCTTTCTGTGTTTCCAAACATCAAGGCATGGAGCTAAAGAGAAATATCTATAAGTTGTCCAATGAGAAGTTGTTCTTATTCCTCTGCGGCAGGCCAAAAAGCCGCCCCCAAAAAGACGTCTACATCAAATATCTGGAACCTGTGAATGTGACCTTGTTTGAAACAGGCCCTAAATCCAGTGACAAACGTCCTTGCAAGAGAGGGACAAGGGGAGATTTGAGACAGACAAGAGAAGACACAGAGGAGAAGGTGACGTGAAGACAGGCAGAGATTGGAGCGATACAGCCCCAGCCCACTATCAGGACAGAGAAGCTGGAAGAGCAGGGGTGGATTCTCCCTGAGGCCCCCAGAGCGGGTACCCCTGCTGGACTTCAGATTTCTGCCCTCCAGAACTCTGACACAGGACACTAATACATCCTCCTGCTTTCTGCATCAGAATACATCCATAACAGCCATGCACAGTGGCTCATGCCTATAATCCCAGCACTCTGGGAGGCCAAGGCCCAAGATGGGAGGATCTCTTGAGGCCAGGAGGTGGAGACCAGCCTGGGCAACATAGTGAGACCCCGTCTCTACAAAAAATTTAAAAATTAGCTGGGTGTGATAGCATGTGCCTGTAGTCCCAGCTACTCCAGAGGCTGAGGTGGGAGGATCGCTGGAGCCCAGGAGTTTGAGGCTGCAGTGAGTTATGATCACACCACTGTACTCCAGCCTGGGTGACAGCAAGAACCTGTCTCTAAAAAAAAAAAAATTCAGACTTGTTTATGAAGGATACGGCTTTACATTCGTCAGCTGGCCCAAAAGACGGTGGGAGTAGCAGCCTTCCCCGTGCGTAAGCGCTGTGCGGACTGTAACAGCAGAAACGTTGCCCACCGGGGCAGACACAGGGGTATCGATCTGCCTGTGGCTGTGAATTATAGCTCCTCTCCTGAGAGAGTCCGGGGCAGGGGGTGTGGATTTTTATATCTTGAGCCTATTTTAGCAGAGCTGTGCTCAAGGTCAAACAACTTAAAAACCCATAGACAGTCTGTCTTAGAGCCAAAGAATTGATCTCACTGGCATTCTGATGATAAAATGAAAAGGAAACCATTTATCACGATGACATGCAACTGAGGAGCACCAAGCCGGGAATCCGACCTTCTCTTTGGTCCTGTTTTCCCCTGTAAGAAAGTGTTGATGCTCTAGTAAGGATGTCTGAATAAGGAAGGAGAGGCTTAGAAAGTCAAGGAGAGATACTGTTCTTTCCCTTGGAACAAGGAGATTCATTTCACAACACACCGTTTTGACAGTAGCATTGTGTAGAGAGACTATTGTTATCTCTGTCCTCTGGGAACAGATATGGAAATACTTGGCCTTATCTGTGGAGGCTCAGGAACCTCTCCGGGGCTATTTAGCCCAAATCTCAGCATCTTCTCTCTGGGGAGTTGAGGGACAGCCTGGGGTGGAAGGGAAGAAACGAATAAAGAATGAGTTTTTAAAAAGCCTTTGAGAAATCTCCCAAGTGATGGCAAATTATTCAGTGCAAAGGCTTAAAAGTGAAGAGGCAGAGAAGAATAAATGGTATTTAACCCTCTGAACATTCTGAGTCAGGTGTTATTGTGCCCATTTTGCAGATGAGGCAAATGAGGTTCCAAGAGGTTAAAGGACTTGAGGTTACAGTAAGATACAAAGCCAGGATTGGAACCCAAACCTGTCTGACTCCTAAGGCCCTGCCCCTTGAACTCTACCACATTTCCCGAAATAGAAAGGGATTTCTGCTTGTAATAGAAAGAGCCTGCTCAAGGCTCTTCCCACATGGAAAGCTTCTTTCAGAATAAATTAGTAAACAAGGACCCAGGGGCTTTCTCTTGAGATCAAATTAGCAGATTTGTTTGAAGACTCTTTCACTTTAAAATGTACAGGGATGTCAGCTTGAGGCTCCCTGGTGAAAGCAAGAAAAATACAAATTGCTTCTTATAAGGCAAACATTCCATTTGTGGGGATTTAACCTGATGCTCAGGATAGACACTTAATGAAAGATACCGGTACTTCTCTCTCTTAGGGTAACACCAGAGGTAACGGGGTGCTGCCCTCTAGCAACACTGGGGCGTGGCTGAGCCTCAGGGAGAATGAGGAGGGGTGTCAAAGGTCAGGGGTGAAAGGGCACTGGGCATCCACACCTGGCTGAGATGAACTCAGGAGAAGCAGATCATCAGGAAGCAGACCATAATACCCTGGTAGAAGTGATATCATAACTGGAAGTTGATTCAGCACCATAAATATACTGAAAGCAAAGACATGCCGTCTACGAAATAGTTCTCAAATTATTTACAAGAAAAAAAATCTATGCAAGAATTGGCATAAATATATAATAAATGTACTATATTAATATATGCTGATTAAAAGAGGTTTTCCATTACATACTCATAAACACATGAATGTATAATTCTATGGTCTAATAAATTTTATCCACAACTCACATTGGTTATAGTAATTATAAACATTGAATGAATACTAAATTTCCTTGCCTTCTTGGCAATTTGGACAAGTTTTACGAAGATGATTTGCATGGTCCAGGTTTTCTAAAGAGTTCAGTGGGCAAGTTTGAACAGATGTAGCAAAGAGAGGTGTATTCGACACAACCCGGTTAATCTGAGAGCCGCCTTGGAGCCTTTTCCAATTTTGGAAAAGGCAGAGGAGCAGCAGGCAGGGGCGGGGGGAAGTGCAGAACCCACAGACAGGCCTCCAGAATTATTCTGGAAAGAGAAGAGAAAGTAGAGTCATCCAAACCTTAGTGAATATTTTTGGTGGTGGGCGGGAGAGAGGAGGACCCGTGTGGGTGCAGCAGCGGGTACTAGGGTGGCAGCGCCCACATGCGCTTCGAGGTGGTTAATTTTACATGTCCACTTGGCTGGGCGCCGGTGCCCAGCTGTTTGGTCAAGCACCAGTCTAGATGTTCCTGGGAAGTTATTTCTTACATGTGGTTACGTTGAAGTCAGCAGACTTTGAGTAAAGCAGATGACCCTCCACGACACTAACAGGCTTCAGTCCAATCACATGGAGGCCTGAACAGCAAAGACTGAGGTTTCCCAGAGAAGAAACGGTGACAGTGACGGGGCTTTGCTTAAGAAATGGAGAACTATGGAGGAACCCAAGGGAGAGACCCTGAGGCAAGAGTTGCTGGTGGGAAGGAGCTCAGGGGGAGGGGACAAGGTGGAGGGGACAGCTGCGTAATCAAAGAGACCCTGAGGGAAGAATGAAGTGACTGATTGGGATTTTTTAAAATAAAATTTTCTCATGTAGCAAATGTTATTAGCCTCGCCTCCGTCTCTCCAGGACAATTTGAATAAAATTGATAGTCACTAAAGTTTTGTGGCCCTGGAGTTGATTTAGGGAATCCAACAAAGGGCTGATCCTGCTTCAAAGTGAGTTCAGGGTTTGTCCGGGGCTTCCGAGTGTGCCCATGGGGCTCAGGCACATTCCGGATTACATAGGCACCCTAGAACCAAGCCGAGAGCACCCCTCAGCATGACAGCCAAAAGGGAAGTTGCGGGCCGGGGGCAGGGTGGGGTGTGGGGACCCTCCTGGCACAAGCCACGGTGGTCTGCAGAGACAAAGTGGCGGAGCAAGTCTGAAGTCAGCGCTGCAGAAAGCAAACTCCCTGCTCATGGGGAGATATTTTGGACGGACAGACAGGCGTGACTGCGTTGTGGAAACTTAGTAGAGTGGGAAAGCCTGAGAAACTCCTTTGTGAAGTCCCACGAGAAGTAAGTTGCTGTTGAACCATGCCCCCGACAGATGTCTGAATTCTCTGGGAAACTGAATTCTTCCCTAGACGGGGAGAGGCGGTCCACGGAGACTGGGCTGTGCCCTGTCCCATCCACACAGGCCTCAGGCTGGCCGTGGGGCAGGCATGCAGCCAGGACTGCACTGGGGGCTTTCGGGCAGGGAGACTTTTCTAGGAAGGGCAGGGCCAGGGACCATAAAGGATAAACTCTGTTTATCCAGAGTTATGGGTGCTTTGTTACACAGCAAAAGATAACGGATACAGGGTGACAGAACAAGAAAATAAAAATACCCCTCAATTAATTGAAAAGTTTTCAGGGCCCAATATTAAAAGTTACACATGAGTCAGGCTATAACTGGGCCAACTCACTCTGTATGTCAACACATCCAAGAAAAGCAAAATCTGACACCAAATTCTTAAAGGATAATCTTAAAGATGAAAAAAGGGGCTTATGGATTTTACAAGGTATATATACAGAAAGCTTCCTAGAATCCTCTTTGGAACCTCTCCTTATCAAATGTTTTTCACTAACAGTAACTGCCAAATGTCAACCTCTCTCTCCGCTTCTCTCTTCACACACATGCATACGTGTACACATATGCATACATGCAATGCACATGTGCACACATATACACATATATACATACACATATGTACACGTGTGCACACACATGCACAGACATACATAGACACGTACACCAGATCCACTTGCTCTCTAGGAATCAGGGGAGTTAAAAAAAAGAAAGAAAAAATGCTCTTGCACATGCATACGCTCATGTACACACATGAACACATGTATACCTGCAGGTACATACACATACACCATGCACATGCATGTGCACACACATGCACACACACAGTTCCTACCTCCCTGCCACATCGCTCTACCTGCACTCCTCCATCGTTGGCTGTCATCTCTGTGGCAGTGACCCTCCCTGCTCCCCAAAGCCCCCTTCTTCTCCAAATCCCCTTCTGTGCAGAGCAGCTACTTGGAATTCTGATGAAATTGAATTCCAAAATGAATTTGAAATTCATCTGAAATTTGGAATTCCAAAATGAAAATTCCAAAATGAATCAGTCCTCCAGTCATTACATACTCAAGACACAATAGCCACCCTTGCCAAGACAAGTTCCATGTATTTTCGCATCTTTGATATTTTTCTGCAGATTCTACAGTCCAACGCGAAGATGTCCTTTCAGTTCCAGGTCAAAGGTCACATTCCAAACCCTCTATTTTCATTTTCCTCCCTGCCACCCTCCGTGTAAACAAACCAGCAGGAATGAGCTTCTATCTGTGTGGGCCTTGGGGTTATCCTCCCGTCTCGTTCTACACAGGTCTGGCTCCCTCTCTAGTTTATAACCTGCTCAAAACAAGTGCTGTGTCTTATTAATCTTTGTGGCCACCACAGGGTCCAACTCAGAACCATGCACATGGCAGGCATTGCATAGATATTTGTCAAATTGAATATAATTTAAACTAGGTCATTAATTCAGATCTATTCCATTGGGAAAAAAAAAAGCCACATTCCCTGAGATAAGCTGGAGTCATCTGCATTCCAAGTCAGTCCAAACTAGAAGTAACATCAAATAATAAATAATTTTCTATTTCAAAGCTGAAAAAAGTGATAGGATTTGTTTGGAAAGTAAGAATAGGACTGATTTTTTTTCCATCTAGTTTTCAGTGTTTTCCTAAATTGTGTAAATAAATGTGTGCTCATTTTATAATAAAAATTAACTTTTAAATGAGTAAATCAGAAAACTGAAATTGCATTACTATTTATGACATTATGTCCACAGGATAATTTTTCTCAGAATGCTATTAAGGCAGATCTACTTGTTTCTTCAGCCTGAAAGAATCACTGCTTCCTGACACTATCAGCGAATTGTTCCAGCAAAGGGAGAAAAGGATGTTTGGTCCGGATCTCTGGCCGGCAGGAGTCAAGCATGGAAAAGCCAGGCAACCCCCACGCCTGGTGGGCCAGCTTCCCTGTCCCCGGCTGAATCCTTAGGATTTAATCCCCGCCCCAAATTTATGGATGAAATTTTGCCACCACTTCCTATCCTGTTGAATTGTCAAAATGGCTCTAATATCTTTATTTTAAACCTTTTCAAAGTTAAACTTCCAGAAACACTTCTATTTTAGTTTTGGGAGACTTCGTCTTGATCTCCTCTTAAGAGAGTCTAAAGTTGTCTTTAAATTAAAATAAGATCTTAACTCTTCAAATGTGCATAAAAATCCTTCACCTGCTCTAGTCTGCGCTGGCAGCTGCATTCCTAGGTGCCCCCAGAACCGTGTTTCTCAGGGTGGTTGGCAGAGTGCCCGCATCAGAAACACCTGCAGACCCCTGAGCCCACATACGGATCCAGAATTGAAAACAAGTTCTCCAGGGGATGTTCACGTCCAAAAAGTTTGAGCATCGCCACTTCAGAGCCCACAGACTACCTGCTATTCCTCCAAACCTCTGACATAGCATGACATCTACCAACAAGCCCTCTTTCTTCTCCACTGATGCCTGCTTCTTTTTCTAGACCTAGCTTGACTGTCACCTGCCCCATGAAGCCTTTGCTAGCTCTCACAAGCAGAATAAATGATTTCTTTGACTGATCCCCACACTTATCACTTGGTACTATGGTGGGTTGCATACCTGTCTGATCACTATGGGACAGGAACCTCTTTTTTTGTTTGTTTGTTTGTCTTGAGACAGAGTCTTGCTCTGTTGCCTGCATAGAGTGCAGTGGTGCCATCATAGCTCACTGCAACCTCAAACTTCTAGGCTCAGGTAATTCTCCTTCCTTAGCCTCCCAAGTAGCTGAGACTACAGGTGTACACCACCATGCCCAGCTAATTATTAGGTCATTAAATATGGAATGTCTGATTTTGAATCAAAAGTGTAGCTTATCATATCCCAAACAAGAAGCAGTACAATCAATCAAAGCATGCGCCAAAACTATCGACACAGTTTTGCCATCTTAACGGTAGCTTGTTTATGCCAGGAGCAAAGAAGCCTGGAGAACAGTGACAACGAAATCCTGAAAAGCATATTCCACGGCTTGTTGAGAATTGAATATTTTTCTTTGCAAGAAGTGGCCCAAAGCCTGGAAGAAGTGGTAGTCAGTGGGTGCAAGGTCTGGTGAATACGGTGCATGACAGAGAGTTTCCAAGTCCAGCTGCTGCAGTTTGAGCAGCGTTATTTGTGCAACATGTGGTTGAGTGTTGTCTTGCAAGAGGATTGGCCTGTCTCTATTGACCAATCTGGGCTGCTGAATTGCAAGCATCCTCATCGTTTCGTCCAATTGGGTGCAGTGGTCATCACTGTAATCGACTGACCCAGTTTTGTGAAGCTGTAGTGGATAATACCAGTGCTGGACCACCAAACACACCATTAGCTTTTTTGGATGAATATTCAGTTTTGGTCTGTGTTTTGGCACTTCGTCTTTATCCAACCATTTTGCCAAACACTTGCAATTGTCAAAAAGAATCCATTGTTCATCACACATAACAATACAATATAGAATTGGTTCACCTTTATGACATGACAGCAAAGAAAGGCAAGCTTCCAGACAATTTCTCTTCTGACAGTCATTTAATTCATGTGGAACCCATCTATCCAGCTTCTTAACCTTGCCAGTTTGTTTCAAATGATCCAATATTATTGGAATAGTAACGTCAAACCTTGCTACTAATTCATGCTTAGTTTGAGATGGATTTGCTTCCACTACAGCTTTCAGCTCATCATTATCCACCTTGGTCTTGGGTCACCCACATGGCTCATTTTCAAGATTAAAATCATCAGAATAGAACTACTCAAACCATCAATGTACTGTGTATTCATTAGCCACATCCTTCCCAAACATCTCGTTGATATTTTGAGTGTCTGCGCTGCATTGGTTCCAGGACGGAACTCATATTCAAAAATAACATAAATTTTTGACTTATCCATGGTTTCACAAAAACTGCTCTAAAAAAAAATTGAAAGATAATCACAAACCAAAACATGCATTTGAAAGACTGAGGATGTATCTTCACAATAAAAAAAAAAAGAAATGTCAAAGTGAAATGTCAGAAATATCAACTGTCAAACTTAGTACTTAAAGAAATAGGACATTCCATACTTAATAACCTAATGTTTTATTTTTTGTAGAGAAGAGGTCTTGCTATGTTGCCTAGCCTGGTCTTGAACTCCTGGCCTCAAGCGATCCTCCCACCTTGGCCTCCCAAAGTGCTGGGATTACCAGCATGAGCCACCACGCCCAGCCAGGAACCTCTTTTTGGATAAAAAGCAGATTTTTAATTCCTTAAGGTGACCACCATGGTGGTCAAAAGTGGTGGGAATAGTGGCTCAAGGCCAGAACCTTTGCACTATTGTCATCTGGGGCCGGGTCATTATGTGTCGGGGCCATCCTGGGCATCGTAGGATGTTGCACAGCATCCCCGGCCTGCACCCACTTGATGCCAGGAGCACCTCCCAGTTTGGGGCACCAAAAATATCTTGAGCCAGTGCCAAGGGTCTCCCTGCAGTAAGAGAGACTGGATTGGAGTGAGGCTTGTGGGGTCAGACAGAGCTGGGGCCCAATCCAGCAGGTCAGACTCACCCCTCCACCCATCCGGCCTCAGACATCTCAGCTGCAAAATGGGTACCTGACTGTCGTGTGAAACAGTGGCTGGAGCCAAGCGAACGCTCAATAAACATGAACAAGAAGCCTCGTTACCAGGAGTTGAACCCACTTATTTCACAGGTGATGGTGCTGAGGTCAGGCGGCCTCTAGGGCAGGAATGCAGGATTTTCTACCAGCTTGCGTCACCTGCAGCCCACCTGTCCGATTTTGCCAGACCCAATCAGTAACTCCCCCTGAGCAATCGCAGCCACCATCCCTGACGTGTGAGGGCCGGTGGGGAACTTATGCTTTTCCTGTGACTCATTAAAACAAATACACAGCTGTTTAAAAACATTTGAGCTTGTTCTGCCTAAAATTGGTTTTTTTTTGCACCTCCTGCTGGTAGCTGGATATCACATGGGGAAAGGCTTAGCTGCCCATAGGTATACAGTAGGCACTCAGCAAGCCTTAGTTTTGGTTAACGGTGTTTCTACATTGGGTCAGCAAGGGTTTGGACAGGAGCTTCTTGAGAATGGGTGTGTCCCCTTCGCCCCCCAGCAGAGGAGAGGTGAGGGGGCAGGGAAGTTAGGCCAGGTCAGGAGACGTCCCCCTGCCGGAGTCCTGACCGACTGCATGTGTCCAAGCAACGCTCCCTGAATCTCCATGTCCTCACCTGAGAAATGGAGACGGCGCCACCTGCTTCCCAGGCAGGGCTGCCAGATAAAACACAAGATGCCCAGTTACATTTGAATTTCAGACAAATAATTACTTTTCATACAAGTAGGTCCGATGCAATATTGGCGACATACATTTACTTTAAAATTTTATTATTTATCTGAAATTCAAATATAACTAGGCATCCTCTATTTTTTTTTTTTTTTCTTAAATCTGGCAACCCTATCCGGGAGTGTTGCGCAGATCGAGGACAAAGATTACAAGGGCCCGTCGGCGGCGTGCACACAGTAGGCGCTGTGTTTTGTACGTGGCAGCGCACCTGCAGCCACAGGAAACCATTAGTATTACCCGAGCGACAGCATGACAGAGCCATCCGTCTCAGAGGGGCTAAATTTAGCCCTGGCTGAAAACAATTATTTGAGATTTCTTAACGTGCCTCCGAGTAGAAAGTTGGTGTCATTTAAAACAGATCACGTGAGTAGCTTTCCATTATAACTTTATCTTTTCCCGGTTCTGCCCCAGCAACTTTGTAATCTAGCGTGTTTGAAGTGTCTAAAGACTCGGCACATAATGAATGAGGATAATCATCCCTTCCCAGCATGCCTGCCTCCCGTCTGATGATACAGTGTGTCAGCCGTGTGGTCTGACTCGAATGACAATTGACTAACTCGTCTTTCCGCTCAATTAACTTCCAGCCCTCCGGTAGCTGAGCCAGGATTCCGGGCTGCACCTCCGGGCAGGCCCCCTCCCAGCGACAGCCGCAAATCCCACCCCCAGGCCTCACTCGAACGGGACACGTTCTTCATTCACGGATGACTCCCGGGAGCAAATGCAAATGTGACACATTAGCAGAGAAATCACAGGGCACTTAACCGAGGTGCACTTTTCTCCAGTCACTAAAGAGTAAGATGTGGCAGGCTCTGCCGGGCCAGTTGTCCCCTAGTTTTCTCTGTGCTTTTTCCAGGACACAGGGTTGGACAGCTAGAGATAGAATCTCTGAGTTTCTGCTACAGCCAGCTGTGCCCGTGGGACTCAGCTCTAACCCATGGGTTGCAGGTGAAAGTCACGTGTCATTTGTTGAGAATGGGCTAGTCTGGGCTCCCGGGTGAGGCCAGGAGGCAGAAGCCACCTACCCACTCTGGATCAAAACTCGAGAGAAGATTAAACTTCTGTATTCTTGGAGCCACTAAATGTCATCATTGTTGTATCAGCCTAGACTTTACTCCACATCGCTCAGACCAGTTATGCTCAGAGCAGAATCCGAACACCTCCTGCACCAAGGCCTCCAGGACTGCTACGGACCGAATTGTGTCCTCCCCAAATTTCCACGTTGAAGCCCTAACCTCCAGGACCTCAGAATGTGACTATATTTGGAGATGCGGTCTTTAAAGAGGTGATTAAGTTAAAATGAGGCCATTAGGGTGGGCCCTGATCCAGCAGGACTGGTGCCCATACAAGAAGAGGACATTAGGACACAGATACACAGAGGGACGACCAGGGGGACACAGGGAGGAGACGGCTGTCCACAAGCCAAGGGAAGAGTCCTCAGGAGAAACCAGCCCTACTGCCACCCTGCCAGCACTTTGATCTGGGAGTTCTGTCCTCTAGAACTGCAAGACGGTAAGCCTGTGTCCACTTTGCAGTGGCAGCCTGAGCCGGCCAGTAACACAAAGACCTTGCATGACTGGCCCGGTGAGCATGGAGCCCCTACTGCTACCTCCTCTCTGCAAGGTCTCACCTGGCCAACAGATCCAAAGGAAGTGCCCCACCGCGCCCTCCCTTCCCCTCTATTTATTTCCTCCTTGGTTTGGATCTCCGTAGCGTGTTGTCATTTATCCTGCACTCGCGCTTTGGCCCCTCTGTCGCTGTGTGCTCTGCCTCCCGGCAGCGACAACACTCTCCCTCGTCCCCGTTGTATCCCCAGCGTGAGACGGAAGGCACGACGCAGAGGGTGCTCGAGAAACAGGTGTCAAAATAATGAATTGCCAGTGATTTGGGTTCCATATGTGCGCGCTTGCGAAGTCGGTGATGTGAAATTCAACAGTCACTTTAGTACACAGCAGCAAATGTGCAGATGAATAATCATAAAACAGAAGCACTGGGATCCTGGGTGGAGGAGGAAGGGGGGAGAAGAAACATTCACTGGGAATCTTCTAGAGTCTGCCGATGGGAACATGTGTCTTCACTGTTAGGTGGTCGCCACACACATCAACCACCTGTATGGCATCCTGGTGGGTACGGTGCTGGAGGTGAGCATTTTGAACATTTGGTACCTTAGGGTAGTCATACCTTAGCCTTAACCTTCAGGTAGTTAACAACAGCACATTCTATGGTCAAAATATTTTTTAATGCTATCAATTTTGTGTGCCTCTAAGTTGTATATATTGATATTATTGGGACCATCTGTGTAATTCAAGAATTACCCTTTTACTATAACCCTCACAGCAAACCTGTTGGGTTGGTGGGTCCCAATTTAGAGACAAAGAAACTGAGGCTCAGGAAGCCCCATGGCTAGTGAGGGCAGAGGGAGATTAAACCTGCACGGGTCTTTCTACTGCACCAGGCAGCTGCCCCAGGGCTCAGCCAGCCCGTGTTCTCATTCTATCCACGAAAAAATTAAGGTCCCCCAACACAGGTGACTCAGCCGTGGAACGTGGCCCTCGAGTGCCCACGCTAGCTGAGAAGCCTCCCACCCAGCGCTCTGTCTCCCACGTCCCCCAGCACTCACCTTATTCAGGGGTCAGCATCCTCCAGGCAAGACACACCTGTCAGGAACACACCTGTCGCTGACCAAGTCAGATTTATCACGTGTTGCAACCAGGAAGAGCCCGCGTTGTGGGGAGGCGTGGGACGTCCCAGCAAGGGGGTGTCAGAGACGAGTTGGTCTAGGACGTGGGCTTGCGCTAGGCGGCTTGGGGCAGGTTTAAGTGGACAGGGCTTTGCTCTGGATTGCGTGCTGTCGGGAGGCAGGGGCAATTTTGTGACGAGGTATCTGAATCAATCTTACCGAGGAGGAGGAAGGACCAGGCTGAGGCTAACGTTGTCCGTGGTGAAGAAACAGACTCAGGTTGTCTGGGAGAAGGCTGTGTCGCCTTCTGTTGCTTTGTAACAAACTACCACACACAACACAAACGTACTAGCTCCCAGTTTCCGAAGATAATACAAGTCAGAAGTCTAGGTGTGGCCTGGCTGGATTCTCTCTCGGGGTCTCTCCACGGTTCTCTTCGGGGGCTCGGGGTCCTCTCCCAAACACACTGGCTGTCGGCTGAATTCACTTCCTTGCAGCTATCCGACTGAGGTCCCCATTTTCCTTCTAGCTGCCAGCTGGGATCCACTGTCGGCTTCTAGTGGCACCCAGTCGTTGCCATGCGGCCACCACTCCAGCATGGAGTTGGCTTTCTTCCACGCCGACCACAGTGCATCCCTCTAACTTCCTCTTCTGTGACCAACTAGAAAAAAACTCTGCTATTAAAGGGCTCGTGGGATTAGGTCGGGCCAACCTGGGTAGTCTCCCTGTCTTAAGGTGAACTGATTTGGGAACTTCATTACATCTGTCAGTCCCTTGGCAGCAGAGCCTACAGTAGTGTTTGTCGAACAGCTGGGGGGGTGGGTGTGTGTACACCTGGGCCGGAATCTCGGTGGCACCTTAGAATTCTACCTACCGTGAGGGTATGCTTGGTGCTTTGTGGCTTGGGCAATGTTCGTGTATTGCTCATGTTCAGACATAATCATGGAGGGGTCTTGTTTTTGTCTTAATCCGTCGTGGTCCCAGTGTGGCTTTGTCTGCTATGAAGTCTGTGTGATCAGCGGGGGGTACCCAGGCCTTGCCGATGGCACCACGGCAGCACCTGCGTGGCAGGGGCCTGCTCTTCCCTTCCTCACGGGGAAGGGGCCAGCCCCAGCCAGTTGTACAAGTGGGCAGAGACAGGAAGAGCAGTTCCCAGAAGAGGAAAACCCCAGTAGCTAACAGACCCATGAAAAGATGCATAATGTCTTCAGCAGTGAGGAAAATGCAAAGTCAAACAACAAACGAGATGTACTCACACCCACCAGGTGGGCAAAACATTGCAAGTCTGATCAGGCAAAGGTTGGCGAAGATGGAGAGAGACAGGAAGTCCCACACCACACGCAGGAGTCTAAATTGCTGTGACCTTGGAGAGCGATTTAGCAGCATCCAGTACAGCTGAAAATGTGCACACTCTGCTCGGCCAATTCAAAATCTATAAATGCCCTCCAGAAAGTCTTACGTATGAGCACAAAAAGACATGCACAAGGAGGTTGATTGTGTGTAACAGTAACAAGAAATAACCCAATACCCACGCACAGAAGAATGGATAAGTCAATGGTGTTATATTCAGACATCGGAACACCATATGACATTTAAAAATGAAAGAGCTAGAGCTACATCTATCAACTTTGAACAAATGAAACAATGTTGCACAAAAGAGCCAGGATGCAGTGGAACATTTACAACAAGATACCATTTATATAAACTTTTAAAGCAGGCAAGACGACACTTTATAATTTTTATGGATACACAACATATGTGGCAAAAATATAAAAATGTGGATGGGAATGATGAGGGCTGATTTCATGAAGATGACGCCCTCCGGGGAGAGAGGGAAAAAGCTCCGAGAAGGGTACGCAGGAGGCCTCAATTGTATCTGTAACGAGTAATGTCTTTTAAAGAATTCTCCGGCGAATATGGCTTAATATTAAGATTTGATGAAGCTGGATAATGGGTATGTGGGTTTTCATTATGTTATATTTTACTCATATCTGTATGTTAGAAGCAATAAGTTTGCTTTCAGAATTGAATGGGAAGAGGCAAGTTCATTTTTCTAAGCAGGGACGATAGAAATAGCAATGAGAATTAGGTTTGGAGCTACAGCTCTGGGGCAGCAGGGAAGGATCTAGAATGTTATCAGGACCTCCTCCAAGAAAGCGTTTCTGGACCCTACCTCTCCCCCGACTCTGGACTCCTGCAACGTCCTGCATACTCACCTATCACGTGCTTACCATAGAAACTGTCTAAGTGCTCCTAACACTGTCCCACCATTTTATATTTATCTGAATAATATATCTATTTTTATATATATGTAATTGATGCAGGATTTCAGGTGGTTTCTACTTTATTAGGTACTTTTAATATTGCTTGAATGCTTACAAATGAAGAAAATAAAATCTCCCAGTGATAAATTCTTTTACAAAAGAAATTTTTTTTCTCTGTCTTACATGTCTGTGTGCCCATGCCAGAGGGAAACTTCCTTGAAGGCAGGGCCACGTTTCATCCGTATTATTTCCTCCTCCGAGCCTCGTCCTGCCCTGGCTCACGGGAGACAATTGGTACTTGCTGAATGAATGATGGGTGAATGAATGATGGGTCGTTCAGAAGAAAAGCTGAGGTAGGGAAGGAAGGAGGTAACCAGGCAGGAGGAAAGGACAAGAACCAGCGTCCCCACTGGGCTTTGCTGCCATCCCACCCAAACGTGGCCTAAGATGGGAAAAGAGAACCACAATGTAACCAAAGATGCAAAACAAGCAAACGAGGATGCCCCACGTGGCTTCCCTGCACAGACTCACAGAGCCGTAGAATAGGATGCAGCCTCAGAGACACTGTCCTATTGCTCAGCAATGCCAGAGTCCCTCCAACACCACCTCCAACAAACTCCCACCCACTGACTGCCTTCTCCTCCCCAGCCTTGGCCATTCTGTCTTTGGGTGGCTCTGCTGAACATTTCTTTTTGATAAGGGGAAATCTGGTACTCTCCACCCAGATTCTACCTCGGGGGCATTAAATGAAAGAAGAACTTCTAGCCGGGCGCAGTGGCTCACACCTGGAATCCTAGCACTTTGGGAGGCTGAGGTGGGAGGATCGCTTCAGGTCAAGAGGAGTTCAAGACCAGCCTGAGTAAGAGCAAGACCCCGTCTCTACCAAAAATAGAAAAATTAGCTGGGCATGGTGGCACACCCCTGTAGCCCCAGCTACTCAGGAGGCTGAGGCAGGAGGATTGCTTGAGCCCAAGAGTTTGAGGCTGCAGTGAGCTATGATGATGCCACTGCATGCTAGCTGGGATGGCAAAGTGAGACTGTCTTAAAAAAAAAAATTGAACTTCTTTGGAGCCTTCCCTCTGATCTAAGATGGACCTAGGCATGTCACTGTAAATCCTTATGCTTTCCAGCTAATGGCAATAAAATAGCCCAGGTCCCTGGTGTTGTACAGGGTTCCCAGGGGCCAAGGTGTAAGGATGAGTGTGCAAAGGGCATCTCCACCTGGAGACTGAGAAACTCCCCTCGGCCCCTCTCTCCGCCTTCACCCAGCTGTCTTCCCCTGCCAAAGCTCCAGGGCGGTCATCAGATTCCCGAAATTGAAGGAGGGAAGGCGGAAAAAAAAAAGGAGGAGCAAAGCAGGGTTGGGCTGACCCGGGTCTCTAACGACTATAATCCTTTGTGTTTCCAGGTCCTCTCCCAGGTGCTCTCATTTCATCCGCACTGCGACCCCACAGGTAGGTACTGTTATCCCTTTTGAAGGGATGAGGAGAGAGACACAGAGAGGATGCGGGGTTTCACTCCTGAGGTCTGGCCTCAGAGCCTGTGCTCTGACCCCCACGCTGCACGGCCGCCTTTGCACACGAATGCCCAGAACGAGGAAGACACAGCCACGCCCTGGCCTCGCGCGGACCACAGGACGCGGGGACCGCACCACCGCTCACCAGCACGGGGGGCCAGGAGCCCCAGAGTCAGTGTGAACCACACAGTGGGCAGCACTAGGCCTGCTGGCAGGACACAGCAAGCGCCAAATCAAAGCCCACAGGACATGGGATGAGGGCAGGGCCGCTTCCAAAGGGAAGGGGGAATCTGTCTGTGCTCTAGATAGACCACATCCATGCTAATGTCCACATCATGCACGTGTGTGTGTGTGTGTGTGTGTGTGTGTGTGTGTGTGAATTCTTACACAATCTGACCAAAATAAAGGTCAGAGATTTCTTGGACACAACCCTGGCATTAATACCTAACCAGAGAAGCAAATCTAGTTGTGAACTGGCAGCTGGAGTTCTGGGTCCACAGCGCTTGTCATCACTGAGTAAAATACATCTGAGACCCGGATAAGAGGCCGGAGCTCTTCCCTGCCACCTTGAACTCGCCCTCTCTGCTCCCATCAACTGCCTGACGACACCTCTATTTCACCCTTCAACGCCTTGGCCATGCCTCTGCCGGTTTGCGGGCGCAGATTAGTTCCACAAGCTTAAGTAAATCCAGTCCTCATTTCGCAATCCCAGTGTTGTGAGTACAGGCCGGACAAGGGACCACACAGACCTTAGGAGAAACGAGACCACTTTTCTTCTGTGGTTTATTTTTCTTTTTGATACCATCTGCAGGGACATGCTACAGTGACAAATTATCACTGCCTGAAATGAGGAATTTTCTCTCTACTGAACTACCCTCTGAATTCGCAAAATATAATCATATCTGAACGGCAAGGGCTTGGAGAAGGGAAAAGGGGAGAAGAACACGTGACAGATAAAACATGGAAGGACAGAAACTCAGAGACAGAGAATACAGACAGACGTTCAGAGACGAATGGAACAAACACACAAAACCAGCAGACAAAGCAATCACTGGCAGAGGTCCTTTCTCTTAAAGTGACCCACACGGGCCGGGCGCGGTGGCTCACGCCTGTAATCCTCGCACTCTGGGGCTGAGGCGGGAGGATCGCTTGAGGAAGGCAGGGCCAAACATGCTTTTCTCTGTGCTACAAAAGGGAGCCTGGAAGTGGTGGAGGGACTCACCCAGGGTCCTCACGACCCAGCCACGCCCGTGCAGCTCTGCTCGCTTCCTGCCATCTCACCCTGGCCGTGTCCGAGGCGTGGCAGAGCTCTGGTCCTCGCTCGTCTTCCCTCCTTTGCCTTCGGATCTTCGTGGTCGTTAGCTGAAGCGTCACAACGCTTGGGGCCCCACCTCGTCCCTCCCCTCTCCCCACGGCTGACCACTACCCTGAATGCAGGATCTGTCGTGCCCGTGTATGCGGAATAATTTTATTACTTGAACATGTACATGTAAATATCGTAAAGAGTTGTTGCAGATTTCAAAATCTTTTATATCATTCTGCAGTTTGCTTTTTTTCCTTCTTTCCATGATGGTTTTAGCTTGGTCTGTACATTACCTCTGATGCATTCATTTAAGCTGTGGTCATATTCCACGGCCTCCCTGTCTCCAACAGCCAAACGCCTCGCTGAAGGTCCACCTCATCCCTTGCTCCTTCCCTTCCCTTCCCCCTTCCCTTCTTCCTTCCCTTGCTCCTTCCCTTCCTCCTACCCGTCAGAATTTGGAGCCAGATGGGCGCAGCGGTCCCTCCTGTGCTTCCGGTGGGCCCATCCCCTGCTACGTTACAGCCTCCGCCAATTTCCGTCGGGGTTTATCCTGGGTGATTGAATTAATGAGACTGTTGATATAGTAATTTCACTGCCATCTCCATAATTAGTTCTCAGTGGAAGTTGTTACAGTCACAATCTTTCTCAGTGGGAAGAAGGGGAGATACAACTGGAAATGGAGCTTTTCGAAACTACGTGAAGCAGGAAATTTACAGTGAGACCTGACTAATTCCTCCCTAAAAGACCACCCAGACGAGGAAATAAAAGGAAAGTAAAAGTTGCAAGTGGGGCAGGCTGGGAAACATATGTGGGGACGTCATTTTCTCAAAATATTCTGATAAAATAATTAAACTAAATAGTCATTAACTGAACACTATTTTTGAGAAATCTGTGAGAATTACATGGCATCGCCATGGAATAAAATGGCATGTGCTGAACTGCTGGGGCAGGCGGCCATGAGAGCTACCCACTGTCTACGCTCTCCCTCCTACGGGAGGCAGATTGACAGGCCTGGCCCTCCTGTTGCAACTGCCGGTTCCATGACAGTGACATCCATGTCATTCACCCCCAGAGCCGAGCACATATCTGGTTTTCCATTTGTTCAGTGAGTTGTTTAGTGCATGAAGAAAAGTAGCAACAGTGAAGTCCTGTTGGCATGTAAACGTTTTCTAGAGGCTGCCCACGAAAACAGCAATTACGTCAAGCTGCAAAAGTGCTACAGAACAAGCTCAGCTATGGCAGCTACATGTCTACAAATGTCGTTCATTCATTCAGCAAACACCAGCCACGTGCTTGCTAAGCCCAGGGCTAGGGCTTGAGGAGAAAGGGCCTAGAGACAAGGGAAGGAAGGAAATATGGACTGAACGTCTACTCTCTAATTTTATTTATGTTGGATTTCATCTTTATCACACGAAGAAGTGGGTGCAGGCTCCATTTTACTCGTGAAGATGCCAAGTTTCAGAAAGGCTGCCGGCCGGACACGGCCACTGCCCTTGAGCTAAGCAGCAGCAGAGGAGGGCGCACCTCAGTTCCCTCTGAGCCGAATGTCCACGGGCTTTCGGTAGCAGGCAGCCTGATGCTGGAAGACAGTTTCCATGGGTGTCCTACCTTTCTGCATGTCTTAGAGCAGAGGCTCTGTTCTGACTGTCTTTGTCCCAGACTCTTTCCAAGGATGTTTGTAGAGTAAACAGCCTTGGAAAACAGAGCATAAGTCTCCCTCAGAAGCAGAGAGCAGGGCAGATTTGTTCTCTGTTAAGTACCATGAAGATAATGTCTCCTTTCAGGGCAAAAGTCAGGCAGGCTTAAACCATTATAGAAGATTCGGGTTACTTAAGTTTGGGACTCCTCTCTTGAATGCACCCCACTGTGTGTGCAGGTATCATCCGGACATCTTTGCATCTCTGGGGCTTGGGGAACAGGTGTAAATGTTGATACTCTGGCTATAGTCATTGTAGTAAACAATAAAATCCTTTGTCTCTGACCCAGGAGTCTCGTGTCTTCTGCCACCATCCGTAAAAGTCTGTCAAGCTGAATTTATTAGCTTGAAAGTAGAATAAAATCTCAGACCCTTCAGAGTTCTTGAAAAATGACACAGAAAGTAGGGTGGTTTGGGCAATTGACCCTCAGGAAACCTGGGCCGGGGACCCCTGGGATTGGTTATCTGAACTAGTCGGAGTTTAAGGTAGTAAAAAATCCCACTGGTGTTAAGGGATGAGACGTCAGCCGTCCACGCACATCCATTAGGGATGCTTTCAACTGTAAGTAATGGAACATTGATGCTAATAATGGTTTAAACAATAAAGACTTTAATTCTATCATATCACAAGAACTCTGGAAATAAGAATCGCACAGTTGGTATAGAAGCCCAGTGAGCCCGAAGGCTTTTTCATGTTTGGCCACCACCATCCTTAGCCATCACCTCATTGTCACCAGATGGTTGTTGCAGCTCCAGGCATCAAGTCGGGAAGAGGAGGGAAGGGCTGGCACCAGTAGCATCTGTTCTTTTTATCAGAAAAGCAAAACATCACCCTGAGGGCCTACGGATTGGGATAAATCCATCATGATTACTTTTAGCTGGGCAAAGCCTCCCTGCCCCAACAAAATCAGTAAGCAAGAGAGAATCGTCCAGAGAAAATGTGGGTGAATGTTCATCAAGGATCTGACAATGTCTGCTGCAATCGACCCATGAGATCACCCAGTATCCCAATATCTGATCCAGTAACCACATTCAGCTCAAAGTCCAGGATCTTAGGTCCAATGTGCCTTCTCAAGGTCTGGTGACCTCTAAGCTAAAAAGCACATTATTTAATTCACCTGCTAAACAGTGATAAGGAAGGAATAGAATAAGCAAATCAACATTGTTCGGAAAGGAGAAGAATAGAAAAATACAAGGCAGTCACCCATCCACCACCCACACGCCACTAAAGATAAACAGAGCAGACTCTCTGGTTGGCAGAGTGCATTCCTTGGGGGGCCAGCCCTGCAGTCCTTGGTTCTGCCTTTGGAATAATCCTCTCCACCCATTGTCCTCCGTGACCCCTTGTCCCGGCCCTGGGAGGTCTCCTTGCTGACCACCCTCCGCAGCCCCTTGGAGGTGGGCACTAAGGAGGATGCCCTGGGAGTTGCACGGCTTGGTTTTTTTTTTTCATTCACATGTATGTTTTTTATTATTACGAGTAAGGCTACTATGTACATCCTTACACAGGCCTTTATGTGGATATCAGAAGCCATTTTTCACCTATCAGATTGGAAAAGATCAAAACCTTCGATAACGCACCGTGTGGGCAAGGTTGCCCAGGCGGACCCTCTCATAGTGCTGATGTGAGCGTAAACTGTAACTGCTTCCATGGAGGGCAATTTGGCTAAATATATCACTCGCATATGTATGAGTAATCCTGAGATATGTATAGATATCTATCTATATACATTTGGCTATATACATACAAATTGCTCACGCAATAACTTTTGACTAATTGCATTTCGAGGAATGTACCATACAAATGTATTTGCACATAAAAAATGACATTTCTGCAAGATTATTCATCGCAGCTGTGTTTCTAAAGCACAGGATTGGAAACCACCTAAAAAACAGTCAATATGGTTAAATAAAGTATGGCGCATCCATGCAACGATATTCTACGCAGCTACAGAAAAGAATGAGAATGCTCTTAATTTAGATCGCCAAGAAACAGTGTTAAAAACAGGTGCAAAATGGTGCATAGGATAGTCAGTGTCATCTGTGTCAAAAAGAAAGGGAAGTCATATGTCCCTGGGAGGACACATAAGAAACTGATTACAAAGGTCGGTGAAGAGAAAGGGACCCGGGTGACTGTGGCCTGGGCGGGGGCTGGGGCTGGGGGCTGGGTACCCACCCATTCTTCATATTCGAGCTATTTTAATATATTAGCTATTTGACATTTCATACTAAAAACTTGGTAGCCAATGTTCATAGCAGCATTATTCACAATAGCCAAAAGAAGGGTGAATGAATAAACAAAATGTGGTCTCCACATACAATGGAATACTATTCAGCCTTGAAAAAGGAAAGAAAATTCTGACCCATGCGGCAACATGCATGAAAACTTGAGGGCATTGTGCTCAGTGAAGTAACCCAGTCACAAAGGGACAAATACTATATGATTCCACTGATACGAGGTCCCTAGAGGAGTCAAATTCATAGAGACAGAAAGTAGAATGGGGGGTGCCAGGGGCTGGGAGGAAGGAGGATGGGCAGTTGTAGTTTAGAGAGTTACAGAATGTCACTTTCACCTGATGATGGTGATGGTCACACATTATGAATATATTTAATACCGCTGAACTGTACACTTAAAATGGTTAAGATGGTAAATTTTAGGTTATGTGTGGTTTAAAACAATTTTTTAAAATAGACAAAATCAAGTTGAGAGGCAATCTGCAAAATACCCAAGACTCCTCAAAACTGTTCCAGTCATGAAGAGCAAACACAGGCTGTCACAAATCCAAAGAAACTAAGGGGACGTAACAACTAGAGGCAATACGGTGTCCTGCATTGGACCCTGGAACAGAAAAAGGACTTTAGTTTAAAACTCAGTGAAATCCAAATAATGTCTGGAGTTCGGTTAATAGTACTGTGCCAATGCTGGATTCCTGGGTTTGGCAAAGGTACCATGTTCTGTGAGACGCTAACGATCAGGGAAACTGGGTGAGGGTAGATGGGAACTGTCTACACTGTCTTGACAATGTTTCTGTAAGCCTAAAATCATCCCAAAATAAAAAGTGTATTTTAAAAAATTAATCCAACATTTTAGTTGTTTACAGGGACAGGGTTTGTCAGAGGAATCTACCCACCTTGATTTGAAGATGGGAGTCCTCCCCGCAGATAACCACATAACTTACCCCCCATATCCTTCAGGTCTCTGCTTGAATGTCACCTTGGCAAGCAATCTCCCATGACCACACTATTAACAATAGCAGCCCTGCCTCACTTGGTTACTCTAACCTGCTTTTTCTCCCTGGCATTTGTCACCATCTGATCCCCTAAAAAACGGTTTATTGGTTTTCCTCCCCGCCTCCTCCAGCCAGAATGTTTCATGAGAGTAGGCCATTTTGTCCACTGCTAAATTCCAGCACCTACGTGGGGACCTAACACATAGCTGGCACTCAATAAACATTTTCATATGCGTGCATGAATGAGCAAATGAATGTCATTTTCTTTTAAGCCATTTAATTGGGTTTTCTATTACTTGCATCCAATATACATATCCAGTGGCTCAAGTTCACGGTGGGGCAGAGCCACCCTGAAAAGGCAGGGCCACCAAGAGTTGAGGCCCTCGAGGCCGAAGATTCGGGTCACCCTACAGAGTGACAAACCCAATCATCTGAGGTGCTGGTTGATGACAAGGAGAACAAGGAACGGGAGCTGTAGAAGTGATAGTCATAGATAAATAGGACCAGTTCTATAACAGTAATTTTGATCCCGGCCTCTGGTTATGTAGCATAGTTCTCCAAGGCGTCCCAGTGACTGGGTGTGAGCTACCCAATATCCTTTCTAATAAATTACTTTGCCACTAACATTAATCACAATCAGCGTCTGTTGCTCTCAATTAAGGACCTAACATATGAGCCGTTTTCCGAGGATGAGAGATCCAGAAATGTCTAGGCTCTAAGCGCACCTGGAAAATTAATGGCACAGCTCATCAGTGAAGTGGCTGGAAGCATATCAACGTCAATCAGGGGGGCTTTGGTGCTTCTTGGAAAAAGAACTTAAGCTCTATTCTCTGCTGGAGTCCACCTGCATCTTGCATGACATCCTGTCGAGACGGCCACACATGATCCTATGTTCAGGAGGGCTGGGGATCTGTGATGGTTGATTTTATATGTCAACCTGCATGGGCCATGGGGGGGCCCAAATATTTGGTGACACATTATTGTGGGTGTGCCTGTGAAGGTGTTTCTGGATGAGATTAACATTTGATCGGTGGACCGAGTCAAGCAGATTGCCCTCCCACCGCGGGCAGACCTCATCCAGTCCCTAGAAGGCCTGAGTAGAACAAAATCCTGAGTAAGACAAAATTGGATCTCTCTACCTGATGGGCTTTGAACTGGAATATTGACCTTCTCTCGCCTTCAAACTTGGACTGGAGTTTACACCATTGGCTTTCCTGGTTCTCAGGCCTTCGGACTTCAGATGTTGGGATTTCTACGCCTCTATAACCACATAAGCCAATTCCTTATATCTCCCTCTCCATATGTATACGTATACGGAGAGGGAGATATAGACACACACACACACACACACACACACACACAGAGGCAGACCTCATTGTATTGTGCTTCGCTTTATTGCACTTTGCAGATCTTGTGTTTTTCACAAATTGAAAATTTGTGGCAAGTCTGCCAGCGCCAGTTTTCTAAGAGCATGTGCTCGTTTCGTGTCTCAGGGTCACATTTTGGTAATTCTCACAATAGTTCAAACTTTTTTATGATTATTATATCCCTGAAGGCTCAGATGATCGTTAGCATTTTTTAGCAAGAAAAGTATTTTTTCATTAAGGTATGGATATTGTTTTTTAGACATAATGCTACTGTACACTTAATAGACTACAGTACAGTGTAAACGTACTTTCCTAGGTACTGGGAAACCAACAATTTTCTATGACTTGCTTTATTGCAATATTCACTTTATTGTAGTGGTCTAGAACTGAAACCACAATATCTTTGAGGTATATGGATATATATATATATCCTATTTGTTCTGTTTCTCTGACTAATAGAGACCCTTTTGGGAGAGAAATGCTTCTAGAGGAATAAAGAAATGTACTTGACATACTTGACCCAGTAAGGAAGGGATGGGCATTTCTTTAACAAGCGCTATTACATTAAACCAGGACTTTGACTTTGGCCATCCAGCCACAGACCACTTACTGGGCACTTGGAGCACAAATTTTAGGTCCTTTCTGAAGAGAGTTGTTATAATTTTAATAATAAAAATAAAAACATATAAAATGAACAGTGCTCACGTCAAGATCAATGACTCAGATGACAGTTTGCCTCTTTCCCTCTTTGGGTTCATGACAGTTCGTGCCACCAGATTCCATATCTTATTGTTTTCTTCTATTTCTACCTGAGTATAAAACGCAAAGTCCAATTGTAAGTTATTGAGCATGGCAACAAGAGCTTGGCCCTTAGCACTATCTAATAGTGCTAGATATTCGGGTTGAGCAGGGACATGGAAATCATGGAGAATGACTCACTGAAGGCTCCTTTCAGCGCCGGTCAGATGCTAAGTCAATGAGCACATCACATTCAAGAGCTGGAGGATGACTCTCAGCTTGGAATCAGGACTAAATGGATTCCTAATCTCCTCTTCAGAAAGTAGCTTTTCACGCTTCATTGCAGCCCTTGGAGGTAATTTTAAAATACGTCCAATAATACATCATTGATTTCTTTCTCTCTGAGAAGTGTTGCAGAAAACACAAACTTTCTGCAACTGTGCTGTTTGCACCATGGAGAAATTCTGATATCTTATATGCAGTATTCAAATTTATGAGGCAATAGGTTCTAAAGACAATAAACACATCAGTGAGATAAGCCAGTTGAGCCAAGCACTTGAAGTCTCAGGAATAAATTTTGTGGCATTACCAATGTCATGAAGAAATATCTTCATTTCATTCCTGATTTCAAAAACTTTTGAGAGCTGCTTTCTCTTTGACAGCTAGGGTACTTCAGTGTTGAAAAAGTCTTGTCCTAGGTTAGGTGCCCAGTGGGTATAATTTGGATGGATTCACAATTTTCATTACTTTCAACAACCTTGAGTTAAGATCAAGATGCATATCGTTGGCTACCAATTGATCTGGGCAAATAGAGCCATGTGTGGATCAATGTTACAGAGCAAACCTCTATCATTCAATGTATCTCCTTGCTATACATACAGGTAAGTATGTTCAGAGAAGATCCCAACTTGTTTTTGCTATACCATAGCTCATAAACTAATTAGCAACTAAATGAAAAACCTCTTCTGCAGCAATGATGAACAATTTTGCCAGGATTCTCTAAGCTCTTCTCCTCCTCTATGTATCACACACGTACCAGGAGCTAATTCACGGTCTACACATCAGTGGTTTCATCCAACCAAACATGATTATAATTGCTCTTTGATAGTGCCTGTGATGTCCAACAGCATCATCTTTGAAATGAATGTTTCAATAACTTGTTTTGCATTCTCTCCAAGTATATTTATTTATCATCAGTTTTTGGCTGGTTTTACAAGCTTCCCATCAACGATATCACTAATACCTCTTTCTGCTACAGAGACTGCAATCCTGAAGGATGTCTCTGTGGCTTGGGTCTCTCCTCTGCCTTTAGCAACAAAATGAATCAGTCGGAGGTTTACTAAAGAGGTTTCTGTGCTTCCTTTGGAAACAACGCAAGAAATTTGAGAGCTTGTATCACTACTTGACAAAGTTTCATAGCAGACAACATATTGGGAACCAGGGGAGAAACGGATTACCGCCGATAAAATCCAGTTTCTAATTTATTATCCTGCTTCTTATTTGCACTCCTCTTCTGACAAATTGTGCAGTTTTAATTGTTCCAGCACACGGTCACACTGTACAGTGAACCACTTATAAGCCATCTATCCCTCGTAAACTAGGGAAATACGACAACACCTTTCAACCTATAAATATTCCCTTAAATGTTTACTTTCACTGTTTCCAATAGGTTTTTATGAAACATGTTCCTCTCCTATTCTCCGTTTCACTGGTTTTCTATTAATATTAATATCTATTATAATGCAAAAGTCACTGTGACGGATACAAAATTCAACCAATGCAAATAACATGCAAATGACAGGTAAATACATAGACCCAGAAGAACTGTGTTTGTGCACTGAAACGTTGCGGAGGATGATATTGTGAGAATGCAACAATGCACATTTCTTGCAGTATGCGCACAACCTTTGAGAAGATAAACAATGTGCAGTAGTGAGATCTCAGTTACAGTCATAATTAGACTTACAGATTTGTGAAATACTGTGGCCCCATTGTTTTATCTTTTGAAAATAACCTACAAAATCACTTGATAGCTGAGCAGGGACCGAAGGAATTAGAGATCTGGTCACCATGTTAGTCTTCCAGATCACTAAATCTTGTGTTGTCTCCTTCTAAGCCATTAACTCCTCAAGGTTGGGGGCCTTGTCTTATTCATTTACATATCCCCAGAGCCTAGCACAGTGACAGCCACATGACACATCCACAAAGTACTATCTGTTGAGTTAACTTGAACATCTGTCCCAGTTTCTGGCTAGACCGAAAATTCTCCTTGTTAGGATCCCCCCACAAATACCCCATGAGTACTTAATGAACTAAATCAGAGCACTTAATATACCATTCACATGGTAACAAAGAATTTTTCATCATTGTATAGGCAGTGTTGGAGTTTAAGAATCATTTGAGATTAGAAGATCACCTGGCCTCTGATTTCCGTGTATGGATATTTTTACCCAAATGATACCATACTGCTTATTTGATACTTGAAATTCTTATTCATCTAGACCAGAAGAACTCATTCGTATATCGCCAAGGTTGCAAAATTCTATAATGAACCGTGTGAACGAGGCCAAGGTGTTCTGTCAGCAGCGAATGATTCTCACGCCAGCAGAAGGCTCCGCGCTTTGCCGGAAGGATTCCTTCACTCTGACCACGGTGTCAGCTTGTCTCTGAATAAGCCACATTTCCAGTCCAATGCGACGCATTCCTTTCCCAATTCCTTTTGACCTGGCCTCATTAACAACTGTGGCAACCCCACCATGCAATTGCCACGACCCTCTTCCTAGAGGGGATTGGGTTTGACATTAGCTCTCATTGAAGAGAACATCCTTTTCCTAAGTTTGAAAGAAAGGAGAGAAAACAGGAGGAAAAAAAGCCTGCAGAGAGTAAATTTTTAAACCAATAAAGAGGATAGATTTTATATCAGTATGAGAAGAACCATCACATGGTTACCCATTTTCCTGAAAGATGAGAATTTGTCCTTAATCAGCAGTATAGACACCACCCATTCAGGCCACTGTCAGAGAACATAACCTTGAACCATCTACTCTCAGCTCTTTTAGAAAACCGTTGCTAAGAGAAATGATGTTTAAGAATGAGGTGCTTAGAGTCACCCACTTCTGTCTTCAATCTTAGCCATGGGTCAGGTTAAACCACCAAGAAAGCTGTACAAACTTGGCCACCCTGAGCCTGCTCTGTAAAATCATCTTTCTCTGAAATGCACTGGAAATGTTTAATGTCAGCTGTCACTAAGCATCACTACAGGAGATGGTATATGAAAGGTAAATCCGCTTTGGTTATAAATATTGTTATTAAGGACATTACTCAGCATTCCTGTAACAAGGACAACAATAAAAACCCCGTAGGAAGGAAACCTGAGAAACTCATAAACCCGGAGGGGCTGGGGAGACCAGATGACTAAATCCAATGTGATGTCCTGGATTGAATCTTGGAACAGAATAAGGGTATTAGCAGGGAAACCGCTGAAATCCAGATCCAGTCTGGAGTCTAGTTAACAGTTATGTGCCAATGTTAATGCCTCAATTTTGGCAAATGTATCATGGTCACAGAAGATGGAACATTAGGCATTGGATGAGGACTATACGGGAACTCTATTATCTTTACTACTTTTCTGTAAATCTAAAATTATTCCAAGATAAAAAACTGATTTAAAAAAATTGCAGGAGAAGCTTAGAGCCAAGAAAAAGCACATTTCCCAAGAGAGTCGTGTATGCATTCTCCTTTTTAACAGTAAATATCCATAGCTTATTGTCCTTTTTACTTTTGCTGCTCAGATGCTGAAATCCTTTCTACGCTGGATCACATCAATTTCACTAAGGCTTAGGGTGATCGTATTTGCTTTCTCTTTTTTCCTGATCCCAATGTCCTTTTTCTATTAGGAATGAAGCCTAACCTTGCTGCATTCTTGCTGCTGTTGCCATAAACCAACTCTAATCCTTTTAGGAAGGAGCCTCTGCATTAATTATAAACCTGAGAGTTGTCCAAAGGCAGGACAACAAGAGTGGGAGGGCTCGGGGAATCACAGGCCACGAGGTACGGCTAACGGAATCAGGCCTCTCTAGGCAAAGATGACGCAGGGGAGAAATGATGCTCATCTTCGAACGCCTGAGAGGTCGCCCTTGAGAGAGCAGCAGAGACTTGCATTGCACCAAAAGGCCAAATCCCAACCAAGCGTGCACGTGATGGGGGGAAGACCTCAACTCAGCAGAGGGGAGAACTAGCAGAGGTGACGGACCAGGCAGTAGCTAGTGCCCCTTCCCTAGAGCCACCTGCGGAGTGTCGCCATCATGTTAATAGGGTCCCCAGCTGTGCACGCTACACTGCTGCTGCCGGTCGGTCGGCCGCCCACACTGCGAGTAGCGAGGCTCCAGCCTAGACCATTCGTCGGGAATTCCTCATTGAAGAGGTTAAACGAGAAGACCTCTACAGTTTCCTCCAGCTGCCAAGCCCGAGATTATATAAAAGTGGTTCCTACGACAGTTCTGGGCGATGATCACTAAATGCTTCCGCTAGAGCAGTAGGGGGCCCTTTGCAGCCACCATCTCTTTTAACCCTCTCAACAACTCTTCCAGCCGCTCCCAGGAGAGTTTCTGACCCCTCTCTCCCCACCAACCCCACCCCAAGGCCTTTTCCTACGGCCCTTGTCCGCAGTGGCAGTGTTTGCAAGCCGGCTGCCACGTGATGTCCCAAAGGAGCGTCTGAGACAGCTACCTGTGTTGTTTTGGGAGGAGGTGTGCGTGACGGAGTCAGGTGACCGATTTAGTCAACAGCCTGGTCCTGGCAACCAACTTAATAGTGTGTTGAGAAGATGCCAAGTGTATCTGCGCCGGCAGGAAACCCACTTTCCCTCGGCGTCCCTAGCTCCAGGCGGAACTTTCTCTTCTTCCTATATTTGAGTTAACGCCGTATCACATCTACAACGTGGCACCCGCCAGCTGTGTGGCCTTGGGCCAGTCACCTTCTGTCTATCCGTCACGCTTTCCAGGGGCGTAGAAAACTATCGATTATAAATGGAGGTGGACTGATATTTTCAACAACATCCAGAAATCATATAATGAGCTAAGCAAGGATCATCTAAATGTTGCATCTGGAGCTTTGAACTTCCCTTTACAAAGTCCTCGTTCACCAGCAGCTTTATTTTTCACCCTTCACACCACACCGCCTGCGAAGTAGTTATTGACCTACATTTTTCAACATCTGCAAAACAGGGCCATGGGACTCAGCCGAGGACTCAGCCCTTCTCACCACTGTCCAAGTTCACGAGAGTAAAGGGCTCAGTTAGGGGCAGGGCAGTGGCACTGGAAATGGTGGATTGTGGAGCTGTTTGGGATGTTACCAGGGTCTGAGGTCCGGTTTCTGGAAGGGACTGGTGACATTAAGCAAGAGATGTCTAAGAAATGCATGGCGCTTTGGAGTTCCCACGACACTCTCCCTCCCCGTCTCTCCTACCCGGGCTCCAGCAGCCTCCCTCGGGTGCCACTCCCCTACCATCCCATCTCTTCCCCGTGGGATCCACTCCCAGTGCTCCCAGTGCATTTGCCCACTGTCTCAAGAACCTGCAGTGGTTCCCAGTTCAACCCGTCAGATTCCTGGCAGCAAATGGAGAGGGAGGGCTTCTGACCACTAACAGTCCTTCCACTCCAGCTGCATCTGTCCCCATGTGGGCCCTGGGGCCAGCCAAGCTGTCTCCCAGCACACGTGCTTCCTGGCTCAGTCCTTTGCCCCTGCTCTCTTCCTTCACCAGCATCCTCGCTTTCCTCATAACCCACCTCGGAACTCACCTCTAGAAAACTCAGCCCCCTCAGGGGCTGCTTCATCTGTAGCCCACAAATGACCACTACCAACGGGACATGCCCCCCAACTTTGCTCCCTGGACCCGCCCCCACCACCGAAGGCCAGCAGTGCTAGAGCTGGCCCTGCTGCCCGAGCGACCCCTTCTAAGCCCTCTCATCTAGCGGGAGTTATGGCTCCCTGAATCTCTCCCCACAGATGGCAAGAAGATAGAACTCCGCACGGTGCAGAGACTTCTACCTGCCCATGCCCCTGGTTCCCTCTACCTGCCACCCATTCTCCAAGGACTCAAGGAGCAGAATGTTCTAAGATGTCAACCTCTCACCGAGGCTCCAGCCTCCACCTTGCTGCTGCCTGAATGCCCAGAGGACTCGCAGGTCCCCGGGTGACCTGCCGTCCCTGGTGCCAACAATCTGCCAGAAACAGTGAAGCCTCCAAGATTTCTTTGACTTGGAGAAAAGAGGATATTCAGCAATGCAGAGAAAGATAAAGACTGTCGATTAGATAACTGATGAGACGCCTGGAATTACTCAATGGCCCAGCCGTCTTTTAATTACCTTGAGCACAAGAGATAAGAGAAATGAAAAGCGACAGATAACCCATTAGTTTCAAAAAACCTCCACACCAGATGCGCCATTTTAAGTCCGTGCTCACAAAACACAGACAAGTCCGGCGAAGGGTTCTCAGGAAGGAGGGAAAATCTAAAGAACAGGAAAGACACAATCCATCTCCTTAAACGCTGCGTACAGCACAGTGCAGTTATTAACCACAACTCTCACACTTTTTCCCACTAATGGAAAGGCTAAATCTCTTCCAAGTTGACAATAGGCATCCAAGTGGCATCCAATCACTCCCTAGGGACTCTCTGTTCTTTAGCCACTTAACAGTCACAATAAATTTTTCGGCAGTTCCGTTTAAAACATTATTCTCCAGGGGGTATTCTAGTTTACTTTGAACAGCCAGTGACAAATAGCCCCAACCAAGAGCAGAAAGACTTGATTCAACCCACTCTGACAGGTAGAAAAGTCAGCCCAGCCCCGGTGACTTTGTGACTACAGAACAGCAGCGTGGAGCCAGGCCGGCTCCAACTCTCACTCCGCACTCTCACTTTTGCAGACAAAAATGGTGAGTCCCCGGAAGGAGAAAGGACATGCCCAGGGCCACACAAACTAATTAGGGGTAATTTACACGAGGTCTGGGTCCCTTACCCGTAAGACCACACCTAAGTTGGTTTCTTTTGGGGTTTTTTTTGTTTTTCTGAGACAGAGTCTTGCTCTGTTGCTCAGGCTAGAGTGCCGTGGCATCAGCCTCACTCACAGCAACCTCAAACTCCTGGGCTCAAACGATCCTCCTGCCTTGGCCACACCTATGTTTAAATAGACATTTTCTTTCTACTTTCCAGTTCCTTCTCCAACAGCCTGGGTGGACGTGATGCACCACTCAGGTCCCCTTTGAGGAAAGACGGTGGCCCGGCCGTGCAAAGCATGGTCAACTCAGGGCCACCAGCTCTCAGTTCCTCCAGTGTCTGCCTCAACTGCAGAAGTCTCTGCCACCCAGCGCTGCACCCTTCCCTGGGCAGCCGGCACCCAGTGGCTGAGTGAGGCGGGGCATAAAGGCCCAGCCGTTTCTGCCCAGCAGGGGCCGTGCAGATGGGCAATATTCACCCCAAAGCTCTCAACGGTCACTCTCTCTAGAATGTGGTCTCCCACATCTGCCTTCCCAGCCAAGGATGCAGCAGGGGAAGGAGATGAGACGCCCGGGACAGCTGGACCGTCGCCTCCCAAGCCTCTGGCCATCAACCCCAGACCCAGTGAGGGGCTTCTGTTCTCATGGGATGACCAGGTTCCAGAGCTCCTTGGAGATGTCGCAGCTCCGGTTATCTTACTGCAACCTCATGCACGACCCTAAGTGAGAACCACCTCCTGAGTCCAGTTAACAATAAATGATTGTTTTGTCGGGGGGAGGGGGGAGAAGTCAATGGACATGTGTTCTGAAAGCAAAATGCTCCTCTTGGAGCAAGCAGCCTCCAAGCATGTAAGCAGGGCCATGCTAGGTATAACTCTTTGCCTAAGTAGCTGGAAATGAATGGCTCTGACAACAGCCTCTGGGGCGAGCCACCCAAAGCACTCGGTTTCCTTTAATAGCCAATTATAACTGTCATCTCCGCATGTATCTTAATCTTTGAAATTACTTTTTCAGGCACTACCACCTCTTGGGATAATGGCGCCATAAGCCTCTTCCCTACGAAACTCCTCCAGAATTTGAAAAATAATATGCATGTCCACTTTATCCACTGCACTCACCATTTTAGAGATTCCAATCACATTCACTCTTCATGTTTCCAGAGGGAACAGTCTAGTATTTTCTATCACAACCCCTAATGGCAAACCAGGGTGGCACCTAAAACATTGCACTGGGGAATCAGTGCAAACTTCCAATAAAATGGAGTTTAATAGCTTGTTTGCTAACGCGTGTATGGTTTTCATATGCTTTGAAGACGGCATGTGGGTTTTAATTTGTGTTGTTGAATGTAGGCTCTGCTGAAGTACTTGAAAATAAATGCATCATGCTCTGAACTGAACGTGAAGATTCTTAGGTATGATTTTTATTACACATCAAAAGCTCAATTTTTTTCCTTGGGACTAAAGCTCCGTGATCACAGTAGGAAACGGCGAGGAAGACGCATGTGTGCATCATGCCAGCGCTGCTTAATGCCCTCCGGAGTCGCCGTGCTTTGCCTGCAGAACACAGTCCACGCTGCTCAAACCGGTGGGTGGCCGACACCAGCCCCCAACCTGATTCCCCAATTTCCCAACAAAGCCGTGGGCAGTGACACGTCTCATGTACTCACTGACTCCCGTGCATGCACTGGGCTACCTCTCCGTGTTGCGCCTGTTCCCCAACCCTGCCCCGAGCTGCGGCAGCGCCTGTGTACCCACCCTCACCCCCACACCCACGGCCCCTGCTGTGCTTCCTTTTCAAAGATCTAACTCTTTATAAGGATTGATATTTTACACCCTTTCTTCTTTCTTAGAGGTCTTCTGAAGAACAAAGACAGAATTTACATATTTTTTAATTAAATAAAACTTATTCTATCTTGCAACCCACCATACAGGTCCCCTGGGATCCTTTTTGTCCAAGGGCGACGTATCAAAGACACATCCTGGGATCTCAGGGATCTTATTTTTCCTGTATCTTGAAACATTTTACTATTTCATTATCCTGGGAATTATTGTTACTCATCATTACTCATCGATTGTTCGCAACAATTCCAAAAAGACAAAAATAATTTTTAAATGGAAGAATGATGGAATCATCTAGAAGGACGACGGATGCCGTAAATGAAGGAAATCGCCACCTCTTTCGTTTTAGTGCCTAAATAATTACATCATCTTTCAAGAAGCACAAAAGAAGGCAGGAGATGACACTTCTGTCGTCCTTTTAGCTTTCACTGAACACAATTGACAATTCAGAATTTTTCATTATCCCCCATGAAAGGAGAAGAAGGGAAAATGGACAGAAAAAGACGTTTCAAATTATTAGAGAAACCAGAAGATGAAATGAAAAGAGACAGAGGGAAGCACTCTAGACTCTAATAATGGTAGTAAAATTTATCCTCAGAGTGAAATCGCAGACTACGAATCCTCAGATGACACTATCCTAAGTGAGTTTTCTCATAGTTAAGAATCAATGTGTGGACAATGTATCTCTAAAGACAAAAAGAGAATACAGTACTTTCACCCTGTTAGTCAACAGGAAGGGCTCCAACATGCAACAATTTGTGACAAGAACCTGGACCACTCCGTTTTGCTAAAAAAAAAAGACATGGGGCATTTTTTCATGTTTAATGATTTTCTTTTTTTTTTCTTTTCTTTTTTTGAGACAGGGTCTTGCTCTGTCACCCAGGCTGGAGTGCAGTGGCATCATCATAGCTCACTGCAGCCTCAAACTCCTGGGCTCCAGCGATCCTCCTGCCTCAGCCTCCCGAGTAGCTGGGACTGCAGGCATGCGCCACCACGCCCAGCCCTAAATGCATTTTTGAAGCTTCAAGGGCTCTGGTGTGTTGCAGACAGGGTCCTGTTTCCTTCTCATCTGTGTGTCCAGCCCCTAGCTCGGTGCCTGGCACCCTGCTTGTGTGTTCAATGAATGAGCAAGAATCTGGACAGTCGTGTCGGGGGGAGGGGGTTGTTTGCAGCTTGGTTAGAGTATACACACGCACCAAGCTATGCAACACAAATGAGAACATTTCCTCCGTAGCCCTGAGCCCTGACTCAGAGCCCTCTGGTGCCTTTTGTCTCCAAGCAGCGAGGAACTCAAGCAGAAAATTCACTATTAATGGTTCCATAAAACATGCACGTCCTGGGTGCAGCCCCAGTGAAAGCCTCGTGGCAGCTTGGAATGCAGATGTGTTTCCCCGGGAGGGAGCCCATTCTCGTTTACTCTTATCTGTCACGAGGGTAGGAGCCTGAACCCCTGGGGCCGGGCCTGGGTAACTCTTCAATATTGGCGGGCAAGGCCACAGGAAGAACGTGGAGCAAAGTTGCGGTAAGTGCTGGTCAGTCACTCTGAAAAAGTTCCTTTCCTGGAGACCTGCGCTCAGCTTTGTTGTACAGGATGCAAAAGGTTAATCGCCTGCTTTTCCCTCAGAGAAACAATTCCATTATCTTAACCAAACATGTGGCTTCAGATTTTTTTAGGCACTGTGCTTGTGTGTTTCATCGAGATACATTTGGCAAATAATTTTTCTAATGGTGCCAGCTCATGTGGGTGCTCTTTGATTGCAGTGATGGTAGACAGAACCGGGACTCCCAGCTGCGTGTGCGTGTGTGTGTCTATCTGTCTGTGTGTCTGTGTAGTTAGCAGAGGCCCAGGGTTGGGGGAGGCCATGGGGAAGGGGGAAGGTCACAACAAGATGCTTAGGCAATGTCTTTTAATTGTTGCAGAAAAATTGGACTTAGAGATCCATTATTTTATTTTGCAAAGGACTAAAACCATTTTCTTTTGCAAAAAAAAAATCTATTTCATATTTTCCTCTTCCAGAACCACGAAGTAGCTTTGGGAAGATAGTCATCTTGCATGAACAACAACACAATTTCGTGAAATGGCATTGTTCCAGCTTTAAGCCAGCAACTGTTTGCCGTGAGGAGCGGTGGGGGCAGGGAGGAAGAAGGGCCCCTTTTCCATTTGAGCACAGGTTCAGACCATGGCTCGCTGTCACGTCTGATGGTGGCAGTGAAGGAGAGATTTAAGATTTCCTGATTGAGAAACAGGAAATATCAAGGGATTAGAAGATTTTCATGTGACACTATTTGCTAAAAAAAAATAGACAGCTTTCAGTGCAGTTTCTTGACTCTTTGTATGTCTATTTCTAGCCAGATTTTGAGGCTGCGGTCGTCCACACAGAGCCAGCCACATGGAGACAGATAAGCACCTACGCAGACACTCTCCTGCTCTGTCCGATCAATAAGTATTTAGCGTCAGTCCTAGCTGACCACTCCTAAAATACTGCCGTGAGCATCACTCTGCTCTGCAAAAACGTCCAATGTCTTCCATCGCCTGTTGGGTAAAGCATGAACTACTGAGGCCGCTGTGCAAGGCCTTCACCCAACCCACACTTGCCCTTCTGCCACTGCTCCCTTGCACAATGCCTCCTGCAGGCCCCTTCCCCGTCTCTGCCTACCCAGGTCTCACCGGTCCTTCAAGACACTGCTCAAATCCCACCATCATAGCTGGAGGAGATTCATTGCCTTTAAATGCTCACGTGTCTTCTGCTAACACTGCACCTACCTTCTACATCTTTTTTAGTTCTTGTAGCTCATCTTCCAAGCCGGACTGTGAGCTCTTTGAGTGCAGGAATATTTATTGTATTTTACTGAATCCTGCCCATTAATATGTGCCTTCCCCATATCAACAAATATTTGGTGCCTGATCCATGCATGTGCAAATGATGGACTTCAGTGTGCTGGGCACTGTGCTCAGTTGCAGAGGAATAAGAGAGAATCTAAGTTGTTTCCTTCCAGTGGTTTCCAACCCTCCTGGACAGGCGAGACGTGAAACCAGCAGACAAGAGTAGGAGGAGGTGCTCTGTGCAACGCAAACTGCAAAGCCGGAGATAAGCAATTGTCCAAAGATATTTTTAAGGAAAGTGCCGTAAGTTTAAAAAAAGAAAATTAATGTTTTCCCATTAATTTTGTATTCATGGGGTACAAGTGCAATTTTGTTGCATTGATATATTGCATTGTGGTGAAGTCAGGGCTGTGCCCACCAAGCACCTCCTATCACCCCCCGCCCTCCCATGCCCTGACTCCGAGTCTCCACTGTTCATCGATCCACACTCTGCTTTGTGTGAGCACGTTATTCAGCTCCTGCTTGCAAGTGAGAACATGCAGTATCTGTCCTTCTGTGTCTGAGTTGCTTCGCTTATGATAATGGCCTCTAGTTCCATCCATGTCGCTGCAAAAGACATGGTTTCATTCTTTTTCACAGCTGAATAATATTCCAGTGTGTGTGTGTGTGTGTGTGTGTGTGTGTGTGTGTGTGTGTGTGTGTGTGTACGGATCACACTTTCTTTATCTAATCCTCCATTGATGGGCACTCAGGTTGATTCTATATTTTTGCTGTTGTGAATAGTGCTGCAAAAAATATACAAGCGCAGGTATCTTTTTTATATATTGGTTTCTTTTCCTTTGGGTAGACACCCAGAAATGGGGTTGTTGGATCGTATGGTAGTTCTATTTTCAGTTCTTTGTGAAATCTCCATACCGTTTTCCATACAGGTGGCACCAATTTACATTTCTACCAACAGTGTATGAGTTCTCTTTTCTCTGCATCCTCGCCAATATCTGTTATTTTTTTGTCTTTTTGATAAGAAAAGGCCAATTTTGGCTTACAGCGGTTCACGCCTGTAATCCTAGAACTCTGGGAGGCCAAGGCAGGAGGATCACTTAAGCTCAGGGGTTCAAAACCAGCCTGAGCAAGGGCAAGACCCCGTCTCTACAAAAAATAGAAAAAATTAGCTGGGTATGGGGGTGCACACCTGTAGTCCCAGCTACTTGGGAGGCTGAGGCAGGAGGATCGCTTGAGCCCAGGAGGTTGAGGTTGCAGTGAGCTGTGATGACACCATTGCACTCTAGCCAGGGGGACAGAGCAAGACTCTATCTCAAAAAAGAACAGAAAAGAAAAGACCAATTTTTAATTTGTTATAATGGCTGGTTGTACTTAAGATGGCCTTGAGGGATAATCATTATATTTTGGTTTTGGTACTTTATAGTTTTCAAGGCCCCTTCATTTACATTAGCTGAATAAATTCTTATAACACCGTTGTTAAGTATTATTATGCCCATTTTAAAGAATAAGAATCCAAGGCCCTGGAAGCAAGGTGGTTTGGCCAATATCGAATGGCAGGTGAGGGGTTCAGCCGGGACTCAAACCCTGGCCTTGAGAGTTCAGGTCCAGTGGACGGCTGCTCTTGTAAGAAGAAGAGATGGGACACAGACACACACAGAGGGACGACCGTGTGAGGACACAGCGAGAAGACAGCTGTCCCCAGCCAAGGACAGAGGCCTCAGGAGAAACCAACCCTGCTGGCACCTTGATCTCAAACTTCCAGCCTCCAGACCTGGGAGGAAATAAATGCCTGTTTTTGAAGCTGCCCCGTGTATGGTGCTTAGTTACAGTGGATCAATACGCCCCCTAATCCTCAGACTCGCCCGTACCGAAGCCCAGCAGCCACTCTCCTGCCCACTCAGAACCTGCAATTTGCCCTCAGCATCTTAACATTTCATGCAAATGCTAGGGTACACATCATGTCATCTCTCCGTCTCACCCCAGCTGCCAGGCTCCTCCAGCACCGTGTCAAGGGCCTTCCGATCGCCGAATGGGCTGAGCCACTGCAGGACACACTGTGCTGGTCGCCATTCATTGACGTAACTCCCGTCCCCCAGCCTGGCTTCCTGAGGGTTAGGACACCTTTGGTTCTCACATGTCCTAGCACACACTCGGCTGGATACTCCAGGTAGTAAAACCTACACTCTCGAAGGCAATCGTTGCTATTTGCATTGATGTGGTATTCACCCAACTTCCCCCTTCGAGCCTCGCTCTTACCGATCACTAACGTTCAGCTCGCCTTCCATAGCCAGAAAGCCCACCCAGATTTTGATGCAAAGTTGTGGAGAACTGTGTGCGTGTCTTTATTTTTAAAATCCATTTGTGTTCTGACCTGAAGGTGTTTTAAAATGTAAAGAGGGTTTGCCCTCTTGGAAAATAAGAAAGAGCTTTTCCAGGGGGACTCTGCTAACGTGGTTACTAGGGAGACCAATTGGATGTCGGTGTCGTAATTAATCAGTAAATTCCAAGCAACCAAATACTGGTGGGGGGAAGCTCTTTCCTTTGAGAGCGGAAATTGCCAGGTGGGTGGAGGTGTGTGGAGCTCCCCGTGGGGCACAGCTACGGCTGTCTTCCTCCCCTTGCACTCTCTCTACTGAGATTTTTCTGATGATGGTTTTAAAGAGCTTTCTTCTCAACCTGCCTCAAAACTCACCTGTCAGAGCAGACTGGAGTCTAATGCTTGCAGCACCCCCTGGCTTGGGCCTCTCTAACTCGAGAGGATGACAAGCTGGTGTAGGCTGGAGTGAACTTCCACCGCCTCAAAAGCAGTAGAAAGAAGATGGTATGACCTTTCCTCTCCAACTATTTTATTTTTTATACATATGTATTTTTTTTTTAGAGACAGGGTCTTGCTCTGGTGCCCAGGCTGGAATGCAGGGGCCCGATCATAGCTCACTGCAGCCTCGAACTCCTACCCTCAAGCGATCCTCCCACCTCAGCCTCCCAAAGCGCTGGGATAACAGGCGTGAGCCACTGCACCTGGCCCCTCCAACTATTTTAATAAACGCATTTTGCCAATCAGAAAAGCAGGGGGCAGCTTTCTGTTCTATGACCAGTCACCGCACCTGAGGGAAGCACCTCAAGGCGCCATGACTCAATGGCAAAGTGCCAAGGAAAATGCCTTTAAGCAACTGCAGACATCGCCCAGTCTGCACCCTTTCTAGTTTGCTTGTGCTTTCCTGCAGGGCAAGGCCTATACCCCCTCAACGGTGGTCTTAAACTCCCTCCCTGGCTTCACCCTGCCCTCCGCCTCCGCCTGGCACAGAAGACGGCCTGACACGACACACACCTTCATCCAACCCACAGAGAACGTCCAGGTCATTGGGTTCAACTCTTCTACTTGGTAAATGAGGACAGAAAAGTTCAGAAAGGCTAAGTGACTTTTCCCCCTAGCTTTTTCTTTCCCTCAACTGCAAGTGAAACAACGCATTTAGCTACCTGAACATGCTGGGAATGACTAGGTGCTCAAAGGCAGGTACGTCATTTAAGATGATTTGCCTCTGGATGTAACAGAAAATCCAAATAAGTGGCTTAAACAAAACATAGAGGGTTAAAGGTTTTGATGGCTCCAATGAACGGCCTCGGTATAAGCCGCTGTCTTTTGTCCCGTGACATTGTGGTCTCCACCCAGCCTGGCTCTGGACAGCCTTGTGACTGGCTTTAGCCAATAAATGTAGCAAAAGCAGTGAAGTTGCCAGCACCACACTTAGGCCTCAAGAGGTTCCACATGCTTGTGCTTGTTCCCTTGCTAGATTGTATTTGCTTGTGTTCACACCTCAGTCTTGCCTTGAGAACATGCCAGGCTAACATGCTTGAGGGATGTGAGAGACACATGAAGGATAAGACACAAAGATGAAGACCAAGGTTCCCAGCTGACAGCCGGCCAACCTTCTGAGACCAACCTGCAGGTGACTGCAGATGCAGGAGAGAATCAAGCTAAGACCGACCGGAAGAACTGCCCTGCTGAGCCTAGCCTAAACTCCCAGTCTACAGAATCATGAGCCAAATAAGTGGTTGGTTGTTTTAAGCCTCTCTCTTTGGTGTTGCTTGTTATGCAGCAACAGGTAACTGAACGTTTGACCGACATTTGAAACAAAGGTTTGGGTTTTTTTCTTTTAAGAAAAAAAAAGTAGAAGGTTGGAAGTCCAAGATTGATATGGTGGCTCCATAGTCATGGGGGACCCAGAATCCTTCTATCTTTATGCTCCATCACCTTTAGCCTATGACTTCCATCCTTAAAGTTGTTTCATGATTCAAAATAGCTGCTGGAGCTCCAGCCATCACATTTGTGTTCCAGGCAGGAAGGAGGGAGGGCCAAAAAGAGAAGAGAAGCCTTTAGCTGAGTTGGTCCATTTGAAAGAGCTTTCCTGGAAGCCCTGCCCAAGGACCTACAGCTTGATTCTCATTGGCTACCTTTGGCCACAAAGAAGGCTGGAAAATGGAGTCTTTTAGCTGCACACAGTACCACTTAGAATAAAATTGGGGGTGTTATTTAGTAAGGAAGAACAGGGGAATGGGTATTGGGTAGGCAGCCAGCAGTATCTGTGCTGGGACACAAGGTACAGCAGGATGCAAAAGTGACCCCAAGTCATGCCATGAACATGCTGGTTTCCCAGAGTTCACAGTGGTGGCTTTGACAGTAACAAAGTGTAAGGTTTGGGTAATGAGATCTAAATGAAGAATTATGAATGTGTTGATCTCCTGGGCCCTTCCGCTGGCTGTAGACACAGATGAAAGGGAAATTTTATTCCAGAACTTGTTGCTCTTAACCCTGGGCAGATGCTTTCTTTCTTTCTTTCTTTTTATCTATTTTCCGTTTATTGAGATATAATTCCCACAACATAAAATCCATGGTTACATTCCCTATGTTGTGCACGCATCACCAGGATGTAATTCCAGAACGTTTCCATCACCCCCAAAAGAAACCCAATACCCATTAGCAGTCAGAGCAGACGGCTCCCTCAATCCTTCTCCGCCCAGGCCGGTCGACAAAGAGAGCCAGACTCACCACGTGAGTGATGCTTCAACCCCTTGGATGACATAGGCTCAAACCCCAAGGTTCTGGAATATTTTAGATCCTCTTGGGAAAACCAAAGACGGAGTCATGGTGCGGTTCATCTAGGGCCAGGAAAGGAAGGGTCCCCAAGCTACCCTCCTGCAGCCCATTCCCCCATCTGAGCCCCAAAAGGAAAGGAGGCTCCTCAGTGAGGGACAGGGCATCTCCGGCAGCCCCCCAGCTCCCAGGGTGCTTGGTGGTGACACCCTAAGGTGCAGAAGGAGCTTTAAAAGCTCTCTGTGGTGACAGTGGACACTAACATGGGATTTCTAGATGCAGGTGGCACTAATTATTGTGAAAAGGGGGTGGGGAAGGGAAGAATGCATCGCTACCATTTACTAGAAGCCTCGTGTGTCCAGATATGAGCAGAATCTCCTTTTCCTACTCACAACTGTCCCAGGAGCCAGGACACCCATTTTACAGGAGAACCCGAGACTCACAAAGAGAAGTGCCTGGCTCTGACTGTGGAGCCAGAATTTCAGACACTTCAGTCAGAATGTCAAGCCTCAGCATTTTACGTTGCGCTGTGCTGTGGGCACCTGTGGAGATGCCTCCTGACCTGGCCCGTGGCAGGTAGAGCCGCCCCCTCGAGTGGCCTAGCTGGGGACAGTGACATTAGGAGGGGCTTGGCTCAGCTCAGCCCTGGGCTTCTCCGTGCGGTGGGAGCTTGGCGTGAGCTTCCCCGTTCTCCTGCCTGCTTCCTATTCCTCACTCCTCAGGCAACAAGGTTGCTCCAGGAGACTCCAGGATTTGGGGTCTGCCTCGTCACTGTCACCGGGAGGCTTTTCCCCTGACTGACTCGCCAGAGCTCCCCGTCAGCCCTCGCAGTGCCTCTGGAAGCAGAGGGAAGGCAGCTGTGGCTCCTGGCTGAACAGAGTCCAGGTAAAGCAGGCTGGAGGATGGATTGATGGGGAGGTCGGGATGTCACAGGTCTGATCGCAGCGCCAGGGGGAGGGGACCAGCCAGGAAGGCTTGTAGGTGCTGCTATTTGGTTGATTAAGGGGGTCAGCGTGTGTGTGTGTCATCGAGGTGGGCAGGGACGGGGAGGGCTGTGCGTGGGGGGAGGATATATAGGCTGGTGTGGCTGATACGGCGGAACCGAGCCTCACATCCATCCGAGGGAGCCCAGCGACTGACAGCTCTCAGGTAGGCGACCGCACGCGGACCCCAGCCCCGGCCACCAGCGCGGAGCCTCGGGAGGGCAGGGCGGCCGGGGGGCTGGCTGCTCGGCCCGCTCCTTTGTCCAGTGTGGACGCTGCTGGCCTCCTGGGAGATGATTTCTCCATTCATCTTATTTGCAGCACTCAGAGGGGGAGGGTTGAGGGTTTTTTGTTGTGTTTTTTTTTTAACCTCAAAGAGAGATGCAGAAGAAGAAAGAGCTGAACTTGGAAATGAGGAAAAGTTTTGCTTCCCCAGTTGTCGCCCCTACTTTGTCGCCGCTCTTTGTGGGCGGGAGGTGGCCGTGGGGGGTCAGGGGAGGGGCAGGCCCTTGGGAAGGGACTTGCCTTCCAGGGTGGCCCCGGGAAGTCCCTGGTCCTCCGGTGACGGTTTTCTCCCTCTGTGGCATCCTTTCCTTCCCCGATGTGCTGTGCAGGCTGGCACTGAACTGGATGTCGTTTGCATGTGAGTTTTTAATCCAGAGGGAACCTTTCTCCCGCATGTCCTGAATAGAAATTGCTACTCACGATGTGGGGAAGAGCCAGACCTGGGGGGCTGAGCGCGGTCGCTGCGTGTGGATTCCACGGGCACGACCTTGGTCTCCCGGACCCTGAGTCATTTTGAGGTCTCCTCTCTTGCTTGGCGTCTCTCTCCCCGCATCCATCGCCCCCACCGGACGGTCTCTGCCCAGGTCGTGCGGAATACTCCGATCACAAGTCACGGCGTCCAAACTCTCGCCGCTCCCCAGCCTCCTTCCCCGTCTCCTCCTCCCTTTGTGCATCTCCTTCCCTGCGACTCTCCCTCGTGCCTCCCATCCTTCCCCACCCAGCCCCTCCTCCCCCACCTCACTCTGAACACGGGCAAGTTCTGGGGGAATTTCAAGTAAAGCAGGATGATTGGGGAGATGGACTATTTAAAGCAAGCTGCTTTGGACTTGAATACCCTGATCCTGGGCTTAAACATCTGTGTTTAGCTTCCTCAAGCAGCCCATAATTGCCCCAATTATAACCAATAACATTGTTCGGCAGACTAACAAAAGATGGGCTTTGCACGGCGTTCGCCAGCAAGCCCAAACCAGAGTTCTCAACATAGAGGGGAAAAGTAACCGCTTGGCTTCTTATCAAAACCTCGCAAACAAAACGCTGCTCTTTCTCACTGCCTGTGGGTGGCTGCTGCCTGCACCCCGTTTTTTTCTCCTTTATAAAGTGTACAGGGAAATATTCTGCCAGCTTCCCCTGATGCTGTGATACCTTGAACAAAAAGGATGAGTGTTCCTTCGGGCTTGCTGAGTCTTCCGCAGGGAGGATCCCTGGAAAGACGGTCCCCAGCCACCACCTTAATAGAAGGAGCAGCTTCCACTTTTCCGTGCGCTGCCTGGGCTGTCTGCTGGGGGCGCTGTGGTTCAGGCTGGGGGCGTTTTGGGGGGAGCAGTTGTGTTTTCCGTGGGGCAGCAGCCCCTGCTTATCTGCTGAAGGCTGAGGGTATTCAGGGATTTAGAAAACGCAGGAGATTTTGCATTGTCAATGAAGGGAGTAATCGCAGGATTAGGCTCCAACCCGTGCTCCCTGGAGCCTGTGACAGGAGCTGTCACCAGGCTATTCCGTATTCAATCAATCAGGTATTTATCGTCTACACTCCACCAGGCGGGGAGGCGGGGAGGCATGCAGGGGCCCCAGCAGATTCAACAGAGGTGATAATAACAGCACTTTACATTTGTACAACGATTTAGGCGCTTTCACACCCATTATCCCAGGCGACAGCCCTGAGAGGTGGTGTCATTATCTCCATGTTGCAGTTGGGGAGACTGAAGCTGAGATTAAATGATTTATTCAGTACATGGCAGGGACAGGACTGAGCAGAGCCACGCGGGCTCCAGCCCCTCTCCCCACCTATAAACTAATAGTGGGTGGGGGTCGGGAGGGGCAGACACGACACGGACAAGGGTGACAGAGTTAGAGGACCTCGAAAGGCTGGGCGTAATTAAGTCCTAAATTGCATGGTCCAGAGAGCAAGCGCTGGAGGGATTCGGGGAAGGAGTGCTTCCCCCAGGAATCCTGGCGAGTCTTCCCCGGGTGGGGAAGTGGGTGCGATTTGGATGGTCAAGGGCGTTGAAGGCACAGGCAGCAGCCGGGACAAAAGAGGGGCAAAGGAATGAACATTTCTTGAAAGCTACTGTGCACCAGGCAGTGAGCTAAACTTGTCTACGTGCTCATTTCATGCTAACACACACACACACACACACACACACAAAGACACACCCCAGTGGGGATGTGAAGTTTCCGGCGAGCTTTCTGCACTTGCACTGACGTGGCTCGGTAATCTTTCACTCCTCAGCTCCCAAAGCCCACAAAGGAACCTTTGAAATGGCCTGTGCTCTGGGTCCGGGTGGAGCTACTCATCAGAGATCTTAGGGATGGGATGAGCCCTGCTCAGAAAACAGGAGTCACCTTGGCAATAGCTTGTCATGGCTTGAATTGCTGGGAACTCATTAGACAAACCGGATTTTCTAAGGGCTTTTATTTAAATATCTACAGTTATTCCCACTGTCTAACAGGAAGGTTTCCTTCTAACCACAAACTCGTTGTGAGATTTGGGACACACCAATTTGGAGGGGCAAGCCGGTTTTCTGGGTCTCTCCCTGGATAAGCTACAATCATTTTCAGTCTCGACTTTCCAGGATCCCGTGGTTTTTTCTTTTCAAAATACCGGCGGCTGCTTCGGTGCATTGCAGAAGCACGAAATCGCCAGCTCCGAAGGGCCCAGCCTGGCGGGTGAAGCGCAGAGCTTGCCCCCCTATACGCCCAGGGCTCTGCCCTCCCACGATGGCTCAGAGCCACCCTCCCCCCTTCCCACGCTGGCCTGCGATCTCCCCCTCCCCCACGCCCCATTCATCCTTTCATTCATTCAGCCAGGATACGTGTGTGCAGTCCCCGATAGCACAGAGTGGGTGCGGGACACAGAGCTGCCAGATCCTGGCCTGCTCCAAACTCACAGTCAACGTTCACAAGCCCAGGCCAGGGGTCTCCAAAGGGGCAAGCCTGCCCGATGACCCACTGGGCTTCCAGAAATTAAAAAAAAAATCTTAGCTTTCTAAATGTGCACTTAGGTGGGCTTTATAATGTATATGACTTATAAGTAAATTGGGAATGTATGCTCAAAGCAGAGTGCTAGAGACACAAAGTTAAAGACGTTTGAAGATGATTGGTCTAGATTCATTGCTCTCGACGTATCTGTTTTCCAATCTTTTTGAAAAGAACATTGTGTAATTTTATTATAAAAGGAAATAAAAGCTTTTTTTTTTTTTTTTGAGACAGGGGTCTTGCTATGTTGCCCAAGCTGGTCTGGAACTCCTGGGCTCAGGTGATCCTCCCACCTCAGTTTCTCGAGTAGCTAGGATTACAGGCGTGCGCCACCACACCGAGTTAAAATTAAATAGAAGCTTTTAGAAATCCATTTAAATTATTTTGACGGTATACGCGTGAGCATGGGCCAGCACCAGGAGGATGACAATGACGAGTGCTACCTTCCAATGTGGCAGCAGCCCTTAAGGAACACCTGACTTTCACTCCTTCAACCGTTTGCGTGGCCTTTGTCCTGTGCTGTCCTGAAGCTGCTTCCTCATAAAGTCCCCTTCTCCTCTCCCTCTTCCCTCCCGTCTTCTCTTCCCTTACCAGGCAAGGACAAAGAACTGGCCATTCACAAAGTCAAAGAATATTACCCATCTAATCCAACTGCCTCTGTCCTCCACCCCCTCTATGCCATTCCCCTCTTTCCAGGCAGAAATTGAGAGCAGAAGAGAGACCTTTGTAAGTGTAAGTGGATCAGTCAGAGGAGGAAAAGAAACTAAAAGGCCTCCCTCAGCGTTAGCTAGTGAACAAACACAAGCTCTATGTAGGAGTCTTGTCTGCAGTGGGTCAAAGAAATGGGGCACATGGAGACCCCTCTTTCTTCCGATGGGTGTGCAGCTAGTGGGCATGGAAGGTTCCTCCACAAACTGGGGAGAGCCAACAATGAGGAGGCCGCAATCAGAGAGGGGGAGCCCCGAGTTCAGGACAGGAGGGGGTTATTAGAATGGGTTCACCTGCACGAAGACAGACAGCCGCAGAGATCAAGAGGTGTGGTCAGAGCATGAGTCTCAGCTCTGCCAACTTCAAGGTATGTCTCCCCGTCAAGCCTCAGTCTGCTCAACCATAAAACGGGGATAATATTAATAGCACTTACCCCACAGGGTGATGCTTATAAAGCAGTTAGCACAGTGCCTGGCACATAGCACTCTAAATGTAATACCAGTATGATTACTATTAAATACAAATAGATTCTGTCCCAACGAGATTCCACCAGAATTTCTCAACCTTTCCAAAGCAGAAACACTGTATGGAGGTAATGGTTTCCCAGAACTCACAATTTGGAGTCAAAACACCTGAGTTTAAGTCCTGGGTCTGCTATTTATCAACTGGATGATCTTAGGCAAGTTGCTTAACCTCTATGAGTTTATGTTCACCTAAAAAGGTGGATTAATATTAGCCCCAGACTATAAGGTTGTCTATGAATATAAAAATATTCTGTAATCTCCAAAGAACAATGTTCTACACATGTGGTTGATGAAAAGGGCGGGGTACATCTGCCCCCAGCAAAAGAGCTGTTCCCCATTCCCTTCTCTGCTAGAAGCACCAAAATCACAGGCTTTCTCGTAGGTCATAAAACAAAACTCAATTAGGGTTTAGGCTCAGCTGAAGCTGCATACGTAATCCTCCAAATAGACAAGCAACTAATTATATTGCCCTTGGAAGCAAGATTACATGCAAATAGATTAAGGCCAAACCATAGTGGTATTTTATCTTTATAAACAGCAAGCCACAATTAAATTTGTGAGATGTCATTACCAAATTAAAAGATAATTAAACATTTCTTTATTCAATACGAGATGCCCAGATTCTAGTATTGCCACATAGAAGTGTTAGCTGAGCTAGTTCACTGAGTGAAATACAAGCCAGGTAAATTCAGACCTACTCAGTTTTATTTACTGAGTAAGTTTTATTTACTGAGGGTCACTGTTGTCGTGTAATTAAAAAACAACAACCTGACATTACTCTCATTTTGCAAATGAGAAGACTGAAGTCTCAGAGGTGAAATAACTTGCCCAAAGTTGCACAGTTACACAGTACAAGGTTTAAACACAAATAACTCACAAATTAAGTAAGTACTCACCTTCATTTTTTGGTTGTTTTTTTGGGGGCTCTTTTAAGGCAGGGTCTCACTCCATCACCTGTGCTAGAGTGCAGTGGTGTCATCATAGCTCACTGCAACCTCCAACACCTGGGCTCAAGCCATCCTTCTGCTTCAGCCTCCCAAGTAGCTGGGACTACAGGTGTGCACCACCACACCCAGCTAATTTTTCTAGTTTTTGTAGAGACAGGGTCTCCTCTTGCTCAGCCTGGTTCGAACTCCTGGCCTCAAGCAAGCCTCCTACCTTGGCCTCTCAAAGTGCTAGGATTACAGGCATGAGCCCCCGGGGCCCAGCCCATTTTAATTGACATTAATTTATATACAGAGCATCAAGTTAGCACACAGACATAGTCAAGACTTCTTAAAACTGAAAAATTTCTGCCAAGTTTCCAAAGTTCAAAATCTAATTTAACCTAGAACACGATTGTACTAGGTGTTGTTAGGGGCACCAAAGAGTACAGAATGTTGTCCCCTTTATAATGATACTTACGTATATTTTGAGTTTTCACTTCCATTAATCTCATTTAAAGATTGGGCACCACCTGTGGGATGGGACCATGTGGTGTTGCCATTTTTCAGATTCTGTGAATTGCAGGGGAGAATGGATGGCGTTGAGTAGGAATGGTTTCCAAATAGTTGGTGAAATCATTTGTCAAAAGTTAGGGGGCAGAGAGCAGCAGGAAGGTTGGAGTCTGGAAGGTGGGTATGCATTCAATGAGGTCTCCCCAGGTACCAAATTGCAGGGGCTCCACATCTTGCATGCTGGAAGGCTATCGAATGCAGCTCGTGGCCAGGCACAGTGGCTCACACCTGTAATTCTAGCACTTTGGGAGAACAGGTGCAGGAGGATCACTTAAGGCCAGACGGGCGTGATGGTGCACACCTGTAGTCCCAACTACTACGGAGGCAGAATCAGGAGGATCGTTTGAACCCAGGAATTTGAGGTTGCAGTGAGCTGTGATGATGCCACTGCCTTCCAGCCCAGGCAACAGAGCAAGACCCTATCTCAAAAAAAAAGGCGTACGTGTTAAATGTTCCAGGAGTTTATATTCCTTCTTCAACTCACCCCTACATCCCATTTACCCAGAATTGGAAATAACAAATATCAGTCAAACCACCAAACCTCTCCTGATTATGCCAGTTGCCACGGTTAATGAAGTTCATGAAAAACCTCAGCCTGAGGGCATTTCGCTAACATCTGTCACAACTCATCAGCTGAGCCTGTGTGCACACCATGCATTGCAATTGCAACCTTGTCTCAGGAAGGAAAGGAAACGGCCTTTTTTCCATCGACATACAGCCACTGCCACCTTGTGGCCACAGAGCCGCAGCCATGCCGTTCTAGACAAATTCTTCCAAAAATGTTTCCTGACTCGAAAGGTGGAAACTTAGTAGAATAAGAAATGTAAAAGCGATCTTCAAATGAAACAAAAAGATTCAGGCAGTCCACAGTTCAAGACTGGCTTGTGTTGTAAAGCATTTGACCTACACGGTGGTTGTTTGGAACTTGAGATAGATTTTCTTTTCAGAAGAACCCCGCAGGGGTGAAGAGTGCCCACAGCTCGCCCACCAACCCGTCTGCCCTGCCCCACCCTGGCACCGCACGCCATTGCAACCGTGCCCAACGCCACTCGCAGCCGGTCCTCTGCCAGAACATGCCTCGGGCTTCCGGCTTAGGATGGCATCTTGCCTTGCTCTGGAACAAAACCAGTTCCTGCCTCGCCCCCCTCAAACTAGAGAATTCCCTGATAGACACTTTGTCAGTGACACAGGTCCTAGAGCACCCCCTGTGAGCTGCCGGGGCCCCAAAGACGGAGATGTCCCCAGACACTCCTCAACTCTGTGTGCTAAAGAGAAGGAAGGCGGCTACTGAGACACGCCACTGCCATTTGTCAATCTGTTATTAAGACCTCTGAAGTGTCACTCTGTGCCGAGGGCTGGAAATACAGAGAACCACAGAACAGGATCTCTGCCCCCCGGGAAGTCACAGCCCAGTGGGAAAAAGAGATACATAAGTCCAGGTTTACTGTGTATCCTGCTAAGCGCGGGGAGACAGATGATAATAGTATTGTAGAATGAATGCTATGTGCTGAGTTCTGTCCTTCTTTTATAAGCTTTTATATTGTTCTTGCTGCATGACAGGTGCTGTTTTAACTGCTTGCAAACATTAGCCCACGAATCGCCCTGTGTGATAGGTACTATTGTCACCCCGTTTTTGCAAATGTTTAAGCACAGCTAGCAAGTTGCAGAGCTGAGGTGAGAACCCAGGCAGTCTGTAGTAAAGGGCGGACAAGATAATGCACATCATGACACCTCTGCAATGTGGGTCTGTGGTGCCCGTCTGACAGATGAGGGACCCAAGCCTCGCTGGCCTCCCTCTATGAAGTGTGGCTTCCAGGTGCCAGAGAGCAGAGCAGATTGAGCTAAACCAGACCAGAGGGTGGAGATGGCTTCCCAGAGGGGATCGTTCTTGAGGTGTGTGTGACGTAGGAATTGGAGAAGGGCATTCTTGGCAGAGGGAACAGCAAGTGTCAAGATACGGAGACTTTACAAGCCCGATGCAGAACTGTATGTGATTCACCGAGCCGGGAAGTGACGCAAGGGCAGGTGACCAGAGATGAGGCGGTAGCCAGTGCTAAGCTGAGTCCTTGCAATTTCCCCTGACAGCAGTTGGGGTCATGGAATTATTTTAAGTATGAAGTGCCATCATCAGATTTGGAGATGGCTTGGAGGGAGGCCAGCTCGTTAGGTGGAGTAATTAGGAGGCTGTTGCAATAACCAAGGCAATAAATCTCCACTAAGGCACTGGCCCTTGGGATGGAGAAGAAACATTCAAATCTCCAATGCATTTGAGATCCATTATTTACACAGATGTTTGTGTTCATGATCCATTAGCCCGGGACATCCCATCATCTATAGGGAAAGCTCCTTCCCTTTAGGATGGCAAGCGAGCCCCTGTTCCATCTGGACCCACCTGCCTTTCAGCAGGTACTTACCTTGGGGAGTGTGGGCAGGTGGCCCCGGACACCTGTCTGCTCACCACCCCCCATGGGCGATGATCCGGACTCCCCTGTGCCCTTGAAAATGCTGTTTCCTGGGTCTCTCCCAGCCCCAGCCCCCTCCTTCCTCCTGTTGACTTGCTCCCTCTCACCTCCTTCTCATCCCAGCGCTTCACACCTGTGGGAGTCACCTGGGAATGTTGCTCAAAACGCAGCTCCTGACTCGGTGGTTCTGCAGTGGGGCCCAAGAGTCGAATAAGATCCCAGCCAGTCTGCAGGCTGCATTTGAGTAGCAAGACCTTACACATTTTCTTTAATAAACCTCAAATTCTATTCATCTTGCTCTTGCACAGCACTCTGCAAAACGCCCCTTACAGATCGCATTTCATCTTCGCAATGGCCCCATGACAAGGCAGGTACCCCTGGTCCCCTCTCATGGCTACGAAAACTGAGGCTCAGCGAGGTTGACTTGAGCTCACACACTGGCCAGCTGCAAAGAGAGGCTTTAGCTCCCGGGAAAGCTGTCTCCACCACCCCACAGCTGCTCCCAGAAATGCTCATGTGGTGTCTCGGCCAGCTGGGTGGCAGGACTCACGGGGCCACTCTCTCCAGGAACCCAGACACCAGCCTGTGCATGAGCCTTGTGCCTGGGTGATAGGACCAGGTCACCTGTGCCTTTGACAATCCACACCCTCCTGAGAGGTGACTCTCAGGCCCCTGGCAATGTCCCCACTAGGAAGTGTCTTTCCTATATCCCCTGGGTTAGGGTCTCCAGCCCTGACCAGCCCCACCCCCCACCCCAGAATGGCTGCACTAACCGCCGCACACCCTCACGTGTGTTTTAGCATCTGCCTCCTGCTCCTGCACCATGAAAATCCTGCTCTGTGACCTCCTGCTGCTCAGCGTCTTCTCCAGCGTGCTCAGCAGCTGTCAGAGGGACTGTCTCACCTGCCAGAGGCTCCGCCCAGCCCCGGACAGCTTCAACCTGGAGGTAGGTCCCTGGGCGGGAGGGGTCTCGCCATCCAGAGCAGACTCTGGGTGGGAAACTGAGGCCTCCCCCAGAGGTCACGGGACTCATCTAGTGTCACGTGGCTGGGAGGAGAGAGAGTCAGACTTGAGCTGCATCCTCTGACTGGGAACCTGTGGCCTTTCCACCTTCCCACCTGCAAAGAAAGCCCTGCGGGTGCGGCGTGTTGTTCCCAGGATGAAAAGAAAGCACCCTCATTTTAGACAATTTGGCAAATTCAGAAAAAGTATAAAAAAAGAAAAAAATTAAAATCACCTTTAACCTCACCAGTCAGAGAAAGAATCCTCCTTTTTTCACTTACTATTATATTATATATACCAGGACAATCGTCTCATGTTATTAAACATGATTTCATTTCTTTCTATGAATACAGTAAACGGGCAGCCCTCTGTTTCTATGGGTTCTGCATCCACGGAGTCAACCAAGGATCAAAAATATTCGGAAAACAGAAACAATAAAATAACAAGACAGCAATAAAAATAATACAAATTAGAAAATACAGTATAATAACTACATACTATTAAGTATTATAAGTAATCTAGATATGATTTAAACTATACGGGAGGATGTGCCTAGGTTCTGTGCAAATCTGTGCCATTTTATATCAGGGACTTGAACACCTGCAGATCTGGGTGAGCTGGGGTCGCTGGAAGGAATCCCCCACATATACCGAGGGACGACTATAATTTCTGTAACCGCGTCCCTCCTGTTGAACATGTATTTTGCCCTCCATTTTTGATATTGCAGATAATTCTACAATGAACATCCCAGTACCAAAATGCTCTCTCATATTTTATTTTATTTTTTTAGAGATAGGAGCTCACTTTGCTGCCCAGGCTAGAGTGTAGTGTCACGATCATAGCTCACTGCAGCCTTAAACTCCTGGGCTCAAGCGGTCCTCCTGCCTCAGCCCCCAGAGTAACTGGGACTACAGGCATGCGCCACCACACCCAGCTGATATTTTAACTTTAATAGAGATGAGGGTCTCACTATGTTGCCCAGGCTGGTCTTGAACTCATGGCCTCAAGCGAGTCTCGGGCTTCAGCCTCCCAGAGTGCTGGGATCATAGACGTGAGCCACTGCACCCAGCCTCTCTATTGTATTTTAAATTCCCAACTGGAGGTGTCAATCTGGCATTAACTTCTTAATTCGTTAGATAAACTTTCTCAACTACCTTAACCTCCGTCTGGAAAGTTATTCACCTCCTATAGCTCAATTAATTTTTCCTTTATAGTCAAATCAACTTCTTTCAAAAGATGGCCAAGTTTCAAACCCCTCAACCTTTTACAACAACCTAAATTACTGCAGTTCCTTAAGGCAAACGTACAGGTGTGGAACCGAGTGTCCGGGTTGGATCGCAGCACCGAGGTGGCCCCGGCTCCGGGTAACGGGGGAGCAGGCACAGCCCAGCAGACCCCAGCGCCGAGCTTTTCCCGGCCCAGCTCGGTGGTTTCCGAGCCTGTTTTCATACCAGTAAGAACTACCCCATCGTGAAGAGCGTCCCCGGACGGCCCAGGGGAAGTTTCTCCGCTCCTCTTTCTCATCCCTCGTGCTTTTCGCTGAGCCCCTGCCCTGCCGAGCATTCCCTCCTTCGGGAACCCCGTCCGCTCCTGGTTCACCTGGCCTCATCCTCTTCCTCCTCCGACTACACTTTTGCTGCCGCCCGTGTTGGCTCCTTGTCCCCTCCCCACCCACCAAACACAAGGGATTGCCACGATCCCGGCTTCTCACCTCCAGTCCTCTCTCCCCCTGGGATCCCACCCGCACACCCCAGGCCTTGGGCTCTCCCCGGGCTGCAGGCAGCTCCCCAAGGTGCACACACACCTGGCCGCCTGTGTCCTGGGCTCCAGAGCCACCTTCCCCATCACCTCCCACAGTGCCCCGGAAACCCTGCCTTCCCTTCCATAAAGCCCAGATGAAGTTCCCTGGGGGAAGAGAACGCTTTGCTGACTCTCCACCCCTCCCCAGTAGGTCTGGCGCCTCCCACTTTGTGTTCTGATTGTCATCTGTATCTGCAGTCTATCCCTGGCCGTGAGGTGTCAGCCTCCTTTGCTGATGGCTCTGGGGACCCCAGCACGTGGCACAGCGGGTGGCACAGAGCAGAGCTCAGTACACGCGCCCAGGGAAACTAAGATTCTCAGTAACCTTTAATCTCCTAATAGACACACCCCCTGCAGCCACTGTAGTTTCTACTTTTGGGTCTTTCAGAGACAGTACAGAATTTGGAGCATGCTTCCATCTCTTCACTGCATCTTAGATCTCTGGGGTCTAGACAACACTCTCAGCTCTACTTCTTTCAAACAAGTCAGAAAATGGACCCGTAAAAGCATCACCATCAGGGATCACCCTCCACAGTGCCTGCCGAGGTCCTAGAGGATGGGGCTGCCTGCTTGTTTTTGTTTCTAGTCTGTGTTCACTTTTATCCTATTTTTAAGTTTAATGAAAGGCCTAGAATGTAGCCAATCACGTCCTGTTTCCAACTCTGACAGCGCTGGAGTGTGTCCCTTCTGGGAATGATGGGAGGGCTCATACTCCGTCACTCGGCAAGGGCCACTTCCCCCATCCCTCCACCAAGTTAATAACCCCGAGCTCTTCCCAGGATCCAATGGACCCTGGGCAGCATCAAGAAATGTTTTATTTCTACTCCTGGTAGATGGTCCAGGCATGGCTGGCTTTTTTGTTCTTGTTGTGAGGCCATAATTTTGGTCAGTCAACGACTCACCTGCCCAAACCCACTGCGATGTCCTGGTGTTTCACCCAATCAATCATGAGTGGTACTTACCCCGTCAGCTCAAGCAGGAAAAACTAGATGCACTGAGTTGTTTAAGAGACAAAGAATAAGGCAACCAAAGAAAGAGTCTGGGGAAATGTATTTAAGTAACTTCTTAAAAGTCTATAGCCAAAGAAACTACTTTCTGATGTTCTTTCTATCTTCATTAAATGAAAACTCTGAGTAGGTGATTCACAGCAGAGGTTCCTTATCTGTTTTTCTTCTGTGCTGCTCAGCGGCTGGCCTCCTGGTGTCAGCCCTCGGATATCCCAGCAGGATCTCCTACAGCAAATTGCTCCCAAATGTCCTTCCGGCAGCAGTGATTTGACTGTCTTTGGTGGAAGAAACTTCACCACCTCAGGGAGCTGCTGTTTTCCCTCCAGTGAGCTCATGCGCCTGTACCCTAATCTTTGAGCCCAGACATCCAAATGGCCCTTTGCTCACTGTCCCCACAAGCCCAGCTTTACGGATCAATTTGGCACCAGCCTGAGAGTCCAGATGCTCATGTACGCTCTGGCTCAATATAGCAGTGTCATCGGCACAGGCTGCCAAAATGTGTCCGGCTCACTTAATAAGCCATTAACCCATCTCTGGAAAGAGGCTGGTGAGTCCCCGAGACCAGAGGGTTAGGCATTAAACTCGTATGCCCATCTGGTGCTACAAATGCTGTTGTGAATCTGGATTCCTCATATCTGCCCAAAAACCTTCTCCTACATCAAGAGTTGGGAGGACTTTGTTAGTCTCTAATTTGTCTAGCAGCGCGTCAAGTCTGGGTACAGACTGCGGCATCTGGTTTGATCATGGAATTTCATTTTCTCTGATTGACACAAAATCTAATTACCATCTGGGCTTGGAAACCCAGCGGCTCACCAAGGATCTAATAGCCTCTGGGTTTGACAACTCTTCCACCTGTTTCTGTAAACCGAAGGAGCAGAACAATTCAACAAGCATTTTGGGGCTTCTATATGGTAAGGATTGAACCATGTGTGTTCAAATGTCCAAAATTCTACCCTTCTGCGGGCTTTCTCAATGCTATCCGCGATTCCCTGCATTCCCGTTGACTTTGTAGAGCAGGGTTCCTCAAACTCACCACTGTGGGCATTTTAGTCTGGTGATTATTTCTTTGGGGATGTTGTCCTATGCACTGTAGGAAGTTTACTAGCATCCCTGGCTTCTGGGTACCATTAACACACACACACACACACACACACACACACACACACACACACACACACACACACACACGCCAGTTCAATGACTCCAGACATAGCCAAATGTCCCCTGGGGGGGACGGCCAAATTGCTCCCAGTTGAGATCAACTGCGGTAGAGTAATAACTCAATAGGATTATGATCTGAAAGAGGGTACTACAAAGTGATTCTATCTGGTCTTCTTTCTTTTTTTTTTTTTTTTTGAGACAGAGTCTCCCTTTGTTGCCCAGGCTAGAGTGAGTGCCGGGCGTCAGCCTAGCTCACAGCAACCTCAAACTCCTGGGCTGAAGTGATCCTACTGCCTCAGCCTCCCGAGTAGCTGGGACTACAGGCATGCGCCACCATGCCCAGCTAATTTTTTCTATATATATATTTTTAGTTGTCCAGATAATTTATTTCTATTTTTAGTAGAGACTGGGGTCTCGCTCAGGCTGGTCTCGAACTCCTGACCTCGAGCGATGCACCCGCCTCAGCCTCCCAGAGGGCTAGGATTATAGGCGTGAGCCACCGCACCCGGCCTTATCTGGTTTTCTTCATAGTATTTCAGGAGCAGGCTAAGTACAGGCCCCGGTGATTCTTTCTCTACAAGAGTCTTCAACCACCATGTTCCATGATGGCTTCTTCCTGCCCAGAACAAATTCCAAGGCAGGACTTCTGAAGCATAGTCCAGCCTCGGAATCACCTGGGGTGCTGGCTAAAAGTGCAAATTTCTGGGCCCCACACTTGACTTTGTGGATCGGAATCTCCATGGGTGTGGGCTAAGAATCTGCATTCTAAGAAATTCCAGTAGCCACTCTTGCAGAACACTCCAGAAGTTTGTGACTTCATTGTTCTGTGGAAGCTGCCCATGGTTTTTTCATAACCAACAACATTGCATTTATGTCTCTCTACTGAGTTTGCAGTGACGATGTTTTTGCTCTGCCAGCAACTAGGTTCAATCTGTTAAGCATCTCTGAACAAAAGCTAAATGAAAAAGGCACACTCAGAAAAATCATGGCAGGCCAAAGTGGAAGGATTGCTTGAGGCCAGCCTGGGCAACATAGCGAGACCCCATCTCTAAAAAAATTTTTTTAATTAGCCAGGTGTGGTGGCGCATGCTTGTAGTCCTAGTTACCTGGGAGACTGGAGCAGGAGGATCCCTTGAGCCCAGAAGTTCAAGGGTACAGTGAGCTGTGATCACACCACTGCACTCCAGCCTGGGAAACAGAGAGAGACTCTGTCTCTTAAATAAATAAATAAACCATGACGTGAGTATCAGTCGGGGCCAACATCACCACCTGTGGCTAACACACGGGCTTAGACAGGTTGCTCCTTGGAAACCTTATCAGGGAAGGAAAGGTGCTCTCTGCTTGGACACGGTCTCTCTCCTCTCGAGTTCAGTGGGAAATGAGCACTGTTGCCGTCAGAACCCTACTTCTTGGTCTCACAGAATCCTCATTCTTGCATTAATTGCCACCACCTCATATTGCAAGTGCACAGAGGCCATGGAGCAGGAGGTGTCCTGGACTGGGCCTCAAAGACATTTTTGAGTTCTCGTTCAGGTTATACTGTGACCTAACCGTGTCATTTTGGGCACGTTACTGAACCTCATCATAACATGAGAAGACTGAATTACATTAGCCATTTGCAAACCAGGGCAAATATCAGAATTCCCCTTATCTTTGTAAACTGAAGTTTTTAATTCCTTTGTAAAAATGAGTTTTCAGAGATTTAATTGAGCTTTGAAATTCTGTGTTTTTAAAACCTCTGCCTATGATTTGGACTCACACCCAGGTGTGGGACCCACTGGACCAGGTGTTGCCTGAGGCCCCACCTAGTCCCAGCGGTCCGTGACATGCTTTGCTGGCACACCAGGGAGTGGGGGTGGTCTCTCAGGGTAGACATCAGGTGACGTCAGCAGCAGATGCCCTCCTTTCTCCTGCCACCTCACTCCATTTCACATCCTCACTACTGGGCTTACCTTTGTATGCAGGTATTAACATCAGGTGCCTGGAAGGGGTACAGCCTCTTCCCACAGGACAAGTGACAGCCCAGTGAAGGGTTCTCAGCCTGGAGTCCACAGAGGGACAGGCTGGTCCAGGGATAGGCTTTAGAAGATCTACAGACCCTCCAAAACCGTGTGCAAATTTGACATGTGTGTGTTCACAGGGGGAGAGGGTGGGTCCATAGCCTTTGTGAGATTCTCAGAAGAGTCCACGACCCACAAAAGGTTAAGAATCCTGTTCTAATGGGACAGACAAGTAATCAGGGAAACAAAGGGTGGCGGCAGTGACGAGAGCTGCCGCAGCAGCGCATGCTGAAGGCTGGGGGACAGTGACAAGAGCTGCCCCAGCGCATGCTGAAGGCTGGGGAGTTCCAGTCCCCGATGAACTAGCTGCAGCTCCTGTTCTCCTCATCTCTTTTCATTTCCTCCCCTTTTCACTCTTAGCTAAATATAAGGTGACTTCTTGATTAATTCAGTCCAGTTCGACAAACCTCTATTGAAAGCCGACTATTTACTGGAAGGAGAAGATTCCTGCGTGAGTGAGATGTGGTCCCTCCCTTGGCATATTCTGCCTTAGAAGGTATTGCGATTTAATTACACTAAGCATTCAGATTTCCACAAGAGCCACACAAGGCTCTGTGGGGACACAGAGGCAGGAGAGAGCAGTTCTTGCCAGGGAACTAGAAGCAGGTATCAGAGAGGGGTAACCCTGGAGTTTGGCCGGGTCCCAGAGGATGGATGGGAGGATGGAAGGAGGTCACTGGGTCAGAGGGACAGAGTGAGGAAAGGCACGGAGTTGGGAGGAGTCTGGTGTCCTACGGCGCTAGGAACAGCCCCATCGGCCTGAAGCGGGTGTACGTGGGGAGAAAGCAGAAATAAGACTGATGCGGTGGGCTGAACCAGAGGGTGGAAGGATTTGAATGCCCTGCTCGGGAGTTTGGAGCTATTCTACGGACAAGACAAATATCAGACAGCTGTGGACAAGGCAATGACAGGATGAGAGTCATTCTTCAGGAACATGTTCTGCCAGGGCTACCATGGGGATTTCAGTGGCAAAGATCAGAGGCAGAGAGAGCAGCCTGGGCACCGTGGCACCCTGAGACGGGCTCAGGCAGTGGCAGGGGCAGTGGAAAGGCCGGGCAGACTGCAGAGTGATAGATGGAGGCTGAGAAGGGAGGTGAAGATGTGCCCAGGGCTTTAAACCTGAGTCACCTGGGGAATAAGGTACCATTCAGAGACTGAGACAGAGGCTGAGGCCAAGCAGAAGGGCAGACTAGGGGCAGAGAATGTACATCAGGTAAGAATTGAGTCAACCTGCTAGTAACAAAGACCTAAAGTGACAGTGGCTGAAGTCAGAGATTCCACTCCTCGTAAGGCGCGAGGAGGTGGACAGTCCCGGGCTGCCGTGGCAGGTGCAGTGTGCTCCCTTTCTGCCCTGCCACCCTCGAAGTCACTGCATGGTTTCTAGACGGCAGCTCAGCGCCAGCCAAAATGTCCACATTCTATGCAGGAAGCCGGAGGAAAGGGAGGAAGAAGGACAAAGGGACGTTCTTCCCGGCTAAGTCACACCCTGCTTTCCCGGAAGCCTCACCTCTTCGCATCCATGTTTATGTCTCCGGCCACCTCTGGCCACAAGGGAGGTTGGGAAACGTGTGTTGCCTTCGGGAAGAAGACAGTGTTCTGTTAGTGAGGAAAGGGGAGACGCATGGGGCGGGCAGCTGGCAGCCTCTGCCCCGGAAGGCGGCCCGCGAGCCAGGCAGGAGCTCCAGGGTGTGAGGAAGGGCTCTGCTGACTCTCGGCGGCAAGGTCAGGTTGAAGTGGGGTTTTCACGCAGGTAGGGCCAGAAACATGCCGAGATTCAGGGGTGCAGCCAAACAGCAAGCAGGAAGCAAAGCTGGAGGCAGAGGCTTCTGGGAGACCCAAACCAGAGACAGGAGAGCAGGAGGGTGGGGCCAAGGTCAAGACCAGTCTGGAGGTGGAGGAACCTCACGGTCAGGCTGCTGGCCTCGACTGGCAGTCGGTGGGGGCTGGAGAGGCAGAGCAGCGGCAGAGTTTCCGGGGTCCAGGCGGGTCTGTGGGGTGCACATCTGACAGTGGAGTCCCTTCCCCCCCTGGAGCTGGAGCGGAGGTGGAGCCCTGCACACCAACCTGCCTGCATCCCAGAGGGTCTGGACTTTGTTTGCTCTAAATGACACACGGACAGTGACGACTTCTGTATGCAGGATGAAAAACCAACGACACCAGGGTTGATCTTTTACACGATGGCCTTAAAATAAACACACAGATTTGACTACCTACTTTCACATCCCCAATTTCTGTAACCCATCTGACCTTCCAAAAGCCCAATGAGAGAACAAAACAAAACTCTTCTTTGTGGCAAATGACCAGTGAACCGTGCTTGACTCCAAAATCCAACTAAGGGTCTAAGAGGGTGCAGTCGTGGGTACACTCATTCTGTGTTAACTTGCTGTGTCACCTGGGAAGAGTTGCCTTACCTCTCTGAGCCCTGGTTTCTTTGTTTATAAAATAATGGAGCTGGGCCAAATGATTCTGTTTCTTTCTAACTCTGAAGTTTTATGAAGCTAAAAAGCTGTGTGTGAAGTCGCTGTCCGGGACTTGATAAACAGACACTTTAGAGGCACTTGCATTGGTACAGACACAGCCTCCTTGCCTCGGACTAACAGAGGTCCTTGTTCCTTTTCCCGCCCTCGCACCTGTGTCTCCACAGCTGTGCATCCTCGAGTGTGAAGAGAAGGTCTTCCCCAGCCCGCTCTGGACTCCATGTGCCAAGGTCACGGCCAGGGGCTCCTGGCAGCTCAGCCCTGCTGACCCAGACCACGCGGCGGCTGCACGGTACCAGCCCGGAGCCCCCGAGATGCAGCAGCTGAAGCGAATGCCCCGCGTCGGGGGCCTGTTCCCTGCGCAGGACGAGACCGGGCCGGGCCCCGAGGAGGCTGGCGAGGTGGAGACCCAGCAGAAGCAGCTGCAGAAGAGGTTCGGGGGCTTCACCGGGGCCCGGAAGTCGGCCCGGAAGTTGGCCAACCAGAAGCGGTTCAGTGAGTTTATGAGGCAGTACCTGGTCCTGAGCTTGCAGTCCAGCCAGCGCCGGCGCACCCTGCACCAGAATGGTAATGTGTAGCCGGAGGGGAGCCCTCCCAGCTGCACCGTCCACCGCCACCCATGAGTGAGTTGGGCACCGATTAGCTGGGGGCAAGGAGAGACCTCACACCCCGGCCGCCTTAGCCTTGCTCCCAGGCCTGGAAGCACATCAGCCCCAAACACACACGCACACACCCCCCGCACCACCTCCCGGGAGGCCTGGGAGGGACACTCCCCCGCCTGCCTCCTGCCCATCCTTTCTCCAGGGAGCACAGATCTTCCCACAATCGCTCCTTGAGGCTGACCACTCCCGTGCGGAGACTGGTTACCATGGGGATAATAGTGGTACGTTAGGATAACTAATTCCTCCATCCCTCTCCAGGAGCTTAGTTACTATGGGGACAGCTAAGTGGACCAATCCTCCTATCTGGTTGCCATAGCAACCATTCAGCTCACCTCTCCTCAGAGACTTTATCTCTAAAAACTAATCACTGGGCCTGCTCTTAGCCATTCGCCAAGAGTCCGATTACTGTGGCTGTGATGTTGCTATTTCATCCTCAAAGACGGCTTACCGATCCCTCCCCTTCCCACTGTGTCTGGACTCCATGGAAACCATTAAACTTTCCCATTTCCCCCAAGCAGTTCTTGTTAGGCCCATGAGTTACGCTTTCTGCTTGTCTTCCTTCCCCAAGCCATTTGTCCCTCCTGCTTCCTTGCCGGAGATGCACTGATCCCTGGTGGCGGATGGCGTCATCACTGAGCAAGACTGGGAGAAGCTGGCCCAAGTGACCCGGTAGCTTTTAGAATATGACAAGGAATTCATTTTCCCTCCTCAATTTTTGCTTCTTTCCAGTGTGCCATGTCGCCTTGCTTTTGTTTGTTTGCCTTTGTTCCTCTCTCCTGTCTTCCTTGTTCTCCCTTTCTTCTGCCCTCTTCCCACCCCCGCGGGCATGCTTATACGAGCACACATAATACGTATCAGATAACACACATCAGAGACCCTAATTTATTGCCCAGTCATTCGAGATCCACCTTTCCTTGGCCCATCCACCCGTGCACAGCTGCGAGTGGCATTGAGAACCAGCACGGCAGAATTTTCCGAAACTTTAAGAAAATCCCAACCACCAAGTCCCTGGGAATATGGTCACTGGCGGAGTCCCGTACGCCTCCTCAAACAGCTCAGAAACTTGCCCAAACACAAAGAACTAGTCAGTTCATCAAAATCATCCCAAAACGCTACCCAAGTGGGGCTTTTCCCTGACTCAGAGGCATGAGAGAAAAATGTTTGCACCTGCTGTTTCAGTTTGCTTCCCATACATCCATCCAAGGCAGCCATATCACTAATCATCTCCCTTGAAGATACATTAACACATCTGCTAATCTTTGGCACCCACGCATCGGCACGGAGGCAGCCCACGTAGCTCTCTGCAGGTAGGACACAGGGCTTGCAACAGGCCCGTTACCAAATATGGACACAGGCATTCGGTTGTGAGAAGGCTGCCGTGTTTATTTCAGCAGATGACTAATCTCCGAAGGCCCTGAATTAACCTGCACCGCTTCTGAAGGCATACTCTTGGATCCTTCACAAGCGTTCTATTTCTAAGCCGTATCTCCGTGTCTGCACGGCACCTAACGGTAAATCTTGCAGAAGTGGCATGGATTGAACGCTTTCAGATATGAAAGATTCCTCTTCTTTAAAGTGGCTCCTAAGGGACACTGAAGCTCGCGTCTAATTCTGAGCTACGATAATTTTCTTCACCTAAACACAGTTTAAAATGAGGCCCATTAGCAGGATTCAATTTATTTTAAAAAACCATTTGAGCCCCTATCCAAGGCAATTGGTTTCTCTAATGTTCTATTATGCTTCCAACTGAGAGTCACTGAAACCAAGCTCTAACTAGCTCCTGTCTGCCGCTTTGCTCCCATGTAAAGTTCTTGATGGGAACACTGGAAACATTAACCAGCTCATTTGGGTATTATCGATGGCTTTCCTATTCCCTTCTGCGACCGTCCCTCTGTTTCTTTCCTCCTCACACGCACGGTTGCTGAGTTCCAATATGGGTATGTATTTATGAGTCTATGATTCACGGGCAGCTTAAACCTTGTTATTCACATACACACACCACAACCTGCCCTACATGTGACGATTTCTCCATCTTGGGGGACTCTGGTTGCAAAAGCTGTTCTTGACTTCTAAGACACCCAATACGGATCTATATTTAGAAGGCTGGGAGGAGATGGGGCCACCTAACATTGGAATGGGATATATGAACCTATTCAGAAAGTGTGTGATGTCCCGGGAAGGGTGCGCAGTGGGGTGCAGGACCAGCCCTAGACAGAACCAAGAGAGGGTCTTGAGGACACTTCCCCCTCCCAGGCCCTATACTGTCTTCCTCTGTCCTGCTGCCCCAGGCCTTGACCTTTCTGGCCACTGGAAAATCAGCAGATTCTTTCATGGCCAGAGATCAGTGACATCAGGCTTAGAAAGCACTTGTAAGATGAGAGCTAGGAATGAGGACACTATTTAGCAAGGATTGCAAACACGAGGGAGAAGGGAACTATTCTCCGGTAGGGGGCTCGTCGCTATGCATTAATCCCACTAGTCCTGCCAGCAGACTCAGGGCTGGGGGAGATGTGTGGAGGGGGTCAGGGACCTTTCTGGCTACCTTAAGAACCACTGGGTTGACAGCTTTTCCTTGCTCCCTTGTCATTGCTTCAGTCAGTAGGGCAAATAGCATAGAGGGGTCCGAAAAAGCACTGGGTTTGCCATTTTAATCATTTCTGTCTCCCCAGGCGTCCGGGTGATCCCCCAAACAGCATGTGTCCAGCCCCAGACCTGCCGCCTGGGAATCAGAATTCCTTCCTCCCCGAGGCCCTGAGCGCCCACAGGCCCAGCAGGCTTTGCCTCCGGAACCTCCCCGTCCCCACGGCATGTTTCACCACGACCCTGTTGCTACATCAGAGTGTATTTTTGTAATTCCTCCAGCTAACATTTCAACGACCCCATCTCTCCTGCTCACCCGCCTCTCCCCTCTGCCAGGGGCGGGTGGAAGGAAGATGAAATCAAGCCTGGGGTTTTGACGCGTCACTGCCATCCCTTGTTTGTAAAAGAGCTGTTCTTTTTGACCGATTGTTTTGAACAACTATTTCTCCATTAAACTTCTACTGAGCAAATGGTTAATAAGCTGGTTTGCTGTTTTTAAGTGTATCAACTGAGAAGCGCAGACTCCACAAACACAACCAGAGCTACTGCTCCCAGGAGGTAGACGCGAGAAGAGTGTGACTCTGCTGTAGAGAAAGAGAGGGGCGAGGTGCACCCCGAAAATGCAGGGGGCCTCCGCTCCAGGTGTAGCCGGTGGGGGGAACAGACAGGCCGGGGAGAGGGCAGTGGTTCTCAAAAGCTCTCCATGTGCACAAGCTCCACACAGGTGGGCCCCACCTCCAGTTTCTGACTCGGTGGAAATTTGCCTTTTTAACAAGCTCCAGGTGACACAGGTCCTTTTGGTTTGGGACCAATGGACTGAGACACAAGGCAAGGGGCGGAGCCGAGACAAACCTGCTGATGCCACTTTTACCCCCACCTTAATGTGCTAAGGAACATACAGTGAACCCAAACGGGGTAGCTAAAAAGAGTTAAACACCTGCAAAAATCGGCAGGGCCACAGAAGTCCGCAAGGGATGGTCAGGCGCTCTGCTGGGCAGCTGGGAGCCCTGGGAGGTTCAAGGAAGTTACCGGAACCCACAAGAACCGCAGCTCTCCATAGCTCTGTAGCTCTCTGTAGGGAAATAGAGCCATCCCGCCTTCTCTCTCCTCCTCACTTTCAAACTCCAGCCTGGTGTCTCCTGGTGGCCAAACCCAACCGGAAGCTGGAAAGTTGGGGGTTCAATCCACAGGCAGCGACAAAGGTGAGTCTCGGTGGGGGCATGAGCTGCACGTGCAGGACGCAGCTACTTGGCCCGCACACTTCGGCAGACGCTGGACTAATTCAACCCCAGGCTTTCTCAGTGGATGGGGTGGGGCTGGGACTCAGAAGACGGAGACAAAAGTCCCCTGTTCTGTCCCAAGGAGAGGAGAAAGGCAACGGGGGGGGGGGGGGGGGGGAGGACAAACTGCTTCACCGACTGCCGGGCGTGGCCAACTCATTCCAGCACAAAGCGCCCGCATCTGCTCAGAGCGCAGCCCCCTCACTGGCAGCAATGTGGGGGGTCACCAGAGACACCTCATCGTCCCAAAGGCTTCCCTCCTCCTCGGAGCCCGTCCCCACACCCCCGCCCCTCCTGAAGGCAGACCCGCTAGCAAAGGATCCGCTCGGCCCCCATCACCCTCACCTCGAACTCTTATCAGGGCGACACCGTTCCCCTTCTCACTTTAAATAGACTCTGAACATTTAAAACACGTTTCCACAACTTCCTCCAGCCTGGTTTATTACGCTGGGTTTTCTCGTAATCTACCCCTGCTGCGCTCAACAGTTCTTTAAGGGTCAGCACCTAAAACTGCAGACGCCAGGCCCTGGGCGGGGTTGTGCCTTCTGCTGCCAGCAGCCCCCCCGCCCAGGCTGGCTGCCAGCCACGTGGGGCACCGGCACGCGGAATCCATGTCTGCAGGGAGCGGAATGTTAGAACCCATCAGAGTGTCACTTAGTTTCTCCTAAGTCACTTGCTCGTCTCCCAACAGACTAGGGACTATGGCCACGAATATGCTCCCCTGTGTCAGCAGAAGCAGCAGCAAATAGTGACTGCCTGGATTGCAATCCTAGTGCCATCACTGCCCAGTCTGTGACCTGGGCAAGTTATTTAACTTCTGTGCCTCACTCTCCTCATCTGTAAAATGGGAATAATTATAGTAACTCCCTCATGGGGTTATTTAAGTAACTCAGGTAAGCACTTGGCCCAGCCCCTGGTAAACGTTCCCTACCGCTACGATACGCAGATCGATGTGTTTATTTCGCCTATGGTGTGATCCGCTGTCATTTAACACCAAGGACAATGACAATCTTTGCAGGGGGAGGGGCAGAGGGACAGGCACACATTAAATCAGACAAGGTACCATTTTATTCTTTATAAAATATATTTCATATTGTTGCTGTAAAAACATTACATTTCACATTTTTTAAAAAAATTTTTTAACAGTAAAAATAATACTTGGAAGACAGCTGGGGGGAAAGGCGCCAATAAGACAAATTCACAGATGGGATTTATCTCCCTTCTTTTTTTTTTTTTTTTTTTTTTTGCCCCTGGTAAAGTCAGAACCTGGGATGACCAGAAAGTAACAGGACAGACTTCTCCCAACAAATCAGAGTTTCCACGTCCAAATTCACACTGTTCTCCGAGGAGTCGCGCTATAGACTTCCTACATACGGCAACGTAGCCGTTGCTCGACACGCCCTCTGAAATTACAGAATTGCTCTCAGAGCCAGTTTTAAAGCCACATGATTAAATCCAGGCTATTTTACCTGACGGTCCTTTTGCTCTGCAACCTGAGCCCTCCCTGGACCACAGACATTCCTCGCTGGACTCTGTGCTAATGGAGCGTGGGTACAGCCTTGGCGTCCTTAAAGGTGTTCAGAACACAGCACCACAGGCTCTGAAGGTAACTTCGAGAAATACTCTGGATAAAGGTAACATCACTGGGACGAACAGTTTCCCAAGACAACTGCTTTGAAAATCAGTCCTGTCAGTTTCAGAAGCCCATCGGTGGCATCTTCCTTCCACCAGATCCTGCTGCCCGGGCGCGGGAAGGAGGGAGACCGGAGATGAGGCAAACAGGCCTGATCCCCGGGTCAGCGCACGAACCACCCCCACCCTCCGAGAAGAAACAAAGGGAGCGACCCCAGGGACAGAGCACGTGCTAAGGACCAACACAACAGCGACAAGAGAGACGGTGCGGGCGGGGGGAAGGCAGCGGACGCCGCCCCCACCAAAAGGGACAGGGAGCAAACGCAGGCAGGGAAGGCTGCACCAAAACCCAAGACCCAGAACAAAAACAAAACCAACCCAGTTTCTAGACTGTTCCACCCTCCTCTTCTTTCTTCCTTTCCCGCCCTGTGTGCCGGCAGCCCGGGAAGCCCCGCTCACACGGAGACGTCTGTACATCCAGGTACGTCTGCACGGTGCAAACTGAGGGAGGGGACTCCCGCGGCTCTTCTAAAGGGGAGACTCGGCAAGAGCTCTGGTTAAGAGGGACGGCAGACCCTCGGGGGCAGGGTCCCCACGGGTCAGGAACACCCCACCCCTCATGACAGGATCTGAACACGGACGCAGCGCGAAGTGAGGAGCGGCGGGAAGGGCCGTGACGGCGGCCAGCGCTTCGTTCTCAAGGTCTGCTTTTGAGCTCTACCAAGACACACAGTTCCACGTACGTTTCTTTACTAAGTTATAACAGCATACACCTTCACCGCCAAAGCACCTGTGGCATGATGATGTCTGTCCTTTCTGCCACCAACCCAGGGCACTAGACCCTTCCGAGCATCACGCCCCTGGTGCTGGTTAGGTCTGCAGGTTCGGTAACACTCGGTGTGTCTCGGGTGGAAAAGCACGTGTCTACTGCCCACGTGAAGCATCCAACGGAGCCCCGGTGGCCAGGTGTCTTCACTGAGAGGGCAACCTTGATGACAACCCAAGGGGCGGATGCTGCCGCTCAGTGCTAGGAGAGGTGGCTGGGTGGGACTCCCTGAGCCCGACATCTGGGACGCAGGGCTAGGGCCTGTGCCCAAGACAGCTGGGCACCCGGTGGTCACGTTCAAGCAGGCCCCGAGGGATGCTCGGAAGAGAGGGGAGGTGCCAGGACAGGAACATGTCCTGCTGGGCCCTCGGTCCGTGTGCATTGCAGCTGGCCTGGCACTGGACTCCCCCGGGCCTCCCTCCTGTATTCCTCACTGACCTCAACCCAGCCCAGTTCCGTGCCCCCTAAACGCCTGTGTCCTCAGGAAACACCAAGGGCAGAGCCACCGGGAGCCGCCAATCCAACCCCACGTCTCCCTCCGCGGTTTCCTCTGCCCGAACCTCACTCCCTCGAGGGCTCTTCCCTGGCCTTCCCCATCTGCCTCCAGGCAGGAAACGGAAATGGGGAAATCCCTGCTGAAGCCAGAAGACAAACAGGAACCTACCAGCAGCCTACTGGGGTCTCCCCTGGCCGCCAAATAAAAGGAAACTTTCATCAGCGAAGGCTTCCAAATACACCGTACAGAACACAGCGTGTTCCAGAGGTTTCCATAACGCAGGGAAGAGACGTCAGGAGGGAGTTAATCTGGGGAAGAGCAGAGAGTTTCTAAAGACACTGAGACCCCCTGGGACCCCTCGAGGAAAGAGGAGAAGCATCACGGTAGTGTTTAACTGCCACATTTTAAAAAGTGAATTCTTCTTAGCCTTTTGGCTCAGCTGTTTGGGGATAGTCTTTAAAAATCTATTAGTCTGGGCTTTGAGAAGAAGCCATACGACATTTGTTGGGATGCAGCCCAATGTCTAAGGGCGCCCAGATTCAAAGAGTTGCTGCCCAGAAAGGCCTTTCCTTTAACTTCCAGGGGGGCTGCCCGGGCGGGCAGAGGCGGCGGACCCTGAGACACGCGACAGCCACCTTCCCGCCAGTCCAGAGTCCTGCCTCTGAGTCACCCGCCAGCCAGAGACTTTTTTTTTTTTTTTAAAGAAAAGTAAATTCATCTTGCTCACAGTCCTTTCTGGAAAGAGTTGAGAAAGCAAAGAATTCACCAACTCAGCAGGAAACAGAACGAGCTGTTCCTTCTTTTGATGTGTACAAACTAATCCCCTCGAGAGGAGACGCAGGGAGGGAGGGTCGTTAATTCTTTGGTCTCTGGTTCACTGCTGAATACCCTTGGTCAGTTCTGGCTCTCTCCTAGTTTGGGGGGGGGAAATATTTCTGTTTCTTTTTTTTAAAAAATAAAATGTTCCCACAAAGGGGAAAAAATGCTTTAAGCGTTACACCTTCGCCAATAGAGCCCAAACTCTGCATTTCCACTCTTTATCCTTCCGGTTCCTGCTGAGGGCTGGTGACACCTTTTGTCTGCTGGCTGCCGACGGGGCGGGGGCGGGAGCAGGGCCGGCGGGCCGGTCAGTCCAGGAACCGCTGGCAGGCCTTCTTCCACCGGCAGGCCGTGCACCACTGGTCCCGGTGCTCGATGCCGTACACCTTGCGGCACTTCTTCGCCTCCCCTCGGGCTTTCCTGCCAAAAGAGAGGACCGAGAGCAGCGTCACCAGCGGTGGTTAGACCTGGACAGCCGCCACGTGCGAGGCTGAGTGACCACGCAGAGGCCGTGGTGGGTGGCTCCCCACGGAAGCCAACAGAGAAGGGGCCGGAGGCTCTGAGTACAAAAGCCACCTTGTCTGGTGCGCCCTCCATCTGGGCTCCCCTCTGGGGACAAGCCCTGGTGACTTCTGTTGGGTGGACTCAGAGTCCACATCCCAGTGGAGACGAGGGGGGTCAGGAACCAGAAGGCAGGGCGTGACAGTGGCCCTCTCACCTGGCGCTGCTCGGGGCCCGGGGTGGAGAGGTGACGATCAGGTGAGATTTCACTGCAGGTGGCAGCTGCTGGGGCTCGCTGAAGCTCAGTGACCGGCTCCGGACCTGGGCACAGGGAGAGGGGCCGTGAGCAGGAGGGCGGTCGGCAAGGGTGACAGCGCCGTCCTACAGGACAGCCGGCCACACTCGCTGCACGGCCCCACGGCGAGCAGAGGGGCAGGAGGCCCTGCTGGGTCTCGGGGGACGTTCCAGCAGAGGGGTGGTCTCAGCAGCAAGGCCAGGCGGGGCTGGAGAGTGAGGAGCAACCCAGCAGGGGCCGAGTGCATGGGAGCCACCCGGCCTGGCCACCGTTAGGGCTGTTCCCTGCAGGGACTCAGACAAAGGGAGGCATCGCGCTGCCTCAACAGCATCTCCTGGCAATGTGGTGTTGACGCGTGACACCTCCCTGCAGGAGACGTGTAAGACGAGAGCCCCCTGGGTGTGGTCACGATGACCTCCAGGTGATTTTAGTTCAGGGTCAAGTGACCTAGGGGTCCTGGTCCCCAACAGCCTTGAGATTTCTGACCCAGCCCCCACAGCCCTCCACCCTCTCTCCCTTCCTCTGCCCTCGGTGGTAAAACCCTAACAGGCACCCACCGACGCTCAGGGCTGACGGGGACACTGACCCCGGCCTCGCCCGCGATGCTCCTGGCAGGAAACGGGGCTGAGCCGGCACTCCTCTGCCAGCGCTCCCACCTTCTGGGAGGGGCTGTGCCCAGTGGGGAGCGACAGCGAGGGACCTTCAAGGAGTCTGGGGGCTGGAGGCACAGTAGGAACACCGACCTGTGCCACGTGCAGAGACGGCCTGCAGCCCTGGTGTGTGGGAGAGCCCTGGGCTCCTGCCAGGCCCCCCGAGTCGGAGAGCTGCGGGGCACAGGGACGGGCACACTCACCGGAGAGAGGGAGCAGGCGGTGGAGGGGGCGGGAGCCCAGCTGACACTGGTGTAGATGTGCGGCGAGACGGGGATCTGGAAGGAGGGCAGAGCCTGCGGAGACGAGAGCGCGTCAGCCTGCGTTCCAGCTCAGGGGGCGCCAGAGCCTGCCACGGGCCCTGCCACCTCGAGTCATGCGGCAAGAGGCACATCTCTGCATAAGTGAGATGACCAGGAAATGCCTGGACACACCCCATGGGTCTTCCCAAGAGCAACATCAGAGTATCCATCTCGTTGAAGTCGTCTCCTTGCTGCAAGGCTCCCACCTCGCTTTGGAACCCTGTTCCCAGAGTGGACTCCGTGCCAGCCTCGTGCCTTAATCATCGCGGAGGATTAACTTCCCAGCCCATCACCTGCCAAGCACGTGCTACACTTGCTGCCAAAAGAGGTCCCACAGCCCTCTGCGCCTGGGTGGCAGTGCTGGAATAAGACGTGGTGTGCCAGGCGACCAGGGAAGTAGCAACACGCTCGTGGACAGCCAGGCTCAGGTCTACTTGAGAAAACACCAGCCACCCTGTCTAGCCCGACAGGGTCTGCCAGAGCCGGAAGCCCGCCAAACGTGACATAGCTAGGCCGCCACTCCTGGTAAGGAGAACTGGCTCGTTTTGCAAAGGCTTTCTTATCAAAGGCACTTTTAATTACTAGCCTGCAAACTGTCCCAGAGTCTGATAAAACCAAGCTGCAGGCACAAAAAGATCTTAAGAAAAACTGGCACACAGCAAGCTGTACGTTCACTGAGTACCTGCCATGTGCAGTGAAAACCACCCTAAATGTCACCCACTCTGTGACAACTGTCCCAACCACACAGGGATAACAGCTCCGTCCCTCCTGTACCCACAACACCTTCTCGTCCCTCCCGTACCCACAACACCTTCTCGTCCCTCCCGTACCCACAACACCTTCTCATGCCTCCAGTAAATGGTACTTTGATTATTTACTATAATTAACCACATTTACATACTCACTTCTCTCTCCAGCTAAACCATGCACTCCCCAAGGGCGGGGACTATGTCTGAGTCTATCTGAAAAGCTCACTTAGCCCAATGCTTGACACATAGTAGGTACACAAACCTGGGCGCTGGATCGCTTGTTAATGCAACACCATTCTAGGACCTAGCGAGCTGCTCCTGGAAGCCCAACTACACTACTCCACCCGCTCTCGTAACCTGCGGTGTAACAGTTCCCCAGGCCAAATCCACCAGCCCGGGTACTTAGGGAGCCAGCTGGATTTCTAGTAACCGCTACCGATGTAGAGCTCTGGGAATTCCCACCTTTACTGAGTGTGAAATCAGTTTCCTCTTCCTTCTTTGCAGAAGTAAGAGATTAGCAATTTGGCCAAAAGGCTCGGCCCTCAATCAGGGTGGCCAATGACCTGTGGTCAGGCTGGCCGGTGACAAGTCAGATAGGAGGCTCAGCCCCAGAGAGCCCCTAGCCCGTACCTGGTACGCATGGTCAGCCTGAATGTGCCAGAAGGACCCTGGAGCTGACTTGCTGAGGGCACCCGAGGGCAGAGAAGACTCCAGGCCGGGGTGTTCTGGGCCGGAGGGCTGGGCTTTGGGCGGAGGTGGAAGAGCGGCAAGGGGCAGGCCGGTCACGCTGGGGGCGGGGGCCAGCTCAGCGGAGGGAGTCCGCGGGGCAGGGGTGCCCGCGGCAGCAGCAGCAGCAGACTCCTCCTTCATCTGCACCTCTGTGTAGTAGAAGTCCTCCTCCCGCTTGAACTGGTCAGAGTCCACGGTGTCCCTGCGTGGGAGGGAGACGCGGGCATCGTCAGGGACATGCTGCCCCAGGTCAAATCCGGGTAGACTGCAGTGTGACAGGGAAGTAACTCCTTGGAGCCACCCAGAAAGTCAGAGAAGGAGCCCGGGGAACACCCAGGAGCCCCACTGCTGATGCACGTCGCAGGGATTACCGGCTGCACGTCAACAGGAATTGTTTTTCCTGGCGCCTAAGGTCTGTGCTCTCCCAGGACATGTGCCAACCTCTCCTCTGGCAGGAGGTATGCGGCTCCAAGTGCCACCACAAGCCCTCTCTGGGCCCCACCTGCCGGCAGTCACGCTCCCTCCCCAGGGCTGTGAGTCAGTCCCGGCACGAGTGGCTGAGCATGGGCTCCCTAGAACCAGGTGCTGGCGCCAGGCCCGACGGAGAACGGCTGCGGCGGGGAGGCAGGCGCGGTGCTCGGCCACTGCACACCTTGGCAACAGGATCTCAGCAGGGATGGAACCAAATGACCCTGTTTCTGCCCAGAACTAAAACATCTTGCTTTCTACAGTGAAGCAAGACGACACATCCACAAGAGGGACGAGTTCCCTTCCCGCCAACAGCACCGACGCTTGCCAGGACGTCTTTCCGACGGGGACCAGGACAGGCACGAGGTGGTGTCCTCAGCGCACCGTTTCCTCGGCAGCATTCTGGGCCGGGGGTCGTGGGGAGTTAGCAGGGGGAGGAACACCTGAAGGCACCCGAGGCCAGAGGCCCCGGGCTCCACACCTACCCCAGGTGGAGGCCTTTGACGTGTCGCTTGATGCCCACGATGGAACGCAGAACCTTGCCACAGTTTGGCCACAGGCACTTGTACATCACCTTCACGGAGTTCTAGGGGGAGGCAAGACTGGGTAAGGGGGACACGTCCCCCTCTTTGTCACTCAGCCTTACCCCGTGGGGACTTGAGCTGGCTCCTGCCCTCTGCCCAACCCTACCATAGCCTCCGGGGAAGGGGTTCTCTGGGGCCAGAGAAACTGACAACCAGGAGCCAGAAAGCCCTGACCCAAGAGATGGTCCCAGTGGCCAAGAGCTGGGGGCCGTGGCTGAGACCCCATCAGGAGCCTCTCGCGCACAGGCCTCTGCAGGAGTGCGGGAGAGGGCAGGGGTCGGGGGGAGGTTAAAAAGGAAAGAAACTGCCAAGAAAGAGGAGGAGGCGGCTCCTAGGCACTTCAGCAGGTAACAAGCAGCAAACGAAAACCGAAATGGGGCCCGTGGGGCCCCCTCCCCTGCATGGCCGGCCAGCCCCCAGCCCAGCCGGCTCACGCCCACACCGAGGTCGTGTACCTTTCTTTTTCTCGGAGCTGGTTCATCCAACAGGAAAGGGTCAGGATCGGTCTCAAAGCCATGATCAGTTTGAGGAGAACCAAAGGCGTCCCCCAGATACTTGGGGCTGGCCTGGGGGTGGGGGGGCGAGGGGGTGGAGATGCCGCTGCTCCCGCTCCAGTGCCCGCTGGTGGTGCTGCTGCCGCTGTCTGACACGTCGCCGCTCTCCTTCCACGGGTCGCAGGCTGCGCGGGAAGCTGGCCAGGCAGAGAGAAGACGGGAAAGGTACTCGCGGGCATGTCCCCGGGCCAAAACAGGAAAGAACCAAAACCTCTCCCTTGCGAGAGTCGGTAACCACAAGGAGAAGCCGGGGAGCAGGGCCGGTCGCCGCCTCGATTCCTACTGCTCTGCCCTGGTGGGCGCTCCCGCCACGCTGGTCATCACTGAACAATAGATGTTTTGTTAGGATTCGCAGACAAGTGACCTAATTAAAATTCATGTCTCACTTTATATGTTAAATAAAAGAGGGGGCGGGGCAGAGCCGGGGTGACAACAGGCACCTGCAGGGTGTCAGGTACCCGCAGTTTCCCTGTGGCTGAGTGGGATGGAAAAGCCAACTTAAAGCGCTTCCTGACCAGCTTTCTTGAAAAACACCTTCGATCACGCAAACCCAGGCCAGTCCGTGGAAACCCAGAGGGGAAAGAAACCACTCAGCTCTTACAGCCGCGGTGCATCCTGCTTCATCCAGAAGTAACACGTTCGCAGGAGGAAAGACAGCTCTGAGAGCAGTTCCAACAACCCCAAGGGGACAGGAGGCTCTCACACCTGGCACAGCCCTGACACACCTGCCCTGCTCCATGAGTGCATCTGACCGGGAAGAAGGGAGCAGACAGGAATGTAGAATCTTCAGGGGATTTGTTTTGTTTTATTTTAATAGATTTAGGGGGTACAAATGGGTCTGTTACATGTATGAACTGCATGGTGGGGAAGTCTAGGCTTTTAACAGACCCATCACCTGAACAGTGTACATTGTACCCAATAGGTAATTTTTCAACCTGCTCCAGCATCCCTCATGTCACTCTGTGTGATGGTGCATACCCACTGCTTAGCTCCCACTTCTAAGGGAGAACACGCGATATTTGGTTTTTTGTTCCTGGGTTACTTCTCTTAGGAAAATGGCCTCCAGTTCCGTCCAAGTTGCTGCAAAAGACATTATTTCATTCTGTTTAATGGCTGAGTAGTGGACTCTTCGGTTTTTAAATTGCACATCTGCAGGCTGCTCAGGCCCAACCCAGACTCTTTCATTCCCAGGCCATAAATCCAGATTAACTTACAGTAAAGGAGAATCTGAAATTCTGACACATCGAAATACCAAGTGACAGAAGAAAAAAAAATACATGTCCTCAAAGGCCCCAAGCCCCAGCTCTAACATGGGTATTCCACACAGGCTCCTAACCCTGGGTGCCACAATCCACTTCCACATACCTTGCGGCCAGGATACAATCCTACTGCCCTTCCCTCCTCCTGCTCATAAATCCCTGCTGCTTCTATGCTACCCTGGACGCCTGCACAGGCTCCCGGCTTCCCAGGTTTCCAATCCAGGTGCCTCTTAAATATCACACTCTCGGGAAAGCCTGCCCAAACACAATGGGATGGAGGAAGAATTCTTCCCTCCCCAAATATCACTGCCAAGTCTCAAAGCTACCCCTTTCCCTTTCTGGGAACCAAGGTGTTACTACATCTACACATGAGCTCAAAACAGGGTGGACATTCAAGGCAGAGCTCAAGAATCATGCAACAGGCCAACAGGGCAAAGGGCCAGGCATCTCTACCCAGGAACCCCATCGGGGAGAGAAGGGCAGGGAGCGGAATCATACATCACTACATCCAGGACGATCAGGACTCTGGGGACAAAGGTTAGGTCAACCAGCCAGCAAACCCTACAAACGCAGCAGCCCTCTCCAAAAGATGACTACAAATGGCCTGAACACATAAAATCTGTATGGCAGAGTTTGGCACACAAAAGAAGCAAAACATAAAACAAAAAGTTATGTTAATTTATAAGTTATTGACTTACTCCAGCTTTGATCATAAGTGTTTTCTAGGACAAAGACAATAAATTCATATTCTGTACCATGAAAACAAAGCACTCCTCTGCAAACGCACAGCACAGAGAGCTTACAAGTGAGCTTTTAAGAAATATTTATAACCCCTCTGTTCTCCACAAACACGCACACACACACACACACACAGAGCCGTCCTAACAATACAGAGACCAAAGAGAGTCGGTGGCTCTTGTGCAGAGAATATCCATGATTAGAGTAAGGTTTTGGTTCTTGCATGTCATCACTTTGCAGAACACTTCAAGGTAATTAACTGCCAAGGAAGCCTCATTTTTCCACTGACTTCAACTATAAAATCAGAAATATGTTGTCACAAAAAAAATCTTAGACGATGAACATTTTTTTCAAAAAGGGAAACAAGATGTCAGGATTGTGGCATATTATCAGTGAAATGTATATATGTTGGTGTGCACATGTATATACATGTTATCATACATACACACATGTACATACATTCCCGCTGGGGACTGTAGTCAATAACTTCCTTTCCCTTTAGGACACATTCGTGGCTCTTCCCCCTGTTGACCCAACCTCTTGGATCTCCTAAACCCATAAAATTTCCTGAGAACTTAAAAAGCACTCCTTTCCTCCGCCCCACTTTGCCTGTGCTAATAGAGCAGGGATGCAATACCAGGCTTCGTAGCTAGGTGTCCTCATAGCACAACGACTTCCTCTAGCAACTGAGTATCCCTGACAACAGGCTTTTGAAACGTCAGATAAGTAAGCTTGCTTTCTCTCTCCTCTCTGTACCTGCTTTCTACCTAGGGAGATTACTTACGAGGGATACTTGCAAAGGCCTCCTGGTACGTGCTTAGAGCTAACTCCATATTTTCCTACACATTTTTAAGTGGCTTGTAATTCAGTTAGGTCTCACCAATGAAAAAGTTCTTCCCTGGGAGTAAGGTAGGCCAGCCCTATAACGAAGTTCCAAAAAACACTTCAAGTTCACTACCAGCCTTGTCAAACTACTAATGCCCAGCAACCCTTCCTCCCCTCATACTACTGATAAGGGGGTGGCAATTATAAGAATTGTGTTTTACCATATAAATTTGCCTTGAAGTCATACTCCTGGTTTTTAGTAAGCAATTAGATTTATTTTAGACTTCTGCTCATTTATTTCAGGTCCTTGTCCTGTAGGCCCACACTGATTTGACAAGGCTGAATTAGGCACTTGGAACTGGGTGCGTGAATTTTCTGAGGCCGCTAGAGGACGATTTAGTCCACATCCCCCTTTGTGAACTAAATAGTCCTCTGTTGGCCTCATTCAGGCCCCCACCGACGTGCCACACTCACTTACTCCCGTAGAAGAACTTACTCAAGTGGCCACTGTGGCTCAGTCCCGTGCTCAATCATCTTCACAATGCACCTGGAAGCTTCTCCCAGATGATGCAACTGAGGAGAAAGAACGGAAGCATCTAACTCAATGGCACACGGCCAGTCTGCGGTGCCAGTGAGAAGAGCCTCGGAAATCCTCTTGCCAGGCTGGTGACTTTGGCAATTAGCTGCTCAACGCTGAAGATGGCAGTGACAGGCCTCTGCCACACCCAGAACCCAGTTAGGCCCGGCTTGCTCACCAGAGAAGGTGACCTCGGCCCCAGGAGGACTCTGCACGACGGGGCTGCAGGACAGGGACGTCAGCACCATGGCCGCCATCATCTCGTCCATTTCCACTGCATCTGACTTCCTGGGTTCAAACAGGGGAGAGGGAAAGGTTACTTGCTGGGACGGCAGGTGCACGGTCCCCACAGAACGAGAGACCCCACTGGTTATTTTCATGTGATGGGGACAAGAGGCACCCACTGGAATGCAAAAGCACAAAAATCACCTCCTTTCCCTGTCTCAGGATTAAATGTAAGAGGGAGCAATGACACTAACCAATCTCTTCCTACCCTCCCCCAAGAACAATGACACGCTGTTAGAGTGCGGGCTGCCCTGTGATGGGGAAGGAGCGTGGGGGTCTAGGTGCATAGACAGGGTCTTACTCTGTCACCCAGGCTGGAGTGCAATAGCATGAGCACAGCTCACTGCAGCCTGAAACTCCCAGGCTCAAGCGATCCTCCCACCTCAGCCTCCCAAGTTGCTAGGATTACAGGTACGTGCCACCATTCCCAGCTATTTTTTAATTTCTTTGTAGAGGCAGGGTCTTGGGGTCTATGCTGCCCAGGCTGTTCTTGAACTCCTAGCCTCAAGAGATCCTCCCTTGGTCTCCCCAAGTGCTGGGATTACAGTCATGACCACCATGCCTGGCCTGTCAGTAAGGTTTTACTAGAGTGCACCCATGCCCGTGTGTTTCCGTATCATCTCTGATATGCTGTCCTGACCCTACCACAGCAGAGCTGAGTAGCTGCCACAGAGACTATTTGGCCCACAAGGCTTAAATTATTTACTATCTGGCCCATTCAGAAAAGTCTGGTGACTCCTGATCTAAGCCATTTCTTCCCTGTCCCTGAATTGATTTTAATGTAAGCGTGAAGGTGGAAAAAAAAAAATAGCCTTTCACTGAACCAAAGATGTGTGGCCCATAAGAGAGTTACAGGGAGGAAACGGATGCTCACTGGTCAATATCTTGGCAGCTGGACCCCTAGGACCCCCCACTCCTTGCCCATCCCGAGGCAGCCCACACCCTCATGCCTCCCCACTCACGCGGCTTTCGAAGCCCAGGCCGCTGCCCCCACACAAACCTCTTTGGGACGTCGATGTTCCTGGAGACAGGCCTGTAGGCCAGGGCCTGGGCTCCGTGCTCCAGGGCTGCCACCTGGGGGACGGGGCCCTGCAGCTCTGCCAGCCACACTTCCTCCGCTTTGCAGCAGATCTGTAACTTCTGGTCCAGCAGCCAGACGGTCACCTGGTCCTCTGCCCAGCTGTGCTGCTCCACCAGCCCTGCGCACTCCTGACCCGCGTGCCACACGTAAACCTGGGGGAGGGGACGCATAGCCAGCAGGCAGCATGTGTCACCCGAGGTTCTCATCTGCCCCCAGTCCCAGCGGTCAGGGTGTCTGCCTGCGACAAATTGTGTCCTCTGACTCTCTCCTCTTCCATTCAAGCAGATGTTCCCAGCTACCTGCTGCCGGCGCCCACCTGTCGCCCTGAATTGCTCTGACCTGCACTTTCCCCTTCAGAGGACTCTGAGTCTACTGGGGACAAGCTGGGAGCGGTGGAGGCAGGCTGAGCCCGCTCTAGGGGGTACCTGGAAGCTGGAGGTCACCTTCAGCTCAGAGGAAGAGAGGCCTGGAGGGCACAAGGGACACCAGGGAGGCAGAGTCCCTATTTTCGGGCCCTTGAGAAGGCAATGGAAGCGAACTCCATGCACCTGATCTGGTAACAACATCAGACAACCCTGGGCCCTGCCACACGGGAGGGGACGGTGGAAAAGGAAATCCACACGGATTCCCAACTAAACAGACACCCTGGTCTCTCGAAAACATCCAAAGGTAACTCAAAGATGCAATCTTCTCTGACTCTCATGAGCCTGAGGTCCTTTCTCTTGTTTTGTAAAGTTGCAAACCAAGGGAGACTAAGAGAAACTGAGCTACGGCCATGCTTTGAACTGAGGTTTCAAGCAGGCCAAAGCCCAGAACGTCGGGTGCCAGGTCCTGCCACCTTCTCCTACAGACAACACAGTCTTGGAGGAGCCTGGGCCTGCCAGCGATGACGTTCTCTTGGGCAGGGAGCCCACGTGGCTGGAGGGAAAAGGGCCTGCCAGCCCCGAGCCTTGCGAGATCACACACCTGCCCATGCTGAGATCGACCTACCTTCTGCCCGGGCTGAAAGGCCACCTGCTGGAGGCCTGCGGTGCCAGGAGCCTTGAGGACCTCCTTGGGCTGCTCCTGGCAGGAGGTGTCCTCGGAGGCCAGGAAGGGCTGGGGAGCGGCCCCCTCCAGCAGCGGCTCCAGGGGTGGGGCGGGCCCTGACGGTCCGTCTGGGACACTGGGTCCCAACACCCGGGCTCCCAGGAGGGACCGCTTCCCAAGGCGCCGGGACAGCACGCTGGCCATGCTGCTGCTCTCCTGCGGAGGGAAAGAGACACTGAGTCCTCCGTCCATCACCCGGAGGAACCAGGGAGCTCTCAGGACAGAGCCCCACACGCAGCAGGAGCCGGCAGGTGTCCATTAAAGTAAATGAACATTTTAAGTAACTTTTACCATTTCTCCTTTTTACAAAAGTAATAGCCACTCCTAGCAGGATGTTTAGAAACCTAGTAGGATGTTTAGAAAATGCCATAAGCACACAGGAAAACAAATCACTCGCGAACCTGCCTCCCAGAGATGCCCATTCTTCTTCTACAGTAGTCCTTGTTTCCTGCTATACATGTAATTGCATACTTTTATTTCCGTAAAAATGGGATCGTTGTTCGGTAAAATGAATTTTCACTTAATCGCTAAGTGTTACTATTTCATTAAATGTTATTCTATAAGCAAACATTCAGAAGCCACATGGTATTTTCTTAGGTGGATGCAACATTGCTAATTTAACAAATCCCTTGTTATTGCAGCTCAAGGCTGTATCCAATGTTTTGCTGTCTCAACGGCCCTGCCCACAGCCAGCAGCCCGAGCTACCCTTACTCTGCGCACATGTGTCGCTGACGGCTTCCCTGGGTGAACTTCCTGGACGTGACCTTGCCGGGTCAGAGCCGGAGCACATTTGTTGGACACACACAGATTCTCAAGGTCAGCTGGCTTCAAAGCCATGGAAACGAACCACGACACACTTATTTTACACGTGAAGAAACTAATGCTGAGAGCCTAAGTGTCCTGTTCACAGTGACTAAGGGAGTTGGTGCCAGAGCCTGAACAGGGCTCTCGATGTGGATCCCGCCGGGGGACCAAGCTGCCCCTGCTCCCGGGCCCGGGTCTGCGGGTGGGAAGGGAAGAACGGGCCCAGCACTTTGCAAACTCCTGCTGCCCTCCTCCTGCAGAGCACGGCTGCTCGGCCCCAACCTCTGCTGTTCCAGGTGCTCTGTTTGCTCCCGTTCACTCACTCAGTCAATACTGCGCTGAGGATCGGACGTGGGCACAGAGCACCCCAGGGGCTGTGGCGCCAGGGCAGGCAGGCAACACCGGGCTTTCCACACCAACACTGGCTTCCCGGCCGCCCGGTCTGCCGAGAGACTGTGTGCCGACATTCTGCCTGCCCCCCGCCCACAGTCCTGTCACAGTCACCTCAAGAGGACACCTGTCAACACGGCTCCCAGCTCAAACTGTCTTTGGACAGTTCTATAAACCTTCTGTACCTTTTACCCTCATCCAAAAGGCTTTGTCTCGGTCCCACACCACCTCCCCGTCTCGCCAATCCTGGCCTCCTCCTGAACCATCCCAGCAAGGTATGCGAGCGAACATCTCCACAGTTACAGAGCAGGAATGGCAAAAAGAATTGAACCGGATAATAACAAAGTTGCAAATATTGAGCAACGGGTTTTCCTGAGTGTTTTACCCATAGCCTCAAAGGCTAGCGTCTAACAGCACGGAGATCTACCGTGAGTTCCCTAGAAAGCAAAGCAAAGATCAGGAAGAGGGAGGAGCCTGGCCTGCAGACGGAGTTCCTATCTAGGTGTCTGGTGACATTACATCCAAGAATGACTCAGAAGGCATCATTACAACAATAAAAAGAGAAACGTTAAGAAGTAGATTCTTTACCACCGCAAAAAAATATGTACCCAAGCTATTAAAATAAACTGTTTTTAAAAACTCAGGCACCTACCTACCTTTGTCCTTGCAGCCTCAGGCTAGGATCGAGAACCTCTCACTCTCAGTTTAATTGATCCGACAGGGTCTAGAGGTGAAGCCGCAATGCCACATAGAGACATCAGAGGGCAGCATCAACCCAGAGAAAGAGGCTGCTTTTCTTGGCAAAAAGAAAGAAAAAAAAAAACAAAAAAACCCGGTGGCCACCCCCACCTTCCAGAGCAGGAAGTTTGGGGTTTCTACCACTGAAAATGAAAAAAGGGTAGTATTTCCAAAATTCCTGGGTTCCCAGTCTTCAAATGGCGCCTGAAATGTTTGATGAACAAATCCTATGTTTTTGTAAGCCTTTTTCTCTTTTTTCGTTTTAATTTAAAGAATAACTTTTTACTTTCAATTTTGTTTGCGAGCCTGCACGTTCCAAAGCCTGCTGGATTCGCATCAAGTTGGTGAACCTGCCCCCTTCCGGCGGGTTCCCACATGTCTGCCTTCGCTCTACCGACCAGAATTCCACAACTGAAATACATTTTATTATTTGTTTTATTTATAGTCCTCCCAAATCTTAATTTTTAAAAGCAGAAGAGAAAGAAGGAAGAGAAACTGCCTTTATTAAGTGCCTAACAGGCACTAGCTTTCATAAATTGTATCTAATTTAATCCTCAACACGACTGGAGATAAACATATGGTCTTTTATTTCTGATGCGGTGACCGTGCCTGGGACAGATTAGGTTGCTGAGGCTACACAACTAGGAACGGGCAGCCTTAGGTTTGAACTTGAGTCTGTCTGGTGTCAAAAGTCACGATCCAGCCATTATTCCAGTAGGAGTGGGATCTCTCAAGATAAAACACGTGAGTTGCTTTTCATCTAACTGGTATTTTTCCCTCCATGTTAGTGAAGTTTGATAGAAAACAACAGTTCCTGATCGGAAAGTCTACATTTCCATTTCCCCGTGCATTTTCATTCCTTGAAAATTCTCTTCTCCACTTGCATCTTGGCCTCTTACCTATAAAATAAAGGTTTAAGTCTGACCTTCCTCAGCCGTCCAAGTCACTGTTAATCATTTAGCAGCCGGGTTTGGGAAGACCTTTACACACATATTGCCCTCTTAGGGAAAACTTTAGCCAAGTCTACACCAGGAGTTAATAGCATGGAAGTGAAAAATATGAAAGTAGACTAACCTAGGCAGGGAGGCATCCCCAGATATCAATCGATGTCTCTCCTGGGTTAATCAGCCCGCTTGTTAGCTTGTTATGCTACGATGCTATGGACCTGGCTCTGTAGATAACACAAATATTAATAAACCAAGAGCCCTCTGGGACTTGGAAGTGAATCAGAGCAACGGTAAAGGTCTGCCAAGGCAAACTCTGGGCCCAAGCGACTTTTCAGGATGGCCTGCTATCTTACACCTCTCACCAAGGGTCCTCCTCTCCCTCCTGGGATGCTTCTACCGGTCCAGCACTGGCCGCCTTCAAACCGCCCAGCCCTGTTCTCTTCTTCCACTCACTCCCCCGCTCGTCTCTTTCTTGGGAGCTGTCAATGGTCCACACAAACCAGCCATCCCCTCGTCTGCCATATGGTTCCAGAGCAGTCAAGAAAAATCAAGAAACATCTAATTCTGAGTAACAACAACAGTATTTCAACATGCAGCCAAATCCCTCTTTACGGTTTTACATTCTCGGCTTACGGAATTCCTTGATTGAAACACAAACTTGTGCTGAAGACTTCTCGGTACAGTTCTAAGGGGACCCCGAGCCCCCTTGTTCTCCCCACCCCTACTGCTGTCACCAAGAGGAGGGGTTAGCCACCCTATATTATGTATTTTGGTCAATGTCCAAAAGGGGGTTAGCCCTTTCCAGGCTCAGCAAACATACCCTGATGTGCTAAGCGCCCTTAGTGAGGACATCTGCCATCAGTTAAATAACTGGAACAGGCAGAATAGTAAAACAAACTCTCTCTGTGGTTCAGAGTTGCAAATTGCTGTTTGTCATGTGACTGTTGCTGGACAACCACACGTCTCTGCACACGTACGTGCGTGCACACGTACGTGCGTGCACACACTCACGCGCAAGGGTTGCTCTCTCCTACCACCCAGAGACACCGCAGGCCATGAAATCACCTAGCAGCACTTCTAGGACACAGGTCATACGTCAAAGTGATTCATTACACAACTAATAGGGGTTTTTTTTTAAGTTAAGGAGAGTGAAGTTTGGAGTCAGCCTCCTCCTTGCAAAAGTTTGGGTGCTTGCTACCTCTCTAATGAATAAATTATGGGTCAAGGGAGGGATATCAACTCTCTGTCAAGAGTTTCAGATTCTCTGCTAAACCACAGCTTTCTGTGTATTTTATGATCTCCACTGGGTACTGCTACAAGAACAACAGTTTAAGTTTTTACTTCTTTGGTTAATATTTTGCATGTCTTTTTTTTTTTTTTTTGGAGACAGAGTCTCGTTCTATCACCCAGGCTAGAGTACAGTGGCATCATCATAGTTCCCTGCAACCTCCAACTCCTGGGCTCAACCAACCCTCCTGCCTCAGCCTCCAGAGTAGCTGGGACTACACTGCCACACCCAGCTAATTTTTTCTACTTTTAGTAGAGAGAAGGTCTTGCTCTTGCTCAAACTGGTCTCCAACTCTTGAGCTCAAGCAATCCTCCCACCTCGGCCTCCCAAAGTGCTAGGATTACAGGCGTGAGCCACCGCACCTGGCCCATTATTAATCTTTTATTAAAAATTAAGATTTGGGAGTACTATAAATAAAACAAATAAAAATCTTTTTTCTTTTAAATCTATAACATTTTAACTTGAATTTTTTTTAGTGTGATGCTCTAAACTAACCAAAGGGCCAAAATGTTTGCAGCCAAGCACAGCTCTGATTTCATAGCAAACTCCATGGAGAACAGGATTCCCAAATAGTTCATTTTCAGCAATTCTTAGTCAACATCTCTGTTGACAGCTGCCATGTACACTTGCAAGCATACTTGTAAGTAAGTGCAAATATGTTTATGGTCCTCCTGGTTTGCAGGTCACCACTGGAACCTTGGCAGGAGCAAGCTGTCAAGTCCCATCATCACTACACAACTGCTACCTGGTGGTTCTCAAGCCTCAATTTTGCTAAGCACACATGGATCCTTTCTTCACGGACAGAAAACCCCCTACCAAGTGCAACCAAAGCTAAAACTTCCAGACCTCTGAAATCATTTATCAGGGTGTGGTGCGTACTTAAAATTTTCACAGTGCGAGCTTGAGATACAGGGCACCAAGCATATTAGTGATCCATCCAATAGCTCCCAGTCAGCTGGCCAGAGAGTCACAATTCGTATTCTCAGGGCATTCTAATTCTTGTCTTTTTCTGAAGGTTTCTAAAATCTGGATTACACTGCACCAGTGTATGCTAGTTTAGACTACCAGTAAAATTTAAATGGCAGACTATCAGAACTGACGAGGACCTGAAAGACTGTCCCACTCCCCTTCAGGGCTGGAACCCCCTAACTGAGCACCCCGCCTTCCTATTACTCTAAGTAACAGAATAACGGAAGGGAACAATAAGGGCCCCAAATAACAGTGCTATTTTCATATTCCGGCAGATGGGCCACAGAAATAGGTCATCTGATCTGATTATAGTGAATTCTTTCCAGCAAGTAATAAATGATCCCAACCAACAAATACTTCTGTCCGTCTGACGGCACCACAGTCATCCAATCAAGTAAAAGAGACCGTTTCTATCTGCGCTGCCGCTGCCGGCAGGAAAGGAAAGCATTTTCACAGTTCTACCCAGGAACAAACGCACTTCCCCTTCCTTCACACCTACGTCCCGCTCTGGTCTCAAACTCGGGGTGCGCTTTGCTCATAGCTCCTCTGCACTAAACGAGACAGTTCTCAGCACACAGTCAGGCTCAGGAATCCATAACTGTTCCTATTAACACTAGCTCCAGTAGGACTGCACCTCCCTTAGACTGTAAGCGCTTTGAGGGAAGAGATCATATAAACCATCCAGACTTATGATTTTAAACAGCTGCTCCTCCCCGCGGTGAGAAGAGTCCCAGATTCAAAAACAACACGTTAGAAGAAAGAATACCTGCTGCTTGCCCCAAAGTGACGACAGAGCTACCAAGGGCAAGGGTAGAATTTTAAACAGCGTTCAAACTCGATCCTAAGACAATGTTTTCTTAAAAGCAGGTGGAGGATATGACACAAGGAGTGTGCCGAGCGAGGGGACGTCCAGCACCATTTCTGTACGTGCTCGGGGACAGAGGAACACATGCTCGCGGTGGGGGAAGGGTGGCGAGCAAAGTGGTTAAACCTGATTGAAACTGTGCTAAGACCACGTGAGAGTTCCAGAAAGGGGCGGGGAGGAGGACGATTGCTGACTTGGCATTTTACCCAGAGCCAGGACTGCAGGGAGGGAACCAGGAGCTGAGAATCCCCCGGGGAGAGCCAGCCTCAGAGAACTAGCAGTTTTCTCCAGCAGTTTTCGGGGTAAGCTTTTAAGAGACCCACACAGACGAACTCAAACCACCACCAATGAATGTTTGCGTGGCGCTCAGGTTTACTCTCACTTTAATATGCACAACTGGGTGTTTCTTTTCTTTCCCGACCTGCCAGCAACTCAATTCAATATGGAAGGACAACATTATACCCACTGTACAGCTAAAAACACTGAGGTTCCTGAAGAAGGTCACATATTTGCCCCAAAGCTGTGGCATGTGCAGCTTTCCTGGCTCCTCCCTGGTCCAGTTCTCTGTTCTCCACAAGTAGAGACCTAGCAGCAAGACGGGCTCAGGACCGGTGGGTGGGGGGGTCTGGAGGAAGAGAGTGAGTTTCATTAAGGGATCTATTGGAAGCACATACAATAATGACAAGCAAAAGCTGACAACAAAAGATTGCCACCCCCAAAATATAAAACACAGGCATGAGAATTTTAAAAGCCGCATTTAAAGCCCTGAGCGGGCACTCGCCAGAAAGGGAGGCCTGCGAGGTGACGATGTGCCCGCCAGGTGCCAGTCCTGAGACTCACAAAAAGGGTTCCTGTGTTCTCACTCCTTGAAGAAAGCACAGGAATACAAGCTCTACTTTATATATTTTTTCCATGTAAGAGGTTAAAGTAGAAACACCATTTGGAACTCAACAGTCATTTGAATGAATAATCACATTCCCTGACGATGCCAAATAAACAAGAATCACTCCAGACGGTGAAATGGTTGAAGCAGAAAACTGGTTTGGAGCTCAAACCTCACTGTCTCGAATTATCACATTCCCTAATGATGCCAAATAAACAGGCATTGGGAGGAAGATAAGAGCTACCTGGTGACTCACCTGGCTGGAATCAACAGGTCATGAAAAGGCGGCCATCCTCCCCTCCAGGTGGACAGTCGGGGCACACAGGGGTGCAGGTGCCCAAGAAAGTGTCTTGCCCGGCCTGGGGGCCAGCCAGGTGTGTAAGATCCAAAATTAAGTTAGAGAAATCATGCCCATGCAGACAAGATCAGCCAACCAGAGACCCCCAGCCAGAAGATAACAAACGGGAGGAATCAGGGTGCCACCCAAATACCCCTCAGGAATCCAATTCTCCTCTGGGAGCCTCCAGTCCAGCATGTAAGCCAATGGGAGGTCAGCTATGATCTTGGAAATCATAAGTCACGAGATAAGACACATCGGGATGGCAGAACATTCTCGCGGCTGACTACGTTAAGAAACCTGAAATAAGAGCTGGGGACCAGAATCTGTCTGTTCCAAAACCAGAATGGCTGACGGGCCAGTGGGAATAGCTCCATCTGGCCAGAAAGGGACGTACCAGACTACAGCAGGTCAACTTTTAATCCAACATTCCCTTTTATTTTAATTCCACAATTAACTATACGTGTTTCTGTTTCCAGATGGGACAGAACCCACCCCATCACTCTCTCCTGAGGGTCTCCAGTCTGCTCTCCTGGGAAAGGGTGCCCACCCATCCCCCTGCAACCACTAACACCAACAGCAATGCTTCCAATCCCCCAGGAGTGCCGTAGCTGGGGGAAGAAGGCCGGGTGCCACCGAGGCACTAAAACTAGCACATCGAAACGGATGCTCAGCACGGCCACAAGAGGCTAAGCAAAGGCACGAGACTGCCCAGGGAGCTCTGCCGGGCAAACAGCAGACTGCAGCCAGAGGCATGGACAGCTGGCCGCCACCTCAGAGCCTCAGTTTCCCCACCTCACCTGTAGTGATAGGAACAGAGCTGTTATGAGGGTAAACCTGCACAGCACCCAGAATCTAGAAGGAACTCAACAGATGTGTTTCTGTCCCCCACTCCCGTTTCAGACCAGTGATAGCTAAACACCATCATGAGCGACTCTGAGTGGTCAGCAGGCACTGCCCAGCTGGCATCTAGGAACTGAGGTTGGAAAGGATATTCCTCCAAAACTGTAATGCAACCACTGACTCTGAAGGAAATCATGAAGTTGATGAGGGGTCAGCCACTAATTAACTGAAATCACAACAAACTGATTTCAGCAAGATAGCAGGACCAAGAAATCCAACCCAGTCCACTTAGTGGCCTGCCAGCCAAAACGAACCAAGGCCAGTGTTGAGTGCTTAGAACTCAGCACCAAGTCAGACGGCCTTGCCCCTGGAGCCGAAGGCCACAACAGACACCTGCTGTCACCCATGTGACCAGGTGCCTGCTCACCTCACTTTTGGCGATGGGTCCCCATCCTGCTCGGCTCCCCCCCCAAGCCTAAATCTCAGTCTTGGTGCCCCAGGGCCAGGCCTCCCCAGGCAGATCCGGCCCACACCGGTGCAGACCCACAGAGGGAGAAACTCACCAGAACCCCAGGGAAAGGGGTGCTCCAGAGCAAAAACCCAGCGCAGGCACAGAAGGACAAATCTCACATGTTCTCATTCAAATGCGGGAGCCAGATATTGAAAACAATTGCTCTCACGGAGACAGCAGAATGACAGTTACCAGAAGCTGGGAAGGGTAGCGGGAAAGGAGGGATAAGGTGGGGATGGCTAATGGGTGCAGAAATATGCTTAGATAGTATGAACAACATGTGATAACACAATAAACTGACCATAATCAACAGTAAGTTAGGGTATACTTTAAAATAACTAAAAGAGTAGAATTGGCAAGTTCCCAACACAAAGAAATGACCAACGCCTAAGGTGATGGATACCCCAATTACCCTGATATGATTAATTCACATTGTACGCCTGTATCAAAACATCACATGTACCCTATAAAGATATACAACTATTATGTAGCTATAATAATTAAAAATTAAAAAAAAAAAAGCCCAGCACCTTTAAGCATCTGCTGATATGCAACACGTGGGCCCGGCTCTTGACGACTTGCTGAGCGGAATATTAAGAAGCCTAAGATTCAGACCCCACCCTTACAGAATGTGGGGCCTAACTGAGCTTCCACCTGGTTCACACAGCCAGCACTTGTGGATAAAAGCACTTCCTATGCTCCGGCGCTACATTCATATACTTGCGTCGTATAATGAGTGGAATGAATGAGCATTTGCTTCTTTCAGGAAAATGCAAAAAACATGCTGCAAGCTGACACTGAAGCCTGATAAAAAAGATGGTTTTTAGAATTAAGCCCATCAGGTTAAATGAATATCCGTGTTAAAATGTTATGTTTTTGACATAAGTTAAATAAGTCAAAATAAAATGTCTTATGAATGGGAAAAAAAAAAAAAGCTGAATGACTGGAGGTTGAAGGAGACACACGTTTCCCCCCCCAAACAGAAAGTCAGCTTTGGCGAAGAGAACACAGTCACCATCCGGGAAGATCATTTAAACACAGGGTGGAAAATGACCCGCGTGGGGGAGGGGCTGGCCCAGGGCACAAACCTCTAAGGAAGTGCCTTAAACGTATCTTTCTCTGGAGGAAGCCATTTAAGGAATCTTTATGCCCCAATAACTGTGGGGCTGCAAATGAATTCAGAGACGACACAGAGACGAAGAAACAGGCTGAGTGAGCATCACTCCAGCCTCCGCTCAGGCTGTCAGGGCATCCACTCTCGGATGCTTTTCCTGAAACGGACAGGGTGGCGGCACTGAGCAGGTAGCGCTCACGGGTGAGGATGTTCCGAGCCCAAGTGACAAGATAAATGTGGATCAATCAGAGAGAGCAGATGCCCCCCCTCGTAAGCTTCCAGAGAAGTGAGGGATCAAATCCGCACTCCAGGGACCAAGACGCCTGGTCCGTGGCACAGCAGTGCTGGTGACCCCCCCCCCCCCAGGAGGCTGACACTGCGGCGTCAGGTGTTACCCAGTATCCGGCTGGCAGGCAGACTAGTTCAGGGCCGGCAGAAGAGACTCTTTTGAAAAAAAAAAGACAGTGAGATGTTCCCAAGGAATAAAATCCCATCTAAGTACGTCATCAGAACTGTTACGGAATAAACAGGCAAGAGAATGCGAGGAAATCTTATAGGTAATCGGCACCCTTCCAAAGACGGGTGTTCCTTCAAGAATGTTCTAGTAGCTATCAGAGACTTATGTGCCGGTCACTTGCTAAGCATTTCACATTCGGTATCTCACTGAATCCCCCACAAATAATGGATAAGTACCATCATCATCATCCCCATTTTACAGATGAGCAAATCGAGTCTGGGAGGTTGAGAAATTTTCCCAAGGTCACAGGGCCAGAAAGTGACAGAACTCAAACGTGAGTCCAAACATGCCTGGTTCCAAAAACTATATGCTCTTGCTACCACGTTGTAGAAAATGATGTGTGCAGTGAAAGGAGGCTGGACTAGATACCCTCTTAGGGTTCCTTATAATCAAAACCTTGAGTCACTGAGAGGTTAATGTGGTGTCCGTGGTTGTGGCATGGAAGGGGAAATGGGCACTATGACAGCAAAGTACTGAGCACGGGGCTCCCCCAGGATTGGGCTGCAATAATTCTCATTTCACCCTTTTATAAATGCACAGCGACACAATCAAGGTTGTACACAAGCGTAGACTTCCCAGGGATGTGACCTTGGGCAAATGACCTCACCTCTCTGTGCCTCAGTTTCCTCACCTGTAAAATGAGAAAAACATTGGTTCCTATACCAGAGGATAATTTGGGGCTTTAATGAGGCAATGAATTTTTTTTTCCAAAAGTGTCTTGTGTTTTGTTTGTTTGTTTGTTTGTTTGTTTGTTTAAGAGTCACCAAGCTCTTCTTCCTAGAGATTCTGATTCTCTGGATCTGAGAGAGGAAATTGTGAGGAAATGCACGTTGAATACTGAGCACCATGCCTAGCACATAATGCAGAATAAATGTTAGCCTGAAAAAGAAAAAAACAGACAACAAATTCTGTATACTGAAGAGCCAAACTTATGGGAAGATTTTAAGGAAGACTTTGTACCAAGGAGGTGGGGAGTGTAAATTTTAACATCAACAAAGGGCAGAGTAAGAGAGTTAAGAAAAAAACCAAAACTATGCAAGAGCTCCGTGGTAAGTCATACCCAATGCAGGCTATGTCACTGTGGATCAGACTGTCATCCTGCTATGGCCACAGAGGACAAAAAGAAAATAGACACTGCATCCAGCACCGCTGCAAAAGCACTAAAAACAAAAAGAAACTCTCTGCCCATCCCAGCCCAAGCGCCTACCAAACTAGAAAATTGTCTGCCCTGGGAACACTGGTTGCTGCCCGTCAGGAAAGAAGACTTGTAAAGCCAGATGACTTGTCACCCAGGGAGGGGAGGGAGGAGTGCAGACTTGGTCACCAAATCCTAAAATGACAGAAAAGAGAAGCCCTGCTAACACCTGCAGAGGACCAGAGAAGATGCCCGAGCACCCCAACGAAGGCAATAGACTGCACACTGGGTTGGGACAGGGGTAGGAATGCAAGGGTGGGGTCCCCCTAGGGCCTGAACCAGAGGCGTTTCTGTGCCATCCTTTCTTTACCATCCGCATGAGGGTCTGAAGGCTGCAAAGGGGCTCCGCCTCTCCCCAGCTGGGTGACCAGGGACACCAGCACGCAGCCAGCCTTGCAGCTGTCTTCAAGAAGGGCACAGCCACGCCCTCCCTTGCCACACTGGCTCCTAAATGCATGGGTTTGACCTGATAGGACTAACACGTATTTTCCAGGAATTCTGCAGAGAGCTAGAGATGAAGGCCAGAAGTGTAAATAACAGAGAGGCACATACCATTCTTCTAGAATTAACATAAACCACTAATAACGACAACGTGGCAGCATTCTAGACGCCTTTAAAAAACATCTATGCTTCCAAATCCCTCACCTTGGCTTCAGTATTCAAGCCACGTGGAGAAGAATCACAGGTGTGGCGATGAGGGTCTCCAGGCAGAGCGAACTGGGTTTAGAATTTCCCTTCCAGAGTCCAGAATGGGCTGCACTCCAGCCTGTGATCCTTCCCCACACAACCACTACCAACATCCAGGCCAAAGTCCTCAGGGGCTGGCGGGGCTGGGTGCGGGGTGGCCGGGAGCACACTGAATTGACTGTGGGGCCCAGAAGAGCCCTTTCCGAGGGAGGAGACCAACGCCTCTCACCACCCAGCACTGACATCCATGACCTGCGAGGGCAGGTTAGCAAACACCTAGCACACTCCAAATCCTGCCCTGGTCCTAAAATAACTGCTTAATGTCTGAGCACAGGGCAAGCATCCCCTGCTCTGAGTTAACTCTAAGTGAAGAACTGACCCTATAATGTGTCTTTCAAGTACCCTACTGCCCAGCAATTCCACTTTCTCGGTACATACCCTAGAGAAAACTCACAGGTGTTGTAAAGAGGCATGGGGGACAATGTTTTTTTATAACAATGTCTGTAACAGCAAACGATCTGGAAATAACTTAAGTGCCCATCAATTACGGAAAGATGAAATAACTGTTTGGCCTTCTAGTTCTAAGGGAGGCCAGGCAGGGGAGTTCAGCAAAATCAAGAAGAGCTGTACAGACAGAGAACAATCACCAAGGACACTAGTGAGAGCAGGGAGGGGAAACATCAGCACAACACACTTAACTTTTTGCAAGTCCTGTGGCTATAAATGTCAGTATGCCAAGCATCTGAAGAATACCAAGAAATCCATGACAGTGGTTAACCTCTGGGGAAGAGACTAGGATGAGGAATGGTCCCCAAAAAAGACTTTTTGCTTGCTCTGGAAGGTCTGCAATTTTTTTTTCCCCCTGCAGAGAATGTGTTCATATATTACTTGTATAATGAAAATTTCATTTAATCATTTAATTAAAAAAAAATAAGAAACAGACCCTGTTCAATACATTTCAGTAACGTCTGGGGCCCATTTCAACCTGGATCAGGCCTGCGCTTCCCAGGAGGCTGAGCAGGCAGCAGTGCATAGCTGTGCTTGCAGGCAGCCGTGGGCTTTGCAACACAGATCTTGTTTCAGTATTACAAGCCCAGCTCTGTAACTCTGCGCATTGTTAAGTTTATATGCTAGTTCAAGGAAGAGGCAGGAAAAAAGAGGAAGCATGCCCAGGGAGCTTCTGTTAATCCAAAGAGATGTCCTAGGAGTAATTCCAGTCCTCCTAACACAGCTTTGCAGCTCTCCAAGATGACACACTGAAACGGACAGACACACACTCACCCTTTCCACCCCTCAATAAGGCAGCCCTTGTCTGATCAAACATCCTACACCAGGCCTTGTTCTCTGAGCCTTGGACTCATCCATCTGGGAATCAGGATTCCCGACATAAATCCAGATCCCTTGGGCTCATGGGGAGGACAAATCTGAGCCTCCCATTAGACAAACTCTAAAACATTATTATTTACCCACTGGGGCCATCTAACCATACAGGATACTGATTTTTAAACATACACCCCCCCCCAACCTCTTCAAAGCACTACATATAAAGTCCTTAGAAACACGAAATTATGATATTAAGAACCTACCAGGCGAAATTAACCTCTGGTGAGAGAAATCAGATTTGTGGTCCTTCTGGTTGGGGGTGGGGCTTATCTGGAAAGGGTCACAAGGAACCCGTCTGGGGTGATGGAAATGTTCTGTCTTGATACACACTTGTCGAAACTGATTCAACAGCACACTTAAGATCTCAGCATTTCACTGAATGTAAATTACACCTCAATTAAAAAAGAAAAAAAAAAAACACTCAAACACAGTCTCTCTCCCAGCTGCAGCAGAACTTTGAGCTGTCCTATCAGACGTTGGAAATCTCTGTTGTGCTATGTAAGGAGCATGAGTACCATGGCGACAGTCACCATAAAAATAGATAACAAGATTAAAATGGAGAGAGGACACATGAATTTAAGAACAGCACACCAAGAGCAATTCATTTTCAGCAGAAGAAGAAAAATAGAGGAGAGGGAGTTTTTCGTTCCTCCTGTATGCTGAAAAACAGCCACTGAATGTAGTTGTTTTTACTAAAAGAGTTTTATGGTTTCTTGATCCTCAAAGGATGAGAAAGGCTGAGAACTGTGATTTCATATCGTATTTTGCTTTAAAAAAAAAAAAAAAAGGTATAAGTTAGTCTGTTTCCCATACCCACTGTACATGGCCCAGGGAACAAATTTGCACCAATACAACAAGCACCATCCATGCGACAGACACCACTCAAGGCACAAATGACAGAGATAAAGGAGACCTGAGCCCATCATCAAGTGTACAGAAATCTTCAATTTTAGTCCTAAATAACCAAGTTCTGCCTATACTTTTTACATACATCTGAAACCGCCATTCCTTAAGTCGGTGCACCCCAAAATTGCTTTACTGCATGTGGAAAGGGAGCCCTCTCTTGCCAAATGCCAAAATGTGAGCATGAATCACGTGGAGACATAAATCGTCTCATGATGGTCTCCAAAGATGAGATAAACCTCTATTCTCTTTGCAGAGCTAAGAAACTTCTGTTGTGTGATTTTGCCCTCGCAGTGCCCCTAACAATAAAACCGACGACGATGACGACGGCAAAAGTAACCCAAAAATATCAAGAATAAGAATCTAAAAATTTTAAATTAATCAGGGTGGATTCCAAATAAACCATGTATTTAGGTGAAATCTAAGCAAAACTACACTAAATAAAAATGTCCCCATGTAAGTTATAAATAATAAAAATGCAAAAATAAAAATTTAACTCAAACCACAAACTTATTGTCTGCTATAAACTAAATATATGCTTTCCTGGAAAATCCCACTCAAAAGTTTCTTTAAACTGCTCTCTATAGAGCAATCAGAAAGCTCAGTCTCCATCAGGATGGCGCTGAACACGCGGTTCCCGGTGACACACATCCACACTGTGGGATGCAAACCGGGGAGGAGAGGCTCAAGGGAACCTTCAGGTCCTCCAAGCCAAGTGGAGAATCTAGCAGCCAGCTAAAGCCCCATCTTGATTTAGGGGTAGAACTGGCCAATGATCACATTACTCTGTGTCAATCTATTTTGTTCATTACTACTTGCTATTCCCCACCCCCACCACCGCCACCTTCTTTTCCTAAGGGCCAAATTTAATTTTCAGCAGCCCTGGGGCCACAACCTGAGTCCTGACCCAATTTAAAATAGGTCTCCTCATCCCTTCTAAAATGACCCCAGAAGGGTCTCTCAAAAATACTGAGACCTCTATATAAACCTTCTTTAAAGAACTTATATGACGATGTTGACTCAAATATCCTGCCACTGGAGGTACAGCTTCTACTCCACGCTTCAGCTTTGACATGTCACATAATAACTGATCCTAGGAAGTGGAAGGGACTTTGGAGGTCAGCCCAATTCCTGCCCTTTACAGCATCCCTAATCAACAGCATTCCACCCTACTTGAATACCTCCAATGGCGGGAAGCTCACTACAGACATTTACACCATTGGCAGATACAGATCTGCCAGCTAGAAAATCCTTTTTCATACTGAACTGAAATCTGCTCTCCTAGTCTTTAGGGTTATAGAGGAACTTAAAGCCCAACAACTTCAGCATGATCATTCTACAGACAAGAAATCATATAATGTAGTCATTCTACGGATGAGGAATCTGAAGCTACAGAGGATAAAGCAACTGTTACAACCACTATTCATATTCCAATGCCAAGAGTGAAAATGAACAAGTCTACTCTGTCCTGTACCTGATAACCATAGAAACGTTTGAAGGTGCTACTGTGTAAATCCCGTGAGTGTAGTCCGGTCATTCCCAATCCTACATCAATCATCCTACTCTCCCTTCCTGGATCAAGTCTTGCTAGCTCATGTTCCTTTTAAATTGTGGCTCCCAGGTTATCGAAATGTCACATGAACAGCTGAGGCCATTAAGACTAGATCTTGGCTGGGCGTGGTGGCTCACACCTATAATCCCAACACTTTGGGAGGCTGAGGCGGGAGGACTGCTTGAGGCTAGGAGTTCGGGACCAGCCTGGGCAACACAGTGAGACTGCATCTCTACTAAAAACAGAAAAATTAGCCAGGCATGGTGGCGTGCACCTGTAGTCCCAGGTACTTGGGAGGCTGAGGCAGGATGATTGCTTGAGCCTAGGAGTTTGAGGCTGCACTGAGCTATGATGACACTGCAAACTACCCCAGGGGACAGAGGGAGACCCTGTCTCAGAAAAAAAAAAAAAAAAAAGACTCAATCTTACAATTGGATCGCTGAATTTCTGATCCAGGTATGAAATGCACTCATTTTTTTAAAAGCCTCATCCCACTCAAGGCTCACGCCGAACTTATGAACAACAGAAAATGCCCAAGACTTTTTTCCATGTAACCTGCCCCTCTTCATGGGCCTGCAGCAACCTCAGGTCAAGAACTGAGTCTCATTTTGTGACTCCAATGCCTAACCCCATGCTTGACACACAGCAGGTAGGTGCTCAACATAAATCACTGAGTGAATCATCCACTTTATCCCACCCTGTCCTTGAACAATAAAATGTTTTAGAAATAGTACTATTTTTCACACTGTGAAATATATACACACAATACAAAATACAAACAATAAAATAAAAATGTGAAAAAAAGAAAGTCACTCACCTCAACCCATCCAGAAGCAGCCAGCATTCATATTTTGGTATTCGAATTATATTTCCTTCCAGTCATTTTCTAAGCACTTTTTTTAACATTTGAAATCATATTGTAAATGCACCTTAACTTTTAGCAGAAATATTTTTCCTACTATTTTAAAACTACTCCTAAAAGTTACCTTTCATGACTTCCTAACATTCCATTATAAAGACATGTCCATCAGAATTCACTCATCCATCACCTCTAGCCCACACCATTGGATATCTAGGTTACTTACAATTTTTCGTTATAGTTAAAAAAACTCTCTGCATAAAACATCATCTACATTTCAGATGTGGTCTCAGCTATATCCCCAGAAGTGGAATTATTAGAAGGTATGAACATCTCGAAACATTACAATTCAAATGTTTTAAACTAAATCAGACTTTACACATATATCCCATACTGAATTTATTTATTTTCCCTTTTTTTTTTCTTTTAAGAGACAGGATGCCACTCTGTTGCCCAGGTAGAGTGCAGTGGTATCATCATAGCTTAGTGCAGCCTCAAACTCCTGGGCTCAAGCGATCCTCCTGCCTCAGCCTCCCAAGTAGCTGGGACTACAGGCCTGCACCACCATGCCCAGCTAATTCTTCTATCTTTTGTATAGACAGGTCTTGCTCTTGCTTAGGCTGGTCTCGAACTCCTGACCTCAGTCAATCCTCCTGCCTTAACCTCCTAGAGTGCTAGGATTAAAGGCATGAACAACTGTATCCAAGCCTAGTTTTGTTTTTTAATTTGGCCCTCATTCTAGATGATGTTGAACCTTGATATATGTTATGTGTGAAATAAGCAATCTCTCCCACCTTTGCACCACTAATAAATCTGATAAACATACCTTCTCTATCTTTACCCACAGCACTGGAAAAATGTCAAACGGATCAAGGCCAAGAATAGAACCCATGGCATTCATTTTCAGACCTCCTTCCAGGCCAACTCAGTGCCAGTAATTAACAGTTTTTGCATATGATTGTCAAATTAAATTAATAACACCATCTAGCCCACATCTTACCACTTATGATTTAACATGGACCATCATATCTTAAGAAACTGTTAATTAATATGTTACTAAAGCCAAAATGTACCATAGCTGCTGCACCATTCCTCTGGTCCAGTAACCAAACCATCACATAAAACAGGAAATGGATTTAATTACATACGATTCAGCTGACTTCTGGTTATCCTTGCATCCTACAGCCACACATGTTTAAGCAAAATGAGCTTCAGTGTCAACTTTTTTTTAACGCTGCAAAAGCAGTATTTTTAAATAACTGAATTTTGTCCTACTTGTAAAAAGCAAGGTGACTATTAGTCAGCCTCTCTCACCTGTAGCTCACCTGGGAAGCGCTCTCAATCACAGGTGGTAAACCAAACTGCGGTAGTCCACAGATTCCTGAACTTACTCACTTCACCTGGCCCCAAAATCCGCCTAGTTTTCTGGAAGTCATCTGCGTTAACACCAAGCTCCTGAGACTCTAATGTCAGCCAGCATTTGATGGCCATGACTCACATCTCACCAAGTTGCTACCTCGACATCATTCTCAGAGATACGTGCCAGGAGCCACTGCCACTTACTCATGCCAGCCAGAAGTGGAAAACAGGAGGGCTGGAGAGATCCTGGGGTCACTAGAAATTTGCCTCACAATGCAGAATACAGGTCAAAGCCTTCTCTAAATCCATTGCAATCATCATAAAAATATTTCAAAGTTCCAGCCAGCAGCTTCTCAAAAAAGTGCTACTGACTTGCCTAAAACAAATCCGGTGCACACAAATAGCTCAGATTCCATAATGTCACAGTGCTACCAGGAATCCTCCAGTGCCCACCCAGAGCCCATGAGGGCGATCCCAAATTCCCTGGCTTGGCATTCAAGTCTCTTGAAGTGACTCTTGAAAACAGCTGCAAATCCACAAGTCTTCGGGATGGTCCCCAATTTTTTAAAACCTTTGTGCAGTCCAAACGATAACACATCTGAACAGACCGAATGTCTTACAACATTCCAGGGGCCACCCATTCACAACCCCTACAATGACCCCAGCCCACTTTCCCAACCTGATTTCTCCCTCCTCTTCAATAAGAATCCTCTGTTCCTCCCTCTTCGCAAGCACACTGTACACGTTCCCAACGCCAAGCCTCGGCTCACTCTACACCTCCCCACCTCTGCGGCACCAAGAGACACCCCAAACAGTTCATCCCAGATTTCCTTCCTTACTCCAAAAAGTTTTTCCAAGTCATGCCAGCACAGACCACTCCCCCCTCTTTTCTGAACCCTACAGGTACTTATTTTTCATTTTGGTATTTAATTGTCTTGCCTTAATCAAGGTATGTCTTCTCTCTCCAACTAGACTACAAACTGTCCACCCCTGCCTTACACTTCCTTTCACCTTCAGCAATAGTCAGGGCAGCTCTGCACGTAAACAGTTGCCAAATACTGGATGTGAAAACCCTCTGTTTGTCAAACTGTGGGTCATGATCCATTAGAATGGTTGGGTTAATTTAGTGGGAGACAATAGCATTTTTAAATGAAAAATAATAGAATAAAAAATAGAAATGATGGAGGAAATTGCACCAAGCAAAGGGAGGGAGTACTTCATGCACTTAAATTAGATTTTTACATACATGATTGTATGTCCTAGGTCACAGTGTAATTTCTTAATGTAGGTCACGGTCAAAACAGTGCAGACAACACTGCTCTACAATGAGTAAGTTAGCACAACCACTGTTCCATGCAATTATTTTTCAGACAGTCAGATATTCCCTATTAAAAAAAAAAAATCTGCTCCAACCTCCCCGACATTCCCCCCACCCCAAATCCTCTTCCCTTGCTAGTTCACTGATCCTGCATCTCAGAGAAACAAGGAGTCTAAGTAACTGTCATTACATTCTCAGCTCATTCTGCAACTTTTTGCAATCATCATTCAAATTCGGATGTTGCAAGTTGAGGCTTGGGGAATTTGCTCAGCCAATCTCCCTAAGTCAACCCTCGCAACAAGAAAGCAGAATTCAGAGCTCAGGAAAAACAGCACCAGCTCCCCTCTACCTGCAGTTGGCCAGGATCCCAGGAGTGAGCAACTGGCTCCGGCTAGAATGGACCAGGCCTTGGGAGGGACAATATCTCCAGGCCCCAAATTTCCTCCCCCCCCTCCCCACCCATGAGCAAAGTTCAACGTGTTTCAAAGCCCAGCAATTTACACCTTTAGCAAATCCCATTCTACTTCCCTCCAACCTCCAATCCCACCTTCATGATTAGCAGAGTCAACAAACAGCCCCTCCTCCTGAGAGCCCAATTGCCCAGACTGGCTTCTCCAGCTGCAGGTTCAGCACCAGGCACAATGTAATCTTGAGTCCCACTCAGTAGCATCCTCCACCGCCCCCGTTACCAAGAAGACTCCGCGTTTATCCTCCCTCTCCTGGCCTTGGCAGCCTCTCCACACCATACTCCCTGGCTTCCCACCAATCCCAGAGCCGCAGCTGCTTGGAGGACACCTACGTTGGGGTATCTTAGCAGACACGAGAAACTCTGCTGCAGCCTGAGCAGTCCATTACTTCTCCCCAAAACACACTTCGGATTACTCAAGTTACCAACTACAGCAGCTCCAAGGCCCTGGTGTGTAATCAATTTCCACAAAGAATTAATTTCTATTCATCTCTTCCCTTCACCCTGCCCCTGTAAATAGATTATTCCAACAGTAATGTTGCTAAAACCTAGCTCCTCTTTTCCATTTCCAATTATCCCAGTCCAAACCCCGGATACTCCACAACAGCCTATTAATACTGATGTGTCTCCCAACACGACTCTCAAAAACCTTTCCAAATACCCTTTCATCGTATCAGTCTCTGACTCAAAAACCTTGACTGTGTCTGCAGTACACGCAGGGTAAAGTACAATTCCCCCATCTGGCCTTCTAGGACTCTCACAATCTCAACCATTGTTCCTCTCCAGCTTTATCGTCTACTGTTCAGGAACATTCCCAGGGCAGGCCAAGGCCATCTCCTTGCCTCGCGGAAAAACCACGTTCATTCCCACCTGTGGCCCATCTCAAGGGTCTCATCCTCCACCTCCAGGAACACAGCCCTGGTCCTGCCCCTAGCTCCCTTCTGGGCCCTCCCACATCACTACGTCTATACCTTGCACTGAGTTGACGGTGAACTATCTTAGAGTCTGACTTCACATGCTCAAATCTCTCTGTCCCCTCCCTGGGACTACAAGCCCTAGGGGGGAATCATCTCCTGTATCTTTTGTCTCCTCCCTCCCTGAGATAACAGTGAGAACCCCTGCTCCTCCTGCAGCCTTCTGGAACCTCTCCCACCTGTTACTTCTTGTCTCTGGGCCTTGCATAACTTATTTCAAAACTGTAGTACTCCAAGTCCCTTCCCTTTATCTGATATGCCCCCTGTCCCCAGCATTTGCACTAAGGCAGCCTACTTGAACCTGAGCTCTCGAATCACTTCCACCTAGTCTCGGTTCCTGAAGCCCGTGAGATTGCTCGTGTGCCTGCCCCACCTCCCAGAGGGAGTGACACCGTGCTGAGAACACAGCGGCTCCTCAAAGGGACCTGTGGAGTTGAACTTAATGGCTGTGTTTCCTTGCGTTTCAAGTTCCTGAGACCAGGCACCTCTGTTTACACAGCCCCTCAGGAGGGTGTCAAGGCGGCCTTCCATACCTGTTGATCACTCTCTTTGAAGCAAACTGCCCCAGTTGCACCTTCCTAGAAAGAGGGGTGTAAAGAAAGCAATGACGACCGCTAGGGACTCCCCCACCCCACCCCACCTCACCCCCCGCGCCAGGAAGCCTGGCATCATGGGAACGCCTGGCTGGTGGAAGTCCTCCAAAGCCACCACGAATTGCCCAAAAAACAAGGAGGCGACAGCACCCCTCTCGGTCTGGCAGGTGGGCTTCGTGAGACCTCTGAGTGAGCCCTAAAGTGAAGGCTCTGAGTCCTGAACTGCAAGGCAGGAAGAAAACGCTGCCTTTGGAATTGTTTGCACATGACAAACTCCCTGTCCAGGCCCCCACAGGCCACCCTGTATGCCCACAGTGGCACCCGCAGGGAGAACCAGGGGGCACGGGGTGAGGCGAGGCCGGGCGAGAGCGCGCGGGGCCCCCGGGGCCGGTGGCCGGAACCGGAGAGAGGGCGCCGGGCGGCCCGCGGGGCGGAGGGTGTGTCGCGCCGCCCGTCCCGCAGCCCGGCGCTCGCCGGGGCGGGCAGGAACGCGCGGGGCGCGGGAGGCCGGGCTGGCGGCCCAGCCGGAAAGGGTCGGGAGGGGGCGGGCTGGCCGGCCGGCCGCTCCAAGTTGGGGAGGGGGCTCCGACGGAGCGCCGGCAGCGGGCGAGATAAACAAGGCGGCGCGCGAGAGCGGCGGCCACCCCCGCCCGCCGCCCGCCAGCGCCGGCACTGCCGCAGCGCCCCCGCGCCCCGCCCGCCGCCGCCCCACCGCGCCGGCCTCCCGGACCCCGGGCCCCCGCGGCGTGCGGAGCGTGGGAAGTTCGCGGCCGCCCCCGTCCCCGGCGGCCGCGCCGCGAGGTCCCCGCGCAGCTCACCTCAGCCCGCCACGAACAGCGGCGCGGGCCGGGCGGCCCCGGCTCGGACGGCTCGACTCGGCTCCGCGCCGCAGCTGCCGCGGCCCTGCCCGCCCACCCGGCGCGGCCCGCGGCCCGGCTTCTCTCGGGCCGCCCGCCCGGGCTCGGTTCGCGCCCACCTGGCCGGCCTGCCCTCCCTCTCCGGGACCCTGCGCTCACGTACGCGGCCGCGGCCGCAACCCGGCCCGGATTCCCGCCCGGGAAGGGAGCGGAGGAGCGCGCCAGCCAGCGGGCGGGCGGGACTCGGGACACACCCCCGCCGCCCGCGCCCCGGCCCCCGCTCCCCGGCCCGGCCGCCGCGCGCGCACGCGCCACACACCCTCGGCCGCCCGTACACAGTCGGCGCTCACTAAGTGCCCGAGCCGACTCCTCGTGCACATGCGCACTTGAACCTGACCGAGTTGTGACCCCCCCCCTCCCCCTTCCCGCCCCCAAATCGGAACCGGCAGCTGCAGCCTAGAAGCAAACTTGAGTGTTTGCTTTTTTTCACTGAACCGCAAACCGAGCCAAAGTTTCTCGCCGTTGTTTTTCCAGGCCTGGCTCTGGGACGGGCTTCAGCGACAGAGGCCGAGCTCGCCCCGGGGCGGGGAAGGAGGACAGAAGGCTGCGGCGCGGGACGCGAGCTGGGCGCGGGCGACGGGGACCCGGGCCGCCCCGAGCGCTGCAAGCCAGCCTTCCCATTTTCCTATTGACTTAATGTTTTCTTCCCCATTTCGTGACATTTTACTCCCTTGTAGTTGTAAAGGGAGGCGTTATTTACTGTTTCTGGAATTAAAAGGAAGAAAGTTAACTATTAGCCTTCAACCCTTATGTAAACGATACTGGTTGCTTTTGGCACCTTTGGGCTCTGGCTTTTGGATAATTTGTAACAGGGAGAACTGAAGCTGCTCCATTGTGTTGCTCCGTGTTTTTCAGAGATAAGACCAGAGCTACAACGGTAGGGAGGGGGCCCAGTGTCTGTATGTGTGGGCATATGTATTTATAGTCAAGCAAATTTTAATGAATAGAAGAGTAGTAACTCCCCCAGAAAAGTTTTTAAATATTTTGGGGACATAATTTTTGCATCTGCAGTTCACCTTCAATTTGAGGTGTGCTGGGGTTTTTTTCCTGCAACAGTGGGAGTGTGCAGGGAATGGCTAAAGTTTTCGCAGTGAAACAAGCCTGACTTGCAATCCTGGTTTAACTGAATTAACTTTATGATCTTCGGCTTCATCTGTAAGATGAAATAAAATAACACAGTGCCTAGCTCATAGCAAATGAGTAATAAATATTGTTTCCTTTCCCCATCTCTCACCATCCGTTAAATAAGAAAATTATCTAACTAGAACCAAAATTCCCATAGGACATTGGTTCTCAGTTGGAAGCGATTTTACTCCTGAGACAGTGAGCAATGTCTGGAGACATTTTTCATGTCACTTGGGAGCAGAGGGTGCTACTGGCACGCTGGCCTATACTAGTGGGTGGAGGCCAGGGATGCTGCTAAACATCCTTCAATGCACAGATCAGCCCCGGCAACAAAGAATTATCTAGTCTAAAATGTCAGTGGTGCTATGGTTGAAAAGTCGTGGTATAGCTGCAGGTGCCAACCCCCAGGCTGCAAACTGGTACCTGTCCCTGGAGTCCGTGGCCTGTTAGTGACGGGGTGCAGAGCTCCGCCACTGCCCCTCCCTGTCCCACTCGCCCCCCTCCCTCGGAAAAATTGTCTTCCTGTCTAACCACTCCCTGGTGCCAAAAAGGTTGGGGACACCACTGTGCTATAGGATAATCAAGTAATTCACCAAACACTGGTTCTACCCTTTAACTCTCATCCTCAAGGAAACATTTCTGTTTTGCAGTAATAAGAACAAGAACAAAACATTGTGGAGATCCCAGCAATTACATTAATACACAGAACCTTCCCTTAACATGAAAATGCAGACTCCAATCTTATATTTTATTATTAAAGAAATATTTCAGTTAATTAACAACAATGTATGCTCCCTTTTTTAAAGGTATTTTTAAAATGTTACATATTATCACTTCTTGGCCTTTTGCCTGAGATCAAGTGTAAATATTACATATTACTACAGTTCACAAATAGTGTTATGTTCTTGTTTTCATTTTTCTTCAAACAGAGGGTGTTTACTTACTTCTGTATATTTCACCTTCCTGCTAAGTTCTTCAGCTTTCCTGAAGTTTATGAAATGGTCCCTGCCCCCAAGGAACATACAGCCTCTGTGGAAGTGAATCAATGCACATGCAGCAATTAAGGAACAATACAAGATAACATATAATTAAGCATTAATTGCAGCACCCAGAACAAGGTGGCTCAGAGGAAAAGGAAATGAGTCCCGGTGGCACCAGCCCAGTGCCTGCCTATGGGGCTGAAGTGTTCAGGAAATGTTTGTTTAATAAAATGACATAGTGAAAGTTTCTTATAGGACGTAGGACTTGAGCTAGTATATAAACTCGATTACACGATTTAAACTGCTAGGCTTTGTAAATGCATCATGGTGCCTGGCTGTGAATTTATTTTTCTTAAAACATTTAGTTGGAACTTTTAACCAAATCTATATATTTACTAAAACGGTTGAACTTTAATAAAACCAAAACACTCATTCATTCGACAAATACGTGAGTGCCTGCTGTGTGCAGAGTGAGCCAAAATAGTCTCTAAATTTGAACAGAACCCATGGTTTGTTCTGTTTGAGACTCTCTTGCAAACACAGGCTGTCAAAAGACATATGCTCTCTCTGCATATGTTGGACGCAGCTCCCTTCTTACTGCAGGTAGGTACTTGCACAGTGTGCATTCCAGAACTCTGCACATTAACACAGGCTCAGAGAAAACATCCCATTGCAAATATCCATTTCCAAACACACACACACACACACACACACACACACACACACCAGCACTTAGCACCTTCACAAGAATCCAGGCCCTGACCTGAATACACACTGCACGGCACCCACATCACACAAAGCAAGATGTACCTAGAAAGACAATCACTTTTTGGTTTCCAGCCTTGTCTTCCTCCCCGCTCCCCCAAGGCTCGAGTTTGCCCCTCCTAGGAGGCTGTCCCATCTTAGGACTGCCCTTCAGCCTGCTTTCTCCCACATTCTGGCCCCCTAGTAAAATGTACGCATCTTGTACCTGGTTTCCATTGAAGTAATTAGCTCTTGAGAGAAAGTATCTCCCATTATCTGAGATTAAGCAAAGCCAACCCAGGCCCTGCCTCCTCTTCCCTGCCTCATATTATATGGACACATTTGTAGATGGTATTTTAGGGCAGTATGAGTCTGAGATTGTCTCGCTCCAGTCCACTTTATCCCAGTTTCTTTCCTCTCCTTAAAATGCCTGAAAGCCTTCCCATAGCTTTTATAACAAAGTCCTGGCATTGCCCATTAAGGTCCTTCCTGGTATGCCTCCTGATGACATCTCCAGCCTCTAACTGCCTCTCTGCCTCTACCCTCTTCACTAGGCACTCCAGACATGCCCAGTGGAACTTTTGTCCTTTGCCTGAACAGATTTTCTTTGTCACATGCTCTCTTCTCTGCCTAGAACACTCTCTACCCCACCGTCTCACCTCTCTTCCTGGCCAGTCCTAGTCATTCTTCAGGGGTCAGCTTACACAGCATTTTCTCTGAGAAGCTTTCACTGGCCTCCAAGACTGGATTAGGTGCCTCTCCCTTGTGTCCAAAAGCACCCCATACTCACCCCTGACTCATTGCACTGAAATCTCCATTCTCTTGTCCTAATGCCTGATAAGACCAAATATTTTGTGAGGATGAAGAATATGTCTTGTTCCCCACTGTATACCCAACACCTGGCACAGTGGCTGGCATGTAGTAGGCACTTTAAAAAATTTGTTAATAAATGAATTGCTAGTTGGACATGGGGACAGACAGGAGTTATTCAATGGTCCAGGCAATCCCTGGTTGAAAGCATGCCTCACATGCTCAGTAGATTCCTGGGCCCCTGAAGACCTTCTAGCCATTTCTTTAGAGCAGAGGAGGCTTCCAGAATGACGTGAGTTTTCAGGCTCCACCAGAGCCTCAACTTATACCTAAACTGGTTTCCTGAACTCCAGACTCATCACCAATTACCTATTTGGCATCTCCACTTGGATGTTTAATCAGATCTCAACTGAACCATGTCCAAAAGCAGGCTTCTGATTTCCCTCCAAAATATGTTCCTTCCCACCTCAATAAATGGCAATTCCATTCTCCTGGTTGTACAAGAAACAGACAAACAAACGAAACCTTGAAGTCATCCTTAACTCCTTTTTTATTTTTCTTTCTCATACTCCACATCCAATCTATCAAATAATTCTGTTGGCTCTATCTATGAAATATATCCAGAATCTGATTAATGTTCCAGCATTTCCAGTACAACTCTTATAGTCTAGCCACCATCTCTCCAACCTGGCCTTCCACAGTAGGCTCCAGACTGGTCTCCCTACTTTCTCTGTGGCCTCTGTACAGTCTATTCAACGTGCCAGCAGCCACAGTGATCCTTTTAAAACCAAAGTCAGATCACATCACTCTTCTGCTCAAAACCTCCAATGGCTTCCCATCTCACTAACTACAAGACCCTACCTGAATTTGCCCCTAATTGACTCTCCGGTCCCACCACCTGCCACTCTTCCCTGCTCGCCCAGCCCCTAGCCACATTGGCTCCCTTGCGGTTCCTCCAACCCTCTCTCAGCTCAGCCTTTCCAAGGCTATTCCTCTGGGCTGGAATGCTCTTCCCCCAGATAACCACAGGACTTGAGCCATTGCTTGATTCAGGTCGCTGCTCCAGTGCACCTCTTGCGAGAGACATTCCCTCCCCAGCATATCTAACATAGCACCACCCAGCCACCTCTTTGCCCTGCCTTATTCCTCCTCTTTGCCTTTATCACCACCTGACACTCCGTCTCCATCCACTCAACTACAAGTTCAGTGAGAGTAGGGACTTTATTTTTGTTTACTGCTGTATCCTCAGCTTCTAGTCTTGCATACAGTAGACATTCAATAAAATGTCAGAAATGAGCTCCCCTAAAGTAGGGCACCAGAATACCAGCTATCCAATTGTTTGCTGTTGTGCTTATTCACGTAGACTAGAGACCACTGTCACCTCTGTGACACACAGTTCTAAACAGCTTCCATACCACAGTCTCAAACCAGGCTGTGAGTTTCGAGTGAAAATAATAATACTGCTGATTTGACATCTGTAGCATACTTTGCACTTTTCTTTCCATTGAGGAAATTACAATGTATCTGAGGGGTCAAAAACAGTCCCAGCACCTACTGGAAGTATTTTCACTCTAAAAAGCACCAGAGTCGGGGATTCTAAAGAGAAAGTGGTTTGCAAGTGTGCCCTGTGGCCAATGGCATCTTCCCTCTGATCTGTCCATCTGTAAGGCTTTGCGGGAGGAGGTGGGCTTTGCATTCCACTGAAGAGAAAGGATGGAGAGGTGGCAGGTAGGTTGTTCAAAGCCTATGGGTATCCCTGAAGTATCTCGCTTAGACCTGCACGGTGGCACTTTCACACAAACAAGCTTCCACTTGTGTAAAGACAGCCATAGCCACAGATGCCCCCCTGCGCATACACACCCAGATCTGTGCCTACTTCCTCTTAGCTCTGAAATTCTGGGAATTTGACTAAGAGTCCATATTCCAAAAGGGGAAAAAAATGAGCTGGCGTCGGGAACAGGGAACATGACGCCCTGTGACTCTGGGTATAAAAGAATGTGTCAGCCTGGGCAGTCTCAATGTACACATCTGGTTTTTTCCTTTTATGCTTCTGTGATTTCTACGACACAGGAAATCCATTCTGGAACAACCCTGTCTGCTTTCTAGTGAGTGCATAAAAAATAGGGATTAAAGTTAAGTTTATCTCACTGCTCAGGACAGGATGATAAAATCCAGAACAGTACGATACTGAGGGTGGATCAACTGCGGCTTCATCCTATGTCGTACCTCTGGGGAGGTGCTAGTAACTGAGACCAGAGGAGTGGATGGCCAAGGAAAAAATTTCTGCACAGGCTTATGACTATCTAGACATGGCTCTCCCTCTGAAGCAGACCAAGTATCGGAATATATACCATGTGATGCAAATACCAATTCAGCTCAACCTCGCAAATACAATTTGAGTGGTTCCCAATCTCACTGGGACCCCCTCCCCATCAGGTTCCCACATTATACTCTCTGCAGAAACAGACTTCTCATAGAAGGTTCTTAACAGGGGCTGAAGCAGCCAGCTTTTCCCACCCACAAGGGAGATAACACGGAGCTGTTTAAAAGATAAACAACACTAACCAAGGTGGCAGAGCACAAGGAACCTTAGACTTAAAAGAGGACTGGGTTATACCCCAAGGGGATGCCTGAAGTTATCTGACTCCCCTGGATAACAAATGATACCAGAAAAACAGATGGGGGTTCCCAAAAGACAGAGGGCAGAGATCCAGCAAAAGTAAAACAGTCGCTAAGAAGTGCAGAATTGGCAGACAGTGCACATTGTGAATGGCCACCCGACACCCCTCTTTTAGTTTCTTGAGTTCTAATCAGCACATAATAGTCGTTTTTCTGCAGTGTATTTATTGTCACGTGATTTTGCTCTTAAGGCTCTTATTTTTACTCTCTGTATCACCCCTACCACCACCCCTGCATGGGGAAGGTGGCCTTTTCTTTAATGGACCTACCAGAGTTTCATTTCTGCCCAGCTGTTAAACTTCATCATCTCTCAAACATATTCCATTCTATTCACTAGCCCCACATAAGGATTCCAATATTCTTCCTTATCCTTCTGCAGCACCAAACTCCACCCAAGGCAGGCGTGTCTACCATGATCCTGCCTGGCCCACTGGGTAAGAATGGCCCAGACCCTGCGGCAATGATCGTGCAAGAGTGCCATAGCTCGTGGCAAAGCACGCAGGTGGTTTGTAACCTGTGCATACCATGGAACGGCAGAACCATAAGTGCTGGGAAATAATACCAATTTCCACAGGGTTACAGCAGTAATGTGCTAACTAACCACTGCCCAGGATTTGGGGTTGATCAACTGAACAACTTCTTGACAAACAAAATGAAACAACTTAAAAAAATCCATAAATCCATAAGCCAATCAGATGAAACTCCAGATATAAAAGCCTATTTTAAAGCATTTTAAATGCTGCCAATGATTTTATGACAATTTCTGGATCTCTAGGGTTGAATAACAGGCACTGTTCCCTGTTTGCGCCAGATTGTCTTATGGTGTTCACAGTCAGCATTATTTCCTACACCCATCACAGACTGGCCTCCCTCACTACCCAATGGGATATCCAACATCACGAGACCAGATTACAAGACACTAGAAGCACAAGTGAGTTGACATACAACATGAAGTTCCCTCTTGAGTTTCAGTATAGATAGCAAGGTCTGAAACTTAGATTCTCCTTTGAATTTAAATTTTCTTGGTGCTATGGTTTGAATGTGTCCCCCAAAGTTTGCCTGACCCCCAATGCAGTGGTGTTGGGAGGTAGGACCTAGTGGAAGGTGTTTGGTTCATGGGGCACCACCCTCCCAAATAGATTAATGCCATTATTGTAAGAGTGGGTACCTTATAAAAGGATGAGTTTTGCCCTCTTGCTCTCTCTCACCCTCTCTTTGCCCTTCTGCCGTGTTATGATGTAGCAAGAAGGCCCTGGACAAATGCCTGTGCCTTCATTTTGGACTTTCCAGCCTCCAGAATTGTGAGAAAATAAATTTCTGTTCATTATAAATTGCCCAGTCTGTGGTAATCTGTTACAGCAGCACAAAATGGACAAGACACCAAGTTTAAATCATTTACTGGCAGAAAGTTTCTCCTCTTTTCATAGATCTGCCTAAATTCATTTAGGTGAGGAAGAATAAGCCTTCTCTGTGGTTTTTTAGAGAGAATCAATCAAATACTTGCCCACAAAACCCAGAGTCTTACCTTGATAAGTTACAGAGTCACTACGCTGATTCTCCTAACCTGCAATTCATCTGGCATTAGGCCACATCCTGCCCTAGTAATCCTTATAATACACTGGAATGGAAGTCCTGTGAATTATTAAAATCCTGTTCAATTACCCTCCTGTATCATCCACCTGGGAGCACTCTGATTTTCCAATGCTTGTCTTGGACATGGCCCATCTCCCAATCTTTTCACTTAGAAGGTGTTGATTTACAAAGCCCAGCCTTCTCCCTCTGATAGAGTAATTGATTGCCTCCCAAGTCACCCCTGACAAGTTGTCAGTGACTCCTGAGGGCAAGAGAAAAGGCTAACGCAAGGTGTTCAGTAATTCCACACTCAACGGTGGGGGTGAAGTTCTGTCACATGTAGGAACTAGATCGCAGTCCACTCCCAGACCAGTCTAGATTGTTCTTCCCCTGAGTAGTTCCCTTTTTCCATTATGGCTTATCTCCTGATCCAAAGTAATCACCCCAAAAAGAGTCTTTGAAATTCACTAGGCAATATGCTGCCGGGCTCCCTTGGGATGAATACTAGCAGTCAAATGACTGGAAAATCATTACTACCATGTACTTTAGCACTCACTGGCCCCATTCCCAATGTGCTAACCCACCACCTGATAAATGGAAGTGATTATTGCCACTCTGACCGCCTCTATGTATTGGGACAGGGTGTAGGGGGTGAGACGCTGTAGCACCTTTGGTTAGCTGGAAGGGTCATGAAACTCCGATGGCAGACTTGTGAAGTCTGGGTGACACAGCCAGGAGAAAAACAAATGCAATTCAAAAAAGCCTTAAAAATAACATAAGTTTTTATTGACATTCTTATAGGAGGAAGCCAAGGAGGAATTTCATTGCACAACACACAGCAAAGCTTTCAAAAATCCTCTTTCCAAATTTCTCTCCCCAAAGTCCTACTCCCCACAGCTGCTATTTCTCTCTCCTTGTCCTCCTTCTCTCCTGCTGTCTTCAACCTTGCTCTCCTCGCTTCCTAACTACCCCTTTCCTTTCTCTCCTCCTTTCTCAAGTAGAGAAATACAGGCTGCTCCTGACTTCTGCCTCTCAACGTTGTCAAAGGCCTAATGTTGACTGAGCCAGTAAAGAATCTGCCCCCGTGGAAGTTGGGGAGTGTGCTGGCATCGGTATCGTATACACTTCAAATTCAAATTTGTTTTCTTTTTGTGCCAACAACATCAGACCAGTCTCAGTTTCCCTGATATGTTCTCAAGGAGTATGTATAGGGCCTCTATAATTTTATACCCAGACCCTTAGAATGGCCATGGCTGACAAAGTATGTGAACAGTCTACCCCTCCCTGTTCTCCATGGACCACTGACCACCTTTTGCTTGGTGACCTACCCAGCTGTCCATTACCAGAATTGCTCAGGAGGAAGGTGAGTGACCTGTCACGGACTCCATCTGTCTCTAAAATTCTGTGATTCCAAGTGTCCCTCTCCTTGCAATTCAATGTCCTGTCCTCTAATTGCTTCTTTAAAACTGACCCACTCACCTTCCCATCTTTCAGCTTTAACCAACTGAGAGAATGATTGTTATTGATCCCTCTCTTTCCCTCCCTCCCTCCCTCCCTCCCTTCCTTTTTTTCTTTTTCTTTTCTCTCTTTCTCTCACTTTCTCATGTTGCGAAACACCTTGTCTCAATCTCATCTCAAAAATCTTAGTCTTATCCTCTTCATGATTCAGACCAGCCCAGTGTCCCAAGGTTAAATATTATCTATCCAACCTCTAATTTGGGCTTGTTGAATTTTTTTCTTTTTATAATGGTAATAATATTGAGGCAAAATTAGATTTTCTCTTGTCTCCCCATATCCACAGGACTCACGCTTGCTATGACTCATTATGGGAAGTGGAACAGTTAAGAAGTGATAGTTGTGGCCAGGTTCCATTATTCTTTGAGGAACAAATAAATAACACTGTGCCAAACTTATTAGTCAGGCCTCTTTTTGGAGACAAGTGACAGGAACTCAATTCATGCTAGCTTAAGCAAAAAAATGAACTTGTTGGCTTACTTAACTGGGAAATCCAGGAGTACAACTGGGCACAGACACAGCCAGACCCCAGGTTTAAACGAAGTTGTCAGGGTTTGTTCTCTAAATCTCTCATTTCTGTTTGCCCCTTCATATCAGTCCCCCCCCCTTTTGTTTTGCATTTTTTCCTACTTCAGCAGAGCTCTCCCTCACTAAAAAAAAAGGACTTCCCTCCTACACTTGACACTTGGGTTGGAAAGATGGTTGCTGGCAGCTCCCAACTATGACATCCCAATTTAGCAACACCAGCAGAAAACAAACTTTTCTCTCTCAATATTCATATATTAGTTCCAGGGAAAGACTATAATCGATTCTGCTCAGTTAAAATGCCCACCCTTTGGATCACTGTTGCCAGAAAGTTGCATACTAGGCTTGCATTCCCAAATAAAACCACAGGGAACAGAGAAGTGACCGCCCAAAGGAAGGAACATTGGACAGAGAAAATCACATATGTCCATTACACAAGTAGGAGAAGAGAAGGGGTGCCTTTTGGGAGTCACAGGACTTCTGTCCCTGTGCTCTTTTACTAGCTGTGTGACTTCTGACAAACCACTGTGTCTTTTTGAGCAATTCTTCAAGCATAAAATGGTTACATGGTAGTTACTAGTACGTTACTAAATTATGTTACAGTATCTCTGTACTCTGTATTTTTCAGATAATGAAAAACCGACTTAGTTGAAGAAGGTATTGCAACAGTGCCTGCTGTCCTCTGTTTTTATGTTAATACATTTGGGAGTACATTTTACAAAAAAAAAAATATCTACCATATAAATTAGAAAATGAAGCTCCAGAGACTAGATTGCCTTGAATACAGACTAAAATCAACTTATGTGTATAACTGTAGTCCCATAAACTATATGACGATACTGCAGTCGAATCGTTTCCTAGATTAAGAAAAGTGGCAGAGACCCACTGAGGGATCCAGACATCAGACATCCATAAGGCAGCGATCCCCGATCCCTAGAACACTAGTGTGTGTGTGTGTGTGTGTGTGTGTGTGTGTGTGTGTGTGTGTGTGTATGTGTGTGTGTCGGGGGCAGGGAGGGCTGGAGGAGGAGGGAGCACCGAGCAGGCCAGGAATTTTTATAAAATGGGATAATGAAAACCCAACATGGGTCAGTCCAAGGCGTCTCTAGCCCGACCCTTCCAGGACCGCGGCAGCCCCTCTCCGGCCCGCGGCGCCCCCGCCCCACTTCCGGCTCCGGAGGCTCGGTGCTCCGGCTCCGCGTTTTCGCCCTCGCCCTCGCGCCCTCCCGTTAAAGCTCCCCCACCTGGAGTAAACAGGCAGCCCGAGCCGGCGGCCAGGAGGACCCGCCCCTTCGCCCCGTTTCCTGCGCCAGCCCCTGGCAACAGGCCCCGCCCTTCGCGACAGGCCCCGCCCCGCGCAGCCCGCCCTCCGCCCTCGCCGCGTCCGCCCGCCCGCGCCTGCGGCTCGGCCCCGTGCCGAGTGCCCGGCCCGCCCCCGAGCCTGCTCCCCGCGGACCCCCGGCCGGCCCCGCCCGCGCGCCCCGAGCCCGCGCCGAGGGAGGATGCGTGGCGCGCACGTGACTCGTGTTGTGGGCGGGGCCTGCGCCGGGGTGGCGGGAGGGCGGGGCCGGGCCTGGCCGCCTCAGGCTCCGGGAGCCCGTGGGGTCCCGGCTCTGCGTCCCCGCCCCCTCGGTCCCGCGGGGCCTGGCTCTGCCCGGTCTTTGACTTTGCCGCCGGGGCAGCTTCCCCGGACGCAGCCTCCGCGCTGCCGGGCCGCGAGGCTCCCTCCTCTAATCCCTAATCCCCCACTTGGCAGCGCCTCTTCCCGAAGTTTCCTGCCTGTGTCCACAGACGCGACGCCCCCTCGAGCCCCGAACGTACGTATTCCTGGGGCGCGAACACGCCGCTTCCCGCCTCCGCACACGGGCCTGCCTTGTCCGGGCTCCGCACACCTTGGCCTGCCCGCGTGGAGCTCACCTGGCCCGGCGCCCTCCCCTCTCTGTAGGGCTGGGGAAACCCGAGGTTCAGAAAGATGGAAGGATATAGATCTAAACATACATTGGCCGTACAGCAGTCCCGATCCCAGGTTTTATCCAAGAGAAATTAAAACGTATGGCCACACTAAGACTTACACAAGAATGTTCACAGCATCTTTAATCATAATAGCCATTAAATGAAATGTCCATCAACAGGACAGTGAATAAACAAATGGCAATATACCCATACAATGGGACACTAATCACCGATAAAAAGGAACAAACTATTGATACAAACACTGTTTTGGAGGAGCCTCAAAAGTATTAGCCATGTGAAAAAAGCCAGACGACTACAATGATTCCATTTCTGTGAAATTCCAGAAAAGACAAAAAACTATACTGGCAGCAAGCAGATCAGAGGTTGCCAGGGGACAGGGATGGACGGAAGGAATTGACTAGGAAGGGGCACGAGTGAATTTTGGGGGGTGATGGAACTGTATTTTATCTTGATTGTTGTGATGGTTGCAAGGCTGTGTACACTTGGTCAGAATTCACTGAAGTGTGCACTAAAACTGGTAACTTGTTCTTTTATGTAAATTATTCCTGAATTAAACTGATCCTTTAAGAAAAGAAAAGAAAGGTGGAAGGATTTCCTAGATCTGAACTAAGACCCAGAACTCAGACCCCCTGTAGCCAGGGGCTGCTCTCCACCCTGATCCCTTCCTGCAGTTCAGGGTCAGATGATGACCTTGAAACTGGTAGCTCCCAGCCTTTGTCATTCAGTTGACACATTCCAGATCTCTCCCCTAGCCCCAGGGAAAATGCCCATTGCCTTCTTTATGTCTGTCTCAAGGTAGCTCCAGGAAATAGAACTGGCAGAAAGAATAGATGGAGAACTTTCACTGAACCTTCACTACAAGAGAGGCAGTAGTTTGACGTAGAGGTTAAGCGTGAACTGTGGAGCCAGACTGCCTGGATTCCAACCCAGCTTCTCCACCTAACTTGCTATCTTGGGTGAGTCTTTTGCCTTGTCTCTGCCTCTGGTTCCTCATTTGTAAACCAAAGATGATGATAGACTATCGCACAGAGATGTTGCTCGGATTAAATGAGTGAATGCAGGTAAAGAGTGCAGACAGCACGTGGCTTCTAGTAAAGCAATCAAAGAAATCACTCTGTGCCAGCCACCTTGCTATGTTCTTACCATTCCTACCACTCTTCCTGATCCCTCCATTACATACTGCAGCCAGGCTCAGCGTTAGAGGACGGATTTCAAGGTTGCTGGCAGAGAGTGAATGGAAGGGCAGAGGGCAGGGTAGCTGTATCGACTGGGGCATCCTCAGGTTGAGTGTAGCACAGCGGACTTCTAAACCAAGGGTATAATCCTTCTGTGCAAATGAAAGAAGTAAAAAGAAGAAACCAGGGGGCCATCGTGTGTGGCATCAACCACCTGTGGTAGGGAGGACAGAGGTGTGCATGGTAGGGTGCTGGAATGGAAAAAGATGGGGTTCAGAGCATGAAGTCAGTCATGGGGCCAGACAGTGGAGTGGACAGACAAAGCAACTACTAGACAGAATGTTAGACAGATACTCCTGATCTTTTAGCTCCTGACCCACAAGTGAGTATGTGCACCAGGTCCTTCCTTGTACTGCATGTTTTTTGAGAGCCACCACTGTTCGGTTTGCCTTTGTTCATCCTTTAGCACCTAGCTCAGTGCTTTTGAGTGTAAGTGATCAACAGATATTTGAATGTTTGTTAAATGAGATTTTGTATGTATCAGGAGGCTGGGCGCTTTGGAGAGAGAGGGTCCTAATCCTAACTCTCTCTCTTCAGAGTTAAAGGAAGCAGGGAAAGATATTTGCCTAGGGTTATACAGCAACTTAGAAACAGAAGCCAAATCTCTGCTTTCAACCTGATGTTATTTCCATGACACCGCACTGTACTTACAATGCAGTTAGAAGGAAAAGCAAACGCCCTAAAACTCACAGAACTACATGAGGCAGTATGTGGTTAAGACCTGAATGGTACAAATGGTGGGTGTGGTAGGAGTTGTGTGGATCACCTAGGGGCTGGGATCGGGCAGAAAATGCTCACTGCAAGAGAGGGCTTGAACCGCGCCCCCGAAGGATGGGTAGGATTGGGGACCTAAGGAAAGAGAGTGAGGTCCTGAGAATGGAAGTAGCTTTCTGCTGAGGCCACAGCGGATGTATTTATAAGGGTCAATGAAGACAAGTTGGGCTAAAGAGAGGTTTGGCTTGGCTTGTGCTGAGACAAAATGTTGGAGGATTTGGGGAAATTTCAAGTGCCAGGGGAAGGAATTTCCACCTTAGTCTCTGGGTAACGGGGAACCCCTGAAAATAGACACAGCTAGGAACTCAACCAAGACAAGACACCAGGCAAAGATCTGCCAAGGCGGTCTGATTTGCATCTTTTGCAGACAGTTGCTTGCCATATATGTGCATTTACTGAATTTACCCACACACAAAGGAAACTCTCAGCTAGCTTGTCTATATTTATTTCACGTCCATCTACACATGATATTTGTGTGGGAGCCGAGGAAGGAGAGGGAGATTAATGCAGTTGGTGTGCCTGCTCTAGACCAGGCACTTTCACCTGTGGTATCTCATTTAATCCTCACAGTCTTGTGAAGTGTGGGTAAATTGCCTCAGGAACTCCCAAAGGTGGTAAGTAGCTTTCCCAGATCATAGAGCTAGGAAGTGGTGAAGCCAGAATTCAAACTCAGCTTTGATACCAAAGCCCTCTCCAATCGCTTGGGGAGCTTTAACCTTCCAATGAGAAGATATAGGACTTGGGTCCCACTGCCAGGTTCCTTGCAACAGTCAAGTGTGGGGAGGACCCACTAGGCTCCCATTTCTAGGAGTGCTGTCCCAGCCCTGGTTTTCTGTTCTTATCTGTAGGAAAAAGAAATCCCCATTTTGTGTCTTTGGAGTCAAAGCTGGGTTTGAATTCCATCTCCACTACTTATAGCTGGTCACAGAGGCCAATGAAGAGAATGACCCAGAAGCTCCAGGGCTCCTCACTTGCATAGGCCCTTTGTAATCCCTTTACCCAGTTTCAAATCCCTGATTTTACATTATTTTCCTTAAAGAGGGCTCCAACAATTGCATAAGGTTCAGACTTCGTAAAATGTAAATCTGCCTGGAGTGGATGACCTCCATCAAGTTAATTTCTGAGACTTATTTTCTTCATCTGAATAAAATCATCCTGGACTCTGGTATCTAGTTGACACGTAGCACCCAGCCAGGATGCTGAAGTAACTTGAAGAACCTGATCTTACCTAGCCTTACGCCTAAGGCAAAGGTTCATAGGGCCTGTAGGCCAAAAGAAATACCTAAGGGATTATTAAGTTAGTTCCAAACAATTTAGTATTTATGTCTTAACAATTTAGTAGTTGTTTGCAAAACAACACATATAAATTGAAAGAAATTGATATTTTAATTTTTTTCTTAAATAATTGCAATTTTTTTTTTTTTTGAGACAGGGTCTCACTCTGTCACCCAGGCTGGAGTGCAATGGCATAATCATAGCTCACTGCAGCCTCAAACTCCAGGATTCAAACTGCAGTTGCTTTCTAATGGAATGTATGTACCTGTTGAGCACTGCACAATTTCTCACACATTTGAATCAGATTGTATACAATCACCCATATTTCCTATTCCCCATCAATTTTCACACATACTGCTTGCTTTTTAATATAGTATCACCAAAACTTAACTCCGTAAAGATAGAATGTCATCAAAAGGAATGTAATGCAATCTAATGCCAAAACTGAATTTCTTTTAATTAATAGTTTGTGCAGTGTGACAGATATCAGATACCGCTGTGTTCGCCTCAAAAATTTAAAATATCCTGAAGTGCCCCTGTGAATTTGCTGCAGCATTCTAGGGCCCTTTGGCACACAATCTGGGAAACATGGACTTAAGGAAACTGTTGGAGGCTATTTCAGGAGACAACCAGAGGGCAGCACGGTTCTCTCCAGTAGGATGGAAGAGTAGACTGTGTGTCCTTGTTCACAGTCTTGCCACCCTGTCATGGCTCACCTGTCCACAGGAAATCTTCCTGAAGTCTCTCTTCCTAGTACCTGTTGCCACCCTGGGTTTTGGCTATTTACATAACATTAGCAAAGCAAAAAATAATGGTGGGTTCTTAGGAGGCCTGGGCTTGAGTCCCAGATCTGCCACTTGGGAGGTGTTACACCTTGGCCCTAACCTCCTTTTTCCAGAGTCTCTTCCAACTTTAAATGTCTGCGAATCTATGCATCTACTCTCAAGCTTTCTCCTAAGAGGCCAAAGTTTTAAATGCGCTTGATTTTAACTTAGCCTCATCAGAGTGAGAGAGAAAGAAATGTTTCTTGTGTTGTACCCATTCTGCATGCTAGGCGGCTGGGGAATGTGACATCTTTAAATCAGAGAAAAATCCGTTTTCACATCAAGTGAATTTCTGAAAAGAAAGAAGAACAAGCAACAACATAAAGCTCTCTACAAGGGGTGCTTGTATATGGGGTGCTGGAAATGTTTCCTGATCTGAATGCCAGCAACTGGGTGTGTTCAGTTTGGGAAACTTTACCAAAGCGTACCATTGTCATACGTGCATTTCTCTGTATGTAAATTACACTTTAAGTTTTTACAAAGGGCAGGAAAGCAAATTGCAGAATTGGAACAATCTAGAAATCATATCAACACAAAACAATATTTTTTTAAAAAACCTGACAATGAATTTTAAAGGTATGAATATGCTATATGCATGTGCTAATGTTTTAAAATAAATTTTAACTAATTTGAAGAAAACAATAAAATAAGGCTCTTGCCAGATGTAAGGAAGCTTTAAGACTCGGGCCAGCAGGGGGAGGTTCGTGCCCTCTGCAGGCTGTATTCCGGTTTCTTTGAAGGTTTCTCCTTTGTACTGCTCTGTCCCTGTCATGCTGCAAGGGGTCAGATGCTTAGCCAATGCCAATCCATAAACAGGACAGTTTATCAGGACAGTTTGCAGAGTTAATACAGGCAAAATCCACATTGCTCAAGAATCCCCTGCCTGGCCAAGCAACCATTCTGCATAGCCAAGACACACAGAGCTCTGCCTGGCCTACTCCCCTTGCTGTGTTATCTGCTCCTATCAGCAATGCTTACTCAGGAGGGCCCAGAGCCAAAGAAACAGCCAGTGACCAGAGGCTGCTTGTTTTACAAGAAAGAGCACTGTCTTAGCTTTGGTGACACAACTAGCTGAGTGACCAGAACAAATCCTCTGTAAAATGGTGAATAGACAGTGGATAAAGTCCTTTCTAGCCTGATAATTCAATCATTTCCTGATTTAATGATCCTAGGAGGATGGATAATAGTCTTAAGGAAACCTGAAAGAAGAGGTAGAAAACAAGCTCACCCTGGGAAGAATAAAGTAGTCTTCAAAAATGTCACAAGGCCAGTGGCCCAGATGGGAGACGCCAGGCAGACACCCGAATATAACCGACTTCAAAGATAAAGGCAAAACAGGACGCTCCAGCTGCAGCCGGTAGTGAGCTGAATTTATGGGGCTGGGGAGACAGGCCAGCTTAAGGGATAGAGTATGGGAAAACCATGAGATGGCAAATTTGCAGCCAAATAGAAGTAAACGTGAAAAGTAGCTGTCACTATTTTTTAATCCCATCAGAGCTATGCTCTCTGATTGCATCGACATGGTACACAAAGGTTTAAAATATAAGAAAATGTGCAGCTTTACTCAGATTCACTTTCCACAGGAATAAAGGGAGAAAGGTGAAAGAAAACAACACATGTTGCTAGTTACAGAGCATGAGGACATCAGACAAGCCTCTCTGAGTCTCAGTTTCCTCATCTGTAAAGTGAGGGCCATAACAGCACCTTCCTCAAAGGGCTGTTAAGACCTGACACTCACGAGCGTGCAGGCTTGTGTGCAGTAGAGTGACTGTCACTGTTTATTCTTACGATGCAATGCCGGAGCTCTAGAAAGTCTCTTCCATACTGTCAGCCACTCAGAGAATAAATTCTTCTGGAACCATGATTTGCCAGAGTCCTGCATGGAGAGGCAGTCATGGGCCAATTTTCCAGGGGATTCTTAATGGGAATAATTATTTAACACTTAAGCTTTGATTTCTTATGGGACCCGGCCCCATGGGAGCCCCACCTGTTATTAGCAGGCTGAGCCCCTGGGGGAACACACTGAAGGAGCCTCCTTGGGGCACACAGGGCTCTAGGGGAGAGACTTCTGCTGATTCTTCTAATTCTTTAAGGTACCAGTTGGGTGGTATTGTTTTTAAGCTTGAGGGGAATAGAAAATGATGGGGGAGCCTGAGCCAGAGAGCTTGTCTCTACAAAAGATATTAACAGAAAAATCAGCCGGGTGTGATGGTGCATGCCTATAGTTTCATCTACTCAGGAGGCTGAGGCAGGAGGATTCCTTGAGCCCAGGAGTTTGAGGTTGCTGTGAGCTATGATGACAGCACTGCACTCTAGCCCAGGCCACAGAGCAAGACCCTGTCTCAAAAAAAAAAAAGGAAGATGGTGGGGAAACTGAAGAACAAGAACTGGCCGAAGTTCCCATAGTCTGAATGTCTGGATCCAGAAGGCTCTGCAATTTCTTTACATTTTTAGTGAAGGGAGGAAGGTAGAGCAAAGGTTTGGACAGTGAGACAGTGTTACCTAGTCAAGAGCAGGTGTCTTTCCCTGGTCTATATCCGTAGGTTTAGTAAGACTGGCCTTTCACTCAGCCAGACTGGAAATATAAATTAGTAACAGTCCTTCTGGAAAACAATTTGACACTAAGAATAAAGAACTTTACAAATATTTGTATCCTTTGATCCTTTAAAAAAATGAAAACGGTCATATTTTGGTACCAGCTGTACGATGTTAGCATAGAACCATTAAACATGTTTATGATGTGTCTAAGGAAGTGGGAACTGTTTATAAGATACTAAATACAAAAAACAAGACACTGAATGACTTGCACAGAACTATCAAGTACGTAAAGCGAAATATACGTAGCAAAATGTGAAGAAGTATCCCGATATGTAGTGTTTGTTCCTAGGTGGCGGAATTACGAGTGGTTTTGGGGGGGGCAAGGGGAGTCTAATTACGTATACTCTTCTGTATTTGCCCGTTTATACACTAAGCACATACTACTTTGATTATAAGGTGGAGGACGGAAGTTGAAAACGATCTCAAATCTGCTCGATTCCTTCCCAATTCTTGGCATCAGGTTAATGTGCTCCTGGCCCCCTCTTAAAAGTTTTTACGCAGGGCCCTTCTGGCCGACGCGCGGGCTGCCGCGAGGAAGGTTCGCGAGGCCGCGGGGCTGTTGGAGCGCGTGTGTCCTCGGCCTTGCCGGGCCGGCCGCCCCCGCGCAGCGCGGGGCGAGTTACTGGAAGGGCCGCGTTCCGTCCCCTCCCCCGGGCCCGCCGCTTGGACCTGGGCTGCGGCCGGCGGAAGCGCCCGGGCTCGGGGGGGGGGGGGGGGGGGGGGGGGGGGCGGCCCCTCCCCGCCAGCTCAGCCCGGCCGCGGGGGCGGCGGCAGGGACGTGCCGGGGCCCACGGAGGCCTCCCCGCGCCAGCCCCCGCGGAGGAGGGCGCCCCCGGCTGCCCAGGCCCGCTCCCTGCGCAGCGGGCGGAGCGAGCGAGGAGGCCGCGATCGCGTCGGCTGCTCCATCAGCCCCTTTGTCCCAGAGTCGTGCCGGCCAGCGGATCGAAATCGCGTCGCCGAGCCGAGCGTGCGCCCTGGCGTCGGTGCGGACGGCCGGGGAGGCTGCCCAGCCTGGCCCCTGGCGCTGCCTGCCCGCGGACCCTGCAGGAGCCGGGCCCGGAGGCGCCGCAGCACCGGGCTGCACACAGGGTTCCTCCGGGCGCGGGGCTCATCCTCATCCGGCCCCCGCCCCCTCCGTCCTCCCTGTCTTTCCGCCTCAACTTCTTTCCTCCAGTGCCGCTGCCTTTCCAAGGCTAAGTCTGATGCACCAAAGGGCTTGAACCCGTCCATTGCCTCCATCTGTAAGTCCATCCCTCCCCACTATCCACTACACTCTGCCAATCAAATTTTCCCTCCACTTTGCCACTGGGACGAGATACCACCCCTCTCTCACTGTCACCAAGAAATATTCCCAAGGCAAGGATAGTTGACTTTTGCTCCATCACACTGGGCCAGGTGCGTAATTTTCAGGGTCCAGTGCAAAATGAAAGTGCAGGGTCTCTTGCTGAAAGATTAAGAATTTCACGATAGCGACAGCAGAGCTTAAGTTAAACCAAGCCTGGAACCCTTCTAAGCGCCTGGCCAGCACATTTTCCTGAAGCCCACGCCCTAACGGATGTTTGTTGAATGAATAAAGAAACAATTTATCTCGTTATTGTGGCTCGTTATTGGAAGCAGGGGTCTTCTATTGGTCACCCTCTCCTTTAACGTCACAGCATTGGCATGGTTGACTCCTTTCCTTGTAAAGCTCTCTTTTCCTTTGGCTTCTGCGACATTGCACCATTGGATTTCCCACTCTCTGCTGCGTTCCTCTAACTCTTGTGCTGGCTTCCCTTTCTTCTACATGGCATTTGGGAGTGTTCCCAAAGATTAGGTCCTCAGTTCCTCTTTTTCTTCCCAATTCCTTTGGAGAGACTGTCCTCCCTGTTTCAGTCACCACCTGTGTGCATGTACCGCCCCAGCCTCTATCTCCAATCCAGATTTCCCTCCCAAGCCCTAGTCTTGACTTTTCTAATTCTTGGGCATCCTGGCAACTGAAACGTAAAAAGTAAAAAATTAAATGTACATTAAATGTTCATCTCCTTCCTTTGCTTTTCCTCCTTCCCTCCCTCCCTTCCTTCTCCAGCAAAAAATAAACCAAGCCCGGGACACTTCTAAGTGTAGGATGCTGTGCAGCTGTACAGGTGGATCATTCATGAAGCCAACCTTGCCAGCACCTTTCAGAGTGTTTCCTGGCAAATACTGCAGTGATCAGAAAGGGGGTTGAAGTATAATAACTTCACTGTGGAGAAACACGGCAGACACCACCTCAAATCATGACAGTTAACAGCACAGGTAATGAGATGAATTGACGTTGTGTACCGCCTGATAAAACACAATGAGAAGTGACTGTCACTTCTGTGATGGTCCTGTCAAAGACACATCACCTGGGTCTCATCGTGAGGACACACCAGACAAACCCAAATTGAGGGACAGCCTGCAGAATGGCTCTAGCTTGAAGGCGACTCAGCAGGACGACAGTGGTGCCATGTGTGACCCCATCGGATAGCTCTGCTATGAGGGACGTTATTGAGACCACAGGCGAGACTTAAACGAGTCTCTGGGCAAAGGGAACATGGACAGGGCGTTATTTCGTACTATTCTTTCAGTGTAACTGTCCTGTAAATTTGAAATTATTTCAGAGTAAAAAGAAAAGATAAAATTTACCGTTACAAACCCCCCTCCACACCAGCTTTCCCTCTAGACTTCCGTTAAGAGCCATGACATCCTCTCAGTCACCCAAGCTGAAGCACTTCGGGAGCATCTTGGATTCCTGTCCCTTCCCCACCACCCTAACTCTCACTAAGTCCGTCAACTCTTCTTTGTGACATGTCTCTCACATAGCTGCCTTTTTAACTAAACCTCCAACTTTTAAAAAAATTACCTACCTCACATAATCATTTTAAGGAGTGTCTGCGAAAAGAATTCGTGTAACATAAAGTACTGTGTAAACATAAGGTCTTATTGCTCCATCTCAAGTCAGGATTACTGCTGTTTACTGCTGAGATCTCCTATCTGGTCTTCCTGTCTCGTTGCTCCCTTGACCAGCCCATCCTGTATACTGTTAGCAGAGTAATCTGCCTGAAAGCACCCGTCTATCCTTTTGGGGCCTTGCTTCCCACGGTCAGGCCTTCCTCCACGTTACCTGGGAAGACTGTGTTCTGAGAGCTGAACCAAGGTGGTCTGACCCCGTCTCAGATAACCACGACCTTTCCCCAATCCGTAGAGAAAAGTTAATGGATAGAACTTCCTCAGCTTGTATTTTTTCCCATGTGTACTTGTTTTTCCATAGTAGTAAGAATCTGAACTTTTATCTGCTGTCATTATTAGATGACAAAATGAATTAACAAGCAGCAAATAAACAATAAAGATTTGGCAACAGCATATCATATTTACTTCAATAATTTGGTTTTCTCATGGGCATGGGCTGATTAATTGTATAGTCATTTTCTTTCTTTTGTTTTTGAGACAGGGTCTTGCTCTGTTGCCCAGGCTGGAGTGCAGTGGCACTATCATAACTCACTGCAGCCTTGAATTCCTGGGCTCAAGTGATCCTCCTGCCTAAGCGTTATGAGTCACTAGGATTACAGGCACACACCAGCACACCTGGGCTAATTTTTAATAAAAATTTTTTTGTAGAGATGGGATCTTGCTGTGTTGCCCAGGCTGGTCTTGAACTCCTGGCTTCAAGCGATCCTTCCACCTCAGCCTCCCAAAGGTCATTTTCTTTCTTAAAAAGTGTTGTGTTTTTTGATGATGGAATGAAATATATCAAAATTCCATCATGAACAAGTTAGAGAAAACATTGCACTCAGTAAATACCCTGGCCTCTTATTTACAGTTTTCCCAACCTTCTCACTACTACTCACTTTAATTTCAGAAAAAGTTGTCTAATCTCTGTTCCTTTTTGCTTTTTAATTTTTTTGCTTTGTTGCCCGCCACCCTCCAGATCCCCAAGTGTGGCCCCTCAATGGAATCCAAAATCCCTTCTAATAAAGGGATTTGTTCTGTAGAATTTGGATTGAATCAAAAGTCAAAAGGCCACACTCAAGGATCCAGAAGGGTATATATGGCCCCAAGGCCACAGGTTCCTCACCCCTAACTGGAACTGTCTCTGCTCACGCCTGTCTATAGAAACCTCCCCAACCTTAAACAACCAAATCAACTCTGTGCTTGGTGAAAACTTCAAAAACCATGACAACTCTCTCCTAACTCAGAGCATTTAATGTTTCTGCCAGTCATCATTACTTAATCAAGTATTGCATGCAGGTTCTCATTTGGTTGTGTTGAACTATATTTAACTCATTTTCCTATCACTTGTCAATGCAGTGACACCACCTTTCTGAAATTACATTGAAAGCAAAGAATTCATGTTTTGTAGTAAGAGACTAAAATAAGATTGAAAAGCTAGGCTGGGCGCGGTGGCTCATGCCTGTAATCCTAGCACTCTGGGAGGCCGAGGCGGGTGGATCGTTTGAGCTCAGGAGTTCGAGACCGAGACCAGCCTGAGCAAGAGCGAGACCCCCGTCTCTACTAAAAAAATACAAAGAAATTATCTGGACAACTAAAAATATATATAAAAAATTAGCCGAGCATGGTGGCGCATGCCTGTAGTCCCAGCTACTCGGGAGGCTGAGGCAGGAGGATTGCTTGAGCCCAGGAATTTGAAGTTGCTGTGAGCTAGGCTGACCCCACCGCACTCTAGCCCAGGCAACAGTGAGACTGTCTCAAAAAAAAAAGAAAAGCTGTTGGAGAACTTTGATGGTTAGGAGTTCAGACTTTGTTTTGTAGGATAGTATTGCTTACAAACTTTAATGTACCTACAAATCACCGAAGATCTTATTAAAAATGCAAATTCCAGGCCAGGTGTGGTGGTTCATGCCTGTAATCCTAGCACTCTGGGAGGCCAAGTGGGAGGTTTGCTTAAGGTCAGGAGTTCAAGACCAGCCTGAGCAAGTGTGAGACCCCCCCCTCCGCCCCCGCCCCGCCATCTCTACTAAAAGAAAAAGAAAAAAAATTAGCCAAGCATGGTGTCAACTAGCCTGTAGTACCAGCTACTCAGGAGGCTGAGGCAGGAGGATGACTAGGGCCCAGGAGTTTGAGGTTGCAGTGAGCTATGATGATGCCACTGCACTCTAGCCCAGGCGACAGAGCGAAACTTTGTCTTAAAAAAAAAAAAATGCAGATTCTGGATATAAGGGCCATCTGGCTGCAACATCTGTCACCCTGTTGATTCAGCTGATCTGGCTGGCTGGGCGGGTGTCCCTTTCCTCACCACTCCATGTGTGTCCCTCCTGAAGCTGTGTGCTCTATTGAAGAGAACGACTTTCCCTGATAGAGGAGGACTGATCTTCGGTCAAGGGCATGTGAGCAGCTGTGCTCCCCTGAACCTCCAAACAAGCTCTCAAAAATGCAGATTCTGATTCATTAGGCTTGGGATTACAACCAAGATTCTACATTTCTAATATGTACCCACTTGATGCCAATGCTATTGGTCCAGGAAACACTCAAGAGCAAGGCTATTAAAGATATATATATTATATTATATATATTTTATATATATTATATACATCTTTAAGTAGGGCAGTGACTTAGAAAATTAACAAAATGATCAAAGAGTAAAACTTCAATATTTTATAAAAATCTGCAAGTCACTCATATAATATTCTGAAAAATCTGTCAGATTTTATTTTCTCTGTTTAGCAACATGCAGCAGTTGTACGTAGAGTATTACCACCAGGCTTCCAAAGTCTCCGCTAGACCCTTTATAGATCCTTGGGAATCATCTTGGAGTCTACTTTCTTCCTTGACCCACCCACAAACCCCCACCCCATTGTTTTTGTCACCAAGGCCCAGCATTTTAATACATCCATTTCTTTCTTTCTTTTTTTTAGAGATAGGATCTTGCTCTGTGGCCCAGGCTGCAGTGCAGGGGCATGATCATAGCTCACTGTAGCCTCAAACTCCTGGGCTCAAGCGATTCTCCTGCCTCAGTCTCCTGAGAAGCTGAGACTACAGGAGCAAGCCGCTACACCTGGTTAATTTTTTAAATTTTTGTAGAGATGGCGGTTTGTGTGTTGGGGGCGGGGGTGGGGTTCTCACTATGTTGCTCAGGCTGGTCTTGAACTCCTGGCTTCAAGTGATCCTCCTGTTTTGGCCTTGCAAAGTGCTGGGATTACAGGTGTGAGCCACCACAGTCAGCCCCATCCATTTCTTTTAATCATTAGGGCCACTGTCCTTAATCTCGTCCCTGAGTTTTTTCTGCAGTGTCTTAACTGATACACCTACCTACAGTGGTTACTCATATCTATCCTGTATACCACTAATCTTCCAAAAATGCTTCTTTTATCATACCACTTCTCCACCACACCTGGCTACTTTTTAAAATTTTTTTGTAGAGGGTGGGTCTTGCTATGTTGCGCAGGCTGTTCCTTCCATTGTTAAATGTACAGCTCAGCAGCGTTAAGTACATTCACATTGTTGTGCAACCATCACCCCCATCCATCTCTAGAACTTTCTCATCTTCCCAAACTGAAACTCTGTCCCCATTAAACACTAACTCCTCATCCTCCTTCTCCCCCCAGCCCCTGGCAACCCCCATTCTACTTTCTCTATGAAATCAACTACTCTAGGGACCTCATATAAGTGGAATTATACTGCATTTGTCCTGTTGTGACTGGCTTCTTTCACTTAGCATAGTGTCCACAAGCTTCATCCAAGATTGTGGCATGAGTCACAATTTCCTTCGTTTTTATGGTGGGACAATATTCCACTGTGTGTATAGAACACGTTTTGTTTATTGACTCATCTGTCAGTGGATGCGCGGGCTGCTTCCATCTCTTGGCTGTTGTGAATGATGCTGCAATGAACGCGGGTGTGCGAATACCTGTTCGAATTCCTGCTTTAGGTTCTCTGGGGCGTAGACCCACAAGTGGAATCTCTGGATCATGTGGCAATTGTATGTCTAATTTTTTGAGAAACCATCACACTGTTTCCCACAGCAGCCGTGCGATTTTACATCCCATCAGCAATGCATGAGGATTTTGATTTTTCCACGTCCTTGACAGCTTGTTTTCTGTGTGGCTTGTTTGTCATTATAATCGCCATCCTAATGGGTGTAAAGTGGTTGGTTACTTTTTAGAATATGTGTTTCTTCATTAAGACTGTTTTTCAAAAACCGAGTCCCGAGTGCAATAAATGAGTAGTTCCCTAAGGGTGTTGGTATATGTATTCAAAATTCCCCAAAGCTCCTCCCCGATAGTGGGGAAAACAAAACTTCAGACATGTTTGAATTTTTCAGACAGACCCGAGGGGCAGGAGCTTCCTGAACTCCGATAAGAGGGGAGGGCGCGCCCTCTAGTGTCCTTTCTCTGCTAGTGCCAGTGGCTAAAGAAGCCCGCTGAGATGCACGTTACCAATGACAGTGTTACCGTCAAACGCCAATCATGTGCCTACTGCATAAAAGAAAATGTGGAAATCTGGAGCGAGTGAAACTGGGATCCTTCAAAGAATTCCCAATCTAGAGGGGGAATAAGGTACATGCAGAAATAACTAGTAGCAGACAGACTGAGCAAAAGGGCCAGAGCACAGCATGAATATGGAAGGATCAAGGCTTCCAAGGAGACATAAGTAGAGATTTACATCAACATGTACACCTGGCTGGTTAAGAAATAGCTCGAGATGTTACTGGGTTTTTTCTGTGCTTTTGTTTGTTTGTTTAAATATGGCTCTAGCTCCAGCTTGTCTGGTCCTGGGAGGGCAGCCTCCACGTAGGGACCATGCAGTCTAGCTGTCATGTTCCTGAACCCCTTAGAGGGAGGCCCTGGGAACCTATCTGCTTCCCTTTATCCTGTGGAGCGCCCTCCCCATCGCTGTCTATCTCCTTATTTCATCTCCTGACACACCCTCTTCCCTAAACTGGCTGTTGGCAGGGACGCTGCCTCCATAGCGTCCCCTGTCCCAGATGCCTGCAAAGATAATTATATAGGTCCTCTGATTTTAGGATTTTGCACATATAATCAGCACATGGACAAGTTACAAAGGATTAAGAAAGTGCCTTGCAATCCCAGTCCCCTGGAAGCAGCTGTTAGCTGGCCTCTTAGAATCCTGAGGCAGGTGACACTCCTGTCCCTTGGGCTGTGCCCTTGTCTACTGGTGCTAACCTCTCTTCCTGGGAGCACAAATGCTCAGTGAAGCTGGAATCGAGGCATGGCAGCAGATGTGAAGAAACATCCAATCGGGTAGAAACTAGTGTTCACTGGGGAAGCCGCCAGGTGGAAATGGCAATTCTTTGGAATCAAACACATCTGGGCTGAAATTCCAGTCCTGCTTTGTAGCTGTGGCCACTTTCGGCACACTACTTTATGCCGAATTCTGCACCTATAAAATGAGGATAACAATGCCTACCCACCCACTCGATTAAACAAGATCCACTATAAAAACAGTTTAGGGGCCAGGCGCAGTGGCTCACGCCTGTAATCCCAGCACCTTGGGAGGCTGAGGTGGGAGGATTGCTTGAGGCCAGGAGTTCAAGATCAGTCTGTGCAACATGGTGAGAGCCCCATCTCTAAAAAAATTTTTTTTAGAAAAATTAGGCATGTTGCTATGCACCTATAGTCCTAGCTACTCAGGAGGCTGAAGCAGGAGGATCGATTGAGCCCAGGAGTTTGAGGCTTCAGTGAGCTATGGTAGTGCCACTGCACTCCAGCCTGGGCGACAGAGTGAGACTTTGTCTCTAAGAAAAAGAAATTTAGGGGAATATCTAGTTTAATAAATAATGATCGCCTTCCCCTCATCCCCCAAACCTCCTCCTTGTCCTGAAGTTCCTGTAAGTCTCACGGCTCTGCCTGGGACCCTGGGCCAGCTGAACAGCAACTGGGCTTACTTGTAAGTCGACAGGAGCTACGGAAGCAGAAGAATAGCTCTTTGTTGGCTGGTGCAGGGTGGTGTGGGGAAGGTATTTCCAAACCATCCTAATTACTTCCAAGACTCTTTCCAGTTGCCCAAGCCAGAAAACTGGGAGTCATTCTGGATTTCTCCTCTCTCGCCGCCTACCTCGAAGTTTCTCAGTTCTGAGGATATTCCACACCCCTCTCGTTCTCTCCGCCCCACTCCACCGCTCTAGTCAAGTCACCCTCTCCTCTTCCCTGGAAAACTGCAGTGCCTCCCTAAGTGGTCCACAGTGTTGTCCCTCTTCTTAATTCTCCGGAAGCCAGAGCCCTCTCTGAAGGCAAGTCCTAGCAAGTCACTCTCCTATTCACAGTCCTGTGGTTGCTCAACTGCCTTTAAGATAAAGTCTGAGCTCCCTAGCACAGCGTGGCTTCCCACTGGGCTCCTGGCGGCCTTTCCAGCTTTCCCTCTCCAGCCCTGCCACACCCAGCCCTGCTCCTCTGGGCTGCGGCTGGCTGTGTTGGACGGTTGACAGTCCCAAGGATCACTCACAGTGACTGAAGGCTTTCCTGGATGTGGATCTTGTGGTGCTAAAGCCAGGATGGTTCTGGGTAAGCCGGGAGGTTCCTCACCCTGGTTTTGCCTTAGGTCTCTGCCTATCTTATTCCTCCCTCTGGACCGCTCCCCCTTGCGTGCCCCCCTCCTATTTACTACTAAATACGACTCGTCCTGGCTTCTGCTTGGACAGCACTTCTGCGGGTCTTTAGAGAGGTATTAGGGTTAAATGAGGCCATTGGGGTGGACCCTAATCCAGTATGACTGGGGTCCTTATAAGAAGCAGTTAGGACACAGACACACAGGGGGACAACCGTCTGAGGACACAGGGAGAAGATGTCGCCTACAAGCCGAGGAGAGAGGCCTTGGGAGGAACCAGCCCTGCTGACACCCTGACCTTGGACTTCCCGCCTCCAGAGCTGTGAGGAGACAAACAGCGGTTGTTGAAGCTGCCCGGTCTGTGGTGCAGCCCTGGCAAACAGAACTTCATGGAACTGCTCACGTAGCCCTGGGAGTGTGCCATCTGTGTCCTTCTGGGACCTGCCTCACCCACCTGATGCCACCAGTGGAGCCATCCTCTGTCCCCTCATCAACCTGCTGGTGTCCGTCACCGTATCTCCAAGTTAGTAAATCCGTCAACATTTATGCCATGAAATCCTTTTTACTGCAGTGCTGCAGGACTCACTTTCGCACTAAGGTACTTAAACTGAAAGAGCATCTGGCAGAGGAGCCCGGTACAACGCAGCTCCGGGCCCTGCAGAGCCTCTCGCCATTTCTATGCGCGTCCGTCCACGTCGTGACGCCCAGAGTGTCTGTGAAGATGCCGCGTGAGCATTTCCGCGGCGGCGGGGAGTCCCACCGACTGGGGAGCAGGCCAGGCCAGAGGAGCTGGGACTTTCAGCCGGGAGCTGCAACTTAGGGACATCTGGGGGGGAAAAGGAAGCATTAGAGTGAGAGTTATTACAACAGCGAAGGAAGCTATCTAGTGAAACTTGTTTAATGATATAAAACAGTTTTATAGAATCCCAGGGCTGATGGGACTTACTGAGACTCCCCGATTTCCCTCCCCTCCACCCTATGCAGTCTCCACCCCACGCTGCGAATAATAAGTTCTTTTGTCTCCCAAGTGCTCTCACAGACGTTATTCCATTTGAACCTCGAGAAAATCATCCGAGGTAGGTAGGAAGATATTACCAAGCTCCGTTTTACAAATAAATGAAACGGAGGAACAGGCAGTTTAGCGACAGCCCAAGTTCACACAGCTAAAATGTGTCGCTGCTGGCCCGGAGACAGGATTCTTAGGCCAGCGGGATGCTGGGTTGGTCCCCGTGTTTGACACTCTACTCATCCGCACATGCACACAATCCCCCCACAAAGGCAGTGCCACGGGTCGGCATCCCAACCGAAACTCACAGTGGGGAAGGATTTCTCCTCGACATCTGGCCGTGAGCAGGAAAGGGAGAGAATGGGGAGAGGAAGAGAAAGAAATAATCTGAGCTGAGCTTGCAGGGAGAGAGCGTGATGCACTCATTAAAGTCTGCCCTTATCTTGGGTCCAGCTGTGCGGAGAGAGACATAGGGGATTCGGCAGAACACAGATACCGTGGCCTCCCCTGAGCATGGTGCCTGCCTGTCACGCCGTCGCCAGCTGGCAAGTCGTGGGAGTCCTATCAGATCACTGTGATGCCGCGGCGGGTGTATTTGCAACACACAGGGTTTCTACAAATCTGGGAAAATCCTACTTTAGACTTTGATTGGCTTGGAAGTGGCATCAGCCAGTCACATCTCTCCCGTCCTCCTCTCCAGCTGACGAGGTCCCTCGTTATTCCGCAAGGATGCCCACTCCTGCGGAGGTGCTCTTTGTGGTCCTCCCTTAGATCTAACCTGTCCTTCAAGGCCCACCTGCCCCAAGAAGCTTGCATGTCTCAGTCCTGAGGAATTTCTCCAGTGGGATTCCTGAAGCCGTCACGGTTGGGCCCTCTGACTTGACAGTGGACGCCTGCTCCTAGGCATTAGCAGGCATTTCTGAGTGTGAGTCTTTGTCCTCTGATGAGACTGACTGCAAGCTCCCTGCGAGCAAAGCTGGAATCTTGTACTTCCTGGAATCGACAGGTGCCTGCCTATGGTAGGTCCAGACATGTCTGTTGATATTTCCGGGAAAGAGTGTGCAAAAGAGGGGTTAATATGCACATTCTTTCCTTGGTAAATTTTAAATTTTCTAATGATAAATAAAATAAAAATTTTTAAAAAAAGAAAAAAAGGGAGGTGGTTAAAGTGGCAAGTTGTTAGCATTGAAGAGGAAAAGGGAGAAGAGAGGGGAGTAAGTAATCTTCCCTCTGGAGTTTTCAGTGTTGAAGATCCCCGGCGAGTAAGCATTTTCAGTGTTGTTTCAAGATCAGCATAAGGTAAGAGAATAAGTAGGAATGTGCCTTTGTGCTCTTTTAGTAACAACGAAGAGAAAGTAATACCTGTTGAAGGAAGAAAAAGTCTAGCTCTCTGACATACAAGAATGGGCTCGTCACATCTCACCTGTAACAGTTTCAAATTTAATCCTATTGCTGTGCAGCGCTTATCTGTCACTACATTTGAGGAGCCCCTTTCTCCCGAATCCCCGGGCGGTTCACAGGCCCAGGCAGGCTGCTCACAACCCTCCTTTTTCACTGTGGCAGGTCGCAGGGCCTCCCCCTGCTCTCCGCCCCTCTCGGTAGTTGTCACCGCCCATCCAGACCGTTGGGTTTCTCTTCCTCCAAGATGGGCTCCAGGAAGGTGGTCTCCTTCCGGCCACCCTTCCTTGTTGTCCCGGAAAACAAGCTCATGGACCCTCTTCATTTTAAGACTTTACTGTCCATCCTTACCAGAGAAAAGACAAGATTTAAGGGGACAACATGGGGGTGTTATATAAAAGGGCAAAAATCTTACAGTCCTGGATCTCGGTCTATAGCATCTGACTACTTGGTTGAAATGATAGCTAGAAATTTCTTTTATACCAGTGTTGGGGGTCACCAAACCTTCTCCTGCCTAGTGATCTTTGCTACCTTGCTGTGAATCCATCCCCACCTCCTTCCCCCAGAAAGGGCCATCTTCTCAGCATATAGACTTAACGACAAGGAGCATCTTAGGATAACCGAACCCTAACGTCGAGCGGTTTATTTAACTTCTGAGCAGCTCGAGACTGAGCAAGGCATATTTCACTACGCCTCTACCCTGCATGGGATCTTCCCTAAAGGGCATTTTCCTGTGGCTCCTCAGTGATCTTTTCCCCCTCTTTTAAAATATTTAAGTATTTTTTTTCATTTTTGAATAGGTTACCTTTCTATAATACATAGTTTAATATTCAAGAGATACAAAAGGTTCAGTGAAAAACCTCCCCCTGCCTCCTCCCCTAACCTCCCCGTTCCCTTCCTCAAGAGCAACCAAGATTACCAGGTTTTTGTGTCTCCTTCCAGAGACGTTGTATATATATGCAAGCAAATGTACACATAAAATGCAAATACGTTGTCCCCTCTCCTTTCCCACACAATTGGTAGCAAACTAGAAACACCATCACTTTTTGCTCAGTTTATATGTGAGAGTATATGCATGGTGTGTGTGTGTGGGTGTGTGTGTGGGTGTGTGTGTGGGTGTGTGTGTGATTGCCACAAAGCAGTACACGAAGAGCTTCCTCAGTCTTTCAACGGTTGTACAATGGCACATTTACAGATGAACCATATAGATAGGTATTTTGGGTGTTTTCAATATCTTACTCCTATAAGCAATGGTGATATAATGATCTTTACAAATGTGCATGTCTCTCTGCTGTAGCCGTTTGTTTCTGGAGGGCCAATGATGCCGACAGCCGTGCAATGTGCCAGTATTCCCAGACCGTGCTGGAGCATCATGGCGGAGCATTCCAGTCCTCAGCCTGCTCCTATGAAGAGGGAAGGATGGACCCAGGTAATTTAAATATATTTTTCTCATCTGTTGAACTTACTGTTCTTTTTTTTTTTTTTTTTTTAAGACAGGGCCTTGCTGTGTCACTGTCACCCAGGCTGGAGTACAGTGGCATGATCATAGCTTACTGCAGCTTCCAACTCCTGGGCTTAAGCAATCCTCCCACTTCAGCCTCCCAAGAAGCTGGGGCTATACAGGCATGCGCCACCACGCCTGCCTAGTTTTTAAAAATTGTTTTAGAGATGAGGTCTTGTTATGTTGCCCAGGCTGGTCTTGAACTCCTGGGCTCAAGCGATCTTCCCACCTTGGCCTCCCAAAATGCTGAGATTACAAGTGTGAGCCACCAAGCCAGGCCCTACTGCTTCCCTTTTTAAAAATCTATCCCTCAATGTTTTATTATGACTCCCAGTTGAGGGGTGATGTAAGTAATATTATATATAGATATGGATTATCGTGTTTGGAAATCATAAAATCAGAAGTTTTTTGTTCTAGTCATGTAAACACAGTTTGAACAGACCCCTGTAGATCGCCTAAGCATAGGTGGAGGGCTGAACGATGAGCGTATGGTGGAGACAAAACTCAGAGTATAGAGAAGCTGGCTGAGGAGGCCTCGCCCAGAGGGACGTCCTTCTAGGAGGAGGGCCTAAGAGGGGTGACTGCCAATGGCAGCTTCATCCAGTGGAATTGACCCTTCGTCCCCAGGATGGAGCTGCTTCATGGACATTTCCATCTAGGAATTCTGTGAGGGGGACCCCCGCTGTCTCCCATCTGCCTAGGGGCCCAGAAAGCTGCTCAGACCTGTCTGGTCACCTTCCAGGGGGCCCCTGCTTTGGTCAACACTATGAAGGGGCTGTTCCCCTGTCCTCCTAGCTTGTTCTGCTTCTGCCAGAAATAGAGGCAAAGTGTTAGGAAGAAATAATCCACACAGCTTCAAAGAAGCCACAGGTCTGTCTTTGTTCTTGGCCTATCTATCTTTTAAGTAACCTTGGGGTAATATTTTCAGCTGCCCAGGAAGACTCAAGCAACTGTAGCCAGGGTTTTGAAATTTAACTCCAAGACTATGTGCCTACATCACACAGCCATCCAAGTAGGTGAAACAAGATAGGGATGTGTTGCAAAACCTTCATAGACCATAAGGCCTGAGTGATTGTTAGCAATGATTGTGAACTCACATTTCAAAATATCCATGTCTCAGAAAATTGGCTTCCAGTACAGTTGTGGTGAGATACCATATTACTAAATGCTACACACACACACACGCACACACACATACACACATGCTACATACATACGTATATATTTTAAACCCCAGTAGTAACAATGCTTAAAACATATCATAACTAATATACATATGGAAATATCATATAATTCACATAGTTCTTCTCTTGTAGATGCTGAATAGAAGCTAATCAGTGTCAAATATTTTGTCTTTAACTCTCAATAAAAACAAATAGCCATTTGGCACCTGTCTAAATGTTCAGCAGAAGAGAAGCAGGTAGAATCATTGCAGTTGGATGTACCAGGGTAATTTATTACGTGCAGCCTGATAAAACCAGAGGCAACAAGATGGAACAAGTAACTAAGTGAGCTCTCTTAGAGGCAGAGGAGAAATGCCAGGACTCTAAGTCGTGGTCCCTCCTGCGAGTTAGTTTTGCCCCCAGGATTTGTAGCAAGCAGGACTTCTCTTCTCTTAGGTGTCAAAAAATGAACAGCCACCAAGATTGTGGTTCTTAAGCAGTGGCGTGCACAGAGCGCAGAATTCATGGCGCCGAGTTCCACACCCGTGCACTCTGCAGTCCGGGGCGCGGAGTGAAACAGCCCCGGTGGGGAGTACACGCGTGGGAGTATGCACAGGCACCGGGCTACTCTGAGGTCGGTGCTTGTGTTTCATGCAGCCATTGATGCAACCATGGCTTACTCCGTGGAAACCAAGACAAAGAAAAGACAAAGGAGAAAGAAACAGAAAGCTTGCGGGGAGGTCAAGGTAAAAGTGAGAAGGAGAATCTTGTTCCACAGTTTGGAGCCTCCTGCCAGTGCGATCCAGCTGCCTGGCGAGTCCCTCCTGCCTCTGCTGACCGTCAGATTTCTCTCATCCTTCCTGTGGTCCCAGGTGATGATCTACTATGATTTTTACTGCTGCTGCTACTGCTGTTACCACCGCTAGCTACCATCTCCTGAACGCTTACTTTGAGCTAGGTTCTGTGCTAAATGCTCCACTAATTCCATTTCACAGATGACGAAACAGCGCCTCGGAGAGGTTCAATGACTTGGCCAAAATCACCAAGTGACTAAAATAGTGGTACATTGCCATTGAACCTGGACTGTTTGAGTCCCAGTCTGTGTCCTTAAACAGCAAAATAAAAAATAAGATTATATAGAATGGGGGCAGAACAAAAACATGTTTTAAGTACACATTATATACCATGTATTTAGTCCTGACAAGAATCCTGCCAGGTAGGTATCACTATTCCCATTTTACAGATGAAGAAACCGAGGCTTAGGGAGGTTAAGTAACTTATTCCAAGTCATATTGTTTAGTACGTGAACCCGGGTCTGTCTGACTGCAAAGCTCATATTCTTTCTTGTTCTTGCCAAATGGAATTCCCAGGAATTTCATTGGTTGAATGAAATAATTAAAAATCTCTTCCAGCCAGGCGCAGTGGCTCACGTCTGTAATCCCAGCACTTTGGGAGACCAAGGTGGGAGGATTGCTGGAGCCTAGGAGTTTGAGACCAGCTTGGGCAACAGAGCAAATCCTTTTCTCTATAAAAAATAGAAAAATTAGCCCGGTGTAGTGGCACAAACCTGTAGTCCCAACTACTCAGAAGGCTGAGGCAGGAGGATTGCTTGGGCAGGAGTTTGAGGTTGCAGTGAGCTGTGATGATGCCACTGAACTCTAGCTCAGGTGACAGAGCAAGCAAGACCCTGTCTCCAAAAAAAAAAAAAAAAAAAAAATCTCTTCCTATGGATATTTTTGGTTTTTTGCATTCAAACCAAACAGATGTTATAAAACAAACACCTGGGGAGTTCATCAGCATTTGATGAGAAGTCTAGTAAAGATCACCTGCAGGTATACCACTGCATTAACTCTGTTTTGTAAATTCTTCTGATTTAGTTAATTATGTTTTCTAAAGTTCAAAGAAAAAGATGGGAGAGGAGACAGAAACTAGTTTTTATTGGCTTAAAATTAGGATTCACAAATGTAATGAATTTATTTTTTTGGTATTCTGTGTGAAGTCACATTAGTCACAGCTGTGTTCTTCAGGTGTCAGGAGAGTGAGGGATGTGAACGCCTAGAAACCTGTGGGGGGCTCCACAGGCCCAGAATGTAGCCTGGTATAAACTTTAAAGAAATGGTAATTCAAACTCTAATTTAATTTTTTTATTTTAGAGACAGGGTCTTGCTCTGTCACCTCAAACTCCTGGGCTCAGGTGATCCTCCTGTCCCAGCTTCCTGAATAGCTGGGATTATTGGCACGTGCCACCATGTCCGGCTAATTTTTAATTTTTTTGTAGACATAGGGTCTTGCTATGCTGCCCAAGCTGGTCTCAAACTCCTGGCCTCAAGTGATCCTTCCAACTCAGACTCTTAAAGTGCTGAGATTACAGGCATGAGCCACTGCACCTGGCTGAAACTCTTATTTTATAAATGGGAAAACGAAAACTCCAGGCGGTTGAATGACTACTGGTTAACAGTAGAGTTGAAACTAGAAGCATGGTTTCCTGATTCTTAAACCATTGTTCTTTCCACAAGATGATCCCGGAATCACTTTAGAGCATATTCCCTTTTTTTCCTCTTTTGACCCAGGGAGGAAAAAAAAGTGAGAAAGATTAAAGAAGCATTTAAAAAAAATGAGGTTATCCCTGTAAAGTTATCTGAAGGTAATTTCAGAGGCTGGAATTAGCAGAGCACAGGAAAAGATAAGGTCTAATCTAAGGCAATTAGAGTAAGCAGGCGATTAAAGACTTTTGTTACTTGGATTTAGGTGAATGCTCTGAAACAGTGAGCTTTTAGAGAAGGCCCTAGAAAGTGAGGACTTCTAACTGCCATGTAAAAGTTCAGGGTGAGACAAAAGGTATTTGGTTTTATACTTAGTAGGGGAAAAAAAACCTGAAACAAGATGTCACCTGGGGTCCTCTTAGCCCAGTTCCAGGGCCTAGGAAACCCAGAGCCCTTCACCGTGTTTTTTGTGAGTTGTTCCTAGGAGCTTTTGTTTTCTTGGCCTTTTAGGCCTCTGAGATCTTCTCGCTTCCATGTGTAAATCGAGTTGAATTTACCACAGAGATGGAAGGAGATTTTACATCCCAGTAATAGCAAATAAATTCAATTGAAACAGCTGGTATCAATACTGCCCTGGCCCCTCTGCCCTGCCTAATCTCAGCTGCTCTCCTCTCTCTTCTTCCTCCTCTCACCTTCTCCATCCCTTCCTTTCCAGGAGCAGAAACTACAAACTCTTCCTCTAATCTCCAGCCCAGCAGGTTCCCCCCCTCTGAAGTCCTGGAGCCAGGAACATCCTTCCCCTCAAGGTCTCAGCCCTCCCCACCCGCTTCTCAGATCTTTCCCTCCAGGAGACAGCTCCGTGCTTCCCCAGCCAGCATTTCAGGGTCAGCTGTTAGGATTTTAAAAAGAAGTCTTTACACAAGATTAAAAATCTTTGAAGTTGAATGAAGATGGTATCTGACTGTGCTGTGGTGTTTATATTTTTTAATTGCTTTGTTCTGTGTGGTATTTTATAACGAATAGTAACGGGGGTTTCTCGAAATTTATATAATTTTCATTTCCGTCTTTGAAATTTATAAAGCATTAGCGATCAGATCTAAGCTTTCTTCCCATCTATCATCAATCCTTCACATCAAAAAGTGGTTAGATTAAGTGGTTGTAACTAAGGCAGCACTTGGGGGTCCCTCGTATTTTCATTATTTATTTATTTGCTCATTAGCCCTGAAAATTATCACATATTGGGGTCTCCTTTAGAACTGAAAGCAGAAGAGGAAATCAGGTACCCTTCCAAGGGGGCAGGCTTTGAAAGCTGAACCCTATTAAATAATAGAAAACATCACATGCTCACAGCAATACGCGTAGATTTGAAACCATTTCCCTGAGAACATTTCTCTTTTCCGAGAGAACGCTCATATCCGAAAGCTGTAATGACAGGCAAAAAGGGAAGTGTCCCGGTGGTCTGACGGTCACGTTCCTGGAGAGGGGACCTAAGGAATATTCTTTGTGCCCTTTCACATGCCTGTGATCTTTTCCAGCCGTTTCCATTTAACGAAGCTCTGACTTCACGTGTCACACACCTGCTTTTCCGACGATGGGAGCAAGAAGGCTCCAGGTGTTCAGGTGTCAGGTAACCTCCTAGGTTTGAGGGTATGTCACTGTCATCCTTGCCTTTAGAAGGTGCTCCCTGAGTTTCTCCTGCTCACCTGTCCCTCCTGCAGTCTTCCTCCATAAACCTGTCTACACGGGGTGGGAACTTTGTGTCAGATGAATACCTGATTTTCTGCATTGGAAGCGCAGCTGGGCTGTGTCTGTCATAACAAAATGATCTCTGTGGCTGTAGTTGCCAGAGTTTTACTCTCTACTCTCCGTCAATGCCCTATTTGGATTTCCTCTTCTTTCAGGTCTGATGTGCAGCATTTCTTCATTTTCATAGTCATCTTGCGTCACTTAGGAGGTTGGTGAGGGCAAACTGTCACCCTGTGGAAAAGGGATCTTAGCCACACACAGCCTTGTAGCCAAACAGGCTTGTCATAGCCAGCACATCACAGCAATGAGCCAAAGACCACAGCACACTTCTGGGGGGTGTTTAATTATGCCTTATGCTTTTTATCAAAACTACGAAACGTAAATAGTGATTATAATTAGGATATTTACCGAAACAACACAAGTTCATTTACTAACAGCTAATCGTTCTCCACCATTGCTGAATTTACCCTGGTTTCCCTTTCAGCCTCAATTAGCACAACTTTTTAACTTTTTAATTTATAAGGAATATTTCAACTTAAGCAAATTGTGCTAGTGTTGGACAGATGGTTAACGTCCAAAGCCCTTGGGGATGGCTTCTGGTTAGCCATTGGTTTTTGCGTGTTTTAGGCAGGAGAAATGTTTGCGCTGATCATTTGTAAGCATGCATCACCATCAACTTTTATCGTCCTTCAAATTCCCTTTTCTCCCTTGGACTTCTCTTCTATTCCTCGCCCAGCAGGGGCCGGAAATCAGGCAGCAGCGTGCCATAATGGCCCATGTGCTAAGCCTCATAAAGTTATTTTTCTCAATTAATGGTTTCACTGACAATTTTACTGCTCTGCTCTAAGCGCCCTCATTCCCTTGGGCATCTGCACGCAGGTCTACGACAAGCCTCGTCCAGCCCAACAAAATCGGCCCCTCGGAATACAGACTGCACTATTTAATGAAGCTCATCTCTCTCTTTTTGGGGGGAACATAACACTTGAAAATACATTTAGACAGAAAGTAATAGAGCCTTAAAGCAGAGCTATAAAAGTGATTTATTCATGAGTACATACTTACTCCTCTCCCAGTTGACATCCATTTTATATTAATTTTCCTTGAGAGTGTCTCCTCGGCTCTTTTCTAAATCTTTACCACTATATGCGAATTTTTTTTGCCACCCTCATTCCTTTCTACTCTGCACCATAAGACTCTCCTAATGTGCTGAAAGAGATCCACGGGGCTTCAGCACCACTTTTTGGGAAACTCTGCTGTGAAGTGATAATGTTCCCTAGTCACAATGACTGACTTTATTAGGTAGTCCATTCGCTGTTTTTTAATTAGGGAAAGAAAAGTTCTTAATTCATTTTTCTGAAGTTAGTTTAAATGCACTTTTATGATCGTGCTCCATTGGCAGGAGGAGAGCTATGGAAAGCATACCTTTCTCTTAGGTTCCTGGAACCTTCCCTTATGGAGAAGCAATTTCTGGTCGCCCCTGCCCCTGCCCCAGAGGACTCATGGCAGAAGAAAGAACCAATAATTATCATACTCCCTTTGTATCGTATAGTTTTCAAAGCGGTTTCATACACATCAGTTCCTCCACTCTTTTTGTAAATAGATGAGAAAACAGAGGCTCAGAGAGATTAAATAAAGAGCATCTTCAAGGTCACACGTCTCATCTGTCACTCAATGTCAGAGACCAGGATTTAAAGCACCACTTGATGATTCTGATTAAAAAAAAAAAACTTCAGTCTCGCAAATAGGATTGGAGATCTAGTGGTTTTCATTAACATGATGGTGGTGTGTCTTTTATAAGCAGTACTCACCAGTGACTGTGCTTTTCTTAGCCTAGCTCTGTCCTGCAATTTATTTTTCTGATCATGTGACTGTCGGCTGAAGTCTGGGGTCATTTCATTCCTTTTCTTTCTTCTGTAAATTGGAAGACAATGGGAAAATTATCAATTATGATTTTAAAACTTTGATGGTTTGCATAGCTGTTCGTCCGTTTGACTTTGTTGTTCCTGTGGTTTAAAAGATTGTCTCCACTCAACTGGAAATAAGCCAAATATCTATCAAGAGAGAATCAGTTGAATAAACTCTGGTGCAGCCACACAATAGGAACTGTGAAAAGGAGGGCAGGATATTTTTATGTACAAGTGTGGGGGGATCTCCAGGATATACTGTTGCATGAAAAAAGAAAGGTGGGTAAAGTGGCGTGTATTGTGCGCTACCATTCATTTCAGAAAGGAGCTATTAAAATATCTTTCTAAATGTATTTTATGTATTTGCTTGTACTTTTTATTAATCAAATGGAAGAACTGAACCATAAAGTGAAAAATGGTTACCTGTAAGTAGGATTCCCATGTGAAGTGATCAGGAACAGGGACTATGGAAGAACAGGGACCAGAAGCTAGACTCCCCTCCAAATATACCTTATTTTGTATATTTAATTTTGGAACCATCTAAATTTTTTCTCAAAATTATAAAGTGAAGGGAAAAATACCTAAAATCTGAAAAGGAAAATGAAACAAATGATCTTGTCTGTCAAGTTGGTGGCATTACTACACACAAAGGAGTTATTTCATGTGACTCTAACACAGTAATTTTTCTGAATATCCTTAGTAGAATATACCTCAAGGACAAAAACACAGCAAGGAAATCTTAAACTGTTTTCAATCACCCTATTGCTTGCATTAATACAATATTAGTAAAACTATCATAAATATTAGGATAAAGCAAGGATCAGCCAACCACAGCTCACAGGCCAAATCCAGCTGCCTGTTTTTATAAATAAAGTTTTATTAGAACATAGTCAAACTTATTTCTACATATAGTCTATGGCTATTTTCAGGCTGCAACAGCAGAGTTGAGCCGTTGTGACAGAGACCATATGTCCTGCAAAGACTAAAATATTTCCTGCCTGGCCCTTTATAGAACTTTTTTTACAGAAATAATGGATCTAGGCAATGAGCATCCATGGCTACCAAAAAGGGAGACAAGCAGAAATTATGTGCCTCCTGATGGAAGTGCACACCCCAGTTCATCATATACTCGAGTCTCTAGGTCTGTCAGTGCGTCCAAGTGTAGGGGACAGGGGAACATGTTAAGGTGCAAGTTGATGGTGCAATCAACAAACTCCAGAATGTGAGAAGCTCTCCAGGATAAATGATCTGATTTTTATAATTTCAAGGGGAAAAAAAGGACAGAGGGGAAACCTATGGATCAAAAAAAAAAAAAATCCACTGAAGTGACGCATGGATCAAATGCAATGTGTAGACCGTATTTGGAACCTAACTAAATAAACCAACTGTTTAAAAATGTCAAACAGGCCAGGTATGGTGGCCTGTAATCCCAGCACTTTGGGAGGCCAAGGTGGTAGGATTTTGCTATTGAGTCATGTAAGTTCTTTATGTATTTTGGATGTTAAACCCTTATCAGATATATAATTTGCCAATATTTTCTTCTAATTTATAGGCAGCCTTTTCATTTTGTTGATTGTTTCCTATGCTGTGTGGAAAATTTTAGTTTGATGTAGTCCCATGTATTTATTTTTGGTTTTGAAGCCTGTGTTTTTAGTGTGATATGTAAAACATCTTTGCCAAGGCCAATGTCAAGAAGATTTCCCCCTATGTTTTCTTCTAGAAGTTATGTATGTGGTTTTAGGTCTTATGTTTAGGTCTTTTATCCATTTTGAGTGGATTTTTGTGTATGGTGTAGAAAGGGTCCAATTTCATTTTTTTTTTCTTTCTGCACGTGGATATCCAGTTTTCCTAATAGTATTTATTGAGGAGGCAATCGCTTCACTATTGTGTCTTCTCATTGCCTTTGCTGAAAATTACTTGAACATATATATTTGCACTTTTTGCTGGACTCTTTTCTGTTGTACTTTCTTCTCTTTATATGAAGTGCCAAAACGTTTTTTCTTTTTTTTTTCCTTTTCTTTTTTTTTTTTGTTCCAAAACGTTTTTTCTAAAAACAAAGAAGTTGAGAGGGGCATGAGCTGCTTACCCGTGCCAGACACTCTCGATGGGGTCGCAGTTGTCTAGGTAATTAAAGCGAATGATATCAGTTGGATGCTTATCAGAGGATCGCCATGGTGGAAGTTCTTTCTTCCCTGGTTTGTTATTCTTTCTTAAAGAGGAAGAGGACCAAAGAACTGATAGAGGAGACTGCTTTTCCTCTGGAGATTTGCTTTTAACTGGCTGAACATCAGCAATTACAAATCCATCTTTTGGAGGTGTCTAGAAGAAGAAAGTTAATTATTTCTGTTCACAAAACACTGTCTTAATAATAACAATAAAAACAAAGAATATCATCATCACCACCATCATTATCATCATCGCCATCATCTTCAGTAGCAGCATCATTACCATCATCATCCTCATCACCATGGTAACCATAATGGTGATGATGATCACAGCAGCCACCACCCCAGGAGTACTTGCCCTGTGCCAGGCACTGTCTCAGGCAGTTTTCATGCATTATCTTATTTTTTTTTTCAATTTTTCAATTTAATTTTCGTTTTTGTTTTAGAGATAGGGTCTCACTCTCTTGTCCAGGCTGGAGTGCAGTGGCCCAATCATAGCTCACTGTAACCTGGAATTCCTGGGCTCCCATGGTCCTCCTGCCTCAGCCTCCTTTAGAGTGGCTGGGACTACAGGGGCACGCCATCATGCCCAAATAATTTCTTAATTCTTTGTAGAGACAAGGTCTCGCTATGTTGCCAAGGCTGGTCTCAAACTCCTGGGCTCAAGCAATCCTCCTGCCTCAGCCTCCCAAAATGCTGGGATTATAGGCATGAGCCACCACACCCAGCCTGCATTCTCTTATTTAAGCTTCACAATGACTATAAGGTAATCATTTCTACTCCCATTTTACAGAAGGGGAAACTGAAGATCAGAGAAACTAGTTAATTGTACAGGACCAGAATCTGAATCCAGGATTGTCTTGCTTCAAGCCCACACGCCTAAGCTCGCTATCCTATACTGCCACCTGTTCTATCACATCATTGTCTGGTTCGTCACAACTGCAGTTAATTTCCTGATGAATAGTACACATTCCCAAAAGACATACTTCAGCCCTACTGACCTCTAACACACAGGGACAATTTTGAGTTGTATAGAGGTAGACTGTAACTTTTATCAATGATCAAAACCTCAACCACTCCCAAGAATACTTCTGCTTTAATTTCCAAAATCAAAAGTCTGTCTTTTGTGTGTGAAACTCATAAAGTTCTCATGTGGTTGTAGCCTAAGGAAATGGGTATTGGTATGTGGAGAAGCCATTATGGGCTTAATTTTTGTTCATTAAGAGATTAGGAAAGCTTTGCTTGGTAAATCGGTTTGCTTCTATTGTTTGTGAAAATCAAGAAATTCCCCAGTCCCTCCAAGCATAATCAGTCAGTTTCTGATCCTTGTTTCAACTGCTTTTTGCATACAATTCTATTACAGGATACCACTTAGTACTCAGGGCTGTGGTTATCTGTTTGTCTATGTCCTGGGCCACTAAACTAGGCTCTGAAAGCAGGGTCAGGATCTTCGTACTCTTAGCACCTAGCACACAACAGTGTTTAATAAATATTTATTCATTTAATGAATGATTGTAGCCTAGTAGGAGATTAAGCAGACATTTTATATTTTGACAGCTCATTATTGGCTTAATATTCAATATTTTATGCAGGTCTCATTTATTTTTAATTTTTTTAAATTTAATAACTTTTTTCTTTTTTTTTTTAAATATATTTTTTGACCCGTGAAGATGTCTGAATGCAGGCCTCATTTAGAATGGATATTCATTTCATTTCCCTGAGCTTATATTGAATTAAATCTGTTTTTGCTGAAGGATGTCTAGTTTAACATGACCGGGAATAAATAATACAAGAAAATAAGAAAGAACTTCAGGGGGAAAATTCAGGCATACATGCTAGCAATTATATATAAAAATCCTTAATTCTGGAGAGTACAAAATGCCTGACACTTTAACAACAAAATAGGTAATAACGAAATCTGTGACAACTTTTCTGAATTAAGTAAACGAAATATTTGTTCACATCACTTGAAATCTTTTTGAGAATTTTTTTATCATGAGTGGATGTTGAATTTTGTTAAATGCTTTTGTTTGTATATATTGAAATGATCATATATCTTTTCTCCTTTGTTCTGTGAATTACATTGATTTTTGGGCTATTATGACAATCTTACTTTCCTCGGCCATCATGTATCATTCTTTTTAGGTACTACTGGATTTAATTTGTTAATTGTTTTTTGTTTTGTTTTGTTTTTCGAGACAGGGTCTCACTCTGTTGCCCAGGCTGGAGTGCAGAGGCATCATCATAGCTCACTGCAACCTCAAACTCCTGGACTCAAGCATTCCTCCTGCCTCAGCCTCCCGAGATGCTGGGACTACAGGCACTCAAAACCATGCCTGGCTAACTTTTCTATTTTTTATAGAGATGGGGTCTCACTTTTGATCAGACTGTTCTTGAACTCCTGGCTGCAAGCTTTTCCTCTGGCCTCCCAAAGTGCTAGGATTACAGGTGTGAGCCACCACACCCGGCCTAATTTGTTAATACTTTTAAAGGATTTTTGTTTCTATGTTCATGACAGATATTGGTATGTAGTTTTGTTTTCTTTCCTTGTAAAGTCTTTGGTTTTGGCATAAGGGTAAAGAGTTGGAAAGTGTTCCCTCTTCCTTTATTTTCTGAAAGAGGTTATGTAGAATTGATATTATTTCTTCCTTGTATGTGTGAGGGAATTTACCAATGAAGCTGTCTGGGTCTGGAGTTTTGTGAAAAGTTTTTAAATTATGAGTTCAATTTAAATTGATATAGCTTTATTCATGTTTTCTATTATTCATTGAGTCAGTTTTGGTAATTTGTATTTTTCAAGTATTTTGTCCATTTCACCTAGGTTGTTGAATTTAGTGACATGAAGTTGTTCATAATATTCTCTCATTCTTTTAATGTCTGTAGAATCTTTTTTTTTTTCAATTTTCTTCAGTTGAAATAAGTCATTTATTTTACCAGTGGAAGCACTTATTTCAATATTAGAAAAATAATGCTATTTGTTTTCAGCATAAAACAACCCTCAGGTGGAATAGACACATTGATTTTTTTAAATGGATTTCAAATAAATCCAACATCTTCATAATGAAAACTTACAACATTCACCCGAAGATAGCAGTGACATAAACCACTGTCTTCCCAAGGAAAGGGGAAATTGCATTGCCTTCCTTTCACTGGTTTTTGTTAAATACAATTTGTCCGTTCTGTTTGGCCAATTTGACTGCAGCGTACTAAAACTCAGCTAGTGCAGTATCGATCCACAGGCTTGACTTATGAAAACCAAGCCGTCTACAGAATCTTTAATGATGCCCCTTCTTTCATTCCTCATATTAGTAATTTGTGTTTTCTCTTTTTCTTCTTGATTAATCTAGCTACAAACTTATCATTTCTATTTATGTTTTCCAAAAGTCCCCTTGGCTTCCTTTACTTTCTCTATTGTTTGTCTGTTTTCAATTTCATCAATTCCAGTTCTTTATTATTATTTCTTTTTTTTTTTTTTTGAGACAGAGTCTCACTCTTTTGCCCGGGCTAGAGTGCCATGGCGTCAGCCTAGCTCACAGCAACTTCAAACTCCTGGGCTTAAGCGATCCTCCTGCCTCAGCCTCCCGAGTAGCTGGGACTACAGGCATGCGCCACCATGCCCAGCTAATTTTTTTTCTATATATTTTTAGTTGTCCAGCTAATTTCTTCCTATTTTTTTGGTAGAGACGAGGGGTCTCCCTCTTGCTCAGGCTGGTCTCGAACTCCTGAGCTCAAACAATCCGCCTTTCTCGGCTTCCCAAAATGCTAGGATTACAGGCGTGAGCCACTGCGCCCGGCCTATTATTTCTTCCTTCTATCTGCTTTGGGTTTCATTTACTCTTCTTTTTCTAGTCTGAAGCCTTCTTGAAATGATGTTTTCCGGCGTGGATAACGTAGGCTCACGGACGGTTTTGAAGATCATTCTAATTCAGCCCTCTCATGTTAAGGTTGGGGGAACTGTTAAGGTAGGGTTAACCGCTCCCACCTGCTCATAACATGCTTTCAAAAGCTCTGCAAAGGATTGAGGAAAAGGGGGTGGTGAATTTGCTTGAGGGAGGGTAAAGTTTGCTGCACTCTAGGGGCTGCCTATGTTCACCATCATTGGAGCCACCTCCTAGGGAATTACACAAATGATACAAGTATACACGGTGCTGACAGCTGACTTTATTAACCTCAGTCAGAGGACTATTAACTTCAGTCTTTCTGACTTAGGTCTATCTCTTTTACTGATAACTTTATTAACTTGATTTTCTTAACCTTAGGCTTTCGGACTTAGGTCTATTTCTTTAACAGAATAAAATTTAAGTTTCATATAACTAAATATTCCCTATAGAACTTTAATACCAAGCAAAGAGATGGCAATTTTCTTGCATCCAAACTACAATATTCATTGTGTTTAAATATAGTTATGCATAAATGCTTTGTGGGAAAGAGTTATTGCTGAAGACAAAGCATTGAAGTCAGTTTTATGGATAATACTCAAAACCTCTTCTCATTTTATTAGTTGTTTAATCACTATTCTCTGCCCCTAAAACAGCCCGAGCTTCAGCTATTGAAGGCCATTCTCTGCTCCCCGACTGAGAATGAGATTTAAGAAAAGCCTTATGAGGATAGGAGTTAGAACTAGGAGAATTCTTTTTAAAATTCTGCATTTAAAATTCTCTTTTTTAAAGAAATCCTCAAGGAGCATACCAAACTACTGCAATCAGAAAGAATAGTTTTATCATTGCAATTGTAACAATATTAATTATGCATAGTTTATTACTGTATTAAATGTAGATGGAATCTATTTCAAGAAAACACAATAAAACCTAAACCTAAACAAGCAAGTTTGGAGTTGACTAGTCATATTTCAAAAGGATTCTTTAATATTAAAAGGATTCATTGCAGTTTTTTTCACAGGCTATAATACCCCTGTGGTTTTAAAAATCATTTAAAAATTTTAATTTACACATAATTTTTCAGGAACTCATCTATTGTAAGAAATGATGCACAACTCCGCATGCGTATGGATAATGCTGTAAACAAAGGGCTCATAAAAATTGCTCATAAATTATCTAATTAGCTATGACTATAAGAGTGAATATAAACATTGGTTACCATGCACAGAAAGCCACTAGAAAAAATTATCCTTGCATTACTTGCTTTTTATGATTATATGTAAATGCTCTACATTGCTTAGTTTCTAGCAAAAACTAAGAACTTTAATATGCCCATTTGACTCTTCTCTAAGGACTTGTTTTTTGGAAAACTTTTCCTTATAAATGACACAAAAATAAACTTCAGCTCACCTGATAGAGTCATAGAAAATTTGAATTAGTAAAGCAAAATTTGAAGACCCAGAAATAACAAATACTGCATATTGCCCACGGAGTCCCCGTGTCAGAACCATCTGGTGTCTGAGTTAGAGATACGGAGACCGGGCAGAGGAAGAAACTTCCTAGTCCTCATCTCCTGGGCCCAGCTGTGGCCTGGGAGTGTCAGAGGAGGGTTCTCAACTAACACGGATATCTTGAAAACAGCTACCAAGTCTCAGAAAAGGAGAATTTTGAAATCACATTATATTGCTTTTGAAAGTTCTAGAATTTGCAAAGAGCTTATGTTTGTAAGCTCGTTGCTTTTTGTCTGAAATTTACCTTAGGCTTGGTAACATGAAGTTCTTTCACCATTTGAATATAGTGCTTCTTCCAGACGCCCTGCTCAAAAGGAGTAGGAGAGAAATTGATGTACCAGTTAAACCGTAAGCACTTGAGCATCCACAGCTGGTCCAGCTCGGCTAAGTTCTTCCAGTGCCAGCACACCTGGAAAAACAATGACAATTCAACAAACCAAAGCAACCTACTCAGTTTACATGCCCACTTTCTCTAGGTTTTGAGCTGTCCTCCTGGACCTGAAATAATTTTGTCCTTTTTCTCCAAATCACAGCTTAAATGGTTACCTCCTAACCTGAAGTGCTTCCTATCCATCCAAGCAAAAGGATGTACTTTAAACACTAATTTAGACTTAGAATCAGTCAACTAATATTTATTGAGCACCTATTAACCATCCTCATAGCAACCTAGGGAGATCAGTATAATTATTACTCTCATATTGCAAGTGAGGAAACTGAGACTCAGACCTTGAAACTTCCTAAAGGTTCCTGAAGGTCACATGAAAGTTATATGAAGGTTATACAAACTCAGGTCTGCACATTATTTCTTCTTTTCATGATGTGCTTCCTTTTTCCTCCGTTCTTACAATTTCACTAAATATACATTTTATAAATGGAACACAGTTACTGATACTATATGGTATGTCTTATAGAGCCTTTAGGATTTCAAAAAGCATAAAGTATTTGTGCTATACATTCCATTTCCATAGCATTATGGCCAATCCCATACATCCAGCCAGTGATGGAAGTGCCCCTACTCTGTAGCAATAGTTGTAATAATTTACCCAAGGTTTTGAATAAGTCTTGCTGGAAACTAGGATCAAGTTCATATATAAAGGTGAGACTAGAGATTCTGTGTCTTAGTTGTAAGAGTTGCAAAGATGACATATAACCTTCAAGCCCAAATTTCATCCTCAGAAAACTGGCCTCTTTTTCAAAATCAATTACATAATTAATAATTTTTGAGTTGCCCCTCCCCCAAAAGAAGACCACCCTGTAATGGCCCTTGCTATCCATACACCCATTTTTCTACCCCTCTCTTCCTCCCTTCTCCCATCCACCAGCTATTGAGTTCCTACTGTCAGTATTGTTTCATGTGCTGAAGACATTGAGGAGAGAGTGGGGCACAATTAGAAGAAATGAAAGATTCAGGAGCTGGAAGGGGGAACAAAGAGGATCTGATAATAGAGCCCTGCAGGCAGGAACAGAAACCACATCTAGTTTGTTCAGCCCAGAAATGAAACAACACCCATCTTAACCTCCATATGGTAAATTAACTCAGAGTTCGATGGAGAGATGGAGTTTTTCAGGGAGAGAATGGGGAGAAAAGTCTCTCCCTTCTCACTCCTTTTCTCCTCTTAGATTTTATTTTGATCTAGGTACTTAAGTTGTTTTTTTCCCCCACGGCAGATAAGATATTTTTGTTTTGTTTTTGTGAGTTTTTTTTTTCCTTTTTTTTCTTTTTTTTTTTTTTTTGAGACAGGGTCTCACTCTGTCGCCCAGGCTGGAGTGCAGTGGTGTGATCGTAGCTCACTGCAGCCTCAAATTCCTGGGCTCAATCGATCCTCCTGCCTCAGCCTCCCAAGTAGCTGTGACTACAGGTGCATGCCATTATGCCCAGCCAATTTTTCTATTTTTTATAGAGATGGGGTCTTGCTCTTGCTCAGGCTGGTCTCGAACTCCTGGCTTCAAGCAATCCTCCCTCCTTGGCCTCCCAAAGTGCTAGGATTAGAGGCGTGAGCCTGGCCTTATATAGGAGCTTTTTAAAAAATAAAGAAATTAGCCCTTCATTTTCAATAGATTCCCCCCCCCACCCCATCTTCTGTTAGAATGTATTCAGGATGTTATGTTCCATGAAGAATATTTAAATTTTTATAGTCACAATTTAAAATCTTGCTTTCTTCATTCTTGCTCATGATAGATAAAATGAAGAAAGCTCGACTTTCAATTGCATATTTTCTTTCAAGGCTTCTGGGTATTATAGAATACTCACAAAGTCCTCCCTCCCTATGTTTTCTTTGAGTACTTTAATGGTTTTCTTTGGTTTCATATAAATCTCTTTATTCTACTGGGATTTTTTCCCCCCAGATAGCTGCCCAATTGTCCTAACACCATTTATCAAACAATTCATCTTTCTTGCTGCATTCATGTTCTTAATTTTAAAAACTAAAGTTAACATGTTACATGTATATGAATGCACGGTAGCAAGTGATTTCTGGTTTTGCTAGACTCTAGGAAAGACTCAACAAAATGACTATCAGTTTTATACCTTAAATATTTTAACTTCACTTTAATACACCACAGAATTACTTGTAAGAAAACAACAGCTCCTTTTCCAATGCCTCTGCAAGCATCCCTGCCTACTCAGGTCTCTTTTAGTCTCATACTCTTTTGTATATATCCCATTAGGAACTTACTGTGAGCTTTTCTATTCTAGGGAATTACTTGCACTACGCACTTTAGGCTTCTGTTGTATGCTGTGCAGTAAGAGACTGGCCTGCTGATGGGTCTTTTCTTACATGTGTATCTCCCCGACTAGCCAATACATTTTTGTGAACACTGATGTGTCTCATATTTTTCCCCCTTTTGAGCACTCACTAAATACAGACTTAAGTACAAAGGAGGTGGGGTTCATTCGAACTATCCAGACTGAACATACGGACCATCTCATCTGCTTCTTGGTTGTGTGTGTGTGTGTGTGTGTGTGTGTGTGTGTTTCCTTAAATTATTCAAGTGCCAGAGTTTCCTACGGCAGCTCTTACAAAACGCCCCATGCCCCTTCTTTGCCTTTACCTGTGCACAACGACAAAGGCTTCGGGGATCCAAGAAAGAAAAGATGTATATAGATAACACCCTCGGAAGCTTGGTAGTAAAATCCAGGGCTTCTGCTGGAATTTTTTCCTGAAGCTTTCGACAGCAGAACTTCTGCTGTGACAGGGAGCAGCGCTCCAACAGGCCCGTGAGGATTCTTCTCCTTTGAGAGTCTGTCCATTTGTCAAACTGGAAAAATAAGCAAAACATAAAAAGCTCCAGGTCTAGTCCGATAGCAAGATTCATCATGAGTAAGAGATGAGAATGGCATAAAAAGTGAATTTAGAAATTTGTTTCTAATGCAAATCATCTATTTCTTTCCCTAATCAGTAAATTCCATGTTTTGCTACCTACCTGTCCTCTCTACCTTTATGTGTGTGTGCACGACCAGAGTGTGCACACAGAAATGCATTTGACCTCGAAACTTGCAGTTACATAAGAGTGGTAAGTTGGGAGCTGACCATATTCATAAACTGAGAAAATACCTACTTATAAAATACAATTTCAAGAGAAGACACCTGGGCAACTTCTCTCCCCTCAAGTGTAATAGTTTCTACATTATCTCATCAGTGCTTAAAGCTCCAGGGCCAGAAACAAACCCTTGCATTCACAATTGGAGATAAGGTATAACATGCAAATATCCCTGAGAAGGAAAGTATATTGGGTTAAATTCTTACTAGTATGTAAATGACTGATATGATTGGAGAGGAAGTGTTAATAAGGGAGGACCTGGAGAGAGGAAGTAATGCCAAAGGAAGCCAGGTATGTCCAACAAAAGCTTTGGCTACTTCATAATTTTTCCCAGAGATTACCCTAATAAACCAGTCCCAAGATCGGGGACTGACCAACGATGAGAACCTTGGGATTGGCCAAAATCCAAAAAAGGCTCTTAAGGGGAGAATACCTATTATTAAATACTAATAGCTGAGCGAGCCACTTCACCAGAAGCTCCGATCTGGTTTGGTGTGGTCTGCTGGGGCCTGGTGCAGGAGCTCAGTCCAAGACAATGGATTCCCATACATTTTGTTTAACAGTAGGACCACTTCCTGATTAAAACTATTCACTATTATAGATTTATTCAGTGACCCACAAATCTCACTCTGGAGACTACCACTCAAGGGGGAGGGTACTCTAAAATGAAAAACCAAAAACCTTAACTGCAAACACCACAGGAATGAAATTGATTCATGTGTGAGTGAGTGTTCCCTGCCTTCTCCTATCCCTGTTTCTGTCCAACCCCCATCTCCAGCTCTCACAAAAGGAGACTTCTTTCCCTGCTCTTTTGGGATGGGTTATTAGGAGAATGAGTAGAGAGAAACCAGACCTAGCTAGGGAACGGGCCCTGGAAGCTGAATTGATCTATAAAATAAAGAGCCAAAAGTTCAAGGCGATAGAATAGGTGCGAGGCTTTGACTTGCTGCGAGTTGCAGGGTTCACAGAGGCAGTGAGGCCTCCACAGCAGTTAGTGTGGGAGGAACGAAGGGAGGATATTTGAGGAGTATTGCTGTGAGTTTTACAATGGATCTCCTGTGATTTTTCTTTGAGAGACAAAATGAAGATTGGAATTCATTTTTAAATTACTTTAAATTACTATGTGAGCCTGTAGAGACTGAGCTACGTGGGGACCCAGGATGATGACAGTTACAAAATATTTTCATGAGATATTATCACCGCCACAAATCAGAGATAATGCCAAATGCCTAAGAGCAGCAGATCAGCTATGCAAACTATAATGTATCAACGTGATGGCAGAAAGTGTTGTATTATGGATTGATGTTGGGCTTGGGAATCAGACAATTTGTTGTCTCACTCCCAAGATTCCATTTTTTCTTTTACTCATTAGAAATATTGCAGCCTCAATTTGTTTTCATTTCTACATTAAGAACATCATCATTTCTACATGGTAGGGTGGTCGCAAGGATTAAATACAAAACATACGTATAAAATTCCTAATAGAGTGCACGACTCATTGTAGACCTGGCAGCTATTATTATAAAATGCCACAGCGATGTTAAAAATAACATGTATGTGGGCTAAACCAATATAAAAAATATATGCGCATAAAATTACCGTGTTTGTACCTTTTCAAGGATGGGAAGTTCATTTAGAATAACCGAGGTCAGCTCATCTATTTTCCTGATGCCCACAAAAGGGAACGGGCTCAGCTTACAGAACGAGTGATTTAATGAATATAAAAGAACATTAGGATTATAAAATACCGGCGAAATCTATAAAAGAAAGCATTAAAACCCTTTCTCTAGAGATTAAAAAGATAATTACATCGGTTTCTCATTTATTTCCCGGAGTACGATGGTCAAAGGTAATTTATATTTGGCTTTGATAGGTGTTCTTTGCCTCAAGGGATTTTCCTTTCTAATTGTGTTTGTTTAGGCTAATAGAAAACTAATTTACATTCTTTGAACTGCTAACAATTGAAGAAGGTGGGAAGATTACTCAGAAGAATGCATAACAGTAGGGGGAAATCCCTGCGGAATTTAGGAGGCGCTAGGAATAATACAAAAAGTAGAGAATCCCTGGAAGAGATCACTGCACAGGAATCTGCTTGTCTCCCACATCTCTTGAGTCCTCTCTCTAGTGGAAATGCTCATAACATAGTAGCCAGAGATCCAGTGTGTGACACTGGGGAGCAGTCAGGACCACTATGCTCCTGTTCCAGTGTCACATATGGTACGTGACTTCACAGTTCCTTCTTGAAAGATGCCTTTTTATAGGGCTTTCTTGCCTCACATTAACCCTATTTTTAGAGTAGTTGTTACAAGGATTCTTGCTGCAGTTTCAGGAAGTGAGGAGGTTACCAGAGCTGCCAGCCTGGATTGAGCTATAAAATAAAATGCCATCCGTCTCACACTGAATGGCAAGAAGAAGTCCCGGGGGAGTTAGGGAGGGTAAGGATGAAGAGGGAAGCTTGTTTTTGTTTGTTTATTGGTTATACTATCTTAATCTGGTTGAGTTTCTGAGTCCTATTATCAAAAATTTAATTTCATAATTAAAGTATGAATGCATTCTTGTTTTAAAAGTTTCACACAGGTACATACTAATGTAAACATGAAAATCCTCTTTGACCACTACTCCCTATCAAATTTCTCTCCATTCCCCAGAGATAACCAGCATTCAAAAATTTTGTGTTCATGCATTTCTTTTATTTTTAGAAACAGGGTCTTGCTATGTTGCCCAGGCTGGTCTCAAACTCCTGGGCTCAAGTGATCCTCCTGCCTCAGCCTCTCAAAGTGCTGGGATTACAGACATGAGCCACCTCGCCCAGCCCATTTTAACCATTTTTTTAAAGTGTACAGTTCATTAGCATTAAGTATATTCACGTTATTGTCCAATGATCACCACTATCCATCTCCAGAACTTTTTCATCATTTCAGAATGAAACGCTGTACATTAAACAATAACTCCCCATGCCTAGTAGTTGCTTTTCTCCTCTGTTCTATGGATTTGCCTATTCTTGGTACCTCATGTAAGTAGATTCATACAATATTGGTCCTTTGTGGCTGGCTTATTTCACTTAGCACAACGTCTTCAAAGGTCATCCATGTTGTAGCACGTGTTAGAATTCCCTTCCTTTTGTGGCTGAATAACATTCCATCATATAGATAGACCACATTTTGTTTATTCATTCAGCCATTGATAGACATTTGGATCTTTTACACCTTTTGACCGTTACAAATAATGCTGCTGTGAACATTAGTGTGCAAGTTTTTGTATGACCTTATGTTTTCAATTCTCTTGGGTAGCAGAGAATGTTTAGGTGCTATTGGAAAGGAATGTGCAAGTAATACACATCGCCTAGAAGTGGATACTTTGATCATCTCCCAGGGATGGACAAGGACCACTGGGACCCTGTGTCTCCCCTTGTGAGGAACAGGTGAGGAAGTCCTCGTTTGTCCTGTACAGTTCTCATATGGATGTCTAAGGCTATGTGGAAGGGGTATAAGATGCAGAGTAGCCAGCGGATGAACTGCTGGATACTACGCTCTTGTCTCTCAGATGCAAATCCACCTTTCTGTACTCTACTCTGTGAGTGTAGGAGGCTGAGACTCTACAACCATGCAGCCTTGGACACCTGGCTCCCTGCTGAATGCTGCCAGTGGGAAACCGAGGGAGAACAGACTCACTCCTTTCTCTTTTGCTTGTCTTTGCTGCTGTCGGGATCACCTGACTCTTCGCCCTGACAGTGGCAGTTGACTCCAGGGTCCAGCTCTTGTCCACACACCCAGAACCACCAGGCTTCCTCAGACAGGTCAGAATGGACTGTGATGACGTCATGCACTTTATTCCACAGAAGTGTGGGTCCCCTGTGGGGCCAGAGGCCTTCCCTCTGAGCTTCGTGGATTCCGTAAAGCTGGCGGTAGCTAGTGCCTGCAGTTCTGTCTCTGTGGAACCTCAGCATTGCCTTTTTGTCTTTTCCGTTCTCCAGTATTTGTTTAACCAATCCTTTCCATTAAATTGTGTCTGTTAAAATAACGTCTGATTTCTGTTTTCCTGACCAAACCCTAACTGTTCCATATAGAAAGTGCCAGTCATGCTGCCCAGGAAATGAGCAAGCCCTTCTGTGAGCCATGCTGAGTCCTTGTGACACTGCTGCAGACTAAAGGTTTGTGTCACGCCCAAATTCATATGTTGAGATTATGACCCCCAATGCGATGGGATTAGGAGCTGGGGCCTTTGGGAGGCGATTAGGACATGGGGGCAGAGGCCCTGTGGATGGGATTAGCACTCTTATAAAGGAGCCTCCACTCGCCTCTTCTGCCACGTCCCGTGAGGACACAGCAAGGAGACGGCTGCCTACAAGGGGGGCCTCACCAGACTCCGGGTCCCCCGCACCTTGATCTTGGGCTTCCCAGCCTCCAGAACTGTGAGAAATAAATGTCTGTTGTTTACAAGCCACCCGGTCTGTGGTTAGTAGCCTGAACAGACAAAGACATATAACAATATAATACAGAAATAGGTATATTTTAAATATTTACCCATTTTCCAAGCAGGGCTCTTCTTTCTTCAAATACCTACAAAAAGTAAAAAAGAATAGAGTGATTTCATATATCATGGTTCAAAATACCCATTACAAAAAAGATGTCATTAAGGGACCAGTGGATAAATACTCATTATATCAGCTGACTATAAAAAGACAGATTTGACTCCTGAGAGGAGTAAAACTATGCAAGGGAAAGGTTTTCTCTCTCTCTTTTTTTTTTCTTTCAGTTTCTTTCTCCACGTGGAATAACTCATATAAAAGAAGAAGAAATATTAGTAGTTTTTTAAAAGAAGTGTTCTTGAGCTTCAGGGAAGTAAAAAAAAAAATGGAAAAATAGAATTGTAAAGAGAAATCGATTTTAGAATTTGAAAGGAGATGAAAAAACTAACAAAGAAAAAAACAGGAACATGGAACTCCCTCCTCTGAAATTCTATATTAATGATAGGAGAATTTACAAAGTTTATGAAGGAGCAGCTCTGTTTTTATATTTCAGTGTGTACACATATCAGTCAGTGTACATGTACTTGTATGTTTGTAGGATTAGATATCTGTTTTTATGTAGTATACCTCTGGGCTTGCAACTGAGTATCTGTATGGTTTATTATGATACACTATTTAGGACAGACACTACGCCTTATTCATCCTGCCATCTCCAGTGTGGGGCGCTATACACAGCATGTTACAGGTGGCCATGCTTGTTGAATTGAATGGATGTGATTGGAGAATGTACATCATTATGGATGTATCAGTACAATGTGAGTATATTTATCTATTGGTGTCTAGGTGGTTTTCTGAGCATCGGTGCATATGGTATTGGAGTTAGTGAGGAAGGGAAGACTAATGCGGGTATGTTTGGCAGAAGAGGGGCTTATGAAGAGAGGAAGATAGAGAGTAATGAACATATGTGAATGTCTCTCTCTAGACAACACATACACCCTCTGTCAGCTTTCAGAATTGGGATCGATGTTTTTCCCTTCCGCTTGGCTGGCACTCCCTAAATTCCCCAGCACTGTAAGAGTGTTCCTTCTTGGAGAGGTGGCACAGACCTATTTCTTCCCTTTTTGTGGAGGAGGATGAGGCGTTGGTTTTATGCTTCCAACAGATAATGCTTGCTTTCCTTTTTTAGACTCTCAAGCTCTGGTTGCCAAGGACATTCAAAATGGGAATTGAAGTAATTGGTTCAACAACCACCTTGGGACCAGTGAAATGTCAGTTTTGCTCTCGGCCAGGGAATCTCACAGGTAGATACTTTTTGTACATCAAAGAAGACAAAGAAGGGCCGGGCATGGTGGCTCACGCCTGTAATCCTAGCACCCTGGGAGGATGAGGCAGGAGGATCGCTTGAGGTCAGGAGTTTGAGACCAGCCTGAGCAAGAGCAAGACCCCGTCTCTACTAAAAATAGAAAGAAATTAGCTGGGTGTGGTGGCACATGCCTGTAGTCCCAGCTACTTGGGAGGCTGAGGCAGTAGGATCGCTTAAGCCCGGGAGTTTGAGGTTGCTGTGAGCTAGGCTGACGCCACGGCACTCTAGCCTGGGCAACAGAGCGAGACTCTGTCTCAAAAACAAACAAACAAAAAAAAGAAGACCCTTTTCCCTAATCAACTGCCACCTGGGCTGCTGGGACCCTCAAATAACGGCAACAGATAAACTCAGAATTTCCAGATGAAAACAGAAGAAAACCTAGAGAGCACAGAAGATTCAAAAAAAATCTAGATACATATTTCCTGACATCTTCTCTGTCAATCACCTGTCACTTAACCTAGGTCACTTCTAATGCACAGTGATCTCTCTCCTCCCAACTCCTACTCCATTTATGGTTCATGCTTCACTTAGACTTTATAGTGTTTGCTTTTGCTCTCTAGTGGTTTCTGTTAATTCTACCTTCCCATGTAGATTACACCACTTTCTTGTGAGTGCTCCACAGAACCAGCAAGTTCAAGTTCCATGGCAGGCCCTCGATAAACCATTTTGCTGACTGAGTAACAAGAACAAGAAGGCTTCAACAGTCACATACAATTTTAGAGCTAAGAGAAATCCTAAAGATCTTTTTGTTCAATTCCCGTGTTTTAGAGAGGACAAGCAGAGGCCCAAAGAGGTTACAATGACAGATTTTTTTTTCAAAGAAAATCACTGAATCCAGACTCTCTGTTCAACTCAACTCTGCACTTGGTGCCTCACTAGGGCCTAGGTCTTCCCATCCCGACTCCCAGCCCTGTGTTCCTGACGAACGGCTGCCCACGCTGTGGCCTGATGGTAGGAAGAAGAGGACACGTGCTGACACCACAACCAAGCTTGCAAAAGGAGGCTGGGACATCATGGTGTCCAACGATGGTGTGGCCCTTTGGGGACAAAGGGACACTGACTTGAATGTGGGAGGACAGTCAACAAGAAGGCAGCGGGGCAGGAATGGGTGGAGGTGGGGAGTGTTATGCAGCCAACATTCGACAAAGTCTAAGCAGGGTCCAAGCAAGTCGGCTCTTGACCAGATGGGTCCAGACCCTCGCAGAAACGGATGGGAGAAAAGGCGAGAGGCTGGAAGTCAGCAGCCCCCGCATCTGGTTCTGACTCGACCCTTGGCAAGAAATAGAATTCTGGGCAAATGATTTCATGGTCAGGTCCCCAGTCGGATCTATAGTCTTATATTCCCCGGTTTGGAGCAAGTGTTCATTGCAAAGATTTGCAATCAGGTCCTTCATTTTAAAGAGCTGGAAAACAAAATCTCTCTTCAAAGTGGAAACGTTAAAAGGGATCTTCTTTTCTTGCAGAATGCTGCAGTTTGTTTACATCACAGTTTACTCAGAGCCTGCTGTTAAGTCAAAATCCATGGTGGTTATTTTAGTCTGTTGACACTGCAGTTACATATTTCATTATGTGACACCATTACACTGTCGGAGGGAGATATTTAGGGCTCCTAAATAATGATTAATTGGTGGTAACTAGGTGCTTTTTCTCAGAACACTTTTTTTTTTTTTTTTTTTAGAGATGGGGTCTTATTCTGTCACCCCAGCTGGAGTACAGTGGCACGATCATAGCTCACTGTAGCCTCGAACTTCTGGGCTAAATCAATCCTCCTGCCTCAGCCTCCTGAGTAGCTGGGACTACAGGTGTGCGCCACCACACCTAGCTAATTAAAAACATCTTTTTTTTTTTTGTAGAGATAGGGTCTCATTGTGTTGCCCAGGCTGGTCTCGGACTCCTGGCCTCTCAGGTGACCCTCACACCTCGGCCTCCCAAAGCCCTGGGATTACAGGTGTGAGACACAGCATCCAGCCCTCAGAACACTCTTTGATCATGTACTGTACCACCTCTGTGCACCATACTTTAAAAGGAATGTGGATCACTTTCTTTTCTTTTAAAAAATTATATATATCTGAGGTGTATAACATGATGTTGATTATTATAGTTCTGCAAACTATCCTATCCATCACCTCCCATAGTCACCTTTGTGTGTGTGAGAGAGAGAGAGAGATAAGGATCACTTTCAATTAGAACACTAGCTGCAAAGACATATATACTTTTAAAATATTCCTCCCCTCAAAATTCACAATGCCTGAATTATTTTGTACTCTGTTACATATGCCTACATATCCCTGATGATGCTGTTTTTTTAGGCATCCAAATTTGAATTCAAACTCTCTGCTTCAAGCCTGCTGTGAAGTTAAAATTCTGTGACTCTTATTTTAGTCTGAGATAGTTACATATTTCACATTTTACTACAAGAACAGAAGAAAGACAAAATTAATACAGAAACGAAAAACAGGACCTGAAAATTGCACTGATCGTTGGTGACAAGTACCCTGATTCTGAGGTCTAGAAAACCCCCTGAAATTCTTGCAGGACGCCTTTTGGCCAGCTGCATCCTCCTTGGGCATTTATTTTTAATCCCTTTCACACGGTCAAAATGTTAGATCTGGGAGGGACCTTTGAGGTCATCTGATCCAACCCACTCATTTTACAAAGAAGGACAAAGCCCTGGGAAGGTGCGGGACTCAGTCATGCAGGGAAGCACTGGGAGAAGCTGATCTGCACCCAGAGTTTTCAATTCCCAGAGTTACTGTTCTTCGTTTGCATTTGCTTATATTTGTCTTTAAAATTGTCTTAAAATGGAACATTACCGCACTCTATGAAGTAAGAAAATGAAAGCGCTCTCTTCTGACACATCCCCTCTGGCCACCAACGCCCGTCTCACTCTTTGGGGGAAACCAGTATTAATAGTTTGGTATAATCATATACAAAGTCTATGTGTGTGTATATATATCCACACAAAGATTTTAAAACATAATTTTACTCCAAACCAGAAACCTAACTAAACCAAAAAATGATTTTTGGGGGCAGAATAAAATGGGAGTTCTGAACAATGAAATAAATACTATCTCTAGAAATGATCGTTACATTTGATAAAAATCTATTAAAGAACCACGGTAAGATGACGTCATGCTTGCTGTGATGCACTGATTCCCCTCCAGGATGGAAGGATTGAACCCCTCCCCTGTTGGGAGGCTGCTGGTTGACAGTCATGAGCTTGAGAGAGCTGCCTTGCCCAAGGTCAGGCTGGGGGCAGGGGAGCTGGAGCCCACTGAAGGCTCAGTGTGAAAGTGTAAAGGTCGGACCCCTTTGCTGCAGTGTAGGATCACACTATAGGATCGTGCCAGCTTCAGGGTGTCATATGGGGTCAGTGGAGGAGACCTCGCTGAGACTGCATTCCAGCCCAACTTCTTCCTCTGCCCCACACCTATGTCTTGCCTGTTCCTCTCCTCCCCTACACTCCTCTCCCCTCCCCTCTGCTCCCCTTCCCTTGTCGGTGTAGAACCTGACAGCACTCCCCACTCAATGCCCTACACGCTAATCTCAGAATCTGCTTCTCTAGTGACCCAACGTGCAACAGGCACTCTGGCAAATTTTGGTTAAGACACTTTTCTCTCCACAGCTAAATTGATCAAGACTCCTAGTTTTTCAAAGAACATGTCTGAAAACCAAGGAATCCAACAAATGCATATTTCAATTCAAGTCACTTTTTCACATGTGTGCAAAACCATCACAATTCTATGGGAAAACATATTTCAAAACTAAACACTGAAGTTTTGGGGGGAGAAAGCAGATAAGCTGTTATGTAAACTGTTGGAGCACTGTAAACAGTGCTCAATAAATAATTGTTGAGCTGAATAAAAAAGGTTTTCAGTAGACTTGTTTGGTGTTCATGGCTGGATGAAGGCTGGAGTTCTCTCTCTTTCCCTGCCTTTCCTTTTTTTTTTGGAGACAGAGTCTTGCTTGTTGCCTAGGGGCTAGAGTGTGGCGGTGTCATTGTAGCTCACAGCAACCCCAAACTCCCGGGCTGCAGCCATCCTCCTGCCTCAGCCTCCCGAGTAGCTGGGACTACAGGCAAACACCACCATGCCCAGCTAATTTTTCTATTTTTGTAGAGTCAGGGTCTCACCATGTTGCTCAGGCTGGTCTTGATGCTCTGCGTGGGCGGCTGGAATCCACCTTGGGGGTGGGGCCCATGTCAGTTTCACATGATAGGACTGGTATTTTATCATAGAAAGATGATTCTGGGGCCAGAATGGAGAATGGATCAGTAGCGATAGAGGCAGTGAAACCAGTTAGGGGGTCACTGTCATGTGCCGGCAGAGAGTGGCGAGGGTGTGAACTGAGATTGTGGAGCTGGAGTTTGGGGAACTCCTCACAGACAGACAACCCTCTCCTCTCTCAGTCCTGGTGGTCCTAGAGGAGAACCAGTGATGCAAGAAAAGAGGCAACAGGGGTGAGAAAGGAGTGACAGTGGAGGAAGGAACACATCTAAAACATTTTCTTCTTGGGCAGGGACTCTGTCTATTGCCAGCCTTGTGCATATAGCAAGGGTGCAATAAAAGTTTTTGAACATATCCTTCATTTTCTTTTCATCCATTACACAATCCTAAACAATTCCTATTCATATTTAGGTAGCCAATTTTTTAATACATTTTTTTCTTTAAGTCATGGATCCAATTGATAAAACAGCTCCGGCCACTTACCCGCTCATTCAAAAGCTGATGGTTTAGGGGTGTCCAGGTACTCATCTTTGTCTGCATTTTGGGACCATCTATGCTTTTTGGAGGTGCAAATGCCATCACGAAATAAGTGGCTATTCTTCCATAAGAAAGACTATACCTATCAGAAGAAATGAATCACATAACCCTCAGAATACTAAAAATACTAATACCGTATAATTTTTTAGCATGTTAGGAGAGAGAATAGGTGGGAAGAACATTTATTGTTATAAGTCAAGCACTTATATTATGCATGCTCAGTGGAAGCTCACAACCATCTGCTGAGGTGGTGGCTTTCAGCTCAGTTTTCAGATGACGAAGAGAATGAGGCTCACCGAAGTCACCTTGTCCAAGGTCACACAGATAGTAAGTGGTGGTACTGGGAGTCAGACCCAGGCCAGTTTAACTCTAGTTTATTTTCACTGGACCATAGAGGTAAACCCAGAATCAATCTGGCTACCATAGTAGCCAGAAAGAATATTTTCAATTTCAAATCATGGTGCAATAGAAAATGCTTCATTCTTGTTCCTCATGTTATCAACCCTTCTCTTCCCCTCTTAACTTTCTGACATCCAAGTAACAAGAATTCCAGCCCACTCCCATATTTAAGTAGAATGGTGTCATGGACAAAGCCAAGGCTTCGGAGATGGATGGATTTGAGTTTATTCAGGGAAATTTGCTGTTTTTAGTTACCCGGTCTACGATCTGTCTCCTGTTGATTAGAGCACTTTAATTTTCATGAGGAATTCTTTTCCCTCATTGTTGAGAGCCTGCTGGGCTGGTTAATCAAGGTGGCCTGTCCTTCCATAGCCAAGATATGGTCATAAAATCAAGTTAGGCCAGTTGGATTGACAATGGCCTATCCTGATATTACAGATGAGGGGGGCATTCAAAGTAGCATTGGAGCCCCCAGCAGACTGTTAAATTGTTCTCACTACTTCACCCCCCAGAAGCCCCATGTCCTTTCTTGTCCATTTTGTGAGTTACCCGTTATCCTTGCAATAAATTGCCTGTTTCGCTTTTGTTAGCTAGAATCTGTTTCTGTTGTTTGCAAACAGCTTTTTTATTGTTGTTTACCTTGTACAGGTTTAATCTTGGCTCTAACACTTACTAGCTGTGCAACTTTTTGCCAGTTATTTAATTTGTCTGAGACTCAGTTTCCTCATTTGTAAAATAAGGATGTAACTATCTACCCTCAACTGCTATTGCAGAGATTAGAGAAGGGTCTGGCAGAGGGCCTGGCAGAGAGGTGTCCTGGATAAGTAATATCTTCCTTGGCACCCTTTCTTCAACTTGGCATTTACACAGTGTCTGCAAACCTGTCCTCTGGAAGACCGTGACAAAATATTTCAAAGTAGAAGACATTTACAGAAGATTGAAAGTAGTTTCAATATATATCCGCAGTGTTTCTGGATGCTTCCGCCTGTCCTCCTCTATAGGTTTCCCATAGACAGGTAGTAGTGATCGCTGAGGGGGACCAGGGCCTGCCTGCCTGCCTGACCTATGGGCTCCACCAATGACCCTACACCAGTGAATACTGGGAAATTAAAAAAAAATCATGATTATTTTGGCTGATATAGGATTTCCCCAAATGCTATATCTGAAATCTCTGAGGTTCTCACTTGACCTATAATATTCTCTCTCAGGTTTAAGTTATGACGGACGATAAAGCCAATATTTTAAACCCTCCCAGGTGTCATCAAGACAGTGCCTTCCTGCAGCTACCTGCTGCCACTAGAACGGAGGGGTTCAGATCAGCCCTCAGGTTCTTCTCAGCCCCTAACAGCTAATTATCTGAGTCCCCACAGGTTTAGGTAAGTTACAAAGGCAAAAGAAATGATTTCATTACGGTATTATGCATTGGCAGCTAGTGATAAAAGTTCATGTGAGCAGGCAAATTATAGACACAAAGCATGGCCACTGAGTCTAGATCTGCCCAGGGAAAAATTGCATATTTCTTTTTGTTGTTACGTATTTATGTTCTACAGTTCTTCTCCTTAAACCAGTTGTTTTGAATCCTTTTTTGAGCATCATAAAGATCTTTGAGAATATGATGAAAGCTATGAATCATCTCCCTAGAAAAATGTACATGAACATAGAAATTTTGCTTCCCTCAAAGCTTCCAGGGAAGCTTAGAGCTTACCCCTGCTCTACGCTGGGAAACTCTCCATTGAGTTTGTGTAGGAAACCATCTCACTGATCCTAGGCAAAACTTCTGAATTAGGACAAAGTAGCTTTTCTCAGTGGTTCCTCCAAGGGCCTGCACTGGTTGTTTTCTTTTTCCTGGTTCCTCAGAGCCTAGGTATCACGTAGATTAGGCTTTCTACAAACCTACTTGAGGAAAGGTTGGTTTATAGCATGTGGGCCCGGCCAGGAGAAACAGCGCTCTCGGTTAATACAGTCCTCCTAAAGCGAGCCGATGGGGGTGTCGATGGGGGTGTCTTGCCTTGTCTTTTGGTATTATGCTTTTACAATTTTTTCCTCTTTCCTCCATTCCAGAAGGTGGGCAGTGTGTGTATTTGTATGCACATACAAATGTTCAAAGTACAGACCACTCGCTACTACTAAGAAGACAAAAACCTTTATATAAAACACACAAAAAAGAATTGCTCCCGCTCCTTCAACAAAACAAATTGTCTTCGCTTCCTTCCACAGGTAAGTCTTGCTGTTGCTTTTCTAGGACCTCTTTTCCCTGTGATGACTGCCCTTGAATGCTTATCTTTAATTTTTCTTGGGATTAAAATGTAGGAAGAGGACCTATGACCTCAGTCCCCAAATGTACGGTTCTAGTTCCATTTTCAACAGCAAGGACGGGTCCTCTGGCTACATGCTTCCAAGCTGGTCTGAGCCATTCTTCACAGTGTCACTATTATTCAATAACTTTATTAAGTGTCCACTAGACACGTGTTAGGGGTACAAAGATAAGAGTCTCTGCTTTAATGGAGCTCACTGTCTACCTTAGAAAGGGTTTTTTGTTGTGTTTTTTTTTTTAAGACCAGTTGCTCACGTCACTTTTCAGCTCAAAAACCTTCACAGGCTCACTAATGGCTACAGAATCCAGACTCCTTGGCATGGAAGTCTAGGTTCACTATGATTTCACTTCCTACCTTTTCAGCTTCATTCTCTGCCCAGACACATTGAACTCCTGATAACTCTGAGAACACCATACAAAACTCCAATGCTTCTTTGTTTATGTGGTTTTCTGATACTGCTCACCTGAATCCTAGTCACAGTAGTACATAATAGGTGATCAATAAATATTTGTTAAATCAACAGAAGGAATGAATACAACACTGGGGGAGGGGGAAAGAGTTTAAAGATTAAAACTAGTGGAAATGTAGAGCGAAACTCAGAACATTATGAACCGGGCACTGGGGTTATACTCAGGGTTATCGGATTTTTATTTGGAGTCTACAGAACAGAATAGGATTGGGTTTCTCTGCTAACGCACAACTCATCCACTGTAAACCGCAATATCATCAGACAAGGGAATCTCAAATATTATCAGGAAATAGAGTATGGGTAGATTTAAATACAAATTCATCTTATAGTTAACTAGTTAAAAACAAAGCAAGAAGTATAATACAATGTGAAGAGCTAGGGCTGGAGAGGCAGATGGGTTTTTGTTGGTTGTTAATTTCACAAGGATGCAGTATCTGGCACTTGAACTGCAGCTGACGTGGGAGAGCAAAATATGATCCCCGGGAGCACCGGCAAGGCTCGTGAGAAGCCCGGGAGCCCTCCAAGGAGAGGCTCCATCTTTCCCATCCACTGCCCACAGCTCTCACCTCTTTTAGCTCGTCTCCCTCTTCAAGCCTCAAGCGCTGACGTTGCCATAGTTGCAGTAGGTCAGCTTTTTCTTTGACTCCCTCCAGCCCCGCACCCCTCCCAGCTTCCAAGGAGTCCAATCGCCATCTGTAAATCCTGTCGCCGGCATCCGGGGTCTCTTAGGCAACAATGTGTGGGCTCTTGATTGGCCGGGAGATCCAGGAGGGCTGGCTCCAAAATTGGGCACAGGGATAAAATTAAAAAACGTGGGCGCCAAGAGGATGGGAGGGACTGCAATATCTCGATCCAAGTCGAGAAGGAAGATGCGTCGAATCCTGAAACAGGCAGCGTTGCAAACCTTGGTTCAAAGCACGGTGTGTTCCAAATGAGCCCTACCTACCGAGCATGCCCGGTTCTACTGCCCCTGTCACTCTGGAGCTCCGAAATGCAAACTCCACTTTGCCAGGTTTTAAGAGTGGCCAACAGGTAAAAGAGGGTTGGAGGAAAAAGAATTCGCAACCGGCTCAGTAAAAGAATAGCACCTGCAACCGGAAGTGGAAGCACGCGGGGAAATTGCCCAACACACACACGGATGCTTCAACACAAATTTCAATTTATTGGATTTTGGAATTTAGGCTGGTTGACAGATTCACCAGGGAACCAGCAGATGGCATGCCTTAATAAGAACCACTCTAAATTTGGGAACTCTTAAAAAATGCAGTCTAATTTAATTAATTAATTTTATTGAGCGCCAGAAGCAGAGTGAGAATACAAGGATAAAAGAGAAATCGCATCAGGAAGACTGGAAAATGCAATGTATAAGAAGTAACTAATGGAAAGCTCCCAGTCGTACAGCTGTGGTAGAACTATAAGCAAGTGCTGGAGAATAGCAAAATCAGAATTCCAAAACAGAGCTCTTTTGGTCAATGAAAAGCAGTTCTTATGGGCAGCAACCAACAACAAAACAAAAACAGCAAAAAAGAGACTTTCTTCGCTATTTTTGTTTCCTAAAATAGATAAGAATGTACTCCCCTTCACCTCAAACAAATGTACAAACCCTGTTTGTACTGTGTTTTGTAGTTTTTAAGTAGGCAGCATTTGTATCCCTCCAGTGTAAAAGGAAAAAGGAAAGTGGAGTGCATAGAAGTTGCTTTCCTTACGTTAACAAAGGATCAGTATGGCCAAACTGAAATTAGAACCCAGGTTGTCTGAATTCCAGCCTAGTGATTTTTCCACATGACCAGGTTGTGTATAAATGAATAAACAAAGCCTTGGGGGAGATGGGCAGGGGAGGGTCTGGGGGTGGTATGTAGATGCAATACTAAATTACCATGCATTACCAGTTAACGTTTATGGTTTCAAAACGGGTTCATCCAGAAAGAGGCCAGTTTTAACAATGTCGAGAGTGCTGTGTCTCTCTGTGAAGTTCCCACTCATTAAAGACTTTCTATTGGTGGTTGCAACATGGAATGAGAGAGAGACGGGATCATAGAGCATCTCAGGTTAGCCCTCGTCTCTCCTCTCACCCAGTGCCTTCTGGGCCTCCTCTTGTCTGCATCTCGTCCTCTGACCTGGCTCCCCTAGGAGAGTCTGAGCCATGCCGTTCACACTGTGCTCACAGCGAGCACACGCAGAACTCAATGTCTGTGATACGTCAACATTACTTTTTTTTTTTTTTCGAGACAGAGTCTCACTCTGTTGCCTGGGCTAGAGTGCCATGGCGTCAGCCTCACTCACAGCAACCTCAAACTCCTGGACTCAAGCGATCCTCCTGCCTCAGCCTCCCGAGTAGCTGGGACTACAGGCATGCACCACCATGCCCGGCTAATTTTTTCTATATATTTTTAGTTGTCCAGATAATTTCTTTCTATTTTTTTTGGTAGAGATGAGGTCTCGCTCTTGCTCAGGCTGGTCTCGAACTCCTGAGCTCAAATCATCTGCCCGCCTCGGCCTCCCAGAGTGCTAGGATTACAGGCGTGAGCCACCGCGCCCGGCCCTTCTTGTTCATTTTTTGCGCTTTCATTATACACACGTTTGCCCTCATAAACAATATATAGTATTGGCAGGTTTTTTTAATGAGGCATCATCATTTACATATCTTATAATTTGTTTTTTCACTCAATATTTTATTTCTGAGATTTAGTCTTGCAGATACACTTGTGATCATTTCTACATCATTCCCACCTCCCAACGTGAGCTATGATGTGCCCCTGCCTGACAGTCTTTACAGGATGGTGTGTAAATCGAATAAAAATGCATCTCTAGAGGTCCTCAGCTACAAGGATCTGGCACACACAGATTTTCCCATTCACTCTGCTCCTTGTTCATCCTCAGCAGAGGGACCACTGGCTCCACTGGCCTGCCTAGAATCGACCTAAGGATCAATATTATCATTTTTAAAAAATTGTTACTGCACAAGTGTTTACTTATTAGAAAAATGGAAACTGTCATTTCAGATCTCATTTATTATGTTTGTTTACACAGCTCACCTGTTGTGAAACTCTATGTCTAGGCTCAGTACTCTTCAATATTTACTTAACATTTATTGAGCGCTTTTTAAAGAATTGCAACATATACATAAAATTTACCATCTTAACCCTTTTCAAGAGTACAATTCAGTAGTGTTAAGTACATTCACATTGTTCAATACTACTCTAAATGTGTGCTACCAACAGAACAAAATGATGCCCATGAAGTCTAGCTTGGAGAGGGACGAAGAGAGAAAGAAAAATAGGTTAAACGGTGCAGGGGAAAGAAAAACAGCCTTAGCTTTGAATGAATCCAGACCTCGCCATTAAAATGGTGGTGCATGGCTTTGGGTAAGTCACCTAACGTTTTGGGGAGTTTTTCCCTTCGGCTGAAAGGTGGTTGAGGTCATCTCTAAGGACTCTTTCAGCGCTAAAACCGCTGCTGTAGACAAGGCGAGGGGAATCGTTTCCTACGGGGCAAAGCGTGGGCCACGGCACCAGGAACTAAGCTCCACCTGTTTCCCAAGGTCTCGGCAAAGGGGCTCTCTTCCCGTTCCCGGCTGGAGCTCTGCAAGGTGCCGAGCGCTCCCTGCGCCCCGCTCCACCCTGAGCAGCCGGCGACCGCCCCTCGACCAGCCCCAGTCGCTGGCTCCTGCGAGGCGGGCACGCGGGACCAGCTTTGCGGGTGTCGCCACAACAGCCTCCCGGGCTTGTGTGACCGCGAGTCGCCGCGCCGCTTCCGCGGGGGAGGGAGCGCTTTGCGAGGAGGGCCCAGTGCACTTCACACGAACGCTGGCGGGCTCGGACCCGGCACGCCGCCGGGGCACGGACGCTCAGGCGTCACCTGGGGCGCCAGGCGGAGAACAACGAAGCGCGCCCGGCCGGCCCCGCGCAGCCGGGCTCTCGCGGCGAGCGCTCGGCCAAGCGTGCGCAGTGCGCCTGCGCCGTGCGTGCGCGCGCACTCGCTCCCCGAGCCGCGCGCCCTGGCGCTCGCGGTCGCTCCGAGGCGCGCGCCGACGGTCCTCGGCCGCTCCGGGTACCTGAGGGACGCGCGGCCGGCCCCGGCCGGCGCTGCAGCCCCCTGGAGCCGAGTCCCTGGGTCTGAGGTGAGCGCGGAGGCGAGCGGCCCCCCGGGCCGGGGCGGCGGGCAGGGGAGCGGCGGGCGTGGGGAATGCGGAGGTGCGGTGCGGCTGCTCCGCCTAACCCTGTGCCGAGGAGCAGCCCCCGCCCGGCACCTCCTCCTCAGGATCGTTATTCTCGTCGCGGCCAAAACAAAAGCCTTGGGCGCCGGGCCGGGCGGGCGTCGGGGCGGCTTGGCGGGCCCGGGCCCGGGGCGGGGGGCTCAGGTGGGAGATGCCCCGGGAGACGGTTCGCCCCGGCCGTCCGGAGCCTGCGCCCGGCAACCTGTGCGAGTGTGGCCCGGCCCGCTCCCCGCCGCCCGGCCCGGCCCCTGCGCGCGTGGGCGGACCGTGGCCGGGGGCTCCCGCGCCGCGATGCCCCCCGGCCCGGACGCGCCTCGGCGTGGGGCCCGCCTCGTCTGCCCGGCGCCTAAAAGTTGTCCCCGCCAGCCCATCAGTTTGCAAAGTCGGGTCCCCTCCTCCCGGGGCGTCCCCCCGCCGGCCCCCTTCCGTGCGGTGGGCGCCGCTGGGTGGCCCTGGAATAAAGGAGCTGTTAAAACGTGAAGCGGTGTGGAGGAGGCTTGTGTCATTTCAAGACATGTAAACATCTTCCTAGAGGCTTTCACATCTTGGGAGTCTGGGAGTTAGATCTCTCCCGTAAGAGAAAGAAAGAGGGGGGTTTTATTATTATTATTCTTATTCTTAAAGAACAAAAGCCACATGCCATTAATTTAGACGGAGGAATAGACCTACAGTTTAGAGATTTGTGCCTCATAAAAGAGGTCCAGTTTTTTGCCCAGTGTAGAATGAAAATTTGAATTGTGGTTCCCTGCCGAATTTAGGTAGATGCAGCAGCAGAGCAGACCAGCTGCATCGGTGAGTGCCGTGTGAACGGATTCAAACAAAATCTTACCTTGCAAAAGTGGTTTTGATAGACCTGGAGGGTGCACTTACAGGAATTGAGTTACTTTGCAAAGCCACTGCCGTATGAGCAAGGAAACAAAGACCTCAACGACCCTGGGGTATTACCTTCCTCCCTCACCCTTCTTTTAGCCTTTGGTGGTGTGTTGGTAGCCTTTATGGCATCATAGGCTGGGAAAGGGATAGAAAGCCTTAGTTGTTCTTATTAAGAAGTGGTTACTCCTGAAGATAACACTTTGTATCTTTACTTTTAAACAAATCAGTACTATTTTTTTCCTCCAGGGGAAAAACAAAAAAAACAAAAACCCATCTACTTGAACTACCAAACCACAAAATAAAGGCAAAAAGATTCGGAATTAGGGAGCATACAAAAGAGGTGTAAAAACTTGACTGGGTGGGGTTGGAAGGATAGAGCTGAAGGTAAAATATAACTAAGACACAGCGCTCCTCTCACCATGCCCCTCCCGTGCTTTCACTGTAGTAGGAAAGTAAGTAAATTATTGATAAAACCTACCGTTCTACCCTCTTTCTTCTTGCTTTTTCCCCCTCATCCACTACTGATATTCTGTCTGCATCTCTCCTAAATCTATAGCAGTGTCCTATTAATAAAAGGAAATGAAAGGACTATAGGTTCTTTCCTCATCTTAGCTACTATATTCCTTTGAGCTTTGTTTTGTGCTTTGAGCATTTAGGTGGATTTTTCTTGGGAGTTTCATGATTGCGATATTTGAAATAGGATTGGGGGGAATTTAATAGCGAAGTGCACATTCTGTCTTTGTATGGTACAAAGTGAAAGCTTTGGCATTGGGGAAGAAGAGAGTAGTTTTTTGCTCACAATAAGTCGTATGTTTCCCACTTGACCTTAGGAAAAAAATCTACCCAACTTATATTTCATAGCAGTTTGATAGTAAAACTCTAAGATTTTATACTGAAAACTTCTGAGCATATTAGTTTGTTGATGTTAGGCTGCCTTTGACTTTGATTTTTTTTTTTAGGAGACGTAGTAGGAAACAGTTCTTACCACATCTTTACCTTATTTCACAAGGATGAGTTGTTTGGGCCTCAAGGTTTTTTTTTTTTTTTTACCCCCGGAACTCTAGAATTATGCCTGATTAAAACCACAGCTGTACCCCAAAAGAGCAATAAGACAAAAAGAATGGCTTCGAAAATACATACTGGAGAAATTATTCAGTATAGATGGGGGAGAGCTGTGTAGCAAGGTCTTGAGGAGAGAAATGAGGTTTTCCGTAGTGATAGTTCTATAAGGAACAAATGTTTGAAGAGTAACAACTCTTCACTAGCTAGGAAAAAGTTTTATCTATTGTGTCAAAAATGAATTCCCTCTTTTTACTTTCCAATTCATCATGCTGAGGAGTATTGACAGTTTGGGTCCAAGGAATGCATTGCAAATCAAGTTTGAGGTAAATATAATAAAGCTAGTGGGCCTGAAAAGCCAGATCCTACTCCCAAATTTTATCTCATTGAAATGATTCTGTAGTCAATGCATATAAAGCGTACAACCTTGTGAGAGGGGGAAAAGCAGGTGCTTGGTATTAGAGAATTTTCTGAAAGATTTTAATTGGAAAGGGAAGCTGGCTGGAATTTTAGCCTGACTTTTTTTAAGTCCATAATCTATCCATCTTTTAACTCTCCACTTTATTTTCAGGTTAATTTTAAAAGATCTTCTCTTTAGTCTTAGTAATTAATAATTTGTAAATTGGACTGAATTCTGATGGCTACCCCCCTTTATTTTAGTTTTGAGCCTGTGTATGTGTATGTGTGACTCAACACATTAGGTTAGGTTACTTATAATCAGCAGATGACAAGATGGACTTTAAAAATTAGATGAAATAGGAAAGGTCAGAAAAGAGATACTCTGAGATTAGTAGGAATCTAGGTCCTGAGAATATGAAGCTGTATAAACTTTCTTGTAGCAACCAGGAGGCAGTATTTTGAGAATGAATGTATTTTTTAAATAGACAACAAAGGACCAAAGACTATATAAATTTTAGGGAAAGGAAAGTAACAGTCTAGTAATGAGTATACTCTAAGGGTATATTTTGTCTCTCTAACAACACAATAATTTCCTTGAGAAAAGATGTTATTAGGCCGGGCGCGGTGGCTCACGCCTGTAATCCTAGCTCTGGGAGGCCGAGGCGGGTGGATCGCTCGAGGTCAGGAGTTCGAGACCAGCCTGAGCAAGAGTGAGACCCCCGTCTCTACTAAAAATAGAAAGAAATTATCTGGCCAACTAAAAATATATATACAAAAAAATTAGCCGGGCATGGTGGCTCATGCCTGTAGTCCCAGCTACTCGGGAGGCTGAGGCAGTAGGATCGCTTAAGCCCAGGAGTCTGAGGTTGCTGTGAGCTAGGCTGATGCCACGGCACTCACTCTAGCCCGGGCAACAAAGCTTGAGACTCTGTCTCAAAAAAAAAAAAAAAAAAAAAACAGAAAAGATGTTATTTAGACGTAGTCATTGCTAATCCTTGCAATGCATTCTTGGAAAATGAGTCTGAAAGAAGAAAAGAATATCACTTCTGTTCCCACTGTAGCTAGTGTGTATCCAGCATTTAATTTGGGACAACCTTTAGGTGGTATTTCTGAATTGGAAATGCAAAATGTTACCTGTATTTATAGGGTGTCAAGAAAATGAAATCTAAACAGAATGATAAAATGGATCATTTTCTGTAGAGAAAGTGCAAATTGGAATAGAATTGCTGAACATAATCTTTCGTTGCAGAACCCCCTAGAGCAGCCCCGGGTCTGGCTTTGTAGCCAGCCTGGGAAAACAGTCTTTCAAGGTTGCATCCCTGCCTTTATTGCTGTCCTTCAGGACATATACTCAGTTGATTTTATTTTAAGGGATTTTACTTTTTTTGTTTTTGTGTGGTTTTTTTTTTGAGACAGAGTTTCACTCTGTTGCCCAGGTTAGCGCGCCTGTGGCATAAGCCTAGCTCACAGCAACCTCAAACTCCTGGGCTCAAGAAATCCTCCTGCCTCAGCCTCCCAAGTAGCTGGGACTGTAGGCATGTGCTACTACTGTGCCTGCTAAGTTTTTCTATTTTTAGTAGAGCCGGGGTCTCGCCCTTGCTCAGGCTGCTCTCGAACTCCTGACCTCAAGCGATCCTCCCACCTTGGCCTCCCAGAGTGGTAGGATTACAGGCGTGAGCCACTGCTCCTGGCCAAGGGCTTTTACTTTTTATCATCAAAAGAAAGCTGATAATAATTGGGGAATAACAGATTCCTGATATTATACATTCATAGTCCTTTTTGTTTTCTGATGGAATGTTAACCCAGTAACTTAATCTGAAATCAGTTTTCCAAATATTTAATATTGCTGTATGGAGAAGTGAATGTGTCTTTTTTCCTACAGGTAGGGTGTGAACAGCTATTGCCATAGCCCTGGGCCCTGCCTAGCCTGTAAAGCTGTTTACTCCAGTTATGCTAACCCAGTAGGTCCCTTTTTTCAGGTGAAATACTGCAGATTCCTGCAATAAAAAAATGATAATAAGAATGCCAAAAACAACTGTTAACCTTTATTTAATGAGTTGCTATATTTTGATAGGATCTCTTTGGGTTCAGAATCTTTGCTATGTCCTGCAGGTCTGGAACTTCAACTTAAAGCATTTGCATGGATGCCCCTACCTTCGGAAAATGATCATTCACATGATCCTGATAAGCAGATATTTCATTGTGTTATTGAAGAGTAATTTGGAATATGTATCAAAAGTTTATGGCTGGGTGCAGTGGCTCATCCCCATAATATGCAGTTTGGGAGGCTGAAGTTTGGGAGGATCACTTGAGGGCAAGAGTTTGGGGCTGCAGTGAACAGTGATTCTGCCACTGCACTCCTGCCTGGGAGACAGAGCCAGATCCTGTTTGGGGAGGCGTGGGGGAGTTTTAAATAATGTGCATACCATTTGATTCAGTTGATAGGTGATCTGATTTTTTTTTTCAGTATTGAAAATCAGTTTTTGGCTCATACTAAATTGATCAATCACTTATTTGCTTTTCTTACTACCTACATTAGGGCAGTAGTGTGTATCTCTTGGCTTGTTGCTTTAATTAACAGCCAATAAACCAGTCATTCAACTAGTATTTTGTCAGTTAATCAGCACACATTTATAGATTTAGCAACGTTAATTATTCCTGCACAAAATAATGTATCATGGGTTCTTTTATAAAATCCCATAGAGTAGCTATAATATTTTTAAACAAAATAGTTTTATTATGTATACATATTTTTTCAGACAAAAATGGGATATATATACACACACTGTTTTGTAAACTGATTTTTTTTTGTTTGTTTTTGTTTTGAGACAAAGTCTCGCTCTGTTGCCCTGGGTAGGGTGCTGTGGTGTCATCGTACCTCACTGCAACCTCAAACTCCTAGGCTGAAGTGATCCTCCTGCCTCAGCCTCCTGAATAGCTAGGATGCCCGGCTACTTTTTCTATTTTTAGTAGAGACAGGGTCTCACTCTTTCTCAGGTTGGTCTCCAACTCCTGAGCTCAAGCGGTACTCCCACCTCAGCCTCCTAGAGTGCTAGGATTGATTATAGGCATGAGCTACTCTGCCTGGCCTTAATTTTTTACTTTTTGTTACGTAGTACTTATTTACTATGTCAATAAGTACAGGTTTATGCTCATCATTTTAGTGACTATAATATTTCATTATATGATTGTACCATAATTTAACCAATTGCTTATTGGTAGACTTTTAGGTTGTTTCCAGTTTTTTATTGTTATAAACAATGTTATTTTATGAGACAGAGTCTCGCTCTGTCTTCCAGGCTAGAATGCAGTGGCATTATCGTAGCTCACTGCAATCTCAAACTCCTGGGTTTGAGCAATCCTCCTGCCTCACCCTCCCAAATAGCTGGGACTACAGGCGTGTACCACCATGCCTGGCTAATTTTTGTATTTCTTTTGTAGAGTCTGGGTCTCACTTTTGCTCGGGCTGGTCTTGAACTCCTGACCTCATGCAGTCTTCCCACCTCAGTCTCCCAAGTGCTAAGATTATAGATGTGAGCCACAGTGCCCGGCCTATGCTAATATTTTGGTTATGCATCATGAGTACTTGTGTGTTTACTTTTTTAGAATAAATTATAAAAAAGATTTGCTGGATCAGATTGTGCCCATTTTAAGGGCTTTTGATATAAGTAGCCCTTTTTTGGTAAAAAGTACCAACTAGTTTGCATTCCTACCAGTAGTATTTGAAAATGTGGAAACATTGAAAATGTTCTTTTCCCTATGCCCTTTCCTATATGGTGTTCTATCATTATTATTTTTGCCCATTTGGTTGGCAAAACTGTTATCTCGTGTTTGCATTTTTCATTATTAGTACAATTGAATATCTTTTCATGTGTTTATTGGCTATTTGTATTTCTTTTGTAAATTTATGTTGTTTGCTCATCTATTAAAGTGTTATTCTTTATCTGCTTTTATTCTTAAAATTCACTTTGTGCATATAATTATATATAAATATTACCTTTACTCTTTTTAATTATTCTATCTTAGGATAACATTTCTCAAGACCTGACTTATGGAGCACTTATAACCTGAGGTAATCATCAGAATGTATGTCTTTCTCCAGCATTCAGATTTCTTAGACTTGCAGAGGATCGATCAATCTGCTACACTTTATAAAATTAGAGAACTGATATTTTGGGGAAATGAAAATTCTTAAAATCTATATTTTGCCTGTTTTCTTTTTGTCTCACTGAATTCCATTGTTTTTTCCCTCTTAATAATCGTAAACTACAATCTTGCTATATTAAGATTGTCTTTCTACAGCTTAACATAATAGATTTTATGAAAGTGTCTTGAAATGTGGTAATTTTGATGTCATAGTACATGTGGAAGCACTTTTAAAATAAGGTGGAAGCCTCACTTGCAAGTGAGGCAAAAAGAATAATCAAGAGGAAAGCAAATAAAATAGATGGAGTAGGCAGAAGTATAAGGAGGCATTTCATCTAGTTTTAAAAACCCAGTGAGATATTGCTTAGTTTCTTCCTCAACTCTTGGGTTTTAGTCTTTTTTGAACCGTTAATTTGAAGCCTATAATGGCTTGAAAATAGATTAGTCTAAATGAAATTTTTGAAATTCTTGATATTATATACATATTCAATAGGGAGCAATGTTCTCTTTAATTTTGTTTTTTAGTTGCAAGCAGATGAACATGCTGCATAAGCTGTAAACTACAAAGATTGAACTTGTGTGGATGTTTTAAAACTGTAATCAAAGCTTTCAGCAGTTATTTTACATATATTTAATGATATGCATAATTATTACTGTGCTACATGGTAATTAAGCTTAAATATGTTTTTAATTATGGTTAATATTAGTTTTCTATAGCCAGGTCTTAACATTTCTGGGGCCAACCTGAAGGAGGAAAAATATATGGCAGGCCAAGAAGTTGTCACAGAAATCTCTGCTGTAGAGAACAGGGAGATAGGCTTTTTGAGCAGGGATTGCTCATAACCTTAGTTTTCCTAATTCTAGAGGCCTCAGACTTTCCTTTTCTCTTCCACCACTCAAGACCATCTACGAGAGGGAGAAATTGGGAAGATTCAGCAACTGTTTTACTTTCTCCAAATAGTTTTCTGCCTAGTCAGTGACACTTGGGATATAGAGGTCCCAGGCATTGATAGTCAATGCACAAAGAACAGTTTTTTTTTCTTCCTTAAGCCAAACCAATTCCAGGTGTCAAGGTGTAAGCTATCATGGGTGCTAGTATTTGAGTTGTCCTGTTAACCTGGGTCTCTGAGAATTTCTGAATCTGAATTTCTCATCTTTTCCCAACATAGACTTTGCACAACAAACACAAGAATAGCCAATGCATGTGAAACAAAATCAAGTAAAACTGAAGTTAATGTCATTACTAAACCAAATAAAAATGTGATAGCTTAGAATTTTCTTTTTTTCTACCAGACCTGCTTTTCGTTTAACCCATACTATCCCAACCCTGGAAAGGTAGGGGCAAGTCAGAAATTCTAAAGCTCAATGGAAATGATAACTGGGAATTATTCTTATTTCTGCTGTGACTTTTTAGGGATGATTTCTATTCTCTGCAGTCTAGCTGTATGTAATGGCCATTTGTTGGTTAAATGTTTCTAATTCAAAGGCTATATCTATGGTATTAAATTTTTGCATGGTCTAAAAAGATGATGTAATATTGGGAAAATTTCCTGGTATTACTTTTATAACCTTGTATTTGTCAGTTCAGTATTGGTTGATAGAGGTAGCATTTGTATCAGCTGTAATTCAGTAATAAAAATACCTAACATTTGATGCTGTGTAACCATTTATGAAGTACTTTTGCATACATTTTCTCATGATTCACTTATACATCATCCCTGAGAGAGAGGTGGTATTGGAATCATTTTCAGGAAGAAAAATTCTGGATTCAAAGAAATTAAGTGATATGTTTACATTCACACAGCTTGTAAGAGGCTTGAATCTATATCTTTTGGTTTATTTTTCAGACGCCTTTCACAGATGGCTTCTGTCAAATCAACTAATGTAAAAATATGCTATTAAGGATTAAAACATAATAAATTTCAAATTCAATAATTTAGGTTATAAGTATAATTGATATCATTTAAATAAAATTTAGGACACAGCTTAAGAGTCTTTCAAAATGGATCAATTACATCTTGTGACAAATGAAAAATTGCCATCATACTTGAGAAGTTAAACCATGCGTTATATAAGCAACTGAGGGAAGAAAAATTTGTCTTTAAATGCTGTGTAAGGATTATTTTAGTATATCTATAACATGAATGATAAAGTAGAAAACCCATATTATATCTTTATGAAGTACCCATGTATTTTTATATATTTGGTCAGTATGATATCTCTCGTGAAAGATTTTAATATGAAGTTCACAGTATTTTAAGAGGAAATGACTAATTGCTCTCATTTTTTAAATAATATTTTTCAGATATTTCAATCAAAGGAAGAAATAGCTCTTCTCCTAAGATGGAATCTGTTGTTTGGGAATGTGGTTGATCAACTTGATTGTTGGCCAGATGTGCCCTATGTAATAAAATGAAAAGAAGAGGCAAGATGATGTCATTTTCCCATATTGTGAAACCAAAAACAAATGCCTTTTGTGAGACCAAGCTAACGAACCTCTGACAGCACAAAGAGTATTTAACTATTTGAAGAACTTTACAGTAAGATATACAAGAAGTACTTTCAAGCTGAGACCTGCAGGTGTGTAAAGATCTAAAATACGTATTGAGTAGGCCCTGATCATCCGAATCTCATTCAGATCGAGGAAGGATGGCTATGAGTTGGATTGTCTTCTATCTTTGGCCCTTGACTATGTTTGTGGGGCATATAGGTGGGCACAGTTTGTTTTCTTGTGAACCTATTACCTTGAGGATGTGCCAAGATTTGCCTTATAATACTACCTTCATGCCTAATCTTCTGAATCATTATGACCAACAGACAGCAGCTTTAGCAATGGAGGTAAGGCTTGATCTATTCTTTGACAATTCTTAGAAAATGACTCTTACATTGTCCTGTCAACTAATCTGATGAATGTGTTTGATAACCGGAGAAGAATACGCTATTTAAATAATATCTTGTACATTTAAAGATTTATATGTTTTGGTTCAGATACTAATAGACTGAAGGATTCATGTTTAGGGAATGTTACTGTTGGCTTTTTTTTTAGACATTACACTTTCTAAAGAATTTTGGAACAGTGAAACATGGGTGATAATAGCCATTCAGAAGTTTAAAATTGTCCAAGTTATGATTACATCTCTTCTGTAATTTGGCTAATATTAATAAAATGTTTGGATAAAGAGCAGAATATGTTATTATTCACAGTTCAGTTGTTAAGTATAACGTGATTTTTAAAAAATAAGTTCTTTTGTTCAACGTTTCGGTTTACAGTATTTGAATTTTTTTTATTTTTTGAGACAGAGTCTCACTCTGTCCCCTGGGCTAGAGTGCAGTAGTGTCATCATAGCTCACAGCAACCTCAAACTCTTGGGCTCAAGCAATCCTCCTGCCTCAGTCTCCCAAGTAGCTGGGACTACAGGCATGTGCCACTGTGCTCTACTAATTTTTCTATTTTTTAGTAGAGATGGGGTCTCACTCTTACACAGGCTGGTCTTAAATTCCTGAACTCAAGCGATCTTCCCTCCTTGACCTTCGCAGAGTTCTAGGATTACAGGTGTGAGCCACAGCACCTGGCCTTGAATTTTCTTAAATACTTAAAATGATTTCCTGGTCATACCATGTTCTTATCAATTTAAAAATAACTCCCATGCAATGAAGAAGTTTTTGTCATGTGAATTATCCATTCTTGATCTCTCAGAATTATGACAATTTGTTGCCTTATTTGAATTTTTCTAATGGTAATTTTTCAGGCACTTCTTAATGATTTTACCTTAGAAACTATGACAGATTAATGGATATAGTTAATAATAGGTTTAAATAAGTGTGTATGTCTGTTTATAATGGTTTCAGAATTGAGGACAAGAATATATTTACCAGATAAGAACTGAGAGGCAGTAAATAGTGGCTGTAAAGAGCATGGGCTCTGGGGTTAGACCAACCTGGATTTCTGTTCTAGCACCAACACTTTCTAGCTGTTACTCTGGCCAAGTTATATGAACTTTCTCACCTTAGTTTCCTTGCTTGCAAAATAGAGCTAATAATAATTGCAGAGGCTTTTGTAAGGTAGAAAATGAAAATACATGTGTAAAGTACTTGGCACATACTAAGTACTCTGTAAGTGATAGCTTTTACCATTTATCCATGTTCTTGTATTAATGTGGCTACATAATTCAGAGGGAAAGCTTTATACTTTAGTTTTTAATCCATTTTTATAGTGCTTTCAGTAAATGGAAGCCTACATATTTTGGAATTCTTCATTTTATAGTAAAACTCAAAGGTTCATTACTTTGAGGTAGACTAGCATAAATCTTTCTGGGAAAATTTGTAGAAAGATTATTGATAGATTTTGAAATGGAGGAGTATCATATATTTCAAATATTTGAAAGTGCTATAGAGATTTAACAAAACATTGTTCTTCCTTTGAATATACAAGGTCTAACTGGTGGAGAGATTTGGTATAGACTGTCAGATTAGCATATATGAAAATAGGTATTGGTTTAATACAATAAGTTGGTTCCAAGCATGATACTCTTTGCTATGTATTATAGCTGTTGATTTTCTCATAAAAATTTGAATTAGAAATACCCTTATTTCTGGTGTCATTATAAGTCATAACTCCTTTGGAAAGCAGATAAGGTAGTGAGAAGCAAGCCATTAAGATGTTTGTGCTGTCTTGGGTTCAACTTTTGACTCTGCCATGTAGTAGGTTTAAGAGTTTGGACAGGTTACTTAACATTCCTGATCTTTGTTTTCTTCATTTGTGAAAGGCAATAATAACAAAAATGCCTTGAAGGCCTGTTAGGATTAAATTAGAGATTTATAAAGTAGCTAGCACAATGCATAGTACACATTAGGTGATTGATTCACAAATGTTAATTCTGTTCCAAATTCCATTTCTAAATTACCTAAAGGAAAGTACTAGAGAGATGTATTTGCTCCAAAGAACTTGCATCCCTAGTTGTAGGTTCATTCATAATGCTAGTATAGTAGGCTCTCTCTACCCTCTTCTCAAATATGCCCAAGTAGTTTAGATATTTTAGTGGCAATGGGGCTACCTCTGTTTGAATTTCAGACGTTCTAGGGAGAGTACCTAAGTGAATAACAGTTTCTAAGAGAAGGCTCTAGTGACTTGAAGTAATGTTGGGGATAGTTGCTTATTGCGTGGTTGTCTTATCAGGACAGTGATGCCACTGACAAAAACAATCATCAGATACAGTTTGAAAGTGTGAAGTTCCTGTAATAGCAAAAGACATGGAAACTCAGCAGACAACACAGCATGCTCAGAGGGGCTGCTGACACCCTCCACCTCTATCCCTCTACTGATCCAGGAGCAAGTAATTGCAGCAGACAGTCCCAGCACATTCTTGAGTGTTCACTGTGATAGTGGTTGAATTGAAAGAGAATTTCCTAGTTATAGCATCTTTCAGCAGGGCCAGGCTTTAAGCCTCCCTTCCATTACTGATGTTTGGTGAGTTAAAATGAATTCCTGGAACAGAATGGTATATGGGCAGTCAGCTAGGTTTGCCAAGGACGAGAAAAAGTGCAGAATGTGGGTTATTTTAAATTTAATTCTTCACAGTCAATAAATTGAATGTTCTTGCATTGTGTCTAGAGGGTTCCTAGTCTGTACTTTCATTGAAATTGGGACATGTTTAAATAAATGGGATAAGTGTCAGTCCATTAAGTTGGAAAAGGTCCTTGCTAATATGTTTCTCTGTCCCTACCTTCCAAAACATGCATATCTATACACTAACACCCATGTTAAATTTTTCTAAATTGTTAACTTGATGTTTATCTTTTTGCCCTGAGTACCAGTGGCTTTTGATAGGAAAAAAAATTTCCTCATTTCTGAGTTTTCTAAGCCAGTTTGAGCTGTCTAAATTGCTAAGTAAATTTTTGGCAACTGTCCAGCATGGAGCAAAAATCAACAAAGTGTCAGTAGCTATCTTTGCTGAGCCACATATTATCAGGTGTTTATGACTCCAGTGGTAGTAAAAGAGATCTGGGCAGGCTTTGCCCCAAACTGAATAATTAAACCAAATTGGATAGGAAGGGAACAGGTTAGTGGAAGAAGCACTGGAAGAGGGATAGAAGACTTGTGTTCTGTCACTAACTAGTTTTTAGAGACCTCTTTGTGTTAGTTTCCTCTAGGAAGTGAATTTTTCTCCTGTCCATTTTATAGGGTTATTGTCAAGATCAAATGAGGCAATTTATATCAAAGAACTTCAAAAAGTTAAAGTGCTGTGTGAATACTGTGTGCCTGTCACCCTGTTCTTTAATTTCAGTTAGTGGATATAGTGAGCAATCTTTAGTCTCTTTGGGAGGTTGATTGCTTGTCTATTCTTTTTTTTCTTTTCCTAGAAACTAGCCCTCCATAGGCAAATCAGAGAAAAAACTGGGATGGTTTGTGTTTGCCTCCTTTTCAATGTTTTCCTTTGTCATTTTTATTAAATATTTTCTATTATTTAAGGTTTTCTTGTAATGGGACCACGGGAAGCTGGCAGTGGGATAGATCCTCATAGGGACACCTAAAAGCTTGAATATCCTTGCTATCTTTTATGGTTCATTAACAACAAAGTATGTTTGAACCAGTCTCCCAGTTATCCAAACTCATATTTTAGCTTTTTTTTTTTGAGACAGAGTCTTGCTCTGTTGCCCTGGCTAGAGTTCAGTGGCGTGATCATAGCTCACCACAACCATGGATTCCTGGGCTTAAGCAATCCTCCTGCCTCAGCCTCCCAAGTAGTTGGGATTATAGACATGTGCTACCACGCCCAGCTGATTTTTTCTATTTTTAGTAGAGATGGGGTCTCACTCTTGCTCAGGCTAGTCTTGAACTCCTGACCTCAAGCAATCCTCCCACCTCGGCCTCCCAGAGTATTAGGATTACAGGTGTGAGCCACTGTGCCCAGCCCATATTTTAGCTTTTTATTTAGGAAACTTTTTATTATGTAAATTTTCAGTTATATGTATATATAGATAGAATAACTTAATTAACGCCATATACCCTTCATCCAGCTTTAAAAATTACCAACTCATAGCTAGTTTTGTTTCATTGTGGCTGCATGCACAACTTTGAAGCAAATCCCAGATAGCAAAATTCCATCCATAAATATTTTGGCACATGTCTCTAAAAAGTAAGCTCTATTTCAAAATATATAAACATAATACTCTCAGTATCATCAAGTATCAAATTAATGTTCAAATTACCCTTGAGTGTTTCACAATTATTTTTCATTGGCTGTTTCAAACCAGGGTTCATACATTGCATTCAATTGGTGTGTCTGATCAGTTGCTTTTTTTTTTTTTTTTTAGAGACAGAGTCTCACTTTGTTTCCCGGGCTAGAGTGAGTGCTGTGTCGTCAGCCTAGCTCACAGCAACCTCAAACTCCTGGGCTTAAGCCATCCTCCTGGCTCAGCCTCCCGAGTAGCTGGGACTACAGGCATGCATGCCCGTCTAATTTTTTCCATATATATTTTTAGTTGTCCAGATAATTTATTTCTATTTTTAGTAGAGACGGGGTCTCGCTCAAGCTGGTCTTGAACTCCTGACCTCAGGTGATCCACCCGCCTCGGCCTCCCAGAGGGCTAGGATTACAGGCGTGAGCCACCGCGCCCGGCCTGATCAGTTGCTTTTAATTTATAGATTTTCCTTCCCTTTCCCTTACTCCTTTTTTCTTGTAATATATTTGTCCTATAGAGTTTCCATAGGCTTTATTTAAGTAGATTCTGGTTTGTTTTGGGGTGTGCTTTTTGGGGGGGAGAATACTTCATAGGCAGTATAACATACTCCTCCCAGGAGGCACATATCAGATTATTACTCTTTTTATAATGTTAGCAGCCATTGATGATTTCCTGGATCGATAATTTTTCTAGGGATTTGAGAAATGGTGATTTTCTAATTCACTTTCTTCGTTTCTCAGCTGGAATACCTTATAAACAGAAACTTCCTCTCATTAACTATTTGTTACTCTTATGTACAGTTTATATAAGAAAGGATAAATACTTGCTTGTTCCTCTTTATTTATTAGTTTTTAGAATAATGAATTGATTCCCAAGCATCCTCCAAATGTGACCAATGAAATTTTTTTTTTTAAGTTTCATTATTAACTCATGGATTAACATGTTTGATGTGTTTTTAATCTGCCATAGTTATTGGGGCTCAGAATGTTCCATCTTTGGTAGTAGGATCCTCTACATGGTAGCTTCTGAGTGTTTTTGACACTATTCCTAGAGGTCTTTTGCTTTCTGGTATGATCCAAGTTTACTTCATAACATTCTGCCTCAAACCTTGAATTATCAGTTTCTTTAGGGAGCACTGGTTCCTTTTAACTGGAAATGATCTTAGACTACTATCTGTGTGCTAAGCCTATTGATACTAAGCTAGTCATTTTTAGACCTTTTCCTAGACCGAGTTAGTAAATAGCTTTTTTTTTTTAAGAGAAAATCCTCATGAGTTTATACTGATACTTTCAAATAATATTGCAACGTTTTTATTTAACATCTTTAAATTTATTTTTATTTCTCATACTGAAGCTTTATTCACATGTAGTTTCAGAATAATAATAGCAATATTATTATTAACAGTATGATTACTGAAGGCAGTTTTAAGATTTGTTTGTACTTCTTTTTGTCCTTAGGGATGTATCTCCCCAAGGATGTACAGTCAAATTATTGTGTTTTAAAGTCACTTAAATACTTTTTCTCCATGTAAACTCAATGCACAGTTAGGTTCGTATGTTTCATTTTATTTTTAAGGAATGACGTTAACAGAATTTTTTTATTTAGCTGGGCATAGTGGCTCATACCTGTAGTCTGAGCTACTTGGGAGGCTGAGGCAGGAGGATCTCTGGAGCCCCAGGAGTTGGAGGTTGCAGTGAGCTATGATCGCACCGCTGTAGCACTCCAGCCTGGACAGAGAGCAAGATGCTGTCTCTTAAAAAAAAGAAAAAAAAAAGTCATTGCCAAACCCTTTCCCAGAGGATCAAATCTAAAGCATGATAGGCATTCACAAATTGGCTCCAACTTTTTCTCCTAGCTTCATTACTCTTCAGAATCTCTGTTCATCACAGTTGCACAGAACTTCTTAGCACTCCTTAAATCTGCCAAGTCTTTGCAAACGCTGTCTCTGCCTGGAAGGCTCTTCCAATATCCTCTTTGGTGATACCTTATTTAATTTTTAAGGCCTAGTTTAGATGCTATTTTCTTGTGAAACCTGGGATGCCCAGAAGTTAGTGACTGTCTTACTCATACTTATCAGTATGTTCTATATGTACCTCTATTTTAGTGTCTATATTATTCTGTTGGAATTGTTTACATTTTTATTTTTCTACAAGAATTTTAACTCCTTGAAAACAGAGCTTGTCCTATTCATCTTTGTGTGCTTTACACATATTAACTGCTAAATATATATTTGAATTCATGAACCTTATAAACTATAAATCTCTTAGAGGTGGCAGTAGTCATAGTTTTGGTGCTGTACCTAAGCTTTGAATCTCCTGGGGTTGTAAATAGTAGTATGGTTGGTGGGGATGGTGATGGTAATTATAATACTAAGGTTACCGCATACCTTTGAACACTAGTATTTTACTTTACTTTTTTTTTTAATCAAAGTGACTTAAAGCTTTCAACATTATGTGTTTGCATTTATAAGTGATACAATTAAGCAAAGGAATAAAGCAATACAACTTTCCTGTCTCTAAGCCTTTAATGTTCCTTCTGCGTAAATACCCTCCATCTTTGTTTGTCAGAACTCTGTTGTACTTGATCCATTGTTAAGTAAAAAGGAGGGGGGATAGATAAAAAAACATTATGTATGGTATCATCTTGGTTTTGTTGGGGGAAAAGAATGCATGTTGATGAAGAGTAAGCGATTTGGTAGGATTTTTACCAACGTCAACAGTGGTTGTTCCTGAATTCTAAATTAGCACAGTTTATTTGTGTTTTCTATATTCTTCATTTTTATTTGTATTTTCTGATTTTTCCATAAGAAACACATTGTGCTTTTAAAATAGCAAAATTAGTAAAGCAATTTTATTTTTAAAAATCTCAACTGTTCTTTTTTTGTCTAGTTCCCAGTGTAGGGCCTAACATTTAGTATTTATTAAACATATTTTGATTAAATGACTACAACAAATGAAGAACTTGGTAAATGCCACAAAATAGACAAAATAGTAAGAGGTTTCAAAGAGAGAAGGATCACAAATGGGGGGGGCAGTCAGTGAAAGCTTCAAGTTGCAGGTGGTATTTGAATGAACCTTGAAAGACTGATTTTTGTTGTTCTAAGAGAATAGTATAATGTACTCCCATGCAATAATAACTATTAACGGTTTGTGGATAGGCTTTTTAAAAAATGAACTTTCTTTTATTATATTAATATTTATTCATAGAATTCATGTTTTAAATCTTTAGAATACATGTATTATCCAGAAGATCTACTTTCCTATTATTTTTTGTTGAGATTAATATTAATAAGGTAGTTTTCTGTAAACACACAATATCTAGTGAAGTGGCTTGAGAAGCCTGTTGTGTGAAGGGGGAAACCAGGCAAGAACCTTGTAAGTTGCAAAGGGTACATACAAGTAGTGGAGAATGAATTGCACTTGGTCATTTCTGACTTTAGGGAAAAAAATGGTAGTTTTAATTGATTTTCTTGTGTGACAAATCACTTTAAAGAAATACCTTAAAAATACTTGTTTTAAATTAAATTAGTAAATGTAGTAGAATTTGGTTTGTAAAGTTTTATCTTCTGAGACAGACCATAATTCAGAACTGTCCATGATATTGTAAATATTAAAAGTTTACTTCCAAAAGAAAAGTCAGATTTATGGATTGCTCTGGGAACTTTGCTTTTGCTTATGAAGAAAAATATGCCTCTGTGGTAATGGCAAATTTCTGCAAACTCACAGAAAGACTATTGGAAAGTATGCTATCGTGGGGCGTTTTTAAAAATTAAGATTTGTAAAAGAAATCTATGGGATTAAAGCTGTTTTTGTAAACCTAGAGGTTTTTAAATATAAAATGATTCTTAAAGTTTTGGACCTTTTCTCATTAAGCATTGTATTGTTACAAAAAGATTTTTAAAAGGTTTTATTTTTAATCACTTGAAGTTATTTTTAAAAGTTCTTTTTGAATAATTTTTAATTCTAATTTGGATCTGAAATAGCTATGAGTACCATTTTTGAAGTTACAAGAGTATTCTACATTTGGTTTCACATTTAGCGAATTTAGTCATAATATTCCCAAACCCAGTAGGGTATGGTTTCTATGGTTACCAGACCCTTTGTACAGTGACAAAGGTTGGAATTCTGATTCTCATGACTCAAATTTTGGCCTTTGACTCTGTCCCTTTTGCACACCCTTGCTAAGCTTGGGCTGTTGCTATGCTTGAAGGCTTGTCAGCTAGCAGGTTCCTATGGTAACAGGAATGGAAATTTGAAAGAAGAAAGAGAATGGGAGCACAAAGGCTTGGTTCATTTGAATTTGAACAAAGAATGGAAGGTTCCCTGTAGTGCACCTTTGTTGTAGAAACCAGAAATTTAATTTTAGAAAGTTACTTTCCAGTTTGTAAACTTCCTATATCATGGTCTTGATTTAGTGAACAAAAGTATTACTGTTTAGGGAACTACTCAGTAAGATTCTTTTAAAATCCAATCAGCTAAAGTTCCTTTTTTCTACTTCATACAACTTTAATAGTATTCCTTATGTTATACATTTGTTCTCAACTTTTCAGTATTCAGGCTACCTTATTTAATTTAGATTTTGCTGAGGTTAAAAATTGTTAAGGTTAAAATCAAGGCAATTTGCTTATTTGAAAAGTATTAATATTTTGATTTGTTTTTATATAACAGCTTTATTGAGATAAAATGTGTGTACAATAAACTATGCCCATTTGAAGTGTTCAGTTGGAGTTTTGACAACCTGTGAAACCATCAGCACAATCAAGATATAGAACATTTCCATCACCTCAAAAGCTTCCTTATATCCCTTTGTAGTCCATCTCTTTCTCTACCCACTGCTCCAAGCAACCACTGATCCGCTTTCTGTCATTGTTGGTGGCTGCGGACTGGTATGGTCCATGATCTGTTAAGAACCAGGCCTCACAGCAGGAGGTGAATGGCAGGTCAGCCAGTGAAACTTCATCTGTATTTACAGCTGTACCTCATAACTTGCATCACCGCCTGAGCTCTGCCTCCTGTCAGATCAGTGAACCCAGAATATGGTCAATTTTGGAAAAGATTCAGTGTGTGTTAACTAGGGTCCAGTCGTTGTTGGGTGCCATGATTATAAATATGTCATTTAGGTCAGATTTGTAATTGGGTTGTTTAGATTTTTTTATATTCTTACAGAATTTTTCTCACTCTTCAGTCACCTGTTGAGGAAAGTATAGCACTTTGTGGATTTATGTATTTTCCCTTATAGTTGTTTTGTGTTTTTGTTTTTTGGTTTTTTTTGAGACACAGTCTCACTTTGTTGCCCAGGCTAGAATGAGTGCCGTGGAGTCAGCCTAGCTCATAGCAACCTCAAACTCCTGGGCTCAAACAATCCTCCTGCCCCAGCTTCCCGAGTAGCTGGTACTATGGGCGCTTTGACACCATGCCTGGCTAATTTTTTCTATTTTTAGTAGAGATGGGGTCTCGCTCTTGCTCAGGCTAGTCTAGAACTCCCGACCTCAAGCAATCCTCCTGCCTTTGCCTTCCAGAGTGCTAGGATTACAGGCGTGAGCCACCGTGCCCAGCCTAGTTTTGTCAATTTTCGATTAAAATAGTTTGAAGCTATGTTAATTGGTGCATATATGTTTAGATTTGCTTTTTAGTGTTGGTGAATTGATTCTTTTGTTTTATCTTTATGAAATGACCTTTATCTCTAGAAACACTTCTTGTCATAATGTCTGTTCTTTCTTTGGTTGGTTTTGCATTGTTTGTAATTTACCTTCCTTTTACTTTTAACCTGTTTGTGTTCTTATATTGAAACCATGTTTTCTGTAAGCAGTTTTTTTCCTGTTTTTCTTTTTACCTAGTTCAACAATTTTACTCTTTTACTTAATAGATTTTATAGTTACTGATTTAACGTAGTTACTGATCGACTTGGGTTTATATCTGCCATCTTACTATTTGATTTTAATTTGTCCAAAGCATTTTTCATTCTTTTATCTAGCCTGCCTTTGTATGATTCTGTTTCACTATTATCGTGTTAGTTGCACATTCTTTTATTGCTTACCCTAAAAATTATGGTATGTACCTTTGACTTAGAACAGTCCAATAGAAATAATTATTTAAGCCACTCCTCCATTAGTGCTCCTCTGACTCTATCTTTTCCATTTTATTATTGCACATATTAATTTTACATGTATCTAAAGATACTACTTTTGTTGGCAGAGTGTTCACTTATACTCTCCCATATTTTCACCCCTTTCATTGCTCTTAATTCCTTTTGAGTTTTCATCTTAGATCATTTTCCTTCTGTCTGAAGAACTTTCGAGCATTCCTTTTAGTTCAGGTTTGCTGATGACTAATTCTTTTTTGTTTTTGTCTATCTAAAAATGTCTTTGCCTTCATTGGTAAAGAATATTTTCACTGGCTGGAGAATTATAGGTTGGCAGTTATTTTCTCTTAGTTTTTAAAATTAGTCATTTCATTGTTACCTGGTTTTTTGAAGTCAGCTCTGAGTGTTATTGTTGCCTCCCTGAAGGTAATGTGTCTTTTTTTTATACTGCCTTTAAGATATTTTTCTTTAGTTTTCAACAATTTAAACAAGATATGCTTAGGTGTGGTTTTCTTGTATTTATCCTTCTTGGGGTTTGCAGAGTTTCTCAGATCTGTGGGTGGTTGTCTTTAATCACTTTTGGAAAATCCTCAGCCATCATCATTACATTATGTATTTCCTCTGCCTCATTTTCACTCATTTCCCCTTTTGAGATTGCATATGTCAGGCCTTTTACATGCCTTGTAGGCACATTTCTATTTTTTTTTGTTATTTTTTGGTCTGTGAGCTGCTTTCTGTTCGAATATTTTCTATTGCCTTGTTTTCTGTTTCGCCATTCCTATCTTTTGATATATGTAGTGAGTTCTTAATTTCATTAATTATATATTTTAATTATAGAGTTTCCATTTGATTCTTCTAATAGATTCTGATTTTTTGATGAATTTTTTTGAATCTTTTTTTCTTGAAGATACTAGTCATAGTTGTATACAGGCTCATCTGTTAACTCCAATAGTTGGGTCACCACAATGTATTTTTTTCCTTGGTTTTCAGTTGAATTGCCCTGTCTCTTGGCCCAGTAATTTTTAACTGAGTGCTAGACATTATAAAATATTGATGAGATTCCAGATGATGTTATATGACTGCAGAAAAGGTTCATACTTTTTTTGGCTTAGCAGATAAATGGGGGCAGATTACTTTAATTCAGTCAGGGACTAAGCTGAGTTGAGGCTGGGTTGCAATGTTGGTAGGTCTCTCTCCCTCTGATTAGTCTCTGCTACTAGGGTATAGTCATTCAGGACTGAATGACTCCTGAAAGTCTTATATGTTCAGTTCCTCTGCAGGGCTTGAACTGTAATTCTCGTCTCCTCAGCCTGATAAGACTGCCAAAATCTCCACTCTACTTTTCAGAGACTTTCTGCTTAGCTTCTTAGCCTCCTTCCCTGTGCAGCTTCAGAATTTTAAAATATCCTGAAGGGAAAACTGACTCTGTGTCAGGCTTACATCCTTCACACTTCCCCTTCTCACTTAGATCTTGTTCCTTTCATTTCCAATTTTGTTTCTGTAGCCTCTCAAGACCACCTAAAGCTCTGCTGGTTTCTCAGTTCTCTAGCACCGGCCTAGGCAAAGCTTGATTCTCAGCCTCTTCCTGTATTCCCTGATCAACCAATGCTTCCTTGGAGAAGTGGCTGCGTTTACCAGGCCTCTTGTCTTTTCTTCCCTGCTATTTGGATTCTTGGTCCCTCTCATTCTTTTGCTTTAACAATTCTCTAATAGCTTTAAATAGATAACTTAAAACTTTCTGTCTCTCTTTTTAAGTTCTTGATGGAAACATTGGTTTACCACAAAGTTCTCCATCATACTTGGAAGTGATAGTCATGTATAGTTTGTTATATATCAGTTATTACATCTTTATAGTTAACTTCTTTGACATCAGTTTCTTTTACTCTTGATTTTTTTTATTGCATTATGTATAGGAGACCTCTGGAAAATATTACACATCAGTGTAGAAATAAATTGATTAGAAAGGCCTGGTGAAAATTTCTATAACCAGTTCAAAATCAGCAGTGACTTAAACTATCGTATAAACAAGTAGAAAAAATATTCGGTAATCAAAAGCCCAGGTGCACATTTCTTGGGATATTTTATCTATTCCTGTCGTTATGATTATTTTAGTATGGTTTTATGTTTGGGGCCACTATTTTTGTTTCCTTAATATTATTAATAGCTTACAGTGTTAGCTCTGTTTACTTCGTGTGATTTCAGAGTTTAAAAAACTCTGTTTAGAAAGTTTTTTAATATGTAAAAAGAACAAGAAGATTTGAGCGAAAGGTGAGAGACCCTTCTCTACTTCCAACTTCTCAAATAACTGCTGTGTTATTACTGCTGTGTACCACTGTCTTAGTGTGTATTGCTATGCAATACTACTCATCTTCTCCTCTCTCCTTTCTACCTTTTACTTCTTGTCATCTCTTTTCCTGTTGATATTTGTTAACGGAAGAAAATGTAGATATTGAAATACATAAAAGGAAGAAAACTAAAATCTCTTGTAATCCTACCACCAATCCCTAATCATGCTTTTGAGCATTTGGTACATATCTTTTGAGGATTTTTTTGTGTAAAAATGGGTCATATTGTTAGTGCTTCTCAGACCTGACTCTTCAGTAATATCATCTGTAACACCTAAAATATACACATAGATTCTGGGATACACCTCACGTTTAACTAAATCAGAATCTTTAGGCATAGGGCTAAGAGGAGTTTATTTAAAAAAAATAAATAAATAAAAACCTCCAGAAATGTTTAGTAGCCCTCAGAAATTATTTTAAATGAAAAAAATGAATGTTGCAATTTTACAGGACACTTTAACTTGTTTACAATGTTTTATCTAATTATTCACTTTTAACTTTTTCCTAGCCATTCCACCCTATGGTGAATCTGGATTGTTCTCGGGATTTCCGGCCATTTCTTTGTGCACTCTATGCTCCTATTTGTATGGAATATGGACGTGTCACACTTCCCTGTCGTAGGCTGTGTCAGCGGGCTTACAGCGAGTGTTCAAAGCTCATGGAGATGTTTGGTGTTCCTTGGCCTGAAGACATGGAATGCAGTAGGTGCGAAAATTATAGATTTTCATGGATAATTTCTTATGTTGCAGTATGTTTTAAATTACTTCCCTTCTATTTCATCTGTTTTAGGAACTTTTTTGAAGTATATGTATTAGCCATGAAATTTGAACAGTAGTTTCATGGTCTCAGAATTGTTTATTTCCTTAGGAATTTGGAAGCACTAAACGAAGAAGAAACATTTTTTTTTTTTTTTTTTTTTGAGACAGAGTCTCACTCTATTGCCCAGGCTAGAGTGAGTGCCGTAGAGTCAGCCTAGCTCACAGCAACCTCAAACTCCTGGGCTCAAGCGATCCTTCTGCCTCAGCCTCCCGAGTAGCTAGGACTACAGGCATGTGCCACCATGCCCGCACCATGCCCGGCTAATTTTTTCTATATATATTTTTAGCTGTCCATATAATTTCTTTCTATTTTTAGTAGAGACGGGGTCTCGCTCTTGCTCAGGCTGGTCTCAAACTCCTGACCTCGAGCAATCCGCCCGCCTCTGCCTCCCAGAGTGCTAGGATTACAGGCGTGAGCCACTGCGCCCAGCCAAGAAAACATTTTTGTGAAGAAATTTTTAAAAGAAATTAAGAAATACTTAAGTCATTTAGTTGATTTTTCCTCTTTAAAACATTTTTTTCCGGATTATAAAAGTAGTGTCATTTATGAGACACTATAAAATACAGAGAAGAAAATAATCATTTATTACCTCACTGTGGGGGCTTTATTTTCAAAATACCTCTATGATTTAGATGTGGTAATGCCTAGGGTAGTTCCGTCAGTCCTTTTTTTGTGCGTCAGATGCTTTTGAAATTATATCCAATATATGGACTGTGAGTATTTCTTAAAGATTTGAGGATTTGAGGCCGGGCTTGGTGGCTCATGCCTGTAATCCTAGCACTCAGGGAGGGAGGATCTCTTGAGGGCAGGAGTTCGAGACCAGCCTGGCCAAGAGTGAGACCCCATCTCTACTAAAATAGAAAAAAAAAATAGAAACAAAAAATTAGCTGGACGTGGTGGTGAGCACCTGTAGTTCCAGCTACTTGGGAGGCTGAGGCAGGAGGATCACTTGAGCCCAGGAATTTGAGGTTGCCATGAGCTAGGCTGACGCCACAACACTCACTGTAGCCTGGGCAACAAAGTGAGACTCTGTCTCAAAAAAAAAAAAAAATAAGGATTTGTTTGTTAGACATTCTTATAGTTTTATATGTGTGAACATTATTAGTAGTTAATATGCTATTTTATATAATTACTCTATTGTATTCTCAAATATTTCAAGGGTAAAGAATAATAAGGTGAACACTTATATACCTTTTATTATCTAGCTTTGTCCAATCTTAACGTTTTGTAATATTGGCTTCAGGTTTTGTTTTAAGAAATAAAACAATATAGAGTTGAAGGTTCTTCCTTGTTACCCATCTTGATCTGATTCCCTTCTTTTTTCTCCAAGAGTAAGGTAATTATTATGTTGAATTTGTTGTTAATCGTTCTCATGTTTGTTTTTATACTTTTACTACATATATACATATCCATAAAAACATAATTTTTTTTGCATGTATCTATGTTTATATCTGTAGGTCTGGTTCATTCCTTTTAATTGCTATGTAATAGCCAATTGTATTAGTATCCTATAGTTATTTAGCCATCTTCTACTGATGGTCATTTAGGTATTATTCATATAAGGGGGTTTTTTTATTATTCATATAAGCAACATTCTTTTTTTAAAATTTATTTATTTTTAAAATTTTAATAGATTTAGGGGGTACAAGTTGATTTCCATTACATGTATACATTGTAATACTGGTGGGGTCTGTTGGTATACCTGTCACCTGAGTAGTATACATTGTACCTCAAAGGTCATTTTTCATCCCTCACTTCTTCCCACCTTTCCCCCTTGGAGTCTCCAGTGACCTTTGTACTACTCTATGTGCCCTTTGTAGCAATAGTTTAGCTCCCACTTGTAAATGAGTATGCGTGGCATTTTTTTTTTCCCTGTTCCTGAGTTACTTCACTTAGGATAATGGCCTCCAGTTCCATCCAAGCTGCTGCTGAAGACATTATTTCATTCTTACTGCTGAGTAGTACTCCATGGTATAAATATACTGCATCTTTATTATCCACTCATCCACTGATGGGCACTTAGGTTGATTCCAAATCTTTGTGATTGTGAATTGTGCTGAGATAAACATACAAGTGCAGGTATCTTTTTGATAGAATGATTTCTTTTCCTCTGGGTTGATAACTAGTAGTGAGATCGCAAGACTGAATGGTAGATTTACTTTAAGTTCTTTGAGAAATCTCCATACTGACCTCCATAGAGGTTGTACTAATTTACGTTCCCACCAACAGTATATATGTTCCCTTTTCACTGCATCTGCACCAGCATCATAAGCAACATTGTTTTCTCATTTACGTTTAAAAGTAATTTTGTTTGCTATTTGGCAGTAGCCCTTGGAGGTAAGGAAGGCAGGTGATGTTACTCTCATTTGACAGATAGAACAACTTAAGAAATAAAGCATGTACAGTAAATCTTCACTTAATATTGTTGATAGGTTCTTGAAAACCATGATTTTAAGCAAAATGACATATAATGAAACCCAATTTTTCTCATCAACATGTAACAAAATGACATTGAACAAAATGGTGTTATTCGAGGACCTGCTATATGTTGTTTTGCTTAAAGGCACAGGTTATAACAACCTATCAACAACATTAAATGCAGACTATTATATTAGCTTCTTGTAGTCAATTCATGGACATTTTGCTTCCTCATATTTCTCTGTTTCCCACCTATTTGACTTATTATCCAGCCCCATCTGTTTATCTAGTCTCTCTTCAAACACCTGGAGGTGCCCTCTTTTAGAAGTCTGTAAATTGTTATAAAACAACAGTTGTGAATTGCCTGAGCAGGAACCTTATTTCATGTTTCTTGTATTTAACTCCCTTTGTTTAGAGGTCTCTTAATTTAGTAGCTTACATATAAATATAAAAATCTTTTTATAAAATCTTTGTTTTGGTAGTATTAAACCTATTTTATGTGTTCACTATAGCATAGGATTGCCTAACTTTGAAATCTTAAATTCTGGTAAAGTGATCTTTCATAGCAACCTTTCATTCTTCCACATCTCTCATATCCTTGTTCCTACTGTACCTGCTGTCTTAGTCTGTTTGTGCTGCTGTAACCAAATACCACAGTTTGGATAATTTATAAACAATAAAAGTTTATATCTCACAGTTCGGGAGGCTAGGGAGTCAAGGTGCTGGCAGGTTGCATGTCTGGTGAGGGCTGTCCTCTGCTTCCAAGATGGCACTTTGTTGCTGCATCTTCTAGAGGGGAGGAGCATTGTGTCCCAGGGAAACCTGCAGCCTTGGGGCCACATGTGGCCTTCTGGATTCTTGAGTGCAGCCTTCTGACTGAATCCAAATTTTATAGAATAAATCCTTTTATTAAAGGTATGTGTCCTTTTAGTAAGGGACAGTGTGTCCTCACATGGCAGGAGAGCAAGAGGGACAAACTCTCTTTGAAGCCTATTTTATAAGGGCATTAATCCATTCACTTCCTAAAAGGCCTCACCTCTTAATGCCATTACAATGGGGATTAAGTTCTATTTTGAGTCTAGGCTAAATTCAGGACTATGAGGTAGTTAAAGGAAAGCAAAAAGTAACTTTTAGCTATTCTCCTGGAACTATATAGCTGTGCCTATACATTTTCATACTTTGAAATCTTACTCTAAGCTGTGTCCTAAATAAATACTCTGTATATATTGCTATGCTTGACTTTGTTGTTGTTGTTCGAGATGGGGTCTCTGTCACCCAGGCTGGAGGGCATTGTCATGATCATGGCTCATTGCAGCCGCAAACTCCCAGGCTCGTATGCTTGACTGTTTTAAGAGTGCTGCTTTCGAAAGCAAACCATATCATTTTTTGACAACTATGGAAAATCTAGTTGTATGGCCCACAAACAAGATATCACCATTTATTTTCCTACTTATTGCAGTTGCCCCCCACCCCCACCCCACACCAAGGACATAGGAATAAATAAGGTCATGGGTGCTAAATTTGGAAATCCAAATCATTAGGTGTCAGTAGATTTCCCCGTAAGTAAAAATGGTTCTCATCTTATGTGTTTCTTTTAGGTTCCCAGATTGTGATGAGCCGTATCCTCGACTTGTGGATCTGAACTTAGCTGGAGATCCAACTGAAGGAGCTCCAGTGGCAGTGCAGAGGGACTATGGTTTTTGGTGTCCCCGAGAGTTGAAAATTGATCCTGATCTTGGTTATTCCTTTTTGCACGTGCGTGATTGTTCACCACCTTGCCCAAATATGTACTTCAGGAGAGAAGAACTGTCATTTGCTCGCTATTTCATAGGATTGATTTCAATCATTTGCCTCTCTGCCACGTTGTTTACTTTTTTAACTTTTTTGATTGATGTCACAAGATTCCGTTATCCTGAAAGGCCTATTATATTTTATGCAGTCTGCTACATGATGGTATCATTAATTTTCTTCATTGGGTTTTTGCTTGAGGATCGAGTAGCCTGCAATGCATCTAGCCCTGCACAGTATAAGGCTTCCACAGTGACCCAAGGATCTCATAATAAAGCCTGTACCATGCTTTTTATGGTACTCTATTTTTTCACTATGGCTGGCAGTGTATGGTGGGTAATTCTCACCATCACGTGGTTCTTAGCAGCTGTGCCAAAGTGGGGTAGTGAAGCTATTGAGAAGAAAGCATTGCTATTTCATGCCAGTGCATGGGGCATCCCCGGAACTCTAACTATCATCCTTCTAGCGATGAATAAAATTGAAGGTGACAATATTAGTGGCGTGTGTTTTGTTGGGCTCTACGACGTTGATGCATTGAGATATTTTGTTCTTGCTCCCCTCTGCCTATATGTGGTAGTTGGAGTTTCTCTCCTCTTAGCTGGCATTATATCCCTAAACAGAGTTCGAATTGAGATTCCGTTAGAAAAGGAAAATCAAGATAAATTAGTGAAGTTCATGATCCGGATTGGTGTTTTCAGTATTCTTTATCTCGTACCACTCTTGGTTGTAATTGGATGCTACTTTTATGAGCAAGCTTACCGTGGCATCTGGGAAACAACATGGATACAAGAACGCTGCAGAGAATATCACATTCCATGTCCGTATCAGGTAAGGGAAACCTTATTATAAATTTCAGAATGTATGATAGTAAAATGAAAGCATATTATAAAGAACTATTCTTAACTATTTTTTAGAAAACTTCATGAACCTGAAACCTGTACATTAAAAATTTAAAGGGAACATGATTAACAAATATGTTATAGTAAATATGTAATGCACATATTTATATAGACATCTTCATTTTAAAAGATGACTTGTAAGTCTAAGCTATGGGCTTTTAAGCAGTTTACTTCTGTTACACAAAAGCATTTTTTGCATGTTGATTTTTTTTTTTTTAAGAAGTCTGCAGGTTTGTGCGGGAGAAGCACTTTACCAACTCTAATAAAAAGGTGCTATCTTTCTATGGGAATTTTACTGATGTTCATATTAGGAATTAATTGTTTTAACAGTTTTGCAAAACTGATAGAATGCAGTTACACAAATATACAAACTCTTAATGGTCTTGGTTTTTCTTCTTTGCATACTGGATATTTTGGGATTCATCTTTGAGTTTAAAGAGTTCAGAGCCTCTGATTGTCCTAGAATCATAGGATTTTAGATCTAGAAAGAACTTTAGAGATCATTCACTCAGGTTCCCTCTATAATTTCGAGTTCTTAAACATCTAGCACCTCATTGGAAGCTTTGAAATGTCAAGTCACTTGCTCATGCTTAATAAATGACCAGCTGGGACTGAGTCTTAGATGAGGAATATAGTCTAGGAAAATAGTTCAGAGGAGTTAATGCAAAGTATTTCTCTCTCCCATCTCCCATAGGAGGATCTCCCATCCTCCTGTGCCCTTAGCAGTTACCCTCCTTTCATCCTTTTAAAACAAGTTTTCTTGTAAGAGCCTGACTTGGTGCCTCCTAGTCATCATGTCCTAGGTTTCCTATTCTGAGTGTACCAGCCACCTTTCCATTTCCCCCAACCCATGTGTTACTTTAACACCTTTTAAGTACCTTTGGTAAAGTACTTATGTATTATAGATTACTTCTGTTTGCTAGTCACTTTCCGCTAGACAGTGAACTCTTTGAAAGCAAGAACTTTTTTATTTTTTGAATACATATTCTGTAGGTCAGTAGATGATAGCAATGAGAATGTAGGTATATAGATTGAGAAGAAGCAATATTTTTAAGAAATGGTAACAGTGTTACTGGGAACAAGGAGTATGGGGTTGGCAGGTAGGAAATGCTCATATAGAACACTGAGAATGCCAATTTCTCTTTTACTTTGTGGTGTAAGTTCATTTTAACTGCAGTAGAGTATGCTATTATATAAATATACTGCAGTTTATTCACTCATTCTTCTGTTGATGGACATATAGTTCCCCGTTGTATTGTTACTGTAAACCATTCTGCAGTGAAGATTCTTGTAATACCTCATTCCTTGCATATGAACAAGAGTTTCCATGGATTGTATACCAAAAAGTGGAATTTTGGCATTGTAGGATATAAGCATCTTCAACTCAAGTGATTATTTTAATTTATACTCATGCCAGAGTATAAGTTTCCCATTTCTCCTCATTTTGGTGCTTTTAAGTTTTTGCCAGCCTTTGAAATAGTTATCTCAATTCTGTAGTGGTTTACAATTCTCTTATTACTAGAAAGGTTGAGTGTGTTTTCTTATTATGTTTATTGGGGTTTCTCTTCTGTAATTCACCTGTTACCTTTGTCCATTACTCTGTTAGGTTATTTGCTTTTTGTTGTCTAAATATTATTAGTATTAATTCTTTGTCAGTTATTTGAATAACAGAGCATAGCTTGTCTTTTTACTTTATTAGTGCTTTCTTCCGTGTTTTAAGATATTCTTCCTTGCCTCTGAAGTCATAAAAAGTGGTCTGCCATATTTTTTTCTAGCAGTTTCTACAGTTCACTTTTTTGATTCATATCACTAATCCCTTGAAATTTATTTTTGTCAATATTGTATGGAACAATTTTATTTTTCCGTATGGATAAGCAGTGTGCTTTCTGCATCATTTATCAAATAGTCCATCCAAATTTTAATGTAGCCTCTGTCAAGTTTTATTCTTAGGCCCTCTCATTCATGTAACCACGTGTCAATTCCACATTTCATCTACCTTGTTCTTCAAAATTAGTTTAGCTATTCTTGGTACTTTGCTCTTCCATGTGAATTTTAGAGTCAATTTTTCATGAAAAACACTGTCAGGATTTCGATTGAATTTTTTTTCAATTTATAAATGAATCTGAGGAAAATTGTTATTTTTGCAAAACTAATTTTAATATTTTCTTGTTTATACTTTTATTCATTTGTTCCTAGATACCTTAGTTTTTGTTACAGTTGTGAATGGGATCTTTTCTCCATTACACTTTTTTAATTTGTTATGGCTGGTGTACAAAAAAATGCCATTGATTGATTTTATATATTGATCTTATATCAAACATCCCTGCTGAACTTTTTTATTAGCTCTGTGTATAGATTCTCTTAGATAATCTTTGTAGAAATTCCATTGTCTGCAAATAAGGACAGATTTGTTTCTTGCTCACTTTCCATTTCTTACATTTCATATGAGAGCTGTCTGTTCTTTGAAAGGATTTGCACATTTTCCTGTAAAACCCTGTCTTCATATCTTTGAAGTAAGAGGAGAGAAGTTGTGAAAGACACTATGTTTTTAAAAATTATTATTTGAATATCTTTAATAGTAATGGCTTTATTCTTGAGGCATTTTTGGTAATTTATATTTTTGTGGAAAATTATTTCATCTAACTTTTCGAATACATTGGCATAAGTTCATTTTTTAAAAGTTCTTAGGCTGGGCATGATGGCTAGGCTGTGAGCTAGGCTGATGCCATTGCACTCTGGCCTGGGAACAGAGCAAGACTGTTTCAAAAAAAAAATCTAGTAAAGCAAAGTAATTCTAAAGAAAGCAATGGGCATGAAATAAGACCAGAAATAATTGATTAAAAAGATAATCCTTTAGCAAGATTGATCAAGGGGAAGAAAGATATACATTAGAAGCAAAGAAGAAAACACTAAAACCTTTTTTTTTTTTTTTGAGACAGAGTCTTACTCTGTTTCCCGGGCTAGAGTGCCGTGGCATCAGCCTAGCTCACAGCAACCTCAAACTCCTGGGCTCAAATGATCCTCCTGTCTTAGCCTCCCAAGTAGCTGGGACTACAGGCATGTGCCACCATGCCTGGCTAATTTTTGTTTCTTTTCCTATTTTAGTTGCCTGGCTAATTTCTTTCTATTTCTAGTACAGATGGGTCTCACTCTTGCTCAGGCTGGTCTTGGACTACTGAGCTCAAGCAATCCTCCTGCCTCTGCGTCCCAGAGTGCTGGGATTACAGGTGCGAACCACTGTGCCCAGCCTTAAATTCTTGAATTGAAAGCTTAACTTGTGTTTTGTCAATACTTCCTAATTTTTAAAATGCATTTTTTAATAGTTACTTTAAATTTAACCAAAAGACCGTTACTAATCAATTTGGTCATGCACACTGTCTCACAGACTTAGCTGCAAGCAACTTCATGATTATTTTTTTTTTGAGAACTTTTTATTAATTTAAGTCGGAGAATCTCTGGCCTTTTTCTTCCACAGAAGTTTTCCCAAAGTTGATGGAAGAAGATGTTTTTTACTCTAACACTTCATGGGTTAATAACACTCAGACATATGCATTTTCAAAATTTCCTCTAGTGTGTATTTTTTTTTTCTAGAATTAGTAATATTCTCTTCAGCATAATAGTTTAGAGGCTGTTCTGGAAGATAGTTTTATTCTGTATGTGAGTTCTATAAATTCTTTTGTGACTCTTCTGCTTTCCAATCTTGTTTGAGTAAATAGATGTTGGGTTAAACCTGGCTTGTTCAAAAAAGATGAAGTGCTATTAATGTGAGCTCTTGACTGGGCGTGGTGGTTCATACCTGTAATTCCAGCATTTTGGGAGGCTGAGGCGGGAGGCTGTCTTGAGCCCAGGAATTCGAGGCTACAGTGAGCTGTGATCACACCACTGTACTCTAGCCTGGGCAACAGAGCAAGACCCTGTCTCTTAAAAAAAAGAAAAGAAAAGAAAAAAGAGCTCTTATTTATACAGATTTTGTTGTGGGTAAAATCTGTGCTTTTATTTGATAGCCTTAACCTGATGAAATAAATAGTATGACCCATTCTTATCATTCTAAAGCCTTTAAAGCAGAAAGAAGTAATGTGGCTACCATTTTAATCTTTTTTTTTTTTTTTTAAAGACAAGATCTTACTCTGTTGCCCAGGCTAGAATACATTGGCATGATCATAGCTCACTGCAGCCTCCAACTCCTGGGCTCAAGCAATTCTCCTGCCTCAGTCTCCTCCCAAGTAGCTGGGACTGCAGGTGCATGTCACCACTCCAAGCTAATTTTCTTTAGGAAATAGGGTCTTGCCTTGTTTGCCAGGATGGTCTCGAACTCTTGGCCTCAAGCAACCCTCCCACCTCGGCCTACCAAAGTGTTGGGATTACAAGCATGAGCCACCTCGCTCAGCCAAAATTTTCATTTTGAAGCCAGATCCACACATAATTGAATAAGATTTGCTTATCATTGAGCATGCCTATAGTAGGATCTGATAATTCCTAATGAGTAGTCCTTAAAATGTATTAAGCAATAATGGAGTAGCCTCAGGTGACTTAAAAAGAGAAAATAATATTTGAATATATCTGCTTAAAAATAGTAAGGTTGCCTTATAGTCATCTCTCATACTAGGGAAGTTGTCAAATATTTGAAAAAGTAGTTTATCATATTGTTTCAAAATATCAGTTGGGTTTAGTGCAAATCGTATGAATATAAATTCATAATTTGAAGAAAATGGGCTAGTTGTAACATATTTTAAAATCTTTAAAATGAATTTCTTGCTGATAACTGTTTCATTGCCTAGATTTTCTTTCTATTTTTAAAATTTAAAATTTTAGAACAGCTTTAGACTTACAGAAAAATTGTAAAGATAGTACAGGGAGTTCCTGCATACTTTGCACCCAGGTTTCCCTATTATTAACATATTAGTATGGTACATTTGTTATAATTAGTTAACCAGTATTGATATATTATTATTAACTGAAGTTCATACTTTATTCAGATTTCTTTAGTTTTTATCTAATGTCCTTTTTCTGTTCCAAGATTCCACCCAAGATACATTACATTAGTAGTCGTATCTCCTTAGCCTGCTGTGACAGTCTCTCAGACTTACCTTGTTTTTAATGTCACTGCCTAGATTTTAAAATAGACTATTTTAGCAAGAACATTCATTTTTGATATATGTTAAATAATACTTGAAAAAGTAATATTTAGTGGCTGAATTCAGAATTAATTATGAAATATAGCCTGAGTTGTCAGAGTGATGTTTATTTCACAGTGTACAGTGAAGTTTATTTCTAGAATGTTTTTTCATCATATGTATTTTTAAATAACATTAGTAATTTTTCAGATACCTGAGGTTTTTTCTCTAATAATAATTCCCTCTGTTTATTTAGTGCCTCCTAAGAGACTCAAAGCATTTTATGGAAGAGTTACAATTCTCAAAGATTGTTGATATTTCTAGAAAAGCATTTGAATATAGTATAATGTATTGGTTAAAATATGGGCTTAAAGTCAGACAGGCTGGTTTATGTCCTGATTCTACCATTTCGTCATGTAAAGTGCAGGAAATAATGTGTTAGATATAGTAATGTTTGTCTCACGGTTGGCTACAAAGGTTAAATAAGATACATTTAAACTTCTTACCAGAGTGCTTTGCACAAAGTAAAATTTCAGTATTAACTTCTGTTATTACAAGCACATAACTTAAGTTTGAAAAAGGATTATCCCTGTATTCTGTACTGGAATCATTTTTTCTTTTAAACACTGATTTTGAAAAGCAGAGTTTCCTTTCCTAAAGTGCTCCTTTATTTTTTTCAACCCTTTCATCCATCTAATCCAGTGCTATATATCCCAAGGAATTTTGACACTAAAACTTTTATTTTAACAATAGAAATGTGTTCCCATAGTACAAGCAGCTTAGCTAAGACTATCAAATTCACATTAGAGCCAGTTGTAGAATTCTAAAAAATTATTTTTATGGAAAACAAAAAATATTATATGAATTCTTCCAGCCACACAAGGCAATCCATCTGTTGTTTATCTAGTCTTGATTCAGAAAAATGCAAAAATGGCAGAATAACATTAAAGCTAATTTGTTATGATTTTAGCTTCATTTTCTGATAAGAGTGTTTCCCTTTACCAGGAAGTTCCAAAAGGAATCAGCATTGTTTATGAAAGGACCGTGAGGGAAATGGGTATGTTTTATGCTTCCAACATTAGAGACAATAATTCTTCTTTATAAATACTATTAATAGTACTACTAATCTTTTTTTACTAATCTTTAAAGGGATAAATATCCTGCCTGCCTATGACTTCCTTCTACCAAATTAATTTTTCCTCAGAATTATTCAGTTTCTATAATAGAGGAAAAGAGTAAAAAATATTCTAAGTCTCTTGGAGGAAAATATAGAAATATAGAATATCATAGAAATTTATAGAAACTGTTAATACTTCTATGTACGGGTTGTAAAATGCTGTCAAATGACACTTTTAGATAAATATAATAAAACATACACGTTATTATTCTGGCTTCTGTTAAACAGAATAGCCTAAGCCGTATGTTCATTTTTAAGGTTTTTTTTTGTTGTTTTTTTTGAGACAGAGTCTCGCTCTGTTGCTCAGGCTAGAGTGCCGTGGCGTCAGCCTAGCTCACAGCAACCTCAAACTCCTGGGCTTAAACTATCCTCCTGCCTCAGCCTCCCGAGTAGCTGGGACTACAGGCATGCGCCACCATGCCCAGCTAATTTTTTCTATATATATTTTTTTAGTTGGCCAGATAATTTCTTTCTATTTTTTGTAGAGACGGGGGTCTCGCTCTTGCTCAGGCTGGTCTCGAACTCCTGACCTCGAGCGATCCACCCTCCTCGGCCTCCCAGAGTGCTAGGATAACAGGCGTGAGCCACCGCGCCCAGCCTGTTTTTAAGTTTTAACTGCAGATATACCTGGTGTACAAACGGTTTACACATTTTTAGGAAAAAATTCAATGTACTTGCCATGATCTACAGCAGGGCATGGCAAACTTTAAACGGTCAGATAGGTAAATATTTTAGGCTTTGCTGGCCATATGGTTTTTGTTGCAGCTACTCAGCTTTGCTGCTTTATTGCAAAAGCAGCCATAGACAATAAATAAACAAATGGAAGGAAGTGTTCCAATAAAGCTTTATTTACAAAAACAGGCATTGGGACAGATTTACCCTCCAGGATGTTGTTTGTCAACCCCTGATCTACAGCAAGCATTATTCTGTGTCACCTTTGATATTCATAATTCTTTCATAACAATTGTTGGTGACCAAGGGTATTTTTCTATTCTGTGTAAATTGTCACTTTTGAATTCTTACTACTTACTAATTTCGAGGATCATTGTTTTATTCTACTGCATAACAGTATTAAAAATATTTAGTACAATCTAGTACAATTACCACTATAGTTAATAAAAATAAATTCTAATATATCACTGTAATGAACACATGTCCATAAAACTTATTTCCAGTAGTCTTTGAAGGCATCACCACACCAATTTAAGGAAATAATTTCAGTATTTTATGAGACTAGTAGACTAGAAGCACCACAGTGCAATAATCACAGTGGCTTCCAGTTTTTTTAGGTTATGTTCTATGTGCCAGGTCCTTTGCTCAGGAATTTATGTACATTATCTCATTTAATCCTCACAATAGCCCAGTAAGGTGGATTGTATTCAGTTTTACAAATTAGGAAACTGAGTCTCATCTAATTATACAGTTTATCCTAAGTGATACAGTAAGTGATAGAGTTGGGATGTGAACTGATTTCAAAGCCTACAGTTGTCTTATGCAAAAAACACAGGTACGAGTATTTGGAGAGACATCTTCTAGTTCTGGCTCACGCCTATAATCCCAGCACTTTGGGAGGCCGAAGTGAGAGGATTGCTTGAGGCCAGGAGTTTGAGACCAGCCTGGGCAATATAGTGAGACCCCCATCTCTATAAAAACATTTTTTAAATTAGTCGGGCTTGGTGGTGCACGCCTGTAGTCCCAGTAAGATTATACCAATTTACCAAAAATTTACCAGCATTAAGGGTGTTTTCCAGTATCCCTGAGCCCAGCACTTATTTTTATATTTAGAATGTTGATACTTCTAAAAAATATACTTTTTCTTAAAATTTTTACATGGATAATATATTGTAAATGGTTCAAAACCCCAAAGCTACAAAAGTATATGGGAAAGGTCTCCCTTCTATCCTTACCTGTGTTTCCCGGTGCCCCTCCCAAGGCTAACTTGGAATGTTACAAGGAATTTTTATATCCTTTCAGAGGTGTTTGTACATATATAAGCAAGTATATTCCTTTTCTACCTCTTCTTTACTAAAATGGTAGCTAGCATACACACTCCCCACCTTTTGTCATTTAACAGTACATCTTGGAGATTAACACCTAAAGAGAAACTTCCTCAGTATCTTTTCATGCCCTCATTGTATTCCATTGACTGGATAAATCATATTGTTTCTAATATTTTACTATTATAAACAACACATGTACATATATCATTTCACATATATAAATATATCTGTATCGTAAATTTTTAAAAGAATTACTTGGTCATAGGGTATAATTTTGATCGATATGGCCAAATTGTCTTTTATAGAAGCTTATGAATTTACATTCTCATCTCTAATATATGAGTATTTCTCCACACACTTATACAAAGTATTGTCAGACTTCTGGATCTTACCTGTCTAATAGGTTGAAAAATAGAACCATCATGTAATTTAACTATGAGTCTGAGCTCTTATATTCGTATTTTGTTTTTTGTAAATTGTCCATATCTTTTGCCCATCTTTCTTTAGGTTGTAGGCTTTTATTTAACTGTAGGAGTTCTTTCTTCATTTACGAAATTAGCCCCTTTATCTCCTTTATAATTTGCAGCAATTTTATGCCAGCTTTTTTATTGTCTTTTGAACATTATGGAAGTTATGGCCATGCAGAAATGTGGGGTTTTATGTAGTCACGTTTATCTCTCCTTGTAGATTTTGTGTCATTGTTAGAAAGTCATTCTTTCCTTTCTCCCCAAGATTATAAAAGCTTTCATCTAGAACTTTATGGGGATTTTTTTCTTTATATTTGAACTTTTGATCTACTAGAAATTCATTTAGGTATGATGAATGGCTTCAGCTCAATTTTTTTCTAGATGCCTGTCTAAAATCCATTTATTCAATAACTTCTTTCTCAATGGTTTGAAATAACACTTATATTAAATACTAAAACTGTCTATGCCCATTTACTACAGTTTTAATTATTATAGCTTAGTGATATATTTCTCTTCTCTTTCAGGATTTTCCTGTTTATTCTTGCTTGTTTTTCCATATAAATTTTAAAATCAACTTGTCTAATTCCTAGATAACTCTGTTGGTATTTTTATTGGAATTTTAGAATTGTGTTGAATGACTTAAGGAGAACCTGCATTTTTGTGATAATGATTCTTTGTAGCCAAGAACATGTTTTAAGGGGAGTGTGTTTTAAAGCATCTTCTCAAAAAAAAAAAAAAGCCCGAGTTAAGTACAACTCTCCTGGCAGTCAATGTATTAATAATATTAGTTTTGTGACTTTTGGTCTTAAATTACTGAATTTTTTAATATTTATTAATCCTTCATTTTCTTTTTCTTAGGTTTGCTTTATTGACTGATTATACACTTAATATTCCTAGTTAATCATTAGTCTACTAATTTGATATATAATTTTTTGTTTTGTAGAAGTTTTAAATGTTTAGTAGTCAAAGCTATCAGTCTTTTCCTTTTATGTTGTCTTATTTTCACATTACTCTTTTTAAAAGGCCTTTGGCACCCCCCCCATTATAAATAAGTTCTCCATTCTTTTCATACTTTTATTATTTATTTCTCTCTGTAGAATTTATTGTGTGAAATGGCATCTAAATTATTTTGTTTTCACGTGAATGGGATTACCAACCTTCCCAATATCTTCTATTAAAAAATCTGTCTTTTCCCCATTTATTTGAAGTACCTAACCTTTTATCATACACTTTTCAAGTTCTGTGAAAAATCCTGTTGATCTTTTGGGATTGTATTAGGTATATGGGATTAATTTCGGGGATAATGGAATTGATAGCTTTAAAACATGGCATCTTTGCATGTAGAAGTATGGAATATTTCTCCACTTATTTCAGTTTTTCTCTGTGTTCTTCACTAGAGTTTTATTTTTCTTTTTATTTTTTGTCAGGTTTAGTCCTGGATATTTTACAGTTTTGTTGATATTATAAATGAAATTGTTTTCATTATATTTCTTACCTGGGTTTTGATGGTATATAAGAAAAGATGTGGTTTTTGTGTATTGATTGTGTCCAACTTACTGAGCCATTTGATTATTTTTATTATATTTTTTGTTGGTTCTCTTGGATTTTCTGGGTACTCTTTTGTCTCTTTGTTCCCGATACTTACACTGTTCTTTTAGTTTTATGTCTGGCAGGACATCTTATTGAATTGGCTAGGACTTCTGGAACGTTAGCTATAGCCTTGTTCTTTTTATAGCTCCAGAGGACAGAACTATGACTGCAGGTGGGCAGAACAGCTACAGCTATTTGAACATGGACAAGGCAACCTTGTATTTTATCAGTACTACTATACTAATTACATTCATAGAAGAACTAAGTTGAGAGCAAATTTGTTAGGTAAAAAGTAATGCTTAGATGGCTTCTAAGTCTGGGTGACGAGTCGAGAGTATAAAGAGAGAAAACAGAGGAGTGACTTTACCAGCTCCTCTGGAGGGTAGTGGAAGAGAAAAGGGTAAAGAAAGAGAGTAGGTGTGGGAGGCCAAGAAGAAAGTGTAATATCTGATTAGGGTGAAAATTTTGTAAAGTATGAGATGGTCATTGCTAAGTGTGATAATATGTAGAAGTGTTAAAAAATTGAACCAACAAAAAGCTACTGTGTTTGTTAACAAGGAGCTTTTTTAATGATGTTCTTTAGTGTCTCCTCATCTACTTCTTCCTAATTGTATTAATAGTTCTTAACTATTCTGTGGTTTCTTTAATTTGTATTTTCATCTAGATTATCAGCTTAGTGGGAGCACCGAGCAAGCCTTACTTCTGTTGCATAAGTCTCACCCAGGGCTTTGAACAGTATTATTCCTAGAGTAGTAAGCTATTCATAAATATTTATTGGTTGATTGGTTGATTTTTATGTAAAACCTAGAAGAATTACACCTCAATTTCAGATCATGCTTATAGTTTAAGTTCTTTTTTTTTCCCCCCTCACGAAGCAAAGGCAAATAATTTAAGTTCTATGTTTTAGGTTTACCAAGCCAGCCATATTCATAGATCAGTGATAGATAAAACTTTAAAAACATAATCTACAAAACAGCATGAATTTATTTGTAGAATAAAATGGACAATGATGTCTAGAGAGAAAAACATGGGCCCTCTGGACTCAAGGTCTGAAAGTGGCAGGAGGTGACCAGGAGTTCAGTTTCTGTGGGGTATTGGGAAATCAGAGTGTCACATGGAAGTCAGGAGACTACAGCTAGGCTCACTGGTTAAAAGTAGGAATTACAGGTGGGGCTGTCTTGCTCCTGGAAGGAGGGTTGTATAAAAGGTGTCACCAGCTGTTCCCTTAGGCTGTGATTTATGTAAAAAATACTTATCTAGAGATGTGGGACGCCCTGAAGACCAGTAGTTGAGCCAAACTGCAATGGCTCAGTGCCTGAATCTGTAGTAGCCCTAGAATCTGGAGCTTTTAGTCACCAGTGAAAGACCAGGTTTTTGACTAGGGCCTCATGGGTACTGGTGAAGGCAAACGAAAGGTCATGAGACAGGGTGAGCTGAATGGGGAAAGGGAGAGGGAACTTTTTCACTTAAGATCTGCAAACTAAAATTCCAAATCATGATTTAAACAAAAAGCTAAACCTAGAAAGGCATTTAATAAAATAAACAACCAGAAGATGGCTTCACTCTCAGATGAAATAAAAGTAGTAGACTGATTTTTTTAAAAGACTTATTTTAAAATAAGTATATTTAGGATTCTCCAAAAGATAAATAATAAAAACTATTTTAAGAGAATAAGAAAGTATAGTAAATAAACAAAAATGAGATCAGAATAGACAGATATATGTAAGAACTGATTAGACATCTTAGCAATGAAGTATGAAGTTATGAAAATTATATCAGTAGATAGGTGAACCCTACAGTAGACATGGTTGAAGAGGGAATTAGTGAAGTGGAAAATTGTTCTTAAGAGTTCGCCCAGAATACAGAATATAGAGAGACAAAAAAAGGCTCAAAATTTTATAATCATGCAGTTAAAACATCAAGAAATAGATAGAGGGACTTACTATACATTTAATAGGAATTCCAGAAGAGGCTATAAGAATGACTAAGAAGCAATGACCAAAGAGCTAATGGCTGAGAATTTTCCAGAATGGAAAACTTGAGTCCTCAGATTAAAAGTACACTCTGAATACTAAGCAGGATAAATAAAAATCAATCAAAATGAGAAATGTTCAGTGTAACTATAAAATAAAAGGATAAAGGACATACTTAAAAGCTACCAGAGAGGAAGAAAAAAAAAAATCTCCAAAAGAGTATCAGTTATTCTCAATAGCAACGGTAGGAGCTAGAAGACAATATTAAAATGCTGAGAGATGATAACTTTACTCAGTTAAACCACCATTCAAGATTGAGTGCAAAATAAAGAAATTTTTGGACAAAAAAGTAACTTATCTCTGCCATACTATATCTGAAAGAAATTCTAAAGGGCATCCTTTAGCCCAAAGAAAAGGGAATCCACAGGTACGAATGGGTGTGCTTTTTGGCAAAGTTAATTAACAATGAAGAGTACTTGGAATATCTGGAAAATAATGAGAAAGATGGGAAGCTAAAGATAGGAGCATTGTCTTGTTCAAGAAGAAGATAAAAGTGCTGAATAATTTTAACTATTTTTTCTAATAAAACCAAGTACAAGTATATAGTTTCAGTTTGTATAAGTATAGTTTATTGAGTACCTATGTGCCAGGCACTCTTCTAGGCTTTGGGAATAAAACAGTGGGGAGGGGTGGAATCTCTACCTGGAGCTTACATTTTAGTGGGGGTAAACTATATACTGCTTAGAAGAGGTATAACTAACACAGGCTTGAAAGAAATATACTTGTAAATACGAAAAGACCCATGAAAATATGCTGGTATGGGGAAGAAAAAAGCTGATTGGCAATATTAATGTTAGACAATAAAGAGCCTTAATAAAGCAAAAAGAATGGCTAGAGCATTCTTGAACTTATATATACCTAAGCTTGAAAGTAAAAGTAAGATTAGAAGGAGAATTGATTAGTTCACAGTCATATGAGAGATCCTAGTATACCTCTATTAAAACTGATAGATAAACAGAAAATTTGTCAAGAATATAGAAGAGTTGAACAACACAATTAATACATCTGATCTAATAATACATATAGAAAATTTTGTATCCAACAAATAGTATGCAGTAGAGCACACAAGAAATACTTATACATTTTTTTTAGAAATTTGTTAATTTTTTTTATTAAAAAAGACACTCAGAAGTATGTTTATAGTAAAATATCAGAAACTGCCTAATATACAAAAATATTTGATTGGTTAAAACTTAGTGTATATATTTGACATAATATTGACCTGCTATTAAATATTTTTATTGGGTAGGCAGTCTTGCCTGTTCTTGGTTCTTGGTGTGCTTTTGGCTGAAGAATGACCAGACACACCAAAAGCAAGGAAAGTGTGAAACAGTTTATTGAGGAAGGGCAAGATAGGTTTACAGAGCAAGAGCAAGATATGTTTGCAACAGATGGTGAATGTAACAAAAGGGCCTACTTACAAAAATTGACTGAGTCCTACACCACAAAAGAAATCTCCAAAATTTAAGGTGATCATATAGACCACTCTCTCTGACCACAGCAATTAAACTGGAAACCAAAAATAAAAAGAAACTAAAAAAAAAGCTCATCTCACTGGAAACTGGAAAATGCACTTCTAAATAATTTATAGGTTAAAGAGGAAGCTTGAAAACAGCCAGGAGAGTAAACATGAAATAGGTTGAAGGAAGGGCGTGTTAAAGACAAGAACAGAGTTACTAACACAATGGGGACAAGATTGATACTTTCTTAATTGTGAAATTGGCCAAGAAGACTATAGGTATTATTTGAACCTCTATTCCTGTCCATGGTTTATTTTCCAAGTTAGTAATCTTTTTATTTAGAAGATGGCTAGTGTCAACCAATAAGGAAAATATAGGGCTTGATGTATTGGATATAAATTAATTGCCAAATCTTCAGGAGTGTATCTTTTCCACATAGTAAGAAATTTACCTGTAGAACTTTATATATGAGCACATCAAATTTGTAGCATTATTTCACTATTGCTTATTTTATTTAAAAGATTTTATAATGGCCTTTAATGGAAAGCTTTTTTAACACACTTAAGATGTTTTTCTTTCCATCTTTGTAGGTTACTCAGATGAGTCGTCCAGACCTGATTCTGTTTCTGATGAAATACCTGATGGCTCTCATAGTTGGCATTCCCTCCATTTTTTGGGTTGGAAGCAAAAAGACATGCTTTGAATGGGCCAGTTTTTTTCATGGTCGTAGGAAGAAAGAGTAAGTTGAAATAAATTATCACGATGTTCGCAAACCTCGTATTTATTTAAAGTTTTTGTGTTGCTTTTGTTAAAATGATTTGGATTTGGAGAATTATTCAAACAAGATCGTAACCTTGTCAGCAACCGTCAGTTGTAATTGGCATAGCAGCATGTCTTCGTTAAAAACTAAAAACTTATTTTGAAAAGATGGACAGGTAGAACCAGGCTTGTGGTCTATTTCTGTACCAAGTCAGAATATTTGAAGGAAGGTCAATCTTTGTGAAAAAATTCAAATTATAATTTTCTTAAAATTAAAAACAAATCAGTACTTTTCTTTACGTTCTTACTTGATCCTCCTGATAGTCCTGTGAGGGTTGGTGTGTGCTCTCCTCCCTGTCTGATGGAAGAGAGAACAGAGACGCAGAGAGGTTAACTGCTTGGCCACAGTCGCAGTGATGGGCTGGTGTTAAGAGTTCGATTAACTGTCCAGCTGTCTGCTGTTCTTCCAAGTATACCAAAAGCAGTGTAAAGAGATAGACTGTTACTCCAGTGTGATGTCATACATGTCAAAACAAAAATAGAAAAATGATATTTATGTTTGAAGAAATTATTTTAATTCAGAGTTGGCCACACTGCGTATTAGAACTATATGGTAAAGTATAAGATTCATCAAAGCAATCATTTAAGGGTATATTTAACGAATCTTTAATTTTTGAGTTCATAAAACAAAACAAAAAGGCCCTGCAATATTCATAGCAGAACGAATGATTTCAAACTTTTCACTCAGTTTAAGTCTCATGTGTATATTGTATCTGAAATATCACAAATTCTAAGTTAGTGGAATCCATTATTATGGTTTTACTTAACCTAGAGTTCGTGGAAAATGGTTTTTGGAGCATAGTCTATAAACTTCTTTAAACTGTATGTGAAATGTTGTGTATGCTTAATGTACTAATAGTTTTCTTATATGATACTACTTAAAGTTACCTTAGTTTTTGCCTCACTAACAAAATCTATTATTTACTAAAATACCAGTAAATAGCAATTTCTGTTACACAAATTAGATTCACAGAGATAAAAGAATTAACAGTTTTAAAATACAGTTGGCCCTACATATCCAAGGGTTCTGTATCAATGGATTCAATCAACTGTGGCTCAAAAATATTTGGAAGAAAAAATTCCAGGAAGTTCCAAATAGCAAAACTTGAATTTGCTGCATACTGAGCACTACACTGACTACACAAATGAAGTGATGTATTAGGTGTTATACATAATCTAGAGATGATTTAAAGTATACACTAGGATGTACATAGATAATATGCAAATATTATGCCATTTTATATAAGGGACTTGAGCATCCTTGAATTTTGGTATCCTGGGGGAGGGGAGTCCTAGAACCAATCCCCTGAGGATATCGAGGGAAGACTGTATATATTTCTTATTATGATATCTGAAACTGCTAGTAGGTGATATCAGATGATGTATTTTTCCTTTAAATATAGTTTCATAGGGAGGAGAAGGAAAAGCAGGGAGGTTCATTCAACAGCAACAAAAAGATATATTTCCTAGGCAATTATTCATTCTTTAAGAAAGTCTTTTTGAATGTTTGGTATGTACCATGAACTATTTGGGGATAGTAGTGATTAAATAGCAAACAAACAAGACCCTGCTTTCATGGAGTACCCTTCCTTGTAGGATTTACTGTGATTTGTTTGTGTATCCTTTGGAAAATATAATTATATTTTAATCACAGTAAAACATAATGCTTAAGAAAGGGCTTGAGTTAAACATTCCTGGGCACTTCTGGAACATATACAAATAATTCTGTAATAGGTTTGTATTAGAAATTCCAAATAGAACTAAAACCAAGCTACCCTTACAGACTCATCCTAGTATTTGGGGGATCCTGATTGGGGCAGAATCCTTTTGAAACTGGTCAAAACTCCCAAGGGTCCTTCTATTTGGTTTTCTGCTACTGTGAATCCCCAAGCAACAAAGTTGTCATGATCCTCCAATCGAGGAAGGTGCTCTGGGTTTCTAGCATTTACTTGGTTAGCCTTTGAGAAATGACTGTAAAGTAATCATAATAATGGTTACCAATGTATTGGTCATATTTAATATTCAAAGCACTGTTCTAAGCACTTTATACATTATCAAATCATTGAATCCTGTAAACAACTTTGTGAAGAAGGGGATCATTTTACAGATAAGGAAACTGAGGTATAGTACCAAGATTCTGTGAGTGCATGGCTAGCTTGTAGATTCAAACTTAAGCAGTCTGACTCGAGCTTTGCTCAAAATGACTGTTATACCATGCTGTAAAGAAACTGGCTTCTAAAATTGTGCTAATCAAATGAATGTTCTCCCCCTAAGTGAAGCCACATTTAAGACCATAATTATGCTAATAATTCTGAATGGATTTAAATATTTTTAGAAATCCTCTTTTGGAATTACCTGGGTCATGTTACTTAATTTCTCTGGAAATTATCTGTAAAATGAGGGGACAAACCTTCACCCTTTGAAGGCTAATTAAATGTTTCAATCAATCAGAAGTCAGTTTGAACCGAGTTTAGAAAATAAAGTCAGCCATCAAGACTGACTTGGGTGGGATGTATGTGTATATGAATAGGGATGAATAAGGCTATTGATGACAGAGGAACAAATCTATATGTATATATTTTTTCCCACTATTTTTGACTTATTCTTCTATCTCGTTTTTACACTTTGTTTTGGGGATATATATAAACACTGTTTTATCATTACTTTGTGATTAGCTTCTAAGACTTTAAACTTAAGTTTGATCCTTGTCTGTTGGTTTTGTTGTGATTTTTTTGAAAGTTCTTTAATCTCTTACAACTTCAGTTTCTTTGTCTATAAAATGGGGTTCACAATATCTATTATTAATAGGTGTCTCATATTCCCTTAGAAATATCCTCTGAGGACATTAATCTCTGTAATATTAAGAGGATGTATGTATAAATACTCAATAACTATCTTCCTTCAGCCCTTCTACCACTGTGCTAAAAATAACGACAATAATCTTTTATAATTTGAGAACCTGGAATATATGTATTTTCTCAACATATGATCCAATCTTTTTGTGTTGGAGTTTGTTTTTTTGTAATGAAATTATTTATCTAATTTTAACTTTATCTCTGATTCTCATATTTATTTACATATCCCAAGACACTGATCTTTACAGCTATTTAATTAGATCTTTTACTAATTTAATTACTGCTCTGTTCATCATCATAAACATCTGTCTACTCTTTCATAGCAGTTAAAAACTTTTGCTCATCACAATAATTCATTCTTCTAAAATTTTCTCCTTAAGCTTTTAATATACCTGAGACTTAACTGTATGTTTGCTTAAACTTTTCATATTATTTTGTTCTAATTATGACCATTTATGTTTATTCCAGCACTAGACAACTGCTTCTGCCATAAAATCAACTTGCTCTTAAAACAACTGCTCTTACAAGTTAAAAAAATGTTGTGTCCGTACTACAGTGAAGCTTCTGCTACTTCCATAAAACATGCAAGAAAACAATTTTATAGTTATATCTTTGTAAATATTTCAGTGTCTTGAGAATCATAAATTTCTTCAGCTGAAAAGGGCTTTTTAGAAATGATGAAATGGTTTACCTTCATTTTATGGATTAGGAAAATCAAGGAAAAGGGGGACAGTGACTTGCCTAAGATCACATATTTATTGATAGAGTTGCAACTAAAATCCTGATTTCCTTATTCAAAAACAGGCCTCTTTCCATCATACCACTTTAGGGGACAGATTAACGTGTATTTTTTTTTTTTTTTTTTTTTTTGGAGACACAGTCTCACTCTGTTGCCAAGGCTAGAGTGAGTGCCGTGGCATTAGCCTAGCTCACAGCAACCTCAAACTCCTGGGCTTAAGCAATCCTCTTGCCTCAGCCTCCTGAGTAGCTGGGACTACAGGCATGTGCCACAATGCCTGGCTACTTTTTTTTCTGTATATATTTTTAGCTGTCCAGATCATTTCTTTCTATTTTTAGTAGAGATGGGGTCTCGCTCTTGCTCAGGCTGCTCTCGAACTCCTGACCTCGAGCGATCTCCCACCTCGGCCTCCCAGAGTGCTAGGATTACAGGCATGAGCCACCGCGCCTGGCCTGACATGGATTTTTGTTCCTCTTTCCTCCGTCAACGTTACCTTATATCAATCCTAAAGACCTAATTTGGAGAACAATTAATTTCAAGAATAACTTCAGTATTGCACAGAAATATTGCTTATTGGTCTATAGGGGAGTTAGTACGTTTCTTAGACTTACTCTTTTGTTGTCTAGGATAGTGAATGAGAGCCGACAGGTACTCCAGGAGCCTGATTTTGCTCAGTCTCTCCTGAGGGATCCAAACACTCCTATTATAAGAAAATCAAGGGGAACTTCCACTCAAGGAACATCCACACATGCTTCCTCAACACAGCTGGCCATGGTGGATGATCAGAGAAGCAAAGCAGGGAGTGTTCATAGCAAAGTGAGCAGCTACCACGGCAGCCTCCACAGATCACGTGATGGCAGGTGAGTTTTGTTATTAGCTTAGTTTATTTCATAATCTGAATGATGGTCATACAGCTTAAGAAAGAGGAGTAGCCAATTCTGAAATAGAAGTTGAACATTATTAACCTTTGAACTTTGCTAGGTAGAATTATCCCAGATTATGGTCAGACTTAAAGCCAGCCAGAGGAGTTTGAGTTTAGATTTGATGCGTAAGCAATATGGGGGTCATTGTAGGAAATGAGTGGGGAGACGACAGTGTGAAAGTAGTTATTTTAGTGAGATCAATTCAGTAAACAATTATGGAATGCCTGCATCATCAGGCACTGTGCTAGGCTCTAGGAATATAAAGATGACTTAACCGTGATTCTTGCTCTTAAGCTCACAGTCTGTTTAGAAAGTGTAGTCAGTGTTTTGGTATAGAACGTCAGTCTGGAATAAGCCTCAGTTTCTTCATCTATAGAATGAAAATAGTCATTTTAATAATGTGGTTAAAAATTGAGATGACATACCTAATTCCTTGGGACAGTGCCTGTCTCAGTAAGTACCTGATATCAGCTCATATTGTTATTATAAGTGAACAATTAAAGTAAAACATAAGTACAATAATATAGTCCAGGGGTTGGCAAACTTTTTCATGAAGAGCCAGATAGTAAATATTTTAGACTTTATGAGTCATATGGTCTCTATTGCAACTATTCTATTCTGCTATTACAGAATGAAAGCAGTCATAGACAATATGTCAAATGGGAATGACTGTGTTCTAATAAAATTTATTTCCAAAAATAGGGGCCAGGTTTGGCCAGCAGGCCATAGTTTGCCAATCCCTGTTTATTAGGTACAGTTATAGCATAGAGGAGGGAGTGACTAATTCTGGTCGTGGGGGGGTGAGGGGTGCAGTTTCTAAAAAAGCTTCACAGTGAGGATATTTTAGAGAACCTGGCTATGGGTTTCTTGTTAAATTTGAGCAATGAGGTACTAGAATTAGAAACTGCCTGGCAGCTTTGCAGTAATCCAGTTGAGAGATGATAAAGGCTTATAGGAGAGTAGTGGCAAGCGGGGGAAAGAGGAAGGGCTGACATGAAAAATATTTAGAAAGAAAAAAAGATAGGAGCTGGTGATATTAGAATATTAGCAGCTGGAGAAAAGAATGTACCAAAGATTTTCTCTCTCCCTTTTTTTTTAGGCTTATAGTTTTGGAAACAAATAATGAAAATTCTGATACCTAAAATCGGGAGCATTCTGTTTACTTTAAGACATCTCTGTTTCTACAACAGTTTTCTATCCTGTCAGTTTCATCCTTCTCCCTGTGTTCATCTTGTAGCATGTGATTCCCATACTCTATATTCTCTTTTTTTGACCTGTTCCTCTCAACTTGCTTTTTTTTTTTGCCTTCTAAATTGGTCAGCTACCGTGTTTATAAAAGGGCAGCAGTCTTTCTTTGACTCTGATAAATCTTCTATCATTTATTTTTCCTTGCCTTGCCAGATTTTTGAAAGGAATATTTAGAATATTTCCATTCTATCTATTCTGTCCTTCATCCATTAGGGCAACTTTGAGAGATTTAAGACCACATTGTACCTAGAAGTCTGAACAAGGATTTTTATAATTTTAAAAGCCACCTTGTGACAATTTCTTTTTGCTCCAGTTTTTAACTTTACATATTAACACTTTTGGCCATTCTCTCATCATCTCATCATTTCTGGGCTGTGAGATCACACACATACCCATTTCCTAATACTCACTCTGGCCCAGACTCCTTGATGGATAATTATTGATCTCTGTGCTGTGTAAAATAAAATAAAATAGGCTTAGGTAAATACACCTACACATATATGTCAACTTCAAAGAATAAGTAATTGGTGGTTAGATGAGAGGATGGGTAGAAAAGGAAGTGGATGAGTAGGTAGGTGGAGGTTTGGGATGAGTGATTAGGGGTTGGTAAGTAGTTGACATGACAAGAGAAAGCTGGGGAATAAATTAAGGAGATATTGGTTAAACTACAGTTAATTCAGTTATTTAAATTAATGATAGCAGTGTGCAGAATCAAAAAGTAAATTCTCAAGTTTTTTAAACTTTGACTTTGAAGTGCACCATATTATCTTTTTGACAGTAGCAGCAAATTAATCATCCTAATTGTTTTGCCTAAGCTTGTATTAATATACGTTTTCGTGTTGTATATTAGAGTAGATGGTCACAGTGGTTTAAATCACTGTCAAAAGATAAATGTGATAATTCCTACATATATAATTGGGATTAAATACTATAATTAAGTTTATTTTTCTATGTAGTTGATTCTGAATTTTCCATGGGCAGGTTGTTCATATTCTAAAATTTTTTGTGTATGGCCTTATCTATCACTTAATAATTAGACATAATTACTCATTATGGTAATTTTTTTCTAGGAAAAATGTATTCGTTGAGTCTTATTTGTAACTCAAAGGCTTATATTTTATTTTAAAAAATATCCAATTCATACTTTATGTAATGATTTGTTAGTTTTACATCATTACTAGAACATTATATTTTGCTTTTTTCATTTGCCTTATTTATTTGAAATAGATATTTATCTAAATCAGTTGCCAAGTCATATTTGGAAATTTAGAAAAATCTTTTACTCAGTTTTAGGGCAATAATCATTATGCAAAATAATAATTATTAAACTAGAATAACAAGCTCGTTCTGAAATGTTTTCATCTGTAAACATTGTAATTATTTACCAGGCACAGAGTACAAACTTAAAACTAAGTCCTAAATGTGAAATGTTTTTACTCATTAACAGAAATTTTAAAAATATTTAAATATTTATCTCTTGATTCTTAAATTTTCTTATTTGCTTAATTCAAACCAGAAACAAAAGATATGGTTTTTTTTTTTGAGATAGTCTTGCTCTTTTGCCCTGGTTAGAGTGCCTTGGCACCCGCCTAGCTCACAGCAACCTCAAACTCCTGGGCTTAAGCAATCCTCCTGCCTCAGCCTCCCGAGTTGCTGGGACTACAGGCATGAGCCACCATACCCGGCTAATTTTTTCTATGTATTTTTAGTTGTCCAGATAATTTCTTTCTATTTTTTAGTAGAGACGGGGTCTCGCTCTTGCTCAGCCTGGTCTCGAACTCCTGACCTCCAGCAGTCCTCCCGCCTCTGCCTCCCAGAGTGCTAGGATTACAGGTGTGAGCCACTGCGCCCGGCCCAAAAGATATGCTTTTTAAAAAAATAATTTTCAAGGGGCTTCTCAATTTTTAAACTCTGTGATCTAATAATGTTATTTGACAAACTGCTATAAGACTTAGAAGATCACCTCAGTAATGTATGAATCTATCTTTAAAATCTTTAAATTTTGTAAGTGATTCACACTGAGTCATGAAATCTATTATTATTATGAAGGAATAGTAGGTGAATGCTTATGGTTAGTTGTTTTGATGACTATTAAAAAAATACAGCCTGCTATATTCTATTTATTTTTAGAAATGTTACTCAAAACGTGATATGTTAATTAAAGTTATAAATTAGGCCGGGCACGATGGCTCACGCCTGTAATCCTAGCACTCTGGGAGGCTGAGGGACAGGTGGATCATTTGAGCTCAGGAGTCCAAGACCAGCCTGAGCAAGAGTGAGACTCTGTCTCTACTAAAAATACAAAGAAATTATATGGACAACTAAAATATATATAGAAAAAATTAGCCAGGCGTGGTAGCACATGCCTGTAGTCCCAGTTACTTGGGAGGCTGAGGCAGGAGGATTACTTGAGCCCAGGAGTTTGAGGTTGCTGTGAGCTAGGCTGACGCCATGGCACTCTAGCCTGGGCAACAGAGTGAGACTCTCTGTCTCAAAAAAAAAAAAGTTATAAATTATACTGAGCTTTCTTTGAGCTTTATTATCCTAAATCAAATACTTTTTACAAAAGAGTGTATGTATGAGCAAAAAGTTTCTTAGACAAATATTTCTTAAGACACTAGGGATTAAAAGATAAATAAAATACAGTCCTCACCCTGAAAGAGCACACTATAAAGCCAGAAACATTGATAAATAGCATACTAGCTCTATAAGCAAAGGACTAATAAAAAAATGGTAATTGATTTTTGTTACCTTGACTGGCCTAGAGCTAATCTCTTATTCTTCATGGCAGAGAATTTTTTAAAATTTCTTGCCTGTGATGGGGCTCAGTGAATTAGGACTGCAACAGAAGAAAATTTAACAGCCCCCACCGTTGCCTTTCAAGATACCTACAGTGAGGGAGGAGACTGCCTGCAGTAAGCAGTGTAGCCCAGCTGACATACTTCTAGCTGGGTCTCAGGCTCGGGGGGTAGAGAATTTGCTTTAGCGGAGATGTAGGTTACACAGTACTAGGATGTAACTTCCAGGTAAATGTAGCTTCTATGAAAGAGCATCTTCACAGCCTCGAGCTCTAATGAAAAGTAATTAAGATCATTTATAGGTAGTTATTTCAGCTGTTAACTGGGCTGTCTGGGCCAGGCATGGTGGCTCACGCCTGTAATCCCAGCACTCGGGGGGGGGGGGGGGGGGGGGCGGCGGGCAATCGTTTAGAGCCCAGCAGTTCCAGACCAGCCTGAACAACATAGCGAGACTCCATCTCTACACAAAAAAATGGAAAAACATTAGCCGGGCATGGTGGCACAAGCTTATAGTCCCAGCTGCTCCGGAGGCTGAGGCAGGAGGATCACTTGACTTCAGTATTTTGAGGTTGCAGTGAGCTATGATGCTGCCACTGCACTCTAACCTGGGTAAGAGAGTGAGACCCTGTCTCAAAAAAAAAAAAAAAAAAGAGAGAGAAAGAAAAAGTGGGCTATATGGAAATAAGCTGTGGGCATGTACGTCTTCATTGCTTACCAAGTTCACTTATTCTTTTAGGTTACGGTAATTCCTCCACCGATGTTGTATGTTCCCTCTTCCATTGCTAATCTTTCATACAATTTGATTTTGCTGTACTACTAATATAACCAATCTTCTGGATTCTGAGGGGCAGGGCCACATTTCTTCTATTGTTGTTCCTCCGCTTCCTGAACCCACCCCAATGCTCAAAACTCTTGAAGGAGAACAGAATCCATACTTAGTATAGCTCCAGATCATTCAGCAGTTAACCTTCACTTCTGTCCTTTTGCGGGGAATAGGACCCTAATTCCGAACCTCAGTGGATTATCTCCCCTTTTTTGTTGGCCATGTCAGTAATTCTACAACATTAATGATATTAGTCTGAATAATCAAAAGTTTATTACTTACTGTTGGTTTCCTCATCATTTCACTTAATGAGGCACTTTCATGAAAATTATTAGTGTTATTTTCTAGTGTGTTCTGTTACTCACTTCAAAATAAACTCTCTTGTATCAGGTACACACCCTGCAGTTACAGAGGAATGGAGGAGAGACTACCTCATGGCAGCATGTCACGACTAACGGATCACTCCAGGCATAGTAGTTCTCACCGTCTCAATGAACAATCACGACATAGTAGCATCAGAGATCTCAGTAACAATCCCATGACGCACATCACACATGGCACCAGCATGAATCGAGTTATTGAAGAAGATGGAACCAGTGCTTAATTTGTCTTGTCTAAGGTGGAAAACTTGTGCTATTTAAAAAGCAGATTTTATTCTTTGCCTTTGCATGACTGATCGCTGTGACTCACTGTTATGCTTTCAGTCAGGTACAGATTGTATCCATTGGAAAGGTAAATTTTTGCCATGTATATTGCATTAAACTTGGAACATTAAGGCATCCCAAACACTAAAAATTATATCATCACAAAAGTAATTCTTTCTAGGTTATAAAGAGATAATTATTTGTCTGGTGAGCATTTTTATAAACCCACTTATTTTATATTTAGAAAAATCCTAAATGTGTGGTGACTGCTTTGTAGTGAACTTTCATATAATATGAACTAGTTGTGAGATAACATTCTGGTAGCTCAGTTAATAAAACAATTTCAGAGTTCAAGAAATTTTCTATGCAAGGTTTATTTCTCAGATGAATAGCAGGACTTTGTAGTTTTATTTCCACTAAGTGAAAAAAGAACTGTGTTTTTAAACTGTAGAAGAATTTGATAATTCCGCAAGGGTATTTTAGCTAGTAGAATATAAGTGCAACAGAAGAATCTGATCAGTCTATAGACAGTTCTCTCAAAATTCTATCAAGATAATCTTCAGAGATATTCAGGATTTGGATTAGCAATGGAATAAAAGCAGAGATGGGCATTTTTTCCCTATAATTGTAATGTTTTTATAACTTTTGTAAATATTACTTTTACTGGCTGTGTTTTTATAACATCCATATGCATGATGGAAAAATTTTAATTTGTAGCCATCTTTTCCCATGTAAGAGTATTGATTCATAGAAAACTTCATATTCAGATTTTGCTCCACGGAGGCATGTAATAAGCATCACACATTATAAGGTTTTTTTGTGGTAGCCACAATTACAAAATGGCAAAATATTTTCTCTGTATTCATTGTTGTATTTTTCTACAGTGAGATATGATCTTGCCAAAGCCACCAGACCTTGGTATCCAGGCCCCTCCTACAGTGAGTTGATTGTCTGCACTTGCATTGCCCAGTAGCCAGTAGACTACAGCTGCTGCCCCACACCCTTATTTTCAGATTCTGGATCATTCTTGTTTACAGCTGACATATATATAACCTAAGTCCAAAGTGGTGATTAATCTGGATATCTGAAAATCATTGTGGCTAAATGAAGCATGATTAGTCTTACTATGAATATCTTTTAATCTTAAAAATATCAAGTAAAAAAATGTTTGACATTTTATATTGTAATGTTTAAATAATTTGCAGTATAAACTGTGAACCTTGTTAGGCATGAAATTGATCAAAAGGGAAAGAAAAATTCTGTTAAATGCTGGATGTGTTATGTAGAAAAGCATATTTAAACAAGTGGTCCTCAGCCCTGACTGCAGATAAGAATCACTTGGGAAACTTTTGATGCCCAACACCTTCCTCTCATTCAGATGAGAGTCAGTAGAGTTTCTTTTTAAAGCTTTCCAGGTGATGCCAGTCTTTAGCCTGGCTTGAAATCCACGGGTTTTACTAACTCGCCCTGATGATGATCTGAAGGCATCATGTTATGTCACTGGAACATCTAGCTGGATTCAATGTATGTTTTTGTATCATTACTTAACATTCAATTGCTCTCCACTTTACTGTTTATTATAAAATGTAGAATTCTGGGCTCCACTCCTAGAGTGTCTTATTCAATAAGTCAAAGGTGGTAGGACTTTAAAATCTATATTTAGAAAAAATACCACAGGTGATTCTTATGCAGGTAATTGAAGAATCGCACTTTGAAAATTTTTTCTAGACTCTAGGGAAGCCTGGTTTTGCCATATGCTAGTTTTTGACCTTGAACAAGTCAACTCTGAGCCTCGGTTACCTTGTTTGTAAATGAAGATAGAAGATAAATACTCTACCTACCTCATAAAGCTGTCAAATTAAGTTCAAATAAAAAAATATGAAAGCTCTTTGAAAACTGTAAAGCATTATGAAATATAAGGGATTAGGTTTTGTGGGTTTAAGAGATTCATTTGAGGACTACTATAGTACATTCCTCAACATTTGTTTAATTCATGTCTACTTTTCTCTCTCAAGATTTACAACAAAAACTACCAAGAAATTAGGTGTTGAAAAAGAATCTTTCTTTCATCAGGCAGAAAAGTCAGTTTTCTGATAGTGATGTTAATAATGTTTGTCATGTTGTATCTTTCAAAGTACACATGTCTTAATGTGAATTATTATTAATTCTTCTTCATAAGATATATTTGAACATTTGGCTCAAAATATTTTTCTTTTTCTCTATCTTCATTACCTTTCTTCTTGGAACTGGAGTTAGCACTCAAGGCAGGCAGAGTCTGAATTCCCTCATAACTGATAATTAGTAAACCTTTTCTCTGAAAGCCAAACTTATAACAACTCATTTATAAATAAATCAATAATTCATGAAGCTTTTGTCTGAGAATCTCTCCTGAGAACAGCATGAGAAAACCAAAACAAACATTCACAAACAAAAATAAGAAGTTAAAATAGAAGATACCAGTTTGAGCTCAAAGATGTTGTCATCCATCGCCATCTGCATTATATTATCAACTGCCAAAATGTTAATTGGTTTTCTTATACAAGTGGGCCAAGTATAGACAGTTATGAAAATCTTAACTTTGTGCTCTCAGATTTTTATATATTCATTTGTATCTTCTCTGTTAAATTAAGTGTTGGTATATATGTGAATGCTATGTTGACTTTTCAGTTACTTTCAGTAAGTATCTTAATTTTGCTCCACAAAATTTATGTAAGATTGTTGAATCATTGCTTTAAATAGCAGTATTTAGTTGGGGCTGTGTTACTTATCAAACTAGTGTTCCAAATTAAGAATTTTTTATTTTGAAGAGACAGTTGAAGAACTATAGCAAAACAATTTCAAGTCTCAACTAGCTTAAACCAATTTGAACAAGTCTGGACAGTTTTCCTACCATATGTTTAACTTTCGTTTGTGTTTTGATTGGCATATGATAATGTTTAATGTTTTATTCATTCAGTTGACAACTGAGAAAATAATAGTTCTCCTAAAATGTTAATATATTAGCAAAAGATTTTCAAAAAGTACTTCAATTTCAGCAATATTGTTTTATTCAGTAATTAGGCAAAAGATCCAAGACAAAATATTTAAGCTCAAAATGATAATTTGTTTCAAAGAACAATTGGTTAATCACTCAGCTGGCACAGGGCTTAGTACACAGTAAGTTTTTCAATAAATATTTAATGAACAACTCATGTCACACAACTTGTTTTTACCCTAGTAGTGAGTCTCACTTCAAAGAAATTTGAAAGATCTAAATTTAAACTGTGTGAAATAAAGTCTCTGCTTTACCTGAATAACATGTGGCATGTAATAAGAATATGTAAATTACACCAAATGAAGCTTATTTCTTCTGTAGTAACAGTCCATATCATTATTTTAATTAAGTCGTACATGTACAAACATGTGCCAATCCTTTTAACTAATTTTAAAAGATGAAGAGTGATTCTTAGAAGTAAGTAGGCTCCTATGAGTCCCATGCGAAGTTAGATCTTTGTGTACCAGCTGGGTGAATGAATATTCAAACAAACCTTTCTTTTTTCAGCTTCTTCTTAGAGTTAGATTTATAAAAATTCTAAGAATCTCTTCAAATCAGAAAATCTTCTTTCATTTTTAACCTAGCTCATCATTTTTTTTTTTTGAGATAATAGCTGGAAATAACAGAAATTCTTAGTTGGGGCCATATCCTTGTAAAATAAAAGGAACTACTTAAATGTTTTTTAATAAAACAGTGGATCATTTGCTGTGGCTTAGAAACAATATACCAAAATTTCATTATGATGATATTTATATTGTTTTTTGACATGTCAAAGGTACATTTATATATTATCATATTTGGATGACTTAACAGTCTAGTGTAATGAAAACTCCCCTGAGTGACATTTGTAAGAAAAATATAAAGAGGAATGCAGGCCCTATAACTTCTTTTTCTTTGAGGACTTTTATGTACCTAATTCTTTCTGATTGAGAACAAGTTTTGAAAAGGCGATTACTGTAACTTACTGGTTTTCATCATGGCCGAACTTTAAGTCATAATACTGTGGGAATTGTTCATATACATGTATTTATAATTTTTTTAACCTGTGTAAAGTAAGAATTTTTCTCCATTATCACACAAAAGATAGCATTTTTATAGATTTACAAAGAAACTCATGATTATTTTAAACTTATTTCATGCCTTTTTACAATTGATTAAGAAAAAGTATTTACATTTAATTTTCCTAGTAGCTATATAATTTTATACATTATTTTTATATAAATTTGACCTATTTTATATGAAAAATTATATTGGCATCTCTTCATAATTTAATTCTCTTCCCTTCTTTTTTTGTTCCAGTTATATGAGTTTTGGGAAAGGAATAAGAAGATTAAACATCTGTTATGTTTACTTATATTTTAGTCAAACCCCAAGCCAGTATATTACTTCCTATAAGACAGAGTAGTTCAATCTATTTAGATGCATTGAAGGGTAATTTCCTTCAGATTATGTCTTTTTTAATAATCACCTGTCTCAGGAAATCTGTTGTGTTCTTTCTTGGACATTTTCATTAGTGTGTTAGCATTGCATATAATTGACTCTCATTTTATTGGCCACTGTCACCAGTTTTCCCTGATTTTTTACCTTATATTCAAATTTTGAAGATTTAGTGTTTCATTATTTTGCTAATTACCATTAACTGGTAAACTTAGTATTTTTAAGGCTTTTTTAAAGCTTGTTATTTTATCATATTTCCTGAAGCAGGGTGAATTACTGTATTATTTTTGTAGCCTTAAGGTTTTTCTTACATAAGTCAGCTTGTTTGTATATGCTAACTTACAAATATTTCTTTGTAATTATTGGCTGTTTTTAATCTTAGAGTTTAATAACTTTTATTTCCTAAATTGTCAGGGTATTTTTTTTAATTATTAGTAAAAATGCGTTATGGTATTTTTAAAATACTGAATTTTGAGTCAGGAAACCTGATTTCTAGTCTTGCCTCTCTTTTCAATTACCTGTGTAACTTTGGACAAGGCATTTTACCTCTTGGGGCCTCCATTTTCTTGTCTGTAAATGAAGGGAACAAGGAAATTAGATTAGGTAGTGTCTCAAATTCCACCTAGCTCTGACTTGGTTCTCCTTTGACCATTTTGTAATCATTATTCTGGTCTCTTTTATTATTTTCTTTTTTTTTTTTTTTGAGGCAGAGTCTTACTCTGTCAGCCCAGCTAGAGTGCAGTGGTATGATCATAGCTCACTGCAGCCTCAAACTCCTGGACTCCTCCCACCCCAGCCTCCCCAGTAGCTGGGACTACAGGAGTGTGCCTCCACACCTGGCTAATTTTTATGTTTTTTGTAGAGACGGGGTCTTGCTCTTGCTCCTGCTCAGGCTGGTCTCAAACTCCTGACCTCAAGCCATCCTCCCGAGTTGGCCTCCTAGAGTGTTAGGATTACACAGGCGTGAGCCACCAAGCCTGGCCTCATTTTTATACTTACTAATTCTTCCCATGAACTATATTTACTAGATCAACTTGTATGATTCATGCAGTTTATGCTTAAATTGATAGGATTCAGATATGTTAACTTTTGTTTTCCATTTGTGACTTTAAGTAATTTTAAAGGAGGAAAATTAAGATAACAAAAGTGAGAGAATAGTTATAAATATTTGACATGACTGTTTTTTTTTGTTGTTGTTTTGTTTTGTTTTGTTTTGTTTTGTTTTGTTTGATACAGGCTTTCCCTCTGTTGCCCAAACTGGAGTGCAGTGTCTTCATCATAGCCCATTGCAACCTTGAACTCCTGGGCTCAAGCAGTCTTCCCACCTCAGCCCCCACGTACCTGGGACTACAGGCACATGCCACCATGCCCAGCTAATTATTCTATTTTATAGAGATGGGAAGGTCTTGCTTTTGCTCTGCCCTCAAGCTACCTTCCCACCTTGGCCTCCCAAAGTGCTAGGATTACAGGCGGGAGCCATCGGGCCCAGCCACCATGACCTTTTTTTTAATGGGAAATGTCTTCTTAAGCACCAACATATGTACCTTAATTGACATACAGAAAAGAATGACATAAATTTTTGTGGTCTTTGTTCTCTTAAATATGAATATAGCTAGTTAGCCTAATCTTTAATGCAAAATGTATTCATGATGAAATTAGTGAACAAAGAATGATAACACTGGCCCATACGGCTAATTGAAAAGCTATCGGGTTTTACTAACATTAAAATAGCTACAAAATGTGAAATTTCAGAGGAGTTGATTGAAATTTTTCTGTTCAATAACTTCTTGGGACAGGTGGGGTGGCTCACACCTGTAATCCCAGCACTTTGGGAAGCCAAGTCAGGAGGACTGCTTGAGGCCAGGAGTTTGAGACCAGCTGGGCAACATAGCTAAACCCTGTCTCTGCAAAAAATTTAAAAATTAGCCGGCTGTAGTCCCAGCTACTTGAAAGACTGAGGTGGGAGAATCACTTGAACCTAGGAGTTCGAGGCTGCAGTGAGCTGTGATCTCACCACTGCACTCCAGCCTGGGCAACAGAGCAAGATCCTGTCTCTAAAAAAAATTATTCTTCTTAAACTGCATTCTCAGATTGATTGAATAAATATAAACATGTCCGTGCCTGATTGCCATGGACAAGTGAATGTCCTGGTTTAAATATTGTAAGAGATAAATGTGGTTTTTATTTTTAATTTTTTTTTCTGGCTATACAGAAAATATTTCCATAAAGGTTCCTTAATTATCCTGTAATAAAATGTAGAGATTCCGTTAGTTCCATCTCTCAGCAGGGTTCTCTTGTAGATTAACAGTGTTCTCTGAGAACCAGGCCACGGAGGTTCCTGTTACTTTTAAAGATCATTGTCTTTGCTCTGATTGTCCACATTAGCTCCTATCAGTCTCTTGAACACTTTGGACTGTCGATTTACAGTCTAGGTGTTGGGCTTGGGATCTGATGAGTACAGTGAAAGGTTAATATAGGAAGGTGTACTGGTTTCTGATGTGATTTCTTTAGCTAGACTTGATTCCTTGTCTTATGTCATTTCACCAGATCAGGTAACTCTCCTGGCTTCCAGAAATTAAATTGGATCCTCAGCCTTTCTCATTCAGAGATGTCTATATGATAATATTTTGATTTCCTGCAAAGAAACCCAACAAATTTATTTTCAGTTCCCTGGCTCAGCAAGTGTTTGTTGTCACATTTGTTAAATTTGAATCTGAGGTTCAAATATTTCTTTGAATATTTTCAGAGTTTTGATAATGGGATATTCTGTAAGATAAATCAAATAATCTTAGTGATTTAATTGATATTTATCCATCCATTTTCCTATTTCTCTACTCTTCCCATCCTCAGTTGTGAAAAGGAAATTTACAAGTCTTCCCTTAGCTTTGCCTCAGATAATTTTTCCCTGAACTAATCTTGTCAGCAGAAACATTTAATATGAAATAATTCCATATTTCTGAGATAAGATCAACACAGTAGTTCTTTACATTGAGCTGAGGTGAATGTGTACTTTAAAATAATATATTTTCTGCCGGGAGTTATCTACTTCCTCAGCAAAACAGGCCTCAAGGCAGGATCGTTGCAAGGGATTTGGAAATAATAGAAAATAAACAAATAATATAGACGGAGAAATGATTGAGACGGAGACAAAGTGCAGTTTAAATGATGGGGGAGTTAGGGGGCCCCCAGCATTCCCGTGAGCTGTGAGGCCACAAGTGAAGTCCCCGCATCAGTATTTATTGTTACAGCAAATAGTTCTCTTTTGTTAGAGAATTACGTGTACAGTTCATTTTTTGAGGTTTCTAGGGGAACCTTACCTAATTCTGTCTACAAGAATAGACGGTTACAAAATTTTTCTAAGATAAGCATGTTAAGCCCTAAGTTAGAAACAGACCTAGCTGAGCATACAAATCAAAATAAAATGTATAAAATAAGAACACTGAGTCTGTGTACTACTCTAATCTACTTCTTCTAAACACAGACATGTAGTCAGGGGTGAAGCAGGAACAGCCTTGACGTCTAGGATAGTTCCAGCTGCACCTTATCTTCCGGGCAGGCCTTTTAATCAGCTTCTCCGCCAAGGACCCAAACTGAGCTTCTGCCTTGCAAAAAATCTCAAGGCGATGGCCGGCGGCAAAGAAGAAATGTTGCTTTGCAAACGTCCTCTGACAATCCCCCCCTTGTTGGAAGCAGTTTCTACTGTGAACTAACATGTCCACAGAATCCTTCAAGGCAAAGCCCTGCAAAACCCCTGTAACTCCTCACGTCTGTTAGCCTATTTCCCAGCAATTTTCTTTTTATGTGAACTTAAAATTTTAAAAATCATAAATAGGACTCTCCAATGTGAAAATATTAATGTAGCAGTTCTTTTGCCATCAGGTGCTATTTCCACCTTAGTTGTGAGTTTTCAGACTAAATCTGAATTTTTTATCATTCATTGTTTTATAGTACTTCTCTAGAATCATCCCTTTTCACATCTTTAACACCATCTTCAAACAACTTTTCTGCTTTTGTTTTCAAATGCCAAATTTTATTTTTGAGTTTTATTTTCTGGTTGAAGTTTAAAAGTATTGCATATATGAAGGCGTGACCGTAGTTTAGACATTTGCTTTGGCATGGTAAAAATATCACTACCACCATCTCTTCCCCCTAACCCCAAGAAGAAAAGTTTATGTGACAACTCAAAAGTATTAAATTGTCTTATTTTGTTATTTAAAAGAGCAGTGAAAGCTGTTTATTCAAAATTAAAAATTTTTAATTAAAAAAATACTTTCCTGTATTTAAATCTGATAGTGAACTTGGGGGATTATTTATATATATGTGTCTACAATTAACAGTAATTATTAGTTATTTCACTCTCTGTAATATGTGATACCCAAAGCTCATATTGATTTAATATGAGCTGTTTTTTGAGACTTGTTTTGTCTTTTTTTTTTTTTTTTTAACTTTGTGCAGTGTTTTGTATGTTAGAGTATCATGATCGGCTCTCAGCAGAAAAACCGTCCTGTCGATCAACTGCTCTGAGAATCAGGCCAAGGAGATTCTTGCCACGTGGTCATAGATGAAGAGTGTAGTATTATTCTGAACTATGTGAAATTGCTGGTTTTGTTGGTTAAAAATGATCAGACGTTAGCAATTTCATAATGTATATTCAAGAAACAACCAAAAGGTCTTCTAGAACAGACATATTAACTTTTCAACCCAAGTCTTCTGATCAACCTATCAGAGACTTTATGAAGGAGACTATAGGTATCCACAAGTCTTATCAAGAAAATTCTCCTTTGTTGTTAAATTCCCCAGTTTTCAAAGATACTTTAGCAAAATGTGACTTCATAATAGAAGCAAATGCCTTTTGAGAATGCATAAGTTACAAAGCCTTTCATCAAGTCTGTGGGTAGTTTTTAAGCTTTTATAACCTGAGATATTGTTATATATCAAAAGATTAATCTGTAAATCTCACTTAGAGGCAAAATAATTTTTCCCCTTCACATCTAATATGGAATTAAATTTTGCTAACTATAGAATTGTATCCTCTTGGTAGGCATTCTAAAATAATGAATACTACTATGTTATATAGTCAACAAATTTGCCACAAAAGTCCATTTAAAGATTTTCTTTATACCTGTGTTTCAGGTTATAAGAATAAAAGTATATGAATATAAAAACACAAAAATATGAAGCTCCTATACAGGAAATCTCCAATTTTATGATCTAAAAGATTGTAAATTGGGTTATTCCAAAGTCAGACTACATCTCCTCATATAAATAATATTATGAATAATAAGGGTAACAGGTTAGCCAATTGAAGCTAATCTAGTGCACTATAGAATTACTAGGTGTCTTGGTTTTGGATAAATTTTTATAGTGGAGAAAGTTTACTTTAATCTCTCAATAATTGCCTGGTACACTTCTTCCTAGGTGTTATGCTCATGATACCCTAAGCATTGCCCACTTACATATGCCCTCCATGTGACCTGTTCCTCAAATGCTGCATCCGCCAAACCTTCCTACCTGCCTTGGCTCCCCAGTCACCTTCGTCAGTACTTCCAAAGTGTAACCCAAGCGTTACGGAGTGTAACCTATGTCAAGTGTTAGGAAGAAGGAAATTTGCTTTAAGTAATTCATATTAAAGTGTTATTGACTACAGCCCTTTTATCTCTTTTAAAGAGAAGTCTGCATTAAAAACAAACTCATTGCTATTAACACAAATTAATCTCAATGAGTAGAATATTAAGCTTTAACACAAAAGTGGAAGTAATTTAATTAAGTGTTGGTGGGGCTATTTTAAGGCAAGAGATACCATTAAGTGGCCTAACTTGGAAATGTGCTCCCTTTCCCTATACCCATGTGATGCCTGGAAGTGCTATTTTCAGTGACCTTGAGGAAGGGAGCTTGTCATTTAAATGTATGGGTCTTAGGAAGTCAGGGCCTGCTGATCCTGTTTTTCTCTTTCAATTCAAGGACGATGTCTGGACTGTCCTAGATCTTCTTTCCCCTCATCCTGCCTGACCTTACAGCTCGCTCTGTCTGCCGGCTCTGCTCACTGATACTAAATTCACACGTGAGCACTGTCTGTGCTTATAAAAAAAAAAAAAAGTCTTCATTTTACTGTTATAGACAATTTGTCACAAGATATAAAGGTAGAAATGATATTCCCTTTTAATTATTTTAAAAATTATTTTTAAATAGGTAGCACTTAGCAATTTAGTTTTTCAACCCCTGTTCTGAGTTAAATTGCTGAGGTGATTCTAAATTGATTCTAAAATTTTAATCTTGCTTTATCATATAAACATCTAGTTATTCTAGGAAGTGTTTATGCTAAAGACTTGTATTTTGTGGCATTAGTTCTTCATGTTGCTTTTTTCTATGTTGATTAAAATTGTTCATTCATTTCCAAATGATGGAAATTGCCGTTGTGGGATATGTGTAGGGCAAGTGCACTTGGTTAGAGCATGAACTGTACTTCACATTAGCTGGATGTGCTTTGCACTCTGCTCTTCTAGATTTATTTTGTTTACAGTAGACTGATGTCGGTTTTTGTAAATGTTTTTTCTTAGCACTTTAACTGTGAGTGTACAAACTGATTTTAAATGTAGTGGTTGTATATTTTGGTTATAAATTGGAAATTTTTAATAAAATTAAATAATTTGTTCTCTTTTCTGTCACTTGTACCTGATTGAATATAATTTTCTACATCATCTTCCAGACCCTTTATTTTAAGTATATTTAACATGTTATACTGCTATTAAGTTAGGTTTAATATTTTACATTCTTATACTGCTAAATTTTTTACATAGGAACCACAGTAATCTGGGACATAGGAATATGTAAACACATACTATCCTATGTGACATCCCTTTTCTCACACTTATTTTGTCAATATAATAAGACCTATCTCTGTTCATTGTTATATCCTTGGTACATAATAGAGGCTCAATAAATGTGTTGAAAAAATTGGATACATTAAAGAATTTATATCAATTTCACAATAAGAAATCTTACCCATATAAGCAAATATTAATAAATTATCAGGTGATTTTTTTTTTCATGTACAGGAAGGTAGACCAATATTTAAACTATTAATGTATTAGTATATATCTTGCCTCAATCATACAGTCTTTAGTCAGAAGGGACCTCAGAAATTATAATGTCCAACTTCCAACCTGGTGCATAAACTCTTCAAAACACCATCCTTTGTAACCTCTGTTTGAATGATTTCAGTAGCAGGAAGCGCAGTGCCCCCTAAAGCATTCTATTTCCAGACAGCTCTAATTGTCACAAAAGGCTTTCCATATGCTGGGTGGAAAATGTACCTTCACTCATTGGTACAACAGTATATATAATAATACGGATATACAACAACTCTTTCACAGGACTACTTTCTAGACATTTGAAAAAAGGTGTCCTGTTTCCTCCAAATCTCTGCAGGCAAAACATGTCCTATTCTCCAGGTCTCCTGTGACGTCTTGCCAGACACTGGTTGTTTCTCTCAGAAACACTCAAGTTGTGAATATTTCTCAAAATCTTCCCCAGAATGGTACACTTATCTCCAGATGCTATAAAATCAGTAAAGATTCCATTGTACATATGTTCTATACACTATACTTCTGTTAATTCTAAATTTATGCCGAAAAACAAGAGTCCTTTTTTACAACCCTCTCCCTCCAGTTAGAGTCTAGCCATTCCTGTGCTGAAGATACGTGTGTGTGTATATGTATATATGTCGTGTTCATGAATTGCTCAAACTCTAATATTTGTCATCTAAAATCAAATACTTCTCTGAGGTCTGATTGTCTCCTACGTGCCAATGAACCAATTACAGTCCTTAATCTGACAATTCCTAAGATGAACCAAATAACCAAGATGGAAAATATCCTAAATTATTATATCATGGTTGCTAAATTTAAGGTGTTCACATCCGAGGGAAGAGAGGGTTTTTTGAGTGTTTTGACCATTGGCAAGCTTGGTAGGCAAATGCTGATCATTAGTGAATTGAGTGCTCGTGTGTGCTGGAGCACGTAGGTGCACATGCACAGTTTCTTCTGCAAAATGAAAGTATTGGACTGAGCCAATGGTTTTTAGCTATGGGATCCTTTCATTAAATAAAATAGTATATGTAGTCTCAGTACATAAAACAGACAAAAGCAGACTTTTGTTTAAAAATAAAGCAAGGTCTCTGAATGTCCTTTACTTGGCCGAGCCCGTCTTACCCCCTCTCCACCCAAAGCATCCCTTGATGCCCCAAAGTAGAACTCTTACAGCTCAAAGAACCCACTTTAAAAATTACCAAATTGTTCTGTATCCTGACTGGGGTGGTGGTCACACAAATATACACATGATAATGTTGCATAGAGCTATATCTACACACACACCAATGAGTGCATGTAAAACCAATGAAATCTGAATAAGGTAGATGGGCTGTATCTATGCCAATTTCCTGGGTTTGATATTATAGTTACCAAAAAATAAATGTTATTAATGGGGGAAACTGGGTATGAGTACTCTTAAAACTGCATGTATATCTACAATTATCTCAAAAAGCGTAGGCTGGGTGTGGTGGCTCACACCTGTAATCCTAGCCCTTTGGGAGACTGAGGCCAGAGGATCACTTGAGTTCAGGAGTTCGAGATCAAAATAAAACGTTTGACAAATTTTTTCAATTAACTAAGATGATCTATGGGTCTCTTCTATTAATGTCCCGTTCATTTCCCAGCTGCCTTTTTTTCCTTTTGTTAAATTTAAAGAACCTATTAGCATGTCTCTTACCAAGAGTCTCTTCAAATTGAAGGTAATCTTTCAATTCTTATTTACCCTCTGAATTCAGTATTGTCAAGTGAAAATAAGACCCTGGTAATCTGCTTTATATAAAGAAAGTAGCCTTTGCATTCTACTTGTTCTCAGTCCCCTCCTTCCTCTAAACTTCCGAGGAGCACCAATTTAGGAGTCCAATTGTCCAGCACCCCACACTCTGAGTGTGGCAGAAGAATGGCCCCTCCAAGATGTCCACTCCCTAACGCCCAGAACCTGTGACTGTCTTACCTTGTATGGGAAAAGGGACTTTGTGGTTGTGATTAAGGTTAAAAACCTTGAGAAGGGGACAGTTTCCTGGCTTACCCAGGTGGGCCCAATCTAATCATGGTTCCTTAAAAGCAGAGAACGTTTCCCGGCCATAGTGAGAACTGTGACAATGGAAGGATAAGAAAGATACGACAATGGAAGGCCTTACCCCACTGTCGCAGAGGAAGGGGGCCGTGAGCGAAGGGATGCAGGTGGTCTCTGAAAGCTGGGAACGGCTTTCAGCCGGCAGACAGCGAGAAAACGGGGATCTCAGTCCTGCAACTGCAAGGTACTACATTCTGCCAACAACCAGACTGAGCAAAGAAATTAATCCTCCCCTGAAGTCTCCAGAAAGGAACTGTTGACATCTTGATTTGGGGCCAGTGAGACCCATGTCAGACTTCTGAGCTACAGAACTGTAAGCTATAAATTTGTGTTGCTTAAACCCCTAAATAACGTGGTAATTTATTACGACAGCAACAGAAAACTAATATGCTAAGCCTCACACCACCACATCTGCAAAGTGTAGGCAATAAATGAGTAAAGGAAAATGGCCCGAGGAAGCCATGAAGCATCAGAAGCATTCAGAGAGCTGGCCGGTTGCCAGGAACAGACGGTTGAGGTGGGTGGAGACAGGTGGGAGGAACTGAGATTAATAAGAGCCATCAGCCCCTCCTGCCTTCCTTCGGATTTTGTCTCCTCTCTTCTTCTTTTTTTTTAATACCATTATTTTTTTGCAGTTTTCATTTATTCCCATATCTCCTGTTCCAGCCTACTTTTCTCCTCTTTAAAACTCTGGTCTTCATTTTCCTCTGTTAACCTCGTCAAGCACATTTTTTTCTCAACCCTACACTCCCACCAGCAAACCCACCCATTTGTCAGAAGGACCTGAGGCTAGGCATTGGGAAAACGTTGGGATTTCCAAGCGTGCCGAGTGGTAAAGAGGTTAGGGAACAGAGCTTTATTACCGGGTCTCTGGTCACTCCTGAGCAACACACATACACAAAAGAGAGTTCTATACAAATCCACTAATTCAAACAATTAAACAACAAAAACCATGACAGCAGGCACTGAAACATATTTTGAAAATAAGAAAAGCTTTTGCTAAGGTACGGATGAGTCACTGTCTTCCATTCTGCAGCGGAAGAGTTACCCTGAGCTCTTTTCACCCTCTCTGTGTAGACAGCTCAAGACTTAAAGGCTCTCTGGGGCTAAAGGAAAGTCTTCAGCAACCTCAAATAATACTAGATGCGCTACTGTGCAATAATAAATACAGTACAAGTACTTAAACACTTAGCATAAAGTCACCAACGGAGCATGTATATTTTTATTTTAAGGAATTTTTTGGACACCAGACTTGTTAAAGAAAAGTGTCTGCTAAAGATGGGAAATAAATTCATGCACTATATCTGTGTCTGGAAGCTTCTGGTTGCCCACACGTCCAGGTGGCCAGAAAGGCAGGGGGAAGGAAGTCGTTCTCTGACAACAGCTTGGGCACAGTTGAGCCAGATTAAGGGAACTGTCAGTAACAGTCCCTAGGGCAGAGGTAATGGCTGTGCCCCTCACTCATCAATTTAGTGGATTCCAAACGAACCCTGACCCTGATGACAAAGATAAATCCCTTGCATTCTCCGTGTGATGGTCAGCATTTCCGAAAATTCCTTTGTGTGAGTCAGATACTGGTTTGTTTCCAGAGCCATTGCTACAGCACTGAGTTAGCAAATCCAGAGTTTCTCAGGGGAGAACAAACTAAATCCTTTAATCTAAAAATCCTTCCTTCCTTCTCCTTGTCCTGTTCATTGATAGAAGTTTTTTTGCAGAAACATGACATATGTGACGGTAAGTCTGTTTTAGCTTTCATAGTTTTAGGTGTTTTTCCAGAGCCAAGGGTCATGTTTATATTGTTTTTCTTGTCTGTTGATAAAAGTCATTTAGAAAATGTTTCAAGTCTCTATAACCATTCAATGGCATTCATTCATTCATTCATTCATTCAGTGAATACTCATTTCTTTACTCCTTACCACAGGCAGTAAGACCGTAGGCATTCAAAGAAGAAAATGACGTGGTTTCTACCCTTGCAAAGTCACACTGTAATGAGAGATAAACTTTTAAACACCTGAGTACTGTAATACTGGTGTGTTCAAAGCATTATGGAAGCACAAATGTGGAAAAAGTTACTTTTGCCATGAGGACTGAGAGTATAGAGAGCTTTATAGAAGAGAAAAGATTCAATCAGTAATTATTCCTGGACTACCTAGTAATTTCTGAGGTTAAGGTAGAGAACAAAACAGGCAATTGTTTTGTTACAGTCCTGTAATCAGAATTTTGAGTCTAAAGGGAGAACATAGATAATAAATAAACAGATTAATTTCAGATAGCAATAAATGTTACAAGATAACAATATCCTATTATGAGGTCCGTAAAGGTCTTAGTATAGAATATAGATATTGTTTAAAGTACTAAAGAGTGGCACTGAAGATTGTAGTTAAGATGATAACATGACATAATTTTTAAAAAATTATTTATGGAAAATGGATTATGAGAATCAAGAATGCACACAGGGAGAACAACAGAAAAAGCAACTGCGTCATACAGGTGAGAAATCACAATGACTTGGACTCAGATAGTCGCTGTAGAGATGGACAGAAAAGGGAAGATTCATTACGTATTTGGAAAGTAGAGTCAATAAGCCTTACTGACCTGCCGAACGTGACGGATGAGGGAAGGGAGTGAATAAAAGGGGCTGTTAGTTTTTGGCGAGGCTGCTGGGTCATGGTGTCACTGAAACGGAGAAGGTGGGGAAGAAGAGATGTTGGAGGGGAAAAATATCAAGCGTTCTGTTCTGGCCAGGTTGGGTTTACGGTGGCTGTTGGCAATCCACGTGGAAATGCCAGGCAAGCAGTTGGACATGCGAGTCTGGAGCTCTGGTTGAGATCTGGGCCTGAGATGGGAACTTGAGAATCACCAAGGTGTAGATGGGATCTAAAGCCATCAGGCTACGAGAGATCACCAGGGAGAAGACCGGATGGAGACAAGCACTTGGGCAGAGGGCAGAAGGTCGGGAAAGGAGAGTGAGAAGGAGAGGCCTGTGGGAGAGGAGGGAGGTCCAGGGCACGTGTTACCAGGGAAGCGAGGAGAGCAGGTGTTCTATAAAGGAAGGAGGAGTTGAGCTGGTCAGATGATGCTTGGAGACAAACTAAGATGACGCCTAACAAAGACCATTCAGTTTGACAACATAGAAGTTATTGGAAAAAAACAGCTTCAGCAGAGTGGGAGGGGAGCCAGGTGGGAGAGGATTAAGGTGCAACTGGGGAACTTGCATTCCAGCAGTTGGGAGTAGATGCTTTCAGCACCCCTCCCAATGAAAGCAGAAAAAATGCTGGATTATATCATATATGAGAATCTTCGTTGTGATTGCATTGCTAAGCTGGCATGATCTTACCAACAAGTGAAAAACAATGCAAGCAAGAAACAGGCCATGAGTACAAGCACCGGCTTCTCTCAGACTGTGTGATGTGGGGGGCGAGAGATGACGCCTAAGGCCCACGCCAAATGGGGCACCTAATGGGAGACTTCTGCATAATGCTGAGACTCCAAAGGTTATACCTTCAATGTGAAGGTGAGGGAGAAAACACAAAAAGTCACACAGAACAGGACATCAAGGAAACATTGCTTTAGTCTTAGCACTGGTTGGCAGGAAGGAGTATGGTGGAATCTCCCCTGAGAATTTGTAACCATGACTGCCCTCACACACAGTCTTTATTCCAAAAATACACTTATCTCTGCGTGGCTTGAACCTTAAGCCAAGAACATAGCTCAAAGGGTCCTGAATTGCTGTAATTTCATGCAATTAGCAGAAGCAAATGCACATTTTCTTGGGAGGGATGCAATTTCAGTTCAGGTGTCAAGGAATTCCCACAGAGACGTTTGCAAGGGAAATGAACGGTTCATAGTCAAAACTAGCAAAACACACAAAAGTGAACGAGACATCCTGAGTGAGAGCCTATTCTCCAAAGACTGCGTATTTTAAACTCAACAGATACAGAATATAAAATAAGGATTTAGTATATTTAAAGAAATAAAAGAAGATATTAAGTGTACAACTAAGGAACAAGATACTATGAAAAATGACGAGGCAGATTTGAAAAAGAGACCCAGTTGAATTTCTAGACATAAACAATTTAATAACTGAAATTAGAAACAACAGATGAAACAACCAATGAGAGATTAGTGAACTAAAAAACGTCTCATGATTTTTAAATGTCCAGAATTTTCTGATACCCTTTCCTTTGAGAGGTGGAGCTTAATTCTCCTCCCCCTAAGTATTGGATTGCATTTACTGATTTGCTTCTAACAGATAGAATAAAGCACAGTGAAGTTGCACGACTTTGGAGATTTGGTCATAGAAGATACTATGGCTTCCTGCTGCTTTTCTCTCTCTCTCTCTGGTCACTTTCTGGGGACGAAGCTGTCATGTCAGGGGGACTCTCTGGCAGCCCTGTGGCGAGGCCCATGTGGTACAGATCTCCACCCCGCCGGTGCCCTCCTGCGACCACAGCACTGGCTCACAGCTCGGCTGCTGCCTTGTGACAGACACTAAGCCAAAACCACCCACCTGAGCCGCTCCTCGACCCTCAGAAATGGAAATATTAATAACAAACGTTTGGGGCTTTAAACTGCTAACTTTTGGGACAACCTGTTATGCAGCAATAAGTAACACACACAAGATTAATGCGAAGAAATTATCCCAAATGCTGCACAGGGAAACAAAGAGATAGAAAACATGAAATGACATTACATCAGCACTCCAGAAAGAATAATGGGAAAAAGGAAATATCTGAAGTGCTAATAGCTGAGAATTTTCTAGAATTGTTGACAGACACTAATCATCAAGTCCATGGAATTCAATGAATCTTAAGATGAGTAATTTTTTAAAAAATTGCACTTAGACGTTATATAGGAAAACTGAAGAACTCTAGAGGGGAGAAAACAAAGTCAGAGCAGGGACACAAGGGAATGTCAAAGACTTCTCTAGGGCCATAGCAGGAGTTGGAAGACAAGAATTTTACTTAATGTATTGGCAGAAAACAACTACAAACCAAGAATTATAAACCAGCAAAACTCTCTCTCAAGAATGAGAGCTAAAACAAATGTCTGGGTAGCCAACGTAACCATGGCCTACTTCCAGTCCCATAGAAGTATCCATAGATACTTCTTGTTAGTCAACAGGAGAATAAACCCTACAAACCTTCAGTGTAACGAGGAGACAAACACTACAAACTTCAAATTATCTGAAGTAGAAAAGTAAATGCTATTTTGCAGCAGAGATTTCTCCTGATGTCTGACTGCCAAACATTGCAGAGAGCCAGAGGGGCCAGAAAAACTGCAGGTAAGAGAGAAAAGGGGAAATGGGAGCGGTGGCTCATGCCTGCAATCCCAGCACTTTGGGAGGCCAAGGTGGGAGGAGTTCGAGATCAGCTTGGGCAACACAGTCAGACCTCATCTCTATAAAAAATTTAGACAATTAGGCGGGCATGGTGGCATGTGCCTGTAGTCCCAGCTACTTGGGAGGCTGAGGCAGGAGGATCGCTTGAGCCCAGGAGTTTGAGGTTGCTGTGAGCTATGATGACGCCATGGCAGTCTAGCCCAGGTGACAGAGTGAAAAAAAATGTGTGGGCAGTGTTGGGGGTGGGGCAGTGGGGGGCACTCCTGACTTTGAGTGGCTCTGGGTCTGGCTCCTGGAGACAAGATGTCCAGAGTGTGACTGTGGGAGTGAGTGATGGGGCCGGGGTGGGGTGACATAGGAGACAGTCACTAGAGAGGAGGCTGTCGGGTGACCAAGAGGCTGTGGTGTCAGAGGTGTTGTTGGACAACTGCAGGAGCTAGGTTGCAGGGGGAAAACTGGGGCCAAGTGCTGCAGTCTCCAGTGACTCCCAGCAGATGATAAAACTGAGGCCAGTCAGGAAAACCAAGACTAGAAATCCACTTCCCCTGAGCCTTGGAGAACAGCTCTTTCTACTAGAACAGAGATTCTCATACTTTACGTTGCATAAACGTTACCTGGAGGTGGAGTGGGGTAGGGTGGGACTATGCAAAAACAAACTCTTCAGAGAATTTTGGTTCAGTAGGTCTAAGGTAGGACCCAGGAATCTGCACTTTAAAACACATATGATTCTGCCATCTCCGGCTCCAGGACTGCACTTTGGAAAACATTCTCCTATATTGTGACTTCTCGAATCCCCTGGGCAACAAGCCAGTGCTCTGCATCCCAGAGGAACAAATGAGCAGGTGGTGATGAGATGTCGTCAAAGCTGCCCTGGAGCCCTCACCTGCGGCAGCTGGCGGTGCCGGGGGCGGGCAGGTGGGCAGAGCCCTGCCCAGAGCTTTCCTAATGAGCAGCGCTTGTTGACTGATGGGGGCGGAGCTCATTATGCGCTTTTGGCCCAGAGCCTTCTCCTGCAGGACTGCAAATGAGCGGATGCCACACGGCTTCCATGTTCACCCCGGTGGAAACTAGAGGAAAGATCGTCAAAGCAACAGCCGAGTTCACACATCTCCTTGAAAAGGGTCAGACTAGCTGGAAGGAAGCTCGTGGAAGTTTGTCTGGCACAGAATTTTCACACTTGATCTATTCCTTTCTTCCTCCATCCATTGCCCCTGCCCGGCCCACCTTGATCCCTTGAATGGGGACATTGTTTTCTCCAAGTCATGCAAAACAAAGCCTCTGTTCTTTTCAGCAATACTGCCCGTCCCCCCAGCCCCCAGATGCTTAGGAAATATAACCCCTAAGAAAACAACATGAGGTGGAAGAATATTATGCTGGGAGTCCTTATTCCTGTAAAGGGGCTGGCTAATCCCGAAACTTCATTGCTCATATTATCCCTGCTGCAACCCCCCGACAGCACCTTTCTCTTGTAGCTGGTAAGAATTCTAGAATGAAAACTCTAGAGTCAGGTTGATATACTTGAAGTTAAAAGTTAATTAGAGCATAAGTTGGAATTTATAAAACCCCAATTCCAAATTGCTCTCCTGGGCCATCCCCAGCTGACGCTCCAAGGAGAGGGAAGAGGCCGAGGGCAGAGGGCAGATTCAGATACTTCAGGCTGAGGGCTTCACCCTGAATAGCCACTTTCTGTAATCATAAGACCACACCATGCAGAAGCCAAAAAGGGAGCCTCCTCCTTCCACCGAAAGACAGAGGTTCCCTTCACTCCTGCCCCCTGTTCCTGTCACCCACAGGTGCTGGGAGGCAGAGAAGGCCTAGCTTGCCTTGCTGTGTATCCGTGACACCCGGGACTTCTACTTCCCCTGGGACATCTTTTGAGCTGACATTGTATTGATTTAAAAATGTCTGCTGTAGCCACGTGTGGTGGCTCACACCTGTAGTCCCAGCTACTCGGGAGGCTGAGGCGGGAGGCTCCCTTGAGCCCAGGAGTTTGAGGCTGCAGTGAGCTATGATGATGCCACTGCACTCCAGCCTGGGCAACACAGCAAGACCCTATCTCTATTTTAAAAAATTTCTTTAAGCCACTTAGTTGGACATTTTTCTCTAAAAAAATTTTCATGCGGGGTAGTTGTAGGCTACTTTTGACTTGCCTGGGCTACGAACCCAGATGGGTGGATGAGAAACTCACGAGGCTGGTCTGGCCAGGCGTCTGGGGCCTGATGGCTCCCCCTGGTGGCACCTTCCGGATTGCACCCCACTTGCACGAGGAAGGGCAGTCCGAAGGCTCGCTGGGATCCAGCTCACAAACAGGATTGTTTTCAGCAGGCTGCTGGTGGCAGACGCAGAGGAAACAAGGAAGAGTCTGACACTGGGTCCCCTGAGCAATATGAGACTCTGCACGATTTATAGATTGTGAACAATTCATGAAGTACAGATCCAAATCCCACAACACCTTGTGGTGGTCTGATATTTTGCTATATTAATAATTCCAGTATGCTGTGTTTATTTTTCAGTGCAGAAATACCGGTATTTTTGTTGGCATAATGCTGCCATCGTGGTATTTTAAAAATTTGAAACCTTCCCATCTTGAGATGTATTTAGAGATTAATTTTCAACGGGAGTAAAAGTGACCTCATCTACAAAGTGTTCTCAGATGCCTCTGTAATGTCCAAGAAGGGAAAGAAGAATAATTGATAAGAATCTCTGGCAAGAATGAGTCTTAGTTTTCAAAGACTGTTGAACAAAAACGGGACAGCACTGAAGTTGCAACAGGTAATTCTGTGTTCGAATCTCCAGCCATCCGCAACAAAAGCAAAGAAGACAAAAACTATAACTGAGAGTTAATAAAATGATTGCAGTCCCAGGCGGGAGGGAGGAAGCACAAAGAAGTTGTCCTAAAAAGATGTGTTTCAAAGCTGTAAAACAAAACAAAAAATTATATAATCTGAAGATGGATTCAGAGGAAGAAGTCAAAGCTGTTAAGGCTGAGAATGCCACTTGCGTGATGGAGTATGTCTGCATTGGAGAATCTTCCACCCGACGGACAGTCACGTGTTTGCATCATCACTGTGTCCCGTGCGTGTGGGAAGAGAAAAGGGCACAGTGACTCAACACGGAGTGGGGACAGCTGTGCCTCGACCCAAGGGGCATGATCACTAATGAAGCAGTTTCCCTGTTTTACTGTTCTGTTAGGGAATGGCAAAAAGTTACCTTGACGTTCAGAGATCAAGTGACAACCCAAATTGGAGTGCCTCTTGTCTGAGGACAATTTTAGGGCATCGATAGGTTTCCCCGACGTTATCACAACTTCCCCTCCGTTCTGTCTTCCACTGAGTCCCACTCATCCCTCCTCCGTTTGTCCTGACCCTTGTGTCTTCCCTGCGCCCCTCCAACCCCCTCCATTGCACATAGGTCTTGTCACCCCTGGTGCATTTTCACCCAGTCTCTGTTTCAGCCCTTCACTCATTCCAGAAAAGATCTGCTTAGTCCATTAACCACGAGTCCTTCTTCCCCTCCTCAGGGGCTCACCCTCCTCGCCTCGTCTTCCTTCTTTTCCTCCCCCTTTCTCGTGCTTCTCTCATTTCAGTATGAAACTGTTGCTCACAAGCTGGGATTTGGGATCTCTGGGCTCGTGACCCTGGTATAATCCTGCCGTTAAGCTCCAAAGAAGATGGGTTCGAATGCCCATCGCCTGGCTGGGGGAGGCCAGGGAGTTTGCTCTCCTTCCTGTGACCTCCCATCCCGAGTCCCCACTTCCTCCATGAGCCGAGCTCCCGGCCGTCACGCCCGCCCTGCAAGTGCCATCTGTTCTGCACCACGTCGGCCCAGAGGCGAGATTCAGCCTTGCCCGGAGTCCCACCTAAAACCTACTTCCTGGAGGCTTTGTGTGTGACACAGACTCAGCTGCTGTGCAGGGGCGGGCATAGGTCACAGTGCCGCAAGGCAAACAGCTCACGGGGACATCAGGAGTGTCTGTGTCTACAGCCCGTGGGGCAAGTGGCCTGCCGATGACTCTCGGTCACTTCGCACCTCTGTACTTGCGACATCTGAACCGATCTCCTCCATCTTCCCTTTCTTGTCCCCGTCCCTTGCATTTCCCTGGAACCTCAGGAACTCCGCATGTATTTCTCTCTACTTCACAGAGCGAGGCAGCGTTCTAGCCCACCGTTTTCCAAAGCGTGTCAAATCCATTAGTGAGTGACAGCATCCACTTAGTGATTCACAACCATATTTTCTTTTAAATGAAATAGGATGGAATAGAAAATGTGCGTGTGAGTATGGTAAGAATTAGTATTATTTTGTGAAATATGTTTTGATTATACTTTTATAAATAAGAGTTATAAGGGTTCTGGTTTCTTAAAAAGATCTGTAAAACACTTGGCCCCACAGGAGAGCTCAGCGGAAGGCCCGCTTTTGCATGACTGTGACCATCAAAGAACTGAGCAGAACAGAACAACCTTCCTTTGAACACCATCTAGTCTTCCTAAAGGCTGCTGGTGGTGCGGTTTGAACACACGCCCGACTCCGGAGCCCAGTTTTCTCACGCAGTGAGCCCTTGGCCGGCTCCTGGATGTGTCTGTATAAAGCAGGACACTTGGGTTGGTGCCTATTTTGCAGCTCATTTGATGTGGCTGTTTGACTTTGGAAACTCAGTGACATGATCGTTTACTTCATCAGTGTCCAAGTGCAAACTTCTGTCTGCTTGCTTGTTTTGCTACCGCAATTGACATCCATCTGGAGACAGCGGGAGCCCTAATTTGCTACGTTTCTTGAGATAAAACACAGTGGTGGCTTTTCAGACCATCTCCAAATGCTCCTGCATCGCAGCTGCTTCAGGCTGTCCCAAACCTAATAGAGTAAGTAGGGGGTTAGGCAGAGACCACCGGGCTGGGGCCAGGCTGGCCTTGCCGGGCTGGGGCAGAGTAGCCTGATTTTTGGCCGAGCCGTCTGGAAGAAACAGGGTCACTGACTCGTGTCCGTGCAGGGGCTCGGAGTGGGGCGGGCAGGAGAAGTTCCCCGAACACCTGCACTGCAGGCCCCTGTCTCATTTAGCCTCAAAGCAACCCTGTGTGGTTGACATGTTCATTCTAATTTTGAAGACTTCGGGACTGAGAATCAGGTTAAATGACCAGATTTTTCCGCATTCTTACTGTGGATTTTATAAATGGTGCGGCCATAGCTCCCTGCAGAGCTGAGTTAAAGGCCGGGCCGGCCCCGGCCCAGACGTCGGTCTCGGAAGGGTGCAGAGGCCTTAGCGGACCAGAATGGGGTGGACACAGTTTCCTTTTCTCTTGGGGACAGTGGAATAGATGCAGACAGCAGGGAACCGCTGGTGAGGCGCTGGGGTGGAGTGACATTCCCGCTGCTGGTGGCACTCTGGAGGGCGGGGGCCGGGGAGGGCAGGGTTCGGGTTTGCTGGGGGGCTGCCAGGGTGGAGTGAGAACTTGATCCCTCAGTAGACGAGGAAGGCGGAGCACCTGCCCCAAGGGGGTCCCATACTCCCCATCCCCACACCCTGCCCTCCCCACGCTGCGGCCCTGGCTTCCCTTCCAAACACGGACAGATGGTCAAAGGCGGCTGGTTTGAAGGAGAAGCGTCTGCCTCCTGGGGTAGCAGATCCAGCCCTGGCTCTCCCCGACACACACGCCTCTCCCTGCCTGGGCAGCCTCAGTTTCCCCTCCCGCAGGGGGGTCCCTCCTCCTTGCACACAGCAACGCCCACCCCTTGTCTCTGCGGGTTCTGACGGTATAAATGAAACTAATCTCCCGCACTAGGCGTGGTGGAAATTACTGTGTACACAAATGGAGGTGGTTTAGAGATTTTATGTCACTTTGCCTTTGAGTAAATCTGTTCCGTTCTTAATACCAGTGTTACTGCAAGTTGTTTTCCTGGGGAGAAAACAGCAAGCCCACCACGATACAACTCTAAAAGGATTTTTAAAAAAAAAACTTTTAGAGTGGCAGCTATGTCGTTTAAAAATTGAATTTCCACATAATAATGCACACGAGTCTGAATTAACAGGACATGTGTTTTGTAAAACAAAATCAAGCTTTTTCAACAGGCCTTTCGAAAAGGAAAGAATTCAGAACGCTGTAGAAGGTCGTGAGGTCTTTCCTCCACACCCTGGGGAAAGAGAGGAGAGGGAAGGTCGGGAAGGGGGGTCCTGAGAGCAACAGGAGGAAGACGAAGAAGGATGGGGTACGCGTGAGACGGGTGAGGAAAGGAGGATGAGGTGGGTGATGAGGACGAGGGAGGGGACAGAGCACACGGTGGTGCCACAGGCCTGCAGCCAACCCACTGGTGAAAATTAGACCATGAGTGTTGGTGCTTTTATTAATGGAGTTTCCCTGAACTATGAGGTAGAGTGTGAGCGTGCACTGGGGGAAAAGCAAGGGGAAAAAATGACAGAAAAACCGCTCATCCCGCCGTTTGTCTCAGGGCACACACTCAGCTTCTTTACCCACAGCTGAGGAAAGTGCACAAGGAGGGTCCCGATCGCCCCCTGTAACCGGGCACCTGTGCTTTGTGGGCCACGCTGCCTGCTGCTTAGTTTTGCACAGACACAAGCCAGGCAGTGAGTGAGTGGGAATGTGGGGAGAGAGACAGAGCCCAGCTTGTGTCTGCGTTGGAATTTGTGATGATCTATGGGTTACTTCTTTATTTCAAGAGTTTTAATATATTTTCTTACCTCTTTTTTTGGGGGGAAGATGGGGTCTCACTATGTTGCCCAGGTTGGTCTCAAATTCCTAGACTCAAGCGATCTTCCTGCTGAGTAGCTGGGACTACAGGAGCGTGTCACTTTCTAACTGAGTTGTAATTTATAGACAGTAAAGTGCACAAATCACGGCAATTTCTTACATGTATGTAGGTCCATGAAACCACCAAGCAGATTAAAATATAGGCTGTTTCTGGACTCCCCTTCCAGTCAATATCCACCCCCCCCCAAAAGTACCCAGTTTTCTAGTGCTCATCACTATAAATTAGCTTTGCCTGATTCATTTGTACCCATGGAGATATACAGAGAGAGATCAATAGATACATGGATATATCTCTATATGTATCTATATCTCTGTATGTGTCTATCTGTTTATGTTTAGCTTCTTTTGCTCATGTTGTCTTTACAATCATCCATGCACGGTGTCGTATGCAGCAACAAGTCATTCTTTTTGTTTGCTGTGTACTATTCCATGGTGTGACTGTATCACAGTCTATCCATTTTGTCGCTGATGGTGCTTGGGTTGTTTCTAGTGCGGGTTATCATGAATAACGCTGCTGTGAACAATCTCATAGGCGTCTTTTGTTGGACACAGACGCTCATTGTCCTCCTGCGTGTACCCAGGAGTGGACTCCCTGAGCCGGAGGCTGTGCGCATGCTCAGCTTTAGCAGGTACCGGACCCGTGGTGGCCTTAACCCAAAGTGCCTCAGAGAGGGAAGACTTCTCTGTCGCGGGTCTCTCTGTGGCATGTGGAAGACCCCGTCAGTGGCTGCAGTAGGAGGTGGGAGGGATGTAAGGACAAAACTGGCCAGAGATTGTGAAAGAAAAGGAACAGAGAAGGGAAGACAAAAGAGGGAAGAGCCAGCAGAGATTTAAAAAAAAAGAATGACACGATTCTTCCCTCAAGGAGCGTGTAATTTCGTAGGTGTAGGTTTACAAAGGTAATTATAGAAGGTAAAATAAAATAAGTACCATAGTGGGCGAGTATACAAGAGTGCTGGACTCTGGGGAAGCGGAGACTGGTCTCAACAGCAGGACAGCAGCTGCTCAGAAGCCACAGCGTTTTAGCCGAGCCCTGGCGACGAGGAAATGGCATTTCAGTGGGTGAAGAGCGGGGGTGGGTGGGAGGAAGCACAAGTAAAGGCAAGAAGTAGGAAAGCACACGGCATGTGGTGAGAACCCGGAAGTAACGGTCCCATGCTTGCTTTAGGTAAACTGATCCTTCTTCACAATGGGCGTGAGGTGGTCGCTTCCATCCCAAATGTCTCAGATAAGGGACCACAGCACTTCCATAGGACGGAGCATTCGGGACACAGTTTAACAGTCTTAAAACAGGTCACTGAGCTGGTCTCATTACTGAAGCACATGGAGAACGGCATTTCCTGGGGTCCCCTGGTAGAGAGGCTTTGGCTACCCAGCCAGCCAGCATCCATTGGGAAATCAGGCTGACCTGTCCCCAGCGCCCGTTCCTGCTGCCCGGGGAGTTTCTGGATTCAGCCAGCTGTTTGTGAGACCATCCTGGGCTCAGTTAAAATGAGCACTCCCCCAGACAGTGCTCTCTAGCTTACTGCCAATTTGGGGTGGCTTGTAATTCACTCATCTACTCCATCAACGTATATGTTTTGAGTGCTGATCATGTGCCAGTTTCTGGGTGAGAAAATACAGTAAACAAGATAAATCGATAAGATCCCCACTGTCTCACAGCGCTTCCCTTCTAGCAGGGTGAAATAGACCATGAGCAAAGCAATAAACAAGAAAATTACCAAAATGCAGTAAGAGCTACAACGAGAATTAAAATAAAGTGATATAATAATGAATGGGTGGCTTTTTATATTGGGTGATCTGAGGCAGTGACATTTAGCTGAGTTCTGAAAGAGCCCACCATGCCGAGGTCTCAGGCAGAGGCATAGCGAGTGCAAAGGCCCCGAGGCAGGACTGAGCTTGCACATTTGAAGAACAGGAACAAGGCCAATTTGTCCAGAGCCCAGTGAGTGAGCAGAGTGGGAATGAATGATATGGGGTAAAAGGATCCTGGGGCCAGGTTACAGAGGCTTCGTGACTCAGAGAAAGGAGTTTGGAAAATTTTCTAAGTACAATGGGAAATCACTGGAAAGCTTTAGGCAGAGGGAAAATCTGGCATGGTACACATTTTTAAAAGGTTGCTCTGGTGGTTTTATGAAGGGGGGACAAGCTTGGAATTGGGGGACCAGGTAGGTTGATACTGCATCGGTGAAACAAAAAAACGATGCTGGATTGGAGTTGGATGTGGACTTGGCGGGTGGGCAGGGTGGCAGTAGTAAAGAATGGATTTGAGTGCGTTGCAGACAGAGATTCTACAAGCGACAAGGAAGTTTAAAAAAAAAAGGAATCTAGGAAAATTCCTAGATTTTTGGCTTAACCAACTGAATGGATCATGTTTCCTGTTTCAAGATGAGGTCGCCTGGCAGAGGAAAAGATTTGGGTTCAGGGGAGAACAGAATCAAGAGTTCTCTTTGAGCAAGCTCCAGTGTTAGTGTGGAGTTCAGCGGAGGGGTCAGGGCTGAAAATACAGATTTAAGGAGCCACAGAGCAGTGGGCAATTTCCTGATCTCATTGAGAGACTGATGACTAGGTCCGGTTCAGCGTCTCAGGTGCCAGACAGCAGAACCACAGAGCCCCCGTAGCACACCCAGGGATACCTTTCATTCCCACCTCACCCAGTCCCTGCAAAGACACCACCTGTGGCTGACCTTGGGACCAGAGCAAAGAGGGAGGAACTGGGATTCCAGATGCCAGGCATTGAGTCCTGGCACCAACACAAGGAACGAAAAGAAAAATAACACTTAGTGAGCACTTCTACATGGCAGCACCATGCCCAGTGCCTCACAGGTTATCTGTCTTCATGCCCACACCAATCCTGTGCAGTGGTTCTTACTGTCCCTGTTTGACAGATGAAGAAATAGGGGTTCAGGTTGGTGAAATGATTTCAAGTTTGCAAATCAAGCCCAGATCTGTTTGATACCAGTATACTGACTGTATTGCCTCTCCTTGCTGTTTGTCCTTGAGACAATATTTAACCTCTCTGGGCTGGGGTTTCTCCACTTATTAAATGGAAAATTAAAAATGGATTTTTATGGTCTCATCTAGCTCTAATATTCTGGAATCTGGATGCATTTGAGTGTGTTTATTTTTCAGTTTTCTAGGCGAGAATTTTGAATCATTCTGTAACTGAAATGCTTTAGCTAGGGCAGGATTTCCACCCCTTCGGGGCAAGAGGGGAAATGACCTTGACTTTGGAGCATCTGGCTTAGAGGGATTGTTGTCCTGATGCTTCGTCCAGAGGTGAAAGGCCCCCTGGAAGTATAAAGGACTCGCCATAGCTTCTCTGTTCCCCTTGCCTACAGCTCTTTCCTTTCTTTGTCTCTGGGAAATACTTCTCATTTTCTAAATCCTTGAGCTTTGATGACCGACTGTGCCTGGGGAATGTCAAAGGGGACCCAGGGTTAAATACAGAGCCGAGTCTGTCTGCTCCTGGCTGCAGCAGCCTGCCGCGGTCACCCTAGCTGGACCTCGCCATCTGGGCTCCCCTGCAAGAGCAGAGGCGTGAACTCCCAGGACATCCTTTCTTTCAGACTTTGCCAACAGCAAAGGGCAAGGAGCTCTCTCTTCATTGAGCTTTGTCTGCCTGGATCCAAGACAGAGTTCTGATGGCAGGAAGGGAGAGCAGCCCCAGTTCAGTGGCACGACATTTGGGTCAAAACCTATCTGCAGTGCAAACACTATATGGGGGTAAAATTTATTATGATCTTCTTAATTTTTATTAATATAAAAGACCCAGCATGATTTTTTAAAATCATGAACAGATGTTGAATTTTTTTCCTGCATCTATTGATGTAATCATATGATTTTTCTTCTTTAGCCTGTTGACGTGATGGATTACAGGAATTGACTTTTGAATGTTGAACTGGCCTTGCATACCTGGGATAAATCCCACTTGGTAATGATGTGTTTGTTTAATTAATTAGTTAAACACAAGGTCTTACTCTGCTGCCCAGGCTGGAGTGCAGTGCTGTCATCATAGCTCACTGTAGGCTCAAATTCCTGGGCTCAGTGATCCTCCTACCTCAGCCTCCCAAGTGGTTAGGACTACAGGTGCCCACCACCATGCCTGGCATTGTTTTTTTTAGAGACAGTGTGTCACTATGTCAATTTCTTTGACTTCTGCTTTAATATTTGTTATTTCTTTTCTTCTGTTTACTTTGAATTTATTTTGCTTTCTTTCCAGTTTCTTAAGGTGGAAGCCTAGGTTACTGGTTTTCAATCTTTCTTCTTCTCTAATATATCCATTCAATGCTATAAATTTCCCTCTCTGCACTGCTTTTGCTGCATGCTAAAAATTTTGATAAATTACATTTTCATTTTCTTTTAGTTTAAAATATTTAAAAATTTCTCTCAAGACTTCTTCCATGTGTTATTTAGAATTATGATGTTCAATTTCCAAGTATTTTAGAATTCTGTTAATTGATTTCCAGTTTAATTCCATTGTGGGCTGACAGCATACTTCGAATGAGTTAGTTCTATTCTTCTACATTTGTTAAGATGTGTTTTATGTCCCAGAATGTGGTCTGTCTTGGTGGATGTTCCATGAGCTTTAGAAGAATGTGTAATCTGCTGTTGTCGGATACAGTATTCTACAGATGTCAAGCATGTTCGGATGACTGACGAGGCTGTTGAGCCTCACTAACTCTGTCTGCCCGATCTGTCCACTGCTGACGGAGAGGTGTCGAAGTCCTGGCCTATAACAGTGGAGTCATCTATTCTTCCTTGCAGTTCTGTCAGTTTTACCTTTCACCTATTACTAGTCATTTGTTATTTTCTAATTTTTCACTACAGTATCTTCATGCAATTGACACTTGAACTCTATTTAAACTACTTCTTAGAAGCATGTGCCCGGAAAAGTCCTGGGTGACAGTCCCCGGGCCCTGTCACACAGCACTCCGTCGTTCTCCGGGCAGACCGAGCTGACCTGCGGTTCCCGGGAAACGACAGCTGTTGAATACGTGTGCGGCTTGCTCTTCCCCCGACGTCATCGAGCATTTTAAATTATTCCCTAGTTTCAAAGCTTTCCCTAGTCTTAAAGTTGCTGTAGTTTTTACTTATGGCACTATATAAGAGGGGGGTGGCCCCAGGCACTTTTTAAGCACCCGGTTTATTTTCATAATTCACTGAGACGTGAGCGATACGTAAGCGACACTCGTCGCGCCAGGGGCCCTAAAACTCCGCCAGGGGTCAGCGCAGGCTCGGCGTTGGGCCGCGACATCCCACAATGCACCGGGCTCTGGGGACCGCGCGGCGGGCGTAACCGAGGGGCGGGGCCGCCAAGGGGGCGGGGCCTGGAGCCGGAGGGGCGGGGCTAGGACGGGGCGGGACTAAGACCGTCGTGGGCGGGGCCGCCGAGGGGCGGGGCGGGGAGTCGCGGTGCTGTCGCCGGCCGCGGCCCGCCCAGGAGACCTCCGCACCTGGCGCCGTAGCGAGGTAGGGTCTCTCGCGATCATCGCTCCCGGGGGTGGGAAGTCTTTTCTCCGTTGTGCCAGTCGGAGAAGCCCTAAGGTGTTCAAATTTAGCGACGACTTCGTACTTCTCACCGAAGCCGGTTTGCCCCGGGGGATCTATTTTAAAACTCTTTGTCTGGTCCCCGCCGGGCGACCGCCGGCTCCGGTGCGCTGTCCCCACCCCGTGCGTGGCGTGGACTCCGGGGCGGCGGGAGGTGCGGGGACGCGCAGGTGTCCGCGGGGCGCTGTTCGCGCTGCGGCGGGGCCCAGCCCGGCGCTCGGTGCCTGCTCGGCGGCGTCTGCCACGCGCCGCCTCCCGCTCCGTGGCCGGCGCGGTCCCCGCGGGCTGAGCCGGGCTTAGTTTGCGATCCCTCATCTGAGCTTTTGAGTAAAGTTTGGCAGACAGGAAGCCGGAATAGGGGGCGCCTGGGATGGCTGAAACTTGGCGTCTGTCCTCAGCCTGTGGCTGGGTCGCCCTCCCCGTCGCCCCAGCGCTCCGCTTGGTAATAGGCAAGCTTGGTTCCAAAACATTCCCGCCACCTGGGAAGGTTGCACTATTACAATAATCTTTATGATTCCTTCCAAATCTAAAATGCTGGGAATGAACCTAGATTCCTTTTTTGCCAGACACCTGTTGACTTGAGATAATAATCGAAAATAAGAAAATGCTTGCAAATAGTTTGTACCTTAGAACAAGGAAAGGAGATACGTCTAAATCGTTGTTAAGCAGAAATTCTTAGCTTCTGGGTACTTTCCTCTGGAAGTGTCGGTTCTCTTTCAAAATATGAAATTATGAATTGCCCATTATGTATAATGTTCCACATCTAATATTAATAGTCATTTAAAAGCATTGTATATTTGTGAGTACAAAGATACAAATCCTTAAAAGATTCAACACAAGGAAAAAATCATCTTAGCTAGTATGCATTAGTGATTAATAAACTCAAAAGATAAAACCCAAATCTAGTAAGTCATTAATAGTCACCAACACCCATAAGAATTAGAAGGCTCCGTCTGGAGTGCAGATGAACAGGTTTGTTCGTGTTAAAGTCAGTGAATTTTGCACAGTGGATTGCACCAGCACAGTCCCTGCTTCTGAAGGAGGTAAATTTTAAAAACTGACCTGTAGCCACAGGTAGTGGAGTTTATAGGAGTTTGCAAAAACAGGTGACTGACTCATCATTTACTTATTTCTGCAGCAGATTATTTACCTACAAGTACAAGGCTGGACTCATTGCTTTAGCCCACTGCTAGTGGAAAATACTGCATGTAGGATCTATGTGTGGGGGCTGTGTCAGTGAGACCACGGAAGTAGGGGCCCTGGGTGTTTCTTAGACACTCAATGAAACAAAAGCATCTTTTAGAAGAACCCTAAAGACCTGAGCAGCTCAATTTAAAAACACACCATTTATTTTGAAGGGAAAAAGGAATACAGTCCCTCAAAACATTTCCTCTTTGGCTTTCATTTTTGTGGTGCCAATTTTTCTTTTCTTTTCTTTTTTTTTTTTTTGCAGATACATGGTATGCAGCCGTGGTGGTGCCAATTTTTAAAAAGTGCTTCTTATTACATAATGATAGTTATTATTAATTAATGGAGTCATGTAATATGAGGTTATAGAAGCAGTTATTCTGATGGAATTAATCATGTGAACTATTTCAGGTTTCCAATAATAAAAACATCCCCTGATTTATTCCTATTCATATATTTGTTCAGTAAACATCCTGGCCCTGTGCTGGGATTGGAAAGATGAAGATGAATAATTTATCCCTTTAAGAAGCTCATCTAGTTGGGGAATTCAACCCAGAGGTAATTTATAATCCGGCGTGTTTGCTAGGGTGATGGGTGTCTGTCGTCAGGGCTATGGGCTCCTACTCCAGTCTGATGGGGTCTGGAAATGACTCCTGGAAGAGTCGATGCCTGAAACTGGCACTAAAGGATGACTAACTGTTAGTCAGAAGTGGGAGGTGAGTGCTCCAGGTAGGGGGCACAAGCATTCACGAAATCATGGGGGTAAAGTAGCAAAATAGGAAGCCCAGAAAAATAAGGAATGGGACTGGAGCGAGGTGGGGATCAGATCGTAGAAGGCTTTGGAGAGGTGGGAGGGGGGACTGACAACTTTGGCAGGACAATGACAGGGTCGGATCTGCTTTAAGTAACTCACTGCGAGGCCTGAGTGAGGGGTCGACTTCCCAGGGTAGGAGGCAGGAAGAACTGTCGAGAGGCTGCAGCAGGACTTGGGAGAGAAATGATGAGGGTGTAGCTCTTGTAGAATGTGGACCATGTTCAGCTTTCTCATACATTATTTTGTTTCGTTTTTATAACCACCCTTTGCCTCTGGTAGAGTAGGATCACTGACTTCCTTTTGTAAGTACCTAGGTGCTCTGTGTACATCATCCCTGATCCTTATAAAGATCCTACAAATCGAGTGTTACTAGCCCACTTGATGGAACTTGATTCTGGGGCCCATGTGAGGGGCAGGGGCAGAGTCAGCCCCAGGTCCAGTGTCAAGTACAGGTCTCGGTCTCGTTCTGAGCAGTAGGCAGGGCCTGCTCCCCTGGAGACTGAGGCAACACAACACTTCGAGGCAAATCTGCATCCTTGGGAACACCTCTCAGGAGTGGGTGGCAGTGAGAATGCAACGCCCAGCTTCTCTGCATTTAAAAATCCCCTTGAACAAAACAGTGTGGAGGTTATGAAGAAAATGAAGCATAGAATTACCACGTCATCGGCAGTCCCACTTCTGGGTTTAAACCCAAAAGAGTTGAAAGCAGGGACTTGAAGGGGTGTTTTTGCACCCACGTTCATAGCAGCGCTATTCGCAATAGCCAGAAGGTGGAAGCAACCCAAGCACCTGTCTGCGGATGAGTGGACAGGCAAACGGTGGTCTGTACATACGATGGAATGTTATTTGTCTTAAAAAGGAAGGAAATATTGACACATCCTACAACATGGATGAGTCTGGAGGACATCATGCTAAGTGAAATAAGCCAGTCACAAAAGGACAAATAACGTATGATCCCGGTTGTATGAGATCCCTAGAGGAGTCAAATTTGTAGAGACAGAAACTAGAAGGGGAGCTGCAGGGGTTAAGGAAGGTGGGAGTGGGCAATTAGTGTTTATTGGGGACAGAGTTTCAGTTCAGGAAGATAAAGATGTTGAATGGTGGTGATGATTGCACAACAGTGTGGATGTACTTAAAGCCACTGAACTGTACACTTAACAAAATGGTGAAGATGGTCAATTTTATGTTATGTATATTTTTACCACATACATAAAAAGTGCCACTGAGCATCACATTGTGATCAGATTACCAAGGTCTAGAAGCTCATCACAAATTTGTGGTGAGGAAGGCTGGGAAATGTGATCCGGAAGATTAAAATGGATGCCTCATAGAACCCAGCCCAAGAAAAGAATGCTGGCTGGATTCCTGGATGACAGATCATACCAGTGCAAAGCTGGAGGGTAGCAGAGAGATCGTTTCGTTCTACCCTCTCTTATTTTTTTTTTTTTAATTTTTTTTGTAGAGATGGGTCTTGCCATGTTGCCCAGGCTGGTCTTGAACTCTTGGCTTCCTCTAGTGCTGGGATTACAGGCATGAGCCACCCGTGCTTGGCCTCATCCCCCACTTTTTACAGATGAGAACAGTGAGGCCCAGAGTTGTCAGGTGACTTGCTCAGGGTCACTGAACACGTTTGGGCAAAGGGAAAATGCGAAGCCAAACCCTGTCCTCCCCTGCCAGGTGACTAGCGCCTGGCACCGACAAGGAGTCTCTCCAGCTGGCAGACAAAGGTGTGTTCCAGCTTTCTTTCCAAGCAGAAAGCAAAGCAAGCTTTCCATCTTTATCAGCCTTGCGATGGCAAATTCATAGGATTACAGTTACAGAAAAGATTTGGGTGAACAGAATGTGGTGTTTGCCTGCTGGGTGGGAGAACAGCTATAAGTTAGAGTTACTTCATTCATTCATTCATTCATTATCAAATATTTGAGGACCTATAATGTATCAAATATCCTCTCCAATTTCCAGTTTTTCCATCTAGTAACAATTCTCTGCCAACTTTATTCTAGATGCTCTACGAATTGCCCTTGGACGTAAACTCCTAAGTTATATAAACCTTCATTGACTCCTGGATGGGGGGAACAGGTAGAGTTGGAGGGGAGGTGTACATCATGAGCCATGAAGTGGCAGGGTGTCAAATGCCAAAGAGAGTTTCGATTCCAGCAAGGAAGCCACCTGGGGCTACAGGATTCCAATTAGGACATGTGTCTAGGGACTTGCAGGTGCAGAAGGATTAGAATCCTGTTCGTGTAAGTCACCCCAGCACAGACAGAATGTGGGGACTGCCCGGAGGTCTGAGTGCCTGCATGGAGCTTCAGAGTAATACACGCAGCAGAAACCCCAAAAGGCAGACGAGGAGAGCCATACTAGGAGACAAGCAGAGGTGTGAAGAGAGAGACAGAGGTGGAGCGAGGACGATCTGCAAATACGCCAGTTTTCATGAGCGCACGTCCCAATCTTGTGGTCTCTAAGGATGAAGCCACGTTGACTCTTCATAACTGTGCATAAAGATGGATAGAGTCTCCTTTGCTTTTTTTATTCAATACTTGGACCTGCCTGCTTCCAGAAGACCTGAGGTGTAGGATACAAGGTAAAAATATAAAAAAATAACACCCTAGGCTAGTTTAGTAAAACAAGCACCAGCTTTAAAACCTCTTATCAAACTCTAGGTCCTTGGAAAGGTTACCCAACCTAGCACAGTGTTACATTTCCTTATCTCTAAAATGCAAATGATAACAGCTTTACAGAGTTGTGCGAATTAGAAATCCGTTAATGTTTTCATTCAGCAACCACTGTCACCTTGGTGGCAGTCCTGTGGGAGGAGCAGGAGAGGAAAGGGTGGGTGAGCCGTGGCGCTTGCCCTTGGGAGCCCCAGGACTGGGCGGAGGAAGACAGACATGTGGACAGACAGGCAGAGTGAGACTTTGAAGGACTCCGCTGGAAATGTACACAGGTGACAGTGGGGACAAAGAAGGAGGGCACGTCAGGAAAGGTGTTCTGGGCACACGGGAGACACACAGTACATGCTGGCTGTTTTTAAAATTGTGAAACATAAAAGTGATCAAAGCAGCAAAACAGAAATAAATCCTATGAAGCACCTGTGGTGAGACGTTTCAGAGTAGAATTTGGCTTTCAGTTTCTTGGAAGCCACCGTAGAAAAGGAAACGGTGTGTTACATCGTGTCTTATTCTGGCAAGAGAAAGTGTACGGATTCAGCTTCAGACAGGACATTTTTTCTAGAGCTAAACTCAAGGAAGGCTTCATCACACAGGCTCCTTCGGATATAATTTGAAGCTGTGGACAGTATCTTCAACAACGTTTCACAGACAGCTCTGAAAACGTCACGCAGATGCATGGTTTTACGCCACGACACTCGTCTTACCTTTGGAAACCATCTGGAGTTGTCACTGAACGTGTGAAGTGGATTTCTGTTAGAACACTGTAGTGCTAGGATGCCAGGAGGGTCACTTTCAGGAAGTCACCCGAGCATGAGTCAGCAGAGGAACCCGGAGAAGTGGACAGATTTGGAAAAATTCTCATTGTCCTGCGCTCATTTTCCCTGTCTCCAGAGGGTAGAGGATCCCTTGGTCCAACTAAGTGGTCCCACAGGCGTGGAAGCTTCGGAACAAGACTAGAACAAGTCCTGTGCTAATCCTGACACGGGACGGCAGGCTCCAGGGACCACAGTGCCTGCTGCTGGGGGTACCTGAGATTAACAACCAGCTGGGGATCCGCTTCAGACGAACTAGCCAGGAGGCTGTGCGAGGGAGTGGGAGAGGCATGGATTTCGAAGTCAGATAAGTCTGGTTCAGATCCTGGCTCTGCTACTTACCAGCATTATGGTTTCACAGGTTACTTAATTTCTCTGATGCTCAGTGGGATATTAATACCTACCTTGTATTAGTTGTTTTACCAATGAAAGGTAAGGCATATAAACAGTAATAACAGCAGCTAGCAATGGTTGAGGCTTACGCAAGATCGGGCCCTACGCTAAGTGCTTTGCCTATATTATTTCATTTATTCTTCACAGCAGCGCTCTGTGGTGCTCACTCCCTGGCAGCTGGAAGATGCTCAACAAATAATATGTGTTAGTAGTATTAGTATCAGATTAATAAATTGATAAAAATATTACAGCTGGCCCGTTGTCTGTTTTTGTAATCCATGAGCTAAGAACGGTGTGTGAATTTTTAAATGGGAAAAGAAATCAGAATAGGACTAGTATTTCATGCAATATGAAAATGGTATGAAATGCACATTTCAGCGTCTGTACACAAAATCTTGTTGGCATACATCTGTGCCCTTTTGTTTCCTGTCTGTAGCTGCTGTCCGTCCACAGCGGCAGAGCTCGGTATTAGTGGCAGGAATCCGTGCAGCCTGCGAGCCCCAACGTAGGTACTGTGTGGCCCGTCGCAGAAAACATTTGCTCAGCTAGGACAAGCCCTCCAGGGCAGCCACAGAACAGAGACTCAGCCAGCCTGGGGGTGACTATTCAGAGATGGGATCTGGAAGGAGCCAAAATCCCATCTGCCCTCACACTTGGGCCAGAAGTTAAGGGCTGTTCTAGGCTGTTCCATGTCCACGTGGGCCTGGTTGAGGAGAGAAACGGGGCTTGGGCTAAGGCAGGCCGGACTAGATCTTGGTGAAGCAGACTGAGAAATCCGGGATCTCTGAACTCCGTTTTTATGCTTTTGTATTTGTTTGCTTTTCCCTCTGTGTTTTAGCAAACATTCTCTTTCAAATATCCTAATCTTAGCTAAGCCAAGGGAAAGAAATGATTGATTCACTCAGGCAGGGGAGGCCCAGGGTGGCAAAATTCCTTCCTGGGTTTTTTGTTTTCCTTTGCTTTTCCTTTATGAAGGATATGGAATAATTCAGTAGGAAATACCCCCAACTATAAAAGCCCAAAACCACTGTTTAAACAGAGTATTTACGTCATACCTCTCTGAAGGTAGATATCATGAGCCTACGCTGTAATTCAGAGGATGTTCCAGGAGGGGCCGAAACAATACGGGCCAACACCTTTGTTGATCATGAAACAAAATATAAGGACAGAACTGGAGAAATGCAGTGTCTTTCGAGTCCAGACGTCTCCCGTGAGCTCTTAGCACTCTCAACTGCATCTTGAGTTCTGAGGCTGGAGGGATCTATCTAGTGGCCTCTTGGCACCTGCTCTCTGCCAGGGTCATATCTGCTCTTACGAGAATTGTTGCCGGAAACTCTGATCTCTTAACTGGGTGACCACTGAGATCTCAAGACCTTTATTTCACGAGCACAGTTTGAGTTGGGTTTTTGTTATCTCACTCTGGCCTGTGGGGGCTTATCAGTCACTTTGGGCCCTGCCGTGCCAGGAGTGTTATTGGCACCAGCTTGGCAGTTTATTCTGCAGAAAACGTAGTGTTACATCAGCCAACTTTAAAAGTTCCTCTTTCAGATCATTCGTGAAAAATACCCCAATAATAACATTTCTTTATAAAAGGAGAGCTTTTTGTAAATCAGCTGTCTCATTGTAATCAAACATTCACTCTCAGATTCTACCCTTTCTCACCAGATTTCGGTAAAACGGGAGTGCCCCTAAGCCTTCGCACGTTCCTGTCTCGTCCATCAAATCCGTCTTCCTCCAGCACCTCTCCCTTCACTCCCTAACCTTTCCACTTAGGGTGGCTCGTATCCACTCACCTTTCCTGCCCTCAACTCCTCCTCCCTTCACTCTGGCCTCTGCTCCCCGCACCCCACTGAAACTGTTCTCACCAAAGTCACATCTGCTTCCTTCCTGCTAAGTCCAACGTACATGTCTTAGTCTCTATCTGACCTATCTCTCAAAAGCACTTGGCTTTGCTGACCACATGTGTGTCTTTGCAAAGTTCTCTTTGTAACCAAGTGCAAGCTCATGTCACTCCCTGCAGGACAGCCACATAAGTGGAGAGACAGGTGTTGGGACAAAGAAAGCCACTTTTACTCAGAGAGCCAGCAAACTGAGAAGGTGGCGGACTCATGTCCTAAAGAACCATCTTTAGGTTAGTATGAACTTTAGGTTCCTTTTTTCGCTAAGGGAGGCGGGAAGAGAAGGGGATACAACAGGTAACCGAGGACCGCAGACCTCTGGGCATCAGCAAGGGGCCGAGGAGGTTGTGAAACTGATTTGTTCTTGGTCAGTTAACTTTGGGTGACACGGGTCAGGTCACAGTGTTCCTATAAATCTTTATCATAGCATCGTTACTCGTGTACATACCTTACTTATCTCCCCAGGAGTGAGTTTTGGGGAAGTGACGCTTACCCTCTTTCTTGTAGAGCTGAACTACAAACTCAGTTCCTCCTGCGATTAGCTGGTCTGCTTGCGGCGCTGACCAGAGAGGCTTTTAAGCTAAAGGCTATGACCGCAGGGGCTCAGAGGCAAGATGGAGCTGCTCATGCTAAGCTTCCTTTCCCCACTGCATCCTCTGTTGGCACCGTCCTCCCAGGTTTCCTCCTCCTCCTCCTCCTCATGCCCTTTGTCCTTGGGCTCATCTCCCCGTGTCACTTCTTCAGTGGCACTTCTACCCTGGGCTCCCTGCCATCACTGTACTCATCTCCCTGGAATTCTTTTGGTTCCAATCAACAGAATTCAAACTCAGACTGGACTAAGCCACCACCCAGCCAAACTGCCGCGACCAGTGAAAGCGACAGCAAAGGAAACATGTGGCTTCGTTTTCCTCCACGTCCGCTCCGTGCTCAGGCAGCTTCTGGCCCAGTGATGGGAAGTGCCCGCCAGCAGCGCCAGGCTGAGACCTCGTCCTCTTAGCAAACGCGGGAAAATCTTCCACCCAGTTTCTCCAGCCGGAAGTCTAGGAATCGTCTCTGACTCCTCTTCCTCCACAGCTGCTTCGTCACCAAGCCCAGTCCCAGCTTCTGAACCTCTCTCCCTCCCTGCTGCCAGGATTCTAATTCAGGTCACCGTCCTTTGTCTCCATCGCTGCCCAGCCCTCAGGGTGTCCTGCCTCGGGTCCTGCAGCTCTGCGGCCTGCTTTTCTCATCACTGCCGGGACCAGCTTTTGAAAGTGTTCGTCTGTTGATCTCATGCCTTCCGGGTGCAGCTCCGCAGAGGTGGGAAGCTCAGGGCAAAACCCCTGTAAGGCCCGCCTGCCCCCTGGCCCACCTCTCTTCACGTCACCTTGTTCTCTGCAGCCCAGCTCAGGTGCCAGATTAGCCACCTCTCTGTCCCTTTCACGTCATGCTCCCTCCACCTGCACCGTGTCCCTCCTGAGTCCTCTCCTGACGGCTTCTGCTTGTCCTTTCTTCCTTTCGGGTCTCGAGTTAGATGTAACTTCATGGAGGGAATCCTTCCACGCTGCAGTGTGTACACACTCTTTCTGTCAGAACATTCTCCTTTTTCTGTCTTAGCACTGGTCACACTTTATTGTAGTTGCTTGGTTTTTTTTTTTTGTTTGTTTGTTTGTTTTGTTTTTGGACACAGAGTCTCACTCTGTCACCTGGGGCTAGAGTGCAGTGGTGTCACCATAGCTCACTGCAACCTCCAACTCCTGGGCTGGGCTCAAGCCATCCTCCCGCCTCAGCCTCTCGAATAGCTGGGACTATAGGTGTGTGCTGCCACACCTGGCTCATTTTTCTATTTTTTGTAGAGCCCGCACAGGCGTGGTGGTCAGTTCTAGTCCATGTATTCAGCAAACGATTATTTAATGCTGACTTTGGGCCAGACAGTATTCGAGGTACCTGTGTTAAGTGAACAAAAGAGACAAAAATCCCTCTCCTTGTGAAGTTCACATTCAAGCAGATAGATAAGAAGATTAAATAAAATGTCGTCCAATCCCTGGCTGTTGATAATGGGCATTACTATTAATTTAGTCCTTATTATGTGCCAGCCATGGTGCTAAGTGATTTTAATACATACTGTTTTATATGTAATCTCATTTTCTCATAAGCCCTTTGAGGTAGGGACTATTGTCGTTTGACAGGATGACAACCAGGGATCCAGAGAGGTTGTATAAATTAAGTAGACAAGTGCGGGGAGGAGGTGGTCTTCCAGCCCAGGGTGCGGGGCACTAAGCTGACGCCCAACTGCCACACACGGGGGTCTCGCTCTCAGCCTCTGTGCGAGGTTGTCACTTTTGCTTAGGGTTCTTGACATTCCTGCCAACACTTTTTGCTACACAGTAGGAGCTGCGAGGGAAAGAAATTTGAGTTTTCCTCATCTTGTATTAAAATACTTAATTATCTCTGCAGGAAATGATCAGAGAAGGAATCAATGACAGCTCGGCTTAGAACGTTGCCTTGAATCAATTAGGGCTTGCCACTGACTGTCCTCAGCGTGTGGAGAAGGGGTCTCAGCAGGAGAAGTCGGGGTACAGCCTGGAAAGTGGGGGCTGGGGTGGACGGGGAGACCACAGTGGAAGTCCTTTGACGCTGGTCATCATACCAGGCTAAGGTGAAGGAAGCAAAGAGTTGATGCCTCCTGCATACACCTCACAGTGTTCAGTGTTATTTCTGGACTCTGAGGCTTAGGACAGATGCGGCTCTCCCGGCCCTATGGATCCCTCCTCCTCGGCTGGTCTGGGGTTGCCCAACTCTCTGGAATGTTCACATCCTCCAGAGGTCATGCTCAACACATCTTGCTAGAATTTTTTAAAAATATTATTGGGAAATATTTCAAGTATTTGGAAAGTACAAAGAATAGTATCACGTATTCCCCACTTAGCTTGGACACATCTTAACACTCTGCTGCTTTGCTTCAGATCCTTTTTTTAAATTAAAAAAATAATACATGGGCTGGGTGTAGTGGCTCATGCCTGCAATCCTAGCACTATGAAGGCTGAGGCGGGAGGATTGCTTGAGGTCAGGAGTTCAAGACCAGCCTGAGCAAGAGCGAGACCCTGTCTCTACAAAAAATAGAAAAATTAGCCGGGCGTGATGGTGTGCACCTGTAGTCCCAGCTACTTGGGAGGCTGAGGCGGGAGGATCACTTGAGTCCACGAGTCTGAGGTTGCTGTGAGCTATGATGACACCACTGCACTCTAGCCTGGGCAATAGAGTGAGACCTTGTCTCAAAAAAAATATATATAATATATATATATCTATAGATGTCAGCCAGGCATGGTGGCTCACCTCTATTTGCCTATTTATCTACCTTGGTCCGTCCTTGCTCCCCGTGTTGTGGGAACATTTGATCTGGTGGGAGCTGCTGTGTTGTCATAGTTGGTCAGTCCAGGGTGGACACCCAACCCAAGCTGGCCAATCAAAGACTCTTCTCTGGAATTTTGAACTTAACAGCAGGAGAGGCTGGAGGAACTCCTTGCCAGTGGTAACTCTTGACCTCTCAGGCCATATCTCCTGCTGTGCAGAGAAGACCCCAGCAGAGTGTTGCAGGGAGAGGCACCAGTGCATGGCAGACAGAGTCCTGGTGTTGCGTGGTCTCCATTCCTGATCTGGCGGAGGCCTGCCACATCTCTCTCTTTCCCTAGGTTCGGTTGTTCAGCCATTCTTTGAAATCTGTCCTCCAATACCCTCCCCTTCCTGTCATTTGAGTTTCTATCATTCACAATCCAGAGAGTCCTGACTAATAAAGGGGGAAGTTTTGGGCTGTGGCTTTGTTCCCAAGCTTGGGGTTCTTAGGACAGACACCTTGCAAATGTCGAGTTCTGCTATATTTTTTTAAGCATTGAGGGGCTTGATTTTGCATCTAATTTTACTGACTTTCCTTGATACAGAGCTGTTTGTTAAATGGTGGGAAACTTGGTTAGTTTCAAATATGCCCAAACCTACTCAAATAATTTAAGTATTTGCTTACTCTTCCCGCAATCACTAAGTAGCTGCGAGAAAAGAAATTGGTGAAGATTCGAATGTTATTTGTTAGGTTTCTGAGATGAATATGACCATCATCATCATTTGGGTAGAGAGAGTGGAAGGAAAAAAGTGGTTTGAAGTGTAGATGTGGTGTTTCAAACCCAGTAAGAGGAAGACACTGGGGATTGCCGGTCGGGGCACGGCAGCGATGCGGACATCTCTGTTAGGACTGCCCTGTCCTGCTTAGGCACCTTGGACAGCTCCACTCTGCCTGCCGGGACTAGAAGGGTCACACTGACCTACAGCCCAGTGACATCTTCAGCGTAATGAGAAATTATTTAAAATTGTAATATTTTAATTTTCATCACTGAGATCTGTAACATTCTTATGCTTCCCATCCGAGCTTCCTGTCTTTATCCTTGAAGGTTTCAGGACTATGTAAGAATAGTGGTTTGGTTTTATTTTTAATGTGTATATCTTTCATATTTTACACTTTTTTTTTTTTGTTTGTAAAAGCAATCTATAGTCGTGTTTTAAAAAAACTGGAAAGCACATCAAAGCCTGAGAACCAGGGAGAAAGAACCCACCCATTATTACACAACTGGAAGCAGCGGCAGCCGCGTTTGGGCATATTTCTCTGCGGTGTCTCCGGGGAGTGTTCCCAGCCTGGCTTGGCAGCCGGCCTTGCTTCTGTCCTGCTCTCTGACCTCCCGTGCTGCTCTCCTCCCTTCATAGCCGTTTACTTAATCGACCTCCCCTCCCTGCCCTGCCCTGCGATTGTAAGGGTTCGAGCCAGCTTCTGGGATTCTGGTAGCCGGTGAGGATAGCTGATGAGAAGCCTCCCGGCCAGGGGGCAGGCCTGCAGGATGGGCAGGGCCCTGGATGCAGCCAGCTGTGCCCTGCTCTGGGGGACAGCATCCGGAGAGACAGCCCAGAAGCCTTGTGCTCCTGCTCTTTTTTTGTTTTTTCCACTGTCCCCTGACCACAGCTAGAAGCCTATGCTCTCTACCCAATGGGGCGGGCCCCACCAAAACCAACCTCTGTTCCTATGCCAGGCCTCAGCAGGGCATAGTTTTCATTATTCTCTTCTTAATTGTTTTGAATGGGAAGACAGTCACATGGTTGCCAATATCCCTGTGTGTCAGAGCAGAAGTCTCCCTCCTTTTGTGCCCCCATCCACCCTGTTTTCACCCTCCCTCGCCCTTCTCCAGGTAGTCAGCTTTGTGTTCCTGTGTGTGTTCATCCAGACTTCACTGATGAATACTAAAACGCATTCAAATGTATTCTGTACTCTTGTTTTCTCCTCCTTGTGAACAAAAGGAAGTGTCCTATACACAATTTCTGTACCTTGCCAGGGTTTTGTTTTTTTTTTCCACCTAATAGGTCTTGGAGATTTAAAAAATGTCTCTCCATTGAAAGCTTCCTCATGCATTTTTATACCTTCAAAATATTCCATTGTATAATATATATGTAGCATAATGTATTTAACCAGTCCCCTTTCAAGGGCATTTGAATTCTTTCCAGTCTTGTGTTATTTTGAGTAATGCTGCAATGAGTAACTTTGAATGTGTTATTTCTTACGTATGGCCAAAGGATAAATTCCCAGAAGTTAAATTAGTGGCCCAAAGGAAATGTTCATTTGTAATTTTGATCTCTGTGGCTGAATTTCCTCCACAGGGGGTTGTGCCAATGTATACATCCACCAGGAAGGCATGAGAGTACAGTCTTACTTCTCTTGGGGGCTTTTTACATACTTTGCATACGATCCCTTGATTGTTCTTCTGTTGTGTTCATTTGGATGTTGTCCTCCCAATTAGAGGACGAGTTAATTGAGAGCAAGGGCCAAGCATTTTTCTGCTTTGGAATTGTCTGCATTTATAAATAATAGAACACGGCCCCCTAGGAGCACACTAACTTTTGTTTTCAGTATCATTGGGGAGATTTAGCCAATTAAACCTTAATTATAAGAGGATTCTTACATTTGGCTCGAGTTCAATTGCACTAACTGATTTCTCCCCCCAAAGTCAAGGTATCGCGAAGGCCTCACCCTACAGCAGATTCACTTATGTGTCAGCTTCTTTCCTGGATGGAGTTTTGGTTTCCCAGATTCAGCCCAAGGCCCAGCAGCAAGGGTCTAATCGCACGCCTGCCCCGTCATTTAGTCACTTATTTTTCTCAGCTTGTGCCAGCGCCTGCCCCAAACTCAGCAAGAGAACAAAGAGCTGCTTTTAAACTCTTTGTACGCGCCGCCTATCTAAACATCATGCACTGCAGTTAGTTCCCTGCAGCCTCACAGCAAAAATACGCCAATGGTCTCTTTGTTGTCTCGTTTCTACCATATTGGATTCCCCCAAGTGTCTAATCCTGCCTGGGGGTCCCGGGGGTCTTCACACCCTTTTCTTGCATATCCCCTGCGAGAATTTTGTAAAATGGCACGAGCCCTCACACATTTACAAGCTACCCCTAAAACTTTATTTTCAGTTTAAATAGTTGAAAAGGATATATTTTATAGAATATTGTCAATATTGACTCTGAAAAGTTGAGTTGTTGAATGCACATGTACACATTTACATTGTTAAGCCCTTATACAAACATATACACACACTATATATATATATATATATACTCCCAGTTTTTATTGTGTCAAAATATACATAACACAATTTGCCATCTTAACCATTTTTAAGTATACAGCTCAGTGGGATTAAATACATTAATAATGTTGTGCAGCCATCACCACCGTCCATCTCTGTAGCTCTTTTCATCTTGTAAAACTGAAACTCTGCACCCGTTAAACACCAGCTCCCCCTCCGCTCCCCGGCAACCCCCCATTGTGTCTCTGATTTTGACTACTCTGAGTACCTCATGTAGCACACACGATATTATTTGTCTATCACATGCTGAGGAAACATCCCTCTTTTCCTATTTTTTGCTTTTTTTTCCTATTCCTCTTTTAATGGGGAGAGTTTTCCTCTTTTTGTTTGTATTGTTTACGTACAATAAAACCTGCCAGTTTAAAGTGTATAATGTGATGAATTATGGTAATTATATACAATTGTGTAATCTTACCACGGTCAGAGTGTATTCATGTTGAAGCTTTATTTTATATATTAGCTTTATTATATATATGCATACTAGATGTGTTACTTATATAAAGCTTTAGCATAAATATAAATGTACACATAAGTATGTATGCATATATATGTATATGCATGTGTATATAATAAAAATATATAAATATACATACCTAAATATAAAGCCTTAACATGAATATATGTATGTTGAGTTACATATAAACACACATATATGTTTAATACACACATTTATGTTAAGGCTGTATATTATATAAATTTTATGTATGAATATATTGTATATTACATAAATAATATGTAATATAAGAAATACACGAATACATTATATATTATATATAATACTATATGAAATATAAATATATTTATCTAAACTATAGAAGCTAAGCTATAGAGCCTTAACATGAATGTATATATGTGTGTGTGTCACGTACACACACACACAGCTATTACATTAATTTTTTTTAGTGATATACAAAGGAATTTAACAGTACTTGATTCACACCATCATCCATTAAAACAATACATGCACAAGCTCTCCTTTAAACATTAGAAATTTTACATCCTCCTTTTTCTGAATTTGAATTTCCATTCTACTTCCCACACTGACTTTTCTCATATATATTTTTATCCTTGAAGGTCTTTTGCTGGTCATGCTATCATACTGCACACAAAGGATATACCTGCATTGATATTAATATTTTTATCTCCTGTAACTTTTAAGTCCTGTGACCATGAACAATTGTTTAATCATTTCTTCTAATGGAGTTATCATCATTGATAGTACAAATTGAACAACACTGTATATTTCAAATGAATAACTCCTTATTAAAATAAAACTAGATGTAAGTGGAAATATATCCCTTAGTGAGATAGTTGGGCTTTTTACCCCAGTTAGTTCAAGTGTCCAGGTTTGGGTCTTACTGCTAGAATGGCGGCATCCAGCATCAGTTCCATTTCTTGATGACAGTGCAGAGCAAACTTCATATAAAAAGTAGATAGAAATGGAAATAATTTTGTTACAGCATCATCAGTTAATTCTTCGAGCTCATTCTGAGCCAAAAACTCTTATACTGATCTATCATCACAATAATTTTTAATGCTCTATCAGCTTGCAGCTCTCCAAGGTCTCCTTTGGTTTGGGGCAAAGCAAAGCCCTGGAGAAGCCCTCACTTGCAAACACGTTGTACTCAGTCCTCACAGTTGTGTGTCGTCTTAGCACCAACTCTGGGATTGGGTTTGGTGCCCGAGGAGATGTGCCGCGGTGAGCCTGGGTAGCTGTGCTCTCCTTATGCAAAGTGGAGGAAAGGAAGAACCTGCCCCTCCGTCTCAGGCAGGTCAACTCCAGGAGAGAGAGCACGTTGACTATCTGGAAATCGATTCCTTTAAAACTACTGGTGCCCTCATCCCCTGTAGAAAGTGTTCTTATACCTTTGTTTGAAGACCACTATTTTTTGAAACTCCTAATTTCTTCCACTTTACAAGACCGCATTCTCAAACCTCCCCTTTTGGGACAGTTTCCACCAGAGCTGCGTTTGTCCCTTTCCTCCCTGTGGCAGGGCAGGGGAGCTGCCATTGCAGGCTGGCCCCAGCCGGGACTCTTGCTGTCCAGTGCCTCCCGGCACCTGAACACGCAGCCTCCAGCGTATGGCTGCTGGGTGCACGGGAATTAGGACGTGACTAGACTCCTGGGAAGAGAGGACGGAAATAAGTGAGAAAATATGGCTGTCTCTTTATCCTTTGAAAATACAAGTGGGCCATGACCTGGTGTCACCTTCTTCATCTGTGGCAGCATAACCCTCAGTGAAGACGTACTTGATGGGCAGTTGACTAGAGAATGAGCAAAGAGAAAAGCAGCAGCATTTGGCCGGGTGTGTTAGTCTGCTTGGGCTGCCATAACAGCACACCACAGGCTGGGTGGCTTAAACAGCAGACATTTGTTTTCTCACAATTCTGGAGGCTGGAAGTCTGTGACCAGGGTGCCGGCATGGTCACGTTCTGGTGAGGGCCCTTGTCCTGGCTTGTAGGTGGGCACCATCTCACTGAGTGGCCACACGGCCTTCCCTCTTTCCCTGTCCTTATAAAGCCACCAATCACCACCCATTCTTTTAGCCTAGGACCCTACCCTATGACCTCACTTGACCTTATTATCTCCTAAAAGCCTTGTCTCCAATTACAGTCACGTTGGGGGTTAGGGTTTCAATGTAAGAATTTTGGGGGACACGATTCAGTCCATAGCACTGAGAATTAGGATATGAGGGTTCTGACCCCGATTCTGCCACTAAGTGGCTGTGATCTCATGGACACGTCACTCGAGTGTTCTTCTGGGATTCAGGCCAGGCATCTGTGATTAGGGGAAATGGTGACCCCATCCACGGTAATACAGACAAGATCTTGAGAAACAATTTGCATTTTGTTCACTATATTATTTACTGTGACAAAATTGAAACTAATATATTAAAAATATTTTAAAAACATAAACATTGAAAGAGAACTGAGGGCTTTGAAGGCATTAACAAGAACAGTTTAATTTTCCTACTTATCCTACTCTGGATAAGTAGGGCTTGATAGTGCAACAGCCCTAAAAGTATGACAAAAAGGGAAAAATCTGTGTCAGTTTGGAATGATGAAAGGAAAGAAAGAAGCCCAAAGTCTGAGTTTGGTGACTGATCTCTCAGCCAGCACTGGGGCAGGAGGGGACAAGTGACCCACAGGAGAATTGTGAACGTCTCATCTATTAATATAAAATCACCTGCTGTGGTTACAGGAGACCCACATCATCCTCTCTCTTGGGTTATTTTCACTTTGAGTAAGCTACACCTGAAGACATTTTTTCATGTAGAATGAGTGGTGATAACTGCTTGAGTTTTTGCAGGTCTGATTATTTAATTTCCATATTGATTCTTGAACTAGAGTAAATGATTCTTTATAAAATTCAGAGTTCAAAATATTCTTTCCCTTAGGAGTTTGAAGACGTTGTTCCGTTGTCTCTAGCAACCGGTATCGTTGATGAAGTTTGATGTCAGTTTAATCCCCTTGCCTTTTTTTACATCTGTCACCACTGGGAGCTTTTAAAATTTCTTGGAGTTCTGAAATTGCACAAGAGTATAACGGCTTTAGGGTTTTCCTTTTCACTCCCCGCAGCAGTCAGTGGCCCATTTTAATCAGAAGTTGGCGCTCTCTTTGCCGTGGGGATGTCTTTGTTAATATCTTTGATGATTTCCTCCCTCCTTTTTCTCCTTTTGCAATTCCTGTTAATGGAATATTGGACCATCTGAATCGGCCATCCGCGAGCCGTGTCTTTTCTCTTATATATCCGTGTTTTCAACTGTTTGCTTCTTAGTCTGAATGTTTTCCTTTACTTTCAGATCACAAGCCCAGTCTTTACTTGTGTACATTTTAATAAAGTCAGTTCTTCTACTGGATTTTTTTTTTTTTGCCCTGTAATCATACCTTAATTCCTAAGCACGCTTTTTGTTCTTTTCTGGTTAGGTTTTCTATGTTTAGCTGCTTTAACGGATGACCCTAACGATTGTATGTGGCGTTCTTCTGTTGCCACTTGGTTTGAAGCTTCCGTGGGCTTCTTTTTAAACCTGCCCTTCCCTGTGGCGTTTGCGTCTGTGGTTTCTTTGGCTTATTCCTTGTCAATCTCATCCTAGCGCTTTCTGCCCTCAAGGAATTCTTAAGATTTCTGGCCTGCTAATGGCAGCCTTGCTTATTTTTCTGCTGATATTATTTCATTCTTTTTCAAAATGTCTTTTTCATTATTTCATTGAGTCCTCAAATGGGAGAGAAGGATCTTATACTGAGATCATCAGTTTAGGCTGGAAGGATCTTTTCTTTTTTAAAATTGTGTTCCGTTCTCTCCTTACCTCTTCAGCTCCCTAGCTTGTCTTCCGAGCTTGCATAAAGGTCCCCACGGTCACGTGCCCTGGACAGTGCTCCTGGCAGGCTAGACTGGAAGATGTGGGAGCCCCCGGAATGGTAGGTCTGTTGACCCAGGTGCCAGATATTCTGGGACTGCAAGGATGGAATATGGTTGCACTAATGCGGCTCTTCCGGGGTTCACCTGTGCCCTGTCGAGGAAACATTGCACTGGACGAGTTAGGTAGGCAAGGAAGACCTTCTTCAAGCCATTGCAATAGAGGTCAAAACTCAACTCTGAATACAACCGGAGCAGTTGGGGACTTGTAGCCAATGGGCAGGTTTCAAGGGTCAGTGGATGGAAAATTAGTAAGAGGAACTTGGCTAGGTTCTAGGGTTGTGGGAGGGATTCTTGCTAAACTGGGCTCAGCAGACCAAGGACACAAGGCCTGGTCAAGAAGATGACCAGGGAGCCTGTCTGAAGTGTGGTCAAGGAGAGGGAGTCCTTGTCGGCCCAGTCCTCATTCTGCCTACAAGGTACTGTGAACTTTTCTGTTCGGTGCTGGGATTCTTGACCTCCGGGCTACGTGGCTACTATCCCCACTGGGATATCTCTTTATTCGCGTAGTCCTGATTGGTGACATTTCCTTAAAGTTTACTCATTCCTAACCCTTTGGCAGGTAGAACGGAATCATGTTTAAGCACAGGCTTTGGATTGAGCGATTGGGGTCAGATGCCGTCTCTGCTACTTATTCGCTGTGTGACTTTGAGCAGGTCATTTAAAAATACCTTCTTCCCAGAGTTAACTATTAATGTAATTGTGGATATCATTGCTCACTAAATGGAAGCTACCAATTATATCAGCATGATGTGGACCCAGACTCACACCATCTGGACCTCCTGAAGCCAGCCCCAGCATACTCGCTAGATCACGGCCAATAAACAAGTTCACCCAGGCGTGGCAGATTGGGGAGCATCTCATAGGTTCCAGTGACCAATAGCACGGCCTTCTTTCCTTCGATGGAAGCAGAAGCTCTGAGGCCCTCTCTGGTAGCCCTCTCACTCTGAAAAGCAGCCTGAGGTTTCTTCAGTTTGCACTGCACTAACTATAAGCAAAGTGCCCTAACTTTGTTCCAGTAGCAGCATGCATCAAGGCCATCGGAATACTCTTTTATAATGGCACAATTATTACCGCAATTACCTACATCAGTACTTAAAGTGCAGTGGAGTATTACTGTTATACAGCTTCTCTGCTTTTTCATGCCTGGCAAATGCTTCTCCGCAAGTTGGCATCTCCGGCGTGGCACTGCTGCCCTGTTAGGTTAATTGATATGTCCTTCGTGGCCCCTTTGAAAAGTATATTTGAAAGCTTTCAGAAGTCTGAGAAGGGGAGTGTGTGTGTTGTACAAACTTCAGGGAACATGGAGAGGAGAAAGCCCTGTCATTTTTGTAGTAGATTCAAGATAATGGCTGGAAATGAAACAGGGTCCTTGTAAATCGTGGGGACTGCAGATATCATTTTTGCTTTTGATGTCATCTCAGACTTCTCACGTGTATTATAAGGACTGGCTCACGTGACCACGAAAGCCGACAGGTCCCAGGACGTGCGGGCGGCAGGCTGGAGACCCAGGAGAGCCGACGGTGTAAATTCCAGTTCAAAGGGCCTGGGGCTCAAGAAGGGCCAATGTTTCAGTCCAGTGTGAAGGCAGGAAGAAGCCGATGTCACAACTCAACGGTGAGGCAGGCGCAGTTCCCTCTCGCTCAGACGTTTGGTTCTATCCGGGTCTGCAGCTGATCGGTGGAGGCCCCCCTGCAGTGCGGGGGCTTTACTCAGTCTACGGGTTCAAATGTGCACGTCAGCCCCGGACACGCTCACGGACACCAGAATGACGTGTGACCAAGTGTTTGGACACTCCCGACCCAGCCAAGTTGACACATAAAACTAACCATCACAAAGTGCCTCCTCTTCTATATTATTTTGGTGTTGGGACAGTCCCTTCAACTTTCAGAAACACGAAGGAGGAGAGACTAGAATGACAGCAAATCCCCACCTGCTTTCCTGACAGCGCCACGGCTTCTGTTTTAAATGTCCCTGTAAACGCTGGCTGGACCCTTCACTCAGGCTCACCCCCTGTGGACACGTCCGTCACTGAACTAGGGTAAAAGTGGTCGTTACTAAAATGCGTCTCACCACTGGCCCCCCTCAGCGGGGAGCAGGGGACCCCGGGAGAACGATGTGGGTATTTCTTTATCGCACCACGTATTTTGCCCTTGTTGCAGGGATTTTTCAGAGACGAACAGAATTTGGTGTTAGGACCCGTGTTCCTCCTGCTTTTCCAGCATTTAGTATCTGCACACCCCGCTGATGTTTTCCTCCCTGAAGGAGTGAGGTGGGGGTTGTGGAAGGGTGTCATTGTGATGACAACTTGCTTTCCTACAATGTGGTTTTTCTAAAGGCGGGTTAGGTTAGTCTCTCCTGGTGGTAAAGGTTGTCAGGTGCAGCAACTATAATCTTGAACTTACTGGGTCACCAGCATCAGTCACCGGGGACTCAGGTCCCAGAGTGCTGGGATTGCAGGCGTGAGCCACTGCACCTGGCCAAAAAATTTCTTAATGTGTCTGAGGGTGTTTTTGGATGGCACTTAATCTCTGTGTCTGTCTATATATAGATATATGGAGAGATATCTCCTCCTGGTTCTGTTTTTCTGGAAGACTCTGACTGATACAGATCTTGGTACTGAGAGTGGTTCTAGAAGAACAGAATTTTAAGAATGAATTTTCTGAATTGGTTCTGGGGTTTCTAGCATTGGCTCTCCAATCCATAGCATGAGCTGTCTATAGAGATATGCAAAATGCCATGTTGGATACTTTTACTAATCAACCACCGGTAGAAGCAAGGAGCTCGGTGATTGTATATGATACTTTCAGACAATTTTGGAAAACTAATGAATTTAATGACATTGGTTAGTTGCTCCTAATAATGTCACACTGGACAAAGTGGTGGAAAAAAACCAAGTGAGCTCAGGGATTCAGATTCCCAGCTCGTGCACCATTTCAGTGATCCAGGAGCTTCTGCGTGTGCCCTGAAGGAGACCCTTATCTACCCTATGGAAGGGCTGAAATCGCTGAAAATCAAATGTAGAACCTCATGCTTCAACTGGCTGGATTATCAGGCAAGTTGAACTCCCGGCTCTGCTGTTAGAGTGAGGGCATTGACTGGGAAAGAATGGGATGTTTGCGAAGCCTTGATGAAGCTGGGGACATCGAGCCCCTAAATAGTGATGTCTCCTTTACTAGTGGAAGAGGTCTCCCCACCTTCAGCAGACCTGGCCTCCCAACCCCGGTGGTCCAGGCCGCTACACTGTGTCTGGAGGACTCCCCCTGCATGGCCTGAAGAAGCGGCAATGGCCTCCCCCGGGCAGTTGTCAGGCAACATGATGCTGCCTCCTCTCAGGACCCACCCCCCATCCCTCTTTGCTTCCAGACCTGTAACTAGACCCACATCCCCGCAGGCCCCTAAAGATGAGGCACAACGTGTGACCCACGAGGAGGTGTGCTATACTCCGAAAGGACTGCTTGCGTTTTCTAATTTACACAGACAGACATTCAGGGCGCATGTATGGGAAGGGTACTAAGGGAGTGGGATAACGGTGGAGGGACGGTAAAGCTGGATCAGGCTGGACATTTTGACATGGGTTCACTAAGCAGAGACTGCATGTAATGTCGTAGCCGGGGGAGTTAGAGAGGGCTCAGACTGTTTGGCTGGTTGGCTGAACCGCAAACCAAAAGGTGGCCCACCGCGAGGGAATTGGAAATGCTGGGTATGCCTTGGTTTGATGTAGGGGGAGGGATTCAGAGGCTTAGGAAGATTGGAATGCTAGAGTGGAATCGTCATTTGAGACCTACTCACCCACACTGGGAAGGTGTAGAAGAGATAACTTCACCAAGACTGTGAGAAGCAAATATGTGCAGGGAGCCCCGCGTCCTTGCAGAGCTCGGTGGTCGCTCCTGTCTGCAGACCAGACCTCACAGTGGGCGCTGCAGCCGCTGACCTGGGAACCTAAGTGCAGTGGGAGTCACTAGATCCCAGGGTGGCAGAGGCCAGGCGGGTGGCAGTGCTGTCATACAACCCAGACTGTCGCCATTGATGCGGAGTGGGTTTAGGAGATACTGAGTTGGTTTTACACATACGGAGTTTAGAAAACTGGATGAAAGGTCCAGCATTTTGTTAGAAAGATCCAGAAAGCAACTGGACATTCCTGGGGGTAAGAGAAGGGGCCAGGGATGGAGACATAGGTTTGAGAATCACTGCTCTAAGCCTGTGTTAAATAAACAAACGAACAACCAAATCAACCTTTGAGTGGCTGAGATTGCTTAGAGAAATGATACAGTTCAATGGAAGCCACCGCCCAGGACAGAGCCCTGACGTTGAAGGGACAGAGGAAGACGATCTGACGTGGCAGAGCCTTGGTGTTGCCCCTTAGACTCCGTGTGCCTGGGAATTGCTTGGCGAGTGTGTTAAAACACAGATTCTTGGGCTCCCACCCACAGAGATTCAGATCCACAGGTCTGAGTGGGCCTGAGAACGGCGTTTCAGATATGGCTCCAGTGCAGAGCTGGTGCAGCTGGCCCGAGGGCCACGCTTTGGGTGGCATCAGAATAGGCCCTTCACTCCGCTACGAAGAGAAGAGCATGGGCATTTGAGGATACTTGTTTTTCTGGGGACATTAAGAAACTTGCACATGTTTGGGGCTGAAGTGAAGGAGGCAGCAGAGACAGGGAGAGAAGCTGAACATCCCGGAGAGCAAAGGGATAATGAATGAAGGGAATTCATGGAGGAGGAATGGTGCAAAAAAAAAAAAAAAATGTTGGAGGCACCAGAGATGGTCGTGGTAAAGATGTTTCAAGGCTATGGTGTCTACTTTAAAAAAAAAATCAAAGCCTCCTTTAGATAAGATGATTTTTTTGTCACTTCCCCTTCTTTTATTATTTTTTAAAAAATCTCCTGACTCCTCGGAGCCACTGTTTACTTTTACATTTGACTCTCCCACTGTGCCTAGGAGCCTTTGTCTCCTGCCAGAATCCTCCCAGCGCTGCAGCTCCGTGTCTGGATGCATAAAGAGATGACTCGATACAGATGAATGAGCGGTAATGAATAGATTTTTCAGCAACACAAGGCATTTCAAGGATAAAGGAAAATTTCAAAAACGTATGATCATTATTGCTAAAAACTGTGTTTCTACCACTTCTTGCTAGAATTGCTGTCAAGCTGTTTGACAGCTCCCCCGGGATCTCACTCCCTGGCATTGCAGGCGTCGTGAAGCACAAAAAACACCGCTCGCTCTCCTCTGCTAACTGCAGCCTGCTCTCTTGTAGCCCCGGAGCCCTCTGGCAGACTAGAACAGCTTCAGAAATCACTTTGTACAGTTGCAAAAAAACAACCACCCTGCTAATGGCTGGGAGCAGCTATGTGCCTGTGTGCTCTGAGTTCAAGACAACAAAAATTTATTGAGGGCTTGTAATAGAACAAGCGCCGGGATCCAAGCATTAGTGAAGTACTGTCGGGGGATTCTGAGGGGTCTTTCATCTCCTTTCCCTCTGTTTTTGAAATCCAGGTGGTATCATCAGAGGAGTCAGACTGGGATTAGAATATCAGTTTTGCTGCTGCTAAAGCTGGTCTGGAGAACGTGGCTTGGACCCAAGGCCAGCATAGGCTTCTCCTTTCCTTGTGCATGAATTGAACTTTCCTGCAGACGCAGGCTGGAAGTACAGTTTTTGGTCTTAGGTTAAGAGTACATAGTCAGAAGTTGCTTGAGTTAGTTCTATCTTCTTTCTTTATTCATTTAAAATGTAGCTAGGTTCACTTGTTGCTGTTTATATTCTTTTTTTTTTTTTTTGAGACAGAGTCTCACTTTGTTGTCCGGGCTAGAGTGAGTGCTGTGGCGTTAGCCTAGCTCACAGCAACCTCAAACTCCTGGGCTCAAGCGATCCTCCTGCCTCAGCCTCCTGAGTACCTGGGACTACAGGCATGCGCCACCATGCCCGGCTAATTTTTTCTATATATATTTTAGTTGACCAGATAATTTCTTTCTATTTTTAGTAGAGACAGGGTCTCGCTCTTGCTGAGGCTGGTCTCGAAGTCCTGACCTCGAGCGAGCCACCCGCCTCGGCCTCCCAGAGTGCTAGGATTACAGGTGTGAGCCACCGCGCCCGGCCCACTTGTTGCTGTTTATATTCAATTCGGGAGGTTTCCTCCACCTTTGTTGGTTTGTTTCTAGGTTTTTCCCTGCTATTTAAAATATTAATATGATTTCAAAAGTCAGAACTACTTAAAAAGGCAAACCCAGACAAGTGTCACCTTCCCTCATTCCTTCTTTTCTTCCCCCCAGCTTTATTAAGGTGTAATTGGCAAATAAAAATCATATATATTTATAGTGTACAATGTGATGTTTTTATATATACACACACTGCGAAATGATTAAATCAAGCTAATGAACATATCTGTCACCTCACATACTTTATTTTTTTTTTTTTATGATGAGAACATTTAAGATCTACTGTCAGCAATTTTCAGGTATACAATGCATTGACTATAGTCACCGTGCTGTACAGTAGGTCTCCAGAACTTACTTGTCCTGTTTAACTGCAACTTTGTAGCCTTTGGCCAATAGCCGTCCATCCCTTCAGCCCCTGTAATCGCTGTTCTACTCTCTGCTTCTGTGACTTTGACTTATGTAGATTCCACATATAAGTGACATTATGCAGTATTTGTCTTTCTGTGCCTGACTTATTTCACCTAGCATAATGTCCTCTAGGTTCACCCATGCTGTTGCAAATGTCGGGCTGAATAGTATTCCATTGTATGTGTACAACACATTGTCTTTATCCTTTCATCCACTGATGGACACTTGGGTTGACTCCATGTCTTGGCTATTGTGAATAGTGCTGCAGTGAACATGGGAGTGTAGACATCTCTTTAACATACTGATTTCGTTTCCTGTGGATATATACCCAGAAGTGGGATTGCTGGATCATATGGTAGTTCTAATTTTCATTTTTTGAGGCCCCTCCATACTGTTTCCCGTAACGGTTTTGCCAATATGCATTCCCATCAACAGCATACAAGGGTTCCCTTTTTCTCCACATCCTCGCTAGCATCCTCCTTGTCTCTTGGTAATAGCTATTTTAACAGGTGTGAGGGGATGGCTTATTATAAGATGTCTAGAGGGCAGTTTGACTCAAGAGCTCAGAAGAAAGGTCTGGACTATAGATGAAGATTTGGCTGGTGAAGTCAGGGATGTGTTCACCCAGCAATGAGAACAGAAGTTGGCCTAGGGTGCATCCCTGGGCACACCAACTTTTAAAGGATGGTAGGGAATTAAGACTCAGCGTAGGAAAAAGAAAGAATGGTGAGAGGGCATTGTCATGACAAGCAAAGACTGGACCATTTCAAGAAGGCAAGTGGCTACGTTTATTTCACAGAAGAGTTCCAAAAGGAAGCCCGAAAAGATTCAATGGGATTAATGAATTAGGATATCACTGGTTACCTTAATGAGAGCAGTTTCAGTAGATTGGCAAGAGCTAGCCCTCTAGGGGTTAAAGAGTGGATGGCGGTAGATCACATGGATGCAGAGTGGAAATTGTTAGGAATTTTGGTGAATGACGATGATGACAGCAGTTGATGTTCCTGAGGGCTTACTGTGTGCCAAGCCCTGGCTGACAGTTTACATGTGCTGTCTGGGATAAGCCTTACAATACTCCTACAGTGTAGGTACCATTATTTTCCCCATTTTCTGATTAGGAAATTGTAGCTGAGAAAGTATGGAGAGGTTAAGTAATAGGCCCAAGGTTCTACCACTAATAACTAGTGGGACAAGGATTCAAATATACATCTTTCAGGGTTCAAAGCCCAGGCTGTAGGATGGTGGTAGCTTGGCCCCGAGCCTGTTTATAATAAGCAAAGGAGGAAACCCCGCCGTGAGGAGGATATTGACTATATATGTAGCAACGCGAGAATAGTTGATGCATCAAGGTATAAAGGAAGGATACTAGATCCCATTAAGAATGGAACCCCTAGTTTTGGAAAGGAGTTGGGGACATCTCTTTGTCAAAGGCCAGGACAGATGAAAGAAGAGCAGGTGAATACATATCCAGATGTCAGCTAAGGTAACACCCTTTTGTGAGATTTAAGTAACATTGGCTTAAGTTTCCATTCCACATCCATTGGGAAGTTCAATCCAAGATTTCTGTGGATTCCTGGAAACTCATCTTCTCATGGTTTCTTTGGCTTTGAGTTTCTGCTTCCACTAAATTCTTCATCTTGCTTGTAACTCAACTCCCAGGGCTGTTCTTATTCCTTGGTTCCATGCCCACCCTGTTGTGGAACTCAGCACCCCTCCTCCCTACTTTTTTTCTTGACTTTCCCCCAAATCACTCACATAAAGCATTTGTGCATGTGGCAGATATTACTGAAGGCTTAGGGGATTTTATATCCTTAGCAACAAAAATAATTTAAAGTCTAGAAATAGATATTTCCATTTTAAACATTCTTAGCTCCCCCATCACTGGGAACTCTCCCCATGCTCCAACCTCCTACACTGTCATTTGAGCCCCTTCCCTCCTTCCCACCTCCATCCGCTTCCTCTCCTCCAGTCCCCATGTTCTTGGACTTTTTTCAAAAAAAATGTAGATCGTATTAGCTATCTCTTTGCTTCACAGTTTTATCCTAAGCCATGTTCCCTTCTTCCATACTTCAAATGTCAGACCAAGGTAGTTTCCTAAATAAGAAGGCATTTTCCAACCCCTAAGAGGAACTCTGGCATTTACTAAAATAATGATTTTTTACCCTAGTACTTACAGATAGGTTTAAAGGTGGAAGGAGGGGAGTTCAAAGAGATCGTGTCTGTTGTCTTCTATCTTCTCAGTGAAATATGAGATGTGCTGCTCGGTTGAGGTAGGGACGGGTCTAGTGACGATTTGGATAGCTGTGTTGGAGAGTCTGTCAATAGACATTTACCTGATTTCTAAAATTTTATAAAATATGATATTTACATAGAATGATTCCTTTAACTAAGCCTATGAACTTGCAGAATTGATTCTCTCGCTAGAGATGGATTATTCCATTTACTGAGTACTCTGGTCAATATGAGAAAAGTAGAAAAAGCGACGGGGAAGTGAAAAGTCAGAGCAAGTAAACCAAAGCCGGGGAAATGGAGGTCACGGCCTTTGCCGGTCTGTTCTGTCCCCCAGCATAGGCATAGGTACGTGCCACGCGGTTTCTGCGCTGCACCACCGGGGCTGGAGGATGTTCATCTTGCAGTTAAAATGGGATAAAGGAGTTGTTTGAATTATCTATTGCTCCATAACACATTATCTCAAACTTGGTGGTGTAAAATACAAATATGTGTTACCTCACAGTTTCTGTAGGATGGGAATTCAGGAGTGGCTCAGCTGAGTGGTCCTGTCTCGGGGTCTCTCATGAGGCTACAGTCCCCTGAAGGCTTGACTGGGACTGGAAGATCTCCCAATCTTAACACACGTGGCTGTCGGCAGGAAGCCTTAGTTCCTCACCCACACGGGCCTCTCCACAGTGTTGTCACGACTGGGCAGCGAGCTTCTTCCAGACTGAGTGATCTATGAAAGTGAGAGCAACCCGATGGAACCTGCAATCCCTTGTGTCACCTAATCCTGGGAGTGACGTACCATCACTTTTGCAGTGTTCTATTTGCCACACATACCAACCTTGGTTACAGTGTACGTGGGGACTACACAAGGGTGTGGATACCATGGGGCAGGGATCAGAGGCTGGTCACATAGGAGTCTCCAAAAATTTGTGAGTGTGTGTGTGAGTTACCTTAAAATGCCATGGAGATGTATAGTTAGATAGAGTAGACTGGTAGTTACCAGGCTTTTAGGTTTAATGAACCAGTAAAATAAAAAATAATTGGAGAAGGGGTACCAAAATAAGTATGTTTCATTATTTTTCAACTAAAGAAGATAAAGAAGAAGCTGCCATCTACCAGCACTATCATTTCATAAAAGCACATTTTGATATAAAAAAGGGAGAAGGACATCATCTCAGAATAAAGGACAGTCCTTTTAATTGGATAAATTTAGCTTTATTAAAAACTCACAAACTTGTCTTTGCTTTTCTCATTTAACTGTGGATTGATGAAAACTGCATCCTATCCTGGTCTACAAACTGTCCCTCAGGAACCACTGAGCTAGACCATGGAATGCTCTAGTAACTTCTAAGATGACTATGACAATCCTGAAGAAACACATAATAGTCTGAAAAAAAGAACCTGAAATGGTTGGTACATAGAGATAGTAATTTTACAAAATGACGCTCAGGAGCTGGAAGGAAGCCACAGAATTGGCAAATATTTAATGTATCCGTTTTGTGATTTTTTTCTATTAATTTGTATTCTAAAATTTACATTTGTGTATTCACATTTAAATGTTTATTTAAGCTAATTAAATATAAAATACAAAAGAGAGCATCATCACATTAATAACATCAATGTACACAAAAGTAATACAAATGCAATAGTGGTATTTGAACTTTTAAAGTGTTTTCCTATTTACTTAATATATTTCATGTATAGTTAATATATTTTTGAATTATTTGCATCACTGGAGTCAAGTATCCTTTTTCTAAATAATCACCTTTTCACTTTAAAGATATGCTTCTCTTAGTAATCTATATGTAATTATATGTGTTTCTTTTTACATGAGGATGAAATAGCTGACACTTTATCCATTGGAGATGAGCTTTGGATGGTTAGTTTTTTGCCCCCCAAATTCATGGATTTGTAGAAATGTGGTCACATTTTTATTTGGTTCCATTTTTGACCTACGGCATAGTATTTGCAAAGCTGAAGGCTTGAGTTGGGGAAGGGATTAATGAAGATTTTGTTCTGGGATTGACTTGGATCCTACTAGAATCATACTTTTCACCACTTAGGTTGAGAATTGATTTTGAGTAATATTAAGGAAAATGGAAGAAAAATTTCTCTTCAATAAAATCTTGTTGCAAACCTTCATGAATTGGTTTAAAACCTACACATTTTTCTTTTGAAAATCCATTTGGTAGAAACTACTATTTTTTTTCCCATATATAAACTCCAAATGTTATTAACAAGTTATATATATTCTAAAAGTATTTAGCTTGATTAGTTTTGGGAACTGCACTTTCAATTTTGATTTTACAGCCAAATTGGTTAAGTAAGAAGCTAATTGATGTTCTTTAAGAACGTCTATGACATTTTGCCAATTTTCAATCGGAATGCCTTGTTCACATAAGGCATTTTTAAGTGGAAGTAGTGAGCAGTTGATTTTTTGAATCTACAAATAACTTTTTTTGGTGTAAGGACAATCCTGGAGTCATTGAGCTGCATACAAATGTGACACTGGAACTCAGCCATCAACACTGTGCCTAATTTTACTTCTTTCCTCTGGTTATAACTCTCATTACGCTAAGTTCCTCCAACAGTCAGACCATGTTGTGGCATGTTGTATCTAACTGAGCACATTTTTTGCTACTCACTGGCATAATTTAGGGTAAATGTTAGATGCCTTTATGTTTGCCTTAGGGAACATTTATATCATTATATGGAACTTCCAGGAGCAAGCTTGGAAAATTTTGATGGCATTTTGATAGCCACTGTTGGTCCTAGCTAATTTGAATCTTAATTGGTCATTACAGGTCAGGTGTCTTACGTAACAGCTGCGAATCAGGCTAAGCTTCCAGACTTGAAACTGGTACAAAATTTATTTTTAATAGCCACATGGCAAGGTAGAGAATACTATGACATGAGGTAATGAGTTAACAAATACTTTTTGACAGGCTGGGCGTGGTGGCTCACGCCTGTAATCCTAGCACTCTGGGAGGCCGAGGTGGGAGGATCGCTTGAGCTCTGGAGTTCGAGACCAGCCCGAGCAAGAGTGAGACCCCCCCCTCACCCCCCGCCCCGCCGCCGTCTCTACCAAAAAGGGAAAAAAAAAATCAGCCAGCCATCGTGGCGTGCACCTGTAGTCCCAGCTACTCCGGAGGCTAAGACAGGATGATTAGCTGAGGCAGGAGGATTGCTTGAGCCCAGGAGTTTGAGGTTGCAGTGAGCTAGGCTGATGCCACTGCACTCAGGGCAACAGAGTGAGACTCTGTCTCAACAAAAACAACAAACCAAAAAAACCCCAAATACTTCTTAACAATAAAATGTGCTTTGTTTTGGAACTGATGTTAACTCAGTGTTCTTGCCACAAATTATCTGTGAGCCACCCAAACTGCCCCACCTTTGGCCAGACAAAAAGCAGCCACTTTGAAAAGGTAACATCAAAGCCAGGACTTTCAGAAAGTGAGCCATTTAGCCAGGGAATGAGTGCTGTCCCTGGAGCCTTAGAAGATGACCTTTTGTCTTTTTGGCATCAAGAGACCAAAGAGAAGAGTAACCTTGGAACCTCCATCTAGCAATTGTCATGCATTGTTCTAATTATAAGCCACAAAATTGCTCAATCATTTATATACAGAGAAAATCTTGAATCCTGGTTGTCAGCACTTTCTTTTAAAATCAAAGCATTGCAGATAGTTCTTATCTGACTTAAACTCACTGATAATTCCTTTTGAAGGTTGCTGGGGGTCACTAGTGGCTCACTTGTGATTGATCTAGAAGTCTTGCTGAGTGGACTGTGGGTCTCGCAGTCATCGCCACGGAAAGTTAACCCCCGACCTCCCTCCCCGAGGCAGGAAGTAGTGATTATACCAGCTTCTCCTTCCTTAGGGCTAAAACCCCCTTCTCCTGGATATTAAACATTTTGGGAAGAATAAGTAATCAGTGGGGATCCCCTAGAAGAGCATTTTGCTGAAATCTGTAAACTGAAGAATTTCCTGGTAAAAGAAGACAGTCTGGTTTAGTATATTTGTCACCCTCTGTGGATTTTATGTGTCTCTAACATTTACACCTCAAACTATAATTCCCTTGTGAAAGAAAGAAATGCTTACTGACTTCTCTAGACAGCCAATCTTTTGTATCATTTCTACATTTGAACTCATTTAACAAATCACATGCCTCAGTTAAATCCATTAATGCAGCCTGCAATTCACATTATCTCTGTCAGCATTTCTCTCTACCTGCAGTATAGTATCGTTGTTAAGATTTCGGGCTCTGGAGTCAGTCTGCTTGGGTTCAAAAGCTGGCACAACCACTTACCAGGTGTGTGATTTGGGAAAGTTATTTAACCTCTCTCAGCCTCAATCTTCTCCTCTGTGAAATGGGAATAATAATGTTCCTTACTGTTTAGGATTGGAATACAAGAGACAATACATGAAATGTGCTTAGAGCAGTACCTGGCTCTAACATAACTACTCAGTTATTTTCGGGGACGAATATTATAACTTTAGTCACTAAGGGCGTGTTTGGTTGCCAGGGACAGAAACCTATTCATGTTAGCTTAAATAAATATTTATAGTAAGGCACCATAAACAACCTCATGGACACCCAGTGACAGCTGGGACATGTGGGTACCAGAGCTGAAAGTCAACAGCATCTGAGGCTTCTCCCTCCTCCCTCTCTCGCGGGTTTATTTGCTCCCCTCTTGTGTAGGCTCTATTTTCTTCTATTTTCTGCAGAGCAGCTTTCTTGGCTTGTCACCGTGCACATGTCCAGGAAGTGTTTTCCCCAAATCTGTGTAAGTTACTAGGTCAGGCACTCTCTATCACGTGACTCTATTTCACAAGAGAAATTCACCAAGTTTCCAGATGAGGGGAAGTCCAGGCACCCGGGGCCACTGCAGATGAGGTCATGCAGAAGGACAGTGGCTCCTTCCAAAGGCTGCTGGTGTCTTAGGTTCTCTGAGAAGGTGGTGTAATGGGGGATGGGGGTGGCAGTAATTGGCAACTCTAGAATAATCATGGTGCTGATGTTCAAGGGTGATTAAAGGCTCCTTGCTTTGAGCTCCGATTATTTATTTTTAAAAACTTCTCATTGAAGGATGATATACATTTAGAAAACTAACTCCCTAACTCCTTAGGGTGGATAAAGATCTACATATATGATTGTTAAACAACAATGCAAAACTATTTTGAATTAAGTTTAAAAATGCAGAGTAGAGATAATAAGTCCTGTAAAATGTCAAAATACAGAGAGATCTGTGAAGACCAGCTTCATTGTGCATTCTGTTGCCTTGGCTTCTTTCTTGAGGAGAATGTGATCATATTTTCCAAGCCAGAAATTGCTTAAGTATTAAGGCAACAGTCCAGGAGAGGAGTAATGGGGACTTGAATCAGGGAAGCAGGTGTGGGATTGCAGAGGATGGGTATAGAGATCCTATGGTAAATTTAGGCTTTAAGTCTTGGAAATTGATTGAATGTGGGGGTAAAGAGAGAAATCGAAGATGATGGCAGGTTTTGAGTTTCTGGGTTAGGAAGATAATGGTAACATTATTATAAACAAGGCTATGCAAGGAGAGCAAAAGGGGAAGGGATAAAGGTGAATTCAGTGTGGGATATATTAAGTTTAAGGTCCTGGTGAGACAACCAGATTGCTCTGGCCAAGAATATTGCAGTGACTCATGCCTGTAATCCTAGCACTCTGGGAGGCTGAGGCGGGAGTATCATCGGAGGCCAGGAGTTCGAGGTTGCAGTGAGCTATGATCAGCCCACTGCACTCCATCCTGGGAGACAGAGCAAGAGCCTGTCTCTTAAAAAAAAAAAAAAAAAGAGTTCCATCTAGGCTCTTGAAGTCTCAGTTCCCTGTCTATAAACTGACACTTCCCTGTAAGGATTAAAAGGAGACTGCATATAAAGGGTTTAGCTTATTGCCTGGCAATTAAGTATTCATAAAATATGTATTAATAGAATGGCGATGATGGTGTGATGATGACCAGAGTCTCTCTGGAAAACAGGGACTGGAGCGCTGCAGCAGGGGATCCGCTTACAGGTGGAGCTGATGGAGGCAACTGGCTGAAATTGGCAAGCAGAGAGCCTGGAGAGGAAAAATAAAGTAGCTCAAGTCCCACACGACAGGAGACAGAGAAGGAACAGGAGCTAGAGGAGGAGGCTGAGATAGAACCATCTGGAAGGAAGAAGGAGAAGCAGTAGAGTGCAGGCTCACAAGACCCAAAGGAGGAGGGGTGCCCTGCAGCAGCCGGGGCTCCCATAAAGTCAAGGGTGTGCTAAATTTCAGGTGCATATCCTTTTTCTTCCCAAAGCCTGGTTATTGTTAAAATCAGATAAATTGACCTCAGGGGCAGCAATGTGTTAAGTGACTCAAATGTAAAAGAAGACTGAGTGTTCCAGGTGGCAGGTGTCTGCACGTCCATGCTCGCTGTGGAGGTGAACCAGCACCTGGTAATTCTCCCCCTCTGCTGTTGTGTCCCCTCCCGCGCTGCCAGGCTCTGACCTGCCGCTGCCACGCACCCCTGGGGCATAGCCAGGTGGATGAACTGTAAGAAAAAAGAAAGACAGTTCGTGATGCTTGGAGAACAGTTTCCCCCATTTTCATTTCCTGAATGCTTCCGATTCTTACACTTCGCTTCCCCCTCTTTCCTCAACAAATTGGTAAAAGTTAGACGGGTTGCTTTGGTGCACATCTGACGGTGGTGGGACTTTGAAAGTGTATGTTTATAGTCATAAAGGGGAAAGGAGAGGAAAGGGTCAGGTGTGAGGAGGAAGGAGATGGGAGAGGGGGGACTTAGTGATGCCAGGAAAGAGGAAAGAAAGGGGAGGACCAGAAAGAAGAGGGGCTGGTTTTGGATGGGGAGAGGGTGAGTTGCTTTAGAAAACAGGTTGCTAGGGGTTCATTAAGTTTTGTTTTGCAAACGGAATCCTTAGCCCAAACTTTGTGCCTTTTCCCAGCCTCTTAGCTGGAGCTCCGGGCCAGCTGCGGGGCGTCTCAGGGGCGCGGCTGCAGTCAGAGACCACCCGGGCTCGGGGAGAGGAGCCAGGCCCCCCGCCCGGGCCCCATGTGTCTGGGGTCCTCTGGGAATTGAAAACATTAAAAAAATACATTTGAGGCGAATTTGGTCTTGGATCACACCGCAGTTATAGCTGTAAAAAGATGGTTTTAACTCTTTCTTAGCAGTCGTGCCCAGGTCTCAAGGCTGGCGGCGTGTCCGGTGTGTCCGCCCCCCTGTCGGTCGCCCAGGTCCCGCACACGTGGGCGCCGAGCCGCGTGTCCCTGGGGACTGTGGCCTACGTGCACTCCGGGCTTCACAGGGTTCGGCTCTGAAGTGTTTAAAACGGTATCCTTGTCCCCTTCGTTGGTGGGTCATCCCCCACAACGGGATTAACCTGTTGTTTTTACAAAGCCCCCGGGGTTTCCCGAAGCAGCCACGCGCCGGCCCTTTCTTTGTCGTTCGGGACCCAGTGCGTCTCCACACTGCAGGCCGTGGCTGGGCGCAGCCCCCCAGGGAGGCCTCTTCCCCGGGGACGGTTTATTTTTGACTCAAGGGAGCCGTGACCCCGTCGAAGCGGCGGAGGCTCTGGGGTCAGGCCGGTTCCGGGGCGGCTCTCGCAGGACGCCAGCCCGCTCCGGCGCCCGCGCTTCCCGCCCGCGCCTCCCACAATCCCCGGCGCGCGCCCCCGCGGCGGGCGGCCTAGGGACGCGGTCCGGAAAGTCGCGAGCGCGCGCGCCCGCCCGCCCTCGTCCGCGAGCGCCAGCTTCGGCCATTTCCGGCCCGGCGCACTTCGGCAAGTTCCGCAGTCGCCTGTCGGAAATGGCTGCTGGCCGGCAGGGGGAGCGGGGGATCCGGCGCGGCCTGGAAGGCGGGCGGCCGGCGGCCGGAGCGGCTTCTGGGACGCCGAGTTTCGCGCAGGCGGCGGCTCGTCTCTGAACTGGAAGCCGGTAGGGCTCCTGGCGGCGCGTGAGGCCGAGGAGCGGGGGGCAGCGCCCGGAAGGGCTCGCGGGAGGGACCCCAGGGTGGCCCCGGCGCCGGGGACGCGGCGCGCAGGACCGGGTCCTGCTGTGCCGGGGAGGCTGCTGCCCGGGCGGCGGGAGGCGTGCAGCCTCGGAGCGGAGTAGGCCCGCCCGGCGTCCCGGGGGCCTGGGCGGAGGACCACGAGGCCCTCAGCCGGCGGCGAGGGGGGTTAACGGGTCTCGGCGGGGCTGGACGCGCCACCTCCCACCCCCACGCCCCCTCTCGCCCCCGTCTGCGCGGCTCGGGACCCGCCTCCACCCCTTTTTCTGGAAGCCGGGCTTCAGCTGTTGAGCTGCTGCTGCTCCCCGAAGCCCTCCACCGTCCTGTGCCCGCGGCGATTGTCCAGCTGCTGGCGGGGAGCATCCCCTGCCGGCGAAGGCGCAGCCCTGGACTGCGCCCCCCTTGTCCCCACGCACACCCTCCTCCTCTGCCCCGCGCCGCTTCCACTCCGGGTCGCCTGCTGCTCTCCCGCTGGCTCTTTCTGCCGGGCTTGCCTCCCTCCCTGATGAGCCGCGGTCAGAATAGCCACTTCCTGTCCAAGGGTCCAGGTGCTGCTGCTCTCTGCGTCTGGGGTCTGGCGCCCGGGCCCAGCCCCTGTGGCGGTGGCCTAGCGCTGCGGGGCCACAAGGGCGGCGGGGTGCTGCCTGCACGCCTGGAACCTGAGCCCGGCGACCCGGCCCGCGCTGCGGGGGACGGTGCCAGTCCGGAGCCCTTGGGAGATCCGGCAGGGCTGCCCGGCTGCAGATGGGGTGCGCGCTCTCTTCCCCACATGGAGCAGGCGGTTCGGCTCCTTTTTACATGTCAGTGGCTCTCAAAACACTTAAATTTAGTGGCTATTCCTCCCCCCCCCACCCCTCCGGGACGATTTTTCTTTTTAAAAATTTTAAAGGCTTCAAGTCCTCTTGGTTCGACTCCTTTGGTGGAGGAGGAAACGCAGAACACCACATGCCCATTTTTCCCCATATGTGATTTACTTAAGAGGCGTCTTTAGCATTTCTTTTCCTCACTTGGTCCTGTTCTTTCTCCAATTTTGGAAGCTTCACTTTCGAAGGCTGGGCTCCGCATGTTTTCTTTTGCCTGTCTGCAGTTTTCTGTGTTTTGCTCGACAGTTATCAGTCTTGCATTCTGGTACGGTGACTGTAACTGTGACCACTGTGCCTGGACAGTAGCGTGTGGGGCGTTCTCAACTTATGTATGTAGCACGGGGACCTTTACGTATTTCTTGATGAAAGCAAAACCATTTTCTGGAACTGATGTGTTTAACGTGGTGTGTCAAAAATACCTTATCTCGTGGGAATATCCCGTTCTTCTGCCTGGGAGAGCCTGAGGAGTCATTCTCATGAGTATGAGAGAAGCTAACCCAAGTGCTTTCTGGAAGAGAGTTAGAATTGTGGATCTCCAGAATTCTTGAAACATTATGTCTTTAATACCCGAAGATGTGAGAGGCATATCTACTAACATAATGATTGACAAGCATGTGTCTTCATTCCTCCACCCCTCACTTTTCTAAGGGAAAGAAGCCTGTTATTAAATATTTGGTATGTAGTTGACATCTTTTAGTGATTAGGCCTCAGATTTAACCTCTGAGTAAAAAGACTTCCAAAAGGTTAGAAGTGAGTTAGGGGCAGGGTTAAGCCCGAGAAATGGACTTCTCGGGGAGGAGGGGAAGTCCCAAAGGATGGTTTGAAGCCATCGGAGTAATGTCTGCAGACTAGATAAAGACGAGCCCTTTCTGCAGGGCTCTAGGCTAGCTGCAGCGGGGGAAGGCATTGAAGGGGATGCAGGAGTGTGGCAGCGGGGTGGTAGGGTCCCTGTCCAAGTTGAGACAAGTAAGTAAGTAGTCTTCTGGAGAGGGGTTGGAGGTATTCCCTGAAGTTGAGTCAGGTATTAGGAGAAAAATGATGATCCCACCAGATCTCCTCTTGGTAAAGGTTTCAGTGCCTTTGTGTACAGTTACTCCAGAGTGAGGAAAGGAATGTGAACCAGGGTCCTTTCATAAAGTCCTAAAATTGCCCACTACATTCTGCTGGATATTAAGCATAGGTCAGAAAACTTCTGTTAACATGTTTCTTTCCGTTTTATTTTTGTTTCCTCCTAATTTTTGGTAATAATTTCTTTTGAAAACCTGTAATGATAGGGCAGCTAAGCTAAGTAAGAGGAAAAAGGATTTTACATGTTTGCAGGTTCCGTGAAAGTAGCAAAGTTCAGGCAGATGGAGTTTGTGAACTTAAGAGGGACAGAGGTAGGCTCACCTGTAATCTTGATCTTTTCCTGCCTGAACCCGTCACACACTCCTTTTACATTTTCAATCTTTCAGATCTCTTGGGTGATGTTATTAGGTGGAAGAGAAGCAGAATTTTAAAAAATCTGTAATCTTGAAAATAGAAGAGGAATGTGGAGAGTCCTGTGGTGACATACTTACCTGTCCTACACGTAGGCCATAAGGTACAGTGTAGGGGATTGCTCATGTGCACCCAGATGGCCCATGGACATTCCAGGGATAGAGCCATAGGAAGAATAATGGTAGAGTCTGTTGTAGAGTGAAAGCAGCATATACATAATATGTACCAAAACCTAATGTGTACAAGGATATGAACATATAATCCGTTAACTGAACGAGCAAGGCTGTGCTCCAGTTAAACTTTATTTGCAAAAACAGGCAGCTGGCTGCAGTTTGCCTAATAACATCACCTGATCTCCATCACCTTCTCTTCCACCTAATAATACCACGCCGGTCTCCATCGCCTTATAGTAATAACATCACCTGGTCTCCATCACCTTCTCTTCCACCTAATAACATCACGCTGGTCTCCATCGCCCTACAGTGTCACACCCTCACACACGTGCCATTGCTTTTGTATATTCCTCCATTTGCGCCTGATACCTTTTAGACTGGTCAATGATGTTAATGATTAACATCCTGGATGTTTGCTTTGTTGTCTGTTTTCCCTGTTACTCTCTCCTCTTACACTGTCATCATTTCAACCCTCTTTACCTTTTAAACATTTTTCAGCAAATATCTGATACTTTGAGGGAAGCATAAAAAAAAGAATTAGGTTGGGAACATGCCCTTAGCGTGTATAATATGAGAGATAAGACATACATAAACTCATTAGGATGGTAGATTATAATAATGTCTTAAATTACTATTTAACTTCTTTGCCGTCATATAGTACTTTCATATGTTTTTTCTTACATAGATTTTGATCTTTGTAATCACTGAGATAGGAAGCTGAAAGTTATAATATTTCTTTTTATTTTCATTTTTTTGAAGGGAAAGGTAGGTAGGAAAGAAACTGAGGCTTGGGGAGGTTATTTGACCAAGGTCAGATGTAGTAAGCGGCAGGATTCTTGAACTGGTCAACAAAATTTGACCCGTCCCCAACTAAATTCTTGCAGCTCATTCTTAAAGCTTTCCCTTGGATTGAGCTGGGGGTGTCACCCTGTGGGTGTCACCTTTTAGCGCCACACAGAGCAAATCTGTCGCTGTTCCCTGTGGCAGTTCTTGAGGTGTTTGAAGATGGCCGTCATGTTTCCCCATGGCACAGGTTGCAAACTGGTGTGCGTGGATCGAATAAAGCCTGTCCAACTTACACAAAAACTTGAATTGGAAGCCAACTTTCAGAAATGAGATTTCACATAAAATATCTATTTCTGTCTTCTCTTGAGAAAGAAGTGTAGCATTTGGTGATAGAGCTCACATTTGTGATGCCAGTAATGTCCCTTATATGCTAAATATACTCTTCATTTTGCTCAAGTCCCTACCTGCCAGCTTAACTCATTTTCTTGACTTTCAGGTAGTAAATCTCACTCTGTAGTCGTCGAGATTGCCATGCTTTCATAGGTCTCTACTCTGGGGGCTAAATAGTCCCGTTTCATTCAGATGTTTCTTATTTGACAATTTCAAATCCTTTCACTTCTTAGTCTTCTGTGCTCCATTTATTTTGCTAATGGCCCTCTTAAAGTGTGGCGCTTAGTGCAGCATACAGGATTCAGTATACAGTGTGGACTGTGGACGGATAGAGCACAGAGTAGAGTAACCTTCACTTGTTTGTTTTCGATACTCTGTTTAAAAAAAAAAAAAAAAAGGCAAAACAAAACACCAAGGTGATAGGTTTTTTCCCTAGCAGCCACATACTCTTGACTCACGGAAGTTCTAGTCAACTGAAATTACAACTCTGTGTTCACATGTGCTCCTAGACTAAATCACTTCCATGTAGTTTTGAGATCTGAGTTCTGAAGTCTATTAAATTTCATCTGCTTAGATATTCCAGGCTGACTCGATTTTTTTTCTGTATCCTCGGTTTTCTTCCAATCTTGACTTATTCCTCCTGGCATGACTTCCTTTTATTCCTGAAGTAGAGCTGTAAAATATAAAAGCACTGTGGCTTAGAGTGGAGAAAATAGTTGATGAGGTCCCAAACATCATTAATGGATTTTGTGGAAAATTAAGGCGGGCCTTAAAGAAATGCGTTGTGCTTGAAATCTTGGAGGTGAAAGAACAGAAGTTCTTGGGCATAGCCCTGCTGCCTTGAGTTGATATGTTGGTGAAATTTTCCTTGCAGTGAAACATACATATATGCTTTTTGGGTGCAAGGCAATTGTAAGTCAGTGAGGGCCTGGCATCTAAAAGGATCATTGAGGTCATCTGGACTGTTTATTATCAGTTAAAAAAGGACAAGGAGCCTGTGAGTCAAGAAGAACAAGGAATTGTGAAGGGAGGGGACCTGATGAATCAGAGAGACGGTGATGATAAAGGACGGCAAAGCTCGAGTCCCAGGTTGAATTCACCCATGGAGTGGGTGGTAGGATGGGAGTAGGATGCCTGAGCTGGAAGCAGATTTATGTCTGGCTTAGCAAACTTTTACTTCAGTTACTTTCTCTTTTAGGGAGGCCCAGGGCACTAACGATACCAATTTAGAAGTGCCACTGTTGGTGTTTTTGCTTCTATTTGTTTTTCTGTTCAGAAGTACATATGCATTTCAAACATTTTGTATCATACTGGATATATGGCTTTGAACTTGTATTTTTCCACTTAACGTATTATGAACATTTTCCATTTTATTTAAAATTATTGAAAAGCTTCCTGACGGTCGTATCAGTGACATGGAATTACACTTTATATTTAACCTTGTTCCTGTTTTTGGACATTTAATTTTTATATATTATAAAGAATACTGAGATGATTGCCATCTTTATGTACAAATCTTTGTTCAACTAGGGTACGTTCCCAGAAAGCAAAATTGCTGAGTCAAAGATGTGAACATTTTAAAGACTTGTTACAAATGGCAGATTTTCAGTTTGCCTTCCTACTAACAATACAAGAGTACTTGTCAGGTTGTGGCTGCCAGCATAGTTCAGAGATGTACTGTGCTTTATTAACTTTATTTTAAAGTTTTAGTATGAACATTCTTTGTTTTTTTGTTTGTTTTTTGAGACAGAGTCTTGCTCTGTCATCCTGGGTAGTGTGCAGTAGCATCATCATAGCTAACTGCAACCTCAATTCCTGGGCTCAAGCCATCCTCCTGCTTTAGCCTCCTGAGTAGCTGGAACCACAGGCACACACATGCCTGGCTAATTTTTCTATTTTTAGTGGAGACGGGGTCTTGATCTTGCTCTCGCTCAGGATGGTCTCTTGAGCTCAAGCAATCCTCCTGCTTGGGCCTCCCAGGATGCTACGCCTGACCTGAACATTCTTGAAGTTAAATCTTTTTTTGTATTCATGATTCTTAAGAATAATTTCTGGAATGAAAATTCAGGGTCGGAGGTTAGGCATAGTTTTAGCACTTTTATTACTCACTGCCAAATTGCACTCCAGAAAGGTGTGCCAATTTTCAATTTTAGCAGCAGTGTATGGGAATGTTTACCCTGGATCCTGGTTAGCACCACATATTATAATTTTACAATTCTTTGCTGCTTTGCAGGTGGAAAATATCACAGTATCTTGCTTGAAATGTACATTTCTTTGATTGTTAGGAAGGTTAAACACTTAAACATGTGTATCATTTGAACTCCTTTTTGTGTAACTTCCTGTTTATATCCTTTGACCACTGTTGTATTGCCTTTGCTTCCTTTAAACTTGTTATGTTGCAAATGCTTTCCCTAATCTTTAATCAAATTGAGCTTTTTTCCTTCTAAGTAGAACCCTTTGATTCTTATGTAGTCAAACCTGTCGAACTTTTCTGGATTTTGCTTTTGATTGCATTCCTGGAAAAGCAGCTGTACTTATCTTGAGATGAAATTACATGTACGTTTCCCTTTTCTTTTTATGGTTCATTTATTACAATTAACTTTTGAATCCATGTGGGTCTGTTTTTGGATTTGATTTGTCATGCAGGAATCTGACTTTATTTATTTATTTTTTTTTTACAAATAGGTAGTTGTCACATTATTTGTTGAAAAAAAAATAGTGTGGTGTCCTTTAAAGTGACTGCAACAAGATAATATTTTTTTCTTTTTTTTGAGACAGGGTCTTGCTCTGTCACCCAGCTGGAGTACAGTGGCATCATCATAGCTCACTGCACCCTCTAACTCCTGGGGCCTCAAGCAGTCCTCCTGCCTCAGCTTCCCAAGTAGCTGGTAGCTCGAGCTATAGGTGTGCACCACTCTACCTGGCTAACTTTTCAAATTTTTTGTAGAGACAGGGTCTCCCTATGTTGCTCAGGCGGGTCTCGAACTCCTGGCCTCAAGCAATCCTCTTCTCGCTTCGGCCACCTAAAGTGCTAGGATTACATGTGCGAGCCACCGTACCTGGCCCAAGATAATGTTTTTCTTAATTACAAAAGTAATACATGCTTATGGTAAAATGAGGTAAGACAAAATGGGTGTTGTAAGTAAACAGGAGACAAGTGAGAGGTAGTATACATGGCTCTAGGTCATGCAGACCTGGATGGTGTCTCGACTCTCAGCTTGCCTGCTGGATTGCCTTGAACAAGGCACCTAACGGCAGTGATCCACCACTTCTCCATGTGTAAGGTAGAAGTAATGCCTGCCCCCATGTGGTTGATGAAATGAGGTAGTATGTCTGAAGTGTGTCTGGAGTGCTGTGCCTGGCACAGTATAAATGTACATGAGTAGCGGTTATGAAAAAGCCCTTGCCCCCTCTTCCCTGGGTTTGTATTGTCGTCTTAGACTTTCTGCAAGAATTAAGGCATCAATACATGGTCGTCTTTAGCTGTCTGTAAGTACATTGACTCAGATGCTATCAATCTGAATGGAGATTGCTATCAATTCTTTGTTAGACCAATGTGTGCTCTGGATGAAATCACCTGAGCACTGTGTCACACTGCAGGGCTCTGGGCCCCACACTTGGGGATTCTGGTTCAGTTAATGTAGCGTGGGCCTGGGTTTATTACTTGAAAAAATTCTTGAGTTGTGAATCTGATTTGTACCCCTATTTAAACTGGCTGGTAAGACAATATGATTTTGATTTGTAGGACATTATTAAACTGGTGAGAAGAGAAGCAGATACAGGCATATAGCATAATTTTCAAATTGAGGACTTATCCAGGGAGTTGAGACTTCTGGGTTCAGGTTTATTGCTGACTAAACAGGTGACTTGGGGTAATCGATAATCTCATTTTACTTGTTAATGCCTATACACAGTGAGCAGCGGAAGAATGCCAACAGTTTATTGATGAGTTCCTTGTGTATTTTGTGATTTGTCTGCTAGTGGCTTTTGTGGAACAGCTCTGGACTTAGAAATCTGCTCTTGAGGCCAAAGCATACTGGTCTTTCCTTTTCTACAAGCCCTGTAACAAGGGTGGCTCAACTCTGGTTCTCCGATTGTATCATAGTCTTGACTTGAGTCAGTAGATCAAGGCACAACCAGTTTTTCACACTTGATTTTGGCTTTTAATTGCTGATGATGTTCTGTTTCCCTTATTTTTCATCTAGGTTAAGTTTATCCAGTAGGAAACTACAGTGATTGTTGTATTGTGAAAAACACATGGCCTTGATCTCCTGTAACTTGTAAATTGCCTACATACAGTTCTTACAAGTCATTCTTTATCTACAATTAGCTTACCTGGAAGATGCTTTTTGTTGTTTTGAACAACAGAAGAGAGAAATCAGGATCTTAACAGCTGTGATAGTATTGGAACATTTGTTTTGGTGCTTATTAACATCCTTCCTGATTTCATGAATTAAGTACTATCTTTCCTCAACAGGCTGTTTGTCATGCCTGTGCTTGGTAAGGAAATGAGGAAATGATATTCTTTTGGGCTGTTAGTATTTAAAAACAAAACCAAACCTCTGAAGTATTGCTTTTAGCCACCTTACTGAAATGATTTCCTGTACAGAACTATCTTTACCTAATTTGAAAGGCTGTGGCAATGGCAACAACAGCAGAAATGTGCAAATAGTTGTGTAGAACCTGCACCTGGGTTTTTATGGCATTCTGCCTGCCTGATGGGCCAGTTTTGGCCTAAATGAAAAAGAGAAAATAGTACTACGTGCATAGATATATAGGTGGGTCATAGGTACACTGGCGAAAATATTTTGCTGAGTATATTATTTTCTTGTACTTTAAATATGAATGTAGTGTTGACTTTAGGTTTTGGAATAGTATTACCATGTGTTTCAATTATAATTAGTCATTATTCATGGTTACAATGGGGCAATAGTAATATGGATAATGTAAAAGTAATTTATGCATGATATGTATGTGTGTGTGTATACTGTGTTCCTTGAATTAATATCACAGTTTAACATAATGATTGAGGCATTAAGGGTATGAGCCTTCGAGTCAGGTGGCTTTGGTTTGAATTCAGGTTTTACCACTAAATATGGATGACCTTGGGCAAATTTGTTGGCCTCTGTGCTTTGGTTTCCTTCCGTACAAAATGGGAATAACAGTAGTACCTATCTCTTAGCATCCTGGCGAGGATTAAGTTTGTACGTTGAGAAATACTATAATAGATTTAACCTGGCACACAGTAGGCATTCAGTAAATGTTAGCTGTTATCAAAATTATGTAACTTATTAAAGTCCATTGGAGGCTTCATTTGGGAAAACCTGGAAGGTGGCTTCTCTGTCTCTTGCTCCATTCTCCCTTCGTTCCTTTCAGATGGAATGCCTGATCGCAGCCCACGTGGGACAGCTACCCCCTTCCCCCTCCCTTCTGCTTCTCCCATCTCTCCCGTTGAGTGTTTTAGTGTAGTTTAATTTTTTCTTTTGCAGAAAATGATACAGTTTTACTGAAAGACAGTAAAGAAGACCTACGTAAACAGATATCCCAAATCCATGATAGGAAGTTTCAATATCAGAGTGTTTTAGTTTTAAAAGAAACAAAGTCGGCAGGATGGTTGTTTTATCAGCAAACTCTTGAAAGCAAGGTCCTGATAGGGCACAGATAATGTTCTTGCTGGTCATTAAAGAGTTTGCTGTTGTTATAAGGAATGTTACTAGAGAGCATTGGTATATTGAGGTGTAGAGGTGAGAAAGTGAAGGGGAAGTACAGGTACACACAGAATTCTGGACTAGAACTCTGTGTCTGGCTTCCCAGCCTACCTCTCGGACTTTAGAATTACTTACCATTTCAGCTTTCCAGGAACACGGCTTGTTTCAGTCCTCAAGCAAGTAGCTGGCAGATGAAGAATTCTACTTTCTGTTTATCAACAAAAATTTTTGATTAGGGAAAGAGTAAAAAGTAGGACATCAGCCTGCTCTGAATGATATATCTCTAATTGTGTACAGCTGTTTTGAATTTTTTTCTTGGCTGGGAGAAGACACTGTTGCGATGACCCCCCAAACCCCATAGTTACAAGAGAATGTCCTTGCTGCCATTGTAACTTGAAGGTGTAGATGTCTGTTGCTGACCGTTGGAAAAGGGCTATCAGGAAAGAGGTGAAGATGGGAAAGGTAAATTTGAGAGTCATCCAATTAGGGGTGCTGACTGCAGCTAATTGCCCAGTCTGGGAGGTGAAGATGGTGAGAAGAGGGCCAAGGACCAACCTGTATATTTAGGGAGTGGTGACAAGGAGCAGTCGCGATGGACAGCCAGGAGAGTGGATCATTGAGGGATATAAAATGCAGACTAACAATATGAGAGGCAGAGACTGGGTGAGAACGGCAAAATACTTTGATACGAAAAACAAAGGAAAATATGAATAAATGGAGAGAATTTTTTTCCTTCTGCATAGGATTAACAATATTAAAATAACACTTTACTACTTAAATGAAGACTTCTCTACTTAAATGCAGTATAATAGAATTCTGTTTATGTGTTTAAGTATTTTTGTGCCTATATTCATGAAATTTGTAGTTTTTTATTTTGTACTGTCGGTATTAGGGTAATGCTAGGTTTATAAAATGAACTAGGAAGTGTTCCATCCTCTGGAAGAGATTGTGTAGAATAGTTGTTTAGTTTTCTTTAAATGTTTAGTAGAATTCTTCAGTGAAACCATCTGGGGTTGGAGATGTATTTTCTGGGAGTTTTTAAATTATGAAGTCAATTTATTTAATAGTTATAAGACTGATTCAGATTATCTATTTCATACTGGGTGAGTTGTGCTAGTATTTTTAAGGAATCCATTTCATTTAAGTGTGCAGAGTTGTTTGTGGACTGCCCTTACTGTCTTTTTGATGCCTGCAGGGACTATAGTAATAGTCCCTTTTTCATTCCTGATATTGGTAATTTGTGTTTTTTTTTCCTTTGTTTCTTTGTTCTTGTAGGTCGTCTTATTGATTTTTCTTTTTTATTTCATTGATTTCTGCTCTTAATTTCCTTTCATTTGGGTTTATTTTGTTCTTTTTCTAGGTTCCTTAAGTAGAAGGATAGGTTACTGATTTGAGACTTTTCCTCTTCTCTAATGCAAGCATTTCATGCATAGATTTTCCTCTTAGCACTACTTTTAGTTGTGTCCCACAGATTTTTTTCATCCACAGTATCTTATTCTTTACAGTTAACTCTGGTATAGGTAGGGGTTTTCAGCATCACTTTTCAAAGGAGGAAATAGACGCAGAGAGATCATGTAACATTCCTGAATTCTCAAGGCTGAGCTGAGTCCTGAGCCAGGTGGTCTAGCTGCAAGTCCGTGTGGCTTCCAGACCTCCTTGTGTTATTTTGCAGTGTACTATTTGCCTTGAATTAAGTCCATATAGGCTCCAAATTTCAAAGTTGATTAAGGATGAATACGTAAACTAAGACTTTCAACTAGTATTATTTATTGAGCAGTGCCCTGGTGCTATGTGATATTCTGTAGGGGGATTTCAAAAGTGGTGACAAAAGTAGTTTCTTTTTGTAAGGAGTTTCTAATCCAGCTGGAGAGAAAACTAATGAACAGTTGGTTAAATTCTGAGTTCTCTGATGTTAACTGAGTACAGTGGGGAGTTTAGAGAGTTGGGAAATCCGTTGTAGATTTTATGAATGAGCTAAGACTTAAAAATGGCCCCGGAGGGCAGTAGGATTTGGATAAGTGGAAAAGAATAAGAATGTCATTCCCAGTGTCTGTCAATGTGTCTACTGGGGAGTGAGACGGGGAGACTGGGGCAAGACCACAGCTTGAGCTAGCTTTCTTCACATTGGGATAGTGCTTGAAAGGTTTGTGATTTGGACAGGTGGAATAGTTTAAATAGGGCGAATAGGCAGAGCAAACCTTGAGTATAGAGGATCTTGCAAGTGAAGGAGAAGAGTGATATGAGCAGAGGGGACTAATATGGTGAATCAGCAGTTTTAAAAATAGAAAACTTGGCAAAACACTGAATTGGTGGTGCATGAAAAGAGATATACAGATATTCAATAAACAAACACAAATTGTTCAACCTCCAATAAGAATAAAGGTAAATGAAAATAATAGAATGACATTTTGCCTACTAAATTGTGAGATTTTAAAAAAGTGTTATTCAATTAAATTAGTTAAATTACTGCTTAACGGTAGGAACAGAGTCTGAAATCTCAGTGGTTTACTCTAACAAAAGCTTATTTCTCACATCACAGTCTGGTGTGGGTCAGGTGGCTCTTCTTAGGGCTCTCCTCCAATGGTGACAGGGATCTACGTTGCGTCTAACTGGCGGCTGTGTAATTTTGGAGGGTTTTGATTTCAGCCTGTCAGATGAGGGTAGGGAGAGAGAATGCATGCCTGTTCTTAACTGCCTTTGACTGTAAACGACACGATACTTCTACTCACAGTCCTTTTACAAGAGGGGATTGGTTAAATAAATTATGGTCTTTATTGTGGGATGATACTCAGCTATTAATGATCGGGTAGTAGAGTGTCTAGTGATGTGAGACATTAGAGTGTTCTTGGTAAAAGTGAAAATGGTTACCAGAAAGAACATATGATACCCCATTTTTGTAAACATGTTTATACATGCATAGAAACATGACTGGTGGAGGTCTCTGGTTTTGCAAAATAGCAGACTATAAAAATCTCTACTACAAAATCCATATTGTGCTCTCCAGAAAGAAAGGTAAATCTCATTAAAAAAGAGGGGTTTAGGGATTGAAAATCAAAGCATCTGGTGAGCAGTCTGATGCTGTAATCCCTTGAGGTGTTTGCTAGTTTTTTAAACTTGTGTTTTAATTTTTGAAGAAATGAGAAGAAAAGCCTTGCGTCTGTGCGTATTAGAATTGAGACAACAGATATGAGTATGGATCTTCAAAGGACTGAACATGCATTCAGTAAGAGAGTAGATAGTCTAGAAAAAATCTGCTTCCAAGCACACAGCGACATCGCTTTTAGCAAGGAGCCTGAATTGATGGGGGATGGGAGTCTCTACTGAGAACTCATGGCCACAGGTTTCCTTCCTGTAGGTTTTGTGTTTAAATTTACAATACCTGTGTGGTGTGTGTGTGGGGGGGCTGTCCTAGATTGAGAAATTGACATAAAAAGTGGTCTAAGGCTGATAATATGACAGAAATATCTGTCAAACACAGACTATTTCTAGAGAAACACATCCTCAACCCAAACCGCATAGATTCCCCAGAAATAAAGCACTACTCTAGATAAACTCAATACCGAATTTACTGAGCATGAGAGGAAACAGTCCACTATTCTTCTGTGAGCAAAAACTAGCAGATAGAACAAACTAAACCCATGAAGAGAGGAATAGAAAACACGAGAAAGAACAAAGTGCTGTCAAAAAATAAAGGCAAATTGAAAAATAAATCCAGTATAATTTCTGGAGATGTAAAATAGTCATTGAAATTAAAACCCAGTGGGTAGGATACATAGCAGCTGAGATACAGAAAAGAGAATTAATGAACATAGATCAGAAGTTGGCATACTGCAGCCTATGTGCTTAATCTGGGTTGTGGCCTGTTTTTTTTGCAGTCTACATGGTAAGAATGGTTTTTACTTTTTTTTTTTTTTAAGACAGAATCTCACTCTGTCACCTAGGCTGGAGTGCAGTGGTGTGATCATAGCTCACTGCAGCCTCAAACTCCTGGGCTTAAGCCATCCTCCTGCGTCAGCTTCCCAAGTAGCTGGCACTCTAAGCATGTAGCACCATGCCAGGCTAATTTTTCTTCTTTATTGTAGAGACAAGGTCTCACTGTATTGCCCAGACTGGTCTTGAACTCCTGGACTCCAGTGATCCTCCCCTGTCCTCCCAAAGTGCTGGGATTATACATATGAGCCACCCTGCCCAGCCTGGTTTTCACATTTTAAAACGTTGTTTGGGGAAAAAAAAAAAAGGCAAAATATGCAACAGAGACTGTATATGACCTAAAAAATGTAAAATATGTACTCTCTGGCCCTTTACTGGAAAAATTTCCTGACCTCTAAACTAGATAGCTGTCAGGAAAATTCCATAGGAAGCACAAAGGACAGAGAGAAAATATGAGAGGTTAAAAGACAGAGAGAATGGAATGAGGAGGCCTGACATCTAGTGATCTAATAGGAGTTCAAGGGGAGAATAAGGTACAGACAATATTCAAAGAGATAACAGCTGAGAATTTTCTAGATTAATGAAAGATATGAATCCTAAGATTCAGAAAGTTCAGTGAGACCTGAGCCAAAAACAAAGCACAAATTCTACATGTAGAACTTCTGTATTGAAACTGCAGAACTCCAAAGACAAAAAGATCTTAAGACAACTGAATGCAAACTCAAAATACCCACAAGATACAATTAAACTGGCATCTCACTTCTCAGTAGCAACGATGAAATCCGGAGGATTCTTCAAAGTGTTGTTGAAAAAGGGTTATTAACCTAGCATTGTAATTATTATTACAAAAAAGAATTGATATTATTTGGCAGGAGATCACATGTGGAGGAGTTGGAGAAATTAAAAATCACTCCAACACTTAGATTACTTTACAATTTTTTATTCACTAATTTTTATAACAATCCTGAACATGAGTGTTGTTATGTTTTTACAGTTAGAAGCACTGTGCCTCAGCGTGGTTAAGTCACCATCTAACAGCTTATAAAGTGGGATTTGATCCAGACCTAGCTGGCTCTGAGGTCTGTGCTCTTTCCTGGATATCCTGCTGTTTCTAGCTTGTAAGACCGGAAGAATGTAGTATCTTGGGCAGAGCTAGAAGTTATTGGAAAGAGGACGTTATTAATATTTGGAAGCATGAAGTGACATGACGCATCCTAGGAGGGTATCCTTTAGGGAGTTGGATAGCCTCGACTACTAGCAGAAAGTGGAAAGGCTCAGGTCGGAGTGTGTCTTTGGAGGTAATCTGACCAGGGGTGATGGGAAAGCCGTGGAAGTGGCTGGATTCATCAACAGGTCACGTTGAGAGCCTTGGGGACACTTCCAGTATGAGGCAGGAGGGAAACTGGGTGCCAGCAAAGCAGAAGGAAAGAATGAGTCAGGGAAATAGGTACCAAAAAAGTACAGAAATCAAGGAAAGAACTGAGAATTTGTAGGATGAGCAATGGGTGCCGTGGTGTAGCGGTGATCCACGCAAAGTTCCTGCCTTAAGGATTAGGCTTTGGTGGGGGAAGGTAGGTAGTAAATACATAAATGAAAAGATACTATGAAGGAAATCAATAGATCAATGCTGGAAAGCGTCAGTGGGTAAGAAGGATTACTTTAAAAGACCGAAGGATGAGAAAGTGTCAACCAGGGAGAAGCCTGGGGAAGAACCTATTAGACGAAAGGCAGAGCAAATAATAGATTCTGAGGCAGGAAGGAGCTTGGCTTGGTGGAGGAGTTGAAAGGGCCATTGTAGCTGCAGTCCAGTGAGCAGGGGGAACAGCGGTGGCAAATGAGATAGGTAGGTCCCCGTCCCGGGGCTAGTTACGAAGGGCCTGGCAGTACAGAGGGAGGCTGATGCAAACATTTGAGGAGGGGAGAGATGTCTAATTCATGGTCAAAGATGATCCTGGTTGCTGTGTGTACAGTGTATCGTAGGGGCAGGAACAGCAGCTGACAAGTTAGACATTAAATGCTGTGGCAGGTGACTGAGAATTAATAAGACATGTACATTGTATTTGCAGTGAAAAAATGTCTGAAGATTGCTCCTAATCAGTGTTTCAGTGACATTTCTAGATGCTCATATGTTCATTGTCATTTTCTAGAGAATGACAGAAGAGATTCTGAGGATTTTCTTTTTCTTTTGTGCTCGAAATAATTAGCTGTTGAGAAAGGAAAGTTTGTGCTATTGGACATTTTTTTTTTTTTTTAAAGAGATGAGGTAGAGTAGCCGGATCATAGCTCCCAGCAGCCCTGAACTCCTGGGCTCAAGGGATCCTCCCACCTCCTCCTCCTGAGTACCTGGGACTACAGTTGGCATGCACCTGGCTAATTTAAAAAAAAAAAATTTTTTTAGAGTGGTCTGGCTATGTTGCTCAGGTGATCTTGAACACCTGGCCTCCCAGAGTGCTAGGATTACAGGTGCAACCCACTGTACCCGGCCTATTTATTTATTTGTAGAGACGGAGTCTTGCTATGCTGCCCAGGCTGATGTTGAACACCTGGCCTCAAGTGATCCTCCTGCCTCGTCCTCCCAAAGTGCTGGGATTACAGGTGTGAGCCACCATGCCCAGCCCATAGTATTGGACAATGATGACCCCTTTGCCTTATTCCATTAAAAGAGATAGAACTTAATGGGATAAATTCTTTTGAATCATTGTTGCATTTTTGGTTTCTGTTAGAACATTTGTTTCTCCTCTCAGCTCTGCTTCTGTGTAAGTTGGTAACTCTAGAAATATTAGACTCAGTATCGTCCGTCTCCAAATGACTTTTAAAATCTTTGTTTAGAATTTGTATGTAGTATTTTTGAGTTTTTAGTATGAAAAATTTGAAACATAGGCAAAAGCAGAGAACATAATAAACTGCCACGTAGTCCTATCATTCAGCGTCCACAGCAGTCAGCTGTGGCCAGTTTAGTTCATCTGTACTAAATTGTGCATCCAGACTCTCCTCACCACCTCATCCTGCTTATTTTGAAGCAAATTCCAGGTATATCATTTCATCTATAAATAGCTCAGCATATGCTTTTATTTATTTGTTTGAGACAGGGTCTCTCTCTGTTGCCTGGACTGGAGCACAGTCAGTAGTGCAGTCGTAGCTCACTGCAGCCTCAAACTCCTGGTCTCGAGCGTCCTTCTGCCTCGGCCTCCTCAGTGGTTGAGACTATAGGTACGTGACACCACGCCTGGCTAGTTTTTTAAAAAATTTTTTTGTAGGGACGTCGTCTTGCTGTGTTGCCCAGGTGGGTCTCGAACTCTTGGGCTCAAGCGATCTTCCCGCATTGGCCTCCCAAAGTGCTGGGATTACAGGCGCGAGCCACCACGCCTGGACAGTATATACTTTTAAAAAAACAAGGACTTTTCCATATTTTAGTGTTTTGTTTTATTTCCTCTTAGAGCACAAAAATAGGAAATCACATCTGGATGGTTTGCCTATGAGACTCCCAGTTTATACCTGTGGTCTGGCGTATTTATTAATAGTCCCGCTTTCACTGCAAGGGGTCTCTGGACAGTAATTCTTCGGTCACCTTGGTCATCTTATATACGTAAGGGAAGCCTTTTCATAGGGGACATTAAATAAATTCTTTAATAGCACCTTCAGTATTGAGTGTTTTTCAAACAGTGTGTCATTTTTCTATTTTCTTTTAACTCAGGAGAGCAAGCCCCGGAGTTCACTATTTCAAGAAATCGTGTGCTGAAGTGTGACGCTCCGTAAGTCACAGAAAAGAAGGATCCTGAAACGTGGCGAGGAAGGAGGAGTCATCTGGATGGCCTTGATTATGTTTTTATTCTTTGACTCCATTGTTTCTTTATGATTTGATCTGAGTGCAGAGAATGTTGTTTTGGAAGCAACAAGAGATTCAAACATCTGAGCCAAAAGGATAATGCAAATGCTTTGGAAATACTGACCTACATTCTTTGGAGTACTTGGTCAGCTGTTAACTATCCAAGTTTAGATTATCCAAACACTTAAACCTTTTAGTAACAGTGTCATCAACTGTTTGTTTTTACTTAAAGGGAGAGAAGGCTCTGCCAAGCCTTTGATAGTTATACATCTTTAATAAAGGTAGACTCTAGGTAGAGTGGCCGTGCCTCTGTGAAGTACCACTTGTTCTGTACCCTTGTAGCAGTGCCCTGTTGTTTGTTTACGTCTTATCTCTTAGGCTAAAGGAAGTTCCATGAGGTCAAGGATTATTATACATTCTAGATTATCCCACAGTTGTACTTAGCATGTCTTAGACATGTTAAAAGTATGATGAATATTTTTTGGAAGAAATGAATGAAAGAGATAGGGAATATTCTTTGGCAGAGAATATTATGAATTCTTCTACATGTGTTAAATTTGAAGGAAAACAAGGGGAAAGTTTCCGTAGCCTGTGACAGTGAAGTTCAGTAAGAGAACAGGGCTGGGAATGTTTCAGAATTGATTAGCCTAAAGTACCCTCACATCTTCCATGCTTTATTTTCATAGCTAGCAACATAATATATTGTTATCTCTGTGCACTTATCTCCATTTTAGAAGCTTAGGAAACTGAGGTCTGATAGCAAGTCTGTCCCCCAAAGGATGAGGAATAATGCCTCTCACTTCTAAGTATAGTGTTCTTTCTAAAAGACCAAGTTGCTATTTATATTTTAAGAAAGAGCACATGATGTCTGCTAATGGAAGATAAATGAGGAGCAAACTGGGAAGTACATTTTGTCCCTGGATTACTGCATCTACTACTGGGTAAAGATCAAAAGAATTCCCTTCAACCCTTTTCAACTCTAAATTTAACAAACTGAGCTCCTCGGAGTCTTTTTTTTTTTTTTTTTTTTTGTTAAGTAGTTCAAAAGGGGACTTTCATGTTAGGTGTGAGAGTGAGCTGGCCAGGTTGGGTAGGAAGGTGTTTCTCTTCATCTAAAGATGATGCCCAGGTCTAGAATAGAATAACAAGTTACCGCAGACATCTTTGCCCTCTGTTGAATTTAGTTCAACATACTGTTAGAGGGGCCCCAACACTGCTCTAGATCCAGTTAACTAGGAAGAGGGGGATGGTGAAGAGGACATGAACTGAAGCGGTTTTGGGCACTTACCTTTCTCCATTTCTTATTGACCACAAGTAAAATCCCCACACCAAACAAAGTCTTTCTATTGGCCTGATAATGTTCTGTAAGATACACACCATTGTTCCATCTTATGAGGTTGAAGCATTTTCTAGAAATGTGCTGGGGAGGGTGTTGAATATAATCTCTTTAAGACGGACATGGTTCTCTTTCTTTTGCAGGCCTGAGTGTTGACAATGACATCGATAAGAGGCTGGCATTTCTTGCTGTTCTAACCAGCCACTGTGTAACTGTGAATAGGAACTATGCATATTTGTTGGTCAGCAAAACCAAGGAACAAGCGCTATGGCAGTTGAAAAAGTCTGTCTGATTTCAGGGTATTTTTCCTGCGTTTTGTCATCAGGAAACTCCCCCCTTTCATCTCGGCCACAATGTGGTACCTTTTACCGTTTGATAAAGATTAAGGACATGTTTTTTGGTCAACAACCAGAACTTAAAATCTGCTGGAATAGGATCAGATACCATTTCGGTCGCAGCTGAGGAAAATGAAATTTCCGTTTTATCTGGTGCCTTGTACCGGGAGCACGTCGACTCTTCTGGAAACGAATGTGTGAATGAAACGAGGTTGAGTTTTGTCTTATAGAAGCCCATGGTTATGGCGAGGGAGCCGACGTGACCAGAGGGCAGAGCCACGGCACTCATGACGGGCTACACCATGCTGCGGAACGGGGGGGTGGGGAACGGAGGGCAGACCTGCATGCTGCGGTGGTCCAACCGCATCCGCCTCACCTGGCTCAGCTTCACCCTCTTCGTCATCCTGGTGTTCTTCCCCCTCATCGCCCACTACTATCTCACCACTCTGGATGAGGCCGATGAGGCCGGCAAGCGGATTTTCGGCCCGCGGGCCGGTAACGAGCTCTGCGAGGTAAAGCATGTGCTGGATCTGTGCCGCATTCGCGAGTCAGTGAGCGAAGAGCTCCTACAGCTGGAAGCCAAGCGGCAGGAGCTGAACAGTGAAATTGCCAAGCTGAACCTGAAGATCGAAGCCTGCAAGAAGAGCATTGAGAATGCCAAGCAGGACCTGCTGCAGCTCAAGAACGTCATTAGCCAGACCGAGCACTCTTACAAAGAGCTGATGGCCCAAAACCAGCCCAAACTTTCTCTGCCCATCCGACTGCTCCCGGAGAAGGATGACGCCGGCCTCCCTCCCCCAAAGGTCATCCGGGGTTGCCGGCTGCACAACTGTTTCGATTATTCTCGTTGCCCTCTCACCTCTGGTTTTCCGGTCTATGTTTATGACAGTGACCAGTTTGCCCTCGGCAGCTACCTGGATCCCTTGGTCAAGCAGGCGTTCCAGGCTACGGCGCGAGCCAACGTTTATGTTACAGAAAATGCAGACATTGCCTGCCTGTATGTGATACTAGTGGGAGAAATGCAGGAACCAGTCGTGCTGCGGCCTGCTGACCTGGAGAAGCAGTTGTATTCTCTGCCGCACTGGCGGAGAGACGGACACAACCATGTCATCATCAGTCTGTCGCGGAAGTCACACACACAGAACTTGCTCTATAACGTCAGTACGGGCCGCGCCATGGTGGTCCAGTCCACCTTCTATGCTGCCCAGTACAGACCCGGCTTTGACCTGGTCGTATCGCCACTAGTCCATGCCATGTCCGAACCCAACTTCATGGAAATCCCACCGCAGGTGCCAGTGAAGCGGAAATATCTCTTCACCTTCCAGGGTGAGAAGATCGAGTCCCTGCGATCCAGCCTTCAGGAGGCCCGCTCCTTCGAAGAAGAAATGGAGGGCGACCCTCCAGCTGACTACGACGACCGGATCATCGCCACCCTGAAGGCCGTGCAGGACAGCAAACTAGATCAGGTCCTGGTGGAGTTCACCTGCAAGAACCAGCCTAACCCCAGCCTGCCTACGGAGTGGGCGCTGTGTGGGGAGCGGGAGGACCGCCTGGAGCTCCTGAAGCTTTCCACCTTTGCCCTCATCATCACCCCCGGGGACCCTCACTTGGTTATCTCAGCTGGCTGTGCCACACGGCTCTTTGAAGCCCTGGAGGCCGGTGCTGTCCCCGTGGTGCTGGGGGAGCAAGTGCAGCTTCCGTACCAGGACGTGCTGCAGTGGAGCGAGGCGGCCCTGGTGGTGCCCAAGCCCCGTGTGACCGAGGTTCATTTCCTGTTACGGAGTCTCTCCGATAGCGACCTCCTGGCTATGAGGCGGCAAGGCCGCTTTCTCTGGGAGACTTACTTCTCCACTGCTGACAGTATTTTTAATACCGTGCTGGCTATGATTAGGACTCGCATTCAGATCCCAGCTGCCCCCATCCGGGAAGAGGCAGCAGCTGAGATCCCCCATCGGTCGGGCAAGGCGGCGGGGACCGACCCCAACATGGCCGACAACGGGGACCTGGACCTGGGGCCGGTGGAAACAGAGCCACCTTACGCCTCACCCAAATACCTCCGCAACTTCACCCTGACCGTCACTGACTTCTACCGCAGCTGGAACTCTGCCCCAGGCCCTTTCCATCTTTTCCCCCACACACCCTTTGACCCTGTGTTGCCCTCAGAGGCCAAATTTTTGGGCTCAGGGACCGGATTTCGGCCTATTGGTGGTGGCGCTGGGGGTTCTGGCAAGGAGTTCCAGGCAGCCCTCGGAGGCAACGTTCCACGGGAGCAGTTCACGGTGGTGATGCTGACCTACGAGCGGGAGGAAGTGCTCATGAACTCCTTGGAGAGGCTGAATGGCCTCCCTTACCTGAACAAGGTGGTGGTGGTGTGGAATTCGCCCAAGCTGCCATCAGAGGACCTTCTGTGGCCTGACATTGGTGTCCCCATCATGGTAATAGAAAAAAGAGCGGTTTTACTGCATGAAATAATATTTCTCTTGTAATCCGTTTTGCATCTTTCTTTAGCTATTTGAGGAATATACATACACTTTTTTTTTTTTTAACCTGTACAGATTCTGTTCCCCATGAACTCTGTGCTTGCTGCCTTATCAGGCCTTGCCATTTGCACTGTTGCCACTCAATTCCTAAATCTCCTGAGGCCTCCAACACGGAAATTGATACCGGGCCCGGGAAGGTTTACAAAACGCCTTCGTTCACCTCTTGGTAACAGTGATGAGAAAGCCAACACTTAGGATCTGGGCACTATAATTAACATTATGTGACATATCATTATCACTGTTTCTCCATTTTATATCTGTGGGAGCTGAGGCTTAGAGAGGTTAATTAATTTGCCCAAGGTCACGGTGAGGAATGGAGGAGCTGAGCTTCAGTACGTCCGAGTACAGACACTGCTGTTGTAATCACTTCCTAAAGGATGTAGGAAGAAGACCCGTGTCATTTCCCAGGATGTTATAGCAGTGTTTCTGAGGACTGGATTCGGGGTTTGATAATTGGGAGTTGGACAACCAGCTCCAACTGAACCTTCTTTTCTAGAGTGCCTTGTAGATTCTTTCTCATTTTTTACCCCATCTCTCAAGGTTAGGTGTTATATGTTACAGGAAAAATAATAGCTAATTATGCAGGGATAGAACTTTAGTTCTGAGGGCTTTGTTTATCCACCTGCTGAATTAAACTTGGGAATCTAGGAGAGAGATGGCAACCCATGTGTCTTAAACGGGAAGCCTTAGAGCAAGTCTTAAGCAAAGTGCCAACTAATTAACCTGCAGCAGAAGTACTTTCCAGAAAAAGGTAGCAAGGAAGGGCAAAAGGTCTGATGGACCATGCATTGCTAGGATTCCAGTTTTTAAAAAATTTATTTCATTGGGGAACTAATTCATTTGAATTATTTTCTAAGTTAGCAGCATGGTGTAATAAGTATGAGATTTAGAGTAATACAGACCTGGGATTAAGTAGACGTTTTGTGATCTTTGATAAGTTAATTAGCTTTTTTGAACTCAGGGTTAAAGAGAAATCCAAGATAAGACAAGGAGGGATTCTAGAAAGGTGCTCAATGATTATATGATTCCTTCTTACCCTTAATGTCAAAGGAGATGGAAGCCAGTGTGCGAGTTCTGCCCGCATCACGGAGCTTTGACGTCACTGACACAGGCTTCTTGTGTCCTCCCGTCATTTCTCTTTGTACCGTAGCTGTTACTACCTACTTACTCCTGCACGAAGCACCTAACAGTCTTTGCTTTAACTTTTCTTTCTTGCTGTTGCTGCTAATCTTTTCTTGTATTTTATTATTTACTTTATAATCTGAGGCTATTCAAAGACTGTAGGGTTATAAAGACTTTTGATCCTAGAGTTTATCTTGTGTAATAGGAAAAGTTTTGTAAATAGGGAGATTTCTATTATAGACTTCTTCCAAAATAAGTTTCACTTTTCTTTCTTAATTTCAACTTTATGAGTGTCACTGAAATTAAAAAAAAAAAATTTCCTCTATGAAAAGGTAGATGCTGCTCAAATAGTAGAATAATAAAGCAGCCTTTGTTTTCCATTTTTTCCTGAGTTTTCTTTGATTTTCATACAGATGTAGAGAAGCTGGTGCCACCCGGTTAACAATGACTGAAATTCATCAGAGAACTTACCAGAACTAATCCTTTCTTTTAACTCTGGTGGGAAGTAAGTAGTCCTCTTTGATTACTGGGCAGCCCATTGTAATTACACAATACCTAGTTGGAAGATGCCAGAAACTTTCCAAATAGGAGGCCATCTAAATAGCTTTCTCATATTAGGAATACAAATTTTTTCTTGTTCTTTTAAAAAAGAGGAAACAACTTCAAGCTGGAGAATTTCCCTCCATTCTCTAAATATTCTGACTATGCTTTCTGTTTAAGAGAAGCAGGTGTTTTGGGCAGCAGTTGAAATTACTGACCGCTTAGGTGTAGACCCAGGTGTCAGGACTAGAGAGAGGCTGGAACTCTCTCCCCTACAGGAAAATGGCACTACTATGATAAATTTCAGAGTGGTTTTTCCACCTAGATGTAGACATAACCTGTTCATTAAATTAAGGTTAATAAATCTTTATATAAATTTGGCACCGAGGTGGTTCCCAGGCAGTCTCTCAGATTCCAGTCCTTCAGGCGGAATGATCTGAAATCAGCATATTAACTAAACAAATCAACCCAGGAACCTCCATGTCATTTCAGAAAATGCACAATTTGTGCTTCTCTTATGCTCAAGTTCGTAACTAAGCAATAGGCATAAATGCCAGATATTTGTGGGCTGTGAAGTCTTTTGAGCCCTAGCTATTTAAGTGGAGAAAGATACATCTTAGGGGTACCTGATAGGACTTATATATTAAAATTACTCTTTTCTAATTATCTATTTACATAACAAAGAGCTCTAACTTAGACTGAAGGTGATCTTTATCACTACCATCCTTGGACGCTCCTGTTCCAAATGCTCTATGTAAAGAGAACTACAGCTCAGATGGGATAGTGGCTGGGCAAGGAGACAGGACTTGCAGGGAGATGGGAGCAGTGCCTCCAGTTGACGTGAGTCTCTATCTGAATGGAGTGAGACTACTGAACACACAGGCGATGGTGAGTGTTTGCTGTCTCCCAGGTGCTGCGTATTTTGTAAACACTTGAGTCGGGTTCCTTAGCTCCTGGAGCATGACAGCAAAGATATCTAATGGAAGTCAAATAGAGAGTATTATTATGACGAGGGACTTGAGATCTTGTCTTTTGAAAACTCTCTACTGGCTTGGGGACCACCACTTGGCACCTTAAAGAGGTTCCATTGTTTCCAGACCTCCATTGTTTCTGATGATATGTCGACAGCTTCCAAGTTTTTGTTTTCCTGTATGTAATGTGTGGCTCTGGCTGCTTTCAGGACTTTTTTTTTTTTAATGTTTGATTTTCGGCAGTTTGACTGTGATAAGCCTCGGCATGGTTTTCTTTGATTTTTTTATTCTGGAAAGTGTTGACTTTTTTGTTTCAGCAGTTAATTTTGCTGGACTCAAACTGAAAAGTTCTGTCTCTTGAATGCAGCTCACATGTTAGTCGAGTTCCTTTATATTGAGCTGCTTTGCTCGCACGCTGCCCCAAGCATGCATGGTGGACAGAGACTGGGCGGTTCAGACGCGGAACTTGGAGCTTCCGTCTCTGGCTTTGTCCTTTCTGGAGTTTTCTCCTGTCTTTCCAGGGGCTGTGGTTGCCCCAGACACTTTCCTCCTATTCTTCAGGCCGGAAAGACCGGGTTTTGCATGAGTGTTTCCGCTGTCCTTCATGGTGCCGACTCTGGCCTGCTCGCAGGGTAAAAGCAACAGTAACTCCCGATATCAGCAATTCCCTCCTGCTAGATTTCAGCACCCTCCATGATTTGCCTTCTTACTTCACTTCTTTTGTGTTTAAGGAAGTTGCTCTTTGCTTTTTTGGTATTTTTGTCCAGAGTTTATAGTTGTTGTCTGCAGGAAGAGGTAGGAGCTTACTCACTTCTGGAAGCAGAAACACTAAGTGATCCCTTTCTGATTCATAGTCCCACCAGCAATTTTGGTTTCAGTTACTGTTTTATTCTGATCAGTTTACACATCGCCCTCACTCTGCTTTATATTCCGGAAGACAGTAAGTAGAGTAGCCTTGTTAGAGCATCCTGTGGTAATGAGAATCTCAAAATCTGTCCTTTAGAAGTTTTAAAACGTGGGCTGTCATGAAAGGGACATCCTTCTGTCATTAACAGCGTAGCCCAGCCTACTCACATTCCGCTTATCTTCACACTGTATGTGCACTGATTCCTAAGACGGTCTTTTGGCAGCCAGCCCTAGTCTTGGTTTTCCATTCTCCTCTTCCTAAAGGGCACGGATGCCTTGGAAGGGCTCTTTGAAGAGGTGACATTTGAGCAGAAGCTTGAATGAAGTGAGGAATGGGCCGTGTAAATTCTGGAGGAGTACATGGGAGTGACAAGCACAAGAAGCCGTACCCGGTGCATCCGGGGTGGCGCGATTGAGGAGAGTTTGAAAGGCGGTTGGAGAAGGTGGCAGGGCCGTGTGCGCAGGAGCACACGGGCGTGGTAAGGAGTCTGGGTTTTATCCCGTGTGTGCCAGGATGCTGTTGGAGGCTGTTGCGCTGGGGAGGCACGTGATTTTTGTGGGACCCTGGGGCAAAGAACAGGAGCAGTTAAAATCTTGCAGTAGCCTAGGCGAGGGGCCATGGCGGCTTGGATAGAGTGGTGGGGTGGAGGTGAAGACGGCATGTTCAGAGATGAGCTTATCACACCCTTGGTGACTGCAAGGTCTCTGGACGTGGGAAGCCGGAATGCACCATTTTTTCCAAATGAAAATTAGTGAGATGAGATTATTTTTCACTGCCCTTTTCCTTCCCTCCCAGCCATTGATACTCAAATTGAACAATAGTTCTGTGTTTTGGGAACTTAAGGATCATGCCAGGGGAGTTATTTTAACGTCATTTTCCCAGTAGTCTATTAGGGAAAAGGAGAGAACTCGGGAAACTGCCTTGGCCGTGCACGCTTGGCATCACCCACTTTCTGGCTTGGGACTCTGCCTCTCAGGCTGGTAAAGGCTTTACTTGTGGCTAGACCTCGGGCAAGACGGAGCATTCTCCAGGCTCACTCCTTACAAAGTGGGTACGCTGTTTTTTTTTAATCTGTGCCCACTCTGCTTTAAAAAATATCCCTTGAATGAATTGGATGGTAATTTGCTAAAATTGTGATTTCTAGGTGAAGCTAACAGGAAAGACCTTGTCCAGCTTCTCCAGGTCCGAGACTGTACGAAGCCTGGTCGGCTTCACTAGGTATCGGTGTATCTGGGTGGCTTATTTTTTTTTCCCTTTAAACAACAGTTTACTTAATAACTTGGTGGCTATAGCTGCGGCTTTCTCTTTCTGTTCTGAGAATGGGCTGCATGGCTTCAAAGGAAAATCATATAAAACAAAGCTACCAGGAATCAGAAATGAACAGCAGGATTGCAGAAGTTTTAAAGGAATTACTGAAAAGTAAGGTCGCATAAATGACTTACTAATTGCAGCAAGTTAGTTCTTTAGGTAATACCTCCCCCTCTTACTCTCTTTAGTAATTTAGAGTAAGGATCTGAGACTGAGAATTTTATTGCTTCAGGTCACTTGACATGCTAATATCTAAATTAGAAACAGGTTTCAGCACCTCTCGCCATAGTTATGTCATATTTTTTCTTTTTTTTTTACCAAGACTAAATTTCTTGGAAAGGTACAAGCTTGTAAATATGTATATAAATATATAAAATGTATAAAATTAAAATAAGTGTATAAAATATAGGACATATGTAAAATGTATGATAATTAAAATAGGAAGAAGTGCTCAGGTTACAGTAATTGCTAACAATTTTTGAGCATTTTCTACGTACCAGGCGCTGTGTGTGGTCTTCATGGGCGTTCTCTCCTTTGATGTTGAAGCTCTAACCTCTGCTGTTTTACCTGCAGTTACGCAGGGATTGCTGGCAACCTTTTCTCTTACAAAGTAAAACAGACTTGTCTCAGCTAAAACATACTATTTTCTTATACTGCATTAGACCCGTATTTGAAGTTATAAATGGAAAACCAATTCACTGTGTTACCTTCTTACTCCTTTTCTTTCCTTCTGCTCCCACCACTTGTCATTTATTGAATGAATAAGTCCCTTGAATAATCAGGAAATTTTTGCTTGTTTGTTTGTTTATTTGTTTAAGAGAGGGGAAGAGCTAGGCATGGTGGCTCAGGCCTGTAATCCAGCACTCGGGTGGGAAGATCACTTAGCATTTGAGATCAGCCTGGGCAATATAGCAAGATCCTGTCTCTACAAAAAATTAAGAAAATTAGCTGGGCACAGTGGCGCTTGGCTGTAGTCCCAGCTACTCAGGAGGCTGAGATAGGAGGCTGAGGCAGGAGGATTGCTTGAGTCCAGGAGTTCAAGTCTGCAGTGAGCTGTGATGACACCACTTCTCTCTAGCCTGGGCGATGCCGGGAGACTGAGCATTGATGGCTCGTGCCTGTAATCCCAGCACTTTGGGAGGCTGAAGTGGGAGGATTGCTCGAGGCCAGGAGTTCGAGACCAGCCTAGACAACATAGTAAGACCCTGTCTCTACAAAAATATTAAAAAATTTATCTGGGTGTGGTGGTGTACATCTGTAGTTCTAGCTACTCAGGAGGCTGAGGCAGGAGGATTGCTTGAGCCCAGGAGTGCAAGGCTGCAGTGAACTGTGATTCATGACACTGCACTGCAGCCTGGGTGACAGAGCAAGACTTTGTCTGAAAAAAAAACAAAGACAAAAATAAAGTTAATGTAAGTTTGGCAAAAAAAGGACTAAATTTGGAGTCAGAAGGTGTGGGTTAGTCTTGTGGCTCTTGTAGCTTGCCAGTTATATGACATCATCCAGGGCCTTGGTTTGTCCGTGTATAAAGTGAGAGTCGGGCCACATGGTCTCCAGGGCACTTCCAGCTCTGAATTAATCAGATTCTAAGTGTGCTATAATGAATTAATAGACAGTTGAGGACTCTGCTTTAAGAACATGGAAGAAATGATTCTTTCTGACAAGCAGGGTGTGACAAGAGACATCTGAGGCTGGGTCTCAAGGGGAGAATGGAAGAAAAGGTATTTTAGGCTGAGGAGACAATGCTAGTGAGGTCATGGAGTGCCTTTGAAACATTCTTAAACCTTACGATCTCGGATCCAATCTGTTCATCACGCCTGGCAGAGGTTAGCCTCAGTACAGGCAACACGGCCTGGGAGAGGGAGGTGTCCCTTCCTGGCTTTCTAAAAAGATTATGAGGTTCTTTTTGTTTTTGAGAATAAAATGATGGCTCCTCATTAGCTGGACTAATTCGATAAAGATAGAGTAAAAATAAAGTGAGCTATCAAAGTGCCGACTGGCCATCATTTATTTTAGTGCTAGGTGGCAAGGAGAATAACAGCTACTCACCTACGTCGTAGGTAAACTGTTTATCTGAGATGGTTTAAATAAAAATTTTTTTTTGTTGAAATGTAGCTGTACTGCTTGAGGCACTAATCTTTTTATGAAGAAAATACTGTTTTGTGTATATGAATTGTTTTGGGCAGATGTTCCTTGAGTTGGGATGTGATAGACACAGACGTGTCTTACTGAATAAATTATACCTTGAAAAGAAAGAAAAAGCTCGTGCATGTGTAGGCAGCATTGTAGGTGGGAACTGCAAAGGTGAAGGAAGTAATGTCCACAGGATGGGCTTGCTCTTTTTTTTCTTTTTTTGGTTTATACCCCAAAAAAGGGCTCAAAATTGGGTGTCAGAAATAACATAGACTCAAGAGATTTCTGAGTTTGGTTTTAAAATTTGTGAGCATGCTGGGGATACCAGAGCTGGGAATTGAAGTCTCAGTTCTACTCTGCCACCTTGTGTTCTCTGGGGAAAGTTATTTTTTAATTTCCCTGGGCTCTTTATTGCATACGTAAAAATAATCCTCAGCTTTAGCTTGTTTCATAAGAAAATTAGTAAACAAAGGAATAAAGCTTAGATGGGAAATCCTTATACATTTGTGGAATTATGAGGCAGTTTTTTATTCCTGAAATATGCTAGATTTTCCAGGTGGCGAGTAATCCCGCAAAATGATTCAGTTAATTTAGCCACAGTCTCCTTTGACCTAAAGGCAGTTCTGGTTTTGCCTTCTAGAACCGCACTGATTGTTAGTGCTTTTTCTTCCTTGTTACAGGTGGTTCGTACTGAGAAGAACAGTTTGAACAATCGATTCTTGCCCTGGAATGAAATCGAGACCGAGGCCGTGCTGTCGATCGATGACGACGCCCACCTCCGCCACGATGAAATCATGTTTGGCTTTCGGTGAGGGGCTGATTTTTCATCAGGAAACACTTCAGTTTGCAAGCGACAGGAAGCCAAATCAAACCTGGGCTAGACAGCAAAGGTAGTAAGGGCTGACGCAGGACACGGCCGGATCCGGGGTGTCGGGGCCGGAGGATTCCTCCTCTCTCGGTCTCTGGGTTCCGCTCGGCTCCCAGGTGGGCTTTTCCTCGGAGGCCAGGGAGAGGGAATGCTCTGATTGGCTAAACCGCGCTTACCTGCCTGTTCCTGCTGCTGCGAATGTACCATCCTGAAACCCAAACCACGTGGGCTGACAGTGGAAGCAAGAGGTAGTTTTCTAAAGGAAATTTGAGGGTTTTGTTAGGGAAACAGGAAACAACTCCCAGGCAGGCAGAAGCAGCATGTTGCTATGTGTTGGAGCAGTGGACCAGTGCCAGAATCCTGCTCCAAAAAGCTTTATGGGAAGGAGGACACTGAAATCAAAGATCTAAGAGGTGACAGAGGAGGAGGGTGTGGCAGTGGTGGTGATTGATGATGATGGCACTTAACATTTATGGAACCTCTATACTGTGTGCCAGGGACCAGCTGAGCACTTTGGTTTATCTCATTAATCCTCCTGAAACTTGATGATGTCCGTTGTAGTTGTGTCCATTTTATATTAGTAAATTGAGACCCAAGAGAACAGAGCTGAGCAGAAGCTAGCGTGGCAGACAGAGCTGGGATTCAAACCAGGTTTGTCTTGCTCCCAAACTTCCACTCAGCTGCCCAACTCTCCTGCTTTCTTGAGTCTTAGTAATTGCCGTTAGGGCCTAAGCATCCACGTGAGGGTGCGTTGCCGGTAAGAGAATGGGGTGGATTAGGGCTACTCCAAGTCTGCCTTGGACCAGTGTGTTGGTTCAGGGACAGTTTTGTTATTTGTCCACAGTGAGGTAAGTACAAAAATTGAGGGTAAGCATATAGAAACTTTTACAGCAATTTGACATTGACTGTGATGCCTGAGTGTGGGATCGTTTTTCTTGCAGTTCATTCTTTTGCAACATTTATTGAACATAATTAGTATGTCATACAATTCACTCATTTAAGTATGCAATTCAGTGGTTTTTAGTATATTCATAGAGTTGTGTCACCATGGTTAATTTCAGAAATCTTCATCACCACCAAAAAAAACTCTGTGCCCAATAACAGTCACTCCCCATTTTTCTGCAACCCCTCTAAGTCCCAGACAGTCACTAATCTTTGTGTCTATATAGATCTGCCTATTCTGGACATTTTATATAAATGGAATCATACAATTTATAGCCTTTCATGACTGGCCTCTTTCATTAAACTTAATGTTGTTAAGCTTCATCTATCTTGTAGCATGTACCTGTACTTCGTTCCTTTTGTACAGATAGACCATATTTTGTCTATCCACTCATCCATTGATGGACATTTGGGTCATTTCTACTTCTTGGCTATTTTGAATAATGCTGCTATGAAGGTTCCTGTGTAAGTTTCTGTATAAACATTTCATTTCTCTTGAGTATGTACCTAAGAGTGGAATGGCTGGATCACGTGATAACTGTGTTAACATTTTGAAGCACTGCCAGACTGGTTTCCAAAGTGGCTGCACCATATTATGTTCCCATCAGCCGTGTATGAGGGTTCCAGTTTCTCTACATCCTCGTCAACACTTGCTGCTTTCTGTTTTTTATTTATAGCCATCCTAGTCCTTGTGAAACGGTAGCTCATTATACTTCCGATTTCCTTTCTCTTATGACTAATGATGCTGAGCATCTTCTCATGTGCTTATTGACGAATTAGCCTTTTTGTGTATCTTCTAATGGCTGTTCAGATTCTTTGCTCGTTTTTGTTTGGGTTATTTGTGTTTTTATTATTGAGTTGTAAGAGTTCTTGCATTTAATCTAGACGCAAGTCCTTTATCAGAGATAGAAATTATAAATATTTTCTCTCATTCGGTGGGTTGTCTATTCCTGGGCTCAGGCATTCCTCCTGCCTCAGCCTTCTGAGAAGCTAGGACTACAGGTGTGTGCAGCCATGCCCGGGTAATGTTTTTTTTTTTTTTTTTTTTTTTTGTAGAAGTGGGGTCTTGGTATGTTGCCCAGGCTAGTTTTGAACTCCTTGGCTCAAGTGACCCTCCTGCCTCAGCCTCCAGAGTGCTAGGATTAGAGGTGTGAGCCATTGTGCCTGGCCGAGGTATATTCCTTTATACATGATAATAAACAGTTGGCTCTCCGCTCTTGTTTTGCTGAAAGGAAGAAAGCCCTGCAGTGACTCCAGGAATGGTCTTTGCTGTTGAGATGTGATTGCTGGTGGTGGGAAGAGGGGCCGTATTGCTGCTACAGCACAGCACAGTTTAGTGCACGCTGGAGGACTCGGAGCCTCCAACAGAGTCATGGGGTATAACAGGAGGATTGCCAATTGCCCCAGGCCCCGAGAATGATTTTGATAAGGAGCCCAGCTTTGATGAGTTTGAAGCTAAGCTAGCTGATATTTGCTATCTTCTGTGGCCCTCGATTTAGGAAGACTTTTGACCTTTTCCATGTCATTTCCCAGCAGATTTCCAGGTGGTGAGCGAATGATGGGGAAGCCTTTTAATGTGTCTCTTACAAATGATTTGAATTTGAGGCTTAGTCTCTGGTACTGGAGCTGGTGGATTATCTCTGGCTGCAGATCCTAACCTTTTTGCACCCTGGCTCTTGTCTCATTTGTTTGGGCATCCTTTGATCTAGAAGCTTTCTCTTAATAATCCCCTCAATTTGGTTTTTTCACCTTAATGGGAATGAAACAGTCCTAAGTTCAAAGGAAAGGGTAAGTGTAAGAGTTTTTCCCTCTGGGAAAGATAGATCTTGACTAATTTCAACTTATGTAGTCAAGAAAGAGAGATTCTTAAGGGATAGGTGAAAGAAAGGCGCCACAGAGAATTGGAAGTGTATGTCCCACAGAAAGCAGTGCGTGAATGATCATAGCGTCATTTGTCACATTCAGAGGTGTATACAACACAAAAGGATAAACATTGTGTGATTCTACTTGCATGAGGTCCCTAGAGTAAATCCAGAGACAGAGAGGTGGAGTGGGGGTGGCTGGGGCTGGGGCAGGCGGGAGTGGGGTGCGAGTGCCCAGTGGGGACAGAGCGTAGCGTGGGAATATGGAAACGTTCTGGAGATGGGTGATGGCAATGGTTACCCAACAGTGTGAATGTCCTTAATGCCACAGAATTACACACTGAAAAATGATTAAGATGGTCAAATTTTACGTATATTTGCCACAATTAAAATCAGTTGTCAAAAAAAAAGCCTACCTAGAAGGCTATTATATTGTGATAGAAGTTGTGATTTCTCATCTGTGGGACTAGATTAGATGCTTTGAAACTTATTAGAGGGATTCTTTTGAAATGAAATCTTTTATGTTTCAGGAATTGAAGTTCCATGTGACAGGGGACTTTCTCAGGCAGCTTAAATCTCCTGAGGCCTGTCGGGTTCTGTGGCGCCTAAGTGCTGTCGGCTCTCCAATTTCAACCTGTGAAACTGGGGGCTGGTTTTATTTGTCAGGCCTTACCTATAAGTTTAGAGATACGTAAAAGTTTCTGTTGAAATATTGAATTCTCAATTTATTTCTTGCATCTAATGAAACCTTTTGTTTGTGTGGGTCTGTAGACCACTTCTCCCAATCCGGGTGTCTCCCAGCCCTGCCATGTTAGGAATTAGGACTGTACCAGGCAGGAGTTTTCTGCGGTTAAAGCAGCGGTCTCTGAATGTTTTCTTACCATGTGCTCAGTAAGGAAAAGTTAAGCATGCAATATACATAAGTTACACACATGCCCTACTGAACTAATATTATATCAGGCTCATCAAAAACAAAACTTTTAGAAATTAAATAAGATTAAAAATAGAAATTGACATCATCTGCCTACTTATTAGCAGGTTATTGTACACGGCCCGTTCCGGAAGCCCCTTCCCCTGTTGTTTCACTTGCTCTTTCTGGAAGGGCTGGAAAGATGCTGACTGCCAGAAGAAGGCAGAGGGACACTAGTTGCTTATTAAGAAAGCCGCCTGTGGCACTGCTTTTATCCTATTTGGTTTGTGATTGATTTTATTTTTTTTTTAAAAAGGAAAAAGTAAAAGCCTAAGGGCCAGAGCCTGGAAAACAGAGGCAGTAATTTTAAACATTTCTGGCGATCTTAGCGCTATGTACTCAGGTGTGTGCGTGTCCTTCTGTGTTCCGAGGGTGTGGAGAGAAGCCCGGGACCGCATTGTGGGCTTCCCTGGCCGGTACCACGCGTGGGACATCCCGCATCAGTCCTGGCTCTACAACTCCAACTACTCCTGTGAGCTGTCCATGGTGCTGACAGGCGCTGCCTTCTTCCACAAGGTAAGAAAAGGCTGATGAGAATGGCATTAAGGTGGGAGGATTGCTTGAGGCCACGAGTTCAAGACCAGCCTGGGCAACATAGTGAGACCCTGTCTCTAAAAAAATTGGAAAAATTAGCTAGGCACGGTGGTGTGCACCCGTACTCCCAGCTACTCTAGAGGCTGACCCAGGAGGATCACTGGAGCCCAGGAGTTTGAGGTTGCAGTGGGCTGTGATGATGCCACTGTATTCTAGCCTGGGTGACAGATTGAGACCTTTTCTCCAAAAAAAAAAATTTTTCAAACACGTTAGAAAAGTTTTTCTATGTTTTTAAAATGTGCAGGTATGCAAGCTTATCAGATAAACATACATCATTTTTGGCAACAAAACCACATACTGGTGGAAACACCTGTAAACATTTGTTCTCATAATGCTTTCTGCATAGTTTTCTTTAAAGGCAGTTCTTTCTTACTGTTAAAGTGTTACCTTTTCCTTGAAGACATGAATGTGTTTAATAAATATATTCTCATCAGTATACTAATGACAGTCACTGGCCACTTAAAGGGTCAGCAAATTTGAATCACCATCTTTTCATAAAAAAAAAAAGTATAATTCATCTTTTGAGCTCACCAATTCTTAAGTACTTTGCTACAAGATAACCGGCAAACTGCTGTGGGCTATAACATTTTATGATCGTTCATTATTTTACTATGTAGATTGTACAATTTAAGGTAATAAAATATGTAAAGCAGTTTAACTGGACACCTCACCTGTTCATTTGTTTGTCACTAGCGAATTACAGTGCATCGCAGTTAGCATGTGCCCTGTTTTGTAGTATTTGCTGCTTTCTGTGGCATTAGTAGTCTTACCTTGGCTGATTTCAAGTTGTCAACATGAGTCGCTGATCATAGGTCTGCGGTTGTGCACCTTTATCAGTGTTTTCACCGTAGACACAAACAACTTCAAGAGAACAGTAAAGTGTAATAGACAATAGTAAAACATAAATTAAGAAGTGATGAGTTTTAGGTATTTATTCTTTGGATTTTTAATATAATTTATTTAATTTATGTCATTACATCTTTAATAATGGCTGTGTTTAACAACAAGCTCACAGAATTGCTGAAGATGTAGCGCTCGGCATTCGCTCGCTGTGGGCACTGAGACAGCCTGGGCACTTTGGGTGAGGCGGGAAGGGCTGGGGGTTGGGCTGGAGGAGTGACGTGTTCGCTTGGCCTGAGTTCTGACATGATCCCCTGCAGTGCTGAGACTAGAACACAGGGAAGGAAACACGGCAGCAGGGGTGCGATTTAGGAGGTGATTTGAAGAACCAAGGGGAGACATGAAGCGGCCCGGAGCAGGAGTAGCCAGTGGCCACGGTGAGAAGCGACCAGATTTAGGAATCTGTAAGTGAGGCAGCGAGGGAGTGGACGTTCCATGAGTCTGTGATTTACTGAGCTCTGGAAAGATAACCAGGCTTTTTCCCTCACCCGTCCTTCTGTTGCCATTGTCAGAGACAGGATATTGTTCTGCTGAACCAGTGTCTGACCTAGTTTGACAAATCTTTATATTGATTTCAAAATCTCTGAGGTACCAAGGAAATTACATGAAGTTCTGTTTCTCAAAGCGGGTGATGATGGCAATTTGAAGGGGATCATTCTTCATGGCACAAGGTCTGCACTGCAGGATGTGTAGTGTCCCTGACTCCAGCTCTTTAAATTCCAGCGGTACTTGCCGATTAGTGCCACGCCCCGAACACGCCCACACGCTTCCACACGGGCCCCAGATCCATGCATATTTTCGCTGAAAGCCGCCAAACTGTGGCCTCTAAAAGCATGTGATTCTTTTTCTTCCCTGGACAGTATTACGCCTACCTGTATTCCTACGTGATGCCCCAGGCCATCCGAGATATGGTGGACGAGTACATCAACTGTGAGGACATCGCCATGAACTTCCTCGTCTCCCACATCACTCGGAAACCCCCCATCAAGGTGAGATGCCGCGACTCGGGGGACCGTGGACGCATGCGTATTTAACTCACTCGCTTTGCAGTCTTGCAGTTCGTGACTGTGCCACACTTTGGAGTCCTCATTTGTAAAATGGGGATAACGATGCCACCTACCTCATCGTAGGCTTGTTGGTGGGATTAAATGGGTTGTTAGCGCAGAGTCTCTTCACTCCCAAGGCCGGTGGGTAGAACTCACAGGGTTTAAACCTTAGGGAAGAAAGATCTTGCATCTCTGTTTTTATTAATCTCTGACTGGAGTTCAGCATTTTCTTCACTTATGAAACAGGCTACAATTCATAAGAGTATTAGCAGTAACTGACTTGTCACCAATGGAAATCACAGATACTTCCATATCACATTACATTTGTTGTAGTATCTCTTTACATATTTGTTACATTTGTTATCATATCTCTTAAATTTGTTACATTACCTGCAAAAAGTATTGTTTCTGTTTGTGACTGCTTTGAAATCATGGCAGTTATTACACTTCCCCTAGATCTTGTTGTTTAATGCATTAATAGAAGGGCTTGTGTATTATTATATTTCAGCATAATCCCATGTATTTTAGTTTCTGTTTCTAAAAACATTGTTCTGAGGAGTCCACGGCCTTCACCAGATTGCCAAACTGGGGTTGCGCGGGCCGGGGAGGCGGCTGTCCATCAGACAAAATATTCAGGAATTTGAGTTAATATATGTAAAGCTCTAAGAATAGTGCTTGGCACATAAGTAAGTGCTGTATAAATTATGTGCTCAAAAACAAAAGTACCCTCAGAATTCTAGAAATTTTTGTTCTATTTTTGTCCTTGATAGGAAGGGGCCCTGGGCTGGCCCCGCCTCCTGACTGGCTCTGCGCGGGAGTTGCCGTGGAAACGAGGTGTTGGGTCCACTCCGCCGCAAGGTCAGCATTAGCACCGTGACCCTCACTCCTCTCTCTCCCTGTTCCCAGGTGACTTCGCGGTGGACTTTCCGATGCCCGGGATGCCCTCAGGCCCTGTCACACGACGACTCCCACTTCCACGAGCGGCACAAGTGCATCAACTTCTTTGTCAAGGTGTACGGCTACATGCCCCTCCTGTACACCCAGTTCAGGGTGGACTCTGTGCTGTTCAAGACCCGCCTGCCCCACGACAAGACCAAGTGCTTCAAGTTCATCTAGGGCATTGCAGGTGTTGGGGAGAGGATGGGCAGAGTGAGGGAGATGGCTCTTAGGGCTCCTAGGCATTGAAGGACCTTGGGGACATCACTGGGTGGGTGGCCCAGACCCTCTGCCGGGAGAGGCAGCAGGAAGAGGGGGAAGGAGACAGCTGCCTTTATCTTGAAGTCGGCCACACTGGGCCTGGAACCCTGGTCCGAAGACCCTGGGGTTCCCTGCAGGGCACTGACTGATAGCTTACACTGAGCAGCATGGGGACTCCGTGGAGTCTCTCACGTAGTTCACAGCCCAGGACAGCTGGTTTGTGGTTTTTAAATTCAGTAACAACTATTATTATTATCTAAAAAGAGAAAGTTTCAGATTTGCCATTCGAGGCTTGCTTATATGTATGTGTGTATATATACATGTATGTGTGTGTATATGTGCACACACACTCACATACATATGCATATATCTATTTTTGGTGGGAAGAGTTGAAATGTTCGCCTAAGTGAGGGGATCCGTCAGGCTCCTGTGCTCCGTATGTGGGTGGAGGTGGGTCCCGGCCTCTTGCTACCTGGCTTATCCTTGAAGATCATCTCCCGTCCTCCCAGGGCATCCGTGCAGAAACGAGGGAGGGACTTGGCCGTCCTGTGGGCCCGTTCCCTTCCCCTTTCTGTCGCAGGTCCGTGTTCTAACGCGCGTTCCCCTCGCACAGGAATCCTTGGGGAGGGCCATGGCGCGCGGCTGCGCTTCCTCCCGCTGGGTGCAGTGGTTGCTGAGGACTCATCCAGGCTTGTCCTGGGACCTGCCCCTGTCCTCCCACTCTCTCCCTCACCCAGGGAGTAGGGGGCCCGGACCAGTGGCTCTCTTTGCCCTCTTGTTAAAAAAGATGCTGTGCTTTGGGGCGTCAGGCTTTTCTGAAGTGCTGTCTCTCGGAGAAAAGCACAGCAAACCGTGCAGGCTGCACGCCGGGTGTGGGCTGAAGCGGTTTGCGGGTCGGCCTGCTCTTGCCGGCGTAGAAAAGCGAGCGTCCTTCGAGGACCCCACCCGGCGGGCCGGGAGGTCTCACAGCAAGGCACCTGCCTTGGGATAGATACCTGGGTGAAATTCACCTTGCCTCCGCCTTTGTCTGGGCCTCCCTCCTGTGTTACCTGTGGTTTGGACCCCTGATGCCAGGTTGGCTCTAGGACCCCCTGAGGTTTAGTATGTGCTAGAACACTGGGAGGCTGTGATTTGCTGTGTAAGCTCAAATCCGGCCTTGGAATTTATCCATCCACACCCCACATTTACCACTTACCACTCCCAGTCCAAACTTCTGTTCCTTGGGCTGAAACTGAAATAAGCTAATTTTTTTGGTCATGGTGACAGGAGGGGAACCGAAGAGGGTGTTAGTGGCGTTTGTCAGGGATTTAGCCCATGACTTCTATTTTTCTGAACTCCACTTTCTCAAAGTGGAGTTGACTACAGAAGGTTTCTAGCAACCGAACAAAAGCTCAGGTCTGTCCCGGTCATGCACATGCCTTAAGCCAGTTTTGTCTTCCCTAGACCTTGACATCCTGTGCTTCTATTTCTTGGGGTACATTCTCCTCTGACCTGCCCGTCCCTAATGGGTTCTCTTCAAGTATTACTTTGACGCCAGGCTCTTCTCTGTAGATCCCCCCAGCGGGAGGGCTGGCTTGGCTCGCGGGAACTCTCCTCGCTGGCGAACGGGCCCAGGGCTGCTCCAGGACTGTGTCTGGAGGTCCCACTGCGTCATCTCGCAGCTCTTCCCACACTGGGGCTGCCCCTGGGAAACGAGGCTGTGCTCAGCAGCCCAGCGAGGGGTCCAGCCTGCCCGGCATCCGCACTTCCTAATTGCTCTTTCCTTTCCTTCTGACTCCATTCTTTTTAGCAGGAGCCTCTTCCCTTGGGGGAGCCAAAGAGCGTGGTGTTTTGCGCTATATATGTGGCTGCTATTTTATCTTGTTTCTTTTAATGTGAGGAACTCACAAACTGACTTTGAGTGGGACCGGAGAGCAAAGGGCAGTCTGTGGCAGGACCCCCTTTCGTGGCACCAGAGTGCGGGGTCCCTGACTGTTGCCGGTAGCTCCATGCGTAGCTGAGCGGGCAGAAATTACGGATGACAACAGAATGCGCCAGAGGGAGGGCTACGGTGTCAGAGCTGCAGATGAGGACAGCACTCGTCGGCCCCGAAAGGAACACTAACCTGACTGCAGACAGGCCCCCGCAGACACTGGGCGTGTCCCCCCGGGCACGCGGGTGGACGTGGCGTGTTGCGGTCAGGCCCTGAGGCGCGGCGCTGCGGGGTGGGCGAGGGAGGGGCCCAGTGCCCGCCCTTGGTGTCGCTCACCGTGGCAGAGCGCCCACCCGACTCACCCGGAACGGGACAGCGGCCCTGCAGACCCTGGGCTCCCCGTGGCTGTCCATAGGTAGCACCTGGTTCCCTAGTGGTGGCTCCCGGGGCCCGCTGTGGCCTTGTTTTCCAGTTTGCCGTTCGCCGCGAGGGTCGCCCGCCCACGCGGTGGCTCGCAGGGCGCAGCTCGGGCCGGGCCGAGCCTCTGCTCGCCGGGCGGTGGTTGTGGGTCAGGCCTGGACGGCACCACGGGCCAGGGCTCCCTGGTCACAGGGTCCCATCCGCGACGACAGCAGCTGCCTGGGTGTGCACAGGGAGCCCCCGCTGGGAACGGGGGCGCTCTGATGCCCACGCCGTGCCCATCCACCCCCTTTTCCAGTCATCAGCACAATGGTCTTACGTTGGATTTTTGTAAAAAAAATAAAATAAATGGAAACTTTAACTCAAGCAGCTTGGAGGTCTTTTGTGATTTCCCTCAGCAGGGACGAGAGTGGCCCGAGGGAGAAGGTGCCCGCTGGCCCTTCCCAGAGGACTCGGGTGGTGCCAGCAGGCCCGGAGCGGCCTGTGGACCTGACCCAGGTGGGCTGAGCCGCGCCCGCACCGTTTCTGGGACGAGTCATTTTCCCTGGACAGAGAGGAACTTGGGGGCCATTTAGCTGATTGAAGTGGGGTGTGGGATGGCATGTGGCACATTCACGTCACCTTAAGTTTTCGGTGGGGATTTAAAGTGTGTGTGTATGTCATGGCCATGGGGAGCCGTGTGTGCCCGTGGCCCCAGTGCGGAGGTGAGGGCCTGCTGCGTGGCCCGATCTGGTCTTTGGTTGTGTCCCTACCTGCTGGGAGTCACCAAGAGCCCCGCCCTGGTGTCCACAGTTCTAGAACTTCTTGGCTGTGGGGTCAGAGGCCCCCTCAGGAGAGAGCACTGAGTCGGCGGCTTGGGGGAGATGGCTGGAGAAGGGGGGAGGATGGAAGCGAGAGAGAAGCTGAGTTGGGTTCTCCTTTCCTGGGCTCTGCAGGTGGCAGCTTGGGTAGCACTGACGGTCCTAGGAGTGGGTGGGACCTAGAGGTCCGGGTCCCTCCTAAAGGGGTTAACGATTGATCAGGCAGGTTTGCAGAAGGTGCGGGGTGGAGATGATGTCACACAGGGTGCAGATTCCTCCTCGGGCCTGGAGTTGTGGCTGCCAAGCTCCTGTCCTTCCAACCACCCATCTCCTTGCCTGCCCCGGGGGGGCCAGAGAGACCCACGACAGTTGTGTGAGGCTGCGGTAGACACGTCTCCTACGCACGGGATGACACGTCTGCTCGTCTGTTCCCGGTCAGTTCTGGCGTGGACTTAACAAGGCGAGCCAAAGTGGCAAAAGCTAGCTGTTGATGTGATTGTCACTCAAGTTGAAGGCTCCACAAGGTTTATAAAAATACAGTTAAGAAGGAGAACGCTGTGGTGAAGGGAGTGGGCTCTGGAGGAAACTGTGGGTTCAAATCCTGGTCTGCCCCGCACAGGTGGAGAGCAGGTTGCCTGTTGTAAGCTTTACTGTCATCTGTGGAAGGGTAAAAGTTGTGCCTGTCTCTTAGACATGCGTTAAAAGTCAAATATCGTAATAAATGTGAAGAGTCAACTATCTGACACGCAATAAAGATGAACTGGTTATTGGGTAAAAATGGCGTCAGCTCCGTGGCTCTTTCTGCATCCATCTGTTTTGAGTCCCAGCGCCTTGCTCAGCCCTCCCGTCTCATAAGTTGCTCCTTGTCCAGTCTCCTGCCACCTCACTGCGTGCTGACGGTTACTGCTCTGCCTCGCACACCAGCTTGGAAGCCTCTGGGGACCACAGCACAGGATGGTGTTCAGTAGTTTCCCGATGAATGAAAGCTGTGACAGACCAGAGTGTCACTCAGAAGTCCAGCTGAGCAGTGGTCGGCCCTGCGCTGCCGACGTGGTGTTGCTGGACAGCTAGGACGCCTGACACACGGGCTCGGAAGTCTCAGAGCTGCCGTCTGTATTATTTAAATCTTTGACCAAAACAAAATGAAAAACTTCTTTGACAAAGGGGATGAGGAGTGTGCCAGGAATTAAGGACAACACAGAATGGATTCCGGAAGAGATCAGCAACGTAGGGTGGGAAGCCCTGCCCTGGGGCCAGGTTTGGTTTGCTATTAAATGTCACCTGGTTTTTGATTTGTAAACTGTTTTACCTTTCTTCGTTTGTTTTTATGTTTATAAATAGAGTACAAATCCTAGTCACGTTGTAGGGCTGTCACGTTAGCATTTAAACTATTAATATTTAAATTCTATTTATTTGAACTATTGGTCTTCAGTGTTTTATTATGAAAAATTTCAAACATACAAAAGCATTTCTATGGCGTAAACTCCCTGGCTACCATTGTACTGCCCTTGCCCAGCAGCTCTGCGGCTGCCCCTCCCTGTCCATTTACCCATCTCCCTGCTCATCCTTTTGTCCGTCCCAGTGTGGGTGCATTTCTAAGTAAATTAATGACATCAGTATATGAACTTCTAAATATACCAACCAGCACACACATGGTTAACTATAGGTCAGCATTCATTTCTATGTTTTTATTTTTACTTTTTGGTTTTTTAATGTAAACTTTGTTTTAAATGTACACACTGAAATGCACAAGTCTCAAGTGTTCATTCTCTTGAGTTGTGACAAAGGCGTACACCTGTGTAACCCAAACCCCTCCCAAGATGCAGAACACATCACTGTCAACCCAGAAGTTTCTCTCATGTTGTTCCTGTTCCGTCCCTACCTCTTCCACCCCTGGAGATAACCAATGCTGTGATTTTGTACCTTGGATTAGTTTTGTATATTTTAGAATTCACATAAATGATGCCATGCAATTTTTACTCTTGTGTAAGGCTTCTAGAAACTCAGCATAATGTTTTTGAGATTCATCCCATTGTTGCTGCATGCACTAGTGATTTGTTACTTTTTTTTTTTTACTGCTGAGTAATATTCCTTTGTACAGCTAGAATGAAATTTGTCCATTCTGTTTGATAGGATGTTGGGCTGTTTCCAGTTTTTGGCTATTATGAATAAAGCTGCCAAGAACATTCACGTGCAACTCTTTGTGGATTTGTTTTTATTTCTCTTGGGTAAATACTTATGAGTGAGATTGTTGGGTGACATGGTAGGTTATACATATTTAGTTTTATAAGAAACTGCCAGACCTTTCCCCAAACTGACCATGCCATTGTGTGCTTCCGCCAGTAATTGTAAGAGTTCCAGTTCCACATCCTCACCAATCTGTGGTGGTGTCAGTCTTTTTAATTTTAGCCATTCTGGTGAGTAATAGTATCTGGTAGTTTCAGTTTGCATTTCCCTGATGACTGATGATGTTAAGCATTTTTTCATGTGCTGACACCATTTATATATATATTTCCATTGTGAAGTATCCATATAAATCTTTTGGCCATTAAAAAAAATAGGGTTGTCTCTTTTTGTATTGCTCTCTTTCTTACATTTTTAGTAGACTTTTTTGGGGGAGCAATTTTAGATTTACAATAAAACTGAGTGGAAAGTACAAAGGGCTCCACTCATTCCACCACACCCCACCTGCCCTTTTAGTAACATGTTGCTTTATTGGGATAGATCTGTTATAATTATGAGCCAGTGTCGACACATTGTTAACTAAAGTCCATAGCTTACTTACATTAGAGTTCATTCTTTGTGTTGTACATTCTCTGGGTTTTGACAAAGGTATAGTGACATATGTCCATGATTACAGTATCATACAGAATACTTCCACTCCCCTAAAAACTTCCTGTACTTCACCTGTTGGTCCCTCTCTCCCTCTCGCAATCCCTGGCAACCACTGACCTCTTAACTGTCTCTACAGTTTTCTCTTCTCCAGAATGTCACAGCTTTATAATCACACAGCATGCAGCCTTTTCAGATTGGTTTCTTTCACTTAGTAATATGGATGTAAGTTTCCTTCATATCTTTCTGTGGTTTGAGAGCTCATTTCTTGTCATCATTGAACAATAACCTCTTGTATGGATGTATTTTTTTGTCTTTTTCAGTGAGTTACAAGAATTCTTTACCCAGGACACTGGTCAATTGTCAGATATGTTTTGTAAGTATTTTTCCCAATTTGTGGCTTGCCTATCCATTTTCTTTGTGATGCTTTCTGATGAGAAGTGTTTCCTTTTAATGAGATATAATTTATAAATTTCTTTTGTTATTGCTTTCCATGAGCCAAGAAACCTGTGTCTACCCCACGTCTTGAAGACATTCTCTCCTGTTTTCCGCTAAAAGCTTTATGGTGTTAGCTTTCACACTTGGGTAAGGTTCATCTCAGAGTAGCATTTGCGTATGGTGTGTGGTGGTCCTCACGTTTCTAAAGCTTTCTATGTGGACATTCCAGCACCAGTTGTTACAAAGACGTCCTTTCTGCATTGGATGGTTTTGGGGCCCTTGTTGAAAATGTAATCACTGCGTAAGGTGGGCCTATTTCTGAGCTCTCTTCCCTGTTATGCTGATCTGTCGTCCTCTGGCCAGTTCCAAACCGTCTTGATTAATGTAGCTTTCTAATTGGTCTTGAAATAAAGTAGTGTAAGTCCTCCAACAATCTTGTTCATCTTTAAGATTGCTTTGGATATTATAGTTATATAAGATATATAGTTTATGCTTAAACTATATATAGTTTACATTTCTATAAAGTTTAGAATTAGTTTGTCAATTTAAGAAAACCTGCTGGGATTAAAATTTTTTAAAAAGTTTGATAAACATAAAATTTACAATTTTAGCCATTTTTAATTGTACCACTCAGTTTCATTAAGTACACTGGTAATGTTGTGTAGCCATTGCCACTGGCTAGTTCCGGAACTTTTCATCATCTCAAAAAGAAATTCTGTAGCCATTAAACAGTAACTTCCCATTCATTCCCCTCCTTCCAGCCTCTAATAACCTCTACTCTGTCTCTATGGATTCATCTATTCTGGGAATTTCAGTGTAAATTGAATCATACAATATGTGGTCTTGTGTGTCTGGCTTATTTCACTTAGCATGTTTTCTAGGTTCATCCGTGTTACGGCAGGTATCAGATTTTCATTATTCCTTTTTATGGATGGATAGTATTTCATTGTTTGTATACAGCACACAAGTTTTATTTATCCATTAATATGTTGATGGATACTTGGGTTGCTTCCACTTTTTGGTCACTGTGAATAATGCTGGTATGAGCTTAGGTGTCTAAATGTCTCTTGGAGCCCCTGCTTTCAATTCTTTTGGGTATCTGCCAATGAATGGAATTGCTGAATGGAACTTTCGTAGGAATTGCCAAACCATTTTCCACAGCAGCTGCACCATTTTACATTCCAACAGTTCCAGTTTCTCCACATCCTTGCCAACACTTACTGATTTTTTTTTAATTAAAAAATTCAATTATAGCCATCCTAGTAGGTATGCAGTGGTACCTCACTGTGGGTTTGATTTACACTTCCCTAATGACAAATGATGTTGACTATCCATGTGCTTATTGGCCATTTGCATATCTTCTTTGGAGAAATTTCTGTTCAAGTGCTTTGCCTATTTTAAAAATTAGGTTGGATTTTGTTGGGGCTATCTGCTGGGATTTTGATGGTATTGTATCAAATCTGTACATCAACAGATACAATTGAAATGTTAAAAATACTGAGTTGTCTTATCCATGAACATGGTGAGTCTCTCCATTTATTCAGATCTTCTGTAATTTCTATCAAGGTTTTGAGACTTTTCATGTAGAAATCTTACACATCTCTTCCAAAGTTTATTCCTAAGTATGTTTTTTCATAGTCATGAATGAAATTGCTGTTCTTAAATTATTTTCCAATTATTTTAGTATATAAAATACAATTGATTTTTGTGTATTAACCTTATATTCTGGAGTGTTGCCAACTAATCAGTTCCACTGGTAGTGTGTAGATTTCTTAGGATTTTCTATGTAGAAAATCTTGCCATTGGGAAGCAGCGTTTTACTTTTTTCTTTCCTATCTTTGTGCTTTGTCTGTCTGTCTTCCCTTTTCTTCTCCCCCTCCCCCCCCATTGCAATGCCTAGGACTCCTGGGACAATATTGAGCAGAAGTAGTGTGGATAAGCACCCTTGCTTTGTTCCTCATCTTTGGGGAAAAGTTAATATTTCACCTAGTTATGAGTTTTTCATAGATTAGCTTTATCATATTGAGGAAGTTCCCTTCTATTCCTCGTTTGCCTAAGTGCTTTTTAAGAATATTATCAGATGCTTTTTTTCCTGCATCTGTTGAAATGACCACATGGGTTTTCTCCTTCAATCTGTAATTGAACTACACTGATTGGTTTTCAAATATTTGATTGTCCTTGCATTCCAGGGATAAATCCTATTTGGTCATGACGTATCCTTTTTATGTATTGCTGGATTCAGGTTGCTGATATTCTAAGTACTTTGCATCTATGTTCATGAAGGATATTAACCTCTAATTTTCTTTTGTAACGACTTTATAAGGCTTTAGTATTACAGTTACACTGGCCCCTTAAGAGGAGTTGGAAGTAGTCCCTCTTCCTCTATTTTTTTTTTTTTTAATAGAAGCTGTGTAAGATTGGTGTTATTTCTTCTTTAAAAGTTTAATAGAATTTTCCAGGGAAAAACCATCTGGGCCCGGAGTTTTCCTTGTGAGAAGATAATACATTTAATTTCTTAAGTGAATATCAAGTTCTCTTTCTTACTGAATGAGCCTTGTCCATTTGTGTCTTCAAAGGAAATTATCCATTTTATGTGTTGTTATAAAGTTGTTTGTACTAGTCTCTTTTTATCCCTTTAATATCTGTAGGCTCTGTAATAACCCCTCTCTCATTCCTGATTTATTATCCTCCTAGTGTCTGAGGGGGCTGCAGTGATAACTGTTTTCACTCTTACTGTGGGTAATCTGTGTCCCCCTTTTCTGTGGTCAGTGTAGTGAGATATGTATCAATTCTGTTGATTTTTTTTTCAAAGAATTGGCTTTTGGCTTTGTTAGTTTTCTCTACTGTGTTCTGTTTTGTTGATTTCTGTTCCTTTTATTATCTCTTTCCTCTACTTTCTTTGGGTTTACTTGACTGTTTTTATAGTTTCTTAAAGGTGAAAATTTAGGTCAATTTTAGGCCTTTTTTTCTACAAGCATTGAAAGCTCGTAAATTTTAAGCACTACTTTAGCAGTACCCTACAAATTTTGAGCTGTATTTTTCACTGTTCAAAATATTTTCCAATCCACTTTTGTGATATCTTCTTTGATCCATTAGTTATTTTATAAGTATGTTTGATTTTTAAATACTTGCAGTTTTCCAAAATATTTTGAGTTCTAATTTGATTTCATTGTGGTGGGAGAACATTTTGTGTATGATTCCAATCCTTTTAAATGTAGTGAGACTTGCTTTATTATGCAGCATATAGTTTTCATAGTAAATATGCCATGTACACTTGAACAATGTGTATTCTGCAGTACTAAATGTGTATTTAGTACTTTTAAGAGTATCAGGTTAAGGTTGTTGATAGTTTTGTTCAGATCATTTATGAAGTTACTGACTTGTCTAGATTTAATAATTACTGAGAAAAGGGTGATAAAATCTCCAATTATTTCAATGGAATCTCCCCCCTCCACCCGTGCACCTGCTTTAATAGTTTCGGCTTTTGCTTCCTTTAGTTTGAAGCTGTTATTAGATACATACAGAGTTATGACTATGTCTTCTTGATGAATTGGCGCTTTTACCATCTAAAACGTTATTCTTTATCTCTGGTACCATTCCCATCAGATTGCTTGGCTCATTTTAATACATCATCATCCAGTTTGGAGGTTTCTTCACTTGTGTTTCTGTTGATACTTCATTATAGTTTGGAAAAGCCAACTTCTGCCTTTATAGAATAACCATGAGGGCCAAAAGCTCCAAGCTCTCCAGGGGTCAGAAGAGGAGTAGGTGTTACTCTTATCTGAAAAGAAATGGACTAAGAGGCAGGTCTCCTTTTCCTGGCCAGCTGCTGACTGCTCATACTCACGCATGATGTCATGGTACAGCAGAGGCCACATACTGGCTGTGTGTTTTGGGGAAAGTTCCTGAACCACTTCAATTCTTCCGTCCAACACCTTGACTGCAGCCGAGTGGAGGGAGGACCCTGAGCTGGGATCATCCAGCTAAGCCAACCAGATTCTTGACCCACAGAAATGGTGATGTTTATGTTTATTGTCTTAAGCACTATGTTTTGGGGTAATTTGCTATGTAACAACAGATACCTAATATACCACTTTGTAGAAAGACTTTAACAATTTTTAAGGTTTTTTTTTTTAATCACCATTTAATCATTAGGATTCCACTGGGCTTAAGGAAATTTTTTCTAGACGTGAGATTCTTCACCAAGTTAGTGTGAGTGTCAGTGGGCTGCCTTTCTAACAGGGCCGTTGTCAGTGGGCTCATCACTCACAGGCAGCTTCTACCATTTCTTTTGTGTCTTCTACTAACCAGCCTGGCTTGGTTCTCAGATATCTGCGCTTTAGGCAGAGTTATTCAGAACTGCTCTCTCCGCATGCTTGGCAAGGCCAGCTCTAGATTTCTGTGCTCTACAGGATGATTCTTTGCTTCTTCCTGCCTCTAGCTTCTGCCACTAAGTGGGTGATGATGACTCGATTAAAACCTCCGTAATTTGTAAATTGTTCCCTGCCTGGCAGGCGGTCACTGACTCACTTGTACTCACAGACCGCGGTCTCTTTAGTAACCCGTCCCTCCCGGCATCACTGCCTGAGGCTCTCTGACCAACAGGAGTCAGACTTGGACAAATCCCAGCGTTCCTGGACATAGCATTGCTAGGACATTTAAATTAAATAACCATTTAGTTTCTTCTAAGTTCTGTCTTACCCTGCTTTTGCATTTTTCAAGATATTTTGAAAATTTAACTTGATTCTCTTGAAAGTTTTGTTGGGAAGTGTGCCTCCATGTGATGATGCACATTTACAGTTCTCTTCCTAAAAACACGACGACATGTTCGTAGCCATGACACGTTAGTTTCCTGCAGTGTCAGTCTTGGCCCCTAGTTTACTCTCTAACATGTCCTAGGACCCTTGATTGGAGTGACTCATAAAGTGGCTTTTTCCTCCTCTAACACTACGTTCCCGCTGATACCATTCCGAGAGAACTGATAATCAGTGCTCCATAAAACCTGAGCAATTAGTTCTATAGTTCTTGTCACATGTTTCTTGGTCGCTCAATCCCTGCATGATGCTGAGCCGTCGGCTGAGTTCGAGAACTGACTTCGGGCTAAGAACAGCAGGCAGAGCTGGGTCCACCACGTCTAAGACTTGTTCTCACCTCACTGACCACATTCTAATACTTGCCAAGTTGGCCTGTGTGTCACAACTCATGCCGTCTAAGATTAGATGTCATGTGGTAACTATTTCAAATGCAGTAATCTTTTGTGAGAGGTTTTCTCTAAGACCTTCCTACTCCCAGGGGGCCCGTGGCTACTGCGTGTGACGCTGGGTTTAATGCGGAGACCGAGGCGCTGGGGGGAGGCAGCCACCAACTAGCACAGCCTGAGCTGCCTGCTGGGCCCTCTGTGAAGGTCGGGGCTGGTGCCATTGACCTGCGTCACTGTTTGTTTGTATGCAGGCCGAGCTTAAAGGTAAGCACCTTGTCATATAATTTAAGAAGAAACATGTCTGTATTTATTGTAAACAGGGGTGGGTTATCTTATTTAATGTACACATATTTGATATGGTGTTTTCTAAGTTCATGTTGTTCTGTATATTCTGTTTTTTCAGCTACTAAATCAGTACATTGATCATAGGTTCAACATGGATACTTCTATAAAAAATAAGTTTTTAATAGCAAAATGGGCTCACAGTGTAAAAGACAGATGGATGAGTCCATCTTACTAATTTTGGAGGCTCCTCTCTTGTTAGGTACAGCCCTGCGGGCGAGTGAATGAAGTCCAAGACCAGTTCCCCAGCCCAAGGCCTGTGCACCGTGGAAACAGACACCCCACATCAGAGGACAAGGGCGTCATCTTTTCACTTCCCCGCCCGGCACTGGCCTCTCGGAAAGCTGCTTCTGCCACACTCACGCTGCCCTGCGGCTCCTCCAGAGAGCCGGAGTCGAGAAGACAGTGATGAGCCCAAAGTTAAAAGGGAAAGTTCTTGCCTGAAACGGTGCGAGGAATCCAGACCACGATCCTGGCCTTCGCTCCAGGTTAGTTCCCTGCAGAGACACGTCTTCATTCCTTAAGCCCGAGGACACGGCCAGCAGCCTCTTGTCCCTTCCTCGGAGGGCTTGGGCCGCGCAGTGAGGGACTGTAGGATTTTAGGCAGGTGGGATGGCTCGGAGGTCCCGCTCAGAACTTCTGTAAGAACTTGAGCACAAGGTCCCGCAGTCGCACCCTGAGCATCTCGTCATTGTCACAGATGATGTGGGTGGAATCTTCCTCGATCTGGATGAGCGTCTCGGCCTCCTGGAGCAGGACAATGTGGCCCTTGGCGGTGTCCTCCACCTTAATGTCGCTGAAGCCGTGCTGCTCCGACAGAAAAAGGAGGGAGGAGGACGATGAGTAGGCTCGGAAAAGCAACTGCTAATAATGACACTTCTAGAAGTAAGTGAATAGTCTAGAAACTGGCAGTTTTGATAGTCCTCAATACGATTCTCAGACTAGCAATATGGCCTAATACAGCAATAGAATTCAACCACACCTTCCTATACTTTAAAAGAAGCCCCAAACGTGCAAAATCTCATGCAAAACACCAGAAGCTCCACAACCTGCTTCAGCTTTTGTGAGTCATTGGAGGAACACGTCTAAGCACCTGTGTCAGGAGTCTGGGACGTAAGGCTATTCTCAGAGTCACACCCGTGCTCCCTGGTGACAAAGCTCCCTCCTAAGTCTCAGCTGTCTGAGCTCCTAGGAAAACGCCACTGAGGCAAGACACCGCTGACCTGGGGACCCCGCAAATCCTCTCAAGGGGAAAGAGCAGCAGAGCAGGTATTTCTCTAGCCATCACTCATGCTGGTGACAGCATTTCCTTACAAATCAAAGTTGAAAAAGAAAAAGCAGAAAGAAGACATCTGCCTGCAAGGGACACAAAACAGGTAAAGGCATTGGAGCAGGGAGACCGTCCCCACTCTGTGACAGAAAGCTCCTCCTGCAGTGGGGAGAGGCGGCGGCCGTGGCAGAGTGAACATTCAGTCAGGACCTAGGGTGAGCCAGGCCAAAGGCCTTTTTCTAAAAAACATGCCCAGCTTGAGGCCCAGCAACAGGGCCCAGAGCCCTGCAAGGCCACGGGGAAGGTGGGGCCACCGTGCCGACCGACAGCACACGTGGGGGTGCCCAGGAGAGCGGGACGACTTGGCCGAAGCCTCCCCTCCCGGAACACTGAAGGGAGAGAAACAAATGCTGATAAAGAGCAAGTCTTTCAGATCTGAAAGGAGTCAGCACTTGAGGTATTTAGTTTGGACTAAAGGTGGTTATTAATAGAAAATTTCCTTTTCTATCATCACTCATTAGAGTCAGTTGCAGCTCTTCTTGCAAGCAGCAGCATTAGCTTTAGCCTGTCCCTTCTTTCCAGCGAGGATTCTGTAATGCAAGACTAAAATGGTGATCTCTGAAAACAAAATTATAACCGCCTTGGAGGTTAGCTTTTTTTCTTTCTATCATAGTAGAGAAACCTCTTGGTTTTTTGGGGGGTGGTGCGTGTGGCCGAGACAGAAGGAAGGACCAGTGTCTTCCTACCCCGCGTGCAAATTGCTGGGCCCGTTTCCCAAATTCCCATCTAGCAACGCGGATGCCGCCTGCCCACAGATCCTGACACTCAACCCCAGACTTGGATCTCCTTGGACAGTAAGGGGTCCTTGTGTGGAAAAGTGAGGCTCTGGCAGAATGAACCATTCTTTGTCCTGGCCTTCCCTACTCTGCCCCTCTCATGTCACCTGTGTGTTTGAGAAAAGGCTGGAAACAGGGTTTTGGGAGGCATTCATCTAGCGACCCAGCCCTGGGCAGGCGTGCCCCTCACTGAGCACCTTGTGACCCTAGATGAGTATGACAATAGTGTGGACGGTGGGACTAAGTGACAAGCAGCAACATACAAGGAGCCACAGGAAGCACAGCTTCCATGCAGTGTAGACGGTGCACGCGTAACTGGCTCACCTTCTCCAAGGTCTGCACAAACTGCTCCACAGGGATGGAGCCGCTCAGCAGAGGCTTCAGAACTTTGCAGTCCGGAACGTCATCGCTCACCGCGCTTTCTCTTCTTACCACTCGTGGGCTGGGCGGGCCTGGGCGGGGGCTGGAGCAGAAGGAAAGCGTGGCCCTGAGTGAGCTTCCTCCGAGAACCCGAGCCCACCCTGTCCTGTGGGCAGCTCTCCTCTGGCACTCAGACCGTGGCCCCAGCCCAGTGTCACCCGTGGAGTGACAAACCAGCTGGGGGCTCCCTATGGAGTTCACGACACACACAAATGCTCAGCTTTCCACGTGGAAGAGCGTCTTATTTGGCTAAGACCTCTGCCTTTTATCAAGATCCACTTTCAGATTTTCAGTTAGATTCAATTCGGCATTTGCTGGGTAAATTCTCCACGGTAAACCATGCTGGCGCTGCGGGGTCAGACTAATGTGGTAAAATCCTGAAGTCTGCCCCCTCCTGGCTACAGCACCTCTGTGGAGAAACTGACTCTGAAATGGTGATAAGAGAACGCTGTGGAGGATTAAATGAGACGACGCACGTCCAGGACTCAGCGCAGCGCCTCACATACTTTAAACAGCGGTCAGCCACGCTGTACACAGGCACGAAGGTGACACAGTCCAAATCTGAAAGGGATTGTTTTCATAGCGACACTGAACGGCAGCAGAGCACCCTGGGAGTGAGGTGTGCAGTGCCCTGCAGGCCACATGCCACCCCCACGTGCGCTCCAGTGTGTGCTGGCTCTCGGCCTTCACGGCTGCCCCTAGCACCCCGCCCGCACTGCAGCACTCAGGGTGGGTGCTCCACAGATGCCCGTCTGAGGAATGTGCCTGCAGAAGCTTCCGTGACGCTGATATTTTCAGAGCTGGGTAGCACTTAGGATGCTATATGTCCTTGTCTTTCTTCCCCGCTCCCCAAGGCACGTGGCCAGATAAAAAAAAAGTCAAGAATTTACATGAAGCACCCTCCTTGTTTCACACACAGTCCATTAAGGGGCCTGCTCTCTAACTTCCGCGGCTTGCAAAGCAATGGCCCGTGGCTCCCCCTGTTCACGCCCAGCCCACCGCCTCCCACGGTACCTGAAGAACGTGCTTGTTATCTTTAGTGTGCAGCACGGCCGAGACGGTTGCCAAGGAGATGCCAGGCTTGATCTCCATAGGCACCAGCGAATCTGCGAGCTGGAAGCAAAGGCAGGTTCAGACAGGCTCCCTCGCAGGCTGGGGGAATAGGGGCTGCAGCCCCACCCTTCCAGGTCAAGTTCAAGGGTGGGCGATGTCCCAGAGGCTGGGGTCCCATGTCCACCAGGCTCACAGCCGTATGCCCCCTGCCCAGCTTGGTGGCAAAGGCACCAATTATCTAGAGAAGTGTCAAAGCTGAGCCTTTAATAATCATTATTTACATCATTACAGTCTAAAACGACCAAATAACTTTAAGGAAGAAAAGAGGTAAATTTTCCAAATAAATACCTCCATGATATACACACAGACAAACCTCTATCAATCCCAACAGAGACAGGAGGGAAGAGAATACAAGGAAAAAGGACAAACTGGCCAGGAGGACTGACCCGACTGAGCCTGGCTTTCCCGTGACGCGGTGCCTCCCAGGGGCTTCGCAGTGAGGTCACCCAGGATAGCCACCTGTCCCTGTGTGCCAGACCCCAGTGTGCTGACCCCTCTACATCTCTCTTTTGTTTGTCACCCAAAAATAATGAAGTGGCAACACCCTGCCAAGGCACCCAGCATCCGAATGCCACAGCCTCACACTTATCCTTCAGGTGGCTTCCAAACCCCTCTCACAGTGTCTCCCCCAAACCTACCAGGGCTCCCCCTTACTCAACATGCATACCAAGTGCAGACTTCCCACTCAGTTTGGCCTCTGGTTCACCCCCGTCCCCTCTCCAGGTGACTAGTGTCAGGCAGGAAGGACACAGACAGCAGCACTTGAGTTCCTTCATTCCTGAAAATCTGACTTCTCCCAAAGGTGGAACCCACAGCTTTCCCTGTGGGGTCGTTCTCTCCCTGCCACCTGCACCTAACGCATGCCCTCCTCTACACAGCTGTAGTGCAGCACGGTCTTACTGGGAGCGTGTTGTTCTCACAGACATGCAGACCTCTACCCAGCCAAGCTGCCTTTATTTTAGAAACAAAAATAGGCTGGGCTCAGTGGCTCACGCCTGTAATCCTAGCACTCTGGGAGGCCGAGGCAGGAGGATCACTTCAGCTCAGGAGTTTGAGACCAGCCTGAGCAAGAGCGAGACCCCATCTCTGTAAAAAAAATTAGCCAAGCACAGTGGCACACGCCTATAGTCCCAGCTACTTCGGAGGCTGAGGCAGGAGGATCACTTGAGGCCAGGAGTTGGAGGTTGCAGTGAGCTATGGTGATGCCACTGCACTCTACCCAGGGTGACAGAGTGGGACCCTGTCTTTAAAAAAAAAAAAATGTAAGGCACTATTACGTAAACATGAAAATCACTATCAAATGGGCAGAAGCAGCAGCTTAGGATATTAAAACGTAAGACGGCTTGGCAAACAGTATGTGAGGACTATTTCATGCGATAAAATACGGGCAAGTGTGACATGCTCCTGACAGAGGAGACAGATGTGCACCAGGCTCTGCTCTCCCCTCTGTCCCATCCATAAGGAGGCTTTTCCTCCCTACACTGCGGTCACCCCCGTCACAGGTGAGGCTGGGGTGGGAGGTCTGGGGGTGGCATCCTGGGAACCGAGGAGGGGAGACTGCCTGGGTCGCTGGGAACTAACTCCATTTCCAAGACGACTCTGAAGCTGGGCTCTTCTCGGGGACAAACGTCACGCGGCAGCTCTGCCAGAAGGGAAGTCCACCCACACCCCCACAGTCAGGCACCTCTGGGAGGGAGGGGTGTCCCCGTGCCACTCGAGACTTTCCTAGCCCAGGCCCGTGAGGGCCGATAGCTCTGATCTCCTGCTCTGAACTTGTAAGGACCAGAGGGATTTATGAAGAAGCTGCAGAGGGTACACCTTCATTTGGGGGAGAAACAACATCCTTTAGTAGCAGCAAAACAGAACAAGCAGCAACAGAGCTTAACCCTTTCATCTCACACATGCACTGTCCAGGCATGTGGTCAGTTGATACTTTTGGTCCTACTTTGCATTGTATTTTAAGAACGATGAAAACTTCTATCTTTGCATGAAGTGAAATCAGCAGAAATAAGCAGAGAGAACAATCTGGAGTCTGAGGGACAGCTGTGGGGCTCGGCTCAGGCTGCTGGCCTGGCAGCAGTGGGAGGCTGCGGAGGAGGAAGGGAAGTTGATGATGCAGGCAGCTGATATTATTAATAGATAAATATCAGGGTAGCAACTTTCTCACTCATCTACCATATGCTGTTTCCTGGAACTGATTATCTTCCATCTATTCAAATCCAGAAAAATATCCAAATGTATTTGAAAAGCGGGCCTAGAAAAGCCTTCAGGGCAGCCAGGCGGCTGGCTGCTCGAGGCCCCCAGGCAGCAGCTCCCAACCCGAGTGCAGGGCAGCCGGGTGCGGCTGCAGGGCCGGGTCCAGCTGGGGTGCTGGCCCTCTGTGGCCCCTGTTCTGGGTGGGGCCCTCAATGTTGTCCCTGTGCGTCCCTGGACGCCATGCAGTGTATTCGCAGAGTGAGACGAGACCACAGACAGAGCACTATCCCCCACTGATGTCCCCGACCTTTGAGAAGAATCACGAGAGAGCGTGGCTCACCTCCGGCATGATCTCGATCTTCTCGTACCGACGTTTGAAGGGCAGGGTGAGGACCTCGGCCCGCCGATAGGACGTTGCTGGGGGCTGGCAGTCGATCACAAGGTCTGTCCTGTGGGACTGGGCTGGGGGTGGCTGGGTGTACTGCTCAGGACAGACCACGTGCAGGGGCTGAGGAGCCAACGGGACAGGGTCAACGGGGTAAGGCAAGAAAGGGGACAAGACCGTGAAGCAGAGCGGCCGCTCCCTACCCCACCTCTCGCCGCCGCGCAGGCTCCCCACTTTCAGGCCCCGTGAGCACTGCTCTCCCGCACCCGCGCGGCCAGAGGGGAGTAGGGGGTAGAATGAACATCTCAGAGAAGCCCCTTAACTGCCAGCTGCGTGAGTGAGTGAGGGATTTACTGCCTCAGTCTGCATTTCTTTTTTTCACTCTATTTAGGTAACTTTCATGGTGACTTCCACATCTCACTCCCAAGTGGTCTCTGAGCTCTTGGAGGGCACAGTCGTCTGGTAACATTTAGCGCACGCCAACTGTACCCGCTCTTGGCCGGGTAACCTTTCCTGCCAGGCTGGCGTTCTGGGTGTGGAGTTTCTTCTGGTGTCTGCAGGTCAAGTGGTGTTAGCCACTGGGCACGGGTCAGGTCACATGCTCAACTGTGCATGACAGTGAATCAGAGACAGAACTTTTTTTTTTTTTTAAACAAAATGTCTTTCTTTTCGTTATCTTGAGAGGAAAAAAAAATCGGTAAACCAATGTTTACTTTGGACAAATATCACCCAATTGGAAAGTAATGTTGGCAGCACACAGGGTCATTGTATCATACCCCTGCTTTTCAGAGTTTAGGCCACGCCACAAATTCTTTGAAGAATAAGGTTTTCCTGCCAACATAGGAAGATCATTTGAAGCCAGGAGTTTGAGACCAGCCTGAGCAAGAGCGAGACCCCGTCTCTATTAAAAATAGAAAAATTAGCTGGGCATGTTGACGTATGCCTGTAGTCCCAGCTATTCAGGAGGCTGAGGCATTGCTTGAGCCCAGGAGTTTGAGGTTGCAGTGAGCTATGATGACACCATTTGTACTCTAGCCAGGGCGACAGAGTGAGACCCTGTCTCAAAAAAAAAAAAAAAAAAAAGAATAAGGCTTTCCAACAAGCTGAACTAGTTGGATTTAAAACAGCACCTGTTTCTCAGGGCTGACACTTTTCTTCTTCAAACTGCCGTTTGTTTTTCTTCCTGACCTGGTTAGTCTCTTGAGCTCAAAGCCATCTGACTACACGACCACAGCCAGGCTTCTCCCAGGTTTTCCTCTCCTCAAGTGGAGACGAGGTGGCCTCCGGTTTACAAGGTCAGCAGGCTGCAGAGGGGCGTGAGGAGCACGCAGAGGGCTTAGGGACTGGGAATTGAAGTTTCTGAGTCATGAAAAACAACAGGCTCTTAACCATTTTTTCCAGCACGTTGATGAACACACATGGGGCATCACAGGGCCATACAGGCCCCAAACCGGCTACCTGCTCTACTCGCACCTGGAGAAAGCCCATGTTCTTTCCCCATAGGGCGAGCAAGTCAGTGATCACCGGAATCCACTCTCCCTGCATTCCTGAGGTCTCCAGCTTTCCTGTTTTTTGCTCCCCTGCCGTAGAGTTTTGTGGAAGGGCCTCTCTTCCTGAGGTCAAGGAGTCTGTGCAGAGGAGGAAAGAGAACTTCTGGCCTAGGCCAAGAGGTGAAGAGTGCCAGTCCCACCTGCTGAGTGACGGACGAGGCGGGAGGCGGTGCCAGGGCACCCGGCCCTCCTTGACGCTTCTGAAAACACCGAGGGAGTGGGAATGCAGCAACTTCCCTCTCACCTGTTCTACGCCGCCTTCCTCGCCAATTCCAAGTAGTCTCCCTGTTCCCAGCTGCCAGAAAACCTTCTAGGCATGCACTGACTGACCTGGCGAGTGCTTCTGTCTCCCTGCTCTCCCTCCCCCTCCCCCTGCCGTTTGCAGATTCTTCCCTTAATCTACCACTTTACCCCAACTGCTCCTTCCCTTTCTCTAGGGCAGAAAGTGCAACCGAACCCAAACCAAACCGAATCTCTAAAACACCACCACAACCCTGCTTGTGGCACTGGCCCACATGTGCAACGAGGGCCCAACACATGTTCTAATTAAACCGCCTTTCAGCTTAGTGAGTATGTTCTTAGAATGACTTTTTTGGGGGGCGTGGTGAGGGAGAGTTGGTGGGTTTTAAGTGGACACAGATAGTCCTCATTAAAAAGTTCTAGAGTGTTTTTTCTCCCTTCCACTTTTGATTTCTTTAGAATGGAAACGTCTTTCAGGGTGTAAAGCCCACTCCTTCTAAGTGTGAAGAGTAACCAGCACACGTCCCAGCATTCTGCAGACGTTTGAGAATCGAGGAGGACAAGAGGTCAGGTACAGCTAGATGGCCCTCCCCCACCCACAGATGTACAGAGGTAACGTGACCACGTGACAACACTGACGGAGCTTCCTTCGTTACCTGCACTTCTTTAAGCAGCTTGGACACCTGGATGAAGTTCAGCCGCGTATCAATGGGGCAGTAGATGCACTTCATGGCCAGCGGCTGGTAGGGAGCCAGGGCCTCCAGGTAGGAGAAGTCCGGTTCTAAGCAAGGTAACAAAAAAGACGTTTTATTTAATAAAACGTAGGCAACAGAGGAGCTGCCAAGTGAGGCGACAGCTGGTGTGGTGAGGGCCCAGCAGACGGTCAGCGAGGTTAGGAGAGTGAGCCTGACGGTGCATGCAGGTGAGTCAGTGGAGTCCAAAATCAGGCACGGGAGGAGCTGGCGCGAACCCTGTGCGATGGATGTGGAATGCGAGGAACAGTGTGGGCTCAAAGTTTCCAACACAGATGAAGAGGCACATGAGCGATATGAGGGATAAATAAGTAAGCGGGGGAGAAGGCAAAGCTCTTCTTCACAAGAAAACACCAATTGATGAATGCAAAAAGATGAAATTTAAAAAAAATCACCATCTGGTAATGATTTATTCAGACCAGAACCATTAATAAATGCTAAGAAAATTTGATAAAAATTTGAGGAAGAACAGTATATATACACAGTTTCAAAGCGTCCCCCATAAGATACTGATTAAATACAAAGAGAAAAACAGTGACTTCACGGTGGAAAGGCCTGCACAGAGCAAGGCAGTCAGGAATCGACATGCTCAACGTTAACACCCAGGTGCAGGACAGACGTCAGAACGTCCACCTGACAGGAGGCACCCAGGAGACAGATGCACAGCCTTGACCCCGTATCGACAAACGTTTCTGCTGAGACCATGGCATTCATTCCCCAGCAAGCCCAGCTGGGAGCCATCCTTGCTATACGCTCACTTTCTCTTGAGGGCCGCTGCAGCCGGCTCGGCAGGGATCGATCCATCCACTCAAGGAAGCGGCCCACCGTGAGCCCAAAACACTGGCGCAGTCCTGATGTGGTCAAGGACACTCAATTCCCAGCAGTCTGTGCCCAGGGAGGACGGTACCCCTGGCTTAAGCTCACCTGGCACACGGACTTCTCCAGTGTCTTCAGGACAACTGGTAGAACTTCCAGACAGGTAAGCTACCACCCCCAGAACACCCCAAATGAGATAAGCGCAGGCCACCACGGGGGGAATACTGACTCCCTTTCCACGTGAACAGTAGTCACAGCACAACAAAAAACGTGGCCCAAAACTTCACCCTGACACTGGGAGACATCAGAAATCACACAGCTTCTGCTCTGGAAGCCCAGCAAACCAGTTTAAATGGAATTTCATTTCCCAGAGATGTTATGGGCAATCACACAGCCCTGATTTCTTCTTAGCTAAAGGAAAACGTATACTAGAGTAACACTTCTGACTGCTCATGTAAATGCTGTACCTACTGTCATGTCAGAGAGTCATAGCTCATCAAAAGGAGAGACCAACCTTAGTCCTACTATGTACAATGATTTCTGGACAACCTCCTGATCAGAAAACTCTTGTCAAGTGTGAAGTTATGAGTATTGTGAATCAATGTCGTGGCCCAACTTCCTCTGCCTGTGGCCCAAAAAGGAGGCCCAAGAGGAGAAAAGCAGCCCCTGGTGACCGGCAGCTCTCCCAGCACTTCCTGCTTGGCTGTGGTGTTAGCAGGAGCTGGCCTGTCACCCACGCCAGGCCACAGTGTTCTCCTTGTGTGCAAACACAACTTCACAGGACACCAACATCAGACAGGGCCACTCGGTAACCATGACAAATCCAGCCAAAAATAAGACCCTCTTGTAATCATGCCTGAAGACAAAACAGAAAACTGTCCTGACAACAAACAATCAAACATTACCCTATCCTGGCCCCCTTCTTGTGTTCGAGGTAAGAATCAGTCAGACATCCAGTCGTGGCATTACTCCTGTGCCCTGGCAGCACCCAGTGCAGAGTGATGTCTCCTGTCCTCAAACCACCCCCAATCCTACACGGAGGCCCTTTTGCCATCCTTTGTGCAGCGTGTGTCCCCCTCACCGCACCGAGGCAAAAACCCAACTTTGTTCAACCACAGGTGTGTTCCTGGGGGCCTGTGTACAGAGGCACTGACAATCCTCACAAACTGAGGCTGGGCACAGGGAAGGGCCAAAGCGTCTCTGACCCCAATGCTTTTGGTATAACTACACTCTCTGTTCCAAAACCCAAGTCTTAAAACTATTTAGGAAACGCTGGGCCGGGAGAATGTGGCTGGCACTTTCTCACCAGCCGTTACGTGCCAGGTGCTGTACTAGGTGCTCACACATGGTATTTCCCCAGTGCCCAGAGCCACCCAAGCAGGTGCTTATCAACAATCTCATTTACAAGGACGGTGAGGCTCGGTGAGTGACGTGGCTGAGGTTACAGCAAGTTGGGCCACATTTCAGATCAAGGTTTTTTACTTCATAGCCCATAAGGTTTCTAAAACTTAAGGCTGACTGAGGCTGACCTTAAATCAATAAAATAATGTAGTGATTATCTAAGTAAACCCCCTACTTGGGCTTATTAAAGAGTTTTTTTTTCCCCTGAGGGATTTGTCTCCAGAAGAAAAATTGCAGCCAGAGTGAACTACAATCAAAGGAGAAAGATCCATCTTAGTAAATAATTCCTAAAGGGTAAAACAAGACTGCTTACTGGAATTACTGCAGTTCTCGAAACGGCTTACAAAATCCTATCAAAAAGCAGTTCAGGAGAATTCTGTCTCAGGGAAAAATCTTAAAAAACAGATATGAAAGCCTCAATACTCAGTTAGCTAACAGTATACTGTTTTGCTCTTACTCTTTGCCTTGGGGTGTCTTCATTCTTTGGTACTTACAATAAAACAATGATCATATTTACTGTAAAATCTATCTCTGGGCTAGTGGTTCCAGGGGAAAGGGCCGAGGTTTGCTTACTTTTCAATTTACCTGTGAATATGACAGTGTTGAGACTAGATTTTCCCCAGAGCTCCATGAAGTGGACCACGTCCCCAAACCGGAGGGAAGGGTGCCCAGTGAACACCACACACGGCTGTCGGAAATCATTGCTGAAGTCTCCATGGATGCTGGGGTAGTGTTTCAGCTTATTGGTCTGAATGAGCTAGAGTAGACATGAAAAAATATGAAGAGATGTTAGCCTGCCTAGGCTGAAGGAAGAACCAAAGCATGGGGGGTTGGGCAGAACTGAATTAAAAATAAAAAGATGGCAAACCATAGACTGGGAGACATTATTTGCAAAAGACAATCTGATAGAGGACTGTTGCCCAAAATTTACAAACCCTTAAACCTCAGCAAAAAGCAAATGAACAACCCTACTAAAAAGTGGGCAAAAGATTTGAACAGACACCTCATCAAAGAAGAGATACAAATGGCAAATAAGCATTCCATACCATATTTCATCAGGAAATTGCAAATTAAAACAATGAGATACCATTATACCACTACACGCCTATTATGATAGAATGGCCAAAATCCAGAACACTGGACTCTCTCTGTTATTTGATGGGTTATATTCACTGCTAGCGTTATTTATTTTGATGCTCCACTGATCTCAGAGGTAGCCTTCTGACATGGCCCTATTGTTGTCTGAGAACACAGCAAGATCTTCTAGCTTTATCTTGTATTTTCCAAAGAGGCCTAGTTCCTTTAAAGTGGAGAATGGTATTTAGAAACCAAGATCTGGGTGCTAAATGTGTTCATCGGCTGGTAGAGTGTCACTACCCCTAGGGCCTCTCAGTGGACAGAGGTAGCAGAAGATACGTATGTGTATGTACACGTGTACACATGTGCACAAGTATATTTCTTTCTGTGTCTGTCTACACATACTGAAAATGAGTTCACACCAGTACCACCAATTCAATCCAACACTACAAGATTCATTCTAATCTTCACTCTTTCCATATCTTTAACTCCCTACCTTGATGAATTTTTTACAAAGTGAACACACGTGCATCAAGAAGTGACGCATTACTAGCTCCCCAGAAATCCCTCTCTGTCCCCTCCAGTCACAACTGTCCCACCCCCACCTCCAGGATAACCACTATTCCAGCTTCTGATACCATGGCTTAGTTTATTGTGTTTTTGAACTTTTATATAAATAAAATTACACCACATCTACTCTTTTATATCTGGCTTCTTTTCACTCTTTCACATTATATCTGTGGAGTGTGTCTATACTGTTGCATATAATTGGAGTTTATTCATGCTCATTGATGTAAGAGGTATTCCACTACACAAATATACCCCAAAATCCATTCTACTGAATTCATGAGCATTTGGGTATATTTCAGCACTGTTACCAAGATTCCAGATTTTTGTATGTATCTTTTGGTAATATACCTTTGCATTCTGTAGATACTTCAGGAACAAAATTCCCGAGGCATAGAGCATTTTGTTTAGCAGATACTGCCAGATAGTTTTCTAAAGTGGTTATACCAATTTTAGACATCCTTTTAATAAAAATGTAACAAAAAATGAGTAACTCTATTATCCAATAGTAGGAGAATCATTAAGTTCATTATAGTATGTTCATGACTTGGTACGGAAATTAAGCAGCAACAATCAGAATATGAGGCATACAGAGAAATGTCCATAACATATCATTTAGTGAAAAAAAAAAAACAATGAAAACAAAACTGTGTATTCAGCTATATAAAAATACTCATCAGTTCTGTGAGGGAGGTGGAATTTTTCTGTTTTTTAAGCTGAAATGTTATTTTCGACATTAAAAATTTACTTAGATGATTGACATAACTCACTGGAAAGAACACTTTTAACAATAAATAGATCTGTTACCCAAAAAAAGCAGTAGTATATACTAGAATAAAACTCCTTGTCCGGTCAACAGAACAGACGTAGGCTATGAATTGTATAAACACAGTACGGGATGAACATACCTAATCCAAAAATCCAAAATCCGAAATGTTTCAGAATCTGAAACTTTCTGAGCGCTGACATGATGCTTAAAGGAAATGCTCACTGGAGCATTCTGAATTTCAGATTTTCAAATTTGGGATGTTCAACTGGTAAGTATAATGCAGATATTCCCAAATCTGAAAAAAATCTTAAGTCTGAAACACTTCCAGTCACAAGTATTTCAGACAAGGGATGCTCCACCTGTGCTAATATAATGTTAATAATAGAAAAACAAATGAGTCTTGAGTTAGAGTACGCCACGCCACCTGACTTGGGAAGCAAAGGGACACACAGGCCTACCTAAGAGCACTTCTATCTAATGACCTGCTATCCTCATCCGCGTCAAGTTATCTATATCTCTTTCTTTCCATGCCCCAGTAATTCTGTTTTCTTACCTCTGCATGAGGAAAAGGTGGTTCTGGGAGATACACCTTGCTCTGTTTGTTGTGACAAAGCCTTGGAAAGAGGAAACACAGATCAGCAGTTAGGGAGGGCACACTGTGGCATTTGCTGCCACCTACTGGCAGCACTGCAAATACGAAATACTGAAGTGTATTTAAAATTTTCCTGCCAGTGAATATCACTGTGAATAAAAGCCAGTGTCTACAGAGTATTCAGGACATAAGTATCTTGTGGGCAATTTTTTTTTAACCTTTGGAATTTCTCAATACACTTTTTATTAAAAAACTTACTGTTTTGGAATAATTTTAAAGAAAAGTTGCAAATGCAGTGCATTTCCACAGACCTTTACCCTATGTCCCCAATGTTAACATATTACATAACTGTGGCACATTTGTCAGACTAAGAAATTAATATCAGTATGTTACAATTAACTAAACTCTAGACTTCATTAGGATTTCACCAGTTTTTCCACTCATATCCTTTTCATGTTCCAGGATCCAATCCAAGATAGAATATGGCGTCTAGCTATGATCAGTTTTGAGGAGGAAGTGATTGATCTAACCGTTTTCAGAACCATGACTTTCTTTGTGCATGCACTAGTTCATTAACAGCAGCACTGCTAACTCCAGCAGGAGAGTCACGGAGGGTCTCGGGCTGGAGACACTGTGAATGTTTTAGTCATCTATGTTTTTTCCTAATCTACGACTTTAAAATACAGAGAGGTCTGTGTAAAGCAAATGAAGCAAAACGTTTACAATTGATAAAACAATGTATGTGGGTATTGTGTAGGTCTGACATTTTTTAAAAGTTGGAAAAAATATGTGTAGTGATGTACACTTGTTAGAGTCTACTTCTAAGAAGTCTGTCCAAACGAGATGAAAGCATTTAAACAATTCCAATGGGTACTACTTTTGGGGGAGGAGTTCAGGACTTCAGGGCTTGGATTTTGTATTAACAATACAGTATATCTAATTTTTCTTATCCTTAGTTTCCTTTAATCTTGATTTCAAAAACATTGCTTTATATCCTTTTTGGAAGAAGATATAAATATGGAAGCAAGATGCTTCTGCAGGGTTACCTTATAGTATTTAAAATAGATATTACAGTTCAAAAGTTCCAACGTTATTTAGATTGTTCCAAGGACATTATGCTACCTCCATTAGAAGGGGCAGATTAGGGATACACGGCAGATTGCAACATGACTAGAGATCGCGAAGCCCACCTACATAGGGTATCTGTGGCCAGATAAGAGAAACAGCTCCTTCGTGCTCTGTTCCAGAATCCTCACAGGCACAACAAACAGGGACCCACACCCTTTCCCAGAGAGGCTGACGGAGCTGATTACAGTTTGCTTCTTCTGGGGCTGGAGTTTACCAGGGGATCTGCATTTACTGGGTTATCAGGAATTATAAGGAATAAATGATTCTTCCGGAATCATCTCTAATTGGGAGTCTAAGAGACCTTCCTGCTCCCCGACAGCCAGACCTCAGGTACTAAACACTCTCCAGGGCACTGCTTGTTCAACAAAAGATCAGAGAGGGCTTTAGGAGCCAGGCCCTTCCATCTCCACCCCCTGCAAAAACAAACCCAAACAACCAAGCAAGCCCTTAGCCTGGAGCCAGGGAAGACACTGGGATGGCAAGGAGCCAGGCTTCTGTAGGTGCCAAAGCAGGACCATGTGGAGGCCAGAGCAGAACCTCTGAGAACGAGAAGCCCAGAGCCCAGGAGGACAGGCTGGGCCTGAGACTGAACACCCAGAGCAGCCGCTGTGGGGATACTGACTCTGAGAGCAACGAAGGGGAGAGGACACAAAACCCTCAGGATGGGCTGTGGTGGTCCCAGCTTGGGGGGCCAGGACTTCTCTAGCTCCATAGCAATCAGTTGCTCAATTAATACAAGTCTGGAGCTAGCATCCATCCACGTAAGTAACTGAGTTCTTTAGGGAGAAAGTGCTTTACAGCAAGGCTGTATAAAAGAGAACAGCAACATCAAATAGGGATGAGTGCTACCCCAGTGACTGGTAAACTCTGTTTCAAAATAGGAAAAACTCTTAAGACAGTGGTTCTCAACCTCCAGCACACACCAGAATGGCCTTGCTGAGCTTTGCAAAGCCCAATACCTTGCTGTCTCAGACTGATTAAATCCAGATCTCCAGGGGTGGGACCCAGCAACAGCAGTGTTACGCTTCTCAGGCAATTCCAATGTGGGCCCAGGATGAGAATTGCCAGCTCTCTGAGGTGGAGGGAGGGGGACCACCCACCCTGGTTGGCGGGTGACCGGGAGGTGGAACTTTCAGTGCTAAAGCTGGGACAGTGGGTCACCCTGCGTAGAACTTACACAAGGAAAATATTTTCTTAAATTTTTAAAAATAAAACACGTTTGTGTAAATTACACTGCGGGAGGAATATGTGTGCTAAATTTCTCTTATTCTTTCTATTTTAACTGTTCCTCCTCTCTCTTTTCCTTAATGCTCTTTCTCCACCCACCCCTGAACGTGGACACTACTTAGATGGAGTTCCATCCTTTACCCACTGCTCTCCTAACCCTAAATCCTCTCCCGAGGCAATCCCATTCATTCTTGTGGCTTCAGTCACCTCAATGTTGAGGACACTTCAACCTTAACTGTGGCCCAGGCTTCTCACATCTCTGGATTGCAAACGCTTCACCCGCATACACCCTCAGGCACCACAAACGCCCCAAGGACCAAACCCAACCACGCCAACCACCCTGCTGCATGGACCTGCTCTTTCTTTGTAGAGCCTGTTTTGTTTGGCGTCAACACCACCCACCACACTAGAAATTGAGGCATCAATCTTGACTGCTACGTTGTCTATGTCAAATAACCAACAAGTTCTGTCAGTTCTTTTCCAATCACCTCTCAAACTGGTTCCTCCCTTACGTTTCTATAGGATATTGTGTTAATAGATTGGAGTCTTACCTCTCTTGGCCTCTGAAAAGACTCTTTCCTTGTACCTCAGTCTTACTTCCCTCCTACCCCCCCAACTTCACGTAATTACAAGAAGAACCATACAAAATGCAAATATAATTGTGTCAATTTCCTGCTTGAAATCCTCCAATGAGTCCCACTGTTGACAGGATGCCTCTAGCCTCATATCCTACCATTCCCCACCCTGAACTTTATACTCTAACAGTGAAGAACTATGGACAGTTCTCTGAACAAACCAAACCATTCAAACCTCCCCGCTATGTCTCGGCCTATGTCATCCCCTCGGCTCACACCATCCACCTGAGCGGCCCACCCACCTCGCCCTCAGACAGCGTTTCTGTAGTGCTGAGCCCACTCTCCCTTCAGGAGCATCTTCTTCCAGGAGGCCTTTACCATACAGATACATGCATGCACTTGTGTGCGTACGCACGTGTACCTGCATCTCTGTCAGATTATTTCCAAGTGGTAGGAGGTTTACACAACTGCCTCTTCCTTCAAGGTACAGATCCTTAAGGTCAGAGAACCCTTCGTGTGCCCAGTGCTTAAGACATGGTGGCACTTAACAAAGGTTTACGGATTGAACTAAATAAAACTATAGCTGGAAACAAGATGAAGTAATTATGTGATCTCTAGTTTAAGATTCTAAGGGAGGGATATTAAAATAAGCTTAAAAGACAGAGAGACAACACATGTCTCAGGATGGAAATATTACCAAAAAGATGTCAGTTTGTCATTTATAGGTTTTATGCACTCAAAAAGATATTCTGAAAATTGATAAAGTAATTCTGTAGTTCTCACACAAAAATAATTATCTCGTACAATTATAAATGAGGCTACTGTTATTAACAGATATTAGCACCACATTGGCCAAAGCATGGATGGATGAAGCAATCAGGATAGTCTAGAAACAAAACGTAGTACATATAAAAGTTTAGCATTTGATATTAATACAAATCAGTTGAAAAAGTTAACATTATTCAATAAATAGTATCTGGACATGTATTACTTGACTATTTGGGAAAAAAGTAAAGTTAACGCTTCTCTTCATATGATACACGAAAACAAATTTCAGATACAATAGTTGGGGGGTCAAAAAAGAAGGAAATAAGAAACCATAATAAAAATGAAAGAAAATATGTTTAGTCATGTGATATCTATAGGGGAAAGAATTTTCTAAATATTATATCAATAGAAGAAATCACAAAAGATACTAAAATTATCAATATGTAAAACTAAAAAACTCTTGTCAAAAAAAAAAAAAAAGAAAAAAAATCAAAGGCATAAATGCAATGTGGTAGTCTGGATTGGGTCCCGGAACAGAAAAAGGACATTAGTCGAAAAACTGGTACAATGAGCATAAAGATTAGAGTTTAGTTATTAATAATATGCTAATGTTAATTTCTTTTTTTGACAAATGTATATGGCCATGTGAGACATTAACATTAGGCGAAACTGAGGGAAAGGTATATGGGAACTCTCTGTGCTACCTTTATCTTTTATGTGAATTTAAAATCATTCCAAAGTAGTAAGTTTAATAGTAATGTGAGAAAAAAACAGATTATTTTTGTTCTTACTGCTTGAATATCCTGAATCAAACAGAATTCGTAGAGAAAACACTGACATACCACTCAGCAAAAATCTGAGAAAACTCAAGTGAGCTGTTGGCCACGGGGGAGATGAAGTACAGGGGGACGCTGGAGAGTCCGGCTGAGTCGATGTACTGGTACAGGCACTCCAGGAGGTCATAGATCACTCCAGAAGGGTAGCAGGGGACCAACACGTTTCCTCCATTCCGGACTGTCAGGGCTAGAAAAGGTGGAAGCCAGAGGGAGCAGAAATATTATCAGAAGAAGTGTTATAAAGGTAGAATATAAATTTTAAAATAATATTTGCATTTCTTTTGTTTTTCTACTTCTGTTTTTATAATTCACTCACATGTAAAATAATCCGCTTCTTTTGAAGAACACATCAAGGGGACTCTAGAGGGTGCTGATTTTTCATCAGTCTAATCTACGTCCCTGGGAATAGAGTGTGCAATTAAGGCTTTGGGTTTTAAAGATTACCAGCCGCAGCTGAGCTTCAGGACAGAACCTCCAAGCTCCTTCTCTGTTTAGACCCTGCTCAACAATTGGCTGGATTTGTCTCTGTTCAGTCTCTGACCGTGGTTATGTGACCTATAAGGAAATAGGCTAAGTCTTTCTACTTGATTCATTTTGGTGTTTTCTTTCGTTAACCTTTGTTCGTAAGAAAATCCTCTATACTTTAAATATTTAAAATAAGTTATTAAATGAGGAATTGAAACTTACTGGTTTTAAAAAACAAACAACCCAACCAAAGTGCCTACTCAAGTTTGTCTTCATTTAGTTTCCAAAACAAATCGATACAGTGGCTTTTGGGCAAAGAATCTTTGATGCCTCATATCCTCCTCTGTTCCCAACTCTTACGTACGGGTTCAGCTAGGTGCTGTAATTTGAGCCCTGGTGGACTCGCTATTACTGGAGTATGGTACATAAGAGAAAATCAACATCACTGGTTTTCGCTCAAGAGCCTGGCTTGAACCCTACCTTTGTCCCAAGATACAGGACCACAGGTAAGCCACCACAACCTTGCTAGGACTCAGTTTCCTTACCCGTTATATGAAAGGAATGAATGAGATCTGTGACTTTCAAGCTTTAGTTTGGTATGAAAATTACCAGAGAACATGTTGAAAATGCAGCTTTTCTTCTGGGTTTACTCCTCTCCCCAGAGATTCTGATTTACTAGGTCTATGGTAGGGCCCCCCAAATTTGCATTTTTAATAAGCAGCCTCATTAATCTTGAGGCAGGTGGTGAGTGCACTCCACTTTGAGAGACAGTAGATTTGATGCGAGGTGGCTTTCAAACCCAAAGTTCTTTGAGTCTGTGATTCTAGATTGTGGTCAAACATACAAAACAAAGATTCTATTTGAAATTAGTTCAATACTTTGTCCAAGGTAAGAATAAATGACCTTTGCCTTAGTATCAGCAAAGAACAAAAATAGACTATGATTATTAGCACGGCTAAGTGAAATTTCAAAGGGCAATCCCTTTCACGTAAATATAAGAAGACTATTTCTCTTTCCTAGAGCAGAGGTAGTATCACTTAGAGTTCTGAGCTCATTAACTCCTCTTTGGTAACTGTTATGGACTGAATGTTTGTGTTCCCCTCAAAAATTCGTATGTTGTAGTCCTCACCCTCAATGTGATGACACTATGAGGTAGGAATTTTAGGGAGGTCATTAGGTTTAGACGAGGTCATGGGGTAGAGCCACCACGATGGGATCAGTGCCCTTGTAAGAGGAGGAAGAGACAGTACAGCTTCCTCTCTTCATGTGAGGACTCAGCAAGAAGGTGGCCACCTGCAAGCAGCAAGAAGGCCTTCATCAGGGCACGACCATGTTGGCACCCTGATCGCAGACTTCCTAGTCTCCAGAACTGTGGCATTTCGTTATGGCAGCCCAAGCAGACTAAAATAACCAACGTATCTTTCTAAAAGAAAGGCAAGATTTCTAGATTTCATTGACAAATATATCCAAAGGAAAATAAATTTCTTTCAGGTAAAAAACACTCTCTCTCTCAATTTGGTGTTCCTCCAAAGAAGGCAAAATAAAACCTACCAAATTTTAGTGGGGAAAAAATACACCTGCTCATTGTATCAGTGCTGTGAATTCAAAGTGAAATAGTCTTTTCTGTGCTATTATTAACACTGGCAAAGCAAAGATGTGATTCTTGCCTTGACAACTGCTACCCTGTAAGTACTCCCTCCCCCGACCAAGTCCCACCAAAGGGCAAGGGGGCAGATAAAAATGGTCTGTGAGATGTTGACTATTTGGTGTATAAAATGCTAAAGATTCTGATGTACTTACAACCCTTCTTACTGTACCTTCAGATTTAAGTTACTTAAGAATTGCTCTTACTGACGACAGGAGGCTCGGAAGGATGGGCAGAAATGGTGGAAGTAAATGGGGAGGGGGAGAAATGCCTTAAAAGGGGACTCAGAGGTGTAAATATGAAGGGAGGGGAAAAATACTACAGAGTATCAAAAAATGAATTCAAGGTGTAGCACCCAACTTAAGATTTGAGGTGGTTACATACCTAGGTTGCTGCAGAACTCTCCCACCATGCCATCGGGGTTTGCAGTGGGAATCTGGGTAAGGCCCGTCAAAACGAGAACATCACTGTTTTTGAGAGAAGCTTGGTCCATTGGCTGAAAAACAACAGAGAATTATGCTTAGTAATTTAAAAAGGAATGTTACCCATAAATAGTAAAGGAACAGGAAAATACAATATTGCTCTTTCTATGTCCAACCCATCACCAGGTTCTCTTATCTCCTCTACTGAAAAGTCTTGTCACTGACCAGCGGCTGCCTAAGCAGGGTGGGGACTGACAGGCGGAGGCACGAGGGAACCTCACTGAGAGATGCCAGGTTCGGTATCTTGACTGAGGCAGTGATTACATCATATCAAAATTCATGGAACTGTACATTTAAGATCTTTGTGTTTCACTATATAACATGAATTTTACCTTAATTAAAACAAAGCATCTCAAATTTCTATAATGCTTTACTTTTTCTCTAAATCCTACCACACATATTACCCGCAGTTCTCAAACTTCAGTGCATCAGACTCACCTGGAGGGAGTGTTAAAACATGGAGTGCGGGGCCCACTCCCAGAGTTTCTGACTCAGGTCTGAGGTGGGGCCTGAGGATTTGCATTTTTCACAAGTCCCCAGGAGATGTTGCTGTTGTTGGCCTGAAGACCACACTTTGAGAACCACTAAATTGTATAATTTGATTCTCAAAATAACTCTATGAAGTACAGGAAATAAGTGTATGTTATGGGAATATGGGAGTCGGGACTCAAAGAGGTGAGGTGATTTACCCCAAGTCCAAGTGGCAGAGAAGCCACCAAGAACCCTGGATTAGGGATTGGAAACCTGAATCTACTCCCAACTCCATGACTAGTCCCACGACCTTGGCAAGGCTCTGAGCTGGGTTTCCTATGAAATGGGGCTATTTCTCACCTTTCTCTCTTAGATGACTTCTGTATGTCTCATGAACTAACATACATGACCTTCTTGTGACCTAGGAACTCCTACAGCACACTAGTATGTGATCCTTAGGATGTGCTTTTACTTTTTGTCAGCACAATTTGAATTTAATCTTGATTGTTTTCAGAGCATTTAAAAAAACACTGCCTTTTCTAAATAAACCAGGATTCAAATTAGAAACAAAAGTGAAGGCTCATTGATTGAGGTGCTGGAAAGCTCACAAATGTTCTCATCTTGTAACACACTTTCCTCACCTCCATTTAAAATACCCACTGGAATGTTAGAAGAAAAAAGCCATCAACACAGTTTACTAAGAATCCTTATCCCTCTTTTCTCTGTTCTACCCAGTGAATTTCCCAATAAAGAAATAAAATTCCAAATACTAGGGCAGCAAAGTTCCACCATCTGGATTGCAATCTCTGAGGGTATGTGCCTTCTGAAACATCTGCCTTTAGCATTTTATATAAGCATGGATACATGGGCTTCATTATTTTTTAAAATAATACGATTGCAGTCATATGTTATAAGCACCTTTACAGTCTGAAAAACATTCACCATTAATGTCCAGTGGTGAAGATGACAACAATGTGTGAATATCTTCTCATTTCTATTTGCACAGATACGTACCAATGCATATAAGGGCTTTTTCTCTGCTTGGGCAGCAGAACTGATCTATCTATTTGTATTTCTCTAACAAATACATATGCTTTCATTGTTTCCATAGAAGAAAGAAAGGGAAGTAAAGCACAGTGGTTTTTAGCAGCGGATTAGTAATGAACTCAGATTGTTTCCTGAATGTGTGCGTCAACTGGAAGGAACCAGAATAGTAACAAAAGGGACCAAATGTCCCTGGGTAGCACATTTACCTTAAAATGGCAACAATTTTATATGGACCTGTTAGAGTAAGTCAGTAATGATCCCCAGAGCTCAAGGGGGATGGGGGACCTCAGAGAGCCCAGGAACCCCCTCAAATGGTATACACAATTCTGTGTGTGCCTATGTGCATTTTTCCATAGATTTCAGTGGATTGTCATGCAGGGCTATGACCCCAAAAAGGTTAGGAACTATTGATCCAGATAAAAACATATAATGGGGAGCAAACTCTGGCCCTGAAAATATTATCTCTGAACCTCGGCCACCAGCATCTTCTTCCTTTGAAAATTAAATGCCCACAAACAAGCAGAGGCAGCGCTACAATGTGAAGACCACGGGGTTGGAGCAGTTGTAAGAAACTTCGAGATCAGGTCAGACTGGATGTTTGCAATTTTAGCTCTATAACTCAGAGACATTTCTTATTGATTCCCAGGGCTACTGTAAAGGAGGAGGCTTAAAAGGCTTTTAGTGACACATTCCAAACCAAGCTGACACCTCAAACATCTCCATGTCACCACCAAAGGGCAAACCTATCTATGACTGGTGTCAATGGCCACTCAGCGAGTGCTTCAAACGGGAGTATCTTGTTCAGACACAAACACAAAGTGAAAAATCCACCTTGTCCAAATATCAACTAAAAATACCTTACAAAGTCACAAACAAGCTTGTGGAATAAAATTTTGAAAAACCCTAAACCCAAGAATGTTATGGTCACTGCATTGGGCCTTTAATAGTTCATTTTAATTTTTATTGAACACTTCGCAAAAGGCATGAGAAAAAGAGGACCCAGTCTCTAGAAGCTTCTAATCTAGCTGAAGAGAAAACATTTGTGTATAATTAAAAAAAAAAAAAAAGGATTTTTCAAAAAGCCATAGAAAAGAGAATACAAATTTTAAGAGTTTGCACTGAGTATACCAACGCCAAGAGGAAGGCAGACTCTCCAGCTGCCCTGGGTCAGGTGGGGTCAATAATCCATAGCTTTTTTTTTTTTTTTTTTAATATCTTAAGTTTCTTTACAAACATATCTAGTATTCTATGAGTTCAAGAATTTGATCCATTTTTCAAAGAGACTACACCTCTTAAAATGCTCTTCATATCTGTTAAACGGATGGATTAAAACGTCTTTACTTCTTCACTACTTGGTGGCTTACTATAAAGGAAGGTGCAGCAAATCCAGATTCAAAATACAAAGTCATCAGAATTAGTGACCGCCACTTATTTCCCACCAAAAATGCCAAATTCTTCCCGGGGCCCTCCTCATAGTGGCTCCTACAGACACCTCTGGATGCTGTGTGCCAACATGGCGCTGTTGGAAGCTCTGCAAAAGGCACAGAGACTGAAAGTGGAAGAAATGGCAGCCCCACACTAAGTCCTTTTTTCACCTTTCATAGCTTTCTGATAGCTGAACTTTTGGTTCCAGTTTTCTTTTCTTCTTTGGCTAAGGAACTTAACGCTCAATTTCAGACAGTCTAGGTCACTCACTGCCTTTGGAATGTCTCAGTGACACCTCTCCCCTCCCCACACCAACATGTCCCTTCTGCATAAGCCCCCTGGGCATCCAATATTTTCTATCTCAGCACTAATCACACTGAATTGTCATTGCCTATTTACTTGTCTGTGTCTCCCACAGAACTATGAAGCTCCCTCGGGGCAAGAACTCTGTATCCCTACTGCCTAGCAAAATGCCCGGCACAGAGCAAATACTAAATAAACATTGCTGAATAGATGAATACATAAAAAGAACATGCTCTGGTAGAAAATGTGAGATTTTCACACTGGGAAATAGTATACAGGAAGTCAGGAAGGTGAGAATAAGCATTCAACTGCAGGAGGGGGCATGGGGCATAGGGCAGGGGAAGGCACCGTGTAGATGCCGAATGAATTCACTTGGCTGGGATGGAGAGCCCGCTTTGGGGCTGAGAATGGAGATTAGTGAAAAGGCAGAAAGTGTAATTGGTAAAGGGTCCCAAAGGTCAAAATCGTGCAGACTGACAGAGTGGGCAATAAGGACTCAATGTTCTGGCAAGTCTGATCAAGAAAAAATGAAAACAAAATTTAGAATAAAAGTAGAATTACAAAAAGGTTCAATGAATAAGAGGTATGTAAACAACAAAGGTTTAACAAAAGGCAAGGTTCAATAAATAAAAGAGTATATAAACAACTCTATGCCCGTGATTTTGAAAACTTAGGCAAAAAGGACAAATTTTTGCCAAAACTCTAGCACAATTTTGACTCAGAAAATAGAGTTCAATAATCATAAAAAGAATTAAAATGATAATAACCAGGCCCAGACAGTTTTCTGGGGTATTTGACCAAACATTTGGAAAAAGATAATCTCTATCTTTTGTATTTTTTTATCAATATACCTTGATTTCCAGCAAATGAAGATAGTATAAGAAAATAATGTATGGGCCCATTTTCCACCTATGGATATAGATTATAAATTTCAAAAAAGTACTGGCCAACTGATTCCAGGAGGGTAATTTAAAAAGAATAAATTGTGATCAAGAAAGATTTATCCTAGGAGTATAAGGATGGTTAAATGTGACAAAAGCTAACATTGCAATATATTATATTAACAGTCTAAAAGTAGAAAACTCACATGGTAACCTCAGAGATGCAACAAAAGCATTTGATAAGGTGCAACACCCATATCTGACTTTTAAAAAATCAGAAAGTTAGAAATAGAGAAGAAACTCTATCGTTTCTACAAATGAAAATGTGTAGTAAGCATCATATTTAATGAAGAAACTACAAAAGCTTTCCCGTTCTAATCTGGTTCAAGACAAGGACACCCATTATCATCATCACTTCTGTTTAACGTGGTACTAGAGAGCTCAGTTTCTTGTAACTGAGAAAAAAAAAATAAAAGATATAAAGGTTAGAAGAGAGGAGACAAGACTGTTACATCTTTGCAGATTAACATTACCATCAATAGATACATATTAGAATCAAGAGAATTTAGCATGGTTTCTGAATATCAAATCAATTAAAAAAATTAATATAGAGATCTTGTGATCATTAAAGGATAGTTCTGCTCCTTTTCCATTTGGGATGCTGCACTTTTTTGGTCTCAACTCTCCTCTCTCTGATCAGTCTTGTCCGAGACTACTTTTCTTCCTTCCACTGTCCATTGGTACAATAAATGTTCCCTATGGCTCAGTTTTTGGCCATCAGCCCTTTATTTATATACTTTAAGAAATGTGGCCAGGCATGGTGGCTCATGCCTGCAATTCCAGCACTTTGGGAGGCCAAGGTGGAAGGATTGAGGCCAGGGCAACACAGTGAGACCCCATCTCTAAAAAAAAAAAAAAAATTTTAATTAGCGAGCTGTGGTGGTGTATGCCTGTAGTCTCAGCTGCTTGGGAGGCTAGGCAGGAGGATCGCTTGAGCCCAGGAGTTTGTGGTTGCTGTGAGCTATGATCACACCACTGCACTCTAGCCTGGGCGACAAGAGTGAGAACCTGTCTCTCCAAAAAAAAAGAAATGTAATGACTCTCTAATTTGTCTCCAGACCTGCCTTCACATCCAAGTTCCAGCCCCATGTTTCCACCTGTCTAATGTTCTCTCAAATTCATATTCATCATACCCACTACCCCCTTCTGAAAAAAAATAACCCCTCTGCCAACTCTTCCTCGTCAACTCGATTAGTGTCATTACCACTCTCAATGTCATCCAGACATGAAATCTTTGACTTTTATTTTTCCTTCCCTGAGGGCAGTGGGAATTCAAAAAAATGTTTCTTGAATTAAAGATCTACCAATGTTTTAACTTGTTTCTCCATTCTCACTGCCTCAGGCTTAATTCAAAACTTCATTCTCCCGTGCTTATTAGATTATTATAGCAGCCTCTGATATTCCTCCTGGTTAGTGAGGATTCCACTCAAGTAGACCAGGGGTCAGCAAACTTTTCTGTAAAGTTTAAAGAACTCCGTTGTTATCGTGCACATAGAGCCATAAACAATCCACACACTTGAGTGTGGCTGTATTCCAACAGATGATTACTCATATAGACAGGTCCCCAGGCCGTTTGCGCTAACCTCTGTAGTAGACTATTAAGTTTTTTTCAAACCAAAACTTTTCTTATCCCTGCTAATTCAATACAGAATCCAATTATATAGGTAAAGGAAAATCTAATTTTTTTTCTTTTTAATACAACACAGGTTGCCAGCTAGAAATCAGAATTAATTACTTAGGTATGTTGCTCATTACTTTCAAGACCTCATTTTCTCTTTAAATTTATGGACCTTATAGGAATAATTTACTGGAAATTACATCGGTAGTACTGTAAAGGCTTTGATCTAAGCAGGACAAACTGGAAGAGTTGGCAGCCAAGTCATCTTTCTGTCTTTTATAAAAGAATATATCAGGAATGACAGAAGCTGCCAATAAAAATTTTGATTCAGTGATGTAGATTATCATGACATTGATGGGCTTTTGATTTCAATAAGCAGGAAGGGCCCAAAATTCCTGCTACAGGAAAAAATAGTGTCTTGCCCCCTCTATATCTTGAGATGAAATTTGGTTATAAAAGAAGGTATGAAAAAACAATGCAGAATGGCAGCTCAGAAGCATCTCATTGTTCTAGATTAGCATCCTTTTTCCCCATATTAAAATGGGATATGTAAATTAGCTTGATTTCATCATTACACAGTGCATACGTATATTGAAACATCATGCATTCCATAAATACATACAATTTTTATTTGTTATGAAAAATAAATAGCTTCTTTCTTTCTGTGACAATAGTGTGCCCACAAACATGGTGAATGTTCCTCAAACTGACTGGACCTGTAAGAAGTGTGGCAAGCACCAACCCCACAAACTGACAGTACAAGAAGAGAATTCTCTGGATGTCCAGGGGAAGGTGGCTTTATGACAGGAAGGAGAGTGGCTGGGGTGGGCAGACCAAGCTGGTTTTCTGCAAAAAGGCGAAAACTACAAAGAAGATAGTGCTAAGGTTTGAATGCATTAAGCCCAACTGGAGATCTAAGAGAATGCTGGCTGCTAAGAGACACAAACATTTTGAAATGGGAAAAGATATGAGGAGAAAGGGCCAAATGATCCAGTTATAAGCTTCATCTTTTGTTTTATTATGAAGACAATAAAATCTTTGAGTTATGTTAATAAATAAATGGGATATGGATTTCTACTAGTTATCTATGTACCCATTCATGAGCTAATTAATGTCCCCCACTCCTCCTCAGAGACATGGAAATAACCAGGATTTATGAAATGAACAATTAATTCTTTACAAATACCTAAAAAGGAATAAACATTACAATTATAACAATGTTTACATACTTGGCTTCTTGCCAAATATGACTGTAATGAATGACTAACTTAAAACCTTCCAATGGTTTCCCCTCTATACATTAAAATAGGATTCCTCCTCATGGCCTACAAAGTCCTATGTGACATGGTGTCGCTACTCTCTTGGACATCACTGCTGCCTATACTTAGGTTGCTGTGATCACAATGGCCTTGTCTGCTCTTCAAACATGTTCAGCTTGTTCTTGTTTTAGGGGTCCTCCATCTGTCATCTCTTGGTAATACAAACACTCACAGCTTCACCACGCTCATTTCTTCGGGTCTCAGTTCAAATGAGATCTCCCCAGAGGCTTTCCCTGGCCATCCAATCTAAACTAGTCTCCATCACTCTAGAAATAACCCTGTTTTGTTATTTCCAGTACTTGTATCACAATCTGAAGTGACTTTGCTCATTTGTTTATTCATTTATCTTCTGTACTCCTCACCCCATACATCAATGAAACATGAGATCCATGACCAGGGGCTTTGCCCCTTGGCCAACACTGAATCCCCAATACCTAGGTGAGTGTTTGACACTTGGCCGTTGGTAAGTATTAAATAGCTATAATATCTTCTGAGTAAATGAATAACCATTTGTGTCCCATGTAAGTCTGTGGTCTTTGGAAGGACTGGGGAATCTCAGAATCCTAGAGGTGACCCTAAAGGCAGCAGGATTCTTCCAGAGAAAACTGCAATCCTAAATGTTGAAATTTGAATAGTCTAACTTTTCTAAAGAATATCTGTAGGAAACAAACTTAGGAAGATTTAAAAATGGCTGATGGTACTCTGGACACATTCTGAGTTTGAGTTAATAACCAAAAAGCTGAGTTGTTAAAGGAGAATTTATAATTACCTGGGGATGTGTGGTAAGCAAGGAGGATCCAGAGACGTAAGATACTTTCTCATAATGAGACTGGATGATCCAGTTGGAGCTTCCAAGGGCATAGCCAGAGCTTAGAGGAGTCACCTGGACTGCACCAAAAAGCTCCTAAAAAACCACCACAGTAAACATGTGTGATGAGCTTTCAGTGACACAGTCACACCAGATAAGTTTGCAGGGAAAAAACAACAGAAATATCCTTCTCAGTTTAAAAACAAATTATTTTAAAGTAAACCACAGAAAGTTTAAAAGAAACAAAGACAATGGAGCACACATGTTGTAAACTCTGGCCTTTACTTGTCACCTGACAGTTTCAGCCCTCTCCATGTCCCCAGGCACTCAGGACCCACCAATTAAAAGGCAGAGATGATCTATCACCAAATAGACCAAGGAGTCAAATACTTCGGTTTTCCTTTTTCATTTTAGGTTAGATGTTAGGTTCTTGGTTGTGCTGTAATGGGGCTCTGACAGAAGAAATGGGGACCCTTGTCATTTAGGTCAGAGCTCAGAAGCCATACTCGCCAAACTGCTTCTCTGTTTCCTATTTCATTTGTCCAAAATCTGTAAAGTAGGCCCACTGTTCTGATGTGAAGAGGATGAGATGCCTTTCTCCTGACTCATTACCTGCTGGCCAATCGAACGCTAGCTGGTGATGGGAACGTGAAGGTTAGGAAAGAGCACCAGTAAAAACCTGGGAGGGATGGAGGAAAATCAGATGTTCCGTCTTTTCACCTTATACTAGTAGAAGATTCTCAGCAACCGATTGGCTTAAAAAACAGAACTATAGGATCCTTCCAAAGAATATGAATTGAAAGTATTCATCAATCACTTAAAAATGATATTAACACTCACAATTTTCTGAGAATATCCCACCAGCTGGATTTTGCTAAGGGCAGAGTTCACCTCTTGCATTGTATAGCACCTTCTCCAGGTTGACACTTCCACTGCATCCTTGAGAGGGGACGGCAGCAGCCTGTAAATGCATCACAGTTCATTACTAGGCAACTATTTCTCCATGTTCTAAGGGCACTCCTTTCTAGTAATTTGTCCATTTAACCTGAGTTGTTCAATTTACTGGCATATCATGGTCACAGGATTCCTTTATAATCATTTTCTGTAAGCTTGGTAGTATTGTCCTCTTTTTAATTTCTGATTCTAGTAATTTGAGTCTTCTTTTTTCTTGGTCAGTCTCGTAAGGTGTCCAGTATAAATGACACTCAAAAAAATGCTCAGTTGTTATCTCAGAAAAGGAAAGAACTAGCAAGTCAAAAACTTTTTTTCTTTTTTTAAAGACCAGGTCTCACTCTGTTGCTCAGGCTGGAATACAGTGGCGTGATCATAGCTCACTGTAACCTCGAATTCCTGGGCTCAAGCGATCCTCCTGCCTCAGTCTCTCAAGTAGCTGTAACTATAGGCATATACCACCATACCTGGCTAAATTTTTTAAAATTTATTTTGTAGAGATGGTCTCACGATGTTGCCCACGCTGGTCTTGAACTCCTGACCTGAAGTGATCCTCTCACCTCAATCTCCCAGAGTGCTGGGATTACAGGTGTGAGCCACCGCACCTGGCCAGCAAGTCAGTTATTGATGAGTCCTGTCTGAACTGCATCAAGTTTGGGCAGAGGTAAGCTCTACAACAGCACGAGAGGTGGTGAAAAAAATCAGGGAGGACCTCAACAGTGAGCCTGGAGAGGAAAGACAAGAAGTCCCAACTAACTCTTGTCTGACCTTCTCAATGTAGGGTTTTGTGGCAGGCACTGCTGACATGGCTCTCAGTGACCCCCGCCTCTGGTATTCACTGCCTCGTGTAAGCCTCTCTCCCTGAATGGGGGCTGGGCCAAATGCTTGCTTCTAATGAAGAGAGTATGACAAAAGTTGATGGGCTGTCACTTTGGTGCTTAGGTTACAAAACACTAGGACTTCCACTTTGCCCTGCCCCCCTTGGCATGGTCTCTTTTCTCTCATTCAAACTCTACTCAACCTGCCACACCCAGCCTGCGTCTTGCCACTTAGTACCTAACCCTTGCTTGGCGAGCTCCCTGAGTACAGGGACTACGTCTTCAACTTTTTGGGACATTTTCCTACAAACTTATCCTAATGTCAGGCACTTAGTACTCACTCAACAAATAAGTGTACAGTCCTCTTAATTCCATATTTATACCCATAAAATCCCTTTGTTATAATACCCTCTTTTACTCTTTCTCGATATTTAGTTATTTGTCAATACTTCCTTCTATCTCCTAACATCTTGTCTAACTTAGCTTTCCCTAAAACTCTCCTTATGCTTTCTTGAGGTCATTACAGAGAGGCATTTACAGAGCCACTTAAAGCCATTAGGATTATTGGCTGATTTAGGATAAGTAGGATAAGGAAACCCAGAGGGAACTAGTTCTGTTTTTTCTGGCTTTCTAATTTATCAAAGTCAAGTTCTTAGAGTCTAAATGTTTCATAAGTACTTTCGAAAAGATTTTATTGTTTTGTTTTGTTCTTATCATACTTGAGTGCCTGAAACTTCTTTCCCAGCGTTTTGACATGATGCCCAAGCTCTGCTGCCTCTTCCTCCATCCTACCAGCACGACAAGCAGCAAAGATTGTGTATTTTTGTTAAAGAGTAAGACATTTAAGTCCAAAAGGACCACTTGAATACTGATAAGTAAAACACTGGTTGGACTCTAAGTGTTTGTTGAATGAATGAATGAACAAAATTAATGTAAGAGCAGAACACAAAGAACCTAGGAGTCTGAAACCATTCTCCCCTCTCATTACAGCAAAGAGTGCTTGACATACATGGGGGTGGGGTGGAGTGGGGATGTGTGAACAGAGTGATGATCTATGTAGGGTTACCAAAACCAGAGCCTCAAAATCAAGCACTTCTCAGTATTAATCTGAAGCTACACTATAAACCTGGATATTTGTTTTAGACCAAATTACCTCCAGAAAGAACAAAGGCAACTGCTTAGGATACCAAAGCATGACAGCAACAACTCTTGAAGGTGGCTAAACTATCTCTGCTCTAATTCTATGTTCATGGAAAAAACTCTCATCCATAATTTGATGTCTTAAGTGGACTTCCTCCCCAGAAGAGAGTTTCCTACATAGATGAACCATTCTAGTTCTGCAGCCAGTCACATTTCATAGTATAAAGTAATTAACTGGGATTTTTGTCACTCAACATCCCGGGAGTTTGGTCAGCATGAATCAGTCCTTCAGAGGCTAATCAACTCAATGAAATGAACCGATGAAGTGTCAGGAATCACAAAGCTGAACAAGCTGTGATTACTCCATCAAAGTACTGCCACTCTTTGAGGACCTGCCTCAAGGAGCCTCTCCCTTGGACATCTTTTAAAACTATAACATAAGTGGACTTAGAGATAATGTAATTCAATTCTCTTATTTTACAGAAAAGGATATTGAGTCTCAAAGAGTCTGCGTGACAGTGCCAACTACCTAGAGGCAACAGTGGGATCAGAAAAGAGTTTTCCTTCGGTCTACTTGACTATCTTGCTTTCAACAGGACAGGCAGTGTCTGATGATAAATTAGGCTGTGGAAGACAGAAGTATTCTGGTTAATGAAAGGGGATTATGGGAACCAAGTACATCACTAAAGGGGATAAGGATGCTGGTGTTTACTGAGCACCTACTGTGTGTCTGGCATTGTTTTAAGAACTTTACTCATATCACTCACTTAGTACTCACCACTTTATGAAGTTGCTAATATCATTCCTATTTTATGAACAAGGAAACAGAGCCTAGAAGAAATAAATTGCCACAGCTACTAAGAAACAGACCCGAAATTCAAATACCAGTCTATTTTACCACTAAGCCCATACTTTTAAATTTTCTTCCTGTTAAAAACCTAAACTTTGAAGTGAGTGTAGGAAAGTCAGAGACTCAAAATTACATTGAGGGATTCCTCCTTTTCTTCCTTTCAAAATTTGTCTCTTTTTCAAGAGTAAACTGCAATGTCAAAATTAGGAAGAAGGATGGCTAAGTTCTTTGAGATAAATCTCAAGGAGCAGTGTCAACTGAGGCAGGAAGTTATACAGCTGCCAAAAAGCAAGAGTAATAGTTTTTTTTAGTGTACGTCCCAATAATAAATCAAATGCTAATTCAAACTAACTCCGAATGATTTAAGGGAATTTGTCAGATTCTTTTGGCCTATGAGTTTGAAAATTTTTAATTTACTGCTTTCTTTAGTTGACAGTCTTATCAGTAACTTAAGCTACTAAGACGTATTAATTCTAGGCACTTGACCAAGTTCTGCTTTGAGCTCACTGTAACCTCTGTTACCTCTGTGTAAGGTGTAAGTCAAAAATTTGGAGCTCGAGTCTCAAATCCAGCTTACAGAGGTGTTTTGCTTGCATTATATAGGATTTTATTTTAATGTATGAGTCAATATTTTAAAAAGATTTTTAAAAAATCATGTTTACAACATCCAGATTTTGAACTTCTCTTAAAAGAAACAGCAAAGGAAGATTTGGCAGCCACGGGCTCACATTCCCACGTGGCCACAACATGCTGAAGCTGCGTGTCAGCTGCCCCCTTAGAGGAGTAGGGACGCCGGTCTACAGTCACTCCTTCCTTCCCCAGCCCTGTAGGCATGCAACCTGAGTGCCCTACTTAGAGCACCTGGACCCGCGAAGTACGAGAATTAAGGGGAAAAAAAAAAGCAAAAAAAAAAAAACCACACACAGAGAAGACACAGCCACAGCCTATATCACTTGGGAAAAATTTCAATGAACTAGACAGCAAAAAACAGTGATTCTCAATGTACTATGCAACAGTACTTTGGGACACCAGATATCAACTGGCTTGTGACAGAGAGAAGTCTAAACGTGATGCATGCCCTCACCAGAGTAGTGTACGCTGTACCCGAGAGGGCACTGAAAGCCCTGACATCAGCATTGTTCAATTCTATCCATGTTACAAGAACGCTTGTACCCCCTTAATATTTTGAAATTAAAAATAAATAAATAAAAAGAAAAAGACAACAGCCAGCTCCACATGGGAAGGGTGTGGAAATAAAAAGAAAAGAAAAGGTGATGTAAATCCTTTAGCACAAATATCCAAATGAAGCTAGGGAAGCCAAAGCATACATGTTCCATGAGGAAAGAAAACAAAGTCCTAAGGTTTCTAAGGACAGAGATGTAGGGAAGTGGGGTCCTAAGGAGTCCAGTGGGCACACGGGGGACAGAAAAAAAGGAAGACGGTATCGCAATGGGCAAGAGAAGAGGGAGCTGGGAATGAGAATGCAACATGAGGAGGGGAAGAAACCATGCACTGCACTGGGAGATTGGTCCGGTCAAGAAAGCTGTCCATATATACACAGAAGACTTACACACGTGGATGCTCAGAAAATGCTTCCTAATATAAAGTCACACAGACACCATATCCTCATTTAAGAAACAGAAACATAGGGAAGACTTACAAAACACAGGGGGAAATGTGCATAGGTAAGTCTCCTTCCTCGTCCCCTCACATGAGAAGGGGCTCACACCCATGCAAACAGGTGTGTGCGCATGAGAGGTGGCCCAGCAGAGGGTTAGGAGCGTGGACTCTGCAGCCAGACTGGCCAACTGTCTGGGCTTAAATCCAGATCTTGCCACTCACTATTTGGGTGACCTTGGGCAAGTTACTTAACCTCTCTGTGCTGATTTTCTCTCCTGCAAAGTGGTAATAATACCACTACCTGCCTCAGAATCATTAAAGGATTAAACAAATTAAACAACGTATTTAGAATAGTGTCTGGCACATAGCAAGTGTGCCCTAAGTTAAATAAAACAAATAACATGTGTATAAAGGAACACACAGAGGAGACATGCTCAAACTCTGAAACAGTCACTACAGAAAAACAAAGTACATTCTTCTGGCTACATACGCGTACACATTCTTACAGAAAGAAGATCTGCAAAATCTAAGATGTTCTAAAGTTGAGACAAGCAGGTGACTAACAAATCACTGATCTATAGAAAGAGAAATCAGTGGTGAGTTAGCTGGATAAAGGGACTCAGACAGGAGTATACAGAACACGAACTGCCTAAGAAGTCCAAAGGCTAGTTTTACTTCAGACTCGATACCGAGATCAGAAGGTGGGTCTCCCGTGGTGCCTGGAGGTGAGGGCAGCGGTTGCTAGGGTCAGAGAGTCCAGCCAGTTGAGATCGACTGGGCTCCTCCATTGTCAACTGAAGTAAGAGCACGTGGGATCAAGCTGCCTCCTTGCTTCCTCTATCTTCTTTCTACTTAACCTCTCCTCTTACAATCTGGTTTCAGGTGCCAGCACTCCATGGCAACTCACCTTTCTAGGGTTTTAATTACGTCCCAATTTCCACAGCCAAGGAAGGGCCTCATCTCCATTTAACTTGAGGTTATTTCGGCAGCACCTGAGACCACTGACAAGCCTGTATTTCTGGAAACCTCCTTTGTGCGTTGGCTTCCACTCAGCTCTCCTCTTACCTTCCTAATTTACTCTGCAGCCACTTTTATAACTCTCACCAATTCTTTTCAATTCTATCTCAGAAATTTCTCTGAAGCTAGACTCTGTCTTCATGCTCACTACTAGTACCTTAGTTTAGGCTTTTGTCATCGCCCCTGCGTTTCTGAAACAGTCACACTGCTGGTCTCCCTGTCCCCATCCCTGCACTCCCATCCATCCTCCGTGCTGCTTCCAGAGTTACTTTTCCAAAAACAAAGTCAAGTCATTCTCCTCCTTATTCACACTCAACAATAAAAAATTCAAGATTCACACATTGTTTTTATTATCTTGCTCCAACTTAGCCCTTTACTTGCATCTTTTACCCCTCTGCTCTTCCCATCCTAATCCACACTGAACTTCTCACTGTTCCATGAATATACTGCGTCCCATGGCACTGTGCCTGGAACCCTCTCCCCGACCTTTTCTATCTGGAGAAGTTCTTTCCTTCCTCCAAGACCCACCTTAATTATCATCTCCTAAGGACTGTCCTTCTCAGCTTCCCTGAGCAGAGAGAGGTCTTCATTCTTCCGAGTGTCTACAGCTCTGTGGTCAAACATCTCTTATAAGACATACCATTCAAGACTGTAATTGACCTATTGAATTGTCTGATTTTCCATTAAACTTTGAGCACCTCAAAGATAGAGCTAATTATTCTTAAAGATTCCCATACCCAGCACAGTACCTGGCACATAGTTTCCTCTCAAAAATTGTTGGTTGAATCAAATGTAAACCTTTCATATATTTGGGAAAAAACAATCTTTAGTATAACCAAATCAACGTTTAAGCATACAATGAGAAATCAAATGAGACTGTTTTGCAAAGCATACAGCTCTATAGTCTCTGGGAAGAGAGACGGCTGCTCCTCACCTCTGTACGTCCTTATTCTTCCACAAGGAGGCAGACTGAGCCTTTGGCACTCTTTCAATGAAATTCACCAGCTCTTCCATAAGAAGCCTGAGTTTCAGCAAAAAAGTGATGAACACCCATTAGAAACATACCACACTCTTAACACTGTAGCCAGGAGAAATGACTTGCCTGCCTCCTCCTCCTCCACCTCATCATCTTTCTCTCTGCTACATATAAACTTGGACACCATTTTATAGAAAGTTAAACAAAAACCTAGCCTTCTCATTGAATTTCCATGCTAAAAATTCTGAACTTAAATGATTTAATTCACATTTAAAACAAGCCTGGCAGGTTTCTTGTCTCTCAAGAGTGAAATATATTAATATAAACCTATTTTAACTCTTACTCTAAGATCTCTGGCCTTTCTTTATGGTACTAAAAATACAAAAGGAGAAGTTGTTAAGTGACTATGAAGTACCTAATTTTGGTGCCAGCAGGGTGGGGGTGTAATTTGTCTTTTTAAAATAACAATATTAAATGGACATTTTAAACTGATAAAGTAAGTTTTCTTGCATGTGTTTTAGCAATTAGCAAAATTCCATGTGGAAGAATACTCCAAGGACTAATCCTAAAAATTTAACAAAAGGACCTGCAAAAGGACAGAACCCTCTGAGATCATGAGATGGAATACCACAGAATGGCAGTCGACGGAATGTTAAGAAATGACACACTTGACTGCATGAAGGGTACACATGCTCTGGGGATCCACAGGACAATCCAATATGGGGATCCGTGTTGGAATTCCTGATGGCTAGAGGATGACCACAAAGCTAGAAATAGATTTGCAACATTTTGAATCTCTTTGCATAATCTAGTATAGATGATCCATATTGACTGAAGTCCCCTCCAAGTCAATATACAGATAATGGTAAGCCATAAATTTATTAGCATTGGAAAGCTGAACAACTTCACTTCATTTCCATTTATTTATTCAGCACTAATAATCTCCTCCTTCCATATTGAAGGAGCAGTACTAGTTCCAAAATCCCAAGATCTGGGATCCAGGCTCATTATTGTTCTGGCTACAGCTTTCACGAGGACCGTCTGGTGTGTCAATCCTCATCCTTTAACTTTTTCAGGCTCGAGTCTAATGTTTTAGCTCATCGTTTCATTGAAAACAATCCATCACTTTGAGTGTTTTACTTTCCTATAATGACCTTTCCTCAGATCCCTTATGGTTTTCAGCACACAATACAGGTAATACGGTTTGACATAAAAACAAGAAAATACTGTTTCATTTCTAGTAATTCCATGTTGTTGGACATCTGTAAGACAACAAAATCCAACCTAGGAGTCTGTATCAACTCCTAGATCTTATATTTTGGGTTCTGACACTTTAACTTATACTGTACTTGTTAATTTATTTCAATACAATAATTTTTTTCATGGGTCATTTTCTTCACATATATATATATATATATTTTTTTTAAGAGACAGGGTCTTGCTTTGTCATCCAGGCTAGAGAGCAGTGGCATGATCATAGCTCACTGCAGCTTCCAACTCCTAGGCTCAAGCAATCCTCCCACCTCAGCCTTCTGACTAGCTGGGACTACAGGTGCGTGCCACCATGCTCAGCTAACTTCACATAATTTTTTTCTCACTAAATGATGCTATAGTTACTTGCAGCAACCGTCTATATCACAAAGGCTTGGTAGGGGCAGAGAAAGGGGTGGCAGAGGCTTCTTAGAGTCAAAGGCAGACTGTGCAGTTTTACTCCTTAGACTGCTGAGTTTCACTCTGTCAACAGCAGGGACAACTGAACCGTCTAATTACTTATCTATCCCCTGTTTTCTATAAGCTGTCTCCATTTATAATCTGCAGCAAACCATAAAAGGGGAGAACTTTTGAAAGCAAAGCAATAAAATTTCCTCTTCTTAAAGATGCTATGTTCCTTTCCTCTGAAGTTCTTTGCCTTGCATCTTTGTGGCAACTTCCTGAACACTACCTCCCCTACTTAGTATTATCTGCACAGAGGAGCTGTCTCCACGAACTCTTCCCAGTTTATATATACAAAAAGACCAAAAAGACTACTCGCCGCAGCAATCTCTAGGCATTTCCAATGAACATTCCTTTATTTAGAGAGTCACCTACTCCTGCCTATTCTTTGGATTTAGCTGTTCGGAAGGAAATAACATTCACTCCTGGCATCATACTCTACTAAATAGTCATCACCAAAGGAGGCGCTCTACAGCCACATCTTAACAGGACAAGAATAAATACTCTCACCTGCCTATCTGAACAGTGGGTTCTGTGGCATATACTGTGCCTGTGAATCCAGTGTGCTCGGTGATGTAGGGCAGCGCCATCATGCAGTGATAGTTAGAGATGAGGATCACATCCACCGTAGACAGATCTATTAGCTCAGTCTGGAAAGAAAGGGAAGGAATGATACATATCTGTTCAGGGATAGATCAATATAATGTGACTAAAAATGATGTTGTCAGAATGCAGAGTAGTAGTTTTTGTACTACAGAATAATGATGCCTTTCCTGCAACACTTCCATTCTCTCATTTAGGATGTTTTCTAATATTGACATTAAGTGGCAGGACAGGATGGCTAATAATGAGAATGTAGCCAGTCCATCAGCAGCACTCTAATTTTACTAGAACAAGAGTTCTTCTGAATTAGATATATGAGGATAAATGACAACAGGACACTTCAACAGCTGCCGCCTGGCACATGAAACCAGGTAACCTGAAGCAGAGAGAGCACAATGTAAGTTATAAGGACATACTAGAATGTGATGCATCACTGCCACAGATTAAAGGGAAATGGGAAACAGCACGCAGAAACCAGCTCTTCACAAGTCAAATGTGGAGAATGGGTTTTTTTTTTTTTTTTGAGGCAACTTTTGACCACTAGTGCTGGATATGGAGCCAAAAAAAGTACAGTGGCAGAGTCATGAAAGGAAATTAGACTCCCCTCTTCTATCCTAATCTTAACACCAAATCTGCCCTTTTAGTCCATTAGTAGGGTCAGATGAAAAGAGAAAAGACAGGTTAGCAAGTGAGGGAAAATACTATCCAAGTTTGATAAATTTTACTGTAACTCTTTAGTTGAAGAAAATTTTTTCCCATACATTTAAGTCCTACCTGTCTGTTAAGGATCAACTCTCTTCTTCCACTAAGTCTTCCTGATTTTACCAGATGAAAGAAATCACTTCCTCCTCAGAACTCCAAAGTACTTTGTGTGTATCCCTCTGCTGACAGCACTCTATACAAAGCCACCTCAAAGTAGCACTTTGTCCTGTGTGCCTCTTCTCTGGCTCCCTCCCACCCGTGGCGGCCCAGTACAGACTTTGGTGAGCTTTATTGAAGGAAGGCAGCTTTATAAGCAGCATCTTCCAGAGGAAAACTGAGATACTGTGGTTCAGAGACATCCTACCACTCACTGAGCCTCCCTCGTGGAGGAGTTAACCCTGGGAAACCGTACAGTGCACTAAGGACAAGAAAGAAGGCTGTGTTCCAGTTAGGAGATGGGTCACTGAGCTCATATGTTCCCACAGAGAAGTAACAAAGATGTCTGTGGCATAAGCAGATGATAAGGGGCAGTGTGCCATTTTGGCTCTGGGTATTTTCTGGCTGAATGACTTTACATATAAAATAAGCTAATTTAATAAAGCTGCCAAGGCATCGTCAGCTCCTGAGCACAGCATGCGGGTAGAGGTCATAAGCTACTCACCGCTAGGGCAATGGCATCTATGTGAATAACATGCCTAATGACAGTGATAGTCAATCTATCCCACCCCTAACTCCATGTCGTGCACTGCACTTGTAAGACAACATCCCCATGACGAAGGATCACGTAACATTCTGCGGGCCCTACTCTCCACTACCACTCCAGAATCATTTTTAAACAAATAAGGAAATTAAGACAGAGTAGCAGAATGATAGATCCACAAGAAAACAATGGGAATGACAGTTAAAGCAACAATAAAGCTTAAAAGCATCATAATCTTCCCTCATGCATACAGAAACCAGTTGAGAAAACCTGAAATTTCTCTTAAATATATATAATAATCAGCCCAGAGAGTCTAGAATTCTGAGAAATAAAAAAATTCTTTGTGTGTGTATATGTATATACACACAAATATATATATATATATATATATATAGTGTGTGCCTACACAAATAATTTTTCCCCTAATAAATTTAACATTCAAACCACATTTATATACAATTGACCCTTGAACAACACAGAGGTTGGAGCACTAACCCCCTCTTTCCCAGCACCGCAGTTGAAAATGCACACATACTTTTTAACTCCTCAAAAGTCTAACTAATAGCCTGCTATTGACTGGAAGCCTTACTGATAACATAAACAGTGAATTAATACATATTTTGTATATGTACTATATACTGTATTCTTACAATAAAGTGAGCTAGAGAAAAGAAAATGTTATTAAGAAAATCCCATAAGGAAGAGAAAATACATTTACTATTCATTAAGTGGAAGTGGATCATCATGATGATCTTCATTCTTGTCCTCTTCATGTGAAACAGACCGGAGGAGGAGGAAGCCGGGTTGCTCTTGCTGTCTCAGGGGTGGCGGAGGAGGAAGAGGTGGCAGAGGTGGAAGGGGAGGCAGGAGAAGCAGGTACACTCGGTGTAACTTTACAGAAATACATTGTAATTTCTGTCTGATTTTTCTGCTGCTTCTTTTCTCTAAAAATGTTTCTATAAAACACCAATCCTTCCACTGTTTTAGCAGTGCCCCTGTTGTAAAAGAAGTCAAAAGCAGTCTTGGATAATTGGAACCCTTCTGCCAGATTGTCTAATGTCACTTTGTTTTATGGCACTATTTCTTCTATGTCTTCTTCCTCATCATCTGGCACTGGTTTGGAAGCACTCACATCCATCAAGTCATCTTCTGTTAATTCCTCTGGTGTGGTGTCTATTAGCTCCTGAATTTCTCTAAGCTCTATATCCTGAAATCATTTACCTGCCATCTTTTTTGCTGTATCTACAATCTCCTTCATGATTTCCTTGACTGGCTCTGTTGTAAATGCTGTGTCATCACACACAACATCTGGACACAGTTTTCTCCAGCAGGAAACTGTTTCAGGTTTGATGACATTCATGGCTTTTTCTATAATAACAATGGCATCTTCAACGGTGTAATCCTTCCAGACTTTCATGATGCTCTCTCAGTTGGGGTTCTCTTCCACAGCTTGGACAATCCTTTCCACAGAGTACAACGTGCAGTGAGTCTTAAAGGTCCTTACGATCCCCTGATCTAGCAGCTGAATTAGAGATGTTGTGTTTGGGGACAAGTAGACCACTTTGACCTTCAGTGTTGACCTCATGGGGTTCTGAGTGGTCAGGGGTATTGTCCAATATCAAAAGATCTTTAAAAGGTGGTCCTTTACTGGCAAGGTACTTCCTGAATTTGAGGACAAAGCATCAACGGAACCAATCCATAACAAGGGTTCTCTTTGTCCAGGCCTTCTTGTTACACAACCAAAATACTGGCAGGTGGTATTTATCTTTTTCCTTCAAAGATCAGAGGTTAGCAACATTATAGATAAAGGCAGTTCTGATCATAATAGCAGAGATAGGATATCCCTTCCTGCCGTAAATCTTGTTGTTCACTTTTTTTCCTTACTAATAAATGTCTTTTGTGTCATTATTTTTTTTTTCCTGAAATAGGGATTCTTTGTCTGCATTAAGAACCTGTTCAAGTGGATATTTTCTTAATGGCATCTGGGAATTTGTCTGCTATCTCTTGGGCTGCAGAAGTAGCTTCTCCTGTTATATTGACATTTTTTAAGCAAAATCTCTTTCTATAATTATCAAACCATCCTTTGCTGGCATTAAATTCTCCAGCTTTAGATAATTCACCTTCCTTTTGCTTTATGTTGTCATATAATGACTTTGGTTTTTCTCGAATCATCTTAGCATCTAAAGGTATGCCTTTTTTGTAGCAGTCCTGCAACCACATAAAAGTTGCATTTTCAATACAAGATAAAAAAGTATTTCACAAGAAGTGCCAGGTTTTTGCATCTGCTGGTGTAGCCACAGTGATGCCTTCACAAATTTCCTTCTGTAGCTGCAGACCGCAATCTACAGTACATATCAAGCAATTCAACTTTTTCTTGTAATGTCATGACTTTTCTTTGCTTCTTAGGAGCACTTCCATCATTACTAGTAGCACTTCGTATGGGTCCCATGATGTTATTCAAGGTTTATGGTATTGCACTAAACACAATGAAAAATATACAAGAACTGCGAGAGATCACTTTTAACTGTGATACACAATGTACTGGACAGATAACTGCTCAAGTGGAGATGATCAGCCTCATGTGGTGTTTTAAGTGGATACTTGTAACACTTGAGCTCACCAAAAGAGCAATAGGATGTGGCTATGAAACCATTACAGTAGTGCAGTATGTACTACAGTTATTTTTATGCGTATTGTTTACATTCTTTGGACTGGGAATAGTGGAATAGTATCATGTATGGTCTGCAAGTATGTGCCTAAGTTTTGATAAATTGTAACATTTTATAATAGATCTGTGTATATTTTATGGTATAAATAACACAGACTAATATCTACATATATTTTAGGCATCCTTACATATTTTTTCAATATTTCTAGATTCATCTGTGAGTTTTTTCAAATTGTTGCAGATTTCCAAAAAACTTTCCAATATATTTATTGAAAAAAATCCACGTGTAAGTGGACCCATGCAGTTTAAACCTATATTGTTCAAGGGTCAACTGTATTCATATATTTACTTACATACTGTCACACAGTGGAACCCAGTAAGATTACTTTAATTTTAAAATGGTCGTGTACGAACACACTTGGGGTTCTACAGACCATAAATTGGATCAAAACAACCATAATTTATTGGTTGCTTACCATATTGTGCTAGACTATACGCACAGTCTATGGTGTAGACTTTGGGGGAATATAATTATGTAAGGTAGTTGTACCAGGTTATAAATTCCATGATGATAGGGATTTTGTCTGCCTGGCTCACCCGTAAGTCACTGAAGACTGGACATACCTCTCTCCTGCTTCTATTACTGTCTCGTTTTCTTCCAGTCATACAATGGCCTGGGGCTCTACCTTAAAATAGTGACTATTACTAATTTGTGCCATAAAATCTCGCCTGAAAAACTTTATATGGCCCTAGAACCCTAAATAAATATAACAATTCTTTAGTTTGACAAAAGGTGATCTGAAAAATGGTAACTTTCTAATTTAAAAGTATTCTATGGAGCAAGTCAGAAAGTCATCAGAACTTCCTAGCCCTCTGGGAGGCCGAGGCGGGGATCGCTCAAGGTCAGGAGTTCGAGACCAGACCGAGCGAGACCCCGTTTCTACTAAAAATAGAAATAAATTATCTGGACAACTAAAAAATATATATATAGAAAAAATTAGCCGGGCATGGTGGCGCATGCCTGTAGTCCCAGCTACTTGGGAGGCTGAGGCAGTAGGATCGCTTAAGCCCAGGAGTTTGAGGTTGCTGTGAGCTAGGCTGACGCCACGGCACTCACTCTAGCCCGGGAAACAAAGTGAGACTCTGTCTCAAAAAAAAAAAAAAAAAAGAAAGTCATCACAACAGCAACTCATAAATTCTACACTGGTGTCCATGAACTGAAGTTTGCAGTAGTCAGTGCCATATGTGCTAAACTGAAAATAAAAGTAGCATGTGGGATTAGGAATCTTTGACAGATGAGGAACTGCCCCACCAATTCCTCAGTGACAAATGATGACAGAAAGATTTTAATAGCAGTGAGAGGCAGCTTTGGTTTCCTGATAACTCTCTACCTTCAGCTTTATTCTTACTGCTAAATCTCAAACTTTCTTCTGTATCTACCACCTTGGATTACCATGTTTTTTTGTTTTTCTTCCTCTCTTTCATTCTAGTTCCCTCAACGGCACACGCACATATTTCAAAGAGAGAAAAAAGTTTATCTACAGGGTATCAAACAAAGTGTAGAAATGGAAAGAAAGACAAGAGAACAAAAATAAGAGAAACTGCACTCCAAATTTCTTTTCTCTTTGGGTCTGAACTGTGAAAGTATTTTCTACAGTCACTGTAACTCACTGGCATATGGAAAGAAGAGGATGGCAGCTTCTCTCTGATTTCCGCAGGAGCCCTGGAGTAGAACTGGCTCCCTGCACATCATCTGTCTGATCAGAATCCCCAGCCAGGCTGCTCTGGGGAGCAGGCCTGTCAGCTGAGATCAACTGCCTTTAAAACTAATGGAAACTGATCTTGGTTTCCTGTGAAAGATGAAACTGGCCCCAAATCCTAACAAGAAATCTCACTGCGAGAAAGGCAAATCTTGCATGTTCTCGCTAATAAGTGGGAGCTAAATATTAAAAACAATTGATCTCATGGAGACAGAGAGTAGAATGATGGTTACCAGAGGCTGGGAAGGGTAGCGGAGAGGGGATAAAGTGGGGATGGTCAATGAGTACAAAAATATAGTTTAGATAGATAGAATGAACAACATTTGACAGCATAACGAAGTGACTTTAATCAACAATAAGTTAGAGTATACTTTAATTCACATTGTCTGTATCAAAATATCACATGTATCCTATTAAAGATATACAACTCATAATAATTTTAAAAAGTCTAACTGTTATAATAATGTGTGACAGATATCCATGACTCAGTTCAGAATTCATGAATTTCAAACAATATTCAATATGATATTTCAAGCCAGCAAGAATTTTTAGTTTACTGGCATTGGCTGAATAATAGCAATTCTCAATTACCCACTGTAAGCAAGACCAGGGATAGCATGGCTAATCTAAGCACCAAGGCATTAAATTACAAAAAACTGTAAGGTTTCATCCCATAGGCACCCATTACAGAAATAAAAAATAATAGAAAAAGCAGGTAAAGAAACAAAAGAATGAAGGCAAAAAAAATTTTTAAGAGAAAAACTAAAACAAAACAGAACTGAAAGGCTTGAGTTATTTCCTTACCTTGCTCAAAATTATGCCCTGGTAGAAATATTAGTGGGGATTATAGAAAGTTGGAAATAGGAAGAGATTGACTTAAATGATTTATAGACCATATAAAAAGCTCCTAAATGATCTTATTTTAGCTCTATAACAATGTACCTGGAATAACAGATTCATTTAAACTTGAAAACAGGCAGCTAAGCCCCTTAAATTATCTCTTGACTTCATTTTGAGAAATTACACAATATGCTTTGTTTCCACAACAAGATTCACTTTAATCTTACCTCTGGTAAACAGAATTCAGGCACAGAATCCACAAATACATGACCCGAGCACTCCTTTAGCTCCTAAAAGAAATTGAAAAGGAAAAATACTAGGAAGAGATACCTAATGGATATGGTACCAAAGAAATTTAATTCCCAAACTCATAAAGAGTCACAGATGTGTAGAGTTGGAAGGAAGCCAGGAGGGTATCTAGGCTAACCCTTCCTCTGTTTAGGCTCAGGTAAGGCCAAGTGTCTTAATGAGGGTAAAAACGCTGGCTGGTGGTAGACTTCGGACTTGAATGCGCATTTCTTGATGCCATTCAAGAAAGCCAAGCATGGACACATGCTACTTCCATCACCCATGATCCAAAGCTTCCAAATAAATAGTCATGGAGACCACAACAGCAACATCAGAATTACCTGGGGACACCAATTAAATTAAAGATTCCTGGGCCCCAGCACCTTAGGGATCGAAAACTAGGGATGAGGCCATGGAATCTGTATTTATAACAAGCACCTCCAGTGATTCTGTTATTTAATCAGGTTGGGAGTTACAGCCCTAGACAGATTACTTAGAGGCTCTTTCTCTACCTCCCAAGGATTGAGGTAAAAGGGGCAAGGAAGGAGGGAGGATCATGAGTAGAGGGCAGGGATTAAACAACTACTAATACCACCACCACGAATGTAATGTTTGTCCTTGCAGAGTATACAATTTATTTGGAATTATAAACTAAATGTATTTATTTTTTAAAAAAGCATATATATATATATATATATATATATATATATATATATATGAAAAGAGACAGAATACAGTACAATTCCCCATCCCACCCATGACCTACCATATTTAATATGCCTGTGTTAGTTTAGATTCCCCCACAGGCCGACCCTGAGAAAAGGCTTTGAGAGCAAGTGGTTTATATGGGAGGTGCTGATAAAACAGCAGGAGAACGGGAAAGTGGTAAACAGAGAGAAGGGTATCTGATAATGGATATGTTACTGAGCCATATACTACTCTGAGCAACTGGAACTTACTGCTATGGGGAAACTCTGAGAAATGGTGTAATACACACACCTCAGAGTTACCCTACTGAGGAGCAATGGGTCTGGAATATATATATACCAACTCCTACATTTTGTGCAGCTTCAGGAAAAAACTCTCAGGCAAAACCATACAGATCCTGGCAGCTGGAATTATGATGGAGTATACTGAAATAGAAAGACCAATAGGGTCTGCCACAATGCCTCCAGAAGGCCACGAGAATTGTTCTCTCACCTCACTGACATTTGTAAACTGAAGTCCATGGTGGATTTTTTTCACCATCAAGGTTAAAGCTACCTATGACTTTACAACAAAACCAGTAAAAGATAGAAAAGACAGTTTCCTTTGCTCTTTCCACAAAGGGAAAGATATTGTTATAATTTTGTTCTAGCACATTTCCATTAGTTACTGAACATTTATTTCTATATTCATACATACATGTTATCTATATTTACATACCAGGGTCTGAATGATTTTGCTTTCAATCTTTATCTGACTACATGTTATTGTCCTTTTGAACTTTTCATGTGTCACATCATAACCTCGATAGAGTATCTCCTTCCTCTGCCTTCCACTGCATACTCTGGCTCCTCTCCTATGTGCGTACTGTTTAACCAGTGATAGGCTGAGCCAAAGAGACTGAAAGCGGTTCTTAATTACAATGTACCTGCCAGCCAAAAACAAATGAGCAATTATGTTTAATGGGAGAAGACTCTCAACTCCCTCAGGATGAGGTTAAAAATGATTAAAGACAAATCATGGGAAATTTCAAAGCTTTGCCTGGTCTTTAATTGGCTATGTAATCTTCTTCCCCATAATGCTACATTTCAGGGCACGTCATATGATAAAGTCTCCTCTGAGGCTCTCATCCTTCCTGGCCTGCAGAAGCATATTTGCCATTCCAAACACTTACAATGTCACTGTATTTTATTCACCACTCCCTTCTAATGAAATACTCCCACATACGCATGCAAGTCATTGCGCTCACAATGCGCTGGTAATGGGATGCTTCTGAGCCTTTCTCAGGGAACAATGATTTATAGCCAGCAGGAGACTCAGGCTGAAATCAAGTGCACAGGTTCCTGAATGTCACATAATTTTACAGTCAGCTATGAAGAAAATCTGGTTTCAAATTATGCATTTGGCTTGCACTTGAGGTTGGGGTGCAGTTACAGGAATTAATTCTGCAAAAAGGACCTCTTTATTTAACAGTATCTGTTATAAGAAAAAAGTGCTTTATTTAGATGAATCATTTTAAGGATCTTTAAACTCATTCAGTTTTTCAACTGTGACACTTAGGAGAGCAAGAATGATTTAGAGATCTAATAAGTGGCCTTCCCATACCCCTGATTTTATTTTAGTACACAGTTTGATATAGTTTTAACATTTTTTGTAGCTTTGGACTCTCATTTAATAAGTTTACCGTCCAAATACTGATATGAAGAGGGAAATACTGAAAAGATAAGCTAGTGTCAAAAATTTAATAGCCTTGGAAAAAAAGTAATTTAAATCATTTACTATAGGTCTAGTTAGTTAGTGATTAAAGTCATAACAGGACTCTAAACCCTAGATTCCTAGAACTGTTTTTTGTTTTGTTTTGTTTTTCAAAACAATCTATAAGATTGTCCCTTCTCGGCTATCAGGAAAGGCTGGAATAGGATCAAAGACCATAGTCTGGAAGATCTTCTACTTGAATTTGCCTAAGCACACTCCCCTCCTGCACCAGCCTTCCCATTTCCAAACACATGCTGTAAAGTAAAATACCCTGCTCCGCAGAATATTCTCCACACTGTGGCCAGAATGATCCAAACAGACAATAATACTGTCCTTCTGGAACCTTCTGTGGCCTCTCTTCACCCAAAAGACGACCCAAACCTTTTACAAAGTCCTACCTGATCTGACCCCTGACAGAAGCAGTTAAAAATTCACATACTTGTGGATTTTAAAGTTATTTTAAAAAAAGTTTTACTTCTTCCAATCATAGAATCAGTATAGCTTCAAAATGAACTGCACTGAACTCTTGAATAAGCATCACCTTTAAAACTCATTGCAATTCTAGAATAATAGTTTTCTTTCTGTGGTAATAAAAAGTATTTTTGTAGCAGAAGTACTTTGATTTTTACACATGAACAAACTGGATCTGAATCTGAAAAGACATTCCCTAGAAGGCACTTAAAAACAGTAATTACCAAGTAGTGAAGACCCTAGCACAGATATTTGGGTTTTCAGAGGTAATGCACCTGAAGGAAAAAATGAGCCTTCAGTCATCCTGCCACAGGTGGCTCTGGTATGAAAAGATGGATATCTACTGGGTGTAGATATGGTTCTGTTTTTTTTTTTGTCTTGGGCATTACCTTGTCCAAGAAAGCATTTCCATCCTTTAGGGACCAGCCAGGAAGATTAGACAGCCTGGGACTGCAAAACAAAAGATTAAATTTTCCTTAATAGATTATAATCGTCAGTGATTTCACGGTGACTGTACTGTCTCTGTCAAGTTAAAAGCAGTTTAAAATTACTGGCAGCAATGCTTACCACAAGTACCAATAAAAAAGAAGAGAAATAACCATGTTGTGTTAATATCAAGCTTAAGAATTATATGGCCATGGGATAGTAAAAGGTCCAGTAGTTCAGAAAAAATTGGGAGAACTAAAAGAATGCTATGAAGAATAAAGAAAGATAAGACGCCAGAGCACTTTACAGTCTTCCAATCACCGCCTCCTACTTTTCCTTGTTTGTGTTTGACTACAGCCTTGATGGGAGGGCAGAATGGGAATCTTCGTATTGCAGATGACAAAACAGACTCAGAGGTTGGGTGCTCTGAGGAGACACTTACCCACTGGAAGACTCACTACCTACCAGGCAGAATTCACCTCGAACGTGAATACCTGCATTCTAGTCAAAACCAAACTCTGGATTCACTGCTTATAAGTACATCAGTCACTGTCACCTGTGGCATGAGGTTCCACAAAAAGCAGCTAGTTTTCTCAAGTTTTACAAAGTGATGCCGTATCTAAGTGAATAGTTTCTAGAAGGTGAGTTTCATGATGTTACATTAAAAAAGCCTGAGTTCAAAAATCATTTACTGTTGGTAATGTTAGGATTTAACTGTCTACTACTAGTTGACCAGAAGAATTATATTGGAAACTGAAAATGCCAATAATTCAGGAAAGAAAACAATATGTTGGGCAAATAAAAAAAACTTAAGGACTAAGGCAATGTGTGGAGAAAAAGCACACCAGGAGTACAAATTCGATGGCCAAACAATTGCAGCACTTCCCCACAAAATTAAAGTCTGTGAATTAAAAATTAAGGGTAAAGTAAAGGTGTGGGACTAAAATGATTCTATAATCAGAAACCAAATACTTGTATAGTTCCTCATTCTCTCTCCAAAATAATTTTATCAGACACTGACTTTTTAATTAGGTGATAGATAAGAAAGTCAAATAGAAACATAAATATGTGAATATTTGTCAATCTTCTAGAAAAGGTTCAAAACCCGAATAAAATATGTATGAATCTAATTTCTGAAGAAAGTGAGAATTTTGGGGGTAAATTTTAATTGTGACAGTAACTCCAAACTTACAGAAAAGCTGCAAGAATGTAAGCACAATGAACTTCCACATATCCTTTATCTAAACTTACTGTTTACATTTTGCCATTATTTATCCAAAAGTGAGAACTGCGATTTCATACTTGGGAATGAAAATCACTACTGGGAGAATAAAATTTGATTAGTATAAATTATATCTGACGAAGCTTGCTATGCTTTTGAGCTCCTAAATCTACTTTAGATAGCTTTTCTGTCTCCTCTCTTATATGTGGTATCACTTTTTGCTATGATGAGTATATTTGCTTCCACAGGTTAGCCACTTCTTTTATAAACTGCAGCTTCTAAATAGTAGCACGTGAGGAAACCAATTTCCTACGACAAAGTCTTAGTTAAGTGCAAATGGTGCCGATTGTAGCCCTGAGGCAATCTGCCTGATTTAAGACATGGACTTGGGCTACATTCATGGTTGTATGATAGCTAAAGTTGACCAGTATGAAAATAATGCACAGATGCCTTTTGAAAAGAAATGTCAGACTCCATAATGCTAAGTCCCTGAAAATGCAGCAAAATAATTCTAAAATTCAATTCTTGAGCTCATCAGTTGACCATGTATCAGCTCTTATGTGAACTAACGAGAAAGATGAAATATACATGACCTCAGTTGCACTGAGCAGTTGCAGGAACCTTTTACAGAAGCTCAGAAGAAGTTATGATAAAGAAGTCAATCAATAAATCAATAGAACACTTTTCACCAACCCAGCCAAAGGAAATTACTTTGATAAAGAACATTTTTAAGGGAACAAAGCAAATTTATGATAACACACAAGGTACTGGTAAACTTTATACTAATGGGTACCATTTTTCAGCAAACCCAAGCTTGTTTTGTCTCTGGATGCATCAGAACATACCTTTGAACAAGTGGCAAAGGAAGGAAATTGAGGGTGGAAGTCATGTCCAGTCCACAGTCCAACATAATCGTGGTTGATTTGAATTTGAGCACATTGCATGGTAAGGTTGGGTGCCCGGACAGGCAATACTGAAAAAAATTAAATCACATTTATCAACGTTCAATTACAGAAATAGTCTAAAAAATAAAGTAAGTTAAGTAAAACCAATAACCTTTTCTGGTAAGAACAGCACATAAGCTCAGCTAACTTTTGATGTGGCTTGTTTCCTTTCGCTGCTTGGATACTACTTTCCCTAACAGTTCAAAATATTCGAAAGTCTCAGATTAAACCTGCCTTTTCATAGAGTACCAAGTTACAGCCCACACAAGCACAGTTTCACAGGGGCCACAGTTATTCAAAACAGAAGGTTTTAAGGATATGGTTATCAATTTAATTCCACTCTCACATGACACTTCCAAATTCCCACTATCCCGTTCGCAGGGAAGTACTGCCTACAGCTGTGGAAGTCAACAAACTTCTAACCTGGATCCTCCAACTGTGCTCTAGGTTTAGTTTTCTCCTCTTGTAAATAAGTGACTTTCCTGAAAGAGGAAATGGTTGGAAAGGTTAACTAACAAGCACCAATAAAGGTTTATGGCTTAGCCTTGTCAGAAGAACAAGTGACTTCCCTTATGGGCAGATACCATGCAGGAGTGTGAGACATCTACTCTCAACCACTCAAGAGTCTCTTGCCTGCAGCGGCCGAGCCCAGAAGTCAAAGGGGCAAAAGCCAGAATGGTGAGGCAAGACAACACACTGACCCTAAACATTCCTCAGGTTCTCCTCAATGTAGTAGAGGTGACAGATCTGCCACACTGAAAATTATCTATATGGATGGTGCCCTGTCACTTTTGATAATTCTATTGCTGCTCTGAAGAAAAGAAATGGAAGAAGACCTTTCCCCCCACTTTTAAAGTCATTCCATAGGAGCCTCCCTTAAGCAGCAAAGCCCAGAAAACGAAGGGATCAGTGTTCAGGAATCCCTTGACAAGTCCGTTCATCCTTCTGATTTGAGCACAAGGACAGCACCAGTCAGAATGATGCTATGCTAATGCCTGGCCCCGCATGGCCAGAGCCACTTAGGCTAACTCTTTTCAGGTATTTGTTGCTCCTGCTTGTGAGGCTGATACATTTTCTACTTTTCTCTAGAGGACGTTATAAGAACTGATTATCTTTTAAAACTTCATGTTCTAAAACTAAAAAGGCCAAGAGCCAAGAAATTAAGAACACTTTGCAAGCATCTTCTTTATTTCAAGTTTATGTATGATGAGTACATTTTACCAAACCAAAATTCACAATTCATGGTCTGAAAACTCACAAGAGTAGCTACCTATGATGAAAACAATCAAATTATTTAAAATTGCAATTGTGCTGAAGAAGTCCAGGATGCATGATTCAGGTATTAAAATTCCAGAAAATTTTTCCTGCTAATTAAGACAGAAATATCCCTATCCCTACCACCCATCTGGTTCCCTATTAGTAGCTCGGTCTTTATCTCTACCTAAGGAATATCTGTTAAACTATCTCAAAACAAACTCAAAGCGTCATGTTAAACTGACTCCAAACTTAGCAAATATTCCAATAAGAGCTTTCCTATAATTCTCTTTTCAAAGATAAAAAATCAGATAGAAAAACCTGGAAGAAAAAAATGAAATGTATATAATGGCTGTTTCTGTTTCTAATTGTGCAGTTTTCTTCTTTCAGCTTTCTCTATTTTCCAAATGTTAATAAGCAATGAGCATTTACTACATTCTTATAATCAGAAAAAAATATGATTAAAACAAAACTGAAAATTTAGTAAGCCACACTGAGTGACAAAATCTTTTTTATTTTCATGCTTAACTCTAATTTATGGATAAGATACATCAGAAGACAGAAGAACAATATGTAAACTTGCTGCTCAAAAGATTTTGGCAAAGGAAGTTAGACTTTACATTTGTTACTGTCATCAAAGGACAAAGAAAACAGAGGAACATTTTATGAGGGCTATAACCAAATGGAAGAAATATTTCTAGAGCACCTACTAAAAGTGCCAGACCCTGAGCTCATCAGCCTTATTTGTATGGATAGGGAAATTGAGCTTTACAGTTTGAGTGGCTTGTCTGGGAAGAGCCAAAGACACACAGCGAGGTCCCTGACTCCAAAGAGCCCACTCATGACTCCCAAACTGCGCTGCTCACTGTGGCTAAACTGAGCACACTGAGACACAGAGCGGCTGGCTGAGGTTTGCACACCAGCTTGGGAGGCACCTGCAAAGGACCCAGAGATTGTTGTCTCCAGGGATGTTCTTTGTACCTTTCTTTGTATGTTTGCAGCATCCAATCACCAAGCAGCTTACCATTGAGACTAATGCATAAAACCAGTAAGTAAATATTTGGTTTTAATTTTAAAACTAGAAAGAAGTGTACATCACAAAAAACTTGAAAAATAGTGGGAAGAAAATATTACCTACAATCACACCGATCTATTATCGTTTTTAAATTCCCTGTTTTTCATATTTGTAAAAGCTATATAATTTTAGTGTTCATACCAATCTGTGTGCTGCTTTTAAAACTCATGATGACTATGTTTTGTTTATGTTGCATCACACTTCATTTTTATTGGCCTGAGTAAATATACCATTGTTTGTTTAGTCATTCCCTTACTGCAGAATATTTAGAGTTGCTTTATAACAAACATGGCTGTGGTGATCACTTTAGTGCTTCAGGCTTTTTCCACATTGGACTATTTCTTCAGAGGATTCCCAGAAGTGGCATTAACTAGGTCAAAAAGATATGAGCATTTTATGGCTCTTGAAATCTGCTGCCAAAATGCTTTCCAAAAAAGGCTGAACTTATTTACAATGTCATTGGTAATATATCAGAAGATGTTTCACTGCTCATACCCACCAATATTATACTCAAAAACATTTAGATTGTCTAAATGCAGCTATAACCTTAGTAGCAGACATGTAGGTGTAATTAAATGCCCCTAACCAAGGGAAGTCAACTACTTGACAAATTGCTTTTGTTCTGAGGGGCAGTTTGGTGAAATTATTATATATAAAGCAGGAAGTTTGCAGTTAAGACTGCCTGGGCTCAAATCCTGGCTGCACTCATTATCAATGTGTGATTTTGAGAAAGTTACTTAACTTTGTAAAGACTCAGTTTCCTCATCTGTAAGATGTATTAACAGTAATAGAACCTATCCTTGTAGAGTTGTTGTCAGGACTAAATGGATGGGTACAGTGCCTGGCACATAATATGTGTTCATTTTTTGTTGCTATAGTCACAGAATCATTAAGGGGCTGAAGAGGTCATCTAAGTTTGGGGGGAGTGATTTATATTTTATGGTGGCATTCACTGATGTTTTAGATATTTGTGTATTCCCTAAGACCAGGTAAAGTAAATGAGCAATTTTACAAATATTGCCCACTGCTAGTTTGCCCTCCAGGAAGACAAATCCACTACAGAGTAAACATGTGACTATTCTAGCTAACATAAGGTTTTACAATTTTTATTTTTTTTCTAGCTTAACAAGCACATAGCAATGCTTTTATGTTAATTTTTTTTCTACTTTATTAAAAAGCTGTAGGTTTTTCTGTGTCACAATTTACAGTTGGCCCTCCACAGCCACGGGTTCTGCATCCACAGATTCAACTAAGTGCAGATTGAAAATATTTGAAACCACCCCTCACAAACAATAAAAAACAAAATAATGCAAGTTTTAAAAATGCAGCATAACAACTATTTACGTAGTATTTACACTGTGTTAGGTATTATAAACAATCTAGAGGTGACAAAGTATATGGGAAGATATGTGTAGGTTATATGCAAATATGCCATTTTATATAAGGAACCTGAGCATCTGCAGATTTTAGTACGTGGAGGGTGGAGTGTCCCCAGCAAACACCACGGGATGACTGTACTGTCTATATATCCTTCAGTGCCTGTTGCTCTCTTTTTTCCCACCAAAGAAGTGAAATCTAGTTTTGAATGTTACATATGCTTAAGATACATAAGCATTATTTATATTTTTTAGGTAAAAATTTTATGAGTTATACTTAGTGCAAATATTTCCCACTGTTACTTTCATTAAAAAACTTTTATGAAAAATTTCAAACATATATAGGGTAAGCAAAATTAGTACAATGAACTTCCATGTATTTATTACTCAGGTTTCACAGCTATCCACATTCTGCCCATCTCAATGCTTTTTTTCCTTTTGATGTCAACACACTTCTGCAGAATAACTACCATGTTGTTAAACCCATCTGACCTCTGAAAATACTGTTTTCTTACATGTCCTAAATTGATTTTTTATCCACAACTGAGGCAAAAACAGGAGTCCATTTTCCTAAATGTCCTAGCACAATATTAAAGGTGATTCCTTTCACCTTTTAGTTATTCTTGGTTTGTTACGTCCTATGTTCGAATTTATTCTTGCAGTCTCTATTTTGTCCACTGGTCTTTGTGTCTTAGAGACCTAAAAAATTTTTTTGCACAGACATTGTGTTCTAAAAGGACTTACTGAGTTGATAAGAATGTAGTTCAGTTTATAAGCTAGTTCTGAACAAAGAGAATTATTAACAGATAGCTGAGTAATGCAAGGTAATGAAAATGTCCCAAGTAGATTAAATTATTACATTGCTCTGCAATCCATCATAAGCAGTAATTTTCTTTTGTTGAGCTTTCCTTTACATTCAAAAAGAGTGATAGGATTCTCTCACTGTAAACTAGTTTTACTGCTGAAACTGCCTTTAAATATCTGCAATGTAACCTAAAACTTTACATTGTTAATGCCAATAGCTCTTTATTCTTGTTTGAGAAAATTGCACAGAGTCATAAAGGAACTGTTTTTTATAAGCAATAGTGTTAATGAAATCAGCTGTAAATGACATCACTAATTTTTCCTCTTTTTCCATTTAACTTATATACCTGCTGTGGAGATCTATGAGCAAAGAGAAAAGAGGTTCAGTTTGCTCTTCTCGTGGGCAGTGGAATAAGTAAGTAACTAGTTGTTTCTGATTCAAATACAACATTTAAAAAAAAAAAAACCTTTCAGGAAATTGATTTTTATCTGATGGTTTTGCTTCCTGGTACAACATTAGAAAAGTTATTAGTACAATTCACACACAAATGAATATAGGAGAAAACAAATCTCAATAGATTCAGAAAATGTATTTGAAAACAACATTCATTCAAGGCAAGAACTCTTACTAAACTATAAATGAAAGAGTATTTCTTTAATTTGATGAATGAATCCTAACCAAATCCTACATCATAGTTCATAATGAAACATGAGAAACAGTTCCTTTATAATCAAGAACAAGACAAGGATATCCACTCTGACTGCTTAAATTCAACACTACACTGGAAATATTAATACTTAATACTGCTCTAAGACAAAAAAAGATGAAATGATTAGAAATGGACAAAGAAAACTGCCATTGTTCACACATATGATCAGAAGACATTCTGAAGACAAACTATGACAACTAATAATAGAGAGTTCATAAAGGTTGCTGGATACTAAAATTGATGTACTAAAATTAAATGGTTCTATACCAGCAAAGAACAATTATATGCCAAAAATTTAAATGTGTCATAGAATGAAAGAAAAGATGCGTAAAATCTTCAAAATTATAAAAGTCTACTTTAAAGATACTGTTAATTGAAAAGAAAAATTGTTGCAAAAAATAGCATTTCTCTCCAAACTATTATTTTATGAAACTTAAAAAGTTTGCCTTAAGAATCACATGGGAGAGTCAAGGGCTAAGGTTAGCTAAGAAAATACTGAAGAATAATAATTAGGATTTACACTCTGTGATCTTACAATTTACTATAAGATAATTAACAGTGGAATGACTGCACTGGCATAGCAAATGGACCAATAGAATAGGAATACACAGTTCAGAAGACAGGCACACCCATATCTAGGAGTCTGACATATGACAAAGGTAGCATTACCAATATATGGTATTGGGAAAATATGCAACCCATTTGGAAAATACTACTTCACACCAGACATAAAAATTGACTGCAGGCCAGGCAGAGTGGCTCATGCCTGTAATCCCAGCACTTTCTAAGGCTGAGGCAGGAAAATTGCTTGAGGCCAGGAGTTCGAGAGCAGCCTGGGCAACATAATGAGATCCCGCCTCTATATAAAATTAAAAACTTAGCCAGGTGTGGTGGCATGCACCTGTAGTTCCAGCTATTCAGGAGGCTGAGGCAGGAGAATCACTTGAGCTCAGGAGTTCAAGGTTAGGGTGAGGTATGACTGGGCCACGACACTCCAGCCTGGGTGACACAGGGAAACCTTGTCTCTAAAAATAAGTAAATAAATAAATCAAATTGATTCCACATGACTTAACTACTTAAGATATGAAAAAAACTTAAAAACTTTTAGTGAAAAATAAAACAAAAACAGGGTAACACTTTATCACCCTAGGACAGTGGAGAATTTCTTAAGAGACAAAAAGCACAAACCATAAAGAGAAAGATTAATACAGTTGACTACGGTACTTTAAAATAAAAACTTTCAAAAAAACACTGCTGTGATTTGAATCCTTTTGCTCCCTCTAAAATTCACGTTGAAACTTCATCTCCAATGCAAGACTATTAAGAGGTGTGGCCTTTAAGTGCTGATTGAGTGCAATGCCTGAGGGTTTTGTACCTTTATAAATTAAGGGCTTGATGGATAGTTTGCTCCTTTTCTTCCCTTTTTTTGCCCTTCTGCCTTTCACCATGTGAGGACACAGTGTTCATCCCCTCTAAAGGATACAGCAATGAGGTGCCACCTTGGAAGCAGAGGGTGGGCCCTCGCTAAACACTGAACCTGCCGGCACTTTGACCTTGGACTTCCTAACCTCCAGAACTAGGAGAAATAAATTTATCTTGTTTGTGAATTACCCAGTCTGAGGTATATTGTCACAGTAGCACAAATGAACTAAGATAGACACCATTAACAGAGTGAAAACATAAGCCATAGATTGGAAGAAGACATTTTCACTACAGGTTGAGCAACTCTCATCCAAAAATTTGAAATCTGAAATCCTCCAAAACCCGAAACTTTTTGAGCTCCAACATGATGCTCAAAGAAAATGGTCAATCGAAATTGGAGCATTTCAGATTTTTAGATTACAGATGCTCAATCAGTATGCATTCTGTAAATAGTCCAAAATCCAGAAAAAAAAAAAAAAATCCGACACACTTCAGTCCCAAGTATTTTGGATAAGGGATACTCAACCTGTATATGTTATTAAAGAAATAATTGGTAATCTATTTTGCATAAAGAACTCATACAAATCAACATTGAAAAGATTAAAATCTAATACAGCTGGGCATAATACTAGCACATGCCTGTAGTCCGAGCTACTCAGGAGGCTGAGGCAGAAGGATTGCTCAAGCCTAGGAGTTTGAGGTTGCTATGAGCTGTGACGACACCACTGCACTCCAGCCCCCACTGCACTCCAGCCCGGGTGACAGAGCAAGGCCCCGTCTAAAAAAAAAAAAAAAAAAAGAGTGCGAGAAAGATCTAGTTCTTATTCTTCCAGAGCTTGTGAACTTTTCTCTGCCCCAACACACCTGAGTAAAACATTCACTACCACCAGTAACTGTGGCTCATTAGGAGACACTTTGTGCTCTATTGGGGTATAAAAGGTTCTTAAGAGTGGCAGGAAGAAGAACTGCCTTATACCACACAACGCTGAGTTACTGGCATCCATGAAGCCAAATTTGCCTAATTTGGAACTATTACCCCTGCTAAGAAATTTGGGCCGGGCCCTCCTACAATCAGAGACTTCTATAAATATATTTCAATTTTATTTGGTAATCCTTTGCTTTCTCTCACTTTGTATCTTCATTCTGTTTTGCAGGAGAGCTGTTAAATGTGCCAATCATACTCACTGTCAAACTGACTACACAGCTGGATAAAATAGAAAGATAATTTTCCACTTGTGCAGAAAATCTGCGGCATGCATGGTGAACACAGAAAATCCACTTTCTGGTTGAAGAGTGGCTAGATACCATAAGCAGCTGAGTAACTGCCACTTAGGGGTGCTCCCTCGTGCTCATCTTGTCCTCTGCCTTGGCTTTCCGTGAAAATGAGTAAAGACGCAGAGGGAGGTCATAAAACGCAAAATTCCTCCAACAGAAGCTCAGGAAGGGTGGAAACGCTGGTATTAAACAATTAAGGGTGAGGGAAGGAATACAGGTACGGGCTGGCTTGGGAATCAACATTGTTGGCTACCTGGAACCAGCACTTAATAAATGTTAAAAAGTTAACTACAGTTGATGAAAAATAGTTCACAGAGCTATGTATGTGACCCTATCTATCTAAAAAATATATATATTTTTATAGTTACGTTAGGAAAAAAAAAAAACTACGCACATATACCAAACAGGTCGAAGTGGTTACTGCAGGGGAGAAAGTGCTTGCCCAGACTGGAACTCCCACTTTCTACTTGGATACTTCTGTACTCTTGACTTCTTCTTTTAAACATTAACCAGATTTTTTTTTTTTAAGAACGAGAAAAACATTTTTTTTTTTTTTAATTTTTGGAACATTCCTTTCTGTTAGATTAAAAATCTTGGAACCTACTTATGCTCCCTCCCCTTCAGAATATCCCCCTTTTGGGGCTAGGTCAATATATAACCTCCATGTATTGATTTGCAATTTTGCCTGCCTGAAATGTACCCCTATGTGCCCCTGCCTTTAAAAACCCTGACTTATAAACCATTGGGAAGTCTGGGTCTTAAGCATTTGCTGCCTGGACTCTTTGCTTGGCACCCTGCAATAAAACCTATTCCTCCTGCTCCAGCTCTTGGCTTCAGTGTTTAATGTTCGGCTTTGCTGCACTGGGCACGCAGGCCCCCGTTTGGTCCGGTAACAACTATGTAAGAAAATTTTGGCCAGTAAGATATAAACCAAAGTAGTATATGCAACTTTCAGAAAGTATTATAGGGAGAGTATATCCATATATACATTTCTTTGTCCCTTCCTCCTTCCTGCTGGCTAGAATAGGGATGTGATGGCTTAAGATGACAGAGTTTTATTGGATCACAAAGAGGCACACATTGCAGATAGGGGGGCCATAAGCTATGAGGAGAGCCTGGACGTGCCACGCCAGCTCTGCACTATTTACCTTCGCATGTCATCTATACAAGAGAGGTGTAAAGATCTATTCTGTGTAAGCCACCATTACTTCAGACTTTCTGTCACTCAGAGCTGAATCTAATCCTAACTGATTTATAGCTTTAGGGTGATTCACAGTACAAATAAATACCCACCCTAGCAGATATACAGAAATGACTGATTATTTGAGGTGGTGAGATTACAGGGGATTTTTGTTTTCTTCTTTGTATCTCCCAATTATATTTTGGAAAAAAAAATGTTGTTACAGTAGTATATGTTGATCTATAATATTTATTTTGAGGAAAGCTTTTTAAAAATTTAAGGGTTAAAGAAGAGCTTTCTTTTAGTCCCTCAAAAGAACTCTCATAGTTTAATCAGATTGATTTCTTTTGAAAAGAAACAACATTGCCGTTGCCTGACAGTTTCCCACTGAATCTTAGCAGCTTGCCCAACACAGAAATAGGTTCTACCAGGCTGAATTTCTCTGGGAAGGGAACAAGGTTGAGTGAAATGCTTTATATCTTAATTTGGATCATGAATACATGGATGTATCTACAGGTAAAAATTCATCAAGCTGTATGAAATTTATGCTAGTTTAACTGCATGAAAATTATACCTACAAACAAATACCCTGAGGACTGAATCATACTTTCTGGGGATTTTTCTATATTCAACATGTTGATGTGACTGAGAACATTCTATGCATTTATCAATGCTGGAAGAATGGGACCCCCCACACCCACCCAGATTCTTTCTCCATACAGATGAAAGTCAAGGAATGCATTAGTGTCTCTATTCTTCTGATACTACAGTCAACTGGTCCCACTGATTCTCAGGATGCCTCTCACCTATCTGATGTACCTGTGAATTCTATCACTGCTTCTGAGGTCTTCTGTAAAGGGCTTAGAAAAATCTTCTGTCCTAGGTAATTCGACTTGGGATTTGCTTTGACGCATTTGTTAAGCTCTCTAATTCTTGTTTTCATTATATGTCACTTTTCAAAATATTTACTGTAACTGCAATGAAGTCATACCTTTTGATTTCACATTCCAAAGTTTTTCTTAAATGTGTAAAATACAGTTAACTTCTTTGCCCTAGATTTCCAAAAGGATAAATTTAAAGGCTCTACATGTTTAAAAATTCTTAAACTCTTAAACTTCCTTGAAATTTTTCTTAGGGGTGGGGTGGGCAGGACGAAAGAAAATTCTTATTCTCTACTGTCCAAACCACTACGTCCGGTGGCAAAGCCCACCACTCTGCGGCTTCAGTCTACCTTTATAGCTCCCCTGCCCCCTATACACTTAGCAAGTCTGCCCTTGCCCCACTTATAGTTATTGTTCCAATCAAATGTACCAATACTTCAGAAGTTAATAACATATAATGAAAATGCTGGTATTCTGAGCTAATGAATTAGGAGGATGCCAGCAGGCAGAAATGTGTCCATTTTTCGTACACACTGCTACAGAACACTACAAAGCAAAAAATACATAATAAATTGTACATGCATATCATTGGGGAAATAAAATACTTCACTTCTCCAAATCCTTTAACTGTTCTTTCTGCCTGGAATGAGATATAACCCACTCTCTCAAACAAATCTGTCAGCCACAGTACTTTTCAAGGCCAGTTCAGATTTTACTTCTCTAGGGAACTGATTCTCCAGTTGGAATTCATCTTTTATAATCCTAATCTTACATAGGTCACTACTGCTTTTATCATAGTCTATCACCAAAATGATACATAATCACATAATAGAGTATACATAGTACACTGCATACATTGTATCTAGTTTGTTAAATAGTGAGTTACTGCTAGGTAGGGTCTAAGTATGTGTTATTCACGTCCCACAGCGTTGAGGATGTTTTGTAGAAGACAGGCATTTAATGACATTCACTGAATTGTACAGCCAAACAATGGATTTTTGTTGTTGCTTCTCTGATCTGTTAGCTATAACTATCACATAGTCATCAACACTGTTATCAACAGTCTCTTCCTATTGGATACATACCTTGAATCAAAAACTGATTAAAATAAATAAGCTACTATCTAGATTCTGAGCTCCTTTTTGTTTCTATAGAGTTTTTTTTTGGGGGGGGCAGTATGTGTGTGGTAATTATGTTTATTTTAACCAGTCGATTTGTTTACATTTCTTGGCTTTATCAGCCCTGTCTCTGAAGTAGAGAGAAACTATTTCTGGCTGTTCTGTTTTCCAAGGAAACCTTGCAATTTTCTTTTAAGGTCATAAAAATCTATTACTTCTATGAGTCTGTTATGTACCACCTAAGACTTTAAGTTATAAAACCCCATTGTTTACTCAAAAGCCTGGAAATGGCTCACAAGATATAATTAACTGCTAGAACAAACAATAAAACACAAACATATTTTCCCTTTAGAAAATAACTTATTGTTGGACTATGTAAAAGAATCTCACTTTAATAATGACTAGAAAATTTTGGAACAAGAAAGCAGCTAGCTATAGCATGTAAACTAAAATATACAAACATTTCAAGCCACAAGTCAGTACATCACAGTGACATGCTGAGTTAAAGAAGCATGCCCACTCACATCAGAAATAGAACAGAGATGCCTACCCATCACCACTTCTATTCCAAACAGTTCTGCACATACAAGCCACTGCAATTACACCACAGAAAGAAATGATGGGTAAAAAAATTATCTGCAAAGTTATGCAACTGGAAAACCCACAAGAATCAACTGGAAAAACTATTAAAAATTAAAATTCAACAAAGGGCTGTGTAGAGAATACAAAAAGTAGCCTTCTTATATGTAAACTACATAAGAAAAAAATTCCAGTTTAAGTATCAAAAAGATAAATTATTTAGATATAGATTTAACAGAAAATATTGGAAATAATTCTAAATTTATATGAAATCTAACAGTCTAAATTTTATATGAAAAAATAAATGTCTGAGAGCAGCCTGGAAAATTCCATGGTAAAGAGCAATCAGTGGGAACAAGTACGAGAAGATATTAAGATATACTCTAAAACTGCACAAAGTAAAATAGTTTACTACTAGAATATTAACAAATTAAGAGGGACAGAAGAGGACTGAGAGGGAAATGAAAATATAAATGCTTTTATAAATGTATGAAAAGATGCTCCATATCGCACACATAATGAGAGAAAAATCAAATTAAAACGATAATGATGTAATATTTTTTCACTTTTTAGTGAGAAGAAAACAAGTTTGAAGATTACACTGTATTGGTAAGCATTAGGGCATGCTACTGGCAACTGTAATCTGATAAATCTCTATGGGGACATTTTTGCAATAAACCTTGATAAAAAAATGCGTGTACCCTTTGAACCATCAATTTTACCATTAGAAATATATCCTACAGATATACTCCCCAAGATGTTCACAAAGGAAATTAACCATAAAACATAATTTGTAATTGCAGAAGAGTAGAAACAACCTAATGTTGACATAAGTCTGGTTAGATAAATTACAATATATCTAAACAAAAGAACGCTATGCAACTGATTTTTTTCCAAGCAATAGTATGAGCGTATTTTGAGATATACTGACACTGGTTTCATAAATTATGTTTTACATCAGCAACAAAACCACACCCTAACTTTAAGTAAATGATTTTCAAAATAGTCAAGAAAGGTATAGGTGAAACTGTATATTCCAGAGTAATACCCACAATTGTAAATTCTCTTTTCAGGCAACGAAAATACAAAGTATGTTAGAAATATTTTTTTAAATATTTGAAAGGAGTATTGAAAATATTTCATTATTCATAATGAAAGTATCTTGAAAACAAAAGACTTGGGATCTTGTTAAATGCAGATTCTGTTTATTAGGGGTGGGTATACAGTTTTATAAAATGAGGCAGGTCTAGATATTGATACTAAATGATCTGAAAGATACATTTCTAATTTAAAAAAGAAAAAGCAGCTGGATGCGGTGGCTCATGCCTGTAATTCCAACACTTTGGGAGGCTGAGGCAGGAGGATAGCGTGAGCCCAGGAGTTTGAGGCTGCAGTAAGCTATGATTGCACCACCGCATTCCAGCCTGGGCGACAGAGCAAGACCCTATCTCTAAAAAAAAAAAAAGAAAAAAAAGAAAAAGAAAAATCAATATATCATACCAATGTAGATAGTATCTCATTATTTATGTAAAAAGTAAAAATGTATGAAAATTATACATATGCATGAAAATTCACAGAATATCTCTGAAAAATACAAAAGAAACTGATAACTGAGATTGCTCTTGGAAAGAATAAGGAAGGGAAAGGAATCTTTTCTTTTTTTTAACCTTACACAGTTTGCTTTTAAAGAATGTGCATGTATCATTTAATTAAAAAAATATAAAAAGATGCTGATCACTAATTGTTAGGAACATGCAAATTAAAACCACTAGTATCACTTCACACTCATTAGAATGGTTATAATAAAAAACACCACCAACAAAATAATAGAAAATGACAAGTGTTGGCAAGAATGTGGAGAAATCAGAACCCCTGTGCATTGCTGGTGGGAATATAAAAGGTACAGGAATAGCACTGTGAAAAACAATATGTCAGTTCCTCAAAAAGTTAAACATACAATTACCATATGATCCAGCATTCCACTTCTGGGTCTATACCCAAAAGAACTGAAAGCAGAATTCGAACAGATGTTTGTACACCTACATTCATAGCAGCATTATTGACAATAGCCAAAGGGCAGATGCAATCTAAGTGCCTGTCCATCCAGGGATGAATGGATAAACAAAATATGGTAAATACATACAATGAAACATTAGCTTTAAAAAAGAAAGGAAATTCTGACACATGCTACAAAGTAGATAAAATCTTGAGGACATTATGCTAAGTGAAACAAGCCAGACACAAAAGGACAAATACTGTATGATTCCATTTACATGAGGTACCTGGAGTAGTCAAATTCATAGAGACAGAAAGCAGAATGGGAGTTGCCAGGAGCTGGAGGGGCATAGGGAATGGGGAGTTAGTGATTAATGGGTACAGTCCAGGAAGATAAAATTGTTCTGTAGATGGACGGTGATGGCACAACAATGTGAATGTACTTAATGCCACTCAATTGTTCACTAAAAAAATGGTTAAATGGCAAATTTTATGTTGTGTATATTTTACTACATTTTAAAAAGAATACACAAAAGTAGAAAATCTGAAAAGAGCTAAAGCAAGTAAAGAAATTGAATTAGAATATTAAAAATTTTTTCACAAAGAAAAGCCCAAGACTGGATGGCTTCACTGATGAATTCTATCAAACCTTTAAAGAAGTACTAATTCTTCATATGCTCTTGCGGAATATAGAGGAGCAGAGAACATTTCTCAACTTATTCTATGAGAACAGTATTACCCTGATACCAAAGCCAGACAAAGACATCAAAGGGGACCACAGACCAATATCCCTTATGAATATATGTGCAAAAATCCTCAACAAATTTTAGCAAACCAAACTCAGCAACATATACAAAGGATTATATACCATGACCAAGTGGGATTTATCCAAGGAATCCAAGAATGCCTGAACACTCAGAATTCAATTAAGGTAATACATATTATTAATATTAAGGACAAAAACCATATGTTCACCTCAACAGATGAAGGAAAAGCATTTGACAAAACCCAAGGCCCATTTATGATAAAAACACTCAACAAACTGATAGAAGAGAATGACCTTAACTTGATTAAGGGCATCTATGAAAAACCTACAGTTCATATCATACTTAGTAGTGAACAAATGAATATTTTACCCCTAAGATAGTGAAGAAATCAAGAATGCCTGCTTGTACCACTTCTGTTCAACATTTTACTGGAGGTTCTGGCAAGTACAATTATGCAAGAAAAAGCGAAAACATCAAGAAATTTAAAATGAAAACAAATGTCTACACAATAATAGCCAAAAAAGTGGAAACAATCCAAATGTCTATCACTTGGTGCAGGAATAAATAAAACATAGACTATCCATACAGTGGAATGTTGCTGAGCAATAAAATGGGATGAATTGATACATGCTACAATGTAGATGAACCTCAAAAGTATTACACTAAGTGAAAGAAGTCAGCCACAAAAGACCCCATGTTGTATGAGTTAATTTACATGAAATGATCAGAAAGGGCAGATCTGCAGAGACAGAAAGTAGATTAGTGGTTGCCTGGGGTAGGAATGGGGATTGAAGCACCTTTTTGGAGTAATGGAAATGTTCTAAATCTGGATTGTGGTGATCATTGCATAAACTCTGCAAATTTATTAAGTCATTGCATTTTACCCTTTAAATGCATGAATTTTATGGTATGTAAATTATCCCTCCATAAAGCTATTTAAACAATGTAAAAAAGGTAACAATAATAATAATATCCTTTACATATTAACACTACTGCTTTTTACTATTTCCACGTTCTGGAAAAAAAATACGGGAAGGCTTATCAAACTAGAACATCTAATTATGCCTTCTTTTATTTTAATGGAACAGAAAAACGTAGAAATATTGCAGTTAGAAAAAGAGAATCTCTGCTTAAGCCATAAATTTGAGAAATGGATTAGGCATGACATTTTATTATTCACCTCCTCAACCCCTTCATAAACATGAGTGATGAAAAATAAACTACCTTAAGAGCAAAAAAGGTGTTAGTTTTACAATTCCTATTCAAGAATTGCTTTCTTGAACATCATCTGTCTGATTATCTTTGAGAGAGCTAAAGTTCATTCAGTTGTGCTTTCAATAAATTTAAATATTTTAGATCTTTAAGGCATTTCCTTCAGATTTATGGGCAATCAGGGACAATTTAAACCTACTGTTTTTCTCACAGTGAAGTTCCACCACACAGTTTTTAGTCTTGCTCACTGAAGGGCTTTCAGGCTGGCTCCTTTCTCCTCCTGTCTTCTCTGTTCCCCCTTCCTGTCCTTTCTGTTCCCACTCTTGCCTTTGTCTCATGCTCTCTGCAAATTCTGACATCCAGCCCTTTCTTAGCCCTGCCTGACGTGTCAAATCCTAGCTTCATCTCACTGGCCATCTTTTTGGGGAGTGTGGGGGATCCCCTCTGCTACCTACCCACACTTGCCCAGCTGCTTCTCCAATCTGCTTGATCCCACAATACCATCAGCCTAATTCCTACCTCCATGCACAGCATTTTCAAAGAAACACCATAGATCTTTCACAAACTTCCTTTTAAAGACTCTTAGATCACTAAATTTTTATCTGAAGAAATTTGTTCCCCTTTGTGGTACATCTTCCTATATCCATAATCGATACTCTGGGGACATTTTATTAAATATGGCCAAAGTCTATAGCAGATGGAGAAGGTGTCAGGATAGACGAAAGAAGAAAGTTCCATGTGGAAGACAAATTGTAACAGTAAAGAAACAGCATCATAGTCAAAGGGCAGGGAAATGTAGTCTCCTATACTAATAGTATGATGGAAAACTAGTGGGCAATTTGGCCCTATATGATAAAATTTTAAGAAGGCCTATTGATGGATATAATTAAATACATTTTTGACCATTACATTACAAAAATACTTGAGCCAGTGCCCAGTGATATTTGTATATCAGGACATTCACTGCAACATTGTTTGAATTGTACAGTAAGCCCACTAAGCTTTATGTTCCATACGGGCAGGGAATAAATCTGTTTTGTTCACTGCAGTACACCCAGTACCTTGAGCAATGCCTAGCACAGAGGAGATGTTCATGAAGATTTGTTGAGTAAATAAATGAATGATGATGGAGATCTGAGGGTTGGTTTATGCCTATATTCCTCTTGGTGTTTAGCAAGCCAGGAGCAAATTTTTCATGCAGAATGGCTAGTTTTTAATGAGTTTGGTGGCCATGACTCACCCTTAACCACTGTAAGCTGTTCTGCAAATACACATTGCTGAGCACCAGAGCAAATGGCAGAAGGATTCGAGTACTCAGAGCAAACCAGTCACAAAACAAATGTGCTATTGCTGTTAAAATACGAGTAATGTGTTGTAATGTTTGTATTAGTAGAACAGCCTTCTCGCTTTGCTGATTAACCACAGTTAATTGTTTTAATCCAATTATTATTATTGAAAAAATCTGTCATCAGCATACTTTTCTGCCTTGGTATATTTACTCTTTAGAGTAACAATTTTGGACTGTGAAATACCCAAGAGTAAAATATCCATTTTTATTGCAAAGCACTACTGAACAGGTATGTAACTTGGCCTTATGTCACACACGGCTTTTCAGAGTTAGCAGAAATCACGAAAGGAAAAAAAACCTATCATATTGAGGTTGTGATAAAATATGACCTTTCAAAAGCTTGAAATGACATTACATCATGAAGACACATGAGGGCACTCTAATCAACCAGCAAAGAGAAACAGAAGAGTGAAATCAGGTTGACATTTTAACAATCCTACTGCAATAGTTGAAATCAAGCACTGGTAAAATTTTCAATGCTTGTAATTTATAGCAAGAGATTTTCTGTTCTTGATCCAAATTCCAGGAAGCCAAAAGGATTCTACAACTATGTAAATTGGAGACAGAATCCAACACTCTCAGATCCAAGGTGAGGATTAACCACACCCCTTTCTAATGATTTGTTAAACTGACCTTGGAGATGGTTTTGCCCCTTTCAAGCAAAGATCACCTATATAATCTACAACTGAACTTGGTGTTTTACTTGTCTTCCACTGGGAGCAGTCATGAATTCATACCTTCGCTCCATCTGTTTTCCCAGGAGAAATGGCAAGTTAAAAGTTTCAGGCAGTAGAAATGAAACAGCATTTTGCACAAAGGAGCACAGACCATCGAAGAATATATTTCATGGCATTCTCAAGTTTTTAAATTTGTAAATACAACTACAGCATATAATTTCCGGCATCAAATTCAATAAGTATAGTATAACAAGCATTTAAACGACCTTCCTTTCAGACCTTTGACAAAAGAGCAACAATAACTGCAGAGAGCCATGGATTCTGAGGCAATCAGGCTTACTCACAAAGGATTATCATTAATCTTAAAGTCACATTCAAATTTGTGTCTCAGCAAAATTATAAATAATTCCATGTCATAGATCTTTGGGGTCAAATGTAATGGTTAAAATGGAAAGTGTTAAAACTTTGAATGCCAAGGGTATACTGTGGTTGCATAATAAATCTTTGTTGACTGAATAAGCTAGAAGATTCATTCCATCTCTGGTACTATCTATAGGAAGTACCTACACGTGCTGCATTCTTGAATTGCTTCTTACTATTTTAGTTGATTTAATCCTCACCTGTTTAAATGGCTAGGTTCCTGACCATGATATTTCAAACTTAATTTCTGTCAATGTACTCAGTGTTTTTTGTTCCATGGTCTTTTGATAAGGACCCTGGTGAATCCTAGTTTCTATCCTTAACCGAATTGGCCATCAGGGTATCCAATTAGGCTCAATCTATGCTAATAAAAGAACATGCCCTAAAATGTGCTGATTTAGAAGACACATTTCTTCTAATTTTCCTGTTCTTTCTAAAATGATTATGGCTGATTGAAAACGCCAATGAATTTTCTTCAGTTAAATAAATCTGCCCAAATACTGCATATTATAAATACAGGCAGTTATTAAAATCCTTTCAGTTGGTATCTAAGGAGATATTTAAGTATTACATTAAAATGGCATCCATTGTTTTTGTGTGGGTGTGTGAAAAGCTACCAAGACAGTGATGCCCAAAGTTAGAGAACGTTAAATGGTATCCCACAGCTAAATTTGGACAATACAAAAAAGACTAACTTTAGCACTCAATGCTCTGATATGGGGCCCTTTGGATTATCAAGAAAGTTCCCAAACTTTACTTATTTTTTTTTTTTACCAGTAACCTTCTTAAAATTCTGAATTGAACCAAACTCACATTTAAAGCTAATTTTTAAAATAGCCTTGAGTAAAATTTCTCTTGGTGCATGCTCTACTTTCTTTAAGAGATAACCTAGCATACTACTACAATCCCTGCACTCACTAAGCAACAGACTCTTGAGTCTTGAAGACTTGGGTTCAGATCTTGCACTATCACTTTTAATGTATGTAACTTTAAGCCACTTCATCTCCCCAAAGCTTGCATTTTTTATCTGTAAAATGAGAATACTATCACCTAGATCAAAGAATTAAATGGGACACTATGTAGCGAATACCCAGCCCACTGCCTGGCACATAATAATTGCTCTATAAAATGTAGCAATTATTCCTTTTTACTGTAACAATTATTGTTAACTGTAATTTTTTTTTTTTAAGAGACAGGGTATCACTCAGTAGCAGGGACTACATGTGTGCACCACCATGCCTGGCTACATTGTCCAGGCTAGTCTCAAGCAATCCTCCGGCCTCAGCCTCCTGAGTTGCTAGGATTAAAGGAGTGAGCCACTGGTTCTGGCTTGTTTATTGTGATCTTTTTTAACTTCACCTGTTAATCTTTTGCCAACAGTATTCACAGGCCTTGATAACCCCTCAGAAATTATTTATTGGACTACTGGCCTCAAGAGATCCTCCTGCCTCCGCCTCCCAAAGTGCTGTGCTTATAGGCATGAGCTACCATGCCCAGTCTCCATTGGAACATATTCAAAGTCCCAGAGAACTTTAAAAGCAGGGTCAGTTCAAGGAACTAGAAGATGTCTGATATAATTGGAACAAAGAAAACGGAGCTCTGGAGAGGTAGGCTGGGTTATAGTCTCAGGGCCAAGTCAACCAAGTGAAGACTAAGACTTTATCTAAGGGCAAAGGAAGCTACTGAGGGGGTTTTATGGAATTCTGCAATTTTAAACAACTTCTAATGCAGAGAAGAGAATGGATATAAGAGGGTTAAGACTGAATGAGGGAAACCAGTTAGATGGTCTTGGTGCATTCCAAATGTCAAGCATAAAGAGCCCACACAAAGGCCGTATTAGGGGGACTGGAGAGAAACAGAACCTATTAAGATACCTGCATTTAGGAAGTAGAATTAACAAAATGTGGTCATAAGCTGTGCAAGGGAGGGATAGTGTGGAAAGTCGATCTCAGAAACAAGAATATACTCAATAAAATGTATTTTTGTTTCACAATATAAATTTAAAAGCCTATTCCTGCAGGTCCAGGATTGGAAAAAAGAAAAAAATAATAAAAGAAATTATAATTAAACATAAAAGCTGACCACACATTCCTAAATCAGTATCCACAGAAGGATTTATTCCAATCCTTTCGGGGGCATGACACACAGGTTTAACTCACTGAGCAACAATGCTTTTGAAACCACTTTGTTATGTTGATAGGAATCCTGCATTATGGATTTTTTTTTTTTTTTAAGAGACAGGGTCTCACTCTGTCAATGCAGGCTGGAGTGCAATGGTCCGATCATCACTCACCACACCTCGAACTCCTGTGCTCAAGCGATCCTCCTGCACACCACCACGCTCAGGTAATTTTTAAATTTTTTGTAGCGATGAGGTCTTGTTATGTTGACCAGGCTGATCTTGAACACCTGGGCTCAAGTGAGCCTCCACCTCTGCTTCCCAAAATTCTGGTATTACAGGTGTGAGCCACAGAACCCAGTCCCCAGATCATTTATCTATCAACCACCAAATGAGTTTTAGTAAGTAATACATGATTTGAAAGTGAAGAAGGATGGAGTATCGATAGAATAATTCCTTTTCCTAGAGGCATCTTTTGGTTCTTAATGGAAAAAAATAATTTTCTACTTTTTTCCTTTTTTCTCTTCCATGCTTTCACATCTCTAAATAAATTAAGCAGGAGGATTTTATAAGCAAACCAAAGTATATGTAAAGTAAATCCTGGTTTTCTGGTACCCTCAGAAATGAGTTTTCATGGAAAAACTGTTTCATAAATCTCTGCTTTCTTAAACTGAACACACCGAATGTGATTTATCCCATACTGAGGACACAGGGTCTGTGTTCCAGCCATTAAGGTAACAAACTCTTTGGCTCCTATATGCTGAACCCTTTTCACGGAAGCCCCCGACTTACTTATCCTTATCTGTTCTAGAGTCACCTTTCCAGAAAGCTGTCCCTGACCTCACCAGTGATCATCTGTCCTCTCAATTCCCAAAGCACTTTAAACACGCCTCTCTTTTACCAAGAACACAGTGAATTTTAATTTTCACTTGCTTTTCTATCTTTTTCATTAGATTGTATGCTTGTTAAGGGTAAGGGCTATGACTTTCAATTCTGCATTCTTAAAAGTTTAGCACAATTGACCCAAAGGCAAATCGTTATTCTCAAGGTTTACTGACTTCTATTCTTCCCCTTACATAAATGGTCTTATATGAAGACAGTTTTGGAGCTGAATTCACTTTTAATACTTTCTCTGACTTCTCAGAAAACAGCTGACTTTGCAGAGTGTATTCCTCTAGCTCGGGTGATTATCAAATGGGGACAGGTGGGTTGTGTGCTTTGGAAAAGCATACTTAAATAACCACACAAATGGAAAAAAGGAAAATAAACCTTTTGTTTTTGTATAAAAGTTACAGAAAGTAAAGCCTGGCAATAAATTGGCTGCAGGAACATGAGTTTTAAAAGACTGAGTAACAGCATCTCACACCTGCTTTTCCACTCTATGCTATTATTCATTTTAATAGAGTTGGAATCAATTAACTTGGATCTGTGTGCACAATAAGAGTAAAATGGCTGAAAACAAAGGTCTAAGAAGCTTTCCTATAAGCCAAGTGTTTGAGCTTTGTGATGCAGATTTCTCCAGGTAGATAATGGCATTCTTCATCTAACCTTGGCTCATGCAATCTCTACAGTCCTAAAATGGAATGCCTTACACTTCCTCTCTGCCCATCCAAATCCTACACGGGGTTTAACACTCAGATCCTCCAAGATCACACCCTGAACTCGTCTTTCTCTTAATTCCAAGGGCAGTTAGGAGTCTATATGACAGAGTATTTAATAAGTGATTAGGTTCTTCCGGATATTTTCTACTCTTGCTCATATCTAACCAAAGTCTCAATAACGGTAGGGAGACAGGCTACTCAAGTGCCAATCGAGCAGAAAGAGGTTGGTACCAACCTATTATAACACTCAGGTGGAAGCTGAGAAACAAGTCCAAACCTAGTTCATAGTGCCCAACCTTACTTAGTTCGTGAAGAAATGTGCAAGAGTTAACCTCTTGTCTGACCAAACGAACCCGCCAATGAGTGAAAAAGACCTCTTGGCAGATAGGGGACGGGGTGGGGCGACAGGAGAGGAAATTCAAACCTCAGCAACAAAAAGCAGCTTTCCTCAGCCCACTCCACTTCCCATCCCAGTTCCCAAACTTTGCCACCCCTCCTGTGCGACAGTTCCCTGGCAAACGTGGAAACGAAGAGGTACAAAAGAATATGGCACCACCTTTGCCCTCTGACCTAAGAGCAAAAACTCACCAGTTTCATATTGGACTTTTAGTTGCTCAAAAACAGTCACTGAACTCCACACACGCCCGGGAAGCGTCTTCCGGTTCAATCTCCGGCACCTGCCCGCCAAGAGCATCGCGGGACTTGCAGTCTTTCGTCCTCACGCCCCTTCCCAGGGGATCACGGGAGATGTAGTCTCCCCTCCAGGCATGATGGGAACTGTGGTCGTCTTTCCTTTTCCCCCCTTTCCTCTCTGAACGCCTGCTTCCGTCAGCTCAAATTTATCCCCGCCGCCAATTCATCCTCCCTATCCACCCCAGCATGATATCATGTCCCCCATATGGGCCTGCCACCCGTGGTATTCTGGGATGTGTAGTCCCAACGGCTCCAGCTCTCCTTTCCCCTCCTCCCTGAGGGAAGGGGGACGCGCGCGGGACATGCCGGGAGCTGTAGTTCCCTGGGGCCTCTAGGCGCCCGGCCCGCGCTTTTACTCAGGGGAGGCAGGAACTACAACTCCCAGGGATGCCCGGCTGCAGCAGGTGGGAGCGGGGCTGTTGATATCAATATGGCGGTTGTCAGCCAGACAAAGACAGTCAGTCTGATGTGATTGAGACAAGGGAGGTTTTCAGGGGGAGACTGGGAGATAGGGGCCTCCCCTCCCCCTTCTCCTCTTCCTGCGCCGGCCTCCACCCCTCCCCAGTCCCCTCCCGACGGGCGCCCCACGCGGAAGATACCCCTCCCCCTCCCGCTGTCCCTCCTCCCTACCTCAGCCCTTCGTACTGGGACGTTGGGGAGGGGGCTGTGCCGGGCGGAGAGAACTCAGCAAGGATTCTGAGGTGAGTCGAGCGGTTTTGAAGCCGGACTACCTCAAGTCTCTTTCCTCACTTCTTTCTCTTCACTTTAAAAACATTTTTTTTGAGGATTTTTTGGGAGGAAGTGAGCGGGCGCTGGGGATGGGTCTCTTGAGCGGCCCGATTGCGAGAGGGGAGGAAGCGGGGGGCTTCCGACGGGGCGACCCGGCGCGGGGTGTGGGGTGGGGCAGTTGGTGGGGGACGGTAGTCGGAGGGCGTCGACTGCTCCCCAACTCTTTTCTCCTGCTTCCCTCCACTGTGGGTGGAAGGGTTGAATCCTGGAGGTTTGCGGGGGGGGCGGCGTCTCCGTTTGGAGTTTGGGAAACTGGGAGGTGATTTCGAGGTGCATCGGTTTGTCTGGGGTGTAGAACTGTGTTTCCAACTGGGTGACGTGTACTTGTGTGCTCTGCCCGTCTCGGAGAAATGTCCCCAGATAGGAAGTTGGGTGGCTAGAGCCGTAGCTGCGCCGGGCCTGGGCTGAGCAGCGCGCGGGAGGTCTCGGTGCTGGACGCTTGGCCGGCGCCGTGGGGCGGGCCGGCGGGGTCGGCAACTCGCCCGTGTCCCGTCGCCCGCTCGCTCCCCGCCGCCCGCCTCCCCCGGACGGATCCCCACCCCACGCTCCAGACGGGAGCATCGGAGAGACGGTGTGGTTTGAGGATGGATTTTTGCCTCCCGAAGTAGGTAGATAGGTGGGAAAAGAAAAGTGTTTCTTAGTATTTTATTCCGGAACCGTGTTTTGGTTACACTGTTGGGGCTACTTGGAAAGGAGTCCTCCACCCACCTTCACCCCGAAACAGTAGGTAGCAGGTATCTTGTCGTCTTCGTGTTAAATAGATTAAGTAATTACTTAAGGTTTGGGGGCGTGGGTGGGGGTCGCGAGTGCTGGATTGGGTACGCACCTCTGTGTGTCTACGAAGGAGACGGAGTGTCTGTTGTGTATCTTGAGATAGGGCGACTTCTGTTCGTAGTGGGAAGAACTGTTGGAGATTATTTGGGGCGGGGGGTGCGCTGAAAGGCGCTGCTAGTGTTTTTCTTCTACTCCACCCTGTTCTGTCTCGCATTTGCCTGAAAGCCGGTGTGGAAGAGTGAAGAGGCATTGGGTGAGTGAAGGGAAGAATGCAGTTGGCTTTAAAGAGACTACACTATGTGAAGTTGAATGGTGTAAAGTGATTGCTGTCTTTATTTATGCTGAAGCTTTAAAAAAGAACCTCACGTATCTTATAGAGTAACGTGACTAGTTCATTTCTGTGGGATTCTGCAGGTATAGAAACCTCTGCCTTCCCTTTTCCTTCCTTCCTTCCTCCTTTCCTTCCTTCCTTCAGTCCTTCCTTTATTGGCATAGTACATTTCTCTTCCTGATGAACATAATACCTCCTGTGCCTTTTTATTTAGTTTGTGCTAATATAGTTGTGCTTTTTGTGGTTTTACTGTAAAATGCATCATTAGATGTATTTGTTGTTATTTTGCATTTATGCCGCAAGTAATTATCACATCAGGATTGCAGTGCTTTGCATTAAACTTATTTTAAAATTGCACAGCTAAGTTGCTAGATGCTAGATATGTCAAGTTTGGAAAATCTGAATTCTGATTTTTTTTTTTCAATTTTCAGTTAGAGTTAAAAAGGGAAGAGGATTGCAACATCTCTTGTTTCTCACAGTCTTTAATATTTAATAACATTATACTAGGAGACTTTAAGATCACATATTTTGTACTTCCTTCAATCTGAACTGTAAGTTTTTCAATAACCCTTCTTTTGTGACAATTTTTTAGTGTAATAGACTCTTAAATTGACATAATTTCTATTTAGACTGCTAAGAATGTAATATATTTACATATTTGGCTCCAAACTTATCAATTCTTGAATTTGCCACCTATCAATAAGGGACCTTTAGATTCTATAAAAACTGAAAGCCACATAGGTACAGTATGCAATTTTATAGTATATTTTATAACCTTTGATTTGAAATTTCTGCTGTGGGTCATTCACACAGATAAGGGGACTGTAAGCATGAGGTAGCATGTATATTTTGATTGACCTGAATAGAAAAAAAATATTGATGTGTCTTCTAAATCTCAAATTTAGAATATAGAATATGTTGATCCAAAACTGAACCTTTAGTTTGTTATAGACCTAGATTTTCGCAATTATTTGTTTTAAGCTTGTATCTTAACCTCTGAAACATTACTTTGCAAAAACTGGAGAAAAATCCTATGTAACTAAGCAATGGAATGTTTTGTTTTTCTGAAACATATTGTGATAGGTATAGAGCTTTAAAATGTTTAATAATTATTTTAGAAATAAACTCAAATGTTTGTAAGAGCTGGAAAAATAAGAGTATTTTCTCTTCCACCTACCTTTACCTCAAATTTTCTTTTTGTTTATTTGTTTGTTTTTTCCTATGGAAATGCAAAGTTATTTACTGGGAAAGCATTCATTAAACTTTTTCTGACCAGTAGTGGGGTCAAAATCATTATGTGTAAACCAAATATATTCCTTGCATTCCTTGGGATGATTCTGTTGCATTTTAAGCACTGGGCATTAAAATGATGTAAAGCCTTTACTGCAGGTTAAAGCATAAAACATTCTCAGCATGTGGAAGTCATATGGTTTACAAAAAAATACAAAACCAGGACATTGGTGTCTGCCCAGCTTAAAATTTTATCCCACATCTGTGAAAGACACATTTATTTTAATGTGATCACTTCTAAGCATGTCACCTATGTTATGAGAAATTGAAAATCTAAACTGTTAACTCATCTGTTGCTAGTTTAGTGTAGTGCATATAGTGAACGCTATTTGTGGTCACACATTTGCTTCAAGGAAAGGAGCCTTTGCTTTATGTTGAATGCCTTTAGTGAAGCTTCATTTTTACCTCTGTATGAACAGACTTGTGCCAACTCTTCAGTTACAACATGACTGATAGAAACAATAGCTCAGTGTTGGTAACTTACAAAATATATTGCAACAAATCTCTCATTGTTTCATTATTTAAAAAATAGAAGTGACCAGTTTATGGCAATTTTTGGCATATGGCAAATGGCAGATGTTGATTGGAATTGCATTGCTTCTTTCAGTAGATGTTGACTACATTGAGAATATTCATGCTTAATTTGTTCATTTTGAGTCTCCTGTACATTATATTCAGTCCATCCCACAGCTGCCATGTTTCCTGTTAAAGCACGTTCGTGTTTTCTGTTCATTTCATTGCAGCTCTTCTGTTATATTTTTCATGCAGCTCTTTAAACTTGAATTATTTCTTTTGGGAATTAAACATTTATTGTAGAATGTTATTTGTCATAAATGAAAGTTGATATACTACTCAACTTTTTAAAAATGTGAACGTTTATAGATAAAAGTGCTCATTGAAAATATGTTGGTTTTGTTTGTTTTGTGAACCCGCTTTATTTAGTATTTTGGCTTCCGGAATTAATTTTATAGCTCACCTTGCTATTCTTTGGGTAGACTTTTCTGTTAACAATTGGCTTTTACTTCTCACTTTAGAACTTCAGTTTGTTAAAAAAACTGTTATGAATGGAAAGCACAGCTAATGTACCTTTATATTTGTGTGTGTATGTATATATGTGACATTGGTATGTATCTATCAGACATACAGCCCATAAAAAATTTTGAATCTGAGCCACAAATAGCAGGGGATTCAGAACTTTGGCTCAAACTAGAAACCAAAGAGTAACTACCACCACATGCTGTCCACTTTATAGAAGCTGTGGAGATTTTTCAGTATCATTCTAAACTATTATTTTAATAGGTTTTGCCAAAATACAGTTCTGTCAGAATGAAAGCTATCAATATTGGAATTTTTCTCAAAATAGTATGATTAATAATATTAAGTAATATGTGACTTGGATTCCTAGGTGCGGCTGTCCCCCAGATGGCCCTTGCTGCACTTAGGGCCCATCAGAGGTGCAGAGTTAAGATTTTTCTGTGTGTTTATTTGATGTAAAAGTTTTAGAGTGTATTTAAACCAGTATTTTAGGTATAATAACTCACTTTCTTTAACTTAAAATGAAACAAGTTGGAAATTTACTATAACATTGTCTTGGACACTTTCCAAGAGCATTTAGTTACTGGAAGGGCCCTGGCCTTAGCATAGTTTTTGCCCTCACAGTGGTAATAAGGTTGAAGTTACAGTAAATTTTTCCAGTGGTTATTATAATCTTCATGCAGTGTTTTATAGATCCTTAGGCTATAAGGTTAGTGTTTTTTTTTTTTTTTAACGTTTGCAAACAAAGGAAGAAAAGCTAATAGTAGTCTGGTTTTAGCTTTGAAGTGATCAATTATTTTAATTTTTTTCACTCTTAAAACAGGTGACGCCAGACTCCTTCCTTTTAGATGATAAAATAATTCTAATCCACTCAAAGGGCATTTACGTTTTTCTTTTTTAGAATGCTGATTATGATTAAAATATTACTAATCTCTGAATACTGGCTATATTCTCTAGCTGCCTCTGTGTTTATCTTATGTCTAGTGATGGTCTACATGTGGTGTATTGAAAACATTTAATAGCTGTCATTACCATATGTATACATATTAAACAATGAGTATGGAGTTGCCAAGCAGCAATAACCTTTATGTATATAGTTACAATTTTTATAGAAGCTAAGTCAAATGCTGTGAGTACTGCTGAAATGAGGATGACTTAAGTATGAACCAATCTGGTTTAAGATTTTGGTAAGGTAGTAGTATTGTTAAAACATGAAACTGTTGGCTTGGGTCTACTCAGTCAAGCCTTGAAATTGTCCTCATTCCCCATGGAGTCATAAAGTCAAGCTGATTTTGTACTCTGTATACATTGGTTTCTTTTCATTCTATTGCTATTCCCTTAATTCAGGCCTTCATCATTTCTGGCTTACTGTATCAGTCTCTTAACTAATCATATTGCTTAAAGTTTTTTTTTTTATTAATTATTCTACACTCCTACCTGGGGTATCTTGCCAAAATAAAATGTGAATTTGATTGTCAGACAAACTTTGTCTGTAATCCTTCAGTGGCTGTCCAGACTTTCAGATAAATCCAAACTTTACAGTCATTCTACCTATGTCGAAATCCTGGTTCTGTCACTCACTCACTGGCTATGTGATCTTGGGCAGGTCATTTAAAATGTACCTCTGTTTCCCCAGTTATAGAATGGGGATAAAAATAGTACCTACTTCATAGGATTATTGTGAGCCCGTAGAATGCTGGGAAGTCCTCAGAATCCTTTTAACATATTATGGATTGACAGGAAGTTGCAAAAATAGTAGAGAGGGCACTGTACCTTTCATCCAGTCTCCCGTATTGGTTACATCTTCCATAACGTTAGTACAATATTAAAACCAGGAAATGGACATTGGTACACTGTGTGTAAGTTCTGTGCCATTCTATTACATGTGTAGAGTGTGTAACCACCACCAAAATCAAAATACAGCACTGTTACATCACCACAAAGATAGAATAATTCCCCTCTTTATAAGGTCTGTTGTTTTTAGTATAGCTAAGGAGAAAGATGCCAATTATTGGATCACTAATTTCACTCTTTTGCCTTATGTAGAACAGTCATGCACCACCCAATGATGTTTTTGTCAACTATAGACTGCATATATGACAGTGGTCCCATAAAGTTATAATACTCTATTTTTCATGTATCTTTTCTATGTCTAGATACACAAATACCATTGTGTTATAATTGCCTACGGTATTCAGTACAGCAACGTGCTGTATAGGTTTGTAGCCTAGGAGCCATAGCTATACCATCTAGGTTTGTGTAAGTATACTTTATGATGTTTGCACAACAATGAAATTGTCTAATGATGCATTTCTCAGAATGTATCCCCATCATTAAATGATGCATGTCTGTATTTCAGAAATTCTTTTGGCACATCTTGAAAGTTTTTATGAAAAATTCCAATTAAATTTTCTTGTTATAAGAATTTAAATATTGGCAAGCTTTGTTTAAATGAGGAATTATAATTTTAGTACCCATTAAACTTTTCTAGTAAAAGTTAACAGTAATATAGAAAATTTCGGCAAATGTGGAAGATTTCAGTGAATTCAAGGCTAATATGATCTGTTTCTTGCCAGTGAGGTTATGTTACAATCTGTATTAGGTAACCAAAATTTTATAGCTATTGTGACATTAGTTTGGCCATTGACATTGTTAATGCAAACTTGTCAGACTGATTGTTTGTGAGCTCATGTCATAGTTTTATTTTGGACTTGTTGCAAGGTAACTAGATCCAAAGAAAGTCAGCTCAAAGACTGTTTTCAGGGAAAGGATCTTTACAGAAAAAAGCGGGGGCTGGTTCTAAATGCTATTATTGTTAGTTTAGGTACAAGAAAGGATGACTAAGTTAAATGCTAGTTACAGGGTTGGTTGTAGTAACACTTTGGTGTCCCTTTATCAGCTGGGTGGGTTATAAAGCCTGCCTTCAAAGATGAGGTTGTTAACCCAATATACTATGGATTATTATACACAACAACAGAAGTCTGCTTTTAACAGGGTAACAAAATATTTTCAAATATATTAACAGAAAAGATAGAGCACGTGATTTTTGTCTCCTCTAGGTTCGAGACAATTTTTTGTCAACACTGTGATAATTTGCTTTGGGGAAAAAAGACCAATTAAAGTTTAATTCATTTCGTTGGCAAGAATATGATAGATGTTGATGATACTTCTGATAAATCAGATTCACATTTGCAGAGCTTTTTTGGTTACCTGTGATTTCAGTTTCTTCCTAGTACAATTTTTTTTTTCTCTTTGGATTTATCTGTTCCCAGCTTTTTATTTGTCTTGGTGTATTAGGTTGTTAAGTATGACATGTCCGATTTCCTTAAGTACTAAGTTTGACAGTTGATATCTCAGACATTTCACTTTGACACTTCTTGTTTTATTTTTATTGTGAAGGTACATCCTCAGTCTTTCAAACACATGTTGTGGCTTGTGATTATCTTTCACATTTTTTTAGAGCAATTTTTGTGAAACCACAGATAAGTAAAAAATTCATGTTATTGTTGAATATGAGTTCCATCATGGAACCAATGCAGCACAGACAGCTCGAAATATCAACGAAGTGTTTGGGAAGGATGTGGCTAATGAACGCACAGTGCGTCGATGGTTTGAGAAATTCCGTTCTGGTGATTTTAATCTTGAAAATGAGACATGTGGGTGACCTAAGACCAAGGTGGATAATGATGAGCTAAAAGCTGTAGTGCAAGCAAATCCATCCCAACCTACGTTTGAATTAGTAGCAAAGTTTAATGTTACTATTCCAACAATATTGGACCATTTGAAACAAATGGGCAAGGAAGGTACAGAAGCTGGATAGATGGGTTCCATGTGAATTAAATGAGTGTCAGAAGAGAAATCGTCTCAAAGCTTGCCTTTCTTTGCTGTCACAACATACAGGTGAACCATTTCTACACCGTATTGGGGTTGCCTTGCAAAAGGCTTGGCCTGTCTCTGTTGGCCAATCTTGGCTGCTTCATCGCAAGCATTCTCATCATTTCATCCAATTAGTTGCAGTAGACATCTGCTGCAATCAATTGACCAGGTTTCTTGAAGCTGTAGTGGATAATACCAGTGCTGGACCACCAAACAGACACCATTAGCTTTTTTTTTGATGAATATTCGGTTTTGGACTGTGTTTCGGCACTTCATCTTTATCCAACCATTGTGCCAAATGCTTGCGACTGGCAAAGAGAATCCATTTTTCATCACACGTCACAGTATGGTTTAGTTTTCATTTCATGTATATGCATTAGATTCCTAGTTGAAGTGTAAGGTTCTTGAGTTTCCTGCTGATTTGCCCCCTCTGTGTTCTCTCCCCTCCCCCTTTCATTTTCACAGTTCATTATTCTCATTTATCTAACCAATATTGAGTACATTATTATGAAAGTAAGATGTAGGCCTAGGCTTTAGGAAGCTCATAGTTTGGTTTTGATAGGATCAGAAAGAGTACTGAACCATGAGAAACAGATCTCAATGCTGTACATGGGTTATTCTTGCTTCAGTAATTTCTCTGATCCAGTACCCTCAGTATTGGATAGGTTGCTACATCTAAATTCCTGACAAATATTTTTGGCTGTAGAATCCTGGTACCAGTGACTGTGATTAGCAATGATCAGATAAGTAAAAGTAAGGTAGAAATTTTAGGTTCACTATCTTGTGAGGATAAACTCCTTCCCCCCATTCCTCCCTTACCAGGATAGCAGGAGTTCTAGGGACTTCAATTGTTATTATAAAGTTGTTACATTGAAAAGAATCTAAGCAATAAAGAAGTATATAAAATAACAAGTGTAGTTATACACTCCTTTTCCCAAAACACTGGGTATTCTTGTCTGTTGTGCATAGCTAACCCAAAGCATAGTGTCTTGAAACAACAATAATTATTTTGTTATTCTCTGTCAGGGTTCTGCAGGTTGACGAGGCCCAATTAGGTGGTTCTCACTTGGAATCTCTCATGCAGTGGCGGCCTGACAGTGCTGGGGCTGGAGTTATATGAGCTAGCTCACTCTTCTACCCTCTGCTCAGTTGGGGAAGAACATAAACAGCTGAGGATGGGGACAGCTGTGGCATCTCCTAGTCTCTGTGTGGTCTTTCCAGTGTTGTGGTTTTAGGGTAGCTGGACTTTTTACCTAGTGCCTCAGAGCTCCAAAGGCAGGATTTGGAAAGTTAAACAATGTTCAGATACTGAGAATTCTACAAATGTAATGTATCCTATAAATGTAATCAGAAAACCGCATAAATACACAAATAACTTTTTATACAGTGAATTCTGTTTTAATGTAAACCTGATTATTTTTTAAAATCTCATTAAGCGTTAACTCAGTCATGCTGCTCTAAGTAATCTCTTATCCTCTGATCTTACAGTTTCTCTAGATAAAGAAATCACCATCATTAGCGATAAGTGCAGGAAGGAATTGCTAACATTTCCCCCCACAACTACAGAAATAGTAATTAAAAACTTTAACAAGCATATGTTAATTCAGCTTAATCCTCTATCTCTGAGAAGATTAACCATCTATTCAGGTTAGATTTCCCACCGGGTATTGGTTACTGGATAATTCATAAGGGTATCTAAAACGTCTGTTTCTGGACCTCTCTGATTAATCTCTAATTAAATTCTAAATAACATCACTTTTATTAGGCAGTGAGTCAGCCTGAATAAATTTTTGTAGCCAAAATTATGCATATATTCTGAAAATGCAGATAATCAAAGCTGAAAAAAAATGTACTAGTAATACAAAGATTGGAAATGTGCTAGAATCCAGTCTTTGGTGAAAATTGAGATGCTGGGTTTAAGTATTTTAAAGAAGTTTAAGAAATGTTTTCGTAAAAGGCAGAAGACTGGCCAATGGGGTTTAATATACAAAGGTCCAAATGAAAGTAATCCAGAACTAGAGTTCATTATGGAAGTCAGTCTGCTTAAAATAGAGTTGTTAAATAGGATAAGACCAGTTGGTAGTAGCCTTCCAAGCACACACACAAAAATATGATTAAATACATTCATGAAAGAGACTGAAACCCAACAAAATAATTTAGTAATTTCTAGACAGATAAGGCTTCCTGATTATCCCAAACACCCAAAGATCTCTAAAATTCCTATACCAAAGCATATAAATCAAGAGTGAAGAGCATTATTCTCTTTTGAGGGCCACATTGGCATTGCCTCTGTTCTTTCTTCTCCTTCATACCCTCACAAAATCCTACCAATTTGGGGCAAAACAAAATTGATTTGAAATGTAAAATTATCTTATGCTCTTAGGTTTTTTTTGTTTGTTTTTGCTTTTCTGTGTGTGGGTTTTTGTTTTGTTTTATTTTTTGGTTTGTTCATTTAAGTAAGAAATAGTTTTCAGTGAACTTATTTTGAAAACAATTCAACAACCAAAAAAACCTTAAGTTCCTTATTATTCATGTAGAGAAGCTCTTGGCCAACCTTCACTTAACCAGCTATCATAATCAACCAAAGCTCTCTGGCTAGATTCTCCTCTTAAACCAACAGGGGATGCTAATTAGGCTAATATCTCATACACTCCATTGGGTGCCAACCAAGAGTAGGTTAGTTTGTTCCCCTGTTTATACCAGCTGTTCTTACAATTATGCAGTTTAATTATATATTATCTAACTTAACAAAATAAGAGTGTGAAGAGTTATTTCTATAAAAAGTGTGTTGCAAAAAATAGGTTAAATGTTTTGGTATAATTTAAGGCCATTTACTTAAAAGAAAAATGCTGTTAAATTGGGTATAGGTAAGACTACTGTAAAAGATTTGAGGAAAGTAAAATATTAAGATTTGAGTCACAGATTATAACTGTCTTTTAAGGTCTCCCTCCATTTTAAAGAAATCAAAACTGGAAATCATTAATGATAAATTATGAGTATGGTTTATGCATGCAAATCTGATGCAGAGTGTCAACTCATGGATGTATGCACAAAGAAAAGGTCTTTGCCCTAGATCATGGTTTCTCAATTCCTGGCACTACTGACATTTTGGATGGGAGACTCCTTTGTTGGGGTGGGGAGATACTGGCATATGCAAGGATGTTTAGCAGCATCCCTGGCTTCTCTACTACCCGCTAGACAGTAATAGCACCCCTGTTCCAGTAGTGACAATCAAAAATGTCTCTAAACATTGCCAGACGTCCCTGGAGGGTAAAATCACTCTAGTATACAACCCCTGCCTTATACCAAACAATTGATGAATACGTGTTATGTCTGTATATTTTGATTCAAGTAAAATGTTTAGGTAATCAGTTCTTGATGATTTTTACTATAATCAATTTTTAAAAATTGATTGATCTACTAGTTCAAATTAAGTCATTTAAGATGGCTTTTCCAGCTGGACATGGTGGCTTATGCCTGTAATCCTAGCGCTTTGAGAGGTCAAGGTGGGAGGATCACTTGAGGCCAGGTGTTCAAAGTTACAGTGAAATGGCTTTTCTATACCCAACAGGGAAACAAAAAATAAGCCTTCAACTGATAAAGCACCAAATAAGATACGTTTACTTTATATTCCCATCTCTTCCATATCCCTTTTTGTGATCATGACAGAAGCAGAGTAGGTCCAAGCAAGAAGAGGAGGAAGTAGGAAAGGGAAAAAGATTTAAGAAACAATTCCCAGATGGTTGGGAGAATAGCACAAAAAGGAAGCTTATTATTTCTTGCTTACTTAGTCCTATTCACAGCAATGTTTATTGCAGGCCAATCCAACACCAGACAAGAGGTTCCTATGCATAAATGCCAGAATGCTTAAATGTCCACTAGTTGACTAGTAGATGCATGGTTATAGTAAATTATGGTTCATTCATTTATGATGTTCAAAAAAATGAAGTATGTCTTTATGTGCTGATACCATTATATGCTGTTCAATAAAAATAAATACATTGCAGTATGATACCATTATTGAGTAGGCATTAGAGAGTACAATATGTATATGCAAAAAAAAAAAAAAAATACCTGAAAGGATCATTTGAGCTCAGGAGTTCAAGACCAACCTGAGCAAGAGTGAGACCCCGTCTCTACTAAAAATAGAAAGAAATTAGCTGGACAACTAAAAATATATAGAAAAAATTAGCCAGGCATGGTGGCACATGCCTGTAGTCGCAGCTACTCCAGAGTGGAGGCTGAGGCAGTAGAATTGCTTGAGCCCAGGAATTTGAGGTTGCTGTGAGCTAGGCTGACGCCATGGCACTCTAGCCCAGGCAACAGAGTGAGACTCTGTCTCAAAAAAAAAAAAAAAAAAAGAAATACCACATTTTGTTTGTTCACTAGCTGTTGGTTATTTGGGATGTCTCCAGGTTGGAGAAAATTATGAATAATGCTTATGTGACATTTGCATGCAACTTTTTGTGGGAAAATGTTTTCATTTCTCTTGGATAGATAGCTAGAAATGGAATTGTTGGCTTGCATGGTAAGTTTATGTTTAACTTTTTAAGAAATTGCCAAACTTTTTTACTTTCCCATCAATAATGTATTAGGGTTGCAGTTTCTCCACATTTTTCACAACACTTGTCATTGTTTGTCTTTTTTTATTATAGCCATTTTAGTGGGAGTAGTATTGGTTGCCATTTCTCTAATGACTCATGGAGTTGAGCATGTTTTCATGTGCTTATTATCCATCTATGTATCTTCTTTGGTGAAATATCTATTCAGGTATTTGTCCATCTTATATTGGGTTGTTTCTCCTCGTACAATCCTTACTGAATTGTAAGAGCTCTTTATATATTCTGGATACGTGTCTTTTATCATATGATTTGCAGATATTTTCTCCTAATCTTTTGGTCATCTTTGCTTTCTCTTACTAATGTTTTGAAGTGGGAGCCTTTCAACTCTTGTTAAAATTGATGCTTGTTTCAAAGAATCATGGGGACTAATGAAATGGGAGAACCATACTGTGTTTTTCAGCCTTATGTAGTTCTAGAGTTTGCTTGCTTAGTGATGCTAAATGACCATGTCACTATGTCACCAATATCCTGGTGGGTGTATTAGGGGAGTTGATTTGTCACCATACCACTGACAGAAGTGTCATCTTTTATTGTAATTCTTTCCTTCCTTCCTTCCTTCCTTCCTTCCTTCCTTCCTTCCTTCCTTCCTTCCTTCCTTCCTTCCTTCCTTCCTTCCTTCTTTCTTTCTTTTTCTTTTTTTAAGAGACGGGTCTTGCCCTTTCACCCAGGCTGTAGTGCAGTGACCAGATTATAGCTCAATGTACCTCAAACTCCTGGGTTCAAGTGATCCTCCCACCTCACCCTCCCAAGTATTTAGGGCTACAGATGCACAACATCATGCCCAACTAATTTTTTTTTTTTTTTTTTTGAGACAGAGTCTTTGTTGCCCAGGCTAGAGTGCCATGGCATCAGCCTAGCTCACAGCAACCTCAAATTCCTGGGCTCAAGCAATCCTGCCTCAGCCTCCCAAGTAGCTGGGACTACAGGCATGTGCCACCATGCCCAGCTAATTTTTTCTCTATATATTTTTAGTTGTCCAGCTGATTTCTTTCTATTTTTAGTAGAGACGGGGTCTCGCTCTTGCTCAGGCTGGTCTCGAACTCCTGAGCTCAAACGATCCTCCCGTGTCAGCCTCCCAGAGTGCTAGGATTACAGGCGTGAGCCACTGCGCCTGGCCCCAACTAATGTTTTTAAAAATTTTTTTTGTTGAGACTAGATCTTACTCTGTTGCCCAGGCTGGTCTCAAACTCCTGGCTTCAATTGATCCTCCTGCCTTGGCCTCCCAAAGTGCTGGGATTACAGATGTGAGCCTCTACGCCCAGCCTATTATAATACTGTAAGTGGTTAGGTTTCTTAGTTGGAAGCAACAAAAACTGACTCTGGCTTATTTAATGTAGCAGTAAATTTATTAAATGGATGTTAGGAAGCTCTTACAATTGCTAGGAAGACTGCAGAACCAGACTTGTACAATGAGAGGAACTGTGGGGGCTATTTTCCTGGCAGAAGCCATAGCCAGGGCCATACCACAAATGCAGTCTGGTTAGGACAGCATTACTGTTGTTTGCTTGCTACTGCTGGGACTGGACAGATGCTGCTGCTGCTGCTGCTGCTGCTTGACATTTGTTGCTTTTGCTCCTGAAACTTTTGCTGCAGTGGTTATCTTTATTTAAGAGGGTTCTTTTTGGTTGTTTGTGACACCAGTTCTCAATTCAGAGTGTGAGGCAGGTACATCTGCCTAGACAGTCAGCCTTTCATATCTGTGCGTTCTGTGTCTGCAGGTTCCACATCTGCAAGTTCAGCCAACTTTGGATCAAAAATATTTGGAAAAAATACTAACACAACAATAAAAAATAATACACATAAAAACCAATTCATTATAACATTTATTTACATAGCATTTACATTGTGTATTAAGTATTACAAATAATCTAGAGATAATTTAAAGTATATGGGAGGATATGCATAGGTTAGATGCAAATACTACCTTGTTTTACATATGGGATTTGATCATACATGGATTTTGGTATTCATAGGGAAGCAGTTCCCCAGCAGATAGCAAGGGACTCTTGTACAGATGGTCCCCAGCTCACCATAGTTCCACTTAGAATTTTTTAACTTTATGATAGTGGGAAAGTGATAGGCATTAAGTGGTAACCATACTTCAAAGTTTGAATTTTGATCTTTTCCCATGCTGGCTGTATGCAATATAATATTCTCTTACGATGCTGGGCCAAATCGTCTAACACAGAGGCTCTTTTTAAATAAAATGTCGAATATCTTATTTAATTTGTTGACTATTGTACTGAAAGTGTTCTGAGCACGTTTAAGGTAGGCTAGGCTAAGCTATGACGTTTGGTAGGTTAGGTGTATTAAATGCATATTCAACTTAGGATATGTTCAACTTATGGTGGGTTTGTCGGGATGTGACACTATCGTAAGTCAAGGAGCATCTGTAATCTCTTTCTTAAAGAAACTGGGGTATGAATATTGGCATTTTCAAGCTTCTAAATGAGAGGTAGAGTCTACTGTTTATTAGTGGTAAAGGAAGCTCAAGTGTTTCCCAATGCAAAAAGAAAACACAAGCTCCCTCAACCTCACTTTCCCATCCAGATTCTGCCATATTTCTCTTTTCTTGCTGACAAACACTTCAATCCACCAGAATCTGGTATACACACTCACTAGCCTCCAAAACTATGTTTCACAGTGACACTAAAATTTGTGGGCAAATTTCAGTTTTCTAGTTTGATATCTCAACAGTTTTTGTCAACAATCATCTCTTTTTGAAATACTTCCTTCGTTGGCTTCTTTGATATCCCCGTGTTTTGGTTTTTTTCCTTGTCTCCTGAAGGCTTCTTTTTGCCCTCCAAGTTCCTCAAAGCTCTGCTCTAGGCCCTATTTTCTTCTTATCTGTACATATACTCCATAAGCAGGCTCATTTACTTCCATAGCCTCGTTTACTACTTATAGAAGCTCCAGAGAGAACTTTACATCCAACTAGACATTTCTTCTTGGGTGTCTCAGAGGCACCTCAAAATCACCACTTTTAAAAGCCATACTCAGGTTTTCTCTGTCTCTAGTATTGCTTATTGCAGGAAATGACACTGGCAATCAAACACCTGTTCAAGCTAGAAACCTGGGAATTATCTCTGACTCTTAGTTCCTTCATGCTACATTTTCGAGAATTCATTTCCAAATACCACCTTAATTTCACCATAACTCTCTCTTTCTCCTATAGTCACACTGGTCCAAGCCGTTGTCAATGATGGCCTAGAATGGTTACTGTAAAACCTCCTAATAGCACTCCCTGGCGCTGGGCCTGTCCTCTTTACCCACAGGATAGCCAGATGGACAATGTTATCCTTAAATCTTTAAAACTTTGCCCTTAGGATAAAGTCTAAACTATTTAATGTGCCTTATAAGCCTTTCCAAGATATTTGCACTCACTTATCTCTAGCATTCATTATTACTTCTTTCCTTCTTGCATTTGATATTCCAGCTATACTAACTTCTTTCACTTCCTCTGTTGAGCAAACTTCTTCCTGCCTGTTTTCCCACCTGCTAGTCTCCCTAAGTAGGTGACTTCACCCTCCCACCTCCACTTCACCATTCCATTTCTCCACTCCTCAACCTGATGATGCCCGTTAATTCATTGTGTCTCAATTTAAATGTACTTTCCTAGATTGGGTTTCTTAAATGCTTTTGGAATACTCTGTATTTTCCTTATAATACCGGTTACAATTTATTGTAATTATTTGTCTTTCTTCCCACTAGACTAGAAACTGCATAGGGTCAAGAACCATGCTTAGAGGTTTCTCTCTTTCTCTCTCACCCTCCCTATAGCACCCAGTGCACTACTTGACACATAGTAATTATAAATGCTCAGTAACTATATGTTAAATGAGTAAGAGACACTTTGATCTGTTTTAAAGAGAGATAACCTGCTTGTAAATCAGTAGGACTAATTGAGATAGGTGAGTTCAATGCCTACACCTAGATTAATCTACTTAAAAATATCTAGAATTTTATAAACTTGCATTGTCAAAGAATATATTAGAAAACTGTTGGGACTTATATAGTAAAATCTATGCTTAAGAACTTAAGGATGCAATTATAATTGTGAAATCAAATAGATAACCCATCTGTTAAAGAATGGTCAATGGAAAATTTAACTTACTAATTAAATGTTTTTTAAAAAAATGCCAGATCACAATCATCTTTTCCCACTTTTAACTGTAGAGTTCAACTGTTTTGCTGGAGAAGCAAATGTCTGAACACATGTCTTCAATCTTCTGCTTGATCATAACAAACTTTTGTATAATATTTAGCTTTAGCATCCTTTGAACCACAGTATGACAGGCAGTCATGACAGTTGATGTGGCAATGAAACCTGTTTGACACCCCTAGCCCCTGTAGGGGTTCAGTAATGTTTAATAAGTGAACATGTGGTTTTTCAGTGAATTTCTTTTTTTACTATTCTTAATTCAGTGAGAACCTACTTACTTGTTAGAATTTATTCCACTTTGAGAACAATGTTATACTTGTAATACCTATAATGGACACTAAATACTTTTATATAAACCAATAAGTACATTATGAAAAATGCAAATAGAGTGAATGAACTACAAAAGAAATTCTACACATTTTTATTTCTTCAAAGGTGGCAATAAAAGAAATACTGCTGGATTAGAGCATGAGTATATTTTCAGTTGCAAAATAAATTCTGTGGAAACTAACTTAAATTATAAAAGTGATTTATTTGTTTATGTATCTAAAAACCCAAAAGCAGGGCAGGCTTCTGGCAAAAGTTGATTTAGAGGCTCTGAGGTATCAGAAGTAACCTTTTTTGTAACTCTGTTGTGTTATTTTGTTTTACCTTGCATTGTCATCTTCCTAGAGCAATTCTGTCCAAAGAAATATAATGCAAATCACATTTTAAAATTTAAATATTCTGGTAACTACATTTTAAAAAGTAAAAAGAAAGAGATTAATTTCTTTTCTTTTGAAGAGAGAGTCTCACTATGTTGCCCAGGCTGGAGTGCAGTGTCTATTCACAGGTGCAGTCTCACTACTGATCAGCACAGGGGTTTTGACCTGCTCCATTTCCAACCTGGGCCAAATAACCCCTCCTTAGACAACCTGATGGTCACCTGATCCTGGGAGGTTACCATATTGGTGCCAGACTTAGTGGGGACACTTGATCAGCACAGCACACTACAGCCCAGAACTCCTAGATCCAGGCATTCCTCCTGCCTCAGCCTCCTGAGTAGCTGGGACTATAGACATGTGCCACTACACCCTGAGAAATTAATTTTAATAATAGCTTTCATTTAACTTAGTATGTCCAAAATATTACCATTTCAACATGTAATCAGTGTAAAAATTATTAATGAGATATTTTATATTGTTTTTCATGCTAAGTCTTCAAAATGGGTATTTTACCCTTACAACACATCTCAGTTTGGACTTGCCACATTTCAAAGGCTCAATAACCTCACATAGCCAGCCAATGGCTACTGTATTAGAGAGCACAGTTTTAGTTTCTGCTTCATCTTAAGATTGCCTGTCCTCATTTTCTCAAGTTGGCCACCTGCAGACAGCAGGTTTATGTGTTTCCTTGCTCATATTTTTGGGATAGAAGACAATATATTTTCAGAATCTTTCAAGTAAGGGGAAATTTCTTTCCCAGAATCCCTCAGCAGGTGTCACCATGAGTTTCATTGTTTGTACTGGGCCTTCTGATCCCCTTGATCCCTGTCATTGAGGCCAGGAAGATGAGATGTAGTGAATGGCACATGTTGATCAGGGTCCACCCCTAGGGTATAACCCAAGATCACAAATCCTATGTGAGTCATAAAGAAAAATCATGTAGGATTTTTCTCCTCTGTTTTATTCTAGAAGTTTTATAGTTTTAGGTTTTCCATTTAAGTCTGTGATGCATTTTGAGTTAATGTTTGTAAAAGATTTGAGGTATGGGTCAAGGTTCAATTTTTTCCAGATGAATTTTTGTTCTTGCTCCATTTATTGAAAAGACTATCCTTTCTCTATTTAATTTCTTTGCACCTTTGTTAAATATCAAGTGACCATATTTGTGTGGGTCTTTTTCTGGACTTTCTATTCTGTTCTATGGTTCTTTCTGTCCTTTTTCTAACAACACACTAAATCATTATTGTATTTTTACAGTAAACCTTAAAGTTAGTTAGTGTGAGTCGTCCAACTTTGTTCTTTTTCTAAATTGTTTTAGCTATTCTCATTCCTTGCCCTTTCCATACAAATTTTAGAGTAAGTTTGTTAATATATATATACCAGAAGTTCTTCTAGAATTTTTATTGGGATTGGGTTGGCTTTTGGAGCAATTTGGGGAGAACTGACATCTTAACAATAGTAAGTCTTCTGGTCTGTGAACACTGTATATCTCTCCATTTATTTAGATCATTACTAACTTGTACCTCTCTGCATCAAATTTAACTTGTTTTTATTCAGTCATTTCTCAATTCCTTTTGAGTTCCTACTATGAACAAGGCACCATGCTAGGGACTTGGAATACAGCTGTGATTAATACAGAGTTGGTCATACCAAACTAATAAACCGTTCATATTTATTTGTAAATTAAAACCCTAGGCAGTATTTGCTTAAAGTTTATATTATGTTTATTATGAGAATTTTTTGTGTTAAAATTCAACATTAGCTGATTGATGTACAAGGGTTCCAATTTCTCACATTCTCTCTAACACATGTTATTTTCTGTTTTTGTGGTGGTGGTGGTTGTATTCTAGCCATCATAGTGTGAAGTAGTATTTCATTGTGGTTTTGATTTGTATTTCCCTAAAGACTAATGTTCTTGGGCATCTTTGATGTACAAAAGTTTTTAATTTTGATTAAGTCTGGTTTATCTAATTTTTGTTACCTGTGCTTTTGGTGTCAAACCCAATAAATCCTTACCAAATCTGATGTCATAAAGATTTTCTCCTATGTTTTCCTCTGATAGTTTTGTAGTTTTAGTTTTTAGGTATTTAATCCATTTGGAGGTGATTTTTGTATGTGGTATTCTTTTTTTTTTTTTTTAATAGTTGAAGAAAGTAAAGTTCAATGAAGTTATGGATTACATATAAATAAGAGTAGTGATCTTTCTTCTAGACTAGGGGTTGCTAAACTATGGCCCACAGGCCAAATCTGATTTACCACCTGTTTTTGTGCAGCCATGAGCTAAAAATGATGTTAAATTTTAATAAAAAAATTAACAGCTGGGTGTGGTGCCTCACGCCTGTAATCCCAGCACTTTGGGAGGCCGAGGTGGGAGGATTGCTTGAATCCAGGATTTGGAGAAACCAGCCTTGGCAACATAGTGAGACCCCACAATAAAAAAAAAATTAGCTGGGTGTGGTGGCCTGTGCCTACAGTCCCAGCTACTTGGGAAGCTGAGGCAGGAGGATCACCGGAGCCCAGGAGTTCGAGGCAGCCAGTGAGCTATGATCGCACCACTGTACTCCAACCTGAGTGACAGAGTGAGACCCTGTTTCTCAAAAAATGTAAATTTTAGAAAAAGTTTTAAAAATTAAAATATATTAATGAAAGAATAACATTTTGTGACATGTGAAAATTATATTGTTCAAATTTCATTTTTCACAAAGCAAGTGTTAGTGGAACAACGGGCACACTCATTTGTTTACGTATTGTCTGTGGCTGGCTGCAGAGTACCTGGGGTGCTTTGCATCAGTGACTAAGAACTTAGCCCTTGAATAAGAATACTTGAAAGGCAGAATAAGCCAAGATTTGTATCTGATCAAATTGGTTTGCAGAGAAGACTTTTTTTTTTCAGGGTATTCCTTTAGTCCTAGTTTAGTTCTTTTTTAAAGGAGAGCCATTTAGTTACTGTTGAATCCTTTCTTTTGTTTATTGACAAACAGTATATGTATTATTGCTTGCTCTCAGTTATGTGGTGGTGATGGGAAAAATCTTTTGCGAGTACATGAAGTACTATAGTTGAAAATAAAGTGTGTTGTTTCTTAGTAAAGCACTGTAAATAAAGCACCTTGACCCTGTCAAAAATACTGACTCAGCCTTGAGGATTTGACCATAGCAGTGAAAAATCTCTCTATTTTACAGGCATCCATCTACTTTTTTCTTCCTCATTATGTTGCTTTTTAATGGGTGGCATGTTTATTTCAAGAAACATATTTATTTGATCCTTATAAAGTCAATTTTTCTATATTTTAAAAATAACATATTTTTTAAAATAAGCTAAAAGCAACTAATGGCTTCTCTCTCAACTGTTAGTTTTGTTGACCTTGAATTTACTACTTTTAGACACTTACTCTAAATGAAAGATTGGAAGCAGTTAAAGCCTGGTGTGCTGATGTTTAAATGATGTTTAGTTACTCAAATGAAGCACAAACATTTCATCACCTTTAGTTTTTTGATAATGATTTGTTACAGTAAAATGAATCTGAATTTGTGACTTGCCTTCTAAAAAATTTGGTAAAACACCAAAAATTTATATTTAAATATGAGAGTTTCATAAGCTTATTAGAGGTGAATATATATGTATCTATACATTGAAGAGAGAGATATACACACACGTATACTGTATATTATGTATGCATAAAATATACCTATTCATTTAGAAGATTTATGGACTAAATATGTTAAATATCTTTCTAATGTTTTAATTTTACCTTTGAGTTGAGAGAATACTGCCAGAAAAATTTGAATGCTTCTAGTAACCTCATGACTTATTGTGGATCTAGTTTAGAAGGCCTAGTTAAGTTTAATTTGCAATTTCCTAGGGTAGGCTTTGTAAAATAAAGTTTTTTACTATGAATTCAACTGTCTATTTTAATTTTTTCCATAGCAATTTTTGTGAGGTAGAGATAGTTTTAAATTATATAACCTGTTCCAAACATATACAATTGCCACTTGTCCCATTTGTGTCGCTACAGAGGAACACCTGAGGCTGTATAATTTATAAGGAAAAGAGGTTTATTTGGCTTGCAGTTCTACAGGCTGTTCAAGAAGCATGGTGTCAGCATCTGATTCTGGTGAGGGCCTCAGGCTGCTTCCACTCAGGGCAGAAGGCAAAGGGGAGCCATGTGCAGAGATCACATGGTGAAAGACAGAGAGACACACACACACAGATATAGAGGGGGGGAGGGAAGGCGGATAAAGAAGATGAGGTGCCAGGCTCTTTTCAACAACCAGCTCTTGGGGGAAGTAAAAGTGAGAACTCATTCTCAAGAGAATGGCACCAAGCCCTTTATGAGGAATCTGCCCCCAGGACCCGAACACCTCGCACTAGGCCACACCTTCAACGTTGGGGATCAAATTTCAGCGTGAGACTTGGGGACCTACAAACCATATCCAAACCATAGCACCACTGGAACAACAACTACTACTATACACAACTACTCTAAAGAAAAGGTGCATGATCTTATGCATACCAGTTTGCCCTAGTCTAGGAAGTCAATGCAGACTTCCCAGAGAAAGTAGTTCCTGAGGGGGTGTTCTTGAAGGATGAGTAGAAGCTAATCAATCTAAGAGAGGAGAGAAAACCTGTCAAAGCAGAAGCCCTGTGGTAAGTTGAGTTTGACAAGTAGGAGGATCAGCTAGCTGGTATGATTAGATTCAAGAGTCTGAGAGGTGTGCTAGGAATGTAAATTGGTCGGCTGTTATGGAAAACAGTGTGCAGGTTCCTCAAAAATATTAAAAATAGAATGACTGTACATGATCCAGGAATCCACTTCTGAATATATATCCAAAGGAAATAAAGTCACTATCCCAAAGAGATACCTGCACTCCAATGTTAATTTCAACATTATTCACAATAGCCAAGATATAGAAGCAACCAAAGTTCTGTTTACATATGAATAGATACAGAAAATGTGTGTATGTATATAATATATACCACATGAAATATTATTTAGCCTTAAAAAAGGATAACTTGTTATTTGCAACAGCATGGATGGACCTGGAGGACATTATGCTGAGTGAAGTAAGCCAGGCACAGAAAGACAAATACCACATGATCTCACATATGTGGAATCCATAGAAGTTGAACTCTTATTACCAGGGGCTGGTGGTAGGGGGAGGAACGGGAAGGTGTTGATCAAAGTGTATAAACTTTCAGTTATAAGATTAATACATTGTGGAGACCTAATGTACATCATGATGATTAAAGTTAATGTATACTTGAATTTGCTAAGATAGTAGATCTTAAGTGTTCTCACCAGAAAAAAAAATTGGTAACTATGTGAGATGATAGATACATTAATTAGCTTGATTGTGGTAATAATTTCACATTGTATATGTATCTCAAAACATCACATTGTCTACTTTATATATACTTTTTATTTGTCAGTTGTGCCTCAGTAAAGTTAGAGGGAAAGAAATGAGAGGTGTGATACAAAATGAAGCTAGGAGGGTAGGATGGGGTCAGATTACCTATAGCCCTTTGTACCATGTTTTAAGGAGATTGGTCTTCATCCTAAGAGCAATGAAATCATATGAAGTGTTTTAAGCAAATTCAAGGGTATATTTTGAAAATCTCACTCTGGTTGCTATCATTTATTGAAGAATGATTGTGGGAAGGGAAGTAAGAAGGCAGGATGAATAAAGATCAAACAGAGGTGATGGATGGTGGCCTGTGTTTGGGTGATGGTTGTTATGATGATGGCTATTGATGGAGACAAGTGACAGATGCCAGAAATATTTAAGAGGTTAAATTGACAGGACTTTGAATTTGATATGGGGAGTGAGAGAGAGAAGGATATCAAGAATAACTTCCAGGTCTGGCTTTTACACTGTTCATGGAGGTTATTGCCATTTATTGAACTCTAGGGCATTTGTTTTTGTTTGTTGATAGAGAGATTGGGGAGGCATTCCCTGTTTGAGTTTGATGAGCTATTGGATATGCATGTCTGGAGCTCAGAGGAAAGATCTGAGCTGGAGAAATAAATTTGTGAGAACCACTCTTGATTACCTATTTTATTTTATTTATTTTTTTCAAATCTCTGCCCCAGTTGGGATTGACTGCCTATTTTAAAGGGGAAGCACTGCTGTCCCCTGCCCTCTTGGTCCTTCTGCTGTGCTTTTCTTTCCTTCACAGCACTAACATATCCTCCGGTTAACTGGTCACCTATTTTTTGTGTATTGTTTATATTCCCTCCACCAAGGGAGGAAAGGGTAAGGATTTTGTCTGTTCACTGTATGTTCTCCATATGGACAGTAGTGCCTGGCATTTAGTAGGCCTTTGGTAAATATTTGTCCAGATGAATATTTTTGTTGTTCAAATAAGTATTTGTTGAATAAATGAAGGGAATGAGATAGTGAGTTAGCTTAAGATAAGAAGAGGAACATTGCACTGTTTTTAAGAGATAAGAAGAAAGAATAGGATGGTTGCAATTGTAGGTAAGTTCACATCTCATATTGGAAATGATGTAGGAATTACTGCCCAATGGTTTTTTTTTTTTTTTATAAAGTTGGAGATAAGATCTTCATCTCACAGCAAGAGAGGAGAATGTCAGAGGATTGAGGAGAATGGAGACTTGCAGTAGTCATGGTCGAGTGTGAAAGAATGGATTAACCAGAGAAATGTAGGATTGTTGTGTGGAGTGCTCATTTGAGATCAGTAATGATGAGTTAATAATCGAACCAGCTTGCCCTTTTGAGATCTTTCTTGGGAAGGTGCTTGGCTGCTCAGGTGCAGTCATGCATGGAGAAAGTGGATAATAATAGGATGTCTGGATTACTAATTTTGGTGGAAGAGCAGTTTTGAATGATAATCAGAGTCCAAGATTTTTACCTTGACAATGGATGACTAAAGTATTGTGAGGGAGAAAATATTACTGGAGATGACATGAGGGCATACTGTTGGGAAAGTAGTTCTCTGAATCTGAAGGTTATCTGGGATGGTGACAGGATTTTGGGGGAGGAAGACTGTAAGCTGGGTGCCATGAGGAGACTGACTGGGAGGTTAGGAAATGCCAGCACTGGAAGAAAAGAGAAGGCACTATAACTAAGAGGGCCTGAGCATCATAGAAATGGGTTGTTTTAGTTGTTTTTTAAAACGATGGTAGAAGAGTAATTTCTGTAAGTCACATAAAGACCAGAGAAACCAGTTTTCTCTTCCTTTCCCTGAGTTAACTACCATGAGAGAAAAACAACAACAACAACAATAAGAAAACACACACACAAAAAGCAACCACCACTTGAATAGGCAGCAAGGAAGTGTTGTTCTCAGGAAAGAAAGTAAGGAGATAGACTTCAGAGAAAAGTTGGAAGATATAATTTCCTGGTTATTGCTGAAGATAATGTCAAGGCACATTGGAATGGTTTGGAAGGTGGAGAGGCATTGGTAGAGTAAACTGGCAAGAGGGTATAGGGCATTCTGCACATGGACCTTTAATAATAGGATGAAAGGCATCATGTTCTTGGTTTCAGCTGCCTTTTTTTTTTTGATGTTTTTATTTCACATAACATAAAATTAACCATTTGAAGGTGTACAATTCAGTGGCAATTAGTGTGTTCACAATGTTACATAGCCATCACCTTTATCTAATTCTAAAATGTTTCCATCACCCCCAAGGATACCTTGTGCCCATTAAGCAGTCACTCCTCATTCCTCCCTGCCAAATCAGCAGTCTTTGTGAGAATGAGGAGTGCTGGGCCTAATGGCAGGGAAACGTGTTTCTCTTGGTTAGGGTGATGGTGGGTGTAGAAGACACTCTTTGGGATGAGTGATAGAGGCTCCAGAAACTGGATGTGCTTTTGCTTCAAATTCTTATGTCTGGAACCAGACTCTTCATTACTAAAAACAGCTCCTGCCCATCTGGACTTAGTATTTCCGTCAGCTAAGCCATTATTCTCCTAGTAACTGAGGTCTAAGCACTGGTAGCTTTTTTACCTCCTTCCACAGTTATTACCCTAATCTTTTAAATTTCTTCTTTCCTTTCTGTTCTCCCTGCTGTTACTCTAACCTGGGTCCTTATTAGCTTGTGCCTGAACTTTCATGACTAGTCTTCCTGCCTCTAGTTTCCTTATCCTCTAATGACAGAGTATTCTATCTTAGATACATAGATGCTGCTGCTAGATATAACCTGATATGCAAGGCCCTCCATAGTCCACCCTTTCTCATGCTGTTATTTAGGTGATCCAATGATAGTGCAGTATGGTACAACTGTCACTATCATTATCAGGCTTCCTCCTTTTCCCTGCCCTCGCTGTTAACCTTTACAGCCTCAGATTTAAGTCTAACCAGTCTAGTCAGTATCCTTGAGCATACTTTGTGTTTTTTTCTCCTTTTTTATAGCAATTCCACTTCCCTGGAATGTTCTTTTCCCTTTCTTTCTCCTTATACCATATACAGAAATTAACTTGAATGGCATAGCCTCAAACCTAAGAGCTGAAAGGATAAAGCTTCCAGAAAAAATAAAGAAGAAAAAGTAACTTTGCTAATGCCAGGTTTCTTAGAGAGGAACCAAAAAGCATGAACAGTAAGAATATTGATAAATTCCAATTCATCAAATTAAAAACTTATCATCTACAGATATGATTAAAGAGAAACAAGATCACATTACAGACATGTATCTTGAGATGGATGTAATTTGTAGCCTTATTTTGCAATCCATCACTCCAGGATAGTGTAGAAAAGAATGCAGAGCTTAGAGTCAGAAACTTTTCATATGTAATCCTAACTATGACACTTGTCAAAAATACTGTTAGGGCCAGGTGCAGTGGCTCACGCCTGTAATCCCAACACTCTGGGAGGCAGAGGCAGGAGGATCGCTTGAGGTCAGTAGTTCAAGACCATCCTAAGCAAGAGCAAGACCCAATCTCTACTAAAAATAGAAAAAGTAGCCAGGCCTGGTGGTACGCGCCTGTAGTCCCAACTACTCTGGAGACTGAGGCAGGAGGATTGCTTGAGCCCAGGAGTTTGAGGTTGCTGTGAGCTAGGCTGATGCCATGACACTCTAGCCTGGGCAACAGAGTGAGACTCTGTCTCAAAACAAACAAACAAAAAACTATATATGTGTATACACACACACACACACACACACACACACACACACACACACACACACACACACACACACACTGTTTAGTAAATTACTTAGTGTTTTCATTGTATTCTCTGAGCCTAGGTTTTCTTTTTTTGTAAAATGGTAGGTGATACTAATGCCTATCTTATAGGATTACAGGGAGGGTCAAATAAAAAATAGATATAAAAATATGTAAAGTCCTATTACTATTCTTATTTAATGTATTGTCATCATCATTACTATAATATAAATAGTTGACCCTTAATGGTTCCTACCCTTGAGAAATGCTAGGTATGAAAGGCTTTCTCTTTTTCACAATACCAACTATAATTACCTCTTAAGGAGAGTCTAAACTTTTTTTAATGTTTCAGTAGATGTATAAACTCCAGTTTATTCTAACTTACTGATTTTTGACTATGGGAATCAAAAGTGGGTATAGTCACATTGTTTTCCATTTCTGCTCACACTACTGTTAATGTATACTCTACAGTTTTATGCCAAGCCAATCCCTTTTACTAGCATTACTTTTATGAGCAATTGAAAATTAAAATGTAGAGATAATAATCATATTTGTCATTATATGGATTAGCATGATAAATACATACTATATGTCATACATTTAAACTATAATAATAATAAAACTGGTCATTAGAGTACTTTTTGACTGAAAACTTCCTCCATGTACTTTTTCAGTTGTAGCAAGATTCAGCTGTATTCTAAAACATGTAATTATCCTCTGTGAGAAATGAAACATATTTGAGTGGTTCCCAAGAATGTGTTAGGCACTTTGAGCTAAAAAGAGAATGATTTCATGTCAAATGAGACAAACACTGTGGCTTCATAAATCCACTTGTCTTTGGAACAGAGAAAATGAGTATTTTTAATATCTGAGAGTTAGACTATAGAGATTCATCCATTATAAATTTAAACTTTCTACATTACAGAGGTTAAGAATCTATTGTCTATCAAGGACCACTGAACTGGAGGGTTAAAAAACCATGGCCACTTTCAAAAAGCCAAATAGTGTTTTTCAAGAAAAATAGAAAACATTACATTCATTCTACTTTTAATATAAAAACAGATTATGTAAAATTTTATTCAATTAATACAATATTGTTATTCATTTTGGTAGATAGGATATGAGACAGTAGTATTAAAGAGAATGAAAGGAAAATAGGTTGTCATCTTTGTTCTGTATTTTTTGTTTTCAGTTATTGGCGCACCACTGTTCCAGTCAACCAGACAGAGGAAAGATGTAAGATTGGTAGTGAGGGTAGTATAGCTGAGATGGAAAAAGAGATTTAAAAAAAATTATTTTTAGAGACAGGGTCTTGCCCTGTCGTCCAAGCTGGAGTGCAGTGGTGTGATCACAGATAACAGCAGCCTCAAACTCCTGGGCTCAAGCGATCCTCATGCCTTAGCCTCCCGAGTAGGTAGGACTACAGGCATGTACCAGATTACAGGCATGTGCCACCACACTCAGCTGATTTTCTTATTCTGTGTTGCCTACGCTGGTCTGGAACTACTGGGCTCAGGCGATCCTCCCTCCTCGGCCTATGTGGATTACAGGAGTGAGCCGCCACACCCAGAGATTTATAAACTGGTTCCAGAGGGTTTAAAGTGGGTGTCTGCATTTCTATACAGATATCCTAAGTCATTTGGATTGTGGTAATAAGTTGTTATTTGTTATCCACAGTCATTGAAATTCTGTTTTTCTCATTAGCAATTAACCATTATTCTTAGACGAGTATGGTGGCTCCTGCCTGTAGTCCCAGTGACTCTGGAGGCTAAGGTGGGAGGACGGCTTGAGGCTCCAGTGAGCTATGTACTCCAGCCTGGGCGACAGACTGAGACCCCCATCTCATTCATACATACTTACATAAATTCTTAATCTCTATTCTAACTTTTCACTGCCTTTAACTCTAAGGAAAATTATTCTCATGCATACTGCATTATCATTTCATAGAGTACTTGCTGTAGGCCAGACAGATTCGTAAACCAAAGGTACCCAATTCCATAGGTCAGTTCTATGTGATATGGAGTTCTCTTATTGATGGCTTGGAGATTTTTTGATCTTCCATAGAAAAAGAAGTCCTTTCTATTTATGGAAATAGAGTACAGCCCAACAGATTTTCTTGAATGCAATCTTAGGAATTCATAGTACCTACTGGTGTTGTCAAAATGGAAACCTTGAGACTGGAGACCTTGTCTTTGTATTTTCCTTAATATTTTGCACAAAGTAGAGGTTTAATCTTTATCAAAAGCAAGACTATTACTTGTGTCACTTAGAGGCTGTCCCCCAGCCCCCTGTGTTAGAAAAGGAAAAGAGTAATAAATGTGTTTATTGGCTAAGAAGAGCATAGATTTAGAAAGTGTGATCATTGGAGTTTTCCTGAAGGTAATTTCTGGGAAAAAACTGAAAATTCACTTTAAAGCATATGAAGGTGCTGTTTGAAGGTGAAGTGTGTGTCCCCCATCTTTTCATTTTTGTCCCTCAGTATGTTGTGCTACTTAGTGTAGTTTTGTTTTGTTTTTTTCCTTGTTATCCACAACTGCTTTTTTTATACTTTAGTTATTTAGGTATCATCAGGGATGCCTCACTGAATCTCTGTATCTCTGTCATTTTCTCTTTCTGACTGTCCAGGAAGACCTCCTGCCAATTACCTTCCTTTATTTAATGCCAGGATAACTGATTTTTGTCTCAAGTTATCACATTAGAGTTCTTATGTGTCTAGTATCCCAGGCTGTTGAGTTCCCCATATTTCAAATAGCAAACTTTGATATCTGTTCCACATCATGATGGTCAGGAGTCTGTGTGTTAAAAGCAAAAAGCAGTGTTGAAATGTGACCTTGTACAATTCAGCCTCCCTCAGGTGGTTTTCTTTATCTATAATCAAGAAAATTTATCTAATCAAAAAAATTTAATATCTGTCCTTGCAGCCAACAGAATTTGTTGTGAGTATAAAATTAAACAAAGCTTTGTAAGCTACAAGACCTCTACAACTTTAAGATATTGATGTGTGATATTTCTTGAAGTAAGTGCCACTTAGGAAGGGCTACAGTAAAATAAAATATTCACACTCCTATGAAGCACTAAGGGATCTCTTCAGTCTCTTCATTTCTTTATTTGGAGTAGCCTCTTTCTCTATGGAAATTCAATTCACTTGTAAAAGCCTAGGACACTTGTCACCACCTACATGAATTCTTCCTTTATTCCCTAAATTAAGTGATACCACCCCCTAGAATACGGATAACTTGGCAATTTTTAAATGAACACAATAGTTCCCTTATTTTTGCATTCTTTTCAGTCACCCCTTATTCCTGAGTGAAACATCTGGATGTTATGAAACAGTCATTAGAAAGGGCAGGAGTCACTCAAACCTTAATGTGTCTAAGAGTACATGGGGAGCTTGCTAAAAAGCACGAGCCCTGGCCTCACACTTCAGTGCTCTGATTCCAGTGAGTTGGGGTCAGGCACTCTGAGTCAACCAGGCTGCTGTCCTTTAGTCTGTTATATTTTACAGAGCCCCTCCCACAGTAGGTCTTTTGTACATGATGATACCTTTGCTTAGACTTGGTGTCTCCTTTCTTTCCTTGTCTAATGCCTATCCTTCAGACCTGAGCTTTATCATCATTTAAAAAAATTTTTTACAGACTTGTCAATGAGCTTTATCATTAATTGCTAAGGGAATCCTCTCCCAGTCTGACAAGGTCAACTCTCCCACATTATATGTTCTCAGAGCACTCAATACCCCGTTAGAACATTTATCACAAGTGCAGCTTTGCGTTTATTTGTATAATTTTTTAAGTAATGACTCACTACTACTCTCACTTCATAAGGGTAGAAACTGTGTATGTTCTTGTTCTCTATTATATTCCTAATGCCCAAGATAGGTCCTGGAGCAGTCAATGCTTAATAAATATTGAGTGGGTGGATGAACAATGGTCCACAAACATCTTTTTGACAAACATTGGACCAGGAGTTCTGGACTCGTGCATTCTATCTCTGGCTTACAACTAACTTATAATTTATCTTTTAACTTTTCTATGTCTATTTTGGTATCTGCAAAACTGAATGAAACCTGTTGTACCTACTTCATAGGACGTTGTGAAAACCAAATGAGAAATGTGAAAGTACTTTGAAAAGTATAAAGATACTATTCAAATATAAAATTACATTAAATAGGTACTGATGTAGGTGGAAGGCACTGTGTTCTGTGTCATTGTTATTTATTCTGTAACCTATAGGAGTTGCATTTCATGATGGAGTTTAATTTCTTGCTTAGCTTAGAAATTATATCTCTTACTATCTATTGTTTAGGGTAGTGGATATCATTTATTTTCACTTACGAAAAGCATATAAACCAAAATTACTTAAGACTAGCCTTCAAATTCTTTTCTTCTTTACGGTCCGGCAAATCCTATGGTTTTAGTGCAAACTCCATCTTTTAGTAATACAAATGGTCCATCTATGTATTTATAAATATTTTGTGCTGTGAGGCATAAAGCGATTGTATATGTTACTTTAACTCTGTATAAAATGGAATAGGAAAACATCAGTTAGATAAATTGAATTGAAATACTTTGTTGTATTTTTGGAACAGGGCAAGATGTCCTCAATTTAGAAAACAAAACAAGTCTATATTTGGTCATTCCATAATTTTCTGCCACTAGCTTATTAAAATATATTTATGTTTCCCCCTTTCTATTTTCTGTTCCCAAATCTTCCTACCTTCACCCTTTTCGTTCTTCTAATTTTTCTTTTTAACTTCAACAATCTGGGTTGCAGAGGAAAAAAACCTGGCACTTAATCAAGAACATGATCTCATTGCTTTCAATGGCTTAGAAAAGAAACATTTTAAAGCAGTTGAAAGATTTCACTTTGGAAAGTAGGTACTGCATAACTAAGTGTGTTGGTTCCCAGCAGAGCCTTGAGTAACCTCTTTCCAGCCATCCTCATGTTTTTTCTCTTCCACTTCCTGTTCGGTGAGCAATAGCCTAAGTTTTAAAAAAATCCAGTAAGACTTTCCTTTTGGCTCTCTTGCCAGAGTATTGTTTTCTGTTCTTTCACTCCTCTATATAATACTTTTATGTTTTTGTAGGATGATTGTTTCTAGACTTCATCACCCATAGACAGAAATGGAGTATAACTTATAGTTTCCTCCTGCTTACCCAAAACCCCCACCCCTTTCAGAGCCCTCTTCAATATTTCTGGGAGCCCTTGAATGGAATGTTACATGTATTCAGGAGCAAAAGTGAATGTCCTTTCCTTCCAGCCTTCTTAGGGAGTCCATCCTCCCTCAGGCCACCCCCTTATGGTGCAGCATCACTGCCACTGCTCTTGCGTCCCCTGCGAGGGATGGTAGCAGTACAGGAAATGCTGTCTTTAGTGCTTCACAGCTGCCTGTCTTCAGGGAGCCCAGGAGGTACAGGGCTGAATTAGAGAGCTGTCTTTTCCCCTGTCTGCCACAGTTTGTCCCAGAGTGTCCCAGAGTGGCAGAGTTTGTGCTCACAGTTTCTCTTGAAAAGGTTTCTTATCTTTTGGATCTACCCTTTTACTCCTTTTGGGCTCACAACCAGTTAAAGAGCCAGATAGAAGAAGACACTGTGCCATTTCTTCCATTGTCCTTATTTCATCTCTCTTTCCTGCTCACCCCTCCACTCCTTCCCCAGGTTCCTGATGAAATCTCCAGCATCCTTGCACTACCAGGCAAAATGCCATATATGTGGAGGGAGGCGGTAATTGATGTACCAGTTCTGATAGTTGCTGAATTCTTAATTATACTTAGAATCAGCTCAGCCAACTTGTTATATTTAAAAAAAATTTTTTTTTAAAATACATACCCATTTACCTGCTACAGAATTCAAAAGGTACAAAAATGTATGTAATGACCTTGTCGCCTCCATCCCTCAGTTATCAAGTTCCCCTCCTGAGGGAATTAGTATTACCAGTTTCTTCTATATCCTTCCAGAAATTCTTTATACATGTGTAAAAACAAATCTCTATATAGTTATTTATATATTCTCCCCTACTTTCCTCCTCCTGCTGTTCCTTCACAACTGACATAATATGTACACTATGCTCTTCCTTGTTCTTTTCACTTAGAGTTTGTTTTTACATTGGCACATGAGGAATTTCTGCATTATTTTTTATGGCCACATTGAATATATGGTTATACTGTAACTTATTTATGTAGTCTCCTAATGGTGGCTATTTAGGTTGTTTCTGATCTTTTGGTATTACACATAATGCTGGGAAGAGTATTGAACATAAGTTATTTTCCTTATGCATTTATCTGAAAGGTAAATCTCCAGTACTGGAATTGCTAGGTTAAAGGTTATGTGCATTGTAATTTGGATCTTGCTATCTAATTTTTAGTTACTAAACCCTGAGAGTTTTTGTTTGTTTGGGTTTTGGTTTTATTTTTGATTCCTAGCTTATACTTCAGACTCCTCCTTTGGTGAACTGGCTGCATCACAATCTTCTTTTCATGATTAATAAGGCAGTGTCCAGGCACCGTAAATAGGTGGGCCAAGTATAAGGGAAAAACATAGATTTTGTTTCACACTGTGAGGGAGGTAAAGTTTCTTCTTTATCCTCTTAGGATCTCTGGCTGGGCCTAAGAATTAAACTGACATAACACAGATTAACAGGAGAAAAGTGTACTATTTTTATTTAGTAATTTTTACGCGTACGTGGGAGCCCACAAGAATAATGAAGACCCAAGGAAGCAGTTAGGGCCAAAAGCTTATATACTGGGTTGGACAAAGAGTAGTAAATTGTGAAATTGTGACAGGACAAAGGGGTTTGGGCTAGGGCAGTTAATTCTGGAAAAGTGACTAGGCAGATAAGGGTTAGTTTAACAAGGTTTGTTTGTGTAGATTTTTTTTTTTTTTGTCCTCGACTCCCAGTCTCTGGTGATAAGAATGTCTTCCTTCCTCTTGGTACAGGGAGGGCACCTTTCACGTGGGAATTTTATCTCCTGCTTTCAGGAAGAAAAGGAAGGTCACAGTGTCCTTCTGGCATCTGCTCTTTTTCAAGCGCATTTAACTCAAAATAATCAATATGGCAAAGCGACATACTTTGGGGTGGCATGCTCTGAACCCTGTTAATGCTTTTCATAGACATAAGTATAAAAAATTATGTCTCTATTATGGGACAAAACACAGTATAAGCTTCAGTGATAAGTGACAGCTACTATTTGGTGTCTAGAGCTGGTAGGGTGACTACTGTCACTCTGCCCTATGATGAACTAGAGGGTACATGTCCTGTATCAAGGATTACATGAGGGATTACAAACTCAGTGGTGACAGATGCTGCAATTTTTTTCCTGTAAAAACAAAAGCTTCTGTATGCAATCTCACAACTTTTAAATACTGTGTAGGTTAAACAAAATACATCCATAGGATTAACCTAATCCCCTGAGCCACCAGTTTATGACCTCTGCTTTTGTACGTACAGAGGCAGCTCCTTGGTGTTTCTCCAGACTTCCCACATACTCTGTTAGGTCACTAAATATGAAATGTCCGATTTTGAATCAAAAGCTTAGTTGATTATATCTCAAACAAGAAGCAGTATAGTTAATCAAAATATGTGCCTTATATTATCGACACAGTTTTGCCGTCTTAATGGTAGCTTGCTTATGCCAGCAGCCAAGAATCCTGGAGAGTGAGTGGCGAGGAAATTGTGAAAGGCGTTTTCCACAGCTTGTTGAGAATTGAATATTTTTCCTTGCAAGAAGTGGTCCAAAGCCTGGAAGAAGTGGTAGTCAGTTGGTGCAAGGTCTGGTGAACATGGTAGATGACAGAGTGTTTCCAAGTCCAGCTTCCGTAATTTGAGCATCATTGTTTTTTGCAACATGGTCTTGCAAGAGATTTGGCCTGTCTCTATTGACCAATCTTGGCTGCTTCATCGCAAGCATCCTCATCATTTCATCCAATGGGTTGCAGTAGACATCCGCTGTAATAGATTGACCAGGTTTCATGAAGCTGTAGTGGATAATACCAGCACTGGACCACCAAACAAACACCGTCAGGTTTTTTTGCTGCATATTCGGTTTTGGACTGTGTTCAGCATTTCATCTTTATCCAACCATTGTGCCGAATGCTTGTGACTGGCAAAAAGAATCATTTTATATCACACGTAATAATACAGTATAGAAATGGTTCACTTTTATGGCATGACAGCAAAGAAAGGCAAGCTTTGAGATGATTTCTCTTCTGATGCTCCTTTAATTCACGTGGAACCCATCTCTCTGGCTTCTTTGCCGATTTGTTTCAAATGGTCCAATATTGTTGGAATAGTAATGTCAAACCTTTCTGCTAATTCAAGTGTAGGTTGGGATGGATTTTCTTCCACTACAGCTTTTAGCTCATCATTATCCACCTTGGTCTGAGGTTGCCCATGTGGTTCATTTTCAAGATTAAAATCACCAGAATGGAACTTCTCAAACCATAGATGTGTTGTGCGTTCATTAGCCACATCCTTCCCAAACACTTTGTTGATATTTGGAGCTGTCTGCGCTGCATTGCATTGGTTCCATGATGGAACTCATTCAAAAATAACACACATTTTTGACTTATCCATGGTTTCACAAAAATTGCTCTTAAAAAAAACGTGAAAGATGATCACAAACCAAAATGTGCATTTGAAAGAATGAGGATATACCTTCACAATAAAAAACAAACAAACAAACAGAAACAAACCCCTAAGAAGTGTCAAAGTGAAATGTCGGAGATATCAACTGTTAAATTTAGTTAGTACTTAAGGAAATCAGACATTCCATACTTAATAACCTAACTCCTCATCTGCCAGTTGGATATTTCCTCTAGATGCTCCACTGGTTTTAAAATACTCAGTTCCGCCTAGGATCATTGTCTAACTTCTGAAATCTTTCTTTGGAGTTTCCTTTACCCTTGATGTTTTCTACTCACAATGTACAGAATCATGAAATTCTAATACTGCATTTCTATTCATTTAGTCACCATATCTTATGACTCCAACAAGTGTTTTTATTTTGGGGTTGTAGACTGTTAGAATTTTAGCAACTAGAAGCAGAAAATACTGATATTCATTATGTTCTCTCTGTGATCTCTCTACCAAGATTCTTTCTAGACTCTGAGCATTATTTGATCATAGATATCAGTAAGTATTAAAATAAAGTTTAGCAAGAAAAGTTTTTGTCTGAGGTCATTCATGGCATTCTTTGAATGTGGTTTGTTCTCTGAGGTGTTGGAAAAAGAATTAATAACTTGAGCCAATCTCCAAGCATTGGATTCTTTTTCCCATTGGGTCAAAAATCTTACCTGGTAGGTCTCCACTACTACATCTTTATTTCATTTTTCAGAAATTCCCACTGGAGAGGGGTGTACAGTTGTCACTACCATCTCTTCCCACCCTCTTGTCAGAGATTTCGGACCTTGTTCCCAATCCATCAAAGGTGATTCCACAGCTTTTGGGAGGAAAAAAGAAATTCCTTCAAGTTGATTAGAAACTATGGCCTTTGATGCTTTTTCTCAAATAGTCTAAAGTCATTTATTCATAATTAGAGTATTAATTAAAAGGTTTGTTAGAGGTGCTGTAAAAAGCTGAAGTTTGGAAAGAAACTTGGGACAGTGAGTCCCTGCAGTTGCTGGGGGAGAGCAAGCCTTGTGCGAGCAGCTCTTGGCTGGAAGCTGCCTGCTTAGCTCTGGATTTCTGCATGCTCATGAAACAACTTTCTCATGGTAGCTTGATTCTCCAGATAAACGCCCCCACTAGAAAGCAAGTGTTCTCAATACATTGTCGTTGTTGTTATTGTTGTTTTGATACAAATACTATCTCTTGTGACTTTATATTCCTTAAGTCAAGTTTCCCTTAGGATGTGATAACTTTTAGAAAGATTGATGATTCAGACTTACGGGGAGCAAGGGAGCTAACATTTCTAGGTGCCTACTTAAGGAGGCTTTTTAACTGTATGTTATTTAGTTCTCATAGTGATCCCTTGAGGTAGATACATTATTGTCCACAATTTACAGAAGAAGAAACTAGGGCTTAGCAAGATTAAGAAATTTGTGCAAGATCAAACTGCTAACAAGTGGTAGAACCTGAGGTTTCAGACACAAGTCTTGCTTCAAATCTCTTATTCTTTGTACTATTCCATCCTACATTTTTGCATTTTAGAAAGATTACTGTTAACTATGTATAACAAGAATAAGACAGGAGGTAGGGAGAGCAGTTGGAAACCATTGCATTAGTTCAACAGAAATAAGGTCTCAAGTAAAATAGCAGCAATGGGCTTGGAGAGGTTTTGGGTAAAAGAATCTGATAAGGAGGGGGGCAGTTGGTACCACTTGGTTTACTGTATGTTTGTGTTTTATTTTAGTTTATCATATAAAGAATAAATTTTTCCAGCTGTGAATTTCAGTTTAAAATGATGACCTACCAGTTATATTTTGAATTTAACACTTAGTATTTTGGGATATGGAATAAAATATAAAGGCAGACTTTTAAAAATCTATGATTCTTTGCCTTTTATAGAAAATATTATTATTATTATTTTTTTTTGCTTTTTGAAATTGCGCTAATAAGATATATTCTTATCATATACCATACAATTCACCCATATACCCCAGGGGGGTATATGATATCCATATCATTCACCCATTTAAGGTGTACAATTCAGTAAATTTTACTATATTCACAGTTGTGCAACTATCATAATCCATAGGGGATGTTCTTAATATGATTGTGCTTGGTAAGTATTATCAAATCTTTATTTATATTTATATATTACCTCAGATAAAAGAAGAAATAATAAAGAGCATGGGATATTGATTTAGCACATTTTTTAATGCTGGTTAGAAATAAAAGAATTTAAAACTGATTTGAGTCTGGAGATTATTCTAAAGATTGAAGAAGTCTTGCCACCTACAATTAGATATAAATCCATAGTGCAGTGGGTACTTTTTGAGAATTGGTTATGTATAATAAATTATTAATACTGTATATTTGTATGGTACATTATAGTGTATAATTGTCATTACAGTTTGAGAACCCATGAGCTTGTCAATAGATGTCTGAAGAAAATAATTCTGAATAAGGGATCTGAAATATATGGCTACTTTAGTAGATAAAATTGAGGTAAGCGCTTATTCTGGAGTAGACTATATCATCTTGGGGAACATAGAGGAACATAAGATACAGAGAAAATGTGATGTACATCTATAGCCCCAGGTTTTTAAAGACAGGTGTGTGAGAAGGTTTTATGCTCTCCAACTCAGGTGGAGAGCCTTTTCTCATGACTTGAAATACATTTTAAGTCTGTTCAGTTGGGCAATATAAAATGTGAGGCCCTATTCGGTTAACTCTCTATAGTAGACTCTGAGGAATGCAGAGAAATGAAAGAAACTGTTGTCCTTTGGATGCTTATAGTAGTAGGACTATTGGGTAAAGCATAAATCGGCTTTCTGGAATCTTTTCACAACTTTTAGTTGTGAAACATTGGCTACTTGGTTATTTTCAACAAGATTTTAGCGTATCCTCCTGAGATGTGGGAGGTAAAACACTTCGCTTCTTTTGCTATGGAGAGCATATGAATTCCCTCATCCTCTGCCTTCTTTTCCTTCTTTAAGCACTCACCTCCCAGTAAATGGACCGAAGATGCATCAAATCTAGTCATAAGAGTAGTTGATGATACGCTGAAGTACAAATTCATAGTGCTGGGAATGTCCAAATATGATACTTTTACCTGTTGATATTATCAGAAATTATACCATTAGCAGTTCATGCTAAATTTCCTATTAAATGTGGTTATCAAAACCTGAGCAACATAGCAAGACCCTGTTTTTACAAAAAAAGAAAAAAATCAGCCAAGTGTGGTGGTGCACACCTGTAGTCCTAGCTACTTGGTAGGCTAAGCCAGGAGGATCCCTTGAACCCAGGAGTTTGAAGTTGCAGTGAGCTATGATCATGCCACTAGGTGATATGCCCTGGGTGACACAGCAAGACCTAGTCTCAAAAATAAAATATAAATAAATTGGGTTATCTCTAGTAAGGTTATTGCTTTAATCCCTATTAGCTAAGATAATATTTTGTATTTCTTAATAGAAATTTTCGACTCTAGGTTCTAGGTTCCCCTTTGATCTGACCCTCCCAGGAGCGGCCTCTTCTCTGATTATATGTTCTAACACTTTGTTCATGCAGCTCTAAACATATTGTCCTTAGCGCTGTTCTTTGAACCAGATAGGCTATTTCTGCTGCAAGATCTTGAACACTCTCCCCTCTTTATCTACATAGCTTATTTCCAAACATCATTTAAATCTTCGTTAAGATTTAACACTCTCAATGAACTTTCTCTGAGCACCCTATTTAAAATTATAATTCTACCACTGAGTCCCTATATTTTTTCCCAGCTTTATTTTTGTCTATTGTATTTATCACGACCTGAATACTGTATGTTTGACTTTTTTTTTTTTTTTTTTTGCTTATCTTTTACCACAAGAATGTAAGCTTCATGTGAGCAGGGATTTTGTTTTGTTCATTGCTGTATTCTCCAGTGCCTAACCGGTGAGAATATAACAGGTGCTCAGTAAATGTCTGCTGAATGTAAAACTTAAGAAATACAAGGTCCTGCAGGATTGAGGCATCAAAGAAATGAATATAGAGAAAGGTACTTCTTTTATGGCAGTTATCCCATTGGACAGGTTTTTTTCCTTTTCTTTTTCTTCCCTCTTCCCTCTTCTCTTCTCTTCTCTTCTCTTCTCTTCTCTTCTCTTCTCTTCTTTCTCTTCTCTTCTCTTCTCTTCTCTTCTCTTCTCTTCTCTTCTCTTCCCTTCCCTTCCCTTCCCTTCCCTTCCCTTCCCTTCTCTTCTCTCTCTTCTCTTCTCTTTCTTTTCTGACAGAGTCTCGCTCTGTCACCTGGGCTAGAGTGCAATGGAATCATCATAGCTCACTGCAACTTCAAACTTCTGGGCTCAAGGTGATACAGGAAAGTGGGCTCCAAAAGTGAGGTCTAGCCTGAAAACCAAGTGGATTCTTGGCTTTGTGCAGGAAAGAATTCAAGAGCGAGCCGACAGAGTAGGGCAAAAGTAAGTTTATTGAAGTAAGAAGAGGGGGAAAAAAATGGAGGCTGCCCCATAGAGCAGCAGCTATCTCTCAGAGCAACAGAGAGTAGCCCTTTGTGAGTTTCTGGGGTCTTATTTTATACCTTCTATTTAATTTTATGTTAAGTGGAAGGAGGATTATTCATAAGATTTCTGTGAAAGGGGTGAGGAGTTTCTGGAACCCAGGGTTCCTTCACTTTTTAAGCCATGTAGAGTAACTTCCACAAGTTGTCATGCATTTGTAAACTGTCATGGTGCTGGTGGGAGTTTCTTTTAGCATGCTAATACATTATAAGCAGGATATAATGAGCAGTGAGGGTTATCTGAGGTTGTTTTTTCATGGCCATCTTCGTTTTAACTGGTTTTGGCTGGCTTCTTCACAGCCTTCTGTTTTATCAGAGATTTTGGTTCAGATCTTATGACTCCTTATAGAGCAGGGCCTGCCAGTTCCCTATCTCAGAGGGATCCTCCTGGCTCAGCCTTCTGAGGAGGTGGGACTACAGGTGTGTGGCATCTATGCCAGGCTAATTTTTTAATTTTTTATAGAGACAGGGTCTCAATATGTTGCTCAGGTGGTCTCGAACTCATGGCCTCAAGCGATCCTCCTGCTTGGCCTTCCAAAGTGCTAGGATTACAAGGATGAGCCACCATACCCAGCCTGGACAGATTTTCTTAAGATGATATTTCTGAAAATATGTTAACAAATTTTATTACCTTTACCCTCTACAGGAAATCCTTGTCTAGGGTCAGCCATGGAAGGCTTCTATTTGCACATCTATAATAATTCTGAACTCCATATACAACCTTCAAATGATATACATTTAATAGACCTTAAGTTTCCAAGTGTCCAGAATTTTTGCTTTTATATATTGTGTAAATTAGTGTAAGTGCTAACCTGAAAAGGTTTCTGGCTTCTAGTATCAGAATTTTTTTCATCAGTAAACTGAGGTCATTGGAAACATGATTGTTAACATCAATTCTAGCATGATATAAGTTTTTATGATTTACCTTATCCTAGCTTAATGAACACTCTTATTCCAATTCTATAATTATTTCCTTTATTAAGCATTAGGAAACTGCTGGGATAAGGGAAGTGCAAAATAGGGAGGAAGACATTAGATCTTTCAGAAGTGCAAGACCACAAGTTTTTGCTTGGGTAATTATTTCTCAGCGTATCATACTCTGCCTGCAAAACAAAAAAGAGTAGAGGCTTCTGGCCACTTGTGGTGACAGGGAAGCTTAATCCAAAAGATACTGTCACATGTACAAAGATGTATAAGGAAGGAAGGATATGCAAGAAACTATGAATAGTGTCTGGATAGAAAAGAAAAAGGAGTTTGGGGTGGGAAGCCAACTTACATCTTTGAAGTTCACCTTTTCCTGTACTTTATATAGTTACTACTTTTTATATTAAAGAGAAAAGCTAAGGTAAAAAGAGGCTTGTTAACTGGGGATGGTGGGTTGTGTCTGTAGTGTCTGTAATCTCAGCTACTTGGGAGGCTAAGGTGGGAGGATTGGTTAAGGCCAGGAATTTGAGACCAGCCTGAGCAACCTAGTGAGACCTCCTCATGAGTCTCTTTAAAAAAAAAAAAAATCTTTCTTGCCACCTATGGGTAACACTGTATCTACAGGTTCTTATACCTAATGGATTTTCTTGATTATATTTTTCTTCCAAAGTTAACAGTGCTGACAGTAGGCTTCTTCATTGTTCAACCTGACTTTATGTAAAAAAAAAAAAAAAATTTTTTAAGAGACAAGTCACACTCTGTGGCCCAGGTTGGAGTGCAGTGGCATCATCGTAGCTCACTGTAACCTCAAACTCTTGGGCTCAGGTGATCCTCCTGTCTCAGCCTCCCGAGTAGCTGGGACTGCAGGCATGCACCACCGCACCTGTCTAATTTTTAAAATTTAAAATTTTATAAAGACGGGGTCCCACTGTGTTGCCCAGGCTGGTTTCAAACTCCTGGGCTGAGGTGATCCTCCTGCCTCGGGCCTCCAAAGTGCTGGGATTACAGTTGTGAGCAACCACACCCAGCCAAAAATCAATTTTTTAATGTCCCATTTAATAAATGAAGAAACCCCAGCCCAGAGAGGTTAAAAGATTGGCCCAAGGACACATAGCAAGGAGAGGCAATACAGTCAGTATAATAGTATGAAACAGATCTGGGCTTCATTTGTGAACTTGAAGAAATCATTCCACCAGCCTGAGCCCCTGTTTCCTCATCTGTCAAATGGAGACAGTAAGAATCATTGCACAGGATTGGTGTGGAAATGAAGACAGATGACCTGTGAAGCACTGGGTATAGTGCTGCCACGTGCAAGTGCTCACTAACTGTAATTTTTATTTCTTTTCGTTCCTGGTGTCAGAGCCAGGACTAACTGAGGGACTAATGGGCAGGTAGTGTCTACATTGTGGATATACTGAAGGAAGGGCATGGGATTTCATTATGTTACTAAGAATGGCATGAGATTACAACCGTGCCATTTACGGTTGTAATTTACGAACCATTTATTTTCTGTTTTTTAGAATAATAACCATTCCAATGGGTGTGATTTTAATAGACATTATTTAGTTCTTAAGCTTTTTAAAAAATACTGTAAAAAAAATACAGCATAAAGGTCAGGATCGTCTGCCAGGCATGTACCCTCCGCCATAGGCTGGAGAGGGTTCTTCCTTTCTAGATCGTGGGCTCCTCATGCATACTGTGTTAAAAGCTAGCAACACTAATTCCCTAAATACACCTCACGGTCTTCGTCAAGTGTTCCCTCTCCCTGGAATCCTTCCTCCCCTGATTCTCACCTCCCTCTACACCTTGATTTGGTGGAAGTTTTATTCTAGTCCTCAGATAACAGCTCAGATCTCACTCTAAGAAGTCTTCCTAGTTCTTTGTAACCTAGATTGATTTCTGAATTGTTATTCATATAAGCCTTATATTTTTGGTCTTAATCACATTATACTTTTTATTAGAGAAGGGTGTGTATGTGTGTGTGTGTAATCCCCCACCCCTGGCCCATCAATAAGCTCCTGAACTTATATACTGTTGGGGCCATATCTTACTCATATTTGGATCTTGTGTCTATGCCAGGGCAAGTAGGTACTGAGTGTATTTTTTGTGGCTTGTTATTTTGCCTAGGAAATGCAGTTGGCACCATTTTTAGTAGCTTTTTTGTGTGTGTGTACTTTACTTTTTTAGGACAGGTATTTTTTAAGCCAGCAATAAAATTAACTATTACAGGAGCTTCATTAATGCTACTATTTAGGATAGACAAATGTGAAAGATTTCTAACTCTACCCTGTACATTTCCCGTATGTCATTAGTCATTGTTGAACACTTCGGTCGTGCTTAAAATAATTCTATACTAGATGTGTATTTTAATGTGAGTTTCTGGTGTCAACATTTTTAAACTTTAATTTATAATCTTAGAGTTAATGGAAATAGTTGCCTCTGTAGATTATGGTTTGAAACTGCTAATAAATTCAGTTTTCACATTCTTTAGCTCCTAAACTTTGAATAGTAGATACATTTTTTGTAAAGATCTACGTCTGAATTGAAAGGGGTCAAAATGTCTGAATAGTGACTAAAGCAGTAGAATGCAAATCAAAAGACAGAAGTACTAGACTCACTTCATGATTTACTTACTGTGTTCTGTAATCTAAATGCAACATGCTATTCATCTCTTTTTCAAACTGGTAGTAATAACCCTACCACTTGATAGTTTGTGAGGTGCTTCATCACTCCCATTAAAAAAAAATTTTTTTTTACTTGTTTAGTAGCTTTTTGGAGTAGTTGTCTGTTATCCTCGTTTCATACATAGATGTGGAAATTAAGACTTAAAGAAATTAAATCACTCAAGATTATGCTAGCAGTAAAATGAGTAATATACTTGAAATTATACCCCAGAATTTACCCCACAATTAAGATGTTTAGTTACAATCATGCTAGGATGTGTTTCTTACTTATAGGATTCTATATAAATGCACTAATGTTACTATCAAAAAGTTATCTTGAATCTCACTGTAATATTTATATTCCATTGCATGCTTATATCTGTTTCTCTGGGTGGTTCCTGATAACAGATTAAACTTTAGGGGTATGATTTTCATTTCTTTTTCCAAGTGGATTATTCAGAAAGCTATCAATACTGTTTTTCTACTTTTTAAAAATTTTGCCTCAAACAGATGTTTTATTTCAAAATTACACAATAATTTTTAAAAACGTGATTAGCTAATGTTTAACTCTTAATATCCTTAAGATATTACAATTTTTATTCAACACTTGACTAACATACCTATTTCTCAATTTTCTATCTTTATTCTACAGAATGGTAAATAACGCTGATCATCTCTGGAAAGGATATTGATCCGCCTCATGTAAAGTATGCTCAGTTCCTTTCCAGTGGTGTAAGTATCCAGTCTTTCTCAATTCTTATCTTTGTAATTGTTTTAATAAAGTTAAGAAGTCATTATGATTATGTTCCAGGTTTAACAACGGATGTTTGTAGAGTTGAAAGAATTTTTTAGAAAACGAATCAAATGGTATACCTATTTGTCATTAAGGTGAATAAGTGACATGATCATTTGGTGAGGAATGAATTCTAAATATATCAACCTACTCTTTTACCAATTCTATTTTTAACTTTGAATTTTGACATTAATTTTCAATTGAGCATAAAATTACTCTACTTGTTTTTAACCGCTTAAAGCCTAGAAGCTAGTGAAATAGATGACCATTTGAGAGAGCTAGTGTTAGATTTCTTGTGATCAGCAGAATATTGGAAGTATACACCTTGATGTTGCCTTTCATGTGCAAACTCCTACCACCTTAGCCATTTTCCTTTACCTACTGGGGATGATAATGTAGTTAAGCCTTTTAGCTAATGTGCTAGCCTTTCTTTGGAGTCAGGCAAGAAATACAAATTGAGATGGTGGTATTATGTTGAGAGTGTTTTTGTGCTAGGATATGAACTGTAACCACCAGTTCGTATTAAATAGGCCTTTGAATAAAAGTATTCCGGGAATTTCAGATATTAGAGAAGATAAAGTATCTATTAGCTCATTAAGAGCATCTTTAGAGCCTAATGCAGAGTGCCTTTAGCATAAGTATTTTCTAAAATTCGGTAGAGTCTAAGTTTCACTTAAATTCCTTTCATTTTGGTTGACAGTGCTATAATCCAGTAAGTAGACATTAAGAGAGGTTTTTCTTATTATTTAAGTCTTTCATTAAAGATCCCCCCACCCCCAGATTCTTTGATGTAGTAAAAAGTTTCTGGAATAGGCCCAGAAGATGTGAACTGTAGCCTGAGTTCCTACTAAGTAGCTTGGGAAGGCATTTCATCTTTTTGGGGCTTAGTTTCTCTTTTTTTTCTTTAAAACCATTTATTTACTAATGACTATTCTCAATGGCCATTAGAATGCCAACCTCATGAAACCAGGAAGTTTTGCCTAATTTTGGTCCTTGTTGTGTCCTCTATGCCTCATACAGCATCTGTCATACAGTAGTAGGTGCTCAGTAAATGTTAAATGAATTGTTTCTGGGTAAATGGTCTCTAATTCTCTGATTCCACACCTGATTTCTATCTCCCTCTGTAAACTTGAATGTTTTTACTTGGATTTTGTTGTGTATTGTGAAAATAAGGAGATGATCAAACTATAATTTCACAAATCACAGTGTTTGTTGCCAGACAAAGAGAATTTGTTCTTGGGTTCACAATACTTAAAGAGGGGGAGAATAATGTGGACAAACTTCATAGGGAATACACATAGGGAATATGTACATTAACTACATAATGTGTTCCAAAATTATTAAAGTCTAGTCCCTCGATTAGGATGGAAGGAAGCCTCTGTGGAAAATAAAGAACAATTAAAGATTGAAGCGTCCCTTTCTCAATACTGGAGGGTGGTGTCAGTGCTGGCCCACCAAGCTTCAGCGCTCTGGGTTCTGTAGTAGCCTGAGCTCTGTCTTCGGAGAAGCAGCAGACAGAGTAGTCCTGCCACAGCCTAAGCTTCCAGCGTAGCTGCCAAATTCTTGAGTTTATGTGTATTTTGAAGTCCAGTAGTTGGACAGTAACTCACATATGGGGACCAATAAGGTATGAGGTAACATTCCCAAGGGGGTGGGAAGTCCAGGGGGCCAGGGGAGAGAGAGTTCACTCTCTAATGAATATTATGATTGACTCTAGAATGTATTAAATCATTACATAGTAAATACCACATGTGCAAAACCAAACTAACCTATTTTGCCTAGTCATTCTAGATGAAAAGATAAAAAGCTGAATGGAGCTGAAGAAAAAGCTTTGTTATCCAGTAAAATCTTATTAATTGTTTATGTTTTATAAGTAAGGTAGTAATGTCCTTTTTGCCCATGTTAATTCAAAGTTAATCATTTGTGAATGCTTTTACCCTCTTTGCTCTACATGTTTGTGGAATTTACTTTGTGAAAGTATGTTTTGGGCCTCATGCCGTATCCAAGAAGGGTTTAGGTACATATTCAAGTAATGATAAAATTTACTATGAAATACGTTATTATTACAGTGTCGTGGTATGGTCTTTTCTTAGAACATCAGTTTATGAACTGAGCCATAATTCCAGAATTTAATTGTTCTTTTATCCCTTAAACATTGTCTGTGTTACTGCAGTGTTGAAATTCTTCTCACATCATTTTCAATTATTGTTGGCCTGAGTCTGCATTCAGATTAGTAATTTAAAGTGAAAGATGTTCCTTATCCTGTGAATAATCCTTGTGCATAAGAAAATTAATTCAATTCTTACATGTTATCTTTTTCTGTTGTAAAAGAATTGCTGGTATCATGGACTGAGATGACCTTTGTAGGTCGTTTAGTGCCATAATTTCATGATTGTGTGCTTAAACTAGGTAAATTATGAGAAATAAAATTTGGAAATGCCAGAATATATGATTTTGTTTATGTTAACGCACATTAGAATATTATTCTCAATATCCAAGAGAGCTTCTAATCTCAGCATTTTCTCAGTAAAATATTGTATCTTCAGTGTCACATGCGTGATTTGATCCTGCTCATTATGCCTTGTCATTCTGCTCTGTAGTGATCATATATCCTATTCTAGTAATTGTGGATCTTTTTGCTCTAGGTTATACCTTTGCCTTTGGGGCCTCTTTAGGTGCAGGGCACAGACATCTAATTTGAACAGGGTGAAACATAAAGGGAAGTGTATTCTCTCACATAACAAAACAGCAAAAAGAGCAGGGATGTATCAGGGGCTTAGCAATATGAGCATTGCAGAGCTTTCTCCATTGCTGTGCTCTGCATTTCTTGGTATGTCCACTTTATTCTCCCCCAAACTAGCTACTTCTAGTGGTAAGGGAGTAACCAGACTGACATCTTCCTGTGACTGAGCACAGTTATAGTGACTGTTCATCTTCTTAGTCTAACTTGAAAATTTTGTGGAGAGCAAGGCTTGCCTTCATTGCGTGCCCCCACCCCACTGGCCGGAATATGGGGTATTCGGAGTGGCCCCGAGAACATGTTCTTGGAAACAATGAAGCGTTCTAGGCAGACAAAATAATAGGTGCCTACTCTCTCTTTTTATGATTTTTGGAACATTAGGATCGATACTTTTCAGTACTAGGTGAAATTCACATATTAAATAATTTCCTTTGTTTTATGCTGAGTATAGAGTGCTGCTCCATACAGAGAGAAGTTCGAAGAATTATGTACAGATAACTATCTCCTCTGATAAGAATAGGATAGGAAAATATCATGATTGGGTTTTTTTTGTCCATATAATAAAATAGTTCTTGAAGTCACATCTAAAGTAAGACAGGTTTGTAAGATATTTTCATAGCTTGAAGACTGAAGATAGCATTGGACAGGTCTACTTCATTTTCAGAGGAAAAGAATAAGGTATAGAAACCTGAATTTACCAAGCCAGTAAGTTAGGGGAAAAGTATTTGGATTACTAAAGGGATTTGGCAGCTACTTGTTTGTTTGTAGGTGGTTTTCTTTTTTTTGTTTTGCTTTGCTTTGGTTTGGTTTGGTGTTTTGGGGAGACAAGGTCATGCTCTGTTGCCTGGGCCAGAGTGCAGTCATATCATCATAGCTCACTGCAATCTCAAACCCCTGGGCTCAAGTGATCCTCCTGCCTCAGCCTCCCAAGATGCTGGGATTATAGGGTGTGAGCCATGATGCCTGCCCAAACCAGCTTATTTTTAGAAGGATTTGAAAGACAAAACAATTAGTAGAGTAAAATAGAGACTCCAAAGGTAGTTTCCTATGGGAACTTTGTGCATGATATAGGCAGCACTTCAGATCAGAGGAGAAGAGATGTAATATTCAATAAAACATCGAACAGCAGGTTATCCATTTGGGATGAAGTAAAGCCCCAATCCTTTTACACTTAAGTAAATATAAATTCTAGATGGGGCAAAGATTTTAAATGTAAAAACTACTACTAGGACCCCTAATCCATCAGTATTAAAGTGGTTTTATCTAAATGGTTTTAACTGGAAACTTAAAGGAATACAATAGCCTGTGTCCCAAGTCATATGATTCCAGTAAGTCCTACAGAATATTGGAAAGGAGAATGATGTATGCTTTTGGAGTCAATAAGATCTAGGCTTGAATTTTTTTTTCTACTTCTTACTCAGACTTTTTGCAAGATACAAAACTATTCTGAGCCTTAGTTTCCTCTACAGTCAATCAATCAATATAAAATGAAATAGAATAAAATAAATAATACGTACTACACAGGGTTGCTGTGAGGATTATGTGAGATTCCATTATATGAAACTCTTATCCAATTCCTGCCTAGAAGTGACTGTTAACAAATTTTGAGTATAGAGAGATGAAGAAACAGTTCTCTAGCAACTTAAGGGGGACTGGCTCAGAGCAGACATTTATTTGTAAAGGATGAGAAAAATCCATGACATATGTTTCCATCAGCAAACACTTATTGAGAGCCTACTGCATGCCATGCATCATATGTGGCACTAGAACAATAAAAATTAAAATAGAAGACATTCCCACTTTAAAAAGTCTTGAATAGGAAAGTAAGATTTTATGAGAAAGGAATTCAAGTAGTGAGAATTTTTGTATTTGACAACTCTCTTAAACTTAGTATTGTTATTCATTCTAAGAAAACATTTTCTGATGTGCTGTAGCATCTTGTGCTAGTTAAAGGAAATACGTTGTAGAAGCAATTTCCTAAGAAAAATGAATAGCTCAGTTTGGCTACAACCACGAAAGATCCATTTCTCAGGGTAGCTATTAAGAGAGAATGCATTACAGAGATGAAAAACTCGTGAAATTGCTAAGTACTGTATGAAATAGTGCTTAATAAGTTTTTTTACGTACCTCTCTTGCTTTTCCACTTAAAAATTTTTGCTGGTTATTAGCATGTGCTTGGGCTTAGCTTAGCAAATAATTTGTTTTCACTAAATGAAGTTATAAAGTTCCTAGGTCAGTTTTGCTGATATTTGATAAGTCAAGATAATACAAAATATTTTTTCAGCAATTTTTTATTAATACTTTAGTATATACATTTGAGATGAAAAAAAAAAAAAACCACTCATGAATTATCACATAGCCTGGGCTTAATGCACTATATGAACCTAATCTGTTATTTTGGTACTGCTGACATAACTAAAATTTTACGTCTGATATTTACCACATGAAATTGGGTTTTATGTTACAGCTTTTGTCTGTCTGCTAATAAACTCAGTATCTATACCAATCCATTTGCCTTGGCCAAAACATTCTGGCATGGGACATATCTTCTTATTTGCAATAAAAAAGTTGAGGTAGAAATATTGCTGAGCATTCTCTATAATGATACGTTCTTTGGTAAGACTGTCAATAAAGAGACTTCTGAGTTCTTTTTTATCTTTTCTTTTTTAGTTTGCTGGAAACCATGTCTCACTATACAGATGAACCCAGATTTACCATAGAGCAGATAGATCTGCTACAGCGCCTTCGGCGTACCGGAATGACTAAACATGAAATTCTCCATGCCTTGGAAACTTTGGACCGTCTTGATCAAGAGCATAGTGACAAATTTGGAAGAAGGTCCAGCTATGGAGGAAGTTCATATGGGAACAGTACCAACAATGTCCCAGCATCTTCCTCTACGGCTACAGCTTCCACACAGACCCAGCATTCGGGAATGTCCCCATCACCTAGCAACAGTTATGATACCTCCCCACAGCCTTGCACTACCAATCAGAATGGGAGAGAGAATAATGAGCGATTGTCCACATCCAATGGAAAGATGTCGCCAACTCGCTACCATGCAAACAGCATGGGTCAGAGGTCATACAGTTTTGAAGCCTCAGAAGAGGACCTAGATGTAGATGATAAAGTGGAGGAATTAATGAGGTTAGTTACTTTTCTTACTCAGAGTCCTCAAAAATGTGTTTTTAAATTGTTTTAAAATTATTTTAAAGTAATAACCTGTATTTCAGCTATTTACCTATAAAAACTGTGATTTCCCCCTCCTTCCTTTGGAGATGAAAGAAAAGAATTTCAAATTTTATGTTTTTAATTTAAATTTTCTCTTTTCTACTTCAACCTTTTCTCTTCGCTGTTTGATAAGCCTTATCCATTCTGTTTATCAAAAGTTAGCCTTCTCTTTATGTCTCTAATAGCTAATTTCTGACTAACAGACACATAATCTATTGTAAAGTACTTTTCTAAGGGATAAGATAATTTTACCTTGATACAGAGTATATACGCTCTTAACTTTTCCTGCCAACGTTCCAATCAAGAAAATAATTTTGAGCACCTATTACATAAAAACTTTTCTTTACACTTGATCTTAGCCAAAAGGCCGAGAAGCTATAATAAAAACTTTTTTTTTAAAGAGGAAAAATAGACATAGCTTCTACCCCTAAGAAGCTAAAGTTCTAATTTTTCTAATTTTAGCAATAGATGCTACACACACACACACACACACACACACACACACACACACACACACACACACACACACGGGTGCGTGTTATCTATTACAAGATAAGTATTAGCACTTAGCATTTTAAACACGGAGAAAAGTCCACTTTCAACGAAAGTGTTAGGAAAGGCTTCACACCGGATCTGGTACACTTTGAGGGCAACAGCCATGTGTTTTTCATTGTCATGCCTCCAGGATCTAGAACTTTCCTTGTGGTATGTGGTAATGGCTTAATATGTTAAATGAATGCATGAATTTGACCTAAATCTTGAAGAATAATCCTTGTTTTGAAATGTAGGACTTTGATTTGAAGTTAAGAGAATAGTAAAAGGTAGGAAGGGGAAGGCACGTGTGTAGTCTGATACAGATTGCAGAGGGTTACTATAGTAATAAGAATAATATATTAGGAGATGGTACAGGTTTTGGAAGACTGTACGTTTCATACTGAATAGTTTATATTGACTTTGGTTGGAATTGAATTTTTACAGGTTTTCAGTAACAGCAATGATAAAAGATTGTTTTCAATAGATTTTTACTACTGTGGAAGGGTGAGAACCTGTACATAAATTAGTTATAATAGATCATGAAAGAAACTTTAGCAGTAATTTGTCAGAAATAAAAGTAAGAACTAAAATTATGAGTTACAATTCTTCCTGAAGATTTTAAAACTTCAAGATAGAATAATGATGACTTAATATTGCCACATGGAAGATCCATTCTGCAGTACCACAATGGTGAAATTTCCTTTAAACAAACTGCCGTGAATTTATTTGTAGGGTGGAACTGCATTTACATGGATTCTGGGCTAAATGGACTGTTGTATCTAGATTCCAGTGTATACTTACAATGAATAGTTTCATACAGCAGCCACAAGTCACTGTTGATAAGCTTTTAAAACTTTAAGTTTTAAAATATAAGAGATCAATTTGGCTTTGAATTTATTTTCACTTGTTAAAGCAGGTAGCCAAAGTTCAGGGTGTTGCTTTTGAATTCAACATATATATCCTTGTTAAGATTAAGACGGAGAACTGTTTGGGCAAATAAAAGTTAAATATAACAAGATTGCCTTTTAATTATCCTGAGTAGAGAGGATAGCAGCAATAAAATTTATTTGTTGGCATGCTAGCCTGTTTTTTGTTGTTGATGTTGCTGTTAATAAGTTTTGATAAACTTTTAACATAACAGTTGATTTTCAAATATGTATAAGACTAACAAGCAACATGAGAAAACTTTCTTTTTAACAAAAATCTCTAGAAGATTAGCCAGGCTAATAAGGGTCTAAAAGCTTGACTTTTAGGTCATAGGTTGGCATAATGTTATAATTCAACTATATCCTCATAAATAAACAGAAAACCTGTTTAGCAATGGGCAACATTTGTAGTTAAATCCCATAATTACACACATTCAAGTTTTACTGTAAAATACACACAGGTTTACATGTTGTTATTGGTATTTAATTTATATACTGCCACTGTTCGCATAATTAGAATACTTTATCTTCTTCCCTTCCACTGCTTTTGTGTCTTATGATAATCTCGGGCTCTCAGTGGTTCTTCTGGCTCTCTCTCCCACGCCTGCTTTCCTCCAGTGTGCTCCACTCTCCCTTCTCTCAAGTTTGCAGATGGTAACAATACTTCTTAGGCCAGAGGCAGAAGTATATTGAATGACATTCTTACTTGTAATCATTATATCCATGCTGTGAGGTTCACAAAAATTAAATAATTTGCCCAAGAAAACTTATATTTAATATTAGGTGGCAGAGACTAAATTGCAACCCATATCTTTATTATCAGCATGTTTCTGGTATGTGTTGCCTTTGTAAGTAAATTTTTCATGTCTTTGAATTTTAATACAACTTTAGGAAAGGTAGATAGTATAATTCAAGACAAAAGTATGAGTGGCCTCAATGGGCTTGCCCCTCCTTTTCTCCCCCATGATATTTGCTACTTCAAATCAATCACTTACTAACATAATGAATTTTTATTTGGGGGAATGTTAGGGAAATTTTTTGAGCAGTGGATATTTCTGAGTATTCTGTGCCCAATGTTACAGTGGATTGAAACTGGTGGTCTCTGGTGGGGAGCATGGGTGCCTGAATGCCTTTCTACCTCCTTTTGTACGTATGTGATTCACATCTTGCTTGCTCACATTCCTCAAACTCCAGGGCACTCAACCATAAGACATATTTTTAAAATCATATAATTCATTGAGTGTACAAACTTAACTCTTAATAATTTCAAGGTACATAATGGAGATTTTTCTGTATAACTTCATCAAGTTATAACTGTGTACCTAATCAACTTGTTAAGACAGACTGAGAAAGAAAGTAACTGCTACTGTTTCCATGTTTGTGCTAGGGTAAAAAAAAATGAAAAGCAAACTAATATGTGAATTCTCAACAAATTGTTGAATATAACATTTTAGGAAGGACTTTGAAGCCAAGAATGAAGACCCATTTAACACTTTAATATTTTTAAAAATGCATCTATTAATATATAAATATATGTATGGGGAGGTGTGTGTATACACATCTGCCAATTAGTGGTACATACTACCATTGGTATATACACATATACTAATGTGTATCTGTTCTATTATGTATATATTATGAAACAATTTAAATGATGGTTATCAGAATTAATAAACAATGTCATACATTAAAGATGTTATTCTTAACCACTCATGTACTAAATTTTATGAGTATGTCAGTATTTGTACAAAATTCTGAGACTTCTAAGTTGGTTATCTATAGGCCTAACAATAGAGCATTTACTTTTGTTGGTAGGATATTTATGTTTTATAGGTAATAAGATGAAATTTGGTCATGATATCCAGTTACCAGTTACCATGTCATTGATACATAAAGAGTAGCTTTTTTTTTAGAGTTATCTTTTAAAATTTAAAGTTATGCTTTATTTATCTCCTTGGGTGGAAATTCACAGCGGTAGGTTTTTATCTAAAAGTGAAAGAAATTTGTACATAATTGTATTTTTCCAAGTGTGAAATAGTCTGTCTAGGTAAGTATTGCTTCATCTCTGGAAGTCTTTGAGATAGATGACTACCTTTAAGGGATCCTAAAGAATGTGCAGTGTATATTAAGAAGATATGGAAGATCTTAAAGCATATCATTTTTAAACATGCTGTCTTTAATATTTTTTGTCCCAGAAAAGGAAGCAATGTCATTTGAACTATCATAAATAACTCTTTTCCATTCTGACTTGGGAAGCTTAAACATATTTGAGAATAAGAATATAAAGCTGTTTTATAAATTATCTAGATCAGGTTTTCCATTTATTTTACAGCCTTTTATCTCCAACTACAGATTTGTTCATTCATTGAACAAATTAAGCTCTATTACATGCAAACCCCATAATGAATAAGGCACAATCTTTGTGCTAAAGGACTTTGCAGGGTAGTAGGAGAGATAAGATTAGGAACAACTATAATAAAGAATAGCATGTAATGTATTAGCATGTGAGGAGTATAATGGAAATGTTAAAGTTAGCCATTGGAAGAAGAGATCTTTTTTAGCTGTAAAGATCAGGGAAAACTTCTCTAAATAGATGATAGTTAAATTGTGTCTTAATAAAAGATGATTCCACAGAGAGGCTTTACTGATGAATTCATCCAGATATTAAGAAAGGTCTAGAGGTAACGGGAAAGTTTAGCAAGTTACAAAAATAATGGCACTGGCGGGTAGAAAGGAAGAATTTCATCCTGATGTGGAAATGACCCAGATGAATCTATCATGGCAATGATTTGAAAAAGGTAGGAAGAGATAGAGGAAATGGATTTCAATTGGTTAGATGCAAATCAAGTGGGTAGCGTAACGTGGAAGCTGTGGAATCAGAGAAAAGATCACCCTACTCTTTAATTCCATAAGATTTGAGGAGTGGAAATTTTGAAATGTATGAGATTTTATAAGAGAAGGGAGGAAGAATGGATGCATTATTTTAAGGAGGATGTCAAATTGCAGAAGAAGAGAGGAAATGAGGCGGGGGGAGAAGATGAGAGGGTTAGATTTAGAATAAATGAAGTTTCCGCACTAACAAACTGGTGATTTCACAGGGTACAATGAGGACAATAGGAGAGGCAGGTCATTAAAGAAGGCTGAAGGAGGAGGGTATGTGAAAGCTTAAAGAACAAAGCTAACCCAGTAGAGTGGAACTTTTTGAAATACATAAGAGAACTGGACACAAAGTTGAATGCTGTTACCATTTGGAAAATATCTAGTAAAACCAACTAAATGACACATAAAACTGCTTGTGTTTAAATTGACTTTATAGAACTCTTTCCATGGTGCCTTAAAGTACCTGGTACAGACATTTACTTCAGTCTTATATGGTTGTAGCAGATCATTTGTTTCTTCTTTTCTTGGAATCATTTCTGAGGTTTTATAAAATAATACTCAGCATTTATGTAGTACTTTTACAATTTCAGAAAATTTTTAAATTTAAGAATTTTTGATTTTATATATTACATATGTATATGCATTTGATAGTTAATTTCATTGCTTAGAGAAAAATTTTAAAAGCCATGTGAAGGGGTTATTTAATGTTCTCATTTTACCAGATGATAAAACCAAGATCTAGCTTTATTAAATGATGTGCCCACACACACCTTTATCTTTTAAGACTTATGTTTTTATTTTGAAAAATCTTCTCTCTGGTAAAGCAGTACAGTTTTTGATGTTTTAGGTTTTTTAATTTAAACTGGTTGTGGGTACTTAAAAACTTGTCAGATACCTAAAAATGGAGTCTATGAGAGGATGAGTGAATTGCTGTGGTTTTGCAAACTTCTGGGTTGCTTCTGTCTAGTTCAGTCCTTGATGATGTCATGCTGCAAGGCTGTGAATAATTTACAAGCTGGATATTTCCTATTGGAATAATTTGAGCATTATGTCTTCTATATGATTTAGTGTCTACTCTAGATGAATTTGATTTAAAATAAATTGGATTTAAATTTCAATTTAAATCATTAATCAAGAAAATACCATTAAGTCATTTTCCCCCACAAAAGTGTGTTTTTTAATTTAATTTGAATAAATGCTCTCTTAAATTCAGTTTCATTTTCTTAGATCATTCTATACATTGAAATGTAATACTTTAAAATTTCTTAGGTTAATTTTGTAGTATGAGAAACCAAATGATCTGGTTATTTTGTTTACATAAGGCAATTAAAATAGATACTGCTGGCCAGGCATGGTGGGTCGTGCCTGTAATCCTAGCACTTTGGGAGGCTGAGGCAGGAAGATCTCTTGAGATCAGGAGTTCAAGACCAGCCTGAGCAACGTAGTGAGACCTCTGTCTCTACAAAAAATAAAAAAAGTAGCCAAGAATGGTGGCCCACAAACTACTTCGGAGGCTGAGGCAAGAGGATCACTTGAGCCCAGGGGTTTGAAGTTGCAGGGAGCTATGATGACACCACTGTATGCTAGCCCAGACAAATGAGACTCTGTCTCAAAAAAAAGAAAAAAAAGAAATAGATACTGCTGAAGTTATCTCTTCCTCACCAATTGTTAATTTATGTTTGAAAGCTGTTCTGTATTACCTGTATTTTAATTAGTGATTATTTTGACTTCAAAATATATTTATTTGTGCCTTTTTCTTTCATATACACAATTTTGAAATAAAATGAGAATGCGTATTTTTCAAAGAATTATTTCAAATATAGACAAGCATTTTAGGAGTCTAGCTAGTATCTACATCAAAATCTAGATCAATATGAGAAATTTTAAATATTGCATTAGGCAGCTGATTTTTTATTTTCTTCCTTTAGGAATCTTTTTTGATTAGGATTTTCAACTGATAGATCAGGAATATACTTGTAGAGCTACAGATTGGAAACTGTCACCTCTGTCACCTCTCTATTCTTTTCTAGAATTCCCAAAAGAGAGCATAGAATCCACCAACAGAATGTATAACCCCTCCTCATTAAGGGGCTAAAATACCTGATCTAATTTAAATCACAACTGATTCTTCTTAAATAGGATACTTTAGTTTCTCCAAATAATCTACAGAGAGATGTGAACCCATGTAAAGAGTTTGTGGTTCTTTCACAAAACTATTTGTAAAGACTTTGTGATCCTTTTGTCTTAGATGAGGGGTCAGCAAACTTTTTTTGTAAAAGGCTAGATAGTAAACATTTTAGACTTTGTGTCCAAGAGGCAAATTTGAGGATATAATATAGATACTTATAAAAGAGAAAACAGCCACAAATTTTTATTGATAAAATTTAATCTAGAATAATAATAATAGAGTATAATACTTTAAAATATAGGCCTACTAATGAGAAGTATGAAATTTTTGGGGGGAATGAATAATATTTTGCTTAAGTCATGGTCAGCATTATCATTCCCTCTCATCAAATTGATTGCAGATGTCCATCTGTGAAAACGATTCTTAGCTCATAGGTTGTATAAAGACAGGTCGCAGTCCAGAGTTAGCCCATAGGCCATAATTTGCCTACCACTGTGTTAGATAATGTTACCACTATTCTGTGTTACTTTTGAGCTTGAACAAAAATCAGTGCTTTATTTATGTAATCCATTTGAAGATAAAGCATTCAAAGAGAAATCGGTCAGTTTTAAGGGTTTAAGTATGATATTTAAGTATTCTCCTTGTTCCTGTTGGAAAACTGAAGTCTTGCCACTCATTGTCATTCTCCTGAATGTCAGGTCTTTTAAGAATTTGTTGAACTTTTAAATAAGTAAAAATTTGTAAAAGGCATATTAATGGAGGAAAGATGAGGTCTGTAATGTAATCACAAGGACACAGAATGTAGTGTAGTATTTAGTGTTAAGTATTCTTCTGTGTAACAAGAAATCAATAAATGCCTTTTTAATATTAAAATTTTATATTTGACACATCCCACCTTAATTTTTTGTTTATACAGGAAAAAGAAGGCAAGTTAAGGGGCAAAGTCTGTCTTAAAATGGCTAGTATTTTTACAGTTGTGAGAATAATGATTTCTGTTCCCTTAATCATTTCAAAGGTTTTTTAAATGAACGTTATTTATGCAGTTGCATAGGTAACATGCAAACCCACAGTCTACTCACGACTGATTTTTGTTGTTGTTGCTTTTTATTTTTCTAGGATTTCTGTCTGTGTAAGATATATTCATTCCTCAGTAATGAAACTTTGTCTATACCATATGACAGCCTTGTTCCTAATGTGAATTATACAGAGCATGCGATTAACCATCCTCTGGTATGAGACTTATTTCTGCTGTGGTCTTCACTAAAGCGTCTGTCTGATGGTGTGATGTTTTAGGACCTGAATATTTGGTGTTTCTTGGTTTGTTGTAATTTCATATTTTCACACAAGTTTGGTCTGTTTACCTTTTATTTTTGTGTCTTTTCTTTCTGTGTTCTCCCCACCTCTCTGCTTCACCTTTCTTTTAGCAAAGATGAGGATTTCTACCTTCAACATACATTGTTGGTCTTGTCTTCTGTTTTTGTTAGGAGGGACAGCAGTGTGATAAAAGAGGAAATCAAAGCCTTTCTTGCCAATCGGAGGATTTCCCAAGCAGTTGTTGCACAGGTAACAGGTAAGAGCTGAAGAGCCCTTTATTCTGGAATCATGTCTAGTCTCTGCCTTCTGGTGCAGATGTTGGAATATTGCTTGCATTTCTGCATTGCAGTGCAGATCTGTCAATTTAGGCATAATAATGTATGCCTGTGATTTAAAACCCATTGTCTCCGATATCACAGAACTTCTCCAGTGATTTTTTTTCTTTTTTACTTGTGCTACTAAATTTTATAGCATTTGTAATAAGCACATAATTCCCTATTTTATGGCTAAAAAAAGGTTTCTCTAGTTTTCTTCTAATTGTAAGAGAGCTTATGACACATGCACATCCAACAACTATCTGCATTTGTTATTTTTAAAAGCTTTGCAGTCCTCCAAATATAATCCCTAGTTTTACCAATTGAAGTTTTTTTAACCACTTTTCTGTATGTAAAAGCTTTCCTCAAAACATTCCTGAGAAGATAAGAGATACCATTGTCTTCTCTTTGTTCTTTATATACCATCCCATTCTCCACCTGCACCCAAGTCCCATCCCCAGTATCTGGTGTATATGTGTCATTCTCTATTCAGATTGCATTTTTTATGAAGTTCTTAAATTTGGGAGTGCCATGTCTTTGTTAGTATGTGGTCTTTCTTTCTTGGGTCTCAATAATTTATAAAACCCTTAAAAAATAAACTGTGCCTTAGTCATTAGGGGAACCAGAAACTCTTTCACCTACATTTTGTAGTTGCTACATTGTTATACTTTGTACATTGATGGATATAAAAGTTAATTTCCCCCTCCTTTTAGTAACACTGCCAGCCACTAGCAAGCTGTATGACCTTGGGCTGTTCAGCCTCTGTGCCTCAGTTTTCTTTCTTCTACAATGAAATACGTGGATCTGATCTTCAACAGTACCTTCCGATTTTAAGAAATTATTTCTGTTCTCTAGGCAGAGATACATGTTGAAGCTAATTTACCTAAAAGGTTGTTGCTGATCATTAATTTGGTTAAAAATGAAACTTCAGATTTTAGAAGTCTTAAATTTCATCCCAAATATCTAAAGTCAGCCAGTATTTTATAATGTGTGTGTGATATATTACACTCGTAATATATTTTTATAAATGACACTTCTGTTCATGGTAAAAGACTTTAATTAAAGACATGTCCTTCTGTGTAGAAGTCTTACACTGAAAGACTGTGTGTGGATTTAATTGTTACAGTCTTTAGGTGTTTTTCAATAGGATATTTAAAATACATTGTTATCCTTTATCTTTGAGGACTAAGTTCTAGTGCTTAAGGCAATGTTAAGGGCAAGTTAAGCAGGTTTTATTGAAACTCACTGATACGGACTATGAAAAGATGGAGTGTTGTCTTTTTGGTGCTTATATGTCAGCCTCTGTGACTAGAAGCAATAGTATCTTCTAGTTTAAACGCCTCAAAAACAAAAACAAAATTATAGTGTTATAGAATAGCATTACAAAGTTGACTTTTTCAGGTGGAAGTATTTCTAAGTATGTTGAATACCCTGGATCTTGAATCATCTTGGATTTTTAAAATAGTAGCTTTGAAACCCATCCAACATTGATGCAAATTATAATAAAATAACTTTAAAAATCATTTCTTAGGTATAAGAGCATTAGATATACCATAATGGGTGTACTATCAAATATAGTATTGCCTTTTTGAAAAGGAAAACTGAAAGATATATTTTCATATCTTGCTCCTGAAAATACAATCTATAGAACAGCAGTATTGGCATCACCTGGGAGCTCCTTAGACTTGTAAAAATACTGAGTACCACCCTAAACCTGCTGAAACAGAATTTATATTTTAACCAGAAGCCCAGGTGATTTTGGTTTGAGAAGTATGATTCTAGGAGACTGGTAAACTTTCTTGACATTAGCTTCATTGGATCTGCATTGTTTAATATTGCCTCACTCAGTAATATCATGATGCCATCTCCTAGTTTTTGAAAGCAAGAGTTGAAAATACATTTACACATTTATTATCTATAGTATCACATGGACTTTCCTTTTGCTGCTTTAATTATGGGATTTGATAGTGTTAAAAATTTCCTCCATTTCAGAACCCCAACTTGTTCTTTTTCATTTCTACTCCAAAAGCTTGGGTTGGGTTCATCTTCCCTTGATCAGAAATCTTTGACGGTTCTCCATTGTCTAAAAAAGGTAATTCCTCATAATCTGTCTCCAGCCTCCTTTTTTATTGCCATCTTCTATTCAGTATACCCCCAACTGAATTCTACTCCTTACCAGTTCCAGAATTCTGGTTACTTGGATGCTTCCAAATTGTTGGTTGTGCCTAGGATGTCTTTCACCTGCTCATCTCAGCCTTATCAATTTCTACTTAGCGAGATTATCTCGGTTGTTATCCTCATTCTAACTTCTTTGACCACTTTAACCCATACACACCTCTTTTTTCCTTAAATTAATTACACTTAGTTCACCACCGTAAGGTTTAATACTCATTTCACTTATGTATTTTGGAATAGTGTTTTTCAAAATCAGTGACTTTTTCTTACACATCCTCAAAGAGTCTAGCATTGTACATGTACTCTGAACATGCCATGTTTACCACACTTCCTTGTAGAGCTGCTGTGTAGAGAAAGGAGTACTAGTGATGCTAACACAAGCTATACATACGAAAAATTGTCCAGTGTGACTTTGTTCAGTGGTGTGCTCTCTCCAGAAATAATTACTTATTTGCTCAACAAATGCTGCATGATTTCTTGCCCTTAAGGAACTTGCATTTTTCTTTTATCTACTTCAGTTATTTATATAAGGCCAGGGGAATGAGGATGATTGATAACCAGATTGGTTCATTGTCCTCTTGGTCAACTTACTGAATTCCTGTGTTTCTCATGTATTATTGTGTTATATTTTTCACCCAGCCTGTCTAGCCATCAAGCTAAACTCAGGGGCAAGGCTTCTGATTGCAGAGAAGAGATTTTGCTAGAGAATAGCGAGTTAGTGAGAACCTAATAAAGTCTGGCACTCTTAATTGGTCCACCTAGGATAGAGCGAGCCTGTGTAAGGAGGCCTTCTGGTCACTCAGACTCCCTCCTTGGGATACCTAATCAGTATATAGACACATTTTCCTGTCTTTAAATAAAGTAGTCAAATGTATCTTTAAAGAATATCTACCTGATGAAATGTACCCCAAAATAAAGTTTAGGATGTGGTGTTCCAAGAATCTTGTCCTATAACAGATTCTCTTGAAGTCAGTTAAGTTCAACTCTAATATGTGAAATAAGTCAACCTTGAAGTAAAATGAGAACAAGTGGTGCATAACAAAGGAAAATGCTAAATAAAAAAGTGTAATGAGGTGCAAAATTATAACACATGTATTTGTTCCCAAAACAGCCACAGAAGTTTCTTTTTATAGATTCAGAGGATTTCTATAATAAGATAAACAAGAAGTTCATGGGTGGGGTCTGTATAAATAATATCCCACTGATAGGAAAAATGACAGTATAAACAGGATATAATAACAGTGCCTGCTGAATTCCCAGCATGTTATTTGTAGCTTCTTTCACAGTCACAGCTGCTCCCACCAAGGGTGGATTTTACCTCTGTAAGAGGTCAGCCAAGATTCCAAATTCTCACTAACAATGGTGGGGTGGTGAGCATAGCCTTTGCTTTGGTAATAAACACGTGTATTCTGTATTAACTTTCAGGGTAAGAAGGCTGTTTAAGAATGCTTAAAACGTAATTTTTTTAATGACCTCTGGGAAAAAATCAGGCATGCAGAATAAATGAGTAAATGGGCAGCTTGATGAGTGCTTGTCAGCCAAAGAAATATACTAATAGGATTCATGTCCTTTGAAAAAATGAATACATGGAAGAAGAAAAATCATTTAGCATCTCCACATTTTAAGAAATTTATCACAATTTTGTTTTCTTGAATAGTAGTTGTATAATGGAAAAGCAACATAATACCAAGGTTCTAGTCTTTCTGTCATTACATAGCCTTGTGACCCAGAGCCTCATTTTCCTTGTTTATAAGATGAAGGACTTTGACCTAATAGTTTCTTTCTTAGTTCCCTTGGTCTGGCTGCTATAACAAAATACCATAAACTAGTAGCTTATAAACAACAGAAATACATTTCTCAAAGTTCTGAAGGCTGGGAAATTCGAGATCAAGGTAGATTCATTGTCTAGTGAGAGCCTGCTTTCTGACTCATAGACAATGCCTTCCTGCTGTGTCTTCACATGTGGAAAGGGTGAAGGGGTCTGTCTTGGGCCTCTTTTTTTAAGGCATGAATCCCATTCATGAGGGCTCCACCCACAGGACCTAATCACCTCCCAAAGATCCCACCTCCTAATACCATCATCACTTAAGGTGAAGATTTCAACATAGGAATTTTAGAGGGACATTAACATTCAGACCATAGCAGTTTCTATCTTTTCTAGTTGTCAAATCCTAATCTGTTTTTAAATGGTAAGTACATTTAACAGGTTTGTGTCTTAACTGTATCCACTATTCTCGTTCCCCAAATGTAAGAATTTGTGCAAAGACAAGTTCTGAACTGGTTTTAGAAATGTTTCAACTGTACTCACATCACTTCCCTTTTATACTTATCTTTAAAATGAAGGATAAAAACACTACACATTCAATTTAATTATCATTTCTTTACAAAGATGGATATATATTGATCCTCTCCCTAATCAGAGAACTTCAGACTAGATATTGAAAACCAATGAAAGTGCCCATGTACTTTTTAAAAAAATAAACTTTATTTTTTTAGAGAAGTTTTAGTTTCACAGCCAGGTGAGTGGAAAGTAGAGAGTTGCCATATACCCCCTGCCCCACCTCCCATACACAGCCTTCCCTACTACCACCTTCCAGCACTGGAGTGCTACCTTTGTTACAGTCAAACCTGCATTGACAGGACATTGTCACCCAAAGTCCATAGTGTACTTTAGGGTTCACTCTTGGTGTTGCATATTCTATGGGGTTTGGATAAACGTATAATGACACGTATCCATCATTATAGTATCACACAGAATAGGTTCACTGCCCTAAACATCCTCTGTGCTCTGCCTGTTAATCCCTGCCTCCCCCCTAGCCTCTGGCAACCATCTTTTTACTGTCACATAGTTTTGCCTTTTCCAGAAAGTCATATAGTTGGAATCATACTGCATGGAGCTTCAGCTTGGCATCTTTCACTTAGTAATATTCGTTTAAGTTTCCTTCATGTCTCTTCATGGTTTAGTGCTAAATCCATATTCCATTGTCTAGATGTAACACAGTTTATTTATCCATTCACCTACTGGAGGGCATCTTGGTTGCTTCCAGGTTTTGGCAATTATGAATAAAGTTGCTATAATAAGTAGAATTTATATCTACCCTAGAAAAGCAATGTTGATAGAGCCTCAATCACAGACTATGGAATTATCTTATTATAATACAACTAGATATAATTACCTTGCTCATTTAACAAAATTTTATCAGTTCCTATCTAATAGATTTTACCAGTTTTATGTAGATTTCCAATTTGAAGACTGTTGTCTGTCAACAAAATGGGCAGGTTTCTGCATGTGAGATGTAATTCTGTCTCCAAATTGAAAGGGTTTAGAGGGTTTTGTTTTGTTTTGTTTGCTGTTGTTGTTAGGAGAAACCTTCTTTTTAAATCTTCTTTGAATGGACCATGTAATCTATCTTTTAGGAATTTATCCTATAGAAATATTTGCTTGTGTCTAGAATAATGACTATACAAGATTATTTATTGTAGCATATTATATGATAGCAAAAGGCTGAGTGTCTATCAGTAGGAGGCTAGTTAGGTAAATTATGGTACCTCTATATTATGGAGTACTTTCTGTCCATAAAAGAATGAGGCAGCTCTATATGTCTCCAGGGGAATGAGAAAGGGAATGGGTTGTAAGGTATGAATGGAGGATGACTTATTTTCGTTTCTTGTGGCATTTGTACTTTATGCATAAGTTCTGTATTTAAAAAAAAAAAAACAATTTTCAAGCACCAGTTTTAAAAACATACACCACTTCACAGGCTCAACAATAACGTGTACTGGCCAGATTCAACTCAAGGGGGTCACCAGTTTGCTCTATGTGCTCTCTGATACCCATCAGAATCACAACAAGATTTTCTTGTTTCTGACAAGATGAATCTGAAGTTCGTCTGTAAGAAAAAATGCATAAGAATAACTGGGAGATTCTTTAAAGAGAATAGAAGAAAGGGTTTGAAGAAATTTGCCCTACCAGATATTAAAATATAATACATTGTTCCAGTAAGGAAAACAGGGTCATTTTGTCAGATGGATATATCTGTTGTGTAGAACAGAGTTCATTAACAGATCCTTGGATATAAGCAAATTTAGCTTAAATAAAGGAAGCCTTTCAGATCTTTAAGGAAATAACATTTTTCCATTGATTATTTGAAAATGAAAAACGTTAAAAATTGTCTAAATGAAAATGAAAAGAATAAAACATCATACCAGAAACAAAAATCTGTATTCCATATAGAATAAAGAACTAAATAAATACATTTTAAAAACTGGGGAAAAGATTTTATACTAGTGTTAAAAGAAAATAATAAATATTTTTATTATTTTGAGATAGGAAAAGCTTTCCTAAGCAATACATAAAACCTAAAAGATAAAGTTGTATGGATTTAACTGTATAAGAATCTTAAGCATATGTCCAATAAAAGACATTGTAAATGAGTCACACTGAAAGGTATTTACAGCATTATAGAGCAAAAGATTCATATATCGAAAGAGCTCTTGAATGAAATAACGTCATTCACAGCAACGTGGCTGGAACTAGAGACCTTTATCCTAAGTGAAGTATCTCAGGAATGGAAAAACAAACACCACATGTTCTTGCTAACAAGTGGGAGCTAAATGATGGGTGCACATGCACATAAAGACATAAAGGACATTGGAAACTAAGAAGGGGGGGCATGTGGGAGGAAGAGTAAGGGATAAAAACTTACCTACGAGGTACAATGAACATTGTCCTGGTCCTGGGCACACTGAAAGCCCTGACGTCAGCATTATAGAGTGTATCCATGTAACAAAAACTTTTGTACCTCCTTAATATTTTGAAGTAATAAAAAAAAAAGTTCTTACAAGTTAGTGGAAACAACTAATAATCTTATATAAAAATTTGCAAAGGATATCGGTGTATAACTTACACAAGAAAAAAATATAAATGGCAATAAATATGTGAAAAGATTCGAAGCCTTTGTGAAAAGTAAATAAGAACAATTTAATTGCAAGATAATGGGAGGTTTTGCCCATCAAATCAGCAAACTTTAGAAAATTGAGGGATACTGCTTGTCTGCTTCTGTCCATCAAAATCCAGCAAAAACAATAAAAGCAAACAAAAATAGAAGAAAAACTTTATCTTCAATGAAGCAATAGCTAGAACCTTAAAACATAAACTAAATTGAATGAGAATTCTGGATCAAAACAAAAGGAAAATGATGGGCACCAACACATGCCTCCTCCAGCCTGGGGAAGGAAATAAGTTTCCCTGAAAGCATCTTAGTTATAAAAAGCTAAGATAAGGTCTGTGATCTTTTGTTTAAAGGTTCCAGTTTTAGGGTGATGGGTCAATAAGAATAATGAGAATATTCCTATATAGATAGAGTTTCAACATAGAAATCCCATACCCATCATCAGTCATTCTGCAGACCCACATGCTCCCGGCCCCCAGCGCCTGGTAAGCACTAATTTACTGTCTGTCTCTGTAGATTTACCTTTAGACAAATTCCTGGACATTTCTGGCTGATTTTAAGTTTTTTGTAGAGACGAAGTCTCACTATTGCCCAGGTTGGTCTTGAACTCCTGCCTCAAGCGATCCTCCTGCCTCAGCCTCCCAAAGTGCTAGGATTACAGGTGTGAGCCACTGAGCCCAGCCTAGGTTTTTTTTTTTTTTTAATTTCTTGCATTAAAATAAAACTACTTTTAATGTTTTTACATTTTAAAATTCTGTCTATAATGTAATCCCATTTTAGTAATTACTTCTGCTTATCCTATATATAATAATGGTTGGAATGATCTTGGAATAAGTAGTTATTTCTACATGATGAGATTTTGGGTGTGTTTTTTATTAGCTTTCCTCTTAATTTTTCCTTTCCTCTAAATTGCTTAGAATTTTTTAATAATGAACATGTATTATATTCACAAAAAGAAAGTCAGACTTCTAAAAACAGTTTCATAATATTCAATAATTGTGAGAATGTAGGGAAACATTCTGATCTCTATTGGTTAGACTATAAAATTGAGTACAACGTTCTTTAGGGGACAATTTAGTGACATCTATCACTAACATAAATGCTGCTCTAATACTACGAATCAAAATTTCATTCCTATGAATCAGCCCTAAAGAAATATTTATTCATGTGCACAAAGATACACATGGAGTGTCATTGCATCATCATTTATTATAGTAAAACAATAACTGAAATATCCAATAATAATGAATTATGGTATAGGTTGCCTTTGAAGCCATTAGAATGAGGGAGACTTATAATTTCTTACATGAAAAAATTCTAAGTTAATTATTATGTATAGAATAACTCCAAATGTATGTTTTAAAAAAACCCAACTATTAATAGTTGTCATAATAAACAGGAATACTTCTAGGATAGGGAAGAAGGGAAGGAGGAAAGACTTTTTTTCTCTGTCCATGTTTGTGAATTATTTGAATTTTTATATAGAATGCATGCATTTGTTTTAACTTAAAATTTTTAAACATAATTCTGGTTCCACTGTGGAAGACAATCATAGAGATGATAGAAGTTCTTAAGTAGAAAATTGCATAAAGAAGGGTATTTCACTTTTTCAACTATGAAATGATCTTGTAATTTAAAAAAGGAGCTAATCATGAGGATTTTGTACTTTGTGGATCTTAGGTGGCCTATTCTTTTTATCAGAGTTACTACAATTGGCCAGGCAAAGGAGGCTGAGATTCTAAAGTGCTGGAATGAGGATTGGAGAGAACATGAAGAGACTTTTACGAAGAGAAAGTGACTAGATTTAGTAAACATGTGACAGTTGTGGGGGAAAGTAGAATGAAGGTAAAATTGAGATGGAGGATATAGTAAGAAGAGCAGATTTAAGGATGAGGATAATGAATTAAGTTGACTCTGTTGAGGCCCTGTGGGAAATTCTCATTGACACTTTTTAGCAGATGGTTTGAAAGTATAGTCTGGTACCCTGGAAGTCTTTGGCATTTAGATGACATGTATATTTTAAATCAATGTTGTTGGTAATTGAGATGACCAAAGGAACCCTGAGGGCCACTAACATGTACGGAGTTAGCAAAGCAGCCCCGAAGCCACCTGAATAGATGTGTTGTTGGGAGCTGTAGCCAGCATTCCAAGGGTGAAGATGATGCAGTGGTCAGTGTCACGCTCCAGGAAGTGGAAGGAAAATGAAACATTTAAATTTGTGCTACTGGAGACTTTGACAAGGATAGATTATGGTAGAGAGCCCTCTAGTGGAAGGGAGCATAGCATTTGGAGAACTGGAAAGAGCCTGGTACAGCTGAAGCTCAGAAAATGGTGAAGGAGGCTAAGAAAGGCTTTTTTCATCCTTTGAATACAATGTGGTTACTTCCTTATTGGAAAGAAATTACTCAGGGGTTAGCTTTAGTCTCTAAGTGTATGAGTGTTATGTGTAAATTTTTCTTTTCTTCCGCCTTGTGGAAGAGCTAAGGCTTGCGAACAATGACATTCTCTTCTGCAGTGAGTAGTAGTGAGGAAGTTAGGGAAATTTTCTCCTGAGGAAAAGTATCAAGGCTGACATAAAGAGGAGCTGCAGGGGCTTTTGAAACCACACTCAGCTGAATTTACAAACCAGCCCCAGAAGGATGAGTTAAAGCAGCCTTACCCATCAACAAGCTGCCAGGAGAAATCATTGTAAAATGTGTTGTTTTACATATTTATTTTCTTACAGTGCCTCTTCTAGAAAAACTGCCTGCTTTATTACTTCATTTTCTGCATTTATTATATGAAAAATGAGATTAAATTTATAGGGAAGAAGTTCTTTGTGTATTTCTTCTTCACACAAAAGATGAGACGGGAGAATATTCTATTAACGTATCACCTTATCCCTTTGCATTATTAAATTAATAGTTGTACAGAGAAAATTGTGAAACAACATATGTATAAGCAGTTAACATTGCTTATCTCAGAGAGTAGAATTGGTAAGAGAAGGCAGAAACTGACTTCTCTTTGCAACTCTTTATTTAACTGAGTTACAATTTGATAAAACAACCAATAAAGTACTGTATATGTAATATTTAGGGGGAAAAGCCAAAAATTAATACATATTTACAGAAATGTTAAGAAAATAATATAAAGGTAGAAATGTTGGAAAAGTCTACCACTCTAAATTCATATTGTATATCTTCAGTATATATAAATTTTTGTTACTATATAAAACTGAATGTAGATTATTATATTAATATAGTCATTAAAATGTATACTTTTTCATTTATACCATGAACAACTTTCCATATTGATACATATCCATGTACTTTATTTTTTTGAAACTACATAGAATTTTCAAAACATTTTTGGGGAAACTTTTTTTGTTTTTTTTTTTGAGACAGAGTCTCACTTTGTTGCCCTGGCTAGAGTGAGTGCCGTTGGCGGCAGCCTAGCTCACAGCAACCTCAAACTCCTGGGCTCAAGCGATCCTACTGCCTCAGCCTCCCGAGTAGCTGGGACTACAGGCATGCACCACCATGCCTGGCTAATTTTTTCTATATATATTTTTAGTTGTCCAGATTATTTTTTTATTTCTATTTTTAGTAGAGATGGGATCTCGCTCAGGCTGGTCTCGAACTCCCAACCTTGAGGGATCCACCCGCCTCGGCCTCCCAGAGGGCTAGGATTACAGGCGTGAGCCACCGCGCCCGGCCTGGGGAAACTTTTTAAAATTTAAATATGTATACAGAAAAGTGTCCAGCTTAATGACTTTTAAAAAGTGAAGACACCCATACAAGCACTCTCTAGATCAAGATAGGAGCAATACTGATCACTAAGGAAATCTCACTATTAATACCTCCCGGTTATTAACCTTTTCCCTCCTACATGGGTAACCACTATACTGACTTCCTTCCATATAGAATAGTGTCTGTTTTTTTAACTTTATATGAATTGAATCATACGGTTGTGTATAGCTTTTTTCAGCCAACATTATTTTTGTGAGATTTATCCATGTGGTTGCAGATAGCAGTAGTTCATCCTTTTTCTATTGGGTATAATAGTCTGTAGTAGAATGTGTAGATATCACAATTTATGCATTCTACTGTTGATGGGCATTTAGTTTTAAATTGGGGGCTATTATGGATAACGCTTATATGATCCTTCTCATACATGTCTTTTGAACATATTTCTATTGAGTACGTACGTATTTCTGCAGGCTATATGCCTCGTAAAGAAATCACTAGGTTCTAGGGTATACATGTGTTCAGCTTTAGTAGGTACTTTCCATCTGTTTCGCAGAATGGCCGTGCTGTTTTACCCTTCCATCAGCCGTATGAGAGTTCTGTATATTCTGTGTCCTTGCCTACACTTGGTATTGATGGCTTTTTATGTGTTTGCTTGGTTTTGGTTTTTTGTTGTGGTTGGTTTTTTTTGGATGGCTTTTTAAAAGCATTAATTTTAAAAGTCTGCCAGTATTTTGTTATGTAAATGTACTATAATTTAGCTAATGTCTGTTCAATGGACTTTTGCCCTCTTCTCCGACTATAGCACAGCTAGAACCTGGACAGATCTTATATCTAGTGGGCTCAATGGTTTGTTCTATGTATGATCTGACTATATGAGGAAATTTAATATTGGAACAAACTAAAAGAACTGATAGAACTGATGTCTGTTTTTTTTCTTTACAGATTTTCCTCAAATTCCCTGTTCTTTTTTTGAGTGATATGGTATCAATATAAACAATCCATGTAAAATAGTTTTATTTTGTTGACATGAAAATCAATTTTGATTTCATGGTGGTAAATGGTTGTTTTTTTCACTCTTTAAAAAGTAGCATAAAAAATAATATAATGTCTGAAACTAGACTTTTGGTGAGGTGTTTGCTAAACACAGCTGATTTAATTATCCAGAATGCAAATTTGCATTCTCTTAGAACAAGCATACAGTGCTAGCTGCCAGCACCTGCATCACATAGATCTTCCATCTACTGGAAGACTGCTATGTGAATTGCTTCAGTATGTAATCACTTAGGTTTTGGAAAACTGTTTGAATTTCACCTTTTGTGATTGCTAGATGTTTCCAGTCAGAGGACCTTGCTTCACAGTCTTCCTTTTAACACTCTCCTTTCCCATTTTCTCAGATTTTCTTTTAACATACATTTTTAAGTGTGTGAAACTCTGAGGGCTTGCTTTTAATGAGTTAAATGTGATTGCAGGACCTCCTGCTTTTTCTCATGTTAAGGGGTGTGATTACTTCATGATAGCCATTCTTCCTTGTCGAGCATTACAGCTTTAGACAGGTGTTGGCACAGGTGGTATTCAGTAATGTCCAGTTTCTATAAGTAATTCCTTGGGAGGTTTTAGATATTGGTACTCTCTATGATGGCTGGATGGTCTTTTGGACAGTGCCTTGTGGACTTACAAGACAGTTTGTCTCTACTGTATTCTTTGCTTTTGCCAGTTGTATACTGAATCATTCATTTTTTGGAATAGCTATAGTGACCAGTGAGCATGTGATTCTCATACTAGTACATTTTAGACATGCTTTTTTATGTTCAGATGTGGAGATTTTTCACATTTCTAGTGCTGTCAAGAACTTCCTAGTGATAGCAGAAAAGTGCTTTATATTCTGTTCAGTTTTTTTGAAAGTATATCTGTTGCAAAAATGTCTTTAGCTGTTGAGATTTCTTAAGAGGTCATATTGCAGCATAACTCTAAAACTGCTAATTCTTACTTTGTACTAATGTATAATGAGTGTAAAAATGCCTAAATGAATTAACAAATAAATCAAAAACCTTACTGAAGACAGTATTTTCAGTGACCTTTTTATTCCTAGCCCCTTACTGTAGCAAAACTTGGTGACTTGATTTTTTTTCCCCTCAGTATCTGTTAAATGTTCTAATATTCTAAACCGGGGTGGCATGGAGGGCATTGGTAGTTAAAGGAGCACAAATATAATCAATTCTGACAAAGAACTATAACTTAGGAATCTTCATTTATCTCATATTCATGGACCTGGTTTTGAGATTAATTTTAGAGGCCACTGTCAAGTCTTGGTTAATAGAATTCTTTGACCTCTGATAAATTCTGAGTATATCCTAACCAGCGCAGTTAGCCTTTTCAAAGAAGCCCAATATTAAGGAGTTTGCTTAAGTTGCAACTTCCTTACAGAGTGACACAGAGAATAAAGCACCCAATAACCTAGAACCAACAGAACCCTCATTTACTTCACTGTAATTTCAATGCCCCCCAAAAGCTATTTCTTTTTCTACGTAGGTATCAGTCAGAGCCGGATCTCTCATTGGCTGTTGCAGCAGGGATCAGACCTGAGTGAACAGAAGAAAAGAGCATTTTACCGATGGTATCAACTTGAGAAGACAAACCCTGGTAAATATCATTTCCTTTTATTTATTGCATCTGAAGCAAGACAAATCCATGTGCTAACTTGTTCAATAAGGTACTTTCATGCTTTATGATTGTGCCTTCATGCAATAAAAGCCACTCTTAACTCAAAAACCTAAGCCCTGATTGTGATAATTTTTAGTTTATTATGTAATATTATCTAGTCATGTTCACTCCTTCCTCTGAGGTACCTCTTTGCTTCCAGGTTATATGATATTTCTAGCCATAGTTTGAAATAAAGATTATGGGTGTCAGTGACTAATTTTGTTTTCTTCCACTATAGGTACATACTTAAGACTCCATTATCTTTTTTTTTTTGCAAATTTTGTTTTATTAGTAATATAAATTTAATATTTTTATTTAGTTCATGCTGTACCATAGCCAATGATCTCTGCTAATGATTTTCTTCTTCTAGTTCTAATGACCTAGGTAATGGATGTGTCTTTGGACTTTAGGATGCAGCTGCCCTGATGACTCCTAGGAGCAGCAAATTGGAAAGCAGAATGAAATTTTAAGGAAAAAGAAGATCACAAAAACCTTTGTGTCTAGGGTTGGCAAGAATAGGCGAGATTTATTGCAAGATACTTTTAAAAAAGTGATGTATAAAGTAAAATCTGAAGTTGTGGGATGGAGTGTCTCAGTCTGTGCATTGCACAGGCTAGCGGCAGTGCCCTGCGCTCAAGTGTAAGCTTGTGACTGAGCTGTCTTTGGTAATGCTGCGGCCTTAAAGCGTTTGCTCACAGACTAAATCACCAGTGGAAACAATGTGTAGTAATAGCATTGGCTCTGAGATGGAAATAAAGAGTATAACAGAGATATATTTTTGTATGTGTGTCTGTGGTAAGATTTTTTTTTTTTCAAAAATCATATTCTCAATCCAAATGTTCCAGGCAAGATGAAACAGAATAGACCATATCGACCTCTGCAAAAAATTTTTCTTAGTCTATTCTGACTCCAAATTTCTATTTTGAAGTGTTTCAGGTGTACAGAAAATTCAGAAGACTAGCACAGTAAACAACTGTTCACCCTTTTCGTAGGTACAATAATTGTTAATATTTTGCTACATTTACATTATCTCTATAAAATAAATAAATGCATTTAAGATTTGTGTGTGTATGTGCATTCAGCATTCATCTCCTAAGAAAAGGGATAATCTACATAACCACAGTCCCCACTGTCACACTGAAGAAAATCAAAAATTATTTCATACTACCATGTAATATTCAGTCCATAGTCACATTGCTCTAGTCATTGCAGGAATGTCTTTCGTAGCTCTCTTTTTAAAAGTAGTATCTCCTTAATTTGGCAGATTGGAATGTCTCTTTAGACTCTGAAATCTAGTCACCCAAACTTTTTTTTCCGAGACACAAACTTTTTAAACCATGTAATCTTACAGAATGTCCCACATTCTGGATTTTTCTATTTATTGTTATTGTCAAATAACTTATTTTTTATCTTCTCTCTTTTCTGTAAACTGGAAGTTAGGATTAAAGGCTTCATTAGATTCAGTTTGAATATTTTTGGCAAGAATACTTCATAGATTATTTAAGGGGGCATGTACTAATAGCAGAAGTTTACTTTGAAATGCTTCAAAAAATAAAATGGATTGATGAATATATAGGGAAATGGATAGATATGTGATAAAGTGTGAAATATTAAGTGGTCTGATTATGATTTTCACTTATAAAATTCTTTTCATGCTTTTATATGTTTGTTAATTTTCATAATAAAATAGTGGGGAAAAGTGCTTTATGGGTAATGTTTACCTCAAAGTGCCACCTGTCAGCAGGCCTGTAATGTCATGTTGTAGCACTATTCATATGCTAAGTTTGATCATTTTGTTAAGGTGGTGGGCATGAGATCTTTTCTTTGCAGTTTGTAAATAATCTCTAGTCACCTGATGAGTATCTTCTTCTGCAACAACCTTTTACCAATTGTCTTAGCATTCATTGATGATCCTTGTCTGAATTGATTATTCCAAGGGAATTGCAAAACGGGATAATCTATCGTTCTTCCAAGACTTAGTTTTTCCAACACTTATCAGTTTTTCTGCAAAGAAGAGCTTTCATTTTTAGATATTTTTGAAGGATATGTAGATACACAAGCAAACCTCTCAAAATAATGACTCTTGGCAGGCACAGAGGCTTATGCCTGTAATTCCAGCAGCTCAGGAAGCTGTGGTGGGAGGATTGCTTGAGGCCAGGAGTTTGAGACCAACCATCCTGAGCAACATAGCAAGACCCTGACTCTAAAAAAACTTTAGAAAAATTAGCCGGGCGTGGTGGCATGTGCCTGTAGTCCCAACTACTTGGGAGGCTGAGGCAGGAGGATTATTTCAGTTCAGGAGTTTGAGGCTGCAATGAGCTATGATTGTGCCGCTGTACTCCAGCCTGGGCAACAGAGTGAGACCCTGTCTCTAAAAAAAAAGGAAAAAAAATGATTCTGTTGTTGCTACCATTAATTAAATGTTGCAAAGCAACACAGTCCAGGAGAAATACAATGTAAACAACGTATGTAATTTGAACTTTTCTAGTTGTTGCATTTTAAAAAGTTAAGAAAAATAGCTAAAATTAATATATTTAACAAATACATATTATCACTTCAGTATTTAATCAGTATTTTTAAAATTATTGAAATTTCTTTCTCTCTTTCTTTGCCTTTCCTTTCTTTCTTGTTGGTTGTTTCAAATCCAATCTGCATTTTGTACTTAAAGCATATATTTTCTATGAGCCACGTTTCGAGTGCTCAATAGCCACATGTGGATATAGGCTACCATATGGGATGGCACAATTTTAAGACGTAGCTGAAGCAACACTTCAAACTCAGTGCTAAGCAGTCTTCCCAAAAGACAGCACTTCTCCCATGGTTCACAGCAGAGCAAATAAAATGGAGAGAGACAAAAACTGGGCACTTCTTCGTCTGCTTACTGGAGCAGCTTAGGCTGATAGCAAGGGTTCAACTAGGTAAACATGGAACTGTGCCCAGGTGTTTCGTAAATCTGGTCATATTCCAGACAAGCCATTGAGACCACCAGGGGTTACCACCAGAGGGACTACCAGAGGGACTGTCAGTGTGTTCCAACATGTATAGGGCAGAACAGTGAATAATTTGGAGAATAGGAACTAGTCAACTACGTCAGGTAATCAACTTCCATAAGAGAAGGGACTTTTGTTTCTTGGATATGGCACTTAGGCCAGAACTGACATATAATCTAATCACAACTGGCGAGGCTCAATTCCCAGACTGCTGTTTCTAGGCTGGGCTCCAATCTCAGGCAGGGACTAGGATACCAGGAAAATTACTTCACTAGAAATAGGAAGGCAGCCTACGGTGCAGCTCTCAGGCCACAGCAGCATTGGCACAGCTGTCTGATAGCTCTGCTGATTGCAGAATACTACTGCAGGAGTCCAGTTTTAACACTGGACTGGTATTCTTCTTCTGAAGCTGTCTTTTAAACAAATTACTGTTTATTCTTGTTTTTAATCTTACTTCCTATTTCAGTTTATCTTGGAACCAGAGCTAGGCTTACCCATTATCAGGAAATTGGAGGGAGGTGGAACGAGGGAATTGACAGCATTCATCCAGCTGATGATTAGGAGCTGATTTCCTTATGGAGAAGGTGCCTCCTTTTAAGACATGCCTCTTACTAACCTGCACCTGCTTTTCAGTGAGGTTGCATTACTGTTCTTATACCCTTTTAGAGGATTTTTCTATTTTTTGTTTAAAAGTTAAATTCTTACTGGTTCCTTCAGTCAAGTTTTCTGTAGGATACAATTTAAAGGTAGCTGAAGTTAAGAGGATAAGTACATAACTGTCAATTGGTAGTAATAGTTTTTGTTGCATTAACAAAAATTGGATATTGGCATTTGAAGTTTAAGTTTTTCTTTGCATTTTCATCTTTATTATAAGAGCTAATATGGCATAGAATTCTTTCTAGATAAATGCAGTTTTATTTTGTTGACTTTAAAATAACCTTTGATTTTAGCTAAAGAATAGCATTGTTTCTTCTTATTCTGTGGACACTTACGAGCTGCTATTATGTTGGATAAAGTGAACTGTGTTGGCATCTGTGAATAGTTTACTGTCTAGTTAATAATTGCTTACAGGACATCACATTCTTCTTTGCAAGTCATTATGGAGCTGATTAGAATCCACCCAAATGTCCCTTAGTTGAGAACTGGTTTAAATAAATTATGGGATATCTGTGCAATGGAATACTATAGAGCTATGTAACTATTTTTAAAGGCAGCTTTATATTAATTAAATTAATATGGGGCGATGTGGAATTCATAAGTAAAAAAGTAAGGTACAAAAGAATATATGGTATATTACTAGTTATATAGGGAACACAAACATGCACAAGTATATGCTTGCATAGCATAGAAGATCTCTGGAAGGCCGTGTTAGGGACTGGTAAGAACAGCTCTGTGGAGGGGAACTTAGTGGGAGTATGGGCATAGGGAGTTGACTGTATAACCTGTGTCTTTCTAAATTTTGTACCATATACTTATGTATTTGAAAAATACATATAAAATGTAATGGAAGGAAGGAAGGAAGTAGAAGGGGAGGGAGAGAGACCCCTGCCAAAAAATTAATCTGCCTTAATAGCTTTCGTGATTTTTTAAAAAATGAAGAATCTAGATCATATGGTTAAGACCTGCTGCTTTTGAGAGGCACTTAGGTAGAAAATAAGATGTCGGTGATTTTTATTAACAGATAAACTACTGTATTTCATAATTTTTTTATGTCCAGGATGGCTCATTAAGGGAAATGTAAATAGTGTCATCTTTTTATATATATTCTGAGAAAAAAATGCAAAATTAAGGAATACCACAAAATGAAAAACTGCTTTTTCTCTTCTGTAAATTTAAGTATTTAGAAAACAAATAAAAAATGTTAGTATAGTCTATGCCTCTATTCTTGGACCTAAGAGCATTTCTGCTTGTATACCTTGAGTGAAGTTCTCTTTTTCAGCCACTTCAGTCTAGATCCATTTGGGTATGGTTCTGTGGGTTTTTTTTTTTTTTTTTTTTTTTTAAGTTTCTCTTTAAGTGGACTCAGCAAGAAAAATAACAGAATGGATATTTAGGTTATTTTTACTGATAATCCAGTAGCTATAGTATAGTTCTCTGACAGACCCAACATCAGAATTTCCCAGCATAACCCAAAGCCTGCCAAGGTATATAAATAGAATAGGCTGATGGAAACTAATCAAATACATTTTACCTTGTTTCTTATGAAAACATTTACAAGAAAATGCCTATTTTTCAAAAGAAGTGAGTGCTAAATTCAGCATGGTTGACAGCTAAAGCCCCTTTATTTAATCAAATTAAGCTCAACAATCTTTTCCCTTGTCTAATTTAAACATTACTGTAGCAGACAGGTGTTCTGGGTTCCTCTTGGCCCATGGCACTGATTCTGCATATTTTTAAATTAAACAATTAAATGGAGCTTGCCAAGAGGCTGATGCAGCAAGCACGTGAAGTAAATACATTCAGAAGAAATGCCCACTCCTTCACTTGCAGAGTGTCGGAGGCCTGGGAAACGTGCCTGTGAAACGGGAGAAGATGAGAAATTACTTTTGCAGAAGGTAGTTTTGTAATTATGTGCTTCTAGTCATTCTTTTATTAGCTGATTGGTAAAGGTTCACCCAGATCTAATTCTGATAAGAACATTATCAGATATACAAAGAGAACAGTCATCAAAATTTTTAAATCTATTAGCAAATTATGAAAAGATATTTTGGTTTGTTTCTAATGGGTTTAGATTTGCTGGGTGAAGTTGCAAACATTTGTTTTAATAGGAGCCCAGATACAACGTGGGAAAAAATGTTTCCCTAAAGAAATAGGGAACAGGCTGGGTGCAGTGGCTCACGCCTGTAATCCTAGCACTCTGGGAGGCCGAGGCCGGTGGATCGTCTGAGCTCAGGAGTTCGAGACCAGCCTGAGCAAGAGCGAGACCCTGTCTCTACTAAAAATAGAAAGAAATGATCTGGACAGCTAAAAATATATAGAAAAAATTAGCTGGGCATGGTGGCGCATGCCTGTAGTCCCAGCTCCTCGGAAGGCTGAGGCAGGAGGACTGCTTGAGCCCAGGAGTTTGAGGTTGCTGTGAGCTAGGCTGACGCCATGGCACTCTAGCCTGGGCAATAAAGTGAGACTCTGTCTCAAAAAAAAAAAAAAAAAAAAAAAAAAAAAAATTCAGGGAACATTAGTTTCCCTGTAAGGACTTTTAGCCAACCAGAACGCCTATATTTTACTTCAGTGGCGTTTAAAGCCTTATATACGTTGTTCCTGCATTTTGTATCATATTTTTCAGTTAGAGTCAATAATTGTAAACTCATTCTTTGTTCTTCATCCATTTCAACCAAAGCAAGATGAACTTAGGTTTCTAGAACAAATCTGTATTTATTAGACTGTTTCCAGAGTGTTTCTTGGGCTATTTTTAACTACTCCTACATTGAAAAAGAGGAAGGATTAAGAAAAAAAGTCTCAAAAGTAATGTGATAATATTTTGTTTTAAATCAAGTTATGTTTATATACTCTGTTTGACCAAGAGCAGCAAACCATTGCTGTATGACATTCTTGGAATATGCTGTGAATATGCTTTGTAAGAAATTAAAAATGAAGAGATGATTTTAAAAATAATTATGTTTAGAAGTTTGAAATTATTCAGTTCCCACCTTCTGTGCATAAACTGTCTTGATTTCTTTTAAAGTAACCAGGCCAGTACTTGCTTCTGTCTCTTCTTTTCTCCTCTTTCTATCTTTTCCTTCCTGACCAGTTTTATTTCATCTAAATTTATTTCAGCTCTCAATCCAGAATTTTATAAAGAAGCATAATAATACTAACAATAAACCCCAATACCAAGAAAGAACCGTTCTTCTTAGTTGGCTTATTTCCTTCAGCCTCTTGATTGAATTAAGATTCTTTGTGTTCTCTCTTCTGTTTGTGCCCATTTATCACTCTGCTAACCTAAGAGAGCGTGCCACAGTTTTAGATGTGGCCTACCGCTTGGAATTCACTGACTTATTTCCTGTCCTCCACTCTGAAACTCTCTCTTCCTCTACCAGAGCCAGGCCTTGGACAAGAAGGCCTATTCACTTACCCAGTCTATGTCTTGTTTTGTTTTTGGTTTTTTGGTAGAGACAGAGAGTCTCACTATGTTGTCCAGGCTGGTCTTGAACTCATGGCCTCAAGTAATCCTCCCGCTTTGGCCTCACGAAGAAGTGTTGGGATTACAGGCATGAGCTATTGTGCCTGGCCTACCCAGTCTATTTCTACCTCTATCTCATCAGTCAGGATAGCAGCTTGACTCTGTTTTGGACCTTTTCACCCTGGTGTAGAATCAAACTAGTATCTTAATTAGGTAGATTCCAGAGCTCTTGTGCTGTAATCCCTGCTTGCTTTCAGAAAAGCACTGAAGCAAAGACTTTGAAGCTCTTCCAGCCCTGTAATTCCTGCTTATGTCTAAACCTTGTTAACTTTGAATTAGGCCCAGACTGAATTCCCAGGTTATTTTGGCAGAATGGAACCCTTTTTCTTGAACTGTTTAAAGAAGGGATTCAGTTTAGAGTTTCACAGTGGGTAGGCCAAGAATGTTTTTAAGCCAAGGGTCAGCAAACTCTTCCTGCAAAGGACCAGATTGTAAATACCTTAGATTTTGCAGGCTGTGTGATCTGTGTCACAGCTACTCTGCTGTTACAGTGCAGTCACAGCTGTGTACAATATGTAAATAAATGGGCTTGACCAGGTTTCAGTAAAACTCTGCTTACAAAAATAGGCAGCAGGCCATAGTTTGCCAGCTCTGTTTTAAGCCATGAATCTCTAAAGCATTGTCTCATGAGACACCTGCTTGAGAAAAAAAGTTAGATATTACTTTACGTCATGCACTATAGGAAATTACACATGTATTAAGGGCTGAAATACAAAATGAAAGCTATAAAGATATCCTGAATGATATTCAAACCCACTGGCCATAAGAGAAAAGACTGACAGATTTGACTACATTAAAAATTGAGATCACAAAGCATATCATAAAATAGAAAAACTGGAAAAAAATTATAATCTATATGACTAGCAATTGATTTCACCATAAGATTGAATTCACCGTAAGGTGACTAAGTCACCGTAACATGAATAACCCAAAAGAAAAAGGGACAAAAGATATGAATTCACAAGAAAAGATATTTAATGGTCAATAAACAGGAAAAGATGCTCATTTTTGTTTATCTTTTTTTTTTTAAGAGATGGTGTCTTGCTCTGTCACCCAGGCTAGAGTGTTGTGGCACATTCATAGCTGGACTATGGGTGTGCACCAGCACTGCCTAATTTTTAAATTTTTTGTAGAGATGGGATCTTGCTATAGTGCCCAGGCTGGTCTTGAACTTACTGGCGTTAAGTAATGCTCATTCTCACTTGTAGTGAAATCTCTACATTAAAGTGAAAATTTTTGCTGCCACATTAATTTGAATAATGATAGTGTGTTGGGGTATATGGGTAAATAACCAATTGCAGATGATTGTGATGATTTGTATTAGTTATCTATTCTTGTACAACAGATTACTCACAACTTGGCAACTTAACAAACATTTATTATCTCACAATTTCTGTAGCTCAGGAATCCAGAAGTAGCTTAGCTGGGTGGTTCTGGCTCAGAGTTCTCGTGAGATTGCAGTCCAGCCGTTAGCCAGGGCTACAGTCATCGGGACTGGATGGTCCACTTGCAAGCTCACTCATGTGGATGTTGGCAGGCCCTCACTTCTTACTGCCTGTTGGCCAGAGACCACCATTCCTCACAGCATGGGCCTTGCCGTCTACTGCCTGAGTGTCCTCACACATGGCAGCTAGTTTTCCCTTGAGCCAGTGATCAGAGAGAACAACCAAGACAGATGCCACATTGTCATCTATAATCTAATCCTAGAGGTGACATACCATCACTACAACATGTTCTTGGTTATACAAATTAATCATGGTGCAGTATGGGAAGGGACTAGACAAAGGTGTGGATACCAGGAGGCAGGGATCCTGAGGGACCTTGGAGGCTGGCTGCCACGTGGCTGTACTGGGGCTTGGTTCTCTGTTAGCTGGCTTCTACATGATGTCTGCTATGGCTGGAGTGTCTAAGGTGGCTTTTTCTCTCAAATGTCTGGCACCTGGGTAGAGTTGGCAAGAGCTCCTGGGGACTGGCTGGGCATCTTTCACTCCTTGTGGCCTCCATATGGCTGCTTTGGGCTTTCTACAACATCATGGTCTCAAGTTAGTCAGACTTCTTATATGGCAACTGGCTTCCCCAAGAGCCAGCATTCTAGGAGACCTAGGCTAAAGCTGCAAAGTTTCTTAGGATCCGGCCTCGGACTTTCTCCATGTTCTTTCAAGGGCATGATTACCAGGAAGTATGATTTATTGTGAAGGGCCCTCTTTGGAATCTATCCCAGAAAGTCATGATTGTTAGAGATGACGCTGGTTGTTCTAAAGTGGTAGCAGTGCAGGGAATAAAAACTGATCTGCTACTGGAAATATTTTGAAGATAAAATGGACAGAATCTGCCTATGGATTGGATATGTAGTATGTGGGAGAAATAGAGCAGTTAAAGATGAATCTGAGATTTTTGAGCTGAGCAATTTGAAGAATGGGAATCTATTTACTGAGATGAGAAAGACTGCAGGGCAGTAGGTATGGAAAGGAAAATCAGAGTTAGTTAACATATTAGGCATCTGTATAAGTGAATACACAGAAAAATGTGACCATTCAGAAGGAGATCTACAATAAATCTGTAGGTATTACAGTAGAAACACTATCCATGGTATTCCTTGCACGGTATGGTAAAAAGAGTGTGATTCCTATTAGGAAGAAAGAAATATATATTAATATAGAATTAATAATATATTTTAATATGTGCACAAGTTCTAACCTGTCTTTCTAGGGCTATATTAGGAGTTTGGATTAAACCATAGGCAGGGGGAACTTTTTGAAGGTTTTTGATCAGAGGAGTGATATGATCATAATGATGTTTTGGAAGGATAAATTTAACAATATAAAGAGTGAAAGAAGAGCAGAGGAGCCAAGGACTGAGCTCTATTAAAGCATACCAAGTTATATTTAAGGTCTGTGAAATAAATCTATGGGGGTCACAGACAGTGTTGCTGTCCTTGTTTTATTTTTAGCTTTTAGCCTAGAGAAACCCAAGTGAAAGGGGTTTGATAAATGGTGAATGAGTGAGTAAATGCATCATTGCCAGTTCAAGCTATTTGAGCAAAAGCTAGTCTGAATTAGTAAAATATCTCAATTACAGCTTTTTGTTCATTGAAATTTTATTATGTTCAAGAGGTAACAGGATATAGTATAGTAGTAACAGGTAATAGACCTATAGATATTTGATTTAGTTAGTAGATTAAAAGCACATCAAACATCATCTTATATTCTTTGATGCTATATTTGACTTTAAGTTTACAACAATTCAGATTATTTTAAATTCAGCTCCTAACTGCATGTACTCTTTAAGAGCTCCCAAGTCCTTTTTTTAAAATATAAATTTTGATTTACTCATCAGCTAAATTTAAGATGCAATCCCAAGTCCTTTGAATCTAAGGTATATTGTTCAAAAAGATTATAACTATCAAGTAGCAGTTTCAACAGACATTTTTTAGAGGAAGGTACACTGATGAAGTTATCACTAAGCCAAAGACCATACTTTCCTATTCCCATAATGAGGTAGATTTTGTGCTTTGTTTTGAAAAATAATATAAATGAAACTAATAGATGACCAAGTAGGAAAAACAATGACATTTTAAAATCACTAATCATGGATTTTTAAGGAAGAGTTTTTATCTCTTCTTCAGATTTTTATTTTGGTCAAATGTTCTTTTAGAAATAATATAAATACCAGATATTTATATTGCCTGCAAGTTTTAATGGAGAGACAAAAATTTATTCTCAAAAATTCATTGTTCTTGACTTCATGATATATTTGTCATATTGGTTTGAATAAATTGCAAGACATTTGCTAAAAATGTCTTGTTTATTTCAGGGGCTACACTAAGTATGAGACCAGCCCCTATTCCAATAGAGGACCCTGAATGGAGACAAACGCCTCCCCCAGTCTCTGCCACCTCTGGGACCTTCCGCCTACGACGAGGGAGTCGATTTACCTGGAGAAAGGAGTGCCTGGCTGTGATGGAAAGGTACATGGCTCCTTTTCCTATGAGAAATCTCCCAAACTTAGGAAAGACATGAACTTTGGATAGATTGGGACAGTTTTCATTTCAAATAAGTAATTTGGGATCTAGGTGCTATCTCTGAAAGTATTTTGGAATATTACAAATGCTGTATTATTGAAATAGGGTAATGTTAGCTTTGAGAATTCACAAAGCTGGAGTTAGCATCTATTTATTTTACTTACAGTTTAATAGTATATCCTCAATGATTTAAGAAACTTTAGAAGAAATATTTATTAAATTTAGATATTTGTATTATATTTTGGAAAAACCCTTTGAAGTGTTATTTTCATCAAAAATATTGAATAATTGTTTAGGAGGCCACTGAAATTTAACTTTCTTCAATATGGTGTATAGATCTAAGCAAGTTTAGTCCCAAAGGATAGAAATACTTATTTTTGACTTTGATTTAGTAATTTATCTCTCACTCCAGTACTAGTACCTGATCCATAGTAGTTTCTCAGTACTTTTTTAACCTAAATTTGACCTTAGCTTCAGTTTTCCCATCTGAAATGGTATAAATTAATTATGATTGTAAAATATTTGATATATTTAGCGTAGATCCTATAGTAGAATCCTTTTTTGTCACCTACCTATAAGTGATGTTTACAGGATTTTTTTTTTGATGGAAAGTTTTATATGCAATAAGGTAATAATGTTCCAGCTGTTATGTTTTTCCTGTTATCTAATCTAACCAGTAGAATGGTATATTGGACAGAGCATTTGACTCAGAGTCAGAAGACCTGAACCTATTAACTTTGTTTAGGTCACAAACTCTGAGCTGTGACTTCATGTCTAAAAGTTTTTCAGGCTAAGTGGGGTGGCTCATGCCTGTCGTCCTAGCACTTTGGGAGGCTGAGGTGGGAGGATCCCTTGAGGCCAGGAGTTCAAGACCAGCCTGGGTAACATGGGAAGACCCTGTCTTTACATATAATAAAAAAAATTAGGCATGGTGGCACTTGCCTGTAGTCCCAGCTACTCAGGAGGCTGAGGCGGGAGGATCACTTGAACCCAGGAGTTTGAAGCTGCAGTGAGCTGTGATCATGCCACTGCACTCCACCCTGGATGACAGAGGAAGACCCTATCTTAAATAAATAAATAAATAACAAATATTTACATACATACCTGGGTGACAGAGACCCTGTCTCTAATAAATAAATAACAAATATATACATACATACATACGTAAGAAGGAAAGATTTTCAGTAGCCAATATGTCATCTAGGACTTTTGCTATCTCTGTTCTTCTACTTTATGATTATTTCCCAGCTCATTAACTCTACTCCCTGAAAGAGAGATTTAAAGAGCTGAAATTCAGACCATGTTTTTGTTCTTGTAATATAGTTGAAATTAAGAAAAACTTAAGGTTTGCTTAAGGCCAAACCTATTGCTATTACATAAATTGAAAGAAAAGGTTGGATCCAGTGTCCCTAATGAGACTATAGGTTATCCACTGATGTTATCATCTATTCCTTTCCTCACTCTCTTTATTATGAATAAGAGTAGAGGCCATTATTGAATAATGAATCCTTATATGCTTGAGTCATTAAAGTAAAAGAGTGAGACATTGCTGTCCTGGAGACCTGACATTTACATTCTGCTCATCTAGAAATTGTTATTTTTTTTGAAAATTTCTTTGGAACTTACAACACAGCAGATGGGAATTATAATAATGTTTAACTTAAAGTATTTGCAATATTGCACATTTTCCTCCAGGTAACAGAATAAGCTTTGGTACTGGTTTCTAGCTTGTATAAGTCCTAATTGTGCTATTGACTTAACCATTTAGTTTTTTCATGAAGATACCAGTATACATTGATTATATAATGTCAGTGTAAGAAAGAATTAATTTAAAAATTGATAACAATAATGATAGGTGATATTCCTAATGCATTTTCAGAATTGAACCTAAGAGACTTTGGGATTCTTTTCATTTTTATTTTTCCAAGGCAACAAGAACTAGCCACAGAATCACACTGATGAAATGTCTGTTAAAAAGATATTGAGCATTTACCCTGTGTAAGCCTCCCATTTAGTCTTAATTTATGCTTTTTAACTTTAATGAATAAGTGTCTTTATCTAAACCAGGAATTGGTTATCTTTGGTTTAATTTTATCCAACCTGGCACAGCTAGAAAGAGGATGTGGTTTATTCCAATAGTTGCAAAAATGCAGAAAACCTTTCATAGTACTTAATAATAATAGTACAAAAGGTCATAGTATGACTTTTATTCTGTGAAAATGGAACCTTTTATTTTCTGAAATGGAATATAAAATTCCCTACCCCTTTAGAGTGATGCATGATGTTTTTCCCTAGAATGAATGAGTGAATAAATACATATGCAGAGACCGTAAAACCAGCAAAGTAAGCCTTCCTCAAATATGTTAGTATAAGATAAAAGTTAAAAATTATTTCATTCCTCACACCATACATGAAGATAAATTTCAATGAATAAAAAAAGTGAATCCATATAAATAATAGAAGAAAACATGGGTGATTCCTCCATATCCTACATATGAGAAAAATGCTTCTTAACCATGATTCAAAATCCAAAAGCAATAAGGGAAAATATTGATAAATATGATTACATAAATAAAAAGAACAGCTTTGCGGGGGAGAAAAAACTGAAACATGAAAAGACAAATTGGAAAAAATAGTTGCAACTTTTATTATCCCTAATATTTAAAAAGCTCTTAAAAGAGAGAAGACCAACAACTCTATAGAAAATTGGACTAAAGATATCAGTTAGAAAAATAAATGTCAGTGGCCCTTAAACATATGAAAACATGCTCAATCTAACTCATATAATGAGAGAAATTCAAATTAAAACTACTTGAGGTACCATTCCTCACCTACCAAGTTGGCAAAAATCCAAAAGTTTGGCACATTTTCTATTGGTTGGGTGACAGCGAATCAGGCGCTCTCATATGCTGCTTGTAGAAATGCAAAACGGAGCAATCTTCACGGAAGAGAATTTGGCAAAATCAGGAAATATTACCTATGGGTTTGCCCTTTGACACAGCATTTCTGCTTCTAGAAAATTATCTTAAAGATACACCAGGAAAAATATGAAAAGATAGCAGCACTGTTTGTAATAATATCAAACAGTGATGTTGTAGACAACCTATATGCGTATTCGTAGTAGACTGGGCCAGTAAATTATAGTGCATCCATACATTGGATGTTGAAGCTCACATAATGGAGTACTTTAAAAAAAAAAAAAAAAAGGAATAAGAAATATCTCTATACAGTGATCTCCAGGATATAATGTTATGTAAAAAAAAGAAGCAGGGACAACTGTACATAGTAGGAAACTATAATTTATGTATGTATAATTTATGTATTTTTCTTACACTGGTTTTACAGATAGGTATAGATATAGATGTAGCTATAGATAATCATTAATGTTATGTAAGAAAAACGGGTAGAAATATAAATATAGAAATATAAAATCAAAAGAATTAAAACACTAATCTGTGTGTGCATAAAAATAGAAATCTATCTGGAACTTATTTTTTTAATAGCCTTATTGAGATACATTTCACCTATTTAAATTGTATAATTCAATGCTTTTTAGTATGTTCACAAGAGTTATGCAACTATCACCTCAATCAATTTTAGAATATTTTTATCACCTCATTTTTAGTGACCATAAGTTTGATCAGTGAATTCAGTGCTTTCATCCTCGTTCACTTATTAGAAGTTCCCCATCAACCATCTACCTAAGTAGTTCTAGGGCAGTGATTCTTAACCTTGGCTGTGTATCAGGATCACCTGGGGAGCTTTTAAAAATATTAATGGGGCTTCACCTCTGACTAACTGAATCATAATCTCTGGGTGTGGAGCCTAGGCAGAGGTATATTTGAAAATTTCCCAAGTGATTTAAAGTGTAGCCTGTACTAAGAACCACTGTTATGTCATCCATTGATGATTGGTCATTTTTTTCCTAAGGGGTTGCAAAATGGTTGCATTCAGATTTTTAAATTTCTTCTGCGTTAGTCAGCTGGAATTCTTCTATAAAGAACTTTCTCTCATCAACTCTTTGGTTATCCTGAAATATACTCCCTCAAACATGGGGGGTGGGGACTAGCAAGTAATTGTGGAACCGAGAGGTAAATACTATAATGAAGAGGGGTCACTAAGATTATAAGAGCGTAAGATGTAAGCAGGTAGAGAAAGAGGAAGACTATATCAAGGTGGTGACATGTTGTTGGCTGCATTTTTTTCTTAATTTTTATTTTTAATTATTATGGGTACCTAATAGTTTTATGTATGGCTGCTTTATCATGGGTGATGGACAGCAGTTCACCAGTTAGAGAAATCAGAGAAATGACATTATAATGTTAGGAGATACCAGGAGGCTCCTTGTGGCAGAATGTAGAGGTTTTCATCAGGAGTGTCTCTACTTTAATTATGCAGGCTACTATAATCAAACCAGTACCGTGCTTAATTATACTATAAGCTTTGGCATTCAGACATTATCATATAGGAGATTATTTCTATTAGATTGGTCTGTTAGGTAATATTAGTGGGATTGTGGAAAATGGACAAGAAATCAACCAAGTATGTATTTAAACACGTGCTCCTTGCATAGAGCCAAGGGGAAATAAATGTAAAATATATGTAAGTCATAGTATCTGCTTTCATAAGTCTTAGGCAGTAATAGCTTACATTTAAATAAGACTTTAATGTGCAATTATTGATACCATGGATAATTATATGAAATTGATCTTGTTTAACCTTCACAATTCTTTAGATATTTTATTATTTACAGTTCTATATAAGAGCCTCAGGGAAAGTGACTAACCCATATACAAATAGATTAGAGGAGGGTGGATGGAAGCCAGCTTAGGAGGCTTTTAGGGTAACGCATGACTGATGAGAGCCTAAACTCTACTGTAAAGGCAAAGAGTTAGGAAATAGGTAGAAGGTAATAGATACCAGGAAAAAAAAGAGAAAAAAACCCAACCTAATCAGTTACAGACTGAACATAGGAATGACAGAGCAGTAAGTGTAAAAGACAGTTTAGCTCCCAGATAGTATCTGTACCATTAGAAAATGGTTTGACCTTGGGCAAATCATTCAACATCTCTGGGCCCCAATTCCCCTGTTTATAAAAAGAAGAGTTAAATATCATGATAAAGTAAAAAGAGGATGGACTTCAGAGTCACACAGACTTAAGGTTTAGTCCCAGCTTCCCCTTATGTTAATCTTGGGGAATTTCGGGTTTCTATAAAGTGGAGATGGTTATTCTGAGAAGAGTTACGAGATTATTTGAGATAATATGTGAGAAGCACACAGTAGAATGCCTTCCTCGTAACCAGTGTTGAACCAATGTTCTTTTTCCATCTAAATTTCTTCCAGTTTAAGGCTTTGTGAAGTTACCTCAAGATTTCTGTGGTAGGATAATTCAGTGATACTAGAAATGGAGATTTGGGGAGTCATCAATACAGTAGGTACAGGTAGAAAGCCACGAGTGTGAGTGAACTCTGGTTAAGTCTGGCCAAGTCTCTCTGCTTATGCAGTTTCTGTATTTTTGCAGCTAAATGTGGCTGGAGAAAAACTTAAAACCCTATTGACTGATCTTATTTTAAATTCATGACCAGGAACCTCAAGTGGGTCTTTAATTCTGCCAGGCAGAATTAATACTATACCATTCTGGTTCATTCTTTCCCACTCTCCTAAATGATTATTTCATACTTTGTTCGCTCTTTGCAAACTCCCCATCCTCATTCTCTCATGATGACCTTGCTTCCTGTTTTTATGAGGAAAATGAAGCAAAAAGAGGATAATGTCCACAAACTACCTACCTGCTAGCATGTGCACACACATACTCTTGTTTTTCTGCCTCTTACCGTACCCAAAGCACTTCAATGATATGTACATTCCCTAGCACATATCTTGGTGCCTGGCTAGTAGGAGATACTCATCATTTATATATATATAAAATTTGGCAGGGCATGGTGGCTCATGCTTGTGGTCCCAGCTACTCAGGAGGTTAAGGCAGGAGGATTGCTTGAGCCCAGGAGTTTGAGGTTGCTGTGAGCTGTGATGGATGACACCATTGCACTCTAGCCAGGGTGCAACACAGCAAGACACTGTCTCAAAAAAAAAAGTGTATACACACATTTGAGATATATATATCTATCTCAAATTTGCCTTTTCCCCTTCTCTGACTTCATTGCATTGTCTATTCCACATATTTGACTTTTAAAATATTCAGTTCTAAAAACATTTATTGTCACAAAGGACAATATTGTATGATTCCATTTATGTGAAGTATCCAGAATAGGCTAATCTATAGAGACAGAAAGTAGGTTAGTGGTTGCCTAGGGCCAGGGAGGATAGTGTTATTGAGGAATGGGGGTTGATGGGTAAGAAGTGTGTATTTCTTTTTGGGATGATGAAAATTTCTAAAATCGATTGTGGTGATGTTTGCACAACTTTACGAATATGCTAAAAACTATTAAATTGTATACTTGGGTGAATTTTTTGATATGTGAATTATATCTCAATAAAGCTGCTTTAAACAAGAAACATTTGTTCAGTGTACTGTTAGAAGCTTCACATATATTTACACTCCACATTTGATCCTCACTGCAGTCCTGGTTTCTCCTTTTTCTAATGAGGCAGTCAAGGCTCAAAGAGGTTGGATAACTTACTAAGGCCAAACGTAACAAGTGGCCTAGCCACAGGTAGATCTTTAGCCAGTACTAATCATTTGAGTTCTCTTTATTAACTATGAAGAATGTAATTTTCATTTGGGTATGAACTGATTGTTTTTAATATATAGCTTGGCCTTTGTTAACTCTAAAATCTGATGCCACAAGATTACCTTATGTTTCAACCTTCTATTTTTTAAAGAGCATATGGGGATTATAATGGGGGGAAAGATGAAACAAGAATGACAAGATTATTGCTAATTATTGAAGTTGGTATGTGAGGGATCATGGGTTTATCATACTTGTGTAAGTTTAAATTTTTCATAATTAAAAATGTTTTTGTTATTTTATGTGTGACCTCTGGTCAGCAAATGGCTACTTGGCTCTTAAATTTAGGCCCAGTTAGCCACTCAGTATCCATCTTGAAGGACTGGCTCTTTCAGGCTCACATTTGTGCACAGTGCTAGTGATGGAGAGAATAGATACATTTTAGGGTGAAAGGAGTGAAGGGATAATGAACCTGGTGGACCTGAAAAGAGAGTTTATGTCCGGAGTTTTGGAGGTTATGGCCTAGGAGCAAAGCCTCTGATGTACTCTTTCATTAATCATTAATCTTTTGTGATTTGGGCTAGTTGTTCTTTAGCTTTGGAAACAGTATGTCTCTGCAGCATTAGGGTGTATGACCGTGTGACTCAACAGAATGAGACCTGGCTGTTGCATTTATTTTAGTGTCAAGGGAGAAAGGTAAAAGAAATCTCCAAAATCTCCTTATATTAATAGACTTTTCAACCCACTTAAGCAAGATGGAAAGAGAAGCAACAACTTGGAAAAAAAAACATTGGATACAGGAATAAATGTGAGAATACCTAGCAGTGATAGGTAGAAGCAATAGAAGGTAGTGGTTATAAGAGTACCAGCTTTGGAGCAAATTTGTGTAGAAAGGTTGCTTATTGCTGTTATTTTTAATCAAAGTGGCTGAATGATGACCCTGTATTTGGGTATGTCCAGGAAAATGCAAATGAAACGCTAATGAAGGTAAATGAATACGTTGTGTATGTTTGTAATTAAAACTACTGCATGTTTTATTTTTCTTATGGAAACAGTATACCTGTAATATATTTTTTGTTCTTCTTAGATTCTTTTCATGTTCATCTTCAGTGAGCAATATAAAACAAAGTTATTAATAAAGCCCAGAACCCTCTGAAATTATAAGGAAAACATTTTGTTTTTATTGTTTTAAACTTTGTCAGTCTCCAAAATGACTTTAAAAAATTAATCCAAAATATTCTCCCAACAGGCAAGGAATCAGCATTAAAAATTTTAGCTTGAGAGTGCCTCTTCCCTCAAAATTTAAACATCTAAAAATAGGTTCTTAGAATAAAAGTGTGTCTTCATGAACAAAAATAGCATCACAACCACAATACTATAACAAACCAAAATTAAATCATATTCTAAATTTGGTGTCACTGCTGTTAACCTCACGTGTACATAATCTGAATTACAGACATGTGTCTAGTAACCAAATACACTTTATTTAAGGGTGTTATACATCCTCAGAGAACTAGTATTAAGGAGACAAATCGGCTTGTAAAGTGTATTTCTAGAATGTTGCTTGAGGTTTCCGTAATTTAATTCTCTTGATCTTTACTGCATTTTGGAATTCTTCCCAAGACAGTTTATTGGTACATGGACTTTAGTTTCAATCTCTTTCCTTTTTCCTTTTAATTTTTTCCAGTGAATACTTAGACTGTGAAGGTTAAGAAGACCAATAGTTCCAGAAACTAAATTCTATATTTAACTGCAGACTGGGTGTGGTTCAGACAACTGCAGTGCAAGATTACCTAGTGTTTGCCAGTCATCAAAACCCTGACCTGCAGAGAACATTTCTTTTCCTAGTCCTCTGACTCTGAATTATGATATGATATGTGATATGTAGTTTTGTATGTGAAAATAAAAGACAAAAGAGTATCACAGATTCAAGCTTCAAATGACTGTAAAAGAACAGTTTCTTCCGTGTTCTTTTATTATCTTTAATTATCACTGTGCAATTAAAAATATGTACCCAGGAAATCCTCTCCATTTCTCTCATTTCATGAAACCCATTTTCTCTTAATATATTTTTTCTTCTTGTTTGCTTTATATAATTTCAAATTTTCTTAGTTATCATGCAAGTGGAGAAATAACTGCTTGTACTTCTAGTAGGGTTTTCTCTCCTTTAAAAACAAAACAAAAACACTTTACCTCTTGAGAATCCTGTTACTTTGTAAAATGCAAAAATAATCACCTTTTCCTTCCTTAACAGTGTCCTTTGTTTGTTTTAGTATTGTTGTTGTGATGTTATTTTGTTTGGATCCTTTTTTGTTTTGTATGTTCTAATATTGGTATCACTCATATTATACAGAAATCCAGGGAGTTTAGAGACCCGTCTCATTTCAGTAAGATTACACCTAACCAGAAAAAAAAAAATAGACCAGAAATGCTCATAAATATTTTCTTAATATTGCTTTTCTGAGAAATTGAGACTTACCCAGATGTTTCTTTGGATAGCAACAATAAAGGGACTGATTTGCCTTTGTTGTACAAAAAAATATAAATTGCATCTACTGACCACTGATTCATTTTAAGCAGCCTAGGTTTAAGCTAAGAATTTTGATTTCATTTACCTGTATGTGGTCATCATTACTGCAGAGAATGAGGAAGGGATCCTAAAGATTATCTAGTTCGAACAGTTTGTTGTTTAGGTCAAGAGGCTGTTTAACTTGTTTAAATTCACAGAAGAAATGAGATTAAGTTGCTTATTTTGAAACCATAGTCATGTAAACCATAAAATATGATTTTTTAAAAAGCCTATTTATTGACCTCCTCAGCCCTTTATCTTCTTTAATTTTTATTTAATAAACATTTATTGAATGTCTGTGTGCTAAGCTTTATGTTCAGAATTATGATACAAAGATGAGTAAGACAAAAGTCCTTATTTTATTTAACTCCAAATTTCTTCTCTTCTGTGTTTATTCATCTATTTCTCTCTGGCCTCCTTGTTCTTTCTTTTTCCTTCCTGAACACCTTTCTGTATCTTCCTCTTCCTTACCTTCTGTTCTTCGGTTTGCCAGGAGAACTTCTATCCATTCTTTCTTTTCTCTCACACTCTTTCTTTTCTTTTAAGCATAACCTCTATCCTCCACCTCTGTTCTTAGCTGCTTAGTTGATCATAATATAAAACTGAAGTATATGCTGTAGCGTTTCTTATACTTTTGATGGTTTGAGAAGAGGAAGAACGGCACAGCCGGCAGAGGGAACAGTGTGTGGAAAGGCACAGAGACTTGAAAACTGAGGTCGCTGAGTGTGTGCCAGTCAGGGCGGAAACAAGTCTGGCAGAGTAGGATTGGGGAATGGCCTGGTATTGCCACATTTCCAACATTTGTCTTTCTCAGAGCATTCTTATTTGTATTCATCCAAAAGAAATTATGTTCTTTTAATAATGGGAAAAAAATTTTTTTCTTAATTCGTTTTCTGGGTTGTTTGTGCCATTTTCCTCCCATATATGAAACAGAGATAAGAGCTCTTTTATGCCAGGGACTCAAATTATCTTTTATATGGGGGTGGATTTTGTGTTAGTATTTGTAAAACATCCTGGGAATTTAAAAATTCAAACTTTTGAAAAATCTTTCCAGCCTTCTTTTTTAAAGACAAGAGCCTAAATAATATTCCTGTTTCAGCATGTTCAAGGAAATATCTTGAAATTCCAGCCATTTTCAGTTAGAAAAAAAAATCTTTTGATCCATCTTTTTCCTGCTGATTTGTTTTATAAAGGTACATTATTACAAACATTATAAAATGCAGGGTGTTTGTTTTTTTTTAACTGACCTCTAATATAGAGGTACATTGTTAGTATGAAAATTTAGGTAATATCTTTGCCAGAATGAATTATTTCACCATCTGCTAAGTAAATTTTACTTGGTATTTCAGTGGTGTAGTTTATGTGCTCCTTTGTGCTATGGTTTGGTAACACTCAGCACGCACTGAAGTCTGATATTACTGAGTATTGCTTGAACTTGATTGAATTGAATATTTAAGAAGACCCTACAACTTGAACAAAATTAGAAAACACTATCCCCTTCTTTCCCCCACCAGACATGTTAGACTCAGGGTGGGAGATAGAACAGTACAGTACTTTTTCTAATGTTATTAAAGTTGTAATGCGTTCAGATCAATTCACTGACAAATAATTATTAAAAGATGTAAAGACCCAATCAAAATAACTCAACAACAGCAGAAAAATTACTTCTGAAGGCTTTGATGTGTGTTTTTCCTTAGCCTGATCATTGTATCCTTTTCACCCATAAAAACCATTTTGTGGGAGCAGATCTGAGTCCTTTAAAATGTAGTGTTTGTCCCGGTCTGTAATAGATGAGGACCTAAAACACATGCCCTCTCCCCCTCCCTCAGGTTGTTATGCCTTCACTGCAACCCCTGCAAGCTGGCCTTTCTTCCCTCCTCTTCTGATGTCATTGCTTTCCTAGGATAGAAAATGCTGGAAGAATACACTATAAATTTTGGAATTAATGGATGCTGGAAGGTGAATTTTAAAGAGTTTATCCTCTTTCATCCTCCTTATGGAATGACTTGGGTAGAACATAATGAACTCCACCTCCTGTATCTCTGCAAATAGAAGGAAGTTCGTAACATTTATATGAGACAGCAGGAGCCTGGACATGACCTCATTTCAATCCATTAGACTATTTGAGGAAAAAACAACAAAACTTTCCCACTTATTGACAGGTAAAGTTATCCCAATCCATTTCTCATAGCCAGTAAGAAGATGAACTGTCCTTAAATGCATTTTAAAATTGGCAAATTATACTTCCTGGTTCCTTTTTGGTCAAACAGAAATAGCTGAAAGAGAAATTATCATGTTTTTGAGGCAGATTAGAAGTTTTCCCTGTCCTCATATGGATGCTTTGCCAGCAGTTTCATTTTTTACAAACAATGTAGCCCTTATTTCTCTAGTCCCTGAGCCAATTAAACAGGACAAAAGAGACCCCATGTTCCCTTATACTGTTCTGTGGCCACAGTTTATAAAGAAATGAAGCATAGTTAGGTATTGTGTGTAATGAGTCACCAGTGAAGTATATGATTCATCCCAGAGGCAGAATTATAGGTATATTATAAATATTAATACTGAGGTAATCAACTTATAGACTAACTGGAAAATGTTGATGGAAAACTGTGAGCTTTTTATAAAACTCAAATATTTATTGAGCTTCTACTTTGTACCAATTATCATGATAGACACTAGGGGATACAGTAATTAACAAGACAAATGTAGTTTTGGCCTTTATAATAGTGCATTAAGAAGTCATTATTGTTAAACATTCACAACATGTACAAGGGTTTGCATATGTGTATGATGTTTGAAGATGTCAATTGGTAGGATACAAACTTGGGAGCAAATATCCAACTTTGGGTGAGGAAGCTCAAGTGGACTGTGTCATTTTAGTGGTGTGAGTTATCTAAAAGTGATCTTTGAAATACTTTGAAAACCTGTGTACCATAGAAATCATAATAGTGCCTCATCCAAATATTCTGTTTTATTGGTTCCTACTTTGACATGGCATCCATTAAATCAGAAGGCCAGACTAAGGTATGGTTCTAACCATTTTGAGACTATCATGTAATATAATTATCATTATCTTACTGGGTTTGTCATCAAAATACCTTTGCTCTGTAGTGTCACTGTGAAAGAGTTTATTTAACTTGTATACAATTGTTAAGTTAACTTTTCAGCTCTGACAGTACTAATGTAAGTAGCATATTTTTGGTCAGACGTTACCAGAATTAATTTGGCTTTTTAAGAGGCAATTGCAGGCTCATTTGTTTATCTCCTGGTAGTTTGAATGACTCCCACTAAAAACAGTAGCAAACCCAAGACACAGGATGTAAAAAGCTAGGTTTAAGAAAAAGTAATAAGTACTCCTATGTACAAAGTATTGTGTTTCTTCCTCTGCTTTCAGGGAAGTATCAGGATAATCCCGGACCAGTGCACCTCTGATTCTTAGAAGAATCTATGCTGTTGTCTGCATTTGGTTTGCTATTAATACTTGTTGAGATCAAGAATTTGGATTAATCCCTGGGAGAACCAATTCTCATTTTTGATACAGACAGTATCCCTTTTAGCAAGAGGTAGTCATTTTACAGAAACAGTACTGATCATAAGAAAAACCATGCAGGAAGTTGATGGATTGATCCTTATCAATCCTGTTGATCTTCCATTGTCATAAATTGTTGTTCAGTAGTGTCGGGTTTGTAAGTGGCCAGTTTATAATTCAGGACTTTGTATTTGTTTGCTTATTTTTTAATTGACAGATATTTAAATAGTCACCAGCATTTTATAAATAAAAATAGGCTCCCTGCCTCTGGACACCTTGTACATCAAGAGTAAGAAACTTAGTTCCAGATGACCTTACAAATCTCTTTTATTAACCTACTTCCTAACACCTAAGGCTGACAAAACTGAGAGAGGAAGATGCACCTGCTACCCAGATAAAGGGGAAGCAAATGCAGCAAGGAGCGACCAGCAGCAATGCCTGACATAGTTTGTGAACCAGCAGATACAGTCATTTTCCAGCGTACCACAGTACCCACTGGTACGAACTTAGTTATCACTCACATTTGGTAGTTTTGTTAGGAAACTAGGACATCCATATATCAGCAAAACCAAACACTGCCCTCTTGTACATGTTTTTTTCCTTCATTATTAAAACGGAGGGTTGAACAAATATTTGGTGAATTCAGTGATATTCAGTCAAAAGTCATGTTTTAAAGGAAAATACTGTTTTTCAGTTGTTTTTCTTCATGATTAGAATTTGTCAGTTTTACTGTTTTTGTCTAACTCCAAAAAATTATCTCTGTTCTTTTCATGGTCTTCATAGACTTATGATTAAAGGGAAAAACCAATGTCACATAGTAATAAAACTCACACCAAATCTCTAATATGGTGCTTAACTTAGGGCTGCATGTTATTGGACAGGTGATAGCTTGTGTTGTTTCTAAGGCTTAGTGATAGGATAAAGTGTGCTAAAAACTCAGCTCCTAAATCCAGTCCTATCTTTGACACGTATTTATCAGAAAACAAGTAGGATCTAGTAGCAATTAGCGTGCTGCAAGTAAATAAAACATTTAAACATAGAATCTTTGCAGTGAACAGCCTTGGGAGATGAAAACTTTGTTAGGGCACATTTAATACATGGTGTCCATAATTCTCATTCTCATGTATGGATTTTTCTTTTCTTAAACAAGTAAAAAAAGGCATCTTCCTATCCTGATAACGATTTGGAAGCTTTGTTCTCTGCTAGTGTCTGAGGAAGTAGTAACTCTTCTACAATAGGTTAACTGCACTGTAGACATAGACTTTTAATGTGTATTGGCGTTGTATTTCAAGTGAGAAGTCCCAAGGTTTATTTAACTGTCCTCTACTTGGGGAGAAAGGTAGGTCAGTGTTATGGTTGTCTCCAGAGCAATTAAATTTTCTTTCCCAAGGAGGAAAAGCCCTCAGATGAGATGTAGCTGTGGTCCTAGGGCTATCATGGGTTTCTTACCAATGCTGTCACATCTCGGGCTTCCAGGAACTCTTGTGAAATTTACAGGAGCTTGATCTAGATGATTCATTGGTACAGAGATTTGCATTACATATCTTAAATGAAGTCTGAAACAATACCAGGTCTTAGCTGAATTTGAGCCAATGAACTGAATCAGGACACCTGAGTTGCTGGTCATGTGACCTTGAACAAGTCGGTTCTCTCTGGCTCATCTGTAAAGTTCTTGTCCTCACCTGCAAAATAAAGAGGCTTTAAGTTTAAAGATCTTGCATTTTGTCAGGATCTACTCTGTGGTATATCTAAATCCGTGTGTAATGAGCTGTGTTATGGGATTCCATACGCATTTATGAATTAGGACTCAAAAATTCACCTTTTCATATCTGAATCCTTTAATCTGTTCATAAGCCAGTACTAATTTTTCCTCTTAAAACTCTCTTCTCTTTTCACAGGCTATTCTATATTAAAACTTTAAGATGCCACAAAGTCATGAAAACTTACAGCTTCTTCTGTAATAGAACTCATTTATATTTTAGGTTTTCCTTATACTCACACCTTCTGAAAGGCTGATGTGGAGAGAGCCATTATTTATTTTATTAAGTCTGTAGAATTAAAAATGAACTCATCTGTAAAAAATACATTAGTGTAGAACTTTGGTCCCCAGCCCCCAGGCTGCGGCCCGGAACAGGTCGGTGGCCTGTTAGGAAATGGGCCATCACCGCCTGAGCTCCACACCCCACCCCATCCCCAGTCTGAGGAAAAATTGTCTTCCATGAAAAGGGTCCCTGGTGCCAAAAAGGTTGGGGACCACTGGTATAGAACATCTTTTGTTTGTTGTACTATAGTGTGTTTGCAAAACAAACTTTTAAAATGTACATTGGCTTGTTGCTAAGAGGCATTATGATAAGCTAAGAAAGTTATTATTTAAGAATAATTTTATACAATTCCATTTTGCTCACACTTTCAGATGGCAAACTTTATTTTTAAGCAATGCCTCTTTAAATTATAAAATTAGCATGTGCTTAATATATAAAATAGGGGGAAATACAAGAAAATATAAAGAAGAAAGTTAAAATACCCCTTAATACTAACACCCAGAGATAATCATTGTTAATATTGGGCATATTTCTTTTCAATCTTTTTTCCATGTGTTATGTATATATCTGTATATCTTTTTAAACAAGAGAATTATACTGGCTATGTAGTTTTGTACTTAATATCATTTATATGATCTTTGAAAACATGATTTTTATTGACTAAGTCCATTTTAAGCATATACTGTAATTTATTACCCAGTGCCCTGTGGTTGGACATTTGGGTTGGCAACTGTATCTCTAATTCAGGTCCTGGCTTCCTAACTGATTATGATGGCAGTTTGTAGACAAATAGAGGTATGGTGAAAGAGAAGGAAGTATTTTGGAAAGCAATTTTCAGATTAATCAGAGGTAAGGTTTTGTAATATCATATAATGCAATGTATTGTTACTTTAGGTTACATTTTTTATTAGAAAATTAACACTAATACATTGTAAACTATTTAGAACACACAGAATATAAAGAAGAAAATAGTATTATTTTCATTTACAAATAACTACTGAAATATTTTGGTACATTTACATTTAGGGTCTCTTTCTCGAGCTCTCTCTCTCTCTATATATATGTATAAAAGTATAATTAGGATAACTGTTATATATGGTTTTATAACTTGCTTTTCTTCACTGACATTTTCCCATGTCATTAAGTACTCTTTGAAATGTGATATTTTTAATAGCCCCTTCTTTCTTCTTCAAAGGGCTATATCATAATTTATTTAGCCATTACTACTTTATTGGACATTTAAATCTTCTCCATTTTGCCCTATTAAATATTACTGACATGAATACCTTTGTACTTACCTTTTGTCTTAAGAATAATGATACATTTGGCCTCCTTACCCCACCTTACCCCGCCTCCTTACCCCACCTTACCCCACCTCCTTACCCCACAAAGCTGGATTTGTCCACATACTAACAGTGGCCTTGAGAATGACTGCTCGGGTCACCACAGCCTGCCTTTAAATGCCTGCCATAATTGTCCTTTTGGTGACTGAAAATCAACTTGCTTTGTGGGTGAAAAGCAGTATTTCATTTTATGAGCCACTGTACCCGGCTTGCTTTGCTTTTAACAATTACAAAGTTTGTGTAAACTCTGTAAACAAGGATACGTTAACTTCTTTGATTACTAGTGAGGCTAAACATTTTTATGTGTTTATTAATCTCTCATACGTCTAGAGTTCTTTTACCCATTTTTCTACTGTGTAATCATATTTCTTATTGACTTACACATTAACTCCTTATAGAGTGATTTTTTTAATTAACCCTTTATGCTGTATATTTACATTTATTTTTTCATTTAAATGTAGATAAATCCAGTGCTTTATTCTTATGTTACTGCCTGCATCACTTATGCTTCCTCATTCAGATGTTTTTTTCTAGTTTTTGCTTTTTAATGATTTTACTTTTACATTTAACCCTGATATATTTGGTTCATAAGATGAGGATCTACTTTTGGTCTTATTTTCCACATAGCCATGTTTCCCTTCCTTCTTGGATTTAAGATTCTTTCTTGCATCTAAGGTTATTTTATTTGTTGGTTCTATTGATCATCATCAATTCTTAAACCAAAGTTTTGATGATTAGGATTTTATAATTTTATAATATTTGACAGAGTACATTCATTACTATTTATGTTCAAAATGTTATTACCCATTTTCATCTATTTTTTCCAGGTAAACATTGAAATCATATTGTTGACTGCTACCACTCTTACTAAGAAAAAAGAGAGAAGAAAAAATTTGTGTGTTTAATTTGTGTAAAGTTATGATCACGCCACTGCACTCCAACAGCCTGGACAATGGGGCAAGACTCTGTCTTAAAAAAAAAAATCTTAAAAAACTAAGTACAGATAGATATTTCTGAAACACAACAAAGATTATTGATATTTAGTAATATTCATTAATAAAGTTAATAAACCATAAAGAGTAAACTGTAGGCCGGGCACGGTGGCTCACGCCTATAATCCTAGCACTCTGGGAGGCCGAGGCAGGAGGATCGCTTGAAGTCAGGAGTTCAAGATCAGCCTGAGCAAGAGCGAGACCCTGTCTCTACTAAAAGTAGGAAGAAATGATCCGGACAGCTAAAAATATATATAGAAAAAAATTAGCTGGGCATGGTGGTACATGCCTGTAGTCCCAGCTACTCAGGAGGCTGAGGCAGAAGGATTACTTGAGCCCAGGAATTTGAGGTTGCTGTGAGCTAGGCTGACGCCACGGCACTCTAGCCTGGGCAACAGAGTGAGACTCTGTCTCAAAAAAAAAAAAAAAGAGTAAACTTTAAGTTACCAAAAGGGAAGTAATGTATTGCTTTGCCTTTTTTTTTTCTTCGAGAAAGAGTCTCGCTCTGTCACTCCAGCTAGAGTCCAGTGGCATCACTATAGTTATAACTCACAGCAACCCCAAACTCCTAGGCTCAAGTGATCTTCCTGCCTTGGTCTCCCAAGTAGCTGGAACTACAGGCATGCGCCACAACGCCTGGCTAATTTTTTTTAGTAGAGACGGGATCTCGCTCTTGGTCAGGCTGGTCTTGAACTCCTGAGTTCAAGTGATCCTCATGCCTCAGCCTCCCAGAGTGCCGGGATTACAGACGTGAGCCACCACACCCTGCCTGCTTTGCTTTTAATGATTACAAGGTTTGTGTAAACTTTGTAAACAAGAATAGAGATTCTGCAGCAATCTACTTTAGTGAAATAGGAAAGATGAAGATATGAGAAAAATTATGATTATAGAACACATGTTTGCATTCATTATTTTAGAAACATTTCTTAGGAAAAAGGGAATATAAAATAACCTTAGATACAAGAAAGAATCTTAAATCCAAGGAGAAAGGGAAACATGGCTATGTGGAAAATAAGACCAAAAGTAGATCCCCATCTTATGGACCAAATCTATCAGGGTTAAATGTAAAAAGGGATATCATTTAACAATTTTTTAGTGACAGGGACTCACTGTGTCACCCAGGCTGGAGTGGTGTGATCATAGCTCATTGTAATCTCAAACTCCTGGGCTCAAGCTATCTTCTTGCCTCAGCCCCTTAAGTAGCTGGGACTACAGGCATGGGCCACCACACCCAGCTAATTTTCTTTTTTAAATTTTTGTAGAGACGAGTCTTGCTATGTTGCTCAGGCTGGTCTTGAACTCATGGCCTCAAGCAGTCTCCCCACTTCAGCCTCCTGAGTTACTGGGATAGCATGTGGGAGCCATTTTGCCCGGCTGTTTTCTAAGATTTTAAAAAGCAACACTGCACTATTTTTAATTTTACTGCAATAATTGCTGAATAAAACTATTTCTAAGCCCCATTTATTATCAAGAAGCAGCCAATCTAAAAATTGCAATATAGCTTAGAAATGGGAAACTTGAATGAAAAACAATGTTAAGCATTGAAAAGATGGGTAGATTACAGAAAGAAAAAGAACTGAAGTGAGAATATTTCAGTATTTGACCAAACTTTTAGATAATATAATATTCAGCTGACTGACTGACAGATATATCTGCTCGTTCCAGTCTACTTGCCAGGTGTATTTGTAAAGTGAAATAAAGTCCATCAAAGTTTAATCACATTGTCTCTTAAGACCATCCCATTCTTTTTTGTACTAGTTATGTTTACTCAGTGTATTAGTTTCCTAGTAGGGCTGATATAAGAAAGTACCACATACTGAGTAGCTTAAAACAGCCAGTTTATTCTCTCATGGTTCAGGGGGCTGGAAGCCTGAAACCAAGGTGTCCGCAGGGTTGGTTCCTTCTGGAGGCTTTGTGGGAGAAAGCCTCTCTTCTGGCTTCTGGCAGTTGCCGGCAGTCCTGATGTTCCTTGGCTTGCAGATACATCTCTGCAGTGTGTGCTTCCATCTCCGCATAGCCGCCTTCTCCGTTCGTGTGTCGTTTTCTGTCTCTTAGAAGGGTACTCTCATTGGATTTGGGCCTGGTGTTATCTTCATCCTTACCATAATTATATCCACAAATATCCTTTTCTCAAAACGGCCACATTCTGAGGGTTCCAGTGGATGTGAATTTTGAGGGGGACACTATTCAACTTCCTGTACTCAGCAACTTCCTTAGCAAGCAGTAGTGGAGAGCTCGTGGGACTGGAAGTCAATCGGCTTGGCTCTGATCCTAGTCAGCTCCCTAACCTTGGGGAACTGAGCTTGTCATTGTCTCATTTCTCAAATGAGGAAGTTGATCGGTAAATAATCTTCAAGGTCCCTAATTGTCCTAAAGTCAGATTAAATGATGAAGGGTCGTGTGATAGCTGGTTTCTAGCTCAGCCCTTCTTATTTCCCTCTGGCCCCGACTGTTTCACAGGAGTATTTTAAGGTATGGTTAGTGCAATATTAGAGGGGCCTTGACATCTCTGCATAGGTAGAACATCACTGTAAGTAAACTGAGGGTGCTCCCTGGGCCTTTGGATTAATGAAAGATGGTTGCTCTCCTTAGAGAAGGTTTTCCCATTTTTTTCATCTCTGCCTTCACCCTTTTGTTTAAAAACAAAAAAGAAAATTTTGAATCATTTTTTTTGTTGCTAAAGATCATTTAGCACATAGATGCTCTTAAATAGGAAATGAGATGATTAGGTTCCAGATTATGTTAGTGTAATGTCATCCTCTTTCCTTATTCCTGAAAGAATAAGCTTTCTTCTAAAAGCAGGCTTTTTCTGCCCACTGCCCACTAATTTTACTTAGTGATGAAGAAATACACACTGAATTGTAGGTAGTGGGAAATGTCTGGCAATGGTGAGGTTTAAATACGTCTTCGAGAGAGATAGTTCACGGGCACAGAAGCAAATGTTCATTCAAATGGCATTATCCCTCTTAGGATCAGTCTCTGTCTTGTCTATATGCTCACCAAGACGCAAAAGGAGGGGTTCTCTGGCTGCGGTTTTTATAGAGTTCAGTGTTATTGAAATGAAAGTGCTTCAAGGACATTTCCATTTGTCACCAGCTTATGGTTTCTCATCCCATGTAAATTATTTTGCCACTTTTCATTTTAATTCTTTGCTGTCATTGTCCGGCAAAAAAAAAGATCATTTGGTTTCTCTCTGTGAAGATACTCACTGATCACTCAGCTGACAGCGTCCTTTGTCTGTAAAAGTGTGGTGCATATAGGACTTATTTTATCACTTTTTTATTGCTACCTGTAGATTTCTGTTTACATTCCTTTCCCTTTTTTGTCTTAGAAAATGTCTAGGGCTATAAACATTCTTATATGGAATAGAAGTATGTTTTCAGCTCCAGAGTTACATTTCAGAAACAGGTCCCTTTTAGAGTCCAACAGCCAAGTTCTCCTACATTTTATCTACCTGGTAACAGTAGAAATATTTGTTCCTTCAGAATAATCTAAAATGCTGGAAGGTGAATAATAAATAGTGTGTTATCATTCCTAGGGCTGCCTTAAATGCGTTTTGTTACCATTCCAAAGTGTCTCTTGACTCTCATCTTCCCTTTCTGTCTCCAGGCCTACTTCAGGCCCTCTGCTCAGCCGTCACCGCTGCTGCCCGATAGTCTCTTCCTCTAGTGTCACCAGAGATGTGCCCTACAAAAACAAGTGTGATCACAGAATACCCTCGCTTTAAATTATGGCTCCCAGTTGCCTAAAAAGTTAACTCCATACTTTTAAAAATCTAATAAACCCAGCCTTTTTCCTCTAGTTTGATCCCCAATTGTCCCATCTCATGCACCATATATTCCAGCCACGCTAAACTTCTTTCCCATTCTTGGAACATTCTAAGCTCTTTCATGACTTCATTATTTTGTACATGTTTCCCCCACCTTGCACTGTTTCACTGAACCCACCCTCTCTGCCCCCAAAACCCTTGCTCTTGCTTCAAGACCCTGCACAAATATCCATTCCTCTCTGCTACCACAGTACTGTATTCATACAACTAATACAGTTCCTGTTGCAGTACTTCCTGTGAAATACCTGTATCTGCTGGTGACTACACTGGGAAGCTTTGTCTGGTTCATCTTTGCCACCATTTAGCCAGTATCCCAGTATAAACTAGGACTTAACAGTTTTGAGTGATTAAAATGAATAATTATGTCATTAAAGTCATTAAACCTATTTTCCAACTTCAGTGGTAGTCCATTTTGGTTATTTATAGTTCAAAAATAAACACGATACTAATGTAACTGTATTTACCTATATCTTAAGCTTAAACCACTTAATGAATGTAGCTGGAGAAGGTATTGTACAATATGATAAGATCCCAACTGTCTTTCTCCTGAAAGAGGTATGCTTGGTTTCACCAAAAGCCTTAACTGAAACCACTGTTTTGCTTTTACTTTTGTTTCCTTTTTTCATTCATTTATTCCCTAAGGTATTGATTTATTCAACCATTTGTTGATCACAGATAACTTTTTGAGCATCTATTATGTGCCAGGCAGATTTCTTGGGCTTAGAATACCACCTTTTGTTAGTAGTTAGATAGAAGCTGTAGTTATTTTCCTCTTTGATGCTTCCTTTTTTCTGAGCAATTACCTCTTTGACAGAGCACATATGATAAAGGACTTGGAATTTTAGTTGACATTAAATTCAGATAAGTCCATGATGTGATGTGGTCCTAGAGTGGCCACATAATTTACTGTCCATAATGGAATACTTTGGGGGCATAAGATGGGTTTGTCAGTAACCCAAGATAATAGCATTATCCCAGGAAAACCAGGGTATGATCCTGTATACAATCCCTATAGTCTGATCAGATTGTGTGACTAGTTGCCTTTCGTTTTCCAAGTATATCTTGGGTTTTGTGCCTGTGTATTTTTGTCTTTACTGTTCACATTGCCGTTTCCTCCAATACCCGGAGCCTCTGCATCCCTCAGAAGCCTGTCCAATTCAGTGAGCTTTCCCAGATCAGCCCAGTCCTTGCAGATATCTTGGTCTTCTGAATTTACTTAACATACTGTTTATATACTTAATTAGCAGCCTGGTGCATTCTGGCTTGTCATAATTATGTTAGTGTTTGTTGTTTTGACTCTTTGTATTTAATTTTTTATATTTTCCTCCTCAACTAAACCATAGGCACTTAAGATCAGGGCCCATATTTTGAACTTACGCATACTCCTCAGGGATGGTACCTTATTCACAGTCATGTAATAATACACAGTGGTTGACTTTTATTTCTCAGCCTACCTTTATCTTTCCTAAAAACTCTTCCACTTACATCAATATTCGGTATCTGGCCTTGCAAAAATGTTTTCAGAGCTTTGCAGTCAAAAATTTAATTATTACATTTTAAACTTAATAATTTTTAAACATGGAAACATTATAAAAATAGAAAAAGAAGAAAGTGGTGCTCAGTCTTTAGTACACACCTCCAGCTCTAGTAGCACATTTCAATGAAAATTAATATTTTCAGTAGGCCTACATTTCTTAATTATAAAAATAATAGGTATTTAATAGAGAGGAAAGGATTAATTAGTTGCTAGACTTAGAGATTAAAACAATAATGAATGATTCTTATTTTCTTGAGCCTTTAATTTGGAAAAAGTTACAGATTTTTTTACTCTGATCTTTATTTTATATAGTTAGATCCTAAAAATACAGATTAAAAAATTAATTTTAAAACTTTTTAACTCAGTACAAAGACTCATATATACCATGAATAATTGCACATTCTAATTTAGCTTCCAAAAATAGTATGGCTTTATTGTGTTAGTCACTAAACAGCAATCACATCCTAATGTTTTCTAGGTCCAAATACACTTTCCAAACATAAGTAGAATTGTATTAATCATTAAAGTAGTTTTTAATTATTTTAATGTTTCCTAAAAGTTCTTTTATTAAAAAGAAACTTATAAAAATAGCATATGTTCATTTCAGAAATTCAGCAGAGAAGCACATAAAGCAGAATGTGAAAATCATTCTTAATTGCCGCCAATATTACCCTATTTCCCCACCCTACCCCCAGCATTCTCGCTCCTCAGAGATGATCATTTCTAACACTTTAGTATGTTTTCTTCAAGACCTGTTTTGCAATATCTCTGTACCCCTGATGTCAGCCTATTTACCGTGGTATCCATTTCTTTGAGCGGCCCCACTCTGGTTGGTGGTGACTTTGTCCATCATTGACTTGTCAGCACTGTCATCAGTGAGGTGTGCGTGTGAGGGTGAGTCTGACTTGCACCCTGGCATCAAATAGTTTTCACCATACTAGGAGGGAGATGTATACAGTGGTAACTACGATACAAGATGAAAGAGATGTAAGAGAAGAACAAACAAAATCTGTGGGATTCATAGGGTGAAAAAATACCTTTGCCTGGCCAGGAGGTGATATTTGAGCTATACTCTGAAAGATAGGCAGGGTTTGCGTTGGGGGCAGGCAAAAAGTAGATGTCCTGGCAGGAGAAAGGCACAGAGATGCCAGGAGTTTACAGGGTTATTCCATTTTCCTACACGGGAGCATGCATATACGGGAGTAGCAGTAGATAAAGATGCAAAGGTAGTTGGGGGAGGACTCAGAATACTTCTGTAATAAAACTTTGAAAATTTTTGAGCAGGATACTGACTAGAGATGTGTTTTAGGAATATTAATCAGGTATTGGAGGGAGCAGAGTGTCAGTCACAGCCTTTGCAGTCATTTGAATGAAATGTTGTCACGATGAGGTGTACTGGCCGTAGAGCTGTTGCTTATAAAGACCTGTAGGTTTTAGCAACTACTATATTCCATCAAATCTGACAAGGCCTTGATTGTAAGACACAGCACATTTTATGTGCCAGTGAGGGGGGAGAAACAGCAATAATTAATGTAAAGACACCACCAATTATAAAATGCGTTCTTATTTCAGAAATCAGAACAATGAAAGAAATATGTGTCATAAAATCAGTGAAATAGGGTCATTGTATGGGCTCAGGGAAAAGATGGGACTTGCAACCAAAAAGGAGAGAGTTGGGAAAATTAAAAAAAAGGTGGGCGAGGCAGGGCATGAGATCAAAGACAAAAGTGGAAAAGTTGACCTTGAAGAGGAGGTGAATGCATGCATCTTCCTCTGCCATGAGACACAGGAATGAATTAGTAATGGCTCAGAGAAGTGCAGAAGTTGAGAAGCTAAAAAGATTAATTCATATTAAATAATCTCTATCCTGGCAAAAGAGAAGTCAAGGTTATCTGCAAAAAGAGTGACAGTGATGGGTTGAGGTCTTGGGACCTAAGAGTGAAAAGGTTTCAGGTATGTGGGGCATGAAACATGGGGTACAAAAGAGTTGGTTAGAAAGGACCTAAAGAATTCCCATCAGAAATGAGAGGCCCAGTTAAGGTTGGGAAGCACAGATTTATAGAGAAACCAGTTGGCCCTCTTCATGACTTTGTCCAGGAGTACTTGGTCTCCTGAGAGAAGGATGGAAGGAAACAAATGGAAGGTGCTTTCTGCAGGTAGGACATTGGCTGGACAAGTACAGTGGAAGGACAGAAAAGCTAAATAATCTGAGTTTCTCCTAACAGATGCCATTGATTTGGCATGCCATGGAGTTCAGGCTAAGAAATGAGAAGTGAGGTCCAAAGAGGAGGGATAGATAAATAGAGTTTGTTTGGTTTTTTTTTTTAATTTGTTGGTGTTTGGGTAGGGGTGGAGGTTTTTAAGAGATTAGAGATCATAAAGTGAAGAACAAATTCTTTTGAAGAGGAGAAGTAGGTAAGCTGAAAGTTATTGGGGAATTTCAGAATTTAAGATCATGGAGGTGGAATTCTGAGGGTTGAGCTTTGAAGATGAACAAGTGTTATCTTTCTAAAGCACAGATGGTGTACATCTCTGTGTATCTTGGAAATCTCTAAGGTTCTCTGTTTATTTCAGGATGAAGTCTTTACTTCTTATAGAACAGACAAGGCTTTTCACAAACTGGGTCCTTCCTATCTTTGCAAGCTAATATCTCATCATTTCTCAGTGTGAACCCCATGTTCTGACTACACTGAGCTCTTCTCTATGCCCAGAATCCTCAAGGTTTTTAACTGCCATTTTGCCTTTGCATGTGCTGTTCCCTTTTGTATGAAATGCTCTTCCTCCTCTTCTCTGCCTTGCAACCTCCTGCCCATCCTGAAAACCTAACTCAGATGGCACTCCACTCCTCTGTGACCTCTTTCCAGGCTCCTACCAACAACCCTGAGCACACGTGCCGCTGTGCTCCCACAGTGCTCTGTCCATGCATCCTATGGCATTTTACCACAGGGCTATTTATTTATGTCTCTCTTCAGTAGATCATGAACTCCTTGAAGCCAGAAACTATCTTAATTATTTTCTTTACCCACAGTGACAAGCACATATTATTATTAGGTACTTAAAATCTTTTTTTTTTTTTTTATTTTGAGTAAATGAACTATCTCCCAGATGTTACCGTGCATTCAGGTCACCTGGAGATCTTGTTACAATTCAGATTCTGATTCAGTAAGTCTGAGGTGGCATCTGATTCTAACAAGCTTCCAAGTGATAGCCATGCTGCTGGTTCGTGGAGCAAAGACGAAGGCCGTTAGAAATGTGGAAGTGGAGCAGTTCTGAGAGTAGTGACTTGGAGAAATCCTCCATGTGAACACTGGAGTCCCAGAAATGATAGTGAAAATCCTTCAGGAAGAGATGCTTAAGTAGAGCAGAAGACCATGGTGGAGGGTGGTAGTTGACGAAACTGGGAGGATACAGCTATATGACTCGTGTCCTAGAAAGTAAAAAGTGATGAGGTGGGGGCAGCTGCAGTGAGTCAGGGCTGTGAAGGCGTGCCCTCAGGGGAGGAGGAGGTTTGCCAGAAGAGAGGAGACAGGTGTCAGGTTTGGGGATGATTCCCAAGAAGGGCTAGGGGCCTCCAGTGCTCATTCGTAGTAGAACGGCAGTTCCACCAGTGCAGATGGAAGTGCTCAGGGAATAGGAAAGGTGGGATTAGAGGGGAAGGGAAGCCCCTGAAGAAATGGTAGGTACTAGAATTTGACAAGGGGACTTTTCCTGATCTAAAGTTTCTAGGTTGAAAGCATGAAAAATTCATTTTCTTTTTTGAAACTCGTGGGTGACAGGAAAAATAGCACTAATAAGCATTCTGTTCCCACATGCCGTTTTGCAGGTCTGATGATCCTAAGGATGGGTTCAGCAAACCTAATTTTTTTAAAAGTACTAGAGTAGGCCGGGTGCAGTGGCTTGTGTCTGTAACCTCAGCACTCTGGGAGGCCAAGGCTCGAGACTTGCTTGAGGTCAGGAGTTCAAGACCAGCATGGGCAACATAGTGAGACCCCATCTCTACAAAAAAATACAAAAATTAGCTGGGCATGGTGGCACATGCCAGCTACTCAGGAGGCTGAGGCAGGAGGATCACTTGAGCCCAGGAGTTCGAGGTTGCAATGAGCTATGATGATGCCATGGCACTCTAGCCTGGGCAACAGAATGAGACCTTGTCTCTAAAAAAAAAAAATGCAAAAGTATAATACTACATACTTCTTTAATATATGAAAAATACAAAGATAATGTTTAAATTTCCTCCCACTCAGTCCCTGCCCCACAATGAGCAATCAGTGTTTACAGCCTGATGTGCACTCTTCCAGCTTTCATCTGCACAGACTCGCACACACAAAGGAGTTTTAAGATTCTGTAGCAGTATTTTCACATGGATGTTGTTCTGCAGATTGTTTTTCTCACTTAGAAATATGTCATAAACAGCTCTGCAGGTCAATGGATAGAGCTCTAACTTACTTTTTCCTAACTTATTTTTAATAGCTGTGTATAAATATAGATGTTCCATAATTTGTTCTGTTCTCTTGTTGATGGACAATTGGGTAATTTCCAATTTTTGCTACTACAAACAATATGACCAAAAAAATAAAACGTCCTATTGTTACCAGTGCCTAAATAACATAACTCTGTAACTTGAATCATTTATATAAATCAAAAATAACCTTTATATCAATGGCACCTTTTAATGAAGCACAGCAGTCTGTACACCTATGCTGTCCCATACAATAGCCAGTAGTCACATGTAGCTATTTAAATAAATTAGTTAAAATTAAATAAAATCAAAATTCCATTCCTTAAATTGGCCTCATTTCAAGTGCTCAGTAACCATGTCGGCGTAGTGGCTACCATATTGGACAGCATAGATGAGACTATTTCTATTCTTGCAGAAAATTCCACTGGACAGACAGCCTGGACTAGGCGCTTGAATGTTACATCTTAAAGAAGAATATATTTTTTAATGAGTTAGTGTTCTAATGAGAGCACATTTAAGAAAGTAAAAACTCTGTGTCTTTATTGGTTACCTCTGCAGTTACTTCAATGAGAATCAATACCCAGATGAAGCAAAGAGAGAAGAAATTGCAAATGCTTGCAATGCAGTTATACAGAAGCCAGGTATGGCAGCAAGCACCGCTCTGCTCTGTGGCGCAGCTCTCGGTTACAGATCGGCACTTGGGACGCTGTGTCAGACCATGGCAGCTGGGTGCTCTCGGCTCAGTCTGTGCCACCCTTCTGCAGGTGGCCCCTGCCCTCTCCTGTTGAGACGGGTACTCAGAATCCAACCCTCACCCTGGAGAGTTGCCAGGGGGTGACTCTCCATGAGATAAGGGACCTTGAAATTGTTATCTTGTAATGTTTAGATTTCTCTTTGTAATAATTTAGCAGAGATACATCAATTCCAAAATAGTTTTAAAGTTTCAAATATTTAAGCAAGTTTTAGTAAAAAGATTAAGATAGTTTTTTTAAACAATTGTAAATTGTATAATTCTGTATTCCTTTTGGGGGGAAAAATTCTTTTTGGATTTGGCTTCTGCCTCCTTCCCACATTGAGATGACTTCTGCTTAGCCAGGGCAAACTTAGGGCAATACCCTCCTGAAGCCCTGTTGTTCCTGTGCAGGTCAACAGAACCGCTTAAATCTTTCATCCGTATTTTCTTCTGTGTGCTAAAATATTCCACATTTTATAGATTTTGTTACCACAACCATTTTCAGTTAATATGATCCAACTGATTTCTACTTGGACAGTCACTTCAACTGGTTTAAAGGCTATGTACAAAAGTAGCATTGTTTTAGAACAGTTAAACTGTAATTTATTCTCCCTTACCTAGAAGCCAGACTTCTGGCAATCTAGACCCTACAAACTCAGCTCCGACGACAGATAAATGAGAGGAATCTGTACCCTACTGTACACAAGCCAAAAGTCCCAGCCCTAAAGCCATGCAGGAATGTGAACTCTCCCCGGAAAACATTTTACTTCTATATCATCAAGGTCCTAACACACCTTTCTGGTTTCTTCACCCACTGTGGATTAAAAGCTGAAAAACAGAAAAGGACAGGAGATGAGGGAATGGGACGGATGGGTCCTAACTGGCAAGGATGGTGCTATCCGTAGGAAGTCCCATTTGACTTCAAAGACGACAAATGCAACCTGAATTGTGCTGTGCTTTCCAGCAGAGTTACAATAATGGGTGGTCATAGTGGCCTTTAGCCGGCAAGAAAACATACATAATATTCTCTGTCTTAAGACAGCAGGAAACTGGTTAATATAAGGACTTAAAAATGTAAGTAAATTTCTGTTATCTAGACACTTGATAAAGAATAACTTACTCCCCTAGAATGATGCTAATCAAATGAAGGCTGCCGGGTACTATCACTGGACTTTGATCTGGCACCTAGATGACTGGCTTTGTGAAGTCCTTTAATACTGTGTTTGGCTTTTTGAATTGAAGCATACTGTTTGCTTCTTTAGTTGCTACTTGTGTATTCATTTATGGGTTTATTCATTCAGTAATAATTGTGTACATGGTACTGGGTAATACTAAAAAAAATTCCCCTTGCATCTGTTAATTTGGGAAATCAAAAAGCAACTTTAAAAAAGAAAGTGTTATTTCTTAAAGCTAGTTCATTCTTGGATCCCAGATGTAGATTATCTAAATTCTGTTGCATGCATTCACAGGCAAAAAACTGTCAGATCTGGAACGAGTCACCTCCCTGAAAGTGTATAATTGGTTTGCTAACAGGCGGAAGGAGATCAAGAGGAGAGCCAACATCGGTAATGTATCAGCGTGGCTGCTTTCTCGTGAAGCAGGTCAGGAACGCCGTGTTTCTCTTAAGAGTGACTTCGGTTTTAGAAACTGCAAGTCTGTGTGATCCTAACTTTTAAGCCTAACAAGAATCACTCTTATATTTTTCCCCATTGTATCTTTAATAACCCCACGTTAGTAGTATTTACAGTATTTATACTGTAATAATGACATTGTTATTTATAAAACTCATTGTTCTTAAAGTTCCAGAATACAAAATTAGACATGGCCCCTGAGCAATTTATTTCTCCTGTACTGCATATTAAAGATAGATACCGGTAGGGTCTTGTGAGAGGGAGTGTGAGACCCTAAGCCTCTTTGTTATTACTGGGGACTTAGATACTAGAAACAGCTGAGTAATAGTTTGGAATTAAAGAGATTTAATAGACAAGGAACACAGCAAAAGGCAAAGATAAGAACATTTATGAAACCAGAGCCAGGCACAGTAGCTGATGCCCGTAATCCTAGCACTCTGGGAGGCTGGGGCGGGAGGTTCACTTGAGCCCAGGAGTTCAAGACCAGCCTGAGCAAGAGCGAGACCCCATCTCTACTATATAAACAAACAAACAAACAAACAAAAAAACCAGAAAAATTAGCCGGGCACAGTGGTGTGTGCCTGTAGTCCCAGCTACTCAGGAGGCTGAGGCAGGAGGACTGCTTGAGCACAGGAGTTTGAGGTTGCTGTGAGCTATGATCATCATCATAGCTACTGCACTCTAGCTGAGGTGACACAGATTCTGTCTCCAAAAAAAAAAAAAAAAAAGAAATCTGAATTCCTCATTTAGTCATTTCACAATTTTTCCATGTATCAAAACATCACATTATAGATATATATAGTTTTTATTTGGCAGTTATACCTTAATAAAGCAGGGGGGGAAGAAAATGCTAGAAGTGTTCTAGGGGAAGAAACAACTGTAGAGGAATATAGATTCTTATTTATTAATAATTATATTCTACTTTCCTCAGCACAAAAATTGAGTGTTGTGGCCATGATGATAAGGTAACAGATAATTTAGGGATCTATTTGCTTTTTTCGAAGAAGCAGCAATCCTGGAGAGCCATGGGATCGATGTACAGAGCCCAGGAGGCCACTCCAACAGTGACGATGTCGACGGGAACGACTACTCTGAGCAGGTGAGCAGCCGGGCAGTGGTGCTGGTGACTGAGTGGTGGGACAGTGTGACAACTCAGTTCCTAGGTGTGGCTGTCCGGGGTGGGGGAGGGGAAACAGTCAATGTCCCTCCACTCTGCTCCTGTGTCTAGTTAGATTTTCATGTAATTTGAAAGGAATGTGGTAAGATTCAGTTGTCCTGTTGAATTTGTGAGAAATCGTTATTCACCCACATGGATTTATTGTCATACAACAGGATACTTGGCAAGTACGCAATGGGGAGGAGGAGGAGGGAAGAAGTTCAGAGGGAGGCAGAGAAGCAGAGAAGGTAGAAGAAGAGAGGAGGATCTGACCCAAACAAGCAAGTTACACCATTCACCACACACACTCAGTGTTTGAGAAATACTAGGGGCAGCGGGCAGCTGTGGCCCGTGGACGCAGGGCACAGTGGAAGGCCCCCCCCCACTCCGGCCCCCTTGCAGCGGGAGCCCTCGTGCCCGAAGGAATGGTTCTTCCAGAGTCTCTCTGGCACATCGACACACGCATCCTCTCATAAACGCAATACCTGCATGCCTTCTCACCCCACCCTGATTTATTCTGCATTGCTTGGGGGGAAATGTATTTAATTGTAGCCACTGCATGGAATAATTTAGTAACTAAGACTGTGGGAGTTTTCCCCCACACGTGTGTTGACAGATTTCATTAGAATTTCAGTAGGATTTAAATTTCATTTTCATTTGGAATATGTGGAGAACCGATGGCCCCTTCCCCTAGACCCCAGCAAGAAAACTTCTTTCCCAGGGGGTCTGCACCTTTGCCTTGCCCCTCAGCCAGCTCACAGAGCCCACTGTGTTCTCCTTCTCCCGCAGCCTCTGTCGAGCAGCTGGAACACAGGTGCTCCAAGAGTGCGTGCGGTTCCCTGCTGCTCCCTGTTTAAATTCTAAAAACTAATCTGTGAAGGTCAGAGTGAAACCCACACTGCCCAAGAGTTACCTCTATTCCTCTTTAGGACTCTAAGTCATAGCCCCACGTTTTATAGGAGAGAATGTTCTGTAAGTCTTCCTGGTTGGAAACATTCCTATTATTTTTCAATCTACCAGTATAGATGGATCATTTCCATCTTTTTTACAGAAGCCTTGAGGGCAGCACATCCCATGCTTTTTTGCCCTAAGGGACTGACCCTTTCCAAAGCTCTTTGATACAGACTTCCCCTGAAGATATGACAGGCGAGAGACAAACCCCGTCTGTAACACCGAGTACATCCTGCAGTGCCAGCCTCCTTCGCAGCTTTGTTGTTTAACACACTGGCTGCGCGGGGAGGAGAGCCTCATGCTGCCTCTGGACAAGACGCTCGCCACGGCCCTGGCCCGGCTGCCTGCCGCAGGAGAGCTCTCACCTTTCTCCCATGGCCATTTCTGGCAGTGACACTTTTGTCTTCTTGTAATTGAGGATTCTTTTTTTCGTTATTTACAAAAATGCATTTTTAGCTGTCGGTGTCTGTAGTTGTAAGTTTTGTCTAGTTTTTGCATTTCAGTAGAGAGAGACCATGAATTCTAATCTATTTGTAAGAGTAGCAGCCTGGAATTCACTGGCTCACTAGCATGGGCTGTGGAGGTTAGTGCCATATTTGTTACAAACAGAAAGACCCACAAGGTTGGTCCTGTACCGATCACTCCAGGTCTGGTCATCATCACCAGCAGTCTTTCTGATGGAATGAATATCGTTCTCAGCGAGGAAAAACATTTTTAGTGCTTTTTATTTGTTGAATCATAAAAATGTCAACTGAGAGTCTTTGGACATGTATCCATTCAGTGTCTACTTAAATACAACTCACCTTTACCATGAGACCCGCCCCCACTGTTTTGTCTCCTCCCACGAATGTTCTGCCTCCCCTGGCCCCAGCATGCCTTTCTGTGCGCTAGAGAATCGTACCACTCCACCAGTAACATTCGTTTCTTATTTCTGCACATCCAGGATGACAGCACGAGCCATAGTGACCACCAAGACCCCATCTCATTAGCTGTGGAAATGGCAGCAGTCAACCACACTATCTTGGCATTGGCCCGACAAGGAGCCAACGAAATCAAGACAGAGGCCCTGGATGATGACTGATCAGGGAGGTTAAACACGACAAGTTAACTTAGTTTAGATGTAGCACCTTAGCAGACTTTCCTCAGTCCTTAACATGTGTTCTTACAGTATAACTTGCAGTTTCTTGTATGTCAGGTAGCCGTTAGGGTCTTGTTCTGTGAAGATGGCATGGTGCCCTCAGCCTTTGCATATACTCTCTCAGTATTAATTCCCAGTAACTAATAACCAACGAACCAACCTTCCCCTCCCAGCCCCCGAGGCTAGAAAATCTTGCTGCTCCGTCTTAGCATTCCAAGAAAGTGCTTCCAGGTATTTAGATAGCCCTCAGTTCTCAAATCCTAGGCTACATGTGAAATCTTGGGTACCTTAGATTCATGTAACACTAGTCTGTACCCCGTTTTCCTTCCCCAAGACTGACAGGATGCAAGCTGAGGTAGTGTCGCAGGAATGACAGACACCGTTTGGGGAGTATCTACAGAGTCAAAGGAACACTAGAATCCCCACCTCAGCGTGAGGGTAATTGATTTCCAGCTGCAATAAGCCGTGCCTCCTTATAGTCACACCGTGGCTAGATTACACTTCTCTGGGTGCTGTGCTAAGAATGTCAATGGAAAAACTCGATCTCAGATTTTGGTGGTTGTTAACATGCCTGACAGACATCCTTTCCTCTCACAAGCTGTGTGACTTAGTAGATAAAATACTGCCTTCTGCCTTTGGGACCATAATTAAAAACAAACAAAAAAGACAAAAAAACAAAAGTTAAAAAAAAAAAAAAATCCCAGCTTGAGAGCATTGGAAAAAAACCCTGAGCTGAATGTCTAATGGATGCTTAGTCCAGGTCTCAGAACCATGTACATTCCGCGGCACAGTCGCCAGTGCCTGTCTGGAAGAGGTCTGGAGGTTGTCATGGAAGTTGCTTTGCCTCCTGTTGGTGCCCCTTTTCCCCGCTACCAAAAACAGTCTTTCAAGGATGGAGCTAAGGTCAAAAATAAGTGAAAGAACTTAGTCTTTTATCCATTAACTGAAGCCCCCGCCCTCTGGGGGGGGGGTGATAGAGGACATTGTGGGGGGATTGTGCTGTCAACAGAGGCAAAGACTTGCCTGAATAGGAGCAGGAAAAAGCAGGGGACCTTTACCACTTACCTTGTGGCTGTGTGAATACAACAGGACGTGACTGCTTTGGTGTTCTCTTTACTCTGTCCTTGTAGAGGTGTGAAAAGCTATATTGCTACAGGCAATTTACTTAATAATTGGAAGCCATATTGATAATGGATGTGGTAATATTTGTAAAGTTTAATCTACTTTAAGCGGCAGTAACTAATGGAATTTTTTTCCTTGATCACATATGTAGCACTTTTGTTACTTTTTAAAGATATTTATATTTGATAAATCTTTTTTTCATTTTGAGAACTCAAAATACCAAACAGTGAACTTGTGTTATAAAGTCACCCTGTGATCACCTTGTCATCAAGTAGCAAGATGATGAACTATTCATGCATCAAAGAAAATTACATCTGCTGGCCTTGTATGAAAATGATCTCTTGGCATCCTGATTAAATGACACACTGTCACTGTGGGTAAGAGGAAACAGCCTTCCCTGTAGCAGCACAGGGTGCGTCTGAAAGAGGCACAACTGCTGTGTATCTTCTTCGTTCCATCTCTCTGTGTATAATGAAGCCTTGTTTAAAGGGGATCCTGGGGCTGGCTAGTAAGCAGGGCTTCTGTCTTTCTGTCCATTACCTGAAAATAATTACTAAGATAGAAGGAAGGTGCCATTTTCTTACCTCTTCACCCCTCCTCCTCCACCAAATGTATTCAACTTAAAACTATTGAGAGAGAGAGAGACACACTTACTGACCTTCCTTGATTTTCCCTTTCTCATTCGTGACATATTGAATATCCGCTGGTTTCTAGCTGGTCTCCCTCCACGTAAGGCACACGCTGATGCCATCCTCTCCTCATCTGTTAATCCTGCTTATGTAAGTGTGAGGAAAAGTCTTTGAGAGGACATGAAAGTGCCACCTTATATATGTCTGTGACTTTAAAGAGCTATATGCAGGGCCAGGTCCTGCTCTTGTCCGTGGATTTCAGGAGGGAAAAAAATGTATATACTTTTTCCAGCTTCCAAGAATTGAAGTAAAACAGAGCATCATCTCTGTTTCGCTGTATTACTTGAACCAACAAATTCAAGAGTAGCATTTGTTATTCTCAGGAATAACCCCACCCTCCCCCTGCTCATATTCCTTCTTGGTTTATTTGACTTATTTCAATTAGGAGATTGTGATACCTTTCTTTCCTTTTATTTTGCTTTGGAAAAACGTCTTTCCATTTTGGTGGAATTTTTGTCTGCTTATTCTTGGTTGAATCGGAACAAGGAGAGAAAAAAATACACTCTGACAAGCCACATCCATGATTTATTGTAAGGAGATTATTATAATTGATAGCTTCTTTATGGCGGGCTTGCTACTATCATTTGTTCTTGCTGGTCTTTTTAAAGGAACAGACTCAAACTGTTAAGACAGCTGCTGTTTCTAAAGAAATAGAACGATTGCCATAGAAGAGCTAAAGGGTTTCATTGTTTTAAGACCTTTGAGGAGGAAAAAAGGCTTCAGAGAACAAAGGGAGTTCACATCCTTGACGGGCAGTACCAGGCCCGATCTGGCAACTGGTGAAACTGAAAGACCGTTTGCACCAACAGAGGACAGCCTCGTGTTGAACTCAGTGCGAACAGGAGGAACGAGTCTCGCACCTGCAGCCCTTGTCGTCTGGGAAGACTGCTGGCCTACTCTGAAGACCCACTGCCTTACATATAACTTACTTTTCACCAAGGGTAAGACTTGACTTCCGTTGGGTCTAGATTGAAATCTACCATCAGTTTTCTGTTTGTCACCAGGGCCAATTCTGCTATCTCGTCCAGGCCACCTTAGTTCTTGTACTGGCATATGAAGCTGCCACTGTTTCATTTCTGGTATCTTTGGATAGTAAACTTCTTTCTTAAGCTTTTTCAGATTTAGAGATAGTACTAAAATAAAATAGACCTGCTAAGCTGCTCTATTACTGAAGGGAAAGAGCCAGGCTCTTTACCCTTGCCTGCTGTGCTTTCTGGTTGCTCTGTCAGGCTCTTCTTCCTGGTTAAGGAAGACTTTTAAACATCTTTTAAAAGTGGGGTGGGGGGAACTTGCCAACAGATACTCATGTAACTTGTTATTTATTTTTTTGAAGACATTTTAACTGAATTCTTACAGTCAGATGGGTAAGCTTCCCACCCTTTTAAAAACACCTTGCATAGGGAACTTTTTTAAAGATGGTTCATCTTAATGAGATGTGCACCTGTCTGTTGACAATCCTAACGTCAGGTGGTGGCCAGGGGAGGGCAGTACAGTGTGTTCATACCTGTGTGGACCTTCCAGTGCTGTTCAGTACCAAGTAGACATTCTGTTGTGTTAGGGCGCCCCGTATGCAGTCTTCTGCACAATCTCAATCCTTTAAGTGGTTGCTAAGTGCAGTTCCCTTCCACCTCCCTGTGGACGCCAGCCATTCAGTGGGACACCCCCCAGCACGTACATTCCCATGGCCCTTCCCAGGGAGGCAGAGACGATGACACCACCACCACCACCAGTACCTTTCATCCCAGCTCAGTAGATGTGACCACCTAGAAAGACAGGAAGAAAATTATTAATATGAAGTATACAAATCTAGTATAAATCTCCTACTTCCTGGTAGATTTATGATGACAGACAATTCAGTGATCAACAGCACCTATGTTAAATCCAAATATTCAGTTATAGTTTTTACCTCAAAGGGGGATAACTATGAAGAATTCAGTTGTTTCATTTCTCCCTGATTGGCCTTTATCTTTAAGAAATGTTGGCTTTAGAAACTTCTCCCTCGGCTACCATCAGGCACCAGGTATAAATACTTAATCAGGAATCTCCGGCCTTGTCCTCTGTGAACAGCTCCTCTGCCATCTTCCTCTGTCCTCGTCTTGAGTGGATTTCTTTGCTGGAATTTTTTTTTTATCACATGACAGGCAGTAGGTGGGTGTGGTTCATCTCATGACACAAACACTCCTTCCTGTCTTGACCAGCTACGTATTCCACTGACCAGCTGTATCATCTGTGCCCACAACTGTGGAAATAATCCCTTTTTCACAAATGATCCCCAACCCCGTCCTAAAAATGTGAACTTCAAGTCCTTACTCTCTTCAATCTTAAGAAGGGTTTGGTTAGAAGCAGTCTTCCCGTTTAACTCGTGGCTCTGCCTTTTTAAATTGCTTTTTATCTTTTGTTGTTCAGAGAACAACCAGAGTATTTTCTCCCCAGTGAGTCTCAACAGATTCTTAGGCAATAATTTTCCTTATTCTTGATGATCTTACAGTCCTGACCCTCCACATTGTACGTTGGTTTCTGTGTTAATCTCTGTGATTTAAATCTTATGTCAGAGTGGTGATAGATTTTGTCATTTTGTTGTTGTGATTATTGGTAATGTTTTACTACTGTATTCACTGGGGCTGTGTGTTGAGACCAGCCAAATCCATTTATAGCTTTACTGAGCCAGATTTATTTTTCAAGATTTCCCACATGAAAGTTGGGCACATTGTCTTTCAGGGGGTGGGGTATGCACTGGGGCAGGGGTGGGATTACACATACACGCATTCCCTTTTCTGTGTGCTCTTTTAAATAGCAAGGATGTTTACTCAGGATTTGGGGATCAGTTGTCAGCCATAGTGAATTTGGCAAACTGAGCTACATGCCCTGAAAACCCCTCGTTTCTCCGCTCACATCACCAGGAACATCTGCGTTGTCCAGTGTGAGGGCACTGCCGCCTAGTGAGCGTGGCGGGCTTTCCCGGGGAGGCAACTACGAATGGCCAGGTTATCTCTAAGGGTTTCAGGGTAGCTTGCTGTCAAAGGTGGTCTCCTACTCATGCACTCTTGGTTTCAAAGACGACGACGATCACTTAAGTAGAGAGATTTCCTTACCGCTCTCAAGAGAACTACCATACTAAGTTGGGAGGAAAGGCTTTTTGGAGACAAGTCAGTTTTCTGACTGCAGAGACTCCTGTGTCACAAACAGGTATGTTTGGGAAACGCTGTTCTTAATTCTCTTTATGTACAGACTGAAGTGACGAGCCACTGCTCTTGGTGGCTTGCAGGGCCAGTGGTTGACTCACTTACCTCTGAAATGCAACTTTGCTCATATCTGTGTTCCTTCAGAAGCTGGAAGTTTGTAAACTGAAAAGTTTCTGTATTAGCTTAATTATTCTTTCTTGGTAGGGATGAGAACGAGCAGCAAAAAGAAAGCTAACAGTCCAACGAATTTACTCTCCTACAACACTGGTTTTCTTTTGTGATCAAGAGGGGAAGAGATAGGAGAGAAGAGAGTGAGGAAAAGTGGCTGCACTCCCCCTTTCTTACCTCGCTGACTTAGTAGGTGCCTTGGGATGACAAACACGTGTATCTCTGAACTTCGTTACCATTCTTCCTGCGACGCTGGGGGCAGAACTCAGTCTGGTTGATCCAGTCAGGTGAAATCTGGTGTTTTCACACCACTTGACAGTTTCCCACGTGCACGTTGCACCCCATTATCTCACTGGCCAGCGCTGTGTCCACACACAGCAGGATGCATCTGCAAGGGAGCTCTGCCTTTCTCCTCTCCCGATGCCCCTGTTGCGAGGCAGGTTTCAGGATTGGTTGGCCCCCGTCGGGGTCCAAGCCCCTCGGTGCGGCAGGCAGCAGCGCGCACTTGAGCAGTCTTGGGACGCCAGCTCCCTTGACTCCGTTTTCATTTTCCTTTAAATATGAGTGGCTCTACACAGCCATAATTACCTCTCAGATTCACATTGGTGTGCAGTGATCAAACGAAGGTTTGGCTGCATCTTTTCAAATTGTAACCATGGTAATTGAGGGGGGTGGCATAGAATGAATATATAAAAATATAATGGCAATTGTTCCAAATGACTGAGTGTCCTCCTGACATGTAATTAGCTGTTTTAGCAGGATGCAGATTGGCATGGTCATAATTAAAAGGATTTCTGTCCTTTATGTGATTGGAAATGGCAGAGCTCCCCTCCCCTGTTCCCTTTTAGCACCAATGCTCCCGAGAACATTTGGAACAGCAGCTCGGTAAACTAAAATAATGACATGGTACTCATGTTCTCCCCTAAGTGGAAGAGAAGGATTTGGAGTTGTTTCAGCTTCCAAATGGAAGCCTTTGATTATTGTTCCCATTTGACTTCTAAATTATTTGAAGCCTCACTCACATCCTGTTCCTCCTCACTCACATCCTGTTCCTACCTGCTCCACTTTCGGTAGAAACCACAGTCAGAATCCCAAACCTCTGACAGGCCTCCCGGTCACTCCGTCCCACTGGCCAGCCAGCTTGGAGACCTCGCTGGCCTAACCTGAGGACATGTGCTGCTCACCGAGGTCCCTGGGGTTTTCAGATTCTTCCTCGGTTCTTGATGTTTCCATCAGCATCACCATCACAAAGTATTTACCAGACAGGAGTTTTCAGAGTTGAACAGGGTTTTCCTCATTGAACCCCAGGATCCAGACCACAGCATGACAGGAACACAGGCATTAAACAGCCAGGCGGCACGAGGGGAATACTGGTATTCGCAGCGTCCTAAAGTCACTGGAGCGAGAGACGTAGGCTCTCCCAAGCTTTTCTCACGTCAGGTGCCTTTGCTGTCCTGAGTTTTCCCATTGTCCTGCTGTCGCCGTGATCATCTCCTCAGCACTTCCAACTTCTCTCCCACTCCTTCCCTTTCTCTGTCATGCTCCCTGTCCCATCGGGCATCGTGTGGTCTTGGCGCCCTACATGGTCCCCTGCTGTTTTCATCCTGAGGTGTCACACTGGATAGGAGCTGCTGAGTCACCAACTAGTCTTTCTCTAGAATGTGGTTTGTTTTTTCCCCATCACTCACAGAAGTCTTTATTCAATTATACGATCAGGAGTGAGTCTACGAGAATCCTAGCCCCAACGTAGTGCCAACGGGCCTCTTATAAGCCGTTTCATGCCCAGGAGGCTTGTGCTTGTGCTTGTGCTAGGTGAGCCTGGTCCGAGAGCCCTTTCTTTTTTTAGGCCTGGACGCTCCAGGCTTGGCTAGTAGCCACTAAGGAAAATAAAGTTCTGGCTTTTTTTCATATTTTGCTGCTTCTCCTTGTATAAATCTTTCCCCCTCCGCATCTCGGAAACAATCTGAACCTGGCTGAAATGCTAGTTACAACTCGGGTCCAATGGAATGCTGAGATCGGCTGCTTAGTTATAGCTGTCCTCTCCCCTGTCCCCAAACACACACACACCCCTAGAGAATTTAGGGAAAGGTTCTGATGTCTTGGGATTCTTTTATTTTTGTTCCCCTAAAAATACCTACAACGAAATGTATAGTAGTTGGGCTAGGTGAGGAAAAAGATCCTAAAAGGTTTTTTCTTGTGTTTCTCCTGTAAGATCTCAAAGCAACCTCACGCGTGCCCACCCCTTGCACACCTGCATCCAGACGTACCGAGACTGCTTGCTTAGGGAGCCTGTCCGTCTCTGTGACAACGGCAGTGACTGCAGATTCATGACCCCGAAGAGCAGAGTGTCCCTTGTCTCACTTTCCCAGCTGCTGAAAGAGAACCATTTCCATTAGAATTTAGAATCTGTCTTAAGATTAGAGATTCTGAGACCTGCCTAAATGAGTCTGATTCTGTGATTTGTGAGACATGCATTAAAACAGCCAGCACAACGTCCTGATGATCTGCTAACATTCAGAGAAAATAGAATTAGCACCACGGTTAAAACCTTCGGACATAATCTATCTTAGGGATCAAAGTATTAGATGTGCCACTTCAGGGACGGTGCTACCTAGAAAGAGCTGGAGTTAGACACTTCCCTCCCCAGATGTTTTTGGAAGCCACTTGGGTGATTCAGAAAACCCTGCACCACAGCAGCCCCGCCCCCGCCTTGTGAAAAAGGAAACTTACAAAGAAATCCCTGTCTCTTCTCTCCCTTCTAGTAAAAATAATAGCATTTACCCATGAAATAAGTATTTTTTAGAAGCAAACATCATAAATAAATTATTCTTATAAGAAACTAAAGATGCCCCCATTCGAAATCCTATCAAACACACAGACCTCCCCAGCAATCAGAGCTCCTGACGTGGCCACACTGAGCGCGTCTCACCCAGGACTCGCAGACCCGACACCGAGTGAGCAGTACCACCTTCACCACGGCCAGGCAGGGCTCCGGTGGATTCCAAACTGTTTCACTTTATCAAGGGACAGCACTGGGTAGGTCGCGTTGCCACCACCTCTGTGTACTGAATTCCCTCTGACACTGGACCGGCGCTCCCGTGAGGGTCTGGACACCGTAGCCCAGGCTGGGCCCTTCCCCTAGTCTTCCTCCCCGGTCAGTGACAGGGACAGGAGCGTGGTGACGCTCTACAGCTGCATTGGCAAGTGGAAGAAAAGAATGTGGCTGCCTCAGTCTGAGCCCCGAGGGGAACTAGACTTTGCCAGCATTTCTTGCCTGCAGTTCAGTTAGTAAAGGCAGAGAGTATGAAAATCTGTCCTGCCAACTGTTTGCTCTCTATTCAGATCCCACACGTCCTGCTGCGGTCACGGCTTGCTGGTGTTCTGGAGCCGCACAAGCATCTGCCGTGGCTCAGGCCCTAACCTGGCCAGTAAATGGCAGTCGCACAGAGACAATTCCAGATTTGGGCGCAGCAGAGTGAGCTTCCTCAGGGTAGAGGCCGGGGCCTGTCCTGCCGCAGCTCACAGGGAGGTACGGTGACTGCCGGTCAGGGACACTGATCAAGAGACACGGGCTCCCGGCATGACCTCACTCAACTAAAATTCTGTTTCTTCCTTCCTGCCCTTTTCTGCTCCTTTCCTCTCAAAAATAAGTGGTTCTCTAGGGGTTGGTTCTGTCATTGTCTCTTTCCTGACCTGCTCTCGTGGACAGGCATCCTTGAAAAGCCCAAGAGAGTAAAAGCCACCTCGGGAGCAAGGCCACGTCATGAGTGGCCCCCATAATAGGCACGTTGATACCTTAGCTGGCTGATGGGGTTTTATTACCCAACCTCTCTCCCCAAAAAACTGAAAGGAAAAAGGCATGGGTGCCTTTCATCTTGGAATTGGTCCAGATTTTGCACCTCTGCTGGTGGTTGGGGGTCACTGATCCCTGGGGCTGTGGGCTGCGATTCCTGCCTGGGAAGGCAGCTGTCACCAGTGTCTGTGGCCGCAAGTCACAGACCTCGTGCTTCAAGGCCATTTCCTCCTTTCAGGACTTTTTCAACTTCCCTTCAGTTCCAGGCCAGGTCTGAATTTCAGTCTTGTTTGGTGGCTTCTTTTGAGCACAGAAACCTCTCTTTTTGCTTTACTTGAACTAAGAGCCCAGCATAAACTTGTGAGAGTCATTTTTCCACTTCATCATTCACTGGAGCTATTAAACTGGAAAACAGAACGGCGTTAGTGCTGTATTGATGGACACAGCAGGTGCTGCCGATGGCACACGGGACTGTCTTGCGTCGCGTCTGTGCCAGATCCGCGGGGCAAGCGCACGCGTTGCCGGGGTGGGCGGCACGCAGCGGGAGTGCTCGGCCGTGGGCTGCTTTCAAGAAGCATTGTTGTTACGATTTGCCTTGAAAACCACATTCCACTCTGTTAGAATCGGTGTACCCCTCAATCCTGCGTCTGTGAGAATGGGCGCCACAAAACCAAAGTTCGGGGTGGGGGGCGGGTAGAGCTTTTTCTTTGCGAGCATTGGGAGCTCTGGCAAGGCTTCTTACTGCTCTTCAGCTTTGCCGGAACACTCTCTGAAGGGCCTCTTGTGTTCCTAACAGCCTGCTCACAGTGACCCTAGAAAGCACGTCCGCTTGGCGGGGCTGGAACAGGCCCCTGTGGGCCTCCCACACCCACGCTCGCCCACTTCCTTGGGGGGCCGTGGAGCGGGGACCTGGAAAGGCCTCTGCCGGGCTGAGTCCCGTCCCCTGAGCCATCACCACCCTGGTTTCTTCTGACTCACCCTGGCTGCCGGGTGGGACGCTCTCCCTGCCGAGGGTGCCAAGAACGTCACAGTTGCCTCCCCTGGAAGAGCCCACAGCCTTCTCTGATTTCCTCATGGGCTCGCCCTCCCTTCCACGGCCATGGTCATGTTGGATATGCAGTACCTGTCAAGGATAAATTTTTATTTATGTTTTTTAAGTGCCTAAGCAAGTTACAGACCTCTGGAACCTGCCAGAGAGTCGGCCTGTGCCCTGTCCCCTGTCCCTCCCCGCCCTGCACTCGGCTCTCCGGGGCGGGCACAGGGTGGCTGCCCCTCTCCAGCGTCCCTGGCGTTCTGCAGGCAGAACCTCCGCAAGGGCAGGCGAGCGGGAGGGATCTCTTCACGGCCACGTCAGGCTGGCTTTGTCACTGTTTTCCAGTGTTTCTTTTTTTAGAGGTGTTTCTGTTTATGTGGATATGGTCTTGGTTCATAGAGAAGTTTAAGAGTCTGTTTAGCTACATCCCGGTGGCTACTGAGTGTAGGCAGGAGAGCGGGACAGCCTCCGAGCAGCATTCTGTCTCTTGTCAGCTGCAAACGCGTCCAGACCAAGAGGACCAAGCGTCAAACAATCGCAGTTCACACACGTGATGATCCACTCGCGATCGTGAGTCACTGGGGCCTGGCTGCGTGCTGCGTCCTCTCCCCCTAGAAGGAGGGATCAGGGTGTCCGCTCACAAGGGCTCAGAAAGGCTGTCATCAGTAGGGCGTTAAGCAAGATCAAAAGTGTGTTTTTAAAAATGAATGTGAGAGTTATTTGTTTGCTTCTTTTTAAAAGTAATTTAAGTCTGACCTAAATACGGGGCCTTTATTACGTGGTGGGTGTAGGGCAGATTGTTTCGTGACTGCACTCTGTTCCAATCACATCACTAAGCAGCACTCAGATGATTTGCTGGTGCGTTAAAAGGTTTTGCAAAATGGAACAATCCAAACCCAGGCACTTTATTTTCATTAATGATCCAGCATTTTTGTTCGGACAATGCAGTAACCCAAACACCGGGTATTCACATCTGACACTCGGGCAGACTCGCCGGTAGAATTCTGAATTCCGACTTGGGTAGAGCAGGGAGGCGCGTCGAGGACAGTGAGCAGATGGGTGTGCACTGCTGTGGTGACAACGAAAATGAGGCTTTTCCGGAGCACGTAACCCCCACTGGGCTCTGGCAGGGCCTCGTCACTCAGTTCCCAGACGCTCGTCCTCACAGGCTCTACCAGGTGTGCCGTTGTCACCCTGGTTGTCACTGAGAAGCACACAGGCAAGAGTGCCGCGGGCGGGGCTGCAGGGCGGCCCAGTGTCTCCTGCGCTCTGGCAAGAGCAGCGCTGGGAGGTGCCGTTTCTCAAGGGCGTGTTCACTGCGGGGTGGGAGCTAGCTGGCGCAGCAGGATCTGAGATGGAAAGCGAGTTCAGCGGTCGGATAGGTCAGACTCCATGGACCAGATGCCTTGGGATTGCCTACAGTATTTAGCATCTACCAAATGGTCGCGTCCCTGAGACAGGCTGTGTGGGACCCCTGCCGGACGGGCTTGGGGCAGAGCGCCCCTCCCTGCCGTGGCTGTTGTGCGTCTTAGTCTTTGTGTTTCCCTTCGGTGTCTCCTCTGGTCTCTGTCCCCCATCTTGTGCACCATGTGTCCCTGAGGGCGAGTCACACCTGTGTCTGAGTCTGCTGTAAGGTGTTCAGTCTACCTCAAGGGGTCATCATGGTCAGCTCTGCCCACATGGAATCCTCCGTCCATTGCCACACACACTGGAATGTATCCCCCGCCCCTCCAGTAAGCCCTCGACCCCGTCTTTCCTGTAATCACCACAAACTCCTAGTGCAAATTGGATGCTGCTTTAAATGTGAAAACAATTGTTCAAAAGCTATAAAACCTGAATGAAAGCTAAAGCTGAATTTATAAGCCTTGTTGCATATGAGCCAAAAGTGCAAAAAGCTCTATATAATGAACTAACCTGCCACTCGTATAAATATAAATATATATAAATATATTAAAATCAGACTGTTCTACAAAATTGTGTATTTGTATTTTTGTGTACGTACAATTTTCTGCTAAGCAGAAGGAGGATGTAGTATAGGATGCTGTGAGAAGAGATTTGGTTTAATCCTATTTCTTTGTTACTTATTTTTGTTAACATCAGATGCCTGTCTTCGTCTTATATGTGTACGACACTGTTTGCAAAGGTGCAGTATCTCCCTTCCTTGGGTCCAGAGTCCACTACAGAATAAAATCTGGGTTTTAGGGAGTTGGCCGCTCAACACAGATAGTGGGAGGGGACCCGGAGCCGTGGCGGTCCTGAGGGGGGACCTAGGGAGGGAAGCGGCGTCCCCGCTTCAGGCCGGTCGTTGTATCTAGACTTCCTTCTGGGAAGCAAAATCCTACTTCTAGAAATCAGCTTCTAAAACAAAAGCTTATCAGATCTCTCTAAGACAGACTCTCCCCTGGGCCCACCAGGAAGGGACACAGGAGACCTCTGAACTTAGGAACAGGACCTCCTGTTTCTGGGCCAGACGCGTGTCTGGACAGCAGCGGGGACCCTGCCTGGCTGTGGTGCCAGCTCACTGTGCCAGGGCTCGTCTCCCTCCTCCAGTAGTCGCTGCCTTTCTTCCGATCAGGTTACCAAATGCCTCCCTCTGCTGAGCTGCTGACGCCGCACCACCCAGACCTCCAGCCCCAGGTACCTGGAGCATCTCAGAACCCACTTTGCCGGTGCTAAATCACAAGAGGGGGTTAAAGTGGCTGCCACTAGTGGCCAGAAACCAACAAGCAGAGGCCAGGCCGAAAGACACGTTCCGGGTGCCCAGGGGCCGACGGGCGTCCCCCTGCCGCCCGTCCACCTCCCAGCCCCGCGACGGTCCCTCTTGCTGGGACGCTTCCCTAGGGAGAGGGATACTGCACCTTCCCCAGTAGGACTCATATTTATAACAGTGTGTAACGACTGTAGCAAAAGCCCTTGTTTCTAGATGTAAATGGTCCAAGAAACAAGCGCTCTATTGTATTGAATAAATAGTCCGATGAGTCCTGTATCATTGTCTCTCCTATTCTGGATTAGTGCCTTTTGGACAGTAGACTGTTCTGTAATTAAAATGTAGTATACTGCTTTTTTGTACAGTTTTGTTTTAATAAAACTTTTTTTTAATTTGTGTTTATTTTAGTATTGTACCTATTAGAGAATAAAATGTATAACTGAACAAAGACTGACTGGCTGGGATTTCTCTGGATCAGAACAATCATTTGGGAGTTGCCCGACACCACCTATGGAAGGGACAGAAGTGTTCTGAACATCGGTCCCAGGGACACTTGAAAAGGATCATGTCCAGTTACACAGCACCTGGCTGAGGGAGGGAGGGCGCTGCACCCACTCACTGCCCGCCCCTCCAGCCTCTGCTCTGTCCAGATGGCACCAGGAGAGTCCCCAGACTGCACGTTCCCTCACTGTGAGCACCACCCTGCCCACTCACTGCGAGCACCACCCTGCCCACTCACTGCCCCCGCCTCCCGCCGTGCTGTCCCTGAATGGGGCTGAGACCAGCAGGCCCCTAGCACGTACCCACCCACTGCGAACACAGCCCCGACTCACCCTAAATTCCACGCAGCTCCGCGTCTCCATTCCGGGCCACACCCTGAGCCTTATTTTCTTAAGAGTGCTCTCTCCTGGGGCCTCACCTTCAGCAGTAAAAAAACGAAATAATAAAAGCTGAAGCTTCGTTACTTGGTTTTCTTTAAAGGCTTCCCTTTCACATCAATAGACTCTGGAATCCATTAGACTTCTCCGAGAAAAACCTAAGAAGGGCCCTTTTTGTCTTCTCAGCGTACGTAATTAGAATAGACTCTGCAAACTCTTAAGCTGCCCCAAACCCCATGGAAGTTGCCAAGTGGAGGCGGGCGGGCGGGCTGGGAGGTGGGGGGGGGGGCAGGGCCCACACAGAGGACGTCCCCACCCTGTGCTCCTCTTACGTGACCCAAAATTGCTCTTTCTACTGACGCAGTAGAGCCTTCAGTGCCATGCCACACCCAGCCATCCTCCACAGGCACCGGGCCTGGACGTCTCCCCAGCTGCCCCTTCACCAGCTCCCGTGTCCTCTCCGAGCACCTTCTAGGGCCACCTTCCTCAACCCCCTCTGGCTGCGTGCCCCTCCCGTGTGCCCCAGGGCACTGCACGGTCACCTGTCGTGGAACCCACCAGGGTGGCTTGTTTCCATTGGACCACACGCTCCTCGAGGCCAGGCGCTGGATCTGTATGCAAACGTGCGTTGAGGGACAGTGAACGAATGAATTAATGAAATGTGACATCCACTAAAGCCCATTTCAGAGTCTGAGCAACTAGAAACCCCACAGCCTTATGCAAACAAAAGACATCTCATTGAGTTGCAAGAGAGCAGCAGCTTGAAAAATAAGATCTATCCTAGGAGCTAGATCTATTCTACTTTCAGATTCCTGCCTCATTCAGAGCAGGGCAACTCCTGGCTGCCAAATTTCTGTCATTATTTGGCAGCACGTATCTCTGAACTCTTCTGTGCTTATGAATATAAACAAGTCCCGCTGAGATGTGTTCTGATTGATGGCCACCCCAGTTCAGCCCGCCGAGTGGCCGCAGCATTTGCAAGCGTGTTTGGGATCAGACAAGGGCCGAGTGGACGGCTGGCACAGGGAAGAAAGCGAGGCTGCATCCTCGTGGGGATGTACGCCAGCCACCCGTGTCCCTCGCTGGTGCTGGGCTGTGTTCCCTGGCCGTGAGTGGGACTCCACAGGCCTATCAAAGGCAGGCTGCCCATCGTCCCCGGCTCAAAGGCCGGCCTTGCCACCCTCAGCACTGTTCCACACCCACGCTGGGCACAGAGCGGGACAGATGGCAGTGAGGCCCAGGCCCTACCTGCTGGCCACAACCACAATCCTCTCTTCTTGAAACACCTCGTTACGGAAGCTTCCAGTTCTATATAGTGGAAAGAGACAGGGAGGTCCAGTGTGGAGACTGTCACGCAGGTCAGGGCAGAGAGTGGGGCCCTGCCTGAGAGCTGGGGACGGCCCCTCCCAGGCCACCTGTCTCCCAGCTAGCCCAGAAGCTCTGATTACCTGGGCTCTTCGGGCCCCAGAAAGTGCCTGTTGGTTCTCAGCTTCTGCAAGGGGCTGACGTCTAAACCAGCCTCAGAGACTGGCCAAGGACTCCGCGGGGCCTCCTGGCCTCCTTGGTCCAAATCGTGCACAGCTCAGCCGCCGGGCAGCACATGGGTTGGGGAACGCACTCGCTGCTACTGCTCCCCGAACCTCCCTCTTCCAGTCTCAACCTTGAAAAGCCCCTCGTCACTGAGAACAAGGCCACGCCATGACGGGGGGACAGTCTGCAATGAGCCCAAACACCCCAGTGTCACAGTGGAGCAACAAGACTGACCCAGACATAGGCAAGAAATCACGTGGTTTTATTTCGAAGCTGTTGGTCATTTGCTGGAAAGGCTTATATGGTACAAAAATTACAGTGGTTTAGTTCATTATACGACACAAATCACTGAAGTCTGTACAGTTCATTACAGTCTTTGGATATCTGAACTCCCATTTAACGTGTACCAAATCAATATAATCCCGGAATCCAAGTCACTTCTTTAAACGTGAACCCATCATATTTACAAACATCCACACAGAGATGTCCTAAGACCCTCCCAACACCATTAGGGTCAGCAGCCCACCAGGAAGGCACCAGAGACTTTGCCGGGAGGAAGATGCTTTTGGGTACAATCGGCGGTGACAGGCGTGAAGCACAGGCCACACGCCAGTCCCCGCGGCTAAGGCACTACAGTGGGACACTCCCATCTAGCCGGCCCTGGGGACCGGCCACCGTGGGTAGGGGGGACCTAAACACCTAGCACACGCGTGCACGCAGGCAGGGCGAGTCTCCGCGAGGAAAGGAAACACTCAGGACTTCTGGACCATTTCACATTCACGGAGCTTTTAAGGCAAGAGGGGGAAATGCCAGGGAGTAGTTTGGGGTGGGGGGCACCTCAGCCTTTCAGACGCCACAGCAGTCACGTTCCCAGCTCAACTCTCTCACTGAACACACAAGGCCCGACCTGGTGGGCCCCAAAATGCCTCCCCCTCCTCACCGGTGCCCGGCTGCTCCCCGGGTCAGGCCTGGGCACCAGGGACGCCGGTTACACGCCCATCCCCTGACCTGACGCAGTCCCCAGGGTGGGAATGGGCCTTTCTACCCTTGTGCCTCTGTCCTTCATAAGGGCCTGAGGGCCACGTGGGAGGTGGCAGGGCTGGTGGTGGCCCTGGGCATGCAGAGTGGCAGGCAGAGGCCCCAGGAAGTGTCCCCGAGCTGCTGTAAGCCTGGGGCCCTCTAAGAACGGCATCGAGAAAGTCCCAGGGCGGACGCTCTAAGTTGGGTCTGCAGCCAGTGAGGCAGAAGGGAAGATGGAGGAAGCGGCGCCCACCCCACCCTCAAGACTGCACCTGCCGCCCGCTCCACGCTGGGCCCAGGCTGGCGGGGCTTACTGCTGCGGTGATGTCCCCGCTTTCCTGGCTGCAGGTTCCCATCAGTTTGCACCAAGAAGCGGGAAGGCAGGCAGGGCGGCTGCCCCCCAACAGCCCCGCCGGTCATCTGGCAGAGCAGGGCTGGAGTCGAGCCGGGCTGCCCAGGCAGGCAGTGGGCGGCGACAGTGACCCCGTGCGCACCTTGCAGTGAGTCCTTCGGTCAGTGCCTCCCTCCAGCCCTAAGGATCATGCAGGTCACAGTGCAGAAGGAGGCAGGACAGCAACACGCACACCCCTGCCAGTCCCTGCTGCGGTGCCGTCTTCGGGAGGCTGCCTCATCTGCCCTCGTGGGTCAGGGACATCTGCGGGGTCGGAGCTGATGGGGCACCAGGGTGGCAGTGTCCCAGACTGGGCTGGGGCAGGATCCTTCCTGCTGGGCCCCTTGTGTCTGGCCCTGCCACTGGGGAGGGAGAGAGCCACGCACTCCCAGCCGGGCGCTGCCCAGCACAGGGCACCCAAGGCAGCTGTGGGGCCCGCCAGGGAGACCACCCCTCCTGGCGATGGTCAGGGCTGGATTCTGGACAAAATGAAGTCTGAGCGCACGTGAGGCCGGACTCATGACACCGAGCAGGGGCTCCTGTCTGCTCCTGAGCCGGCTGGGGGCTGCAGGTGCTGGGGGGACACTCTGGTGTCCTCAGGGGCCACCAGGCAGGCGGCCCCAGCCAGAGACAGGGAGCCCAGCAGTGCTTCCTGGGAGGAGCGTCAAGTCCGCAGAGAACCAGGATTCCGCAGCAGAGCTTTCTAGTGTCGCCTCAACGTCAGGACCGGAAACGGGCACCGAGACTGCCTGTGCGGATCCTCAAGCAGGGCTCCTGTCCCCAGCACTGTGGCAGCGGGCGGCCCAGGACTGTCAGGCAGCGCCTCTCGCAGACAGCCCGGGCACCTGGCGGCTGGGCACGGCTGCGGCGAGGACCAAGAGAAAACCAGGACGGGCTCTCCCTCCACGGCCCCCGGCCGAGCCCCGTCCCCCGGGTGGGGGTCAGGGGGTCAGGGCTGGGGAATTGCCAAGAAGCTAAAATGGACTAAGCACCTTCCCAGAAGCCACAATTGCACCAGATAAGGCAGTAAGTGCCTCTAGCTTCGTCACCGACTACGGAAGCACAGCAAGGCAACCCCCCAAGTGTTTGCTTTCATCTACGTCAGAGCGAGGCCGGGGGCACCTGCAGCAGAGGGACAGGAGGAGGGGGCTCCATCCTCTGGCTGCCCCGGGAACCCCCACCCAGGGCAGGAGGCACCAGCTCCCAAGCGGTGACAGAGGCTGGTGACGTGCACAGCAGGCCCCGGGCCACACGCACCCAGGCAGACGATTGTGGCTTGCAAATGATTTCAGGTTTTGAAAAAATAAATATAAATAAATATATTCCAAGCATTCTGTTAAGGGAATAAATGGCAAACAGAAAAGACTTTCCAGGTGTAGAGACGCCAGAACACCCCCAAAGACACTCTAAGAAACCCTGTCAGAGGAGCGCGGCAGGAGCGGGGCGCAGGCCACAGCCCCCACTCGGGGTGCACAGGGCCTTGGCCAGGAGCCCTGGGAGGCCACAGGCACTTAGGGGACTGTTACTGGGGGCCTGAGGCGCCAGCCAGGAGGTCAGGGTGGGCTTGGCGAAAGGCACTAGTTAGGGTTAAGGTTTAAATTACGACATTCCTGGGGTCACCAGAATAGACAAATAGGAAAGAGAAACGAAAGCCCAAGGCACAGGCACGCAGGGAGGTGGCCGGGCCTCGTGCCACCTGGGGCCTCACTCCCACAATCCCATGACCCCTGTGGGCGCCTGGACCCTGCGACCCCCACCCGGGGAGGCCGAGGTGCCCCCTCATCCTCTGGGTAGCGAGGAAACAAAGCTTCCAGAGGCCCAGGGAGGACGGGAAACCGGGAGGTCACCAGCCCTGCAATGTGCAAAAAGCATCCGCTGCCCAGCCCCCCAGGGAGGGGCCCGCGGCGCCGGTTCCGGCGCTGTCACCGCAGGGCTCCCTCCGGCACGTGCTCCCGGGGCGCCGGCTCAGCTGGCCCAGGATTTCCGGTTCTCCTGGTTCTTACGGCTCCTGTCAGCCTTGGCCAGGGCGGCCGTCAGCGAGGCCAGGTTGGTGGCGGAGCCTGAGAGGGTGGCGCTCCGGCGGGGCTCGGGGGCGCCCTGCAGCCTGGTCCCCGCGCTGCGCCTCCTCGCCGCGCCCGCGGCCCTGCGCACCCGGCCCGGCCTCACCAGCAGCCCGTAGCCCGGGCTGCAGCGGAAGTACTGCTTCCCGCCCACGGAGCCGTCGTTCTTCCCTGCGGGGACAGGAAGAGGTGATGTGGAGGGTGACCCGGCTGAGTGCCGCCCTGCGCCCCCTCCTCTGCAGAGGCTGTGTCCCCCTCACTGCCACCTCGGGGACCCCGCTAAGCGCTGGCCCCAGGTAGGCGGCTCGCGGGCCCTGGCCACTGTCTAGCAGGGACTGAATGTGGCCAGCACACAGGGTGACTGTCTCCTGTAACAGCCAGCAGTGGCTGCCAGGGAGGGACACCCCACAGTCCTGCAGCCCCAGGTGTGAGGTGACAGGCCCTGGGGAGGGCTGAGCGGAAGCCCAGGTCAGACCCTCTCCCGTGATCCAAGCTCAGCCCCGGACACACACGTGGGCCCTGTGGCCTCCCAGACATGCCTGCACCCACAGGCTCTCTGCACCCCAGACTCTCCTCTGTGCCCAACAGAGCTCAAGACGCCACCCCTTACCCGCTGCCTTCGGGCTTGTCCAACTCAGCCAGTCGTCCCACAGTCTGCCCTGCGGCTCTCGCCACTCAGGAACGATCCTTGACTCTTTCCTTCCTGAACGTTCTATGTCCAACCCCTTAGCCCTGCTGGCTGCACCTTCCCATCTTCCGCAACTCTAACCACCTGTCTCCACACCCACTCCTACTGGCCGAGCCACTGCCGTTTCCGCCTGGACCTCTGAGACAGCCTTCCTGCCTCCACTTCTGCCCCTTGCTCCATAAAGGTGAGCTTCGCCAATCACCTGACTCCGTACCAGGGCCGCAAAAGCCCCCGCCTCTGGGCCCGCACACTCGGGAGCCTGGCCCCACCCTATCTCCTCCTCCACATCCTGCATGTCTCTGGTTATTTAAGGCCCTCCCTACACCTGCCATCCTCTACCCCCCACCCCATTTTATTTATGTTCCTCATAGCATTTATTACCATCAAAATTTTATTTGTCTGTTCGTTTTCTTAGTCACTTTCTCCTCTCTAAAGTAAAAACCCAGTTAAATCAGGGACTCCTGTCTTGCTCACCAAGGTATCCTGGAATCTAAAATAGTCACTGGAACACAGTAGGTGCTTAATGATTGCTTGTTGGAAGAATTAAATTACTGGCTAATTGCCCTTTAACTGTTGCGTTCAACTGCAGAGGTAAACTTCCTTCCAAATTCCCCTTTGCATTTCATCAGAAATGGATTTAAAAACTTTTTCCAGCCTGTGCTACATTAATCTTGTAGAACCACTTCCAATTCAAGCTATTCTCTGCCGAATTATTTTTAAAGACAAAGAGTTGACTTCACAGCTAAGCCTGTGGGACCAGAGACAGGGGCCATAGGGGCGCGGCCAGGTCTGCAGCTGGGGCCAGAGCACCCCAGGCGGGGCCTGCAGGAAGCCCACTCCTAACGCTCGGGCACCTCCCCACTCCACGGCGGCACCCACCAGGCCGCACGCCAGCCCTGAAGACCCCCTGGGATGTTAAAAAGTCATTACCAAAGTCACTGTAATCTTCGATAACTATCTTGGCTTTCTGAGAAATTTAAGGAAGCAAAAAAAGTGAACCTTATACTTACAAGCCTTAAAAAACCCTTATCCTGCAGAAATTCCTGATTTTGAGACCAGCCTGGCTGGGAGGCTGAGAGAGGCCAAGGGACATGCCCAGGACACACGGCAAGTCCCCAGCGCTTTCCCACGGGCAGCCGGACGCGACACCTGTCCCAGACAGGTGGGCTCACCTGCAGGCAAGTCCAGCTCCACGCCGACCCACGTCCCCTCCTGGAAGTCCGTGGGCCCGATGTATCTCACGATGCCCAGCTTGTTGGTGCCCACGGCGACGTACTCCCCCTCTTTGAGCCACTCGGGGACTTCGTCGCCTTCCTCGGAATCCGACGCGACGTCCGGCCTTCCCAGGGGCTGGGCCCCGGCGACCAGCGCGTCCCCCGGGGCCACCGCGGCGGGCCCGGCGTCGGCGCTCAGCATGCGCGAGAAGGACTGCAGCTCGGCCGTGCGCACCCTGCGCACGCGGAACGGGGACGCGGGCGCCGCGTCGGGCCCCGGGCCGGGCGGCCGGGCGGCGGGCGGCAGCGGGGTCTCGGCCTGGCCGCCGGGTGCGGGGCCCCCAGCCGGGGCCGCGGCGTCCAGGCCGGGGCCGAGGGCGTCGGACAGCGTGGCGGTGGAGACGCTGTGGGAGAAGTACCCGCTCGAGGCCTCGCTCAAGGGGCTGGGGGGCCCGTCCTGCCCCTCCGGGCTCGGAGTGGCCGTGGGGACAGGCGGCGGGGAAGGCACTTTAGCTGGCTTGTCGCAGATCCTCGCTGCGGGGACCGCCACCTGCACCAGCACCTCGGGGGCCGCGCCAGCAGCCACGCTCTCCGGCTGAGCCTGCGGGACAGGGGAAGCAGATCGGCTTAGAAGTGACAGCCAGCCACTCGGTGCCCGCAGAATCCAAACGGGGGGTGCGGCTGACACCCCGCAGCTTTGCCTGCACGGAGCCCCGGGCCTGGCTTTCCCTGCTTGTGTCTGCATGACCCTGGCTCTGCAAGGGCCACATGCCGAGGGGCTACGTGTGCCGGGCGGGCTGTGCCTGTGCCAGAGCTGCCAAGCCACGGGCCACAGCCCCTGCCTGTCCACTTCCTCCCCTTTCACTCGGAACAGAGACTCCAGCGCCCGCCACGCAGGGGCAGTGTGGTAGGACAGACCAAAGGCCCTTCCACAGAGGGTGCACACAGCAGGGGCACACTCCACCCCGCTGCCCATCGCAGCCTCCCGCCCGCCCACACTGAGCCCAGGGGCCCAGACCCCCTGCCCACCGCCAAGCTCACAAGGACACTGAGAGAGTCACCGAAGAGGCCAGGACAGCTCTGTTCTCTGGCAAAAATCACAACGATGACCTCATCGGAGGATCTGAGAGCGCCTGGGCCCTCCTGCTAGGAGCCAGGTGGACGAGGAGGGGGACAGAGGCTCCCCGCAGGCCCTGGCCCCTTCTCTGAGAGGCCACTTTTGTGGCTGCTGTGGAAGCTGCTCCCACGTCAGGGCTCAGGGGGCCTCCGACCCTGCAGACAGGGAGCAGCCGCCCCCCATGGCCTCGCCCCCTCATGTCCCTCTGAGTCACCCGGGCAGAGGACACACACACAAAGTCCACGGCTTATGGGGGGGTGACAAAAGCCATCACCCATCTAAATCCTACCGTTCCTGAGGCGTGTGCAAGGTGCGTTTACCACGACAGCCGTGTGAAGAGGCTGCGGATTGTCTCCCTATTCCCTGGTCACAGTGACAGGGAAAGTGACAGGGAAACGGGAGGCAGGAGCGGGGAACAGGGATGCTTGGGTGGACAGGGCTGCTGTTCAGAAGAAGAAATATGTTTTCCAATATTTACGGAAAAATTATTTATATTACAGGAATGGTCATTTTCCATTTGAAATACAGGATTTATTTGAACTGGGAAACAGCTGAGATCTATAAGTCTCTTACAGTTACTTGGCTTACCTCAGCAGCCTGATAAATCATGCATGTTCCCGTGAACTGTCATTTATATTCCTGTTTCCAGAGCCCCCTTCTCCCCACAAGGCGCACTTTCAGGGTATGAAATTAACGGCCCCTCCTGAGATTAACAGCCCATTTTGGTGATAGATCTCTAGGCTGCAAAATTTACTCTATCCAATAGATCAATAACTGTCACCAGCATAAATACTCTAAAAGATTAGGCAATCCTTCAATCATTTTTCTTTTGCAGCTTGTACGTGTTTCATTTATTCTCTCCTATTTTAGTTTTAATATCACTGACCACGCAGGGAAGAATACACAAACACACGGATCTATGAGAGTCTAGAATCTGAACAGTGACTGTGGTCCTCAAACAATTTCTGTCTCCTACTCCCCTAGCAGGTGAGGCGGGTCATGGCCAGGTCAACAACTGGCTGCTCAGGGCCAGGTTGGGCCAGTCCCAAGGGGGGCCCATCCAGTGACACTGTCTTACATTTACAGGTGCCACCCCATGTGCTTCCATGTCACGGACACAGGGTGAGCAGGGCATGTTGCCACGTTCACTTTACAACGTGGCCCGGAGAGGTAAAGGATTTCCCCAGTAAGTGAAAAGGCAGGAATTAGGGGTCAGATCTGCAACGACAACAAAGACCACAGATGGCAGAATGTGCCTCTGGCTACAGTGGCATCCCGGGCACCGAGCCCACCTGCCTGGAGTCGATGTGTGTGTTGAAATCTCATTGCCATCTTTGGATTATACCCTCACCATTCAGAGAGACATTTCCAGAGACTTCTGCGAAAGCCCAGACTTGAGGAAACCACCACGATGAGCTGCAACAGGTCCCTGCTCTGACCGTCCCACTGGCCGGGGGAGGGGGGGTCTCCAACCTGCCTCGGCAAAGTGACAAGCTCCACTCACGGGACCGGCGAGGGGGGGGCTTAGTACTGTCTGATTTAAGTTCACAAACACCAAGCATGCACTGGAGTGAAAGTGTCTTTTAAATGGGAGTGAATTCACAGAGGTCTGAATATTCTTTCAAATTATCGTGCCTTTGTTGCTGTTGTTTTAATAAAGAAAATTTTCCTATGAAGATATAGCATTTCCTAAGAGAATGAACGCACAGTGGGAGAAAATAGATTTGCTATTCATAAGATTAGAAGTGCTGTTGATCTGTGGGAGATCATAAGAGACTATTTTCTCCCCAGCTCAGCATTAGTCTTTTCACGCTGATATCATGAATTGGAATGAAATGTAAAACTGAGAATTAAGCAAACACTTAGAAGAGGGAGATTGTTCTGTTTATAGAAATCTCCTTTGCCTAGCAGTGGGCTATTAAAGCAGCAGACTGTATTAGCAGTCAAGCACCTAAAAGTTTAGCAATCATATGATTAACAAGTTGAAAATAGAAAAGTGTAACAAGGAAAATAGAAAGGGAGAAGACGGTGACCTATATTGTAGTTAATTATCAAAACGGGAACGCTGAAATAAAAAACCGCAGGTGTGGACTCCACAGTCTTTGCACCGAGCCACCCACTGCATGTGGGGCAGCGACCTGAGGCCCGACGGACTCACCTCCTCCATCCTGGTCACCCCGGCGTCCGGGAAGGCAGACTGCACCATGATGCGGGGCACGGGCTGGGAAGACAAGTGCACGGTGAGGGCTCAAGGGTGACAGAACAGGGACAACGATGAAGGTTTTCACTGAACGGACTGCAGGGCTGGCAGGAAGAACTCTCGCAACTCTCCGGAACTCGAACACGTCACTGCCCATCAGGCACACAATGCCAGGGCTCCACACCCTCCAAGAAGCGGGGAACCCGGCAAGGGGCTTATGCCCCAGCCAGGGAACAAGCCACTGCTCCGATCACTAATCCACACGCACGGGTTAATCAAGGGCCGCACGTGTACAGACAAGCACGACAAGACTTTCTATGGAGCAGTGACGGCGACTGGAAAGCTCTGGAAAGACTTCAGGCAGGAGGCAGAAGCTGACCCATGCCTTGATGTCCCAGGAAGTGAGCAGGAGGAAGCCCCAAGCAATGCGTGAGCCAGGGCAGGCGGGGGTCGCCGGAGGCCGTGGGCATCTGGAACCAGATGCCTGAGCGAGAAAAGACAGCTGGCGACCAGAGTGACGGAGCGGGTGGTGGAACGCGGATTCCTTGGAGAAATGTTTCAAGTCCAAGGAAGCAAACTGGTTAAGGAGATTCCAGTGACAGAGCAGGGTGAGGGGGCAAGAGCCTGAACTAACGCTGCAGGCCAACGTCACATGAAAGGACTCTGCCACTTACGCACACGAGGTTCACAAACAGCAGAAAGGAGAGAGCGCAAGGGCTAATGACAGCCAGGCCAGGGGGAGGGAAGGGCAGGAGGGGCAGAAGGGACCGAAACGCCGTCTCGTGGCCGCTCACTGCGACAGGGCAGCAGCGGGCACGGTGTGGCCAGGCAGCCATGGCCACCTCGGGAGGAAACCAGGAATCTGCCAACTCGGCCCGTGCCCGCTCCGCCCCCTCTGGAGCCTCACGGGTCCCCTCGGCTGCGGGCGTCTGGGCCTGGCCTCACAAGCTCAGCTCCAAAGAGGGCTCCCTTCTGGCAGAGCAAGCCCAAGACGGGCTGCTGCTTTTTCTTTTTGTGTCCACAGGGAACAAGAGCCGGTCGCTGCTCTATTATGTCACTGAGACCGCCTAGAGGTGAGCACTCCACGGCTGTGCTTTGCCCTTGTTCCCGCCCCAAGCAAGCCCCTGCGTGCACTGGGGCATCTGAGGCTCGTGTGGAGTCAGGGCCTTCCAGACAGAGCCTGTGGGACGAGGCCTGGACTGCCGATGTCCTCCCTGTCCCTGGAGTTTCAGTCCAGGGCACCACTAGACCTCTAGACTCACGCCCTGGGGCTGCTTTAGGAAGAAAAGAGCAGGAGGGGCTCGATGCTGCCAGAGGGAAGGGAGCCTCCACCACGCCTTGACCAGAAGGGTCTCCCCACTGCTCTCTCGCAGCCCTCAGCCCGATCTCCCTCTCACTCCCCGGCCCCCCATGCCAATGCCCCACAACACGGGGGCCGCTGTCTTTTTGTCCCCAGTATCTAAAGTCCCCCACAAATAGGAAGGTGTTCAGAGCACATTTCTTAGTAAAGTCAGGAAAAAAAAGTTTCTCAAGCTCAAATTCTAGAATACTTGCATCCTTCAGTTGGATCTCATTTAAAATAGATGAGATCGGGGAATAACTGTTTCCACTACGGTGAAGCTTAGCTCTTAGCATAAAAATGTAAAACTCCACCAAGGATGGAACAGTAAGGTCATGCACCTGGGATGGACCCTTTCCTGAACAACGTGAGTCTTGGTGGAGCGTGGAAACAATTGACACTCTCCTTTATGACCCAGCGTGATTAGAAAAATCCAGTCAATGCCTAATAAATATTTTGCTGAAATAAATGTAAGGATCGGACCGGCTGCCACACTAGCTCTGCCTCTCAACATATAAACTCAGCACAACAAAGACTTTGTCAGGTGTTCCTACGCACAGGGCACTGCACCAGCTGCCGGCGGGCAACACAAAGATCAGAAAGGCAGGAGTTTTGTTCTCCACGGACAGACAACCTGACCTGGGGGAGGGACAATAAAAACAAAGGAATGTGACAGACAGTAGAACGGAAGCTTCGAGAGCAGAGAGGGTTCAGGGGAAGACGGACCCTACATAGAAGGGCTCTAGGATACCTGCACGAGAGAGATTTTATTTTGGGGCCCTGAGTAGCACCACAAACGCAGGATGGCAGAAGAGCTGCGGGTTCGTCTAGGCCCGGGGCAGCGAGAGTCCCCCTGCACTGGGCAGGGGGAAGAAAGGGACGGCCGTCTGGAAGTGGCCTTGTGAGCTCAGGGCTGGATTTCACAGGGACTGCAGAGCCAGCACAGGTCCCTGGAAGAGGCTGCGACGAGAACGACGCTTTCAAATTAATTCTTGGACAGGGAGACACTAAACCGAGGGGGATCGATTACGAAGCTATTGGGTGAACAGCTAATAAGAGCGTGGACGTGGACAATGAGAGGGAAAGGAAAGAGAAATTAAAGTTCAGAGACGTGAAGGCGACTATGTAACACTTGCAAAGAACTGGCTGCGGGAGGCTGGGGTCAAAGACAATGCCCAGGAAGCACGAGTGACAGGGAGAAGGACAGACGGTGATACTGGCAGGAAGCGCACGTGTGTGCAGCCACATGCGTGCAGAGACGGAGCACCGGCCCGTGCAGAGTTCAGCGACCTCATTAAGAGTACCCAGTGTACCCACAAAGCACACTGGGATCTTAACCGTGCCGTTCGTCCTTCATGTGCAATAGCTCAGATTTCTAAGTGTGCACCGCTTGCATTTTAATGCTCTTTTACATTTCCCCTGTGCAGACAGTCACCTCCTATTTCAGGAGCTCAAAACATTTCAGATCATAAGTTCATTAATCCTTACGACACATCTGGTAACTATTAATAGAAATGACTGCGAAGTATTTTGCAGCTATAAATATTAAGGAGAAGTCCCGTGAGGCAAGTGAATGTAATTATCCACGTTTCGCACTACAGGAACCAAGGCTCGGAGAGCATTTACTTGGTGGTTAAAGGCACTCACGTTGCCCCATGAGTTGGTGGCAGGGATGGAAAAGGACCAAGTGCTCTGGTGCCAGCTGAAGCCGCGTCACACTGTCTACTGAGCACTGCTGGAACAGAACAGACGAGTGGCTCATGGGCAACAGAACAGCTTCGGAATATTTCAAGGTAAAGGTGATGGTAACTTCTCCGATCACAGCCTGCCATTTTTTAACTCTGGCTTTCCCGTGCCACATGAACATAGGGGACATCAGTTCAGAATTTCTTAATTTGGCATAAAAGCTATTTTGGAGACCCCTCTACCTAAAAGAATAAAACTTTAACTCCTTGGCATGACATACAAGATCTTCATGAGGTTGCGCCTTGCCTTGCATGATAGGCTATGCAGGCAGCAATACCCACTCCCTTCACCCTGTCGTCCTCCCCCCTCCCCCCCTCCACACACGACGGCATCTGTAACATCATCCTGCACTGGTCTATTCATCCATGTATGGGGCTCAAAAGAAACTTCTCTAAACTTCAAGCTCTTTGAAGGGTAGAGATGATGTCTCGTTCACTCCTATATTTCCTTACATAAAATGGTAACATTTGTTGAATGAATAAACAAACAAATGCATCAATTACTTAGCAAGTGACACAAAGAAGAATGAATTGCACAGTTACAAGGAATTTGGAAAAGAAGACACTCTGAAATTTGGGCATGGGGTAGGTACACGGAAGAGAGATATCCGCTCAGGGAAAAACACAATCACTTTAAAACTTCCCCAACGTTGAATTTTCTGATACATTTTTCTTCCTGTTCGAAAATAAACCTTTCCTAATAATCACTCCTTACCCTGAATTTGAGAAATTCTTAAATATCATGTTTAATGGTGCCTAAATTAATACAATCCTCTAAGTCTTTTTTTTCCCCAACACAAACCAGTGATTTAAATATAAGTATACAAAACTATTAAAGGGAATATACAACACAAGAAGAACGATGTATTTTTTGCTACCAATAACCAGTAGCCACCTCTTCATTTTCCTGCTGCTCACGTGGGAAAAACATAACAAAAGCAAGCAGATAACAAAATACTTGCTAATCTTCGAAAATGTTCTGATAAAAGTAACACATGATGGATAAAGATCAGACATGTATAATTACCTAAAGATCAAGACTCAGTAATAACCTAATCTGGAGACATTCTGTAAAGGTTCCGCTAACCGGGGACGGGTGTCTGGCTTGCAGGAAAGGGCACCAGCCTGCGCTCCGGGGGCCACACACGCTCCCGGAGTGGCCCTCTGGCACCCCTCGTGGCCGGGTGCGCTGGACGGAGTACCGGCCCTGATGACATCAGCACCTTTATCCATCCGGCTGTTATATTTTTTATTTTAAATGAGTGACCTGGCTCTCTAACTTGTGTCACAACCCGATCACCTCTGGGCTTGCACATCTGCACGTGGTGACCCCATCCACGTGAACTCTCTAAACAATGTCACCTAGGGAGGCGGGCTGGTGGCCACCAGCTGGTCCTCACCTGAGCCACCATCACCCTGCCTGGCACACGCCCCTGTCGAGCAGAGCCGCACAGCATCCATGTGCTCAGCACGGGAAGGGGACTTCGGACTCCTGATCAATGTCACATTCCCTGATGAGGGCCTCGTGCTCACTTGAACAGAGCCTTCCAGATTCATTCTCCGCAAATCTACCTTCCCAACTGCAGCCAGATGGAGCTTCCGAAACGCAGATCTGTCACACGCGCTTTAAAGCCGTCACTGATGATTCCCCACTCCCTAGAGGCGATTTTCTGAGAAAGGCCCACGTGGGCCAGACAAGGAAACCTGGATGGGTCCTGTGCAGTGTATTTTCCTGCTTGTCCCATCCCTGCTTCTAACCCTGCACTGATTCATTCATTCTAGAAACACGAACACTCGGTTATGTTCCATTGCACAGCTGAAATCTCTTACGATCACAGTTGCACATTAAATTTTGCTCTCTGAGTATAGGTCGCCAAGCTCCTGCTCTCAAGGCTCTGCAGCCTGAGCCTCACGGTCCGCGGCATCATCCGACTCGGCAGCCACTGCCCACGCGTGGCCACTGAGAACGTCAGATGGGGCGAATGGGACTGAGCAAGTGAAATTTCATTTTCCTTAATTAATAAAATGTTAACAACTAAAGTGCTTTTAAGTATGTTTGGAACAGCCTGGGCATGTGAATCTCCTTTTCAACTGTAAATTTTATGAATTCTAAATGTACATCAAGTATTTCCGACGGAAATTTAGTATCTGAATTGCAATGTGCTAGAAATGTAAAATGCACACCTGATTTTGAGGACTTTGTATTTAAAAAAAAAGGATGGGAATGTCTCAATAGTTTTTTACATTGATTATAGGTTGATATGATAATATTGTGAATATGCTGGGTTAAATAAACTTTATTGTTAATATGACCAGTTTTCCTTTTACTTCCTTAAATGTGGCGAATAGAAAATTTTAAATTACACACATGGCTTGCATTATATTTCTACTGGACAGTGCTGGTCTAACTCGGCCTTGCTGTTGAAATGACACACACGAAACCCCTGGCATGGGGCCAGGCACAGTGAGCACTCAGCGTACTTGTGAAGTATTGTAGTTGTCATAATCACTGGAATTTTCTGTGTTGTCTCCCAAGATATTTCTAAATTAGCTTCCTGTGAGTACATTTTAAACAGTCAATACTTATATCTGATCTAGAAATCGAAAGGTTCTAATTAATTGCGTTTATTAGTCCCAAAGCCATTCTAGGATGTTACACTAATTCCATTTTCTTTCAAACAAAGAACCTGAGATTTTATTAATTTACTCATTCACAAATATGTGGCAGGTGCCTACTATACTCTAAGGATTCTGTCAGGAGCCAGGATACAATGTGAGCAAAAGCAAAGACAGCCTCTATGCTCATCAAAAACAGACACTCAGGGTCTAACACTAATATTCCTATTTTACTTATACAAACAACTAAAAGGCCCATTTCTCCCATCAAATGAATCATGTGATCACTGAATCAAAGAAAATAACACCATCCAGACTTTTTATTATATTAGATATGTCTTAGTCTAACTTACTCTAAGTATTACATAAATAAAATTTTACATATTAATATATCTGGAGTTGCCAGAAAAGATATAGCTTCTGATTTTTAGAATCCAGCCAGTTTACTTTTAAAATTTCTACATAGTTAAAATTTAAATATTTACGTAAGAATATTTTATATATCTATATAAAATGTATATATTTTCCCTTCATCCAAAATGATGCTTATTAGTTTTTCGAGTGTCCATGAAGAATGAAAGATGTTTACTTAAATCAGAGATGTTTGTTAATCTAAAAACCTTAAAGACAGGGTCTCAAGCCGTGTGTGGCGACTCACACTTGTAATCCCAGCACTCTGGGAGGCTGAGGTGGGAGGTTCACTTGAGGCCAGGAGTTGAGGCTGCAGTGAGCTATGATCCTGCCACTGCATTCCAGCCTGCGATACCCTCTTAAAAAATAAATAAATAAACAGGGTCTCAATCCAGCCTGTCACGTGCTTAGTATGCCCTGTGAGCTAAGAAATGGCTTTTACATTCTTGTTTTGTTTTGTTTATAGAGACACGGTCTCACTGCTATGTTGCTCAGGCTGGTCAGTGACCCTCCTGTCTCGGCCTCCTAATGCTTTCAGATTCTTAATGGTTGAAATAAAGCAAAAAATACTTCATGACATGTGAAAATTAAATAAAGTTTTATTGAAACATAGCCAGACTCATTTGTTTAATACTGTCTAGTTTGTACAAAGACCAGATGGCCTGCAAATCCTAAAATATTTACTATCTGCCCCTTTACAAAAAGTTTGCCGGCTCCTGGTGCAGAGAAGAGTGCTAAAGTATGCAACGCCCCTTCCTGGGAAACGGGCAGCTGAGCCCTTCAGTTGACTCCTACATTCTCTCAGGAATCGTCTTATTTGCTGGAGTGAGTTTTAGTTACAATTCATTATTTTTTACATCAGCTACTAAACCTGACTCTGAAGACAACTTTGCCCAACTTAGTATCTCTGAGTATGTCAATATATTACCTATAAACTTCTGGAGCAAAGCTAGACAGCAAAATGTTGTAATTTTAGAAAACTAAAATAAAGATAAAAGTCTTTTAATAGTGTTAGAAGTGCCTAAGAATTCATCACTAAAGCAAATGAACAGAAATCATTTGCTTTGAATTAAAAAAAAAAACTGTGCCAACTTCCCTCTGTTGACTTCAGGACAGTGAATACAGCACACCAGCCATAGACGTCTATCATGGGCGGTACTGAATTACAGGAAAAATGCTCATATATGTGATTCTTAAAATATCCTGAATGATTAAGGGAAACTGAAGGCTGCAAAACAAGGCATACATCTGTTTTCTTCTTTTAGTTAGTTAGGATGATGAACCCTTATTCAAGACACAAAGAGAAGCAATTATATAGTTTGTTTCATCAAGGAAGCCCAAGTATGCCTAGCCTAAAACAGCACCCCTGTGTACAAGAGAAGAACTAGTATTTGTGCTTGCTTCCCCATTTGATACATGCAAGAATCACAGTAACGGGAAAAGGAGGATTATGCGAGTATTCGAACCAGAGATGGCAGAACACTGTTCACCCCACTCAAGGCTCGATCTACCTACCACACGTGAGGCCAGTTAGAAACAGGAGAAAAACACCCCTGCTGTTGATAAAGCAGCCCTAACCAAAAGCCACGGACACTAAAATAAACACAGGCCGGAAATATCCTTTGATGGTGGATATCTGGCCATTAACTCTTTAATTCCCCAGATTAATCAAAGACACCATTTATTAGAGTCCCTAACTCTGAAATACATAAATAGCTTCATCTGAACACAAACTTCTTGATACATGAAAAAAGCTATTATGCCAAATTAATTCAATCTGACTAATTAGAGAGCAGGAAGTTCTTCCAATTATTTTATGTGCTGTCTGAGACACACACTCGAATATGAGTACAGATTTCATTAATTGCAGTTCATTATTTTCCAGATTAGTTACTAAACTTGCATCAGAAGGTCAAAGACAGCAATTTTGTCAGCTGCCACCTCTTTCAGTGCGGTATTCTTTGCATTTCTGGAACTCAGACAGAAATTGATTACAAACAAAAACAAATCTCCATAAATATGAGAAATGAAAAGTCTTTTATGAATATGTTCAAACCAAAAGATTCTGTGAATTATAACCTTTGTTTTTAAACCTTCAGAATAAACTAACTTCCATCTTACAAGATCCAAGAATCTTGTCAAATCCATCTGATATACAACATTGAAATATAATATAAGAGGAAAACAATAGCATCTTCATCTGAGAACCTGCTGATTCCCAAGAACAAGTCAATAAGCGTTTGTGCTGTCATTAGAGCTTCACTGTGGGTACGAGTCTGTGTATCTTTGCATGAGGGAGGGAACTGAACATTCTCGTCTGAAAATGTCAAGGACACTCTGATTAAAAGTATTTTTTTGATGATAATAATTTCTTCATTACACAACTTGTGCCCTCTGCCACCTAACCTAACAACGAAAATATGAGGGTAGGACGGCATGAGTTCCTTCTTTATAACAGTTTCAGAGAAGGAAACAAAACTAAACTGGGATGGATGCATTAAAAGGAAGTAGTTTTAATATCATTCATCATGGGTGGGGAATGGAGAGAGCAATGGTTTTAAAAATAAGGAAAGGAAAAAGCAGGAGTGGGAGAGAAATCAAAGAGCCAAACATGGTCTGTCTGGCTTCCATGTGTGGTCTCTACAGACCCCCAAACCATTTGTGGGTTTTTGCTTTGGGTTTTTTGTGCTGCTTCGTATCATAAACCTTAAGCAACATTTATCTATCGACTGTCTCAAAGTCTTTATGCAATATTAATACCAATATTTGCCCCTTCCTATACTATACAATTGATTGGATTCCTTTTAGGCTTATGCACTGATATATATTTTTCTGGATTCTCTCTTTGATGTTATTCTAAACATCTAAATGTCAGATAGTGCCTACTGGATAATCATTTAATGATCAAGGGCCACCAAAACTGATGCACTAACAAGCACAAGCACTTCCCTACAGTGACCCCTTTCTGACTGCTGTAGTAGCAGCCCACCCTACTGACAGCCACGCAAGGATGCTGGGAAAGAACATTCCAGGTGGAAGGCCAGCACCAAACTCTTGAGACTGAAATGAGCTTCGTGTGTTCATGGGATAAAAATGGCAGCTCATGCGGCTTCATATGATAAACAAAGAGAGCACAGGGAATAAAGATTAAAGGTCAGGGGACAAGTCCCCACAGGACACTCCAATCACTACGTTTGTGTCTAACACATCTAGAGAACCAATCACTAAAAGCCAAAGCAATGAGTATAAATCAGTGTTCATGTGCAGGTTACCGGACTTGCTACATCAAAAACTGAAAACATCTTTAAAAAGATAACTGTAGTTATGGCAGGTGGACGCAGACACTTCCAATTCAATTTCCTTCAACTCAAGTGACTCTGCCTTCACTGAACAGCAAGTGGAAAACAGTTGTTATCAAACTTTACTACTAATAATAATTAGAAATTTTATTTTTTAAAACAGCTACCTTGGTAAATCTGACAGGCAGTTCATGAATCATACTCTGTGAAACAATGAGGTAGCAGTTTCGAAGAGAATATTTACACAAAACAAACCACCTGGGAAAATCAGTTGTCCCCACCCCATGACTTGGTTCCCCTAGTCACAGATCCATTTCAGCAACTGTCAAGCACCCCTATGGGTGCCTAGGTAAATACAGTTTAAACATCTGCAAAATCGCAATGTTTAATTTTTTTATCCACTGTGTGTCCATGTACGTATATGCATATGCTTACATAATGCTAGATTTAAAAAATAATGTATCTGCACAGTAACCTTATAAAACTAATTCCATCTCCCTTGAATATGCATTCAAAACCTTAGAAAATTCTTTTAAATGGTTAAGTCTCAGACAACTACTCACCTGCATTTCTGCAACTCTAATGTTTAAAAGAACGTGGAGAAGCTGATGTCAAAAGACCTATTTCAACAACAGAACTTGCAGTGTATGTTTCTGAGTGAGTATAAATAAATCCTCATTTATCATTTTCTGCTGAGTTAACACCTACATGAGGCTAGAAATTGCATTTCCTACGGGGTTCCCATCCGCCATTGCATAAGAGCAGCTTCCTGATTGTTTGGATAAAAACCCTTAAACATTTTCTCTAACACTTATCCTAGGGCTGGAGAGAGAGTTTTAAGAAAAAAGGAAGTAAGACAAGTGATCACTTTTAAGTGAAAGGACGGGTTATCCACGGTAGAGGAAATAGAGGTTGAGAGGGAAGGACAGTCATGATATAAAATTGTTTGAAAAAAGGAATGAAATCAAGAATTAAAAATAGAATTACATTTTCTACTTGGCAATACACAAACAACACTAAGTGCACTTCATAAATTTCACTATTGTTACTCTAAGTGATGTTGCCATAAATCACATTAGAAGTGTCCTTGGCATTTTTTAAAAGCAGAAAGGAGGGAGAGTGTCAGGAAGCTTAAACAGCTCTGTCATCTCAAAGAGAGAGGGAGAGAAATGACCACCAGCTTTTCCCGGCTTAAACCCGGTTCTAATCCTTTCCCCAACCCCGCACTACCTCTAGCTTGCGCGCAAGGGAGGGTCAGTTTGCAGCAATCCATTAGAAAGAGGGTCACGGTTGCTTTCCTGCGCTCTTTACCTGATGCATCAGGGGAGACGGCCGTTTGCCCCTCTTGTCGTCCCGGACAGGAAAGAGAGACTTCAGCAGCTTTGGCATCTGTGGCACCAAGGACTTCACCGGATTCAAGTAGGAGGCTGCTAAGCTACTGTGTCCTGTCAACAACATTCGAAGGAAAATGGATAAACAGACTTTTTCTTTCCTATATATTTGCCCAACATCATTTGTAAGCAAATCTAACAACAGAAATCAAAAAGGGTATCCTTAAGAAATGAGTATTAGAAAAACACAGTATTGGCCGGGCGCGGTGGCTCACGCCTGTAATCCTAGCACTCTGGGAGGCCGAGGCGGGAGGATCGCTCGAGGTCAGGAGTTCGAGACCAGCCTGAGCAAGAGCGAGACCCCGTCTCTACTAAAAAAAAAAAAAAAAAAAAAAAATAGAAAGAAATTATATGGACAGCTAAAAATATGTAGAGAAAAAAAAAAGAAAAAGAAAAACACAGTATTATTGTAGTTACTCCCAAACATGTTTCCTTTTCCAATTAAACAACCATAATTGGGGTACTTGTGAAACATTCTAACATGTAGTGTCCTCATGAGTATGGGAAGGGTAAGCCACCCCTGTCCTGTTCACTAACTGGTATGAGTACTAACTTCTGCCCTAGACAAAAATGGGATTTGATTTTAAGTCACATAGCCAATGACACACACATATAGCTACGTGTCTAGACTGCAAGCTCTTTGAAGTCAGGGACTATGTTTCATTGAACTGTAATTTTTCATAACTACTTACTGAAGGAAGATGATGAAACTGACCTTTTAGGGAAAGGGTGGTGTGTGTGTCATTTGTTACAATGGAGGGACGGACGCTCTGAACTACTTACCTGCTTACCTGTTAATTACCAAAGGCTGGGATCAAAGGTGCAGGTAATACCTCTGATACTGATTACTTCCCCCATTAATTTACAGTAAATCTAATCCAAGTCATAAATGACAAAAGCTGTATCCACAGAACACTTTAAAAGGAACTCTCCTTAAGGAATGTGTACACTCTGCCTCAACAGACGGCACGACACCCCCAGACCTCCACTCCACACTGACCCCGAAGGGACTCCAAACTCACGGGCCATGCAACCGGTAAACAGACCAACGCAGCTGTAAGGTTTCTACACTTTATATAAAGTAGTATAATATTAAGGCTGAGTAGACTGTGAAAAGTTAGGGATATATATTGTAATCACGAGAGCAACCACCAAAAAAAAAAAAGCAAAGAGATGGCTATAGTACCACGAGACACATTACAACTAAGTTTAGAAAATTCAAATCATCTACAAGGCGGCAAAAAACAGGGCAGAAAGAAACAAAAGAGGGGAGACAAAAAATAAGTTTAAGATGAAAAAAGAGCCAAAAAAATATAATCTCAACATTGAGGGAAAAGATTATGGACAATCTAGAGTTCTACATCAAGTGAAAGTAACACTCTAGAGTGAGGATGATCCCAGTTAAGAATCTGGTCAATAATCAATCAAAGGCTGCACCTAACACAAGATGAGGAACCGGTCACTACGTGTCTCCAACCTCCCCACCGCACACATGCACCTAGAATTAGCCTGAATCTGATCAAGGCTCTAGATCTCATCACCAGTTTACAGGAAACACAAGGGACAGAGAATCATGTTGAAACAACCTCATGGGAATGCAACCAGCAAAAGTAAGGATGTGCAGAGTCTATGCTGTGCCAGAACCCGGCTTACTGTACCAGTCCACTATGTAAGAACCTGGTTTCTTCAGCAAATACAATGCATGATAGTGAAATATTTCTCAGCAATAACAAAGAATAAATTACTGATGCAAGGAACCATATGGAAGGCTTAAGCACATATGGTGAGCAAAAGAGCCAGACACAAAAAGAGCATGTATTATACGGTTCCGTTTATCTGAAACTGCAGAAGTCCGCAGCAATAGAATCCAGGACACCGGCTGCCTATGGGGAGTGAGGAATGACCGGAGTCCTGTAAATGCTCCACATCCTGCCTGGGTATAAATTACAGGGGTGTATATCATTTGTAAATACGCTTGACAAAACTTACTAAATATGACCTACAGTCAACAAAAAAGGAGTCAACAATAATAGACCATGATATAGTCCAGATATTAGATTTAGCAAAGACACTAAGGCAGTTTTTTTGTTATTGTTTTTGTTTTCTTGAGACAGAGTCTTGCTCTGTCACCGGGGCTAGAATATAGTGGTGTCATCACAGCTCACAGCAACCTCAAACTCCTGGGCTCAAGCGATCCTCCTGCCTCAGCCTCCTGAGCAGCTGGGACTACAGGTGCACATCACCACACCCAGCTGATTTTCTACATTTAGTAGAGATGGGGTCTCACTCTTGCTCAGGCTGTAAGGCAGCTTTTATAAACAAGTCCAAGGATGCAAAGAAGCATATGGTCTTAACAAATGCACAGATAGGGACTATCAGCAGAGAGCTTAAAACTATAAAAGCAGCAGCAAACGGGATTTCTAGAACTGGAGAAGAACAAAAACTGAAACAAAAAATTCCCTGGATGTGCCTAAGAGAACACTTGAAATGGCAGAAGTAAGAGTAAGATTAAAAGGTTAAAACCAAAAACTTAAATAAGAGAGCCTCTGTGGCCTGTAGGATAGTATTAAGCAATCTCATCTGCGTGTAATTAGACTCTCAGGAGTAAAAAGAGAGAAAAGGGCAGGAGAAAAACTTTCAATGAATAATGACTAAACATTTCTTAAATTTGTTGAAATATATCAACTTACAGATCTAAGAACATTGGTGAAACCCAAGCAAGATATACTAAAAAAAAACCTATACCTAAACAAATCATAGTCCAACTGCTAAGAACAAAGAGAAAGAGAAAATTCCAAAAGCAGGCAAATTAAACAAAGACGCATTACATGGAGGGGGGAAGTGACAAACGATGGCTGAATTCTCATTAAAAAAGAAAGGCTAGGGAGACAGGGAACATCTTTGTAATGCTAAAAGAAAAAGCCACCAACCCAGAATTCTCTATCTAGTGAAAATATAATTTAAAAAGAAAAAAAAAAAAACTGAAATAAAGATAATCTCAAAAGAAGCAAGCATTTTCCTCTAGGAGAACTGCACTACATGAAATACTAAAGGACATTCTGAGTGAAAGAGAAATGAAATCAGATGAAAATAAGATCTTCAGGAAGGATTAGATCGTGCCAGAAATAATATGAGGAAAAACATAAGATTATCCACTTTTTCTATTTTGTCTTAATGTCCTTAAAAGGCAGTGGCTGTTTGAAAGCAAAAAGAATAACACTGGAAAGTGAGGTTTATAACATCTGTAAAAGTCAAAGATGCAACAATAGAAGGAGTTATAGGAACAGGTCAAAGGTCAGTGAATTATACTGCTGCATAGTTCTTATACTTGTGAGGTACGAAGTGATATAATATTAACTCTAAGTAGATTGTGATTAAGATGCATACTAGTGTCCCTGAATAAAGACTTTAAAGAGCAAATAAAATGAAATATTAAAAACTATTTTTGATTAACCCCAAAGAATACAAACAAGGAGTTACAGTGAAACAAAACCAGAAAGACCAAAGAGAAAACCAGTAACAGCAACTGGGCAGAGGACAGCCTCTTCAGTCAGTGGTGCTAGGAAAATCAGATATCCACATGCAGAAGAATGAAACTAGACCTGTATCTCTAGCCATATAAAAAAATCAAATCAAAATGGATTAAAGACTTACATCTAAGACCTGAAATTATGAAACTACTAAAAGAAAACACTGGGGAAACACTTTAGGACATTGGTCTGGGCAAGGACTTCTTGAGTAATAACCCCAAAGCAAGGCAACCAAAGCACAACTGGACAAATGGGATCACATCGAGCTAAAAAGGTTCTGCACAGCAAAGGAGACAGTCAACAAAGGGAAGAGACAGGAAGAAAATATGTGCAAACTACCCGTGAGAGTAGATGCAAGGGGCGAAGCATGTCAACCGAAAGGCAGAAATTGTCAGACTAGATTCAGGGTAAAAAAAAAATAACTGAACCCAACTATATGCTGTCTATAAGACAATCACTTTTAACTTAAAGATAAATATGTGCTAAAATTTAAGAGGCTGAGAAAAAGGTATACCATACAAACAATGAGTAAAAGAAAGTTGATGTGATTATATTAATAACAGACAAGACAGATTTCAAGGTAAGAGCTTTTCCAGAAATAAAAAGGGACATTTCATAATAGAAAGGCTGCTCCATCAGGAAGACATAATATCCTAAATGTGTATGTAGCTAATTAGCAGAGTTTCTAAATGAATGAGCAAAAACTGATATAAAGGGAAATAGAGACAATTTTCACAGTCGTACTTGGATATCTAATGCCCTGTCTTCTCAGGAATTAATAGAATAGGCATCCCAAAAACCACTACGGACACAGAAGATTTGAACAAGGCTATCAACCACATTGACCTAATTTGATATATACAGAACACTATGTCCCCAAAACACAACAGTGCACACAGAATGTTCGTCAAGATAGAACACAGTCTGGGACATTAAAATCTCAAAAATTTTCAGAAGACTGAAATATTGACAAATCTGTTCTCTGATCATAATGAAATTAAATAAGAAATAATGTTACCTAGAATATACTCCCAAATACACAAAAATGAATCAACATGCTATTCAACGATGAAGAAATCACAGGGGAATTTAAAAACACTCTGAATAAGAATGACAAAAGAACATACCAAAATATGTGAAATATATAAATTTTAAAAATCAAGGAAATGGAAAAGAAACAATAAAGAAAATTAACAAAGTCAAAAGTTGGTTCTGTGAGATTAACATACCTCATAAACCTGTTGCAAAAATATTCAAGAAAAACAGAAAGAAAATAAAAATTATCAGTATCAGAATAAAAAGAAGGAATATCACAAGAGATCCTACAAATATTAAAAGGGTAATGTGACATTTATGAAAAGAAATTTAATAATCTAGATGAAATAGAAAATTCTTTGAAAGACATAACTTAGAAAAACTGACTCATAAAAAGATAGAAAAATCTAAATACCCCTGTATTAAAGAAACCCAAGTCATAATTTAAAATCTTCCTGCAAAGAAGGTTCCAGGCCCAGAGAGTGTCACTAGGGAATTCTGTCAAACATCTAAGGAAGAAGGAATACCAATCTTACATAAACTCTTCCAGAAAAAAAGATGAGGAAAAACATCTCCCAAGTCATTTTATGAAGCCAATGCAAACATGTAACTTAACAAAGACACGAATAAGAGAAAGTAAAAAATTACACACAGATATTCATTATAGAGCACATACCCCCAAAACCCTTAACAAAATATTAGCCAAGAGAACCAAGCAATGCAAAGGATAACAGACCAAGATCAAGTGGCATTTATCAGAGGAACGCAAGATAAATTCAACATTCCAAAATCAATGTAACTCAGCTTAAGACAAGGAAGGGAAAAATTCAGATGGACACTAACTAGTAGAACGGAGGTTACCTGGCAGGAACTCCTCACTGAAACTTTCTGACAGTGCTCACACTTCCTGACAGTGATTGAGAAACGGAAAGAGACCTTACCTGGATCCGGAGAATGGTTATTTTGGGGACAAACAGGCAGGGTGGTGGGGACTGGGGCCACTCCTCTGGACACCGTCGTCTGGGATACGTCCTGCTGACTTTCCCACCGGCCCTAGGGAGGACAAAGTGGGTGATCTTGTTTCAAATTAATCGATTAACAAAAAAATTTAAAGACAATTCAGGAAAAAACTTTAATATATAACTGAAGCTTTAGTTCCTTTACAGAACATGGTAAGTTTGATTAAATGAGCACGTTTCTTCTTATACTTGTCATCTTAATGTTGTATTAATATTAATTTTCCTAATAACAACACCCCACAGTTGGATCGCACCCCACTGTACAACCCCCTAGCGAGTTCTACCCTAACATTGTTTCCACGACGTACATCACGTGGCCTCCCCACAAAACGTGGCTGTGTGAGGACTGTCCTTTCCCTTAGTCCTCCCTTCAATGCTGCTTCTGAGGCTGTTGCTGCTCTGCCCCCCTCAAGATGCCCTTCCTCACTCCGCTCCCACCCGAAACCCGGGAACGCTCCACCGTCGGAAGGCGCCTCCCTTCTCTGCAGGAGCGTGTTCCAGCCATTCACACATAGTTCACAAAAGTAAAACTTCTCAGTATATTACCAAGCCTCTCACTTTTAATAGCTATTGAAGATACATTCCAGTTAAATCCAAGTCAAATAACCACAAGTTCTCACTTACGCAAGTCTCTGAATTAACAAATTTTATTGTATTCTCAGCCTACTTTGTAAATTCCCATTAAAGAGATTTCATCAGTTGATGGATTAAAAGACCATTCCTGAAACCCACAGTAAGCCGTAAAAATGGTGATGCCTTTAAAGCGCTTTTAACACCAGCCCTATCGAATGAAGAAATAAACCCCAACCAAATGTTACTTGTACAAAATTCGGTAAGAAATGAGCTACAAATCATTTAAATGCTTTAAGTTCCCTCTGATCCTTTGATAATCACTACCTTCTTTTTCACTAGAGTTTAACAACGGTCTGTAATACGAGTTTAAGCCAGCATTTCACAGATGAGTGGCCCTGATGATTAACTCAAGTTTTCTTTACTAATTGCCTGAAAAGCAGGATGGGAACAGCACGTTCTCGGCTGCTCCTGAAGATGGATCGAGGTGAACAGGCTTCTTGGGTTTCAGACACGTATTGGAAACCTATCTGCTCTTGGCAGCAACCTAAGTACTGGTCATAAAAGTCAATAGCCCTAAGTGATCTGGATCCCGTATACTCAGGGAATGCCTCTTTTCCCTAGGAACTCTGAGCCCGCGGTAACATGTTTAAAAATGGTATGATGTCCGGCATTGGTTAGGAAGCAAGGAACACAACACAGACACGAGCACACGCCAGGGCAACTACGAACTCTGAACCGCTTCCCCGGGGAGCACAGGTGTTGCTATGAATCACACGCTGACTTACGTGCTTTCATGTTTTGCTAATGTTTTCTGCATTTAAACTTAATCATCTGTCTGGGAAGCCACGGCTCTGTGTACTCTGGGATGTCACAATCAGGTGACTGGCTCTAAGGACAATAATCTTTGGAGTTTCTCGGAGGAAGAAAAGCCCCATGCTTTGTTTACAGTGTCAAGCTTATACAAGGCTGTTCTGAAGACAACTTGCTTAATTTGAGAATAAATTCATTTTCATATTTTAGATTTTCTTCCTTGTTTGGCAGCTGACATAGTCGCAGTCTGTCCCTTAGGAAAAGTAAGTAGCTGATTTGGAGTCAGCACTTGAGCTGTTTGACATGGAATGGGCCAGTGACAAATCATGCAGGTGTCACCTCTTCCCCGGGGCACACTCCGCGCTCTGCCAGCTTTGCGGGTAATTCTTCCCAGCTGGCCCTCCTACACACAACGTTACCACCAAGTCGGAACAGAAGCGGTAACTCTTACTGTCTCACGCACTCAAATACTCCGAGGGAGAACATCTGAGAGGACGTGCACAGCACTCAGACTCCGCCCTGGCTGTGTTGCTGCTGGCCCTGTCAGATTATGAAAAACGGAGACACAGCTCACTTCTTGTCCTCCACCTCAACAGCCATCTCAACCTTGGGAACCTCACGTGCTCCCTGTTCCCGGGTCCCACTGCTCAGAGACGGAGATCTCATTTAGAGGGACCAAAAAATTTGGCTGATAAACTGGGTGCAACACTCTCCCCTCCTCCAGCTGACACCCAGGATCTCCGGGGAAGGACTCCATGGAAACCACTCCATCTTCGCCCCTGCTCTGAAGGGATGGAACCTGTGGTTCGGGGTCCAGCTACACACACTGTCCCCCAGGGACAAGGCAATGATTACCTTTCCAGTAAATTCTATATACTTGGCTGCTCTAGACGTATCCTCCCTTTACTGAAATGCTGCGGGAGACAAAAAGAAAAAAATATGAAGCAGCCCAGCTAAATGTACTTCAGAGGGAGCTGAACTCAGGACGATGAATAAAAAAGAACTTCGCAAGACACTGGAACTCTGGCTCTCTCGATAGCTCCGCTCTGACAGTGAAAGAGTACGATAACTTAGTTTTACTTCCACCATAGTGATCCACCCGGAATCTAGAAACATCAATCTCTGATCTAACATTCTCGTGTCTATCACATTTCAGAGCCAGCTGTGGCGAGGAGGTGTGTGAGAAGCCCCTGGCTTTGTTCTGAACCCCTAAACCAGCTTCCTCATTACTAGGGAGTCTCTGTCCTAACAGGGACAGCCTCCCGCGCTCCCTGGGTGATGTCTACGGGGCATCCACCCCTGTCACACTCCGGCTCTGCCTATGTCCCCCGTCACAACGTCCTGCTCCCTCTTGCGTACTGACCGGTGCAGACGAGTCATGGTCATTTTCTTTGAGGTGGACACCACTGCTTTCTACCATGCCTCCTTTCTAAGATGAGGAAACTGAGCAGAGTTAGAAAAGCACAAGAATTCTGGCCAGTTCTGTCCGGGACATTACAATTGAAGATTTGTGTTAGATCCATTTCCCCAAAAACAGAGAGAGTCATGTTCTTTCTTGTAAATATATTTTCCTTGGGACATTTTATTTACATTTAAAAATGACTCTACAATTTTCCAAAAACTCTGCTTTCTTCAGGTAATCACAACTATGCTAAGCTTAGCTAATCAAGCTCATTGTTGGTCGAATATGAGCGAGGACCAAGCTTTAGCACACGTGCAGAGACCTGTGTCCACGCAAGTCCTCACGCCAGTCGATGAGTGGGTAGTAATTGATATGTTTGTAAACATATGTATTATTTCAGGCAAATGACTGGTAATCTAGATCTTACAAATGTCACGGATTCATCAACTTCATCTCTATCGTTCTCCCTAAGTTGTCATAAGGAAAATGTCAAACGTACAAAAACAGTGTAGATAACTGACAACACAAATAGTCCAATGTACTCCACTCGGCCCTAGTAATTACCGTGAAACAGCCTGTCTCTGTGACCTACTCCTACTCCTCCCCACCCCAGATCATTCAACAACAACTCCCCCGCGGCACGCCATCCCGTACGACAGCACCCACCACCGCCCTCCCCCACGGCTGTGACATCCACACCGAGCGTGCGGCACACAGCCGGGGGCACTAGCATCTAACTGGGCCCCTCGAAAACGACAGGCCTGGACTGTGACGTGTGGCATTCAGGCACACCAGTTTCAAGGAGTGCCAATCTCTTTTAAGTAAGAGTTATCTATGCTTAAAACTGTTAAACAGGGAAAGCTCTATTAACAAAGAAATAGATAAATTCCAGCTAACAAAATTTCTGTTTCCTTATTTTTCTTTCTTTTAACTAATACTAGTAAGTTTTAGGTATAATTTTCTTATTCTTCATAAAGTTTTCAATCATTATTTCAATACTTGACTATTAAAAATCTGATTTGAGGTTCTTTTCCTGACAGAAATAGCAAGAAAAGTTTAGACAGAAATACGAACTTTAGAAAAAGAACTGGTTTTTAACCCCGATAGTAAAAGGGTCTAGTAAACCTTATTGTAACTGGCAGGTTAAAAGAGATGAACTCTAAACACTTTCTAATAAATTTCACATAGTACAATGAGCAGGAGACATTCTGGCATGCAAAAGCAACAGGCGATATTTGGGAAGATCAAAGTTAAAAGGGAAGTAAGTCTCAAACTGATGGAAATAGTTCTAAACACTCACTTTGTTGCTGCCGAGACTGTATGATGGGATGAGATCTTGTCGGCTTCCAGACCACTGCGGAAGACAGACAGGAGGATTAGTCCTCTGTGTGTCCAAGTACACAACACACGGTCCAGGACACACGGGGCTGAGACCCAGTCAACCAACGGCACAGCTGGAAGGCAGCAGGGAGGCTGCCGAGCCCAGCGCTGCAGACTAGTGGCCTTTGGGTGACTAAAAACAATGAATTGGTCACTAACGATTTCCAGATGCGAGGTTCACGTAAGACCTGCACATCCGGTTTACGCCGAGGCAACACCAAGAGACACTGCATTTGCTGACGCCCTTCTGTTTGCAGGGTGCCAGGTTACTGTTATCTTGCCACGGCCTGAGCTGGTGATCCCTTTCTCTGGGTATTTGTAGCAAATATAAACTCACAAACTTCCTCTTACACTATCAGATCCCAAACACCAAGTCTCTGAACAGATCAGTATACCTAATATATTTAATATATTTACCTTGAATTAAAGTGCTATTTCTAAATGTCTGAGAATGGGCCTGATCTTTCCGTCTGAGAAGGTCAAGATGTCACTCTTGGTCACTGCGGGGCCACGTGGCTCTCTGGCAGGAAACCTTTCCTATCACTCTCTCTTCTCCCCCAAACACTAGGCTAAGGTTAGCTGCCCTTTCCGACAGCACTTGTACTGTGACTCTTCTTCTAAAGTGCTATATTTTTCATACCTTCATCTTTATCAAAAATGAGAGGAAATTAGTTCTCAAAAAGGAGAGGGAAAAAAAAAATCCGTTTCTAACATTCTCGTGTCTATCACATTTCAGAGCCAGCTGTGGCAAGGATGCGTGAGAGAAGCCCCTGGCTTTGTTCTGAACCCCCAGGGGCTGTAAGCGTATTTCTTTATGAAGAATTAGTCCCATGTTCAATATATCCATAAACTAATCTATGTTTTAGAAAACAACAAACTTAAGCCACCACTGTGAAACAAACCTGGCCTACTTTACTCATTTATACTACCCTGCATGGCCTGGAGCAATCAGTTTGTAAACCTAGTCCAGACTTCTTGATTTAAAAATAATTAATTTAAGTCCAGAAAATGTCACTGGCTTGTCCTGGGCACTTGGCTGGTTTTACTTTAGTTCCACAAACATTCATGGAACATCTACAGTCCACGCTAGGCAGTGATGACTGGAAGATAAATGAGAAACATCCAAAAAGTGTAACACTGAAGTGACGGTTCCCCTAACACACTAGTAGGCACAGGGGCAGAGGTACGCACAGACACCCAGGGACGGAAGGGACATCTGAGACGAGATTTACAGGTTGGAGAAGGGTTATTTAAGTAAAGAGGAGAGAAGGGAGATCCCAGGCGGAGCGCGGCGCCGGGATTCCAGGCACTCACTCTGTTCACGTTTGGAGAGCTGATGCTCCTCCTATTCAGCTTCCCTTTTCCCGTTAACTGTTCCTTCACTGCAACCTCCTGTGAATCAGAAAAAATACAGAGGAAAAATGCATATGAGACACACCCGGAGAGCAATACTATTGCTTGGACCCACCGTCCCTAGACATTCCTAGTTATTTAAATAGTGGCTGCTGCTGTACACGACCAAATGACCCAATCTCGCTCACTCTGGATTATTCCAAGTTACCATACAGTAAACTCTCCAAAAGTTCAGATGCAGCAACACTGGGAACTACAGAAGGTGACACGCAGACCCCGCTGGGTCAGGCCGCCGTCCGGCTCGGGTCGCCCGCCCGGCTGACCTGGCGCAGGCGGTCCAGGGTGAGCAGGTTTTCCACGGCCAGCACGCTGCGCAGGTACTTCTCGATGTGCGCCTGCGCGTCCGCCGACGCCGGGTTCTCCACGTTGGCCGCCATCCTCGCCAGCGCCTCCCGCTCCTCCACGCCCTGCGCATCCTGCGGGCCGCGGGGGTCAGTGTTAAGTGTGTTGCCGCAGAAAACACAAAAGCCTCCTGATCTACAAACAGAGTTCTGAACAAACATTCCAAAAGTCCAAATATTCCAATATATTCCAAAATTCCATTTTAAAGTCAGCTTTTGGAACTCATTCGTTTTCCCAAGAATGAAATGGCGATGAGGCGACTGGGTTGACTGGAAAGGCTAGTTAAACACAGCATCGCTGAAACACAGCACGTTCTGGACAAAATCGTTCCCTACTCCCATTGCAAAAACCCCAAACAACTACAAAACCAGTACACGGTTCGAAAGGATTTTGGAGTCTAGCCAGAAACATAACCACCGTAACGGCAATATTCAGGAACATCCCCCCTACCCCACAGCTAAGTGGGGGGGCAGCAGAGGAGCCGGGATGACACAGAGGGTGGGACCCAAACCACCCCGGGCAGGAAGCAGGCACAGTTCGGAGAACAGAACAGAACTACTGAGCAGCCTACTGCAGACGATATGTTCAGAATGTGGCAGTTTCTAAAGCTGGTCTCAGTCCTCAACCCTAGGAGTGGCAGAGGCCAAGGGCTCAGAGTCGGGCAAGAAGAGAGGTATACAGGGGACGTCTCACGCCCTGAACTTCCTGGTGGAGCCCACCCACCCTGCTCCTCTGACGGGAGCTGGCCATGCATACGAAGGGGACAGTCCCAAGTCACAGAGGGGCTTCGTTCAAGTATTTAATTAGTTCAGGCAAAGTGGGTTCATAGAAAATTACTCTCCTCAGAGAAAATCAGATACTTTATTTACTTGCGCATTTCTTATAACAATGTCAAAACTACAAAATGTACATCCATATGCCACTGCATCTTAAATGCCATCAACTGTGAGACAAACATAATTTTATATACGACTAAGAAAAAAAGACTCTGCCAATTAATTTTAGGATACCATCAATTCTAAAACACATTCTAACGACAAAGATATTTTTAAAAATTTAAATGAGCCTTAGAACAGATAAAATATGGGAGGATTTGTAAGATGGCTTAAGTTCACAAACACTTTGTCCCCTATAGTAATTCATTTGAGCCTTGAAAAGAAGGAATCGTTCCCATTTCCCATATGACAAGAGACGAAAGCCACAGAGGATGCAAGACCAGAACTCACGTCTCCTGACTCTGGGCAGAATAGTCTTTCACCACCCAACACAAAATACTTTCAGTGTCTGCAGGGACCAGACATTATCCTGATTTTGTGAGGAGCGAGAAATAAACTCTTTGTTGCTCCCTAGCCCGGGACCACTTCTTTTTGCCATGATGCCCTGATGGTTCCGTAACATGGAACACAAAAAACTTTTGGGGGCTTTTTCATGATAAAACCTGCTTACTAAGGGATCTTTTTAAGTCTTTACATAATCAGCTTTATGTTTCATTTTTCATTTATCACCAGGATTTGATAATGTGAAAACAATGTTTGCCAGCTTGGATGTTTAGCTAATTATTAATATGAATGGCCCAATCACATGAGGTTATGTTCATCTTCAAGCTGATTCCCCCTCAGTTATTCTCTTTTAAAACCACATTACTTAAGAGCAGAGGCACATTTGAAATGGGTAAGAAAACTACAAGTGGGAGGGAAGGAGGGGGAGGGGAGACGGAACAGAAAAGGGGAAAGCGAAGGCAATTCAGTGTACCCATCGCCGCTTTCAACTGCATTCAAGCCACTTATTAAGATCTGAAACCACTGGAAAAACATGTGAACTCTTTAGATACAGAGAATAAACGGCAAATCTCTAGCTAAACATATACGTATGTTTGTTTTAAATCTTACAAGAGCGAATGAAGCACACAGGGTAATCTGTTACAGACCAAAGATTTTGCAGCTAGTCTAACTCTGCAAACAGGCTTAATTTTTAAATCTTCAGCAGACTCCAAATTAAATAGTTAATATTTACTATGTAAGTCTAACACTTGGAGGATCCAGGAAAGAACTAGTTACCATCTCATGCTGAGAGGGAAAGCATTTTGCAATACAAGATATCTAAAATAAAACCTAAGTACTGTGGAATCTATTTTTTCTTTTCTAAAAACTGATATCTGTATTAAAATATACATTGTCCACTTATTGCTCAAATACTCAACAGAACTGGTGGACAGATCCTAAGCCGGGAAATGAAGAGAACAGGTGCTGTGTTGCTGGTGTGGTGGGGGGGGCGTCCCCCACACCCTCATCCTTCCACTTCCCAGGAAGCTGAGTCTCCACCCCTCACGCCCTCCCCATTTTTTGATGGTGACTGGGGAGAGGGGACTTTCTCTTTTTCAGAGTCCTTCCCTAGTTCCCCGACTTCCCCTGACCCTGCAAGGTGCACCCCGTCACCCAGCTATGCCACTGCCTGGGGGGAAATCCTATTAAAAATTCAGGAACGACATATTCGAAAGAATGTATAACATAAGCCACCTCTTCCATCAAGCTTCTATCAGGTATAATTTTAAGCTCCACTTGTCTGAATCCTCTATTTCAGTTTAGAGACAGAAATAGTAGTACTAACAAAATAATAGGCATAACAAAAATAGAAATGACAACTTGTTGTTTAGTATGTGCACAACAATTTGTACACATTGTCTTGTGTACTCCTTAAAAATCTCTGTTCAGAATGTATGACTAACTCCATTTAACAAATAAAAAAATTTAGGCTCAGAGTAATTTGCCCAAGTTACTTTGTTAATAAGTGACAGAAACAAGATTTCTGTTTGACTCCAAGATCAAACATGGATCTCCATGCTATGCCATGTACCTCCCATCATGGGTTACGTAATTATCTTTTTCTGTTCTATGAGTAACAAGGTGCTGATGTGCTTTTCAAAAGAAAGGTCTTCTTCAACAAATTATTAAAACTAGAACTTTTAAAGCCACAAGTTCATTTTACTATAAATTAAGAGTAAGAGACGCCTCTAAAAATCTACAGCATTTCCCTAAATATATCTTTTTACTTCATACATATTTCTTGGGTAGGTGACTTTTCAGGGACTTAGCTCTTTTTAAGTGTTTATTTTTAGTAAGTTCAAATTGCACATGATCCTTCACCTCTGGAATATTGGAGACAATTTCAAAAGTCACTCCACAGCCAGGAATAGAACTTCGATGAGACATCTTTTTTAGGAGACTCTGAGCAAAACCCTGTAGAAAAACAAAACAGAACATACAGTTTCCCATCTCAAAAACTGAGTTTACTTTAACAAAAATACAGCATAAAGGACACTGTGTTCATTCTAACAAGAAGAAAACAGAGCATCTTTCCAACATAAGCAAGTGAAATCCAAATCACCAAATACGGTTATCTCGACTTCGTCCTAGCAGAAAACAGACAGCACAGAATCACTCTGCGAGATGCCTGCGGTGTGTGACAGCTCCTATAACCACCACGGGAACAGTACAAACTGTAAAGTGCAGAACCTGACACGAGGCGCTGGATACACTCTGCTTAAATGATACAGAAATAAGACTGTTGACTTCTACACAATAAATGACCTTCCAACTAAGATGTAAACAGGGGCTGGTGACGCTCACACTTTTACCCCCCCAGCATGATGGACATCTTGTCCCATGAATATTGACAAGTTCAGGCATTAAATTCTCAACCAAAGCAGGATCGTTATGAAGAATGATTTAAGAGTGCACGGTCATTGTTTATGCTGACTGCGCTCCTTGCACAGTTAGAACTGAACTGTTGAATTAATGCACAGATGACTCATTTGAAGATGCTGCTAATGCTGAACGCCCTGCAGAGGTTGGAGAGAGCAGGGATGAGGGTGGAGCACCGCTGGTGAATAAAGGTAGGCAGGAGAGGAACATGCAAGGGGCACCGAGCCTTTTTCCCCATGCCAAAGGGAAGGCAGCAATGTGAAGACCCAAAAGAAAACACAGAGATCAAGCTATTTGGTCTTAGAAATATATAATTTCACAAACCTATCTGGTAATTTATTTCATATTCAATGCTCTTCAGTCAATTTCTTAAAAGAGTTTAGCATCTCAGAATGCAGACGTTGTTTATTTCATCCCTTCCCTCCCTGACTTCGGCCTTGCAGTGCTGGGCCAAGGCCAGTTACACTGGTCGAGCTAGTTACAGCTTTTGGTAGGGGTGGTGGAGGAAGGTGTGGGCACTGCTGGTGTCTTGTCCTGTTTATTTTCTACTTGTGTGGATTTAGGGAAGCTGACCTGCACGGATTAAGGTTATTATGGAAGGCTTTGTTCTTGCTACAAAGAAGCAATTTTTAGGACAGAAATATTTGAAATTGAGAGGGAAAATGGCATGCCTTAAAATATTTCCAAATTACTTCAACCAGGAAAAAAAAAATGTGGCTTCTTGTCCCTACAGTTAAAAAAAAAAAAATCCAAATAGTAGAAACTCAGTGTCTCCCCAATGTACCCTCCTTTCTGTAGAAGACTCTGCAGGGCCGGTGGTCGTGGCCAGGTAAGTCTCAGGGCCTGGCAGCCAGGATGTCTGATTCCGAAATGGAAAATCCCTCTTCCAAATACTCCCAGGAGCAGCGTGTCTTTTTCAATCCCTCACAGACTTACGAGAAAAGGGAGACAGAGTGATCGGGAGACGCACCATATACATCCACAGCTAACCCTGCGACCTGCATTTTATTGATGTTGGATTGCCAAGCTAAAGAGCTGCAATTTTAACAGCATTACCGCCAGTCTTCATTTCAAAGATTGATACCAGTGTGACATTTAGAACTAAAGATTAATTTTTAGGGGTGGAGATTACATCTAGGAGCCTGTCAACCATGACTGTGCTCTTTTAAATGAAAAGATTTTCATCTATCCTGGTTTTAGGCAGTGTACTGAGAATGCCTCAAGAAAGGGAGATGAGACGGTTACAAAGGATCTCCAGACGCAATCTCCCAAACCCTCCCACTTGCAGAACCGGTAACAGGAAGAATTGAAGTTCTTACGTAGAAGTTCTCCGCTAACCCCCTCCATATGGCACAAGGTCCTTCACAATCCAGCTGCGCTACGGTGAAGGCCACGTTCCTTGGCACACCCAGTCCACCTCGTCACACCGTGCTTCTCTCAGTCCCCCGACCCTGCCCCGTCCTTCCCTCCTCTCTCTCCGCACGTGCATTTCCTCCTCTGCTTCGCCTGGTCACACCCCTCTTCCACAAAGTGCCAGCGCAGATGCGGCCCTCCTCTTTGAAGCCCTCCCTGACTTCCTCAGTCTGGATTCTTCCTTCTTTCACCTGCGACCTCACGGTGAGTGGTGATCACCTGCCCTACGGCCCTCACCCCAACACGGAACAGGTGCCTGTTCATGTATCTACATATGCAAATTGCCTGGCTCTTTAAGGACACAGACTGTTTTTTTTTTTTTTGAGATGGGGTCTGGCTATGTTGCCCAGGCTAGGCTAGTCTTGAACTCCTGGGCTCAAGCAATCTTCCTGCCTCAGCCTCCTAAGTATCGGGGACTACAGGCACACACCATCATGCCCAGCTCACTTCTTACTCACCTTTTGATCCCAAAGCCAGATATACGAATCCAAGATTGCAAGGGAAAAAGCTCTGGACAGAGAAGGGTCAGCAGCCCCGAGCTGAGGAACTAACAGCTGGCCTGCCAGGGAGCCTCCTCACTGTGCGGGACCCACGGGAACTTCCCCATCAAAGGCTGTGTGGCACCCACAAGAATGACCGCAGTTTGTGAACTTGCCATAAGAGAGACTCAGCATAACGATTTAATACTCCAGGAGGGAAGTCGGGACGACACGCTTGGGGCCTGCAGCAAGCACGGTTACACGACAGGAACAGAAACCTGGAAAGGCAAAGCTCGGTGCTCCCCAGCTCCTGTCTGGACAGGAGGCCGGAGCGACCATGCCGCGGCCCTGCCCGCGTGTCCCACCTGTGGTTAAAGTCATGTCTTCAGGTAGAATTAAGGACTCACCTGGCGGCCGTGAACGTGGACGCAGATCCTCTTGCGTAACACCAGCTGCATGTCGGCGGGGTGGCTGAGCTGCACGGTGACGCGCACGATCAGGAACACCCGCTCGTCGCCGGGCGTGCCCCTGCTGAGCTGAGCACAGCCGTGCACCGCGGAGTCCCAGGAGGCTTCCGCTTTAACCTGCAGAGCAGACGGAAACGCCCTCAAGGAAACCACCTCGGCTGGGGCTGGAGGGGGACGTGCCGGCCACGGGCTAAGTTCTAGCGTGAGAACGGCCGGGCACGGCGATGGAACGTGAGGGTGCGACCTCAGTCCTCGGCCTGGAAAACGCGGAGCGTGACGTTCCTGGCGGGGTTGTTTTTAAAATTTTTTTATTTTAAAAAATGCTCAAATATCCAGAAAAGTTGCAAAAATTCACTACATTGACATCCTATATATCTCGTATCGAGATTCACCAACTGTTAGCATTTGGTCACTTTCACGTCTCTTTCTCATGATGCACAAACACGTTATTATCGTTACTGAATCGCTTTCGAGTAAACTGCACACAACTATCCCGTTCAGAAAATTTAAGAGCGATACAGTATTACTATTTAATACAGAATCCGTATTCAAATTTTTCCATTTTCCCAGCCGGGATCACAAATTGCACTGAGCCGTCACGCCCCTCCAGCCTACTGTAACCTGGAATCTCGCCTCGGCCTGTCTTGGTCGTGCCTGACACACACCGCAAGGGTGCAGACCCGCTGTTCTGCAGAATGTACGCCTTCGGGTGTGTCTCACTGTTTCCTCAGCACTAGACTCAAGTTTTGCATCTTAGTTAGGGACAGCGCTAAGTAATGCTGTGTCCTCAGAGCATCACACGTCAGATTTCCCTCCCGCAAATATTTTATGATATAATTTTTTAAACATGCTCAAAATCAGAGAATAAACTCCCATGCTATACCCACCCATCACTCAGATTCAACCACTAAAATCAAGATTTCGCCACATTGCCTTCAACGATTCTTTTTTGCCCTTTTAAGAAATGTTTACACGAGAATTTCAAAGCAAATCCCGAACACTGTGCCATTTCAGCTGTGCATACTGAAAGCCATAATGAAAGGTTTTTGGGTTTTTTTTGTTTTTTTTGGCGACAGAGTCTCACTCTGTTGCCCGGGTTAGAGTGTCGTGGCGTCAGCCTAGCTCACAGCAACCTCAAACTCCTGGGCTCAAGTGATCCTCCTGCCTCAGCCTCCCAAGTAGCTGGGATTACAGGCATGTGCCACCATGCCTGGCTAATTTTTTCTATATATATATTTTTGGTTATCTGGCTAATTTCTTTCTATTTTTAGTAGAGACGGGGTCTCGCTCTTGCTCAGGCTGGTCTCGAACTCCTGAGCTCAAATGATCCGCCCGCCTCGGCCTCCCAGAGTGCTAGGATTACAGGCGTGAGCCACCGCGCCCAGCCTGAAAGGTTTTTTTTCATTTATGTATTCTGAGATACGTAAGCACTGAAATGATCACCTCGCTGATGGTTTCGAAAAACTCCAGGAAAGGACAAGGGAATCACTTTTTATCTGATCTTCTCGAGTCATGCTGCACTCACCTCTCCTTCATGATGTTTTACAATCTGCAACTCAAAGAACTCTTCTTCCTCTTCCCCCGTCAGGGTAGCATCCCACCCACCAGCTTCTGGGTCATCGAGATTATCCTGAGAGCTGAAATCATCAGCTAAAAGCAAAGACGTTCCAGTAAATGCTGAGATCGTTTTAAAGGATAACCCTCCCAGCTAAATCTCCATGTGCTTATTAAAATTCTTCTGCTTCAAATTTCATTTGCTTTTTGCTCTGAAATCTTCACGACACTGATGATAACCATTCAAAAGTTCACAGATCTTAGAGACAGAAAGTGCCTCAAGAAATTATCTTGTCCAGTCGACCACATTTATGCCTTATTTTACATGGAAAGCAAATGAAGCCAGGATACCTAAGAGGTTATCCAATGTCCGCTCATAAATGTCAATGATAGGATTATAACCCGAATTCCACCTTTTAGCACACTGAAGAAATGAGAAATAAGCAAGAATGATTCCAGTTAAGTTGAACAAAAGGATCCACCAGCTCCAGGCGCCAGAAACTGAGTGTTGTACCACAGCCCTGCCAGCTCCCTGCCACCTTAGCCTGTGAGCTGGCACCAAAGTGCCTTTTCTGGTACGTGGGTGTGGCAGAGCCAAGAACGTGCGTGAGGCTGACCAAAGTCCTGATCATCTCTGCGGATATCCAGACTAACTGGTCTTCCTTATTTCTTTCCCACTTTCTCACGCACCCCCCACAACATACATGAGTCCCTCACCCATCTAGGAAGCCCAACACAGGAACAGGCCAGAGCCACCCTCAGTCCCCAAGCTTCAAGGGAACAACAAGTCAGGACAGGCTCTTACAGCAGTGCAGTAAGGAAGCAGCTCCCACCGGGCCGGACAGCGGTGGCAGTGCTCAGTGTTACCCTCTAACTCTGCACGTTTGTGAAAATCTTCCATACAACTAAGCTAAGTAGCACACGATGCTAATATATATAACTCACTGTCAGCGCAGTGGAAGAAAACCACTGAGGACATCCAAGCGTGTCTATTCAGGAGAGGTAATTTTAATACACAGTTCTCCTGCAGATGTTGTAGGAATATAACTGCTGACTTTTAACTTATTTTTAGCTCCTTAATCTACCTTTCCATTTTCTATTTTTCTTCCTACAGGCAGAATAGATGTAAAATGCATCCAGACCCAAAACATTTCACACGGGGGAGGGGATGAGAAAAATGACAGTTACTGTAAAAAAAAAAAAAAAAAAAAGGCAATGCAGAGATGCCTGGCACCAGAACTCATGGAGAAGGCTGAGAAATTTACTAGCTAATGCTAAGACAACACAAGAAGAAAACATGCCACATAAGTATCGCTAGTTATTAGTCCTTTCCAGAGGGACAGCTTTCCCCAGGAATTAAAGCAAATACTTTAAGTGCAGGAAACATTACTACCATCCTGACCTGTTGGGAGAACAGAGCTCCCACAGCACCGTGGGTCGTGCATGACGAAGCAGCATTCCCTTTACTGTTACAAAAATACGACTCTTAAACAGTTCAGTCTCCGTCAAGGACCAGAGTACGTGGGCACACGTAAGATTGACTCTAATCTTAGGCAGACACAACTGCCTGGTGACATACTTGGTTTGAATCTAAGTGTCACGTGGGCACTAACTTGTCAGAGGTCCGTCTTCAGAACACACCTCCTCACTTACCATTTAAGTCAAGGAATACAACAGGAATGTGGGTTTCCATCCCGGGCACTGGCGTCCTATAACAGGAAGAGCAAATGGGGTCTCAAGTCACGCACAGCTTCTCAGTCACATGCACCTTAAGACGCAGCCTTGACAAGCGCTCAGAGCCATTACAGGACGGTAATGACCTTGGCCATTGGTTCCAACGTCGGAGATGCCACGGTAGCTGTAGCTGCTGCGTCACATGCTCTGACTCTAGACTCAGTCTCACAAGACACACCTGCCTGTTTACAGTGAAGTTCCCTTGTTTAAACCTCCTTTCTTATAAAATGATACACTTAAGGGCTCCCTATGGCTTAATTTACTACTTTCAATTTCTACACAGTGGCACAGGACATTTGCTGACATTACAGTTTAAGCCAGCACCAAAACCAAAAATGCGTGGAGATGCAATTTTCTTATGACCGAATGGTCTTTTAAGGGAATGACCCAAGTAATTAACATATTAACTATTTTTTCAATGCTAAGTGCAGTGGTACTAAATATTGATTTAGGTTCTCAGAAATCTTAATGACTTTGGCCAATAACAATATTATTTAATAAAACAGTTGTAGGCTATAGTTATTCTACTCGTGAAAGTAATTTAACAGTTTCTTTAGTTCAAACAACTTTTCCCCACATGCCACTACAAATCTTCCAATAATTGCGGCACATGCAAGATTCACCCTGAGAGCAGGTGGCTTAGTGAGCATCCAGAGCTCCCAAAGTCACCCTGGAGGGTTCATACCATTCTGCTGGGGCCCCCGGAATCCCGCTGCCAGCAGAGGGGACCATCACCGCGTTCCTTTCCTCAGTCAGGGTCAGCCGCATCTCTAGAAGTTGTGCTTCGCGGTCAGCATCATCCTCTGTTTTATCTAGAACATTAGGAATTAGGCTGAGCAAGCTCACTTGCTGATTATATGTTTGTCCTGAGTACAGACTAGGTGTGCCTGTATTTCAGTTATTGGTTGATGAGTGCTCACAGCAACAAAAAACTAGCTCAAAGCTAGAGGGGTCAGGTGGGCTCTTGCAGAGGGGCCACCTCAGTTCATGGGAGACCCACAGTGGGACAGCACAGGAGTGACTTGGTCCAGCGTCAGACAACTTGAACACTTTGAACAAGAAATAGTGACACCTTCCTTCAAGTTATTTTTGAGGGACAGTGTTTGTTTTGTGCACTGTATTTTCTCTTTCTTTGTTGTTGGGTGGGGAGATCAGAGGTGTCTACACCAAGACATTATTACAACAGGATTAATGTTCCCTTGAAAAGACATGACGCAAACAAGGAGTAACACTCATGTGCTCTTGTCCCCATTTCTGATGTGCTCACCTGGCTCTAACTTATGTGGCTACACAAATGGGGATTAATTAATTATGCACTGATTTGGGGGAGAGGGAAATACTCGAATTGTATTCCCTACCATGTTTACTGACAAGCTTTTGTAGCTGTTGATCCAGGTACTCCTGACGTTTCGTTAACGCATTTAGCCATTTTCTACGAAGTCTCTCTAAATCTCGATCCTGGAAGAAAATAAGGGGAATCACATTCCATACAACGTCAAGATAACGTATCTGGAACTGGTGCTCCATAAGCTGTGAGAATGTAAAGCATTCTGCAATAATTGTTTCATTGCCACCCCCAGTTAACTCCACCCCCAATTCGAGATAGCCACTCTCAGAGTCCAAAGCATTATTTTCTAGAGTGAGACTGTTTCTGAAAGGGCATCCCTGGTATCCAGAACCAGCGGTATTTCTAATGGCTCAGGGGTAGAACTGCAAGTACTTGAAACAAAAATCTTCTACAAGGTCTGTTTGCTGGAAAGAAATCACAAATAGTTCTCACTAGTCTTCAAATTGATATATACCTTAGAGCAATCAGAAGAACGCCTCAAATTTCACAGCTATTGCTTTCTACATGTCTCGCTAGGCTCTTGAGGATAACATGGAAATGCTTCTCTCCTCTCCCTTGGTTTTGTGCATTTTGGGGACAAGTGGTGGGGGAGAGGGGGTAGGGTTGTCATCAACAGACTAACAGCTCTGCCAGCCAACACCTGCATGCACGCCGCTGCCCCCTCATTTCCTTTCCTAACGAGGTTAGGAGATGGGGTAGGTCCGCGGAATGCTGCAGATGCCGTGTCTGGACTTCACCAGGGCACTTACCCAAATAGCCTCTGACATTCTTGTGGACAAGATGGGGAAACGTGCAACACATCTACTCGAGTGAAACCACAGAGGACTCAAATATCATGTCCAAAGAACAGTGATTAACATCAGCTTAGAAGAGGTCTCTGTGGTGGGGCCACGGGACTCTGCCCTGCGCCCCAGCTGATGCACTGTTTTTATCAGCGAGACTCATAGGAAGGCAGACGTTTCTATCAAATTAGAATGATGCAAAACCAGGAGAGTGACTACACAGGATGACATAATCAGGCTCCAAAGAGCCCTGACAGTCCTAAGCGATGACTAACAAGATGAAACTTCACAGACATAAACAAAACCTTGCAGGAGGTTAGAAAAAGAAAAGGGGAAAAAAAATTTTAAATCGCAAACCCTGTATGATTCCAGGAAGTGGGGAAAGAATGTTTGCCTTCAAGTCTGCAAAATTCCCCGGGCTTGACTGAAGCTGGGAATGAGACCACTGGGACAGGGGCGGTGGGCGGGTGACTCCCCCCGAGGAGAGGAAAAGTCCAGGGAAGAGAACCCGGAGGAATGGTCCTTCAGGAAATCCGGAGGGGGCTCCGAGTTCCAAAGAGTCACAGATGATTTCCTACTCGTGACACATCTTACTTCCTGGTTTAGGAAACAATACTCATTGCTCCCTATTCTGTTTTACTTTTTTTAAAAAGGCAGTATTTGAATGAATATGAATTAATTATTAAGTGACAGTATGGCAAGATCCAGGAATGTGTAATTATGTACTTGAACCAAGCTTGTTTGATGAGCTTAACAGGTGCGAAATTACCTGGTAGCTGTCCATGTCCTCCTCTTCCTCCTAAAAGAAAAAAAGATATTATGTAGAACCAAAATAATTATTTATCCAAAAGTCAGGCTATGCTAAACCACCTGAATCTTTCCCCACAGTTTATATTTTCTAATTTAATTAACATACCATTTCGCCTTGCACCTATCCTCACCCTGAGTTTTACAGTTGTCAGGAAGTTAAAGTAAAACCTTGAGTTTCTCATAGCAAAGTGAAGAACACTCATTTGACCTTTTCGGCCACCGGTACAATGTTTTCCCCGCTGGGTTTATAGTCCCACTCACCAGGGAAAATCAAACACCTGCTGGCAGACAGTTTTTACAAGCCAGTAGGGGGTTTCTGCAGAAGGGTGGGGTGTGTTGAGGTTAATCACCGTTAGGCACTGTGGGGTCTGTGGAGGCTGAGACGTTTTAACCCTCAGCTTGCCGTGCACACCAGGGCAAAAAATCATTCATGGTCTGGTGCAGTGATTCCAAAAAAAAATGCAATACATTAAAAAAAAAAAAAAAAAAAGGAAAACAGATATACTGAAAGAACTGATCACAGGAGGCAGTTTTCACTTAGGTTTCAAAAGACTCTCTGGTCCGGTTCTGTCTTTCAACAAGAAGGTAACAGGCACAGAAACTTACATGGAAGGTCTCGTGGGTTCTGGGGGACCTGAGCGGTCGAACTTTGATGCATCCGATGCCAACAGACAATATACATTCTTCCATCAGTGGTAACGTCCCGGATTCCTGCACGGACTTCACTTCCACTTGAACCCGCCGGGACTGCCCCTGGATCACACACAATTTTAAGAGTCTTAAATTCAGTTTCTTGATTTCCAAAAAAATTGGTTTAGAGAGCCCCCTACAGGCTGATGTTGAGGAAAACATTTAACTTTGGAGACACCATCTCACGGTATCTTGTAATGTTAAGGACTAAAACGCAAATTAAACTAATCAGAAAAAATTATTTTCCCTTTACCCAAGCTGAAAAACAGAATAAATGTATGGTTTTCATATTTTTCAATAAAAAGCAGCACTAAAAGAAAACATTCTAACAAAGGAAAGCCAAATAGCTGGCCAATGAAGTTCTACCTACTGATAATTAAACAAATACAAATTACAATAAGCATGATACACCTTTATTTTCACTTCCTAAACCAATAATAATCTTTTAAAAGGGCAATTTACAATACTGCTCTATGTTTATGAAATAAGCAATTTCATACACTGTAGGTGGGGATTTAAATTGGTGCAAGCTTTCTGCAGGGCAATGGGACTTAAAACAAAAGTGTCCTTTGACCCAGCAATTCAAATTCTAGGGATCTGTTCCAATCATGCATATATATAAAGAATCTTAAAGCACTGTTAAGAATAAAAAATTAGATAAAAAATTAAATGAAAATTAATAACTTTAGGCCAGGCTTGGTGGCTCACGCCTATAATCCTAGCACTTTTGGAGGCTGAAGCGGGAGGATCTCTTCAGGCCAGGAGTTTGAGACCATCCTGAGCAAGAGTGAGACCTGGTCACAAAAAAACACAAAATTAGACGGCCATGGTAGCACACACCTGTAGTCCTGTCAGTTAAATAGCTAGGATCTCCAGCTCTTCTAGGGCCAAGGGTGCCCTGCTTTGAGCAATTGCCCCACCTGGGAAGAAGAAGGGCGGGCACTCCATTCTGGTGTTTTCCCGCCTTTAATCCTATCCCAAGCAACTGCTACACCTGGGGGGGGGGGGGGGGCTGCTTTAGCCATCTGGGAATTCTCCAGTCTGGGCATAATAGGATTTGGAAAGTGACCTAGAGTAACCCAAGGCTAATTATTATGTATTAGCTTAAATCTACATTGTAGTTCATTCCCCTGCCGCCCCCACGTAGGGCTTTCAGAGAAGGAGCTCACAGATACGACCTCGAGAACACCTGTTAATCATCTGGTAACATCCCACACCTCCCGAAAGCCCTTCCCCCAGAACAGGCCAATAAAAGGAAATAACTCGAGAATTCCCAGAGAGTCAGTAAGTCAGTCTGCTCATGGAGACAGACCCGTCTTGTTTTATAATAAAAAGCTACTTGTGTGAAACTGCTTCCTGCTTGTGGTCACTCTGTTGTGCTGGCCCTGCTTGTGATTTTTTTTTCCAAGTACGAGGCCAAAGAACTAAGATAATAGTCTGCCAAAAGGTTGGACCTGACACTGGTGTGTCTGTTCATTCTTTGGCTAAGAGCACACCAAGAACAGAGAGCAGACTGCCACCCTGACAGTCCCAGCTACTCGGGAGGCTGAGGCAGGAGGATCACTTCAGCCTAGGAGTTTGAGGTTGCTGTGAGCTATGATGATACCACTGCACTCTAGCCCAGGTGACAGAGTGAGACCCTGTCTCAAAAAAAAATAAAAAAGTATATTGATAACTTTAAACTGTGATATGTATAATGAAACACTATATAGTTAAAATACTGCTGTAGAAAAACATGACATATTAAAGAGAAAATTACCAAAGTCAATTATACAGTATGATCTCCTTTAAAAAATAAGCAATCAGAGTTAGAAGAAAGATTATTGGAATCACTGCCCTAATCCCAAAATAAAAATAATTTTAAACCAAACTGGAAAATGAAGAACTGATCAGAAAGAAGCTATTCCTTCTTAAACATGTTTTCAGAATAAATACTATGTGACTTGGTACATATACAATGAAGTAATATTTTAAAAGAGAATTCCCAGTATTCCCAAATTACTGACTTCAAAGCTGGCTTATAAACTTTAGGAATGTAAAATAGCATTTGAAAAATGGAATTTGAATATTCAATTTCAAGTCAATTTCTCTTCCCCTCCTCCATCAGATTTTAGTTCCCACGAGCTTTGCATAATCAAGAAAATCAACTTAGGCAATCACTGACCCTATCAAGCTACATTTGAATGGATGGGATACAGATGTCTTCTGATTTAATATTTCTCAAGGACTATGCATAAGATGTTTTGTGGGAAAAGTCCCTCAGAAAACATTAATAGTCTAAAATAGTTTTGTCATTTCGGTTAGCTACCTTTTGTTAATTTTGCCTCAGGCATGAAAGGACCTATTGTGAACGTGTGTCTAAAAGTGAAGGGTGAAGTATGACGTACTTTAAGGAAGGTTCATGATCAGGAGAGGGAAGATAAGGAGAAAAAGGACCCATCTGGCTTACTGCTCCATAGAAAAGCTTTGAAAAGTATATACTTCAACTATCAGACTTAACTTCCAGTAACTGCTGATATTTGACCCCATTTGTTCCTACACAAACAGCAATTTTCATATAGCTAAACCTAAACAGTCCTCTGTTGCTTTCCTGTTCAAGAACAATACATCCCAATTTTCAAACGTATTACACTCCAATGAGCCTGGCATTCAAAGGCCATGTGAACGAGCTGTTACAGCGTCTGCAACCTCGTCTTCCTACACGTGATTTTCTACCCAAATGGACCTAAATTTCAGCCTCTGTGTATTGTCATTTATAGAGGAAAAACCTTTCCAGACCTTGCATGATTTTTCTGGCATCCAAGTGAAGATGCATACCCTTCAAAAAACCCTTTCCTGATAAACCCAATATTTTCTTTGAACATTTTTAGTAACAGGTGTCAGAAGTATGATAAATACTCAAATATCCAGTTTACACTAAACCATAGAAAATTATCTGGTCTTGCCTTCTAGTAGATGAATTTCTACGGCATCCAAGAAGATATATATACTTTTTAACACATGCCCAGAAAAAGATGTTCTTCACACCCTTAAGAATTCTATTTTATGTACATATCACATGCTTTAATTTAAACTAATCTCCTATTGCTTTTAGTTCCTTGCCTATACGTAAATGCATTTGCTAAAGTTCATTTGCTGGGGTTAGAGAACAAGCATTTATCATCCTGCTCCTAAAACATTCACAAATGTAAATATTTAAGCAAACGTTCTCTTTCCTTTCATCTTTTTTCATATTTTGCTTTGAATGCTTTCTACATTCATTTTAGAGCTACTCTAATATTTTCCTATTGTTTTAAAAGTATAGGAATTCTTATAGGATACAAGAGTCTACTAAACACTGGAGTAATATAAAGTATAGCAAAAAGAATATATCAATTCCTATGTACAAATTAACACCCCCCCCCCCATTGTCAGCATGGCAGACTCTGACAGGTCATAATGTGCCTGGGTTAGTTCAGGGACTGTGCCTACTTATTTCTCTGCAGCACGGATCCTAGCATGTGTTCATTATCTACCAGCTGCAGTTTAATACCTCCCATGGCTCAAGCACTAAGCTCTAAATACACATCTCTCTTCATCCTCACACTAATCCTATGAAGCTGGTGTTACCATCATCTCCATGTGACAGGTGACGGGGAGAGGCCATTGAACTTGCTCTCGGATCTACAGGTAGGACACAGGAGAGCCACAGTTGAGCCCGAGCCCGTTAGACTGTTGCTTATTCTCTTTGCCATGTCACATGGCTTCTCCTCGTCTTCACAGATGTTCTAATGCTACTTGATATGTTTGTTTTATGTCCTACAAGTCAACTCTAAGTTTTCCTTTACACCTTATCTGTTTCTTACCTAGCCCTAACAGAAACTGATTTTAAAATATTATAAATAGCAGTACTTGTGACAACGAAAGAAAATACACATGAAGTAAGAGACAATTTTAACATAAGAAATGGACTTGGCCAGTCTAGATTTCATAATCAGTTTTGCTGCTAAAAAGAAGCCAGTAAGCTTTCTGGCACCAGAGAACCTAATATGAATGTTCACAGTCGTGTTACCTGCCGGAGCTGGAAGATTCCTCCTGTTGGCACGTCCTTTGCAGCAATCACTTCTACAGGGCAGTATTCACCGTTCTCATTCTGTTCCAGGATTTGAACCCAGAATTCCAATTTCCTGGTGACTTCACTCCACCTAGGAAATAGTTGAAGTTCTTGGAAAATCACACATTTCAATTTCAATACAGTCAGCTTAGGACGCTATGCCTGAGAATTAACAACGAAAATGACCTCCAGACAGAGTAACTCAGTGGAGTGACCTGTACTCCAACATGTAACATCAAAGTACATACTGGCAAATATAATGAACAGCAAAGTTAAACTAAGCATCGGAACTAGAAATGGCTCCTTTATTTTATTAAAAAGATAATGACAAATCTATTTCCAAGTGATTATTCAAAAACTGGGACATTTAATCAGAGGCGCAGAAGCAAGTGCAGGGACTGTCTTGTCAGGCACAGATAAAGGTAGTGTCACACACGCATCAGCGACTCGCCAGGTATCTTTTCTCAGGTCAATGAGAAAATCAGGGAAAAAAAAGTCCCACTTTCTAATTTAGAACTTGCTAAAACTCTCTCAGTGCAGAAAAAGTAAAAATAAATTCTGGTTCTCATCTCTAAGTAGATGAAAAGTACACACGCGATTTCCATCATTTCCTTTTAACTCTTCCTACTAAGTCAACAAACAAGCCCACCTCTCTCCATCTCACACAGAACTGCGAGCGGAAGACAAAGTAACGTGAACCCCAGAGTAGATCCTGACCCACCCTCGCCACAGCGGATCAGAGGCAATTCATAATGGTAAGTGACCACTCTCCGAAATTCATTTCGCTGTTTCTTCTTAGATAGTTACACATTCAATCTCCCTCTCTTATCCCACACAGTCCCCTGCCCTACGGGAGTGTAACTGTGTGATCAATGCCAGGGAGACACCACCAGCCATCCCCGGAACGCTGACAACACTCAGGAAATTAGTGGCAATTTTTAAAAATTATAAATGGGATCAGATGAACACCTAGAATTCACCTGTCCCGAAGACTCCGTGTTTTTGCCTGGATGATTCCCAAGTCCCACAGGGCCGGGTTTCTCCGAGGGTCGTTCATTTTATGTCCGTATACTTCAATCGCCAACGCTCCTTCTGAGAGATGCTCGATGAAGTCTTCAGTGATGTTAACAGAGAACTCCTGAAACACAACAGCTAATTACATAACAGCAAGTACTTTCTGGTAATCCTGTGATGATCTATACCAGACACCACATACTTAATTATATCCTGGGGAAGAGAAACAGAAAACAGAATGTTTTAGTTATAGAGCAGTCATCTCACACCCATAATGAGGGCTCAGATGGCCTAAGGTTTTTGACTTTAAAAATAATTGTACTTCTGAACTTTTAAAACTCTTCACCTTGAAAGTCTAGTATGTGAGACCAGTATTGTATTCTATTTTGTTAGCAATATTTTGGGAGTTATGTTTAAAAGCATAATTATATTAAGTATACAGCAATGATCCATACTGTCTTGGTAGAAAAGTTATCACATGCAATAAGGTAGCAGTGGGTTTAAAAAAGATTTTTCTTGCTTTTTAGGAAGTTAACTGTCTCTAATAATAGGAGAGAAAGGCAATAATGATCATTAATGCAAAAAAAAGACTTAATTTTTAAAACTTCTCCCAACCTGTCCATCTTTATAAGATAGCATTCCACGACGAGGATTTAGCTCTAAAACCATTTATTAAAGAAAATCATGGAATCTCCTGTCTCTGTTGGTGTCTTCTCCTCTCTCCCTCTCTCTTTAATGCACTGCAGGTATTTCTTTGATTTAAACAGACTTGAAAGAGGCATCTCTCTTGAAAAACATGAGATGGCTCAAGTGTGGTGCAGGAGCAAAAAAGATTCTGAAACAGGACAGTCCAGATTCTGCTGGTCACTAGCCGTGGGCAAACTGACCTCTCTGAACTGGTTTTACAGCTGAAAGAAAATTTCTCCAGTCATCTCATACAAAACAGATTTCTTTTGGAGAAGAGTATGCACAGATACATAGACAAATTGTATTTGTTTTTCACACAAAAGCTAACTTTTCATCGAGGAGGAGTTAGGTGCATGCACACCTTAGTTTGTGACTCAATCCCTACTCTAAGAAACTCCGAGATATATATTGGCACAATCACTCAAAGGAATATGGTTTATTTTTCTGTCTTGTGTCTACATGAGCAATTTAGGCGTTGACCTAGTCTGGAAAACCAACTCACGTTGCAATGATCAAAGACGACCATGCAGTGAGGCTCCTTGCTGACGGGGGAGGAGGAGGAGGTGTCCACTTCAGGCGCCACGATCAGAGGCTCCTGCTCATCCCAGAAGCTGTACTTGCAGAACACAAAGTGGGACAGATGCTGTGGCAACCCGGTGGCCTGGAGGATTTTAACCTGAAGGAAAAAGAAGGTTCGGTTTGTTCTGAAATCTGAAGGTTCCAAGAAGCACTTTGAGTCAGTTATGGGTTCCAGCCCTGACTGTCACTAACTACGTTTACATTGGCCAAATCCTGTTCACTCGGACACTGTATTTCTGCCATCTGTGAAATGGTGATACAACGGTTATATGCAGTGAGAGGCCTGACCCGGGGTGACAATGACCTTGACTATACAGGCGGATGTTTTAAAGCATTTAAAGACTGATGAAGAGCATTTAAATAACATAATAATCATCGTCAATTCAAAAGAAAAAGTTCTCAAACATTAACACCATCCAATGATAGGAATTTGTCTAACCATGGATATGTCGTAACAAGAGAAGACTGTTAAGTACAATCAGTGAAGAACAAAATGAGTGCATGTGCCAAGAGACAACAAATATTCAGGAAAGGGCAAAACATTTCATATTTAAAAGTATAAAGAACAACGAGGTTCTTAAGTATAAAGAGAACAAGGTTCTGTACTGCAGCATTTTTGGGGAGAACTTTAAAAGCATCAGGAACATGTAATTGGAAGATCTGGAGGAGAGAACAAAGAAAACTGAAGACAGTTGATGTTTACCATCCTCTGCACCAACACTGCTGAATGCCTTCCCTGTGCACATTCAGTGGGGACAGGAGTATCCGGACTAGAGGAGTTCAGAGTTTTGTGATACGAACTACAATTAGAAATATGTGTCTAATCAGACCCAAATGTTCCAAAAAGAAATGCTTCTAATAGATTTTAAAGGAGCCAAATATTCCTAATATTTCTTTTGGTAGACAGCATTGGGTTGATTTTTAATTTGGAATTACTGTGATAAGTTGTGATATCCTAAAATTCCTCCAACTACAAAGAAAACTAAATCCGAAAGTTAATTAAGTTAAACTAAATTCTGATTTAATAACTGATTAAACCAATTTTCACACGACTGAGCATTAACCATAAATCACATTCTTTCCCTGGTCACTTTCTGCATGTTGCATGGTTCAATCCACATCCAGTAAATATATTTAATGAAAATAAATTTGAACATATGACATAAGGTCATGCAGCATTTCACCAACTACAAATACAACCTTAACATTTCAGGAAGCATTAAGAAAGACACAGGAAGTCACGCAAAGCAGGTGGCTTTATTTTCTTCCATACCAGGCACGTAACGGTTGAGCAATGAATGAGAACTCCCATTATAATTCATTTTTTCCTGTGATGTCAACAAGAGTTTGCAACATCTCGACAGCAATTCCCTGACAGGCCACGAAAGATAGATTGGCTGACACATTTAATTCCTCCAAACCAAACTGAGCAATCAGCATTCTGCGATTAATTTTTTATGAAATTTATAAAGCCACCATTTTTTTCATTAAGTGTTTTAAGATGTTTGTTATATTACTTAAGGTGAGGTAATGTGGTATTTGGGAAGATCACAAGATTTTGCAGTTAGATCTAAATAAAAATCCCTGCCACTTATTAGCTCGTGTGCTGGCACAAATTCCTTAAATTCGTCTTCTTAGGCTTAGATTTCTCCTAGGCAAAATGGGAATCCTAATAGCTACCTTACTACACTGGAGTGAGACTGACCACACCAATGAAATGACATGAACGAGAGCCATACCAGGTGCCGAGCAGACATTCAACATGTCAAAACATACAACATTCGTACTGAATCCCATCTGAAAGCCATTTTTTTCAGTAGAAATTAATCTCAATTTTAATGTTAAATTAATAAGAGACAAGATTTAAGATACTGAACTCTCCTCTACAGGCAACAACTCAGGGATGAGACCGCCAGGAATGAGGAGTGCCTAGAACATAGAACATAGGTTGTCTGGAGTTTTTAATTTTTTGCATACAAAAGCTAAAATCACCACAAGGTGTCAGAATACCACAGACTTCAATTTGCAGCTGTTCCAGACAATCCTCAACATCACCCCACTTTGACGACTTCTAAAACGCAGCCGGGACTCACCATGCAGACCAGTTTGTTCTCCTGGGCCTCCTTCTCAAAGGAGACCTCCGCGGCCTCCTCGCCCCCTGCCAGCCTCTCCCCGACGTCACCACTGATGCGCATCACCTCCACGTGCAGCCGACCCGCCACCTGCAGCAACGGGGAAGGCAGAAACTGGTCCAGACCTGGTTCGTGCTCCCTGGAGATGACCTCTCTGCTGTTTCAGAGTCAAGTCGTGAGGTTAATGGCATAGGAGGACCTAGAAGCCCAGTTTCTAGCATTTACTCTCCCCAGTAAGTACCTGGAGTAACCACCACAAAGCCCTGTGGAAACACAAGGTATCAATAATACACATACATGTCATCTGTCGTCACTGATAGAAAACGGCAACAACAATCTACCGTCACCGCCCTACTGTTTCTGGAACTGTCCTCTGCAGGAAATGACGCAGGAAGAGACCAACCTCTCCTTTCTGGTTGACAATAGGGACGGCATACTGTAACTTGACATCGTAGAAAAGGGACTCGAGGAAGACGTTGGCCACCCCAATGAGACTGTGGTTTTCCTGCTCATCGTAGAACGGGTCGGCACGCTTGAAGTAAGACCGTATTACCTGTTAGGAGAGTCGGAACACAAGACTGTAGAAAAACCGCTTAAATGCATTCGACCTACTGCTTTTTGATGCACTCTAAGGCATTAAACTTCACTTTCATCATCCCAACTCTTGTAATCTTCAGAATTTTTTTCTAAAATACAGGAAAAATTTCAGAAAAAAATTCTAGATTTTTTATTAAAAAAATAAAGTTTTTGCTGAAGTCCAGCACTGATCAGTCACATGTACAGGCTTCCCCATTCCCACGCGGAACAGCACTCAGCAACCTGCACCCGACAGCACAAGCCCGGTAACAGGGCATTACTTTCAGCACTTCCTCTCCTTTCCTTCGAAATCTTGCCACGAAATAAAGAAAGAACATATATTAACTAGAAAAGGAAGGAGAGTGTACTAAACTGTACTTCATTTTTCCTTTAGGGAAGAGGGTCATTCGTATCTGTTCTATTTGTTCCTACCAAACCGTAGGATACACGGCTGCTAATAAAAGGTGAGCCCCTCAGAGCAGAGTGGCAGGCTTTTTTTGTATTTTTCTTTGTTGTTTTATGTTTCAGTGGAAATAGAGGAATTTAGTAAGAAAAATGAGAAAATTTTTAAGCAAAAATGTCACCTAAGACATCATTTTTATGGATGACAATCTGGAAAAATAAACATTTTTACAAAACAAAAGCCTAAGGAAATAACTTTACAGAAATAGGACCAGCAGTATTGAAATCATGTAAAAACATATATAACACATATTTCTATTTTAAATACATGCAAGTACATGGCTGACGTAAATGAGCAAACCTGCAACTTGAGGAGAGAGAGCCAGTACGTAGGTCTACGGCACCTACTGGAGGATCAAAGCTCCTTCAAAAAAAGGTCCTTAACAGTGTAAATATTAAAGTCCCACTGATGTTCAATTTAAAAACATACACTGTAGGTTTATTATATGCCAGGTTAAAGGGGCTGAGAAATGGGAAGGGAGGAGGCCTGGCCTCTGCCCTAAGGTGGTTCCCACAGCAGCACGGGACACACGCACAAAGCAGAGAACTCTGCTAGAAATCCAAAACACAAAAATGAGAAGGAAAAAGAAGATAATCAGGCTATTAAAATGCCTTATTTGCTAAACAATTTAAAGGGTTAAAATAAATTTTGCTCTAGGTATCATATTACAATTTTGGAAAAAGAGCAGTTGTCCCCTGGAATGGCTTGGCTCATTCCAGGTTGGTACTTCTGTGACTACCGGTTAAATGACTTTTAAAAAATAACTTACGGGGGTATCTTCTTCACACTCTTTCCACTCCTGATAAAGGTCTCTCATATCCAATAACCTGTTGTCCAGTTTTTCCAAAGACCAGATCTGCTTCCCTTTTCCTTTTCTTCTCACCTGGATTGCAGGTTCACTGAGAAGAGAACCTCGCTGCAAAGACAGCAAGAGTGACAATAAGGCCGGCTACCCATGCAGGAGGTCAGAGCAGAACATTCCAGACCCATCAGTCAAATGTCGGCAAACCAAAACTCAAACAGTGATCATTCTTTAATCTGTTGATTACTTAAGTGTAAGCTTACATTTAAATTCTGACTGCAGCTGGATATAAATTTAAATTTAAGACCCAAAAGGCTAGACCATGTTTAATGGAAAGTCAAAATAAAAATGTCTTACCGGGCTATCATACGACCACAGAGTACCAAGGACAGAGAGAATCCTAAGCACCAGATGGCAAAGGAAAGTCTGCGGGTGTTTGGGGAGGAAACTATCTTTTACCTTTCAAAAGTGCAAATTTTTAATTTTTTTTTGAATGGTTGGTATCTTTGTAGAGTACAAAACATGAAATGCTTAAAAGAATAAACTGAAAAGTATCCCATTTACTCATTTTAAAGCAACAAATGATACCAGTTTCCAAATATACGTAGTTTGAACTCATTAAACGAGCACACAGCTAGACAGAGGTAGTGGCCGTGCAACACCGTGAAAGCACTAAATGCCGTGGAATTGGTCACTTTCAAATAATGTTACATTATGCAAATTTCACCTAAAAATAGCATGCATGAAAGTTTTTCCAGCTTATAAAAACAATGCACTTTCAATGTAGAAAAATTTAGACTCTTTTAAAGCCATGAAGTAGGAAAACCATGCCCCTATGCATCTCCTCCAGAGAGATCTATCAGTTATTTAATCAATTTATATTTACTGGCTTAATTTATCAACTGTTCTGCTATGTACACTTAGAAATTAAGAGAATCGTGAAACCACCAATGTTTCATTAACATCTTCTCTATAACCATTTCCAAGGAAACACAATATACATAATGTAAACAAAGATTTGAGAATTTTTTTGGAGACAGAGTCTCACTCTGTCGCACTGGGTAGAGTGCAGTGATGTCATCATAGCTCACTGCAACCTCAAACTCCTGGGCTCAGGTGATCCTCCTGCCTCAGCCTCCCGAGTGGCTGGGACTACAGGTGGGCACCACCACGTCTCTTTCTGAAAAGTTAGAACTTCTCAAATAATTTAAACAGATTTGAAGAAAGGGAGTTGAGTCAAGTGAAATGAATTGGTAGGGCCAGGGGAGGTGGACAGGATAGTCTCCCAGTGGATAAAACATATATGCACAAAGGCAGAGAATTAAAAGGAGATAAATTCTACTTGAGCAAGGAGGACAAAGGATCTAGACTCAGGGGTACAGACAGGGACCTGAGGGCAAACCCCGTGGGGCTTAAATCACACCCGGGAAACATAAGGCCATTTTATCCGACGAGATCTTTGTTTTAGCCAATGAGGGGCAACCTCACCTTCCTGTTGGCATCCAGGCTGGAGGCTGGAATCTGCAGGGTAACTTTATATTCTGTTCTTTTATCCAGTTCCTCTGCGATGTAACTAGCTTCTCGCACCAACAGGTTGGCTTTGACAATTTGTTCCCTCAGCCTCATCAGGCTGTTATTCAATGTTGCTTCTCTTTAAAAAAAAAAAAAAAAAAGCAGGGTGGAGGTAGGAAGGAGGTAACACAGAAAGTAGCGTGTCAGAAAACTGCACGGCAATAATATGTTAAGGGCAAAGGGTGAACCAAGCTTTCCAGCTGCCTGTGCACACAGGGGACATGTTACCAGTGCACACGCTTGTACGCGGCTGCACATAAGCACCGTATCACGCACTTACGCGGTAAGCTGCCCGCAGATAAGGGTAGGGCTTTGCAAACTTGACTGTGCACGCAAGTCACCTGGGGATCCTGAAACACTCAAGATTTTGACTCAATAGGTCTGGGGCGGGGGCCTGAAACCCTACAGGTCTATCAATCACAGGTGACAGGGACGCTGCCCGCCTGCAGACCAAACTTTGAACAGCATGAGGTTAGTGAAGTACAGTCTGCAACCACGGAATAGGCATTTTAATGCGACGCTAATTAGAGATCAAACTTGCAATTTGCATCTCATCAGCACCATGCTTTACCTACCTCAGCTAATCAGTCCAGATAACCAACTTTCTCTTTTTTCCTTTTTTTTTTTTTAAAGCGTCTACCCACGCTTCAGAACCTAAAGCATAATACAATGATAAAGTATATTTCTTTATTCAAACCCGAAAGCCATACAAACCTAACATGGGCAGCTTTAAATAAAGTAAGATAAATTGGCAATTCCTATTTTTTCAAAAATGAAAAAAAAAAAACAAAAAAACACAAAGTGGTTCTTGGCTGTAATGCTCTCTTTTTTTGTTTTTTAGAGAGAGGGTCTCACTGTCCCCCAGGCTGGAGTGCAGTGGTGTGATCACAGCTCACTGTAGCCTTGAACTCCTGGGCTCAAGTGATCCTCCTGCCTCAGCCTCCCAAAGCACTGGGATGACAGGTGTGGGCCACACGCCCAGCCATCATTCTCTTTTAATATAATGCTTTGCCATGAACCGTCTCAATGTTCCCATTCGGTACCTTCCCTCCAGCGTCAAAGGCGGCTAACGTGAGCTGTGCCGTGACCTCCTGTGTCGCCTACCTCTCCTCCGCCCACTGCCGCAGGCGCTGCTGGGCGCTGGGCGAGTGCAGGGAAAACCTGTCCCCGCTCCGGCAGTTCTGCTTCTCGGGAGACAGCCGCCTCCGGAGCTGCTCCAGCTCGTGTTCGTACATGAGCCTCTGGCGCTCCAGCGCAGACCGCTTTTCCTCTTCGTGCTGCTGTTCCAGGCTACTCAGTATTGACTGCATTGGATCTAAACACGATTGTTAAAAAAAAAGATAATGAACAAAAGGTAGGATACAGTAAACTTCAAATGCTGTTCTCTATGGTTATGCTGTTTGTCATCCTTACCGTACCACATAACTAACACCATTAAAGACAATCTGGAGTAAACTTCACTTTCCTTACTTCCAATTACTTACGTGGTTAACCTATCCTCAGCTGGATATTATCATATCTATGATATGTTTTACACATAACCTAAGATGTGGTCAATCCTCCGGGAATACTTTGTAATCATAAGCCAGTCAAGTTTCAAACCAGAGAAATTCTATCAATGAGAACAAAGTGAGTTGATTGTACATCGAGGCAGAAAGAAAGTCTTTATAAATAAACCCAAAGAGACAAAATAATACAAAGAACAACAACAGAAAGATTGTCTTTTCTGCTAACATTTAAAAGGTCCCCATCGTGAAAGTTTTTAGCACTCTACCAACTTTAAGAGATTCTCAAACGCACAACGGATTTCTCACCGTTACTGCCCAGGGCCTTCATGGTCACCTCCATCTGGGCATATTCGTAATTGAAGTTGATTTCGCTGGACACCTCGCTGGACGAGTCTCCATCCACATCCAGCTGCTCGGAACTGCTGTCGTTCTTCATGGAGCTGTCCTGGTCCTCATCCTCTCGCTCTGCTTTCTTTTTCTTTTTAGGCAAATTGAGTCTTGAGGGGGGAAAAAAAAGAGTATTATTTTTTAAAATCTAGATAGGCACTTATCCATTCCATTCATTAAATCCTGGCATTTGCTAGAAGCCAAGAGGATACCATGTAAGCACAAGGCAATTACTGTACTTGGGCAGTTTATTCTGCAGGAGAAGAACACTCCCAGGCTCACACGATTACAACAGAAAGCGTGACATCAGGCCACACGACTCTCGCAAGCCAGGTGCTAAGGAAAGTCGAAGTACCATTTTGCAGTAAACTAATGAAGGCAAGTAGAGAGGAAATCATTTGAGCCACGTCTTAAAGGATAAAGCAGAAAGTATGGGCAGAGGGAGCATCATGAGAAAAGATGTGAACATGGGAACGTTCATATTCCCTGGAGAAATTGAGTGAAACAACGGAGATACACAAAATTCGTACAAGTTGAAAGATAAAAGCTGGAAATCAACTTCATCCAAACTATGCAGGTTTGAACACTAAGGCAAGCAATTTACACTAGATTTAGTTTGGGAAGGAAAAAAATTCTCCATGCTCTTTGTACCCACCTCACTCTTCTCAATAACCAAAATACCAACCGGCCCCCAGCAAAGGACCCCTATTAGCTATAGGAAATGTCAGTGTGACATCTGAAGCACATTGACCACTGACAGGAAGAAGAGGAGACCAGGATTTTACTTTCATACAATATCTAGCCTGCCTGTCCCTGCCAGCACAACACCAGTTTGCTAGGAACCAACGTGTGCAGCCCAGGGAACAAACTTTCTTTCTCAATCTCTCCTGCAGCTAAGAGGTGAATCCTAGCAAAGCAGACAGAAGTGCAAGATTGTTCTGCTCCTTCTGACCAACAGAACAGTCAGGGCTGGCATGGCCACCATGGTCTCGCTTTCAATTCTTGTGCCTGAATGCCGCTCTGATGGCTGGACTGGCATGGCCATCTTTAGGCCACAGGGAAATGCCATGACAGTGACCAGACTATAGCCATGACATTTTTGAGAGGCTTAGCCCATATTAACAACCATCTTCTTTCAGATTTCTACTTCTGTCAGGGAAATAAACAATCTGTTTAAACCACTACGTCAAATTTGCCACTACTGGAGCTGAAAGCATTCCTACAAAGAAATACCAACTTTATTTTACAGATAAGGAAACTAAAATCACGACTATTTTTCAGAAAAAAATAAACAAATAAAAAGATGAACACGTCAGAAAAAAAATAATGAATTCTTATACTAGATGGCAAAACAATCATCTTCCAGTGGGAAATAAAAAGGAAAAAATGTGAAACCCAGTATTTTTCCTGAGTGTGCTGCTCATATATCCTTAGGGTTCAGACCAGATGTAAATAATGAACACCACGCATCTATAATATGCATGTATCAAATATATATACACAAAAATAGTGTATAATTTTTATTGTGTTTACTTTTAATATACATCTCTATTTCAGAGCATAACCTTCAATACTATCCCTCTTTATGGGACACGAACAACGTCATACCTGAAGAAATGGTTGTTCCCCCATAATATCCTGTCCCCGTGGTGCAGCTGTGTCAGGCTAGAGACAGGAGACCCATTTACAAACGTTCTGTAGGGAGAAGAGATCAAATGATTATAGCATCATTTCTTCTACTTTAATTTTCTAATACTATAAAGATCTAGTTACTAGGAAAAACAAAATAATTAATTCCCCAAAACAAAATCTGCCCTTGGTGAATTTTCATATTTGTATTTACTTCTTTGCTGATTTACCTAAAATGTTTATGGTACTAAGTACAAACATACGTCATTTTATTGTGCTTCACTTTACCGTACTTTGCAGTGTAGAGTGTCGTGGTGTCAGCTTAGCTCACGGCAACCTCAAACTCCTGGGCTCAAGCGATCCTCCTGCCTCAGCCTCCCATGTAGCTGGGACTACAGGCTCGTGCCATGATGGCTAATTTTTCTATTTTTAGTAGAGACGGGGTCTTGCTCTTGCTTAGGCTGGTCTCCAACTCCAAACCTCAAGTGATCCTCCCACCTTGGCCTCCCAGAGTGCTAGGATTACAGGCGTGAGCCACCCCACCCAGTCATAAACTCCACTTTTTACAAATTGAAGCTTTGTAGCTACCCTGTGTCGAACAAGTCTATTGGCACCATTTTTCCAACAGCATGTGTTCACTCTGTGTCTCTGTCACATTTTGGTAATTCTCACAATATGTCAAACTTTTTTTATTATATCTGTATGGTGATCTGTGATCAGTGACCTTTGATGCTACTATTGTAATTGTTTTGAGGTGCCCTGAACCACACCAGTATAAGATGGTGGACTTAATCAATAAATGTGGTGTGCTTTCTGACTGCTCCACTGCCGGCCACTCCATCCTCTCCTCCCGCTTCCCAGGCCTCCCTGTTCCCTGAGACACAACCGTATGGAAACCAGGCCAGTGAATAACTACAATAACTTCTAAGTGTTAGAGTGAAAGGAAGAGTCAGGCATGGCATTCGCAGTTAAGGTTCGGGAGGAAGGCATGCTGGAAGTCAAGACGGGCTGAAAGCTGGGCCCCTTCTGCCAAACAGCCGAGCTACGAATGCAAAGGAAAAGCTCTCGGGGGAAATCAACAGCGCTGCTTCGGTGAACATATGAATGATGAGAGAGTGAAGCAGCCGTATTGCTGATATGGAGAAAGTTCTTGTGGTCCGGACAGAAGGTCAAGGCAGCCACAGCATTCCCTCAAGCCAAAGCCTAACTCGGAGCAAGGTCCTAACTCTCTTCGATTCTCTGAAGGCTGAGAGAGGCGAGGAAGACGCAGAGGTGTTTCAGATAACTTATCTACGGGGTGGAGAGCACCGGCAGGAGAATCATGCTGTAACTGGTAGAGGCAGCGGTCACTCACGGCCACCAGGAGAGGCGGCTGGTATCCTGTGGGTGGCACAGTGACCATGTTTCCACCCGTGCTTAAATGCAGTGACGACTGGCCTGCTCTGTCTTAGGTACCACCGTCTCAGAGCGCCCTCGCCTGAGGTGGCCGCGTGTGCGACGACTTACGGCCTCATCAGAGGACGGCACGAGGGCCGGGCCGGCGTGTGCTGCTTTTCTCTTTCTCACTGGATCCCTCCCCAGAAGCTTGACAGCTTCCCAACATAAAAGACTTTATGGAGGAAATCAGCGATGATATTAATTTTTGATATCACATCATGAAACAGATCAACATAATTCAGTTACCATCGTCTGTAACAGTTACAGACTGTTCCACGTCCAGTGCTATCACAGGGGATACAGCTTCACAACGGAAGGAAACAAAGTGACAAACACGTCGTCTATAAAATGTGACGTCTCTTCATTCATGGCTTACCGAGTACCTATGTGCTAGTCTTGTCACCTGCTACAGACAGAGAACTAAAGAGAAAGGTGCTTGAGCTCAGGGAGCCCACGGTGCAACGGGGTAACAGCTGACAAGGACACACAGGAAGCACTCATGGCACAGGAAGCACAGAGCGTGTGGGGTATGACATTAACACACACCGAGGCCACCTCATCCAGACCAACAGGGACCTGCTAAAGTAGACAGTGGCAGAGCCTGTCCTTACGGGGCAGGTGGGAGCTGGCAGCCACAGGCACGGCAGGTGCACAGGAGCAGGAGGTACGCAGGAGGGGTGGAAGGGATTTTCCACCAAAAGCAGAAGTCAGTCTTCTGGGGTGCGGTGAGTGGGCCAGGAAGAAGTTTAGGGCATCGGCAGAGGATCCGTGGTTGTGGATACAGAGGAGGAGGGATGGGTGTGGGAGATACTGAAAAGTCTAATACAACTAACTGGATATCTTAATTAAGTAAACTGAAAAATAAAAGCTAACGAAGGCCAAATGTCCCTCACGCTGCCCACCAGGAGTGCACTTTCTTCCTCCTAAAAACTGCTGTGACAGTAACGCTAGTTCAAGTACGTTACCTGGTATTCTTCTGGGGAGTTAGCATAACCTGGCCTTCGGGTGTGATGTCGATAATACAATGTTCTGGAAGAATTCCCATTCCACACAGTTGGATATCTTGGGAATTTGCTGACCCTATCAATGTATGTTCCTAAGAAAGAATCAAATTCACTGATTAATATTGTGTTCTTACATGTACACAAACTGAAGTCACCTACACTGAGCCCTCATTTATTAATCTATTATCTTAGCTAAAAGATTATTAAGGAGGAAATGGAATGGTAAGGGGAGTCCTGGGCCTTCTCTGAAGTTCATTCTATAATTCATAGTTTCTGATAAGAAATAATATACTCAGTTGAGTTATACCTTTTAAACTTAAAGCTATCATTTTATATTCATGTCCATATGCATTCATTATTTTCCATTACAATCTTCATTCCAAGTATTTTATACTATTCTCAGAGCATAAGCCATGTGTCAATGATGAACCAAAAATATTGGTCTAAAAACTCCATTTACTTAAGTTGCACATCACTTACCTGGTCTCAAACAAAATGAGTCAGCTACAAAGATAAGAGCAATTCAAATATAAAGAGTTTGAAAAGATAAAAACTATTTCATGAATTTTATGGTCTCCCCCAGCCTCATAAAAGATGTAACAGATATGTTCTTACCTTGGACCCCCAACTACTCAGCTCTCTAAGCCTGTCTTTTTGGGAGGTAACTCACCTACCCTTAATGAACAAAATTGGCACCGTAAAAATTGAGCTCTCTCTTATGCATGTCAATATTTGACTGCCTGTGCATGATTAAATGTCAATATGAACTAGGATGTGTTCCCAGGCCACCTTCTCTTTTCACACAGCTACATTAGGCATCAGATATTAAATACTTTAGGCTTTGTGAGTCACATGCAAGTACTCAACTCTGCCCTTGTGCAAAAGCAGAGAACGCATAAGTGAGTAAGTGTGGCTACATTCCAATAAATTTTTATTTATGAACACTGCAATTTGAATTTCATAAAACTTTCATGGGTCTGAAATATTTTTCTTCTAACACGTAAGACAATCATAAACCATGTAAGATTTACAGGCCATGTAAAAATGTAAAGATAAACTCTTCCTATTGTGCTGTAAGTACAATAAAAATACCAATGAGGAAATAAAAAAAAAGAAACATCATAGGTCGGTATAGAGGATTATCTAATGAGTACCTAAATGCTGTGAAGGTAGCATGTAATGAAAACAAAATAAAGCTAAAAACAGGGACAGCACCTCAGTGTGTTTATGTGATACCTGGGTACATGAGTCTGAAGCGTGTTAGTCCCAAGGGTTCCAGGGTTATGTTCTGGAAAAGTAAGAGAACCACACCACTTGGAATTAGAAAGGAACTTCAGAGATGTTTTAATCCAGGACCTTCATTTACAGATGGGGTGGAAGTCATCAGAGATGTGGCATCACCTGCCTAGCATCTGTTAATAAATTAACTTCAGAATTTGAAGACAAAGAAATAAAAAACGCTCAGCCTCCAAATTCCTTCAACCCACATCATGGTATCACTTTACTGAAGCAAAAACTGTTCTTGGACTAAGATCATCCTTCTGAATGTGCTTTGTCATGAATATATCTTTGTCATGGGGTTAGCTCGGGCAGTTGAGAAATCCACACTGCCTCCAACTCTGCCAAGAGAGTTGACCACACAGCCTCAAACAGAACCCAAACACCTCCACGCGAGATGACCAGAAATACTTTGACTACGCTCCAAAAATCTGTAAATAGTTTCTTTGTTTAATTTTTAGTCAAGAACAGATATGAATCAGGGTTTTTCTTGGTGTGTGTGTCTGTGTGTTCCAATTTGAACTACATTACATCAGAACGAAAAAGAACTCCTAGTTCTGAGAAGTGAAAAGGACAAGATACGTAAGTCCTGTTCTAACACTGCACCTCCCTGGCATGTGAGTATCCCTGGCTGACACTGTAACTCAAAATCCTACCAACACTGTTTAGAAGCGCAATAAAGTGATATGATGATCCATCATTTTTTAATAGGCAATAGGCATATAAGGTCCCACATAGGGCATCAAACGAGAAAGTGCAATGTGCGATGTTTTATGTTTGTGTAGTGCTTCTGTTTATGAAGCGTTTCCATCTATCCAATCCTAACAGGAACCCGGTGAGGTAGCCAGAGACAACTTCCACCCATTTACACAGGAAGAACCTACAGACTGCACTGGGAGAGGGCTTGGCCGTGGACCAGAAAAACAGGTCACCTCCCTCCTACTGCAGTGTTGCTCCTGCTAGACCATAGTATCTGGGACACGCACACTTACAGTATATACTAAAGACCCAGCATAACTCACAGCGTTACAAAACACGGTATAAGACCCTGATCAACAGAGGGGCCTTATCAAAATGACACAAAGCAACTCATCCAGGATATCTTGATAAAAACTGAAACTAGCCGTGTCATGAATTCTTGAGTCTTTTTGGACATGAAATCACATGACTCTCTAATCTTAAAGCTGTTTCCAACTTGATTAACTCATTAGCTTTACTTTCCTAGTCACATGAGTTAAATCCACATATATAAGGGGAAAGACACCACGTCCCAGTGTTTGTTAACTGCATGTTAGAGTCTGAAAGTCCATTTGGAGCATTCCGCATAGTTTATGCAGCGTCTCAGGGCTCATGCTTATTCTAAAAGTTGTCTCTTATCTCCCCAATATGTCCCATGATTTATAGATTTCAACATGTACCAATATTTGCCTTTTCTTCTGTTCCATGCTCTGACCCTCTCAGTCTCCAAATGACCTACTCTCCCCTTTTTTTAACAGGTTGATAATCCAATTTTTTTATTTTCCTAAGAGTACTAGAAATTTAAATTTCATATCAAGTGGTACTAAGAACTTTACTTTCTTTAAACATTTCCTCTTATGAGCTAACAAACTGGTCACAAAAAGACACGCTTCACGTAAACGACAAAAGCTTTAGTCTACTGACTATACGAATCACTTAGTCTCAAAAGTCATCCTTTAAGGTTTAAAGTAATCTACTTAATTCCCCAGTACAAATCACATTACATAATGGTAGGTGAGCTATTTAACTTGTTGAAAGCAATATCAGAATATCGCTTTTTATATCACTAGGTTGGATGACATCACCCAAAGACTAAAAAGGGAAACTGTGCCCAGAAACCCACGACTGTTCTCCTTTCCAGATTATTCAAATGAAAACTATTTGCTAACTGGTTTTTTTTAATAAGCATGGCTCCTCGAGTTTAAAAAAGTACTGTGAAATATTATTCTACTTCACAGCAGGGAGCTAGCAGCAGGGCACGTGACCTCACCTTCAGATAGTACACCAGGAGTTCGTTCAACGCGGGGTCAGCGTTCAGGTTCACAAGGAAACACTTGTCATCCCCAACTTTGATTCCGGAAGACTGCAGAGATATTCCAAGGCTCTCGAGCTGTTTCTGCCTCTCCTGTAAATGCATTAGAGAAGTTAATTCCACAGCTATTGAGGCAGCAAGATATAAAAGATCTTACAATGTCAGAATAATTACTAGATAGCTTTATAGTTCAAATATGCTATCTTAGGATGTGGCATTATAGATTATGGCATTTTTCTCTTCTTTCTAAACTATATAAAATTGTTTTTGGTTAATTCAAATTTTATTCTGAAAAATAAAACCCATTACAAATAGCAACCAAGTACACTAGTAAGTTCTCAATTTTTGTTCTTGAAAATATCTGACATCTTGAAGTCATCATCTCACTTGACTCTGGATATATGAGCAAATGTGCGTGCCCTTGGCGGTTTTCAATTCTCTCTCCTGCCTGGCAACTTCAGTGACTCCCCAGCCAGGACAGAGGCCAAACTCCCCCAGTAAAGTTCAGAAGGCCCTGCAGCCCGGCCCATTTCCCCTTCGGCTTCATGTCTAGTGACTCCTACTTTCAAACCCTGCACTGCAGTTCCAAGGAACATGTTTTAGGTCCCTGCAAGCACTAAGAATGTTCTCCTTGCTCTCTTTAGCTTAAGGGATTTTATACCCTCTTGCTTCTCTCTGGAGCAGACTTGTTCTCCTATTTGGTAACTGTCTGTTCACGTGACCATTTCCCCCACACCAACTGTAAGCTGTGTGGCCGTGGGGTATCCTGTCCTATTCAGCGTTGTGTTTCCGGCACCCGGCACAGTGCAGGACGCACGGTAAGTAAGCACTCAAAACATCAGTGCTGTGAATTTATTGAAAATCTGCATATGCACTCAAGCACTATTTTCATAAGAATATGAGCCTTTCCTTTTTTGTCCTGCCTGCCTCTGAAACCACAGGACACACAAAAATGTATGTACATAAAAGGATACACATGGATCTCGAAACCCGATGCAGAATCGGGGTGAAATAGGACGTCTCTGACTATGGGTAAAGAGCAAGGAGTCATTGGTCACAGTCACCTATGATCTTTGATTCTGGGGAAAGACAAAGTAAGTTATTTAACTAGGACCACAGAGTAAGTCTGCAGCATAATCAAAATAAAGTAAGAATTTTGCTCTTTTGAGGCATATGATCCTAATTTGTATGGCCAGTGCAACTCAGCCAATACATTCCGCTGAGAAATACACTATTACTAAATTGGAAAGAGGATATTTTGGCCCTGAGTCTTTGAACCAAGTATCTCTTCTAACAAAAGAACTACAGAGTTCTTTCAGAAGTTTTGAGTAGCTTAACACTAGACATTAGAGTTTTCTGCACTCAATTCCAAGAAGTGATTATCCTTCATAAAGAACCATGTCCATAAAATAAGGAAAGTAATTCTAATACACCTTTGTGTGAGTTATCACTGTTAGCAAACTACTGATTTATGCTACTTCCCTACATATTTTTGTCACTTCAGATTTTATAGTGGTAAAAACACCACAAAATTTTTGTCTAAGACAAAAAAAAGGTATAATGATGGAAAACTGTCAATTGATCATTCCATTTGCCACCAAAAATTTTAAAGTTTTAAATCCTTTAAGAAAGCACAAATGTTTGCAACATCTAGGAATCAGCTCAGACAGTTGATAAGTATTATATGATAAGATATAATTACATTTACTGATATGTCAAATACTGCTTCTGGTATCAGGGATTGGTTAACTTTTTCTACAAAATGTCAGATAGTAAATATTTAGTCTTTGTGGGCTATGTGGCCTCTGTCTATTCGATTTTGCTGATGAAGCCACAGATAACACAAATGAGCACAGCTGTGCTCCCATAAAACTTTATTTACAAAAACAAGTGATGGATCTGGTTTAGGGGCACTGTCTACCCCTGATCTAACTCAAGGTTTATATTTCACCTCAGTGTGCATTTCTTAATGAGAACTTTTAAAACTGAGACAATTGGGTATAGTAGATAGGGTTCTGGAGTTGGAAAACAGTCATCTCGAGTTCTGTTTGTTTATTCAAAAATATTATTGAGCATACACCTAAAAACACTAACAATATATGTCTTTTTTTCTTGAGAACTTTACCAACTCATTAGGGACTAAAACTATACAAGGACAATTAAACCACAGTAAAGTACTGCACGGGTTAAAGGTCAAAGGGTGCAGACAGGCCGCGTGGGGACGCCACGGCGGGCGTGATCCCCAAGGGCCGGCACACTACGGGGAGGTGCGCAGGGCACCTACGGAGAGCCGGGCTGACCTGCAGTAGCCCCAGAATGATGCGAGAATTCCTTCAAAAAAAATTCACTGAACTCCATTTACCCAGAATTTCCAAAATTTGTCTGACCATGGACCATTCCTTCCCCAGGTTTATTAACATTTGTGGCTATACTGTCTGAAACACATTTTGGAAAATGGCAGTTTGGAATGGGCAGAAGTAAGCGATCAGGTTTTTTCAATGAGAGAGGGAAGAATTCCAGCAGCATACAGCCTGGGGGCTTGGGAAGGCAAGGCACAGAAGGTGGCATTGGATAAAATGGGCAGTGAGTGCCCTGCGGAGGGACACCTGAGAGAGGAAGAGAAAAGACACCAAAGCCAAGTTCCCCAAGTGCTGTTAGACCTACATTGCTTTGCATCCGCTCTATTGAGTTGCTATTGCATTGAATGTTTACTTTTGGAGTAGCTCAAAACGGCTCAGAGTAGTCCCAAATTGGACCATTATTAATATTACAATGACTGATAATTTATAAGAAATATAACCTGATACATGTGATGAGAAATAATTTATACACTGATGTGTTTTCCTCTCTGTAATTTGGGGGGGTATATTTTAAGATAAGCCAATGCAGGGATTCAGATAAAATAAGACCGGCCATGTGTCGATCTTTAACGAAACCGGGTGACAGGTATCTGTATATTTATTATACTCTAATTGTTCTCTATTTTGAAAATGTCCATAATAAAAATGTTTTTAAAATTGAATTTAATCCCAGTCTGCACTAATATAACATCCACTTTATGCCAAGTAATAGTACCATCCTACAAAATTTTTTTTAAAGATTGCTGACACTAAAAAAATATTTTTTACGTAAAAATCAATTGCAATTCTACCCTGTTTATCCTTCAAATTAATTTTGCAAAGTACAGATTCTCGTGGATTTTGATTCCTACTAATGGGGCTAGATTTGCCATCAGCAAAGCTAAAAATAAGAAAGGAACCAGAAACAGCACCTCCATCCCCAAATTGCCATGAGCTTCAATGCCTGTAATCAGCCAGAAAACACAAACCTGTGCGATTTCCTCCGTCTTCCTTAATTTCTCCTCCCAGGTCACAGTCATTTCCTGAATTAGCTTTTCAGATTCTTCCAGCCGGTCCTTTAGCTCTGGAGATTTCATTGCCTACAAGCAAAATGTTTACTTCATGAAATGTCTGGACGATGCTCTGAAGAAAGAATTAGCCACCTCTAAAAGGACAAGAGTAACAATCTGCGTCCTGTCAGCTGTAAGACATGCCCAGGTCTCAGATCCACCTAAAACATAACGATGGCCCCACACTGATCCCAGCACCCAGACTGCTGCTGAGAACCACAAACTCATCAGTTATACAACGCATGTTTGAGGGGAAGATTTTCAAACTTTTTCCTTTTCCTCCAATCTATTGTTAAGATCTAAGCACATTTAGGGATATACAAACATAAAGCAACTAAGGGTTTATTTTTTAAATCCCAATAAGTTATATATCTAGATAGTTATATATAGATATGGCTCATCCTAGTCTTTATTGATGACTTCAGGAATTTATTCACGCATGTGTAGACTAAATGTATACATGCTACAAATTGGATGGAGCTACTGATACCACAGAGACAGAAACAAAATTCAAAGAACCTTGATGAACTGTAACATTACCACTGTAAAACCAGGATAAAACTCAACAGGAAAAAATACGATCGAGATAACCATTTTGACCATGTATTTTACTGAGTTACTATCAGAAAACCAGTACAAGAAAGAAAGCCCTGGGAAAAAGCCCCAGAGTGCTGGGTAACTGTGGGAAGAGAAACACTAATTAAAGCAGGCATCCTGGATCTGGTATTTCATCCACTTTTACAAGAGAAAGAGCACCTGGCTATAGGTAAGACTTGTGTGCGTTTTCTAATTCCGTAGTGAAACAAACACCATCCACTATAGAATATACAGAAGACAGCTGAAGGAGTACCAATAAACACACAGGTACTCTTGTTGGAGTATTTTTTTCTATGAACATACTTAACCACAACATGAAAAAGCTGGATTATTAAGGCATGGGAGACCTCAAGATTTGCATTCTGACTTCCACCAGGTAATAAAGGAGAGATACAACAAAAATCCTGCTCTCCACCATTTTCTGCAGTTAAATTAGTTTATATCCACCTTGTTTCCAGTGTCTCTCTCTTTCTCTCCCTTATTCTATTATACCTCTTCTCTCGTCTCCTACCTGAATGGAAATGGACAAAAATGCAAAGAAACATGTTCTTGATTCTGTTAATTTCCTCCCATCCAATCCTTTGAACACCTATAAAAAAAAAATCTCTAAATTTCAAATGACAACCTTCTGTATTTATCGCTCATCTCAAATTTCTCTTCCTATAGGAAATTCAAATATCCTAAGTAGAGTCCTCATCCTTTACCGCCAAGGGAGAGAAAATTCAAGTTCTGGGTTGACCAGCTCCTCCCAGACGCCCAGAGCACCGCCCGGCTGCGCATCGTACCTCTGCTTTGGTCAGCTGCTCTCGGAGTTTCTCCACTTCTTCACGGAGATCCCGGATAATCCGCGCGTTCGGATCCTCGTTCACCACGGCATGGTTAACGATGTGCTTGGCTCGGTCCGCGTAGCGCAGGGTTGAGAGGGTTTCATCGTAGTTGTCAGCTGCCGGGCTCACGGCAGCTACCATGGCTGTCTTGCTGTTGCCTCCGAGACTGTCCTGCAGGAGGAAGGAAATCGAGTAGCATTTTAAAGTTGGAAGAAGCCGTCGTATGAGGAAGTGAAGTCAGAAAAGGCGAATCAACTTCCCCAGGTCAAACACGTTTAGTGACAAAGCTAAAATGCAGGTATGCTGACTCCAGTCCTGCGCTGTGTCTTCTCTGCCAAGCTACTTTTCTAAAAATAAAAAAAGGACGGGAGCTTTGGTTTTTGAGAAAGGACAGGGAAATGCAACGAAGCCTACATTTATTTCAATTTAATAAAAATTAATTCTAAGTCCATTTGTCCTCTTAAACAGGCAATGATACCATACGAGAGTAAAATGGATTTCCTTAAATGCCCAACACCTTCCTTCAGGGAACGAGGATGGTGTTAATCGACACCTGACCGAGGAGTGATTACTTAAACCTCCTCCACAACACTGTGTACTTGGGAGTCTCTGTTAAGCCTAAGTCACGGCTCAGCTGCTGTTACAAGCTCTCAGACACCTAGTAAAGCTTTTGAAACATAAGGTGCGATTATAGCCTTACGAGACAAGAAATGTGAAGGAACTTCATTTTCTTCCCTCGGATAGTACTTCGGAAACTACTCAGACAGGTTTCATGTTCTACACAACTGCTCCCACGGTTCAGACCAGGGTACTGGGAAGAGAGACGCATCTTCTACGTTCTACTCAAACTGGTAAGTGCAGTGAAACGGCTCTAGAACTCGCTTCCAACAATGGAAAAACCTGCCTTCATTTGAGAACAGTAAAAATGACGTACAACTCAGAATTACAAATCTAGACTTGGGACATCAAGCTACCCACTGGGCTGCCCACACAAATTAGGCTCTGTGTGGTCCACCCCGCAGGCAGCCTGTGACGGCCCAGCCATCCCGCCTTCTGGCGCTCGGACCCTAGTACCATCTTCTTGCCTTGAGTGCGGCCAGGACTTGCTATCGGCCTCTAATGAACAGAAAACAATGTCGCTTCTAAGAGTAGATTAAAAGAAGATAGCGGTTTCCGTCTTGGCTGATTCCTCTCGCTCTGGGGGAAACCAGCTGCCACGAGATGAGGTGGCCCTAGGAGAGTCACAGGAGTGGGTTTGGAAGCAGATCTATCTAGAGCCGCCAACAACCACGCAAGTTAGCAGACCACCCCGCGATGAGCCTTGCCGGGAGAGCAGCCCCAGCTGACACTTCAGCTGCAGCACCGAGAGACCCAGCCAGAACCACTTAGTCAAGCTGCACCCGGCATCCCGACCTAGGGAAACCGCGAGACAATGAACGATGGTTGTTTCCAGCTGTTACGGTCCGGGGATGATCCGCTACAGGCAATAGGTAACTACTCACACACTAAGACATCATTCCAGGCTGAGAAGATTTATCCAAAAAAACAAATGAATTGAACACCCTCTTTCAGTAACAGAGTATCACTGAATGACAGATTCTCAAGATTAGAGAGAATAATGGGGAAGCAACAGGAAATTAGAGCATGAGAAAGCTAAGTCTGCTTTTGGGCACTAACCTACAGAAAATTCTTACTTTTGAATATATAAAGTTTTCCCAATCTTAATATATCTATTACAAAATTTGTTAGAGCAATCTGATTTACACAATCTTTGTGCATACACTTTACTTAGTACTCAGCCTTTTGTATTAGTAGCCCCATTTTACTGATGAGAAAACAGGTTTGTTCTGTCAAAGGAGGCTAAATACTGCAGTCTGCCTAAAACTCCAGAACTCCAGTAAGTTGAACGATGTTCTAGCCCCGCTGTATTCTGCCTTCAAGTCCAATGATTTCCACTCCTTCCCTGCTGTCCACAATACGTACTTGGTAACACCGAGACAGTTCAGACCTGAGGATTAAGTAAGGGGACCTGACATCTTTCCAAATTATTTTGTTCTAGCATCAGGAACAAAATAATTCCCCAGGCATTGCTAACAGTTCCATAAAATCACAGACAACACGTCTGCTCATCCAGCCATTTCTGAAAGTCTGGTTTTCCAAAGAATACATAATTTCTTCAACATTATATTGTTGAAGCAAATACACTTTAATGCCTGACAAGGCAGGAAATAGAACTAATTTGGACTTCAGGGGGCAAAAGCCACGACTGCTTGCTTCCCTCTTCACTTCCAGACACTCATCTCAAATACCTGGTGCCTCGGATTTGGCCACTTTCAGAAAAATGTCATGAAGAGTCCCATGCACCCTGAGGAAATTTAAATGTGATATGAAAAGACTGCAGGAATTAAGTCTCACGCTGCAATTCAGTTCCCTAGCAGCACCATGCTGCCCTTCCAGAGCTGCTGCACACTGTCAGCCCACAGGAGCGGCAAACGCTATTGGGTGAAAGGGGATCTAGAACAATAACCACCAGAGGAGAAAAGCGTGTATATTGTGCTTCAATTTATGCTGAGAAAAGGAAACCTGGCAAACAACAAGTGCCTGGTATTTTAAAAGCCCTTATTCATGGAGCAACAATATACTTATGTTAAAAAATGGCCCCTTGCCTTCAGCAAAAAGGAAATAGCAACAAAAGAACTGGCACTCATTCAAGGAGAAAGTATAAAGTTTCTTGTTTACTCTTTAATTGTTTAATTAGGCAAATCAGACGAGCTTTGTTTCAAATGTAGCAACTGCAAATTAAATGGACGTCGGAAAGAAATTTAATTTTGAAAGTCGGAATTCTTAAAGGCTGAAAGGACTCTTCAAAGTCACGTAATCAAATTATTTCATTCCACAGATGAGAAATTGAGACCCAGGAAGGCTGACGTATCAAAGGTCAGACAGAGTGCTGGTTCAGAGCAGAGCCGAAATTATTCCTTCTTTCAACTCTTCATGGAGCTGACTACCTAGTGGGAGATGCCGAAGAGCAAATGCTATACGATAAGAACTAAAGTAGGGATAAATACAATACGGTCTGGGAAAGCAAAGATAGAGCTGAGAGCCGATTCTTAAAAGGTTAGGGAGACACCCAGAGAAAGTGACATTTGAGACCTAAAGATAAATAAGCACTACCCAGGTAAAGGAAGGGGAGACACAGGAAGGAGGGATTGAAGAGAGGGGAGGGGGGAAGAATGTTCCAAACAGAGTAGAAGTGAAATCCTAGAAGTATGACAGCACCCGTCACTTAGCCAGGATTTATAGCACCAAGAAGCAAAAGATGCACAAGAAAAAGGAGGGGTCAGATTATGGAGGGCCTTGTAAGTTACATTGTTAAAGAATTTAGACTTTATCCTAAGGGCCTGTGGACAGTCATTGAAGACACTTAAGGGTAAGAATATTAATTTAGAAAGATGTCACAACCTAACCATGGAGAATAAACTAAGAAAGCTCGAGGGAAGTGTCTGTCACCCAGGCAAGAGAGGAAAGCGCCTTCGTTAGGGAGGTGGCAGTAAGAATGACGAGAGCGGAGGAATTTGAGAGGTATTCATGACCGGAGCACTCATTACCGGAAAGAAGTTACTTGATGTTAAGAGGCCCACCTTTAGAAGGTTCTACAGGGAAGCAAACATCATCTCAATACGAAATCGTTCTCCACTGACCCACTGAACCTCCCTCGTGTGACGCCTGCTGTCTCCTCCCGGGGAGAAGAGCGCCCACTTCCAACCCCAACCAAACACCAAGAACAGCCAAAGTTTCTCTCACTCTTGGATGCTGCAAACATCAAGAGCACAACACGATTATAATGCAAATAATACCAAAAAAAAACCTTGTAAAAAGAAATTGCAAGTGTTATGAAAGATGAGTCCATTTATGAGTTCAATGGAAATTATGCTGGGGAACAGGAGAATCATACCCACGTTGAACACGGAACAGGGAGAGTTAGACGAAGAATTAAAGGAGGAAAAAGCAATAGGGACCAAAACCCACTTCAAAGGAGAATGAGCTGCACTGCCGTGGATTTGGAGCGGCCTCTGGGAAACCTGTGTAAGCTCTGGAATATGTTTTGCAAAAAATGCCCCTGTGTATGACCTTGCTGCAAAAGCCAAAGATGATATAAAAAGGGTCAGACAAGTTTTTGAGGAAAAAAATGACAAATACCCAGCAAATACTTGATGTATTTTTTAACCTAAGGATTAACACGTGGAAGTTGCGATTATAACCTAAATTAACTACACAGAAAATAAAGGGAGCTTTTTAAAAGCCCTTTTTGGTTTCATTCTTTAAGAACTAGGAATAGTTGTTTTTCATTACTTTCTATCAAAGACTGGTAAACATCCAGTGAGTCTCCTTCTAATGCCAAGGTAACCTTTGATAAGAAGAGCAAAGCACTGGCAAAAACAGGGGGGCAGAGAAGTCAGCCCTGAATGCCAGTCTTGATTCTGCCATTCATTAGCCCTGTACCATTGCCTCATCCCACAACCGGGACACCCCTGGTTAACTTTTTTTTTTTTTTTTTTAAAGAGACAGGGTCTCACTGTTGCCCAGGCTAGAGTGCAGGTGTGATCATAGCTCACTGCAGCCTTAAACTCCTGGGCTCAGGTGATTCTCCTGCCTCAGCCTCCCGAGTAGCTGGGACTACAGGTGTGCACCACCACACCCAGCTTATTTGTTTTTGTAGAGATGGGGTCTCACTATGTTGCCCAGGCTGGTCCCGAATTCATTACCTTTTGAGAGGTAAATGAGCTGATGTAGGTGAAGCTCTTGGCAGGCACCTGATTCCCCTGAAACAGGTCCTGCTGGCTTCTGGCCCACAGAGGCCACTCAATCATTACCTAGGCCATTTTCACTATGCCGATTAAATTATTAAGAACAAAAGATATTTCTTGTTGTTGTTGTAAATGGACTGAAGTAGCAACTAGCAATGATGAAACAAGGACAACATATGACCAGGAAATGTTTCTGTGGAATGTCTGAGGAAGAAATTAGTAACTTATCAAGATTTCTTCTGGAACAAAGCAAGAAGTGAGGTCTCAAAGTTAATTACTAACCCATTCCTTGGTAGTAAAATGTTTTGTAATACCCCTTTACAAGTGGTTTTTAATTATCAAAATTTGGTTATCGTTTTCTTTTAAATTTCTAATTTTACTGCATTTTGGCCAAAGGAAGTAATCTACCTGATTTTCTAACTGCGGCAAATTTATTCAATTTTAGCATTCCATTTAAGCAGAACTTGCTAACATTTATGTGAAGAATGCTTTCACTCGATGAAGGATGTTTTAATGCTGTGAAAAGATTTGCATTAAAAAGCTGACTACCAGGAACTCTTTAAGAGGATACAGAAACCGGGAGAAACCCCTACTTCCCTTACAAAGGCTGTTGTTGAATCATGTCAGCGACAAAGTCACCAACTGTGTGCTCTGCGAAGCTACTGGGGGCCCGCGTTTAACTCATCTTTATATGCTCAACCTCTAACATAGTAACAGGTTTTCAATAAATTCTTGATCAGTAAGAAAATAAGGCATCACAAAGCTAAACAGGGCACATAACATTATTTCTCCGTTTTGAAAAATGGAGTATTAGACAGGTAAAATGTTCTATTCAAGGTTGACACCTCTATCAGGAGTGAAATTGTCACTGTAATTTACATCCTCTAATTCCCAGCCCAGTACCCAATTCACACCACCTGACCAGGACTAGAGGGAACCTGGAAATAGTCTGTTTCCACCACACTCCTATTACAGGCAATCACGCTCTGCCACGGGCTCCATCACGAACTCGCGTGCTGCTACTGTGTGTGCACAGCCTGCGGTCCTACTGGACGCTGAGCCGGAGTGGGCCTGAGTGGCGTCGGCTTCCTCACGTCCTCCTGGCACCTCCTGCAGGCTTTGTCCCTTCTCGTTCCCCCTCTCTCATTCGCAGTGAATCAACTACTCAATCACTGACCCTGCTCTACCCTGTGTCCCCTAACACCACCTTCAAGAAGCTGAAAACAAATAAAAATTATCACAAGTAAAGTTAAACTGAAAACAAGGTCCAAAATGTCTTGACGTTAAGCAGAAAACAAGGTCTAAAATGTCAGCCAAACAAAAGGAGCCTGTGAGAAGGACGAGCCGCCCAGCCGAGTGTGCCAGGCAGTGGAAACTCCTTCTCCAAACCCACTCGGCCGTCAGAGTCAGCACCAGGTCCTTTTTCTACTCCCAAAGTCTCCCGCAGCAACTGTGGGATTCGGTGTGTGCCCAACAACCCCACTGCAGCCGGCCCTGGTGGTCGAGACGTTAACTGCCAGGAAGAAACTTACGCTCAATCCCCCAGAACTGGGCTTATCGGAAGGGTCTAATGACGATCAATCTGAGCACGGATGGCAAATGGGGACTGGAGGGGAGTAACAGTCTACTCTTTATTCTTCCTTCCCTCCACCCACCAGAAGTATGCCAGGGAGGGAAACGCACAAAATAAAACTTACTTTGAGCAGCCAAGTGAGAACGGAGTCACGATATGGAACAAATTTATTCTTGTTTTTGCCGGCGCTCTGATCTGCCAGGGCCGAGATAACCAGGCCGAGGGTGGTGAGGGACCTGCATGGTGCAACAAACCATGATGATTACAAAAAATGGAATGTGTCAATGTCACACGTTAGCACAAAGATTGAACACCAAGATGCCTCTGTGCCTGCATGCAAGCAGCAGCGCGGTTGGCACTTTGCTACCTGGCTGGAAAGCACACAACCCTCAGCAGCTGTTTAGAGTTGTGTCCCTCTAGTGCTACCTTAAGCAATAAAAATGCTGAGCCCACATTTCTTTTGGTAGATGAAAATGTGAGCTGTAAATCTTCAGGTCAAGATAAGAACACAGATACCAGATATTCTTAAGAAAGGAAGCTACAAACACAATATAACAATTAAAACGCAGTACAAGGCCAAAGTGATACATGCATATGGTTGGATAATAGCAAAGCATCTGGATGAAGCTTCTACAATCTCCAGGTGGCTACTGATGACTCCTACACGTCCTTCTCGGAGGCCCGAGGACAGAAGCGATTCCTACCCACAAGGAGGTAACAATTTAACTTGAGACAGAAAATATAACTGTATGAAGGGATTGGAACACAAAATATGACTTTATAAAGTGCTAGCTTCTGGGACGGGGACAAACACAACGGCAGTCATAAAAGGGAAAGCCAACGTGGCCGGTACACATGTCGTTTGTCCCAACAGCAACACACGGTGAAGACCAATGCTAGACCCCGAGACGCCAATCATCTCTGCTCTCCTACAGCCTGGACTGCTGGTCCCCACTGGAGGGTGACTGTGCCCCAAAGGGAACCGCATGCAACGTCCAGAGTCAGACTGTTGCAAGTGGGGGTGGGGGAAGAGGTGGCGGGTACTACCGCCACCTAGAGGCAGAAGCCAGGGATGCTGCTAAACATCCCGCAAAGCCCAGGACCACCCTGCGATGAAAAGTTACCAGACCCAGAATGTCGACAGGCCCACTGTGAGAAACCCTGACCCGACCCAGACTGTGCTCCTCGGCCCCGTCAGACACCCCGAGACATGAAATGGGCTCAGGCCTACTGAGGATACTAGGAAAAAAAAATCTAAACTATTCATTATAGCCTTAATTGTTCCAGAATCATTTTATTATTTTAATAACCACAGATGTTCCCCTATCTGGCTATTAAACCAATAAAGCTACAAATATAAGCTTCTGGGAAACCTACTTGTTGATGTTGCTGCCCTCCTTCAGCCTGTCGCCGGCAGCTCCGGTCTTTGTCGCTCGTTCGCTGCCGGCTAAGTCGACCAAGCTCAGTTTGCCCACCTTCTCCCCAGATGTCTACGAAGTGAATTGATAAACACTAATAAACAGTTAAAGAATACAGAAAGTCGAACTATTCAACCAAGTGGGTTTATGATCTAAATCCTTTAGTAAAGTTATTTACTGTTATTTCAAAATTATTTTCTCTTGCTATACAACACTGTAAGAAAACTATACCATTTAGTAACGGATACACACGATATTTATAATCCAGACAGAATGAAAGTTAATCATCCCAGAAAAACAGTGCCTCCAAAACGGGATGTTTGGAAGGATGCCCAATAAAAATTTCAGGGAAGTATACAAAAGTACTTAGGAGATATAAATTTCACTGTGATTGGAAACTATGCTTAAAATTTCATGAATATTTACCAATAATCCTGAGGAAAAATACCTGCAATTCTTACTGATGTAAAAAAAAAATTAATCTGAGTTTTATATAACAGAAGAATCTCTCAAAAACTCAAAACACTGTCTAAAGTTTTTTATCTTATTCATACATAATTCCCTTTTATTTCATAATTCTAGGTATTATATTTATATCTTTTTCTAGTTAGGATATTATAAATATATATACACATACATATATATTGATATTTTCCTTTATCAAAAATGCTCTATTATCAAATCATGTCACAGATATCTTATACTTCAGCAGCAATACAAAAAAATACAGGAAAACAATGCCAAAAACTGTAGAGTGGATCATTTTTAAAGCTTTCCTTTAAAACATACACTTATATTTCCATAAATAAACATGTTGCTAAGAAGGATATTCAGCTTCCCAAATCAAAAGTACTTTTTGTTTAAAAAAAGTCTGCAGTATGTTTTTTGTTTTATGCTGAAAAGGAAATAGCAAACAAAGAACTTTTTGTTGTTACACTAATCTTGCTGTGATGGTAAAAGGAGAAAAATATGCTTTCAGCCAATGACAATCCTGCCAAAATACAGCACTTTGCCAGGGCGATTATTTTAGCTTCTCGTGTTTGAAACTGATGCACTAGAGGTAGGCATCACAGCAAAACATGCAAACCTTGACATAAGAACAGGGAGGACATAAATGTATGGGTCAACAGCGAAATTTGCAATGTAGCAGAAGCACCTACATCTCTGACTCGGTTTACTCTTCACTAGATTCAAAACTAAACACTCTAGCGATTTTATAGTGCAATTGCCCAGTGTAATGTATTCCTTCTAATAATTAGCATTTAGCAGAAGGTAACACTGCAAAAGGCCCTCCACTGAATCAGCCGCAGTGCTAACACCTGCGCACGGTCAGCCGTGACAGGTACGGCAGACCCGGCTGTGCAGAGACTGGGGCCGGCAGCGCTCCACTTCTGTTCCCCCTTCCCCTCGTGGGAGACGGTGGGAGCTAAAGCCTACATTTCTCAGACTTCTCGGCAGCCAGGGTTCAGGATGTGACTGCGGTTCTGTCGGTCAAGTTCACTTGCTGAAGACTGGAAAGCAGAAGCTGAGCAGAGGGCCCCCTTGCCCCTTGCTGTTTTTCCTGCTGGTGAGCAGGATCGTGGAAATACGAGGTTTCCTATCCGAGTGTTCCAGCACATTCCCCAGCTTCCGGGGTGCTAAGAGGCGGCTGCATCGACAGAAGCAACTTCTTTATTCCTGCTTCCTGGATCACAGAGACGGGCTGTGCCTTGAACTCACAGTTCCAGTGGTGTCCCTCAGAGGCGGCACCGGCCCTGGTGGGCCAGATCTCTGTTGCTCTGGGAGTTGTTCCTAGAGACTCAGTCTAGAACTCCCTCCTGCTCGGAGTCCCGACAACTCCTATCATCAAACTCCCTCTATTAAATCCCTTTGTGTTTACTAGAGCAGCTTCCGTTTCTTGTCCAGAGTCCTAATTGACTAGGTCTAGTCAGAATTCCAGTCCCCACCCCAACCAATTCACTATACTCAGATAGCCATGACTTTAAGTCATCTAACACCTGAAGGCAAAAAGATAAACCACAATCAATCCACTTTGGAAATTGAAAAAGAGGTCATGCATCGGAACACCTACCCCAGACTTCACATCATAGAGAGTGTGCGTGAGAGTGATTTTGAAAACCGCATGGGATCGGCTGCTCTCCTCATTCATGTTGGTGGCAGCAACCGTGCGAGATTTGTTACCTTCAGACATCAAAGACTCAATATCCTAAGTGGAAACAAGTCATAGACACACATTTCGTTACTTGTGTGATAAACATTAAAACTCTGCTGTACTGTAAAATGCATTACAAGTTTCATTTAGTCAACATTTGGAGTTTACGTTTTGTTTTTCAATGGACCTTAAGCCCCAGAGAGTACAATAACCAATACTGTCACTGAAAACTCAAAGTATGTTATAGTAGGTACAGCTTTGACTCAGAAAAGTGTAGAAGCTACGTTTTTGGGTCACATAAGATGGACAAATACACCATGCCAATCCTCATCTAATTTAGAAATTTGAAAAAATTTAGTTTCTTTAATAAAGAAGCAATACAAGTTTATTGTTAAAACAAATTATACAAATAAGCAACAAACAAATGAAAACAACTTGTAACTCCTTCATCCAGGCATATCACTAACTACCACACCTTGGTGTGTATCTTACCAGACCTGTTGGTAAAAATGAGAACCTCAAGAAACTGATTTTCTGCAGATTTACTACTTGATTGCTGTTACTACTAAAATAGAGACAGTATGACCGGGCACGGTGGCTCACGCCTGTACCCCCAGCACGTTGGGAGGCTGAGGCAGGAGGATTGCTTGAGGCCAGGAATTTGAGACCAGCCTGGGAAACATAGTGAGACCCTACTTCTACAAAAAATTTTAAAAATTAGCCAGGTGTGGGGGCGCACATCTGTGCTCCTAGCTCTTTGGGAGGCTGAGGCAGGAGGATCATCACTTTAGCCCAGGAGTTCAAGGCTACAGTGAGCTATGATTGGGCCACTGCACTCCAGCCTGGGTAACAGAGCCAGACCCATCTCTTATTTAAAAAAAAGAGAGAGAGAGAGACAGACAGAGACAGAATAATGCAACAGAAAGGTCATGGGATATTCATTTTCCAAAATGTTATAAGCTCAGTTACTTAACCAATCTGGATTTTAGTTGCATTAATAACAATTCAGAGCTATACACCATCTCCCTTACAAAGATTTGACTAAGGAACAAGAAAGATGGTATGTGTGAAAAAGTCGAATAGTTGCCTCCCATTACCCAGTCTTCTCTTCTTTTCAGTAAAGGGGCCCAATCTTTAACTGAGCACACCGTGGCAGAGCTGAGAGACTACATTTCCCAGATGGCCTTGCAGCTCAGTCTGGCCACATGACTAAGTTTTAGCGAATCAGATTTGAAGTATAACAGGCTATCTAGGAATACCCCTTAGAGGGAATAGGCATGCTATCACATGTTGGTTCTAAGAGCCACCGTGAACTATGAGCCTGTGGGTACACGTCTCTCTGTGGAGCGCTCGAAGGAATCTAGGTCCCCAGTAACACCTAGGGACCCACAATACCAGCCCTGTAGAGTCTACCTTCACAGTTCTTTCACATGAAAAGTCTTGTTTAAATCACTATTCATTCTTTGATTTATTCGTTCGAATGTATGTTGAGTGCACCTACCATACGCCAGGTACTTTCTAGACACTGTAGACATAATGAACAAAACGGATAAGCCATGTTTCAAAGAACTTAAATCTATTATACTTTTATGCTATATGCAACTGAACATTATCCTGACACATATATACAAAAAACTTTGAAAATCATAGGATTTTATTTTGCTGTATAAACGAAAAAGAATAATGTTTAAGAAAAAATTCAACACTATAAAAAGCCTCAAAGTAAAAACATAAACTGCAAAAAGAACTGTAAGTAGGCCACAGAATGGAAAAACAGTAACAAAAAATAAAATTCACAATTTTCTAGATCCATTCCAAACCTATTTTAGATCCACTAAGTCTCACAACCCTGAGGCTTATTTAAAAGCTTCATCCTGTGTAGCTTACATTTATTCACTGGTCTTTTTAAGATTTTTGTAAAAAGTGATTTTTATTAAGTAATGCTATTGTAAATTTTTAAAAATATTAACAAATAAAACAAAAAAATATTTCCTGCACTAAATTTAAGTATTTCACATAAAAAATGTTGTTACCTTGTAGCTTGTGACAGCCAGCTTAGAAAGTCCATCGACATAGGGTCCCAACACACTATGTTCTCTGACTTTCAACGTCTGACGGCTTCTGTTCATGAAAAACAAAGACACAATTTTTTTTAACAATAACCTGTTTTTAAAAGGACTCAACTGTGCCCCATAAAAATGTATACTGAATTCAAGAAAGACTCCAAACAACTACAGCCAGCTGACTTGATCCCAGAAGAATTTAAACCAAACTTTAAAATCTTCACTGGAAAGAAAACTTCATAATGTGGTAAAACATCACATCACTGAAAAGGGTACACTGTGGGATGTCTATGCACTACCCAAGAATGCAGACTCAAATAAATACCAACAAGCTACTTGTCTTGCACAGCTCAAGACAAAGAGCAGAAACTCAATAAATGTTAACTGAGCAGGAAGGAAAACTACAGACCGATCTCAATCATGAATAAAGACAAACAGAAGACAATATCTAACAATGATTTAAAAACAGAAAACTGGGCTTATCCCAGGGTTGCTAGGCTGTTTTAACATTAGAAAAAAACGATTCACGAACTTTTATCACATTGCCAGACTAAAGGGAGGGGGAAAAAGTATGATCATTTCAATAAATGCATGAAAAAGGATGCAATAAAATTAAAACTACTCATTCATAAGTTAAAACAAAATAAACCTCTTAGCAAACAGGAACTGAAAAACCCAGTAAAGGGCATCTGAGAGAAATGCAAAGCATATATAGCACACTTAATGATATAAACCAAAAATAGTAACAACATTTGTTGAGATGTTGGTCAAAGGGTACAAAGTTTCAGTTAAGAGTAAGTTCTTGAGATCTATTGCACAGTGACAGTTAATGTGATGCATATTTCAAAATTGCTAAGAGATTTTAAATGTTTGCACCACAAAAGTAGTATGTGAGGTAATGGATATGGTAATTAGCTTGATTTAATCATTCCATAATGTATACATGTATCAAAACATCACATAGTACAATTATTATTCCTCAATTAAAAATAAAATTTAAAAAAAGAATATTTATTGTTCTGAGGGGGAACACACACAGTTGATGATGAGAATTCAGGTGATTCTTATTTTATGCTCTTTGATTTATCTGTAGTTTACACCACGAATGTGTGTTTATTTTGAACTATACAGAATCTTTCTTTTCTTTTCTTTTTTTCTGTTGTTGAGACAGGGTCTCACTCTGTTGTCCAGGCTAGCATCCAGTGGTACAATCATAGCTCACTGCAGCACCAAACTCCCAGGTTCAAGCAATCCTCTTGCCTCAGCCTCCCAAGTAGCTGGGACTACAGGTGCACACCACCACACTCAGCTAATTTTTCTATTTTTTGTAGAGAAGGGGTCTTGCTATGTTGTCCAGGCTGGGCTCAAACTCCTGGCCTCAAGTGATCCTCCCACCTCAGTATCCCAAAGTGCTGGGATTACAAGCATGAGCCACCATGCCTGGCCTTGTTTTTTAAAATCAATAATGAATTACAATGCTTAAAATTCTTTGGTTGTTCTTCAATGCCTACTAAATAAGGTCCACACTCCTCAGCTTGATATGTACATTTATATACATACGCACACTCTTTTGTGATCTGCCCTTGTCTACCTCTCCTCACTCACCTTCTCCCAATCCTCGCCTTGGGTCAGAATGGATTTACATATATCCATTCTCTAACAGACTTTGGGCCCCAGAACAGCAAGAACGATGTCTTACAAATCTTGGAGGCTGCAGTTCCCAGCACGATTTCTGGCAAAATGAACGAACAAGCTTGCAAGTGAAGAGAGACCAAGGTGACGAAAGGACCCCACGTGTGTCGACTTATGTGACGGGAGAGGGAGCGCCAGCAACAAAAGGCAGGAGGGGAAGGAAGAAATGGTGCCAGCGAAGGTATGAAAAGCACAGCCAGCACAGAACCTGACACCACCCCCGAAAGCTATTATTATTTGTAATAAAGCAAGTGGAGGTACTGATGGCGAGATAATGAACAGCTACAGGATAACCTTTCACGCAAGCAGCAAAGTCAGAGAATGAGGAAATGACTCAAACCTAAAATGTTCATTGTCCTCCAGTGTACTGACTTTAACTTAGTGTGTTCTAATGATTTGGAGTCTAAAGCACCCTAGGATAAACCACTAAAAAAGTCACTTATTACTATTTAACTGCAGATAAAGTAGATAATGTTCTAAGACCTCCAGTGTATCATCCCGACCTATCTTCACGGCAGCCCTGAGACCCTGTGTAATGGTGTCATTCCCCTCTGCACAGTGAGGATGGTCGTACGGAACTTGCTTAGTGGGTGACAGGCTGAGGACCTGGCCCCAGAGCTCTGTGAATGCAAAGCCCGTGCTGTTCATTACTAACCTACACACAAAACAAACATATGGAAAACTACCAGACTATGAACACGTGTAGATAGTCAAGTGCACGCTACTCCACAAAAGCACCGTGGAATGCGCTGGGGTACAATACTGAGCAAGATGTCGGACCCGGGCCAAAACCTGCCCATCTCTGGCCTCCCTTTGTTCCGTGTTGACTTCCGGGCACACTACCTGCCAGCCACACTGAGCTGCTGGATCCCTCTCCAAACAGGTGACTTCTTCACACCTCTGTGCTTGGCACAGGCTGTTCCCATGCCTGAACGGTTCTCCCTTAACTTCTCAGCAGACAAACTCCTACTCAGCGCAAAATTCACCATCTGTGGAATATCCCCTTCTGCTCTGGGCAAGGTCATTCCCTCTTTTTCTCTATCTTGTAGGAGCCTCTTTCACAAGTTAAAAGTAGATTGGATTGGATTGTAATTGTTTGCTTAGAAAAGTCTCATTCCGCTCACACTGTGAGCTCTCGCGCTGACCTGCACAGAGCCTGGCACGTAACGATCACGCGACAAATGTTTAAGTAAAGGTTGCAGAGAAACGCTTCCTGTGCCCGGCCTGGAGATGATCATCTCTGTCAAAGAAAACCGATGGCAGTGAGGAGCTGAGGGCTGTTTTCTCCTGACCGAGCACTGCTACGATGCATCGTCTCTAAGATCGTCCTTCCTTGGTCACCCTCTTCATTCAAACAAAACCAAACACCCTCTCGTTGCCCCCAAACTTTACGCGAGCCTCAGCTCCTCTGGCCCTGTGACCCGGCTAATATTGATGTTTTCACATCAACAAGCCACCGGCTGCAGTCATTATCTCCATCTCTTTGAACTTGAAGAACTGTCTGTGCAATGAACAGATTTCCCCAGATATCTCCCCATTAAGTTCAGTTATGGCTGTAGAATGAGAACAGCATTTTTTGTCTTTTTTTGTTTGTTTGTTTTGGAGACAGGGTCTTGCTCTGTCACCCAGGCTGGGGTGCAATGGCCTAATTACAGCTCACTGCAGCCTTGAACTCCTAGGCTCAAGTGATCCTCCTGCCTCAGCCTCCCGAGTAGCTGGGACTACAGGTGCACACCACCACACCCAGCTAATTTTTTCTATTTTTTGTAGAAATGGAGTCTTACTATGTTGCTCAGGCTGGAGGAACAGCATTTTTGAAGGCCTTGTAACACTCCTGAGCCTCACCTCTTTCAAAGTCTATGCCATGAAATCAAGAGTACTTTTTTTGATTCTGAGAATCTTTAAAATTAGTTATCCTAAAGACCAGGTTTCATAACTCTGATTATGTGTCTTCCTCACTTCACAGCCTACAACTGCAAACAAACAGCTAAGTTCCACCTGAAATTTCTTGATTAAAAACAAACAAACACAAAAACAAACACACACCAAGACTGGGCATGGTGGTTCACACCTGTAATCCTACCACTCTGGGAGGCCAAGGCAGGAGGATCACTTAAGGCCCGAGTTCAAGATCAGCCTGGGCTACACAGCGAGACCCCATTTCTATAAAAAATAGAAAAATTAGCCAAGTGTGATGACATACACCTATAGTCCTAGATACTTGGGAGGCTAAGGCAGGAGGATCATTTGAGTCTATGAGTTTGAGGTTGCTGTGGACTATGATGATGCTACTGTACTCTAGTGTGGGCAACAGAGAGCCTGTCCCCCTCTTAAACAAAACAAAACTAATTGTTTAAGGCTACCAGTTATGCTGATAATAAACAACTAATTTTCACTACATATTTCTTATTTGTGGCTTTGGATGAATCTGAGAAAGGCAGTTCTGTGCCTTCTCAACCGCTCCTCTCTCATACCAGCCCTAAGTTCAAAAGTCCAGAATTAGCTGCAGGTAAACTAAAAATAAATTACAAAGGCAATAACTAGACGATTCTCTACTAGAGCTGGACATAAAAGTTTCCCTTAAGCCAATTTATGAAGTCTGTTTTAGTCCATAATGCTAAAACACTGAAGTATTAAAGTTTTTTACCCTTTGGGATCAAGGAGGTCTCGGACTTTTTCATTATAAATTTCCATGTAGGACACTTCTACTTTGAAACTCTGCTCCTCGTTCTCTTCTTTCTGAGTTCGTTCAAAGAGCCCACTGCAAAGTCTTGGGATTAGTCCAGGTTGGTCAGCTGTGCCCATCATAGTATAAGACTTTCCAGACCCTAAAAAATGAAAATCAGAGTTAGCACTGTCTCTTTGTGAAATTTAAAAACATAATCTCTCTTTCCATTGCTCATAATAAATTGTTAGCACTTAGCAAAGTGCCCAAAATACAGTCAGAAATATACCCAAATACAATGATGAGAATAAGGACAGAAACTTTCCTATTGCACATGTGAAAGTCAAAAGTAAATGTCCTTTAGAAAGAAAAAAACCTTCATTAGTCACCTTCATACATTAAAAAAAAAAACCCACCTAAAACAACTGAAAAATAGGTTTGAAAAGTTTTCTAAAATAATCTGAGAAGATTCATATGATTAATACCATAGTAACGTCTCCCAACCACTAATTGTAGCACAAAAAATACAGGTTATTCCTCAGGGCCCCAGAGCAAATTAACTTACTACCCCCTGGCATTAGTGTGCAAACCAAATAATAATCATTTCTAATGTAAAATTATTTTGCCCATTGTAATAAGAATATTCATTAAGGAAAATTTAGAAAACACAGGAAAACAGGAAGGAAAAAATTAAATCACCATAGTGCTACCATTGGGAAACAGTAACTATTGACATTTAAGTATAATTCTTTCCTTTTTTAGTGGCAGAGATTTTGTAAACATGCTTTGAACCATACAGGTGGCTGCTTTTGTCACGTGGCACTTTATTATCATCATAAAACCTAGAGCTAATGTACCACTCCCTACGTACCAGGCCTTTTCTAAACTTTGCCACATTAAGTCATGATGACAACCCTGCAAGGTCTCTAATTATCCACCTTTCCAGATAAGGAAGCTGCAGGGCAGGGGTGGAGGAGTGCGGGTCTCCCTGCCGGCCAGGGGCAGCGGCAGGCCTGGGGCTGGCACGGCCTGGCCCCGGGCGCTCTGTTCTTTCAATGACTACATGTGATGCTTCCCGAAAACATCGCAAACATTTTTCTGAGAAGAGCATTTCCAACTGGACGAGCTACATGCTATACTCTAGCAACTAGTTCACTCTAAATAGATGTCCTTTCCTTGGCCACAGAGTTACAGAAGCCAAAGAACTCCTTATCTGTCATAACCAGTAAGACAGAAACAAGCATGTTTTTTTTGGTATTTTGTTTGTTAAGATCCTTAAAGCCTAAATAAGAAAGACATATAGGCATGGCTAGTAATAAGTTCAGCAGTCACAGCTCTGTCATGTATTTTTAAAAAACAACTCTACCAATGCCTTGTGAGAAGGTAAGTAAAGAAAAAGGACCCTAATGCTAATTTTATCATACCTTCTTAAAAAACTTATTGCCTAATGTCATCATCTATAGTACTGTCTGAAAAGGAAAATAATAATAACAAAGAATACATTGGCAGTATGCTACTCAGTACACATGGTTCTATTTTCTCTCTCATTGATAGATATTTGCTTGTGTTGTTTCACCCTGGTTAACATTACCAGTCTGTCCGTAGGCAAAGATACACGCGTTGTAGCCGTCAAAAGCATTCTGAAGGATATTTTCACCAAGGCACTTGAAAACATCATCCTGACCTGAAAGATGAGAGAAAGGAGGATATTTCAAGCCAAAATTCCAAATGAACAATTCGAAAATCAAAAAACAAATAAACAAAAATCTCAAAAATGTACAATCCGCTTATTTATCTCCAAAGATTATTTTTAAACTTGACGAATGTTTCCAAAGGCTTATGCCCCTCAGGTTATGTCCGGTGAGCACATGAGGCGAAATTAGCAAAAAGTTCCCAATAATACATATCGAATAAACACTGACCAAGAATCCCCTGCAAGGCAGAGAGCCAATGAGCTGCTTATTTTATAATCAATGATTACAAATACCTGAAATTTGTACTTGGGACCTAGGTGCACCTATATTTATGCCTATGCACCACTCAGCCAATGCTTGTATTCAGTGGGTACTAGAGTTCAGAACAAACATATATACCAATCTCATCTCTCCTTTTACTCAGTGATAATTTCTAATTACAGAATCTGGAGAACATACCAGTTAGGACAAGCTTCCTTCAGCTTTTAATCACAGACATAAATAAGAGAGTCAAGTTCTCCCCACCAGGCCAAATGAGATGTGCAACAGTCAATAATCAAAGGTGAACCTGACAAGTCATCTAACCCCACTGAGTCTCAAATATAATATGGAAAAACTGCATGTTTGTATGTTATGGCAATGGTATTGCACTACGTGTCACTTCCTAGGTAATTCACCAGCTAAATTTCTCATACTCCTGATATCAGGGCATCATTGGGCCGCCTACATCAAATGAACCTTAATTTGTGAAACAGCCATAGTATTAATCTTTCTCATAACAGAAGCCAAAACAACATGATGCTCAGTATTTAAAGGAGATTGCTTAGAAACAGGTGACATAGGTGGTTAGGAATAAAGAAAATAAAAGGTTCTCATTGGAGTCCTAAACTTGTGGTAAAATGGGGCTTGAGACTGTTGTCATTTGGAGGAATAACAGAATAATAGACTTTGAGAGCAAAAAGGAAATTAAGAGAGAATATGGCATATTCCTCTCCATCAAAGAGGGAAAACTGAAGCTCTGATAGGTGAAGTGGTTCACAGGAGGTCTCGGAGGTGGCGAGAGAGCTGGGACCACCGTCTGGGGCTCCTCCCTACCTGGCCAGTGCTCGACTTTCACTGTGCCTCGCTGCTCTCTAGACCAGTCGCAGACATCCAGGGGGGTGTAAGTGGCAACTGTGAGCTTCCGGTCTCATGTACGGGGTGTGTGTGTGTGTGTGTGTGTGTGTGTGTGTGTGTGTGTGTGTGTGTGTGTGTGTGTGTGTGTGTGTGTGTGAGAGAGAGAGAGAGAGAGAGAGAGAGAGAGAGAGAGAGAGAGAGAGAGAGAGAAATAACCCCCACTGTGTACCTCATTCATTTAATTTTATCATCTTATACCAAGAACGGCACATGTGAATCTCCCAGTTTCCAATCAAGGTAAAAACCCTAATAGCAAACACTAGAGGAAGTTGTCTGTACAGTCTCTAAAGTTACCCCCCAAAATGCTACGATAGTACGCAGAACAAACACTGAAACACCTGTTCTATGCTATCAGTAGCTGACAGGATGCCGGACTCTATTACCTGCATACTTTTCTCGGACAGATTCATCCATAGACCAAAAACAATGATCATAGGCAAATACCTGTTGAAAAATGAACATAACAGTGTGTTAAGAACAAAACCTTAAAATTACTTACGTTATAATAATGTCATAACATTCACAGACTTGTTCATAATAGTGAAATAAAAACAACCTGCTGTCATACCACAGGGATTAATTATTTACATGTAGCCTTTTAATGACAACAAAACACCCTATAGGTGATATTGATCTGTGTTTTACATGGAAAACTATTAATATTTGCAATGTTACATGAAAGAAAAACAGGTTACAAAACAATGTCTAATGGTTAAAATACACACACAGCTTTATTTATAAAGTTTATATTTGCATGGTGAGATTAGTGATCTTTGTTTTCTTCTTTATGCTTTTACTTTTTTTCTATATTTTTCTTTTATAATCAGAGAAAAAGATTTTTTAAATAATAAAATTTAAAGATGCTCATAATAGTATATTGAAAATAGCTAAAAAATAGCAGAATGTTTAAACTGTAACACACCTATGTGCAATATTGCATAGATTTAAGGGGATAGAAGACTTATTGACAAGAAAATGTTCATGTTAATGAAAAAGTTATGGAAATCTGGAGCACGTTTCCACATCTGCAGAGAAAACTATGTGCATAAAAACAAGAATATGCGTTAACAATGCCATGGGTGGGGCGTTACAGATGATTTCTGTTTTGATCTTTTGCCTTATGACTACTTTCTAAAATATGTACATAGTTCTTTTGTAATCTTTTGAAAGTTTTTTTTCACTGATTATATCTTACATTTTTTGGATTCCTAATAGTTTATGTCAACTTGCCTGTGTTTTATGATTTAATCTCTTTAAGGATTTTCAACATAATTGTTTTAAAATTCATCTCAGTTTCCCTTTCACCACTCTCCCACTTCGGGCGCTGCTGCACTTCCCGGTCATGTTTACTTGTCAGTCTGTAAGTGCATCTTAGTTAGGAGCGCTCATTTTATGGTTGACATGATCACTTACTCTTTCCTCTCCCAATGGCCACCTTTCCATGACAAGTTTATGTTGTCATTTCCGTTACTAAAGCCCAGATTTTGGTTTTCCCAAGGCCCAACGTCTCTGCTCCCTCCTATTAACCTATTAACACAGACATTAGCTCAATACTGATGGTTTCCAAAAATCATTTTTTAAGCCTCCATTCATGGAGCAGCCTCACCCACATGGTGAGCTTGACTCCAACCCTCAACCGCACGTCAGGGCACCCCCTAGTCTGCAAGAGCTGAACTACCCATCACTGCCGAGAACCTGGCTCTGACTCCGAAGCCCAGTAACCATGCTGCTTCGGCCCCAGCTACTGCCAGTCCCTGCAGCTATATATGTCGTGTGTGAGCATGATGACATGATTTTAATATTTTAAAATATGCTATGAGTTTGGAGTTGGCAGGAGAATATTTCTTCATGAACTCACAAGGCTACCTGGACCAGAAGTCTAAAAGTTAATTTTTTTAAGAAAGAAATTTAGATTAAGATGGTCACTTAACTATGCATGCCGATATCCCCCTCACCTAAAATTAACTCAAAATAATGTGGGGGATGGGCCAAAAAATAGAAAGAAGGAGGAGGAAAGGAGAACAAGTCTTTGAAAGCACACCGTGCAACTGAAGGCGGTGGGGGCTGCAGGAGATCGCAGGCTGCAAAGGAAGTGAGCAGTTCTGGAGGTTTCCAGGAGGACAACTGAAGGGCAGAAGGATCAGAACAGCCAGAGGGGAGGCAGGCTTTCCAGTGGGGCAAAGCAGGAGCTTGAGGGCTGAGGGCTCCCAAGAAGAGGCAGGAGCCCGGGAGAGATCCGCCCAGCTGCAGCACTGTGCGGTAGGCCACTAGGCCTCCACATTTTCCTGAACTAGACACACGTCTATTGACGGTGGTGGCTCACTGTGTTAGCTGTTCTCAAACAGGGGGAGGAGCAAAAGGAAGAAGATGGAAGAGGATCCCAAAGGACTGGGTGTCAAAATGTCAGGGAGAGGCTGCTTCTCAAACTCCAATTGTCACCCACGGTGAGAATTACTACAGCAGAGTGAGATTAAATAAAACGTGAAGTTCAAATGAAGTTTCTTCTGCTCCAGCTCCACCTCTGGAGCAGATTTTAACAATTTTAGTTAGTTCTGTTCTTAACAAGGCTAAGTAGAAACCATCCTGATTCCTTTCTTGTAAGCTGAGCTCCCACTTCCAAAGTCCCATCACCATACAGATATACAGTTGTCCCTCAGTGTCCAAGAGGTGTTGCTTCCAGGACCTCCTGCGGGTACCAAATCCACACATGCTCAAGTCCCTTACATAAAATAGAGTAATATTTACATATAACCTGCACATCCTTCCGTACGCTCCAAATCATCTCTAGACTACTTATGATACCAAACACAATGTAAATGCTACGTCAATAGTTGTCATGCTGTATTGTTTTTTATTTGTATTACTTTTTATTGTTATATTGTTATTTTTCATGTTTTTCCCCACATATTTTTGACCTGTGCTTGATTGAATCCACAGATGCAGACCCGTGGATACAGAACCTGTAGGTACTGAAGGCCAACTGTGTATTTATCAGAGATCCAGTTCTACATGGCACTCTCCTCTCCACTAACATTGGCCATTTTCCTTGTCTTTCTTTTAGGGACTTCTTTAACAACCACATTTCTTATTCCCAATTCAAGTAGAGAAGCTATCACCAAAGTAACCGTAACAACAGCTAAAACTGTGAGCGAGGTGCTGTTCAAAAGAAACTGAGTAATAAGGAAATTAAGTACCTTGCAGCTAGTAGGCGGGAGACCTGGGATTTGACCCCAGCTCTGGAGCCACTGGTCCGGCTCAGAAGCCCATGCTCTCTCCACCAGGCTAGACCAGCTCTATCCCCAGTTATACGAAGGTGCCACAGCCTGGCACAAAGCTGAGGACTAATAATACTTCGCTCTTATTACTAACAGCACTAAATGGTCCTCTTCATTTTTATAAATTTTATAAATTATTGTAGATATCTTCCAGCCAAAGATTTCATACAGCAGATAAGCCCTTTTCTAAATAAACATTATTCCTTTGAATGTGTTAAAATTTTTTTTCAATTAACAGAGAAGAAATACACATTCACCGTAATAAATCCAAATAACAGAAGCACAAAGTAAAAAATAAAGGTCTCCCCCTCACCAAGAACACCTCTCCCTGGAGGTGAGCACCTGGCTGATAACGTGGTGTTTATCTTTCCACGCTTTTTAATCAATACATTTTCTCTAAACATTAGGACACAGCTGAATTAAATAAAACATGATCGGCTTTTAAATCATCACCTACAGGTGCCCTCACATCTTTACCACAATCTCTACCCTCTGCTCCAGGAAAAACAAGAAAACAAAAATAACCCAGGACTTTCCCATAGAAAAGATGAGGTAAAGCTTACGAATATAAAGAAATCAATACCATATTCAACTATTTTTTAAAAAAGTGATTCAGAGTCTCAAACAGCGATGTCTGTATGTATTTTAGCAATAATAACAGAGAACGGAATTACAATTCAACCACAGGCTCTAAAGCAAAAACAAAAGCCCAAGAATGGAGATAAAAATATGAATTTCCTAGAAGTTCCTAGTCACTGCAGAGAATAGTCAATTAAAAAATATAGGCTTGGCGTGGTGGCTCACGCCTCTAATCCCAGTGCTTTGGGAGACAGAGGCAGGAGGATCACTTGAAGCCAGGAGTTCAAGACCAGCCTGGGCAACATATTGAGACTCCATCTCTACTAAAAACAATAAAATAATTAGCCAGGTGTGGTGGCATGCACCTGTAATCCCAGCTACTTGGAGGCTGAGGCAGGAGGATTCCTAGAGCCAAGGAGTTTGACGCTACAGTGAGCTATGACTGCGTCCCTGTACACCAGCCTGGGTGACAGAGTGAGACCCTGTCTCAAAAAAAAACCAAAACCAATCAAACAAAAATACAGTCCTTGTGCCCATTTGAACATGCCTATAAATTCCTAAGATACACACTTAAAAAGTAGGTGGGAAAAAAAAAATCCCTAAGAAACAGGGGAACTAACCCATCCCATGGAAGTTTCTTTAGAATCTGGGTTCAAATCTGAGATCAAAGCACGCTCCCTTGAGGAGGCTGTGGGCCCGAGCAGGTTTCTGTTGGCCGGGAATGCCTTCCCAGCTGTCTCGGAACGAGGAGGATGAGTCGGCCTAGCACAGTTTGACCACAGTCTGGAACTACCAGCTTTGAGCCAATCTATGGCACAAAAGGAATCTGTGTTGTAGTTGCTAGGAGACTGGCCAAAATTGGTCAAAGCGCAAATACAGCTTTTCCATAAACCTCCAGCCCCTCCTATGCCAATAAACAGCTTCAGATTTGTGAGTGGTCAGGGAGCTTACATGACTTTTATAAAACAAAGTATTTTCACTTTGAGAAGAAAACTTCCAGTAGTTCAAAAATATGCACATAAGATCTTTACAAACATCAAATAATAAACCAAATCTCTTACCTTTGGCTGGCCCCTGAGTTCCCAAAAGAGAAGTCATCATTGACATGAACAAAAAGGGGGAAAAAAAAGAAATATAGTTTAGAAGACTCTTTTTGAAGGTAAAATGTAATAAACATTATATAAATTTGCAATGAGAATACCAAATATTATCTTTGAAACCAAATACTAATTTAAAGGATAAGTTAATGTCTATTAACTAGCAGGGTAGGCTGCTAACTATAGAAAACCAACTTGTGTCTCTCCAGCAGAAGAAAGACTATCTGAGCACCGGACAATTTAAAAAGTCCTAATATTTCTGACTTATACATTTTGCTTTTATCCTTGTGTATGTCTTGTAAATATTTTTTTTTAATCTTTACTTTTAATCATCTGATTTCACTTTCAGGTAGTTTTCTTTGCTTTGATAAAGCAGCAGCTTACTCTCTTATCTATACCGGCCCTCCTACAAAAACATGAATTCTGAGTTGGTTAACAAAAAAAGATTAAATTAAAGGTATAATCAATTTCTTGGTGCCAGTGAGTTACTACAGGTTGAGTATCCCTTATTCAAAATGGTTGGGACCAGAAGTGTTTTGGATTTCAGATTTTTTTGAATTTTGGAATATTTGCATTATACTTAACAGTGGAGCATCCCAAATCCAAAAATCTGAATTCCAAAATGCTCCCAATGAGCATTTCCTTTGAATGTTTTGTGGGTGCTCAAAAAGTTTCAGATTTGGGAGCGTTTTGAATTTTGGATTCTCAAATTTGGAAAGCTCACAACGTGCACTTACTGAATTACTCGCCACCTACTCCTCTGTGCTCACCCGAAAAGCTGTAAGAATCTCACAGCACACTCGTGGACCCTTCCCCTCGGTTCCCCAACCGTTAACACCGCCGAGACTGGTCCCCTTCCCCTCCCTCTCCTCCATAGGTAGAAAGATACACACATACACACAGAGTATTGTTTTCTGAACCATTCCAGGGTAAGTTGCAGACATGTCCCTTCAACTCGAAACACTTCAGTGTATAATTCCTAAAAATAGTAATGTTCACTTACAAAATCACAGTACGACATCAAAGTCAGACAATTTAAGAATAAAGGAAAGTACTTTTAAGACTGGAGTTAAGTAGGAACAATAATAATTGGCCCTTCTCAGAGGATCAAAACTCCAACTCCAGCCTGAAACTTGAAAGGAAACCATACAAGGAAATGTTTCCTTGCAATTATCTTACGTATTCTCATCTAAGATTTTCTTCTAAAAGAAGTTTAATATTTTATTTGTATCAAATGATTTCAGATAAGAACACTGTTTTATCATGGGAAGTCTAGCAGATAAGTGGCAGCTGTCTAATAAATTTTGGAGTAATATTCAATGTGGCTAATATAAAAAAGAAAATCATTTCTCTAGAATATATTTTGAGTGCCAACATGACATGCAAAGGATGTGCTCGTTGCATAAATATATGCAAATAGCCCAAAATCCAAAAAAAAAAAAAAAAAAAAAAAAAAAAATCCCAAATCCAAAACATTCTGGTCCCAAGCATTTTGGAGAAGGGATACGCAACGTGTAATAAGCAGTCACGGATCTGGGACTCAAAAGTAGGTCTTCTGACTCCCAAGTTCATGTTCCTTCCCTGTCCCACATGGATCACAACAGCCCAGACTTAAGAATCCATGAGTCAACATAACAACTGCTCCTGCTAACAGAAACATCTCCCAGTGTATTTCCTCCATTCTAATTATTACTCAATAAAAGGTTACCACTTGGTGTTTATGCCAACATACATTGACTATTCACTATATTTATAAAAACTCTAGATTCTCTTTTCTGAGAGAAGGTATTTAGTCTGATTTCAAGTTTAAATGTGTTTACACAAAAAAATCACCTCTTCCTAAGACACAACCGACAAACATGAAATTCAGTAACATATGACACACAGCAGAAGAATCCATGGGATTAACCTGAATTCACAGCATCATAATAAAAACAAACAAGCCAGTAAATTAATTACAGAGCTAAGTTTCCAGCTAGGGATTCTGGTGGCTACGAGACTAAAGCTCAAATAACCTGCCCAGCTATGGGACACCCAACGATGTAATTACAGCTCTGTACTAAAATAAATAAGTAAATTACTTAAGCAAAACCTTTTCAAAGTGTAGCTGCAATTCAACACAGCCATGCCTCACGCATCCTGAGAGTCATTATTTAGAAACCTCAGCTGTCCAGATTGCCGAGGAGATTCAGGAAGCAAAGACAGTCAGCTACCGACCAATCAAAAGCGATGTCGCAAAGTACAAGCATTAAAGCCATAATTTTTCAGCTGAGTTGAATTATTTTTGTTGCTGTTGCTTAACTTCATTTTGAAATATCTTCAGACTTACAAAAAGCTCCAAAAATAGTACAAAGAATTCCTGCACACCCTTCACCACACTTCCCCAAACACTGTTCCCCAAATGTCTCCTGTGTCACCATAGTGACAATGATCAAAACCAGCAAATTAACCATCAACACACAATTTATTAAATAACCTAAAACCAATCTTAACCAAATTTTGCCAACTACCCCCACTAATGTCCTTTCTTCTGGTCCAGGACCATGTGTTGCATAGAGCTGTCATGTCTGCTCCAAACTGGGAGAGTCTGTCTCTCATGATCTTGACACTTGAAGAGTACTGGCCATTTATTTTGTAGAATGTCCCTCAATCTGGGTTTGCCTAATGCCTCCTTGTGACTAAATCAGGATGTGCATTTTGGCAAGGATAACGCAGAAGTATGATTGTGCCCTTCTTGGTGCACCCTGCCAGGAGGCTTATGATGTCCACATCTCATTCCTGACCACGTTAATTCTGATCAGTTGGTTAAGGCGGCATCTCTGAGGTTTCCTCACTGTAACATTACTATTTTTCCTGTTTTAATTAATAAGCATCTTTGGGGGAGGACTCTGAGACTACATAAACACCCTGTTCCTCTTCATACTTTCAGCCGCAAGTTTTAGCATCCATTTGTCATTCTTGCCTGCAACAATTGCTATCCTCCAAATGGTGACATTAATTAGTCTCCTGTCTAGTTACTGGAGAGCCTAATAGCCCAGGTGGATCAACGTGGCTGGATATACTTTTTTGGAAGAAGGCAGCGTGGGAAACAACCAATGGCACGGTTGCATATCTGGGTAAGAACTGTTAATCTATGAATAAGCTGCTCTCTTCCTCCTTTTTACTGACCTAGTTGAGGGGCTTGTGCTCTCTTCTTATTTAAACAATAAATCACATCATAAAAATAAGACAAATTATATTCCTGATCTCTAGAATGCCAAAACACAAAGGAGAAATTTGGTGATGATTTTATACAAGTTGATAATCTTTGAAAAATTTTTATTAATACTTCTGACCATGACAAAAATAAAATTGACATTGGATCCAAAACTAAACCACAAAAATCACGTACTGTGTAAAACATAAAACAATGTCAGTACAATGATGTTATAAATCAATTACTGCTGTCAACTATTAAAATCAAATACTGAATCCAAATGCCAGCCCTGCTTTTAATTCTAAAGCTTTAACTTGCTGAAATCTTTGCAAATATTAGAAATATCTGGAATCTCTGTTTTAACAAGATCCCACTCCGACGTGTTCTACAACGGATGTGTACATCACAAAGAGCTTATTCTAACACAGCCACGCTATGTAATGATGTTGTTGCTTTTTCCGACTTAGCTGGCAGTACCAGCAACCGAACAACCATCTGCGCAATGATCATTTTTGTCACCCCTCCCCCCTGTGCTTTCCACATAGGGAATAAAGCGGACCTGATTCAAAATTCATAAACTGACCAGACTCACAGTGGAAGCTTCTCAATTCTGCTAATCTGGCCGACTCCCTCTGTAAGAAGCACAGATATCATTAAAGGCCCGCTTCACTGTTTCCTCAACATCTGGAATACTCCATTCAATTTTGAAGAATACATTTTAACAGCATCACTGATGAAGCAGAGTATGTTTGGAGAATAGCATTCAGGAGATAGAGGGCTTTGAAAACTCTACAAGTGAACGAATACGTGAAAGGAGCGGAAATGTACAGCTGGAGCGGCCAAGATTAAAGGAAGACAAGGCTGCCCGTCTTCACAGCTGAGGGGATTTGTTCCAGGGCACCTCGAGGGCCACATTTAGTAGGACCTACTGGGAAAAGTTACTTAGAAGTGGGATGTCTCTTTAATATAGTAAGTAGCACTGTTCCAAGAAACAGCGCTCCATCAGCGTGGCATGTACGGAGAGAGCAGAAAGCGTCTGATGGGGATTTGCGTAAGGAATGAGAAGTTACACTGGATTACTTGCTTAACTCTTTTTACTTATTATAAGAAAATGGGGTTAAGCATTCAACCAGTTACAGTTCAACATTTCTCCCAGTGAGAGCTGCCGACCACCGGCGGATCAGAGGAAACTCAATCCTCCCCCCACCCCACCCGGCCCGGCACAGCCTTGGAAGACGCCTCCAGTCCCACAAGCTTGTCACTTCCTGTGTCCCATATACCTACACTCAGAGAACAGCTTCCCCCCAACAGCTCTGCTTAGCCATCCCTTACCAGTGAGAGAAGAGCTCAGATCAGATTTTATTTCCCTCGAGAATCCTTCCATAAAACCCTGTATAAAAGTGAGTTTCCTTCTCCAATTCCTACCGTAAGCCAAAACTATCTCTACTGTTTACACGGGACCTATCATTTTGTCTCATGATGAAATAAACTTTTCTGGGTATGTGACATCTCAGGTAGACTATAAGCTGCTGACAGCCAGACTGTTCCTTTAGTGACCAGAGCGGCCAACACAAGGCTTTCTGCGTACTCAGCAAATATTTCTTAAGCTCTTCAGGGGACCCGGCCCCTGCCTCTAACTACCACCTGCATCAGTCTTTCCTTCACCCACACTGGCCTTTCCCTAACCGGCCCAGCGTACTCATTTTCTGGTCTCAAGGCTTTCATACATGATTTTCTTTCTGCCTTGAACTCCTGAGGCTAACTCCTATTCATTTATCACTTCTCAGCTTCATTATTATTTCCCTGGATACATCTTTCTTAAACACTCCTTATGTGACTCTCAATCATAGTATTATGGGCAGAATAAAACCACTTCCACCACCATCTCTCCTCTCTAAAATCACCCCCAAATGGGCCAGGCTTTAAAATTCCAACACATAACCCTGGCTATCCTAAACAAGGGATCCCAAACTCAACGTCACTGCAGCAATAATGTCATTGGAATTAGTGGCAACAAAATCAAATTAAAGCTAAAGCCTGTCTTCACTGTAAGCAATGGTAGGTCTAGAGTTTAGACTCACATTGGAAACCCTGGGACTTCAAAGGAAAACCAAAGCCGCGTGTGAAGTGCTTGGCACACGCATGTTCGTGCATCTTGGTGAGGGTTCGATAACATCACTATCGTGATTTTGTTTCAGGATGCAAAGTTGTTTGGGGTTTAAGTCAGCTAACAGGTTGAGAAAAACTGAAATTTCTAGCTCATTCCTATAATTATTCCCCAAATCCATTGCTTAGCAAAGATTTCCTTAACTTCCTTAAGTGAAAATTCAATTCCCCCAAATTTCCCAACTATCTACTTCACTACTTGGAAGGAGATAAACTGCTTATTAATTAACTGAAGATTGCTATGTGTTTCCCTTTCCTGAGACATGGTTTTCACCTTTGAAATGTCTTTCAATTCCACCTCCTTTTTCTTTCTGACGGTCATTTGTTCAGCAAGTATTCACTGAGAACACCACGCCTGGCCGCCAGCCTGCTGTGCCAGGGCTGATCTGAGCCCGGAGGATACTGCCTTGAATAGTCAGACAAAAGTCTTGGCCCTGTAAGAGCTTAAATTCTGCTAAAATAGAATGAATAAATACAAAATATAGTGAGTGCTTATGCAAAAACATGAAGCAGGGAAGGTAGATGGGATGTGCAGAAGCGGAAGTGGGTGGAAATTTTGAACAGGGCGGTCAGAAGATGCTTGAACTGAACTTGCACTTGACAGTGACCAAGTGGAAGCAGGGGGGAGGGTCAGGCAGGGGCACAGGCCGCCCTGTTTCTTCCTCTCACTTCTGTCCTACCGCACACGCCCAGCTGGGCTCTCCCACATGCCCCTAAACCACAGGGGCATCGTTCTGCCTCGAGCCTTTCATGGGCTCCCTGCTCCCTCCCAGATGGGGCCCTTCTGTCACCCGTCCCACAGGCATCAGAAAACGCTTCTCCTCAACATTCAACAAGGTCTTTAATATGAGTCTGAAACCCCAGCGACGACAGAATAACTGGTTCTAGCTCTCCTGCCACACATGCGAAAACTGGACAAAAGATATAAGCGAACGTGTTCAGACAACAGATAACAGGCAGTGTAGGGGTGTGATTCCTGGGGGAAGGAGAACGAGTGAGGGGGGCCTACAACTGCCCGTGTTTTCTGCCTAGAGACAGACCATAGTGCCGAAGAGGGAACCCAAGCCAGAGCTTGGTGGCCAGAATTGAGTTGCTAGAGACTGAAGCCCGGATGAGCGGAGGCAGCTGGAAGCTGCGGGCCAGGGAGGAGGAAGCAATGCAAAGGAAGAACTCCAGGAACCTGTCTTTGGCTGAGCAGACTGCACGTGCAGGAGGTGAGGCTCCAGGCAGGTGGAAACATCACCAGGAAAGAACTACCATGGGAGAAGTGTATGCTGAACGGTTCCCAGAGCTCATGTGAGGCTTGGAGAAACCTGAATTAATCCAGGCGCAGTGGAAAGATTTTCTCAAACACTAGCAGGCATCAGGTAAACAGCCCAGGGACCACGACTGAGGAGTAGGGCGAAACCAGCACTAGAGCAGGGGCCACTCTCGCCCCAACCTAACAAAGCTCTAAAACAAGCCACGATCAAGGTAATCTACAGTAAACTACCAAGAGCTTTCCAATGTCTCATTCACACCAACAAGAGGCGGGACAATTGCTCATTGAATTTGGACTATTCTCACTCAGAACCATTTAGATACAAGCTTAACACAGAATTATTCTTACAGAGTAACAACTGAACGCTACACATTATATTAAGTTCTTTACATTCATGTATCTGTTAATAACATAGTAACCCTAAGAGGTATTATCCTCATTTTACACCTGAGCTAAGGAGCACGCAGAAATTAACACAGCCAGTGGTGTGGAACTAAGATTCAAACTGGTGTCTGCCTGATCCAAAGTCTAGACTCAAATGCTGGACGCCACCAACATGAACCAAATACAAGGTACCACCACAGCCACATGAGCATCCCAAGTGCTCCACACCTTCACCAGCACTTAGCACGGCACTTTTGATCACAGACGTTCAGACGGATACAGAGGGGCCTCTTGCTGCAGTTTTAACTTGCATTTCTCTAATGACCAACAATGTTGGCAGTCTTCTAAAGATGTGTGTCCATTTCACTTTAGAGAACAGAAAGATTTTCACAATTTAGTTTCTATTCACATTATGACTATATGAGGATTAACTAACTCCTATCCAAATCCAGACTACTTCCTTATCATTGATACTGATTTCTCCGTCCCGTATCTATTCATTCCTTTTACCTCTTTAACCACTTTCGAGCTCCTTCATAGTCATTGTGTACACATTCGTTTTTATTTCCCTTGGGTACCTAAAAAGTAGAACTGCTGGGTTTTATGGTTACATATATATTTGTAAACTTCACATTTAATACTTGTTTTATGGTCCCGATGGGCAAAACCACCTACCTGAAATTCAGGTCAACCTTTTCAGGACCTGGCTCAATATGTATTAATTTATTTTAGTAAACTATATCTGATTACTAATGTTTATACTAGATGACATAACATACACACCTGAGGCATTATGCTAAAGTGATCTTTAGTCCATTAAGCCTCAAGTTTCTAACTATTTAAGAGCCTATAATCAGATGGCACCATGGACATACCAGTTGGGAGTCCCCAAGAAGCTACCAATCTAGTTGATGAGACAAGAAGTAATTAGATAATCCAAGCTAGTAAATATTCTTCATGACATGACGCTATAAGGAAAAGTACTCTGCACTAAGAGTTAGCAGCCCCTCATTCAGTGCATGTTTTGCCTTGAACACAAGCTTCATGATCCTAGGTAGTCACTTAACCCCATCAAACCTCTCTGCTTCTTCGGTCATCAGGTGAGGTTACGAGCTACATAACCTACTTCATGCTGCTGCGCAATGTCACGGGGTGCGATGGAAAGAGCGTGGCCTGGGGGCTGGGCAGACTTGAGTCCCAATCCAGGGTCAGTAGATGCCTGCGCTCTTACCAGACCCAAGCACTGCTCTGCATCCCATCTACTATTTTCTTTAATCTTCAAGACAACCCTAACTGAAGTAGAGATCCTATTATCATCCTCATCTTATCAATGAGGGAACTGAGGCTCAAAAAAGTAACTTGCTCAAGGTCAACAATTCCATAGTCATGGATCACTCACTCAAGGACAGGGATACAGGTTCTGATAAATGCATCAGAGGTGACTCTGCTGTGCATAAGCATCACAGAGAGTGCTCACACAGACCCAGGGGCACGGCCTACCACACACCTAGGTCAGACAGCCCAGTGCGCCTGCGCTGCAACTCTGTACGGCAGGTTGCTGCACTGAATACTGCGGACAATTACAACACAACGCTAAGTATTTGGACATCTGAACATAGAAAAGGTACAGTAAAAATACACTATGAAAGATTTTTAAAATGGTACACCTGTCCAGGGCACTTATCACGTGTGAAGCTTACAGGACTGGAAGCTGCTCTGGGACTTACGGGACTCGAAGGCCTAGGACATTGCTGTCCACAACTGTAGACTTTGCAAACACTGTGCACTTACTTAGGCTACACTAACTTTATTTTTAAAAAGTTTTCTTTCTTCAATAATAAATTAACCTTAGCTTACATAACTTTTTTACTTTATAAACTTTTAACTTTTGGACCGCTTTGCAACAATTAGTTTAAAACATGGACACGCTGTACAGCTGTACAAAAATATTTTCTCTCTTTATACCCTTATTCTATAAGCTTTTTTCTATTTTTAAAATTTTTGTTTAGTTTTCTACTTTTTGGCCTTTTTTGTTAAAAACTAAGACACACACACACACACATCAGCCGAGGCCTACACAGGGTCAGCATCGTAAGTATCACTGTCTTCCACCTCCACATCGTGTCCCACTGGAAGGTCTTCAGGGGCAGTGACAGGCATGGAGCTGTCATCCCCTGTGATAACGATTCCTTCTGCTGGATACCTCCTGAAGGGCCTGCCTGAGGCTGTTGCACAGCTAGCCTTTTCATGTATATAAGTAGAAGGGGTACAATCTAGAGTAACTATAAAAAGTATAATAAATACACAAACCAGTAACACTGTCCTTTATTATCATTATGAAGTATTATATACTGTACATAATTGTATGTGCTATGTTTTTATATTACTGACACAGGTTTGTTTACACCAGCAGTACTACAAACACGTGAGTAATGTATTGCGACTTTAAGACAGCTATAATGTCACCAGGCGACAAGAATTTTTCAGCTGTGTTATAATCTTAGGGGACCACCTCACGGGTGAGGGTCCGCTGTTGACTAGAACATCGCGATGGGGTGCATGACTGCAACATATTGGGGATCCAAGCCAGGACAGAAATTAGATTTACCTCTAAGCAATACTGTGCAGAAGGGACAAATCAAAACTGCGTAGGTCTTGTGATATCCTCAACACTGCATTTTATTTCCAGGACCATGCCGGGATGATACATTTTGTCCCGCGGCTCTGAGCTCCCTGCGTGAGTATTGCGTGTGTGTTTCAGTCCTTAGCTTCCTCTCGAAGCCCTGTTTGCTGAGCAGGCAAACTGGAGGAAGTCTGTCCCAGCCTCCAAGTAGAGTAAGAGGTATGTGGGGGAGGAGGGGGGGAGGGAGGATATAGGTAGGAAAGACTTTCCCAATCTACATAACAAGCCAGCAAAATATGGAAATTTTTGTGCAATACCTGGAGTAGGGAGGGAGGCATGGGAAATGTCTTAGAGAAGGAAAAAAAAAAAAAACCAAATCCTTTAATCATTTCATGTCCCACCATCTAACCAACTCTAAAAAATGGCATGCATTCCAAGTTTACAGTACTCTTCAACTTAGCTAAAAATGTTCTGAAGAAAGCAATAGAACGCTTTGAATGCATTAGCTTGAAGAATAAAGAAAAAAGCATTGAAAGCTTTTAAAAGCAAATTTAGAATCTTGGTGGGAAAAAGTAAAGAGGATATGAATTATAATTTTAAAACTCAACTGCATACAACATACAGGAAACAAGTATTGCATACAGGAGGTATATTTGCAAATTAGCTTTGTACGCTCACCCTCATACACGGGTGTGTGTGCAGATAAACAGACACAAGACCATAATATTAATCACCCCTTTCCCCGCAGCAACAAAGGGGAACTTGCCTAAAATAGTGCTTGTTTAACACACTGACTGCCACGTGAGCTGTATTTAACTCAGGCTGGGTTTGACCCCAAGACATCATAAAGCAAAACCCTGCAGCTGGTTCATGAGAATCTTACTTGTTGATGTTCTTATTGTTACAATGAATATTGACAATTTAATTCTAAAAACGTGGCCTGCATCGCATTAACTCACACACAGAAAACAATAAAAAACAACAAGTTAGAAAGGATCGTTTTGTTTTAGTAAAACACCGTGACCCCTGGGGAAAAAAATTTTTTTCTACTGTGGCAGTTGATGTGTTAAAGTTGTTAAATTATTTAAGTCTCTATTTTTTAATTTCTATAATAGCAATAGAGGCTACCTGTTGTTACTGCCATGTGTCACACACCTGGTATACTTTAGCCCTAATACACTGACCCTATAAGGTAGGTCTTATCCTCTCCATTTTTATAAAGAAAGAATCTCACAGAGAGGTTAAATATTTAATATAAATTGTTCAATGACAAAGCTGGATTCAAACCTAGACTTCTCATTCTAAAATTGTGCTCTACTTCAACATTTTGCCTCCCTCTCTCTCGCCTCTCTCTGGCAAATGATGTGAGAGAGGGAACAACTTTGTTTCAGAAAACCCGAGAAGATGCTTGTTTAAAATAATCTGATTTGAATTTGTTGTTCTTTTCCCTTGTCTTCAAATAAAGTAGGCGGCACGAGAGAGCGGGCCGTACACTGGGCCAGCCTGCATGGGCAAGCGCACGCCGTGGCACAGGGCTGAAGCCACGTGAGCTTCAGGTTCTCAGTGAGTCTCGCTTGGGCGAAGCCCGCCCTCTCTCCAGCCCTTGCCCTGTGTCCACCAGCCTACATTCACTCCCCAGAAAGACTCTGTCTTAAATGAACCAAAAGTGTTAGGGAGAGAATATTTATTCCTCATGCCTCATATTTCTACACAGAAGAACTTAAAGTAACACTCCTGATGTCCCCGAGCTGCCTCACTCTGTCCACCCCCCAGGACAGGAAGCGTGAGTTATCAGGTCAGTGGCGTTCAAGGGAAGGAACTGGGTGCACGCAGGCTCTGCTCCCCGACCCCACGGGGCAGGCCTGCAGTCGTCAGCTCTCCTGCGCCTGCAAAGTCCACAGCCAACAGACCAAAAGCCACTTTCTCCCGCAGCCTTATCAGGACCCAAGGGGAAACGGGACACAGGAAGACACATGGCGAAGACTGGGCTTGGAATCAAACGGCTTGGCTGCGAATCCCAGCCCCACCGCTTACTACCTGACCATGGGCCACCAGCCTCACCTCGCCAGGCTTCAGTGTCCTTCCCTGTAAAATGCAGCTAAGAAGAGGGTCTATTTCATTGATTGCTAAGGAGATTAGAACACTGGCTGGCACATAACAAGCATGAGGCATCCGTGTTTTCATTCTGGGTTTGTTTTGTACCTTACTGATCCCCATGATTACCTCAGATCAGAATTTGGGTGGGGAAAAAAGGGATGTTGTGCATGAGCTTGCTAAAATCCTAACAGAGAAAGAACTTCTTTCAAAATTAAGAGATAGCACACACCTGTGATCCCAGCTACTCAGGAGGCTGACATGAGAAGATTGCTTGAACCCAGGAGTTCGAGAACAGCCTGGGCAACACAGTGAGCCCCCATTTCTTAAAAAGATGAATGCCTTTCACCTCCACACCAGCTCCTGCACTGGGTGTCCTCAGCACCTAAATTTAGCCCAGTGCCTGCCCAACTGCGGCCGTTCTGTGAGTGTTTACTGAAATCACAGACCAGGAATTAGCTTAACCATGACTACCATCCTGTCTGAAAAAAATCTCCAGGATTTGGAAGAGGCTTTTCCCTTTGCATACTCTTTGTCGACATCTTGTCCTTGCTGTATTGTTACACATTAGACCTTAAACTACCATTTTCCTCAAGAAACCATGACCTAAAAATTGAACCGAGCCAGAAAATACTAATTGAAAAGTATTCCTCACTAAACCCCAGATAGCAGCTACACAGCAGCAGGTCTACGGAGCAACCGGAAGGCAGAAGATTCTGGGACAAAGATCTCTGGAAGAAATTCATGAAATGGTGTGGATAAGAATTTGAGAAGAAAAATTTAAAAACACATTAAAGACAGAACAAAAAATACAAGTAAAACTGCAGGAAAAGGGGGACAAAGAGAAGCTGATTAACGGGTACAAACATATGGTTTGACAGAAGCAATAAGACCTGGTGTTGGGCAGCAGGATGACTGTAGTTTACAATAATCTACTGAACGTTTCAAAATAGCTAGAAGAGAATAATTTGAATGTTTCTAGCATAAGACAAATATTTAAGGGGATGGATATCCCAAGTACATTGATTTGATTCTTATAAATTATGTGAGTATAAGGCAGGGTCTCGCCGGTGCACAGTACAAATGATTGACACACGGAGATGGCCATTTTTTATCTTCACTTGTCTCTGAAGCAGCTCATACAAAGTAACTGTTGTCCTATTAACTGAACACCACCCTGTAACGGGGCGGGGGCGATGGTGGCTGTTTTGTTGACATTCTGAACGCTTCTAAGTAAATATAATATTTTTGGCTTAAAAAAACAAACTGTATGCTAAAATAGTCTCCATAAAATAGCCTACTGGTTTTGATAATGAAGCCACAGAGGAAGAGCACTAACACACTCTTGGGTCTAGCACCGAGGGGGAGAGACACACGCACACACACACCAATGCCGACTTATGAATACAGAAAGGCAGGCTGCGAAAAGCACGGAAAAGGGGCAGGACGGCGTCCCCGTCCTGGTAGGGAGTAAAAAGATAATGTTCTAAGTTGATTTAACATGAAATACAGGTTTCACTGTGTCCTGTAAAAACTTCACTAAAACGAATATAAAAATGAAATAGTAGGAGAAGAGGTGAAAAAGGATTGTACAGATAAATCTTCTTCAGGGAGTCAGGGAATATGTGTCTAAGATGAATTAACCAAGGTACATGTGCATCACCTAATCTTCAAGCTTTTTTGCTCACGTGCCCCCAAGAAGTTTCTAAAAGCCTTATAATCCCTCATACACTTTTAAGATGATGTACAAAATTCTCAAAAAATAAGTTTGAATAGCTGCAAAGGACAATTTCTGAAATGTTGTATTTTTAAATAAGTTCCTTTAAATATATCCACTGATATTTGGGTATTTTATAATATTTTATTTTTGATATTCATTATCAACATTTTAAATTAAAAAACTCTTCTTTAATAGTATTTTTTTATCTTTACTTTATGCCCATGAACTCGTATTTCCATTCTACTTTCCCCAAAGAATTTTATCCTAATGTAAAGTCTTTTAATAAACACGCTATCATTTTTTATAAAAATATGCATGCAAATTACAATTTTGTTACATGTTCTGGTTACTTCTGTGTTGAGCTATGATTATAATCAGTAGCACATGGTTGATAAGAATAACATATTACAAATTATGATAAACATAAAAAGTAAAAATTGTACTGAAAAAATTAATGAAATCAATCTATGGGATAGCGATGACTTACTCTGCTAAAACAAGACAGCAGTGAGCATTAATTCTATTCCTGCTTTCTTTTGAATAGAAGTAAAGCACTGAAAACCCTGCTCACATAGACAAGGGGACGGGAATGGAAGAATTTTGTTATAGTCACTCAAATCTTTGCACTCCTGCCATGGTTCAGGCAAAAAATCACACAAGACTTTATCATCAAATATTAATTTTAGCCAGGCACGGTGGTGCACACCTGTAGCCCCAGCTACTCCAGAGGCTGAGGCAGGAAGATCACTTGAGCACAGGAGTTTGAGGCCAGCCTGGTAAACACAGTGAGACCTCATCTCAAGGAAAAAAAAAAATTTATATATATATATATATATATATATATATATATATATATATAATGTTTAATGATCAGTTAATGAATCAATGAGATCTCTTGAAAGCAAAGAATTAGAAACCATCTGGCTTGCAAAAGGAGTTGTGACCCAGGTCATAAAAGTCACTCTTCTCCATTTCTTGGACGTATGCCAAAGACTTCACCCATAACTTATCAAGTTAATTATATCTGCTACTGTTTCACTGAGTGGCACTTTGCTTAACATCTTATAATCAGAAAGAGTTGATAAAATATTGTTAACTTCATTATACCTTTTACAAAATAATATAATTTGACAAAATTATTTCATCTACAACATGCTTTAAATATATTTTCCTCAAAATGTTGAAACTGCATATTTCGCTGATTCAATTTATGGGAAAATCTGCCATATAATCTAACTAGAAAGTGGTTTTATTATCAAATCTTTATCATATCTATGTATGTTATCAAATCTTGATTATATTATCAAAATAATCAGCTATGCCAAATATTTTCTGTATATAAAATAACTTGACCTCATTTTGTAATTCCAATAAAGGTTTTAATAGCCATTTCAAGGAGAAATACATTATGGAATACATTTTGTAAGACAGATTAGTAAAAGTAGTTAAGGATTGAAGTTGTATACATCTAATAACTTTAAATGGATAAAAAACAAGACAGATCAACCTACTGTTTCTCAGTAATTAATCTAAAATAGTAACATTTAACATGTTACTAAACATGTTACTAAAATTAGCCATTATTTATAAAACAAGGCATATAATAAAGACATTACATTCCTCTGGTTTACATGTATTAACTAATCAAACTCTGGTACATTGTATTTTTTAAAATAAAAATGAGAAAGAACTCTAGCAGTTTTCTTAAACACCAAGATTTGACATTTCCTATGTATTTCATGAAAGAGAGTATAACCCACTATACCAGTTGGCATAAAATGATTTTTGTTAATAGGAAGCAGAAAATATTGAATATTTTATACCTTGAAATGAGATGAGGATTGACTATAACTGAAATGAGAGCGTCATGATGTGATTTAATAAAAACAGGTTTTAACTTTCTTAATGAATCCTTATTGAATAAGGTACGTCAAAAACCTGAAAGCAATGGTGTCAAAACGTATCTGTGCACACAGCTGGTGCATCCTCAAAGGGCAATTTGTTTCGGCTTTGGCTATTTGAGAGGGCTTTGCCTTCCAGTTAATGGTCAGTCCCAGGGATGAATATTAAGAACAGATGAAAATTGCTTCTATTTTCCAGCCTGGAAATCTACACTTTGGTAACTACAACTCACAACTAAACTTGAACAGAACCTATTTATTAAGAAACCACAGCTTAAATCAGACCATCAGTTTGTCCACGCGAAAGTGAAAACGTAAACATGGAAGTAAAACATGGGAACACAGAGAACATGAGGGCGAAATTTTTAATATTCAGTCTTGACTATCCTAAAAATCCTCACTGCTTTATGGTAGGTTAAGAACAAAAACAAACAACCACTCTGACCAGAAATCCCAGAGGGCTTGAGACAAAGAGGCATCTCTCCCAGGCCTGAGAAGGGGATGAAAGCGCCCCCGGGGCCGTGCGGGTGAGAGCACAGGGAGAGGACACGCACGGGCTTCCCAGACCACCCCCAAGGCTCCTGGGCAATGTCCACCAAGTGAATGAGCTTCCGTGCTCCAAGGCCAGGAGCTGAATCTGAACTTGGCCAAGAAAAAGCTTGGGACCAGGAACCAGCTGTCTTAGCCTCTCTGCCAATGCAGGAGGTGAATTAGGTATGTTATAAAACTTCCATTTAGCTCCAATCATGTAAAATTTCATCTATAGGGTCAGGCATGGTGGCCCATGCCTGCAATCCCAACACTTCCAGAAGCTAAGGTGGGAGGATCACGTGAGCCCAGGAGTTCAAGACCAGCCTGAACATAGTGAGACCTGTCTCTACCAAAAATAAAAAATTTGCCACGCATGGTGGTGCACACCTGTAGTCTCAGATACTCAGGAGGCTGAGGCAGGAGGATCACATGAGCCCAAGGAGTTGGGGGCTGCAGTGAGCTGTGAGGATGCCACTGCACTCCCGCCTGGGTGACAGAGTGAGATCTCAGGACCGTGAGTTTCCTCACCATCCAATGAACATTTGGAAACTGTGCCGGGGTGTCCCTATCCAATCAGGGGACTAGTGTGGCGACTGGTATAAACATTAGCTGTTGATGACAATAAAATCCTGCCCCAAATGAACATTCTTCAGTTGGGGAGTGACACTGGTTGAGTTCATCCAGCCAGGCACAGAGAGATTTAGAACCACTGGTAAGAATCTCGACTCAGAAACACTGGGCTTTTCGTTCCTATTTTGTGGATGCCGTCTAGCTTGAAAATATAAACGTGTAGATTTCCAGGCTGAAAAATTCTTTTCGCCTGTTCTTAATGCTCAGCGTTCAGGGCATTTTTACCATCCCTGCCAGTATCATTTTCACAGCCTCTGACCTGATTTCCCATCTGCCCTCCACACCGGCATCTGCCTGATCTCACACCGAGTCCCGTGGAGCCAGACAGACCTAGTTTTGACTCTGGATGTTACTTAATCTCTCTATGCCTGTTTCTCCATCTGTAAAATGCAAATAATTATAGTGTTGTGGTGAGGATTAAATACGTGAGCGTGTGCAAAGTGCCTGTAACCGTGGCTGGATTAGTCTCTGTCCTTCACATTCGGAAAAAGCCTCTAACCCTTCCCATCTTTTTCGTGAGGCTCCGGTCTGCCTTGCTACCTCCCACCTTCACCGTCATGTTATCCTGCACACCTGAAACAGCTTTATTCCTGAGCCACAGGCAAGGCCCTCAAGATACATTTTGCAACCTTAAAAAAATAAACAGGAATGACAACTTTCATTCTTTCTCCCTACTTCTTTCTTGCAGCCATAGCATATATCACTGTGTCATGTTTGTCTAGATCCGCTTATAATAGGCTTTACTTTAAAATACTTCAGAAGAATCCCACAGCTCTCCCCTATGCAACTCCTCCCAACTCCTCACGTTTGTGCTCATTTGTACACAAGTCCCATCATCCCTACTAAATTATACCCCCAAAAAGTGATATAAACAGAGGCATCAGTTTTAATCACACTTAGTGATAACAAGCTAATTGGTGATATCCTAATCACCAATCCACAATGCACGGTTGATCAGGTAGCATACGCAAGACTCTAATCAAGGATGCCCACTCTAAAGCAGGGATTCCTTACCTGGATAGAATGAATCGGGGAGGGAGGTGGTCCACGAACATGGACGGGGAAAAAAGTTACATTTTTATTTCTCAGTAACTTATAACCAAAATTTAGCAATTCCTTCAATTATTAATGTAGGTACTGGATTACAGCACTATCAGGACCTGTGACTTTGTCAACAATAAAAATCACAGCTATTTTCATAACACATTCTAATTGTTGTAAATTATTTTAGATTATTTACATTCAACATTCCAGCTAAAGCAATTATTCCCAATACTAGACCTTGTTGGTTAACATAGTAATAAGCACATATTATATCACACATCTTTTAAAATACTTCTGATAACTATATTTCTATATATATCTGGTTTCCTTTGTAATCCTATGTATTTTAAGCTTTTGAAAGATTATTCAGAGAAGGAGTCCATAGGCTTTATCTGACTGCCAAATGGGTTCATGGCAAAAAAAAAAAAAAGGAAAAGGTTAAGAATTTCTGCTCTAGAAGCAGTTTTTACATGCCTTCAGCTATCTTTTTTTCTGATCAACACTAGAGGGTTTGTTAATCAGAAAAAGGAATGTTAAAAATAATTTTTCACTAGTAAAATGTGTAGTGTTAAAACTGTAGACTGATGAGACAGGTGATACAGGTGCCTCCATTCTTGGGACATCAAAGTATAAGACTCTAACAAACTGGGTGTGGAGGCTCATGCCTGTAATCCCAGCACTCTGGGAGGCTCAGCTGGGAGGATCGCTTGAGGCCAAGAGTTCAAGACCAGCCTGGGCAACATAGCAAGACCCTATCTTTAAAAAAAAAAAATTTTTTTTTTTATTAGCTGGGTGTGGTGGCCTGTACCTATAGTCCCAGCTACTCAGGAGGCTCAGGCAGGAGGACTGCTTGAATCTAAGAGTTCAAGACTGCAGTGACCTATAATTAGGTCACTGTACTCTAGCCTGGGCGACAGAGCGAGACCCTGTCAATAAACGACTAACAGGTCTAGCATTCTGTTCCCTTGGGAGTAGTGTTCTTGGCTAGGGCTCTATCCAGGCCTGAATTCAGATTCCATTACATGATTTTGACCAGAAGGGTACCTGAATCCTGCTACATTTGTCTCAAGGGAAACTGCTGAGGAAGGTGCTTGTCTGAGAACTGTTGACTTCACTGAGCTTACAGGAACAGGTTGTATGACTAATGTCGTGGCTGCTTGCTAATAAAGATGCGGCAGAATTCAGTCAGGGTTTTACTGTAACACACCTCCCAGTATCATGGTTGGGCAAGAGAAGGTCTGTATACTCTCACCGAAATCCAATGACAAGAGGTTACTAGTATCTCATTATAAATGACCACAATATCTTAGATCAGTTCATAACACTCCTACTAGACTAGTAAGGTCCATGGGGGTCCCCAAAAGGGACCAAATTCCCTTTTGTTCACCACTGTTTTCTTAGGGTCAACACTGTCCTGACACACACACATTCAATAGTTAGATGAATGAATGAATATTATACACTTAGCTGTGCATGGGTTCCTCTAACTCCAGAATGTGAGTTCCTTTTTTAAAAAAGGCGTATCATATTTATCTTTCCCTTATCAGGCACCTTGCCAGGGTGGATATATTAAATATCAGTCAATAACTGCTGAATGCCTTTAGACTTGATTTAATCTGAATCAACCAATATATTTTTCCAGTGTTTAAAGATGATGGAGAAACTCTTGCGTAAAATCTCAGAAAGCAGGAAGAAGCAATGAGCCCATTTGCTTTTGGAGAGACGAGCTCAGGCAACTCTGAGCTCAAATCCCAGCTCTGCTGCTTATGAATCGTGTGATCGTGGGAAGCCCTGTAATACCTTCGGCTCCTTCCCCTTCTGAAAACTGAGATAATAATGGTGCCTGTATCTGTTGTCGTAGGGATTTCAGGAGAACGTGCACCCTTGCAAAGGATTTAACACAACATAAACTATAACAATGCCTGAAAATAAATGCTATTTGTTATCAATGAGAAGATCCAAAACTAGAGTCTCTTCCCCCCTCCTCCTCCCCCACATTTAGTTCACTCCATACTGTCTTACAAAAACTGAAGTCTCTATCACTTCCTGTATTTCCAAGAACTCTGCACCGGCTGTCTCTCTGACACCTTCCAAGCGTTCAAAGACCTTGACCGTTGAGTTCCTTTTACTGTGATAATAATAGTTCTTTACTCAGAACATAGAAACCAACTCTGGGCAATATTATGCAAATTGATGCTCTTCAGAGGAAACTCACGATTCCTGAAATAAACATCTTGTAGTTGCTATTTAGAGGGTCAAGAAACTACACTTAGATCTACAGCTTAAACGCCTACGATTGTCAATTAAAGCAAAAGGGCACCATTGGTTATTAGAAACCTGATACTATCATTTACTACATGTTTAACCCAGCCAATAATATTCACTGAGTACCCAGCACGTGCCAGTGTTGTCTGAAAAGAATATTACTTAAAACACAACAGATTTTAATGAATAGAAGTTTTAAGAGAGTTGATCAGAGTAAGTAAATCAAAGCATAACAGCAGGAACCATCTACCAAGTACGTGTGCTGTGCCAGGCACTTCACACAAATAATTCATTCATGCCCACAACAGTCTTGCAAGTTCCATATTCTAGTGTTATTATGTCCATTTCACAGAAAAAGAAACTGAAGTTCAGGGAGGTGACACAGACTTGCAAACTCACACGGCTGGTAAACAGCACACCCAGAACTCACACCCAAGTCTGAGTCAAGCTTGTCTTCAACCAACTCTAGGTGTTTCCTAACCCCAGAAGCAACGATAACTATTAAACTCCAATGGCATACCTCAGTTCTTGAGCCTTTCTAATGCTTATGGGGTGGATAAATTTAAACATTAACCCACTCTAAGAAGAGCAGGCCTACCCTCTTCCTGACTTTTAAGTTCAGGTCTCTATGATCAGGACCACGTGCTGCAGGGCAAAGGCGGCAGGCAGGCCCAGCAGGCCAGGTCAGCCGAGAGCCAGTTAACACACGAGCAAGAGAACCTAGAGCACACAGGCGAGGGCGCGGAAAGGGGTGTCTGGGCCTGGATCCCTCAGGAAGCAAAGCCCAGGGCTCGTAGGCGTGCATGCCAGGAAGGGGGCGAGGCAGGAGAAAGAGTCGGATCACGTCCACGTGAAGCTGGTCAGCGTCCAGGCCGAGCTGGCGACAGCCAGGGTTGAAAAGTGATCAAAGGCTCTGAGGAGAGGCGAGGCCAAGAGGATCTGGAGCAGCACATGAGAGATGCCTGATATGGGGAGGAAGATGAAATCAGAGTCTGAAAACTCAAGTGAAGCTTCTGGAAACGGCAAGGCACAAAGTCCTAGCGCCACATCAGGGCATGACTTAATCTTGAACCAGTCTCTGTCCCAGTATCCTCCTTATAAGCATCCTTCCTGGTGTACATGGATGAAGGGTAGCAGCAAATGTAAGATTCAGAGAGGGGATTTCGCACGGTAGGGCTTTCCTGTATGACTTACGTAACTTAATTAGAATGACTGACATGAAATAGTATCGACTGTGTATAAATGTCTGGCTCCTCCCACTGCATTATATCACACCCAAGCCTCCAAAGGACAGAGCAGACGGCAAGGGTGGCTCTGACGGGTGACTAAGCAGGACGATCACTGAGCAGGCAAAGGTGTTGCTTACACACAGGGTTTCTGCTGCGCTGACACTGGATGAGAACACAGTTGAGCAAGGAGACTTATTTGTTGCTTAGACATGACCAAAAAAACACCAAGTCGGCCAACGTCCTATGCAGAGGACTGTGTAAGTCCCACAGGACAATAAAGAGCAGCTGTAAGAAGAGCAGTTACCATGCACAGATCCCAAAGACGGTTTTCATTTCATAGGGTAAATTTTATTTTTTAAAACACAATAATTTTATAGATGTTTATATCTCTAAAAAATAAGTTTGCTTTGATGAAAATTTACATATTTATTATTGTATAAAATTGCTATAGAAATTCGAGTTTGCAAAACAACTCCAATCAAAACTTCATACACATTACAAATCTACTTCTAAAGAATTAAAAATAAATTTTTTTTTTTTTTTTTACAAAGAATCTGTAAGATTCCAGCTACACAAAAACAGATATCCTGAAATTTGAATTTACACTTCTGAGTAAAAGCAAAAACAAAATTTGTTTGGTCATACTTTCCCCCCTCACGGTAATCACATTCTATTGACATTGGAAGTACTCACAGCTATCTTTTTACTTGGGAATATTTTGGAAGTTTTTGTTAGATTACTGTAAAATTTTTGACAAATTTACAATGAAATAATTCTATCACGTTGACAGTATGCAGAACACTGATTTGTCAACAGTTTCTTGCTTTTTCCAGAATCAATCAATATATGCTTTGTTTCTGCCTTTTCTGTCCTCTTTAATATCCTGGTAGACACAGGGACTCTTATAACCCACACAGCTGCACTCTCTCACCCCTCTAGCACCTGAGCCTTGTTCCAAAGCCCAAGCTTTCCGGTAGCCACGGTCTGAAAGGGAAGGGAATTTTCAAAACACACAGAAACAAGTGAAACAATAAACATATTAGAAAACAATGCAAGACAAACATAAAAGATGTCAACTAGGTAGTGACACTTCTATATTAGTGGAAATAATGAATGCTTTAAATTCAAAAGACAGATTACAGGAAGCAGGAACAGGCCTGAGGTGATAGTGGGTTCCAGAAACCAGTCAGAAGGTTTCGCTGTCATCTCAACAAGGCAATAAATAGGTCCTTAACTAGGGTAATGCCAGAGAGAATGGAGAGGAATGCCGGGATGAAAATATTTACAGGGAAAATCAACACAGTTTGGCATCTGACTAAATAAGGACTATCTAACCCCTGCAGTAAATTCACATTAATCCATCTACAGAACAAACAACCCAGCTTCTTCGACAATCAAGGAACCAATAAATGAAAAACCACATCATCCAATCACAATGTGCAGACCACATTTTGATCCTATTCCAAACAAATTTTGGGGAAAAAGCTTTGAGACAATTGGACATTTCAACACTGCAAATCTGATGCTTATTACTTAACTATTGTTAATTGTTTAGGTGTAATAATGGTATTGTGGTTATGTTTAAAAAATAATAAAAGATATGCTAAAGTATTTCTGAGTAAAATGGGATATCCTTCACAATGACATGGGAAAGAGGAAGGGGGTGAAGATGCAGATAGGACAGTATCAGTCGTGGGTTGATGCTTTTCGGGGGTGACAGGCGCATGGAGGGGCATCATACTATTCTCCCTACACTGGTACATTTTTAAAATTCTCCATAGCAAAAGTTTTTAAACATTAAATGGCAAATATAACTTTTACATAGTCAACAATCTTTATGTAAATTCTATTCCAGTTTTCTTAAAAGCAGAATAAAAGGACTATTGACATATTTTATATACAGGTCAAAACATGAAGTTAAAGATGTATTACTCTTAATAATCATGACCCATCCCACGTAAGTTTTTATTTAATTGTAAGTTTATACAATTAGGTTTGATAAAACTGAAGCAAAAATGAAATTTATTTCTATAAGATACCTCTGCTTTTTTTAAAGCACTCTATAGAAGAATTTTAAGGACTCCAGAACTCTGAACTATTAATTTGCAACAGATATCTTTCTCACAAGAAAATGTACAATGCTCAAAATTAAACAATAGAATCATTTCAGATTTGAGTCTGCAAAATCTAACCTTACAAAATCCACAAGAGAATAATTTAATATCTCTATTTTCCAGGGTTTTTTTTTTGCTTGTCTTTTGTTTTACTAGAATGTTTACATTATTAACACCATAATTTCATGGAACTAAGGATTAATAAAAATTTTCCTGTTAGCCTGATACTTGGCACACTGCTGATGTTTGAATGTCGAATGAATCAGGAATAATTCCCAAGTTGCTGGGAATTTTGTGATATAGTAACTTTTGGGATTGGATGGTTTTCTCATGTCACATTTCCTCAAGGAGGACTGCTACCTCCCCATCTTTAAAACAGAAATCTAGATTCTTACATAGTATCTGGTTTACATCAATAACAACTCCTACCCCAGAGATGGAGACAAAGAACCCCAAAAAAGTATTGTTAAGCAAAAAACAAAGCAAAATAAACAAAAAAAATCAAGAGTAGGACTTGGTAGCTGCCTAACCTTTTTTCACAATTAGATATCTTACCTAGTACTTCATACCCTATCTGATCATTTTATGCTGAATCCAGAATTCTAGGGAAATTCAAAGCATGTGATTTCGATCAGCCATAACTTAATCTAGACCTAGTAACTAACCATATACATATGACCCTGAGTGTTCATTACAGCAAATGTTAGTATCCAAGTAGTATTTCAAGCATGGAGGTAAAGATTCTCTTTTCTTGTATTTAAAAAAAAAAAAAAGACCAGACACAGTGACTCACGCCTGTAGTCACAGCACTTTTGGAGGCCAAGGTGGAAGGATCACTTGCAGCCAAGAGTTCGAAGCCAACCTGGGCAACATGGTAACACAGTGAGACCCCCCCCAACCCCGTAAAATAAAAAAAAGATTAGCTCAGTTTGGTGCATGCCTGTAGTCCTAGCTATGTGGGAGGTTGAGGGTGAAGGATCACTTGAGCCCAGGAGTTTGAGGTTACAGTGAGCTATGATCATGCCACTGCATTCCAACCTGGGCAACAGAGTGAGACTCTGTCTGAAAAAATAAAATAAAATAAAATAAAAACAGAGCCAGGCATGGTGGCACACGTCTGTAGTCCCAGCTACTCAGGAGGCTAAGGCAGGAGGATTGCCTGAGCACAGGATTTCAAGGCTGTAGTGCACTATGATCACTCCTGTAAATAGCCTCTGCACTCCAGCCTGGGCAACACAGCGAGAACTCATTTCTAAAAAATAATAATAATAATACAATAAAATAAAATTTAAAATTAAAAAATTAAAGTTTATTCCTTCTTATTGCTGTACCATAAAAGTAGTAAAAGCATGAACAATATTTATATATCCAATGACAAAACTAAAATACCATAAATTCTGTAGTAGCAGTCTACTATAATTTTGTTCAGACAGGTTTACTAAGAAGCAGTTTCTTTTAGCAACCTGCTAGACTTCACTGGTAAAATTTTGCAAAATTTACATTTACTGCAATTTGACTATCTGCTTCTATTAACTATGCAATGACATGCATTCAACCACACACATTTCCCATATTTTAAGAGTCTCCCTGATTCATTTTCACAACTATATTGAAAAGTAGTAAATGGTGTATACACTTAATGATCGTAGTATTTTTTTTTCAAGGGAGGGGTTGAGGAATCACATACAACTTCTGAGTACACAGAATGCTCTCGCCACCAAACCATAACATAATTAGGATGGACAGGCTCCCTGAGGAAGAGCCTCATTATGAAATTAAAACGTACCACAAAGTATTCTCTAGAGGAGCAGATTCTATTTGGGCAGAAATATTAGCCTCGCTCAAGTCATTTCACAGCAGAGAGAACAAACAGGTCTATTGTGCATACCACCATAACATTTTGCATGACTTCCTTCCATTAAAATCTTTATTTAAATTAGCACCCATATAGCAATAGAGAAATCTAAAAAGGCATTATCTAATACGACCTAATGATGCCTTCCACTAACAAGGAATTAGTCTGAAAATGACTTTATATATTTCAGAGAAATTACTGGCATAAGGCCCTTCCCTCAGTAGCATTACTCGATGTCTTTTGTGAGAGAAGTGTACGTTCATGGGTCGACCTCACTTAATTCTGCATCTATTTCAAGAAGCTCCAATCTGTGCATCTACCAGGATGACAGTACGCTGAACCTCCAAAGAAGGGCTCATATTGGGTACTCATTAATTACCTAAAGATCTTCACTAAATTGATGTCTAACAAAACAATCAGAGGGAACAAAAAGAATTTTAATGACCTTACTAACTGGTTGCTGGGATCAACATCTCAGACATTCTCATCAGACCGGCAGCTGTAACCTTCACGCTGTCTGCTGATCATTAGGTTAAACACGACCACATGGGGGAAGGAGAGGGCAGCACTGTGTTTCTACTATAAACAAGAACAATCTCTGCCCACTTGTGCCATCTACGGCTACTTCCATCCTTGTGGGAGAATCTCCCCCACCTGCTCACAGAACACCAGAGAAATCAGTGTTCAGGCTAATGAAGATCTTGACATCTAAACCTCCAAATGCTTTCAATTTCAGAAAGTTCTGGTCTTAAAATCTTACACTTGGTGGGAGACGGTAACCAAGAAAATCAGAGGAGAAACCCCAGGTTGCTGTATTCCACACTGTGTCAGTGCACACACACACGCGTGGCATGCACACATGCGACATCCGGGGCACGGAAGACAGAGAGCTGAAAAAGGAAATGGACTAACTGACCAAGGGACTGAAAAGCGCAATTTGCACAGAGGAGCTCTTTCCTTTCAGGTTTAAGTTCTGGTGTTGAAAGCAGCAGCACCTCTGAACACTGTTCCACAGCCTCTGAAAAGAGGTGGAACCCCACTGAAACTGCACCGCACACTTGCCCGGAATTCACTGCAAACAAGAAGCCGGTGGGGGCTTTTGTTCTGTTTTTGTTTTTTAAGAGAAAAAAAAGAACACGGGATTTGACAAAACACCAAGTTTAAGCTTTCCTCCCCAAGGTAAGCTGGTGATATTATTTCTGGCTTCTTTTAACACTTTTCCTGCCTTTAAAAATCATGCATTATATTTTATAAGCATAGCCAACTTTTTCTGAGTCACCCATCTGGCCTTTTACTAGAAGAGAGTATTCATGTACACGTAATATTGTGCAAACAATTTGCAAATATAAATAATGAAAAGTGTAATAAATAAATACCAGGGAAAGACAGAAAACCCAATTCAGGAAAGTGATTAACAGTGGTGGGGAGAGAAAGGGTTAACACAGGGAGGCAGCTCACAAAGGCTTAAACTGTATTGGTGACCACTCCTTATACTGAGGGACAGGTACAGAAAGGATATATTTTTAAGAACTTTTTGTATATTACATTTTTTAAGGATTTGCTAAAAATTTTTAAAACCTTATAAGGAAGTGCTGCTCAATAGAAAAGTACACTAGAATCCGGTTGACCAGAACCTGGGGTGCCGAGGCAGTAGCCAAGGGCTGAATCTGGCCCAGAGTGTTTTGTTTGGACAACACTATGCTTTGTTTTGCTTTTTCACTGTAATTTGAATGCCCTTAGGCAGGGTATGCACCCTGCCATTAGCCAGAGTCTCCACCATTTTCTTTACAGTAAATGAGAGTTCTTTAAAAAACAAGCCAAAGAAACTGGAACTCTCATACATTGCTGGTGGGAACGTGAAACTGCCGCAGCTTTGAAAACGGTTTGGCAGTTCCTCAAAACATGAAGCATAGAGTTACCATATGACCCGACAAAGTTCCGTGCCTAGATACCTACCTAAGAGAAATGAAAACACATGTCCACCCAAAGACTCACACACAAGCAGTATTGTTCATAAAGCCAAAAAAGTAGAAACAATCCAAATGTCCATCAACTGATGAATGGATAAAACAAAACGGAATATTATTCCGCCATAAAAGGCCTAAGCAAAATAGTGAGACCCCATCTCCACAAAAAATAGAAAAATTAGCTGGGAATGGTGGCATGCACCTGTAGTCCCAGCTACTAAGGAGCCTGAGGCAGGAGGATGGCTTGAGCCCAAGAGTTCGAGGCTGCAGTGAGCATGATGATGCCACTGCACTCCAGCCTAGGCAACAGAGCAAGACCCTTCAGGAAACGAAAGACAGAAAAGAAGAATGAAGTACTCATAATGTCACAACATGGATAAACCTCAAAAACATGCTAAGATATGCTAAACTCAAACATGCTAAGATAAACCTAAAAAATATGCTAAGTCAAAGAAGCCAATCGCAGAAGACCACATAGTGTATGATTTCATTTATATGAAACGTCTAAGAGAGGCAAACTCTAAATCTTGGAGACAGAGAACAAATTAACAGGTGACGAAAATGACACAAAGTAGATAATGGTGCTGGTTGCACAACTTGGTAAATAAAATAAAAACCAAAACCACTACCTTATTCACTTTAAAAGGGCAAATTGTCTGGTACGCATATCTCAATAAAGCTGTTTAAAAGTAAACAAACCAGAGGCATCCATTTGGCCCTAAGCAGCATTTGGTGGCACGCCAAAGGATAAAAAGTGTGACTGTTCGAGTTATGGATTAAGCTAGTCTGTGGACAGCACACCACTTTTGCTTGAAACAGCTGACAGATTCTATGGGAAAATGCCTTCCATTGTCCAAACTCACCTATACATCAAATTTCATAACATAAGTGATTTGTTAAGTGGAGGCCCCCGCTCTCCATAAGAAAATACATCTTAATCCCTTTTAAAACAACATTTTAAGTGTATCTAACTTTTTAGCCACAGTTAGCAGGAAAGGCCTGTTTACTGGGTAGAGGAAGAAGCAAAATGAAGACAAAACGTGGCCTTAGAAACTATTTTGTGCTACCATAGTGACAGGTAATAGCATTAACATTTTATTACAGGATAAAAGTTTAATAAGTTTTATTCAAGTTTAATAAATCTTAAAGATGTAATCTGAATAAAGAATTTATTTAGTTATTAAAAATAAGGATTTATTTAGTTATTTTAAAAGGGACTGTTCTACATCATGGTATTAACTAGTTACGTAAGGGACTCAAAATAGGGTGCTCTAAAATGCTAAGATAAAAAATTACACATTGAGAATTATAAACATCTACTAGGAACAGATGATGAGTTACTCATCTGGTAGCCCTAACAGGTGATTTGTAAGTATGTTGCTGATGAAGATCTGGAAAAGTCCAAGAACCAATCTGCAAAACTAACTTTATTCAGGAAAGACAATTCCAAAAGGATATTTAATTGTGCTAGTAGTACATGCAGTGTGGCTCTGCGGGAGAGGACACATAGATAAAATGTACCCGTGTGTATTCAGTAGGACAAAGACTGATCTGGCAGACACACATATCTTAGTTGCTAGAGTGTTCCGAGTAGAGTGTTGTGGAAGAGGAAGAGTTCATTGTTAATCTTTTCCATATTTGATAAATGTCCCTTTGTTTTGTTTTGTTTTTAAGAGACAGGGTCTCACTCTGTCACCAAGCTGGAGCACAGTGGCCTCATCATAGCCTCATCTACACTTTGCTATATGTATTTCTATCTACATCAACAACAATAAACCTGAACATTTACAGAACACTTCACATTTTTTAAATCACTAATTAATTTGATCTTCGGAAAGAAACCTCTCTGAGACAGATAAGGCAGGCATTATACAGATGAAGCTCAAAAAAGTTAAAAATAACTAGTCACAATACCATAAGTAAGGATGTAATTTCAGATTTTCTCACTCCGAGTCCAGTGCTCTTTTCAACTCAATTCAACTCAAGATTTGCAGGGGGCCAGATACAACACTGTCTTTGAGTATTTATGAAGCATCCATTTTCACAAAGCATCATGCCAGCACTATCTCTCTCACCTGTCCTCTCCACTTCCAGGGTCGGCACAAAATCATCTGATACAGCCCATCTGCATAAAAAGTCAGCCCTGCCCACTCTGACCCATTCTCCACATTGCCAATTAACAGCTTTCCCTAATCCACCCCCTCAGTCATCACACTCAGAAATTTTCACAGCCGTTATCTTACTGAGAAAAATACAGACCAAATTTCTTTGTCTGCTTTCTAGGTCTTCAGTAATCTGATCCCAGCTTATTAATTTTCCTCCATTTACTAAGAAAACCCACATTAACCTCATTCTTTCCCAAATTGCCTTTCTTCCCCTTTCTTTTGTTCAGACTGTCATGCAAATCTAGAAGTGAAATGCAAGTATTCATCCTCTTCCCTCAAAGACGTTGAAATCTACTTGTGGAGCTGAAATTAACAATCCAAAACAGTATAATAAATAAGTGAAGTGGACAGATTATAGCTGACAGGTGTGCAGAGGCGAGGAGTCACCGAGGGCTGCAGGAATGCCTCCACGCAGGAGAAAGGACAGGGGCTCCGACAGAAAGGATTTGAACTGACAAAAGTAAAAGCTGCCAGTGCCAACCTTTTTAGCATCGGGGACCGGTTTCAATTTTCCTGCTGTGCGGCCCGGTTCCTAACAGGCCACAGACCTACACCAGTCTGTGGCCCAGGGGTTGGGGACCACAGGCCTAGACGACTTCCCTTCTACCCCATTGTTCCTGTTTACATCCTACCTAATCCTCCAGCCTGCGCCATCTCCTTTAAGAAGAATTACTGCACAACCTAATGCTCACTCTCTTCTCTGAGCTTCTAATACAATTACTACCTACAACACTCATTCTGGCACTTTGTCATCCCACATTATAGGCTTGAGTGCAGGTTTGCAGAAGACAGCAGTCTGTCTCTGCAGAGTGAGCACTCGACATACCTGTCCAACTAAACTGAATTCAGCAGCCACGGCTGCTTCCAGGGATTTTAAAGATCCATTGAGTGTAACATAGTTTCTTAACTTACCGGGCATCTCCTTTGGAAAGATTAGTATTTACAGGATTAAGAATAACCTTGTTTGCATCGACGTCCACCACACATTTGGTATGCAAGTCAAGTTCTGCAGATAAAAAAAAAAAAAAAGAGCAATAGTCATTTTTTAAAAGCAATTTATTTCAGAAAAAGCATGTGACAAAAATCCAACACTCTTTCATAATAAAAACACTCAACAAACTAGGGCTAGAAGGGAACTTCTACCTGATAAAGTGTATCTACAAAAACCCTCGGCTTAACATCTCATTTAACAGGCAAGGACTGAATGGCTTACCCTCTGTCCTTGGGACTAGGACAAGGATGTCTGTTACTCAACTTCTATTCAACATCGTACCAGACATTCTAGTCAGGGCAGTTAGGCAAGAAAAACAAATAAAAGGCATCCAGATTGGAATGGAAGAAGTGAAATTTATCTTTATTTGCAGATGATTTGATCTTGTATACAGAATCCACTAAAAGGAGTCCTAAGGAATCCACTAAAAAACTATTAGCATAAACAAGTTCTGCAAAGTTGCAGGATACAAAAATAATATATAAAAATCAGTTGTGTCTCTATATACCAGCAATGAAAAACCTAAAAATGAAATTAAAACAATTTCATTTATAATAGCATCAAAAAATATTAAAATACTAGGAATAAACGTAAAAGAAATGCAAAACTAATACACTGAAAATTCCAAAACATTTTTGATTTTTTTTCTCTTTTTATTCCATTCAGCTTGTTGCTATAACCAAAACATTTTTGAAGGAAATTAAAGACTTGTGATGGATATCCCAATTACTCTGATTTGATCATTACACACTGTATACACAACGTACCACATGTATCCCAAAAATATGTATAAATATGATATGTCAATTTTTTCATTTTAAAAAAATTAAAGACAAATAAATGGGAAGACATCTCACGTTCATGAATTGAAAGACAATACTGTTCAGATGGCAATACTCCCCAAATTGATCTACAAGATTCAAGGCCATCCCTATCAACTATCCCAACTGGCCTTTTTACAAAAATCAACAAGTGGATCCTAAAATCCACATAGAAATGCAAAAGATCCAGAATAGCCAAAACAATCTTGAAAAAGAAAAACAAAGTAAAAAGACTCACACTCCCTATTTCAAAACTTACTACAAAGCTATGGTAATTAAGACAATGTGGCACTAATATAAGGACAAGATATACACACAGACCAACAGAATAGAATTCAGAGTCCAGAAATAAACTGGCACATTATGGTCAATTGATTTTCACAAGGTGCCAAGACAATCCAATGGGGGAAGAACAGTCTTCTCCAACAATGGTGGTGGGACACCTGGATATCCACCTTCAAAAGAAGGAAGCTGGACCCTATCTCACACCACATTGGAAAACTAACTCCAAATGGACCAAAGATCTAAACGTAAGAACTAAAAGTATAAAACTCTTAGAAGAAAACATAAGCATAAATCCACACGACCTTGGGTTAGGTAATAGACACCTAAAACACAAGCCACAAAAGAAAAAATAAATAAACTGGAACTCATCAAAATTAAAAACTTTTGTGCTTTAAGGGACACCACTGAGGCCAGGCTCAGTGGCTCACGCCTATAATCCTAACACTCTGGGAGGCCAAGGCAGAAGGATCGCTTGAGCTCAGGAATTCGAGGCCAGCCCGAGCAACAGCGGCTCTACTAAAAATAGAAAAAATTATCCAGGTGTGGTGGTGCATAACTGCAGTCCCAGCTACTCAGGAGACTGAGGCAGGAAGATCACCTGAGCCCAAGAGTTTGAGGTTGCTGTGAGCTAGGCCAACACCATGGCACTGTAGCCCAGGCAACAGAGCAAGACTGTCTCAAAACAAAACAAAAAAAGGACACATTGAGAGAGAAAAAGACAACACAGAGAATTGAAAATATATTTGCAAATCATATATCTAATGAGGGACTTGTATAAGAATATATAAAGAACTCTCACAACTCAATAATAAAAAAAAAACCAAACAATCCAATTTTAAAGTGGGGTAAAGAACTGAACATACATCTCTCCAAAAAAGACACAAAAATGGCAAATAAGCACAAGAAAAGATGCTCAACATAATTAGACATTGGGGCAATACAAATCAAAATCACAATGAGATACTACTTCACACTGGGATAACTATTAATATAATCAACAAGACATTATAACAAGGGTTGGCAAGGCTGTGAAGAAATTGTTAGACATACACCACTGCTGAGAATGTAAAATGGTGCAGACACTTTGAAAAAGGTTTGGCAGTTCATCAGAAAGTTAAACAGTGTTATCATCTGACCCAGAAATTCCACTCTTAGATATATAACTAAGAGAAATAACTTATGTCCACAAAATACTTGGACACAAATGTTCATAGCAGCATTATTTGGATATTCGTAATAGCCAAAAAGTAAACACAACCCAGATGTCTATCAACAAATAAATGGGTAAAGGTGGTATATCCATAGAATGGCACATTGCCCAGCAATAAAAAGGAATGAAGTACTGATAGAAGCTATAACGTGAATGAAGCTTACGCTAAGTGGAAAAAAGCCAGTCACAAAAGACCATATATTGTATGATTCCACTTACTTGAAATGTCCAGAAGAGGGAAATCTATAGAGACAAAATAAATTAGTGGACGCCTAGGCCCAAGGAGTGACTGCTAACAGGTGCAATTTTCTTTTGGGAGTGATGAAAATGTTCTACAATTGATTGTGCTGATGGTTGTACAACTACGAGCACACTGAACACTAAATTGTTGAATTATATGGGATGTGAATAACATATTAATATAACTTTTTAAAAGTATATGCTACATCCTATTTATGGTCCCATATTTGTATATTCTTTCAGTTTTCTGACGCAAAGTATGAAACTGTTTCTGTCTGCCCTATTTCCACTACTAAAAGATAAGCCCTAAGGAAAGGACCAATACTGTGTTACAGTTATTTTGTATTTCCTAAAAGCCTTGGCCAAATGTCAATGTCATATTCATTACAACTTAAGAACATTTCCACAGTCAGGAAAGGTAATTTTTTCTTTTTCATCTTAACTTCCATAACAAAAACAAATGCAAAACAAAACAAAACAAAAACTTCCTTCCCTGTGCTGGCAACTTAACTTTTCTCCCATCAGTTATTCTCAAAGACACACTCTGAGAAGTGCAAAGAAGTTAGTGGTCTTTCTTTTAGCCAGTACATTTTTCAGGCAAAGAGAATCAAAAGAAAACTTTAGAGCTGTGTTTTACTTAAGTGTGGAAGACTAACCCCAAAAGGGCAAATATGTACTACTGTGGTCAACTAGCATTCAAGCTGATTACTAACGCTTTGTGTTGAAGTCTCCTTGAACCTATCATAGAAATGCTGCAAGAAAGTCCCAGCCATGCAGCAGCACCTTCTCAAACATGCAATTTTACTTCTTCACGTCCTCAGGCCCAGAGCTCCAAGAGTTTGCTGTCATGATACTTTGTCAATACTACTGCTTAATTGGCACCTGACCCTTAGTGCATTGGCTAGCCCCTTCCAGTCAAATCTATACTATTCACCAATGTGTAGTCACTGCCCGGAAATTCTACTGTGACTCAGAATCCATTATACTATCTCACCACCCACCACAAAGTTAGTCACTAGTTTCTTGCAAGGATGTTTGGTCTGAGCAGAGAAGCTGCTAGTTTTGCATGCAAGCAGGATACATCCAGAATGCTTGCCTGACAAACCAGGTGTTAATCAAATATTTTCTCGCACAATAGTGCTGTTCCTTCATTTCAAATGATCTTGAATTAACAAGGGATCCTGACATTGTCCTTCAACACTTGTATGCTTTTTCCCCGATGCTCTTAGCAATTCCCCCTCTGCCACACCCCCCCCGCCCCCCGCCATGTATGCCATCAGAAACGACTAATAATTTGTAAGCATTAAATGGTATGATTAAGGAACCAATCCCTGGAAAATCCTACACAATACAAAGAATCACCTGATAACTAATACATCAAACCTACTATATCAACTCATTTTGTCCTAAGGACAGCAACTTACAAATGTCCCTTACATCTAACACCCAAAGATCATGGCCTTTAATATGAAAACAACTATTTTGGCCAGGCTTAGTGGCTCACGCCTGTAATCCTAGCACTCTGGGAGGCTGAGGCAAGGAGGATCACTTGAGGTCAGGAATTCGAGACCAGCCTGAGCAAGAACAAGGCCCAGTCCCTACTAAAAATAGAAAAAAGTTAGGGGGGCATGGTGGTGCACACCTGTAATCCCAGCTACCCAGGAGGCTGAGGCAGGAGACTCGCTTGAGCCCAGGAGTTTGAGGTACCTGTGAGCTAGGCTGATGCCACAGCAATCTAGCCCAGGTGACAGAGCAAGATTTGTCTCAAAAAACAAAGAAAAGAAAAGGAAAGAAAACAACTATTTTATTAGATCAGTTTTATGAAATAAAATTTCCACTCCAACTCTGTTTATGGAAGGACGATAGTAAGAGAAGACTTTTCACAAGACTGTTGAGAGTATGTCCGGACAGAACATCTAGGACGCACACCTAAGAAATAAACGCAGCGAGATTTGAAGAAAGTTGAAGTGTCAGATGCATGAAATGCATCTTAATATAAAATGCTATAGCTAGGGTACCATCAAATGTTACCAGTCAGCCGAATTAATTGCTACAAGATTCTAATTATGACATACTCTCCACTGAAACTTCTTGCTGTATACTACCTAGAAAGCAAAGCAGTAAATAGCAGTTACAAATCTAAGCCTTAATTGGGGAAAAAAAACAAAACCAAAAAACTACCTACCAAAAATCCAAAAGATAAACACCTTCCTCTTAGTTTAGAACAACACTTAGATTAAAAAGAACCTAGCTGCTACGCACTGCTTTTGTAAAAATAGCACTAAAGTACACCCATGTTCATAGCAGCGTTATTCATAATGGTTAAAAGGTGGAAGCAGCCCAAGTACCCATCGGCAAATGAATGAATAAACAAAATGTGGCCTATACATACACTGGAGTGGTATTCAGCCTTACCATTGTAACGCACTACAACATGCATGAAACCTGAAGACATTATGTTAAGGGAAATAAACCAGTCACAAAAGGACAATGATTCCACTTACATGAGGTACCTAGAGTAGTAAAATCCCTAAAGACAGAAAGCAGAATGGGGGTTACCAGGGGTTGGGGGGAAAGGAGAATGGGGAGTTACTATTTAATGGTTATAGAGTTTCAGGTTTGCAAGATGAAAAAAGTTCTGTGGATGGACGGTGCAGACAGTGACAAAACAATGTGAAATGCACTCAATGCTACCAAACTGTGCACTTAAGGTTAAAATGTTATATTATGTGTACTTTACCACAATTTTAAAAAAGCACCGAATACTCATTATTACAAATAACACATGGACACCAGGTTATTCATGGTGAAGCCTAAAATAATGAGATTGGGGTTTAATTAGTACTAGTCTGAAAAACCAATTAAAAAAGAGTGATCTTAAAGTTCTACTGTAAGTTTACATCATGACTAATCAAGCTTCCCAGTACTCAGACCCATGAATGCTTTAATGTATCCGTGAGTCCTTAAAACAAAAAAGAAAGAAAGAAATTTACTCCACTAACATTAAAAATCCCATATTATTTCCAAACAAGATCCCTTTCCAGGTCAAATTCCTCACCATGAATATTAAAATATCAACAGCTGACAACTCAGCTTATCCAGCCAGCATATTAGTCACCTTGTAAAAGTGAACAATAATTTGAAACAAGTCTTTCTTCAATGTACAAATCAGCTATGGCTCTCGCCCCAATGACATCATAGTAAAATACAGGCAGGGCCTGGGAGACTCCCTTTACATAACTCATGTTCCATCTGGGGAAATGCATCATTCTCAGTGTGAACAAAATAATTCTGAGTTGCCCATTTAGTAATCTGCTTTTCTAATTATCCAGAAAATTAATAATTTCCAAATTAAATCTACTACCGAGAAATATACATGTGCCTCCCTTTACCTCCAGCCATGTTCCTAAAAAGCCAACTATAACTTACTCTTAAGTTCACCTGGGTCCATTTTCAAAAGGTAGATGACAAATTATTTGCAAGATTTACTATTTAGTTAAACTGCAAACTTTGCATGTCATATGTGGTCCTATTTGCAAGTAATTTGTGTTACATACCCCATACTTTCTATGTCTCTGCATGCACATACAGATAAAATATTCACCAATAATATTTCATGTATGAAGGACTTGTTTTCCCAATTGAAGTAATATTTAGAACAGGAAATACGACTTATACTTCCTTGCTTTACTTAGAAGTTGCTTGGGATTCCCACCCTGCTTTTTTTTTTTTTGAGACAGGGTCTCACTCTTTTGCCCAGGCTAGAGTGCAGTGGCATCATCATAGCTCACTGCAACCTCAAATTCCATGGCTCAAGCAATCCTCCTGCGTCAGCTTCCTGAGTAGCTAGAACTACAGGTGTGCACCACCACACCCAGCTAATTTTTCTGTTTTTTGTAAAGATGGGGTCTCACTATGTTGCTTGGGCTAGCCGTGAACTCCTGGCCTCAAGTGACCCTCCCGCCTGGACTTCTCAAAGTGCTGGGATTACAGGCATGAGCCACCACGCCCAGCCCAGGATCCCCTTTTTTTACTGAGATCTGCTGACATCAGGAGAAATAAAACTAGGTGACATAAGTAAAAAACAAATTGGTCTTTTGCTTTCTACAAAGAGATAGGTAAAATCCAAATCACTACTTTTATATTTTTGCCAGTGAACATGAAAATCCAGTCAATAAATAAAAGATAAAAATATACCTGAGCTCTACTATGGCTAACGTAAAGAAGAGATGCCAGATAAGATGAAGAGAGGTGATAATGTGAAAATAATTAAAATAACCCTATGTGGCCCAAAACATAAAATGTCACACTCAAGAAAATAATCAACCTCAGAGGACTAAGAAATAGGTATTTAAAATCTCATAAGGCAGAACCAGAATGCCTAAACAATCTTGAAAAAAACAAAGTGAGAGGGCCCATACTCGCCAATTTCAAAACTTACTACAAACCTACAGTAATCAAGACAGTGTGGTACTTCCATAAGGATGGACAAATATAGACTCATGGAACAGAACCGGGAGTCCAGACACATACTGTCACATTTACGGTCAACTTATTTTGACAAGGGTGCCAAGGCAATCCAATGGGGAAAGAACAGTCTTTTCAATAAATGATTCTGGGACAACTGGATATCCACATGCAAAAGAATGACACTAGACCCCTACCTCACACCATATTCAAAATTCCAAACAGATCAAAGATCTAAATGTAAGAGCTAAAACTATAAAACTCTTAGAAGAAGACATGTGAAAATCCACCTGACCTTGAGTTAATGGTTTCTCAGATAATGACAAAAAAAAGCACAAGCAACAACAAAAAATAAAGTCTGTCGCATCAAAATTAAAAACTTTTGTGTTTCATAGGACAAGAGAATGAAAGCGTGTCCCACAAAATCAAGAAAATATTTGCAAATCATCTATTTGATAAGGGAGTGGTCTCCAGAATATAAAAAGAACTCTTACAAATCAATAACAAAAAGACAAAATACCCAGTTTTTTAAAATAAGGAAAGGATTTAACTAGCTATCTCTCTGAAACTATGCAAATGGCCAATAGGCATATGAAAATACACTCAACACTATTATCCATCAGAAAAATGCAAATTGAAACCATAATGAGATACAACTTCACACACAGCAGGATGGCAATAATCAAAAAGGGGCACAAGTGTTGGCAGGATGTGGAGAAACTGGAACCTTAATACATTGCTGGCAGGAACGTAACATGGCTCATTTGGAAAACAGTTCCTCAAAAGTTACTGGGAGAAGAACATGAATGGAAACACACACAAAACAGGAACTGAAAAAAACAAAATGATGATGACACACTGCACTCTAATTCCGGGTAACAGAGCAAGACCCTGCGTGAACCACTGCACCTGGCCATATAATGGAATATGATTAATATTTAGCTATAAAAAATGAAGTATCGATTCATGCACAACATGGATAAACCCTGAATATGTTATGCCAAATGAAAGAAGTCAGATGCAGAAGTCCATATATTGTACAATTCCATTTATATGAAATGTCCGGAACAGGCAAATCCATAGACACAGGGAGTAGATTAGTGGTTGCAGGGGTTGTTGGGGGGGGGAACAGAGAGTGACCAGCTAATGGGTACAGGGTTTCTCTTTGGGTTGATAAAAATGTTTTGGAATTTCCAGAACATTTTGGATAATGATGATGGCCACACAACTCTGTGAATATCCCAAAACCATTGAATAGTGCACTTTAGGTATGTGAATTATTAAAAAAAGAAAAGAAAAAGAAAAAAAAAATTGGAAGGACTGACCCCACTTTCTTCAACAGACAAAAAATATGGTTAGGGTCCTTCAAGAACTCTTTCAAAAATTCACTACTCTGAAGATCCCGGCTCACCCAATTCTTACTTTTGATAACCTCACATTCTATCCCATTAAGAAAAGCAAGCCTTCCACAGCTTTCTCATTACGTAATTATCTTCTTCCTCTCCTATTTCAAACACTTTCCTTTCTATTGGCTCTTTCTGCCCCTAACAAGTCTCAAACATCTCTTAGAGTTATTTAAAAAAAAAAAAAAAAAAAAAAAAAAGATCTGGTCCTAGCTACCTACACCTCTAGAGACCACTCTGTACCCTCTCACCTGGGGTTTCTAGAAACAATGTTCCTGGAGACTCGCTGCCTCCATACTGGCACACCCACTTACTCCAGCCCACTGCCAACACCCAACCCTCATTCATTTAAGTGAAATTATCCTGAAAACTACCACTGACCATCATCATGCCAAATCCCACAAACACAATTCAGCATTAATCACGCTGCCGTTCCTGTGCGTGACTGCTGACCATTTATTCTTTGACATACTTTTGCTCCCTGGCTGCCTACAACATTACTTTCACCTGATTCTCCTTATGTCTCTTGACCTCTGTCACCACCTCCTCACAGAGGCCTCCTGGATCCATCCACCAGGTGCCCTTCAGACACCTAAAATCCAATAAGTGTGCTGAGTTTCCTCCAGGGACACATCTACCTTATTCTCAGTTGCGGGCACAGTACCTGGCACGTGATAAGCACTAAATTCTGTTGAATGTCCAGGAATAGAACTCATCATTTCCCACACCTCCACCCTTAAACTTGCTTCTCCTATACTGCTCATCTCAGTTAATGACACCAGCATCCACCTAGCCATCTACATCAGAAATTCTGCAGTGCTTCTCCAAGCTCAGTGTTCCTCAAATGCCAACACAAACAATGGCGTGTGTAGTGTCCATTTGGACTCCTCCATGTCACCCCGGTGGGACTTGGAGGGAAGGGGAACTGCTCATGCCTGCTGTGCCATTCTCAAATCCCACCCCCTTTTCTTTAATTCATAATTCACTGCTGTCATCATTGCATTGTGTACATATTCTTTTTTTTTTTTTTTTTTTTCCTGGAGACAGGGTCTCACTCTGTCACCCAGGCTGGAGTGCACTGGTGCAATCAAAGCTCACTGCAGCCTTGAACTCCTGGGCTCAAGAGATCCTCCCACCTCAGCCTTCCAAGTGGCTAGAACTACACCACACCCAGCTTGTACATACACTCTTACAATGAACGCACCTGTGCGTCTCTTATTACCAACAAGACCGTGAGCTCCTTTAGTCAAAGATCATGACTTAGGCTTCTAGTGTATCCTGCACATCTTTGAAATGACGCAATCCCAGGACTGCAAGGTCCCTTTAAAGATCATCATGTCCCACGGAGTAGTAACAGCACAGGCTCTGATGGCAAACAAAGTTGGTGAAAACTGGACTCCAAAATACGCGTTTTGTAATTCTGGGAATGCTAACTAACTTCTCTGAGATTCTGTTAACTAGAAATTCTACAACTACCTTTCAAACTTTGGTTTCAAGCATGAAATAATGTACAGAAAGCACTAAATTCTGCAGCTCACAAATAGAAACTCTCAAGAAGTAGATTTTTTCCCCTTCAATCAGTACTGTTGAACTGAATGGACTAATGAATACACTTTCTAAAGCTCTCTACAGCTTCTGAGAGTAAAAGCCCAGTAAAGCATGGATTTGTGTGGTGTGAACCAGTTAGTTTCACACACTTCCCTGATCTTAAAGCAACTGCTCGTCTTTGCCAAGTTTTTTTAAAGAACACACTCTGCCGACAACAAGCGGAACGTGACCAGCAGGCACAGAGATCGATGGATCCATCCCCTTAACTAACAGTTTTGTCAGTGGTTTCTTCCATTTTCAGAACTTAAGTAGTGGAAAACTTAGACAGTTAGTGTTTTACGGAGGTGAGGGGGTAAAACTGAACTCCAATGTAAACAAAATTGTATTTTATTTTATAAAACATATACCTTCTTCTCAAAAAGCCTTCGTCCCTATTAGTACAAATCCAAATTTCAGTCACCGAGTTGACAGTAGAAGCGAAACAATGTTGTAATAGATGCATGTCTCATTCACCATTAGCATATCAAGCAGATGCTTGTAAAACAAGTATCTTCTGTTTTAGCAAATACTGCCAGAAATTTCCATCCACAGTCATCCTTAGCTCTATATCTGCCAGTGATCTCTCTGAGAAGGCTAAAGAATCCCCAATGTCCTCAGGGTCAAAACCACCTTCTCCTGCCGGTTCATTTCCTAAGGATCACCTATGTCTTCACTGCCTCCAGGGTCTTCTAAGCTTCCGCCCACTTCCTCAGTTTTCTCTTGTCTTTTTTTTTTTTTTTCTTTTGAGACAGGGCCTTGCTCTGTCACCCAGCCTGGCATGCAGTCATGTCATCATAGCTCACTGCAGCCTCCAACTCCTGGGCTCAAGCGATCCTCCTGCCTCAGCCTCCCAAGTGGCTGAGACTACAGGTGCACACCACCACGCCTTTTTTTATTTTTGTAGAAACAAGGTCTTGCCATGTTGCTCAGGCTGGTCTTGAACTCCTGGCCTCAAGTGATCCTCCCACCTCGGCCTCCCAAAGTCCTGGGATTACAGGTGTGCACCACCGCATCAGGCCTTCCTTTGCCTTTTGATTGACGACTGCTCACTTGATCTGACCAGCCTCCTCACACTTCCTATTCACATGGCTGCATTTTCACCACCCACGTTAAGTCGTGCCCAGCTATGCTGGGAGTTAGTCATCTACCTGGGCCTCTAAGGTTGCTTTGAGATCTGGCAATCTTTCTCCTCCCTGTTTGTGTCCAAGACCCACACAAAGGTCTAAGAAGCTAAACATGGACCGGCCACTCTCAGCAGCGATTCTGGCCGAGCCAGCATTCATTCAGAACTCCCTGCAACTCACCCAGCCTTTCCCACCCCATCCTTCTCTAGTCAAGCGCACAGAGGCCCCCCCTTCTGGCAGGCAAATCTCGTCCCTGCTGCCTAAACGTGCCTGGCTCCTTCTTGTCTCCGTGCCCTTGCTCTGCTGCCACGCCCCCTCCTCAATGAAGCAATGCCCCCCCTCCCCTCCCACTCACCCATTCCAAGCATAAGCTTCCTCCCTGGAAGCCCAACCAAGCTCACCCTCCTCAGTGAAGTCTTCACTCCTCTGAGTTCCTGTATTTCCAAGCCTGGCACTTAATAACTACCAGGCTGCTATCACTGTTTACCTTTTAATCTCATCTTTCCACATGACAGTCATTTCCTCATGAGCATGACCCATAAAGCACACTAAGAAACCGAATATGACAGCACTAGGCAACACGAAGGAAGTTCTTAGGAAATCAAATCTTCCCAACTAGAACAATTTCATTTTTTCATGATCCTTTCTAGCTCTTGCCTGTTCCTGTATGCGTTTTTATTAATACACAGTAATAATCATAATAGCAGAATCAATCAGAGTTACACATATGGTTTTACATTCTGCTTTTTTCACCAACAGAGAAAACAAGTCTTCCTTGATGATAAATGGCTTTGGTCGTCACCATTTTTAACAGCTGTGTAATAGTCCCTCCATCCAGACACCAGACTCTGATTTACTGAGGCACTGACCCTATCAGACGTTATTACATACTTCTCTGCGTCTTTCACTGCATCAAGTACTGTAAAATGCAAAGTAAACTCATTTGAAATACCTGCTGAAATAAATTTATTGTCCATCCTCCCCAACACCTATAATAATTCATTTCACTGATGTTTCTATCTCAATTTCTAGTGTAATTTTCTGGTCCGATTGTTGGGTGGGGAACCTGCGGCCTTAAGGCCACACGTGGCCTTCTAGGTCCTTAAGTGCGGCCTTTTGACTAACTCCAAATGTCTTTTATTAGAAGGGGTGCAGCCGAGAAAGATGACACTTTTCTTGCCTCCTTTAGTGCTTAAACAAGAACAATCTTGAAATCAGAAGGCTGCAGGTTCCCCACCCCTGCGTAGTAGTTGATCTTATACAATTTAAACATGGGAAAACCCCTAGGGATCAGCAATCAGATTCCATACTATCTAAGCAAGACACCTGGCAGGCATTCCATAAACGTTCACTTACCTATTAAATGTTTTTAAACTACCTAAAGCTATGAAACATCAAATTCCCGAAAAGGAGTGTGTTGCTGAACTAATACCGTCAATTATGCCTATAAACTTTCAGCTCATTTAATGATTAGACTGGTTAATAATGTATGAATGGGTGTTCTCACTGTATTTGAAAGCACACAAGAGTTATCTGTTGAGTTGTACAGTCTGAATGACAACATTAAAAGACAAACAATATCTGCAAACAACTGCAAGATCTCGTGACAAAAGTTTACTCCTTTTTCTTTAGCTGCTTAGCTTTGTATCTGATAAAGAAAAGCAGAAATAAATGTTGTAATATTAAAACTATGTAAAATTACATACATTAGCATGTGAGCACAAACTGGAATGGATATAAGAAAAGTTGTTGGGACAGAAGGATGTAGGAGAACTTTTTTCCTTTCTAGTTTTTGCTTGTTTTATTAGTATTACATAATGTTAAAATATATAACTAGAAAAGTATTCCTGACAAATTAGCCTTTACAACTCTTGCTGTATTCCTGAATTAGGGCCTCATGCTTAACATTCAAATAAGTTTCCCAAACCCATAGTTTAGCAAAAAGACTAAAACGCTCTCACTTCCATAATAAATGTTAAATAATAAACCAACCAACCTCCTTAAGAATGCAAACACCTAAGCATAACCAGACACTGAATCACGTGAAGAACATAATGGTACACCAGAGGTTTCTGGAAATTTTCAGATCGTCCTCAAAAGATAGCTAATGTGATTCCAAATATCAGAGTCTATAGCGTAACCCATTCTCATCCTCATGTGTGAAGAGTGATTTATAAGTTTGCTTCTTGCACCTATACGCTATGAAAGAAACAATTAGGACTAAAATTTATTATTTGTCATACTTATATATGATTACTTAATATATTAACTATCCCAGAAGTAATAACTGTTCAAAGTAATATGATTCTTTTAAAAATTACTGAAAAGGAATTGTTTTGTTTTAGGCTTTTTATACAAACTCTAGATACTAACTTTAAAAATCACTGACTTTAGAATTCCACCACATTGAATTCCATAAATAACTTTTGTATTTATGTAAACAACTACGTCATGACAAAATGGAAAAAGAACTAATTTTAATTATCTGTGGTAATTACTGAAAAAAGAAGTTTGTGTGTGTCAGGAAATACAAAGCTAGGCAAGACAGGCCACTAAGAGGAGGCATTTTACCACAAAGAATGCACTTTTATTCCTAAGGTAATGGAATCTACGTGTAAACGTTAATTTCAAAATGAGTTCCACCCGAGGAACAGCTAACATCCATTCCACAGCTAAAATTATTATTCTATGTACTCCTCTAACCTGACACTGAAAATTATTAAGTCTTATCAATGGCAATTTATTAACATAAATAATTTAGGATCATTCCTCTCAAAAAATGAAACCAATGGGGAAAGGGAGAAGAGACAAGGGAAGGACTCTAAATATCTGAAAAAAAGTCTTTTTGTGATGGTTAGCTGCCTCTTGTTAGCACTGACATTTCCAAATATTTTGTGAAAAGGAAATTCTAAGAATGTGCTGAAACCACCCTTTCAGAGTCAATTCTCAGATGTGTTCCATGTAGCTTATTTTTTAAATCACTGTGATAGTAAACTGGAAGTTAACTGAAATAAACATGGCTGAATATTTAAAAACTAATGCTTCTGAAAACTTTCAAAGTTCTAAGTTATTTCACTTTGTCAGAGCATGGAACTAGTGAGGTGAAAACCCAGACTCAACCTTGCCCTAGTCGAAAACTTAAAAGCAATTAAGCTCTTAAGGAAAAACTCACCTATCAGCCTTAAGCTGACTTAGCAGGAACAAAAGGACAAACCCACTCCAACAGATGAGATAACTTCAAGAGAGGAGATAACCAACTTCCAACAGAAGGACGAACCAACAAAGTATGTGCCAACTAGTTGATCTGCATGTCTCAATATACACAAAAGACAGCCGAGAAAAGGAAAGCAACCTGTAATTTCTTAAATTAACAACACCTGATTTTGAACAGAGGTTGTGGAAACAGCGTATAGAGAAATGAATCTGATATTTACAAATGACTCTGATTAGTTGAGAATCTTATCAATTGCAAAGTCATCTGGGACTCTAACAATGATCCCAATAATATGACCCTGTATATAATGTGTGTTCAAATACATCATCTCATTTAAAGCAACCTGCCCAGCCACGCTGCTAGTTAAGGATCAACGCCAAGACCCAGCCCACCACCTCTCCGGACTTGCAGCTGGGGCTCCCTCCAGGCCACCTGACCGGCCACAGATGACTTAAATGTACTCGGTTTATCGTCTTTCTCTACCCTCCCTGCAGACTTAATGTCAGAAAGATACAATTTCACAAGAATCTTGGCACTTAAACTATTTATTGTCGAGAGATGACGAATAGGACTTCAAGCAAAACCAAAAATTTCTCAACAGTCCAAAAGGAAAAAAAAAAACAAACAAAAAAAACCCTCTTTTACCCAACCCCGAAGTATTTACAACTCTTCCAGACCGTCCAGGTTAAAGGGACAGAGAGCGACAAGCCAAGATGAGGGGTTTCAGGGCTCTCCCGGGAGCAGCGAACCAAACTCCCCGCCGCAGGCCATGAAAGTGCGGGACCCGGGGCGCCCGGGCGTCCCGCGCGGGGTGGGGGCCGCGGTGACAGCTGCGGGGCGAGCGGCGGAGGGGACGCGGCGCGGGCCCGGGGCGCCCTCCCGCACGGGCAGGGGGGCGCGGGGCGGGGCGCCCGGCGGAAGGGCAGCGGGAAGGGCGCGGGCTGGGACTCGGGCCCCCGCGCCCCGGGACGCGGCCGGCCGGGGGAGGGGCGTGCCCGCGCGGGGTGCGGGGGGCGCGCGCCAGGTCCCGGAGCGCCCCCGCCGCCGACTGCAGGGGCGGGACCGGCCGGACCCCCCACGGCGGCCGCGGGACGGGCGCGCCAGGCACCTGCCGCCTGCGCCGCGGCGGCCCGGGCGGGCTCGGCTCTCACCTCGTCGGTTCATCGGCCGGATCCGCACCGCCACTTTCACTTTGGAGTCGCCCATCCTGCGGACGCCGGGGCTCTCGCTCGGCTTCCGTCTGCCGCGGCCACCGGGCGACTCCTCGGGGCTGACCCGGCGGGAGGGGGCCGCGAGGGGCGGGGCCTGGTCTGGGGGCGGGGCCGGGGCGGGGCCGCAGGGCTCCCGGCGCGCCGCACTGCACGACGGGACTTGTAGTCCCTGGGGTGGGGGCGGGGAGCCTCGGGGTGCGCTCCTCTGGCTGGAGCTGGTAGTCGGAGGTTGGGGCTGTTGTGTTAATAAATGCCCCTTTCTTTCTGCACCAAGCTTACCCTCGCAGTTAGTATTGGGACGTGAGCCGTCGATGAGCTGGAAACTCTCCTGGAGACAGACAGTGGAATAGAAGGCATTGGAGACCCCGCTCCCCCTTCGTGTTCATTTCCTGTCAATTTCAGGGCTTGTTGCCTGCGCAGATGCTTCCCTCTGCCTGGGTTGCCCTCCCTGCCTTGTTTGCTGAACTCGACCTTCCAGACAAGTTAAAAGTCACCTCTTCTGAACCTGTGCATAAATCCACGTTTTAACGCTATCCTTTGAGTCCCCCTCCTGTGGGACAGGACGTTGGACTAAGGAACCATCTGAGTTCAAATCCCACCTCAGCACTTCCCAGCCCTGTGACCAACGGCAAGTTATTTGACCGCTCTGTGTTTACCTTTTCATATGTAAAACGGAGGCAATAATACGGGCACATTGTAAACAATAGGATTTACTTAATTTGTGTAACCTAGCCTGTAGTAGAGACCCAGTAAACCTTTATTGCATTTATGAATGAAGCCACACTAAAATTAGCTCCCTGGCAGACATTGCTAACTGGTAGCCCGTGGGCTAGATCCAGCCTGCAAACATGTTCTGTTTGGCCCAACTGTATTGGCCAGCACATAAAAATCAGATTAGTACGTGCAGTACTGGGCTTACATTACGTACTGGAAATAATTGGAATTAAACAGCATCACCCACCTTTTTAAGAGGCAGATATCTCCAGTTCACCACCACCTGGCTCCAGGCTGCTATACCGCTCATGCGTCTGGACCCTGTGGGTTTGTGACCCCTGCTTAGAAATGTTTAAATGATAGTTCAGAATTCAAAACCATTTTACAGATGGGTACATCAGAAAGCTAGCAAGACTTGCCCTTTCCATCAACCATCCTCTTGTTGAAAGATAATACAAACAGAGTTGTCAAAAAAGGTTAAAAACACCTTTAAAAGGAAGGAAATTCTGACACATCCTGCAACATGGATGAACCTTGAGGGCATTATGCTAAGTGACACAAATAAGCCAGACACAAAAGAACAAATACTATATGATTCCTCTTCCTGAGATACATAGAGTAGTCAAATTCACAGAGACACAAAGTAGAGTGAGGGTTACAGGGGATTGGGAGGAAAAGGAATGGAGAGTTAGTATTTAGTGGGGACAGAGTTTCAGCTTGGGAAGATAAAGATGTTCTTGAAATGAATGATGGTGATGGTTGTACAGCAATGTGAATATATTTAATGCCACTGAACACTTACAAATAGTTAAGGCCGGACACGGTGGCTCACACCTGTAATCCCAGCACTTTGGGAGGCCGAGGTGGGAGGATTGCTTCAAGCCAGGAGTTGGAGGTTGCTTGAGCTATGATGGCACCACTGCACTCCAGCCTGGGTGACAGATGGAGACTCCATGTCTAAAAAAAAAAAGTGGTTAAGATGGTAAGTTTCATGCTATGTGTTTTTTACCACAATTAAAAAAAAAAGGTTAAAAATAGAAAATGCTATCCTTTTTTAAAAAGAGTCTTTCTTAGGGGCACCTCCTCTGAGCCTCAAGAGGGCCTTCTCGGCTGGAACAGCTGTGGGTTTAGCACAACAGGTCCTTTGATTTTCACAGCCCAATAAAGTAACCAAATAACATCAAGAGAACCAATTTAGGATTGCTAACTTCTTAATTTTACCAAGTAAATTCTTTTTTGTTTGTTTGTTTGAGACAGAGTGTTGCTCTGTTGCCCGGACTAGAGTGCTGTGGCATCACCCGAGCTTACAGCAACCTCAAACTCTTGGGTGCAAGCAATCCTGCCTCAGCCTCCCAAGTAGCTGGGACTACAGGCCCAAGCCACCATACCAGGCTAACTTTTTCTATTTTTTTTTTTTTTTTTTTAGTTGCCCAACAATTTTTTTTTCTATTTTTAGTAGAGATGGGGCTCTCATTCTTGCTCAGGCTGGTCTTGAACTCCTGACCTCTAGCAATCCTCCCACCTCAGCCTCCCAGAGTGCTAGGATTACAGGCATGAACCACCATCCTGGCCTAATTTTAACAAGTAAATTCTTGGGGACAAAAAACGCACACAATTGCTATCTACTCTTCCTATCATTCCTTTTTTTTTTTTAAAGGTGATAAAGGGCATAATTTTATGTTGAAATCCTTTGGCTTGAAAAATTTCACTACTATCCTTTTACTCTTATTTAGGTTGAAGAAATGTTTGCCATGGCCCCAGGACTGATTCCCAGCGGTAAGTACTCTTGTCTTAAACATCTTTCCTAATTCCCACCTCACCACATTCATTTATATGGTAGCAAATAAGAGTTTGGAATGTACCAAGATTCCATTATACACTTTATATCTGTTTCATAACCTGGTAAATTTTGTTTTTAAATGGCATGCCCTGATGCTAGCTTGACGCTTGCTTTTTAAACAGAAGCAAAGCAGGCAGAAAAAGAGAAGGCCGTGCGGTTTCTCTGGGAACATTGTATTAATATTTAAATTTAAGATGAAACTTAAAAGGGGAGAAAGCACCTAAGGAACTCAAGAAAGGGCAGAATATCATAGAGAAGAAGTGAGGACTTTCTCTAAAGTTCCAAAATCATTTGAATTGTTCTGGAAATATTTGATTGGTAGAAACATGATAGTAGCTTCCCTAAGGACTCTGGGGAAAAACCCCTGTGGGCTGTTCCCCATTTTGAACCGTACTCACCCTCATCTGACTCCCTGGACTTCTGCAGCGGAGGAGAAGAAAGCCCAAGACTGAAAATGCCTTTATTTTCCCGTGGAAACCTTTCTCTGATAAATGAGAGAGAAAGGACTGAGGTGCGAGTTACAACCTGCAGCCCGGGAGCTTCAAGGGCTTCGACACCGAGTGGGACCGGAGGACGCCTAGCCTGCGCCCGGGGCTCGCACAGGCTCCGACAAGAGACGGGAGATCTCCCGCTTTCTCCCGTTTCAGCCGCTAGAGAAACAGAGAAACAGAACTAGGACATTCCTCGGCCCCTGTGTTTTGTAAAGCGCGTATTTAAGAAATCCACAAATATTTAAGGGGTAGACGCCATAGCCAAGGCCTTATGGCAGATCTGTTGGATTCAGCTGTGTGGATAAGGAGTTTCTCATTTTTTGCCCTGACAATTTGCAAATCTACTCATTCTAAGACTGATTTCTAGTTTATTTTTTGTCGCTTTGATCCACCCACTCAGCAGTTTCTGATGGTCTCTGCATCGGCTGACGAAGGCATCACTTAACACGATGACAGCTGACATACATTGAACGCTTGCCGTGTGCCAGACGCTGTCCTAAGCATTTCACATGTATTACGTCATTATTGTCCCTATCTTACAGATGGGGACACTGAGCAACTCACTTGGGGCACGCCCGTGCTGCTGTGGCCTGATCTCCCACTCCACGATCTTGCACGGTGGAAAGGGTGCAGGTGCAGACCGTTCACAGGACGTCAGAAGATCTAATTTGCACCATTCTACTTTCCAAAATAGTTTCTGAAATCCTATTACTGTAAAAAAAAAAAAAAATGGAAAGGGTGTACTAAGTTCTATTTTTTTTGTCTTTAGAAAGGAGGGAATGAGCTAATCGCTTCCTCAAGGCAAACTCCTTCTCTGCAGCCTTAATCAGGATTTACCTGTTTGCCTCAGATGGGTTTGCCAGAGCGCTAAGGTTTCCCAGTTACGGTCTTCTCATCACCTGTCTCCCCCGCTGCACCGTGAGTTCTTCGAGCACAGACAAAGTGCATTTCTTACGTTGCTCTATCTCCAACACCTGGTACTCAGTAGGCACTTCATACGGTTCAGGGGCTGAAGATATTGACAAAGCGGTGTCCTCCTTACCTTGGTCGGATGAAATGGCTTGCTCAAGTCCCAGGGGTAATGAGCGGCAGTGCTGGAATGCAAACACAGATTCCAAAAATCTATGCGTTTCCCGCAAGAAGGCCATCCCTACGTGTCCCTGTGCATACTTTTCATGTTCCCATTGTCTTCCCCCATTGTGCATTCCCGGTGGAAGCCCAGGTCTCTCTGACAGCGATGGTCACCTTCTAGCTGTCATTTATCGAGTGCTTATCACGTGCCAGGCATTGTGCTCAACACTTCACATGCACGACCTCGTTTCATTTTCACAACAATCCCATGAGGTGGGTGCCATTGCTATGGCCCCCGACAGAGAGGAAACTGAGACTTACTGAGGCCCGTGAACTTGCACCTTGGCCTGGGTTAGAGAGGCCTGAATGCAAATCCCTGGGCCCCGAGTGGGCCCCTGTCCTGGCAGTCAGACCACGACCACTAGTCCCGCCCCCTCTTCCTGTAGTAGCTGGTGCTCTGCTGGGTCCCACAGCCTTTCCAGATACTCCTCTGTCAACCCCTGCTGGCACGGCCACTCCCGGACTCTACCGAGATCTAAGGCTGCTCCACCTAGGAAACCAAATGCAGTAACTTCCAGCCACAACCTCAGCCTCACCCCTCCTGGCTCACTCTCCTACTCCCACGGACCAATACGCTGGCCTTAAGCCTCCCTCGCCTCAACTTACCCCTTTTCTCACACTCAAGTCCCCTCAGGGGTCCCTCCTGACGGTGTCATCAACACCAGTCATGCCCTGGGAACCCTGAAACCTAGGTCCTGAGGTTCTCACGGTGGCAAGGAGCCCCACTGGAGGAGGTCACAGGGCCGTGCCCACTGCACCCTGACAAATCTGTGGGCTCTGATCCCAGTGTGGCCTCAGTAGCACTGGAAACCCTCTTTGCAGCTCAGCTCCTGCTGTCCCTCCAAGAGCCTCTGCCACTGTCCTCATTCTCTTCATGCCCCAACCCGACACGGCCACCCCTCCTCCCAGATCACCCTGTTCCTATGTCCCTACAACAATTAGCTCTCCAGAGTGAAAATTCCCTAAACTCCCTGTGCCCACAGCTTTATCCAGGACTGAATCCAGCACCGACTCCCCTGGGGGCAGAGGCAGGTGTCTGTCTCCAGCTCAGGCTAAGGCCTCTTCCACACTCGCATCCCACTCCAGGGCAGGGCCATGCTGTTAGCCATTCCCTGTCCGACCAGCGCAGCCTCTGCTTCTCCATTAGCGCCTCATCAGCTGAGAATCTCCCACGGAATCTCCCATGGAAAAAACAGGAACAAACACTTGCATTAAAAACAAGGATAATTTCCCTCAACCCTGAGTCCACTTCTGGTTACCGGTCCCCCTATCTCCTCCAGAGCCAGATTCCTCCCAAGGAAAGTCTACACTCGCTGTCTTCCCTTCCTCACCTCTTGTCAGTTAACTGACCATGAATTCAACCCCCCTTTCTACCTGCCCTCAGCCCTTCAATAAAACCGTCTGGGCAAGGTGTACCTACAACAGGTGTGCCTATGACAGGTATACCTATGACAGGTGTACCTACAACAGGTGTACCTACTGCAGACACAGTGGGTGGCTTTCAGCCCTCCTGTTACTTGACTTCTCTGTGCTATTTGGTGCTGTTGTCCTGCCCCTTCTCAGAGCTGCTGGCTGTCTTCGTTTCTATGACATCACTCTGTTCCCCTGTTTTAATTACTTTTTTAGTTTAGTCAACAAACTTCCCTACCATATGCTTGGAAACTCTGTCAGGTGCCTGGGATACAAAGATTAAAAAAAGATGCTGGGCACGGTGGCTCACACCTGTAATCCTAGCACTCTGGGAGGCCGAGGCAGGAGGATAGCTTGAGCTCAGGAGATTGAGACCAGCCTGAGCAAGAGCGAGACCCCGTCTCTACTAAAAATAGAAAAATTAGCCAGCCATGGTGGCACGCACCTGTAGTCCCAACTACTGGGGAGGCTGAGGCAGGAGGATCACTTGAGCCCAGGAGTTTGAGGTTGCTGTGAGCTAGGCTGACACCATAGAACTGTAGCCCGGGCAACAGAGTGAGACCCTGTCTCAAAAAAAAAAAAAAAAAAAAATTAAAAATAAATAAATAAATAAAGATGTCTGGTCCTTAAGGACTAAGAGGCTCGGTCAGATTTCTGGAAAGTTTGTAACTTCTTCAAGTTGTTTTGCTGTTCTTTGTTTCTCAGTACCGGTTAGGAATCCCCCTAAGGACAATGACCTTGCACAGGGGGAGGTTCAGCAGGCTTGGCCGGGGAGATGACAGGAAAGGCAACGCCAAGGCTACTGCATCCCACCCAGGAGCTCCTGGGGAAAGAAGGGAAGGAGAGGGCAGCTGCGAGATAAAGCGGGCAGGAGAGAAAGAAGGCAAAAAAAAACACACTAGCCTGCATCAGAGATTCGCCTCAGAGGCAGAACGTGCAAAAAGCTCCTCTGAGTTCCTAGACCTCAAAAACCACATCTCTCCCCTCTGCCTGTCCCACCTTCGGGGCCAGCAGCCATCAAGTCACCAGGTCGTGCTTTCAAAGCCCCTTCATAACCCCTCCCCTAAAGACACCAGGGCAGAAAGTATCCCTCCTTACTGGGTGTGGGCTTCACTCTGTGATCATGGGATTGCGATTCTCCTACAAAGGTAAAGCCACAGCCCTGTGGGTTGAGGAGGCTGAATTGAATTGGCTTGGATTTTAAGGGGAGTTAGATGTTCAGAAGGGCCTTCTTGGGTGTTAGAGGTTAAAGATGTCCCCATGGCCACTTGCCCTGGGATCTTGTTTGGAATGAGCCAGAGTTTACAAGCCCCAGAAGGCAAGGTGTGTACCTTGTAAAGGAAAGTATTTACGTACTGGTTTCCTTTTGGGTTTCCCTTTGTGTTTAGGGAACTGTCCTTGAATCTGTGTTTATTTGACCTACACTAAAGGGAAGCAAAGGAAGGGACTTTCGTCCACATGTGGGACAGAGGTTTCAAGGGGAAGAAGCCTGACCTCTCGGGCCACTGTGGCGCAGGCATTGGGAACCAGAGAAAGACCACAGCAAGGGTTGGATCTGATGTGTAGACTGGAGATCTCTGGTTCTGCCCAGGAGGGTCCTCTCTCCATACTGATCCTAAAGTTCTGGGTTTCGCTTCATGCTGGAAGGTGGCATCTCCCTTACACTCCTCCTCCCTCCCCAATGGCTGTAGTCTCTACCTTCCCACACCCTTGCTTTGGTTCTCACGTTGCCACCTTCCTCTGCCCATCGAAATCCGACCATTCGAGCCCGTTCTCTCCCTAAAGCCACGCTCCACTGTCCTGTACACATCCGTGTTTCCCTCCGGGAAGCTTTCCTACCACTGCCCCAGACGGGCGTTTGGTTACCAGCTGACTTGAATAATGTATGTGGGCCCGAGAACTTCTCAGCAGCAGGAACGCTGTCCCCCCTTCTCCGGGCCACTCCAAGGGAGGCGCACGCAGCAGGCGTGATAAACACTAGGCGGCTGAATTGTGACATTCAAATAAAAAAGGCACAGAAGTGAGAGAGCCAGGAGGAAAGGAAGGGCTTTAAGTTAATTATTTTGATGGATATTCTAGAGTGACGGGAAATTAGAGGAATTAAATAAGCGTAGGTAGTAGGAAGAAGGTCATTAGAATATCCCTGTGCCTTCCTTATTGAAGAAATTTAAATCTCTGACGAGCTAGAACTCTATTTCAGGCAGAAATTTTAAAACTCTCTCCAAACACACAGATTTCCCACTAAACTCCCCCAGAGTGTTGGCTCTGTGGCAGAACATCGGCTTACTGTCCCCCTTTGTTGAAAAGTGTCTCTAAAGAACAACATCAATAATGAATCTCTGATAGGCCTAGTTCATCTCCATAAATCATTCAGGGACAGAGGTCAGGAGAGAGGATTCTTTGGGTATTATTCAAAGCAGATTGTACAGTTCAGGCCCCATTAGTGAGCACAAAAGGACAGCCATAAAATATTCATAGGCTGCGGGACAAACACATTGACTGCTTTGGGGGGCCACTTCCTAAGGGACTGGATTAGTCACAGTGACCTGCGGTCGCACACGCCCTAAAACTCAGCGGTTCCCAGAGCTCATCGACAAATCTCATCTAGAATCTACAGGGATTTATTGAAACCACAGGAGAAAGGGTGAGATGGAGGCAAGCTATTTTGCCCAGGGCTCCTCGTGGAAGGAGAAGCAACCAACTTTTTTCCCCCAAGGACAATTTGGAGAAGCAGCAAAACCCTCTTCTGAGAAATATGGGAAGGAAAGAAATCTCACAGACATATGCCGGGGAAGGAATCCCTGCAGTCAAAGACACTCTCCTCCCTCAATTCGCTATTGATGTTTTTATTAAATATAATTTGATCTAAACAACAATTGATTGTATGTGTAAGCAACGCAAGGTTCTCGCTTGATCAGGAATCGCCGAGTGAGTAGGACATGCTCTATGTTTCAGGTTAGAATTTGTTTGAAGATAATTACGCAGCTAAGACAGAAGCGGATGGCCATAGAATTCCTACTCTGATACCGCGCAGGTGATTAGCAGCCTGTTTTTCCCAGGGATCACAGGTGGCAGCTGCAGGTGGGTGGGGGTGAGGCCTGAGCCTAGGACGGAGGAAGAAGGACCAGTCACCCCAGAGGCAGATCTAGAAGGTGTCACTTAGGCGGGAAGGTGGGGCCCAAATGCTGATCTGGGGAGGAAGAGAAGGGCAGAGGAAGTGGCCCGGCTAGGATGGATGTCACATGCTGTTACAATCTCCTGGCCACTGGGCATGAAGCAGTTAAAGAGAAACCGGGACAGCTGCAGCCAGGGTCTCTATAACTGCCACACACAGAAGTGTCACAGGGTTCATTTTTCTGTGTTTCAGCGGGGACCCAGTCTGGACTGTTCTACCCACTAGGAAGCCGGGAGTCACAAACCCTCCCAACGCCACAGCGTGACTCAGAGGCAGCTGAGCAAGACGCGGACAGTGGGGGACAGCTGCCGCAGGCTCGCACTGTCACATCGCCTGTGGGAGCAAAGCGAACCTCCTTAGACACAGAGAATGAGTTAGCCATTGCGCTTCCCAGTGTGAGTTCCAGACAAATGAAAGGCTTGAAAAACGAGAGAAAAATAAACAACCATTTAGCTGATCTCAAGGAAAAGAAGCCCCCGATGATAAAAGTGACAGTACTGAGACACTTGCTCCAAGTCTATGTCGGCAGAGTCAGGACTGTCCCCCGGCCCTGTGGAGGGCCAGAGCCTTACTCTTAACCCTGCAGGAAGCTGCCTCCTTAAGGAAAAACTAAAAACAGGTATTTCGAAAAACAAAGACTGCTGGCTGGGTGCAGTGGCTCCTGCTTGCCTGTAATCCCAGCAATTTGGGTAGCCAAGGTAAGAGGATCTCCTGAGGCTAGGAGTTTGAGACCAGGCTGGACAACACAGTGAGACCCCATTTACAAAAAATAGAAATATTAGCTGGGTGTGTTGGTGGGTGCCTGTAGTCCCAGCTACCTGGGAGGCTGGGGCAGGAGGATCGCTTGAGCCCAGTAGTTTGAGGTTACAGTGAGTTATGATCATGCCACTGCACTCTAACCCAGGCGACAGAGCAAGACCTTGTCTCAAAAAACAAAAAATACCCCAAAACTGTAGCCTAGGCAACAGAGACCCTGTCCCCAACAAATCCCCCCAAAACTAAATAACACACCCCTCTTTAGCAATGTGGTATACAAGATACGCAGGATGTTAAGCAAGGAGGATCTTTTCTCATTGTCTTTAGTAAGAAATATAAAGACTGAACGGAATTTACCAAAATTTACATTTGTCCTATCTGCCAAATATGCAGACAGACAAGCAAGGTCCAGTTTGTATTTGGATAATGTATCAACAATCTTTGTTTTTTTGTTTTCTGTAGTTTCATTAAAATCTTCCTAGAAATCCAGAGGATGGTTTGAAATTCCATTTTTTTCCGCACAAAGTACCTAAGAAGTCAAGAGAACATTTTTTTTTGTTGTTGAGGAGGAAAAAAGCTTTCCCTCTTCTGTCTCGTGCTCAGTAACTGAGGCCTGAGAATTAAGTTGACAAAAGGCAGATTGACAGGAGAAAAGATAACATTTTTATCTAATATTTACATGCACAGGTGTTCACAGAGAAGCAGTGAGACTTAAAGAAGCAGTTAGACTTGGGGGCTTATATACCATTTTAACAACGGAAAAGGGAAGTGACTTCGAAATGTACGTGGGAACTAACAGAAGACGGGGGGGGGGGTGGTTATTTAGGGAGGTCTGTTCGTGCAAACTGGTCCCCACGTCTCTGCCCTGTGTCCAGCGATAAAAGCGCTATTCTCTCCCTGGTGCAAGGGCGAGGGTGGCTTTCTCAGGGGACATACATGCCCTGCTGTTAGACAGGTAGGGGCAGGACAGAGAGCTCTTCCTGCCCCTGCTGTTTCTCAGTGGCCTTCAGCTCAAAATCATCCATGGGCCAAAGTGGCGTATTTGGGGCTGGCCTGCTTTGATTCCCCGTCATTGCTGCTGCTGGTGTGATTTAACCCGTCACTCGACGCCCTGCTGAGCTCTGGCAGAATCAGCAGCATTGCAAGAGGCCACCACATTTGTTATCACAATTTCCTCTTTCGTTCCCTCACAGGACACTGTAGTTGCAACTTCTGAACCGGGAAATGCAACTTTCCTCGGCTTCGTGGAGCAACGAAGGCAGCAGTGTGATGGCGCGTGTTCCCCAGCGTGGTCCACGCAAGCTAACTCAGTGGCCACCGCTTTCCCCATGGAGCATTTGGTGTCTTTTGAAGAAATAAAAGAACTTCTGATTGATTGAGAAATACTTGCCTATCTCATCCCGGGTCAGTCTCCGCCGTATCCAACCTCAGCTTATTTTCTGTGCCTGTGTGGTTTTCTCCATTTTGGTTATTTGCCTCCCTAATGACATCCCTGTGTCCTTCTCTGCCATTAAAATGACACAGCTGCTTAGCGCATTTTTTTTTTTTTTTTTTTGAGACAGAGCCTTACTCTGTCGCGTGGGCCAGAATGCCGTGGCATCATCATAGCTCACGGCAACCTCAAACTCCTGGGCTCAAGGGATCCTCCTGCCTCAGCCTCCCAAGTAGCTGGGACTACAGGTGTGCACTACCACACCCGGCTAATTTTTAGTGGAGACGGGGTCTCGCTCTTGCTCAGGCTGGTCTCGAACTCCTAAGCTCAAGCGATCCTCCTGCCTCGGCCTCCCAGAGTGCTAGAATTACAGGCGTGAGCCACTGTACCCGGCCTTAGCCTTCTTTTTCAGCGATGACTGGGTCATGCTGGCATTGGTATTGTAATCTGAACTCTTAGAAAACACGAGCATAACATTCACAGGGTTAAAAATTAAACTAGTACTATCTCAATACAAACAGCACAACGGTTAGTCTATGAGCAAAGGCAAAGGCAGACTGTTAATGCTCAGGATCACAAGGCGCGTGCGTTGCACACTGAAGTCTGTTTATCACTATTCGTGAGTGCTCCTTTGTCACTGGGAACCGAAAACCATGGGAGCCAGCATTAGCGGTCAGTGACCGTGGAAGGTGGACAATCTGTACCCTGACCATTCGACATTAAAAGCAGTGTTGCTGTCAACCCCTGTTTTTTGGCTGCCATATAAGTTTTACACCTGTCCCTCAATCTTCCACACCCATTGCTGAAAACTGGGACTTCTCGTGTCCCGCAGAGGTGTCTCCTGGAAATAGGGAACTTTGCTAAAACCGTGGGCACAGCCCTTGTGCAAAGGACACTTTCAGATCTTTCTGGTAGAAGTATATATATTGGTGAAACTTTTCTGGAGAGCAACTTGGGTGTGAATTTCAAGAATCTTAAACATATTTATATCATTGAGCCAGTAATACCACTTCTAGGAAGTTTATCTTAAGGAAGTAATTAGAGAAGTTCATAAGTATATATGATTATGGCCGGGCAAAGTGACTCATGCCTGTAATCCTAGCAACTTTGGGAGGCCGAGGTGGGAAAATTGCTACAGGCCAGGAGTTCAAGACCAGCCTGGACAACATAGCAAGACCCTGTCTCTATGGAGGGATTTAAAAATTAGTCAAGTGTGGTGGTGCACCTGTCGTCTCAGCTACTCAGGAGGCTGATGTGGGGGGATTGCTTGAGCCTGGGAGTTCAAGGTTATAGTGAGGTATGATTGAGCCACTGCACTCCAGCCTGGGTGACAGAGACCCTGTCTCTAAAAAAAAAAAAAAAAAAATTTATCACTATGGATAGTAAACAGGGTTTTGTTTATAATATTCATAAATTAAAAATAGTTTAAATTTTTCAACAATATGGAATTAAACTGTGATACACACACACACACACACACACACACACACATATATATAAACAATGGGATGTAGCCATTAAATATAGTTCTTAAAACTTATGGGTTTTTTTAAATTTATTTTTTATTTTTCTATTTTTTTGAAGACAAGGTCTTGCTCTCTCATCCAGGCTGTAGTGCAGTAGTGTCATCAAAGCTCACTGTAACCTTGAACTCCTGGGCTCAAGCGATCCTCCCACCTCAGTGTCCTGAGTAGCTGGGACTACAGGACTACATGTCACCACACCCAGCTAATTTTTACCATTTTATGTAGAGATGGGATCTTGCTATGTTGTCCAGGCTGGTCTCTAACTCCTAGCCTCAAACAATCCTCCTGCCTTGGCCTCCTAAAATGCCGGGAATACAGGCATGAGCCACTGCTCCCAACCAAAACTCATATTTCTGAGGAATATTTAATGGCACGGAATTATACAATCTAATAGTAACTTCAAAAAGCAGTTCACAGTAGATCCCATTTTTACAATGCACGTATATGCAGTAAAAGAAAAAGAAAAACTAGAAAGAAATCAAAATGTTACATTTGAGTGGGTAGTTATAGCTAATTTTAATTTTTTAAATTATACTTTTCATATTTTCCATTTTTTTGTAATCAATGTTTGTTTTTTTCCTGGTGATTTAAAAAAATAATCAGATAAAATGTTTCAGTACTATCTGAAGGTTGAGCAATTGCCTACAATGAATAAGAGTTTTCTGGAATTAGTAACAAGGCATGATAAAGAAAATGACTCTTGTGTTGCAGACTAGCATGGGATGCTCATGTCAAAGCAGCCCGTGAGAAACAGGCACGCCACACAGAAATCTGAGGTTTCACCAAGATGTAGAGAAGAAGGTCCTAAAATTAATATCAAGGCCGGGCGCGGTGGCTCACGCCTGTAATAGCATTCTGGGAGGCCGAGGTGGGAGGATCACTGGAGGTCAGGAGTTTGAGAACAGCCTGAGCAAGAGCGAGACCCCGTCTCTACTAAAAAATAGAAAGAAATGATCTGGACAGCTAAAAATATATATAGAAAAAATGAGCTGGGCATGGTGGCGCATGCCTGTAGTCCCAGGTACTCAGGAGGCTGAGACAGGAGGATCACTTGAGCCCAGGAGTTTGAGGTTGCTGTGAGCTAGGCTGACGCCACGGCACTCACTCTAGCCTGGGCAATAAAGTGAGACTCTGTCTCAAAAAAAAAAAAATTATGTTTAAGCATAGAGTAGATTGTACGCAGTTCCTACTCCCTCGTGTGTGTTCCCTTTTTCTTGATGACTGTTTAGTTGTCTTTCATACCGTGAGTTAAAGAACCCCTTGAGGTGTCCCCTGAGACAGACTGTGACCTAGGTGTCCCTTAGCTGGCAACTGCAGAAGGGACGTAGGTGCCCGGGGTGGGCTGATGGGCCGGCGGCCCCCGCGTCTCCTACGCTGGGCCTGGAGGCCGAGTCCTGCTCGAGTCTGTTGCTCTCGCGTGACTCAAGGCAAGGTGGGCGAAGGTGGCGAATCTCAGGTCTACTGCAGGGGTGTTATTAACAAGCACCGCCCTCCCAGACAAGGGACACAGTCATTATGTTGAGGACCTATATAAATGCTGAGTTCTTGTCACCTGCAACTCTTTCCCACTTCTTAGTCCAACGTGGTCAATTGAACTCTGAAATCTCATTCTTGCTCTGGCCAGAAAAGTCATTCCGCTTTCCTCTTCGGGCTCCCTGTGTGATAAAAGGATGGAAAGCCAATGGGAGGCGGGACTAGATACGGTGGGGAAAGCACGCTACTGAAACGAAAGGGACCGTGGGTCTTGCACAGTCTGCTTGGAATACCCCATGCGCTGGCCTCGGGTTCCTAAGACGGAGAACAGGTGGATTGCGTCGGGCCACCCCCAAAGACATGCCCTGCTTCCCTGGATTGCCTCATTCCAAATTTCTCTCTTCCTTGTTGTTCAGTGTTCAGTTGATCGCCTAGTCTTTCATCCGAGGAGTTTCAATGGAAGCTGGTGACCCATCCGCACCCATGGCGGAGGGTGGAGGTGGCGGGGAGCGAGGGTGGAGGTCAGAACTGCACGGGGAAGGCTCGAGGTCGCAAAGCTCTGAAGGCCAGGACGCATGGAGTGGACGGACCAGGAGCCGCAGCACCAAGAGCCAGAGGAAAAAAACCTGCCCCTGCCGTTCTGGGGCCACCAAGGAGCCCAGACGAGGTGGAATTCCAGCCACAGCCAAGGGGTGACGAGGTCACCGAAAGTCAGAAACTGGTTTTCTGTCCAGGATGTTATCAGCAAGCCATAAACCAGAGCAGGAATCCAGGAAGTTGCAGGGCGAGTCAAGGTGTATTTGTGGCCTGATTTGCAGACAAGGCTCGTTTGCCTGAGAAGGTGCCTCCTTGGGACGCCTTCGGGGCAGGGACCGGTGAGCTGGGCCTACCCCAGGCCACATGGGACCAGGAACGACAGGCTGTGCAGAAAGCAGCTGAGAATTGTGTGTTCGCAGGTGAGTCCGAGGGAGGCTCAGGTACGAGGGAGCAGAGGTGACAATGGCACCACTCAACACTGGCTTTGCCTCTGACTCACCCTGGAGCTTTAAAAAAAACTGCCAGTGTTCAGCCACACCCCAGGCCAATCAGACTGGAATTGCTGGGGGTTGGGCCCGGGTGTTGGTGCCTTTAAAGGTCCCCAGGTGTTTTAATGTGCAGCCAGGACCTCCAGCCACCGGGTCACAGGTGGGTTTTCAAAACTGCTCCCTGAGAGGTTTCTTCTGACAGATTCGTTTTCTTGTGCCCAACCAGCTGGTAGTTACAAAACTAGCTTTACAAAAATAACGTTTAAAGAAACATTCAAACAATCATAACTGTGCTTTCGAAATAGAGATAAAACAAGTCCCACTGAGGCTGAGGAGGGGGGGCTTTGTCTACCTGGAGCAGGACCCCGGAGGAGTTTGATTCGGGGTGGCCGACCAGAGCGACGGTGGAGGGAGAGTGATTAGACGCTGACGAGCAGGGCAGAGTCAGTCTAGTTCTGCAAACACTTACCAATAATAGCGGCTGGCATTTATCCAGGCCAACACCATGATGGTTTTATTCGATTCTGCCAACCGTCCTACGAGGCAGTTTGATTATCTTGTTTTATAGATGGAGAATCTAAGGGTGAGGGTTAAGGGACTCGCCCAAGGTCACAGGCGAGAAAAGAGCAGAGGGAGGATTAAAATCCAGGCAACCTGACTCCAGAACTCCGGTTTGTAACCAGCTTGCCGACTGCCTCTCACAGATTGAATGATCGTGCCACCGTGTCACACGTGGGGACACAAACATGGATGGGCACAGTTCTTCCCTTCAAGGGAAGGACGGATGCCTCAAAAAATAACCACAGTCCTGGGTGAGAAGAGCCTCCCTGGAGTTCTGGGAACACAAGGAAGCACAATTCTGCCCAGGAGGATGATGCTGGAAGGAGGAAATAGTAGAGTTGTCCTTGGACTTGAAGGAGAAAAAACACTGGAAATGGGAAGCTCAGTTAGAAAGTCCTTGTACCAATCAGCTCGGGAGCCTGGGTGGTGGCCCTGGGAAACGTCAACAGGGCAGGAGGAAGGGGAGGCCAGCGAGGCCCCTGGGATGCAAAAGGTAAGGAGGCAGCCACTCTCAGGGGATGCCCCTGCCCCCAGGCACCTTGCTGGACTCACCTGTCCTGGCCCTGAGGGTCAGCGCTTTTGTTGATCCCTCCCCTGATCAAAATCCTCGGGGGTCCTGTCCCATGCACACAAAGCCCCAACCCCTTGGCTTGAGTGGGACTTGTTTTGTCTCTATTTAAAAAACACATTTATAATTGTTTAAATGCTTCTTTAAACATTATTTTGTGTAAAGAAACAAACAATGCTAGGGAAAGCCACCCAAAGCAGAAATGATGAAATGAAAGGTACATTGGGACGTCAAGCTTAGGCTACCTGGAGGGTAACACTGGCCAAGGAGGAAGTCAAAGTAGGGGAGGCTGTTGTGAGATGGGCAGTTTGTTTTTAGGCCATTTGAGTTGGAAATAATGGCAGGACATTAAAGTGGAAACATGCCACCTGCATGTAGAACACAGGCGGACCTCAGGACTCTAATTAAGACCGGGATGGCAACTTGGGAAGCACGAGAAAGTTTGCTGCCAAGAAACAGAGAATGCAGGGGCAAGACCAAGAGACTGAGAGGGTCCCCACAGCGAGGCTAAGCCTCAGCCAAAGAAAAATATCTTCACACACAGCGCTCTCCAAAGACAGGGAGTGATGCTCACAATAATGTTATTCCATAAAGCTCATAAGTGAATGCAAAAAAAAGGGAACACAAATCGTTCAACACCATTATGTGCTATTACTGAGTGTTGTCTAGAATCACAGTTAACAATTATAAACAATTTTTTCGTTGTTCTCTCTGATCAAACCAAGCCCAGGATATAGAACTAGCTTGGAGACTTTGCAAGTCATCTGATTTTCTAAGCTATGCATAGAACGAACAGAAGATGGAAAGAAGTGTTGACTGAGCACCAGCTATGAGCCAGGCACTGTTCTAGACATTTTCACTTGCATGAACTCGTTTAGTTTAATGACAAACATTAGTGGGTTTTTTTTCTTTTCTTTTTTTTTTTTTTTTTTTTGAGACAGGGTCTCGCTCTGCTACTCCTGCTGGAGTGCAGTGGCACAATCACAGCTCACCGTAACTGCCAACTCCGCAGATACAGAAATATACACACATAAAGAGAGTTTCTATAAGGCATTGGCTCACGGCTTACGCAAGCTGGCCAGTCCTGAGATCTGCAGTCAGCAGGCTGGAGACCTAGCAGAGCCCACGGTACAGTTCCCGTCTGAGTCTGAAGGCCCGAGACCGAGGAGAGCCCGTGGTGTAAGTTCCAGTCCAAGTCTGAGTCGGAAGGCAGGAGACAGCCGACGTCCCCGCTGGGAGAGAGGGCAGAGCTGTTCGTAAGCTAGAGCTTTTTGAGGAGAAACCAAGCCTCGGGAGGGCTGGGGTTAATTTCAAGCCACATGGTAGCTGAAAGAGCAACCGAGGTTTCGGGATCAGGGAGTGAAGGTTGGCCTGGCCTTTGAGAAGACATCGTACAGCAGCGAGAGATGGAACGGCGCCATCTCTAGCAGGTGGCGTGTACGTGTGGTCCTCCAAGAGGACAACTTGGAGCCAGAATTAATGTCACTGTTAACACCAACAGCATGGAACCCCCCAGCCCCATGAGGCTCAGCTGAACAACAGCAGAGGTGACAGAATCTCTGCCAGACTCCACAGATGGACACTGTCCAACGTGGCACAATAGTCGCCCAGGAGAATGTGTGTGGATGTGGGCAGGTGGGTGACATCCTGGATCCGCTGACTAGTGAGGGCTGGATGGCCTAAGACATGTCTGAAGTCCACGAACAGAAAAGCAACCCTTCCCAGGAGACTTTCCCACCTTGCTTCTCTGAAAGGAGCCCTATGTCTTGAATAGAAGCCAGACTTAAAATATCGCTTCCCAGAGGCTGATGTTGCTGTGTTGCTCTGCAGCACAACTTGCTAACGAGCAGTTTTAGAGGCATTCCTCATGCTTATCCAAGGATGAATATCTCATGGCTTTCTGCCTTGAAAATTGGCTTCCCACCCAACTGATTGAGTTACGCCTCTTGTGAATGAGCTCTCTTGGGTCATTTTTCTTTAAAACTTTTTTTCTTGTGGCAAAATATAAATAAAATTGACCATTTTAACTTTTTTTTTTTTTTTAAAGAGATAGGATGTTGCTCTGTCACTCAGGCTGGCGTGTAGTGGCTCACTGTAACCTCCAACTCCTGGGCTCAAGGGATCCTCCTGCCTCAGCCTCCCAATTAGGGGTGAACCACCATCTCCTGCCAATACAAACAATTTATTTATTTATTTTTTTGTAGAGACAGGGTCTCACTGTTGCCCAGGCTGGTCTTGAACTCCTGGCCTCAAGCGATCCTCTTCCCTGGGCCTCCCAAAGTGCTGGGATTATGAACCTAAGCCACCATGCCTGGGCCCCTTTTCAGAATATTTCAATCCGCCATCCACCAAGGCAGAACCTGAGGATGCTGAAGGCTGACTGTGTAGAGATCAGGGAGTTATTTAGTCGTCCATTTGAACCACCGTCCTACATCGCATGTGCTTGTCACGTGGCGGGCACTATTCAGTGCAGGGCATGTATCAGTGAGCACCTCCTGGCGCTGATCTGATGGCCGAGAACATATGACTGAACAAATCAATATATAATAGAATGCCGGGCATGAAGAACAAAGCAGAGTGAGGGAGACGTGGCCAAGGGGGCCTGGAAAGCCACTTGCAGCTGGTGGCCCTGGAGCACAGCTCTGGGTGAAGAGGGGTGGGATCCAGGGGTGCACCTGGGAAGAAGGGTACCAGGTGAGACCATGCTCAGGAGCTCAGGGACAGCAAAGAGGACACCACTTGGAGGTGGCCTTTGTAGAGATGAGGACCAGGAGAAGACCAGTGAGCGCCCCCTGGAGGGCAGAGACTGACATCTCATCCCTGCATTTCCAAGGACAGAGGGACCCAGTAGGTGCTTCATAAAACTCTTTTACTTCTTTATTGTACTTTAACTTTTATAATTGAGTAGGCGAAGGTGATCCTGAATACATGGTTCTAAAAACTAGGAATAAAAATGAGCCTGGGCAACATAGCAAGGCCTCTTTCCTACAAAAATTAGAAAAAGCAACCAAGCATAGTGGCGTGTACCTGTAGTCCAGCTACTCTGGAGGCTGAGGCAGGAGGATCACTTGAGCCCGGGAATTTCAGATTGCAGTGAGCTATGATGATGACACTGCACTCCAGCCTGGGCAGCAGAGCCAGACCCTGTCTTAAAAATAAATAAATAAATAAATAAATACTAGGAAGAAAATGGAATTATGAATTTTTGACAAGGACCGAGAAAAAGAATTCTTCTTCTGAAAAAAAAAATTTTTTTTTTTGAGACAGTTTCAAGCAATTCTCTTGCTTCAGCCTCCCGGAGTTCAAGGATTACAGCTGTGAGCCACAGAGACTGGCCTCTCCTGAAATTTAATGTCATAGGAATCACGAGGAACAAGTACAGTATATTTAATATATTCACCTGCAGGGGCTGTCCCAACATGCAGAGCTGGGAGACACACTGCAAGCAAATGCTTGGCAACTTCAACTGTCCATTTCCTATAGAATTTTTTTAGAAGCAGTTCCATTCCCACTGCAAGGGGACTTTTATGTCAGCAAAGTTACTCTGGGAGAAGCTAGGAGGACAGGAGCAGCACGGTGAGGGCCTCGTTGAAATCTGTGCTGCTTCTTGCAGGGATGTTCAAAGGATGCAAAAAATAAGAGAATGGATATCAACTTTCTTCTGTAAACACTGGCAGTCCAGATATGATTACCAAGGTCCAGAATTCTTCCTTCTCTCATTTGGTCATGAGAGGAGTGGAGCGATGGGAGGTGGCCCATTTAGACACGCTCCTCTGCGAGTAGTTTATCTGTTTTCATCCTGTGTGGCGGAGGACAGGCTTGAGGTTGGAGCTACTGCGTTCACGTCTAATGTGTGAACGAGAAATTTGCAGCTACTGAGAATCTCAATCTTTGTCATCCTCAGCTCCAATTAGAGGTGCTGACACTTTTAATTGCTCACGGGATGTTTTGGAAAAAAATTGGGTTAAAAGGAAAGTTTTCATATGAACAGCCTTTGAATTCATGGAACTCTGCCCTTTTCCTGCCATTAAGTGTGCGTGCCCTTCTCCTGCTACTTTCTTTCCTCGTCTGGGTTAAAAGCAAAGCAAAAAATCCACAATCAAACAACGTTTTCTATGGTGGTACAGAACAATGTGTATAACATTTTTATACACATACAAAAGATAATACGTGTAAATAAACTGGCACGCATAACATTTTCTAGAAAGATATACCAGGAAGAACTTGGCAGGGGAAAAACTTTCACTTTTTAATTCAGAGTTTTTGGTAGGTTTTTTTTTTTAATTTTTATTACTATATACATATATTTTAATTTTGTCCACATTTTTGGGTGGTGGGATGTCCAGTCTTTTGAAATGCTTTTCTGCGTTTGAAAGTTAATTTTAACTCACACACACATTTCTGTCATGGCAGACTCACCCTGCTCTGACCACCCTGTCCTCTCCTTCCTTGTTATTTATTTTGTTCTTCCTCGTAACCCTAGTTTCATAATAGTTCTTTTTTTTTGAGACAGAGTCTTGCTGTCACCCAGACTGGAGTGCAGTGGCACAATCATGTCTTACAGCAGCCCCGAACACCTGGGCTCAAGCGATCCTCCAGCCTCAGTCTCCCAAAGTGCTAGGATTACAGCATGAGCCACCGAGCCTGGCCAGTTACCTACACTTTAGTCTCCTGCTTTCAGTTTCTTTGCTTAAGTTCTCTCTGGTTGGAATTCCCTTCCCTTTCCTATCTACCTGCGAAGCCACTTACATGTCCCTTCCACCAGGAAGTCTTCCCTGGCAGTTCTGGGCAGAATTAAGTGCTCTCTACCGCCCTGCCCTCAAAGGGCCTTGGTCACATGCCTGTCACACACTGACCCACATTCTCCATGTTTGTAACCTGCCCCTCTCTCTTGCAGGATTAGAAAAGCCAGCAAGTGGGACCAGCGCTTCATCTGCGAATCTCTTTATAGCTAATCAGAGTCTGCACACAGTAGGCACTCAAGGCACGCGCCGTCTCATGGATTGAGTTGAGCAATCTTCATTAAAGCCACATCAAAGCCTAGGCCAATGGGCTCATAGATGGACAGAGGAGTCTCCATGTGTGCAGAGAAAACTAGAGAGATTAAATTTCTAAAAATTTGGTTGATTTAAATCTTCTTCTGACTTCATTTTTGCTGAGAATTTTATTACTGCCATCTATCCGATTATAATAACAGCAAACAACACAGGTGCTTTTTTGCAAACAATAGCAAAACAGGTTTCACAATGTGCTGAGTATAACATAAGCTGCTTCATGGTGTGTCATTCACAAGTTCTCACCACAGCCCTGTGAAAGGTGCTATTATCCCTGATATACCGATGAGGAAACTGAGGCAAGCTCGTACAGCCAGTAAATGACAGAGCTGAGACTTTGCCCAGGCAGCCTCGGTCCAGCCCTGGAGCTGTCAGCTCTGTGTTGTACTGCCTGGGTGTCACCATAACTTATAATACAAATTCCAAGCACAACCACAGTATTGTGGAGTCACCTCCCAGCGTCTCGGAAAGAACCGCCCTTCCAGTAAAGCCCTCTCTGGCCCGGCCCCTGCGCCCAAGCTCCTGAGAGAGAAGATGCAAAGGGACCCAGGAGTTCAGAGGGTGGGAGGCTGGGCCATTCTGCTGAATCGAGGCTGTGCATTTATTTGCACCGAGATTTGAGATCTTACGTTTATGACAGATTGGACCTCATCCAATTGCATCTAGTCAGTTGCTGCTGCCTATTTTGGTCTTTCTGAATCCCCACCAAAGCATTCGATGACCTTCCCTGCTTTGTTTTACTTGCAAAGGTGGGGAGCGGCAGGTGAAAGGGCTTTTGGCTCACCTGAGGCCGTCCCGCTGCAAGCTGGCCGCTCTCTCTCAGCCCCTGCGTTATCCATATTCAAGCCCCCTTCTCTGCCTCGTCCACAAGGAGTAAGACCTTGGCCGTGACCTCCCTATGGCCCAACGGAAAGGGACAGAGGTAGAAAGAGCCCAGACAGAACACACTTGACCTTGGTGCTGAGTGATCTTGTCAAAAATAGGAAATGAGTTTCTATAAACCTTGTTTCTCTCGCTTCCTCCTCTGATAAAATCAAATTGAGTCTCAGACGAACACAAAGGTGAAGAGTCTGGCTGTGATTTTTATCTTTCTGTCCATCATTTTTTTCCCCCCACTTCTCTGATTTATTAATTCAAACGTGGGGACCCGGTCGCCGCCGCAGGTAAAGGTTGACCGTGGGGCAACGGCGCCACCTCGTGGCCAATGCTTTTATTGCAGCCTTGGATTTTCGTAAGGTCATGCTCGAACCCTGCGCCCAATATTCTGTCTTGGATCGTCTGAGTTTCCTCCGCTGTTAAAGTCTTAGCCTGAACATTAAATATGAGTCATATCTTTAGCTGGGTCAATTGAAAAAGTAAGTAAACATTAAAATGTATGAATCATATATTTAAACCGTGGATGTATAGTACGTGGCCCCGTTCCACGTGCACCTTGAGAGTCAGAGATTTTGGAAACTGGACCCTCTTTATTCATTAGGTGGCTTATTGACTTTTTTTGGTTCTTAATGCATTATCATCAACCCATTTATACTGTGTGCCGAGCTCTGTAGGGATGTTGGAGAAAAACCAATGACATAGCCTGTAGGGTCTCCGACTTCAAGCAGATTGCAACCTGGCCAGAGTGGTCAGTTCATCTGGAATCGTCTAGAACTGGCCGGAAACCTCCTCCCCACAGGCTTGTGGCCACCTAACGCGGGCAGACACTGAAATCCAACCAGCACCAGGCCGACTCCAGAGCATTTGTCATTGGGCAGAACGTGTGGTTAGGAGCTTGCGGGAGGTTGGTTTCTTCAACGCATGTCCCGTCCTCCTGCAGCAGAGGGTGGATTCGGAAGCTCTCTCGGATGACACGTGCCTGTCAATGAACCGTCCTTCCCAGGGGACAGAGTTCCCTCCTCTCTTCCTTCCTTCCTTTCTCTGTCTTTTTTCCTTTTCTCCCTTCCCCTCCTTTCCTTCTTTCTTTTTCATTTTCAGCATTTCAAATCTCCAGTGGATATTTGCCCGTGAGAAGTACAACTAGGTAAAAAAAAAAAAAAAAATCCTGGGCTGGTGGTGGTGCTGGAATTTTGCAACACTGGTTATCTCAGAGTACTCAGAAACTTAGGATGGCTATTATCTGTGTCTGTTATAAATGAAAATGGGAAACCCGAGTTGACTGTTTCTTCATAAATTCGGTTCCTTTGGCAGAGAAATTACCTGCAGGTGGAGGGCGGGGGAGTCTTCAGGTGAGACAGGTGGACCCTCTGCTTCAGCTAGAGGTAAGTGCTGCCCTCCGGTGGACACATGTGGTACTGCAGCCTATGAACGGAAAAGCGAGAACTTGCCAGAGAAGGAGCAATTGGGGGCATTCTGCAAAGGTCGCCGTTTCCTTCTCAGGATTCCGTACCACCGTCCACATTCCAGGAGTGCTACAGTTTGGATATTTGATCCCCAATGTTGGAGGCGGGGTCTAGTGGGAGGCGATTGGGTCACGGGGGCAGATCCCTAAGGAACGGATGAATACCCTCCCTGGGGGTGGGTGAGTTCTCTGTTGGGTTCTGTGAAAGCGGGTTGCTAAACAGAGCCTGGCAACCCCCCACCCCCTTCTCTCACCAGGTGATCTGCACACACCTGCCCCCTTCCCCTTCCGCCGTGAGCGGATGCAGAAGCAGATGCTGGCACCCTATAGAGCCTTCAGAACCGTGAGCCCAATAAACTTCTCTTTATAAATTACCCAGCCTCAGGTAGTCCTTTATAGCAACACAAAAATGAACTAAGACAAGGAGCCACAGAATATCTGCAATTCTCTGGCTGATGAATTACCTAATCTCGCTGTCCTAACTGCCTACCCCTGGCCTGATTACGAGCTCCTTGCCCCTCTGCGTCCTGTTCATGAAGTGTCCAGGTAGCCCACTGCCCAGGTCTCCTACGAGTCCCATTCAGTGTCCATTGCTTGCTGCAGGGCCAGGAGGCAGAGAACAAAGGGAATGCGGGAACATTGAGCACTTTCTCTTCATTGTGACCAGCAAGGGCAAATTGTCCTTGTTTTTCCACTCCTGGGGCAAGAATCCATTGTTTAAAAAAAAAAATAACACAGGAAGGCATGCCAATTATGCAAAATACATTTGTGAGCAAACCCCAAGAAGGTATTTTTCCTATTGTAAGTAGCAAGGGAAGCAAGCCTGAAGCAGTGCAAAGAGTTTTGGGGGGGGCTGGATGCTGTGGCTCACACCTGTAACCCTGGCACTCTGGGAGGCCAAGGTGGAGGATCACTGGAGCCCAGGAGTTTGAGGTTGCAGAGAGCTATGATGATGCCACTGCTCTCTAGCCAGAGCAACACTGTCTCCAAAATAAATAATAAAAAAAAAAAAATTAAAGAGTTTTGCGGTGGGAAAACAAACAGGGTTCTAGTCCTAGCCTTACCCACATGGCCATGGGGCACTCAGAAAGTCCTGGATTCCTGTTCCCTCAGCTGTAAAATGAGTGTTGGAGTCAGTGAGCTTTAAGGACAACTTTAGCTCTCCTTTTGTATGACTGTTGTCTGGACTCTTCTTGAAATTTCTATTCAAAGGCATCTCCCCTGAGGATTTGGGTATGTGTTAGTGCATACTCATGCCCAGGAAGGCAGTGTGGTCTCAGAATTTCGTGAAATATCAGATTGCCTTATATTAGTTGTGTATTAGTCATTGATTGTTGTGTAACATATTACCCCACTTTAGTGGCTCAAAACAAAAACATTTATCATCTCACCATGTCTATTGGTCAAGAATCTGGCTGTCACGTGGCTGCCATCAAGGTGGCAGCTGGGGCTGTGGTCTCATCCAAAGGCGTAACTGGGGGGAGAATCCACTGTTTCAGCCTCTCCGGGGGAGGGGACAATACAGGGAAGGACATACACCAGGAGGCAGGGACATTTGGGAGCCATTTAGAAGCTGACTATTGTACTGTGTGACTTCAGGAAAGTGAATGTCCTTATACCTCATTTGTTCAGCTGTAAAATGGGGATAACGACAGCTACTTCATAGGTTGAGGTAAGAAAGAAATGCGGAGCACTGGGCACATAGTACCCGAGAACTCCGTGACCCTTAGTTCCCACACATTCCCTGTAGAAGTCCTTCCATACAAATGACTGGAGAATTGAATTACCCAGGCTCTTTTATGTTTTCTCCCCAAATAGGCTTTGAGCTCTCTGAGGAGTAGTTGCAAATGGAAAAACATAGAAACATGATGACTTATTTTACCCTTACAGTTATAAATCAAAATAAAATAATCTTTAAGCCACCAATTATATCTGGGAAAGAAATTAAGTATCATTAGAGGGCTGGTTTCTGTATTTCTCACCATTGTATTCCTAGCATCATAGCACCTGGCCCATGGCAGATATTTCATAAATATTGCCTGGATTATACACTTTTTTTTTCTCATAAACTGTTTCTCAAGGAAACTGACACAGCATACTTCTTTAGCTTAAAGAGACAGGTAAGCTTCTTGATATCAGAAGGAATGTTATTAAAAAGAAAGAACCCAGATGTCATTGTCTTATCCTTGTTTAAGACTGTAGATTTCTCCACATGAAATATTGTATGATATTTATGGTACTGTAAGAAGAAATGGTCTGAAGAAAAGATAGTTTGAATGATGATCATGGTCAGAAACTCAAAGGACCATATATCTTCAGCGTAAGGGTGAGCTGGCCCTCAAAGGGATTTGGACTTCAGGTTTACATCATCGGGGTGGTTTAGGAAACCTCAAGCAGTTCCTGGACTGCTAGTGCCTGCACACCAGGCAGGAGCAAAGGCAAATCCTCTCTGGGGAAAAGAAGCTTGATCCAAGGCCTAAAGTGCTTCCTATAAATAATTGCTGTAAGCACAATAGCAGCACACAAAAATAATAAATGCAAAAGGAGAACAAAACAATGACTGAGAACCAGAAGAAACAACAGGTCAAGGCCCACAAAGATGCCATTGGACAACTGAAATTCCAATGGGCACAATTAAACAACTGGTGCTTACTATGTTTAAATGAATAAAAGATAAGCTTTAATGTACCTATGGGGAAGCATAAACAACAAATATAAAAAGCAAATTTAATAGAAAAAGAACCAAATAGAGCATCTATAAATAAAACACGTAATACTAAAATTAAAAGCTCAGTAGATTCGTTCACCACCAGATTAGACATAGCCGAAGAGAGAATTAATCACCTTGAAGATAGGTCTGAAAAATTTTCAGACGGTGGCACAGAGAAGCAAAAAGATCAAATATACAGAAAAAAGATTAAGGGATCAGTGAAAACGTCTAACATAATATATATTTAATTAAAGTTCCATAAGGAGAGGAGGAAAAATGGTCAGCAACAATATGTGGAGAGAGAAAGGCTAACAATTTTCTAGAAGTGATGAGAGACAGCAAAACACAGATACAATGCTGTGAATCAAAAACTGGTTCAATACAAAAAATTTCATACTGAGATTACAGAGAAGCTTAGAAGACCCAAAATAATGGAAAAGATCTAAAAATCAACCAGAGAAAAAAGACATATCTTCAAAGGAGCGGCAGCAAGACTGAAAGCTGATTTCTCGACAGCAACAATGGAATCCAGAAGACGATGGAATGACCTTGTCAATGCATTAAAAGAAAATAACTCCCACTTTATATACAGGAAAGATACATTTCAAGAACAAGGGTGAAATAGAGGTTTTTCATACAGCCAAACAAAAAGAGTTTGCCGTTATCAAAAGCTCAGTAGGCAAATTTTAAAGAATATATTTCAAATAGAAAAAATGTAATAGCATGGAAGAAATGAATAAAGACAAAAAAGTGGTAAATATTTAGATAAAATCTAAATTAACATTGATTAGATAAAACAATAACAATGACTTGTGATGTCTGAAACAAAATTAAAATACATGACAATGTATTTTTCCACAGTGGTACAATCATAGCTCAATGTAACCTTGAGCTCCTGGGTCAAGGAATCCTCCAGTGTCAGCCTCCCAAGCAGCTGGGACTATAGGTGTGCACCACCATGCCTGGATTAATGTAAATATTTAGAACTCTGTTCCCAATAATTTCAGAATAAAATTTATTGAGTGTACATATTATATTTTTAGAAATTGACTATATTCTGGGCTGCAAGTAAAAAAATGAAGTAATAAAATCATACATTTATTTTTTGAACAAAATATAATTAAGCTAGAAATCAATAATAAAAGTGTAACAAAATAATCTCCTAACTATATTAAGAAATATATCTCTAAATAATGAATCCAAGAGGAAATAATAACGAACATGTAAAAATACTTCGAATTGAACAATAATGAAAACACTACATCTGAAAACTTATTGCAGCTAAAATAGTGCTTAGTGGGAAACTGATAACCCTTAATGGATAGTTTATAACAGTAAAATCACTGGAAATATTAGACAAACTAAACATCTATCTCTACTACGTAGAAAAGAATAATAAAACAGTCGAGAGTGAAAAGAAACAATTATGACAGGAAAAGTAAATGGAAGAGAAAACAAAACTATAGCAAAGAGGTTTAACACAGTGAGAAACTGCTCCTTCAAAAAAGATTAATAAATTTGACAAACCTCTGGTGAGACTGATCTAGGGAAAAAAAGTGGTGTAACAATTTAGGAGTGGAAGGGGGACATAACTTAGAGATTGTAAAAATTCACAAGTTATCATGAACAACTTTATGCAAAAAAACTCAGGTAAACTGAGCAAGTTTCTGGAAAATAAAACTAAAGCTGAGTTATAAAAACGGGATTGTGGTTGTGGTTGCACAACTCAGTAAATGCACTAAAAATTACTGAATTGTACATACAAAGTGGGTGAATTTTATGGTATGTAAATGAGGCCTCAGTAAAGTTGTTTAAAATGAAAGCTGACTCTGAAGCAAAGGGCAAATATGAAAATCTTATAATCATTGTAAAAATTGAATTAGTAATTAAAAATCTTCCCACTAACAAAATTTCAGGCCCAGATGGCTTTCCCGGAAAGTTCAACCCAATATGCCAGGAAGAAATAATTTCAGTCTTATACACATTTTTTAGAAAATACAGAAAGAAGTGCCATTCTAACTAATTTCTGGGCTGTCATAACCTTGATAACAAACTGACAAGGATAGTTTGAGAAAAGGAAATTGTAGGCCAACCCCACACAGATACCAAAATTCCAAACAAAATATTTGCCAATAGAATCCAGCAGTGAATAAACAGAACAATATATCATCACCAAGGTGGTTTATTCTGGGAAACTAGGGTTGGTTTGACATTAGAAAAACAATTAATGTAAACATCACATTAGTATTAATAGATTAAAGGAGAAAAACCTGTGATCCTCATTTCAAATGATGCAGAGAAAGCATTGAATTAAATTCAGTGTCTATTCAAGATAAAAATTCATAGCCACGTAGGAATAGAAGGGGACTTTTACAAAAACCATATAAAATAACTACAAAATAAAATACAATTGAAAAAAAAAACCACAAAGCTTCAACAAGCAACACAATAGCTTAACTTCACTTTCTCTTTGAGAGGGGAACATGGTAAGGACACCCACTATCACTGCTCTGGTGAACATTGTACTGGAAGCCCTAATCAGCACGGTAATGTAAGAAAAACAAAATTAAGAGAGAAACAAAATTTCCATCCTTTGTAGATGATATGATTGTGTTCGTAGAAATTCCAAAATAATATACAGTTCAAAGAATAGCATTAATGAATATTTAGCCTGGATACAAAAACCAGTGTACAAAAATCAGCTATATTTCTATATACTAGTCACAAACAGGAAATGAAAAATATTTAAATTACCATTTACAAGAACCTCAAAAAATGTGAAGGATTTCAAAATATCTGCATAATGTCTTTACCAAAATAAATCTAAAACTTCGTTGTCAAATATTAAAGCATACCTAAATAAATGGAGAAATACACCACGCTAGTGGATTGGAAGACTCAATAGTATAAATGTCATTTCTGTTCAAAGTTATCAGTAGATTTGATGCAAGCCCTGTCAAAAATCCAAACAATCTTTTGGTGGAACTTGAAAAATAAATCTAACACCATTCACAAAAAATGTTTCTAAGTGGATAATAAAGTCCTAATAATTAAAAAATAAAAGACACTATAGGAGAATCTGGAATAGAGAAGGATTTTTTCAGGCAGGACACAAAAGGTTTCTGACATTATTGTCAGGAAAAGACTAACTATTTGACTGCATAAACCCCAAGAACTTCTATTTATCAAGGCTTTATAAAGAGTCTTAAAAAGAAGCCACAGAAAAAAAGACATTTGTTGTAGCACATAAAATTTACAAAAGACAGGAATCCGGAACATAACAAGAACTGCAGATCAACGAGAGACAAACAACCTTCCCCAAATGTTCAAAACACTTGAATAAAAGCGAAAACCCAAAAGGACAATGAACATATGAAAAAAATGTTAACCTTCTTAGTAATCAAGGAAATGCAAAATTAAATCACTGTGGGATACCAATGTATATTCACCAGTTGGAAAAAATTAAAGAAGCCTGACAATTACCAAATACTTACAGAAAAATTAATACTAATTCTACACAAACTCTTTCAAGAAAATAGAAGCGGAGAGAATACTTCCCAACTCATTCTGTGAGGCTAGTATTACTTTGATACCAAAGCTAGACAAAGGCATTTCAAGGAAAAAACTACAGACCAGTATCTCTTATGAATATAGATGAAAAAAATCCTCAACAAAATACCAGCAAACCAAACCAAGCAATATATAGAAAGATTATATACTATAATATAGCTCTGTGGTCCCCAGCCCTGGGTCTGTGTCCTGTTAGGAACCAGACTGTACAGCAGGAGGTGAGCGGGGGGCAAGCCATCCAGCAAAGCTTCATCTGCATTTACAGCCGCTCCCTATCACTCACATCACTGCCTGAGCTCTGCCTCTTGTCAGGGCAGCAGCGGTATTAGATTCCGCATTATGGTGAGTTGTATAATTATTTCAGTATATATTACAATGTAATAATAATAGAAATAAAGTACACAATAAATGTAATATGCCCGAATCATCCCCAAACTATCCCTCCAACATCCATAGAAAAATTGTCTTCCATGAAATTGGTCCCTGGTGCCAAAAATGTTGGGGACCGCTGCTATAACTAACTATCCCAGGAATGCAAGTTGGTTTAACATACTCAAATCAATTAATGTAATATGCCACATTCATAAAGGACAAAACCGCACGATCATCTCAATAGATGTAGAAAAAGCATTTGATAAAAATCCAATAGCCCATCATGACAGGAACACTCAACAAACCAGGAATAGAAGGGAACTTGCTCAACCTGCTAAAGAGCATCTTTGAAAAATGATGCTGAAAATGATACTGCCTTCTACCTGTCCTCAGTCTAAGTTGACACATCAATTTTACCCAAACATGCCCTTTTGCTGACAACCACTCAACTTCTGCCCTGAGACACGGGCAAGAACACCATCACATGCCTTCGCGGTCCAGCGTTGCCCTCTGGAATAGCACTGCCCGCCCGCGTCACTCAGTGGCTGCGTGGTCTTGAACAAGTGGCTCACTGCTCTCTCCTTCACTTTCCTTCTCTGCAAAATGAGCCTGATAACACCTGTGTCAAGGGACAAGTAAATTATTAATATGAGAAATGTACAGGGCTCAGCACAATGTTTGGCACCTAGTAGCGCTCAGTAAATGTTATCTATGTGTGTTATTACTGTCTCGTAAAAATCGTGAGAGCAGGAATTCAGACCTTCATCAACAAAGCTTCTGTCAGAATCCAGGTCACGGCACCAAAGATGTCAGGGTAGGAGTCTGCCCCCGGTTCTTGGTGTGTCTTGGCCGAAGAATGACCAGACACAACAAAGGTCAAGTCCAGACTATCCTCCCAGTCCTCTGATGCCTTTCTTGGAAAAATCACCAGCAAGGCCAATAGGACGGAGTAACCCCAGGCAGGGGGCAGTTTCACTCAAGCAGCTCCTTACTGTAGAATAAAACGCTCTCCAAGAGTGGAGAGAGAGAGAGAGAGAGAAAGAGAGAGAGAGACAGACAGACAGACAGACCCACTCACCACTCACTGACGCTGCGGATTCTTTCCCTGTTAGCCCAGTCCAGGGGCCGGCTCTTGGGAGGTGTAAGATGTTAGCAAATGACCAACAGGTGTCCTCAAAATTCCATCTGCGTGCATATACAGGAGCTCCCTCTAAGAAAGTCCACCTGGCAGGATGAACTGCAATACAGATTCAAGCTAATGGCGTATTAATTACCCTTAGTTACTCTAGGTCACTTTCTAAATCTTATTCTGCTGGGGCTGGGGAATTCCCAGATCCATAAAACATGCCCTCCTTCTCCAGGTGTAGCAGTTGCTCTGGATAGGATTAAGGGTGGGAGGATGCCAAAATGGAGTGGCCACCCTTATCCTTCCCAGGTGGAGCAATTGCACGTTTTGTAGTGTTAAGTATATTCACATTGTTGCCCAGTCCCCCAGATTTTCTTCATCGTGTAAAACTGAAACTACACCATCAAACAACTCCCTTTTCTCCCCTCCCCTCAGCCTCTGGTAACCACCATTCTACTTTCTTTTTCTACAAATTTCAATACTTCAGATGCTTTGTATAAGTGGAATCAGACAGTGTAGTCATAGTCGTGCATGATGATATTTTGGGCAACGATGGACCATATATATTATGGTAGTCGCATAAGATTATAATGGAGCTGAAAAATTCCTATCACCTAGTATTTACTATGCTTTTTTTTTTTTATTAGTATTGTAGAGTGTACTTCTTCTACTTATTAAAAAAGTTAACTGTAAAATAGCTCCAGGCAGGTCCTTAGGCATCGTTATCACAGGACATGACAGCTCCATGCATCTTATTGCCCCTGAAGACCTCTTATTGCCCCTGAAGACCTCCCGGCGGGACACACAGAGGTGGAAGACAGTGATATTGATGATCCTGACCCTGTGTAGGCCTAAGCTAATGTGTGTTTGTGTCTCAGTTTTTAACAAAAAAGTTTGAAAAGTAAAAAAATAAAAAATAAAAAATTTTTTGGCTGGGCGCGGTGGCTCATGCCTGTAATCCTACCACTCTGGGAGGCTGAGGCGGGCAGATTGTTTGAGCTCAGGAGTTTGAGACCAGCCTGAGCAAGAGCGAGACCCCGTCTCTACTAAAAATAGAAAAGAAATTATACGGACAGCTAAAAACATACATATATATATATATATATACACATATATATGTATATATATATATATATATATATATAAAATTAGCCGGGCATGGTGGTGGGTGCCTGTAGTCCCAGCTACTCAGGAGGCTGAGGCAGGAGGATTGCTTGAGCCCAGGAGTCTGAGGTTGCTGTGAGCTAGGCTGACGCCATGGCACTCTAGCCTGGGCAACAGAGTGAGACTCTGTCTCCAAAATAAATAAATAAATAAATAAATAAAATAAAAAATTTTAAACATGGAAAAAGCTTATAGAATAAGGATATAAAGAAAGAAAATATTTTTGTACAGCTGTACATTGTGTTTGTGTTTTAAGCTAAGTGTTATTACAAAAGAATCAAAAAGTTAAAGAAACTAAAACATTTATAAAGTAAAATAGTGCAGTAAGCTAAGCTTAATTTATTATTGCAGAAAGAAATTTTTAAAATAAATTTCGTGTGGCCTCAGCACACGGTATTTATAAAGTCTACAGTAGTGCACAGTAACATCTTTGGCCTTCACGTTCCCTCCCCACTCACCGACTCACCCAGAGCAACTTCCAGTCCTGCAAGCCCCATCCATGGTGAGTGCTCTAGACAGGTGGACCATATTTTATCTCTTAAAATCTTTTCTATAGTATTTTTACTGTACCTTTTCTATGTTTAGATATGTTTGGATACACAAATACTTACCATTGTGTTACAGTTGCCTGCAGTATTCAGTGCAGTAACACGCTGTACAGGTTTGCAGCCCGGGAACAATAGGTTACCATGTAGCCTAGGTGTGTAGCAGGCTATCCCATTTGGTCTGTGATGTCTACATGATGACAAAGTCACCTAATGACACATTTCTTAGAATGTATCCCCTTCCTTGAGCAACGCATGATGGTATTTGTCTTTTTGTGACTGGTTTATTTCACTTAGCATAATATCCGGAAGATCCACGTTGTAGGATTTCCTTCCTTTCAAAGGGTCAGTAATACCGAGCACAAAGGTTCCAATTTCTTCACATCCTCCCAACACTTGTTATTTTCTAGTTTTTTTTTTGTTTGTTTGTTTGTTTAGGGAAGGGGGGGTCTTGCTATGTTGCCCAGGCTGGAGTACAGTGGCTATTCACTGGCATAATCACAACTTACTGAAGCCCTGAATTCTTGGGCTCAAGTGATCCTCCCAACTCAGCCTCCAGAGTAGCTGGGACTGCAGGCAGACCCCACCACAACAGCTTGTTTTTCTTTCTTTCTTTCTTTTTTTTTTTTTTTGAGACAGAGTCTTGCTCTGTAGCCCTGGGTAGAGTGCAGTGGCATCATCGTAGCTCACTGCAACCTCCAACTCCTGGGCTTCAGCGATCCTCCTGCCTCAGCCTCTCGAGTAGCTGGGACTGCAGGTGTGTGCCACCATGCCTGGCTAATTTTTTCTATTTTTAGTAGACACGGGGTCTCACTCTTGTTCAGGCTGGTCTCGAACTCGTGACCTCAAGCAATCCTCCTGCCTCAGTCTCCCAGAGTGCTAGGATTACAGGTGTGAGCCACTATGCCCGGCCAAGCTCTGAGGCTTTTAAAGAAAAATCCGAAAGAAGAAATAAAGTTGATTGTACAAAAAAATGAGTGAGAGGTAAGGACAAGGGCGGGCAGTGACCTTTTACTCTTCCTAGACTGTCTCTTCAAGGCAAAGGCATGTATGGATGCAGCTGGGGCTGCTGCTAACGCCTGCCCAAGCCCAGATGGCTGCAAGGCGGTGGGTTTCTTACTCCAGTCTTCTGTGCTGGGGATGCCTTTTGAATGAAGATCCCTTGGCCTCACAATCCGAGGCTGGGTGGAGCGGGGGCTCCGGGGCCAGAGGCAGGGAGGGCTTTCCCACGACCTGAGCCTCCTCCCTGTGTCCCATCCTCAGGGTCCTGCTGGTGTTCGTCCCGCAGAGCAACCAGCATGTCCATCTCGGCCACCTTTCGGCAAGACCAAGTTCATGTGCTGATGTGTGGCTGGCCCTCCTCACCTGGGAAGCCAAACCAGAAAGCAGGCCGTTGTGTAAAATCAACCCCTGAGAAGCAACGTGTCTTTCTTTTTCGTTTCTCCCGGGGACACCCACTGACCTTCAGGTACTCAACATTACACTCACGTGCAGAGCGGGGCAAGGGGAGAGGCAGTTTATAGTTTATCAGGAGTGGAAGGGCTCATGCTTTATTATAAAGTCTTTCTATATTTATCGGCCCCTTTTGGGAATATTTGCAATGTCACTTTGTCTGCTAGGATCTCCAGTCACACTGCCCGAGGCTCATGAGCTTTTAAGGAGCTTATGAATAATGTTTGAGATCTAGAAAAAAAAAATTATGGCTCCAAAATTGAAAAGAAGAAAAGAAAATCGAAATCAACAAAGGTTGAACTAAACTAAAGGTTTATAAAATGTAACTTTATATCAATTTGATGAACGATTCAATTTAGGTAGGGTCCATGAAATTTCATTGCGTGTATATTTGAAAACTATCTGTAGGTTTCATTTTCTCACTTCAAGAGAATTCTGGTATATGCCTACAGGATTGCCAAAAAATCAGAGCCAAATTAAATGTGTTCCTCAGAGCTAAATAATTTCAAAAGCCAAAATATAAAAATTCTTTTTATTTTTTACAGCACAAACAATGTGAGCTAGAAGTGCATTTTATAATGCTTGGTGTGAGGTAGGGTGAGACTTCCCAAAGTAAGAATAGATAGGGCTTCTGAGATCTTAAAATGGCAGAAACACAAATGTCTACCTACAAAGATGTTCATCACAGTTTGGTTTATAAGAGCAACTAATTTGAAACAAGCAAACTTGACACCAATTAGGGACAAGTTTAACAAATGATGGTATCACACAATGGATACTAGGTGGCTTTTGAAAACTAGATCATGGAAGAATGTTTAATGATCTAGAAAGGTGTTCAAGATATATTAAAATGTAAAATAGTTTGTGCAATATGACTGCTGTTGTTTGTACAGGAAAAAAATATTCCCAGAAAGAAAGACTGGTGAGAGATACGTCCACCTGGTCATGATTAGTGGTTATCTCTGGGTGGTAGAATTACAAGTCAGTTAGGTTTTCTTTTCTTTTTAAATTCTCTATGTTTTCTACTATGCATATTTATTATTTCTGGAAAGTAGACAGATACGTCTCATAAAGATGGGAAACCTTTTATTTGGGATGGCTCTTTCCCTGATAATTAATAAATTCAAATCAAAGAAGTCTATACACATGCTTGGACTAGGTAGACCCTGCTGACATTGCCTTTCTCACGTCTGAGGTTGAACACCTTTGAAATGTCATTTGGACATAGATTTTGACTAACTAATGGCAACAACCACGTCATAACCAGTAGTCAGAATAAGCCTCTTAAAAAACAAATTGGGGTGGGTGCAGTGGCTCACACCTGTAATCCCAGCACTTTGGGAGGCCAAGGTGGGAGGATCACTTGAGGCCAGAAGTTTTTTGTTTTTTTTTTTTTGAGACAGAGTCTCACTTTGTTGCCCAGGCTAGAGTGAGTGCCGTGGCGTCAGCCTAGCTCACAGCAACCTCAAACTCCTGGGCTTAAGCGATCCTCCTGCCTCAGCCTCCCGAGTAGCTGGGACTACAGGCATGTGCCACCATGCCCGGCTAATTTTTTTTTGCTATATATATTTTTAGTTGGCCAGATAATTTCTTTCTATTTTTAGTAGAGACGGGGTCTCACTCAGGCTGGTCTCGAACTCCTGACCTCGAGCGATCCACCCGCCTCGGACTCCCAGAGGGCTAGGATTACAGGCGTGAGCCACCTCGCCCGGCAAGGCCAGAAGTTTGAAACCAGCCTGGGCAACATAGTGAGATCCCATCTCTACAAAAAATTTAAAAAATTAGATGGGCGTGGAGGCATGTGTCTGTAGCGTCAGCTACTTGGGAGGCTGAGGCAGGAGGATCGCTTGAGCCTAGGAGTTCAAGGTTACAGTGGGCTGTGATTGTGCCACTGCTCTCCTGCCTGAGTGACAGAGTGAGACCATGTCTCTCAAAAAAAAAAAAAAAAAAAGAATTTTGGAATCCCTCAATGTCTTCTCCTTATACTTGAGATAAGATCCCAGACCTTTGTCACAGCCTGCCCCTTCCCCTCAACTCTGTCCCTACCTCCAGGTCATCTCCTGCTTCTCTGATGCTCCAGTGTAACCATCCAAGGGCTCGGAGACGCCCCATCACACGGGGAGGGAAAAGCAGGCTGCGTGGACGCACGCCTGGCGTATTTCCATGCATGCAAAATTCAACACACACATTTCAATCCTTCCTTTCTGGAAGGATCCCTTAGAATGTTAACAACCATGGTTACCTGTGGGTGGTGTCATTGTGAGTAATTGAAAAAAATACACAGTTTAAAATGTTTACAGGGATAGAGCGTCATTTTTATAAAATTGATTTATGATTCTTACATTGTTTGACTCATTCTTTGTTTAAGAGCTCTGATAGGAAAAAGCAAATTAAATACAATCTCAAAAGTTAATTTTGAAAGGACATAAGCCGGGTGTTATGGTTCAGGTCTGTAATCCAAGCACTTTGGGAGGCCAAGGCAAGAGGATCAATTGAGACCAGCCTGGGCAACATAGACAGAGACCCCATCTCTACAAAAAAATAAGAAACGTAGTCGGGTGTGGTGGCTCATGCCTGTAGTCACAGCTACTGGGGAGGCTGAGAGGAGAAGCTGGAGCCCTGGTGTCTTCTGGAAAGTTATCACCCTAGATGGTCCATCCCCTTGGGGTGTCATGCCTGACACAGGTCATGGGACCCACAGTACAGGACCGTGCACACAGTGGGACCCCGGGTGTGTGTGAGGCCAGGGCTCACACTTGAATGAGGAATAGAGAGAAAGCACAGCATGTTGTAGGGGGTGACACACCCTCCCCACTGTCACTGCTGTCTTCTGCCGAGCCCAGCTCCCCTGCACCTCGGGGTCCTCCCCCATGCCCGTGGTCCTCACGCCTCGCATGGGGTGCTCCATTCTGAGCAGCAGAGGGATCGATGACTTTATAGTGACTGGGACTTTTTGTTCCCTGGGTTGTTTTTGTATCTGCCTTGGCTGCGTTTTCCTCTAGAAATCTGTGTCCTGGGTATAGATTTGGCTGCGGGAGAGCTGTCCATCTGGATTTGTTTGATTGTAAAGTGCTGTCTGGTATTGCAAGTTATGGTGGTTCGTGAAGAAGAGCAGACCTGTGCGTGTGGTTTTCTAGCCCAGAGACTGCGCGAAGCCTCTGGGGCCGAAACGAACGCAGGAGGCGTGCGGTCTGCAGAGTCATCTGGTGTTCTGAGACACCCAATTTGTCCCCGAGCTCTGGCAAGTGAAGCTGGGAGCAGCCTTGGGCTGCAAATCCATTTTTGCAGTGCCTATAAATTTCAGAAATCTTACTTTGAGGACATCATTGAGCTAACACACAATTTTTTTCTGGTGGTTTATTGATACTTAAAAAAATGTTTGCAAGACTCCAAGTTTGGACTGCTGTACATTGATGGCCTGCCATATGGCATCAGTAGGAAATAAAGTAACTCTCTCTCTCTCCAAATAAAGGCAAGCCTATTAAATAGAAAAATCACTTAAATCTTTATTTTTTGTGTGTATACATATATATACATAAAACACATACTTCACCTTTACAAAAATTCCTATCATTATTGAATACTAATTATCTGCCAGCCCTTTACCTACATTATTGCATTTAGCCCTTAGGAAGCCTGCAGAGTAGGTATCGTTATCAACATTTAGCCAGTGAGAAAAACGGAAGCTCAGAGAACTTATGTAACTTGGCCAAAATCACATGTTGGCTGAATGCCAGAGTCAGGATTTGAATCCAATTTTGTTCAAGTCCAGAGCCCGTGGTGTCGCTACCACACTGTGATGCCGCGCTTACTTCTTACTGATCCGAGATTAGCAGGTAGATTTTAAACCTTTTCTTGATGAGTCATTGACAGAACTGCAAACGTCAGCGACAGCTGACTTAGGTGGGAGCCCCAGTTGGAGTAACAGGAATGGAGCGGCGTCTGCCTAAGCCAAGGGTCCCAGGAGGAGCAGGTGTGACAAGATCCTGGGGCGGGACGCAGCCAGGTCTCAGGAGCGAACTGGGACTTAGACCCCAGCCCATCAGGACCTTCTCCGTCCTTCAGCTCTGCTCTCTGCATGTCTCAGTCTGTTCTCTCCCCCCTCGTCCCGCAGACCAGTCTGAAGGTGGGCAGTGCAGGGCTGGCGCCCCGGCTCCCCACCAGCAAAGACCTGGGCTCCTCAGCGCTTCCAGCTCTGCCTTTCTTTGGCTTTTGTTCTCATTACCAAGCAGTGGCTGCCACATCTGCAGGCATCAGGCTGGAGTACGGGGGGACGGTGGAGGCCAACAGGGGATTTGCCTCTTTATCGAGGGGATGCTCCAGTGAGCAGTCACGGATCCCGCTCCACCGGCACAGAGCTTATGACTCCCCGGGGGAGAAAAGCGTCGAGCGGTTACTCACACAACTGGAGAGTGCTGTTCACACCCAAGTGTGCCCAGGAGTGATTAGTGCCTGTGTCCGAGAAATGGCTGCAAGAACGTTCATACAGCTTCCTGCGGAATAGCCCCCAACGGCAAATAACCCAAATGTCCATCGACAGAAGAGTGAATGAATAAATTGTGGTAGATCCACACGACGGAAGACTACTCGGCCACAGCCACCACCCACCGCCATGGGACGGCATGGATCACTCTCACAGGCATAAGGTTGAACGAATGAGCTAGACACGAAAGAATATACACTGCACGCCTTCTATATGAAGTCCGAGAAGAGGCAATAGAGGTCAGAAGAGTGGTTACCTCTTGGAGAGGGGTTATTGATTGAGAGGAGCCATGCAGAGCCTTCTGGAATGCTAGAAACGGTCTGTATCTTAACGTGAATTGTGATTTTGCAGGTGTACACACATGTAAGTTCATCAAGATGTGCACTTGGGCGTGCAGAACGGTAAGTGATGTGGCACCTAAAAGGAAATTTTTCACCCTTTCCAAAATAAACAAATAGACAGGTAACACGCATAGATAGTCCAGGAAACTTATGATTAGACTTATAGTTTTCACTGTTGGCTCATGACCATGTTGCAGAGTAGTTCTCAATCCCGTCTGGGCACCAGAATCACTTCTGTTTTATTTTAATTTTATTAATTCTAATTTTTTTTTGAGGCAGGGTCTCACTTTGTCACCCCAGCTAAAGTGCAGTGGCCTGATCATAGCTCACTGCAACCTTGAACACTTAGGCTCAAGGGATCCTCTTGCCTCAGCCTCCTAAGTAGGTAGCTGGGACTACAGGTGCATGCCATCATGCCCAGCTAATTTTTTTATTTTTTGTAGAGATGGAGTCTTGCTATGTTGCCCAGGCTGGTCTTGAACTCCTGGCCTCAAGCAATCCTCCCACCTTGGCCTCCTAAAAGGCTAGGATTATAGGCATGAGCCACTGTGCCTGGACTAATTTGATTTTGGACACAGGTATTCTATTTACTTGGTTTAATATTCAAGAGATTTTAAAAGGTATGTAGGGAAAAGTTGATCTCTGACCCCTGTTCCCCAGTCTCTTAGAACTCCCTTGAAGCAATCCCTGTCCCTAGGGTCTTGTCAATCTTTCTGGAGATATTTTATGCATGCATAAGAAAAGACAAACATGTATTATCATCCTGTACACAAATGGAAGCACACTGATTTATACCAGCTTCATTCATATAACGCTGTATCTTGGGGATTTTTTTCTTATCAGGGCATAAACAGCTGCTTCAGCCTTTTTTATGGTTGCCTAGTATTCCAACGTGTGGGTTCACTATCCTACGCTCCTGCCCTGGTCTTCCTCGGCTCGAATGCGTCGAGATGAGACCTGGGTGTGAGGTGCAGGCAGGCGTGGGAACTTATTGGTGTAGCTTATTGGGTTCTTTCTTCTTCAGCCTGTGACAGGAGCAATGCTGGTTTCCCAGCGCTCAGAAAGCTGGTCCAGGGTTTGGAAAGTCAAATGAATCCCTTCTTTCTGATGGACAAGAAGTGGCCGTAGTTAAGAGTCTCCTTTGCAAGAGACACACTAATAGGACATTGAGAAAAACTGGCCTGAAGCCCTGGTCTTGTACACAAGAGTAGGGAGGGGGATTACATGGTTCAGACTCCAAGGTTGCAGATAGCACGGGACTTGTCAGGTGGTAGAAACGCAATCAAAAAGTCACAAGATGGAAGAAGCTCTTACCAGACTCTCTCAGCAGTAGAAAAGTGGTAGGTGGGTTTCAGCACAAGTAGTGAAAGATGGAATGTTGAGAAAAATAATCTAGGCCAGGAGTTGGGGTCTCAGGCCTGTAATCTCAGCACTTTGGGAGGCTGAGGCAGGAGGATCACTTGAGGCCAGGAGGTCGAGACCAGCCTGGGCAGCCCAGTGAGACCCCATCTCTACAAAAAAATTTAAAAAATTAGCCAAGTGTGGTGGCTGTGCTTGTAGTCCCAGCTACTTGGGAGACTGAGGCAGGACGATCACTGGAGCCTAGAAATTCCAGGTTGCAGTGAACTGTGATGACACCACTTTACTCTAGCCTGGGCGACAGAGCGAGACTCTGTCACACAAAAAAAGAAAAATGCAGACTATACTTATAGCTCCTGGGGCCAAACATATGTCCCTGCAGAATATTAGACTGTTCTCTGAGCTTATCAGCTTCAAGTGGCCAAAGGAGTTAACTCAAATTTGGGCCCAATCAAGAAAAGTATTAGAAATACAAGGAAATCATTATTGTACTATCATATAAAAGGATTGTATTTTTGAGTCTGAATTCTATTAATATGTGGAGTTTAGGTCAATAAATCTCAGAAAAATATGCTAACACTTGAGAAGGGCGTTTTAAAAGTTAAAGGAATAGGCAAGGATGGGGATGAGGAAGGAAACGAAAAGCATTTGGGTAAAATACTAGGTTAAAACTGAGGGATGATATGATTAATGTTCTTATTTTATAAAATCAAATAGACCTGGCCCTAAACCACCCAAATGTCCTGCAGCAGCGGAGTGGACATGTTTACACACACACACACACACACACACACACACACACGCGTGCATGGAAAACTAGTGACATCTGAGGGTCAGTGGGTTGCATGGAAGTCAGTTTCCCGGTTGTGCTACTGCACTATAATCATGCAAAATGCCATCATTCTTGAGAGACTGGGGGAAGGGCACAGGGGATCACTCTGTATTATTCCTTACAACTGCATGTGAATCCGCAATTATCTCAAGAATCTAATTTAAAAAATCAAATAAGCCGAGAATGTTAGTGCTAGAGAAAAGTAGACATGGACGGAGCAACACTGACATTGACTTTTACCCAATTCAAAAGGGGGCAGCTCATGACTTTTAATAGAAGCAGAATCGAAACCAATGAATCTCTGTAAGTCCAGGCAGAAAAGAAAAGGAGAAAAAGACAACCAATGAAAACTGGGTACCTTTTCACATATTGAGTAATAAACTTATGAAAAAATGACGGGTCTCTCTGAGGCACAAAGACATTGTGGGAGCATTTCCACCCTTGGAGCTTGACGTCACCCAGAAGAGCCACGCGCATCTGCAACAGGGTCACAAGGTGGGAATGTATGAATTTCAAAATGAATTCGACAAACATTTGATGAGCTCCTATTGAGTGTCAGGCACTGTCCCAGGCCCTCAGTGTTAGAGGGACACAGCCCTGCCCTCTGGACGCCTGTCACCTAGACTTCTTCCATAGCTGCTAAATGTCCCCTTGTTCAGAAATTCAATGCTGGTGACATTATTTGTGGAGTAGGAATGAATGTCATCCTGACATATTATTTTTAATGATATCCTGATTAATAGTCATACTTGAGGCTATTTTAAAAATGGAAGCAGTCACCACGAAGCGTGATAGGAATTACCCCAAAATAGACCCTTTTATCCTCTGTGAATAATTTAGACGCCGGCGCTCCGAATGCAGGGGGGGCTGTGAGCAGGCCGATTGGGAGCTTTCGGAAAGCAGGGCTGGCGTCTTAGTGTCTCTGCATCCCAGAACTGAACAGTGCATGCAGCAGGAGCTTAATAAGTAAATGCTGAATTGATAATGAAGATCTTTTTGCTCTTATTTTATATGAGTTTGGGCAAGAAGGGGCTTACGGGACTCTGCCGCTGATAGCTGGAAATTGATTTTGACGAGAGTCAGCAGGGGCTGGGATACGACAGAAAAGAAAAAACAACAACCCGGGGACAGATGTAAACAGCAGCTCGTGGGGGACCCGCTGGAGTTGCATCTGGGAATGCTTTGGTGATCGGAGGCTCTCCGGCCTGCAGTATCTCATTCTGGGACAGTGGCCGCTCTGCCACCACGAACTTGAGTTTCTCCCCTTGGTAAAGGAACAAGATCCCACCTACTTGCCTCCTTCCTTCCACGGTAGTGTGGGAGTTTATTGACCACTGCATGTTCACACACAGATTAGCTTAGCATCGTGAACGTTATAAGAATGACGCTGTGGCAACAACAAATCATTATGGATACTTCTTGGTGGTGAGCTTCCCAGAAGAAAATTATGGCGTGAGGACAGCCGTTAGCATTCTCCGTCTAATTTCCCGCCACCAACGGCAGTTCTGTCTTTAACCTGTAGGAGAAAATGACAAATACCTAGCAACGGTGACAAGAAAGTTGGTCTCTGCGGTTTATTAGAAGAAGTGGATATTATGGATTAAAAATAATGTTATAAGCAAATTCTCTTGTTGGATATCATATTTTTTTTCTTCCCAGATGGAGTCAGAGGAGGCCTGGAAGTGCTGGTCAGTGAGTGGCCACAGGGGACTGTGCCTCGCTGACCTCTGGCTACAGGGATTGTCATTGACCCAGGGCCCCGGTGGCTTCTCTCTGAAACCCACAGGGCACCTGCACTGAGTTATCCTCCCCACCAGCTGTGCCCAGCCAGCGAGCGCGCAAGGGTGCCAGACTCCTCCCACGGCTGACTTTGGCTCCCGAGTGCCTTCCCTGATGGCCTTGCTGGAACCTCCCAGACTTCATGGCAGAGAGGGTGCTTCCACCCGGCCGCTCTCCCGCCCTCTCTCCTTCCCTTGGCATCAGATGTGTTTTACGGTCTTGCGTGGCTCTGCAGCCTTTTGGGCTCATTTGATTCGCCAAAGGCATCTCCCCTAGTAAATCCTGGGAATGTCAACCCCTTCTTAACCCCTCAGTTAGAAGCTGAAAGTAGTAGTTGGTCTGAGAAAATGGGGGTGAGGGGGCAGATGGGGACTTGGGACTGCATCACCCACCGCCCAGCGTCCGAAGAGGATGCCCTCTGGGTTAGAAGGTGGAGCGTGAGCAGTCCCTGCTACCATGGGTGGCTCAATTGCTAAAGATTTCACGGGTGGTGACTTGGGAAAGTGTCCTGGTGGGGGGGTGAATGCTGTGGTAGGTGCGATGACGCAGAAACGTGAAAAACATGGGGACAAACAACACCTACAAAACCAGTGGACTTGGCTGGTTTCCGTGAAGCTCCGTCGGATCTGTTATGCAAAGGACAGGGCGTGATGGGGAAGATGTGTGTTACAGACTGAATCGTGTCCCCTCCCCTCCCCGAAACTCAGAGTAGAGAGAAAATCTCCCCAGGGGACAGAGCTGTGAACGGTGTACCTCGTCATCACCATGGAGAAAAAGTGGCCCAAGGTAAGAATTTCCGCAAATCCTGGGTAGCGGCTGAGGAAGCCTGGGCTCGGGCCGGTGGACGTACACACGAGGGTGGGCGCAGGGTGCGCTTTCCCGTCCACCGGGAAGCATCCACCGTGGAAGAGGCTCTGAACAATCAATTAGACAAGATCACTTGGCCAGTGATGTCAGCTGTCATTGTCCACCCCAGAACTGGCACCACAGGCACATGAGCAGATGGCTGAGGTGGCAGAGACGGAGGCTCTGTGTGGGTCCAGGAGCAAGGATTCCTGCTTACCAAGGCCATTCTGGCCACTGCTGCCTCCGAACGCCAGCACCAGAGCTGCTGTTGATACAGCGCTATCCCCCAAGGACACCAACCTCGAAGCGCCAGGGGTTTGTCCCCACAAGGGTAGATACTTATTCTGGGAATTGATTTCCCCTTCCTGCCCACAGCACCTCAGCCAGCACCACTATCTGGGGGCTTGTAGAGCGTCCGACCCACAGGCATGGAATCCCATCCAGCGTAGCATCCAACCCGGGGACACACCTCACAGCCCACAACCATGGGATTCTCTAATCGTATCACATCCCGAGGCAGCTGACCTCATGGTGTCCTGGAGTGACCTTCTAAAGGGGCAACCGAAGAGCCAGCTCAGAGGAAACACCCTGAAAGGACGGGATGCCATCCTTCCTTCAGTGCACAAAGATCTATATGTGGCATTGTGTCCCCAAAAGGAAAGATACACAAGTCTGGAAACCAAGGGGTGGAAGCAGAAGTGACTTCACTTACCACCACTCTCAGTGACCCGCTGGGGGATTCGGTGCTTCCTGCTCTGCAACTCTGGGCTCTGCAGGGTTGGAGGTCTTGGTCCCAAAAGAGGACATACCCTTGCCAGGGGACACAGTAAGGGTCCCGTTGAACTACAAGTTAAAGCTGCCACCAGGACACTTGGAACTCTTTGTTCACAGGGATCAGTGGGTGGCAGGAGTCACTGACCTTAATCAGTGGGAAGAGGTAGGAGAGCTTTTATCCAACGGGTCAGGGAGGACCACGTGCCGAACCCAGGGGATTTACTTGGGTACCTCCCAATACTCCCTGGCCCCCCTGTAACAGTGGACGGACATGTGCAGCCACCCCAAACTGAGAAGGGTGCGATTTGCTTGGACTTAAACCCTTCAGGAATGAGGGCCATACCACCAGGTGACCCACCACTGCTGACTGGACAGCTAAGGGTGGGGGGGACTTAAATGCAGAAAGGAGAAGGGGTGAGGAGGCTCCACTTGTAGCCCCAAGATCAGCTGCAGTCACAGGGACCTGTCCCTCAGGAAGAAAAGCCTTCGGGAATGCTAGAGGAGCTGCTTCCTGAACTTTCCAGCGTAGAGCAATAGAGCTGTGTGGCCAGCTGTGGACCCTGGCAGTGATGAGAATGTACCTTAAGAACCACCACCAACAGGGAGCACAAACGCTCAGAAATCAAGACTGTGTGTGCACTGAGGCTGCACTCTCGGGGGGCTGCTCCCCGAAGGTGGCGAAGCGCTGCCGGCATCTATGCCAGGCCGGTTCCCGGGGGAGACACCCACCGAAGGCCGACTTAGGCTTGACGGCTCTCTGACCCTCCCCAGCTGGAGGGCTTGTGGTCCAGGACGCTTCCACCCGGCCTCCTGCCCCTCTCTCCTTCTCTGCTCCGACACACTCTCCCAGGCTTTCCGGCCTCCCTTCCCGTCTCTCCTCCCACAAGTCCTCTCCCTGATACACCCCCTCCACGGTAATGCGGTCTGGCACCTGCTCAGGGGTGTGGTGCTGAATGGAAGGTCCAGAAACGAAACTCTCCTTTGTAGCACTGGCTGATTTCCGTGGTCTAAGTAGTCCCGCCATGGCAGACGTCTACCAGTAGTTCTTGCAAAACTCCCAGGGAGCCCCCACGAGCTGGTCCAATCCGGCTCCAATCACCACTTCACCTGCCTCTGGGGGCTGAGAGGATCCGGACCCGCACAGGTGGGACCAACCCACAGAGGGGTGTGTTGTGCGTTAGGTCAGGGTGGGCCGAAATTTGGAGCAGGAGGAGGGATCTGCTCGTCGTCAGCTTTTGCTCTCAGTGAGACGGAATCTTCTCGATGCTCGAAATATCTCTTTGGTGTTTCAGGCACTAGAAATCTAACCTGCGCCCATCCTAAATGACAGACCCACAGTTCTAGTCATATGTCTCTGTCCCCTTCGATCCATTCCTCAGCTTTGCCGTCTGATTAGCCTTCCTAGAGCAAGACTCTGACCACGTGAATGCCTCTGCTCAGAAATCTCCCACAGCCCCCTCGTCCTGGCTAGGTGTTTCTCAAAAGGTGTGGGACCCTTCGGGAGGATGTTACTAGGTGAGAATCCCGGGGCAGCATGATCTAAGTTTGGGCAACAGTAACTGAAGCAGAATGAGGCAGGTTTCTCAATGTCGGGACTCAGCAATGATGAGCCGGTGTGCGCTGTAAATTGCCCACGGGGCCACGCGGCGTTTCTCAAATCTATTGGGCTGCGGCCCTCTCCCCTCGTTTCTCGGAGCATCTCATAGAGTGAGCGTTCCGGGGAACACTATGGAAACGCGGGATATGCTGACTTTGGAGAATAAAATCTTAACTCGTTAGTCTTCAAGGCCTGCCATTGTCCAGGCCTCTGCAGCTGTCTGACCTGGTTTCCTCTCCTGCACCTTTTGTTCCAGGAAGCTCAGACCACTCACCTGCCTTCCTGCGGACCCTTCACTGGCTGCGACCCTCTCACGTTCCTCCTCTCTCTCTGACGTCCTTCTTCCTCTTCTTTATATATTGAAAGTCATCGTTCTTTCAGGCCCCTCTCAATGCCACCTCTTTTATAATGTTTCATCTGAAACCACATGACTTTTTAATAAAAATTATGGTAAAACACACATTACATAAAAGTTATCATCTTATCCTTTTTCTTTTTTGAGACAGAGTCTCACTCTGTTGCCCGGGCTAGAGTGCTGTGGCGTCAGCCCAGCTCACAGCAACCGCAAACTCCTGGGCTCAAGCGATCCTACTGCCTCAGCCTCCCAAATAGCGGGGACTACAGGCATGCGCCACTAAGCCTGACTAATTCTTTCTATTTTTAGTAGAGACGGGGTCCCACTCTTGCTCAGGCTGGTCACGAACTCCTGGCCTCAAGCAATCTTCACATCTCAGCCTCCCAAAGCGCTGGGATTGCAAGCATGAGATACTGTGCCTGGCCTGAGATAGAATATTTAACTGTCTGCAGAGAGGAGCTGAGATGAGAGACTCAGAGAAGCATGTTAGGGCCATGCCGCTAACCCTCGTGCTATGCTGCTGCCACGGATTCATCGTCCACATGAAGGCAGCAAGGTGCTGAGGGAGAAGCTGAAGGGTGGGGAGAGGGGAGAGACAGTGGACATCTTCCAAGGCAAAATTTTCTAGGAGGCCGGCAGGAAGCTGGGAAGGGAGTGGCTGTATTTGCCGGGCTCTCACCCTCACTGAATACTCGTGGCACACCTGCTTATTGTCCTGCGAGAACTGGCTCACAGGTGCTGGCTTTGCCCTTGTGAGAAACAGATGCACCGTGACAATGGGACACAGGACAGGCCAACTGTGCTTGGGGAGTCAGGGCGTCAAGGAGACGAGGGAGTTCTGGTTAAATGAGGGAAGGGCTGGCTGAGGACCGGAGTGTGAACAAAACCAACCCTGGAAAGTGCCCAAATCAAGTCTGGCCCCTGTTCCAGTTTTGTCTGGAACCACTTTGAGTCTGCCTTGGGTCAGCAGGGTGAAGCGGGCTAACTGTGTCACACGGCCCAGTATTTAGTCAAATAATTAGTTAAATATGATTCATAGAAATAGTGAAATCAGAATTCACAATTATGCAAAGTAACATGAAAGGGCTGGCTTCAAATTTGCTAAGATGTAGTAGACTTGACCTAGACCAGGCGTGGGGAACCTTTTCATGTTGGAAGGCCGCATTAATTTAACTGTAATCAAATAAAGCCACACTCAAGGAACTTCAATTAGATATACTTAAAAATGTACATCATTTTACAAAAATCTAACTACTATGTACTTAATAATTTCAAGAAATGAAAACTATTTGTTAATTTTAAAGTTAACTAACCTTTAATGGCTTTGTTGTGTCTGCTTTTTGTTGGAAAGCATTTGAATATTGGGTTGCCGCATGGAGGTCCGCAGTTTCAGTTGGTCCTCTAGATGGGCATTAGTCATCTGTGACCTTAAGGGAATTTTGATTTGAGTTAGGTAGGAGAATGCAGATTCACAGAATAAGTGGTTGAAAAGCAAGAAAGCATTTTTCAGGCATGTTGCCGAAGGCGTGGGTATTCTACTGCATTTTCCCATATTTCAATTGGATCTTTCCTAGCATCAAACAATGACTGAGAGCTCAATCAATTTCATCTATAGTTTTAGGTGCCTTGGTGTTATCAACTAGGTGAGACTGAAAGGCTAATTTGAGTGTGATGCCATGATTTTCAAAGTCAGCAAACCTTTCACCGTATTCTCCAATTAATAGGTCTGTAACAGCTGCATATTCTTCAAATCATTCACATATATCATCCTGCTCATCAATGACCTTTGCTATCTGGGGAAAGCGTTCATCCAAAATTCCTTTTTGAAGAAGTGTTTTGAAAAAAAGATAGCTTTTTTCAAAGTGCTTGGATTTTTTTTGCCACGTATCGTATATATAAACTTAGTTTTACCTTGCAAAGAAATATTCAGGTCATTTTGATTTGACATGACATCACACAGAAATGCTGCATTCCTATAGAAAACTTACTTCAATAATTCACATTGCTGATTCTGTTCTTCATATAATTTAACAATCTGTTCTCACAGAGATAAAATTTTGGCCAATACCTATCCCTGTGATGGCCAATGCCCTTCACAGTGATACAGCAAACCCACGCTGAATACCTCATTGTTCAACTTTAGCTTGTTACGAAGCTGATGATACCTTTTTGCATTTGCATGAATGTGGTTAACAATACTTATAACTTGTTGCAAAGTATAACTTAAAATAACAGCTTTAGCACAGAGATTTTGCTGATGCAAGATACACCGAAAAGAATTGAGAGCATCTGGGTCTGTTCATACTTTTTTTAAATCTGTGCAATAAACCCTTCATGTTTTCCTGTTGTGGAAGGTGCACCATCTGTACATACACTCACTAAATTTACCAAATTCAGTCCAACTTCATGACATTTATCTTGAAAGTTGTTGAAGATGTCTATTCCCTGTGTTCCATCCGTAAGACTGCCCACAGAGAGTAACTCTTTGTTGCAAAGAAAATCTTCTGGTATGACTAGAATGAAGTATAAAATCTGTGTTGAGTCAGTAGTATCAGTTGATTCATCCAAAGTGATTGAATAGTATGTGTTTTCCTTTTGAAATATTGCATGAAGTTGTTCTGCTAAGTTGAAGGCTAATTCATGCTGCTGACCAGTTACAGTTCTCCTTGAAAGAAGTAACTATTTGTACTTCGAAATGTTATCAGGGTCTAAGCATCCCACAACTTCAACAATGCATTCTTTCACAATTTCTACATCACTGAATGGCTTCCCTTTTTTCCTGAGTATATAAGCTACTTTATAAGTTGTTTCAGTGGCATTATTTCCAGGCCTTATTGCTGCTTGAAAGAATTGTCTTTGCTTTTTCTTTTCATCTGTTAATTTCTGCAATACAACCATTTGTGCTTCTCCTTCTAATTGAAAATATTTGTGATCCTTATGAGTGTTATAATGCTGATGAGCACTGAATTTCTTTCACATTAATATTGCAGTATCACAAAGCAAGCAAATCATCCTATCTTTAGCAGAAACAAATAACATTGCAATTTCCAATCCTTATTAAAAAAATCTGTTTTCTTCTTTCAGTGCTCTCTTGGTCTTCTTTGACATGATGGGCTTTTGAGCAGACAGCATTAAAAAATACTGTCAAGCTGTGCAAGTATTTACAAATTCCACTTCAAACAGAAACACAGTGCACCGATGTCAAAAGCTGATAAGAGACTGGCGCACTCGGCTCCCATAAACCGTCGCCTACCAACCTCGTGTGGTAGTGGTGCCAGTCAGGTGGGGGAAGTTAGAACTAAATCATGAGCATAGCAGCCGTCAATTTAGCCCTTATGGCTTACTAATGTTCTAATTGTGCCGGTCAATCTAGGAGGATTATTTCATTGAAACTTATTTTATTCTTTGGTGTTTTAAATGTGTTCATTATAAAAATAAAATAAAAATATAAAAGATGAACAAAAATGTATTAATAAAGGTAAAAGGTTTGGTCTGTAAAATTTGGATTCAGTCAAAAGGCTGCACTTAAGGACCTAGAAGGCCACACGTTGGCCCTAAGGTGGCCGGTTCCCCACCGCTGACCTAGAATGCTGTCTACCTGTCATGCCCAAATCACAGGTGTCTCTGCCAAAGGCTCGGGGTACGCCTCCCTTCCTGCAGTTGGCCCTATAGAATGTTAGTGCTCAGGAGGGATCGGACAGACCGCGCAACAAGGATTCATTTTGGGTTCTTTAAATGTGTTTCCTTATTAAATATGCCAAAGGAATGTGTTTTGAAGGATGAGCACTGGCGTGACTGGAACAGAGGGATGCGGACGCTATCCTCGTGCAGAAAGTGGAGGTGTTGGTGCGATTCTGCCTCCCACTGCTGGGTGCCTTTACAAGAAACTCCTACAAGTAGATTTCATTTGGTGGGTAAGTGCCTCTTCTAAAATGTACAATATCTCTGGGAAAGTTAAGAGACTATTTAAGCAATTCACATATTAGTGTGTGAAGTGGTTTCACCTCACTGCCTTTCTCCTAACATTTCTTGAATGTTGAGAATATAGTTGTTTTCAAGGGGCTGAGTGGAGGAGAGTAGGAGGAACTAGAAGGTGATTATTATTACTGTTGTTGTTGTTATTTATGTTTAGAGGGCCTACCCCCGTGGGGAAGGCCTTGGTTGAGATGTGGATTGGGGTGGCGAGGAGAGAGATTTGAATATAAGGGTCATTAGAAAATTAAAGGAGCACTCTTAAAGGAAGACGGAAGGGTTCTAAAAAAGAGTTTTTTCCTCTTAGAAATCCTGTCTGGGACTGGGTCCCGTATGCAAACTGGGTATGGTATGCATGAGCTATTTGACAACAAAACTCCACACATCTGGATGAGTTCAGGAGGGGTTGAGGATAGGAGATGAACCAGAAACATTTTGAAACGCCTTCCTTTCCTAGGACGCCACTCCAACTAGCCTTTGCCCAAGAGGCCTTAATGCCTAATTGCAGCTTTTCTGCAGGAAAAGTAGGACAGCTGCTGCTAATTTAATTACATCCAATTTGGGTGGTATTTATTGAGCCTCCTGCGTAAGGCACCTTCTTAACAATGTCCCAGCCCTCACCACCCACTCCCTCCGCTACGAAAAATCTGACCATAGGATTCCCAGGCCAGGAGGAAACCCTCCACTTTCATCAGAAGGGGTGGAGCTTCCAGGTGGCGAGGAAGGCCACGGCCGAAGCCAGCTGCTCTGACATTTTGTTTTCTCGTGTTGCATTCTGATGCTGGCTCTATGCGGTTGCTACAGAACTGCTGGAGGGAAATGCAAGGGCCCATCATGGCATTGACGGCATCGTTTCAAAATGGAGGGAGGAAGGGAAGTGGACAAAGAAGGTCCTTCTGCTGCCGTTGTGGCTTTTGCTTTTATTTTCCTGCTTCCAGAGCACCAGCAATGGGAAGTGCTGGCTTCTGTGTACTCAAGGCACACATAAAACAAGGCAAAAGAACACTGTTTTTTTTTTTCATAGGTGCTTGGTCCCCACCTGTGTCAGCTCCAACAGGCAGGATTGGGGGCAGGAGTGGTTTCCAGGGTTTCTGTTGGGGAGGAGGTGAGAGCTGCCTTCATCTGCAAAAGTGGTGCCGTTCCCAAATTGCTTTTTCAAGTTTCCCTCCTTGAAATGCGAAATGACAGTCTCTGGGCGCTCTGGATCTATGGTGCTGTATATACATGTGGCAGCTTGAAGGTGATTGTGACTGGGCCCCTGCAGGGGTGAGGAGGAGAGTGTGCAGGGAGGGAAGCCCTGAGGCTGAGGCACCTTGCTCACTTTAGATGGGCAAATGCTGCTTCAAAAATGGCTCCGGAGAAAGCAAGCCTACAGATAGCAAAGAGAGGGTGGAAAACCTTACATTTTTTTAAAATAGAAATTATTCACTTCAACTGCAAGGAAAAAATTTCTGTTAAAAGGGGAAAAAAGCCTCCAAGAAACCTCCCCCAACTTGGCTAGCGCTGGGACAAACAAACAAAACGACTGAGGTGCTCAGTAAATCATCTTGGGGAGGAGAGAGTTTGAATAGCGGCAGAAGCCAGGCGCGGCGTTAGCTGATTCCAGCAGAGGCAGAGAGCAGCAAGGGGCCCGGGCTATGGGCGACGTCATTGGCTAACGAATAATAAAGCCAAAATTGGATATTAACAGCAATTAGTTTCTGTAGAGGCACTGGGGAAAAGAGCTGCAGGAAACCCCATTGGGCCTTCAGTGGAGGCAATCTGAAATTAAACCAGTGTCTCAATTAAATGGGAATAAATACTGCCACATCAATCTGTGTGGTGTGGGAGGGGGCTGAAGGGAAGCCCCCTGTGAAGCTGTTGGTGGCACAGCCTTGGGCACTGTCCTGGTCCTGACCTGCAGCCCCTAGAGGTCAGCCTGCCCATGACCTTGAGACCAGGGTTCTGAAGGTTATTTCAGGGCACAGGCCTCTTGCGGCACTGACTCTGCAGCTGGTGGGCCTAACGGGCAAGGAAAACAGAAGAAATTTACTCTTCGGAAAACAGAGACCATGTCCTGTCCACGGCAACGGTCGGACTTGCAAGGGGATTCACGAAGACAGAGCATTCTGCTGCTTCCTGCAAACCCGCTTCCCAGCGGCTCTGTCCCCTCTGGCGTCGGATCTGGGATTAGCGCTGACTAAGGCCGAAGGAGGAGGAATGTGTCGTTTTTTTTCCTTCCGGGTTGAGGACTTTTGTCCTTGTTTTGGCTTCTGTGGAGAGTGTTGCGGGGTGGGGAAGGAGGGTGTCTGGGGATGGCAGGGTCCTGGGGAAGATGCCTGCGACTTGCCCGCCTTGGCCGGGCCACCATGGATGTCGAGGATAGAGCAGGCTGGGGGTGGGGTGGGCAGGGGTGTAAAGGGGAGTGGAGGAGGAGGCCCTAGGACTAAAAATCCCCCCAAAAGCCCCAACTCTAAAGCGCTTCCCTGCGCTCTGCGGGTGGAGGGCCACAGCAGTGGCCACGAATCGACTTTTCTGGGCGGGGTCCTCTCCCAGCCTGCCCCTTCGCTGCATCTCGTCACCCCGAACCCGCCAGGCTCTCTTTCTCGAATGTTCTAGGGCTTTTCGGCTTTTCGGGGGAGGTTTCCAGGGTGCGGGATGGGGGAGGGTCATCGAGGGTGCAGGTGCCGGAGAGGCCCGGAGGAGGAGGAGGAGGGGAGAGGGACAGGCCCCGGAAGCGCTGGGGCGGCGAGAGAGGGACATTTCATCCCTCCTGGGCCTTGGGTCTGGCCTGGCCTATTCTTCAGAGCTCAGGACGTACCCCGGCCCTGGTTCCTACTCCGAACTCCGGAATACTCTCTAACGTTGGCGGTGGAGTGTCCTCCTGGCGCTAGAGTGACATTGGAGGGCACCGAGGTGGGGACAATGTGGCCTCCCCGGGGCTGGCCCTGCCGTTGGTGGCGCCAACGACTGTGGCTTGGGGCGCATCCCGGGATGGGCCTGAAGCCTTGTCTACCCGCACCTCGGATCGGCCCAAAGCTTTGGGCAATGCTGGGTGACTCAGCTCTCCGGGGTCCTAAGTCTGCAGGATTCGGGAAAGAAAAAAAAAAATCAAGGCTGGGAACAAAAAAGAACAGAGAAACGAGCGCCTGTTCATCCTCGCCTTGCTCAGTGTAGATGTCTCGGGACATTCGAAGAAAAGGAAGAGAAAGCCTTGCTTGCGCGCGGTGGGAAGCAGGTCACCGGGAGGCCTGGGCGCGGCCCGACCCTGTGACCCTGCGGGGTGGAGATGCGGCCTCCCGGGCACCCGCCACTCGCCGCTCTCCCGGGCTGAGCCGCCTGGAGAACGTAGCGCCGAGAAGCAAAGTGAACTTGCAGCGAAAGTGTTGCCTCCCTAGGTCCCGGGGCTCGATATTTTGTACGTGTTTAAGCAACAGTTTGGATTCGAATTTAAAATGATCCCCCCCCTACATCCCAACTATAATTTTGAGAAAGGCCCTAGTGAGCAGGGAAGTTTATTTTTTGGGCTTCTGCAGCCATGACCCAGGCCCTCATTTCTCGGTAACCTATTTTAAGACAAAAGGCAGAAGGATAAGAAAATGAAAATGTGAACCTATTGACAGTTGCTGACACTTTATTTCTGACCTGGAACATTCTTTGCTCTCAATAAGGAGTTTTTTTTTGTTTGTTTGTTTTTGAGGCCATCTAAATTTGGTGCTCTGAGATCTCTGCAGGCCTCCGGTCCGGCACACCGGTATAGGGGACAAACCAGTGCACATCGCCTTGAGCACACTGCCTTGAATAAATTGCATTGAAGTCTTTTTTCTTGCTGTAGGTCTACATTTATGATGCAATTAAGTATTAGATGTTTTCTTAAAAAAAAACCCTGAAATTAAATTGAGTAAGACTTGGCAAAACACCCAATGAAAGAATTGTAGATGGGACTTGGAAGAAAAAAAGATCTTTATTAGGTACCATAATTCTCATCATTGTTATTGTTGACATGCTGGTCACCGTGAATCAGCCAGCCAAGCCTCCAACACACATACCACCAGTACAACTCAGCCAGCCGGCGTTGACTCACCGGGCTCTAAAACCACCCACAGAGTAGATGAGGAAGGGGAGGTTCCATCTGTCCTAGAGAGAACGTTTTGCAGCTGCCCCCAGAGGACTCCATTCTAAGGTTGGAATGGGGGGCAGGGTATTATGTAAGTTCAATAGAGGGAAAGAATTATTTCCCTATGGAGTTAGTAGAGATGGATGGATGTTTTGTGGTTAAATGCCTTCCTCTAAATACTATCCACAGATATTGTTATGCGAGAAAATGGATGTATAAGTGTGTGTACACGGGTGCATGTCTGCTGAGGACACACCCCTTCCTCAAATATCTCTCTGGCTAAAATTCCTCGTGCATTCCCAAAAGCTGCCCCCCACCTTGGAAACAGAAGTAACTTACAGGAGTTTACCTTTGCCTCTGTTCCGCTTAAAGAGCGATCTGGGCCGTCTCTGGCAGGGGAAAGAAGAATGTTACCAATTTTTCCTTTGATACGTTCCTAAATGTAAAAGTATCTGGTACAGTTACCTTAAGAAACATATGAGCTCACTCATGTGAGGACCGTGACGATGGTGTGATGACGATGACACAGAGGAACTGATGGGGCCTTCTTAGCGAATTCCATCAGCAAACTGCCTCTCCTGTGTCCTTCTTTTTAAAAACTATATATTTTACCTTTCATTTAAGCCACAGGATGTAATTAGAGGGGCTCAAATAGACATGTCTGGGAGAAGTTGGAAGTTAAATGCCTTGAAAGAGCAGGACTCTTCAGGTTTCTGGCTTAATTACCTACCAGTGGGCACACATAGGCCCCAAATATGGAAGGGAAGGGCTGACCGTTGCTCAGATACCTCATTTGTGAACACAAAAGGGGCCTCACAGTTACATGTGGGGCAAAGTGGTCCATTGGTCTCCTTGCCATTTTAGGCCATTAGAGCCCCGCATAAACATGCATTTTGTAAGGAGACTGGTGGCCACAGGCAGGTCCCCACACCAACGCACACAGACCCAGCAAACCCAAAACACTCCCACACACATTAAGGCTTTCTAGAACAAGTGTTTACATAAGCAATTAAAAAAAAAGCCCCTCCCATCATAGATTATCTGCAGCAGAAACCTAGCAGGCCTTGGCCATGGTGCCTGAGGTTTAAGCTTTCAGGGAGAAGCATGTCAGGTGTCCACCTAAAAGGGGCATTACTTGCGGAGGCATCTGGAGATTTTTACCGGAGAGTACATCAGTGAAGGGTAGAGCAATGTCTGGAGGAATTACGCAGATGCAGTTACTGAGAAGAGGCTAGCTAATGTGGACATTTGTGGGGCAAGGGGTTTGGTCATCAGACACATAACCATGCTGAAAGGAACCGTCCAGCAGCCTGGACAGAGAGCAGAGAGATCAGAGGCAAGGGTATTTATACCCCAGTGAGGCACGGCCCACTGCTGTCCTCTGCAGGAACCTGTTTAGAAAGGGCAGAGGGGGTACCAGGACTCAGGAGGGTACTAGTTTCAAGGGAGGTATATTTTGAAGGCAATGGCTCCCAAAGCCTTTCAGTACAACCCCTGCTAAGGCTTAGGGTGGGAGACTCGGTTTTCCCTTTCTGTCCTGCTGCCGAGCTTGCCTTCTGGGGCTGAAGAGGCAGCCCAGCACCTGCAGGCCTCAGGATGTGCACTGCAGCTTTCTCTCTGCAGGGGTGAGCAGGCTGTGGCACATTCTGCAGACCCAGAGAAGGTTCTGGGAGTATCTAGGTAGGGTGTGGCACACTTTACCTCCATCTGTCTGACTCTAAACACTCCCTTAGGAGGGTGAATGAAAAGCCTAGGTTGTAATAATTGCACAACAATTGCATACAGTAGGTACTCAATAAGTATTTGGGAGGAAATGAGACTAGGGAGGGGTACTGATCTAAAATACCATTGAGTACTAATTTGTCTAGTGGGCTACACTAGGCTTTGGAGAGGAAGGAGGTCCTCAGTAGGATTCAGCGGCACACTCTTTTAGGCCTTGATCACTGCATCAGGAATCAAATTAAACTCCTAAGCATCCCTTCCGGCCTTGACCTTGCAAAGACAGGCTTCTGGCATGCGCGGGGGAAGGGATGCAGCAGGCTTCCCCCAAGAGCTAGTTCTTGGCCTCCTTTCTCTGTTCCTCTCTCTGCTGCAGAGACCTGCCCCTCCTCCATCTTCTCCACCTGGAAATTAATGCGCTTAGGTCTTGCCACCATTGCTGCAGCTCCGTGGTTAATGAAGAGCTGGAAATGGGATGGGGTCGTGACAGCCCAGTATGGTGGGGTGCAGGGAGAGGGTCTCTAGGGCCAGCTGCTGCTCAGGGTCTAGTGACAGGGAGGAAGGCCTGATTTGGGAAGCAGGGTCTTTAGGATGAGGGAGGCTTAACCCTTTCCATTCCCTGACAGCCTCTTTCAAAAATCTTCCCTCCGACTCCACCTGCATACATTCTGTTTTTCCTTCTGTTCACATTTTAAAAGGAATGCATCCCTCCCTTGGGTCCATGTAGGTTACTGCGCCTCTCCCTTCCTCTGTGGCTCCTGGATCAATGCCTGAAACTGCAGTGACAGCCACAAGAAGGAAATGAGGTGCTCCTTAGAGCCGTCGCAAGGCTTTCAGCCCTGAGCTTGTTCCTTCTTGTTCACATAGCCCAACGACTTCCTTAAGCTTGTCAGGTGCCCACTGCTCTACAGCAAAGAGTGACAAACAGCTCCCCCGCCCTCCTAGCGGGCTGCCCCACTCCTCCCCAAACCTCAAGCAGAATACGACACAGCCGCAGTCCAGGCCCCGGGGCAGTCTGCCAGTCTCCTAGACTCCAGATTATTTCTTTTTTAAAAAGGGCACCCCCCCCCAAAAAAAAAACTAAACCCAGGACAAAAACACAGCCACGGAGGAAGGTGTTGACCCACATACAATGAATCCCGAGCCCGAGAAAAATATGCACACAGAGGCACTCCGCAATGCGCTCACAGGCCGCCCCCTCCCCACGCGCCGCCGCATCTGCGCCTGCACAGATCTGTTTGTCACAGCGTCAGCTTCTGTCGCGGCCTGAGCCAGTTTGCATCTCTAAGCCCCTGTCTGTCAGGGGCCGCACACCTTCCCACCCGGGGGTCTCCGGTGCGGGGCAGCACCGGGAGCCCGCGCCCCCTCCCCTCGCGCCCGAAGCCGCCGCGCCCGGCCGCTCGTGCCTCGGCGGCCCTCGCCAACCCACGGTGCTCAGCCAGCCCCATTCTTGGCATTCACCGCGTGCCTTAATTGTATGGACATTTAAATCAAGGTCCGCTGTGAACACGGAGAGAGAGGCCTTTCTCCTGAGGAAGGAAAGGAGGAAGGAAGGAAAGGTGGCAGAAAGGAAGGGGGCGACGGGGAGAAGATGGAACCAGAAAACCAGAACAAAAAAAATAAATACAAAGTGGCGCGTGTGCGTGCGCACTGACAGCGGGGAGAGGGGTGGGGGTGGGGGAGCGCAGGGAGGAAAGGACCACAGCATCCTCCCCACCGCAGCGCCCCCCAGTCACACAGACAATGAGATAACGGCCACGTCTTCCAGAGGCTCTTTGTTCTCCGCATCCTTTCGCATCCAGGCTTTTTCCTGCAAAGCGGAGGGGGTGGAGGGACGGAGGTGTGGGTGGAAGTGGGAGACGGAGGGGTGCCTCCCCCGTGTTAATTACCCCGACTCCCCTCGCCCCTCTCCCCGCGCCTCGCCTCCCCTGCAGCTCCAGACAATGAAAAAACAACACCAACCCCACCTCGCCCCAGCGCAGCGCACCCTACCCACCCACGTCGCCCTCGGCTTTGCCCAGGAAACTGAGGGGTCGGGGGGGGGGCCGGAGAGGGCGAGGGACCCGGCGGGCAGGGGGGCTCGGCGGCGGCTGCCAGGGCAGGGCGCGCGGCCGCCGCCTTTACCTCGCCGGCGGGGTCCGGGCGTGCCGCAGGGCTGGCTGCGGGTCCGGGGCCGGGATCTCGGTAATCAGCCTTCCGGAACTCGCCTGCTGCAGTCCTCTCGCTTGGGTCCCAAGTGGTGGAGGGGAAAAAGGAAAGGAGAGAGAGAGGGAGAGAGACAGGAAAAAAAAAAAAAAAAACCCATAAGAGCGAGGCCCATCTGGCCCCTCGTCAGCTTTGTCAAGTCTTGCATACGCTAAAATGCTAATGACCTAGATAGCTCATGCAAAATGCAGCAGGGAGGGAGGGAGTGAGGGAGGTGGGAGGGAGAAGAGAGAGTGAAGGGGGGGCGAGGGAGGAGAGACAGAGACAGGGAGGGGAGGGAGAGAGAGAACACCCCTACACTCCCCCACCCCACCCCACCCCACCCCCAGCTGTCAACGGGCTTTACCAGGTAAAGGGTGGACGTAGATTTAAAAGGTCACTCGTGTATAATGCGGCTGCATCCCCGGGTCAAAAAAAGGGAGAGAGGCAGAGGATGAGAGTCCCTAAAGCCAAAGGGACAATAAGACATTATTTTGAGACCCCTCTCCATGCCCTCCTCCACCTCTCCACTCTGTTTACACACAAATCCAGTCGCCACCTTAATGCACGTACACGGACATGCCAATTTCTCAAGCTCCTATCCACAGACACACAAATTCTCGTTCCCAGCTGAACTCATTCTGCGGACCCGAGGTGGTAGGGAAGACTCCTTCCCCGCGGTCCTCCTCCGGCCGGCCTGTCCTCACTCACCTCCGCCTCAGCCCACTATACCCTTAGCCTTCCAGGCAGCAGCGGGCTCCTCTTTCCTAAGCCTTCCAGCCAGCCACCACCCCCGTCCCCTTTCCACCCCCCGTGTCTGGAGAAGGCGAGGCAGGGGCGCAGGAAAGCCAAGTTAAGTCCACCTGGACCTCTCACGATTCCGCTACCCCTCCCAGAAAACAAAAACAAAAACATAAACAAAATGACAAACCCCAACCCCTCTCCAACACCGACACTGTTAAAGCATGCCCAAAGGATACATAAAATTCAACGTGAGTACCCGCAGAGGTCCGCACGCCGGGCGGACGCCCTTCAGCAGCGATCACGCGTGCCCCGGAGCCAGCGCACCTGCGGTCCCCTCTCGCCGAGCCCAGGGCGCTTTGTCCTGGCGTCCCCACAAGGTCTTCATCTTTTTGTTCTCCTTTTTAAGAGACCGGTGGCAGTCCCCAGCGATTCAGCCAGCCCAACCCAAGGCAGGAGATCTGCCGAAATAAAAGGGAGCAAGATCATGTGCATGCAGACGGATGCGGGAGGGATGCGGAGGCAGAGGAAGCGAGCATCTTGGGAGCGGCCGCGGGGCCGAGCCCGCACTGCTTCCCTCGCGGGGGAAGGGGCGGGCGGGCGGCGAGCAGGCGCCGGTGGTCTCTCCACCAGGCAGGAGGCAATGATAACCATGATAAGGAGCATCACGATGATGGTGATGAGCGCGATAAAAAATTCAGAATCTCCCTTTGGTGAGCCAGAGCATGCGTGCAGGAAGGACCGCACTGCCGGCGGCGGCGGCCGGAGGGGAGGAGAGGAGCGCAGGAGGCAAAGGTTGTGGAGGCAGCACCCTCGGATGAATAATAATAACGCGCAGCGCGAGGTGCGGTGCAGCCTGGAAATCCAGCCCTTCGCGTGAACTCGCGTCGAGCGCGGATTGCAGGGGATGGGGAGAAGGGGGAGGGGACGGGCGGGTGGGGGAGGAGGGGGAGGGGGTAGAGAGGAAGGCAGAGAGGGACGGAGAGAATTTGGAGCCTTTTAATTTATCCTTACCAAGCCCTAATCTCGTTCACCATCCTCTTTGGCTGAGGTCGATCTCCTTTTTACAAAATTATTATTCCTTTAACGGATTATTCAGCTAAAAGAAGCCACATCTGCTGACGGTTCCGAAAACAAGAGGATTAGGAGCCCGTCCACAGAGCCGGGCCCGCAGCCCCCCACCCCCTCTCTGCACCAGCACACGTCATTCTCACTGCCCCCGGGTACCTCCCTCTCCTTCGTGCTCGGGGAGGGCTGTGCCAAGGAAAATGCGGATTTGGGGAAAGTGAGACGTGGGAGCGCTCGGAAGAGCGGGAAAGCCAAGGCCGGAGGTGGCGATTCGCACCCCCACACTCACACGCGCTTCCGCTTATCCGTTTCTATCCTGGGAGAAGGGACAGCGTTCCCGCGCCCACCAGCGCCGCCGCATCTGCAGCGGCCCGTGCCCCCCGCCCGCTCCGTGCCACCCCCCTGTCCCACGCCACCCGGGCGGCACCGGTCGGGGGCAGAGTCCTCTCGGCAGCCCCGGGCGTCAAACTCCACCTGTCCCCAGCGCCCCCTCCGCGCCCCCTCCCTCCGCCCCGGCGGCCCCGCGGTGCGTCCGCTCCGGTCACCCCCGCTTTGGCGAACGGAGTGGGGGGCTCAGGGCGCGCCCTCTGCTCCTAGCCCCGGCCCGAGGCGCGGGCCTGGGGTTTCCGCGGGCCGCAGCGCGGGCGAGGCCGGGGGGTGGTGGCGGGGGCTGCGGCGGATGCGGTTGACATCACTGCGGAGCGCAAGGCTGCCCGGCCGCTGCGGCGACCCGAGCGCCGGCGCGGCCTCCCCCGCCCCCCGCCCCGGGCCGGTGTCTGGGCAGGACAGCGGCGGGGGTGGGGAGAAGACCGGGCGGGGGGAGGGAGACCAGAGTGCCGTCCCCCGCCCCCCCGCAGTCAAGGTGAACGTGAAGGAGAGCGGGCGCGCGTGCCCGCGCCCCCGGATGCGTGCGCGCGCCCCTCCCCTCCAGGCGCCCTCCCGCCCTCCCGCGCCCGCCGGGCCAGATGGACGCCCGAGATTAGACAGGCACAAAAGTGCGTCTCCCCGTCGGGCCGCCACCCGTCCCGCGGACGTGTGGGCTCACTTCGGGGAGGCGCCTTTTGTTGCGGTGGTTGCGGCGGTGTTTGTGTGTTTTTCGGGAGCACAGGGTTAGCTTGGCCTTCAGGAAGGACTCGGAATGAATTTGCCCATGAGAGCAAAATCCAAAGACAGCCCCCGGCCCCCCACCAAACACCCGGCGCCTGCAACGAGAAATCTTCGATCTGTCCAAAGGGTCAGCCGCAACCCGGGCGCTCTACGCACAGGCAGGGCCCATCTGCTTCCCCGACTCCAGCTTTTCTTCTTTGATGACTTAAAAAACATCTAAGTGTTTCTTGGGCACCGCTGGATTCAGGGGCACGAGAGATGGGACCAAGCCCTGCCAGCTAAACCAGCCCTGCTCGAATCACAGTGGTCCCGCCGGGGTCTCGACAGAGGCGCTGCCCGGGGGCCGAACGAATGGTGACCCTGGGCGCTGCCCTTCCTGATTCAAGGCCATTTCAGCTCTTGTCCATTATGGGGTGTTTGCCCCAAAGAAGAATAGCGACCTCAAAACCTCTCAGCTCTGGCTTTTTGCTTCCAACAATGTACCACTAGAATCTTAGAAAATAAGCAGTTTTTGTAAATTCCAAGAAGTGGAAAGCTTTGGAGGCGGGGGGGAGACAGAGAGGGAGAGAGAGAGAGAGAAGACGGAGATCATCCCTGCAATAGATTTTTTAATTTCTGAAGACTGTAGCTGGTTGGAAAAAGCCATCATCTGGGCTCTTTCCGGGGAAAACTTGCCATTCAGAGAACGTTCTCCTCAAACTAAAACACTTTTTTGGTGGAAAAACTATATTGGCGGTAGCGTGGCTCAAGACTCCCAGCATTTTGATAAGGGTTTTTAGATTCAGGACTATGTTTTCTGTTCACCAAGGATTCCTCTGGCAGGTACTTTCTGAGCCCCTTCCACACGGAGGGATGGGGCTGCTGCGTGAGTTCCAGTCGGTCGGGACTGAAGGACAGCAGGACAGGCCGCTGCTACCCTTTCCTTGGTTTCCCTTACAGGCCTGGTTTTGTTTAGAGCGAGGACGGTTTCGATGCAGAGCCTCCTGCGCCGCTGCTGCAATGCAGGGTGTTTGCTCTCTCATCTTGCGGCATGGGGGGAGGGGAGAGGAGCGATGGTTTTGTAACAGGCTCTGCAGGCCTGAGTGGGAACGCCTTAAATGATGAGCCCGGGGTTAAAAAAGAAAAGAAAAGGGGGGTGGAAAAAAAAAAGCAGCTGATGCTGAATTAATAGTTGGAGCATACCCCTGGGGCTTTCTCCAGCCAGGGGGTCAAGAGTGCTTTCCCCTCCCCCCCGCCACAGATTTCATATCTGTTTTTAACCAGTCTGATCGGATGCTGGGATATTTGTGATGGTTTCTTAAAGCCTAAACCCTTGGGCTTAAGAGCTGTCTCTGCTGCTGATCAAACTCACCCCAAATACTAACACGTTAAGAAATTATATTGTAAAACCTCCCCAAATCCGATTGACTGGGCTGTTTGGGGCCCATATGGCTGGACAGCTGTGCTGCTCCACGTGAAAAGACACCATTGCCCCTCGGATGGTATAAAGCAGGGGTTCCCCAGAGAGCTCAGACATGACCTAAGTATTAGCTTAGCCTGGGGTGAAGACTGAGTTAAATCTCTCTCCTCTTGGAGGTTAAAATAAAGACAACAACAAAAATCAAAAGGGGTGCACTTTTGAATTCATTGTAAATTGCATGCCTCCTGCTGGTCCCACCAAAGGAAGGAAGGAAGACCAGAGAAATAAACTCTCTTTAGCTTACCCCAAGCATGACGTTAGGCAAACTGAAGACACAGGAAAGAAATATATTATTTGCCAAGCGTACCATGTGTCAGTGACATTTGTGGTTCCCTGTTCAGAGAAGCAGGGTTCTGACCTCAACCGATGCCTCAGTGTTAACCATAAAGAACAGTCATCAGAGTGCAATTTCCATGGTGAGAAGATGAAACCGTGCTTTAAAAAGGAAAGCCCATTATGAAATGCAGCCGGATTTAATTTTTAATATGATGGCGGATCCTCTAACGCATTCTTTGCTGGTGTTTGCATTCAGGGGGAGTGATTCATTCTCTGGCAGAAATCAAAATAACATTCTGCAGCACTTTTAAAATGGGCTTCTCGTTTTTAAAGGTGTCCTAAAATAGAATATTCTATAACCTTCCAGTTGTGGTGGCTGGAGCAACGGAACACAAAACTCTGTTCCTGGTGAAATGTTCAGGCTAGATAAGAACCAGGCTTGTTCATCTGTCTGTGCACACGCACACTCACTCCAAGTCCTCTTCAGGCCTTAACAAACGTTTTAAAAATAGAAAGAGAGCTAGAGAGCAAAACCCTCACAAATCAATCTAGAAAGTGAAATGGGGTGGGGGCTTAGGGGGAGCTACTGGTTAGATGCTTGGCTATGTAAGTAAGCTCTTAGTCCAAAGCCAGTCAATGTTATTTTGGAAAATTATTTTAATAGTGAAACTACCTTATTTGAAAGCTTTATATAGATTTAGCAGATTCCGAAGTGTTCCTGTGTTCCTTTAATTCCAGTTCTCATCTTCTGAAATAGCTATAGATAGTTCTGCAGTTACTGTGTCTTTCAAAAACAAAAAACAAATGCAAAAAGCAATTTGGAGATATTACTTGGGTGGCATCGCTAATGATGGAAGGTTGGAGACCACTTGGTTTCCCTCTTACTTGAATAAAAGAGAAAGGCAAGGCTCAGAGAGGTGGAAAACGGTTTCTAGATATCATGTGAATGGTTTGAAGCCAATTCAGTAGTAAAATGAAGAACAAAACCTAGATCTCTTCATTTCTTGCCGGTGTATTTTTTTCTCCTATCATACTTGAATTTTTCAAAGTTTTCTTATGATTTTGGGAAATAAAAGAAATAGCCAACCCTAGTAAGTTCATTTAGTGTTTAGTTTGAATTGAATGCTGAAATTCAAATTTTTTTTCCTATTTAAATCTTTCTCATGTTAGCCATTATTTCAGAACACGATGAGGAAAACACAACCCACCAGCCTCTTGTGACCTTGGAGGGATAGGGCAAGAGCCACACAGAAGTGTCAGAGCCTTTGACCAAGTGAATTAAGTGCCACAACATGTCTAGAAAATAATCCCATTAAAGCAAGGACAAGAGGTTTTGAGGAAGGAACCCCCAAGACAGAGCTCTCATTTCAAACATAGCATCCCTTCACAATCATTTTGGGGAAAAAAGGAGTCACACATCAAGAGTCCCTGACACAAATTCAGTTTATCAGGTGGCAGGCCTCACATCAATTAGTGTTGTTTGTGCGTTGTTTAATAAATTATTCATTTTGTGCCAAAAAAAAAAAGAATCTTAAAAAAAAAAAACAGAGAAAAATAAACTGTGGCATGGCGTAGGACACGTGTATGACCTTGGGCAAGCGAGTCGCTTTCCTTCCTGTTTCATGTCTTCTTCGACATGAGTAGATGGATGCCTAACGTCCATTCAACATGAGCAGTGTATGATTCTATTGTTTTTCAAAAGAATCCACTGGGTCTGGAAGATATTGTTTCCCTTTAAAAAAATCTATCTGTCAGACACTGTGTTTAGGGCCTGAAGAGTTGAATATAGAAAGCTTGGAGGAAAGTAGTGTGTGTGTGCATGTATGTGTGTGTGTGTGTGTGTGTGTGTGTGTGTGTGCGCGCGCGCGCACGTATTTAAATGGCATTCATCTGCAAGTACAACCCTCTTTATTTTTGATTACTCTCTGGGTCAGGAAAAGGTCCCTCTATCAGGTGAAAGCATTTTTCTATTCCCCTTAGAGTGCCCCAGCGCGGTATAACTGTCTGCTTCATGTGCCTTCACATAAGCAGATTCAACCTGAGCCGTGGAGCGGATTTAAAAGCCCTCCCTGAACCTCCTTTCCTGACCTAGATTACAGGATGAAGGCTAATGAATCATTTGCAATGCTTATGATGGGCATGGGCTGCGGGGTCTCCCTCCCCCCTTGTTCCAAAAGAAACCCCGTTCCCCTTATCATCTGATATTACCACAAATAAATATTTTTGTTCAATTGCTGCACAGGGCATGGGGCTATTTCCTAATGAATTATCTGCCCCAGGGAGAAGAACTATAACTCACCAGTGCTTCAGGCAATTTTTAGCATGTGTCAGATTGTGTTTGCGTTGGAGCACTTGGACTGGTTTTTGGTGCAGGCAAAACTATCTGTTTTTCTTTTCATCTTTGTGCAGAGATAGACAATTCAACATACCTTTACAAAGAGGAAAGCCTTGTTTGTGTTAAAGAGTCCAAGGAGAGGCTGAAAACAGTGACCATATGCAGAAAGGATGAGACCACGAGGAGACAGGACACTCGTATGCATGGGCCAGACCGTGTTTTAAGGCAAAACGGTCAAGGCTTCCTCTGAATTTCATTTGGAGGCAGCCACCATGTACTATACATTCTGAAATCAGTGCATTACACTTGAAAAAAATGGCTCTGACGAATAATGAGGTGCCGATTGGTGTGTTCATTAAAGATACAGATTTGAAGCAGAATTAGTAGAAATGACTGAAATGGAAATCTTGTCAATCATGAGTGAGACAGCTGACAAGTCAGGAGGAAAAAAAAAACACCTCTCAAATGTGATTCATATCTTGTAGGATTGTGTCTGAGGTTGATTTAAATAAATTTGGACATTAGGTGGTGACAAGACGAAAATGAAAAATAGCATCCAATTGGGCAAAAAGACTGCAGTAGGCCTGGGGGATTGCACAAAAGCAAAACAAAACAAACAAAACAAAACCAAAAAAAAAAAAAAAACAGGAGAAGGAAGAGGGGAAAAGGAAGAATGAAGGGTCGTTTGGAAGATAGCTCGTTTGTAATGAATGAATGAAGAGATGAAATCTAGAATATTTATTTCCCAGTAGCCGACACTCAGGAGACATTTAACTATTGTTCATAAAATAAAATCAGTGTCCCTTCTGTGTTCAGCAGCATCAAACAGATTATCTGCATCTATAACTCTGCTGGGAGGCCAAAGAGTCGTCAGCTGGAAGTACAGTGCAGGGACTGTTGGCTTCCTTGGAATCTTTAATTTCAAACTGCAGTAACCGGGCATTTAAAAACACTGTACGTAAAACAAAGGGGGCCGTTGTGTGGTAGCTCTGTTCCAGGCACAGTGCTAGGTAGATGTTTTTCTTACATTATCTACGATCTCACAGCCATGCTAACCCCATTTTACAAAGAGGTGGCGGGTGGTTAAATGACTTTCTCAAGTGCTTAAGCTGGAATTGGAATCCAGGGATGATTGGCTCCAAACACTCTGCTTTTTCCATCACAGCTCCATGCTGCAGGCAGGCTCCCCCAAAGGAACGAGAACATTATATAATGTAAAGCTGGTATAAAAAAAAATGGTAAGCGTTTGTCCTGCCTCCTGTACCCAGTTGAAACAAGCCGGCTGAGGCTGACAGAGCAGATGAAAAACACCACTTACGATCATTTTTTTCCCCCTGCTAAACTCTGTTGTACGCTATGCAAATATGATTGCAAAAGTGGGACATTATCAACACTTTAATGCTAGTTATCTTTCAAAGATGATACTCGGAGTAATCAACATAAACTTAGTATATGGTATCCTAAATAATAAAAATGTTGGCTTGCATCATTCTGACATCCTCAGGACGACCTAGAAAGCCAATCGGAATGATATATAGTGATAATAACATTCTGCATTTAAACAGCATCTTAACAGTCATAGTGTTTTCGCCACCTGGGGTGGGGCAGGGGAGGGGGGTTGAGAATTTGAGGACTTAGCGGCCTGGCTGGGGGCAGAGTGCCTGGGGAGATTCTTGGGCTGGCAGACTGTAAATCAATGGGAATGTACTTTCAGTTCCTTCTGGATCATCTGCTTGCAAGCTCCCCCAAAGCAAGGCTGGTAGGGCAAGGCCCCTGCTTGGCAGAGATGTTCCCTGTTTTTTGGTGCATGGGCAGATACTCTGAGAAGATGTTAATGCCAAACAAGGGGTAGAAAAGGTTGGAGAAAATTAAAAAAGGAATGGTGGGAATTTGGTTTTTTATGGAATCTGTTTCTCTGTGTAATATATATTTTTAAATGATTGAGCTGCCCCAGAACAGGAAAAGACGGAGTTTCATTCCAGATCCTTTCCTAGTCATATGTCAACAACTGCAGTAACTACCAGGGCAGCTCCCTGACCAACAAAGGAGCCCGGATGCTGGCAAAATGCTGTGTGGTCTGGGAGGCAGGAGGCGCGGGTTCGAGTTCTAGGTCTTCTACAGATGGTAACCTTGGACAAGTCACTTGTTCCCATTGAAGGCTTAATTCCTCCCTTGCTGGTAAAGGGAGGGTGGAGGGGCTTTTCCACCTTCCCAGCCTTAGCTCCAATCTTTCTCTTTGTTCTGTTCTCTGCTCCTCCTGCCGAAGCTCCCTTTTGGTTCCTCAGCAAATCTGCTTGTAGGGCAACATCTCAACTAGGTAATTGGCACCTCACTGTGATTTTCTTAAGGGAATTTTAAAAAGGCCTTAACATCAATTAGCAGCATTTTGGGAATCCCTAAGCAGGTGGGTGATGGATGTCTGGGGAGACAGAGGGTGCCTTCCTGCCACTTCTGAAATGGTGCTGGTTTTGCCAGGCCCTTGTCCCCTTCCACCATAGAGGGGTGGGGACACCCTATAGCAGCATAAGCATGGGTCTTGGAGCCGAGACAAGAGGACATAGAGAGATATGCAGGTGTCAACTCCTCCTGGATTCTGGGGGGATGTTTTTGAATCCTGAGGGTTTCAGAAACTCACATAGCAATGGGGCTTGAAAAGAGTGTGTGGGGGGACATTGCCTCCCCCAGCTGACCTGCTGCAACCTTGTCCCCATTGTGGATGGGTGGTCAGAGACTGGGAAGAATCTTAGAGCTGTAAAATAAGGAAATCGAGGCCCAGAGAAGTGCAATATCTTCCTAGCCCAAGGCCACAGCGTTATTGATTAGTTGCTAGAAATCAAAGACAAGGGCCGTCCAACCATGCAGGACACCAGAGGAGGGGCTAGATGGCGCAAGGTAGAATTTTCATTGGGGAACTTGGAGAGTCAGCTCAGCCCTGCTGGGACCCCACAGTTTTAAAGGTTCCCGTGCAGAGGGATAATAGTCATACCTATCTTACAGAGTTGTTGTCGGGATAAAATGACACAATGCATAAAAAACACTTCACACAGTGCCATGTCCTAGCAAGTGCTCAACAGATATTAACTAAAGGCATTTTACTTAAAAGAAAAATAATAAGAAAGAAAGGAAGAAGGAAAGAAAGAAAAAGCAAAAAGAAACAGACAGCCACTGGCAAAGAAATGCTGTTGGTATAATTGCCTGGGCTCTTGGGAAGAGCCGGAGTGTTTTGTGGGAGGGGGTTTAGCAGAGGAGGCTGGTTAGGACCTTATTCTCGAAGGGTCTAAGGATCTCTCTTTTTGGAGACCTGAGCCTTAGAATTAAAGCCTGCTTTTAAGGAAGTACACCCTGCAGTATCTACTTTATCATCATTTCACTGCTGGTAAAATTGATTAGCATGAGCCATTACGAGAGGAGAAACAGAAGAATTTAGCTATGGTTATGAAGTTCTTTGGGGATGTCTGGGAGAGACAAGACAAAATTAAGGATGTGAAGGAACAACACAGACTGAGTGTTAGAAAGGTCCAATTTTTAACATCCTAAGGGAGAAAATGTAAAAAACATCCTTACAAAGCTTCTTAAATAACAAGGTCCAAGGCCCTTCATTCCTGGCAACAAGAAACCCGAAAACCTCCTAGCAATTAATACCTAAACATTTTAGATACGACATAAGAATATCCTTTTAATTGCATAGTAGAGCTTGAAGGAAATAAATATAGCTGGAGCAGAAATAAAATCTAGCTATGGGCTGTTTACAAGAAGCGATGCAGCAGAAACATGAAACAAACAAAAAGAGATGGAAAAAGTAATTACTAACCAAAAGAAAACTGTCATAGTTTTTTAATGTCAGATAAAAAGACGTTAACATTAAAAAAGGCAACAAACATTATTGGTGATGAGGATGGGCTGTCCATAACCAACAATGGAAAAAGAAGAACTAAGTAGAAGAAAAATTCTAAACTTATATCCCCCTAGAAAAATAGCTTCAAAATATAAAAGCAAAAAGGAAAAAAAGAAGCCACTTTAGGGAGAAAATGACAAATTGGAAATATAATAAGAGCTTTTAATATACCTCTCTTGGTAATTGATTAAAAAAAATTGGCAAGGATGTAGAAGATTGGAAAAACATGACTTACCAAGCTTGCTCCAAGGGACAAGTTTGGAAAAGCTCTTATCAATAATTAGAAAAATCACATTGTTTGGAGCGCACCTGAGATATTTATAAAACCTGATCACGTTCCAGTCTACCAAAGAAGTCTCAGCAAACACTATGATGTGATGTCACACAGACTGTGTTATTTGACTGCAACATAATTTAGTTAGAAGTCATCAGTCCCCCCCAACCCCCCACAAAAAAATCACGTTTCTTCCCATGTGGGGCAGGGGGAGGCATTTCTAAATAACTCATCAGTCCAAAAAGAAATCATATTGTAAATTATTGATTAATTAATTTAAATACTACACACCAACACTTTGTGTCTTGAGCTGTAGTGAAACTTAGAGAACTGATAAGCCTTGAAATGCATATATTAGTAAAGAAGAAAGAACAAAGCTGAAAGGTCTAAGTGTTCAACAAAAGAAGTTTAAAAAAAAACAGCGTAAGCCTAAATAAAAGAAAAGGAAAAATATAAAGATGGGAGAAACAAGGGGGAGGGATAGTGAGATTTGTCCCCGGGTATTTTATTGATGAGAAGAAACATCCTCTATCACAAATATCTTTCCGTCCCTGCAGACTGTAATCTGTTCTCTGAAGGCCTTTCTCCCTGAATCTGTGTCATGATTGCAGTGGCCTAGAACAGGGTTTCCTTCACCTCTGTAGCCTTCGCAGCTCGGCAGGTGCTCGGCAATTTTATTGAATGGCTTTTTCCTTTCCGTAGTTATTTGTGCATTTTGCCCTTTTTGCTAGATGGTAAAGTCTTTGAGAAAGAAACTATGTCTTTCTCATCTGTGCTCCCCCACAACAGGTAAGCCAGGACCTCGTGCAAGGTAGTTACCGGATATCTAAATGTGTTCCAGGTGGAACTGAGTTTGTAGACACGGCTTCAGCTTACAGGCAGGGAGAGAAATGGGAGAAGGAAAGTGGAAGTGGTTTCCGACACTCCCAGACCTGGAAGTCTAGAATCGTTCAGAATAGGCTACTGGTGACCTTCAGCACAAAGAGGAACTTTGCTGATGGTCATGCTTTTGTGGCTAAGAAGCTAAAGAGAAAAAAGAAAGATTTCCTTATCCCTCCATTGGAGAGGGAACACATTCATTCAACCCTTGGTTCTATAAAAGCATCTACTTTATTTCTAGGTTCTGAGTCCTGTCTATGATAGCAATGGGTGAGGAGAGTTAGGGGTAGCTAATTTTGGAGTTGCGTCTACTGGGTGTAAGTTCCCCATGACTTTCCTTGCAGTGACCTACATACATAACATAAAATTTACCATTTTAAATTGAACAATTCAGTGGCCTTAAAGACGTTCACAACATGTGCAGCCTCCACCACTATCCATTTCCAGAACTATGTCATCATTCTGGACAGAAGCTCTGTCCCCACTCCTCTAACTGTGCAACTTTGGTCGAGTTGCCAGTTTCTTTAGGTGTAAATCAGTGCGAATCATGTGATCTACCGAATAGGGTTATTGTCAGGATTCCATGATGAAAGGCGTGAAAACTGCTTTGCATAGTGCCCGGCACTGGGTTTTACTGAGTGCACACTCAATAAATGTTATTGCAGGAAAGAACAAGAGGAAGAAAAATTCAAATCATTAAGGGCCGGCAGAGGGACACAGCATAAGCCCTCCCAGCTCTGAATGATTTAAGTAATGATTAGTCCGTGGAACGCATGCTGAAGAGTCTTGAAGCATCTTTGACTTGTTGGCAAATCACCTCTCCAGGCCGAAAGCTGTGGGGCTGGGGGAGATTAGTTCTCAAATTCCCTCCACCACTCCCACCACATCTAGCACGTCATGGGAATGCAAGAAAGGCTTGAGCAAGTGAATGAGTGTCCAGTGCTCAAAGGGAGCATAGAGATCATTCGGTCTGAGTTGTTAGTTTGCCAAGGAGATCCAAAGAGGTAGAGTGACTTATTCAAGATCACACAATTAGAGGGTAGAGCTGGTTTAAAAAGCCAAGAGTCCTAAACATATCATGCAATCTTACCTTGCAACAGAATTCAGAAAAATAAGAGAAAAACCTGAGAAAACCTCAAAGGCCCACACAATGCTAATTGAGAGTCAATTGTGAACATTCAAGGTCATTTTCCCTTCTCTGACTACCCATCTGATCCAGCAGGTCGCAGGTGACTGCTCTTTATTAAGGAGAGAACATGCCCTTCCAATTTAGGCACAGTAGTCATCTTGGTAAGGAAGATCATAGAAGATAACTCTTAAAACCACGATTCTTGGGGAGACTAGGAATTTTTAAGAGACCCTCACTCACACTGTTTAACCTTACCCAGCCCCAGTCTGCTACTAGTCAAGTGTGGATAGCAATACCTCACAAAGCTGTGGCGAGTGTTAAATTAGATAAACGACGTGGTGGTGGTTCGCACAGTGCCTGGTAACTGGGCTGTGTTCAGCAAATATTTGCTCCAAGGAAAGGGGGTTATTACTGATGAAGCGCACTGTCGAGCCCTATCAACAGCCGGCCTGACGCTGCTGGGAATTCTCACTGGTGCTGTATTCGCGTTGCAATGTGACCCGGAGAATAACCTCTGGGGGGAGGTAGCCATTAGGACGGGAGCAATTTACAGCAAACACGTGCTGCTGCGCCCCAGGTTGCAGTTAGTCAGAAATGGCTTCCCGTGTTTACTGGAAACATCGAGATACATCTCGGCGACACCAATGCTGCAGCTGCAGGGTTTAGTCTCATGCCCAGGGCTACAGGTCACTTGGCTTAGAGGCAGCCACCGTGTATCTGTGCAGAGTAATGGGAAGAATTCTATGCTAGGAATCAGAGCTCTGGGTTCTAGACCTGGCCACTTGCTAACTCTGTCATCTCAGGGCTTTACCTCTCTGAACCTCAGAATCCTCTTCTGTGAAACAAGGGGCTTAGAAGACATGATTTCTGACCCCTTCCAGCTCAAAAACACTGTGCTCTATTTATATACTGCACTCGTTGCTGCTCAGTGAAAATGTAAGTGCATACATATGTACCGCCTCTCTCTCTCTCTCTCTGTCTCTCTCTCTCTGTCTCTCTCTCTCTGTCTCTCTCTCTCACACACACACACACCCTTCTAGACCCAGAATCTTCACTCAGGGAAATAGCACGAAAACCTGATGCCCCAGTGAATAAGCCGTTTTACTCACCATCTTTAGAATGACATAGCCCAGCTGCTTATGGGCTAGAACCTCATCCTCCTTGAGACTCGGTGCTTCTGCTGCCAAATGAGGTAGAAATGGTGCAAGCTGCTTCCCACCCCCTACAGCAACTGCTGCCGCGGCTGCTGCGGCCGCCCCTGCCTTTTCTACCATCGATGCTGCATCAGCACAGAAATGCTGAGCACAGCACATTTGTGAGCTGGGGAGGCAGACCGGATTGGTGCAGAGGGAAAGGGGTTTCCATTCTTCTGATGGCTGGTTCTACCCAGCGGGCATTGCTGGTGGTGCTGGTGGGGTGGGGGTGGGGGAAATTTACTTTTAAACATTGCAACCCCCACAGGGATGAATCCGAGAATCCTTGGCTTTTGCCAAGATGAGGTCCCCTTGTGCAGTCGGCTTTAATCATCTGGGATTGTGGTCTCGCTTCCTGCTCCAGACCTATGTGCTAAGGTGACATTTGTGCTTGTTGATGGCGATGGTGACAGGGTCTTTAAAGCATCCTAGGGCAAATGCCTGGCTTTTTTCTTCAAAGGTGACGTTTCTGTGGGCTTTACAGGGTTCAGGGCGACATCACTCAGCTTGATGGGATGAGCTGTTCTTTGCGGGGCTGCCTTTCCTGGCATAATCTGTTGGGAACAGAACAGGGCAGACCTAGGACACATTAGCTCTGGGGATGGAGTTTGCTTTTTAATTTCCACAGATGTCTCCCTGAATTGCTCACTCAGCTTTTGGGTTTCCGGCTTTGCTGGTGGCTGGTCTTCACTTCCACGTGGGTCCTATAGCTGAGGGTCTCTGGGCATTTCTGCCACCCTGGGTTTCAGGTTTCTCATCCTCAAAATGAAATGACTCACAGTGTAATCATGAGGCACCGTTGAGATGACTTACAACAATGGCCTCTAAACATTTTTGAGTATGTTTCCCACCAGTAAAAATTTATTTGAGTGTTCAACCCCCATGTATGTATACTTCTGTATTTGTAAATTATATAACACACTTGTACATTAGCCAATACCTCCAGTCTTAACACACACTTAGGGTAAGGTTCATTATTAATAATGATAGTGGATGTTAAGTCATATTTCAAGCAATGGTGATAATTTCAAAGGTTTTTGGCCAATGTCATATTGGATCTCACTAAGTCATCGTTGTGATGTGGCTGTGAAGAGCTGTAACCAGGAGTAGACCTGTCAGCTCTCCCATTTCTCGTATTGTGTTATTGGAACTCACTTGCATTAGGGATCTCTTTGCAGGAATCCTTCCAATCCAATGCAGGAAGCATCCACGTTGTGGGGGGTTAGTTTAATGAACACCAGTTTGTATAATCTGGAACTCCACTTAACCCTTCCGCGTGTGGAACTCTCACTCTTCCCTGGTGCCAAAAGGTTGGGGACTGCTGATTTAAAACATATATTTGGTGAAAAATAGGTGGCAGTTTAGGGCCTTCTTTCTTAACACATTCTCTCCCAGTAGCAGAGCTGTAGATGGGCCCGGGCTGCACAGCAAAACTACAGTTCCCTTCTTCCCGTGCCAGTCGCCAGCATGTGTGTCACATGACTGGGTTCCTGTCAATACAGTCTGAGCCACTTCCAGGTCTGTTTATTAAGACCTTGGTGTGTTCTACCATGCTGTCCTTCCCCTTCCCATGACACAAACCCAGACAGGATAGGGTGATGACCCAGCTTTGGACGCATGGTTGATGATGATGCTTTGAGGGATGCTTTAACAGAGATTGGATCCCTGAATGACCATGTGGAGCAAGGCAGTTGCCCCACCTCCCACCCCAAACCTGGACTACTGCAGTGGATGCTGTGGTCAGCTGCCCAGGCCTCCCCCTTCAGTCCTGAAGCACTCACTCTCCCAGATGCTGGAAGCATTGGCTGCTGATGGTTCGCATATGAATTCTTCTTTAGGAATTTCTCTTGCACAAAAAGAGCTGCCTCACCTGAAGTTCCACCTCCTTCCCAGGGGGCAGCCCACATCCAATGATTGGTGAGTGCTAGGTCAAAAGGCCTGGGATCCCATGCCTCAATTTTGAGAGGGACATCAGAGGGCCCTGTGATATTGGCTGCAGCTTCTGTCCCTCTGCCCAGATGTTGCTCCAGAAAGGACCCCCTAGTAAACCTCTGGCATGCAAGTCTCCTTATCAGTCTATTTCCTGGAGAATCCAAACCAATATACCACTCATATCCTGACTGTTACATGAATGTGGGGGAAAACCCTTATTTATTTATTTTGTCTCTGTGGTGGTGTGCTTATTGTTACGGCACCTGTCACTTTACCTTCTTCCACTTACTGAGTAGTGAGAAGCAAACTGACCCAAGACTCAGAACTAAATCTTAGTTCAGTTTCTTCAGGAACTTGGGTTTTTTTTTTTTTTTTTTTTTTTTTTTGACTTTGAACTTCACCTTTCTTGGCCTTAATCTTATCTATAAAATGAAGATGTTGGACTAAATCATTTTAAAGGTCTCATCCAACTTTAATAATCTGTGGTTATCTTCTTTCCAAAAAGTGTCTCTTCATGAACATAGAGCGATAGCCAGTGGCAGTTGTGTTGGTTGAAAATTTCCACCCAAGCAAAAGATTTGGAATGTGACCCTCTGTCATGACCTCCCTTTTGCTTCTACTCACCCCATCTCCTTACCTTCTGCCTGCACCACCTGTCCTCTGTTTCTGTCTGATGCATCCCATCCACCAGCCAGAGAGGAGGTCCAGAAAACCTCAGTCATCTTTTTTTTTTTTTTTTTGAGCTCAGCTGCTGCTGTATGCTTCCAGCTGAAATTCCATCTGGAGCTCCCGTTGTAGGCCAACTCCTCCTGTGACAGCTGTCTTTTTTCCATTGCACCTCTCAGCTCCACACCCCAGGGGTGGCTTGGGCAGGATTGGCCACCGAGGACAAACACTGTGCTTTTTCTTCCCCAAGTCAGAGCCCTTTTGCAATCAAAATGCTCTTGACACCTGTCTCTGGGACCATGACGCTGTGCCAGGTGCTATAACCAGCCAGGACTAGCCCTGCCCTCACCGCACTTACATGCGAGCTTGGGCATCCTCACTCCAACCGCCAGAAATGCTGAACTATGCATTTAACAGTGCTCTGCAGTCTATTCAGTATGTTTTTGGATGATTTCAGTTCATCTCTAAAATTACTCAGTAAATTTGGCATTATTCTTCTTCTCATTTTACAGATGAAGAAAGAGAAGTTAAAATGACTGTCCCAACATCACACCCTAATTGGCAGAGTTAGGATTGGAACCCAGGTCTTCTAACCTCAACACCTGTACTTTTCCTTTCTTTCTCCTTTCATTAACCTAATAAACTCTCTCTCAAGATCTGTGGCTACGTCCTCAAGGCAGGTCACTGGGCTTCCTTGAAACATGGCGTATGCCTTGGTATATGGGTTATTATTAATAGTTTGCAATATGAGGTCTGTCTGGAAAGTACCCAACCATGTAATATGAAAAATAGAGACATTTATTGAAGAAGATACAAGATACAAGAAACATTGTTCACGCATGTGCATTCCAGTCCACTCTCCTTGGCTGCCAGGTTACATGGATTTTGCGCAAACTGTTCTCGTTATATTAACAATGGCTAGATACTTTCCGGACAGAACCTTGTACACCACCCATTCCCCCAGTTAGTTGGGGAATGCCTTGAAAATAGAGCCTGTGTCTTGGTCACCCTGTGTTTCACTTGAGTAACTAAATATTCTTGGTTTATAGTAAGTTGAATGTGTTTTTCTCCCTGTAATACCAAAATCTTTCACGTTGTGCAATGATGATGGTAAGAGTACTGGTCCTGCGTAAGGACAACAGGAAGCGGCCTGTGGGTGTGACCTTACGTGCCTTGAGGGATCTGCTCCCTCTCTATTGCCTTCTCAATCTCTCTCTTAAATGGCAGCATGATCTTCCATTCCACGGCATGTAAGGTTTCCAGTGGAGGCACACACTGACCTAAATCCACTCTGGTTTATAAAAGATGTCTCCCGGACCCTCTTCCAAGAGTGGGCTTGGGAAGTGGGTCATGCACACTGGAGAGAGGGGATGGAAGATCAACTGGGATGGGAAAAGTGGGTTCTTGGGGTATTATTGGCAAATGCTCTGACCTGGCAGCTTGGCTGGTACAGTTCAAAGGTCTCTTTTCTGCACCTTTCAGGAGCTGGTGTGAGTGGTGGGAGTGAAGGCAGAGGTGGGGATTTAAGGCACTTTGTCCCAGTTTTGACGCCTAAGTGGCTGGATCCCAGGGCTGGGGATTGCTATGGCTTTGAAACTAAATCAGAAGTGGAGCCCGGAGCAGCCTGGGAACGTCCTTGCTGTTTCTGCCTGTTCCAGGCACCAGGCTGTGCCACTTCAGCACCGAAGACAGCGCCCAGAGGGCTTTCCTGGGGACTGAGCCGGGACCTCTGCCTGTCGCTGTTTACACTGGGGAGTTCTGAATGCTCGATTCAGTGTCCTCAGCAAGCGGTGCTGAAAATGGAAACCAGGGGTCTTAGGAAGGCTCAGCACCCAGGGGTCTAATCCACATTCCTTTGGGTTTTCCTCCGGGCTCAGAGCCATTTCTCTTTTAAGTCTATCCTTTGGGTTTTAAGGCTTCCCTCTCTCCCCCCAGCTGCCCAAGGGACTTGTCTAACCCTTTCTGCCCCATTCTATCACAGAGTGGCCTCTCTTCCTCCTCCCCATACCTAATCTCATTCCTTTAGGTCTAAGTATTCCCTTTCTTTCTGTGGACTCCTGGTTGTCTGATTTCCATGCAAGAGCTGACCTAATAGCCCTGAATTTCAGGGAAGGCATGGATGGGCACTGAAGGATAATTGGCAGAGAACTGAATTCCAATTTCTTTTCCATTTTCTAGGTAGGATGTGGACATTTTGGCAGGGACCTTTTGGCAGGGACCTTTTAGAGACATGGTGCCTTAGCTCAATGGGATGTTCCCACTCAATTTCAGGTCACTCAATTTTCAAGCTCAATTTCAGGTCAAGGTGGAAGATAGCCTCTAAAAATCTCCAGGACTTCAAGGGTGCCCCAAATTATGCAATGAAGACAAACTGATATTTTAGCTCTATGAAAGGCCATCCTGGGTATAGTTCTAGTTCTTCACCAACCATGTAATCTTGAGCAGGTCATTTAACTTCCTTGAGTCTCAGTTTCCTCAATCGTGAAGGGGGTTAAGATCAGGACCAATATTATGTAAACATGAATGGGATAATTTATGGGAGATTTTTTTGTTAACTGTAAGACACAATAGTTAATAGTCCCTACAAAGTCTTTGATGGGAAGGAATTGGCATTTCTGGTTTCCTAATCACTGTGGACTATGAAAGTGTCAAATCATGCCCATCACAGAGTGTGCAGATAGTGATGCCAGGCCAATTCTAAAGGAAATTTGTCATCTTGCTTTGAGTTGGCTATTGCTTGTGAACTTGGCTTTGGTCCCTTCTGTATCTGGAAATTTTGTTTTTCATCCATTAACTTAATAAACCAGGGACACTCACACTGATACCATTGGTTTATCAGGCAGTCACGGTGCTGCTGGAAACAGCTAGTGACACATCCCTTCCCCCCATCGCCCACTGGCAGCTGGACATCTCAGAACCTTGTGGAAGCCCGTGGATGTGTATGAGTAATTGTCGCATGTTTCCACCCATCCCCCGGTTCCCTTCATGTCATTTCCACTCATTGCTGCCAAATCTCATGGGATGATTTGACCTTCTATTAGAGTTCTTAAGAAAGAATGCTTTGTCTTGCCTCTAGGGTGGATAAGCCATCTCACTGCTCAGTCTATGGAGAATCTAGTTCCTGTCTATATGCTCATACAGGCAGCCCCTCGCCAGCCATCCCATTGTACCCTAGCATGGTTTGTGCAGTGATCACTCCATTTCCCCTTTCTTCTGTCCTAACAGAACCCTAGTTTGTTCAGGTACCCTCCATTCCCATGTAACCATCCACCTGTGGAGAGCTGACCTCATCCCCAGCTCCTGAGTGGGTCTGATTGGAGAAAGGGTGTCCTTTCCCCCTGGCTGCTAGTTAGTGCTGTGAGGTCTCTGGGAAAGGCTTCCTTATCCCTAACTGGTGGTGAAAGGTTTGGATGAGATACTGAGAGTTGTTCCTACCAGCCTAATATTAAAGCCAACTCTTAAGGATGACAGGGCAGAGATTTGAAAAGAATCTGGGTCCTTGGTGACACTGCCAAGCCAACGAGTCAATCAATTCTGAAAACTGCATTCTTCTGGCCTTCCTGTTACATGAGATAATAAAGTTCTTTATTGATTAAACAGAGGTTTCTGTTACTTGCAGCTAAAAGCATTCTAATATACTCAGTTGCTGGTCAGCAGACGAGTCTAGGTCATTTGTCAAAGAGACAAGGCAAACTCGACCTGCTATTGGAGCCCCACAAGTAGTGCCCCCCAATAATCTATGGAGCTTATTAAACCAGCAGCATTTCACTGGTTTCTGCCATTCTTAGCCACGTGTGGCAGATGACATTAGGTGGTGGTAGTTTGAAGACACAGTCTGCCAGTTTGTGGATTCTATTTCGTTAGGTGTTTGGATTCATTCTTTTTTTTTTTTCTTGAGACAGAGTCTCACTTTGTTGCCCAGGCTAGAGTGAGTGCCATGGCATCAGCCTAGCTCACAGCAACCTCAAACTCCTGGGCTTAAGCGATCCTACTGCCTCAGCCTCCCAAGTAGCTGGGACTACAGGCATGCGCCACCATGCCTGGCTAATTTTTTCTATATATATTTTTAGTTGTCTAGATAATTTTTATTTCTATTTTTAGTAGAGACGGGGTCTCGCTCAGGCTGGTCTCGAACTCCTAACCTCGAGCGATCCACCCGCCTCGGACTCCCAGAGGGCTAGGATTACAGGCGTGAGCCACCGCGCCCGGCCTGGATTCATTCTTAACTATAGTTTGTTCTATTTCCTCTAGGTGCCATGCCTCATTTGCTAACTTCATTGGTTGATTTGTATAACTTTCCATGTTTTGGTAGAAAAGATGTGCTTTAGTTGCATAGAACAAAGGTCCCACCACGGACGAGATCTTTGTCAAGTAAGAAGATTTTTGAATCTTGGAAGCCAGTTTTGGAGCCCAAGATTCTATATAAATATAAAGGATTCCTTGGGCCACATTCCTTAATCTTCCTCCAAGGAGCAAACTGAGAGGGTAACATGTCCACCCTTCTATGCAACCTCTCCAACTGATGGTCGTAAGCTGGACAATAATTACCTCCTCATTGCTCTGGTGCAGTTCTGCCTAGAACAGGTGGAAGCCAAGTTTAGAGACTGTTAGATTCTTCACACTGGTAGATAGATGATTGATAAGCTACTAGATAGAAACAAGAAAAGAAAGGATGAATGGGGAAACTGAGGAACAAAAGAAGCTGTAGTGAGATTAATTCCATACTTCCAACAGATCCAATAATAAAATACAGTCAAGAGACCACACTGAGCACTTCCCAAGTGCAAGTTTTTGTGGGAGGGGCACAGAGATACTTTCTCTGTCTTTGGGGGATGGGGGCAGTTCATAGTCTAGTTGAAAGATGACATAAACAAGAAAAAAAGTTAACTATAAAACTAGTTGAATAAAAGATGTAAATAATTGTTCTGGACAACAAAAAGACCTATCATAAAAAGGTCATTCATTTCTCAAATTTTCAAATTGACTGTATAGTTAATAATCTAGAGAAGAAAGAAAATTTGGGGCTACAATGGATTAAGAAACTTTACGGAGGATCTAGGAATAATTTCACTGCCATCACTGTCATAATTATTACTGCTACTGTTACTCTGGCAGTAACAGAGTCTAGTAATTTAGAACATGTACTGTAGGTCGGTACTGGGCACTTAATTACAGTGGTTCAGTCTTCACAACATCAAGGTAAGGTGTTAAACCCATTTTATAATAATGAAACTGAAAATTAGGTTGCCTGGGAACTTTTGTAACAGCTTTATTGAGATGTAATTCACATATCATACAATTCAGCCACAGTGCAAAATTCTTTGGTTGTTAGTATATTCACCAAGTTGTACAACCATCACCAAAATCAATTTTAGGATATTTTCATCATCAACCTCCCCCCACAAAATCCCAAATCTATTAGCCCCATTTCTCCCCAAATCCCCAAGATCTTGGCTAAGGAATTTTAACTCAGGCCTGTTGGACACTGAAGGATGTTAAGTGTGAAAACTTACAGCTCCTGAATCATTAGAATATAACTTAGTTCTTCAAGCCCTGTGACTTTGGGGCTGGTTCTGACAAGACAGGTAAGTCAATAATTTAATCTAAGTAGGTGGATGCATCCTGGATGAATTCTTATTCAATAGTGTCTTTTGTACTCAGTTTTGGAGTCTACTGACTGGGTTAGGAAGTTCTGGAATTGCATTTTTAGGCCATTTCTCTCTTTATGTTTGTATGCTGCCCAAGGCTGGGACTGTTGGAAATTTCAAATGAAATTTCCTCTGCAATTTGGGCTGAGAGCTGAGAGTGCTGATTCACAGATGACTAAACAAACAACGCTTAAGATCCTTGGCCTCATCGGCAAACTGGGGAGCTGGTTTCTCAATAGCATGCAACAAAAGTAAGAGCTCTGTCTCTTCTCCTTCCGTCATTGAGTGGTTCAGCCAAGTTGGAAGCTGGTATGTGTTTCCGTTACAGAACCCCCAACGAAGCCCTCTGTATTGAAAACTGGTCAACAAGATGTAAGATGGAGCTTCTAAGTATAACATAAAAATCTGGGGAATTTGAGATGTGGAATTCAAAACGGAATGTTAAAAGCATTTGAAATACTGGTGCTAGAATATCGAGGCATAAAGCAAGGAGTAGGAGTCTTCCAGCGTCTTATTTTAAGTAAACTAGGACAGAGAACCAGAGAGTGTTGGACTTAAAATGGGCCTGTTCAGACTGTTCTCAGCCCTGAGTTTGAGGGAATATTAAGTGACTTGCTAAAATTGCAGAGCTACTCAATGGAATGAGAGCTGAGCTTTAAACCCGAGTCTGATTCCAAAGGGCACTTTCTTTCCACTGTATCATTGCACCAAGAGCAAGTAGGGGCATAGGATATGCTGTAACGAAAAACCATAACCTCAGTAGCTTAGGAACAATGGAAATTTATTTCTCACACTTCTGGAGGCTGGGAAATTGGATCAACCAGATGCAGCGTTTGGTGAGAGCCCATTTTCTGGCTCCTAGATGGTGCTTTCTTGCTGTGTCCTTACAGGCAGAAGGGGCAAATGAGCTACCTGGGGTCTCTTTTATAAGGGCACTAACCCCATTCTCAGGGCTCCACCCTCGTGACCTAATCACCTCCCCAAAGTCCCCACCTCCCAACACCATCAGCTTGGGGGTTAGTATGTCAACATACGAGTTTTGGAGGGACACAAACGTTCCCACCATAGAGTGAAAAAATCCAACTAGAGTGAGTGAGAAACAAAACGTAGTCTGAACATCCAGTGGGGGCGTGGAGAACGTTCCGTGCTGGCAGCAGGACAGGTGGCCTCCATACCTGGAGGCTGTTTTGAGAGAGAGTAACAGGAACTCCTTCCCTTCATTCCACATAATCTCTCTGGGCTTCTGTTTGCTCTTCTGGAAGATGCCAGGTGGGTGCTGGGGGGGAGGCTAGGACTTGGGACGGTAATGTCCCTCTCAGCTCTAATAGTCTGCAGACCTTATAGGGTGTTCGTTTCTTGATTTTTTAAAAACTTGATGGGGCAAACCACGGCCCTCAGGTAAATTCCAACTTACACGTGACAGTGCCAGCAGTGTGACAGCCCTGTCTTTCCCGCCAGGAGGAGAAGAGAGAAGAAGGAACTAGTTCTGACACACGGATGGGGGCCGTGAGCCTCGCTCCTAGTCTGACCCTACAGAGAGTTGTCCCCATCTCTTCTCTGGTCTCCTGCTAAGATCCTGGGGAGAAGAGTGAGATCGTGTCTAAAAAGTGAACCGAACTTCTTGGAGCAAGAAGCTAAATAACTCCAAGGCCCACAAGTGCTATTATCTGTCTCCAGTTTCTAATCCTGATTCAAGGACCAGATTGAGTTTATCTTTTAAAAGAACTGGTCAGCTCTTGAATCAAAGAGCTGAATCCTCTTATTCTGCTCTTCTGGGTTTTCACATGGTGACAAGAGCCCCTAATGCCATGGCAACGGGAGCTGTGGAAAAACCTAACCCAGAAATGTGGGCTAGGAAGGACCCCGAGCAGATGGCAGCTTCCGAGGGACAAGAGCGCCGTCCACCTGAAGGTCTTTCCTCCATCTTGACCTTGCCCACTGCAGCTAGGATATTAAGGAGCAAAACCACAGGTTCTGGTGTCATGCAGTGCTCAGTCTGCATGCCGGCTCTGCTGCTTACTGCTGTGTGACAGTCAGAAAGCTACTCAACCTCTCTGAGCCCATGCTGCAGGCTCGTGGTAGGGAAGTACGTCAGAGGATGAATAGGAGGAAGTGCTTGGCATGGATTAGATGCTCAAGAAATAGAAGTCATTGTGGCCTGTTTTTTTTTCATTTTTATTTTTAACATCAGATGGGTTAGGTGCCGACGCCATAATACTGTGAAAACCCAATTGTTCTGCTCATGAACCAGGAGAGGATCTGGCCTGGTTTAAGCATCGGGTTTCTTATCTCTTGCTCCAAGTTTGCTGCTGGCAGCCTCTGGTGGTGAGATTTGTCCGTCTGGAAGAGAGGGAGTGAGAATGAGTGTCCGTACATCAGGTTTACTTAGATCTGGGAAGAGCCAGGGAAAATCTGCCCGAAATGGTCCCTGTATACGCAGCTCTTCTCAGCTCGAGATGTGATGATGATGGAGGGAAGAGAAAAGCTGTAGGCTGAAAACCAGGAACCAGAAAACCTGGACCCTACAGCCCTGGCTCACGGAGAGACCCCGAGCCAGTCATGTCCACACACTGGCTGTGGCCTTCTGCCTTGTCCTGTGGGGTTACAAAGGTTGAAAGCTCTTTTTAAAGAGCACATATTAGAGTTTGGACAAGGCTTCCTCTGCAAAATATCTTCCTACTCAGCTCCCGGAGGACTGCAATCGCACTGCCAGAGCCTCCTCCCCTGGAGTCATCCAAAAGGGGTTTTGTGTGCCAGGCCAAATGCGATCACTGGCTGAGTCACTGCATGCATCACGGCCCCGGGAAGGCTGGGACAGGAAACACCTGCGCAGGGGTGAGGGGAGAGGAGAACATGGCAAGCCACCTGCGAGGCCCCAGTACAGCCTCCACCTTCTGGTATTTTGCCTAGAGCCAGGCCATTGGTCACCTACGAACAAAGTCTTCATGCATCAGGAGAGAACGAGAGAGGGACTCGGCAGCTTACTGTGAACCCTTGTGAGCTGTATCTCGTGGGGTCCCAAAGTCTGCGTCTGTAGAATGAGAGACTCTTTCCACTCTGAAACTCTGATCACGTGCCCGTGTGGGAGGACGCTGGATTTCAGAGTGCGGGGGCAGCAGCCAGGAGCTTGGGGATGGGGCCTCTCAGAGCCTGCTCAGAGGGGAGGGCGTAGCTCATGGCTGAACCGAGGTTCCCTGTGCCTCTCTTGCAAGCCCTGCACGAGAGAAAGGGCTGACTGAGGAAGGAATCCTACAGGAAGTGGTGGTGGTATATGGACCAGAACCCCTCTCACTTCCATATGTAGCGTTATTTTATTCTTTCTTTCTTTTTCTTTTCTTTTCTTTCTTTTTTTTTTTCTCACTCTGTTGCCCAGGCTAGAGTGCCGTGGCGTCAGCCTAGCTCACAGCAACCTCAAACTTCTGGGCTCAAGTGATCCTCCTGCCTCAGCCTCCCAAGTAGATGGGACTACAGGTGTGCACCACCACACCTGGATAATTTTTTTCTATTTTTAGTAGAGACAGGGTCTCACTCTTACTCAGGCTGGTCTCAATCTCCTAACCTCAAGCGACCTTCTCACCTTGGCCTCCCAGAGTGCTAGGATTACAGGCGTGAGCCACTGTACCTGGCCTATTATTTCAATAAATATTTATTGCCCACCTATGATGTATCAGGTACTTGTTCCCATCAATGTACAAAACACACAAAAATCTGTGTCTTTGTAAAGCAGGTGGTCTAGTGCAGGGAGAGAGACAATGAAAATAAATGTAAAAATCATGCGTTAATAGCATTTTATTATGTGATAAGGACTATGGGAGACACAGAATCAGGGGTCTGACTGTGGGGTTTTAACGGGGGGGGGCAGGTGATTGTAATTAAAATAAGTGACTTTTGAACAAGGATAGGAAAGACCTTGGCTTGTCCAAGGGGAGAACAGAGCCCTTATTTAGAATATAACTACACATTAATATTCACAAAATGCCCTTTAATGATGCTATTCATTAGTGCCACTTGTTTGTTAATAAGTAATAAATGAACCATCATCTGTTCTTTTCTCCCCTTTCATAAAGGCTTAAAGACAGAAAAGTTGGAAAGCTGAGGAGACACAAAATATGCACAAAATGTCCCTTTTCTTATGGATGTTCCTGTTTCTCCCCTTATTTCTTCCACGGTCATCTGGGATTTTTCCAGGCCGGTTCTGCCTCCTGTCCTCGCCGCGCTGCCCCCAACCCCCTCAATGGCCCCGCAATCCCCCCAGCTCTGCTCTGGTCCCCGCGGGAGCCTGTCAGTGTCAGTCCGTTGCGGGCAGGCAGAGAGGAGCCGCCCGGCGGAGGGAGACGCTGGCGGGAGGAGGGACCCCGCGGCCGGCCAGCGCAGGTGCGTCCCGCGGCTGCGCCCACGGGCCGGGGTGGGTCCGGGGACACGCACGCGGAGGCGGGAGGCCGCAGGCTCACGTCCCCTTCCTGGTTAACCCGGCAACCTCGGGGACGGCCACCCTCCTGGAAGCCTCTGCGTCCTCACATTAGGGGGTCATCATAATGTTAACCATGATACCAGCTCAGGGTTCTTGTGAGAATTAGATTGAAAAAGTAAGGTATTCGAGGTGCTTTGGGAAGTGCCGTACTGGGACTCGGAGTCCTGGGCGCAGGGCAGGAGTCCCGTGCTCGGTTCTGACGCGCCCTGCGGCCCCAGGGAGCTGGTGTTTGCACGGGGGAGAGGGACAGGTGCGCCTGCACCTCCAGGGACGCGGGCTGGCAGCCAGCCCAGCAACCCTCCCCTGCACTGGGCTTGAGTAACGCACATGTGACTGCTGGGGATGTGCTGACCTTCCTATTAATGATGGGACCCAGCAGATACAGTTCAAAGACACGCGTACCTGTGGGGCGGGCTGTTGTTTCGCATATGGAGTCTGGTAACCGACAGGCCAGGCAGCACCCAGGATGCTGGGCCAAGGGACATGAGGTGGAGGGGCTGGGGGCGTGGTCAGGATGCCGGGGGCGTGGTTAGGATGCTCTCCTCCCCTCCCCCCAACCAACAAGGGCTACTTCCTCCCCCACGATCTTTACAGATAGTGCCATTCCTTCCGGCCCCTCGGTGAGTAAGGTGCATTTTTTTACATTCTATTGAGGCAGAACAATTGTATTCAAGCATATCGGTTATTTGCATTTGTTTCTGAGCTACCTTTTGTTTGTGCTCTGTACCCATTTTCTATTGCTTTATTTATATTTTTTATTGATTTGTTGGAGCTCTTGTTATCTTGTGAACAATACCCCTTTATTGGCTTGCTGTCAGTAGTTTCTCAAGTTTGTGGTTTGTCTTAACTTTGTTTATAGTATTATTTTATAACTTTATTGGGGTATAATTGGTGTGCAGTAAACCGCACATAAAGTGTTCAACTTTATGAGTTTCAGAATATGTTTACACCACTGAAACCGTCTCCACAATCAGAATAACACACACTCCATCTTCCCCCAAAGACTCCTTGAGCCCCTTGGTCATCCCTCCCTTTCTCTACCCTCGTCCTCAGGCAACTACTGATCTCCATAGCTATTCAGTAAATCGGTAATTCAGTAAATTCAGATTAGTTTACATTTCCTAGAATTTTGAATAAAAGGAATTGTAGAGTATGTATCCTTTTTTTTATCTGATTTCTTTCACTCAGCTTAACGACTTTGGATTTCATGCGTGTTGGTGCGTGTATCAGCAGCGTGTGCTTTGCGGCTGAGCGGATTCCACTGGATGGACACACCACGGTTTGTTTGTGCCTCCCCTGGCTGATGGACATTGGGGAGGTTTCCAGTTTGTGGCTATTAAAAATCGAGCTTTTTGAAGATTTGTCTATGAGTCTTTGAGTGTCAAGGAGGATTTTGACAGCTGGAGATGAAAGCACAGTGCAGGCAGAGGGGGTGCATGGCCTCGGAGAGGCGGACGGGAAGCAGTGTCGTGGTCTGGGGAGCTGGGACAGCAGGTGTTCATCGGAGGGGAGAAGAGAGAGCCGGTTGGAATCGGATCTCAGAGCGTTTTGGAGATTTTGCTGAGGACTGTGTTTTATTTATTTATTTATTTTATATGAAATGCTTCACAAATTCGTGTGTCATCCTTGTGCAGGGGCCACGCCAATCTCTGGATTGTTCCAATTTGAGTATATGTGCTGCCGAAGCGAGCACAGGACTTTGTTTTAGTCAATGTGCAATAGACAGCCATGGCGTTTTTCTTTTCTAAGGTGGGAAAGAACAATAAGAATTGCAACCCTGTTCAGATGAACATCCCCTCGATCCGTATTTACTGAATGGCGGAGCTACATGACCGGTCTCCTTTTAACACTTGCGTTGGGAAGCAGTCACTCAAGCTGGGAGCGAGGCGCCAGCCAGTGGCAGAGCTCTGAGTTCTTGCGGAGAGGAAGCTCCTCTGTGACTCATGTTTCCCTGTTTGTACAACGTCATGAACATGAACTATCCTGAACTGCCCCCTCTCGCAGGTATCCCTTCTATAGGGGAAGGTATGTATTCCAACAGAATTTGTTTGTAAAATGTAAAAATGGGTTTCTGGTAGGTAAACGCTAGTTTCTCACTAGCTTCCGTTGAACATTGGGGATGTGTTACTGTAGAAAGATACCACCTTGGAAAAGCCTTGTGCAATAATTTGAAGGGACTGGGGGAGAGAGCTGTGTAGGGGGCCCCCCTCTGCTGAAGGACTGGGCCAGCTAGAGACAACCAGAAGAATCAGCACCGCCATCGCATTCTCGTCTTTGCCGTTGGCCAAACCCACCTGGAAACCAGGGATCATGGGGTCCACACAGGTAGAAAGCAGGTGGGAGAAGGGTGAGACTGCACCTGGGGGGTGTGTGAACCCAAAGCTGTGACATCTGCACCCCACCCCCCATCGTAATCCAGTCTCCATCCTTCACCCAGCTTCGTGCCTCAGGGTCCCCCTTGTCCTCTAGCTTCTGGGTGGTTTTGGCCAGTGGGAGGCACCCCCACCAGGTAGGGTGCAGGGCACTGATTCCCCTGCCTTCCTCCTTGCTGCGTTGCTGCACCTGTGCTAAAGGACCAAAGGCCACAGCTCCTGGTAGGAAGCACCTCCCCCTATAGCTGCTTCCTCCAGGTTCCGGCAACCAATACCTGCCCTTGTGCATCTGGGTCGAGGGGTGGCAATGGCTCCCCCAGTATTGCTGGGCTCGGGGCACAGCACCATCCCTTGTTAGTTTCTTCTGATCACTGCTGCCTTTATGAATAATCTCTTATTACTTGTCTTGCATTGTCATCCATTTCCTGCCAGGACTCTGACTGCTTGTGCTGGGCAGAGACTAGACCCTTCCTTGCAAGAAAAGAGAGGCCAGACCATATTTTAGAGCAAGATTTGTTATTATGGTTTCTCTTCCCAGGGTACCAGCTGATAGGAACATAAGTTACATTTTGGCTACATCGACTAAAGATCATAGCATAGAGAAAGTGGGTCAGTGGTTTCGTACCTGTTCTAATTTATCTTTTGACAGGTGGCTGCATCTCTAATTCCCGGTCCACTTTTCTTAATTAGGCTGCTGAAATGTTCTTTGCTGTAGAAGTTTTGTTCCTTCCAGAGTCCGTCAGCTTCCTCCCCGCCCCCGCCCCCGCCCCCACCAAGTTCTCGGCATCATTCCTTATCTGGTCTGGGCGTTTTCTCAGCCTCCTGGTAGAATTGCACAACAGATAAACTTTTCTTGTGATCCTTGGTTTTTTTTTTTTTTTCCCAATTGGTAGAAGCGTTAGGAGAGGGCAGATGTTGTTTTAATATCAGGGAGCTTGTAGTCCTTGTGAGGGCAGGCACTTAGTTACACACAAAATACTAACCCTAATAATAAAAATGTTAAAAAACATGTGAACATAAAAAGGAGTGTAAAGTAGAAGTAAGTTTATTTGCTTAGCAAATATTTATTGAATGCATGTTATACTAGGTGCCAGGTGTTGTTCTAGGTACCAGGGAACGCATTGTGCCAATTCCAGCCTCATGGTATTAGTATTAGGCTGGCATTAATAGGTATAATTAGGTATTATTGGCTTATTAATGCATTAATAAGCCCACTATCTAATTAAGTAATTAATTAAATTAGTGACTGTTTAGCACATGCAGTGGAAATTCGTTGGGTTTGGTGAGGTCAACACTGAAGAATGTTGACCTACTGATGGAGTTTATTTAGAAGCTTGTCACAGTTGCACCCACAATCTAGCACGTTAGGAGTCCGTGTGTGTCATGTATCGTGCCGAAGAGGACAGGCTTGGCGGGCTTGAGATGGAAGCCAGTCTTCAAAGCCTGGCTATGCAGCTCTCTCTCTGTGGGACTATAGGCAGGTGAAGTAACCACTCCACGTCCACTTCTACTGCTTGTCGAATGGGAATGCCTGGACTACCTACCCCACGGGCGGATGCTCTCAAAGTGGTAACTGTTTATGTGTACAACTCTCCCGACCCTTACTGTCTGTCTTTCAATTATAGTTATTTTTGTGCATTTTGCATCTCCTCCATCAGACTACACGCACCTCTGGGCAGCTCTTTATCTCCCGTGGTGCCTACCATAGGTGTTTTGTCGGCGATCATTGAAAAATGTAACATAGTCGCTAATGCTTATCAAATGCTTACTACATGTTAGGCGGCACTGTTCTGACCCTTGATGTAGGAACTACTATTATCCCAGTTTTACAGCTGAGAGAAGGGAGGTGGAGAGAATGTTAAGTAAATCGACTAAGATTATAGAGACAGTAAGAAGCAGAGTCAGGACTGGAACCCTGGAGGCTGCGTGTTCACCACTGCACCGTGCTGTCTCCCAGGGACGTGTTGAGTGAGGTTCCGTACTGCGGCAATAACATTAGGGACGTAGGTGCCTGTGAAGGTGGCCACACAGGTCCTCATGTTCTCCAAGTTGGGGAGGGATGCAACTTCTTTGTCACTAAGATATTGCATTTGGTCCAGGATGTGTTCAATGCCTGGCACGTGCATTTTGAAGAAGTTGCTACCACTCCATTAGAATGGGGGGCAGGATTTGCTGTCTGTTTTTCCTCCAGCCGTGCAGATCTGTCTGGGCTCCCTTCCTACATCTCCCTTATACTTTTGCAAAATTCAAGGCTTAAATTATGCCGTGGAAAAGAGTGAATTGCACTAATTGAATACATGCCCATGATCTTCTAAATTCTTGTCAACTCTTGCTCCAACCGCCAACGCAAGAGGCAGTGGTCTAGGACCCGGAGGGAAAGGACGCTCCCCTGGAGCTCAGATACTTGGCCTCTGTCCCTGCCCTGCCTTTTACCAGCCAAGGGCCATCCGTGAGGAACTTAACCTTTCTGAGCTTTACTTTCTATTTGTAAAATGGAAAGACCTTTCCCAGCTTGACATTTCTGATTCATGTAATTTCTGTCTTACCTGCCTGACTGTATTTCATAAATATTTATTTGAGGGCTGCTATGTGCTAAGTAGACAGCGACGTGTGAGGAAGACACAGGTTTGCCTTTAAGGAGCCCTTGGTCTGGGGGACCTGGAGGGTTGACATTCTGGGGAGGGGTAATCAGGTATCAGGATCACTGGCAGTGCCCATTAAGAAGGCAGATTCCTGGGCCCCACCTCTGACGTATTGGGTTAGAATATGGTTCCAATGCACAATGGGGTGGAGAACTGTCGCATGTGGTGCTTGGGTGGTGGACTGCAGATGGGATGTCAGCAAGAGGGAACTGCCCCACAGAGGGTGGCTGCATCCCTGTACCGCCTCCATGGTTTTTGCTACTCCTGTGTGCGCCTGCTCTATTATTTATTCAATCATTTTCTTTAAATTTGTTCACTCAAAGATCTGAAATATAGTCATTTAAAATGATGTTATTCAATGCCAGCTACATACTGCTAAAGGCTCTATGATCCACATTTTCCTTGTTAAAATGGGAAATTAGCAAGTATTGGAGAGATGGGAGTTTGTGCTCAGAAAGAGGAAGCCCCGTTACTTAACCGGAGGTCAATTTGATGTTGTTGGTGCTGAATACTTGGATATTGAACAAGAGGAGAATTTTTCAAATGTATTTTCTTGATTTTTCTTCAGAAAGCATCTTATGTAAAGACCAGTATATAAAACAGATTATCAACAACAACAACAACGAAACAAAAACACATCAGCTGCTCTGAGAAAACCCAGGGTGGGAGGTCCATTCCCCGCCATGTCAGACCCCAGAGCATTCAGATTGCACTTGGAGGAGCCCTGGCTTAAGGGAGCAGGGACTCTGGAAGGCATAGAACGTGAGCAGGGATCAAGTCCAGTGGGCACAGTGACCGTCCCTTTGTACCAGCAGGGACTGCTGGAGCCAGAATAAAGGTAGGTGAGGGAGAGTGATGAGAGGAGGTTGGCCACATTTGGGGGATTTTTGTGAGATTTTCTGACCCAGGAGTGAGGTTACTTGATTTTATTTTACTTAGTGTCTTCAGATCTAGGGAAGCAAGAGGGGCTGTGTCCTCCTGGCCTGGACCCAATAGCAGGGTTTGCTCCTTTGCTTCAGACGGGACAACCAAATCCAGGGATGGTAGGTACGAAAGTCAAATCTGAATCGCAGAGTATCTGTAAAGGAAAAGGTTCCAGGAACTTGGAGTTGACAGTGGCCTGGCTCCTGACCCAGTGACTCAGGTGGTCAACTGAGCCTAGAGAGAAACATCTTGTGATCGTTCTAAGCACTTCTTCGGAATCTTCTATGGAAGAATGGAAGACTTTTGACTCTGGGGGAAAGTGTACCATGTGTGAATCAGTGTGATCAATTTTGGAAGAAAATCAGAGTTAGATTAAGTTGTAATTCTTAAATGGAGAGTTTAGTCAAGATGGCAGATAACTGGGGTGGATGCCGTGGCATCCCACCAGTGCTCCTCGGTGGGGCTGATGCGCTGTCCCCTGGCTACTGGGAACATTGGCTGCAAACAGCTCAGAGCTGCATCCCTTGCTGGGATTTGCTCTTGGCAGCAGGGAGCTGTCTCATCCAAAGTTACATCCCTCTTCTCCCCGTCAGGGGGTGGCTTGCCAATGACTGGCTGATATGGGAACACAGAGTCCTGGCTTCCAGCCTCCATTTGGGGCAACTCTGAGGACAACCCCAGCGCCAGGGCCCCTGTAGGATTGGATCAGGTCTCAGGGGCATCCACATCCTGAGTCAGCTCCCATCTTCCTGTTTTCTTGGTGACATCATGATGTGAAACCAGACAATGGAATTAAGCAGTATTAAGTTTCCAGGAAAGTAGAATTCCCCTGAGGTCTAAGGGTGCCTCCATGAAACAAAGCTGTTAAGAGCTGCAGAGACCTGCTTTTAAGCCTCCTGTATGGGGTGGCTGAGCCCTGTATTCAGGGGACAAATAATAAAGTCTGAGTTAATACATGTAACACCCGGATGTGTGTGTGTGCACACTTCAAATATAACAGTAGCATCCCAGTGCGTGCGTGTTCATCTGTGTGTGCATCTGTTCCAGATCCAGCTTATATTCCACCCTGATTTGCTCAGTCTCACCTGCCCTCTAGCTCTTGGCTGTCTGATCGACAAAGAACCCCAGCTGCTTCCTCTGTCACCTCGTCCCCTACCACTGCCATCTGTCTCAGCCTCCCCTGAGTGAGGGCCAGACTCTGGCAAGGCCTCCATGATGTCTGCTGGGGTGGCAGCCACAACAGTGCCATGCTGGGTGACCTGATCACGTGCCACGGGATGCAGGACTTGGTTTCCCCAGTGGCTGTCTGGAGGAGCTGAGTAAGGCAACCTGGAAGCGTAGGGGGTTTTACCATCCCATGGGGTGAACTTTGACCAAGGAGAGAGAGAGAGGACAGGAAGGAGGCAGCAAATGAATGACTCGCTTTGTCGTCCCCTCGCGGGCTGTGCGAGGTGCGGTGGTTTCATGTGTCTTACTTGCTTTGGGATGCTAGAACAGAATACCACATGAACACTGGCTTATGAACCCTGGAAATGTACTTCTCACAGTTCTGGAGACTGGGAGTTTAGGATCAAGGCTCTGGCAGATCCAGTGTCTGGTGAGAGCTCTGGTTCATGGAAGTTTGTCCCGTCACTGGGTCCTCCCATGGCAGAAGGGGCGAATAAGCTCTCTGGGGTCTCTTTTGTAAGGACAACTCCCACTCATGAAGGCCCCACCCTCATGACCTAATCACCTCCCCAAAGGCCCTACCTCCCAACACCATCAACGCAGGGGTTCGGTTTCAACATATACATTTTGGGAGGACACAAACATTTGGACCATAGCATGGTCTTTCTGAAGACTTCCTGTGTGACGAAGCAACTGGCTGTGTTTTTCTGTGATGCTGTGGCCACCTCCGTAACACACCATCTTGCGTTTGCTTCCCTCCCCTGCCTCACTCCCTCTCCCCCGCCACAGGCGTGGCCCCTGGATCGAGCCACGGCCAGGCATCGGCACGTGAGATCTGCTTCCGGCTCTGCTTCTCAGGAACCTGGGGCGAGATGGCATCTGAGAGCTTTTGTGCACCTCTAAATGGTGTTTCATATTTGAGTGCTGTGTTTAGCATCCAAATGTGTATGAAATACCAGGATGCATGTAATAGTTGAACTGAATGAACGTGTGTGTTAATATCTACACGAATGTGGGAAACATCTAAATAGGTGATCAGAGCTGGTGGGGGGCAGTTGACATATGTCAAATTGGGGTATTAGCTATTGATTGCTGCATTACAAATGACCCCCAAATACAGCAGCTGAAAGCAGCCAACATCTATCATATCACAGTTCCTAAGTGGGTCAGGAATCTGGGGGCAACTTAGTCGGTGATTCTGGCTCAAGGTCCTTCCTGAGGCTGCAGTCAACTGGTCGGCCTGGGTGGGGGGTAGGCTTGAGGCCCAACTGGGCTGGGGGTGGATCTGCTTTCGCTCACTCTCATGGCTGTTGGCAAGACTCGTGTCCTTGCCGCGTGAGCCTCTCCGCAGGGCCGCCTCATGACGGGGTGGCTGCCTCTCTCTAGAGAGAGCACGAGTGAGCCCCAAAAGGAAGCCATAGTCTTTTTATAACTGAGTCTTGGAAGTGGCATACCATCACTTCTGCCATATTCGGTTCTTTAGAAGTGAGTAATAAATCCAGCCCACACTCAAGAGGAGGGGATTACACAAGGGTGTGAATAGCAGGAGGCGGGGACGATTTAGGGCTATTTAGAGGCTGCCTGCCACAGTCGGAATAACCGTTCCACTTGTGGCTTATTACCAGCAGTCCCTGCTTAGTCTTGGAAAAGTCTCATGTTTTATCCCACAGTCCTCTTGCATCTATTCCAGAAATTATTCTGCTTTAGCTGAATAATTGGAACTTCCCATGTCACTTTTTTTTTTTTGAGACAGAGTCTTGCTTTGTCACCCTGAGTAGAATGCAGTGACGTCATCATAGCTCACAGCAACCTCAAACTCCTGACCTCATGCGATCCTCCTGCCTCAGCCCCCCAAGTAGCTGGGACTATAGACGTGCACCACTGTGCCGGGCTAATTTTTCTATTTTTAGTAGAGACGGGGTCTTGCTCTTGCTCAGGCTGGTCGCAAACTCCTCTCCTCCAGTGATCAATCGCCTTTCCTCGGCCTTCCCAGAGTGCTAGGATTACAGGTGTGAGCCAACACGCCCGGCTATGTCATTTTGACTGCACGTCTCTTTAAAGTCTTTTTTTTTTGAGCCATATTTCTCTTCTCTTGGGTGTGAACTATCTGAAACCTCGGATCCCAAGAGTTGAGCCCTATGAAAAGTGCACGAAGGCAGAGTTTTATTTAGGTTATGCCAGAAGGAGACGATCCTTAAGGGAGAAGGAAAACTCATTCTTGATTATGAAATAAGAAAAATAATACTGTCTTGCATCGAGTTTCAATGAAGTGTTATATGTGGAAGGGCCCTATAAACTGTAAAGTACTCTGTGAATTATTGTTGTTACTAACGAGGGGCCATGAACAGAGAGGAACCTCTTTCCGTAGATTTGGTTCACAGAAGCCTAGTGGGCTCACTCTCATTTGTTAAAGCAAAGTGCAGTAAGCAGAACTCTGGGTTTAAAAGATGCATATTCATTCCTCATTCATCCCTACCCCCAGGCGCTAGTGCTGTAACCAGATATGGACCTCAGGCCATGCCAAAATGAAGGGAAAACATCTGGTCAATTTAATCAATCCAATAAAAGCATCCTTTCAAACTGGTCCAGAGATTTGTTGCCCAGACCTCTAGGTAAATGACTGGCTGAATTTTCTGATTCAACTGATAAGATGGTTCGGGGGTTGTGTAGACACTACTTAAGAGATCAAGAGGTCAAGCAGCAAATGGAGAGTCTAATTGGGCTTAAAGCTTGGAGCCCTTGCCTTCGGCCAGGCTGAGCTCACTGCCCGGTTCCTGGGAGGGGCCTCTGAGTCTGTGGCTGGAAACTGGGGGCGGGGGCGCTGCGTTAGAGGGAAGAGAGCCACAAGGAGCTCATTCAGTTTCATTTTTCTGGGCATTCGTCAGGGAGCTGCTTCCTGTCTTGCCCTGTCCTCTGATTCTTCCCGCCTCCATTTTAAATGTCACGGTGATGGATCACTTCCTAAGGAATGCCCCCTCCTTAATGCGTTCCTTCTCCGTTCTCCAGGGACCCGCTGTTCCCTGCTCTTCTCCCTTGATGGTGCCATCTGAGTCAAGGCACCAACCCACACCACTCTGGGGGGCTCTCAGCTTATCGGGTGGTCCACCAGCCTCTTCCCTTTCCTGGAATCACTTTATGGACTGAGACCAAAGACAGGCTCAGAGGCCTCCGGAAGGAAACTCAGGAAGTATTAATAGAAGCCGAGACGATTAGGGGAAAACTAATAAAGGAGGAGAAACATCAAGAAACGTCTCCATAGTACATTGTCTCGAGGAGATAATGCATGCAAAATGCTTAGGACAGTACCTGGTACGCAGTAAACACTCAAGACATGTCAGCTGCTATGATTATTACTATCCTTGTCATCAGTATTTCTCATGGCCACTTATTACTTTTCACTTTGTGATAGTGATCTCTGAAATCGAATGGGGTAACAGGTGCGAAGCTCCTAAGACTGGGCTTCATAGCACGTTAGTGCTCAACAACAGTTTTCTTCTTTCTCTTCTTCTAGGTTTCTCTGGGTCTCCCATTGTGCCTTGTGTAAAGCTGTTGTGGATTCAGTCTGTTGGCTGAGTAAAGAAGCTTCATTCTCTTGGACATTCTAACACAAGTTGTTGAGAAATAGTTCTCGGTTAGGAGTCCTTTTTGCCCAGGAAAGGGCAAAACCTATCACCACCTGGAAGGGTAGCAGGAGCCAGGTGTCTGCAAAGACAAAGACTGCCGTTTGCTCCTCACTGGGAAATGCAGGTGGACGGGCCCCTCCTGGATCTCTCAGTGAGTGTTGATAACTGCCCCTGGCATCACCTCTGCATCCACCGACCTCCACCTCTAATTGTCCCCCTAAATTATTGGCCCTGTTTTTCACTTGGAGACCTCCTAATACTTGGTGGGAAAGCAATCCTGACGACCTTTTCACTAAGGTGCCCTTCTCAGCTGCCTGCCCGAGGACTCAAGCTTCCTGTGATGTTGGTATCAATGCTCATTTTCCTAGCCTCAAAAGTTTTTTTATAGACATTAGCATCACCTTGTAACCCAGAGTGTTGTTTGCTTATCTCCTGCAGTGACGATGGACTGCCCAGCGCTTGTCCTGGGGTCCGATGTACCTGTATGTCCTGTATCCCATGAGAACTGTGCTGGTAGCTGCACATCATCCTTATAAGTGCTACAAGTATTCCATTGTAAAGACAAGGACATGCGCTCCAGCAAGTTATGTTTCTTGTTTATGGCAGATGTGTTGGGTAATTGCATTAGTCCCCGTCTGTCCCGTTTAACTACAAAGGCTAGAAAAGCTACATCTTCCCTCTCCCAGCCTCCTTTGGAGCTAGAAGTGGTTGTCTGATTTTCCTAATAAAATGGACAGGTATTGCTGAAGTGACTTCTCACTTCCCTTCTATCTTTCTTGAATGTGGATGTGATACCTGGAGCAAGGGCAGCTACCCTGAGCCCATTAGGTGACAAAACCAACAAGTGGAGGATGGCAGAATGTAAAGATAGAAAGTCCTGGAATTCCTGGTGGCATCACTGAGGTCTAAGCCAGTCCAAAAAAATCACCTATCTCCAGGTGCCCAACTCTCTAAAATGACAAGTTATGTGGACATCCTCGGGGGAGGTGTGAGAGCCCTTCTTAAGCCCAGAGAGAGTCACCAAACTTCTTTGCTCTGCCTCCAGCCATAGAGAAAGGAGTGGTGAGCAGGCGATTAGAAGTTTGCTTTCCTCACCTGACTTGAGCGTTTTGAACAAATCTCTCAAATAAAAAACAGGAAAAGCGCCACGCTCCGGTCTGCTATGAGCTGTCCGCCACGGTGGTGCTGATATGCACATCATGCTGCCTAGCTGTTGAGGAACCTGGGAGCTGTCCCTGCAACTGTCACAGGAAACTCCTGCTGCCTGACTCCGTGGCAGCAGCAAAGAGATCAGGGGGTATGTGTGTACAAGTGTGCATGTGCATGCATGTGTGCATATGTGTGTGTGTATGTGTGATTTGCAGAATGAGAGGTGGCTCTCTCTCCCATTCCAGCAAGAGTCATCCCTGACAAATAGGGAAGCTCACTGGCTGGGGCCTTTCAAAATATTCTTCACTAAAAAGAGGGAGTGGAATCTGGTGGGGACCGAGGGCTGGGGTTCTTATGGGGGTCCCAAGTCAGACGTAAAAGAGCCTGAATTGTTTCCTGTTCCCTTTGGTCCTGGGGAAGGGCTGGCCTGGGAAATATGGGATATATAATAGCAAGGGAGTCTGTGTAGACTACTCACCTGGTTTGATGCTGATTTACAGATAGGTGAGAAATAAAACCTGCAAGTGCTTCTTTCCTGAGGCATCCCCAGGAGATGTCCCACCAGGGACCTTCTTCTGAGACACGTTCTCCCGAGGGCGTTTCTGGATCCCAGGGGCAACCTTCAGGCCTTGGGTTTTCCTCTGAGGATCCCCAGGGTTGGTCCTTTTGCTCCTCTTTTTTGCTGTCCTGTCTTGTCACAACCTTGCCAAACAGGACACAGCACATAATTTTTATTCTTCGCTTCATATCTCTCAGTAAATGCATGGTCTTAAACATTTTTTTTTTTGCTCATAGTAACTACTGAGAAACTGACATGGGTAAAAACAAAACAAAAACCAAACATAGGTCAGTTGCTAAGTTACGTGAAGTCTTAAAAGCTTTTGAGAAATAGCTGGTACTGATCTTGGTTGAAATCTAAATGGAGCTGTTTTTTTTTTTTTATTACTCTACTGATCCCCTTTCTGGCCCTTTTGCTGGTCCATCTATTGGATTTTTTTTCATCCCTGATTTTTCTTTTGATTCAGTATTGGTGCTTCTGTATCTCCCACCTTTCTAAGACCTCCCAGCCTCTCTCTTCCACGGGATCCAGTGGGAGGGTGAGGAGGCAGCTGCAGCAGGAAGGCTGTGCAGCTGACAGCCTCAGAAAGGCCCCCGGGGGGTCCCCTATACCTGGGAGGAAGCTCCCAAGTGCATATCTTATCCTCCAAATCACGCATCACTCAGGAAGGCTTCTTTGGCAATGCTTCTATTTCTATCACCGCAGAAGGAGCCCATTGCTATGTTTAATAGCCCTGGGATCAAATAGATTTTTTTGGCTAACATCCAACTTATTTAAATTGAGATCTGCTTCCTCGTATTTAGATTTTCTTTGACCTGCAGAACTATTTCTTAAGATTTTTCTCAATCAGGCCGGGCGCAGTGGCTCACGCCTGTAATCCTAGCACTCTGAGAGGCCGAGGTGGGTGGATCGCTCGAGGTCAGGAGTTCGAGACCAGCCTAAGCAAGAGTGAGACCCCATCTCTACTAAAAATAGAAAGAAATTATCTGGCCAACTAAAAATATATATAGAAAAAATTAGCCGGGCATGGTGGCTCATGCCTGTAGTCCCAGCTACCTGGGAGGCTGAGGCAGTAGGATCAGCTTAAGTTCAGGAGTTTGAGGTTGCTGTGAGCTAGGCTGACGCCATGGTACTCACTCTAGCCCGGGCAACAGAGCGAGACTCTGTCTCAAAAAAAAAAAAAAAAAAAAAAAAAAAAACACAAAAAAACAAAAAAACAAAAAACAAAACAAAACAAAAAAAAAGATTTCTCTCAATCTTTCCTCTCCAATACAAACCCTTTATAAAGGTAAAGGAGTAATTCTCAGACCTCCTGCTCCAATGTTATTAGGGACTCAATAAATGTTTGTTGAATGAATGTACAATTTCCTTCTCATTTGGCCTTGGGATGCAGGAAGGAGGAGGTTCTACTTTGTGGACAGTGTGAGTTGCTGAGGAGGATGTGACGATCCTAGGTGGCTATTGGGAAGTGGAACTGGTTGGTCCTCGGATTCCCAACCTGGGCTCTGTCTTGGAGTCTCATACCAGGCTTGTGGCTGGATGGATCTTTTTAATTGGGAGTCCATGACTTGTGCTTGGTAATTTAAAGAGAGAGAGAGAGAGAGCCTTGAGGGGCTATGCCTCTGGATTGAACTGATTGCCTTTTCCTACCTCCCTTTCCCAATTACTAAGCTGTCCCCATCTTTCAATTTCCCATTTAAACTCCATCTTTTCTGGGAAAGCATTCCGAGAAGTCCAGCACAGCAGGCTGTCTCCTGTTGGCACTTAGAGTCAAGATATGCAAGATCACTTGATTAACACTAAATCACTTGTGTATCACATTGCTCCAACCAGAATGCCCTCTTGCCAGTTAGGAACTCACAGATGCCCCAAAGGTAATTGGATTAACAGTAATTCTGAAACATTCTGGATGCCAGCACTAGAAACCCTGAGGTTAGAGATGAGCAAAGAAGGATTTGGTATTGGTAAGCGGTGCTGTTGCAAAAAAAAAAAAAAAAAAAAAACAACAAAAAAACCCAACAAGGATTTAGTCATGATTTAGGTGCAATCTCCCCATCCTCTGTGGTCCCTCACCCTCTCTTCTTCCCGTGTGCTGCCAGCCAGTCCTTGTCTCCCTCCTCACCATCCCTCACTGCTTCACTTGACTGCCAGGTCTTGGGTTCTCTTCTAGTCGCCAGATCATGTGTCCTGTTATCTGTCTGCCCACTCACTTTCCCCAAGAGCAGGACTCTGTTTCCCTTTGAGGGTGGGCTCCCTAGAAGAGCCCAGTGGCCTGGCACACAGACCAGTCATCCTCCACCAAATGGCTGTGGGGTGAGCTTCCTAGAACAGTCGGTTTGGGAACTTTGGCTTTGTAGAACTCCAGATTTAACAAAAGCTTCATTAGTGGGTGATTATCCACTTTACAAAGGATTCCTTTAAATAGCAAATTTCCAGAATGGGCTGAAAATAGGTTTAATTTAACCCAAATCCAATTTGTACACCCTGTTCAATAACACCCTGATTGTTAGAGATGAGGTACACTTGTGCTTATTTATAGACTAATTGCTTGTTTGTCCTTTTAACACCCTGACTTCTTACCTATAATAGTAGACCACACTGCCCCTTTCAAATTCTTCAAGGTTTACTTCTTCTGGGGGAAGGCATTTTCTGATGAAAAGTAACGCCTTGGGGTAGCGGAGCTTGGTCTGTCATTGCTACTGCCCATGATCAGAGAGGGGATTTTTTTTTTTTTTTAACAAAGACCTTTCCATCTCTCTTTTCAGATCTCTCTCTGAGCACACACAATCAGCATTTGTAAAGTTCACACCTGACTTTAGTCTGGGTCTCCGCTATCAAGGCAGTGCCCACTTTGAGATAACACAGGGAAAGACGCCAGTCTCATGGCCTGTACTCATCATTAAAACGAGACAAAAGGGGCCTCTCCTTTCTCTGGCTGAATCCATATCTGAAATCCCACAATAGATGTAATTGCATCTTCCAGAGCACATGACATGCTGTTCTCATGCTACGTCTATGTCTATAGGATTCTGAGTAATCTGGTGGAAAATGAAGGTAATGTAGGAAAATTCAGCTTATCTGTACAAGTGTTGCTCAAATGTTTTACTTATCAACTGGATGCTTTGGGGGATGGTTTGTACACGGAGTCCTTACCCATGGGTGGTTGTTAAAAAACCGTTTAGAGGAATGGGTTAACAAATTATTGCCGTGGTCTCCTAAATGGTCCTAAATAAGGTTCACCTCTTTCTATGAAAATTTATCTTTTTTCACTGTGTGTCTCAAACTTTAACGTGCATGTGAATCATCTGGGGTGCTTGTTGTTAATAAAACGCAGATTCTGATTTTGAATCAGAAAACTGGGGCCTGAAGGTTTTTTTTTTTTTTATTTCCAACAAGTTCCCAGTGATGCTGCCGATGCTGGTCTGTGGACCACGCTTTGAGTTGCAAAGTTCTACAGACTGCTAGAGCGACCATTCCAAGTGCGAATCTGATCATGTCACTTCCCTGCTTGACCCCCATCACCTCCAAGGTTGTGGTCAAAATCCTTCGATGGCATACAAGGGTCTTTGTAATCAGCCGCCCACCTGCCTCTCCAAGTCACGTGTCAGTTGCGCCATCCCCAGAGCTGCTCACGCTCTTTCCCACCTCTGCCTGGGCGTTAGTCCTCAGGGACCTAGGCAATTCCCACGTAGTCTTGTAGACTCAACTCACACCTTGCCTTCTCCGGGAATCCTCACCTGTCACCTCAAGGACCATGTGCTTCCCCTTGGGCTCCCCCAGCACCTGCTGTACGTCTTGATCACATATAGCATGGCTGGAAGGTTTGTTTCCATTTCCTTCTCCCTGCTAGACTGCCAGTTCCTGTCAGGGCATCGGTCATACTCACTTAATTTCAGAATCTCCAGCCCCTAGGGCGGTGCCTGGCACACTTAATAAATATTTGAGTGAATGTGGAAATGAGCTTGTGATCCTGTCGTTTTTCTCCCTTCATGGCGCTTGCTCAGCTGAGGTCAGTCTATCTCCGATTGTTGTTTGCCCAGCCCTCGTGCGTGGAAATCCACGTTCAAGCATCTGTCTCGGGAGATGAGTCAGATGTACGGGAGTCGTGTCTAATTCCATGGCCTGAACATTAGCAGCAGTTAATTCATTGCTGTTGTTTGAAAAATGTTAATTAGTCAACAGGATTCTTCTGGCACTCAAGGGAAAAAAGTCAAACTGCTCTAAAAGCAGCATTTACCTCTTTAGGTAACTAAGCTCTGCTAACTAAGGCAGTGGTTCTCGGCCCAAGCTGCCCGTTAGAACCACTTGGGGATCTTTTAAACAATATTCATGCCTGGGCCCTACCCCTAGGAATTCTGATTTAATTGGTCTGGGGGTAGGGTCTGCCATCAATATTTTAAAGATGTACCTAGAGGATCCATTGAGATTCGCTGTACCAAGTTAAGCATCATAACCAGCAATCATAACTCTTTCCTAATAATCAGGTGCCACTTCTTTCTGAGGATGGATTCTCCAGCTATTGTTCCTCCTTGGAAAATCTTTGATTTAAATTTCTTCTTGACATCATTAACAAGCGTAATAAAGCTCTTACTTCACTTTGTTCACTAGCTTTTGTTTACAGCTATGAGTCTGTAATTTTATTAAGAGGTATTTTGAATAAAAACCTTTCTTCTCACCCCAAACCAGTTTAGAATCAGAGAGAGGGAGAATCAGCTTCAGATTGTTTTCATCAACCTCAGAGGTCTTTACTGCTTAGTTCTAGAATGCGAATCTGGTGTGGGAAGAGTTCAGATTAGGGCAAGTGTGTAACTTCTGAGCTGTCCCTCAGTTTTAATGGAGTAACGTGTCTGAAACATTGTGCCGTCTTAGAAGCCCCAGGTAGGATTTCTGGATTCACTATCATTTTGAATTAAAGCTGCTACTGATATTGCAGAGAATTGGAGCAGAGAATTGACAATATCTTACACACAGACTGTTGAAAAATCAGATGTGCTTTGGAGGACCATCTTCCCTTCAGCGGGGATGGGCTTTACCCATGAGACTAGTGAAGTTAAATAACTTGTTCAAGGTCATACGACCAGTAAGCGCAAGAACAAGATTCAACCCAGGTTTGTGTGATTATAAAATATTCGCTTTGAATTCACCTGATTGTCTTAATCTGGCCCCAGAATGCCTCCATCAGAATCATGGGGTGGGGGATGCGATTTGTAGATATGCAGATTTTGGGGTTCGATTCTCAAGAGATTCGGGTTCAGCTGGTTTGGTGTGGGACACAGGAATCTGTAGCCTCTCAGCAACATGCTAGTTGAACTGCCTTGCTTATCGACCCAGCTTTCCCGATGATTAGGGATCTAGGCATTCATCTCACGTGGCTGCCATTGAGACACCCCAAAGAGGTTCAAACCCCCCAAGCCCAGACTTCCCTTAGCAACATCAGCCCTCCGCGCACCAAGAAGAGTTCTTGTGTAGCGCAAACACACATCTCACTGCCGTCTCCTCCGGGGCAAGTAGCTTCACCTGTTTCCTGGAGTGGGCCCCGTATTATGCACATCAGTCTGAACGTGTAAATCACATATGGTGAAAGCTCTTGAAAGGCATCAAGGGGTTCCTCAATACGCTCTACCGCTGTAAATCGTGCCCTTGTATATTTTCTCAAGTGGGGCATTTCTGTCAGCCTTAAATGTTAATTCTGCATCATTTTATAAAGGGGTTGGTTCAAAAATCTCAGGTAATGTGAGCTTTTTCCTTCCTGTGAATTCCAGAATGTGACTTAAGGGAGAATCTTAGACTCTGAATAGAAGGGTATTTGAGGTCCTTCTACCTCCCTGTACTTGTTCACTCCATTAGGGGGCGCTCATCCTCTCCAGAGACTGTGGGTGCCATTGTTTGACGGCTCGGCTTACTCCTTCAAAACTTAGTTGAAACTGTGAAATGTAGCATATGCATCAAAGAGTGTGTGTACAGGTGGAGAGTTATAGTAGAATGAGCACCTGTATACATTCCTTACCAGGTTAAGGCATAGAACAGGGTCAGACCTTGAAACTTGAAACCTGGCGTGTCTACCCCTCCCAAGTCGCATTCCCTACCTGCCTTCCTCCCACACGTGTCTTTCTTCTGAAGCTTTGGTGTTAACCATTCCTTGGTTTTTAAAAATATTTTACCAGTTATGGATGAATCGAGTTGTTTTATATTTATGTCATGGCCGAGGTTGCTAGTATGGACTCAAGTGCCACACTGCCTGTCTTCCTGTCTCAGCCCTAGGACTGGCCAGCTGTGCGGTGGTGGGAAAGTAATTTCTCTTCTCTGTGCCTCAGTTTCCTCCTCTGTGAAATCAGAGTCATAATAGTTCTTACCTGACAGGGTCGTTGTGACAAGTAGATGAGCTTATGTTGAAAACCTTTATGTTATAACAGGACCTGGTATATAATAAACATCATGATGATATTAATATGAGTTATTATTATTTACAACAAGCTGATATCTCCCTTCCTGCATATCAGGACTTCTCAAATATCTGTGGCGAAAAGCTTTTAAAAAATATTTCCAAGCCATCGTGGACTGATAATTTTTGGTAAAATAGGCCGGGCGCGGTGGCTCACGCCTGTAATCCTAGCTCTGGGAGGCCGAGGCGGGTGGATTGCTCAAGGTCAGGAGTTCGAGACCAGCTGAGCAAGAGTGAGACCCCGTCTCTACTAAAGATAGAAAGAAATTATCTGGCCAACTAAAAATATATATAGAAAAAATTAGCCGGGCATGGTGGCTCATGCCTGTAGTCCCAGCTACTCGGGAGGCTGAGGCAGTAGGATTGCTTAAGCCCAGGAGTCTGAGGTTGCTGTGAGCCAGGCTGATGCCACGGCACTCACTCTAGCCCGGGCAACAGAGCGAGACTCTGTCTCAAAAAAAAAAAAAAAAAAAAAAAAATTTTGGTAAAATATAATAACATCTAAGAATTAGAAAAATGAAATAAAAAATCCCAGACATAATTCAAATCCCAATTTTTTCTTGTTAGAGTCAACAGAAATAACATTACTGTGTCAGATTGTTGTAAGTGTTTTCAAATGATTATTTTCCATTTCTGTCCTTACTTGTCATGAAGCAGTAGCTACCAGCTCGTGGGCAGCCCCAGCTCGCAGACACTCTTGGAGCTGCCCTGCCACAGACTCATCCACGCTGCGTTCCGGAAGGGCCCACGCCTTTTGCGGGAGGTAAGGTTTGACAGCCTTTCACTGGGTGGCCTTCAGGAAGTTGTTTTTCTTATAACTGCTTTTCACCTGCTAGAAATAGAAGTGATATGAAAATAAATAAATATACTTAAGTGCTGATTATCCATAGAGACCACAGTTTTCTGTATTTCTTATTTTTTTTTTAATCAAGAAATAATTACTGGTGTCAAGGAATCGTCAAGAGGAGCAGCTATAGGAGAAATGCAGACCTGTGTTCTCGTCAGGAATAAGACAAGAACGAACTTCTAATTTTCTGAGTCGTGGTCAGGCACGGTGGCTCACGCCTGCAATCCTAGCACTCTGGGAGGCCGAGGCGGGAGGATCGCTTGAGGTCAAGAGTTTAAGACCAGCCTCAGCAAGAATGAGGCCCTGTCTCTACCAAAAATAGGAAAAATTAGCCAGCCAACTAAAAATAGAAACAAAAAATTAGCCAGGTGTGGCCAATTCATTCCTCACCTGAAGTCTTCTCGTATCTAGTTATTCACAGAAATCTCAAGTGTTGGGTATTGAAGGATGGTCTGGTGTTCTCCTCTTGCCTCTGTGTCCTCGCTTTCAAAGTTGCTATCAAACCCAAGGCCAAGGAGTGGCCTCTCCCCACCAAGGTATCTGTCAAGGAAGACCCTGTTCGCCATTTGAAATGGATGAAACCTGTCTGAACGTAACCGTGTGGGTCAAAGCCGGGACTCCTGGGTTCTTTCCCAAGCTCTGTTGTGCATTTGTAGCCTGGGTCACTCTGCCTCCTAAATACATTTCTACAGTGACCCAATTACATCCACGCTTAGCTCAAATCAGGATTTAAATCAGACAGGACTTCAGAGCTGCTTCTGAGCTAGGAAATCTATTTATTTTACCATTCGTTTTTAAACTATTAATGTTCATACAAGACTAAGGGTCAGAGGCTCTGCCCACCTGATGTGAAAATTACTGTTTTTAATTCTAACAGTTGCAGGGGAGAAAAAAAATCACAAAGGCTATTTGAATTTTAGTCAAAAATAGTCAATCTGGTGACCCTGGATTAACATGTGTGTTTTCCGGAAAGCCCCAAGAGGTGAATTTTTATAGTCATCCTATCTGAAAGAAGGAAAGTGTCAGCTTCTGCCTGCCTGAGATCTGCCTGACAAGATCTGTGCCTGCCACTGGCCCTCAAATTAAGGGACAAGCTGCCAGCGGCTGTCACAGGTTACTGACCCTGTGTTTGGAGATGTGGGCCGGAGAGGGGGGACGTGCCTCTCAGTGGTAATGGCCTCTGCCTCTGTCTTTCGTGTCCCCTTCACACACACAGTGATGGGCTGAATTGTGTCCCTCCTGGAATTCGTATGTTGAATCCTCAACCCCCCGGGGCGTGTGTGTCTAGGACTCAGAATGTGACTGTGTTTGGAGATAAGGACTTTGAAGAGGCGATTAAGGTAAAAAGAGGCCGTTATGGTGGACCCTAATCCAATGTGACTGGTATCTTTATAAGCAGAAAAGGAGGGCAACAGGGACGTGCCTTCACAGAGGGGTGGCCACGCCAAGAGGGCAGCCTGGGAAGAAACGGAACTGCCCACACTTTGATCTCAGACTTCCAGCCTCCAGAACTGTGAGCTGATAAATTCCTGGTGTTTAAGCCACCCAGTCTGGGGCATTTCGTTATGGCAGCCCTGGCAAACCGATATGTGCAGACACCTGCCAGATTATATGGAGGAAGCCACAGCCGTAGAGACACACACACATGAGGACACAGAGATCACCCACAAAACATGCAAACAGACAGTAAGTGCGTTTGTCGGGGGGGTAGACGATCTGGCTCTCAAAGCAGCCGTGTGACTCTGGGGCAGTCTCTTGACCTCTGTGGGTCTTGATTTTTCTATTTGTAAAAAGGGAGAGTTGGAAGACTGAAGTTGTTCTTGAACTTTAGCTTGCATCGGAATCACCTAGAAGGCTTACTAAAACCCAGATGGCTGGGCCCCAACCCCAGAGTTTCTGATGCAGTATATCTGGGGTGAGGCTCGATCATTTGCATTTCCAGGAAGTTCCTAGGTGATGCTGATGCTGCCGGTTGGGGGAACACATTCTGAGAACCACAGGACTGGAGGAACTCCCTGGTCCTTATTGGGTCTGAAATCCGGTACCTATGGGCAGACATCAAGACTAAGTATGTGACTGTTATTGCGGTTCTCAGCCAGGGTGATTTCGCCCTGCAGGGGCCATTTGGCAATATCTGGTGACATTTTTGATTGTCACACTTGGGGGAAGGAAGGTGTTACTGGCATCTAGTACGTCGAGGTCTTGGATGCTGCTCAGCATGCCACAGTGCACAGGACAGCTCCTCCACCCTGCGACAAAGAAGCATCTGGCTTAAAATACCCATAGTGAGAGGTGGAGAAACCCTGCTCTAGGTGGTCCAATTCATCTAGGTTTGGATTTGTAAAAGGATGGTAGGGGTTGGAATGCACTGGGTGGTAAGATGGATGTTGAGTTTTCATTTCTCTGGTGGGAAAGTTCCATAAAGACTACCCAGGACACTGTGACCTGGATTCCTCTTTCTGGAGTTCTGCTGCTTGTTCCAGGACCTCACTTGAGGCTAGACAGGGCGACTGTGACTCTGGGTAACCCTGTAGATCTCACATCGCAGGAAACCTCCTGACGGAGCTCGAGGGCTGGCCCCCAGCAGGGCGCGTGCCCAAAGCAACATCCACCGAGGACGGGGCAGGCCACGTGCTGGATTTGGTCAGGGCTGGGTGTTGATTGCACTGCAATTCCTTTCTCTACTTCCCGTCCCTGGGCTGGAAAACGAGGGCTGTCCTTGTGGATTCTGATTAGAAGCTTCATGTATCAAGTCCGTAAATTTTCAGAATGTCTTAAGCCAGAGAAACTCGTGTGTGTGTGTGTGTGTGTGTGTGTGAGAGAGAGAGAGAGAGAGAGAGTAAGAGAAAGAGGGAGAGAGAGAGAGATTTTGGATTGTGTGTGTGTGTGGTGAGAACCACATTTTCAAACCATTCCCAATTTCTGCACCTCATCCTGCCAATTACAATCTGCTTGGTGGTGTGAAACTGACAGCCGGCAGCAGTGATGGAGACAGGAGGAAACGGTGAACAAGGGCTTTGTGCATTCTCAGCTTTAGAGAGAATGTTCAGTGGGGCGGACAGGCATGTAACTGGCAGGTTTAGGAATCAGTAAAAACCGAGAACTGGAAGTCCTAATTTATCGTCTGTTTCAATACAAGGCTAGACACAGGCTATTTAATATACTGCATTGTTTATAAGTGGAGGAGAGTGCAAGTTATTGATGCATTACAAATGCAGGCAAATGCATCTCATAAGCCAAGGGGTTGGTAATAATAATTGCAGAAGACTAAATTTGACTTTAATCCCCTGAAGAACGGCATGCATAGAGCTTAAAATGATAAGAGCTGGGTGGGATGTGGGGAGGAAGAGAAAGGAGGAAGGGAAGGAAGCAGAGTGAGTTGGGGAGAGAGAGAAAGAGACAGACAGACAGACAGAAAGAGATAGAGAAATGAGAGCTGATTTTCCTCCTGGGATTATCAAGTTCTCAATTAGGAAATAGAGTGGAAATGGAAAGAAAAGATTTTTAAGACCTTGTTTTGATAAACAGCACCGTGCTTGGCAGGGCGATTTGGTAGCAGGTCTGGTGTTGCGCGTGGTCAAGCAGCTCGGAGCGATTTAAAGACCTGCCAATCCCTTAGCTAATCCCTCAGGCAGAAAGAGAAAACGAGGCCTCGTTTGGTTACTGCACGTAGCCCGTTCTGTGCCCCGCTCCTGGGGTCTTTAGAGCCATGGCCACAGCGGCTGGCTGTACACAAGCTTGCCCTGTCTTTGGGGTTAAAATTCCCCCACTGTCCCCATTTGGTGCACGATGCCTTGGATGTAGCAGGTGTCCGGTGAGTGTTGGCAGAGTGAACACAGGTCACACAGATGCCCATGAAGACAGGATGTGTCTGGACTCCGTATTTCAATCTTGGCAGTGGAAGTGGCTTAGGGTAAGCAGAGTAGCGTCCACTCCCCAGCCACCTTTGCGTTGTTACTGACCAAGGTGTTCACATTCTGGGTGGAAAACCATGTGATGAGGCCCCTCTTAACCCTGTCGTGGATGGGACTTACCACCCGTCACCATCTATTCGGTGTGTGGCAGCCACTGTGCTAGAATCTGAATGTGGCTCATGTCTCTTCAGGCTCATCTCCAGCGTGGGACGTGTTCGTCATCATTCTCCTCTGAAAGATGTAGAAACCAAGGCACAGAGAGGGTTTACAGCTGGTACTGGGTGGAGGAGGGACCCAAACCCAGGCAGGCTGACTCTGTGGGCTGCGCTCCCAGCTGTCGAGGACGTTCCGAAGTTTGCCTCCCACCCTCCCGCCACGGTCTCATGGCAGCAGCCGGTCCCATGTGACGGTGTGCCCAGTGTTGGATTTCCATTATCAACACGACTCACATTTGCCTGGTGTGTGGATGTGTTTGCAATGTGCCATCTGCCTTCTCCGGTGATCCAGTGGCAAACAGAGGGAGAGGGAAGATTGGCACCCGAAGATCTTTCCATGACAGTTTTTCTAACTGTGACAGCCAAGTGCAGCCAGCCTGGGTCACGGAGCACAGAGTCCCTGGTCTGAACTGCATGAAGCCACTGTCTGTGGATCACTCTGAGCTAAGCACATGAACTCACTTTGGAGAACAAACAGTGGTCTGGGTGACCCCATCGGTGTGCGTCAGCTGGTCGAATCCTAAGGGGACCCCGTAGTCTCGCCTCTCCAGGCTAACCCCGACATAGTAGGCCCTCAGTAAACATTTGTCAACTATCTGATCTGACAGCACTCAGGCTGATAGCACTGCCAGCCCGTGTGCCCAGAAGGGCAGAGCCTGGAGAGAGAAACACTTTTTATTTGGAAGAATGATCTTGACCATTTGTCTATGACTTTGGGGTAAGTAGACCTCGTAGCCTGGAGTCCTAGTCCCTTTCAGCTGGAGTAGATTTTTGTGCTTTGTGTCTTGTGGGTGTTTGCCCATGAGGCATATGGTGGGGAGGTCCTTGCTTGGTCGTAGTTTCCTATGGGAACCTGCGGACGAGTCACCTCCTCTCTCTAGAGTAGATAAGTGCTCCCAGGAGGTTCAGAGAGAGAAGCTAAACTATTCTGAACAGAATAGGATGCATGTCCCAAACCACATTGATTATTTCCGTCTCCTTCTGAGAGCCATTTCCACTGGTGGCACCTTCGTTTTCTCAGTTACACGAGCTTGAAAAATCAGAGGTTTCTTTGTCCTCACGACTCTCACATCTGATCAATTGCCTGGTCCTAGGACTTCATCCCTGGAGCATCTCCTAGGCTTGTTCAAGTCTTCTTGTCTCTCAGTTGAGCAATTGCGGGAAGCTCCCGACTGCTTTTCTTACCCCCAGCCCCGCATCCACTTCGGGCGATTCTGCACATGGGCAGAGAGAGCTTCCAAATGCAATGGCCTTCAAACTGCCCAAGGAGCCCTAGGACTTCCCGGACATGTGTCACAGCCTCTCAAAGAGTGAGGGACCAAGGCTCAAGTCTGGAGGCATCTCTTGGGGCCCTCATTGTAATTCAACCAGTTTCAATTTCTAATTAAAAAACATTTTTTTTTGCGATTTGAAAAATAAAGTCTTCAAAGGCCATAGAGGAACAGCTCTACTTTTTTTTTTTTTAAATCTGTTTTAAGGATCTTTGTGTGAGATTTCACTTAAAGAAATTCGTTGCTAAGATTTTCAAAAACTCTTGTCCAAAACACAATACCCTGCTGAGGAAGCTGTAAGAGGAAGTCTTAGTCTAGACTGGAAAGCTCTCCAGGCAGGGTGTGGGAGCCATGTACTCCTGCTAAGGTTACCTCCTTGGTTCCCAAAGGCTGTGGGGCCTGGGACATCTGGGTTTCTTACGACCAGGGGAGTAGGATAGTCAGGAGTGGGGAGAGTTGACGGAAAGATTGGTCAAGGCGATTCATGCTCCAGAGCTTGTTATCAAATCACTTGGTAGGCGAAGCTGGGAATGGTTTGAGCCGAAGCTGAAATCTAGCAGGAGAACCATTGAGACACCCCCACTGCACACCAGGGAAGGGTGTTTCTTTCTCCCGCTGTTGGGAGATGATTTCCAGCGAATTCTTGTCTCATCTGTGTCTTACAAGCAAAACCAAAGATGACACAAGCTTGGTTCAAAGTAGAACACAAGGAATGAGGCACTTGTTGTCTAACTTTCTTTCTGGTCTCTCATAAGAGGTTTCCGAAGCTGGAGTCAGGCGTGCACGGCCTCCAACCTCAGCTGAAGGGTGGACTCTGCCTTTCAAAAAGGGGCAACTGAGTCCTGGGAGAGTTGTGACCTGTGTTTGGGAGTCTTTGCTGGTTTTGGCTGTCATGCACGTTATCGACACTCAGCCTGGGTGGATACTTGGTACAGATGAATCACTATGTGTGGAAGGAAATCTGACATTTGCCAAGTGCATCCTTTATGCAGGGATTCAAAGCAGTTGGTGCGATGGCAAAGCCTGTGTTCTTGCCACCATAGCATGCCATGGAGGTAATTCAGGCACTGTGAACTTCTGTACAAGAACAAGGTGTTATTATTATTATTATTCTCTTAGTGTTTGAGAGAGCATGCGACTATGGGTCTCAGAAAGGAGTGAGGCTGTGTTTTAAAAGTGGCTTTACTGTGCCTTCTCCAAAAGAGATTTAAATTGGTTGAAAATAAAAGACATTGAGCAAATAACACTCCAAACCATTAACCCAAGAGTGGGATGAAAGGACCAAGTAATAAAAGAGAGCCAGGAAGTACTTACGAATCAGAAAACGTAGGCTAGACAGCCACTCATCCTGACTTCTGAGAGCCAGTTGTGAATATCTTTTCCAGACTCTGCGTTCGGCAATGTCACGTTGGAAGCAGCCACGGTGGGACTGTTTACACCACAGAAATTGGCAAATGCTTCAAACTGGGAATTTTTTTTTCCCCCAGGAGAGCTGGTTGTTAGACATTGACCAGCACACCACTGGGCAAACAAATGCTACTCCAAGCTAGCGTGATGTGCTTTTGGAACTTGGATCTGCTCTCCATGGAATGCTGGTTCCCCACCCCCTGCATTCCAGGGGAATGGTTTCCACTGGGATTGCTGGTGGCGACGGGCATGGCAGAACCCAGTTGGGTCAGTGGCTGAGATGAGAAGCATTATCTCAGAGACTCTTTGTCTTTAAGGAACAAAACCCATTCAAGTTAGCTTCAGCAAAAAGAGAAAGTCATCGGAAGGATACAAGTGTCTGTCAAAGAACTCAAGGACAGAAGAGACTCCCTGGTCTCAGGAAGGGCTGGAACCAGCAATCGGAAAGCCCTCAGGAAGGAAGGCTTTCTCTCTCTCTCTCCGCCGCTCCCCGTCTCCTCCTACCTATGCATGTCCTCCTTCTGCTTCTCTCTCTGGGTGTCTGCTTCATTTTTGCTCTCTGCAGAGCACATTTCTCAGCTCTACTTCCATATGGACCCGAAATACCGAGTCTTGACCACGTTCCAGTGTGAGTACTCAAAGGGGACAGCTAGAATTTCTGTGTGTCAATGATCACTTCTTAGAAGAGAGCATCTGGCTGGGCCAGCTTGGGTCAGGTGGTTGCCTTGGGGATGTGGGCACTTGCCGTTGGCACTCAGCAGGACCACTGGGAGAAGAGTCCCTGGGAAAGGGCAGGGTGAGGCAGGAAGACGGGTTGACTGAGGTGTCTGGTATAAGCACAGACTAGTTCCCCTTGGTGTTTGTACCAACGCTGAGCAGGAGGATCCAAATCTGGACCACAGGACACGCCTCTGAATATGCACAGTCATTTCCTATGACAAAGGATGACTTATATTAGGAAAAAACTCTGTTCTTCATCTTTCATGTTCATATTTCGGGTAATATAGCTGATAGAAAGGAAAGAGAAGAATGGAGGGAAATGGGTAGAAGAAAGAGAACCACGGTAGTGAGGACCCACGGCAGTGAGAAAGGAAATGCCAAGCAGTGCTCTGGCCTGGGCCCCGTCTCCAGGGCATGAGCATGTCACTGGGCCATGACACATCACTGTAAGTCAGATCTAAGTCTCGAGCGTTCAAGCCTGATGCAGCATTTACTGATGAGGGAATTCTTACTGTATTTGTGCTATTTTCCCACTTTTCCACACTGATAAAATAGGAAATAGTGTAGGGACAAAGAATTTGGGCCAGATTCTGTGTGCAGGACACCTTTTACCAAGGGACGGTGGGAGAATGGCATTGGAGCCGTGTGAAGGTATTGGTGTGTGATCTATGCCGCTGGGTTGAGATCAGACACCGTGATCATTGATATGACTTACTGAGCACTTACTATGTGCCAGACACTGCTTCAGATGCTGTTCACATGCAATTTCTAATCCTTGTCACAATCTTGCAGCATAGATGCCTGTATTATGCTCCCTATTTGGGGTCATCTCTCTGGCTTTACAGCCCATCCTCTCTTCTCTCTCTCTCTCTTTTTTTTTTTTTTTGCTGCCATATCTCACTCCTTCTAGAAGCAGAGTCAGTGGTAGGAAAAGAAATCAAATTCAGAATCATTTGCAAAGTTATTTTAAAAAAAGGGGGGATCATTTTAAGGACTTATTTTCATTAGGATTTCATTTATAATTTATTTTCATTTCAGCTTCTACATGGCGATGAATATTTACCTCATTCGAAGTTGGTATCTTCAACAGTTCCATGAAACAGGTAATGTGAGGCCCTTCGAGATCGCTCTTTAAGAATGAAAATGTATGTATATATGTATTTTATTTCTTTGCGTAATTGGTCCCCGATGGCAGACGTGTCCTCACGCCTATGCAGTTCCGTGGGCAGGACGTAGAAGTGCCCAGGCTGGAGAGTGGTGAGCGGGGTCACGGGAGCACAGGGCGGACAGGGAGGATGGAGAGCAGTGAACGACGCTGCTTCTGGGGCTGTCGGCTGCAGCAGCAAAGCAAAGCACAGCGTTCACTGTGAGTCGTCGTGGGGAAGTGTTTGCTGTGCATGTGTCTTTTTAGCCTGTCTACTCCCCTCCCAAGCTGACCTATAAGACACACCTTTTTGAATTTTGAAGAACAGAAAAGCCTTTTAGGAAGGTTGTCTAGAAAGCCAGGAAAAAGCATCAGTGATTTGTTGCTCTGGGCTTTGAAATCTTTGCAGTTGGATATGACCATATTCCCACATTTGCGATGTCTGGATCTTCTACATACACGGTTAGGATCACATGGCAGCTCAGCTAGGTCCTTTGGAAGCCATTTCAACCACAGAGCCAGATATTTTGGGGAATATTAAAAATCCTCAACTGGAAATGAACTTTTTGTATCACATTAAAAAAAATTGTGATACATATATATAACAAAATTCACAGTTTAAACCATTTCTAAGCGTACAATTCAATGGCATTAAGTACATTTACATTATTGTGCAACCATCACCCCCATCCATCTCCACATCTTTTCTCATCTTCCCAAACTAAAACCTCTGCCCCAGTTCAACACTAGCTCCTTTCGCCCCCTGCCCCAGCTCCTGGCAACCCGTGTTCTACTTTCCCTCTGTGAATCTGACTGCTCTGGGTGCCTCTTATAAGTGGAATCATATGGTATTTGTCCTTTTGTGTCTGGCTGATGTCACTGAGCATGATGTTGTCAAGGTTCCTCCCTGTTGCAGTGTGGGGCAGAATTTCCTTCCTTTTTGAGACTGAATAATGTTCCACCATATGGAACAGAAGGTATAGACCACCTTCTGTTTATCTATTCATCCAAAAATTGTCTAAGGCGATGGACATTTGGGTTGTTGCCACCTGGAAGTGGCTTTTGAAATGTTTTAGCTGAGAGCAAATATTGGTTGTTGACTTCTAGAGACAACTGTTTCAAGTTTGCCTGTGGGACCATCATGTACCTTTTGATGACAATGCTGTTTTATAGCTCTAGGGTCCAAACCCTGCATATGGGATTGTAGTCGGGTTACTCATGTCTAAGCATCAAATCTAGACCTAAACCAAGTCAGGTATAAAATATTCTATTGGCATCGATTCTGTCATTCGAATACACTTGATTTCCAAATATATAACATAATAGTTTCTGCCTATAGTAACCCACCCTCAGCCAATTCCTAGGAAGTAAAATGTGTATTCAGGCAAAACTGTGATCATTATGTGGGATCAGGTAACCTTGAAACTTGCGTGGTTTTAATTTAGTCTTTGATGCAATGACACCATTTTGCCACAGTCAGAGTGCAAGGAGAACTCGCTTCGGTCAAGAGCAAATTTGGCAAGTTTGTTCTAACACAACGGAGGATGTGAAGGGGTCAGACAATTAAACCCAGGGCTGGCACAGACCGGCAAGACGTGTCAGAGGTAGCAAACTGTCAACGTCTTTGCAGAGGTGGGGAGAGGAAACAATTTCTAGCAAATTACTATTCCTGTCAAAAGGAGCAAGCTTATACATTCACAATCTTCTTTTAGGAATTTTGGGGAACACGGAGATTGCAGGCAGAGGTATTTAGAGGGAGACAGAAAGCCACAGTCATGTAGGAGAAAAAGCCAGTCCTGGGGTGATACATTATTGGCAACTTGGCATTGGACAGAGAGCATTGAAAGAAAAGCAACCACAGTTGATGCCGACTCTTTAAAATCTGAGGCCAAGAGACAGATGTTTTCTGAAATTAATAATAATGACACTGATATCAGGAAGTAACCATTCCGGCACAGAATGGCATGGAACAAGAACAGCCTGGGACACAGAGATCGGCAGAGCCTGGATAATGTGAAAAGAGAATAAGTTCCTGCAGGACCAGACAAAGGCATCTGACAAAGGGTTTTCACTAGTTGCTTTGTGAGGGGAGATTGGAAATTAATATCAGAACCCTGCTATATATTTCCTGTTGTTGTGGTTGGTAGAATTAGGTTTACATTAACGGTATAATAAAGTAGATTTAGTCGTCATTCCATGGTGCACAGTCCTTGACTTGCAACCAGTGTTTTTGTTGTCTTCATAATGCCCTGAGTCAGAGAGGCTCTCCAGGGCTCTCATAGACTGATCTGTGCACCAGCTGGAACCTTCTGACGTCTGCAGGCAACGTTCTGGTCTGAGCATCTTCCTAATGGAAGACAGGCTCAGCCCGGAGTATTCCTGTACCTCTGTGCCGTATTTTACTCAGCGATTGTTTATGGAATCGATACTTTAGCTTCAGTTTACTGCCTTGATACATTTCTAGGTTCTGTGATCCCTTTTGACGTCTCCAGCGCTTTCTTGATGTGTCTAAAGATCTCAGGAGATGCAAGACAGGAGTGGGGAGGCACATGTGGTACCAGGACCTGAGTTCCTCAAGTGGCTGTGCTCTGAATAGAAAGGGAAAGAAAGGAAAGCAAGAGAAAAGGCATAGAAGTGTGCTTTTGCCCCGGTTGCTAGGCTAGTCATCACCAGACAATATTGGACCTGGGTAGAGGTCATTTGCAATGACAACGTCAAGCGGTCATCAGGGTGGAAAATGTCTGGAGCTGGCTGCAGGTCAGTGGGTGCCTCTTGGGGTATGTCCCTCAAAGCTTATTAAAACATTTAGGTTTCTTTTTTTTAGACAGGGTCTTGCTGCGTTGCCCAGGCTGGAGTGGCGTGATCATAGCTCACTGCAGCCTTGAACTCCTGGGCTCAAGCAATCCTCCTGCCTTGCCTCCCAAAGTGCCAGGATTATGGGTGTGAGCCAGTGTGCCTGGCCGGCATTTAGTCTTCTGAGCTGTCTACATCATCCCTGGTGCAGAGGGATTGCTCAGCCAAAATGACATGTCCTCTGATGGGGACACTTTGTGACAGCACGTGCTCCCTGTGCATGCTCCCTTGGAAGCCAGCATGCCTGCTGGGCTCCTATGTATGGAGAGACTTTAAATTATTTTTCTCTCCAGATTTTTTTTGGGGGAGGGGAGGGCTGGGGAAGGGATGATGGGAGGCTTGTTTTCTGTGGGCTTAGAGCTAACCGCCTTTTATTGTCCGGTGCCAGCTCAGGGACCTGGCATCTGGGCTGCGATATGGCTCCAGTTCGTAAAGTTCTGAGTCACCAGTGGTTTTCTGGATCACTTCAGACGGGACCTTTCCCTCAGCCTCTGTTTTGACATCTGTGAATTAGAAAATTCCAGGTCATGTCCCTGTGTACCCTTCACAGGAATAGAGAACAACCATTAAGACTGTTCCATAAGATAAAATACATATTTTTGGGAAAAGACTCTGGACTCAATTTTCTGCGATGATTTCATAGATGCCAAAGGCAGCACAAGAACGTTTGCCCTTGGGTGCCCTCTAATACACGTGACAGAACCACGGTCCAGAATCCTGTCCCCCCGCCCCGCCCCGTTACACTTCACTTTTTCCCCACTGTCTTTGTCTAAGTATCTTGTCAAGTCTGAAATCCTAGACCTTTAGGTTCCTGTGCACACCATCCAGAAATGATTCTATGCAGATCTGAATGGAATTAAACCTGCTTTTCCTTACCAGTGTTGTAAGATTGACATTTCAGCAGCATACGTCCTTTCTCTACCCCGACAGATTATTGTCTTTATTCAGAGAAAGCCTGTGTTCTATTTTGAATGCTGGGAATATGAGGATTTTTTTTTTCCATTTGGAGTTTGAGGCAATTAGAGCCACAAATTAATTTCTCACATTAAGAGGAATGTTTTGTCTTCCGACCTGCACCTGCTCATCCCCCGTTTCCGGTTATTTGTAGGGTCGTTGTACGACAGAGGAAATACTTCTGCAGGGACAGAGGGAATCACTAATGGCTAATCAATAACTGTGGAGTATTTCAAAATGCTAAAGAGACATGGAACAGTGTTGGGATAAACAGTGGGGCCACTTAGTTGTGGTTTTCCTGGTGTGGGGTTACCGGAAAGTTCTAGAATTGACCATTAAACGTCTCCGCTGATATGTCTTCCGAGTCAACTCAGCAATAGATTCATCGTTCCCCTTCACCTTTCTGCAAAAGGCTCTTTGCCTCCTGGAAGAGAGGCCTGTCTGCTCTTGCTCGCTTAGTAAAAAGATGAAGAGAAACCAGGGCCCCGGGCTGGGAGCAGTAGGACAGAGAAGAGGAAATGGGTCACGTTTGAGGAAAGGACTTTCTCAGGAGCCGAGGGAAGCGAGGAAGATTTGCTGGCATCTGTGCAGAGCCAGACGCGTCCTTGACCGAGGAAGGACTGGGCCCAGGATTGGGCGGATTTAACCAGATTGTGCAGAGCCTTGCAGGAGCGGCCTCCAAAGCTGACCTCCGTATCCAGTCTGCGACTTGGTGCCTGCCTGAACTTGAGTAGCGGTCCCCTGTGTATTGACCCTGCCTGCCTGTGGTCAGGTAGCTGCTGTTTCCTCCGAGAGTGGGTCTACGTAGGTGCTGAGAGCTGGTGACCAGCACAGGGAGGAGGAGAAGGGCTGTGTTCCCAAGGCCTTGGTCACAAAGAGACCGTGACCTTCTGAGATGACAGTGCAGGAGGAGCTGGCCGGCACTGCAGGGTGTCAGAGGAGTCGGGGCGGGAAGGAATCTTAGAGATCACACAGTGCATTGTTCGATGGATAAGGACACTTACTGTACAGCCTGGACAGGTTAGGGACTTGCCCAGAGTCCTTCTGATAAGCCAGGCCTCAAGGAGACCACGGGGGCCTCACAGCTCACAGGCTCGTGCTCTGTTCCTGTCACTGCAGACCTGGCATCTGGGTAGACAGGGCTGGTTCACAGGAGCCAAACCAAAGACATCCCTCTGCTCGAGGGCCAAGGGTCCATGGATGGGTCAGGGAGAAGCTGGCTTGGACCAAAAAGATGTTGAGGTGGGTGGGGTGGGAGGTGCTCCCTTGCTCCAGTGGCGGATCTTACCTGTCTCATCCAGCAGTTTATGAGCTCAGCTCTGTTACTACGAGGTAATTGTCTACTCATGACAAACAGGGCTGTCTCCTCCTTCCCTCTGCCTGCTCCTTCCCTCCTCCTTTCCTTTCTTTCCTCCCTGCCTCTCGGCCTCTCTCCCAGCTTTTCCCATGAGCACTGCCTTTGTGGCAGATGTACACTGTGGCCAGAGTTGAAGAAGATCCATTTCTGTCCTTGGGAAATGCACAGGATAGAGGGGATGAGGCTAACCTTGTTCTCGAGGGCCCCTTTCCATGGAAATAATATAAGAGAACTTCTAAGGCAGCTCTGGAAGGAAAACAAGGCACTCTTAAGGCTACCCTCACAATTCAGTGTAAGAACCTCTTATGTGTGATTCCTGCACACATAGATATATTTTCCCCTCTTCTCAGATGTTTCCTTGAATTTATGTATTCATATTTGACCTTCATCAAATCTTCATCTGCATTCATGCATTTTTACAAACATATAATAAAATCTGACGTCTGCTATTTGAGATACAGAAAGGAGAAAGACCAGGTAGCTTACAGTCTACAATTGGAGAGGCAACAAGAAAGCTGCTAGGAGGATGTTGGGTGTGACCCCCATGTCAGCCGCAGTGGTTAGGCACAGGGAGGGTGCTTTGCACTGAATGTCCCCTCCCAAATTCATATGTCAAGGCCCTAATTCCCAGTGTGGTGGTGTTTGGAGAAGCAGCCTTTGAGAGGTGATTGGGTTTGGATGAGGTCATAAGGTGGAACCCCTGTGGTGGTACTGGTGTCCCTATAAGGGGATGATGAGCCCAGAGCTCACCCGTGCTCTCTGCTCTGCGAGGACACAGTGAGGGGGCAGCTGTCTGCAAGCCACCAAGCAGCTCTCACCAGACACCGGGTTGGCTGGCGCCTTGCTCTTGGACTTTCCAGCCTCGAGAACTAGGAGAAATAAATGTTTCTGATGGTAGAAGGGAAATATAGACAGAAAACAAAATGACAATTAAATATATATTATGCCAGGTCAATTCGCTGATAGTTTCATCTCTATTTGCCTCAATTTTTCAGAGTTTGTAAGAACTTTGTGGGCAAAGGGTCTACCATTTTGTGAACCTAATAATGCCCAGCACTAGACATGCAGTAAATAATAGATAAATGCTTGTTCACTTATTGCTTGAGGTTAGCTGAATTTGCATGGCAAGACAGAGGAATACAAAAACTGGGCCTTGCTTACATAATTCCAAGTGCTATGGACAATTTGCCTCTCACTGAGTTGGAAATAATATCTCTAAGTTTCCTTCTAGCACTAAGATCTATGGTTTTTTTTTCTCTCCTTAAGCACCATGATTGTTTTAAAAATCAAGTGGTACAAATATAGGCTGAACATACATAACATTTATTTCATCATGACTTGGTTAAGGAACCATATAAAAAGGAAAGAGAAGAAATTTTATTAAAATCTTTATAAGCACTATCCCAAACGTACTGCTCTAATATGTGCTATTATTCCATACTTTCCCCTTTAAAATGGATTTTCCCTTTACAAATCTACATAAATTTTGCTTTATGGCCATTTGCCTTGTATATCTATATATCATTAAAACTTTATTGCTTTAATACAGAATCGTATGCTCCTTCTGATTACAACCAAGCAGAATTATTTGTGTGTACATGGACAAAAGCCAGAAGAGAACAAACAAACAAACAAAAAAAGGAAGTCAGTTATTATGTGAGGGTTGTGAGGCTAGGGGCAGTTCTTGTTTCTCCGTTAGATGTTTCTTTAATGTACTTATCTAACATTTAAACAAGACTGTGCTGTGCGATTGATTAGGTTTGAAAAACTAATAAAAAGTTTCTTTCGCAGAAAATATGAGCCAGAGAGCCTTGACTCGTATGACAGGATGCTGCTGGCTTCCTCCACGCGGGCTGAGAGGTGTCCCTGCACGCGTCTGCACACCTGGAAGATGCAGGAAGGGTTTGCCAGCCTAGATGTCGTAACATCCTAGATCCAAGACCGCAGCTTCAGAAGGGCTTCAGAACCCCCTAGAACCGGCCACAATCAGCCCCTGGGGAGACCCAGTGGTCAGTCATTGTCACTCAAGATACCTTTGTGTCCCTGTTCATGCTCTTTATTTGACTCTGCAGACTCGGCGGTATCATTTTGCTATCATCTCCCTTCCTCCCCACCAAAGATGAAACACAGAAAGCCAGGGACCTCGAGCCTGGAAAAACCCAGATTCTGGCCTTCGTGCTGCCCCTCACCCTCTGCGTGTCCTCCGAGCAAACTACGGAAGCCCCCAGGAGCCCAGTTTCTCACACGTGAAAATAGGGATGTTAGACTGGGCGATCTCTAAGACACTCCCATTTCTGGTGTTCCATGACTCCATGATTCTAAGGATGGAAAAAGACAGCCATGCACTTTATTCATCCAGCAGGGCTTTGGAGCTCGATTCAAGAATATTCTTGTTATGGCTACAGAGAGGTCCTAAACCCAGAAGCTCAACTTTTAGACACCTGTCTTAGTCCATTTTTTATTGCTGTAAAGGAATATTGGGGACTTGGTAATTTACAAAGAAAAGAGGTTGATTTGGCTCACGATTCTGCAGGCTGTGCAAGAAGCATGGCGCCAGCATCTACCTGGTTCTGGTGAGGACCTCAGGAAGCTTCCAATCATGGCAGAAGGCAAAGGGGAAGCAGGTGCGTCACATGGCCAGAGAAGGAGCAAAAGAGACGGGGACAGGGTGCTAGGCTCTTTTCAACAACCAGCTCTCGCGGGAACTCATAGACTGAGAACTCACTTATTACTGTGAGGACAGTGCCATGAGAGATTCACGTGACCCAAACACCTCCCACCAGTCCCCACCTCCCACACTGGGGATCAGATTTCAACACAAGATTAGGAGGGGACAAATATTCAAACTATATCGGCACCCAATCCGGTCTCTTCAAAGCAACAATACCTCCTTAACTTTTTAAGACAGCATTGCTAGATGAACTTGGACTTATCAATTAAATAACTACTATTAACTCACATAGCTAGGAACTCTCAACTTGTCATGCAAATACTCAATGTGACACATCACCAATGCAGGTTTATAAAGATGGGAAGGCAAAGACCCCAACTCGAGGTGGGGTGGGAGGTGAAGGAGAGGGACAGCTGGTGTATGTTGGACATCTTTAATGGCAAGTTCCGGAAACACAACTCCAAAGCAGACTTTACTGGCTTACATCGTGAAAAATGCATCCACCCTCAGCGTGACCGAGGGACTCTAAGTTAGATATTATGAGATCCAGATTGTGTCTCTCTGTGTTTCTCTCTGACCTGGTTCCTCTGTAACCATCATGGATTTTCCCATGATTTTCCCTTATGTCAATTCTATAAGCTTCAAATCTGGGAAGCATTATGGACATTATTATGATCATGTAAATGTTGTTCACTTGTGCAAAAGTACCACCCTTGGGTTTATTCTTTGTGGGTCTGATGTCATCACTACGTAGCCATTCAATGGGGATTGAGCCTAACATTTATTTCATATAGATTATTTTTTTATACTCCAGGACTTGCCTTTGTCATGGCCTCAACTTTTTCAAACTTTAAATCATGTTTCTCTTGTTGTTGTTAATTCCCGGAACCCCCTGTTCTAATCTGGATTTCTACTCATTGTGCTGTCCTGGGTTAGATTCGGTTGGTCTCCTGAATCCATGCCTTCTTTCTTGTTTTATACCCTTATTTTTTTCTCGGCTGTATATTCCGTTAGCTTCCTAAGAAAGGGATTATGGGAAGTAAGCTTTTGGACTTCTTGCCTACTTTAAAGTGTCCATTTTCTCTTCACCCAGGATGTACAATTCTAGGTTGGAAATCATTTTCCTCCAGAGCTTGCCCCATTGTGACCCTGCTACAGGGATGCTGATAAGTCGGATGCCAAGCTGACTGCTGTGCCTTTTTAGGCAACCTGTTTTTTCTTTTCTTTTTTTTTTCTGCATTGTATTACAATTTCTTATCCCTGGTATTCTGGAATTTCATAATGCCATGTCTTGGTAGGGGGTCTTTTTTCATGCATTAAGTCTGTACTTAGTGGGCTCTCTGTTTAATCTAATAACTTGTGTCTTTCTTCAACTCTGGTATATTCTCTAGTATTATTTTCTTGGTAATTTCTTCCCCTCTGCTTTATTTTCTGTCTCTTTCCAGAACACTTATTAATCTGATGTTGGACTTCATGACTTCATCTCTTGCTCTTAAAGTTTCTGTCATGATTTTCAAATCTTTTTTTCTTATATTCTAGGAGAGACTCTCAAATGTATCTTTCAACTCTTCCATTGCACTTTTAAAATTTCTGCAATTGTACAGCCAGATTTTCAAATTCTAAGAGCTCTTTCTCATTTCCTCATGGCTCATTTATTCATAGAATATAATTCCTGGTTTTACAGATTTTGTTTTGCTTGTAGTTTTTAGTACTCTTTTGTGCCTTGAATTATCTTTGTTCTTTGGAGAGGGGTGTCATTTCGTTTTTCTGCTTGATTTTTAAAATTTACATTGCAAATATCAGGTGTTTTATTTATATTTAATACCAAAGCAATAAGGAGCTCTGCCTATAGAAATGGGATTGTTGATTGTTAGGCTTTTGAATGGGATGATGGGGAGCAGTCGTGATGCTAGGGAACTGCGACAGAGAATTAATGCAGGGCTTGATTCTGATGATACTGCTTCCTCAGTGCCCTAATTTTCCCCAGAAGACTTTTAAAGTCAAGAACAACTTTTTTTTTAAAATTTTTAAATTTTTAAATTTATTTGCATTTTAATTTATTTTTAAATTTATTTATTTTTTTATTTATTTTGAGATAGGGTCTTGCTATGTCACCTGGGCTAGAATGTAGTGTGACCATAGCACACTGCAAACTCCTGGGCTCAAGTGATCCTCCTGCCTCAGCCTCCCCAGTAGCTAGGACTACAGGAGCAGGCCACCGCACCTGGCTGATTTTTCTATTTTTAGTAGAGATGGGGTCTCGCTCTTGCTCAGGCTGGTCTTGAACTCCTAGCCTCAAGTGATCCTCCCGCCTTGGCCTCCCAGAGTGTTAGGATTACAGGCGTGAGCCACCACCACTGTGCCTGGCTGCATTTTTATTTTTTTAAATTAAGAACATCTCCTCCACTCATTAGGATAGCTACTATAAAAAATCCATAAACTAATAAGTGTTAGCAAGGATATGGAGAAACTGGAACCCTTGGGCACTGTTGGTGGGAACGTAAAATGGTGCAGCTACTGTGCAAACCAGTATCATAGTTTCTCAAAAAATTAAACATAGAATTACCATATGATCCAGCAATTTCACTCCTGGGTATGTCCCCAAAAAATTGACAGCTGGGTCTTGAAGAGGTGTTTGTACACCCAGGTTCATGGTAGCGTTATTCATAATAGGCCAAATGTGGTAGCAGCCCAAGTGTCCTCTGACCTTGATGGCTTGCGGGTTCTACGGGAGAAGCCAGCACTCTTTGTCACAGAGGTAAACACACACTTGGTCTAGGACTTGGAGGAGCTGAGTGGTGGTGGAGCAGCCTCAGGACTGAGTGTTGCCCCACGGAGACCCGTCCCAGCTGGAATTTACAAGGAAAGGAATTTTAGGAACCAGTTCGTTCTCATCAAGTTGACACATGATAAAGCCACCACACTTCCAGAACAGGAAAATTAGGCTCAGAGAGATGATGTGAACTCTCTAAAGCTCATAATTCTTGTAAAACTTGGACTAGAAACCAGAACTCTTGATTTCCGATTCAAATAAAATCTCCTTCCTTACTATCGATGGAATGCATTTTTATTAATGAAAATTTGAGTAAACAGGAAAGTTAAGGTAAGATAAAAGATCACCCACAGTTCCATCATTTAAACTCATTGTTAATATTTTAGTGCATTCCCTTTCGTTCTTTTCTATGCTAATCTACCTATATTTCCATAATTACATTACACATGTATATGTACATTTAATACAATATATTTTCTTATGCATTAAAGTCTTTATCAACATCATCAATAAGAATTTATTTAACCACTTGTCTAAAAATAGACATTAAGACTACTCCAATTTTTTGCTAATACACAGAATGATGAGTAATGCAAATAATGCTGTGTATCTATGCGTACACGTTTTTATTCTCATTTTATTCTTGCGATAGGATCTTAAACATGGAAGCATACACACTGAAGTTGCTTTCATCAAAGATTCTACCAATTTACCAGAAGTGCATGAGAATATCTGTCTCCCTAAACTTTGACTGCATTGGCTATTATCTTTTAAATATCTTTGCAGTCAAATTTTATCTTATCATTGTTTCCATTTGTATGGCTTTGATTGCTTGAGAGGGTGAAAATTTCACCTGAGTTTATGCATCATTTATAGTTAATTTTGGTGAGTTGTTTGTTTATCCACTTCTCCATTGAGGGTCCGGTTTTTCTTGTATTATCTTTTACTATGTTAAATACATCTACTCCTTGTCGTTTTGTTACAGACGTATTTTTTTTCCTTGAGCAATTCAGTGCTCTGAGTCATAACCGTGGCAGAATAATGGGCTCTTGGGAACAGAAGCAACAGCATGTGGAGGGTGAGGACAAGCTGACATTTAGAAACATTCTGGTCAAGAGTTCCAATTGGTTTGTTTGTTGAGGATGCTGGTGTGAAGCCCAGCTGAGTCATCAGGTCTAACGGATAGCACAAGAGCAGATGGGCAAGGCCAGGTGGGGACAGGGAGAGGACAAGGAGGCTGGGGAAGGGCACACGCCCTGGGGCTCCCTTAGAATTGGGAAAAGCGGCTGATGGAGCGGATGTGATGGGAACCATTAAATAAAATGACTTTGACATCTTAGGATTTATAGGCAAGGCCATCCTCAGACTTGGAGAGTGCTTATTTGAAAAAGTTCACATAACAGATGGAGGCAATTCCATTCCCTAGGACAAAGGAAGATGCTCAAAAACATAATTCTGACAAGTGCATGCAAGAGGAGTCTGAAGATTTAAACTTGGAGGGAGCAGCTGAAATGTTTTGCTTTTCCATGTATGGGGAGCCCAGGGAAATAGGTTTGGATATGGATTTTATTCTTGAATAACTGACAAATTCTCTACACATTGAATGGAAATTTATATTCTCATCTACCTAGCTCACATATACCCTGTATCCCATAGGTATGGCAAATGTATAAGTCAGGACATGGATGATTAAGGTGGAGGAGTTCCCTGCCCCTCCCTGAAGAGGTTTTATTTGTTTGGAAGGGGTCGTTGATGAGAGAGGTTCTGACCAGACTTGGAATATGAGAGAAGTAGACAGGATAAGAATGAGGATTTTAATTAATTTCCTTTAATATTCCAAGAAACACGAGTATGTAATGGTCTCTCCTCTTGTTTTCTATGGTCTATTGAACTGCACTTTTTGGCAAAGAGCTCCATGTCTGAACCACCTCTGGGTCCATAAAGGTTGTGTCTCCTTCAAGACAGCTTTTTAGACTTACTATTTTTTTTTAATAAAGAAAGAAAAGCAAACTCCAAAAGCTTTCATTAAATATGGTAAATAGGATTGGAAAGGAAAATCATTTTGTTTTTTCTTGAGATAAAAAAACATGGATATTAATCTGAACTTGGTCTTCAACCTTGGTGTATGTAAGAGTAAGATGTGATAGGATATATCTTTGTATTCTCACGTGATTTTGTACGTTCATTTGTTTGTGTCTCATTCCATTCCATCAAGGTTCGAGCTTTCCTGTCTTTGCCCTGCTGCTTCCTTAAATAATTCCCTTTCTTCTCTTCTCCGTTTGCTGAGCTGCTGCATATACTCTAGGAGCCAACTCAGTTATCACCTGCTCTGTGAAACAAACTTTCCCCAGCCCACCAGGGTGGGGTGAATGTCCCCTTCCTAATGCATGTGTGACTCTCGCATTTGGATTGTTAATAGTTTCTACTAGATTGTCAGCTCCCTGAGGTCTCAGTTACCGTTATATCCTCATCGTCCAGCCTAGAGCCTACCAAGCATATTCCTGACTGAAGCATGAAGCACAGGGCATCCTCCGTGCCCAAGGAACGGCCTTTCTGCGTTCCTCTCTTTGTGTTTCTAAGCGGAGGGACTTGAGTAACCCTTCTGGCTTCACTCTGCTCCTGTCTCCAGCATGCGTGCAGTCGGCCTTGACTGGGTGGATGCGTCTAATTCTGGGGCGCAGAGTGAGGGAGTTCACTGTGGCTATGACCCGAGCCAGCTGTTACCCACAATGAGCCTGCCTGTCACCATTTTCCTGGCTGTAGCTCCCATCTCTGTCTCAATGGGTCCCCGCCTCAGGAATGGAAGAAATGCATTATCTATCGATCCCCTGCCAAACTCCCGGCACCTGACATTTGTACAGTGCCTTTCAGTTTACAGAGCATGTGCACGTCCATTACTGTGTTGTAAATAAGGCAACACAGCGCTGTGACAGTGTTGGGAGCCAGTGATTAATTTCAGCCGGGGAAGCCACTGAACGCCTCACAAGGTGGTGCATGTGGGTGGGCCCGTTCAGCGCAGCCATCACCTGAAGCTCTCTGAATTCTGCCCCTTCCAAGCCCTTCTAGAAAGAACAGAACCAGCAGAGGACGTTGGCCCATTTCCATCACTTGCCTCACCTGGCACCTGGCGGGCTTTTCTGATCCACTGCGCATCTCGAGAGTCTTTCCCTGACCTCTGACGTCCATTGGTCATGCACTGGGGTTTCTAACTCTTAGCACTGGAGGCTCTGCTTTGTCAACCTGTTTGGACATGCGACTGTGACATGACCTGGCGTCCTCTCTGGGTCAGGACCCAATAATCCCTTTCTGTGATCATGCTCTGTGACCATAACGCCTTTCCCTGGTCCTGCCACCATGGAATCAGCTAACACAGATGGTGGCTTTGAGCTCTAATGTTCTATGATCATCGGACTTAATGACTTTAGAAGCAACTGGGTCTCTTTGCTCAGTCGCAGCGAAGGCCTCACGACATCAGAGTTATTGTCACACCTGGGCACACACAGGATGACTTTGTAGTCACCGTCAGTTTTCCTAGGATGCGGGTCCACCAAGAGGCACTTCATTAATGTGCATGTGCTAAGAGGCGTTTTGGAACAGACAGCTTCCACAGAAGTGCCAGATTCTAATTGACTTTGTTTTTCAAAGTGTTAGAAGATACATTGAATTTCAAGGCAAAGGGAAAAAAAAATTAGAATTGGGAGTAAAGAAAGTGAATTGACAAGCAGAAATGAAATGAGTCAATCTAATTTCAAAGCCTGTCCTGAACCAAGGGTAAAATAACAAACAGGGTTTGTGAGAAAAGGAAATCTAATATTTATAAGAGGTTCGACATCTAAGGGTTGATAAATTGCACTTGGGAGGAAATGCTGCATTAGATAAATTTTATCTTGACACAGAACCCTTTAAAATGCCTGTAAAGCTTGTCTTGTACATCTGTTGTAGCCCACATACCAGCCTGTCCCTGGTAGTAACTGAAGGGTTATTTTGCTGAGAAAAATCTGTTAGACTTAGAAGCTGGAAGAAAGAAGAGGGAGGCTCAGAGATTGGAATCTAAATAAGTAATAGAAAAAATTTCAAATGCCACCAAGGCAGGGAAAAGATGAACCCCGGTCCATGATAATTGACACTTCTCATATTCAATTCTATTCTGTATGCCCTCCCAGCACACTCTTAGCCTGGTTTAACATCATTTAAGTCTGTTTGGAATCACAATAGAGAACGTGACAAAGGAAATTGAATCAGTGAAGTGCATTGTTGGGTGAAATTACCTGTGGAGATGGGACAGTGGGTGGTCCCAACACCTGTAGCCATCTGAGAACAGGCACTGATGGGGAGGGAAGGACAGAGTCCCAAGGTGGGAGTGTGTAGGTTTGGGTGGGTAGGGAGTGAGATGGTTAATTTTATGTGTCAACTTGACTGGACCCAGGGATGCCCGGATAGTGGTTAATACATTATTTCCGGGTGTGTCCGTGCGGGCATTTCCGGAAGAGATTAGCTGGTAGACTGAGTAAGGAAGATCCGTCCTCACCAATGCATGCTGGCATCACCCAGTCCCATGAGGGCGTGGACAGAACAAAAAGGTGGAGGAAGGATGAATTTGCTCTCTCTTCCAGAGCTGAGCCTCCATCTTCTCCTGCCCTTAGACGTCAGCACTCCTGGTTCTAAGACCTATAGACTCGGACTGGGACTTACGCCATCACATTCCCTGGTTCTCAGCCCTTGGGTTTGGACTGGAATTCTACCACTGACTTTCCTGAGCCTCCAGCTTGCAGATATCTCTTCTTGACCTCCATAATGGTGTGAGCCAATTCCTCATGATAAATCTCTTTTTATAGATCTGTATATACTCTATTGGTCTGTTTCTCTGGAGAACCCTGGGAGTAAGGGACTAAGTGCAATCACCTGTGGGCAGTGTATATGTGTACATTTGCATACCTGTATGTGTGTGCATGCATGCATGTGCGTGTGCACATGTAGGGTGATGATTGGGACACGATGTGTAAGGTGAGCAGTCAAGGTCAGATAAAGTTTGACTGTGAGTTTCTGTTGCATCTTCTACTCGCTTGGTTTCATGATTCAGCTTCTTAATTGGTGATTCACCTCATTCATCAAAGCTTCAGAAGGGACACGTGTAAGACAATGGATTTATGACAAATAATCCTAACTATGATTTTAGAATAATCCAGGAAAAGGGTGGACATTGGCCAGCACTGGTTTAATATCATATATAACATGTTTTATATGAATGCATTTTTATTTTATATATAAATAATGAGATGCTTATAATATTTTCATACCTTATTAATAGGGATGAACATTTGATTTAACACTATAAATATTAAATAGACCTGGATTCAAATACAGTCTCTACCACTTACCTTAGAAACTTGAGTTCTTTGAGTCCAGTTTCATAATTTGAAAAATGGGAATTCAATCCATCGTGAAGACTTGTTTTGAGGATTAAGTGAGAAAATTTGTCAAGAGCCTAGAACATATCAGTTACTCATTAAATTCTCTTCTTTCTTCCCACATTCTGGATACACTTAATTTTTTTAAAATGAATAATGTGTGATGCTAGATTTTTATTTCAAAAAGTAATTTGTCTTTAGACCTTGAAGATTTGACCAAGGCACTAATTCTCAAATCTTAAAAATAAACGTGACCACAGATACCATATCATTCTTTTTGAAACTTTTTATTTGGAAATAACCGAAAATTTATAGAGACGATGCAAGTATAGGAAAAGCATGAAGAAAACCTCATTAACATCTTACCACATTGGCTTTATCATTCCCTCATGATCTCTCTCTCTCCCCTGCTTTCTGTACATATGTGTACATATATTTGTAAATTTTTCTGGACCTCTTGCTTTACCATAATACGATTATCAAGTTTAGCAAATTTAACATTGATGGAATATTTTTATCTAATCTACCATCCTTATTCCAATTTTGTCAGTCAATCCAATACTGCCTTTATAAAACATTTCTTTTTCTTCTTTTTTCTGCCAATAGGGGATCCAGTGTAGGATTGGGTATTGCATTCAGTTGCCGTGTCTCCTTCAATCTGAATTAACAGAAACTATATCTTACCATTTTTGAAATCATTGGTAAATGATATACCTGTACATGGCTAGCCAGTGTATTTATAACTCTGTTAAGAGGAAAATAGAATAATCAGCTGCTATGTATCTGGACATTCCAGTTGCTTCTAATTAGCCATAGCAAAAATTATAGACTCATCTACCTGGCTTTCTAGTCCTTGGTAACATACCCTGTGATGGTTAATTTTGTGTGTCAACTTGGCTAGGCCATGGGGTGCCCAAATATCTGGTTAAAATTATTTCTGGATGTGTCTATGAGGATGTTTCTGGAAGAGAAAGACTGAGTAAAGCAGACTGCTCTCCCCAATGTGGGTGAACATCATCCAATCTGTTGAAGGCTTGACTAGGACAAAAAGGTGGAGGAAGGTTAAATTCACTCTCTACTTGACTGCTTGAGTTAGTACGTTCATTTTTTCCTGGCTTTGGCCCTGAGATTCTCAGGCCTTCAGACTTAGCCTGGAACCTATAGCACTAGCTCTCTGGCTCTCAGGCCTTTGAACTAGACCACCAGCTTTCCTGGGTCTCCAGCTTGCAGAAGGCAGTTGGTGGGACTTCTTGGCCTCCATAGTCATATCATTATCTCTGTCTGTCTGTCTGTCTGTCTGTCCATCTTGTATCTCTCCCACTGGTTCTCTCTCTCTGGAGAACCTAACACATACCGTACTCTAATTATCTATACACTGTTCCCCTTGTAGGGGCAGCAATTTGTAGCTGGAAAAACACAAGCTTGGTGGAGGCAGCTCTGGCTGGGAATTCTACTTCTACCACTTGTTGCCTGCATGGCCTTTAGCAAGTTTCTTAGCTTCTTCTAACTTTTTTCAGATAAATTTGTGGCCACTCAATAAATAATTGTGGAATGGATAAATATTAATACCTCCTCTTCACAGACTTCTTAGGAGGAATGCATGCAATGATTTGCCCAAATGACCCACAAAGTTGCACGACACATAGCAGGTTCTCAAAAATGTTTATTCCTTTGTCTTCTTTCTTGCCAGAGTCAGGTTGTCAATCTCCTTGAACCATGCAAGGTACATCCATTCCCGCTTCCTCAACTTTGCTCATGGAGGCTCTAGCTCAACCTTTTTCTTCCCGTCCTTTACAGCCTACCCAAAGCCTGAATATTTGTTAAGATTCAGCTCTGGTTTTTCATATCCTTTATGAAGACCTCATTAATCTCATTATTTTCTCTGCCCTCTGGGTCATTACACCACTGTGGACTCATCAAAGGTTTAGGAAATACTGAAAGAATGAAATCTTAGAATACTAAAATTTGTGGGTCCCTAGAAGGCCATCGACATAGAAAACTTCTTACATAAAGAAGGGAAGAGAACTAATAGTTACTGAACACCCCATGCTTTCCCTACACTACTATGTTAATGCCCAGAACAACCTCCATCAGCAGGTCTTCTCAGCTCCGTTTTGCAGATAACAAATCTGAGAAACAAGGTCACAGAGCTAGAAAAATGTCAGAGCTGGATTTTGAACCCAGAGGTGATTCCATACTTCCTTTTATACTGGATTGCCACCCCGGTTGAAATTTATGTTTAAAATACTGACTCTGATTCATGGATGATAGGCACACATTACGTTTTAGGGAAACTAGAACGGTAGTGGGGCTGGGTGCGCCCAGCCTCTTATTCAACATAGATAACTTGCACACCTGCACCAAGGTAGCATTGATGAACCTGTGGCTGACTCAGTGTGACTCAAAATGACAGTTTCATAGGCTTCTAAGGGAAAACTGGTTGGCTAATAGGTAGTTCAAAAACCTTTTACACACGAAGAGCCCAATAATTTCCCATTTTTAAAGTGTCAGTTGCAGTTATCCGTTAATGACCGGCAATGGCTGCTCAACAAATAGGCATTTATGATGAGTGCTTCAAAGTGAGAAGTTGGACAAAATGACCTCTCAGGGCCTTCCCAATGGATTTAATCAGTCTAATCAAACCTTTAGACCGAGTCTGAGCCCAGAGTGGAGCACTTATCTCCTATTTTGAACTGCTAAACACTGTTTTGGGTGAACACATCTTATCTCCCCAACTAGTGGGTTCCATAAGGCCAGAGACGGTTGGATACTTTTCATTAGTCTCGCACAGCACTGGGTACAGAGTTGAGCACATGGTAGGTTCTCGATAAACACCAATTGATTGATTAATTCGATGTCTTGTAACTCCAGATACTTATAATACAAGGGCACTTAAATTTGGGTCAGATCAACAGAGGACTCTAAATAAGGACCCTTAAGAGCCATCACAAAGGCCGGGCGCGGTGGCTCACGCCTGTAATCCTAGCTCTGGGAGGCCGAGGCGGGTGGATCGCTCGAGGTCAGGAGTTCGAGACCAGCCTGAGCAAGAGTGAGACCCCGTCTCTACTAAAAATAGAAAGAAATTATCTGGCCAACTAAAAATATATATACAAAAAAATTAGCCGGGCATGGTGGCTCATGCCTGTAGTCCCAGCTACTCGGGAGGCTGAGGCAGTAGGATCGCTTAAGCCCAGGAGTCTGAGGTTGCTGTGAGCTAGGCTGATGCCACGGCACTCACTCTAGCCAGGGCAACAAAGTGAGACTCTGTCTCAAAAAAAAAAAAAAAAAAAAAAAAAAAAAGAGCCATCACAAGATGGATCGTGTGGACTCCTCAGGGAAGCTCCACAGGCAGCATTGACTACTTTATAGCTCTAGAAGCCCAATTCATTGTTGTGCTTGTTGAGAATAGACTTAAGTAAATGGATCTATCTCTTTCCGAAACCCCGATTCTATTTAGGTTTCAACCTGACAATACGTTTTAGAGAAATGTGCCTGTATTTGTCCCTAACAGAGCGTTTCTTGGGTTAGAGACACTAATCAGTACCAGCAGGTTCTAGAGATGTGTGACCCAGCATCAAAATGTTAATATTGTGACTATGGGAGACATCTAGGTAAAGAAGGCAGAGTGAAATTGGGTCACAGAATCACTTTCCCACGATACCTGATGAGATGAAATGAACATTAAAAAGTAAAAACAAATAGAAAAGCAACAACGATTTTTTAAAAATTACTAGCAGCATTTAAATAAGAAAAAGGATACCACCCAATGCTACAAATGTAAAAACATGGCAGCCAAGGAAGAAGATTCTCACCCAGTACCTAAACCTGATGCTGTATATATCCTCCTGAAGGTGGTGCTATAAATTGAAATATGCCCAGATCTGGTGACAGTCTAATTGAGGGGATGTCTGTATACATTCTCTCTATTACTGGGGTCAGGGAAGTGGAGGTAGGGAGGACATAAGCAAGTAGGTCTAACTCTGTTGCAAGTGACGCCTTCAATGGCTCTTTTGCATTGGTGTTGGAGGCAGAGTCGGGAGAATTCCTTCCTAGCTAGGCAGAGGATGAATACATTCAAGGTTTCCTGGAAAAGACTATACTCAGAATCAGGTAAGCCCTGCAGGGTCTCGAGAAGGTGCCATTGGAATGAATGCTTGAGGAAGCCAAGGAAGCAAGCTAGGCATGCAAGTGTTGCAAAAGCACCCCGGGCAGAGGTGCAGCAGGTGCAGAGACTGAGGTGGGCGTGTGCATGGCTTGTTTAGGAAACTGTGAGTCGGCCATTGTGCCTGGAACTGAATGGGCAAGGGAAATCGTACCAGAAGATGGAATGAGAGAGGAAATAAGCAGATGGATGAGAGTGAGTGCTACATTTTATCAAATTCTATTTTTGCATCTATGAGATGATTATGTGATGTTTCCCCCTTTAATTTCTCAATGTAGAGGATTGTGTGTTTAGATTTGCCTATGCTAAATATCTTTACTACGTTCCTGGGATAAGCCAAAGTTGGTCATAGTATGTGATTTTTTTTATAAGCTGAATTTGGCTTGGTAATATTTTCTTTAGAGTGTTTATTTCTATATTCCTGAGAGAGATTGGCCTATAATTTTCTTTTTTTTTCCACATCAGACAGATAATGTGCTGACATTGTAATAGGGTTAGAGGGAGGCACATCTCACACAGGAGCGGGAGAACCCAATCATCATGCTTATGAACTACAAAAGGATCTAATCTTTTTTTAAAAAAAATTTAATCATGATAAAAACACAGAAAATTTACCATTTTAATGATTTTTTTATTTGTGAAAATTTATGGGGAAACATAAGAAATTTTTTTACACGTATATAACGCACAGTGATCAAGTCAGGTGTTTAGGTTATCTATCAACCAAATACGATACATTTTTATAAGTATAGTCATCCTGCTCTGCTATCAAACATTGAATTTATTTCTTCTATCTTATTTTATGTTTGTACCCTTTCATCTTAACCATTTTTAAGTGTGCAGTTCAGTAGTGTGAAGTATATTCACATTGTTGTGCAATGATCTACAGAACTGTTTCGTCTTGTAAAATTGAAACTCTATATCCACTGAATAGCAACTCCTATTTCCTCCTCCTCTTAGCCACTGGCAACCACCATTCTATTTTCTGTTTATATGAATTTAACTGCTTCAGATATTTCATATAAGTAGAATCACACAATATTTGTCTTTTTGTAATGGGCTTATTTCACTTAGCATAGTGTCCTCAAGGTTCATCAACATTATAGCATGTGCCAGAATTTCTTTCTTTTTTAAGACTGAATAACATCCCGTTGTATGTATACATTACATTTTCATTATTCATTTATCTGTCAATTGATATTTGAGTTGTTCTTACCTGTTGACCATTGTGCATAATGCTGCAATGAACACAGGTGTGTAACTATCTCTTTAAGATTCTACTTTCAATTCTTTTGGTTAGATACCCAGGAGTAATATTGCTAGATCTTGTGGTAACTATATTTTTAATTTTTTGAGGAACTTCTGTATTGTTTTTCAAAGTGGCTGCACCATTTGACATTTCCATCAACGGTGCACAAGTGTTCCAATTTCTCTACATCCTCACAAACACTTGTTATTTATTTATTTATTTTTTTTAACAGTGGCCATTCTAATGAATGTGAAGTGATATCCCATTATAGTTTTGATTTGCATTTCTCTAATGATTAGTGATGTTGAACATCTTTTCACATCCTCATTGGCCACTTGTATATCTTATTTGGAGAAATAGCTATTCAAGTCCTTTGCCCATTTTTAAATAGGGTTGATTATTTATTGTTGTTTAGTTGTAGGAGTTCTTTATATATTCAGGGTATTAATCCCTTATCAGGTATATCATTTGCAAATGTTTTCTTCCATTCTGTATGTAGGTTGCTTTTTCATTCTGTTGATTTTTTCCTTTGATGTGCAGAGGTTTGTAAGTTTGATCTAGTCCCATTTGTCTATTATCACTTCATTGCCTTATTTAAGAAATCATTGCCAAATCCAGTGTCATGAAGCTTTCCCTCTGCACTTTCATTCCTTCCCCCTGCCCCATGTTTTCTTCTAGGAATTTTATAGTTTCAGATCTTACTTTTAGGTCTTTAATTTATTTTGAAGTAATTTTTGTACTTTGTATACAGTAAGGGTCCAACTTCATTCTTTTGAATGTGAATATTCAGTGTTCCTAACACCATTTGTTGAAGAAAATGCCCTTTTCTCACTCAGTGGTCTTGGCACTCTTGTCAAAGAACACTTTATCGCATACAGGAGGGTTAATTTCAGGACTTTCTATTTTGTTCCATTGTTCTATGTGCCTGTCTTTATGCTAGTACCATATTGTTTTGATTACTGTAGCTTTGTAATATATCTGAAATCACAAAGTATGAGGCCTTCAACTTTGCTCTTTTTCAAGACTGTTTTGGCTATTCAGGGTCAATCAAGATTTCATGTGGCTTTTAGGATGGATTTTTCTATTTATGCAAAAAACGTCATTGGGATTTTAATAAGAATGTAATTTTCTTTTTTAATATTGCCTTTATTTGACATAGGTATCAAGGTTATACTAGCCCTCAGGAAAGTTGGGGAAGTGTTCTCTCTTGTTTTCAACAGAAGGTATTAGTTTAGATTTATCTCTGTGTGTATTAATGTCTTTGTTTCCCTTTTCTTCTTACTCAGACCTTCCTTCTGGGGTCATTTTTCTTCTTTCTAAGAAATGTATTTTGAAGTCTCTTTAGTAGAGGACTGCTGTTATAAGGTATCTCATTATTGTTTATTTGAACATGTCTTTATTGTACTCTCATTCTTAAAAGATGGTTTTGCTGGGTATATAGTTCTAAGTTGACAGTTATTTTTCTGTCAGCATTTTGAAGGTATCAATAGCTATCAAACTTCAAATATGACATGATTCCAGTTTTTTAAATGTGTGTATGAAAACAAACTGGAAATACACACATGAACAGTCATGAATATACCACCTAACAATTGGAGTGATCTATCTGTCCCTCCTTGTTCTCGTCACCTTATATCCTCAAACAAAAGACATAACTCTCTTGACTGTTGTGCTGAGCATTCCTTTGCTTCTTGGAAAGGTTTTAGCACATATGTATGCTTCTTAACAACAAACTTAAATATAGAACTAAGACCAAACAACTGTGAGAATTATGGCAGAGCAGAATGTAAATATTATTATATATACTTCCAATTAAAAGAAAAATAATATAGCTTATAAAAACAAGAAGGTGAAAGGAAATATAAGTGCTACTTTCCTTATCTTTCATGACTCACAGCATTGATATTGTCTAAAATTAAAACATGTACAGATCTTAAACTAAATGACTCCAATGTCTTTTTTTGCTTAACCTTGGAGGGATGTTTTATGAAATACTATCTCTAGTGGTGAAAAAATATTTATCTAGACTTCAGCAATTCCTTTAGTTTCACTTTGTTTTCTAGTCCTTCTATCAAATTAAAGTAAAATTAAAAGTAACACTTTTTAATAAAAATAGAAGTTATATTATAATCCTATTTTTATAGAAGTATTTATTTCTCCATCAAGGCTATGTATGCGTAGGGTGCTGTCTGGAATGAAATGAATTTAATATTAATAATGATTTATTTCATGTGGTGCTATTTGAGCTAAATTTTAACTTTATTTTGTATATTACTTCAATTCTTTATTATGTATATGTATTATTAAAAAGTCAATATATTTTTTGAATGCAGTGTCAGCAGCTTTGCAGGGCACTGCAAATCAGGACAATTTGTTCCTTCTCATCTACCCCTGTAGCATGGCCTTAATCCTCAGCATCATCTTTTTTCTTACTCTGGAGACAAGTCAGTGAATGTGTGCACAGCTAACACTAGCTGTAGAATTTCTTATGCTCCGAGTTCTGCCCCAGGGTGCCCCGTCTCTCCTGGGTGGCCTCGTGGCCACATGTTCTTAATGAATCATGGCAGGTTAAAATTCATCTTTCGCAGAAATTAATGGTGGCAATTTTAACCTGCCATGATTGTTCTTCTACATAAATCTTTGTTCATATCTTTGAATACTTTTTAGTACAAATTCTTAGCAGTGGGGTCAAAGTGTATGATGTTTTTTCTTAATGCTCCTAATTTGATATGGTCAAATTGATTTTCAAAAATGCTACCGTAATTGGTGCTTTCACTAGAGGTTTTTCTAAGAGTGCCTCTTCCATAACTCTCTTGCCGGCACTAATCATGTTTTTGTTTGACATTTGTGTCCATTCGATAAACAAAAATGATATTTAATTGCTGTTTTAATTAGCATTCTTATTACTAGTGAGGTTGAATGTTTTTCATATGAGTATGGAATTCAAAAAATTTCAGTGGCATTTTACAAGTGGGCAGATGACACGATCATAGTTATTTTGCAGAACTGTACTTCAGGTGAGAGTGTCAGAAGTGGGTGGCTGGAGAAGACTGAAGTCAGAAACGCCAGAGAGGGGACCTTGGTGGCAGTCCTGGTGGTGGATGGTGAATGTCTGGACTGGGCACAGGGGAAAAGCTAGATCTGAGAATATTCCCTCTCCACCTCTTTCTTCCTGGCTTCCTGATTCCCTATTATAGTTTTTCACTTTGGAAAATTAGCATAGCAATAACTGCCCCAGTTAATCTCATGAGGTTCCTAATCTATTTAAGTTTGGGGGAGATTTTATCATTCTCCAGAGAGGTCCATTTCTACATTTCCAATCTGGAGAATCAATAATTTCGAGGAGAATCTGGCTGCAAGATGATGAATTTTGTTCTCCCGTGACTCCTACATGGGGAAAATTGGAACTGGATTCTGTGCGTGTAAACATGCTGAAGAAATTCGCTGATCTGCTACCAGCTTTGGCTGGCATTGGTTAGCCTCTTGGTGTTTACCTTAAAGTCCTTATACGCCATATTTTTAAAATAGAGAAATGAAATGTACATAGTTAGGTTTTAGCCAAAGCAAACCCTGATGAAAAAAAAACGACCGACCCTTTGTAATTCTGAGCTGCATTGTAATTCCTTGTTCTCTGTAGCCTTCAGATAAAAGGATTCATGGGGATGGTAGATAGGGTGGTTTTAATTTGGATCAGCTGGGCTGACTGCTGGGTTTTTACACCAGCCACACTGTGAGGCAGGTTCTTTGTTTTCGGCAATTATCAAACTAAGCCTAATTAAACTTGCTTTGCTTTGATGTACTGTAATGTTTTCCATAATTTCATATTCTAAATCATTTTCCTAAGTCCTGGTTTGAAATCAAGGATAGACTATGGATTCATTTTATATCTGTCATGCCATGATTTAGTACGTATCTAATCGGTTCTTACGACGCTTACTTTTGGTTGGTAATGCGGCATTATTTTTATTGCGTTTTTGCAATTTGAACCTGCGGAATTGTTATAAACGACAATATGCTCTAGATATACAGGGGAGGAAAGTGCAAACGCTTCAATACTCCCAATTAAATATAGATCTTAAACTATAGAACACAATCTTCTATTTTGTAAAATTCAATCGGTTTCCCTTTTGGTTGTGTTGCTTCTTAAGAGGATTTTTTTTTAAAAAGCTCATTTGGCGCAATTGACTCCGTGTATATTTCTTTCGTGTAGATGCGTGAAACAAGGTGCTTCGTTGTCTTTTTTGTATTCACAAGTTGTTCATTTCCCACTTAGTGGTGCATCCATTAGATCTCTCTTGCTTTATGTTTGCTAGAATAGAAGATGTGAGTGTTTTTTAAAGAGCATTTTTCTTCACCATCAAATGGAAATAATTTAAAAACACATTTGCTTCGTTCAGCGAGCACCCCACTTGGACCTCTTATTAGCCACACACTCTTTTCTGCCTTTAAAAATGGACTTAACTGTTTTCGTTATTTTAGCCCAATTTCCTGTGCCTATTAGCCTATCATTACGAATGGACGCAGGGTACAAAACCAGATCAATTAGGTTGCAGATTCCTCTTTCAGCCCAGATGAGAAGGGGGCTTAGCTACGGCTACGCAGGTGAGCATTTTGAACAAAGTAATGTCTCCTTTCAAGATTCGTCATGGAGAAGTGTTGTTCTTGATCTGTTTCTATGAAAATCAGGAAAACTGGGAGCCCAATTATTATCGATCTTAGAAAAACTTTGTATTGGTGGACACACTTTGATAACATTTAAAAAAACCTCCCTGTTGACATATAATATACACAGAGAAAAGTGCACATATAAGCGTGCGGCTCAATGAATTCTCGTAAACGGAACATACGTACCTGTTTAAAACCAGTGCTCAGATGGAGAAAGAGAATGTCACCAGCCCCCCCAGAACCCCCACCACATACTCCCCAGATCCCCAGAGTAACCACTATCCTGCCTTCTACCGACGTAGCTCAGTCCCGCCTGGTTTTGTGCGTTGTACCTGTTACGTGTGACTCACTCCGTGTGTACCCCTTAAAGTCTGCTTCTTTCGTTCAACATTGTGTGAGATTCATCTGTATAGTTGAGTGTAGTTGTAGGGTGTTCATTGTTATTTCTTTATAATTTCCCACTGTATGAATATACCACAATTTGTGTATCCATCTTCCTGTCGAAGGGTGGCTTTACATGTGGGGGTGTAGGGAGATGGCGCTGGGTGGAGGGTCAGATGACTTGACGTTTCATACCCGGTACTGTTCCTCTATGAGAGGGGATTGTGAGCGAGTTAAATAGATTTGGCCCTAAGCTCTAAGTGCTTGCTCATTCTAGATAGGAAATACCTTGAGGACAGGGCTGGCTTTGTTTCTCTTCCCCCTCCCGGCTAACTCCACACCTCCTACAAAGGCCCTCAAATGAGTGTGGATGTGATTCAAAATGGGGCATCCAAATGAAGAAACAATAAAATGCAATTAAGAAGATGTAAAACACGAAACTTGAGAAAAACGATACAGGAATTTCTAGATGAAGAAGAGACAGCTAATGGACAGAGAAAGGTGGAAGAAATAACGTGAAACGGCATAGAACGAAACTTATTTCTCTTGCTATCATGTAAATGAGTCTAATTAAATAGGGTTTGCAGGGCACTACTAAATCCTCCTCTGATAAAATGTATAAATAAGAGAGTGCTTTGGTTTGCTGTTTTCTTGTTCACTGCATAGTAACGTACCTTGGTCTCTCATCTTTGATTGTTTCAAATATATTTTCTTTAATTTGCATGATTTTTTTGATCCCCAAAGCAGCAATCGAACTGAACAAACCAATAATTGTATATAGTTGACATTCATCACAGCCATGTAAATGTTTGGTATTTCAGCCAATTTTGCTTTTCTAGTTTTCTTTTCTTTCTTTCTTTTTTTTTTTAATTAGGCTTCACTGTAGAGTCTACATATTCTAGTTCTTTTGCAGAGCACAGTATAACTTCTATTATTTTTTCATTTCTTTTATTGACTTGAAGTTGCTCCACAATCTCAATAATCAGTGCATTAATATATTAATAATTGTTGCTCTGTCCCAATAAGTGGTAGTAAGATAATTGTAGAGCTAATACCAATGCAATATATCAATTATTCATTAAAACATATGCCTAGTTGAATCTATTGCTGTATTCTACTAGCCAAAGCATCTCATGCTTTATTGTAGACTCTCATTTTGATTAAGAAAATTAAGAAGTCCCATTCATTCTGGTGGATGCAGAGAGTTAACAGTTTGGCTGCTCTAGAAATTGACCTTGAGGGAATGTGAATGAGCAAAACACTTGAAAGGAAGGCAGGGTAGGATTTGATTTGGCTGATTTCCGATCTATGCCTGTGTATTAGTTAGCTAGGGCTGCCGTAACAAAGTACCACAGCTTGGTTGGTTTACACAACTCTTCTTGCCTTGTGGATGGCTGCCTTCTCCCTGTGTCCTCACATGGTTGTCCCTCTGTGTGTGTCTGTGTCCTAATCTCCTCTTCTCCTGGGGACTCTGTGGCTCAACTGCCAGGTGGTGACCAGTCTCTGGGTCTGCTGCACAGCCGGACAAACCAGTCTCCAGCCCTGAGTTTCTGGTGTCTCCGCTTCCTTTAGGACGTCCTTTAGGACTTGAGATGCCATGAGGTGGAACATGGGACCTCATTTCCAGAGCAGCAGCCAAAGAAGCCAGGTGTTGTAACCCAGAAATACAGAGGAGTTAAGTCTCCATCAGGGCAAACTGTGACCAATGGAAATAGGAGAAGGGAAGGAGCCAGATATACAAATTCCTGTTCCTTGCATCCTCCCATGGCTAGGCTCAAGCTACAGTTTCTCTGTGCAGCCTGTCTAGGGATGTGTGGCTCCACGGGGGCATCTACCAAAGAGTCAGCTCCGTGACTTTGCAGCTTGTTGTAAAGTGTGGCCAGTGCTGCAAAACGCAGTGTCTTGCCTTGTGTCCCACCCCTCCTGGCCTCGCTTCCCCTTTTTCTCACTCTCACTGATCTGGAAATGCACCTGCCAAGTGAAGTACCAGGACTCAATCCTTGCCTCAGGCTCTGCTTTCTAGGGACTCCAGGCTATGACAATATTTTACCCATTATAGAAGTTTTGCCCTAATTAATTAAAGATGTGGCAATAAATTTGAATAACAGCATATAGACAGGCATTATTCTTCAATGTTTATCACAGAGTATTTAATCACTTTTCTTAAGTTATTCCTAGCAAGCGAGAGGCAATAAAGCCATGACAAACTGCAGTGAACATTGACAAATAATGACTCAGTAGCACCCGTAGACTGATATATTTAATAGGTTCAAGTAAACTCAGCTACACTGCTAAATAACTTTTTATTTTAGTTTTCATAAGCAAATGTGATTTTAAAAGCCAAACAAGATTATTTCTTAAACTATAAACTTCATTGGTCACAAAGAATGTGCTTTCTTTTTCTAGAAGATTCCATGTTGTTATCTATTGGACCATCTCATAGTGGAGGCAGTCCATGAATAAAACTTCTTGAACTATTAAGAAAAAACTCATCAGAAAATTTTACCTTTTTCAAAATCTCAAACATTGAAATATAATGTCTGACTATTTTGTAAAGTTACTAAGTAGCCCTAATATTTGACCACTTGAAAGAATTTTCTGCAAATTCTAGTTTCCAGTAAGTAATTTCTCAATTTCAGTGAATCCCTCAGCTATGCAGTGTGTAGTAAGACCAGAGTCTACCCATATGCAAATGAAGTTCATGAGAACTAATGAATTAGACTCTGTGCAAACTCTCTTCTGTATTGAATGGCATTAATAAATGGGCAGGAAATAGTATTTCCAAATTCCTGACAGATATTACTACTCAGGATTCAAAAATGAGAAATCAAAGTCTCTGGCAATCCCCAGGAACTCCCCACATCATAACTTATTCTGTAATTTTTTATAATACTTTATTAATTTAAAAATAATGATGAGTGACCACAATAATAAATCATGAATCTCTCTGTGATGGGGTTATCTAAAAAGGTTTCTGTATAGAAAAAACTGTCACGTAATATATTCCTGGTTCATATTAACTGATATGTCATGAAAAGATGATATATTTCAATAACATGTAAAAATGATGCTTCCTTGATATAAACATTTGATAGCAGAAAACACTGAAGGAAGGGACCATTAGCACCAGATAAAAATCATTTAAAAAATTGAAAGATGTCACAAATATTTACCATTTAAAAGTTGCCATTCTCAAATGAAAATTTTAGAGGATACTAAACATTCATTGCCCTGTTCGATAGTTTGTTCTCTGTTTCGTGACAAACATATCACATGGAGAAAAATGTCTTTTGTTCTGCATTGATGTGGGTAGCATTGTTAAAGTGCATCCAAAATCATCCTCAAATTGGATAGTAGGGTTCGTGCTGCTCCATTTAAGGTTCATTTCCTTTTTTTAATGATAAAAATATTTTGTTTGCTTTTCCCGACTTTGCTTTTGCTATTGAAATCAATATTATTTTTGCTGACAGATTTCAGATCAATTTCTATAATAATTTCATATGGAAGCATTCCATGGCAACATTTATATCATATTCTCTCTGCAGTTTTTTTCTGGTAAAATATTTATAAGAAACTATAGACTATGGAGAGTATTCAGACGATGGAAAACACCAGTAAACGTTACTGGGTGGTGTTCACATCCTGTGACATCTGGATTTGCTTACGAATAGGTTCTAGGCAGAATCAACTTAAGGACTTAACTTTGCTTCCGAAACTTGTTATTTCTTGGAACACCACTCGTAGGATTTGTATAATGAGTGCAAACTTAGTAGTACTTATTTTATTTGCAACCAAGATTTCTGGTTAGCAGCAGACTGGCCCCATGAACACTTACTTATGATAGTGTAGCTGAAAGCAAGACTGATGGCCCTGCAGCCACCCCCCCTCCCAGTGACACTTTGGCCACCCCCTTCTTGGAATTCAGAGAAATATAAATTTACCCAGAGACGCTGGGAAGGCAATGCTGTATGGAAACACTGGTAGGAGACCATGGGCCTTCAATAACATAGTTTTCTGTTGCTGAAGGGACAGCTCGTTGTCCCACCTTGAATCTAGGTGCTGTTGGAGATTCACTGGAGCCTGAACTTAGTGTCCTCCCGGGAAGCAGACACATCCAGACGCCTGGTAGGGTGGGCCTGCTACAGGCTAGGGTTGTGGTTTTTTTGGGGGGGTCTAATCTTGTTATGCATATTGTATTATTTTCTTTAATTTTTATGGTTAAATGTGCGTAATATAAAATTCACCGCTTTAACCATTTTTAAGTGCACAGCTCTGTGACATGAAGTACATTCACATTGTTGTGCAACCATCACCACCATCCAACTCCAGAACTCTTTTCATACTGGAAAACTCAAACTCTGTCCCCACTAACTAATAATTGCCCAGTCACCTCCCTCTCCCCAGCCCCTGGCAACCCTCGTCCTACTTTCTGTCTATGGATTTGACTCCCCTGGGGACCTCAGGTAAAGGGGATCACACAGCATCTGTCCTTTTGTGACTGGCTTTTTTCACTCAGCATGGTGGCCTCGAGGTTCATCCGTGCTGTAGCTTGAGTCAGCAGAGGCCAATTTTTTAAGGGACCCGATGTTCTCTCGGGAACTGGCTTGGCCTTAGAGCAGTGCCTCGGTGTTCGGAGTGCTGGGATGCCCTGACGCAGAGCACAGAGTGGGACCTCTCTTCAACGCTGAGTCGTGCGGAGAGAAGGGAACAAAAGGAGTGTCTCCGCTGCGAGCTCTGTGGCATGCTAAGTGCCATAACACTGCAGGACCATCGACATTCACGCTTTCTTAGAGGACCTTGGAGAGGAGAGGCAGGAGGGTGACATTGGCATTATGTGGGCTGTGAGCAGGGGGTTGGGTAGCAGAGATCCCTGGGGGATCAGAAAAGCACGAACATGGACGATATCCCATTGGTTTTTGGAATGGCTTAGTCCCTTCAGGCTGCGATAACAAAACACCACAGACTGGGTGGCTTATAAACACTTAGAGATAACAGAAATGTATTTCTGGTGGTTCTGGAGGCTGGGAAGTCCAAGATCGAGGCCCTGGCAGATCTGGTGTCTGGCGAGGGCTGCGTCCTTGTAGGTGAAAGTGTTCTCAGTGAAATCTCACAGGGCAGAAGGAGTGAGGATCTCTCTGGGGCCTCATCTTATCAGGGCACTAATCCCACTCATGAGGACTCTGCCCGCATGACCTAATCACCCCCCCAAAGGCCCCACCTCCTAATTCCATCACCTTGTGGGGTAGGATTTCAACATATGAATTTTGTGGGGACACAAACTTACATAGCAGGGGAATTCATTCATTAGCATATATGAGGCATCTTCTAGAAATTCCTAGACATAACTGAGGAAGTTTTGAGAGGTATTGGAGGTTTTATCATAGAGGGTGAGGGAAAGTGGCAAAAATAATCTTACTGTGAACATGATCACTGATCAAGCCCGGTCTGACTTAGCTTGAGGAAACAGGTGTCACCATCATCATATGTGTGACTCAGGAAACTGCAAAGAACAAAATCACACAGGATGAATATCAGTGATCCTTGGCTCTGCTCTCCCCTTACTAATTGGAGACTTTAATCAGGGAGGGGCTGTCACGTTTTGGAGACCGTCTCCATGCTATCACACGTGCTGGGTATAGAAATTCTAGGCTATTCCACTTGTACTTCTTCCATGAACAGAGAAGGCTTTATTGCTTTCTTCAAAGGTTTAAGATGAGGCTAGCAGCTCTTTGAGTCATTACAAGGGGTCTGTGATAATCTTGAAAGACTTTGAGGTTAACAGTGCAAAATACTTGGGGACACTTGACCAAGATTTTGGTGTTACTTCTTATGAAGGATTAGTGTTCACCAAGGATTATGCCAAACAGTCTACCGTGTTCCCATGTTCTACAGTTTCATTTAGTTTTGTGGTCATTAAGAGTCAATTTCAGGGCACTCGGCATAGTTTCTAGCCTCTGACTTTGTTAGAACTGTTAACAGGTAAGCTGTACGTATGTAAGCAAGATAGTGGGGAACTGGTTTCAGGAATGACAGTGTGATCATGTCAGATAAGACAGTGGTCGGGAAGTTGTGTTGAAAGCTTGCGTATGGTACAATTTCCATAAGCAGTTTCTCATAAGGCATTCATCAATTTGTTATTCCTCCCTGCTAATCCTTCAGGCTTCACCAACCTGGAGAGCAAAACAATCTGCAGAGGTGACACATTATAAGTCAGGGTATTCGACAGTAGATGGATGAAGCCATTCAGATTCGTGAGACCGTCGACAAGCAGACAGAGCTAAGTACTGAGCAGCTGTCCCAGCACTGCATGTGAAACCACACATGTAAGAAGGCATGAAAGGGCAAAGTAGTTAATCCCAGTGGGGCAGCAGGTGGCTGCTTTTAACTCTCACTGCAGCAAGGGAAGGGGGTCGGGGTGGAGAGAGAGGGGAGTTTCATAGTGGGAGACAGGGCATAACCATAGAAAAAATGAGCTCTCTGCGATGGGGGAGATTTTTAGGCTGCACTCAGAATTAAAGGCCATTACACCATCTGAGGATGCTCAGAGGTTGTGCAGAGTGAGGGCCAATAATAGAGTCCTTTGGCATGGGAGGGGAACTACCCACAGAGCATTTCTTACATTTCTTGGTTTTGTGAAAGGCAAACAGAGACAGAAATCACTAGAGCAATAAAAATGCTCTTAATGTTTTTGAGGCACAAAGCCGGTAGAAAGAATTTTGAGAAGTTGCAAGCAGCAATTGTGAGCACTTTGAAACCAGAAGCAAATGGACCACTGTGGGGCACGTGGGGAAAGCACCTCTGTCCACCAGGCTGCCGAGCCAGACCGGGAGAAGCCACCTTGATGCCTTCCATGTCCTCCCCTCCCCTCCAAATAGGTTGTCTCCATGTTTTTCTCTTAGGAACTACGTTGCTATGGACAATTTCTACACGCCTTCTGGTGTATATGAGCAAGCATTTCATAAGATAATGCCAAATTGCTTTCAAAAGTGATTGAGCTAACATAATCTGATGCAATGTATGAATCTCGGATTAAAAAAAACTGTAAAAGACGTATTTGGGACAATTAGGGGTGTTTGAATACAGAATGAATATTGGGTAACATCGTGGAGTTACCGTTAATTAAGGAAATGTGAATGGTATTGAAGTTATGTATGAAAATGTCCTTTCCTTATTCTTTCTTAAGAGTAGTTAGGAGTGAAGTGCCAAGATAGCTGCAGTTCATTTTCAAATGGCTCAGCAAAACTGTGGCTATATGGAGAGACAGAGAGAGAGAGAGAGAGAGAGAGAGAGAGAGATTTGCAAATGTGACAAAATGTTGGTGAAGTACATATGTGTGTGTAAATTTTTGTTTTCAAGATAAAAAAATTGTGAAAAGAAAAGAAAAAATGGTCGAACCAGTTAGGGTCAAGTTCGACCACTCCAGGTATTTCAAACAGAGGGAATTTAATACAAGGAATTGGTTTCGAAGGCATTGGGAAGGGTGGAAGGGCAGAAGGAAGAAGGTGGGACTGGAGGACTCCAAAGGAAGCTGCAGTGATCCCCAGAAATCAGCAGCTGTCAGTGCCCGTGAGCTCAGCCCACAAGCCTGTGCTTGCTGCTGTGGGACATGACCGCAGCGGGCTCTGGGGCCACCGAGGAGGCACCGCCTCAAGCAGTACAGGCACTGGTAAAGGAGGTGCTGCTGCTGCCCAGGCTGCTGGCTGCCAGCTCCCCTCCCCGCCATGGCCAGCTTCATCAGCAACGGCCAGCCAGGGTGAGAGCCGGGAGCAGAACGCTTCCCTCTTCCTCCCGCCTTCGAATCCCCACCTGTGCCTTCCACTGGCAGAACCTCCCAGGGAGCCAGCAGGCAAGGGGTCCTGGGAAATGCAGTCTGCAGAGTCCAGACCCTGGCAGTACGGAGTGTGGAGAGAGGAGGTGGCACCACTCGGGGACATTAGGTAACAACAGACCCACACCCCACCAGCAGCAAGCAACACATCTTTGCTAGCACTTGCTGCGTCTGAGTTTTTGACTTTTGAATGCACGGGGGTTAAGTGGTAGTAATATTATACTGTAGTTTTAATTTGTATTTTGACTCAACCTTTACGGCTAGCTCATGTGTTTCCTCCTTGGTGAAGCTATTTCTGACTCTACATAACGACCTTCTCCTGCTGAACTCTGTCATTGTACTCTGGACTTCCACATTGCACCCGTTGCAGTTAGCCATTACATATCTGCTTGTGAGATTCTTGATTATTATCCTTGTACTCCACCACCATGTAGATTCCACAAGGGCAGGATGTGTCCCTTGTTTTCTGTTGTATTCCTGGTGCCCAGCACATGACCAGCACATAGTAGGTGTTCAATGTACATATTGAATGGATGAATGGAGACAGGTCACCTATGATACCAACCCTGTGTGCTATGGGAGGAAGGTCTGGACTGGGCTGATGAGGGACATCACTTAGGCATCCTACTAAGAGCTACACTAGTCCCTGAGGGGGATGGTGGTTAATGCCAGAACCCCAAGGAGTTATGCCATTCTTTATAATTTATATATATATTTATTTATTTATGATTTGTTGTAAATATTGACTGTTTACAAACTGTATATAATTCCTTCTGAGTTAGGGATTCATCCACAGTCAGTGAATTATGAACTCCAGAATAAAAAGCAGGCCTCCAGATCGGGTTTGGTAGAGAGAGCTACCTGAACTGGAGCCAATGAATGGTGATTGGCCAAACATCCTGGTTTTCCCAGGACTGACCAGTTTCCCAGGAAGAGGGACTTTTATGTTAAAACCAGGCAACTGTGGGCAAACTGAGGGATGAGTTGGTCACCCTAGCCAAATGACATTTGCAGTCACCACCCTGGGCCCCAAATGAGAAGTCCAGAAATTCTCGCCCTTTAAGGAATGGGATCTACCCCTTGCAGGACGCATTAACTCTTCCATAGAACTGGTGACGGTATTAAAGATGTAAGTTAATTTTAAGAGGCCTGACCAGGTATTTGTGCATGTATGCAATTTGGGTTTTTTTAAAAAAATTGTATCTTCTAATATTTATAGGTGATGTGACTGAAGTAGTCAATAATTTTTAATGAATAACAGTAAATATATCAGAGGAGAAGCAAAAACTTCCCTAAAGAAAGAAATGAGACCAGTAGTAAAGAGACAGCCACAAGGGCAGTGAAGGTTTTGGCCACTTTGGGTGTGGGTGACGCAGTAGCTGCATAGTGTGCTCTGGGCAGGGCATAGGTCTCTGTCACTTGGGGGCCAAGCCCATCTTTAGCACCAAGAAAAGAAGCCATTGCTCGAGAGATGTGACACTTGTGCCCGTCAACGTGTGCAGACATGGGCCAAGGAGGCAGTAATGGCTTGAGTTTCCAGAAAGCAGCCTCGGGCTCTAGAGTTGATCTCCAGAATGCCAACTCCCTTGAGTGGTGGCTGCATTTAAGGAGGGGGGGAATCCAGAGGCTTTGGGAGATGATATTGTGAAGTGGCATTTATGGATTTTGTAGAACATCCAGTTGACTCCATGGATGACCATTTATTAGCCTGGTGGCAAATACTGCAGGGCTCAGCCTCCTCTTCCTCTATGAAACTCTCCTCCCCTGACTTCTGTTAACTCCCCTCCTGCCTGGTTGTATTCTCCTTTTCTGGCTGCTCTTTTTTATGATTATGTAATTTCACTGTGGTTAAAAAACACATAATGTAAGATCTGCCCTCGTAACAAATTTTTAAGTTTACAGTATGGTATAGGTGACTCTAAGCACAATCTCGTACAGCAGGTGTCTAGAACTTGCGTGACTGACACTCTGGGCCCATTGAGCAGCAGTTCTCCATGTCCCCTTTCCTAGCCCCTGGAAACCAGCATTCTACTTTCTATTTTCTGTTGCTCTTTCTTGTCCTTTTCAAGGCTCCATTTCATCCCAAGGGGACTGTCCTTGTCCTCGGGGCCATCGTGTCCCTACTTCTCCTCTTCTCACTAAGCACATTCTTCCCAGGTGACCTCGTTATAGTATCATTCCTAGTAGCAAAAACATAATTTTGAAACAACTCAAGGATCCAACAGTACAGGATTGGTTAAATATGAGTTATTTTTTTAATGGAATACTACGCATCATTTGGTGAAAACTGCACTGCACGTTTATTGACGTAGAGAGATGTTCATGGTATTGCTTAGTTAATAAACCATGTTACAATATTGCATATATAATGTGATCCTATTTGTGTAAAAAATAGATAAATATGCAGTGACATTCGAATGAATGTTCACCCCAGATATTAACAGTATTTATCTCTAGATGGTGGAATTATGTATGATTTAAGTCTTATTTCTTCTGCTTGTCAGCGATTTTTAGTTTTTCTATAAGGAACGTATATTTCTAGTGCAGTGAAAAAATATATATTGTAAGAAAAAAAAACTCTGTTAGGATATGAATCCCTGCCAGGCAGCTGACTGCGTACAGCTCTGGAATAAATATCCAACCAATCGTTTCAGGAGCGGAGTGAGCTCTGCTTCAGGGAAGGAGGCCATGCTCAGTTACTTACCAGTCCTGCTTAAGGGGGGGGGGGTTTCTTGTATTTTAATACAAGTCTTTTTCTTTTCCCTGGACACTTGTGCTACAGAGCAGTGATAAACAGATCGAGGTCTGACAATCAGACCTTAAATCTGGCATGATTTTATTCTTGCAACTGTTGTAAAGTGCTCATCTCCCTGCAAACCATAGGAATGCTTTCAATCCGTGAAAATGCAAAAGACATCAAAGCACTCATTTTGCACCGTCTGCCCCGCTCCTGGATGTGTGTAACATCTGGATGAGTGTTCTGCAAGCTGTAGGATCAATGATATTATTATTCTTCAAAAATTTTGAGAGGTCTTTTTTGATTCCCAAGGATGGCTATCGGTTGTGAAGCACTGACTCCATGGGGCGGCTCTAGAGATCTCGTCTCAATCCTCTTTACCACCCTGTGGGGTAGGCGATGGTCCGGTTTTACAGAGGAGACAGGCACAGAGAGGTGGAGCTACTTGCTCGAGGTCAGCTGGCAAGTGACAAGACAGGTTTCAGACCCTCCTGCCTGGCTCCTCACCCAGCACAGAAACTTGTCCGCGCCTCGTCCACCCCCAGACCCACACCGAAAATCTAGCCTGTATCTTGACAGCCAACCGTGTTTTTGAACTAAAACATGAGTGCCAGTTAAAACACCTGCCTTATTCTCCACATTTTACTCAGAAAGACTTCAGAGTTGAAGAATGCCACCGGAAGTAATGCTGAAAAAAGAATGTCCCTCAGTTTCTGAAGACTGGAAGCTTCTTAGAAGCTTTCCCCAAACAAAACAAACTACAGAAACATCAGAATTGCTGTCTAACCTTCCAAGGGATGACTGTGCAGAACATCACCCATGTGGACAAATAATTCCAAGTCTTTTTGTAAAAAAAAACAAGAGTTAATTTCTTTAAGATTCTATCACTGGGAGAGTCTGAATGGAATTCTTTAAAAATCCCTGGCTTACCCTCACATCTAATGGGGGTGGTGTGCACCGTCTGGGGACAGACACGCTTAAAGCTCTGACTCTGGCGGGGCAAAGGCAATATACGTAACCTAAACATTTGTACCCCTGTAATAGGCTGAAATAAAAAAAATAACAAAAATAAGAAAATAAAAAAAAAATCCCTGGCTTTTGAAATTGCTCTCACCACAAATGATAAGTATGCGAGGTAATACATACTTAATTCGCTTGACTTAGCCATTCCACAAAGGTACACATATTTCAAAACATCATGTTGTGCACGATAAATGTATACCATTTTTATTTGTCAAAATAAATTAAAAAAATAAGAAAATAAAAACCCCCTGCTTTGAGTCAGAGATATTGGGCTCTGTCTCTGTCTCGTGGTGTGACCTTGAATTCGTTACTTAACCTTTCTGAGTCTCAATTCATCACCTTGGAAGTGGGTTTTAGACAAACTTTATTAGATTGTTTTGAGGATTAAATGACCGGACACCCAGCCCGTAAATCTCTCCCCTCACCTGGCCTATAAAGTCATTCTTCGCAGAGGATGAGCTCGGAGAGTTGCTCAGACCGTCGAGCAGTTTTGCTCTTTAAATGGCTGATTAACTCGCAGAGGTAGTGTCTCCTAATGCAAGTTCTCTACGTGAAATGAGGTGCCAAGTTAACAACCCAGGAAAACAGAAGGCTTATGTTTTTCCGCATAATAAACTGTGAAGAAATGAGGAGGGCAAGCTTTCCAGCCTCTCTATTAGAGCCGGGCGCCCATAAAATCCATAATGTACACACCACATCTTTGAGCCCCTGTGCGGCTCTGGCTGAGAAATGGAATGCCAAGGATTATTCGGAAATTTCCTTGCACCTGTAGCTAAACTTTAAAATAGGCTTATTCAGTTTAGCACTCGCACATGAATCTGATTGTGTGCCAGGCACTGGGTATTGGGGGTGGGGTTGGAAGTAAATAAGACACAGAAATAAATGAGATCCGCCCGCCGTGTCCCACCTCGGCTCTCAGTCCCGGAGACTGTGGAAGCACAGGGGCACCCTCACTGGTCGGTGGCAGCGCAGGGCAGTGGGCTGCCCAGGGGACAGCTGTTTAGCTGATTTCCACACGGGAGAGTGGGGCTGAGGAACATCGAGGTTATCAACAGCAGCACCAGCCCCAGTGAGGCTCCCAAGTGGGCTTCCAGGTCATCATGCAGACAGAATGAGGGCGAAAGGCTCCTCCATCCTCCAGTGTTAGCCTAGTCCCAGCCTCGCACGTGCATGTCCAAGGAGCTGCCCAGACAGCACAGGGCTGGGGGACCACCCTGGGGACCTTATGCCCAGACCCAGTGCTGCACTTCCCCCGGCCCTAGCCTGCTATGAGACAGACCCTGAAGGGGAAACATGAGCCAGGCACCACCTCTGTCTTCCAGAAGCTTCCAGTCTAACGCAGTGTCTTAGTTCCCCAGGGCCGCCATCACCAACGAGCACAAGCTGGCTGGCTTAAAACAACAGAAATGGATTCTCTCATAGTTCAGGAGGCCAGAAGTCCAAAATGAAGGTGTGGGTGGGGCCAGGCTCCCTCTGAGACTTTGGTAGAATCCTTCTTGCCTCTCTCCTGCCTCAGGTGGCGGCCAGCAATCCTTAGTGCTCCGTGGCTTGCAGCTGTGGACCTCCAGCCTCCACCTCGGGCCTCACGTGGCCTCTCCCTGTGACTGCACATCGCCTGCCTGTGAGGCCGCCCACCAGCCACACTGGTTAAAAGGCCCACCCATGACTCCAGCAGGAATTCCTCTTGTCTAATGATGTCTGCAACAACCCTGTTGCCACACAAGGCCACATCCTGAAGTGCCAGGGATTAGGATTTCCATATATCCTCGTGGGGAACACAGTTCAAACCGCGACAGGGAGAGAAGGCAGGTGTACAAATGGGGGCCTTCTCCAGATATCCCCCAACCCCCGTGCCTCTTGTCCAGCTCTGTGTGACTTTGCTTCGAATGGCCTGTATTTGCAGAGAGGCCTGCCTGGGACTTTACGTCCTCAAGGGCAGCCCCAAGTCATTGTGTCCCACTTATTTGTATGGTTTAGATTCATCCATGTGGTATGATTTAATATTTTATTCCTTTTTATCCATAAGGGATAAAAAGGAATATCCATTTTATGGATATAATGCAACACATTTATCTATTTATTGGTGGATGAATATGTGAATGGTTTCCAGTGTTTGGCTATAATGAATAATGTAGAAATATACATTGTCTCTGTCCCCTTCCAAAAACCACATTTGCTATGGGCACACTGTGATTTTGCAGGTATTTCCATAAAGCAGCCAAAATGTAATTTATCAGATGAGCCATTTTTTAATAACAAAAGATGACTACTACATTTTCTTCCATTTTATGTGATTTCTTAAAATACCATAATAGAACTGTTTCCATTCCTTAGGTGTCCAGATAAATGTGACATTTCTGCTTTCACTTTTGAACACAGTGTAAGTGCAGCAAAGCTGTTGTAAAATAACAAAAGGTAAACTTAAGAAATAGGTAGACCTACATAAAGAAAATGCTAAAATTCACGAGACAACACAAAAAGACTACAGGAAGTAGACAGGCATATCACATCCATGGATAGGAAGACCAAAGATGTCTGTTTTTTTTTCCAGCTTATGACATAGGTATAAAATGATTCCAATTAAAACCCCAAAGGATTTTGGGGGGCAAAATTGAAAAACTCATTCAAAATAGATCAACAAGAATGATCAGGGAAGAAGAATCAAAATAATTTGAAAAAGAATGTTATCAATAACAAAGGAATGTTATATGTCATCGTATGTTAAAATGTTTTATAGAACGTACTTGGTCTCATTTGGGAAATCTCTAATTCTTGTTATCCTACTACCCAGGGTTAGGCAAAGATGATAATAAATATTTGAGCAGTGGTGTGGTGAAATAGGCATATAGCTTTTGCTTTTGGACGTTTGAATAAGGAAAAGTGAAGCATAGCTGGCTTCTGGCTGGGCTAAGATTTTTTTTCTTCACAAGGGTCAGGTTTATCCCAACACCATTCCTCTGTGCACGTCTTACTGTCCTTTAGGATGGTCCCTACTGAGTCCCTGGAAGTGACATGGAGCTTTTAATATTAATAAAGGGGCTCAGTATCTTTCCATTAGTGCCTTCTTTATAATGCTAGCATGTTCAGATTGGTTCCCAGAGCAGATGGATACTGAGAGCATTTAAATGACAGAAAAATAAGTGTATTATTGATACCTAGAGCAACAGACAGACTCAGTGAATCACTAGAGCTGCTTCCATAAGCATCCTTCATAATTTCTGGCTACTCATTTTCATATTAACTGGAATGAATTTCTTCTAAAATATAATAGGATGGAAGATGAGAGAGGAAAAATGGACTTATTGATGTAAGGGGAAACAATTCCTAACCGCCTCCCCACCCACCCCCTTGGAAGAATTAGGTAGCCTTTTAATTTAAAGTTCCAGCAGATGAATAATGTTGGTATTTCCCCAGGGTGACTTTGATTGGAATTTCCACCCAGCCCGAGATCACGTTTTTCATAGCTCCGCACCTGCAGGCTCCCTGGTCCCTCCTGGCTCTCCATCCCATCGTGCCGGTTGGGTCCAGGCCTCTGAGCTCCCATCAGAGCTGAAGATAAGAAGCTCTAACTAGCCCTGGACAGGGATGATGCAGCACTGTGACTTCAGGTATAAGATATTAATGCAGCTAGACACACACTTGGTGGAAATACTTATTTTTAGAACGATCCATAACATCTTTGTGACACCAGATCTTCACCCTCTCTGCCCCCCCAACCTCATTTCCAGGCTCTGCAGAAAATGCTAGGCTGGCTTCTTCCTGTCCTCCCGCCTGCGGTATAGACTTAGGTGTATATAAGAATGCATATTTATTTGTTTGACATTTATTTAACACATCTCTTCTGAGTGTGGCTATCGTAACATCTTCCCACAGCATTGATGCTTGATCAGTTCCAAATTCACATCTTCTACTCTGATCTCTCACCGTGTTTCTTTTTTTCTTAATTTTTAATTTCAGAACATTTAGGTTACATATATTGCCTTTGCTCCACCCCAGTCAGAGCTATGAGTGTGTCCATCCCCCAGAAAATGCACACCACACCCATTAGGTGTGAATATAGCATCTACCCAGAGGAAAAAAAGACATTCTATAAAAAAGACATCTGCACTTGAATGTTTATAGCAGCACAATTCACAATTGCAAAGATATGGAAACAACCCAAGTGCCTGTCAATACATGAGTGGATTGATAAAATGTGGTATATGGGGTGTACCATGGAGTACTACTCACCCACAAAAAACAATGGTGAACTAGCACCTCCCACCGTGTTTCAGACCTGAAGATCCCACTGCCTGTAGGACATCAATCCCCACCTATAGGAACCCAAATGCTTCTAAAACCAAACTTGCTCGCTTGCTGCCTCCCAACCTCCTCTGTGTCTATCTCAGTGAAACTCCTCTTCCCCAGGTTTCCAAGCCAGAGATCTGCAAGTCAACCTAAAATCCCCTTTATACCTAACCTCTTATATCCACGTCACAAAGACCTGATTATTACACCTGCACAGTTGTTCTCAGTCCCATCCAGCTTTTTCATCTTTATCACCACCAGCGTGTCACCTGGGAAACACTTGTGATGCCTTGCCTGGAATATACTAACTGCCACCTAACTGACCTTCTTCTTTTCATTTGTCCTTTCAACCTACGATCAATCTTGTTTCCAGGACGGTCCCCCTAAAATGCAAATGATTGCATCATTGCCCTACTTGAATCCTCCAGCAGCCCGATGTTGGCAGGGCAAAGGGCCCGTCCCCTGAGTGTGCCATGCACGTCCCTCCCTGAGCAGCCTCTCGCCTACCTTCCCGGACGATGGTTTCACCACTCTGCATTCACAACGCCCTTTCTGGACATACTGCATTACCTCCAGGCCTCCAAATCAGCTTTGCTTTTTTACACTTTGGAGTGGCCTTGGCACTGTAAATGGAGTGGCCTTGCCACCGTATCTGTCTGGTGAATTCCTATCCGCTCTTCCGCATTCAGCTGAAACATCACAGCCTCTCAGGAGCCTTCTCTGCCCTTCCAAGGCAGAATGAGCTCTTCCCTCTCTTTGTCCGGTAACGTCCTGTTGTCAGGTGTCGGCAGAGCCAGAGTGGGTGTGCTGCAGCCTGGCAGGCAGGCTGTGTCCTCTGTGCTGTCCCACCTCCTCAAGACCTGGGATGCAGGTGGTGTTTGGCTAAGTTAGATGGGCTCCTGGGAGCCTGTCTGCTGACCCTGGGGTCCCTAGTTCCCCCACTGTTATTCAGCTTGGGGGAAGATGACCTTGAGGGTTGTGCATTACACAAAGATGTGAATATCCTTGGCTTTTGCAGAAGATAGGATACCAACTTGCACAATGCACTAACAGCTCCACCACCACGTGAGCTGATTCCAAAAATGAATTTGATTTTATTTTTGGGTATGTTGTGTATTTTTCGAGGAAACAGTGGCCATTCCCTGGCCTTCAGTCTGGGGTAAAAGACGCGTGGTCAGGGGTTTCCCCATCTCTACCTTGACACATCTGTCATAATCCTTGCACTGTTGGATTATCATTTTGCCTGTATTCCTTGAGAACGTGGACCCTCTCATACTAGTCTTTATAGCCCCCAAATGTAGGCACACTGCTCCGTACATTACAGGATGCTCAATAAGGCTTGTCTTATTATATAATTATAATAAACTAACATGGTTTCTCTCTTATGCCAACATCCATAGCCTTTACTATGTTGCTCTTAATATTCAAGCGGCCCTGAGGTTAGAACCGTAAGATTTCTCCTGAATTTCTACCTACACATTACTTGGGTATCACTTCATCATAACTGGTCTTCTAAGAGACACAGTGAGAAAACGACAAACGCGCGTGTCTTGGGCACGTGTGATAATTCCGTGACTGGCCGCTAGTCGATGTTGTAGTTACACGTGAAAGCCACCAGATGGCTTAAGGAAATGGATTTATTTCCAATCGAGACTTTTAGCTTAGCAATCTGGGATGAAAAACGCAGTGCTGGGAGAGGAATGAGAAGGCTCTCCTTAGTGAATCCTAAGTAACCAACAAAACGCACTTACCAGTGTCACCTGACTTCAGCAACGGGTGTGTAGAGGTTTTGCAACCTTCAAAGGAAAACATTAAACGGTGTATTATTCTTCTACCTTCCGGTATCTACATGCTTTGAGAGTTACAGAATCGCTACTGAAATTCAATTGAATTCCACAAATATTTATGGAGTTAAATTAAACCTTCTGAGAGACTTACGCCACGTGAGGTACAGCTTACTAAGCACGGAAAAATGTATGATACACTCGAAGTAAAGATTGCCTTCCCTCTTTGTGTGCTAGTGCTGGTTACTGTTTCAAGGAGAAATGCTGGTGAAAAAATAATTGTGACCTAGAAAATTCCTGCATGTTAGCTGCAGGCAGAATGGGTGAAAAGCAAGCAAATAAGCAAAAAAACAAAACAAAGCAAAGCAACATCCTAAAGAACTATGATAGTTCTGAATCAAATGTATTTTATATGGCATTTGGATATTAAAATCAGAGTTGGAACCATTAGATTAGCTTAAAAAGTTTTAATGAGGTAATTTAAAAATAAATCCATGTAGAAAAAGATCTGAAAGGATATACACCATTGGTAGAATATGTTCAAGTGGCTTTTTTATTTTTTACTCTAGATACTGTGAACCGTGTGAAGGTTTTGGAACAAGCCCATGTTTATTTATTATTTTGGAATGCAAAGAATGAAATGTTAACCTAGTTAAAGATAATTCCACTCATTTATTTGACAAATATGCTAGGAGTGGGTACCCCTAGCTCAAGATAGAGCCATGAATCAGAGATCTAATTTCTAATTCTATTAACATCGAGATGGCAAATTTGTTAACCTTTTTAGACCATTAAAAATCAGATTAATCTGCTTTTTAAAATATATATTAAAGAGGACTTTAGAAATGTTCAATATCAGTGGGCATGCTGGCTCATGCCTGTAATCCTAGCACTTCGGGAGGCTGAGGTGAGAGGATTGCTTGAGGCCAGGAGTTCAAGACCAGCCTGGGCAATAGCCACACCCCTGTCTCTACAAAAAGAAATATTCAATATCAGATCATTTTTAAACTTCTGAAAAAAAGTTGAAGTAAGTGTAAAGGAATTCAGAAAAGATTCGTCCATAATGCTGAAGGCATAACATATTTTTATTATTGTGTTAGTGCATAATTATTGGTTAGCGATTTAAAAATATTTATTCAATAATGAAAATTGAATAAAAGAAACCCAATAAATAGGGAACTAGCCCTTTATCAAACATAAACTAAAATTGGACAATTAACTTTTTTTTCAAAATATTAAGGGCATAGAGGTGTTTTTGTTACATGGGTGAATTGTATCATGCTGAAGTCAGGACTTTTAGTATGCCTGTCATCAGAATAGTGTTGATTGCACCTGATAGGTCAGTTTTTTCCCTTTCCCTCCCTCCCATACTCCCCCCCTTTTGGTTTCCATTGTCCTTTCCATCTCTTCGTGCCCGTGTGTGCCACTTACTAGTGAGAACATGGGGTGTTTGTTTTCCCATCCCTGAGATACTTCACTTAGGATAATGGTCTCCAGTTTCATCCAAGCTGCTGCAGATGACATGATTTCATTCCTTTCTATGGCTGAGAAGTACTCCATGGTATATATACCGCATTTTCTTTACCCACTCATCAACTGATGGGCACTTACGTTGATTCCGTATCTTTGCTATTGTGAATTGTGCGGCGATAAACATTCAGTGCAAGTGTCTTTTTGATAAAAGGTTTCCGGTGGTGGAGCTCCCACGAGGAGGTAGCACGCATGGGAGGCTCACTTGAGCATTCAGCCAGAGAGTCTGCAAGGGACACCTGCCACACAGAGGCTCCTGTGCCATTGGCTGTGAACTTGAGAAGCCGGCAGAGCAACCTACAGAGACTCACAGTGGCTGTCCAGTTGAAGAAAGCCTTGTTCCCTTTCTTCTATCCTTCTTCTCTGGCCCAGATCCCAGAAAATGGAGAAGAAGGAAGGAAAAGGCAATCCCTTTCCTCTTCATGTCTTTTGGGAGGGGAGCAGGGTCTGTGCTGGGCTGGGAGTTGGGAAGGGAGTAAATATTAGACACGAGTGAAGTCTCTAAGCATGTGCCAAACTGGACTTCATTTTTAATAACTGGAAATGAGCAGAAAGCTGAGGGACACCCCCTAGACATTTGTAAGGGGTGGGGTGATTTGACCTACAATAGGAGGTAGTTTATGTTTTCTCCTTTATACTTGCAACTTGCTCAAAGAATGATACAATTTTTATGATAAGAAAAAAGGCAGTTCACTGTGCTTACATGCCCTGAGTTCAGGCTATTTAATAAATGAACTATGAAAAACAGCTCTATTATTTTTTTATGAGTTAAATAATACATGCTTATTATTAAAGAGGAATGAAGATGAAGTGAGAATTACCTGTACTTCTACCATCCAGGATAACTACTGTTAATATCCTGGATATATCCCTTCAGACTTTTTTTTCTATTATCTTTCTCTTGTACACATCTATACATGACACATGAACAGTTAAAATAATAAAACCCTAAAATAACTGCATTTTGTTAAAGTAACATGTTGAAGAAAAAAAAAGATATAAATGTATTCTGGCTGCAAAAACGTCCCCTAGAAAGGTAGGATTAACAGACTGAGTTGTCTTGGTACAGGTAGTTAATTGAATTATCATTGATAACTATTAGTCAAATAAATGTTATCTGATAATTAAGCTTTAAAAGAATCAAGCTAAAGCATCTTTAAATGAGATGATATCGTACCATTCACTGTTCCATTCATTCAACACACAACTTACTGAGAGTGTACCATGTGCCTACCGGTATTGTTTCGTGCATTAAGAATCTGACAGTCTAAGTTATTAAACCTGGATGACTTTCTGATACGCCTTTGGACTCTAGGTGAACCTGATGAACTACCTACTAAGTGACAGGTCTCCCAACTGCCCTCTCAGCTTAAAAAATTGATGATTCAGTGAATTTAGAGAACTGTGATTTCTCCCTTCTGCCCTCTGGACTTCACAGATGAGAAAAACGAGAGGTAGAAAATAACTTGTCAAAGGTCACAGAACTAGTTAATTTGAAACTAGATTACAATCCAGGCCCCTGCTTGTATACTCATTCACCTTGCCATTTGTTCGTTTACTCAACAAATGCATATTAAGTCTTCTACAATGGCAGTCCAGTGCTCTGGGCTTGTAATGTCTTTATAATGAAGACAATAATAATAACCCACAGCTGTTAGGCATTAGGCAGTATATTAAGTGTATTCACTCAGATTATCTTGTTTCATGGATATACATTTTTAGTAGGTAGTTAGAGAAGAAAAAGATACTGTTGACAAATTATAGTGTTTATAAAAATAAATCCTACATGCATCCTTTGGTGGGGGGGGTGTCTCTGTGACGTGAGTCTGAGTGTGTGTGTGTGTGTGTGTGTGTGTGTGTGAAGGAGTTTAATTTGTGTACTAACCTCAGAACACTCAGATAACAAAATAAGAGACAAGGAGTGCGTCAAGCCCACTAGACATCCTGAAGAATTAATGAGAAAGATGTAGGGACTTTTACAGTTGGCTTGGGAGATGCCACAAGTGATTCGTTTGTTCACTCAGCCAGTATTGACTCAGTGCTTACTATGTGCCCAGCACAGAGTAGTAGGCACTTGGGATATGACAATAAGCAAAATATGGGCACAGTCCCTGCCTGAGTGAAGCTGACTGTCCAGCAGAGGAGATGGATTTCAACCACACCAATTATTGTATATAATAATCACAGCGAACCTGTGCCAAGGGCTTCCTATGTGTGTCAGGCGCTATTCTAGGCACTTTCCCTGTATTAATTTATTTAATCTTCACCAGGAAAAAAATGAAAACAAAAAGGAAAAAGCCCTGTGAGGTTGGTGTTACTATTATCTTTCTGATGGGAGCTCTGAAGCAAAGGTTCATGATGATATGAGGTCATTTGTCGGCAGGGTATTCACCAAGCGGTTGGGTATGGGTGAGTTGTTACTAGTAGGCAGGCCGTGAAAGATGAACGTTTATTAAGTACTTACTGCCTCCTATGTGTCAAAATCTGCACAGGACTGAACCCTGTCCCAGAACTGTTCTCTGACCCAGCTTGGGGGTTCTCCTCCTGGGCTCCTCAGAGAGGAGTTCAGAGATAAAGTGCACGAAGCTACTATGGGGAAGTCTGATTAAAGGAGGAGGAACCTGGGCCCCAGGGAGTGACAGAAGCATGGAGCCAGTGGTGTCAGGTACTTTGATGGTGGCAGTGAGAGGACACTGGTGACAGCTGAGGCAGACTCACAAGTCACCTGGGACCCTGCTGGGGAGAAAGCTCAGAGCTGTCTCTTCTTGGACACTTCCAAAGGCCCTGGGCATGGAACGGTGTGAGTTACACACTTGAAAGTTTCCCTGCACATTCTCTTACATCGTCTTTGACGTTTTTCAGGTTTCCAAATATTCAACCTGTCACTGTCTGTGTCATCTGCCGAGCACCGCTGCCACTCACAATTTTAAGATTCCTGCCGGGGGGTTTTCATTTTTCATCTTAGCCATTTGGGCTGTTGCTTCCTGTGCCTGACCCTCTCTGCAGCTTCTGATCTGATTCAATAATGGGCTTGGTCTAGCTCAGGAAGATGAACTATTAAAAATCAGAGCTTAATTTAATTTGACATGTAGATTTAAAAAAAAGTTATTTAAAGTTTTAGTTGTAATCCTGGAAACTCATAGATGACTGCAAAGAGGTTTTCAATTATATAGGTTTTGGAATCCAGGTTTTGAGGGTTCGACAGATTCTATCAGGTGCTATTGGATATACTGCATTTCCTAGCTCTGTACATGGGATGTTCCAATCTCTTCATATTCAGCAACGATAGCTTTAGATAAATTAACACTGAGCAAAGTTTTAGTTTTGGATTCAGTGTGCAACCTGGGATGAGTGAAGGCAGTTGAGAACAGTCGTTAGACTCTGGGGGCTCTGAAGGCTGTTTATCGAGAGCTAGGCTAGCTGGTGGGGGCTCAGCTAGAACAGTGAGTCTCAAAGTTTGCTGCCTGGGCCAGCAGTGCCAGCATCACCTGGGAATTTGTTAGAAATGCTAAGTCTTGGGCTTCACCCAAATGACTGAAGCAGATGTGCTGGGTTGGGGCCCAGCAATCTGTGTTTTAATAAGCCTTCCATGTAATTCTGATGTATGCTGAAGTTTGAGAACCACGGAGCTACTCAAAACCAGAGTGACCTAAACAAAATAGAAGTTCATTTCTTACTACTTGTCTTAGTCTGTCAGGCTGCTATAACAGAGTATCATAGATTGGGTGCTTTATAAACAACAGAAATTTCTTTCCCACAGTTCTGGAGGCTGGGAAGTCCACAATCAAGGTATTGACAGATTCTGTGCCTGGTGAGGACTTGCTTCCTGGTTCAGAGATGGCAGCTTCTCGCTGTGTCCTCACCTGGTGGAAGGGGCAAGGGAGCTCTCTGGCCTCTCTTTTATAAAGGCCCTAATCTCATTTGCGGGGGCTCCACCCTCATGATCTAATCACCCCCAAAGACCCCCCCACCTCCAAATACCATCACATTGGGGTTAGGTTTCAACATATGAATTTTGGGGGTACACATTCGGTCTATAGCACTAATGTATTAGTCCATGCATCAGCAGCCTAGGGGTGACATGGCAGCTCCATGATGTCAATGACCCTAGTTCACTCTATCTAGTCACTCTGCTACCCTCAAAATGCAGCTCCCATCTCAGGGTCTGCAGTGGTTCCTGAGTTTGAATTGTCTTCCCCACATTTCAGCCAGCGGGAGAGGAGAAGGGTCAGGAGAGTGTACCTTGTCCTTCCAAGGTCATGGTCTGGGAATTGCACATATTATGTCTGCTTCCATCCCATTGACCATAACCTAGTCACACGGTCACACCTAGTCACATGGTCACCTCTAGTCATCTTTATTGGGTAGCATGGACCCAATTACAACCTGGTGGTTAGGGGGTTCTGTTACTAACTATAAAAGGGGGTGAATGGATATTGGGAATCAACTGGTAATGTCTTGGGGAGTTCTCTGAAGGGAATTTTATCTTTCACTCAAATCATTCCATTCTGTTTTCCATTCAGATCCAAATTTCTAAGTAAGTGTTTAAGAGCAGAGGAATTTTTAAATGAAGATCCAGTTAACTCATTTTTTAATAAAGGAAAATGATCTTGAACTTGGGAGTTGGAAAAACTTGGATTTGAATTCAGGCTTTTCTCCTTATTAGGTAGCTCTGCTAGCTTGGTTACCTCTCTGAGCCTGAATGTGCTCATCTACAAAATTGTCAAAATTGAGTCAGAGTGAAGGTTAGAAATAATGCATGTGAATCTCCTAACATGCTGCTGGAGAGTAATAGGTGCTCAGCAATAAGTAACAATGGCTGTTCTTATTTCTATGTTTCCCTTAAAATTTAGCAAAATAATCCATGACATGAATTAAAATGTGTAAGGCAGCTTTGTATCTTCTGCAGTTAGACCATAAATAAGGCCACTTGGTTTTAAGTATGCAAATGGAAGTGTCATATTAAGCTTTCTATTTATTCATTTATAAGGGTGTCTCATTACCTAATTTAATGGCTTTTTATGAAAAAGTCAAAAAAAGCCTTATCTCAGTTTGAGTATGCCAAGGCATTCCTGCAGTTTTTATGGTTTAATAAAGAATAGAGATAAGAGCTGGAATGCTTCTTGGAGGGGAAAGAAATCTATCTTTTTGCACAGTTTGTCTTTGAGTTCATGCTCCATGTGTTGACAGCTCTTTTTTAGTTTTGATGCATGGCCCTCTATGTGTATGACCTGCAACACTAGAGGTTGAGAATCGAGCTTTCCTTCTGTAAAAACTCTGCAGGCCTGTGTCCAGGACTACACTAGGGTCTGCCTCGTGTAGTGTTGTGGTTGGCTGGCTGTGGGATGCATCTCCCTTGCACTGGGAGTCCTCGGACAAGGCCTTGCTCTTCCATGTGTATGATCAAGTTGGCACCTTGCACAGGGCATGAACTTTATAATTATTTACTAAACAAATGCAAGTTTCAGCAGAATCCATTTGCACTTGAGTTTTAGAATAAGTTTGCCTTTTTCAACAAAAAATCCTGCTGGAATTTTCATTGAGATTGTGTTGAATCTGTAGATCAATTTGGAGAGAACTGGCATGTAACAGGATTGAGTATTCAACCAAAGCATAATTGCAAAAATAACAAATCAAAGAAAGCAGTGTGTACTGGTTGAGGAATATGGACAAAAAAAAAAGAAAAACCTCAGTGCAGAGAAAGAGAGGGTTAGGTGGGTCATCTGAAGAAAAGAAGTCCTAGTGATGAAAACACCATCACTGAAGCATATTTAATTCTCTCCTCAAGAAACAAAAAACGTCAATGTCATAAGAAACCCCCATTTTATGAAAAGAAGCTTTGAAATAAATTAAGGTATATTTTTCTTTAAAAATGTTTATTTTTGTAATTATAACAGTAACAGTTCCATTGGAACACTTGAGAACACTGTAACAATGTAGAACATTTACAAAAGTTTAAACAAAATGAAATAGAATCCCACTACCCCCAACAACAAAACTGCAACATTGTTTTTATTTCTTTTAGTTTTCAAGTGCCTGTGTAAGTGGGAGTACTTGCATTTATACACATATAAATACTATGTATACACATACGTGTATTTTTCACTCTAAGTACATCTCAACATAAAACGTTCTTCAGCTCTTAGTTGTAGAGTATTTCTGACATGTTAAACTTCATACAATCAACTACAAAACACAGAAAAGGCAAATCAGTATGTATCAAAAGGCAGTAATAAAAAAATACAAAATATTTCCTTTGACATAATGACTTTCTCTTTTCAAATGCTTCACAGTGACCAGGCCCTCACAAGTCTAGAAGGGACACCTTGGGTGTTTTCAAGAAAGGCCTGTAGAACCTACTTGGCATAATCTCATAGCAAAAACAGAACAAAAGTAAGTTTAGGCACGATTTTGCCCAGGGGAAATCTAAATTACAAAATAAACGCTTTAATCTTTTAAATGTTGTATGTCTGGCAATACACTGTATTTTACAACATAATAGGGCTAATCCTCCTGTCCTTATTATACCTACAGCTCCTACCACATGAAAACAAAGCGGTAACTGAACCCACGGGAGGGTTGGGTCAAAGCCTTCTCCTTTCTGTGGAAGCTAATCTGAAGTTCCTTCCGTCACCTGAGACTATCCACCTACTTGGACAGAACATTCGTGTAAAACCAAAGTCTCACCTATATAACTCCCGCCTGGCTCTAACCACCTTACATTTAGTTTGAAAATTTGTCACAGGAACACGTTATCTCGTATGGTTTGAGAAACAAGAATGGTCCAACAGCATGCATTAAGTTCACCTGAACTGCATTAACAGTGATATTAGTGCCTCGCTCCCTTGTTTCCCCCCTGTAAAATGGGTTTAAAATATATTTATATGCGTGCATATATGTGTATACATGTAATACCGGGCACATCTTCCCTGTTCCGTGCTTTTTGAGACTGGTGCTTAGTTTTCACTTTGGATCCACGGGAAGGAAGCCTTCTGATGACCTGTCATTCTATCTAACGGCTGCAATGGAAAGTGACACGCATTTTCCCAGTTGTCCTCAAGGCAGGTCCTCTCACGCCTTACTGGGCACACTGAGCCACGGCCGAGGAGGTGGCGACCGCGTCGAACTCTGACCTCAAACGCGGCACCGCGAGGCTCGGCACGATTTTTTGGCCCCAGCCGCTTCACGTATTTCGCGCGTTGAGCGCGCTCGCTCCCCGCGGGGGCACTCCGGCTCCCCGGGCGCCGCACCGGACCGCGCGCCCCTCGGGGCAAGGACACGCCCTCGGGGACCGCCCGTCGGGCCGCGGCCTCGCGCAACCCCGGTCCCGGGCGGTCGCCGCCCGCTCGAGCGCCCGCCCACGCGGCCCGGCCCCCGGCGCCCGCACATGCTCTCGGCCAACAGGAGGGCCCGCCAGCTCCCCCACAGCCTCCTTCTCGTCGCCAGGATGGGCGAGTCGGCCTCCAAGATCGTCAGCCCCCAAGAGGCCCTGCCAGGGCGGAAGGAGCCCACCCTCGTAGCCGGTAAGTCCGGGGCACGCCGAGGGCGCGGGCGCGGCCACTGCGCATGCGCGCCAGCCCGGTGGCCGCGCGTCCCCCGCCTGCCCGGAAGGAAGCGGCGGGCGGGTGGGTCGGAGTCTGCGCAGGCGCGAGGGGGCGCCGGCTGGGGCGCGGGGGCGTCCGCGGCGCTGCGGTGGGTCCCCGGCTCCTCTCGCTCTTTGTTTAGCTTCTCACCGCCCAAAACAAAACTGAACCCGTTGAAGGGATCGCGTGCGTGGGTCTAGCTCACCTGGAGGCAGCTACCCCGGCGGCCTGGCGCTGTGGGCGGGGAAGGCGCCGTGGGGGCGTCCGCCCTTCCTCGGCCGTGCGCCGCCCGCCGGTCCCCCTGGCACCGGGCGCTGGGGTCCCGCCGCCTGCAGCGGTGCTGCCCTGGGTGTTACGCCCGGAAGCTCCGGAAGGAGACAGAACGTTGAAAACTTCAGTTGTGAAATTGCATCTCAGGCCGGTGTTCCGGCTGCAATAATTGTCCGCAGTCTCCCAGTGTCCTGCGGACTGCCTGGCTGTCCCCCCCTCGCCAGGACTGTCCCCCCGACCCCGCGCTCCCCGGGCTCCGTGCGTGATCAGTCGTGCGGAGCGGTCCGTTTAGAGCAGCGTTTCTCAAACTTCCGAAACTTTTTAGTCTTTCTCAGACCGATGTTTTGGGAAAGTACAATAACAGTAGGATACTAGAATAATGATCACGTGCTTGGATGCCTCTTAATGTTAGACTGCTGTAAAGTGTTCAAAAGCTTACTCTCAATTTTTGTCGCAGACAGCACGGGTCCACCAGTAGGAGGATCATAGTTTGAGTAGTGTTGCCTTAGGGCTTCTCTAAGAGTTTTTCCCCCGTCACCTGGGAACGTCCCCACCCCTGACTACAGAATCAGAGACTCTTCGTGGGGGGAGCCCAACAATCTGTCTTTAAAGCAAGCCCTCCAGGTGATTTTAATGCACCGTGGGCTATAGTTTTTAAACTATTGCCTTAGAGTTGTTGGAAGATTAAGTGTTGGTTAATCTTTTACATATGGCTCGATGCCAAAGAAATCCAGCATTAAAAAATTTCCTAAGAATTCTATTTTTCTTTTCCTTAAAGAATTGTTGGGTATAGGAGGAGATCATATTGAGGGTTTGTCGTATCATAGAATATTCGGTATGAGATTAGAGAAGGTGTTTTGGATTAGAGGCAGTCTGGAAACCGTGTGACCTGTTTCTTATTCACCTGGTTAGCAGTTTCTATTCCCTGTGTCCCCCGTTGTTTCACCTCCAACTCGTCCCCAGCCTTAAAAGTTTATTTTATTTTTGGCTCAAATTCAGAAATTGAGTTTTGAAAAAAGTCCAGATTATCTTTAAAAGTATGTAATGTATAACCAGATTGTCTAAAGCTATAAATTTATCTTAAAAATTCTTTCACAATCCAGTACTCATAAATGGACATTTAGAAGCAATGCTTTCTAAATGCCGAACTTCCTTAGCTTGTACTATAATTCCTCTTCACACACTACAATGTCTTCTCTGTGCCCTCACATACACCAAAAAAATGAAGAATCCCAAAACTCTTGATCATATTTCCAAACTGGTTCAAGATCAAGATTAACCAAAATTTAGTTTGGCTTTGTCTTAACCAAAGTCTTCCTAATCAGTTTCCTAGCATATAGATGACATTTTTGGTAAAAGATTAACAAACATTTCAGAAATGAGCCAAAAATTTCATCTGCACATGATTAGTTTAACTGCAAAACCTCAGGACCTGGTTCCTTTCCAGGTTCTTCTGTCTTTTCATATAGCTGTGACTGTTTTTCGTACACTGACACATCTCTGTATCTGGGCCAGTAAACTACTTTTTTCTCTTTTTTGGTGTAGGGCCAAGCCTGCAATGCATATGTCCTTATTGTTTGTCTGGTGTAACTTTTTCCCCCAAAAGTATTTAAATTTTAGATTGTGGCTGTTCCAATCTCCCCTCCTGGGTGTATTCCTGCCTTGACAGGTTGCTGAAAGTTCCGATTGGCCCCAGAAATGGGCAGTGTTAGCTCTTCAGTGGGTTTTGGTGGCTGTAAACTTGAAACTTAAGGACTTGATATTACTGTTTTGAAAGTTGAATCCATCTTCACTGCAACTTCCCTCCCGTTAAACAGCTCTTCACATCTCTATATTACCTCTATGTCTGTTGTTATTTGCACACTGACTCTCAAAAGTTCTGTGGCAAAAGCATCACCTTTTGACTTTAGAAGACAAGGCCTGTCTGTTCGGTGCCTTTTGCTTGGGCTAGTATCAAGTGTGCGCTATTGCCAAATATTTTTGGTGTTAAGGGTTATCATTTTAGCTTTAATCCTACTGTTTTCGTATTCTTAAGGACAATCCCACACTTTTATAAACTGTGGCCTAGTAATAGATCTCCACTTTGCAAGAAGGCAGGAGTCAAAGTTTCAAACTTTTAAAATGCTTAATTTCCCCCAGGCTACCTAAAATGGATCAAAACATGAATAGGCCTACTTTGGTGATTGGTGAAATCTGACACTACGCTGGACTGCCTCATTCGCACCGTGCTCTGTTGAGGTCAGGGGTGGCTTCTGGACAGCCCTAGCTGGCTGGTAGGGCACACAGCCATGTAGCTGGCCTTCTGTGTGGGGGTGGTCTCATTCTGCACCAGTGCCTGACCACAAGGCAGTACTCTGAGAACTTGGGACTGAGGGAAAAGGGGAATTCATACTTGTTGAATTGCACTGGTGGGCAATTGTTAGAGATAGGCTGGAGGTGGAAGGCTCATAATTAAAACCTCAGAGTGCTTCCTGTGTTGTTAAAAATGTGAGTTCATTATAGTCAGAACTGAAATCTTATTTCCAATGAATTAATAATTGTAAAAGCCCAATGGAACCTTTTATTTTGTATGGAACCTTTATTTATTTAATTATTTTGTTGCTTATTGGAAAAATTACTAATCTGTGTTTGGGACTGAATCTTTTCACAAAGTATACCTGGGATCAGGTAGTTTGGGATTTGGAGATATTTAAAACAACTTTGGCAAGTCCAATTCAATTGCTGCTTTCTTGCCTTTACATTCTTAGATAATGTTTACTGTATTTTTTTGTTGCGATGCTTTTTTTTGGGTGGAAACAGATGTAGAACACCATCTGAAGGTATCCTCTTTTAAGAATTTTAAATATAAATGGAAAAACAGTAGAACACTATATTAATCCTAAAGGTGGCTCTTTATAAAAAAACAACTGCAGCAATAAAATTCATAGATGATTAGCTAGTTTAATCAAGCAAAAAGGAAGAAAGTACAGATACACAAAATAAGAACTGAGAAGGGGAATCATAGAAACAAAATTTAAAGAATCATAGGAGACTATTTACTCACCTCTGAAAATAAATTAAAAAATTTGGGTGAAAATGATAATTTTTAGGAAAATATAATTGATCCAAATTGACCTCAGAAGAGGTAGAAATTTTAAACAGCTCGATTTTCACAGAAGAAGTAAAGTTATCAAAGAGTTACCTCCTCCTCAAGCATTGTGTTCAGCTGGTTTCACAGAGAACATCTACCAAATATTTAAAGAGCAGATAATTCCAAGGCTATTTAAACTGGAACAAACATCCAGATTCTTTTTAAGTAGCAGCTATAACATTGAAACCAAACCTGAGAAACATTCCACAAAAAAGAAAACTACAGACCAGTCTCATATTATGAATATGGATGCAAACTGCTAAATAAACATGAGTAAACAGAATCCAGCAAAGGGATTTAGTCCCAAAATGGGACAGAAGGAGGGGTCAATATTAGGAAATCTATTATGTAATTCATCATTTAATTGATCTGAGGAGAAAAGTGATACAGCTGTGTCCTAGATGCTGAAAAGTTATTTGACCAAATTTAACAACCATTCTTGATGATAACACTTGACAGAGTAGGAATGGATGGCTACTTCCTTAACATGATAAAATAACATCTATTTTAGTCCAAACACCAACTTTAGGCTTAATGAAGCAACATTAGAGATTTCCATTCATGTTCAGATCAAGACAAGGATGTGGGTGCAGCCTAGTACCTAGTACCAGGTGTGCACTGTTACCAGATACTGCTGGTGTTATCACCTTAGTTTTTATCCTGCCTTGAAAAAGAAATCCTACCGTTTTTGGATTCTTAAGGTAACATCCACCTTTTTAATTAAGGGCGACCTAGTAGTTGATTTATACTTTGTAAGAAGGTAAGACTCAAGCCTTTAAACTTTTTAATGTTTAATTTCTCCCAGGCTACCTAAATTGGATCAAAACATGAATAGGCCTACTTTGAGTGACTGGTTATTATTTTATATTATTTTACATTGTGTTGTAGGTCCTAGCCAATGTGGTCAGATAAGATAGGGCAATTAGAGATGTATAAAACAGGAAAAAAGATCAGAAGTTCTTAAATACATATGGGAATATAGCATATGATAAAGGTGACATCTCAAATCTGTGGGAAAAAGATGAAATATTCAATAAATGGTGTTGAGACAAATGGGTAGCCATATGGGAGAAAAAAGTTGGATCTGTACTTCACACCTTAAACCAGGATAAATTCCAATATTTGATGGAATAAATTCCAGATATATGATAGTAATAGCTTATACTTACTGAATGTACTACATGCCAGGTACTGTGGTAATTTACTAACATATTAATCCTCACAATAACCTGATGAGGTGGTAACTATTATTATCCCCATTTATGGATGTGGAAACTGAGGCCCAGAGAGGTTAGTTGATTTATCCAAGGTCACTTAATTAATAAGTAGTGGAGCCAGGTTATGAACCCAGGCAATTTGGCTCTAGAGTTTCTGGTCTTAAATTCTATGCTCTTTTTCCATTTAGTTAAATGTAAAAAAAAAAAAAATGAAACAATCTAAGTATAAGAAAATAATTTCTTTATAATCTGGGTGTGGGGAATAGTTATGGTTTCTAACCATAACTTGAAAATCAGAAGACTTGTAAAAGATTGATAGATTACATCAAAGTAAAAGTCTTCTACATGACAAAAATCACCATAAGCAAAGTCAAAGTCGAAAGACAAACTAGGATGAATATTTGCAACTCGTATCATAGGTGAAGGACTCATCTCCTTAATGTATAAGAAGTTATATTAATAGAAATTCTAGGAATTAATAAAAATACCAATATCCATTGGAAAAATAGGTAAAGGTTATGAACAGTTTACAGAAAAGGACTTCACTTATAATGAGGAGAATACAAATACCATTTTTCATTTTTCAGATTGGCAAAAATCCAGAACTTTGATGATACACCGTGTTGGTACATTCTCAAAGAAAAAGGCACTCTTGTACATTGCTGGCGAGAATATAAATTGGCTCAACTCTTATGGAAGGCAATTTGGCCATATCTATCAAAAATTCAAATGTGTATACCTTTTGACCCAGGAATGCAATTTCTGAGAATTTATCGTAAGGATATACTTGCATGCATGCCAAATGATGACTGTACCAGGTTATTCATTGCAGCTTTGTTTGCAATAGCACAAGATTGGAAACAACCCAAATGCCCACCAGTAAGGGCCAGTTAAATAAATTATGGTTCATCGTCACAATGGAATATGCAGCTGTAAAAAAAAAAAAGGAATATACAGTTGGAACATCTGTATGAATAGGTATAGCAGGATTGCCAAGATATAATGTTAGGTGAAAAAAGCAAGGTCAGAACAATGCATATAGTATGCTAACTTATAGGGAGGAAAATAATAACATGTATGTATAAAGAAACTTTGAAAGGATAGCTAAGAAACTAATAGCTGGGGAGAAGGCTATGCAATGAGATGAGGATAAAGGGGACACATAGACTTTTTTACTTCATGCTTTTTTTTTAAAAATAAATTTTCATTCTTGTAATGTGACTGCATTATTGAATTAAATAACTCCACTTTGAAGATGATCTCTCTCTGCTGTTTTTAGTCTAATTGACCACCTTTCTATCATCTTTTGTCATACTTATTTCAAGTTGGTTTTTTTTAAATTTTGCTTTCTTTTTCTTGTCAAGTACATTTTTTTTTCCAACTTGCTTTTGTAATCAAAATCTACATTTTGGCGTGATTTAAAAATCTAAATTTAGAGGGTGAGATTGGAATAAGCTAATCCAAGTCATTTTACATTTCATAAATATTCATTTTTATTGAAGCATCAATTGTGGTGGCATCATTTATACAAAGAACAGATCTTTGGGGAAAAATTCCTTCTCCTATTATGTAGAAGGCATTATGTGTGTTTCTTTTATTGTGAGTGATGTACATAGATTTTTAAAAGAAAATAATAGAAAACAGTATTCCTTTTAGAAAAATTTTCCCCAGTATATGATTAATTTCTAAATTGTAGAACTCAAGATTGTTATTTCTCCTTTTTGTGTCCTGCCCAAAGCTTTTTGATTATTTTACCTGTTCCAGAATTTTCGGTGTTTCCCTGAAGTCCCTGGAATAAGGGTATTCTATACCTCCCACAATCTGATCCTTACCTCCCTTCTGGCCTTTTCTGCCACGTGCCTCTATAGAAACCGATCTTCTGCCTTCCATGTTTCATTGTTCTGCCTCTGCAGTTGCTCATGTGATTATACCCATGTGGATAGCACACTCTGATCTTTTTATTTATTCATTCATTAAATGTCTACCAAATGCCTGCGTGGGGAAAGTACTGTGCTGTCCATATATACTTATCTTACTCCTTCCTCAAAATTTGCCCTGCTCTAATTCCATTTCTCCCATAAATTCGTCTCTTCTCTTGCCAACCTCAGTGATCCCTTTCTTCTCTACTGGACAGATAACTGTGTACTCATTTATGAATCCTTTCTGTTGGGTCTTGCGTTGCTAATGAGATGTTCTGTTGCACGGATCTTGCACAGTCTGTCTTCTCTCCCCACATGATGGTGGGCTTCCTGGAGGGAAGGGGTGATGTTTGATACTCACTTTACCCTCTGGTCTACAGCACTTTACCAATGGTGCCGCCCACACCAGGCAGTCAATAATGGCTTATGGATATTGGGCAAAGTATGGTTAATGCCAGAAAACAAGGACCAAAAAGTGGTCCTTTTGTGTGCCCATCATGTGCCCAGTGTGACAAGGGAAGTTAACACAACTGAACTTATGTACACTCGGGGCATGCTCTCTAGACCATTTTTCTAGTAGTGGTGATGGATTTGTGCTGATCTCCTCACACTTTGCCTCCAGTTACTCTTGTGAGCAATGGTAAACTCTTTTTCTGTCCAGGATGAAGGGTGGGGAGCCCCTTGTCTTTAAATCTCTGAGCAGAGACTTGCTAGGCTTCAGCAGTGGTGGGGAAAAGGCGCTAGGCTCAGCGCAATCCATGTGGGGTCTTGGCCTGTGACCCTCGGGCTCAGGAGTCGCTGTGAGCCCCTGCCTTGGGCAGCCAAGGCAGGGAATGATAGGCTGGTTGGGGTAGGAGACATCAGCCTGGGGCATGGGCCCGAGGGAGCCAGCAGCCACCGGGCCCTCCGCGAGGAACAGAGTGGAGGCCTCGTTGCTGAGCTCAGTCTGGTCCCCGCAAAGGTCCCAGCAGCCTTCCAGCCACCACCCCTTCTGCCTTGGCAGATGGCAGGTCCCTTCCCATGCAGCAGCAGCTGGCTGGTCCTGCCATCCCGTGCCAGCCAAACGACTGAACCTCTGGTGATATATGAAAGACTGAATTCTGGAAGAGATGGTTTCAGGGTATCAATGGTAATGAATGAAAACTGTGGATCTTCTATGTGCTACTCTTTCATCTTTCTGACATCGTGCATTCCAAGTTTGTCTGAGAGCATCACAATACTTAATGTTTTGTGAATGTGTAGCACTAGGCTGTGAACTACTTGAGGGCTGGAATTGTCTTATTCTTTGTGCCTGGAACACAATAGGCTGACAGTGACTGCTTGTTGAATGACTGTAGCATATTACCTTGTGAGTTCTCTGAGAGGTAGGGCCCCTGTGAGCAGTATCATGAATAATGGACATACACATATTGTGCGTTATGGCACAGGATAGCCTGTACGCGTTGGAATGAGTAACAGAGAGGAGCACGGTGCATTGAAGAATATGGGAGGGGTAAGGTTTTGGGGCTTGGGCTTGTGATTGTATTCTGGTTTCCACGTAATCGGTTTTTCCTATTGCATCAGAAAACTTTATTAGCTAGGCAGAATTTCTGCAGCCAAATGGAAATGTGATCAGAGCAGACCACATCACTCCGTCCTGTGACAGGATGGCCGTCTCTTTTCCTGCCACTTCCCTTCTCTTTCCTGGAGTCAGAGAGCAGCCCAGGCTGGGCTGCACAGGGCCGAGGTTTGGCCACACTGCCCAGAGCTTTAGCTTCCTCCGACTTCCAATGAGCCACAGGGTCGCCATCAGATAGCAATCCCATCATTTCAGCTTGTATCTGTCTCCTTATATTTTAAGCTAAAAGAGGGTAAGTGGTCGGGAGTGTCCAGCTTTGGCATTGTCTTTGGCATCTGCTGGCACCACGCCCTCCCTGGCTCACTCTGTGCCTCTCCTCTTTCCACCTTTTTCTCGTGGATGGCTAGCTCCTTTTGTGCTGCCATCCACCCTCCTCTGTGGTTTGGCACATGAAATCTACATCTCATCTTGCAAAAGTTCCACTTTTCCATTTCCAAATACTTACGGGATGTAGAGGTCCTGTTGTAACTCAGTTCTCTTTCAAAAGATTGGCTACATGTGTTAATTCCCCATTTTTTGTCAGTGGCACTTCTATCTTCTCAAAGCCCCCAAACCTCAGCCCAGTCATCTTTGATCCTTGTCTCTGTGTTTAAGATGTCCTCCTCATGTGAGTCTTGGTGGTTCCTTGCCTGGGGTCTGTCTGATGATGCTCTTCATCCCTGTGTTAGACACTTCCTGTAACTTACAGCTGACCTCAGCATTCCAGATCTCTGCTTCCACCCCCGAGGCTGACTCCTGCTCTTAGCTCCTTCCTCCCAGGTTGCCGTGGGCTGAATGCTTATGTTCCCCCACCAAATTCATATGTTGGAATCCTAACCCCCAAGGTGGTACTGTTAGGAGATGGGGCCTTTGAGAGGTTAGGAGTCATGAGGGTGGAGCCCTCATGGATGGCATTAGTGCCCTTATAAAAGAGATCCCAGAGAGCTAGCTAGTCCCTTCCACCATGTGAGGACACAGTGAGAAGGCTCTGTCTGTGAACCACAAATTGGGCCCTCCAGACACCGAATCTGCTAGCACTTTGATTTCGAACTTCCGGTCTCTGGAACTGTGAGAAAGAAATTTCTGTTGTTTATAAGCCACCCAGGTTATGGTGCTTTGTTATAGCAACCCGAGGGACTGAGAAAGGATGTTTTCTTTCTTCCTCGCTGGCTGCCTAGGTCTGTTTCAAGGCTGAACTGAGCTTCTTCCACTTCTAAACTGCCTTTGGGGACTGTTTCAGCTTAGATTGTTCTTGGAATTGGAGGTGGAGCTAGGTCCTGGAGCTCTGTTTTGTGCTTTCCTTCTGGTGTCTCTTGTTGGGGAGATAAAGGTAGAATCAGAATCCCTTTCCTATATTTGGTGCTCAGTGATAGCCATTTTTCTTCTCTTATGTTTTCTGAACTCCTACCTTAGTTACAGTACCCTGTTGGCATGACCAGAATTCTCAGGTTCTAGCTGCTAACTTCCTCCTGGATGTCCTATCAAAATGCTCTTCCCGTTTGTTGAGATACTTAACTACTTTGACTCGTGATGCCAAATGCTTGATTTTTCCTTGACCAGAGACCTGCCTATCCTCTGGGCCATCTGGAACCTTTTCTCTAAGCTGGGCCTCTCAAGAAAGATGACATAGGGTTATTGCTCAACATAAAGAAAGACATGGTTCCTTATATTTCTGTAGGACTTTTGTACCATTTCATGTGAGTGCATCTATGGTGTTTCTCAGCAGGGTATATTTCTGATCCACTAGCTTGTTGAATAAGTGTATTACATTTGCATTATAATACAGCAAAGCCTGGTAATAGTGAAACTGGAAGAAATGCAGTGGCAATATGTTTCAGTGAATATATTTTCATTACATTTAAAAAAATGAAGAATAAAATTTAAGAGCATTGAATGTCTTCCCAGAGCATGTGTATAAAATGAGTTCTTTTAAAAATGTTACCATGGTAAAGTAATATTAGTGTTGAATTTTCCTTGGTGAATTTTTCATATTTTACCTTTGCTTTTTTTTTTTTTTTTTTTTTACAAAAAATTTGTAGTTTACTGTTAGGAAATTTATAGTTTGCTTAGGTCACATACAATGTGAAAAATTAAAAAGCATTGTTCAGATGAGGCCACAAATTATTCTTTGGCCTGCTGAAGAAAAATCTGATATTTTAACAGATTGTCCCCAAAAGGGAAGAGTCATGAAAATGAAATACTTTGAGAGAATTCAAAGCTTTCCCAGCTGGAGAAAATGAAACCTGAAGTAAAAAATTGTGAATGTATTGTCATTAGCAGATGAAAAGAAAACCACATTAGAGTTTGCAGAACGGAGTAGCCAACTGTCAAACTGAGCCCTGAGAAAACATGGAACTGCTGAAAACCCACACTGCCTTATCTCTTCCTAAGAACCAATGTGTGAAGAGCTACGTCATCTTGCGGTGAGCTCTTTGCAGGCACTGCTGCTGGTCCCTGGAGTGTTTCGCTGACCACTCGGCGTTCCTTGCATGCCGAGATGTGTGCACTGGCACAAAGAAGCCCTGCCTGGGGACTGCAGTGGCCCCATAGCAGAGGAGCTCAGGCCCTCTGTCCCTGACAGCCCCACGCGGTTGCTGGGAAACCGCAGAACACCACAGCAGCGACCTTCCCCCAGCCACCAGTCCCCTGAATGTAGCAGAGGTGGAGAGGAGCCCATTGCAGGGAACTTTTTAAAAAAATAAAGAAAAGATTTTTTTTTTCTTCTTCTTTAGGATTATGCTCATATTAAGAAGCTGTGTGGATTTATTTCAATACGTGTAATAAAAGGGAATAGTTATTTTCTGGTGAAGGTTAGGCACTGGATGGGTAGGATTACGTAGCTGTTTGCTGCAGTAGTTTTGGGCAAACACACATCTGATTTAAGGAATAAGCTATGTAAGTATAAATTTCCAGGCATAAGATATGAGCCAAAGGATTTCTGTTAATATAATGATCGAACTCAAGCCTTAACTATTTTAGTTCATTAAAAACCAGACAGTTATTATTTTTTTTTCAGAATAAGGAGATTTATGAAAGAGCTGAAGCCTACGCTTCATTTTATGTATACATTTGCTGCAGGACGTATAGGATGGTTGATAAACAAAATTGATATAATTTTGGCAATGAGGATTCGCCATTGTTTATATGGTTATATTAAACTGATGAGGAAGGCACCCAGTGGTCTCTGCTGTCAGTGTGTAGTTTCTCCACCCAGTGGCTCTGGGAATAGCCCCTTCTCCTGCCCCACGGTGCCTGGCCCCACCCAGCCTGTGCTGAGGTGGTGCCTCCGTGCCTTGGGGCCTTAATACAGAATCTTCAACCTTATTTATATTTTTGCTCAAAGTGTGATCTGTAAGTTTTGAATTGTTTTTTATCCTCTTCTTCCAACTTCCCAACTAACCAGTGTCCAGACCCAAGAGAGCGTTCTTCAAAACCTTTCTCCTTGTTCATAAAACCACACAGACAGACAGACATTCATTGCTGGTATTTTATTAAGATAAAAATGGATCAGATTCTATTTTCTGCACCTTGCTTTTTTTACTTAATAGGTACAGCATGAAGATAGCTCCAAGTCAGCTGGTATATCTATATCTTTAATATGTTCTTTTAGTTTTAAATTAATAGACTTTGTATTTTTGAGGAGTTTCAGGTTTATAGAAAAATTGAGTGGAAAGTGCAGAGTTCCCATACATTCCCTCCACTCCAGGTTTTCCCTACTATTAACATGTTGCTTCAGTATTTGTTATAACTGATGAGCCAGTATGGATACATAATTATTAACTTAAAGCCCATAGTTTACGTTATTGCTATTGTACTGTCTATGGGTTTTGACAGATGTATAGTGACATGTATCTACCATTGCAGTATCATACAGAATAGCTTCAGTGCCATAAAAATCCTCTGTGCTTCATGTTTGTCCATCCTTCCCTCCCAAGAATCCCTGGCAAACACTGAACTTTTTTGCTGTCTCCATCGTTATGCTTTTTCCAGCATATTATATATTTGGACTTACACAGTATATAGCCTTTTCAGATTGGTGGCTTTTTTCACTTAGCAGTATGATTTAAGGATTCTTTATGTTTTTTCCTGGCTTGATAGGTGATTCCCTTTTATCACCAAGTAATATTCCATTGTATGGATATACCACAGTTTGTTTATCCATTCACTTATTGATTGGATATGTGGATCACCTAATATGTGCATCTACAATTCCACATTATTCTTTGATCATTGAAAGGTAAACCATTGGGGTTTTGTACTTACTAATTATTAGCTGGTAGAGACATTACATGCTGCATCTCTGTATGCACATTTTATTCCAGTCTACTCTCGGCAGAACATGGCTTGTATTGATAATACCTCTTTTTCTTCTCTTTGCAGACTTCCTCTTACCCATCACTCCCTCCTCCCTCGGTGAGGTCTTCTCTTATTGCCCGACCCATTTTGACCGTCCTCTCCTATGAATTCTTAGCACTTATTTTCATTGCCACTTATTTGGAATAAAGCCATATTGTTTGAAGACTTCATATGTTGTCTTTTTATTAAGTCTATAATAGTGATTTAACTTTAATGTATGTATATATTTTCTCTGTAACGGTGTTGCAAACTTAGCAGGGCCTGACTTATTTGGGTCCCCTGCACCTAGGCATGTTTATGTTACACAATAACTATTGGTTAAATGAATGAATGAATGATTGAGCTTATACTCTGTGTAATATTATGTTTGGAAGTTGTCTGTTCAATAAAATCCTTTTAGTATAGTGCAGGTTAATAGATATTAATATTAATGGATCTCAATAAATGGATGCTGTGTTTTTAACTTACCTTCCAGCAGAAACTATCCATCTTTAGAAATTTGATTACAAGTGCTCGTGTGTGCCCAGCGGCTGACTTTCCAAATAGATTAGAGGAGAGCTGAGTTCTTAGCTTCTACATTACAATTTGTATTTAATATTTATGGAAGAGAAGTTCTTCCTACAAATGTGTAAGACTATTGGTGAGTGAAGGAAATGGCTCCCAGTGTGACAGAAGAAAATATCTTAAAAAGATCCACAGTTATCTGCAGTTTTCCCAAGGTTGTGTTTACATAAAAAAAAGACATTGTTTTATGTTCTAGAATCAAGAGATGATTTTATGATACAACAAGTTCCATGAAGAACTTTCTTTAGGTTATCAGTCCCAGCATAACTACTGCAGAGATCACATAGCAATGTTCGTCTCTGGATTTATTGAGGTTGCTGTGTTCCTTTAGCATCCTTCATATTTTTCTCCCAAGGGTACCACTTTCCTCCTCTTTCTTAATACTAAGATATGGAAACTCATTTGTGCTGTGGTGTGTGATGCTGGGAAACGGATGCTTGTTTATTACCTCTCTCTGCAGGACCTTTCATGGCCACAGGTAGACGTTTGCCGCCTCTGTATGAATCGGTGGCATTCAGAGGCATGTTCTGTAACGAAGGGCCAGTTGTTGGGTGGATACTTCACGTTTGGACAGTGAATCTGAACCACACTTTATATGCTCATGAGCTACGTGACCTTGGACGAATTTGCCTCAGTTTTCTCATTTGTAAAACAGAGACAGTGGCCCCTGCCTCACATGGATGTTTCTGGGAATAGGTGACACAAGGGGGAAATAGCCTAGAATGGTACCCGGCTCCTGCCAGATGCACAGAATGTTTATTTCGCCATGCAGTGCATCTGATGGGGACATTTCGGGCACAGCTAACTGCCATGCTGTCGCCCCGTTTTGTAAGAGTGGCTGGTGGCTGCGTCACATCCCCTGGCCCACAGAAAGGGCTGCAGTGTGGGGCTGGGAGGCAGCCCAGCCTCAGGTGCGCAAAGACCTTGAGCTCAACTTGAGTTCCAGCCTCCTGTTTGGACGGACTGGCCCCTGGATCCACCCATGAGACAGGGAAGTAGATTATTACTTAAGCCCATGTTCCTTTCCCCTTGGGGGAAAAGAGAGTCTCTCAGATGACTTTTGGTGGCCAAGATGTGTGCAGGTGCACAGCCCCCATTCTCCACGCCTCCCAGAGACGGCGCCTTCCCCCCCTCCCGGGCCGACTTCTCTGTGGGCCAGTGAGCTCCCTGTCGCAGGAGAGTTCAGGCCAGGCTGGGAGGGCCCCCCCGCATGGCAGTGGCTGCAGTGGTCGGCCTCTGAGTGCTCCCCGCTCGGGGCCCATTCCCCTAGGGCCCGCGCCTTTCCCGGAGTGTCTGCACACGGCTCCGCTAGAGCGCGGAGAGCACCCAGGGGTGGGCTGTTGTGGTTCCCAGCGTTTAAGAGCAGAGGGTGAGGAGCCTCTCAGGACATTTGGGCAAAGCCTTTAGAAAAGCAAAAGGAGTGTTCTGGAAACCAAGAGAGGAGAGAATATTGAGAGGAAAGGCATAGCCACAACCGTTGGGTTTGGCAACCAGGAGGCTTTGGTGACAGTGATGGAAGCGGAGGGCAGAGCCCGTGACCGTGGCCGGTGGGGGGCCGTGGAGAGCAGGCGGACCCCTCTTCTCTTCCAGCAGCTTGGCTGGAAAGGAAAGGAAATAGGGCCACGGTTATTTCAGTTCAAAAGGGACGTGGTTTTTAAAGATGGGAGAGACTTGAAAACGTGTGTATTCTGAGGTGGAAGATACGACAGGATGCTGAAGAAAGTAAATCCATGTAAATAAACTTGCACTGCTTTTTGCCATTTTTCATGTGGATTCTTGTCTCACTTTTTGGCCACCTGTCCCCTTTTGTTTGGGGATTCATGGATATTTTCTTGGTCTCCTTTCTTCCTCTGTCTGCCCCTGAGGTTTCTGACCCCTCATCTGCTACTGGGTTTCCCACACTCCTGTCCCAGGTGCCATCAGAAGCACATGGAATCTGGGTGTGGAGGCTGCTTCTTGTCCTTTCGGGACTGTTGGTGTCATTGGTCCTGTTCATCCATCCTCAGCCACGCGTTAACCCTTCCTAATTACCTTTCAGTTGTTATTGCAGGATTGTGTGTGTCAAGACACAAACTCCTGTATAAACTAGCTGCTTTATTGTTAACCTTAACAGTTACCAAGTGTTGCATTGTGAAAGTTTGGGTCCCCCTAATCCTCCACCCCTGCCTTAAGGAAAACCTTTACTAGTCTTTCATATTTGGTGCTTCAGAGCTAAGGACCACAGGACTCTTGGTCTAGCCAACAATGTCCATAAGCCACTTAAAGCTTTTTTGTCATGGCCAGGCTTGTTCTGCCCATCAAAGCCAAGGTGAGAAGCCACTGTGGCCCTGTGGAATGACCACTGAGGGTAGACTCAGGAGTTCTGGGTTTTGGCTCTGCTACTAATTTGCTGTGCAGCTTTGAGCAATTTACTTACCTTCTCTGGTCACACATTCAATTACCTATAAAAAATGCTCGCAAGCAAAAGTCCTGAAGGTTCCTTTCCCATTCTGACCTGCAGTGATTTTAAGTGCTGACTTTGTATTGTGCTTGGCACTTCCTCTATTCCCTTCAGAATTAATCTCCTTCCCTCTGAAGCTTATGAATTGTATCTCTAAGCCCCGCATCTTTCCTGCATGGTCTCACTAGCTTTCTTCCCCTTTGTCTTTCTCTCTGTTCTCTTTTCCCCTCGAGGCAAAGGCAGAGAGAGAGAGAGAGAGAGAGAGAGAGAGAGAGAGAGAGAGAGAGATAGAGAGAAAGTGGAGGCATGTGGCCCGGCAGCTAATACAGTCCCGACTTCTCCTGACAGTCTCTTAATCTGGAGGAAGTTACTCTGGCAACGGTGAACCCATATCCCTGCCTCTGAACTAACTTTATCCTTCCTTATTATTATTTCATTTTGATGGGACAGCTTCTTACAGATTTTTTAAAAATCTGATTTTCTTCCTGAAATTTCTTAAAGAGACCAAGCCTATTTTCTCTATCTGAGCATTTGAAGCAAACCGCACAGGAGCAGGAGCATGCTATGGGGTCCTCGGGGAGCGCGGGTCCCTTCTGCGTGGGCTGCATGCGGCAGTTGGTTCCTTGCCAGCCTGCAGCTGTGTGTCCTGAGTCTGCACTGTGCTTACAGCTTTCCCCTCCAAAGGCTAGTCTCCCCCAAGTACCCTGTGCCGGGTCTCCCGGGCTGCAGAAGGCTGAGCAGTGAGGCATAGTCCTGATGAGCTGTGGGTCTCGATAGAGAAGCAGCCAGTGGAAAACAGAGTCACTCTGAGGTTGGATGTCACAACGCAGATTGAAGCAGAGGTGGTGCAGGGCAGGGTAGGGCCGGGCAGATCCAGGCAGAGGGCAGTCCCACAGCAGCATCAGGAAGGGTTTGATCAGGGCGTATCGTATGAGAATTAGGGCAAAACAGGCCACTCTGGACCATTCCACATGGAGGGGCCTCCTTCGATGCTGCTGGCTCCTTTCATGACCCCCTTTGGGGGACTGAGCCTGGCATCCTATAGCTGACGGATGTAACCTGGTCTGAAGCAATCTTTAAGGTCTCTCTAAATTCCGAGTGTGTGTGTGCACGCGGGCAGGTGCTTGTGTTCTCACGGCTACTTCCGCCTCTGGGTTCCTGCATCCCCACTTAATGTCGCTTTCACACAGAATTGATCCCTTTAGCGTTTTCTACCAAAACCCCACCGTTACACACGTGAGGATGTCCAGCCTTTCCTGCAGATCCTGGCAGAGTGATGGAAGCGGGGCCACACTGCATGCGACACAGAAAGAGGGGACCTTCCCTGGGCCGACCTGCCGTGCAGTGGCTGCAGCTTCTCCCTGGCCCTTCCCAACTTGCAGAGCAAAGCCGCCCTGCCCTCCTCCCCATCCCTCCTTCTGAGAAAATGTAAATCTTCTCTTCTCCCACAAAACAGACGGAGCAGCTCTGTTTGGCATGGGTTCCAGCGAACGTCTGTGCTCTGAGGGGCTCACTTTGACTTCAGAATCCTATGGAGTTACCTTCTCAAACAAAGACTGTGGACTTTGTAGACATTGACCTTGGGGCTTGCACTGGGTGCCAAACCCAGTGGGAGAGAGGTCAGGGAGGGGATGATGAGCAGTGACAGGGCTTGGGGGTCCCTCTCTGTGGTCACACGTGAAGGCAAGGACTGTGTCGGCTTCCTCATGTCAGCCCCGGAGCACCTACCAAGGTGCCTTGAACAGAGTAGAAATTCAGTCAATATTTACCGAACGCAGAGATGTGCTCAGCACGGTGCTAATGGATGATTAAAAAAGTTAATAATCTCTGCTCTTAAGGAGTTTAGAGTCTAGTCAGGAAGACAAAAATAACAGATGAGAATAATTAAGCCTTGAATCTTGTGGCACTGATGGAGGAGGGGGGGTGCATTTATCAAGAATTTGGAAGCGCTTAACCATATTTCCATTCTTTGTTGTATATGTAGCATTTAAATAAAATCGTGACTCCTATCCAAGTTATCACTCACTTGGATGCATTTTTTTCCATATTAAAAACAAAAATGTAAAGCCATATTTTCAGGGATTTTTAGAGGGCACAAAAGATTATGAGTTTCATTTTAGCATTGGCAAATGATGATCTAGTTTTAACAGGTTAGTTTGAATTCAGTAAAATCTAAAATGTTAGTTTTGTTTCTGGCTAATATTCTAATGGAAAGACATTTCCATGGGGGTATTAGAGTAAAATACTGTTTTTGGATATGTGACACATTTCCTTGTATTTTTAAAATCTCTTGGGTATTTTAAGGGAAATTTAATCCATCTGATTTTGATCCAAATATAATTTACTCACAATAATGGAGAAATATTTGATATCCAGAGCAATCTATTGATGCTCTTAAAGCTTTTCTCCTGGGAAATAAGAAATCACATTTTTCCAAGAGTGAATACAAACCTACAATGTCTAATTTTTCTGCTTATTTAACAAAGCCTGAGTTAAGTATGAAATTGGGCAGTTCCAGATCAGCTATTTTTGTTTTTAATTTTTTGAGTCTTTCTTTTAAACCATGGGAAAGAAATTTTCTTCAAGGAGATTTTCTTTTTTTTTCCTATTCTGACAATTTAATCTGCTATCCTGTGGTTTTTTTTTCCCTCCAAACAATGATTTTGGAAGATTTAAGGTAATAACACAATTTTGATGTCTGTGGATTAATGGTGTCGGTATTCAAGATGTTTCAGACCTGTCAGAAGCTTAGAAATAGCATTTAAATGTGTTGCTTAATTTTAATTTTAAAATACTTTCGCTGAGAATTAGATACCAGTCCTAAGTGAGTATTTTGAATTTAAAACAGGGTTTAGGTACAGCCAAATTTTGCACTCTTGAAAGGCCTGAAATCCATTTATAAATAAATTAGAGGTCTTTATATCAGTATTACGTTTTGGAAGTGAGAAGTGCAAGAACTTGGGCATTGTCACCTTGGGTGGCCACCCGGGAATGGAGGGGGCAGGGCCTGGTGCTTCAGTGGCCTTGCTACTCTGGGATGCTGTTTTTTGAGCACCCTCTGACGTCTTTAGGGAGCTTGACCTGACTTCCAGGTTCTGACTTCTTCTGGCCTCCTAAGGATGGTGGTGTTCCCAAGTCTTCTCTTCCTCGGGGTGGGTTTTGCATCTCTGACCCGGGCCTTAGCCTTGCTCCTTCAGTTCCCCCAGGGCAGGGACCCCACTCCTGCCCTGCAGCCCCCTGCTGCCCACGGGAAGTGGCAGTGACCCCTCCATGCCCCGCTGGCTCATGGGATCTGACGCCTGGAGCGTTGCAGGAGCCTTCTGGTCTCCCCTTCTTTTAGTTCCTCGAACAAATCTTAGCTAGATAAATCTTCCTAAATATCGTTTCCCATGAGAGTCAGCTCAGCTGTGGTGGTTAGGGGCACAGACTGGAGACAGACTGCTGGGGCTCAGTCCCAGACCTGCCACTTCTTAACCCTGTGACCATGGTCAAGCTGGTTATACTCTCTGTGATGATCAATTTCCTAGCCTGAAAATGGGGTTGATAATACCCTTAAGAGGTAGACATTATTATCATGAAGAGTAAATTAAATAAAAGTTTAGAACAGCATGTGGCACGTAGTAAGTGCTAAATAAGTATTAGTTGTTGTTATATTTGTCATAATCATTCCTAGATTTAGGAGTGGAGATTGCTGGTTCCTATGATAAGTGTAAGTTTAACTTTTTAAGAAACTGTCAAGCTGTTTACCATTTTATATTCCCACCAGCAACGTATGAGGGTTCCAGTTTCTTTGCATCCTTGTCAACACTTGTTATTGTCTGTCTTTATCATTATAGCCTTTCTAGTGGGTAATGAGGGATGAATTGAGATGACTCCTGAATTTTCAGGTTGAGCAATTCGATGTTTGCTGCTACCATTTAATAGGAGGCGGAGAGAGGAGTGAACCCAACACCTCCAGCACTGCCACACCAGGGATCAGATTTCGATGTGAGATTGGGGGGGACACGCCAACCATACCCACACCATGGCAGTGCTGAAGGGATGAGTCACATCTTGGGTTAGTACTGAGAGGGACCTTGCCTGCCGGCTGGGATGCCCAGTGCACACGGAGAGCCGGGCAAGTCATGGGGACAGAAGATTTGGTGACATGTGGAGGGGGCTGGCTTTCAGAATTATGAGCTCACTAGGGCCTGGCCGCATGAGAGGGAAGACAGAAGTAACTGGGTGCTTTGAGGGGGGCTGGGGACCCAGGGGAGCAGGAGCCATCTGAGGAGTCTGCACCCAGAGAGCTGGCGGCAGGGAGCCGTGCTTGGGTAGGACCGGAAATGCCACAGTTGGCTGGGAACGAAGAAGTCAAATCCAAGTGAGGCACTAGAGTTTGCTGGATAGATTCCTGAAGCAGATTCAAGTGGACAAGGGTCTAGTTAATTTAGAGTATTTACTCTGTGTAAGAGGCTAATTTTGTTGAATTTCTGTGTCAGTTTGGAGAATCTTGCCATCTTAACAATATTAATTCCCCCAGTTCATGAACACCAGGTGCCTCTCCATTTACTCAGGTTGTCTGTGATTTCTTTCAACAATGTACTTTTCATGCACATGCCTTGTACTTTGTTAAGTTTATTTTTAGGTACTTTATTCTTTTTGATGCTATTGCAAATATAATTGTTTTCTTAATTTCAGTTTCAGATTGTTCACTGCTAATGTGTAGAAATGCAACTGGTTTTTATGTGTTCATTTTTGTATTTTAACTCATTTACTAGTTATATTAAGTTTTTTTTGATGGATTCCTTAGGATTTCTAGATTAAGATTATGTCATCCATGAATCGAGGTAGGTTTGTCTGAATTTGAGGAGGCTCCATACTGTTTTCTATAATGGTTGTACTAATCTACATTCCCACCAACAGTGTAGAAGGGTTCTCTTTTCTCCACATCCTCACCAACACTTGTTATTTTTCATCTTTTTGGTAATAGCTATTTTAGCAGGTGTGGGGTGAGGGCCTGTAGTCTTGCAATGTCTTTGTCTGATTTTCTATTTCTGTTTTCCTATTCTCTATTCCATCTATTTCTACTCTAGTCTTTATTATTTATTCTTTGGTTATTTAGGAGTGTTATTTATTTTTCATATATTTGTGATTTTTCCAATTTTTTTTTCTGTATTGATTTTTATTTTTATTCCATTGTGGCTGGAGAATACACTTTGTAAGCTCTAAGCATTTAAAATTTACTGAGGCTTGTTTTATGGCCTAAGATGTTGTCTGCTGGAGAATGTTCTATGTGCACTTGAGAAGAATGTGCATTCTGCTGTTGTCGGGTGGAGTGTTCTGTAGATGTCTACTGGGACTAATTTATTTGTAGCATTGGTTAAGTCTTCTATTTCCTTGCTGTTCTTTTGTGTAGTTGGTCTAGCTATTATTGAATGAAGGGTATTGGTACCAACCATTATTATTGAGTTATCTATCTCTACCTTCAATTATTTCAGTTTTTGCTTCATGTATTTTGGGGCTCTGTTGTTATGTATGTTTATAATGGTTGTATCTTGTTAAATTGACCCTTTTCTCATTATAATATGTCCTTTATTTCTAGTAACAAGGTTTGTCTTAAAGTCTATTTTGTCTATTAGTATAACCACTCCAGCTCTCTTTTGGTTACTGTTTGCGTGACATATTTTTTTTCCATTGTTTTACTTTCAACCTATTTGTGTCTTTGAATCTGAAGTGTGACTCTTACAGATAGCATATAGTTGGATCGTGTTTCACAATTTTAATCCATTCTGCCAATCTATATCTTTTATTGGCGTGTTTAATTCATTTAAATTTAATGTAATTACTGATGAGGTAGGAGTTACTTTTGGTATTTTAATATGTTCTATATATCTTTGTAATTTTTGTTCTCTGTTCTTCTATTTCTGCTTCCTTTTGTGTTAAATATTTCCTAGAGCAACATTTTAATTCCTTGTCTATGTATTTTTGAGGTATTTTGTTAGTGGTGGCCTTGGGGATTATAGTTAACAACTTAATTTATAACAATCTAATTCAGATTAATACCAACTTAATTTCTCCTGGCCTACAGAGGACAGAAAAAAGGGAAAAAAAAACCCACCAACTTAATTTCAATAGTATACAAAAACTTTGCTCCTTTATAGCTCTGTTCTTTTCCTCCTTTACCCTCTTATTAGATCTCACATATTATGTCTTTAGACATTGTGTGCTTATCAACATAGATTTATAACAGCAGCTTTATGCTGTTGGTGAGAAAGAGTGCAGTTATACCATTTCTAATATTCCCTTCTGCAGGTACCTTTACTTATACTTCACATTTCTTCATATGGATTTGACTTACTGTCTAGTGTTTTCTCATTTTGGCCTGGAGGAAAAGTTCCTTTATTATTTCTTATAGAGCAGGTCTGCTAGAGATGAACCCTGTATTTTTGTTTATCTGCAATGTCTTAATGTCTCCTTCATTTTCAAAGTATAGTTTTGCTGATTAAGACTTTTTGGTTGACAATTCCCATCCCCCGCCCCCCCCCAGCACTTTGACTATATTATCCCACTGCTTTCTGGCCTCCATGGTTTTTAATGAGAAATCAGCTGTTGATCTTACTGACAAGTCACTTCTCTTTTGCTGTTTTCAAGATTCCCTCTTTGTCTTTGGCTACCAAGAGGCTGATTATGAATTACAAATCCACTGCTGTTCTGCCCACGTTTCATCATCCCTATTTGAAAGGATGGCATGGGATACTTTTGTTAGTGCTTTAATTCAACCATTGTGTTATCTCTCTAACATTTCCCTTAACTATCAACTTTAGGATTTAGTAATATGTGGTTTTGTTTTTCACTGTCATATTTCTTGGTTTGTAGAACTTCAGAGTAGTATTTATGTGATCCATTCTTATTACTCATTCACCTAATAGATTTGTTGAATGCCTACATATGGAATGGTCAGTGCAAGACTTTCCATTTTCTTAGAAAAGTGACACATGGCCATGCCTGTGAGGGTGACACATTTGGTTGGTTGAGCACACATACTCAATTAACTACTGTGCAATTAGGATGAAGGTATACTATGTGTATAAACAGAATATTTTGGGAGCACGGTGTAGGAAGTCATTGATTTTTGTATTTGGTAGATGAGCAAACTGAGTATTAATTTATTACTGAGTATTAATAGGTTAAGCAATTTGAGAGTGTGATAGAACCAAGGACTTGAACTCACTATTCTGGGTTCTTTCTGGGAAACCATGGTGATTGTAGAGTGTGCCTGTTTTCTATTTTCAGGCATCACTGGAAAACTGATTTCTTAAACGAGGTAAATGTGTGAAGTATGGACTGGCTATTTTGCTTCAGAAGGTGTGCATGCTACAAATAAAAACAAACAGTGTTCATTTATGCTTATTAGATCATACTGCTGTGAATTTAGTAAACAAGTGACTATGTTGGAACTTGAGGTGTCAAAATATGAAAAGATACTTAATTTTATTAAATCCACTCTAGGTTTTTTCTTTCCCTATTTATTGATATTTCTGTTTTACAAAGAAACCCTCCAGTAAAATTTTAAATAGGTAAAGTTTATATTAGAGTCTCCTTAAAAATAACAGTTACTGATCAATCAGCACTATGTTCATTCCCCATAGGACAAAGCCTGACTTTTTCGGGCATACAGTTTTAATTTTAATCTGCATGCCTCCTTTTCTATTCTCCCATGATTCTTTGCAGCAGGACAAGGAGAAAGCAAGTCTTATAAAAAGAAATACAGTATGTGGTGCTTATTAAAGTTACATACATCTCTTCTCACAGGAGAATTTTGATTTACTGCAGGTTGTGCATATGTCGCATGTGGACATTTCTAGGGAACAGATTCCCTATCGCCGAGCAGTGAATGGCTTGTAGTACTCCATTATTGCTCTAGGAACATGTTAGTAATGATTACGAAGGTAGGATACCATGAAATCCGTAAGGTGATTTGGCAGAAGTCGATGCCGTTGGTGCCAGGATTTGGGTACCGTACCACAGTTTCCTGTTTTCAAATGTATTAATTGATCCGCAAAGGACATCTTTTGGAGACAAGAATTCAGACAGCCTGGCACAGCCTGGACCTCCGCCAAGACTGCTCGGAAGGTTGCCATACTGGGAGCAAAAGAGTGAGAGAGAGAAAGAGGGAGAGAGAGAGAGGCAGAGGGAGAGCTGAGGAAAGAAAAAAAGGCAAGACTTGGCACAGCTCAGTCAAATCAGCTTCTTTTGTCTGCTGTCTCGGCTTGAGCTTCAGGAAAGAAAACCGTCCTGGGGTACAGAAAAACTCAGAACTTTTTGGTTTTCAAACTTAGAAGGCTTTTTAAGTCTCTTGGGCTATTTGAAAGTGTTGGTACATACAATGACGTTTAGTCACCAGTATTAAGGGAAATAAAAGCCTTTTTCAAAACGAAGCTTCCACAGTGTCCATGCATTTGGGAAATACTGTACTTGATTTTTTTATTTTTTGCATGTATGATTATACCATGAGAGACAGGATTCCTATAGAAGATGGCAAGGCAGATTTCTCATTAGAGAGAATATTAATTTTCTGCAAAATAAAGTTTGTGCATCAATACAAACCTGCTTTCAAATCAAATCAGACCTCCTTCGGAATGTGTTCAGAACGTAAGTTTTTTAGATTTTATTTTATTTTTCTTTTCCCATCTGTAGACATTTAACTTTTTTCAAGGAGCCTTTCTAAGATTTTGTGCAACCCAGCCAGGAAGTCAGAGTCAAAGTTGTTTTATCCATGTGTTTAAGAAAACGTTTTCTTAAAGCCACAGCTTTTATTTCTGCTGCTTCATGCTGTCCTAAACTACATCCCCCAGCAATTAGTGACAACAGTGAAGACCAGAAAGGCAAGCTGAAGACACCAGACTTCGCTTGAAGGGCAAACAAGAAATGTGAGCTTGGTCATTATTTTTTTTGTGTGTCTTTGCTCTGAACCATTTTTGGGAGGTGGGTGGGGAGGTGTCTATGTCTAAGAGATGTACGCGATTAGTGAATTCTCATTGTGAGAAGGAAATGATGAAAGGTAATTTTTATGATGTTGGCAGAAATGGCTGGTAATGGTAGAGAACAGAAATTTAAATCTTGTGGATAAGAAGTGGGGAACTGTGTTTGAAATACCTGGAGAAAAATTCCATTATTTTTAGTTTTGATTAGATTTTTGTAATTAAACGATGACTATAGCCTGGCTCTCTCAAAATGTTTTCAGTAAAAGGGTAATCTGGAAAGTTCATCGATTTTCTTTTTAATACTACCTGGTGTTTTACTTAGATATATACTTCCCATCTAATTTCTTAACAATAAATGCTTCCTGTTAGCCCTGGTTATGGTTGGATTGTGACAGTTCTGCTCTTGAAAAATCAGCATTATTGTAGGAGAGGTTATTTGTAAGGCATGTGTTTCTGTGGAGTACCCTCATTGTCAGTGAGTATTCTGTTTCTAAAGAAGAGAGTTTGAGTTGTAGGATTAGGCTATAACTTCCTGTAATCATGTATTTTTCTTTTTTATTGTATATCCTGAAAGAATACAGGAAAATTGTATATATTCGCATAAGCAGCAATCATTTTGGGCAGTATAAAAGACTGCTCCAGAATCTATGCTTTTGTTTTAAGTATGTAATCATTGATTTTGTTAATCCTTTGACCAAACAAACAAACAAACAAAAAAACCCCAAAACAAAAACTGTCTATAGCTTTCTATTGCACACTTTAAAGGATCAATTGTTTAAGATGGTTTTTATAAAATTGTGGGGACACATCAGCAATCCTGAAAATGGCATCTAATATCCAAATACGATTTTAAAATATATAAAAAAAAATCTAACTCAGGTGTTTGAATACTTAAGCTTCAGTGTTTTCTTCAACTTTTTTTGCTAATCAACATTTTGATCTTCAATAAAATGAAGTCACTTAATGTCTGTGTGGGTTGCCAACATGACAACCTTTGTTTTAAAAGCTCCTTTATCCACTACCTCGCTGATACTCCTAAAATGGACGCCAAGACATGAAAGACGTGCTGATGGGCACTGGGTAGGAAACGTTTGCGTGGCTGCAGTCTTGCTTTTCGAACTGATTACAGGATCATTCATGGCTTTTCTAAAAACAACAATATATGAAACAAAAAGAAAGTTCGGTAAATAAGTTTAAATCAGAGCTACGTTTTGATACCGACCATCTTATTACCGATTTATATTTACTTGCACTTACTTCTTAAACATTTAACATAACCTCTTGTCATTTAGGCTCGCTAAATATGTCACTTATTTAGTTTATTTAAGACCAATTTTTTTTTCTTAAAGTTAGAATTATTTGCTAGCTTATTTCTTAACTTCGTTGCAGCGAACTCAAGTAAGAACAAACTTATCTTAATATTCAGACTATTGTATGTCCAGTTATTTTCTAACAGTATGATCAAAAGGTGAATTAAACAAATATGCCAGAATATACCTAAAGAAATATTAAATTTTTCGATACTGGTAAAGCTACATTTTATATTGTGTATTGGAATTAAGATTTGCTACATATCAGCTGTTACACTCAATAAATTTTCTAATACATTCTTGCTGGCCTACTTGTTACATATCTTCAAACGAAAAAAGTTCCCCAGGAAGATGCTCCTTGTTAACTGGGTGTAATAGATACTTCTTTGTGCAGCCTTTTTTTCAAAAGTATGATTAAGAAATTGTATTGATTACATAGTTCAGAAACAGACATGTAGTTGTAACATAATGCGTGTTTCTGTACTTTTAGACCTTTGATACTACAGACACACCAACATTTAGGTTCTTAACTGTTTCCATATTAGTATTAATATTTTAAATCTTATTTTAAAGTGTATAAATACACTTTGTAAATGAACTCGATCGTAGCACATATTTATCATAGTTTGGATTGTATAATGTTTTGAAGTAGAATTATTAAGACAGAAATGAATGAATATTAACTGCTACTTGATGCCTATTATTAAGTTCCATTTTGATGTATATACCTGAACATGCAAGCACATTATTCTATAAACTCATGTGGACCTTTCAGGGAGCCTTAGTTCAGAAGTTTATAATTATTCACTCACTTATTCATTTATTCAACAAATGTTTATTGAGCACCCACTTCAGCATGCTAATATTTTGTCGACAGAGTTATTTTGGGTAACAGGGAAGGAAGCCACACATGTGGATGGAAGAGGGAATAGATTTAAAATAAAGTCCAAAAGTCTAGGTAGAAAAGGGCAGTACTACAATGAGATTCATGTCAGTAGATTAAAGTGTGTTCGCTTTTAGTGTACAGTATATGGATTCCAGAGTGTTATCATAAAAAAATTGGGAGATTAGTTGTGGTCTATGTAGCTATCGGAATTTTGTTTTACTACTATTTTGGTTGCTGCATCTTACTGTCCAAAATGGTTGAGTTGTTCAAGTCTCCCGACAGATGTATCAGGTGAGCCATTCAGACACTGGGAGGAAGAAGCTAAGTAGGGAGGATTGAACCACCTGCTGGGTCGTGTGTACGTCAGAGTATGTGTCACCAAACCTTGGAAGGTGTGGCCGCAACATGGGGAAACCACAGTGGCCTGTTTGTGAGGAAACTTTTTCTTTCCTTTGTTTTGTGTCACTAGACAGAGGAGGAAGAGGAGGCCAGTCCCACGTGTTTAAGCCAGCGTGGCCCTTTGAAAGAAAGTTTGCTAGGGGGCAGTGCATTTTAAATGGACCCATCAGTTCGCTTTCTGTATTCTCTTGTGATTTTGTGTGTGTGCACGCGTGCGTGTGTGCTCGAGCGCCTAACTTTGTTCCGTGCGGTTGATCGCTAATACAAAAAGAGGGTATAGGTTCATCTTCTAAAAATGAGATAAAAGTCACGTGAGTCAGGGAGCTGGGCTCGGAGGCTGCTGTGACAGCCCAGGCCCATGTCAGGGCTGGTGGACGGTGGAATGGTGAGCAGTGTCTCGGCCGCAGGTGTGCAGCGCTGAAGCCATCCAGCTGCTACTCCCAGAGGGCCTGCTCTGTGCCAGGCAAAGGGAGGAATTTCTGCCCACAAGGAATTCCTGGTCTAGTTGGGAGAGGACAAGAATAACTGATGAATGCAGATCTCTTCGCAGTTTACCAGATATTGTCACCTCTTACTCCATCTGATCCCAGCAGCTATGCCAGGCACAGGGACAGTTGCAGATTCATTGGTGGAGCAGACCCAGTGTTGAGCCAGATTATTTTCTTCTTGAGTCTTATTTGGTTAAGGGATTTTTTCCCCCCTCATGTTGAAAAACAAAAAGCGCTGTGCTCAGTTTTATCTTGACTGTGTGTTGCTGGTTGTGGGTTTGAAGGGGTGGAGCATAGGGCCACATTCTTTGTGACCACGTTAGACTCCCTCAAGGTGGCTGTTGGAGACCGTGTAAAATAGGGACGTGACTGGTATGGGTGGCCCCGTGCGCCCATTCCCTCTCTGGCCAGTTCTCCATTGTCTTGCATTCTCCCTGTCCTCGTTCTCCCAAAGGATCCCATACTGTACCGTAGCACATGGCGGTGTGGCCTAAGCATAGCATGGGCCAAATGGATTGCCTAGTGAGTTTAAAGTATTTCTTACAAGTGCGGGACGGAGGCTGAGGGGATTGAGGGAGCGAAGGTGGTGAGGGAAAGTCACGGAGAGCTGAGGGCTCTGCTCACCCCAGCTCTAGTCCTGTGAGGAGCTGCGGAGGCCCCAGGGGTGCACTTGGGGACATAGGGTCTTGGGTTGGACTGGAGTGTCGGCAACAGCTGGTGTCAAGCTTGGATAAGGCATCATTGCGGGGGGATTGGGGGAGAGAGGGCATGTGAAAGGGTTGCTGAAGCCAGTTCATGTTGAGCAGCATCTTTCTAGATCTTTCTCTAGGGGTATTTGGAGGCCCGGGAGAGGGAGGGGCAGAGTCAGGACCATCGTGCACAGTTGTGTGCCCAAGGGGTGTGGGGCTGAGACTCAGTCCTCGCTTTCCTGCCAAAGCCCTGTGCCTTGATCTGCCGTAGGAAGGTACCAAGTCCTGGTGGTGCTGGTGGGGCTCTGGGGGCGAATCCAGGGGCCTGGACGTGGAATGGCAGGAAAGGAAGAAGGTCAGGCTTTGGGGCAGGGGAGGGTGGTGATTTCCAGTAACTGACCATGGAGTCTGGGTCTAGGTGGGGTGGGAGATGTGGTCGGAAGAGTTCTAGAGAACGTGGGGAAGTAGGGAAAGATGAGTGAGCAGAAACTTAGGTCAAGTGAAGGAAGAGGTTGAGAGAGTCCTGGAGTTAGGGGTTCAGGCTGTGAGTAACAGCAGCAGCTCTGCAAGGTTCAGCTGAAAAGTTTGGCTGCGGGTTGTGCTCAGGTTATTTTATTTCTCTAAGAGCAAGTGGAAAGGAAAGCAGAAAAGGGAAAAGCCACCCTGTGTGTTCTGGATTCCATGTTTTAAGACAGAGGAGATGAACATTTCTCCTCTTACAGTGGAGAATCTCTTGGTCCTGTATGATGAGAAAACCCCTAATGTATGGATCTTGAGGTTCTGTGGAACAGGTTGAAGAGTCAGTCCCTCCGGAGCGAGGCCTTCTCCACCTGTCAATGCCATTTATATCTCATTTCCCATTAGCCCTTCTGAATATTGTCCTGTACCTGACAGGATCAAATTGTTCTCAGAGACCCATGAGTGCTTTCCACTGGGTGTACTCAGGGGACAGCTGCCTTAGAAACCAGTAGTCCTTTACTGTCACAGGTTCGAGAGAGTGCCCTCGGAGCCCCATCAATGTGAGTGGGAATTTTTGACTCTATTTTTCAGTTGTGCGGCTTTGGCCAACTTACATAAACCCAGTTTCTTCATCTGTAAGACTGGGATCATGATCTTCCTCAAAGATTTTTGGGAGAAGAAATAAGAAAATATATGCAAAGCTCTTAGCATAATGTATTGTATATAGTACATATGGTACAGAAACTCCGTGTACCCATGAAAATAACTGCCCATTCCTCCAGAAGAGGGGCCAACCCCTGGCAACCCTCATTCTACTTTCTATCTCTGTGAATTGACTTCTCCAGGGACCTCATATAAGTGGAATCGTACAGTCTTCACCCTTTTGTGACTGACTTGTTTTACTGAGCATAATGTCCTCAAGATTCATCTGTGTTGTAGCATGTGTCAGAATTTCTTTACTTTTTAAAGCTGAATAATATTCCATGGTGTATCTATACCACATTTTCTTTATCTGTTCATTTGCTGATGGACACTGGGGTTGCTTCCACCTTTTGTCTATTGTGAACAATGCTGCTATAAACATGGGTGTATAACTATCTCTTTGAGACCTGGTTTTCAGTTCTTTTGGGTATATCCCCAGAAGTGGAATTGCTGGATCAGTAGACAGTTTTAGGATTCATAGCAGGTTACATTTTTTAAAAACTTGTAATCTGAAATGATGTCGGTTGAATTTGACTTTCCTGCATAGATAGTGGTCTAATGGGAGGCTTGACTGAGAGAGCTCATGATGTCTAGCTTTTTGTGGAAATAACTCAACTACCACATTCAGTCATCAATAAATTATTTTATAATGTAGAGTTTTGCTTGGGTGTTAATAAGGGTAATATTCTATTCACATAAAATAGTATTTATACACTATTCTAGGATATAATAGCCATATTTCATTTCTAATACAAAGTGTTTCTTAAGCTTTTTTACCATTTCTGTTTAGAGAACTTCCTTTAGCCATTCTTTAGGGTGGGTCTGCTGGCAACAAATTTCTTAGTTGTCCTTCATCTTAGAATGTCTTGATTTCCCTTTCATTCCTGAAAGGATATTTTTGTTGGGTATAGAATTCTGGGTTGGTGGTTTCTTTCTTCCTTCTTCTACCTTTGTGATTTCTGATGAGAAATCTGCTGTCATTTGAATTGTTTTGCTCTTATAGGTAGGATGTCAGTTTTCTCTCACTACTTTCAAAATCTTTCTCTTTGTCTTTAGTTTTCAAGGAGTGTGATTATGATGTGTCTTGTCATGGATTTCTTTAGGTTTATTCTCTTTAGGGTTCCTTTCCTTTCTTGAAAATATAGGTTTATGTCTTTTGGTAAATTTGGGATGTTTTTGGTCATTATTTCTTTGTGTACTTTTCTAGGCCTGCCCTCTTTCTCCTTTCCTTCCAGGACTTGGAGGACACAAATGTTAAAGCTTCTGTTATAGTCCTACCAGTGCTTGACACTGATCATTTTGTTAAAGTCTGTTTGTTCTTTATTATTCAGATTGGGCAATTTATATTGTTCTTATCTTTGGATTCACTGATTCTTTCCTCTCTCATCTTCATTCTGTGGTTGAGCCCACCTAGTGAGTTTTAATTTCAGTTATTATATTTTATCTGCTGTTTCTTTACTGAGACTTTCTGGTTTTTTATATTTGTTTCCTGTGTGTTTGTAATTGTTTGTTAAAACATTTTTATGATGGCTGCTTTATAGTCCCTGCCAGATTGTCTTTTTTCATTCAGGTTGAGATTTTCCTGGTTCTTGGTATGACAAGTGTTTTTTTTTATTATATCCAGACATTTTGGGTATTATGTTATGAGACTCTAGATCTTATTTAAGCCTTCTGTTTTAACCTTCTCTGACACTGTGCCAGCAGGTGAAGGGGGCACGCTCTCATTCCTGTGAGGTGAGGGTGGAAGTCCAGGCTTCTCAGGGGGCCTTTATTTACAACCCTGGGGTGGGAGAGGAGGGTGCCTTATTAACGCTGGGTGGGGGTGAAGTTCAGGTTCCCCTTAGATAATATTGTTATTTTTATTGTTAGTTTTGTACTTGGTGTAATAACCTGGACAGTGTCTGAGCTGTGTATGCCTTAAATTTAGCTTAGGTTTTTGGCACTATTTGTGTACGATAACTTGTTTAATGATAGTTAAATTCTCAAATTAGGAACTGAGCCCTCTTTAATCACTAGCTTCCTTGAAATTAGTATGTGTTTACCATTAACACATTGAATAAAAGATTTTAAGAAATGAAATTATAATTTCCACTTTATTAACTTTGAAAATTTATTTTTAAAAGGAGAGAAAAGCCTACTCAGGTAGATTTCCATTTTCTTTGTTATTAACATGCTAGGTTTTAGCAGACTTTTTAAACTTATGTTTAGGAGAGGCCAATGCATTAGAAATAGAAGAAATGGGTTTTGATTGGAGGCTTTAAGAATTTCGGTGGTAAAGTATTCCATTTCATTTGCTAACTCACACCTGTGGTTTCAGGTTGATAACACAGACCTTAAAGATGGCGCAGATGTCTTTGGAATAATTTATTTTCAGGGTTCTTACTGGTTGTCTGTGCTGTAGCAATGACGCGTGGGATCCCAGTAACCGGATCACTTACTAGCTGGGTAATCTTGGGAAGATCTCCAGAACTCTAAATGTCGACTTTTCCTATCAGTAAAAGGGCTGTCATAACACTTATGTCAAAGAGTTGTCAAGAATATTAAATGAGATAATGTGCCTGAAAGCAATTTAGCTGATAGATATCACACACCAGAGGTAATTACCTAGTTTAGCTACCCCAGGCACGTGGTGGTGGTGGAGAAAGACGATGTACCTAATTCCGTATGCTTTTCTGCTGTGCCTGCCTGTAGACTATGGATATGTGTATATTTAAAAACCGTTTTGAAATGTTTAATTATGAAAAACTTTTCAATGCATAGCAAAATACTAAATTAAACAGAATGAATACTCGTGTACCCATTACCCAGAGCTAACAAATGCTATCTTTATTTGCCTCAGATCTTTCTTTCTTTCTTTTTTTTTTTTTTTAAAGAAAATAAAACATTTAGTTGTGGATATAACTAAGGCCTATTCTCTCATTCCTGAAATTGATAAAGAACATTTCCATGCACATGGTGTTACTAAATATAGATGTAGCCATAAAAATATAACTATTATTTTACATGTCTTAAAACTTATATAAAATGGTTTTGGACTGTTATATCCTTTTGCAAATGAGATTAGATACTTTTGAGATTTACTTGTGTTGCAGGTCTCTTGCTGTGGAGTATTTCATCCTAGCCTGTCTTCTGTGGATAGGCATGTAGATTTTTTGCCTTGTGCTACGCTTGCGGTCATGGCCACCCCACACATCTGTGTGATCTCTAGGGAAGGGTCCAGAAATGGAGCCGAGTTGTTGAATATTTCAGCTTTACTCAATAATGCCAAATTATTGTTGCAAGCATTTGTAGCAATAGACATTCCTGTACTAGGGTATCAAATCACTACATCTTCACCAACATTTGTTTATACTAGACTTTATAATTTTTGTCAATCTAATGGGAAGGAAATATTTTGCTGTTATTTTTATTTGCAAACCTTATTACTTATAGAGATTGAGCATCTTTTTATATTGGCAATTTAGATTTCCTTTTCTGTGCATTCTCTATTCATACTCTTTGCACAATTTTCTCTTGAGGTGTTTTATTCCCATTAATTTGTGGTACATTTTGTATCCTAATCCTTTATTATATGGATTGAAACTATTTTCTCAATCTTTGGTTTGCTTTTTTCATTTTTCTTATGGTAACTTTTGAAATAAAATATGGTATATGTTTGAGAAATTGGAATGCCTTTGTTTTTCATTTTCAAAAATGATTTTAGTGATAATACGTACTTATAGTCCATGCTTTTGGATATGGCAGAGAGGGCTAATGGGACTAATTTCTTAGAATGCACCAGAATTTTACCCCCTTAATTAATATTTAGAGGATAAAATTGCTTATTTTCCATATAGACTTTTGGTCAACTCGAAATCTTGGGCAGATTCCTAGTTCCCAGGCTCCCATCAGTTGAACTAAGGATGACTATGAAGTTTTGTTTTGTGATTTGCAGGGACTCCTACAGCACACCAGTAATATGGACACATTTCCATTGCATCTGCAACGTTACCAAATAGGAGTTCTCAGGCCGTTAGAAAGAATGTTCTGTTGATCTGATTATAGTGATTTCTATACAGTGAATAATCTCGGTGCAATAAGCACTTTCTCCTTCCCCTAACCAGTAGTCTTGCTAACAAAATAACTTAATTGAGAAATTCACACTGTTGGGGCAAGTTGTGGCTGAGGCTCCTTGTGTATCTTTTGTTGTGCAATCAAGTAGCACTTATTCAGCAACTCTGCTCAGGCTGTCCCGCCTAAACAAAACCCACCTAATCTCCCAAATCACTTTGCAAAACAAAACAACACACAGAAGATACAGAAACCAGGAGGACAGGGCAGATGTTGGATGTTGTACGCGGCACTCCCTCTCCTTTCCGAGCTAGCCACTATTTATGTGAAACTACTTTGGTAATTTTATATGTTTTAAAATTTGAGTGGGAAGTATGCATACTCTTTTCACTTTCCTGACAGGGACTCTTCCTGGTTGCTCAGGCGGTTTGGCACCATTTGACGATGGTTTGCCACAGCCGTGGGTGAATTCTAGGTGGAAATTAACAGCTGCTGGAAGAGTGGGCTCGCAACCCCAAACCTATAAGGCAAGCTTTGGGGTCTGGATCTTGCAGACTTGCCTTTCTTAAGGGCAGTGGCCATGTGGTTTGCTCAGGGCCTGTTGGCCTAGGAACTAGGGAAGGGGCCTCTCATTGTCTAGCTTTGGTATTTATTCCTCCCTCCACTTACTGAATTCTTGCCTGAAATCGGTGTTTGGCACCAGGCACCATCTCTGTACTGTTCCTCCAGTGTTTCAAGTTTTATGGACAACTTTAATAAAGAATGTGTTAAAATAAGGACTATTGGCCATTTAATTACAAACTCCGTTTTCTCTATGTTATCTAGGTTACTGCAACTCCATGAGACAGACAGACAGACACACACACATATATATACTCAAACACATTTCAGGAGAGAAAATTAAGGCCCAGAGTGTGGGCCTCAAATCCCTTGTTCTTTCCATCTTTTCCCCGTGGGTTCACTCTGCGATGGGATCACCTGGAGGATAGCAAGTTGCTGCTTTTATAGCAGCCCCTCCATACACCCTTGGGACAGTGTCCTTAGGTCAGTCCTCTGTCCTTCATCCATCCAATCAGCCCATCATGCACTTACTATCTGAGTCCATTAGGGCTAAGTGACGAGGCTGCGTCAGGGACAGAACGCACGGCCCCTGCCTTCGTGGAGTGGATATCATGGTGGCAAAGAGGGCCCACACACCAGTGACTATGAGCAAGTGTCGTTACTGTTATGACAGGAGAAGTCGGTCCTGGTTGAAAAGCCTGCTGTCCCTCAGCCCCCTTTTTCTCTTCAACTCAGAGGGAGAATAAACAAATCTATGTATTTTAGAGAACATGGACCTCTGAGAATGAGACTTTCCTATTTTTTAAATATAATACCGAGTACAAGGCTATAGAAAATAAAGACTCTAGAATTTTAGAATCTTAGAGGTCATTTAGTTTGCCTCCTTGTAGCCAAACCAGTGAGAATCTCCTTTCTCAGCCTCCCGAGCAGCAGGTCCCCGAATCTCTGGGCGGCGGTTTCCTGCGACTCGCGGTGCCCAGCGAAGAGGCCCAGGTGTTCTGTGCTCTCTGACTCAGAACACACTGCACGCTTGCTCTTCCACCTGGATTCCTTTAACAGATCAGTGGAGATGAGTTTTATTTGGCTATTTCTGGATATAAGTGTTAACCAAAAAAAAAAAAAAAAAAAAAGGAAAAAGAAAAGAAAAATCACAAAAAAACAAAGTGGTGTTTAAATAAAGAAAAATGAGTTTTACTTTCAAGAGAGCTTTTACCGTTTTCCTAATGCTTATTCTCCTTCTGAGAGCTCGTTATGGAGCAGAGCGTGACAGTAGTTCACCGTGGCGAGCGTGCCTTGTCTGGGCTGGGGGGTGAATTAGCGTCCGGTAAAGGCCAGAGGGGCCGGCAGAGCGGTACCTAAATCACCCCCGGACAGTGGCCAGGCTATTCTACGTTTTTAAAGACCCCCAGAGGCCATCCCTAATCTCCTTTAGTTTGCCTTCTCAGTGTTTAATAACCTTTGCTGTCAGGAAATTCTTCCTCATGTTTAACCCAGTCTTCTTGCCGCAGTCCAATCCCATCTCTCTTGTTGTCCTTGGTGGTGGCAGAATGGGGGTCCCTATCTTCTCGACACTAGCCTCAGCGTTCTCGAGGGGTGTCGGGAAGGCTTCCCTTAGCCCTTGAGTGAGATAAACATCATCCCTGGCTCCCTCACAGCCCCGTTCTCAGCGGTCCTTTCTGGAAATGTCATCCCTGCCACTGTGCTCTCTAGTCTCTGATACAAATATTCACACCAGGCCTGTCTTGAGTTATCTGTTGGTTCCGTTTTCACTCAAAGAGCAAGATCCTTTCATCATTTCCCTTGTTGTCGGTTCATTCCATTTCAGTGCTGTTCTCGAGCTCTCCCTAGGCCTGGGGTGCCGCTCCCGCAGCTGCAGGGGTGCGGGGAGGGGTGGCTGCCTCGGACTTACCCCGAGGACGAGGAGCCCAGATGTCCCTTGCCAGTTATTATCCTTCTGACAGTCCATAGATTGGAACTGCTTTCTCTTCTCCACAAAAACGTGCATTGTTTTTTTTTTGTTGTTGTTGCTAATTTACATGTTGGTACATTTAGAATTTCCATCGACCTCATCCTCTGAAACTTATGGCCCTATCACGTTATCAGTGCACTCCTTGTTCTTGACGCATTTTATAAATGCCACAAGGGAACTTTGCACATAGAAACTCTGCCCGGTGAACAATTGGTCGACCTGTTTCCCATTAGAGCCTGAGCGTTCCTCGGGAGGGGGTGTGATTGATCTTTGTGTCTCTGCAGCACTTATCAGAAATGCCTGGCACGTTTTAAACAAACTTAATGACTGTTGGTTGGTTGTCAAATGAGTTGTTGGGAGATTTGCTTTATTTTTTTCCCCCCTCGTTCTCTGTCTCTGCGCTCCTTTCACCCCAACATAAAAGCAGCCCAGAGCTTCTGCCTGGCTGCCGGCGTAGGCAGCCCTCCCAGCTCGGCTGCCAAGCTCTTAGCAGATGAAATAAAAATCTATTTATAACTGGTCTCTGATGGATTTCCTCCCTACCTGTGGTAGTGCTCCATCAGCAGGTGTGCTGAACAGATGGAGAAGGGTTTTAATTTTTTTCAGTTCAATTAGATCAACTCTCCAGGTTCAGACCAGTGCATTCCCTTCCTCGCTTAGTTTCTTCCTCTTGGCATTGAAATTGTTGAGCATAGCAAAACACAAATTAAGTCCAGGAGATAAAACGCATATAGCGCCTGCCTTTGAAATAAGCACTTTGGCAAAGGAACTGTATTTGACATCATACACTAAATCAGTGTTAACCCTTTTCTCCCTCAGGCTTAATTTTAATGTGATTTAAATCGATATTAGGAGTGCTGAAATGCTAACGGGCACAAGTGCTTTCTTTTTCCTTCTGATTTATTTTTAGCATCTGAACTTAGGCATTTGGAAACTATATCATTACTGTTTTGGAAGCAACTTCGTCTCTGATAGTGGTTCAGTGTATACGAGGAAGAATTTTAATGAGGAGGTGAAGTCATTAATTTCATGAAGTTCACTTGACATCTTTTTTCATGGACTGTCGAACTGTCCAGGAGAGCGGTCCAAGGGGCCCAGTCCAGAGCCAGTCTTGAATGTGGCCTGACCTGGCTCTGGGTTTTAACATCACAAGTCAGTGAAAGACTGGTTGCCACAGTTGTTGGCTTCCACACATATAAGACATACAGATGTGATTGCCATGTTTGCCCTTGGTAGGGAGTGTCATCTCTCACTCCCAAGGACCTAGATTTGGGGGGAAAATATAACAACAATGATAGGGCCTCATTTACCAGATATTGGAACATACTGTAAAGTTAGTAATTAAATAGTGTAGTTTTAGCAATAGAATGAGCCAGTGGATTGATGGAACAGGAGACCCAAGTTAGTATGAAAATTTATTACAAGGCATAGATGACGTTGCGTCATCAGAGGTGAAAGGATGATTTTAATCCTGTTGGGGCCCCTGGCTGACTGTACTAAAAATGTCCCCATCTCACATCCGATGGCAAAATAAATTTGAGATGAATTAAATATTTATGAGGACACACATTCATAGAACATTAAAGAGAGACTCTGGCAGTCATGTGGGGGTTCGATTTTGTGGAATGGTCGGGATATCAGACACGCAGGGAAGAGGCCACTGAAAACAGAGGCAGAGATTGGAGTGATGCCGCCAAAAGCCAGGAGTGCCAAGGATTGCTGAGAGCCACTCTAAAAGCTAGGAAGGGGGCCAAGCACAGTGGCTCATGCCTGTAATCCCAGGACTTTGGGAGGATGAGGCGGGAGGATCGCTTCAGGCCAGGAGTTTGAGATTGTCCTGAGCAAGAATGAGACCCTGTCTCTACAAAAAATAGAAAAATTAGCTGGGCATCATGGTGCACGCCTGTAGTCCCAGCTACTCAGGAGGCTGAGACAGGAGGATTGCTTGAGCCCAGGAGTTTGAGGATGTAGTGAGCTATGTGCTCTACCCTGGGTGACAGAGTGAAACCCTCTCCAAAAACCATAAAATAAAATAAAATAAAATAAAATAAAATAAAATAAAATAAAATAAAAGCCAGGAAGGGGCAAGGAAGGATTCTCCCCTAGGTACCACTAATTACCCCCTGCTGATACCTTGATTTTGGAATTGTGGCCCCCAGAACTGAGAGAGAATCAATTTCTGTGTCCAAGCCACCAAATTTGTGGTAATTAGTTACTGCAGCCCTAGGAGACAAACACAGTGACTGATCAGCTGCGGGACTTGATAGAGTGAGCAATCAGAACCATTCCTGAGTTTTCTAAAAGATTGATACCGTAAGCTGTGTTTGTTCAGTTCTTGAGTAGACAAGAGATTTAATTCATGATTCAGGAGGTCCCACAGATCTGGGAGATGAATTTGAGGATGCTGGGCTGGCCCCATGGGGGCAAGGACTTTGTCTTAGTCACTCCTGTATCCCCAGCATATAGAACAGTTAGAACCGAACACAGTTGACTCTCAGTAACTCTTTAATGAATGAATTAATAAATAGAAAATACACAAAAATGTAAACTGTGTCAATTTTTAAAACAACGAGACATGAATTTTTGAATGAAACCAGGCTCTGATGGGCACAACAGGGCCAGAATAGTTGCTGTCCCCTTCACCTCCTGCCTTGCTTACCTGTGGCGGCTCGAGGCACAAGTTCATGGCTGGAGCCGCTGCCCTGAGTTGAGGCTGCTGACACAGTAGCCTGGCACTCTGCCCTCAGGGTGCACGGCTTCAAGCTGCGTGTCAAAGCAGGGGAGAACCAACCTTGTAACTAACTTGCTAAAACTCAGGTTAAGTTACAGCGTTAATACTATAGTTCATTAATTTCATTAATAGTTCATTATTTCACATATTGAGTAAAAAGCAATTCATGTGATAAACAGTCACTGAGTACCTACTCTGTGCTGAGTGCTGTGCTAGCCTCTTGGGTACAGAGGACAAAGAGGTGGTTCCTCTCCTGGAGGTGTCTACAGGTGTTGTAGGTAGGAGGTCAGACAAGTAGATAAACAATTTTGGTGTTGTGTGGTAACGTGCCGTTGCTATAAGCCTAGGATGCCATATGAGCATAGAGCAGGGTCCGCTAAGATGAACTAGACACGGTAGAGTTTAAAAAAAGTTTAAGTTCTGTGTGGGCTGTATGGAGGTAGAGGCTTGGTCACAGGTGAAACGGTTGGTCTACCACGTGGGATGACATGAGGCGTGCCGAAATGCACCCTGTTCAGAACGGCTGTGCTGGAACGTGCCTGCAGTACCCCCTCCTACTTCTTTGCCTTGTGCTTCCCGGGAGTCCTGTCCTAAAACAGATTCCTCTGCAGGACTGCTTGGGCTGTGCTAAGTGGGCATTCCTACTTTGTTGGAGATTGACTCCCAGGTTGGTTTCCAAGGCAAGAGAACATGACAGAGGATGGGACACAGGACAGGTGAGTTTAGAGAGAAGTTGGAGCAGAGGGAGTGCTCTGGGGCATTTATGGAGAAGAATTGCCAAGAGGGGGTGGGGAGAGTTCTGAGAAGGGGCCCCAAAGACAGTCTGAAAAATCCACAGCTTTCCCCCGGGCTGGGCGTGGCAGGTGGTCCGTCCTCTCGTGCTGGGCAGCTGCAGGTGCATAGCAAGGGGGGTCTGGGCTGGTTATGTCCCCGCATAAGTGTGAACTCGTGGCTTGTCTTTTGGGAGTGGGGGAAGATACTGGCTTTATATCAATGTAAGTTTCTATCTTTTGGGTATTTGAATGAATCTTAATTGCTGGGATCATTTCTACTAATCAAATAAAGTGTTTTATAATACACACGTGGATAGTCAGTAATTTGATGGTACTTATGTGAGTGACAACAAGTACATGGGCTTGGCCATTTACACAACATCAAGCAGATACTTTTCCAGGCTCTTTTTTTGTGATTGCTGTGAATGTTACATGCGAGTATTAAGATATTTTAATTTTCAATAACTTGGACTCTGCTCTGATGAACAAGTTAGGAAATGTTGTCAGAGAAAAACTAAATTTACCCTCATTTTCGGTCATGAATGAATCTCTGATTGCTGTGATGAAGAAAAATCCTGCGTTTCTACCGCCTTGCCTGAATTAACGAAAATATAACGTTCCATTTTGATCAGGAGATACCAGAGGTTGAACGTAAACAAAAACAGAAGAAGCCCTTCATCACTCTGAGGAGATGTTTAATTTTCATCAGTCAGGAAAGAGATAGACACAAAATCAAAGGTGTTTATAGGCGTTTAGTGTAAGATTCTGGCTATTTTATGTCCACTGGGATTTAACTATCCCACTGGGCTAATGTTGGTTGGCAGATCAGGACATAAGCTGTGGCTTTTCTGACTCCTAATTCCTACGTTGGAGGAAGGTTTTTACTTCATTGTCTTGGCAGGTATAATCAGCACTGTTGTACATCCTCGATTCTAGGAAAGACTTTATAATGATGATTCTTTTATTCATTTATTCAGGAAACATTGAGTGAGTGTTAGCTATGTACAGCGAACTATGGGAATGGTAAAGGGAAATAACAATATGTAAATCATGGTTCCAACTATGTCTAAAGGCCCCTCATGACATAAACAAGCACAGAACACATACTGTTAATATCCATGTGTTTCATTTTTTAATTTCAAAATATTAAGGGGATACAAATGTTTTTGTTACATGGATACCTTGTATAATGTGTAAGTCAGGGTTTTTGGTGTGCCTGTCACCAGAATAGTGTTCATTGTACCCATAGGTAAGGTTTTGTCCCTCACTTGTGTCTACGCTCCCATTTCTTGGCTTCCAATGTCCTTTACATCTCTTTGTACCTGTGTGTACCCATCATTTAGCTCCTACTTATTAGTGAGAATGTGTGGCCTTTTCCATTCCTGAGATATTTCAGTTAGGAGAATGGTCTCCAATTCCAACCAAGATGCTGCAGATGACATTATTTCATTCCTTTTTATGGCTGAGTAGTACTCCATGGTATATATACCGCATTTTCTTTATCCACTCATCAATTAATGGGCACTTATGTTGATTCTGTATCTTTGCAATTGTGAACTGTGCTGTGATAAACATTTGAGTGCAAGTGTCTTTTTGATAAAATGACTTCTTTTCCTTTGGGTAGATACCTAGTAGAGGGATTGCTAGATTGAATGGTAGGTCTACTTTTATTTCTTTGGGGAATCTCCATACTGTTTTCCATGAAGGTTGTACTAATTTGCAGTCCTACCAATGATGTATAAACGTTCCTTTTTCATTGCATCATGGCAGTATCTATTGTTTTATGACTTTTTAATAATGGCCATTCTGACAGGGGTAAGGTGATATTTCATTATGGTTTTAATTTGCATTTCCCTTATGATTAGTGATATTGAGTATTTTTTCATATTTTTTTTGACATTTGTCTATCTTCTTTTGAAAAACTTCTGTTCATGTATTTTGCCCACTTTTTGTTTTGTCTTGTTTGTTTTTTCCTTGCTGATATGTTTTAGTTCTTTGTAGATTCTGAATATTAGTCCTTGTTGGATGTGTAATTTGCAAATATTTTCTCCCATTCTGTAGGCTGTCTGTTCACTCTGTTGGTTATTTCTTTCACTGTACAGAAGCTTTTTAATTTAGTTTTTAATATTTATTTTTGTTGTTTTGTTTCCACTGAGGAGAGGGGAATGGTGGTTTTCCCTTTTATTATTTCTTTGGGGAAAATCACAACTGTTTTTGTATAAGGACAACATTTATGCTTTTAGTTGGGAAGGTATCTGCTCTCGTTTGAGGGGGCACTACTTGCTATATTTATGAATCTTATGGATAATCTAAAAGTGACTTTGGTGCTATAATTGGAGCTAGGACTCACTTCCTGCTCCTGTGATTGTACTTTGATATTAAATAAGTTTTCCTTTATGAGACATTAGTCAGTAAATAGAACAGAATGTATGGTTAAATAGTTAAAATCATTTTCATCATTGCAATTATAACATGCCTTGCCATTTCAAACCTAATATCCACTTATCGCTCCTGAAATTTTGCGAGAAATCTATTATTCAAGGATGCAGAGATAGCTTTTTTTTTTTTTTTGGTTGAGTTAAACATTTTTATGGATTAGATATGAATTCAGTAAAAATAATTGAATTAAATTAGATGACATGAATAATTCATGATATGTAATTTCACATCAGTTCTAGCATAAAAATAAAGCTATTGGTTTATATGCTGGGGAAGTATATTTTATTATTTAGAAAGGTAGTCAACATTCATTATTTTGGAAGATAATTCACTTTGTGATTAAATAGTGGTATTAAATTGTAAGATTGAAAGAAAGTGTAAAATGCAAACTAAGAGGCTTTGATGCAATTCACCACTTCCATCTATTTGATGAAGCACTAGCTGCTATGTGTTGGTCACTGGTGATTCCAGAAGGTATATGGTGATGGCCTTCCAGATCTCGATGAGTCCAGTAATTGTGCCAGAACATCCTAGGGAGTGTGAGGGGGGCCAGGTGCTCTTTTGAGGAGCAGAGAGCAACTTTCTGGTTAGGTCATTCTTTCCACAAACATGTACTGTCTGCTTGTTATGTCTGTAGCCCAGGATGCTGGGACATCTGGATGAATAAGGCTTGGAGAGTTTCTTGCAGGGTGGCATGGACAGATCAAAGTTTTCATAGAAAAGTGAACCCAGGCAGTCAAAGGCTTGACATGAGCCTGGAATAGGACTTAGCTACAGAGAGGGGAGGGGAGAGAAGTGAGAGCATGCAGGAGTGGGAAGACCCTACGAGCTGGTACTAAGGTGAGAAGGATCAGTTTGGACCCGTGGGCTGTGGAGGGAAGGTGCATATGCAGTGGGCCGGGGATGAGGCTGAGAACAGGGCCAGGCTCATGGACCAGGCTATGGTGCTCAAACTTGGTCTTGAAGGCACAGGGGGAGCCATTGAGCAGTGCTGAATGTCAGAGACATTATGTGTTTCTATCACAGTTGTCCCAAAGTCTTTAATGAAAGTTCTTCCTCTTAAACATTTTTGGTTGTTCAAAATATCACTTGGTCCACAAAAGTATTGCATAATAGATGATACAGTATCTTAACCTCTGTTGTCATTTAATGATGAACAGAAGTTCATTCCCAGAAATGGATACTAGTGTTATTATTAATATTTACAACATGCATCATCCTCTATTAGGTTACTAGCACCTCTGGTCATTTTATATTAAGACAAAACTGGCTGGGCGCGGTGGCTCACGCCTGTAATCCTAGCACTCTGGGAGGCCGAGGCGGGTGGATCGCTCAAGGTCAGGAGTTCGAGACCAGCCTGAGCAAGAGCGAGACCCCGTCTCTACTTAAAAAAAAAAAAAAAAAAACAGAAAGAAATTATCTGGCCAACTAAAATATATATAGAAAAAATTAGCCGGGCATGGTGGCACATGCCTGTAGTCCCAGCTACTTGGGAGGCTGAGGCAGTAGGATCGCTTAAGCCCAGGAGTTTGAGGTTGCTGTGAGCCAGGCTGATGCCACGGCACTCACTCTAGCCCAGGCAACAAAGGGAGACTCTGTCTCAAAAAAAAAAAAAAGACAAAACAATCACCTCCTTCAGAAGGCCTTGGCCACGGCTTTTATGATTTGAGATTAATGAAAGGCACCAAGGGTCAAAGTTTCCTACAGAACTGAGCCAAATTTTGCAGCAAGGCTCTGCATTTATCTTTAGAAGGAAAGAAAGGAAAACCCTGGAAGTCATGCTACTTTCATTCTGTTCTTGGGACAACTCTCCCCTGGGTAAGAATTCAAGGTTCTTATAATTAATAAATTATAGTTAGTAAATGGAGGAAGACAACAGGCAAAATGGACTGTTTTAGTCACTTTTTATTTTTTAAATACTGTATTGTTTTTGCTAAAAGATACAGTCCTACTATGAATGAAGCCAAATAATACCCCAGATGCAAAGGAAATAAAAATCACCCCTAAAATCCCATCCTCTAGAGCAGGGGTGGGGAACCTGTGGCCTTAAGGCTACACTTGGCTTTCTAGGTCTGTAAGTGCAGCCTTTTGACTGAATCTAAATTTTACAGAACAAATCCTTTTAATTTTATTAATACATTTTTGTTCATCTTTTATATTTTTATTTTATTTTTAAAATGAACATATTTAAAATACCAAAGATTAAAATAAGTTTCAGTGAAATAATCCTCGCAGATTGACTGGCACTATTAGAACATTAGTAGCCATAAGGGCTAAATTGATGGATGCTATGCTCGTGATTTAGTTCTAACATCCCCTGCCTGACTGGTGCCACAACCACACAAGGCTGATTGGCAAGAGTTTTTGGGGTCAAGTACGCCAGTCTGTTATCGGTGCACTGTGTTTCTATTTGAAGTGAAATTTGTGAATAGTTACACAGCTTGACAGTATTTTTTAATTCTGTCTGCTTAAAAGCCCATCATGTCAAGGAAGACCAAGAGAATGCTGAAGGAAGAAAGCAGGTTTTTTAATAAGGTCTTGTTTCTGCTGAAGATAAGATGATTTTCTTGCTTTGTGATATTGCAATATCAGCATTAAAGAAATTTGGTGCTCATCAGCATTATAACACTCATAAGGACCACAAATATTTTCAATTAGATGAAGAAGCACACATGGTTGTATTGCAGAAATTAAAAGATTAAAAACAAAAGCAAAGACAAAATTCTTTCAAGCAGCAATAAGGCCTGGAAATAATGCCACTGAAGCGACTTGTGAAGTAGCTTATATACTCAGGAAAAAAGGGAAGCCATTCAGTGATGTAGAAATTGTGAAAGAATGCATTGTAGAAGTTCTGGGATGCTTAGACCCCGACGTTTCAAAGTAAAAAGAGCCGCTTCTTTCAAGGAGAACTGTAACTGATCAGCAGCATGAATTAACCTTCAACTTAGCAGAACAACTTCATGCAATACTTCAAAAGGAAAATATATATTATTCAATCACTTTGGGTGAATCAACTGATACTACTGACTCAGCACAGGTTTTATACTTCATTCCAGTCATAACAAGATTTTCTTTGCAACAAAGAGTTACTCTCTGTGGGCAGTCTTACGGATGGAACACAGGGAATAGACATCTTCAACAACTTTCAAGATGAATGTCATGAAGTTGGACTGAATTTGGTAAATTTAGTGAGTGTATGTACAGATGGTGCACCTTCCACAACAGGAAAACATGAAGGGTTTATTGCACAGATAGAAAAAAGAAGTATGGACAGACCCAGATGCTCTCAATTCTTTTCAGTGTATCTTGCATCAGCAAAATCTCTGTGCTAAGGCCACTATTTTAAGTGACACTTTGCAACAAGTTGTAAGTATTGTTAACTATATTTGTGCAAATGCAACAAAGTATCGTCAGCTTCCTAACATGCTAAAGTTGAAGGATGAGTTATTCAGTGTGGATATTTTGTATCGTTCTAAAGGGCATTGGCTATGGCAGGGACAGGTGTTAGCCAAAATTTTATCTCTGTGAGAACAGGTAGTTAAGTTTTATGAAGAGCAGCATCAGCAATGTGAATTATTGAACGAAGATTTCTGTAGTAATGCAGCATCTCTGTGTGATGTCATGTCAAATCAAAATGACCTGAATATTTCTTTGCAAGGTAAAACTAAGTCTATATATATGATATATGGCATAAAATCCAAACACTTTGAAAAAAGCTATCTTTTTTTCAAAACACTTCTTCTTCAAAAGGAAATTTTGGATGAACATTTTCCCCAGTTAGCAAAGGTCATTGATGAGCAGGATGATATATGTGAATGATTTGAAGAATATGCAGCTGTTATAGACCTATCAATTGGAGAATGCAGTGGAAGGTTCACTGACTTTGAAAATCATGACATCATACTCAAATTAGCCTTTCAGCCTCACCTAGTTGATATCACCAAGGCACCTAAAGAACTACAGATTAATTGATTGAGCTCTCAGTAGATGACATTTTAAAGTCATTTTTTTAAGCTAAGAAAGATCCAACTGAAATATGGAAAAATGCAGTTAGAATACCCACGCCTTTCGGCAGCATGCCTGAAAAATGCTTTCTTGCTTTTCAACTGCTTATTACTGCGAATCTGCATTCTCCTACCTACCCCCAATCAAGATTCCCTTAAGGTCACAAATGACTGGTACCCATCTAGAGGATCAACTGAAACTGTGGACTTCCATGCTGAAACCCAGTATTCAAAGGCTTTCCAACAAAAGGCAGACACAACAAAGTCATTAAAAGGTTAGTTAGCTTTAAAATTAACAAATAGTTTTCAATTTTTGAAATTATTAAGTATATAGTAGACTTTTACAAAATAATGTACATTTTTAAGTATATCTAATTGAAGTTTCTTGAATGTGGCCTTATTTGATTAGAGCTAGATTCATACAGCTTTCCAGTGTGAAAAGGTTCCCCACCCCTGCGAGTTAACTACAGATGGGATATTTTGGTGATGCCACGGCCAGACATCTCCCTAGAATGCATAGCTTTGTATTCTTAGTCACTCTTGGTTTGTAAATTCCAGAGTACTCTGTCCTTTTTATAGGGTATCTGTTGTGATTGTCTAGATTTTTTTTTTTTTAACTCAAGTTTTTAAAGTTAAGGACGATGTTCAGTCTTGTTTCTTCTCTTTACAGTGTGTGGCTTGTTTTATAAACAAATAAAATATATATGGAGTTCAATAGGATGAACGAGAAACTGACCTGAACTATTTGTACCCACCCTTGTATGGGTAACCCACTTTTTGAACTTGGTTTAGAGATCGTGCTTGTGTGTAGTAGTAATTTTACTGGTTAGATTGGTTTCTCAAGAGTAGATATCATGGGACTAGAGTCACCCAGATAAGATGAAAAGAAGGTGACATATTAAATAATGTTTTCCAGAGATCCTTCCTGCAGCTTACTATTAACAATTGATGAGTATTTGATACTGGGATTAAGACACTTGTTATATTTATTGATAAAAGAGAATTGAGTTACCTTGGCTAATTTGATGAAAATTTGAAAGGTTGTGGTTAAGTAGAAGAAATTTTGGTGATTTTAAAGAGCCAGAGTTTGAATATAAGTACAAGTAAAGAAATTCAGATTTGAAAACCTAGTATTTTTATCCTTTTAGTGCTGTGGAAATTTAAATGTTACTGAATGTCAGGTATGTTTTTTTCAGACATTCAGGAAGAATGGATTTTTTTATTGTCCGCATGTGGAATGGTTTCTCTGTGCATGTGGGCAGGCTGTCGGCTCAGTCTTCTCATCCAGGGCAGCGTCCCCCAAGCTGGAGCAGGTGGTGGACCCCCCTGTGTACCGGGGTGTGTTTCAGGAGAGGGGGACAGCGGATCCTGCATGTTCTCTTTCTCCACGCATCCTTCAGGAGACCTTTGAAAAATTTCTGTTTAAATTCCAATGGTGGTAAAACATGAACAAAAACATATTCGAGATCATGCAGCATCACTGGATTTGCTGGTTTTCATTTTGACTATCTCTCAGATGTTCAAACTTCCATAACTCACAGTATTTTGCAATTCTCCAGAGGCGTGATGGCTGGGGCTGGTGTGGTTCACTTAGTTAGTGGCTGAGCCTGGAGAATGTGCTACTTGGCACGTGCCTCTCCGCTTGGCTCTGTGGTCTGTGCATTTTATGAGGGAAATTCTCCCCGTGCATACAGGTGAGTCTCTAGAATGCGCAGAGGCTACTGTATCTTATCTAGCGCTAAAGACCTGTTGTTCTTTTCTATTTAACTCTTCCTCTCCATCAAGGGTACTCTTCATTGCCTCACTTACTCCTTCATCCACAAACATTTGGTATGCAATGGACATGTTACAATGAATCATCAAAAGCTTGCTGTATGATTATGTTTTAGAATTTTTTTTTTGTAGGACAGGAGTTTAGGAAGACATTCAGTCTCCTTGGTAACCTTCCAAATGCCTTGACTGTCAGCCCTGTTTAAGCCTTAACGCTGTGTAACGTGCAATCTCTCAAAGTCTTAATTTTCTCACTAGTTTGCAAGCCCCTTGAGAGGAGAAGATGGCATCTTAACACTTCCCGGTTCTATTTTACACAAATAGAGGCTGCTGGTGGCTAATTGATTCCATCAAACAGACCACCCTATCCCTCTAGCTGCTGGCTGACTGAGGCTGTACCTTTTAACAGGCAATCAGACATGAATGTGCTGTCGGTCCTTTCCTATCAGGGACACCCCTTGGCATTATTATAATTCTCATCACTATTCTCAGTGGTGAGGGTTGTGGCTGGAATTGCAGAGGCAAAGGTGGAAAGAGAAGTGAGCACAGGCTTTGGAGCGAAAAGGATTTGGTTCCCCTACTTGCAAGACGTACTTGACAATGAGAATTAAAGTACGCATCTTTTGGGCCTATTGAGAATTTAAAATAAAATAAAATATGTATAAAATGATGAGGGGAAGCAGTCACTTGAAACAGTGATTTTCCTCAGTTTACCCTTGAGCAGATGCCTGTCCCCCCACCCCACAGCCTTGGGGAACCAAGAGCACCATGCAGGACCTTGAAGAAGAGGAGGGAGAGCCGGGCTGAGAGTAGGAGGCTGGATTCCCGTGCAGAATGAGAGCACACAATGCACGGGGTCGGACCGTGCGGATCAGGAGGGGTGGAAATGCTGTGCATCTGCAGTGTCACGTTTTCTCTCTTCATTTCTCTGTCCTTGAGCCACAGGAGGCTCAAAAAAGCAAAGGTACCAGTTGTTATGAAAAATAAAGACATTCTGTGTTTGTAAATGTTCTGAGTTGAATCTGTGTCCAAACCTGCTTATTATAGTGTGAGAGCTCTGGGTGTCTGGCTTGCGCAGAGTTGATGTTGAGCAAACATCAGTTCCATTCCTCTCGTGTCCCTTGTCTCTCTCTCTCAAGTTATATATATATATATATATGCAGTGTGTGTGTGTGTGTATATGTATATACTGTAACATATGATATGTGGTAGCAATTTGGATTTAAATGGTGTGCATGTGCCACTGTCCATATGCCAGCAGTACTGACCTCCCTTGGGAGGAACTGGTTAACTGGAAATGTGGGTGGGGGTGTTGGAGGGGGCACTTCTGGTGACCACAAGGACTGGGGAGTGCTACTGGCATTGTCAGGGGTGCCAAAGAGTCAGCAGAGTGTAGGACAGTCCCCTTCCCCCACCAGTGGAGAATTGTCCCGCCCCAAATGCTAGTAGCATCTCTGTAGGGAAACACGGTACCTTTACAGTGTGGAATATTCCCCAGCAACTTTGTGATTTAAAGACTGTTTATGATTCTTTCATAAAAGGATAATAATGTTTCAGAGGAAGTTAAGAGAGCCTGTGCCCTGACTAATGGTGTCACTTGGTGAAAACGTAGACTGTGTCTTGATCCCACCGTGAGATTCTGGGTATGTTAAGTTCGAACATGCATGTTAACATTTCTTCAGATTTTAGAGCATTGCCGTTATTGTTCTCTTTCTGTTTGTGTGGGTGAAATAAGGGCTGTTGCTATGTGGATGTTTCTTCCCATTCTTTCGTGGGGGAAGCTATTAGATAAAAATTGGATTGGCTTTGTGGGCAAGACATTTTGCCAGAAAAAATAATCTTAGCGTCACTGCGCACACACACTGAGACTGCACACACAGAGACACTTTGGAGGGCTCTTTTGATATTACACAGGGAAACCAACAGTGGCAATAATAGCACAGGGCTGTGTCTCTCACAGTGCTTTTGAAGGCACAGAAAGCAAATGACGATTCTAGCAGTAGCTAAGATGTATTTTGCAGGGGCTGGAAAGAAACTGGCATTCTTAGGAGTCCAGCAAATTGTCTTTGAGCCTTTGAAGGCACACAGAAAGCTAATGACACCTCCGAGGAATAGCCTTCTCAGGTTTTAGATGCCACAGATGCTAAAGCCGGGATATAAACCCTTTCTTATAGGGCCTTTAAGAATCCTCCGTGTGCGTTTATTAGCAGGCTGAGTGTGTATATGGAAATGTTAATGGTCTGTGGAGCAAGCTCAGCTTGTTTTTGCAAACCACAGGACTATAAAAGTTATCAGAAAGGACACACATTCTCGCTCCTTCCTTTGTTCCATTGTTTCCTATCTGTTTCCTTCTCCAAGGAATAACAGGGCACCTATCGAGTGCCGGGTCCTGCGCCCACAAAGGTGAGTCCGACGTGGATTCTTCCTTCCGGAAGCTTGCCCTCCAGTGCGAGAGGAACCTGTGCGTTCCTGTCCGCGATGCAAGGTAGAAGGCGACGATGATGCAAATCAGGCACAAATTACATGGAAATTTAGCAGCAGAAGAAATTACTTCTGGCTGATAGGATCAAAGAAAAGCTACACAGAGGAAAGAGTGGAAATGGTATTTAACTGTTTTCAAGACTATGTAGGATTTGGGCAGGTAGCAATTAGCTTTGCAGGGAGACAGAAGACGTATTGTAGGGGAGGGCACGCCATGCGGGGAACAGCATCCGCAAAGGTTATGACACGGGTGGCATGAGGTGGGACAGCTAAGGGTAGCTAGTTCCTGGCGTGCACTCCTGACCGTTCAGACAGTGAACCTGGAGTCATTGGTCATCCATTAATGGCTCGGAATTCTAGTCCTCATGCCTTGATGGGCCACAGAACTTCCTGTGGAGCTTGTGAGAAACTGCAATGCCAGGGAACCCCTCCGTACCCCGGGGTTTAGAAGATCCCGGAGACCCTGCTGTCCCTCACTGCCTGTGGCCAGCGTCCGCCCAGCAGCCAGCCACTGGGGACGGTCACTGCGTGTTCCCGAGCTGGGACGCAGTGCCGGGATGCCAGGAACAAACAGGAAGGAGACGGAGATCACTTTCCTAAGAAGTATAATCCCCAAATCTCCTCTTAAGCCATGACAATAACATCTCATATTTTATTTAATTTTCTTTTAATGGAAAAACCAGTTATACTAAACAAAAGCAAATGACTGGTGAAGAAGATCTGAGTGATGTTTATAAGCCTTTTATGTGATTTTTTATTGAATTTTTTGGTCTCCTAATTGATTAATAAAGGGAAAGACAGGAAGACTGACATGCGTTATCTTCTACCATGGTTCAGATAGAGTGAAATTGCTCCCACCTTGCCAGTAAACTTCTCCAGCTTGACTGCTGTTTTCAATTTACGCGAGCCACGCATAAATTAAAAACGATGATGGGGCCACAGTGGTCCTGAGTTCTGCAAACAGGGAATTTCACCCAAGGAAGTGAAGTCTCCTCCTTCACAGAACACATTCAGACTTTCAGATGGCTTATCTGCCATTAATGATGTCAAATCCGTGCTCTGCTGCAGCCCTGCCAGGCCACCCTTGGACGTTTTTGTCATTGGATTCTCAGTAGCATCTTTGGCCCTATTTGAGCCTCCCATCCCCAAGCCTGGGGTCTGGCCACAGTGGTGTCTTAGTCAGTTCGGCTGCTGTAGCAGAATACCATAGACTGGGTGGCTTAAACAACAGAAATTTATTTTCTCACAATTCTGGGGGCTGGAAAGTCCAAGATCAAGGCATGGGCGGATTCGGTGTCTGGTGAGGGCTCACTTCCCGGTTGAGAGATGGCCACCTTCTCACTGAGCAGAGGAAGAGCGAGCAAGCAGCCTTCTTAAAAGGACACAAATTCCATTTATGGGGGCTCCACCTTCACAATCTGATCCTAGGCTCCACCTCTTAGTACTATCACCTTAGGGATTTAGGCTTCAGCATATGAATTTGGGGGATACAAACATTTAGTCCATAGAAAGTGACATGTTGTATAATCCACCCAAGTATGAAGAGCATGCTGCCAACCAATGAGCCCCAAAGTTATTCCTGAAACATTAAGGTCTACTTTCCAATATCTTGACTTAGAAATGTGGATGTACTTCCCAGTACATTTAAAAGCCCAACAACTGTCCTTTGAGATGTGTATTAGTAAGAAGATACTCAATACTATTGACCAAATGCCTACTGTATGCCAGATACTATGCCAGGGTCAGAGGGTTAAAGAATTTCCCCAAAGTCATAAAGTAGATAGTTGCAGGGTGAGTACACAAAGATATGTCTTTGCCTTTCAGTCTGGATGGGTCCCACACTGTAGGGGAATAAGGCCTGGGCCATTTGCATATTGCCACTTGGGCTAGGAGGCCGGAAGGCTCTACAGTAGGTCTGGACTCATGGAAATCGTACTATATGTTAACAGACACCGTATGGGGTCCTGCCTTGGAGCTGAGTCCTCCAAGTGCCTTTTAAAGCCCTAGAACTGTCCAAATCTCAGGGAAGGAAGGCCACACTGGGTGTGGATGCTCTGGGAAGATGCCCGTGGTCCCTGGATCCATTGGCAGCAGGATGTACCTTCTGATCCGTGTTTTTCCATGGACTGTGGGGGAGGTGCTGAGGGTGGTTGGGGGGGGACTGGTGGAGGGGAGGGGATTGATGTTGGTGGAGCAGTAGCTCCACGGTGCTGAGTGCTGCGCATTCCAGCTCACTGAATCCTCACGGCCACTCTGTGAGACTCGTATTCAGGTTAGAAAGAGGACGGTCCATGGTCCACGGGGCACCCGGGCTCCCAGGCTCCCTAGCCAGGAAGGCTCTGCTTGGCTCTTGCCTGAGTGCTTCAGTGATGAGGCCCTGCCCATGGGCACAAATAGATCTTAGGCCTCTCCCCTCCAGATGTTCCAGGAGAGATGTTTTAGAAGCAGTGCATACTAGGTTCAAATCTGGGCTTCACTGCCCGACAACTGTGAGGCCCTTTGGGCCTGAACCTATGTAAGGCAGAGTTTCAGCTTCCTTGTTAGGTGACATGAGAAGATGGATGCAAAGTACTATGCACGTGGCCTGGTACACGGCCAATGCTCAAGAAATGGTTCCAACTGTCATGACTGTGATTGTTTGCCACAGAACCTTAGCAGGATGCCTCTCCTGACTCTTCAGGCCACCTCTCAGGTCCTGTCTTTAAATAACTTCTGTTGTGAGAAATTACAAAATGCCTTTCCCATGCCACCTGGCCTCCCGAGTTCTCTTACGCTCTCCCTACCTTTGTGTTGTTACAGCAGATGTGAATTTGCAGAATTCCATGTAGCGGCCAGTTGCTATTACCACGTAATAAGAAAAAGGATAGCTTTCCACTCCTGGTGTGTACCAGTTGGAAACACAATCCGACACTTTACATTCTCGGTGCTGAGTGCACAGGAGTCAGCTGACAGACTGCAGGTAAATTCTTTTGTTGCCCCACGAGTTGGGACAGAGTGAGAGTTTTAATTTATATCTGTGTGTGTTGCTCTCAAACGCAGTGACGATATGACACACCATGCCTGCCTCACACGCACATCAAGGCACTGTCCGCACTGGCTCTTGCTCGGGGGACCCTTTGGTGAAGAGGTTCGTCCTCTTGCACAGGTTCTGGTCTAGGTTTGCCCGTGGCCTGTTGTCATCCTGTGGGCAGCAGACCAGGTGTGACTTCACGTCAGTGCCATGTTCAGGAGGGCGATCTTCTCCTATGTCAGAACAGAGCAACTGGACCAAATGTTTGGTTGAAATACGTCTATGATAAACCCACTTTCATTCTTTGTCTTAAAAATGCCATTACTTTTTTTGTGTGTGTGTGTGTGTGTGTGTGTGTGTGTGTGTGTGTTTAAATACCGTTTTACAAGCTGTGCTCTGACTGCAGCGTGGGCTTTCTGAGGCATCCGTCCCAAAGAACTCTCGCTCTGGAGTATTCTGTATTCTAGGTAGGCTGTGAGAGTTAGAGCTGTTGCCAAGGGAACCGACTGAGGAACTTAAATGTATAATTTCACAATTACATTTAAATTTCGTGTAACATCTGACCTCAGCTTTGCTTTAAGGTGAAGAGGAAAATGGAGTAAGAATTATACAAGTCAAAGATTAACGAAATATGCACCATCATTTTAGGACTTGACACTTTACTATCAGTGTTTATACTTCGCTCTCCTTACACACAAATCTCTTTTTCCGTAGTCCTAGGTAGGCACGCCTGCCTGCCCTCGGGGAAGGCAGTTTCCATCGCTGGGCTGCTTACTGCAGAGAGAGGCAGAGTGATGCGGAGGAAGAAATCATTCTGGGTTTCAACCATTGAAACCTGAACCTCTAAGGGGACAAAAGAGACGCCATGGTTTGCCTGGTGTGATAGAGGCCTGCCAGTTCCATTCTACCCAAAGTGCTTCTTTTGGCAATCATATATTAGATAGGAAGAAGTAATTTCATTGTGCCGAAAACAGTGGAAGTAATATCAACAAAGGCCATATTAACAACTTCAGTTTGTAATATTGGGATTTGACTGATGGCATTCAGTGTACATGATCACACTTAAATTTATACTGGGGTAAGGCAAAGGTTCATGATCCCAAGCGTATAAAATGCACGGCAGCTGAACATAAGATGACAGCAACATTCTATGTGTTTGTGTGCCCCTGTGCTAAGTATGTTTGGGCTGAACCGTATGAAGTTGCCGTTTTGTGAGCAAAGAGTCAAATATCAGCGACCTTCCAGCTCCTAGTAGCTGCTGTTCCTCTGTCTCGCACACAGGGATGGAGTTCCACCTCGTTAGCCCACGAAATTAAAGCATGCAGACAGTAGGTAGCCACGTGGAACTTAGACATCTTGACAGGGGCTGTGGCTTGTGAGTTTTAAAAGTGCTATAAATTTTAAAATGGGGATGAGAGTACACTTGTACACTGCAGGAGCACATTTCATTTTACGCGGTGGAGCCCGGCGCTGAGCACGCTGAGGGGGCCACACACATACAGGCACGCAGCCTGCGGGGGGCTCGGGCGGCCGCGGCATCACGGCTGCCTCTGGGGTTTCACACTGGACCCCCTCTCCGGGGGGCACACCACACTGCCTTTGGGGATTTTACCCATGTCTTTGTCCCTCCTTCCCCATTCTCTATGTGTCTTTCTCAAAAGTAGAAATTGTCTCTTCTTCCCTCCCTCCTTCCCCCTTGCGTTTCCACCACGGAAGGCAGAGTCCGTCAGCAACACCCCTAGTCACCATTCCCAGGGGCCCGAAAAGACTGTTTTTCTTTTCTTCTTTTTTTTTATTTCAGTGAATTTAGGGGATACAGATGGTGGATGGATTGCTTAGTGGTGAAGTCGGGGCTTCAGGTGTATCTGTCACCCAGATACTGTGCATTGCCCCCAGCAGGGAACTCTTCAGCGCTCACCCCCCTTCCACCCTCCGCGTGCTGAGTCTCCAGTGTGCATCACCCTGCTCTGCCCCTGCAACCCACAGCCCCGGGTCCCGCCTGTACTTGAGAACATGTGGTGTTTGCTTTTCTGGATTTTCCTGTGGGACTAAAGTAAGCTATTTGCATTTTGAATGAAATAAAAGGCTTTAAACATATTTTTTCCTTTCTCAATCATCTTTGGAAACAGAGGTTTCTCACTATATTGATTTATTTCATAATTTTATCTGGGTGAAAGCTACTTGCAAAAACCCCACACCTACATTAATACAGCTATACCAGCACAGAACTAAGCCCGAAGGGTGGAAAATTTGGCCAGAGAGGTTTGGATTCCCTCTCACAATAACAACATCAGCAGCAGCAAGAGTCACCGGAACACCACAGCTGGTCACCAGGAGCAGGTGGCCTAGAGGTTCCCTGGGCTCCTTTCCCCAGAAATGTGCAGGTAGAGGCTGGCTCCTAGTCCTGGGCCCTGAGAAAGAGGCTTCTATGTTGGGTGATACCTTAGACCCCTCTATTCTTTTGAGATCCAAGATTCTGTTATTTTACAGGTTTTCATTACTAGCGCATTAGAAGGAGCAATTTGAATTTCTTGTATTTGAGTAGAAAATGCCAATGAATACTTAGGTTTGAATTTCTTATGTTTTATGAATTCCTCACTGTTGATATTTCATCAGAAAGAAATCTGAGAACGTTATGATGTTAATTGGGCCAGGTTTGCTAATATATTCTAAGAACATGTAATCTGGGAATAAAAGAGCTTATTTGAATATTGTATGGCAAAACAATATTCTTATTTTAAAATACTTCTTATTTTAAAAACAGCATTTTTGAGTCTTGGCATGACACAGGTCTTGATAAACGTATCCCTGGTATGAAAAGTAGAGAGGGGTTGTGTTTCTGAAAGTTGTGTATAAAGTGCCTGTATTTTCCATCTATTTGTGTAGGGAGAGAAGACTTCTGTTCCCACCCATTGCTACGTTCATAGCTGAGGCACCTGGGACAACAGGCAGGTTAACAGGAGAAGAGTATCCACATTTATTTAGTGTGAGTTTCCCACGACATGAGAGCCTTCAGAAAGACCCAAAGACACGTGTGTTTATCGTTCGGTTGGATGAGGAGGGGACAGTGTGGGGAACTATGACCGGACAAAGGGAGTATGGGTGATGAACTGGGGAGAACTTAGCAAGGCCCGTTGTTCAGATTCTTCTCTGTGTCCCCGCGTGCTCGGAGATGGGAGTGTTCCTTCCCTCCGGGTACAGGGAGGAGACCTCTCAAATGACAGTCTCACGACCTGCAGTAGGGGAAAAGGGCCGGGAAATGGTCAGAGAGTGACCTTCCTGCTTCTGCTCATTTTTTTAAATGCCATGGTGCCACATTTGGGGGTGGCATGTCCTGAACTCTATCACTTGCCTAGTTTTTCAAAGATTTCCTGTTTTTGTGTTTGATTCATTTTCAGATTTCAGGCATTTTCCCTAAATGTTTAGCTTTACCTTAATCTATCAGCTTCAGTATTTTCTGGTCTATAATAAATTCACGTTTCAGTTGTACCCAAGCCCTGATATCACAAACAAAACAAATGAACAAACAACTCCTACACGAACTGTTTTGTAATATGCATAATTTCCCAGTTTTTCTATTTTCTAATTTGGATTTTTCTGCTGCAGGGGTGGAGAACACTTTTTCTCTCAGATGTCATCAATGCACAGGAAAAATGAATCAAGGTCTGCTAAATGAAAAGACACAGTTTCTTTCAGAGAAAAATGTATTCTACTTCTTCGCTTTAAAAAATTAGAACAGGGAACATAAAACTCTATTTAATAAAGCTAAAAATAGAAATTAAAAGCAGTTGAGGATGAAAATAAAGAGGAGGAAAGAGAAAGATCCAGACACACACACACAGACACACACACACAGACACACACACACACACACAGACACACACACACACACACACACACACACACACACACACACACACACACAGAGACTTAACAGGAATAAAGGCAAAAAAAAAAAAAAAATCAAAGACCCAGAGTGAGAGACAGAGACAAAATGAACCAGGTACCCAAAGATGAATATGCAGGAACATGTGCAAGGCTGGCGAACGGAAATCCTTTTTGGAGGCCAGGCAGGTAATGAGGGGACGTTAGAGGAGGTGCTGGGCAAACGCGGTAGATTTCAGAGGGTCCGTTCTGTCTGAAGGCACTTAAATCAAACGCAATGAAGCTCGGGTCAAAGGAGATCCATCTACCATGCCCTGGCCACCAGGCGGGACCCCCAGGTGCTGAACACCCACAGAAAGAAGAGCTAACATCTACTGAGCACCTACTGTGTGCCAGGCTTGGTTCTACGTGCCTTACACTGAATGACCTACGATTCTTCCAGCAGCCTCAGGAGGCCTGTGTGACTGCCGTCCTCGGAAACTGAGATGCTAAAGGTTCCGTGACTTGCACAATGTCACACAACTGGTCTGGGCTGAGCTGAGATTTGAACCCAGGGAGTCTGGCACGGAAAAGGAAAATCCACGCCAGTTCATGAGATATACAATGTCACCCACATAGGCCTAGCCATCTCCCCTTGCCCCTTCACCCGGCCACATGAGAGTGCAGGGACAGTGATAGCAGAGACAAAGAAAATGTACTCAGAGGACTCACAGAAGCCTGAGAGCTGAGCTTGCCTGGAGTCATAACCCAACCGTCTGACTTTTCTTGTGCACCTAATTTGCATCAGGACTTTAAAGCAGTGAGCACTGTTGTGTGCCTCTTAAAGACATACAGACAAACGGGGCCAGAGTGAAGGAATCCGCCTCGTGACAAATATCTGCTTTCCAAAAAAATTTGTGTTGGCCTGGTGTAAAGTGCCAATAAGAATTTGCTAGAGACAATAAAAACTTGGTAGCAGTTTTTTTACGAGATGAAAATGGTGTCCCAGGATTGTCGTGGTGGTGCTGTGCCTAGCATAATGCTAGTAGGCACTCAGTGTTGAATAATGGAATCACAACATGTAGCAGTTATTTAACAATACATACCCTCACAATTTTCAGCATTTTTTTTTTTTTTTGAGACAGAGTCTCACTCTGTTGCCCGGGCTAGAGTGAGTGCCGTGGTGTCAGCCTAGCTCACAGCAACCTCAAACTCCTGGGCTCAAGCCGTCCTCCTGCCTCAGCCTCCCGAGTAGCTGGGACTACAGGCATGTGCCACCATGCCCGGCTAATTTTTTTTCTATATATATTTTTAGTTAGCCAGATAATTTCTTTCAATTTTTAGTAGAGACGGGGTCTTGCTCTTGCTCAGGCTGGCCAGCATGTTTTTACATGCAGTATTTTACTAATTGTCTCAGAAACTTGTGTAGGCAAGTGAGGTAGGTGTTAGGATGCCCATTTCCCGGATTAGGAAACCAAGACCCAGAGGGCTGAATGTCTTGACGAGGTTCTGTGGCTGGCAGGTGATGGGGAAGGTGTCTGAGGTTCTTTCCACCGGGCTGCACTGCCCTTCAGTGATGAACACTGACAGCCGTGCCTCAATCTTGAGGGAAAGGTGCTCTCCGGAGCTGTGACAATCCTGACAAATGTGAGGCTCTGATTTTTTTTTTCCCCTATCTTGGAAGGGGGAATATGAAATATCTGCAGCATTTAAGTTTATTTAACCCCCGTTCTGATCTTTAGCCCCCTTTAAAGGATATTTAGGGTGATGATTTTTTCTGTTTGTTTTTAATGTCTCACTTTATATTCCTCTGCGACTGAAAGAGGACGTTGAGTGTGATCTTTAAATGCAGTAGAGTTTTCCTAGACTACTTGATAAGATCTACTTTGTAAAGGTTCACCGCCAAAGTCAGTTGCGATAATAGCCGTAATAGTTTTAAAGTGATGTTTACCAACGCAGATTCACTTACTGCCTAGTTTTTGAAATGACTTTGAGTAAACGTTGGAAAACAACATTATTTCAAAACCGTGTTCTTACTTTTTAGAATCCTAATTAAAAATTAAACATCCTTGGGAACAAAGGAAATACTTTCCCTTTCCCAGTCCCCACTCTGATCTTTTATTTTGCTCCTTTTCTCCCCACAAATCCAGAGAACTGTGTTGTAAGGAGTGAGAAGTAGAGTATTTCACTGGGGCACACTCTGACTTCCTCAGTTCCCTCAGTCAAGGAATTAAGCATGATTTTATCAAACGAATGATATGAAAGGAAGGTTCCCTTTACCATAATTTTGTTTTGTCCTCTTATTTCAGGGGAAAGAGGAGCTGAAATGTGCTTAATTGTTTGCTACATTTCCTGCACGTACATATTTATCCCTCATATTATCTGAGACCAACTGAAGAGGGAGTGTTTAGAGAAAAAAGAGAGGAAAAGCTAATACCAGTTGAAAGTAAGGAGCTCGAATCTTAATTTTTAGAGAACACAGAAGCCAAATGCTTTCAGAAAAGGGCCCCTTCATGGAGCAATTTGCCTGGTATGGCATCCAGTTTGTTGTATAATTTCAGCCCTGTTACTATGGTAACCTGCTTTAGTATAGCCGCGATTGTTAATCAGGATTTGTCGTTATTCCCCTTTCATCACGAGGCTCTATATCCTTATGGATTAAATCACAGTTCTCATTGACAATGGCATAGATCAAACATTATTGCCAGACATAAAACCCCGGGTCGCTCCCTGTCATTTCCCCCCATTACCAGGAGCAGCAAATGCGTGCCGAAGCCCAACTCCCACAAGGAAATCAGGGCTCCTCCTGGCTCCTGTGACACTATCCTCACGACAGAATTCCAAGCAGGGGAGCGAGAGGGCCGCTTTGGTTTAAAGCCACTCTGTCCCCACGGCAAAGGCGATCGTCCTCTCCTGCAATTGCAAACCTGACTCTGCAGACACAAATCCAGGCAAAAAGTTGTTTCAGCTGTGGCCTCCGATTTCTCCTTCAATCTTTTATCTGTGTTCAGTGCCAGGCGTTTAACTGAACTCTTGTTCCTTGAGCAGCCCACTTTTCCTTTCTTTTCCTTTCCTTCCCATCATCGGTTTCCTGGATTCCCATCTCCTGCTGTTCTATCGGGAGACTGTGTCAGCCGAGCTGCCACCCTGTTCCATTGTGAGTCGCAGAGAGCCCTGGGAGACTTGGGGGTCAGCCCCTGTGATGCCTGGGGGTCAGCTGTGTGCTCTTCCCAGCATGAAGATTCCTGGACAGGTTGGTTAACAGCCCTAAAGTATAGCAGCCGGATTTAGCAGTACCCGATTGCCACCATCCCCAGGAAAATCAGCTTAAAGGAACATAGGAAGAGTGACCCTTTTGCTACATAATGCCACAGGTTAAATGCGCATCACCAGCCATGGTGTGCCTTCTTATTGCTAATTGCTTTGTTTAGGAGCAAGAGCCTTTAAACTGTGCTGCTCAGTTGCCTCCGGAGCCAGCCTGCCTGGGTTCGATTTTTGGCTCTGCCACTTTTTAGCTGTGTGACCTTGGCCAGTGTTTGAACCTCTCTGAGCTTCAGTTATGTAAAACAAGGGTAATAATAGTACCTACCTCAGAGTCATGGGGATGACATAAGTTAATATTTGGGAAGTGCTTAGACTGGTGACTAGCACATCGTGAGTGTTGCATAGGTGTTTGTAAATAAGTGAAAAAGAAACAACATTGCACGTACAGGCATTCAAAATATATCCGAGATTGGATTATCCAAATGCCACGAAGGTGTTGAAAACAGCGCTCCCCTCCCCCCGCCCCCTCCCTCTCTCCTGCTTTCTCTCCTTGATCTCTGCAATGCGCCCAGCCCCCAAGTATAATTCTGATTGGCTAAATTAATTCTGCAGCATCCTGCTGTGAATAATTATGTTGATCCAGTGTGTATTCTGATGCCTTTTTTTTCCTCCCTTTGCCTAAATTATAATGTGACAATCGCGGCTCACAGCTGGCTCATCAGAGGTGAGCCGTTTGGGAATTGGCACATCTGAATGTGCTTCTCTGTTAACTCTCTGCCTTGATTGCTTAAGACAAGACATATGTAAACCCCATGATTATTGCCATTTTTTTGGACTTTGCAAAGACTCTGCCTTCAAACAGAAAGCTGCTGGGCTTGTTCTGGGGGAGGGGGCTTGTAGGAGTCCCCTCTCCCCTCCCCCTCCCTCTCCCCTCTTTTCCTTTCAGACAATAAATAGCTGTCAGGCTTGTGTCAAGGATGAAATTATAGGTGCACACGAGGCCTTGATTACATTGTTTTGGAGAGATTGCTATTAGCATACTGAAATGAAGTCTAATTTTTCACTGACGGAGCTGAGTCAAACTCAAGTGACGGAGGCAGGGTGCACAGTGAGCCCAGAGAACCGTCCGCTCCGAGCACCTGTTCTGGTGGGATCGGCTTTTCCTTATTTGGAACAAACAATAGAAATAAAATAATTCAGGCGAAGAGGAGCTTCGCATCGGGAAAGAAACACCAACTGAGAAAGGATGGAAAAAAGACATTTAGGTTAGATAAGGCTCTTCATGACATTACTGTGCATGATTTTTTTCAAGTGTATTTAATCCATTTTAAGGAGGCATCTAGATTATTGATGAATCCTGTGTTTCAGCTGAAGACTGTACCGTCTGGATCTTTTATTTTGCTTGCTGCCTGCATAATTCATTTTACACTGCCCACGAGCGCGTCCCCTGAAGAGGCATGCTTGTGATCACTCCATCCACGGGGCGGGTGGCCTTCTTGTGCTTCTGCTGTTTATACATTCCGATGATGCGAACATGTGGCCTGTCCGCTTTCAAAATCCTTTGTTAAAAAAAATATTCCTTACATATGGTTTCCCTGAAATGTTTTAAGGAACGGTGCCTCCCATATGATGGTAGATTAAATAATTGCATGTGTCTTATTATAACTGTCCTTGCTCACTGTGGCGGAAATTTAAAAATTATATACGTACACATACAAGCATACATACACCCACAAATATACGTACACCCGTGTCTATGTGTAGGTGGATGTGCATGTGTGTGTATGTAAAGATTTTGGCATTGTAATACTTTCATTATTACTATTACTAAGAAAAAAAAGGGATTTAGTTTGAGTGTTATAGATTTTAAGATATCCTCTGGTTTGAAATCTATACCAGTGGGGAAGTTTGTAAGCTATTTTTATGTATTTGGAATATACATTTTCAGCACCTACTGTGTGAAGACACTGTGCCGTAGTCACTATGGGGATTCAGAGTCGAGTTAGAAGTGGTGCCTGCGGTTTAGGAATGTGCAGTTCGGACCAGAATAGAACTCAAGTGACCACACGGCCCCAGTGCAGCGAAGAGCAGTGGGATTGTGGAGGAAGAGCACATTATTTGCCCTGGGCCTTCCCCCTGGCTATTCGGGCAATGCAGGGGTACACTGAGGAAAAGAGAGGTAGTGACAGTAATGGGGGAGGTTGTATCTGTGCTTTGAAGTGTGGGGAGAATTTTAAACACAGAAACGGAAGAAAAACATCCCCAGCAGAGTGAAGCCTGCAAGCAAAAGCAGAGAGGGGCCTGGTCTGGCCGGAGGTTCTCACCCGGGTTGCTCTTGCCTCACTGGGGAACCATTATATAATAAAGTGACTCCTGCCTGACATCCACAGGGACAGAACGTAGGCTTAGCGGCTGCCTAGGAATGGGGGCTGGGAGAGAATGGGGAGTGGCTGCCCATGGGCATGGGGGTTCCGGGGGGGTGGTGAAAATATTCTGAAATGGAATGTGGCGATGGTTGCACAACTCTTAACAGACTAAAAGCCATTGGATGGTATACTTTAAATAGGTCAGTCGTGTGGTATATGAATTAGATATCAACGAAGCTGTTATGAAAAATGCTGCAGACGCATGAGATCAGACTGTCTGGGCATGGAGCTGGTCGTGGGCAGAAGGTCCTCGGGTGACTGGACTGAGCCTTGGCAAGAGCCCCGGGGTTGGAGCAGGGGCTGAACGTGGGTATTCCGGCTGCAGGGACAGGTGGGGCTGTGTCTTAGCTCGTAAGGTCTTGCTAAAAGGTTTGTGCTTCTGGCAAAAGGGAGCCATGGACAGTTTTAAAGCAGGGCACGGCATGTTTAGATTGTTCTTTAAAAAGCTACTCACGGACATATGGAGGATGGTTTCTGGGAGCTGGGACGCCAGCTGAGGCCATTCTAGGTCACCAGCAGAGAGGCAAAGTGACCCTCCCCTGGTGCAGATGAGGGGTGGCTGCAGTGAGAGTGGAAATCAGGGGACAGATGGGAGAGACACGGAGAAGGCAGGATCCCAGCAGGGCCTGGCACTGGATGTGGGGCAAGTGGGGCAGAGGGTGTGCGGGTTCTCAGTGGCAGGGAGGTGACGTGCTCAGTTTTGCGTGTGCCAGGTTGGAGTGGCCGGCAGCTCATCTGCAGACAAGTGTCCGGCGAAGCAATGGAAATGTGGCCCTGACCCCAGAAAAGGAGCCGGTCACCGAGGCTGGGGAGTGTGTGCAAACATGGGATTTGGAGGATCAGCTTCCACAGTGGCTGTCACCTGGCTGCAGGCAGGAGGTCCCAGACCTTCAGCATATAACCTCTCACCGTGTAGGCCTGCACCAGGGTCCTTACAATGGGCTGACGGCGGGCAGCTGCCTTCCCCCGGGGTGAGGGACCCAAGAGTAAGTGACAGTCAGTGTCTTTCATAACTAGCCGGGGAGGTGGTACACTGCCACCTCTGCTGGACACTGCTGGTCACACAGACCAACTGTGATGCAGAGTGGGAGGGGCCTAACGGACACGAGAACCAGAAGGTGGGGACCACGGGGCCATCTTGGAGACAGGCCACCACCCCCGATTCCTGGCACCGCACTGTGAGTGGGACACTGAGAAGTCTGGGAAGAGAAGCTCCTCGGCCGCCAGGCCGGCGCCAGCTCACCTGCAGGGCGGCCTGTGCTGCCTGGAGGGTTCGTGCATTCACTCGCCTTTCGGGCACCACCCACGTGCCACAGGCTGGGGAGATGAAATGGGCAGGGCACTGTCCCTCTGGACTGTCACCCTGGGAGTCTGCTGTCCCCCGACTCTGAACAGGACAGAAACTCTAGACCCCAACGGCTGTCCCCAGTGCCAGTCCATGACGCAAAGCTCCAAAGGGAGGCAAAATGACTTAGGAGGGGCTGGAGAAGGAAGGAAGTGTCCCATCGTCTGAGGTGCTGTGCCAGCTCCTACGCGTTCTGCCACATGCCAGTGTGACCCCCCTGCGGGTCCCCAGGCTGAGGGCAGCCCCAAGCCCCGTTGAGCAGGCACTGAGCAGAGATGACTCCTCTCGGCTCTGTAGCTGGAACAGGGAAGTCTTTTTGGGATAAGGTTGCAGATAATATTCTATTTCTGGAAACACAGGGATGGGATGAATCTTCTTAAATGGTGTGAACAATGAAAAAATGTGTTAAAATTTTACTCCCCTAATAAGACACACCCTATTTTAATGTTTGGGTTAGGGCTGAAGAGTTCTTTTTTTATTGAGAAATGGAAAATGTTGCTTTTAAAATTAAGAATAGGTTCATTTGGAATGGGTTGTTGCAAAAGAAAAAAATAAAATTAATAATAGGAGTTTAGTTGTATTTAAAAAGTAATGAGTTCTGGACACTTAATTTGACTCTCACTCACCCCGTTGAGGAGCAGTCATTAAAGACGAGTGGAAGTGGAGACTCGGAGCCAGCGAGGAGGGTAGATCCAGGGCACTGTGTTTGCTGGTGGCAAATTATTGTCCACCCAGCTTCCCTCCTGCCTGCCCTCCCGGCCCCAGGTCTCCGTCAGTCCCTGTGCTTGTCACAGTGACATCAACACTGCTCTGTCCTTGCTCTTTTCCCTGTTTTACAGAGAGGGAAGGGAAACCTTGGGTAGGCTAACATTTGTGAACTAAAATAAAATCTTGAGCACCACCCCCCCAGCTGACGGAATGGACCCCTCTTGGCCAAGGCAACCCCTCCCTCCAAAAAACCCTTAAAGCTGAGTTGTGGGCCATGAGGAGAGGGAGTTCAGACGTGCCTAGCTATGCCCTGTTGGTTTTGGAGTTAGTTTTGGTAACAATAAGATACAAAGTCATTAACAAGCCTAAGGCCATGTAAGACAGAGGTTAAACCACACCTGCAGGTCACCAATTTACTTAACAGATCACTTGAGTCTGGGTATATGTCTAATATAGGAACAGGGGCTTGTTTCTGATTAACAGACTTCCTTATCTTAAAACGTTCCGAGCCTTTAGACAAAGCTTCATTTCTTTAACCAATTGTAAATCAAAGAATCTTTAAGCCCACCTATTACCTGCAATCAATCCCCTGCTTCGAGATGTCCTGCCTTTTTAGGCCAGACCAGTATATGTCTTCCATGTATTAACATACAATGACTTTACATATAATTTTTGTCTGCCTAAAATGTATGAAACCAAACCATAACCCAACTGCTCCGAGACCACTTGCTCAAGGCTTCTTGGGTGTGGCTCTCCATGCCACGGTCGCACATATTCGGCTCGGAAGAAATCTCTTTAAACTATTTTACAGAGTTTGGGTTCTTCTCCGTTGAGAGTTTGAATAACAGTTGTGTGGTTTTCACTGTATTTGTTATATGGTGACTGTAAGGTTTTTTGGAGTGGCCGGCACAAGAGAAAGAAAGACGAGCAGAGTTGAAAGGGATAAGTAAAGAGGCTTTATTAGGGTGCTGCCGGGTGAGGTTAACGAGTCCCAAGAGAGGGACCCAGGCGAGCTTCACAGTCTCACGGAGTGGGACCAGAGAAGCTGCATGGCACAGAAGTTTGAGTGGGTTTATATATGTTTTTAGGGCTGGGGGATGGGAGCTTCCTCAGCCAGGAGATGTCGGTGCGAGGAGTAAGGAATTTCTTTGTTTAAGTTTTGGGGCGGGTATTGAGGAATAGGAGGGGCTTCTTCTTTTTTCATTAGGGAAGGGAGGGGTGCCTACCACCAGCCTTACAGTGACCTTCTGTCTGTGGATGGTGTACTGGCTTTTTCATTTATAGTGGTGGCATGGAGTTCTCTTTGGAAAATAAATGCATGTACATTTCAGTAGAACCAACATTTTTAAAATGTCCATAGTACCCAAAGTGATTTACAGATTCAGGGCAATCCCCATCAAAATACCAACGTCATATTTCACAGATCTAGAAAAATTAATTCTATGCTTCCTTTGGAACCAGAAAAGAGCCCGAGTAGCCAAAGCAATCCTAAGCAAAAAGAAAAAATCTGGAGGCATCATATTACCAGACTTCAAACTATACTACAAGGCTATAGTAACCAAATCAGCATGGTATTGGTACAAAAACAGAGACCATAGACCAATGGAACAGAATGGAGAATCCAAATATAAAACCATCCACATACAGCCAACCTGTATGTGGCTGCCTGTGATGCTGTGTCGTGTGCTGTGGTCTGGAAGCAGGCCACCCCTTCCTCACTCTGGGGAGGCAGAGGGAGGAAGCCTGGGCAGCAGCGGTTTATGGAACTGCCACTCTGTGCCCAGATGGGGGAGGTGGAGGTAGAGAGATGGTCAAGAAGGGAAGGCAGAGGCAGCTTCCCCGGAGCACCTGGGCACCCTCAGGGAGATCCAGGAGTGACGTCTTCACCACCCGAGAGTGGTGGAGCTTGGGGCCATGGCGTTCGCCCTGCCCTGCTCCTGGCTGGGATGTACCATGAATATTTCTGGGGCCAGGTGGGAGGCGGTGGCAGGGGCCCAGGACGAGGAGGAAGCCTGGGTCTGTAACACGGCAATTTTGTTGCTGAACAAACAGGCAGAACTTTTAAAACAGAGTCCATATGTTCATTTTGTTTTCACATGAGTAGGGGATTATTTTTTGTTTGTTTTGGTTAGGAGAGCAGGTTAAAAAACAGAGGTTTTTGCCACCTTTATCTGTCAATTTACAAATAGTTGACGGTAAGTGCTGTCTTTCTACTAGGTTTAGCTAAACCACAATGGGAGGCTTTCCCACACTTGGATTGTGATTGCTCTGTTGGGCTGGGGAGAAAAAGCACACTAATGACACAGGAACACTTTAATAAAAAGGTTTGGTTGAAAGCCCGGGATGCTGAGAGCCGACTAAGAGAGTAATCTGCAAAGAGGGAAGAACGGTGTACCATGTGGCTTTTAGGATGTCCTTTGTCCTATGGCTTTCAAGGAAGTGGATGAGACAGAGAAGTTGCTAATTACATCTGTGAAAAAAGTGACACAGTGCACCCACTCAGAGCAGAGACCAATGCAACTTGAGAGAGAAAATCAGTCTGTCATATTTGTACAAATATGTGCACTTCAACGATAATTACCATAGTCATTGTTTACTATTGCTACTTTATATTAATTATCTATTCAATGATAATTAAATACATAACTTTAAACATCGTCCCCAAACAAATTACCTTTTATCAATCCAAACAAACCAATTAAAAATTTCAAAATGCAAACATGTAATCAACAGCTTAATACATGATAATTATGACCAAAATGCCAATTAATGTGTTAATATATGACCTCGAATCTCTAGAAACAAACAACAAAAAAAGCAGCCTCACATAGCAATTATGGCCTAGTTTGATTGACAGATATCTGTGAGTTTGTTTTTTTGCCTGACTTGGTAATTTGACTTATATCAAAAAAAGCTGGCCTGTTCTCTCCTCCTGTTCTGAAGTGACTGCATAAAAAGTGCCCAGGGCTTAAAAACACAACCCTCTTCTTTTCAGCTCCTGCTGTCTCTTCCCTGCGCTGCCTGGACAGGTGTGTCCCTTTGCGGCATCGTTTCTGCTGCCCCTTGAACCTGTGGGGGGTGGGAACAGAACAGTGATCTCTCATGTCACAGATGGGTAAGGCGTGGCATGGGCAGATCCACGTGGCTGCCTGAACACAGCTGGTGGTGGTGGTTTTGTGGAGCCTGCGCTAGTGTGTGCATGAGTGTGTTTGGAGGGGACAGCAGAGGTGGCTGAGGCAGGGTGAGGCATGATAATGATTCGTAACATTCTCTTTGCTTCAGCTGGGAGCCATGAATGAGGAGGTTAGGGGAGGAATCATGCCTGTTTATGGGACTGTCCAGAGGGGCTTTCTGGAGGAGGCTTACGCGGAGGAAAGGATTGAGACAGGAAGAGATTGGGAGTGGAGAACATTCCAGCAGAAAGAAGGGATTAGAATGCTTGGGTTGGATCAGGGCAGTAGTTTGGCTAAAATTTAGAATTGTTGGAGAAAAACAGTGGTGAAATTAGACTAGGGAGATGAATCTATCAATTTCATTTCTTATTCTACCTGTGCCACTCGATGAGACGGTCGTGTCTTGACCCTTAAGTAAAGGATGAGGTCATTGAAAAATTACCTGACCGTTTTGTCTGACTTGAAATATTTAGCATAGTTTCACAACATCAGTGTCCCATCACCTGACCCTTATTTCCTTGATTTACGATGGCCAATTTGTCGTGAGACTATATTGTATTCAAAAGAAAACGGGGGTGCTTCTTCTAAATAAAGGAATACTTTATTTTAGTTTGTACACAACTCCGCTCTGAAACATGGCTTACTTTACTGCACTGGCAACTTTATCAAGCATGGTTAAGTTGTGAGCATATTTTTTTGTGTCTCGAAGTGGAAAATCCCCTTGAAAATTCAGCAAATTGGATTTCAGCTTGAAAAATAGAGAGAATAGAGCTGTGTGTATAAATATATGTATATGTGTGTATCTAAGACATTATATGTATATACATACATAAACACATTTATATACATACATATATGTATATGTATGTATATAAATAAAATAAAGTAAAATTGGTTTGAGTCACAAAAGTATAAATATGTCCAATGTAAAACCCACTATTGAAGAAGTTTGTTTTTATGATTCAGAAGGGAGGTATAATAAAGAGGTATTTTTAAGACCTAGAAACTAATGTGTGTCGATTTCTTTTTGCCCAATTCCTCATCTCTTTGACAGGAAGGTGAGTCACTGGATCTGAATCACAGGGCTGTAAAGAATCCTGAGGCAGACTTATTTCAGGCTGGATGTTTAGAAACATTGGCTAAATCAGCAAGGGGTTGTCTAGGAGGGTTGGGGAATTGGCAAAACAAACATCTCTCTTCAATTTTTTGGATTCGGTAGGCCTCTTGCTCGGTACACAATTAAATTATTTTCTTTCTTTATATATATATATACATATATACTCATATATATATATATATACACATATATATGAGAATCTCTTTTTTTCTTGAGAGAGATATGCATGTTGAAGTACTTAGGGTGAGATTTCATGATGTCTTAAGCCCATTTTTGGATATTTTGGTAAAAGGAAAGCATGTGTGTATATGTGTGAGAGAGAGAAAGAGAGAGGGAGAGAGGGAGAGAGAGAAGGTTTGGCAAGATGTTAACCATTGATGAATCTAGGTGAGGAGTATATCAGTGTTCAGTGCTCTATTGTTTCAACATTTCTGTAGGTTTGAAATTTTTCAAAATAAAAAAACAAGTAAATTGAAAATAGGTGAAATAAAAAAATCAATCACTTCTTTTCCTATAGAAACATAGAGGTATGGCGCTCGGGCAGTCCCTGGGAAATAGTTTCCACAAGACAAGCTTATTCTTTCTCCACTACCCCCTGCCATAGAAATGTGAATGTTGATTTATTTCTATTGATCAGTGGTGATGGAGTAGAGTTTTCCAGAAGGGCTGTTGTACTTATTTTCTTCTAGTTCTCGATCAATAAGCTTCATTCCTTACCAATTAGATTGTTTACATAATAGATCAAATGGATTTTACATGGTAAGTAAAGTAACAAAGGAATTAATAACAATACCTACCATGTGTTGATTCCTACTATGTGCTATGCTTTTTATTTAAATTGTGTTCATCCTTCCTTATCTCCACATTACCAGGAGGAGACAGGCTCAGTATGTTGAGTGACTTTTACAAGGTCACATGGTGAATAAGTTACAGATTTGAGACTTAAACCCAATCCTATCTGACTCTAGTTTGTTTTATTAAATACATATTCATTCTACATCGTCATGCTGCCTATATCTGAAAAGAAACCATTTTAAATAGTCTCCTTCATGATTACATTTTTTGAGGCCGTTCATGATAATAAAGATCTAGTTATTGCTCCTGAAGGGTTGGCATTTAAGCGTGAAAAGAAGACAGTGGCAATGGAATTGAACTGAGACGCAGGAGTCTGGGGTTCTAGTTCCAGTCTCACTGTCTGATGGTACGATTTGGGGGCCTTACTCTTCTCAAGTATAATCTTGGTTGATCTAATCGATATCTCAGTTAATTGGAGGAATTAAAATAGCGTGACACTTTCAAAGAATTTTTAAAAAGATCGTAGGCAAAAGCAAATTCTGTACAAAGAACTAGTAGCAATCCTCCTGAAACTGTTCTAAAAAAATTGAGGAGGAGGGAATTCTCCCTAACTCATTCTATGAAGCCAACATTACCCTGGCACCAAAACCAGACAAGGATACAACAAAAAAGGAAAACTATAGACCAATATCCCTAATGAAGGTAGACACAAAAATCCTTAACAAAGCACTAGCAAACTGAATCCAATGGCACATCAAAAAGATAATACACCATGATAAAGTAGATTTGATTCCAGATGCAAGGATGCAAGGATGGTTCAACATATATAAATGAATGAATGTGATATGTCACATAAACAGAATTAAGCGCAAAAACTTTATGATCATCTCAATAGATGCAGAAAAAGCATTCGATAAAATTCAGCAGCCCTTCATGATAAAAACCCTCAACAAACTAGGCATAGAAGGAACATACCTCAAAATAATAAAGACTATATACAACAGCCAATATCATACTGAATGTGGATAAGTTTAAAGTATTCCCTCTAGAACTGCAACAAGACACTTTCACAACTCCTATTCAACATAGTACTGGAAGTCCTAGCCAGAGCAGTCAAGCAAAAGAAAGAAATAAAAGACTTACAAATTGGAAAAGAGGAAGTCAAATTATCTCTGTTTGCTGATGATATTATCTTATATCTAGAAAACCATAAAGACTTCACCAAGAAACTCTTAGATTTGGTAAATGAATTCAGTAAGGTTTCAGAATTCAAAGTCAATGTGCACAAATCAGTAGTGTTTCTATGCACCAATAACCATCAAGCTGAGAACCAAATCAAGAAGGCAATAACCTTTACAATAACACACACACACAAAATCAAATACCTAGGAATATATTTAACCAAGGAGGTGAAAGATTTCCACAAGGAAAACTGCAAAACACTAATGACAGAAATTATAAGTGACACAAGCAAGTAGAAAACCACCCCATGCTCATGTATTGGAAGAATCAATATTGTTAAAATGACCATACTGCCCAAAGCAACCTACAGATTCAATGCAGTCCCTATCAAAATACCAACATCATTTTTCACAGAATTAGAAAAAACAGTTCTAAAATTCATATGAAAGCAATAAAGGACCTGAATAGCCAAAGCAATCCTAAGCAAAAAGAACAAAGCTGGAGCTATCACATTACCTGACTTCAAATTATAGTACAAGGCTGTAGTAACCAAAACATCATGGCACTGGTATAAAAATAGGCACATAGATCAATGGAACAGAATAGAGAACCCAGAAATGAAGCCACATATCTACAGCCAACTGATCTTTGACAAAGTTGACAAAAATATACACTGGGGAAAGGACGTACTATTCAATGAATGGTGCTGGGAAAACTGGATAGCCACAAGCAGAAGAATGAAACTGAACCCCTACTTCTCACCATATACAAAAATCAGCTCAAGATGGCCTAAAGACTTAATTAAATATAAGACCTGAAGCTATAAAAATACTAGAAGAAGACATAGGGAAAACTCTTCTGGATATTGGTGTAGGCAATGATGTCATGACTGAGACCTCAAAAGCATAAGCAACAAAAACAAAAATAGACAATTGGAACTTTTACTAAAAATCTTCTGCACAGCCAAAGAAATAATCAACAGAGTGAACAGACACTTGAAGAATGGGAGAAAATATTTGTAAACTACTCAACCGATAGGTGACTGATACCCAGAATTTACAAGGAATTCAAACAACTCAACAACAACAACAAAACAACCCCATTAAAAAGCTATATGATTTTGTGGTTAAAAGTATCCCTCTGGCTATTGCATTGAGAATATGCTGGGATGGCATTAGGAAGACCAGCTCAGAGGCCAGTACAGTAATTCTGGTGAGAGGTAAGGGTGGCTTGAGCCACTGTGGAAGGGAGTGATTGGATTTTGGGTTTATTCTGGTGGGATTTCCTGACAGATTGGTCATATGGTATGAGATCCAAGAGTGGAATAGGCCGGAGCCAGGAGTCAGGGGAGTGAGGAGTAGGTGTGGGTGGAGCAGAAGTCAGCTGGAGACATCTGTCAGAGATCTCTAAGGGTGCTGAGCATTCAGCTGGGCGTGGATGGGGTTGAGTCCCATCCCTGCAGGCAGGGCAATGTGTCAGTCCCCTTCCCACAGGAGCAGAGGTATGGGAAAGACAAGGCCAGCTCTCCACTCCCTTCCTGCTGCTGTTAGAGGGGAGACACCAGGAGACAGGGCTGAGATGGATGCAGGGTCTTGCAGAGTGAGTGCAGGTGTTCGTAAACAACTCTCAGGCAGAAGCTAACTAGGGGGACTGACAACCACAGGCAAGAACCAGCTTCAACTGGCTTGTTAGCTATCTGGGTCACCTTATGTGAACTTTGGCTAATTATAATATTATTTACATTGTGGTTTTAAAATTTCTCCACCCTTGGATCACCATGACAGTTCCAAGACAACCATATAAAGTATGAAAATGGGAGGGAACCCAATTTTAGGACCTACCCAAATTCTTAGTCAAAGCCAACCCCTTAGCCTTGTATATTCCTCCCCTCGATTAGGAACACTTCAAAAGACCAAAAGCCACTTGCTGCCAGTGCAGCTGCTCTTTTTGAGCCTGCCCGCTCTCTTGCTTTGACGGAGTGTACTTTCACTTTCAATCTTTCAGTAAAAACAGTTGCTTTGGCTTATGTGATGTGTCCTGAAATTCTTTTCTCCTGACACAATCACCAAGAACCTGGAAAAACCTGCACTTGGAGGTCACTGGCATCGCTGCTGTGCCAACCCAGGGGCAGTGTCAGCCTGGCGTGGGGTCAGGCTAGACTAGGTGACCTCTGAGTCTCTCCAGGTCTCACATGCAAGAATCAGGCCGGGGCTCAAAATCCCCTGCCCTGGGGGTGGGGTGGATGGAGGGAGCTTGATTCTTATTTCTGGCAGTTTGTGATGTTTCCCCCTTTTTGTAAAATGCATAGAAGTGCTATTCTTTGCAAATATAGAATATAGTTTAAAAAACCACATTTATTTCCATTTATTGAAATATGTTCCAGGATAACTTCTCTGTCAAAGCACTTCACAGAGCTTTCTAGTAAAGTTTTTATATATATAGGTAGAGGGGAGAGGGTTGCTTCTTGTAAGGCAGAATTTGATTGGGTTTCTCTCTTAAAATGTTCATTTCCAGCAAAAATCTTGTGGTTCCTACGGGGTTTTATTATTTTTTTTTAATGAGATACATTCGTAATTTGGGAATGTTAATTCTTACTGGACTTTTGAGTGTTAAATTTCGAAGAAAATGCTTATATTGTTTCCCTTGTTTTTTTTCCCTAGGAAAATACTTTTATGACTTGAAGTCTTTAAAACCCTTTAGAAGAGCTGTCGGTATAATTCGTAGCAGGGTGTTGAAATCAAGTGCTTTTCTTCTTTTCATTCTTTGCACCATGTCAATTGAAAATGTGCAAAGAAGTCCATTTGAAATTTTCCCTGGACCACTTAATTCAGCTCCATTACAGTGGAAGTGGGTTAAAAATAATACCGTATAAGCCCAACGAGCGAATAGAAATATAGTTAGGATAAATCCGTGGCTCAGCCTTAAAATGATTTTTGTTTTTCCATTTCATGAAATTTAGCAGGAGGGTCTTGTTTAGCTAAAACTCTAGACAACCTTTTTTCCTCTGCAGGGTTAGTTAGAAAGGATTGGCAAATAGACTTGATTTTTTAAAAAAAATGTGAATCCAAGAAGTCAATTGAATTCCAAATAAATAAATTTATAAATTCATTTACGTTCTAGAATAAATGGAAGTAATTATGACCGCCCAGTAATTATGAGTGCAGCATTAATTAACATCGCTAATTCTTTGTACGTAATTATGCCAAATAATAACACTAATAAAATGTAAATATCGAATAGGAGAAGAGCCTCCCCTTCTCCTCTTAAAGCCACCATATCACGGCGTCAGATTGTGAACACGCAGTATCATCAAGCTTCCAGACACCCACTCTCTAAATACAGGCTGTACAAATTCTAATGAAAACACGAAGTCTGCGGTGTAAATCTGCTTTGCCGCCCGGTTCAATGAGGGGCTGCCCAGCAAGCCAATAATTCCATTCCTCAGAGCATTGCTGAGAATATTTATATAATTAAATATCATCTGTTTCCCCATTTAATTCCTGGTGGCTTTTCCCCCCCTGGCTGTTTTTGCTGTTTCCTTGGGCAGGAATTGCCCAATAAAGTTGCCGCCGCTCTGATAGATTATCTTCATTAGGTGCTGGGGTGATGGGTCCCCGAGTAACGCTGAATTTGATTTACCATGTGCAAAAGCCGAACCTTCCACAGAAGCGCTAAGTAGGGCAGGTTTTATGCAGCTTTAAACTGGTTGGTTTGAAGGAGAGAGAGAGAGAAAAAAAAAAAGAAAGTTATTTTTTTAGGAAACAATTTTGGGAAACATTTTGGTCTCCTAGGAGAGCCTCCTTTTACACAATGTCAACAAAGTGGTGACATTGAAACGCCTCTTTGATAAAGGAAAGGTGAGTGAAGAAGGAACAGGGTGTGCTGGACACAGTGCAGGGGACCCGGGTCTGCACCCAGGGGCGCAGCTGCAGGCTGGCACGACTTCCCGGGTCTCCGTGTCCGTGTCTGGGCAGCAAGGGAACTGCATGTGGCTCCCCCAGGTCCTTTCAGCTTTGGAGGGAACAGAACTGTGTGCAAATCCTGCCCCTGCCCCCTATAGCCAGCAAGCCACCGATCTCTCTCAGCCTCAGGCACCCCATCTTTAAAATGGGAACACACCACTTGTTCTTCCCACTTGTTATAGGGTGCGATGCAGGAGAGCTTTAAGGAGGAAAACGCACTGAAAGCTCCAGCACGGAGCCCCACTGAGTGACGGAGTTTAGCCTGAAACAGAGATGTGGTGTGCAAGAGAATATGCCCACGTTATTCCTGTAGCTCTGGGCAAGGCTCTTTTTTAGTTTTATTTCAAGCAGGGTATTCACAGAATTGGGGCTTTGGGGATCTTGGCGAGTGGCTTGAGCACATCCTGCCACCATTGTGGGCATTTAACCTGCACTGAGCACCACCAGGGCTTCTCCTTTCCTTCAAAGTATCTGATTCTGCGGTGCCCGCTCTGATGGCTCTGTGGGGGACCCTGCTGGGCTGGACGTGGTGTAGATGGAGGGACTGTCTCTGGGGACTACCATGGGGGTGCAGGGGGCTGTGTCAGATTGTGGCAAAGGAGAAATCTGTAGCTAAATATTTTAAATACACCATCTCATTTAATTCTCACAACTCTCTATGGGGTGGTAGACACTCATATCATTCTCATTTGGAGGTGGGGAAACTGAGGCTTACAGAGGTGAAGTAACTTGCCTAAGGTCACAGAGGACATATAGGGGAACCGACCAGAGCCCTCACCCTCTCCGCCTCGACAGAGTGGCGTGTCATGGCAGTTTGCATAACATCATGGTGCCTGCGACCCACTGAGTGTGTGTGTCCCCCAACATTCATAGGTTGAAATCCTAACCCCCCAGGTGATGGTATTTGGAGGCGGAGCTTAAATTGCTTTTGGTTTTTTGTTCTCTTCTCTTAAGAAATTCTTTTCTTCTTAAAACCACATGCTTCCCACAGCTAACCTTCTATCACAGAATGGTACTTTTACCTGGACATATGGAGAAAAGTGAGCCTGAGCTGTAAGCAGGTATGTTTCTCATGAGTCCTGAACTGTTGCCGTTCACAGTTCAATGTAACCCTCGTCTTATCCTACCCAACCTCGTCTCTTGATTAAAATGTTCCTGTTAAATTTCCCATAAATCCTTTCTGGGTGAAAATCCCTCCGTGGGCTGTGTACAACCTGGGGCTGGCACAAGACCCCCTCCTTGAGCTGCGGCTGGTGTTCTCCAGATCAGTGTAGTCAAAGAGGTGACCGTCATAGAGCTTTCTAGAAGTTCTGTGCTGTGCTGGTTTGACCCTCCCTTCCTCTCGAGGACTCCCCAACAGGCCAAAGAAAAACATTAAATATTTAATAAGGAACCCAATGTCACCAAGAATGGGAAAACTTATGGGATTGCATATTTGTACCTAAATCCTAATAGAATTTTTATTTCTAAAGTTAATAATACACCGTATTTGAAAGCAGAGTGCACGCCTGGGATGTAGAAGGACTTGAACAAATTTTAGTTTCCCTTCCCTTTACCATAGTCATCCTCAACCTGGTTGCCCATAAAAATTGACCAAGGAACTTTAAAAAATAAAATAGTGATGCCTGGGCCCTGTCTTACACCAGTTTAATCAGCATCTGAGAGGGTGAGGTATAGGTGTTAATATTTTTAAAAGGTTCCCCAGGTAGTCCTAATGTGCAGCCTAGGTTGAGAAGATCAAATGGCCTTTATACTCTTCAAGCTGCTGCCTTCTAATTAGAGTTAATAGCGTTACAATATAATGTATTTGTTTTGCATTAAACTTAATGAGAACTAACACCCCTCTCTCCTGCAATGTATCCACTTTCTGTGGCTTAAGCACATTTTTTTTTCAAACCGAGTTTCCAATTAAAAACCCCAGCTCATATCAGAACAGAATGTTTGTACTGTGTTCAAACAAAATTTCAGACCATGGATTTCTGATGGTTTCTTGATAAACCCAGGCTGAAGGCGGGCAAGGGGCAAGAGCAGGGTGGGTGGGGCAGAGGACAGCAGCGAGTTCCCACCCGGACCATCTGCCAGGAAATGAGTGGCAGTTTTGGCCCGGATGGCTTTGATTTCCTAAAGATACTTCACAAAGCTGTGTACGTGTTCGTAGTCTGTGTCCTAGTCCCCACATCAGGACACGGTTTATAAGTGAGAGGGCATACATGAGGACATTGTAGCTGGAATCTGAACATCACTTTCCCCATCTGTAAATTGCAGGTGTTGAGGGGTCCCTTGTAGGGTTGCAGGGTGGGTGACATGACTGCTGACAAGTAAATGCTTGCTACGTGCCAAACACCATTCTGTGTTTTAAAAAACGTATTGAGTAACTCTGTGGGTAGGTACCACGGTCACCTCCCTTTTATAGAGGCAGAAACCAAAGCACAGAGAAGCCAAACAGCTAGCCTGAAATTGAGGTTGGTCCACGGAATAGCTGGGATTTGAACCGGGGCAGCGACTCCAGTGTCTAGGCACAAACCTCTGTGCCTGGGGCACGTGCAGGTGCCTGAGACGATGCGGGTGCAGGGTGGCCCCTCAGGCCATGAATGAACCCGGGACTGTTACAGTCGGAGAGAGGTGTGTGAGTAGAGGTGATCCTACCTCCACTTGAAGGAGCCAAGACAGTCACACAGTTGGGTGTGCTTAAGCCAGGGTGGCAGTGGTGACAGGCTTTTTTAGAAGTTTGGTTACTCAGGTTGCAGGGGAGAATGAACTCAGGATGGTTTTAATCAATGAAACTATCTGTAAAAGGCAGAAATGTACAGGAGGTGCATTTTGGCACAATGGTGTGTATGTGTGTGTGCATTTGTACAATGTGTGTGTTCAAGTGTATATGCAGGTATATGAGTGCGTATGTGCATTTGTATGAGTGTGTGTATGTGTTTGTGTTTGCACATGTGTGTTTGTGTGTTGCAGAGATACATGACAAGTGACCCTGTCTCGTGCTTAAGCTTTGCATTCTCTGGGCTGGGGATCTGTTTTATCCTCTGGCATCTTGAATTGCCCCAGCCTGGTTACTCACTTGATTGTACTTTCAGGGCTCGGTGGCATTTTCGCCATCTCAGCTGGGCCTTTGCTGGTTTCTAGGTGTGGGTGACCAGCCCTGCCTGCCAGCTGTGTGGCCTTCCTGGCTCTTCTGTGTCGGTGGAGCCTATGGACTTACCCCAAATCGCAGCCCTGAACGCACACTAGCATCACCTGGAACTCATGTCCAGGTTGCTCCCACTCTGCCTGCCCCTACCCTGCAGCCCCCCGCCAGCCCCGGCTCCCCTAATTAAATCAGGCCCTCTGCTCGGGAGCCAGGGTGGGCCCAGTGTGTTCCCAGGGTTGAGGGACAGCTGGTGTATCCACCCCACCTAGGAGAAGAGCGAGGTGGAGGCGGTCTTGCAATAGCTGGAGAAGCGCATTAGAGCCGAATACCTTAGCTCTGGGTTAATCATGCCTTTTCCATTCTCCCCTCCCCTTCCCTCCCCTCCATCCTCCTTCAACACTGCCTGCCCCCCACCCGCCCCACGCCAGGAATTAAAATGTTTTGTCTGGAAACAAGTGGACTTGACACACACGGCCGGGTTCCGCCGCAGCCGACTTGTCGTGCTCCAGTGTCGGTGACGTGAGCTTTAACGCGGAGATTGGTGTCCAGAGGCTCCCAGTGTCGCCGTGTCCATTTCTATTGTGCCGAAAATCACGTGGAAACCAATCACATAATGATCTCGGGAATGACACATTCAACGCACAATATCATTAACATGTAAACGACTTATGGGCAAATCACTTTTAAGTATGACAGGGCTTGAAAATGTGTCTGGTTCGGGTACAGGGAGGACGGTTTTGGGGGGTTGTTTATCAGCAGCACCATGAGGGAGGCTTATTTCTTCCCTTTAAATCTGGATGAATATGCATGTGTGCACCGCATGATAATAGCAGTCCCCCAGCCTGGAGATTAGCAGGGCTTTTGCTGCAGTAATTCCGGCATGCAAATGCACAGGGCTGCGAGGAGGCAGGGGCGTGGGGTCCCCGCACCCTCACCTTTATGCCATGTCCCAGGTGTGTGTCAGGCACAGCTGAACCCGGAACCACACGAGCTCAGAGTCTGGGCAGTCAGGGCCGGGCGTGAACACTGATCGGCTTTCTCTTGTGAGAGATACAGACATTAGAGTGCATGCGACTCAGTGAATAATTCCGGATACCATGTGACTACCCCTGCCCCCGAGGAAAAGAACATCTCTGGTGCCTTAGAAGGGCCTGCTCTGTACCCTCATGTTATTTGAGAAAACTGGGCATGTGGGACACACCCCTGGGTGGCCAGGACGGGAAAAGCACTGTGAGGACTCGGACGTGGCACTTTGTGACCGATCCTGATCTTGATGAGGCAGGAGGGATCCTGGACCCCGACGTCTGGGTTGGAATCTCACCTTTGTTACTTCCTAGCCTTGTGACCTTGGGCAAGTCCCTCTGCTCCTTGCCCCTTAGTTTTCCCATTTGTGAAATGGGGATAACAAAAGTACCAACCTCCCAGGCTTGTCATGAGCGTATCAAGTGCGGTGATACGTGTAAAATGCTTAAAACAGCATCAGGCACACGCATGTTAACAATTACTACTTTTATTCATCATCTTGGTCCTGTAGATTTGTGTTATTTTATGTGTGGAATTCCTAGTATGGCAAATAATATCAATATGTATAGATTTCTGTTTTATTCTGGTCTTCCACGTCACAAAGGGGACATCATCCCGGCCAGCTCAGATGTCACTGGGTGGGTCTTAGGCGTAGGCATTGTTTGTCCTACTCCCACGCAGGAATGTTGCAGCTTGGCACACGAATCATTTTTAAGAGAATTCTAGAGTGTGCACTGGTTTAGACTGAATGTTTGTCTCCCCTCAAATTCTATATGTAAAAACCTAACCCCCATGTCATGGTATAATGATATGGGGCTTTGGGAGGTGATTCGGTTGTGAGGGTGGGGCCCACATGAACGATATTAGTGCCCTTATAAAAAAGACCCCAGAGAGCTCCCTTGTCCCTTTGTGACGTGAGAACACAATAGAAGACAGTGGTCTCTGAATCAGGAAGTGGGGCCTCACCAGGCGCCAGATCTGCTTGTGCCTTGATCTTGGACTTCCCAGCCTCCAGAACTGTAAGAAATAAGTTATCGTAACCTGGAGCCAATCCCCCGCAGACACTGACAGACAACTGTACTGCTGTTTGTGATCTACCCAGTCTATGCTATTCTATTCTATAAGCCCCAGTGGACTAAGACATACAGAATCATGTCTTCTGTGAATAATGATAGTTTTATTTCTTCCTCTGCAATATAAGTGAATTTTATTTTTTTCTTACCTTATTGTGCTAGCTGGGACTTCCCGCATGATGCCGCATAGGAATGGTGAGAGTGTGTGTCCTCCCTTGTTCTTGATCTTAGGGGAAAAGCATTCAGTCTTTCACCATTAAGGATGATGCTAGCTGTAGGTTTTCTTTTTTTTTTTGAGACAGAGTCTCACTCTCTTGCCCTGAGTAGAGTGCCATGGCATCAGCCTCGCTCACAGCAACCTCAAACTTCTAGGTTCAAGCGATCCTCCTGCCTCAGCCTCCCGAGTAGCTAGAACTACAGGTATGCACCACCACGATGCCCAGCTAATTTTTCTTTTTTTTAGTAGAGATGGGGTCTCACTCTTGCTCAGGCTGGTCTTGAACTCCTGAGCTCAAGCGATCCTCCCGCCTTGGCCTCCCAGAGTGCTAGGATTACAGGTGTGAGCCACCTCGCTCAGCCCAGCTGTAGGTTTTCTGAGAGAACTGCCATTCAGTTTTACTTTTGGCATGTGGATGGGACCCCACAACTGATGGTCCCCCCACATCTTTAACATTCTGCTGAAGGGTAGAGAAAGAGAGGCTGGGCCAGATGTAGTCTGGTTAGAAAAAGCTGCTAGTTGGGGGTCAGTTTTAATTTGTTTTAGACACATTTGATCTTTCTTTCCTATGGGCATCCTCCCAGTTTGTCCTTGTTCTTCTCTCCCTGCATTACCCCAGCCCTGGAACAAGTGTCAGAGCTAGCCTTTTAAGAACATTGTCCCAATTTAAACCTTACTTTTCGAAAATAGAACTGTAAGAAAATGAATAGCTCTCCACATTTTCCTGAATTTGTCACAGGCGTTCTTATCAAATTTTTACGCTTTAGTTTCTGCGAGAGAAAACAAGGACCTTATATCTTTGTTGATAAGACATCAAGTAACTGTTATTAATGAGCAAAACTGGAAGAAGAAATATACTTTTTAATTTGTCAGTGTTGCTCTTCCCCCAGTGACCAAATTGCTGCATATTTGATAGCACAGGCAGCCACAGAAAACTACTGATATGGAATCACCCAGTTAATTACATAAAAATTATATTACTGGAAAAAGCTAAATCATCAACTCAACCATGTGAAAACACTTTGAAAATCATCTTAAAAATGTCTCTGCAATTTGTTTAGCTGGTAGTGGAATTTGTGCAAAGTATCAATCATTATAATAGCATTCTAATTCTGTGAACAACTACTTGAAATCAGAAAGTATTGTATCTATTGTTTAGATTTGCCAAGGCATTTCTTGTATCATGTCATAGCTGTTTATTAGAAGAGAGAAAGTGATATCTGAAGTCCGAAGCATCTGAAGTAGGCAATGGAACCAGAGGAATTTAGGTTACGGGATGAGGGTATACAGGTAATGTTCCATCAGTATAGTAATAATAATAATACTATGTAAAAACTAAGGCATTCCAAGATTTTCACGAGGACCAGGAGGGCCCTCCACTGTGGCTGGGGTCAGACAAATGGAAGTGTGTAGGGTTGTGGGCACACATTTCCTCCATGCCAGTGTCTGGAAGGGAGGTGACGGGGACAAGGCAGTGGGTCTGGGCAAGGGCGTGTCCAGCATGTGTCACCCTGTGTGGGAGCTGGTGCCAGGCTGCTAAAGGAACTCACCGATTCCAGAACAGCAAAGGAATGCCATGTAGGAGGCCCCAGGAAGTGCCAACCGAGCCTGGAGGGTGGCAGAGCGAGAAGACATGGGCCTGGTTGCAGGCATGTGTTGCTGGTCTCATTCTGGGGCTGTCTCCCCAGCCCGAGCAAAAGAGCCCAGCTGTGTCAGTTGAGGCAGTGGGGCTGGTGGCAGAAGCAAAGATGGACAGGCTTCCAGCCTGGAACTGGTTGACGGCAAGGTATTAACTGAGGGGCAGAGCCTGGGGAGTGTGCTGGTTAGGGACCAGTTGTGGAGGGAATATTGTCTTTGGCCTGACACGGAAGATGGACTTATAACTCAGGCTAAGGGGGCAAAAGAAATAGCTCAGTTTGGTACTGGGGATGGAAGTTGGAGTGAATTTCCAAGAGAGAAGGCAGGGTGCTGTGTCCCACGTGACGGGAACAGCTGACTCACAAGGGAGGGGAAGGAGGTCAAGTCCTCAAACGATAGGGGCTCTGGTCACCTATAGCTCCCCTTGGCCTTCAGTGGGATCTTCCATTCATCTGTGGGGCCACGCACGTGGGAGCCCAGCATGTGCCAGGCACGGGTGCTGCGTTGCCAAGACGGATGTAAGAGTCTTGAAGAGGCTCTGTGTGAGAAGGGGACAGAAGGAACCGGCCATTCTAAATGTAACGCCAAGTAGGATGGCCACAGCAGACACAGCAGGCAGGTGACTGGCATTTGAGCTGGGTCTCTGAAGGGTTCGGAAGGTGAAGAGGAGTGAGGAGGCTCGTGCTAGGTGGAAGAGAGCTTGTGTAAAGGCCATTTAAAATAGCACACGTCTGGAAGGCTACTTTCTTCTCACAGCAATATCTGTCTCCTAGAAGCCCTTTTTCTGTTCAAAGTTTTCCCCAGTACAAACTGTTTTATTTAAAATCTTGGTGCCTTTGGGTCAAATATGTGTTTTTTAGCTTTTCAGTTAAATGCCAGGGTCCCTCCGGGCTGTCTGTGTTTGCCTGCAGGCTTTGTTCTCCGCCGCGTGAGAGATTAAAAATGGTACCAGCCATGTCACGCCCGGTGGTTGTGAAGTCAAGACGTCACTGTGGTGAAGCGTCTGAGGGTGTAGACCAGGCAGGTTGACCTGGCCAGTGTCGTGGTTTCCCTCAGTCCTGTCCCAGCAGTCGGCCAGGTCTTCTCTCTCCAGCTCCAGGGCCTTGAGAGTGTCGCCCCCTCTGGCGTGTTCCAGGCATGGCCCACAAATGGCGGCTACAACTGCTCTCCAGGCATCTCCCTGACACCTCCGGCGTGTGCCGAACGCGCCGTGGGCCCCGTGCCCAGGAATCTTTCTGCTTGTCTCTTTCCCGGGCTGGCAGCCAGGCTCAACTTTTCAAGATGTTGTCTTCCAAATCCTGCCTTGATTAACTCAATCTGCAGCCCCTTCTTTGTCACTGTTTTCTTGTCACTCTTTTGGTTTTTCCTGCAGTCATCTGTGTTCCTAGTCTGTCCCATCCCAGGCATTTGCATTTGCAAATGACTACATTTACATTTAACTCACACTAGGCGGCTTTTGTCTTCTGCAGAAAGAGACACACCTGGACTGCACATAGATCTGAGGCACTGGTAGTCCCGGGGTGCTGTGGGCTCGGTGGCTGGGCTCAGCGTCCAAACCAAGGGGATTGGCCTGGGCAGATTTCTAGGACAAGACAAGATGGGAGGACTCCCATCCATGTGGTTATCTAAGAAAGGTTTGGGGAAGGGAGTCAGGAGCAGCCTTAGCTTTCTGCACATTCCAAAAAGGGAGCTGGGTGCGTGTTACTGGATGTATTGGTGACGGTGGGGAGGGGTAGGAGTCGGGAGCCTGTACCCGACTTTGTGTGAAGCAGAGTGGATATGAGGGACACAGATGGAAGAGCTTATGGTGGCAGCTAGAAAAGAGAAAGTGGGCCAAGTGCATGGGCATGTAGGTAAGCGAAGGGGTGGCTGGGAGTGGACTCAGGACGGAGGAAACCTGGGAGGTTGCCCAGGGGCAAGTCAGTGTGTTCTGTGTCATGCAAGCAGCTGTCCCACAACTCTTCCTTCTTGGATCTGTGGCTCTGTCCTGGTTCTCCTCCTGCTTACACCGGCTGCCTCTTCTCCTGATACCTTCCCCGTTCACTCCTCCTCTCGTTCCCTCCGAGAGCTCAGTCCCCAGCCCGCCACCCTGCATCCTCTCTCTGTCAGCTCCCTCCCCTGGGCCCACCCATGCTCCCAGCCTCCCTCGTCACCTCTGTGGCAACAGCCTCCCCCGTCTGCACCTGCAGTCTCGCCCTCTCCTTCAGTCCTCCCGTCTCTCACCCTCAACTGGACATAGCCACTGGCTGTGCACTGTCACCAAACAGCCACCTGGAACTGTCCAATGAGCTCACCTCTGAGATCTCTTCCTGCGCTGAATTTCTACGGTGTATGTCAAAAACCAAACTCATCCTCTTCGAATGGCATCTTCTGTTTTCTAGTTCCTGTCCATGCAGCTCATCTTTCCACACCATCATCCACTGTCCTTTTGCTGTCTTGTTGCGCTTGCCTCTCTTCCTCATGGCCTTTGCCACTTCTTAACTTATTACTAAGTCCTACAGCCTCTGCCCTCTGACTCCTCCATCTTCTGCGATCCACCTTGCACATCACCCTTCAACGCTGTCTGCTGTCCACGTGTCTGGTTCTACTCTTCCTGTTTAGCCCTTTTCCCTAAGACTTTCCTCCACTCACCCTCCTCTGCTTGGGCCATGCCAGTCCCTGCGGCATCTAGGAGCACCTGCACCCAGGAGAGGCCCTGAGGGTCACACCCCACCTCCGTCCTGGAACCTTCCCAGCCTGCTGTGGTCACCCTGTTGTTGTCTTTGACTCCTTCCAGAACTGAGGGTTTCTACAACACAGTCTCACATGTGACTCTGTATGCTCCCTGTTCCCTGTTTCACGTCTATTAGTCTTATCTCCCCAACTTGAATGTACACTGTAAACAGATCACAGTGGTCGTTATTCTTGCATTTTCCCAGATGTCAAGATTGTACCATAGGATCAACAAATGTTGGCTGATTGATAACTGGGATTCTGGATTAAAGACAAATTTTAGTTTAATGAACTTAAAACTAATTATGCTGGGTGGAAGGTACCCTCAGTTTGGGTATGGTTGAAATGACCATCTCGAGTCTTTCATTGAGGGAACAGTGTCTCATTAACGTTTATATTGCCAGCACCTAGCGTGGAGCCTGACCCACTGGCTAGTTTGTTGAATGAATACCTAGCTTATTTAAGCTTTTCACTTTGAAGATGGTTGGTACCATTTAGATCCGGTCCTTGTACACAGGTAAGCATTGTAAGAGACGACTGAAGGTTCTTCTAACCTGTGGTGCCAAAGAGGCATTTTGCTTTCTGCTTTTGTCTAGGTAGCCACAACTCTATTTCATATTTTAAATATTTATTTTTGGACTTATTACTCCATCACATTTGTTTATTTTTGATTCATTCCTTATAATAGATGTAGCAGAATGGGATAAGGCAGCATCATTTTCTTCCATTTTATCTTTTATCAGCATTTAGTGCTCATGTGCGGCTTTTCCTGAGTCATCAGTATTGGGCTAATGGACTGGAACTGCCCAAGTTGAATGGTAATTACTTACTCTGTTGCTGATAGCCTAGATGAGACGAGGACTTATTAGATCTGTAATAATGGAAATCTGTGTTTAATGCAGATCTTTTAAGCGGTTTGAAACGATCTCAAATTCATCTCTCTTTGCCATATGTTAAAATGTCACATTATGGTTTTAAAATTCAGGATGAGAACTGAAGTTTCAGGAGAGCCTGCCTGTGGAAAAGTTTTCAAATCTGTCCTTTTTAAAATCAGAAGCATTTGTTCATCTCACATCAAGCCGTCTCAGAGGAGCCGGCCCCGTGAGGAGTACCGCGTGGGCAGGGCGGTGCCAGGAAGAATAGGGTCCCTGTTCCCGAGGACCCAGGACGGAAGGGACCCAGAGGAGGGAGCAAGTGTGGTGGCCCCGGGCTGGTGCCGGGAGGCTCCCAGAGGCTGAGGTCTGGGATTTAGTGAATGTATCCAATTCAGGGGCTCCTTTGCCTGTGTCCTTCAGCAATGAAGGCTCAGATTCGCGTGTCATTAGCTCACCTCGAGTTTCAGCTGGGGAAGCCTTCCGCTTTTCCACAAATACTGATTTCTTTTTTCCCCTTTTCATGGGGAGAATAAAGACAGAGGAAATCTGACTCCAAAGTCTTTTGTGAAAAGGACATACTCTTCATATTCCAGCCCTGCAGCCTGGACCTGTGACGTTAAACGGCTCGCACAAGGTCACATGTCAATTAATGCCGCAACGGGGCCGGAGGCAGAATCTCGTCCCTACCCAGGGCCCCGGCCACCACTTTCAGAAGTGTGTGTTCCAATGGGGACTTCCGATCAGCTTGATGGCCGTGTTTTCAAGTTATTTTTTACTAACCTGTATCCTCCTTCTTGTCTGGAAAATGGCCCTCAATAATTTAGCTGCCTCCTAGTATAAAGTCTTACCTGGAGACTTACTAGTGGGGCTATAACGGCATCCTAATTCCTCAGTGAAACAGGGTCATGATGGAGCTCTTGTTCCTCAATGGAGACCTCGCTGAGGGCGAGAAATGGTTCTGCACGTTGTTCAGTTTCTTATGTGCTGCTCTTCTCGTTGGCTCAATAAGTTTCCTGTGTCTTTGCAAATGGCAGGTGTCTTGAGGGGCATCATTATGGTGTTGAAGAACTCAGTGCTGGGGAAATGAACCACGCTTGTACCTCTTGTGGCTTCGAAAACTCTTCACAGAATTCAGGACAGGTTGATGCTGATTCATTGGTGAGGGATTGGTTTGTGTCCCACAACTCTACATTATTATGCACTTTACCAACTCGATGAACCCAATAGTAATGGCAAGGCACTCTGATGGATATGGCGGGCGATAAAAAACATATGCTCCTCTGAATCAAGATGCTTACACTATATTTGCTCGTCTGTTGCTTTTTAAAAAATCCCCGAGCTTTGATACTCTTTGTTGGTATGTTTTCTTTGAGTTCAGTGAGCTTGCTGGCTGCAAAGTGCTTCACCAGAGTATTATGATCAACCCCTTCTTTGGGAGGAAATAGTCATGTTTTATTACCCTAATGGCTGTAGGAATAACTGTTTTATTTGCCATATCAGCATCACCTTACAAGTTGCATATAGGCATTTGCTGCATGTTTTGGTGACACAATGTGTACCATTAGTGAAATTTAAGATTTTTTTGATAACACAGTTCTCAGCTGATATCTGGTATTTGTTGATGTTTTATTTATTGGTGAACTTTTTGTAGCAGTAGATCTATGGACAGCCCTGAAATGTCTTAAAAACCAGTCTTGGCAAGAAGCAAAACTGTGGATGCCGAGTTGAAAGTTCACGTTACCTGCAAAGTGTCTGTTTCCTTTGAGGATAAGCCTAAGTCTATTGAGGTAGATGCGGATTTAAAGAATTGGAGGGAATCTTCTTGCTCCCTAGTTGAGAAAACAGAAACAAAGAGGTAAAGTGACTTCTCTAAAAGCACTTAAAACTAGGTCAAGAACCTGGTCACTTCACTTTTAGGCTTGTGTCCTTCCCACCACTTCACCCATTTCTTTTATTCCAGAAACATGAACAAATATTTTACATCTATTCCTGAGACTGGCAAACTTTGTGATTCTATCAGAGCAAGAAGTCTTATTTGTAAAGAAGCTGCCTAATTACCCATGACATTTTAAATGTCTGCATTGTCCTTGAGCTACGAGTGTGAAAATCAGAAGACCCAGGGGTGTGTATACTTCCTGAGAGATTTTGCTTAGTTCAACATACTCTGAGAGTAAAAAAAATCAAATGAGTCTTAGCTGTTCAACAACAATAGCATTCCAAGCATGAAAGTAATTTAAAAAAACCTGTTAACTGCAATATCGCTAATTTTGTATCCCAGAAACTACCACAAAGTTACAAGTGTAGCGATGAAAATATGATAGACATGTTTTGTCTAAGAAAAAATGAATATTCACCTTAGTGCTGGAAAGCAGACATTTACTTTGCATAGACATCAGTGCCAATATCAGTCATTTCAGTAACTCAGGTTTTCTTTCTTCAGTTGAAATTCCAAGTGACCCAGGTTGATGAGTAGGCCATGATGTCAAAAGATTGGAAGCTCTCGATTTTATCGAGGGTTGGAACTAAGTAATTATGCTGCAGTGTTTTAGTGGATAAAGAGACAGGAGAAAGAAGAACTTGTCTGTGATTTGAGAACTACAGGATGGCCCTGGTATCTGAACCTATTTTGCAGACTTGCTGCCCAGTGCAAAGCTTCCTTCCTTAAGGCTTTTGTTGGTTAGTTTCTTGGTAATTTTGTTGGTTTTTCTATCTTTACTAGAGGAACATGACTCAGGACTCACACCTGCTTGCAAGTGTCTGGGTGCCCTGTTGATTCAGGGGCATTAGAAAGAATTAAAACTCCTTTTTAGCACAGTCTCTCCTTTGGAAGTGTTCAGTTCACTTTGCTAACTATGGTGAGTCAGTGCCCTGTCTCATGTCATAGCTGCCCCGTAGGTCAGCATGATCTTTTAATGATTGAATTATTTTTGCCCCTGTAGTAGTGTGATAAGACAGGATCATAGTCTATTTTTAAAAATGTAGCAAAATTCTCAAGTTTCTTGTAGGAGCTGCAAATCTTTGGATGTGCACACCACATAGGTACCAAGGATAGTGGGTCCATCTTTTCTCTCTAATCATGGGACTCTGGGCTCTGAGAGTTGGTCTTGTCATGTTTGCCGTAAAGGGATGGGACTGAACCGTCTCCATGGTTACTTTCAGCTCTCAGAGTCTATCATTTATAATTATTATGCATGTTGCATCTGTGTATTTCGGTCGTTCTGAAAAGAAAGGTTTTTGTCTTGGCAAGGTTTTGTCTTGGAATGGCACGTACGTTTGTGTTGAATGGCTGCTTTCTGTCTGATGTCTGGCAAGGTGTTGTCTTGCTTTCTTCTGTGTTGACGTTCCTGGTTTCCGCTCCAGGCCTGCATATACCACCCAACTGATAGGGCATATCCAATGGGAACAGGACTGAGGAGTTAAATAGACCTGGGTTCAAGTCCCGGTTCCAAATCCCAGTTGAGCTCGCTTCCTCTGTGTGAAACGGAGACGCGACTGACTTGGTGGGCTGAGATGCGATATTTAAGGAGACATTGAAGCTTTTAGCACAGGGCCTGGTGCCTGTCCACCCTGGTCGGTTCCCTACACCCCTCCCTTTACAAGTAAAGGTTTTCACATGCAGAAAAGTTAAAAGTTCCCTTCCCTTAGAAATTGTTCTAAGGGAAAAACTGTTTCCTCTATACTCACAAAACACTTCTGGCACCAAATGCATGTCTCGTGTTCTCTGCAGCACCAACAGGATGGCCAATGATTCCATTCAATCCTGGCACTAACTACCTGGAGTTAGCATCAGAACTCACAGGTTAAGGGGCTCCATCCCACAGACTGCCCCCTCCAACTTCAGATGCCAGTTGGAAGTCCCAGGTTGTCACTGGTACTCCTGTCTGAGTTGGCTATCCATCAGGGCTCCCACAACCCCCCTCAGGTCTGATGATTTGTTAGAACAGCTCACGGAACTCAGGAAGATGATTTGCTTGTGTTACCAGTTTATTGTGAAGGACACAACTCGGGAACAGCCAGTGGCAGGAGATGCACAGGGCAAGGTGTGGAGAAGGGGCGCGGGGCTTCCATGCCCTCTCTGGGCACCACCGTCCCGGCACCTTGATGTGTTCACCAATCCAGGAGCTCCCAAACCCCTCTTTTTGGGTTTTTACAGAGGCTTCATTAGGTAGGCATGATTAATTAAATCATTAGCCTCTTGCCTCCCCAGGATCTGGGGCTGGGGCTGAAAGTTGCAATCCTCTAATCACTTGGTCGGTTGCCCTGGCAGCCAGCCCCCACCTCCAAGAGTCACCTCATTGGCATAAACTCTGTTGGGATTGGAAGGGGCTTGTTATGAATAACAAAAGATGCATCTCTCAGCCCTGTCACTCAGAAATTCCAAGAGCTCCATGCGAGGAACCAGGGACAGAGACCAAATATGTATTTCTTTTTATGTCACAGTCGTCATATATATTAAACATATTTGTTTGTTTAGAATCAGATGCTATTGGAATTGTGTTTTAGTTTCCTTCAGTTGAATGCATTGAAGAGATGGGCAGGAAACCAGGTGTTTTCTAGAGACAGTGGACTAAGAGCTGTGTTAAAATGCTCTACTTGTTTCTTCACTACTTTCAAATATTGCCAAATTTTTGAAACCGACCACATCCCTTCTCTCACCTGACTTGTTGGACTTAACGTCTTGTCTATGACCTCAACTTTGATAGCTTTCAATTCCCGTCTTCCTCTCTGGGCTTCCCTGTCAAATCCACAGTTAATTTAGCAAATGCTTATTGAACACCAGGCACTGTTGCTAGGTACTGGGCCTGGGTGAGGACAAGGTGGATGTGTCTACACCCCACTGAACTTGCATGCAGGTAGGAGGAGGGAACAGAACACTACCAGCGAACACATATATATTATTAGTAATTTCAAACAGTGCCAAATATTACAAAGTAAACTAAAAACATGAGGCAGTGTGAGCAGGGAGCAGAAGGGGATGCTATTGTACAAAGGCTGGTCAGAAGGCCTCTCTGTAGCACTAGAGTTTGAGCAGAAACCTGAATAAAAGCAGAAGAACGTTCCAGGCAGCTGGACACAAGTGCAAAGACCTTGGGAGATGTGACAATCTTGACATGTTCACAAGGCAGCATGCAGCGTGGCCAGGGAGGCGTGAGCGACAGGAGGAGCCTGGTCAGGGACAGACGCTGGGGCCTTCATCCCCGAGGCCACATCAGAAGAATGAGGACAAGTGATTGGAGAAGGAAAGAGATTTATTAATTTGCCCACAAATGAGGAAAATGGCAGACTCCCATCTTAAAGTACCAATTCCTAATCATAAGCAGAAATACAGAGCTTTTAAAGGGAGGGTTTTCAGTTTTAGGCTATTGTTGTTTAACTACAGTGGATGATTTTGATCGTCCCACCCCACCAAATGCAATCCCATGACCTCCACACAGGGAACCTGGAAGCTGATTTAAGACAATGACTGAGGTCGCTCAGTGGAGCACAGCTGGGGCAGAGGGGAGCCCAGAGCGAGGGAGAGAGTGGGGTCCGGATGGGCTTCACCAGTGAGGACGGGATGAACGAGCTGGGTGGCAATGGAGGTGATGAGGGGTGGCCGGGATCTGGACCGAGGAGGAAGGTGGAGCTGGTGGGACTGCGTGGTGTCGGGCAGGGGTGGTCTCCCAAAAGCGTGAGTGCCCCGGAGGCCTCACTTCTGCCCTGTGGGTCGTGCTCCTGCCTCCACACCCCGGTGTCTTGGCCTGACTCTGATGGGTGTGCATTTTGGGTGAGGGCCAAGTGGGGTGATAAATGGAAGAAAATATTTTCTTTTCTCAAAACATAGAGATCTGGGTGAAATGCAAGGTTGGGTAGGGACAGGAGATGCCATTCTCTTGGTGTGTGACCCACATCTACAGCTGTTTTCTTAGCTCAGACTCCCTAAGTCTTTGAGGGAGGAGCTTTGGTGACCTGCCCGGTTTATCCTCCAGGCTGCGGCAGCTAAGTCATGTTTTGTGACTTAATCACAAAACTGGCATCTCCTCAATGTCACCATGTTATATTAGTTAGAAGCAAGTTACTCAGGAGAAGTGAGTATACATGGCTGTGACTACCAGGAGGTGAGGCTGTTGGGGGCTGCTCTAGAAGCTGTCAGCCACAGCTGTATGTCATGGATTTGTTCATAGAATACTAAGGCAAAAATGACCTTAATGATCACCCCGGGCCCTCCTTATTTTTCACAGATAAGGAACCTGAAACCTAAAGAGGTGGTGAGACTTACCCAAAGCCAGAGCTGGGACTTCTGACTTTCAGTGCAGCGGACTGTGTGTGGGCTATATGTAGCCTGCCGCAAGCCGGCAGAATGTGGTTTCTAAGTTTGCGGTTTCAGCCTCAAGGAGCTCTTTTCATCTGCACACTTTAAGTGCACCACCGCTGTGTGGGAATCTCAGGCCTGGATCTAAATGAGGTATCAATGTTCCATCTTGGGCTTTGTTTGAGACCCAAGATATTGAGGCTCTGCCTAAGCCTGTCCAGCTGAAATCCTATGTTGTCTATGTTTAACCACCTTTTCGTCAACATGCTTTGAAGCAGATAATATCATTTAGAGCAAGTCTTGGAAACAACACACTCCATGAGCCAGCTAAGCCATCTCACCTGTCTCCAACGTTTTCCTTCATAGCCGCCCCTGAGGCTACAGACCACCCTGTTGGGGACCCTCATTTTAGAGTTCAGCTTATCCTGGATCTTAACTTTTTGTCTGCTTTTGACTGTCACTTGGCGCTCCCTTGGCCCGTCCAGTCCTGGACACAGTATGTCAGTTTGGGCTCTTGCACACTGGAATGCAGGAGGTGAGAGAAACAGATGCCCAGGACGGGCACTGTGAGAACTAGCAGACAGACCTGTCATGTGTCACCTATACTTATAGCCTCTGTTTGGCAGGGGACCAGTGTGATGATGAGTCAGGAAGGGGAAGGTTTACAAAGTGGCTGGGATGCCACCTGGGACCTACTGTCAGAGCCAGGGCATGATCCTACAGTGAAGAAGTCACGCAGTACTTGGGAGGCCATCGTAGCCACAGTCAAGGGCAGACCAAGGGTCTGGGTGCTTGGAGCAGTGGTGGTCAAGGTGAAAATGGTTTAAAATATAGAAGTTCAGATCGAGTAGAATAGCAGGCTGATCCATGGCTAGGCTATTTGTCCCCAGATTTTTTTTCCTTACTCTTCTCTGGAAGCCCAGGCCTAGATATAGAGGTGCACGTCCTTTCTGCTAGCTGGAGAGGACAGTGTGGCATCAGAGAGGCAGGCTAATCTGGCGCTGTTGGTGGCATTGACGATATTGATGGTGGGGGTGGTGGTAGTGTTGTCAGTGGTGGTGGTGTTGGTGGTGTTTGTGTTGTTGGTGGTGGTGGTGTTGGTGCTGGTGTTTCAGTTCCCTCACTGCTTCCTTACATAGCTAACCTCTGAAACAATTCCCATCTTCCCCTCTAAGTCCCCCATTAGATATTTATAGACTCTAACCCTCTTTCAAAGAAGCAGAAGGAATCAGTTTTCTGTCCCTGGGAGCAGTAAACCTTGATAACTGCTTTCCCTGGAGATGGGGAAGGTTGCCTGCTATGTTAAATTCAGTGAAAATAGCAGAAAATCTTTCTCCTTCCAGACTAGGATTAAATGACTTGGTTTACATTGGCTTCCAGGGTTATTATTATTATTATTATCTTAAATACTTCCCTGACCAATTCCTTCAGAAACTGGTGAGGCATTTTGAAAGATGAAGACATATTTAAAGCAACCCTGAGGACCCCTTAGATCTGTCTTACCCTGTAAACTCAGGGTGTCCATCGTCTTGTTTGTTTTCACCTGATCCACGTGAGAACCTTGGCAGGCAGGTGGAGCAGGCATGACCCAGATTTGATGGACGTGGGGACCTAGATTCAGACAAGTGAGTGGCTGTGTCAAAGGACACACAGCCATAGGTCATCTACCTGATAACTGTGTGTACCCAGGATTCACACCTGGGTCTTCCCACTCCAAATCCAGTGCTCAGACTGAACAGAAAACAGCCCGCTTTTATCACCTAGCCTGGGAAGGAAAGAAGGGAAATAAAGGTGAACAAAGGGAAGGAAAGTAAGTGATGTTGAATAAAACATGAGAACGAATAGTTTGCATGCGTAGCCTTATGATCTTTACTGCAGGGCTGAGACCCGGTTCCTAACTGTTCTTTCCCCATGCCTGGTGCTTGGGGAAGCGTTCTCAACATCTACCACGAGACCCTCCATCTCCAGGCTGGAGGGCTGCCCTTCCCTGCCGCAGGGCCCGTGCTGATCCCATCTCCGAAGGTGGCTGTGCCCTTAGCGCTTGTGAATCCCCCCGTGGATGACTGGTGATTGAGGGACAGCTGGCTGCAAGGGGCAGTTCATCAGTATGCACCATGGCTGGGGCCTTGCAGTCATTAGAATTCGTTATAAATTACTTGGAGTCCCAGGAATCTCATTTAGTTCCCACTCAGCAGCTGGAAGATGCTACCAGCTGTGGAGCTGAGGTTTTCCCCAAAGACTTTGCCTAAGCATGGGGGGCAGATGGGTCAAACGATCTGATGATGAGTGGGTGGGGTAAGGCAGAGAAGCCTGTTTCTACCTCAGAATCGATGCTCCGGAGATGACACTGGGGGGACCAATTAGGGCTGTGGACACAGTTTGACCCTTGGTGCCTCTGGGGGGCTCTAGGAACACATGATTTCACCAGTCTGTGAGACACTGGGAAGAGGGTCGGGAACAGAGAGGGGGAAGCAATAGCAAAAGGAGAAGAAAGGTGTGTGTGGTCCTTTGTGACCGTCACAGTCTGGCCCTGCATGGCCTTTTTGGCTTCAGCTACTGTGACACCTTTTACTGAATCCTAGAGGATGGCCTGAACGGACCATTCCCTTTATCCTCTGGACCTTTGAGCCCCGTGTTCCTATGGAAACCTGTCATCTCTCAAGGCTCAGCCCTAACACGAGGACCGAGCACTTTCGTGGAGTCATCACCTTGCTGTTCTCACGGTAGCTCTATAAGGTGGATATTATTTCTTATCATTTTATTCAGAGGTGGAAATCGAAGCTCCAAGGGGTATGTGAGTTGCTCAAAGGCCAAGTTCTGGTGCAAGCGGAACCCACCAGTTTTGCACACTTAGTTCTTTCGTCCCCGATCGTGGTTCCTTCTGCCTTATACCACGTTTGCCCCTCACCGGTGGCGCATTGCTGCATCAGAACTGGGCACAGTGGCAGGGCCAGCCAGGTCTGACCTCCAGCTCTTGGCCTTTCTTCACGTAGTCCTTATCCTGTCATGTGGTTACCTCTTCCCTGAAAGAGAGGCTTTCTCCGTAACCTCACATTCTCATCCTCTTCTTATCCCTGTTCCAGGACATGGGCTGCAAACATTTTTCTATAAAGGGCCAGATGGTAAATATTTTAGGCTTTGCAAGCCATATGGTCCCTGTCACGACTACTCAACTCTGCCATTGTAGAGTGAAGGCAGCCATAGACAATATATAAATGAATGAGTGTGGCTGTGTTCCAATAAAACTTTATTTAATGACACTCAAATTTGAATCTCATAGAATTTGCATGTGTCATGAAATATTTTTCCCCTAATTGTTTTTCAACCATTAAAAAAACATGTAAAACCATCCCTAACTCATGCGCCCTACAAAAACAGGATTTGGCTAGCAGGCCATGGTTTTGCCAAGCCCTGTTCTAGGACTAATTGGATTGTAATATTATATAATTTACCTTTGGATAAAATTGTCACTGTGTTAGTTCTCCTGGAAGGACATACAATTTAAGCCTTTAACTGAGGTGAAAAGCTCTGTCACCTCCTAAAGGGATTTCGGGCAGCGGTGGCTGTGATGGGTGGGTCAGGAGGGGTCACACCAGGCGTGCAGCTGCCTCTGCCTGACATGAGGTCGGTCCTGCCGTGCTATTATTGTCTCTTCAGGGAAAATGTTAGATTTAAATCCTACGTGTCATTTGTCTTTGAGCCCTGTATGGAGACAAAGGTCTTGCTTTGGTTTTTTTAAAAAAAATACAAGGCTTAGATCTTTTTGTGTGAGCTGTCATCGGCCATTCTGATTGTTGATCTTGTAAATTCATACTTTTTAGTGTTGGCGGAGGGATTGCTTTTGTTTCGGAACAATTTCATGAAGTGTGTCTTCAATTGGGCCTTACATTGAGTTTCAACTTTAGCTATACTTTTCATCTCAACTAGATTTTAAAGACAGAGCTACCTGCCATTCGACTACAGAGGACAGCTTTAGAATCTGTCCCCAGTGTGAGGGCTTCAGCAAAGGGTATGACCAGCCACTGGCTATTGGCTGTGACGACTGCATGGTTGGGGACCCCTTCCACATTTGTTCCCCAGGTGATTCACAGTGACCAGGCGTTGCCTCAAACTTGGCAGGTGATCCGTGGAGTGTCTTGACCAGTTTGCTCTTTACCGACCCTTGGGTGCATTCTAACGTAAAAGCTTTCATAAAATATTATGCCTAGCTGTGGAATTTGGGAAGGAGCATAGGAAAGGATATGGAGACTTAATAAGGAACTTGATTTTCACTAGTACCCAACTATCTTCCACCCTCAAACCCCTGCCCCCTGTCACGTGTTACATGTTACATGTCAGGAACCTCACTAGGAATGCAGTGGCTAGGGTGTAGCTGCTTGACTTACACAGTCACCCTTCCAAAAACACCATTCCACAGCCCGAAGGAACATTTATTTAATATATTTCTCTACAAACTAGGGCCTGGCAATCTGAGAAATAAAAAGTTAGATAGATTATCCATTGTTATAACAAGGTACAACTTCTTCGTCTGTGTTTCTTCCCCACATGTTTTGATCATACTAAGTGTTACTAGCAAGCAGTAGTTGCTTGGGGTTATTGTTTGTAAGTTAAGTTTAGAAGGTCCTTCAGCTGTATTAAATAAACATCTTGTTACCTGCCTGCATGGACTTACACTCTGGCTATTTCTCCATGCCGAGGTGGTTCTCTGGTAGTTCTGTTGTACTAAAGAAATAGTACTATTAATTACCCAAATCCTTTGAAATGATTACACATGTAGACCACAAACTCATGGAATTTAATTTAAATGAACAGGTTAGTACTCCAGAACTTTAGTGTTTACATTCTGGGAAGGAAAACGTTTTCCATTTGCTTTACAAGCTTTGAGTATTTGTAAGTTCACATTTCATAAACTTAGGGACTATTTATATGTTTAGGATTCCTCCAAGATTAAAAAAAATCTTCTTTTCAAATAGTCGAAGACCCACAAGAGGTTTCAAAAATAGTGCAGAGTTCCAATGTGCCTTTCCATTAGCTTCCCTCAATAATAACGTCTTAGATAATCACAGTACTCTGTCAAAGCCAGGACATTCACATTGGTATAATACTCTTAACTCAAATACAGACCTTATTTTGATTTCACCAGTTATTGCATGCACTTTTTATTTTTGGTATATAGTTCTGTGAAATTATATCACATTGCATAACCACAAATCTCCAGAACTGTTCGTCACTCCGAAGAAACTCCCTCATGTCACCCTTTAACAGTCAGGTTCCTCTGTAAGGGTTGTGATCAGCCTGGTTAGGATGTAATAATAGTGATAAAAGCAGAAGTAGCTTTTGAGAAAGCGTTTAGTTTTTAATTGATTTCCATAGTTGTACATTTCCAGTGAATGAGATAAAAAGAGTGGAGAACCACATTCAGGTGGTGGGCACTTTCGCATTTCCATCTACAATTCATTTCAAGTTAATTGTTGGTGTTAGGTGTGGGGTAAGGGTCGAGGTTTGTTTTGTCCCATTTGGAAATCAAGTTGTTTCAGCACCATTTGTTGAAAAGACTATCCTTCCCAGATTGAATTATCTCAGCACCTGTGTCAGAGTTAAATTCTGTGTTCCCTATTATGTTCCACTCATTTACTGATGGGACTTTCCTTATGCCAACACCACACTGTCTTCATTACTGTGAATTTATAGTAAGTCTTGCAGTCAGGTAGTATAAGACCTCCAATTTACATTTCAAAATTGTTTTTGCTATTTTAGGCCTCCAATTTTTCATATAAAATTTAGAACCAACTCATCGATATCTATAAAAAAACTTTCTGTGGTTTTCATCAACATTGTGTTGAAATACAGATTTATTCGGGAGAATTGATATCTTACAGATATGGAGTCTTCCAATCCATGAACATGGTCTATCTTTCCATTTATTTAGATCTTCTTTAATTTCTCCCAACAATGTTTTATAGTTTTTAGGGTACGGTTCTTACACATATTTTGTTAAAAACCTCCCTAAGTATTTCATTTTATATTACACTATTATAAATAGTACTGTTTTTAAAAAGAAATTCAAGTTTCATTCGTTGGTTGCTACTATGTAGAAATATACTTTGTTTTTATATATTGCCCTAGTATTCTGTGATCTTGATAAACTTACTTATTAGTACAAATAGCTTTTATCCTTAAATAATCATGCTGTCTGCATATAAAGTTTTTGTTCTTTCTTTTTTTGACTTTTCTTTTTCTTGCCTTTTTGAACTGACTAGGACCTCCATACAATATCAAATAGAAGTAGAGTGTACACACTTGCTTTCTTTCCAATTTAAGGCTGAAAACATTCAGTCTGTTATCATTAAATGATGCTAGGTGTAGGTTTTTTATAGATATACCTTATGAAGTTTTCTTCCTAGTTTACTAAGAATTTTTTTAAAAAAATCGTGAATAGGTGCTGAATTATGTCAAATGCTTTTGTTAGCATCTGTTGAGATTATCTTTTTCTTTTTTTGTCTGTTAATATGGTAAATTGCATTTATTGAGTTTTTTCAATGTTAAAACAACTTTGAATTCCTTGGAAGAATCCCACGATTATTATACTTTTCATAAATTTCTGAATTCAATCTTATTAAAGGATTTTTGTATATATGTTCATAAAGGAGATTTGTCTATAGTTTTATTGTGTCTTTGGTTCTGACATCAGGGTAATGTGGATCTTATAAAATGAGCTGGGAAAAGTTCCCGCCTCCTCTGTTTTTTAAAGGAGTTTATGTAGGATTGGTATTATCTCTTCCTTGAATGTATTTAGAATTTCCCAGTAAAAATACATGAGCCTGAAGTTTTCTATTTCTTGTGCCAGTTTTGGTAATCTGTGTCTTTTGAGGTGCATCACTTATTAATTTGTTGCCTCTCAGCTCCAAATATACCTTCCTGTATAAGCTCTGTGATAAAACAGGAATTTCTTTGGCATTTCTCATTTAAGATGAGCATGACAGTAAGCATTCTCAGTAGAGGACGCTGGGGGGACATTGCTAGAGGAAGTCTCCCCTGCCATTCCTGGTCTGGACCTGAGGACCTTGGGTGTAGCCTGCCCCAGCCATGAGCCCAGAATGTAGTCACGACTTTATAGCCTGGTGGGGACTTTTCTGCAACCCTCTCCAGGGAACCAGAGCCCCTGGGCTGCCCCTGCCCGTGGCTGTGCCCAGCACCTCTGCAGATGCTCTGAAGGCCTCCTGTCCCTGTCAGTGCCTGGAACCCCACAGCTGCTGGTTCCTGACTTCCTGCACTCTAGAGGACGGCCAAAACTCACCCAGCAGCTCCAGCCGGGCCAAACCAGTGAACTTCTCTGCCTTCCGGTGGCTCCACCACACTTTCTCCCACAGCCTGAATCCTCCCAGGCCTACCGTCCTTGCGTACTCCCCCTCCGCCCTTTCATCCTAGTTCGTTCCCCTGTTAACCTACTCTGCGGTTTCCATCTCCTGGTGGGAAGCAGAGTGCTACACAATTATTCCTTGTAAGCACTATTTAAGCTGAGACTTTTGTGACCTGTGGGTTTTGTCCTCATTTTCAAGAAGGGAAGGAGACATGGCTGTGTATTCAACTAGTATTTTTTCTCCTTCCTTCATTCCCCTCCCCTTATGTGTTTTTCACCTGGGACACACCTAAAATGAGGGAGAAGAAAACCAGAGTGTGGTGAGTGGTATTTCTGCAAGAAATAAAGTTCAGCAATCAATAAACCGGGAAAACGGATTCCAGCATCACTGAAATGATCAGCTCCAGCTTTAGTCTTCCAGTGTTTCACGGCGTTTAGCTCTGCTTAGAATTTCTTAGGGTACTGTGAGCACAGGATAGGATCCCACTCTTTTGCCACTGAGAATAAAGGTACTGTGACCTTAAGCTGCTTACGGAGGAAGTATCCATCTTATAAATAAACTAGCTTAATATGAGTAGCAATTTTAATTTTTAGGCTTGATTTTTATTCCCATAGAAAAGGGAGAAAAACTGTATTTCTTTACAGGTATCACTATGAATAGAAATAACCCAACAATCTTTTTACACCCACTTAGTCAAAGAAAAAAGCCCCCAAACTCAACTAACTAACCCAGCAACCAAACAAAACCCTGCCGAAATACAGAATATTCTTCCCATTGCACTTAGGCCTTTGGCATGAATTTGAATTTAGCCTCCCTGGGAATTTTGGAAAAAGATTTTTCTTCATTGTTTTTGTAAGCCCTATGAGGCAGAGAGATAACTTCCCCAAACAAAACGGCAGGAAAAGCAAGTAACAATCCCCTAGATAATGCAAATGAATAAAAATTGCCAGAATTATTGCAAAAGTGCTAACAGCCCCACTTTGATATTTTATACACTATCCCTAGACTTTAGTGGTTCAGAAATGCCTGTTTTAGCAATGCCAGCACACTAGGGAACAAAGTTTGTGGAGAAAATAAATTATAGAGAGAGAGTCTCCAACTTAGAAATGGGTCATGTTCCAGGGGTTGACTTGCAGACCAGTTAGGCTGGAAATATATTTTTCCCGTGGAAATCAGCTCTCTAAAAGATGATTTGATTTTTCTGGCTTATGTTATTCGTTTTCCTTTGCAAAAAAATTACATTATTTTCCTTTTACTAGAACACATTGGTGTATCGATTTCCTATTGCTTTGTAATCAATTATTCCAAAATTCAGGTTAAGACAACAATCATTTGTTATCCTATAGTTTTCTTGGGTCAGGAATCTGGGCATGGCTTAGCCGGGTGCCCCTGGATCGGGGTCCCTCAGGGGGCTGCAGCCTACGTGTCAGCTGCGCTGCATCTTCCGAGGCTCACCGTTTGGCTGTTGGCAGGCCTCCACGTCTTGCTCCATGGGCTGCTTCACAGGGCAGCCAGCTCCTCCGCAGCGAGCCATCCAGGAGAGAACAGGGGACGCCCAAGATGGAAGTCACAGCCTCTAATCTACTCTCAGGATTGACCTCCTGTCACTGTGGTATTGTGTTCAATGGAAGTGAATTACTAAGTCCAGCCCCCACTCAAGGGGAAAGGCAGTAAGCTCTTCCTCTTGACAGAACAGTGGCAGGGAATTTGTGGCTATCTACTTAGAACCGGAGGAGGATCTGCGCTCAGGCTCCCTGAGTCCTGCCAACAATGATGTTGAGAGCAGACCCACCCCCCCTGAGCCTTCAGGTGAGACCACAGCCCGCCTAACACCTTGGTTGCAGCTTTTTGGGAGACCCTGAGCCAGAACCACCCAGCTCCATTTTCTAATATGAAATTAGACCACTGAACTTAGAATTTACCTTGCAATTGAACAGTGGCTATTGTGCAGTGAGGGATTTCCTCTTATTCTTGGAAGGAAAACTCTTTTCATGGTGATGAATAGTAAAATATGGAGATTTCAGTGTACAGGCAGGTTAGTAGCTGGGCCACTTGGGAAAGTAGTCAAATGTTCTCCCCCTATCCCTCCAGCTTGCAGCCAGCTTGACCAGTATGAAAGAGTATGTTCTTGATGTTATAGGGTAGAAATCAGAATATATTTTCTCAATTGAAACAGTAGTCCCTAAATAGTGGCCAGGATCCTGGGAAGGAGCTGTATTTGAGGCTCATCGTGGGTTGAGTAGGCCCCTGTGGGCCAGCTCACCACCACTTATAGCAGCATGCTCGTGGGAAAGCAAATTCTATGCAATTCTGTATCTCAGGCATCCATCTCATAAACATGCTTTAAAAATGTGACTCATTTTTAAGTTGGAGACTTGCTTATGTTACATTAGGTCCTCCCCAGAAACCTTGTCAATGATAGTTTACATTTTGAGCTATCAGCCTTTTGAGAAGAGAAAATGACAGAAAATAAAGATTAATTTACTCTCAGCACTGAGAGCCTGGCAGACCTATCAAGACATAATTGTACGCAAAATCAGCTTTTCAGCTAGGCCTGTACCGAAGTCCCTTGATAGTTGAGGTATGTTGGGTCACAGTCATTGCCTTCATTTCTGGAAGTCTGTGGTCTTAATCAGGAGCTTCCAGAAGCACTTGTTCAGATTTAGTACATGAGAAACCTTTTTGGCCTGTCTTAGGCCCCCTTCAGCCCATATGCTGTGGAGGCTTGACTGCCTTCCTGCTGGGACAGACGCCATTCCGGCCCGGGGCGGGTTCAGTGCAAGGCTGCCTGCCTCGGCTGTCCTGCAAGTGACATTTTCAGACGTGACTCTCATCCTATTCAGCAGTGCTCCAGTCAGGCGTTAGAGAATCCATCCAGGAAGCGCCCCGTCGTTTGAATACCCAAGTGTTTGCCTGAGCCCATATTCAAGGAAGACATTATAACCAGGCATGCCTGGCACCGCCGTCTCTCGTCTTCGTCCCTTCGTGAAGTTGGGCACCCAGAAGCGTGTTTGAAGAGCCACCCCCATGTCTGCTAACTTCCCCGAGTGATGATGTTTTGTTTTGCATCCCCGTTTCATAGAAAGACAAGTATAAAAAACATGATAAAGTGCCTTTCTGTGTCATTTGTAGAAGCAGAGTTGAAGATTTTGTTCATTATGTTTCTCAGTATGAATATGCACTGGGTTATCTTAACTTCCCTTAATTAGCTGTGGGGCCAAGCCTGCTATCTCAGAGTGACAGGTCCTTAGAAGACATTTTTAGGGCAGCCGATTTACATGTGCTGTGTCTCTAGTAAGAGCTGAACTTAAAAAAAAAATTGCACTGACTTATTGAAAATCAATTGAAGAGTACATAGAAAAAACTTGATTTTTTTTTTTTTAGGGAAATATAAAATGTTTCAACTCCTTTTAGAATTAGAAGTGGTGAACATCTAAAATAGATTTTAAAATATCCTTAGCTTCTGTTATGGAGGAAAATTGCAAGGGAGAGAGAAATGGAAAGGGTGAGAGGCAGGAGGAATAGAAATAATTCAAATAGAACCAAATTCCAGAAAGGCAAATACTTGCTGATGTTCTGGTCTCAGTCTCCATCTGTTTCCCTCCTCTAAAATAAAAAAAGGGTAAACCCAGAAACATCTCTTATTTTTGAGTAAATAATCTTTTCATTCTATCTAAGATTTGGAATGGTGGATCCTCTTAAAATCCTTTCCCCCTTAAAAAGCGAACAATTAACACATTGCTCTGGGGACAGCAGAACAATTTTAGAGACGAAATGGAGTGATGTCTCTATCTGGAGGCCTTGTAGGGTACTCTGAATTACTTGGAATTTTAAAGCGAGGTTGCAGTTTAGCTACCCTGTGATACAAATGGGACCATCTTTGACATTTGCCCTGGGACCAGATGCCACTTGAGCACCAGGCTGATCACAGCTTGGTGGCTGCTTGCCCAGGCTGCCAGCCCTCCTGAGCCCTGGGAAGAGGCTCCCTGGCTTCTGAGTGTTCATCTGGGTAACAAAGACTGGGGACACTTAAAATATTTTTTTAATTTCTATTTTAGAGAAAGTAATACATCACAGGAACAAAGGTCAAAAAGTAACAAGAGTTATTTTTTTTTAAAACAAATTGTAGAATGTGATGTGTGCATGCTCTTGCACTTTCATTTTTTTCTCTCCCAATTAACAGTGTATCTTCTAGAAAGTTCCATATCTGTAACTATAGAGTTACCACTTTCTTTGTAAGGGTGCATACTATTCTGAAGCATAGATTATTTAATGCAAAACGTTGGTGCCAGTCTTTTTACAAACAATCCTGTAATGACAATCTTTGTACCTGAGCACAACCTGTATTGTGGACGGTAATCTGTGATGAACGTTGTTAATGTTCCAGGTTAATGTTCTATCTCTTTAGCAATATTTTATTTCCCTTAGAATCTTTTGTCATCTTCTTCTGAGCCCCAACAGCAGACAACAGTTTAATAAATTGGAGGCCTGTTGTTTTTAATGGAGAACAGCCGGCCTGAGCAAATTCGACTCCTGCAATGATTCCTCTTTCTGTCGTCCTAAAGTCACCTAATTTAGTTTTCTCTTCAATTCTAATGCCAAAAGAGAACCAAGACAAGTTTGCCTTAAGGTTTCTAATAAGAAATGCTCCATTTTTGATTAGAAGCTCCCATCAAGAAATAAAGTCGGAATTCCTTTTCATGAAAAAGCAGCAGCAAGAAAGCCAATGAGTCTGACCTTACCCCACAGCGCCGATGGGACGTTCGGGGGCAGAGGTCGGTGTTGGTCTGGGACAGACTGCAAGGGGAGGGCTGGGCCCAGCCGAGCATTAGGCTGGGTCATTTATCACCATCTGTGGGAGGGGTACCTGCAGGGAGGGGGAGCCCCTGGACCGCCCCTGCTCAGCTGCTGACTGACAGCTGACAGCTCTTCATGCAACCTCCAGGCAGACGATGTCCCATCAAGGGACGATGTGCTACCTGCGTTGGGCTGCCGACGTGTTCACAAGGGGCAAAAGAAAGAGGTGCTGTCTGCCACGGAGTGCCGCCTCTCCTCCACGGTGTCCTACGGACCTGCCTGTCGAAGCAGATTTAGTGATGCTCAGAGGCGCACGGTTAGGCTCCGGGTGATGACGGGACGAGCAGGTGCCTTGGTGGGCCTCGTGCCTTAATTGCACTGCGGGCCAGGGTGGCAGAGCCCACGTGAACAAGTGCTGGGGGGCGGGGGGGGCACGTGACTTTGCTTCCCCTGTGGGTGGGGAAGCCGGGCCCCTACACATCTTTGAAGGGCAACATTTTTGAAAACAAGAATAAAGAGTATGATTTCCATGTGATTCTTTATAGGTATGTGTAACATTTATCTTAAAAACCTAAGGTTTGTTTCAGAATCAATAGGAAGCACGTGCCTTGCTATAAAAGAAACGCGTTTGGGTTTACAACCATCTATTTCCGTGAGCCTATATCTCAACATGGTTATTCACGGGGATGTCACACGTATCAGGCTGAAATGTAGATTTTTAATCCTTAAAATAACCGCATTTTAATTGTCATTTCTATTCTCAAGATTGTCTAATTTTGGTAGTCATTAGGAATGGCTTCTGTGAAGGGGGGATTTCATAAAAGTCAGGTGGAAATTATCCATCAATTAATATCATATGCTTATCACAGATACCTCAGGTAGACATAGTTCTTAAAGTGGTGATTAATAAAAGCGTTCCAGAAGTGAACATGGAATTCTTCTAAAAATGACATTCACGATGAAGGAGCGCTTTTGTTGGGATAGTGTCGCGTGAATGGGGAACTCGGGGAAGTCTGACGATGGTGGGAGCGGCGGATGCTCTGAGAGCCGCGGGCAGCTCTGCTGGCCCGGAAGCCCGTGCCCACGTGTCTGATCAGCAGCCCTGCGGAGTGGGGCGGGCGCTGCAGGTTGGCGAAGGGTAAGAGAGGGCAGGTTTTGTGTCTTCCCCTTTGTGTCAACGACAGTCAGCGTAGCGCCTGGCACAGAACCGTGTTCAGGAACCGTTCGCTAAGTGCGATGGGATACGGCCTGAATGTGGATCTCTGGGCCTTGACTCCCTGGGGCAGAGACGCACTCTCGTCCCGCTGTCACCCTTGCTGGCCCTTCCCTCACAGGCCCGCCTGCCAGTTGATAAGCTCACTCGGGAGCCCTGCCCCAGGCAGGGATGAAGGACTTAGCAGACCAGCAGACAGCTGGTTTGAGTCCCTCTGCAAGTCCCTGCCCAGCTCCAGCACTCACCACTCCGGCAGCTTCTTAGCAAAAGGCGAGAGGGTTCAAGGTACTCAGAGCCCTGGAAAGAACAGGCCCTCGGCTGAGCCTTTAAGTGTTGAGCCAGGAAACAAGCTGCTCGTTGGTTATTTTCATTTAAGAGAGGTGGGCTGCTTTCTCATTTTCTTTCTACTCAAAGGAAACCGAGGAGTGGGGCTGGGAGGAACACATTTACATTTTTACAGCTCGCTTATATGCCTCATAGGGGCTGGCTTGCTTTCTTTCCAAGTGTTGCTTTTTATAATAGTTTCTTTTTTTCTTCTACTTCTTATAATTTACTGATTATCAAAGAAATACTTGCTTAAGGAAAATTTGGAAGCACCTAAAAGTGTAAAGAAGGAAGAAAAATCACCCATAAATCAGCATACAGAGGCAGCCGTTATTACATTGGTACCATGTTTCCTTCTTGTCATTTTTCTGTGACTTTGTTCTTTACTTAATTGAGTAGGATACTTTTTTGGTACCCTGCTGCCTGAGCCAGGTGTCGGCTCCTTCCCTGGCCAACGGGTCTGTTGCTCCTGGAGCAGAGGGAGGAAGGAGTCTGGTGTTGGTGGGCGGGGTTAACCGGAGGAAGGCCAGCGGTCAGAGCACAAGGGGAAAGTCCGGAATGATGCATGAGTTGCTTCCAGTGCTGTGATCTTACGCCGTTCTCATCTGATTGTCCTCTGTTTATCCTTAACGTACCTTTTGTTTTGGGGGGCAGCCCCTACTTGCATGCAGTCGCTGGTCGCCATGCATGGAGGGCAGGGAGGGCTGCTTTCCCTTCCAGAGCTTTGAGAGTGAAGCTCACTTTCTATGTCCACAGCAGTTGGGAACATTTGTCCCACTCCCACCATGGCTTTTGTGGAAGGTTCCCTGTCTGGTCTCCCCTTGTCACAGGTTCCAGATGCTTGTTGTCACCTGCCTCACGGGTCTATAAGGAGCACTGGGACTTCCTGGGACACAGCATGGGTGAGGGGCAGCCCCAGGGCTAAGCAGTCCCACCCGGAAACTCACCCACCACCACGTCCATCCCCATCTGTCCCTTCCTGACACACGGAACATGCTATTGAGACAAAACCCACTCTTGGTTAACTTTCACTTTAAAACACCGTGGGCCCAAATTGCAGGGACTGTGAGGGATGAAAACGATGTGGAACCACAGTGCCTCTGGGCGTGGGCGACTGCAGGTGTCATTTCCTCTCCCCCTCAGTGCCCCTGTCCCAGATCTGAGCGAGTGACAATCAGATCATCCCTGGCATGCTGTGGAGGGTGCCTTGGGCAGGATCGGGGCCCAGGGTCAGTGTCCTTGACGGTCCTGCCTCTGGGCACGGAGAGGCTGGTCCAAGGCAGGGCTCGTGGGCCACATAGGAACGCTACTTGGCTCCAGTCCGACTTGTACTGTGGGACACTGTGACTTTGTGACCTTGAGAAAGAACCTCAAAGAAACAGATAATGGGAGCGACAGTGAGACCATATTTTGTTTTGGGATTGACAGACTTTTACGACCGTATTAGGGAGATCGATGTGCTTTGCTCTGGCCCCGCTGTGGCCCTGCTGTCTGCTGATGAGCTTAGTAACAGCTCGAGTGACCAGGGGTAACATACGGTAAGTCAGTCCGGATGGCTCAGTGGTGTGACGCGGGGGTTGGGTCGTCATGGGATTAATGACACAGCCGGGAGGGGCACACATTTCTCGCTGCCCAGCAGCTCTGAGGGTTTATTCTGATCCAAGCCTCTTCCAGTCCTGGGATGATGCTGGCTGGATGGTCCGTGGCTGACCAGGAGCCTCAGGACAGTGGCCGCTGCTTCTGGAATCTCCAAGTAGGTGGCGTTTCCTTGGCCCCCCGGTCAGGAGGAAGCTGGACCTACACTCCTGAAAGCTGAGGGTCTAGGGACCCACCTTCCTGTCCCCCGCTTACCTGCTATTTACTGCTCCCTACCCGTCTCGCCCAGAAGATACGACTTTTAGCTGTCCCCGTTTGAGCACAGAACAGGGAGCCCCTCCCTGGCTGGTTCATCCCAAATTCGCATCATTGCAGATTCCCTGTGAGTGAGCAGTTAGTTCTACTGTCCCCTTTTCAAGGAAGAAAGCAGTCATAAAATTTGAAGTGCATTAGACATTCTCAAAACAAAATAAAAAGCAATATCAGGATCATCTTCTAAAGCTTTCGAGCATGTCCTCCAAATCCCCTTCAAAATCTCTACAAAAGTTGACTTTGACCCAGTCTAATTAACCTTTGTGCTCCTCAAGCACCAGGCTTTCAAGATAAATGAAAATCTATTCTTCGTCCTCATGTACCCTTGGCAGAGGACGAGTCATCGCCATCAGCAGAGGTTGTCCTCCTGGAGCATGTGGCTTTGGAACGTGCCCCCGCGGAGCAGAGGGAGGAGCAGGGACACGTGCCCAGCCAGCCAGATTGGAGGCATTCGCCCTGCTGTGGCTGGGCGACACATGTCCCTGTCAGGGACCGTCCTGTCTCCACGGCACACTCTGCTGGTGATCAGGCGTTGGGACCCAATCGCCGAATGGCTTTTCTGTTTATTTCTGTGGTGAAACGTGCTGCTAATTTTGAAACAAAAATTTATAAGTGCTGTTTAAGTTCCCAGGTTAGTCTACTCTCCCCCTACATTTTATTTAAACTAAATATAGAGTTTAAAAGCTCTCTGGTTCTTTGGCCCCCAAATACTTAGCAGAGTTTCAATGGGAAAATGCCTTTAGACACTCAGCCTTGGTTTCCAGGAATAGAACTGCCATTGCTTGATTTTAAAGAGCATACCATTCTCTCACTCTGGAATGGAAAGTAGCTCTCAGAGCCCCCACCCCATATTCTTTTAAATCTATTTATAGAGTTTGGGAGGTTTTCAGAGGGGTTTTATTGCAATGTATTATGTAGAAATGAAGAACAAAATGGCTTCTTCCTTTGGGCCATCTTTCTATTTTATTCACTTAGACCAGGAATGGCAAAATGAGTTAATCACACAGGCCACCTCTAGGCAGTAAGGGACTCACTCTGTAGGGGGCTATGTTGGAACAGAATGTGTCCCCGTCAAGTGACACATAACAGTGTGTATATATATTTTTAATGTATCTTTTATAATGGCTAAAGAGAGACTTCTTAGTACTATTTACTTCATTAACTTAACAAATACTTATTGAACACCTGCTCTGTGTCAATATGCTGCTCTAGGATGGTGGAAACGGTGGGCCCAAACAGATACAACCCCTCCTGTCCCTGAGCTAGATAGGGTCCTTGTCCAAGTGGTGACATAAGTGTAAAGTGCAGCTCTGGGGAGTGGTCCCACGTGATCAGGGAGGCTGTGGTAGAGAGATGAGGGACCCGGGTGACCGCACCATGTGGGTCCCTGAAGGCCGTGCTAACGAGTGTTGACTTTGGCCTAAGAGTAATGGGCAGCCATGTGGAAGATGTGGGAGGGGGTTGGGAAGGTTCCGTCACATGATTACATTTTTTCCTGTTGAAAGATAACTGTGCTGCATTGGGCAGAACGAGCTGGAGAAGGGCCTTAGAAGAGCTGAAAGGCAGTTGTAGGAGTCAGACAGAGCGGTCACCATGGTTGGCTCTGGGGCGGTTTGAATGGTGAAGGGAAGAAGAGGAGGGCGGGTGGAGACGTGTGGGAGGTGGAATCCACTAGATTCGGGGTCAGAGTAGATGTGGCGAGTGAAGGCGAGACAAGGGGTGAGGATGACCGAAAGTAGGAGGGTGGCGGGCCTGTTTCCCAGGCAGGGGATGCCGGAAGAGAATCGAGACTGGGATGCAAGGCCCAGAGGTGCCCTGGGTGCCCCAGAGCAGATGGGAAATAGGGTGCCCTTCGTGCTGGGATGTGCAGTGTTTCAGCTGGGCTAGAGACAGCCTCGATGGACAGTCCTGGAACCCGCTACTGTGGAAAACATCTAGAAATCTATAATTTTGTTGATTTTTTTTAAATTCGAACATATTTTCATCCTAGACAATAAGAAAAGAATCTAAAAGTGACAAAGGAAACTGATAAAAATAAATATCTTGCATAATCTCCCTATTTTCATTTCTGTGTGTTTCTCTGCTAGTCCTTTCCCGTAAGTATTCATATTTTAATTAGTTGTCATTATAATCTACATAGAAGATGCAACAGGACTGTTTTCCCTTGTCATCAGGCCACATATTTCTCCACATTTTGATATAGCTGTCAATGATATATTTGAAATCTGTTGCATAATATTCCACTCATTTGACAAATCATAAATGATAATTTTCTAAGCAATTTCCCCACGTTTGGCTATTTAGTTGATTTTAAGATTTCATTATTACAAGTAATACTTTAATAAGTATTATGTGCATCACCTGTTTTTCCTCTTGCATTTTTTTTCCTTAGGTTAAATTCTTACAAGTGGGACTAGTGGGGTAAAGAGTTTGAATGGGTTTCCGACTCTTGATGTGGGTAAAGGCGAACGTTTTCAAAACCTCTGGCGGGGGCCGTGGGGTCCTGAGCATAGAACAGAGCTTTGACCTCCACCTGGAGGCTCATCATGTTTGTTTGAATTCACTAACTAGTCATCCTGCCCATACTAGTAAGTGCTTGCCAAGGTCACCAGGGAGCTTCCATCATGTGTCTGCTAATTGTGCCGGTCTGACCCACCACCTTGCACTGGGAACCCCAGGCTAGCTCCTTGCCTTCTCCCAGGTTTTCTGTCCTGGGGATGATGCCATAATTACTGTAGAGCGAGTGGGAGCCCCTGCACAGAGCTGATGGGGTCCCTAAGGATTGTCTGAACTGAGCCCCCTGAGCCTTCCGGGTCTAAAGGACTTGCAGTAGTGCTGCAGAAGCTGCCCAGGGTCCCCTTGGGTTTGGATGGTTGCTTGAGACCGCCCACGACCTGGCCCCAGTCTTAATCTGTCCTTCATTGCCGTTGCTTGTAACATAGCACCTCCACTGCACCCAGGCTGTATTGCTCTCGGGCCCTCACTCGAGCTGTTGCCCACCCTTGCCTTTGCAAACCCCGCCTCTCCTTTATCACTGCCCGAGTGCGTGGCAGTTCCCTCGTGTTATGCTCTGACTTCCTGACTTGCTCTCCCTCTGCCACAAGCTCCCGCAGTCCCCTCAGTCCACATTCCGGGACTAGCACATAATCACGGGCTTTCTGTAACATTTGTTTCATACATTTTTACTTCTGGAAGATAACTGTGCTCTCTTCGAGGGCAGGAACCTGTCATCCTTCCCTAGACCCCTTAGGGCCTGGCTTTAGTGCTGAGGTCACGTTAGATCAATCCAGTGTGACTAATTAAATCAAAATGTGCTGGATGATGCAGTGTGAAGCACATTAGCTATCTTTTTTTGTGTATATTGTCTACATAAATGCTCATATTCAAAGCTTGCTGAGGATATTGTTAAAATGCTCAGAGATGGGGCATACTCAGACATTCTCTGTCGGTGACAGTTTGGGGCTGTGAGAACAAATGAATGTTGGAAAACCATGACCTGGTCACTTATTATTTCCAAGTCCTTGAAGTGCACGAGGGTGGGCAGATGATTGTTGGGAGGACCTGGGAGGTAAAGGGCAGTGAGAAGTTCTGGAATATCCATCTGGCCCTTAGGAAAGCTGGTGTTGTTAGCCCCTGGGAACAGTGCTTGGACTGCAGTGAAATGGTATGTTCTGCTTTTCTGTTCCTTGCAACATTGATCCCAATGGTTCTCTGCTCTTTTTACTTCTCATTTTAAATACCGATTGCATCATTGTTAAGAGTCTTCGGGGGGGAAGCCACCCCCAGTTCAGCCTGGAACCCAGAGCTTCGCTTTTTCCCAGGGGACGGCCTGGCACAGGGCCTCCGCCCAGGAGTCGGGAGTGTTCAGGCTGAGCTGGCCCTGTTGTCACCAACTGTCCAGCTCAGGTACAAGCTCAGGCCCCTTGGTACACTCCTTTGTAAATCAGCATACCTGAATGTGATGGTCTCCAGGCCCTTCTGTAACTGAGATTAAAAACAAAATGAAACTCGAGGGTGAGCTTTGGTACATTTGTAACTCAAAATGAGAAATAGGCTCATTGACACATTTAATGACATGTGTTAGTATGTGTGTCGAACTTTGCACTTAAACTTGCATTTCTTTCTTTCTTTCTTTTTTTTTTCTAGCCAAACACCATGTCAATGGCAACAGAACAGTCGAACCTTTCCCAGAGGGAACACAGATGGCTGTATTTGGTAAGATATCAACTCTGAAAGAAAACCCAAATTGTGTGCAAAGACTAGTGCCAAATTTCTTAGTTTTAGCAAGTATCCGCAGGGCTTCGAAATCTGGGCTCTTCTAGATATTTACAAGTCATTACAGCCAAGAAAACTATCAAGTTCTTAGTAATTTCTGGGATCAGAAAAGCTTATTCTATAGAATTTAGTCTGCTTTCTTTTCTCACTTTGACAACCCAAATATCAAACTGAGTATTTGCTATTTCTTATGTCCACACTGTGAATTAACCCTGATAATTTAGGGTTCTAGGAGGGATCGTTTTTTTTTCCCCACATGGATATATAACTTTGTTAAAGGCTGGGAATCAAGTAGTTTTGACTTGTTATTCCACAAAAATCAATCTAATTGAATGATCTCTTACTTATCCATCACAAATTGAGCACATTCCTTAAAACATTAATTAAAAATGTTTTCGGCAGAATAAAGTCCAATCCCAGAGTGCACACCTACAATATACAATTATGTGGTTGAGCATAATTATATGTAAAATTCTCTGTAAAATTACAAATGATTTGGTGAAGAGGTCCTTTTTAATCCATGTTTTCTCACCTGCGTATGTAATGTCACCTAAACTCCCTTCACAATGTCTCTGCATCTGGCACTTTCTTTGTCTGCCTTCTTTTCTCTCTCTTTCTCCCTCCCTTCTCTTCCTTACCTGCCTGCCTTTGGACCTCCTTCCTACCTCCCTTCCCTCCGGTGATGCCCTGGGGCCCATCCCTGAGTCAACTTCTGGGGAGCACCACCTCTGTCCTTTGGAATTTCAGCTGCCTTTTCAACTGTCTCCCCTGGTTCCTTCCCCTGAGCCTTTAGACAGGCTTTGTGATGTCTCCCTTCCTAAAATGCATGAGGTCCCCTGACTACATGCCTCCTGCAGCTTCTGTACGATTCTGGTCTTGATGGTAGTCCCCTATGAGGGTACAAAATTGCTTTGAAGCATTGAAGTGTGTTTGAACTGGAAATTAGCCTCAGAACAGCCTGGTCTGTAAATTAGCACATTCAAAATAGAACATTCCCTTAATCCCAGAGACAGAACCAGAATTGGTAATCAGCGAGGATTAGCAGTTGGAGAATTACGAAACAGGGACCTAATGCTACCTGACTGTTGGTAAATCTTGCTCTGTGTGGGCTATCACCTTTTAAAACACACCCATCAGTGATTAGAAATCATTATGCTCAGAAATTTACATGGAGAATTTGATTTCGTAGAAGGCGGCGTATCATGGACACTCTAAAACGTGTGCTAAAATGTTTGATTTGTTAACTTTCCCATCCTAGCTTGGTGTCTGTTACCATGGGACAGAAAATGTCATATATATAATGTTCAAAGGGTCCTTTTGATGATTTTTTTTTCTCAGTCTCTCAGATTTGGCAACCCCTAGACATATTAGAGCCTAGGTCCTGTGTCATATTGGGAAATGTAAAATGACACTGACCTTTCTTAGCAGGTTTCTCTCTGTTGTGATATTGGAGGAAAACTTCTTTTCTGAACGGCTGATGACTTTGACTATAGAATTGGAAATGCCAGGGAATAAGGCTCTGTGGCAAGATTTCTTTCTTTCTTTCTTTCTTTTTTTTTGTCACAGGTTCAGTTTATAGTGGCTTACTAAAAATCCTAACCCATGGCCTTCATTGTTTGACTTTGGGCAAACCACTTCCCCTCTTCAAGCCGTAGTGTTGCAGTGAGAGGGCTGGTGGGATAAGCTTTGGGACTTTTGCAGCTCTGTCCTTTAGCGTCTACCTCTTACGTCCGTGTTCAGGACCAAAGGCCCTTCTGGCCGTAGACAGCCCCTGGGAAGGCCACTGTGAAAGGCCAACACGTGTTTTTGAGAGAGTTGAATCATGTGCATAATTTTTACAAGTTAACGATATACAAAAGGCAAAATTATACAGATCACAAAATGGAATATGTTTGACATCTAAGAATTCTTACTTTAGAACTTCAGTTTGGCTCTTCCAGATACTTAAATTAAGGCCCTATTTTGGTTAAGTATATGCAAGCATTTCATATTAATGTTCTCAAAAACTGTCCTCTCTTTCTGTCACTTGTCCACCTGGCCTACAGTGCAATGAGAGATTTTGGGGGTTGGGGGGGGTGAGCTTCTGCCATTCTGGGTTATCTCTGCACTGACAAGAGTCAAACTTAGCACAGTGCTTGACTCTAGGATATATCGGGCATTTCATCTTGCCAGCACCTTGCAAGGCTGGTGGGCTCATGTAGTCCTCTTCTCAGCGAGATCTCCTGACTTATCCAGAGTCACCTGGCCAGGTAGGTGGAGCTAGAGTTTGAGCCCAAGTCTAACTGACCATGAATCCATGTTCTTTTCACGATGTCCCTGGACTCTCTCTGCATCGGTTGACAGTGCCCTAGGAGGGCCTGGTAGATTCAGAGATGCCTTTCAGCGGGACCCACGCACAAAAGCATGATTTCCAGCCAAGCCAATTTAGCAAATTGATTTGTAAACTTCTATGCATTCCCAGAGTGCTCTGAAGAGTTCTCGAGATGCAGCCTTTGCCGGGAAAACACTGCTTGGGGCAACATCTCCTACTGTTCTCATTTTCCCCCATTCGATTTTAGTAGCCTGTGTTAATGAACAGGAGGATGTCTTACATCTCCTTGACCGTGAGTTACCCCAAACTATGGCACTTTGTACTTGTCCCAACCCATCCTTCAGCCTTGGGGGGGGGGGTGTTAATATTTTATGCCAAAATAGTGTCACCAAGTATAGTTTCATTGTCTAGCGGTTAATCATTTGAGTGCAGAAAGCTGTACAAATAGGAACTTTGGAATTCAGTCCACTCCGCAAGGGACCACTGAACTGCCCGCTAGCCTTTTAGATTAGAAGGATGGAAAGAGCGTGGGATAAAGGCGTTCCAGTGTGAAAAATTATGAATGTGTTCCATCAAGGGATCAGAGAATATATAGATGGTTCCTTTCAAACCTGTTCCTGGCATACACAGTCTTCGCAGGTTATTTTTAAATCAAGACGTCCATGTTTTTCAGATTTTTCTTTTGTCGTCCATCAGTCAGTTTTTTTTCCCCCCTGGTCTTGTTTTTCTGCCCCCGCAGCTCTCAGGCCCCTCTGTGCGCCCGTCTCCTTTGCGGGGGAGGTAATAGGCCCTGTGCTCCCGGGGGCAGCTTCTGCCCGGGCGTGATGCTGCCTTTCAAGTCGGTGGGAGCCCTTTTCTCACAAGCTGGAAAAGCGGAGCCGCGCGTTTCTCAATTACTTACCGTCTTTGTTCCTGGCGGCTGAGAGCGCCCTGCGGCTCTCGCCCCTTTAATCCTGTCCACGGCCCTGTGAAGTGGGCAGCACCGCGCTCTTTCGTAGGCAGGCAAACTGAGGCACCCAGAGATGAAAGGAATGTGGCCAAGCAGAGGGAATGCTTTCTCCAGCAGGAGAACATCTTTTGTTGCCAGCATGCTGTGCCTGTCTTAGAAAGGTTTTCTCCAGTTTTCGGTATCTTAATGAAAGTGACATCCCGTTGGCTGTGGGCCATTCTGTCCACGCAGAGGGCCGGGCTCCAGCCCCTCCGAGGAGGTGGTTCTGCAGATGGAGGGGCGACTCACCGTATTAAAAATACTCCACAGTCCAGAAGATTGGTCACTTCAAAATACAAGCTTGTTAATTGAGAAGGGTGGAAGGCGGAGGGCAGGGGATTCCAATCTTAATCCGTGGAGATTTTTAGTGCAATTAAAAATGTTTAAAACTTTGCAATCTTTGAACATAAATTTGTCACCCAAACTAGGACGCTTTTGAGAGTGAAGAGGGTGCTATTAAACATTATATTGGAATAATGAGTTATACACACGGAGGGCTTCAGGCAGCTGGGATATAATGTCACCCTATAATGAGATTGTATGTTCTAAAATATTGCACCAAGAATGATAAATACACAATGAGTTGAGTAGAAATGGAAAAATAATGAGCTTAGATATATGAAATGAAGTGAATGAATGAAAAAATTACAATGCTGTAGACTTAGATTATATGTACTACAGCATCAACACTAGTCGCTATGCTAACTTTAAAGATTTTACTCAATAAAGATTGTTTTATTCTTTCTGAGTTTCTTCAGATTAAAAGGTAATTTGTATTTGTAAAACCTGGTTCAATAAGCGCAGGGATTGATCTGATTATACATTTGTAATTTTAATATCGTACTAATACCGCTCTGTGATGTAGGGTGACAAGCTCTCCCTCGCTCAAGGTATTCAAAAGATAGAGTGATCCTCCCTTACCAACGGGGAAGTGGGGCTGCATAGCCTTTAAGATCCTTTCTTCTCAACTAATGAGAATTTACTTTGTTTCAGAATGTCAAAATGCTGTTTAAAAAATTACTCCTAACTCAAAATTCTTGGATCCTGTCATTTAGAAATGCACATCTAAGCTGTTTGGTGAGAGGTAAGGTTCTGCAGGAAGGAAACTTAATGTTCAGAAATTGATACCGAGCAGAAGAACATCAGTGAACACTTGGGTGGTTGTGGGTTTTCAGGATCCCAATAGCCTGGCAGCAGTGTCTCTGTGACCTCAAACCACTCGAAAAGCATGTTTTCCACGTCAGATTCTCTTAGGGCTCTTCAAGCAAGGGGAAGCAAAAGCCAATCCAAGACATCAGGAAAATGTGTCGATGTTACACATCTCTTTTGACAGCCAAGGTTCCGAGCATTCTCCGGACCTTTTCTTGAATCGCTGTGTGGAGGGACTGACCCCAGGGCAGGCGGCTGCCAGAGGCCGGGAGATGGGCCCCGCGCTGGGGCACTTGCCTCCATACCCCAAAGGAGAGCGAGACCAATGTCTGTAAGATGAACCAATCACGAGAAATCTTTTTTCCCTTGACTCGAATGGGAGGTGATTTTTGAAACATCCCCAGTTATTTGTCTGCCGGCCAAGAAAACAGCACTGGAAGCAGCAGGCAATATGTCAGCCTTCAAAGGCAAATATACTGGCGTCTCATCGGCTTGCGTCCAACGTGATGTTGGTAAATAACCGAATCCCGGTGTGGCATCTTTCTCCCTGAACCTTGACTGGAAACTACGGAGGCCCATTCTGCGGGCTGCGATGTGGCAGTCACTCATTCCAGGAAAAAGGCCAGGAAGAGTGACTTTGAAATGTGTTTATAATTAACCGAACAATCCAAATTCGTGAGACTGTCAGAACAGCAGGCTGCTAACTGGTGCAAACTTCTCAAATGGGGACGCACTTGGGGGAACAGAAACGGGCCTCCCTCCCCAGTTAGCTCGAAGCACCTTTACTGGGTGATAAGTGGTCATTGGAGACATATTTTAAGAAACATTTTAGGTGTCTTTTTCATGTACACGATGATCTCAACTTTCATTTGCTTCTTGAGGGTGGAGAGGTCAGATAACATATGGAAGGAGAAGGAGACCTTTGAAAGCCCGTGTTGAACATCCCTTTGGGTTTGTAAGGCCTCGCCTGGGGTGGTACCGCTGCGTTGTCCTGGTCCAGAAAGGGACAGTACAGAGTCAGAGAGAAGGGGGGTGACGGGGGTGCGTATATTTAGTGTACGGAAGGCAGAGCGTTGGTGGGGGTGTTCTGTGCCCGGAGGGTGCAGCTGAACCCACTATAGAAAGGAGTAAATGAAATAACGTTTAGCAAATAAACATTTCACTTATTGAGAGATCACTAATCCATCAACCTCAGCCACGGGGACGCAGGTCAGACCCGGGAAGGAAGTCCTTCCCCACAAAAAAGCTGTGGAGACGTCTGTAAAGAATTCACAATTCCCAGAGGTTACTGGAGTCGCATAAGCATTGTTGACTCCTGGCAAGTGTCTTTCCCGCTCTGCCCACCATGCCCCTGTGTAAAATGAGGGGCAGACTGTTTGCTTCACCGGGCTGTGGTCCGAGTGTCCTGAGACGACACATCAGGGCACTTAGCGCAGGTGTGACGGGAAGGAGGCTCTGAGATCCCAAGCGCAGTTGAACATCGGAAAGAGATTTATTTAATGTATTTTACAAATATGAAAGAAATTTCTTAAATTTCTATAAAGATAAGACACTCAATAGGGCAGGAGAAACAATTATATTTCAATTGCTCCTCTGTTAAAATTAACTTTTTTAGAAGAGAGACACAGATATGGAGAACAACAAAAACTAAAAAAGTTACTCATTATTCACTTTAACCTAACTAGCATTCTTAAGAAAAGTACTGAGTAATCGTGGATTGAATGTAGATAATATAAAGTATAATATTTTTTCTCTTGCTCTCACTCTCCCCAATTATTTATCTTGTTATAAAATAGGTTAAAGGCAAATTAAAATATATACAAGGCACAGCAAGAAAACATACATTAAAATTAGGTAAACATTAGGCCAAAGGAAAAGAAAGTGAATGAAATATAAAAAGAATGTATATCATAATCTTATGTAAATTATAAAAATCAGCCACAAAGTGGCTCTATGATTCCTAGCAGCAACATGAAGAAAGATCAGTTGGTTATATGATTGGTTTCATTTTTTAAAAATTGTCATAAAATAAGCAGAATGTAAAATTCACCATTTTAACCATTTTTAAGCATACGGTTCAGTGGCGTAAATACATTCACATTGTTGTACAACCATCACCACCATTTATCTCCAGAATTTTTTTTATCTTCCCAAACTGAAACTCTGTCCCCATTAGACACTAACTCTATACTCCCTCTCCCCAGCCCCTGAATAACCCCATTCTACTTTCTGTCTCTATGGATTTGACTCTAGGTGCCTCATATAGGTGGAATCATTCAATAGTTACCCTTTTGTGACTGGCTTATTTTACTTAGCGTAATGTCTTCAAGGTGCATCCATGTAGCCTGTGTTAGAATTTCCTTCTCTGTAAAGGCTGGGTAACATTCCATCGTATGTTGTATTCCACATTTGTTTGTCCACTCATCTGTCCATGGGCACTTGCATTGCTTCCACCTTTTGGCTCTTGTGAATAGTGCTGCCGTGAATACGAGCGTACAGATGTCTCTTCAGGCCCTTGCTTTCAGTTCTTTTGGTGGATATACCCAGAGGTGGAGCCGGTGGAGCACGTGGTAATTCTATGTTTAATTTTTCGAGGAACTGCCGTCCCATTTCCCACAATGTCTGTCCTTTTACATTCCCACAGCAAAGCACAAGGGTTCCAGCTTCTCCACATCCTTGCCAGCACTTGCTATTTATTTTTAAAAAATTATAACCATCCTAACTGATGTGGTGATGGGTGGGCAACACAGGGGTCCCATGGGCCATGTGTCACACTGCTCTGCTCTTTGGGCTCATGACAACACCCCGCCCCCAGGACGACTCGGCCCACGCACCCGTGTAGGTGCTAGTGTGCCCGGCTGGTGGCTCTGGCTTAGCCCACAGGTTAGTTGTGTGGTATCTAACACAATCGCAGGACTAGGTATCCTTTAGGGAATTTTCTGTCAATATTTCTCTTAGCTGAGTTTTAAACAGTATGTGTTTTTTACTTCTTCATTGTGAAAAATTCAAACGTGGAAAACATAGACCAGTGTAACGAAGCCGCAGCCACAAGGCCCGCAGGTCCCTGTGGTGGCCAGGTGCACCTCACCCGAGATGCCTGTACCCCCCCCCCCCCCCGCCCCGGGTGGTTTGCAGCACGTTTCAGCTACCTCATCAGTTCATCCTGGAATATTTTAGTGTCTGTCTGTAAAAGATAAGAATGATTTTTTGTTTATTCTACCTAAAAAAATACTTTGTTAAAATCATCAAATATCAGTGAGTCCATATTTCCCTTATTGTCTCATAAATGCTTTTTAAAACCATTTGTTGGAATCATGAGCCAGAGTCCATACATTGCAATTAGTTGATATATTTAGTCTCTTTCGATCTAGAAGCTCATCTCTCTCTTTTTTTCTTGCAATTTATTTGTTCAAGAAATTGGATAATTTATCCTATACTGTTTCCCTCAGTCTGGATTGAATGATCACGCTTGCTCTCTATTTTCCACAAATTGGGAGTTAGAATCTTGATCGGAGTCTCTAAGTGTGGTGTATAAATCATTTAATGACTGCTTTTTTTCTCTTTTGGTGGCATTAGCAGCCCTTTGCTGGTCATTGCCTCAATCCATTATCTTATTAGTGGCTGCAAGATATTCTTATTCTAGCATTTTCCTATATGCATGAGCTGGAATATTTCTATAAAAAGAAACTTGCCTTTATCAGCTGGTTACCGTGAGATCCAGATTGATTAGGCAAGCAAGATAAATGCTCGGTTTTTCTCCTATCATTTTGCTCCATATATCTGCGCATGGGCTACGTGTATACTTGTGCGTCAGAAGCATAGATATGGATAGTTGGTTAAGTCAAAAGCGATTTAACAAGTGATGGAAACTTCTTTAGTTTGACTGAATGACCATCTTCACTTGGGCATTTAACCAAATTATTGACATGTGTAACCGTTTGGTTGAATACTTGGAGCTATAAATCGCAGCAGACAGATTGCCGCAGCAGACAGATTGCCTCCGCAGACTGGGGAAGAGCAAGAAGCAGGCACAAAGTCAGGTGGCAGAAGGTAGTTTCTCGGGCAAAGCTGTGTCTAAGGAGCAGCGCTCTCTCTTGTTCTTGCCCCCGATCTTGTAACCGGGGGACACGTTGCCGTGCGGGTTTGAGTCTCGGCAGCCCAGGATTAAAAAAACCAGCTCTACAAAGGCCCTGAGGACTGGAGAAGTTTCTGGTTCCCAATATGCAGTGCTTTCAAAATATTGAAATGGTGAAAATGGATAAGCAGTCAAGAAATTACAAAACCTGCTCCGGAATGCTGCCCATAGCGAAGATTACCAGCTGGGCTGTTTGACCTGGAGTGCTTTCACATGCCTCAGCTTAACGTCGGGAATGAGCTTGAGAGCAGCAGGAGACATTTATCAGAGTGCATTTTCCATCCTTCCGATTTCCACGGAGTGGGTGAAACTGCCCGTGGTTATCACTGCCAAATACTTTGGGGCTGAAGCAGGGGAGATATTTACTGGCCCACTTATTTTTTAATCTCCTACCTACCTCATGCATGTTTTTTTTTTTTTTTTGTAAGTGTCTCAAAATCTTTTGGAATGACGCTGTGTAAAAATAAAGTAAATAAAGGTAAAATAATTCCCATGAATGAAATTTCATAGGTCCAGTGCAGTGTAAATTTTATTTTAAGGCCATCAAAATCAAACAGTGCCAGTTCTATTTTCCCAGGAATAAGGAGGAATGTTACCACGGAAACCCTAGGAAGTCACATTCAGTGGAAGCGTCATGTTTGAGCCACATCTAGCTTGGCATAGCTTAGGCCCAAACAGTGTGAATAGTGATGAAAGAACCTGTGAACATTCCCTAAACTCTTGTGTGCAGAGGACCAGCAAAAATCCATAATCTGCATCATTATGTGTCCATAATTACTAGGTGTTATTATGTAAAATGCTTTTCATCTACTAGTGTCATTGGTGTCCCCAGACATAGACAAAGGGTTGTGGAAGCCAAGGCCAGGTTTCCATGTTGAGCCTGCTGACACTGGGAGCAACCGTGGTGCTTGCTGGTGGGTGTCTTTCTGGGGTGGTCCCAGCATCCATCCTCCCAGGTCTCAGCCATGATGCCCAGGTTCTTGATAATATGGAAAGAATCAGTGATAGGTCATGGTAGACCCTATCGTGAACAAACCCAAAAAGGTATTTCAGAACTATGCTTCACATACGATGAGCGAAAACATCCTCAGATGTGGCCCCAGGACCAAGCTTACTGAGGGATCAGCACCGTTTCTTTTGTGGGAAAAGAAATTTTATTTTTTTATGTTCACATCTCTGGTCTCCCCTAAAAACCCCTAATCAATCCTTTGAGTCTCAACTCTCTTTTTATGTGATGACCCTTTTCGGTCTTTTGATTTCTGTAATTCTGCCACTCATGAGGTGAGGATGGAATGTTTCCAGTGGGGCCCACGTCCCTGTCGCCTCTGATACCACGTGCAGATTCAGTACTTGGTGGAAGCTCTCCTGATTCTCAAGAAAGCCAAGAAGAGGGTCACATTGTGGCTGCAGATTGCCTTGGGGACCTTTCAGGAAGATTTCTCCTTCTGGGGCCTCTTTCCCACATCCATATGTCCTACATTTTCTCCTAGGATCAAGCTGCAACTGAAATCAGTCTACTGCGTTAATCAACACCCGCTGCAAATGTCACGGTCATTTGTTCGTTGAAATTCCGTGGATCTCTCTCCCACTTCAGAAGGGAAAGTCAAGCTCCAAGTACCTTAGAGAAGGGGAGCACCCGTGGACAGACACATCTGGGAAACAGAACATAACTAAAGGATGCCTCTTTGGCAGACTGAATGCTAATTTTTTTTTCCCTAAGGCTTTCTTTTCTTTGCCCCAGGCCAGCTGTTGGACATACTTGTGGGGCCGTTGAAGTCCCACAGCTCACTCCCAGCCTCCTGATGTCCTCAGGAGGAGTCTGGTTCTCTTGAATTGAGGTGCTGCTGGCTGTTTAATCCTTTGTCATTGTCTAGTCCAGCTGGCAACCTCCTGCCTTCCACAGCCTGGAGAACTGTGCTGCGCCTGGTGAGCCTGGCCTTGCACGTGCAGTGGTGATTCTGCCAAGGGTCCGTCCCTGCGGCAGAACTCATTCCACAGGGTAGACTGTGCACACGCCTGAGTTAAGAGGACTTGGCAGTGCTTTGGGTCCCAAAGGAGAGATTTGTATCTGGTGGGCATTCTGGAAAGACTTAGGGAGAAGGTGGTATCTGAAATGATTCTGGGTGGATGGGTGGGGTTTCCACAGGAAGAGACCAGGTGTGGGCCAGGACAGGGGATGGTCATGGGGCAGAGGTTCGGTTTGGCTGAGGGAAGGGTGTGGGTGTTAGAGTTTTAACTGCCTTAATTTTGTTGGTTATAAAAGTGACATGCTCATTAGAGAAAATTTGGTAAATATATAAAAACACAAAAGAGAACAACCAGAGGCAACCATTATTCCAACATTTCGTTGGTGTTTTCCAAACTATTTATCAATCTATATAAACATTTTTTAAAAACTTCCTTTGATTATGACAGTTGGAATTCATACTTATAGAAATTTGAATAATACTAAGGAGTATGAAGAAAATAAAAATCACCCGTGACCCTAGTCAGAAATAATAACCACTATTAACATTTGGGTTCATTTCCCTTGAATCTGTTTTTCAGTGTATTTACATTAAATCAAATATGAAAAATTTCTTCAGACACTTTTATATCCTGCCTTTTTCTTCTTAACGTTATATTTTGAACACTTTTCCATGCCATTAAATAACCTTAGAAAAATGGCTGCACAATACTGTATTCTAAATTATGGGTGGATCAGCATTTATTAAATACTTTCTCTAATAGTGAATATGTAGGTTGTCTCACATTTTTTATTATTATAAATAAGGCTGTTAGAAACATTTCTGAAAATCAGTGCTTGCCTATTAAAAATATTTCCTAAGCACTGTTTCTTCAAAGTGGAGTCATAGGATCAGAAGACATTATCACTTTTAAGATTCTTGCATAATGTTGGTTCGTGGTTTCAGAGAAGGAAGATGACACGTCTGAGAGTGCGTGTGGTGGGGGCCAACGTGGAAGGGAGGAGAAAGACCGTGACAGTGACGGAGCCAGCCTGGAGGAAGGGGAGGCTGCTGTCATCCAGCTGGGAAGGGAAAAGAGAGAATTTGTGAGATGAGGTCACTGTTTAGGATGAGACAAGTAAAAGGGAGGACACAGGTGACTCCGAGCTTTCTTATTAAAGGCCTAGGAAAATGGCAATGCAGTGACAACAAATAGAGACATCAGAAGACGCTGGCTTGGGCATCAGTTTGGTGTTAGCTATAATGAGTTTCAGGTGTCAGGGAGCCGTCTGGGTGGAGACCCCCCGGCCCCCAGCAGGGAGTTGGCAATGTCTGCCTTTCTGAAGTTTTCTTAGGTGAGTGGTCAGGGGTCAGGCCTCTCGATTTAAGAGTCATTTTCAGATGGATGATATGTGGTTTGAACTATATAGAAAAAGGCTGCTTTAAAAGTATAAAAAGGAGAGTGTAAAGTGTATGTCGTACAGCAAGCTAAAACAGGCAAAGTGATTTTGTTACCCCTCGCACTGCCCGCACCTGTGAAGGAGCTGGGACGGAGTGCACAGCCTTGGAGCGGGATGGCCAGGCCCCTCCGGCTATTGGGTCTCACTTTCTAGGATCCCAGTGGTGGAGGCAGCCCTGGGAATTATTGTGAACGTGGCTGTGTTCTGCGTGAAGTCTAAAAGTAGGGGAGAGAGCTGGAAGAGAGGGAGCATTTGGATAAGACGCCGAAGGAACATGTGGTGACTGCACATGTTCTAATGGGAGGCCGGCTTCCCTGTTGGTTTCCACTGTGACAAGACAGACTGCTCTTCCTACCCCATCTGTTGTCTGAGGGTTTGTTATTCACTGGTACCCTTAGCAGGAAGAGTTAGAGAATGGGGTATGCTAGTTAACAGGGAATAGGGTGTGCTAGTTAGCAAATTGGGTATACTAGTTAGCAGAACTTGCCCTACCCAATTTGTGTCATGAATCCCTAAGGACATGGCAGGTCTGGAAGACCGCCTTTCGAGAGCTGTAGTGGTCAGCTGCACACTTATTTTTAGAAAATAACATTTTAACAATCACAGATCTTTACTGGTCAGGTAAAAAATTTGAGTATCAGTATGTTTTGGAAAAGGGCTTTGTGAACATTTGAACTTTCTTTAAAATTCTGAGGATTTCATGTGAGTATCACAAATCTTAAGGGAAAAATAAAATAATTCCCACAAATATAAAAAATCCCACAGGCACAGATATTCATGAGAAATGATGGATAAAAACTTTGACTAGAAATGCAGGAATCTAAAGGTAGTTCTAAATAAAAAAAATCCAGTGGGACTTTTGATAAGTTCTTATCAAGTGATGATTGTGCCAAAAATGTAAATATGATACAGTGACACAGTTGTAATTTTGATGTATTCTTTAAGTCTCTGAGTGCTTAAATCATGACGTATGTTTGGACATTTTTTTCCCTTCAATTCAAAACTTTATTCCTACAGAATGTAGATGGCTTTTTAGAAGTTCCTGGAGGTGGGTGGTGGTGGCAGTGACAAATGAATTTATTGCATCTGTGACTTCCAAGGGACAGTTCTCAAACCACTGTCATCAGTACCACCTTGGGAGAAAATATTCCTTAAGGAGCAATTTAGATATTTCCTGTAAAAGATAACCTCTTATGCTCTAATTGAGGCTCTCTAGGGATCATCAATCTCTTGTTACAGCTCCTGCTATGGCAGGCAACCCTGGGAGTTCTGATTACCTTCATGTAGGTGCAACTTGAAAATGCTTTTGTTTCCTGCCTTCTGCCCAAGGTTGCACACATGTGTGTCTGCAATGGCTAAAAATGAGCCTGAAAACCAAAACTCCAAAGCGTGTGAATAATCCAATGCAAAGGAAGAAGCCAACAATATTAATAAATGACATATAAATTCACTCATGAAATTAATTTCAGGGAACAAATTGAAAAACATTTTAAAATATATATGTTTAGGATATTCGAAGAGATAAATGAAGAAACAACAAGAAAGTATGACAGAAAATAGGCAAAATAAATCAAAAGTGCTAATTATAAAACCTGGAATTTAAAAAATAGCTATTGAAATAATTCTACAGATGGAATTTTTAGATTGAACCCAGTTGACGAAGGACTTAGTTCATGATTCTAGTGAATAGTTCTGATGCAGGTAGAGCAGGGAAAAGGGGAATCAATCAATCAGTTGACAGATAAGTGACACAAAGGATAAATTGAGACATCTCAACTGACATGTAAAAGGAGTTCCAGAGAAGTAGAATGGGAGAAATGGTAGGGAAGCAATATTTGAGAATATAATATTAATAACTGAGGATTTTCTAGAACTAAAGAAAGACATGAATCATCATATCAAAAGTACATTTTAAGCCCTAAGCAAGATAAATAAAATTTATTGACACTTAGATATGTCATAATCATAATTAAACCCCAGAATACTAAGATGGATGAAAAGAATTTTAAAAATTCCAGGAAAAGACAGATTGCCTACAAAGGAATGAATGTTAAACTGACAGCAGACTTATCAGTGCCAATGAACATGAGAAGACAATGGAGTATCATCTCTGAAGTACTGATGATGTCTTGCTAAATTATGTTATAGCAAAAAAAATAGATTAAAAAAAAGTATTGATGAAATCAGTAGTTGGGGGGCATGGTGTAAGTCAGGAAAGAAAAGACTAACAGAAGATAGAAAGTGAGGGGAATAAAATCAAAGTGCAAGAAGAGGATACGTAGAAAACACAAAATAAGGTTATGGAAATAAGTTTAAGTATATAAATAATCAGTAAATATATTAAAATCACTAATAAGACTCAGAGATTATCAAACTGGGTACAAACCAAAATCCTGTAATATGCTGTTTACAAGAAATACATCTAAAACAAAGATACATGGAAAGGTTAAAAATGAAGAATGGGAGAAGATATTCCAGATATATATACAAAGGAAGTTAATGTGAGGATCATAATATTAGAAAAAAATAGATTTAAGAACAAAAGTCTTAGCTTTAGAAAGAGCTACTAAACTGTAATAAAAGGAATAATACTGACAAGGTAAAATAATAATAGACTTGTATATATTAATAGCATAGCATAAAACTATATGAAACAAAACCTGACAGAATTAAAAGAGAAATTGAAAAGTTCCCAATCATTGAAGGAAATTTTAATTAAATCTCCATGAATCCGCATCACCCAATCTGTGAGAAAATTAAATAAAAATGATTCAAGTAATGACTTGACAAGCTTGTATATAAGTGTCTGTAAAACTGTGTATGCAAGAAATATATAGAGAGAAATTTTATACTTTTGAAGTGCACATGGAATATTTACTCATGAAAACTAGAGTGATGACAAGCCCTGACCTTCCCTATAAATCTACTCCATCCACTGTGTTCCGCACTCAAGCCAATGGTCTTAGACTTAACCATAACCCTCTCTCCCTCTCAAACCCTGCGCCCAATCTGTCAAGAAATTCTTTTGGCTCTGTCTTCAAAATATACCCAGAATCTGATGGTGACTCATGACTTCTCTTCTGCCACCTGGTCTACACTGCCCTTGTCACTCACCTGGAGTAGAACCGCGGTTTCCTGACAAGTTCCCTGCTTCTGCGATGGGTTCACTCTAGTCTGTCCTCAGCCAGAGTGGTCTTGCGTAAAACATAAGTTTTGTCATCTCCACTGCTGTTCAAAACTCAGCACTGGCTGTCCATTTCTCTTGGAGTAAAATTCAAAGTCATTAATGATCCCAAAGGCTCTGCGTGATCTGGCTTAGCCGATTTGTGTCCCACTACTTCCTGCTTGATCACTCCACGCAAGCTACGCTGGCTTCCCTCCTGCCCCCTAAACATAGCAGGCCCCTTCTCGGTGCCTGTGCAGGGCTGTGGCCTCTGCCCTGTACCCAGGTGTCTGAGTGGGGGGCTGCCTCCCTGCCTTCAGGTCTGTGTTTGCAGTTACTTTCTCTTTGAGTCCCACCCTGGACAGCTTATTGAAAATTGTGCCCTCCAGCCCTCCTGATCTCCTTAACTTGCTCTGATTTGCTTTCTTTTCTTTGCTTTAAAGCTCTTTTTACCTTCTAACTTACTACCTCATCTCCCTGTTAGCTTCAGTGCTTCTTACCTGTCTTTCCCCGCTAGAGCTGTGCACTGGAGAAGCTGCGGGTCCGGCTGCCCATCCGTGTGGTTTGCTCATGTCCCCGGTCCTGCCTGGGTGTGATCCCGGATGTACAACTCCTACTTTAGCATGGGTCGGGGGCATACACACGTGACCTTGTGCTTTGGAGAGTCTAATGGGACTTAGCTTTTGATGGGAAGTTCCATGGTTGAGCACTTTGCGGTAAGCTTCACTAGTACCCAGGTCATGGTCTTGAAATGCCTTTTCCCATTTAAAAGAAGGCGGCTTCTTAGAGAAATGGTTGATTCTGAGTCAAGAGTAGGAAATGTACAAGATGAGCCCGGAACATCCTGTCAAACCAGAGCGCAAGGAAGCTCCTGGGAGCCTTGTGGCCACATACGTTCAGCAGAGCTATGCAGCTCGCCTTTTGCCTGGGCTTCTCCAGAGAGTTCCTGTCCTCATTGCTCATCCCAGGGAACCCGACGAAGTGAAATTAATAGTGAATCAATTCACGAGAGACCTGGAGATACTTAATTTTTATAGACGCTAAGTAAATATTTATTTATATTCACTGGGAGCAAACAATTCACTTATGAACAGGAAAAATGATACAGCAGGGTGTAACTCCAATGATGCCTGTGCTTATGTTATTTCCTGGAATTTTTTGCTTTTCTTTAAAAATGTATGTATTTTTCATTTTTAAAGCAATAGTAATTTATTACGGGAAAATTTGAACAATGAAAAAATATTCCTAAAACGCCACCACTGTAATATAATCATAGTAATAACTTTAGTATATTTCCTTCCAGTCTATTTTGGTGTGAAATTTTTTTATAGTTATAATAAAAACATGCATATAATTGTGTTTTTTCCTTTTTAATTTAGCTTTGGGATAATTATGATAGAATCATATACATACTTCTATGTTGCAGCATTAACACAACAGTAATTTTTTTACTGCAATGAATTTTATTATTTGGCTCTACAATATTTTTTAACTGTTAACCTATTTTTGGTTAGTAGATTTCCCCTCACATTTTAGCAAACGGAATATTTTTGTACATTATTGCTTTTTGGGTTTTGTTGTTGCTTTGAATTTTTGATGTAGAATATTAACAAGTGTCAAGAATTTCAGTAAACTTGTAATTTTTCTTTTTATCTCTGTCATTGAATCTAGCAGATCAAGTGATTGCAGGAGTCAAAGGCATATCTTAATTTACCAACTGTTGTTCCACCCAAGATCACAGCCCTCTGTGACTTCATAAAGCCATATAAAATGTGAGCGAGGCGGTAATCTTGCTAACATCCACAGATGGGCCATAGAACAGCAGTTGTGCTGGTCAATTTAGAAACTTACAGTAGGAAATGGGGGTTCTTTATTGGACGCCCAAGGAAATGGAACACGGCATTCTCGCTATGTGTGAGGATGTGCATTCTTGGAAGATGGGCCTTGATTTTTATCATATGTTCAAAGAGATTCAGTAACTACTGGTATGAAAACAATGTTTGCTAGTTGAGTGGAATGCTCATTTTTTGAGTTTGATGTTATTCTCTCCTTCCCTGCCTCCCCTCCACACACACCCACCCTCATTCGTTATATTTGGAAATAGAACTCAGAAAAATATACTTTTGGGTGAGCAGTGATTTATTACATGCAAGTTTATAGAAATTTTTAAAAACTGGACACATATGTGAGATTGTTAATTGCAAATATTGTATCAATCTATGTTGATTTTGAAAGTTTTCCTGCTGAAATAAATAATTTAGTAGTATAATTCTTCATTAAAATATTTTTTTTAAAAAAGCATGACAAGAAAGTTGATCATTAAGTAAATTTCTATGAATGCAAGTTATGAGTTGAGTGTTGAATTGATTCATAAAATACAATTATTCTTTTATTATGTTATTTGGAAAGGTATAGATATACTAACTCCATTAAATTTGAGGCTTTCTAAGTTTTTGCATAGCTAAAGCAAAGAGATACTTCTATACAAATAACCTTAAGTAAAATTATTTACCAGTGTTATAAACTCTCCTTCTTTAAAAGGAAATCTTAGTCATTTTTGATTACCAAATGACAGGAGAAGCTTCTCTTTTCTAGTTAAACAGGTAATGTGTAATGACCATCTTGTTTTGGATAAATGATTAGTCGTTTTTTTTGTTTGTTTGTTTGTTTTTAAGGAATGGGCTGTTTCTGGGGAGCTGAAAGGAAATTCTGGATCTTGAAAGGAGTGTATTCAACTCAAGTTGGTTTTGCAGGAGGCTATACTTCTAATCCTACTTATAAAGAAGTCTGCTCAGGTAGGAAGAATTTGCATTGTCACATTAGTAGGAGAAACAAGGGAGGTTTTGTCCTTGCTGTTGGGTGACAATTTCTTTAAAATGGAAATACAATTTTTATATGTTTCCTCAGTCTTTTACCATTTCTGGAAATATACTTATCGGCCTCTCACTTTGTATTTTTAGAAGATGATAAACTTCCTATGAAATGTATCATTTAGCTTTTGCTGTGGAACAACCACCCTAAAACTTAGTGGCTTAAAACAATCATTTTATCAGCTTATGATTCTGATGATCCAAAAATTAGGCTGTGCTCAGCTTGGTGTTTCTTCTGCTAGTCTCCCCTGGACTCACTCCCGTGGCTTTGGTCAATTGGTGGGTTGTGTGGGGACTAGTTGGCCTAGGCTGGTTTCACTCATATATCTGGCAACTGGTGCTTACCGTTGGCTGAGATGATGGGGACGATGGACCATGTGTCTTCAGCACACTGGACTGGGCTAATTCACACGGTGGTGGATGCAGAGAACCCAGGAGCAGCAAGAGAGGACGAGCTCGTTCTGCATGTCATGTTTGCTATTATCCCATTGCCAATGCAAGTGACATGGTCTAGCCCAGAGTCCATGTGGAATGGGCTCCCCAAAGGCAGGGAGACAGGGAGGTAGGGAGGTGTGGAGAAATCAGGACCATTACTGCAACCGTCTACACGTGGGACAGACGCAACATGGACCAGACATGTTTTCTGGAGGGAAGAGCATTAAAAGCCATGCTGTAATGCACAGATCAGCACCGTGTGGCCCAGAGGCCAAATCTTGCTTGCTGCCTGTCCGTATAAATACATTTGCATCGCAACATAGCCATGCCCATTATTATTACTTTTTTGTTTACATATTAGATTACATCTATGAGTGCATTCATGCCACAGTGGCAGACTTGAGTGGTTGCAACAGACGCTATGGTCTGCAAAACCTGAAATATTTTCTGTCTGGCCCTTTGCAGGAAAACATTTACCGACCTGTGCTCTAGGCTAACAGGATAGGCAGACGCCCCTGTGGCAAATTCTAGCTGGATTACCAGACTACCTGTCGGGATTTGTTTCGGGCCCTCAAGGATTTCCTTTACTTTCCTGCCAGCGCAGGTAGCATTTAAAACAATTTTCTAAAGGAGTGTTTTATTCACCATCTTAAGAGGTATCAACAGGGAGAGTTTATCTAGATCTGCAGTCCACCATATTGACAGAAATGGGATTTAAAAAATAGGTAAACAGTCTTATCTTTTTAAAGTCAAGTCTTGAATTGTGTTATTTGTGGAGGATGCTCTCTGCCCCCTGAGGTGCCGGCAGTGTGGCGGGGAGGGGCCGGGGTGGGAGCCTGTGGGGTGGGAAGCGTGTTGACTTGTTTGCTACAATATGAATTCTGATTCTGAAATGAAATTTGAGCTACACAACAATGAAAATATTATACAAATATGCATATTCTTGTTTTTCTTACCTTTAGAGAAGAATTGAAACATTCTGATTGGTATTGAGAATGTGGAATTTCGAACAAATACTTTAATGGTTAATCTATTCTTTTTTTTTTTTTTTTTTACTTCTGTTTCAAAATTAAACAAACGCTCAGGCAGAGCTATAAATAGAGATTCCGACGAACCGTGGAGATCGCCCAGGTGTATCCTCTCAAGTCTTAGGCATGGAAATGAATAGATTCATTCCTGTAATTCCAGACATGACTTAATGGCCTAAGAGAAAAAGGTTGCTAAGAAAACCCCCAAATATCTACTGTTGCACCTATTATCCTCAACCAGAAAGATGCTAATAATCAATTAGAACATTGCAATGGCTTGTTTGCTCAGACTGTTTCTAGTTCAACTCTTTACCCAAACGGTAACAGCGTGGTAACTGCCACGTGTCGGATCCCTACTATGAGCCAGACACCCTAATAAGCACTTTTTCTGTCTTTGCTTTTTTCCAAACAGTTCCACGAAGTGTCTTAGTTTCTGTCTTGTAGGAGGGAGTGTCGAGGCTCAGAGGGGATAAGTAACTTACCCAAGGTCATGCACGGCGGGAATCCCTCTCTCTGTAGCTCTCAGCCCAGAGTTTATGTCACTGACCGGGGTGTAAGTCACCCGGCTGCCGCTGCAGCCCAGCGATTCTCCACCCATCTGTGCGCTTCCTCCACCAACCCACAAATCCTCTTCCCTGCCTATCCCCCTACTATACTTCCGAGTATGTGGGTGTGCTTTTTAATGATTGCTGTCAGGAAAATGCCAAGGAATTTTGTTCTTGTCTTTCTTATGTTTAGAAGGAAAAAGGGCAAAACCCTTTTAAGATCCGGTTCGTGCAAACAGCTGGTGTGTGAGGGGCCCGTGGCAGTGGTAAGGCACAGAACCCACGGAGGCTGGTAAAGAACTCTCTGTTTGATACGGGGGCTACCTGCTAAGTTAGCGGTGGCATTGGGAAGCATGGTTGTCATGGAAACTTGTTCCTGATTGGAGAGAGGGAGTTATAGGGTCTTACCCAGACGCAGAAGGAGAGATGATTTCTTTCCCTAGGCCTTTTTTTTTTTTTTTTTGTTCTGATCATAAAAGGGAAAAACAAAAAGGCAGAGAGAAGCTATGATAGAAAGGTCCCTCTGGCACAGAAATGGTAGAGCCTTCGGATCCCTGGGAATAGCAGGAAGGAGAACAAATAAGGTCTCCAGCTAGAGTAATTATGTAACCAGCTAATTAAAGATTTCTGACCGAGGAGAGGGGTGGGGGAAACAGAAAGCAGGTTATACTGGCGGGCCTCCCCTCTGAAGCCCCTGGTGCTCAAAGCCTTGCTGAACAAGTCGGCCCTGGAGGGGTCTGCGTTGAAAGATAAAAAACAAAACACACACACAAAACCACAGCAAAACCAAGGCTCTGGTAAGAAACGTCATAATTGCCCAGGTTCATTCACTGTGGCAGAAATACTAGTCTATACTCTAGTATTCACATTAATGTCCAAATTGCTTACTCTGGGGTTGGCAATTCAGTTTGATCACAACCCAGGAATATTTTGTAAAGGTTTTTAATTTATTTTTATATTTTTTCAAGAGAAGAAGCAGAAGGACCTGGATTGTGTGCAAATTCCTTCTCTCACATATAAGTGTTCTTGAATCTAACTGTACCATTTGGTATCATGGGACAGGTGCCAGAACTACAGGGAGGGGCTGACCACAGTGCACAGGGCTAGCTCTACCCCACCCCGCCCCTGCGGCCTGTGGTGTGCTGACAGGTGCCCGAGCTTCCATGAGCAGAGTGTGGGCACACAGGTCGAGGATCACAGCCCAGGAGCCACGGACTCAAGTTTGCCACCCCCACCCCACCCGTGGGTGCACACAGCCTCGATGGGGACATGCGAGCGAGCATGTATGTGAGTGTGGAAGCAACACACGTTGCCGGTCCGTGTCTCCACGGTATTTCCATGTGGAGACTGACGGGCCCGTAACTCTGAAAGCTGAGCTGAAGTTGCAGTTAGGCACGTAGAGAAGATACAGCCTCTGGGAACAGCTGAGAGAGGAGATGACCTCGGCAGAGACCTGCGGATGGAGATCTGAGCAGAACATTCAAGAACAGGCTCACTGATGGGTCTGTTTGCGATGCGCGATCTCCAGCTCGTGGTGCCCCTCAAGACTGACATATGGAGAGGATGCAAGGGGACAGCAGCTCCTTAAGAATTAGGAATATAGTTGCCCGTTGGGAATGGAAGTATAAAATAAGCCTGTACTGAATCGAAGGGGACATAGGCAATGACTCAGAGGACAGATTGGTTTCCGGGTCTGTGGGACTTCAGAGGAAACCGATGGAATGCCCTGACTATGTAGAAGGAGAATTGGGGCCTCAGCAGGAGATTGGGAAGCCAGGACAGAAGAGGGGTGTCCTGGTGGCACCTCTGGGGCACTCCCGGCAGACCCACAGAGCCTGGCACCATGGCACTTTTAAGTTGTATCACTGACCTCTTCTTCTGATCCGTACTCTTCTGATCCAACCTTCTAATCTTTTGTCCTCCTGAGGAGGTTATTTACAGAAAGAAAATGCAACGAGACCAGGTTGGTCAGGCAGACAGTTCTAATTCTCACTTCCAAGTCAATAAAATGCCACTCTGAGATGTCTCTCTCAGTCTATTGTGAGTTTAGTCTGCACAGGTCATTCTCTCCAAACTGAACTAACCTCAGGTTGAATTAAATGATGAAAATGGAATTTTGGCCTTCACAGCTGAGAGCTAGAAGCAAGACCTCCATGATTTTCCAAAGGCTGCAGCTGCCTCCTCGCCTTCCCCTGGGATTCTCCATCCCTCACACGTGCCCACGATTTCATTTAAACCTGTTTTCAGAGTAAACATCCTCCTGCAATTTTCCCTTCCTCACATTCATCAGTTAACACTGCACCTACAGCGCACAGGCTGAGAACCTTTCCTCTCCCACATGTTTTGGGCCTGAATCCGCACCCCTCTGAGAGCCGCCTACCCCCCGCTTCTGCACCAGGCACCCCGTCTCTGCTCGGCTGTGGGGCAGCAGCCCTGGCGGCCGCAGACCTCTGTGGGGCTTCTGCTCTGTCTCTGGGACATGTGGAGAAATGACGCAAGTCTTAGTGACCACCATTCTGTTCCTAAGAGGATGTCCAAGGCTTCCTCCATTCATTTGCGTTCCTTACAAGCTCAGTGTCTGCCTGGCACTAGAGAACCCACAGTCTGGAATGAACAGCCGTGAGGAGCCTAAGTTTCATGCAGGCCTTCTTGAATACATTAAATACGCCATTTATTGGGAGTGTACCACATGCAAGACATTGTACCCCAGGTACTAGGGGAAGGTGGTTTATGGGGTGAAGTTGAATAATCCTAAGTCCTTGTCTTCCAGAAATCTCTTCTCTATAGTCACATGAAAGCTTGATCTCTCACATGTGTTTTAAAGAGTTGGGCTGACACTGGTTTTCTTGTTACACAGGCGTGCGCATGCGCGCGCGCACATACACACACACACACGTACGCACACACGCACACACTCCCTCAAACAGTTGTTATGCAAACCAGCTGATTAACTGGCCTGCTGTTGCTTTACTACATTGATTTTAGAAGTAATTGAGCTATTCAGATTCCTGAATACTCTGATAGAGAATTATTCTTACATTTTATAATAACGACTGTACAGATGAAAATATGAAAAGACATTCTGCAATGGATAAGCATTCTGGGTTAATTTCAGTGCATTAGCCTAATATACAAATACCCCATTGCTGGCAAGAAAACCCAGGATGTTCATTCACTGGGTAATATCTTTTCATATTTTGCTTACAGATGTTCAGAACAATTCCGTGTTTATTAGTCTATTCAAAAGCTTGTCGAAATCTGCACAGCCAAGTGGCACCGAAACCAGAGGCATGAAAGGGACTGCACAACTTTCTCCCATGAGTGACATTTACACAATCACCAGAGGAAATCTGAGGCCCAGACACTTTCTTTATCAACGGAAGACTCTGGTGGGTTGTCAGGCAGACTGTCCAACCGAGGTCCCGAGCCGGAGTCCTGGTCTGGGAGGAGCAGAGTGTGGGAGTCCTCAGGGGACCTCCTAGGGGTGTCGACGTCCAGGGCATTTCACTCCCTGAGTCTCAGTTTCCTCTCTTGTAAAATGGGAGCAGTGCTGCTTTATGAAGCCAATTGAGTTAGGGTTGGGTTCATACTTGAAAATAAAATTGTTTTCAAATTGGAAGTATTCTAGAAAATCTAGGACATACGCTTTCTGTCACTGTCGCTGTCAGGCGTGTTAAAGGTCAAAGTGATGGGTCATGAAGCATTGCTTGGCAGGGGCCGGGGTGAGCCCAGGGTGTGTGTGCCTGGCGTGGCACAAGGGACTCACTTTCTCCTCCTCCTCGTCTGTGTTCTTAGCAGGTCATATCCACCCCGTCCCCAAATGCGTGTTGTTTCCTTGATGCTTAACAGCTCGAACTAAGCGTTGAATAATAATTTCCCCACTAATATGAAGCAACTCAGTATACTTCTTTTTTTTTCGTTTGACTGAATGTCTGAAGTGTTTGGGTGGAAGTACACGTCTACATATCTTACATGAGATTAATGATCCATTCTTCTTCAAAGGAGGGCTGAGTTCTGTTATTAGCAGATTTTATCAAGCAATGTAAAACTCATTCTAAATTCCTTACAGACTACATTAAATCTCTTTTTAGTGCATAGTCAGTCTCATTGTACTCATTTCAATGTCAGTCAAGGTAAATTACTAAGTTATTGACATATCCCTGAAAATGGAAGAATTCTGGTGTTCAGTTCTTGCTACAAGCAATTTGATCGCTTTTTGTTCCTCTTACATTAGGCATAAAATTGGACCTTGAACTTGTAGCAGGCAGGTTAAAAGTGCTTATCTCTTTCAAACCCACAGGCACAAAGCAAGCTTCGAGGGCAGGGACCTTTGACTTATGGTTATAACGCCTGGGACCACAGACAACTCCCCCTGACAATGCCACCTCCCCACTGCCCCATCCACATAGCTATTCGAGACATTAGTTCAGTGAATGGACCCATTGCCTGATGGAGAAAATACAGGTAGTGGGAAGACTGCTGGTTCTTCCAAACCTCAGTCGCCAGAAACAATGAGCTTGGTGGCTTGACAGGCCGCACCCCTCCCTCTGCAGGGCTGACGCCAGTGGCTTTCAAACTGGGTGACCACGGCACCCTCGAGCTCCAGAGGGGTGCTTCGGGGGTTGCACAGGTAACACAGGGTTTGAACCAAATAGCTTGGAGAACCCATCCACGGCTTCTAGCTGTATTATGTATTGGGGTCCTCATGAGTGTTTCATCTTTAAAATTTTTTGAAATATTTGAAAACCACCAAGACTACTTTCTTGAAAAGGAAACTGAGGCAGAGAGAGGGAGAAAGTGATTTCACAGAGAGATTTGAGTAGAAGGGTTGGAAATTTACTTGTCTTCCCAGACCACGGCATGGCTAGAATCCTAAAAGGAAATTCAGGGCATGTGTCCGTTCTGCCCTAGGTGAGGTTGGTGATGAAGGATTCAGGGTGGGGCTGGCTCTGAGTTGGAATGTTAAGATCCAAGTGATCAATATTTTGTCATGTAGTTCCTGCTTATCATTTCGGTTGGGCTGGATTCTTTCCCCCATAATTGGGTACGGGGGGTTCCTAACAGAAAGGTCTTGTGTCTCCAGGTGCTCTAAGCTCTGTCCGATCCTGCCCAGAGCAGAGCTGGGGGCGTGACAACGCAGGGACCCTGCAGGAGCCGGGGCAGAGGGAGGACTGAGAAAGGGAACCCTCGAGCAGGAGAGTGGAGGGTTCTTTGCTGTCTCCCCTCCCTGTCCTTCAAAGCTCATGCCCATTGGCTTCCCAGCCTGGGCTCTGCACCCCCAGAGCCTGCAGAGTTAGCCAAACACTCTGCAAATTGACTTGTCCGCCAAGTGTGGCCTGTAGACTTTATACATAATAAATATCTACTGCAGTTTCCAAAGTCCAAGGGAGATGGCATTGTGATGAGGAGAATATGCTTTCACTTGGTGTCACTGAATCCAGAGCAGCTCTTTGTCCCACATAGGTCCTTTACCCACAGATTCCAGAATCGGAGCGACTCTATGGGGGCTTTTCTGCAGTGTTTGGACAAAATCACATGGTATCTCCCACTCACATGGGTGTGGGACCTGTATGCCAACGGGGAGGTCAAGGTTCTCAAAGTTGAAAGCAAATAGACATGAGCACATTTTGCTAGAGATCTTTTGAGTGTGCCCGAATGTCGAAATCCAGCATTAGACATCAGAGAGGATGAGGATTTTTCTGTAGCTTCAAAGAACTGAAGGCTGGCAAGTGCCAAAACACGTGGCACCATGGGACTGCCGTCCTGAGATGGTAGGAGGAAGCTGTCACTGCCTTTCCCTCCTCATAGGATTCGTTGGCCAAAGACTCCAATTATGTCAGGGTCTGTTCTTGGTCATTTAAGGGCAAGGGGTGAGTGAATTTTAACATGTATAGATTTTCTGAAGACTATTGCAAGGGCTATATGTTCTTCATATGACCTTGATATTTTAATATTCTCTAGCTTGTTTGGCTGTTGAATCCACCTCTGTCCTTGAGCAGCTTAAATCACTGCTGGGGAACAGGTGCCATGATCACAGGTCAACAGACTGGCAGACCTGAAGTAGTTAAATGTGTCAATATTTCAGCATATCTGGTGGTGAAATTCGCTTGGGCCCTGCAAATGAAAAATAAATTAAATGGAAAGGAACAATAATAAAAACATGGCTTTATCCCCATCCCAGACTAAAAATAGGTTATTCTTTCATTGTTTAAGGATTATATTCTTGAAGATTTAGAAGGGAGATTAAGAGGAATTTGCTATAGCAAGCACTTCTTAAAACATAATTGCAAAAGCAACTGATGAATATGCCTGCACTGATATTTTCAAATCACATATAATGGAGCCATAATGTAATATGAGAAAATAACCTTATGGGGGGTTGAGCTTCTCTAGGAATTTTATGTGATACGCTGGGTCTTAATTACTTCATAATGACTGACGATTTTTAGAGCCCTAGAGTAAGGGTTTCTTTTCTTTTTTTTTTTTCCTAAGTAACATTAAAAATAAATATCTGGGTCAATTACTGCCCCATCTGGCAAGTTCAAAATTGCGACAAGAGGGACTCATACAAAAACACGGTCTCCCGTCGCGGGAGGGGAGCCCCCGGGCGTGAGTGGAGCGGCCTGGGGAGGGGTCGCTGCCGTTTGCTGGGACAGTGCCTCCAACTCGCGTGGGCCTCGGCAGCCTGGGAGTCATTTAGGAGCCACCAGGGCCCCACAGCCACGGGATGGGCTTTGCCTAATAAATCCCGGCCTCTGCTGCGTGGCATGCCGGAGTCTCTCAGGCAATGCCAGGGGACAGGGCTGATTTCCGCACCCTGGCGGGAGCATTCCGACACAGAGACCACTTACCCACAACATGTCCTGAACATTATTATTTGTATTAATACTTGGTGCCTTCCCCTTTCTTTGTTGACATTCCTCCTTCCCCCTTCTCCTCCCCTTCCCTCTTTTTCTCCTTTCTTTCTGCTAGTTAAGGATAAGCTGTGTTTTCCACTCTGGTTTATTACTATTATAATATAATGCCAAAAAAAAAAAATCGCCGAAACTGGTGACTTGGTATATGGTAGACATCTTAGGTTTAAGAGAATAGTTTAGCTGGGCGTGGTAGCTCACCCTGTAATCCTAGCACTCTGGGAGGCCGAGGCGGGAGGATCATTTGAGCTCAAGAGTTCGAGACCAGCCTGAGCAAGAGCGAGACCCCATCTCTACTAAAAATAGAAAGAAATTATATGGACATCTAAAAATATATATAGAAAAATTAGCTGGGCATGGTGGTGCATGCCTGTAGTCCCAGCTACTCGGGAGGCTGAAGCAGTAGGATCGCTTGAGCCCAGGAGTTTGAGGTTGCTGTGAGCTAGGCTGACGCCATGGCACTCACTCTAGCCGAGGCAACAAAGTGAGACTCTGTCTCAAAAAAAAAAAAAAAAAAAAAAAAGAGAGAATAGTTTATAATATGATGCCCTCAACAGATACTACAATAGTTTATATTAATCGTTGGTCTATAATCTACAACAATTTCCACATACTAATCCTTGTCCCAGGCCTGTGAGACGGAGCAGCAGCAACACTCCTGCTTACAAACGTGCCGGGGGCTCGGATCACTTAGAAAGTCACTTCGTGTGTCCCCTGGCTAATTAGGGTGTTGACAGTCTCTGCTGCTGGCCTTGGAAATAAAACAGAGTTTATATTTTAGACTTTCTCCTCCTAAGTCTTTTCTTCATTCATTTCCAATAAATGTATTTTCACATGCCTTTCTTTGAGCATTTTAGGATAATTTAAAATATTAAATAAGCTGCTAAGTTTGTCTAGAATTTTGAAAATGGCTTATAAAAAATGTCTAGTGGTCTAGAACCATTTGGATGAATGTGATCTACAGAAACATGGGATTGCTTTTTCTTTAGATGGGCGGACCTTAGAGGTCATCTATTCCAGCGATGTCTGCAACTTTTATTAAGCATTAGAACCTTTTCTTTAGATAAAAATTGTGTCCAGAAGCCTAATATTAAAACAGCGTCCAAGATGCTCCGATGGGAAGCTTCCCCCGACCCTGTCCTCTTTATTCTGGCCCTGGAGGTGCCTCGTTAGGACCCGCAAGGAGCTCAGTCTGCAAAGCTGTTGGGGACCAGGGACAGCTCCACTCTGGGCTGAAACACGCTGTGAACGAGGCCTCCCGCACTTGCCGCAGCACCAGTGCCCGCTGCAGGGCTGTGCGTTGGATGCTGACAGAAGGCCACAGGATTGTCACGGAGGCCGTGCGGAGAGAAGGGCCTCTCCCTCCGTGCCTTCCCAGGTGTGCCCAGGCACGCCAGGAGCCCCAGGCAGAGACCGTCCTGTTCCAGGTCTCGCAGCGAGTGGCCGGAGCATCCTGTCCTCCCATTTTCAATCGCAGGTCCAGCTCCTTGAGCACATTCATTGTAAAGGTCTCCGTCCCCCGCTGGTCCCTGGGAGGTAAGGAGCTGTTGGCGACTGTGACATCAGTGCTCCTGTCAGCAGACCTGCTTTGCCCTGGAAGGGCGGGTTGACAAAAAGTCACAGGTGCCTGAACTGGTGTATCTTTGTGCACAAGAAAAAAACCCAATCTGTCACTTTGTTTAAGTCTTGCTCGGTTGTATTTGATAGTTTGAAAATGCTCCAGGGAAAATTGTCTGTCCACTCGTAAGAGTGGAGTGGTGACATGGTGAAACCACATCCTGGGGGCTGGAGCCGGGGCTGGGGGACAGTGGACTGGGGGAGATGCTGTGCTTTTTTCTTTTTTTTTTAATCGTTAATTTTTTTAAGCTAATAAAACTTTTCAAAGAGCAGTTTGAGGTTCACAGCAAAATTGAGCAGAATGTACAGAGTCCCCATGCAGCCCACCCCCACCTGTGCACAGCCTCCCCCTCTGCCACCCGACCCCAGGGTGGTGCATTGGTTCCAGCCGAGGAGCCCACACCGACTCATCCTCCCTGTCCTGAGCCGTAGGTGACATTAAGTTCATTCTTGATGTTTTGACACCTGTGTCAGGAGGTGTGTTCACCACGGGGGTGTTTTACAGAGGAGCATCACTGTCCTAAAAACCCTCTGTGCTCCACCTCGTCATCCCTCCTTCCCCACCCCAGCCCTGACAACTGCCGCTCTGTTCGCTGTCTCCATACGCTTGCCTTTTCCGGAATGTCACAGAGTTGGAATCGCACCTTCTGTGGCCTTTTCAGACTGGCTTCTTTCGGTCACGTGCACTTAAGTTGCTGCCACGTCTTTCCACGGCTTGATAGCTCGTTTCTTTTCAGCCCTTAACAACATTCCATGGTCTGGATGAACCACAGTTTGCTCATCCATCCACCTGCTGAGGGACATGCAGTTGCTTCCGCGTTTTGACAGTTATGTAGCTGCTGTAAATGTAGGAAGCTGGTTTTAACCGCACGGCAGAGATCGATGGGAGAACTCTGGGCGGGGGCGTCCTGGGGCCTGGGCTGAAGAGGAGTGGTGCCGCAGGGGGTTTCTGCTCGCAGATGCCAGGCACCTGGGGACTTTGTCCAGCAAAGCAGTTAAAACTAAAACGTGTGTGTGTGTGGACCACATAAGTGACAAAAGTTTGGAGAGCATGGCCGCGGGCGGGAGGCTGGTGGTGCAAATCTCGGGGGAAGGTATCTTTTCTGTCTCTGTAGGGTCCCAGCGTTCAGACGGACATGGTTCCACGCCTTTCTGTGGGCAGATGTCTTTCTCTGTTCACCCTTAGCTGAGGCTGGAGTTTCGGCTTTGTGGGGAGTCTCTTAAGAGAGTCCTCACTTCAGGGGCCACTAGAGCTGTCCCCTGCCCTCCTTGCCACCCCGAAGCCTATCAAAGCAGGTTCAGGGAAAACTCCGAGCTTTGGAGTCTGCATACTTTCTAGGTTTCTTATTTTCACCTTGTTTTTGGCTTCTGTACATTTCTTTCTTTCATGCTAGCTCAGTGAAGAATTTTTTTAAAAAATATATTTACCCAGCGTTTTGGTTCTATCAGACAGGAAGATTGGCTAAGGTGGTGTTGTGCCATATTCTCGGCCAGCGCATTCCGAGGTGCGGTTAGTGCTCGTAGACAAATAACGGTTTCTTTAGGAGGTGGTGACACCATTTCCCTCAGGATGGTCAGGAATGGGCGCGAACAGATGGAAGCGTTCAAGTGACTTGGAAGGGTCCTTAGGCAGCCTGGAGGGAAGAGGAGGATGACAGACCTTCCCCAGCTCCAGGTTAAACAGCGCAATTAAATACGGAATGCCCTTGCCCCGGGAAAATTTGGCCTCAGAGACCTTGGGTCCTGATGCATTTGGGAGCTTAGACACTTTGACAGCCAGTGTGCTCTCCCTGCTTGTGTCTATAAACCGTTCTGATTTATTGAAAATCACTGCACCCCTATGACTTAGCGTTTGAGTATAGGTGTTAAATAAGGGCGATCGTATCTCAGTCTTGGGATAAGTTTCTCAAGGCTTTGATGAGAAATAGAGTCCCATTTAGAAAGGGACTTGCCTTGGTCACAAAATTCACTGTCTTACCTAGGACATAATTTTATTTTTCTGATGGGACATGTTTGGTAGCATCTCTCCAGCCAGACCGATGCAGCAGAGAGGTGAGCGCGGCATGTCTTAGTTAGGAGTAGGAGATGAGATGATGAGATTGTGCCGTACGCATTTTGATGGCTTTGGAGTTTGGAGAAAGAAAATAATAGCTGGTATTTTTGAGTGCTTCCCATGTGCTAGGCATCATTCCAAATCCTTTACACATGACAACTTCTTCAATTTTCGTAACAGCTGAATGGGGAGGTGAGTATGCTAGTGTGCCCACTTCACAGATGGACAAACCGAGGCACAGGGAGATTCTCTTACTTGTCTAAACCTCTGTGATTAGTCAGCAGCAGAGCTAGAATGCACACATCGACAGTCTATGCCTAGCGTCCTTGCTTTTAACTACTCTGTTGTGTCTCTCTAAAAGAGAATGAGAAAGTACAAGTAGGTACAATGAAAAGAACACAATTTTTAGTAAGATGTACAACACCCTCCCAAAATAAGAGAAACACACATTCAACTATTGGGAAGGACTTGTTTTTATGTAAAGGTTCCCTGCCTACTAGATTATATTTTCCTTGAGGGCAGGGACTATGTCTTTTCATCTCTCTACTCTCCTAACACCGAGAGCAGTACCCAACACGTGCCCAGTCAATGCTGACTGAATACAGTTGTTGGGCACCATCATGTATTAAATGAGGCCAAGTCCGAGGATCCAACGGGATAGTCTGGGACAGGCCCTGGGTCTCTGGTGCTGAGCCTTGAGTGATGCTTCTTCATGAACACATTGCCTGCCATACATTTTGAGAACTAATTTGTCAATATTGACTATAACAATAAGGACATCAGCAAGATTTTCAAGAACCAACTGCAGGGTTTTGCTTCACGAGGCCCCAGGCTTAAAACTAGCATGAGTTAAATACAATTCACAAGGCAGTTAATGTGTTAAATGAAGAATCAGAAGATACCATGAGAAAAGTCCAAAGACCCTTGTAAGTTCCGACCCTTCTCACAGGCGGCAACTTGTCCTCGATGGTTTAGAGCGGAGGTCTGGATGAAACCAGGCTTTGCCTTTCATTGCCAAGGGCTTGGCCAATTACCTAAGAAATTCTTAAAATTCAGATATACACGTTCCTCCATTGCCTTTGACCCTGTCACATCTAGCGAAGTTCTCAATGCCCTGAAAAGAAATGGGTTTGGATCTATGACCACTTACTGGTAAAAATGAGCGAACTTTAAAACTTCAGCATCTGCTGGGCTGTAGCAAGGTGAGACATGATTTATCACACAGTTTTATAGTTTCTGGAGCATGCTGTCAACACTGAGCTTATAAAACAGAATCCAATTACGTGCAGAAGAGTTAATTCACAGGTCGGTGGAAGGAACGTTACGCATGAGCAGAGTCAGGTGGTAAACGTGCACGTCATGGCCAAACCAGGTAGTTAGGGACTCATTTCCCTTATTCCCCTCCTGTATCTGTTGAGGACGTACTAGGTGAAAAGTGTTCTTCTGGGAATTGGGGCAAGTTCAGAGAATAATATGTTGCATGTTCCACTCCAGGAATGCACGCTGTCTTAGGGATGCAGGACTAAAGGCGAGTGGTGTGTGTGCGGGGGAGAGATTCAGCTGTGTTCTGGTCCCTTTCCTGGGTCTTGTCTTCCATACTCCTGACAACGCCTTTGCAAATTGTGCCTGCTGCTCCCCTGGGCTTTCCCCTGCGGATTTGTGGCGTCCCTCGGCTCACGGGCGCTCCTGACTCTGGCTCTGCCCGCCTCTCCCGGCCTGTGGGCCCTTGCCGTTGGGTGGTTCTGTTGCTCCTGGTCCCGGTTTGGTGCGTGCCCTCTGCTAACCTCGACACGAAGCTCCAGAGAAGGAGCCCGGACCTGTCTCTCTGAGAATGCATCAGATACCGCAGTTCCAGAAAGGAAAATGCAAGCATGTTATTTAGGTCTGTCTCCCAATTTGGACTGGAAATAAACACCATCAAGACTAAATGGATTCACAGTAACTACTTGAGCTGTCAGAATAGATGGCAAAGAAACGAGCGGCTGTGTGGAGGTGAGGCATTTAGGAAGGAGGCTCACGCTGTAATTTGGACCAGTTGCAGCAGAATAAAAGATCCACTTCTAGATGAGGGATCACATGTGACAAATAAGCAAGAGTATTTAGTGCTACCATGCCCGGGCCAGCGGTACAGGGCACAGAATTCTGGTTAGTGATGAAAGTGAAGTGAACAAGCTGCAGTTGCCCCGGATGAATAGCAAGAGGAAGAGCAAAGTTCCCATAGAGGAGACGCAGGTGGAGGGGCTAGGGGGACAGGAGAACATCCCACACCTCTAGCGGCACAGCAGCGAGGCCGCATGCAATGTCAACAAGCACAGATGGGCTGGTCACGTAGCCCGGAGTTAGGGCAACAGATGGACAATTCATTGCATAAATTGGCTACCCAGGGACCACAAATGCCTGCTGGGAAATCCAAGGACGTTTCTACCTGCGCAGAGGTAGAAACAGGTGCCCGTGATCGGAAAGGAGAGCGAACAGCAATTTGCACGGGTGGGGAAAAATGCAAATGAAATCCGATAAGGGAATAAAGGAAATTTCACTCTGTGTATTTTTTAAAAGATGTCTGTTGTAAGAGGACTCATCCTCTTTAATTCGTCTTTCTAGGACCTGACTTTAATGATGTTATTTCTGAATGTTATAATCATATGGTGCTGAGAGAGGAAATAGTATAACATCTGGATATTTGATAGGTATCCAAAATGTATCTGAAATAAATTTTCTTAATGTTGAATTTTTACTCTAAGCACAAAATGTAAAATAATAACTTTATTGGAAATAGGTAATTACAGAATGTGGTTCGGTTTTCAAAATAAAGTGTAAAATACAAGATGGAATTGTCATGTAAAAACCAAATAGTATTAAACTAAAACAAAAATCATGTTCTCTGGCTATTGTAGGTCACTATAATAGTGTACCATGAAAAATATAGTCTGCTCTGGTCGTATTAATACCCTTTTTATTTGACGGTAAAATGGAGGAACTGGCATATCTTTAAGTTGCTACCCACTCAGCATTTTCATATACATTTAGTACATGTACACATTCGTGTTAGGAGTTCTTTTTTGAAAACTTTTAAAAATTAGTCACCTACTATTTGAAAGTCACTGAGAGAGGGGTCCCATACAGTGTGTAGCAGGTGGACTTGCTTCTGTCTTCGTGAAGGCGTATATCCATATTTTAAAAAAGTAGACTTTAATTTTTAGAACAATTTTAGGTTTCTAGAAAAATTAGGAAGGAAGTACGCAGAATTCACATTACCCACTACCCCCTCACACATACATTTCCACTGTTATTAACATCTCGCTTTAGCATGATACATTTGTTATAATTGATGAGCCAACATTGATATGTTATATTAACTGAAGTCCGTAGTTTACATTAGGGCCACTCTTGGTGTGGTACATTCCGTGGGTTTTGACAAATATATAATATATGTATTCCCCATTACAGCATTACTCAGAATGGTTTCACTGTCCTAAACATCCTCTGTGTGCTGACTATTCATCCCTTTAATTTTGCCTTTTCCAGAACGTCATGTGTTACTAGCTGCACGATTGCAAATGGAGTTAGAATCATACGGTATGTAGCCCTTTTAGATGGGCTTTTTCCACTTGGTCATATGCAGTTAAGGCCGCTCCTCTGTTTTTATCACTGAATAGTAATCCATTGTATAGGTGTACTGAAGATTGTTCATCCATTGACCCGTTGAAATACATTGCAGTTGCTTTCAGTTTTCCATAAACAAATCCTCTGTAAACATTCGTGTACAGGTTTTTGTGTGCACATACGTTTTCAACTCACTTGGATAAGTATTTAGGAACGTGATTGCTGGATCATATGGTAAGACCACGTTTAACTTTCTAAGAAACTGCCAAACTGTCTTCCAAAGTGGCCGTACCATTTTGCCACCAGCGACGAATGAGAGTTCCTGTGGCTCTGCGTCCTTGCCAGCATTTGGTGTTGTCAGTGTTTTGGATTTTGGCCATTCTAATAGGTGCGTAGTGGTATCTCAATCTTGTGTTCATTTCCAATTCCTTAGTGACATGTGATGTAGAGCATCTTTTCTTCTGCTTATTTCCTATTTGCATATCTTCTTTGGGGTGGTGTCCATTCGGATCTTTGGTGCTGGTGATGGCCTTCGTAGCTGACTGGCTGGGGTCCCCTGACTTCGTGAGCATCCTGCCACCCGGCTGTGGTTGTCCGTCCACCCGGGCTGGTGCAGCTTGTCTTGTCTGCTTACTGGCTCTGGCTGTATCGACTACAAGCTTATCTCAACCTCCCACCCTGAGGCCTAGTGTCTGAAAAGGCTGTGTTTTCAGTGATTAATTATAAAACCAGTTCTAAGTTAGTTGGGTGTTAATTACTTTACATGGCCAAACTCAAACTCCTGCTCACCCTCACCCCTAGATTACCTTCCCTTTCTCACTTTCTTATTTATTTTCTTAATGGCCTCACCATTCTCACAGTAACTCAAACTGCCGGTGGCAGGGTTGTCTTGGATTTATCGTTTGCCTTTATCACATGTAGACGATCGGCGGCCTTGTTCTCAGACCCGAGTGCTTCTGTGCTCACCACTGACTCTATCGAGGGCCTGGGTTCCACCTTGATAGGAGAAAAGCCTACGTCATCCCATGACGGTATTTATGCCTGTTCAGGCGTTCTGTTGGTGCCATATGCATTTTTATGACAACTCTGCATCTCCCTGTATGACATCCTCTATCAATTTATTCTTTCATGGATCACATGTTTGTGTCAAATCTAAGAAACCTTTGCCTAACCCACATTCATAAAGTTCCTCTCCCATTTTTCCCCAGAGGTTTTATAGTTTTTTAGAACTATTTTGAAATAATTTTTGTATGTGGTGCAAGTCGTTTGACATGCGCACTATAGCAAGAGGCATTGTGGTCTCTTTATTCAGACAGAGACAGGAGTCTTCCACCAGCGCTATGGTATTGAAATGCAAAGGTCAACCATACATTATATACGTACCTCACTCAAAAAAACCACTGAAATACATTGCCCAGTTTTCATAATACATTTAATGAAAGGATAATAAGGTCATTAAGGGCAATCAGTGTTTTGTTACATTCTTGATTATAGTTTGTGGCGTTTCTTGCTACGCACATAGATGGAGTAAGAAGTGTGTCTCTTCCGCCTTTAATGGGAACCGGCGCAGCCCTGGACTCCAGTCTCAAACCTTGTCAACAGCAGTGATTGCGTATTGTTTACCCCCACCTCCTCCTGGTTGTGGTAATTATGGTGCTTTAGACTTCCCGGAGAGGACAGCAGAGCTTAATCATGTAATTACGTCTCTGGATGGCTGTCCCAAACAATGTGGCGCGCTCACGCTGCCATTCACGACAACAGCCGAAAGAGAAGTTTGTTTGGGTTGTTTTTGTGAAGACCCAGTGGGAGGGGAGGGGCAGTCACAGAGAGCAGCCCGTGGACAGGGGAGGATTTGGGGAAGATAAAATAGGGCAGTGTAGGGATATCTGGTTTTTGTTTTGTTTTTTCCTGTACTTGTCCTTGTAATCGTCGGAGGAGGAGGAATTCTTAGCACCGTCCCACTGGCCTGGGTAGACAGCTGCGATTCTGTGCCACTTATCCGGGATTGGGACTAGTCCGTTCACCCCGGGAACGCCATGTGGGACCTAGTATTCAGCCTTCCACTGTGCTCTGGCCCCAGAGGTGTGCTTGCCTTCCAGAAAGGAGCACTGGAATTGGAGTCAGCAGATGGACATGTTTGCATTCTGACAGTCCCTTACACCTGCTGGGGGACCAGGAATGAGTCATTCAGCCTCTCCCAACACTAATTCCCTTATCTGTCAAACAAGGAGGAGAGTTTCTTTCTAGTGTACACGTGGGTACGCCGAGAGAACGTGCCCTGTGGGTGCGGTGTTTCTCATGATGGGCTGAAGGGGGCTGGAGGCCGTCCACTCTCGCATCGTTTCATGTAGGAGAAATAACTTGCACGTGTTCTTTTGGGAGGCACCGTGAGAACCGGCTTCACTCCCTCCAGGGACCTTCCCTCACCCCTCCCCGGCCCCGGGGCTGGTCCGCTTCCCCCGCGCGGTGCCCTCCCCACACCTCCTGCTCACGGTGATGGTTCCCCTCCCTGCCTAGGGGCCAAGACCTCGAATTTATCTTCACAACCCTAGTGCCATTTAATAAATGTTTGACGAATGAGCAAGTAAATGAATACACATGAAGAAGAGCAGGACAGTCCTTGTGTTAACGGAATTTGCAGGCAAAGGGCGGAGATGGACGTGGGTGAGTAACCGTGGCCCCCACCGCTCTGGCTGTAACAAGCAATGCATCTATTCGTCTTTCAACCAAATGGGAACGATTCATTGTCATCTAATAAAATCGCTTTTATTGGCACTCCAGACATTTGGGTGGAAAGTATGGTGCTGAAAAATGATTTCTAAAAAGAGCAGAAGCGATGGGGACAGACTTTACTCCTTTACTTTAGCCGTCACTCACCACAAGCATTCGCTGTCCGCGGCGCTGCACCCTCCACTCGCCGGGCTAGCTGGTCCCTTGTGCATTTTCACGCACTGTCCTCTTTTCTGACACTCTCATTGTCTAGAACACTGCCCGCCATGTAGTAAGACCTCCATAAATTGCTGCTGAATGATTAAGCTTTTGATAAAACCAGCTCGTATCATAAAGAATTAAAAAAAATAACCCTGGCTTCGAATATTTTAATGCCATGAGTTCTTCTTGCACCATCATGGGATTTTAATATGGCTCAGTGGCCATGTCAGATATTCCTTTTGAGCAAGACAACGGGCTGGTTTTCTCAATAGGCCACATGAAGCCATTAAATGGGTCTCTACGTACCTGGCGGAGCCAACCTATTGAAGAGAAGTATTTCATGTTATCCTCCTGGAATTTAGGTACGATTTAACTTCTTGCCATTCAAAGTCAGCTTTATAGTAGTAACCTTTTCCCACCTCTTGGGACCCTTATTTTTAGTTTTCTGGAGAAGATGCAGATTCGAGCACAATGAGCACAAACAGATAAGGCGCAGCCCACACACCCATCTGCAGGTGCTCTCTGCGTTTCCTCGCTCAGTCGTTTGTCTCCAGGTCTGAATGCTGCTCCAACGCCTTTATTGGCAGTTGAAAATAGAGTTCTAGCCAGTGTAGATGCATTGTGGCCGCAAAATGCAATTTGCTGCCGCGCGTCGTGTTCAGATAATGGGCAGAAGTAGAATCCATCCAAACAATTGTGCTCCAACCATTGTGTTCAAAGAAATGATAGCACAGAGTGAGCCATTCTCGGTTTTCTGAATCATTTAAATGGTTTCATTGTAAGATATCCCTTTGTCGACTATGCTTCAGTGGGAAAATAAAGGCTTAACGGAATTTCTTTTCTTAAAGAAACAGAACTTATAGCAGAATCAGAAATATGTCGTGATATAGTCCTATTTGTGGGGAAAAAAAAAACCACTTTACCCTTGATTACTGGATCGTTTTTGTAGGGTTGAGACAACACTATAAATTCTTTGAGTTTTCTGGATACATCAGGCGTAGATTTGTGTGTGGACAACAGTGAAGTGTCACCTACAGGGAGTCAGCAGGGCACAGTGACAAAAACATGGGATTCAGAGACAGAAAACTTGGGTCTCAGCCTTGCTGCCACCACTTGTTCTCCATGGGACTGTGAAAAACTGATCTCAGCTAGCTCTGGGCTTGTTACGAGTGTCAAAGAAGAGGATGCATGTGTATAGTATTGTTTGAACAGTGAGGGAAAAATGTTTTTTAATTGCTATAGAATAAATATATTCTTGTGTGAACAGAAAAACTTACTCAAGTTTCATATGGGAGGTTTGGCCTTTCCTTAATGCAATAGTATCAGAAAAATTTGTGTCGTTACATATCTATCTTTGAAAGTTTACTTATATACCAGATCTTATTACAAGTAATAAGAAAAGTTCTGCCTATCAGTAGCTTTTTTTTTTGTTTCAGGTTAGTGCACAGAGCTGCAAAACTCCAAGTAAAAGAAAGGCAAAACATGATGTCTTTGGGCTGAGGGCCACATTTCTGTTCATTTTCTGTAGAAATTATAAGTGTGTCTTCTTTTGAAAAAACACGTAGAAAAAAATCTGTAATCTATTAGTTGCCTTATTCATGTAATACAAATTTTAATCCAAGCTTAATTATAAGAAGAAATAAGAGAATTCTGCAGATTGGAGACTGACAGCTTAATGCTGGTCATGCACAAGATCCTCGTGTGGGCTGCTGGAGGAGGACAGTGTGGTCACCAGGACCCAGCACAAGGTCCCTGAAGCCATGTCAGAGCAGCTGCAGTTCCGCACGTTGGTGAGGGATGCCAGACAGGGGAGCTGAGCATCCTACAGGTGGGTGCACCTGACATCCTCTGATCCCATGAGCATTTGCATGGAGTATCAGCACAAGTGACATCATTAGCTCATTCATATATGATCCTATAAAGAATTTAGGAAAGCTTCGATTCTGTGATCTGTGGGTTTTTCTTCAAAAGCAGAGAGTCATCATGCCAGGCTGGAGGCTCCGCGATGGGATCTGTGCGGCAGGAGAGGGGCCTCCAGACGCGGGGGGAAGCCAGGAGCCCCTCGCACCGCTTGGCTTTGCCACCGCAGAAGCGCTGAGTTGGCAGGGAGCGCGTTTCATCCCTGGAAGAGAGCTTTATTTTATTTTAAACCCTCAGCTGCCTGGTGCACATTTTTATTCTGGCAGTAAATAACTTTAAGCTCATTTATGCATTCTCTTTCTCTCTTTTTTTTAATATTCCATAGAAGAACAAAAGTTTTTAGATGGAGAACTCTCAAAACTTGATGATAAGGACATAAACAACTTTTAAAAAGCAGGCAAAAGATTTGAATACACATGTCACTGAAGATATACGGTTGGCTTATAACATCCAGTTTACAGGAAATAAAAGGAAGAGAGAAACACCTTACGTGACACATACCGTGTACCCAGGCAGGTGAATCTAGAATGTGGGGTACGCTAAGGACAACTGACCTGGTTTCTTAAGTACGTGAGATGTTAATAAAACAGGGGGCAGCATTCTCTTATGTAACATTTAAGGGACATAACAACCAAATACCATGTGTGGACCAGTGGATGGAATTGATTGGGAAAAAATAATTCTAAAAGACTTTTTTTTTTTACACTAGTCAGGAAAATTTGAATATGTCCCAGGAATCGGATGGTGAAAGAGTAACTGTCACTTTTGTTGGGTGAGATAATGGTTTTGCAGTTATGTAAGAAAATATCCTTTTTTTTAGCAATTATATGTGAAAATATTGAGGGGTAAAATGATGTGAGAGATTTGCTTTAAAATACTACAAATAAAGGAAAAAGGAAGAAAGAGGAGAAAGGGACTGATGAGGTACAGATGTTGAAATGTTGGTACTTGTTGCCACTGGCGGATGGGTGGGTAATGGTGTTTATTTTTCTATTATTTTTGCCTTTGTGTATGTTTGAAAACTTTCATAGTAAAAATTCTTTATAACCATCTTTCCAGGAATTATGCAGACTATAAAATATAAGTAAATAGCCACATAATTTTAGGCCTAGATTACTGTGCATTTTACATGCAAGAAACACCTGCCCATAAATTCAATTAAAAATGGTTTTATCTCTATGAAAAATTCAGATTTATCAGACAGTCTATTTGCATTACAAAGGAGACTGTTTCTTTTATAAAATAGTTTACCATAGAATTTCATTAAATGATTTATTTAATTTCCATGAGTACTCTTTTTCTCAATCCTCCAGTTTAGCTTTTTTCTTTCCTTAGTCTCTTCTGCCCTTAGCTAAGGATGCTTTCATGCCTCCAAAACCTGCTAAGAGTGTGTTTCCTCTAACTGGAATTATTTCCTTCACTTTGTACTTCACAAAAACTTATTATATTAGTCAGTATTCTCCAGAGAAACAGAGCCAATAGGATGACATGTATATCCATCCATCCAGAGAGAGAGAGTTATTATAAGGCATTGGCTCACATGACTATGGAGGCTGGCAAGTCCCAAGATCTAAGCTGGAGCACAGGAGAGCTGGTGGTGTAGTTCCCGCCCAAATGCCAGCAGCCTCTCGATCCAGGAGGAGCTGATGTTTTCGTTAGAGTTCAAAGGCAGGAGGAAAATCAACGACGCAGCTCAGTGCATCAGTCAGGAGTCCGTCTTACTCAACTTTAGTGTTCTATTCAGACCTTCGACTTACTGGGTAGTGCCCACCCACACAAGAAGGTTCAAATGCTAATCTCATCCAGAAACACCCTCACCAACACACACACACACAATTTTGACGCTTGACCAAACGTCTCTGTACCACGTTGGCCCCATCAAGTTGACACACAATGTTAACCATTACTCTTATTCATGCTTTAAGACCAACTTCAAGTAGAAATTCTACAGTAAAGCCGCCAAATGTCTACACTGCATAGATTTACATTTCTATATTTTATTCTAGGTTGAAAATTCCTTGATGCAAAGGTTTTTGCCTCATTCATCTTTCAATCACTAGGGACTAGACTAGGGCCTGGCATTGAACAGGTATCAAATAAATGTCGAGTGAATGAATGAATGGATGAATGATCGCATCTGCGATAAATTTAGGAGAAACTCCAAAAGCTAGAAAATATCATGTATTAATGTTCCAAATTTAACTATGACCGTAGGAAGAGGATGGGTTTCAGGGTCGATCTAAGTAACCATGAAGGATGATGGTCTATTAAAAAGTAGACCCCATAAAAGCAAAATAGTTGTCAAATTCATTCTTAAAAACAATTCACATACAGATCTGAGATTATAGGTATGATCAAGTTAGCACTCAATAGAATCTGTTTGAATTATTAGGCTAAGTTGTGGTGAATTAATTATTTTATCAAACTTTATATACACATGGTTAAAAATCAACTCGCATTTAAAATAAAACAATATTTCTTTTCCTTATTCTACATTACCTTAAAAGCTGCTCCTTGGAAGTCTACTTTGTTTTAGCTGCTGCATCTACTAGTAACATCCACATCTTGAAACAATACATTTCTACCTCTATTCCTCAGTTTACCCATTTCAGACATTAATTACTCCCACCCCCTAGTAGTTGTACAACTTTGGATAAGTTATTTGCTTTTGTTCTGCTTCAATTCATCTTTTATGCAATGGGGAAAATAATATTATTCTCTGCCACAATATTCTTGTAAGAATTAAATGAGTTACTTCTATGTGTAAAGTACTTGGTAGGCAGTAAAAGCCATGCAAGTTTTATAATAATAATGGTAATAGTTGATATTATAATCACCAACAATAGCTAGAAATTAGCTTTCTTATGCCACCTCCCACCATCTTCTCTCCTCTCTTCCTGTATAACTATATCAAAATTTTTCAATAAATCAACAAACAATATTTATATTATTATCGTGACTACATAAATGTGTTCTCAATGGAAGTAGACGTATATACTGTATCTGTTTGGGTTATTTTGTAGATAACACAAGGTATTCAAATCCATTTAAGCAGATCCTGAGAAATGCGAGCTGGAGGCTTGCAGTACGATCCTGGCGACCACGGTTGGCTTTGGCAGCGGCTACACTAACAGGCCCACCTGAGCCTAGTGGGAGGCAGCTGTACCCTGCAGGGGTCTGGTGAAGGAAGCCCCTGGGAACCAAGAGGGGCAGAATCTCCTTCCTCCTCTTGTGTCCTTGCAGCGCCCTCTGCTGCCAAGTGTTGGCGTTGGCATCTGGCGAGGGAGACTGTTTACAAGGCCCACCTCCATTATCCCAGAGCAGGGAAAGAAGGGTAGGTCGGGAGCTGAGAGCCAAGGAATTAACAGCTGGCACTGCTGTTAAATTCAAAAGCCGCCTAACCTGCTATGATAGCTGAATTCCAAATGCGAAGTCAAAGGCTTGGATATGTGTGGTAGGTGAGGGGAGTGTGTTAGTTGTTTTCAAATATTTGAAGAGCAGCTACTGGAGGGAGGAAATCATTCTTAGGTGTTGCTCAAAGGGAACAAGACGAGGGACAGTTATATGGAGGCAGGCGTTGGCATACCAAGAGGAATTTGGATGTATATCTCCAATGTTGCTGTTCCCCTGGCACTAAGAATGATGGAGCAGAGGCTCGGGTGATCCTCTGTCAAGTTGTGGGGTTCAGCTGGGACAGGAGCTGAACTGGGGGATCCCAAGGTCCACTCCAGTCTGGAGAAGCTCTGGACTTTTCAGGCACACCTCTGTTACCTAGAGCGAGGTGTGCATGTATGTCTACAGGTCAGACCACCCATTTATTTACCTATCCATAAATTATCCATACGCCTGTCCATCTGTCTACCCTTCCACCCATCCGTCCATCCATCTATCCTCTTCTGAGTTGCTTTAAAACTCAGCGAAATCATTTCACTCCATTAAAACTCATATCATTCTGGCCAGTGTTTATTGTTTGGCTTCCAAGGACTATGACATTAATATTGGAATTAATCAAAGCCATGGCATAAAATGCATTTGTTTTTAGTCAGTTTAAATATTAGAATAATTTTTATTTGCTGCCTTTTATATTTCAAGTTTTCTTATGCCAAACAAGTTAGGAGTAATATCAGCAAAGAGACCAAATAAAATCACCTACGACCAAGGCATTAAAATGAGAAAACACAACATATTATGCAATAAACTAAATGACTCCAAGGTAATTCCAGACCTAGTAAAGTCTGAAGTTTCGGAAATGCAACGTGCAGTTGCCCAAGCAGGAGAGCTGAGACGAGGATTGGGTCTTTCATGACTCCGTGTTCTGTTTCCTTAGTGCAAGCCTTGTCTGAGGATTAATGGGCTGGTTTTACTGTTTTACTGGGTGTGTTTTCTTTTCTGACACATGGGAATTATTCAGAATTGGAGTTCTACAACAGAAATGAAACCGTGAAAAGCATTGTCTCTGTAGGGCCTCTTCGTTGTTCAGTGGTGAAATAAGCAATGACAGTGACACTGAGCGTAGTGACTAGTAAGAGGTGGGACTAGGAAGGCGAAGCCTGTGCCCTTCACCTCTATGCCACGGCGTCTCCCAGCAAGTTAGGAAACGTATGTGAGTACGAAGGATGCCGTGGGGACTGTGCAGTTGGTCATCGCTGTCACAGGCTGTGTGACACGAAGCTGGAAACCTTCAATTCACGAAGAAAGCGGGGCCCAGAGGATACCATGCATTGTCCAGCATCACACAGGCAAGGCTGCACATCTGGAGCAGGAAATTAGTTCTCTTCTTTCACAGCCTGGAACTTGTTTGTTTTTTAACCTCCTTTTTATTTTCGTTGCATAGAAAATCATTAAGATAATTCCTCATCTAAATCAAAATCCCACTGCTGCAAACCTATCCTCTGGTGCTCGGGGTTTAGTTCCCTTCTGTCGCCCCAGTGCTGGCCAGCGCGTGCTCGCTGGTGCTGGGCAGGCTCCTCGGCCCCGTCTGGGCACAGTGCTGCCTGGTGGTCAGTGTGGCCACCGCCCCTGTCGGGGAGACAGGCAACATAGGTAAGGTGACCCCCATGGTGGCGGTTACCCTGTGTCTTTACAGACAGGCTTTTTTCTAATGGGTAACCCGGCATAGTGGCTTCCCGACCGTGGTTCCTGCAGCAGCTGCCTGGGGCTCAGTGGCCCTGCGCACAGTGGAAGAAAGCGCATGCCGCCCCGTCCCGACAGCGCCAGTCGGTTAATCATATATAATCCCCCCGACAGTGGGCTGCCTTGTAATTGTTACAGGGCCCTTTCAATTTCTTGCAATTTCCTTTGTCTCAGCAGTTTTGGTTGCATCCTGAAAACTGTCAGGCTTCCTTGTTTCCGTAAGGACCTGACAATCCCGGCCTCACAATGCAGCTTAAATTGGACCAGCTGCTGCCTCAATGGAACAGTCTGCCCATCTCCAAGGCATTAAGCCCAAAATTATTTCGAAAATTGAAGCCTTTGACTTGCTCTGGATTAATGTGATTAAGCAGGGCTTGCTTTAATTTGTAGCCATCTCGTCCTTTATTAATAACATCTCGTAGTTGGAGCAGCACCCGTCTCCGCGAGACAGCAGAAAGCCAGGCTGATTGCAGCTCGTCTGCAAGAGAAGCCTTCAGTGGAGCAACTGATACGAGGCTTCCGTCGTGGGCAGACTGGGATCTGCTTGTTATTCTTAATTTTTTATGGAAACTTAATAAGCAAATGAGCCCTCCCTCCTTCTCTTTCTTTGTCCCCACCCCCCTGAGGTCTACGTTTGATTTACAGCTCCCTTTAAGTAATAAAGAAAGGATCTTTTTTTCATCTGAATTGTATCAGCTGGTGAAATCTGGAAGAAATATCCTTCAGGGCTAAGAAAGGTAGAATTAAAAGGGATTTGAGTTTTTTTTTCCCTCTGTGTAATTGGATGTGTATAATCATTATGATGATTATAAATAATCTGTTAGCTCTTCTAAATAAGAAAGTATATACCTCATTACTTGAGACCTAGATTTTTGTAATAACGGCAGTGGATTACAGCGGAAGAAATTAGGGCAATGTTTTAAACATGTCCTCAATAATTTTTTAAGCTCAATGAAATTATTCTTATAAAATTTTCCCGGCAAATTTAAGATGGTAATAATTCGAATCACTTTTCCTCCTTTCTATAATTCAGCTAATGAAGGTGTATGTCCAGGTATTTTTCTGAAGTTCAGTTTGATCTTCCTTCTATGTCATCAGAGCCAAGGAACATGGGTCTGGGAGCCAGCAAACCTGGAGTTATTCTACTTTTTCTCCCCAAAGAGCTATATTTCCTTGGAAAGTCACTCCACCTCTTTGTGCCTGTGTCCTTATCTCTAAAATTAGGAAATTGCAGAGGAAACTTTCTAAAATCCCTTCTCATTCTGTTATTCTATAGTTCCAACTTCTAAGGTTTCTTACCCCATTTGAAAAGTATGATTCACTGGGTCTGGCTCCAAAGCAGTCTCCTTGCTTTTTCCCTGCACAAAGGGGACAGTATAAGTGACCAGATTTACTGATATTTGGGTCAAATCTGGTCATTTCTGGAAGTCAAAGAGCCTCAAATAGCTCAGTATCATTGCATATAGTTTTAATTGCTCATTTTTCTCAAAAATAAATGGCCCTCTAATTTATAGTTCTTTGGCTACTTATTGGAATAATTTTTTTGCATTAAAAGCTCTGTATAGTAAGTATGTGAGGTAATGCATATGCTAATATTTATTTTAAAACATCATATGGTAGGTCTAGTTGTGTCTGTTTAAGGTATCTCCATATTGCTTTCCACAGGGGTTGCACTAGTTTGCAGTCCCACCAGCAGTGTATGAGTGTTCCTGTCTCTCCGCATCCATGCCAGCATGTATTGTTTTGGGACTTTTTGATAAAGGCCATTCTCACTGGAGTTAAGTGATGTCTCATTGTGGTTTTGATTTGCATGAAATAGCCATTATTTTAAGTATTATTCCACCATCGTTTCACCATCATTTTAAGAACGGTAGCACTTTTCACCATTATTTTAAGAATCCTTTGTTGGAGTTGATTTTTGTGAGGGGTGGAAAGTGAGGAAAGGGAATTGAGGTCGTGGGTTGTATGGGGGTCACACTATGCTGTTGTTTCCTACCATAATTTTTACCAGGCTCCGCTGCTAAACGGCTACATGATCTTGGGTATCTGAGCCTGTCTCTTCATTAGTAAAAGTAGGGATAATAATTCTTGCCTTAATGGATGGGGTGATGATTAAAGCATGCATTGCATGATTTCCATGTAGCTACTGAACATAACTCTGTTAAGGGAATTAATTAATATAAAATAGCCGGCTCTGCAGACACATGTAATGGGTGAACATAGGGAACTGTAAACATCCATTTTAGAAACATAGTTCTCAGAGGTTTAAGAAATGTACAATATCAAAGCTAATTCCCTTGGACATCTCAACTGAGGCATTTCTACTTTTGAGTGACCTTTCCTGTCCCCACAAGCTTGGGTGCAGTGTTCCCTCACCCTTGTGCTCTTATCCCACCCAGCACCCCTCCTTTATATTGCATGGCTGGTTTGCATCTCTGACTCCCCCATTTGATCCAATGCTGCTTTTTTTTCCTGATGCATCCCCAGGCCTAGCAAGGATGAAATGCACAAAATTGCCATTTTCATAGTAAAAAATAGTTGAATAGTAACAGTTTCATATGATTGAACTTAATACCCAGAGACATGAGATATTTCAGTGGCTATTGTGTGACATTTGACAGTGGCTATTGAGCGACATTTGACACCCGATTGTGGGGTCCTTACTACTCTTGAATAGATGTGTTTGGCACCTATTACGCCATCACTGACATCATGTATGCGAATGCGTGATGTCGTCCTGCGTGTGCTTCTGCAGCTGTTTCAAGTATCTGTGATTCAGAGTCTCAGACAAACAGATTCTTAGGGACAAGCTAGTGTCTGGTCTGTCGTGTCCCCCACAATGCCAGATCATTGTGGACAAGTGGCAGGTGATTAATATTTTCAGATGCGCGTCTCAAATTCTCTTGCTCTGGTTTATAGACGAAGACTCTGAGTCTCATAATTGAGAAATGTTAAGTGGTTCCACCATAATCACAGACTCTTTGACAGAACTAGCACTCGTACTCAGCGGCTAGTCTTTCTATGATGCTAGTTGCCATGGACTTGTTAAGGATGTCAGTAGGATTTGACAGTATGTTCTCTTGCTCTAGTGTGTGTGTGTCTGTGTGTGTGTGTGTGTGTGTGTGTGCGTGTGTGACAGAGAGAGAGAGATCAGGTTTCACTGGAAAAAACATCAGATTTGGAATCAGACCTGGTTTCAGATCCAGCTATGCCATTTACAGGCATGTGACCTTGGCACAGCCATTTAACTTTTCGCTATTTCATTTGCTTCATTTTACAAAAAAAAAAAAAGCCTGCTTCATACCACTGTTGTGAGGATTTAATGAGATCCAACATGTAGATTATTTAGAATACTTTTGGCTGCAAGTAACAGAAATCTCAACCAAAATTGGCTTAAGAATAGGAACATGTACTTTTTTACATAATTAAAAGTGAAGAAGTTCCAGGGTAGTTAATTCAGTAGCTCAAAAAAAAAAAAAAAAAAAATCATCAAGAATTCAGATTCTTCCTCTCTTTCTACCCAGAGCCTTCCCCGCTTTGGCACGTCTCCTCTTGGCCCTGGACGGCTGCCACGGTTCCAGGCATTGTGTCTGCAACATCCATATCCATTGTCAAGAAAGGAGGGTTCATGCTCCATTGTTGTGTCATTTTTGTAAGAAGGAGAAGAGTTTTCTGGGACTACCCCCAGCAGGCAACCCTGGGTATCTCATTGGCCAGAATTATTTCATGTGCCCACACCTAAACCAATCACTGAGATAGGGAAGGAGAGGGCCATGAATAGTTAGAACAGTCAGGACATCCCGTGGTACATCAGAGGGACCCAGCCTGCCCTGAGCTACCAACTGCCTGACTCCTGACCCAAGCTCCTTTTCTAGAAGCAAGGACAACATGGGGGGTAGACAGCTGTTGGGTGGACAGCCAGCGGCATCTGCCAGACCGTGTGGCAGCACTTGGCTGACCACAAAGTACAGTGATGCACGTGCAAGTTTAGGACAATCCTGTTTAAATGGATTGTTATTGGTGTGTATCTAAAACCCCAGATGTGTTCCTTTCCTGTGGTTTTTATTTCATATACACATAAACTATAGTTCTTGTTTCTTAATCCTGTTTCATTTGAAGGTATATGTCTAAAAACAATCTCCATAAAAACAAAAAAAATTTTAAATGAAACAGGAGTTTTGGTACTTAGAGACATCAATGTAGATGAAAAGTATGCTTCTGAGACTTTGCAAGAGGGATAAGCAAGTAGCTGTATAGATGTTTAAACATTCCATCCAATTACCATGCAAAAGTTAAAACAAAATAAAAATGTAACAAAACACAAACCTTTTCATAATAATGGCTGGGCCACAAGAGAAGCGTTGCTATAAGATGATCTAATTTGTCTTCCTCATTATGATAGACTTGATATAAAGTTATAATTTGCTAATGAGGACTCACAGATTAAAAATATGCTTCTAAGCATTTCTATGCATATTTTTACTTTCTGAAAAAAAAAACCCATAAAAATCATGACTTTGTTTTACTGCAAAATAACTGTAAAATCAAACCTATAAATCAGATGTGTGAGTAAACCCTCTTTGTCAGTCTCTGCCATCTCGGAAGAATAAATTACGTGCATTGTTAAAATACACGTGTTCACAAAAATTCTTTCAACATCTGCTGAATGGCGTTCTACCTACCTGTCAGTGTGGATGCCATGAAGGGGACAGAGGTCTGTCAGACATAACTTTGTTGTAATTCAAGTAGCCTATCATCTAGTGGAGCAGAGAAGGTAATGCTGACTTAAGGTAGGAAGTGCTGAGGGCCACAAGACAGGCCCAGGGGGAGAGCTCTGAGAACCTAGAGGAGTGACAGGCGATTTCTGGCTGGAATCAGGAGAGTGCAGATGGAGGGTGGCGGGGCGGAGGTGCGTCCGGATCAAAGCATCGGACATGCGGACACGCGTGAGGAGCAGTGTCAGGAGAGGATGCCCTTGGGGAGAAGTAGCAGGAGAGGCAGGTGGGGAGGGCAGACGGGCACACACAGCGCAGATGTGATGTTGGGGCATTGCATCGTTCCCCACAGATACTAAAATGTGCTTTAAAATCATTCAAAAAGATAATAAAAGTTCATCATTTGCCTTCCATTTCCCTGAGTTTCTCTGTGAACCCCTAGCTCGGTCAGGCTCTCAAAGGTCCGTGTATTTAGAATTCGGTCTCAGGAGCGTGCACTTGTCCTCTGCTGCCTGCAAGGCACAGACTTCAGGTGCTTGGTGTTTAAAAACAGAATGCAGCTCAGCTCCCGCCCTTGGGAGATTGGGCCCCAGCGTTCTCCCATCAGCCAAGCCTGGGCTAGTCCTTCCACCTTGTTAATGGGAAGTGGGAACACCTACGGGTATTTGGGGAACACGATTATTCGGCCCAGGCCACTGGCACACCCACCACGTACAGCTGCGCTCTCTCTCCTGCACCTCCTTTCTCTCTGGGCCCAGCCCTGGGGAGGTCAGAGTGAGAGAGAAAGTGAGTAAAGCAGAGTGTGGGGAGGCCAGCCACGCCCTCCCTCCCGCTCAGCGCGTCCTGGCCCGAAGCAGGCCCGTTGGAGGAAGAGGATGGGGTTACCCTCGGAAGGCCTTCATCGGGAGCTCTTTGGACCTCACCAGCCACCAGCAGCACAACTCCCATCTCAAGGTCTGATTTTTTAATTAATTCAGTCATCCCACGAGGGCATTGCCTGTGGTTTATTTTCCTACTTCATTTTGGAGTTTACTGCGGAAAGCAATCATATTTAACTTCCTGGCAGAGGCCCTCCCAGAATCATTGAACGACCTCTAAGTCACGTTTTAGGCTCTATGATTTACAAGGCTTCTGAAGGGTAAATTTTAACAGAAGAGGGGAAAAAAGGTTTGAATCATGGCCTCTGTAATGAAAATGATTATTTTCAGTTGTAGACTGGTATGGCGTAACTTCAACTTAGTAGACTAGTAATTAACTTGTGTATTTGTATATATAATAAAGTTAAATGCACAGGTGAGATGTTAAGAATAACTTGCTCTTAAAATGAACAGTAAAGGTCATAGTTTCTTTTGGTAGGAGCAGATATAAGACTGATAGTCTAGGGAAATTACAGGTGTTTAATTTTAAAGAAAATTAGGTATTTGATTCGTGAAAGGGATTCTATAAAGTGAATTTAAATTGCACAGCCTTCCTTCTATACCTCAGTTCTGAGAAAAATAAATAAATAAGGTGCAAAGCCTAATAAAGATGAACCCATCACTCACTGTAAGAACTAGAACTTCGCTTATAATGGTGGGGTGGTTTCCACTCTCTGAATGTGCTATTTATTGTCCCTTTGCTTTTCTTTGTAGTGTTGCCATGTGTCTGTGCATCCCAAAGCAATGCATTATTTAATTTTGCCTGTTTGGACCATTTTGTAAGTGGTACCATCCTGTATGTATTCTTACATAAATTATTTTTCTCACTCAACATTTTGTTCCTGGGAGTCCGCTCTGTGGACTCATGTAACAGTAGTTCATTCCTTTTTTTTTTTTTTTTCCTGCTGATGGCTGTTATTGTATGGCTGTCCTACAATTTATTATTTTTGTTTTTCTATAGATGGACATTGAGTTGTTTCCATTTTTTTCTATTATAAACAATGCTGCTTGCACAGCCTTGCACCTGTCTCCTGGCACCTGTGTGTGAGTGTGTCTCGGGGCTCCTGGGTTTTTGGGTTGTAGGGTATCTCAGCCGTTGATTTCCAAGGTAGGATGTTCCTATTTCAGGTAGTAAATTTTTTTTTTTTTTGCCAATTTTATGGTATGAAATGGTATCTCGTGGTTTTAATTTGCATTTTCTTGATTACTAATGAGATATAAATAATTTTTATATATTTGTTGGCTATTTGTATTTCTCTTCTGTGAAAATCCAGGTAGATCTTTTACTAATTATTTTATTGAGATTTTTGTCTTTTCCTTCTTGATTTTAAGGAGTTCTTTATATATTCTGGCTGCTAATCCTTTGACTGTTACATGTGTAACAAATATTTTTCTCCTCTTGGGTGAATTTCCTTTTTAAAATTCTTTATTGTGCCTTTTGTTGAGAAGTTCTTGATTTTAATGTGGTTGAATTTATTAATCTTTCTCTATAGTTTGTACATATTGTATATTGCCTAGAAGTATTTCCCTAACCCAGGACCATAAATATATTCCCTTCTGTTGGTTTCTAAAAGACAGAAGTTTTGCCTTTTACATTAAAAATTTTAATGTACATAGAATTGGTTTTTGTTTATTATGTGGGGATCAAATTTTGTTTTTGTCTTTAAGAATAATCAGTTTTTCTAGGGACCTACCATGTAACCTCAGTCATAAACTACATTCGCACACTTGCATGGGCCTCTTCCTGGGCTCATTGCTTTGTTTCTTAGCTTGATTTCTCAATCACTGCATCCGTGCACTGTCTGACTCATTAATTACATGCTTGGCAAGGCAAGTCTTTTCCACTAGTTTGTAGGAGAGTCTTGCCATGCTCAGTCCTTTGCTTTCCCATACACATTTTAGAGTCAGCTTTTCAACTTTCATGAAAAATTCCTTGTCATGATCTTGTTTACATTTGGGGAGATACACCCAAGTTGCATGAAGTTTTAGCTTTGAGATACATTACTGGGTTCAGTTTGCTGTTCCTTTTGGTTTGGAGTTCGCAGTTTGCTCATCAATGAGATTAGCTTGTAATTTTCCTTTTCTTGCACTGTCCTTGTCTGATTTTAGTATTAAGTTGTACCAGTCTTGCGGAATGTGGTGGGAGTGTTACCTCTTTTTTGTATCATTTTGAGGAGTTCCTACAAGATGTGGCTAATTTGTTTCCTGAATGTCCTACAGAATTCACCTTTAAAGCCAACTACACCTGATATTTTCCTTTTGGAAAGTGTTTTTTGTTTGTTTGTTTGTTTACTAATGATCCAATTTTTTAAGTAGTTATTAAAGATAATTCAAGGTGGGCTCAGTGGCTCATGCCTGCAATCCTAGCATTCTGGGAGGCTGAGGCAGGAGGATCACTTGAGGCCAGGAGTTCAAGACCAGCCTGAACAAGAGCAAGACCCTGTCTCTACAAAAAAAATAGAAAAATTAGCCAGGCATGGTGGTGCATGCCTGTAGTCCCAGCTACTGAGGAGGCTTAGGCAGGAGGATTGCTTGAGCCCAGGCGTTTGAGGTTGCTGTGAGCTAAGATGATGCCACTGCATTCTAGCTGGGGCAACAGAAAAAGACCCTGTTAAAAAAAAATACTAATAATGATAATTCAGCCTTTTTTTTCTTCTTTGTGAGCCAGTTGTGGAAAGTTAAAGTTTTCTAAGAAATTTTTGGCATGAAGTTGTTACAGTGTTTTCTCATCTTTTTAACCTTTACAGCATCTGTGCTTATGGCTGTCTTTTATGTGTAATATAATTCTATTTGTGCTTTCTCTTTTTGTTCTTGATCAGTTTTTGACTTCATGATCCTTTCTATAGAATGTTTGTTTCATGCTTCACTAATTTTCCCTTTCCCCTTTTAGTCCCATCCTTCAAATATCTTTGTGTTCTTCTGTTCTCTTTCTAACTTGTTACTTTGTTGTTATTTTTTACTTTTTGCTTCTTTCTCATAATATAACTGAATTTATAAATTTCTGTTGCTGTATCCCAATAGTATTTTCGTGATATTAATAATTCAGTTTTAAGTATTTTCATTGTGTTGTTTTTTCACCTTTGAGTTATTTAACTTTTTTAAAGTTACCTTTTTGATTCTGACATCTAACAGTCTTAACCTAGACAACTTAAAAAAATGTAACCTTCATATGCTGCTGGTGTAAAGGGAAAATAGTGTAGCGTAGTTACCTTGGAAACAGTCTGGCAGTTCCTCAAAAGGTTGAATGTAGAGTTAGTACACTGTATGACCTCGCAGTTCCACTCCTAGGTATGTACTCAAGAGAAATGACAACCTGTGTCCACACAAAAGCTTGCACACAAATGTTCATGCAGCAATATGTGGCTATTCCTAATAGCCAAAAAGTGGAAACAACCCAAATGTCCATCACCTTATGAATGGATAAAATATGGTATATGCATACAGTGGAATGAACTAACAAGTGCAGCAACGTGGTTGACATTGAAGAGCACGTGCAAGAATCCAGTCACGAAGGACCCCGTAGCATATGATTCTGTTTATTCGAAATGTGCAGAATAGGGAAATCTATAGAGACAGAAATTAGATTAGTCACTACCATGGGCCAGGGGGTGAAGGGTTAGCGAAAGTGTGTGGAGTTTCTTTTTGGAGGGATGAGAGTGTTTTAAAATTCATGGTGGTAGTGGTGGTTGCCCAATTCTGAATATACTAAAGAACTATCGAATTGTACACTGGAAATGGGTGAGTTGTATAGGATGTGAATTTTATCTCCATGACACTGTTTGTTACCAAAGAAAAAACGGTTTCTACTGAAACCACTAATAAGTTGCAATAGCTCTAAACTACTTACTTTAGATCTGTACGTGCCAAGTCCTATTCTCTCTCTGGGCCCCCTCCCCACCGCTGGAAATGTTGAATCACAAAGTTTAACGTGCTTATCCAAAATGACTGATGTCATGAAAATGGACGGAGAAGACCGGCATGAACGTAGTTCTCCAGCTCCTGTCCTCGCAGGTAACCACCTACACACAGACGGGATGACACCGCCTTGACAGTGTGGCAGTACTTGCACTAGCGAGCGCACGTGGCTTTGACGGGGTGGCCTTGTGAACGCAGACTCCTGAAACAATGCGCGTGCGGTGAACGCAGGAGCCTGTACCCCATACAAAACACACCTCCGAAAAACGCGAGAGTTCAGTAATGGTCCTTAAGAGATGATTTCTGGCATGTGCTGCAGAGGAAAATGGTATCGAACCCACACAATGACCGGTTGTGTGGAGTGGCTCCTCTGTGGGGAATTTTACTGTATTCTCCGAGCCGGAAACCTTGACCCCACCTGCCTGTGAAGTAGCAGCCTGCTTTGTAAAGGGCGCCGATCAAGACGGCGGCTATTATTGAGCTGGGATCCAAACATCTGAAGCTTATCACCAAGCACAATGGTGACGGCTTCCTAGCCACGTTTCTAATTATATTTTTCCCCCTGCTTTTTAGATAAAGGGACAAAGAAATGTGGGACTGACTTTTCAGGGTTTTTCAGGCTGCTCTGAAGTGTTCTTTCTCAGGTGCAGGGCTGTGGTTTCGCACAGCAGCGGTGCTGTGAACAGGGTCTGTTCTTTCTGGCTTGCCCTCTGCGTGCAAGAGCGCGTGGATGTCAGCGACGCATTAGCAGCTGAAATAATTCATTTGTCCTTTCTAATGAATAGTCATAATTTATAATTTGTACTAATCAAAAACCTTTCAGCCACAAAAACTAACAAGCTTTGCAAACATTATCCTCTCACCAGCCTCTGCGGTAAGTGCCTGGCAAGTACGGTTGTCCGCAGTTTGCAGAAGGGCCGAGACAGGGAACACGGCACAGAAATCATTATTGATGTATCTGCGGCTTGAAAGTTCTCCCTCTGCCCCACGTCCTACTACCCTTCCCAGCCTCTGGTAACCACTATTCTACTCTCCCCTTCTACGACATCAACTCTTTTGGCTTCCACGAACGAGTGAGAACATGCACTATTTCTCTTTCCACGCCCGGCTTGTTTCACGTAACATAACGTCCTCTAAGCTCATCCATGTTGTTGTTGACAGCATTTTGTTCTTTTTAAAAACAAAATTAAAAATTAATTTTTAATAGAAACAAAGCTCTATTTCTCTTTCCACTTTTATTCTGTATGTGATATCTAATTACATTTTCTAATTGTAAGATAAAGTACCATTGGTCTAAACAAGTCTGGGAACAAACACAACTAACGTGGTAAGCGTACCCCTGAGCGGTGGTGCAGAAGGGTGCAGGCGTGCCAGAGAGAGCTGCCGGCCTTCTGCTGCTGTGACGACAGCCACCATGTTCGCCAGGGGAATGGCGTGGATCGGTTCCTCTGAGCCATCCTGTCCATTCTGTGACGTCCTCCTCTGTGTCCACTGTGTCCTGGTGCTTGTTTGCAACATCTGAAACACCCTCACCCCCAGCTCTGTGTGTCTAAGTTGCACCCATTGTTCAACGTCCAGTTAGATAGACCCGTCTACGAAATCTTCTCTGCTCTCTTCCCCCGCAGACTGCAAAGCGCCTCCCTGCTTTCCCGTGGCACCAAACGCTTTCTGTCTCACTTTGTTAGTGTTCAAGTGAGTTTCCCCAGAGCAGGCTCAGGGGTCGCATGTCTCTGGGTTTCTCATGCTATTGGTTTAGTGCTGTGCATGGAGCCCAGACCCAAGGCTCACACTGATTGGATTCCTGCCTCGTCAGGCTGGGACAGAGAGAATGAGCAGTGACACTAGGCATGAGAGGACTTTATAGTTAACAAAGCCTCTGTGTGTGTGCACATGTGTGTGTGCGTGTGTGCACATGTGCTCATACATGGTGTAATCCTTACAGTGTGCCTTTTTGGCATTTTTATTATAACTGCCGTGTGGACAAGGAAGCTGAGACTCAGAGAAATTAAGTGATTCATCCAAGTCAAATATTCTCATCGTATTGCCAACGCCCTTGGCACAGTTTCTCAGCACTTCATTGTTGAAACGTTCGATGTGTTCCTCAGGGCATATCTTTGGGCTCCTACATTAATTACTGGCTGTCACCAAAGACCTGCTAATCAAGGCTAAAAGATTCCCAGTATCGATCAAATGACAGCTGAATTTGGATCTGTGGACAGTCACTGGTAGCAATAATTTAGTTGCTCAGCCCCCATGTGTGTAGGGAGAGGGCATGAGATTATGGAATCAAACCTACTGGGCCCTGCCACCTGCTGAATCACCTGAATTAAGCAAATAATTTGACCTCAAGATGCATGCAAACTTCATTTTCAACTTGGTGTATAATTTAGTAGCACCAAGGAGTCATGGTTTCTCAGTGTGCAATACCCTTGTTACTGTGAATCAGGCCATTGAATACGACTGTGTATGTTGTCCTGGCCGCAAGGGTACCATGATCCCTGCTTGGTTTTGCTAACACCTCATAATGCTAGATCATGGCAGGGCAGGAGGTAGTGCCAGTCTAGAACATGGGCTCTAATCAGCCCAAACACATCGGCCCTTTCCTAAGCTTCATATAGTGGAAAAACCAGCTCAAAAGTGTTCACACTGGGGGTCAGGCCAGCCTCTGTAATCAGCAGGTTGGATACAGAAACTAGTGAGTGGTTCACCGCTACCCTAGTTACGTACTTTTACCTGCTAGTTACCTTTGTAGCAGTGAAACCCTCCAGTGGCTCAAAGAATTAATGGGTATAGTTGACTGCTTTCTTGAAGACTTTTCTTGATCAAGTATTCAACCGTGCATAGCACGCCTCCAAGAGCATCATCTCTGAAGGAAGCGTCTGTAGAAAGTATACACCGGAGAATTATAAATTCCCCAGCACGTCTCCCCATGGTGGGCCCCCCAAAACATCGCGAGTGCTCCAATAGTATTTTTTTTCTACTTTTCAATCAATAGGATGCTTTTTAAAGCTTATGTTTCTTGTTGGACACTTTAAGTGACTGATGAGACAAAAGAAAAAAAAAATCCAAGATAAAATGACAGTATAGACACTCCTCAAATCCTATAATGAACTCCACAGGGCATCCAATTTTGATGTATTAGGATTTTTTTTTTATAATGAGTACATTGTTGGAAATCACATTTTCTATCTGTAGGAGCTGGAGATGAAACTGAGCTGACATCTTACCTCTTTGTAGTTAATTAGCAAGAGGAAGGTAGTGTTTTGAATCTTGTATGGGAAAAGGGGAGGTATTTTTCACCCACCCTCTCCCCTTTTTCCTTCAAACACCTGGATCTTTTTGTGTGCTCTTTGATTTGGTTTAACGGTTCGGCAGGGAAAGGATGAGGGAAGTTGAAGAATGGTTATTATTTAATGAAAAAAAAAAATCATTGTAGCTCGCTTATCCCCTCCCTCTTGCCTGTAGGATAAATAAAATAGACTGGGTCTTTTGAGTTTAAAGTGCAGTTCCTTACCTGGACTCAGACTACAGGCAATGCCCATGGTGTAAGACTTGCTTGTATTAATTAACTTTTGTCACCATGGAGCACTCAACACTGAGCACAACGTGTGGAACATTCAGTAAATATTTACTAATAAATAAATAAAACACCGTGTTGGCCCATACAGGAAGGTGTTACAGGTGTGTTAGCTACGTCTAAGATCTTTCCTGGGTAGTGGCCGCGTCCCTCTTAGGACAGGGGGTGAGGTTTGCAGAGAACGCAGTGGTCGGGGCGGAGGGTCGAGCACAGTGAGCCCACCTGGGCACTGGCCGGGAGGCAGGTGAGTGCTTGGTGCTGGCATCCACACAAACACCTGTCCGGATGGAGGCTAAGTGCTGGGAAGACCCAGGATGAGAAATCCTCCAGCCCCTGTGTATTTATTAAGGTCATATCATGTGCCCAGTCCCGGGGACGGCAGAGAAGAGCCACGGTCATGCTTGCTTTTTGTCACGTAGTGAGCTGTGTGTGTGTGGGAAGACTAAGCAAGCACTTGTAAACAGCAAGCACTCAGGTGTTGCACCGCGGGGACTGACCCTGTGTGGAGAAAGAACCCATGGGAGGCTGGACCGGGGGAGGCAAACATCATTGTTTAGGTCCCCTCTGTGTCCCAGCTACTGGACCCTCCCTGCTGCACACGTCACTTCTGCTCCGCACACCCACCCCGTGAGGGACGCGGGGGCCGTGCCTCAGTGGAGGAGCCCAGCTCTGAGCACAGCTGCTCCCGTGGGATGCCCTGGCCGAGCCTGTCCCCTGTGCCACACCTTCTCAAGGTCCCGAACTCAGAGAAGCTGCTGGACAAGGCAGGACCCGAGGGGACCTTAGGGCAGAGGAGGGCTTGGACCGGCGGTGGCGGGAGGTGGCGGGAGCTGCAGGGGGAAGGGAGGAGACCACCAGGGGAGAGTGCGGGAAATGAGGCTGGGGTCGCACCGGTGATGCCCTGGTGGCTGGGCAAGGGCTCCTGTGGGCCCCCGGGCAGAGGACACAGACGACAGGTGCGGAACAGGCAGCAGGGACGGGGTGCATTGGACTGTGGGAAGTTTGGGCTCCCTTCAGTCTCACGAGCTCTGAGCTTTGGCTTACCTGTCAGCAAAATGGACTCATAACATTCACGTCGACAACTTTCCCGGTGGCTGCGGTACCAACATGAGTCCGTGGATCCAGCAGTACGTTGCAGAACATAAAGTGCTGTGTCCAAACTCAGGGGGTTTGTGCCCCTCTCCCTGAGGTTGATAAAGGGCCTCCAAGCATGGGTGTGGCCCCAGGGCAAGGCACAGCTCATTTGCCAGGGAGCTGTGGTTTGAGCCAGCGTGGCCCTCTCTCCCTGGCCCCACCAAGGGCACTCAGCTGACAAGTGGCAGAACCAGGAGGCCAGCTGTGGCTGTCTGGCTCCGGAGGGGCTGCCCCTCTGCACCACCTGCTCAGCGTCTCGCTGGAGCTCTCCGGCTGTCTCTCCTGTCCCATGCACTGGGTAGCCAGCTCCCTGCTCTCTCTCCTCTCCCCACCAGCCCGACGCTCGCAAAAACTAATCACACCAATGTGGAAGAATGAAAGGTAACATTTTCCCCATGAGACGGGAAGCTGTGCTGTAGGACCGTAAAAACTGACCAACTTCTCTTGGGGTTCTCTTTAAAGCACCTGGTTCCATGAATGACTTGGGTTCCACATGGCCAGGTGACCCCAGAATGCCTGATTTTTCTGCTCTCAAAACACGCCCATATGTCCTTCTTGGAAGGAACGGCTGTCCATAATCCACCCGTCTGTGTTCATGTAGGTAAAGGAGCCGCTCTGGGCCTAGGGGGTCAGGCACCGGAGGGAAATGCTCAGAGAGACAGTCACCCTCTCCATTTTCCCTTTCAAGATATTTCTAAGCAACAATGTTAAAGCACCTACAATGCAGCTGTGAATCGTTAACAAGCACGTTTGCACGTCACACCTATGGTGCTATTTGCACGATGTGATGTGAAGACACAGCTCAAAGTATTTTTAAGATGTGGCCTTTTATCTCTGGAAACACAAGAAAGTATTTGCAGGTGGGTGCTGGAATGAAATTAGCCCGGCACACTGGCCAGGTCTTGGAACGCGCGGGCATTTCTGTAAGAGGTTCTGAGTCCTTTAATCCTTTTGATCATTTGCACTGCGTATTTTTACACAGCTTCTTTTACTTCAGAGAAATAAAGTAAAGAGACTTAAAGGTGAGCTGGGCAAGGGCATCTCTGCGCTGTTTGTCGATGCAAATGCATCTTGCATTTGAATGGTGGGAGTTTGTCTTAAACAACCGGGCTTCTCTAAGCCGCTCCACAAATAATATTATATCAGTGCCAGGTTATGTCTGGAGGTGTTTGCTGGTGAGTGGAAATCTTTCCTGTCATGAAACAATAGCCTAACCCTGTACAATTTTCTCAACAGCCTGAGAGCCACTTAGGGCAATGCTGTGATGTCTCATCTGGGCCACAGCCTGTGTGACATTTGCTGTCCCTTGGTGGCTTCAGGCTTCTCCGTTCAGCCTGGCTCAGGGTCACACTCTGAGCTCGAGCTTCACCTCTGGTTAAAACCAGGTTGACTTATGACCAGATCCTGCCACTTACGGCTGTGGAATGTTGTTTGTGAAACACTTGTGGAGAGACCTTGGTTTTCTCATCTGTAAGATGGGGACCATATCTCTCTCTCGCAAAATTGTTGTGAGTCGCGTTTGTGTACCCGTTTCCATAGCAGCGTTATTCACACTAGCTAAAAGGTAGAGGCAACCCAAGTGTCCATTGAGGGATGAATGGATAAACAGAATGTGGGATACACACACACACACGCTGGAATGTATATAATTCAGCCTTAAAAAGGAGGGAAATTTGGACACATGCCACAACATGGACAGACCTTGAGTACATTATGCCAAGTCACAAAAAGACAAATACCGTATAATTCCACTTATATGAGATCCCTAGAGCAGTCAAATTCTCAGAGACAGAAAGTAGAGTGTGGCTTTCAGGGGTCGGGGAGAGAGGGGAGTGGGAGCTTAGTGTTTGATGGATACAGAGTTTCAGATGATGACCGAGTTTGGGAGATGGATGGTGGCAAAGGTTGCACAACATTGTGGATGTACTCAAAACTCCTGACCTACACACTTAAAATGGTTGAGATAGTAAATTTTGTGTTATGTGCATTTTATCACAATAGAAAACAACTGTTGTGAGCAATTAAGTGGCATCAAGTAGGTGAAGCAGGTGGATGTTGTTATTGTTCACTAAGTAGTAACAGCTTTCACTATGGTTCGGATATGGTCTTTTAATGGTTCCGTGATACTTCATCATGTAGTTGTGCCATAATTTGTTTATTTTTTGTTTGACTTGTGTATTTCTTACAGTCCACCACCACCACTGTGATAATGATGGCATGAATGAATTTTTTGTGGGTGTATATATCTTTTCCATTATTTGAGGTTATACTTTTGAGATAGATTCCCTGGATCACTTAATCCAGGTGAATGAGAACCCTTTGTGGCTCTCGATACTCATACTCAATGGTGTTTCAAACCTGACTTAGTAAGTTTACCCCGTCACTGCCCAGGTAAGGGCACCGTTTCACTGTATCCTCGACAGTGCTAGAATGCTTTTATGCAGTTTACAAAATGTAACAAAAGATGGTACGTTAATGTTTTAATATGCATTTACTTTTATTTGTTGGCATTTTGCATGTCTTGTCTTACGTTTATTTCTTCCTGTGTCCATAGCCTGTTTACATGTTTTGCTTATATTTCTAGTGTGGTTTCAGTGCCTTTCATGCCAAATATATCATCATATTTATAAAATATCTTGCCATTTTTATGATTCAGAGAGTTTTAATGCTCTTGTAGTTGAATCATTTAAACATTTCAAATTACAAAATAAGATGTTAAAGTAGACCGAAAGTGGTTTTCAATAACATGATTATTATACTGTATGTTCTTCCCAAACTCTTCACTTTTATTATTTTCATATCTGTTAACATAAAATCTGTTTAGATGCTAACTTGAATTACTGTAGTATTTGAATGAAAACTGTATGGATTAATCAATAATAAATGATTAGTAGAAACAGTTAATAACCCAATATAAATAGGACATGACAAAAATTAGAGCAAAGAAGAAATTAAAATTGCAAACAACCATGAAATGTATTTTTACCTCACTAATAATTCATTCTAAATAAAACAATAGGATACTGTCTTTCAGCTATTAATTGCTAAGGATTAAAAACATTATAATAGTGACTGAGGCTGGCCCTCAAATATGCTGCCAACGGGGAGAGAAAATTGGGCCAACTTTGCTGAAAGGCAGTTTGGAACTATGCATTAAGAGATCTCAAAGTGTTTATAAACATTGATTTAGAAATCTCACTTATATAACTATGGCTTGAGGCAGCCGCAGAAGCATGGAAAAATATTTACATTCATGGAAAAAAATACATTTCAGTCTAATTGCCCAAAGACAGAGAATGATTCAGTAAGTAGCTGGACAACCATCTAATGGAGTGTTATGTAGTCATTATAAATGGTGTTTTCTAAAAATTTCAGTGACATAGGGAAACACTAACAGTATACTGGTATGTAGGAAAAGCCTGCCATAATGATTATAATGGAATGTGTGAGTGTGCGTGTGTGTGTTTGTGTGTGTGTGTGCAGGCAACTGGAATGCACTCAGAAAGAGATGCATAAAAATATTGATAGTGCTTTTGTGGCAGGAGTACAGGTGATTTTTATTTTCTTTTTAATAGTTCCTCAATTTTCTAAGCTTCAAATTTTATTTGCAAATATTGTCTATACAATCAAAACAATTTTAAACATTAACAAATTAAAGATAATAAAGAGATTTCCTTTCTTTTTGGGACCCATGTTCCAAATGTTCCCCTTGCTCTCTTTCCTTTTATGTATTGAATAGAACCCTGGACAAGCTGTCAGAAGGTATTTTTTTTTCAGGTTATGGCCCCCAAATTAACTAGCTATGTGACTTTGGGCAAATCTAACATATTTGTATCTCAGTTTTCTGGTTTGTAAAATGAGGATTTCTGCCTTCTCTGCCTATACTGGACGTTTGTGGTAATTAAAGTGAGATAATGAATATATGGGAAAAGACTTTTGCAAACTAAGGTGCAAGTTCAGGGGATTCCCAAAACTGCCCTCATATTTGATAATTTGCTAGAAGGATACTTATACAGGGAAAGGATACTGCTCAGACTCAGCTACAGAAAGAGATGCATAGGGAAGAGTCTGGGGAGGTTCCAAGTGCTTCTGTTCTGTCACAGATTTGGAAGTATAAACGTCCCAGCACTGATGTGTGATAATATGCAGAGAGTACTGCCAACTAGAGGGGCTTGCCTGAGCTCCAGTGTCCACATTGTGCAGGCATGACTGATCGATTGATTGCCCACATGGTTAAACTCAGACTCCAGGTCGACTGATACCATGTGATCTAAAGCCCCCACCCTAATTCACACGATTGCCCTTCTTGGCACAGCCAGTCCCCTGAGACTTTGTACCTAAGGCTGTTGGGTATAGCTGGCCCCCTCCTAGGATCCAGTGTGGCCAGCTCCTGCCCTAAACAAGACATTTCTATTGGATACGACATAGATTATCTCCCAGGAGCTGAGGGCAAAGGCCAGAGCTCTCTTGGGGCAAGGCCAAATTCTTTACTGCACATAAGTCACTGAAAAGAGGTGGAAAACAAGTTTTAATACAGAGATGATGTTATCGTGAAGGGGTCCATTATTTATTAATACCATGTTGTAAGACTGTAAAATAAGGCATGCATTCCATAGGTACAAATGGTACTGCAAACAGCCACCTCCCTGATCCACAAACCTTCGGGGCCACCTATGAGAAGCGGCCTGATTATAGCAGGTCCTGCACAGGGACCTGTGCTGCAGTGGTTGTTTACCGCAGAGACGAATGAGGCTGGGAAAACGCTCACTGCCCCTCTGGGTATCTGCCTCCGACCCTTGCCTCGGTGCTAACAGCACAGCGAGTACGTCCCTCCATTAACTAATTTATCTAATGTGAACGAGTTATCAGCCTGTTTTTTAAATTTTTTCCAGGTTTCTCTATCTGGCACCATCTCACTGCAGCACAGTTGAGCTCACTGCATGCAGCATGGGGAGATGATAAAAATAAATTGACTCCTTCCCCTTTGCAGGGTTTCAAATCTCGAGCACTATGTCAGGTCGGATCTATACGATTTCATAGGAGTGAGACGGAAAATGAAAACCCATGTTTGTTTTTTCACGAACTCAAAAAACTATATTAGAGCACCATGTAGCAGTCCCCATCGGGAAGCTTGCTAGAGGAGAAGTGTGTGCTTTTCTGGAACAAGAGCCGGCGGCAGAGACTTAGGATGAGCCTGTTAGCTAAAGTCCAACCACGCTTGCCCCCTTCCTTCAGAGGCAAGAGTTCCAGCTTTTGTTCTGTTGGGTTTTTTTTTTTTTTGAGAACAAATACCTTGCAATAAATTTCTGTTGTCCGTAAATTTGGGTTGTACGTTCTGTTTCCTTCAAGGGAAAACTGGCCATGCAGAAGTCGTGCGCGTCGTGTACCAGCCAGAACGCATCAGCTTTGAGGAACTGCTCAAGGTCTTCTGGGAGAATCACGACCCGACCCAAGGTAGAGTGATGAGTGAGCCAGTATTTAATTATCTTACTAATTACAGCTGGGATAATTAGTGTTTGAGCTGCATGGAAGAGATGAACCTTGAAATCACACAGGAGCTCAAGAATATGATTGCAGACGTTTATTGACGGAGGAGAGGAGGGGCCGGGGAGGAAGGGGGTGCGAGAATAAAGGCGCAGCCACGTTCGGCGCCTCTGCCCCCCTTACAGCTGTCAGGGGTGGGACAATTCCCACGGAGGAAGATGCCAGACAATAGAGATCCGTTCACCTTTGATTATTGCATTATTCCTCCTTAATGCAGCCTTTTGTCTACAAAATTAAAGTGTCTCTCCTGTAGCTCCAAAGTTTTCCTGATTTATGGTTCCTTTATGTCTCTGAGTTCAGCTTTTCTCATCTTTTGACGTTATCAGGTTTAATTTTTTCTTAAATGTCTGTGGGTGATAAAAAAAAAAAGCACATAAAGGTAAAATGCGGTATTCAGTAGGTCCACAATGCTCGCGTTCCTTAACTATTTCATTTGTCTTCTTTGCAATTTGAGATTATTAATATATTTGGGCTGTAAACAGTGGCAGTCAGAAATTTTATTTGGGTGCACACACAAGCGAAAAATTCTGTGTTGGCAAATATTATTGTAATATTGGATAATAAAGCAATTTTCAGATATCATCTAACAGCCCCGCTCTGCCAACGTGATCATCTGATATTGTGAAGCGTATGCACTGAAAAGTCCTATATAATAGATGTGATTTTTCACAAACCCTGTTCATTTAGCAATCAGTCTGTTTAACAGAAATGTTTTCCCTCTGGTGTCAGGTTTTTGTGTAGCAGGTATGCGTTGTTGGCGATTTCCTGATGAGTGGATGTGTTTTCCCAAATGTGTAGTGTGCTTCGTGGTGGAATCGTAATATTCCCCAAGGTTGGTGGGTCCTGAGTGCTGGTTCTAAGAACCATCCCGGGCCAGGGTGCTTTGCCAGAGGGCAGAGGTCAGTGATCTAAAATGATCAGTGGAGACTCACGTCGGGAGCCCAGGCAAGCCTGAAGTCAGTCGCACACGAGACAGGTCGCGGCTGTGGCCTGGGGTCTGGCCAATCCTAATGCCATGTCCTGATAGACTCTCAGAATGTCAAAGGGGGTGAAATCTGTCATTGACTTTTCTCTGCTTCCCTCCCTTAAAAATTCTTACCCATCTATCACATCTTCATCAGCACACACCAGTTAACTAGTTTGCTAGAACTGGCCCCTGGGTCTCAGGGGGATAGGACCTTAAAAAAAACCTTAAAGGAACCTGTTCCTCTCCCCGACCCCACACATCAAGTTTGTTTCCACCATGCCTCTGTCCTCACCCGGCCACCTCTCTGGAGGTCTTGGCTCACTGTGTGTATCAATTTGCCAGGGCTGCCGTGACAAAGTACTGCATGACAAAGAAATGCATTGCCTCTCAGTTCTGGGGGCTGGGAGTTCAAGATCAAGGCACCTGAAGTGTTGGTTTCTTCTGAGGCCTCTTTCTGTGGCTGGCAGGTGGCCTCTTCTCCTGGGGTCTCCATGTGATCGTCCCTCTGTACCTGTGTGTGTCCAAGTTTCCTCTTCTTGTAAGGATATCAGTCATCTTGGATTAAGGCCCACCCATGGGAACTCATTGTACCTTAATTACTTCTTTACAAACCCTAGCAAAATACAAATACAGTCACCTTCTGTGGTGCTAGGGGTTAGGACATCAATATGTGAATTTGGAGGGGTTACAATTGAGCCCAAGAGACTGTCCAGTAACGTAATAGCTCTGTCTACTCTTCTTCCACAGGTATTTTGAGTCTAATAGGGCTCATAGACTCGCAGGCTGGAAGAGATTTTTGAGGTCACCTAGTTAGATGTCACACACTAGTGTCTTTGGGCTTAATGTTAAGCAAAAAGACAAAATTGCTAATGGTGGAGTTTGCAGACAATGGAGTTTGATTGTTGAGTGATACATTTTTCCACTGGTATTTTGGACAAATTACACATGTAGGAGGACAATTTTTTTCCCCTTTCATATATCCATTCCTGTTTTGAATAGTCCTGATACTGTCATAAATATTAAATCACAAGATATATGGTCTTCCCACATTATTATTTTTCAGACAGCTCAGTGTAAGGTGCCGTGGTAGCAATCTGTTTTCAAGCCTTGCAAGGTTTCCTATGATCCTTGTGGAAATACGCCCTGCTCTACTGGCTGAGGGGGCGGGTGCATAAGGCAGGCCTGGCCAACCAGAAAGTCTTGTCCCGTTGTCAACAGTGTTTAACCCAAGGATTGGATGTGTGAACCAAGCAGGACCAATTAGGGTCCTTCCCTGGGACTGTTATATGAGAGCAAAAGGTCTTCCTTTGCGGGGCTGCCAGGGTGGTGGCGCTTTGAATGTAGAAAGAGCCCGTCTGTAAGAGAAGCCAGGCAGGAGGATGAGAGAGGGAGCCAGGGAGGGGGCCCTGGGGGCTCTCATTCCTGTAGCTCTTTCTTCTGGGAGCTCCCCTCGTAGCTTTCCGAGCCATGAGACTACTGTGTACTTCCCCCTTTGTTTTTATTAAGCCAGTTTGTTGAGTTTCTATTACGTGAAACAGCAAAAACAACAAAACTCCTAACTAATCTGCACATTCAACCTAAACAATCACTGTGTTCAATATGGTCAGTGACTGTTAGTTAACCGTGTTCCTTTGGCTTTATAAATCTGAGGTCTAAAACCATTTGGTTAACCGTTTTACCATTGATTCAGATGTTGGGTGGAAGCTGCTAAAAATTGTTTCTTTAAGACCTGTTGGTGGTTTCCTTGGTAGTTCAGAATAAAGAATTGTGGTTTAGGATTTTGGATATATGGCCCAGAAACATACCACACCCCCTCTCAATATCTTTAAGCTACTGAGAAAGGCAGTTACTCATTTAGGATGTTTATCTTGTGTCTTCTCTGTTTGCCGGGCGCTCTGTTAGGTGGTACTACACCACCGAGTGGTCTGGAACACGCAGAAATGTCCAGCCTCTTGGTTAATGCACATGAAAAATATATCCCTGTAGGAAAAAAACAGTTAAATTCCAATGTACAGAGATCAAATGAACATACAGTTAGATGCACATAAGACCAAAGACCAAAATATTATAACATGAAATTATTAAAACAAGCATGTGTTAGCACTGGAACATTAAAAGCAAAATAGTTCAGAAGAACTCTGGTATCAGTGGATTTAGTATTCCCAGGGAACCCTGCAGGTCCTAAACGTGCAGCTGTGTGTCATTCTTCTGAGGCCAGATTGTGAAGCCCCCGCTGCCTGAAGGGTGGGCATGTAGCAGGGGACAGCCGGGCTGCAGGAGAACGTGGCCATCGCCACTCTCATCTGACCACACCCTCTAAATTCCCTACTTGAGATTAGGTAGCAACTCTCGTCACATTTCCCAGTGAAAAGTGGCCCTGGCAAGAAAGCCACCAACCAACAGAACAGAGGAGGAGAGTGAAGACGTTGTCGGACGCCTGTGCCTTCTCAGAAAGCAGACGTTTCGGAAGAGAGCAGCGTGTTGGATTTGGTGGCGGCTCTGATCTGGGAAGCGATAGTCCACTCTGGGTGCCTTTAAGAAACAAGAGTAAGTAATTACTAAACCCACTCGAGGACTGCTCTCGTCTGTGCCAGAATCGCTTATCAACAACAAGACAAAACTCGAGTGAAAGTTGAGAAGACGTTGACCTTCCATGTGAGGATGCGCCCCGGAAACAGGGGATTCTCCGCAGAAATCTGACTCAAGAGAAACGTGTTTTGATGAGCACGTCGAAAGATTTTAGTCCCTCATTTGTAGAATCATTAAGGATTTGAAGGGGCTACTTACATTTTTTAGTTACAATTTGCTGCAAGAATTGAAACGTAAAGTCCCCTCTCAGTTAAATCAAATCTTCGTGGCGTGGGCTAAGCAGAGAAAATTCTGCGTGTTCTTCGCTGCTCTGAGGGGCTGAAGCAGCTCCCGCGGCATCGGCCGGGACGGGCAGGTGAAGTTCCCACACACCGTCTGCCGTTTGGAAGGAAGCAAAGCTGGTAAGAGAATGATTGGAAAGTGCAGGCTCTTTAAGATATAGGTGGGGCCAGAGACCTGTCACTCCACAGCCGCTACTCGGGTTGTCCAGAGAGGCGCCACTCAGTGGAGTAGCTGCAGGCGGAGTAGCAGACCCACCAGCATCCTTATACATTTGGCCAGTAAATGGAATTTACTCTGAATTTACCAGTTACCACAAGTCCTCTACTTTTGTCGAAACATTCAGATACTGCCATTTAAGCTCATACGTCCTATTGTGGTTGTCTGTCTTGCTCATGGGACAGATACAGTTCCTCCAGGCTTCTGAGGACAGACCGGCAAGTGCCCCTTCCTGACCAGGTGGTCCCTAGACTCCCACAGTCTCCAGGTGGCACCGCAGAGCCTGAGATTTAGGAGATTTGGGTTCCCATCCCAGCTTGGCAACCTTGGCCAAGAAGTTTACCCAATCTGGACCTCCATTTCTCTCAGCCATGAAACAGGTGTAACACTATCTCTACTGGGCTGTCCTAAGAATTAAATAAAATAATGTGAACATGGCATAAAAAGGGTAAGGTCCCACGTAAATGCTAGGTATCATTGTTATGTCTTTCTCAATACAAGAATATAATTTCACTGGATTTTTATGTTTATTTTTATATTTACATTGCCCTTGATTTCCTTCTGTAGGAAAATATTTACCCTTCATCTACTAACGTGTGGGTTTTCTACCCATGGAGATTCTTTTGTCTCTCGTGCTTGTTGGAGAGAGAGCCCAGCACTGTTTCATTTTGCATTCTGGGATGCTGCTGGGGGCGCTGGCGGATCCTTGGTCAAGTTCGCTGCTGACACAGCAATCGAGAGAAGCAGACCCGGTCCCTGCCTCTCATGCCCAGCCTGTGCCCTAAGTAGCATGCTCTGTGCACGAATAGCACGGTTCAATCCTCCCATTCCTGCACAGGCTGCAGGGCACAGACCGTGTGCCTTGGGCCAGGCCATAAGTACACAAGGCAGAGACCAGTTTTGTCTGACCTCACCCCATAAATCGGACTCCTCAATTGCAACCCATTTCATTCTCCTCGGTCCAGGGGCAAGGGATGGTGACAATTATTAAGCACCTCTTCTGGGCCAGTCTTAGTGACAGATGTTTTATAATTCTAATTTCATTTAATCTTGACTGTGACCCTATGGAGTAGGGATCATTGTCTTCACCGAATGGCAGAGAAGACAGCCTCCCAATCGCGTGTGGTGTGGACGGCAGTGTTTGCACCCAGCTGTGTCCACAGCTCAAGTCTGTTTTCCTTCCCCTGCACTGCAGAGGTCCAGGCTTCTTGCCTGGGAAGACCTGTTCTAAGGACGGACTTTCTTATGGATCCCCCACATGTTAATAGATGTGCCTTTATGTTCAGAAGCAAAGATACTAAAGTGCTACTATGCATTTAATTACACTTTAAACTGAGCGCCCATTTTATTACCCACCACATCAAGTATCTCTGGAAAACTGAAATGCTCGCACACACTGTGCGTTCTGCAACCTCTAGGTCACGCCTGCTGCACGCTGGATGTGCGGGCCTCCCGTGGTAGCTCCGAGCCTTCCCAGGGGACTGTGTGGCCTGGGAACTGTCCCCATGTCCTCCTTCGGGAGCAGCAGCCTTTCTGCAGAGGCCTCTGGCTGAGATGGCAGGTTGAGCCCCCCAAGATCGAGCGGTTTCCCCGCTTGCGTAGTGTCTGGATTTTAGCCGGTGTGCAGCCACCAGTCAAGACTAAATTCCCCGGACTCCTGAGAGCCAAGTGTGGCCGTACATCAGAATTCTAGCTGCCGAGCCTAAGTAGAAGCGAAGGTGTGTCACTTCGGGGTTGTGTGGACGTGGAGGAAGGGGTGTTCTCTTCCACTTCCTCCCTCCTGACACGCCGGTGTGGGGGTGAAGTGTGAGCCGTCATGGCCCATGCGGTCGGGGCCACACCTTGTGCCAACGGAGGTGTAAAGTGGAAGGATCCACCGTCACCGTGCCGGGCTGGACTCTGTAGGCAAGAACTGCCTTGTTTAAATCACTATAAATATTTTGGTTCATTTTAGTTCTTTTTTTTTCTCCTTTTCTACAACAGCTGAACCTATATCCTAACTAACACTTCAACTATAAGCTGGTGAGGAACTCCCAGTCACCCCTCTGAAAACTTAATTAAAATATTCCTTTAATTAAAATGTCTTTAATCAACACTGTCGTTGAAAGTGTGGACTCTGGGGTTAGAGAAGCCGTGGCTTAGTGCCGTGCACGAGCTGTGTGGCCGAGTCTCGTTGCTTTCCGTATCTTCTCGGCCACCCGGGTCCTGTGACAGCCTCTTACCTGGCCCGCCTGCCCTTCCCCCCTCCACAATGACCTGTTGAAAACACGGAACAAGGTGTGTCTCTCTCCTGCTTAAAGCACTGTGCTGGTTGCCCGGTTTCTCTGGGGTGACGTGCAGACTCCGTACGGTGGCCAGCGCGGCCCGGGCTTAGCCGATTGGCGCCCACTTCTCCAGCCCCGGCTCCTGCCACAGTCCCCGGCCAGCCTGCGCCACTGCGTGCCTCTCCTGGAAGACGCAGGCCCTTTTTGCCCCGGGGCCTGTGCCTGCTGCTCCATCTGCCCACGGCTCTTGGGGGACGGCGCCCTCTGTCCTTTAGTCTCAGCTGAAGACGTCCCATCCTCGGAGAGCTCTCCCCGCCCCGCCTGTTTCCCCACCACCGCATGCTCTTTCCTTCCTGACACGCATCTCAAGGTAGAATTATTTGTCAGTTTACCTGTTTCTTGTTTATTCTCTGACCCCTCGAGGCGGTAAGTGTCGGATTAAGCGTTTTCTTGTTGAACAAGCGAACGAGCCTTGTTTCTGCATCTGGGAGACAGTCCCTACCCGCCAGGCGTGTGTCGGGATGGGCAAGGGAATGTCGCCCGTGGTGCCTGGTGTAGAGTCGGCCTCGGTGTCTGGCGGCTCTTGTACTCACGCCGCCTGTGGAGGAGCCACGTCCACCAGCTGCCGTTTGTTTGTCTTGTTCCTTCGTGAGTCCCAGCATCTCTCTGTCATTTCTCCCCGGCTCATGCTCTGATTACCCCTGATGGTTTCCTGTTGGTTCAAACCCTTTATCCTCAATCAACTCCTCATCAGCCCTCTCCCTCCCGCACCCACCCTGCCCCTCCAACACCACACTCCTTTTTGTCCTCAGGAGGCTTGGCCTGGCTTGCCCGGGGGCCGCACTGCCTGTGCTGTTTCCTGGGGCCCCGGCCGGCACACCCCGGCTGGCTGTCTTAGCGCCCAGAGCCATGAGTAGGGACTGACCATGTGGGGCTCCTCAGCCCATGCTTGGAACTAGAGAACCTCCAAGGACTCCTCCCTGTCCCATGCCCTTGGGCCCCACATGCCCCCCAACCAGACACACATACTCACCGTGAAGCACTGCTCTGGCCGCATTGTTTCCAGAAGGTCCCCAGAGACAGGGGAGGGGTGGGTCCCTTCCATCCCCAGCAGGTTTGCCCGTCTCTTCCCAGGGCACTCTGGAGCAGAGAGAACCCCCATGCTGTCTTCTGGGAAACATTAATTGGCGGGAGAAAAATCCTAGTCTCCTTCTGTTTCCCATCAACTTGGCAATTAAGTACTGGTGTTCATAAATTTGAACTTGCCAAATTAATATCTGAACTTGGTTGTGCTGACCCTTTTAAGTTAGGTTTTTTTAAAAAAAAATAAGTCACCAGTTTTGAAGGACTATCCTTTTTTTAGACCATGTACAAGGAATCTATCATCTGCAAATAATTAGACAGTGGGAATTATATTGTATTGCTAATGAGCAGATGTGCATACTGATAGTGGGGAACAGCTGCACAAATATAAAATGCAAAAACGACCCAAACCCAGCATTATGAATTCTGAAAGGGGTTGCATTCTTTTAGGAATTTCAGAAGCCGAGAAAAATGAAACAAAGAATTTAACTGATATTTTTCTTTATTAATTGTTCTTTCAGTCCTACTTTTCCTTGCATAACATTATCATACATGTATATTGCATCTTTGCTGTTTGCAGAAGTGTTATTTGCACTTTCAAACCCCTCTCATATAAGGCTGCAGAGCTTATAGTTAACATCTTTCCTTTGCCTTTCTCATGTCATTAGGGTTTTGTGGCTCCAAACTGAATGAAAGACTTACCGGGGGTCTTTTCTGGGCTGAGCATGGTACTTAGCTGCTTACGTGTACATAATCCCATTTGATCTTTAAAGTAACCTGTGAACCTTAGACCCTTTTTACAGATAAACAAACAGGCCCAGAGATGTGAAGTGACTTGGCACAAGCCAGTTAGTACATTATGTCACAGAGCTGGAATTTGGACCTAAGGGCTCAGTTCTAAGCCTGTGTTCTTCCATTGCGTGGCACACGACCCCACGTTATTATACAACGCTATTAGCGTGCAGAAAACATGACCCACCGCAGCTGGAAACAGCAGCACATTATCCAGTGATCTTGAACCCCTTGTGGTGTTCATTATCCTTTTATAATCCTGTTAGGGATTTGCAAGATGAGGAATCAGGCTTTTGAAAACTTTCAGCCAGGAGGAATTTCACATATGTTAGATAGTAATGGTTAGGTCATTTAGAATTTGAATAAATTTCTTTGAAATGATATAAAAGTCAATAAAAAGACGTGAAGTCAGAAGAATTACTCTACTTCACATAAAAGAGTACTAAATTAGATAAGAGAAAAATCAGAGCTGATACATTGGCAGGAGCTAGAATTTCCAGGTTCCAGGAATGGCAGGCTAGGTTATTCAGACCAACTTTCTCACCGGGAGCAACTCAAAATGTTGCATAAAATATAAAAAAAAGTATTGAAATCATCATGTCAAAGAGCTGACAAAATTGTTGGGAATTACCAGGTTGAGATGGAAGGGAGCACAGTAAACCAGACAGGTACGCAGAGGATTAGTGATACCTTTGTTATGAGCAAATTTGCAAATCCCAGAAAATATGAGTTTTGAGAGGCTGATGAAGGCTATAGAGAGCGTGACTGACACAATTAGAGCACTTGACCTGATGGACGTAGAGAACACTGTCCCCTACACCTGGGAGGGCACGTCCTTCTCAGTTGCACACGGAACATACACTAGGCCGTGAAAGGCTCAGTATGTTTCAAAGGGATTAAAATCATGTAGATCATGTTTCTCTCATCACAATGCAATTATGCTAGAAATCAGTAGCAAAAAGATATCTAGAAAATCCCCTTATGTTAGAAAATTTAAAAATTTCTAAGTATCCTATTTATCAAAGATAAATCATGATGGGAATTAGGAAATATTTGGAATCAAATGATAATTAAAATACTGCACATCCAAACTCGTAAGGCATATATAGCTAACTCAGTTCTTAGAGGGAAGCACAGAGCCTTCCATTCATATGTGAGATGAGAAGAAAGGCCAGGCCAAGCATCCGTCTCAGGAACGTAGAAAGTCAGCAACAAAATAAACCCAAGCAGTGTAGAATAAGGAAATAATAAAGAGAAGATATAAAAGAAATGGGAAGCAAACATGCAGTAGAAAGGATCAAAAAAAGCCAAGAGTTGATCTTTCAATATGGCCATAAAATTGATAAAACTTTGGGAAATTGATCAAGGAAAAGGTGAGAAGGTACAAATGTCCAATTTCAGGAATACAAAATGGGATGTCACTACAGATGCAGGAGACTTTACAGATACTAGGAGGGCATTATAAGTAACTTTATGTCAATAAATTTGAAAAGTTAGATAAAGAAATTCTTTAAAAATATAGCTTAGGAAAACTAAATAGACTGTGATCATTAAAGAAATTGAATCACCATTTAAAAAGCTTGTCATAAAGAAACCACTATGTTCAGATGGCTTCATCAGTGAGTTCTACCAACATTTAAGGAAGAAATAATTGCAACCTTCCATGTTGTATTCCAGAGATTAGAGAGAGATGCAGTTCATCTTATGATCCTTGCGTAATGTTGATACCAAAACTCGACGATGTAAGCAAAGAGAATTATAGGACAATCTTACTCATAACCGCATATGCAGAAATCAGAATTAGCAAACTGAATTTAATAGTACAGAAGAAGATAATACATCATGACCAATGTAGGTTCCTCCAAGGAATACAAGCTTGGTTTAGCAGTTCAGTATTAACTCATGTAATTAACCACTTTAGCAGATTTTAGAAAAACATATATGATTATTGAAATAGATGCAGAAAATATATTGAATGTAATTCAGTATTCATAAATGATAATAAAAAACACATTTAAAAGATGACTTTGTTAATTTGATAAAGAGTATCTGGCCGGGCATGGTGGCTCACGCCTGTAATCCTAGCTCTTTGGGAGGCCAAGGCGGGAGGATTGCTTGAGACCAGGAGTTCAAGACCAGTCTGAGCAAGAGCGAGACCCTGTCTCTACAAAAAATAGAAAAATTAGCCGGGTGCAATGGTGAATGCCTATAGTCCCAGCTACTCGGGAGGCTGAGGCAGGAGGATCGCTTGAGCCCAGGAGTTTGACATTGCAGTGAGCTATGATGAGGCCACTGCATTCCAGCTTGGGTGACAGAGTAAAGAGTATGTACAAAAGCCTACAGCAGGCGTCATACTTAATAGTGAAACATTGATACAACAATGTCACTAATCAGCATTGTATCGAGGGGTCCCAGCTCATGCAGGAAGTCAAGGAAAGAAGCAAGTGTGTAATGACTGAAAAACACGGCAGATGCCTATTCACCCCTCCCCAGCCAGACATTTCCCATCCTCCCTTGCAGTGGCCACATGACAGAGTTCCAGCCAATGGAACGAGGCAGAAATGACATATGCTGCTTCCCAAACCTGGCCCATAAAAACCTCCTGCATGATCTGTGAACTTTTCTCTTTACATTCAATCTGCTGCTAAATGTCAAAGCCAAGGGAAACCTTGGAAGCAACATGTTGGAGATGGTTAAGCCATTGTCAGCCTGAAGAGTTCACGAAGCAGAACTGTTACCAACTCCTTTTCGCTAATTGGACTCTGCATGATTAAGAAAGAAACTTATGTTAAGTTCAGTCACTGGAATCTCAGGGTTTATTTATTTACCAGGAATTGGTACCTTGAAGTCGAGTGCTACCAACAAAACTAAAAAAAACGTGGCATTGACTTAAGTGGTTGGGCAGCTGGAGGGTCCAATATTATGTCTTGGTTATGGTTTGTGAACACATCAATTTTCCCCAAATTGTTTTATAAATTCAGTGCAAACCCGGATGAAATCACAACAGTTATTTGTTGTTGTTGTTTCTGCTCTTTTTGTGTTCTTAACAACTAATTTTGACATTCATAAGGAAATGCAGAAGTCCGAGAACAGGAAAGATGCTGCTGCATAAGAACAAGAAGATGAGAGGAATTATTCTTGCAGATATCAAGAGTCATTTTAAAACTACAGCTATTAAGACAATGTGAATTTGATGTAGGGACAGATGCATGGACCAGTGCAATAGAACAGAGAACCCAGAAGCATACTCGTGTCTGGATATGACAGGTGATACAGTTGGCATTTCATAGTAGGGGGAAAAGAGTGACTTTTTCACCAATAGTGATAAGATGATATTCTTATAGTAAAAAATTTAATTGGATTTCTCCCTCACACCGTACACAAAAATCAATTCCAAGTAGATTAAAGACCTGAATGTGAAAGGCAAATGTGCAAAACTTTAAGTAGATAATATCATTATGACTTTAGGTTTGGGAAGAATTTCCTAAACAAGACACAAAAAACACTAATCCATAGAGGAAAAATATTTGATAAATTCAACTATATTAAACTCACAACTTTGGTTAATCAAAAAACATCATAAAGAAACTGCCAAGAACAAGAAGATTGTATTTGATAAAGGATTAGTATTCAGAATATTAAAAAAATATTAAAAATATATACGGTAGATTTCTTTTAGGAAAAAAAGACAAGCTGCTAATAGAAAAATGAGGAAAGTACTTGAATAACAGTGAAGAAACATGAAATGATAATGTCATTATTAATCAGGGCAAATGCAAATTTAGATCAAATGAGATTCTATTACATACCAAGCAGACTGACAAAAAGTAAAAAGTCTGACCGTAGCAGACTTTAACGAATTGGCAAACATTTAGAGCTCCAGAAACTCTTGTGCAGTGATGCGGGTTAGTAAATTGGTACAACTACTCTGGAAAAATGGGTCAGCGTGTCGTTAAGTTGAAGATATGCAAACCCTATAAGCCAACAGTTCTATTTCTGAGTATGTGCTCAAGAGAAACTCATGCATATGTGTAACAGAAAATATGTCAAGAATGTTCTTTGCATGCATTGAATGTTTCTTGCAGAACATTCTTGACATGTACTCTGTTACACATATGCATGCATGTATTCTGTTATGCATACATGTGTTTTGTTATGCGTAAGGTGGTGATGTTCACCAACAGGAGAACGTGTAAATACTTCATGGTTTATTCATGCAGTGAGATATTATAAAGCCGTGAAAATGAAGACAGTGGAAGGAGCTCATGAGCATGGTAGTAAGTGAAAGATTCAAACCACAGTATGATTTCACTTACATAAATTTCAAAAGCAGACCAAACTAAACTATGTTTTTTCAGGATGTGTCTGTGTGCTGAGGAAATTGTCAGAAAAACCAACTGGAGAGAGGGAGGGCATTGTCCTCTGTGAGGCCACACAGAAGGGGGGCTGGCAGCGCTCTGCTTCTCAGCATTGCTGATGGTCATATGAGTGTTCACTTTATATTAAATAATTATAATCACATTATATAATATGTTACCTATAACAAAGTAATACTAAAGTGGACACTTTAATAACTATGCATTTATGTTATATGTACTTTTGTACATTTATGTTTTATGTATTTTTCTGTAAGCAAATCTGGAACCTACAAAGGCATAATACGTTGATTGCTACTTTTGCTCATAATGTGACCAATATCCGTGATGAAGGACTAGCTCCATGCATGTGCACGCACACGTACCCTTCGTACTGATTCAAATGTACACATTTTGTAAATCTCATTTGCATGCCTGATGTTTTGTAGTGAGGAACTGTGGCTGACTCATTGCCGTAAAACTTTAAGAATCAGATTGAAAATGGTGACATAACAATTTGAATATTTTGAAAGTTTCCTTATACTTTCATTATTTGGCCAAACTTGGGAGTTTGGAGCATAAACAGATATAGAGTCCCAGAAGATATTCTAGGAGACATATAATAATTAAAGTATTTCCCCTTTGGCCAGTCATCAATAGAATTTCCCTTTTATACAAGCAAAATCCACACTAAGATAACTTTTTACCTTTTAGGAAGAAATCACCACCTCTTTTCAAAATAATTTATTTATGAGTATAGAAGTAATGCCTGCTCATTACTGAAAATCAAAACCTTTCTTTTTGTTTTTAGACACCGAGTGAATATTTGGCACCTCTATTAGATAGCAATATTCTTTTATCTCTCTTGAGATGCATCACATGAAAAAACTACAGAGAACACTGTGAGAATGATAGTGACGACAGGGTCTTTCCTTTTAGAAGAGAGCCACGTAATATCTTTCATAGTCCACTACATTTCACTTTTTTTTACTTAAATTACATATTATTTACAAATTGGAATAATATTGGGTAAGATCATGGACTTTGGAGTTCTGGTTCCAGATGCGACACTGGCCTTGTCCAGGCTCCTAACCTCTTTCTGAGTGTTAGTCTCGCTTTCTGGGAACTGGGTTTGATAGTCACACTCCAGGTACTTGCAGAATTGGGATAACATAAGTAAAGCCCAGTGCCTGGCACACGGTGTGGGCTCTAGGATCTTTGGCTGTTTTGATAACTTCTCTCCCTCCCTCCCTTCCGTCCTTTTGATGAAACAAGGGCTGTCCATTCATTTATTCAATGTTTTAAATTTAAAATGGGCCATCAGTTGAAACTGACAGAGTTGACTTTTCAGTGAGGTAAAGTAAGGTCATTCCATATTAATAAGGCTTGTCTCAAACACCTGAGGGAAGGGCCAGGTGCGCCAGGAAGGCTCACGTGGGCGGTAACAAGTGCCACCCGTCACTGTCAGGGATGCAGGCTCGTCTGCTGTGGGAGGTCGCAGGGCACCGCAGCGTCCTTTCCCTCGGGGACCCTATTTTCCAGCAGAAGGCAGGAGGCCTCCCCGCTGAGGCCATCATCCTGGACCACTGCCAGGTGCAGGTGGCCTTTTGCTGCAGCAGACTGTGGTTTGGGATCATTTTTTTTCTTAGCAACAGTCTGTAGAAGGTGGAGTTCATGCTGTTGGGAGCCACTCTATATTTGCAACCAGCGTGGATAGTCCTGCTAATGAGTCTGCTCCTTTGAAGTTCCCTAAAGTAGGGGTAGTAATTTCAGACCCTTAGGAATATGTCCCTACTTGCCCTGGTGTTCACTGTCAGCTGGTCACTCCTGGGACCCCACAAAGTGATCACCTAGCACCACCCCACAGCGTGAACTTTCCTTTAAAATCCCCGTGTTCGTGTCTCCAATCAGGATGGATAAACTCGTCCCCTGTGCTTCAGTATGGATTAAGCATTTCTCTGTTTTCTAGTGGTTTCTCCAGCTCTGCTGAGACGGACAGAAATCCTAGAGCACTCTCAGGGTGGTTTGTCCCTTTAAAATCTTCTTTGGAGAAGGTGGATGGAGAAATCTCAAACAGTTGGTAGATGCCAGGAGGTCAGTCCTCATGAAGAATGCCCCAAGGCCCAGTCCTCATTAATCAGTTTATAGAGTATTATGGGAGAATTTTAAGCACAAGATGTTGTTTCTGAGCCAGCAATTCTCCGTTCACCCCCCACAGCAAGCCCACTGCTTGCTTTCCTGGGACGTGCAAACAGCCAAACAGTGTCCATAATTTATCCTCTTAGTTTTTCCAAAGCCGAATGGAGGGCACAGTGAACTTTGCAGTATCTGTTGAGACTGTGTAGAAGAGAGTTCTGGGTCGTTGAAGATTGACTCGGCCAACGTTCTGCAGAATTCTGCAGCTCCCGCGAGTCTGATCTTTCCATGCATCTCTGGGCCCAGGTGTGACTTGTCAAGTGTGGCCTCACGCTCAAGTGACCAGCTTCGTGTCCCACCAGACCCCTTGCGGGACCCGGTCCTGCCTCTCCGCAGTCCTCAGAACATGCCAAGCTCGTTCCTATTTCCCCGCACCTCACACGCCACATCCAGGAGCCCTTGGTCCCATTGTCTTCCATTGTTTTGCTGTAACTATTTGTGCACCAATTTGGAAAGGAGAAAGCGCGCTGGTGTCAGGTGGATTGAGGTTTAAATCATAGGACGGCCATTTACCCTCTGTGTGACCTCACTTAATGTCAGGTGGCAGGTCACTTAATGTCTCTGATCCATAATTTCCTTTTGGTCCAAGAGGGCTATGACTGTCTCCGTTGCAGGACTCACGTGAGGACTAAATAAGGAGTGACGCCCAGGACCTAGCACAGCCGAGTGCAGTGTCGAGCTCCCGCCCTCCCTCGTCCGGGTTATTTCTGGAGATCAAGGATTGTGACCTAATTCTTCTGTGGCCTCCACAGTGTTGAGTACACAGTTGGCACTGGATGAGTTCTTCTTACTGGAGAGAATATATTTGTTTGCAGAAGAAGGAAAGACATCTTGGGGTTATTCTGTCTCTCGATGACATTTTTCTGTCCTTTCTCAAAATATAATTTTGGCTAATTTTGCCCTTTGCAGAACAGCCTCATAAAGCCCATTTAAGTCAATTTATGGCAGTCGAGTATTCCGTTTGTTTCTTGATTCAGGGAGGAGACAAACAGGGCCGCGTCTTGTTTTTGCAGCAGCTCCTCGATGCTGGTTTTCTGTCCGGGTTTTACCCTGTGGAGCACCCAGGCGTTTTTCCCGGTGAACCGTCTTTCTCATCCGGGCTTCAGGCTCGCTGCTGAAGTGCTCGTGTTCCTGAGAAGCGGGGCCGCCGGGCTCTGACACAGCTGCCGCCCCCGTTGCAGCTGCTCTTGCAAGCAGTTCCAGCGCCTCCCCCGTCCCAGCAGGCATCGCGCTGTTCCCTGGTCCTACCTGTGTTCTGCCTCCTGACGGGCATCTCTCCCCTCAGTGCCCACCTGCTGCTCCTCCAGGACAAGAGCTGCAGCCTCGATAGAGCCTTCCAGAACTGGGCCCCTTCCCCCACTGGTCACCTGAACTTACCCACTCCCCTCTTTGACCTAATACCTGGTTATCTTACTGGTCTCTGTTTCCCCTTACTGTACTTGGAGGGTGACGGGTTGAAAAATGATCCTGTGTCTCTGTGTCTTGTTTCTAAATCCCTGGACATGGTCCATTTGACCACGACACGGGGACCTACAGGGGCTCCACGGTAAGGCTGCGGCCGTTTCACTGTGCAGACTCGCTCGCTCGCTCAGAAATGGAACGCCACCCACACTTGAGCCGCTGGGACAGGTGGACAGTGCGCTGTGCTGCCGTACGCCCCAGGTTTCCCTTTGACCAGGTGGACGACCCCAGTCGCAGGTGTAGGACTCCCGCATGCCAGGCACTGTGCCAGGCGCTTATACACATTATCCCATTTCGCCATCGTCCACACAGGGTGTTGCATTAGGATCCAAGGAAATGATACGCATTGCAGTATGTCCCATGTGATAGCTGGAGTGGGTTCTTAAATATTTGCATATAAAGATACATATTTATAGAGCATCTAGTATGATCCATTGATTTATCCAATGATAAACTGACCTAAGTTCAAAGATGTTTGTTATAATTAAAACAGGCAAATCAAAACAGATACATTCCACGCTTGTTTAAAGAAGGCCATGTCGAGATAAAATTAAAACAAGCCCTTAGCTGCACGTCAGTCCTAAAGACCAGACAAGAAAAGCGTCAGAACCCACCTCGGCATCTTGCCCAGGTGGGCCTGGCACTGTCGCCCGGGGACCCCGGTAATCTCTCTGTTTCCCGCTCTCCCAGGCATGCGCCAGGGCAACGACCACGGCACGCAGTACCGCTCAGCCATCTACGCGACCTCGGCCCAGCAGATGGAGGTGGCCCTGCGGTCCCGGGACGACTACCAGAAGGTAGGGGCCGCCGTGACTCGGGCCTCGTCCCGACTTCACCGGGGAGCCTGGTTCCTTTTACCTCGCGTTGTGTTCTGTTTGCTCAACTGTTAGAAATTTCTCTTGGCCTCTTGGAGTAGACAGAAGACCCACTGTGCCTGATCGACGTGCTACGTGCGATTTTAAGAGCAGGCCCCTGTGCGTTTCTCTTTAAAATCAGCTTATCCATTTGAATATGTCACTTGTGAAAATACAGTCTCTGTCCCTGTCTCTCTCTCTCTGAATCTCTCTCTTTTCTTCTTCTCTCTGGATTAGTTTGCTCGGGCCACCAAGACAAAACACCCCAGGCTGGGCAGTTTACTGTCTCTCAGGTCTGGAGGCTGAAGTCCAAGATCAAGGTGTGGGCAGGGCTGGCTCCGTCGTAGGCTGTGTGGGAAGGGTCTGCCCCAGGCCTCTCTCCGCGGCTGTCCGTGGCCGTCTGCTCCCTGTGCCTGTTCACATCATCTTCCCTTTCTGTGTGTCTGTTTCTGTGTCCCAATCTCTCCAGTCACATTATTCGATCAGGGCTAACTCTAATCCAATCTGTGAAGCCCCATCTCCAAGTCAGGTCACCTTCCAAAGAGTTAGGACCCGACATATCTTTTTGTGGGGGTCAAAATTCAACCACAATCCTCGCCCTCTTGCCAGTAGCAGTAAATTGAATTATAATAAAAATACGTCTCAGAGATGTATACATCATATCACAAAATAATTATTTTCACTATTAACTTTTATTGAAATTTTAAAACCTCCCTTAACAGAGATTTAGTTCTTTTAAAAAGAACTTGATGTTGCTTTCGTTTTTGGATTGTGGTAATGCGTACATTTTAATCATCATTATATTTTCTGATGTGGATTCACTCCTGACTGTAGAGCTAGCAGCTACTAGAATGCTGATCTGGTCTAGAATGATGCAAAAAGTCTAGCACGCCGCAGCCCCAGGAATGTGTGGCTTCTCCACTCGTTCCATGTGGGGGCAGAGAGGTGGCATCTGGGGCAGAGGTGTGTCCACCAGTGAGCAAGTAGCAGGACTCGGCTCATGGTCACTTCAACTCTGAAGGGCTGAGAGGGTCGAGGGAGGTGCTGATGGAGCCTGTTGGTGTGATGTCTGCTTGGCTGGTGTGTAGTCTCCTGTCCTTGAGTATGGGCTGGATTTAGTGACTCACTTCTGATGAATGACAGAGTGATGGGATGTCACTCTAGATTAGGCTAATAAAAGATTGTGGCTCCCACGTGGGTATCTTTCTCTCTCTCTCTCTCTCTCTCTCTCTCTCTCTCTCTCTTTCTGGGATCACTTGTCCTAGGGGAAGCCAGCTGCCACGTCATGAGACAGCCCCGTGTAAAGGCTCATGTGGCAAGGGGCGAAGGCCTGCCAAGAACCACGTGGGCGGGCATGGAAGCCCCCCAACCCCAGTCCAGCCTTCAGATGGGACCACAGCCCTGGCTGACAGTTTGATCAAAGCCTCATGGAAGACCTTGAGCCAGAGGCACCCAGCTAAGCTGTGCCACAGATACCACGAGATAATAAATGTGTGTTCTTTTAAGCTGCTAAATTTTGGAGTAATTTGAATATACTCTTATTTCCGTTCTTGAAAGCTTTTACCTTTAAATTATCCTTTCTCTTACCCCTTTCATCCTGGCTTTTTGACAGTGGTGGGCTTATCTGGGCACTGGTGGTGGTGGTTACACATGTAGCCTCTGGCATCAAATTGTCTCGATTCTCATGTCATCTGTGTAACTTATCTTCAGGTGCCTGACGCTTAGAAAGCCACCTGTCTTATTGAACTCAAGTAAATCTATGAGGATGAGGGGGGCCCCATTATCCCCATTTTTCCAATGCTCAGAGACATAGGGCAACAGCCGTAGAATAGCTGGCATTAAAGAGAAGACAGACTGGACACAGAGAGATGAGTGGGCAGCTGCCACGGGACTCTAGGCCAGAAACGATGGGAGCTTTGCCTGGGATGGTACAAGTGTGCCTGGGATGAAGGGATGCATAGGAAGCGTAACGGATGGAACTTGGAACCTCATGGGAGGTGGACCATCAATGAGAGGGATGGGTCCGGGGTGACCTACAGGTTTCTGGCTGGTGACTTTCTTTACCAAGGTGTAGAGGAGCACAGGCAGATGTGTGGGGAAGGTAAGTTTTGGAAATGGAGTTTGAGGATGATATGGGCATCCACGTGGCTGTTGGGAGGAGACACAGGCTGTTCCTGCCTCGTTGGGACTGTTCACTGGGTTAATATTCAGGAAGCACAGGGCCTAGCATATAGTAAGTGCCCGATAAACAGGAGCCCTTACTCTCATTGGGAGTGGCCAACTTATACTGAGTCAGTGCAACCCCAGTTACTGAGAAGATCACTTGGGAGAAGTGGCGAGATGAGAGGAGAAGGCTTGGTACCTGAGGATCACTTACGGTTGAGAGATGGGTAGAGGAACCCACACCAGGCAAGACGCCACACGGGGCCCCGTAAAGGACCCACCCCAACCAAGAACTTAAAAAGGAGTTCGATTTGGTTTCATCCCAGTATGTTTAATTATAAAGGCAATGTTTGTAATTCATGCTAGAAGTCCCGTCTGATCGATGCTATCTATAAAGCGCCTAATGCAATGACTCGTAATCCCCCAGGGCACCAACAGTAATGCTGAGCAGCTCTGGAAGCATGTTAACCTCCCTCTACAATATCTTGAAACCAGATGCTATCCTGGTGTTCACAGGGGAGGCTTCAAGTTCAAAAGGGCATGGCCTTCCCCGTGACGACTGAGAGGCCTGCTTAGCCCTCGTCTTCCAGTTTCCATCCCAGTACCGTTTCTGCCTTTGGCTTGGAACAGAACCCATGTTGGTTTTAGATAACCGATATCCATAGGAGATAAAACTTAGGTACTAGATAATTAATTAATTAGCTGCTTTAATCATTTCTCCATTATTTTAGATTTTTGAAATGTTAATCTTACATTCTAGATAGTTCTAACAAAATGCTTTTTGGGTATTCTATACCTAAGCATATGAGAATTAAATACGTATATACATACATCTATTTTTTTATTGGCTTTTAAAAGTAGGATATTTATTTTTTTTTCATAAAGATTGGGGATTCCTATGCCTCCAACATCCAGATATACATTGCTGTTCACATAACCACATACAGCTACTTTATCACCAGCTCAGAGAACAAATACTGTCCCATCTCTTTTATGGTATCACATAAATAAAACCGGCCCTCGATTCCACCGGGAGATGAGTTGAAGTCGGGTGTTTCTGTCCCAGCTAATTGACTGAAACCCAGAGAGCCAAGACTCTAGGCCGGCACTTCCCGCACCGCTCGCCCTCCGCCAGGGTAGCAGTGGTCTCCTCTGGCCACATGTGGCTACTGAGCACTCGAAATATGAGCCTGTATGATGGAGGAAGAGAATATTTTATTTTAATTAATTTAAATTGACATTTGAATAGCCACATGTGGCTAGTGGCTTCCCTATCAGATAGCACAGCGGTTCCTTGGGGGCGATTGTGGGTGTGTGCGCCGCACCGTGGGGGCTGGGGCACATCATCCTGGCTTCCTGGGCCTCCACCCTCGCCGTGGCTTATCGCAAGGGCAGGGGACGGCCATGGAGCACGGTCCCCGTGCCCATCGGAGGTGCTGCAGCAGGAACTGCTCCCTCTTTTCCCTTTCTGGACAAGTCATTTCCTTCTCAAGAACCAAAGCGTCTCATTGTGTACCCCATCCTGGTGAGCAGGAGGGCTCACCCGGCCCTGTGCACAGCAGGTGACCCGTGGTTTTTATCTTAGCCTGGGCCCCACAGACAGCAGAGCCCGAGCCGAAAGCTTGTGTGTGGGGACGCACGGGGGCGCGTGGTGCCAGGGAGCAGGAGTAAGGAAGGGGCAGGGGGAGTGGGAGAAAAGGAGGAGGACCCAGTACGAGGTGGCCTCTGCTACCAGTAACAAGTTGTTGGAGCCTTATGACACGACCTGTCACCCCAGGGACAAGGAGGCATTTTGCCCTTGGATGTCGTCTGGGCTCTGGGTTGCACACGTGCAGGCTCCGGGGACCGTGTGCCGGGCAGGACAAGGGACGCACGTGGTGTGAGTGTGGGCCGAGGCGCTGGAGGTGGGCGTGAGAGCCCGCACGGCCCTGGGCCCTGCGCTGGGGCTGGCGTCCGCGGCAGGTGAGGCCACGAGGATTGGAGGTGGCGTGTGGGTGCTGGCTGCGGTGCGGCTGTGTGAACGCTGCTGCCACCACTGTCCCCAAGGCGTCCTTCCCAGCCCCAGTCCAGGGAAGGCAGCTGACAGCAGTGGCTCAAGGATGATTTGCCACAATCAGGTGACTCTCTGGCACCTTTTAGAGCAGAGAAAGAAAAACACAAGTTTGATTTCCGGCAGGGCATCCTGCTACAATCATATAGTGATATAATATGTAGTTTATATAACATGTTTGTATATATGGTGTGTATATATATAATAATGGTAATAATAATGGAACAACAATAACAGTACCGAGTACTTATTACATGCTAATTACTGTTTTAAGCATTTTACTGATAAAATTAGTAAATCTTTGACTATGTTTATATCCATACATAGCTATAATAGGTATGTTTAGATATAGGTGTGTATCTCTCTGTGTCTTTATATAAAATTGTATGCATTCATGTATTTCTGAGGCCTTTGTTTTAGTTTTAAAACAGGTATGAATTTCTAACCGTTCATTCAATTGGTATTATTGATAATACACACACATGCACACATAAGAAATCAATAATTTGCTATGCCCTCAAGAGGTGATATTATCAGATTTTATACCATAAAGAAGTTGATCTGTGCTTTTACATTAACCTTAAAAAGTAATGTGGGGCTGGGTGCGGTGGCTCACATCTGTAATCACAGCACTTTGGGAGGCTGAGGCAGGAGAATCACTTGAGGCCAGGAGTTTGAGACCAGCCTGGGCAACACAGCAAGACCCCGTCTCTAAAAAAAAAAATTTTAAACAATTAGCTGGGCATGATGACACGCACCTGTAGTCCCAACTACTTGGGAGACTGAGGCAGGAGTATCCCTTCAGCCCAGGAGTTGGAGGCAGCAGTGAGCTATGATGATGTCACTGTATTCCAGCCTGCGTGATAGAGCAAGACCCTACCTTTAATGGAAAAAAAAAAAAAAAAAGGTAATATGGTTTCTACTAGAGTCTACAAAATAAGGGGAGATTCAGATCTCACCAATTCCTTTAACCACTGATGGAAGGAGAGTGGGGAGCTGAGGAGGTGACCCTGGAAACTGTTCTCCAGTGTTTTATATCTAGGGTGACCTTGAACAAACTCCTGAAACAACAGAGGTGTTTAATCTAGGGAGAGTCATTTTTAACACTACCGGATTAGGGTCTAGAACTCTGTAATCTCATCAAAAACATTCAGTTTTATTTCTAAAAGCAGAGAAATTCTGCAGATGGCTCATTCCGTTTTATTTATACTGCTTTCCGCTTTAAAGGTCTAGCCCTGTCCCTCCATTCTGGGAATTTGTCTTGTTTGAGCCCTGGTGGGACCCCAGGAACTAACTATAACATTGACTAGGTTACTAATTTAATAGTCTTCACTAGTTCGCCCCCAGTGACCCCCTAGTAACCGGCTTCTTCAGCAACTTCTTTATGTGTGAAGTTCAGAGTGACAGGATTGCTTACCACAGAGCAGCCATTTGAACATAAAATTAGCTGATTTTATCACAGGGACCAATTGTTGAGCTAATTAGATGTGCAGTACTGCTGAGGAGCCAGAAACCAAAAGTGATTTTCCATGGAAACTGTGGTTTTCTGCAAAGTTGGCTGGGCGGTGGATAGCAGGCTCAACCAGGACTGCAGGGAGGGACGACTGGCTAAAGAAGTTTGCGAACTTCTCATCAGTACAGAGGGGCAGCAAGGCCCTGAGAAGGATCCAGGCTCACAGAGTGAAACTTGAACTTCACACTGAGCTTGCTGACCTTGAAAGTGCTGGATTCTGCTCACAGATGTTTGACAGCTGCTTCGTGTCTTTGGTGAGCCGAGGACGTCACATCAGATGTGGCGGGGGGTGGTATTCTCACCTTTCAAGGAAAAGACTTCCTAATCTTTTCTTACCCTCTCATTTAAAAAAAAAAAAAATCCCCAAAGAGTTTCATGGTGGAATTATTTGCTTATAGCATTAATGGGAAGAGATAATCTAATGTATTATTAATTGTTTTTGTATTATCACACGCGGACAATTTACCTCCCAAGTGAACCTGCCCTGACAAACATTTTCTAATATCACAAACTGAACATGGTCTCTGGTAGGGGTTGGGCATGGTTCACATGTGATTGGAATTGAATCTTTTGATCATGACAAATTATGTTTCTTGAAATTTGAAAGGCAGCCACATGACCTAGCTCCTTCTCCCAACTCCTCAAACTTTTTGAATAGCATGCACAACATCTCTGGGTATTTCTTCCATTAACAAGAGAGAAGAAAAGCAGTGTTTTCTTTTGTATACATTTTACAATATGTTAAGTTCTAATAAGAATTAAACCTTTCTAGGACCAATGCTAAATGACTCACTATGTTGCAAACCTGTCTCTGTCAGTCTCTCAGTTTTTATTCATCCATCCATATCTTCAATGTGTAGCTATAATCTTTAAATATTTGCCATAATTTTATCTTAAATTTCAACAATCTGGTGTATTATCCATCACCTATGTGTTTGTCTATACTCAATACAGTGTCATTTTAAGGAAAAGTGCCCAAAGTGAAAGGCAAACAACAGTATGTGATGATTAGGTTATAGCTAGCAATTTTTAGAAGAAAGGTTCATCTTTGATTATTTAATTTTCTTCACACTTCGATTGCAGATATTCAGTGACTCCCCATGTCATGCTCTCCAGTGAAGCCCTGGAAAGTTGTGGTTTGACCTCTGTGTGTGTGTGAGAGAGAGAGAGAGGGAGAGAGAGCAGTTGTCATTACCAAATATCCTACTTAGCTGTGCTATCAATTAATTTTCTGCTTCTTTTCTCTATCATCAAAGTTTAAATGCCACCTCTATGTCAGTGACACTCAAATTTATGGTCCAGGTCTACCCTCTGGGCTGCAGATCTCCATATGGGACTACCTACTTGTCATCTCTACCTACTCATCAACACGGCGTTTCCTAACCCGAAGGCTTGATCCGCAGTCCCATGCACAAGCCCCGCCCGTTGATGGCTTTTCCAGTCACCATCGTTGGACTTGCTCAAGCAAGACCCTCAGAAGTCACCCCTGGTTCATCCCTCCCCCTCGCCTCCCACCTCCAGTCAATCAGATTAGCAGATTCTCCCTCCAGAACATAGCTCTGATGCACCTTCTTCTCTCATTTTCACAGTCACCGTCGTAGTTTAAGCCACCGCTATCTGCTCCCAGACCACCGGACTTTCTGCCTCTCCACGCCTCCGACCACCCACACAGGGCATCTGGGGGAGCTTCATATGTATGACTCTGATCATTCCCCTTCCCATGTCAAAGTCTTCTGTGATTCCCTCCTCTATTTGGAATGAAACTTGAACTCCTTAGCGTGGTCTACCAGGTCCCGCAGGGTCATTTCGCCATCTTCCCACGAGACACCTGTAACTTCTGGTCATAATGTCTAATTCTTGCCCAAAGCTCATAACCTTTTAATAAAGCTCAAGAACTTCTAGAGCTTCTCTTTGAACCACAGGCATTCAATATTGTACTGCCATGAACATTAAAAGGAATGGTCTTCTAGTTCTGTGTATTTCACACTTGATTCCTATGCAGAATCCTCACTCTTGCCACAGAGACTGAGCCCAGAGGCTGTGGAGCTGCTGCCTGGTCTAGGGTACTGGCATGAACTAGGGTACTAGGAGGCATGAACTCCCCCATTAGCCACAGTGCTCTTGACCCCAAAGCCTCTCTTGCACACTCTCTTGACACAGAAATTGCTAATAGTACAATCATTCAACAATATTTAGTAAGATTAAGTCAGTGGTTGGTACATGAAACTGTCTTCCTTTCTGTAATTTGCCAAATCTCTGACTTTTCATCCCCGCATTAATATCCTGTGGCTGCTATAACCAATCACCACGAACCTGGTGACTTAAAACAAGAGGAATCTATTCTTTCATGGTCCTGGAGGCCAGAGGTCCAGAATCAGTTTCACTGGGTCAAAATCAAGGTGCCACCTGGGCTGTGCCCCCCAGGAGCTCTAGGGAGAATCTTTTCCTTGCCTCTTGTGGCTTCTAGCGGGTACCACCCTCCAAGGCCTGTGGCCACAGCACTCCAGCCCCTGCCTCTGTGGCCACACGGCTGCCACCTCTTCTGTGCATCTGGTCTCTTTCTGCCTCTCTCTTAGAAGGACAGTTGCGATTGCATTTCGGGCCCTCCCCCAAGTGATCCAGAATAATCTCCCCATCTCAAGATTTTTAATTTAATCACGTCTGCAAATTCTTTGCCATGTAAAGGAACATTCACAGATTTTGGGGATTGGGACAGGGCCATCTGGTGGGCCCTGAACCCCAGGGTCCCCAGGGCCACACACAGACCACTCTCTCATTTCCCACAGAACTTGGAATTTGATTTCCTCTCTCTTGGGGTCTTTATCTAGTTTTGAAGAGAGGTGAAAATTTGCAAAAGTTTATTGCCTTTCAAATATCACTGCCTTCAAAAAAGCCCCAACTTTATCCCCCGATTACTTCAGAAACAAAATGGCATACCGAAAATGACAACAGAAGAGAAGTCCTAAGAGCTAGAAGGACGTTTGGGAGACGGGGAAAGGAAACAACTGTGTATATGTGTGTGTGTATAAGCAAAATATCTTTTGGACGGTTGACAAGAGCGTTCTAGGACTCTCTTAGTCACTATCTTTGAGCCCCGACGTAATCTCTCTGATCCTCATTTTTAAATTATCTTAGTGTGGACAATGAAATTTCCCAATAGATTTGTTATAAGAATTAAAAGAAATACCCGGACATACACAGGAATACATATAAATATACATCCACACGCTGGCATGCATTAATTGAAGCTGAGCCCCTTCAGTTTTATGATCCAGAAAATAGCTTTAATTATGCCAGCCCAACTGAGGGAAATTAAATATATTCCACGAACATCCAGCCATGCTATAACCATCATAATATAACTGGCCCTGAGAATCCCCCACTGGGAGGTACAAACAAGATCCTTTGTGTTTTAAGTGTCTATCAGCTGAAAATGTCCTTTTCTCCTTACTCTCCCCCAATTTCCTCAGTAAATTAATAAATTAATTACCTTATCAAATATCAAATATCAAATATTAATTATGTCCCGATTCTTTGCCAGACTCACGTAACAGTTGTTTTCAACAAAGCTATCTCAGGAAAGATCTTGTTGAGGTCTGTTGTAATAAACTGTCCCAAATATAGTCACAAAAGCTCCCATGTGACAAATGTTCTTTCCTGTACAGAATTTCCTAGGAACGATTCTGATGTTTTCTGCATTAAGTAAGCTTTTGGGGGACTCCCATTCACCTTGGTGTCCCCAGTGCCTGGCACTGTGCTTGGCACTTAGCAGATCGTCAGCAAATATTTGCTGACCCGAACTGAGGAGCTGTAGCACAGAAAGAAGCCAATCTCGTTGCCCCTTGTTACAGACTATTTGTGTCCCCACCCCCTAAATTCATATGTCGTGGCCTTCATGCCCAGTGCGGTGGTGTTTGCAGATGGGTCTTTGGGGGGTAATTAGGGTTAGATGAGGTCGGGAGGCCGGAGCCCCTGAGAGGGGATGAATGTTCTTCTAAGAAGAGATGCCAGAGAGTAGGCTCTCATGCTCCCTCTTGCTCTCTGTCTTGCTGCTCAGAGAAGCCACGTGAGCACACACCTAGCCTACGAGCCAAGAGAAGAGGCCCCAGAATGAAACCTACCTTGTCCACACCTTGTTCGAGGACTTCCCGGCCTCCACAACTGTAAGAAATAGATGTCTATTACTGAAGCCACCTAGTCAGTGGCATTTTGTTATGGCAGCCCGAGCTGACCAGACAGCCTTGTTTTGTGCGCTCAGCTCCACAGAGGGGCCCTGGAGGAGAACAGCTGGCCAGGGCCCTGGCTTTGCCTTCACTGACCATGACCTTGGACAAGTCTCTGTAGCTCTTTTGTAAAATGGGGAAAATAAGAGCAGTGACCTTTTCATACATCTTGACAGTTTTCAGCGCTTTCTCCCATATGCAGAGTGACCTTCAAGGAGGGAAGGGCAGGATCTGTTCTCCTACCTGCTTGTGAGGAAACTGAAGCTCACAGGTGTTCATTCACGTTCCCAGGATGACCCCCTAGTAAATTTAGCGAGTTCGAGTCATTCGACTCTGAATTCCATAAGCTTTTCACCCACACTGTGTGGAAGGACTTGGTTGTCTGTCAAGCAGTTTACAAATATGCTCATCCCTGGGTATCCGAGGGGACTGCCTCCAGGACCCCCTGCAGATACCAAAGCCCACCGGTGCTCCAGTCCCTGATATAAAATGGCATTTACATACAACCTGCGCACAACCTCCCTGTACTTTAAATCATCTCTAGATTACTTATAATACCTAATACAATATAAATGCTATGTAAACAGTCATACTGTATTTTTTAAAAACTTGTGTTATTTTTATTGCTGTATTTTTTTATGTATCTATAATATTTTTGATCTGAGCTTGGCTGAATCTGCAGATGCAGAACCAAGGACACAGAGGGTCGCCTGTGTCAGGGCTTAAGGGGGTGACTCCAGAGATAAGGCTGCCTACAAGGACTTCACGCTGTTTTCCACAGGTCCCCAAATTCCCGACCATTGTTAAAATATAGGATCAGCCAATCTTCTTTTCTGTTGTGAACTGAGAGCATGTCAGGATTATTTCTGTTTCTTTGTTCCCAGGGAAATGGGTAGGTTGCATGCTGGAAGTATATCTTCTTAGCCTATTGTGTGCTCTATGCTGCAATGCTCAAAACCGGTCGAAGCAGCAAAAGACTCCCATTTCCACCAGCACTGAAAAATCATTTATTTGCATTGGAAGACCCTGACTAAACATGGGTAAATGTCAGTTGATATTTTCTGATTTGGGGATTAGACAGCTCTTCATCTTTAAAAAAGAAAAATTATTTGCGCTATTGTTTAAAGCATGAAGTTATGATTTAAAATGCCCATGGAAAACACCCTGAATAATTCATTCACTTACCTTGGTCAAAGAGAAAAATCCCCCTTTGTGTGCCCAGCAATAGAGATAAAATTCCTCTTAGACCCTGCCTGTAGCTTTGAGGTTATAATTATGGGTATTATTATGAACTCTAAATAAGAACTTGGGGAATAAATATTTTAGAAGCGCCCATTTCAGGGAGGCAGGCATCTATGTTTCTATGTATGCAGCCATACAGACAGCTAGATCTTTCGCCGTAATGGTTTAGTTGCATCTCAGTGATTATTTTCATTTCCACTTATTACTGTGTGTTAGCCTTCCTGCGTATGAGTACAGATTGCCCTTTCTTGCACTGTATTTAGAAATCTCTGTATTACCCTTGGGCATTTGTTCATTTATAGGGGGTGGGGAAAGGAAAAGCTTGTAATAATGGCCTTTACATATTAAACTGTGTGCGCCCACATTCCAGCCCAAATGAAAAATCTGGTTTGTGTTACTGCCCTCTGGTGGCCCAAGGCCTTTGCTGCAGTGGCAGGGAGGTGTGTCCCCGGGTGGTGGCAGCGGTCGGTCAGGGGCAGTGCAGACCCCACATCGGTCTTTTATTCATGTTCACTGTTTTCCATTGAAGTGCATCCAAAGCACCTAGGATTCCACACACTGGCCAGACTGATGACAGAAGAAAGCATTCTTGCAAGGACCAGGGAGACATTTTCATTTTAGTAGAGGTATCTACAAAATAACCCTGGCTGACATAGGGTGCCGTCTGAATGAATGAATTCAAATTTCTCCATGGGCCACACTCTTGCAACCCTTGTAGTATGCAAGATGATTTTAGGGTGTATCCAGATGACTCTTTTAAATCTTAATTGTGATGTGTTTATTTTAATATGTATCAGGAAAACTACAGTGGGTGTTTGAAGCCCAGGATTTCACAAACTTCACGGCTTAGGTGAAGAGCAGGAAATGGTAGCTACACACACAGCTGTGTTCTTTGCAGGGATCCATCCTCTGCTAGTCGGTAGATGGAGCAAAAACGCCATGGTGGCACGTGGATGACTTGCGCAGCCACCGCTCTGTCATTGCTGGTCGTAGGACCTTGGATTGTTAACCTCTTTGAGCCTAGGTTTCCTGATTTGTTGAACAGGGTAATAGTGGCTTTCTTAGGGAGCCATAAGGGTTATACAATATAGTGCATATGTAAAGTGTCTGTCCCGGAACAGGTGCCAGGGTCTTCCTTTTCATTCCCCACACCCCAGGACCCTTGTCAGGGCCTGCGTCCCCCTGTGTTCTCGTCACACTGGGCTTGCAACACTCACTTCCTCTGACCCATTGCAAGAGTTTGCACATTTCTTCTCCGCCTGGATGACTAGTGGGACCGTCCCTTGCTTTGCATCTTTGGCACTTTGCACGAAGCAGGCACCCTGGGAATGTTTGTCGGGTGCATTAAACCCAAGTGCAAAATAGCTGTAAGCAACATCCTCGGACACATTCAGGGCCTTTCATCTATCACTTGGGGACAGGACCTATACCTTTTTCCTCCTCTTCTTGATTCCTGTGGTCTGATGGCAGGAACACCATTAGGTTCCCGCCCACTGGCTGCAAGCAGGGAGGAAAAGAAAAAGGCAAAGAGCCTGGGTGCATATCATCTCTTGTCTTACCAACACGTAGATTCATTCTCTCTCTGTCTCTGTCTATAATACATTCGTTAATTTCCGCGGACAAGAAAGGGAAGGCAGTGGAGACATTTTTAACCCAGCACTTCAGCTAGGATAGGGTCTATTTTAGAGACAACAAAAGGGCCTTTGTTGTTCAAGCAGGTAGATTTATAAGCCCTGCCCTGGTTTGGCCGCATAGACCGGCCTTCGGGATGACGGATCAGAGGACTACTGGGGGAGGGGACCCGGGCCCTTTCATTTTGGGGGCAGCGAGGGGAGCGGGCCCGGCGCCTCCCGCGGAGGCCGCGCGTCCCCTTTCAATCGCGTCGATTCTGTCCGGGCCCCGCGTGGCTCCGCGTCCCGCGACCCCCGCGGTGGAGCCTCCCGGCCGCTCCCACCGGCCGCGCCACCGCCACCGCCTCCGCCACCGCCGGCGACGCTCATTTCGGGCTTCCCGAGATCAGAGCTTTCATGTCGGCCACGAAAGCCGGGAGCTCGGCGCACCCCGGGAGCGCAGATGAAAGGACGTTTGTGTTTGCGCGTGTGCGTCTGGAGCCTAAGGGACGCGGAGAAGAAACAGACGTTAGCGCTTCGCCCCGACTTCAAACCCGGGCGCCTCCCCCGGCGGGGCCACCCCTCCCCCGCGCCCCTCCCCCGCGCCTCGCCCCCCCCCGCGGGGCCGCCCTCCCCCGCGCCTCGCCCCCCCCCCGCGGGGCCGCCCTCCCCCGCGCCCCTCCCCCGCGCCTCGCCCCCCCCCCCCCCGCGGGGCCACCCTCCCCCGCGCCCACCCCCACCCCCTGCGCCTCCGCCGCGCGCGCCGCCCGCTCACGTGACGCGCGTTCCGGGCCGGCCGGGCCGTCTCCGTTGCCATAGCAGCCGGCGAGCGAGCCCGCCATTGGCTGCGGGCGCGGAAGGCCCGGCGGCGCGCGGGGTCGGGGCGCTGTCGCGGGCTCTCGAGTGGCAAGCGCGTGCGGGCCGAGCGGGCGGGGGACGGGGCCCGCGCGCCCTTCGCCTCCGACCCCTCCGAGCTCGGTTTTCCTGGCGTGTCTGCGTTTGAAACTCGCCCGGTGACCCTTTCGCCGCTCACGGCCACCGCAGGTGAGCGGCCCCGCCTGGCCGTACCCTGCCACGCCGGAGCACAAGGAGGACGACGTACCTAGGCGAAGTCTGCACCCGACCCCGATTGTTCTGAAAATCCTCTTCCCCTCGTGGGGGTCACCTATGAATTTGCCAGGCGATCAGAGTCACTGTGTGGCCTCAGCTGCAGGTGACTCCCGTCCTGACCCCGCGCTCCCGGCAATCTGGGACCCTGATCTCGCACGTGGCCAGACAGGTGTGGAGAAAGCCTCGCAGCAGAACTACAGCTGCCTCCCTTAGGCTCCCTTGCGCTGGGGATTTGGGGTCCTGCTGTTCAGTGAGAGGGGCATCTCTGTACCAGCCACACCCACAGCCTCCGGTCCCCAGAGCTGGGGCTCCAGTCGGGATTTGGCTGTGGCTGGTGACCTGGCCCCGTTGGGCCAACGCTGAGCACTGGTCAGCGGAGTTGGGGGTGCAGAAAGCACTTTCACAGACGCTCCCTCATCTGCTTTGCACAGGGAGCCTGGGAGGCTGTTGTTCTAATCCCTGTCCTAGGGAGACAGGCTGATGCCCCTGAGGTCACAGGGTTTGTAAATGGGGAACCCAGGGTGCACACGCCGGTTCTCTGCTTCCGAGCTTTGCATGTGCTCATTCCACTCCGGCACGTGGCCCGGTGGGTTCCTCCTGGGTGTGTCACACCCTCACCGATGTACAAGTGGGGAAGGAGCCTGATGGTGAAGGTCAATCCTCCCGTTTCTCCCCATCTTTTATCCTGCCAGCGTCCCATTTTATAAGAATGTGTCATTAGTGTTCGATTTGTCAGGATCGGGGGCCAATGGTGGAGGAATTTTTGTGGTTCCTGCTGGTGGCAGAAACACATTGGCAAATACAAAAACTTTTTGCAAAATAGCACGATTTAGTAAGAAAGGAAGTGTGGGAAACAAAAGGATCTGGTTGAGGGATATCATTATGCCAAAGACACTTGGTTAAATTAAACGCTAATGTATTATTTTTACACATATTCACACAAAGGATGCTGTGTGGTTTCAGGAATCCGCAGAGTGTAACGCCCAAGCACTTGTGATAGGGAAATGTTTTTTTTTTCATACACTTTTTTCATTTTCATTTCTGTTTGGCTTCTTTGCAAAGTCATCAGTGGAAATTGCTGTGTGATGTTTCCCCCTTGGGTTCCAGACCAAACTCAACGCCCAGCGTAAATGGGACAAGTGCGGCAGAGGAGGCAGTGCTGGGTGGACTAGTGAAGCTGTGCTCTTGCTGGAGTTCGGACTTTTGTTGTAGGTCCCTGAATTATACCTTACATGATAAATAACGAGTTTATGTTTATTCATGCATCAGACATAGGTTATTTTTTACCATTTTGTATGTATACGTATGTGTGTACATATTTGCTTAAAATCAGAGAATTTCTGGGCCAGGTTCAGGTAACTGAAGGGCCTTTTTAAGTAGTTTATCCTCTAGACTCAACATTTGCTGCAAATACATTTGGGAGCAAAATGGAAATTAACATCTTTTTAAAGACAGGCTTAGAAATTCTAATCCAGTGAACTGTCTCCTTTCTCTGGTGGCAGAGCTGAGTCATATACCTGGCCGCTGGGCCTCTAGGCCACCTTTCACAGGTACAGCCAAGGAAACAGGGTACAGACCACCAAAAACAAGACCAGCCAGTCCACACTGTGTTACGGTACAGGTTTCACAATTCAAATCACCCATATTCAAAGGTAAATTTACAAACCCTTTGTGAGGTATGTCAGTCAACATGGGATCACTGTCCTTGGTACAACAGTAGCCCCGTGACCCTATGTCACATTGAGGACATGTCCAAAATGATTGTCTGCTATTAGTCCACAGAGAACAGGTTAAGTCCCATATATGTTGATTCATGTTCAAGTCGATTGCTTTTTGCTTCTGGAAGTTGGTCAGTTTTTCTGGCTATGATATTGAATACCATTGAGTTTTCCTTGATAGCATCGACTGGTTCATGATTTTCCTTCTTGAGCCTTCTACTCCCCTTCTCCCAGGAGCCAGTGCCTCCCCAGGTCTCCCTCAGCCGTGCTGGGCTCACTGCAGCCTCCACTCAACTCGCCCGGGCGCAGCCATCTGCAGGAAAACATTATTAGAGCGTTATTAGTATGCAGCAAGGTACCCCTCTTTCTGCTAAATCATTTTGTAAAGTGGTCCTCACAAACGCACACGTTCTTTGTTATGACAGCAGGGCTCCGTGTTTCTGATGCAAGACTAATGAGACTCGGAAGTAGAGAGGTAAATTAGGTGGCCCAGGAATGCAGGGGTTAGGGGAGTTGATAAAAGATAAGAGAAATGAACCTAAGGGACGATCAAAGAGCAGCAGCAGAAAAAAAAAATATATCCTTAGGTAGGAGAAAAGGCAAATAGCACGCGTGAGGGATTAGGGCTAAGAGAGAAAACGTGAGCCATTGTGTGCACACTGTGTATGCAAGAGGAGCCTAGACAGGCAGGCCTGGAGAAAGAAATAGAGCAGGAGGTGAAAGGTGGTCGAGAATAATTGTGTTCTTTATGCTAAGTGAAATAAGCCAGGCACAGAAAGGCAAATACCGCGTGGTCTCACTCACATGTGGCATCTAAAGAAGTTAAAGTCACAGAAGCAGAGAGGAGAAAGACGGCTACCAGAGGCTGGGGCAGAGGGGCAAGGCGAGTAGTTGATCAAGGGTGCAGAGTTCCAGACAGGCAGGAGGAATAGGCTTGGAGATCTCTTGCACAGCAGGGGACTGTAGTCAACAATGTATATTTCAGAACAACTGAGAGTGCATTTAAAATGTCTCATCATAGGAAATGATGGGTAATGGAGATGATGGATATGTTAATTAGCTCAATTTAACCATTCCACATTGTATACATACATCACAACATCGCATTGGACCCCGTGAATGTATACAATTGTGATTTGTCAATCAAAAATAATATTAATAATGAAAGAAGTGTGTAAAAGAAGAACTGTGTTTGGGTGAAAAGAAAAATTGAGTATTTTAGGATTGAAAAGGCACCGGGAAGAAGTCACTCCAAGAAGTGCTGCCTACATACTGAAAGTTTCTAACTCTCTGTAAGGGACTTTGTGGTGCTTTGGTGACTCATACAACACTTTTTCTTTATAATATCCTAATCTGCTAAGTGGAGCTGGCAACCCCTGCCCTGCTTGGGCATGTTGCAGGCTGTTGTGAGGATCAAGGGCGATTACGATTGTCCTCTAGAAAGTGCTCTGCACAGGTAAGGCTTTTGCTGAATTGGGGTTGTGGGGAGCAAGCGACAGGCAGGATTCCTGTCCTTGCCAAACGGCATTTTCTAACTGACGCAAGAGCCGACATTTTATTCTTTTCTATTTTTGAATTCACTGGGGTTATTACCTTGTTCTCACGAACTGAGATGACTTGATTGCAGAGACGAAGTTGAGGGTGGCTAATGGACGAAGATTCAGTTGATCTCCTCTCTGTCCCCTGCCTTTCCCAGCCCCGCAGCGATAGAGTGAAGCCATACCTCACAGGCACTCACCAAGGGATGGCAAGACGTCTGATTAGTAATCAGCTGTACAAAAGCAAAGCGAAAGCACCGATCTTTTTGTTCTTAAGTTCTGTTCTCCAGCATTAGAGATTTTAGGCTCTCTTGTTCCCCTTGGTCATGCAGGCATGACCGTGAGCAGCAATTCTCAGGTTTTTTGGCCTCAAGACCTCTTTAAACTAAAAAAACTATCAAGGACCCTCACAAACTTTTGTGCGTTATTTATTATATCAGAAATTAGACCAAGCACATATTCATTCCCTCAGCCATTAGAGTGATGATGTTAGCACACTTCATGTAGCTTCCAGAAGAGTCCCCTTGCACTTATGAGATAATAAGAGTGAAAGAGGAAATATATCTTAGTATGATTATGAGAATAGTTGTGAACCCTGGAAAAGATCTTGGGGGCCCACAGGGGCCCCTGAGCCACACGGAACTGTTGGCCTTGAGGACACAGGTGATTCCACCATGTTGATCTGCCCCACAAGGAAGCACAGAAGTCAAAGCTGAGGTCACTGAATCACCGGCCGACAGAGCTGGGGAAGGTTCCTAGGGAAGGTCTCAGAGCCCAGCCAAGTTCTCTGGTTTGCACACAAGGAACCTGAGCCCCAGAGAAGTGAAGCAATGTTACCAAGCTCACACAGCCCAGGTGCCAAACCAAGTTCGTAACCTAGAGGTTCTGCCCACTGGGCTTGCCCCTACATCTCAATTCAGTGGCTTAGGACTCAGGCTCAAGTGAAAGACGGCTTGGTTCCAATCCCAGCTCTGCTGCTCTGTGACCTTGGGACCTTGGGACCTCAACTTTATTATATATAAAATGTGGATAATAAAAAAAATATCTGGTTCATAGGCTTGCTGGGAAATTCAATGAGATAATGTATGGAAAGGGAGTGGCATCTTGCATAAGCACCACACACACACACACACACACACACACACACACACACACTCACACACACACTCACACTCCTCTTTTAACTTCACAATGAACTCTTAGAGGAGTACATTTGTAATATTGTATCAGTAACTGCTCCCAGGAATTACTATTCATACCAGCTTTTCCCCATCTCGTGGTCTCAGTTGTTCCTTCTCCAACAACCCTAGGGCTGGCTCAGCAACACTGCAGAGCAGGGGGATTCCAGGCCTGGCGGTGAGAACACCGTCTCTGTCTGCCTCCCCAGCAGGCTGAAGGCAGAGCTGAGATCGGATATAATTAGCTTACATGTCAGACCCAACAATCCATGCTGTATGTCATGCAGGAGTGATCAGTGTTTTCAAGGTGGTATGAAGCCTCATAATGAGCCAACGAATAGTATTATTACAGTTGAATAAACTGCAGCATGATTTATGATGATTAAAATTTGTTTCTAGCATATGTTTGTCTTTTTCTTTTTTTCCCCCCCAAAGTGGAATGTATGCATTGGTAGCGCCATCCATTTGCAAATCGCATTCCCAAACCACTCTTGAATCATCTACTGATCAGTTCAAGGGAGAGCTTAGTGATGATAGGTGACCCAGTTCTCTTTATTTGACACATGTAACACTGTGTTCATCTCGGGGGTCCCTAGTGGCATTCACACTCGAGTCAGTAGATTTCCGCTGCAAAATTTTTAACATTGTTAAAACAGTATACATGAATTTGAAGACTTCACAAGCAAGCAAAGAAACAAATAACAACAAAAGACAGAGATTTTTAAATAATGTCCTATAAATAACTATAGTTTTTTTTTATATCTATGGGCTTTGCTGTCTCAGATCCTATTTAGACATACGTGGGTATCAATAATGAATGAATGAATGGATTCATCCTCAGTCTTGCTGAGCGTCTCTCTGGGAGATACTGCTTGTGGCTTTGTTTACCCAAAGATCACTTTGAAGATAGAACACTCTATCGTCCCAAATAGCAGCATCTTGCCTAGAACTGACATGTGATCATCATCTCTAAGCTGCAGGATTGAAGCTTCGTCTTCATGCCCAGGAGGTAGCATGTATCACCTGAAAGATAATGGCTTTGGGGTGACTGGGTTCTCATACTGTCCCTTGCACAGCTGTGTGATGGAAGCAGGTGCCTTCACCTCTCTGGTCTTCCTCCCCCCTGGTGCAGTGATCTCTCAGCCCCCACCCACCTCTAATGCCAGGCTACAGAATGGTGGTTGGCTCCCTCACCCTCCTGCACCCAGAGCCAGGCGTATCCTGGCTGAATATCCTGAATGAATGAAGGATGCAACTGGTCTGTGCATCTAGACTAACCACATAGAAGGTGAGTCTGTCCTTAGATGGATTTGGGATTGATGAATTCAAACCTGCAAGTGAGAGTTTGCTTATAAATCAGGAGCTATATAGACAGAGTAGCAGAATAATTATGTGTCTGAACCATCCGTGTTTATTTAGCCCTTCCTTTTGTAGTTCTAGTAAATTGCTTTATGTCTGAATATGTGCTAGGGTCCTCTTCCCAGGACTTTTTTTTTTTTTTTTTTTTTTGAGGCCTTTATCGGTAGCACTGCCAAATGCCTACTTCCCAACTTATATCCGGGGATAATTGGCTTCTCTTTAGTAGAAGTTCAGTTCACACTACCAGGGCATCTAAAATATTTATTTTCTTACTCGTTAAAACTCTGCAGTCACACGTCATACTGGAAAGAGGAATAGGTTGGCAGAATTGGGGACCAAAATGTAGCTGGGATTCGCGAGGTATTGTGGGAAAGAAGGCGAGCTGAGGACAAGGTGCATGGGTGTGCGGAACGGTTGCAGAGACCAGCATGGTGGAAAACAAGGAAATGCCCACCCTCCGCTCACACCATCTGAAAAAGCCTCCCAGCTTGCTAGTTTGGTTCTTGGATTTCCGTGTCCGATGAGGATAAAATAATTCAGAGATTGCCAGCACCGTGCAGAGCACCAGCCTAAGAAAATGGAATCCAAAGAGTGCCTACAAAATCAGAATAATCATCTGCAATACATCTACTCGTTCTACACCGTGATTAGATAATGCAAATTATACATGATAATCATAAATTAAAACAATTACTAATAAAACAGAATACATTTATTGTTTAAATTGTTGAAGTTTATATTTAGAAATTGCCTTTGGGAGCATCAACATTTATACTGCCAGCGATTCACCTTTGCTGTCAGCAGTTGCAAAGCAGCTATTTCAGATGGTTTTAATAACAATATGTGCTTCTCACGCGGTGAACTGGTTTTCTGCTCAGCTACGCTCCTCCCCGTCCTCTGGTTTCATCATCCTAGGCCTTTGTACCTACTGTTCCCTTTGCCTAGAATGTCTTTTCCCTTTTTATTCATTCTTTGGGATTTAATTAAAGCCCCGACTCTTCCAGGAGGCCACCCTAGCTCTCTTTGGCATCACTTTCTCCTGTGCTACCTTGAGGGGTCCTGCACCTTTCCTCACGGGCATCCGTGACCTCGTAACACACTTGAGCATGGGTCCTCTCCCCCTCTGTGGGCCGCCCCTGCCAACCTGCAAGATGGGGAGGACCTGCCCGAGTTGTGTTTGTGAACTTCCTCCACCCAATGCCTACGGCCTGACCCTGATCGGAAAGCAGGAAATATTTATTTAATGGAATGGGACGCTAACAGTTTAGTTCTAAGAGAACTGTGTCTCCCTGTGGCGGCTTGTTTAGCCCCCCGGGCCCCGCTGTCTTTAGTGTGTGTGACAGCTCACCCCAAGTTCTCTGTGTGAGGCTCATGGCGGCTAGCAAGTTAGAGCCCCGGGGGACCTAGGGACCTCCCCATGTTCCAGACACACATTCCAGAGAGGTGAAGGTGCCTCAGGAAGGTCATAGGTTCCTTTCCAGCTGCTGCTGAAGCTTTGGCTCTGCTCAGCCAGCCCCCGTAAGAAGCAAGGGTGCACTCCCCAGGGTCAGCCCCTGGTTCGTATTTCAGACTTTCCAATCTCTAGCGGGGCCATTCCGGGCCTGTCCTCTTTCTGTGTAAAATCCTGAGCCACAAACCAGTGACCTAGGAGTGGAATTGGGTCTGCAGTCATCTTTTCTTTATTTAGAGTTTGAATTTTAACGCCTCTCAAAAAGGCATCTAGTGAGCTATAGACCCCACCCTTCCCCACAGACAGTTACTACCTCCTCGAAAAACCCTGTGTTTTACGCTCACAGCACTTCTCAGTGTGGACTGGCCGTGTTTCCAGTTTCCCACGGCCACACGCAGCCAGCGTTGACCATGTTGGACAGTGCAGGTCGGATCCTTCTCCCAGAGCTCGTTTACTGTCCGTGCTGGCTTCTGAGGGTGTTTGGATCTGAAACCTGTGTATGAGAAGGTTGTATAAAGGCCTTCGTACCCTGACATCCAGTGAATCTTGTTAAGGTGAATTTCTGAGTTAAGTGAGTCCAGAATCATCATAGTCGTTTCATCGAATTAGAACTCACTTACCGGTAGCCGTAATCGGAACCAGACGGTGGCTCTCAAACGTGCAGAGTCAGATCTGCTGGCCTTCGGGCCGAGTGGGTGTGTAGCTCGTTCACCCTTTGTCTCTGGCCTGGGCACAGTGGCTCGTTGCCACGGCAGCCATACTCGACGGCAGCCCCAAGCAGACCAAGCCCCCCGGCAGACTCACCCTCTAAGGCTTCCTGCCTCTTCCAGTTCTGAGGATCATTCCAGACTGTCGTAGCCATTTGCCGTGCTCAGCCTGGCAGGGAAGGGGTAAGTGGTGGGTCTGGAGCAGCCAGAGGTCTTCTCGCTGCCCTGTCCTGCCTGTGGCATCCCTTCAGGTGACAAAGAGTGTGCTTTTAAACCACCACCCAAGATCATTCTTTCCTGTACATTCTCTGTAGCTGCTTTAGAATTGGCTGGAAAGAGAACCTTTAGCTGCCCAAGTAGAAGAAGGCTGGAGTCAGGAGACACCCAACCAAAGGCAACTCGAGATGCTTCGCTGGAAGCCTGGTCCTCAGTAGTGGATCCTGTCTCCAGGTGCCTCCGTTCTGGGGGAAAACAGTTCACTTTCCCTTGTGCGCACTTGTCTTTGCCAAAGGACATCACGTAATGAACGGTGGTGTGTCCTTCTTCTACAAGTGACTTGTGTTTGCACAGATGATCTCTGTAAAAAGCAAAAGGTTTCTGTGAAAATCTGATACTTATAAGACATCCTTCTAGGGAAGGCTGCTAGGTGATTAAACTTCTTCCCCGTGTAGACTGCTTGTACGAATACTTGTGGTCCGGAGTCAAAGATTGTCACACACGGGAAGATGACTACACAGCAGCACTTCTCCAAGTTTCATGGACACGTGAGTCACCTGGGGATCTTGTCCAAATGCAGATTCGGGTTCAGTCGGTCTGGGATGGGGCCCGGGTTGCTGTTCCTAATAAGCTCCCAGGAGAGGCCCGGGTTTCCAGGCTGTGGGGACTTCTCCGCACCCGGGCTACCCAGCAGTCACGCTTAACGAGAAAAGAACCCGAGTGTGTGGCTGTTGGCTGTGTTGGGAGAGAGCTGAGGACCGAGCTGACGTATAAAGCTCTGGCTTTCATGGCCATGAGCCGAACCGCTAAGATTTCTACATAAAACAGCAGAAAATGTGGAAGTTTGCACAAGAAAAAAGTGAGCTGTGTGCAACCACTTCCTGCTTCCTGACCCATCGCCGGGAGTCAGTTGGTTTTGTTTGCTGGTGCCGATGATCCAGAAAACACTCAGCTGAGCAAAGTGCTTTCATAGTTGGACAAGACGGAGCTCCTGTGCAGTGAATTTTTTCCTAAATCCTAAAATTGTTGTATATAAAAGCATACAGATAAGAGGACATGAAAATAATATCCGAATGACTGTGTACCCCGTGAAACACGCTTTTGCTGGTATGTAAAAGAGAAAATGTAGGGTTTGGAGTGAGCTCTCCATCGTGCTTTGGGTCTGCAAGTTCCGCTTGGGGCAGCGCGGGTGGCGGGTGGGAGGAGGGAGGAGGAAGAGCGGAACGGGCCGTCGCTGCTGTGCGGCTGACAGCGTGGAACTTTAATGTCGGTGACAGAACTAGCTGTGGCGCTGGCTTATCAATGTGTAGAAGATTGCAGCTGCAGTTGCTGGTTAGTCTCTGTTCTTTTAACGCTTTCCTGAAGTGCCATTTTGTCTCAGTAAAATGCTCCCTAAAAATACTCAAATATTTTTAGTTGTAGAGTACAAATCAGATCGAGCTGCACATTTCCCTGGTGAGCAAAAGTGATGAGTTTGTGTTCATTAACTCGAGGCCATCTGGTGAGACACGCTGCCGTCTGTGAATCAAACGTGCATCAAACTCCAGGGATCAGAAAGCGCGCCAGAGCCAGTGTTTTGGAGCGTCAACAGCAACCAGGGGGAGAAAAAGGCCTCAGCTATCTTTTTTCTTTTCTTTTTTAATAATCGGCCCCGCCTTGCAGTATATCAGAGCATCCCGCGCCGCTCAGCTGATGTGCCACATTGCTCTCTCTCGGCGTTGCCCTTCCGGACCGTCTTTGGGGTGTGCTTCTGCGGCTCCGGGTGGCTGGGCAGGAGGAGGAGAGAGCATCCCGGTCCCTTTCCCTGCGTCCCCCTGTAGCTGTAGCCCAGAGCCGCAGACCTGCATGTGCACCCACACACGCTCTCACCGCGAGACAAAGACTCTGGGGCGAAGCAGTGCTCAGGTAGTTGACAACGCTCCGGAACATTCTCAGGAGAACTGCCTGCTCCAGATAGCCAGTTTCTCGAGGAGAGAGTGCTTCCTGCAGTCCTGCTAACGAAAAGCCACTCAGCAGCACCTAGCTTTCTGTTTAGCGCACTCACCAAAATGTACGTAAATGTTATAAAATAAATTGCTGCGCTGATCTGCTATGGACTGCCATCAGACCCCCCCTCACCCCGTGGAGTGCAGGGAGAAGGGCCCTGGGAGGCCTGGGGGGCTTCTTTGAGGTTCCTCCCACCTCTGAGTCTGGATTTGATACCCCGGGCTTGTGTTTGTGTGTTAGCAGCCCGTCCACTGCGGAGCGGGGTAGCCGACCTGTCTGTGGTGAGATGCGGTTTTCTGGGCAGGCTGTGGACCGTCGAGTTAGCCCTGCAGCTCTCCGGAGGCCTTCGCGATGCTCAGTGGAAGAAGGGAACGCAGGCTGGGCTGCGGACGGAGGGAAGGGCTGTCTCTCTCTGGCCCTGCACTCGCCCCCTGCGCCCCCCGCTAAGGTGCCAGGCAGAGGACAGGGTTCCACTTGGAAAGTTCTTTTGAATCTCGCACAGGACAATAATAAACATAAACATAAATAAACACCTGTTTTCCCATTTCTTCTAACATGTTGTAGGAAACTTTGTATTTCAGAAAATATAAAGAAAAAAGAGGAAGCAAAGAACTTTAAAGGTGTAAACGACCTTATTATGAAAGGGAAGAGCAGTGCTGTGAAGAGAGCTAGGATGAATTCTTTCTCTTTTCCCAATGGGCTAACTTCTGAGCGTGCGTGCTATTCAGTGCACTGTGTCGCAATGCGCCTCATTACAGCCTACTGCCCCAGCTGCTAGCACTGTTTTTAAAGTTTGCTAATATGGTAAGTGTGACACAGCACTTTATTTTGTTTTACGTATCTTTGATTAGCACTAGAGTTTAAATTTATTGTTGGGTTTTTTTTTGTTTTTAAACCCTGAAGGAAGATTTTCTGTACGTAGGAAAGCTCATCTTACAGAATGCAGAGAAATGAGCCCATGGAAGGTCTTGTTACGCCATTAGTTGAATTATACAGCATTTGCTTTTGGCTTTAAGTTGGTGGAATCCACATTATTTGCAAGACCCAGCTGTAGCGAGAGCACAACCTAAGCACACAGTGACAAGAATAGGAGGAGTTTTTAAGGAGCTTTCTGGCAGGATAGAATTTTGTTTTAATTTTTGACTATACAATTGATGTATGTTTATTGTAGAAAACACAGAGAAGCAAAAAGAAGAGAATAAAAAAGTGTGTTTGCTAATCATATTTTTAAACATTTTGGTATATATGCTTCTTTTCTCTATGAGCATAAACACCTTAAACAACAGAATCATAGTATAGCTACATTCTGTTTCATAATAGGCATTTTCTGATCAATGTTTCATGAATATCTTTTTATACCACTAGATGAAATTTTACTATATTATTTTCATCACTACATAGTTTCCATTGAATGGATATACCATAATTTATTTAACCAACCCAGTGTTGTTTGGTTATTTCGGTTGCTTCCAGTATTTCCCCCGCCATAAACGCTGCTGCGCTGAGCATACTTGTAGCTGAATCTTTTCATGCATTGACGATTAGTTCCCTAGAATAAGTTCCCAGAAGAGGAATGGCTGCATACATGGGCACGCAGACTTTTATGACTTTTGACACGTGTGTGTCAGTAGCATGATGTCCTCTCCTCGCTGTGGCATTTAACATGCTGTGTGGTCACTGTTTATGTATTGTCCTCCTCTTAAATCTTTACCGTGTCAGCACAGGGTTGTGTGTGCCTCCTCATCAAAACCGACAACACAGAGATACCCCCAGCCCCTCCAGTGCCACCTGTCCCTGCCCAGCCCCGTTCCTGGCACAGAGCTAATGGCAGCTTGCGTGCAAGTGCTGAGCACTGATGCATGTTTGCAAAGAGACAGCAGCCAGGGATGGACGGCGAGAAGTATGGAGAGTCGCTGTTGGAGACTCCTGGGCTCGGGTACGAGCCTTATCACTGATGGATGTGGGATGTGCCGTCGCTTCTCTGCGTGTCGATTTCCTAACAAACACATGCGCTCATTAAAAAGGGTGATCTGTCTGAGGGCACTTCTAGATCTGGAGGCTTCTGAGTCATGTGGAAGGAACAGAAAAAGCCGGCTGGCTTGGGTGGTGAGCTGTGTCAAAGAAATGGGCTCACCCAGGGCACGAATTTCTTCAGTGCGTAAATGACGGGGGAAGGGCCTAGACTGCGGCAGGACGGTCACTCTGTGGGAGAGAGGCAGTCAGGGTGGCTCTTGGACAGAGGCAGCATCCGAACGTCCTGGCTGGCTGGACTCCAGCCCCAGACACCAGATGGGCGCCCGCATGATGCAGGTGACTGGGGGTGGTCCGGGAGGGGGGCTCCAGAGCAGGCAGCGGTCAGAGGGCTGGCCGGGCAGATGGCCTGCGCCTGGGAGGCCCAGCAGCCAAGGGACCAGGATTCGGAGTGGAACCTTGGTGAGTCCTTGGAGACGTGGACATGACAGGGCATGACCTTGTTTCACAGGGACAAGGGTCCTAGAGTCTCGGCAAGAGGAAAACTGGTATCCAGTGTTAGAACTAGGATTTGAGAAAGGGGCTTGTTCCCAAGGAAGCTACAGGAGCCCAGACGCTATGCAGGTCCCCGGCCAGGATGGGACCAGCAGCCCAGGCAGCCAAGCTGTTGACCTGAAGCCCCTTCGTTCATCTGGGGAGCTGGGATCAGGTCGGCCCCACCATGAAGGTTGCTGGCCACAGAGTCAGGCAGTCTGGACATTCACTGCTACTAACTCTTTAGTTGGCAGCCTTGTCCCTTGGCTTTTGTCTAGAGCTTGGAGTACTCAGTTGTAAAACTGATCCCTGGGGGAATTTTTAAGTTTGTTTTCATCTTTGTAAAAGCAGCAGTAAGCAAATGTGCAGCTCAGTGACTTGGGGTAAGGCAAACTCCCTTGTTGCCACCGAACTTTGCCAGTCACCTCAAGAGCCCCTCCCTGTGCCCCACCCTCGTCCTTCCCAGCTGTCACGGCAGCTACTTACGTGCATTTTTTATGGATTTGTCACCTAAGTGTGTGCTGGGGACCAAATGTTTGTGTCCCCCTCAAATTTATATGTTGAAATCCTCACCCCATGGTGGGCCTTTGGTAGGAGATTAGGTCATGAGGTCATCAGCTCTCACGAAGAGGATTAGCGCCCTTATAAAAGAGGCCCGAGCAAGACCCCTCATCCCTCCCGCCATGCGAGAACACAGCGAGATGGCACCGTCTGTGAACCAGGAAGCAGGCCCTCCCCAGACACCGAATCCACCTTGACTCTAGACTTCCCAGTCTCCAGAACTGCGAGAAATAGATTCCTGTTGTGTGTGAGACGCCCAGCCTACATGCTATTTTGTTACAGCAGCCGGAACGGACTGAGGCAGTGTGCGCTCCTCACTGCTATTTTTGAGTCCCGCCCAGTTTTAAAAAGATGGTGTGTCCTTGAAGCCTCCCTCAAGACCTGCAGCTTCCCTGCCATCCCTTGCTTGTCCCTACAGCTTTTTCTGGGGGAGGACTCCGGCGTTTTTCACCTGCAGTTTCCTGCAAGCCTGTGTGCTGTGGCGCAGTTACTCTGTCTTTTCTGTTTCCTGCGCATTGGCAGCTGCACCCAGAGGCACGGCCAGACTCAAGTTCAATCTCTTTGGCGAGGTCGTGGTGCTTTTAGTCAGGAAGCACGTAGCGTGAGGGTTTTGGTCCTTCTGCACGTTAGCAGCCAGGGCTGCTCGACGCCTGGACCATCACTTCACCGAGGTGCGCTTCACTCGGCTGCAAAACGCCATCCTCCTAACTCTGTAATTTTGCTTTCCTTTATTAGTGGCGATGATTTTTCAGAAGAAGCTTCCATCCGTTTTCTATCTGATTACTCAGTAATACGGTTCTTACAGGAAAGGCAGAATAAATGTTTAATGCCTCCCTTTTTATATAGCTACTTTTCTGGGTAATGAATTGGTTTCCTGTCATCCTTAAGATGTAACCAACTAGGCCTTTTGAAATGATATTATACACTCATGGATTTACACATATTTGATGGGTTTCAATCCAGTGCAATTATTGTGGTTATTGAAACTAATATTTTTCCATCTTTGGCCAATGGGAACTTCTTCAAATTTTCTCCAGGGTCCTTTTGCCGTGACTTCAGGAGTTTTTGTATCTTGCTTACTATCTGGTATAGGAGGATACTCCAGGCTCATGTTGTCTGGTTCTTACTGTAGACCTAGAATCAGCCATTTCTCCAAGAAATCTGGTTTCTTCTCATTGGAAAAGGTATTTCAAAACTATAATCTGGGCACTACGATGCATATTGCTACTGGGTTTGTCTTTGTTCCTAATATTTTCAGTGGACAGAGTGTATACATGTGTAGTGTGTGTGTGTGTGTGTGTGTGTGTGTGTGTGTACGCACGTCATGTCAAACACTTTGTGAGTTCAAACTGATCTTTCAGACTCCGATTCGGAACTGTATTGTTTTTACTTAACTACTTTCATATTGCATTTGTATCTCCTTTCTTCCAACCAAGAATCCTGGCTCTTAAAGACAGAATTAGAATATCCCCTAAATATTACAATAGTCTCAGAATAATAACAGTGCTACCACCATCAATGCTAATTACTGAAAACAATTAAACATTTTTTTAGCTCCCTCTCCCCTTCCCCACTCCCAATTTTTATGGTTGTGTTATACTTGCACTATCAGATCATATAGTCTATACCTACTGTTACCTGTTGCTTCAGTCCGTGTTTTGCCTAGTTGTGCAGGTAGCTGTATATTTAATACTCACTGTCCTTATGCTGATGCAAGCTTAGTCATTTTGGTTGTCTGAAGCGAATTCTAGTAGATTCCCTAGTAAGTGTTCATCTCTCACAGAAACAGTATTTTCTGAATCCTTGCATGTCGATAACTGTTTTGTTCCCTTCACACTTGAAGTCAGTTGTGCTGGATATAAAACCCTTAACTCACACTTTTTTCTTGAGGATCATAAATATGAGTATCTTGAGCCTCAAAAATATTAGAAAATAATCCAGTTTCTCCTAGCATAAAACATCGCTGTCAAAAAACATGTGATAATCCAATTTTCTTTTCCTTATAAGCCATGTACTCTTTTTACCTAGATGCCCAAAGGATATTTTTCTTTCTTTTAAAGTCCACTGATTCTACTGGATTACGTTGATTGATAGTCTGTAGTATGTAATATGCTTTTTCAATGTGTGGTTTTACTTTCATTTTTTTTTTTTTCTGATTTCAGGAAAATTGTCTTGAGTCCAGGAAAATTGTCTTGAGTCATACATTGGAATATTTTTCTGCTCCCTTGCCTTGGTTTTCTTTTTCAGAGACTGACTCCTGTTCTCTCTGGATTGGATCTTCTTTGAATATCTTCCATATTTGTCCCTTTCTCTGAGTTGCTTTCTATCTTTTTCTTCATTTCTTTTTGATTTTTGAAAACTTACATCCTTTTTACCTCTCATTTCCTTTAAGGCATCATTTGTTTTATGTGTTAGTTTTTGTGTTCCTTCTAGCTTAGTTTTCATTTCCGAATTATTTTTTAATGTTATTTTAGGTCTTACATCATGAGAGGCTAAGCTGGTGGGAGGCAGGGCCATTGCGGAACGTCAAGCAGTGCTTTACACATTGTCCTGTGCATGACGCGGATTCGATACCTGTTTGTGGAACGACAAAACCGTCTACCTCTGTATCAGAACCCCAGCTCCAAACAGGCACAAATCCATGGTTTTGGCAATCCCTCCTATTTGTAATTTATTTGGAAAATATTCATCTGGAGGGCAGGGACACACTGCCGGGTGGGATCTGGGAGGAGCCCACCCTCTGGTGGGGGAGAGTGGCTCTCTGCTGCCTATGCATGGAGACGATGGGGGGCAGGGGGGTGGGGGGGGCAAGTGTGAACTTGGCTTGAGTGGTCGCGGCCTGCCGCGGTGATCCGCCACCAGGACAGGGCGTCGCTGGGCTGTGACACGCAGTACCTTTGTCTCTTAAGGTAATTTGTGCAGCAGTGACGTGTCTGCCTCTTTGCATAGGTCCCTAATTACAGCAGTCTTCAACCCAGTAAACGGCCTCACCCTGGCTAATACAGTTGGACGACTCCTTGGCCTCCTCTGTGCTCTCGGGCTCCGCAGCTCCGGGGTTAAGCTGTGGCCACCGTCAGCAGGGCCGCCCACGGAAACACGTAACGAGGAGAGGAGTGTGTGTCCTGGACACACAATCACAAGAGACGCTCAATGCAGCCTCTGCTGAGATCGCAGGCCTTGTGAAATGCAATGTGCTGGGGAAGATTTCGCCAGGATCTTCCTGCCTCAGCCGTCAGGAGTCCTGATAATAATGCCTCGTGTCTGCCTCGGCCCGAGCGCTCTGGGGTCTGGCTCTAAAGTTTAGTAAACGTTTGTTTGGGAGACTTGAACTTGAGACTTAGGGTTCTAAGTCTCTTTCAGTGTTTTAGGCTGTAACTCACTTTTATGTTGTTGTGGCTCTGGATGACTTTGTGGAATAGGTGACTTCCCTTTGACCCTCCCGTTACTGTAAGAATGGCGTACCCTGGGTGTCGGGGGTACAGAAGTCTGTCCTTGCATTTTATTAGCATTTCTTAAGGCTGGAAACTCTGGATACAAGTAAAAACCGCTCCTGGGAGACACATTTGAGACATTTGAGGACTCTTCTGCCCTGTCTTCTCAGGAACCCCTCTGTCTTCCTCAAAACTAAAAAACAAACAAACAAAACACAACAAAATATAACTTACGAGCCAAAGACTTTTATTTGGCTCTTAGATGTACTTGGGGAGCCATCTACTTAAAGTAACTCTTAGGCAAATCATTTTGTTAAGTAAATATGACTCTTGTAATGTGAAAAATCTCTTCCTAATTCGTTTGTTTTAAAATTTCAATTTTTTCACATGACACTGTCATCCTTCAAGGCAAAGGTATATTTTTTCCTTCCCACCGTCTTCCCCTGCGTTTCCTGGAAAGGGAAATGGTTTCCTTCGCATGAGCTATGTGGTTCCTTTCCCTCATTGCTCTTACTGTTGGTTCATTCTGGGTGTATCTCTTGCCCCCAGGAAGCAATGGAAAACTCTTGGACTTAGGAATGAGGGAGACCCATGTTCTATTCCAGCCTTGTCGCAACCTGCTGCGAGACTTTGACAAGTTATTTAGCCTCTCTGAGCCTCCGTTTTCTTACCTGTAAAATGGATATAAAAACTCCCGCATCACATCATTGCAACAGGATTAATAGAATAATATATCCAAAGTGCTTCGTACCTGGCACAATGTAGTGCTCAAAAATAGTTGTCCTTAACTGGGGTGCTCCTGCCAGTGAAAATGTGACGTCCTGCCGAAGAGAAATACCTCTGGATACCTGTCCCCCCAAACTCCATGACTGGAGTGTCATCCTTTTCCCCTCCTGCCTTGCTGGGGACGGTTTCTCCATATAAATTTATCTATGGCCAGTAAAACAAACCAGAAATATCCTACTCAAAGTCATGATCAAAGAAACACAAACCAAAAATGTGGGCCTGGGTCTTTAACAGTGCGGGCGGTGGGACGGAGGGTCACGGAGACACTCTGCTCCCTTCCCGTGTCTGAGGGTTGCGTGCCTCCGCCGTGTTCCCTTCATATATGTGCCTGGCTGTGTCTGTGGACATGACTCCTGGCCAGGCAGTCTCAGAGTCCGGGATCCACAGACAGACATCCCTCACCCTTTTCCCCCAGGGGGAGGGTGGTCTCAGATGGGGGTCCTTCTGTAAAATGCTGCTGCAAAGCCTGAAAAATCAAGCTCATGCCAGCCAAGCCTGGTTTCTCCCTGGGCCGTAAGTCCCTGCCGTTTTCCTCCTTGTCAATTTTTAAACACAGCCCCCTGCCCTCCCCTGCACTACCCCTGACTTACTCCCCAACCCCAGCTCTTGTGCTCCTATTCCTGCCCTGTCCCCTCCCTGGAGACACTCGGCTGTTTAAATGTCATTTGCGAAACAGCAGAAGGACGTGCTGTTTTTGCAGCATCTTGGGGAAAAAATTTTTTTGTTTGATCCATTTGGTGTTAAGAGCACTCACAAGAAATGTATTCAGGGACCCTCGCCAGGCCCCTGCACGGGTGCGGCTCACATGGCGGTGGCTGGTGATAAAACAAGCAAGACATTTCCCCCCCAGAGATGTCCCTTCTCGCCTCCCTTTTATCTTTCTTCCTGAGAGTCTTTGTCTCCCAGGTCCTTCTGTATTCGAAGCTCAGCAGTCCCTAACCCATTTTCAGAGCCTGCTTCATCCGGCTCCTTCTCAGGCCTTTGAACCAGGTTCTTGGGAAACCTGCCAGGGACCGTGGCCACGCCTGGCTCCTCTGGGCCACAAGATAAAGGGAAGGTCTGGAGACACTTTGTTCTCGAGGAGGGAGAGAAGTGGTCACTTTCTCCAGAGTTCGTCCTCACCGTGCTCAGCTAGAGAAGCGGCACACACGCACTCGTGTGATTGTTTTAAAGCCCAGAGACCCTTCGCTCATTACTCAAGGTCCAGATGAGCAATTATGCTATGAATTGGAATTTTAATTAGCTTGTTGTTCTGGCCAGAATACCTGATTGCAAGGTGGTGACCGGATCATCCCTGCCCGTGTGAGTTGCTCAGTCATGAGGGCTGCAGTGCTTTAACCTGAGTTAGGTTGTAATTCATGGACACCCCGAGTGGGGTTTTTGCTGCTTTTCGGAATCGTCAAACAAGCTCCTCAGGCCTCAGGTATGTCAGAGGACCCTTAATGCAAGGGTGGTTTGGGAGATGCCGTCTCAAAATTGTCCCTGGCAGGTCTCCGTCACACTTCCTTTGCCATCTGAGCTTCCTGTTCGCTTTCGGTGCTCTAGGAAGAGCATCGTGGGGCCATTAGCAAACATGTCCCCACTGCCTTCCAGCCATAGTCAGAATTCGGAGGAAATGAAAAATTGCTCAATTTTCATACACACACACACACACACACACACACACAATATATATACATATATATATATCTCAAGAGTTCCTGTTCTAATGAGTTGTTTTGACATTTTACTTGACAGGAATCTGACAGTTTGAGGTTTGCAGTGTGAGTGACCTTCTTCAAAAGTGCTCTGTGTCTTCATTGACTTTGAACAGACCTTAACTGATGGGTGAATTTGAGCAGGGTTCAGTCCCACCGCAGACAGATGTGCCGAACACCACCGACACTGTTGGGGCTTATAGTCCAAATTCACGGGAAATACCAACACCCTCCAAGTCTGTCTGGGGAAATTCCCCCGATGTAGGAACACTGGGGTTGTCACTTTCTCGTGCGTGGGTCCTTCCTATACCGTGAAACCTCCTTGCTCCCTGAAACACAATGCATTGATCCTGTCTTGAAAATCGGCCGGGAGCGGGGCCCCTGGGTCAGCGTTGCCGTTTGCGCCTCTCCGTTGGAATTTCTCACGGGGGCAGAGCCCATGTGCCAAACAGGCACCTAGGTTGCAAAATTAGAAGCTCTTCCCTGTGCTGACTTCTAAGGGTCTTCCTGGTTTTCTAAGAAGTGACCCCCGCACCGCCTCCCCGCCCCCACAAAAAAAAAGTCCAGACTGGAAGAAGCAAACTTTCGGCTAATTATCATCTTTTTTCCCCTCTGAGCTCAGAGTACTGTTCTTAATTTCCTGACCAGCTTGCGCCCCTCCCCCGCTCCCTCGGCGCATCTGTGGTGGTTTCCAATTGAGCCGCATTCCTGCTGCTCTGAATTTCCAACATACCATACCAGTTGGTTTGCCAAACAGTGAACTGCCAGCCATCTGCCATCCAAAGTCAGAATTTACATTGTTTCGTCTTAAAATAACGCCTCCGGAATAGCAAGCCACTCTATGCATCAGGTTTTAAAATTGACAATCAGCCAGAATTAAAAACAAATACCAAATGGGCACAAAAAAAAAGACCATGGGGGGTGGGGGAGGAGGGGCACTGGCATTTGACGGGAGAGTTTATTTTTCAGCGTTTTTTTACCTGATTTTCCACCAAAATAGCCATGCCATTTAATTTTATCTGCAACAGCAGGAACTACTTATAGACTGAGAACGTTAACTTTTTGCTTGCCTGGCTCTGGATGGAAGAAGACACAGGAGCACGGGGCCAGAGCAGTCGTCCCTGTCTCAGGGAGGGGGCGTCTTCCTAGTCCCAGGCTGCAGGGAAGGGAGGCTCATCTTAGCCTCTGCTCAGCCAGCCTCCTGGCTGCTCACGGGAGAAAGCTAAGACGTGTGAAGGTGGAAAGCCTTGACCAAGGTCACATGCTGGTTAATGGAAGAGCGATGTTTTGAACCCAGGGCTTCGGGCACATCCCTCTGCCCCCTCGTCCCCCTGCCTCCCTCCCCAGCCTTGACTCGTCATTACGGCTGCGGGAGGCCCTTCTTCCCTCTTTAGTCCTCAACACCGACCCACAGCGACCTTTTGTGCCTCCTTCCCTTGCTTTTTCAGGGCAGACAGGTGGGAAGGAAGTCCATCTGCAGGATCTGGGGGACACCTGGGAGCCTGCGATGCTGGCGTGGTAGCCTAAGGGGAAGAGCGACCATTGTATCTGGATGGCTTTCCAGAGCAGATGGGCTCGAAGGAGACTTATTTTTTTTGAAAAAGAGAAAGGCTTCATGTTTCTCTTAGGGAAGCTGTTCCAGGCAAAGGCAGCTTGGGGGAAAGTGTGACGTTACGAGTGGGCAGAGGAAGCTAAGGGCTCTATATTTACACCGAGACACCTGCCTGCAGTTTGAAGTCTGCACCACAGACGCAGTCTGAGCTGGGAAGAGGCGAGGACCCTGGGCTGGGCAGGGCTCGGGGTGGCCCCACGCCGGGCCCCGTGCAGCCTCTCTGGAATTCTCCGGGAGCTGGCGGCAGGGATAGTGGCAGGCTTTGCCCCGGGTGTACTCAGACATTCTGGAGTCCAGGCAAGATGCCTGCTGGGCCGGGACTTGATGTGGACATCAGCAATGGGAACTGTGGTTGTTTCTTGGTTTGGGTTGGTTTTTGGCCAGACAGTGGTGTCTCCTCTTGGAAGCCCTTTCTCACCCCAATTGTGAATCGGGGCCCATCTTCCATGCCCCCGCGGCCCCCGCCTGCAGCTCTAACAGGACCTGCCATCCTAGCGGGGCTTGGTTGCTGTGGGCGTCTGTCCTTCCTGCCCACTCCCTGTGGTCAGCACCATCTCACTGAGCACCATTAGTATGTGCTCAACTAATGCTCATTTAGCGAGTGAGTCAATTGCTGAGATAATACAGGACTTAACTGGTTGCGTTGACCGCTAGACCCAGGGCCCACGGCTTCCCTGAAGCCTTCTGATTTCACTGTGTTCCAGTTGGCATTATGATCACATCGGTCCCCCCCTTATCTGTGGTTTTGCTTTCTGTGGTTTTAGTTACCTGCAGGCAACTATGGTCCAAAGATATTGAATGGAAAATTCCAGACATTAACAACTCATAAGTTTTAAACTGTGGGCCGTTTGGAGTAGCGTGATGAAATTGCACGCTGTCCCGCTCTGTCCCTTCCAGGATGTGAATCATCCCTCTGTCTACACTACCTGCCTACTAGTCCCTTAGGAGCCTTCTTGGTTAACAGATTGACAGATCACAAGAAGAAAGGTGAGTCCAGTACAAGACGTTCTGAGAGAGAGAAAGAGAGAAGGAGAGAGATGACAGTCATGTAACTTTTATTAGAGTATATCATTATAATTGTTCTATTTTATTATTGTTGTTGTTAATCTCTTACTGTGCCTACCATAAGTATGTATGTAGAGGAACAAACATTGTATAGAAAGGGCTTGGTACTGTCCAAGGTTTCAGGCATCCACTGGGGTCTTGGAACGTCTCCATCACTTATAAGGACCACTGTATTAGCTACCAGTCATTGTATGAGTACGTTGTACGTCTTCTTATCTGATACAGCTTAATTCCTTTTATGACTAGTAACTCTGGAAGTGATGAGCCCAGCAAGCACAGCGGTGTGGATGCTCCCCAGGTCACACCAGGTGTGAGCAGCAGAGGCAGACTGTGATGCAAAAGAGCTCATCTCGATAAATCCGGTTCCACTGCCGCTAGCTGGCTGGGCCTCGCTGGAAGGTGGCGTTCACACTGGGGACGGTCCAAAGTGCCCTGACACCTACAGCACACCAGGAAGAGGGAAGAGGGCAGCTGAGATGGGCAAGGCCTCGTGAGGAAGCTGGTCTACCTGGCCCGGGGGAACCCCGAGGGAGGGGCGGAGGCTGCGTTGCAGGTGCTTATGGCTGTCCTGCCGGAGAGCAGGTGCCCTCACTGTCTCCAGGGCGCAGCACACGCCTGGTGAGCGAAAGTGGCAGTGAGGCCAGTGCTGGCCCGTCAGGAAGGACCTCCCAGTGCATGCAGCTGCCGGGCAGCAGAGTTCCCTGCCCTTTCCCATAGAACGAGGCAGCAGCAGAATGACCATTTGTTGTGAAGCCGTGGGATGGAAGGCTGCCTCCCCCCCACGGATCGTGGGACAAGTGCGCCTTCACACATCCACTCTGACTCCAAATTCGGTTGCTTCCATATTGCGATGATGCATTTTTAGAGCTTAAAATACTCTTAACTCTATATTTTTATAGAGTGAGTCATTTTAAGCCCTCCCTTTGCCCAGCCTTGAAAATCTGATCAGAAGAATCCAAATTAAATCCAAATTAAAACAAAACCAAAAAATTAAAATTTACAAACAAGACAGAATGCAACACCATCATTTGATTTGCTGAAAGGTATCTCCCTTTGCAGAACCACAGATGAAAGTGCGACTCCTTCTGGGGCTGTCGGTGTTGACGTGCGGAAGTCCTGGGGCTGAGGCTGCAGGCCACTGCAGCAGAGGGGCCAAAACGTGTCACACTCAGTGCGACCGCCAGCGTGGTGTGGTCCCACTCCTGATCGCTTCCAGCGATGGCATTTAAAACCCTGCATAGCTATTGGCCCAGACGCTATTTGCAAGACACACTGTTCTGTGATAAAAGATAAAAGCTCTTTTATAAAGCAGTTGTGAGACAGCATCTGACCCCCAGTGAGAGGCGTTACCGAGGGAACCATGAGAAGTGTGTGTGTGTGTGTGTGTGTGTGTGTGTGTGTGTCTACGTCTCAAGATTTCCCCTGGGCAGGAGGGATGTTTCTCCCTCGAGGAAGAGCGGAATGTCCCTTCCTCCGTGTAAGCTTCCTGGTATTTGCTGCCCATTCGTGCTTGTCTATCTGTCACCACTTTTCCCTTCTGCCTGGGAGATGGGACAGTAAACTCTGAGGGCCTTTTGCTAATCTAACAGCCAGAAAATCAAAGAAAAATGTTTTAAAAACCCTCTAGTGGTCACTGAGTGCTTAGCAAGGAAACAGAATTGCTGTGGTTCTAGGGCATAGCTGTGCCAGTGACGGCATCGGGAACAGCACCCACAGGTGTGTTGGAACAACGGACATGAAATCCAAAAGCTAAAAGGCACGTGTCGAAATCCAAGCTCAGGATTCACAGTGACTTTGAGATGAACTCTGCATTCAGTGTTTATGGAAAAGCAATTATATTAAATACTGACTGAGTACTTAAAGATGAATTATTAAGATAAGTTTCATAACTATTTAATATTACTTTATGTTAAGTATTAAAAGCTAAAGTGGCCTTTTAAATGCTGCTGCATTATGGCTCTTTTCATAAAGAGTTCTTTTTAAAAAATAAAAGGAAGAAAAACAGGTTTCTATCTCCCTCTCAGCTAAGCAATAATCTATATTAGACAGAAGCGTATTTGGACACAGGGTGATTGTGACACTACTGCCACCTCATGGTAGAGTGCCTTAATTGCAGACAAAGTACCCAAAGAAACGATCACTCACTGAAATTTCACAACTAAATATAATTACAGCAAACAAAATGCCACCTACAATGACTGATCTTTGTAAGTTACTATCATACCTAATTATGAAATTGTCATCTTTTGATCTTTGTGTGCTTTTGACTTATGGTGCTGCCTACATTAAAAGTCCATCAAAGAATAAGAAAAAGGCAATGTAAAAGAATTACAGAAATTTATAATATATCAAAATTTGATTTCAGAATGAAAACTGTAGTTAAAAAATAGGACATATAGTAAAATACTAATATGGGATAGGTACTGCTCATCAATACTCATCCTATTTGTGCATTATTGATAGCTCAATAATTTATTTAACTTAATTAGGGCTTATTAATCACAAAAATGGTTTTAAACACAGTCATAGGGACAAAAATACAGATATGAGAATTATCCATCAGTTTTCTAGGTTTCAAAGCACGCTTATGTAACTTACAGCAGATAAAAGAGGGAACATCATTCATTCATTCTCCTATGTGGTTATAAGACTAAAAGCTCATAACGGAATTGTCCACACAGGCAGGGTTGTGGCATCCAATCTTAGGTGGATACTTGACATGTGTGTTCTGTTCACGTGGAAGAAACTTGATGCTGAGTCCTCACTAACAGGGTCATCTTCATAAACTTTTGTTCTGTCATCAGTTTTTGCGTTCTGGTTTAATAAGCAACACTTGTATCATGTTTTAAAGCTGTGAAATGCTTTCACTTGTTGTTTTGATTCTCCCAACCACTGGATCATTAGGTCCTTGATTTTCCAGGTGTGGAAACCATTACATTCAAAGAAAGAAAATGACTTGCTCAAGATCACATAACCAGTAAGTGGCGAAGGCAGGATGTGAGTCTAGATTTTCTGGCCTCAATTCCGTGCCTCCTCCACTCCATGGGCACTGCTTCCCAGGAGGAGAATTATTCCTCCACGTGGAAATCTTGGTTACTTACCGCGGCATAGCACACATATGGCCAGTCAGGAAATAGCAAGTCAGGCAGAGAATAGCCCAATGCCTGAGGTTCCCGAGGAAAGAGATTTCACACTTACGCTGCGAAATACCCTTGTCCTTTAACGAAATGTCAGTTGTCATTCATTCATTTATCCGTCCAACAATAGTTACTGTGAGAGCAGCCACCCCACCCCCTGAACCGTCAGCACAGAGAACAAAGACCTGATCCACGACCTTTAGGAGCCCTCGTTTTGACAAATTGTAAGATGCCTCTCCCTCTTCCTGACCCCTTGTCTCCTTTCTTTGCCACCTCCAGTCCACGTTACCTACCTGGCACGTCGGAGGTGCCCTGGTGAGCAGCAGGGAGAGCGTGGCTTGTTACAAATGCTCATGGTTTTCCCTGAGAAGTGCGGTTGGTCAGCTTCGGATCGGCATGTGGGTTTGCTCTCCTGCCAGATGAGTCAGCCAGCATGGGAACATTTATCCGAGCAAATATGTGCCAGTGTTGCCATGGAGAAAAAAGGTGCTGGCATTTTGTTCTGGGACGTGCTGTGACACGTGCTTGTGGGCTAGTCATGAGAAGATGTGTCTACAGGACACAATCCCACTCCACCCTGAGCTGAAGGTGCTCACCCGGGACACATTGTCATCCCCTGGGGACATTCTCAAACCCTGCTTCTCCACCTCACCCCTCTGCAACCCCTACGAAGACACAGAGCTCTCTATGTCATGATAGGTGATGGATGAAAACTTAATTCCTCAGTTATTTTTAGGGTATATTATTTTGGGACAAGATCAGGAAGGAAATAAATACCAGAAAGCATTTGAAGGTCAGAAAGGAAGTAAATTTGTCATCTCGGCCTCTAGAGATGGTGCAGCTCTAAGACACAGGAGGCTCGTGTTGTGGGAGAAACCTCATCCTCTGCTTCCGTGGGCTCTCCTTTATGTTGGACGTGGGGAAAGCGCCCTCGTCCCTAAACCCCTGCTGGCAGCATTTCGTTCCCGGACTTCCCCGATCCCATGTGTGACAAACGCAAGGTTGACACAAGCCTTCCCCAGATGGTCCCTACCCTTGGAGAGTGACGCAGTTGTTTGTCTCCTGTTCTCAGCTTTTTGCCCAGGCAAAAAAGTAAACAGCAGCAAAGAGCAATACTGTTGCCGGTCGGGAAGGGAGAAGAGGAGATGGGTCGTCTGGCCAGGATGGTGTCTGGATTCCTTAGCACGGCGTGCAAGGCTGTACACAACTTGCCAGGCTGCCTTCCCTCCGCCTACCCCACCGGCGCTCCTATAAGCTTCTTTGCCCTCACCCTCTGTGCCTTCCTGCTCTGCAGTCCGTGGGGCTGCGGTTCCTATCACGCGTGTGTACCCGCGTCTGCCTTCCCCTCCGCGCCCAAGAGGAAGGGTGGTGAGTCTTGCTGAAGGTCTGCTCAGGTCTAGTTCATCACCTCTGTGGTTCTGTGATTCCGTAAGGTTTCCCCGGCTTTCCAATTCTTCTGGAACTTTCCTCCTGCACGGAGGCTGAATGATACACCCAGGGGTCCAGGCAGAATTGGCTTGTCGATGCCATACCATCACAAGCATTCGAAGCGATTGTCATTGCCACCTCGTGACAAATCAAGTCTGGGATGATGGCGCAGTGTTGGCAGCACCATTGCCCTGGGAAGGGCCGCATCAGCGCTTCACGCCAGGCGGCGGGTCTTCCCGCCTTCCGCCCGAAACGCTGCTGGGGGCTTTCCCACTGGATGTCGTTGGCCCCGCTGGGCAGCTGCTGCCACACGAGCCAGAGGGGTCCAATTGGGAATTAAGAAATAGACTATTACAATCACAGGCCTCATTGAGCTGCAAGTGTGCAGAGTAATTTTCCAAGTGAACTCCGTGGAGAGTGTTTTCACTGTGCTTACAAATAAGATGAACGGGTTCCTCATGCACGCGGAGTGTCTGCAGTTACAACATGCTTGTGTGTGGGACACTTTATTTTATTTCCCTGCAATAATGTTACACATATATAGGGCAGGTCCTTTTTTCCCTACTTCTAGATAAATAAATTGAAGCTCAGAGAATCTGACTTACACAACCACTGCATTCCTAGCGACAAAAACAACGATCCGGTGGAAATGAATCTACTCCCACCTCCCTCTCTCTCTCTCTCTCTCTCTCTCTCTCTCCCTCCCTCTCTCTCTCTCTCTCTCTCTCTCTCTCTCTCTCTCTCTCTCTCTCTGGATGTGAACAAAGGGAGTAAGCTGACAATTAGATAAAACTAAGATGTGAAAACCGTAATGAATAACACGGGATGATGTGAAACAGACTAGACTAGAGGTGCTGCAGGGGTTTGCAAGGGACGGTGGGAACGGTCAGGAGATGATGATTAAAATAATAGCTGCCATTTTTGAAGGTTAAAGAGTTGAGGTAGGCAACTAAAACCAGTTTAGAAACCCCAATAACGCTAAACATAGGATTTCCCGTGTAGGTTTCAGTGCCAGGCAGTGTGCCGAGTGCGTGTTTCCAAGGACAATCTCATCATTCCTCTATCCAGTCTGTGCAGTAGGTACTATCATTACTGTCATTTTCCAGATAGCCAACCAAGGACTGAAAGATTAGAAATTGTCCCCAGGGACCCAGTTATCTGGGAGAGGTGGGAGGAACCCAGGCCTGTCTGACGGCTGCTCTTGACACGGCATTGTGCTGCTGCCCATGGCTTCGCAGAGGAAGCAGGGCGGGCACTGGCCCCTGAACGGGGCTGGGTGTGGCCCGTGTGTGCTCCAGGGAGGAGGCCAGTGGGCTAAAGGCATAGGGGCAGGGCACAGTGGATGCCGGGGAGAGGGCACATGTCATGTGCTCTGGGGGTTAAGTGAGAGAAGTGAGAAGGGGCCAGACAGAGCCCAGTGGAGGAGCGTGGGCCTGTGGGGCAGGCGCGGACCTGTGGGCTGGGCGCGGAGCCTTTGGAGGGTTCCGAGCAGGTGCAGGTGAGAAGGGAGGTGTCTGTAAAGACCTCTGAAGTCAGGTTTGGGCCGTGGGGTCGGTGCTGGGCCAGGGGCTTTCAGAACCCACCAATGACTATGGCCGGGTCTGCGGGCACATGACTCGTGGCCACGTTACCCTCCCCCACACACTGCACTGGCTTCCTGCAAACACAGGAAGCACCAGTGGCGACATCGTCCCCTGCCGTTAGGCTGATTGATCGAGGAGTCAAGCCGCCTTATGTTCAGCGCCGCGAGCTGATGGGCTTTTGTTCTCCAGGCCAAATTCCTAGGATCCTTTTGGTCCCAGAACGCTTTGCCTGTGGAGTTTATCAGAAGAAAGTGCACAAGTGAACTCACAGAATAGAATTTGGAGATTACGGGTAGAGATGTTACAGGGGAAAATAGTGACTCTCCCAAATCCAAGGCCTTATGTTATCAGATGGGTTGGCTGCCCCAGTGGGCTGGGAAGGCCCATCCCTCCATGGGCCTCCGTCTGTGCTGGGGATGGGGTGTGAATAGCCATTAATTTAGCATGACCCGCGTGCCGGGTCCCAGCCTGGCTGCTTGCAGACGAGTCCTGCAAGAGCTCTACGAGGAAGGTGTTATGAGTCTGGTTTTGCAGATCAACGAATTAAGTCTCAGAAATATTAAATAACTTGCCCAAGGTCTTACAGCTAGTAAGGACAAGTAAAATTACCAGGTCGGTCTTTCTGTGTCCTTCCCGCTACGTATTAGCAGGAGGTAGCTTCAGGTTCTCTGCTCTACGCTGTTCAGAGTCTGACCACTCAGTTTGCATTTCTCCCTCCACTTTGCCTTTGCCATCTCTTGTGCGCTGGAATAGACGAGAGGTTTTTGGAATTGACTTGTACAGACGCATATCTGCCCCTCCTCTTTCTGTGGTTTTCTCTTCCTCTCTTTCATAATGGAAATTAAGTTATTCGGTGTAAAGCTCATAGACTAGTGCCTGACACATGGTAAGTGCTCAATAAATATTAGCCTCTGTTAAGTACCTCAAACCCCAAGAGAATCCTGTTTTCCTGGTTTTTAACCTTTTTTTTTTTTAAGAGACAGGCTCCTGCTCTGTTACCCATGCCGGAGTGCAGTGGTGCAGTCATAGCTCACTGTCACCTCAACAACTATGTAGGGGCTGTCTTTCCTGTGTCATTGCACTTAAGTCAGGCAAATAACATCTTGCCTGAAAATTTTTTTTTAAAGTGGGTAAGGTGGGGAGGGGATCAAGAGGACTGAAACTTAGCCCAGATCCTTTTATGGTGTGACCTTGGGTAAGCCACTCAAGCTTCTTAGAAGTGACTCAGGTTCCTCATCTGTAAAATGGGGCCACAAAGTTACGCACTAACTTCTAATGGCAGTTCGCGGCATGCCGCTGGGTGCAGGACCGCGGTGTTCGTTCTGTCTTGCTGCATGTAACGATCACGAGGTGTTTTTGGAATGATTTGCCTGCTGTACAGGTGGACCCGGCCAGAGGGTGAAAACCAGGCCAGTTTGCCTGCATGATTTGACGTTAATTACATCTGACATTCTTGGCTGGCAAAATCTCAAACCCGAAGGTGGCCCGAATCCCCTCTGAGGAGGTTTCTGCCAGCATCTGTGTGGGACCTCTGACTTGAAGCACAGTTTGTGCTATTAAGAATCAAATCCTCCGATGTTCCTAGTAACAATCCTTTTCCATTAGCAGACTGGCAATCGTGTATCACAGTAGCCGTGACTGGCCCTGTTAGAAGCCGTAGCTTCTCTTGTATCTTTTGCGGGGTGGGACGGTGGGTGGGTGAGAGGGGCCTCTGGGTGTGGTCGAGGTAAGGGGCGTAGATATTTTTACCCAGAAATATACGCCACAATTCCCACTTTGAGTTTTGCCTCTGCCTAGCGAGACGTAGTTCCAAACGGCTGGTGGAGAGTGCCAGAGGCCTGTGGACTGGAGCCGGAGGATTGAGCAGTATGTGTCTTTCATAACACCAGAGCTGCCTGATGTCAGGCTCTAAAGTCAGATGGGAACCTCTCCTGGGTCTCTCTGGGCTGCTTTAATGTGCAGACTCCCACTGGCAAAGGGCTCTGTCAAAGGAGGGCCATGAATAGCAAAGCTCTGGGTGTGGCAGTGGGTGCGTCTCCCGGGTGGCCAGATGGGAGCCACTTTGCACAGGTCCTGGCCCACCAGGAGGAGGTTTCCCGGCAGAGCCAGCACCTGTAGTCCAGGAGGGTCTCAGTTGGAGCTTGGTGGTGGCAGCCTGCCTGTGACCCCCACACTGGGAGAACCAGGCCCCAGCACAGAAGCTTCTACCCAGCAACACCTGCTCAGGGCGAAAGGCTCCAGGTGGCCGGGCCGGGAGATGTCCTGTCAGTGGTTGAGCGTTGGCAGAGGAGCTCTGCCTACCCTTGAGAGCACGGGGCAGAGGCGAGAGAAGGGGCTGCGAACGGGGGTCAGGAGCCCTGGGTTCTGGGCGGAGCCCTGCCAGGGGCCAGCTCCTCCCCTCTGGGCCTTGACATAAGGAAGCTGGCGGTTTGGTTAGCTCACCCATGGGTCCCTGTGGCGCCAACAGCCTGTGTTCCTTCTGGATTCTGAGGGACCACGGGGAAGAGCAATTGCCCAGCAAGGGGATCCTGGAGTGGGCAGCTGCCCCAAAGCAGCGTCCGATGGGGAGCCCTGCAGGTGGGCACCTCGGCACCCCAGAAACCAGGAGGGCTGGCGGTGAGCCTGCCCGTCATGATTTCCTGATCTCTGCAAGCCACAGAGGAGCTTCCTCGCGGGGCAGTGTCTCCTGTGACCTCGCTGAGTTGGCGACCTTGACCGTGAACAGGCTGGATGAGACAGGGCTCACTGTGGCCATAGGAGCCTGAGCTGGCCTCCTCTCCTGGCCAGCAGAGAGCCTGTCCACGTGGACACCTGCCGTTCCCAACAGCTCCGAGTCCATCCCTCTCAGAGACCGCGCCCGGCCCGGCGGTTTTCAGTGTGTGGTCCCAATGGCACCGGCAGCACCTGGGATCTGGTTAAAGGTGCAGATTCTCAGGACCCACCCAGAATTCCTGACTCAGAGACCCCAGGGACGGGGCCCAGCAACCCACGCAAGCGATCCGAGGCCCGTCTGAGAACCACCGCACAGACCAACCCCATTCGCCCCATCTGTGTGTCCCTCTCACTTAAAACCGCAGCTTGTCACTAAGACAACACTTAGCAATTAAAGACGCCTTAGAAACTACGATGCCCATTGCCACCCGCAGTGCCCGCGTTCATCCTTCTGGGCTCTTCCAGTCCTTGTCCATTTGCGTGCATAGTGTTTTACATAGACAGCGTCATTTCACACAGAGACATTTTTGTGTTGTACTTTTTTCACTTAACATTATTAGTGGTTTTTTTTGTTTGTTTTTTTCTTCATAACCTTCATACTTGTCTTTTTCATTGACTGCAAAACCTTTGCCCGGTGTGACCTGCTTTATTTACGTGCATGGCTGCCCTGTCCCTGGGCACTTGGCGACTTGCCACTTTTCACTATTGGAAGAGTCACCTGCCTGTCCAGGGTGAGTCCGGCTTCTGGGGCTTTCCTCGGCCCAGGGTCTGACCTTCCCTGTAAATCCTCAACATGAGGTTGTCTGAAAAAGATTATTTAACGAAGGAAAAAGAAACCAAACCAACCCGGAAGAGATGCTGTATCTACAGTGACGCATCATGACCGAACAGTGCCGGCTCCCCCGAATTCTCTTCACCTGAGTCTCGGCTCATTCCCCTCGCAGGTGGTGCCAGCAGAGGGGGGCCGGGCTGGGGGTGGGGCTGCAGGCCTGCGGCCTCCCCGTGCCAGGTCTGCCGTCTGGCCATTTCCTGAGCCTCCTGCTCTCCCAGCGGGAAGGCGGCCCTTCCTCCACCTCCCGCCCTCCCTCCACCCTCCCCTCCCACTCTGCACCCCGGTCCTTTCCCCTCTCGGCCTGCCCAGCCCACCCCCAGCAGTAGCCCTCTGTGTGGACAAGACCGATGCTCGGTCGTAGGCCAGACAGGTAACCCTGCATCTTCTCGAATCGTTGTGTTGGGAGGCAGCCCCAGGTGTGGGGTTACTAGGTCTAGGGTAATCCTTAGGGCATCTGCTGCCCATGGGTCTGTATGTGTGTCCTTTCAGTGGGTCCTCATTGCTTCGGGGACAAAATCCAAACTTCATGACATGGCAAACTAGGTTCCTGCTTATTTGGCTCATGGATCTCAGGCTCGGCTCCGACGCCCGGAAGGGGCAGGCTAGGAACAAAAGTACGGACTGGGCTGTGCGACAGGAGAGGTGGGTCTGTAATGAACCGGAGGGAATACCAGCTTGAAAGCAGCCACATTCAACAGCAACGACAACAAGTTGTTTACTAGGGTGAAGGAGGAGGATGGAGAGTGCCGGTTTCCACCCTGACCTGGGTTTATCTCTTCAAGTTCAGTTTCCTCTCCCACCCCCCCGCCAACGTGTGTCGCAGCTGTGCCTGAGTGGGCCATGCTCTTTCTTGCCTGGTTTTTGTTGTTTTATTTGCCTTTTTATATGTTGTTTCCTCTGCCTAGAATATTTCTTTCCCTTAATCTATCAGGATGATTCTTACTCATGGTTTAAGATTCAGCTAGGAGATCACCTGCTGCTAGAAGCTTTTCCAAGACAATGCCTCCTGAGTTAGGAGGAGGCCTGGCCTTTGGGTAGACCACTGGAGGGGACATTGCCTGTGCTGGGCTCGGAGGGATGGGCCACGGGGCCAAGCCTCACTTCCTGTTTGTCTCAGTTGCATCATTAAAATTCAGTTTTGAAATTTTTTTCACTACGGATATCCCAAGGGACCTATGAAAGATGCTGATGGTGTAGCCTCCTGTCCTGGCAGTTAGTTAGCCTGGTTAGCCCACAGCAGACTCTGGGCCCTTCTAGGGACAGTCCAAGAGAGGAACATGCAGTTACATTTAGTAATTTCTTTTACTAAGGGTTATGTTTTCTCCATCTTTATGTCTCCAGAGACCAGTAATATTCTTGGCACACAATAGGTATTTAATATATGATTTGGATGGATGGCCAGATGGATGAAAAGATAGCTGGAGAAATGAATGGATGGATGGAGGGATGGATGTATGGATGGATGATGGATGGATGCACAGATGGATGTATGGAGGGATGCTTGGGCAGCGTCTTCCCCAGTGGTCTCCCCCAAGCCTCTCCCCTCTGTCTGTGATCCTCTACCCAGTGCAACCAGTTCTCCGTTGTGCTCCTTCCTTCCCACTTTCCACACTCCCATGCCACTCTTTTTGGCTTTACCCTGAGGCCATCATTTTTCTCTCTCCTTCCTTTTCTCTCTGATCCACCCTGTTCCTAAAATACATCAGTTCATTCTCTACCTCCTCTCTCTTGTTTCACCATGACTAAGTAGCCAGGAGGTTTTTTGTTTAGGGCTTGCTCCCCGGAAGGGAGTGGCCTGAGGAGCAGCACCCCCAGAACATTTCAGGAGAAGAGCTGGGAGGAAGGAAGCCACAAGGCCCAGATCCTGGAGCTGGGTGTGCCTTGCTGCTCCCTCCCCATGGTTTCCATCACCCTTCACGTTGGAGTCAAGTCTACCTGCTGTCCTGGAGGCCGGGCTGGTGGGGGTGGACACACACATGCCCCCAGTGCTTGTGGGTGGGGTTCTAGGTTCTGGCACTCTTTCTTCAGTTGCTAGACGAACCACAGGGTGGGACACTTCCCCCCACATCCCATAATGTTAGGGCAATAGATTCTGCCCCAGCGACAGTGTCAAAGCAGAGGCAAGGCAGACTGTTCCTTTCCTTAGAGATCTAGAAACTGTGGCAGGGACCCTTGAAGTCCTGGCCATCTGGAGTGGCTGGAAAAATTACCCCAGGTTTGTCTGCAACCTGCCCCATCTGGGCACCTGCCACTCTTGGGACCCCAGGGGATTAGGGCGTGTCAAGAGCAGCCCTCCAGGAGGCAGATCACGAGCAGGTGACTGTCGGAAGAAGTGGTGTGTGGTCGGAGAGTGGCAATGTTAACTAAGCTACTTCATCCCAGGTGGGGTGGGGTCCTCCTGCCCACTATGGGTGAGGAAGCCGAGGCCCGTGAGGTTAAGTGGCTTCGCAGAGGTTGTGCTGCCCCCAGTGACCTTTGGACTGGGGCGAGGCCGTTGCGCACCATTTGGCTGTGGATGACCCGCAGGTCTTTATTTCAGCTGCAGCAGGTGGGGCTGCTCCCCTCCCCATCCTGCTGCTTCTCCAAGGCCTCCAGCAGTGCCAGGAGCTCACGAGCCTCTGGACTTGGAGGTGGCCCTACCCTGGCACTGTGGTCCTGTGGGGTCTTCAGGAGGAGAGTCCCAGGCCACGATCTCCTTGGTCTTTTTCTCAACCCACGCTGGTTTTGAGAAGACGCCTGTGCCCAGAAAGTCCCTCAAACTGCGTTTAGTGTTAAGCTCCGTCGCTGGCAGCTGGCGTAGAGGCTCATCCTGACCTGCGAGGGAGGCACACTCTGAGTGCCCCATTTGCAGAGTGACCAGAGGCTGTCATTCTACAGCTGCCTCTCGTTTGGAGACCTGATGCAGAGTCATAAAGGCTTTTGCCAAAGCATCTCGTGAAAATCTGGTCAACGGGCCTTTGGGGTCCACTAGCTACCGTTTCATGCAGCAAACATGTCGTCTCTGCTTTCAGATTCAGCAGGTGACAAAGGACTTGAATGGACTAACGGTCATTCAAGGGCATGAATGGCATTTCTGGACTCTTCTTCCCAGTAACGGAAGGACAGGCTGTGCTTGGGAGAGGCCCCGCCCTGCCAGTAACTGGCTGTTAGTGCAGACTCACATCCCCCAGTCCCTGCCCTGCGGATTCACGCGTCCTGGCCGCTTGGTCCTTCCCTCCACCCTCCCCAGCCAACCCCCTTTGAGGTCTTCTGCTTCCCAAATGTGTTCTCCCCTTGAGAACTTCCATCTTCTCCCGGAGTGCTGGAGGAGAAAACAGAACCCCTGGACACTCACCTTTGAAAAGGGCAAGAAGGAGGGGCTTTCCTAGAGCTCTGGAAACTTCCATGAGAGAGCAGCTTGTTCATCCACCTGACCTTTAGGGGAAATATCTTAGGCTTGGAGATTGCTCAGGGTCTCAGAGCCAGCTGATGGCACAGGCAGGACTGTCCCATGGAGGATGCTAGCCAACGCTGCTGCCGTCGGGAGGCACAGTAAGGTGCAGGAGAGGAGGAGGGGTGCAGGCTTCGGTAGGAGCACCTGGGTAGGACGCGTGTCCAGCGGAGCTCAGGAAGCAAAATGAGGGGTTTGAGTTCTGTGAAGAGAACAGGTTCCAATTCACCTCGCACAGGTTCAGTTGCAAAGTGTGTGCGTGTGTGTGTGTGTGCGTGTGTGCACACGTGTGTAAATGCGTGCAGGAGAAAGGGTTTTCCGGCCTGTTCCAACTCAAGCAGCTTCTGGGCTCTGGTGAAGTCGTTTCAGTTTGGTTCTCGTGGCTGAAAAGGTCGCTGGAACACTTCAGCGAAATTATGGCTCCTTAATTTAGCTGCCTGTCAGTTATTTTTTTCCAGGTGGTTTCGGGTTGACAGTGAGTTTGACATTTGTAAAAATGTTTTGGAAACCATATCAGATAGCTGGAAACAAAAATGAATTTAAAGTACGTTATTCTGGGAGGTGCAATTGAAATCACTCTTCTGGCCACCCCGAACCGGGTCTCTCTTCTTTCCGCGATCTGTGTCGACGCAGCCCGGGCTGCAGAGTTGTAGGAGGCCTCTGAGTATGGCCGCCGCTGTGAGTTTCGTTCTTGCTCACGGCCACCTTCGTTTCGGGGACTTCTGCTTCATTTGAGCACAGCTAAGGGCAGAGCCTATTTGTTTGTCAGAGCATCGTAGGGTGTTAGGGGTGGGAAGAACTTTCGGGACCCTCTTCACACGCTCACCCTCACTCCTTTCCAGGGGCTCGGAGGGTGGGGGCTGTGACCGCGTTCACAGTGCGATGGCTGCAGAGTTGAGATTCATCCCCAAATCTATGACCTTTTGAGCACCTTCACTCCATGAAAGCACATACGAAAATGCTGTGACATTTGCCTGGCAGTTTCAGGCCAGCTATGTGCCCAGAGCTTATACCTTAAATTAGAAGGGCCTGACGTATAGGGCTGTGCCACCTGGACAGGTACGTGACGATTCCTTCTGTGCCCTTAGAGATGGGGAGCAGGAGCCGCTGCCTGTCTAGAAATAGGAGCATCTCCCTCGACCCCAGCCTGCTTGCTCTGACGCCTTCAAATCAGTTCAGAGACATTGCCGGGCACCCGGCCATGCAGGGGATGTAGAGGCAGAACTCCTGCCCTGGGGACAGATACCGACAGAACAATGCGAGCGGAGCCCTAGTGGTGGTCTGGGCCACACCAGCCTCTCCAGGCAGCCCCGCGGGATGGCGGGATGGTGGGGGAGTGGGACGGTGGGACGGCAGGATGCAGGGTGTTAGGATGCCGGGATGGCTTTCTCTCTCCAGGTGGAAAAGGGGAAGAACACCCAGGTCACAGGTTCTCCACCCTGGCTGCTAACCAAGGTCACCAGTGGAGGTTTATAAACTCCCCCACCTCTTTTCTGACATGTAACTGGTCTGCGGAGGGACATAGTCATGAGCAGATTGTGAGTAGCCTCACTCACCTGGGACACGTCCTATAAAAGCAGAAGAGAGGAACTTGCAGATGTGACTAAGAGTACATAGTGACAGAGGAAGACAATGCTGCACTGCAGACACAGAAGAGGAAAGAGACAAACAGACCTGGGGAAGGGCATGAAGAGAAGGTTCTCATGCTTGTATGCCTGATAGCAAATAAGACTCTACAAAAACCACAACCTTGCACAAAGCCCATTGCAACCTCACTCTACTTCTGCAAGAACATCTGCCCAAGCCCAGGGTGCTGGTTCATGCCTGTAACCCTAGTGCTTTGGGAGACTGAGGTGGGAGAATTGCTTAAAGCCAGGAGTTCGAGACCAGCCTGAGCTACACAGCAAGACCTTGTCCCTACAAAAAAATAGAAAAATCAGCCAGGCATGGTGGTGTACGCCTGTAGTCCCAGCTATTTGGAAGGCTGAGGCAGGAGGATCACTTGAGTCCTGGAATGAAGTTGTGTGAGCTATCATGATGCCACTGCACTCAAGCCTGGGCAACAGAGCAAGACTCTCAAAGAAACCCAAAAACCAAAAATCATCTGTCTAGCAACTTCCTGTCCAACTCAGATTGGGCGTCACCCTTGTTATTGATCTTAGTAGCTGTCGACCCAAAAGGAAGAAGCTGCGGCAGAATTAATACAGAGAGTTTATCTGGGCCAAGTTTGAGGACTGCAGCCCGGGACGCACTTGCAGGTTGCCTTCGCAGAGAACAAAGGAGAGGCTCAAGTTGTTTAAAAAAAATAAAATAAAAGACGAATCAGGAGGGATGATTACAAAAGCTGTTGGTCTGGAATTCTCATTGGTTTACAGAAATACCATTGGCTGGGGTTGGCTATACGTTGTGGAACTATAGGCTGTGTGACATCTAAAGGCTGCTTGGCCTCAGTTAGTCTAGAGCCCGCACAGCAAGTGGTTCCCAGAGGTAATTATTTAGCTCCAGGGGGAGTGAAACTCCACTGCTGCTACATTTTAAATGCCTCTCTGGGCCTGGTAATTTAAAAGGGCTCACATTCCTTGGATAAAACGTTTTTTTTCTTTTTCCCCTTGTGCATAGCCAAGGATAATTATTTCGAAACCATTATGTAACCCTCTTCATTTTCTCCTTCAAACACCTTTTCTTCCTTTACCTCCCTGAATACGCACATAGTTTACTGTGGTGCGTGTGTTCCCGTTGCGATGTTCTGTTCCCAAATAAACATCATTTTCTTTTCGGGAGCCTCTCTGTGTTAGTTATTTAGGTTGACAAGGGTCACTTCTCTGTTTTCAGAGCTTCTCCTGTGTCTGCAGTTCCTCAAAATAATCCGCTCAAAATAATCCTTACGCCAAAGAGGCGGATTTCAGAGTGGCGCATTGCAGTCTCCTACGTGAGCTTCAAAAAGTCCTGCATGGTAGGAGACGCCATTGTATCTCCCACTTTTCTGATGAGAAATCCGAGCCTTCCAAAGGCTGAGGAATATGCTCAGGATTCAAATTCCGTGACATCAAACTCCAGATAACACACACAGTACAACCCCCTTTTTCCAAGTGGAGCTAATATCATGTTTAATGAGAACAGAGTTTCTCAAGAGCACTTGACATTTGGGGCCAGATAAGTGTTTGTTGGGGGGCGTTCTGTGCATCGTAGGGTGTTTACCAGCATCCCTGGCCTGGCCCACTAGATGCCAGCAGCTTGTACCTTCCCTACCACCCCAGCTGTGACAACCAAAAATGTCCCCCAGATGTGGCCAAATGGCCCCTGAGGGGGGAGCTTGTCTCCGGTTGGGAACCACCGAGGTAGGTGCTGGTTTTGGTGCTGGCAGCGTGTAGAGCCGTCTGTGGTGCCTAGAACAATCCACACCCAGCTCCAGTCCAGACAGTCCCATCAGTGCTTCCCGGAGGAAAAGGTCCCTGGCGTTGGTGTTTTTTTAAGTTTCTCCCTGTTTTGAAACGTGTAGCCCAGGCTTGAGAACCGCTGTAGTAGTCTCCTGAACTGAGCAGTGAGGCACTTCTGCCAGGAATATTGTGGATTATTCCTGAGGCACAGTGAGAGGTGATAAGACGGTACAATTACAGCGTGAGGGTTAAACACAAGCGCCAGCTCCCTTCCCAGTATTTTTTTTAAAACACCTGTTAGGCTCTAAACACCCTGTGAGATTAATCCGTCCTGGTTTGTGTTCTCCCATCCAACTGCAACTTTCCTGTTACCACTTCAGTAATGAAATTATTCTTTTTAAAACATGGGGTGGGAGGTGGTTATAAGAACTGCTGACAGAATTTCCAAATTTCCTTCCTTCCTGACGTGTCTTTTCTCTCCCTGCTGTGCCCTGCGGCCATCGTTGGGGGCCCGGCCCTGCTTCCTGCCTTTGCCCTGGGTGGCCACAGGGGGACCCTGCCACCCCGTCCCCAGTCCCGGCTCAGCTGCCAGGTTCGTCTTCCTCTATATCCTAGCCCTGCACTCTTTTTTCATTTTTCCCAAAAGTCTTTGTTTGTTTGTTTAAATTTTAATTCAACGTTTTGCAAAGATTAGAACTACTTCTCAATTATATTGGAAATATAATAGTAATGTGGTTTGGGAAGATGCTCTTAAGTTTAGCAGCATGATTTGTTTTATTCTTTTTTTTATTTCAAAGTGTTTTGGGGGTGCAAATCTTTTGGTTACATGGATTGCTTTTATAATGCTTGAGTCAGGGTGATAAGCGTGCTGTCACCCAGATAGTGTTCATCGTACCCGTTAGGTAGGTTTTCGCCCATCCCCTCCTTCCCCCTGCCCCCTGCTTGCTTTTCGTTGAGTTTTACTTCCCTCTGTGCACACAAGTGCTCATCAGTTAGGTCCCATTTAATAGTGAGCACACGTGGTGTTTATTTTTCCATTCTTTAGATACTTCACTTGGGATAATGAAATAACTTGGGATAATGGTCTCCATTTCCATCTAGATTGTTGCAGAAGGCATTAAGACACCCTTCTTCATGGCTGAGTAGTACTCCATGGTGTACATACACCACATTTTGTTAATCTACTCATGAACTGATGGGCATATGGGTTGATTCCACATCTTTGCAATTGTGAATTGTGCTGCTATAAACATTCGAGTGTAGGCAACTTTTTGATAAAATGGCTCCTTTTCCTGTAGGTAAATACCCAGTGGTGGGATTGCTGGATCAAATGGGAGGTCAACTTTCAGTTCTTTGAGAAATCTCCACACTGTTTTCCATAGAGGTGGTACTAGTTTGCAGTCTCACCAACACCCTATAAGCATTCCTTTCTATCTGCATCCACGACAGTATCTATTGTTTTTTGTCTTTTTAATAAAATCCATTCTGACTAGTTTGGATTTGCATTTTCCTGATGATTAACAACATGGAACATTTTTTCATATATTTATTGGCTATTTGTCTTCTTTTGAGAAGCTTCTGTTTGTATCTTTTGCCTACTTTTTAATGGAATCGTTTGAGTTTTTTTCTTGCTGATTTGCTCCAGTTCTTTGTAGATTCTCATTATTAGTCATTTATCGGATGTATAGCTTGTGAATATTTTCTCCCGTTCTGTAGGTTGTTTGAGGGACTAGAGCCAGGAGTCTTTTTTGAGAAGACTTTATTGGTCCCACTGCACACAACCAAACCCTGCTGCCTGAAATGCAAGGTCATTCGCAGAGCGGCCCACACGCTGTGCACAGAGTGAGCTCAGGCCAGGCGGGTGGATGTTCTGGTTGGAACTCACCGTGCCTGTCCCTGCTTCGGTCATGCTGTCCCACCTTCTGCGGGCCCAGCGCAGCTGCCACCTCCACCACATCCCCCGGTTAGAGCCCATCTCTCCCTCTCCTGCATCCCTGTTGCTCCAGGCTGTGCCAGTCTGTCTGCCTCGGGGACTGCTCTGTGCCCACGTGTTCAGGCCAGCACAGGGTCTGCTGTGAGGGGACGGGGCCTCCGTGGGGAGTGGGCAGCCCCGAGAGGAGGAATCCTCGTGTGGTCATGTGTTTCCAAGTACAGAGTGGGTGGCCCAGCAATTATCCGGTTAACAGGCGTGCCGAGCACAGATGACCACACTGGACTCGTACGGTCCCCTGTCAGCCCTGATCAGGCTCCTCTTCGAGGGCTGCTGACACCCGCCCCTGGGTCTCGCACCCGGCTCCGTCCCTCTTCCCGCCCCCCACAGCGAGCGGGGCCTCCTGTGAGCACTCATGCATGACAGGAGGCAAAGGGAGAACGTCCAGTTAAAGCACATCCTCATACAGCCGCCACCGTCACATGGTCACTCGGGGAGCATTTTGGAGACTTACCAAGGCGCAGTAATAATTACTACGATAAAGTGAGACTGCGCGTGTGCTAGCGAGCCCTGGTTGTCACCCTGCTTTTGTATATGTCACCTCATTCAACCCTGCTGAGAGGTGGGGACTTGCGCTACCTCCATTTTTAAAGATAAAGACATTAAGGATGTGAGATTGTGTCTTACAAACAGCACAAGGTATTGTGCTCTGAGTTTTTGAAGGTGAATTCTGCTCGTTCTCCAATGTAGCTCATGTTCTGGTGCTTTAAACAGCAAAAAGAGAGGGGCGTGTTTCTCAAGTTTACGTGTCAATAATCTGACTCCCTAGGAAGTATAATTTTATGATTTTTAATAAAAATATTAATTTCATTTTGCACTGACTTTTGTATTTCCCCCTTAAACCTTTACATCTTCTGAAACATGCCCCACTGAACCCGGTTAGAAAAGGGGTTTCTTTGTCTTTGTTGCAGCTGCAGACGGCCTGGACCCAAGGTCTGGACAGCACGGGGCCCACCTGCTGCTCTGGCAGCTTAAGTCTGAGCCCTTCACCTGCACGTGGGCAGAACTCTTCAGACTGGCCCTGCAGGGCGAAGGTGCCACCATGTGTCTGAAATACCTCGTGTCCCGCCTGGGACCTAGCGGACTATTGTAGGTATCTGTGGCATTCTCGGTGATTGAACCCAAATCATATCTTCAATTAAAACTGTATGCAAATACTGTTCATCTCGTATTAATAACTGTGGGCATCTTCCTAATAAATTAGTGAGTCCAAGAGGATTTGCCAGAGATCGCACAAAGCCATCCATGAGTCGACACTGGTGAGGACACTGGGTGAGTTCCCAGGGTCACACGGTGGCCGTCTGACCCGAGGCAGAACCCAGGTTAGAAGTGAGCGCTTCCCCACGACCACGCCTGGCAGCCGCGCCGCCCACGTTCCCAGCCTGCCCAGCCTTCGAGCCCCGGAAGGGTAACTCGTGCCCTTACGTGTTGAGGGCTGATTTGCCCACATGAAAGGAGGAGATGGGCTTGTGAGTGTGCAGACGGCACTGCCTTTAAAACACCGCATGCCACTTCCTAGGGACATTTCGCCACAGTGCTCTTCAAGCAGGGGACATTTCCTGACCCATGGAAGTGTCTGGAACAGGTCTCTACATTTCCAAAAGTTGATATTTTAGGCTTAGTTTTCAGACTCTCAGGTTGGGAAGAACTCCGGAAACAAGGCAGGGAGGTTTGGTGGGGCACAGCCCCCCCGCTGGCTTCTTAGGGGAGGGCTCGAGCTGTCTGCGTGGCGCTAAGCGATGACCCCAGACCCGCGAGACCAGGGGAGGGGCATGAAGGTGCCCCTCGGGGCTGGCCAGAGCCGAGGGACAGACATCTGTCTCCTCCTCTCTTACATTTCGGCAGCCTAAATGCCGGGGCGACGCTCGAGCCCCGGAGTCAGCCTGGCCGCGAGGAGAGAAGGGACCGTAGAGGCTGTTCCCTCCGGGTGCAGCCCAGGAAGCGGGCAGGCAGAGCAGGACGGTGGCTGGTCAGTGTCAACGCTGGTCCCCACGCCCGGCTGCTCTCGGTCCTGAGCTGCACTTCTGTCCTCGTCTCCTCCTCCCTCTCTCGGGATCTGGCCCCCGATGCTTTTTGTTGTCAGGAAACGCACTCCGTAGCCAAGCATACTCTGTAATTAAAAATTAATCTGGCAGCTGAGGTGTCATTGTGCATACACTTCATCCTATAATCAGCAGCGTGGCCTGCAGCCGCTGCTTTGCCCCTTGGATCTCCCTTTTTTCATCTGTGATATCAGGAGGGTCAAATTAGCTGACCTCAAAGGACCGCTCCCATACAGAAATGGTCCTCTGCCGGGCGGGGCCCTGACTACGCAGGGAGAGCAGAGCCACCTCGGCCGCCCCCGGCTACGCCGTGAGCTCGGGGAGGACGTGGGGAGAATGGCGAGCAGACCCCCCGGCGTCCCCGTGCAGCGTGAGAAGGGGAGGCAAGGCCCTTCCTCTGCGTGCAGCGTGAGTGCAGCACCCGGCGTTTGTGTCCTTGTCACTGGTCGGGCACATTTCACCGCATTATTCTGCCATCGAATTTTCCATGATGGAGTTTTCAGACTTGAATCCAAAGTTATTACAGAAAATCCCGCTGTAGAGCTGAGAGGGATTTCTTGGCTTTTCGTAAAAATGGGCTCATGTTCTAGGCAAAATGATGCCATCTTGAAGGGCATTGGCACAATAACCGTGTGCCTGACGCAGGGTCGGCACAGACATGGTGAGAGGCTGGGCGCTGCCTGGACACGGCATGGTGACCGGGGCCCGGGTCCGGGAGCTGGACAGCTCCTTGGCTGTCGTACAAACATAGACTAAGTAGTTCTACGGCTGGCCTGGAAATACCGTGTGGATTTGCTTACAGCCTGACACTGGCTGGCATGGATGTCCCATAGAGTTTACGACCTGCACAGCAGCTTGTTCCCGGCGTCGTATGGTCAGCACGTGGGTATCGTGTAGGCTAATAGGCGAGCAGGCATTGGATTGGACTGAGACGGTTTTGTGACTAGTGTCTGTGCCCTGCGTGTGCACACCTGCATGGTCACTGTGCAGGTCTCATGCACGCACACGGACAGGCTGGCATGAGGGTGCCGTGGGTATGGTCACGTGGTCGGCAGGCAGCGGGACATGTGGGTGGCCCCACGCCCAGCGCCCCCCGCCGTGGGTGCTGTGAGCCCCCTGCGATCTGTGGCAAAGCAGGCGGCAGATGGGAGTGACCCTAAGACAACATGACCAGTGTTAGCACTGGGTTTCCAGGGAGCTGACAGGAGCTGTGAGCTCGATGGCATCTGGGTCTTGTATATTTATAATAACATTTAAATATTTTATCAGTCTCTTCATCTTTCTTGTTATGACGAGTCTTTCTCATTGAGCGTTCCAAAACCAAAAGGGGCCATTCCGTGTTTTCATTGTAGAGAAACCAAAGTTAACACTGTGCATCTGTACTTCTGGCAGCCAGAGCCCTGTGGTCCCCAAAGATAATAGTGTGTGTTTTCAAAGGAGCTGTCCCCAAAGGCCTGATCCTCTACCAGCACCGAGGTGTCAAGCCGGGAATAGAGCTCCCAGCCTTCCTTCCCTCCTTGCCTCCACACAGCCCAGCAAAGGGGATTAACATTCTATTAACAGCGGAAGTCTGCTTATCACGGTAGGGTTTACAAAACGGTTGCATAAGTTTTCTCTTGTGACAAGCACATTTTTAGTTGGTAAAGCCCTTTTCTATATATCATCTCATTTGATTCCCTGAACAGCTCTGTCGGGTGGACAGAACTCTCAGATCGCTTAGTCAGGTGGCAGAAGCCAGCACACACATGGCACACGGGTACCTGGAACCACGTGGTGAGTGCAGCCATGAGGATGAGTTCAGGATGGCTTAGGAACATGCAGAAAGGAGTTTGGGGGTGGGGGGCAGGGAAGGCTGTCAGGAGGATGGTCCTATTTAAGCGTGTGCCTTGAAAGACGAGTAGGGTTTTTACCAAGCCGTGGAAGCGTGTGTGTGGGCACACACGTGTTTGCACAGGGTGGCAGTGGGTAAGGGACAGGCAGTGCATTCCGGGGAGAAGAGAAAACCTAAATGTGGGATTCTGGGCTGCACCACGTTCACTGGGGCCGAATCACAGGGTGTGCGAGAAAGGGCTGGGGGATGGAGGGGTTGAGGCTGGAAAGTCTGGCTGAGGCCAAAGTCTGGAAGACACATTTAGTATATTCTTGAGCAGAGGAATGACACGGCCACAGATGTATCTCAGAAAAGTCATTCTGACGGAGGCCAGGCAAACGGAGCCAAGGAAGCAGGCACCGGGGTTTGAGGCCAATTTGGAGGCTCTTGCAGATGTCCAGGCCGCGTCAGGAATGAGTCATCACAGCTTGGAGTGAGAAGGGTTTTGTTGCCACTGCTCCGTCATACTGAAATGTCGAGAACGTCTGCATTTCACCGACCCTGGGACATCCCAGCTACAGAAGGTACCTTTGAGTACTAGACAGTGGGAAAGTCTCCCTGAAGTCCAGGGACGATGCATCTGCTGACTTCCGAGGGTGTTTTTCAGCTGCTTTGCGTCTTGTGACCCTGAAAAATACTGAAGTCCTTGAGACTGTAGATGGATGTCCCATCCTGGGTTTCAGAGGCACATGTCTTTGGTTAAAATATAGAATGGTGCTCTAAGCACACAGCTCTTTCTGTACAGAAGCTGCACTCAGAAATGGCATTTCACAAAGATTCTGGCTTGTGACAGTCTTTGCATGGCCCTCCAAGTGGGATCGAGCTCAGGTGGGCGACTCTTGCCCTCACGTGGTGCAGACATTTCTGTCGGAAGCCCCAGCTCCAATGCGGCTCACTCCCCACCCCCTTAGTGGCAGCGTTTTGTGTCCCCACCTGCTTTGTTTTGCTTACTGGGGCCATTTTCCCTGCTCGGCCCCTGTCCTGGGTACATGCCCCAGAGGAAGCCACCCCTGCACTCAGCGCCTGTGACCCTTCTCCACTCCCCTCCCTGTTCCCTTTTTATTTACACGTTGAGCAGCAAGAGCCTTGAAGGAAGACATAACATTTCAATAACTTCTTTCCTATATTTGGAACTTCAGAGCGAGAAGAGGCTGTGTGTTAGATGGAAATACTATTGGGAAGAACACCAGAGAAATGCCGAAGCGAAAATGAGATTGAAAATGGGTTTTTGAAGATTATGCACTGAGAACTCGCACTGCGATGCCCTGAAAGTGCGTCCTGGCGTTCAACCTCTCAGGGATGATTGCAGATAGTTTTAGCTTTCCTTAAAGTGTAAGGGAACTTCTGGTGTGGGTTGAAGACAGTTTCTGAATTAGAACTTTCTAGAAGGATGACACATTTTCAGCCATTGTATGTCCTTGTCCCTTTACCCAAGGGAGCTGCCGTTAGAAGTGTATCCACTACCTTCTCTTCTGTTTTTGTTTTTCCTCTTACAAAACCAGGCCCTCATTTGGAACCTCAAACTTGTTAAATGAATGAAATTGCCCAAGCTGAGTGGAGCTGAGTGTCTGGGGCGTGGCCCCTACACAGAGATGGCGGCAGTGATTAGTGGCTTGGTGACTCTTGGCAGTGTGCCCAACTTAAACGAGACCTCTTGAGCCTTCCCTGAGCCTTGCAGCCAAAGTGATTAGTTTGACCTCTGTGCTCTGAGGCCTGGCCTCCCGGGTGCCAGCGCTGTCAGTCACCGTCCAGACAGTGATGACGTAGAGCATCGCTGGGGACCAGGCTCTGTGTTCTCGCACAGTCCTGGATAAGGACGGTTCTCCATCCCCCGGCAGCCTGGAGCCTGTGTCCTCCTCATCCGTGTGGTCGAATTTGTGCTTCTGTTTTAATGACTATGTAGGACTCCGTGAGTGACCTGCCGGTGTTTGTTCCAACTTTGTCTCCCAAATGTATATTTCTCCTAAAATGTATGTTTCCCCTGGTCCTGTTGCATTTCTGTAAGCCATCGCTGATGCTTGTGGAATAAAGCGGAGGTATACACAAACCGAGGGGCAAAGCTCCTCCCCTTTGAATCCTACTCCTCTAAGACCCTAATAGCAACTCCGGTACTTTGTAGGAGCTCAGGAAATGTTGCTTTCATTGAGCTTGTTTGAAATCAAAGCAGCAAGAGGACAAGCCTGTTGACCTGCAGAGAGTCCATGGGGCCGGGGAGGGGCCCTGGCGGGGGAAGAGGTCCGTGCAGCCCAGCATGGGCAGAGCTCGAGGGTACCCGCCCCTCAGAGCCGGTGCTGTTTCCCGGGAGCGTTCGCCGGTCCCGTCTTCAGGGTGCTTCTCAGAGGCCCCCGCAGGCAGGGGTCACACGTGTCTGTCCGTGCTGGTAGCTAACGGAGGGCTGGCCCATGGCGGGTGATCTCTGGGTTTGAATGGGTTTGAATGGGAAGGCTCTCTGCCAGTGGAAATTATCTTGTTTTCTACCTAATTCCTGTTCTCTTGCTTTCAGTTTCCATTTAAAAATATTCCACATTGAACGTGAAGATGCTTTTGGAGTATTGACTATCTGGATTAAGGGTTTCTTTGAAGAACATTCTGCTTACTCATAGTCTTTAGGACTTTTTATTCCTGCCCTTCTAAATTACCAGAAAAAAAAAAGTAGGGAAGCAAACCCCTCATAACAGCTTGTTGCGGGGCACAAGGGCTGGAGGCCCTACTCCCTCTCCTTAATGTGAAGAGCCTTGAGCTTGGGCCGTAACATCAACATCATAAAAGGCAGTGTAGACTCAGCACAGGTAGAGAAGATTGGTAATTACTCTGAGGCTTTAATCAGAGCAAACTGACAAATTTATAATTTGGTGCATAAATGCACTTTGGAGTCTGTTAAAATTTTGGTCCCCGCTATCCAGGTGACTGTCGTAGTGCCAACATTCGTGGACTCCTGGCTGGTGTGCAGGGGCCTGTCCAGCTCTGAGGAGCTAAGGTCTTTCCATGCCGTCGGGGACCCCTCTAATAAAATTCCCCTTTGAACAGTTCTGGGGCAAGCCACCCGATGTCAGAGACCTGTAATGTGGAGAAAGTTCTTCGTAGTGCAGGGGCTGTGTTCTGTGCAATTCCCCTCGCCGGTCCTAGTCTCGGCTCTAGTGCAAGATGCAGCAGCTCTTCGAGCCTTTGTCAAGAGAGACTTTCTTTGACTCCAGCAATGAACTTCTTCTGCCGCCTCCACTGTGGTGGTCTGAGCACCCCTCCCCACCGGGATGCCCTTTGCCCCGAGACGGCCAGGCTCGTCCACGCCGGTGCCACGGCGGGGCCCAGACCTGGACAGGGGTGCTGCGCCCAGACGGTGGCAGGTGCCCCCCGCTCTGTGCTGGGGAGATGCCGCCTGCTGCCAGCAATTCCTCCAACAGCTGCTCAGCCAAAAATAAGTTCTCAGCTGCTGAGGCCTGATCTTTCCGCTCCCCTTCTCTTCGGAAGCTGAGAATCCAGAGGTCTGCCAGCTGGAACTGGGAGACTGGGGATTTTTTTCCCCCCATTCAGCTGAAAGGAAAAACAGTACCAAGTTTTTTTGTTTCTTTTTTAACCTTATTATGCCAAAGAAGTCGTCTTGTTCTTAAGGGCAAAAAATACCACCATTGCTTCTGAATTTGCTTTTGAAATAGCATTGGAAGTGGTGGGGCTGTGCCGCGCCTCTGCCCGCTAATTCCCTGGCAGAAGCCGACATCGAGAGAGGCAGATGCGGCTTCCACTCGAGGGGAGGGATGGCTCTGGGAAGAAGCCCGAGCACCGAGTTCGGCTCAGCAAATCTGCTGCCAACCTTCGGGTTGATAAACTGCCTATTTGCACAGAGGACAGGAGCAGCTGCCTACACTGTGGAATTTTCCAAGGGCTGCAAAACTTTCAAGTCAGAGCTGGAAGTCATTCATTCCTTTATTTAGCAAATATTTATCAGCACTTGCTGTGGGCCAGGCACTGTGCCGGGGCTGCGAAGGGGAATAGGGGACGGTCCCTGTCCTCGAGTCTCTCACTGAATACGGGGAGAAGTGGACAAGAGAGAAGTGAGTGTGGTGTGCTATGACAGGATTCTAGAAGCCCCCACGGTGTCAGAGTGTAAGAGGGGGCAACACGTGGTGGGGGACACGGTCGTGATGGTGATGGTGGTATTGATTATTGCTGCTGTTGTTCCTAATAGCCTGAAAGGACACACGACATACGTGAAGGAGCAACCGTCTCTGCTTCAGATGGATGGTCTTGGGGATAATCCAGAACTTGTCACAGAGGAGGGGACATTTGAGCTGCTTTAGAAGAATAAGGCAGAGTTTGGGAGTGAGGCCTTTCCTGACAAGGATTGGAATAACCTTGGGAAACACCTGCAGGCATTTCAGCGTCTCTAGAGCTGCGTGTGTGTGTTGGGGAAGGGGGACAGGGTGTGTGCGTGTTAGAGTAGGGGGCAGGTGATAAGCCACATTCCTGGAAATGGGGAATCTCTGAAGAGCCCTAAGCAGCAGAGACAGTGTGAGTTTGCATGTCACCTGGTCACTCTGCAGGAGCTGTGGGGGCTGGGCTGCAATGCATGGGGCTGGGCATGGAGGCGGGAGGTAGGCTGGGGTGAGAAATGACGAGAGAGCCTGGCCTTCGGTAGGGCGGGGAGAGGGAGGAGGCAGATTAAGAAATAAATCAGAGAGAAGGTCAGGAGGACTTCACGACCTATGACCTGTCCAGGCTGTGTGTGGGGGTGGGGATGAGTGAATGAGGGCTGGAGCTGAGAACATCGAGTCCCCCCACCCCTCCGTGCGACCGGTTTTAGGCACTGGCACGCAGAAAGTTTGAGATCCTTGTCTACCGGCCCCTGTAAACGAGAAGCCATGGATTGAAACGTCCGGGGCTGGCTTGGGGAGGCCCTCTGAAGACACCAGAGAAGCTCCCGGAACTTGGCACCTGAGACTAAAGAGACACAGGCCAGTAGAGAGGAAGGCAGGTGAGAAGATTCCAGAAGCAAGGTGCCTCACTTTGTGACGTTTCAGGAGAAAAATGAGGTCGACCCAGCCGACTAGGAGCAGTCCCGTCCTGCTGAGTGGGAGGCAAGTGTGGTGCCTGGCGCAGCTCAGCAGCTCCTGGCGCGGCCGCTGGAAGCTGGGACGGTGGCGTCCCTGCTCCCGTGGAGTTCACAGGCCAGTGGGTGCCACGGTGACTCAGCCCCATGGGACACGAGAGCCTGGGCAGGGAGGACTTCCAGGGGGCTCCGGGAGTGCTCTGGGCAGTGGGCTTCCAGCTGGGGGTCCGATACTCAAGAGCAAGACATTCCGGAAGAGCCTCCAGCACCTGCGTCTGTGGCCCACAGAGTCCTGGCACGTGGGCGCTGTGCACAATCGGGGCCTTTGTTCAGGCCTCACAAAGTGGAAACTGTGGGGGACACAGGTGGGATTAGCAGCAGCCGTGCTGGGGGGCCAGGCTTGGACCAAGGCAGACAGGCCGGGCACCTGCCACAGAGGATGGTCTGGGCATTAATGAAGACAAAGCAGTAAAATACCTGCAACTTGTGGGCACGTCATAAATAATAAATCCATACCTAAACACACGGTGGGCGGGGAAGTACATAACTCACTTCAGAAAGATTTCTCATGGAGTGTCATCATAATATTAAGGGTTTTTATTTTCTGTCAATGAATTTAACTCAGAAAATGCTTCAGAGGACCCAGCCCTGCACCGCCAGTCCTCTCAGCATGTTCCAGTCTGTCACCTCAGCCCCTGGTCCGTGCAGAGAGGATGCCTCGTTCCTGACGGTGCCAGGAAACTGAGATGTCACTCTTCTTCCCCCCTACACAGCGTGGCGGGGCTGTCCCTGGGGGAGGCCGTGGGCTCGCACCTCTGGATAAGATCGCGGAACCTTTCTCTTCCCGACAGGGGTCCTGGATGGATTCTGTGTCAGCCCTGTGACAGATGACAGTCAGGCCTGCTGCCAGGGAGGCGAGGACAGGGACGTCCCCTGGCCCCTGTGAGGGGGTGGAGTCAGTGGAGCAGTTGGCGTCCTGCGGGGCCGGTCGGGTGCGGCCGCTCCCTCCCTCACCTGCGCATCGCCGTCAGCAGCTGTTCCTGACAGGTGCTGGGCTCTCCGTGGCAGATGGTGACCAAAATGGGCTTGCTGGCAGGCTGCGCGCTGCACCCCCTCCCCACACACACCCACGTGCGACCCGCCGCCGGGCCCTGGGCTCTGCTCTCCTGGCACCTGCCCGGGGTGACAGGTGTGGCCAGAGCGCTCGTTGCAGAAGGGCAGGCATGTTCCCCTGGGCCGCCCACCTCGGTCTGGCACCCTTCGGTGTTTGGCCACCAGACTGTGAACCCGGCATGTCCTTGTTCCCAGGCACAGCTTTCTCCCTCTGTCTCCTCCCTGGTGCGTTAGGCACACAGCACGGCTGTGTACCCACGGCTCCCCACCGATGGCTCTGGGCTTGGCCCAGCCAGAGCCCACGAAGGCCAGGCCACAGTCGGCCACAGTCAGGGGTTCCGGTCGCAGGGGCTGGGCTGCCCTTTGTTCCCTCCCATCTGTTTCCCGGAGCGTGGTCCTGGGTGTGACAGACGAGACTCTGGGTACTGCTCCGCTGTTGATAAGATCCGAAATGCGTCAGGAGCCTGGTCTCTGTAAAACAGCGGGACAGGTCTATGCCACAGTGCCAGAGGGGACACGGCATCCCGCCTCACTGCTAGGAGAGCCAGGAGGGAATAGGTGGCTCTGCCCTTCCCAGTGGCCCCGTCACCTTGCGTGACTCTGCACCTAAGCAGGCCCCCCAGGGCATCAGGGCATTGCCAGGGGCCACCCAGCTCTGCCGCCCGCAGCCCCGCAGGACCCCCCTGCACCGTGTTTGGGCTGCTCCTTCCAAACAGCTAGCCAGCCAAGGCCGCCAGATGAGGGGGACATCTGGCATGAGACGGTCGCCAAGTCACCCCTGTTCCATCACTGGCAGGAAGGAAATGGGCTCTCTGTGCCAGATTCTTGAAGAGAGAGAGAGAGAATAAAAATGAGTGCCCCACGCCCTGCGTGTTTTCTTCTTCTTACCCCGACACCTCGGCTGTCACTCTCCTTTCCCTGGAACTTGGGCGCCAAGGACCCTGTTTCCATAGCTATTCAGGGCAGACTTTTGCCACTTGGTGTTGATCAAAGCGCTGGAGCAAATCATGTGAATGGGAGCAGGGTGATGAGGTGCGGAGGTGAGCTCTGAAGGAAAATGCACACGTGCGCACACACAAGCTCATGCACACGCATGCTCACACACAAGCTCACACACATGCTCACACACAGGCTCACACACAAGCTCACGCACACGCATGCTCACACACAAGCTCATGCACATGCATGCTCACACACAAGCTCACACACAAGCTCACGCACACACATGTTCACACACAAGCTCACGCACATGCATGCTCACACACAGGCTCACACACAAGCTCACGCACAGGCTCACACACAAGCTCACACACATGCTCACACTCACAAGGTCACATGTGCTCACACACGTGCTCACACAGAAGTGCACGCACACACATGCTCACATGCACTCACAAGGTCACACATGTGCTCACACACAAGCTCATGCACACACGCACGAGAGTGACAGAGGAGCTATTCCCTGGGCATCCTCCAGGGCGAGGCTCTCTGCAGAGTGCTCCTCCAGGGAATTGAACAGGACCCAGTGAGAGAACAGGAACTACGTACCTGTTTCCTGCTCTTCCCCAAGGGGGGCGAGAGCTGTTGATGACTCTCCTTGTAGCTGGGTCTTTGGGGAGTGACACACTCCGCTCGGTGCCTGTGAGCCAGGCTGGAGTCAGGAACGAGGCTCATGCTCTTGTGCCGGGTCGGGGAGAGGTGTGTTCTCGGCCAGCATCGCTGAGAGGGGCCCTACTTGGCGGGCTGAGCGTGGCCTCCAGTGGTCACGGCCACTCCGTTAGCAGTGTGACCTTGGGCAGGTCCTCCACCTCTCTGACCCTGTGTTACTCTGTTGAAGTGTTTAATAACTTTTCAACCAACACCTCCCCAAGATGATATTGTCATTCTCATTTCAGAGATGAGAAAATTCACGTAGAGAAAGGTTAAGTGACTTGGCCGGGACCATGCAGGCAAGTGGCATCCTGGCAGGCAGTTGAGGCACGGGAAGGGAGAGGGGGTGTGGGAGACGCCCCAGAGCGGGCCGGCCTGGAGTTCTACCCGGCGGGCCAGACGCTGGCAGTGTGGGCGGCAGGGCCCTGGGCAGACTGGCGTTGTCTCCTTGGAGGGCGCCGCTTACTTTTCCCTCTCGGCCTCAGGTGGCCCGACAGCCTACCCTCACACACACACCGGTGGTGTTTTGTCACATAGGAGCCATGTCTTCCCCGCTCTGTGCTTGTTCCTTTGATTTCCAAGAGATGAGGAGAACCCCTGGACCCCTGAAAGAAATCGATGGCCTTGAGTCCTGCCTCGTCAGATGTGACATTGGCTTCCTTGCAAATGTGGTAAGCGAGAGCTCTGCGTCTCCCAGCAGAGGGGAGGACATGAAATGTCGGCGCTCGCACAGGTCCTGGCCAGGGGGAGGGGTACACTTCCGGGTCATCACAGGAGTTGACCAGATCAGCTGGAGGGTTATGGCCACAGCCCAGGCAAAGGCCGGAGCTGGCTTTGAACCTGGACGTGTCCCTGAGGGTGGGGGTGGATTCGAGGACCGTTCTAGATGAACTGTCGAGATTTGCTTGACGACTGTGATTTGCTGTGGGACACGAGACCGGGGAGTTGATGATGTCAGTGACATGTGTTGCTTGGGGGACTGGTGGGCCAGGAGGCGGAACGGGGGAAGACCACCAGCTCTGGGGAAGGAAGGAGAATGGCTCCCGGTTTGAATGTGTTGTGCTGGAAGTTCTGGGGGAGGGTTGGTGAGGGGCAGGCGGGAGTCAGTAGGCAAGTGAAGAGAAGAGTCTAGACCCCAGGAAATGGCGGGGGACAGAAACACGGAGCAGGAATTATCACCGATCTAAAAAGCACAGTGCCTGGAGTATGGGATAGTTTATGTTTTTTATTAAAATTCTCACTTGCTCATTATGTTTTTATTTTAACTCTGTTTCTGCCTCCCATGCTCACTGAGTTCTGAAGTCTGATCGGGTTTCAATGCTGAGAATTTTGTCTAGGATCACTTCAGTCTTCAAGCCACGCTGGCAACGCACGGCTCCTTGAGTGGATTAACAGGATTGCAAAGAAGAAACAATAGATGTAAACCTCCTAGACTTTCAATTTTAAGCAATCGACTAGCTGACGAACTTCTACACCAAATTCTAGTTTTGTTTCAAGGGTAAATCGTGAGGTCAGGATTACAGCAGAAAAACTGTGTCGTCACAAACAGAGAACCAGGGTGCTGGCAGGGAACACACACCCGAGAGAAAGGACCGTGTCTCTGGGCGATGTACAGAAATCAAGGTTCTCAGCATCAGTGACTCGCACCACTCTTATTTTACATCTTTATGGTGACACTTAAAGAGGAAGGTGCACCAGAAGCATCCAAATTTGCAAATGAAGTTAACCGCTTCCATCATAAGAAATGCGAGTAAGGCACGTTGTCACACAGTGGACATGGAGTACTTTTCAGGGAAGGAGGCAGCTGTGGTGACTGGTCGGAAACCCGGGTTCCAGTCCTGCTGAGTGTTCTTCTTGCCAAAGGGGCTGAGAAACTGCTTTCCTTAGAGGGGCTGTGACAGGGACCACGGGGGACGCCGGGTGCACGGCACACACGGCGGAACCGGGCACAGGGGAAAGGCTGAGCGTCACCATACACACACTACTCCTCGTCTCCCGGACACACAGGATTTTCACGTGGTCCTATTAAATATATGTCGATCGAGACAGTTCTTCATAGAATAGGTCGGAAGAAAAAGATTATCCTCCGAGGCCTGGGGCCGGGTTCTTCCCTGTGGCAGCACCGATCCCATGCTTTGCTGTGGGTTTTGTGACATCCAGGACCCACGTGCTGTGGGGGTGCGTGGCCAGGTGCCACCGACACTCTAGTGTGGAAAGTCAGGCCGTGGCTTCATGGCACCAAAAATCCAGATGCCACGTGAAAACCAAGTCGCTCGTTTGGGTGTGCCGGCGGAGCAGGGAGCGGGTGGAATAGGGCTACAGTTAGGCAGGCTCTAGACGGTCCCACCTTCTTGGGGCACAATCCCTGCCGCCTCCTCCCCCCCACAGCGTGATATTCCGTGGCATTGCAGAATGACCAACGTGGTTTGGGCAGTGCCACTGAAACTGAATTCACGCAACGTATTATTTCAAATACGTGACTTTATCTGTCCTTCAAAATGGTGCTGAGAGGTAGATGTCTTATCCTCATTTTACGGAAGAGAAAGCCAAGCTCAAGGTCAGATGTTCAAGGTCACGTGATTTGGTGGAACCAGAGGTAGAGCTCAGACCCCTGTGGTCACCAACCTCTGGACAAACAGGATCAGTTTGGGAACCCCCGGAGATGTCAGAAGGAATCTTTGATACGTAGAGACATACAAAATGCTACTTTCAGTACACAGTGCTATTGTCCTAACTCCAGTTAACATGGGTTCTTATCATCTTAACTGGAACGTATGCCAGTTATATGCAAATTTAAATTGTATAATTAGCTTGTGTTCCTGCTAGCTTCTCTTGAGGGAGTTGCAGTTCTTCCACCGGTTCTGAGCCTTGGAGAAAATGAACATTATGTTCTGGCAAAGAACTTAATCCTATGGCCTATTTGGGGTTCTCCTCCCCACCCACCCCCCCACCTTCCTTCCCTCACTCCCTCCTCTCCTTCCACCTTTCAAAAACATCCCGGCTGCACTTCGCTGCTAAGAAGATTAAACAGCCCGAATAAGATCCCTCCGTCTTGTCTCCACTCGGGTTTTATGTTTTCTCTCTGTTATTATATTGGAAATTAGAAGATCCAAAGAGGCCAGAATGTTCCGGCGATGCCTGCTTAGAAGGTGAGATGGCTAGAATGCCACGCACGCTTGTCACTGGCCGCGCCTAGACGTCACACTGACAGCGTCGCAGGGAAACAGCCTTTTGTGGGCCGTCCGTTGAGCGTTCACACCGCGTCGTTTTTAAGCTTTAGAGGAAACTGACAAAAGCTGCTTTTCTCTCTTTCTTTCGCGTCTCCCTATAGGCCCAGCCATGTGAGGCTGGACGCTAAATCATCACAGCAAACCACATCTAAAGTGCATTTTCTCGTACAGCTCATACTTTATTTTATAGTCCTATTTTTAATTTCCTTTGATAATAATAAAAAAGACTCAATCGTTTAATTCTCAGCCCCAGCCAATATAGTGTGAGGTTGTACATATTGCAGCCCAAGGGAGAATTTCTGCTCGCAAGCTGCCCAGCCTGTTTGCGGTTGACAGATGTAACCTACCCCAGGGCAGAGAAAGTCTCAAGGGGGGTTTTAATTTCTTAATATTGAAATGAGCACAACTTTTATTGTCTTAATCAGTGAATAAAAAAGCAATAAAGTTGCTAAGTCTCATTTTTAAAACTCAGCATAAGAGGATTTTAAGAAATTGCAATTGCCTTTAAGTTACTAATTGAAAGTTAATTTTCTCTGTGTTCAGGAAGATTCTGCTAACAGCCCTACAGATAGGTAGATATTTCTTTAACTGTTCTGCAATTAGGGTGACCAACCATCGACGTTTGCCCTAGCTCTAGCCCTGAAAGTTCTGCGTCCTGAGAAATCCCCCGGCTCTGACAAACCAGGATGGTTGGCCACTCCATCTACAGTCCAAATTGAGACCAATCTTTCCAGCAGCTCTGAGTGGCTGCAGCTCATCTATAAATGAGAAACGATGGTGTTCAGGAAAGTTCCTCTGCCTCCCTGAATTCACTGTTCTAAACTTAAGCAGCTGACATTTTGCTTTCAGTTCTTTTCTATTCAACCTTTTTGGAACACGAAGGGATCTTTCCTTTTAATGAAATCTGCATTTCATTCCCCAAGGTGAAACCCGGCATCCTTGGCTTTCTCTGAAAAGTGAAAAGTGGTTTCTTTTGTGTACTAAATGCTAGGCATCTAACAAAAACAGAGGTTGTAGTTAATTGATTGCAGATATGAAAAAGCAGATTATAAACCCTCAGAGAGCTACACAGAGAAGAGAGAGATCTATGTCTCCTGAATCTGGAAGCCATGAAAGGAAAACGAGTATAGGAAACGCCGTTTGAATTCTTTTTCAAAACCAACAGATCTCAAACGAAAGATCAAATCAAGAGGAACCGGCAGTCCTTGAATGCGTGATTGACGGAAACCATCTTTTGGGTGGAGAGTGCTCTGCGTGGTCAGAGCCAATGGGCAGTGGCGCATTTCAGCCACTCGACCCTGGGGTTCGTCCTCAGCCTGAGGTGTCAGCATCTCAGCCCCCTCCTCAGGCCGGGGTTGCAGGTGCCCCCTGCCCCTGGTGGGGTGCTACCTTTCAAGGTGCACAGTAGAGAAGAAGGAAGGACCCGTTCTTCTTGCACCCGGGAAATGGCGCTTGGAATTTGGGAGGAGTGGGAAGTAAAGGGTAACAAGGAAGCAACGGGAGAGCAAACAATAGCCCCGCTTCCCTGGGGTCCCCGCCCGAGCCCAGTCAGCCTTACAACCCTCACTCCCGGCCAGCAGGTGAGCCTCAGAGACAGCCGCCAGCTTTTCTGGGTGCACATGGCTCCTTCCATCTCTTGAAGTGCTCCCTCTGTGGTTCCACTGTGACGGCAGGTGGTGGAGGGACAGTGGGTAGACGGGTGGCCTTAAACGAGCACACAGAAATAGGCCTCTCTCTCCACGTCTGCTTCCATCTTTTCCTGCGGGTTGGCCCCAGGGTCCCAGCCCCAGCCCACCTGGAAGGTTTATCCTCCATGTCACCACCTCTCCAGGCGTTTGGTCACAGAGTTGCAGGAGCAGGACCTTCCTGTCTTCACGCCGCCCACCCATTGTAAAATTCCCAGTTCAGTGTGCACCCCTCCAGGATGCGTCTTCCCAGACGTGCTAACCTTCCTTCCTCTGTGCCTGCAAAGGGCTGTTTGCACCTGCAGTGCCTCCACGTCCCCTCTGCCCCACACGGCGGATGTTCATGATCACACATGTCCTGTCTGCTTCCGCAGAATTCCGACATCCTGGTGGACAGAGGTCCTCGTCACTCCCCGGCATGTTGTCATGGGGTGTGGCCCTCAGGTGCAGGACGAGTCGCCCTGGAGTTCTGCCAAACTCCCGAGACCTCAGTCGCTCCCATTTTGTCACATTTTAGCTACAACTTCACACTCTTGGGACATGACATTTTCATCGTATGACCTTCTTCCTAAACCATGAACTCCTTGGACGCAGGGGACTTTTCCTTCCTCGGGCCGCATCCCCAGCACCCAACACGGGGCCTGCTAGGCACTTAATGCGCGTGTGTTGTAACCGCTTGTGGGCCCTCCTGAGGTCAGGGGTGATCTTGTCCATCCCTACGTCCCACATGCCCGGCACGGCCTTGGCACGTAGCCGATGCACCACAGTGACTGCTGAGACCGTTAATTAAGTGAAGTTGGAGAATTCAAGAACTTCCTTGCAGAGAAGTCTTGCTGCTGCGGACATCCGCCTAACCGTGCCTGTGCTCCCAACCTTTCCACATCACACCCAAGCCTGGGGGGTACAATGGAGGAAATAAAGTATTGCATGTAGGGGCTGTGCCCCCACGTTGTCATGGTCCTCACAGTAAGACCTAGAGTGATGGAGCCGTCACCAGCTACTGCCGGTCACTGTGGCAAAGGAGAAAAGCAGGGAAGCTCCTGCTGGTGCCTTACAGCTTCTGCCGGGCACGACATGTGTCAGTTTCACTCGCCGTTTATTGGTCCAGGCAAGTCATGTGGTCGAGGCAAGTCATGTGGTCCAGGCAAGTCATGTGGTCGAGGCAAGTCATGTGGTCCAGGCAAGTCAGGTGGGCAGGTTGCCTTCAGGCAGGGCGAGGCATTTGGAGACCACTCACTGGTACAGCAGCGTGTCCCACCTTGGAAACACGCAGGTGGGATTCAGCAGGGGCAGGGCGGGGCGCAGGCTTTGCGTCGCTGACAAGCTCTGAGAGCCAGGGTAGCGCCTCAGGCCGCAGCGGTCGAGTGAACAGAGCGAACTCTTTCCTCCCTCCCCTCCTCTGCAGCTCTGTGGTGTGGCCCTGCGGGCCAGGAGGACTATCCCTGACAGTCAGAAGATTCCGCGACGTGCCTCCAGCGTGCACGGGGGACTAGATCGTGAAAGCTACTAACTTTGGCAGAACGGCAGTCTGGGAAGGACTGCACAAGAACGCCACAGCTTATCCAGAGGCCACCGTTTTCATAAGCAGGTCTTTCAAATGGACCACGTGAGATCTAACTGTGTCACCACCTTCCTCCTTTCCCGCCCGGGGAGTTTGCAAAGCTGGGATGGGTCAGCGCTCTCCGACTGGGCCCGGTACAGGCCTCTGCCCTTTCTCTGTGTCCTCGAGTGCTGCCGTTGGAGGGAGCTTGTGCTGCTCTCATTTGCCCCACTTGCGTGCACCAGCGGTGACAGACTCCGGGGGCAGTGCCACTGTTCCCGAGCCTGGAGCCCCTGCTGGCCCGGGGTCCTCGCTGGGGTTGAAGGCAAGCACTCGGCCCCCTCCTGTGGGCAGGGGTCGGCACTTGGGGGGCTCTGTGCTGTCCTGAACCAGAAGCGAGTGAGCCTCTGCCCAGCTCGGAATAGATGGTGGTTTTTTTTTTCCTAGTGGTTTTATTTAATATCCATGCCAGTCATTTTATATGCTTTCCCAGAAGTTTTGATTGATGGGGATCTGGTCAGCCAGAAGCTGCCTGTGGACGGAAACTGCTGACTGGGGTATTGGGGGTGTGTGTGTGTGTGTGTGTGTGTGTGTGTGTGTGTGTGTGTGTGTGTGTGTGTGTGTGTGTGTGTCTGTGTGTGTGTGTGTGTCTGTGTGTCGGACGGAGGGCGGATTCCATGGAACTGGGGCTGGGAGGAACTGGCCTGGCCCCTCGGTTCCAAAGGGGCAGGTGGGAACCGGTGAGTGATGTGCCTGTACCAGCCCCCTGCTGCCACTAGAGGGCACTATGAGGAACAGAGTCCCCAACCCGCGTCCAGCCCAGGGGACTCTTCCCCTAAAACGGCCCCGTTGGCTCCCAGGCAGCAGCTTCAGGTTGGCCTCTTAGAGGTCAAACCCCAGTTTCTTACAGGTTCAGACGCATAAATTGGGTTTCTGTTCCGGGAAACTAATTTCATGCCACTGAAATATTTTACAAAGTTATTAAATAAAAAGAAATGCACATTATAGAGTATACTTTACAAATAATTACACAGAAGCCCAACATGAAGATAAGGCTGAATTCTCTTGGTGGGTGGAGGAGATGGGGTTTGCTCGGATCAGACTTAATCCGCTTTCGGAAATCGGCGGTGAGGTTCGAGCTGCAGGTGCCGTCTTTCCTTCCTGCGACTTTCCCTTCACCAAGCGCAGCCACTTCTCAGACTGCGATCAGAGTGAGGGTCCTCTGTCCCAAACATGTTCGCTGCTGACTGGAGATGCCCACGCGGTCCCAGAGCCCCGCGGGTGATGGCCACGGGAGATGGGCAGTGGCCGTGGTGACCTTGGACTTGGTGACCCCGTGTAAAGGTGCTGACTCCAGGGCCGGGGAGAGAGGAGACAGGGCTGTGGTCTGAGCGCTGCTGCTCAGGAGTGAGTGGCACCGGCCACGCCTCCGTGTTCCCTGGCGTCACTGTCCCCAGCTGAGAAGTGAGAATGATGCCGCCCCACGTTGCAGTTCGTGGAGGGCTCCCGGGAAATAGCGTGGAAGCCCTTTGGCGACGCTGCCTCTCGGGAAAATGCGGAGCTCGGGCTGGACGCCGGGCTCTGGTCTCCCTGCTTTTCTGCCCTTGCCCCGCCGTCACCCGCACCCAGGCCGCTGGGCACCTCTGAGCCATGTGTCCCAGGGAGGGGCAAGAGTGTGTCGCTGCCACACGACATGCCGTGTAGACTCGGGCAGCGGGAGGGTCTCGGGGATTCTGATAAACTTGCTGGCAGGGGTGGTAAGCGCGACGATGGTGTGCTCGTTAATTCATTGAAGGAAAGGCTCGTTGCCCGCAGCCCTTGAGGGATGGACGGGGCACACTGTGCCCCTGCCGGAAGAGCCTCTGTGACGAGTGACCCTGCCGCTTCTCGCGTGTCTGTGGTGTTCCCGGGAGTGGCTGGGGCTGAAGACACTTGCTGGGGGCCTGAGGTGGCCAGGCCTGGGGGCGGGGGCTGCACCCGCCTTGGGGAAGCTACCCTCCCCCTCCCGCCCCAGCAGCAGCAGGACATGGGCGCACTGGGGGCGTGTGGAAAGGGGGGGCAGGATGGGCGGGGTGGCTTCCCCCGGGGTGGGCATTTTGGGGAACGAGAGCCACACTCGGGAGCAGTTAAGATACGCCAGCCAGGGCGCCGTGTGCTCGCCCTGCCTCGTCTGGGATCCTCATTACAGCACAATGAGAGAGGTTTGTGCCCATTTTACAGATAGAAAAGCCGCTTCCAAGAAGAAAATGACAAGAAAAGAAAGGCATAGGTGGCCCCCGGGGGCCGTCGAAGAAAAGGGTGTGGGAAGAATCTGTAAGAAAAGCACAACTGATCAATTCCTTTAGGCGACCTTCCGGAAATTTCCTGAACCACATGTCACGCTGACGTGGGTTGTTTTATTAGACCCCGCTAACTTCCTTCTAAAAAATCGGCAAGACAAAAATCATTGCTACAAACAGAAGCTTGAGGTACTTGCTTTGGAGTCAGAACGAGAGAGAACAGCGAGGGCTGGGGAGGGAGCTGGTCCTGGGGGTGCCCACAGCGGAGGAGGGACAGGTGTGGGCCTGCAGGGGCAGCCGGGCAGGAGCTGCCCTGGGCAGGGCGGGCACCTGGGGCCTGGCCAGCAGGACAGCTGCGTCCCTGGCAGCGTCAGGGAGGGGTCTGAGCCCACCGGGCAGCTCCTGTAACCGGGCGAGCCCTTCCTGGCCTGCCCTGTCCCTGCACCCACGGCGGGGCTGTGGGGCTAGATGGGCCCGAAGGCTCCTGGGTGCGGGGGGCTGAGCCCACGAGCCTGGGGGTGCCCTGGGGACCTGGCCCGCAAGGACATCTTGGTCTCAAGGCCAGAGTGTGGCCTCCGCTGCTTCCTACTTTGTGTCCACCAGAGTCCTCCCGTGGGAGGCGGTGCTCACCTGCTCTCATGGGTACAACCTCCGGGCTGCGGGACACCACGGGCTCTGCAGGGGCTGTGCGTGGTCATTTCTGTGTCACCAGTGGCCCCTCTGTGGACTGCAGGAGACACCACCCAGGCTGCACGTTGTATGTGGCAGCCCCTGACTCTCTCGCCCTCCTGACACCCCTGTCCCCCTACTCCCGTGAGATCGGGATCTTAAGCCTTCCACCTGCTCTAATTCATTAAGGAAAAGTGGATTACTCGCACACCGTTATCAGTAACTAGCTCGTTACGGCCCCCTCCCCCATCACTGTCGGGGACACCTGGCGTGTGGCAATGCTGCGGCAAGAGGGCTCAGAGACGGGGCTCCCACCACACCCGCACGGCCTGGCCACGGGGCCCGGGGGGCCATCTGGAAGCAGAGGTAGCAGACTTCTCTCCCACGTCCCCCCCCCCCTGCGTCCCCCCCCCCCACCCCCGGAAGAGCCGACAGCTCTTTCAGCAGCTGTGGGCAGTGCGGAAGCCCCTCCTGGAGGACGTCTGTGCTCCCTGCTTGGACACGGCCGCCATGCTGCCCCGGTCTGGAGTCAGCCCACCCACGGAACTGGCCAGGGCCCGGGACAAGGCAAGTGGCCGCCTGAGCCCCTTGGCTCCCCCTCACCTGTCCCTCCCAGGTCCCAGGGGATGTGCTTTGGCTCGAGGCAGCAAGAGGGATCCAGAGGGAACCCCAAAGTTTGAGGGAATCTCCAAGAGATCCCCAAGAATCCACGGTTCCTTTTGTTCATTCATTCATTCATTCATTCATTCCACACACACTGCACAAGGCTGAGAGGAGGCAACAGGACAGCCCAGGGAGGGGAAGTGGCTCAGAGAATAAAGGATCGTTATCATGGGGGATGGTCAGGTAGAACCTCACTCCGCCTGCGGGCCCTAGGGGGGAGGTCACGCCAACCGTAGCTTTTGGTAAGGAAAGGTGGCCGAGGGAGGTGCCTGAGGGGAGGGACTTGCAGGAGGAAGCAGAGGGACGGCCGGAGGCTCGATGCGACCTTTCCTATTCCTGTCTCCATTCACACCCAGTTTCCTTCATACGTTTTTGTCCTCCTGTCCCCGCCTTTTGGGGTGGGTGCAGAGGACAGCGGCAGCCCCGGGGGCCGTGGCCGTTGTCGGCCCCCCAGCCGGACCTGTCCCGAGGCGTCCCTGGCGGTGCGGGAGGACAGCTTGTGGCACTGTCTCTGCTGGGTGCGTCGCGGCACCTTCCAGGCTTTTCTTAGTGGAGAGTCTGCCATCTTGTGGCAGAGGCCGGTACTGCCTGGGCCCCGCGTCCCACCTGCCGTCCAGGCTCCCCAGGTGCTGCCCCTGGGGTGGTCCTGGCGCCAGGTGGGAGGCTGTGAGGGGAGGACCTTCTTCCCACCACGCCTGGCTTAGAGACGCTCCTGGAGACAGCAGCTGTGAACTCCCGGGCAGAAGGCAGGTGTCAGCAGGTGACAGCGTAGGGACCTGGAGGTGACGTGTCTCAGTAGGTGGTGTGGACAGTGGGAGGGAGGGCTCAAAGGTGTGTCTTATTCTGGGCTTTAGACTAAGCGAGGGTGTGACCTGCATTCTAAATCTGGACGCCTGGGAGCCAACTTTTTATCTGGTATCCGGATACAGCTGCAAGTGACGAGAGATCATTTTAAATCAGTCGTAGAATTTTGTCAAGTCCTGACTTAGCTTTTTCTTTTCTACAAGCTCTCGAGTGCCGCCTGAGCAGCGAGCACACCACACAGACTCACCATCTTCACTGGAATATTCCATCCTCACAGCCGCCTGGTATCCAAAGCCTGCCTTCGGGGGGCGCGTCTTCATGGGCACATGCCAGCAGTCGCCTGAGTAACCGCATGGCCCTGCTGTCCGTGGGCACTGGCCCGTCCTGCGGGGCCAGGGAGGTGGCTCCCGGCTGTGCATCTAACCCGCCAGTCCATCAGCCCCACACTCTGGTTCGCACTGAGGTGGTTTCCTGAAAACCAGCCTGGAGCCAAGTCCTGTGCCAGCTGGGCTTCACCGCAGACATGGAAAGCGTTCGCGGTACCTGCAGCAGGGCGGGTTTGACGAAGGGAGTTTGGTGTTTACAGATGTGTTATCAGGGCTGCTGGGGTGAAGGGCAGGGAAAAGCACCACGAGATTTCAGGATATCCAGAAGTGATAGAAATTGCCAGAAATCATTGCCGAGGACTTTCCCGGCCTGCAGCACAGGAGTGACTGGCTCTCAGGAGCACGGCCGGGATGGCCCCCAGCAGGGACCCACGCCCGTCCTCACAGCTGCGCCCTGCAGAAAATAGCTCCTCCGTTTATGTGGCCCGGCAAACTGCACGTGGGTTTCTGTCTTTGGTGGAATCTACCGTGGGGCCTTGTGGCGATCGGACTTAGGGAATGTAGTCTCCGCGCTTCCCCCTGCGCAGTGCCAGGGACCGGGCACAGCATCTGACACACTCACGTGCGGTGGCAATGACAGCACTTCCTCCCTGAGGCTGTGGTGAGGCTAAAAGTAACGGGTGTGACGTCTCGGCACAGAGTGCGGCCTATGGCAGAGCCTTATGACTGCTAGGTTACGACAAATTGTCCAACTGATGTCAGAATGGCCTCTCGTCCGCGTGTCTAACCCCTGCGAGGAAGCCGGCTGCTGCTGAGCTGTGGGGTCCCATCCGCCCCCCTTGGCGGGGGCGCCGTCCTTCTCATTCTGGATCAGCTGGGCTTTGGGACCCTCAGTCGGCCTCGTGGGGGCTCAGAGGGCTGAGCAGAGATTCAGGAAATAGGCGACATTTCTCAGGAAAAACCTGAAGCCGGGAACCGTGCTGAATGCTAACCTGGGACTCCCTCTGCTCGGCATGTTTGGGGACTTCACCTCAAATGGACTGGTGGATGGTCAGAGTCCGGCCAGTCCCCACCCTGCTTTGCAGCTCTGTCCCATGTGGAGCCGGCGAAACCAGGGTTGAGTCCCTGTGGCCTCGTGCTCCATGCTCCGGGCAGCCTGCAGCGAGAGGGAATCAGGGCAGAGCCGAGATCCGGGAGGAGGAGAAGCAGCTGAAGTCCGTGGGGAGCCACGTCTATTTCCTGATCCGTCTCCTGCCCCAGATAGCTCTGCTCCCCTCCCCGATTCCTGTTGACACGTGCCTTGCCCTGGCGGTAGATGCCACCAGGCTGTAAACTAGGACGCAGAGGCTGGTGACGGGCTGACACAGGCCCTCAGGCCACATCCTCCCCAGCCCTGGCCTGGAGTTCAGAGTGCAGACCCCAAGTGACCCCCTGCTGGCCGGGACATCCTGCAGGGTCCCTGCTCCTAGAGCCACAGTGCATGGGGGGACCCTCTGTTTACCCAAGGGCGCCGGGGCCTATGGGCAGAGGGGCAGTGCTGGGCGGTGCTGCAGCCCTGCCTGCCCCTCCCCTTCACCGCATCTCTGCAGCCCTGCCAGTCCTCCTCGGGGACACCAGGGAGCCACACTCACCTGTTCTTTCCCCTGAGAGAGCTTTGGGGCCAGTTTCAAACACACCCATAGGGTCCAAACCAGGGCACACCACTGAGGCAGCCCTGGGGTGGTGGGTGGAGCATAAATTGCGGAGTGAAATAGCTGGTCTGAGCCTGGTGTCAGTTCCCAGTCATCTGAGGCATAGCCAGGTAAGTGCCCGCCCAGATTCACCCCCTGGGAACGGGCAGAGCCACCGGAAGGACCCACCGCGCCTCCCAAGCCGCAGCCCGCTGCCCTCAGCGCCACCTCCCAGCCCCTGCCCGCCGGTGCCCTCTGTCCAGCCCGGGGCCTGACGGTGCCTCTGTCTCCCCCCAGGTCCTCTCGGAGCACAGCTTCGGCCCCATCACCACCGACATCCGGGAGGGACAGACTTTCTTCTATGCGGAGGACTACCACCAGCAGTACCTGAGCAAGAACCCCGACGGCTACTGCGGCCTCGGCGGCACCGGGGTGTCCTGTCCTCTGGGTACTAAAAAATGATGTCTCCCCACGTGCTGGGCCCTGGAGGTTCCTGCAAAAATGCTTTCAACAAACTGGCGATGGTTTTGTGATTTATATCAGTGGCTTTTTAGAAATGCACAAATAGCAAAAGGCATTTGCAAGAATCTGGTTTATTGAGGTATAATTTACAGGAGGTGCAATGGCAAGTTGATAAAATGTAATTGATCTTGTGATAAGTTACGGTGGCGTTGGAGTTGGGAAGTTTTCTGGATGATTCGGGGTCTGAATGAAGACAGCAGACACGCTGTGTTCTCCCCTCCTGGTCTGGGTGCCCACCCTGGCTGAGCCAGGAGATTGCTGGGCAGGATGAGGGGTGCTTGGAGACCCTCTGTGCCCTCCTGCCCCCAGTGCCTTAGGATTTGCAAACCTTTATAGCCTCAGTGGCTCATTCACTGTGACGCTTTGCTCTGTGAGCCCTGGACATGTGTACGGGGCTGTCTGTCCCCTTTCAGCCCCCTCTGTGCAGAGGAAAGAGTTGAGTCAGCTCGATGAATTCTAATGCTTCACTTACAGCTATGGGAAATGCTTGTTCTAATAAAAACCTGCAGCCCGTTGATACAAACCGCCTGGCCTCTCGTCTGTCTTCTCCTCATTTAGGGAGGATGTTCCGAAGTGCTGTCGGGTAGACTTAAGGCTTCCAAAAGAGCTTGGGAAGGAAAAAGCCTCATAGTCATTCTCCCCCAGATGGGAAATGTTATGATGGAAATTTCTGACGAAGATGCACACCTCTAACTCCTTGCAACTTCAGTAATAAAAGTTGTTTTTTAGGAGCTTGTCATATTGCTCTTGTCAGGGACTACTCTAGTTAGAGCAGACGCCTTCAGTCCCTGCCCCTAAGAACCTCTGCAGTCAAGACAAGGCCTTGGGGACGTAGCAATAAACATGTGAACAAATGATAAGCTGATTTCGGGTCCTGGTGCCTGGTCTGAAGATGGTGCACAGCCGAGATGACGAGCTGTGTCTTGGGGCCGTGGAGTTGCCTGCAGGGCTGCTTAGCTGGGCTGGTCGGAGAGGCTGAGGTCGCTGAATTGGTGGAACTTGAGAACCAGACAATCTAAACAACCCCAGGATCTACAGAAGGCGGCATGCTGGGAACACACAAGAGACGCAGGTATGACAGCTGCTGGCGTTCCCACTTGGCGGGCTTTGGCTGCTTGAAGGAAAAGCATTCCAGACAGAAGGACCAGGAAGTATGAAAGCCAGGGAGGGATTTGCAGAGAGACAGAAAGGCCATGGGGCTGGCATGGTGCGCTTGGGGAAGGCAGCGGGGTAGAGGTCCCAGCGAGGTGGGCAGAACCACATCCCAGGGAAACTTTTAGGGACGTCGTAATGGGATTTTTAGTTTATTTAATTGGGCAGCCATTGGGGCATTTTGAACACTCGCCCTCATTTATTTTTTAACCTGAGTAACTGGATGCGGGGGATGATCGGGTGAACGGATCGTACAGTTCAGGCCACAACACATTTGAAATGCTTCTGGGACATCCCAGGAGATGTGGAGGGAGACCCTTTGCTGCCTGGGGCTGGAGTGCGGAAGGAATCCGAGAAAGGCACTTAAGAATCACCAGCATGTGGATGGCATTTGAGGCCCTGGACCCAGTAGAGATCATTGAGGGAGGAAGGGAAGGGAGAGAGAACTCAGGGGCATCCAACACCCAGAGGCCCAGTAAAACACTCGCAGAGGAATTTGCAAAGTGCCACTTGAGGCAGACACGTGAAGGAAGGATATGCTGACATCCTAACCCCCAAGGTGATGGTATGAGGAGCTCAGGCCTTTGGGGAGGCGATTACATCCTGAGGGTGGAGCCCCCATGGATGAGATTAGTGTCCTTATAAGTTAGGCCCAAGGGAGCTCTTTGGCGTCTTCCACAATGTGAGGACCCATGAGAAGGTGCCATCTATGAGCCAGAAAGCAGGCACGGACTCTGCCAGGGCCTTGACCTGCAACTCCCCGGCCTCCAGAACTATGAGAAATAAATTTCTGGTTTTTTTTAAACCACCCAGTTTATGGTATTTCATTGCAGCAACCCGAACGGACTAAGACAACCATTATTTCTCAACTGAATTGATTTTGTACATTTGTTGAAAATCAGTTGGCCACTGTAGCATTCGTGTTTCTCGAGCTTAGATTTTATTGAGCTTCTTGAGTCTGCAGGTTTATCATTTTCATCAAGCTTGGATACTTTCTGCCATTAAATCTTCAAATATTTCTCCAGTCTCCCTCTCCCCTGCTCCTTTGGGGGAACCCAAGGCCATGGCCCACTGATGCTCTGATCATTTTTTTTTTTCCAGCTTTTTTTAATCTCCAGCTTTCGTTTTGGATAGCTCCAGTTGTCCTGTTGCTATGTTTTCAAGTTCACCGATCTTTTCTTTTTCAATGTTTAATCTGCCATTCATCCCACCCAGTGTATTTTCCATCTCAGACATGGTGGTTTTCATTTCTCGATGTTCGACTAGAGGCTTTAATGCATCTTCTGCATCTCTGCTAACATGCTCAGTCTTTCCTCCAGCTTCTCAAACATATTCAATACATTCATAATAACTGTTAAAATGTCCTCCTCTATTAATTCTCTCATCTGTGTCATTTCTGGGTCTCGTTGATTGATTGAATATTCTCATTATGTGTCTTATTTTATCACTTCTTTGTATGCCTGGCACATTTTGATTGGATGCCAGAGACGTTGTGAATTTTACCTTTTGGGGTGCTGGATGTTTTTGTATTTCTGTAAGTTCTCCTGAGCTTTATTCTGTGACACAGTTAAGTTACTGGAAAACCTTTTGATCCTTTCAGAACTTGCTTTTAAGCTTTCTGAAATAGGACCCGAGCAGCATTTAATCTGGGACTAATACTTAAGCCACTTAGGAGCACTCTGCCCCATTCCCTGTGCATGGTGAGGATTTCCACTCTGGGTGGTGGAAACAGGAACTTTTCCCAGCCCTACGTGAGCTCTCAAATGTGTTCCCCGTAACACTTTTGTGTGGCTACTTCCCCGACCCAGGCTACGGAAGGTCGTGTAGGCCAGGCCTCCTTATCCTTTAGATGGAACAGGCACGGTGCCTGGGGCCTACAGCACTTGTACGGACTGGTCAAAAATACTTTAATTTCTTTTATGATTGGAAAGAAAAAAAGTCAAAGAAAATGTTTTAATGTATGCTAATATATTCATCTTTATAGCAATGCAGTTGTAAACCGCATGGCTCCGTGGAGGAAGGGAAGCAGGAAGGCGAAGTGTGTGGAGCCCACAGAATCATAGGTCAGCCCCGCAGTGGGTCGGGGACAGCCCCTGGGCCGAGGGTGAGGATCCCCTCTCACCAGGCGGTGTGGAAACGGGGTGTTGGGTGAGCTCCCAAGGGGAGCTGGTCTCCTGGGAAACAAGCCCAGAGCAAAGCCCGAGCCCTGGGTTTGACCCACAATGGATTGGCAAGAGGAAGAACAACAACAACAGGGTGGCCTGAGAAGGACAGTCCGCGAGGCCATGTGGGTGACGTGTACATCAGGGCATTCGGTGGGCGCAGCCGGGGCAGGTGCACTTGTGTTCTCAGCCCAGGTTTCCCGTCTCTGCGGAGGAGCTGACTGCCCTGCACGGGCCGCGAGACCCCAAGGAGACAAGCGTGAAAGTTCCGTGTGAGGACGACACTCTCTGCAAACGCTCGTCGTCGTCAGAGAAATGAGCAGGCTCCAGGCAACGGAAACCGGGATTGCAGAGGGGGCTGAATCAGAGTCACAGAGTGACAGGACTGGGCGGGGCCCTTGGGGGCCACTTAATCCAGCACTTCCAGGGGTGCCAAAGACGTCGGACACACTGTGAAGTGAGACCCTGGACGAGGACTCACCCGCCACCCACGTTGCCGTGACGCGTGCAGGAAATGGCGTCTCCAAGATTTTGGCCGCTGTAATCCCGGGAAGGGTGGTGAGGGCCGGGGGGCGGGGGGGATGCCGAGTGGCAAAACCAGTATCTGGCACCTGGTATTCAGTGTGAATGACAGTGAGAATCCCCGCATCCAGTTGTTAACGACGGCACTGTCCTTAAGGCTGTGGGCCGAGTACGGTCCACCCTCGGAACACGCTGTTTTCTCAGAACGCAGTTGGGACGTCTGACTCCCCGGCCTCTCCTCTGACCCCTACGAGGCACTGGGTGGGTCTGGCTCCGCTTGATAGGGCCTCGATCAGGACGCTTGTCCTTATTATCCGGTTCCAGGACCATCACTGTCCTTTATTCCAGCTCAGAGGGGGACAGAGAGTCACAGTTTCATGGAGGTGCTCAGGGAAAAAACAAGTGAATTAAGGGAACAAGCTGCTTGTTGAGACCAGGTCGGTAATAACGTTCCTGGGAGGCTCCGGTTCTGCTCTGGGCAGGATCAGTCGGAGGCACAAGCCCAGCACCTGCCCTTCTAACCGTCCGTCCCACGTGGAATTAATGACACTGGCGTTCCTTGTCGTCTTGTGTGCAAATATTCCAGCCGGCTTGTAACAAGACAGAATCAGGGCAGAGCTCACGGACAGAAGTGGAAAAAGAAACAGGCTAAAACCCAGAGGGAAAACTTCCTCCTTCCTAACCCGTCTCCTGTCCCAAATAGCTCGGCTCCCCGCCCCCAGGTTGTGTTGATGTGTTAGGTTTTTTTCCTCTTGGAGCAGATGCCACCAGACTGGCAGTCCCTAAACTAGGTCAGAGAGGGTGGTGACGAATTGATGCAGTCCCTCCGGCTACGTTGTCCTGTGTCCCCAATTCTGTCTCCAGGCTGAGAATTAGACTCGGTCCCTAACGAGGTCATTCACAGGGGCAGAGAGAGGCCAGCATTTCAGGAGCTGTGTGGGACTGCAGGAAGACTGGAACCTCGGGAGGCCCCAAGCCCATCTGGGGTCACTGGCGGGCCCCCCCCCCCCCCCCGTGGAAACGCGCTCCCTCCAGACCCTGTGAGAGGACTCAGCTGTACTTGGGAACCTGCCTCCAAGGTTTAGGTGACCCGTAGGCAGTGAGGTGGGTCTTGGGCATCTTGTAAGGGCTCCTATAGGTCTCCGATTAGCCCAGGCACGATCAATTACCCGACAGTCACTCCACGCAACCTGGACCCACCCTCTGCCTTACTGCACAAATGCAGAGGAATGCTTGACTCTTAAGACAATACGGTCTTTAATCTTAAAGAAAGTAGACACACAGTAACAAGGTGGCCCAGGGTGAGAGACGCATGCTGGACCCGGAGTCTCTCTCGTACCTGTACGGCTTCCCCGCCCTCCTCGTCTCCCTCTTAATCCAACGCAGGTAATTTGCCACTTTTGTGTACGCTCCAGGCATGTCCTTCTGGCCACAGCCCACTCCCCAGCTGATGATGCCCAGCTGGTACCATAGGTTTTTCTTCATCTTTTTCTGGCAAACCAGAGGCCCCCCACTGTCACCCTAGGAGAGAAGAGTGGTTTGGGAGTGGAAGGGACAGTAGCAAGTTACTCATGTAGCCCACTGAGGTGTGGGCAGCTGGCACAAGGCAGCAAGCACTTACGGTGTCTTTGGACAAGCAGACTTTAGTTCTGTGACTCTGTGACTGTCGGGAAAGGAAGCAAATGATTTGGCCAAATGCAATGTGATGAATGACAGTTTGGTTCCCAAAGGAAATTTGCATCATTGTCACCTACTCTCGTGCAATGCACAGCAAGCATTTGCTCAGTGGTCCCTCCCACTGCTTTTGTGGTTGTTGGACCGGGCAAATCTGGGCGTGGCTAAGCTAGGTCTTTACTGGAACCCAAAGGGTGGTGCTAACCCCAGAAGGCAGCGCGCCTCCCTCACAATTCTGGGTCTGCAATGTGTCTCGCGTGCATTAGTGTTAATGCACCAAGGAGTGGTCTTCTCATCCATTTTGTCTCTGAGCACTTTTGTTGTTTTTCAGAATTCTTCAAAATTTCCCCCTGCCTTTTCACCCCAAATCCATTTTCAGCCAGCCCATTTTTCTCTTTCCATATTGTTCATAGTAGCAAAAAGTAAAAAACAAACCAAAAAAAATCTATTATTCCTCCTAATAGGTCATTGGGCAAATACAGTAGGCATACAGATTGACACGTGAAAAATGCAAAAGATACAAATATCATGTCCAAGTGTTATGTTGCAATTTAAGATGTTAAATGTTAAACAACTTACAGATTTTAAAACATCATGAAAAAGATTGCCAAATTAGCCCAGGTAAACAGAGCAGGCATAACCGATGTGAACATTGGAGAATATGGTAACTTTCATGCCCCAAAACCTTTTGGATCTTTATAAAAAATTCTATTAAAGAGTGAAGTATAATCATGAAAAAATTGGAAAATTCGGATATGGAAAATGAACATGAAGAATATTCCACACAAATATATAAATCTATATATAAAGATTATATATATTTTATATATATAACTACGCAGGTGAGTAAATCTATATATAAACACACAGGATTGCATATGAAAAGAATATTTTGGGAAGAATACACATCCGTGTAGCAGTGGTTTCTCTTTGGCAAGTCCACTGGGAACAAATGTAAGAGGTGGATGTCCTCTGCATTGTACACCCATCTATGCTACTTGCTCTTTCTTTACCATATATTCAAATAACTAAATGAAATCAACCACGCTTCCAATTCACCCATGCAACGGCGACTCCCACTGACATCTTCAGATGTAACTTTCTGCATCCTTGTATGTGAATGTACGTACATCATTGTGATTTTACAGAAATAGGATCTGAATGACAAAGCTTTATTCTTGAAAAGGTTACGTGACACACAAAAAGCTTGAAAACACCACGCAATGATGTGTTAAAAATCCAAATACAGGGACATGCGCAGTGGCTCATGCCTATAATCCTGACACTTTGGGAAGCTGAGGCAGGAGGACGGCTTGAGGCCAGGAGTTCGAGACAAACCCAGGCAACATAGTGAGAACCCCCATCTCTACAAAAAATAAAAAAAATTAGCCAGGCATGGTGGCACGTGCCTGTAATCCTAGCTACTTGGGAGACTGAGGCAGGAGGATCGCTTGAGCCCAGAAATTCGAAGTTGCAGTGAGCTGTGATCACACCACTGCACTTCAGCCTGGGTGATGGATCGAGAGAGACTACGTCTCTAAAGAAAAAAAAAACAAATAGAAAACAAACAAACAAACAAAAACCAGGATATGGGATTATTCGATCTTTTTTTTTTCCTTAAAAAAAACCCAGATTGTCACCATGAAAGATGTCAGGTAGAACAGCAGTACAGTGAGAGTACAGTTAGGATCTTACATTTCTTGGAGCCAAACAGACCTTGGTTCAAACCCCAGTGTGAATATTTAGCTGAGTGAATTTGAACAGTTTCATAAGCAGTTTAAGGCTCAGTTTTTATGCTGATGAGAACAATTATCCCACTTACAGCGTGGCTGCGGGGATGCAAGCAGCTAAGTCCAGGTCCTGACACCTGGCAAGCACCTACCCCACGGTTGCTCCCACTGCATTTGTGGTTGTCGGACCGGGCAGATCCGGGCATCACTAAGCTAGGTTTTTCCTGGAGCCCAAAAGGTGGCGCTGACCCCAGACGTCAGCATGCCTCCACTAGAATTCTGGGTCTGCGATTCATCTTGCTGGTGTGTCCTCAGCAAGACTTTCAGCTGCTCTGAGCCTCGGTTTCCCCATCTGAAACAGGCCTGTCTCATGGAGCTAATTCGCAGTACTTTTATGTATTTGTGGAAGCAGTGTGTGCCCTATTGAGGATTGGATAGCCGTGAAAGATAGTGATGGAAAAAACAATATATTTCACATTTCCTGTTACCTTACTCAATTCTCACGACAGCCCAAAGAGGTGGGAACTCTCAGTGTTCCCAGTTTAAAGAGGAGGAGATCTGAAAAGGCCAGGCATTGGAGACGTCTCCTGCCCAGATGAGTGAGTAGACAGTAAGCAGAGCAGCCGGGAGGGGAGCCCATCGTCTGAGTTCAGAGGCTGCACCCCTAACCACTACCCCTCACTGCATCCCTTTGGCTACAGAGTGTCTGTTCGCATAAGATCTTACAGGACATCTGCACTGGGTTCAACAGCGCCCTCCCCAAATGCACATCCACTCGGAACCTCAGAATCTGACCTGATTTGGAAATAGGGTCTTTGTAGATGCAATGAGTTCAATTAGGGTGAGGCTATACTGGATGGCAGGGAACCGCCCGTCCACTGACTGACTGGTGTCCTTATAGAAGAGAAAACAGAGGAGGCCTTGGGAAGATGCAGGCAGAGATTGGAGCGATGTGCCTATAAGCCAAGGAACACCAAGGATTGCTGGCGGGCACCAGGAGCTGGGAGAGGTGAGGAAGGGCCCCCCAGAGCCTTCAGAGGAAGTAGGGCCCTGCTGACACCCTGAAGTCAGAGGTCCAGCCTCCAGAACTGTGCGAGAATCGTTTCCGCTGTTGTGAGCCACCCAGTGTGTGGTCATTTGTTATGGCAGCCACAGGACACTCATCCAGCATCTTATCCAGAGGAGGAGGAAGGGGGCTGGTGACCCTGGGGACGTTGGCCTCCCCTCTGCAAGCAGGATCAGCCCCATTACCTGGCAGGTGTCCTTTCCACCTTGAGCGCTCCCGGCACACAGCATGTTCTTGGTGAAGAGGGGCAGGGTTTGGAAGCATGTCTCCCATTTGATCAGCTCGAGGTTGACTTTCTGAAGGCTTGGAGACAAACTTGGCTTACGACCTCGCTCTGAGGAGAAGCAGGTGGAGAGAAAGCACTGAGTACCCGTTTGCTCACCGAAATGACCCTCAAAATTCCTTCAAGATACCCCTCGGGCTCTGGAAATTTCCACCTGGGTTATCCCTGAGCCCTGTTTGGGGGTTGTGTTCCGCGATACGGGCACACGAGGAGCCCGGGAAGGCCTGGGAAGGATGGTGCCCATGCGCAGTGGGGACATGGCCCGTGATGAGGCCCGCAGGGAGTACGTGATGTCCCGGATCCACCAGGCCGACTTCCGGGGCAGCGGAGCCTCCAGAGTTTGCTTCTGGGTCCAGCGTCCGCCAGGGGCCCACCCGCCCCGGGCTGCTCGGCCCGTATAACTCACTGGTAACGCCCCATCCGGTCGCCCAGCAGTTAGTCCACTTCTGTATGTCGGTAACCTCTGAAACGCAGATGGGTGCGTTCCTGGCACCCAGAGGTAACGGGGATTTGAGCAAGAGCAAAGCTATGTCATTCTCCATCAACCAGCTGTCAAAATAAGGGTGAGTGATGAGCTTGTCCACTTTCACTTTGGTGCCATTCGTGATACTGAAGTTGCTTACGCTGTGTGTGATGACCAGGTTGTGACTTTCGAAACAAAAGAAGGAGAAAAATGTCAGTGGTGCGAGGAGAAAAGATGAGTCTGAAGAGAAAATAATTCCACCGTTCTGAGGCTGTGAGGCGTCTCCCGCCATGCGTGGGCACAGAGCTGGGAGGAGAAGCCCTGGCTGGACGGCACGAGACAGACCCTGAGTCCAGTCCTGCCCCCTGCGACTGGCCCTTGGCCGGGTAGTTTGTTGCTTGAGCAGACTCACTGGCACACGTCATCAACAAACAAAACTTATCTGCAAGAAAGGCTGGACTGGATAAGGACCTGGGAAGCTTCCCTAAAAGTACTGGTTTGTGGACACAAATCGGGAGCTTCTGATACGCAGTGAGGCCTGGAGCTCTGCCCTCGGGTCCTAATTCCTTCGCGAACTCTCTGACCCTACGCCTGCTGTTAGCCCACTGTCTCTCTGAGTGAGAGCAAAGGCTTAGGACAGCACTTTCCAGAGGCTTGGACCGGGACCACATGCACTTAGCAAGATGCAAAGAAGTCCAGGGGATGTTTGCTGTGCAATTTAGGGCCCACTCCGCCATATGGGAAACATCATCGCAGGGGAGCAGCTCACACCCCCCTGCAAAGTGTAGATTTCAGGCACACATGCCGGTGTGTAGCCACCTGGCATTTTTTTCTTTGGCTGACAAACCCCAGGAAAACCATAAGCACCCAGCGGCAAATATTCCACCACATTGGTTGGAACAAGTTCTGTTGGCGATACTTACTCATCTCTTCCAATGACGCAGTGGGCCACGGTGAGAATCCACCACTCACTGAGCACAGATCCTCCGCAGAGATGGCTGGCATCGTGCAGAATTCTTACCTGCCATGGAAATTCTGTGATGTCTGCAGGCTCCCCGCCCAGGATTCCAGAACTGTCTATCTTCATAGGTGTCACATTGATTCTTCGGCCACACGACACTAAAGGAAGAGAGGAGGAGGATGGAGGAAAGAGCCAGGGCCCCATAGTCCGGCTCGCTTGGCTTGGAGGAAGCGTCGGCACTGGTTCTCCTCACTCCCAAGCACACAGACAGCAGGGGCTGGGCCAGGGTGAAACCGGGTGGGAGATGCAGCGAACAAATGCGATCCCCGAACTTTTCGCCTGCCACGGGCACCATGTGTGAGAGTGGTGACGGGGAGTAGAGGCCGCTGCCTTCGCCACGGCTTAGCTTCTTGGAAGGGCTGTCCCCATGAGGGCCTTTGAGGAGCCAGACTCACAACCCAAGCTCAGGGGCCAGATCTTGCTGTTGCACCCACAGAAGGAAGCCAGGGCCGGAACAGTCACATGTTTGAAATTATACTCCACTGTGCCCTGAAAAGCAGGGCTTAGAACGGTGTCTTAGCGTGCATTGAGACGTCAGCGACCAGCACATGGGAAGCTGAGTCGTCAAAGGAACATGCAAGGGAAGAAGGCTCAGATGGGCCTCCCGACACCTGCAGGGTGTCCCTCAACAGGGGGGTCGGGCTTTGCCAGGTCCGCGTTGGCAGGCGAAGCTGCAGGTGAGTGTGAATAATCTGGTGGAGGGAAGTATGACAATTCTGCCTGTTGCCGTATTCCACTTTGTGGGAAATTACACAGAATTAAGGCTGATTTGCACAATCTGAGCTCTGTGGGTGTCAAATTTAGGGGAGTCCCGGGAGCCAAAGGAATTCGTATATGCCTTAATATCAAAATTAACGTCGTGGAACTTCCCCAAAGTGGAACAGGTTGCCTCTAGGGTCGTTGGTGTTCTCACCCATAGAATGAGAGCATTTGATAAAAACAATCTTTAAGGTTCTTTCCAGTTCCTCTTAGACTCTTTCACTGAGTTCTTGTTCTCTTCCAAAAGCCAAGGGTCAATCCTCAGGCTGCTTCTCCCTCTATACTCTTTGGCTTCAAGTGTCACCTTTACACAGATGATTCTCACGTTTATGCCTCTGAAACTCTCCACCGAGCTCCCCTGAACGCTGCTGAGGAACTCGGCTCCCAATCTCCCCCACTCCCCCAGGGAGTTGGCCTTTGGGACAAGCCCCCCCGCATGGAGAGTCCCGGCCAGACACATCCGCAAGGACCCACAGAGACCTACATGTCGGGGAGCCGCGTGCCCGGGACAGCAGCAGGGCAACCTGCAGCAGGAGCACTGCCCCTCTGCCCGGCCACCCTCGCATCAGCCCTGGTCTTCACATGGCCCCAGAGGGGCTTCTGGGGAGGCTGAGGGATACGGGGCGGCCACGCTCTCCACACCTGCGAGCTCACAGCCAGCCTGGCCACTGAGGTCACAATGGACACTGGGTGGAGCTGCCTCAGGACAAGCAGCTGACCTCCCCCTGGGCTGTGGGAGGTCAGGGTGGAGCCGGCAGGGAGAGACGCGGGAGTGTCCACGTCACAGGGTCATGGCAGGACAAAATAGCTGACGGTGGTCTCCAGGAATAGACTTAACGAGGAGGGATCTGAGGCTGATGGTCCAAACATGTCAGGTGACACAGCAGCACAGCACCGACTCGGGGTCCTATAGAAGAGAGCCCGAGTCACCTGTGACACCTCCGCAGAGTCACTTACCTCTGAGCCTCTGATGACACATCTGTAAAATGGGGATTATCATAGTACATCGTTCTACGGATGAGAGGTTTAACGAGCTAGTCCATGTGTCCTAGCACAAGAGCCTGCAGACGCCAAGCCCATGATTTTAACTCTCCGATTTCTTCTCTACTAATGTCTCCGACAAAGGAAAGCAGCTTGACCCCAGCAGTTTCTACGAACAAGACACGAGCGAATCCATGCATGGAGGGTGGCTTTCCATGAGGCATTTCACCCATTTCTTTGTTCACAAGGTCTTCCAGAACTTTCTGGAGCACTTTTGTCATGCCAGGCTTGGAGCAGGATGCCAAGATGAACAACAGACATATGGTTTCTTTCTGTCTCCCTCTCTGTCTGGGAGAGGCACGTGGACAGAGACCACCTTAATTCAACGGGGTAAGGGTACCTTCGGCAGCCCTGGGAGGGGCACGAGTGTGTGGTGGTGGCGGGGGAAGAGGCGTCGGAGGAAGTTGGCTGGAGGAAATTGGGTCCATCTGGGCTGAGTCAATCTCCAAAGGGACATGGCCTTAGGAAAGCGCAGGAAGGCATTTGTTGGCTTGAGTGATGTCCTTGCTAAATTCCTGTGTTGAAGTCCTAATGCCCAGACCTCAGAATATGCTCTTATTTGGAAGTGGGATCATTGCAGATGTAATTGGTTAAGATGAGGTCGTGTTAGACTAGGGTGGGCCCCTAATCCAGTATACCTGGTGTCCGTGTATAAAGGGGAGATTTGGACACATTCGCACAAGGAGAACCCCATGTAGAGAAGGGAGTTGTTCCGCCACAAGCATGTCTCGAAGGCCAGCTCAGGTTCCGCAGGCCGACCGGCGGGTTTCAGAGGGGAAGGAGTTTGGAGAGACCATGTGCCTGTCAGCGCATCCCCTTCTGACGTTCTCCCAGGTAGGGGCCGGCTGGCGTCCAGCTGGCACCGGCTGGACCACAGCAGGATAGAAGGCGACTGCTCAGCGTTCTCCTGGAGGGGCGTCCCACAACACAATCCTGGTCCACAGTTCACCACTCAAGGCTGGTTCCTGGAGTTCCCAACAAGCCCACAGTTAGGCGATGTGGAAAGAAAGTTATTTGTTGGCTTTAGGGAGGAGTGACTGTCACTGTCACAAGCCTGTTCCCAGGGGGTGAATCTGGGCGGGCACTTACCTGGCTGTGCCTCAGCTGACTGGGAACTGACATCAGGCTTAGACCAGCTGCTTCACCCCTGCAATTTATGCTCCACCCACCCCCCCCAGGGCTGCCTCAGTGGTGTGTCCTGGTTTGGACCCCATGGGTATGTTTGAAACCAGCCCCAAAGCTCTCCCAGGGGAAAGAGCAGGTGAGTGCGGCTCCCTGGTGTCCCCGAGGAGGACTCAGCAGGGCTGCAGTGGAGGGAATGAGCGGGACAGGGCAGGGAGGGGTGGGGAGGGCTGCAGGACTGCCCAGTGCTACCCCCTCTGCCCATAGGCCCCAGCGCCCTTGGGTAAACACAGGGTCCCCCCATGCACTGTGGCTGTAGGAACAGGGACCCTGCAGGATGTCCTGGACAGCAGGGTGTCACTTGGGGTCTGCACTCTGAACTCCAGGCCAGGGCACCTGGGGAGTCAGGGCCAGGGAGGACATGGCCTAAGGGCCTGTGTCAGCCCGTCACCAGCCTCTGTGTCCTAGTTTACAGCCTGGTGGCATCTACCGCCAGGGCAAGGCACGTGTCAACAGGAATCGGGGAGGAGAGCAGAGCTATTTGGGGCAGGAGACGGATCAGGAAATAGACGTGGCTCCCCACGGACTTCAGCTGCTTCTCCTCCTCCCGGATCTCGGCTCTGCCCTGATTCTTTCCTGTGCAAGGCCGGTGGGATCATCGCCCGCGAGGCAGCGGGGACCCGACTCCAGGGTTAGTGATTCCACTTGGTCAGGTGTGCAGGGGGCGGTCGCTGGACTCGCATTCCTGGGGGGTGGCCCGTGTGCTGACCGTCTGCCGCCTCCTGGAGTCCCCGAGTCTCGGTGTTCGGGGTGACTCCCTTCCCCGCCCACTGCCTTCCTGCTCCCGAGCCCTGCCCTGATTTTCTGAGCTTCCCCCCCAGCCCTCTGAGGCCGAAGGGAGGAGGTGGGTGGCTCCGAAACCAGCAGGCGCGGGTGATAAGGAAGATGAGCCCCAGCGTATGGATTAGGAAGTGTTCCAGGACATCGGATCCCACTCTGAAAGTTCAGATGAAGGCACTGTCATGAGAAGTGTGGGCATTGTAAAGGGGCCCAACAGCGGAGGGCAAGGGGTCCGGAGACCAGCAAGGCAGTGAGCCGCAGGGACGTAGAGAGAAGAGGTTGCTGCTGGGACCAGCGGGAGCCGCGGGTGTGGACGAGCGGCCGTCAGTGGGGCTGAGCCAAGAAGGGGCCCAGCCACCGGCAGTGCGATGGCCTGGACAGGACAGGGACCGCGAGGAAACTCCCCAACCTCCCCCTTCCAGCCATGGTACCTTCTGTTGGTACTTGCTGAAAGCAAGCTCAGGGGTATTTGGGGTCCCAGGGCACTCAGTCCCTACGAGCCAGCCCACCCAGACCCAGGGAAGTACAGCAAATGGACCCGTAGTGGGGAATTGGGGGCAAATGGAAAATAGGGACTCAGTGTCATCTAGCATTTCCTCACAGAGGATAGCGTTGACGGCTATGAGCCATTCTGATTTTAGGGCTGACGAAGATACCCAGTGACCCATTACCGAGCCTCATCGTGTACCATAAACCGTGCTCGGGACTTGGCAAGTGTCACCGCACTTAACCCGCACAGCAACGTGTGAGGGAATTACTCTCTTGATTTCCATGCTGAAGTCATGAAGTCACCTGTATCGTCTACGTTCCTGTGTCCTTCCGGTGCCTGATAGACAAATGTCAGCATCTGCAAAGTATCTGAATGAATGAACGAACGAACGAACGAACGAACGAATGTGTTCCTCCCATGGGGCCGTGTATGAGTGTCTCCTTTGCAGCTGTAACAGGCAGACTTAACCAAGAAAGACCCAGAAAAGACGCTCTCGCTAGGCCCTGACAGCACTTTATGGCGCTCATCTTTCTACGTGATCTCACAGTTTTCTAAAAATGAATTTTTACCCTTTGCATTCCAGTCCGGCCGCACACGCTGTCCTGCTGCCTCGCCGTGAAAGGCCCCGCTTGCCTTCTCGCCCTTGAATTCTCACCCTCTCTCCCTGGACGGGTGGTGGCTTTGTCCCCTTGGCAGTGGATGTGGACCCAAGTCACCCCACTGTCCTGAGGAAGGTGTGGTCTCCAAGCACCAGGTCATAATGTCTCCACATCCAACCTGGACAACAGCCCCCCGACCCTGACCCTCCCGTAGACTCTGTCATGAGCAGCCCAGGAGACCAAAGCGTCTGCCCCTCCCATGCGGAGCTCCCTGTGTTTGGTCTCAGAATTAAAGCTGGGCAGTAACAAAACCATTTGTACCCCCTTCATATTTTGAAATAATAAGAAAATAAGAATTAAAAGCTGAGCACTGACTGGGCTGTAAGAAATGCGATATTAAGCATTACAGAATGTTGGCATGAGGAAAGACCTTAAGTTCATCTGATGGAATCTCCTTTTTCATAGACAGGGAAACCGAGGCCCAGAAACGTGAAGTGATTTCCCAGCGTTGATTTTCCAGCACTTTCCTGAAGTCTGCCCTTTTCATGGTGTTGTTGCCTCTTCCTCTGGGATTCCCCACACACCGTTTGAGCCTGTTTTTAGCGTTGTATTTGATATCCCTTTGTTAGACCACGAGATTTGGGAGCACTGAGTCCACAAGTAACTTCTGGGGTGCGAGGTGGAGGCTACCCCATAGTAGAAGATCCATAGATGCTCGTGGAAGGACGGGAGGGAAGAAAGGGAGGAAAAGGGGTGGATCCAAAGCTTAGCGATTTGATCTGTCGCCTGTAGACATGGCAACAAGCAGCATCTGCAACCCCAAGACCAGCGATAAGGGGTCCCGTGGGCCACAGACCCCGGAGCTTCTCGGGGCTCCCAAGATGGCGTAGGCCTTCCCCTCCTTTTCCGTCTCCTCCTGGATCCATGACCTAAATTGGGCCACAGACACGAACATACCGGGCCTCCCCCTGGAGCCAGATCCTATGCCCCAGCTGAAGACGCCCACTTGGAAGAGTCTCTGGCTTCCGTAGGTAGCACAGACCATGGGTGCCCCACTGTCCCCCTGGGAATGGGAAAGGGAAGAAGGACCAGTGTGCAAGCCATCGACCACCTCCGGCAAGAGGATGTGGTGGCAGTGGGGTGCGGGGTCCTAGTGGGGTGGGCTGGGGGCCTCCCGCCTGGGCTCTCCCCTGGGAACCTCGGAGGTGGTGGGGTGTGTGGAGGAAGGGCTGGGGAGGGTGGGTACCTTGCAGTTGCCATTCGTGCCTGGTTCCTGCCAGGCACAGAGCATGTTCCTGGAGAGCTCGTTTACCCTCTTGATGCATCTCTTCCGGTTAATCAGCACCACTCTCAGCTTCTCCAGGTGCATGTTTAGGCCACCGCGTTGCCCTGACAAAGCCAGGAAGCCGGTGTGAGAGCGAGGGTTGCACCGGCCCCCAGCAGTGACCAGCCCATGGACGACCAGCAGGGAGGCCTGGAAGGCCATGAATGTGCGGGGTGGGGAGGCCCGAGCTCAGTCTCCTCTCCAGCAGCCCCAAGTGGTTCCTCTGCTAAATGTGTCTCCCTGTGGAAAGCTCACGCCCTGCCAGGGGAACCCGAATGAGCCTCCTCCGTGGCCCCCCCCACAGCCATGCCTTGTCCCTGTGCAGAGTCTGCGGTGTCCAGCGTCGTCACCAAGCCAAACAGAGAAACCAGGAAGGGGACACACCTGGAAGCGCCTTTTTGCAGGAAAGAACCAACCGTGATGCTAGAGGAGCCCTTGGCCTTCTCCCCACCCCACCCCCGCCCTCCCGGAGGCCCTTCCTGGCCGGCCTGGGGCCCTGCAGGCGCAGGGGTGCAGTCACCAGCAAGTAGGCTCAGTCGTCCCAGCTCGGTGCCCCACAGAGCGGGGAGACAGCCATCGGCCATCGTAAAGCAGCCCCCGAGGGCAGGATCCAAACCGCTCACCAGGCTTTTGGCTCCATAAAAATGATCATCATTGCTCTCCCAGCCTGAGATTGTTCTATGTCCCAGGCTTTTACCGGGGAACTTGCATGTACAATCTCACTGAATTCAATCCACATAACTTATCTGCGGGAGACATTGCCGGCTTTCCACAGGTGAGACAAGGCGAAGGTGAGAAGTGAGCGGTGAAGCCAAAATTCAGACCTCACCTTCCTGCACCCAAAGCATCACCCTGTCTAGCCGAGGGCACCCTCACGGCGGGCGCTGCGTGGGGGCCGAGGGGAGGGCAACGTACCGTGCCCGCTACCCTTCACCCACTCTGCCATCCAGCACCGGTCCCAGACCCGCTCCTCCTCCTGCAGGCAGACGGGCCTTACGAAGTCGGAGAACTCGACCGGCGTGGCGAGCAGCAGCAGGGAGAGGTCGCTGTCCGGGTGGGGCGGTTTGTAATCTTTGTGGATAATGATCCTCCGCACCTGCCTCCTCTCCAGGTGGAGGTCGCTGAACGTTTTCGCTCCCATGAGCACGGTGACGTTTACTGCTGCCATTTCTAACCTAAATGAATGTGAAAACGCCAGTGCTAACAATAGTTACGTGCCTCGCACTGTCACAGCCACACTTGCAAACAGCGGAGTTGACAACTGAACAAGGACAAGTCCGAGGGGTGGGTGTGCTGCAGCGGCCCGGAGCGTGGGGAGGATCCGACAGGTAGGAATCGGGGCCGAAACACAGCGAGTCTCTGAGCCCGTGAGGGGCCAGTCCCAGGAACTCCGTCTGAGGGGTGAGGGGGTGAGCTCCTTGGCCACAGGGAGCCTGGCTGGCTGGTCATCTGCGTGTCCCCAGCACTTAGGACAGACAGCACACAGTAGGTGCTCAATGCACGTGTGTGCAATCAATGAGTCCCGTGTATTGTCTGCGTATACAGATGGCAGGCAGGAAACTCCTTGTGCTGATTTTTCAATACTGGGTGCGAAGCTGCGGCTAGCAGCCCAGTTTGGGATACGGTTGACTAAATAAAGAGGAGAGAGCGGGTGCAGAGCAGAGACCTTTCGGTCCAGCCGAACGTACCGGGCACAGAGCCCACGGCTTCGTCAGCCGGGACCACCCGCCCGCCGAGCTGCCCAGCCCGGGTGTAAGCGAAGACGCGGCCTCGGCGACTTACAGGGTTCGCGGGAAGCAGTGTGCGGCCGTCAGGACCCACCACCGGTGTACGATGGAGCCTCCGCAGAGGTGCCTCTGGGCCGTCTGGATACTCACTTGCCACGGGAACTCGCCGAGCCGCACCTCAAGCAGTTCTCGAAACGGGAGCCACGAAGAGTTCGGAAAGGCAGGCCTGTAGCCGCACTGGACGTTTTCTGAAAGAGAAAAGAAAGAGCCATGTGCACATGGGAAGCGCGGAGAGATGGGATCCCAACGCCCCGCATCCTCGCAGCCAAGGCCAGTGCCGAAGCCGAGGGGAGCAGCGTGGGCAGACCCGGGGGGAGCAGATCTCAGCAAACCCCAGCCAGCTGCACCTCCCTTGCTGTGTGCTCCCCGCACCCAGGAGGAGCTGGGGCCTGGGGCAGTCAGGGCAGAGCTCCCTGGAAGGCGTTCAGGGTCAAGGTGGCGATGAAGAGGCACCCGCGGGGTCCATGCAGGAGACAGAAGCCGTGCAGCAATTTGAACAGGGAAAGTTTAACGTGAAGAATCACGAGCTATAACCGGGAGGAACTGCAAAGTGTCAAGAGAACTCTAAGAACACGGCAGGGCTGGGGGACAGCACCTAAGGAGGAAATGAACTTGGCAGGGGAGCCCCTGCCCACGACTGGCACAGGTGCGTTTACAGCCAATGGAAGGCAGAGAAGTCCGCCGGGTCGCCCCGGGCCAGAGCTAGTCCCCTTTGCTAGCCCAGCGGGAAACCCCGGTCTGGAGGGCAGGGGAGCTGGGAACCGTGGCCAGGACTCCCGGGTGCAGGGGGGGGGGGGGCCGATGCTGGCACACAGGTGCATGGAGGGAGCTTAAGGTCCGGGGCCTGCCCGCCGGCCGGGGGTGCAAGACCTGGGGTGTGGTCTGCACTGCGGCAGTTGCCGTGAGGCGGAGTGGGTCCGGGGGGTTTCGAGGCTGATCAGAGGAGAAGACATGACAAGGTGGCAGCAGCACACGCAGGCTTTGTCTGGGTGAGGCTGTGGCAGGTTTTCGGGCAGGGGAAGCCGTTTACAGCACGAGACCAGCCAGGGCTAAGATGCAGGGGCCACCACCCAGAGGGGGAGGAGGACCAGGGGACTCTGGGGCGGGGGGGAAGAGAGACCTGAGAGGGGCTTTACTTGTCTAGGGGATGTTGCTCACTGCCAAGGTGGGAGTCTCTGGGTCCGAGAGCTCCTGAGGGTGGCAGTAACTTGGGGTCTCGATAGCTGCAGACGTATCTTACCCACAGCTAGCAGATGGGTGCAGTTTCATGAGGTATGCATGCAGAGCATGCAGGCTCTAGATGGCTAAAATCTGCTTATTTGAACTGCATTTAAAATAATTGGATGTGTAAAAATTTGAGCTTGGCACCAGCAGGCTTTCGCACTAACGAGTATCCGCCTGTTGTGAAGAAATAAACAATCTAAGGGCCAACAGACAGCAGCCGTCTTGGCTTATTCATTTAACAGGTCACTGGACAGGGGTCAGGGCGTAGCTCACTGAGAGATGCGTGGCTGGGGCCCTGCGCCACTGGAGTTCCCCCCCCCCCACCCTCCCCAGCTGTCCACCACGCCGTAGGAGCAAGTGGCAGCCAACAGAAGCATGCCGGACAGAAACAGCAAGAAAGCCCTTCCTTGCGCGGCATCCCTCTGGCACCTTCCACTGAGGAAGTGGAATGCTGTGCTTGCTGCAAAGAAAACTCGCTTGCAGAGTCCAGCTCCATTATTGCAGGTAACAAAGGGTGGACTTGGAGCTGAGAGTCAGCAAATTGAGAGATGCAATTTACAGGGATCCAAAGAAGGCATGTAAAGGGCTGGGGGGCATCGAGGGGGCACAGAAGACGTGCAGAGTAAAGGGCAAGGTCCCAGTGGCCACCACTCTCCGGCAAATACCCATGGCCAGAAGGAATCCTGCAAACAGCCAGGCCAGGAAAATGAGGAGCAATAAATAGGGGTTAGGCACAAAAATAATAATTATATATTCTTTTTTTTTTTTTTTTTTTTTTTTTGAGGGGAAGAGGTGGGAAACAGTAGCAAAATTTACCAGATGAAACTCTAGGAAAATGTTATCCAGAACAAATAAAAAGTCTGAGCAAACATTTTGCCATAGACTATAAAAAAAAATAAAACCTTACAAAGCAATCACCTATGTGCAGGAAGATTGTAAGTCAGAAGCTGCAGGACAAGGTTATAAGACAACAGGAAGCAAAAGCGAGACGGCAGGAGGAGATGGAGCGTGAGCTGGCGGCTGTCAAGCTAGAAACAGAAGAATAAAATGGCAGAAAGAGCACCTTGGACAACATCCAAGGGACAAGGAGGGTGTAAATTAGAAAAGCAATGGAAATAAAACAAAAATAAAGCATTAAAAAAAAATTTTGCGTGACTGTAATTTTTCGTTTCTCTGGGATAAACACCTGGACGGAGACAGCTATGTCAGTGGTTAGTGCAGGTCCAACTCCTTACAACACGGTCCAGTTGCTGCCCACGTGGCCGTACTATTTGGCATTCCCGCCAGCAAAGGATGAGAGTTCATCTCACTTCACATCCTTGCCAACACTTGGTTTTGTCAACATTTTTTATTTTAGCCATTTTAAGATATGTATATCGATGTCCACAACGGGGCTGTCCACAATCCTCCAAACTGGAAACCCATGTGTCCTTCAGTGGATGGACGGATAAACAAACTGCAGTACGTCCACACAATGAGATCCTGATTCTCAGCAATAAAAATGAGCAAATTATTGATATATGCAGTAACAGACGAAACTCAAATGCTTATTCTAAGTGAGAGAACCCAGGCTCAAAATGTCACACACCGTGTACGACTCTGTTTGCACGACAGGGTGGAGAAGGCCGTCTGCGTATCGGCACAGAGAGCAGAGCAGTGGCTGCCAGGAGCTGGGAGGAGAGGGTGCGTGTGAAGGGGTGGGTGGAGCATATTCTCTGGGTTGCTGAAGTTAAGTTATTCAGTGTCTTGTCTGTGCTGGTGGTCACATGATCCCATGCAGGTGTAAAAAACCCAAAGAATGGTACACCACATATAAATTTCAAATTCCTGTTTGGTCCAAAATAAAGTTGCAAGAGAACTAAAGACTTAGGAGAAAAGATTTTGCCGAGCGCATACGAGAGACAAAGGGCTATTGTCATTAAAATTCAAAAAGGTTCTGCAAATCCACTTTAAAAACTCACCTGGATAAGAAAAATGGAGAAACAGCAGGAACAGGTCATTCTTAAAAGAATAAACATAAAATGGTACCACTAAGGCTTGGAGTGGGGGCAAGGGTGGTCTTATGGTCAGAAGCACCTCAGAAATGCCAGATTAAGTAAAATTAAACCACTTTCTTTACTTTAAGGTATATCAGCTCCTTGGATATGTGGATATCCACTGTGATCCTACAGAAAAAATATCGAAGGGGACGTTTCCAATCTTGTCTCACTCTAGAACTTTCCCCTCTCCCCCCCGCCCCGGAGCTTTTCATAGAACTGAGGCTCTACAGAACAAACTTCGCTTTAACTCATTTACTCCTCACGACAGCCACATAATATTCCCTGTTTTATGAGATTACGTCAACTAATTCTGGTATTCTAAATTAAATAAAGCCTTATTCCACCACGACTCTGCCGCCTCTCCCAGGGTGTTGGGCCCTCAAGGATCCTTAATGTTTTTACCAAGAGGGGAGTAGTGACAGAAGCAAAGTCAATCGCTAAATTGTTGTGCCAGGTGCCCTGTACTTGCAGAGCTCTGGTCCGGACCCTGGGGACATCATTTTAGATGGCATCTTCACTGAGCCCGATACACCTACTGTGAGTCATCAGGGATAATCTCTTGGCTTCCTGAGCCATTTGCTGGAACTCAGCATCCCTGGGGCCTCTCCGCCAACTCTACGGGTGCCAGGGAAGTGGTGGCAGCCCTTTCCCCAGTCTCTGCCCCGGGCAAGCCTGGCACAGACCTGGATCTTCCTGGGCATGTCCCTTGAGTGCCACAAGCAGTGGGATTACAAGCTGGAGCATCTTCTTGTCATTCCAGCCCCGAATTGCCCAATCTTTGCCTCCGGCCAAATCTGATGAAATGCCAGGTGCGGCTGCTTTGGAGTCAGGGGAGCATCACAAATGCATGGCAGAGTGGCCAGGGTGACATCACAGAGAGCAGGGCAGGGGCACGGGACACAGGGCAGTCAGGCCCTGGCCCTGCAGTGGTGGCTGACGGGATGCCCTCGCAGGGCCGTGCCAGGCTGAGGTTTGTCTGCACACTCCCCTCCCGACACCCACTTGAGCGTCTGCTCTGACTTGCGTCCAGGGTCACAGAGAAGCTCTGACCCCACAGGCCCCGTGGAAGGGGAGGCATGTGAGCCTCAGAAAGGTTTGGGTGTGATCCGGACTAAAAGTGAGGTGCCCATGAGGGTCTGGGGGAGGCGGGTGGTGCCCAGGGCCGGGGGAGGGGAAGTGAGGATAAGAGAGGCTTCAAGGACAGGGTCCCTTTGGGCAGCCATCTTAGACACAAAATGTCAGCGGGAAAAGAAGTCTGCGTGACCTCAGTCTGGGTTCTCAGACCCGCAGCCCATTGTGACATCGCTAGCCGGGGTCTGGCGCTGAGCAGGGGGGCTGTGCCGGCCTCACTGCCCTCAGCCCTGGCCTCTGTCCCCTCCCCGGCCCACGGCACAGCCCAGGGACATGCTCCTGCTGTCAGTGCTGCTGCTCTTGTCCCGAGCCACGAGAGCACTCCTCGGTACGTGGGCCCCTCCCCCAGGGGCCAGAGCGGCTCTCCCAGAGGGGTCGGGCAGGACCACCGCCCTGCACGCCCAGCCCCATCCAGCCAGTGGTGAGCGCAGGGACCAAGGGCGGGCTGGACAGCAGGCTCGGTCACTAGCTGTCTGGCCACCAGCAGGCCAGCTCTCAGGACACAGGCCATCGCTCCATGTTTCCCCGTGTCCCTTCCTCAAAAGCCTTCTCATTCTTCTCCTCTCTTTCCTGGCCCAGAGTTGGACCTGTCTGGCCTTGAGTTTGGGTTTTGCAACCTGAGACTTTATCCCCAAAGGAATCAGAGAGTCCCCAGCACGAGCTGAGCATCAGTCCCCTGACTGAGAGGGTGAAGAGCTTGCAGCGGGAGGCTGTGGGAACCGCAGGCACAGTGGAGGTGTAGCTTAGCATGGTCAGGTTCAAGGTTGCTTCTGTTCCTGCAGTCAGCTCCCCACAACTCCCAGGAGGGTCATATCTCTCGCCAAGGGTGTGGCCGGGGCTGGAAGGAAGCCGGGTTACTTAGCAGCTGTTACGGCCAAGTGCTTCGGCATGTTTAACAGCACACCACACGGTGGGGTCTCTGCTCTTAGCCCGGGTGTGGGTGAGCAGCTCAGAACCTCTGAGAGGTGGAGGATTTGCCGGAGTCGCCCTGCAGGGAGATGGCGGTCTGTCTGCCAGACTGGCACCAGGCTGGCTGCAGTGCCGGGTGGCCCTCCCTCTGCACACACCTCCTGCCCAGAGCACAGCAGGTCCACCTGGTCCCCTTAGTCAGGCCAGGGGTCCCCTCTCTGGGCCCTGCCTCCATCCACAAAGCCAGCGGTGTCACAGTCCCGCCTTCCCCGGGCTGGCGCTCTACCTCCCGCTACCACTTTGAGGACCCTCGTGGCTCCCCGGGGCCCACCCCGGATATGCGGATAATGTCCCCATTTCGAGCCCAGCTGATTAGCAACCTTATTCCACCTCCAAAGTCCCTCTTTCCTTTCTAGGTAGAATTGTCTCCGGTTCTGGGGGTGTGGCCCCTTAGAACTGGGACTCCGCTGGGGGGCCGTTGTTCTGCCTGGCGCACGGGGGCTGGCTTTGGGCGGCATTTCCTTCCGATTTCTCTCACACAAGAGCAGAGACAGGCTGGGGAGGTGGCTTTCCCGGGATCACAATCGCCCTGAGCTCTGCGCAAACGCGATAAAGCGTCCGCCGTCTCACTCCTGCCACCAGGTGTGCCCCCGAGGGGCAGGTGCGCCCCTCTCTAGCGTGGGGACGAGGGTATCCGCTAACGAGCCTCCTGCCAGCCCCGCGCCCGGCCCGCCGTGGGTGCTAAGTGTGGTGTCTCTTCCATGCTCTTCTGTGCCCCCAGGATGCGGGGAGAGACCCACTTACGCGGGCAGAACTCGGCATTCCCGAATCATAGGGGGGCTGGAGGCCGAGGTGGGCGAGTTCCCGTGGCAGGTGAGTATTCAGGTGGGAAACGAGCATTTCTGCGGCGGCTCCATCCTGGACAAGTGGTGGATCCTCACGGCGGCTCACTGCTTGAACTCTGTGGCCATCTCGTGAGTACCAAGAGCCCAGCCCTGCTGCCCCCACGGTCCCCACACCCCGGGCACCCGCCCCGTCAGCCAGACCCGGTCGCTGGGAGGATTCCGAGGGCTGCTCGGGCTCCAGCTGGACACGGGTGATTCCCACGACGCCCCGGCCAGCCTGGGGCTGCGCCCTCCCCTTCCCACCCAGGGCCAATGACGCGGCTCCCCCGAGGCCACACTCTGACCTCTCCAGGAACACCTGTGGCTTGATGAAGCCAAAGGGCTTGGTCCATGTGCCTGTGCTAGATTGAAGCCCTTCTAGGAGGACATCCTTCCAGTTCCGGAAGGCTGCTTGCTGGTTATCCGACCCCCTCTCTCCTGCGCCTGGCAGGGTTTCCTCTGTGGGTGGACGTCTAGCGTCTACTGACTAACCATGTGCCAGCGACCCGGCTAAGAAACTTGACCCGTATTAACTCATTTAATTGTACGATGCCCGTCTGAGGCAGGTAGAATGATTAAGCCCAGTTTATGGGGAAGGAAGCTGAAGTCCAACAGAGTCAGGCAACACCCCAGGTGCACGGCCTGCAGCCAGAGGCAGGATCTCAATTCTGGCTCCTCCACCCGTGCCCTCTGTGCTGCCTCAGGAAGGTCTAAAGACGCACAGAAGGGTTCACCCAGACCGGGGCAGAGTCCCATCACGGCCTCACCAAGGAGCCTTGTGGCACCTGTCGCCATGGGACACTGGGCGATGGGCTTTGGAAAGTTCCTGGCCATTCTGCCTGGAGGGGGTTTCCTGAATGTCGACCGATCACTGCAGATCTTTTCTGCCCAGTCACCGGCAGGTCTGGGTGAGCTTCGGTCCCTGGGCCTCTAAATTGTTGGCAATTACGATGGATGTAAAATAGGAGTCCTCACCCCTGACCTGTGTGGAGTCGAGTTTGATCTGTGCCAGGTGGTCTCTCGTGGGCTCTTCCGAGTGCCCCCGACGAGGTGTTAGGAGCACCATTCACTTCTCTGGTCTCAAACTTACGGCCTCAAGTGATTCTCCCGCCTCAGCCTCCCAAAGTGCCGGGATGACAGGCGTGAGCCTCCGCGCCCAGCCCCAGCGTTCACTTCTCTGGGACCCGCAATGGAGCAGAAGCGTAGCCATGTTCTGAAATTCTCGCACCCTCTGAGCAGTGGCCCCAGGGTGGCCTGAAGGTCCTAGAACTGCGTGGGGTTTTGGTTTCTCGGGCACAGAAACTTCCGCACACTTTGGTGACCTCCTTTCCCCTCCTCTCACCCCGCTCGGGCTCCTGCCACCAGAGCTGCAGACCTGAATGTCGTGGTGGGGACCAACGACTTAACCAGCTCACACGTGGAAACTAAGCTGGTGACCACCATCGTTCGCCACAAGGACTTTAAAAAAGTCAACATGGACAACGACATCGCCCTGCTCCTGCTGGCCACACCGATCACACTCAGTGACCTGAAGGTGCCCATCTGCCTGCCCGCGGAACCCAGCCCCTCCACGTGGCACGAGTGCTGGGTGGCAGGATGGGGCCAGACGGACGCTGGTATGAGAGCCGTAGATCTGAAGGAGGGGGGAGGAGGGCGACGGGGAGAGCTGAGCAGGGGGGAGGAGAACAGGACTCGAGTGGGAGCAAATCCCCCCACAGCGGAGGCCACACGGGCCCCGTCTCAGCCCCTTCCGAGTGCCGAGGCCCCAGCTGAGATGCCAGGTCTGAGCCAGTCCTCGGGTGTGGCCCCCCCCCCAGCCAGCGCGGAGCCGTCTTGCGTGCGCGTTTAGTCGCATGCAAACTCTCCGGTTAGCCAGGGGCCCCTCCGCTCTTTATTCCAAACATCTCCATTGATTCACATGTGGATGTTTCCCGCCTGGTTCCTACGGGCGTCTGAGCTGCCCGCCCTGGGCGAGGCTGTGACGGTCCTGGCGTGTCGGCTGACCGTTCTGAGACACGAATCTGTTGTCACTTGTTATGCAGTTACTTGACCCCGACAGGAGAATGTGCACCGGGGCAGAAAGGTATCTCGAAAGCCCCACTGGACTGTCCCCAAAGAAAACCCAACAAAACATAAAGCAAACAGCCCAGGGAGCAGACGGGAGCAGCCCCGCTCGGGCCTGCACAGGATGGACGATCCATAGCGTTGCTTTGCGGCGAGCCGGGGCCTGAAGGCGTAGGCGTTTCGGGATCTCAGCGACCAGGGGACGTGGGGGGGACGCTGGCTGGGGCTCCGGGCACTGCTGGGAAGGCAGGAGTGGAGGAGGCAGTTGGAAATCCTCAGTAAGGGGAAGAAATGTGGAATGTCTGTGTGGCTAGTTAACAAGGTCTCCGCCTCCGCAGATTCCCCCAGTCCCCTCTGAAGGCTCTCGGCCAGCCCACCTTTGCTGGGGGACGAAAGTTCTCGCTGTGCTGCAAACCCGCTTCCCCCGGCCCTGTGCGAGGGGCGTGCGGTGCTCACGTAGTGACGAGTAGCCACAGGCAGATGCGTGGAGGCAGCGGGGGTTGATGCTGGGGAGTGGCCCTTAGCCAGTTCCGAGCAGTCGAGTTCGTCGGGCTGGTTGGCGTCAAGCTGGGCGTCTTGGGAGTAGAAATGTGGTTTTGGATGCGAGGACTCATTCCAGGAGGTGGGGAGTTGTTTGCGAAATCTCGGGGTGGGGGTCTCGGTGATCTGCAGGTGTGGGGTTACCTGAAGGAGGAGCGTGGAGGCGGGGCACGGGGGCTGGGGACACGGGCCGGGCTGGGCAAAGGTGGGCACAGTCCGTTGACTGCCTGGTGGTTTTTCTAATGTGCTTTCTCTCCGGCCCAGCCAACAAAAACTCCATGAAAACAGATCTGATGAAAGTGCCAATGATCATCACAGACTGGGAGGAGTGTTCAAAGGATTTTCCCAAACTTACCAAAAACATGCTGTGCGCCGGATACAAGAATGAGAGCTACGACGCCTGCCAGGTAACTCCCTCAGCTCACCGTGCCAATGCACGGGTATCCTCTCTCTGCCGGGGATAGACAATTAGGAGTCTGGAAAATGCGTGATCTCAAAAATGTCTCATTTATGTTGGTTTAATGCAAGGAAACTGGTAATTTTCCCCTCGGGAGGGGCTTGCTGCGATAGGATTAGAGGCGGGAGGGAGAGGAGAAGGGAGAAGGTGCTCAGGGGCAGGAAGCAGCGACTGCAGTGGCCTCAGGTCCAGTGGTCCCTTGCGATGCATCCTCATGTCACGTGAACCTTGTGTTTTCTCCACATACTGGACAATTTAAAACACTACAAAGAAAAAATAGAGAATTGAAACCTGTGATTCTGGATAAGATGGAACAGATAACATTTCTCCCAGTCCCTTCTCCTAAGTACAGCTAAAAGCGCCAGACGTTACATGGTAAAATGAAACAAAAAGGCTGACAGGTGCAGAGTAGAAGGTGCGCTGGTCGGAGATCCCGATACTTGGGAATGACACAGCTGTGGATCCCGTGCGTTCCCTGTAAGTCTCCAAAATATCTCAGACCAGACGCCGGGGGAGACTGTGACCCAGGAATGCCAGTGGGCACAGAAATAAACTAACAGCCACAGCCACGCTGGGGTTCCGGAGGGATTGAGTGTGGCCCTTAAAAGGCAACAGGAGGGGTCCCTGTGATGACGGGCATGTTCCATGTCTTGACCAGATCAATGTCACTGTCCTGGTCATGATACTGTACCACAGTTTTGCACGATGCTACTGGTGGACGTTGAGGGTGTACGGGATCTCTCGGCATGAGTTCTTACAATTGCATACGAATCTACAATTATCTCAACATTCAAAGAATCATTTAAAAAAATTTTTAGGTACCACAATCAAGCAAAATTTAAAATCAAATGCATCCCCAGCTAGCAGTGCGAGGCTTTTGCGAAGGTCCTTCTGCGGCAACCGTCATCCCCGCGAACTGCGGCCGCCTGTTTTCTTACCCGTCCTCCGAGCTCCGGCAGAAACGGGTCTTACTCACGAGTGAGCTCCCAGCACCCCAGTGCAGGGCTCAGCACGTGATTAGTGCTCAGCGAACGTTTGTCAAATAAATGAACCGAGGAAGCCAGGTGTTGGTAAAGCAGCCACTGAGGGAGGGCACCTGAAAGAGATCCCGGACGCCCCTGAGCGCCTGCAGGTGGAGACGGGGTCGGGAGCAGCCACAGGGCGGGAGGGCGGTTTGGTTAGGGGGCAGCTTGGTTAAGGGGTGGCTTGGTTAGGGGGCGGCTTGGTTAGGGGGTGGCTTGGTTAGGGGGCGGTTTGGTTAGGGGGCGGCTTAGTTAGGGGTGGCTTGGTTAGGGGGCGGCTTGGTTAGGGGGCGGCTTGGTTAGGGGGCGGCTTAGTTAGGGGTGGCTTGGTTAGGGGGCGGCTTGGTTAGGGGGCGGTTTGGTTAGGCGGCCGGTGAGCTGACCCAGGGTTAGACCCGGGCTGCTCCCCTGGTGCTGTCTTGAACGCAGTGCCCGCCACAGGCGTGTGGGAGTCTCATTTCACTCCACAGAGTCTTGGACTTTGAGGATCACAGACCTCTCGAGCTAAAAAGGAATGCACAGAAACATTTAATCGAAACTGTGTTTTACGGATGAGATAACATGGCTATTTTAATCATTGATCGTTCCCTTAGTTATCAGAGTGGACCTTCAGCAGCGTGCTAATGTCACAGCTCTCCTCCACACGGCGGTTTCAAGCCGTCCCCCTCTCCCCCTGGGTCAGACCCCCATTTTCACCTCCTCTGCCCCCCCTGCCTCCCTTCCCCGCACACCCACTACCTGCCACATTTCCACGCATCCTCAGGCCACAGGCTGTCCCGACAGGACTTTCCCTCAGCAGGACCCCTCCCTCCGCAGCACTGCTGTCCCCGTCCCGGTCACACGTCTCCCGTCCCAGCAAGCAGGGTCCTGTCTGTTCACACGTTTAACTCCTCTCCGAGACCACGCAGCCCCATCTCCCAAACGTCTGCCGACGAGCGTTGCCCCCGTGAGGATTTGTTAAATGACAGCGATCGAACCTCTTCTGGACCTCAGTGTGCCGATTACAAAACGGGAATCAAAATACCCAGCTCACAGATCTCCGAGCTGGCGGGGTCGATAAAAAAGCAAGGAGTTAACGCCGTGCTTTGAGCCTCGTGGGCAGGACACACTAATCCTCCTCCTCCCCTGTTAGTGGAATATTCCACTCATTCCAGCCACCTTTTTAGGGACGTGGATAGGGACATAACCCTCACAGCACTCTGGCATCCCATTTTCTCTCCTGCCCCTTCCAGCCCTTTCCAGAGCTTCTGATTTGACAAGACCCACGACACTCGTCTGCACTCTTCCCTCAGCCTGTGTGACAGTCACTCTGTCCCGCACTCCTGTCCCCCTGTGCTGCGGGTGGAGTGACAGTTTCCCACCAAGCCTCCCTCTTCCTCCTCCACATTAGGTCCCGTCCCCTGCTCAACCCCCGTTCTGCTCAACACCCCGTGACTCCCAGAGCCACCCGGACAGCAGCACGGCCCTGGGGACGGGGTGGGCATTGGTGGGCTTTGGCGAGATATCCTTCGGCCGCCTGGAGCAGGACAGGCCGGGGGATCCTCCTCCACGCACGCGCTGTGCCCTGCCTCGCGTGGGCTCGCGGCTGACTGTGCTCTCCGCCCACAGGGCGACAGTGGGGGGCCCCTGGTCTGCACCCCGGAGCCCGGTGGGAAGTGGTACCAGGTTGGCATTATCAGCTGGGGCCGGAGCTGTGGCCAGAAGGGGACCTCGGGGATATACACCGCTGTGGCCACCTACAGCCTCTGGATCAACAAGGTGACCCAGACTGAGGGAAGGCCCTTGGAGCCCCAGGAAATGAGAAGCCCGAAGCAGAAAGCAACCAGCCCCCGAGCCTTGGGACCCCCGGAGCCAGGCAGCCTCCCATTCTGGCTCTGCCTCTGCCTCCCGTCCTACGTGTTATTCGGAAATATTTTGTACCAAAAATAAAACAGATGCTATTTTTTAACCCTAGGAGCGGGTATGAGAATGTGCCTCCCACAGGGGCGCTGCCCGGGGAGCAGAGCCGGGCTGGGAACGGAGGCTCGGAACAGAAGGACCAGAAAGCCAGGCTGGGACCCTGGTTTGGGGACTGGGCTTTGGGGTCATGGATTAGTCAGAAGTCGTTTCATTCCGGGTGACAGTTACCTAACTCAATACGTGAGTACATGAATGAGTACGTGAATGTTAAATTAGCATAGTGTTTTCAAGGTTTATTGATGTTATAGATATATCAGAGCTTCGTTCCTCTTTATTGCTAAATTATCATTGTATGAGATGCCACGTTTTGTTTATTTATTCTTCCTGAAAGCACATTTCACAGCGGCTGCTCAAATTGACTTCTTTTCTTCAAAATCCCGGCCTGCCTGGTCCTCCTCTGCACCCCTCTCCTCTGCTGGCCCCCTCCCTTCCCCACCCCTCCCCGCCCCAAGTACCGGCACACCCCTTCCTGTGCACACCACGGTACGTCACAGTCCACCCTTCAGCGATGGGTTTGGGCTGTGAGGCTCCACTGTCTCAGCCAGCCCAGCGACAGCAAGACCAAGCCCTCCTCTCCAGCCTGCTCAACACGAGGGTGAGGACAAGACCTTTAGGATGATGCTTTTGCACTTGAGGAATAACAAATACATTGTCCCTTCCTTATGATTCTCTTAATAACATTTCCCTTTCCCTAGCTGACTAAGAATACAGTATACCCTCCCTGTCACATACAACATACGTGTTCATCAACTGTTTATGTTATCAGCAAGGCTTCTGGTCAACAGTAGGCTACTGGTAGTTAAGTGTTGGGGGGTCAAAAGTCATACACGGATTTTCAGCTGCTCAGGGGGGTCGGCGTCCCCACCCCTGTGTTGTCCAAGGGTCGCTTTCTCCTGGTCTGCTTTTGTACCCATTTCCCTGGCCGGCATCACAAAAGCCAAATGCAAGAGTTCAGTCTCCTTTTTGGTTCTCCAGGTCTCCTCCTCTTCCTCTCCCTGGCTGGGGGTCTCCATCCCCCTGTCTTAGCCACCGCTATCTTGTTCCTTTATATGTCCTCGAAGGGCTTGATTAGAGGGTTCCCTTAGTGTCCTGCCTTCGCCCAGGAATATCTCCACTTCCCCCTCCTCTCTGACTCCACGAGCACGTGCCTGCGGGTTCTCCGGATAGTAGGTAGGGACGGTAGAAGGAGGGACAGATTGGGAAGGGGTGTGTGGGAACTTTGGGGGCCACTAGAAAGGTTGGGTGTTTTGGTTGACATGATGGCTCCACGGGTGAACGTGTATGTCAAAACTTACCACGTTACACGCCTCAGATACGCTCAGTTTGTTGTATTAAATTAAACCTTAATATAGTTGTAAGACATTATGAATATCGGACATCAGTGACTCTTTTTTTTGCTCTGGATTAAGAAATTGTCTCCAGCGCTCTATGAGAACTTGTCTAGAACTCGGGCTTTGATTCTGTTGTTTCATAAAGGGCATCTCTGTGGTTGCCAGATCCGGGGCTGGAGTCACAGAACGAAAGAACTGGAAGGGCCTTGGGAATGGTCTGGTCCAACCCTTTCATTTCACAAACGAGAAACCGGAAACCCAAAGAGGGCAGCGACTTGTCCAAAGCCACCCAGCTACTTGGTGGCAAGCTCAGGGCTTGAACGTGGGTCTCCTGATTTGGTGACTGGTCTGCAAACTCCTGGGGGGCACTGTGGCTCAGGAGTGACCCGTGGTGATGAGCTCGGGGGTCCCACAGCTGAGCCCGGCACAGTGCCTGGGCTAACTTACAGCAAACCAATACTTCCGTAAAACATAAAATGGAATTACTTGAAAAATGAAATAAAAAATGAACATATAAAATGCAAGCCCAAACTTTTATCCTTAGAGTCAACTCACATAAAATCGGTTTGTTAAATGGCTATAAAACTTTCTAAGCGTTTCTTCTCCATTTCTGTATTTATCTCTTCGCGGGCCGGGAACGAGCCGTTTGCAGACCCCAGTGGTCCCCATTCCACACTTGGAGAAGCATTTCCCTAGAAGACCCAAACTTTAACCACCAAGAAATAGGGGCCACCTGGTCACCAAGCCCAAGCCTCCAAGTATAGGAGGGTCACATTAGAATATGGATTGGACTGGAATGAAGCCCGTGGTGTGATCCCTGAGTCATTCCAATCGAGACTGCACACACTCATGCATTATTCATTGTCTTGAGCAATAAAAACTCACAAAGCCTCTTAGCGCCCTGGCCTGGGATAGCTTCATGGGGCACTGTGGCTCTGCCATGCCAAGTGCCTGTTCAGTTCCGAATTCTGCATTTTTGCATCAGAACCGGCCCAGTAAGAGGCATCTTCTATCTTCAGTTCCGGGCTTATTGCTCCTTGCTTGCGTGTGTGACCAGGCGGCCCCTCCCTGCAGCGCTTCCTGCCAGAGTGATGTCCCCAGCTCACCCGGGGCTCAGATGCTGCCGGAGCAGCTGCGGGCACAGCCTGGAAGAGGAGGGGCAGCCCCCTCCTGGAGCCTCAGTGTCACTCTCGCCCGGGGGGAGCTGGGCATGGCGGGGCTCCCCTGTCCCAAGTCACCCTTGAGACCCGAGCAGGGCAGTGGCTGGGACAGCACAGTAAACACACAGAGCTGCTGCTGTGACAGGTGGAGACAGTGGGTGGGGAAAGGAGGAAGGCTGTCCAGGGAGCAGGACGGACCCCTTTAGGGCAGGTGTCAGGGAAGACCTGGCTGAGACCCAGAGGCAGCAAAGGGGGAGGACATGGACACTTGTGGGAAAAGGGCGTCCCAGGTGGCATCAGATGCTCTCACAAAACAGAGCTTCTCAGAGCCTCCCAGGAGGGCTTCAGAGGGGCGGAGGTGGGACCAGCCTGCAGGCGCTCAGGTGGGACTGGCCTGGTGGGCTGCAATTCCTGAGGTGGCCTCCGGGTGGCAGAGTGGCTCCGGGCAGCAGGTCTTTGCTCCTGCAGTGAGGCGTTGCTGGGACAGGCCTGCAGAGCTGGGGCCCCCAGGGGGTGGCAGGCCTGCCTCTGTACGCCAAGCTGTACGGAAACATGGCCATGCCCATTCACTGCGTGTTGTCTTCGGACGCTTTTTGTGCTGTAAAGGCAGAGCTAAGTCATTGCAGCGAAGACTCCATGGCCCACGAGGCCTGAAGTCTTTTCTACCTGGCCCTTTCCAGAAAAACGTTTGCTGGCCCCTGGCCTCCAGGGGCAGACAGGGAAGGAAGCAAACAGATGGTCGTGTCACCATACTAAGTGCTAGGATGGAGCTGGGCCTGTCCTTTGAGCCCTGCAAGGCGCCTGCAGCAGCCAGGGGAGCCACTGAAGGGGCTTGGGCAGGAGCAACCCGACCATCCCAGGAACTACTGTGAGGGGGTGGGCAGGTGGGCGGGGAGGGAGAGGATGGGCCACAGCACAGCCAGGACCCAGGTGAGGGTCATCGTCTCCGGGAGGGAGAAAGGAGGCTGCCGCTGCCGGGGCCAGCCTGCGCGGGTGGAGAAGGGGCAATGCTGGTGGGATTTCGGAGGGTGGGTGATGGCATTTGAGTGTTGCGGGGGTCAGAGCTGCGCCTGTGTCCAGCCTGTGTCCCAGCATCCTGGGGGCCCTCCCTCATTCATCGTGCAGGGGCGAAACCTCTGCCCCCCTTCTGAGTCAGGACTGCCTGCAGTTTCCACACCCAGCCTTGCCCCCTCCTCCCTGCAGCCCCCCTGAGAATATTTGACGACAGCTGTGTTGCATCCAAATTGCTGTTAGCCTGGGGTACGTTACCTGGGTTTTTAACTGTGTTAACTTCTCCTGAAGCAGTTTTCCGTCTGATAGCTGTGCTGACCACATGACCTACTTCCAGAGGACATGGTGTGTGCATGTGTGTATGCGTGTGTGTGCATGCATGTGTGTGCATGTTCACTTGTGTACATGTGTGTGCATGTGTACACGTGTACGTGTGTGCATGAACACATTTGTATGGGGTGGGGAGAGAGCTTGAGGGAGGAGTGTTCGCTCAGTTGTCCTGTCTTCTTTCACATTCAGGTGATGCTCAGTAAATCAATTACTCCCACTGAGACTTTTTTCTGCCCCAGCAGCCAGCCGAAAGGGACCCAGCCGTCCCCCAGGGCCACTTTGAAATCCCCCGCCGCTGCCACGTTACTCAGAGCATGCTCACAAGGTCCCGCGAGTGGTGGGCTTTGAGCGCCGTCCAATCCCCCTTCCTCCTGGGAGGGCGGTGGAAGGATATCCTTTAACAGCCGTCTGTGCTCAACAAGCAGCAGAGGTCACGCTTCACAGCGAAGGTCAAAGGCACAGGAAGCAATCGCACACCGGACTCCTTACTGATCTCCTCTTTTGCCTTCTCTCCTAAGGCGATGACCTTGTGAGGTAGAGACACCCTTGGCTTTAAAATGCCCTCATTCACTCATTCAGTTATTAGGTCACAATGGGGGTTAAGTGTCTTTCTGTGCAGGGAAACACCAAGACAGCAGCCGGCTGCTGTCTGGGGGGGCTCGACCTCTGGCGGGGACGGCAGAGTGATGGAATCGCCAGCAGCGTCCGGGCTGAGAGGTGCTGCACGGTGGGAGGCAGGAACTGAGGCCACGACCCGGCAGATGGAGAACAAGCTTCCCTGTGACTGTGTGTTTGCCTGGACCATCCTGTTCCAGGTAGGGGGACCCCGCAGAGGGGCTTCACTTCCTACCCTGGCGGAGAATGGCACCAGTCCGTGCACAGGAATCTATGCCACCCCCAGCTGAGAGCAGACGAGGCTGCGTCCACCCAGCAGTGAAGCATCTGGTGCCATCCCGGCCCCTTGCTCTCCTCACCTCACAAAGCCCCCCAAGCATTTCCTCCCAGAGGAGTCCTGGGACTTCCCCCCAATCCTGTCACTGGCCCCCTACCTGGGCCACCACCCCCCCAGCCCGGGGGTAGCCAAAGGCCAAACAAAAACAAAACAAAAAAAGGGAAACAAAAGCAAACAAAAGAATTCCCCTGACCTCCCCCAAAGCACACACAAAAGAGCAGGCTTGTGGGAAGAGGGAAGCTAAGCTGGGGGGCTGGGGGCACCCCATTGTTCTCCCCGAGCCTGGTGATGACAATCCCAGCCCACAGGTTGCAGCCCCCTGCCCTGCAGCCAGAGCCCCCCCTTTTCCCACCTTGGGCCCCTGAGAAAGACGCCCCGGGTTCCCACAGGAGGAGGAAGTGAGCGCTCACAAAAGGCGGCTTTTCCCTGAGGAAGCAGTGGCTTTCAGTGACAGACTACAGCAAGGATGAGGGACGGAGCCGGGCCCAGGGGACAGGCCCTGGAGAGGAGCTGCCTCTCCGGAGGAAAGGGGGGCATTGTGATCCCTTGTTTACTGCGCCGGGGCCCTGACCTCGCTGCTTGTCAACAGGCTGGACGCCCCCCACGCCCCACGCATTGTGTGGAGCGGCCCATTCATGGTTCCATTTGGGGGGGCTGTTTTTTGGCTTCCAGCCCCCCCCCACTGGCTCCCTTTCAGCATTGTAGCCGGATAAAAAGGCAGGAGCTCCTTCCCTTTCCCTGGAGCCAGCTTCCTACCCGGCCTTGCGGGCTCCGGACTCCGTTAACCCTTTGAAGAGCAGCAGAAGTGGGGGGTCCCCTCCAAGAACATGGCAGCCAGTGGCAAAGCAGGCCCGAGACCCCTGCCCCGTCCTCCCAGGACATCCTCACGGGGCTCCGGGAAGGGCGCGGGCAAGAAGCGGTTTGGGATCACCGATTCAGGAGATTTAGGTGGGAAAGGCGAGATTGCCGGCACGTGGGAGAGGTTGCAGGGGCGAGAGGAGGGAGCGTTGAGGACAGGGCTGTCCTGAGACAGGGCCAACTCTCAGGGGATGCACGCACGCCTTCGAGAGGACATTGGCCAACCAGGTGGAGGGCAGAGCGGGGCTGCTGGCGAGGAACAGTCAGGACATTGCGTTGAAAGCCCAGCAGTTGAGTGGACTTGGGAGACCTGGAGAAGACCAGCCACTGTGACGTGGTTCCTCATCTACCGGGCTGTCACTGGGGTGGGTTTACGCCGGGTGACTCGAGGGCAGAACTGGTTCACGTCAGTGAAGACTGCTCCCTGGCACGGTGGCGGATGTGCAGCCCCAGGAAAGCAGTGAGCTCCGCGCTGGAAGCAGAGCCGTGGCGTGCGGGAGTGGAGGGGGTACGGGGGTCTAGGGCGCCCACGTGTGAATTTCAGGGGACACAACTCAGCTCCCTCCCAGGGCTTCAGGTGCTCTTTCTCTGAGACCATCTGCAGGGCTCTCTGATTCTGCCAGTAGTCACGTGGCCAAAGAAACAGAGTGATGCCGAGAAGGGATGGGCAGTGGGGTCTGCAACTGAAGAGTGCAGGGTCTGGAGAGGCCCAGAACTTTCCCTGGGGGAGCAGGACCTCACCTTGGTGGTCTCTTCAGTGCACAACCCGTTGGCATTTTGGGGGGCCTGAAGTTCACGGCCATCCATGGCTTTTGGTCGAGGTCTCAGGCAGGCCTGGGTCCAAGGGCGGTGAGATGTGTGACAGTGACGGAAACCAGCTGAGTGGAGGGAGGGTCCCCTCCTGGGAGAGGGTGGTGCAGGGGAGGAGGGGCCTAGCTGGGCTCTGAGGGGAGGGTGGGGAGGGGAGGGTGGGCGTGGGATGCGTAGGGCTCAGTGACAGCCCAGAAAGGCTGGGAATCCCAACCACAGAGGCCACACAAAGGACAGGCAAGAGTCTTCTTAGCAACGCAGGGCTCTGGGGACGGAGCCAGCACTCACCCCAAACTCCCTTGCTGTGTGTGTGTGTGTATTCATGTGTGTGCATGTGTATGTGCACGTGTATATGCGTAGGTGTGTGCATGTACACGTGTGTGCATGTGTGTGCATGTGTACATACATATGAGCACATGAGTGTATGTGTATGTGTTGTGCATATGTGTGTGTGCACGTGGGTGTGCGTGTGTGTGACTGCATGTGTATGCATGTATGTGTGGGTGTGTGTGCACGTGTGTGCATGTGTGCATATGTGTGCATATGTATTCGTGTGTGCACGTGTATGTGCACATGTATATGTATATGTGTGCATGTACATGTGTTGTGCACATGAGCACATGGGTGTGTGTGTACATGTGCATATGTGTGTGTGCACATGGGTGTGCATGTGTATGCAACTGTGCATGTGTGCATGTGTATGTGTGTAGGTGTGTGTGTGTGTGCACGCATGTGTGTGCATCCACTTCTCCCCGGCAGCCCAGTCCTTCTGGGAATGTCTCCTACTGGCTCATTGTGGGTCTGTTTGCCTTTCTGCAGGAAGCCCCCTGGTTCATAGCGACAGGGGGTGTCTTCTGACCAGAAATGACGTGGCTCATCCCAGGAAGCCCTGACACACAACGCAGACACACCCCACGTAGTGTCACAACGGCGCTGAGGCAGGGTGGGCAGTGTTGTCCCTGTTCTGTGGCTTGGCTGGCAGACCAGGGCTTGGGATCCCAGACCAGCCATTTTGCAGCTGTGTGACTGAGGGAAAGTTGACCTCTCTGCACCCCCAAAGTCGTGACACAGGGATGTTGACGCCTAGGGAAGGAGGAGGTGACCCTGAAGTGTGGCTCACAGCAGGTGTGTCAGCCCCTGCGGAGGGGGCCACAGGGAGCAGAGCCCGGCCATGTGCTGGGAGCATGTTGTCCTCCCCTCCCTCCGCCTGTCCCCGGAGCTCTCTGCTCAGCCGTCTCACCCCAAGGCTGGCTCTCATCCGACCCACCGAGGTCTGGGACCAAGAGCAAGTTAGGGTTACCAGCAGAAGTTCCTTTCTATTTTTCACTTCCTGTGACCCCCAAACTAGCAAAACTCCAGACAGAACTAAGAAGGCAGAGGAGGGCAATGGGGCCCTTCTCTGAACCCATGGCAGGCCGAGGGTCCCACAGCCTGCAGGGCCTCTCCTCCCCAAGGGTCTGCCACACAGTAGGTGGGGCGTGGATGGCCCCACCTGCTTGTCCCCTCCCCCTCCCTCTGCGTTTGGCCCTCCGTCCCTCGCTCAGGCATTTGCTATTCACGGAGCCCCTGCAGGATAGCCGAGAGCAGGCCCCACTCCAGCCCTGTCCCCCCACAGCAGTCAGTCCACGTGGCTCCTCCTCTCAGCTATAAGCAACTGAGAAGGAAGAAGGAAGAAGGAAAAGATGCCAGCTTGCCGCCAGCCGCCCACACACGTCGCTGCCAGGGTTAGGGGAGGGCCTGGGGCTCCCCATCATTCCCAGTCCTGGTCTCAGACCCCGACGGCACCTGAGTCAGGGTCCAGACCCAACCCCCACCCAGCCGAGGGCCCTCTGCCTGCCGGGAAAACCTGGCCCACTGCAGGGTCGCCGAGAACTAGAGGAGAAAGTCACGATTTCCTCGGGCAAACCCCCTCCCACGTGTAGGGCAGGGGTATGGCAAAGCCCTCTCCTTGGCCAAAATTCAGACAGGCTCCTTGGAGCCCTCTCTGTGCCAAGGCTCCTCTTAGGGCCTCCGTGTCTGTCCTTGCAGGGTCCAGTTTTATTAAGAATCCTCCCAGCCTGGTTATCTAATCCCCCTTGATAGCCGATCAAACCCCTCCTTCCCCACCAGTCCCCCGGGAGCCCCATCAGGGGAGGGTCTCAGCAGCCCTGGGACTGACCCCAAGAGTGGGGTCCTTGCCGGCTGGGGGCTGGCACCCCTGATGCCTCTGTATTGAGGGTCTTCCCAGAAGTGGAGCCTGTTCTCACGGCCACCCTCAGCCCCCGACAGTCTCCTGTGACCCTGGGGTGCTGGCCAAGGGAAGTGTCTCCTCTGGGGCCTGTGATCTGAGGGGCGGGGGCCGAGGGGAACAGCCACGCATGCAGAGGGGGTCCTGCCCTCTCCTAATGGAGGCTCCTCTCCACGGGCCACAGCCCTGAGGAACATCGATTGTCCTCTTCAGTGTGCACCACCTGTATTCACAGCTTTGGGAACTGCAGATGCTGGGGCCTGGCCACTCCCTCATCTGACACGTGGGAACCGAACCGTCGGGTTAAATCCTCACCTGCCGCCAGCCAGCGAATGTGTGGGCACAGCCGGGACCAGAACCCGGGACTGGGGCTGGGCGCCCCCTTCCCAATTCTCGGGAGCCCCCAGGATCGTCCATAAAGGGCGTCAGAAAGGGACTCGCCATTATTTTTCACCCTCGCGGTAGGGACAAAACTACCCTCCTTAAGTTTTCTTTGTGGGAGGAGGAAAAAATAAGAACCTGCAACTCAGCAGGGAATACGATTTTAAAAATAAGTCTCGGGTCCGATGCGTTTAATGCCTGCCCCGTGGGGCTGCGAGGTCCATAACTCAGGAGCACAATGGCCTTTCTTGTTGTGAATGAGTGTGAGGTGCCAGCAGAGGAAATAGGAAGCCCCCAATATAGTCTGAATGGAGCTGTGAACAGGGATAATAAAGTTGTCCTGGATTTCCGTCACCACCAGGTGTTTCCGCCGGGACTTCCATTCATTCAGGCCGGGGATGGCCGCTGCTGCCCGGGCTCCCCCACCCGACCCCGGCCCTGCTCCCTCGGGCCTGGGCTCCGGGGCCCTGTGACGGGCACACTCTGGTCCCACGGCCCACCCCGTGGGAGTCATGCTAGAGTGAAGGGATGGCAAGGGGTGGGGGACAGAAGGAGGTTGCCCTCCCCAGGAAGGTCTGCTGCCCCCCACTGTCCACAGGGGAGCTCAGGAGAGAGGACCCCAGTGCACACGGACACAGGTGGTCACAAGCTGTGGGTGGCAGGGGCACCGGAGCTAGGAGGTCCTCAGCGGAGGACAGCCATCTGGCGGTGAGGCCCGAGACACGCCAACACCAGGCCTGTGTCCCAACAGCCAGCGTCCGGAGCCAGGAGGCTGCCTCCAGCTCACCCCCTGACCTTGAGCTTGTCACTTGCCACAACGGAGATGTCCCTTAGTTCCCAAGCAAGGGGGTTTGGATGGCCTGCTCCATCCAGACCCACCTTCACTGTCCCAAACCAGGCTGTGACGCAGAATGACTCTGGCCAAAACGGCAAGGGAGGCTTTGCCCACGCGAGCCGGGCGGGGCACGCAGATGCGCAGAGTCGGCCTGGTGCAAGGCCGCAGCGGGACGGCAGGGGGACCGCGGGGCTGGGGTCCACCGCCCTGCGTGCGGGGTTCACGGTCGGTGCATCACAGCATGGCACAGGCCACAGGACGCACACCTGCGCGTAGCCTTAGCAGCCGTCCCGCTGTCGGACGCCCCGGAAGCCGCTGCCTCGGGAAGTCAATGCTGCGTGTCCTCGTTGCAGGGGAGCAGAGGCACAGACATGCCGCCATGTCATTCTCAGAGGCGGGTTCTCTAGAGGTAGGAAATACGGCGTGGGTGACTTGGCTCTTCCCACAGTAGACAGTTGACCGCACACACTCGCTGAATGGACGAGAGACCTTGGATCAGCTGTCGCCCTGACCTCCCCCCCGCCCCGCCCCACAGAGAGCCTGTCTCGTCGGCCCCGCCTGGGGGACCCTGAGCCGTGTATGCAGAAAGCCGACCCCGCGGTCCCCAGGAGCACAGTACCTGGACCTGTCTACCGTGGCAGCGCCGGCAGGTCAGGTGGAAGAACCCCCAGCCGTGAGCTCTAAGTCCCACCGCACCCACACTCAGCCTGTCCCGGTCCTGCCTGCAGGAGAGGTTGCTGAGCCGTCGCTGTGCCCAGCACCCGCCTCCTGGTGCCGTCCTCCCACCGACGTCATTCCCAGTGCAAGTTCCAACCACGACAGCCCAGGTGTCTGAGCTGCATCTTCATCAGCCGCCTAAGGCCCTCGGTAATTACTAATCAGCATCGGGCATTCTGAGATCCGAGGTAATCTACATCTTCGGTTCCCCCAGGCCACGACGGTGACAATGATGATGATGATGATAAACAGCTTTCAGAGTGAATACAGAGCTATGTCATGTTCCTATTATTTATTTTATGTTTGTCCTAGCAACTACGTGACGTAAGAAGGGCATAGATTATTGTAGAGATAAGGACACACTCAAGCACATGGCTTGTCCGAAGTCTCACAACTAATAAGTGGAAGACGATCCTTTGTCTTCTCAGCCCCGAAAGTCAGGCCTGCGGAGCACTGAAGATGCCGGGCAGGGTGAGTGTCATCGTCCACGTTGTGGAAATGTGTCGGGTGTGAAACAGCTCCCGGGTTTCGTGCGTGACTTTAGTTTCTCGTACAACAAACATGGGAAACCCGGTCCTCCTGCAACTCTCTGGGGAGCCAGGGGGAGCTGGGGTCTCCGTGAGACTTTGCAGGACAGGACAGCAAGGTGCCGTGTGGCCTCCATCCTTCAGTCTGCGCCAGTGTTGGGCTCAGGGCCGCAGCACAGAGCAGATGAGAGGGTGGTAGAGAAAACACCTGCTGGATGCCAGAAATCTGGGTCAAATCTCGAGGCAGCCACCTACCAGCTGTGTGGTCTTAGCTGAGGGAGAACTTTCCCGTCTGGCCCTCAGTTTCCTCATCTGTAAAGTGGGGGAATTAAATTAGCCAAGACACTCTTTCATGTCCCATCCAGTTTTATACTGAGCTGTTCTAACATGGCCCCAGGGCCCTTTGGGGGCCGTGCGTACCTTCCAGAAGCCCACCCGAGGGAGGCAGCTATACGCCATCCCCTCACCTGGAAGAAGAGGAAACAGAGCGAGAAGCAGGTGCTGCCTCTGGGAGACGGTTTTCGTCGCCTGTTCCCCCTGCAGATCCAGCCACCCTCCGAGCCCAGCAGCCCGGCCCGGCCTTCCCCTGCCCCCGCACCCCTGCTGGCTCCCGCTCCCCACCCCCAGGGCAGCACCTCCCACCCTCCCCACTGCCAAACCACATCACTCCCACTTTTGCAATCTCCAAACTGAGCTCAGACTCTCACTTTCCAGAAAGCTCCACAGGTGCAAACCAGGACGGCCCCACCCTCTGTCCCTGGAATGTACCCCACGCTGGGGCTGGCTGTGCTGGCCACGGATTGCTTTCCGATCCTGACGCTTCTTGGAAGGCTGCGAGATGGGAGGTGACTGGTGTCACCAAGGGTCGGTGCAGATGTTGTGGTTTTGCACCTGCGGTTCTGATCGGCCTGTGGCTGCTGCCAGGGCTGCCAGGTGGGTGGACTGGGCTCCAGGCAACCCTTGCCAGAGCTGAATCTCTACCCTGCAGTAGCGGGATCCCCTTGGAAGGAGGATGAGAATATGACCACCACCAAGACCACTGCATTGGTGTCTCTGGGGCAGGGAAGGGGGACATGGCCAGAGACACAGGGTGGCGATCTCATGCCCAGGGTAGAGGAAGAGGCAAATATCTCACTATGCAGGTACAGCTGAGGGAGTTCTGTCCTGGCTCCCGCGGGGGTAGTGGGGGTGGGGTGGGGGACAGAGTCTGTAGAGTCAGGCTCACACCACTGACCCCTCCCTCTGTCTCTCTCCCTCTCCTCTTTCTCTCTCTTTCTCTCCCTCTTTCTGCCAGACCTGTTCATATTCTCCACGGCAGGTCTCAGGTTATCACTACCTGAAAGCATCGCGTGTGTTACTCATCCTCGGTTTCACTCTCTGCTTCCTCTCACCAGCAAGAAAGCGCCAGGAGAGCCGGCTCTGGCTTCTCTTGTCCACTGCTGCGAGTACACAGCCCAGAGGGCACCAGTTGGCGCTCAATAAATGAGTTGCTAAACGAAGAAACAAACCCTTGTTCTCACTATCCCTGGGATGGAGTTGAAGGAAAAGGAGGCTCAGAGAGGTTAAGTTACCTGCCCACGACACACAGCGAGTAAGAGAGGCAGGACCCTGTCCCAGGTGTCGGCCCTGCAATGGATAAATCGTCTTATGCATCCTGTGTGACTTGCCTCATTGCCCCTCTTGGGGAGGGGAGGGTCCCCATCTCAGACCCCATCAGTGGTGGCAGAGTGGCCCCAAGGAACTGGTCTGGGCTCTCATCCCAGCTCCACCACGGACAAGGGCCATTGGCTGAAATTCTTTGGGCCCCACTTTGCTAACGTCCCGTGGGCACAGCCATCCGCACTTCACGCGGTTGCTATGAGCACGAGCAACAATGTGGGGGATGCTGAGCTCACGTGGGCTTTCTGAGCACAGGGTCTTCCTCTGAAAACGGAAATAAGACTTAACACGGGCGGAGGGTGAGGATTAGCCGGGAGGATGCACGTAAAGATGGCGGAGTGCTCTGTACATAGCCGGTTCTCGGTATGTGGCAGCTACTGTCATCGAGGTCCTTATCGAGGGGACTGCCCAGACACCCGAAATGTGCCCAGGTGGTGCAGAGGCCCCTCCTCCAAGCAGGTGGGGAGAGGAGAGCTCGGATAGCTCTGGCACCTGGTGCTTGGCAGTGCGCTGAATACGCCATCCCGCTCCTCCTGGGAGGTGGGGTGTAGCGGAAAGATCCCCGCCCTTACCGATCAAAGGAATCCGCATTTCCCCACTCGCTGGCTGCATAACCTCAGGCAAGTGGTCGGATCCCACCAATCTCCAGTTGCCTCCTTTACAAAATAACATAAGAGAGAGAATGTCCCAAAGGAGCCACCATGGGAGTTGGGCTTGGAAGGAAGATTTGGAGGAACAGAGTGCAGGGGAGAGGCCACGGTGGGGGGAGCAGGCAGGGGTGGGGCAGGGGAGAGGCCCTGGCACCCGTGGCGTGACGCCCCTTCTCTGCAGGCGAGAGGGGCCGTGGAAGGTGCCCAGGAGCCCGCCTGCCCTGGGCTCTGTCCTGAGTCAGAGGTGACCTCGTGGTGTTGCGGGTCATGCTGCAGAGTCTGGGGAGCCCGGGTCCCGCCAGGCACCCACGACGGCAGCGCGAGGAGGCGGGAGCGTGGCGAGTCCTTTCACGCCCCTCCACAGGTGTGTGTGGCTTGGGTGTCAACCTGGCCGACTGGGATTTGCTCTCGTTGTTCCCATCACGCTGTCCGTGCCAAGGGAAGCAGGGACAGGTGGGCAACGTCACTGACAAGTCCTGCTCCTGAGCATGTGCACAGAGCGGGGATGAGGGATAGAAACCTGGGGTCTGGCCATTTGGAGCAGGCAGGAGAGGGCCGCACAGGGGTCTGGCTGGAACTTCTCTGGGTCGGGACCAGGAAAGGCCTAAGACCGGAGCATCGGGGGCATCCGGGATCAGGTGACATCGTGTGCACCAGACCCAGAGTCGACAACCCAGAGTCCAACTTCTCCCCGGCTGCTGGGCACCAGTGGTTCCGGCTTCTCGAGCTCTCCTTACTGCCCTGCATCCTGACCTCACTGCCTCAGGCCGTCGGGAGATGCCGGGGAGACAGTGTGGACAGGCCCAGCTGCTGCCCACCGGGGGCCCTGGATCCACGTGGGCTAGATTTGAGCACCACAGGGCCACACAGGGCCACACAGGATGCCAGAGTCCAAGGTCTGCGATCGGCGAGAGCAAGGAGGATGGCGTGGGGTCCAGCGAGGCCGGGCCGGGAGTCCCGTAAGGGAGGAGAAGAGAAGACCACCACGAACAGAAATTAAACACCGCACACTCTCACCCATCCGTGGAAGCTAAAATAGTTGATCTCGTAGAAGAAAAAGCAGTACAGAGGCCACTGGAGGGAGAGATTTGTTAAAGGACACAGAGTGACAGCTGGGTGGGAGGAATAAATCCTAGCGTTCACGGCACTGTGGGGTGACTGTAGTTAATAATATATTACATCGTTTTAAGGAGCTGGAAGGAGGTTATCGAATGTTCCCAGGAAGAAGTAAGCTTGAGACAATGGATCTGCTGATTACCCTGCTCCGATCACTCTCCATCGTCTGTATTGAAACATTGCCACGTACCCCATGAGTAGGTACAATTATTATCCATCAATAAAAACAAATAAAAAAATACAAAACATACAAAACCCTATGCCCCAAGTTCTGGTTTAATTTTTCTGCGATAGGGCCTGGGCACTGCTGTTTGTTTTTGTTTTTTCCAGAAAACTCTCTGGAATTTTGACTGGGATGACGATGAATTTATACATTTGTTTATAGAGTACTGACAGCACATGATGTTTCACTGAAGTACCGTAAGTATATCTTTCCACTTATAGAGGTTTTGTACAGCTTCATTGAAGTATAGTTGATATCTAATAAAAACTGAACATATTTAATGTAAAAAAAAAAAAAAAACAACAACAACAACCAGGACCATGACACGCAGTCCCAGGGCGGAAGCTCGACGCTCCGTCGTCCCAGCTGCAGAGACTGTGGTCAAAAAGAAGCCGGAGTCCAGAAAATACTGTTTCCGGCGCGAGCTGCGTGGACAGGGTCTCCTTTGCCTCTGGGTTGTCGGTTTACGCTGCGTCTTTATGATTCCGAGAACGTGACCGGCAGCAGCTGATCTCTCCGTCGGGGAGAGGCTGGACCACAGCCGGCCCTACCTTGAAGGAGAACCAGGATGGCAGAGATTTTTTTTCCTTTCAAGAACTTTTAGATTAATAGGACCACAGATGTCAGTGTGAACCCGCACTGTTCAGTCCGAGTGTGACACTTGCCAGTCGTGCGCAAGGTGAATGCTCCTCCCTCCCCACTGGCTTCCTCGTGGCGGCTGAGCAGGGTTTGTGGAGCTGAGGTTCCGGAGATCCAGTGCAGCCAGCTCTGGGCTGGCCTGGAATCCTGCCCGCGGGACCCGCTGGCTACGTGGTTCCAGGTAAGTGACTGAGCCCCGTGGACAGCAGTGCTCTTGTTTGTAGAATGGGATGAAGGGATATTCTCAACATACGGAAGCTGTCGAGGTTGCGTGAATCCAAAAATGCTTAACATACTGCAAAGTGTGTGTAGGAACTCGAAATTGCGTTACATACTGTACAAACAGGAAGTATCATGATCTTTGAGCTCTAGGACTGATGTTCATGGTCTGAGAATCTCTTGCTCAAAGTCATCCTCGGGTGGCCTTCACTGTTGTCCCCCTGCTCTCCCTGGGTGGCAGGAAAGGCGCCGTTGCCAGGAATGAAGTGCGGTGGCATGTCACGGCTTCTCCTGGCCCAGCCGAGGTCGTTCGTGGGCAGGGATTGACGGGAGCATCCCCTGAGCCTGGCCCCGTCCTGCCCACTGAGGCTGCCACGGGGGACCGAGGACTCTGGCCTAGTGTTGTGAGCACTGGAGGATGCTCCTCCTGGGAGGCAGGTGGAGCCAGAGATCAGGAGAACGCGGAATGCAGAGGCTCCCCCAGCAAGGCCGTTGGTCAGGCCTCTCTCGGGGTTGAAAAGCCCAGGAGCTCACAGCGCACCTGCTGGGATCTCAGGCCCTGCGGGTGGGAACTGAGGTGTGGGGGGGAGAAGGTCACAGCCCCAGAAAGCCAGGGCTCCCACCCCAGCCCCGCCATCCACTTGTGCTGTGACCCTGGGCAAGTCGCACCCTCCCTCTGAGCCTCAGTGTTTAGCCCGGAACAATCTCTAAGATCCATGCGGGCTCTGAAAGCAAAGTCCTACCCCTTAAGAACTGGAAACGTATCACAACCCTTTGCTCTCAGATTTCAGAATGTAACGCTACAGGTAAGCACAAATTATGGATCCGTTTCTGGTCTCCCCTCTGTCCCGCTGGATAATTCCAGGAGTCCCCATGACACTTTATAAAACTAAAGCTGTTTCTGCTGTCCCTTACTTCTAGAATCAAAGCTCTGCATTTGTGCAGCCTCAGAGGAAACAGAGAGCGGAGAGTTGGATTCGTTGTCACGATGCCCCTCTTGCCGATGGAGGAACTAAGAGCTGGATTCAAGGCCTGGCTTGGCTGAGCTCACCCCAGTGAGTGACAGGGCCTGCAGTGCTGTCTCCGATCTCAGTGCCGGCAAGGACGGGACACCTGTCCCGGGGACAGTGCCCCACACAGAGAGCCGGGCACCCGGCTCCCGGCCAGCGGGCTATAAATAGCGCCGGGCTCCGAGCATGCACACTCCCCGCCGCGGTGCACGGCGCAGCCCGCGCAAGCCAGGGCAGAATGAATGGGGATTGTTCGCCAGGAGATGCCTTGTGTTCATCTGAATTGCTTGGGTCCCTGCCAGCCCCTTTCCCCGAGCAATGCCACTTTGGCTATTGTGCCGATTATGGCCGATGGTTATCTCGGTTGTTTATCCAGTTGCTGCATAGATTGACTTTCTGAATGTCAGGCTTTGACTGTTTCCATAACAGGAAGCCGCTTGCTGTCTCACTGTATGAAGGAACTCCAGCCTACACAATAGAATCCCAACAAAACCCCAAACACTCCGTTTGCTCGGGGAACCTCATTGAATCCAGCTCTTATTGTTTCTTTTATGGGCTGAATCCTGTATTTACAGTCAGAGGGGTGTGTGTGTGTGTGTGTGTGTGTGTGTGTGGTGTGCACATGCACGTGTGGGTTTAACAGGACACTAAGGCTGGCTTGTCACTTTCCAACTTCTCCACCTGAACCCCAGCATAGATTAGGGTGCCGAGAGTCCACAGACGTACACCTGCTGGGGTTGGGGTGGGGGACGAGCAGGACTCTGTCCCTGCAGAGTGTCTCCTTGGTTCCAGGGTTGCTTTGCAGTCAGAGGAAGCTGGAGTTTTTGTTTTCCTACAGAGGCTCGGTCGGACGGTAGGACAAACCTCTCCAGTCAACGCTGAGCCCAGGTGCCAAGACCCTGTGGAGGAGAGGGAAGATCAAAGGGGACACATTCAACTCCAGTTTCTGTCGGTCACAGTTATGTGTTATCTTCTGGGTGGGTCCCCTGCCCGTGGGAGTCACACAGAAGCTCCCTGGGCACCTGGTTAAGTATCACGGATTCCTGTTCGATTTTATCAGGCTCTCCCCTCCCACCCGCAGCTGCCAAGGAGCTCAGGGGAGGGAATGAATGGAGCCCAGTTGGAAGAGTCTGGTTGGAGAGCTGCTGCCGTCAGAACAGAGAGCTGGCGAGGCGGAGAGTCGGGTGGTTGGAGCTGGCTGGGGCTGACGCAGCCTCCCAGCCCGGTACCTGGCATGGGGTGGCGTCCGACCTGCCTGCCAACCTGAATGCGTGAGGACGCTTACGAGGGACCAGTCCCCAGGGATGCAAGTTTAGATGGAAAACCACGCCTGAATCCCTTGGGGTTTGGTCTCCCTGCTGCTTTTACGCCTTGCAAACATCATAAACACAGTTGAGTTCGGGCATTTTTGCCTGATGTAACCAATTAAGCCAGTGACACAGCTTGTCAAACCATCCATAATGCTCAGTGAGTGTGTGGAAGGCGGCTCCCTTCCACAGCTCGCGGAGGGTTTTCCTTAACATCAGGAAGGGGTAGATGTTTATTCAGATGTTAACACACAGACTGCAGACAGAGCAGTAGGTGCCCTGGGTGCAGAGGTGACCTGGTATAGACGTCCACTGCTGGGACACTTTCTCCCCTGTAATGTAAGGTGACTGGTCCACCTCAAAGGAGTCCGGTGGAAACACGGAGGAGATTGTGGGATTGTTGGATCTTGCAGGCAGCTGGAAGATACCGTGGACATCATCCAGTTCAATCCATTCTGTCACTTTACGGGAGAGGAGAGGAGCGAGGAGTGCTCCAGGTGACAGGGGGCTGGCCCTGCAGCGAGGGGCAGAGGAGAGACGGGGGGGATGTGTGAGTGGCCCAGCGAGCCCAGGAGCCAAGAGAACGTGGACACGGAGTGTGTGTCTTCAACAACGGAGCCCCGGTTATGCTAAATTACCAAGTGCCTTGTAGCTGCCAAATAGCTTTAGAAGAAAATTTAGTTTTCCTGAGAGGATACTTCAATTTACATAAAGCATGGGCGTCAATGATCGTCACCTCTCTTAAAGTAGGTAAAATTGGAGGTCCCAGGGGGACAGGTGTGCTTAACTCTTATTCTCAGAATGAGCTCTGATTGATCGACAGGTGCATCCGTTCTGCTGGCAAAGCCCTGACGTGGTGAGATATATGCCCGAGCCAATCCACTAGATCTAAGCGGGTACAAAAAGGGTTTTGTTTTATTTTCAATTATCCAACCAGATCTGAGTATTCTTGTATCTTGATGCCTTGTTGTTGAAGCCCAAACCATTGCTTGACTCTAAACACGTTGCCGAGACAGACAACTCCTGTTTTGGTCGCAGGTGTGCGGTATCTTAGGCATCAAACCATCATTTCCACCTGTTCCCTGTGGACAGCCCCGGTGGGAAAGCCGGGCTGCCCCTGAGCTGTCATGCGGCTGCCTGGCAGTAGAGGGCGTTGTTTACCTACAATCCACGCTCCAACCTGGGCCAAGAGAAAGTTCTGATGCCCTGAGAGCTGTCATCTAACTGGCTCTCCTGTCTCCTGCAAACCAAGGCCGACCCAGCCGGACAGATGAGCCGGCTACATCCACACAGAGTTCCCTGCCCTGCTCAGGAACGCAGGCCTGGTGTGGCTGTCCTCTCTGCTGAGAAACCCTGAAACCAGCCTGCACCCATTGTGTTGCATTTCCTCCCGTTCTGTTCCACTGACTTTGAACCTTGAGCTCACATTGCAGCAGCTCAAATGACTTCCCCACGATGCCGTCCCTTTATTATTCTTGTTTTACTGGGCATTCGCTGCCATGTGTTCATGTCCCTGGGGTGGAGGACGGAGCAGGGTTGGGACAGAAAGAATTGGGCTGAGTTTGAACCTTGGTAGATTCCATGCAACATTGAGAGTTCAGGGTAAACCAGATCTTATAAACAGTAAATAAAGAGCATTTGGGTATTTACTGGGCTTACAAGTAAGAAGCCTGGTCTCCGTAAAACACATGCACACATCAGAATCACTCTTGCCGGGCTATGCTTCTGGGAAAAAATGTCCCCCAAACACTTGGCATACTGATGGTTCTTTAAATAGCAGCCAATGTTTTGTGGATAATGTTAACATTCTTGTGTTGTGGTTTGGCCTTGGTGTATGTGTAGTGTGGGAGGTTTACAGTGAAGTGACGAGGATTAGTCCTGGGGTCCCTTACTCGATAAAGCCCTACCGACGTGTTTACACGGCCATGTCTCCGTGAAGTTTGCAAAAGTAAGATAGTTAATTCACAAATAGGTTAAGACTGTTGTTCCCCCCACCCCGATTTCCCCTCCCTGGTACCCATTGTTGGGTGGCACTGGAGTGGCCTAGGACATTGTTGGGATCTGGCTAAAGGGTGTTGAACTGAAGGATTATTTAGTCGGGTTTAAGGGGATCCATCTGCCCGTCTGTCATCTGCCTGTCTCAGTCACTTCTGTGACATGGCAGATGCCGCTATCTGTCCTGGTGCAGAAATGGCTTCCAGCCACCCCTGATGGCCCAGCAGCACCGAGAGACAAAGGTTTAAGGCGGACGCGGGGCCTCAGCGCGAACGTGTCTCAGGCCACCAGCACGTACCTAGTGGGAGAGAAACAAGATTCCAAAATACAGAGCCAAAGCTTATAAGGATTATTTTTCTGGTTTTGTGATATTTGTGGAGTGTTTCGGCTCTTAAAAATCGAGGATCACAGGAAGCATCTAATCATCCGTGGCGATGGGAGGGGACAGCAGACAGTGAGAGGCACACGCCAGTGACTTTGGAATCGTGTTCACGGTACAGTAAACCGGATAATGACGTCCTGCCCCGTCGAGCTGGGTTGGGAGGAGCTGAGAGGTCCCTCAGCGTGGCCACCCCGGCCTGGGGCTTCCTCCCTATTAAGGATTCAGGGACATTACTTCACCGACCACTGTGTACTTTTTCTGTTTCTAGAAATTTCTGAGTTCACTCATTCTGGAACACAAAATTCCTGAACTCTGTATTTTGTTTTCTCTGAGAGCCTACTTGGCTAGAGTGAAAGAAACGGGTTTTCTTGACAATGAAGATTCATGAGGTTTCATTTTTCTGCGCAGAAAAGCCACAATTCAGACTGGCCTCGAACCGATAAAGAGTCGAACAGAGACTCTAATTAACGTGGCTTATCCGACAGGTGAATTTCCCGGGGACAAACCCTGTCATATCTGCGTTGGCCAGCAGAGGGCGAAACATGGCCACCGGGAGGGACAGGGCTGGTGCCGCCTCCAGGGTTCCTTCCTTGGACCAGCCGGTGACAGTCCCAGCTCCACTGACTCTCCCAATGTACCCGCAACCTCTGAAGACTCGTCCCTACCTGAGGAGGAAGGAAAGAGCCCTGGGCCCAAACGTCTGACCAGGCTGCTCTGGGGGGCTCGGACGTGGAGTGTCCCCTGTGCCCTGAAGAGCCCACCCAGCCTGCAGGTGTCTCCTGGAAGACTCCAGAAAATATGCTCCAGAGAAACTCTAGGGAAAGACACAGACCCAGGAGGACACCCCCAGCTTCCTCCCACCCTGTCCCAGCACCCCCAAGGCCTCCCTGCAGCATTCCTCACCCTCCACCGGGGTCTTGCAGTACAGTTCCCGGAGGAATCACAGGATGCCCAACTGCATTTGGATTTGAGATTGAGAACTTTCTTTTTTAAGCATGTCTGCCCCAAATATTGCACGCTTATATTTTTAAAAAGCATTTTTATTTGAAAATTAAAATTTAACTGGGTATCTTGTATTTTTTTTATTACTAAGCGTGTACCACCCAGTTCTAGAATGTTTGAGCCCAGTGCAGACCAAAAGTGGGGCTCCTTCTCCCTTCCCCCAGCCCCCTCTCCCCAGCCGTGGGCAGTGGCGGCCGTGGGGGGCCTGCTCCAAGCTGCACCCCTCCCTTCAGGAAGCGCGAGAAATCACAGCTGCTCTGGGCCTCTGCCACCCAGCAGCCCTCACGCGCCCCTCTCATCTGGAAGGACAGTCCACAAGACCCTTTAGTTCCTCAGCCGTCTGTGATCCTTTCGGTAACGCAGGCAGCCTGTGCTTAGCAGAGAAGGGAACAGACATGGCGGTTCCACCTTGTGCAGGGCCTCCCGCCGATGGACAGACCCAGAGGCACCGTGGGCACCTCCCGATGTCACAGCTGGAAAGTGGGGGGCCTGGGCCCAGAGTTTCCTGCCCCCACCCAAGCACTGAGACCAGGGCACCCTCAGAGAGCATGGCCGTGTGCCGGGCACTCCACCACCCCAGCACAGGGGACGGCCGGGACAGGCCTGCAGGGCAGCCCCCGCCGGCGGCGGTACACCTGGGCCTGTCGGCACAGCCCGGGCGACAGCCTCGGCGGCAGCCTGGCTTTCCTGTGCAGCCGCTGCAGCGTGTAGGATGCTGATAACGGGAACAATGCCACAGAGGAAAAGTGGCAGGAGCGGGACAATGAGCCGGTGGCGGGGACTCTCCCAGGCCGGCGGGGGCGAGGAAGGGTTTGCAGGTCCCAAGGGCCAGGCTGGAGACTGCGCTGCGGCGGGCGTTTGGGGGCCCGTGCTCCATGCCCTGCCCCTCCTCAGCAGCCCCCTCCCTGCGGGTGGGGCAGGTGCGGACGGGGAGTTGTGCACCCAAGAAGGGCCCTTCCAGCCCCCCCGTGCACGGGAGGGCGAGGGCCACACGTCAGAGCAAGGAGCCGGCCGCTCTGGGATGGCCACAGCTCTGAGCCCAGGGGGCCCAGGGACCTCTACCTCCACTGCCCTCCTGTCCCGCCAGCGCCCAGCAGGAGGGCCCCTGGCCCCCCACCTGTGAGGACGGCTGTGTCCCCACCGGACACCCAGGTGGGCTTGCCAGTTGCTCAGGTAGGCTGGCCATCACGGGGAGCAGGGGGACAAAATACCTCAGGGCGTGGCCCAACACTAGACCAAGTTGACCCGAGGACTGAGTGCCCTGCAGGTGACACTGAAGTGGCCCCCAAGAGGCGCTGCCTCTGCCCTAACCGGGCCGGTGGCTCAGCTGGCAGGAGTGCCGGGCCCTTTCCTCTCTGGCTCACGGCAGCAGCAGGGATGGAACAGACGTGTGCGGGTCACAGACCACAGAGGGCAGCCCCGGCGTGGGACAACGGGCTTGGAGGGAAGATCCGCCTTCTTCCCATGGGACATGTGGATCCCTGGTGCTGAGACTACGTCTGTCCATTCACTTCCCGGCTCCCCCCACCTGCCACCTTATGCCAGCAAGGACTTAGAGCAACCTGTGAGATGCACACGGCATACCAGGGTAAAATGAGTCATAGCCAGGAACGGGTGAGGGGCAAGGAAGGCAGGGAGGGGAGGGCACGTGGAGCCGGGAGCAGGGTGCCAGCTGCAGCAGGCACGTCCAGTGCGCAGCCGGGGAGCTGCAGGTGCGGGGTCATCACGAAAGGACCACACGGTCTGTCACGGCGATCGTTTGAGAGAAGAAAAAGACACACAGAGACAAACCAAAGTGTCATTTCTGACACTAACACCAAAGAGAAATTCTCGCCCAGAGTCCTCAGAGAGAGCACGAGGTATAAGGCCGTGGACAGCCCCCGGGGGGCTCACGGTGGCCACGCCTGCTGCGCCCTCTCTCCAAGGCGGGCGGGGGCGGGGCGGGGACAGCGGGGGAAGGAGCCACTGTGCATGGCGTGTGTCGGGCTCTCTGCCGTCTGCAGGGGCAGAGTCAATGTGTGTGGATGGCCGGAGGTTTTGCACAGCTGCTGGCAGTCCCCAGCCCACCCCGCGCTGTCAGTGGGACTCTGCCAGGTGTCAGGCAGCATGGAGCTGCAGACGTTCCTCTGGCCGCAGCCAGGAGGGCCCTCGTGCGTGTCCCTGGTCTGGGTGGGGCTGCCACGCTCTTGTGAAACAGCAGCTGTTTCTCCACCCTGGAGGACGGGGAGGCCAGGGCTGGCCTAACGTCAGGTGTACCTAGTCCTGAGGCAGGTCACCTGGCTGTACCCAGGGATCGCGTCCCCTGACACCTCAGTCTGTACTCGTGACACTCATCTGACCTTAAATGCATCAACCTGAAGGAAAGTGACAGGTGCTTTGCTGGCAGAAGCCAGGGGAAGACGACTCTTGAGGGTCTTCAACGCCATGTCCCCAGATGCCAAGCGGCCCTTGACTGGTTGGGGCAGGTCTGTGTGTCACACCCCAGGTAAAGCCATGGGGACAAAGCCTGAGCCGTGTCAGTTTAGAGGGACTCTGCCTAGCACATTCTCCAGTTTGGGACCAGGGTACCTTTGCATTTTCTGCCGGGGCCACTCCCTTGGTCTCCCCCCACCACCCCCCTGTGACCTCGGGGACGAGCCGGGTCAGTTCCCGGCAGCCCCTGCCCTACACAATCAAGGGCAGTGCACCAGAGCTCCCTATTATGGGCTGTTTTGTCAGCACTTGGCATGCAATCAACAGAGGTGACACCAATTACTCGTGTCACAGCTTCTGGGGAAGACGGAGATGTATGAAGTCCAGCTTGGGAGCCATCCATCAAGGCCTGAGAGGGGGTCGAGGGTCCATCACGGTGACAGGGAATTGAGGGAAGGCGGAGTCTCTCAGGACAGCTGGCCAAGTGTTTTATATCATCAGAATTGATGCCCCGGAAGGGCTGTGGCCCAGCGTGGGGGAGCCGGGCACAGGCCACAGTGCCAGCCCGGCCCCCTATGCCTGGTGCTGGGAACCTTCCTGTCTCCCAGGCCTCTGTGCTACGGAGAGGCTGCCCCTACCCTGGAATCCCCCCACCCCAGCTCCCACCTCCTGCCAAAGCCCTCCCGGTTCTCCAAGGTGTGGAGCACACGCCAGCTCTTTCACGGCACCTTTCCCCGAACACTGTGCCCAGACGGAGCGCGAATTCCCACCCCCCCAGCTGAACTCCAGCAGCAACCTGTACCTCTGAAGCCAAACAGTTTTCAACCTGTCCCAAGAACTAACTTATTGCATATTTACGATGCCATGTACCCATTACACCATCGAATTCCCACAGCCACTTAGGTCGGTGGGAGGCCAATGGGTAAACTGAGTCGCAGAGACATTGGCATCTTGCCCCAGACCACACCGCTGGGCAGCAGAGTGTGGCAGACGGCACACGGTAGGTGCAGAAGAAGGCAGGGCAGCAGGGCCACCAGCTGGGCCTTCAAGACCCCTGACGTGCTGCTGGGGACCCTCGGCTGGATCGAGGCTCCCTACGGGAAGTGGGGCGGCTGGATGACCCGGTCCTGGAAGTGCCACCAGCCTCAGGAGGATGCTGGGCCTTCAGGGGCACCTGCTGGGGAGAGAGGCGCCCTTAGAACCACCCATCCTGCCTCTGCTGTTGGCTCTCATGACTCGGTCCTCCGGCATCTCTGCAAGGGGCCCTTTCCCCGGAGGATTCCCCACTCCTCCTTCCCTCCTTCCATACCAGCCTCCTCGCCCATCACGTGGGCACAGCAGGCCTGTCTTGCCTCTTCCCTGGTCACTCAGGGCCGCGGGAACCCAGGCTGGGCTTTGCGAAACGTGCGGCAGCTCACACGTGAGGTGCAGTCTGGTGGACGCCGTACCCTGTCTTTGCGGAGCTGGGGACGGGGAGGGGAACAGAGCCCTGAGCCGTGCAGAGGGACATGTCTTAGCCAAGGCTGGGAAAGGCTGGGGCGGGGGGATTCCAGGCTCCAAGCCCGGACTGCCCGGGGCGGGGAGGTCCCAGACCCCCAGCACACGGCTCTGGCTCTTCTCCGTACAGTGGGAACTTCAGGGGTGACTCAGCCCAGCATTTTGGAGCCGGAAGGGACTTTGGGAATGTCGTAGGTGAGGAAACAGGCCCAAGAGCGAAGGAGCTGGTTCCAGGCCATCCAGCTTATTGCAAAAGAGGTGACACGAGAATCCCCGTCCCCACTCGGCCGGGAGAGTCTCCCTGAGTGGTCCCCTAAGGGGTCTCCCCAGAAGGCAAGGATTGGCGAGCACAGAATTCTTATTCTGCCTTCGTCTGGATCCCTCACCCAAGAAACCTCTCACTGCAGCAATGTTAGAAGCTGTTCAATGCGCATGTCCTTTAAAGAGTTAGTTCGTGACGCATGGCATGGTCCTTTGAAGAGTTAGTTCGTAACGCATGGCATGGTCCTTTGAAGAGTGAGTTCGTGACACCGGGCATGGGACCCACAAAGGGCTGCGTCTGCTCCGCAGCTGAGGAAGTTACAGCAGTGGGTGTGACCCAAAGTCTCATGACCTGTGCCAGAGAAGAGACTCCTGTGCAACCCACTGGTTCTCCTCTTGCCTTGTCACTGTCCTCACACTGCACCCGTCACAGGCCAGCCCAGCCCATGCTCCAACAGCCGTCTCCCTGATTCTCCCTCCTCTTCCTCCAGCCCTTCATTGGCCTGACACCGCAGGTCCCCTCACTGCTAAAGCACATCCGATACCCCTGGATCTGGGGACCCAGGCCCCGGGCTCCTGCTGGCTGCCTGCTGTCCCCGGACTGAGGGCAGGCCAGGCGGGGATTGGAAAATGCAGCAAGCAGCACTTGTCTCATTTAATATGACCCTGATGCGTTAATTAATTAAACCTCCTTGGTCACAGAGAGAGAGGGTGAGGGGACGTGGCTGTCAGCTCCATCCCACCCGTGGGAAGGAAAAGCAGAAGCAGCACCTGGAGTCCCAGGAAAGGCAGTGGGCTCCTCCCTCCCCATCCCTCGGCTGCAGCCACACCTGCACAGACCTGCCGGGAAACCCCATTCTTCCCAGCTCGGCACCTGCGGGGGGGGGGGCTTCGGAGCTGCAGCAGAACATGCTAGAAAGGGGGAGAGGAAAGAGCAGCTGAGAAAATGCGAGCGGCTCGGGCAGCAGCATAATGGGAAGATTTCAGCGTGATGTATGGTGCCGGGAACGTTATTAATGGTTTGCTGATTTTTACCTTTAAAACCTCTGGGCAGATTATTTATTATGTCCTTGGCGTGCCTATGATCTATGGAGGGGCACTAATCTCCGAGCACGGCCCCCCTCACCGTGTCCCTGCGCCTCGACAGCGTCTAATTAGGCTGGGACGCTGCCCTCCCTGCCCGGGCTCCGTGCCCGCCCCTGCGCGGGGACACAGCCGGGATCGGAGGCTTGTGTGCTGCCACCCATGGAGCCTGTGCATCAGGGAACCCAGCCCCTGGGCCTGGTTCTGCATGGACTGCTGTGTGACCTTGGGCAGGGGCACAACCTCTCTGGGCTTCTGCCCTCTTATCTCTCAAATAAAGGTGAACTACATAAGCTCCAATGACACAGATAAAACAGGGTGGAGCTAAGATGTAGCAGGTGTGTGGCCCTCCTGGTGCCACAGGCCCGTGCTCCTGTGCACGGAGAGTCAGGAGACGGCAGCAGGGCCCCAGGGGCTCACTGTTAGCAGCCCTAGAAGCTGAGTGTTTTGGGGTGAGGGGGGATGTCCTCCTTTCTCACCTGGTTCCTCTGTTGTGGCTGCCAAGCACAGGGTGGGTCTCTCGAGTCCCCGCCCCAGAGCTGGGAAGGGGAGGCTGAGTCCTAGAGGACGTGGGCTCCCCGGGTCACTCTGATGGATGAGAAGCCAGGTATAGTGAGGAAGGCATCTTAGCTGGCAGCTGCAAGGCTTTAGGCGGAAACCTCTGGAAGAAAGAAGCCCACAGCCCTCGTGGTGGACTAGACTCCCTCCCCGAGAACCCAGTGATCCCGACAGTCCTGGCTCCCTGCCCCTCACGGCCGCTTCCCTGCAAGAAACAAGCCCAGTCCAGCGGCACCCCCACCTCTCTGAGGTCCTCAGCCACCTCTTTCTGGGTCTGTGTTTTGGGGACCCTGGTCTTCGAGCTAGGGACAAGCCTTGAGCTGCTGCTGGGCCGGCTAGAGCCCTGTCCTCCCCAAGGACACAGGCAGGACTCTCATAGGCCTGTCCCCTCATCAGCCAAAGCTCTTGCCTTCCAAAGACAGTGTCTGTCGGATCTCCGGCCTGGGGGGCGTCAAAGGCCCCTCCTCAACTAGGCAGCATTTCTGGGACTCTCGGCTCCCCGCAGAGCCACCTGTCCCCCATGCACACATGCAGACACACACGCACACACACACACATGTGCACACACGTGCATGCCGTATGACCTGTCTGCAGTTTCCCCTAACTGGGGTCACCCCACCTACCCCAGCCTCTGCTCATGACCCATCCTGGCTCCAGCCCTTGGCTCCTGGAGATGCCACACCTCACCACTGCTGCAGCCCAGAGACCCACAAGCCCCATCCCTTGCGTGGTCGCTGTTGCTGTGGGGGCCACTCCACTGCACCTCTCTGTTTTCTTGGCTATCACCTGGGTTTTCTGCTGTCACCGTTGCAGACACGGTGCCCAGAGAGGGACCACTGTTCTTGTTTTACTCTACCTCTCTGTCGGAGGGTGGCACCTCTGACCACTGAGGCCCGGGGGAGTGAGGGCCACACACGGCACATGTACAGGGGGACCTCGGGGACAGTGGTTTTCTCTGCAGCCTCAGCTGTGGCATGTGGCCAGGCACAGAGCAGCTGCTCAGACCAGGATGAACTGGACACACGTAGCTTCACGGTGGGGGGAGAGTCCTTGACCCAGCAGGGAACAGACTCAGTTTATCCCAGTTTTCTCTCCTCACCCTCACCCCTTAAATGCGGAACTTCTCGTGGGTTTGACTCTGACGTGCATTTGGGGAGCTCAGGTGTGCTTGGGGGTGGGAAAGGGGAGACGGCTAATTGCTACTTGATGGCAGAACAAAAGAGTCACAAAGCACTCTCTTTACCCTGGGTGGGTCCCCCAAATCTCTCGGAGCTGCCTGTCCTGCCGTGGCCTGCCTCTCGCAGAGAAAGGCCGCACTCCCGTGCTGGGCAGAACGAGATGGAATGTGGGGCTCAGCCTTTTCCAAGAAAATTAGTCACTTTCCCACTCTCACCCTTCCCACCTTTGCACGGGTTATACCCGCGGGCGTCCGTCCCCGGGTCTGCCCTTTCTCAGAACTGCCAGGATTGGCAGGGCTGGGAGAAGTCACCCAGCTCATCCCTTCGCCTCGAGGCGGGGTGTTCCCAAGCCAGCCTGGCATGTCGGGAAGCGACCCTGTTCTTTCTGGGGCACGGTGGGAAGTCAGAGGTCAGGAGAGGGGCCCCACATTAGACGGGGCCTTCTGGAGACAGAACCTGGGCCTCGGGGACGAGACTCAGATGCGGGGAGCTGGGTGACAGGGAAGGGGCATGCAGGAGACCTGGCAGGGGTGACGGGCGCAGATTCGCAGCAGGCAGCATTTGTCTGCAGGGCTCTCCTGGCCCTGGGGCGGGGTATTGAGTGGGGTATGGAAAAGCCTGTGTGATTTAGGCGGGTCACTTTTTCAGGAGGCTGTCAGAGTAAATCAGTGATCCGCCACCTCGACTGAACGTGACACACACCAGGAGTGCCATGTGGGAGCCCAGACCAATGAGGTCAGAGTCTCTGGACACGGGACTTTGGTTCTCAACCACGAACAGGTGGTCCTTCTGAGCCGGAATCTCTGATCCCCTCCAGCTGGACAACAGGCAGAGGAGAGAAGGGCTTGGTTCCTTTCCCCACCATTCAAGGAGAAACCCCGCCGGCTGCGGAGCTCTGGCATTGCTGCTGACACCGCGGGCACTTCGGCTGCCTTCTGAGCGGCTCAGTCTGGATTCGGAGGCAGGCGGAGGCGCCGGCAGGGCCCGTGTTCGAGAAGCTGCACAGTTGTGGATTGTCGTAGAGAAAGGAGCGGGGAGGAGGCAGAAAATCCCACCTTAGCGGCTGGCCCTGAAAGGCTTCATCTCCAAGTCAGAAGAAAACACAGAGTTGTCCATTAACAGCAAAGTTTTTTCAACGTAAGGAGCAGAACAATTTGGGGGCTTAAAGCAGGTGAGTTTGTAACTACGAGGAGAATCCCATGGACAGATAACTTTCAGCTGAGCCCTTGGCTTTGCAAACCCAGCTGATCTCTGGCTCCCGATGTCTGCACAGAAGTGGAACATTGCTAGGGCAGAATGGAATCAGCTGGGCAAAAAATCCCATCTAAGTCACTTTCCTAAGTCTTGACTATTTGGTAGTAAATTCATTCCACAAGGTGTTGCCCACCTTTAGCTAAGTTATTTATTTGCAGGGCCTGAATTAAAATGAAAAAAAAAAAATCTGGATGCAGACTTTAGAGTCTGCAAGATCCGCGTTTGAATCCTGGCTTTGTCTCCCTGGCTGTTGTGCATCTGGGCAGGTTTGTGTCTCTTTTCTAAGCCTCCTTTGTGGAAATCACGACACCTGCTTGCTTACTTCACAGACGTGCGGGGAACGTGAAGCAGGCTGATTTACGTAAAGAGTCTAGCGCGGTACCTGATTCATTGCAGGCACTGAACGCATAGCAGTTGTGATTAAAATATCGAGATAGCCCCAGCAAATGCGTAATGAAGTTTCAAATGTTCTCTATTTCTCAGCAACACAACCAGGAAAACATTACTCGGCCCATTTAGCAGATGTTGAAACCGAGGTGCTATCACTGGGACTTGGGCCCAGGCCCCCCAACTCCAGGCCCCATGCTCCTTCTGTTGCAAGCTCTGGGCTAGAGACAACGATGCCATTTGATAATAACAGGGTGCCAGCCCAGCAGCTGGCAGGGAGGGCTGGCGCTGGCATGTGGGGAGGCAGCCGGGAGTGAAATGAAGGGGTTGCAGCATCTCTGAGGGGTGACTGGGGACCTCAAATCCCAGAAGAGGTGCCTAGAGGATGCTTCGCACCAACCAGTGGGGACAAGGGCTGTTCAAGCCTGCACGGCACCATGTCCAGACAAGCCCACAGTAGGGTCTGTGTCACTGGGGGCTTCCGGCTAAGCCACGAGGTCTTCACTCTGCTAATGGGGGGCTATGAGTGTACAGCCTCCACCAGCCCTTCTGCCAGTACCAGCAGCACTCGACCCCCCAAATATTAATATGTAAAAGTTTATATATATGTATATTTATGCTTTTATGGTAAAAACTTGAAAGAATCACCTCTGCAGACATTTTAAAAACATGTCAGATTTTATTAAGAACATCTCCTCCATCTATAGATACCAGACACAGCGTACACCCAACCTTTGCTTTGTGCAAACAGTGAACAACACCTGTTCTTGTAGCATAGATTGCATTTCAATAAACCTGGATACCATAAATGCCCCTGAACCAGCAGGAAATCTGTGAGAACCAGTCCAGGAAACCCTGCCCCATCCAGGAGCTCCTACCTGGACAGAGCCCAGTCCAAGCACTGCTTTAGAACAATGTAGAGAGAGGGCATTTTAAAAATCTCATAAATGGTACATAGAAATTTTTTAATTACAAAGGGTGCATGCAAATCAATTCATTAAACAAAAAAGCTGAAACCTCAGTAGAAAAATGGGTAAAAGGCATACACACATAATTCACGTGCAAACAGTTTTTTAAAACCCTAGACAAAACTTGAATCTCTTTAGTAATCAAATAGACCTGAAATAGCACCACATTAAAATGCAGTATTGTTTTTTGCCCATACAACTAGCAAATGATTTCTCATTTTTAATGACAATAACATTGTAGGCCAGTAATGTAAATCAGTACAGACCTTTAGAAAAACAGTTCAGATATCAAAAGCCTTAAAAATGTCAATATCCTTGAACCCAGTAATTCCATGCCTGGGAATCTACCCTAAGGAAATAATTAGAAGTTCAGGGAAAAAAGTTTTAAGAACAAAGTAATGGAAACCATCTAACTGGTCCACAGTAGGAAAATGGTAAAATATCTTATAGTCTCATAATGGAACAGTATTCAGATATTAAAAGATAGGTTTATGATGATTTTGAGATAAGTGGGGGAAATTCTTACATTGTTAACTTTAAAAAATATGTAAAGAGTAATCTCGACTATAAAATGGTTAGAAAGGGAAGGGATGGAAATACATCACTCTGCTAACAGAAGTTACCTCTGAGTGATGGGATTGTGGATGACGACTTTTCCTTCTTGCTGCCTTTTTGCATTTTCCAATTTTTCCCTTACCAAAAAAAAAAATATATATATGCACGAAGGAAAACCATTTGGACTTTGGGGCTGAGAACAAACTTTATCAAATGACCCTGAAGTTATCTGCTTTGCCCAAGGATTCCCATCTGCAGAGTCACCAGATATGTTCAGGACTTGAACAAAAGCACCTCAAAGTCAAACGAGGTGAGAACTAAGAGAGGCCAAGGAGAAAAACAGCAGGAGATCAATAGGGAAGAGAAGAGAGGAACGCTTGCTAGCAGAAAGCAAACACACACACAAAACCCCTCCTGGAACCAGTCCAATCAGTTCCATGTCTTGAGCTCCGCAGACCAACCCAGGGGAGCTGCTGAGCTGATAGCAGGTTGTATCTATAGATCACCTTCCTCACCCTGCTCATGTGGGACAGGCCCTGGGGCTCTCGGAAGCTTCTGGATTTAGGACCCAGGGACAGCATGGTTGGGCCGTGTCCTTGGCAAGTCCTTGGTCTTTTTCCACGTGTTTTGCACGTCTGCAGAGGATTGAGTCTCGCTCAGGTTCGTAGACAAATGTTAGTAAACACAGAGCACCTAGGCCGTCTTGCAGCCTGGTCTTGTCTAGAAATCTAAGTCGTCTTGGCTGAAGCCATCCGCCCTGCCCGCCACCCCGGTGGAGGGGTGGCTTGTAGCATACTCCTCATCTTGTAGGTCAGAACCTTTGCCTGCCCCCGGCTCTGGAGTCTGTGGGCGGGAAGGGGCCCCTTCTTGCTCAGACGTAGAACTTTCTGGATACATCCTGGTGACTTTTCTCTCTGCACGAGGGTCCCCCTCGGGCTCAGCTTCAGTGATTCTCACTTTTCCACTGGCATCGTCTTCTGAGTCTTTCTGGGAGCAGCTGCCCAGGCAGGGTGGGCTGGAGGGGGAAGGGCCTGTTTGGGGGTCTGGGCTTTGGCGGGGGCTGTCCCCACCTGGGGCGGGGGGTGACGCGGGCCTGCCCTCTTGGTCCAGGCTGCCGTTTTCAGAAGTGTCCTCTGACTGGCCCTGTTCGGGGCCGACCAGAGGGCTCCCTCCTCTCTCACCTTGAGTCCCCGCTCCTGACCCAGGCCGTCCCTCCCCGTCAGCTTCCTGGGCCCCTATACCTGTGGCACCTTCACTCTGTTCTCCTGGATCTTGGTCACCTCTTGAGGAGGCTTCACCCTCCAAACTGTCCTCACCCCCGGAGCCCTGGTCCCTGGCTTCCTCCCTCTCTGCTGCCCCCGGGTTGCTGCCGACATTGGCCGGGCTGTTCCCTTTCCTCCTTGGAGCCCCCGCATCTTCCCCGCCTTCCCAGCAGCCAGCCCCCTCTGTCCCTTCTGGCTGGGGGCTGTCATCTCTGCTGCATCTCTGGCTTCCCTGCCCCTCCTCCCCCTGCACCCCAGGCCCCAGCTCCAGCCCATCGTCAGCTCCCCGGGAGGGCCCGGTGCTCGAGGGGTCCTCCTGAAGCTGCTCTGTCCCTGTCTTCTCAGGGGCCACCTCGGCTGCGTCCCCACTGGGACAGCCTCCCCTCCTCTTCTGCAGGATTTGCTGCAGGTCAAAGGCCTCTCTGATGGGTGCCCTGGTTGTCCCCACGGCGTCCGTCGGGGACACAGGGCTCACTTTCTTCCTTATGCAGGCCTCACAGGGACAGAACTCCTCCGGCTCAGCCACCCCACCCAGCCGGGTCCCCAGGGCTGGGCCGTCCTCCAGGGAGAGTGACCCCAGGCCTGGGGTGCACTCCGAGAAGGCAGAGAGGTGGCGCAGGCCCCTGAGGCAGCGCCTGCGCCGCTCTGTCTGCAAGGACAGCTCCCCGCTGAGGGCCTCCCTGGGCCCCGGGGCCCTGCGCCCCGCCCGGCTCTGCATCTCCCGGAGCTCTCTCTGGGTGCCGTCTTGGAGCCTTCGGCCCACGTCCTGCTGCAGCTCGGCCGCCATCTGGTCCAGCAGGGGGTGGTCCTGCAGGCTCCAGCGGGCCCGGAGCTCGGCCACGGCCCCGGCCAGGTGGGCCATGAAGGCCTTCGCCATCTTCTTCAGCATGGCGGACGCCCAGATGGGGTCCGGATCCAGAGACGCTCTGCCGGCCACGGGCGCCCTCTTCTCGCCAGCCCCCCGCGGGGGCGAGGCTGGGGTTTGCCCGTGGCCCACCCCGGCTGCTCCAGGTGGATCTTCCAAACCAGGCTCAAATTGGAGGCCGCTTTGATCCTCACGGGCATGTGGGTCCCTCGCGCTGAGCTGACCGGGGGGCTCTGTGGGCTCCTCTGTCCTCGCTGCCGGGGGAGAGGCTCTTCCCGCCTCCTCCTCCTCCTGCCCCTCGTCATCCCCACCCGGACGGCCCACCCTGCCCTCTTCCGGAAGCCCTTCCTCTCTCACTGCCTCTCGCAGTTCTTCTTCCACTCCTCCTCGGGGCTCCTCCAGCCGCGCCCCTTCCTCCTGCGTTGCATGTCCAACCGCCTGCCCCGGGGGGCTGCCCAGCCCCGGCTCTCCGCCGTCTCCCCCTGCCCGGCCCTCGCTGGGGGCTTGAGAGTGGGGGGAGGCCGGGCAGCAGCTCGGCGGTGGGTTTCCCAGACCCTCCGCGTCCTCTGAGCCTCTGGAGTCAGGCCTCCGGCAGGAGGTTTTCTGGGGCGGCTCCATCCTCTCCAGGCCCAGGGCACAGTCCGCGGCACAGGGCACGCTGCCCTCCCCCGAGCCCCCCGAGCCCCCCGAGCCACTGCTGAGGTCCACGCCAGAGGAGGACGTCGGTGTGAGGTCCTCGGTCACGGCGTGGGACCCGAGGCCCGGCAGAGCCTGGCTCCACGGGAGCTCCTGGAGGCTGGAGTCTGGCTGGCCGTGGCCAAGGTCACAGCCGGGCCACAGGGCCTGGGAGAGGCTGAGCAGCTCCTGGTACCGCGGGGAGTCTGCGAACCTCACTTTGCCAGCAGGAGACCCCAGATCTCCATCGAAGAAGTGCAGCTGGGCCAGGCAGGTGATGAGCGCCCCGGCCGAGCGGCTGAGCCTCCTGGCCGCCGGGCCGGACACTTCGGGCAGGCTGCTGGGCCGGCCCTGCTTGGAGCCCATCAGCGCCTTCATGATGTGCGTGGAGGCCGACACCCTGGCGGGAAGCACCCGCAGGGGCACCGCATGGCCCACGGCCGCCCCTCCGCCCACCCTGGCCTCCTCAAAGGCCTTGGGATCTGCGCCCAGAGCTGCCCCTTGGGAAGGACCCTCTCCTGAAGAGGGACGGGCACTGCCAGGCCCTGGGAGGGCCCCGTCTGGCTCTGGGTTCTCGCCGGCGTCCCCTTCAGGGGGCTGTGGCCTGGCCTGAGCTAGCCCCCCTGGGCCTTCTGGGGAACGGCCATCCCCAGGGTCCTCCTTGGGGCTTTCTGGGCCATCCCCGGCCACATCTGTGGCCTCGTCCACCATCTCGTATTTCAAGAGTACGGGCTCCTCTGGGATGTTGCCCAGCCACTCTCGGACCACAGCGTCTGGCGAGGCGTGGGGCAGAGCACCCGGGGACGTGCCACCACCCTCCTCCTGCTCCTCGCGGCCTCGCCCACCCCCAGCGATCTTCCCCTGGGATCCCCCCCTGGGGTCCGGGGGCAGCACGCACCCCACCGCAGGCGATTCCTCCGCCTGCCGGCTGCCGCCTGGCCCCTGGGCAGCACCGTGGCAGCCGCTGCTGCTACCGCAGCTGGAAGGGCGTCGCTCGGCACCGGGCCGCCCCCTGGGCGGGGTGGGGCAGTACCTGCTGCACACCCAGGTGGCCTCGGAGGACGGTGCCCACAGCGCCTGTGTGTTGCCACCAGGGCCCCCTCGCACCGGGGGTTCCCCAGTCTGTGAGCAGCAGCTGCCTCGGTGGGCTCCTGCCTCCCCTCCGTCGGGCCGTCCCACCTGCAGGGCCAAGGGCGAGGAAGGCTCGGGGGTGCTGCCAGCCCTAGCCCGAGAGCAGGAGTGGGGTGTGTGGGGAGGCACAGGAGTCGGGGAGTCCACCCTGGACCCCGCGTCCCCTGCCCACACGGCAGAGGGAGCATCGTGGTGGCAGGAACCAGAAGCGCAGTCCGAGTGGCTTGCAGGAGAGGTGGTGGCCCCGCTGGCCGCGGGCAGGTCCTGGGAACGCAGAGAGCCCGAGGAGGGGGCTCTCCGGTCCCTGGAGGCCTGGGTCTGGGTGCTCCAGGAGCTTTCGGAAAGTCGTGGCGCTGGGCCCTCCGGGCAGGCCCCTCCTGGGTCGGGAGCGCTGGGCACTGGCCGGGCTGCGGGTGAGTCCGGCAGGCAGCGGGTGTCGCTGCAGTGGTGACACTGCCTGGCATGGCCTCTCCGAGCCACTTGGCCAAGGCCAGGAGAGCTGGGTGGGGCCACGGCACTAAGGCGGGTCCTCTGCTTTCTTGTCCCCCGCTGGGCTGAGGCACGGGCGGCAGGTGGGGGAGAACCTCCGTCTGTGTCCCAGGAGCCGGAGAGGCCCAGGGTCAGGGGCAGCCTCGTCACAGACCCCCATCTGGCCTGGCGGCACCCGGTGCCCTGCCCACATGTCTCTGTCTGCAGGTCCTCGTTCCTTAAAGCTGAGGGACTCAGGGCGGGAGAACTGGGGCCACCTCCCTGGGTGACCTCCCGCTGGGAAGTCCCAGCGCTTGCCTCGCCCAAGCAACCCTGGTGCTGCCCGCCCCGCTCGCCGGCCGACGAGTCAGAAGCAGCTCCTTTGCCCAGCCCCGCTGCCTCTGGGCACGGGCCAGCTTCCCGCGTGGCCCTGCTCTGGGCAGAGAGGCCACCGCTGCCCACACTGCCCTCTGGGGTCCTGGGGCAGCAGGAGGAGTCTGGCTCCGAGCCCTCGGCGTGGCTGGAGCTGGAGGCTGAGCTGACGCTGTCCCAGCGTCTGCCCCGGAGGGTGGCCCCTTGGCCGCGGGGGCCCCCGCAGTGGGGGTGCTGGGCCAGCCCCGACCTCCTCCGAGAAGCCAGCCTGGGCCCCTGGGCTGCGTGCAGGGGGTTCGTCCAGATCTCGTATCTGGGTCCCGACTGCCCGCCTCGGCCGCAGGCTTCCTCGCACTCTGCCCCACAGGGCCGCGGCCCCCAGGTGGCCGAGCAGCCCCCAGGGTGGCCCTCCCAGGCGCAGCAGAGGGGGCCCACCTCCCCCAGGGCGGGGCCCTCCCCGCAGGCCCTCCCCATCCTCCGGGACCACAGGAGCGTGTCCTCGCCGAGCAGGTGGAAGCGGACTTTCATCTGCACGTCCAGGCTGCCGTCCTCGTTCACGCGCACCCTCTTCTTCACGCCGTCGCTGGCCACCAAGGGGCCAGGCTGGGCAGGTGTGTCCTCAGGGTGCCCGTCGGGGGCACGGCCCACCCAGGCTCGATGCAGGGGCGCCGGGGGGTCACTGAGCCCAGACCTCTCCGACAGCAAGGAGGACCGCCGCGGCCTGCTGCCCGGCCTGGACCTCGCGTGGATCACGCTCCGCTTGGCCTTCGGCCCCCAGCTCCCTGGCCCCGGTGAAGGGGGAGAGAAAAGAGGACAGACAGTGAGGGCAGGAGAGCCAAGGGGCAGTGAGCCCTCCATACCCGGGGACAGCACCGCCACCTCCGGACTGCGCGGCAGGGCAGAGCCGTTCCGGAACGCCCATCTGTGCACCTGCAGAGCAGGGTGACCTTGAGCCTGAATCCCACCTTGCCCTGCCACTTACCAGCCAGGTGGCTTTCGGCAGGGCCCGTTTTCTAAACTGCAAAGTAAGCGTAGTCCCACCGATTTGGTAGGCTGGTACTGACGCGCGTCCATGCCTGTGACTCCCTGTGTAGTTGTGGGCACAGAGTAGGTTCTCGAGAGCCGGCAGAGCCGGCGGGGGAGAGCGGCAGTGCCCAGAGCTCACTCCGGCCCTTCTCGTGCCCACCCCAGCACGGGAGGCGAGACCAGTAGGCTGCCGCCTGCGAACCTGACTGTAAACTGTGACACACGTGGCAATTAGCAGTGGGGATTTATCCCCCCGACGCTCACCATGCTCTTGGGCTGATAAACGATTGCAAGGAAGGACCTGGAGCTCAGTGCCAGGTCCTGCCAGTGCCACCTCCCCCCAGCCATGAAGAGGAGAAGAAAAGGCCGCTGGGGGCAGAAAGAAGGGGCTGTAGGTGCTTTCGTGTCTCAGCTCCTGAGCTAACGTGGGAAGAGGCAGGGCCAGCACAGGCTGAGCCCACGGAGCCCAGGAGCACCTCTGGGTGGAAGGTGGCTTTGCCACGTCCTGCCCCTCCATGAGCACCCAGTGAGACCGGGGGCTCCCCGGCGGAGGGGCTCTGGCTGACGTGTCTCCGCACATCGGCACCCGGCAATCCAGCCTTCAGCAGACCAATGTTGACGTTCTCTTAGCTTTTCACAAGGGACAGTACTTTGTTTACTCCCCAGATTCGCCAGCTGTCCTTCCAATAATTTAGCTTAAACTTTTATTCTGCGTTCGTTAATTGTGCTTCTTAAAATAATGCTGTTGTTTTTAAGCTAGCGTAGCCTAGACTGGCACGGTGCAGGCTTTTGGGCTGGACACATGAGTGGAGGGTGGATGATCAATGGTCACGGTTAGTTCTTATCCTTCTGACCCCTCTGCAGGGCACCACTGTAGCTTAAGACAGTTGTGACCCTCAAAAGAGGCAAATGCCACACGGGCATGGCCATCCACTCTATGCTGTCGTGCCCACTGTGGTTCTTAGTACTAGTTATTTCAGATCCTAGAGACTTCAAGTTCAAGATCTCCTGCTCCCTGCTCCCTTTAAATACCAGACTCTGCTGTCTCAAGTCCCTGTCAAATGTCCGATCCAGTTAGGGCTGATGGTGATGGGAAGGAGGAAAGGGCAAGAGAGACCCCAGAATGACTGGGATACCTGAGATTTGGGGCCCAATACAGATTTCCTGAATATTCTGGAATATTCTGGAAGGGATACCTGCTCAGCCCTTGCCGAACCACCATCCAGCCGGTGCAAGTCAGATTGGGGAAACCCAAAAACCAACTCACCATTTTTGTTCCTTGAAGCCAGCCCAGCTAAAGTTTCAATCCCGTTTCTTCTGGCATCTTCCATGGCCAGAGGTCTGAAGGCCTCGTGGCCAGCACACACCAGCACGGGCGGCAGGGTCTGCAGGGAGTCCACCTGCAGGAGGAGGGCCCCGAGTCAGCCCCGGCTGCAGAAAGCCCTCTGCCCGAAGGCCGGGGGAGGAGGAGCCAGTCTCTCCAGCCCACTCTCCAGCCCTCCCAGGATCCCACCACTCCCCCTAGCCGGGGGCTGAGGTCCTGCCACCGCCATCTCCCTCTCTCCCCGCACCCCCCGCACCAGGACACCTCAGGTGGGAAAGGCTTCAGAGCCTTTGGGCTGTTTCTCTGCCCGCACAAAATGTGTTCCCTAAAGCAACCGGAGCAGAAAGCCCTCCAGCTCCCACGTGGGGACCCGATTCTCGTCCCACCCTTTTCCCAAACGGAGGGTCCTCTCTGGCGTCTGCTCCTTGTTTTCCAGTAGGATCTGGGCCCATCGCCTCTGCCTCACCTGAGGGGCCACTTGGGGCAGTGGGGAAGGAAGGTCCAGGGGACAGTGTAATTTGGCTGCATATTTTTCACAGATTGAGCAGTGGTGAGAGGTTCTGTAGCAATTTGTGGGCAGCAGAGAGCAGTTCAACCTGGCAGCCAGGGACTCGGCGGGACAGGACAGGGGTGGCGGTGGGTGCCAGGGACGTCTGGAGGCTCTGGGAATGGGTCTCTCAGAATTGGCCCAGCGGGTGAGAGCATTTGTGTCCCGTGTGAATGTGCACCAAGGTGACAATCAGGTGCACAACTGGCCTGGCTCCCTGGGTGACGGCCATCCTATTGCTCCGGCCTCCCCGGGGCATGCAGACAGCTCACAAGCAAAGCAGCAGAGGAACATGAACTAGCAACAGAAACCCCACGTCTTTCACGCCAACGTGGCCACCACCTCTGCTCAGGGCCTGACCCTGTGCTTGTGCTTCGTGTCAAACCTCGAGGGGCCCAGCTCACTCTCAGCTTCCCAGGGACTGGGAAGCCCCTCAATGCCCTGTAGTGAATACCTTTCTGCTTGACATAGTTTTGGTTTCCGGCACTGAACTCTCGCAGAAATAGGTTGTTGAGAGGACTGAGTAAGACGGCGATGAGAATGCTCCAGGCACCGTGCCTGGCACGTGCTAAGTGCTCTCTAAATGGGAGCTAAAAATGTGCATAACAATTGCTTGTAGATTAATCTGACTTGACTGAATGTCTCTACCCTATTCCCCTTTACTTAGTAGCAGGAAGATCAAGTGCCTCTTTATAAGGAATAACCTCCCCATTCCATCTAAGGATTATGTTTTGACCCAAAGTGCAGAGGAGTTTTCCAAGGAACTGCCCGGGCCTAGCAGCCTACCTTTCTCCCGCTGAGCGTGTACACCTGCTTCACGGGGAAGTGCAGAACACCTGAGGCTTTGCTGAGAAAGGCCGCCAGGTTCCGAGTGTCTCTGGGACTGAGAACCAGCAGCTGCTGGGATCTAGGGTCCCCGTTCTTAACCAGCAGGATCCTCCTTGGGGCTTTGGGACCCTTCGAGGAGGAGGATGTTCCTGGTGCCTCCGGCTGGCCTTCAAACTCCCGCGACTGCTGAGCAGACGGGCTTCTCCCCTGTGGCCGGCCCGGCCCACCGGGGGTCTTGGGGGGCTTCTTATCGGAGCAGAGGTAGTAGCCGCCATCCTCCAGCTGCTCCAGAGCGCTGAGGCCATGCAGGCCCCGGGGCGTGGTGACGGAGCGCACCCCGAAGGACAGAGGCACGCGCTGGGAGAGCTCGTCCATCAGGGCGCTGAAGGTCTTGAAGGCGCGCTGGTGAACCGCCAGGCGCACCCCGGCAAAGCGGGGGTCCCCTCGCTTGAGGAAGGTTATCTTCTTGGCTGGCGTGACCTGGGTGACAGACGGGGTGCAAGCCACAGAGGGCAGGAGGCACTCGCGGTGGCTCGGGGCCTGGGCTTCCCTCGGGGTGCTGTTCATGGTGTGGCGGCCCGGGGGGCTGGAACAGGTCAAGGGGAGAAGGCGGTCAGTGCAGCTTACGGGGTTTGCACTTCCTGCCTCTCCCCTTCTTTGCAGAGGGGCCTCCTGCTCACCCCCCTGGGCAGAGGCAGGCAGACCCATTCGGATGGAGAGGAGGAAGGTCTGGCATCAGCCACATCTGAGTTCAAACCCCAGCCTCACCACGGACTCCCTGTGTGGCCCCGCAGGCGAATGGTGTAGCTGGGTCTCGGGGGCCCCGTCTGTAAAACGCAGCTGCAGTTGCTGTGCGTGGTGGCTGTAACAAGGAAGGGGTTTCGCATAGAAAGCACCTGGCACAGAGCAAGTATCGACCAATCTCCACTCCCTTCCTTCCTCCTGCTGCCCCTCTTACCCTGGCCTGCCAGCCCTGAACCCCCTTGAACAGCACTTTAGTGTCACAGTTTCCCTCCTAAGGAGGTGGGTAAAGAGAGGACCTTGAAACCCAGAGGCAAGAGCGCCGGGCAGGGGCCCAGGCGGCCTGGCAGCAGCCCCCTCTCCCGGGGTCTTCCTGTGTGACCCTGGGGGACTCCCGCCTCTCTGGACTCACACCTTCCAGCTGTCAGGTGAGAGGGCTGGAGCAGAAGGCGTGGGTCCCCAACCCCTCAGGGACAGGGTGCGGACAAGGACACTTGGAGCACGGTGTCTCTGACCTGCCACCACTGACGCTGTGTGTTTTCATCACTACATGTTGATGTTTGCTTTAATATAAAATGATGCCGCCTCTCACATTGCCCCGAAGGCTTTGCAAGGTGCATAACGAGAGTTGACTATCCCGGCCGCGGCCGCCACCTTGGGAGATGGAGGCACAGACCTGCCGCCCCCGCCTTCTCCTGCTCCCACTGCCCATGCCTGGAGCCCGTGGCCTCACCCAGGACTCTGCACAGGCCTCCCCGTGCTCTTCCTGGCCCAGGTGGCCACGCCCTGTCCTGTGCACCTGCGGCCCAGCTGTCCTGAAACCCGGCTTGCACCCGGACGTCTCCTGTGCTCCAAAACCTTCAAGAGGTTCCCCAGCGTCTGCAGAAAAGCCCAGGCGCTTTATCCTGCAGTTCAACCACTTCTCCCACTTGTCCCAGCCGCCCCCTCCAGCCTCCCCTCCTGCTTCTTCCCTGCATGAAAATGCCCCCATCCACTTGGGCGGCCTGGCTCCGAGGTGCTGCCATCAAGCTGGCCCTGTCCCACGGCACCCTGCCCTGGCTTTCCTCCTCTGTGGGGCCTCCCCTGGCTGTCCGAGCCCGGGCAGCCCCCACTTCAGTGAAGCTTCCCCAGCAGGTCCTTCCTCCTGGCCTGCCCCACCCAGGCCCGGGAGGCAGGACCTACCACCCTCCCCAGGGCACCGGCCTGGCACAGTGCGGGGCTCCGGAAATACACTCTGACCAGCAATGCTGCTATGTCACAGGGGCTTCTACCAGGGCCAGGCCTGGCAAAGGCTGGGGGCTGAGCAATGACATCAGTTGAGGTGTCGCCCCAGCTCACAGGGGGTTCAGAACCATAAGGGACCCTTGTTAACACGCACCCACAGGTAACGGCGTCTTCCCTCGTGCCCAGGTGTGGGTTCTGGTCTCCTTTCCCTCCTTCTTCTCCGTTTGTCCCCATTTGTCCAAAGGGAATGAACGATTGTCTCATTTTCAAAATTGTGCTGCACAAAAAGACCTTGTAATCCTCTCTCATCTCTGGCACCAGTTTTATAATTAGCTGTTCAACCTCCTCCCTCCCAACTAATCCCCTGAAGCTGCTCTTCCTAGACCTCAGCTGACGTCCCTGCAGGGCCAGAAGCAGTTCGTCCCCCGAGTGCCCTGGGGGCTGGCCCTTCCTCCACCTCAGTTTTCAATTTCACTTGCAGCTGTGAGCAACCGTGTGGCCCTCGCTGAGGGTCTGAGAAGGAAGGAAGCACCACCTTGTCCCAGGTGTCACTGTGTCCCCAGCATCACCATGTCCCCAGTGTCACCATGTCCCCCAGCAAACCCACTGCCTCCCAGGGCTTCTGCCCCTGCATCTCCTCCTGTGCAGGGGGCACCTCTTGGATGCCCAGGACAGCAGCTTCGAGGACGTTGCGGGGCAGGCAGGAGCCACCTGGTGTGAAGGCAAAGCCATCTGTGCCCCCAGGCTCAGGCCAGAGCAGAACATCACGACACACACTCTGCTGGCTGGCGGCCCCTTTTCCCTGGCTGCTGGGTCTCCCCAGCTTGTCCAGTGGACAGCAGGGGACACCTGCCCCATCCCTGCATCCCAGACGGGCCTTCAGAAGCCAAACGAAGGATCAACACTCAGTGGACACATCAAGTTGCATACATAGTTTTATCCCTTCTGTTTTCCTCCTTTAAAAGTCATGAGGTTTCTCTCTCTCCAAGCAGCAGCAGGAGAAGACTGGACCCTTTTAACCAGACAAGCAAGGTGGACAGCCGGCCTGGCCCAGAGAGAGGGTGCCCAGGAACCCCGGAGCTCCCCGACCACGTCATGGGCCAGGACGGCCACGTGATCGCAGAAGCCCCCACCCTGTAGGGAGAAGACAGGTCCTGCTCACTGCTCGCCTGGGGCACGAGGCCAGCAGGGAGGGTGTCAGGCAGTGGAGGAGGCTGAGCACTGGGTGCCAGGGATTGCTGGAGAGAGAGGGAAGAGAAGGGAGCAGAGCTGCAGGGCGCTGGCCGGGGTCTGGTCCCCAGCGGGGCACAGGGGGACGGAGGGACATCTAGACAAGGAGCGAGAGCTCCAAGGGCAGAGGGCCTTTGCCCGGCCAAGCCCCATCCTGAGCTCCAAAGTAGCCCCCAACCCGGCTCCCCCCTTCTCCTGCACAAGGGGCAGGGGAGGCCCCGGCATGGGCGTTTAGCTTCCTGAGCCTCCTGGGTGCCCCTGGGGTCCGGCTGGGAAGCGGTGGTGGGTGTCTTGGTGAACACAGAGACTGGGGCCCCACCACTGGCGCTGAATGGGTCCCAGCAGGCCCAGCAAGCCCCACCGGTCAGAGCCAGGGAGGCTGAGTCGGCAGCGGGGAGGGGAGGATGCCGGGGATTTCGGGAGGAAGCCGGGAAAGAAAGCGGAGGCGGCCTTCCCGGTGGGGGCGGGGAGCAGGGAAAACAGATTAGGGGGCAAAGGGAGAAAAAATAGAAGTCACAGGAAATGCTCAGAAAAGGTGACAGCCCGATGGAGGAGGAATCGGCAGGGTGGGCCTGAGGGGCGGAAGCAGTTTGGTCACAGACCGGGAAGTGGCAGGCCAGGGAGGGCGGGGATTCAGGAAGCAGGACTGGGGGGCAGGCGGGGCTCGCAGGAGGGAAGACAGCCAGAGGCAGTGACACCAAAGCCAGCCCTGCCGAGGACGGGCAGCTGGGGAGCAGGGCTGGTCAATGTCCCGATGTCCCCACCGGCACAGGGTCTACACACGCCGGGTGGGGTCAGGCAGCCGTTTTCAACACCACCTCCCAGAGACTCGAATTTGCCACGGGTTGTAAGAGCACCAATATTTTATGAACTGATAAGAAAGAAAAGAACAGTGACAGACTGAGACAAAGACAGGCCATTAATGGCAAGATGCAGCTCGAGTTCAAAGATATTAAAACATTAGAAAAAGCCCCAAACCCTCACGTATGACAGCGCACACAAGATGACAAAAAGCCAAGCACACGTGGCACGCATAGTCACGATAGGGCCACGGCACTTCATCAAGCGTGACTGCCATTGATTTCGGGCGCTGACAATGTCGGGAAGCCAGGCCGCTCCAGCCCGACGGTGGGGTCCGGGAATGTGACTCGGGGTGGGGTGGGGGGAAGGAGGGGCCGTGACGAGATGCCACTTCGCACCCATTAGAACGGCTCCTACGAAAACCAAAAGCAGAAAACAAGTGTTGGCGTGGATGAGGAGGGATTGGAACATGGCGGCTGGGAATGGAGCATGACGTAGCCGCTGTGGAAAACAGCACGGGGGGTCCCCAGAAAGCGAACCACAGAACTGCCACGTGACCCAGCAACCCCGCTTCCGGTGTCTCTCCAAGAGAACTGAACGCAGGGCTCAAAGCGACGTCTGCACACCCACGTCCACGGCAGCCAAAGGGTGGAAACAAGCCAGGTGTCCACCCGCGACGAGAGGACAAACAAAATGTGATCAATACAAACGACGGAGGATTATTCTGTTGGAAAGGGGGGACATTTTGACACTCGCTACAACACAAGTGAACCTTGAGAACATCGTGCTCAGTGAAATAAGCCAGTCACAAAAAGTCAAACGCTGCATGAGTCCCCTTCTATGAGGCGTCTCCAGTGGTCAAGTTCAGAGACAGCAGCATTGCAGGGATGGGGACGCAGTGTCTAATGGGTGCAGAGTTTCACCTCGGGGAGACGACAAGGCTCTAGGGATGGATGGTCACGTAACAACGTGGCTGCACTTCGTGCCACGGAACTGTGCACTCAAAGATGGTTAGGATGGTAAATTGCATGTTATGTGTATTTTACCAAAAACAAAAATATAAAATAAAATAATACAAAAAATTTAAAAGAAGCGGGTGGGGTGAATTGCCTTTTCAGAAAGGCAGCTTGGGGGAGACGTCTTCCCTAAGCCAGCTGCTACACGGGCGAGGGTTTAGGAACACGTGACACTGCTCCACACACAGGACAGGTGCGCGCTGGTGCCGAGTGCTGGGTTGGGCAGAGAATGGCAGAACGCGTGGGGAGAGAGGGTTTGATGAGAGTGGCACTTTCCATTAACAGGCATAAAGCCACCCAGCAGCGAATAGCGGTCACCTGCTCCGTGCCAGCTAGATGTTCAGCTGGTCGCAGAGAACGAAGCACGCCTGGCGGCTCCGGCTCATGCCTCTCTGGCTCACGCCTCACGGAATCCATAATCCAGAAAGAAGACAGGACTTCCGAGCCGAGTCCTCACCCCTCGGCACATGAGTGCCCCGGCTGCTTCTGGCTCTGCCAGTAACTAGCTGGTGGCTTTGGGCAAGTTATTTGACTTCTCTGTGCTGCTGCTACCTTAACCATAAAACAAAGGTGGTGAACCACAGGACTGCTGAGGGTACACTCGGGGTTTGTAGGAAAACATAGCACGTGAGGCTGTGCTATCAATGACAGCCCTTGAGGCGGGGAGCCCTCAGTTTATCAAAGGCATTCATTCTTGAAATTGTCCAATACTCCTTCCCCTTTCAAAACTACGGCGAAAACCACGAACAACACCAACGCCCCTGGTGAAAAATGAGCACATTCCCATATGCACCAAATACTGCACGTGATTTCTGGGGACACGAGCCTCTGCAGCTCAGCCATAGAGGCCCCCCCCACCCCCGGCGATCCACGGAGCCCAGGTTAAGAACCTTTGATCTGCTCCTTGGAGATGAGGACGCCGGGGGGAGGACGGATAATATGGGGGGTGCCAATGGCGCTCTGGGCCGGCCGTGGGGCCCTGAGGGTGCGACTGAGAGAAGAAAAGAAATCATGTTTGTGAACACAGACTCTCTGGTTCGTCCTGTAGTCACGGGCAACAGTTCTCCCAGTGACGGTTCCTGTTCCGTCTGGTAATGAAGGAAGGACACATCTGTGACAAGTCAGAAAAACAGACTCCGGACTGCAAGGAACCTGATACTGACATGGGAAGTAGAATCCTTGGAAACTGTCAAAAAACAAAACACAAGCCAGTGCTAGAGTACCTTCCTGCCCCCCGCCCCCCGCCCCCAGCACGCACACGCACACACACACACACACACACACACGCACACGCGTGTGTGCTAATGTTCTCTAGACAGCTTATCAGCAAGGGAAGTAGGTTAATGAGACAGCCTGGATTCACAGGCTTACGGTGCAAAGCGGGATGTGCCGCCTGGTCCGAGCGCCCTGAAGGCAGGAAGTGGGTCTGGTTGGTCTCTGTCCCTTCTGCTTGGCACATGGTCAGTGCTTGACACAGGTTTGCACAATAACCGTTGACAATTGGGGAACCATGCGATGGTAAGAATGGGGTCAGAAGTCAAGTCAGCAAGGAGTAGGATGGTATTATAATAAAACAGGGCAAGGGCAGAACACACTCTTGCCTGACCCTAGGCCAAGTGCACGGAGGAAGCAGATAAACGGCCAACAAGGGACTGGGACGTGCTCAGACAGGGCACACCCTGGGCTGCCTGTGGCCCTGAGCAGCTGAGAAAGCTACTAAGGGGGCCTGGGGTCCAACAAACAATTGCAGGTGGGTGGAGCCAAGGATGTCAGATGCAAAAGCAAACGGGCAGGAACGGGGAGAAGCCGGAGAGGAGGGAGGGACCAGATTTCTCTGGGGCGGCCCTGGAGGCAGAGCGGGGAGTTAGGAATGGCCAGGACCTTCCCAGGACACTGAGGCAGATCTCGGCTCAACTTTAAACAACTGGAGTGGTCCCACACTGTCTTGGGCTGTTGCATCACAAATCGAATCCGGTTGCCAGCAACAGATACCCTCCCAGCCAAATGACTTAACCCAGCCAGAGAGTTACTTTCCTCCCACTTAGAAGTCTAGAGATAGATGCTCCCACACCAGTGTGGAGGCTCCATTCCTCCGGCTCCCCCTGTCTCTCCGCCCTGTGTCTTTCTCTCTCGTTCCCTCCCCAGACTCCTCACAGTCACAAGACGGCTGCCGTGGGTCCTGCAGTTTGACCCATGTCCCATTCCGCCTGGCATTAGTGGTCTATCCCCAGTCTCTGTGCTCACCAAGAGCAGCTACCCTCCCCTCCTGTGTGGTCCTGTCCACACCGCATGGGCGTTGAGGTGGCTCAGGAAATGTCAGTGCCTCCTCCAACCCATTCTGTCTTAACATACCTTGACGAGGCCCCACCTGAGGGGGAGGCTGGCTGGTGACGGTGGGGGCCTCTTTAGAGCTCCGTCGTGGGGCCTGGCTAGGCAAAAGCCCCTGCCCTTGGAGAGTGTCTCACCTGCCTAAATGTCCCCGGTGCTCCCCACCTGGCCCCCAGCTGGGAGTGGAGTGGAGCTGCCTCCTCCAGCTCTGGCCTTTCTTCTCTCCGTCCACATTCCAGGCGGGAGGAAGGGAGGGCAAAGGCTGGCTGAGTCGGCCCCCTCTGCAGCTGACCTGACCCCTCCGTCTAACAACTCCTGCCTCTGCCCCACTGCAGACCCTGGTTCCAGGACTGTCCCTACCTGCACAGGATGCCAAGACATGGGAGGGACGGCAGGGGTGCCCCTCTTGGCCGTGGTTGGCATTCAAATGAAGAAAAGAGAAACCGGTGTAAGTTTGAGAGCTACAAAGGACAGATTGAGGGAAAACATCAAGACCAATTCCGGGCCTGGAGGGCTTTGCTTTCGTGTTCTGATTCCCAGTGGAGGAAGCCGGGTCGCAGGGCAGCTGGGGTCAGGGAAGGGAGCTTTGCAGCACTGGGCAGGCAGCTCCACCACAGGCTCCCCTCGCTGTGTGACCTCGGGCAAAGCACTCACCCTTTCTGGGCCTTGGGTTTCTGTTAGTAAAATGACTTCAAAGTTCACTTCTCAGAAAAAAATATTTTTTCAAGCAATTTTTTAGTATATCAAGTATTTTTCATATTCCTTTTCATTTAAAGCTCCCCGAGTAATTCTCAGCCAGCGTGGAAACCCACTGAGCGAGAACAGGACACAGTTGGATGGCGACGGCGTGCTGGCCCATGTGACATGGAGCCCCCGCACACGGAGGTTCATAAAGGAGACTGGTCACGGCAGCTGCAGAACTTGCAGGCGCACAGCGAATGCCTGGCCCTCAGGAGCCGAGGGGTCCCCGGGCTCCACAGAGCAGCTGCTGCCGTCGGGAACCTGGGTCGACTTGAGAGCAGGGCATGGTGTCGTGGAAGTGATCACCCAAGATCAACCCACAGGGTGTTTCCGAGGCCTGTGGGGAGGGACACCCACGTGGGGATGTTGTCATGGCAACTGCACTTATGCCCCCCCATCGCGCACACACACACGGGGGAGGGGTACCTCTTTACAATACACAATGACATGTGCAAAGCTCCTTCCCATTTACAAAGCGATTATGTACATACGTAAATATTATCTCAACTGGCCGCACAATTGCCTAGAGGACGGGGGGCCGGGAAACCCCACGGAACAAAGGAGCAATCCCAGCTTGGCACTGCTCCAGGGTCTGTCCCTGCCACCCACCCTCCGCTTCCGAGATGGCAGAGGCGAGGCTGGAGCTGGTTTGCAGACTGACCGCGGTTCTCTCCCCCAGCGCGGCCTCGATGCCTCCAGGAGGGCCGGTTGAAGGCAGGAGAGAAGCAGCCCTTTCCCAATGGGAGGAAAGCCGGGGACAGTGGGCCCTTCGAGGTTCTGCCCGTGCGGGAGAAGCGGCCGGGGCGAGTGCCGGACTCAAAAACAGGAAGGGGGAAGCCAGCCCAGCGCAGATCTGGGACCGATCCAGGGGAGCAGAGTGAATAACTCCCGACCGCTTTCTCTGACACTTACAGTGGCCCTGGGAGCAGAGCCCCCAGCAGAGCCGTGCATTTCCTTGAGAATGTTTTTGCCATTTGGTCACACGGCGGGTGGTGGCGGGGGAGGGAGCCTGCGCGGGGCCACCGGAGGACAGGTCGGTCCGCGGAGGAAGGAAAGAGCACAGAGAGGGGTGGAGGCAGGGATGTCACCTTCTCACAGTCCTGTCTCTGGTCCTAAGGCAACCTGGAGGGACCCCGGGGTGCAGGAACCGTGGGAGAGCCCTATTTTCCCGGCTCAGATTTAGTCACGACCGGGTACTCCTCGACTCTGTGGCCCTTCACTGGGATGGAGAAAGAGTGTTGGAGGACGTCCTGCTTCACCCTTTTCTCCTCCCGGAAGTGGGTGGAAGCGGTTGGTCTGAGATGATGGAGAAGCAGCAACATTCACACAGTAGGACGTCAACAAAGACCGGCTCTCTCTTCCAGTTTAACGTGGGCGAACAGTCAGCTGCTGCCCGGACAGTGCAATGTGTTGATTTGTGCAGCTTTCTCCCCCTAAGTTTCGGGGGGCTGCCCCATCTCATCCTGATTGTCTCTTCCCCCCAAGCACCTGCAGCTCTGCACCTCTGCTCCCCTCATCCTCACCCTGACTCACAGCCCGCACCGCTGTCGTGTGTGCACACAGCTTACTTCTCCTACGGGGGTGAGCACTAGCCACAGAGCTGGGGCTCCCCGTGCATGGCACAGGGCACCTTGCAGGTGCTCAGGAAATGTTTGTTGAGCGACTGAATGAGCGAATGGATGAACATTCATGGGCCACAATGGTCATCTGGTTCTCACTCTGAGGTTGACCGGACAGAGGGTCGATGAGGGCAGTGCGAGGAGTTTAAAGCGTTTGGGGACCCCTTGACAGCTCTGACATTATTTGAAGACAAGAATGACCTACCCTGTTGAGACCACTCAGCCCACCAGTCAGGGTCGTCAATTTCTTCTCACCCCTCCCCGGGCTGAGGCTGGACGTGCTTCTCTGCCGTGCTGGGCTGGGGGCCCCAGAGGCTGGAAGTGCCTGACAAGTACTGCGTGCCCAACAAGCATCCACCAAGGGACAGTGATGCGCCCAGGAGATGGCAACGGTGTGGAGCTGTCACCATGTCTGTGCCAGGGGGGAGGGGCAGCAACACTGCCCAGTGGGGGCCGGGGCTACGGAGCAGCCACCCGATGACCTTGAGCAGAGGAGGGCTGGCACCACCACAGCTGTGGCCTGGCCGGGGACAGGGAAGCAAAGACGCTGACCCCACTCTCCTCCTCCCCTCGGATGTCCCCCTGGTGGTTCCTTTGGCCAAACCCAACCAGAAACCAGAGGGCAGGGGTGCAGGTGAGGCTATACAGAGGTCAAACTCCTAGGTCAAAGGGCAGAGAACAGACCTGGAGGGGCAGGTGGAGGCTGAACAAGCCACACCCCCCAGATCACATCAGCCCCGCCAGAGAAAGCCCTCGGCGGGCACAAGTGACCCCCCTCCGGACCTGGCGTGCGCTTCAGCTGCATGAACCCCTCCCTGCCCCTGTCAGGTGCCAGGCACCAGGGGGCCCAGGGGGCCACAAGCCTGCCCAGAGGATGCACCATCCTAGGATAGGCAAAACGACAGGTGCCCGGTGCACGTCTACTTGAGTCTGGCTTCACCCCAGAGCACCAGGAGACGCTCCAAACCTCCAGCGTGTGACCCGGGTTACCCTGGAGAGTTCTCCAGACCTATTGTAAGATCATATGAACTTCAGCAGCCACTGAGTCGGGACGGGTGGCTGCTTACAAGGCATCGTCATGTTGTTGTGTCTAATCCCCACATAGTCCTGTGAGGGATGCAGGGACGACATCTCTCTCCATCCCCCTCGAGTTTCTTCAGATGAGAAAACCCGTCAACTACTGCGAGGGAAATCCAGGCTTCATGGTTCTAGAGACCCTGTCCCCTCTCTCTCTGCCTGCAGAGAAGGGTGGCTGAGGGCCTGACCAGGTGCCCAAATTCACCTGCTCCTTAGCTGCTGGGCAGGGTGCAGAGGGTCAGGCTGGACCACACCACAGCTGTCTGAGCAGGCAGAGAAGTGATGGGCCACGAGGCCAGTGGAGTTCTCACACCACATGGCTGGTGGAATAAGAGTCCCCTGGCTCCTCTCTGACACCCTTACTCACTCACATGGGCTCAACCACACATCTACCACTCTCTTCTGCAAACTGGCCGATACTCCTGCTCTCCCAGGGTCCAAGCAGGAGCAGCCACCAGGGCCGCGGGCAAGGCTTTCTGAAGCCTATGGGCTGCCCTTCTGTGACGTGCAAAGTTGGGGAGATCAACACAAAGACGGCAAAACGGCCAAAGCGTGGAAGGTGGGGGCTGGGTCTGGTATCGCTGCCCGGGAAGAACTTAGCTGCCGAGGCCGTCCGGGCTGCCCCCAGCGTTACTGGCCCTGCTGGGTGCCGCTTGCTGGGGCTGCAGGAGGCTCTGGGCTTGGCAGGGCAGCTGGCAGGAGAGAGCCGGTCCTTCAGGCTCCTGCTGGGTTAGAAGGCCATCCAAAGGGCTGGGGACCACCCGCTGGAACTGAGTCTACAGGCGCAGGGACAGCTCTGCCGTTGCTGCTACACTAGCATTGCTAGAGCCACCACGCAGAACCCACGGGGCCGGGGACCCCAGCCCACCCGTGGGCAGAGGAAACCCATCCCCAGGCATTCCAGCTCTTCCACCCAGCCCCACCTGGGGTCTCTTCTCCTCAAGGGATACCACGAGTCAGCAGGTGCTGGAAGACCCCCAAGGTCGGGCCCAGCATTGAGCTGCGGCCAGAGCCACCCCCACGGAAGAGGCTGGCATGGGCCAGAGAGCACCGGGTGCTCTGAGGGCGCTGGGAGATGGCACTGGGACTTCTGCCACTGAGTCCCTCCCTTATTCAACAACTCTGTGACAGCTTGCCTTCTGCAAGGCACCTCGGTGTTATTTTGGTGTGGATGGGTTGCTTCATCTCTCTGGGCCTCAGTTTCCACATCTGTAAAGCAAGTAATTTAGACTCAACCACGCTCATGGGTCCTGCGTTGCTCACGCTTCCTGAGTCTAGAACAAGCGCTCCCGGGCGCCCCCTGTCTCGGTCTTGAAGAAGGGTTCTGGGGGCACCCGGGCAGGTGAGCCTTGCCCTGCCCAGCAGGAATGTGTCAGCCTGGCACGGGAAGCAGGTTTGGAAGCAGCCAGGCCCCCTCTGCCTGCCTGTGGCAGCTGTGCGACCTCGGAGAAATGAATCTCTCTGAGCCTGAGGCTCTCTGAGCCTGGTCACCGTCCTCCGCAGGATGGAGACCTCGCACCTGCCCACGTCCTGCGCAGCGACGGCTCCTTCCTGCCCTGAACGGCGTCTCGGGCCGGCCCAGAGGCGCTGCCTCCCCGCAGCCCCCTCGGATGAAAGGCGCGGGCGGCAGGAAGGACTGTTGGAACCGCGGTCAGCTTCCTCCTTTTGTCTCGGGCATTATAAACAAGCTATTCCCCAAAGCCACATCTGATAATCCAGCTGCAGGTCGGCGGTCAGGCAATCAGACAGGCTCTCAGCCGGGATTGGGTCGTGCCCGGCCCGGCCTCTTGCCCGCGGCAGGTCGGAAGCGCCGCCCGCCTGGCCAGCACCGGGGACGCCTGGGCTCTGACGCCCCTGGGGAGCTGCCCGTCCCCCAGGGGAGCTGCAGTGACCAGGACAAGGGTCAGCCTCTCCACGCCTGTGACAGCTCCCAGGTCCGGCCTTCACCGAGCTGAGGCCGACGCTCTCTGCAGTGCACAGAGCACCCCCACCCGCTGCCCTGGTGGCAGCACCCTGGTGAGGGACAGAGACAGGTAGAGCATGCAGAGGAAAGGGCAGGAGGCCCGCAGAGTGGGTGAGGAGAGCTGAGCCCTCCTGGTCACACTGGGCACCCCCTTGCTCCAGAGTAGAGCACGTGACCTCCTCAGCATCGACCTCACACACCCAAATTAAGCCAATTAGGCAAAAAATGTAATGAGCACCCACTGTGTGTGACATTATACAGAGGCCAGAAGAATCCTCTAAGCCTTTTCTGGCATTAAATGAAGGAATAAACGTAGCAATAAAAATTATAGTTAAAAGCCAGGCGTGGTGGTGCAAACCTGTAGGCCCCAGCTACTTGGGAGGCTGGGGTGGGAGGATTGCTCCAGTCCAGGAGGACAACATAGCAAGACCCCATCTCTAATACATAAATTAAAAAATGAATAAAAATTTAAAAATATATAGTTAGAAGAACTCCCCATTTACAGTTAATCTACGTGACACACACTGGATGCTCTAGTTAACTGTAGCTCAGCTGAGCTTTCCTGCAAAGAAAGAGTTAACGGAGCTGGTGGTGGTGGTAACTTATGGCCCACATAGGAGTTTACCTCCCTAGGTTGGTTGAGTCAGGAGGGGAAAGAGAGGGGGGAAGTAGGAAGAGAGAGAGGAAAATGGATTAGTTTCAAGATCAAAAGATGCTCAGAGATCCGAAAGGAAACACAAACCCCGGGGGTGGGGGGATTCTCAGGGCTCTGTATCCTCCTGATCAGGAGCTAGTTCTGGGGACGGCCCCACCCTCCCGCCCGCAGCCCCGGGCCTGCGTCCCCTCTGCAAGGACAGCGGGTGGGCGAGGGCACCGGCCCCAGGGGCTGGGGGCCTGCGGGGCCAGGGCCGCTGGGGAGGGACAGCCACGGTCTGGGGAAGCGTGTCCTATGCCCAGGCCAGAAAACACCTGCTTTGTCTACACCTTCTCAGACTTATCTCAGTAGTTGGTTAGTCTCAGGCACGGCCTGTGTGGACCACACGTGTGAACACAGCAACGTCGGCTCCGTTTGCCCGTGCAAATAAAACACCTTCAAACCCGCTTCTGCATGCCCTGTGATTCCCAGCGATTGTAGCCAAATAGTAAAACAGTTCGGTCAGCCGCTGATGACAAAAGTACAAACAGAAGCACGAAATAGCAGATGCCCGTGGATGCCGGGGACCCAAGCAGGAATTCGAGAGTTTCACGTCGGGGGAGAAAGATTAAAGGAAGAATTGCAATAATTCATTCCCTTGATTTTTTTTTCCCCTCACAAAATTAAATAAAAATTTCCCCTCATGTTGACCGAGGGTTAGAATCGCCAGGACAGAGCGAGGACAAACCAGGGCCAGACAGAAGGGCACAGGCGGAGCCTATTAGCTGCTCTCGGATTAGCGGAGCGGCCGCAGCTGCATAGTGGGGCGGGAAAGCACACGTCACCTCCGCTGGGGACCTTTGCTGGCCTCAGTCCTGGTCCTCCCAACCCCACAGTGAGTGGGAAAGGCTCGTGCATCAGAAAGAGGGAGACGACACAGAGGTGTGTATAACCCCGCAGTGTGGGTCATGTGACCTACCCTAAGCATGTTAACTGTCCCAACTCCTTCCCTTCCCTTCGATTCTAGCTGGGTTTAAAAAAACTTTTTTTAAAATATAATGATGGTGTCTCTTTGATCCTAACAGCAAGCTGAGCTGTGCCACCAGGCAGCCCAGCTTTATTTGGGTGACACACGGATTGTTTTTGCACCCAGGGGCCTCGGGACTAGTTGCTCAGTTACTTCAGTGGGAGAGAAGAAGAAAGGGGGCTTCCATAGACATAAGCCTCGCTCTGACGAAACTGTGATAAACTTTTTTTTTTAAAGTACAAAAAATAAATAGAATCTTAAGGGCCAGGTCAGAGAGGTTTTCTATTTATTTATTTATGTATATTTTAAGAGACAGGGTCTCACTCTGCTGCTCAGGCTAGAGTGCAGTGGCGTGATCGAAGCTCACTGCAGCCTCGAACTCTGGGCTCAAGCCATCCTCCTGCCTCAGCCTCCCGAGTAGCTGTGACTACAGGTGCACACCACCACGCCCGTTTTTTTCTTCCTTGTTTGAATGCAGAGCTTCAAACAAGGCACAATGAAGCTTAGAGTCACCCAGGCTTAGGACAAATTTTGGTTTTTTCCCACTTATTAGTTATGTAATTTTAGATAAATTAACTAGGAACCCAAGCCTCAGTTTCTTCATCTAAAAAAGAAAATAATAACATCCCAAGTTCTATCGTGAGGACGTGTACTGGACAATGCCAGGTACACGGTGGGTTCTCAGCACTGGGTCCTCCCCTCTTGTGGTCACTCCTAACCCAGCGTCTTCCTGGCACGGCTGATCTGCCATGAGCTGCCTGCAGACTGGGGGGTCGGGGAGGAGAGGTACATGCTCATCTTCCCGGAAAGGAGGGAAACGCAGTTACAGCAATGTCCTGGGGGAAAACAGAAAGCAAGAAGGCTGTCTTCCCATCTGTCTCTTTTGCCAGGTACAAAGAGTCTGGGAAGAGCTGCAATGTGATCTTTCCTGCCTGGAGATGGAAGCCGGTCCCTGCACCGGGAAAGAGAAGATCCTGGCGTGGCCACAGGCTCACGCGGGCACGGGACAAACGCTCCCTCCTTGCCGGGGGCACACGGCTGCCTCTCACCTCGGCAGGTGCAGGTGTGGCACGGCCTCCAGTCCCAGAAGCACGTTGACAGAGCCATGGAAACCCACACAGTGGGAGGAACCGAATGTCACAGGAGACTGAGGATGAGACAGTAAAACTGGGCGCCCCCCCCTGTAGCTCTTGGCTCATCGGGTCACCCCCACCCCCTGGACCTCAGCTTTTTTATCCTTTTCCATCAATGAAACAAAAACAAACCCCCACCTCTTTCAGGTTTTCCCCGGGGATGCCACGAACCCGGCGCCCAGGAGGAGTCCTGAATCGGCAGCGGCAGTCATCATGCCGGCCCCACGTGGCACCCACCCGGGCCACCCTGAGAGGGTCCCACGTAACTCCCCTCTAACATCGTCCCAGTGCCCCCGGGGGCTGCAATGACACCACCTTACTGCCCTGCACAGCTGCAGGGCCTGCGGTTGGAGGGAAGGTGAGCAACGCAGCCAAGTAGCCACCTGGCTTCTGCAGCACTAACAGCCAGTCTGCCAGATTTTTTCAACATGACCCCATACAACTGGGGTGACCCCACTCACTGACCCCCCAGATTTCTATAATGCTTCAAATTCTTTGGAAAATGAGGATATCAATAGGGAAAAAATAAAAATTCAAAACAATGTCTATGAGTCCTCTAAAGCAGAGGCTGCCAAACTTCAGTCTGCAGCTGCTCCTAGATGCTAATCACGGGGGTTTGGTGAACAGCACAGATTTTCCAAACACGGCCCCACGAGCAGAGCGGCCCTCAGTGACCACCCAGGTGATCCGGGAGCCCCTCCAGGCTGGACCGTCCCGGCCTGGGCACCGCCCACCAGGAAGAAGCAAATGGATGCTAAACTAAAAAATAACACTGAACCCCAACCATAAGGATAAATGCTAAGCTCACAGCTGTTGGTCTAAGACTGTAAATCACAAGGCGTATGACACGCCGTCCCGCCCCGTGCAGAGATCTTTCTGTCCATGGCGCTCCACGTACACGACGGCGGGTCCGTAAGAGGATAACGGAGGAGCTGCCTACACAGATGTACCATTTCTTATCTTTTATGTCGTACTTTTACTGTACCTTTTCTATGTTTACAGACACAAATCCCTGCCACTGTGTTGCGATTGCCCGCGGTATTCAGCGACATGCTGTACAGGTGTGTAGCCTGGGAGCACCAGGCTGTCCCGTCCAGCCCAGGTGTGCTGCAGACTGCACCGTCCGGGTCTGTGAGAGTGCACTCCATGTTGTTCACAGCGATGCATTTCTCAGAACGTGTCCCTGTCATTAAGCAATGCTGGACTCTACTATGAATAGAAGACTGTCCTCCGAGGTTGAAGGACATTATTTTAGGGTCAATAAGCACGGACGGCAATATTGTCCACGTCACACAGCACTCAGAACCCCAGCTGATGGTGCGGCTGACAACATGCACATCCATACAGAAGAGCCGAGGGCCTCTTCGGAAACGGATCCGTGACACGTGGTGGCACGGGAGATTACACACGTGGATTATTCCCCGCTCTGCACCAGGCGTTTTATGCATGTGATGTCATCTAAGTTTAAATAATCCTTCCTGCTGGGTACAACCATCCTCGCGTTATCCTAGAGAATCGGGGCTCAGAAAGATTAAATGCCTTGCTCGAGGTTCGCGCAGTTAATGAGTGGTGAAATCGCTCTTCAAACAGAGGTCTGGTTTTCCCCAAATTCGGAATTCTTTTAGCTACTTCACTTTATGATTGATCCTGATGTATTGGGGGGAAAAACCTTTCAAAGCAGCCCAAATCTTAACACCAAGGTCCCACCTGCCGCCGTGAGGGTGGCCTGCTCCCCACTCAGGACCCCCTTGTCCCCTGACCCCGATGCCCACACCACCCCCCTACAAATCCTCCTCAATTCCCTGCTCCTTCCCTGGAGTCAGGAACAGCATCACGCTCATTTTTCTAACTCTCTCTGTGCCCGGTGGAGCTCTGAACAGAGCAGGTGCCCTGCTAATGTCTACTTAAAGCGTCTGCAGACATTCGTGTTGGGGATGCCCCGGTCTTTTGAAATTAGTGTCATTAAAAGGAACCGGTGTCCTCCCAGCATGTCCCTAGTGCCTCAGGCCACTGCTGGACAAATGAACCCTTGGTCTGAGGCAGCGTGAAAACCCTTTGTGTTCCTGTGTGGTTGGATTGTATCAGCCCAGCACCTCCAGCAAGCCGCAGAGCGGTTGCTCAAGAGATACTGTTGACAGACTGATTTATTGACTAATTTATACGACATACTTATCCAATGACACAGGTCTCTTGGAGGGAGTTCAGAGGAAAGCAACCAGGATGATTAAAGGATTGGAAAATGTGTTTTACGGGGGGCGGGGGAGGGTTATAGGGACTGGGGTTATTTAACTTGGAGCAGAGAAGCTGCATGCACAGGCTCTCGGGCTGGAAAGAACTGGAGGCTTGTTTAGTCCAACTGCCTCCAACTCCACCTGGGAAACCAAGGCCCAGGAGCAGGGCGCCTCTCAGCCGGCCAGAGCAGGCCTGTGTCTGTCCCCGCAGTTCCTGGGGTCTGTCCACAGCACTGGGTCTCCCCCTCCCCCCCCCACACGCGCGCGCACACACACACACACATGCAACCCATGCACGCATCCTTGCACCCCCGTTTAAGCGCTAAGCTGCAGAAAATGGCGGCCAACTCTTCTGTTCACCATGACTTGTAAGAGGATTTCTAGAAGATGTTTACGGAACTAAGAGGGTAAATGAAGAGCGACGTGGGCTGCACCGCTCTGGGGGTGTTCTGGCTGGGAGACGCATTTCTGGGCTGTGCTCCTTCTGCAGGGGAGGGTGCTGCTGCCACCCAGGCCTCCCCGCAGCCATGCTGGGAGGCAGCGGCTCTGCCCCTTCCTGGTCACTGAGCAGCAGCTGGGGATGGGGGGCTTCCTCCTCCGTGGAGGGAGCCAGGGGCGCGTTGGTGGCAACGTGTGGCCCCGTGGGAAAGTACAGAGCCAAGGTGCAGGGACAGTTCACCGCAGCCCCGCCGGACCTGGTCGAAGGAACTAGACTCTGCCATGGATCTATGCTCCCACGCAACTCCCCCCAAGCCTCAGTTTCTTCCTCAGTAAACCCGGGACAGGAGATGGGCACTTGCCCAGCCCACCTGGGGAAGGTCACGGCCATAAAAAACTCCCATGGCCAGTTTGATTTTGTGGCCCCCCCCATAACTTAATCTCCTTGTGCCTCAGTTTCTTCTTCTGTAGACACAGGCATGGGATGCTGGCCTTGAGGCCAGGTAGAGAAAATTCGGCGAGGTCATTTACAGGGACCCCAATACCCCTTGGCTCTTCAGAGAAGTTTGGGTCATCTCCAGAAGCCCCCTCCCCAGCTGTCCCCGCCCTGTGGGAGTCACCCCTCCCTCCAGTCCCAGAGCCCGAGGAGGGTCCTCAGGAGGGCTGTGTCCTCCCTGGCTGCAGAGGCTGCCTGTCCACCCTCCGGGTCCAGGCGGGGGAACCAGACAGGCCGTCAGAGCAACATCCTATAAATCAGCGAGCAGGAACCTGAACTCAGCAGCTCCGTGTCTGAACACGACCTACTCCCCAGCGGCCCGGCCTTGCATCACCGCGAGCATCCTGTTCCAGTCGTCCCTCCCAGACTCTCAGGCTGAAATGCCTCCCGCTCTGCTGTGACTTCCCAGAGCCAAGACGCTCTGCCCCTCCGGTGACTCACCCCGAGGGACACAGGCGGCTGCTGACTCACCGTCCTCCAGGGAGCACAAGGGCATGGCGCGGCTCCCCTGAGCCCCTGGCCGCAGGGGGACGTCCAGTGGGGGGACGTCAGGCTGGTATGGATGCCACCTCTCTCCCTGCAGCGGGTCCGGCTCCCGCTGGGCTGCAGGGCTGGCCCACCTCCTCCGGCCTGTCCTCGGGGCTGCTCTCCTTGGTTTGGGAGCCCAGAGCCCCAGTCCGGTGGGCAGGAGCCGAGCCTCCTGGGCTCAAGCAGATGGCCCGTCTTCACTGAGACCCGCCACCCTGGTGGCTCTCCCCAAAAGAGAGCTGGATTAGGCCCGACCCAGGAGGATTAGTGGGGGACGCCATCTGCAGGGAGGATAATTGGCTTAGTGGGGTTACACGCATAGTTCCTGGCCCTCTGCCCAAGGGTACGCTCACCACGACGTTAACACAGCCGGGGGCTGCAGGGAGCCCTCCCAGGGACTCCCACCCTACTCCAGCCTTCTGGGGGGCCCTAACCAGCCTGCACTGGCCGGGGAGTGCCCCGCCCACTCTGGGCACCAGGTAGGAGCCCCACGTCCTGAGTGGCAGACAGCAGGGAAGTGGGGCTGCCTGCTGTCCATCTCCCGGAAGAAAGCAGCAAAGAAAACACGATGACACTGCGTCAGACACGAATTGGACGCCCCAGTCACTCCGTCCGTCAGCTGCTCTCTCTGCCGGGGCTGAATAACCAGTCTCCCCGGGAGGGCTCTTCTTACCCATTTCAGACTACACTGATCTTTTTGGTTTTACATCGGCAACACCTGTTGGGAACTATAGGAACCTGGAATTATCAAACCTACTCTCTGAAGCCTGAACATTTTTACTTTTTTTAGAATATCCGTGTTTCAGCCCAAGGCAGCCAGGAGGAGGGGATGAACTCCGACCTCTCGCCTGGCAGTTTCCTCACTGGAAATAATTAATCAGGTGAAAGGGCCCCGTGGAAATTATTGGGATCGAGGGTGTGTGGCCACCAAGAGGCAGAGGCTCAGCCTGTGTGTGTCCAGTGTCAAACCGATCACTGCACAGACCAAGGCACTTGCGGCTTCACGCAGCAGGTCGGTCCGAATGGCCCCGTGTGCGGGGGCGGGGACCGTGGGGGGAGCCACGCTGTGGGTGAAGGCTGGGCTTGCCCGCGTCATTTTAATAAGTCGGAACAAACATCGTCAAGCCCAGTAGTCATCAGCTGAAGTCCAGATTCCTAACGCAGAGCCCAGGATACGGGCAGCACAAAGACGTTTCAGATGCGTGTATTTGGCTCACATCTATTGTGTGCACTTCATAGGTGCACGGCATTCACGGGTGTGCAATGCGTGCTGGTCCGTCTGGATACACGCATACGCACACAGGGGCGCTACAAACTTTCACTCCCTCTTTTTTCCCCAGGGGAACGCAGGGAAGCATTGCAAGCAAAGGGAAATATAATGGGCTCAGGGTCCACATTTACGAAATAAGGGGAGTGGATTCAGTGGCCTCTCTGTGGGGTGGCCACGTATTTTATCAGCTAAACCCAGTCACTCTGGGCAGGGAAACAGGGCACTATCTATTACATCGGGGCCGCCCCAGGCAGTCGGGGCGCAGGGCCGCCCTCCCTCTAAGAACAGCCATGTGTGAGTGTCTGGGATCCCACGGGTTTCCTGGTCAAATAGCCTTTGTCCTACACAGAACCTACTTCAACTATTCAAAGCTCTAAAAACGTGACCGGAACTTTTCAACCCGAGCCGTGGAGGCCTTTGTATCAATCAGCGCGAGATGCATGACCCAATGTTTCTAAAACACCTACCATGTTCCAGCTGCCGCCTTAGCCAGTATTAAAGACGCAAGGAAATCCCAGAGAGGCTGACATCTCATAGCTACGAGAGAAAAGCCAGTAAACGCTAAATCTCACCCGGCCCCAGAGGCCCCTGCGTGTCTGAGGATTTGCACTATCAACAGCCCCTGCTTTTTGGGGAGAGGCTGCAGCACCCAGCACACACCGGCTGGGCACAGTGACAACCTCCACTGCACCAACATGGGAGTCACTTGCAATGGATGGACCTCAGGACTGGATGAAGTCACTCAAGAATGTGTGGCCAGGAAGGGCAGTGAGGGCCTGAGCGATCGTCACCAGACGGAAGAGGAAGGTGGGCTGGGCAGTGAGCCTTGGTGGGGTCGTGTGGCTGGGGGAGGACTGTGGCTCAGGGTGGCTGAGGTGGCACAGCCGGGGCCTCTCCCAACCCAGCCCTGGGGGAAGCTCTGTGACCCGGGGAGCCAGCGCGCCCAGCCTTCCTCCCCAGGGCTCCAGCAGGGAGCAGGGCAGAGCAGGACTCTCACCAGGTGACGGGAGTGCCAGGGGCTTCCAGGACAGAGAAGGGCAAAACCAGCCTGGAGAGGGAGCCGGACCCCTCCTAATCGTGGCATAGAGGGGCTGGGGCACTAAACCTGGGGACATCCCACTCCAGAAACATGGAGGCATGGATGCCACTGGCCAATGAAGAAGGGGGGTGCAGGCCAGATCCTAACAGGGTGAGGCGGGGGCAGGACATGTAGGATGAGGACGCAGTGGGCATGTGTGCAGGTGTGTGTGTGCATGCGTGTGCATGCATGCGTGTGCTCCTGTGTCTGGGGAAGCCCGGGACCACTCCCTTCCTGAAGGAGGACAGGTTTTCAGGGAGAGGAAGGGGGTGGTGGTCCCTGGGCAGGGGCAGGCAGTGAGGCCCAGAGCCCCACGGGGAGGAGGGGCGGGGAGGAAAGAAGCCCGGGAATGTCCTCGAGAAGCAGGCTTGGTGACCTAACAAAGCCGGCCCGGCCACCCCCAGGGTTCCGGAAACTCTGAGTCAGTCCTGGCCGGGTGTCCTGGCAACTGGATGGGGGCCATGGCACTCTTAACACCCCAGGGAGTGAAAGAAGTCTTCCAGTTTCAGGTGAAGAAAGAGAAACGTGGCTTTTAAAAGGAAGTTGTCTGGGGGTGGGGAGGGGTGAGCTGGAGGGGGCTCGAGGTGGTGCCTGTTCAGGTGACCCTATGGTGGCCGCCATGTCCCAGCACACAGCCTCCGAGGTGTGACAGGAGCGTGGGTCTGAGTTCCAGGCCATTTCTCAGGCCCACAGTGGGGACCGCGGTGCAGCGGAGCCTGCGTGGAGGGACAGAGGGGCTGAGCCCGCCTCCCCGGGGGGCCCTGTGGAAGGGCACAGCAGTGTGGGAGTCGGGGGCTTTGAGACGGGCGCTGCAGGGAAGGCCTGCCTGGGTCAGGCAGCAGGGTGGCAGCATGGAAGGGGAGTCCCCGGGGCCCCCTCTGTCACCAAGTCCTCCAAGGTCCCCCCAGCCAGAGCCTCCCCTTGCTCTGGGGGAGCAAACACTCTTACGTGCAGTGGGTCTCCATGTCACCCCACACCTTTTCTTATCCCTTCTTTTGAGTGACACTTACTTCTCCTACATCTGTGGGTGACCTGTAAGAACCTTTCTAGAAGGGCCAGCCAAACTCTCAAGTAAATGGGTTCTTACCTCTAGGCAGAGAAAACAGGTGCCCTGAACAGTATTTCCCTCCTGGCCTGCCAGTGGGCCTGAACTTTCACCAGACAAGACTCATACCTGCTGCTAAAGCGTCACACCAAGCCTCTTCTCCATCAGTCATGTACACTTTAGTATAAATTTCATTATCAGATCAATATGTCTGAGGCAGCTAGCTGAGAGTAGACTCGAAGGAAAGTCAAATTGTGTTTTAGGGAAGAGGGAGGAGGAACCGTATTTGAGAACTCGAGGCCTGTTTGTGGCTGGTGTGAGAACTCATAGGGGAAGGGTAGTGCTAGCAAGGAGAGAAAGTCCCCAGGAAGGGGAGGGAAAGCTGCCTGGGAATCAAAGCGTGATTCCTCCCGGGTACGCCCGCATTCTCACTTACTCTCCAGGGCTCTGGAGCACCGGCCTGGGGCCCCCAGTGGTGTTTTGGCCAGTAAGGATGGCATTTGACCCTGAGACCCCGTCCCGCACACACCCCCCCCTGCAGAAGTCACAGGGTCGGGAGCACCTGCGGAGACTCCTGAAATGGGAGGAGTTCGACGAGCTGCGGGACTCCCGCAGGAGCATCCTCCTGGACACGCTCTACGACAGCATCGTCTTCGCCGTGGGCAAAGGCTTCCCATGGGTGGAGGTGGCCCAGGTGGTCAAGTTCACGGAAGAGCTGCTGAGGGAAACCAAAGGTATGGGGCGTCCGGGAAGGAGCGGGCGGAAAGGGGCTCACAGGCCACCCTGCGGTCCAGCCCCAGGGCCCTCCTGCCTTCCCCAGCGTGGCACCTCCCCTCCCCACACGCCGGAAGGTGAGGACCCCCCAGGCTCCCGGCATCCTCCTCGCTGGTCTTCATGGTCTGCCGGCTGCAACCTGCAGCGCCCCAAGCTCTTCCCAGCAGCTGGTGTTTGCTTTTGTTTCATTTTTGCTTACCATAAACTAAAGGTGTCACTTCCCTGCTTGAAACCCCTCATGGACCCCTGGGAGACTGCAAATGGCTCCCAATTTGTGTCAGGTGTGGCCCTGCCGCACCTCCTGGGGGGTGCCCTTTGCAGGCATGAGTTTGCTGGAGCAGGAATGGGGGTGCAGTCAGGTGAGTGTGTGGAGACAGCGTGTCTCCCACGGGAAAGTGACCCCGCGGCACCAGGGGATGTGGTCCCTCTGTCCACCCCGTGGGCTGTGAAACGCAGATTCATTCATTAGGCAAATGTACGGGGCAGCCCCTCCGTGGCTGATACCACGGGGATGTTAGCTCAGCCGAGAAGCATCACTGGTGCTGAAACTAGCGAGGCCGCCCGAGGAGAAGGGGAACATTTACGGGCTTTCTAAGAACCTTCCCCACGACACCCTTATGGGTGACAACAGGGAAAAGAATAACAGCGAAGAAGCCAACAGACACCTCCTTAATCCTCTGGTCCACGTGGACTTCGTCAGTAAGAGGCCACACCGAGAATCACGTGCCACCGGGTAGAAGGCCACAAGAAGAAGCCGGCGTCCTTCTGGGATGGCTCCAGCACAGACTTGGGACCAGCCTCTACCCAGGAGAAAACACCCGATCAGGAGCTTGGCCCAAAGTCACTCTCCCGTAAGCTTCAACGCCGTACGGCCACGAGAGCAAGGAAACGCTCGGAAACATTTCCAGACTTAAGGAGGCTAAGGAGACGTGGCCACTAAACGTGGCGTGTGGCCCGTGTGGGTCTTTTTGCTACGGAGAAGGTTACTGGGAGAACTGCTGAAACTAGGGTGAGGTGTCACGGCTGGGCGCCAGGGATGTCACACAACAGTGTGAATGTACTTAATGCCACCGGGCTGTACGCTTAAAAATGGTTAAGATGGTAAATTTTATGCTATATCTATTTATAATTGAAAGATCAAATTTAAATTTAAAAAATACCAGTGGACATACTGTAGCACCGAGTATTTCATGTATCTTCCACTCACTCCTAACAAGTACTTTCGTAGCTGTCCTATGCTCACTCTGGAGTCGGAGGATCTGGTTTGAGACCTGATTTTGCTGCTAACTAACAACAGGCGAGCCATAGAGACTCTCTAACCTCAGTTCCTTCACCTGTTACGTGGTGGCGAATACCTATTTCATAGATTGGTTGGGATAATTAAACAAGTTGACAGATACGTTAAATGCTTTAAAACTGTGAAGTATCACACCAGTGTAGGTGGGTGGCATTATTATTTCCTGAGAGTTTAGCCCCGGGCAGCAGCCACTTGGCCAGAGCTTTCTGGGACGATCCTAAGTTTTCATCATCTGCCCCGTTGTCCGAGTAAAAACACACACACGCTTGTCAGTGCAAGAATCTAGATTTGGGTCTACCACCCTGGACACACCTGATCTCATCTGATCTCAGATCAGGGTTGGGGCTGGTTGGTGCTTGGACGGGAGACCCTCTGGGAACACCAGGTGCTGTAGGCTTATAAAGTTAATTAAAAAAATAATGTTAAAAAAAGAATCTAGAATTGGGTGTGGGAAATCTGGTCCACCCAGCACACTCGATCGTGGGGAGACCAGCGGGTACAGCACAATGGACTTGTCCCTTCCTCTCTCACCCGTAACTGGGGACCAGCGGGCTCACAGCCATCCTGGCCCCGCCCTCAGCATCCCAAGCCCCGCCCACCACGGCAGGCAGAGCCACCAGGTCACCACCACTGGGGGACTGGACAGAGGAAATCAAGGCTGCAGGATTCACCGACCCAGGGCCACGCTTCACCATGCACAAAGCCGGGTCGATTCCAGAACACCACATGACAGCAATGACAGTGACATTATTGAGTGCTTACTGTGTACCAGCCCTGTGGGAAGCACTGTATACACCTGCTCTTGTGTAACCCTGTGAGGTAGATAAGAGGCGCTGACATCCTGTGCGGTCAGAAATCCACACATAACTTTCGACTCTGCAAACACCTAACTACCGACAGCTCCTGTGGACCAGAAGCCTTGCCGGTAACACAGATGGTTGAAGCGCACACACTCGGTGTGTTATATGTACCGTATACTGTACTCCTGCGACACAGTCAGCTGGAGAGAAGAAAACGTTATTCAGAAAATCCCAAGGAAGAGAAAAATATATTTACTATTCATTATGTGTAAGTGGATCTTCATGAAGCTCTTCATCCTGGTCTTCACGTCGAGCAAGTGGAGGAGGAAGAGCAGGAGGAAGAGCAGGAGGAGGAGGAGAGGAGGAGGAGGATGAAGAGGAGGAGGAGGAGGAAGAGGAGGAGGAGGAGGAAGAGGAGGAGGAGGAAGAGGAGGAGGAGGAGGAAGAGGAGGAGGAGGAGGAAGAGGAAGAAGAGGAGGAGGAGGAAGAGGAGGAGGAGGAGGAGGAGAAAGAGGAGGAGGAGGAGGAAGAGGAGGAGGAGGAGGAGGAGGAGGAGGAGGAAGAGGAGGAGCGGGTCTTGCTGTCGCAGGGGTGGCAGAGGAGGAAGAAAACCCATGCATACATGGACCCACACAGCTCTGACCCGTGTTCTTCAAGGTCAGCTGACATACCTATCGCAGAACGTCCTTGGAAAACAGTGACCAACAGGGCTGGACACCCGTCCACCACCCACCTCCAAAGGTCGACAAAAGGAGCCTTGAAGCCTCTTGGAACTGAATGGTGGAGAGGGGCTTGAATTCTGGTTCTGCCACTTAGCAGCTGTACGCCCCTGAGCAAATCCCTCAGCCCGAGCCTCGGTTTCCCTCTCGGGTAAAGAGGGGATGGGGTATACCAGCCTCACTGAGCCAGGAGGGGCTGGGAGGCCACGTGACCCCGGGCGTGTGTGGCACAGTGCAGTCGGAGCACCCTGACCCAGAGCAGCACTCCTGAGCGTCACAGTCTCTGGTGCCCTGGGTGACACGGTTTAGTGGCCTTCCCAAGAGCAGAAGGGGGTGGGGCAGCACTGGGGGCACGGGACGGGGCCAGGTGGAGGTGGCGGGCCCAGTGCTTTGCCTGCTTCCCACTGTCCCAGGCTGGCCCGGTGGGCGCCCAGGTGTCGGGAAAGGTTTGCTGGGCCAGGCTGCAGCCCGACCTGCTTCCTCCCCTGGGAGCCAAGATGGGGACAACCAGACTGGTTTGTCGGGGGCACCTGGTCCTCCCGCTCAGGCCCACCCGGAAGGAGCATCCCTTCTCCACCATGTCCAGCCCCTTAGGGACAGTGTCGCGCCCCTGCCTCTCGCCCAGCCCGGCCCTGGGTGTGGGGGACGCGGAAGGCCCCCAGGGCTCCCCGTGCCAGCCCAGCGCCTCTTTGCCCTGATTCTGGGGCGCCTGGCACTGTCACCTGCCGGCCTCCCCCGCTCTTCCCCTCCTCATTCCTCTCCTCCTCCACTCCGGTGGCCCGTCCCCTCGCAGGTGCTGGCCTCCGGGGGCTTGGGGACCATCTTCAGGAAGTTCCCAGCAGCCAATGCAAATGAAGGCCACTCCCTGTTATTGAAGAGCAACTGGCAGGCGCGGATCTGCCCGCTGGCAGCCAGAGCCTTCTCCCGGAGACTAATCCCCCTGCTCTCTGAGTCACCGGGAACTTCGCCACCTGGGGCCCACGAAGCGTGGTGTCACGCCAAGAAAGCGCGTCTCGTGGTCCAGCTCTGGACGAGCTTCGCTGACACCCAGGACTGGCCAAGGCCGCGTCTCGGGGCTGGAAGTTAGAATGCAGCCAGGGGCTCCTCCTTGTTGACCCAGGACAAGGTCCGCACTCGGGCTCTATCACCTCTTAGGCTCGGGCCACAGCTCACGCACACAGTAGGGCATCCGCCAGGTGACAAGCCACCTGGAACGTTGTACACGTCCGCTGAGAGCGTGGCACTGTGGGGCTCCCAGGCGTGTCCCTGCAGACCTGGGCTTGGTGCACAGCCACCGGGGGCTGGACAGAGAAGCCCGAGGGTGGAGGGTCGGCCCCGGCAACGGAGCAGACATGGCCACCACGTCTGCAGGACTCAGGTGACTCTGCCTCATGCACAACCGGGCCTGGGGGGCAGGGTACCTTCCGGCAAGTTCAGCTCCGAGGAGCCCAGAGAAGGTGCGACGAGTCACCTCGGGAGGTTCACACAGTCGCCTCCGCACCAGCCTGGAGTCCAGCTTCGACGATCAGAACCGGAGATCTCACGCCCACCCACCCTCTGCTGGCCACCCCTGCTGTCCTCAGGGCCACCGCCTCCCCTCTGGGGCAGCCCCCGCCCCCATGTCCCGCCTCAGCACCTCTCCGCCACGGCTCCTAAGCTGCAGGAATTTGAGGGTTCTCTCTGTGCACACTCGACCCCGGGAAACAAGGGCATGCAAAATTCTGGAAGCAATTCCCAGGGAACCGGCCAGGCCTGAAGCCCGTCCTGGCAAGTCCTGGGGCTCCCGGATGAAGTTGGCCCTTCCACGTGGCACACGGGGCCTTCGTGAGTGTCCCTGTCCAGATGGAGACAACAAGCCCCATCCCCAGAACCCAGCTTTGCTTCCAGACACTGGGAGCTGGGTGTGCCCCGGGCACACAGCCACGCTGCACTCTGCTCACCTCCGGCCTCCATCCCTCTGTCCCTCTGCCTGGGGTGGCCCCAGGCTAGTGCCCCCCACGGGCTGGGCCGGGGCCTGTGGATCCTGCGCTTCTCGGTCCCCTCCCTCTCCCCGTGCTCCCTGCGAGGAGGCTCTCGCTGAGGGACCGTCGGCAGGCCTCGCGGTGGACACCTCCCTCCACACTGGCACCCATCTCCGAGTGTGGCCCAGGACAGGACAGGCCCCCAGGGCACGTGGAGCCAGGTGGTCTTTGCCATCCCGAGGGCAGCAGCGGCCAAGAGCTTCAGTCGGTGGGGACGGGCCAGGCCCTGCTCTCGGCTGATCCTGCCCGGCCCCGGCCCTTCCTCCCACCCGGCCTCTTCCCCTCTGCCGGGACCGGCTCCCTGGCCTGGCTCCGCCCCCGCCTGCCACGTCCGGGGCGCCCAGCAGTCTCCATGGAGAGGGCCTTGGTGACAGGCCGCGTCCCCCACGCCTGGTACCTGGGGGTGTTCCTTAAACAGCTGCTCCTAGAATGAAGCCCCCCACGCCTCCCGCCCCCTTAAAACACGCAGTGGCTGCCCGTTTGCTCGTGTTCGTTCGACAAGCCCCCTGCCAGCCAGGCGTTCCCACCTGTGCCCTGGTAGCGAAGGGAAAAGGCGAAGCCCCTCACTCCCGCGAAGCTTGTGGTCTAGCAGGAGGACGATGACGAGGAGCAGAGCACAGATGTGAAGTACGGAAGATGTGAGATGTCATATGTGCTCTGGAGTGGGGGGTGGGGGGCAGGGAGGGCTTCTGAGAGACAGAGACCCTCGGGTGCCACCACTGCAAGGTGAGGCATCCTGGGCACCTCCAGCCAGGGAGGGCTCCCCCGCAGACCTGCCGCCTGCTCGCCACCTGCCCCCACCCGCCTGCCAGTCCCTCACACGGCACATTTCCTCCCACCACAGGCCCTTTGCACAAGCCACCCCCACCTGCCCCGCTCTGCTCCAGCTCTTTGCCCAGCGCACTCCTCTGACACAGGTCGTCTCGGCTCCTCTAGTGTCTCCCCAGGGAACCCCTCTGGGACCCCCTGGCACTTCTTCCCAGCGTGCACCCCCAGCCCCACGCAGCCCTGTGCAGAGTCACACCTGCCATGTTTGCCCTGAGCCCTCCAGGCACATAACGCAGCCTTGACCCTCCACGAACCACCTCCCTGTCGTATGTCAAGTCCTGGTCACACACCGGGAGAGCCCTGCCCCCGACTGCTACACCGAGCACCGAAGGCTGTGAGCAGGAGGGAGCGGGGAGGACAGAGGAGCAGGCGGAAGGCGGGAGAAGGTGGACCCCTCTGAGCCTTGCCCAGCTGCTGCCCTCGGAGCATCAGCAGCCCTTTGCATGGGATAGACAAAATTTGCCCTATTCTGTGACACACGCCACAAGCCTAGACATCCCTCCAATCACCTCCTGCTCCCCTCATATCAGAATCCCTTTTTTAATCCTCATCTCCTCCCTAAAGGGTGGGGACAATATAAAGCACAGCTAAAGGAAGACTTTAAAACAGGAGTTTAAAGACAAAACACAGGTAAGGAGTGGGATGCTTATATACGAAAATACTCATACTCAGAAAAAAATGGGATAAAGGTAAGTAAAAAAAAAATGGCATAAAATTAGCTCTGTCTGAGCTTCCTGGAAGCCAAGGTAAAAAGGGAAACATGATACACTCCACAGCTGTCAAGAGCTAATGAATGGTCATGCAGAATCATAGTCTGGGGTCAGAATGTCTGGTTCAGAGCCCTTATTGATTGTCACCTGTGCAGCTTTGTCCCATTTACTCTGCACCCCTGGTGCCCGCAGGCTGCTCCATTATGGAGGCCGTGACGATCCTGGGGAACAAGCTCAGGGATTACCAGAGGCGGTTCAACAGCACTCACCTGCTGGCCCTTTGCGACTACTGCCACAACACCTTCATCCGCCACTACAAACTCTACCAGTATGTCCTGGGCCAGGACCGGGATGTCACCCTTACGGTCACCCACGTGGAGGTGTGTGCCCCACCCCAGCCCCTCCCGCTGGCCGAGGGCATGGACAGGGACCTCTGGAGGCACGAGCAGCAGGTGGCCGAGCTGCGGAGGGTCGAGGCGGAGAAGCGCAGCAACGTGCTGCTGCGGCAGGAGACGCTGCGCCTGGAGCGGGAGCACCTGCTGCAGGAGGCCTTCCGGGACACGCCCGCCACGCCCCGCCAGGCCCTGGAGAGAGAGGTGAGGCCCCGCTCACCTGCCCTCGGGGAGCATTTGGGCCTCCAGAGACAGCGGCCCAGGCCACGGTCACGGCAGACGGGACCTCGTCGTCTGCACACGGGGGAGGGGGCGGAAGGGCAGGTTTTGCGTGCACATTGTCACACGACATCCCTGCAGGGTAGAAATCCATGTCCCCATTTTAGGTATGGGACAACTGAGGCTCAGAGAACTCACGCAGTCTGGCCAAGGTCACCAAGCTGGCACATGGTAGAGCTAACGTTGGACTGAGGCCAGGCTGGCCCTGAAGTCCAAGCACTTTCTATTCCGTCACTGACGGGTGAGCGTTCACCAAAGGAGGCAGGAAAAGACGCCAGGCTCTGGGCTGCTGCAGTCTCCCGATGCCCTTCCTCTGCCCACAGAGCCAGCACCCATCCAGGCCCGGGGGGAAGGGGTGGTGGAGGCAGGGACACGAGGACAGGTCAAGGAGGGTGGCATGGCCAGGGGACGCGAGCAGTGGAGCTGGTGGCCCAGGGAGGAACCTAGAAGAGTCTGGGGTGTGGCTCTAAGAAATTGGGCTGCCCTCTGGAGGGTCTTAAAGACCCCCGGGGCCCCCGGGGGCCCCAGCTGCCAGCATCTACCACAGCCAGCCCTTCAGTAATGGCGACGGGCCCGGCGCCAGGGCAGCAGACTGCTTGAGTGCCCGACCGAGTCTAAATTACTCTCTTAGCTGTACTCAGGCACTGAAGTCATCCTTGTTGCATCGTCTTTGAACACAGAGACATGTCTGTGCATGTATGTGCGAGTGTCCGTGTGCACGTGGGGGTGGGGAGTCGCAGGGCCCGTGTGTTCCAAAAGGGTTTTGGTTTCTGAATCATCAGCCAAACAGCAAATGATCTTCGGAAGTGAGTACTGCTTTAAAGCTATGTCTGTGTACACGCATGCACACGCACACATGTGCACACGCACATGCACACACACACACACACACACACACACCACAATGGATGATGCCCATGGGAAGTCAAGTCTCCGGATGAATTGCACGTGGGAGGTCGTGTAATCTTCGTGCCTTAAGACATCCACTGGGGACCCAACAAAACCCCAAGCAACAGTCTGTCTCCGGCCCCCTCAGGGGACCTTGATCCAGCTCCTGGGGGCCTGGCCACAGTAGGAGGGGCTGCCTCACGTCACCCTGCTGCCCCACGTGTCCTGCAGCTGCCCCTGCCTGCTCCTCCCGGGCCCCCTCCCCACCCCCAGCAGGGCCCTGCTGCCCCGTGCGTCCCCCTGGCAGAGCTCATGGGCACAAGCCCCCCACACTGTGTGCCCCAATAGTGTGCATCCTCTTGGAGCACGATCTTCCCAAAGATTTAAGGGAAGAACATTATGTTTATATAAAAACAATGAAGGGGATATTCTGGGGCAAACGTACAATGTTGCATGGATTTTAAGTTAAAATACATGATCTCAAAGAAGTGTGTTACGGGCAGCTGGATACTCTGTGTATGTGCCCCCCCCACAGAGACTCCCCTCCGCTGTCCGGCTGCTCGCGCAGGGAAATCACAGCAACCCAGTGTCACGCATGCTCCGTGTCTTGGGGCTCCATGTGCCATGATTCTGGTGGAGCTAGCGAGAGGGTTTCCTGTTTGCCGTGGTGGACAGTGGCTGAGTTTGTGTTCTTCCCACAACCGGCTGGCTGGGGACATGCCCACTCCCTGAAGCAGGTTCCCCTGTCCCTGCCCATGAAGCTGGCCGCCAGAACTTCGAGATGTGAGGGTGGACGTGCATGGTGGTATCCAGATGGGGTTTGCACTGACCAGAAAGTAGAGTTCGGAGGGAATATGGGCCCAGCCTAGGGGCCCAGAACAAGGTTAGGAACAAATGACACACCCAAACAGGGAGACTGTCACCCTAGACCTGAGAGGAAAGGAGGAGAAATGACCATCGGATCCCAAAAAGAGAGCTGCAGCTGCAGGAGAGGGCTGGGGACAGGAAATGTGGCCACAGGCTGAGGACCACAGCTGTGGCCAGCCCAACAGCAGGGCAGGAGGAAGGTGGGGGGCTCCTCTCCCCCAGGTCCCCTGCTGAGACCCCCGTTGGCTGAACTCAACCAGAAGCCAGAGGTCAAAGCAGCGGTGGATGAGGCCCTTTCCAGTCGGCCTCCCAGGGCCTGGGGTGGGGTGGAGGTGGGTGGAGAGTGCACCTGGGTACTCGCACGCCGAGCCAGGGCCCAGGTGAGACCTGGGCCGGCTCTGCCTGCAGACGTCCCCGAGCCCTGGTCGCCAGCCCTGTCCCATCCCCGCAGGACCTGGAGCACCTCATCCGCGAGGCCATCCACATCCAGATCGAGTGCCTGAAGGAGCTGCTGCAGTGCGAGATCCAGATCACCTTCGACATCCTGGACCTGAAGCTGCAGAGGAAGACGCTACATCTTAACGCGCCCAGCCCCTTCCCGCCCTCGCCTGCGGGCCCGCCCGGCCAGGAGGAGGCTCTCAAGCCCCACAAAGCAAACAAAGGAAAGAAAGCAAAGGCAAAGAAGTAGACGTCCCCACAGCGTCACCTGAAGACCAGCGGGGGACGAGCCCCAGCGATCATGAGCAGTGTGGTGAGCTGAGCCCAGCACTCAGTAGGTAGAAACTTCTAGCGATTGGAATAAAGAAACCAGTACCCATCTCCTGTCTCTGTCTTGGAAACCACCTTCTGCCACCTGAAAATCCCATCCGGATGGATTTCCCCTGAGTGATGGGTGACCGCCGTGCCCCTCTGTGAGCACAGAGCTCTCAGGGGGGTGGGACTTCACTTGCCAACGAGCCTGAGCCCCGCTGAAGACAGGACACTGGCAGGTGGAAACAGGTGGGGGTGAGGGCTCCCCAGACACCTGCGAGGCCGTGCAGGTGACACGGTGGTTCTGTTAGGGGAATGCGTCCTGGGATTCCTCCTGACGTCTTGACACAGGCTCGGCTGCGTGCATCCCGCCGGTCTCCCTGCTGGAGGACGCAGAGCCGCCGTGTGCCCTCCAGAAATCTCCCCTTCCACGAGGGTCTACACTGCCAAGACTGGGGCAGGGAACAAGCGCTGTTCCGGAGGCGGGAGACCCGGCTTTGAGCCCAGCTCTGCCGCTGATCTGATGTGCGACTTTGCCCACGTCCCGTCTGCCCCTGGGCACCAGTTCTCTCTCCTGTCAGGCGGGGGCCGTGGGGTGGTGTCTGAGGTCCCTCTGGCACCATAACATCCTAGGAGAGAGACGAGGCTATTCTCCCGTGTCAAGGGTTTCAAGGTTCAAGGAGGTCCGGTCCCTATTCAAAGTCACACAGGAAGGGGCAAAAGAGCCAGCACCGGGACCCAGGCCCCCAGACTCTCATTTCTGTGCTCTTTCAGGGCGGTGGGGGGCATTGTGCCTCTCCTGCAGACAGCCACACAGATCCTGCAGCTGCTGCTTTGACCAGCGGCTGTGACCCCAGGAATCAGGGCGGTTAGGAGGTTACTACATGGCAGCTGGTGGATGCAGCCCTTTCCAGTCGGCCCCCCAGGGCCTGGGGCGGGGCAGAGGGGGGTGGAGAGCGCACGTGGGTCCTCGTACCCGAGCCGGGAGGCTGGTTATAATACTCTTTAGATGTATATTTTATTATACATGGAGCTGAGTTGCATTTATGAAGTGGGGAGAGAGCAGATCTTACCACCTTGGTCAAAGCAACCAGACAAACCTACGAAGCAGAAATGCACTTGGAATTGGTTGCTGGACGTACTAAGTCACAACTGCCCCCAGAGGAGCGGAAGGTAGAAATGAGGACGGCAGAGGGATGCAGGAGGTGATGAGGAACTTGAAATAACAGGGTCGGACTCCATCCGTGAAGACACTGTGCTGCAGGGACAGGCGACATTCGTTCCCCTCACAAGTATTAACTGACCCATTATTGGTCCCAGGCCCTGTTAGGCCTCGAGGACTCAGCGGTGGGCAGGCCGACCCGCGGGCAGCGCACGCTCACGCTGGGCACCGGCAAACGGGAATAACAACAGGCCCGGGGCAGGGGCGAGGCGGCCTGAAGCCCACAGCAAGTGCACGACTCGGTGACCCGGGGGTGCCGGAAACGTCACTGCCAAAGCTATTCAACACGCACGTGTCCGTGCCCGTCCTGTGCCAGGCACCGGAGTAGGTCTCATAGGGAAAGTCACAAAAAAGACACAAGCGGTGCCCTACAGGAGGGCACAGGCTGGGGGTCCCGGTGGGACCGTCCCCCTGCGGTGCCGCCTCCCAGGTGAGCGCACTCCCCAAGTGGACCAATCGGAGTGCTCCATTGCCCCGGGCCACGGTGACTGGACCAGGCACGGCCACATGACCCAAACGGGACCAATCAAAGCACGGCATCCTCACCACCCACCCCACCTGCAGCCACGGGGATGATTCCGGGATTTCTCTGCCCGAGGCTCGCAGCGTTCGCTCCCTCTGGCTCGTGGGGCTGCGGGTTCCAGGAGGCCGGGGCAGCCTGCAGCTGGGACGCCAGGCTGAGAGGGGCAGGGGACAGCCAGCGGAGAGACTGGGAGGTTGACTGCCTCCTGATGCAGCCGCCCTGGGGCAGCTCCGCCCGCGGTCCGGGGCTGCCTGCGCGAGGTCAGCGAGACAGGCAGGGCCGGGGACGCTTCAGCCACGCCAGATGGGGAAACTGAGGCTCAGCCAGGTGGAATGAGTGATTGCTCAAGGTCACTTGGCTGAGAGGAGGTGAAGCCCTGACAGAAGCAGCAAACCTGCCTCCCAGAGGGGAGCTCCGGTCCCGCCCTGGCCTCAAAGGACGTGTCCCCTGTAGCCAAGGTGGCTCCCTGCCCACAGGTGTGGTCGCCCCTGGGGATAAGCCACCCTCTTGTTCTGGACTCTGAGAGAGACCACGGCGTCTACTCTTAGGTGGCCAATGTCAGGCCCAGGGGCAGGACCTCTCCCCTGAGAACTTGCACACGCAAAGCCGGAGAAGTGAATTGAGCAGAACAAAACAATCTACCCATTGTCACAGCACTCTCTTCAGAAAATGTCTACCCCAGCCGCAGCGTCACCTCCTTCTCACTGAGTAGGCAGTGAGACGCAGAGTCCAGACTTACATCCACCAGCAACTTTTCACCACTAGAGCGCCTCGCAGTGTTACTTGTGGAATGTCCCCCAAAGAACCCAAAGGGCTTTCTGGCACTTTCTGTAAAGTTCTTTTATGCCTACTTGAAAGGCTGCAGGAACAGAGGCCATTCCCAGGGCCTGCGTTTTTGAACTGAGGAGCAAGGTAGCCGTGTGTCCTTTCTAAGGCCCCTTCCTGCTCCAACATTCTAAGAACGCGGCTCCCGGCTGCAGTTCCAAGGCACCAGGGCCAGAGTGGGAACGGGGACATAGGTTTTCTAAACCTGATCCAGGCTTCTGATACAATGAGACCGTGTCATCCAGGCCCTATCATTCCAGACGTGTTTCTCAAGAGGTCAGCCTTCCTGTGGGTTTCAGATTTCCGGTAGAATCTGGAAATGCCACCTACACTGACCCTCAAAGCAGAGGAAGTGGCACGGGTTGAAATTTCCCAGAGCCTCCCAGGCGAACCAGCTTTAGCGTTTTGGCCTCTAAGTGCCTCCAGTGTTTCTGTGCAGGGGTTCAGCCCAGACAGGAAGACAGAGATTTTGGAACTTTTCTAGGAAAAGAATAGAGCTGTGGGTAAAAGTTAAGCAGCGCCGCCCAAGACTTTTGCTAGAAGCACTAACTCAGGCCAGCGGCTACTGTCTCAAGGACGGTACCAGTTGGACATTTTAGGTGTCTTGGAGAGACTCACTCTCAAACTCTGAATGAGGAGGTTGCCCGTGGGGGTTGCTCAGGCCCAGAAGGAAGCTCCGTCTTCGGACACAGCCAGTTAGAGCCGACGGCTCCACGGAATAGCCACTGCCCGTGTGCTGAGAAGGGGCCTGAGACTGGGAGCTCCTCAAAGGTTCATGTCACCCCGGACACCTCTTGTGGGACACCCCCTAGTCTCTTGGCCTCACCCCTGATTCCAGCCAAGGCTACAGAAAGCTGTTCCACGTGGTTTCCGTCCAACTTCACACGGATGCCACTTCATACCGAATACATGCCAAATGTCCACTGCTTCCTGTCCTGATTCTGGAATCTGGGCAGGGTCCATGTGGACAGTTCATCTCTGCCCCACATGGCAACAGCAGGAACAGCTCGGATGGGGCGGAAGGATCCGCCTCCCAGACGGCTGGCCTCGTACCTGGCAAGCCGCTGCTGCTTGTTCCTGAGACCGTTCACATTGATTCTCCTCCACGGGGGCCTCTCCGCGTGGCAGCTGGGGCTTCCTACAGCATGGGGACAGGGTTCCCAGAAGGAAAACACGGAAGCTGACAGCTCTCTTAAAAGGGTGGGAACAGGCAGAGCATCACTTCCAAGGTGTCCTATTGATTAAGGCAGCGTCGGGCCCGGCCCGGAGTCAAGGGTGTGGGAAACAGACATACGTCTTGGTGCGGGGAGGGACAAAGCACTTGCCGCCATCTGCAACCTGCCGCACTAGCTCAGAACGCTAGATAAATGCAGAGCCGAATAAACAGCTAAGTGATCAAATCGATTAGTTAATGCTACAGCCATTACTCAGCAGTAACCTTCCCCACCACACGGCCTCTACCACTCTGCCTGAATATTTAGAATAAAATATTAGCTTGATAATTTATGTGAGACTGGAAGGTCTTTTGGCCTCAGAATCATAAAACATTAGAGCTGAAGGGACCGTAGAGTAACCCACTTCAGCCGCCCTATAGTACCGCTGAGGCGAAGGAACAGGGAAAGGAAGGGATTTTTCCAAAGTCACTGTCAAGGTCATCAGCAGGGCAGACCCTAACCTATGGCCCAGATGTCCAGCCCAGGTCCCTGCAGCACAGCTGAGGCTGGTGGAGGGCTGTGAGGTTGGTGGCCTTTCCCACAGGAAACCCCACCTGCAGGGTCCCCTGTGAGGCTGTACCCCCAGAAACCCACACTTCCAACGGATATAAGCAGTTACTGGAAACCGGGATGTGCAAGGCACAGAGGGGATCAAAATAATGCAATACGGTGACCTCTGACTTCACACCGAGTGCCTGTCATGGCCCAGGCTCTATTGCAGCATCCTCGGTTCATGCATGAGGAAACTGGGGTTCAGAGGGGCTCGGGTATTTCCCTGTTGTTCCCTAGCCGACAAGTAACCTGCTGGGATTCAGACCCAGGCCCGCCTGACCTCACTGTGCACCCCTATCCCTAAATCAGCCGCCACACGGACGCGGCGTCCTCCCCCTCTGGGTGATCCGATCTGGACGAGAGGCCGAACACCCCACACGCAACCCGTAAGGAGACAGTCCCAGAATCGCAGGGGCAGGACCCATCACAGAAGAGGCAGGACTTGGGCACAGGAGGGACCCCAGGACCAAGGGAGGGTCCAGGAGGGTGGTTTTGGGAACAGGCGGCCTTGGGGAGAGGCCGGGCGGGGCCGAGAGCTGAGCTAAGGCTGGCAGCGGGTGGCGCAGTGGGGCAGTGGTTAGAGACAAGGCTGCCTGGGGGCTCCAGCAGCTCCAGAACTTCTGCGAAGGACGTTTCTGGGGCTCCTGGGCTCCAAGTTCAAAAATTGGATCTTGGGGCCTGTCTTGCATCTGCACTTGCTTAGGAAGCACGCAGTTAGCTGGGTTCCAGTGGCATCTTTGCCGAGGTGCCGTGTGCCCTCTACCCAGCCTGTCTGGGCCGACAGGGTGAGGAGGGGGACATGGCTGAAGGCCCTGGACACAAGGCTGAGCCTCTGAGCCCTGTCTCCAGGACGGGCAGAGACGGGGCGAGGCGGGAGGGAAGCCCCCTCTGTGCTTTGAGTCATTGGGTGGGATCCAACTCGCCTCTCCGCCCGGTGAGGGGGTCTCGGCTCTCTCAGAGTTCCCGTCCTTCCAGCTGAGGAAACTGAGGCTCAGGGAACGAAGCGGCTCATGCTGGGTCTCAGCGGAAAGGTGGAGGAGCCGAAGGCCAGGCCCACGCCGCTGCCTCCCTGCCGAGCTTCCTGTCCTCCCCGGTGGCGAGCTGGAAGGGGCTGCACCTCGGAGCACAGGAGACAGGAAGACCACGTCCTGCGTAGTCACAGTCCAGCCGGGCACAGGACACACACAGGGAAAATAGCCCCAAAAAGCTCCCCGTGCAGTTTCTAGCAAATGGAGGCATCTCCAGGCCTGGGCGCCCCAGGGCCTTTGCCCCTCCTTCCCCGGAAGAGAGGTTTCCGCCCTGAGCAAGACCGCGCACGTCAGAGCCGGGCCTGGCAGCCCTGGGCCCAGCGCCGATTCCCAGCACCGGGGGCAGCCGGGGCCAAGCTGCTGACTCACCCTGTAACCCTCGACAACTCACTTCCCCCCCGGGCACCCAGCGCGGAATGAAAGTGGGTGTCCCTGTGTCCCCGGCCGTCGGGATTCAGGCCTGGACAACCAGAGAGGCCTTTCCAAGCAGGGCGGACGGGCAGGGCGGGGAGGGAGTCGGATGATTACGGGGGAGCAGGAAACACGTCCTTTGAAAACTGATCTTCACGGGAATAACAGAATTCAGTCTAGACAGTGAGAACAAGGCCCACTTATTCCCATAACCCACGCCACAGACAAGAAAGCTCCACAGCTCTTGGTTGCTGGAAAGATGCACAGGAAGGGGTCCCGGGTGGGTGCAGGAGAGGGGACCCCGCTTGAGGCTTGAGGGAAACCCCAAAAGGGTCAGGGGTGCATCCCCAGCCCCTCAGGTAGGGCCTGCAGGTGAAGCGCTGTCTGGTACAGGGTGGGCGTCCTCGTTCCCTGCAACTCAGGCTTCTTCCGCAAACTGGAGGGCGTGTGGGGCTCTGGACACACGGGAGCAGGAGAGCCACCCGCAGAAGGGCCCCCCGCGGGGCACACGTTGACACAGAAGGGCGGCCAGGCTGCACATTCGCTATTTTAAAGGGCAGTTTCCAAAACAAAGCAATCCCAACATTCTCAAAGATATTTAAGATGTTCCTGTGAGCACACCCATGGGTCTAGAAAGAACAATTCTAGAAGGAATACAACAAGCTATTCACAGAAGGCATCCTTGCCCGGTGAGGTCATAGGGGACCCCCCCTCTTTCTCTTCGTCGTCGTCGTGTCTCTGTAATTCCAAGTTTCCTACATGTAACTATCAGCATGTTTATTAATAGCAAAGTAAACCGTGGGAGGTTTTGTTCTTGGACCTGGAACAGTAAGTCGCCAGACGGCTGCACTTACTTCCAGGGGGACTTAGCACCCTCATGACTACGGCACCAGCACCCTCGCACTTCACTGGGCTCGACCCCAACGGTACCATCAGCGTCAGCCCCCCAGGATCTGTCCCGGGGGGCCAACAAAAGAACTCAGCTTTGCGACATGTGTATCTGTGTGTGTCCACATGTGGCACAAATTTTGTTCCTCATCATGCTCTGGTGAGGACAGTATCACAGATACTTTCATTCCTGACAGGTGGCCAGGGGTGGGGTAGGGACACAGCCCGGGAAGGACAGAGACCCAGGAGAGCCGGTGTGAAATTAACGCTTTCCAGGGACCAGGAAGAGCGACGGTGTTGGGAATTTACATCCCACCATAGCGCCTCTCCCGGGCCATTCCCGCCGCCTCTGTCTCTTCCCGCCATCTGGAATGTCTCGCCACAGAGCGGGACCAACGCACAGACAGTAAAACCACGGCTCAGAGAAACGAAGCGACGGGTCTGAGATCCAACCCAGAGCAGAGGGCCCACCAGAGCCCCTAGTTCAACCATCCCACAAGCACTGATTGGACACCTACTGTGTGCCTGGTGTGGGGCAGGCCCCGCGGATTCGAAGGTAAATGAGACGCCTTTCCCAGGTACGTACATTCCCAGACTAGAGGGAGGGGAGACACGAGAGCTTGCATCATCTGTGCCGGAGGATTGTGGGACTAGGCAGACAATGGGGCACAGAGGACCGGGGAGAGGCAGGCTTGCGTGGCTGCAGGGTGTGTGGAAAAGGCTCTCTGAGAGGAACATTGCACCCAGTCCTGAGACACGAGGAGGAATCCACCTGCTGAAGATGCGGGGGTGTTCCAGCCAGAGGGAACAGCCTGTGCAAAGGCACTGGGGTATGAGGAAATGTATCCTATTTGGAAATTTGCTGTGCCCAGAACAGGGTGTGCCGTGAGGACAGACAGGTGATGAGAGGATGGCCAGGTAAGTTGGGACTGGTCGTCAAGGGCCCTGAATGTCCCTCTGGGACGTCTGAGCCTCACTGCGTTGGCAGTACCAGGGAAGGCAAAAGTTGTCAAACAAAAAGGTGACTTTGTCCAATCTTATGGAGCCATCTCCTCTCCAGCTGGGTGGGAAGGGGAGAGTCTCAGGGTGACAGGCAGTGAGTGACTGGGGCGGGCCTGGGGTGGACAGTCCCTGGGGCGTGGTGGCCCTGCCTCCCACGGGAAGCAGCTGCAGGCTTCGCACCGGGCCCTGCCTGGCAGGGAGAGCACGCCCGGGTGCCAGGGTTACGTGAGGATCTGCAAGGCTGGGCTCAGACGACATAGCCTCTTGCCCCATCCCGTCAGCCCGACACCCCACGTGGGGAGGCGGAGGCATCAGGTGATGTGGCCAAGGCGGGCAGCATGCCCAGGAGGTAGGGCCAGGGCCGGTCATGCCAGGCCAGGTGTGTTGGGGCCTCATGCCACGGGCTGGTGACAGAAGGCTGGGCGGCAGCCTAGGGCAGCCGGGGCAGGAGGGATGATGCGCCGGGAGGTGCTGGGGGGCTAGATGCAGCAACCGCGGCTCACCTCCTGTGGCTCTGCACAGTGGGGCCCCGCCCAGGGACAGCCCCCAGCCCCTCCCTAGAGACCACCGCCAAGCGGAGGCCAGGGGCAGAGACGAGGGGGTCTCTGCTCCTCTTTTCCTTGCTCTCTTTCCACCAGCTCAGAGAACCAGGGTACGCCGGCCTGGGAAACTGCAGTCCCTCCTTCTAAGTTGCTGAGGCCCAGAGAGGGAAGAGACTTGCCCAGGGTCACGCGGGGGGCCAGCCCTGCAGAGCATTAGATGAAAAGGACTAGACCCCAGACTTCCGCCGCCTCTCCGTGCTCCGGCAGCGCGTGGCCCTGGGTGGCTGCAGGCTGCCTGGCTGCCCGGGGAGTCCCCACCTTCTTCTCCCGCCCATCAGCTGTTTCAGGGCCGAGGCTCAGCTGCAGCTGGTGGAGGCTCAGCCTGGGCGCAGCTGAGACAGCCGGGCAGGAGCCGGGAGGGGAGTGAGGAGAGCGAGGGTCTGGTCTCCCCCCGTCCAGCGTGAAGACCCTGGGGAGCAGCACAAGTTTGTGCCCTGCTCCACAGCTGGTGTCCCCGTCCATGCAGCAATGTGACCTCCGTCGGCCCTTTACCCGGCCTCAGCACCAGCTCGAGCACCTGCGGAAGGACATAGCGACACCTGCGCCAGGAGTGCAGCAATGGTCACGTGACACGTGGAGTGTGACCACGCACCTGGCATGCACACAGGGTGCGTATGCAGCTCCCTGTGGACACGTGTGCAAACTCCGTCTCCCAGGCAGGTGTGAGCTCACCTGTTCCGCACAGTGAACACCCCTTGGTGAACCTGTTATCACCAAGGGCCAGCTCCCTCAGGAGGGGCACAGGTGACTTTATAAATCAGCATGGAGAGGCAGGTCTGGGGTGCGGGAAGGAGGTGGGACCCACGCGTGGGTCGGGGGTGGATGCCAGGGCCCGTGGGAGGACCCTGGTGGGGTCATGTCGGCGTCACTGCATGGTCCCCCTGCCGTCTGGGCCTCGGTCCCTGTCTCACAGTGAGAGCATCAGCACAGCAGTCTGAGAAGCCTCCGTCCCAGCTGCAGAGCCCAGCTGACCTGCCTTCCCGCCCGTCCTCCGCACACCCCGCCCCAGCCTGGAGCCACGTCCCGCATCCCGGCCACACAGCTCACCAGGGCAGGGCTGTAGGGCTGGGGTCCCGGTGCCAGCCTGCATTCAAACCCACGGCCCTCAGCTCAGAGAATGTGTCTCGGGGTGGCCTCAGAGAGAGCACCTGCCCAGGTGGGAGGAGGCTGCCCGTGGACTGACCGTGAATGAAGTGACCTATTTTCTAAGCCCATCGCCAGGCGCGGGGTCTGACAAAGACGCGCAGGGGTCACGCCTGAAAGTGGCTGACTTTGGAGCAAGAAGGCATCCGCTCCCGGGGAACCTGGGCGGTGGGGCCCTGAGACCAGCCAGGTCCCTGGGCCTGGAGCCGGGTGCTGGGCCCAGGCCAGCTTCCTGCGGCTGCTGCGGGACAGGGCGGGCAGGAAGGCCGGGCCGGAGCGAGCTAATCTGGAGAAGTGATTTTCCTCCTCGGCCGGCCCTTCCCTGGGCAGGGCTCTCGGCAGGCGAGGCAGCCCCGGCCAGCGCTCTGCAGGGAGGGGCTGGCTTATCAGGCAGGAAACACTGGGCTCCGGCCACATCCTCCTGCTCCTGGTCACAGCAGCTCCCATGGGCAGGAAAACACAACCCTCTCCCGCCCCTGCTGCGGCCTCCTCCTCGCGGACGAGAGTGCGTGTGCTGAGGGCCGGCACCCAGAGCTCTGCCCGCCCTGCTGGGCGCCCCGGTGTCCCCAGGGCCTGCTGCCTGCCAGACCGCGGCCGCCCGGCCCAGGGCTGCCCCAGCAGGGCGGGGCATGCAAGGTCGGCACAAACACGACAAAGGGGCACTGACTGCCTGGATGCCAGGGAGGGCTCCTCTGCCCCCCGTGCCAGCCCTGGCGGGAGGAAGCCACTGCCTGGTCCTGAAGGGCCTGCCCCTCGGGTGGGCCTGCAGGCACACGGGGGACGCCCCACTCCAGGAGGCTCCGTCCCAATCTCGCCCTCCTGGGCCAGCTCCCACCACCAGCTGGGCTTCGAGAAGCACAAGAAGGAACATCCTGGGACGTCCCTTGAAGACACGGACCCCCAGGGCCTCCCGCCCCTCCCGCTGCACCCTCTTCCCTTACCAGCCCCGGCCCTGCTGAGACCTGGTGCAGCTGAGCCCTTGGGAGGAGCAGCCCGGCCCTCCTGCCTTGGCTCTGGCCCCCCAGCTCCCCCCGCCCCCTTCTCGGCTTCTGCCCTCAGCCGCCTGCTCGGCGGGTGCCGTTGCCTCTCTGGGCCTCCGTTTCCTTCCCATGGAATCTGGGGTCGGCAGTGACAGTGACTCCCGCCAGCTCAAACAGTCAGTGGGCTTTTTCTCAAGGTTACAGAGCTGGGACGAAAATCTAATTCCAAGCCCCACGTTCTTTCCCGTAAAATGCAGCTGCTCCGTCTGCATCGGGACGCCCCGAACGGCCCGAGCGGGTAATCCAGCGGGTCCCCCGTGTTCCGCTCTCCTGCAGGTCGGGAGATGGGACACAGTTTCCCTGACTTTCAAAGCGCCCTGATGTGGGAGCTGGTGCTGCTGTTTCTCAGGGAAAGAAATAAAGAAAAAGAAAGTTCTGTGACTCCTTGGGATGGGACGGAGGAGCTACGACACCCTCCTCGGGGCCTCTGATGGGGGAGAAGGCCTCGGTCCTGCCCACCCCTGCCCTCTTCATGTGGCCCAGAAGTCCTGGCTTTGCCGAGTGGGTTTCCCCACCAGAGCCCCCGAGACACCACGACCAGCCTCCCCGAGGCCCCTGGAGGCTGCAAAGACCTTTCATTCATTGGAAACAGTGACTTTCCAGGTAGAATATTTCTCACGTTTTGCGGTCCCTCCCTGTTGTCCCAGACCTGAGCCCCCCCACGGCCCCCCAGACAGACAGGAGAGGAGTGACCAGATGAAAGGACGGTGAGCAGGGCTGGGGGACCCACCATCGGGTGCTGCAGAGTAAGCCCCTGAGAAACGACGACACTGTACGCCTACATGGTACCCTCTGGCCAGGGGGGTGAGTCCTGGGGAGACCCCACTTTCCTCCCCCACTCTTGGTATATATAACGTGTCGTCTCTCCCTCCAGGCCCCACGTCCACACGACACTTGTTCTCTGACCAAGAGGAACGCAGACCTGAGAGTGTCTGCAGGAAACCGCACCCCCACCTGAGCCTCAAACACGGTCCCATAAAAGGAAAAAAGGCGACTGGACCTGGGTGAGGCTTACCCGGCCCAGAGGGGGACAACTTGCTCTGCGTGTCCACAGGCGGCGTCACACTGACATGGGTCAGATGGGGCAGGAGGGTTTGGGGAGGGAGGAGGAAGAACCCGGGGGTGGGGGCTTGTTAGACCGGCCTGCAGAGAGCAAACCCCTCCCTCTGTAGAGGACTCTCGGATCAAACAGAAGCCCAGGTGCCAAGGATGGCGAAGAGGCCACCCTCAGTGGAGGAAGAAGGGACTATATCCCAGCTCAGTGCCCAGAGAAGGAAACTGAGTCCTTCTGTGACCCTCAGCTTCATGGTGGGTCCTTCCTCTCCTTTCCCCACACGATCAGCACCAGTACGACAGTCGCTGAACACTGGCTCCGGGTTTCTCACGCTAGTGCCAGCTCCCAGGCCTAAAGCCAACCTAAATTGTCTGAAGAAATCCAAACAGGCAGTAGCTCTCCGGTGCACGTCTACAAAGCTTTGCAGTTTCCAAAATCCCTACAAATTCACCACCTTACCTCCTTAGGGCTCAGGGGTTCACCACCCAAGTCCTAATAAAAATCCAGTGATGGTTAAAGCCAGACCCTGTTGCCAGGTCCCAGCTCTCTCCAGACACCCTCCCACATGTGCACCCGGGGACTCCGGAGAACGGATCGGGTCGCCCTGGCAACCGGCAGGACAGCCCTCGCCCCACATGGGAAGCTGGTGGTAAAGCTCAAGTCGGAAACTACTTTCCCACATCGCAGGCTGAGAGCAGCCACGCCAGGCCAGAAGGCAAGGAGGAGGGTGCCATCCGCTGCGGCACGTGGGGAAAGGGATGCTCTTGATTTGCCAGTGGGCGAGGCAGGGAGCCGACGAGGGCAGACTCAAGGCAGTTGTGAGTAGTCATCGGCGGTTTGAATGCTTCCTGTTAAGAGTTAGCTTATTCTGTGCATTGAATGGAGTCATTTTGTGCCTCAACAGAGACTCAGGGACAAGTGCAGGGACAAGTGAGGGGCCCAGAGCAGGAGCTGGAACCCTCCTCGGAGCCACCTGGGTGCCAGCGGCAGTGATGTACCCAGATAGACCTGAGGACCCCTGGCTCCCAGGCAGGACGGATCCACTTGCAGCTGAGCACAGGGCAGGGGCAGCCCTGGGCCTTCCTGCCCCCCAGGGGCAGGCACCGGGCCCCCGCCCCAGTGAAAGCTGGAATGCGACACGCCCACTGGACATTGGCAAGGGACCACGTCCTGGACAGACACTGCCAGACAGCCGCTCCGGGCAACTGAGGACACTGCAGACAGCCACCGCTGGCCGGTCGCAGTGACAGGGCCTGAACATCGAGGTCTTTAATCGCATCTAACTCTGGTCCTGCGATTTCCTTTTTGTTCTTTCTTTCCCCTCGCTGTGATAGGCATGAACCGGACCACGCATAACTCGCCAGGTGAAGCCCTGAATGCAAAGGCACTTGGCCTCCAGCTGGGGACGGACTGGCTGACGCTGCCAACAGTCGTACCTGCCGATGCTCTGAGACCCGCTTCCCCCAGCCAGGCAGGTGAGCTGTGCTCTGCCACCTCCCACCTGGGTCCCAGGGTCCCTGGCTGTGCAGTGGTAGATGACGGGCCCCACCTGAGGCTGTGGATGAGAAAGAGCCCATAAAACTTTCTGTAAAGCTCCGTACACCTATAAAGTGCTATTAGCGTAATGACTGCGGATTAGGATCAAAATTGAAGGATGAACATGTGCCCATTTAGGCCCTCCCGAGGCCCACTCCTTGGCCCAGAGGGCCTGGGAAAACACAGGCTGCCCTTGACGGGAACAAGTTACGACGGCTTCACCGTGGACAGAAGCCAGACAGAAGTGACCTGGACAGGGACTGAGTAATCAGTTTTTCCCAGATGCTTTTTGGCTAGAATTTTAAACCTCAAGAGACATTGCATCCTTTAGTTACTCCTCCCTTCTCCACGACCTTCCGTCGAGTTTCGAGTGCCCGTGATGCACTGAGACACCACATCCATAAACACACAGAAAAAAGGGCAAGCTAGGTATGTTTCAAGACTGCCTTAAAAAGAAGAAAAAAGTGTAGTAGCCTTAAGCAAGCAAGTAATTGGACAAAACTTACTTTCAATCCTCAGACAGCCTGAACCACTTCATTCCACTCTGCAAGTGTAAAGTCAGCTCGAGGAGAAAATTGTTCTTCACAGAGGCTACGAGTTGGTATTTCTGTTCAATGTCAACGATCACAACAGTTTCCAGCGTGTACAATGCGGATTTGCCCCTTTACTGTAATTCATAAAAGTAAATGAACCACCCCTACAAGGTAACAACTTTCTAAAATAAAAAGCCGATGTAGAAAGCACTTGGACCAATACTACAAGTAGCACTGGATATATTCATGCCTTCCTTGAAAACTTTTCTTGTTGCAAAACTCTATTTCAAAGGATAGAAGTGTCACGGTACAAAAATGTTTATTTAAATTAAATATTTCCAACAAATTGATATCTACAACCGTTCCAAAGCCTGTATAGTTCTTACAAAAAAAAAAAATGGAACAGTTTAGCTTACTGTCTGTGATACTGTTTTACAAGATTTACACATTCTGGACTGTGCACCAGTCAATCATATCGTCAACGATTTACTATTTATTACCAAGTGGCATACACAGTAATAGCATAAAGATTAATCATATCTTATAAGTGATTGTACAATATGACTTCTTGGAAGGAAAAACAAGGATCTGTCAACACTACAAAATACAAGGTGAAAATAATAGGAGGATATATAAAACACATATTTCTTACAGGCAATAATGTGCTGAAATCAAAAGACAAACGACTGCCTTGTAGGTCACTGTCAGGTATGTTCCTTCAAAGGAGGTTTGGGGGAAGAATGGAGATGGTTGTGGGGGCGGCCAGGGCTCAGAGACACTGTCAGAATCACAGTGAGTTTCTGATCTGGGGAACTTGGTGTTAAGCATCAGCTGAGGACTTTGCCTGACAAGCCAGCTGGCTGGTGAGGGTGACCGATTCCCATCACACCAGAGGGACTGTGCCTGGGATTTTAAGTCAGAGGCTCTGTGAGTTAGGGAGCAATTCCGGGGTGGAGGAAGAGTGAGGAAGAAGAGAAAAAGAAATCCCAGGAAAGGGAGAGAGCCAGTACTGGAGAACACACGGGGAGGGGGTGGGGGACTCCCTCTGCATCTACAGAGGGGGAAAGTGCTGCAATTTTGCTCGAGAAACTGGCACACCTAGACTTGAAGACAGCGACGCTGCCTTGTGGCAAAGTCCTTTCCGGTACCCTGGCTGTGTGGCCACTGGGAACAGAGGTTGGCCAGAAGTTGCCGTCGTCAATAAGAGTATCCCTGATTTAGGCTGCGTGGATGCGTGTGTGAGGGTGTGCGTGGAGTGGGAGCGTCTCTCCCACGCTCACGGCACGAATTCAGACTGCGTGTGTTCCCCTGAAGCGTGTGTACGGTAAGAAAGAATTTATGTAAAAAATATAAGAAAGCAGCTTGAATCCAATCTCATCTTCAGTGAAGTAGTTAACCATTCTGGTTATTTTCCCCAGTTTCCCAAATCAGGATGAGCGCTTTCTCTCCAATTGGAAGAGTCCTTTTGGAATTCGTTGGTCATTTTGGAGGGAGTGCAGCGAGCCTTGTGTCCTTGGGCCGTGAACACACAATTATCACCAGGTTGCACGTTAAGGAGCTCATTAATGAGTCCGATTCCCCCATTTTCCTTTAGTTAGCCTTGAGAGAATCCTAAGCCAGAAAACCGTGGAGCAGAGGGGACCGTGGCTAGCAAGTCTGTCCCCCGCTTTACGGATGGGGGAGTGGGCTGGACGGGGTGCGGGGGCATGTTGGTGTCTCGCCAGCGTCCACAGCAGAACTGGGGCTGAATCCTGGCCCGGGGCTTTCTCACCTGCAGGACCCAAAGACCAGGTGCAACCATGTCAAAACAGGAGAGGTTCGAATGCTGCTGGGCTTGTCACCATGTGGCCCCACGATGGGGACAAGGAAAAGAGGTCAGTGAACACTCTACTGGAGACAGCATCTCTCAGCAACTTGATGGCCTTACTCCCAGCGCGTAGCCGATGAAAGCTCATTTGAAGGAATATACTCAAAATGCAAGCAGGGGGAGTGGGCCGTGGGGAAGGGGACGGAGGGGCCCTCGGATCAGCACAGCCCTGTCCGGCTTCAGTCCGAAGGCTCTGGGCCGGCAGTCCGGACCTCCCCGGCTAAGGGGGAAAAAGCCGGACACGGGAGGGAAAGGGCTCGAGGGCTGGGCTGGATGCGGTGGCTCTGGCTCTATGACACACTGTAGCTGTTGTAGTACGTGGCCGTGGCATCAGCCAGGACGGAGATGAGGCTGGTCTCTGTGGGGCCCGTCGGTGTCACCTGGGAGACTGGGGCATGCCCACTGAGGGCCACGGTGCCCGCGGCAGAGTCTGGGTGGCCAGGAGTGTTCAAATACTGATCAAATTCATTTCGATCCATGTCCCCCAGGAGTTCCACCTGGCTCAGCTGATCCAGGGTGTCGAAGCCAGGGTGTTCGGGAGGCGGGGAGAGCTGGCCCAGGTGGGCATGGAGGTTGGAGTGGAGGGGGTGGTAGGTGGCCGGGGAGTAATAGGCAGGGGACGGGGGGCAGCTGGGGACGGTGGACATCATGGAGACACTGAGGGACTGGCCCAGGGCCAGGGCGCCCCGGGGGTGGCTACAGTGCAGGGGGCTGGGGGAATACTCCGGCGAGTACGGAGGCCCTGGCAGGTGGGGGATGCGGCGGGGGTGGGCCTGCTCCTCCTGGCAGGGGGAGAAGAAGGTCTGCTCCGGCTCCAGCACGTCCAGTGGAGACATCTCCGGGGGCGTGGGCAGCCCGTATGGGTACGTGTCCACACTGCCCGGGGTGCCGCCGCCACCAGCCAGTCCCTCGTGGTAGCAGCCCCGGAGGCTGGGCAGGGCGGTGCCCGGGGAGTACTCACCCCTGTCCTCCTTCTCCCCCGGCCCCCCGCGGCCGCCGCTCCTCTTCTCTGGCAGGGCATTCTGGTCCCGGGAGAGGGAGCTCAGGAGGAAGCCGGGGTCCACGCGCTTGCAGAGGCGCTTGGCCTGCTTCTTCCTGCGGGGCCGGTACTTGTAGTTGGGGTAGTCCTGCATGTGCTGCAGGCGCAGCCGCTCCGCCTCGTCCACGTAGGGCCTCTTCTGGGACAGCGTCAGCGCCTTCCACGACTTTCCTGCTCACACAAGGCAGAGAAGGCCACACTCAGCGCCTGTGTGCACCTGCCACAGACGCGTGCCTCCAAGCACCGTGCACACACATGCACGCACAAACACGGCCACACACGGCACACGTGCCTTCCGCCTGGTCCCCACTCTACCCACTGTTCCCCGCTCACGGCCACAGTGGACAAGGGCACGTCTCGCACCCTCTTCCCAGCCCAGGTTCTGCAGACACAGTGAGGCTGAACCCCACAAAGCCACTTCACGCATCACCTCTCCTGTGAAAGCCACCAGATAAGCCAACGCTGCAAGCAATGTGGGGTCCTCAGCGAAGGGACCACCTGACCCAATGTCAGCAACAGGAAACAAATATCTAGTGACCATGACATTGATTGGGGCTCTTGTTACCCTTCGAGGGTCTGTTCCTATCACATGTACATTTTAATTAAAATTCCCTACCTTCATTGCTTATTGCTGCCTCTTAGGAAATGATACTATCATATTTACTTATGGCCTAAATCTCACAACCCTTTCTGTGCACGAACCCAGGCTCAGTCAATAGTCTCACAGATGTAAGTCGGTTTGAGGGTGTCAGGTTAACCAGTGCCTGTTCCTCACCTCTGAAGGTCAAGTAGGACCCTGCTGGATGGCTGTGGCCAGAAGGCTAGCATCTGCCTGTGACACACATATACCCGCACCAGCACACATACACACACACACAAGCTTCTGCTTCCAGCCGTCTGCTTAGGACCCTTTGATTGTGAGGGTCACCTGCTTTCTGATCTCCAGACAGAAGTAAACCCCTCCACTTCCCTCGGTCTCTGCTGTCCTCACCGTAAAATAAAGCTGCAGCGACACTCCTCAGCTCCAAACTCTCTAAAAGCATCCCATGCATGTAACCCGCTGGTGCTAAATGCTGGCTGCACTTGAACTTCATCATTGCTGGCTTGTCTGTTCCACAAGTCACCTTAGCTCTCCCTGTCACCTCTCAGTGTACACTGTGCATCCCTCTGGCTACAGTGTTTTCTGAGGGTCACTTTGGCCGCCTTGGATTCTTACCTCCTAGGGTGGGCTCAGGATTCTACAACTTTAACATGCTCCCCCATGACTCTACTGTATCCTAAAATCTGAGACCCACTAGCCCAGAGGTTCAGGTCCAAGAAAAGACGCCCCTGTTTTCCACTCGGCACACCCAGCGCAGGGCCAGGTGCAGAACCATGCCCAGCGGTCCTCTGTCCCACACCGGCTGGCTCCTCAGGTCAGGCCCTCAAAGGGGCTGAGGGCTTGGGGAGGGCGATTATTAAGGGTGTTCTACCACTTGGGTGAATGTTCATAACTATTCTATGGGGTTGTTAATTAACGTTATTAGCTGTCATTTAAAAGGGTGACTTGAGAAGTGTTAGGAACTCCGGATTCAGGGCTGGTCATGGGTTCCCAGCCTGTGGCTCAGGCCACAAAGCTGTTGGAAGAGGCCCAAGATCTAGACGCAACTCACAACTTGTCTGTGGTCCGAATATAAAATGTGACCCCAGTGTCTAAATGTTCCTGGATGCTGGAGTATTGATCAAATACAGGTTCATTTTAAATGCTGCCAAACGCCTAATTGTCCTTATGAACTTTCTCATTCATAATACACTACAAATACTAGTGGGACTAGGTGAAATTTTTAATGAAGTTTGGGAAGCTTACAGAGGAAAGGTTGGGACTGTCACTCCCAGCCCTTTCCTCTCACGGGTCGGAAGCGGAAGGGCTGAGAAAACAAGCTCTGGGATGGAAGTGACCACCCTGCTGCCCCCTTGCCAACAGGTGTACAAAGTCCACAGTTTAAAAAGCACCAGTGTTTCGGTTTCCTTGCCCAAGCCAGGAGCTATAAGGCTGAGCGAGAAGGAATCAGTGACTTTCCTGCAAAATGAACGTAACCTTGGTGCCTACCTAGGCGTAGTCTGCAGCAGGCTCAGCTCACGGAGGCATTGTCTGCCCTGCTAAGTCCCTTTGCCCGCCCTGTTCCCGGGAGCCGGCAGTCTCAGTCCTGCAGGGCAAGGCTCCCTGACTTCCCTCCTCTGCCACCTCTGGCCTGAGCCTGCCCCAGAAAGCCTGCTCTACCCTGGTCACCGCCAGTTTCCCGTCCCCGGCTGGCCTGGTCAGCAGGCACCGTGCCCAGCGAAAAAAACCTTTCAGGGATCTGCAAAAAACATGTTTTCCTTTCTTTTAAAATCTGAAGACAAATATGAACCTTGAGGCTGAGGAAAATGTTTTAGTATTGTATATATTAATATATTTGTCTTTATGCCAACACAGTATAAAATATAAATTTTATTATTTTTTTAATAGGGGAAGGGGCCCAGGAAGTCACGGTCCCACTAATGCGTCCTTAGGACAGCTGGCCACGAGGCTGGGCCCCGGGCGAGGGGCCCTTTGCAGCCAGCCCTCCACTGCCCGCTCTGCCGTGCGTCTAAGCCGGGTCTGGTCTCTGCGGCTTCAGCCAGCAGAGGGACGGCAGCCCGCGCTCGGTTCCGCCCGGGAAGGAGCCCTGAGCTCCGACGGAAAAGGAAGGGCTCCGTTCCGGGCCGGGTGGGGTTGCGGAGGGCAGGGCCTGCCTCGGGAGACCACGCAAGTCCCTTCTCACAGGGCCCGGCGCCCGCTGCGTGCACCAAGTGCTTGGAAAGGTTTTCACCGGTTAAAATGAATAAAAAACCGACTGGAAGGACAAAGAGGTCGGGGTAAGTCCAGGCCGAAAAGCGCTCAGCTCTGGACATCCGAGAGGCAAGAAACTCGACAAGAACTCCGGCTTTTCTTCCTAACATCCTCACTCTGGGCTCCTTCGGCCTGGAGGGTCCCTGTCCCCAGCCCCGGCCGGGTCAGCGAGGGAAGTGGCCGCCCCAAGCACCCGAATCAAACTATCTGTACTCCTGCGATTGACAAATGGATTAACGAACCGAGTCTATTGGAGTAAACAGTTTTGCTGTTATTTTACTAATTAAGTTAAAGCAGGGATTCGTTCTCGCAAGGCCTCTTTTCACAAATACTCGTTAAGTATAGTTTCGTCGGTGACAACCCCTCCTCTGTGGTTGTCCCAGTTCTGAAGTTTAGGGAATGACGAGTTTTCCTGCTTCGATATTCCTAGCCAGCGCCGGTTCCACCCAGCCTCGACGTTTCCGTCCCGGCCGTGTCCAAGCGCGCGGGTCCCCGTCGCCAGGCGTCCAGCCGCCAGGTCCCGCCTGCCTCCCGGGGCCCCGACCCGGGCTCCTGTCCCAGGGCAGGGGCCTTCCTGGCAGCCCCGGCCGGCGGTGCAGTTTCCCTTCAGGCCTCGCCAAGGTGTCCCCGCTCTGAATCCCGGACGCCGCACGAACCCACGCTCGCACGGATGCGCAGCCACGCGGGCACACGAGCGCCCGGCCGCCCCGCGCCGCCTCCGGCCGCCGCCCGCGCCCCCCGCCGGGCAGCCCGCTCGCTCACCCAGCATCTTGCTGAGCTCGGCGTTGTGCAGGTCCGGGTTCTGCACCGCCAGCCGTTTCCTCTCGTCCTTCGCCCACACCATAAAGGCGTTCATGGGCCGCCGGATACGGCTCTCCGAGCTCTTGTCCCCCGGCGGGCGGGGGACGGCCGGCGGCGACAGACCGTCCGACAGCTCGGCCTCCAGGGCCGGGCACTCGAGCCCCTCGGGCCACGGGTAGGCTCCCAGCAGCGAGGCCATGGCCGCACGCGGGTCGCCTCGCTTCGCCTCGCGGGGCCAGCGCTGACCTGGCCCTCGCACGGGTCGGGGCGTCCAACTTGGCCGGCCGCCGCGACCCGGTCCCCTATTTATCAGCTCCGGGCGGCCGCGTCCTCCAATGGCTCTGCACCAAGGCGCGGCCCCTCCCTTGGTCTCGGCGCGGCCCCCTCCCTGCGTCCCGGGAGGCCGCGGGTCCCAGCTCCGACCTGCCGGGAGGGGGAGGGACGGGGAGGGCCTCCTCCCGCGCCCGCCCCCGGCCCGCCCCTCCGCCTCCGGGAGCCCGCCCGGGACCCGCGCCCCGCCGCCCTGGGCCGCCTCCCGCCCCGCCCCGCCCCGCCGGCTCCGGGCCCGCAGGTGCAGCAGAGCCCGCGCGCAGCCCGACCGCAGCTCCCTGCCCCGGGCCGCCACCAACTCCTCCCGCGCGTGGAACCGCGGAGAGCCCAGCCCAGACAGGTTTCGCTGGGAACGCCTGGGCGCGAGAGACCTTGACCGTGGACCCGAGAGCAGCCAGTGAGCCGTTCTTAAGGGAATACACCTACTGCTTTCCGACACCGGCCAGGGTCGGCCGCCGCTGGGGCCGGGGCTGCATCCCTGCATCCCGCCTCGGGGTCAGTGCAGCGCCCGCTCGGGACCCCCGACGCCCCCTGGCTCTCAGGAAGGCGTGGCTGTCGTCTGGGTTCCGCCGTCTGATTTCTCTCTTTCACCCCACGCCGCCCCCTCCCACCGCCACCCCAGTCTCCAGGGTCGGGTCTCCAGCTCCCTCGCCTCTAGCTCTTCTCTCGGGGAATTTTCTCTTTTCTCCTCTGATTGGCAGTCCCACTGCTCCGAGTACAGCCGCTCCTGCCTTCCCGCGTCCCCTCTGGCTTCGGGTTCACCTGGGAGCTCCCTCAGTTTCCCTTGTCCCGACTCCCTTAGACCCAGCTGCGCGCAACTCAGGGGTCTGCGGGCCGGGAGCTCAGGGCAGTCCCGCGGGCTGCTGCTCCTGCGTCACCCTGCCCGCTGTGAGTCGGGCTGTTCCACCGGCGCCGGCACACAGTAGGCGCTCAAGAACTACCGAATAAGTGAATGAATACGTGAGTGAGCAAATATGGCCTAGACACACCCTACTGTATAACACACAGCAGGCTTGACTGGATCCTGGAATTCAATTCACAAATATTTACCTAGCGCCACCCCTGCGCGGGGCTCCGCAGAGGTGACCCTGGAAGGAGGTGGCATTGGGGTGGGAGGACCGTGGGGTCTGGAGTCAGAACCTGTCTTAGCGTGTGGGTTAATTTGTGCCTCTGGGAATGCCAGTATCTCTGGAGGCTGCTTTCCTAACCCTGCAACGGGGCGGGGATAAGCCTGACCTCATCGGCTGTTGTGAAGCTCGGGCGAGATGGAGTAGTGAAAGCTCCCACTCTCCACGACGGCTGACGTTAATACAGCTCCAGACCACGAAGCCCTTAAGTCCAGACTTCAATGTCCCAGCGCGCGGTGACCATTACGTTGCATGCGACATGCAATAGGCCCACCGCAGTTAGGGCAAGTGGACGCAGAACTGCAGCAGCCTTTCCATTTTTTACGTCCTAATTTTAACCTCTAGAGGCCGGGATAATGTTTATCCCAGACCGCGCTTTCCGCATAAAATAGATTGCTGGGCTTTCCCCTCCCCTCCAGCCAGGATCCAGCAGCAGCAACACCCCAGGCCCTGCGCCCCACCCGCTGCTCCCGCGGCCCCGGCGACCAGCAGGGCGCGGGCAGGGTGAGCGCGGGCAGGGCAGGGGCGCCGGCGCTGGGAGAGCCTGGAACCCGGGTTGGAGCAGCGGGGCTGCCTGGCGCAGGGGACCAAGCGGGGACGGTCTGCAGAGCGCGTCCGCCATCAAGCCTAGGCCATTTCAGCGGCGGGCCCTCTTCCAGAAATCCCTCCAGAAGAAGCCCCAGGCCAGACTGCTCCTTGCTGGGATCGAGGGCCACGCCCCGCCAGGGGCAGGTAGCTTTTAGGGAGGGCGGAAGGGGGGGTCCCACTGCGCGACTTGAGCTACCGTGGAGGACCCCGGGCAGGAACTCGGCTCCGACCCTTTCTGACCCTGCCGTCGCTCTAGGGCGGGGACGGTGCTCAGCAGGCTCAGGGGCCTGGGGGGATGGCACCCCCTTCCCGGCGGGGCCGTTCCCCTTCCGCCTCCGGCCCCTGGAACCCTCCGTGCCTGGCCCCTGAGCGGAGCGCGCACCCGCGGGGCCGCGTCCCGCACCAGGTGAAGAAGGCGCGAGGGCCAGGGAACGCGGAGCGGTCGAGTCCGTGTCGGAACCCAGAGGCCGATGGCAAATGTGAGAAAACAATGGGGCCGGGGCAGAGAGAATACGTGTTGTGGTTGTCTCGAAACGTTTACTGTCTTGCTTTTCGTCTGGAGACAGCTCGCCAGCCCAGGCTGTCCAGGGGCTGAGCGTTAAGCGCCGGGGCGCGGGCGCGGGCCGGTCCGGTCCGGAGCTTGGCGATTGTACGCACGCCTGAACCCGCGGCTGGCTCGCTCGCTCCTTTCCTGCATTCCTTCATTCCCTTGCGTCGAGGCATTTGTTCACCTGGGCAGCTGTGTGCGAGCGCGCCCTGGTGCTGGCGGTGCCAAGAGACGCGAGGCCACCGTGACCCGCCGCCTCTCTGGTCACTGCAAGCTTCAGTCCTTCCACAGCTGCGCGCACGCCCCGAGCAGCCCCAGAGCCTGGGTCTGGGAGGGTCGAGCTGGACGGCCAGGGCTCGCCCTCCCGGGCATCCCGACGGCCGCTCTTGCCTGCGCGGGGCGGGGGGCCGCGGCCACACGTTGGTCCAGCGGCTCGTCGCCCAGGCTGGGGCGGAGAGTCTTGAAGTGCGGCCGCTGGGCGACCGAGCCGAGAAGGGTCAGGACGCAGGGCGGCAGCGGGGGACGCCTCGGCCCTGCGGCGGGACGGGACCGGGGCTCCCGCAGGCGCCGCAGGGCAGAGTTGGAGAGGCGGGTCCCCGTGTGACCACGCGGGGCACAGTGGACACAGCGTGTGCATCTCACAGCGGACATGTCGGTGCACAGACCGGAGTTGTATTCTTCCGGTGTAGGTGTGTATTACGTCACTCGGGCTCTCTCCTCATCTCTTAAATGCCTTTTTATTTCTTGTTTTTCTTTTTCCCTCCCTCCCTCCCTGCTCTCCTGCCCCTCCCCGCTCTCCCTCCCTCCGCCCACCCTCTCCCCTTCCTTTCAGCTTCGCAGCTCTGCAAACACTGGTTTTCAGGACTTGAAGTCAGAAACCCCCAACTAACTTGCGGTATGATAATTCGCTTACCCGATCTCAGGCTCAGCTTCTTCACCTGTAAAATGGGGACAAAACAGGGTTACTGACAGTGTCTGCAAAAGTTCCTCGTAATTGTAATGAACTGTGAGATATAAAATAATGAATGGGTGAAAATTTTAAAAATAGAGTTAAAAGGGTCGGGGCTCCAAAATTTTCCCCTGCAGGAGCTTTTCTCATTTTTTCCAAAGCGAGGAATTCCGGCAACTCTGGGGGGAAAGGGGAGCGGGAGAGGGAGACCCGGCTCTGAGCGGGGAATGAGCGGCAGCGCGGGCCGGGCCGGGGCTGCCCTAGGGCAGGTCCTTGGCCTTTGTCTTCGAGGCCCGCGGCAGCGCTGCAAAGCTTTTTGGTGCAAGTGTTTTGTAGTTGCTTTTCCCCCCACACACCAGGCTGGCGGTCGAAGTTAGTATCATCACCGTCTCCGCTCGCACGGATTTGTCCGTACTTGATTGACGGTCTTGGCGAAGCAGGTTCCCCTCACTGGCTCCTCCCGCCTCCACGCAATCCCCTGCGGAGGCGGCGGCCCATTTCCCAGACGAGGCACGCGGAGCTGCGGCTGCAAGTGGCAGAGCAGAGGCCCCAGCACGTAGCTCTTGCCCTCGTGCCTTCGCCGCGCGGTTCCTGCGCGCCCAGGCTCGCAGCTCGCCCGCACCGGCCCCAGGCCCGCGGGAAGGGCTCTAGCCGGCCGCTGCGGCTCCCCGGACCTTTCCTCATCCAGAGCGCGCCTGGAGTTCAAGGCCCGTCCTGGAGAAGGTATGTGAAAAGCAAGTGGGCAAACCCTGTTGGCCACGAGTGACCTGCACCCTGGGGAGCCAGGAGACCGGGCCAGGCCAGCCAGCGCCCACCTTGCCGCAGTCCAGTCCGCAGTCGGGCAGCCAGCCGCCCTCGTGTCCCTGCCCGCATGTCCCTACAAGGCGCTGCACTCCAGCTCCTCCTTTTTAACCCACAGAAACCTCTCCATACTCATTTAGGAGAAATCCACCAAGGTGGCTTTAGAGTAACTTTCTGCCATTAAAAACAAGCAGGGATTTAAGATGTACCTGTAGGCTCCGCTCAGCTGACTGAAGCAGGCAGAACAAAGACGATCCTTAATGTGTAGGCACCTAACAACAGAGCGTCAAAATACATTCAGTAAACTGATAGAACTGCAAGGAGAAAAAGACGAACCCATTATTAATTATAGTTGGAGACTTCAACACCTCTTTCTCAGTAATGGGCAGCTCCAGCAGGCAGAAAATCAGTATGGATATAGCTGAACTCAAGACCACCACTAAGCAACTAAATATATAATTGACATCTACCAACTACTTCACCCCAAATCTGCAAAATAAATATTTTTCTCAAGCTTATGTGGAATATTCAACAAGACAGACAACATTCTGGGCCATAAAACACAATTTAAAATTTAAACGTATAGAAGCCATGATATATATGCTCTGACACTATAATGGAATTAAACTAGAAACCAATAACAGAAATATAGCTGGAAAATCCCAAAATACTTGGTATTAAACACTACACTTCTGAACAACACATGACTGAAAAAATATATCTCAAGAAAAATTTACAAATATTTTGTACTAAAGGAAAATGAAAATACAATTCATCAAGGTTTGTGGAATGCAGAGAAAACAGCGTATAGATGGAAATTTACAACATTGAATGCATACATTAGAAAAGAAGAATGATCTAAAGTCAATAATCTAAACTTACACTTTGGAAACTAAAAAGGAGCAAACTAAACCCAAAGTAAGCTGAAGAAATAAATAATAAAAATTGGAGCAGAAACCAATAAAATTGAAAACAGGACATGAATAGAAAAAAACTACTGAAACCAAAAGCTGGTTCTTTGAAAAGACAAATAAAATTGATAAACCTCTAGCCAGGCTAACTAAGAAAAAGAGAGACAGAAGACACAAATTACTAATACCAGAAATGAAAAAGGGGACATCACTACTGATCCTATGGATATTAAAAGTATACTGAAGGAATATTACAAACAACTCTATGCCCACAAATTTGATAACCTAGATGAAGTGAACCAATAAAGGCAGAAAAATCATTTGACAAAATCCAAAAAACTAAAAATAGAACATCCACAATTTGATTAAAAAAATTTAAAAAATTCCACAGCTAACATTATACTTAATGGTGAGAACATAGATGCTTTCCTGTTAGTATCAGGAATTCAGCAAGGATAATCCTCACCACTGTTTCCCAACATTATACTGGAAGTCTTAGCTAATGCAATAAGACAAGAAAAGCAAATAAAAAGTATACAAATAGGGCAGCAAGAGATAAAACTGTATTTGTTAATAGATGACATAATTATCTGTGTAAAAAATCCCAAAGAATAGACAGGGAAATCTTCCAGAACTTATATGCAACTATAGCAAGGTTGCAGGATACAAGGGAAATATGTAAAAGTCCATTGCTTTCCTATATACAGCAATGAAAAATTGGTATTTGAAATTAAAAAAAAAAAACAACACAATATCATTTACATTTGCACCAACCCCCCCCACTAAAATACTTAAGTATAAATCAAAAACATATATAAGATCTATATGAGGAAAATTACAAAACTCTAATGAAAGAAATTAAAGAAGAACTGAACAAATGAACAGCTACTCCCACTTTCTGGAATAATATTGTAAGACGTCAGTTTTTCCCAACTTGTTCTTTAGATTCACTGCAATTTAAATCAAATTCCCAGAAAGTTATCTTGTGGATATTGACAGGCTGATTCTAAAGTTTATTTGGAGACAAGGACTCAATTTGTCCCCACATCCTCAGCAACACTTTTATTTCTTTTTTAACAATAGCCATTCTAATAGGTGTGAAATAGCATCTCATGGTATTGATTTGCATTTCTCTAATGACTAGTGATGTTAAGCATCTTTTCATATGCTTATTGGCCATGTGTATATCTTCTTTAGAGAAATGTCTAGTCAAGTGCTTTGCCTATTTTTTAAATCATTTTTTGTTGTTGAGTTGTAGAAGTTCTTTATATATACATTATAGATATCAATCCCTTATTGGATAAATGATTCACGAATATTTGTCTCCATTCCACGAGTTGTCTTTTCACTGTTGATAATGCCCTTTGATACAAAAAGTCCTTAATTTTGACAAGTCCAACTTATGTACTTTCTCTTTTGTTGCCTGTGTTGTTTTCTTGTCCAAGAAATCATTGCCAAATCAAATGTCATAAATTCTCCCCTATGTTTTCTTCTAAGAGTTTTGTGGTTTTACTTCATTCATGTTGAGTTAATTTTTGTATATCATGTAAGGCAAGGGTACAATTTTAGTTTTTTGCATGTAGATATCCAGTCGTCTCAGGTCATTTTCCATTGCTATAACAGAATACCATAAACCGGGTAATTTTGAAGAAATTTATTTCTTACAGTTCTGGAGGCTGAGAAGTCCAAGAGCATGGCACTGGGACCTGGTGAGGGTCATTCCATGGCAGAAAGGCAGAAGGCAAAAGCAAGTACATGAGACAGAGGTCACAAGGGCAAGCTGAGCTTGCTTTTGGAATAAGCTGCTCTCATGAGAACCAATTCACTCCTGCAATAGCATTAATCTATTCATGAGGACTCCACCCTCAGAACCCAATCACCTCTTAAAGGCCCCACCTCTTAATACTGTTACATTGGCCATTAGGTTCCTAACACATAAACTTTTGGGGGACACATTCAAACAACAGCACCAGTTTTCCCAAGACCATTTGTTGAAAAGACTGTTCTTTCCCCATGGAACAGTCTTGGCACCCTTGTTGAAAATCATTTGGCTATATACGTAAGGATTTGTTTATGGACTCTATTCTACTTCATTGGACTATATATGTCTCTCTTTAAGCTAGTACTGCACATTTTGATTACCATAGCTTTGTAGCATATTTTGAAAAGAGGAAGTGTGAGACCTCCAATTTTGTTTCTCTTTTTCAAGGTTGTTTTGGCTACTCAAGGATAATCGAGATACCATACAAATTCTAGGATGGATTTTTCTATTTCTGCAAAAAACTGACATTGGGATTTTGATAGGAAATGCATCAAATCTGTAGATAGCTTTGGGTAGTATTGACATCTTAATAATATTGCCTTCCAAGCCACGAATATGGGATGTCTTTCCATTTATTTGTGTCTATAATTTTTTTCAACATTTTATAGTTTTAATTGTACAGGTCTTTCATCTCCTTGGTTAAATTCATTCCTAAGTGTCTTACTCTTCTGATGTTATTGTAAATGGATTCCACGCCCCCGGGATTGCTGTGGGTTAGTAGTTGGGCTGGGCTCAGCTGGTGGTTTTCCTGCTGGTTGTGCCTGGAGTCACTCATGCTGCAGAGGTCATCTGTCTGGCCGTTCAGCTCTGGGGGCATGCGTGTGGGGTGTCTAATACAGCCTCATACACACGTCTGGATGTTAATGGAATTGTTTTCTTAATTTCCTCTTTGGATTGTTCATTGTTCGTAAATAGAAATGCAACTGATTTTTGCATGCTGATTTTGTATCCTGCAACTTTGCTGAATTTGTTTACTAGTTGGAGAAGTTTTCTTATTGTGTCCAGTCTTTAGGGTTTTCTACATATAAGATCATGTCACTTGTGAACAGAGATAACTTTACATCTTCCTTGTGACACAGTTAACCAAATGGTGAGCTCTTGAGGGCTGGGGCAATTGCCATATCTGTATTCCCAGCCCTAGCAGAGCCTTAACCAGTTCAGGTTTGTGGAATGAAAGATTAAATTAACACATCCGATGGTACTTTTCCCACAGCATTTTGTGTAACTCTCCTCCTTACTTGGGAATTAAATTGTAGTTGGTATGAAGGCACCTACATCTCAAAATGGACTAAATCACATGTAGAACAAATTCAGTTATTAAAAACAAAAAGCAAATGTAGTTTCATAACTTGAACCTCAGCAGGATCAAAAAGGGGTTAGAGCTTGGGGAGGTGGCCTGGTGTGGTAGACATTCCCCCTGCCACTTTGTGAACTGGCCGCCGTGGTCAAGGTGCTTAGCAAAATGAGGAACCTGAGAACATGGCTCTCACAGGGCTGGGGTGAGCAGGATGTCTTGTCTTAGGGACCCTCTGATTTGGAAGGCTCACTGGCTTATGAATCCGAGTCACTCCTTCTCCCTCTTCCAGCTCAGTTAACCCATTTGTTTATCTCAATGGCAGCGCCTTGCCCCATCACGGCAGGATTTTGTAATCCCTCCAGGCTGAATTGCAACAACTTGCCGCATGTGGGGCTGCCTAGGAGTCTGGGCAAGGGCAGGATCCTGAAGCCTGTCACCTGAGAAGTCTGAGTCAACGCAACCCCGCCCCACCCCCTGCCCCAGGGCCTGCGCACGGGTCACCACCTCCAGCTGTGAGCCCTGCGCCTTCCTGGGACTCTGCTGCCTCCAGGATGACCCGACCGCACCCTCCTGTGTCTCACCCGGGAGCCGGTCAGTCCTGAGTGACAGTGGCAGGAGCAGGTGGCTCAGGAGCCCTGGTGAAGACTCTGCAGAGACCGGGACTGCTGGTACCTGCTGCCACATCTGAGAGAGGACAGCAGCCGCCCTCCTGACTGTCTGGGCTCCTCAACTTCAGTAAGGTGTGCTTACATTGTTGACAAAGACTGAAAAGACTTTATTTTCTTGAAGCCGTTTTAGGTCCGCAGTAAAATGAAAAGGTACAAAGAACTCCCATCTACCCCCTACCTCCACAGACGCATAGCCTCCCCAACTACCAACATCTCCCCAGAGTGGTGCTTTGTCACAATCGATGAGCCTGCATTGACATGTCATCACCAAGTCCACAGCTGCATTAGGGTTGGGTCCCTCTTGAGTGGCACACTTGGGGTTTAGATGAGTGAAATGTGTCCGCCATTGTCGCATCACAAAGAGTAGTTCCACTGCCTTAGAGACCCTCTGGAGCACTTCCGCTTCATTGTCTCCTCTCCTGGGTGGCGGGAGACAGGAAAATGCATTGAGTGCGGCTGTCAGGTATTCTGCTAGGTCCCTTGTTCACTTAACGTGACAGCCACCCCTTGAACAAGGGAGACTCGAAATAAGGCCCCGGAAAGGGGTCATCCGAAATCCCAGTGGCCAGGGGACAGTGACAAGGAAGGCCCTAGAGGAGAAGTGCAGAGGAATTCGTAGTCAAGCTCTTACACGAGCTGGGTGAGAGGCCTCACGTATTCTGGATACAGTGTTGGGATTCAGGGGAACCTCAGAGGGGCTGTGGCCATGGCAGTGCATCCCTGGGAAGACACCCTTGTCCTGGGACACACCTCAGGCCTTCAGAGCATGGCTCTAGCACAGGTTTGATCTGCTCATTTTTATTCCTTTGAGTCCTGTACCTACTGTGCGCAAGGCATCGTCCCGGGTGCTACAGGGACACAAAGATTAATGTCGCTTTCTGGGGCCCTAGAGTTGAATGGGGAAAGTGATATATCCCAACACTAATACAAGTGGACTTTCATGAATGCAGAGACCACAACGAAAACTCAGAAAAGGGAGCGATTGCTTCTAGGGGCCGGGGCAGGACAGGCTGGAGAAGTTGTTGTTGGCATCTGGGGCAGGGCTTGAAGCCAGCAGGAGCCACGGTGATGGGCTAGGGGGAGAGGGCAAGCCGGGGACAGGGGTCCCAGGAAGCAGTATCGGGGGTGACAGGCAGGAGGCAGGGGGAATGGAAAGCAGGGCCGGGCCTTGGGGCGTGGGGCGGCACTGAGCAGGCAGGGCTCAGAGGGCAGCAGTGAGCTCCCGAGGGCAAGGCCCTACTCAGGGGACGCCTGTAGCAGACACTTGGCCGGGCTGAATTATTGATGACTCTCGATGTCGGAGCCAGAGTGACTGAGAGCACAGGGAACCCCTAACAGTAACGGGGTGCAGGAGGCAGCCTGGAAAGGATGAACAAGACTGCCTTTCAGACCCACTGCATCTGGGGGACCTTCGCGATGGCCAGCTGGAGATGCAGCAGGAAAGCTTGAGCTTAGCGGAGGAGGGAGATGCCGACCTGGGAGTGGTCCAGAAAGCAGTAGTGTCAGCCACGAGTACTCAGGCAGAGAACGTACAGAGACAATGACGGTGAGGACAGAGCCCACGGCTCAAAAACATTCAAGGGCTCCCTGTTTCCTCCTCACACCAGTTGTCGGCAGGAGGAGGAGGACCAGGGGTATGGAGGAGAGGAGGAGACGCAGGGGTGGTATGTGGAACGGAGCCAGGACAGCTGGAGCAGGAGGACCAATGGTCTGGAATGAAGTCACACACCTGGGGAGCCACATACCTGTCAAATGCGGAAGACAAGGATGCATCCATCTGTCAAGGTGCTTAGGTCACCCTGGCCTGCTCACAACCTCATCTCTCCAAGGTCTGAAGGCTAGAGTTAAGTTTTCCATTTCTTTAACGGTTTGTTGGTACCTCTGTTTGGTCCTGTCCAGGTTCAACGGGGTCCCTTGTGGGTGGGTGGAGTCAGGCTCCCTGGAGGCCACATCCCCCAGCAGGTCCGCCAGTGACAGGAGGGGCGGGAGGGGAGCTGGGCTCCGTCTTCAGACTGATCTTTTCCATTTAGAGCCTCCCAGCTTGGGCAAAACACGTTCTAATGCACTTGCTGTGGAGGAGTGTGCGTAATATCATTTTGCTTATTTATCAGAGTTAGAAATGTTAACAGGAGATTCTAGTGGAAAGTTGCTCCTCAGGTTCAAGTCAGATAATGAGTGAACGAAGAATTTCTCACACCTCACCGCCTGACTTCATTAACGTTCACATGAACGCTAAGGGGAAGAAACGGGCCAGCCAGGAGGAGGCGATTCTAGCATATGGTGACCCATTCTCAGTGACACAAATCGGTAGAACCAGGATGTGGAGAGACTCGTAATGAGTCAGTTACTCCATCCTGAATTGGTCTTTAGCCCAAAATTGGTGTTCAGTAAATGCTTTTAGAATAACTGCTTTCAGCATCCACACACTTTTCTCTAAGGAAACCCAATATGGAATAGATTATACACACAGAACATTCCACATACAACTAATTACAAAAGTCTTCCCTCAGCTAAAGAATTCACTGCAGCTTTCCTTAAAAGCTCATTGCTAATGCTTGCACAGAACTTCAGCTCAGCTGGGAGGAAACGGCTCCTCGTGCAGGCTGCATAGCCACCTACCCAACCATCTACTCCAGGGGTCCCCAACCTACGGTGAGTTGTATAATTATTTCATTATATATTACAATGTAATAATAATAGAACAGTGCACAATAAATGTAATATGCTTGAATCATCTTGAAACCATTCCCTCCCCCACCATCTGTGGAAAAATTGTCTTCCATGAAAACGGTCCCTGGCGTCAAGAAGGTTGGGGACCGCTGATCTATACCACTCTGGAACCCAGGTGCAATGCTGTTCACACTTGCCCTTCCTTGCCTGTCGTCTTTTTCTGGCTTTTCCACGCTCTTCCTGGTTCCATGAATGTGCATGTCATTTGAGTAAACTTACTATTTCCTAAACAGATTGTATACTTTTATGCAAGGAGTTTAGTCATCCTCTTTATTAGGACATGGTACTAATTTGCTCATTAATTATCGAGCACTATAAAATCACACCGGAGTACCCAATCTGACCTCCCCCACCCCGCCTGCCAGCACAACAGGCTCCAAATTGCAGTGGCTGCAAGAACGCGAGAGATAAATAGGGTGGCGGTGAGGTTCTTACTCAAATCCAAAGACAGCCGCCGCTTGCCGATCCAAGGGCTGAGATCACTTGGAGAGATTGTACTGAAACATTTCTCTGATGCTGTTTCTTATTTAAAAAACAGGTTTTGGCATGCTCCTGCCAGTCAGTGAGCAGGTGGAGGAGGAGAGAGGTGGAGCGATGGCCTGTGCTAGGAAACAAATACTCATTTGGGTTTAATCTTTCCACAGCATCAATATTTTCTGCAAATTGAAGAAATTCTGTCTTTTCTCACAGACTTGCAAACAGGTTTTAGGGAGCTGGCTTACTCAATTTCCCACCAATCTCTTGACCAAGCTGGAAAAGAAAATCCATTGAGAATTTCTAATGTGCAGTGTACCTGGAAATATTTTCTGCAGCTCATACAAATAATGCTACCTCAAATTCAAAGATTAGCTGGCCATATGAGGATGGTTTTATATCTGGGTTTTCAGTTCTGTTCCATTGGTCTATGTCTCTGTTCTTGTGCCAGTACCATGCTGTTTTCGTTACTATAGCCTTGTAGTATAGCTTGAAGTCTGGTAAATTGATGTCCCCCAATTTGTTCTTTTTGCTTAAGATTGCTTTTGTTATACAGGGTCTTCTCTGGTTCCATATGAAGCATAGAATTATTTTTTCTAGATCTGTGAAAAATGATCTTGATATTTTAATAGGGATTGCATTGAATCTGTAGATCACTTTGGGTAGTATAGACATTTTAACAATGTTGATTCTGCCGATCCATGAGCATGGTATGGTTTTCCACCTCTTTACATCCTCTGCTATTTCCTTCCTCAGTGTTTCGTACTTCTCCCTGTAGAGGTCTTTTACCTCCTTAGTTAAAAGTATTCCTAGGTATTTTACTGTCTTTGTTGCTATTGTGAAGGGTATTGAGTCTTTGATTTGGTTCTCAGTTTGACTGTTGTTGGCATATAGGAATGCTACTGATTTCTGTACATTGATTATGTAACCTGAGACTTAGCTGAATTTTGTTTATCAATTCCAGTAGTCTCATGGCAGAATCTTTGGGGTTTTCTAGATATAAGATTATATCCTCAGCAAAGAGCAATAGTTTGACCTCTTCTGCTCCCATTTGGATGCCCTTGATTTTCTTCTCTTGTCTGATTGCTCTGGCTAGGACTTCCAGCACTATGTTGAATAGAAGCAGTGATAGAGGACAACCTTGTCTGGTTCCAGTTCTAAGTGGGAATGTTTTCAATGTTTCCCCATTCACTATGATGCTGGCTGTGGGTTTGTCATATATGGCTTGTATCATTTTTAGGTAAGTCCCGCCTATGCCCACTTTGTTAAGCGTTCCTATCATAAAAGGGTGTTGAATTTTGTTGAATGCTTTTTCTGTGTCTATTGAGAGGATCATATGGTCTTTGGTTTTTGCTTCTATTTATGTGAATTACATTTATAGATTTGCGTACAGTTGAACCATCCCTGCATCTCTGGGATGAAGCCCACTTGTTTGTGATGGATTATTTTTTTGATAAGCACCTGCATTCGGTTTGCTAGGATTTTGTTGAGAATTTTTACATCTATATTCATAAAGGATATTGGTCTGTAGTTTTCTTTTTTGGTTGTGTCCTTTCCTGGTTTTGGTATTGTGACACTCTCTGCCAGCTGCTTTCACCTGCATTCCCACTGAAAAGTAACGATGACATGTGAAGAATGTCAGCAGCAGGGAAGCTTGCCTACCAGGTGAAGTGGGACTTGGCAGAAGCTAGGACGGAAGACAAGGAATGCCAGTTTGTGCCTGGGGTAGAGAGGGGACTCGAGCATTGCCAAGTCTCTCAGGGACTCATAAATCTAGTTATGAAAATGGAAGGAGACTCTTCTAAGAGGGGACGATGATAATGGTTACCTCACCGAATTGTCTGAGAATTCAGTGAGTTGATTTATTTAAAGTGCTTGGAATAAAACCAGGCACCTAAGACCTCACATCATAATTATTCATTAGAACTACCAGAAAAGGAAAGAAGGTTGCTTAGGACAGCATGGGGAAACCTCTTCAGTGGACTTACTTTCCTGGGAAGCAACTTTTCCTCTTAAAATTGAACTGTACCAAGGAAAGCACTGAAGACTACAGAATTAATGTGTTTTTACCTGGCGAAATAACTCAAGGCAAACAGGGTTCATATGCCAATAATTTTTAAAGTATCAAGACTACAAAATGCAATTTTCAGAGTATTTGTTTCATTTTTCTTTCACTGAGATCTAGAAAATTAAGTGGCCTGATAGGAACACCTAGGAGAAATGAAAGCTGAGGATTTCTAGAGAAAATACAAGGCTCCGTCTCCTTCCTGGCAAATGGTCACCCTGCTCACTTTTGCTGAGCACATGCCTGGTTCTCAGGCTGTCAGCTCGATTTTGAAACCATTCAGGAGTCCTTTCTCCAGCCCATGAAAATCATCATCACCACATTCTACCTTCTCTGTAAAAGCTGCATGTAAACAAACTCATGGCATAGCTGCCTGGTGATTCCTAACTTCAAGGACTGCAGCTCCCTGCTGCCACTCCCTCCTCTGCTCTTCCTACCCGGCCGCTCACCCCCACGTATGACCTAAATGCAACTCACCTGCCTCCTAAATACACCTATATGCAATCCAGCATGTTCTCTGGGCTCTCATTTTTTATTGGTAAAGGCAGTTAAAGTTAATAAAATAATAGGAAAAAACCCATTTATATATACTTTTTTACAAGTTAGCTCCCTTTAGGTTTGCATACATCCCTAGGCTGGATGTGTTTCACATACAAGACAGGACAAGCAGAGATAACTTGGGCATGTGCCCTTTGTGGGGAAAAGTGACTCTAAAAATCTTTGGGGCTTTATTATCCTGGGATCCTAAACTTTGGGGCACATGATAAAACTCAGATGAGTCCTCAGGCTCTGAATTTGTAAGAATCTTCTCTGTGGGCTGTGTGTGCATGTGTGTCTTTTTAAACAATGAGCACTGTTCAGTATCCTTAGAGACTAAAAGCAAACATTCTCCGTGTACTTTCTCCACTCCAAGAATCTGGGGACTGTGCTTCCTAATGTCTGACCTCAAGAGTTAAAATCAAGGGCAAAAGGTCACTGGAGTGTGGGCGAGTTTTAGTTCCTGTTACCAGTAGCAATCTATAAATCAAGTGGAGAACAACACGCCGCCTGTGCCTCCCTGCCGCGCCCCACCCCACGGCTGCTCTGACGGGGCTGCCAGGAGCAGGGCCAAGCAGCCTCGAGACTGGCAGGACGGGGCACAGGGGCTGGCAAGGGGGTACGGGAAAACTGGGAACTAGAAGGAAGAGGAGAGTGGGAAGGGGGAAATAAAAGCAGACAAGGATGAAGAAGAAAAGAAGGAAGACATGAAGAGAAGAAAGACCCCAGAGAGAGGACACAGGCTGAGAAAACCACAGGGCTGGACCTCTAACCCTCAGCGTGTGCTTTCTTTTCCTTCTGTGTTCCAGGGAGAGTGGGAGGCGTCTGCAGGTACCTGCGTGAACCCCAGAGGGGGCGTGTAGCCGACACACAGGGAGACAGGCCAGGGGGTGGCAGGAGAAGGTGGCACAAACACCAGGAGGCGACACCATTTGGTTTGGGCAGGCCTGAAAGGTGTCTTTTACTATTTATACAGTATCTATGCTTTTAAGACCTTTCATAAGACAGCCCCGATCTGAGACTGATGTTAGTTTTGTGATCTCAGCCTCTCAGTTTTCTGAACCTGCTGATCATGAGCAGTAAGTCAGAGCTCACTAGGGACTGTCTTCCAGGACCCCCCGAAGGAAACGCATCGACCACCTACATCCAGCACAGGAACCATGAGAGGTCTCCCACGAGAGCTGAGAGATGACACTGTCCCCAGAGTCCGTCTGCGTCTGAAGCTCTGCCGTCGTGGGGAGAAGACCTGAGAACCCCCGGCTGCCGTGGCACAGTGGACAAGAGGGCATTAGAACAGTCTGCCCATCAAAACCCAAACACAACACAGCATGACCAAAAAACTCTCTGATTTGGAAATGTAATCATATAATTCCTACTTGGCAAAAATGTATGGTTGGCTATAGAACAAAAGGAACTATCTGAAACCAAGCTCTTGCCTCTTAATCCTTTAATTGGACGAAGTCCTTCAGAAGGAAGCCCCATTCGTCGTTACCGAAGGGAATCTAAAGCAAACACGGACGGAGACACTGACTCACATGCGTGCACACTTACACGACTGGATGGATTCGTAAGACATGAATAAACACTCGTGGTGAAGGGCTCCGAGTTTATAAAAATTTTATTTGTTTATGAGAGCCATGATTTAGAAGATTAAAAAGTTCTCCTGGGAATATAACTCGGGGAAGTGCGGCGCGAGGGCGAGACTCGGCAATCCACGGCATGTCAAAAGATGCCCAACTCTCCGGGGTTAACCCTGACCTCGGGCCAAAGGCGTCTGCCTGCAGCGCCCTGCCTGGAGAGAGCTCATTGGGAACCTTTCTTCTTTTTCTTCTTCTTCTTCACTGGTGTTTCAGCTGGCACAGTGTCCACGGCCACCTCTACAGGCTTTTGCAGCTTTTTCTTTTCTCTCCTTGTTTTGGGCGTTGAGATCACATCCTGGTCACCAGGGGGCTGCGCGTGATCCTCGGCGGCAGCAGTGTCAGAACTCTCATCCCAACGGGGGCGTCCGGGCTGCTGCTCTGCAGGGGCTCTCTTCTTCTTGGCCGGATGCTCGTGGCTCCCTTCTTCCTCACACTTTTCCTCCTCAGGCTGCTTGGCCCTGGGTTGGGGGTAACTCTCCCCACTTTTACCTGTTTTCTCTTGGTTTCTTTTCTTTCTCCTTTTCAATTCCACTTGGGTATCTGAAATGTCGGGCTGGGGAGCTGTGCCCTGCGGCTTGCTCTTCAGCTCTGCCATGCGCCTGGCAAAATACTCCTGGATGGTGAAGGCACTGGTGCTCGTCATGGAGGTTTCGTTCTCATCCGGAGTGGAGGGGCTGGAATCTTCCTAAGGTGGGCAAAAGAGTTGAAAGGCAGTTAAGCATCAACAGCTCAGCCCTCACAGCACCCAGGACGACTCCACTTGGGGCCACCCACAGCAGACAGGAGACAAAGCTGGGAGCTGGGTTCTCTTTCTCTCCTTCCCCCTTCTGGGAAGCCTGAGCACCCCAGCTAAGTACTGTGGAGGGGGGGGTGGCAGGCTGAACAGACAGAGGATAACTTAAGAAGTTAGGGCCGGGTGCAGTGGCTCATGCCTGTAATCCTAGCACTCTGGGAGGCAGAGGTGGGAGGATCGCTTGAGTTCAGGAACTTGAGATTAGCCTGAGCAAAAGTGAGACCCTGTCTCTATCAAAAATAGAAAAAAACTAGCTGGGCATGGTGTTGAGTGCCTGTAGTCCCAGCTACTTGGGAAGCCGAGGCAGGAGGATTGCTCGGGCCCAGGAGTTGGGGGTTGCAGTGAGCTATGATCACGCCACTACACTCCGGCTGGGGCAACAGAGAGAGACTGTCTCAAGAAAAAGGAAAAAAAAAAAGGTTGCCTAGATGAAATTCTAAATAAACATCTCCCTAGAAACAATGTTATGGTGAGTAAGTTCCCAGAGTCTCCCATAAAAAGCAGGGACACTGAAGTTCTGGAGCTTTGTGATTTTGTTAGACACTGACTTCAGCTCCACTATGTACTACACAGGTCTGTGTATGTCGACCTAGACACTCAGATGCCACATATATAGGTTAAGCCTTCCCAAGAGGACAGGAGCTGAGTCCCACCCTGGAACCTGGCCTGTCAGAGACACCTTCTTTCTCCCCCCACACAGAGCATGGCCCCCCTCGCAGCTGCTCCCAAAGAGAATGAGCCAGAGCCGAAACTGCATGAGTTTCCGCCTCCTTCCCTCAGCTGGGGAAGGGGACGAGGGAGATGCCCCCGTCTCTACTCCGACACAAACCACATACTCGTAACTGTGTTGGTCTTTTTTTTTTTTTAAATGACTGTGTTAGTCCTGTTGTTATTAATAAATTTGAGGAATTACTCATACATAATAGTTGGGATTAAGTGAGGTTTACATTTTAATTTAAATAAATACATTCCACTGTAAAGCTTGAAGAGCAAGAGAAAATCCCTAAGAGGTTGGGATAAATAATGAAATGCTGGTGACACCACATGGGTGTGACTGGCTGACAGAGAGGCGATAAAAATGTGTAAAAAAGGAAGCACCTTCAAGTTGAAGAATATAAGAAATATGCCTTAAATAAGGTCAATGTCTAGAATAACTTTGCCCCAAAGAGACTTTTAAAATAATCAAGTCATTAAACAATAATGCTAAATTTAGGTTTCCATAATTCATTTATTCTTACTGGAAGAGGCTGGTTGTTCTACCCTTTCATGGTGGCAGAGTGGGAAAAGGGTTTCTGAATAAAGCAATTTCCAAATCAGGATTCTAAAAACTATCCTGAACTTGGCCGGCAAGGCTCTGCTTGTGCAGCTAGCTTAATTACAAACCAACACATGTAAATGGACCCTGTATTAGCTTAACACAGTAGCCCTCAAAACCCAAAGGGTACCTTTACCAACATCACTACTTATCAAATCAATACTAGCCTTATTTTTTCAGCTTCTGGTCTGAAAAAACAAAATAATGCGATTTTGAACTTTAGAATTTCAAAATATACAATGTAGAATATGTGGAAACTAAGTTTGGGGAAGAAGTTTAAATTTTATCTATTAGCGTTCAATTTTTGTTGGAATCCCATGAGGTAATTTTCAGAAAAATAAACAACAGTTGCCCCAGGAGACAAAAATCAGGCCGCTTTGTCGTTTTGTTCGTCAAATACTGGAAAAGAGCTGACATCTTACACAGCACAGTGAAAAATCTTCTCAAGGCTCTCCTGGTACCAGCCCATCCCAGCTGGATGAACAAGGACGATCCCCTCCATGCACGGGCGCACACCCACAGCCAACGGCCACACAGCGCCGTGACGTGGCCCACTCACGCAACAGAAGTCTCATTGACAGTTTCGCAGCACTCTCTCTCGCCGGCGCTACACAGACTCCCTTGTCACCCTTGCTCTCCCTTTAAGCCATCCCAAAGCTAAAATATGTATCAGCTGATCATACAATCCAGGGACTAAGTAAGTTGACTGATACAGAAAAAAATGTCAACAGAAATAGATAAGACTTTTTAAAGAGGAAAAAAACCACATTATCTAGTTCACAATTCATATAAAATAAAAAATAGCCTGAAGCCAGCCTTAAGAGTTTTATAACCTGTCAAATTAGCATGTAAATTCACTTGACAAAGTGTGCCTGTTTTAAAGCAGGAAATAAAACCCAAGTCCAACCTTCCACCCAGGTGCGAATCCCTGCTGGGAGGTACTAGACAACTCCCACAGGTGCCCCTCCACTGCGGAGAGGCAGCGGCTCTGCGTGGCTCTGCATTCCACCGTTAGCGCTGTGACTCCTCCTCATCAGCACAGGTAGGTTCCAATGGTTCCTGAGTACCTGCCCTGTGCCATGACTGCAGCTGGAGGATCTTAATGCCTAAGCCCATCTCTGACAATTCTGAATTATCACTGAAGCAAACATAAAGAACGGATGCAAAGGATAGATGCCCTTGGAAAGAGAGAGACCCACAAGGTATCAATTCCTTAGGGAATATGCCTGGGAGACATAATCACTTTCAGCATTAGCGAATATCACAGGAGTCAAAACTATAAAACCCCACAGACTGAAGAGACATTTTGATTTGAAGTGGCATTAAAAAGCAAAGGTAAAATAACAGAATGAGAACTGTGCAGCAATGCAACTGGAAAACACATACAGAAATTGCACGGTGTGAGCAAAGTTGCAAACAGGTAGAGGAACCCACTGCATGTATTACAAGCCCCCTCGGCAGGGCTTCCAGAGGGTTCTCTCTAGAACCAGGATTGGCAAACTATGGCCATGGCCCTATAGTCATACACCCTGCAAGCTAAGAATGTTTTTTACATTTCTAAATGGTTGAGAGGGGAAAAATAAAAACAAAAGAATATTTTATGATATGAAAATTATATGAATTTCAAATACCACTGTCCATAAAGTAAGTTCTGAATTTTGTAAGTAAAAAAATTATGGAAATTTGTTTTCTTTCATTATACAAGTACACATAACAGGTGCTAAGTATTTGCTGAATGAAGAAATTTATTATAAAATGTGATCTGCTTTTGTGACTACTGTACTGCTGACTTTTGGAAATGACAGATACTTTTCAAGTGTATATACACACACTCACACCTTTATACACACGCACACATACGTGTACACAGGTGGAATGGGGGGGGCTTGGCTTTGGTGGAGTCCTCGAGCTCAGTCTCCCGCCAGTGACAGATGTCTGCCTTCCTGCGTTATGCAGGAGTTGGCTGCTAACTGCTGCTGTTTTCAAGCAGCAAAGGATGGTAGACAAGGAAAAGGTTTGGTTATGAAGTGATCTGACATCAAAGAGAGCTCTAACAACCCTGTAAGGACGCAGAGATACCTTTCTAATAATGAGGCACCAGAACTTTGCCTGGAATTTACAAACTCAAAGGAACTGGACATCTCAGAGAAAACACAGGAACCTGGAGGGATGAGATACCTCACTCCTCACCGGATTTCAGCAGAGAAATAACAGTAATGCCAAATTCCTCCTATGAAGGCCAGTGCTAACAAAGCTGCTCATTTTGTTTCTTTTCCTTTTTTTCCCCCATATGCTTAGTCAGCTACTCAAATTACCACTCAATTAGGAAAAGCCAACATAAACATATTTTAAAAGGATGGCTCTTTGTGACAACAACGTCTCAAGTACCTGACATGGAATCGCAGACAAGAGTCGTCCTGCCTCTGGGCAAAGGGGCAAGAGAAAGGAGCGGGCTTCCTGCCTCCCTGCAAGGTCCTCAGGCTTGGGAAGCTGCAGTGACTCATGTGACAACATTTCACAACACGGTGACCACCGGAGATAAACGAGGCTCCTCCAAAGTCAGAGAAGATCAATGTGACACAGGGACCAGCTTCTTTGAGTGAAGTCTAAAAATAATCCAAATTGACTGCATTTCAGTATTCCAGGTCAACTGGTTCCCTCCCCTGCTCTCCAGGACAAACAGCTTTTATAAACAGTTGGAGCTAGAACTTGAATCTCACAGAAGCAGAGGCTTCCAGAGTGTTCCGTCTCTTCCATCTTTATTCCACAGAAGATCTGAAAATTGCTTTAGAATCATGACAACTCAAAGTTAGGCTTCTTATTATAGAAAGCATAGCAGTTTTTGAAGCTTTTAGAGAACTTAAAATCCTTTTAGCAAAAAAGAAAAAAACCTTTATTTTGAAACTAAGAATAAAATATGAATACTTATCTGGAATAATCCAGTTGATAGCATTTTTAAGAGAAAGGTAAATTAGTTTAGGTTAATAATACAGTTGATTAACAAAAACATGTCTCCTAATTCTTACATACTACATAAGGCTAATATTTTCACAGACTCTTTTTAATATACTGGAAATCAATATAGCAGATAAGAACATTTTAAAATTATTTTTAGGAGCAAATTTGGTAGGGCAAAATCATTCTATGTTTAAATGATAATAAAGTTAGTAAACCAAATTAAATTCTGAACTCAGTGAGTCATGTAAAAAAAGTAAATGATAGAAAATAATGTACTGGATAAATCTCATGTTAAGTGTTTACAATATAATTAAAAAAAGATAATACACTGGGATAATTTATTTTTAGGACAGAGAGAAACTAAACATAATTATTACAAAACAATTCTATCCAAGAAAAACTCTAACCAATTAAACTAAAGTTATATTTCCAAGGAGCTCATAAAAAATAAATATCATTACTGCTATTAAATATTTAATCCTATAATGACCTCTTCTCTTGGTTTTACATAAGCTACAATAATTTTATTTTATAAGCCAAAAAAAAGATATTAAAAGTTCAAGTGAAATGAAAATGAACACGAAATACTGTCTCGCTACCTGCTCAGAATTCAAAAAGGTTCCTTAAAGCAAGAGCTGCCTCGTTTGTGAAAAAGCATGTTTGTAATCCCCACTGACCCAACGTCTGGAAATTCAATGTCCTGTATCACAGTGCTTCTCAAACTATCAGGAGTAAAGAATTAGTTTTTTTGGTTTGTTTTGTTTTTTGCCTTTTCAAATCTTTAATCCATTAGGAGGCAAGATTTTTGTAAAATAAGACAAAAATGAAATATTAAAAAGTCATATGAAACAAGTCCTAATTTATAAAAATTACTATCAAACTACTATAAAAGTTTCTAAAAATTTACTCTTAATTTCTGTCCTTATCTTGTCACGGGGCTGGTCTATGGACCATACTTTGAATGGCATCACTATAAAATATTAGCTGCCAAAGGCAAGAAAACAGACGCTGAATTCAGAGTAGAGGTGGCACTGACCTGAGTGTCAAAGATCTGATTTGCAGCTGACAATGTGTGATCCTGGGTAAGTCACTGGCTTTTCTGGGCCTCAAGTGAAGTCATTTGCAAGACAAGGAAGTAGGGCTACTCAGTAACTTTTTTCAAATAGTTTTAGTACCACATTGCTTTTCTTCAAACAAAGTCTTAGACATATGGCCAATGTGTACAACACATCAGGGGAGCTCTGGCTGAGGGGGGTTGGGGCAAGCCACAGCTCATGTCCTAGCCTCCCCCCAGCTCTCTGGTAAAGGCCCCTGGGGTTCCCAGAGCTCCATGGAACCCAGTTTGGAAAATAATCGATGTATTTTTTAAGGTCCATTACAGTTCTAATGTTCATTATAGCCTAGATAATTTTAGAGCACTCAGCAACAGGAGATTAACGAACTTTTGAGAATACAATCGGATCTTTAATATGATATAATATGCACAATTCTTAAAGTTGTGGTTTACTTTTGGAATTCTAAGAATTGGCTGTCACAGAATTGTCCAGCCCACTGGTTTCTTCCAAAAATGGTAACAAAGGATCAAGCCTGGGCTCCCCAATCCTGGAAAGCCTCGAATTGTTTTGAGGCTCACGATGGCAGATGATGAACTCAAGGCTGGCCCACTCTTCTGGCCCTTCCTGGTGGGGCCAGGAAGAGACTATGGGGGGACTCGAGTCAAGAGGGTCCCCACCATGCTCTCCTCAGACTACAGCTTGAGAAGCAAAGTTTCACCGTCTCTGCCAGCCCTTCCCCATGCTCCCACCCAAAGGTAGGTTCCTCTTCATCCTGCCCTCATGACGTCACGATGGAAACCTGGGAAAGAATGTCATTTCTGCCTTCCTGGCAGCAGAGAAGGACAGAAGGAAAAATGAGCCAGCATTTCACTCTTCTCTCACACTAGGCCATCTGTGTGGTCAATGTCTTATTATCACAAAGGCTCTTAAAACCATTTGCTTCATCTGTCAACAAATAAAAAGCCAAATTTAATCCTTTCAGGACAAACCTAAGTCCTGGTGAAACTCTACTTAAACAAAATGGCCCAGTGACTTGCAGCCCTGGGTGTCTGGCAGGCCTTCTCCTCACCGCTTTTTCTTTTCTTCTTCTTCTTCTTTTTTTTTTTATGAGCGTCTTATAATGATGTTATGTTTGCTGACCTACAAGACAACATAAATTTTTACTGGTACTAAAACAACTTTCAAAAAAGCCATGATCCACTTTCTCCTTTCTGGCTCCTCTAGAAAGTAGAGGCAGGCTCCAAACCCTGTTTGAAGTCCCTGCTGCCAGGAGATGGCCAGTTTATGTCTCCTGTCCTAGAACAGGAAAAGGATGCACTCTCGGCACCATGTGCTAGGGCGAGATAAGACCAGAGATTCTGTCCTCAGCACCTTATCAGCTTTTCCTGCTACTTTCCAGAGCAGACATGGCTGGCAATGAACTAAACTAGCTTAAGGGGGGCTGGGTGTGTGAGTGGCTTGGGGTTGGAGGGAGCGAGGTGGGCAGGGGTGTAGAGAAGTGGTTCTTCATATATCTTAAAATCGTTTGCTGCCAGCCCCGCCCCGCCCCCAACACCAATTGCCTTTTTTTTTTTTTTTGAAACACACAGATTTTGCATCTTTGTTAAACTGCAGCAACCGGGAGTGAGGTTTTTATAAGAACTTCCTCTCTGGTTGGAATGAAGCACCACTTTCCTTGCTTGGAGCCCTGCCCCTAACTGCCTAGGGCTACCAGCTTCTGGGCACGTAGCACAAGGCAGATGAGAGCACAGGCTGCAGAAGGCATGGCTTCTTGCCTTCCACAGGCACCTGATCCTCCCTCAACCAGCAGCATTTTCTGGGGGCCAGGACAATAGCACCCCCACAGTACAAAAACACAAGTGAGGCTACGGGACACTTCTCCAAATACACAGAAGCATGTCATTGATGAGTTGCTTTGTTTTGCAACAACTCACACCTATGAATCTTGGCATTTTGGGGGAGAGATTGGGAGGGGAGAAATATAAATGGTGGAAAAGAATCCAGACTAAGCAAGGAAACTTAAAATTCATTACAGATGCAGTTATTTCTAACAAACTCAGGTGAAAGTACAGTTGAGTATCCCTTATCTGAAAAGCTTGGGACCAGAAGTGTTTCGGATTTCATACTTTCTGATTAGGAATAATCAACCTGTGATATAAATTTGGCAGTCCTCTTTTAAAAGTGTTTTTATTATGGAAACTTTCAAACATATAGACAAGTAGGGAAAATACCACTACGAACCCAATGCACCCATTACTCAGCTTCAACAATTATCAACATATAACCATTATCCCCCTCTTAATACAAATCAAATCACAGACATTATATACTTTCCCCTATAAGTATTTCAGTATGTATCTCTAAAAGATGACAGCTCTAAGAAAAATCCATAATTATAATATTATCACATAAAAAGATGAAAAAAATCCCTTAACATCACTAAATCTCTAGTCTGTGTTCACATTGCCTTTACTTACAATTTATTACAATTTACTTGAGTCAGTTTCAGATACAGATCCATATGTTTATATGATTAGTTAATTCGCCTCTCATCTCTTTTAAGCTACTGGTTCCCATCCCATCTCTCTTTTGTTTTTTGTAACAGTCCTTGATGAAACCAAACCATTTGTCCCGTAGAGTCCTCTCATAATCTGAACCTTGCCGGACGCGTCCCTGCGGTACAGGTTAGCACGTTTCGCTGAGAGGTTCAGTCGAGAGGTGACCTTACTTTCTAACACAGCACTTTTCCCATGCAGTGTGTTGCTTTATGAAAAACCGGAATGGACTCAGTTAAATATCAAATACCACGCAGGGTCATGTCAAAAGTACTCAGGTCATTATCTGTGTATCCCACAGACTTCTGTATGCTGATTTTATATCTTGCAACTCAACTGAATTCATCTATTAGCTCTAAAATTTTGGGGTACAGTCTTTGTGGTTTTCTACATGCCATTTGCAAACAGAGATAACTTTATGTAACATGTCTTCCTTTCCCATTTGGTGACCTTTTCTTTTTCCTGTCTGACTGCTCGTGCTAGGACTTCCAGTCTGATGCTGAACAGAAGAGTAGAGAGGACACCCTTGCTTGTACCAGATCTTAGAGGAAACACTTCCAGTCTCCCCCATTGATTGTGATGTTAGCTGTGGGTTTTCATAAATGGCCTTTATTTTGAGCAACTTTCCTCTTGTACCTAAACTGTTGAGAGTTTGTATCAAGAAAAGAATGTTGAACCTTGTCAAATGCTTTTTCCGTGTCAGCTGAGATGATTATGTGTCTTTATCTTTCAGTCTGTTAATGTGATACATCACACTGATTGATGTGAGTACACTAAACCAGGGGTCAATTCCACACATTTAAGGGTCTAGCCAAAAAAGAAATCAAGAAAACAATCCCATTTACAATACCAAAAAAAAAAAGGAATAAATTTAACAAAGGAGGTATGAAACCTATACACTGAAAACTATAAAATACTGACATATGCGCCCAATCCTTTGGCACAGCACTGGAGGCCTTTGCTCCAGGTGACTGTATGTCTTGGACTTCCCGACTAGATTGGGAACATGGATTATGTCTTATTCATTTAATCATTTGTCATGCAACGATGCTATTGGATGATAAGGAAAAACATCTAAGTAGAAAAGGAATTGGAAAGGGAGAGGGAACTGGGTGGAAAGAAAACAATTAAAGTCATATTACTCAAAACAACTACAAAATAGTGAGAGTTTACCTGAAGGGAGGCATTACTAAGACCATAGCTTTGTGTAAAGATACTAAGTTGGTCTAAGCCTGATCCTGTAGTTTTAAAACACAAATGACTAGAAAGTAGGCTCTGTTTATGGCTCTCTTATAACTTCAACTCATAGCTGATTTCATTGATTAATTTTAAGAAAGTGCCCCCAAGGTATCAGCCTAAGAGTTCTAGATCCTTATAAGGATCTCTAATAAGGAGTCTAAAATAAGTTTCAGTGCTACACAGAAATAAGAGAAAACTAACTTTACTGGGTGCCAGAGTCTACTCCACAACTTCCTGTAGAAGACAGCTTCATCCTAGAAAGGGCACTAACATTAAATGTTCAGATTGACTTAGGAGTAAAGTAGCTTCCCCAGGTCAGCTTTTCTGTTTGTAGAAAAAGAAACTCCTCAAAATCTGGTTTACTGAAATCAAGACATAAAATAAGTTTAGAGACTTCTTAAAAAGCTGTTTGGAGTACAGGCTTTCAAAATGCTTCAAAACCAGTCAGGCAAAACTTAGAACCTCCGTGTGATTGTAGGAGTCAGAATGAGAATTACAAAAGGCGTTCTGGACTAAAGTCAGTGGCAGGAGGCTGGATGTCACGACTGCTACTACTTTGCTTAAAACAACTTTTTTTGATGCAGAAAAGATAAACTTGTCAAAGAACAACAGATTGTGCTCTTTGGCAGAGACTGGCTGCTGTTCGAAGAAATACAAACCCTGAGTGAACTTCTTAGAGGCTCAGTTAGCTTCAGATATGAATTAACAAAATCTCAACAAACAGAAAAACCTACTAGCACTCTGATTCCTAATCAACATAAAGAAATTATAATTTAAATCTTACAGAGAAAAAAATTATTTGGAAAACTCCCATAAAGTTTTAGGCTAGTTGAAGATTTGAGTTTCAAACAGAAATTTTCGGTTGTTATAAATTAGTTCCAGTGGAATTATATAAGATTACAACTTAATGTCAGATAAGCATCAAGAGATAGTCTAAACTACACTTAGAGCTATTAGTGAACTCCTACTAATTTAGGGCTAAGTTTAAGCTGCTTCTTGCATTATTCTTGGAAGGACTGGCCTACCAAATTAACAAGTCAGAATCTTAGTTTAATACTTTACTGACAAGACTCTTAAGACTCCATTCAATAGTGTTTTGGTAATAAATTATGCAAATGACTTAATTACAAATAGTCTGAATTACAAAGAACTTCTAAGGCAGAGGCAAATGTTTCTTTAAATTACTATAAAAATGCTTTCAGGTAGCTTCAAGTAATAGGGCAACACTCACTTATACACAAACATTTGTTGTACTAATTACAATTAGTTCTTATAATAACAATCCCATTGGGACAGTTTGAACAATAAGCTGGGGTTGAAGCTGTTTTTTCCTTTAGAACAAAGGTTCTTAAACCCCAAACCCAGATTAAAAAAAATCTTGAATACAAATAATTTTCCCAACTCTGAACTAATTAGTGTTGAAAGATCAATGTTTAAGTACCCAATATGTGAATATATGTTGCTTGTATATGTACAGCTACATAAATGTGTGTACAATACCCTCTCCCCACGTAAGGAAGGAGTAATACATATTCTAAAGGAACAAGATGTTCTGAGAATAATTCTTTCTTCTTTAGCTAGACAAGTGTTTAGGTTTGTTACCACGAAGATAAAATTAAAGCTGGCAGGATTAGCTACCTGAAAAGATTCGGGGCTGGGTATATCACTACCACATCAAGGGATTTTGTATGGGAAACATGGCAGAACTAGGCCAGGGTGAGGAACAGAACCACATGGTCCCTTTCATCAGTGAAGGTGTCCAGGTTGTATGTGGCACCACTGGTGCCTTTGGTTCATAAATCCCATCCCATATCCATATTGTCACTGATCCTGAGGTCACTGCTGGGGACAGACGAGGGCTGGACCCTGTGACTGGTCGATGCAGGGGCACAAAGGCCCAGCCCCCCCCCCCCAAAGACCTGGGGCAGTTCTGCAGAGCTCCCTGTGGAGTCAGCGGAGGACCCAGGACTCCCGGCCGGCCAGCTCCTCTCCCTGCCCAACCCTGCTTCCTCTGCCTCCACCCCAGCCAGCAGTCCTGAAAGCTTCCTGCGTGCCAAGTCCCAGGGAACCAACCTGCAACAACCCTTGCCCCCAGCACCCCCTCCCCAAGTGCTCAGCTGGTGGCGATCGTGCCCCACTTCTATCCCTAGCATGGCAGCACCCACAAGCCAGCGTGTCCACTTTACTGTCTTAGTCATCTCCCTGGTCTGAGCAAATTCTCTCCCGAGGCAACAATTATTGGGTGTGTGTGTGTGTGTGTGTGTGTGTGTGTGTGTGTGTGTGTGGCAGGGGGGAAGGCAACAGGTGTGCTCTGGTTACAAAAAGTATAGATTTTAACAGTTTGACTCTTACCCAAGTTTTCCCCATAAGCTGTTACTTTTAATGTGGAACTTATTATTTTTTATGAACACATAAATTGTGTTACAGCAGAAATATCTATATGTGACACATTATACTTGTATCTGTTTGACATTAATACTTTAGAGGAACTTAAGTTAACTGTTATCTTTCAGACTACTTTGTAAGTTACATGACAGCAGGATCCATGTACCTGGCAAAGAGCCAGGTGAGGGAAATTAAGGATAAAAGTGGATCCAGCAGGGATGATAATTCACGTTATACGGTGAGTCAGTGTAGGGCTTCTTTAAAAAGTGAGTGTACTGAAGGACACTGGGAAGATGAAATCAATAAAATCCAGAAAATGGAAAATTCTGTAAGACAAGGAGCTCGAGTGTCTTCAACAATAAATTGCAAAGAGAAAAGAGAGAAGAAATGGAAACCTACAGGTAAAAAGAGTCTAAAAGACACTATTGATTAATTGCAATATACAGACTTTGTTGGGATCCTGATTCAAACACGTACACAAACTAAAAACTTACAACTGGGGAAATTTAAACACTGACTGGATTTGATGATATTGAAGAATGGTGCTTGATTTATTTAAGCATGGTAATGGCACCGTGATTATGTGTGTTTAAGAGTCCTTATCTTTTAGAGATTATAATAAATACTTATCGATAAAATGATACCTCTAAGAGTTGCTTCTATAATGGGAGAGACAGTGGGTGGGAGTGCAGTTGGAATGAGGTCGTCATCATCCTTCTCCCTACTTGTACATACATTTAAAGTTCTCCATGCTACAGAGTTGTAAAGGGTGAATGCACATCTGCTGGTATAATATTAGGCGAGTTTCCTGGAGTGCAGTAAACCACCCAAGGCCTCTGTGTCTAAGTGAAAGTGGTCACTGACCAACCACTGGCAGTTCCATTATACCAAGTGAAATAATCATGGACCCACAGAACAAACAAGCCCAAGGGGAAGCCAACCGAGGCAGAAGGTTACTCCCTCTATGCGCTGACTCAGACAGGAACAAAGAGGACAGTGAAGCGGTGGGTTTCCCTTATGAGATCATAGATTGGCCACTAGCAGCCACTACTAATGTTAGAACAGGGTTTTTCCCTGAAAGAGTCACAATTCCTCTCTCTGGCAAAACAGGAACTGATCCAACAGGAATATTATGTAATCCCAGGGAACGGAGGAGCTGGGGAAAAGCAGGATGCGGGTGGGGATGGGGATGGAAAGGCAGAGCCAGGCATGGGGGCGTGGAAGGGACGAGCCTAGGCCAGCTTCCCGCCAGCCTCCCTCTTCCAGCCCGCGCCTTCTTCTCACCCCTGATGACCAGGCAGGTCGTCGGAGCATGGACAGGGAACGAGCGACCCCATCGTCTCCACAGCTGACAGAGGGGCTGAGTTGTATCACTCACAATGTAGCTGAGCCTGTGTGAATTACTTACATCTCAATGTGTTACATATAATTCTAATAAATATGTGTGATTACACAAGACACATCATTTTGTTGTCTGAGAAGCCCGTCTCATAGCCTGTTCCAGTTGGCTGCTCAGCCTCTTCCCTACCAAGCATCCTTCCCTCCCAGGCAGAAGCTGACTGCAGGCCACGCCCCCGGGGACTGCCTCGCTCCACTCCAGATCTGCCAAATCCCACTCCCCCATAGGCTTCTCCGAGCACTACTCCCACCCCCATTAAAATCTGTCGAGTTCCTACTATGTGTCAGCACTTTGCTCGGGGTGGAGATACAAGTGATGATGACAAAAGCATGGTCCTTGCTCTGAGGAGCTTCTAGAAGCATAAGCTTGAGGAGTTGCTGTTCCCAAGTCTGTGTCTCCTAGTGTCTGCATTCCCTAAACTATTTCAATGAGCATATCATCTATATAATCCCCCACTAGCTTGTCCACATATCATCTATATAATCCCCCACTAGCTTGTCTACATATCATCTGTCTTATCCCCCATTAGCTTGTCTACATATCATCTATATAATCCCCCATTAGCTTGTCTACAAAAAAATTTCAAACCAAATTATTATTTATGGCAAGTTTTCCTGAGACAAGAGTTGTGTTCCTGAGCTTGGTTTGCTCAAATGTTCGCACCTAGACTATTATCTTCCTACCAAAAAGCTTCAGAGGGGCTATGCTAAAGAAAGGACACACATGTCCATTGGAGTGTAGGCATTTGTTCAAATTTTAGTTATGAAAAACCATTAATTTCAATAGCCAAAGAAAGACAACCCTATATTTTAAAAATAAAAGTATCGTGAGCTTACAAGTGATTTTGCCTCAGGGATCCCTGTCAGAGCAGTAACGTGAATCCAGTTAATGTTGTTATAACAAATCATGATAACATGAGTCACTTACGAGCATTTTAGCTTATTCCTTATTACCTGTACAGATTTAACTTAAGATAAACTTAAAGCAAATATTATTGCAATGAGTATCTATTAACAGATTCAAACAAGAGGCAAAATAATTCAACTGGGGTGTGTGAAAACTACGATGCCCAGCGTACCTTTTATATAAGTTGATAGCTGCATTCAAAGATTTGAATAGTTTTAAATTTGAACAAACGTAAACTGTTAAAAAAAAATGGATGTATTAATTGCTTAGCAGTTGTTTGTCATTAGCATAACTCTCTTCATTGACTTTTCTCTTCAATAATGAGAGTGTTATGGAATGGCAATGAAGGAATATTTTTAGGAATGGGTTCATACAGACCAAAGTATCAATGCTTAATCATTGGTAATTTATCACAGTTAAAATTTTAAATCACAAATATATTTCTAAATATTTATATCCTATAAATATTTACACAAATACTTCCTTTAACCTTATAGAAAAGTTTTTTTATTCACAAAAAGTAGCTTCATCATATATTGAAACAGTATTATAAAGTAAAAAGGAACAAATGCTTTGCCTGTATTACTTTTAAATGAGTGGGAAGATGCCCTCAAATTAAATTTAGGATTTAAAACTAAAATTTGAGTAAATAAACGTTTTAAGATGGCATTTTGTTTTTAGTGACATCAAATACAAAAAGTGCTCTGAATTCTTCCCAAGAACAGGAAGGCCATTTATCTATTCTATTTATTCAGGGCAAGCTTCCCGCACATGTCAGACTGGGAAATTGAACAGCACTGAGGAAGAGAGGTGGTAATAAAGGGAGTTGAAGCTAGAAATGAACATGCCACATATTTCCAAATACTTAAAGAGGATATGGGTATTCATTCACATAATCAGAAAATAAAATTCAACAGCTTCTTGACTTTATAAATGCAAAATTCTAACATTAATTCACTCAAAAAATCACTTGGGCAAGGAAAACTCACCAAATATACATGGCTAAAGCTTATCAAACTTCTACCTCAGCCAAATAAGTTTACAGAAATTTCTTTGACCTGGCTGCATACAGAACTTGGCCCACTCCCAGACTATCTTAGATGCTATAATCAATGAAGCAGAAAAGATTCTTTCTAAAGATGCCAGCAAAATGTTCAACAATCAATGTCACCTTAAGTAAAATATAAGTCTTTAACTTGTAACTTCATGACTTTATACTCACTGCTTATAAGGAAAAAAACAAGATTCTCAAAGCATACTGTATTACCTAAATAGGTAAAGTTAAAATCAAAGTGATTTTACTTTTTAAATTAAAATCTACTCTATACCAGGGAATCCCAAATATTATAATAATCACCAAAAACAACAAAAAGGCCCTTATTCACAAATACCATTTGAGTTTTTTCACGATACCTACACTTCTGTCCCATTCAACTGAACAGAGAATTTGTATGGATTAATAAAGTGGAGCAATTGCTTTAACTGCCTAAAGGTAGTTTGAGAAAAATCATTATAGTCAGAAGAGAGGTGCAGGTGCTTCATAAAGGGAACTGGTTCATGACTTCGGATGAAAGTGGTGAAAGAGCTTAGAGATTTGGAGAACCAGTAAGTTCAAAGGAAAATGAGATGGAAGCTTTCTAAAGAAGCAGATGACTCAGAACAGCACGTACAATAATGGCTGGATGCATGGAAGTAGTTTGTTTGCTCAGATAAGAGAGGCTTCTAAGGAACTGTGAGCAGAACCCAGGTAGCAGGGCAGCTTGGGAGAAGAACTTCATCTGAAGTCAAAGACCTCAGGCATGTAAAAGGCACAGGCTCCCCCTGGGCCAAATGGCGCACCAAGGAGTTTCGATTTGGTTAATTTCAACCAGAGTGGAGACAATGTGCAACAATCTGATAAGTTCTCTATGTCCTACCTGTGCTCCAGCCTTTGTCACAAAACTCACTTGGCCATCAGTCCACCTTGGGGAGAGCAGACTGGGAAGAAGAATGACAAGAATTCTCTCTTATAATGATGACCCAGCTAGCTAGGCGTGTCTTCCAGGTTGCTGTTCTGTTTAGTTCTATTCTGGAAACACATTTTCCTTACAATTTTTTATAATGGTTGGATATGGGAAGTCTTAGAAAGCAGACTTGTTCACTCCAGACAGGTTATAAAAATCCATTACTCTGCCTACATTTTTTTTAATCAGTGATTTCTTCCCTTACGGTAGCTTTCCTCAACTTATTCTAAGAGCTGTAAAAAAGGGGTTCCAGTCAAAAAAAAAAAAACAAAACAAACAAATTTTAGAGATATACCATGTTCATTGCCATATAAAAGGCTCTCAGATGGATATGGTAAAAAAAAAAATGGGTTAAATGATGACATGTTTAATCTGGAGTTTCTCCAATGTGTTTGAGCATGGGGCATGACAACTCTCACCCCGGAACACCCAGTGTTCCAGGGAGCACACTTTGGGAAAGCCTGCCCCGCAGCAATGCCGACGGTAAGAATCCACTGGGGCGGATCCGGCCCGTCTCCTGCTACCCCGAAACCTCTGTTAACCTGCAGAAGAGTAAAGGCGAGATGATGGGAAGAACGCTGCTGACATGGAGGGAAAGGGACTTGGGCTTTGAGCACGGGTCTTGACACTTTCAGTCCAGGTCTTCAGCCAAGTTACTTCAACCTCTCTGAGTCAGCTTCCTCATATTTAATATCTACCTCTCAGGGCTGGAGTGGCTCACGGACCTAGAAGGAAACAATGCTGGGACTGTGCTCCCTAAGCCAAAAGCTCCACACCACACAAGGCATCACTATTACTGGGACAGCACTCGCTGATTAAGAGAGTGTGGTTTGACACTATGGACTCTGCACTGGCCCCAGCCTGCCGGGCCGAGCTGGAACCAGGGACAGTGGTGCTCTACCGATCCCGACGAAAGTTCTGAACACCTGGTTACAGAAGACAATAGAGTTGTTTTAAAAAAAAAAAGCTTTCTACAGACAAACAGGATCTTAGTCACGTAGGTTACTGCAGTTTGGGGAGCATTAGCATTAGTAAACTATTATTTTATTCAAAATAAAAAAAGAACCCCTGATCAGAGATTTAGAGGACGCCTAAACACGAAGACCACGAGGGCACCGGAAATTCACTTTTACTCCTAGCGCTTCATCATCACGACAAAAAGCTCTCCATGCTACCTTTCGGTATTTTTGAATAATGTGAAGAAAAAGAAACCTAATGGTATATTTTCAGTCACAGAAATATATTAACTCAGAAGAATTTCACAGAAATATAACAATTCATAATTTCTTTAAGTGTTTGTAATTAGGAAATGGTGCAACAGGAACTACCGTCCTTCCGGCCGTCGGAGGGAGAGAAGCCATGCGCACCCACACGTCAGGGCCGGAGAAGTCCCGGTCACCCTGCTAATGCATCCAGGTATAACGTAGACACCACCTCCAGCTGTAGTCAGAAATAGAAGCAAGTATTCTCAAAGGAGGTATCTGAGCTGATTTCTGAGAGGTGAGAGCTACAGTAGGAGGAAGAGCAGACGGGCAGACAGACTCCACTCTGGAACTGCCCTGCCAACACCTGTGCTCCTGGGACGGGAGGCACGGGCAGGCTTTCTCTGAATAATCTGCTCAGCCCAGGGTTTTGGAAAACAACTGAATTTCTCTAGAGTACATCTGACTTGGGTAAATATATATATATCCATTAAAGTTCACGTCTGTGGAGAGCAAACGTGCATGGAGAGCAAACGTGTGTGAGAGCAAACGTGTGTGCATGTGTGTTGTTAAAATACTGAGAGAAGCACAACCCCCGGTTACTGTTTAAAGGTGACTTCCCCTCCTCCCAGATCACTGTCCCTCACACATAACTGGAAACCAATCAGAATGAGGCACTATGGTGACATGTTACTTACTGGTTTTCAACTAGTACATAGTAAAAACATAAAAAGTCAATATGAAGGCATACTTACACTTGATACATATAAAAGAAAATGTAGCAATGCAAATTATTAAAGAAGAGAAAAAAATAATTAATTTTTATCAGTCGATCCTGCAGCTACGATTCCTGAATAAACGGAGTCAAACAGGGAATTCAAAAGCTGCACTGGTGGGTATTTAGGAACAGTCCCTTGGCAGCAAGTGTGGTAAAACTAATATCCTTCCATCTCCACATCAGATGCTTCTGCAACTGTCTCCAAAGGGCAAGTCACCCTTTCTAAATTCAGAAAAGGTGAGTTCTTTTGAGTCTAATGGCCTCGTCAGTGTTTCTGGACTTACACATCACAGTTACCTAGAAGCTTGTTAAAAATCCTCATTTCTAGTGTCCAGCCAGAGCCTACAATATGCATTTTTAGTAAGTTCACCAGGAGAATCTTCTGCCAGCTGAGAACTGCAGCTAAGAACTGGAGGCAATGTGTAAATTAATGCTCAGTAGCTCCTCCTGGTGTTAGCTAAGGTGGCGTACAGTGACCGGCAAACCCAGACAAAAGCAGGGTTTGGTGGGAGGAGGGACTGACATGAGGAAACCTTTCATGAAGATGTCACTACAGTGTAAGCCCCGGGGGACTGGGGGGTGGGCAGTGATTCCCACCCATTTTATTCACTGCCGCATCACTAGGGCCTACCCCAGAGCCTAGCCCAGAGGCACCTAGTGAAAATCTGCCAAATAAATGAATAGGCCAGGACGCGGCCAGGGCACGGCAAGCGGAGGCATGGCGTGCAGCGTGGCGAGGAGGGTCCCGGTGGGTCTGTATTACAGATCGGGGCAGGAGACGCAGGAGCCAGGCTAGGGCAGGCTGGCCACGGGTCTGGTGCACCAGCTAAGGGAGCTCGCACTGTCATACACTGGGGACTACTGACCAGGACAGTAACACCAGCAAAGAGCTTATTCTAAGAAAACAGATGATAAAAGGAAGCCCTGAAAGTAGGAAGAAGAGGGGTTAGGGGGGCCACCTGGGATTGCAATTCAGGGGTACTAAGGAGGAGGAACGGTTCATCCACGGGAATGGAAAAGCGGGACGAGTGCTGGGGGTGCCAACACCACAAACAACAGGCCCTGGTGATGTCTGCCTGGGCCAGAGTCAAAAGGGAAAAGAAATGGAGGACCAGACTCAAGCTCTTTGCCCCCCAACTCTGGGGAGGTAAGATAACCCCTGACACACGAGCTTAGGGCTTTCACTTTTTCCTCCAACCCTGGGTATGGGTTTAATCCAGTCACCGTCATTCTCACGTGCACTGACCTGGCGATGCTTTCATCTAAAACTCAGGACCAGAGAAGTTAAGCTGTGGTTGCAGGTCACACGCGAGTTGCCGACAGATCTGCGTCTGAAGCGGAGGCCCCGCCGGCACCCAGCTCACTCCTCTGTCCACTCCATCTCACTGGAGCCTCCAATCCTCTTTCCCAATGGTGCGATTATGGCTGCTAAGAACGGTGAACCTGCAGCAGGCGAGGCCCGTCTCTCCTGGCAGGACACCTTGCATTCTTCCTGTGGGAAGGGATATGGGAGCCAGGGACAGGATACCTGGGTACACCAGAGACAGCTCGCTGGCTGCGGGAGTCACAGCCAAGGGCGTCCGTGTCAGGGTAACAACAGTAACGATGTACTTCTGGAGGCTCGGAGCACATTCTGTAATCCCTTCCACGTTTCTGTGAGGTCAGTGAGGAATGGCATGTTTTCACGACATCGCTTAGACACCCAGAGCTCTCAGCAGGTTCCTGTGCTTAACTCCCAGCACGAAGCAACACCTGTGCCAAGACCTGTACCCTTCTCAGAAACTGCTGGAAGGTGAGTAAGGAGTCATGAGTAAGCTTCAGGACAGAGAAGCTAAAAGGAGCAAGGTGGAGGGAAAAACCCAGGACGACAGGGTACGGCCGACCCAGCAACCATCCTGAGTGTGCAGGAAGGAGGCAGCTCTCCAAGGGAGGTCTCCTGGGAGACAAACCCAGCTGGCAGATTATCTAATCTGGCTGATGCTCTGGAAAGTTTGCTATTAAGAGGCCATTAGGGCCGGGCGTGGTGGCTCATGCCTGTAATCCTAGCTCTCTGGGAGGCAGAGGCGGGCAGATCGTTTGAGCTCAGGAGTTCGAGACCAGCCTGAGCAAGAGCGAGACCCCCATCTCTACTAAAAAAAATAGAAAGAAATTAGCTGGACAACTAAAAAAAAATATGTATATGTATATATAAAAACTTAGCCGGGCAGGGTGGCGCATGCCTGTAAGTCCCAGCTACTTGGGAGGCTGAGGCAGGAGGATCACTTGAGTCCAGGAGTTTGAGGTTGTTGTGAGCTAGGCTGACGCCACGGCACTCTAGCCCGGGCAACAGAGTGAGACTCTGTCTCAAAAAAAAAAAAAAAAGAGGCTATTAGAAGATATGGGAAAAATCACACCGAGTCATAGAAACCTTTTGTTTCCCATCAGAAAACAACCCAAAATTGTAAAAGGAAATGTCATCATAGTACACTATTTGGCTTAACAGGGAATAATGTTAACATTTACATAGTCATAAGGATATAAACCTATTAATAACAAATTAATAATTATAATACATTAGTAATGTGAGTGGAAGAAAGACCTAAATCCTAATCCACCAAAATAGAAGTCCATAAGACATCAAAAAAATGACAATGTAAGATATTATTTTACAATACAAAAGTAATATCATATAATTTAAAAAGCATTGGAAGTGCTATGGGGAGGAGGCTTGGAGCAGAAGTGGCAAGGCGTGACTGCAGAATGCTGTCTTTCATTATAAGCTGTTTGATGCAGCTTAATTTTTACATTTATGGGCATATGTTACTTTGAGTAAAAATAATGAATTTTATTCAGCACTCTATGTGCCACTGTTCCCACTGCTTTATGTGTGACCTCACTTAATCCTCACAACAGTCCTATTAGGTGAGACTCTATTATTCCCATTTTAAAGATGTGAAAATTCAAGTACAGGGAGGTGAAATAACTTGTCCAGTAGCTCAATGCTAGCAACTAGGATTTAAACCCAGGCAACATGGAAAAGAATCTGGAGATCTTAACGTTGAAGGATGCCAGGAAAAGATAATTTCATAAATTATTTTGAGAAAAACTATCTCATTTTCACCTACTGAAAACCTAGACAGTCAAAACCCATCAGTCTAACAGACACAAATAAGCAGAAAGCATTTATTTTCTCATATCTAAAATCCTATATTTCTCTATCAACAACACAAAAACACAGCCTAAACAGCAAGAACAGCAGAAAAGGAAAAGTTGGAAAAAAATTGCAGTCACACAAACTGTAGTTAAAAAATGACTAAGTTTCCTTGATATATGAATTTGTTGGAAAACCATTTATCAAAAGCCTGTTTCTCTCTAGCAGAGTCCCTCAAGCCGAGAGCCATGTCATTCCCCTTTGACTGATTAATTAGCCAATCAGAGGACATTTTTCATTGTGAGGCATGATGGTTTATTTCAGCTAATGTTTGGTCTCTAATGGCGACATATTAAAGCCAGCTCGGCTATTTTAGCCCCGTGGAGTGACCAAAAGGAAAGAATGGAAGATAAATCAAAAGAGCTGCCTTCAGTTTCCCTTCAGTCCTTAACAAAACCCCCAAGGAGCAAATGGCTAGAGGAAAGATCCTCTACCAATAAAGAGAAAAAAACAAATAAAAGAAAGGTACAAATGTCTTCAAGCCAAGGAGTATCCTTTCCCGTTTCTGAAGAGCCATAATTTATCCTCTGTTGATTAACAGACCACTGATAGAATAGGCACCAGAAAGTCAATATCTAGCTCTTCTTCCTTTTATCAAAAGCTGTGCTCAATAGAAAATCCAGCTCTGTAATGCTTCTTACTCACGGGATGATCTCACCTGCGCTCTGAATTAGAAGAGGCCGGGGTACCCCAATCTCAAGTACTGTTCACACACCAAATCACTGCCATCAACTTCCCACTGTGCTACAAGTTTTCTAAGCCTCTTATCTGTCCCCGTGCTTGTGACGGGCACTGAAGCACCAAGAAGAAATTCAAATACCAGAGGAGGACAGCTGTGAATATTAGCACGTGCAGGAGACAAGATGCACGTCCTCAACATGTACCCTCAACAAAACCAGTCTAAGCAGCTGGTCTTTGCTATGCAATTCCACCCTGAAGCACAAAAAAACTATTTCCTTGCCTCCAAATAAGCCCAAGGTTATAAATTCGCAGTCTGTGTTGGATGAGATCACAGACACGTTTCACCACCATCATCATGGTTATCATTGCCTTTATAGCTACGTGAATCTTGGAAGCCTCCAGACAGACAGCAGGACATCACTGTTTCCTTCCCCCACTACTGACATGACGTCAGGCTACTCACACACTCAGCTACATGCCTGGACGCCCGGCACGCGAGTCCAAGGCCAGGGACGGGCCACCGTTCACGCTGCTTCTGCTCTCCTGAGCTTGTGCCTCAGAGGACTCCTGCCCTGCCGGCCTGGCTCAATCACCGGTTCTCCTCTGTAGCTTTTCCTGACATCCCCAGTATGAATTAACGTCCCCTGTCTGTGTTCCCACCCCGTTTAAAGCATACTTCAACAACTGAATTCAATTCAACAAAAGCTTTACTGAGACCCTACTCCATGCCAGGCATGGTTCTAGATGCCAGCAAACAAAAAATGCCGGCTGTCCTGGGGGTTCCAATCTACGGAGGGAAGACAGCCAACCAGTAAACTACTGAGAACATCAGATGTGGTCATGGCTATGAGGAAAGACAAAATAAGGGAAAGGGCACAAGAGTGCCGGGGGTTCTGGTTGTGTTGTTTGCCTTTTCACTTATAAATAGGGTAACCAAGGCAGGCCGACGGACTTGAAGGAGGGAAGGGCAAGCCACTCCACGCGGAAGAACCACCAAGGACTTACACTGGAGGCAAGAGCGTCACCAGCAAGGAGGCAGCGTGGGGATCAGGTGGGCACAGGAGGGCAGGATGAGCAGGACCCGCATGCGTGTGCGTGTGTCTCGGGGGGCAGGGGGGTGTGCTCGGATCATGGGACATTTAAGGCCATTATAAGGACTTGGCTTCTACTCCTAGTGTGACAGAGAAACTTGGGAGGGATTTGGGCAAAGGTAGTGACATGATCTCAATACAACATTTTCAAAAGATCACTCAAGCTGCTGTGGGGAAAAGACAGGACAGAACAGATTCTACTGGACTCTAATGGAGACTTCGCGACATTATGCTCAAGGTGTTTACGCGTCTACCTCCCCAGCAGAGGACCACGAATTCCCTGAGGGGACCAAGTCCTATTGTGTTTGCATCTTCAGCAATTAGAGTAATAGTTGGCACACACCAGGTACTCAATGAATAATTATAGAATGGTTAAAATTTTAAAATCTTTGAGGTTTTCTCTGCTTTTTCATTATTGTATAAGTACCAACACATTATACTTCTTGTGAAAGAGGACAAACGTATATAACCTGTAAGAGAATTTCTTTTATACCTGGCTTCGAGAGTATCCACAGACGTGAACATCATAGTAGGTATGAAAAATCATCCTGGTTCAAATTTTGTATACTTGGTAAAGGATTTACTATTTTGCTTTAGCTTCATCTCCAAGAGCGTCACGTGCTCAGATGGATTTCAGTGAAAGGAAAGGTAAGGATAATGGTTTCCTGGTGCCTCCTAAGGAGACTGCCCCTAAATTCTTAGATGGCATTGGATTCCACTGTTACGATCTCCAGGAGGTAAATATTCTATGACCTCTCTGGATCATTTGCACTGTCCATTCCCTCTTTAAATGAGAACATTCTTTATAGCCAACTGAATCTCTGAAACAAACATTAAAAATCTCTTTTTCCTTTCTAGTGTTAATGGAATCAGACTAATTTCCAATTGATCACGGAAACAGTCCTACCTGATACATGGGCATCAACTGGGTGATCCTAAGGGACCTTCTGTCCTGGGGTCTTACCATCTTTACATAAACAAGCTGTAAAGGTATTAAAACACTGTAAATCTTTTGGGAACAAGGACAGCATCCAATCTATTTTGAAAATTTCATTAAACTGAGTGGCATCTCCACAAACAGTAAATGCTGCTGATGATAAAAAGTTTCTATCTCAGTTTTATTTTTTTAAAAGCATGAGTTTCTTAAACTTTGAATATCTATAATTCTACCTAAAATTATAGAGGACATCATATTAGAAGGAACATTATTGCCTTAGTCAATACTCAAACATTAATTAAAACAAACTGACATGTTATGAAGTCCTCCACAGTTGCTGTGACGGCAAAACGGTGACCAGAAGGCACTTCGCTAGAGGACTTTAAGAAAGGGAAGACTTATTGGCAATGAACGAGTTTCATCAGTATGTTTATATCAAATATTGCTTGGCATGTGACTATAGATACATGGATTTAAAATTTCTCATTTCTAAGTTATGTTCCAGCGGAAGTACTCACCATCTTAAAAATCTGAGTGCACTAATGATAATTATGACAGTGGTCTTAGTGGCAGCAGCTAAGGTGCGCTGGGCACTTCCTGTGTGCTAGGTACTTTGCTACGAGTCTTACGTGGCTTATCATTTAACCCTTCCTATATCTTTTATCATCCCCATTTACAAATGAAGAAGCTGAGGCTCAGAGAAGTTAAATAACTTGTCCCAAATCACACGGTCTTCAAACTACTCAAGAGCTCAAACGCAGGCATATCAATCTCTAAATTGCCTGTTCACAATAATATACAGTCCACTGAACGAGTCTTTCTAGAAAGAAACCAGAGGAATAGAACATTTCAACAGATGACAGGATTTACTCATTCTACTGGTTAAGATGGTTCTACCAGGTATCTATAACTGGTATATACAGGTACATAGATATATATAGGTATATGCACCAGGTATATATACTGATACAGCTATCAGAGAACCACAGGATGATGAATCCTTAGAGAGCAGAGCCATTGTAGTCATTTATGTAACAGACACCCCGAAACTTAGTGGCTTAACACAGAAACAACCATTTCACCATCAAACCCTATTTCTGTGGGTCAGCAATTCGAGGAAGGACCTGGCTGCACAGTCGTGGCTCAGAGTCTCTCTCGTGGGGTGGTTGTCAAAAGGTGCTGAAGCTGGCAGAGGAGGGGGCTGTGCAGGCACCTCTCTCTCTGTGCAGGCCCAGGACACCTGTGCAGCTCACCTATCATGGTCTCTCCACATGGGCTGGTTTGTGTGCTGGGCTCTCTCATGGCCTGGGGGCTCAGGGCAGCTGGACTACTTACACAAAAGCTCCAAGAGTGAGTGTTCTAGCTAACAAGGCCTCAGAACTCAGACGAGGTCCCCACCGCTAGATTCTAGATTCCCTCAGCTACGTCAAATCCCAGGCCCGCCCAGATGGAGGGGAGGGGAACTGGACTCCACCTCCCGATGAGGAGGGACAAGGGTGAGGGATATCGCTGGGGCCATCTCTGGAAAACAGAAACTACCACAGAACACACTGGTCAACACTCTCATTTTATAGATAAGAAAATTGAATTTATAGATAAAATAGGAACATCCAAGATAGGTAACTTCCTCATCTTGACACTCAACATTTCTAATAACTCCTTTGAGTCTTAAATCTGCTAAGACAGGTGACTTGCTATTTTACCATAAGATTATTTCATTTCTTGTTTGAACACACTGAAGACCTTTCACATTCATCTCCTGGATAAAGAACATAAGTAGATAAAGCCAAAATTGCCCAAGTATATGAGAATCAAGAATCCAAGTAATGTGCTTTCCTTTGTAGCTTAGGAAGATGTCGAACTTCAAGTCACCATTTCAAATGGGATTATTTCATGTGCACCATTTCCTCCAGAATCAGGAAGGTTCGAATTGCAAGAGTGCATATGCATTCAGTTCAGAGTCCTGCTGAGCACAGGAAATCCTAGAGGAAACTAACCACAAGGTGCGGGCTGCAGCTGGCTGCCTCTGCCAGCCCCTGCTGCCTCCTTTTTTTGAGCAGAAATCTTTCTACAAAATTCGTCCATCAGTACTAGCTCTTCCTTTTTCCTGACTGCTTGTCTGCTAAACATGCCCAATTCTTTCATCTGTTACTGTGTTACGTTCCTTCCAGATACCTTTGTCCCCGAATGCCATTGTCTGAATGTACTCCTTTAAAATACGGAGGCCAGGTCTGAACAGAGCAGTTCAAACTCAGTCAGCAGCACAGAAAACAAGCAAAGAACCTGCTGCTTTCAGGAACCATCCCTCCAAGGCAGCTCAGGACAGGTGCCACACCACCTACGGTTTAACTGGTGGGCAGGTTACATGCCCTACCCTCCACCTTAATTTTCACCTGCTACCAAATTAAATCTTTCCACTATTAAATGAGACTATATGTATCTTCATAAAATTTCAACTTAAAGAGGTGAAAGTGTTTAAACTGATCAACTGTCCCAGCTTAAAGAGATTCTTTCGAACCTTGATTCTGTTATCAACGATCAAAATAATGACAATAATTACCAATGATGATTACCAAATCATCGCTGCTGGAAAAAGTAAATGTTAGAACTCAAGGGTATTCTTGGCTTATTTGTGGGCTTAATTTAAATTGATCTCTCACATGAGCTTCACTGAAGATGACTTTAGAAAGGAAGGACTCGGCTGGGAAAGCAGCGACCTTGGATGCTGGTGCGGGGTCTGGAGGGCAGGTGGGCAGAGTGGGCCCAGGACCAGCAGCTGCACCCTCCACCACCCACTCATGAAACTGGACGGGCTAACCCATACATACAGGGATTAGCGTGAAAAGTTCGAATTAGCCTTCAATTCAAAGACATTTCAAGTTAAAGTTAACTGGAAAAAAAAAAAAGACTCTTCTTTTCCCAGTGACCTTCCCTAAGAGGTACATAAGGCATTGAATGCAACCAGAAGAAAGAATGGTCCAGAATACCCCATGAATTCAACCAAATAACACAGAAGGGCCTCCTGAGAAGTAGTTTTCAGCCTGGATACTCAGCAAGAAATGGGAAAGAACAGGGATTCATGCTTCGGTTCAAAAAAGCAAAAGCCATTGGAAGGATTCAAGGAAAGTGATCGTTAACTGGGTCCCCTGGACAAGTATAAAAAATATAAGGTTCTAATTCAACCAGGTTATAGAGGTGAAGAAACTGACAACTACCTTGCCAGGAGCCTATGCCAAAAGCATGTTGTTTAGAGACACGAAGCAAGACCGTTGTTAACACATTCTCAATCCTTGATACAGTTCGGGAGTATTTTCTCTAGTGATAAGGCTGAGTCAGGAAACAAGCTGGGTAGAGGAAGGAAACTGGGAAGGTGGGGGAGGGAAAAAATGAGAGAGGAAAAAAAAACAGGAGTAGCAGGAAGTTCAACCAGATAGGAACTAATGGAATTTGTTTTTCAGTGTCTCCAACTTCAACTCGCCAACCAAGTGAGAAAAGACACACACACACAGACACACACACACACACGCGCATGTACACAACTCCTGGCAGGCACCGGCCACAAGTACCCACTGCAGGTCTCGAGGGGCCCTAGTAATTTAAATTCAATACATTCGATCATTTCTTTGTCTCCACAGAAAGTGCATACATCTCCAATTTAGGCGTACTCCAACCCAGAGTGGCTGTCTTCCAATTAATACAGCACAGAGATGGTGGGGAAAGGAAGAACTTGTAAATTAGAAACGTACAACCAGCCATTTTCACACAGAACAGTTTATTAAAAGTTTTCTGGGCAATTGGCAGTTTGCTGTGATCTTTATCAGCCAGATTCAGCTTGGAAACATCCCCTCAACAGCCTCTGCGGCTTGAGGAAATACTAAGCACGGATGAAGTCAGAGTTGAGTCCTTGAAGCAATGTGAATGCTTTAACTTCCATAGCAATGAAAAACAGTCAAAGCTCTGAAGAAGTTATTCTAGAGTAAAATGCAAGGTCGGAAAGCCAATTACTGGCAAATTGGATTGATTTTTAAAAACATAAAATGGCATAAGCAAACATCCATTCAGTAATCCTCCTGAAGAACCTACCATGTGCACAAGCAGATGTGCTTGGTATGGGAGGCAGACCGATGACCACAGCCACTGGCAGAAAAGAGATGCTTATTGACCTAAACATTTCAAAAGGAAAAGATATTTCAAATATCAACCCTGAAGCTATACAAACCATGATTTTCATGATGAGTAACAACTGAAGTCCATTTTTTAGAAAGAGAGGTACAGTAGGACTCCAATTTACTGAATCCCTGCCACGTGCCCAGCACTGGAATCAAGCCTGTGCTGGGGACTCAGAAATGAGAACATGAGTCCTAAATTGTTCACTGTCCACTGCATGTGACAAACGCGAAAGTTCACATGTAAAACACAGAGGATCAGTTTCTTCATTAGCTGTGTACCGGTCAGAGACAGGATAGACAGGGTGACTTAATTTCATAAACATGGCCTAGATATCTTGTGTTGGGCTTGGGTTGTTGTGTTTTGATGTAATTTTCTTTTTATTTCTCTATGTTATAGTCGAAATAATTAAGGGATCAGATGTTTGGCACAGTGTGTTCCACTACACAATCCAAAGCTCACCCATACTATGCTCACAAAGAACATTTACATGCGAAATCTGTGTGGGCACATCGGAGTTCATTGGATTTTCAAAGGAGTCCTTGACCCAAAAGCTTTAAAATCTAGGACTGTACAAAAAAAATCTCTTCCTTGTTCAAAAAGAAAAAAACACTTAAAATGTAAATTTTACTTTCTTGTTGGAGCCTGAGTAAATGTTTTTTGCATATAAACAATATTCAGCTCATGCAGTTCATCTGAGAGACCAGAAAGCACACAAGTAACACAGCATCTGTGCTCCGAAGCTCAAGCTCCAGCAAGAAAGGCAACCACTGTTGACAACCACAGCTACAGACCAAGAGCAGCACCTGGTAGAAAACTGCCTCACCAACAGTTAGGATTTAATTCATCATCAGGAGAAAATGTTATAGCAAGATTACGATGTGACCAGAAAGAAAGCTTGCAGAAAACACCGTGTCGTATCAAGGTTGATCATCTCTACACCAACTGGACCAAAACAGGTTTTCCCTGGGCTCGTCCTAGGAACTGCTTCCGAGGCGCCTCAGACAGGTGGGCTCCTCGCTTTAATGCGATTAGGAGTGACTGCACCACGATCAAGAAACACGAAGAGTGCTGAAAACCTCGTGGCAACTAACACCAGCGCGTCATCAAATAGAAGTCCCCAGAGGGACAGAAACCTCTCATCTCTTACAACTAAAAGCTTCCTGCCCTTACCACATAAATCCTCTTAAACTTCTACCAAAAGCCCACCGTTAATAAGTCCTTCCCTGATGTGTTCAACTAAAGTTTCAAAGAGGGTGCTGGAGAAGAGGAGGGCTGGGGGAAGGGAGGAGCGAGTAATCTGAGGAGGGGAGGACTCGGGGACCGAGGGCGGGCGGAGGGCTGGGCGCCAGGGTGCAGCTGGGACACGGGGCAGATACAGATTCAGGGCACGACCATGGGGGCTGTCGGGGCAGAGTAGAGGAGACAGAGTATGAGGGGGAAGGGACTGTGAAGCGGGTTCTTGTTCTATAGTCACTAAGGGCCTTGGCTAGAGATAAAGGAACATAAGTGTGACAGATCAGTTGAGTAATAGTTGTAGCAACCGCATATTCCAGATTTTCTTAGACAATACCAATTTTAAATACTTTATCCCATTATCTCCAGAAATCCATATTTCAAAAATCCTAATATTTTGACATCCAAACCACATTCAGGACTCTCACACTTGGAAATGGCACAAAAATTCCATGCAATATTATATAGCTCAATTTAATAATTAGGATTATGAATCCTGTGTTCAGGCCATTTAGGGTGTAGTTTAGTCACCCCATTATCTTCTAGTCCTGAAGCAAACAATATTGTACAATGGAGGAAATACCCCATCTAAATCCCATCTGATCCAGCACTGCCTCCAGATGCTTTTAAAACGGACCAGAGCTGTACTGGAGCAGGCATATGACATTCCTCCTCCCAAGCCACATTCCAAATGGAGTAACCCAGCCTGAGCAAAGCAGACAGTCCCTGCGTGCGACCTCCCGCTCTCCTGGTGACGGGAGAGATATTTTCCCCTGAGTATAGCAGCAATAGGTATTTTTTCCCAAGTTCAGTCCTTACACCAGGAAAAAAAGCAGATAACACATACCCTTTTCTAGATTCCTTATAAAACTTATCCACCAGCTATTATTATTAAGAGGATCATATTTAGCCTTTATATTGAAGCCTATAAAAATTTTTGGTTTTTGTAACTTTGTCTGAAAAGTACTATTTATAGATATAAATAGTCCTATACACAGCTGAAAACCAAATGGTATTAAAACAGAACACATCGACTGTGTGTGACTTCATACCTCGTGAGTCTTCTTACTCTGTCTTTTCCCAAAAACGCAGTCAAGATCTGTTTTGCTCCGAGATGAAAGATCCTTCCCTAGAAAAACAACATGATGCTTTTCAGTAATACCATTCTTTCTAAAATAAGAAGCACAAATATAAATTACGCAACTCCTGAAAGAAAAATGGTTTTTGGAAAAGAAATAAATAATTTTGGAACTATTGACTTTCTGCCCTCCTTCACAGATTTTAACTCTTTCATTAATAAATAAAATCAATTAAATTTAAAAACAAAATACATGTTTTAGAATGACAACCCCTGACATTCTCCTAATTGTATAAACAACCTAGAGCAGCAGTCCCCAACCTTTTTGGCACCAGGGACCGATTTCATGGAAGACGATTTTCCAAAGACCAGGGGTAGGTGGGTGGGGTGTCGTGGGTGGGAGGGGTGTGGTGCGGAGCTCAGGTGGTGATGTGCGGCCGGCCCCCCGTTTCCTAACAGGCCACTGCGTGGTTGTGGCCAGGAGGTTGGAGGCTGCCGACCTAGAGCACATAGACTGCAAGGAAAACTAAATGCCAGCCTTACTACTACTGGTATGCCTTCAAGGTGCAATTTCTGGGTCTCTGGGTTCTCCATTTATAAACTAGATCCCATTCACTTCAAAGAGACATGAGCTACTTACTTGGAGGATTATAAAATACAGAATAAAAAATACTGGTAGACACAGCTTCAAATCCCACAGACGCACACAAATGAGAACATACCATATTTAATACACAGGAGCTCAATAATTACTCATTCAATAAGTGAAAATTTAAAAAGAATAAATGCAAGTAAAAATATTATATAAGGGTGAAAGTGTTCAGATTTTTCCTTTTAAAATGTTCTTTACTGTTACACTATATCATCTTTAACTAGAAGACGACTACATAATGAGAGCAGGAAATTAAATCCCTCTGGTAAAAACAATGTCCAAAGGCTCTATGAGTCTTATTTTTTTTTTTTAAAAAGGAAGAAACTCTTTAACTTAATTTCAAACCCACAAACCAACTAATCTAAAATTCACTTCTTTGGAATTTCCATTTCTGCCCAATAATACTGTGTGAGCAATCGGCCAAATCCATTCCCATTTGTCAACTTCATGGTAAATGCACTTTAAAATGTAACTACTCCATGTGAAGTCTTGAGGCTCTGGGGGAGGGAGATTCTGGGTCAGACCCAGGACTCTGAGTTTGGAGTTGGAAGCCCAGGTTCCATTGTCACAGACTCACACTTGCCTTCTTGGTTTCCTGCAGCAAATTGACTTGGCAAAGTGATACCATGACCCAGAAGGTTCTAGTTCACTGATTATCACTGGGGCATTTAAATATGATATTGCTCAGTGACTCTGTGAAATTAAAAAACAAAACAATCTCTGATTTAATGCAAAACCAGGTGCCAAAACCAGTTTCACAGGCAGCAGTACCAGACTAAGTGGTCCAGGCGGCCTGACCTGCTCCCGTCAGGAAGAGGCTCCTCTGTGGCTTTACAAGCTGCTCTTTCTACCTGAGCCAGACACTAAACCTGCCTGGTTCTCATTTGTGCTTAAATAGAACCTACACAAAAAGACTCAGTATAAAGCTACTTAAGAAGAGAGTGAAGCACATTACAGACAGGAGCTCAGAAAATGAACCAGAAAAGTGGGGAAGCAATTGGTGGTGGTGGGGAGAGACAGACAGAGTCCCAGGAGGTGCACTGATCCACCTGCAGCACTGCCCTCGGCACGACCCATCTCCCGCTGCAGAGCACATTCAGGTGGCAGTTCCAGTTCAGAAAAGGGAGCTGTACTTGATTCAAAATGGGCACTGGCCATCTGTCCCTAACCTGTCCTCTGGAATAGCAGAGACAGCCTAAAAAGAAATGCAAATTAAGATCTCTCTTACACCAATTCAACCAAAAAGAATGCTGGAGGGATTAAAGAAGGGAGGTTGCATGTGAGATCACAATTCTACAACAGGATGTCAAAATATGAATACACAGAGATTAAAAACAAATCTAAAAATGAAAGGGAAGGCTGCCTGGCTGGTAAAGACAGTAAGCTGTACCCATAGGGTGCAAATGTTGCTAAAGTTTTGGTGATGGGTTCTTGTATCAGAAATTTTTATCCTTTAGCAAAGTTCACTTAAGTAAATGTAGAAACCAGGAGGACTGTTACAGGATTTGCTCTGCATTTGATCTGGAAAACAAGAACATACAGGAGAAATGAGAGTCAGAGACCAATGGAAAGGAACTTAAAAGTGGACAAAAATGTGAAGATGAAAGTGATTTTGAGATAGTTATTAATTAATGGTCCTGGTGAATAGTTTATAAACATTAGAAAACTACAGCCACTTTTGAATAAAATATATATTAAGTTTTAAAAGCTTATTAGTCTCACTTCTGAATTATGGTCCAATCATAGCATATACTGTTGATAAACGTAGATCTTAGAGAAAATGATAATAAGACACTGAAGAGAACAGGAAATATATGTTATCTATCTGGATTTGGTTCATCTGTTAGTCTTCAATTGGCCATAGCATTTCAAGACCAGGAAGAAAGGCTTCTTGTATCCAACTGGTGAGGCAAAGCCCCTGCAAGGTGAGCAGATCCGGTTACAGAAGAGCTCTTTACTCAAGATCACTCTAGCTGCTGTCTAATAATCATAACTACCAGGTTTCCAGTCTATCACGGTAGCTAACCATAAGGGAGGAACATTACTGCTATAGTCAGGCACATTTATGATACAAGAAGTCCACGTGGGAAGCAAATGAAAGTATAAAAAACAGACACAAGAACTTAAGAATCACAGTGATTTGGAGCCACTTATTTTAAAGGCAAAAGCAATAACCCAACAAGCTCCAAGGATAAAACTGCAGTGTAGCACTGTATTATAACAGGCTCAAAAAAAAAAAAAAAATCTATGGAAAAGTAGTGCTTATCTACTCAGAGTAAAGGAACGAGGGCAAGGAAATGTTGCTTGTAGAAATGTGTTAAAATACAAAACACTTCAGGTTTATGTAGGTAGCTTCAATTGTTTAGAAAATTCCATTTGCATTCTTCAATCAAGAAGGATAAATAAAATGATATTATAGTTTGCTTTTTTTTTTTAATTCAAACACATGGGGCCAACAGTAAGCCCAGGGCAGATGATAAAGGCAACGCCACTAGAAGGTAATGTTGGCAAACCAGGAAATCAGAAAGAACCAAGAGTGGCGTGACATAAGTGAGACCCTAATAACCAAAAATAATCTAGTCCAATTTTTTTTAAGCCTATAATGGTGCCACTCAATATTTAAATGTCCAAAGAATCAGAAGAGGAAACTTAATGCTCCTCAGGACCAGAGTCCAACCGTGGGGAGGAGGTAACGATGCCACAAACCCCGCAGCTCTGTATTTCCCCACAGTGAGCCAGCATGCAGTTGTTTAAGCAGCATCTAAAATATTATAAACTGTTACATGAATAAGTCTGCAAAATTCCTATGATTAAGCTGTACAACTACATCGTGTGCAACTTTCATCCACCCACTGTATTACAACTGAGGGGGAAAAAAGCAATGTTCTTTTGACAACATCTCACTGTACAGATATAAAACCTCAAAAATGGTTTTGTATAAATTGATATTTCCCCCTCTGCAGATGCAGCCTCACCAGACATTTTTTGAAAAGAAACCACGTTGAAGTTAGGCTTTTAAACAAATATGGATAAAACTGACTTTTTAAAATATAAATTATTTCAAATTAAAATTATAAATTTGGGGCTACAGAAAGGAATATATATCAGAATATCAGAACTAAAATGCTATAGCCAATACTTAGATAGTAACAAATTTTACAATACTATTTGCTGCTGTAATCTTACTAAAGTAAAATTTTTATCTTCACTCTTCACCAAGCTATATAAAATCCATCTTCCTGTGTTTTAGTTTCCGGGACTGCATATAAGTTACTGAATCATCCTCACCAACTAAGTGAATTACTTTCATTATGAGCATACTCACTGGCTAAAATCCTAATTATCTGTAATGCTGAAAAAGCACAAGTTCCATACAATGGGTCATTTCTGAAAAATCATAACACAGAACCTACATTAGACCTTAATAGTGACTTATAAATGTTCCCTTGTTTTACAAAAGAGGAAACTAAGTCTGAAAGAAGGGAACTGGTCAGGAGATTTGTCGAGAGAGCAATGGCCAGAAGCCAGGTTCCTGTGATCTGAGATGGCCCACCTTAGGGAGACTGTACACAAGCCTTCACTGTGGGCTGAGGCTGGACAGGCAATCATCGTTGTCTTCACTACCTGGGTTTTTGCTCCCTTCTCTCCTCTTTTCTACTTAGTCCCAGCCTGCATGTCCTCTAGCTCCCCACTCCATCGTCCCTTCTACCTTTCCAACACTGTATCTTGAACTTTCTTCCCTGCACGCCCATTCCCCGTTCCCTCCAAGCAGGGCTAATGAACACACAAGCCTCACTTTACAGAACACAAAGGCACAACGCACTGAGCAGTCTGATAGGGTCGCCCAGCAAGGGAGTGGCTTAGCTGGAAATAGAAAGCGACACTCCCGGCATCCATGAGATTAAAGTGGATTAAAGCGGTTTACCCCAGCTTCAGCAAATGCTTCAGAGGAAATCATGCATGTAGTCAGGTACTAAAGGACAATCAGAAGATTCTATTTGCAAAAGTAAAAGCTTAAAGGGCTGCTACACCATCCAAAAGTTGCAGGCCACTTTTAATTTCGTTAATTTGCTCTGTAACAACACTCATCTGCTCTGTTTTTTTTCTACGGGGTATAATGAAAAAGGAAGGGCTATCTGAGGGACTGGGTATGAAATGACCATTTACCCTTTCCCCAGAGGACTGAGGGGCCAACAAAGCCTATTTCTCTTCTGCAGCAGACTAAGGGCAAATGAAGGGGAGCCCTTGTCAGAAGCCCTGCAGCTAACGAGGAAGAGGGAGGCAGGGAGGAACGCGGGAGGTGCACCTGCCGGGAGAAGGGGAGCGGCCGGCTCTCTGGCACCAGCCCCCCGGCTGCACAGCTCTCCCACACACTCTCGCTTTAACCGAACCCAGTCTTACCTTTTGGGGTCCTGGCCCCAAATGAGAAACACCTCAACAGTTCAGAGCAGTGGGAATTCCAGCTCCCCCTGCTGTCCAGGCAGTTCCAGGAGGTGAGGACTCCACCACCATGGCAACAAGACTAAAGCAAGAGATGGGCTTTTCCTGGCATATGGAGGTAGGAACACACATCCCACCTCCCAGAGAAGAACCACCAAATGGTGACTAAATATCACCACATAATCATCATCATACTTATTGCACTTTAAGTATATTGTGTAATAAGCAAGCTTTGGTGGCTGGAAAGCGCATTTAATTCATGATACTGTTCTATGGGAAACCACCTGGGGAGTTGGTAAGTTGGAATTAAATTGTTTCCAACCAGTACAAGACCGCCACCTAGTGGCTAAAGGGGACAACTGCACTCACAAATGACCACGTGGAGGGTAGTGATGGAGGAAGATGGGATGGACCACCCGGCTCTCAAACACCCTAACACTAGCTGACAATGACCCTGGAATGCCTAAGTTAACACTCCGTGACACAGAAACTGGAATAATACAAGGGTCTGCTAGGGAGTTCAATTTATAATACTGGAGTTCCCAATACAGACCGTCATTCTCTCAACTGGCACAATAGGAACTATTCAACACCAACATTCAGCTCTCAAAGAAATGAAAAATGTAGCTAAAAATGTTGACCAATAAATTAAAATAATTTCCCAGCCTAGCCACATAAAGTCCTTTCTTCCTTTAAATAGTAAGCTGACTTCTATTTTCAGCTACACCATCGGACTTGTACTTCCTATAAAGCTAACCTGGCCCCATCTCAGATCTACTGAACCAGAATCTGCATTTTAACAAGACTCACAGTCAACGCGGAGACTTCAGCACGGCTTCATCAGCCCAGTCACACTGTCCACATAACAAGACGTCACTGCTGGCCAGGAGCTACAAATGCTTCAAGAAACTCAGCACAAACATATAGATTTTAACAACAAATAAAGAAGTGCTTAATCTTACCTTTTGTGAATTTCATATAATGAACACGGTTTTTGGAGATTTTGGACTTTTCCTCAAGGCTAAAAGATTTCTTTTCCTTGTTGTCTAAGGAGTCTAAAAAAAAGATTAAAAAAAAAAAAGATGAAAAACATTACATTAAACTCTATGTAACCATTCTCACTGTCTTACAGCAAATGGTCTTAAAAATTTCAGAGCCCTATCATTTATGACTGAACTCAGATCAAATGATTAGAAATCTTTTTTAAACTGTGTACTATGGATCAGGCCAGGTTACCCTTCAGAAATTAATGAAATCCTCATTAGTAATTAATGAAGAAGAGAAATGAAAATTTGTGTTCACACAAAAACCTATACACCAATGTTCACAGTTGTATTCATAATGGTAAAATAAGGAAAATAACCCACAAGTCCTTCAATGTGTGAATGTATAGCTGAGCAAACTCTGGCACAACCTTACACTGGAATATTCCTCAATAAGGAGGAACGAGATATTCATTAAGGTAGAAACTGATAACCTGATATTCAAATTGCTATATCTGCTACTCTTTAATTAACCTTCATTACAGCTTTAATGTGACATAAATTATACATGCCATATTTTAACTTAAGTCTACCAAAAGGGACCCATGTAGTTCTTAGATTTATTTTACTGTGACAAATACCATAATACACAGGACCATATATGTCTTGTTTAAGAAATCATTCCTTAATTCTTCTACATTATCTTCTAAAAGCCTTATTGCTAAGCTTATCATATTCTTGCTAATAAATCCACCTGGAATTGCTTTTGTATATGGTATGGGGTAGGGGTCAAGTTTGATTTTTTTTCTATAAGGACAGTTAACTGTCCCCAAACCATTTACTGAAAAGGCCATTTATTCCCATGCTGTGGTGCTTAACAAAACATCTTTCACTCATCCTCAAGCATCCGTGGAAAGATCACTCTCCTATTCAAGGTATAAACTGAATTGATTTATCTTGCCATTCTCAAACTCTTAATGGAAAAAAAGTGTTTGCTTAGGGCTATAGGTTCATCCAATGAAAGCATCATTAAACTGCAAACAGAAATGAATATTTGAAAGAGCTTTAATCAGTTGACTTTCAGATATATGATGCTTGCAATAAAGAGTTCATAAAAATATTTAAAAAGACAAAAAATAACAGATGCTGTTAAGGTGCGGAGAATGAGAAACTCTTATACATTGTTGGTGGCAATGTAAATTAGTACAACTATTATGGAAAGCAGTATGGATGTTCCTTAAAAAACTAAAAATAGAACTACCATATGATCCAACAATCCCATTACTGGGTATATATGGAAAGGAAAGGAAATCAGTACATCATCAAGAGATGTGTGCACTCCCATGTTTATCGCAGCGCTATATTCACAGTAGCCAAGATATGGAATCAACCCAAGTGTCCATCAAAAAATGAATGGATATAGAAAATATGGTGCATACACAGAGTGGAATACCATTATATTTAGCCTTAAAAAAAGAGTGAAATTCTGTCATTCAAGACATGGAGGAGCTCAGAGGACATTATGTTAAGTGGAATAAACCAGGCATAAAAAGATAAATACTGTACACCCTCACCAATCTGTGGAAGCCAAGAGTTGATCTCATAAAAGCAGAGGGTAGGACAGTGGTTATTAGAGGTGGAGAAGGGGTTATGGAGGGGGATAGCCAAAGGCTGGCTAATGGATACAAAAGTGTATCTAGAGAGAAGGAATAAGTTCCAGTGTTCTATAGCAGTGGTCCCCAACGTTTTTGGCACGAGGGACCAGTTTTGTGGAAGACAATTTTTCCATGGACTAGGGGGTGCGGGTGATGGTTTCAGGATGATTCAAGCACATCACATTTGTTGCAGTCAAACCTCTCTGCTAATGATAATCTGTATTTGCAGCCACTCCCCAGCGCTAGCATCACCACCTCAGACCATCAGGCACTAGATTCTCATAAGGAGCCGCAGCCTAGACCCCTCCATGCACAGTTTACAGCAGGGTTTGTGCTCCTCTGAGACTCTAAAGCCTCTGCGGTGATGCAAGTGACGGGGAGCTGCTGTAAACACAGATGCTCCCCTCCCTCACTGCCACTCCCCTCATGCTGGGAAGCCCAGTTCCTAACAGGCCACAGACCGGGGGTTGGGGACCACAGTTCTATATAGCACCATAGGGTGACTATAATGAACAACCATTTATTGTATATTTTCAAATAGCTAGAAGAGTACATTTCGAATGTTCCCAATACAAAGAAATAATAAATGTCTGGGGTGACAGATATGCTAATTATCCCGATTTGATCATTATAAATTGTATAAACGTATTGAACTAGCACACCGTACCCCGTAAATATGTATATTAATTACGTGCCAATTAAAAAAAATAATAAAAGCAAAAAAGTTGACAAAAACATTATACATTGAGAGCTTATGTCTTCTATAAACCTGAGGGAAAACAACTCTGTTCTCCTACCTGCTGTTTCCTGCCCATGGCAAGTGTTCAGTTCAGCCAAGAGCTGGTTAAAACCATCTTGATGTGCGATCCAGTTGTCCTGAAAACACCAAAAAAGTGAATGAGCAGCAAGCCTATAGTTTACCTACAGTAAGATACATTGTGCCATCAAGAAAATCTGGTAGTTAATATGAAATTTTAAATGTTTCATCAAAATACTGTTTGATATATTTAAATGAATTCAAGAAATAGAAACTCAAAATGTTCCTTATCCAGATCAGTATTAAGAAGGGGCTTCTTAGGAAGCTTAGGCTCTGATTTCAACAATCAACTTACAGTCAAATTATCAACACGCCTGTGTGCAAAATATTAAAACAAAGCATAATAAATTACTATTTTTTCTCACTAGGGAAAATTATGTAGCTCAAAGGACAAGAGCAGTTAGGGACCTAGAAGCTCTCTGCCTTGCTAAATAGCACTTAAAATATTTTGCCCAATTCTAATTACTTGCACTGACCCCAATTTTACAAAACTCTGGGGAAGGGGAGGGGGAAGGACATCAAGTCCCCTGAATCAACGAGCCCCCATTTGTAAAGTGGTTAACTAATAAGTTCATCATGACAAAGAGAATCTGGATCTCCTAACAATATAAACCACTGGCATACAGGGTTTCAATGTACGAATTTGCCTCACACACATTCTTAAGCTTTGTTAAGAATACCTAAGGTAAAGGCATATTGAATAGGTTTACTGGGCAACGCTTCTCCTAAGAAAATAAGTATGTCTGTGTTATCTATCTCTCAACAACTACACTGAAAATCAACTTGATAGAAACGCTTTCCTTAGTGGCTGAAAATTTTAGCTGCTCCAACCCACTACTCGGAGCTCTGAACTCATCAAAGTCAGTCAGTTTACCTAAAGCAATCCTCCAGATTTTCTACCAGATTCTGTCAGCTGCAAAAATTTAGCAACAAAACTTTCAGCTTAGACACTTGTTAAAGGGAACAATGATATTGAAAATTAAAAACATGGCAGGCCACTAATTTTTAACTACAGTGCCACATTTTCAAAGTGTCAGCGTTCAAGAGGAAACGTGAATAAATTCAACTGCTGTGTACAACAGTCAGAGGCAGACAAAGGGATAGGAAACAAACACCACTTTCTTGCAGTATTTCTAAAAGTAAATGCCACCAACTTTTCATGATTTAAACATGATATATCAGAACACAGGTAAAGATTTTAAAAATTCCTTTCTGTCCTGAAATGAATATTTCTATAAAAATAAAAGTTTTTGCTAAGTTTAGCAATAAAGTAGTTTGGATCTCTTAGGCACAAGCAAGCAAAGGACCCATCAGGACAAGAAGGCAAGGTGATGGCACATTTCACCTGAAGCACCAGCTTAGCCAGGGTCTCTCTATTTATCCAAAACATGGATAACACATGCTTGAGGAGTTAAAAATGGATCAATCAACTCGACTGGGTTAAAATTTTTATACTGACAAAACTGAAGGCAGCCATGCAAGGACAACCCCCAGCAGGCACCGCGTCACTCACTTCGTTATTGATTGTCGCTCCGAGTCCCAGGTGGTTATTTTTAACTTGAACTCTAATGTGATCCGTGGCTCCTTGCTCCTGAGCCCCTAAACCCTGTGGAGATTAAACACAATGAGAGTTAGCATTTTTACCAGGTAGAAAGAGAGATTACCCTTCTTCCTTCCAGCATTCAACTAATTACTAAACACCTAGAGTGAGGCACTATCCTCAGAGGATCCAGTCTAAAGGATTCCTACAAGATATGTCCGTGATACCAAGGGTGCACGTCAATGACAGTTCTTCAAGCTGAGAACAACAAAAGGCCCCTGAGAACACTAGTGGATCATGCCTCTTGCTGACACTCAGCAGCAGAGCACTGCCACAACAAGGACAGAAGCCCATCGTGGGTGTTCTAGGTGTTGCGAGTCCATGGCTCTCTCACTCAAATACTTTTACAAAACAATGAGGAAGAAGGGAGAGGGGACTCCAAGTCCCTTGCCTCAGTTAACACTCACTAGTAAGATGTTCCAGGTAAGGGGAAGATCAAATGCAAAGACCCTAAGGTGGAAAAGAGCTTGGTGTACTGGAGAACCTCAGTACCCAGGAAAGCTTCAGAAGTGAATGAAGAAGTAAGATGGCAGGAAGAGGATTGACCACAAATGACCTTGGAAGTTATGGTAGGAATTCAGATTTTATTTTAAACACAACGGGAAACCACTGGTCATTCAAGCAAGGGAATGATCTGATCTAATTTCCATATTTTACAAGAGCACTCTGGCTATCGTATGGCAAATAGGCCAGGGGAGACAAAGAAGGGAGGCAGAGGAGCAGCTGAGAGGCTGAGGAGGGCATCAGAGCGAGGATGACTATGGCTGGACCAGGGCAGGAGTGAGCATGACTCCCGGGCTTCTGGCTTGAGCAGGTGGGTATTATTTGGAAAAATGGGGAAAATTTGAGAAGGAAAAGATTTGAGGGATCAAGAGTTTTATACTAAAAATGATCCCTTTGAGATGCTTACTTCAGTGGAAATGTCAAGTAGGCTGTTGAATGTATAAATCTGGAGCTCAGGGGACAGAACTAGACTAGATACAGAAAAATGGCAGTTCCCCGACCTCAAATAATTTAAAATGTGGCATGGGAATGAATGAAATCACCGGAGCAAACTACAGCAACGGGCCTGTGGCTGAACCCCAAGGAGGTGCAACAATCCCATGTCTGGAGGAGGAGGAAAAGACAGCAATGAATTTAGGAATGGCTGGTGAGGTAAAAGCAAGAACAGGAGAGAGGGCAGTACTGTGGCAGCCAAGACAAGTATTTCAAGGAGACAGCAGTCACCTATGCCCAATGCTGCTACCGGGTTAAGTGATGTGAGAACAAACACTGCGTCCACTAAAGACCTTAACAAAAACCATTTAAGTGGAGAGATAACAGCAGAAGCCCTACTGGAGTCAAAAGTAAATAGAATGTGAGGAAAAGAAAAAAAATATGTAGTCTAGTTACAAAGGAGAATAAAATATAAAACTCTGAGGGGTAAATATGGTTCCATGAGCAACTAGTTAAAAGGTACCATCTACAAAAGATGCTCATCACGGCATTTAAATGATAAAAAGAGTTGGCATTTATGTCCAATTCTAATTTCATAATCATAAGGTCATGAAAATTTTTGATTTGGGATCAAAACTACTTATTGATCCAAAACATAAACTTCTCCCAGTCTCATAAGAAGGATGTTTTCTCCTGATCTGTAATCTCTTTGCGTGGCTCAGATTATTTTGCTGTTCCCCAAAATACCTTTCCTTTAGACCACCCCATCTTCTCTAGCATCCTCTGGCCAAACTTGGAATCGTCATTACTCCACGCAGTGTTTCTTGGATCGACAGCCCACTTCTGCTTCCGCCGACCTAGAAATGAAGAAGCATCTCATCAGCAATTCATATTTCAGATCTGGAAGATACCACACAGATACACACATATTAATACATGACACATGCACACATGCTTGCATAAAATATGACACACATTATGATACAGATATTAGATTCAACATCCAACAGAATGTTAATAGACTGGATCGTGTATCCCGGTTTCCCTAATAACGGTATATTCTCAACATATTAATTTGACCTCATAAGATTAAAATTGAAGTGCTCTCTCCAAATGTGCAAACAAACCAACTCAATATACCACAGTTGGGCCTTCCACCTTCAGCCATCAGCAGCCAGTGAAGGCCCCTCCCAACACCAGCACCGACATCACCAGCAGTCGTAGCAGCAGCAGTCGTTACAGCTTCCACTGCGATGCCTTCATTATGTGCCAAACGCTACCCACAATTAGATTTAATGTTCATAGTAACCCAATGAGGGTAGATACTATCATCTCTACTTGCAGATGAGAAAATCGGACGCTTAGAGAAAAAAATCTACCTAACATACCCAAGTAAAAACCAGACCCTTTAAACAAATCAAAGTCCTACTGACTTCAAAGCTTCTATTCCTAACACACAACATACAGCAGCCACTATGCTCCTAGGGAGAGGCAACTGCCCCCTCCACACAAGTGACCTACAGACGGGACACCATCCCTTCACACGGGGATGCCTAACGCCAAATGACTGCTGCTGTAAACTTCCAGAATAAATCATCAGTTTCTTTTTTGGCACTTAACAGTCTACTGTGATACAGTTATTTATAGCCATCTTTTATGTTTACTATTAGACCATAATCTCCTTAAGGCTCATATTCACGTCTTCTTTTTTCTTATGCTTCATTGCAAGAAGTATAAAAACACTTTGCCCATAGCAGGCACTCAATAAATATGTGAATGAATGTATAAATGAATGAAAAAGAAGGAAGGAAGGAGGAAGGAAAGAAAAGGTAAAAAGAAAGATAATTGAATTAAGGGAGTCTTGGGAAGACCTTGGGAACCCCTGACACAAGCTGGAATGGCAGTGTATACAGCATAGCACTGAATCTCAGGGTAGGATGCCCTGAATCTGCAGAATCACTATTTGGAACAATGTGGTTAACTATCCGTCAATAAAAACCGCCCATACAACAGCTACAAGGGATTTCAGTCACTCTGTGCTTGCACCACATGACCTATGCCAGGACTCAGCTTACTCTAAAGGAAGAGCTCAGTCCCAAGAGCCAGGGACAGAAGTTTATCTTTTTATTTTTCCAAAGACACTTTCAGATATTCAAGAGTTCAAAATATGCCACCCATGTATTTTTATTAAAAACTTATTCAAGACATATTCAAGATGGAGGAAACAGCAATATAATATAAAATTTTAATGCAATGAGAATTAAAAATCCATTAACTATAGTATTGTGATTTGATTACAAAATGTAATGACTGCAAGTGTCAAAGATTGGTCTAGAAAAGGAAAGAGTCTGAAAAAAGTAATGTCTCAATAAATAATCTGAGTCTAAAACACCAAATTATATAAAGACTGGAAAGTGAGGATGATAAATGGAATTACTGTCTTATACAGGGAGAAGTTTGTGTAAGCTAGATTTCTTGTCTTACACTGGAGAGACCTAACAAAATAACGTTTAATAATTAGACAAATATAGGATAAAGAATGTTTTTGAAAAACACCAAAAAAATCACTGGACTTTAAAAAATAGAAAAAGTGCCTGTGGTGATGAAAGGAAACAAAATACAATCCATATGACAAGGGAAAACAAAGGAAACAACATACTTAACGAAGTGAAAATGTTCACTAACTGCAAGCTAACTTAGTATGTACACTAAGTGAAAGCCTAACTTGGGAGTATGTTCTTTTAACAAGCAACTGAGTCTGAGTCAATTGCAGACAGCTGAGCCTCAGTCAACTGCAGGCAGCCAGCTGACTCAAATACAGCAAATGCAAAGGCTGAGCCGTAACCAATTAAATTACCTCTGTACCTCACTTCCCTTTACTGTCCATAAATGCTGCCTGGCCACGTAGCAAGCCAGAGTTCTTATAACCTGTTCTGGTTCTGTGGGTTGCCCAAGTCTCAAATCATTCTTTGCTCAGTCAAACTCTGTTAAATTTATCTGGTCTAAGGTTTTTCCTTCTAACACTAATCCTAAATATCTAATCACAGAGAATGCTGTAAACATTAATTTAGCAAATCATAAAAAAGAACACCACAAAATACTATATATCATGAGAAAGATTTGAAAATTTGGAATAATCATGGGGAGAGGAAAACTGAAAATATTCTCTTGAAAAGCAATTTGAACTACTGGTGTCTACAAATGTTAACAGCACTTTATACCTCTATAGCACCTGCAACTTTTCCAACTATTTTCATGTTCAACATCTCACTGATTTTTGTAAGGCAATCTAGTGATGAAGGTAACAAGAGAAGTTTTTTAATGGCCTCACAAAAACTGATCAAGGAAACAGACATAAAAGAATGGCAAAGCCAGGGCCAGTGTTCGCAAGTGCATGCTGAATTAATTATACCTTAAAGAATAGAGAACCAGAAGAGAGCTTAACTATCTAGGCTCTAATCTGGACTGCTCATTTTTACAGATCAAGAAATAGAGCCCACAGATTCACGGCCTAAAACATATTCCTTTCTTTGAGTCCTCATTTAAGAACAGCAGAAGACTTCTGGTTTTAGTGGTAAGAACACAAAGATGTACAGATAACTAAACCAAGTTCGCCACTTTCTAGCTCAATGACTTGGGGCAAATTACTTCCTCTGAACTTCAATCTCTGCCCCTAGAAAATCGAGGTGGTGCGCGACCCATTTCGTACCGTGCTCCTAGTGCTCCATCCTCCTAGAAATTAGGACGCCTGACAGCATTCATTTCACAAACCCTCGTGCAGGTGCAGGTGGTCTGTTAAATAAGCTGTTTCGGTTCCTTGCCCACTACACAGCTTTCAAAGAAAAGTTAAGGACGGGCTCTTCGTGGCCAAAGCACGACTGCCATCTGGTGGCCAGCAGCCTTAGCTACAGGCACCATTCAGAAGTGAAACAGCCTCTCCAGAAACAGGGAATTCACGGACTTCACTCCAAAGGGAGGGTAAACGTCAAAGGCAAAAGGAGGCAGGATGGGGGGCTGCGACCAACCCTTCATTGACGGAGTAATGCCACTAACGAAGTCAAAACCGTCAGTCTTGTGTAGAATTACTTATTAGCCCTGCAACCCGCCCCTCCAAAAAAAGGCTGACTTCTTGTGTTCGATACTTCGAAACCCTTTGTTTTTCTGAGTCCAACACATCTTCGATAACGAGATTACACTGCCTGAAGCGATCCTTCCGGCCCAACCTCCCGTTTTTGACCTGAGGAAGCTGAGACCCGGGGAGCGAAGAACCCAGTCCGGGTCCACAGGACCGGCGGCTGCAGGGCCAGGCCCAGACCCCCAGCCTCTGACGCCCCCGCCCAGGGCGCTCCGGAGACGCCGCCGCGCGCGGCCCCCGGCATCATAAGATCACCGTCCCGCCCGGGTCGGGCCGCCGCGTCCGACACTCACGCTCAGCCAGCATCGACATGTCGCAGAGCCTGTGACACCGGGACCTCCGGACCGGGCGACTGCGACCACCAGGCAGCAGCTGTCTCAGGAGAAGCTACAAGCGCCAGACTCGTCCGCCAGGTGGACTGCAGCGGCCGGCGCGCATGCTGGTGACGTCAGTGACGCGCGCCGGACTCCTCCACCACGCGGCGGCCGGGAGGCGGGGCGGCGGCGGAGGACGTACTCGTCGCTCATTGGCTACCGCGGGATGCGTACGGATTGATTGGACATGCGCAGATGCCCCCTAGAGCGTGGGCTCCGCGACTGCTCTGGGCGGGGACTACCTGTGGCGTCTTCCTCATTGACTTCTCAATGCCCGCGCGGTGCGTACGAGGAGAGGTCGGGGCTCTGCCTTCCAGCACCTCAGTCTCTTGCGGAGAAGAAGTGTGTCAACAGCCGTCCTTAGGGCCGTCAGTGTTACATGAACCGTGCGGACAAGGATTCCGAGAAACGCGGCTGGACAGGAGGACTTTGCACCGTGACGTCGCATCCCTTCACGGCCTCCCTCTGCGCTCTGATATAGACAGATCGATGATAGATCGATCTGCTGTCCCTCCATCTATCCGTCTGTCTGCGGGATCCCACGTTAGGCGGATAACTAATTGTGGAGAAAATGTTCTCTCTTTAAATAACGCGACGCCTTCAACAAGGCAAAAGTTTTTATTTATTTCCTCCACTGCAGCCCACACACTGGAACTTTGACTATCACATCGGCTAGAGATAAAAATTAGGAATCATGTGAATGTAGATGTTAATTGAAGTCATGGGCAATGATGTGTGCAACTCAGAAAAACAGTAGAATAGAAAAAGAGTAAGGCTTGAGAAAGTCTAGGATTTATTAAGTAATAACCAGAAAAGAAGAATGAGACTCTTAGGGAGTTATAGAAGGAGCTGCCCTAGAGGTAAGAGGAAAAGCTGGAGAAGAAAAAGTTTAAAGAATGAAGAGGGGGTCAACAGTGTTGAAAACAGCTAAGAGATCAAGTAGTATGGATATTGACGTGTATTCATTCCGTGGATATATTGAATTACTTCATCTCTCTACACTGTGGCAATCAACCAAGTGACTTTTTGAGGAAAAAAAAAAAAGTGGGGGCGGGGTAAGAGGGAGAAATTTAGGATCCTGCAAAATAAAAGAGAACCAGAAGTCAAACAACACAATTTCCTCCCGTAACTCCCCCACCCCTACTGCAAAAGGGGGTACCCATTTGAAAGGGCACTTGGATACACTGAGAGCAAGAATCTTAAAAACTACCCCATAGCCAAGAGCCTGTCCATGAAATGAATAAACACAAGCAGTCTTCATCTGTGTGAAGCTACTATAAGAAGAAAACAGAAAATAAGAATCAAAACATTTCAGCTCATGAAAATCCATTCCCACAATACAGAAGGAAACTGTACCTAACATTCCGTATTGAATTAAATATTCTCAAATGATCATTTGGTGCTATGGGTGTAGGGGGAGCTAACAACCTTGAATCAGAAATTCATAAGCTAATAGAAATGGACAAAAAACAGGAAGAAATGAAATGAGAGTTGATTGAACACAGGAAAGAAATGGAAGTAAAAAGGCAAAGCTATGTCAAAAATGAAGACTGAATTACAAAGTGCCCAAAGTAATAGATTTAAATTAAAAATTAATAAAATATATTGAACAAAGGCAAGAAAACACCTAAAGGAAAGAAATGAGATAAAGACAGAAGTTTTAAAAAAGTGTCAGCTAGGAAGTGGTAGAAGTGGAAGAGAGGCAAAGAGGATCTAACATATATATAAAATTGGAGTCTTTGAAGAAAAACAAAACAATGGAATAAAACTAACATTTAAAACTCTAATCCTAGAAAACTCATTAGAAATAAAGGAACATCTGAATCTATATTGGAAGGGTTCTTCAAGTCCCTGGGAAAATTGTCCTACAACAATCAACTTTAAGACATATCCTAGTACAATAATTAGACTTTATTAAAGAGAAAGTCCATAGGAAAAATAGTGATTGTAATTAAAGTTGAATAAATAACAAAGGCAAAGGAATTAAGTCCACATCAGACTTCTCAATATTAATACAGAAAGCAAGGCAGGCCAGGCATGGTGGCCCATGCCTGTAATCCTAGCACTCCACTGAGGCCAAGGCGGGAGGATTGCTTGAGCTCAGGAGTTCAAGACCAGCCTGAGCAAGCGTGAGATCTCTACTAACAATAGAAAAAAACAGCTGGGTGTGATGGCATGCACCTATAGTCCCAGCTATTTGGAAGGCTGAGGCAAGAGGATTGCTTGAACCCAGGAGTTTGAGGTTGCTGTGAGCTAGGCTGATGCCACAGCACTCTAGCCTGGGCAACAGAGCGAGACTGTCTCAAAAAAAAAAAAAAAAGAACTAAAACACTTGAAGTGCCTTATGACTTACTAAAATACATAAACTATAGATTTTTTAAAAAATAGGAAGAAATCAGGTCAAAGAGAGAAAATATGGGTAGGAAAAATAAGGTTAGTCAAGGATAAAGTTAGCATATAAAAATGATGCACACCGTAAAGGTGAGCTGAAATTTCAAGGTGAGCTACAAACTTGGCCTTGAGTGTGTAGCATCCAGTGCAAAGAGGAAAATAGTGTATAATGCTAACTAATAATAATGGCTAAGATTGCCTGTTATGATACTATGTAGGAGTCCTTGTTCCAAATATTTTATGTGTTATTATTTCATTTACTCTTCACAAAATCCCTGGGAGGTGTGTGGTATTATTGTCCCCATATTACAGATGAGAAAACTAAGGCACAAGATATTAACATGTTTATACAGATGGTAAGAACCAAAAAATGCCCAGGTATTTGATCCCAGAGATGAAACTACTATCTTCATAATTGACTCTTGGCACTACATGGATAAGGCTGCCCTGAGGATTTGGGATCTCACCTAGAAGGTGAGGTTATTTACAGGAGTCACCAGAGAGAAGAATTATGTTTCTGAGAGCAGAGGAAACAGAAAGGGGCAAGGGAATTGCCCAGTGGGATTCATCTCTCTTGGCCTTGTTGAAAAACTGAGCAAACTATTGAGAAGGGTGGCTCGTAAGAAGATGCCCTCCATATGGAGCCAGGCCAGGAACTAAGAAATGAGAGATTCAGGCTCAGTGTCTGGCAACCCATTGGGTCCAGGTTGGAAATAGCTCAGAACACATGGGGAAGGCATGGGGCGGGGTGTCTGGAAGCTCAGCTGTTTCTATTTTATTATCTGATAGTTACTTGTTGCCCTGTTACTCTTCCCTGATCCTCAGAAAGGGCATTTGGGAAGCTCCAAGTCACCCCAGCTGTGCCTGTCGGGGTTAAACTAGAGCAGCACAGTGAAGGAGTGGGCCAGCACAGGGGTCATGGGAGGGCCAGGGACAATGACCCGTGTGGGGCACTATTTAGCCCCACATGGGCATTCACTTTCCAGGCTAAACCTAGCAGACTCTGAGGTGATTCTTTTTTGGGTGGGGGGAAGGACAGCCACGACTGGACCACAAACATTAACAGCAAATCCAGGAATATTGTTCACCAAGCAGGAGAATGAGAGAGAGAGAGAGAGAGAGAGAGAGAGAGAGAGAGAGAGAGAGAGGGGCAAATCAACTGGGAGTCTATGCTCTACTCAGAGCTGATTTCCCAAAGGAATATATTTTTTTCGTTAAAGTCATCCAACATCATTTTATGAGTCTAGGCTTTCAGTCAGGGTCTATAAGGGGCCAGCTACTCCCAGTAAAAATGAACAGAAAGTTTTCCAAGTGTTTTCTTTCCTGCTCTTGGTTTATGTTTATGTGCCATGTCCAGGGAGAGGACAAGATCCAACAGATTTTCCATATTCCTCCTAGAGCTTTGAAAATTCCTCCCCAGATGCCCGAGCCCACTTTCCCCCTTTTGAAGGCGGTGGATGGGGAGAGTTCGCGTAATAAGATCAGAGTATAATTCAGATAGAGCTGGGATTTTTTTCAATTTACATTTAAAAATTCTTAAATATTCCTTTGTGTTCTACGTTTTTCCTAAGCATAACATGTCACATCGAAGGAGCTCCGAACCCTTTTCCCTTCTTTATGCACTAGACCAGCTCCCATTTTCTGTCTTGCCTGAAAACTTGGCATTGAGCTAGGTCAGTGCTCCCTTCCCACACCCACTGGGGGAGGGGTGTTGTGGGTATCTGAGAAGCAGCTCTGAAAGCCAAGGTGTCTCCTGTAGCCAGGTGATGTTGGCTTCCCCTTCCCCTCCTTACATTTCTCCCGCACCCACTTTTCCCTCGCAGTTTAGCGATCACTGTGCAGATGTGTGGGAGGGGAGAGAAGGGGAGTCTTTTCCCGAAGGCGCTGCAGCGACGTAAGCAAAGCACTTGATAGATGTAAAGTGAGAAGCTGCTCTGTGGGTCTGTCTGCACGAGAGAAGTCAGGTAGGAGCTTACAGGGGTGAATGTGTCCCCAACACCACTCTGAGAGAAAGACTGCCACAAGGCAGCAAAGCAGCTGGAGCCCTGATCTTAGAGTTCTAGCAGCCAAAGTAGTGTCAGGTGGGACCCGGCCAACATGCATTTCTTTCACAGGCTCCCTGAGTTTGGGGCACAGACGGTGAGGCCAACCAACCCTGGGCCCCAGGGGCAATCTCTCCCTGCCTGTGGCATTGAAGTTCTGCAAAGGGCCCATCATTCATATCAGTGGGCTGGAATCTGGGGACAGAGGAGGTCAGGACAGTCCTGGGAGACAGGAGGCAGAGGAAGGGGCTGGAAGGAAACAAGATAAGGACAAAGAGGGCACAGAGAGACGTATGGCTCCACTTCTGCTGCTCCTGGCTTTAGAAAAGTTTGTCCAAATGGGCTTCCGTGGTGCTTGGTTATACGGCAGGGGCCAGGGCTGATGGGTGGTGCACTGGGACCTCCGGGGAGTGGAGGGCCCTGTGTGTGGGTGGGGGGGCAGCAAGTGCAAACTGGACAGCAGCTCACCCAGTTAGCTATAGGGTGTGCCCACAATAGTCTGTCCCCAACCCCATGTACAAGGGAACAAGGAATCACCAATGTCTCTGTGCATTACAGAGAAAAGAGAGTCTATTGGGGTTTGAATGTTTGTCCCCCCAGAGTTCATGCATTGAAACTCTAACCCCCAAGGTGACGGTATAAGAAGGTGGGCCTTTGGGAGGTGAGCAGGTGCTGAGGGTGGAGCTCTTACGAGTAGCATTGGTGCCCTTACAGAAGAGGCCCAGGGAGTTCATTCACAGCAAGGAGGCACCGTGGATGAACCAGAAAGTGGGCCTTGCCAGACCTGGAATCCGGCAGCACTTTGATCTTGGACTTTCAGCCTCCAGAACAGTGAGAAATAAATTTCTGTTGTTGATAAGCCACCCAGTCCATGGTATTTTGTTATAGCAGCCCACATGGACTAAGACAGGGTCCGGAATCACAGCAAAATTACACATTGGCGCAGGGGGAGAACCTTAAATTCTAGACGCATGTTCCCCAAGAGCGAAAATTCAGAATGGGGTTCTCTATAACTGGGTTTGATAAACACATTTACTAAAATGGAGAAACTCAATTTAGGAAGAATTTTAGCCAAACTAACCAGTAGGAGCCCCCAACGTTTTTTCCTCAGAACTCAAATTCTTTATACAGCTGAACCCTCTGCAAGCTAACGATCACCTGTTCATTTAATACAAGGTTGAGAAATGAGTGGACAGGAGGGGGCTTTCTGTTTCCTTCCTAGTAGACGTGTCCCCCAATTTGCCCCTTCATGGGACTGAAGAGCCATTTATTCGGTGTAATTGGCAACTGGTTCCTTTCTGAAGTCTTGGCGTAGGGCTTGGCACAATCTAGTAGTCAGTCCCCTGTCCAGGGCTCGCCCACGTTTCTAGGAGGGACTGAGGGGCTGGGGTGATTGAGGAGGCCCAGGGAGGCCCTTTACTCACCACTGAGTGTTTCCTTCCTCTAGGGTGCTCTCTTCTCTAAGACAAGCCTGCCCTCCAGGTGCCTGCCCTAGAGAGGAAGTACCGGGAAGGCAGGTATAGAAAACTGTAAGTTAAAAAGTTGGCAGGGAGGGAAGGAGACAGAGAGAACGAGGAGTTGAGGGAGGTCAATGCAAGGGCCGGTTGTTGAGAAAGTGCCCTCTCTTCTCCCAGAGTCCGGGATAACCCCCGATGAAGGCCCCTCTTTCTCTTTGTCCCCCGCTCCTCAGGGGAGTCCCACCCTGGGGCAGCCTCCTGCCAGGCGGAAAGGGCTGATACAACAGGGATGCCTTTCAGGTAGGGCCCCTCCTTTCCTTCCAAATGAAATTCTTGAAAATGGAACACGTCCAAGCACGTAGAGAAGAGAATAACGTCGTGAGACTCCTGTAACCACCACCTTGCTTGCCATATATGCTTCCAAAGATGTTTAAATCAAGCCCTCGGACCCAGCAGCATCTGACGCCTCCCCCCTCCCTCTCTCTCTTCAACCTGCCGCCTCCCGCCCCACCTTCCGCCCACATCCAGTGAAGAGTCTGGAATGAGTATGGTTGTATTCCATGCCGTGTTTCTCCTAGTGCAGCAATAAGAAATAATCCTAATGGAACCATAAGAAATCTTTTTGCTCCATGTCACTGGGCTTGGTCTCAAGGCAGTTTGCCCCAAAGGTTCATTTGCAGAATTTCTTGCATAAGGCATTGGGGGTGGGGGTGAGTGTTATATCCAGAAAGTACAACCCCAGACTTTTCTGCCTCCTCCACCCCCAGACTCTCACTTTCAACGCGGCTTCTCGTCACCTTAGCTTCTTTGGGGTTTCCGCTACCCAGCCCCTCTCTCAACCCTCGGCTGTCGCCCGCCTGCAGTCAGGCTCCGTGCGGGGCTCCTCCTACCTGGGGGGAGCTGTGCGGCAGCACACCTGGGGGCATCACCGCCCACTTACCCTTTAACACTCTTCTCCAGGTGCCAGCTGCTTCCAAGGCGGTGCAGGAAGCCTTTGGTCCAGTCAGAGACCACCCTCTGCTCACATGGATGCAGCCAGAATTTTCCACGCCACCATTATCCGCCCCTCCCCCACCACACTTAAAGGAAAAGGCACGCACACACACGTGTTATTAAAATGAACTGTTTATATTATCTCAGTTGAGTCAATACATTATAATGTATTAAAATGGAAAGGTACAAAATTGAAATAAATACTTTCTGATTCATGTATAAATCTTTTTTTTTTTGTCAAGATGACTTTTATCGTCAGTACATGTCACAAGAAAACATTTAAAATGACACCGAAACAATCATTGAAATCATGGTGCATGGAGGAAAAAGGTAAAGAATACGACTTTTGGCTTGTTTTGGCATGAGATCTTGATACAATTTGGGTTCCCCAAAACCATGTGAAGGGTGGTAAAATAGAAATGCTCGAAACTTGACTTAAAAAAATAAACAGGCTTTACAAAAACCTTCTTTTTTTTTTTTTTTTTTTTTTTTTCTTAACCCAGCCACTTCTCTGCATGGTCTGCACTTACAATAGATACATTCATTATTGTCCAAGGGAAGACAGCAACTGCCTTTCATTTTAAAGAGCTTGGTGGAGAGGCTGAAGAAATATGCTGCAGCTGAAGGTGAGCAGAATGTTCCGGAGAACAAAAAAGTCTAGATGGTCTTCAGGAACAGCACTGAGCATGACGGGGACAGGGTCTCTGGGACGAGAGGAGGGTGGAGGAGAGTGAGGAGTCCAGATCTGAAGCCGCGGGGACCGAGGGTGGAGTCGGGGTGTCGGTGGGGACAGTGGGGTACGGACATCTCTCCGCCTGAGCAGTCCTGGGTTTGTCCTCAGCCCGGGAACATCGCTCTTTCAGCAAGAGGTGAACCCTGGGCTTTGGAGACAGGGGGGCTTGGACTCTTTTGAGGCACAGCAGCATTTGGGGGACTGGGACAGGCTTACAATGGATCCCACGGGAGGGGCTTCTCTTCTGTTCTGACTGCTTATTAGGTGGTTGTTAAGGCAATAAGGACTTTAGCAAACTAGAAGTTAAGGGCAGCTAAATTCAGCCAGATCGAAGGTAAACGAAAGGTGGGAAGGAGTCCCTTTGTCCTCAGCTACCTCTCCCCCAAGCACAGGAAGCCTCGGCTCCTGAAGCTCTGGATTTACAGTACGCAGTAGCACAGGGCTTGCCCTTTGGACGGCTCCGTGGAAAGGAGGCTCATCCCTGACTTGGGGCAAACGGACCGAAGTTCCTACCGTCTCGGATCTTTCCTGCGGCCACCCGGCTGGCGGGGGTGAGGAGGAAGCACCAAGGTTCGTGAAGAAGTTGGATCAGGACCTGTGCTGTTGGTGTCTGGCGCATCCCAGTGGCCTTGAACACCGCGTGTCCTGGCAAGCCAGGCCTACCGCTCGCACGCCCCAGCGAGCCCCACGCTCGGCTGGAGAGGAGGACGGCCGTTCAGGTTCAGGAATGTTCCCCTAGAGCAGATGGAATGGCAGCTACAATGTCCATGGGAGCGGGAGGTCCTGGGGGTGTATCTGAAAGAAGCTGCTTTGACTTGGATCCACTCACAGGGAAACGCCCAGAAGATGGAACAGAACAGACAGAGCCTTTGCCCGTCCCCGTGCTCTGGAGTGAAGAAGACGGGCAGTTGCCCTGAAGTGCTATAGGAAGCGGGAGCTTTGAGAGCTGCCTGTTACTCTGGCCCAACTGGCAAGATGCTGGGTGAACTGACTGCCTAGCACCGAAGAACCGGCTCTCGGGCGGCTGCTGCTACAGGGAACAACTACCACGCCAGCCAATGACCCGCACGTGACCCTGGTAAACTGGACAGAAATCGCCTCCACCCTCTAGCGCTGGAAGGTGGTCTAGAAAGGGCACTCCGTGACATGCCTGGGGCCTGAGCAGGCAGCGGCACGGAAAGGCTGTGCTCTGGTCACCCGGGATGGGGATGAGGTGTGTGCAAGGAGAAACACGGGTCATCATGGCCAGCGTCTGGGACCAGTTCCCTGCTTGGCCTTTCTCTGGGGGGAGCTACTTGTTTTGGTCCAAAGAAAGATGAACGGCATTTTATCCAGGAGCCTACGAATTACAATAATAAATTGATAAAGAACATGTGGTCACCAGCCTGGGAGGCGATGGACAACAAAAGACTGGCCACGAGTTCACGATCATTGCTCAAGTCGACTGGAAGGTCGGTGGGCTTCACAATCTTAAATCAACGTCATGTTCTTCAGCTCTGCTCTACCCAAAGCGGGCAGCGATTTTAAAAATCCCGCCGATTAGCCTTAGGAGCATGACAATAATAGCAAGTGCGCTTTATTGCTTTGCTGAGCTCGCGGTCACCCTTCTGGGTGCCAGCAGGGCTCAGTGGAGACAGCAGCAGCCTCGGGTTTGCGTGTGACTTTGAGCAGCGAGCAGGTGCGCTGGCAGCGGGGCCGGCCGTGCCTGTGATGGGTCTGTTCAAGAATGCTGGGGAGCAGAGGGGCTCTACTGATCAGCAGTTCAGAAGCCAAACGGTAACATAGGAACCTGCAGGTTGGAGCCAACTGCAGTGACGCAGAGAATGTGCACACACGTGAACTATCAGGACATACCCACAGCAGCAGGGGACTCGGGAGACACACTGGGAAAAGAGTTGTGTTAGGATAGCGGGATTATGAAACAGCACGTTTTCAAACTCTGTCCCATCTTCTAGTTTAAAGAGAATAGATTATAACTATTTTTATTGATGCCAAGCAAATTAGCTTCGGGACCTAAGGCCCTAACTTGGGGGTGGCGGCTGCAGGGCCTTTTCTTGCCAGGGCTGGGTGGATAAATGCCCCGGCACTGGCCAGTTCTGGGCACTCTCTCCTCCCCTACTGCCAGCAGGGGTGCTCCTCCAGCCGGCACTTCCAGGGGAGGACCCCCACCCACCCGGGGAGGACGCCCACCCACCCACTGTCTGATGAGACCAAGCAGTTCCTATGGCCGCTCACCTCTTCTTTGGGGGAGCCACCACCAGGAAAGGGCACTGAAGCTACTTCCTGGGCCCAGGGCCACATTTTCTCTTTTCTGGAGCCTGATTGATTGGAGCCTGGTGGGGGGATGGGGCAGTCGCTTATGAAAGGCGGGGAGGTGGTGTGAGATTGTAAAAGGCTGGAGTAGCAGCCCTTTAAAGGAATAAAGCTCCTTAAAAATCTTCAACTCAGGGACTTGGTGTCTTTCGAGAAACAGCACTGCAATCTAATTGGAATAAAAAAATATTTCTCCATTTATTTAGAAACAGACTCTTAAGACCTGGAGGCTGGGGAAGGGGGTAGGACCCCCAGGCCCTTCTCAGAGAGATGACACAGAATCTAGTGCCTCCTGAGCAAAGGGCAGACTCGATTTTAAAAATGCAAATAAAAACACGTTCTAGATTAGATCTGTGTAAGCTTCGGGGCACCAGCCCCAAAGAGTCCTCCCAAAGGACAACAGACCAGATAAGCCAGGGGCTTCCCAGCTCCTTTAAGGTGGAAGGTGAGGCCAAGAGGCCTGCAGGCATTTTTAGAAGAATGACACCCAAAGACGTTCTGGGTCCACCTGTTTGCATGGGGAAAACACACTTTGGCTTCTGGGGGAAAAAAAGAAAGAGAGAAAATGAAAAGAGAGAAAAACCAGAAGGAATTTATAGTAAGTATTATGAAGACTTGATTGGATTAAAACGTTGAGGGTTTCCTGAAAACAGATCGCTAAAAGGAACTGTGGGATGCTTTTCCCGAAGAGAGGAGATGCCTCCGGAGCGGAAGGCATCTGGGAAGGCTGGAATGTCTGGACAACAGCCGGGGGTGTTGTGTGGACAGATGGACAGACAGCTCTGAGATGTTTTAGGAAAATCTCTTCTAGCAGGGGACTCAGTAAGAACAGTTTATAGACTTAGATTCTGCTGTTTCTAATTCTCATTGTTCCTCCTCGTCCCGCAGAAATACAGACAAACCAGATGCCAGCTCATTGCATATCCAAAATCCTAACCCTCTTAACTGGGTTTCCACCGGGCTGGGCTGGGGCAGGGGAAGGTAGATATGTGTATCCACATCGACTCTGATCACTGAGAGAATAAACTCTTCTCGTTCCTTTCCCAGGGTCTTATATCAAACATGACAGTCTGGGAACCATGATCTGAATTGCACAAATGAAAAGGTGGACTCTCTGCGCTAAGGGTGATAAGTCAGGAGAGGGACAAAGGAACACTGGGAAGGAGGGGCTGAGGGTGGCTCTGCTCCTGTCTAGCTGTATTTCTTTGGGCTTCGGTTTCCTCATCTGCAAAGGGAGGAGACTGGACCACACGTGCTCTGGGCTCCTCTCTGACGTTCAGTCTGTGTCCTGGAGAACTGACATGAGTCTGGAATGGATGTGAGGTAGGGGCTGAATTCTAGGATCATGAAGGTCTCCATCAGCCTTGCATCCAAAGAGAGCAAATCTTGTTCCTGGGGAATGGTGAGTGCATTTCCTAACAGGTTCCTCAGGACTCCTGACCTGTCTGCATGTTCACAGGCTCCTTCTAAATTCTGGCCTCGGCAGACCCAAGCAGGAAAAGACTAGAACTCGCCGCCCCTCTGCAGTCAAACTTGATTCTGAGGGGAAGTAGGAAGTGCGTTCAAACCTAAAGAAAATTTCAAAATATTTTGAAAGATACCCACTGGCAGTGGGCCGTGATGTGATCAATGCTCATAGTCAGGCACGTCACAGAGGAGTGAAGTGCTCGAGCTCTGAGCTCTTAACTTTGAAGAGTGAGAAAGGCAGATATCACAGCACGGGTTTCTGCTGGGTTGGCCTTTGGGATTGATACTTCCCTGCAGAACCAACAAGCCCAAGACGTCAGAGGACTGGCTGTGTCTCCAGATTTGAGGAGGAGGGAACAGTCCATTTGGAAAGAGATGCACTATCCTGCCGAAAGGCCAGTGTCTGCAAAGACGCAGGTACTGGAAACATCTATCTAGATATTTCCAATATCATCGGTGTATGTGGGTTCCTAGCAATGGTGGGGGGGGGGGGGCGGTGGGCAGGTGTCTATCAGAGTCTGAGCTGGGAAAATATAGAATGGCAAACTCCTTTTGTGCCCAGGGGAAAAAACAAGTCCACGATTCTGACTCAATTAGAGAAAAGATAGGATGTTGGGCCAGAGATTCAACTCCATACCCCAGAGACATTGCCTGCCAGTTCCTCCACCTTCCAAGCTGTGCAGGAGCCACCTAGCTGAAGAGATGACTTTGGACCCCAAGGTAACCTTGAACCAGAATAGCCTGTGCCTTTCAAGACATGAGCAGGTCCAGGTGTTCAGAGGAGGAGAAAGGATGCTCCGAGCATTGTCTCCAAACATACAGCAATTCAGTCTCTTAGGTAGTTAAAGGTCCACTTTCACTTAAAGTGCGCTCAAGACCCAAGAAAACGTTGATGCCTTGCCCCCCACCCCACACTGCCCTTCCTGAGCTCACACAGAGACGCTGAGGCACGAGGAAGAACAAACAATTTTCCTGCAGCTCTCGCACTGATCTGGCAACACTCCTGGGAGGAAAGTCCAAGATCTCTCTTTCTGAGCTCTTTAGAAAACCCAAGATCTCTCTTTCTGAGCTCTTTAATATCTTCCATTGCCTTTCTGCTTAATTCACATTTAGTCTGTCTGCCTATCTACCTATGATATATTCTATGTACTATTACGTATAAAATATAAATAATTCTTAGATTCCTGCTTAACCTCCTGTCCTTTTCTCTTCCTTTATACAACTAGGTTTGGAATAATAATAATAAAAAAAAAAAGGATGTTCCATGACAAGGGAAAACCACAGTACTGCTCAAAGGAATGGACCTCTGGGAGGAGAGATGACAGCCCTTGTCCGTGGGCCCTGGAGGAGCTTCAGATCTGGACCATCCGGTGAATTGAATGGAACACAGTTCAACAGAAATCGGCAATGGAGACATCTGCGCCAGACGACGTGTGAACTTCCACAACCTGGTTTTAAGGAACAGTAAATACAATAGAGATAGAGAGATACACTATGCTCAATCTTGAGTACTGAAACGAGTTATAAATAGAAATATGCTAAATTAAAAAAGACAGACATCGTAGGCAATAGTCTGGTCAACAACCAATCACCATTAGGATCAAAAAGTAAACCGGCCTTTTCGGTGCGCACCTGCACGACGTTTCTCAATGCACTAAGTACATTTTAACCATGCAAAAATACACAAACATCTTAACTAGGTTGTTTTTGTTTTTGTTTTGTTTTTGTAAAAAAAAATCAAACACCAACATTATGCATTTTGTTAATTATATTGGTTAAAGTAACAGCCCCGTGGCTGCCAAATATCAGATACATCATATACATATTTTTATACAGAATCTGGACAACACAACATTACACATCAGAGAGAGAAAGAGAGAAAAAGAGAAAGAGATTATTTGTTCCTTTGTGGGTTTGTTGTTGTTGTTGTTCAGTAAAAAAATAAAGTAAAATATGAGAAGCAATGCTAAGAAGGAAAACACTTCAACAAGTTAGGAATACATAGGGAAAACTGCTAATCAGAAATACAGGAGGAAAAAGAGTTCATATTTAGGTCTGTGTCTAGAATTTTCTTCACTAAGGAACAAAAGAGCACGACAGGTGTATCGGTTTGGAAAAGCAGAAAAAGCGGTAACATCATGCTGTCTGTATCCCAGCACGTTTCCAGCAAGAAGAAAAAAAAATCAGAATCACAAATTAATTTCACAAGTTTTGTTCTCAAAAATGTCCTCCCTTACCCAGGAAGCTGGGTAATGCAGGGGTGGGGGGGGCAGCTCAGTTGAGAGAGTCCTTGGCAAAGGTTTGGCCAAAACCGTTGGCCGTAAATTAGTTGGAGATGTGAACTGTCTGTGGGAATTCACGCAATGAAATGCGACATCAGCTCGCTCCATCTAGGCAAGACTCCCGTTGCCAGCTAGTGATCTGGCCGGAGACACAACCCCCATGACAGGTTCCGCTAGCCAGGCCCCAGTCCTGCCCCTTAACCATTTGGCGTCAACACAATCTCAAGAATTCAACCTGGAAAGAAAACAAGACCTTGAACACAAGCTATGGAAGCGCTACCGTGTCACGGTTAGATTACAAAATTGTGAAAATTCGGATGTAATCAAAAAATACAAAATCGGTTTCAATAAGATTTGCTTCTTTTTTTTTTTTTTAAACCATTACAGCGCAAGGTTTTTCAGATTACAGTAGAAGTTATGTGTCTGCTTACAGTAACTAGAGTAAATAGCTGATTTTGTTCTGCTAGAATCAGAGGTCCCTGATAAGTGAGAATGCACCAGTCTGAAATCAACCCAGCACAAGAAATGGATGTCGGAACGTAAAACACAGTTCGCCGCGGTCTTCACCCCTTCGAGTAGGAACAGGTGAACGGTGTCGTTAGCACAACTCATTAGCATGAGGTTCTTCCTCCGGTAAAAAAATAATAAACAGATGGTATTAAAATTCCAACACGAAAAGGACGGGCAACCGGGGGCTGAGGCTGGAGGATCTGAGTGGACTTTCCCACGTCACTGAGCTCTTCCCATTGTACTTGTGTGAAAAAGGATTTTTTAGCATGAGCCTCTTGGGGCAATGCTGTTTTGTGCTTTGGCCCCTCTGTCCCAGGCTGTTGGGAGAGGGAGCAGCACCACCTCACAGAATGAAAGGAAAACATAACGGGGTCACCCCCGGGAAAGGAAGATGGAACAAAATGTGTGCTGGGGGGCCGGGTGGGGAGGAGCCTCCATCTCGCAGATGGACGCCCTCGGCGAGGCCATTGCGCCCCTCGGAGTCTCGCGTTCTGCAAGGGAGGAGAGGGGTAGGGTCAAGAACCCAAAAGGCCATCTGGGAACAAGAGCTGCCATTCCGCCAAGAGCCTCGCCTTTGGGCACAGAGCAGTGTGACCAGGTGACCGTCCTCACGTTCATGTTGAGGGACACGAGGAGATGCAAGGGGCCAGGGAAGACCCCTGTTCTGAGGTGTGTGGAGCCAGCCAGTCTGGGCTAGGTTCCCGCTGTCAGGGGTGGAGGGGCACAGCTGTGCTCAGCCCCAGCATGTGGCTGCCCCCAGCAGGTGCACCCACCACGCTCTGTTCTGGGAGTGGCAAGATCAGGCCTGTGTGCCTGTCCCTCGCTTTTGGCATAAGGTGCTCACACTTGCTCATCCCTTTGGCCAGAAGAGATCCTACCCTACGAGGCTTCTGAATCTCATCTCGTACTAAGCTTTCCCAGAGGTCAGTTCCCATCCATGACCTATTACGGCAAAGTGGTTGTCCTAGAAACGTCCTCTGTCCTCCTCGCCCAGCTCTGACTCGAAATATAGCCCGCGGCCTGCTCCCCAGGGTACAGAGGTGGTACCCTCTGCTCACTGCTCTCAGCGCACTAAGCGGCTGGTGTCTCTAAGCCAGCTGAGGTCTGCAGGGACTGCTGACCATGGGTCTTCCCTTGAAAGGAAGAGTTTTAAAGGTGCAAGTTGCCTTGCCTGAATGGCCTTGGCAAACACCCATGTCATTCACGAGATAAATCCCCAGAGCTCTGCCTACCTTTCTCCAAATGGTGTGGTTCTGATCTGACAGTTTGTGGATAAAACGGGAACTGAAGTCGTGTGGACTGTGGATGGTTTGTGATCATAGATGTATTTACATGAGGAAAGGGCTAGAATGAAATGAGGGAGTGAGATGATATGTAGTACGGCTAAAAACTAAAGACATGCTCCAAGAGTTCTGAAAATGCCCCAGGACAAGGCTGTGATCCCACTCTTGGTACCTGGGACTATCTGTCGTACTCCCCATTAGTGACGGAGCCGTTCTGGCTGAGACCCACTCACAGCAATGGTGTTTTGAAGAACAGGCACTGTCAGTCCAGGGCCTTGGTGGGAGGTAGGTGGCCTGCTGCTCTTCTGAGTCTCAAGAGAAGGGGTTTGGACATCACTGACTCTTAGTCCCTTGTGGTCGTGTGACCTCAGGCAGGGTAACCTCTCTGAACTTCAGTGTCCTCATTTGCACGTTGGGTATGCATTACTTTATTATTCCCAGGGCTGTTAAGATCCATGAGGCATTGCACGTGGAGGCACTCCACGTTCAGGAAATGCAGTGCACAACATGATCCACCTCTATTAAGAGCATCACACCCTCCCTTGAAACAAAGTTGGATAATTTTCTGTATCCTTTTTGCTTGGTTTCATTTTGTTTGGTCAGTAATCTCTGCGCATCCAATAACATCTAATACAGCTGGTTCTCACCTCATGACAAGTTAATCCTCTGGTCTTCTCCCAGTACATTTCAACTGCTTGATATCAACAGTAAAAAGGGATTGGAGGAAGTGAAGTCTTTCTGTACCATCAAGATATACGATTTGAGTATGTCTATTAGGATGAGCAGTTGGCTTCATTTTTAAAGGAAGAGAAAAAATGGTGAATTGATTTAAGAGATGTTTACCTTCCATTTAAGGAGGATCTCCCTGGGTTCTTATGCTCATAAACATTAGCGTGGGTTAGGAAGGGAGGAGCTAAATTTTTTTCCCATTTGTTGGATAAGTGGGTATTGATAATAGAATTTTAGGACAGCAAGGGGCCTTAGGGAGGATTGTCTTCATTTTGCAAAAGAGAAAGCTGTGCTTGAGTGAGTGGAGTGTGTTGGTGGCAAGTCCAGTCCTCCAGCTGCTGTGCCTGGCTTATAGAATGGGGTGACCCTGCTTGGGGGTGGGGGGACACAGGGCTGGATGACAGCTCTCTGTGGTCCCGGGATGCAAGAGCATTGCTTCCTAAACTCTGCATTTCTGCTTACGGAAGTCATTCTCGACCTGCTCTTACCCAGCCATGCTCAGAGAAAAATCGCTGGATAAACTCCTGATGGAGTTTTAGAGGTCCAGTCTGCTGAATTAAACAAGGAGGTTAAGGAAGAAACAAGAACTATTTCTTGAAGGTTAAAAAACAAACAACACTATTTCTGACCACTGTTAAACGGTAAGGACTTAAAAAAAAAAAAAAAGTGCCTGCCATTGACATAAACTGTAGCTTTAAAATGGACTTCTTTGAGGGTAAATATTAATATATAATATTTTGGAAATGGGTACCTGGTAAGCAATGAATACAATGAACGTGACATGTCTTGATTTCAGAAACTCTTTTGATAAAGTGCCTCAAAACGTATCTCAGCACTTGCCATGAGAGTAGAACAGTGACAAAGAATTGTTCTAGAAAGAAAGTTGGTTGCTTCACCCATAGTCATGTAAACTTCTTGGTCGGGGGAGTGGAGAATGGGACCCTTTTAAGTGGTATTGATGAGAATTCATTATTGGCCTAAAGGGGCCTTGTGGGATTGGCCTAGGGCTTCTTATCTCACGGGGAACCTCTGGGAGTCGTTGACTGAGCCAAGGCCTGTGTTGGCCCCTGTGTCATGCTGCTGTGTCTCATTTCTCTCTTGGCTGCTCCTAAGAGAATATCCTTCTCCCTTGTTCTCTGTGACCCTAGTGCCTATGCACAGCATGTTGCTTAAGCCAAGCTCTGTAAGTCCATAAGGCTCAGGACAGAGGCATGTGGGTGGCACGTGGACATGAGGAAAAGACGGCTAGGAATGATATCGGGATGCTGAGTTTCAGGTCTTTCATTTCTCCTGGGGGTGGGGCAATAAAGGGTCCCATTCTCCAATCCCCCGACCAAGGTTTACATGACTATGGGTGAAGCAACCAACTTTCTTTCTAGAACAATCTATCTCAAGGATAGAGGAATCTTTTCATTACTCTCCCCTCTCTTCGTCTTATCTTTCTGCTTAGGCCATTTTTCCTAAGGAAGCACTGCTTTTGACAGGGACTCTTGGTGATCTTGCAAAGGCATCCTCTACAAATGACTGTCAAGGGAGCTAATGTATTGGTGCCCACTGCGGGTTCCTTTTAGGGGAAGGAGCAGAAGAGTAGGGGATACATTGCATTAATTGATTCCTTATAGACTGTCCCTAGTGTCCTAAACCCAGGAGGTGCCACCAGGAGGAATGCTCTGCAGTCTTTCAGAGGGACAGGTAAAGGCAGAGAGTTCATGGTGTCCACGTTACCTCCTCTCTCTCTGAGCTCAGTGGGGCCAAGCTGGATTCCTCTCCTTTGAACCCCAGAAGGTTTATCTATACTCATTAGTTTCAGTCTAAGCTTTCAGCCCTGGATGGACAGAGTTTACCTCTCCCACCAGATTGTGAATCACTTAGAGACAGGGTCTAGTTGCATGCCTGGGATCTGCTAGATGAATGATGAGCGAGTCAGAAGACTAAAGAAGGAACAGAAAGAATCAACTGTGCATGAGTTCAGGAATCGGACTGAGCTCTCACTTCTCAAGAGAAGAAATCTCTTCCTGTAACCTCAAGGAGAAGGCTGCCAGTTTTGACTGTGGGCCTGGGGCAAAGTCAAAGTCTTTGTAAGCTTCCCGCAGCAAAGTTAGAGCCCAGGACTTTGGACCTGCCGAATTGGAGGCAGTGACTCTTGCTAGATGCTGAGCTTTGCTGCTTGGTTTCTTTTTAGCAGTTTGGGCTCCAGAAATAATGATGCCATCCAATGCCCTGATCCCTTCTCTACAACATGGAGAGACCCTGCCAAAAGGGCCCCCTGAGAAAGACCAGAAGAAGACCAGTGGGCTTAAAAAGTAGGTTCTCATAGGATCTACTTTAGGCACTGTTTTTTCAGGGAAAATCTTTGGAAATAAGGGAAAGGATTTATTTTCCATATGTTAGACTCGAGTCTGGGCTCCTACTCTCAGGCTATCTCAAGGTGGGTTGTTTATACACAGGTTGAGCCACACTTGGCTGTTGCAGGCCAAGATAAAATGTAGGGGTGACCTCTCAAAGGTTCAATTAGGCAGCGGGAAGAATAGTAAAGTAAAATGTCCCCATTGATCAAGCAAGGGAGGGGTGTGACAGAAAAGGCGGAGGATTTTCAACCAAGATGCTTGAGCCCACAGTTGTGGTTTTATCTCCGATTAATCGAAGGGAGTTGGGCAAATCACTCTACTGCTTAGGTCTCATTTTCCTCATCTGTTAAATAAAGCAGTAAAGTTGTATCTCTCTAGAGAGAAGGTCACTATGAAGAATCAGTTAGGTCAACTAAACAAGAAAATACGTAGAAAAGCACTTAGCAAATTGGCACGGAGCGAGTGCTCAGTAAAAAATGAGTTAAATCCAAAATGAGTGAGGGTTTGGGTAACACATTCCGGAGCAGAGTCACTCTGGGAACCAGGCTGAGGGACTCCATGCCTGTTTGCTCTGTCAGGAAGTTCAAAGTTTCGGAACAGACATCCACTGCCTTTCCACTGAGACGTGCTGAAAACCTGAGGTCTAACCGAAGGCCAGGCCACGATTTGAATGGTAAGGACCAATCCCAGGAACAGATCCATCTGCGGGGACATTCTCACCCTTGTCCTGATTCTTTGTGCCTTTGCATCTCTCATGCAAGGAATGGGGACCGCTGAGGAAAGCGTCAGGAAAAAATATATATTTCTTATCTTCCTTTTCTATACTCTGTTCGTGATGTCTGGAAAGGCCAGGAATCGCTACACGAATTATAGGAGAAACTAGGTCTTGTCCCAAATCCCAAAGGCTCAGTCCCCCATTAGTCCGTGCTGTGCCCACAGAAACAGCTCTGGGCCGCTGTACCAGGCAGGGCCCAGGGCTGGCTAAGGTCTGCCTGGCTCCGCTTGTTCTGGGAGGCTGCTGTGGCCTCAAATATTCCAGAAGCTTGACCAGACAGGGTCGAGCTGAACTGAAACCTTATTAAGAAACAGATGGGCTCTTCTGCGTCTCTTGGGCAGCTCTGGGATTTAGGAATTCTATTCATTATCCACGTTCCTTTCCTTTAGCCTCAAAAACTCAGCTGTTTCAGAAATCAAATGTAATTTGGTCAATTGACACCTTCCAATCAATGCAAATCAGCACTTCAAGCCAGCTTCCACCATGCCCCAGAGGAGCAGAGCAATGGGTTTTAGACGTACCAGAGCTGCAGGGAATTAAACTTCGAGCCAGAGTGTGCATGTGAATCCACAGGAGCACCCGCAAGCCCAGTTCTTGGGGGTGTCCATGAAGCCTCTAAAGAGGGTTATCCGCAAGGAGGAGCCCCTACCTGGCTCACATTTCCAGACCAAGAGTTAACCTAGCTACAGCTAAAGGACTATTCTTTTAACAAGGTGGGTAAATGTTAAACAGACAGTGAAAGACACAGTATGGCTTGAATATGCATTGCTAGAAATTGTCTTGCTTTCTCGCCAGAAAGCAATCAACATCGTAAGTGATTGATGCACCGTGAATGTGGGCATGGCCAGTCCTAGTCACTCATCTTCATGTACCCTATGAATCCTTCAAAACCCAACTGAAATGCCATTCTTTTCCAAGGCTTCCCTTGTACCTCCACTTAGAAGTATCACTGCCTGTTTTGGATGTCCATAGCACCCGACACCCCTCTGGGCTCTGTTAGTTCTTTATGTACACTTCTTATCTCTCACATTAAATGTCTTGAGGTTTGTTTTATCTTTATAACCCCTATGGTTCTAGCCCTGTGCTTGGTATAGTAAGTGTTCAACAAATACTTAATAGTCAATTGATTGACTGAATTTGAAGTGGCAATACTGTTCTGGCAGGAAAACTCCAGTGGAGTAAAATAGATTTGTTATCTGCTACCTTGTCCTTTCAAGGAAGGTCACGGGGAAGACCAAGTGCCCTGAGAAGTCCAAGGTCAAAAAGCCTCTAACACAGCTGTACAACATCTTGAATTTAGGGTGAAAGCAATTCTTGCATCATTTGCCACATTCCACTGAAATACACCTGCTGCCTCTGATCCAGTGATTTCAGAGTTCCTAAAGCAGAGAAGTTGTTCTTGTACAGGGCACCCAGCAACCTGCTAGAGATTCGGAAGTGTATTCCAAACTGGAGATTTCCCTGGGAGTCCCAGAGCAGCTCGCAACCATTAATAGGACTGAAAGCACCTCTGTCCGGAATGATCACATCCTGGGGAGAGTGCCTTCTCCTTTCCTAGGGAGCAAAGAGGCGTCTGGACTAGCAATGATGAGAAAAGCTCACAGCACCCTCACGGCAATGCGGGAGACCTCCTACAACAACTCAGCAACGATGCCCAAGCCCGAGGCCCAGCCCCCTCTGCAGGGACACGATCTGCACAGAAAGGAAGGGGAGAGGAGAAGATACTTTCTTTACAATGAGCTGAAGCTCAGCTTCCTTTCCCCCTTTCCCACACTGGCTACGACATGCCAGGCACCGCCTCTCAACCAAGGGAGCATTGCCCGTGAGCCAGGAGGTCACTAATGAATAAAACTGGCTGGTCTAGGTCAGATAAAGACCTGTGATGTCCCCTCCTTTGGTGACCTTTAGAGTTTGGTCCATTTTGGACTCTTTCTCTCTAAGAAATAGATTGAACTCTCCGTGCTTAAGGCTGCCAACACACACACCTGAAATGTCTCCATCACAGATGCGGCAAGAAATTCCTTCTGCTAACTCTGAGGTTCCCATTACCTGTGCCCTGGGGTGCGATGGGTGTGGGCATCTAGGAAGGGTGGCGCCAAGTGCGGAGACGGCCCAGAACCTGCGTGGAGAGAGAAGTCGGCCCGAAATTCAAACTGCAAAAAGGTCTCCGGTAAACGAACCCTCCCCTGTGGGAAAATTGGGGAGCTGAGATGATGGGGAGACAGGCAGGTCAGGTGGTTCCGCAGTTAACTTGCTCTTGGCATTGGGAGGGTGGAAAGTGGTGGTGCAAGAAAGGATCCCCCCAAAATCCACCTAAAAATAGGCTCCTCTGAATCCGTGATATGTCACCAAAAACAAAAAAAAAGGGGAATAATAAGAATTGTGCTTTCCAGTACCTAAAAAAAAAAAAGCAAACATTTTTCTTAAACATTTAATTATTTCAAAGAAAATCTTGGAATCTTGGGAAGCTCAGTGAGGTGGCAAATTCCTCAGAATAAAAAACCAACTTTGGAAGCACACTGTCATTGTGCCCGTGTGTGTGTGTGTGTGTGTGTGTGTGTGTGTGTGTGAATATATCACATATTCCCACGCACCTACTTACATGTATATATATAAATACATATTTATCATTACATTTTTTCCCTTCAAATGAACACCAGTGTGTTCTACCTTCAGCACACATTTTATCTGCATTTCAATTCACAGACGGACCTTTATACCATAAAAAGAGAGAAATAGCCAAGAACAGGCGGAGTATAACCGAGCCAGGCTGTTTTAAAGGCCGATTCAGCTTTTGCGAAAGAACAAAGCAAACCTCCCCAAATACAAGTTAAAATGTCCATTATTAATACACACCAGCAATTATTGATGATCATCAGAAGAAAAAAAGCAAGCTAAAAAACCCAACATATTATAAAATCGAATCTTAAGTCTTTTCGTTTTTCCATAGTATTGTATATATTTTACGGGAAATGTCGCCATTTGTGGAAATGATTTCCCCCTTCCATGACATCTTTCTCTTAGCTCCCTGGAGCCAGGGAACAATAAAATACTTATAGGGTTTTGCTGAAGTATCATAATTTAAGGATCTTTTATTCTAACGTATAGACCTTTCTTTATCTTGTTTAAAACATATTGAATGAATCTGAGAAAAGTCTTACATATTTTGGCCAAAGACACAGAGAAACAAGGGTTGTTGAACCACACATATTACTTAGGGCTCACGACCTAGATGTGCTTAGCTAACACGCAGATAAAAGGAACCAGTTGCAGACAATCCACCTTCTATTCAAGATCCCTTGAACTGTACCATCATTGGTCAGGATTCTTCCGAAAAACGTGAGTCTTTATGGCATTGCTGGCTTGTGGACTATCAATGGTTTTCCAAATCACCGTCCCTCTTAACACATGGTAGGGAAGAGAGTTCCAGAAGGTTTAGAGAAGAGGTGGGGGCTGGGCACAGGATAGTTCGCTGCCAAATAGCGCAACACATAAAATCAACCTAGAGAAAATGGCAGAGTCAAGACGTCGAAAGCAGCCTGCCAGACAGGAACACTAGGAGTCTGCGAATACCATATAACCCATGCCAAGACACTGAAGTTAGAAAATTGGACGTAAATCAATATCGAAACCTTAAAAAAAAAAAAAAAAAAGTCAAAGCCAAACCGATGTTTCCTTTTTCCCCCTACGCACAAACCTTTCGGTCTACACCCAAAGCCCAATGGCATTGAGATCAACAGTTTTATCTGGAAGATTCAAGTCTGCAGAGACGCTTTCTTTCCATTTGATCACTTGAGTCCACAGAAATAAAGCACCTTTGAAACCAAGAGTTGTTCAAGAATCCTAGTGTCTTATTCAATGTGTCGAAAAAGTACAGTTAAAATAATTAGAATAATTCATCAAATGACGAACACAACAATATTGACTCTAGTGGATTAGCAAAAGGGCTCCCGAGGACAATTCACAACTAAGAAGATAGAGCACAATAAAAGGCTATGATATTTCATGAATATTCTGTGTTATAGCTTTGAACTTTATTGCAAAGCAAAAAATATATATTTTTATATATATATATTTTTATCTACATTTCACCTCTGACATTGTACACAACACGAAAGCACAGGAAACCAAAAAAATCATAATGAGGTAGATACATAACACTTACAGATGGAGGAGATTAAAAGTTTAAATTTGGCTTAATACTGTGGTCACCAATGTATGCATTTTTGACACAGCAGCAAGCATTGATTCACGGAGCAAGAAGCCCGGTGATCTCAAATCCAAAAGTAAGCCCCATAAAAAAATACCTGCTTCAAAATGAAAAAAAAAAATCTTTTTTTTCTTTAAAAGTCAGGGAATCAGATGTGTTCAATTGCAAACCCTGGTGAAATTAGGAAATTTTTCGTTTTTGCTTTTGTGCCCAAGGAAAAAAAGTAATTTTAACTTATCTAATTAGGAGTAACCCATCCCACAGGGTGGTTCTACGTATTCTTGCCAGGTGGGGTTGGAGCACCTTGTCAACTCAGCAGCTCGACGTTGACAGTAAGGGAGGCAGGGTGTCTTCATTGTCCCTAGAGCAGCCCTCATCTCTACTGCGACAGGGACTGCTGGCCTTTGGGGACCCTTGGAACGTGCCAGCTGGAAACCTACTGGCTGTGAAGTGTCTGGCCAAATGGATTCTTCCTTTCTGGGGTCTTCTGCTCTTTCAGTGCCTGAAGCAAGGAACATCTACCAGTTGGGGACACTAGAATAGTCTCTTTCTCCTTGTCATCTCCACTAACAACCCTTCCAATGCAGAGCTCAACGGGCCATGGAGAAGACCATCATCAGCCCTGATTTGAGCTATAAATGCATTTTTGCTGTAAAATGCACTGTCAGGCAGTGGTAGCTACTGCAGAGATCGAAAGAATTTCCGCCTGGTCCTCACGTCTGTGTCCTGAGTGGAGGGAGGACGGGTGAGGAGGAGAAGAAACTGGGTGAGGCGGTAACTAGGAGAACAGAGCCGTGAGACCACCAGCCAAGGAGGGGTCAGCTTAGACATGTGTGGATGGCAAATGGGGACCCGAGGGCTCCAACTAGAAAGCCAAAGAGTAACTTTCAGGTTTGTCCTAAGTGACGAGAAGGCGCCGGAGGAAATGTGGAAGAAACTAGGTCCAGACACATCTGTGAAAGCTGAACTGAACCAGGCTCCCTTGGACTGTGTCATAGTTATTTTTCCCTCTAAACATGATCCTGCCTTTGGTGGGATTTGCTCTACTGAGAAGTAGCTGGGGACAGCTGCAGGCCAGGTCAGCCTCAGGTCAGAGGGAAGACGTGGGGGTCCCAGTGGAATGCCTGGTTCGCCTGGGGTTGCTGGGATGGGAGGTTGGCAATGCTGGGCAGGACCACCCTGTTCTCCCGGAAGCCAGACCACGGTGCCCCGTGCATGTGTGCTTTGTCTCCCCTGCCGGACTGAGAGTGCCCTAAGAGACAGTTTTTCGTCTTTGTCTTTCCAATGTCGAGCACAACACCTGGTGCATGGAGGGCGTCATCCAGGTTGAATTGCGTTTTCGGAAAATTCAACAAGAGGGTTGGTCTGGGGAAGAGGGGAAGGTGTCACAGAGTCCTAAGGGCTTTGAAGATCCTGTGATGTACATTCCTCTTCCAGGGGATGGCCAGGGGCCTCCTTCTGTCTTTCTAGATCCTTCTCAAGTGAAGACTCACATTTGAATTTTGAACATAAAACAAGGGGCCCAATGGAAAGGACCTAAAAACAGGTCACAGCAAAGCCGGGCAGCTGCCGCCAGCACGGCCCAGCTGTGAGGTCAGGAGGCGGGTCGCTGTCTGTCCTGAGCACGTACTTTCAGGAGACACAGGTGAGGTGAGCTTGGGATTCCCACCCTGGCCTTCAGGAGTTCCTGGACAAGGCAAGGCCCAGCACGGGGTCTGGCTACAATGGCTCCTTCTTGCTGCCATGCAATGGCCACTGTCTGTAAAATCCCACTCAAAACTGACCCTGTGATGCTTAAATTTCTTAATTTGTTCTAACACCGACTACTCAGCTCCTCTAATGGATCCTTAGGGAAATAACCCATTTATCTGGAAGTCATCTCTCCAAGAACTTAGCTGAAGAGGTCATGCTCGGGGTGACCAGTGGAAAACCAGCATCCTTTTCCATGGTGATACTTCATTCAATTAATTGTCACTAAACATTCCCCATTCCTCTCCAGCCATCTGAATGGAAACAAAAATGCCCGGGCTTCCTGGCTTTAGTCCCAAACAATCCGTGCCAGGCACTACGAGCCATCTGGTCTTTGTGAGCCGTTGGGAGGAGAACAAGGCGGAGCCCACCTTGAAGAGGACTGGGACCACTGGAGATGGCCCAGAACCAAAAGATCTAGATCCGATCCCCAGCGGAACCCCTGACTGACCACAGGACCTTGTGCAAGTCTCAGAGATGCCCTGAGCCTCAGTTTCCTCATCTGTAAAATGGGGTGGGGTTTCGCACCGCCTGAGATCTCTCAAGGATTTACATGAGACAATCTGTACGAAGCCATCTGGCACAGAGCCTGACACATCATGGCACTCAGTTGATGGATTACCTGGACCTGAGTTCTCTTGTCCTATTGCTGCTGTCACCTTCCCAGGTCACACTCGACTTACTCTGACACCTGACATTCCTGAGACTCCAGTAATCCTAAACATTTCTTTCCTCTCAAGGAACTGCCTCCTGTGCCAATCGGGGAAACACATCTCTGACCAGATTCCTTCTTTAGGAGCAGCCAGCCTTGGGGGGGCTCTGAGTCATGGCTTCTCTGGCCCTGGCATTCGGAACTGTACATCTACCGGCCCTGCAGGGTGTCTGGTGCCCACTGCTGGCAAGAACCCACATAACAAAGGGTCGGCCCAAACCCCACCATGGGACCCATCCACTCTGACGGGGAGGACATTCCTCTGCATGGTTTCCTTTGAGCTGGTGATGCATTGTCGGGCTTATGGACAGGTAGATTGGCCCTGGGGCTAGATTTGTGGCCCAAACACAACGATCCCACAGAGGGCAGAGGTGGACATGTCCCTTCCCAGAGAGGCAGATGGTCATAGCCCAAGGAGGCCAGGAATTGGGAAATGGTGTGGTGCCCGGAAACTGACTCCCTCAGGATGTTCTGAGCCTTAAAGACAAGTCAGTTTCTGGGAAGAACCCTGGGGGCTGGTTGTGCAGGGCCAGAGCCCAGGACAGGCCTAAAGGTCTCCAGAATAGGATCTCAATGTGTAAGAATATCCCCCCACCCCTTTAGGAGGAAAACCAAAGAGTGAGTGAGAAATTCCTGTGGGATGGGTCTCAGCAGGTATGATCTACAGAACAGGACAAAAGCAAATGAACAGCACTTCGTTTAGATCCCCTGAGTAGCTAAAAAAATGTGTAGGAACGGGGCAGGCAAGGAAGGAAGAAATGCACCTCGTCCAAGGACCGACTTCCTTCTTCATTCCAAAGGAATTTCATCGAAGCTCCCACCAGCCGCGGTGGAAGCATGTTGTGCTGGAGCAGTGAGGCAGTGTCTGGATTTCTCTCTGAAAGACTGTCACGGATGGCTCGGCCATCTTGTGCGAGATTTGTAAACTGTGTGCAAAACTCAGACTTGTGCAGACAGCCGGAGAAGTTGTGAGGCTGCCTTTCTGCGCCCGGGCTTCCCCTGCCAAGTTTGTGCTTTGTGTAATCCCATGACCTCTCTTCTTCCCCTCAACTACTTTCTAAAAAGCCCTCAAAGGTATGCTCAGCTGAATTGGCTTTTGGGTGGCTTAGAAAATGCACTAGAATCTGCTGCTCTCTGCAGCTACGGGGATGTTTCAAATGCCTCCAAATGGTGTGCAGCCAGGGCGGACTTCCTGAGCACTTTGGACATCGGGCTCTCAGATTCCTTTCCTACCTAACTCTCAAAGTGAAAGCAGATGCATTAACCCCACTCAGGCAAGTGGCTGACAGGGGAGGGGGGCATTAGGGGCCGGCGGTGCAACAGGAGGGAAGCGGGGTTTAGCACTGGGTGCAGTGGACAGACTGGGTAGCTGGAAAGGATGCCATTGTCTCAAGCTAAGGCAGAAAATACTAGTTCAGCCTCTGGGGATAGGTTACTCCATGTACATGACCACAAATAAGGAACATAAATCGTCCAGGGCAAATCCTTCCCAGAGTACGCCAGCTCCCTGCCGTGGTCTGTGTTCAGGACAACGGACACAGGTGCTACTATAGACGCAGCGACGCGTCATTTCTCCACCCTCAACCCCAGAGGTCACATGCTCATTGTTCCACTTAAGCCAAATTTTTTTTTCTTGCCTTAAGTCAATACATCCCCAAAGCATACACTATCAAAAGTAGAATCTATAAAGAAAGTAAATATTTTGAACCAAGAAGAGTATGAAAACAATTTGTAAACATGTAACCGAAACATAAAATATTCATCAGTTCACTCACAGAGCCAAATGGGGTTACATTGAATCATTTCAAATGAAAGAAAAGGAAACTTTTTTTTTTTCCCCATGAGCTCTTAAATTTAGGAAAAGAATCACTGTAGCATGCTCACCTTGAACCAGGGATTGGATATTGTGGTTCTTGTACAAAGGAAAAAAATCCGTGAGGGGTATGGAAAACAGTTTAGAAAGCTGAGGTGAAGGAGGGAAGGAAGAAAAACTACAAGATTGCATAGTTGTGAAACAGTGGCTTCTCATCAAGGTGAACAAGTGCATCATCTGATAAAATAGCATTTGATATATATTTTTTTCTGTTCATATCTGTTTGCGGTATTTTGTTCTCTGTCCATCAGACATTTCATACAATAAAACATATGTACAGTACACACACATACACACACGCATGCTAGCACTAACACCTGAATTACACAGCCAGCCTTGGAAAGGACCCCTCGACGCTTGTTCTGGCAACGTCTGTGTTCACCAGTGAATATACTTTCACTGCATCCTAACCATACTGCTTGTCCAAACTCATCTCTTGGATTCTCTCTTTCATTAGAACTAGAGGAGGGGGTATGGGGGGTAACATGGGGTATGAAGGACAGCACCAAAAATGCTTCTGTTCTCTTATTGAACTTCTATGGAAATGTCTCACATTTTGGTTAAGGGGGGTCACTATTTTTTAAGAGATGGGGGGTGGGGGAAATAAATGCCTCTTTTTTTTTTTTTAAGCTTTCTTGAGGTAAATGTTATTTGTTAACACCTAGGCAGCGACATTTTTACAGAGCCGTTGAGAAATCTTAGAATAAGGAAGAAACAGCACGGAGGGATAGCATTGATGCTCAGAACATTTAAAAAGCACATCCACATTTTGATTTAGTTCCCCTTCCTCTCATTCAGCCTAGTCCTTCTAATAACATATGGAACAGAACAGGAAGGTGAGTCATCTCTACTGTCACACTGGGCATCAGCACTTACCCCATTCCCACCAGAGACCTCCCTTGCGCACATACCAAAAGTTAACCTAAAAATAAAATAAAGATGAGCATCCTGTATATTTTCCATTCTTTCTATCTGCTTCAAGCATATATATATATATATATATACGTGTGTGTATATATATATATATCATAGTTTACATTAATATAGGAAATAGCAAAGGTCTTTTAGTTACATTTGATATAGAATCTCTGCATCTTATTTTTATTTTCTGTTCTCTCTCTCACTTCTTGGATAAACAATTGGCTATAACGATCTAGAGTAAGGCTTCACAGAAAGAATTCTGCATGTTTTGTTTTTTCTCTAAGAACCAAAGGATATAAAATGAGGTTTGATTCTAGCACCTTATACAGTATTAGTGATGTTGTTCCCTTGGGAGAAATTAGCACTACCCAGCGCCCTAGATGGATCTCTGTCGGTTACACGATACTCAAGGTATTGCCCAAGGCAGGACAGAAAACATGGTGGACATGGAGGAACGAGAGGCGGGCAAAACAAAACCGCAAGATTAAAATCTTAGCAACATATAAACAAAATCTTAAAAACATGTCAAGTTGCTGTCTCCAAATTAATAATGATTTAGTGATTCAGTGTTACCAATTAATCTTTTTTCAATTACCTTTCCCCATGAGGTCAGGAAATATTATGGTATTCATTTTAGATGGGGAAACTGAGGCTGGGGGACTTGTGCAGGTGACAGAGGAAACTGTCTGAGGTAGGACATGAAGTCAGGGATGCCCAACTTTCAGCTCCTTATCCCCAAACTGTCCCTTGCCACCTTTGATTGGTGAGTTGAGATTTTTGGAAAAGCAGCTTATTGGCCACGAATGGGGAAGCAAAACAAACCAAGAATTAAAAAAATATATAGATATCAGCACCAAAGGAAGTTCAAAAGAAGCTGCGCTTTGCTCCCTTATCAAACATTCTGTGTTATGGAGACAGCAACTTTCACAAGAAGGAAGAAGGAAACTTATCACCGGAGAGTAACCCATCTCATCTGTTGGTGCCCTTCCCAAACGTCAGTACTCTCAAGAGAGACATTAGTTCTCGTTGAGTAGCATATATTTTTGCAGAGGAATGATCAACTTCCACCAAAGCTGCATCAGAACCTCAATTATATAATTACATAACTATAGTGATATATCTATATCTATATCTATTTATATCTGTATACATTAAAGTCTTTTACTGCACTGGCACATAACACCAAGGAAAAGTCCTGGCATTGCTGTTTGCTGCAAGTGGCCGCCTTGAGTGGAGTTACACGACAGAGAAGCACCACAGGAAAAGGCACCACAAGGTTTTGAGAAGTTAAATTGTTGCCACTGCCCTGACCTCGCCATGGTGGGGGAAAAGAAAAGTCTTTCGAGCAATTGATTCAAAAGATCCTGGCCCACGGACGTCTGTCCATTCCAACTTAACCGGGAGAGAGGGAAGAAAGAGCCTGATGTTGTTCCTTTTAATGCAATTTTCTTTTTGGCTAATAGAAAAGGAAAAACAGTTCAGTTAAAAAAAAAAAAAAAGAGAGACGGGGGTCTCAGACACCGGAAACCCAGGCCTCCTAAAAAAAAAAAAAAAAAAAAAAGGTGAAAAAGGACAAAAATCTTGTGCTAAGGAAAGTCCTACACAGAAATCTGTCTTTCTAGCATGACTACGTGGTTGCAGTGCATCAGAAAAAAAAGAAAGAAAGAAAGCGAAGGAAATAACATCCGTAGGCACAGTTTACCACAGATAGCACCGGGTCTAAATTAGTGAGGACGGACAGATGTCCACATCTGTCCACGTAGCTGAGAACCATGAGGGTTGACTTAGAATCGACACAACTCCATCCTCATAGTCTGGCCACGGACACGGGAGCCGTCGGCCATCAGGAGCACCAGGAATTAAATGTGCCACTAACAGACCAGAGAAGGAAAGGAGGCGGGCGAGGACTGCAGAGTTGGGTATCAAATGGCCTTCTAACTTTTGTTAGCATGCTTGCCGGCCTTGAAATGTCCCTTCCCCTGTTTCTCCTTCCAGGCAGGGGGCCACACTCCACGTGGGAATGGGGAATTGGAATTTGGTGCAGGAAGTTCTGAATGTGGGGGGGAATGGGCAGGGGACAGGGTTCTCCTCTCCAGCCACCGTCCTCCCCTGGCTCCGGGTCTGGCTGGAGAAGAGAAGGCAACTGGCCATGCTGGAGTGACCTGCAGGCTCCCAGGGCTTGCTTTCCACTGGCCAAGCTGGTGGTGACAAGATAGGGCAACCTGGGACTGGGATCAAAACGGTTCCCTGCGCAGAGACCCAGCTTCCCAAACCCGGGCAAATCCTCCTCCCAAAGACGGGAGGCCGTCACGGGGGAGGAGGGGCTGACACCGCAGCCTTGGGGGCATACTTATTTCCTTGAGCCCAGACTGGCTTTCGAATTCTGATGCTTGTCCGTACCAAAAGTGATACTCCTATTTCAGTAGGAAGAAAACAAGTGATTCCTACCACCTTTCAACAATCTGAACTATTTATTCAAGCCTATTTGGCTACACAGACAACAGGGCAAACCAAGGGCTTGTGCCCTCCATTTGCAAGGGGCCTCCGTCCTCTAGCCCCTTCAGGGCGTAGAGAAAAGCCACCTTCCCCTCCCCAACCCATCCCTCCAGTCTCCTCTGACGCTATTTGCCACCATTTGCTTCCTACACCAACAGACACAGGTACGTAGCAGTCTCTGCGTGTGGTTTTAAGAGAATGGTCTCTGCCCATTGATTCCGGCCAGGGGTTCCTAGAACTTCCTTCTGGACAGGAAATACAACGCTGGCTTCCAAGCCCCTGCCTCCCCACTGACCTAAGCTTCTTGCTGCCCCAGTCCTGCAGCTGCAGCTGCCAGAGTCCAAGGCCAAGTGCGGTCCCAGCTGCCAGGAACAGGAGGTGGAGCCTCTGCCTTCAGCCCTTCTGATCTTTCATTCAGTACCTTCCTCTGGCTTTATCCATGGGCAGTGACGATGTTTTGGATATAATAAGTGCTCAGTTAAATTAAATTATGTTTTAAGAATAAGGGCCTTCTCCATCCACAGGGGTGCATTCATTACACAGCATTGTCCATTCCTGTAGGCTGAGATTCTGGTTAACAGCAGGCAGCCAGGAACTTACGTGTGGGGACACTCAACCGGTGGGCTTTATTTTTAGCCTGTAGTTCCCTGTAAACCACTTTTAACACCAGCAAACTCAGAAGTAAAGGAAGACTTGATGTGAGCTTTGGAAGCCATAGTCTACTCACTCGCCTCTTCCCAGGATGTACGAGCCGATGAAGACCAGACACGTGAAGGAAAAGGGAAGAGGAAAAGGATCCTAGCTAGATACAATGCTGTTTCCCACGGGGACCTAAACTTCCGCAGCAAATCCCCTGTCTTAGTGAAACTAGAGTGCCCACAGTCAGCGTGGGGTTGCCGAGTTCTAGAATTTTCCTTCCCCGGAGGCATACTTGCTCTATAACTTGTTCAGAGGGGAAAATATTTGGAATCTCAAAATCAACATTGTTTATGACTCTGCTCCCTTGAAACCTGCAGATACACATACAAACCAGTGTCTCAGAGAGGAGAGGAGCGGTGAGAGTGTTTTGTTAGCCCTTTAGGGAAAATTACAGATTTTATGCACTCAAAGCTTTGAATTACCTGAGAAGTCCAACTACTAACAGTTTTGCTCTAGGCAGAGTCAGTCAGCAGGGTCATCAGCCTCACTGAGTTCAAACAGGAAGGGCGACTGGTAGAAAAGTATCCAAGAAAAACGAAACTAATGTCAGAAAATGTCCCCTAGACTAACCATGGTTATGAGGCGAGAGATCAGATTCCAGCCTCTCGGCCCCTGAAGCTGGTGGAGGGACAGGAGGAGCAGTGATGGGGCAGAGACGCCCTGGACATCCCCATGGGCTTCGTGGCCCGTTCTTAGGCAGACGTGGAGCCTTTAGAAAATGCTGGAAATCTCAGCCCAGGTGTAGGGAGAAAAATGCATTTGCTCTGAACAGCGAATTACAGTGACAACCCACAGACACCAAGAGATGGCAATGGGACTTCAGGAGATTCATTTCTCTCTCTCTTCCTCCTCCTCGTCCTCCCCTTCTGCTCCCTTTCCCTTCATTTTTCTGTCTTTTTCTGTAACAAATCTATAGATTTTTTTTAAAGTAAAAGAAAGGCGCCACATTTAGGGAGGCAGGGTGGCACCATCTGGGATGGCACTTGCATCTCTCCTTGTCCTCTCTGTGTTTCTTTCCTCCTACCCCAAGGAGCCAGTTTTCTGTAACACCAATAAAAAAAGAAAGTAGGTTTCTTGAAAACATGTCTTGCACAAAAGATTCCATGTAGGGGAAAAGAGGGTGGGAATCTTATATGCCGGGGACGGGGCCTGGGGCTGAGGGGGCCTGAAGTTTGCATACACTTGGCCGTGATAGGGGAAGTGGGGAGTCAATTTGCTGCCCGTGTGGCTCTGGGACCACCACGGCACAGCCGGAACCGGGAAGGGAGAAGAGATGGCGGGAGGGGACCATGTGCCGCTGGCCACGTGCCACACCCTAGAGACACGGACTGTGCACAGGTGACAGATCAGAGGAGGGGACCTAAAAGCTGCTCCTGGGGACAGAGCCTGTGATCTCCTTACACCTGGCACCAGGCCTTCCGGGTGGCAACTGTAGCAAGCACCTGCCTAGATCTGAAACATCCTGCGGGTGTGGTCGCACCGCTGTGGGCAGGCTCCTCTCTCCCCCAGCCGGAGGAGGAGGCTGAGAACGGGATCCCACCCAAGAAAAAAGACACGGGGCTCAACACGCTCCACGGCCTGGGCCTGGGCACCTGGCCCCTGCGGCTCACCCAGAATGCTCGTTTGCCTTCTGGGGAAGGATTCCTCCGGCATAACCAAGCATCCTGCGATACTTCCTCTAGCGGAGTGGCCAGGAGGACTTTATATTTAGGCAGGGGAGTCACTTTCCCTGAGTCCTCATGTGGCTTCACCGGGCCAGCCTCAGCCACACCCGCAGACACTGCCAGTGCAGGGAGCGGGACAGATCAGCTGTGCTTGTCATCGAACAAAGACGCGGGCGGCCAAAGACCATGGAGCACGGGCCAGGCTCAGAGCAGTAACTTCCAACTCCATTCCTCCCTCCCTTTACCCACTCTGGGGACTGCTGTGCTAACGGGTCAGATCTACCCGGTGTGATTTCAATTCCAGAAGACAAGGAGTTGCTTAGAAAGCTGCTTCCTGGGGTCCCCATGTTGTTCTGTGGACCTGCTGAGAACACTGGTAGCAACTAGGGAGCCTCTCGGATCCCAGCAACACCGAGCCATTGGCTTTCTGTCACGGACTGAGGGAAGGACGGCAGAGACCAGCCCAGGAGCCTCATTTCCCTGTGCCTGGGAGAAAGGAAAAATCCATCTAGGACAGGTCTATTTCAAGTTCGGCAAGAGCCCTAAACATTGGAATACTCTGTCTCATCAAGCTGTTTAAGCCCTTTAAGAAAAAGATACCTACATATAAATATATATATACACACACAGAGAGAGATGTGTGCATACATAGCTACACATAGATGCCCAGGATTGGCATGTTTATGTATCTCCGTGTGATCAGTCCCTTAGAATGCAGTTACAGAGCCATGCACTTCTCAGTCCTGCGCGATTCATGACAAGGTTGTCATCTCGGGTCACCTCATAGCTTATGTGGCTTTCCGTGTGCTCGAGCTTTCTCTCACGGGCATTTCGTAGTCAATATAATTCCAAACAAATACAAATGAAGCCATCGGTAAGGAGCAGCTGCCACAAGCTTAGGGGTCAACAGCGAGGCTGGGGAGACGACAGCGACCACACCACACAGACTGTCGTGGTTATTTTGAGGAGATAATGCCCTAGGTAGCCCAGAGGCTGTGAAGACTTAGCATGTGCACCTGGTGGCCCATGGTGGCGTCACAGGATATCAGTGAGTGTCCCAACTGCTTAAGTGACACCATCTGCCCCTCCATAAAGTCTCAGCCAGGCCCCAGGGCCACGCCTTTTAAAGGCACATGGATTTAAAGGAAGGGAGCAAGGGAGCCTGTCCTTGCCTTGGGGCAGGCTGCACCCCTGGTGAGGATGGAGGCCTGTCTCAGCGAGGGGTGAAATGACTGCTGTCGTCGGAGGGGCTGTATTTGGTGGAAGCATGCGGCAATCGTGGTGTCAAGGCAAGTGAAAGGCTAGAGGGCTTGCATTTGGACGGTCAGCCCTGGCCCGAAGCACTGGCCTCGAGGCAGGAAGGCCCGCGGGCACCAACACCAGGTCTGGGAGCTGCCGTGACACGGGCTGGAGAGGGGCAGAGCAGAAGGCAGAAAGCGCGGAATGATCGGGGGCAAGTGGGCAGCACCGAAGCAGAAGCCACTGCTTCCTCGGGCCTGGGGTTAAAACGCAAAGGACATGAAGTCTCAGCACTACTGTGAATGCCTGAGGAAAGGCACCGTGGCCCCCTGTCCTGCACCCACCATGCAGGGGACATCGAGGACCACTGCGTCCCGCGTCTCTTCTCGCAACAAAAGACCCATTTTCGCATCAAATAATAACCTTTCCTTTCTCTTTGTCTCTTCTTCCCTCTGAAAGGAAAAGTAATTCTCCTTTCCTTAAAGCCTGGCTTCATATGATGATTTTTAAAATAACCAGTGGTGTCTCTCTGGTTCTAACACGAAGAGGAAGCCCCCGCTGGGTTCTGAAGATGTTCTTTCTGTGGCAGGAAGATCTCTGAGGATTGGGGAGACGGCCCTAGTAATACCGAAAGGGCATTCCTAAAGCTGGAAGGCTCCCAGGGCATTTCCAGGAGCTTCCTTTTGGGGCTGGAATTCCAACCTGCTTAGCTCAGTGGGCGGTTTGGCGCTTCGTAGCAACTGAGTGAATCTCCAGCACCACACTCTATGAATAATTTGAGATGTGCTATATATATTTCAGAATATTTTAGCATCCAGACTTGGTTCATTGAGTGTATTTGGGAAGGGAAGAACTTTTTGCACGTGGAAAAATAAATGAGAAATTTAAAGAGGCTTTGTTTTAGGGGAGGCAGCTAAAAAAATTAAAAACTACCCCCACCAAAAAAAAAAAAAAAGGCAGTCACACGTCTTGATTTGTTTTCTAGTAAAGACCCTTGTCTTTTGGAAGCCAAGACTTTCCAGCAAACAACAGTGTACCAGACTCTCCAAGGAAACAAACGAATCAAAAATACCCAGCTATTCCAGGACAGCATAAGCAGATCGTTCTCTGGGTTGGAAGAGAGAAGATAAAGGCAATGGCAAACTGAAGCTGAAACCAGGAGGAACAACTGAAATGACAGAACCTCATGTGCTGGTCACAGGGCACACTCACTGACACTTGCCTTCACTTTCCTGCAAAGGGAGTAGAGCAACCAGTATTTCTTTGCTTCTCAGAAGAGCATTCTCTGATGGAAGCCAAAGGATTTTAAAGTCCTTCCTTCTTGCCCAAATATTTCAGAAGGAAGGAGAGTTGTCTTTCTGGGGCAGAAAAGGCAGAGAACTCCTTTCCTGACCCACATTGAGACAACTCTTATTCTGTCCTCTGGGAATCTTTTAAAAATATCCACTGATCCAAAGAGGGTGGAGGAATTCGGTCATGTTCCCTTCCTCCACCACACCTAGCATAATGCCTTGCACACAGTAGGTGTTCAATTAATGCTTAGATGGGATTTTAAATAGGAAGCAAACTTGATCACCATAATACTTTGACCTTGAAAGTGCGTTACCAGACATTAGTCACTTTATCCTCACAACACCCCTGTGAGGTAGGTAAGCAGTATTCTTCCCATTTTACAGAAAGAGAAATTGGCCCCAAGAGTGACTTGACTCAGGTGTGTAGCAGGATAGAATCCTGGATTTTTCACTTCCAATAACAGGATCTGTTCTCGAGAAAGTGCCTCCCCTTTCCTTAGATGCTTTTTCTCTGCCACTTTTGTCAAATAATAATAATAATAATGCTTAAATAGGTCACTCCGTAAAATCAATTTCCTCTGTTAGAAAAGAATATGCTTCGCTATTCTTGCCCCAGAGAGCTCAGGAAGGAATGATTAGATGGTCGCTAACGTCTTCCTTCCACGTACTTCTGGAGGCCTTCCTCTGTCTTCTGGGTCATTCTTGCTACCCAGCTACTGAGTCATACGTTCCCTGTGGCTCCACGTGTCCGTCTTCCAAGTTCTCATTCACAAACGCCGCACAGTCCATTCACCATCCATCCCAGTCAAAAAGGGGTGCTGATGAGAACGAAGAATTGAGCATGAGGTCTCATTTCTTCCTTCCTTTTGGTTACCATCAGAAATACCTTGTGGAAATAAACAATCCCAGCAGGACTTGGCCTGGCCACAGAACAATCAGATACAAAATCGAACAGAAGTCATCACTGAATTCCAAACTACGGTCTGTCCCTCGTGCTGTCAAAACAATAATAGTGACCTTGGAGAGCAGAGTCAGAGCAGGTGGGACAGGAGCTCTGGTCGGGGCGTCATGGTCAAGGAGCAGGAGAATTTGGTCACAGCAGGTGACACCTGTCTGTGTGAGCTCTATATTCCTTTGCAAGGCTCAGGAAGTGCCTTTTCTTTTCTTTTCTTTTTTTTTTTTTGGTGAGAATTTCTATATTAGAGTACACCTGAACTCCAAGAAAAGGACCAGGGCCAGGTTGATTGATTCAGAACAGTGGAAGCTTCTAGAAGTTTCCTTCCCAAGAAGGTTCTCAGAGCCAATAGGAAATCAGACTCACCGCAGCACGCCTGGCATGCGAGTGCATCTCCTGTGCTCCCACCTGCCCTACTCTTAGGTCCTAAGAAAAACACGGAAGTTCTTAGGATGGGTCTGTGTTTTTTTGCCCAAAGTGTATCTTAGTAGTAGAATTGTTAACAGTCAAACCATAGTCAAAGGAAAAAAAAAAAAAAAAGGAAAGAAAAATAAATTCAACTTAACTTTTCCAATTGAAATTATGAGAAAGAAAAATACCCTGATTTAGAAAAAGAAAAAAATTAGTGATATCCCCAGCTCTGTCTGTCTCTGAATCTCTGCCTGCAGGCTGCACTCAAAGCACACCAGGGAGTGATGAAGACCCACCACCAGGACCCACGGTTTGACTGATGGGATGATTGTTTACAAACCAAAGGTATTTTTTTCTGTACTCTGCAGAGAGGGAAAGAGAAGGTGAGTCCGTTTGATGAGGTGAGCCGCAGGGTTGAAGACTATATGGAAGAACAAAGGCAAGAGATATTTCCTGAAGAGCTTTGAACCGCCTTGAAAACAATCTCCAAATACTCCCCATTCACCCCATCTCTTGTCTGCTCAAAGCTCAACGAACGTCAGCTTCCAAATTCATCTCTCCATACATTCTTGGGTACTTTAGGAAAAATGAACGTCAGGAGATTTGGTTTTAGAATTACAAGCGACCGGCTCAAGCTAGGTGACCGGGGGGACCATTGTGCTGGGTTCACAGTGCTGTCAAGTGTCTATGAACTACAGGTGCGTGAGACTTTCTGTTCTGATGTCCTCCCTGCTCGCCCCGTGGGCTTCCGGATGCCACCGGCTTTGCTACAGGCAACACCGACTGACTCCTCGCAGCATCCCTGAGCAGGAGAGAGAAGAGGTCGGCCTTCTTTCTCTCTACGTTACAGATGGAGAAACCAAGGCACCAAGAGGTGAAGTGAGTTATCCATGATCACAGTGGGGACCCTGAATCAGCCTGTGACATTTCCTGATCTTGCTGCATCTAAAGAAGAGCCCCTAGGAGGTCTTCAGCTGCAACAAGCCTCCTGAGCCCACTCTAGCCTGAGGATCCCAGAGCTATGTTGAGGACGGACAAATGGACCAGACGAGCTCATCCAATAGATGACCAGCTGCCTGTTTCCACCGTGAAAGGTGGCCAAAGGCTGCTTCAAAAGGGATGTTCACTGGGTTACCAATTGGCACCACACCAAAGGAAAATGATGTCTGCGTCCTCCTAGGTTTGAGAATGGTTCATGGGGCAGTTCTCCGCGGAGGCAGGAGCAGAGAAGAGCTGACTGATTTCCCTTTCTTCTGCTGTGGGGTCTTGGGATTTGTGTTAGGGATTGGCAAGGGCCGCGCCTCCTCCTGGGACCCACACGTTGTTCTGCACGCCATGGGGCAGCCCGGGGCAGGTGTCCCTAGGTCCTGTCTGCTCATTTCCGAGGTGGTCTATTCTTAGCCCTTGACACAAGGTGTCGGCCCCGAGCAGGGGGGACTCCTGTGGTGATCCGTCTGCTGCCCTCAGGGGCTGTCATTAATAGCACTCATGACCTTTGGCTCCAGAACATACCAGCCATGTCCTGCCAGCCAGCCAAGGAAAGGCACAGGGGGCAAGAAGCAGATGGTGCCAGGGAGAGGGCAGAGAGGCAGACAGGACCAGGCGGGCAGAGGAGGAAGCCTCAGCTGGATCGAGGCCTCGCTCTTGTCTTTTGATATTTGGCCAATAGCACAAGATGCAGCATTTTAAGTGAGAAATGAAATCTTTAAAATAATAGCTAAGAATGCGTGAGAGTTGCAGGCATTCGAATTAAGCATCATCTTTTTCCCCAGGGAGAGGTGCAGAAAAATAAAGTCTCTGAGAGCGGAGAGTTGCCTTTTTATGTTTTTACATATTTTGAAATCGGGACGGGCACACATTGATTTAGGATGCTCAGAGGTGGCCCTCGCACAAGCTTAGGGGTTTGCAAGCTGCGACTGGCTGGCCCCTGCCGCTGCCGTGTTCCGGAGCTGGAGCTGTGGTGGGAATGGAAGCTGCTCCAGTGTGGGATGAGGAGAAAGGGGTCAGACTTGAAGAAGCTCCCACTGTGTTCCTCTCATTCCCACCCAGACCTTAATGAGCGCAGCGACAGTTTCCCATAGGGTGACTGGCTGCTCTTGCCAGCAGGACCTAGTGATGGATAAATGTTTGAGAGTAAAATGAACGGAACTGCTCCCTCTGAGGCTGGTCTACCGCCGGGTCCTTCCATCTCACACCTGCAGGGCTTTCTAGGTCTCATTCCTCCAGATTGCCCTGGTGGTGGCAGTTTCCTAGTCCACCCTGGGAGTGTCACATGGCTCTCGGCCAAACCAGTTGCAATGAGCTCTCTCCCCTTTGCACTCTCCGAATTTAAATCCCACCCCCACCAGCACCACCCAAATCTGCTATTTTAATATTTTTCAGTTTGGCAAAGAAATAATAGATTTTAGCTTCTCGGTAAGAAAATCAGATAAGTGTACACAAGGCGTTTCCCCTCTCCCACCATTCAGCCACCATCCGAGCTGCTGTCCTCACACATTCGAGGCCTGAAAGGGCTCACTTTGAGCAAGGAGCCACTTTCCTTGGCAAAGAAGACACTACCGTCTATGCCAAATGAATGCTAGGTGACTGCCCCCCACCCAGCCGCTCCAAGAGAGCCAGGACCATGAGAACACACCCCAGCCGCGTGCTCTTCTAGGATCTGATACCCTCTGCTGCACGGCAAAGGCTCTGAGCCTGCACACTGCAGGGAAGGAGAAGACGAGCTTCCTCTCTCGGGCACGGGGGACCCACGCAGGGAGTTCAGATGTGCAGGGAGAGGTGAGGCCATGGCCCGTCCCTTGCTGCTCTAGACAAGCCCTGCATCCAAGACCTTCTCTTCTGCGTCTATGACCGTGCAGTGGGAAGGGGTAAAACCGGAGGAAGAATGAAAAAAATGGTGCTTTTTAAAAATCTATAAATTTTTCTGAGAATCAGGCTTATATTGGGCCAGGGTTTGACGCCCATAGCATGAGAAGCCAATAGAATCACCCGCACGACCTTGGGCTGGACAAGATCTGCCCTCTCTGAGCGACCGTGGGACTCAGAGGGGCGACAGCTGTTGTGGGGCTGGGTTAGAGCCACAGGGACCAGAGAGTGTTGGGTGATTGTGTGTCTGGGAGTGGGGGTGGGGGGATCCCCCAGGCCACAGGGAAACGTCGTCTTCCCCAGCAGAGGCCGTGTCATGGTGGCGGCATGTACAAGCAAGAGAGATGGGGCCTCTTCCATTCTGGCCTTGACCTGCTTGGGGTGAGCATGAGCCCCCATTGCTTCCCTGCTTCCCAACTTGTTGGGACAAGCCTGACCCTGTAGAATAAGACGACCCTTCCAGAGACAGAGTGGAGAAGTGTGTTTGAGAGATGAAAAATTTCAGGGCAGGAGAGGCCAGGGGGGCTCAGCTGACAGATTGAAGCCTCCGTAGCGCCCCTCACTGTGGCCTTAAGAGAGGATGTCTGAGATGTCACAGGCTTGTGGCAATGTGCTCAGGGAACATCACTGTGACATTATCTGAGGGGATCAAGGCTTCCTTTCCTGTGAAGGCCCAGAGAAGAGGCAGACCTGCCCGAGCAAGAGAGAAGCAGAGCTTGAGAAATGGTGCTGACAAGAGGGGCCGTGTTTTGGCGATGCTACCCAATTTCTCAGAAGGAAAAGAAGAGACAAATTTCCCACGTCATTAGCGGAATGAATACAGGGTCAGGGGGCATTCGGGAAAGAAAGGGGGATAGTATATTTTGTTCTCTAGCTCCTGGTACCAACATGAGTATCTCCTGCCAGACCTAAATACTGGAAGTTGGTTGTTTTTCATCAGGGATCCTAGGAGAGAAATGGGCCCAGAGATTTCTTTAAAAAAAAAAAAAAGCATCGTGGGCATTCCTGGGAAGTAGCTGGGGCGGCATGGGCCTGTCCCCAGGGGCTCAGGCAAAAGGCAGACTAAATGCAGATGCCCAGTGTGGGACGAGGCCACCACATCGCACTGGGCACAAAGCGTGACCTGCCACAGGGCAGCCTTAAGGATCTGGGTTTTCAGGACCAAGGTCGTGTGGGCGGGGTGGGGACAGACGCTGAGAGTGTGCACAGAGGCCCGGCAGAAGGGGCAGGCCCCTGGGGGAGGAGAAGGCCACAGGGAGACTGTGTTGGGGCGACTGGGGGAGGGTTTCCTTGTGGCTGGAAACGTGGGGGCTGCCGGAGGCCGGTGATGCTGCAGAGACAGGGGACAAGGCCAGGCGCGTCCTTGTCTTGCTTGTCCCTGGCCTTGGTCTCTATTTCTTTCCTAACTTCCCTTTCCTGTCTCTCAGCAACACTGGCTTTCCCTGTGGCTGCTCACAAACGTCTATTTTTGCTTCCGTTCTTAGGAAAGGTACCGGCGTGACGGCGACGTGGTGGGGACGCGCTTGCAAGCGAGAAGTGTGCCCGCGGCCCAACAGGGGCCGAAATAAGGGATGTCTGAAATGTCCCCTGGTCTCATTTGTTCCCACTGGCTACAGTCCCGAGGGCCCTCCCTGAGCTGGAAGTGGTCCCAACTTTCGGGGCTCCGGGTCAATTCGGCGTCAACTGCTCTTTCTGAGTTTCAGGTAAACGAGAACAGGTGCGCACCCCTGCGCGCACACGCACGCGCACGACCAGGAGTGGCGAACTAGGGGACGCGCCGCACCTGCAGCGGTGCTGAAGCCGAAGGACGCGAAGCCGGGAACAGGCGAACAAGCGGGAGGGGCGGAGGGTCCGAGGGACGGGGGAGCGGGGTGCTAGTGTGGGACGCGGGCGCAGCTCTAGGCGCACAAAGCCCCGGACCCAAGGCAGACAAGAGGTGGGACCCCAGCCAGCCAAAGGGGACGCCCCCACCAGCGAACGGCCTCACCTTCCCAGCCTCAGCAGAGACGCAGGGAGCTGGGGCTGCGCCCCCGCGGGCGGCACATCGGACAGACGCACCTAAGCGAAGTGCCTCTGACCGGCCCGGCTCCCCGAAACCCGCGGGGCCCACAGGCCCGTCCCTCCTCCCGCCCGGTCTTCACCACGGCCTGGGTGTGCTCTGTCGTCCTGCCTTCTCCATGGGGGGCTCCTCCTCCTTCCTGCCAGGCAGGCCCGAGGGGACCCCCGAGTTAGGGACGGGGAGAGGATGGCACTGCAAAGTTTAGGAATGACACATGAAATCAAGGAGATCCAAAGAGAGGAGCATTCGGCTTGACAACTGATTATTTGAAAGTTATTCTTTAAAAAATAATAATAAAAAAAAAAAGATCTAGATAAACAATGAAGGGGGTGGAGGGACCTCTTTGTATAGTAATTTTTTAAAAAGAAACCCCACGAACATAAAAAAAATTCTTCAGTTTTCGAACTTAAGAATAGTCTGATGTGAGGTCTTGCACCCTAAATAGTTATATTTGGAATTTTTTAAAAAATCGCAACTACACACAACAAAGACTAACAGTATTTACTTAAAAATATTGTGTGTGTGTGTGTATATATATATATACTTATATATATATGTTTTTTGTGATTTTTTTTCTTTTCCTTTTTTTTTTTTTTTTGTGCCCAAGTAGAGAGATACAATGGGATTGACACGATGCTCTAGAACAGAAATATTCTTTAAAGGAGCAATGCTTTGAGAAATAAAAACTTTAAAAATGGTTAAACATACTTGCAACACCTCCAGAAATTCAACTTGGTACAATGAGAAAATAAAGAGTTGAATCAAATCCTCACCCAAACAACACGGCCTCTAAGACCCCAGGATCTGCTGCTGGTGTGAGTGTCACTACACACTCGGGCTCACGGGCCGATGCCTCCCAACCTCCCCCTCCCCGGCCCCCACCCCTCCAGACTCCACTCAACCAAGCTGTAACCAGAGTCCTTCTCGTATCGGTTTTATGTATTTCTGGCAAGACCGTGCAGCAGGGACACACACATATATACGTGTGCTATGGGCACACACACACATACACACACACACAAACACACACATACGACACATACAAAAGTTCCCATTCAACCCAGATGCACCAAGTGAGCTGATTGTTTTTCAGCCAACCACAATGGTGAAAGACAAAAGCACCAAACAGTCTTTGAAATGGGTCAGTTATTACAATTTGACTTTTTATATATATATATATATATGTATATATGTGCATATATATATATATTCTAGTTTTCCTCTTTGTGTTATTTTTTTTTTAAAAAAGCACAAATGAAAAATGAAGAATTCTTTCCAGATCAATTTAAGGCTTCCCACCAAATGGAAACAGAAGAGGCCTTATACAATATCATGTGTGATAGATGTATACCGTTCCCAGCCTTAAAATGATGGAACAAATCATTGTTGCCAGTCACTGATTAAGTATTGTGCCTTTAAATTGATGTCGTTCTTTTTGCTACTATGCTGAGTTTTATTATTACTGATTCTGTTTGATTACATATATGGAAATCTCCTTTGATTTCCTTTAGAATGTCCCGTCCTTACCGAATTATTGGAGTGGTTTTTTTGTTTTGTTCTATTTTGCTTTTCACCGGGGGACAGATGTGGTTCTTGCTAGGTGAATGCTAAAATGGCACATAGTCACCTTCAAGCAGCTTTTACAGCCATTTGAGTTTCAAATAGCCCTTGAGCTCCTAGAAGGCTCTGGGAGGAGGGGCAGGAGAGGAGGGAGGGACACTGAGGAGGGAAGGTTTCTATGCCTTTGCTTTGGGTAAATTTGTTTTCTTCAATACAAATAATCAGATAGGAAGAATAATTGCTTTCTGTTGTATTCGTTGGTTGGTTTTTGTTTCGTTTCTAGGTTTCTAGATTTGTTTCATTTGATTCTTGATTTTTCCCTCTCCTGGTGCAAAAGTCACCGGAGAGTTTTGTGTGAGAAAAACGTGACAGTACTTAATGAAACTCAGCACCTAAGGGCGTAAGGCAGTTGAAGGTTTTTGTTTGTTTGTTTGTTTGTTTGTGTTTGTTTTGTTTTGTTTTGTTCTTTCAATCAGCACCAATCCCATAAATGATCTACACTTGGTGTAAGGTATAAAATTTTTTTTCTTTTGGAGTGGAGACAGCTCCTCCCTCTCCACCCTATAAACCATAGTGTGGGATTTTTTTTTTTCAATACTGTTTCTTATGTGTAGAAAACAAAAGAAAGGTTTTCTTTTTGTTTTTACTTACAAAACATAGAGAATATCTTTGTATACATACAGCGACTGGAAAGAAAGCTTATCTGAAGGGGTTGTGACTTATTAATTTTTTTGTTTTTGGAGTGGTGGTGGTGGTGGTGTGGCGGTGTTGTTGTTGGTGGTGGTGGTGGTGGTTCTGTGTATTGGGGGAAGGGAGGGTTATATTTCTTGCAAGCGGTGTTTACCGCAAACCAAACTTAAGGTCCCCTTCTCAACTTGGGTCAAGATGCTCTTAGAGAGAAGACTCATACTGCAGCAACTCATAGAGGAGCGGTCCGTCTCGATATCGAATGCCTACTGCGGTCGGGGTGACATACTGCAGAATGTTAATAGTCCTTCTCAGCCTCCTGTCTACAAAATGAGCATCCCAAGCTGGGTATCTCTTTCTTGGCATGTCAATCTTAATGAGGGGCCCTTCTGGGTAAGGACGCCCCGTCGGGGTAGGGGGCCCCATGGGTCTCACTTGGAACACGGGCAAGCAAGTGTCAGCCGTGAGATCCTCCTGTTGTTCCGTTACAGCTCTGGTGGGCGTGACCTGGGTCCCCCGGTACCCAGGGGTCTGAGGCGCCATGGGCTCAACATCGGGGGGCAAAGGGATGCCCCAGAGCAGCTCGGCACAACAGGAGCTGGCCAAGATCTTAACTCGTGGCCCCATGGGATGCAGCACGCCGTAGTATAACAGCATCACTGCGATCCCAGCCACAAAGCTAATAAAGACACAACACAGTGCTGGCACCGCGTAGGAGTCAGTGGTCTCCGGGTTTCTGTAAAAATACCAAAGGAGCGTCAAGGCAGCATTCTCAGTCAAGACTATCGTGTAATACGCAAACATTCGATATCGAGTCCGCCCTTCCTTGACGTTAAACCAGCAGAAGATGTACACAATCCCTACCACCATGTTGAAGAGGATCTCCTCCCACTTGGACATGCAGAAGTCGGTCCCACCATGGATGATCCAGAAGGCCATGGCGCACCAGTGGACCACCACGAAGATCCCAAAGTAGAGCTGGAAGATGGAAGCAAAGAGGGCAAAAGAGATCACTCGGGATGAGATGGTGAAGAGGCGCCAGAAGAGGTGGAGGAGGGCCCCTCTGTAGCTCATGCTCTTCTTGTCGTCCCTGGAGTCCCGCAGCAGCTTGTGATAGGAGGCTAGCACCCAAGCCAGGGACATCAGGGAGGTCACAGAGGAGACACCTGCCGAGAGACACAAACCCACACAGTCAAAACCTTGGGCATCGACCGCGGGGCACAGCGGGGCTGCCGGCTGAGGAGACGCCCAACACGTGATCTAAAGGAGGAGGGAGAAAGAAACACAGAGTCAGGAACCGCACTCGGAGAGGGCCGCTGCTCCCTACACTGGGGGCTCTGGAGAGCTAGCTCTCGCTTCCGCCACCCCATTTGGGATTCCCAGAGCTCAAGGGTGATGCCGAGGGTGGGGTGCTCTGCCGGGGGCTGGCAGTGGGGGCCACATCTGCCATGGGCAGGCCCGTGCGTGTCCCGTCTTACGGAATCACACGCTGACGTGCTCCTGTGGCACGTGGATAAGCGGCCAGCATTGGTGTCCCTGTCACCAGCAGCCTGTGCTCTCAGAGGAGCCCTAGAAGGGATCACCAATGCGAAGACCAACGGCTTACTCACTGCCCGAGTTCCACTGTCCCCCTAAGAAGGCACTGGACTCATCTCCTGCCTTTTCCTCAACCCACCCCAGGTCCCAAGGAGCCCGTTCCTGAACCTTCTTCCATTTAGTTTCTCCTCCATCTGCCACCTAAGGCCCCCCATGACCAAGGATGCTGGGATATCCCACCCATTTCACCAGCCACATTTTTCATTTACTCTGGTCTCCCGTAGCCTCTCTACAACCCCTGTTCCTTTCTCCAGCCAGCCTCTGCTGCACGTTCTCTGAGGCCTCGATTCGCGTGGCCCTGACCTTCTCTGGCTTCCCGCCAAATCGCACAGCAGTGGAGCTCACGCTTCGGGGACCTCTCTGCTCGCTGGTTTGGGGAGGCTTCTGAGGCCTCTGCACTCTCCCCTGCATTTCTCCCCCGGCAGGCAAATGTCCAGAGAGTTTGAAGGTGCCTAGTTCCAAGTGATGCTTGAATTGCCGTAGAGCAATTTTATTTCTAACGCTGCCTACTTGACATTTGTAACCAGACCAAATAAAACATGATCGATAGTTACTGGAGTCTGCCCAGATCCACCGGTGAGCAACCAGTCATTGGCTGAGTGCATCGTACAATCTCCTCCCAACCAGGGTTCTCCCAGCATCTGCCCCTGACTCCTCGCAAGTTAGCGCCATTCTCTGTCCATCTAGAGCCTCTTTTCTTGGTCCTTTCTCCTAAAATTTCCGAATGAAATGGAACTGGGGGCCTACACGCCATCCCATTGGCAACGCTCTCCTCACCAAATTCCCTGCCCTGCCACAGAGCGCAGTGACCCCATTTTACAGATGAGGAAACTGAACCTGCAGTTAGGACACCTGGGTGTGGTCACGGCCGTGCACTGACACTGCAACTCACCTAATCCCCACGGCACGCTACCCCAAGGGCTGGGCCGCTGCGGATGCACAGAAACAAGACTCAGGCTCTGCCGGCCACTTGCCTCCCTGTGTGCCAAGGACAACATCTGCCTCCCTCCGCCCCCTCGGTGAAGCCAACATTTGGGGGAACTCCACCATCTGTTCTTCAAATTCCTATTTTGTATTTTCCCCACATTGAGCTCCTTTTAGACGGCAATTCTTCCCTTTCCATCTGTCAAACTTCCCCCTATCTTCCTACATGTTTTTAAAAGTCCAGGCTCTTCTTGGAAATGTTCCCAGAAAAAGCTAAGGCAGCTTCGTCCACCGCCTCTCTAAGCATAACCAACTGTCTCCTGTCCTCGCCTCCACCCACAAGACACAGCGAGGGACTGATATTGCAAAGGCAGTGTCCTACATGGCAACCGGGAGGGAGGAAAACAAACATCACGATGCCTTCTACGAGCCAGGCTCTGAGAGGCAGGGTAACGTGCTCAAGGTCACACGGTTGGTAAGGGAGAGAGCTAAGCCTGACGCCTGGGGCTGGTTCCCTCCCCAGAGGCAAGATCAGCGTGTGCCGGAGCCAACTGTTCGATGTTCAGGAATTTTGGGGGCTGGCTGATGTCGGGTTGCAGGTTTGAAATCAGCATGGAGGGGGAATATTGACACCACAGAAATTGGCAAATGCTGCAAACTAGAGCTCAACCCCATTCTGCTAAAAGTAGGTTGTTAAAACTTTTTTTTTTTTTTTTGAGAAAGAGTCTCACTCTGTCACCCAGGCTAGAGTGCTATGGCGTCAGCCTAGCTCACTGCAACCTCAAACTCCTGGGCTCAAGGGATCCTCCTGCCTCAGCCTCCTCAGTAGCTGGGACAGCAGGTGTGAGCCACCATGCCTGGCTCTGAATCATTCTTACCATGCCATCTGCTAATTTCTAGTAAGTTTTCAATAACAATGATACCTCCCCTCCACTAAACAGCTACCTCCTTCCTGGGACCCATTCCCCCAGATCTCTGCCCCTCCCCTCCTGTACCTGGGCCCCAGGCTCACCCCAGGGAGCCCTCCCCGTTCTCCTTGCTGCTCTGCTTCCCTTCCGAGCTCTTCCTGGCTTTGTTGTTTCCTCAGTGTGTTTCGCTTTCTAATAACTAGGTAAAACAAAATCTGCTTATTGCCTGTTTCTCTCTACACGAAACAGAAGTTCCACGAAAACAGAGTTTTCTGTCTGTTTTGTTTCTTGTTGTCTCTGTTCCCAGTTCCTAGAACTGTGCTAGGCACATAGTAGGCACATAGTAGGCACAGCTGAGCTCCCCAGCATCATCATCATCATCATCATCATCGCCACCACCGTGGCCCACACTCCCTGCCACACACCCCAGGCCTCTGCCCCTTGGCACTTGGCACTTGCAATTCCACTTCCCAGAAGAGCCCCCCAGATGTCTCCTTTGGGAAAGCTCCTACTCATCCATCAAAACCCAGATCAAATGTTACCTCCTCTGTGATGCCCCAGAAACAGTTAATTACTCCCTCCTCTGTGCTCCCAGAGAACCTGTGCAAACACCTGTTATAGCAGCAGATCGTACACTCCTGAAGGGTGGCTGTCTTTGCACACACATCCCCGGCATGTCTGGCCCAGGGTGGGTGGGGTTTGACAATGGCGGAAAGCGGTTGTCAGAGCCCCGTGAGCGGGACGACTTCTCACCGAGGGCTTAACCGAACAGGCTGAGGCAGGCACCGCGTGGTGGAGCAAGCTCCCCACCCCTACCCCTGCCGATATTCACGCGGAACCATCGGAAAACCCCAGAAGTAAGGAAAGGCGATGAAGCCAAATCTTGATCCACCCGCCGGACCCATTCTCCCACAGACCTCCCTCCATTCCAGCACACCCAGCGAGCGACCACCCTCCCTTCCCGCAGGGCCACAGCCCTCCTGCCGAGTCGTGTTGGTTCACGCTCAGAACAGACCTCAAATCCATGCAATGCGTCCTTTGCCGACACTCCCAACCTGGAGCCCTGCGTCCGGCCCGCCATGGCAGCCTCTGCCGGGTGCTCCTGGCTCAGCCCTCGCTCTCCTCCCTGCACAGCAAGTCTGAGCCTGCAGTTTTCCTGCGTAGCCCTTCTGGCTGCACTTGGGACAAGCCCAAGCATTCGGGGTCTATCGGGCCCTTCCCAATTGGGCCCCTGCCTTCCTCCCCCTCCTCTCCCTCCCCTCTCTCCCCTCCTCCAAGCTCCAGCCATGCTGGGTCCTTTCACTTTCTGGAAGAACCCGGGCCCTTCCTACCTCAGGGCCTTTGTACATGCTGCTCCCATTGCCTAGAAGGCTGCAGCACTTACGCTCAGCCTGAACGGCAGCTCTCTAGAAAGTCTTTCTCTGAGCCCCCGCCTAGAGTTGGCACCCTCTGCCCCCACCTCAGTTATTCTTGGTCCCAGCACTGTGTGTGTCTGCTGCAAAGCATTTATTACACGTCATCTGACTGTCTTTGTGCCGTCTACCCTGAGAGAATGAAGATTCGTGAGGGTGTGGACCACGCCTGTTGTGTTCCCTGTTCCTCAGCACACAGCGTGGTGCTGGCTTAACGCATCTTTGCTGGATAGCAGGCGGTACTAAGTACCCACAATAAGCTAGGCATGGCTGTGAAGGTGTGTGTGTAGCTCACCGGACCTTCACAACAACCCAAAAAAGCAGTTATTACGCCCACTTTACAGATGAGAAAATCCGGTTAGGAAATGAACTCGCCCCATGTCATAAAGTGGACACAGGGTGGCGCTGGGATTTGCACACAGCCCTGTGACTCTTCCTACGACACCAGACTATTTTCCAAACCCCGTCACAGCCCAGAACACCAGCAAAGCCTGAGCAGACACAAGACTCGCACGGCGTAAATGTGACATGTCAGCATTATGTGCTCCCTTTATGTCTATATTTTTATCTTTATTTAAACTTTGAAGACATCAGCCGTAAGGAAGAGCCCGCTGAAATGTCCAAAGGACTCTGGCATAGTAATTGTATGATATGTTATTATTATTTTGCTTAAGTCTGTATCTGTGGGGATGCTGGGGACCCATCCATCTTGCAAGCTAAACGTCGTTCTGTTAACCGAGCGATTGGTGAGGACTAGCGGGTGGGGAGATGGCGCTGGGCAAATCGCTGGACAGCTCGCTATTAACGCGACAGTGATGGTATCAGTGATCTTAGGACCAGGTCCTAGCACTGACGGTACGAAGCGGACAGAAGTCATCACAAAGCCCACGCAAGCAAGGTCGGCTAGCCACGCTCTCACTAGCAGAGCCTGGAGTCCGGTTCAGAAAGAGTGTCTCCAATAAACGCACCACCACCAACACCGGACCCCGTACAAGGCACGTGACATCTGTCCTGTTGTTTCATGCTCATCACTGCACTCCATGGTGGCCACTGATGTCATCCCCATTCTAGAAATGAGAAAACCGAGGAACAGGAAGGCTCAGGGACCGGCCACAGTCAGACCACTGCCAGGCACCAGGGTGTGCGTCGTGCCCAGCTTCCTTGCTGCCACCCTCCAAGCATGCGTGTGGCTGAGAGGCCGTGCTACCGACAGGTCCCTTCCAAGTCCACTAACTTTCTCTCTCCCCTTCCGGTTTCTGACGGGTAAACTGATTTTCTTTAAAGCTTGTACATTTCCTGCAGCGGTTCACGGGAAAAGAGGAGGCAGGCCTCCGCTCGCATAGCACAATGTTCTGGTGACGAGGAGGCACTTGCAGAAGTGAGAGGAAGAGGCCAGGCCCCGCAAGGCAGCCAGTGCTCAGAGATGACCAGCGCCCTTCACTCCCGTAAACCCCGATAACGCTGCAGGCCTCTTCCTCGGCTTGGGGATCCACAACCCGACGGCAAAGATTGTCACTGACCTTTGTTTAGCCCAGCAGTTCCCAAGTGTATTTAACCACAAACCCTGTTTCAGGAAACACCTACTCTGTGCTCCAAACTTGGGGGGATGCTCACCCGACCTCTGGGCACGCAGTGTGACCCCTTGTCCGTGCCAGCTCCCTTCCCCAGGGGTGGTTTTGAGAAAAATAAGCCCTCAGATGGGAGAGAAAGGTGCCCCTCTGCAGAGCCTGCAAATCTGCCCACGAGAGCATCGTTGCCCCGGGCTGGGGAGCAGCAGCCCTGGGGGTCCGAGGGCAGGCGGGGTGCAGGGGCTTCACTGGGCAGGGGGCAGCTCTTGGCACCCGACACTGCCCGGTCACTGGGCTCCTCATCCTCGCACCAGGGGCTGCTGCGTGGGTGGAGGGGTCTCACTTCCACGAGGGCTCCTTCCAGGCTGGATTTGTGGTGCAAGGACGCGGTTTCACAGACATCCCTGGGACGCTGGTCTTGCTGCGGAAGCAATCGTGGGGGCTGTGGCTCCAAGCAGCTGGACCTCCCCCCGCCCCCCGCCCCTGGGCCGCCTGGGGCCTCTTCCTGACAGTGAGGACTGCAGATGCCCGAGAGTGGATGCCAGCCAGCGCCACCCCACTGCCAGCGCCTGCCTAAGGTCCCCAGGTCTCTCCTGCTTCCGTGACAGCACAGCGGCTGCCTCCCGGGTACAGCTCGCGCTTCCTGAAGGCCTGTCCAGCGGTGGGACTGAGGCTCCGGGCCTCAGCTCAGGGCGGGTCACAGGACCCCCTTCCCCTGCATTTAGTCCAAGGGCCCGCAGCCCCTCTCCTTGCCCTTGGGTAGGAGCAGCAGGTCTGTGGCCACCCCCGCTCTGGGACAGACAGGGAAGCCCCGAGGCCCCTTTCCTGCTGGGGTGCTTCCAGAGAGGGCTGTCCTCGCTCAGCAGATGGGACAGGAGGCTTCACCAGATAGCCGAGTTCCCACGGGACGGGTGAGCCTGCTGGCAGCCGCCGGGTGCAGAGCCAGGTCTGCGGGCTCGGGTACCACCGTGGAGCACACCAGCCTGAACAGCTCAGGCCTCTCCGACTGGATTTCTAAGATTAAACTTCATTTTCGCATAAGTGCCCGAGGGGACTGCAGCTTGCAGAGGGCCAGCCAGCTTGGGAAAAGGAAGGAGACAAAAAAAGCCAGAGCTGGGCTGCGCCTGCAGACTCGTTGGCCATGGGGTCCCAGTGGAGAGCCCATGCGGGTGCCCGTGAGCACGGTGGCACTGACGGCTGCTGGGGACTGGAGGTGGCAACCCAGGAGACCAGGAGTCCCCACGGCCAGGAAGAACTGGGCACGGACGGCAGACCCCCGGCCCCAGCCGCCTTGCTACCCTGATCGCACGCGCTCACCACGCCCTCTGCAGTCGGGAACCTCTGGGCTGAGTCCCTTCAGCAACTTCTCTGCTTGAATGTCCCTAGCGACGAGAGACTCACTACCTCCCCAGGCAGTCTGTTCACTGCCGCATGGAATGTCCCTCACCTGTTGAGTGGACAACCGCTCCCTGTGGCTCCCTCACCCCATGCGACGAGTCTTCTTCCCATAACATCCCCCCAAATGTCTCCCCACATGTCGCCGTGTCCAGCCCTTCCCTCCCTGCTGGAGCGCCAGCACGGCTGCTTCCACCAGCTTTGCAGACGGGGCTTCTGCCTGAGCCTCTACACGAGCTTGCTTTGAAGCCAGAGCACCGCGGTTTAATGCCTAAAGCCACTGTGCCTGCCTAAGCGATTCCAACTTGTCACCCGCTATCTCCAGGCCTTGGCTCCCCGTCCTATAGATGTGCCTGGCTGGGGGACCCAGGGCCCTCGCTCTGCTCCGCTCACATGAGCCAAGGGTCGCACACGGGTGCCCGGGGAAACGTCCGTGCCACTCTTGTGTGCGGGGTGGGCCGTGGCGGCACCGTAGGGGCTGGGCGACCCGAGGACTCAGGGTCGGGACGGCGGCGCCCACGGCCCGTGCCAGGCACCGGGAGGCAGCCACAGAGGTCCCAGGTGGAGGGCGGGGCCTGGGGGTGCGGCGGCGGGTGCGGGCACTCACAGGGCAGCGTCTCGGCGCTGTTCTTCTGGATCATTATGCAGAGCTGTAGCACCAGTTGGGGGGCGCTCTCCAGGAAGGTCTCCAGGAGGCGCAGCATGTTGACGTCTGCATATTCGTACATCATAGCCCAGTAGAAGCGTCGCTGGTGTTCCTTCCGCCGCTGGCTCTGAATCCCCAGGTACATGGTGCGGATATACCTGCCGAGAGAGACGGGACAGAGCTCAGACAGCGCGGGCGGCGGTGAGGGCTGCCGGAGGTCCCCTGCTGTCCCCCTAAAGCCAAGAGCCGCCTGTGTGGCACCCCCCACCTGCACTCTGAAGTTCCCAGAGGCTCCGTCAGGGAGGGACGTGGGGGAAGGTTCAGGTGTGCCGGGCCCCGGGCCAGGTACTGCCAGGTGTGCCATCTCGTGGGGTCAACGGCATGCCCCTGGGACAGGTCTGGTTATCAATCATTGAACACGTAGAGAAACTGAGGCTTGAGGTAAAGCAAAGCACCAAATTCTGGTTCTGTTCCAGGTTCTGTCACTTCCCACAAGTTGTGGCCTGGCTCTGGGCCCCTGTCTGTGAATTCACAAGGTCAAGGAACCAGGGACCAGGCTCAGGAAAGGGAGGGAGGCTGTTGTACCTGATCCGTAAAGATACAGGGTCAGTAGAGAGGGAGAGACAGAGAGAGAGGGAGAGATAGAGAGAGAGGAGGGAGATAGACTAAGAGAGACAAAGACAGAGACAGAGAGACACACAGAGATAGACAGGAGGGGAGGAGAAAGAGACAAGAGGGAGGAAGCTGGGAGGAAGGTGAGTGGAGTAGTGTCAAATTTGGGGCCGGAAGGGAAGGGCCTCCTGGGAGAGATGGTGGCAACAGTAACCGCGGGTGAGGGGCCCCGTAAGCAGACATCATCATCAGTAGTTTGAGCGAGGCTGGGGGTGGTCAGACCCTGAATGGAGGGTGGGTGACAGGCCCATTGGTCTGGTGTGATGGCAGCTGGGGCAGGCAGAGCATCAGGGGACAAGGGTGCGCTGGCTGAGGCGTCCAGAACAGCCATGCACCTGGCGGATCAGAGTTGGCCCCTGTGACCCAAAACTCAGCTCTCCCCACATATGGCACCTGCAGCTCACAGTACCACAGGCCATAGACTCATACCAGGAACCAGACCACAAAGCTATACTCTCAGGGGTACACTCAGACCACAAGCTCTGCCTTTTCTAGCCTCACAAGTGGCCCAGCTGCCTGAGAAATGATTATATGGGCAGAACTCAGCCTATCCATCTGGGTCCCAGGCTGGTAATACCAACGCTCAGGTTCACCTAGGTCTGCCCTGCCAGGATTCTACCCGTCTACCCTCCATCTTCCCCAAGCCACGAGCCCCTCTGCCCACAAAGGCCAAGCCAAAGGAAGACAGTGAGCCCAGAACACCCTGACTCAGCTAGATTGAAGCCAGCCTCACATCTCCTCCGTGGGAGCATCCCAGGGTGGGAGTGGGCAAAGCCAGGGCCTCTCCTCCCTGAGCCGATTGGCAAACAGCTGCCGGGGCCTGGCGTGCACCAGGTTGCATCAGACCTGAGTCTGGATAGCAGGCCTCAGGGTCACCAGTGCAGGCAGTGTCCCCACCAGGGCAGGAGCCAAGTCAGGGTGCAGCTCAGGATTCCCGCCCCCTTCTGCCTCCTGCACCTCCCCTTCCAGCCTTAAGTCCTTGAGGCCCCAGCAGACGAGTGACAAGTACTGGTTTGGAACATAATGAGGTCCGGGCTTCATAGGTGAGGACCCTGATGCTAGAGCGTCCCCGGCCTCAGCCACTCAGAGCCTGTGGGGCCAGGACCGGGCCGTGCCCTGACCTCGTTTGCTGCCTACAACTCCCGCAAAGCCCTGCCCCGCTGCAGGAGGCTCCAGGCATCATGAACACACTGCTGCTGCTGTCCCCAGGCTCTGGGGTTCGTCCTCCTCCTCCCAATTTCCCCTGGCTTCCGCCACCTGCCCTCTAACCCCTGTGCCGGGACACCCCCCTCCGCCCCGGAGGATCTGAGTTTCCTGCGTGTAAAACCCAGAGTTAGTCTGGGTGACTCGGAGGCCACCCTGCCAGCTGCCCCTCGCTGCTGGGCCTCTGGTCCCTTCCGCAGAGACAGCCTCAGCCCGTGGCCGCACGGTGGCGCCAGACCCCAAGCATCGCCGGAGGCTGCTCGCGTGATCTCATGCCTGCAGGCCTGCCCCTCCTGCGACAATGGGGGTGCAGGCCCAGAGGTGCCAGTTTGGAGAGGAAAGCGGCAGACACGGGACCGGCTGCTGCTCCTCCAAAGCCCACCCCTTCTCCCCGCCCCCGGCAGGTTCTGGGAAGCTCACCTCCCCCAGGAAGGCAGCTCCGGAGAGGAGACACCCATCCCTCTCCTCCTGGCTTTGCTTCCACTGTTTGTGTCACCTGCTGTCACGCCAGCCTTCCCTCGGGAGCACAGGGTCACGCAATGCCCGAGGCCGTGTGTGCTCTCCCAGAGAGCTGGGTCTGGCCTGTGGTCTGCACGACTGCATGACCTTGAGCAAGTCACCTCTGAGGCTGGGTGTCCACCCGCACAGGAGGGTCTGCAGGCTCCCACCAGCATCTCATAATTTCGTCCCTCTTTACATGAGTGGCTTCACAGAGCACAAGGGACGGCCTGGCATCTTCACAAACACTAACGCCTAAGGTCTGTGTGGCACTCACACGTGCCGGGCGCCGGTCTGCCCACGACAGCCCCGTGAGTAGGTGCAGTACCGGCCTCACTGTGCAGACAGCAGACAGAAGCCAGGGGTCGGGGGGCACGTCCCTCACTCTGCCCAGCTGCACGAGGGGCTGAGCAGCCTGGCGTCGGGGCCTGTGTGCTCCGCTCCTGCCCACTCATCTCTCGGAGGTGGAGTGTTTGTCCCCCACCTCTGAGCTCCGTCCAACTTGCACAGCAGTGGAAAAGCACAGTCTGCCCCAAATACCCGGGCTCCCTTCCAGTTCTGCCACATGGCTGTGTTACCTTGGGGGACATCCCCTAACCTCTCTGAGCCTTAGTGTCCTTATCCATACAATGCCAAGTCCAGAGTGGGGCCCAGCACATGCCGGACAAATGAATGCATGCAACTGCGCCCCCTCGGGGGGTCACGGGGGCCTCAAATAAGGCAATGCCTGTGAGGACAGGCCGGGGACCAGAAGCCGCTACACAGATGGCAGCTGTCACCGCTCCCTGTGGTGCCGTCCTCCTGTGTCGCCTTCAGTCCGCTCTGCTTATGTCCTCCCAGTTCCATCTCCTCCCCTTACTGTGTAAGCCGTGGGATTGTTTAAAGCTCTTCATCCCTGCCTCCAGCAGGACTCTCTAGTCCTCTGAGCGTGTTTTCATTTTTATATCAGCACTTTGAGGGAGACACAGTTATCATCTTCTATTTCCTGTTAGCTTATCTGAGGTTCAGAGAGGCTAAGTGACTTCCCCAAAGCCACACAGTCAGCCGTGGTTCAGGCCCAAACGATGCTGCCCCGTGGGAGTTCACCATGGCTCTGCCCAGGACTGGCTGGGGCAGAAAATAAGTGATTTCTGCAAGGGGCAGGAGGCTTATATGGGCCTACAGTCCCCAGTGGCTTCTTACGACACTCTCAGAAACAGCGTGTTGAAACCTCTGACTGCAGAGAACAACCCACACTCAAAGCCCTAAACAGGGGTGAGTCCAGGTTTGGTGGGCCCTGAGCTTAGAGAACCCCTTTTTAAAAAAAATAGTACTTCTGTGCATGCTATCTGCGGGATGGGCACGCTTCCAGCTCTGACTCAGGCAGTACAAAGGCAATTTATGTAACCAAAGCATTTGTACCCCCATAATACTCTGAAATAAAAAAATAAAAAATAAAAAAATAGTACATTCTATCAAACTCTTAAAGTTGAAACAGCACCAACTCTACACACTCTTTTCTGGAAAATGAAAAGGAAGGGATGCTTGCCCATTCATTTTATGAGGCCAGCGTTACTCTGATACTAAAGCCAGATAAACGTGGTCCAAGAAAATACAACTACAGACAATACCTGTCATAAGCACAGATGTAAAAATTCTCAGCAAAATATTAGCACATCAAATCCAGTAATATATAGAAAGAATGATGCACCAGAGCCAACTGGGGTTTATCTTGGGGTAATTAATCAATGTAATCTATGACATTAATAATACCACATCACATCAATTGATACAGAAAAAAGAATGAAACAATTTGATGCCTATTCAGGATAAAAAAAAAACTCTCAGAAAACTAGAAATAGAAGGCAACTTCCTTAACCTGATGTGGCTGAAGGACATTCACAAAAACCCACAGTTAATATCATACTTGATGATAAAAGACTGAGTGCTTTTGTCTTAAGATCAGAAACAAGGCTATGATTGTTGACTCTCCCCACCCCTTCAGCATCATACTAGAAATCTTGGCTGGTGCAATAAGGCAGGAAAAAGAAACAAATACAGAAAATATAAATACACGGCAAAGGAAGAAGTAAACCTGTTCCTATTTGTAAATGATGTGATTGTCTAGATTGAAAATCCTAAGGAATCCACAAAAAATCTCATGGAGCTAATTAGTAAATTTAGCAAAGTCTCACCATACAGGGTCAGTATATAAAAATCAATTGCATTGCTATAAACTTTAATGAATAATTGAAAATTAAAATGTTTAAAAATATATATCATTTAAATTAGTTCCAAAAAATAAAGTTCTTAGATATAAATCAAATGACCCCCTGAGTGGCAGGGCAAACCCTGGTGGAAGGCTGAGTTCTACAGAGGATGTCCCTCACTTTAGCTCTTCACAGGTACCTGCAGACGGCTGTCCTGGGAACAGAGTCGGTACAAAACCGCACAATGTAGCTCCCGCCCTCCTCTTGGGGCTCCCAGGGTCTTGCCAGCCGTGGGCTTCCCACCCCCAAGGAGCCTGTGTTGGTCAGCGGCAGTGTCATGTACCCAGGACACAGGGAACTTGTACCCAGGACACAGGGAACTTGTACACAGTGAGCAACAGGCCATGCCTTGAGATATCACAGGCTTCCCCATTGCAATGAGCCAGCGAGCCTATTGCCAGCAAACTGCTCTGTCCCCCAGCTGGCTGGGGCCCCAGACTCACTGATTCTCTCCAACAGAAATCTGCCGGAAGGGCAGCCTCTTCCCTTGCACTATTCCATGCCATCAGTTCCCAGCTGATGGGGTCCTTCTGGCCCTGGACCACCAGGCAATTGGCTCTGTAGGAACGGGAGGCTGTGGCTGGGGCCATGTGAGGATGCAGCTCTGGTCCCAGCTGCCACAGTGACTGGGCCTCGCAGACACCCAGGGAGGAGGTGAGGGGGGCTCGGTGGCTGCCAGGGGTACCTCAGCGGGGAGGGGTCTGGGGAGGGGGCCTTTCCTCCCTGCCTCATGACACGGGGACCCCTCCCTGGACAATCAAACACAGAAACAAAACTACTGGGGCTGTCAAATACTCACAGCTCACAGAGGACGGGGTTGGACCCACTGACCTGGCAGGAGCTCTCTCAGCTCCAGCAGTTTGTCGCACACACGGGGCAGTGCACCCATCGCCAAGGCCAAGTCCCACCTTCAGAATCCCTCAAAGCCACCCTAAATGCAAGGTCTGGGTGGCTGGAGAGGCCCTCCAAGCCTGCACAGCTGGGAATAGTGCACCAGGGCAGCCCCGACGGGGGCCACAGCCTCCCATTCACAGGCTCTGAGCATGAAAACGGGCTCCAGAACCTTCTCCAGCCTGGCTGGCCCTGGAAAACCCCCTACGTCCCCCCACACGCACTCCAGCTGCACAGAGGAAAGGTGGAGGAGCCGCCGCCAGCTCAGCCCCCGAGCGCAGCACATCAAACCGGGGCTATTTTTAGCCTTCTCTCCAGCGTCCCTGACATCAGCTGAGCGATGGTGGCAGGCTCGGGGCGCACATCTGAGAGAGCACGCGTGAAATGGCATTTCTCTCCAGGGGCCCAGGGGAAATGGCAGGGAGGCACCCTAAGCTTCAGGGAACAGGGGCGGCTGCAGGAGGTGTGGCCAAGTAGTCTTCCCGGATGGTTGTCGGGGCAAGATTGTGGGTGGCCCGAGCCCTGGCCTGGGACCAGACCTCCCTGAGTGTCCCAGGGCCCCACCCCAAGCCCCAGCCTCACTTCCCCACCAGCGTCGGGCCGGGCTGCTGCTGCTGTCTCCAAGATGTTGCAAAAAACTTGAACGAAGAGATCAACACGGCTCGGCAAACCCATGTGTTGGAGAAATGCCTTTTGTTCCCTAGTATAAAAGCTCCTGAAGGACAGAGACCAAGTTTTGGGATTTTTGTTTATCTTTCTATTAGTATCTCTGATGCAAGGTACATGAGCTGCTACTTATTAGGCATTCGATGTTCATCTGATGAATACATGAACACATTGGGCAACCTGTTAATAAAATCCTTGAACTCTAGAAGGTTCATATGTCTCTATTCCGAGCTCCCAGGGCAGGGGTGACCAAAGCCTCCCCCTGCCCCAGGCTCTGGCCCAGCCCACGTCTCTGCCGGGCACCTGAGAGCCGGATGGTGCCCGAGTGGCTCGAGGAGCCTGTGCTGTGCTCCCTCTCCCTCCTCTCTTGCCCGTAAGCCTCAGCCCCAGCCCAGCCTCGGCCCCCAGCCCTGCAGGAACGCAGTGACTGCCTCCAATCCCTCCCTCAGCCAGCACATGCGCCTTCCAACCAGGCAAGACACACCCATTGCTGGTTGTCACCGCTGCCGTGCCTACAATGGGAAAGGCCACCTCACCCTCACCCAAATCAGAGCTAAAGTCTCCTTCCAACAGGCTTCTGGTGACATCACTGCAGCAACTCTGTGTGTGTTTATCATTCAGGGTCTCAAACTAGGAACCCACAGGACAGCCACCGATGGACTTGACCCTGGCCTCCAGGGCTTCCTGCCGGGGGCTGCTGCCATCTGTCCTGGCAGTGTGGCCGTGGGGAAGTTCCTCCCCTGTGTTTCCTTCTCAGTGAGATGGGCAGTTAGGACCAGGTGAGCTCTCAGCCCTGGCTCTGCACTGACTCTGCAGACCCCGGAGGGCCTGCTCTGCTGCCCAGAGATCTTTGCAGCTCAGCGGCCACCGGCAGGACCCAGCCTACCCCGCCAGGGGCACAGCCGAGCCCCAGCCCAGCCCTGGTCTGGGAAGCCAGACAGGTGCATGCGTGCTGCTGCCTGGGGCCTTCCTGGGACACAGGCTAAAGACAGAAATAGAAGGTGGCATTTAGTGGAGTTTGCACAGCCCCAGCCTGGGTGGCCAGTGACATTTCCACAGCTTGGAGCCCACATCGCCAGGTGCCCAGGGTGGCCCGGCTCCCCGGGAGGCTCCCCAGAGTCAGACGCAGGGTGGCACAAGGGCCACGGCCTCTGCAGAGTGAGCCCCATGTCCCGCTGCTCTCCCGGCAGCGTCTCCGTTTGCTTCTGGAGACCCCGGAGAAGGCGGGACAAGCCCTGGGCTGAGCGCCTGGCCCAGGGCTGCGTCTGCAGTGGCAGCCCCAGGGCCTGGGACAAATCACCCTCCACACCCGACCCCAGCCTCCCTGCCGGTGAAACGGAGAGCTGAATGATCAGTTGTGAGTCCCTCCGCATCACGAGTCCTACGGGGCAGTCCACAGACCCTGTCACTGCTCTGCCGCCTGCGGGGACAAGGGCCGATTGTGGTGACCAGCTCTGCCTCCAACCCCGGTGGCAGCGGTGCCCTGGATGAGGTCCCAAGGGCCCTAGGCCAGCTCTACCCTGGGCCGGGGCTGGGAAGCGGTGTCCCCAGGGGCTCAGGTCCCTGCCGGGTTGCCGGGCAGGCAGACACAGGGAACAGAAGTGAAGCATCCCTTGCGGAGCCCATCCCACCAGCCCCACGGCACATGAGGGTAAGAAAAATAACAAAGAATACAATTATATATGGTCCCCAATGTCTGATAGTTCAACCCCCGATTTTTTGACTTAAGGGTGGGTTTATCGGGAAGTAACCTCACTGTAAATCAGGCAGCCGCTCATGACTTACAACAGGGTTACGGTTTCCACTGAATGTGTGTCGCTTTGGCATCATCATAAAATCAAAAAATTGTAAATTTAATCATCAAAAGTCGGGGACCATCTGCTGTGCCGCTGGCATCAGATGCACGTTTGACACTTGGTGGGTTCGTGGCACGTGGCCCTACGCGGCATCCGGTGTGCTTGGTCTCTCTCTTCCCGTGCCCTGTCCTCTCCCCTGACCGCCTCACAGACACCTGTAACCCCCTTCCCTTGTCACCCGAAGGTCCCCGCAAGGTGGTCTCTGACTCTGCCCCGTGCAGGGTGGAGAGCAGGGTCCAGCAGCCGCAGAGCGAGGGCTGGAAGTGCCGTGACCAGCCCTGGCCCCTGTCTCCTCCCCAGGACTCTGAGCTCTGGCTCCTGCAGCCGGGAGGGCACAACCGTTCAGAGGACAGTCACCTGAGAGGAGTGTGTCAGGCACGGAGCTGGGCTGGGCCCTGCCCGGAAGGAGCTCCAGGCCAGCGGGTGACACCACCAGTGCCCCGACAGGCGCCGAACGCAGCACGTCTGCTGTTATCCCCACGTTACAGATGAGGAAACTGAGGCAAGCAGTGTTAGGTAACTCATCTAAGGGCACAAAGCCAAGGAACACGCTGTCCCTCAAAGCATGAGTGGCTCAGAGCACAGAGGAGGGAGCTCTAACCCCTTCCCCTCCTGCCACCTGGCACAGCCTGCCCAGTGGGGGCCCCCTGCTCCCCAGTGCCTGCTGCAGCCAGCCTGGCACGGGCACCTCCCTGCCTGGGCCAAGCGCAGAAGGGCCGCAGCTCCCCGGCTCCCCGGGCAGAGCGGCACAAGCTCCTTCCAGAAGCAGGCTGGGAGCAGAGAGCACACGCCCGGGGCCAGAAGCCCTGGGTGGGGACCACGGGTCCAGGTCCTTTCTGTCATCCCCACTGAGCAGCACTGGGATGGCAAGAGTCACATCAACACCTCAAGCCTCCATCGCCTCACCTGTAAAATGGTACGGTCACCAACAGGAAGGACAATGAGAGGGGACCGCAGGACAGATGGACAGTCTGCCCGCCAGGAGTCCCCGACGTGCTGCTCTGAGCCCCAGTCCCACTCCTTGCAGGGTGACCCAACCCCTCCCGGCCACCCAGTGCCACTGCAGCGGGAGGACAGGGCTCGCCAGGGGTCAGGGGGCTCTCCCTCCCTCCTCTGAACAAGCCACACCCAGGACTGGGGACTCCACGCAGATGCAGTTGGTTTTGGTCCAAGAACTTGCACTAAACCACATTAGGAGCCAACAAATGAACCTAATCTCTAAATGACACTGAACCAAAGTGTTAAAAAAAAAAAAAAAAAAACAACTTAGTGAACTGTCGTTAGGTTTGTAGGTAAACTCTGACGTTTTCTAAATCTACTGAACTGAAAGGAAAAGAAGAAACCCTTGTGACTAGGAGGGTGTGTTGGCCTAGTTTTGTGCTGTGTAACCTTGGGTAAGTCACTTGCCCTCTCTGGGCCTCAGTTTCCCTCATTCGTCTCAGGTTAGAAAATCTGCTGTTCTTTATCTAACTGCTGAATTCTCAAAACAGTCTCCGAGCGGACTCTACAGGCTCTTCCACGAGGTTCCAGTGCCCGCCTGGATGACGACCAAGCCAAGTCACCTGAAAAGGAATGTTCTATAAGTGCCATCTGTGCGGAGCGCGGGGAACAGAGGACCGGGCGCTGGAACTCGGGGGCCCTGCTGGCTCCTTGGAGCCGCCACTAATGTAATTATGGGATTAGGACGTTCATCCTGGGTTTCACTGTGCTTCATTTGGCTAAATCGAAAGTGACAATGGGCTGCCTGGTGGGTGCTGCCGTTCTCCCCGAGGGCCCACGTCCAGTGACTCCAGGCAGGGTCGTCCTGACGGCTGGACGCCCCCCGGCAAGGCGTGCAGTCACCTCTTGGGACACAGCATGCGGACACCAGTCAGGGCAGAAGTCAGAGAGGCGGGGGGGTGGGAACGCCTGTGACCCCCCCCCCCATGCCGACACTCTCCTTTCGCAGGCGAGGAAACAGGTCAAGAGCCCGGACTCAGCCGGGGTCCCCGTGGGCACGAGGGGACCGCATTTTCTCATCTTTAAAACGGAGCTGCTCACTCCCCCTTTTCTGTCCTGTTAGAGGAACCTGTGAACCCATCGTTTGATGAGAAAGTCCAACCCAGGTTCCGAGAGCCTCCGAGAGAGGAAACGGACAGATCAGAAGTGTTGGGAACCAGCGTTGCCATCGCAACTGTCCCCGGGCTCTGGGGGAGCAGCAGCAAGGCCTGGAGTGATGCTGCTGCTGTGGGGAGTGGTCTCATCCTTCGTGCGGAAGCTACCTCTGCATTTCAACAGGGAGGCATCGAGCCTGAGAACAGGCCAGCCCACCTGCAGACTGCGGACCCCTTCAGGGCACCTGCGACCCCTTGGTGGTGACACTCTGGGCTTTGACCGCCCTCCTGGGTCGCTCCGGGCGTCTGTGTGCTGTGCTAATCTCTCCCTGGACATGAGCTCACGCAGAGATAATGACGGTTCATGTGGCTTTCCCCAAACCCCCCACATGGCAGATGCCTCCTCCCGGTCACAGGGTCTTTCCAGGGCCCCCCACCCCACTCTACAGCGAGGCTGGCCTGGAGACCACACAAGTGGAGGAGGAACGAGTGCCCTGTGCTCACAGCGGAGAGAGGGGACGCTGGTTCTCTGCGACCCTGGAGGGCGCGGAGGGGCGATGGGTGGGTGTTACAGGGATACAGGCTTTGCCCAGCATCTTAATCAGCTCTGGCTGCTCTAACAGAACACCATGGTCTGGGTGGCTTAAGCGACAGGCAGCTATTTCTCCCAACCCTGCAGTCGGAGAAGTCCAAGATCAAGCTGCTAACAGATTTGGTTAGGGGCGAGGGACCTCTTCCTCTTTGCAGGCGGCCACCTTCTTGCCATGTCCTCACGTGATGGAGGGAGAACCAACTTCCTGGTGTCCCCTGCTCTTCTGGTAAGGACACTAATCCCGTCACTGGGGCACCACCCTCATGACCTCATCTAAACCCATCACTTCCCCAAAGCCCCACCTCCCAATGCCATCCCAGTGGGGGTTGGGGCTTCAACACAGGAACCTCAGGGGACACAAACATTAGTCCGTAACACCCAGCATCAGAGAAGACGGGGGAAGAGACACAGGATGACCGTCCATGGAAGGGACACGACTGGGCTCTTTCCCCTGTTCTGGTGGCAGCGACGCTCTGGGAGGAACCTGAGAATGGGTGGGAGATGGTTCTCGACGGCTCTTTCCAAACCTAAGCTTCTGAAACCAGAGCTGGAAGTGGGGTGAGGCGATGAGGTGCCCAAGGTGCAGACTCTAAGGTGGTGCTCGCTCTTGGGGTCCCCCCTGGGCCCCTTAAAATCCACATAGCACCTTGCTTGTCTCACCCTACCCCACCCTGCCCATCTCTGCCTTTAGCCTGCCCCGTCAAAGCTGCCATCAGGGAAGCACACGGAGGTCTTCCCCTCGGCAGCCGGGGTCAGGTACAGCAGGTAGACGGAGGTACAGCAGGTGGGCGCAGGTACGGTCTCCTCCAGGACGTCCAGGGAGCCCTCCAGGCCCGTTAACCCACACACCTCAGGCGTCACCACGGCATTCCCCTGGGCAGACTGCCCCAGTCTGGGTTGTGCGTGTGTGTGTGTGTGTGCGTGTGTGTGTGTGTGTGTGCGCGCGCGCGCGCGTGTGCGTGTGAGATGCATGAGCTCCCCAAAGGCGAGAAGGAAAATGATTAAAGCAAGAGCGAGAGCCAGGCCTTTCCTTTGATCAGGAAGTCTTCCGCACCACCGCGAGAGAGGAAGAAAATGAAAACTCATCGAATTTCCACCCCGGGTCAGCCCGGCTGCCACTCCTGCGTGTCATCTTGTTTGATCCTGAAGGCAGCCGGGCCCCGGAGGTGTCACTCCCAATTTATAGATAAGGAAACAGACAAAAGATGTGCCCAAGGTCACAGAGGACCAGAGCCTCAGGTCTGACACCGAGGCCTGACAGCCTCACAGCGCCCAGGCCGACTTCTCATGCCCTCTCTCGCCCGCAGCCGCTCACCATTCCTGCCTCAACACACGCGGGGGTAGCCTGCGTTCCAGCGGGAGCACGGAAGTAAAAAGTCAACAAAGACACAAGTAAACGGACAGTAAGAGCTTTCGAGAAAAGGAGCCGTGAGAGAGAGGGAGCCCGGGTTAAACAGGCCAGAACTGGGCCAGGAGGAAGCAGTGTGGAGTGAGGACACGGTGCCCGGCAGGGGCCCAGGAGCAGGGGAGAGTGAGGAGAGCACAGGCGGAGGGGAGGGCAGGGAGCTGACCAAGCCCAGCAGAAGCTGGGATTTTTCTATTAATCAGCACAAACGGAAGCCACCGATAAGATTTAAATGGCGAAGCAGCAAGATCTAATTTGCCAATTAAGAAGATCACTCTGCCTCTGGTGCGTCGACCAGCCCGGATGCTGGAGGCCGAGTGGCGGCCAACTGCCTATTGGCAACGTTCCAGGCAAGAGGAGGTGGTGGCCTGAGTGACAGTGGGAGCCGTGAGTCCAGAGACGCCGATGGCTCTGCCTTCCGGAAAGAGCTCACCGTGACTCCCCAACCGGCCGCCCATGGGCTGCTGTCGGGTGGGCTCGCTGCAGGCCAGAGACCAGACACGGCCCCGGCTTGTGGCTGAGCAGACAGCACACGTCTGGTGAGGGATACAATCCAAAGAGAAACTCAGGATTGTCCCTTTGGGCAGAGCCTCTGTCTTGTGGCCCCACCCAGATGGGTGACAAAAGGGAAGCTGGGAATTTTCTAAGGACAAAAGGAAGCCAGTGTCTATAAGAGTCTTTCCAACAGGTGTCGGGCAGATGCGAGGGGGAGGAGGGATGGGTATATTCACACCTAATGGCTGCCGTGTGCACTGTCTGGGGGATGCACACTCTTGAAGCTCTGACTCGGGTGGGCCAAAGGCAATATACGTAACCTAAACATTTGTAGCCCCATAATATGCTGAAATAAAAAAAATAACATGGAAAAAAAAAAAAGAAGCCACGGATACCATTTAAACAGCACTCCCTCAGCCCCATCCCAGTAAAACCACGGGGGTCTGAGAGGATGGGGACCGCAGCCTCGGGCGGGCTGGAAGCACAGGACTGTGAACTTGGGTTTGCTCCTTCCTTCCACCTCTTTAATTTGGGGCCTCCGCTACTTCATCTGCCCACAATCCACACCCCCATTCTCACTCTGGGCGGAGCCGTCCTGCCTTCCCAGGGGAAGTTGCCAGAAGGGAGGGAGGCCGATGAGTGGCTGGTCCTTCAACCACGCTGAGGGCCCCAGGAATCATTATTTCACTGACAATAAAATGGGGGCACTTACTATTCATCCGGCACAAATGCGCGGCTAATTACACACCACCGTCCTTAGAGTAAAAGCTCCCCCTTTTATTGAGGGGGAGGGCGCCGAGCACCTTCTCCACTTAGAGCGCGGTCTGACTGTGCGCCGTTCTCCCGAGTACAATGCAGAGAGTCTTGGCCTAATCGCGATCCAGCGGGGGTGCCCGAGCGGGCGGGGGTGGCCCCTCCTGACAGCACAGGGGAGACTTATTTTCAATCTTTTTTAAGAAGTAAGAAAACGCAAACCGTAAGTGGGCTTAAATGCTTTTTGCCCAAGCATGATATTATCATACAATAGAGGGGTTATTAAGTCACATAAGAAAATGCCCCTCCAATTGTACTGCATTTCTGGGGCCCCCGACTTGCAGGCCCGAGGATGGGGAGTTGGGCTGTGGGGAACCCCAAGAGGGAAACCCCCTGGCGCCCTGAGAAGTGGGACTTGACTCCCTTCTTCCCAGAGCTGCAGCCCAGGGAGGATTTTCTCTAGAAGGCACAAGAGTATTTTTGTTTATTTATGATGTTTTACATCTTTTGCAACTGGGAAGGGGACTGTGGTTCAATGCCTCTTATCTCCTCTGCTCCATTTTTAGATGGATATTCTGTTCATCTGGTTTTGAAGCTGGGTAGGATCTCAGTTTTGGTCCCTGTACGAATTTCCAAGTAGCGACTGTCCTTTGACCCTGTTCTTTGATCCTCTCTGGTCCCCGGGCTCCCACCCTGGACCCTACAGTCAGTAAGTAGACTGGACACCCAACACAGCCACCAGACCAACACAGCCTGCTCCTCCTCTGCTCAGCCCCTCTGGGGGCAGCCGGCTCCTGCAGAGTCCCAGCCGCAGTCCTGACAAAGGCCCCCAAGCCGCTTCCTCCCTCCAACATGGCCTGGGTCTGTGCCGACTGCATTCTGACTCAGTTTCCCCAACCAGCACTCCAGGACCCTGTAAAACCTAGAGCCCACAATACCTTGCACATATTTTTTTCCAGCCCTCTTTCACAGGGAGGGGCAAACTCTACTGTTTCTATCACCTTCCCTTCCCTCTTTCTTAACGGGACTGGCCAAGGACCCCCGGGGCTGGACGCCCCCACGAGCCTGCTTGTTGGGCTCCCAGCTGTCCTCTTAGGAAACCACAGTGCTGAGGCCCCGGGACCTGCACACCAGCAAGCCCTGGTCTTGAAGATGGTGGGTCCCTGGGTCCTGTAGACACAGTATCCACCCTAATCCCCATTCTGAGAAAGCCCACGGTGGCTCCTGAGTGTGACAAGCACACCAGCACGCTCACTGCAGAGACAATGCAGCAACCGTGGGAGGCTAAACTTGCCCAGAGCACCGTGGGCCCTGGGGGCTCTGGGGTCCCAGGGACTGTCCCATACAAGGCGTGGCCCGGAGGTGGCCGTCTGGCTGGCTTGCTGTTGCCCGCCGCACGTGGCACGGAGCCCGGCACACACAACCACTTGCTGCCCGAATGCAGGGAGGAGGGATCCCAGAACATTCCCGGTCGTTTCACACGATAAGCTCAGGCACGCAGGGGCCCCGTGGGAGCGGTTCCAGATCACTCCCTTTCCGGAAGGAAAACCAAGACAGCAAACAACTCACTCGAGGCTTGAGAGCGCTCGGTGCCTGCCAGAGCCCTCTCTCCCTCTCTGGCAGCTGCAGCGTGTTGCCGGGGCAACAGACGGCTGTCAGACGGGATTTGGCAATTTAACTCTTACTCCGCACAAAACACGGAAGTGAGAACGATCGGACAGATGTTCTTGCCTCCGACAGTTCACGCGACGGAGAGAAGCTATCTGTGCATCTGGTCTGGGCTGAGTCCGCACCATACCTGTCTCACGCCCAGCAGGTGTGGGCCACCCGGTCCCCTGGGAACCAAAGGATGGTCTTCAGCATCCCAAACACTAAGCTTCCTCTGGGGTACCAAGCTCACCTAGAAATCTGTCAGGAATGCAAGTTCTCAGGCCCTGTCCTCAGACCTTCAGGATAGGATGGGCCCCAGGAATCTGAGTTTACCAAGCCCTCCAGGGCATTCGGATGCACGCTGCCGTTGGAGAAGCAGTTTAAAATGTGGCTGCCTGCCAGAGTCACCTGATGGCACTCGGCCTTCAGACCTCAGCATTCTGCAGGCTCCCAGGGGAGCACAGGGTGCAGCCGTGCTGGGCACCACTGGCCAGAGCCTCACATCTCCTCAGTCTGCATTCCAGCGAGGCCCCTCAGGGACGAGGATGCAGAAGAAAGTTTCAGATCCACTGATCTAGAGACCCCTCCTGCCCATACTTCCTGGTAGTACAACCTATGAGCAAAGCATGCATCTTCTCTGAGACTCAGTTTACCAACCTGTGAAATAGGCTTACCGTGTGAACTAGATAATGATGCATCCTCCTGCAAGGGGTTCCCCTAAGTTTAGGGGCCCCTGGGCACCAGACCCCAATCTGAGAAGGAAGGAGGGCATGATTAGCTGAGCCTCCGTGTGCACCAGGCAGACTTGCCCATACGCTCTTTCAGTCAGTCTTCCCAACTGTCCTCCAAAACCTATTTTATCCCCATTTTATAGATGAGAAAACTGAGGCCCAGGAAAGGCGTAAGGTTACTCCTATTTCTTGAGTGTCCACTTCTTGTTAGCACCCTGCCTATGTGCTTTCCAAACGTTATCTAATTTTTATGGACATTATTATCCTTTTTTTTTTACAAGTAGGAAATTGAGGTTCCGAGAGGCTAAGCCATTTGCTTAAGATCACACAGCAAATGAACGATAAAGCCAGATTCAAACACATGTTTTTCCAGCTGCCCAGTTATCTTCTCATCACCTCCCAGGTGCTCTGGGCAGAGGCGAGAGGGAGGGAGGGAGGGAGGCAGGGGTGAGTGCTCCGGAGGGTCTGGCAGCTCACTCCTGCGGCTCAGCAGACGCCAGTGGACCCCGACAGGTTGGTGGGAAGAGAAGGTTACACTGCACGTTTCCAGCACTAATGAATAAGCCGGGAATGAGAGCAAAACACCTCCCCTTGGGAGTGGAGAGGGAGCACAGCCTGAGTGGGAGGACTTTGGCTGACGGGAGGACAGAGAGGCGAGGGCCTCAGCCGCTGTCACACAATGGGACCAATGCAGGCCAATTCCTCCTGAGTTTCCTTTCAAACCAGTGAGTGGGCAACAGAGTTGCGACCACCAGCTCAGAGGGAGGCAGGTGCTCCCTCGCAGGGCTCGGGTCCTCCGCCCCAGTCCTAATCCCGGACTCCAGTCCCTGGGCGGCTCAGCCACATGCTAGGCCGTCTCTTTCTGCAGGGACAGTGATTTTTTATTTCATCCACCCCCCAGCCTTGGTGGGGGACAGCGTGACAGTGAGGGCCTGGGTGGACATGCAGGTCACCTGAAAGACTCAGCTCAGGCTGGGCGTGGTGGCTCACACCTGTAATCCTAGCATTCTGGGAGGCCAAAGCAGGAGGATCGTTTGAGGTCAGAAGTTTGAAACCAGTCTGAGCAAGAGTGAGACCCTGGCTCTACTAAAAATAGAAAAATTAGCCGGGCGTGGTGGTGTACACCTGTAGTCCCAGCTACTCGGGAGGCTGAGGCAGGAGGATCGCTTGAGCCCAGGAGCTGGAGGTTGCAGTGAGCTAGGCTGATGCCACGGCACTCTAGCCTGGGTGGCAGAGCGAGACTGTCTCCAAAAAGAAAAAGAAGAACTTCAGTAACCAAAAAGGAAGAAAAAAAACCTCTCAGCTCTGTCCTCATTCATGCCTCTCCCTCTTGCCAAGAGATGCTGCCCCAGTAAGATTCCGTCTCTCCTCCAGGAGCTGCTTCCGCGGGAAGAGGAGCCGCCCCGGCAGGTGTTGGAGGAAAGGGCAGGGGACGCGGGTCGGAGCACCTGGGCTCCCCGGGGGAGCACTGCAGTTAGTGCTCCGTGTGCACAGACAGCCTCAGCGGGGGGATGAAGACATTCTGGGGAGGGATGGTGGTGGCTGCAGGATGACGCGGATGTACTTAGTGCCGCTGACTGTACACTTACGAATGGTTAAAATGGTACATTTTATGTGACGTATATTTTACCACAATTCTAAAAAAAGAACAGCTGGGTTCAAATCCCAGCTCGGCCCCTGGCTGGCACGTGACCTTGGGGACTGCTCAGCCTCCCCGGGGGCTCCGATTCCTTGCAGCTGTGCAGCTCCTGCGCCCCCAGGACCAGGGACAGAGGGGAACCGGTGCCCTCCTGCCCAAACGGCCCCTTGGCTGCCTGGGCAGAGGACGCTGGCGGGGGGGGGCGGGTGATGCCACCCAGGCTGCTCCCATCCCCCAGCCCTGAGGGGGCTGGAGCTGCTTCCCCCAGCAAAGAGCACAGCGGTCGAGGCCGACGGCTGCCCACGAAGCCAAGCAGCTCTGGCAAAGTCCCCAGCGCTCCAGAAAAGCAGGTGCAAGTGAAGCCGCCATGCAAAGCAAACAACAGCCGAGAGATGCCTTTCAAACCTTTGTCCCCTGAGTGGGCCCGAGCCGTGCAATCTCCGCCACGGGAGTGTTCCCGCACCCTCGCCCACAGCCTGCGCTGGGCACGCGGCTGAAAGGAGACAAATTATCCCTCTGCCGGCCCACGCGGCAGCACGACACGCGCTCTCGTGGACCCGTGTGACTCCTCCGTGGGCTGGGGGACAGGGAAGGATCCACTCTGGAGAGTTTCCAGTAAAAGGGAAGCAAAGCCCCCCTGCAGCAACGCTGGCCGGAGCCGGGAGCCAGGATTGAAACGCTGTCAGGTGTCCGCCGTGTGCTAAACATGGGCACAGGGGGCGAAAGGAGACAGCTGTGACCTCAACAGTTCAGAGCCCACAGTCTCCAGGAGGAGCGACAAGGCGGCCACAATGTCTCTTTCCTGAATGGATGAAAGTCACAGAGCCATGGAAGTGGCTTAGCGGCTTCCTTGTTTCTCAGCCGGCTCACTCGCTATTGTCTCATTCTTTGTCTTGGTTTCTGTCTCTACCTCCATCTCTCTCCCGGAGCAGGCTGCCTGGGAGGATTTGGTTTTCATTCCTTCAAAACTGAAATGGCCTCCCTGGCTGCCGGAGCCTCAGTTTACCTGCAGGCTGCTCAGCTGGACCCAGACCCGCTACGCGGATGCAGGAGGTGGTGTGGTCACTGCTGCCACGGAAGAGGTTGTCCCTCCCGTGCCTGTCTCATCACTCCACCGCACTGCTGAGGCTCCCAGGGTCTACGAAGGCCCCCAAAATGGTCAAGTGACACACCGGAGACCCCAACGCTAATAAGGTTTTCTGACCCTGCATGCCCAGGAGGACTTGTCTCATGGACAGTCCCTCCAGGAGGACCCTCACAGCCTCCCCAAGTCAGGTGGCTCCACGGAGGTTGCCCGGGCCAGCACCCTCGCTTTGCTAAGATGGAACCCGAGGAGTGTGACCTGCCCGAAACCACGACAGTGTTCAATAGCAAAGAAAAGTCTAGAACACATCCATGCCTCCTGCCCCCCTGGTCTGCCCCCAGGACCACCCTGCCCTCAGTGGCCAGCCAAAGGAATACATGTGGAAAACAACGAGAAACTCCCTGAGCTCCTGCAGAGGTTAGGAAACGAGAAGTTCTAATAACCCAAGCACCCTGTCCATAGATGGCAGAAGGTGTCGAGGCCCCATCACCACAGGACTTTGGGGTGAGAGTAAATTACAACCCTAGATGTGACTCAAAATGTGGAACAGTGGCTACTGCACAGGCCCCAGCCAACCAGCACGAACAGTCTCCAGTACCCCGGACGCTGGGCCTGGGCATCCCAACTAAATATGGCTTTTGGCACCACTCCCAGAGAAGGACGAGTGCCAATGTCCCTCCACCTTGAAGGGTCTATCATGGAGGCTGGTTCTGGGATAGAGACAAGGACCGGGTTGTGGAAAGGGGAGGGGCTTTGGGGTCAGACAGGAACTCGGGAGAGCTACTTGGCCACCGTGATTGGAGATGATAACGTTTCTCTCCCAGGTTTGTGTGAGGATCAGATGGGCTAATTTTTGCAAAGTCCGTCTGCACAGTAGGCCCTTGATAAATGGCAGCTGTCACTTTGGCAACTGGTGGCGGTACAGGGGACTCCAGAATATAGCCTTTTGGAGCAGAAACTGTCACCTACATCTCTCCCCCTTGCAGATTCGTGATGTTTTGATCCACATCATAAACCTAACAGGTCTCCCTTGTTTTTCCCCTTCCCATTCTGTTAGAGGGGATGATGGAAATGAAGAGTGACTGGCCTCTCGTTCCTGGGCACCCCCCGAGGTCCCAGTGACACCCAGTGACAGGCAAGCCCAACGCCACCACCGAAGCCCCAACTTGCCACAACTCAGAACAGACTCACAGGAGTGAATAGATTTATTGCCTGATATGCATATTTAATGACTTTCACAGATAGCTCATAAATATACCATGCAATTTATTGGTATTTAATGCTACGCGTTAATGAATAATTTTTAAGCCATCCGACACTGACCAATTTGAAAAACTTAATATAACATGCAGTAACTCTTGTCAAGACTTAATAAATTTCCGAGGATTTATACATCCTGTGAAATGCACTCCATCTCAAACAAATTAAATAATGCATGGCACGCAACGGGAGAGGAGGAAGACAATTCTTTAAAGCCAGATTTGATGGGAAATAGGTGCATTTTATCACTTGGGCTTTGTACTGGGGTCTCACAGAGGTGCCCCAAGACGCTCGGCTCAGGTGGTCACGCAGGATGTGCACTCGTCTCTGGCCTGACACAGAAGGAAACCCGGCTCCTCCTTCCCTCCCTCCAGCCCCACCCCTGTCTGGTCGGCTTCTCTTCCCTGCTGGGCTCTGCTTGGACGCAGGTGTCACCCTCAGCATCTGCCACTGCCACTGTCCCGCAGCCACCCTCTCCGACCCCATAGGCACCCAGGCAACTCCCCCTGAGGCTGACTTGCTGCCTCGCCTTGTGTCCCTCTTCTGCCGAGGAGACCCCTGTGGCCCCTGCAGCCTCTGGGCAGGGCTACACCTCTTAGCGGGATGTTCCAGGCCTCCCGAGTGTGGTCCCACTACCTGCCTGGCCGCAGCTCTGTGTCATCCCACAGAGACGGTCTCCTCTGGGCAGATGACCCTGCTGCCATGCACAGCCTGTCTGGGCACCCCCAGCACACACATCCCTCCTGCCCCCCTGCCTGGAAGGGCTCCCAATGGTCCAGCTTCTCCAATCGAAGCCCGCTTCACTTTGGGGACCCAGCCCTGTCTTCAGCGCCACCTCCCACCCCAGTCTCCCCTGAGTGCCCAGCTGGGAAAGAGCTCACCGTCCCCATGGGGCTCTGGGGGTCTCAGGGCACATCCTACCCCTGCTGAAAGTCCCAGACTGAGGAGAGCTCTGTGTTCTCGGTGGAGATGTCTGTACTGGGTCCCATGGGTGATGGGAGGTGTCAACGCCATATGTCATCTATCACCGATCTATCACCTATCAATCTATTTGTCTGTGTTGCACGGATTATGACTGACGGATCGTGATATCTGTCGTCTGTCCATCTATGCTGCCTGCATTATGATGGATGAATTGAACTGTGACATCTATCATCTGTCACCTGTCTCTCTACCTATATACATTGTATAGATCATGACCAATGGGCCGGAGGCTGGAGAGACCACCGACAGGGACACTATGAGGTGGCATCAGGACTCCATAAACTGTTGCAGAAAAAAAAAGAAGAACCCAACGTTGCTCTTTCCTCAGTTCGTGCAGACAAAAGACCAGGTAAATGCAGATACTTTTCTGATTTTAAACTCCTGTCCCGTTCTCCCCCAGATTTTGTTGTCTGCTCCCACCCACCTGCTGTCGGCCAGTCCCGAGCGACAGGACAACAGAGTGAAGCGTGAAGAAGCAGCCGACACAACATCTGGGAGACGGACGACACCAGCTACTTCCCCCCAGGACCTGCTCGTGGTCGCGGGTCGCGGTGCATACACGGGAGTGAAGGGCTTGTCTGAGACTGCGTTACTTACAGCCGCCACGGCAGGGCTCACTCCACCAACACTCCCTGCAGTCTGGGACCCGCTGCAGTGTTCCAGGGGAGGCCCATGGTGGCCCCAACCAAGACAACAAAGAACCAGAAGGAAGGGCCAAGTAGAGGGGACATTTCCGGGACAGCGTCCACAAGGCTTGGTGATGATCAGATGTGGGGTGAGGAGGACGAGGGTTTGGAAAGGGTTTCCAGGAAGTCACCAGCTCTCGCTGAGTCCCACCAACACGGGCATCGGAGAGAAGCCGTTTGAGAGCAAAAGACATTCTGTCACTTTCTAACCTCTGATCTCCTTGAATCTAAAAATTAATATATTTATTGGCCCAGAAATCTAGAACAAACCTCCCAAGGTAGTGTCAACTGCCCTTTCCAGGTGATAACATGTAACAGAACTTCTGCTAAAGATACCCGAGCAGTGACATCGCCCAGCTCCCCCGTCACCTGGCCTAGTGACCGACCACCCTCGTCTCCAGCAATTTCTTCCTCATAACTAAGTCTAATCCTTCGGTTATTGCTTCTTTTTCCGGTGAATGTGCCACCACTTTGCGGTTAATATTAAAATTGGACCTCTCCCATGTACAGATGTCACATCTTAAACTTAAACAACGGCTAATAGAAAAATGGGCAAAACCACGAATGTACTTTTATCCCAAATTGTTTAGAGAAAGCTCCTGGATTAGACTAAGGCTATTCAGAATTCCCGAGGCTGGTGGCCTGTATACAACAAGGCTCCTGTCATTCAAACAAACTGTCCTGTGCTGAAAGCTGTGGTCACCGCAGAAGCATTGGTTGCTACCCTAAGTTGAGGCTGCCAGGAGGGCGGCGGGGCTTTGAGGGTGGGAAGTGCCTCAGTGACGTCTGCACAAGGAATGCCACGCTTGTCTCACGTCTTCCGATCAGCGTCGTTTCACAGGCAAATGGCAGGTGGCAAAGTTAACACACGGCAGCAAAGTATTACAAAACGAAATAAAAGATGGGTGCAGCGAGAACTGCACTTTCCCTTTCACTTCTCCCAGTTGAAAAGCATTTCCAAGAAAGCAAAGGAAATGTTTAGTTTCACGAGAAAGAAAGAAGTCGGAGGAGATTTCCTCTGTGTCCCGCTTTTCCTAAGATGTCATAGTATAACGCACTCAAAAGTGACAGGCACGTCAGCTCTCTGGGCTTCAGGTCCCACCTCTGCAAACAAGAGCAAGTACAATGCTCCTTGACTGTGACCCCCTTCCCAACACGTGGCTTCTCCACGACCCATACATGGGCCTGTATGTTTAACCCACCAGGCTGAGAAGGAGTCTGAGCGGCTCTGTCGGGACTTGGGGACAATGTTCTATTCACTGTCAAGTCAGTGTTGGTGAAAAGGCAGCTGGTGAACAGTCCAGGACAGACCTACCCAGAGTCAGTTTGTTTTACGAGGAAGTGATTTGGGGGCAAGTCTAGAAAAGAACCTCAAACTGATTTGTGGCTGGAATCAGAGCCCTGGCATTTCTCAGAGATCCCACATGCTGTGACCTTAGCCTGCTGAGGGTGCAGATGAGGAAGTGGCCAAGGGACAGGAAGCCGGGCACAAGGACCAGCAGGTGTTCAGCAGGTATAGGCGGCTCCAGGGAGGCATGGCTGGGGTCTCCGGAAGGCCAAGCCGAGCATTTCTGCTCCTTCCTAGGCCGGGACAAGCCACGAACTTCTCCACGCCTGTCCTCCTGTGTGTTCAAAGGGAGTCCGTGCCAATTCTCTTACAGGGTTGTAGCATTAGGTAAAAGAATACATGACAACGTCTTGCAGTTTGTAAACAGTGTTGTGCAGAGGTAAGCTCAGAAATGGATCTAGCGAGAAAAATAATGCCATAAAATAAACCTAAGGAGAGTAAGAGGGCAGAACTAAAATTGTTAAACATGAATGAATTTAAAAATTAATGAATCAATTTTTAAAATGTGGAAGTGATAAATACATTCCAGATCTGCTTCTTTGGGGAAAAAAATTAAATAAATGGTTAATAATCAAGAAAAAAAAGAGAGGAATTACAAATGCAAAATAAGAAACAGCGATGTGGAAACCACCACAGATACAGAAAGGCATTCAAGGAATTGCACGAGACTTACTCGTTCCACTGTGTACAAATAAATCTGTAAACCTGAATGAAACGGATTATCTTACAGAAAAATACAAATTACCAAAACTAACCTCTGGAAGGATAGAAAAGGTAAAAAGAAGAATTGTCATAGGGAAAAAAAAGTTATCCCAGAGCTTAGCCCACTGAAAAGAACTAGGCCCGATTGGTTTTATAGAAAAATTCTCTCTAATCCTTAAGAAACAGACAATTGCAATCCATTGAAACTGTTCAAGAGCCTGGAAAAAGGAAAGCTTACAGATTCTTTGTATAAAACTAGCGTAACATTGACATCAAAACCAAAAAAGATAAAACATAAATAAAACTATAGGCCAATCTTACTTGGAAATGCTATTGCAAAACTCTTAAATGAAACATCAACAGACTGAATCTAGCAGCGTGGTAAGAGAATGACATATCTTAGACAAATGAGCTACGTATGCCACAAATACAGACATGTATTAGATCATCTACCACCATAACTTTCCATATCAATGAATCAAAGGGAAAAATCACACAATCATCTCCATAGATACCAAAAAGGCATTTTATAAAATTCAACATCCATTCTCAATCAAAATCAAACTCTTGTTTTGCCTTTAAAATCTAATATAATTCTTACATGGTTATACAATCACACACACACACACACACACACACACACACACACACACACACACACACACCCTCAACTCCAAAGGCCATAGTGTGTTTATTTGGGGAACACTGGAAATTGTTTCCAGTGGCCTGAAGGTACCAAGTTAACTCAAGCAGAAAGAATTATAAAAATTGGAAAGCAGGAGGTAAAACAATCATTGTTTTCAGGTGAAAACTCCAGAGAATCCGTGATAAATGACTAAAACCGTAAAAGGATGCCACGAGGTTGTTGAGCACAGAACTAATAAGCAGAAATCATCAGCTTCCCAAATGAAGACAGCCAGCAAATGAACGAAAACACCAATATAAAAATAACACCAAAGATAAAATATGCAGGGATATACTCAACAAGAAATGTGTATGAAGAAAACATTAAAACTTGCCTGTGGGAAGACCACAGACTTCCACAGTGGGAAGATACCTGGTGTTCTTAGACAGGAAGTCCCAACATTGTAAAGACTTTGATTCTCCTTAATTTAATCCATAAATTTTGTGTGATCCCAATAAAAACCGATAGATTCTTAACTAGATAGGCTGGTTCTCAAACTCACATGGAAGAATGAACAAGAAAGAATATTTAGGAAATTTCTGGAAAAATACAGGAGTAAGGAGACTACTAAGGGATGATTTTAAAAAAACTGCAGAGCTGTGTATTAGTGAAATCAGTGTAGCAGTGGAACATAAGATACCGACAGACCTGCCGAATAGGTTAGGAAGGCCAGAAACAGACTAGAAAGCACAAGAGATAGCAAAGGTGGCATTTCGGGGGAATGGATTATTTAATAAATGATGATGGTAAAGTCAAACATCTGGAAAAATGAAAAGCAGATAACTACTTCACAACCTACGCTAAATAAATTTCAGAAGGATCAAGCATCTAAACATGAAATGAAATCATAATAGAACTAGAAAGCCAATAGGAAACGTTTTTATAATCTCGTCATTCAGACAGTCTTTCTAAATATAACACTATGCCCAGAAAGGAAAAAAAAAAAGGATCTACAAATGTGGTTTTTTAAAAATAATCTCTGCTTGAGAAAAAAAAAAAAGTATCATAAAATCAAGACATCCAACCAACCAACTGGGTAAAATTTGTAACTCATATGAAAGATAAAACGGCCACCATTTTCTGTATTTCATGATGTTAAGGCTGTGGAGTTTTACAAGAATTTTTTCTTATACAAAGGTGGAGCTCTGGTCAGCAAGAGAGGGCTGTGATAGTTTTTGAAAAACAATGAAGTACATGGAGGCGGTGGAGGGTTGCAGTTCTCAGAAGCAGCTTAGAATCACCCAGCACAGCACCTGGCACAAAGTAGGTGCTCAATTAATTTTTGCTGATTGAACAAGTAGATGAATGAACTCAGTCACTCTCCCTGAGACATTCTGTCATTTTATTTGGTAAATCCTGGTCTCCTCGGCAACCTTTTGCTTTTCATTCTTTGCAAATCTCCAGTGGACCTTACAGACCACGTACACAGAGACAGGAGAACTGGGACCACCCTGCCACTGTCATGCAGATGTAACTGGAGATCAGAGAGAGGGGGGACTCCATGATTTACTCGGACAAGGGGACGACCCTGGGTTTGCTCTGGGACACGTCAGCAGCTCAGAGCCAAGGAGGAGAACATGTATCATGGCCACAGAAACTGGCACCAGTAGTGTGGGACAACAAAGGAAGAGCTGAGGCCACAGAGAGTTGCTGGCCCCAGTTCTTCTTCATAGAACCAATCCTCAAAAGATGCGAACCGTGATTCTATGGATTCAGCATCTGGAATCTCCCAGACTGAGGGTGCAGACAACTCCTTCTGGTGGCTGGCTTGTGGAGTGTTTCCTGAGACCCCAAATCACAACATTCTAGGTGACTCAGAGCACAAGGCGGAGGATGGTACCCTGGACACATCAAAGACTTCCTTGACAGTGGTAATGAGATTCGACCCTGACACTCCTTGGACACCACCGGGTCAAGCAGCACCCTTCTGCTGACTCCCCACGACCACAGGCGCCGGTACCAAGGAGTTAGCAATGGCACGAGCTCTGTGGCGGTTACAGAGGGCGCTGGGTGATGCCTACCAGGGGTGATATCCAGGTGAGCTCAGTTACCTGGAGAGCCCAGTGGTTGAACAGGAGTGAACGAAAGACCTGTTTGCTCCGACTAAGGGAAATGAATAGTGAGACACCAACAGGGCTGGCAGAAATTGTACGTGGGCCAATACTTTTCTTATCATTCCTTTGGCCCCAGAAGATCCATCACACACTGATTATAATAGGACATCATCATTAGCTAGAACCTAAGCTAGCCCAAAATCACAAACCACAGGAGATACAAGATGACTGATCTCTACATTAGATTTAATTCTAAAAACCAAATTTATTTTGGTAACTGAAAGAAGTCACAGGGAAGGAGAGAAAAGGTTAAAAGGACAGCTTTCGATATAGCAGGCTGGTGGAAGAGTGGGTTCAAATGTGGGCCTCACCACCTGAGGAGCAGGTAACATACACTAAGTTCCTTGGCCTCTCTAGGTTTCAGGCTTACCCATAAAAATTGAGCCAGTACAAATATCAACATCACTGGATTGAGATGATGACAAATAACTCAGGCAAAGCATTTGCTATAGTGCCTAGCATAGAACACGTGATCAAAGGTATTATTAATAATATTGTGATGATTCAGGGGACAGAGTACACATGCAAACATCCTGTCTGGCTCACAGACTATCAGAAAAAAGTGCCCCTTTCTGAACGGGGAGTAGCCTCAGAGATGTCGTGGGAAGAAATGATCTAGCCAAACCAGCCCATCTCTCCTGGTATCCCTTGACAGAGCTCTGTTTGCTACCTGTAACAGCATCCGATGAAATATGGTTTGTCTTTGATCTGTCTGCCTTCAGGTAATCGGGGTCTACAGAGTAGCCCCCAGACTGGGAATCAGGTCGTGGACACTGCTCCAGCAAGTGATCTGCAGGAGGTCGTTACTGTCTTCTAGACAGCAGTGCACGCCCTCTAAGGTGCAGAGACCTCAATGTTCCCCAGTGCATAGGAGAGGTTGTAGAAAGGACAGACCCACTATATTAAAACAAGCAAACCAAAAGTTCTGTGACAGCCAGGTATCTGGATAAGTAGAGGTAATACTTGTAAGTGATTGGCAATACAGTGGTGCCAAAGAACTGCCCTAGTACAATGGATTCTCCCCCCGGGGGCTGTAAGAGTTGGGGCCACTGCTGAATGTCTTGCTGTCATTTTCACGCCAGCCCCAGAGGGTGGAGACACTGGCCCTGGTGCTGAAAGGCCTGCTGGGGCCCTGGCAGGAGCTGTCCATGGTCACAGCCCACGGTGGTGCAGATCTGCTCTCAGCGCTCAGCCCTTTTTGGCAGCTGAAATTACCTTCCTCTCTCCCTTTAAATTCCAGTTAGCTCTTCCTTGCTCCCTTGGTTAACTGACTGGCCTGCATATCATTATGATTCAGAGCCTATCCAAAGAAGCGGGTTCTGTTTCAAGATTAATTTGGATGTTAAGACCTGAACAAGATGAGTCTATCTTTTCTGGGTCCTCAGGGTTGCCATAGGTCTTAATCTGAGGCAGAACAACAGCTCCAATCAATATAAAAGCACACGCTAGGGAACCTTCCATACAAATAGTGACCCAGGTTCAAGCAGGGTTCTCTGTGGACTGGAGTGGGCAGTCGGTGGGTAACCTCTGGACCCAGACCAGACCAGAACCGTGGTTTCTAATCTAAATCTCATTAAAAGTGGAGTTGCAGAATTACTGTCTCCGGTAATTCTTCTTCAATATCTATCTCCACTTTCCCCTCAACTTTCTCTACCCACCCTGCGTAAGACGGCATTTTCTTTACACTCCTGACCGTACATTCAGACTGGAATTGGTTCAAACACTGCTCTCTGTTTTTGCTTCCAAATATAGGAAATGGGTAACGCCTCGTGAAAAAATAACAGTAGGAACACAGAACTGGATAATTCTATTCTCTGCTTAGATCCCGGATCCACATTTTAGCTTCCTGTCTATAAACAGGTGGTTCACAACAGATGTCATGAGTCCGCCATGTGACAGGTACAGCAGGAAGCACAGAACCGGGCACGAGTCCTGCCGACGGCCTTCGCGGTCTAAATACCAAGATCCGCACTATTCAGGGCATGGGAGCTATAAACAGCAGGGCAATGACGTCACTGCCGTCCAGCCTGTTGCTCTTGAGTCGCTGATTATTTTTAAAAGAGGTTACAAGAAATTAATAGATGGTGGTAAATTATATGACACCATTTAACAATAAACTTCCCCATGCACACACACACCCTATGGACCGGCAGATTTTAGTGGCTGTTTATTAGAATGAAGAATCCATCCATCAGAAAGCCCACCCCTCCGACCATGCCAAGCTCTCATGTCTGCATGGTCCCTAATGCCCTTGCCACGCAGAGGGGCAGATGTGCTTCCCTTGCCCACACCCTGGCACTGCCTCTAAACAGGTCTCTATTTCTTTGCATAGTGGCAGGCTCAGGATTCAACCTGTGCACCCTGAAAACGGATCTAACGTGCTCAGGGGAACTCTGACCCTTATTCCCATCGTGAAGGGAGACCTAGATTGGCCATCAAGAGAAAGGACCCGCAGCCTCCACTTGCCACTGACCTTGAACAAATTCCCTGACCTCCTCCTCCTCCCTCCTGTTCGCCAAGCCGCGACTGTGCCCCAAGTCACTCCTGTGTCTGGAGAGAAAGTCTTCAAGAGACACGTGACGCTGTGACTAGCGCAGGAGGTGGGAAGAGAAGATGGTCCTCGAGGCACGTCCACAGCCCCTGGGAGAACCACCAAACGCATCTCCATGATCTCATAAGTTCCTGAATGGCGCCAGCCAATGCCCGAGCTTACTGGAGGCAGCAAGTCACCTTAGAAGGTCATAGAATGTCACCTGTCCCGGTGTCTGGGATCTTTACATGTCTTTTAAAAACTGGTGTCTGATCTCCACTAGCAAATACCAAGGAGAAAGAGAAGTGGGGAGGTGGGAAACAGAGAAAAGATTATTTTTAAAAACGTATATATGTGTGTGTGTGTGTGTGTGTGTGTGTGTGTGTATCTACATTGATATAAATAGCAACTGAAATGGAACATGGAAGGGCACTTGCTATTTTAGGACAAGCTCCAGTAGTAAAGTAATCTCCTGAGTGACGCCACTTTTTGGCTGCGCGCCCTCGTGCCCAGGCGAGGCGGCGGGGCTTTTTATTCAAGTCACATCGAATGCCTCTTACCAATCCATCCATCTTAATCAGCACCCACCACTCGCAGCACAGCCCTGCAGTCAGGAAGCCGAGGGGACGGGGGTGTGAGGGCAGTGGCGAGAGGTGACGTCACAGAAGAGAGAAAGGGGCTGGGCAGAGCTGGGGAGGAGGCGGGTCCCTGCTGTCCCAACCTCTGGACGCTCCTCCGGCTCCCTCAGCCAGGCGGCCCAGGGCCTGCGTCTCAGGTGGGACACGCCGCAGAGCTCAGCGGTTCCAGGAGCAGGTGCCCCCACACCTACAGCTACTGACACAGGTGCACAGGTGGGGGTGCATAGGAGGAGAGAGGCCAGTGGCTGTGTCCCCTGAGTCTCCCCTCTGTGCAGCTCCTGGCCTATCCTACGCTGGGAGCCCCTCGCTATCCAGCAATCCACCCCAGCCCACTTGACTCTGACCCATTCAGACCACCGGGCTCCTCCTCTGTGGGCCTTTGGAATGTTTGTGTTGCAGTTTCAGTAGCCCACCAGCTTGGCTAGCCAAAGCAGGGCTGGGGCTCCCCATCTCCCTCACCCCCCAGCACAGCCCCACACCTGCAGCCTCTGCCCACCCCATGCCAATCAGGGAGGGCCAGAGTGAGTTCTGCAGCTGCAGACCCGAGCTCAGAGAAGCCTTGTGCCCAAAGCCTTGATCCACCCCTATCATAGGGCCTAGATCCTGTCGGGCATGTCACTCACCTGCTGCAGCTGGAACCCACTAGAAACTGCAGCCCCCTTGGCTGGGCCCCTGAAAGCCCTGCCAGCCCCTGGGCCTGGACCCCCGTCCCCAAGATGGGGGCTGAAGTCCCTCAGCAGAGCACCCACAGTGCCATGGGCCCACCTACCAGCCCCTGCCAGGGACCCCTGGGAACTGGCACCCTGGGAAGTCAGCACCAATCTGAGTCCAGCGTGAGATTGTCGCGTGCTTTCCGACCTTGTCATTCCGAGTTACTGCACTGTCTTCCGGGCAGCCTCAGCTGGGCCAGGTCCCCAGGCCTGGCCCCAGGCTCCTGTCCTGAGGGTGGCCCTCCGCTAAATCCTCCAGGTGCCATACTGCCCACGACGCTCAGAGGACTTGGGCTCGGGTCTAGTGGGGGTCAGTGGCAGGACAGCAGGAAGAGTCCCTGCCACAGGAAGGGCAGAGGTGGCCCTGCACGGTGCCTGTCCTCAAGCCTGGTTTCCAGGAGGCTCTAAGAATCCCATCTGGGAGCTGGACTCTGTGATCAGAGTCGGAAATAACCCATGTGTCATCTCCACACTCGGGTGCCCCCGAGGCTTAGGAAACTGATGCGTATGAAGATTCTCCTCTCCATCATGCATTTGTCATTTAATCAGCAGCACAGCGACAGAAGAGAACAACATGCCCATTTCACAGATGAGGAAACTGACTCAGAAGATTTTGGTAACTTACGTCTAAGTTCACAGAACTGATAAATAATAGAGCCGGAATGCAAATAAAAATCCATCTAATTCCAAAGCTCGCGATGCCTCCCCATTTCAGCCCAGGACGAGGACAGCAGGACAGCAAAGATATGCGGGTGGGGGAAGAGCAGATGGGTGGGCACACAGAGGACACATTACATACGTCACAAGTCACCTCTCAGCCAGTCTATAGTGAGGCCTCTTTCTGTGTGGCTGGCATCGTCTGAGGAAATCCCGCAGCAAGCAGGACTCGGGCTACACTGCCATTGCACACAGCCTGGGAATCCGTGATCGTGCAGGCTGTGTAGACAAGAGAGCATTTTGTCTGCACCATCAGCGCGTGCTGTGAGAGGCGGGAGATAGGAAAAATCCATATGTGAGCTGTTGAATTGGGGGTGTTAATTTGCGAGGCTGAGCTAGAAACCAGGAAAACTGTGGAGGCTGTGACAAGCCAGAGGGGCCCTGCCCAGCAGGAGACTGCAAACTCAAGAGGGGGGCCTGCCGGGGACACGGCCCTTCCTCCAGGGATGAGGGAGCCAGGTGGCCCCGGATCCTTCCAGCCACTCGCAGGCCACCTTTGGAGACAGGACTTTCATCCCTTGTGCCCCACGGTCTGTCTCCCAGGATTTCTCAGGATGTTTCCACGTGACAGACCCCACAGCTGAGCGCCCCGATGCTCCCACATCCTACGGACAGGGCTCCCCACCTGGATACGGTGGGGAGACCCAGACCTGGTCTCCAGCCTGTATAGGAAGTCACTCCGCTCTGAGAGTCCCGGGAAAGCAGTGGAGACTCTGCAGGAAGATGCCTCTGGGCACAGTTACCTAATCGATGCCAGGGAGAGAGCCCTGCTCTAGAGAGAGTCCCCTGGGACCAAGCCAGGCTTCTGCCTCCAGAGACTGCTGGTCTTTGGGGGACCACATGGGAACATCGGGGTGATGCTCCAATGAGGACAGAGTCAATTCCGCCACCAGGACTCCACCTGGGCAGGCCCGGGAGCTCTCACCTGCTTTCGCTCCAACTCCTCTCTCCTCACCACCCACCACGGGTCCAGGTGACGCTGACACACTCCAGAGGATGACTCTGGTCCCTGCCCGTGCGCACTGGGCCAGACGCGGCAGGGCCAGGGCTGGGCGGTGCCCGGGCGGGAGAGGGTGCGGCTCAGCCCGCACGTGCCTGGGGCGGCCGTGAGCACTGAGGGACCCGCGTTTACAACGTGCTCTACGGAGGGCAGCCCCATCGTAAAGTCAGAGAGGTTACACGTCTGTACACATCGCCCTGCTGGGGCCTGAGTGTCTGTGTCCCCCCAGAATTTGTACGTGGGACTCCTAGCCCCCAAGGTGATGGTATTTGGAGGTGGGGCTTTGGGGGTTGACCAGGTCATGAGGGAGGAACTCTCATGAACGGGACTAGTGCCGTTATAAAAGGGGCCCCAGAGAGCTCCCTCACCCCTTCCACCACGTGACGACACATCAAGAAGTCAACATCTATGAACCAGAACGCAGGTCCTCACTAGACACCGAATCTGCCAGCACCTTGATCTTGGACTCCCAGCCTCTGGGACCGTGAGAAAGAGATGTCTGCTGTTCACACGCTCCCAGTCCGCGGCGGTTTGTGACAGCAGCCTGAACACACCGTTCATGCATTTCCCACAGATCTCACACCTTCCCCTCGCCTGGTTTTGCTCCAAGGCCGGGATCTCTTTGACGATCTCCCTTTCTCCTTGCTGAATGCCAGCGTGGCTGCATGAGGCCTGGGCGAATGTGGTTGAATCAAACGAAAGGTTTGCAGCTCACGCTGGCCTTGCCTCCTCGGGCCTCCGTTTCCTTAGCTATCCGATAAGGAGGGACTGAAATAGATCCTCCCGAAAACTCCTTTCGGGACCAAGCTCTGGAATTCTATGCTCCAGATTCGTCTAGCTATAAATGGAGAGAGAGCTTCGGAAGGAAGCAGTGCCTGGAAAACTAAATACATTCCTCAGTAATCATTGTCTGTCAGCGGCTTCCCTGGTCAATCACAGTTTTCATAGATATTGACCAAAATATGCCACTGTAACTCATCACGACTTTTTGTGTTCTACTGAGAGGCGCTTCGGGGTGTGCAGAACAGGGGGGGCAACCCCGGCTGTACGTGAGCATCAGAAACTTTCCCCTTCGTCAGTCACTTCCGTCCAGTGCTGGGAACGTTCTGTGACTGCTCCCAGCTAATGCGGGGGGAGCTTCGAGTTGCTTTTCTGTATCCTCAGCTTTTTTCCTGACATTCTTCACATACAGTAGAGGTTAAGTGAGAATGACTAGAACACATCTCTCTACTGCTATGAGCAAGAAATAAAATTTTCCCAATTACAGGTTTCCTTTGCAGTGTTCCTCCTTGAAGGAGAATGAAACACCACCACCCCCAGCCCCGTTCTCTTAGCTTTTTGTCTTCTATATCTAGAAACAGTGTCGACTGAAACGTGTCTGCGTGTATATGTGTGTGTGTGTGTGTGTGTGTGCACACGTGCATGTGCGTGTTGTGGTGTGAAGACTGCTGTGGTCCCTGGGAGAGGGGGTGGCTTTAGGGAAAGAAGCGATTAATAAGAAAAATCTGCCTTTAACTCTGCCCTCTTGCCCCACCGACCAAACACACACACACACACACACACACACACACACACACACACACACACACACACGCCGTTGCAATCTCATAGCTGAAGGGGGTCTACAGAGGTTCTAAGACTACTCTGTATTTCCCGGAAAAGAAGGCTGAGGCCGGGGAGGGGAGGTGACAGGTCGGGGGTGACACCTGAGCATGCAGCAGGGGGGGCCCAGCCTTCCTGAGACAGGGTCCAGCACCCCCTTCCCAGGCCCCCTCCTCTCCCTGGTGTGGCTGGCCCCGTACAGGACATTTCCTGGCAAATTCCCCCAAAATATAAGGAGAAGACAGAGGAGCAAAAGCCACAGACACACACACCCCACCCCTTGGTTGTCATTTTGAGCCTAATTGTTTTAACACCAGCTGTCACATCCGCGGAATTCTTCTCTGGTACCAGTGACCTGCAAGCTCTAGAATAACAAGGATGTGTTTAAAAATAGCCCAGATTCCTAGAATTCACCTCTCCTTCTCACCCTCCCTTCTCCATCTTACTGACAAGCCTGGTAAAAACTCCACTTCAAATTTATGAGTATAATGTCAAAAAGATTTGATTCAGATTCATTAGGAGTGGTAGAGCGAAGCGTGGACAAGAGCAGGCGCTGATGCGGCTGGCACTTGGGCTCTGTCCCCAGCAGAGAAGGCTGCAAACTCTGGCGGACAATTAGCCCTGAGCTCCAGGGGGTAGGCTCTGTCCAGGTCACCAGACTGGGGCGCTCACGTCCTCCACTGCCCCTGGGCTCCCCGCAAACAAGCACCCCTACACCGATGATCTCCCCCCCTTCCTGGTGGTGGGCCCAGCCCCCACGCATCCCATCCCAGACCCTACAGAACCTGTTCCTCCTGCCTCCAAGCAGCATGGCTGCAAGGGACGTGCCAACCATGCCGCCACCAACTGGCTATGTGACCCCAGTCAAACTCCCGAATCTGCCCAAGCCTCTGCTTCCCGTCCGTAAAGCCTCCTGTGACTGCTCTGCGGGTTGACATCAAGCATATAGTGCCCTCCTCTCTCCGCTTGGGAGAAAACAGAAACTCTGGCACATTTTCTTCTCTTTCCTCTGTCAAACCCACCACACATGCTTTAGTATCGGGAAGGGGGGTTGCAGTCGTAAGGGTCTGTGAACCTTGCATTTGTGAAGGGTCAATCAGGGTGTTGCTTATGTCCGCCGAGAAACCTGCAGCAAGTTTACCGCCCAGCACAAAGGACATGTGGCTGCGACACGCGGGCATCAGGTCCTGTCCTATCATCCCATCGACTGAGGACGCGCTCACAGCATAACGCGATGTTAAGAGGAAAACGCAGGATACAAATAGTATTTACAATATGTTCCCACTAATGTGTGAAAATACTGAAACGAAATTAGGCAGGATGTTGACAGATGGTTTCTGGGTAGATGGTTTCTCTCATTAGTGAGAGTTTTCCCTTTATGTATACTTCTTTATTTTCAGAACAAAAAATGTCAAGAAATAAATCAACGGCCACCAGATTCCAGTTTCAAAAGAGAAGAATTCAGTCAATGTTACGGGCTTGGGGAGGACGTTTCCTCCTAGCCCCCAAAATAAATGAAACATTCTGGGAAGATATGTTGTCCAGATGCGACCCAAGAGTCAGGCAGCACAGAGAGGACAGGGACGGGGTCGGGGACAGGGAAGGGTGTTGTGTTCTGCGCCGGCTGGGTTGGTACAGGTGAGTCGGGAGAGTGTGAGACGCTCGAATCCAGGCCATGATACCCTCATGGGGCAGGGACAAGAAGGCTTCTCCCCAGATCCCAAGATTTAAGACCAGCTAGTGTTTCCTACAGGCTTACAAAGGACGAAGGGAAACGCAGGCGAGAAAGGTGTCTGACCGCACTGTCGCCCTGTGACTCCTGACGGCAGGTTTAGTTCCACCCACGAGGACAACCTCAAGACTCTACACCTAACCCAACGCCCTCGTGATAGAGAACAAGAAACGGACCCATGGGGTGACGTGATTCTCCCAGGGACACCAGGAGGACTGAAGGCACGTTGGGCGGGAACCCGGCCTCCCTGGGTGGGGGACCTGGAAGCTCTTGGGAAGCTAAGGGAGGGCGGCGGCGGGAAGAGCAGCCCGACTCGCGCCCTCTGGTGAGGAAACACGGTCACTGCAGCCAAACGGCTTGCAAGGCTGAACCGGCGTCCCAGGGTGCTGTTTTCTTCCTCACAGAGCACACAATTGTACTTCAACACGCATATATTACCCGTATTGGAGCATCACGATTCTATCCTACAGAGTCTCTCTGCTGTTGCATCTCCTCGAGGTGGAGAAGGCTGTTTTTAATCAAATGCAAAGGGTTGGGATGGCAGCAAATTCCTGGATGAGATTCCATGAACCCTCTCTGGACACCCGGCCCGGGGCCATCGCCCAATGCCCAAGCCCCTTCCTAGGCTCAGTCTGTGCCTTTCTGGCAGCCGAGGGTCCCCGTCCCCTTCCTCTGTTTCAGAAGGCCCCCGTTACACCTCTCCCGGAAAGTCGATAGGTGCGGGTCAGACCTATTCCAGAGCTTGTTGGCCTTGGGCAAATCACTCCACGGTAAATCAGTCAAGCTCAGCCTGTGTGTGTGTCTCACTCTTCCTCTAAAGCAAAGAGATAGAGTTTGGTGAAAATAGCACGAGCTTTGGAGCAAGACACATTGGATGCAAAGCTGGTCCCAGGCCTTCTACAAAATGCCTAAGCTGTGCTCCCTAAAATTGTCAAGGTCATCAGAAACAAGAAAAGTCGGAGAAGCTGCCAGAGGGTAGCGGGGTCCAAGGAGACGAGATGGCCGAATGCAATGCGGCATCCGGATGTCACCCTGGGACAGAAAAAGGACTTCAAGGAAAACCAAGGAAACCTGAATACAGCACACGACTGACACTCAGTCAACATTCCTTTTTAGAATCCCAACCAAGGAAGGGATTTTTGATTCAGTAACAATAAGTAAGCATTCCATATTCCAAGTTCCCCAGTTTTCCCCAAAATTTCCTTTATAGCTATTTCAAAATAATTTTTTGACCCAATTTCAAGACTCACGCATTCCATTCCATTGTTGGGCTTCTCTATTGTCCTTTTGTCTAAAACAGCACCCCTCCTCACCTCTTTTTTCTTTCATGACACTGACATGAAGTTAAACCAGACAGTCACAGGAGGTGAAGGACAGACTTCCCATCACAACACGGTACACACGGAGCCGGAGCCTGGCTTGAGTGATGTGCCCATTCGTCATTCACGTGACCCCCGTTACGCCCTGCCATGCCTTCTATATGCCAGGAATCTTGCAAAGCACACTGTATACGTTGCCTCTACATCTCCCAGCAACCCAACCAAGTCAAGACTATTATCCCTATTTAACAGATAGGAAAACTGAGGCTCAGATCCGTTAAGTGACTTGCCTGAAGTCCCACAGCCATCATCAGCAGAACTGGCATTTGAACTCTGGCTCCAAACTCACGCTCCTTCCCATACACACCACAGGCCCCTCCTCCACGAGGGCAGTGCGTGGTCCTAGGGGAGTCGCCCGCTGCAGCCACAGAGGGGAGAGAGGCCAGTGCAGTGCGACGGCTCAGGTGTGCACCTGCCAGGCGTTGTGCTGGGAGCTCAGGGGCTGGGCAGGTGGGGGCAGGCAGGGGCAGGCGCTGGAGGAGCCACGATGCTTCCGTAAGCAGGGGGCGTCCAACATGTCCCCGACAGGAGCCCTGAGTTGTTCTCATGCCCACTAAGGACCCTGAAGAGGAGTTTGGGACAGAGCAGGCAGGGCCTTAGAGCGTTCATCAAAGCACATGGAGAAGGAGTCCACCTACTTCAACTGTGCCCGGGGCCAGTGCTGCAGGAGCCACCGCTGAGCTGGCATCCAGACCGTGGGACCCCCCCCCAACCATAGCCCACCCCCAGCCCTGACTGCTGGCATGGGGACAGGAAGGAAGCTAATGGCCTCCCAAGCCCCTTTGGGACCTCAGCTGCTAGGAAACTGCTGTGCAGATAAATTTCACCCAGGAAGTTGCTTAATTTTTCTGGTCCTCCCTTTTCTCATTTGTGAAATGGAGATCACAATAGCACCTATCTCTTAAGAACAGATGAGTTAACACATGCAAAGTGTTCACAACACCATTTGCACATAGCAGGGGTTCAGCAACGGTGAGTGCCTTTCATTACGAGTGTAGTCGTTACTGCTGCTAATGTTACCATCATCATCATCGACAGCAGCCCCCAACTCCAATCTTAGCGTTCCCAGGAGTTTCCAGCACCACGGAGTGGAGAGCCGGGAAGTGTAAGCAATAGAAAAGGTCCCTGCCACCCACGTCCCTGCCCACCCCCATGTGTACACCTGAGCCACTGCTCTGGGGATCCCTGTGAGGCCACCAACCTCCTCGTCCAATATCCAGGCCTGCAGGACAGACCCAAAGCCATCCCCGGCCACTGCTAAGAACTCAGCGTTGTCCACACCCGCCTGTACTCACAACGGCAGACAGGCCCAAGCCTAATGGGCCAGAAGGGATTTGTTAGGCCCTCTCGATCCATCATAATATGAGAGTTTAAGGGCCCCCAAATGCCCATTTAGACAACCCACGTTTTCTAAAAGCCAGTAAATACTCAAGAGACTGGGTCAGCATTTTTAAAGGTCCTTAAATAGGTCATTTGCATAATCCATATTTTCAGAGCCCCTAAGCGTTTGTCCTACCCGTGTAATCTCAATCTTCATTGTGCGCGAGGAAGGAAAGCCTCTGAAAGAGTGTGGCCGCCCTTCACTCCCCTTCTGGGAAAATTGATTCTTGTTTTTAAAAATGACCACATTTTCAAAAGCAGGCACAGAACTAACCACAAAAGGAAAATATTTAAAGGGAAACTGTTAACCTGAGGAGGCCAGAAAATGTTCTTTCCCTAAAGGCAGGAGAATCTCCCATGGGCTCCCGAGGACACATGAGTGTCGCTCATTTAGTTCCAATTTAATAGTGAGGACAAGTGGTGTTTGTTTTTCCAGTCTTGCCACACTTCACTTAGGAGGATGGTCTCTAGCTCCATAAAGGTTGTTACAAAAGGTACTAGTTCACCATCTTTTTTATGACTGAGTAGAACTCCATGGTATACATATACCACATTTTATTAATCCACTCAGGTATTGATGGGCACTTGGGTTGTTTCCACATCTCTGCGATTGTGAATTGTGCTGCTATAAACATTCGAGTGCAAGTGTTGTTTTTACAAAATGTCTTTTTTTTCCTTTGGGTAAATATCTAGCAGTGGGATTGCTGGATCACATGGTAGGTCTACTTTTAGTTCTTTGAGGTCTCTCCATACTACTTTCCATAGTGGTTGTACTAGTTTGCAGTCCTGCCAACAATGTATGAGTGTTCCTGTCTCTTCACATCCACGCCAGCATCTTGTTTTGAGACTTTTTGACAAAAGCCATTCTCACCAGAGTTAGGTGATATCTCATTGTGGTTTTGATTTGCATTTCCCTAGTGATTAGAGACGCTGAGCATTTTTTCATATGTTTATTGGCCATTAGCCTATCTTCTTTTGAAAAGTTTCCGTTCATGTCTTTTGCCCACTTTTTAATGGGGTTGTTTGATGTTTTCCTTTCAGCATCATTTTTCCAGGTTTAGTCACAGCTCAAAGTCTTTCCTGGGGAAAATGAAAGGCAATTTGCTAAGAGAAATTTAGGTTCCAGGATTGTGGGTCATTCGGCACAGATCTGGGTTACGGCCTCTGCCCAACGGCAACAGTGTAGATATTCGGTACTGTGAGGAAAGGCCCCTTGGGGCCCCTCAACTGCCCTCTACTCTCTTGGAGAAAACAACTAGGTCTTGTACAGAAGGCTACCCAAGTTCTAAACCGTCTCCAACCACGTGCAGATTCTTGCCAACACGATGTGCGGAGCTGAAGAAGCCAGGCATGAAAGAGTGTGTAGTGAAGACTGTTCACACGATTTCTGGAACAGAGAAAACTAATCTATGACCAGGGAAGTCAGGGCCTGAGCTGGGAGGAGGCGCGTGGGGACAGTTCCAAAGCCCTGCTAATAGCTCCATCTGGGCGCTGCGCCCCGGCCGCGTTCACTCCGGGAAAGGCACCGCGCTGCACGCTGCTTTTTTTAAGTAATCCAAATTCCCTTAGTTCCCGTTTCAACCTCCTTAGCATTGCTCTGAAATCCCCTCACGCTGCACTTTTATTTTTACTCCTCAGAGCACTTCCGGGATGCCCAAGTCCCTGAAAAGGGATTAATTTCCCTTTGTCCAGATTTTCGAGATTATTTAGGAAAAGTTTAGGGGAAGGGGAATATTTATAGCAAGGAGGATGTGCCTAAATGGACTGAGGGCCTCTTTGCTGTTCTTTGCCAGAACTCCCACATCTGCTAGAAATCCCACCGCCCCGGGGAGGGACGGAGGGGTCCCGGGTGGGACGGGAGTGGGGGCGGGCAGGGGACTGGCACGTAACCCGGCCAGGCCTGGCCAAGACGGATGTCTCCCGCTGGAGTGTCTGAAGCCCAGCATAGGCGCCAGGCCAGGTGGCTCTGGGCTTCCCCCGCCTCAGGCAAGCTGCAGGGCTGGCTGAAGTCGCCCTGGCCGCCCCCCAGGCCCGCCAAAGCCGGGCTGGACTCGAGGAGGCAGAGGAAGCTGGGGGTGGGGAGATGACGGGAGCGCGTAGGGTGAGAGATGGAAGGAGGGAAGGGGAAGCTGGCGCGGACAGAGGATCGGCTGGGCGCCCAGCTCTGCCATGTGTCTCGCGCACGGCCCCTCCCCCATGAATGCCCCGGACCCCTGCGCAGCGTGGGGGTCCCTGACCCACCTGAGACCGTGGAGGAAGCCGAGACACCCCACGGTGCGCGGTGGTGCCGGTTCAGACCCAGGCCCCTCTCCAAGCCTCAGCTCCTACAGTCGGGCGGCCAGTCTGGGCAACCCGGCTCTCCGCAGACCCCCGCCTCCCCTCCTCGCCCCCGCCCGGTCGCCCCTCAGACCCCACGACGGGGTGGGCAGCTCCCCCGGGGCGGGGCGCAGCCGGCCGAGGAGAGGGCGGGACCCTCCTCCGTCCTGCGCGGGGTGGGAAGGCTCAGGGCTCTGCAAAGCGACCCGGAGGCCAGGGCCGTGCTGGATGCAGGGCGCAGCGGGAGTCGGGAGAAGGGAGCGTGGGGTGCGGGACGCGGGGTGTGGGGAGGTGGGGGGGATGCGGGGGCGGAGGGGTGTGGGGTGTGCGGGGGCTGCGGGGGCGGAGGGGCTGGGGGGTGCGGGGGGTGCGGGGGTGGAGGGGTGTGCGGGGGTGCAGGGGTGGGGGGTTGCGGGGGTGCAGGGGGGTGCGAGGGTGGAGGGGTGTGCGGGGGTGCGGGGGTGGAGGGGTGTGCGGGGGTGCGGGGGTGGAGGGGTGTGCGGGGGGGTGCGGGGGTACAGGGGCGGAGGGGTTGGGGGTGTGCGGGGGTGCAGGGGCGGAGGGGTTGGGGGGTGTGCGGGGGTGCGGGGGTGGAAGGGTGTGGGGTGTGTGGGGGTGCAGGGGCGGAGGGGTTGGGGGGGTGTGCGGGGGGTGTGGGGGTGGAGGGGTGTGGGGTGTGCGGGGGTACAGGGGCGGAGGGGTTGGGGGTGTGCGGGGGTGCAGGGGCGGAGGGGTTAGGGGGGTGTGCGGGGGGTGCGGGGGTGGAAGGGTGTGGGGTGTGTGGGGGTACAGGGGCGGAGGGGTTGGGGGGTGCGGGAGTGCGGGGGTGCAGGGCGCAGGGCCGCCAGGCGCAGACACCCCCGCTCCCGAGCTCTCTGCGCGGAAGCCGCGGTCCCTGCTCTCCCTCCGCTCCGCGGTGTGCGGCCCCTTCGCCCGCGCCTTCCCACCCGGGAAGGCCCCAGCTGTCACCCGGAAGTCCCGGTCCGTGCCCCAAGAGCGCCACCCGTGGGCTGGCGGCGGACGCGCGGGGCCCTGGGCGGGGGCGTTCCCAATGCCCCTGCCGCCTCGTCACTGCTGCGAATGACATCACCCCGAGCCCGCGCCCCCGCCCCCGCCCCCACCCCCGCCATCGCAGCCCGTCTGGGCCGCTCGGCCTGTCCGGCTCGCGGTGCCCCCTCCTCAGCACCCCTGCCCCACCGGCAACCTGCGCCCACCCACCGGCCGCCCAGGCCCCTCCTCTTCCTCTGATTGCCCAGTTCCTTCCTCGCTTTCATCTCTGGACCCTGCGCGGCCCAAACCTTTAGCAAGTCACTGTTCCTTTAGGCGGACAGATGTGATAGGCAGACAGAGATGACAGAGATGTGCATACATGCAGACACATACGGACAGATCATACACACAAGGATGATGGACTGATATGGTACAGACGACAGATGGCTGGATACAGAGGATACATACAAACATGATACATATAAATAGATGGTAGACACACCTAGAGGACAGGGGTAGATGATGTAGATATTATATACACACGCACACATACAGACCACAGATAGACAGTGGCTGGATGGCTGGATGGATGGACACATATATCCTGAAGGGAAAACCCAGGCAGGACCCTAGTCTGGCCAGGACGGTACTCAGGCCTTCACAACCCACTCACTAGAAAGGAAGCTGCGGGTTTCCATCTGTTTAGGCTGTGCAAACTGTAAAGTGCTTGCAGCCCCCTGTAACCCACCACAGCAGCAGCTTGGCCTGTACCCCAGTGCTGACTGCGGACGGTGTGCGCACAGCTCCAGCTCTGCGGGGCCGGCCTGAGCCCACCACCACACTCATTCACGCATCCTTCCAGCCAGCACCACGGGGCCTGCCGGGGCCTGCCACCCAGAGACCAGCCGGGCACATGCCTGCTGCCTAGGAGCTGGCATTCTGGTGGGCATCAGGGACACCCACACAGCACCTCACCAGATCTGTGACAGGTGCCCCGGGAGGGGTTAGGGACACGGTATTAGGAAATGCAGGCGCTATTAGAAGGGGCAGGCGTCTGACCTGGTCTTGAGGCTGGGCTGGGGTCCCCAGGAGAAGAAAAGGCACGCCAGGCAGTTGTACCAGCACGGGCCCATACGAGTGGAGGGCCTGGTCCCTCCTGGGACAGGGGGCAGGCTGGTGGGGCTGGATCACAGGACCCTGAGGTGACAGTGGGTACCAGGGTGTACACTGTGCTCCGAGACGAGACAAGGGGAGGGTCAGCTGAGGCCAGGTTGACGGAGCCTTGAGAGCCAGTCTGTCTCTTCTGTTCCTATCTCCTCTGCCATACCTATGCCCAAGCAGCTGAGGTGACGAAGGATGGACCCTCCAGTCTGCTGGGCCAGGTCTTCAAACCCCTGGACATGTGCCAATCTAAGAGTCAGTCAGCCTCCTGCAGGAACAGCTCCGCGCTGCTGCCGGCAGGCCCTCCTTATGTCTGACCTGAATCCCCCACCCACCCAGGGACAGCCTCCCCCTCAGGGTGACTCAGCCCCGGGGCTCCCGGCTCCCTTCCTGCCACCAGCTAAGCCATGTAAGTGGTTACCATAGTGACCTCAAAGAGCTGGGTTCATACCTATCTTTCCTGATGAGCCCTGGATGCCTAAATTGCTCCTGAAATGAATGCCATGCGCAGCTGCTCACCTGCAGAGGCCTCCGACAGGCAGCAGCTCAGTGCCGGCCCCGCGGGAACTCGGGAGGGGAGTAATGGCAGATGCCTCCACCACCGGACTCCAGGCTGACACTTCCCTGGGTAAGATTCAGGCCCCTGACTCACCCCTCTCCCACCCCCTAGTTAAAATTTAATTCCTTCTTCCTCCTTCCTGGCTGTAGTTTTGGACCCCTATTAGGGGACAGAGCCTGCCGTGTATCACACGGGCTTAAGAGTGTCTGCCATCCCCACGGCAAATGACCCGTGAAAGGCAAACACGTGGGCTTGCTCATTTTGGTGTCCCTTAACCTCTTGGAGCACCTCGCACGGGGCCAAAAGCACCGCAGATTTCACGGCACTGATGCATCGTCCGTCTCCTCTGAGCCTTGGTGCTTAAGACTTTGACCAACGACAAATGAGGAGACCCTGGATGGGCTGACACCCCAGCCTCACCCAGGGAGGCCCCATCCCCTGGCAGAGAGGCAGGGCTACCAGAGCAGAGGGGCCCGGACCCTCGGCCTCTGGACTTCCAGACCACTCATCGTAACTGTACTTCCTCCATCCCAGCTCCTCGGAGCTGCAGCTGGCCAGAGGAAGACGGGCTGCCCGGCCTGCTCCTCTGCGGATGGAGACGGGCCTCCGTGGCATCGGGCAAAGGAGGCAGGACTCAGGAACAGGCTGCTAGAACATGCCGAGGATGCTCCAGCTGTGCCCGGGCCCGGGGCACGGCTCCCACCCGAGGCTCTGGCCTCCAGGACACAGCCAGCTGAGGCTGTGGGCTCGTAACCCCGACAGGCCCCAGCCGAGCCTGCAGACACAGCCTCGGAGGCAGAAGCTAACACAGTTAATTGGTTCCAACCGTCAGCGAAGAGCAGGAGCATTGATTGGCCACCCATGGGGCCCAGAAGCTGTGACCTCAGAGGATGCTTTCCTTTGCACGAGCCTGAACCCAGGAAAGAGAAATCCGATCAGAGGTGGTGGTGCTCTCTCCCAGCCGGGCCAGCGCGTGGCAGGAAGGCGGGGGTTATAAACAGCGGAGAAGCCGCCACTGAGAACTCAGTGGAGAAGGAGGGGAAACGGCCCCTCCTCCCGGGCAGGACAGGCACATCCAAGGAAGGGCCAGGCCCATCAGAGCAGATGACAGCAAGGAGCCGGGGGCTGCCGTCCCTCCACTGTTTGAGAAGGGCTTTTTCCAGACTCCCTGGGGGAGGACTGACAGAGCAGGCACAGGACGAGAGGACTTGAAATACAGGTCTCGGGAGTTGGGTTTGGGCTCTTGGTGGAGCTGGGGGTTGGCCGAGTTACTGTGATTTCAACGCAGGGGCAGATGCCACGTGTGCAGCCCCCACACAGAAGTGTGGGTCCACTCTCCTGTCATTGGTCCATCCCTCCAGAAACGCACCCACCCGTCCAATCCTCTAAACATCTAGCCATTCTGGAATTCCTCCAGCAAGCAAGAACTGAGTCCTGGCCGTGTGCCAAGCAGTCCCCCAAGGCAGAGGGCCCCCTCCCAGTGGGAGAGCACGTGATGACATCAGGCAAACACCAGAAGCTGGGTCTTGGGCACCTGGAAGGGACAAGGACTGAGTGTCAAAATCCCAAACCAAGTGGTCAGTGAACGGATGAAGAAGGCAGAGGGGGCAGAAGGGAAGTCACGTGATTGCACCTGTGTTGTCCGTTTCCATCCTTGCAGCCCAAACGATGGGTGCTCATTACTCCCCTTCTACAGATGCAAAAACTGAGGCTCAGAGAGGTTCTCCTGCCCAAGGCCCTGGATTAGAAGTGGTGGCACCAAGACCCAAGCTTTTTATTTTCAAAGCTTGGGCTTTTTCAACTATACCCTGCAGCCCACAAAAATAGATAATTTCTACTTTTATGTTGGTTATTAATATCTCATTAATCAATCTTTAATTCCTCTGGTGCCTCTGTAAGGTTCTCCGTGTCCTAGGGCAGGAGCAGGGGCTCTAACCCCGGGCCAGGCTCTGGGCTGGGAGAGAGGACGCGGCCTCCCCAGACACAAAACAGGCCTGTCCCTCCCTCCCTTCCCCTCCACGGCGGGGCTGGCGCTGACACTGCCACTCCTTGTGACCCGCTGAGACAGTTTCAGCTCCAATTTGCTCAAACTCCAGACCAAAGGCTCTGTCTCTGCCTCTGATGTACTGAACAAAACCAGAGACGGGAACTCGGCTCAATCCTGAGTCAAGAGAAAGTGCGTGGGGCGGGCGGGCAGCCTCCCTGCCTGTCTGCTCTGCTGGGTGGCGGCTGGGGCACCTCCCAGCCCCCCCAAGTCACCTGATGCTGGCAATTCTCGGGCTACAGTTGGAAAAACACTGTGGAGGTGGGTGGCAGCAGTCCTAGGCTGGGGCAGGAGGGTGCATGGGTGGTGGGTGCCCCTGTGGGGGGGGGTTGGTTCCTAAAGAGAAGTTTTCTATCTTAGAATCTACCAAGGTCCCTCAAGGAGGCAGGTGGCGGGAAGGGCTAGAACGCTCTAGCCCACCCCCTCTACTCCGGGCAAGGAACCCCACAAGCAGAGAAGGCCTCCCCTGACTGTGGCTTCAGTACTTTGAGGGCAGATTCTTCCATTGGCATTTCCCCAAGGCACCCTCTCTGCAGAGACGCCGTCCTCCTTGATCATTTCTGCCCTGAGCTACCCGGAGTTCTGTCCCCTCCTGAGATGTGTCTCTGCACCTGTCTTCATCACCAGGCACGTCGTCTTTCTCCAGCCAGGCTAGTGGGGTCCGCAAAGACTCCAGAGGCAGGGACATTCGCAGGAAGGAAACTGAAAGCCTTAGGAGCAGAACGGGGCAGCGTGAAGCACGAGGGTGCCCGGGAAGGTCTCCGTTAAGTATTTCTGCACGTGCACTGCTGCACATGGACAGCCCTCTGCCAAAGACATTTCGCACATTCTAAAGTCGTTGTAAGAGGTGAGGTGCAATCGATTCCCCATTTCCATCCTTTGCTCCTTAGGAGCAGTTCAGGGATTCCCTTCCCCACAGCTTTAACCGAAATGCGAATGAATTATTTCTGCCTTGTTGCAGACAACACCCTTCGAGCAGGCGTGCGTGTGTCCGATTCTCCGTCCAAGCCGTACTCCTTTCCTCGCTTCAGACTGTGGGCTGTGGATGCCTGCCCTCCCACGCCCTCCTCTGCCCAGCCCAGTGGGTGACCTGGGACAAGCGTCCCCACCTCCGATGAGTCGGTTTCCTCATCAGTGAAGCGGGGACATGACAGAACCCATGCTGTAGGGACGCTCTGAGGATTAAACAAGGTAATCTAGGTAAAATGCCTAGTAAAGTGCCTGGCATATAGTAAGCATTTAACATAACAAATTCATGGCTACCACTTATTAAGCTCAAGTATTGTTCCCTACCAAGCCCTACCACCCTCAGCCTTAGCCTCGTGCCCTGGTCTCTCGAGGATGTCATTTGCTCCTGTGCTGGCGTTGTCACCTCTGCCCAAGAGACCAAATCGCCCCTACTTCTCTCAGGCTCCCTCCCTCCCACATTTCCGCTACCAGCTGAAGGTGCCTCATCTACTGGCCCCCACGGAGGCCCATGACAGAGTCGCAGGCCGGGGTGGCAGAGAATCTAGAACTGACCCCTCTCCAAGACAGTGCAGATGAGGGGTTGTGGGCCCTGGGGACGTCCAGAACTGGGCTGTCCCTCCTCCTCCCAGAGCTACACACATGTCCTGGGCTGGAGTAGCAGCCGTGGCTGGCTCAGCCATGCGGTCACCATTAGATGGCCAAGGTCTGCCCCTCACAGTGGTCACCTCCGGGGCCCTGTGGTTCCCAGTACCCAAAGCCTGTGGGAAGGGCGGAGGGGTCCGGTCTCTCCCGGACGGGAGCAGGGGAAGAACAAGGTGGTCCTCCTTCCCCGAGGCCGTGGAGCTGGCTGGAGCATGCCACGCAGGGGTGAGCAGGACTGGTTTCATCACAAGTTCAAATGCCTGCGACAGATTTCCAGACTCTTCTGTTCCTGCCCCCTCTCCCCAACACACACCCATCTGAGGAAACCCTGCACCCACCTCCGCCAGATTCATGTCTGTTCCAATAAAAACTTCAATTCGGTGGTTACCTTTGATGTCCCTGCTGCCTTTCAACACATTTTTACATAATCTGACTTTAGAGCCTTTTCTTTATAATACGCTTCTTTTCTAAAAGGAGCCGATGCCTTTAGTTGATAGAGTCTATTCAAGAAATACCTATTGAATACCCGCTAGGGCCCGCTGAGAGCTAGACGTTTGGGGTGCAGGGAGGGGCTGGCGGGGGACAAAGGATGCCGGAGACACATCCTTCCCCTCCAAGAAGCTTCGAGTGGGAGCGGCGTACGGGGAGACAGAAATTCACACAACTAATTGGAACGCACGCCGGGCTCGCTAAGGATGCCGAAAGAGGTGAACACAAATTGCTTCAGGAACAAAAGGCTAATTCCTGTGTTTGCATGGGCCTGTGATTGCAAGTTTGCGAATCCATGAGTTAGAATTTATGAATATACATCATGGTGCACAAAATAAAGTTCTTGATCTAGTAATACTAACACACGCCAGGTAGAGCGTGAACTGGATGAGTGATTAGTGAAGCTCTGGGTGTGATACTATTGTCCCCACCTTAGAGGAAGGGACAGAAACCACCTATATTTGCATACAGCCGTGCGCCAGTATACCCGCCACGGGCTACACGCAGCTACCAAGCACTTGAAAAGCGGCTGGTCCAAATTGAGTGTGCTGAGTGTTAAACACACGCCAGATAGCAAAGAACCAGTACAAAAGACTAAATTAGCTCATGAATAAATTTTATATTGATTACATGTTTAAATGGTAACATTTTATATGGTCATGCATTGCTTACTGATAGGGTGCACTCTAAGAAACGTGCCATTAGGTGAGTTTGTTGTGTGAACGCAGTAGAGAGTACTCACACACACCTGGATGGTGTAGCTGCTACACACCCGGCTATCGGTATGGCCTGTCCCTCCCAGGCTACAAACCTGTGCAGATGTTACCGTGCTGAATACTGCAGGTAACTGTAAAACAATGGCAAGTATCTGTGTACCTAAACACACCTAAGCATAGGAAAGGTATCGTGAAAACACAGGATTATAATCTACGGAACCACTGTGGTATAGGCGGTCCACCATTGAAATGCTGTCATGCAGCACGTGACTGTAGATATATTGGGTTAAATAAAATATATGTAATTAAAATTAATTTTACCTATTCTGTCTAGTTTTTTGAATGTGGCTACTAGAAAATCTAAAATCCCAAGTGTGGTCCGCATTTACAGTGCACAGTTTCTTCCCATTGGCCAACACGGATCTACAGCGTCCGTACCCGTTTCACCATTTCATCGTCACCACCATTCTACAAAGTGGGCGCCAGCCGCCTTTTAAAGACAAGGTAACCGAGGCTCAGAGGAGTGGCGAATTGTTCCCAGGTCACAGCACAACAGCTTTCGGCAACTCACTTGAGGCAACAGCTGTCTTAAGTCGGTGGCTCAAAGTCCTACAGCAAGACAGAGGCCAAGACAGCCACGCCATGCGGCTGTGTGGCTTAGGCCAGTCATTTGCTTCCTCATGCTTGTGTCCTTACCTGGAACACGGGGCTCAACCGCCCTGACGTGGCGTGGAAAGAACAGAAGGAGAATCGGTACGTGGTGTTCAACAGGTGGGGACAGTCCCCCTTGTATCGCGCATCCTGAAAACACCCTCCATCCACCGCCTGCTGCCTGCAAGGCCCCCGGGGACAGCCTCCGAGGCTGGGCTGGAAGCTCCTCTTTCCTGGTGCCGCCCCGAGGCCTGACATGCCCCTGCGCTGGAGTCCCCGTTAGTGGCTGTGAGCACACTCGACGTCAGGGGCTCCCGGGTGCAGAGGCGCGTGTTCCTGCCCACCCTCCCTCTGCCCGATGCTGCGGGTCCTGACACAGCCAATGCTCAAATGATTCCTTCATCGATTCATCGTTTGAAACGAGGACTGGGCGTCCGCACAGCCACACTACTTTGTTTGTTTCGCTTTTTAACAATAGACTTTATTTTTGAGAGCAGTTTTAGGTTTGCAGCGAAATTGCGAGGATGGTATCCCCCCACACACGCACAGCCTTCCCTCTTGTCAACACCCCGCACCACACAGGCCCATTTCCCGCACTCCAGGAGCCTCCACTGACACGCCGGCGTCGGCCGCAGTGTGCAGCTGGTGTGAGTTGCACCCAGGTGCGGCACGTTCTGGGGGGTTTGGCAAATGCATCATGACCTGCGTCCACCGTTGCTCTCTCACGCAGACTAGTCTCTCTGCTCTGCACGTCCTCCGAGCTCTGCCTGTTCATCCCTCCTGCCCCCAACCCCCAGCAACCACACATCTTCTCACTGTCTCCGGAGTTTTGCCTTTTCTGGAATGTCATGGAGTTGCAATCACACACTACAAAGCCTTTTCAGGGTGGCTTCTTCCACTCATACGTCCTCCCTGTCTCTCCATGGCTTGACAGCCCGTTTGTTTCTAAAGCCGAATAACGTTCCATTGTCTTGACGTGCCACAGCTGCCCATCCACCTACCGAAAGACATCGCGGGTTTTCCGAGTTGCAGCAATTACAAATAAAGGTGCTGTAAACATCCACGCGCAGAGTGTTTGTGAACGTAAGCCAGACACATCTCACTTTTTTTTTTCTGAGACAGGATTTTGTTCTGTTAGGCTAGAGTGCAGTGGCATCATTATAGCTCACTGCAACCTCCAACTCCTGGGCTCAAGCTATCCCCCTGCCTCAGCCTCCCGAGTAGCTAGAACTACATTCATGCACCAGCACACCCAGCTAATTATTTTACTTTTATTTCTTTTTTAGAGATGGGGTCTCACTATGTTGCCCGGGCTAGTCTCGAACTCCTGGACTCAAGCGATCCTCCCACCTTGGCCTCCCAAAATGCTGGAAATGACAGGCATGAGCCACTGTGCCGGGCCTACGTCTCACTACTCAACATTATAATAATTCATATGCAAATCTTTGTTCCTGTACTAGACTGGAAAGTATTGAGGCAGAATCCACGACTGATTTATTTTTGCAGCCCCACAGCACCCGGCCAGTCTCCAGCCTATAATAAGAAAGTCTCAGAGGACGTCTGTTGGCTGAACGCATATGCGGACCCCCAGCAGGCAGACCCTGCCCCGCCACAGCTGGTTCCAAGCAGGTGCCTGTGTATCCACTCAGGGCTGCTGAGACGGGGCTCCCTGGTGGGGGAGGACGCTGGCTGCCCCGGGAGGTCCCATACGACTCCTGGATCCCCGGGGGCTGGTGCCCCTCTGGGAGAATCTTGCCTTTGCTCATCTAGTTTTTCTTCTGATTCCTTTACAAGTTGGCACCAGACGTAGGGCTGAGAGCCAGATTAGCAACGAAAGCTGTCAAAAAATATCTCCCCTCCAGAAAAAGCCAAGGAAAACAACATCTTGGTGGGTTTTTCCAGAGGAAGAAAAAGTGAAATAGTCTCTTTTTGCCTTCTATGTGTTGCCCAAAAATGGCAGTTTTGCAGAAAGAAAACATATTTTTCCTGAGCAAAGCTGTTTGTGGTGTGAAAGACAGAGTGCGTGTGCTGAGCACAAAGACACAAATTGGCCCGAGGCGCAGCTACGCGTGCTATTTTCACAGGAGTTTAGGTTGGGGAGGAAGGGGTTGGGGAGAAGGAAAAATAAAATCTTTGTTTTGTGAACACAGGAAAAATAAATGTTGGCCTGGATCCTGGATCCAATTCAAGCCTGGTGTCTGGAAGGAAGCAGGCCTGAGACAGAGGCGCACGCACCGCGTGAGGGAGGGGGTCGGGGCGAGGACCCTATCCGCCCTCCCCAGGCTGGCTCACCCCAGCGGCAGGCGGGCCCGGGAGCCGGGGCCACCACACCCTGGGGCCACGTCTGCTCTGGGGCTCGACCAGGCGCCCCGGCCACGCCTGCCTCCTGCCTGCGAGGGACTGACCGCACCAGGCTCTTGAGAAGACTGAAGGAGGTGCTGCCCGTGAGGACATTAGCACGGACCCTGTCCCCAGGTGAGTGCTGAGGAGCAAGGGTGGCTTCGCTAGTGATGGAGATGGTGACAGGGATGGTGATCATGAAGATGAAGAAGATGACGAGGATAGTAATGATGGTGATGGGGATGAAGATGATCACGATGGTATTTATGGTGATGGTGACAATAGTGATGGTGATGATGGTGATGACAACAGTGATGCTGATGATGCTGATGGTGATGGTGGTGATGACGATGGTGGTGGTGAGGAAGACCCTGCCTCACTCGCTGTGGGGACCCTCCACAGCCCCTTCTTGCCTTCAGAGCTCTACCAGCCCCTCGGACTCAGACAGAGCCTTTCTCAGGGTCTACCTGAACCACAGTGTACAGGTGAACCACAGGATCACCTGAGAACTACCCGAACCAGAAAACCCTCTGGGTGCGTGAGTTATGCAGATGCCCGGGCCCACCCAGACCTTCAGATCACGACTCCCTGGAGGGGGCCCAGGAACATATGTTTTAAATGTGCTCCCTGGGTGGGTCTCTGTGCACCAGAGGTGGAAGAGCACCCATGGAGCCCAGCACCTTCGTCTTACAAATGAGGAAACTGAGGCCCGGAGAGGAGTGAGTCGGCCAGCCAGGGGTGGCAGAGACAGAACTAGAGGCGGATCCTCACATCCCAGGGGTAGTCCCTTGCTGCTCTAGTGCGGCCTGTCGTTATTCAACAGTTATGTGCTAAGTGCCAACTGTCTGCACAGCCCTGCACCCAAACCCAATCAGACAAAATGCCTGTCCTCAGGAGCACCATGCAGCCCTGCTGGGGGCTGAACCACCGCGTGGGGAGGGGTGAGTGCCAGGCAAGGGGAACGGAGGAGGGCGGAGGGAATTCAACGGGGGCTGGAACACCTCAGAGATCCAGGAAGGCAGCTCGGAGGAGCCGGCACTTCAGCTGGAGCCTTGAAGGGTGAGCACCGTTTAACAAAACAAAGAGAAGAAGGGCAGGCTGGGAGAAGAGCACAACACAGGCACTGCCCAGGACGTTTGTGGGGACGAGAAGCAGCTGCATTTGTCTAGGGCTCCAGGTGAAACGGGCCACACGAGGTTCAAGGTCGGGGAGCCAGAGCACATGGGGTCCCGACGCGGGGCTGGGGAGGGTGGCCTTTACCAGAGAGCCCCACAGGCCTTCCAGGAAGGGAGCCATGTGCACCTGAGGAAGGCCAGCCCGGCTGCAGCTTAAAGCTGATGGAACAGGAGACGACTTGTCCCTGAGCTCAGGCCCCTCAAGGTACCAGCACATGACGGGGCAGCTGCAAACTCCCCGGCCCCCTCCCTCCTGCCTCCCACGGTGACGGGCTGGAAGTGTGTGCGCCATTTCCACGGCCAGAGCTCTGCGCTCTGTCCCAACCCCACACCCCCTTCTCCGACTCTGTCCCAGCCACCCTTGCCTGTTCCTCGCAGTGATGACTAAGACGGGCTCCTGGGGTCCCATGGTGATGTGCTGGCCAGACCCGGACAGGCTACGAGTGGTGGGTGGAGAAGGTGGGACCACCGGCCAGTGCCCCGAAGACTCTGAGTTTCACAGACACACATGTTTAGTGGCAATGTGACCTTGGGCCAGTTGCTGATCCTCTCTGAGCCTCAGTTTCCCCACCTGTAATATGGGGGCGATTATACTTACCTTAAGGGGCTGCCACGAGGTCGAAAGGAGTCTATGACAGACGGCCAGTCCAGCGCCCAGCCCAGCGTGGTGCTGGTGGCTGCTCGGGTGATGATGATGATGACGATGACAACGATGACGTAGCACCCCGTCTCCAGCTCACGTCATCAGTGTCACCGCCAGCATCAGCAGCATCGTCAAGCCATCCTCCCGCGTTGTGGCAGCTCAGGTCCCTCCCCCGTCACTGGGGAGATCAAAACACGGACGGGGCTCTTGGCTCCAGGCTCTGGGCAAAGCGCAGCCCCCGGACAGTCGGAGGATGAAGGCCCGATCTCTGCACCCAGACCGGCGTGTCTGACAGCCAAGGGACAAAGGACCCAAGTGGGGTCAGCTGGGGCTCAGTAGACCCACACTAAGGGGCCTGAGAGCAGGTTCTGCTCTGCAGGGGAACTTCCAGAACCCACCTGGAGGTTCTTGCTGAAGAATTTGGAGGCCTGACATGTCCTGTCCTGCCCAGAAATGGCGCAAATAAACATTTCACAGCTGTTGATCGTCACGGCTCCTGACGTGTGTGTACAGACAGCGGAGGGTCGTTTACAGAACACCATCAGATCCACCCCCGCTGTGGGCAGCCAGGGAGGAGATCGGGGAGTCGATGTTTCAGACAGGGAAACCAAGGACAGGGAAGTAAGTGGTTTCCCTGAAATGGCACAGGTCACGTAAGGAAAAAAGCAGGTCTGATGCTACCTACATCTGTGCTTCTCTGCACGGCCGACTAGACGCGTGTGAGAAACCTGAGCAGAAGTTACCTGCGAAAGGCCCTTCTTACCCGGCCGAGAGAAGAGCGTTTCCAAGCTTATCGGATCCTCAGGAAGTTTCTAGTCCTCTCTCTCCACGTCCTAAACTAGAGGAGGAGGACCCAGAGGAAGCCACTGTGTCCTGTTTAAACTGCGAAGGACCCCACAGAGACCTTCTCTGGCCAAGCAGTTTTCAAACTGCTGTCCTTGAATCTGCCACCGGCAACAGCCGCATTCCCGGGAGCGTGTTAGGAACGCACATTCCCAGGCCCCACCTCGCACCTGCTACCCCAGAATCTGTAGGGGTGGGGCCGAGGGTCTGCATTTTGACAAGCCCTCCAGGGGACAGCACGCTGAACGTTGAGAATTTAGCATGCTATGTCTGATGCTCGCTAAAATTCGAGAAACGTTGCTCTCAAGATTGGAGGAGGGGTTCCTTTGAGCGTTTAAAATAAGTTTGAAGCAAATTTCATTAGGTTGCTATAACTGTGCTTTTAAACCACAGTGAAAAAGCAGCCCTTACACCCTCAGTTAGGTATCGAATTTTGACACCTTGGGGGCCAACTTGGGCCGGCTTAGGTCACATCCTGGGTTGAGCTCTCCGGAAGACGGCTGTGGCTGTTGTGTTCTTCCGCGACCGCCCGGTCCTGTTGCGCATGCACACACACACACACACACACACACACACACACACACACACACACACGGGCACGGGAGCTCTGCACAGCCAACGCCAGGTACGGGGCTGCCTGAGACACCCCCAGCCGGGGTGTGAAAGCCGGTGGGGGAGGGTGGTGCCTTCTGTAGCCTTCTGTACTTCTTACGATCCCACTCACGCTGGTGACGAGGAACACACATCACTTAGCGATTCTACTGTGACACAAAAATGACCCAACACTGCCCTGTCAAGTTTCTGTGCCTGTTACAGCCGAGAGGGAGCCACCCGACCATGATAAATTGAGCCGTTATGAAACTTGTCACCATTTACAACCGCCGCTCGCTTGATCAGAATTTTCTTAATTCTGCATTAAAACACACATTCCAAAAGGAAATGACTGAATACTGAGACCGACGTGCAAAACAAACCACCATCATCTCTGATTTCAAATTTGTGTGTCTCCAAAATCAGCCTTTTTCTCATTTCCTGATTCAATAACTAGTGAATATTCTAACTTTAACTCTGGAATCCTTTATGTGAAAAACACTATTTATATCTATTTTGGTTTGGGGGACCCTGTGTAGGATTTCTTCTGAGAAAAAGATGCCTCTGCCTTTCAAATGCTAGAAATCTACTCATTGAGGCCAGCCACCCACTCTGTAGCTGAGGGATGAGACTCCCCGGGGCGGGGGGGTCACGTGACCCACCCAAGGACACATGGGTATTGTAACTGTCATTTCACCAGGCAGCAGAGAAACACTTGTTTCAGGGGTGGGGGGGACACTACTAAACTGGGGAGAGAAGGGAAGACTATACTTCAGGGACTCAGAAGTAATTTCAGTCATTTAACAAACTTAACTGATTTTCACCCCCACTTCAGAGACCTGGACAGTTAGCTTTGCTCCGTTGGGCCAGAGGTGGCTCGGGGGGCTTCTGTCACTTTAGCTACCTGATGACATTCACCCATTCTCAGTAGGGAAGGCCCCCATCCGACTCAGTTTACAGCCCGGCCCCCAGCTCGCGTCCCCCTGGCCACGCGGTGGGCTCAGGCCCCGTTAGAGACAGCGAGACCCAAGGGGACCCTGGCAGGAGGAAGCCTGCCGTGTCACAGCTGCGGCTGGGGTGGAGGGAGGAAGCTCACGCCGCCCGGCTCAGCTGCCTTGCAAGCGCATAGCCGAGCGAGGACACGAGCCCACGTACCTCAGTCGGGAAAATCCACTTCAGATCTCACCTACGGGTCTGAGACAGAAAGCAGGGAAAGGGCAGAGCAAAATGGCAGGAGGGGGCGACCTGGGAGGACAGGAGGGCTGGGTGGTGGGTGAGGCCCCAGAGCAGGTGGCAATGCGGGCTCCGACCGGCCTTCCGCACCCGGGTTCGGCCAGGCCAGCCCTGCCCTCGCACCGCCGCCGCCACGTGAGGATTTATGGGCTGCGAGGACCAACGAGGGACCTCCGTGTACCTGTGTTCCTTTAAAGATGAGGACAGCAGGCTCCCGGACAAATGGCTGGTGCCAACTTGGCACAGAGACCACCACAGTGCTGGCCCCGAGAGGGTGAACAGGAGGAACAAGATCTTCGGGCGCAAGGGGAGCAGAGCCGGGTGGTAAGAGTCCCAGCCTGGAACCGGCTGGGCCAGCGCGTGACCCCACACCCCCCACAAACACGCCCACCAGCTCTAACATGCACTCACCCTTCCCGAGTACAGCGGCCAGGACAGCAGGGGCTCGAACGCGCGCGTGTGGACTGAACAAGCGACTGTCCAGGCCCTCCCAGGCCAGACGGCCCTGCCGGCAGGCGCACGGAGCCCACCGAGCCAGCGTCCCACGGAGCCCGGGGAAAGCTGCTCTCCGAAGAGCAAAAAGATGTCAGCCGTTAGCAGAACATGCTTCCCAGCCGCTCCTTAAAAGCATAACTCGCGACTGCTGATGCTCTGAATTATTTATGCCACCTGGCTGGGGATTCCCGCCTTTCAACAATCACTCTCCCTTCCCGCCCGGCCCCAGCCAGGGAGGTGAGGACGTGTGAGAAGGGAAGCCCAGGCAGTTTCCCCGGAGGGATGAGACCGGGCCGTGAGAACCCAGGCCCCCTCCCCTCCCTGCCCAGGGTCCAGGTCGCCGCAGGCCCTTCAAATCCCACACAGCCTGGCTGGCTTATAGCGACAGAAATTCACTGCTCACAGTTCCGCAGGCTGCAGGGTCCAAGGTCGGGGCCCCAGCAGGTTTGGCCGTGAACATGCTCCCTCGGGCCCTTCCACAATGGCACCGATGCCCGATGCCCTCCTGGCTCCACCCTCATGACTAACCACCCCCCCTGAGGACCCGCCCTCCTGGCTCCACCCTCATGACTAACCACCCCCCCTGAGGACACACCCCTCACACCCGCACGTTGGGGTTAGGATTTCAGCACAGGAAAGTTGGGGGGACACGAACATTCAGTCCATGGCAAGTGGCCTCTTATCAGATTAGAGTCCCCGTTCATAGTGTTTCTCCTACAGGGACAGCCGGGAAAAAACAAATCTCAGAGTCCGGGACGAGACTCCCCGATTCAGGCGGGTGTGTCGGTTCACACCGCCAGTGATGAAGTGGCTTCAGACGTGCAGAAATGGGGGGAAGGGAGCCGCGAGGCTGAGCAGCCCCTCTGGGCTACTCTTGGGCCCCAGCAGGCCTTGGGTCTCCAGGGTTTGGGCTGCGCCCTGTCCCAGGGAACCCCAGACCTCCCCGGGCCGATGCCTGGCAGTGCCCCGGCCTCTCCTCCGTCCCCTCAGTGGCCTGCGCCCCACGGCACTGTCCTGCCCACTGCCCCCCAGCGGCCCCACCTCCCAGTGAATGAAGCGGGCCTGGCTGGCTGCCCGCAGCGGCCGGTGGCTGCAGGTTCTTATCAATGAGATCGACAAGGCGTCTGTCGGGGATGAGTCAGGACAAGATCCTGTGACTGCCGCCCGGCCAGCACGCTGGAGGTCACCCTGCAGAAGTGGCTGGCCTTGGCAGCAAGAAACTTTCTGGGGCAAGTAAATGGCTCTGGGCTTTGGAGAGCTCTGAAGCCGCCCACCCCAAGAACTGACGCTCCGTTTCCCCGTTTCGCTGCAGGGTGGCTTGTTCCTGGAAAAGGCGGCTGGGGCTCCCGTGGCCACAGCACACGGGTTGGCTGCATGAAACCTCCTCCTGGCATCCTGCTGCCTCCCGCCTGTCCTCCCTGACTCCGGCTCCCAGCGACGGATGAGGCCTGATTGACAGGAGTGCTGGAATTTATCAATGGCTTGTTCTCTCCAGAAACAGCTTTCATTGATCAAGTCTGTTTCTAGCCTTCTGTTCCTGAGAATTCCCATGGGGACCAAGATTCACTTGCGCTACCTTGTGGATAAAAATAGAAACATCCCAGTCCACATTTCCCTTTCATTCCCGCCAGCAAACACCCTCTGGCCCAGTGGAGGGGGAGCACCCCACCCCCACCCCACCTTAGCAGGGAGGAGAGGGGGAGAGATTCTCTAGACCTTTCTACTCTCTAGATAGAATTCGGTGATTCTCAAAGCATGTACACTGGGTTTCCAACCACGCACAAACACGTGTGTACACGGGTGAGCTCCAGAGGAAACATGGGAACTCTGTGCTACCAAGATGGAATCATAGTGGATGTTTCTTAAGAGAAATTCCCTCCAATGTTGTGATAATACTGTTTCATGAGAACTAAAACACGGTGGGAAGGTTGAGCTGGGAATCGAAGGGTGCAAGGTCCAAGAGCACAAGCAGCAATGCAGGTGACTAAATGATGTTAACAGCTTGATGAAATTATGAGTGGGCCATATCCCCTCCCTCTATCCGGACACGGCCTTGGACCAGAAGTAGAAGGAGACAGGTCGAGGTGGATTAGTCTTAACTACTAACTGTCCACTGATACCACTGGAAGCCATGAGGCCCACGTGTGAAGTCTAGCCCAAAGACTGCATGCCCTGGACAAGAAATCCACCCATGTACCAGTGTTCAGGTTGTGCACTGCCCAAGGATGCAGTGTCTTGGGGAGGGTGCCGTTTACACTGCAGACATACACCAACTTATCTGAGAGTGTGTGGGTGGGACAGAGGCTCCTGGCCTCCTGGCTGCCGTCAGCCGGCAGCAGCAGATGGAGAAGACCCTCCTGCATCAACCCACCTGGCAAATCATTAGCATATCCGCATGCCCACATCGTGGTGCCCTGTCCCAACCATGCTCTGGGAGGGACCTGCAGTCACTTCTCTTTCCTGCAGCCTTTTAGGAAACGCAATTCCTGTCCCCATTGAAAGAACAACCCAGAACAGTTGCTTAACCCGGGTGGTGGCTGGGAAGCGGGGAAGAGAGTGTGGGGCGACAGGGCGTGATGTTGCTGGCGTGTGTGAGGGTCAGGTGGTGGGGGCTGCCAGGGCTGCTGTCCACGGGAGCCCTGAGGATCCCAGGAGGAGGTGGGCTGACCACCTTATACAAGTTGGGAGTCATGGCCAAGGAGCAGGGTGGGGCCAGGGGACGCACACTTGGGGGAGACCTTGGGGCTGGGGACTCTGGCAGCAGGCAGGTCAGGGCCATAAGATACGGGGGAGGGGGGGATGAAGAATCTGACCAGATATCAAGGGTGGGAGATTTTCTGCTAAAACCTTGACCCAGAAGGATTCTTGCTAAAACTGGAGTGAGTGGGCCAAGGATGGAACCCAAGGTGGGCCAAGAAGGGCCTTTGCCAGAGGTCTGGGGTCTGGGGGAGCTGCAGGCTCCCCACGGCCAGCAGGGAGGGGGTGGCATTTGCATGCACTCCACCTCGCACTCAGTGCCTCTGGGGAGCCTGGGCCACTGCCCCTGTCCCCCATTCTAGGGACAGCTCTGTATGAGCAGTGACAACCCCTCACACTTGGCGCTTGTCAGTTTCTGTGTCCCCCAAATTGGTCCTGATGGGCAGCAGCATGGACAAGGATTCACCCGGGACCTTCCCTGCGAAGAGCACACAGGGTTTTCCAGAATGACCTGCACAGCCTTACTGTGACCCCCCTGGGAAAGGGCAGCACGGTGGGCCCCGGAGTGCACTGCACAGGGACAAGAGGTCACAGCTGTGGGCACACAACCTACTCGTAAAACCCTTTGATTTCCTCCACGCAGCCCTCTCCATACACTCTGTGTTCACCCAGACTAACTACAAATAGCAACGACGGGAAGCTCACCTGAAATGCCCCTTCCCGGCTTTAGTCCTGTGCCTGAAACACGATTCCTTTCCCTCCTGCAGGATGCCCGGCAGGGGGACATGGGTGAGGGTCCAGCTCCGGGGACACGGTGCTTCTGGGGGCTCCTCTGCTGACACCAGCTGGAGGCAGCACTCCAAGGCGTCCTCCTCTCCCCTCCACGCGGGGAGGCAGAAGCCAGCGGAGCCTGATTACTATTCCCCGGGGACTGCGCCTGCTTTTTATTTATGCGTTTACTGGGAAGCTCTTTATTTACATTGCTGTGATTTGCATTTCCCACAAGTTCCTTCCGTCCCCATCTCCCTGCCGTTCTCCATGTTGCTAAACCCGAGTTCCCCAGTTGCTCCGGAACTCCACAGCACACGTGCTTTTCTGCGGACGCCGGCTAAGGATTCCCCGCATCCGCTGGGAAAGCACCGCAAGAGCAGGTGGACATTTCTGTGCAAATACCGCGCTCTTGACGCTCGGTGCAGAGATGTCCAGCTGGCCCAAGGGCAGGGCCTTAAAGACAACCATTCTCCAAAAGCACCTCTGGCCGTCTGACCCCAGCTTCCTGGTGACCGGGGAAGGACAGGCCATCGGGTTCTGGAAACCGAGTGGTCTGTAGAGGCAGCCACACAAGTGCAACAATTAACATCGCCATTGATTTGGCTGACACCTGCATCCACCTCCCTGCCCCTCCTGCCTTCCCAGGCTCCAGGCAGGGAGGATGACACTCTCTGCCTCTCACTTCTCCCAGCCCTGGCTGGCCACCCTGCTGAGAAACCCCCAGACAAGGCGGATTCCACCCATGAGGTGCTCCCGGCCCAGGTCTGAGGCCGGTGCTCAGCTGCCCGGGCCCCCACTCTGTCCCTTCACACTGCCAGGGGTCTCCTGCCCGGCCTCGCGCCCCCCCAGTGCAGGAGCAGCCCCTCACTGTCACCGTGAGAGCACAGCCAAGACGTGCCAGGGCTCAAAACGCTTTCTTGGCCCCCCTAGACCCAACACACGCACAAAAACCTTTTCCTCCTGCCCTCCCTCACTTCATAAGCCCTATTTTCCACCCAAATGAAACGATAAGCGATGCTAACATCACATACTCTGCTCGGAGCCCCGTACTCTCCCCCCGCCCCCCCGCCTGCTTCGTTTGTCTTTATCGCGCTGTCACTGCCTAACTCACTACCTAAGATTTTATGTATTTCTCGTATTCTCTGTCCCCCCCACCCAACTACAGTGTCAGCTCTCCATGGGGGGATGTTTGTCTGTTTTGTTCACTGCTTCGAAACAAACAGCGCCTGGCACACAGTAGGCATGCTCATGGCAGCACCGCATAGCGCTGGGGCGAACCGTCCTCCAAACAAAACACTCCCGCAACCTTGGAGCCGGGGCAGTGCACACACCCACCCCAGCGGGAAACCGAGGCCAGAGAAGGAAGGGGACCGCCCTGGTCACATGGCACATGGCAAGGCTGGGTTCAAACACAGGCCCAGGGCTCCTAGATTTGGAAAACCGGATGGCACACGTCCAGGGTCCCTTATGGACGCTCAGGCTGTCAGGACGGGGGACCCAGAAGTGCTCCCAGCCCGAGGCCCTCGTTCAGATGAGGAAACTGCGAATGACGCATAGGATCAGGATGGACGTCTAGATCCCCCGATAATTCCTCGCGTTCTTCCCACCACGTTAACCTGAGTTGTCTACTAGAAAATTATTATTTCATTTTTACAAATGCAGTCCTCCCCCACGTGGAACCGCGACTCCCTGTTTACTCCAGCCCAGTCCCTGCACGTTGCAAATCTTTGCTGAATGAATGAATGAACGAACGAACGAATGAAGGAAACAAACAGAATGACGCCCGAGGCGGCGGCTGCGCTTTCCCCCTCTGTCCCGGCCGGAGGGGCGTCCCCGGCTCTGTCCCGGGCGCGCGCAGCCCCGCGTGGGCTCGAGCGGGGGCGCGAGCAGCTGCGGGGACATCTGCTGCGGGGGCGCGCGGCTCCGCGTCTGTTTACAAACCAACCGGCTGCGAGCGCGGGGACAGGGACGCGGGGACAGCGACGCAGCGGCGGCGCCCGCGGGAGGAGGGATGCGGGGACCAATCGCGCCGTGACCCGCAAAGGCCTCCCCGCCGCCCGCTGCAGCCGCCTCCGCCCAGGCCGCGACCGCACCGAGGACCCGCACCGAGGACCCGCACCGAGGACCCGCGCGGCCCGGAGGGAGCGAGGGGCGCACACGGCGGCCCCGGAGACGCCCCCGCGGCCGCAGTCTCCCTGCGGGCGACAGGACGGGTCTTAAGCATTTTACCAAATGCCCCTCAAGTCCAGCTTCTCCCCCAACTCGGGGATCCCCCTTTCTGACAGTGGCCACGTACAAGTGATAAGGTCTGGATTAAAAATCACTCAGAAAAAAAAAAAAAAACAACTGCATTTAAAAAAAAAGCATTCTGATGTGAGTGCATTTCAGGTGTTAACACTTTCACTGCCATTCCCTGGGCAGACGCAGGCCCAGGGCCGAGCCAGGGTTTGGGAGGGTGGCAGGAGGAGACACAGGAGCATAATCCCCAGTTCTGGTCCCAGGGGTGCTGGCTTCCAGCCGTAAGTAAAGAGTGAGACTCAGGCTCTGGGGGTGCTGGCGCAGAGCCGGCTTTGGAGAGGCGGCTGGTGCCGGGAGGGCAGAGCCAGGGCCCTGCTGCCCTCTCCTCCCTCCCTCAGGCCTCCGCTGGGGCCTTCCTGGTCTCCATGCCTGGCTCTTGCTCCCTGAGAGCTGGCAGTGCCTCGATGGTGCCCACTGGCCGGGAGCTAGGGGTGTTCCCGCACACTCGCAAAGGGACAGTCAGGGAAACCCTGACCTGATTCTCTGGTGCCCACGGGCTTCTTTCTACACAATTATTGGTCTGTTTGGGTTTTCTTCCCCCCCCCCCCCAGATACAGGGGATTAAGAGGTTACAAAGTGCTGACGAAGAGGACGTCACACTTTCTGACCACCATGGAGCTCATATTCTAGGAGGGGGACAGAATGGGCAGGAATCACTGCTAGTCAATGCCCACCTACTGTGTGCCAACGGCTGTTTGGTGTTTCTCTGGCAGTTCATTCAATAAACACTTATTGCACTGCGCACTACTCGAGACCCTGCTTATGCAGCAGAGAACAATTCCCATAAATGAGGAGGGACAATTAAAATAGTTTCAATAATAATACACGTGCCATAGGGAGATGCCTCTTTTAATCCCGATACCAGTCCTGGTATCAGCTCTGAACAGCGAGTATCACTATCCCCATTTTACAGATAACGGCTCAAAGAGGAGAAACAACTTGCTCAGGATCTCTGGGTTTGGACCCGGGTGCAAGCCTGTGTCCTGAGGGTGGTGTCTGCCGGGGACAGGGGTTGGACACGGCCCATCTCTCAGTCCCAGGCGGAACAGCTGGGCTATAGAACCACGTTCCAACCTGGCCCCCACAGCACCGTGGATGGTGAAGATTCCTCACCGGGGCTAAAACAGTGCACTTAGAGAGCCCTGTTTTTAAAATTCTGAACCAGCAAAAATGGGAACGGACACTTTGACTGGGAGCCATCATCTGACAATCCCATCTGGCAGAAGCACATGCACATCTGGGCCACCCCGGAGTCTGGGTGAGTCTTCCTCATTCAGCGCACCCTGAAAGATGGCCCCGTCCTGGAGAACTCCTTGTCCCAATCAGAGAGATGGAAATGCCGCCCCCCACCCCCCACACACAAGGTAAGGGCTGGGAGGGCCTGTCCGGGTGCTGTGGAAGCACACAGGGTTAAACACCCACTCCCCTCTTCGGGGAGAGGGGCCCCAGCAGGGCAAGCCCATTAAACCTACTTGGCCCGAAGATGGAGGAGGAGGAGGAGGAGGAGGAGGAGGAGGAGGGGGCTGCCAGCAGAGAGAAGGGGCGGCGGACGCTATGGCAGCAGTGCCAGGACTTCCACCTGAGTCAGCGCCTGTGTCGGGGGAGGACAGACCAGGATTAGCTGCTGCTGCTCTTAGCTTCCCGCCGTGTCCCTTGGCCGTGCGCCTCCCTGGGAAGAGCAGGCAGAAGAAATGGTCGCGGGGTGAAACCAGGACAGCAGCGGGCTAGTACATCCCGGGGAAAGTGATCTGAAGGCAGAGAATTTCTCGGGACAGACAGGCTGGGAAAGCCAGCGTGCTCGGAGAAACCAGACCAGGCAGCAGACAGCAAGCAAGACCCAAGCTGGAAGAGGGACAGGCGGGAGAGAAGCTGCCCATCCTGCTCCGGGCTGTCCGGGCCCAGCACTGGGGAGGTGGGCCACGGAGAGCAACCAGACTGACGAACCCCAGGAAGTACAGGGAGCCACAGCCAGAGGGGAAACGGAGCCACAGGCTTCTCAAAAGACATAAGCAGCCAACCGGGGATGTGCAATCTCTAAACGGAATCCTTATAAACAGAATCAGACCTTCCCCTAGGTTGATGCCTTGAGTTGCATGTTCCTTCATGTAGCCCCAACTAGCCCCCCGAGCCCCTAGTAAGACGTTATAAATCAGACATGCAGACACCAATACCTCCAGCCCCGTGAGCTATCTCGGGAGGCATTTCATCAACACCGTCCCTCGCCTGCCTCCCGGGTCCCCCACAGGACCCCAGCGAAGCGGGGACTGACCGCCTGAGGACATGCACGGTAGGCACAGAGTTTCTAGCTAAAGCAAATTATCCACATCCTTGAAAAGAGCAAAGAATCCCACAACAACAAACATAATTACCCTCCAATGTGACCTGTTTTTAGAGTTTCATTTATTTTACGGAACAAACTGTTTTTTAAATACCGTGACATAAAGAGCTTGTGGAAACCGTTCCCTCTTCTCCCCGGGCACAGAGCCAGCCCGCGCCTCCCAGCCTCCTCGATGGTCAGGTGGCCGCACGACTGAGTCCTAACCAATGGGGGGTGAGTGGAAGTGAGTGTCCCTTCCAGGCCTCGTGTACAGTTCTCCCATGGGTGACTGTCTGTTCCCTGCCCCACGCTCTGGCTAGTGGTGAGGGACTCCAGCACCCCTGGAGACGGAGGATGGAGTCGCCTGGGCTTCTTGAATCCCCACGTGGAAGGCCGCCTACAGTTGACCCCTATGGGACTCCTGTATGGACAAGAAATACATTTAAATCCTATGACGCCACTGAGACTGTGGCATTTATCTATTACACCATCCCGTACTAGCCTAACGCAAGCACTTGCTATGAGCTTAGCACCTGGCAAGCGCGGCTGGGGTGGGGTATGCACAGGTAAGTGTCAGATTGGAATATATGGGGGGGTCCCTTTTGATCATTAACAATCCATGACTCTAAATTCGTAAAATACTTTTGGGGTTATTAACTATGTCTGACCTAGTGAAACATTATTTATCTTAGCTGTGGATCAGGCAATGAGACGTTTCTTCAAAGGTAATGTTTCCCCAGGTGAAAAATCCCCACTCCCCGCCCCTCCTCCATGCCGCTCCTCTTCCTGCTGTGGACTGACGGGAAGAGGCGGCAGGCGGTTCGCTGCCAGTCTGTTTCCTCCTCTTCCTGGGCCCCACTGCCCAGCTCCCCAGCGGCTGCATGGCCACGTGGTTGGTCCCGAGAACAGGAGAGGACTCTGCCACTTGCAAGCTGAGGCGTTTGAGGCACGGACATGCCTCTCCACACTCTGCCCTCCCCTCCAAGATGCTGGTGACAGTGACAGCAGAGATGGGGCAGACTTGGGTTCCTCCCATGACGCAGGAGAGCCGCCACAAAGAATGCAGGACTGTCACAACCGTCACCTAAGAGCCATCCTCCACAGCCAAGTGCCATCTTCCCCAGCCCAAGGCTGAACATAACGTGCAGTGCCCCAAAGTGCCATTAGCATACTGACATTTCCCAAAGAACGTTCCAGAAAGGATTGCTAAGCAAACAAAGTAAAGGGAGTGGGTAGAGTGCTGAGGTCGAGGTTTCTGCCCCGGGGAACCTCCCAGAGCCTTTAACAAACTAATGTGCACTTGGATTTCCAAGAAGGGGAGGTAGCGTACGGTGTACCCCAGGCTCCCCTTTGTGACGTGAAAGTTCATGCAAAAACTACCTGAGTCAACCCTAGGAACTTCAGTCCTTTCAGAAGGGCCTTGCTATGGACCCAAGGATGGGTGAGCACAGACGAGGCTGGCTCATGACTTCCACCCGTCTGCAGGTGTCTCCCAAGCGATGTTTCCTAGAAGGATCTTCCAAAGTGGAGTCATGACTTAGGCAGAATCCCTCCTTGCCCTGGTCTCGCGGCTTCAGCGTCCGGGTACGGGGCCCGGGGGTCCGAGCAACAGAAATGCAGAGGAAACGGAAAGAGGCTGCTCAGAGCACTGCTGGGGTCCAGGAGTTCTCGCTCTGGGGTCCCCACATCTCCTTTACTGTCGTCCACTCGTCTGTCCCCTCTGGGTTTACGTGACTGTGGAACAGGGATGTTCTCCGTCCACACCTCACAAATCCCTGCTGAGAAATTCACTCACACGTACGCTCTTTGTACGTTTAGATGTCATTGGTTTTGCTAGATTTCACACATGTGGGCAGGAACCAGAAACTCTGAGGATTTAGGACCTACTTCCTGGTGGCAGGAGAAGCTCATAGAGGGACAATTTGGGGTGGTGGTGACAGTGGTTAAAAAGCAATAAAATAAAATAATAAAATAAAGCAGGTAACGAGTAAGCAGACCTTCCCCAAAGCTGGTCGCTAAGCTGCCCACCCTAAAACACACCAGCACCTCACTGCTGCATCCCAGCGGGAAAAACAGCAGGAAGCCAGTGGGATAAAAATGTGACTATAATAGCTGCTCACACATACACAGCATTTCACAAAACACTTTCACACATGATTCCATTTGAGCTTTGTAACATCTGCACGTCGTGGGCAAAAGAGAAAGAGCTCCCCATTTTACGGATTGTGAATCGATAATTAGGTGGCTTGTCCGAGACCTCCCAGATTCATGGAATAGCAAGGACCAAACAAGTGGGGAAGACCTGTCCAGGAAAGGCCGTCGTAAAAGGCAGAGTGAAATGTGCCCTAAGATGACAACAGTCCCGGGACAATGCCCCAAACTCAGACGTTCCAATAACAACATTCCCCATTCATCCCAAACAGCCCAGATTTAGTCTTTTGCTGTAACATACGTGCCAATCAATACCGAAGATGAATTAAACCGTTGAAAATCAATCCCAAAGCCAGTTTTTCTTTCCAGACCAAAAATTTTCATTAATAATAGAGAATTAAAAGATGCCACTAAATTCTGATACCTGCATTGCACACAGTTCAATCACAGGTTGTGAAAATAGATGAAGTAGAAACCTTTGCCAAGAAGCTGTTCCTGGGAGGGAGCGGGCAGCTCCGGGGGGACGGGCGAGGGTCAGAGGCCACACTGTGCACCAAGGCAGGGCCGGGGGACACAGACTGCAAATCTCCAGGAGGAGGTGGCCTTTAAGGCCCTCAGTCACCTTTGGCTGCAGCAGCTGGAGTAGCAGAGGAAGGAGCCTGTGGCTCTGTTTCCCTCCTGCCCACCCCCCCCCAGAGCAGGAACCTCCAGCCTCCCCAGGGAGGAGCCCCCATCCCGTCTTCTCAGCTCAGAGAAAGCATCTGGGCACAGGTCCTGGTCCCCATGGCGACCGCTGCAATCTGTGTCAGCACGAATGTAGTCTGCTGCCGCTGCTGCAGTCACAGGAGGGGGACCCCTCGCGTGCTCCTCAGAACCGGGACCCCGGGGGACGCAAAGGAGAGATGCTAGGCCCAGGAGAAGCCTCCCAGGGTCCCCAGCACTGGCCACCAAACTGGCCCTGGTGGGCAGGTGAGGTTGCAGGTGGGCAGAGGGGAGCCAGCACTGACCCCCGGTGCAAGGGCCTCGGCACTGACCTTGAGCTCGACCCCGAGCCACTCCAGACAGCGGTGTGGGAAGAGCTCTCCAGGGAAACAGGCTCCGCCCCCTCTCCTGGTACCTTGCTCCAGGATTTATTAAGTCTCACTGAGCCTGCTGGGAAGACAGACCTATTTCTTTAATTTCATTTGGAAGGATAAAGTAGGGGAAGGAATCCCAGAGGGAAGGAAGAGCTGGCACTCACTGAATTTCTTACTATGTGCCCTGAGACTCTATTGACATCGTCAACTTGGATTGGCACCACGAGCCTACAGAGTGTCATTTGACAGATGAGGAAATGAAGCCCAGAGAGCTCTTGTCACTTGTCCAAGGCCACACAGCTCCTAAACACTGGTGCTGGGACCCAAAGCCAGCTGCAGTCTGCCTTTCTGCCCACGTGTTCCCCCCTGTCCCACTGGTGTGTCCCCTGAGTTTGCGGGTAGGGGAGGCTCGGGGAAGGAGGAGCAATGGGAGTGTGACGGGGGCAGCCTGAGGGTTGTGACTCCCTTCCTGTGAGTCGTAGGACTGCAGAGCACCCGACAGAGCGGCCCCCGTGACAGGGCAAAGGCTGGTGTCAGTGGCACTCCAAGGAAGGTCCCAGCACTTCTTGAGAGCCTGTATCGAGGTTCTCGGCGTGCACAGAACAGCGAGAGAGGAAGAAGATGCCGGCACAGCCAACCAGCCTATTCCAACCAACGCAGGCTGCCGGCCGAGGCAAAGGGACCCTGGGCCACCCCAGGACCACTCTGGTGGAGCAGAGAGGTAGCAAGAGCGGAGAAACAGGGCCCGGTGCGCCGTAAGAATGCCCGCCCTCCTGCAGCCTGAGCTCCGCTCCTCCAGTGGAAAGCTGGACGTGAGGACACAGGACAGATTTCTAGCCACCTGCTCCCAGGGAGAAAGTGCCTCCTCCCCATGAGAAAAAGTGGCCTCTGAGCAGGAGATGCCAGTGGGCACAGCTTTTGCTCCTCTCCCGGCTTGTCCGCAACGGCAAAAGGGGGTGAGCGTGTCAGAAGTGGGGACGGGGAGATGACCTACGTGTGTGGCAACAGGGGGCAAATGAACAAGTCTGGGTGCATTGTGGGACATCAAACCACAGAATAAACGCAGCTTTTAAAAATAATGAAGCAGGTTTCTATTTCTGACTTGAGAAATGTCCACAGGGGATAAAGCAAGTTGCAGAACAATACATCTACTATTATCCTGTGTTGGTAAAATAAAATCCGTGTATCTGCACATGAGTTTGATGAAGGATCCGTGTAGGAGAGTCTGGAAGTCTACACCACAGCGATTATGAGTAGCTTCCTCCGGAACGGGCAGGAGGGATTGGAGCCAGGAAGGAGAGGCAAGGAAGACAGGGGAGAACCTTGGCGCACTTTGTAGACTTCCTAGAATTTTGTTAGAAAGACCAGGTAACGCTGTTGTAATAAAAAACCAATAAAGGTAAAAAGTAAAATGATCACAAAAGTTCCCCAAACACCCCTAATGAGAGTGCATGTTTGAGATCAGTGTCTTCCACACGTGGGCAACTCCCTGAAGTGTTTGCAGAGACTCCCCTGCAGAAAGCAAGAAAAAGTGCCCACTTGCATTTTTGTTTCCTTTTTAAAAATGACGTGTATTTTTTGTTCTTTGTCTTAGTAGAAAACCCTGTGCTTCCCTAGTCATTTAGTCCCCATAATCAAATAGCTTCCAAACCCACTCACAAAAAGAGATCTCACGCAATTTGTCCAAGCCACCGCATGTGCCAAATCAGGGATGTGTCTCTTTATGAGAAAGGACAGACTGCAGAAAGAGAGTGAGGAAGGAGGAAAAGAGAGATCAGTGAACGTCAAAAGAGATATCTTCTGCAATTCCACTGACCTGATTATTGGGCTCATTTTAGCAATTTTAACGATTCCTCTATTCTTGTTCTCTGAACGCAGAAGGCGATCGTGAAAACTTCGGAGATTTAAAGCCAACACCTGTCCCCGGATGGTGTCTGTCACAGAGACAGGCGGGGCAGGCCCCCAGCTGGTCGGCAGAGCCACCTGCACAGCCCGCTGTGTCCAGCCAGCCGGCCGAGCAGACAGCCCCTGCCCACAAGAAGCCTATCACCTGGTCACAGAGAGAAGGCAATAACACCAGGGGTTACCTGTGCCGGGCTGCTCTCTGGGGCTTACACAAGACTCTCCAGTTTGCCCAGTCTGAGACACCAACCTCTTTGGAAAGGAGACTAGAGCTATTATCACCTCCATTTCACTCACAAGGAAACAGAGAGTGAAGAACAAGATACGTATGACAACATGACCAAACGTGCAGGACATTGCAACAGTCAGTATCATGAAGAAAACTCAGCGGCCTGGGGTTACTGGGCACAAAGCCCTCGGCTGCAAAACTGTCAGTGAAATGAAACCATTAGCTTTAGGTAGCGGCAACACACACTGTTCTAGGGGACCAGGAGAGGCGGCGGTCCCCTACGTCCCAGGCTATCTACCGCAAAGTGGCACGGTTTTGATAAAAAGAAGCCCAGAATCTGAGAAAAGCAAAGATGTTTCAAGAAAAGTATTACAATCGCGCTCTAAGAACTGTTGCTGGCTCCCACCAAAAACCGGAAGGTGCCAGAGAAATCCAGAAGACCGGCTTTAGCTCTAGCATGACCTCGGCTTCCTAATGCATTAATCACCCAAATGGAACAAATCTATTCCTGCAGGGGCAGAATTACATAGTTATCTGTGATCCAATGTCAAATAGGTTATCCCTTGATTAAGGTCTTAGCGTGGATGAGAATTTTATTGAAATGATTTCCATTATCTGCACAGCAGTTCATCACAAATACATTTGGCCCAGTGTATTTCAAATACGATTTGATCACACATCAAAACATGAACATTTAATTCATTTTAATCAAAAAATTAAATGCATCTGCCTTGCTTCCTCTCCTGGGGCCGTTGCAGCTCAGGAAATTCCCACGCCAGCAGGTTCGGACACGTCTTCGGCGGTAACTTCACCAGCCTGGATTCCCTCTCCTGTTCCCACGGCTCCCCACCCCGAGCTCTGACCACCAAGTTGAAAGGGAAACTTGCACTCAAAGGAAATATAAACAGGAATAATATCTGTCGGCTCAACAGAGAGAGAGAGACACTTTCATGTGCACTAATTGGCAGGGCCTTATTCTGCAGCCGTTCATCAGGAATCAGCGTAAGCCCCACTGTTCCCCCAGGGTCACTCGGGCTGCTGCGTCATGGCATGTCAAAGGGAACACATGACCAATGGCCCCAGGAGTGGGTCCCAGGGGTCAAGCTGGGACAGCTTAGGCTTTGCAGACATAGCTCCTTCCACTGTCAGAATGTGCTGCTAGGTCTGGCCAGAAGCAGTCACCTGGGCAGAGGGAATCTGAGATGCTTTCTGCTCCGTGCATAAGAAAAGGCGGTCCCCTCCTGCTTGCAGGGGGTGTCTCCAATGTAAGATCTTGCTAACAACTGGGGGTCCATCGTGAATCTCAAAATCTGAGCTGAAATACTAGGGGTTCAACCTCAACCTGGGAAAAGGTCAAAGAAGAGTCCTCTGTTCCAAGAGTGGTCCCCAAAGCCAGCCTTCTGCCCCTGGGACCCCAGCTTTCTTCATTTCCTCTTGACTGGGACACAGCCCGGGTCAGATCAAGCCCGGACATTGGGCAGAGCCTTTGTGGTTTCCTTTAACACTTTCCAGAGTCGGGCATTGGGTGACGCTGCTGCTCTGATGACTCAGGGTTCCAGAACTCAGTTGCCAGAAACGGGGAATCCCTGGCGGTGGCGTTTAGTATTTATATTTATATATGCATATCTCATATTTATAGCTTTCTACGAAGACAGCATGAGCGAGCAAAGCCTGCGCCCCAGGAGCGAGGCACAGGAGGTCAATCCCACCTCCCGGCCTTTCTACAACAGGACCGGGCAGGACCTGACATGCTGCAGGGTCCCCCCGCGCTGAGCTTTCTGATCCGCAAGTCTCCCCGGGTACTGGGGGGCTGCCCCTGCAGAACTAGGCCTCTCTGCGGAGCCCCCTCTCTGAGGCTTGGTGGCCGGCAGGAGCCCAGGGGCCTCAGACAGCCCACGGGTTCCTCTGCGCTCTGCCACGCACACGGCTGCACACGCGTGCCACTTCACGCGCTGCAACCCGCTGCAAGGGTGGTGCTGCAAGGGCAGGAAGGAACTGCCCTCACCACCCCTGCCTCGGGGTAAACTGGCCCGAGGAGTAACTTCCACCGGCTTCCCATGAAGGCTTGGGGACGCCCAGCCTGACTGTCAGCGGGAAGCCGCTGGTGCTAGAATGTCATCACAGGATGCAGCATCCTTGTTTGGGATCAGACTTTTTATTTATTTTTATTGCATCTCCCACCAACCCGCACTGGGAATCCCCAGCCCGGGTCACAACCTGCCCTATCACCCACCGGCCAGAAGGCACCACTGCCCCCCAGCTGGGCTGCGTCTCCCCGGGGGAGCCTGAAGATGTTTCAGTGAGGAGAGAGGACGAGGAACTAGTTCACCGAGAAAAAGCCCAAGGCATAAAGATGTCTATGTCAGCATTCCGTGTGAGAGTGGAACTACGAGAGCAACCCAAGTGCCCCGTGAGAAGGGAATGCTTAGCACCAGCGAGCGCTCTGGTGAGCCCTCATAGTGACAAGGGTCCACGTGCAAACACACAACCACGTCGAGAAGTGATTTTGAAAACATTACTGAAGAAGGAGAACACGGCATGGTGTGCCCGCAATGATTGCAACTGTGTGTTTTAAATTTTCATAAGGAAATACAGAAACAAACAAATATTTAAAGCTCCTGAGATAGGGAGAGCATAAGGTTCTTTTTTCATTTTTTTTAAACTCCTTTAATACTGTATGATTTTTATAATAAGTAACACTGAAAGAAAAAAAAAATCAGAAATCCAGGGAGAAAGAGATCCTAGTGGGGTCCCTAAGTCCAGGCTTCTAGCCCTGTCTCTGCTCCATCTCACAGCCCGGCCCTGGGCACATCCCTCCGTGCCTCAGTTTCCACCGCTGGGGGACACTGAGTTACACAGGGAACTGCCTGGATGTCTTCCCGATCTCGCTTCCCACAGTCCTGTCCATCCGCAGCCGGCGCTCACTGACCCAATTACACTCTGACTTCAGACGTCGATATTTACCAAAGCGAGGGAGTCGAAATCTGGTCCGAGCACCATCTGTGGACGCCGCTCCCAGCCGTTCTCAGCAATTTGCCACATACGATTTCAGCCACGCTTGACTTTCCTGGGCATAAACAGAAGCTACTATATTGCTTCGAGGCTAGATCATTTAGCACTTTCCAGAATTTAGATATGATTTATACAGTTCATTTTAAAATAAAACTCTCCTGTGTCTAAGAACTGCACTATTTACCATAGAACATATCCTAACTTTGGAAGGGGGAAAAAGGAAAGAAAATATTTATTCAGAGAGTAGTTCATATTTACATAGCACCTAACGCTAATGAAACATCGTCTCCGATCTTAATGATGAGATGAAGGTGTAAATTTAGAGCTCCGCCCACAGCCTGGCGGATTCCTTATTCAGTCCAAGACTGTGGGAAATAAGTTACCAGACTCCACCAGCTTTCAGAGTTAATGTGTGGGATCTATTTTCTCCCTTCTAGAAAGAGACACTTGCCAGTAACATTTCAGCTATTTCCCAAGACTCAGAGAAGGTTCTCCCTTCGTTTCTACGTCGGTGCTGGGCCTGCTGCCAGCTTCCAGGCAAGGGCGAGGTTACTCGGGCACTGGCTGGACGAGGACGCTAAGGTCCTCTGTCTTCCGCGCGCATCTGCAATCGGTCGGCTCCTGTGAAAACGGCAGCTACTCCTAGGACGTGTCTGCCGAACAACGGACGCCATGGGACACTCCCCATCTATGGGGTAAGTGCTCTGCCCCCTTCTCAGCTTCCAGCTCGTCCCTCTGCCTGGGCTGGCCACCCCCAGCCCTCCTTGGTCCCCTCAGCGACCTCCTCTTCCTCCTCCTTCCAGACTCTGTTTCCCAGCCTTCCCGGCCCCCAGGCCTGTCTCCCCATCCTGTCGTCCCGGAGAGGTTTGCCCGGGACTCCATCAGCGTCACACAAGCTCATCCCTTCACCCTCACGGGTCCACCTCTGGGGGCCCTTCATGTTACATGGGGAGCTTCATCCTGTCACTCACAGGTACGCCCGTGCCAGCTCTGCCTGCCAGGTGCCGTGGGGAACCATCCCTGTTCTCAAGGAGCCCCTGCAGGGGACCCAGCCCACGGAGAGTGCTAAGTGCACGTCGGCAGATGGGAAAGGGTGTGTGTGTTGACTGCATCAATCCTCACCCCAGTCCCACGCGTCCAGGAAGCCCCAGTTCTCCTCATTTCCTAGATCAGATCACGAAAATGCCCTAAGTGGTGCTGGTCGGGGCTGCCGCCGTGGGCAGGCGTTCTGCACACCAAGAGACTGGTGCTTCCCAAAGCGGCGTCTGCAGACGCCCTGCCTCACACCACCGGGGGAGCTTCGAGGGTGCAGATTCCAGGGCCCGTGCGAAACCCGTTGAGTCGGAATGTCTGCGGGCGGGACCCAGGCATCTGCATTCTCACCAGCTCACCAGAGGCTGAGAATCACTAACCTAAACTGCAAGCTTCACAATCGAAGGACTCGAGTCTCTCTTTTCTTTAGAAAAAAAGGAAATATTTTTCAAAAAACAAGTAAAATTCATGTCCCTGCTCCAGACGCTTGCCAAAGCACTGGCTCACTGGTTTATAAATGGTTGCTTAAATATAAATTAGTTATTGGAGAAAGAAAATCACATTCCGGGCAGATGTAGAGATTGAACTTGGTTGACCTGCAGGATGTTCTGCAAGTCTAAGGACTCATGAGCCCCAGCCCGGAGTTCTGCCTGGCACACAGTAGGTGCTCGAGAATGACATGTCGTTGTTATCCATAAACAGCAGCCTCTGGCAGATGCTCATCAGAACTGCTCTTGTCGTTTTACTTTCACAGTCTCCAAAAAGTCATCCCTATAGGATGAACACGACATGCCCTGCCCAGTCCGCATTAAGGCAACCCTAGACCGACAAGTTTAAAATGTCAGAAAGAATAAAAAGCTTTCAGTGACAATAAGCCAAGCTGCACACACTAGGAAGATGCGGTGAGGTTAAGTGACTTACCTCGGCTACAAAGCAAATCTCCGGCAGAGGCAGGGATGTGATGCCGGCTCCCGTGTCCTGCTCTGATAGTATCTCTTTCCCAGATCCTGCTCTCTCTCCAGTGAAAGGGGAGACTTCAAATGAAAAGTAAGCACAGCAGCTCGGTCTGCTGCTAACAGAGGCAGCCGTGCGCCTGCCGCCAGCATCCTCTGAAAAGATTTAACGCCAGAAATATCCAAAACAGAACAGAGGCCTTGGAGGTCACCTGGCCGGTCCTGTCCTGCAGGGATCAGTCCTGCCTTCTTAGGGAGCTCCAGGGAACGGAAGGCTGCAGCCTTCCACGCTCCGAGCTGGGACAGGACACTCGGCCATCCCCCAATCTTTAGCCCCAGTGATGTCAAGCGCCCCTCGAAAACACTGACCTGCAACACCCACCACCACGACAGCACAGACACTAGCTCAGGGAAGCAAAGACATCATCGTTATCGTCACTGCCACCTATTGATCTCCTACAGCGCAAGCTTTGCACTAGACAATTCCATATGCCACCCCCATAAACCTTCCCGACTCTGGGAGACAGGTAGAGATTCCATTCTTCAGATGAGGAAACTGAGACCCAGAGAAACTAACTGGCCTGGAGTTGCACAGATAATAAGTGGCCAAGCTGGGATTCAAAGCCAGTCTCGCCTTTTTAAAAGGTCTTGCTTTCCCCGGGATATAAGTGAAGTGGTTGGCACTGTGCTAGACGCTTTAGCTGTGTCGTCCTATGTCCTATTGAGTCCTTACAGTGTCCCTAAAAAGGAAGGGCCACCGGGCCCATCCCCTGGACAGCTAAGTGCTTCAGGTGATGTCACACAGTCCCCCACGGAGGAGGCGGTCAGGTGGCATTTGTCTCACTCTGCAAACTGCGTTCCCTTGGCTGGCAGGAGAGGCTGAGGCTGGCATACGAGAGCACATTCCCAGTGCCGGCGCAGGCTGGCAATGCAATCCAAACACCATCAATCCAAACAGAATAAGCAAAGCAAATTTAAAAAACAAAAACAAAACAAAACAACCCCAGATCCCTGACAAAGCAGCACTGGAAATAGAGGCTGCATCTCTGTCAGTTTTTTCCTACCAGCAGGGCCGATACTCAGCACGAACCGATTCTCTTCTGCTTGGTGAACGACACGCAAACCAAGGCGCCTCGCCACCGGGCCTCGCCCCGGCACCCCACAACTGACCACTGTCCCACCACCAAAGGGCTCCCCCGGCCTGGCGGGGCCCCAACCCAAGGCGGCGTCTGTTCTGACTGGCGGGTCCTTCAGCAGTTTGAACATCGCTCCTGCCTGCAAAGTCCTCCCACTCACAGTCACCTGCCGCCATCCGCTACCCGCGCCAGCTCCCGTCCGTCACTCACGCTGCCTGTGAAGCCATTACTCACCCTCAGCCTTTAAGCCCCGGCTGCGTTCACAATCATGGCCTTCGAAAAGCACTGCTTGTCCAAAGTGCACCCACCTGTCCCTCGGTCTCCACTCCAATCTGTACACAGCCCCCACATTCCCCTGACACCTCCATGCTCGTCCTTCCTGTCCCTCCTCCGCACCTGGACAGCCAGAATTGGATTCTCTTATTTGCCACCCGGCAGGCTGACTGACAGATGCCATTCACGATGGCTTTGAAGGAAGACAACCAGTGTTCTTGAGGCCGGGACTCCAACAGTGCCATGACCCAAAGAAGCTGTGATAGACTCACTGTCCCAAAAGGTTGGGATCAGCTGGCAGATCCTACACCTTCCAAGGAGGACCTGGGTCTTCCTGGAGTGTTATGTGGGCCCCCTCCTGGGGAGAGCCCAATCCGCCCGCTATCTTCAGACAACCTGTGAACGTCTAATCTCAGAGGTCATCTTCTATGAGAAGTAGTGAGCTCCCCGTCACTACAAATGCCCAAGCAGAGGCAGAAGGCAGAGTAGGGGCTTCTCCTCTGGAAAGACGGAAGTCTATGGAAAGGTCCCTTCCAGCCTAAAGTTCTCAAACAGCCTCCCCGGATAAGGAAAAACCATCACAACCAACAACCTGGGACTGATTGCTGGAAACATAAAATACAGACACTGTCACATTGGAAACTGTTTTCCAGGAGTACACGGGAAAGGAAGGGGTGTGAGGAAGGTTAGTAGCTTCAAGAATTCACAGACACCTGTTGGAAAAAGTGCAAAGCAAATTCTATTCAGTGTCAGATCAGGAAAATATTTTAGGCTCACACCTTGGAACACTGTGGTATCAGAAGATGTCTTCAAATCCACACCTGTGTATCAGCTTGCATATAATAAAGATGCTGTTAAATATCTACTTGAGCCAAGGGGGAAAAAGAAAGGATTTTGGAAACAGAAACCCAATCTGACATAAAATGATAATTCTGACCCAGATCCTCTCGCAAAAGAATGAATCTCTCAAAACCGGTCTTACACGGTCAAGCGTAAAACAAGCTGTTTCATTACGGATGATTTCAGATCATGATGCCAGCTCCACTTCTTTGACCCACACCTCACACTGCTTTGTCATGTTCCTTACTTTTTGTGACATTGTCTTCCCTGTCCGACTACATGCAAAGTCCCTGGAGAGGCGAGATCACACCTGATGCCCTGCAGTGTGGATTCTCAGTAAATGTACGGGCAGAGTGGCTGGAGTGGGACCTAAGCCCTTCCTTCCTCCAGGTGACAGACGGGAGGGAGTGCCCGGTACTCCTGTTAAAATCAGTGAGCTGAAGACACTAAGTATTTAGATTCAAGGGATGAGGATTAAACCATAATCTTAACATTGACTTCAATGTTTGGGACACATGATCTGAAACTCATTTATTTCTTCAGCCAGTATTTAATGAGTTCCTGTAAGTGCAAGGCATTCAGATGGAATAGAATGGTATCTGCACTTCAGTGCCTAGTCCAGCAAGATCAAATAAATTTTAATGTGATAAATTCCATGTCAGAGCCATAAAGCAATATGGGGACTCTGTGAACTAGTGATTAGTCGTGGCAGAGCAAGTCAGGGCAGGCTGTATGTGCCCTGCATACAGAAGATGCTCAATAAATGGATGGATGGATGGATGGACAGAGGGGGTGACATTTTAATAGGCTTTGAAAGGGGCATTTTGTTTTATATAGTCAGAATAAAAGGATAGGAGATTCCAACCAACAAAACCACACAAGGCAAGACAAAGGGGCAGGAAAGCATTCGGCATGACCCGGGACCCAGGGCTGGGACAATGGGTTCACTCGGGCAAGCACCAGAGCAGAACTGCAGGCTGCAGCCGGGGAGGGCAGAGCACAAGCGCCTCACTAGGGAGTTTGGTCCCTGTCTGTGCTGGAATGCCAAATGGAGGAACTGGACTCAACAGTCAGCTAAAGGAAATCTTAAACACCTTCTGAATGGAAGGAAAGGAATATTTATTATACACCCACTACTAAGCACCAAGCTGGGGTTGAGTGCTTTTTTAAAAATAAAATATTTCAAAAAAATTAAAAATAAAATATTTCAAAAAAAAATAAAAATAAAAAATTTCAAAAAAATAAAACTAAAACTATTTCAAGGATACAAAAGGTAATAGTAATACAAGGAACACATATATACCCACCCAGTTTTATCAAAATTTAGCATTTTGCACCCAGAGTTCCATTTTTCTTTTTGAGAAATAAATCACTTAACATACAACTGAAGCTCTCTCTATACACTTCTGCATCCACTGCATTCCCCTCCCAGGGTAACCACTGCACTGAATTTTTTGTTAACCATTCCCATGCGTATTTTACCTTTTACTAGATATACACTTACCTATATATATGCATACCTGTATGTAAATACGTAAATATGAAATAATAGCTTCTCATGTTTTAAACTTTATATAAATGGTTTCACACTCTAGATATTCTACAGTTTGCTTTGTTCACTCAACATTTTTTTTTTCCAGATTTATCCAGGATACAAATGTAGCTTTAGTTTATTTAATAGTTACATAGTATTCCATTAAATGGGTATCCACGATTTATCCAGTCTCCTCATGGATACTTTTTGTTGGTTCCAATGCTTTTGCCACTAAAAACAATGCCGCAAAGGATATTTCTGGCAATGAAATATGTACGAGTGTGTACACATTTTCAATTTTATTAGACATCGCTAATTTGCTCTCAAAATAAAGTGGACCAGTGTACACATCCACCAGCAACACAGGAATTATTACTGCTTGAAACACTTGCCTACACTTTGTAAGATAAGAGTGTGTCCAGGTTATGTGCCACTAAAGATACAGGAATATGAGAGGAAGCAGTGGGAGTTTGTTTTTAAATGTGCTGAAGTGCTGGTGTAAAGCCTGCAGAGGAGGCGGGGATGTGGCGTGGGCGACTTGGAAGCCATTTGCAGAGAAATCCCTGCACCTTTGGGGCTGGGCAAGCCCACCCAGAGAGAACGCGAAACTGAAGGAACTGATGGCCAGCTCCGGTGGCCCCAGGTCCCTCCCACCCATGGGACAGCTCGAGTTTCCCAAGGACTCGTCTCACACTCACTTTTCTTCCTTCTGTATCTGGCACGCAGCACAATGCCAAGCTCCCAGTAAGCACCCAACAAATTCTTGCTGAATGAATGAAAACTGTCATATTCCTTATACAGATCCACAATCTCTTCTGCAAAAACCCTCGTGGTTCACAACTCTTTGGCCCTTAGAAAAGTAATCAGGTGCAACAAACCCACGGGGGACACAGTACGACGCCATTCTGCAGTTCAGTTACAAATATTCACAGTAAGTGGAATAAAGAACGAATATAAATAACTTTAGGTCAGGCTTTGCTGCCAAAGGACCCTGTGCCAAACTTAAGAAAAAACTTTCAGGTTCTGGAATCGGGAGCTGCTTTTTACATTTTTCTGACCACAGCTCCAAGTAAGAAATGTGTTTTCCACTGCAACTCATGGTATGCACGGGCGTGTACCGACAAATGTAAAACTAAAAATGTTTGTTAAGCAATCCTTACCCTTAGTAGGTGTGGAGCACTTGGATATGTTCTACTTTATTCTATTTTTTTACTTTTAGCATTCTGGTCACAGCCCATTGAGATCGCGGCCCACACAGAATGCTTTGACCTGAGACCTCCCCTCTAGGTTTGGGGGCTTAGGTGAGGACCCTGGCTGGAAACATCTGAGCCTCAGGAAGGCGTGACGTGAGGGACACCGCAGGGGCTGTCCTGGGTGGTCAAAGGTCAGGAGGAGAAACTGCTGGTGGTGCCGGTTCGGCAGGAGCTGGCCGTGGTCCTGACCTGCAGCCACCAGCACCAAGGCCGCCATGAAGCCCAAAGACAAACTCTTCCTCCTGGATGACGCTCAAGCAGCTCATTTTGCTCGGATTCTGGAGGAACCTGGGCCAGAAAAGAGCTCAGAATCCCTTTCAACCTCTTTCAATTTTTCTGGCCCGCAATAATCAATAAACAGGTTTTCCGTGATGGAACAGCAGGGGTCTGAAAGGCCAAATGGTCCAACCAGTCTGTCCCCTCATCTTACGGGAGGCAACGAGGGCCCAGGCGACCTTGAGTGACTCGCCCGGTGCCCCCAAGAACTTCTCTGCAAACAGGTCTGGTGCCTCCCCTGCACCCGGAGCTCCGCCGGCATTAGCACCCCAACACCTGCTTAGTCTCTTGGTTCCAGTGGTCAGATGGGTCTGGCAACATGGCCCTTTTCTTCTTGTTGAAATTACCTAAGATGCATTCAATTCTAGTTTAAGTATTTTACACTTAAAATACTTGAAAATGATATTAAAATAGTGTAATTACTACTTCAAAGTCATGCCTCTCTCTCCTCCCCCCTCCCTTTTTTTTCATTTAAGTAATACATTTGTTATCTGTAACACAAAACTTAGCACTTTTTACTTCAAGGTCTTTATATGATCTTTTTGTTTGGGGCACACATAATTTCTCTCTACCTGATCAAAAAGAAAAACAGACCTCTTCTTGGGATCCTCTGCCTCCTCCCCAGCCCCCAAACACTCCACTTCACATCACCCCGAGCAGGGCTGGTGGACTGACATTCGGGGAGTGGTCACCACTAGCTGCCAGACACTGGACTTAAATCGCTGCACCTACTCCTGTGCGGCGGTGTTGGCGTCATTGTCATTGGTGTCATTGTCAGCATTGTCACTCCTTAGATGCCAAGACTCCTAAGTTCCCCGCCCAAAGCCCAGGCCTGCCTGTGCCTTCCCTCTCAGCTCCCCTCTCACCTTAAAAGCACAGAACGCCACTCACCAACAGACACTAAAAAACAAAGGTCATTTCACAGGCAAATTTCCTTATAAAATCTTTAACAAGAAAGTCTGCAACTCCAGGCTAGAAAAATAGGAATGTATTTTCAGTGTTAACTAATGAGCATAGTTCAAGTTTGTACAGAGATATAAGTAACCATTTTTCGGTTTGAGCTTCTTTCCCAAGTGGCAAATAATTAATCTGCAAGGTCCACACTCCATTTTTAATGAGATTCTATTGTACGTCAAAGAGCAATGAATCCTGGTTTGAAAGAATTATATAAATTTAAGGTAGTATTAAATATATTGCATGTTCTAAGTTAAAAAAAAACATAGCTACTTGCTATAGTGCAAGACAGCAGGCGTGAAAATCAGCCACGGACCTCAGGAAGAATCAGGTGCACAACAGATACATAATTTCAACTTGTGAGACTGGTGCTTTTGGAGAACCAGTGCAGTTTTGCAGGGGGCTCGCCTAGCACACGCTGTTCTTAATCCCAGAACAGCACTGTGATCCACGGTTAACAGATGGGAATGACTATGACAAAACACGCCCACCGAGCTAATAAGATCTAATGGAAAAATCAAGCAAAAAATATATGTCACGTGCAACTTCGGTCTGCTGCTTTGTAAGTCTGTGGACCGGTGTAAGGTATTTTTAAAAACAGTTCCTGATTCAGTGGCTCTGGGATGTGACCCAGGCACCGGTAATTTTTAAAAGCTCAAATGGGTGATTCTGATGTATAATTTGGCTAAGACTAGACCACATTTAATGCTTGTATTTTCCTCCAAGTTCTTGCTGCCAATTAGTAATTCCACTGTCTTCCAATTAAGTCTATGATTAAAACTAACTTGGGAAGTCAGTTCAGGATTGAGAAGACACGTGTAAGCATAAGAGCAGAAGAAAGCATAAAATAAAAGCTTGAAAAACTTCATAAAAGTGAAACTTTCTGGACGTCAAAAAATACTATAAGGAACAAATGAGGGAAAATATCTGTACAAGTGACAAAAGTTAATTCATCCAACAGATTTTAAATATATCTTCTGAGTTGATAATTCCACTTCTCAGTATTTATTCTAAAGGAATAATAAGCAGAGATGTGTACAAAGATTTAGTACGAAGAGTCTTCCTTGCAGCAAAACACTTATTAAATAGCAGGAGACAAATGTTCACCAATAAGGGCTGGCTGGATAAACTATATATACATCCATCTGATGCAATGCCAACTAGCCAAAAAAATGCATCTTAATATTTCAAATTTTCGTAAAACACTCATTCTAATAGTCTTAGGTCAAAGAGTAGATTACAAAACTTTAATAGAAGAAGAAACAACTTAGCGTGATCCTATTAATTTGTTAAAATATGTTCATGAATGACACTAAAATAGTAAGTTATCTCTGAGTGGTAGGAGTATAGTGATTTGTTTTCTTCATATTTTAATTTCAAATGTTTTGCAGTGAACATGTATTAAGTTTCCCACAAAACACTATTAGAACACTGCACAATGAAGGCATCCGCGTGTCTGAACTGAACCAGGTGTCAAATGAATCAAACCTTTCTGTGCTGCCGCCGGACTGCCCAGTGGCAAACTGCTCTGGAGAGAGACAGCCTGGAAAAGGAAGGCGGACCCACAGCGTTAACCAAGTAGCCTTTTCCTGGACAAAGTAACCGTGACAGTAAAAGGCCACATGAGGTTCACTCTGCCTCTCATCCCATCAACCTCAGCCGGCAGGGCCACCTGTCAGCAGCTGGGTCCCAAAGCCCCTGCCCACAAATGTCACACTTGATTTGCATGCTGGCGTCTTCCTCTCTTTGTTTTGCACTATTTAGCTACTTCTCAGCATATACCGTATGAAGAATATGCGTCATCAAGACCTCGCTGAACGTTACCCAAACACCAAATTAAAACCTAGTTGGAATAAAGACATTTTGTTTCTGGATGGCAAACTCTGAGTGAGATTAAGCCCCTTGCATATGATTTACACGTCTTTCGTACCATATAACAAGAACAGAGTCCCATCAATCAATTCCACTGAGCTCTCAAGTTCTACTTCCACTCGGAAGATGGAAGGCTGCCTATAGTCAAGTTAAATCAGATGTTCCCGAAGACAGTCAATTAAGTTTGTCACCAGCAGAAGGACACTCACCATCTGCTGTCTTCTTGTTGGGTACAAGTGGCACGAACTCTCATACAAACTTTCTATCTCCTTAGTCATTAGCTCTCCCTCGTAAGACCTCAGGAAACATAATAACAATAATAATAATAATGACAAAAGTATTTGTGCATTTTCCCTACCGGGTTTCCAAAAATATCATTTTGGTTCCACCCTTCTGCCACTCCCCACTTCTATATTTCTGATACAATAACGGAATCGTAATTGGTATAACACAAACTCCATGGCGAGTTAGAAAACTTGCATTCTAGCACAACCTTAGGCAATCTGCTGCTTTGAACCTGTTTTATTACGTGTAAAAGTAGGTCACACCAGCACTGCTGAACCCTAAGAGCTTGTGCCTGAGCGAGAGGACCCAGTGGCCGGGACGAACATGAGGTCCGATTTTTACCAGCCATTAGTTTTCCCCAATGCTATGAATGCTGTGTGTCCTTCTCACTCTAAGGATGTTACATGTCAGATGGCACACCATAGAGATGTATTTTGGTAATTTTTCACAGCTAGGACAAAAATTCTGTCTCATCTGAGCTATGCAGGAAAGCTCTCTCCATAGGTTAGGATTACTACAAGTTCATACATATTCATACTATGCTCCTGTTTTCAATTAAATATGCCTTACAGAAAAGTTCAACGTACCTCTTTTAGGATATTTGAAGAATTTATTTATTGCTTGCTTAGGTGAGAAGAACCACTGAGAAATCTTGTTCCCTTAAGTTGTAGTCTATTCCCATTCTTACAGGAAGAAAGTTTTTTAAAGTTTCTTTTGAATCTTAAGCAAGGGTAGTAGGGGTAGGGGAAATACAAATTTTGTTGTTTCAAAAGTTGGTTTTAAATAATTTCTGGGCCAGGCGTGGTGGCTCACGCCTGTAATCCTAACACTCTGGGAGGCCGAGGCAGGAGGATCACTTGAGGTCAGGAGTTTGAGACCAGCCTGGGCAAGACCAACACCCTGTCTCTACCAAAAATGGAAAAATTAGCTGGGTGTGGTGGCGCGCACCTGTAGTCCTAGCTACTTGTGAGGCTAAGGTGAGAGGATTGCTAGAGCCCAGGAGTTTGAGGTTGCTGTGAGCTATGATGACACCACTACACTCTACCCACTACCTCAAAAAAAAAAAAAAAATCTCAATATTTTAATATTTTCTACAAGATTCCACAAATGGGGCTTTTAAAATTGCATGCTAACCCATGCTGTGATGTGGTTTTCTAAGATCAAAATGGGGCCTAAAATGCCAGAGAACCACTCAAGAGCTAAAAAAAAAAAACCCAATTGCTAAGAGAAAACTTCTGAGATGTTATTTGACTAAAAGTGGAATTTGCTTTGGAGCAAGGCTGAGCCATCGGAAAAAGACTAAACCCTCTGTTTGCAACTGATCATGGAGAACCACCCACCATCAGAAACTTGCACTCTCTCTTCCAAATACAAAACTGCAAATCTACACAATATTCAGTCATGTCATTTTAGGTGAAATGACTTCAGGATGCATTGATTTATAATCTTTTCTCCACTGCAAAAATCAGGAGTGTTCAAAATATTTAATTCAAAATTTTAACGGCAAAGTAGTGCCTTCCGGGATTGTGAGATTCGAAAGCCCTCGCTGGTAGTCTGCCACCCACGGGAGAAGACACAGAGCAACGCTGCAAATGAAGTCCACAATGTCCCTCAAAGCCATTTCTTTCTATTTAGTCATTTCTTTCTTGCTTTCAAGTCCCAGAGAATACAGAAAGCAGGTGTCTGCCTCACTAATCATAGCCCAGGGTTTAATAATTTCACGTTGGGTCTCCTAAGAAAAAGTCTCTAGGGAAAACACTTCATGTGGAACATGGCAAGCCATGCCTAATGAGCAATTCAGTAAGAATTTCACAATATCCCGGGAGATAAAGGGAAGTACTCTGGAGTATTGTAAACCAGCCTAGAGATCGCTGACTTCTTCTGAACTTCCTGCCTGCAAGTACCCATGTAGGAAGGACACATCTCTGATCTTCAAGAAGCCAAGGAAGAAATCTCAGTATCTTTCTTGAAGATTTGCTCCTTGACACATTGGATATAAAGCACTTAGCACGGCAGCTGGCACTTAAGTGGATAAGACATAAAAATTGGTATTTAGCTTAAATTTTTCTGGAAAAATGCTCTTCCTCTGGGAAGATGAAGGTGATGACCATACAGCTCAAATGCATCACGGATTCACCCTTGGTTTCTTCTCCTTCAGGGTCCTTTTGTCCAGCTCTTTAATCAATAAAAATAGTCTAGTCACACAAGACTATGAAAACAAAGCCAATTTCAGACTTGCTATCATAGATGAGCAATAAGAATAATACAAGTTCTAGCCAATGATCACTTTGGGTTATTAGTGTACAACTTTTTGCAGGTTGGTGACTATTGTGTAGGTTGAAAAATTATCCACAAAATAATACAAATGATTTCCTGAAAGCCCGTGTTGTGGTGGATCTTTGCATGTGGATTTTCACATAAAACTTTCGGAAATCTGTTCAAGACATTTCCAGAAAGAGTTCTCGGTCGAGCATTGGTTGAACAGCATGATACTATAATGGCTGTTAACTGCTACTAATACTATATTAGGTTTTTAAAACAGTGACCCCCACCACACACCAATGCTGAAGTAATAATTATCTAAGCTTCCCCAAACTGTTCTCAGACACCCTAATTAGTGAGTTATGGGTTATGGGATAAAATTAAACAGGTCCTTTAGGCAGAACTTAGACCTTAAAATGTTGATATTTACTGTACAGTTCCAAGAGAAGCTCCTATTCTGACTTCACAGACAATAAAAAAATTTAAATATCTCTAGAGAACTCAGGATTACAAACTGATTTTATCAAATAAGGGCAAACAAAAGAGGACATAAGCGTTTAAAGCAGAACTTTAAATTTAAGGAGTATGAAGTCCCCACCCTGTCCTTTTCTCTGCTATTTTGTGGCAGGCTGGCACCCACCCTCGTCATTCCGGAACTGTGGGGACAGGTTCCGAGTATCCAGACTCCCTCAGCTGTGGGTTCAGGTCTCCAGGACACAGATCCACACACTGGCACACACCACTGACCCCAGATGGGACCTTTCCCCTCCCTAGAAACTGTGTCCCACACGCTCCCCTGCCCCGCCCAATCCCTGTAGATTCTACCACCGCTCCCGTTGGGTAGAAAAGGTGCAAACCATTGACTTAGATCATCGTATTTATAGATCTTTTGTTCATTTCCTTTAACTCACATGTTTTTTTAAAAACAAAAACAAAAACAAAAATTTACTTACTAAAAGCTCCTTCAGAGTTCAAAGCTACTTTATTTGGACAAAGTTTGCAACACGCACAGAAAAGCTGGAGATGCACTTCCAGCCACCCCGACCCCAAACACTTGGTAATTACAACCAAAAGGCCAGCAGCTGACTGGAGAAAATACATGGGCCCTGTTGACAATATTTCTGTACATGGAACACAAACACATATAAGCAGCTTCTGAGAATTGTTGTACATTACATGAAAACTAAAAATTGTATCATGCTTTAAGATTTTTCTCAAAAAATAATTTCAAACTACAGGGTTTGAAATAATTAGACCATTTAACTTTTATTAGAGCCAGAGTCAGAACATGATTCTATACAATCTATCCTCTTTTACACAAAATGCATTTGCAGTGTTTCTGAAAACTACACATAAAAAAAATTTAGAGAGTGATATACTTTTAATATGTTGGGATAATATGCTAAATTTTTAAGGGTTATGGCAGTTTTTGCTTTAATAAAGGAAAACACACTTGGATAGTCAATGTGGGTTCACGGGGGCCTAAAAGTTTGGCCTATTTCTTGACAAATCTTGCTTTCAAAATCTCACTGACAAGACCACTTTCTCTGCACATGACTTTTTACCAGTGCCTGGGAGAAATGTGGATCTCTTCAATTAGCTCATTAACTCACAATGCCAGGAACCGGCAAGCACAGGCAGACGTCAGTACTGGGTCTTCCCATGCCTGGGGCAGGCTGAGGTCCACACCTGGCCTCAAAAGAACATGGTGGTTGGCGGGGAAGAATGCTCAGCATGGACATGTCCAGTGAAGACTACTGTCAACAGCTCGACTACAAAGCTACACTTAAATACGATGCTGTGAATTTTTACAGGCAAACCCAGATCCCTGCGGCTAGATCTATGCCATTTCCCCACAAGAACATGCAGGGAGGGAGGTGGACACGAAGGGGAACAAGTGGACTCTTCACAGTAGGGTAACTGCAAACCTCCGTCCTCCGCAGGACGAAACATGCCGATGGGCGGGAAGAAGACGGAACGAGAGAGTGGTAACACCTCCGTCTTGCCTCAAGACACGGGGGCTAAAAGGGACAACACACTGAAGGGCTGGAAAGGGAATCAATGAAACTTCTTGGGAAGGAGAAGCAGGATAGATTTACAGGATTCTAATCAACTAGAATCCTTTGTGCTCGGTGTTTTCCCCACATTTAAATCAACAGTAGGGACAAACAGCAGGGACAGAGAATGGTCCCCAGGGCGTGGGTCACTTCAGGCTCCTTTCTCAGGGCACTTGAAATTGTGAGGCAGACGTTTAAAAGCCTAAAACACGACATTCTGAAAGTACAAAAACACCTTCAGATCCTGCAGGGATGATGTCTAGCTTTCAGGCACACGGGCTGGCACAGGCTCCCACCACGAGCGTGGGCCACCAACAACATGCTGTACTGTGGACGGACGTGTTTCAGAGGCGGGAGCGGTATTTTGTTTAAAAATATGTTTTATGACGTTATTTTATCTGTCTGTAGGTCCAATGCATAAAAGACAGTCTCGTGTGCAAAGAGCAATGCCATCTACGACGTTTCTGGAATGTGCCGTGTCGTCCTCGAGGAAGCTCTTCCACCTCTGCACTCGGTCCCAGTGCTCCCGCTTCCCCGGTTTGCTTCATCTCCCGGGAGCCCTTCTCAGCCAAGCTGCGCTGTGCAGCACAGTCCCAGGGAGCGACTGACAGGTGGGTGATCCTGAGACTCCGAGAGAGGCTGGGCCGCTCAAAGGTGTTGAGACACATTTCTAACAGACAAATCAAATGCATCCATTTTGTGCCAAAATAAGAACTGAAGATAGTTTTCTCTAAACTTATAAGACCAATAAAATTCAGAAATGATCACACATTCAGAAAATCTGAAGATGGAATAATCTGGGAATCTCAACAATTTTCCTGAAAACGTGCTGCAAATTCAAGAGTCACAAAACAACAGAATCCCAAATTTCCAGTTACTATTGTAATTTGAAGTACATATTTTACATCATGAATTTGATATCCTAAGACATGAGAAAAAGGCACACTTACGGAGAGAACCTTCATAATGATTGGAAATTTTAGAAGAAATATATGCTCATTTTAAACACAAGACATTAATATTGAACTTAGGAGTAGAACCCCGGCACCGGCAGGAGGCGCCAGCCGGGAGGGCCGCGGCTCACCTCGCCGTGATGCCTCGGCCGCCATTTCCACCTCTCGGGGCTTTGGGGACAGCCCTTTGCAGAGATTTCTGTCCACTTCATTACAAAGTTCTCGACTCCTGGCTTCTGCTACGTGTGCAAAGGCAGCAAGCGGCCTTGAAGATCTGTCGCTCCACTCCAGGGCGACAGCAGATCACCCACTGGTGGGGGAACAGAGTCGGAGCGAGGGCCGGAGGACGACGGAGAGCTCTTTAGGTCAGCGTTTCCTGACACGCCGCCAGCGCCAGTCCTCACAGCCGCAGAAACTGCGCAAAGATGAAGGTCTGCGGAGTCTTCTCAGGAAAAGGATCCAGAGATTTTCCAAAGGAGTTTGTCTAAAACTTCCAACATACAAAGAACCATTGTTTTAGGCTCGTTTTCTCTGTGTACTTATGTGCTCAGTGCACCTAAACTCACAAAGATCTGTTCATCCCTGGGTACACAGAGTCCGATTTCTGATTTCTCAGTGACGTGCCAGGCTGTGAAGTGCAGTGACCCAAAAAGGTACAGATTCCCCAAGAAACACACACCACAATGCTCTTCTAGTACAACTGAGACCAACATAAAATTTAAATACAAATTTAAGGTTTTATTTAGAAGTTTCTAGGAAGCAATCATCAAACACTAACTGTATTTATGCCATCAGTTCTCTACTATGTTCAGTATTCTGTATGATTTTCTAAAGTTATACAACAGGGATAAAAGATTCTAATTTATAATATTTCCTCTAGTATCTAAGATATTTATTTTGAATTAACTTAATCTTTAAGCCACATACCCATTTAGAACATGCCAGAATAAAATCAAACTCATTTGTTAGGAAATGCATCAGTATTTCCAAAAATCATGTGACACTACCCTTAAAACACTGCAGCCTGCCAGTGGGGGCCACCCCATAGGCCTGCACACTCCCTCGCACCAGCCCCAGGGCACTGGCACCCCTCCCTTGGTGGGCGCACTCTAGGTTAGCGAGGGAAGAGTTTGTCCCCACCCCCACCACCATTTTTTATTCTTAGGCTCTTGAGTTTTCCCCTCTTGGGTCTCTTTCATTCGTACTCACAGTTTTCAGAATCTAAGAAGGTCTGTACAATATCCATTCCAGTAGGGACCAAGTTTTCTCCTGCCTGGCTAATTCCTTCTGGGTATACCAAATGCCTAGGCCCAGTCAATACTGTGGCTAGAATTGGCTAAGAGCAAACACCTCTACTGACAAAAGTATCACAGAATAAGAGTTTTTAAAAACCGGTTGTAATGGGAAAGCAGCTAAATAGGCAATAGTCGCTTAAATTAAAATGTAACTTGACTTTTGAAAAACGTACCTAATGTTTTCATTGTGCCTTCTATTAAATGTGCATCAGCCAGTTGCTCTTAAAGCAAAGCAAAGCAAAAAGGGGGACGAGGCATTGGGGCTCAGCTTCCAAAGCCTTCTCATAGAAATTAGTGTACTAATTTCAGGAATACTGGATAATCTACCAACAAAACCTGCAATAAACTAGGACATGAACACTCTGCTGCAGTACGACTCAGTCTCTTTAGTTCCCTGCAGTCTCTTGATCATGTTCCAAGTTGTTCTCAATGTGGTCTTAAAAATCAATCCTCCCCAGTTTTGGTCAAGAGTTGGCAGGCACTCATATTCAACCATCAAAATAACTATCTGCCCCAGAATGTTCTTCAAGTCTCTTAATCCCAGCAGGAACAGGCAAGAGAAAAAGATGACCACTCAAGGACTGACTCTCCTCTCAGTACAAGTTCTGCATTCATTCCCATCATCAAGAATACCCTAGTCCACACTGTGAGTCTACAGGAGAGTAGTCCACAGTTTTAAATAGTGTTCAGGGACATGGAATATAGCTAACTTTCAATTTTTTTAAGGAGAAATGCTCCTTTCTGGAAATTAAGGTTTTTTCCTTCCCTTCCTTTTCATTCACTTGGCCTGTGCCTCTTGGCCATTTTACTTTCCATAATTCATCACCCAACAACAGGAGAGAGGGAGGGGGGAACTCAGCTGCTCTCTTCTACCCCGTTGGCACTTCAGTCCTGTATAGTAATGTCTACTTTTGAAACCTGGCAGCATTTTGCCACAAGTGTGATTGGATATAATTTGAGTAGAATTTGCACATTTTAATATAGACCATTCTGAGACCATTTCCAGGTTGAAATTTTGTAATTACTACCTTTAGGATTGTCACTTGATGATTTTTTTTCCTTCTTCTTTCTTCCTGATCAATAATTGCCTCTGATCTAAGTAATTTACATTCCAAGGCAGACAGGAAGAAGCTGACCAAATAGGCATGGGGAATTACATAGCCTGGGAAACTGTGAGGTTCATGAGAACCCCAAAACTTTCAGAAGATAACTGTCTCCAGAGTATGAGACTAATACTGACAGCCGATAATCTGAGACATGCATGCCAATTTAGAAGCACAAAATTATAATATCTGTTCTTTTATATACTTTTATTAAATCTACTGATTCACCTAGTAAGTCACATATATGAAAACAACATTATTTCCAGGGTTCCTAAATATTTCCAATATATTGAACTTAGGGATCCAAGATTCTGAACATGCCATCACCAAAAAAAATTGCAAACCTAAAAAACAAAAAGGAAAAAAATTAAACAATGTCAAAGGAAAGGACTTTCTTAGAAAAAGTCAATATTTACTTTTATAATTTTCAAAACATTCTAAAATTAATGCTTTCTCTCATCTTATAAGCTCTTAAGTCTAACATTAACGTTTACTTAAAAACAAGACAGTTGATGTACAGCAAAATAAGTATTAAATTATACTCATATGCACCCCATATTTAATTATCTAGTATTTACTGGGTCAAAATAGCTTCACATGTACAATCTGAGGCTTTAAAGTAGCATTAGTTTTATCTTTATTTTTAAAAGCTATCATCAGGGTGTCAGACATTGAGATGCATAAATGAAATTATAGATTTTGTTCCTGTACAACTCATACCTGTAGAAACTACTTTTTAAGTCAATTATAACAGTGGTTAAAGTCTTTGTGCCTCTATTATATTAACTTGTAGCTCATGAAATAAGGAAGATGTGCTTCAAAGTTCTTCTAACCTCAAAAAGGGCCAGTCTAGAGAGGATTTTTTTGAAAAAGAAAAAGAGAAAAAACAATTCTGTTTGGGTAAATATAAGAAATCAGAATTTCCAAAATTAAAAACATCAGTAATTGTTTCTCATTAACACACAAAAGTGAACTCTATCCATAAACAACTCTACTATGAGCTTAAAAAAAATCATACTATTTAGACCAGCCTATTTAATTATTCTATAGAAAATTAAGAGTTCAGAGTTCACATTTCCAGAGACATGGTAAAACAAAGACTCTGCAACTTCTTGGGAATTGTGTTTCTTTAGCACAGGGCTGGGCTGGCCTGTGAGGCATGGATGGGGAGACTGGAGACACAACACAATCACTGCTCTCCCAGTCAACCTACACTGGCCCAATGGCCACGGCTGGCTCACCAATGATTTTTTCTTACTGCATGTGATGAACTCTCCCTGTCATTACAGAAAGTCACATACAAGAAGAAAAAGAACATATTTGATAAGTTTTCAGTCAACATCTGAAATTGAAGGGTAAGAAAATAACGTTTGTAGAGAAATGAGGTAACATATAGAAGAACTGAGCTTCTAGAAGAAACATGAGAATAAATGTATGACTTTTTTAAAAAATAAAAATGTCAGTTCCTTAGCATTTGCCCTCCAGAATGGGGTGAAATTGTACTTTCTTGGCATCTCATCAATTAAACAAATGCAAAATTTAGGCTAAATATAAGTAAACTTGTGATACTACTTTTGCTATTACATGCAATACTGGAAATGAAATAACAAAGAACTACTTATTTAAAATAATGGCTTAGTAAATAAATCTGAACTAGAGCAAAAAACCTTATTGGAATTCTATTCCTAGGGGAGCTAAGCCTAGTAATTGCTAATACGCACTGCTACATCAACATACTTAATGGGACATGGTCCATCGGAATAAACTTAAGAGCCCCCCTCAAAAAAAGTTTTACTATAATGAAAAAAAAATCCCAGTTCTATTCTCTTCAACTATAAAATATATTTTGAACGTGTAATAATTAAAGCAGAGTTAACTGATACATGTAAAATAAAGCAAAGTTAACTGGTACAGCTAACAGTCTCAATAGGCACTTTACACTTTAAAAAGTAAAATAAACACATATACAGAAAACATCAAAATTCTTTAACATAGAAAAAGAAAGCTGTAGCAAGAATCCTCACTTTCCAGTCTGAAAAACCTATGAAGTCTGCATTCCCCTTTTGTTTAAGAGCAAATCCTACTGGTTTTCAAAAAAAAAAAAAAAAAATTTCAAACTGCAAATTCCTAATGACTCATGTTTTTTCATATAATAAATATTTTGTTGCTGATTAAGTAGCTCACTGGAGCTAATTTTTAAAAAAAACTGTTCAAACAACTAATTAAAAGGTTTAATTAAACTAGCATGTAGATTTATGATGTTAACCCTTTTGTGAAACATTTGAACCAGTTAAGATATGTTAATATGTTGTTTAATACCTTTTGTTTATTAATACAACTTAAAGAAGTTTTTAATCTCAAAAAGGAAGGAAGGAATTGGGGAAGGAGAACAGACATGGAAAAACATGAAGGCCTCTCTCTCTCTCGGGTTTTGCGGTTCCCATGCGGTCTGAAGTGGTCTCAGGACGAGGCGATCCCACACCTTCTAGCCAGAAATCAGATGACCTCAAACAACCCCATTTCAGGCTGAGGCCTCATGTCTTTCGCTTAGAGCTAAAAATAAAAATACATGTGAATGAACAAATGATCATGGAATGAAATCTCTAACATGACACTAAAATATAAAATATTAGAAGCCATTTTTATCACAGAAAAATGAAAATGTACACATTTCTACACAGAATCACAATCCTGTTTTGAATGGAAAGGTGCCCTAAGAACCCTGTTAGCTGCTGGGTGTAAGAATGACAATTTAATTCCAAGTCGGTTCTACAAAGCTAAAGTAGTATTTCATTCATTTCCTGAGATGAGGAAACATTTATTTTTTTATAGAGTTAAACACAGCAATAGCGTTAATGAAATTGGACAGCCACTTAGCTCTTCTTTATATATATATATAAACCAGGGCAAGAAAGGAAGTGTGATGTGACCCGTAACAGCTGCCTGGCCCTCGGGAACATATTTTTGTATATTCAGAACTCCGACTTCCAACAGCAATGCTCGTGGGATGTGAAAATTAACCTGTTTCTCCCATCAAAGTGAGGCATTCACTCATTCAACAAATACTGACTGTTTCTAGGAAGTCAAACGCTGAGCGTGACAGACGCGGTCCCAGACTTCACCGCGAGTCTGGAGTCCTAATTTTGGGTCTCAAGTGTGGGCCATGATGCTAAGGAGAGGGACAATATTTCCACAAGAGGTAGGAGGGCAGTATATATTAAGTGACAACAGAATGAGACTGTAGGATTTAAAACAAAATCCACTGAGAAGCCTGAATCTTTACGCTGCCAGCAACCTCAAATCATGTGTCTGTCTCTTCAGTGTGAAGCTTATGTTTTCAAAATCCTACATTAATCCTGGAAATTAATTTTCCCTTATTGGGAGAATGCTGGTAGTTTGCTGGACAATGCAGACATAATGCCTCAAAGTATTTTTGAAAGGTTAAATCAGCCAAGTACCTTCAAAAATCACTTAATATAAGAGCACTTCGTTCAACGGAAGCCACAATTTAAAATTCAGAAATTTTGCTGGCAAAGTTACACTGAAAGAATTGGCCCTAACTACAGTGTAATGAAGACAAATATTTTACGAAATTTTTTATACCATTCATATGCCCATTAAGTTAAATATATTTCATGAATTATCGAGTAGTCTATACTGACATTATTGTTTAATGTTTTGCATTTCTCTGCTGGTTCTATGCATGCCAATGAAATTCTTGAATTCTGTAGGAATATGATACATTACCAAAAGACAAAAATATATGCACCTGATTCAATTTAAGCCTTGTGTTCACCTTAAAACAAAAACAGTAAACACATCTCTCAGTTACTTTATCCTCTATGATTTTTCATTGAGTCCAACTAAATTTTATATAAACAAATATTACAAAGTTAAATGGTTTGACTGAAGTTCATAGGTCTCAGAAACATGCTTTAAAGTAATACATTGCAATTTATTCTTAAATGTTTAGAATAAAGAAGAACTGTTTGGAGTCATATCTAGGTTTTAAGCAAACCAATATGCTCTGAAAATTCATTTCCCACTGATGTTCATAAGGGGATTCTGTAAGTTTTATATTCTGAAGCATTCAAATTTTAATCAAGGAAAACTGCACGCCGGCCTTATTTGTAAGCAGTCAATACTCCTCCTTTACCATGTACGTCAGAGAGCCCCACTTTTTTCAGTTTGTAGTAAATTTCAGAGAAAACATTTAACAGATAACACTTTCCTACTTTAAACCTTAAACATTCACTCATCTATACATCTCACATTTGTCCTGCATCAACGAAGAGAAGCTATCCTCTAACCCACAGCTCTTCTCAGCTCTTATTTGCTGCCGTTCTTTGGCAAGAACTATAATAAAAGTAGCTGAGAGGCTTCGTTCGCCTACCCGGAACTCAGATTTTCCCCTTAAGTCTCATACCCTCATCCATGTGACAGTCACAGCTACACTTCTCCCCCCGCCTTTTTCCCCATCATTTTATGTTTTGTTATGACAGTTACAGTCTACAGCAACAAATACTGTGCCACTGCTCTTCCAACTCCACAACTTTCACCACTTCTACTTTGGTCAAGGCCTTCGCTGATAAAGTGATGAGACTGTCATGCTCAGAAGACACTTTTTAGCTCACTAGCTTTATGCTCAGTCTTAAGTTATACTTAGAAAACTCCACTTGTCACTTCAGGAATAATATTACACTGAGGTATCCCATTTAATAGGATCAATGAATTCTAGTGAGACAGTTATAAATTTTGACAAATTACAGAGTTAAATTTCTATAAAAACAAATCCTATTTAAGAGCACTCAATGTCAAATGCATTCTCATCATCAAAGAGTCTTTTCTTAGTTTAGATTGAATCTTGTTTACAGAGAGGGCTAAGCCCCAGGACACAGGGGGGTGAACCTGCACCTCCACACGAGGTCCCGTCTCAGAAGTTGGCTTTCTCCTCCCAGCATCGACAGATTCTAAGAGTTCTCATGGGACACAAATGCCTCTCACCTAACCTAAGAGAAGCCATCAGCCTTCTTGATTTACGTGGGGATCCTGCAGCTTTCGCCGTGTAAATGCTACTCTGAACACAATACATTTGATGGTCAGAAAATCTCAAATGTTAAGGATTCCACAGAAGACAGAATGCCCCCCAAATAGAGTTGAGACAATGTTTCATCATTTGGAAAACTTAAGATTAGATCTCTATCTTCATTCTTTAAGCCAAAATAAATTCCAGATATACCACATTTAAAGTGAAAAATGTGAAACCATAAAACTATTTGAGCAAAATGTGGGTAAAATTTTAAAAAATACACTTAAAGCGCAAAAAGACTTTAATTATGACATCAAACCTAGAAGCCAAAAAAGGACACAACTGATTTTTTTTAAGTGGCAAAAAAAACCACCCAAAACCAAATATAAATAAACAATAAACTAAAAAAATATTTGTAACAAATATCAAATGGATACAAATTGCTAACAAAATGATAAACAATCCAATGAAAAATGGGCAAAAATTACATATAGTTCACTAAGAAAACAAAATGACCAGTAAAGACATGAAAATATCTACAAACTCAATCAAAACTAAAGAAATGCAAATCAAAATGAAATGCTAACAGACTGACAATGATTACCAATTGTGTGGGGACCAGGTACTTGAATAGACCACTGGGAGAGGTATAAACTAGCACTAACTTTTGGAAGAACCAACATTTTAAAATCCTCATGCTTTTGGCCCAGAAATTCCACTTATAGAAATAGATCCTTCAGATTCTTCTGACAGTGAACAAAAATATGTGTACAAGAAGACTATAACAGCTACACTACAACAGTATTAATATATATAAAAAAAAGAAAAAACCTGGAAAACAATCCTCTTGTCTGTTAAGGAAGCTGGTTTAAAAAAAAAAAGTTACTTCTCTTGTAGCCATGGAAAAGCGTCCGGTATATTACTAAATGCATAAATGCATAAATGATGTTGTTGAACAGATATATAATGTCATTCATTTCAAAAATATTGTTGTAAAGGAGTACAAGATAGGAGTAAGGAAGGAGGGAAGGAATACAGGAAGGAAACGAAAATTTATGGAAGGCTACACAAGGAACAAAGCACATGAAAATGGAGAAAGGCCTTTTTACTTATCACTTTGTACGTCTACAATATAATGTTTGTATGAGGAACAGTTACTTTTATAACATAAATGTTTTTCAAGGATGCTTTGCTATTTCAGCATTTCAAAATTCTCTGGATTGAGTTTCTCGCAATGGAAAGGGATTGACAGCCTTGAGTCGGGTCTACCCTGAGCCACTCTGAATATGAGAATTCGTTCACGGCCAGAACTATGGGAGGGAGGTGCTCAGATATTACAGCTGATGGTAATGACCCATGTGGCATGGCACTGTGCTTCTCTCCCTTGGCCACTGCTCACTTCTTGCAACGTTCTATAATCTGCACACCACCTCGCCAAATACAACAGTGTGCAAAGTATACTTTCACTCCTGACTCCTATAAATAAGGAAGGAGCATGTCACAGGTTTGGAGTTTACTCTTAAGGACTTAACGGGACATTCAATAGCACAGTGTGTACCATAAAGTTTGCAATAATCAATTGTTTTACATCTCTTCTACCTAGAGACATGGCCAACCCCGTAAAACTGCTGTTGCCATAGACTAATTCAGTGACCTTAGACTCTAAACCCAGCTTCTTCAAAAGTACAATCTTCCCATTTTATGTGATACCTACTATTACAGACAGAACACATAAAACTGGCCAGGCTTCCCAGCAAAACGTCACTGAAGACAATCAGTCTCCCAGGCAGGGGGCAGAGCAAAATGCACTACAAAATTATCTATCCATTTCACTCTGCAGTTCTCACATTTGCCCCAAATCAACACTAGCCAGAGACTGAATTCTTCCATTATACAGCTGACCCATTCAGCAGGACAACAGGGGGCATAATCCCCTGGCACGACTAGACTTGGGCACTCACAGGTCCCCTCCACCCCGAAAAGTGACAAATGACTCTAACAATCTGAATGCATCATTTCTGATATGAGCCACGGGTGTGTGACCACTGGCATGTACAAGATTCTGAAAACTTTCCATCAGCATTCTTATGTATCAGCTATGAGGTTCGTTAGCTATTAAGCCACATAATTCAAAGCTCCGTGGCTAATCAGCAGACTGACTCGTACCACCTCCGTTACTGGAGCCCTCGCTAGTGGTTGGTGATGGTGGTTCTGTTATTTCCAAACCCTTCTCTCTCATAAGTTCTGCCTCCTTTCCTCCTGTCTATGGGTGAAACTGGCCTCTTCCTCCTCAGGACAACTCTTCTCTGTCACATAGCTCCTGCGAGACCTCCCGCGGCATTCTCCCAGGCACCTCCCCTTCCATTCCGCGGTCCGTGCTCCCTTCCTTTTCCTACAAACACACCCAGGTTTCCTGAGCCTGAGACCGATCCACAGCCCACTGCCTGGAACACACTGCCACTTCTGCTAACGTCTTTCTTCCCCTTTTTCTTTACCCTGGGACTGCCAAGGGCGAGCTATGCTTGTTTATTCATTCAAAAATTGTTTATTGAAGAGTATGTGCCTCGGGGTATAAACTGACGGGGGCCCCGCCCTCAGGGAGCGAGGCTCCACTGCATTAATAATCAGACACGCTTCCGTGCTGCAGACGGTAACAGTCAAGAAGGAAAAACACCAGGGCTCCGAGAGAGCAGAAACCAGAGGACTGAACTGAGACTGGCACACCCGTGGAGGTGCCCCTCCCTTTGCAGACCAGGCTGGTGCACAGCCCGTGCGGCCTCACACAGCAGCCCCAACGGGGTCTCCTGGAAGAAATGACATTTAAGCTGAGATCCAAACGCTGAACAGGAATTGGCTAGGCAAAGAATAAGAAAGAACAGGAGCATTCCAGGGGGAGGGAACTAACTGCGTAAAAGTCCTCAAACAGAAGAGGGCTTGGTGATCTGGAGGATCAGGGAAAAGGCCACATGGAGGGAACATGCTGAAGAAGAGAAAACAGGCATGAGAGCCAGACCCGCTAGTCTCGAAAGGCACAAGAAGGAAGTTGGACTTTATCTTAAGTGCAGTGGGGTCTGCGTTTATTTATGACCCTAACTTGCCCTTGGCAGTGTGGCTTCTACTCCTCCCATTCCCTTAAAGGCCAGCTGAGCATTCCTGAGCCACAGAATCTTCTCAGTTTCATCATCTGACTGCTCAACTTCAGAAAGGACTTCTGCCCTTGGCGTGAAAGCATGAGCTGTCATTGATTTTTGTATCCTCCACGTCTCAGTATTAAGCTTAATATTTTATATATAGTATGTGCTCAAAATCGACACAGTAGACAAACCGGTCTTGGAAGAAAACAGACTGATGAAAAGCTAATTACAATAATACAAGAATGTGGCCAGGTGCAGTGGCTCACACCTGTAATCCCAGCAATCTGGGAGGGCAAGGTGGGAGGACTGCTTAAGGCCGGGCGTTGAGAACAGCCTGGACAACACACGGAGACCACATCTCTACAAAAAATATGAAATGTTAGCTAGGCGTAGTAGCACACACCTGTAGTGCCAGCCACCTGGGAGGCCGAGGCAGGAGGATCACTTGAGCCCAGGTGTTCAAGGCTGCAGTGAGCTATGATTGGGCCACTGCACTCCAGCCTAGGTGACAGAGCAAGATCTTGTCTCTTTAAAAAATAAAAACTAAAATAATAATAATATAAGAATGCAACCATATTTAATAAGATTTCCTATTATGAAGTACATTTGAAATTGCCTTATTTGCTTACACAGTAGTGAAATATTTATGAACTCAAACAAGAAACTCCTTTATACAAATGCCTACTATAATTTGATCAGTCCACAAACACAATGTTCATATTATGCTGTTCTTTGTTTTTTCACAGTAGCTGGGTGTATAGGAGTGGTATAGTTCTCCCATGTTATAATTATAAAACTTAGACAACTGACATTCAGGTAAAATATCCATTTAATTGAAAAGTATGACTGCTTTGTTACAAAGACTACAAGCCTTTCATTAGCCTTTTTACTCCTCCTCCAGGGACCTCAAGTAAATGGAATCATACTGTTTTTTTGTAACTGGCTTATTTCACTTAGCATGTCTCCCAGGTTCATCCACATTGTAGCATGTGTCAGAATTTCCTTCCTTTTTAAGGCTGAATAATATGCCATTGTACACATATGCCACAATTTGTTTATCTGTGCATCCACATGGACATTTGGGCTGCTTCTACCTTTTGGTTACTGTGAATAACGCTGCTATGAATGTGGGTGTACAAATATCTCTTTGAGGCCCTGCTTTCAGTTCTTTTGATAAATACCCAGGAGTGGAACTGCTGAATCATATGGTAATCCTATTATATTTTTCATTTTTGAAGGAACCACTATACCGTTTTCTATAGAAGCTGCACCAGTTTACATTCCCACCAACTGTGCACAAGGGTGAAACAATCATTTTTAAGTCAATTAGTACTGGACAAAAATTTGGAGTTTACAAAGTGCTTTTGTATCCTTTATATTACATAATCCTTCAAATACAATTGACTAGCTGAGAGTTCTGATCTGTTGGCAAGTATTTGAAATCCTTATTTCTATTACCATTCTTTCTATATTTTTGAATAATGTTCTCTTCTCATCAGACTGGTTTAAGCAGACTACATTATATAATATTAGATATGTAGCTAGCTAAATGCTAAAAATATTAACAGCGCAGAACTACTTCCAAGGGAAGACTAACCTAAAACAGCTATGAGTATCTTAACAAAGAGCTCTGACAAATACCAGTTAGTTACTAAGTAACTCAAATTTGTTGTTCTTATCAAAGGCAGAAAAATATAAACTACTTCCAAATAACAAAAGTACCATAATAGAGTATCAGTAAGAACTCAAAATCCAAATAAAATTTGGGGGGAAGCTTTCTAAATATCCAGCTACAACATTCTAGAGGAACAAACACACTTCTGCCATCTACTCCTATAGTTCCCTCAGATAAACAAATAACCTCTCGGCATAATCTTCAAAAGTTTAGGACTAATGTTGATAATGCTACCTTCCCAGGGGAAAACTAGGCAGGAAAACAAAATACACAATCATTATCTAGCAATGGAATAAACAAGTTCACTAAGACTCTAAATTAAAATTCAAGTGACTAAACTTTAAAAGTCCATGTCTTACACGTGAACAAAAAACTATTTGCAATGTTTTTCTTCACAACTTGCTTTACCTTCTCAACAACCAACAACCATCTGATTGTAGACCTTTTGCTCTTGTTGTAAAGTTAACTTGAAAAAATGCTAGTCATTATATTTTAAACATAAAGATTTTTCATTAGGGAATTTTTTTTGGACAAATACTCTAATCCAGAAATCTGCTTTTCTACTTCATATTGGTGAGTCAACTAGAGTAGTCACACTGCACAAAGATACGCCTCACCTCTAAGACCATCTGCTACAATGTGAAGCCTGATACGTTTCCTCAACAATACCATCACCAACTTCAAACTGGAACTAAGAATAGAAATAATCACAGCTCATACATACGATGATTAAAAATTCAAATGTGCAGAGTTTAGGATACTTGCCTATATATACACTTAAGATACTTGAATATATTTATCTACAGATATAAGTTCTATATATAAATAACTGTACTTTATATTTTTAAGAGGTTGAATCTCCCAAAGAAGTCCAATTGCACCTTCCTCCCAAAACAAAACAAAGCAAAACAAACTATTCTCATTTCAGTTTACTGGCAGACATTATTTGGAAAGAAACACATCGCTGCAGTTCCCTCATTATGCTCCACTTGGTCCCCACCTAAGAGTATCTGAATTTGTGTTCTCTCTTGTGGGACTGCCCTTCCTGTATAATTTCCATGGCTTGCTAGCTGTTTTGTAAGGTATCTGCTCAAATGCCAACTCCTCAGGGAGACTGCCCCGACCAACCCACCTAAAACAACCCTGTCTGCTCAGCCAGACCCAACCAATCTATGGCCCCTTCCTCGTCCTATGTGAGCTCTCTTCATAGCACAATTTACACTAATATATTCTTACTTATTATTTCCTATCTCTCCTACTAGGATGATTCTAATTTCCTGGCATATATGAAATTATATTCTAATCATTCAAGAAGAAAAAAAATCCTTAATGCTATTTTATTATCCAGAAGATTCATTTTACCAATGAGGAAACTGGAAGGCCTTCCATCAGCAAAATAGCAACCCAGGATACTGCTCCAGCTAAGTTTTCACCTACCCTTAATCTTTATGGGCTCTTGAGATCATCAGTAACTCACTCAGCTCTGGGGCCAACTCAATGTGAACAGCTATACTTCAATTAAACATGTAACTGGCCAGAAACAAGCACGAATATATTCTGAAGTACAGAAGTCACAGGTGGAAGCTGAAGAAAATTATCATAGAGGCTCCTCAGCAGAAGTAGAATGAAAGTCTTTGCCAAAGCTCAAGAAAGTGCTGCAACTGATTGGTAAACTCATCAGACAATTGCCAAAGCCAAACTCTGTGTGCACGAGAGCACTTTAGGGTTGGCTGAGATAACTAGATAGTAAGAGGAAGAAAAGAGACTTAAAAGCATGGGAACGGGAGGTGCAGCAAAAGCCCCCGAGAGGAAGCGGGAGGCAAAGGGAAGAGAGAAAGCAGGCAATGAACAATGCTCGTCCGCAGGACGGCTACGGGGATTCCAGGGCTTGGTGCCCACTGAAAATGTAGCGTACTTAAAACAATTATTACAGATTTCAAGATGGCAACAGGAAAACGTCAAATTCATGAAGTGACATCAATTTAATAATAAACTACTTATTTTGACCTCAAAACAATGTACTCTCAACTTATGAAATCAAACAGCACAACACATTTCTAATAAATGCTACCACTACTATTATTTCCACTCTGTCCCCACGACAGCCACCACTATCAGCAAGACTGGAAAAACTGGTCCATTTTCCAAAAGGAAAAACTAAGTTAAAAAGATTAAGATATTTAAGTGACTCCAATAAGACAAAATTTCTAACATCCATTCAAAGATACTTTCTTTCCATAAATCAGTGCATCTTAACAATAAAAAGGCACTTTTACAACTGAAACACAATTATTTCCCACCTCCTTCTCTCTGGAAATGATAAAGCAACCATCAACATCTTTCAGAGAAAGGAATATGGGCTTCTCAGATGATGAGAAAACAGCGCTCCACAGTCGCCTCTCAAAGGAAGCAGAGATCCTGGGAGAGCTGAGAAGGCACGAAATGAAGACAAATGCATTCCAGCTCCTCCTAAGTCGCAACAATGGATTGCTTCATTATTTTGCCGTTAGAATGAATGGTAAAGCCTGAATCTTTTAGTTAGGATCTAAGGCCATCTAATCCAAACATTCCCCAATGCTGGAACCCCAAGTTAATCAAATGTTTATTCAACTTTTGCTTAATACCTCCAAGGACAAAAAGACTGCTTCCTGGGAAAACAGTCTTTTCCATTTCAGAGCAGCTCTGCTAGAAATCATATGGGACTACATAATTTAAGATAAACCAATGATATAACAATATATTAATTATTTCAAGTAAAAGCCAACTCATTTATTTCTATTGCTTAATAATAAAAAGTTCTGAGGTCAGGCATTACCCGGGTTTGTATTTCAATGGTTCAACAAGATCAGCAAGTGCCTAGGTTCTCCTTTTTGCTCTGCCATCATCAGCACCGCTGGTTTAGCCATTCTTATGGTTTCAAGGTGGTTCTCATCATTCCAGGCACCATGTGCAGACAGGATGACGTCCAGTGGATGAGTATTCCTTCCCCTTTGAATCTTCTTACCTGTGTCCAAAGACCACTAGTACATGTCTTATTGGCCAGAGCTACACCTGGCCAGTCACCAGCAAGGAAAATGGGTCCACCTGACTAGCTTGAGATCTGGGGTCCAAGCTGGGGTCCGCCTCTCTCAAAAGACAAAACTGTGCAGAGAGGTCAGATTACAAAATCAAGGTTCCGTCAGAAGGAAGGGGAAAGGTCAGAGGGTTGCCCAGGTGGCCCAACATTTGCTACAGGTATACAGAGTAAAACTCTGTCTCTCAGTAATTTCTGCCTACCGACACTAATTCTGATCTCTAGATCTTATAACAGAAATTCTTGTTCGTTAACTACACTATAAATTCTGTACATGCGAACTATTGTGTTCCTATCCTCAATCCTAACTCCTCTCCACGTTAACTATCCCCATTTCTGTCTACTGTTCTACATCTATGACTTCGTATCTACACGCTTTACCATCCTGCTCACTCTTCAGTTTACCAAAGCCCCTCACTAAATGCCCAGGACCCTCTTAAGATGTTTAGTGCCAAGTACAACAAAACTAAATGTCTCCTGTGCTCTGAAGACTACACTTCTGTCAATGCAACCTAACACTATGCTTCTCTGGTACTAACCGTTTAGTAACTCACAATAAACTTGATGGAAACTATAAATCTCTTTGTTTTTCTTGCAAGTATTAGATCTAATCTTCTATAATCTATACTTTGGTACTTTTTAAAATGATAAAGTGCAAAACTCTCCTCTTAGTTATGCTATATTTCATCTTATTTTTTGCCTATCTTTCCAGCCTATCCAGGTTGTGAATTTTTTTTTAGTTCTAAAAATTTATGTATTTGCCATTTTCCTGGTTTTCAACTACAGAAATTCAAACTTACAAAAAGCTCACTCATGTTTACTCATCAGCTTTGCAGAGCAGGGCCCTGTCACCTGAGGAAAACATCTTATGTCTCGCAAGAGGCCTTCTAGTATTGTAGTAAACTGCTGCGTTTCCCAGATCCAGAGACTAATCCTCACAGGGTCAGCAAAACAATCTATTAACGAGCAGAGCCATCTCTGGACTCACCATCAATGGACTAAACCACTGGACTAAAACCAGAATGCCGATTCAATAATGTTAAGTAAAGATTATAACTGCCATGGGACCAAGCGATATTAGAGTCCTATGGCCAATGTATTCCCGACCCCACAGCCCATAAACCACCTTAGAAACTGATATCTAATCAAAGGAACCAGACAATTGAATCATTTGCTCAATGCATTCCTTCCCTGTAGGCATGCCACCAAGGAAGCCAAATTGTCATGAAGTGTTTGTTTGGTAAACACAGAAATCAAAGCTATCAGTTACTTAACATATATTTAACAACATAAGAGTAAATCAGGCTTGTGTATCATTCTCTACACCGAGGTTATACTCTAGTACAAGAGTACTAGACAGGGTACGCTAGTTGGTACCTAGATAAACATCATTAAAACCACCTCAATTATGGGACTAACCAGCTCCCTTCCTGAAAGCCCACTACACTCAGATGGCCCACGTCCACCAGGCTACATCAGGTTTAGCGGCCTGGAGGTGGCCATTCGGTCGCACGGGCTCTGGAGTCACACTGGTTGAGTTTGAGGCCAAGCTCTACCACTTTCTTTTCTTAATATGTGATCTAAAACAAGTCACTTATCTTTTCTGAACTGGAATAGTAGTTTCACCACTGCTACTGTTAACATATTACCACAAACATATTGGTGGCTTAACATAAGACAATCTATTATTATCTTACAGTTCTGGGGGTCAGAAAGTCCTAAGCGAGTCTCACTGGGCTACGTCAAGGTGTTGGAAAGGCTGCATTCCTTCTGGAGGTGCTGGGGGAAAAATCCACTCCCTGGTCTTTGCCAGCTCCTAGGGACCATATATATATATTCATAGGCGCACGGCCCCGTCCTCCACCTTCACAGCTAGCAAGGTAATACCTTCAAATCTCTGACTGTCCTGCCTCCCTCTTTCCCTTAGAAGGCCCCTTGTGATTACATCGGGCCCAACCACCCAGACAATCCAAGACAATCTCTCCATCCCCAAATTCTTAATTTAATCACATCTGCGGGAGTCCCTTCTGCAATGTGAGGCAACATATTTATAGGTGTGGGGATCAGAATGTGGACACTGCTGGGGGAGCATCATTCTGTCCACCACAGAGCTACCGTATTACAGTTTTAGCACTGATTTTATGTTAACCAGTTTAAATTTGATAAAGTAATTCAATTTTATCTTAAAATTTCAATACTGTTAACTAAGGAGGATATGGTTATTTCCATGCATAGTTCATACTAAAATTAGATTTCATTTTTCCATTTCAGTTTTTACATAAAACGACAAGCATTTACCAATGGAGGAAAAAATGCATAAGTTAAACAATCATTAAAGTCTTTAAGGCTATACCAATTAATATGGAACAAATTAAACAAGAAACGAATTAAAATGAAGTTAACATGTAAAAGAGAATCTAAATGTTTTATTGAGCTTTTCCTATTATAAACAGGCAATGTGCAAACCACACTATTCTGGTTTTCTTTCTACCCCACTGGTCAGGGCTTCTCACTCCCCTCCACGGGATTCTTCTCATCTCCTCACCTCTGAAGTTACAGCGTTCCCGGGCTCAGTTCTCAGGCCTTGCTATCTGCACTTACTCCTTTGGGAAAGTCATTCAATCTCAGGACTTTAATTACCATCTGTGCTGACAACCCCAAATTTTATCCTCCCAGTCTGGATCAGATCCTTTAACTCCAGTTTCCTATATCACAACTGCCTACTCGATAGCTCATCTTAGATGTCAAACAGGTCTCTGCATATTCAAAGCCAAATTCCTGATCTTCCCTCTAAACCTGCTCCTCATACAGTCTTTCTCAGCTCATTAAATGACAACTCCGTCCGGTGGAAAACCTTAGCATCATCCTTTCCAACTTTCTCTCCCTCATATCCATTATATCCACCAATTGACCAAATTAGTTCAGTCTTCAAAATATGTTCAGATTCTGACCAATTCTTACCACTTCCATCACTACCATCCTGAAGCAAGCCACCACCATCTCTTGCCTGGGTCATTGCTAAACCAATTTCCTTCTATCCTTGTCCTCCTGGTTTGTTTAGTACAGCAGCCAGAAATGCCTCGGTTTTTTTCTTGTAATTAAGACTCATGGTTTGCTCTATTTTCTCTTTTAAATTAAGGCAAAATTTACATGAGGTCTGTCTGGAAAGTATCCAACCATATAATATGAAAAACAGAGACATTTACTGAAGAAGATACAAGATACAAGAAACACTGTACATATGACAATGATGCCTCTGTCCCCTTCAAAGTAGGCACCTTGGGACCTCACACAGTTCTCCCAATCTCTTAACCTAACCCGTACACGTTCAACATTCTCAGGTGTTCTGCTTGTTGCAGGCCTTCCAGAACATGGATCACTTTCAACACATTCTTGACCATCTTTGAAGCGTTTGTAAAGCCACACTTTTATTTGCACTGCACTCACTGCATCATCCCTCAAAGCCTTTTGAATCATCCGAATAGTTTCCAAGGAGGAATGTTCAAGCTTAATGCAAAATTTGATGCTGATTTGTTGCTCTACTCAGTCATTTTGCATGTGATAGCCACACAGTACACATGCTGGCATCTAGCGCCCCACTGACAAGTACGGTGAGGGTGTCGTTGTTCACGCATGTGCATTCCAGTCCACTCTCCTTGACTGCCAGCTTACATCTGTGTCACAAAAACTGTTCTCGTTACATTAACAATGGCTGGATACTTTCTGGATAGACCTCGTATACAGTGACATTAAACAGATCTTAGGTTTCAATACAATTAATTATACACACCCAGGTAATCAAGATCCCAATCAAGATATAATACTTCTAACTTTGGGCTATTATAAATAAAGCTGTTATAAACATTCTTGTGCATGTCTTTTTGTGGACATATGACTTCACTGGGTAAATACCCAAGAGCAGAACTGCTGTGTGACAGGGTAGGTACATGTGTCTGCATGTTTATAGCAGCATTATTCACAGTAGCCAAAAGGTGGAAGCAGCCCGAATGTCTATCAGTGGATGACTGGGCGAACAAACTGGTAAATCCATATGATGGAATATTATTCAGACATAAGGAGGAATGAGGTACTAATTAATATATGCTATGAGGTGGATAAACCCTGAAAACATTATGCTGAGTGAAAGAACTCAGACATAAAAAGTCCCATTTATACAAAATATTCAAAATAGCTAAATCCATAGGGACAGAACACAAAATGCTGGGGGCAGGATGAGGGGGAAAGGAAAATGGGGAACAACTGCTTAAAGGGTATGGGGTTTTCTTTCAGGGCGATGCAAATATTTCTGAACTAGATAGATGGCAGCTGCTCAACACTGTTAATGTACTACGTGCCACTGAACTGTTCATTTTTAAATGGTTAATTTTATGTTATGTGAATTTCACCTCAAAAGACTCTAATTCTGAGGGAAAACAACCCTGGTATGAAAGCTAAGAGGTTTATCACTGCAGTTGTGACACTGTACAGTCAGGTGCTTAAGTGGTTTTTCACCATTTCACTGATGGTACTTTAAAAAAAAAAGCCTTATCATCAATCAAACATTTCTTGAGTGGTTCACCCTTGGCTTTAAATGTTATCAAAGAGTATAAAGCTGCTGTCCACTTCCACGGGGAGACCACCGGATGCCCAGACTTTCAGAGTTAGTAACTCTAGAGCTGAATGAGAATATTCATGGGGCATAAGGAATCATAACATACCACGTGCTATTAAGAAGACATTTCTTAAAGAGTATATACATTTAGATGCAAATGCTTTATAAGTTGTAATACCTTGAATCTACCTGAATTTTAATTCACACTAAATCTATTTTGGAATGTTGCATTTACTCTAATTTTTTAAATGGAGGTGGGAAGGAGGACAGGGAAGCAGGACAGAAGAGTATTTTCTATCCACCCAAGTCAACTGTTTTTAAAGGATGATCCTTCCCATTTTCACCAGTTCACGTGCGAAAACAATTCAGTCTTTGCTTTTTCAAATGAAATCTCATCTGCTTGATACACAACAGGAGATAAGGACCAGGGACATCAGAGGCACAAAGCTCAAGTGTCAACCTGAATTCTTAGCTCCAGACTGAACGGGAAATCCCTGCCACATTTCTTACATAAAAGCTCTGACAATAAAGAACTAAATTAATTTTCCAAAGCCACAGAAAAATAAACTTAATACATATGCAAAACATACACTTCTAGAAAGACAAGTGGGTCCTTTTCAGCTCTAGAACTAGAGAGCATTTAGGGAAAAGTAAAACTACTGGGTGGCTGGTTTTACTGATGCATGTATGTATGTATGTATTTTGGGGTTGTTAAGCTGTTTGCTCTCAGTTTACAGTTTAGATTTTTTAACGCTTCCAAAATGATATATTTTTCAGCAAACAGTTAAAATTCGGTTCTTCTTCACTTACTGGTCAAGACCTATGTTTGGGGATTTTAAGTTTCCCAAAGAGCAAGTGTTTACAACAGGATCTACACTAGAGCAACGTGGTAGTGTGGCGGGTCTTTAAAGCACCCATCCACGCTCCCTGGATTCACCAGGATCAGAGTGAGAACCAGAACACGCATGTCACACGTGCACAGCACAACGGTACTGACTGAACAAGGAGGGGTTCCTTACAAGTCTGCACCAGGTGCTGTGTGTGGGCTCTTCAGACATCAGGATGAGAGCTGGGGACTGCCTATTAGGACTAAGACATGGCCTCTTCTCCTTTGCATTTATTTTAAATCTCTTGCTGGCTACTTAGTAACTATCCCCATCCAATATGATGTAAAAAACCACTGAGAAGCTACTCTAACCTAACTTTGCTCTGGGTACTTTCCCTACAGGTTGGTCATCAAAAACCTTGTATAAAACACTGTATCTTCTTCAGAAACAGGTAAGATTGTGGGCCTTCCAACACAATCCACAGGACGTGAGAAGAAGTACCACGGAAGCCACGTAAGGGGCCTTTATAAAGAACACTGGATCCACACACGTATACACCTACTAGAGTCAACAGAGTTTCAGAACCTCAGTCTTTTAAGTATATTACACGTGTTAACATTAACCTTGTGGGGCAACAAATGTGTTCCCAAATAGACTTTAGAGTCAAACTACCCGAATTCTGAGAAGACCAAAAAATGATGTCATGACATCACATACAATGTAAGTACATCTTATTAAAAAACCAGTTACACAATTGAGAACCCTGTTTTAGAGATTCTGTCCCACAGGGACTTCTTTTCTTGCTGTGGTAATCCTTGTTCATAGCCATAATCTCAACGAAAAAAACATTCCAAATACTTGACATTGTACTGAATTCTGCATTTACACGCTCTGGTTTCTTTCTGCGAGCGTCCTTCATTTTCTCCAGCTGTACAGCTCCCAGCCTTTCTCTCATTTGTTACACAGATGATCAACTGTGTCCTCTTTCTGTTTCCTTTAGGTTCTTAATCTGGATTATACCTCTTTAGATTTCTATGTGGACATGTGCGTGTGTGTGGATTTAGGAACTGAAATTTGCTTGAAAGATGTAAGATATGAGGAAGGGAGTGGTAATTGACATATAGTTCATGATGGAAATCATTTTCTTGAGTTTTTCTTTTAAATTTATGATGTTAAAGGGGGAGATTCCTTAGAAACATACTTAAATTTCATAATTTAAGTAAAGCTAATTTTAAAAAATTATTTCTGAATGGCTTAAAGCATAAAATTCAAAAGGTAAACAAATGCACATGGTGAGGAGTGTTCCTTTCATCCTTGCCATTAGCCCCTGGTTCTCTCCCCCAAGCTTGCTGATCTTGTTTGCTTACCCTTTTATATACAGTCACATGCCACATAAGATGCTCTAGTTAATGACAGACCACGTATATGATGGTGGTCCCGTAAGATTAGGATGCTGAATTTTTACTATACCTTTTCTATGTTTAAATATGTTGACATACACAAATACTTACCATTGTGTTACAGCTGCCCACAGTGTTCAGTACAGGAACACGCTGTACAGGTTTGTGGCCTGGGAGCAGCAGGCTGCACCATACAGCACAGGTGTTAGTGGGCTACACCCTGTGGGTTTATGTAGGACTCTCTGGGATGTTCACACAACGATGAAATTGTCTAATGGTGCATTTCTCAGACACACTCTCGTCCTTAAGGGATGCATGACTGTATATACTTTTTTCCCTAGTGTTGTTGACCCAAAGAGCCATATTTTCTCTGTATTCTATGCTCTAATACAGTACATCTCAAACTTCAGGTGGGGTCTGAGAATTTGTGTTTCTATTAATAACAAGCTCCTAGGTGTGCCAGGCCCACAGGTTGAAAAGCCCTGATCTAATAAAACCAAGTAATCAATTATTAATATCTTGGAGATACAAGATGTCCTCAAAATCAAAGGAAATACATCACAATCACAGGTGGTAGTTGATAGGACAGCCTTGCTAATAAACTAGCTAACAGAAAGTAAGAGGAATAAACTCACAGCACATAATTGCCCCTTTGGAGGGAAAGATCACAGCACAACTGTCCCCTTTGTTATGTTCGATTAACCACCTGGGGCTCGACTCATTGTCTTTAAGACTAACTCATCATCTCTATTTCCTTTTCACAGCCTTGAAGAGCCCTAAGCAGACAGCAAGGGTGAAAACTCATTGCCTCAGTTCCTGCCAGGACGGGATTCCCAGGACTCTGACGAGACAGCCTCACAGAGAATGGGGTGGAAGGTGAAGAAAGAAAGAAAAGCTGATGCAGCAGCTTCACAGCCAAACTTTTCCTGCTATCAGTCTGCCACAATAAACTTCTTTTTTCTCTTTCCCCCACAAAAATCCTGGGCCCCTTGTGCTTGGGTCAGCATGTCTCCTGTCTTTCTTTCGCTGTGCCGAGCCCTTCCCCCCAACTCTTCTCTGGGGGGAAGTAAAATAATAAATTTTTTACCTCTAACTATTCTAATCTTTGTGTCGAGAATTCTCACCCCACACAGTCAGTCCCCACCCTAACAGCAGTTACAGAGATACTGTCTAAGCAACACTATTCTGCAGTCTGTACCAGTTTCCTCTCAACCAAACCTAAAATAAATCTCTTATTCAAAGCTCTTTGTCATACCTGGTAATGGCCTAATCTTCAATTTTTACTTTCTTCATACTGGGCTTGTCCCGTCCCTTTCTTGGAAGACTATTTTTATTAGTTATACTCCTCCTTTACCTGTAATATTTCCTATGATGTGCAAAGAAAAACAAAATCTTCTAATGGAAATGCCCTAAGAACAAAAGGTGTGGCCTTGAGTCAGACTAAAAATATACAAGTTAAAAAGACGACTTAAAAGTAAATTTACACATTTTTGAGATCAAAAACCTCTATTCAGAAAACTGAAGAAAAGAAATTCACTTGACATCTAATGTTATAGTCAGGAGAGAAATACTGAGCTGCAAGTCACACTGCAAAGCAAACATAGGAATATAATTGGCTTTAAATATAAGCACATAAAGGAGAGGGTGCAAAAAGGTACCAGGAATTGAAATTTAAATGTACATTTATGAAAAGCTTTATTGCTTTTAAGCATCAGAACTAAAGTGTTATGACTGCTATGTTTGTAACCAGCCAGAATCGCATTTTGATAAATCTATAAATATGGTGCCAACCTCATACAGGGCATGCACCTGTCTGTGAGAAGCAAGTTGGAGGTGGACTGCAACAATAAATCACTGCTCTGCATGCTGGACCTAAGTCAGAGACTTCTTGGGCCAAGTGTGTAAACAATACCCTTAGAATTGCCTCCTGGAGAGAAGTCAAAAGCTATAAGGATCTCAATTCCTCCTTGTGAACACACAAGGCCTTTCAGAGTGGACCCTGAGCTGGAGGGAACAGTGTCTCTCAGAGTACACATTCTCCAGGAAAACTGAAAAAGGAACACATGCTAATACAGTATAAGCTAAGATTCAGCAAAGAACTGGATGCCACAGACCAACCTTTACTGGGAAAAACGTGCTGGCAAGGCTACACCCCTTACTTTGGAAACAGGGAGGCAGCTAAAATACTCTATGCCCAACCCTCTGTCCCCAGGAGCCTGATTCCTCTTAAGACCAATGTTATTGCCCCAGAAAATGTGAGGTCTTACAACCATGCTGCACCTAAACCATAACCGACTCTAAGCTTTCTATAACATCACAGGCCAAATCGGATCATGTCATCTCCTACTTTAAAATCCAGCCATGACTTTGCCTCACTTATGGAATAAAGTTTAGACCCCATGACTTTGCCTATGAGGCCACTCATGACCTGGCGTCTCACCTTTCTGACCTGATCTTCTATCAGACAGCCTGATTCTCAAATCGTTTGTACCTTGCATCCTTCAGGCCCACAGCCCTGGGCACAGGCTACTGCCGGACCTAAGTGGCTTCATCGCCACGCCCTTGCTTCCTGGCCCACCTGGAGAACCCTTATGCTCAGAACACCTGAGCATCCCCTCCCTTACCATGCCTTCCTTGTCCACTACCCACCCCTAATGCCCTCTCCTTTGTGTCCCCAAGCACCTCTCTCACACCTCTTTCATGGCATGGACCACAATGTGTGCCGTTTGTCCATCTGGATGACACCCTGTCCCAATTTCTGAAGGGCCTGGAGGAGAAGGATTTCTGTCTTATGTATCTTTGGCCAACATTAGCAAAAATTAAAATAGCTGCAACTAGTAAATATGAGAAAGGATGCAGAGAAAGGGGTAGCCTCATACACTGCTGGACAGCTTGGCAGTGACTAACGCCAATGCAACAACTGCACGCTCTACGACCCTATGGCACTTATTTCTGTCTCCTAGTCACAGCGGGAAGCGGTCAGTAAGTGTTGTCTCAATGTGTGGATTAATATTTTCATTTCTTAGATTTTCATGAAATTGAAACAGAAAACTTGAACCTGGAATACTTTTATACTTCTTTGAAATAAGATGGCATGATCCTTTTTACTATAAGTGGAAATGTAAATTGGCACAACCATTTAGGAAGATTATTTGAACATGCACACACACTCTGCCCCAACAGAAATTAGCCTAGGGAAATAATCGTGGATGTACACAACACTGTAGTCACAAAAATGTCTGCTGTGGTGTTATTTATAACAGCAAGAATTAGAAAAGGCCTAATAATAGATCAGCTAATTAAACTACAGTACAACCACAATAAAATGCTATGCAACCATAAAACATTATGTTGTAGAATGAGATTTAATGATACAGAAGGATATTTCTATTACACTGTTAAAGTGAAAAGGCTGGCTACAAACTGTATTTGATTGCTTTTGTTTGTTTTAAAAAAAAGAATACAGGCCAAGTGCAGTGGCTCTTGCCTGTAATCCCAGTACTTTGGGAGGCCATGGCAGGAGGATCGCTTGTGGTCAGGAGTCCAAGATCAGTCGGAGCAACATGGCAAGATCATCTCTACAAAAAACAGAAAAATTAGCTGGGCAAAGTGGCTTGTGTCTGTAGTCCCAGTTACTCAGGAGTCTGAGGCAGGAGGATAGCTTGAGCCCAGGATTTCAAGGCTGCAGTGAGCTATGATGAGGCCACTGCACTCTAGCCTGGGCAACAGAGTGAGACCCTGTCTCAAAAAAAAAAAAAAAAAAAAAAAACTAGAACAAGATTGATATATTAAACAGACTAAAGAATAAGACTTAAGTCAAAACCCAATTTCTAGACACACCCTCCCTCAGCCCACAGCAAACCCACCAGCCTGTGCTCTCCCAGGCCTGCCCAAGGCGGCAGCAGCCCCATCCCTCTTTGAAGGTGGCAGCGCACAGGTGGGCTCCTCTGTCAATGTATAATGTCAACAACACCCCCAGCGAGAAAGTCCGCCTCTTCCACAGAAACTGACTACATGCCATAAACAGCTGCTACACTTGCCCTTCAAATCCATTCCAGAAAAATGTTACAAATGCAAGGATCACATGGAGACCCTGCAGGTACCTCAACAAGGAACCACTGACTCAGGCCAGACGTGTGTGCTGTGCCTCCTGTCCCAATGCTGGCAGACAGTATAGCTCTCCCTCCGTCTTCTCCCGTTAGTATGAATAAGTAGGAGCGAGAATCAGAACCACCTTATTTAAGGGAGAGGACACTGGTCAGGCATCTAATGTGAGAAATATAACTACACTTTACAAGCAAGTTTCTACCCGTTAACAATTATCATTCAATATAGCACATCACAGGTACCCAAACTGCCACTGCACAATTGCTATGACTTAATGTCTTAACTGTAGTATGGGCTCTCGGAAGGTTTGCCAACATTAGTTTTCTATTCTACATTTGGTTTCAGATTCCCACTAAAATAATTAAGCAGAGAAGGCATTACAGAGCAAAACTGTCTCTTATTTAATCTGTATCCCCCCTCCTAGGTCTTCCCCCACTCTAGGCAACAAAGGAGGCAGCCAGTTTAAACACAACAAAATGAAAATACTCTTAAAACCAAGGGGGCTTCAAAGTTGATGGAAAAAAGGGAGATTATGATAGGTATAGCAGAAAAGACAATTCCCAGTTCTTCTCTGAATTTCCACAAAATGACTAATTTTATTTGAAGTAGTCTATATTCTTTAAATAGGCAAAAACTACATAAAACAAATAACTTTTATTTCCAAAGTTAGAATTTCTTTTTACTCTGAAGTATCTGGACCACTTCATTAGCTGATAATAAAAACTGACCTCAAGATGAAATTTTCAATAATATTCATATTCACTAATATATAGTTAGCTACTTGCCACATTCTGGATAATTTTCAGTTACTTGTTAGTGAATAATAAAAGCAATTAGTTTTCTAACCCAGTCTATGGTAATTTCACAATAAAACCATTAACCTTTCATATTAAATGCAAATTATAAAGCTTTAACAGCAATTTGACTCTCTTGGCCTTCATGACAAGGCTGTTATTTTATAAAAGATTCTTTTCTCTGTGAAGTAAGATAAAATTCTTCATTTTTCTGTACAGGAAATTATAATTTTCTCTAAATGAAATATAAAACCAAAACAGGTAAAAACTCAGACATCATTTCCAAGGTAACTTGATTACAAGTATCTTCATGACCCCAAAGTACAAGCAGTTGGGACACCCCCAGCCACAGCCCATGTTCCCAGTGACCCCACAGAAGGAAGTGGAGAGGAGCTCTGAAAGGGTAACAAAGCTCCAGGAAGAATCACAAATAAAAGAAAAAATCATTTTAGAAGTGAAGATTATACAGAAGAGCAAGTAAATACAAAAATGTTTTAAGGGAAACAAGTGGTTCAAAGGAGAAAAAGTTTTAAATAAAATGAAAATATAAAAAGGATGCAAGAGAAGGGGCAATAATAAAGATGAGCATGGAAGGTCTAACACAGGCAACAGGAGTCTCTGACTCTAAACCTGTAACAAAGCAATGGAACAAAACAAATACTGAAAACTGTAATTCAAGGAAAATTTTTCTGAAATGAAAAATGACCTAAAGCGATATACTGAGAGAACATGCCACCTGAGACTACCAACCCTGCGGTGGGATTAGTGGCCCTTTAAGCAGCCTGAACTGGCACAGACACCACGTGAAGCCGCGAAGCCAGGATTCTCAGCGTGGCAGAAAACAGAGGTGTGATGCATAAGAGATTATGTAAACACACTGTAGTCCTTAGAGGACACTTGCCCAGAGAAGCAATTCAGACACACACTCTGGACTCCCAGACCACTGCTCCTGCCTCAGCACCGGGCTCCACTTGGTGACACCGCTGGGGGATCACGGGGATGCTGTGCTCAGTACTGGGAGATTGGTGCCTGCATCCCTCCTCAGCCCTTGACCGATAACCACACTCTCAAGAGGATGAGGACTGAAATGGAAAAGGTCCAACAGCATAACCAATAGGTGCTACTGGAAGTCAGGACGGTGATTACCTGTGGCGGGATGCGGAGTGGACAGTGACTGGGACGAGGTCTGGGGTGCTCGTAAAGTTCTGCCTGGGAGCCAGTTATATGGCTGTAACTGAATTGTCACCTTCTGAAAACTTATCAAGCTGGACATATAAGATTTTTGCACTTTTCTGTTTATCTGCTATACTTCGATAAAAAGTAAACATAAAAACATGTAGTTCTGAAGGCTGGGCGTAGTGGCTCACATCTGTAATCCTAGCACTTTGGAAGGATGAGGCAGGAGGATCACTTGAGGTCAGGAGTTCAAGATCAATGTGAGCAACATAGTGAGACCTTGTCTCTATAAAAAAAATTTTAATTAGCCAGGTGTGGTGGCACGCCCCTTTAGTCCCAGCTGCTAAGGAGGCAGGACTGCTTGGGCCCAGGCACTGGAGATTGCAGTGAGCTATGGTGGTGCTACTGCATTCCAGCCCGGGCAAAAGAGTAAGAACCCATCTCAAAAAAACAAACAAGCAAAACCATGTAGTTCTGAATTTGAATTTAAAACATCAGTACGAACTCAAGACATTTTATTTTTTATACACAGACACTCTAGCTCTTAGCTCTGTCTACTAGGAAGGCCCAGAAACAACGGTTAACCCAATAACAATGAGCACCTAGAGGCCTTGAAATGTCTTTTCTGATTAAATAAAATCAGGGCTTCTTGAATAAATGGCTGGTTCTAGGCCTGGGCAAGAAACGTAACAATAAACCTGAAACATCTTGACATACTAGACAGCAAGAAAGCTATCAAAGGCTTATAAGGTCAGATCAAAAGTACTCAGGAGTCAATTTAAGAAGGCTCCTGTCAGCCAATGATGGCACAGTCTGAGCTTCAGTAAGGATGAGAACCATAATGGATGTAACCTGCCAACTGTGCTGAAATCCCCGACATCACAATGGTATTTTAAAAAGAAAAGAAATTAAATGAATTGGCCACCATCTGAGGATGACAGGGAATCAATTCATTAACTTGAAAATTGTATCAACAAAAGGAAAGAATCAAATATTTATCCTGACTTTCCTAAATAAACTCAACAACCAAATAGTAGATGAGGAAAAGCATCTTCTTATATAATTATTCCAGTTAATAAATGAAAACAAAATGAAAGAATTCAAGTGTCAGCATTTTACAAGCTCTAATGAATTAATAAATCTGGGCATTGAGCATCAATAGCTAACACAAAAAAGGAGTGAAAACCAGACATTTCAATGCCTTTTGACAAAAAAACAAAACATTACAACATATAATTTTGCCAAAAAGATTAAACCCAAATCTGAGCAAGCAACTGGATTCAGCTGCCAATCTGCAAAAATACAAGAGAAGAGAGGAACATGCTGAATTCCACGGGCAGAATGCAGACCGGGAAAACGTGGGTTATATGGCTGCCGTGATACGTACAGACTAAAAGATAGAGACTTAAAAGACAGAGTTTAAAAACATTGGCAGAACTAAATTATAGTGTTTAGAAATGTACACTAGGGTGAAGAAACTGTAAAGAAATTATGAAGAAGTAACTATTAGGAAAATCAGAATAGTGGTCACTTTTGGAGGAAGGGAAGGGACTGTGATTGGGATGGGACATATGGAGGAGTTCCTAATTCCCTGGTGTGGTTCTGGGTGGTGGATATATGGGCATTCACTTTATACTAACTTGCTAGGGCTACCATAACAAAATACCACAGACTGGGTGACTTAAACAAGAGAAATTGATTTTCCCACAGTTCCGGAGGCTGAAGTTCAAGATCAAGGTGGTGGTAAGGGTAGTTTCTGCTAAGGTCTCTTTCCTTGGCTTGCAGACGGTCACCTTCTCATTCTGTCCTCCCAAGGCCTTTCCTCTGTGCATCCCTGGTGTCTCCTCCTCTTCTTATAAAAACACCAGTGAGAATGGATTAGGGCCCCACCCTTATGACCTCATTTAACCTTAGTTACCTCTTTAAAAGTCCTATTTCCAAATAAAGTCACACAGGGGGACAGGGCTTCACATATGATTCGGGCAGTGGGGGAAACAATTCAGTCCATACCAGCTATACATTTATTTAATGTGGTTTCATTATACAATAAAAAGGGATGCGTGTATACATACAGTAGGCGTTACAGGTCTTCTCTGCTCCCTCCTAAAACTCCAACTAAAATAAAGGAACAAGACGGTATAAACCCAGAAGGAAAGATAATAGGAGAAGCTATGATACCAGGTGAGATACGGTTACATTTGAGATGGTAGAAAGCAGATGGAGGAGTCTGCTGGGAAAACAGTGAAGAAAAAGGAAGCAGACTCAAAACTCAGGAAATGAACGACCAGATACCCTGGACACCAAGGGGCAACAGGGAGCCAGGAGGATTGGTACCGGCGTGACTACAGAGCAGGGATTCCCCGGTGCTTTCCCGCAGCAATCACATAAGGGCGACTGCCCTTCCCTCACCCAGGCAGACATCGCAGTATCTGCCATCCAGATACGGAGCTGGGTCTAGAATGAGGGCAAAGCAGCAAGCTGCCAAGCCCCTTTCGTCTTCCTTTACATTCAAAAACTATCTTCCCTATTGACTCCACAAGGGAATTAAATAAAAGTCCTAATCTCCGGAGCCCTACCTTGTTCATACCCAAAACAAAGACAAGTTTTGACAAAGTTTGACACTCCGAAAAGAAAGGGGGGGGGGGGGGGCAAAAAAAAAGAACAGGTTAAAGTATCCCTAATTTAAAACTCTGAAATCCAAAACCTTGGAACACCAACATGACGTTCAAAGGAAATTCTCACTGAAGCATTTCACATTTTTGCAGTCCCAAGCCAACAGTTTACTTTCCATAATTCAGCAGAAATATCACTGGGTCACCAGGGCTTCAAAATAGCCCAAACTCCTGACGGATCTGTCAGGGATGACCAGCTAGGTACTGATTTAAATAAACAACCTGGCATTCTTCTGACGATGATCCCAGAGTAATACTAACTAAATCTGGTTATTTGGAAGAATTTAATTACTGATTTTTGAATTGTAATTAGAATTCAAATAGATCACTCCACATCATCCAGCGAATTATAACTCACTGCCAACAATCACAGTGTAAGGCAATGAACACACTGAGCCCGTGTAAAATTAACCACATGAAAGTAGAAGAAAAGCTACTTGAACAACTGAGCTCAATATTAACATTTCCTTTGGATAACTATTCTCAATTGACCAAAATAAACCAATTTACCGGGTCAATAGAGAGCATGAAGAAACTAAGCCTCTGTTAGAAATGAAGAAATATGAAATTACTTATGCACATATCCTGTGTAACATACAGAACAAGAATTTCTGAAGATGTGACTAGTTTCAATAGGTTGAATAACTTTAGGTCCAAAAACTGTACAACTGTTGCTTTTCGAAATTAAAAATACCTGAACATAGTTTAGAAACTTTGATAATATCAAAGAGGAATCAGTATGAGTAGTAACATCATGTAAGTTGGTCTCCTGTTCTCTCAGAGCCCTGACATGGGGGTTACAAAACACAACAGATTTTTTTTTTTCAAATATCTGAAACACAGGGATGTTTCCATCACAAAATAAAACTTTCTTTAAAGTGAACTGCTTATTTATAATTCCAATACTAGGCAGGTTTTAAGCATTTTGAGTGACAAGTATACGTTTTCACTAAGAATTTAGAGCAGAAAGAATATAAATGCAAATGTAATGGCTGCCTAATGAAGTTTCAATTTAAATTAATTTCCAAAGTCAATTAATATCATGCCCAAAGGGCTTTACAACAACCCAAAACCTCTTTTTTGTTAAGCATAGGGTCAAACCTATGTTCAAACATGTACTAAATTTTAATGCTTTATTTAGGAACAATTTCCCTCATAAAAAGTTCAATTCCTTTATAAATAGTATTTATCAGATTAGAAATTAATGATTAACACTATCGTCTAAGATAAAGGAAAAGAAATAAGTCACCATAAAATTAGTCATCTTCATAGCCTATAGCTAAAAGTATTAAGAGGAAAAGAAAATGTCAAATGAGGACTCATTAAGTGCAGACCTAGCTGAATTCATTTCTAAATAAACTATTTAGAACAAGACAGAATACCAGATTTTTAACTTCATTTCCCCCAGCACCCTAAAAAAATCATGAAGACAGAGTGACTGCTCTTGCTAAAGCCTGCAGCCCAAAGAATAAGAAAAAGCTGTAGAGTTTCTCACATTACATACATTTTTGATCCTTTTATTTATTCTATATCCTTAATTACCTCAACCTAATATATCAAGGGCACAAACACTCTGATACTTCTATCACCAGAACTTAGCAAAAACCTTAAACACATTACTAGAAGGAACTAAATAAGCACGCTGAATATACTAAGAGCAAGACGGAAGTTGAGGTCAGAGCTGAATTTACCTACAAGCCAACTGTGAGTTTTATATGAGTCGGATTGTTCTAAATACAACCTATACAAGGAATTAAGTACAATTAGATAATTTCCTCACTCTCCCCTGACGTAATGAAGTATCTGTTCTGTGTAAGATCAACCCTTCCATCTTTGCAGGAGACTTACTTCAACTACCTGCTTTCCTTCCCTACTGGTGCCTTCTTTTCATTTGAACACACTCAGGTCTCTCCCCACTTGCAACGCAACAGACTTCTCTGGGCACCCCCATCTCTCCTAGCCCTTTCACTCCCAAACCCTTTCGTATCCAGACTTCTTCAGAAAGCAGCCTGCATCTCTCCACCTCCTACTCACTCCTGAACTTAGGCATTCGTGATGCAAGTGAAGTAGTAATCACTAAGCCATGAAACCAAAGGTGAAAATAATTTATGTACAAAATTATAGTCATTTACACATTTTAAAATTTATAAATTGAGAAACTTATCCAATTCTCTTTCCACTCCATGTCTTCTCCTGCCTCTCCGATTTTATATCTAGCCGCCCATTTCCCACCCACTTCATCTTTTACTGTGACAGGATCAGAATCTGCACCAATTCCAAAACACACCGCGCATCTCTGCATAGGCCTTTGTTGGTTTTGTTCTGTCTTCTTAGAATGTTCTCCCAACCTTTTGTTGATTTAACTCTTCCTCATTCTTCAAGGCCAAATTCAAATGACATCTCTCTGTAGCCTCTCACCCAAAGTAAAACTACTCCCTGATAGCAACCTATCCTACTCTACTTCCTTGCTGCTCGTCTCTTCAACTGGGCTCAACTGGAGGACACTGTTTTGTGAAATCCCTAAAATCATACACAAAATTTTGTGTATCTTAATGTTTTTGGAGAAAAAGTCTAGAGCAATTATCAGTTTCTCAAAGAGGCATGTGCCCCCGAAGAAGTTAAAAATCACTGGCCCCCAAATTAGCACACTATCTGGCACATGGGAGATACCCATTAAGTGTCTATCAAATTGTCATCAATATACTACAAAGTGACTGCACAGTGGTAAATCAAAATCTCTGTTTTGGGGTGAGAAAAGATAAATCTTGCTTACAGAATTCTCAGTGACATATGTGAACACTCCCTGCTCCAGGAAGTGGAGCTTAATGCCCTGCCACGACACACGGGAGGCATGCAGATGTGCGCACACGCCCGCAGAGTCCTTGAGGGTGGGCCAGACTCAGTCACCGCTTCCAAAGAAGAGAGTGGGTAAACGTTTGAAAGAGAATAATTTTACAGTGGGAAACCTGGCAAACGCCATCTTAACCAAGTGGTAAAGATTAACCTCAAGCGTAAGGCCATGTGACTGTGAGGCACCCCTGGTACGATGTGACAAGAAGGGGATGTCTCGTCTGTGGTTTTGTTTCCATAAATCCAACACCCCAGCCTCATCATGAGACAAGCGCCAGACCAAGCCAAATTGAGGGGCACTCTACACAACGCCTGAGCAGTTCTCCTCCACACTGCCGGGGCCGTGCAAAGTACAGACGGACTGGGACACTGTCACAGCCCGGAGGAGACTAAGGAGACATCAGCAAAGTGTGAGCTGGCCCTGGACTGAAGCCTGGAACTGAAAGAAGTCACGAAAGGAAAAACTGGTCACATCCAAACAGAGCCTGGGGTGTAACATGACGCGCCGACGGTGGTTTCTCCCTTTGGACAGATGCTCCGCGGCCACGTACGATGCTAACAATGGGGACGACTGGGTGAGGAGTATGTGGCCACTCTCTGTGCTATATTTACAACTTTTCTGTAAACCTAAAGTTATTCAAAAATAAAAATTTTGTTTTTTAAGAGTCTCTTTCTACCCTGTTACACACCTCTCCGGTTCTTTCCAAACTTCAAAAAATTATTAGCAAACAGACCAGTTACCCAAACTCCATTAAGTTACATTAGACATGTTATCAAGGGGTTATGCTCAAATGAAGCAAAAATCTTTTGAGTTAATTATAATTACAAAAACCATAAATTACAACTTAAAAGTCAGCAACTGACATGTATCTCTTGATCATAAAGCTTCAAATGTGTAACCAGTGACTTCTCAAATCTGATCCACCCAACTCCCTGCATTCAAGCATCGTATTACACTGGCACCAGCATGCAGTGAGCAGTGAGGGCAGACAGACCAACCAACAGTGACAAACTGTCGAGGCAATGACAGGAGACACGGGATGCAACGGAAGCAGAGAGTGGGAGCATCTGTCTGAGGGCTATTACGACGGGAGGATCAGTAAAAATTTAAGTAAAATTCAGAATCAGGCCTGAAGGATGAGAAGCATCAGCCAAGAAGAGAGGAGGACTGAGCGTACCAGGCAAAGAACACAGCACCCACAAGGACTGCGAGCAGGAGAACACGGCAAGTAGTTCAGGACGGTACAGCTGACAGCGGTAGGCAGGGCTTGGCAAGGACAGACAGCCCAGGTTTTCAGTGAGCTTTCGGGAGCTGTGCCTAGAAGCTCGGCCTCAGAGTTTCTTTATCTTTCCTCACAAGTCTGGAGCAACTAAAAACCTTTGTGCTTAAATCCATTACTTGCCATTAACAGCCTGGCCAACACAATCCCTCTTATGAAAAGGGGCCCAACACTCTGGGAGGTCGAGGCAGGCAGATTCTTTGAGCTCAGGAGTTCGAGACCAGCCTGAGCAAGAAGGAAACCCCGTTTCTACTAAGAAAATAGAAAGAAATTAGCTGGACAACTAAAAATATATAGAAAAAAATTAGCCAGGCATGGTGGCACATGCCTGTAGTCCCAGCTACTCGGGAGGCTGAGGCAGTAGGATCGCTTAAGCCCAGGAGTCTGAGGTTGCTGTGAGCTAGGCTGACGCCACGGCACTCACTCTAGCCCGGGCAACAGAGTGAGACTCTGTCTCAAAAAAAAAGGGGGGTGGTGGGGGATGGCCCAGCTCCATATCATAACATTCAACACCAAGAAAAAAACTAAGTGTCTAACCACAGGTCCCTGTGCTCAATCCTATGTATGTAATTTTGTTTCCCCCACTATGTGCACAGACAGGGAAGGCAGGCTTATCAAATGCACAGACGACAAGAAGCTGACATGGCTAACACAATGTTTGAAGCTCTACACTTAGGTTTAAATATACCAACTGCACAAACGTAGGTAAAGATGTCACTTCCAATGGCCAAGTCCCAGCAGAACTACACAGTGTGAGCGTTTTAAGACTTCACAGACATTTTTACACATTCATTACTTACCCTGTTCTCAGTCTAGCTAATCTTTTTGGACCATGGACCTCAAAAAATATCATTTAAGGAAAAAGAAAACAGCTCTTCTTTAAAGAGAACGGTTATTTTATCCAATTTGTACCCCTGTTTATGAAAACAAGGAAACTAGAACCCTCTAATAAATACAATACCAAAAACAAGTGATCATGACCTAAAATTATTTTCTAATGAAATCAGTGCCACTTAAAATGATTATAAAATCAAAAAACTTAATAATAAACATTGTTAGAAAATATCAGGCCATACTCTGTGAGGGTCAGTCTTAATAATCACCATTCTTTCAAACAGGAGTGGCTTCTTAAAATACAGTTTTGCATAAAAATTGCACAGCTTGTATTACTCAGGGTAACGTGTTACCCCAAGTATATTTCCATATACACTTAATTCTCATAAGTAATTACTGTTGCAGGGCAAATGTGACTGGCACATCAGAGACTTGGTATCCTCTGCTGACACTGCCATTTCCCAGGTCTTCACACAGTGTTACACGGCTCACCAATCCACCTAAATCTGCATAAACCATATCCTTTCCTAGGTCACATGTGTAACTATTTCCCTGCATCTGCTGGAGACAAAAGCCTATGATAAAGTTAAGTCCTGCAATAAAATCTAAGGGCAAAAATTTAAAAACTGATAGTGAGTAACAAAATACAGACTGAATTTGGTAGAGGCACTTACTCGGGCAGAGTAGAATGTATCGTTTTGTTCTTTGCATGGTCTGTTGCTCATTTTTTTTAGTTTCTAACAATAACATTTATATAGCACTTTGTGCGAGGCACTGTCTAAGCACATAAACTCATTTATTCTCCCTATCAGGTAGTTGTATTATTGATATCTCATTTAAGAGTTGAGGAACTGATGCAAAAATAGTTCAGTAGCTTGACTGAGGTCCCAGAGCTAAATGAAGGGTTGGAATTTTACTGTGTTCTAAATCTTCTCTGTGGTCCCAGCCCGTACTGAAAAACGCACGTAGGCCAAAAGTAGAAAGAGACATCAAAAAGACAAGCATCCCTCAACCCAGCTATCTTGGTAAGTTCCAGACATGTGCTTTTCTTCTTCTTCTTCTTTTTTTTTTTTTTGAGACAGATCTCACTGTATTGCCCAGGCTGAAGTGCAGTGGTGTCATCATAGCTCACTGCAGCCTCAAACTCCTGGCTCAAGCCATCCTCCTGCCTCAGCCTCCTAAGTAGCTGAGACTATAGGAATGGCTAAATTTTTTTTATTTTTGTAGAGATGGGCTCTCCCTATGTTGCTCAGGCTGGTCTCAAATTCATGGCCTCAAGTGATCCTGCCTTGGCCTCCCAAAGTGCTGGGATTACAGGCATGAGCCACAACGCCTGGCCTCTGACACATGCTTCTCAATGGCTACGTGGAAATGAGTTTCGGGTAGTCACTCTCATGTGGGTCTCACGTGTGCAAGCCCCCTGTCTCCAGTGGGGGAAGATGAACAGGGCCAGGCCAGCACTGCTTCCTGCCCGCTTCCCTCCTGGGTCTGTCTACTCACTGCCAGAAAGTCAGGAAGTCAATCATCCCGCAGGCGTCAACTTCAATTCAGGCAGAGCAGTGAGGTTTGAAAGTGCCTCAAGCAGAGCCCACAGTTCTCTGATCCTTTACAGTCTCAAACTCTGCAATTGTGTGTCATAGCAGCCGCTAGGAACCAGGTCAATTACTCAGGTACTCACTAGACTTTTCCTTTTCTCCACCCCTGGGGTTCAGGCTCTTTTCCCAGCACTCACTCAGGGCTGTTGTTAGCCCTTTCCCCTCGGTTTCACTGCCCCTACATTTATGTTATTCTAAGTCTTCTCCCCTATGGATTCCTGTGGGGAAAATAAAAGATCTGAAAGGAAAAAAGGGGAAAAAAATGAAATGAAGTGAAAATTCAAGAGGTTCTTGCTGTAAGTCACTATTTTAAAACATATATGGCTTTGTTATTTTCAGAAGAACCAAGCATTAAATTATAAGGTGTATGGCCAAAATAAATTTTAAAAACACACAGATATATATATATATATATATATATACACACACACACAGAAAAATGCACACACGCACACACACGTATATGCCATAATAGGTGGGTCTTTGACTCTTAGGGAATCCCTTTTCCTCTCCATTGCTAATTTCTAATTATACTGTTCTTCTCTAACCACATAATTATTTCTCAATATCCATTTGTTAGATGTGCAGTATTAGAAAGAACGTTAGCCCTGGACACCTGAGACCTGTCTCCTATGCCAACACAGGCACAGTCAGTAGTGGCACTGACTTAAGAAACAATAGCACTAAAGCTTTGTTTACACATCTGTAAAATAAAGGTAGCCCTACCTGCCTACCTCACTAATAGGAGGTTCAAAGGAGATAATGTGTATATAAGTACATCAAAGGACTAGGGGTACCAAGAGGGTTAAAATAGGCCTTGAATCCAAGAAAATCCCCTGAAGCAACATGTCAATACTAAGTAATCCAAACTCTCCCTTGGCTTTAACTAATTTAAGCAGAGAAGTGCAGCCCACTACCTTCTATGGTTTTAGGGAGAATTTTAATCAAATTATGTTTCCAGTTTAAGCCAGAACAAATAAGGTGAGGGCAATGAGAGATGGCACGCACTCTTGGGTAACAGTATCCTTAGATTCAATTAAGTTGGAATCACAATTTATTGGCAACTGTTTCTATATTTTTGCCCCAATTTAGTCTTCAGAATAAATGCAATGTGTTTACTCTTAGATTGTACTCCCGAAAAATTAACGAATCCCAATTCAGTATCAAAATGATTCATCAAAGATAAAAGTAGCCAAGGAACACCAGAAAGACACTACACATCTTACATCCAGGGCCCAAACTCTTGTGCAGATGGTCATTTCTAGCTCGTGTATAATGCTAGAATTTTTCATCTTCTGAACTCTGTCTTATCCTAGTCTCATGTTACTTGAAAAGGCAGAAAGTTCGTAAAAAGCCACATGCAGTGGTCACTGCTTAATGTTTTGCCAAATGACTCTAACTTTCCATACGTGCAAACCGATTATAAAGGCATACTATGCACCAGATAGACAAAAGACCATTTTTAGTGCTACATCAGTTTTGCCAGTAAATGCATAATAACAAAGTTATATATAAACCCAATCACATTTACCACTGCCTTGGGTCATTTCACAAGCATGTTTTCATGGGCAGAAAAAATCCAAAAACTTGGCCTTAATATGTCATCATAAAGATCACAAGTCATCTGCTATGGTCTCAATGTTTGTGTCCCCAAATTTCATATATTGAAATCTAACTCCCAAGAACTGAGAGAGATAAATGTCTGTTGTTTATAAGCAACCCCCCAGTCTATGACAGCATTTTGTTCTAGCAGCCAGAATGGACGGAGACAGCACCAAAGCTTTTTTTTAAAATCTAGTATTTAGCAGTATTTAATTTAATGCTTATTTAACCTAATTTTGATATGCAAAATATTAACACTAGCATTCAGGTTAATATTTATACTGAAAATAGAGTAACAGAAACTGAAGTAATTGCCAGGGAGTCACAGGAAGAGGGCCTGACAACCAATGGGGCATCTCTTATCAGCAGAATGTATAAAGGCGGTGGAAGGAAATGCTTGCTGTGGGCTTTGAGACAGACTACTGCAAGAGGACCAAGTCTAGCAGGATGACGTCAGAAAACGGCAGGGCAGGAAGTTCCAAGTGCCCATCCACCCCCTCACAACAGAAATATCAAAGAAACAAGCGCCAACTGTTAGAACTAAGTTCGTCAGGACTCCTGGAAAATAGTAAACTGAACACTGAATCAAGAAAAAGATAACTTAAAATGATAGAAAAGCTTTGTAGCATTTTTATTGGCCCTTACCCTAGCCCCTCCCAGTGTGATAACAGATCACAGAGTGGGACCCTGGTCCCTGGTGCTTAAAGGAGCAAAGTAGAACTTAATTGTGAATTACTGGGTAACTCTATTCTAACCTGTCAGGGATACCTGAAGAACTGATGCAAAGTGCATGCCTAACCCAAAACGCCCCTGGGCTGGAAAAGTGGATGGCATTGCTCAAAACCACTGTAAAGCAGATGAACAATCTACAGACACCTGCATTAAGATTACACTTGCGACATACAATAGACCATGTGAGGCCTAGGAGGAAAAGACAAGAAGAAGGTTTCCTTGGGAAATTACAGCAATCAAAAGCATGCGTATATATGGGGGAATTTAGAAGGCCACACGCATGCCAGGGCAGTATAAATGCTCAGAAAAAAACCTGAGATATTAAGGGTTAGGCTAAATGCTAGGCTAGGTGCAAGTCTGGCTAACTCTTAAAGGAAAGCCCTAGCAAAGAGCCAATCTGCAAAGACTGGAAGAAGTATTTTCATTTCTTTGTTTGTTTTAAGCTCCTGGCAGTTAAGGAAATCTCTTGTCAAAACACTACCAGAACACAAGCTAAGAAACAGAGACTTGCATTCAATGGTGGGATGTCATGAAAAAAAGAAAAGAAAAAGAAAAAGAAACAGAGACTTCAGTGACCATACATGACAAGGAATACAGTCCCTACAAAAACAGTTGGCAAAAGTTACTTGACAAAAAAAGATACAGATACAATCAAAAACAAAACATCCTACCTCATACCATATACAAAAATCAAAACGGATCAATGACCTAAATATAAAAGTTAAAACCATAAAATTTTCAGAAGAAAATACAGGGTTAAATCTGTATGACCTTGGATTTGACAATGTATTATTAGCTATGACTCCAAAATCATGAGCGACAAAAGAAAAATTAGATAAACTAGACTTGAGATGAAAAACTTCTATGCATCAAAAGATATTAAGAAAGTAAAAATACAACCTACAAAATGGGAGAAAAGATTTTCAAACCATATATTGATAAGGGTTTAAGTATCTGGAATATATGAAGAACTACAATTAAACAACAAAAAGGTAAACCAATTAAATAGGTAAAGGACTTGAATAGGTATTTTCCTGAAGAAGACGTACAAATAGCCAGCAGGCACATGAAAAGATGTTCAACACCATTAGTCATTATGAAATTCAAATCGAAACTACAGTGAGATACTTTGATACCTACTAGGATGACCAAAACCAGAACATAACAAGTGTTGGTGAGGATGTGGAGAAGCTAGAACACTCCCACATTGCTTGTAGGAATATAAAATGGTACAGCCAGCCACTGTAGAAAACAGTTTGGCAGTTTCTCAAAAAGTTAAAGATAGAATGACCACATGATCCAGCAATCTATACCTAAATACATATCCAAAATAATCAAAAGTAGAAATTCAAGCTGATACTTTTACACCAAAGTTTATAGCAACATCATTCACAAAAGCCAAAAGCTAGAAACAATCCAAATGTCCATCAATAAATGAATGAACAAAATGTGGTATACAGGGCTGTCTGGAAAGTATCCAGCCATGTAATATGAAAATTACACATTAGCAATGGCTGGATACTTTGCAAACAGCCCTCCTATATCTATACAATGCAATATTATTCCCTCTTTAAAAAGTGAATGAAATTCTAATATATGCTACAACATGGACGAACCTTGAAAACATGCTAAGCTAAATAAGCCAGACACAAAAAGACAAATATTATACGATTCTACTTATATGAGGGACCTAAAATAGACAAACTCACAGAGACAGAAAGTATTAATAGGACAGAGTTTACCAGAGGCTGGAGGAAGGAGGAAAGGAGAGTCAGTATCTAACGGCTACTGAGGTTCTGTTTGGGATAACAAGCAGGTACTGGAAATGCACAATGGTGAGGGCTGCGCAACGCTGTGAATGTACTTAATGCCAGTGAACTGTACACTCAGTAGTGGCTATATCACTTCTCAGCCTTTTGGCTAAGATCAAGTGTAAAAATGGCTAAAATGGTAAATTTTATGCTATGTGTACTTTATCACAACAAAAATTTAAGTGATTAAAACAGTATATTTTAGATTAATATATTTTACAATAAATTTTTTAACATAAAAAAGGGGGAGAGAGAGAAAACAGTCTTTGTGATCTCACAGATACATGTAACAAAATTTCTCTTGTAGATGCTTAAAAATGGAAGTCTGCAACTTCCAGTGGATGTGATGTTAGATCTGAGCAGAACAAGCTCCTGGTTATTAATGTCTTGTACCGAACAAAGAATAAATTACAGCACTAAACTGATGCTCTTTGCAGCTCCTCAAAGAAGTTAAACACAGCATTATCACAGGACCTAGCAAGTCCACCCCTAGGTATATACTCAACAAAAATTACAACACAGGTCCACACAAAACCCCATACGTGAGTTCTAGCAGTCTTGCGCATAATAGTCAAATAGTGGAAACAATCTAATGTCCCTCAATTGCTAAAAGCATAAACACAAACAGACTAAGACTCTGCACCAAGGCATGTACTTGGTCATCTTTGGAGGGTTTTTCTTCCCAATTTTAGATTTGCACAAGTACCCTTTATCAACGATAGCTTCTCGGGAAAGACACTTGATTATTACAGTGGCATTTACCTCCCTGCTCTGAGTGCTTTCCACACACCCATACCTGCCCCCAAATAAAATAAGTCTGGTTTCCTGTTGCTGAGGATGGTAATGTACAAAGCAGGGTAGCTCTTTTTCTTTTCGTTTTTTGAACCACACAGAAAGCTTACAGATAAATCAATTTTAAATTGCAAAGCTTTTGTTTTCCTTCACTCCAAGGCTGTCTCCAGATATGTGTGCCTACTCAGCAGGAGCAAAAGCCAGAAAGCATGCAGACCTAAGAAAGACACCAAAAATAAAACACTACAGAAAATTCACGAGGAAAACATTTACTTTAACAAAGCAAATCCAAAATGGGGATTCCGCAAGCAGGCTGGCAACAGTGACGCTGTTTCAAGCTATATATTTAATCAATTATATAAAATCTCTCATCTGGTATTTAAGTCATTAACATTTATAATTTCCATCTATCTGATTTTTGGACCAAAAGGTATGATTTAAAAACATAACAGCCTCCACAGAACGGAGTTGTGTTTCTAAAAGATGGCACAGCGTTGTAAGAGCATGATTCTGGAGCCAGACTGGCTAAACTGGAATCTCTCACTAAGATGTAGGACGCTGGACAGGTTGCTAACTTGTCTCTGTGCTTCAGTTTCCACACCTGTAAAATGAGACTAACAGTACTTACCTCTCGGGGTTGCTGGGAAGATTCAGTAGGTGTAATATATACATAAAGCACTCAATGCCCTGCACACAGGAGACCCTCCGCTTAAGGTGGTAGTTGTTATTTCAACTACAGGACAATGAGCCTTCCACAAGCGCCCAGCCCCGTAATGTCACTGCTGCCTCAAAAGAACTATTGTGTGATTCCTATGACATACCCAAAAGTCATTCCTAGAATAAAGTTGTCTGCTCGTACGTAACTTGGATAGCTAGTTATTTGATGGGACATAGGAAATAAATGAGGGAAGAACATGCCACCTTACTACTAATAGAGTTACCCTCAAGTGCTTTGGGGTGTTTTATTTTACATATACCAGTGTTTTTTGTCTGACTTGTTGACATCGCATATTTCTTTTGTTCAAAAATGCTAAGTTTCAACAAACACTGAAAAACATTTGCTTTAAACATTAAAACCACCACTGACCAGGTACATACCTATTGATTTCTATTAATCCTGTGTTCCATGCAGCTCACTTGTCGAGGCTCTGATGGAACAAAATGACTCCCACTGTCGATTATCCCCTCTCGGTGGACAAAAAAGAAGAGGGGACCTCAAATAGCATTAGGAACAAACATGGAGATTCCAAACCCTTCTCAAAGAGTAAGCCACTCACTCCTCTCTCTTCCAGATGGCAAGCGACACTCCAACAAAACCCACATATTTAAAACAAGTGTAGAGATATTTATTGTACATCCCTTCCCAAAGCAGCTGCTCAAGAGAATGTTCTCATGCAGCAATAAGGAAATCAAAGTGTATGTCCAACTAATGAAATCTTTTACAAGCAGAGCACCACACAGACTCCAACACTGGTAGCTGCCAGCTGCTGCCTAAATACTATTTTCCAATATCTTCTGAAGGCTAGTAGTTACTCAAATAGATTTTTAAAAGAAAATGAATATAAAATATTGTAATTATTAGAAGATTATTATAATTAGACATTCTGTTCTTCCTTTGATGCAAGGAACAAAGTGGCTGTAACTGTTGCAAAGACACAAAGCGCCTTTCTTTGCTGCTCATGAACCACTAGGAAGTTACTGATTTGGAGCGTGAGACCCTGCCCTTCCCGCTCTTCCGATTCCAGCTCTCACTGAAGTCTGTGAGCAAGTACTACAGCTCTCATCATCTCACTCCACAATACTCCGGGGAGCCACAGAGAACGGACAACCAAAGGAGATTTCTGCCTTCTCAAATGCCCAAACCCACCTCTAGATAGGAGAATATTTAATCAACGTTCCAAAATAAGTTAGAATCATTAGGTTCCCCTTCCTCTTTATAAGACAGGTAAGTGAAAATTTACAAAAATACGGGGGGGGGGGGGGGGGGGACAGAAAAACTGCAAAATCTACTCCTCTGATCCCTCTGTTCTGAGTTTTCAAAAAAAAAAAATTCTGATTATCTACTTGAAGATAGTTTTTTCACTTTGAAAGCAACATATGATTTTTAAACCCTGTACACTATGCCTTCTTCTCCTAGCAGGTCAATGATACCTCAACATAATCATCATACCTTCCAAAATACACTGTTCAGCAGTCTATCAACAGTGCCCATGGTGCTAATCAGCACTTTCAAGATCCATTTTTTTAACTGTACAAACAGCATAACACAAGTACAAGAATACAGGTTTGGAACTTTATCCTTCTCAAAAGAGAGAGAGACACTGATTTGCACTTAAAGCCTGACAAATTAATATTAATTTCTGACCCCTAAGAATGAGATCAATTGCACTATACACTACTGTGTGAATCTAACATGAAAGATCTTATAAAACTTATTCTACAAGGTTCCCTGCTTGTGTACTGAATGTTTCCAAACTGACATTATCACCACTGCCCTACACTTAGCATCTTCAAAACACCTTTACAAATTATCCAATTTCAAAAAACTGAAAAATCTCACAATTGAAATAAACCTGGGAAATTATTTAATCCAATTGACCAACATATGCCTAAATCGTTTGTTTTGATCCTTGTAACCATTTAAGATTAGTAAAATGGGTAGTATCATTTCCAGCCTACAGAATCAGAAACCAAGGATTGGCTAAGTGGCTTCTCATATAATAAATGATAAATGAAGATCTGTTACGTTCACTATGTGAAGAATAAAATCCCCTGAAAGAAACTTAAGCATGATATCGGTACTTGGAAGGGGGCAGGGGGGAAATAGTTTCAAATATACTGGTAAACTGGTGGTTTTACCAAAATATCCTTTTATTTATGAAATAAATGTATATACATTTTCTAATTTTTTTCTGTTTTTAATTATTATGGGTACTAACAGTTTTATATATTTATAGAGTACATGTGATGTTTTGATACAGGCATACAATGTGAATTAATCAAATCAGGATAACTGGGGTATCCATCACCTCAGGCATTTAACATTTCTTTGTGTTAGGAACATTCCAATTCCACTCTTTCAGTTATTTTAAAGTATACCCTAAACTTATTTTTAATTATAGTCACTTTGTTGTGCTATCAAATATTGTCCATTCTATCTAACTATATTTTTGCACCCATTAACCACCCCCACTTTATTCCCCTTCCCCGAGCTTTCCCAGCCTCTGGTAACCATCATTCTACTCTCTGTCTCCATGAGAGCAATAGTTTTTAATATTTAGCCCTCAATATGAGTGAGAACATCAGAGATTTGTCTTTCTGTTTTTGGCTTCTTCCACTTAACATAATGTTCTCCAGTTCCATCCATGTTGTTGCAAATGGCAGGGTTCCGTTCTTTTTCATGGCTATATAATATTCCCTTGTGTGTATGTCCACAATTCCGCTGATGACACTTACACTGATTCTGTATCTCGGGTACTGTGAATAGTGCTGCAGTAAACAAGGCAGAGCAGGTATCTTTTCCACATACTGAATTCCTATCCTTGGGATACATGCACAGCAGTGGGATTGCTGGGTCATATGGCAGCTCTAATTTTAGTTTTTTGAGGAACCTCCATACTCTTCTCCACAGTGGCTGCACTAACTTACATTCCCACCCACAGTGTACAAGGGTTCCCCTCTCTTCATATCCTCACCAGCATTCGTCACTGCCTGCCTTTTTGATAAAAGCCATTTTAACTGGGGTGAGATGGTATTTCATTGTATTAATAGTTTTAATTTGCGTTCCTCTGATGACTAATGATGTTGAGCACTTTTTCATATACCTGTTGGCCATCTGTATCTCTTCTTTTGAAAAATGTCTATTCAGATCCTTTGCCCATTTTTTAATCAAATTATTGTATTTTTTTCCTGTTGAGTTCTTGGAGCTCCTTATATATTCCAAGTATTAATCCCTCGTCAGACGGGTAGTTTGCAAATATTTTCTCCTATTCTGTTGGTGGTCTCTTCATTGGTTGATTGTTTCCTTTGCTGTGCTACTTTTTTAAAAATTATGTCAAGCCAAATCTTACGTCAAGTTCTTTCGCTAAATGCTAAGATACTGCCCCCCAGCACTTCCCGCCCCCCAAGCCCAAGCTGGCGAGACAGACGAGGCCGGCCCACAGCCACACTGCGTATCACAACGCTTCGGCTCCACACCCGCCGGGACGCCTAAGACCCACCAGCAAGTAGCACATCTCTATAAAACTGGATTATCTTTCTCAAAGAAAACCCCCCACAAAGCCACTAAATCAGAGCAAGAGACCTCCTCTGGCCATCTTCCTGGGGGCTATTTTTAGGTAGTTGGAAGCTGGGCAAAGTCTGGCACCCTGGCAGCAAGATGTTCCTGCTGGCAGAGCGACAGAGTCCAGCTGCGCGCTGACAGCCACTTTCAGATGGCCCACGCCAAGAGAGGACGCAGGGGACGAGAGGGCATCCCACACAGACGGAACACACATGCCACGCCAAGGGGACACCAACCTCATCCCATCTCAACCTTGGGACCACACTGCCAGGAAGGCAGAGTTCCCATTCTAAAGACAGGAAGACTGAGGATCTGAGAACTTAGTAATTAGTTCCAAGGCCTGAGCCTGTGGCACCATGGAAACTGAGAAAACACGCTATCTGCAGGTTACACTGATGGCAAATGAAGGTCTGTGGGATTTCCACTTGTCACAGCACGCAGTTAGCGTAACGCAGCTACGAAGACGCTCCTGCCCATCCCATAGAGAAGCCATAGATTTACCTGTTTCATTTGTAACCTGCGTTCCAGCATATTCTCACAGACACCTAATTCCCTTACTTGAAGGGCTACCTATACCCAAACATTAAAAAAACTGCCTTCGTTTTTTAGTCATACTGACGTCGACTACAAAAAAGTTTCAAAACCCATCATGCTAAAAGAGCATGGGTGTGATGGGTTGAATCGCCTCTCCCAAAAACATGCGTGAAGTTCCAACCCACGCCAGCTCCCACCTCGAATGTGACCTAATAAGGTCACTGCAAATGTATTAAGTTAAGGTCATAATGGAATAGGCTTTGCCCTTCATCCAATGTGACTGGTTTCCTTATAAGAAAAGGAAAATTTAGATGCAGATACAGAGGAAAAATGCCACTTACAACAGAGGCAGATATTGAAGCCACAGAGTTGCAGGCCAAGGAACACCAAGGACTGACCGTCACCATCCGAAGCTAGGAGGGGGCATGGAAGGACCCCACCCAGGGGGAGCAGGGCCCTGCTCACACTTGATTTCGGACTTCCAGCCTCCAGGCTGAGAGAGAATACATTCTCTTCTGTTTCAAACCACGCGGTTTGTGGTACTTTCTCATGGCAGCCCCAGGAAATTAATACAATGGGCTAATGGCCCACCAGCCGAGGCCCTCTCCCAGATGCAAAGCCTGAACTCCGAGGACCTTGCCAGCTGCAACCACACGGGAGGGATCCCACGCGGGTTGGTAACAGAAAGCAGAGCGCAGGGCCCCAGTGGCAGGCAGGAGCCAGGCCTCCCAACCCCCAGGCAGGGCGGCCAGAAACGTCCTACAGAGAGCGGGTTTATCCTCATGAACTCTGCTAAGGGCAAAGCAGACCACAAATACGTATTCTGGGCAAACTAATGACTTCACGTGCTCAACAAGGAATCAGTCTACTCTAGTATAATCTTTTGAAAGTTTATCAGCTCTGGGATGGACCTGCAGCAACCTCAAGGATTAATAATATTATGAAACTTTGAAAATTACAAATGGGCCCCAAAACATAAAGTATTAAAAATGGATTATCTCATTAAATAGTCTGTCTTACTTGTGACTTCAGGCAGTCATCAGTTATGAAAGAGTACAACCAGATTTCTATCCAAAAAGGAACTTTTTTGTACATACGTATCAAGGCTGAAAAACAAAGCATACAAAATACCCTAACCATGGAGAAATAAATTTTAAAAAAAACCACAACAAATTTTTAAGCCCAAACATTTGAGAGGTTAAAAAAATAAAGGGGATGGGGGAAAGCTTGAATCAAACAGAAAACTTCCAGCTTTATTGTACAGCAATTTTGGCTCCATACAGGACTTACAAAAGCAGAATGACAAAGCACTTAAAGACAGTCGCTAAAGTAGCAAGTGAACTCTTCTTCTGGTCTAACTATTCTTCATTTCCTGATGGGTTTTGCCTCTGTCTGAGCCCGAAGGAGTCCAGCTGTCCAAAAAGAATAAGCATCCAGCTAGAGAAGACCCATTCTAAGGTGGACAACTGTCACGCAAGTTAGCAGATGCCTCTTTCAAAAAAGCAAGTCACTGGTTATTAACTGATAAGTTAATCCTTTCGGTGTAAGAGTCTGGGGTATGAACAAAGAGGAACCAGTGAAGGTCTCTGACCTGACAGCGCCAAGTTCAGATCACTGAGACGCGTCCATGTCTGGAGTGGCTGTGAACGGGCTGGCTGCTGTCTGTCTTCAGTGAGGGATGGGAGAGGGGGGCTGCACAGTGAAACCGCCGACACTCAGTGTTTCCATCAACCACAGGATGGTCAACTTTTCAGTCAAAAGCTTACATATGATAATATTTCATAATAAAATTTCTTTCTTACAAGTTCACATGAACATTTTTAGATTTCATTTGTTTTAGATAATGTTTTGGGTTTTAGACAATTTCAAATGACATGCTTGGCTAATTTGATTCTTGAACATGGGCAATCTTTTTATACAAGCATATATCAACCCGTAAATAGATTACAAAGTGACTACAGTTTTCCCCCATTTCACTTACGAGAACAAGTATTTAATAGGCACATATTTATAATTTCTTTAGCATTGTTACATCTTTCTTCTTTTTATGACCAGTAAAGTTCAGTAGTGAGAAGGGGGTAAGAGTAGAACAAGCAGTCCCATCTGTAACTGGGAACAATCAACAGAGGTAACTCACTGCCTTCAGATCAGCCAACACCTACATCTTTATTTCCATAATGGCTGTATCATTCTACATTCCCACCAACAGTGCACAAGGCTTCCGATTCCTCCACATACTCAGCAACACTTGTTATTTTCTGGTTTTCTGAGAGCAGCCATCCTAATGGATGTGACATGCTGTTTGGTGGATTTTTTTAAAAAAATTATTATTTAAGGTTACAATGTGCTAATGAGAATTAACTACAATGTGAAGTTAACCAATTTGTTTATTTGGTCCATAGAAGAGGTCCTAAGACCTGTGTTGATTAATATTACTACAAGTCCACTAAGATTTTTGGAAAGTCCACTCAAGTAGGCGTATGAATTGAAAAGTCCCATGAATGAGGTTTTAACACAGTGTAAGGATTATAATATTAGCAGGAGTATTAAGTTTGAGAAGCAATGTACGTAACAGCATTTGTTTAGAGCAAGCTCAATGTGGCTTTATACAATGCTAACAAGTCTCGACTGTTTGTAGTCTACGCAATAATGTCCCCTGGCTACAAGAGATGATTCCAGAGTGAGGGAAAGACTAAGCCAGCACCAGATAATATAAGCAAATATAATAAAACGTGTTAAAACTACATTAAGATCAGCTAGACAAAAAAATTATCTCATACATAGTGTATATTTGACCTATACCACCATACAGAGTCTGTTAAAGGTTTCAGTGTATAGTTTTTATTCTAATTATAATTTGCAGTTTAATCTCTCAAGCACCATACTCTGAAGATAATAATTACTTATCACCCACACAGGTCACAGATTTGGGCTTTGTAAGAAGGAACAAGAATCCTCATCTAGACCTCTGGTACAGTCTCAACTGGCGGTGATATTATGTAAAGGAACTTTAATTATTAAATAGCCTCTAAATAAATATGTACATTTATTATTTCTGTTATTAGTAAACCTTATTTTTAAAAGCCAATTAAGAATGCCAGAAAATACATTCGGAATTAACAGACCAAGTATTTTAAAACAGCAGACTGTTAAAAACTTCAAAACTAGAATGGTAGATCTCTATTTTTATAATATTTTATGGATTTCTATAAAAACTTATAAAACATACATGTTTTGATAAAAACATATTAGGTTTGGTTTTACATTTAAGTCATGTTTAGATATTTAACACCTTTGTAAACAATTTTTCAATCATTTTAACCCCAGGGGTTATAAACACAAAAACCAAATAGAATCTAGTATGTTTTAGTATACAGCAGGAACTTGAATAACGTCATTTCATCCAGTATCATTTTGTTCACCATCACTTAGTTATAAAGTTGATGAGAAAAAAGAAAAAAAAAATCAATTCCTGGCTGGGGCCACTCTCCGTGTGCAGTCTGCACGGTCTCCCCATGTCTGCGTGGGTTTTCTCCAGGTACCCTGGTTTCCCTCCATGTCCCAAAGATGTGCATGTGCGGTTCACTGGTGTGTCTACACGGTCCCAGTCTGAGTGTGTGGGGGCGTATGTGAGAGCCCTAGCATGGAGCGATGTCCTGTTTTTTATATATATATATATATATATATAAAACATATAAATACACATACACTTGCCTACACAGTAATACCAAAGCGCAGGCTCCCTCTCCGATGCTGTAAAGCTGCTGCCCAGGCTGGGACTGTATTTCACAGCCGCCCTGGGTCTAGGCATAGTCCACGGCTAGTTCTTCACTGACAATGGCATGTTAGCAGAAGTGATGTGTGTCACTTCAAGCCAGGGCTTTTAAGAAGCCCTGGTCTCTCCCTTCCCTCTGGCTGAATGCTGAGGCTGGTGAGTCCCGAAAGGATGTCACAGCAACCATGAGCCACGACGACTCACAGCAAACAATACATTTCTATTGTGTTAAGCTACTGACATTTTTGTTATTACAGTTATTGAGGAAACAAACTGTAAAATAATCACTAACATACATGTTGTAGATTTGCTGCCTTTCACATTTCACCAACTTCTACTTAATTTGGAAGTTCTCCCCATCATCCTTCAAAAGAGAGAAAATCCTATGAAAACAGATTGTTTATATTACAGAAAGCCGTCTGTTTATTCTACCCATCAGTCTTTTCCTTGACAACTGGCTACTGTTGCTCTTTTTTCTGTTTACTGTATCCTTAGATGAATTTCAATTTCAAACATCACTATAACCACATTTCAAATGAGCCAAAATTTAAAAACCATTCCTGTTCCATATATGTTGTTCAAATGCAGATGCAACATTGAGACACTATCGCATTCCATCCAATGACTAGGTAACAGCAGCAGAATTTAAAAGTGGATTAATATAGCCCCTCTTCGGTTCTTTATTGTACATAAGGACCAACAAGGCATAAGAAGAGTAATAAATTTCACTTAACCTTGAAGCACTGTAGGATGTCTCCCAAACTAGAACTTCCCAAAGCAATGGAACCTTGACATTTTCAAGAGCTGCATCTTGACACCATCACTGATTCAAAAACATGTCAGTTATACAATACATGCTTCTGTAACATGGATTCCTTCACACATGACTGGCAAAATGGGAGTGACAACAGTAAAACGAAGTAGTGTTGGTTCATGAGTAATTCTTCCCAGTATATTAATGTTCTGAAGCTATCAAGGACAAGATTTTTCATAAATAATGAGAAACACTCAGCAAAGAAAAAAAAAAGACAACTTAAAGAAAAATGCTGAAAATCTTATCAAAGTACCTTCCTTTTGTCTAATTAATGATTAGCTGATTTAGCTGCTTCAATATCTGCTGTGCTTTCCACGTGAAGGCTACCCCTGAAGCAGAGCTTTAATTCTGGTGAACTTGGCCTCCAGTAAAAGCTGACATCTATAAGAACCTACATATCCCAGGATAAAACAAGGCCTGCAATCCGGGTATGATGCCGAGTGCAAATGTCAGTGTAAAGTTAAACCTGCAAGTATTTTCACTTGAATTGTCATTGTTTTTGCTAGTGCTCTAGTTACAAAGTTCCATAGTTTTAAGTAGTCTGGCTTTAATTCTATTTTCTTCCACAGCCCTGTTATTTTTAGTGTGTGATTTTGCAGAATGAGAGGTTTTTCAGGAACGTGTGTATCACATTACAGTAGATATGAGTCTATCACTATTGAAATAGTGAGTTGCAAATGCCAAGCAATAAGCAAAATGACACACTCCAACCTCATGGAGCCCCATTCAAAATCCTGGAACCCGCCCGACAAAAATCATCCTATTTAACCAGAAAGGCTTAAGAGGTACACGTCAACTCTTTCCCAGATTACTACATCTCAAAAACTACCTAAAAATGATTATGTAGTCCCTATCAAATAGTGGAAACCCCAAATACGGTTCACAAACACTACAGACATATTCTAATTCTCTATTTTTCTAAATATATAATGTAATTGCTTTTAACTCAGCTTCGTTTTGACAACTTTTGTTTAATCTGCAAACTGAGTAATGAGTCCTTTACTGTAGTTTCTCTTTTCTTCCATCCAAAGGAATACCCTCACCTACTAGGTCCAACCAAACCATTTGAGGTTGCTTAAGTTTTGAACATATAATTTCTTTATTGGAAGGCATATTTTCTTTCAGAGCCAGTTTTCATGAAAACTACCTTAGAGAAGGCAAAATGGCAGCATTTTAAGTATACGGTAGAAGGCTATTTATAAGCACTTAGTTGACTACTCAAAAGCTGCATTCCAAAGCTGCATTCCTTATGCCCAAACAAAAGTACAGGGCTGGAGTTTTGCTCATTTTGATCCAGCACCACAAGTCAGCAGAGCATCCAACCTCCCCTGCCCTTGGCATGCCCACACCCCCACCCGGGTCCCATCTCTCTGCCAACCACAGTGTCCCATGGGATTTCTGACCCTGACTTCCCTGTTACAAGGGTTCTCAAATTTTCTCGCCACTGCCACAGGACACTCCTAGACGGAGCTCGGAGGCACAGCATTCGGTGTGTGGATCGCAGGTGTGCCTGCTGAACCGTGGCACTAGCACCTTGCCAGCCACAAACACTGCACAACGCCCCCTCCTCCCCTCCCCTTGCTCTTCTGCCCATGAATCTATCAAGCAAAATGTATTTGTCATTTTTCTTCTCTGCTCTCTTTATTCCTGTCTCTAATGACACTCATTTAATATCTATTAGGTTACTTCTCCCCTTTCATTCACCACTTTCTTTTTAGGAACCTTTTCCTTGGCACTGATTTCAACAAATACAACATTTCTGAAAATATGAGACAGAAAATTCACTCTGGATTGAGTATCAGTTTTCCAAGCACAATAAAATGCCCCTAACCTGGCAATTCTGAGCACCAATGGTGATCATTCATGTTCATGATAATGACCTTGAAGTACTTCAAATTTCCAAAGGAAGCTTCTGAATCCAAGGAATATTCAATTATATGTCATAATTTTAATGTTAAACATCTTTACAGTATTCTAAATCTCAGGCATAGTATATGGCAACAGCGTTTGATTAATATACACTTTCACCAACCTATCCCAGTTAAAAGTAAGGTCCAATCAGATTGTTTAAATACTGGTTTTCCATTAAAATCACCTGCGGAGCTTCTTTTATCCATTCCATCCCTCTGAATCTACAATGCCTAGTGCTTAAGTTTACCAATCACTCCCAAGCGATTCCAGCACACGCTCCTTCTCTTGAAGAACTACTTCTTTAGATACTGGTAGGAATCAGCCCACACCAGTGCTTTTCATTCACCTGGGCACTGCTTGGGGAACTTTCACAAAGCGTGGGCTTTTAAACTATATGCATTCTTGAAGCCCATCCTGACCTCCTGGATCATAATCTCTTACGGTGGAACCCAAATATCTGACTCCCCAGGGGATTCCAATGCACAGCAAAAGCTTGGAAACACCTGCTCTATAACCTTAAGGCTGGAACTGCTGTTCTTAGTGTTTCCAACAGGTCAACAGAGAACCAACACACGGGCGCAGCATTTAGATGGAGCCTGCAGGGCACTTTCACACCTACATATTCCACTCTGTAATGCGGATCGCAGGGTTGGCAGGTGCATCTACCATGAGAAAGACAATGGGGTGAAGTACTGAAAATAATGTCCTAAGACACAGATCCAGTGGGATTACTCAGCCTTTTGAATCACATTCGCAGTCACAATGAACAAGTTACAAACCTACCCTAATCTCCGTGGAGTTTAATACATTAAAGAGAAATCAGAGGTCTCAAAGAACCTCAGCTCGTACCCCAAGAGGCCCCAGGGGTTCAAAATATCATTCCTCCATTTTCAATTAACCACAACAGCAAAGTCCCAAAATAAAGTAATTCTGTTTGCCCACAGCTCAGTCATCGGGGCTCACAAGCAGCGAGAAGCATTCCTGACGTAGACAACGGGGCCTATTTTGCCACCAGTAAGATCTGGCTTCAAAACTTTCCTCCACCAGCTGCCAGTTATATAGGTTGCTCACCCACTCTAAACCCAATTCTTCATCTGCAAAATGGGCACAAAACATTTGTGAAAGTTAAATGAGATAATATATGTAAAAGCAGAACTTTCAATGTAGTTTCCTTTCCTTCTCAGTAATTTCTCTACGCCTCTCCCACTCTCCTTTAATTGTAGTCACACATTCTAACGTATTATCAATAATAGTGCTCACCTCAGTTTATTGCAAGCATCACATATCTGTCCTCTCCTAACACTACCCTAGGAACTAGAGGACCTTGAGGGACACTGTATTTATCTTTGTTCCTCTATAACATGAAACTTAAACTCATTAACTGTTTACCAACAACCCACTCAAAATCCACCAGTACCTAGATTCATACTAACTTCTCAGGACAGATTTTTTTTTTTTTTTAACTCCTCGGGTCCTAGATCCAGCAAAGCAGTGGCTATTAAGCCTTAGAGATGGTTATAATTACTAGACAGCTTGTTTAAAATACAAATCGGCATGTTTTAAGCTAATTTAAAATAATGCAATATACCAAGATCTACCCACACTAGACATGTAGAAAAGAAAATCTAATGTTGAATTCTATGTAGAACACTACATTAATGTCATTGTAGCAATAGGCACTGAATCCTCCAAGCAAATTCCATCTTTCTTAAAAATTCAATTTGAGCCACAAAAGAAGCTATACTTTAATCTAAGGGGGGAAAAATTCACTTCCCAGAAATATTTCCTAAAGAAAGCTCACAACTGACATGGAAGCTAATATTTAAAAAAAAAATTACACTAACTTTTTAAAGTTAAAGACCACATATGAAACAATAAGTCACAGTAGGTAATTCTGAGTTTCCTCCCCCAAAAAGAAATTAATTTTGGTAAACAATTCAGAAAAACCTCCAAAATATATGGCTTAAATAGATATATGCATTGCTTAGCCTAACTAACAGTAAAAATTTAAAACATAAGAGTACCAAAAAAAAAAAAAAAGACCACTTTAAAATACAGTTTCATTTATAGCTAAAATTGCAAATTCACAAGCTTAGCTGATAAGACCAGCATAACAAGTTTCTTGGAAAGTTTAATCTGCTATAAATTTTAACATTAACTAGTGAGAGACATAAAATGCCCATACAGATAGCAAAGTCATTAAAAATAATGAAAATTTGTTTAATACTAAGTGAAAATAACACGTGCTAGGACTCAGAACTCCCTACTTCAAATCAGCTCCTGGGAAACACATACATTTGTTTTAAAAATATTTTAACTGAGCAAACCAAAGTCTGAAATTCCTTCTTTAAAACTGTTTTCAGCGGGGCGCAGTGGCACAGACCTGTAGCCCCAGCTACTAGGAAGGCTGAGGTGGGAGGATCACTTGAGCCTAAGAGTTCAAGAACAGCCTGGGCAATCTAGTGACACCCTATCTCTAAAAAAAAGCAAAACAAAACAAAACTAACATCTACAGCATCATGGACTTTTTAAAATTGAAAGGACATTAAAGATCAATTTAACTCCTCATTTGATAAATATAATATGAGGAAACTGAGGCGAGCAATTGTTTGTAACTTGCAGAATGACAACCTTGATGTCTTAACTTCAATGTTCATTCCCTTTATTCCATGCTATGTCCTGTGCTTTTTTTTTTTTAATAATATCTCCAATAAGTTGTAAACAGTGAATTGTCTTTAGGCAATTAGTCAAAAGTCACTGAACTTTTTAAATGAGACTATATTTTCATGATTTTTTAAAAAAAATTAAGTCAGAGCCAAATAAATGCAGAATTTCTGACTATTAATAGAAGAAACTAGAGAAACAGATCATGGGGAGTTAACTAAAGTTTTAAGCACAAACTTACTTGCAGAGAGCACATTGCAAAGCAAACCATCCCATAGCAAAAATGGCAACATTTGAGACACAGTTTATTTCTTTTTGCATCCCACAGAATCTTCCCAACATTCCAGAATTTACCCATTACATAAGCTTTACTGACTGACCTTATGGATTAAGTCTGCAAAATCAAACCAAATGATGTTGAAGACAGAAATAACTACCTGTGACTTCTGACACATGCCTGCTAGATTTCAGGAATACTAGACTTCTATAATTTTGATGCTTTGTTTCCGGGTTATTCTGAAAATACTATGTTTCATCACTAGTTGCAATTTTACTCCAAAGCATGCCATTTTTTCATCCTTCCCTTGAAAATTCATCATAAATGTCAAGTTTTTGCTGTTACTATTCACCCAAAAAAAAACAAGAAATATTCTTCAGAAATGTTCTCTTCACATTCATGTTCCTAGAGGAAGTATCTCTGTCTAAATTTAACCCTCCTACCCTCACAGCCAGCCACCCATTTCTAGAATTTTGGGGTGGGAAGAGGAAGAAGGGGATAAACCAGAGGAGGCAATGGTAAGGTGGTTAAATCTGCCCCCTTTTTCCTTGCTGGTACCAAAGGGTCTTGCCCACTGCAAGATTATAAAAAATAATCACCCTACATTTTCTTCTAATGTTTTTACAGTTTAACATTTTATGTTTACATCTTTAATTTTTTAAGAACTTTTGTTTATATAAGGTAGAGATCTACTTGTTTCAATTGGGTAGTCAACTGCCCCAGTATCATTTGTTAAATAATTCTTTTTCCCTTCACTGATTAGAAATGCCACCTATACTATGTACTAAATTCTCACAAACATGTCTATTTATTTCTAGATTCTTTCTTCCCCTTCACTACCTATTCACTTACTTCTTTTGCCAGTGGCACAATGGTCTACTTATCAACACGTTATGGCACATCCACTTTCTGACAGAGTAAGTCTCAACAGTTTTCTTTTTCAAAGTTATTTTAACTATACTTTTCTCTGATCAATTTCACTCACGTTCTCCCTCAAAAAATCCCACTGAAGCCGGGCAGTGGCTCATGCCTATAGTCCCAACTACTCGGGAGGCTGAGGCAAGACGATCGCTCGAGCCCAAGAGTTGGAGGCTACAGTGAGCTATGACTGACCCCTGCACTGTAGCCTGGGCAAAAGAGTGACACCCTGTCTCAAAAAAAAGGAAAAAACAAAATCATTGAGTTTCTTTTTAACCAGAATTCCATTAAGTTTATGAATAAAATGGAAGAAAAACACTATTTTTATAACATTAAGATTCTGACCCTGTAATAAGTAGACATAATAACTTCCTACACACATACACAAATACATGCATATAATCTTCTAGTGTGCCTATGGCGTACCCTGGGCCCACACAAATGAGTTTCCTTATTTGTAAGGTAATATTTCCATTCTTAAGTCACAAAATCTTAGAACTAGAGGGACATTACAGATCACTTAGTCCAACACCATTTGTAATCCCAGTTACGTTTCCTCAAGCCTACTTAATAGAATAATTTCAAAAATAAACCAAATTATACCTTTTACATGCAACATAATAAAAGTATTATTTGTATCCCATAAAAGGCAAAGAAGCAGGCTACATTTATTGAAGACTGCTTTGAATTTGAGAAGACTTTTATAATGAGCTTCATACTTGGGCTCAAAGAAATAGAAAACAGAGTACCATGAGTGCATATCCTTGAGACAGCCCAAGTACTTTTACACATTCATGTTTCCAAGGTAAAGTCGTTTTGTTACGGTGCTGTTCAGGGACCAAACTTCATGGTATCAGCTCATTCCTTTCTCAACTGTTCGCCATATTTATTAAGAACACAAATCCAATATCCATCTCCAAATGGTATAAGCCTTGAAACTCAATTCCAAAGCGTTTATCAAGCCTGGCTAACCATATGATCACCTGTGGAGCTTCTAAAACTATGACTGCTCAGGTCCCACCCTAGGAATCTTCCTCGGCAGGCCCAACCGTGCCCAGGCATTTTATTTTTTTAAAAGCTGCAGTATATTCTATTCTCAGCCAGAATTAAGAACCACTATTCTAAAATATTCAACATAAAAACATAATATACTAGGTATCCCAAATATAGGGGCAAAGGCGGAGGCTAATTATGTAGAGAACTATGAATCTGTATTATACCAAAGTCTCAAAATGGGGACTTAAGAAGCTTTAGAAGGTTTCAGATTGATGGTGCCATTATGAAATGTGAAATGCCTTTTTCTTTTTTCTCCCTGAAGGCAACCATCTAGTCCACCCCATCCCACAAGATAAAGGACAGTTGATCCTCACCTTAAACATGGCAAATACTATAAGGAATTCAAGTAAATTCCTTTTTTACTCTAAAATAGAAGGGTGCACACACATCAAAATAATTAAAAGAGAGTAATGATTTGGCTGTGACATCATGACATCCGATGAACTGTTAGTCAAAGAACTGTTGATGTTCTGAAGAGGACAACACACTGAGCACCCTCTAAACAATACACGGAAGGAAAAAACTTCCATACAACAATGCAATATGCAAACTAATTCATGCTGTTCCAAACATCAAACCCTCCAAGAACATGATCTCACTTTCTATTAACATTATACTAAAGTGAAGCCTGATGTGAGTCATATTCCTGGCATGAGTGACTCATGCCTGTTATCCCTGGAAAAAGCAGCCGAAACAGAGCAAATAATACTATATAATAAGATACATGTTTAGTAATTAGTGAGGGTAATGCATGCATTAAACAGACCTTAATAACACACTAGTGCTCTGCAAAAGCAGGCTCATGATACCAAATCATTCTACAGACAACCACTCTTCCATGCTCCAATTTCAGCCCAGCCAAAAATATTTCCTTAAATTCTGTAAAGTCATTTGGTGAAAGATGTCAGGTAGTTGTCATCTTGACAGGAATGGCAACATGCAAAGAAGCGCACCACCTTAACGTCAGGGGACCCCAATTATCTTACAAAGGCATTGTACTTTGTCCAAGCAAGAGTCAAACAAGTTTACACTAAAAAAAAAAAAAGAAAGAAAGAAAGAAAAAACAAAGGCATGTGAAGAGACAGGCATTCATGTCCTAATGGAATCAGTTTTGACAATGTACAACTTCACTGACATTTTTTCTTAGAAATGCAACCCAAAACAAGCGATAGAATTCCTAGACCTTAATCTTTGTCATGTGACCACATGAAATAGCAAAGTTTAAACAGCAAATATGATTAAGGAAACTATAACCCCAAAAGATGTGCAGTAAAAACAAAGATGATGTATGTTTATACACAGTGACAAGCAATTGTTTGCCAAGAGATTAAAACAAGAAAAGAATAAAAACCTTTCTCTAAAGCTTTTACATATGAATGATTTCAATGCAAGCAACATGCCTAGCAGGTATTGAGAGCAGACCTTGCTCCAGAAGTATTTCAACCAAAACCAGCCTACTGGAAACAAATAAATAAAATCATTCCTCAGGAAATATTGGTTTTGAAGTAGAGCTATGTTAGAAGAAATAACCTAGCTGAATTAGCATGTCTTTTAATACCTTAACTTTATGAAATATTTAGAAATATATCCTAATCTTGAAAAAAGACTTAAAAAGTTAGACATAAATCACAGGTACCTTTTAAAAATACATATATCTCACTGCAGACCTTGAAAGTTAAATGGAGACGAGAAAAAAATACATATACTCTCTTACATAAACTACAAAAGCTAAATTTACACTTAAAATGTACTTTTTACTTTCTCCCAAAATCTGGCCTTCTACTTTGCCCAAATACAATTAAGGTTTAGTGAATGGCGGGGAAATTTATTCTGCCTAAAAAGATTGTGAACCTGAACTTCAATTTCATTATGTCCCAAACGCTTACTACTAATAAATGTCTATGACAGATTCCATTAGAAACAATTCTCTCAGGAATTTTAACCTGACACCAACGTTTTTACTGCCCACACTCAGAAGTTTAACACAGGGAGATAGGTGACTTGGGCTTGTTCAAGCAGAAGCCTAGTTATTAAATACATGCTGTTAAATTCTACTAGTATTTCAAAACCACTCTCTTCCCCACACTTTTGTTCCTCTCCCCCTTCAGTCTTTGCATCTTACCAGCCAGAAACTGAAAAAAAAGGTTTCCCCAGTATCAAACACACTACCTTTGATTCAGTATGGATTTGGGCGTTTAGGGGTGCTTTTGCATTTAGACTTCAAACTCAAACCATATTTCAAAATTTTATTGGACCCCAAGTTATGCTCACAGCAGCTAAAAGTTAATCAATCAGTGCTTCTTCTATTTTATTCTCTCCTTTCTTATAAACTTATCAGCAGGAAATAAAAAATCTGCAGACAAATGCAGCTGGGGAAAAGGTTCTTGGCTCAACCTAGGAACACCAGTAAACAACTCTGGGAGAACCAGCAACATCAAGAACTACCCTCACCTCCCCTACCCTGAATTTGCATGCCAATTCTGTAGGACAAACTTCTTGCATTCACTCTCCAGATTTCATTTAATTCAATCCCATACTTTCTGAAATGTGTTTACTAAAATAAATTCTGAACAGACATCTGCACAAACCACTCAAAAGATAATGAACTTTATTCCAGCTAACCTGAGTCTACCTTGGTTACCTGAAATACTGAGTGCCTGAAGCCTCCTCCCAGGCATAGGAGTCAGGGCAGTCAAGGCAAAATGTCTTCTCACAGAAGCAATGTACTTAAGAGCTTGTCCCTGTGTAATTTATCTCCAGCAAGGTTTTTTTTTTCTTTTGCAAATGCTCTCACTTACAACTCACTGCTTCCAGAATACACTCAAGCTAATTTAAGTTGGAAGGCACAGATTTACCAAGGTTTTAGTGGGATCATTTCCTTAGTTTAGCCAGTTAAGTCAGTTTAAGGCTCCTGGCAACAAGAGCACCTGCAAGTGGTTTTTGAGGGAGTCACCTGGCACACGGGAAATCTACAAAAGGGGAAAGGGCCGCAAAGCCTCGCTTGGGTCTGTGGAAACATAAATCACTTACACGCTGGCCTGGCTACCAAAAACACTGTCCTCCCCGAATAGGTGTCCAGGTGGCTAATTGGTTTTCTGGTGGTGAGAGTTACCACCAAACGCTTGCACCCATCACATATTGTCCAGTTTTTACCTGTCACTAAGGAGAGGGCACGTCTACTCCAGCAAAAAAAGTCATTTTTCCTTCAAGGAGGGCAGCGATCTGGAGTCATTCGCAGGGGCTGGGATTGCAGGAAGGGGGGAGGGGGCGTGGAATAAAGGAGTGCTTAGAGGAGAGGCAGCGAGGGTTTTTCAACAGGGCCCCACACAGGCCACTGCAGAGGGAAAACGGGGGAAGAGGGGAGGATGTCTCACCGGGGGACAAAACCGAGTGCAAACCGGCTGGAGGGAGGAAGGTCCCCCCCAGGACGCGAGCTGGGGTGCAGATACAAGGCGCTAGCGGCTGGTTACCTTGGGATATAGGGGAAAGGGACAACAGGGATACGGAGGTCTGCAGAGGAGGAGGGGGGGAGGATGAGGCAGGGTCTCCGCTGAGTGCGAACCAGGGATGGAGAGAGGCAAACAGCAGGACTCGGGCCTCCCCGGGCCAAAAGGCGTGGCCAGGGAGCCAGATCAAGCGATGGTCCTTTTGAGACGCCAGGGGAAGTGCGCGGCCAACCCCTCCTTCTAGCCCCCCGGGCCGGGCCCGTCCGAGGGGCGGACCCGCGAGGCACCTGGAGGGCGCAGGGGCCCTCCGCAGGGCGGCCCGCCAGCCCCCGCCCCCACCCCCGCAGTGCTCTTACCTCCACACCTGCCCCATCTGCAGCAGGTGGATGACCGTCTGCCAGATCCACACGGAGAGGCGGCACAGGCGCTGCGCCCCCGGCGTGGCCGGGCGGCCGTAGCCGGCCCCCATCATGGGGGGGCCCCGGCTGCTGAGCCCCTCCACGGCGCCCAGCCCGCCGCCCGTGTAGTCCTGCACGAACCAGCGGAAGCTCAGGCTCTGCACCAGCAGCGACGGCACCAGCACGAAGAAGAGGGTCAGCCCGAAGAAGGTGTAGTCCCCCTTGCGGTAGTAGTCGAGGGCCAGCCACAGGTCGGTGCCCACGTCCCCGAAGAAGACCAGCAGCGCCAGCACGATCCACAGGCAGTCGAGCCACGGCCGCTCCACCTGCGGCGGCTGCGGCCGCGCGGCCGAGGGCGTCGGGGGCTGGCGGTCGGCGGCCGCGGGCGGCTGCAGCGGCTGGTCCCCCCCGTCGGCGACGGCGGCGCTGCGGCGCGGCTTCCTGCCCAGGAGGGAGCGCAGGCAGGCGGAGCGGCAGCCCCAGTAGCACGAGGAGGTGTTGCAGCAGTGGCAGATGTGCAGCGAGCTGCTCTCGCCGGGCTCGCTGCCGTCGCCGCCGCCGCCGCAGCCGCCTCCCCCGGGCTCCCCGTCCTCCTCGCCGCCGCTGCCCACCGCCTCGTCCAGGTTGTGCAGCTGGGCGAAGCCCACCCCCACGCCACCGCCATCGGATTTCGCCGCCATCTTGACTCTCTTCCCAGCTCCGGAGGTTGGGGGGGGAGGGACGGGTGGGGGGAGGAAGGCAGGGACCGGGGAGGGGGGGAAACGAATGGAGAGGAAGGGGGGCGGGGAGGAAGCGGGGGAGCAAACGAACGAGGGGGGAGTGGGCCAGGGAACCCCCTCCGCTTCCGGGTAGTTGGCGTCACTTCCGGGCGAGCCCCCCAATCGCACGGCGCCCGCAGCTCCCCAGCCCTACCCTCCCGGCCAAGATGGCCGCCCTCCTGTGCCTCAGCTGCTGGGCGGGGGGCCGGGGGGTTCTCCCCGCCAGGGCTCCCCTTCCCCTCTTCCGTTGACCCCGAAACCCATCAGGTTGACCCCTCGGCGTTTCAGAATCCTGCTGGGCCGAGTGAGGCGGTCCAAAATGATCCCTGGAGGGGGCAGTGCCAGATGTTTTGGGGTCCCCTTCCTCAGCGTCGCAGCTCACAGCTTTCCTCCTGGAGAAACGCCCCCTAACACCCTCCCGGCTGCTGGCGGAGGGGCGGGACCTTTGAGGGAAGGGGCGGAGCTAGTGCAAAGCAGGTGATTACGTGTCACTTCCGGGAGATAGGATGACCTCATTGTGTAGTTAGACAACCCCCCCTCATCTAAATGGCTGTGTCTCACCTCTTTGGCTGTTTCTTTTCTTTTTTCCTTTAAATTCCTCTCTTATTCTTTTGTTATTTTGAGGGTCTTTAAAAAGTACATGTCAGTTTGGATTCCCCCAAAATTACTGATTCTCACTTCTATTTAGACACCTCTCCTCCTCTCTTACCTCTGTTGACTCCCTGTTTTTCTTGTCACTGACAACTTTAACATCTTGTAATAAAGTTTCCAAGACTCCCATAAGAAAACTCCAGACAAAATCCAGTTAAAAATCAGCCTGGTTGTGTCTTACCTATTGGACCGAGGATTGAATGGGCATATTGTGACCTTGAGTTTCTTTTCTGCACTATCAAAATATATTTCTACGAACTTTTTTTAAGTGTACAATTTTAAAATTCCGTGACCTTAATTTGGAAAATTCAGAACTAGCCAGGGCTTAACCTGTATCAATTACTTGTGTGGGCTATGTGAATGTGTAAAGTGTGCCTTTTAGAATTGTTTTTGGTGCCAAGGATCTGTCACTAAACATGGCTTTAAATGAGTGAAAATGTTATCTATGTGCTATATCATTAAAATAGGTGCAGCATACACTACTTAAACTTAGCTAACAAATTACAAAAGTGAAGCAGCACTGAATGGATTTGAATTACAATGATCTTCCAGTGAAAGTATATTTGAAGCCAGATCAAAACTACATAAGATACAGTTATTACTGGTCAGGTGAAATGGACATTTTGAAGGTTAAAGAAAAACCCTGGATTTTCTCTCATTGACCTCCCTAGGTTTTTGAACTCATTTTTCTGATTCTGTCTACTCCCTTCAGTAAAATCTTCTAATGATGCCAATAACTGTCTTTCGAATGTTATGGGGACAAATTAGGTAATATTTGTATGGCATTGAGGTTCTATGGAAGAAAGGTATCTTTGGCAACTTCAGTAGTTACTTTCATATATATGATATTTAACACTATAGCACCTAATTAAGTTTTGGGAGTGGCAGGGTAAGATGGGGATACTACATTTTACAACACAACTTTTCATGAATATATATGCCAAGGTGAAACCTCTAAAGACTCTGGAGAAAGTACTCATATAGAGAATGTTTACCCTAGATGTAGGGCAGGGGGAGTGATTCCAAAATCCACTTTTGGAAACAAGTCACATAGCTGTATCCGTTTATTTCATGGATGAAACCATTTCTATGGTTTAAGCCTCTTACTTCCTATGGTAGTAAAACTTAAGGCCAGTAGGTAAAGATTATTTCTGCATATAGATGGAATTGTTTCTTTAATGAACATGAATGAATAACATCTTAGATGACATAAGTGTAGGGTAGGATTGCCCAGGTTTGGACCTCAGTTCTGCTAAAATAATGACTAGTATGAGCAAGATAACCTCTTCAAGCCTCAGTTTCCCCATTTATATTAATATAATGGGAATAACACCAGTGCCTCCTTTGAAAAGTTGCTGCCCAGATATAAGGTGGTAATCCATTCGAAGTTCTCAACATGATTTCCAATAGGTAGTAAGCACTAAATAAATGATAACTGCTATTCTTTTTTATTACCATTATTATTATGTTTGCATAGTACCAACATATATCTATCTAAATCCATTGAGTAGACTTGGTATCTCTAATAAAAGAAAGCATTTTGAACTACTTCTGGGAAATAGGTGCAATTAATTTGTGCTTTTAAATGTATTTTCTCTACTTAAGCTATGAGGCTATGAAATGAGATACAAAAGCAGGCACTAATGGCATATTTATGATTCCTATTTCTCTGTGTCCTGAAAGAACATAAGCTAGTAGTGAAATTAGCTAAGTAAATTACACTCACTGTATAAGGCTGACAAATGAGCTTCTGAGTCAAAAGTGTTTACTACAATTAAAGTTTCAAGTAGATATATAAGATTTGCAGACTGTCAAATGATTTCAACTTTACAGTTGTTGTTTCAACAATTTTATCCTTCTGTCTTCTTTGGAAGAGGGATAATTATAGAACCCAGAAGGTTCTAAAATTAAAATCATTTAAAATGGTAATCAACCTATCATGAAGATTCACTGAAAGGTTAACATAAACTTGGACTGTGCTATGATTGGTACTTTTTTTACCTGGAATTGTTGGGTCAATTAAGTGTTCCAAGTAAATGCAGCACTTAGCACAATGCTAAACACATAGTGGGAACTCCATAAATATTGACTAAACAAGTGAAATTTTAAATTAATTTTCCTCATAACTGAAATTTAACCTTTTAAGTGCCCCCAAAATTGTATTTTACATTTTAGTATGTAAATCTTCATAAAACTTATTTATGTGTTATAGAGATACCTCCAAACTTAGTTAAACAGGGTGGGAAAATAAACAGAAATGCATTGCCCACCGGCCAGCATGCCAGACAGACAGTTAAACTTTTCTTGACAACTTGACATGAAGTGGCCTGACTACCTAAGAGGCTCTGAATATCCATGTGCCTACCCAGGCCTACTTGGTGGTGGTGGTGGTGGTGGTGGTTTTTGATAACTATTTAAATGTCTGCTTTTTGTGGTTCAGTCAGTTACAACTTTGGCCCCGTACTTCCACTCTGATATAAATCAAGAAGCCAAACAATGAACCATGTTGGAATTGCAAGTATAGTGATATTTAATAGATCTTTAGAGCCTCTTCTATGAATAAAGTAAGAAAATTTTGACATATGGAAATTGTGAGATAAATTTTAGCTGATGAGACTTTAGGGTTTTTCTTCCCAATGCTCCACTATTTTCAGAAAGGCAAAAGGGGAAAGTTAATGCTGAATGCTATTATGTATTAAACAGTCTCCCAGTCATTTTTCCTTTTAATCTTACAACATTCCAAAAAGGTGTTAGTATCCTCTTATTTATTTATTTATTTATTTGAGACAAGTCTTACTCTATCTCTCCAGCTAGACTGCAGTGGCATCATCATAGCTCACTGCAACATCAAATTCCTAGGCTCAAGCAAACCTCCTGCCTCAGCCTCCTGAGAAGCTGAGACTACAGGCGTGCACTACTACACCCAGCTAATTTTTCTACTTTTTGTAGAGACACGTCTCACTCTTGCTAAGGCTGGTCTCAAACTCCTGGCCTCCAGCAATCTGCCTGCCTCAGCCTTCCAGAGTGCTAGGATTACAGGCCTGAGCCACCACACCTGGCCAGTAACCACATTTTAACGGTCTAGATAACAGCCTCAGTTCTGCCAAATGACTTAGCCAGAGCCACACACTCCGGAGTAGGGGGCTATAGATTAGAATGTGGGCAGGGAAAGCCTGTGCTACTCACCCTACTATTGCCCTGAGCCACTCAGCTATTGGCACCTCTAAATGAAGTCATTGTTACTGTGTTAGCCACAGGAAGGACCCCATGATAATGCTGATACACATCTAGGAAAGAGAACATTTAAATTCCAATGTGGGAATGGGCCTCAGCAAGAACATTATACAGGGGCTTCCTCATACATTTTTCACAAGATTTTTCTATTTCGAGCCCATGTAAAGTCTCAAACGGTAGGTGGATGCCATCCTCATCAGTTCTGTGCCTTGCGTCTTACTGACTTCTGTAGAAATAGGACTTCTTTGAGTACTGCAGAGTAGTCCGATAGAACCTATTATCCCTAGAAGCTACATTTCTACATCTGATGTTAAGTACTGAAGGGTTAGCAAGCACTCTCATACCTTGTTTCTGGTGCTACAAATGGCACAATCTCTATGGAAGGGAATTGGGCACTATCTATCAAAATGACAAATGCAGTTTTATATATTTCACACCCGCCCTCTGAGACAGCAGTCCCTTTTAAGGGACTTTGCAAATATGCACGTCAGAAATTACGTGTGTATCAGGTTACTGTAGCCTTGTTTATAATCTCAGAAAAAAAAAATAGAGGGAAAAAATCCAAGCGTCCACCCAAAGGGGAACTAGTTGAATCAATTGTGGTTCATGCACACAACAGAATATGATGCAGTGATGTTGGAAAATGACGACTTTCTTTTTAATGATATAGCAAGAGTTGCAGGACGCTTTGCTAAAGAAAAGAGCAAGGTGCAAAACAGTAGAGTATGCTACATTTTCTGTAAGAAAGGAGAAACAATAAGGTTATCTATTTGCTCGTATTTGCATAAGGCAACACTGGAAAGATAACCAAAAAAAACGAAGTGATTATCTGTAGGGAGAAATGGTGTGAACAAGGGCAGGAATTGGACAAAGATAGTAAATATTTAGGCAAGATTTAGGGGTGCGGTGTCGCAGAGAAAGAGGAATGAAGTGGGTAGGTAAACCTACCTCTTCTCTAAAAGTGACACCCCCAAGGAGCATTTTGTAAATGTTTTTGTCTCTTAAGAACTAGTTATAACTGGGACATCTGTTAATTGACGCAAACTCTTCTTGAGCTTTCTTATATTTTTATCCCCGTATTGTCTAAGTAAGGACAATGAGCTTCAGGAGTTAACTCCGCAAAGAACAGAGTGCAGCGTAACTTCATCCTACGTGCACCTCACTCATGTGAAATCAACTGCCTGTGCTCATCCAAAAGGAAATGAGGAGCAGGCAGTGAGAAATCAAGTCACACAGGCCACCTCAGAGAATGGGCACAGAGCACGCGCCCCCAGCTTGAGTGGGAGGTGAGAAATGGGAGTGCACTATCTCCACGGTGGACCTCTGTTCCTTAGGTTCTCGTGTGATTGTCTTGCCAGGCAAAGTGTGACACGGGGATTTAAAGATCTGTGTTTGTCCTACCACGTGGCCTCCAAATTCCGGCCAAGTCCTTTCTCTGGTTCTCAACCAAAAATACGAGATCTGATCTGACACCAGGTAAGCTGGTCTTTTGGCAAAGTGAAAAGTCGCCAATGCAAAGAAAATCTGGGGCATACACCGTGGTGACCTCAGACCCTAACCGCCACCACCACCCAAGTAACATGAAACCCTGCCGTGATGTCTTCAAGTTTTAGACGTGTCTCCCGGTTCTAGTATTTCAGAATGTGGCAGACACTAAGTTTAACTTAATGCAGCAACTATTTACTGAAAGCCTACTGTGCATCTAAGTTCCTTTGGTACAAAGAAATATAAGAAATAATTTCCACAAATTACAGTCCTGTTGACGACAGCAAATAGACACCCACAAACCTGAGTTAACAAAACGGCATTATAAATAAATAGCATCACTTCAAAGTGATGCTAACATGTCTAGTACGATTAGTGAGTAGAGAGTAGAACATAGGATATATTCATTTATCAACAAATATTTAAGTTCCTACTACATGTCAGGCACCGTACTAGGTGCTGGGAACAAAACAGACAGGGTTCTCAGCCTCACGGAGCCTCCTCTCTAGGGGCAGACAGTAAGCAAGGAAACAAATAATTATAAAGATGAAGGAAACAAGAGGGTATTTATAAAAGGCTTTAAAAACCAAGAGATTTTTTTTAAACAATAAAAACAAGGGATCAACTTAAACATGAGGGATCAGGAAGCCAACTGTTAAGGTGGCATTTAAGTTGACACTGAGGAATGAGGAGGGGCCACTCTTGGTGGGCTGCGGGGTCCAGATGGAGAGAATCCCCCATGGTGAGGCCTGAGCTGTGAGCGCCTTGGCCTGTGGAAGGCCAGCATGTGGCATCATGGCAGCCAGGAGCGTGGATCCAAGCAGGACAGTGCGATGCAAGAGAGAGGTATTTAAACCACGCTAAGGAATCGTTATTTTACTGCAAGCGCAAATGGAGTGGTCCAGGCAACAGTAACAAAAGCAGTGGAGGACCTGGGAGAAGAGCGGGAAGAGTTAAAGAAGGCGTTGTGGGGGAGAGGAGAGTTTGCCAAAATGTCGGAGCAGTGGACAGAGGGGGTCTAGACAGGGGAGGGTGGGTGTGAGGCAGGGGTTCCAGGGTCTGGTCAGGACAAGGGTTTGCGTGGACCATAGGTGGGGCTGGAGAGGAAAGACGGGGGAGATGGGGAGCTTAGAAACTTAGTCCTGGTGCCGGAGCCAGTGGGAGGCTTTGCCACCAGGGCAGCAGGTGGAGGAATGCGCTAACCCGAGTGTGGCCAAGGGCCACACACTTGGTCCCCAGGGTGCGAGGTGTGGCTGTGGGCAATCCTGAAGGGGAGAGGGAGGTTAGTTATATTGGGCACCTGTGATGTGTGCTGAGCACCCTAGAGAACAAATAGTTATATACATACTCACGCCCCAAAGCCAGTTACAGTCTTGTGTGTGTGGTGGGGTCATATACTTTCAAGTGATGATGAAATTATGCCTTTCTCTGGCTCCTTTTTTGGTTTTAAATAAAAGTTTTTTGTTTTTGTTTTTAATCACAGGAGGCAGGCTCTGTATTTCAATCCCAGCTCTGACATTAACTTGCTATGGTATTTGGGGCAAGGTACTGTCTTGACTCCAGTCTCCATTCACCAACCATAAAAGTAGGGAGAATAACACTTACCTCGCACGGTGAGCTGTGAGGGTTTAAAGACATAGCGTGTGTACAGAGCACCTGCCACTAATAAGCGGTTGACACTGGCCGGCCCCTGCCCAGTGCTGCCAGGTCTTCATGAAGCTTTTCCCTGCTGCCAACCCCTTGGTCCACTGATTTATACAGTATGGATCTTATTCCTGGTTTTCCAGCACGGTGTGGGTAAGTCACTGTGCAGACTTCATAGGGACTTTGCCCCTTCATCGCAGATGTGTGATGACTAAGCGCTCACGCAACACTCAGTCTAAAGTCCCAGGTCAGTTCCTTACCTTGTCACTCTGGCCAGTCACTTCAGCTCTTAGATTTGTTTTCTTTGTGTGCAAAATGATGAGCACACTGCTTCCCCCACAAGCTTATTGTGACACCAATGCCCAATGCACAGTAGGTGCTGAATAAATATTAGTCCTCCCTGTATTGGTTTTTTATGGCTGATGTAAGAAATTACCACAAACGTAGTCGCTTGAAACACCACCAATTGATCTCACAGTTCTGGAGGTCAGAACTTAGTGAGTTAGAATCGAGGTGCCCGCAGGGTTCCTGCAGGAGGCTCTCAGGGAGAGTCTGTCTGCCTGTCTTTTCTAGAGTCTAGATTCTGCCCACATTCCTTGGCTCCTGTCCCCCTTCCATCTTGAAAGCCAGCAATCATATCACTCCAGCCTCTGCTTCCATCTCTGCACCTCCTTTTCTAACTCTCCCTCCGTCCTCCTCCTTTTCCCTTGTAAGGACCCACCTGGATAATTTAGGACAATCTCCCCATCTCACAATCCTTCCAGCAATCACATCTGCAAAGTTCCTTTTGCCGTGTAAGGTGACAGATTCTGGGGATTAGGATGTGGTATCTTCAGGGGACCATTATTCTGTCTACCACTCCCTTTAACTTTTTCCTACTATGCAAACTTGAATTCATCATCCTTGGCCCTAAAATCAACCCTATTCTCCTTTTTTTTTTTTTTTTTTTTGCTGCCATGAGGCCACCCTCACTGGGTCATACAAAACTCTGGCTGATGACACATAACTTCCAAGACTGGTGAGCCAGAATGAACTTGAGCATTTTGTGTACAACTCCCCTATTGCAGATGAGGAAAAAAGACAATGACCATAGGAGACAATTAGCTATTTAGGTCATACTAGTGGCCTTAGCCCAAGGACTAGGATTTAAATTTCCTGATTGACATAGTTTGGATATTTGTGTCCTCCAAAATCTCATGTTGAAATTTGACCCCCCAGTGTTGAAGTTGAGGCCTAACAGGAGGTATTTTGGTCATGGGGGCAGATCCTTCCTGAATGGCTTGGTGCCCTCTGGCCTCCTGTCACCATGTGATCTGCACAGGCTGGCTCCCCTCTGCCTCCCACCGTGAGTGGAAGCGGCCTGAGCCCCTCGCCAGAAGCAGATGCTGGTGATGTGCTTTTTTTACAGCCTGTAGAACCGTGATCCAAATAAATCTCTTTTCTTTATAAATTCCCCAGCTTCACGTATTCCTTTATAGCAACACAAATGGACTAAGACACTGATGTTCAGGCCAGGGCTCCTTCCACTACGTTATGCTGATTCGCATACCTTATAAAGTTGCATAGATTCCTCATTTTCAGTGTTTGAAATCTCCTTTATTTCTCTGTCTCTCCCTTAATGGCAGGAACAATGGGCTTAGAAGTGGCATTAGTCAGGGTTCTCCAGAGAAACAGAACCTATTTTGTTTATATATATATGCCATAGATAGATAAATAGAGTGCAGGAACTGGCTCAGGCAGGGTGCCCATGTCCAAGGGCAGGAGAAGATGGATGTCCCAGCTCAAACAGAAGCAAATTCCCCCTTCTTCTGCCTTTTTGTTCTGTTCAGACCCTCCGTGGATTGGATAATGCCCACCCACGCTGATGAAGGTGGATGTTCCTTACTCAGGTCTACCAATAAAATGCTAATCTCTTCCAGAAACACCCTCACCAACTCATCCAGAAATAATATTTTACCAGCTCTCTGGGCATCCCTTAGTCCAGTCAAGTTGACAAATAAAATTCACCATCCCAGAGGTTAAGAACAAAAGTAGGCTTCAATTCCAATGACAGTGTTTACTATGTACCATTCACCAACAATATGAATTTGGACTAATCCAGACTAAGTCTCAGTTCTCATGTAAAATTGGAGTATTAATGTCTTCCGTACTTGTGGAAAGAACCTCTCTCTGTAGGCTTATTGGATACTTTCTAAATCCTAAAGAGATGTAAAATATGAGGAACTATTTTTATCCAAGTTGAGGTCTCTGACCTAATCTCCCTGACTTCATTCTCTCTGCCCATGCTGCCTGCTCACCAGCATTGGACTAATAACCCTAAAAATCCATGATCCTATAATGAGAATCTATAATGGCTCACTATTGCCTGTCACGCCAAATCCAAACTGCACTCCTTGGTTTTCAGATCTTCCATAATCTCATTCCAACCTACACAACCAATGTCAGTTTTCGCTCTTGATAACAATACACCCTCGTCTGGAAAACGTCCTTGTCCACATGTACCCTGCTCATTCCTGCACTGGAGCTTTTGATCTTGCTTTGTATTCATCCATAGTCTTTTCTTCTCCTCTCTGTCTACCATTTCAATTCAAATCAATAAACTTTTAATGAAGGCCTACTATGAAGAAGGTGCCATGCTAGCAAGGACTCAAACTCCTCCTCATCTTTCAGTATCTGTTTCAAATCCTGCCTCCTTCAGCAAAAATATCCTTGACTATTCCAGCACAGAATAGTGTCTCCTTTCTCTGAAACCCTGTAGCTTTTAGAATCTCTACCACATATTTTAATTTATTTATATGCAACTTATATCATGTTGTGATTTTTTTTTTTTGTAATTTAGAGCTGTAAGGAACCATCATTTCATCCAATCCTTCATTTTATTATTTTATTTTATTTTTTTAGACAGTGTCTCACTCTGTCACCCAGACCGGAGTGCAGTGGCATGATCATAGGTCACTATAGCCTCAAACTCTTAGGCTTTAGCAATCCTCCCACCTCAGCCTCCTGAGTAAATAGGACTACAGGTGCATGCCACCATGCCTGGCTAATTTTTTAAAAAATTGTCTGTAGACTTGGGGGTCTCACTATGTTGCCCAGGCTGGTCTTGAACTCCTGGACTCAAGCAATCCTCCTGCCTCAGCTTCCGAGAAAGTGTTGAGATTATGAGCGTGAGCCACCATGCCCAGCCCAATCTCTCTTAAATAAGAGGAATCTGAGGCATGTATTCAAGAAATATTTATTGAGTACTTACTATGTGTCAGGCACTGTACTCGAGGAATCTAATGGTAAGCAGAGCAGATACATCAGTGTCCCTTAGGGCTTAGAAGCAAAGTCTCTGGAACTCCCAGAAAGAAGGAGTGGACACATACGTGGAGGGTGTAACACATACAAAGGCAGGCGTGAGAAAGAGTGATGGGGCTCATGGAACCACACAGTGTGTCCGCAGGACTGGGTGCAGAGAGGAGCATGCAAGGGGAGGAAGGTGGTGATTGTGGACTGGGCTAGGGCTGAGTTTTGAAGATTCATAAATGTCAGGCTTAAGACTTTAAAGTGGATCCTGTAGGCAATGGGGATTCATCAGAGGCTTTTATTAGGCATATATGCTTTTATTAGAAAAGCAACAAAACCAAGTTTGTGTTTTAGACAAATAGCTTTGATGGCAGTGTGAAGTTGGAAGAACAAGTGGGTGCATTGGGATGACTAATTAACTTGTGTCTCTGTAAACCAGTATTTCTGTGGTTCAACATTTATTTAGTGGAGACAGGGAGAAACTCATTTCCTTTTGATAAAAAAATCATATTCAGAAACAGACTAACTTTTCCTAGCCCAAAGAGAATCAAATTGTCTTTTTAAAAATTGACAAATACTTCCTTCTATGAGATACTTCTTTTTCTCTCATCAGCTCTGTTTTATGATTTTTCTAAACTAAAGCACTTTAAGGAAGAAGCATATTTAAGGGTTTAAAATTTGGATAATAAAATAAGTCACTTCTTCCAAACAGCACTACCCAATGCATCATTTGGTTTTAAAATTTCAACTGAATGCCCACTTTCAGCTGATTATAATCAATCTTTGGGGAGAAACCCCAACAAAGTATATCTGCCTGATGAGGATTTTTTTCCTACTCCAGAGCACCATCTTATGCATACATGGGAGACGGACTACTAAGATGAACCCTAAATGATTCCCCTCTTGGTGTTTATGCCTTTATGTAATCCCCTCCCTTGAGTGAAGGCAGGACCTGTGACCCCCAGAATATGGCCAAGGTGATGGGATGTCATTCCCCTGGATTATGTCACATTACATAAGACTTCATCTGAGCAGACTGGAGCTGGAGACTGTCCCTGTGGGTTTGATGGAGCAAGCAGCCCTGTCAGAGAAGTCCACATGGCAAGGAAAACTGCAGTGACCCCCAGGACTGGGGAGTGGGCCCCAAAAAACAGCCACCAAAAAGCTGGGACCCTCAGTGATATAACGACAAGGAAAGGAATTCATTCTGCCAACAACCTGAATGAGCTTGCAAGTGGATTCTTCCCCAGTTGCACCCCCAGACGAGAACATGACCCCAGCCATCACCTTCATCCTACCCACATAAGAGGCTGAGCAGAGGGTCTGGCCAAGCTGTGTCCGAACTCCTGCCCATGGAAACTATGAGATAATAAATGCGCATTGTTTTATTAGCTGCTTAATTTGCAGTAATTTTCTCCAGAATGATTGGAAACTAACAGCAGGTAAGTAGAATCAGTTCACATTTTGCTAGTTATTGGGAGTCGTGTGGAAATGGAACTAACTGACATCGTATTTCCAATCGATTCTAATATTTCCTTGTCTCTGTAGACTGAATCTCCCAACCCCGAGCTACCCAGAGTTCTGACCCTGCATTCAGCTCTTGATTCAACTTTGGGTGAAAACAGAGACAGAGAAACAAGTGAGGGGCTCTTGTCATGGTCTAGACCAACTCCCCAGGCCTGTGCCTCAGCAGTGGCATCTAGGAAGGAGAAGAGGTGACAGATGCAAGAAACAACTCAGAGGCTTATTGTATATTTTGACAAAAGCATTACCTTGCGCGTCCGTAGTGTTGTCCAGTGATGACTGACACTCATGATAACGATCCTAAGGCGGGATTGGCAGGCACCAAAGAAACACGGAGTAAAACAGGAGTTTTGATGGCATTTTTAATGTTCTAGTTCTTAAGATGGGAGTTGGATTCACAGGTATTCATTTTATCATGCTTTGTAATTTATATACTTACATATATTTTATAAATATGTCATATAGATTCTTTTATATAGAGCTCATAGTGCAGAATTTAAACATGTAAACACATTAAGATCAGCCTAAAGTACCTCTTAATTATTCATCTATTCTAGAAATATTACCTACCAGAAAAATGTTGTGCTATTTAAAGGGGTAGAACGTCAGTTAAACAAGGACTCTGCTAACCAGAATATCACGCTCCCTGAGGATACCACTCATGGAGGTTGTTTTGTCTCCCATATTTTGCAGCAGATATAATGAGAAAAAGGGAAAAGGAAAGCGCAAAACAAACCAGGATGAGAAGACAACAAAGGAAAAACCAACTGAGAAATTCCTTTTTTATAACGCTAAAGAAGGGAAGAGAAAGATGTGGGATGAAAAGAGGCTGAGCTTGGTGGGAGGAGCAGGCAGAAGAGGGAAGACGCAGACTTATGCATAACACGGACAAAAATAATTTACACACCGCATGCAGATTAGGTTCAGTGGGGTGAGTCAAGCACAGAACTGGCATTCAGGGCCCACGCATGAGCTCTTTTTGACGTGCAACTTCAGACTTCTTGGCCACTGAGAACCAGGTATAGCGATTGCCAGTAGCCGGTTCCTACTACATATAGCATGGAGCTCCTTCCCTATCTCAACATTTGCAACCAACGTTCACTGGGCAAAGTAACATGCGAGCTGCATTGCAGCCAGGATGCAAGGCTGAGTAAGACACAGCCATGTCCTCCAGGGACGCTCAGACTAGGGAGAAGGCAGGAGAAGGACACAAAATGAAACTTTCGAAGTCGTGGATCTACAGTGGTGGCCAAAGAGCCGAACTGAGCAGGCACACGTGTTTTGTTTGATTAGTGCAGTGTACCTGTGTGGATGAGTGTGTGTGTGAGAGAGAGAGAACCTTTAAGCATCCTCCACTCTCACCCAGTACCCACCACCATTCCCCAAAAGTCTCACCAGGCAGCTTCACCCACCTGCTTGGTCCTTGAAGGCATTGGAGTTTGGGTCCCCCTGTCTAAGTGGATAAATGCATTGTTGGGTTTCATCATTCTTCCATTGCTTTCTTACATAACGATTGCTAGCGTGATGGTGCTCCTGACTAGATCAAACTAGCTCTTTCGGAGATAATGTGTGGACTCTGGCGGGCGGCCAGAAGGAGCCACCCTGTTCCAGCCTGCTATGGACCGAGTGTTGAAGTCCTAATCTCCAGTACCTCAGAATGCGACAGTATTTGGACACAGGGCCTTTAAAGAGGTGGTGAAGGTAACAAGAGGTCATGTGGGTGGGCCCTCATCCAATCTGACTGGTGTCCTTATACGAAGAGGAGATTAGGACGAAGACACACAGAGGGACGACCATGCGAGGACACAGTGAGAAGGCAGTCCTCTACAAGCCAAGGAGAGAGGCCCCAGGAGAAAGCCACCCTGCTTTCACCCTGATCTTGGACTTCCAGTCTCCAGAACTGGGAGACGGTTTCTGTTGTTTTGTTGTGGCAGCCATAGAAAACAAAGGCAGAGGCACTGGCCCTGGGTGACAGCCCAGAACCCTGTCACATCCCTTGGCAGACAACCCCAGGATGACTGAGGCTGAAAGCTTGCCAATCTTGTCATATTAGGACTTGGAATAGAAATTTAATTGTTTAATTGAAAATAATGAATTGAATTATTTCAATACTTGAAATACCAATGCCTTATTTCTTCCACATTTCAATTTGTGCCCGATGATTCAAACTTGTTACCCAGGCTCTTTTGTTTCATGTTGACTTCGCTGTATTATACTTTGAGGAGTCTGTTTTTGTTTCTACTGTGTGTTATTCTTTCTTTTTTTTAATGTATCTCTCTTGAAACTCATTATCTTATGAGTTTATTACCCATTTGTGAGGTTGTTCAAAATCACCAACTAACATTTCTCACTTCTTTTCTTTATTCTTTCCAGAAAGCTTGGTTATGCTGATTTTTTGTCTTAAGTGTTCAAAACCATATGCTTATATGTTTGTAAAAACACACACACACACACACGCACATATATACATATTTCTGTAGGAAATTGTCACAAACAAGTTCCACTATAGACAAGAGGCTTGGGAGAAGGAATTGGAAACCAGATCCTCCAGTTTTCAGCTGATTCAGCTGAGAGGAGGCAGAACGGACCAGCAACAAACAGGGAAAGCAATGGGGAAGGCTTTGGGACTTTTGAGATTTTATCAGCAGATGGCAAGTGTAATTTAATGTAGACAAACTAATAATTAGCTGGGGAGCAAGGAGGCCAGTCCAGTGATGTGGGCAGAGAATAATCCTCTAGCACACAGATCAAGAAAAGGATTTAGGGATTATTCTTGAAAAATCATTGGAACCGTCAGTCTAGTGCATAGTTCTGGGAACAAAGGCAAACACAGTGTTAGCAAAGAGAAAGCACAGAAACCTGGAGGTGGACCTGTTATTCTGAAAAGAACTTGTTTGATCTAGTCAGGGGCACCATGACGCTAGCAATTGTTATGTAAGAAAGTAATGGAAGAATGATGAAACCCAACAATGCATTTATCCACTTAGACAGGGGGACGCAAACTCCAATGCCTTCAAGGACCAAGCAGGTGGGTGAATGTGGGAAGTTGCCTGGAGAGACTTTTGGGGAATGGTGAGAACTGGGTGAGAGTGGAGGATGCTTAAAGGTTCTCTCTCTCTCTCTCTCTCTGTCACACACACACACACACACACACACACACACATCCACACATGCACACTGCACTAGTCAAACAAAACACGTGTGCCTGCTCAGTTCGGCTCTTTGGCCACCACTGTAGATCCATGACTTAGAAAGTTTCATTTTGTGTCCTTCTCCTGCCTTCTCCCCAGTCTGAGCGTCCCTGGAGGACGTGCTGTGTCTTGCTCAGCCTTGCACCCTGGCTGCAATGCAGCTCGCATGTTACTTTGCCCAGTGAACATTGGTTGCAAATGTTGAGATGAGGAAGGGGCTCTGTGCATCATATTCTGTATCAATCGGGTCATAAAAGCACAAAACAAAATGAAAACTCATGTTCTACGGACAGGAGGGAGCAAGAATTCTGGAGCCAGGCTGGGTTTGAATCCTGACACCACCCCCACACTTCATGCGTGACCTCGGACAAGCGACCTGGGCCCTGTGTGCCACACTTTCTTCAACCGTAACATGAGAATGACAACAACTACTTCGACGTAGGTAGTCGTAAGAAGGAAATGAGCTGACACAGGCAAAGCCTTCAGTAGAACACTGCACGGCACACACGCAAACAGGAAGTGTCAGCTGTTGTTTCACTTCCATTTTGAAATATTGTGCTGCTTATGTCCTGAAGCACACACACACTTTCTGTCTTCTGACCCCTGCCCCAAACAGTGGCCTTATCAGTGGCATGAGCCAATCAGGTGAAGAAGAGCCATGAATGATACGTAAGGCAGACAACCCAGCACAGAGGAGATTGCAGGTTATAACTTGCAAAACTTTAATAATACCCCATGGTGAGTGCTAGATTCTGTTATGGATAGATTGACGGATTTAAAACTAGCTACCTCCAGAGACAATTTTCCTAAGACAAGAGGACTTAGTTTCCCTCCTTTTTCCGTCTCCCGCCTTCACACGCAAAATGCTTTATCTCGGAAATAAAGAAAAGCAACCGCCCAGCTGGCTGGCTGCTGGGGAACGACAAGTATTCCTTTTTCCATTAGATAGAAGTGATTCCTAAAACCTTCTTAAATTAATCTAAGTATAATTCATTAACTTAATATTTTAAATTTTCAAAGTTGAAATTGTACTCACAATGGTACTAAGGATTCCACCTTACTTCCTACAAACCTGAGCAATTCTCCTGTTTTTCCACTTCAATCCCTGGCTCAGTTAATACTTTTTAGGAGTCTGTAATTATAAAAAGCATTTTAAGAAAAATGTTTCATCAAAACATTTTTAAAACATTTATTAAGATGTTTTATTAAAACGTTTTCGTCTTTTCTAACAGGAAACAGGTCTTTTCTAAGGATGCAATATTTGCTTCCCTACATTTAGTAACCACTTCACCAGGGTCTATCATTTTTTTTCAGTCCCTGCTTTAAAAGCTCCAAACAATAGTTGATAATGGAAATGGCAATTTTTCTTTTAGAGTAGCATAAATTATCAGTTGCCACCTCCTTCGCAGTGATTCAGGTGTTACTGAAACATATCATATAATATAATGATCTGATTTGACACCACTCCGAGGATGGAAGGATCTCCTTGGATCCACTCCTATTCAGCCTCAGTCCACGCCCTTATGCCTCTTGGGCCCCAGTTTCATTATGTTAAAATAGAAAAACTAATCTTGTCTTCTACTTCCATCTTAAAGTTACTAGGAAGGTTAGGTGTGCTCAAAGCGTACCTTATTCATGTCTGTGCCCCACCAGGCCCAGTCCACTGAGCATTTAATGAATGCTTGAAGATGCCATGGAGGAAGGGAATCCACCCAAGCCACTAAAAATAAACCACGCATCTGCAAACCCCAGCTCCTCAGCCTTCCTACCCGCCACGAAACTTGCACTACCATCTGGAAACAGTGCTTGTGTTTGTGTGTCAGGAGAAGAAAGGTGGGGGAAAAAAATTCAAGAACATGCATGTAAAAATCAACTTGATTTAAAGGTTTTTGAAAGGGTTAAATATGAACTTTTATTCATTCGCGTTTTAATTTCAAAATAGGAATAAAGTTATTCAGTAACAACTATACACAATGAAATAAACTTCAGTTTATTATTAAGGCCACTTAAGGAAGAGGCAAAGATCTACCTCATTTGCTAAAATGGCTTTTTCAAATGCCTACCTTGACATTTAAAATAGTAACAAATGTTTAAGGCCAGGCGCAGAGGCTCACGCCTGTAATCCCAGCAATTTGGGAGGCTGAAGTGGGAGGACCGTGTGAGGCCAGGAATTCAAGATCAGCCTGGGCAACACAGAGAGACCCCATATCTACAAACAACAATAATAAATAAATAAAATATATGTTTGCATGGCCTGAAACTGTTACAAAAAGTAGGGACAGGGCAAATTTTATTTCTTAACTTGGAAGGGTGGGCATTCTTAAAATCACTTTTTTTCCTAACCTTCAATAGGGGAATGTGAGACAACCCCATACTTTGGTACTTTGGAAGGGACATGGGCCCTGGTACCCTTCATTTTATTTAAAAAGCAAACAAACAAAAATATAATGGGGCATTAAGACAACCGTCTTGCTGGCTATCAAGCATATCACTTCCAAAAACTCATTGACCGTTGCCTTATCGATTCCACAGGCAAAAATTGGGGGAGCCCATGGCCCAGAGAAATTTAGCCAAGTGTTGGGAATCCTTGCATCTCTTTTCATCCATTCTCCCCCTCCAGAATTGTTATAAAGTGTAGGTTTATCATATCTCTCTTCTAAAAAACGGTGTACAGTGTCACAATACTTGCCTCCTCCACGATCGTCATCAACAGCACCATCATCCTCGCAGCCCAGCCCGCCTGTCTTCCCGAGTCTCCTCCTGACCCGAAGCCACGCCCGGCTCTGCCCCGTGCTCCAAACACACCATTCACTCCAACATCTCTGCCTCTGTCTGTTCCATGACGCTTCTGCCCACTCCTTCTGCAAAGCTGGGGTTACTGTCACCTTCGAGCTCTAACAGCTGTTCTCAACCCTGGTTGCATTAGACACACCCGAGGAGCTTTTAAAACATGTCACTACCCTGGCCCCTCCACCCTCTACCCCTAGAGTCTGATTTAATGGGCCGTTTGAAACGGGTGGCCAGGAACGAGAGCTCCTTGTCTGAACCTTTCCGTGGCCCTCCTCTTCTCTACGTAAGAGGAAGCCTTCCTTTCACACGGGTTTCTGGAGCTTTCTCTACATGCTTCCACCTATCAGGTTTCGGGGTTGGCTAACACTCATCTTAGACCTAAGATCTCCTGGCAATGGACCGTTACTTTTTACCCCATGTCTTTGCACCCTGTGTGAGGATCACCTGGAGCACTTTTCCCAACACACACCCGACCTCCGGAGAGTCTCCGTGGAAGCTCGGGGGTCGGTAGGTTCGGGAACAGACGGGCAGGATGGATGAGGTTCTCCTTGTGGGGATGAGTTCTCAGGTGACTCCGACCATCAGCCTCCAACGTGTCCCCCCCTCCCCAACCCGCTGCTCCGCAGACAGGTGTGGCTCCTTCCTGTCTCCTTTGGAGTTCGTTGTGTCACCAAGTCACATCATTCCTTCCTCTACCACGTTCCCTGGTGGCACACGCATTTATTTCCCCTCTTGTGTGGCTGGGGCACCGTAGGAATCATCCCTCAAGCTGCTGCTGTCGCGTGCCTTCTCAGGAACCTACATGGGCTTCTAATTGCCTCTTGAGTTAAATTAAAACTATGCATGGGCTTTGAGGTTTTCCACTAATTTATCTAAGAGTCTTCTCTTCCCACCCATCGGGTCCATTGTCTCTTCGGCTCAGCAAAATACCATCTTGCCTCCTGCCTCTATAGTTCTCCACGTTCCACGTGAAAAAAGACTGAGTCCCCCCCTTCCACCAAACCATACCATGGTTTCCTTAAGTAGGGAACAAAACAAAATTTGTTTAGAAATCCCTGCAGAAGACTCTGTCTGCAAAGCCTTTTCTCACCCCTTCCCAAGCTGGTTTTTTTTTAAGCATTGAGTATCCGTCTTTGTTATTTTTCTTGCTGTATTTTGCTTTTCATTTTTCGTTTGTCGGAACCAAAAATGGATTTGAAACAGAAAGATTGTACTAGCCATTGTGCTCGGTCGGTGAGCCTCATTGTTCCTATCTCTGAAATGGAGACAGTCGGGAGGGCGGTCCCCTGCCGTGGCACCCACCTGCCTTCCGTGTCTCAGGATCGCAGGAGATGAAGCACGTGGAATTTGCTTTGTGAGTTCTAAACTGCCTTGCAGATGCAAGACAGTTATAATTATTGTGATTATCTTCTGCCACCCAACTGCACTTCAATAGTTCTACCCACAGCTTTATACCAATGAAATCCTTCCTCGGAAGCATTTTAAGCTGTTTTGCAAGGATGAAGATACAAAGTGTTTATGCTCTACCTTCATTCCATTATTACTCTAATGGTATTTACTTGGTTTCATGTTTCCAACACGCTCTAAGTTATTTGCAAGTTCTTTATATGTCCTTTCTCAAATAAGTTTAAAAGTCAGCAGCTGGGACACATGGAGCCACAACAAGGCACGGAGACCAGGGGCTTGAAGGAGTAAGAATCCAGAGTATGGCTCCGTTCCTTCTCCCTGGGGTCTTTCTCACCAGCTGTTCTGCTCCTGAAGCAACTTGGGAGCCCCCAGAGAAAAACGCCACATGCAGCAGCCAGCCTCCCACCCCCACGGCTCCTCCCGCTCTGGCTCCTCCCGCTCTGCCCAAGCAAGTCAGAATAATATCTGGGGTTGGCAGAGCAGCGTCTTTCCTGGCAGCTCACAGCGCCAAGGCATCCCCTCGTCAATGCACACAGCTCTCCTGTGGAGTGGGTGGGTGGCAAGTAACTGCGAGTCCTTTTCTTCTGTGCCTACCAACGAGCCCCAGCTTTCAATCGCTCGCACCAATGAGTGAGCCGGTTTGGTTATAAGATTATGAGCCGCCCATCACCCCCCATTAGCACTATTAAAGCAGCCATTGTCCTTCTTAAAATCTGTGCAGCCAAGTGTGTGCAGAGTTAAAAAAAAAGAACATAAAGACGGTCCCGGATGGTCTGCACGGGAGACCGGACATTGCATACGATTTCCTTTGTCTGGCTTTGGAAAACTCCCATAGGACAAATAGGATTAAATGGGGCCCTTTTCTTTCTCTGCAGGATCCTAGGCCTGCCCCCTTTCACGACCCCTTGTCCCACACACGGCCCCTGGATCTCTGTCCTGCCGTCATGGTGGACGTCCAGAGATCCCTCTCTGTCCCCCTTGTCCTCGGCCCCACCATGGTGAGAAGAGAGGGCGAGCAAGCCAAGGTCAAGCTGTTGAATTAGGGGCACCCCTAGGCTCTGCACTTCTGCACCCGCGCTGGTCCTCCTAGGGTTTCTGCTGTGACATCTCATCTGGGCCACAGTCACAGCAATGCCACAGGCTGCGGACCTTTTCTGGACCCTCCATCACAACTGCTTTGTCCCGGGTTCCCCTCTGCTACATAACTAGATTTACAAATGGACACTTTTTTAAGTGCATCACACAGGAGACTAGAAAGGAAGGCGGGACCTAGAATCTGTTAAGTCCTTACTCTGTGCCAAGCACGGTGTCAGGTATGGTTCATACATACATACACTCCAACATCGTTTAATTGTCACAATAGCCCACAAAGAAGGTATAAATATCCCTGTTTTGTGTTTCGTTCACCAAAATTCCTGCAGCTTAGCACATGAAGGTCTAGTGTCCCCTTGGGGCACACGACCATCATGCTGCTGCTCACCACCCAGTCCATGGACGTGCCACCATTTTGCAGCTGCTCTGTCTGGACCCAGTGGTCCCAGTCACCACAGCAAAGGAAGAAAGTCTGGCGGGTCACACGTGGGCTTTGCCTGGCCTTGGCAGAATGGCTGTGCTCGGGTTCCACTGGGTAGAATATGCACATGGCCCCACGTAACTCACTGCAAGGGGACAGGGAAAGTTGTAAAAGCAACTGGACTGTTCCGTGAGTGGCTGGGGCCGTGCTAGGGTCGGGGAAACGCAGAGGTTAATGTGACATCTGTATCCTTCGAACACGCACCTCACTTTTTCAGTGACTGTGCTAACCCCAGTGCGTGACATTGCCACACCTGATTCACCTGGGCCTCTATTTGGGGCGTTTAAACGGGCTTCCATCAATTCCCGTTGTTTGTTCAGGACACCCAAAGGGTGGGGGCCAAGAGCATGTTTACAGGTTCAGAGGGGAGGTCGAACACATTCCCAAATAATATTCCTTTTAATAAAAGGCAGATTTTGATGAACGGAATAAGAAAAAACGACCGAGCGCTTCGGGACTGCAGAGGAAACATTCATTTCCTGTCAAGGGGCCAGGAAAGGACTTTGGGGGGATTTATACATTTCAGTTGGGATTTAGAGATTGATTAGTATTTCCCAACAGGTTCAGGAAAGGAGGGGCAGGGGCCCCCAGGCAGGAGCACTCAGGAGGTGCTCAGGGCACAGCTGGCAGCCCCAGCATGGCTCAGGCGTGGGTGTGGCAGGGGAAGGTAGGAGAGAGGAAGCCAGAAAACACGTGGGCTTCAGACAGAACAGGAGGGCTGTGGGCACCATGCTTGGGAGAGAGAATGTTCTGGGGAGGTGGAAGCCACCCACGGAGGGGCTTTGAGCATGGGATGCCATGGTGGGATCTATTCTAGACTCTTCCTAGAGATGGCAGAAATCAGAGTATTAACTGATGGGTTTTTTTTTTTCTCTTCCTCCCTTTGGGAATTCCTAGTGTTCATGAACATATTTATTTTCCTTTTATCCTGGGGTTTGTAATCAAACATGAATTTAATCTGCCTAAACACACACATCACAGAAGCAAAGTTTGTATTTTATCCAAAGACGCCTGTAATCAGACATTCACACTCCCTCAGCTTTTGGGGTATTGCTTTTTTTTTCCTCTTTGAAATAAACTTTCTTGCAAAATACTGCAACTGCAGGATGGCGATCAGGGAAAAGAGCCCAGCCCCACACTGTAGTTTGGTTCTGTTATATGTCGAGTTTGAATTGTGCCAGATTTGAAGCCCAGGCTATGACTAAGGTCCAGCTTACCATTGATTTGCTGTGTGCTTTGGCCAAGTCACTTAACCTCTCTGTGCTTGAGTTTCTTGATTTGGTAGGGAACAGTACTTATGATCTGTTCCTTCCTTGAGGAAATATTGATCAAGTACCTCCTACAGACCAGGAAATAGACCAATCATAGGTGACCTTAATAAAAGCATTTTATCTACTTGCCAAGAAAAGAGGCAGGGAAGGAAATGAATGAGCATGAGTTGCATGCCTATTCTGTGCCAGGACAGCTGCTTGAGGCTTCACACGTGCCTGTCAATGCTAATGTGACTCCTAAGAGGCAAAGATGTTCCCCACTGAACAATGAAGAAGCCAAGGAACATGCACGGTGATTTGCACGATGGTATTTAGCTGTTCCGCGGCACAGCCAAGCTGGGAATTGAGCACGCTGTCGACGTGAAGGCCCGTGCCATTCTACCCCACCATGGTACAAGGTGCCAAGAAACTTGCATTTGCGCACAGTGTTTTCCTTCTAAAACCCTCAAAGCTATCCCTAGGCCTCTTGGTATCCATGTGAAGTAAGACAGAACCATTTCCTGGCCTTCATGACATACTTTTCTGGATCCCATTCAGCTGTGAATGGATCAGTCCCCACAGTTTTGGGCTCCAGGCCACCTCCCAGCCCTCGGTGCCTCTCGCCCCCCTGCAGACGGGCTGCTTCCACTGGCATCTCTGGAGGCGTCCCTGGAATCACCATTTGGTCCCTCCCCCTTAATTGTTCACAATTACCCAAGTTCCCAGTCCTGCAATAAGCAAAGAAAGGGTGGTATTTTCTAAGACATATGTGTTTAGTGTCGCTGGCAGATTTGTAAACTTATTAGTGCCTCTGCACACCATATAATTAAGATCAAATTATCCAAGAGTTTAAGATAGTGCCTGCTGCTATTGTACTGCTGAAAATGCTAAGGAAAAAATATTTGCTTTTTTTACATATACAGCTCAGCCCACCTTTCACTGATATTCCCACTCTCACAGGGCTGGGGGCAGCGGGTTTGCTCGGACTGATGAGGAGGGCTCATCTGCTGGGACACTTGTTTTGGGGGATGTTGCCACCAATGTTGGAAACATCAGAGGGGAGGGAGCATTTCAGGACACATGTTGTTGCACCCCCTAGAAGGGGCCTGGGGTGCTGGCAGGTCAGTAGACAGGCAGCTGGAAGGGGAATGGGTCCCTTGTCTTAGTGAGACTGGAACGAAAACAGCTCGAGGCTGGTGCTTCCGGAGGAGGATGCTGGACAGCGGTGGCAGTGATTGATACCTGGCGCCACGAATAAGCAAGTGAGTGCAGGGACGCACGTGCTGTGGGGGCCTGCAGAGGACCGTGGGGCAGAGAAGGGGTGGTCCAGGCATGTCCTGGACAGGGTCCTACGAACAGCCCACGGTTAGACTCTGTTCAGGGCTCTGAGTTTAGTATGCTTGTCCCTGTCCCTTGGGGGGCTGGAAATCTAAAGGGGGTTGATGGGGGTGGACAGAAAGGTCAGGAGGATATGCAGTGTGGTGGTGACAAGCGCCTGCAGGCAAGGGGTGCTCAGGGTGACGGGGTGGGGATGAGCGGGGTAGAAGGTGGAGAAGAACAAGAAAGGCTTCCAGGCCAGGAGCCCAAGAGGATCTTGAAGACAACTGGGGGTAGCCAGACCCGGGGGCAGGGAAGGGCCTCCGGGGAGAAGGGACAGCACAGCAAAGCCTCAGTGGCAGGAGAGAGAGGCCCGGCGAGTAGGTCTGCTCGGTTCGAGGGAGCATGGCCGGATTTCAGGGCAGGAGGGATTCCAAAGGCCTGATGTGACCCTGCCAAGCAAAGGTAGAAATGCTAACTGACCTTAAGCAGGAGAGAAATATGATCAGATTTCTACTGAAAAAACACAAGTCCTCTGGTTGCAACGGAGAGGCTGAGAGGGGAGCTGGGGCCGGGATCAGCGGGACAGGGGTACTGTGAGTGTGGCGCGTGGGCCAGCGGCAGCGGCTTGTCAGAAATGCGCATGCTCAGGCCCGTCCCAGACCTGCGGACTCAGACACACTGTGGTGGGGGACGGTGCTGGGATCTGCGTCTGACAAGCCCCCCAGGCGATGGCAGTGCTCCCTCGGGGTCTAAAGGAGGCCGCTGCAGGAAGCCAGGTGAACAAAGACCACGCAGGTGGACAAGAAGGAAGACAAGGGCGCAAGAACGTAGGAAAGGTGAGAGGACAGGAAGACATTTGCATGGAATCCCTTTGCACCTCTCATAACATTTTCCCACTTTATACCATCTCCCTCTGCGTTTTGTGTCCCTGGGGTCCTGGGGGCAGAGATCTTACTTTCCTCCGTGTTCTCATAGCCCCCTGCATGGTCCTGCGAACTCACGGGGGGCTCAGGTGAACGATATTTCCCTGTTACCTGTCACGACTGGTGCAGGGACCCAGGGGTGAGACTGGATCCGAGAGGGCCCTCAAGGGTCCCCAGCAGCCCCAGCTGCAGGGGCTGCGAGACACAGCTGTGACACAGCACCCCAGACCTGCCAGGACAGGGAGGGAGAGAAGTGAAAAGAAAACGGAGGCTGGGGAAGGACGCAGAGGCCAATGGAGAGGCCGGGAGGTGTCAGGAAGGGAGAAGACGGGGGCATCACCTCCCCTCTGTCCTCCAATCCCAGCACCCCAGCACCCCCAGCTCTGGCGGGAGCTGTTCCCGCCACCCCTGGTGTTCACAGGCCATCCTGGGTCCGAGGGGCTGTCCCCACACCTGCCACCTGCAGGGGTGCTGTGTGCCACGGCCCGGGGCCAGCCAGGTGGAGCCGCCTCCCCTCCCGCGTCCTCTGCCGGGCACGCACAGCCTGTGCCTGCGAAGCCGCCTGCGCGGTGCTTTCGGCAGACGTTATGCCGTCATGATCAGGGGCCTGGGCTCGGAGTTCCGGGTTCACATCCTTCCTCTGCCGCCCACGGGCCCTGGAATAGCGCCTGGCGAGCGGCCGCGGGATGAACGAGCGGGTCGGTGCAGGGCTGAGCGCTCGCGGGAACCCTGCGCGGTGGATCCCTCCGAGCGCAGCCTCCTCCCTGCGAGGTGGGATAATAATAGCGTCTGCCCCGCGGAGGTGCCGGCAGCGCCAACCAGCGCGACGTCAAATGCTCATCTGGGCCGTTCCTGGGGGCGGAAACGGCTCCCCGCACAAGAGGTGGCAGCGTCCCCACCGCCCACTGCAGCGTCGCCTCTCCGTGGGGTGCCAGAGCCACCTTCCTCAGAACCATCTGGAACAGGGCTGAGTACTTACAGCTGTCAAAAAGGGAGCCGTCTTGGCCGGACTCCAGGCCTCCTGCAAAGGACCTTTTAGGCGGGAATCCTAGGACCTTGCATTTCTGCCAGCTCCGCAGGTGACTGTCCACCCACGCTAACGCCCTGGAGAGCTGCGTAAAGGTTTTAGTTTGTAAATAAAACATGGAATCAACACATAAGTGCAACCGTCCACGGTTGAAGACATGGGAGGGAGGCTTCGGGGTGGAAGGTGGACCCTCTGCAGCGGGATGTTCCGTGTCATGAGAGACCCCAGTTCTGCGAGGGAGCAGCAGGTGCACCAGCTCACACGGGCGCCAGAGCTCCCCTGGGAGACGAACTCGGGTAAGCCTCCTGGTGTCCACAGGGCGTGGATTAGCCTTGCTAAGGCCAAAAAATAAGTGGCTGAACCGTTCTGCGTTTAACGCGAATCAGGGAGACGGATAATGAGAAGACATGAAGGGGTGGGAACACAGAGAGCGAGGCCGAAGCCCAGGTTCGGAAACTACGCGGGGACTTTTGGGCAACAGGACCACATACACTGTCTGCGTCGCTGCCATGGAAAATCCACGTCTTCCCAAACCCACAGGCAAGGTCTCTGTACCGGCCACACTAAGTGCAAGCACATCGGTATCCTTTCCCCCTGCAAAGGAGTAAGAAAACAGCTACAGCCTCCCTTCAGGGTTTATTCATTTCCCCTCCTCTTCTCCCCCGGCCTCCAGATTAGCAAAGCTGCTGTCTGAGTTCAGAGATGCTGGTCAAATCCATCCCTGCTTCTCCACTCCCATCGCCATTTCTCTAGTTCAGAAACGAGCCACTGATTGATTGCTTCCTAACTAGACTCTTCCCGCATTCTCTCCTAATCCTAGCCACACCCCAGCCCTCACGCTGCTGCCAAAGTTCGCCCTCCAGTGAAGCTTTAATCGTCAGAGACAGCAAAGCATGGGGACAGCGTGCGTGAGCCACCTCGGAAGATCCTCCAGCCCTAGCAAGGCTGCGGATGACTCAGCCCTGCTGACGTCTGGACCACAGTTGCACGAGAGACTCCCACATCCGTCCCAATACCACCTGGGCAAACTGCTCCCAAACGCTCAACCCACAAAAAGTGGTGTGATACATTAACACATTAACTGCCACGTGAGTTGTATTTAACTCATGCCCGTTTTGAGCCCGGGGCCTCATGAAGCATATGTAACTCACATGTCTCTTTACCTTGGGAGCCACGTGGTGTGCAGGTGACTCTCGCTGCCATGCTGTAGCATACGTTACGTGATGGGTGGCCCCTGGGGGGAACCTGCAGTTGGTTTGTGAAAATCTTACTTGTTGATGTTCTTATTGTTACAATTAATATTGACAATTTAATTACCTATAACACACACAGAAAACAAAAAATAATAAATTTTTCATTGAATTAGAAAGGATCATTTTGGTTTCAAAGTTTTTAATTCTACTTTTGTAATAAAACACCATGGCCCCAAGGAAAAAATCATTTTCTAGTGTGGCAGTCAGTGTGTTAAGGTTTCAACCATTGCTTGAAGCTGCTAAGTTTTGGAGTAATTTACTAAGCAGTAATACACAACCAATACAGGCAAAGACATACATATTTTTAAAAACTCCTAGATTTGGATACACAGCCATGGTTGAGAGCCTTGGGTGTAGCGTTTTGTTACCATCCCTGTATAGCTGCCATTTTGTGTTAGTGACATTCCTTGCAGGTCTTCACTGCTCAGAATAGTGTTCTGTTCATTTGGGGATCTTGGGTGTCCAGAAGAGTCCCTGGCACAGAGTGAGTAGTCCATAAATATCTGTTGAATTGGAATGACCCTCCCAGTAAACACACAGAGTAGGACGTACTGTTGCCACCAACCGGATAGACCCGTTCAGCATATCTTTTCAATCCAATATATTTTTTAAAAGTCTACTTTGAGCCAAACACTGGACTCATGCTAGCATTGCAAACAAGAGGAGGGTCAGTCCCTGTAGCCAGGTACTCAGTCAAGCAGGGAAGACATCAGACATCAGAGACACTGGGGAGCACATGCCGATGTTGGTGGGAGAGCCTCAGATGAAGTGATCACTTCAACTTGGGAGGGTCTGAGATGTTTCCAGGAGTAAGCAATGCTTGAGCCACGTCCCAAAGAGTGACTGGGAGTTTGTCAGGTGGACAAGGAGGTAAAAGGTATTTGGGGAAGGTAGAAGAACCATGCGCATCAGGAGAGCAGCTTGAAACCAAGGGGGAGAATGGCAGGAGGGGGAGAGATCCAGGCCGTGCCAAGCAGGTTGGCTGCAGCCCCCGGGGAATGGGAACCCATCAAAGGATGAAGCAGAAGTGTAGCACGACAGTTTGCAGTTTCAGAGACACCTCTGGTTGCGGTGTGGACGATGGATTATAAGGCATCACTGAGGATTGCAGAACCACCTGGGGAAGGTGAGGGTATTGCAATGGCACAGGGAGGAGAAGGTAAGTGCTGACGGCCAACCCAGGAGGGAAGGGGAGGAGGGCACAGGTGTGAACAGGATGCGCCTGCAGGTAGAGAATAAAGTAGGACAGGCATCGGAAGCTTCTCCAGGTTGGGAGAAAGAAGGTGAGTAAGAGGTATAGCATACAAGTAATGTTTTCTTTTAAAAGTTTCCTCCTTGGAGCCAGAAAAAAAAAAGTGGAGAAGCAAAGAGGAGGGGCTGGATTCATGAGGCAACACGGCACGCATGTTAGTGTCACTTGGGAGCTGCAGCCAGCTCACAACTTCCATCTATTATCTTGGGTGAAAAGACATTTCCAGCAGAAAAGAATGATCTTGAAACATGGGTGTGAAATAAATGAGCACATGAAACCATGTTGTCCAACTCCCCCAGCAGAATGTTTTCCTTCGATAGCAGCCTTCGGGGGGACACTGCCAGCAGCCTGCAGCCCCGCAAGTGTCTGTGCTTCTGTCACTGTGATTTGCAGCGGGAAAGAAAGCCCCGCTTAGCTAAGAAATGCATCTGAAACTCTGTGGCTCGCAGGTGCTTGAGAGCACTGAACAGATGTCTGTCTGATGCACCGAAAGTCCTGGATGTATATTGGAAGGTATATATGCTCCTGTTCCCTGCTGCTGTGGTGCAGAGAATATTCCAGATACGCACCAAGGGGCTTTGTGCATCTTCCTGGCTCACTTCTCTCTCACAGGACATGGAGCCCACGTTGGTGGCTGCTCAGAGATCTCTGCTATTATCATTTGGAAGGATCTTGCTGAGCTCATCTGCAAGTAAGACTGGACCTAGCTAATGGAGGATTTCCGTACGGCTTCCGATGTTCTCCAGCCGCATGAGCTTTGTGTTTGCTGGTGTTAATCCTGCATCCTGGGCCCCCTTCCCACCTGTACCCTTCTTATAGGTTCTGGGGCACCAACCTGTCACCTCTCAGGTGCCATCTCTACCCAGCCCACCCGTCCTTCTGATAAGGCCCTGGTGCACCTACTGGATGCCTGGCTGTCTTTGGGTTCATTTCCAAGTTGACTCTCCTCAGTCCCGGATCCCACCCGCTCCCCGTTCTGGCGAGTAGCTGATGTCTCGGTCCACTCAGGCTGCTGTAACAAAACGCCAGAGACGGTGGCTTAGCAACAACAACAGTTTCTTTCTCACAGTTTGGAAGCTGGGAAGTCCAAGATCAAGGAACTGGCGAATTCGGTTTCTGTCTGTTTCCTGGTCCACTGATGGCATCTTCTCCCCACGTCCTCACAAGGTGGAAGGGAGAACTCTGGTCTCTTCAGCTCCTTATAAGGCACTAGTTCCATTCTCGAGGGCTCCACCTTCGTGACCTAATGTCCCACGCTGTCCGCTGGCAACTCCAACTCTACACAATCAGAAGCGAACAGCCTTCTCCTGGCACCACGAACCTCCCACTTTGCCCACCCCTGAGAGTGGCTGTCAGCCTGAGGCCCTGACATAGTCCCTGGCACAACACCTGCCCAATACCCTTGTCCATCCAGAGCCTTCCGCCTGGGCTCCCAGGCGGATCTCCTTGTCATTGTCTCTCCTGGGCTGTATTACTTGGCTCGTGCCACCATAACAAAATACCACTCACTGGGTGGCTTAAACAATAGACATTTATTTCCCCACATTCCTGCAGGCTGGAAGTCCAAGGTCGAGGTGTCAGCAGGGCTCAGGAGTGAGGCAGCTCTGCTATTATACTTGCAAGCTGTGTTGCTGTGATCAGTCTACTTGACCTCTCTGAGCTAGTTCTATAATCGGTAAAATTGGAATCATATTCCTAATTTACAGGACGTTGTAAGGATGAGATAATGCACACAAAAGGTTAGCACAATGCTTTGTACGTAATAAACAATGTAAGTGATTATTAATTTGTAAAGTATCTGAGCTTTCTATTTTCACATTGTCCACCAGAGGGCGCCAAACACCAGCCTGAAACTTGAAAAAGCTGTTGGGTTTTTTTTTTTCCCCAAACTCATGCTCTCAAAATCCTAAGCATTGATGTCTGAGAAAAAGGACCCAGCAGACTTTCTATCAGCCTCGAGAAGTCTTATACCTAAAATTAAAACGCTCAACTTCAAGACTGTTAGTTAAAATTAAAACAATTCCTACAGATGCGTAGGCTGTATAGCTTAACAGTGCTGGTGGTCACCTTAACCCAGCGGCAGTCAAAGGACAGAGTCGCAAGGCCAGCCTGCCCTGGAGCAGGCGGTAAGGGATGCATCGTTGTAGAGAATTTAAACACAATAATATGACTGACTAAACGTTCGTTTTTTATAATACCATGTGCCAGCAATTCTAAATAGCATCAGTCTTTATGACTGATGCTATTTAGAATTGCTGGCACATGGTATTATAAAAAAATACTGTTCTACAAAAAAAAAAAAAAAACTTTTGTTGTTCAAAGTTTCAAATTATTTCTGCAGGTACAATTGCATTTTAACAATGTATAGGTAAGCTTCAATTTGGTACATTTTCTTATCATTAATAATTGTATTCTTTCTGGAAGTTAATTCAGAGAATTCCCTGTTGTATAGGAGCTGCCACCATGTGGACCCAGCCCCGTACATTTTGTCCCTGTCTGCTCAGGAATGTCACCAGGTTGGGGTTGGCTCCTTGAGTAACAACTGTCTCCAACTCCTAAGTTTAAATAGTAGATTCAAAATAAACCATCACACACCATGAGCGTAACAATGAAGAATTAGACCTGAGTTCTTTTACTTTTGTGGCAAAAACTTGTTCTCATTTGTGTTTAAAATTTCAAATAGTAAAACAGAGGGAGAACTGTGAGATGGATAGTTTTTTTCATTGGCAAAGTACAAATTTAGTTCACATGTGATGTGTTACTGAATTTGAATGATATTAAAATTGAAATGTAATCTTTTTAAAAATTATATATTTTGAAACTACAGACTGAATCAAGAAAACAATGATCGCTACTGATGATTACTTGATTATATTTGTAAAAGTGATTTTGTCGTACAGGGAGGGGAGGGGGATGTGTTAGCAATTATCCACCACAGGTGTCAACTATCCCATGTCTACCTCGGTCTTAAACCCCAGCTAGTTTGCGTTCCACTTCCCTTTCTGGGAGGTGTCCGGCTGTTGACTGCTATTCAGGAAAGAAAGGCAGGCAGCCCTGGCAGGAAACGGGGTCCTGCTTTAGAGACACTGCTGGGAGAGCAGTCAGTGTTGTGCTTCCAGAAGAATCTCAGAGGTGGGTGAATTGGATGGGCCACTCTTAGGCAGCATGCATGCTCCCTCCTGCCTCCTAATCTCTCCAAGGCTAATCTCTTCCCACTCCCGGCCCTTCCCAGCCCTTTTACTTAAGGAGGCCCTGTTTGGAAAGATCTCAGAGCACTTGACAATATCAACTTTGGTCTGCAAGCTGGAGGAAGCTCTGACCCGTGCATCCTAGGGGCTTAGGGAAGGGAAAGCCTTGCTGTGAGTGTGTTCTGGCTGTGAGCATACCCATGATACATGCATGTTATGAAGTCCAGACTTAGGCTTCAAGAATGCGTGAACTACGTTCCCATGGAACTTGGTCAATTATTATCTATTGAGAAACTGACAACTTTGCTAACCCCTCTCATTTGCATTGTTGCAATGTTCCCACCTCCAAATTAGAAGGTGTCAGGGGAAAAGCAGCAACATTCTTTCCTGCCGGCAGAGCCGGTGTCTAGCAGCAGAGTCAGCTCCACCTGGATTTGAGTGCTGGTTTTCCTCACCTGGGGTTTGTAGTTCCTGGGTCCAGCCTTCAGTGACAAGTCAGGTACGAACAACATAGTGGCAACTTGCTGATGAGAACACTGGACAGTTCAGTCTGATTTTTCACAAAAGTGGAAATATTAATACCAGAATGTAACAACTTAGAGTTAGGGTGACCATGTCATTTATCATCCCAACTGGAACACTTTTGAGAGTGAGATGGGGCAGGAGAGGGGTGGGCAGGAATAAGTACTGGGACCACAGGCACAAACCAGGACTGGCCTGGGAAAACTGGGGTGTGTGGTCACCCCAGGTGGAGTCCTCTTGTGGGATATGGCGGTAAGATGCACAGGCCTGCCAGGAGCTATTTGATAAGGATTCAGTGTTTTTCTTGTTCAAGGGAATGAATTTTCATGAGTCTGAAAGATGAAAGAGAAGGCCAACACAGTCTGATTCCACCCATTAGATTAGCCAATTTGGTTTTGACAATTCTGTTAACCTGTTTTACATTTTCTAAGTTTGGGAAAAGTGGATATAGATCTGGTTAGTAAAATTTGTAAATGCCCCAAGTAGCCTTCCCCGATAGCTACAAGAACTTGTTCCAAAAAGTGAGGTGCTGTCGGTGGGGTGGATTGAAGCTGGTCTCCAGGTGGGAACCCCAGACACAGGGCACTAAGGTCTCTGCAGAGTGTGTCCCCCCAGCAAGGGGTGTGTGCAACAAGGCACCCCCAAGAGGCCGTTTCAGGAAAATCAAAGATGGTGAAGATACAAAAAAAAATCTGTCAAGCTGTGAATTTGGACCTGGGTCTTGGAAAAAGCAACAAAAAGTAAACTAAAAGCCAGAGGAAAAGAATTTTTAGGGCAGTGCGACTATTCTGTATGATACAGTCATGATGAACACATGTCAGTATACATTTGTCAAAACCCATAGACTGTACAACACAAAGAGCGAACCCTAATGTGAACTACAGACTTTAGTTTATAATAATGTCTTATTTTTTGTATTTTTAAATTAAGTTTAATTCTTTTCTTGATAGAGTGTCTATGAAAATCTTATCTTTGAAGTATAATTTTATTTTTGAAATTGACAAATAATAATGGTACGTATTCATGGGGTACGTGGTGATGTGACACATATGATGTGTGGTGGTCCCATCGGGGCAATTAGATCCATCATCTCAAACATTTACCCTTTCTTTGTGTAGGGAATGACCAATATCCTCCCTGTAGCTATTTGAAACTATATAATACATTGTTGTTAACTGTAGCCATCCTGCAGTGGTAAAGAACATGAGAATGTATCAGCATTTGTTCATCGATGGTAACAGATGTATCACACTAATGTATTAACAGGATGTAAATACTAGGAAACCGGAGGGGGATATACGTGGGGATTCTGCACTTTCCAGTCAGCTTTTCTGTGAACCTAAAATTGCTGTAATAAATTGCAAATCGCGTCTCAGGAGGGGAACACGGTCAGGGGCCGCCCAGACCCCGCCGCGTGGGCGCCCCCCACCCCACAAACCCGGGGCCGCCGAGCCGCGTGGCCCCCCGCGAATGCCAGCCAGGTCCTGCGCCTTGGGGCTCCAAGGTCACGGAGATTTGCCCCTGCGTTTTCTTCCACGAAGCAGCTTCACCCTGGGGCTTCCACCCCAGCGGTTACTCCCAGCTGTAGGCACCGACCCTCCCATCCCCCCCATCCTCCCACCGGCTGCTCAGAGGGGCCTGGAGGTTCCAGCAGCAACTGTCCTAGCTGTGGCCACGTGACAGCCCCTCCTGGTGTTGGGTGTCCCCTTCCGGAGTCACTCCCCGCCCCTCACTCTTCCGCCCTGGGGCCCCTTCCCCCCACAAAACGACCTGAACGCAAGGCTTCCTCCCAGGCTCTGCTTAGGGGGCCCAGGCTGAGCGCCCAGGCTTGGGTGCATTTAAACGTATGCTTATACGCACGTTCACACCAAACGTTTAGGTGACAACAATCCTTAACTCTTTCAAATTCTCATTTCATAAACATGACTAATCGTATCAGGCATATTAGGCGATGTTTAAAATAGGTCTATTTGCACTATCTTCATTTAGTGTCATAAAGAATGTGTGTGTTTACATGGTCAGGAAGACATAAGCCAAAGCCACATGAGCATGGATTTTTCTCTTTATTTATAAATTTAAATTTTTTTCTTTGGAAAATTTCCAGATACCTAATGACTACTCCCTGATTACCTCAGTTGATAATTAGTTAAAGGTCTCAACTCAATTAGAAATCATAGAAAATGTATTTTAAGTTGACATTAAAGAAAATATAATAACTGTTATTATTAAAAGTTTGTCAGAGAAATATGACACTTTAAAACTTACCCAGACAGTAAAGGTGGAGCGATTCTACAGGTTTACATAATTTGCGGTGTTTCATAGGAGGACATTAGTGGTCACAGCTCTCGTTAATTAAATACACATGTTTACATTGATTGTATTAAATACTTGGTGTTAGCAATGATAACCTAACTGACCATTAAAAGGAATTTAGTTAAGATTGTGGTGGGATAATAATTCCAAAGTCTTATAGAAACCGAAATGTTACATTTATATTGTATTTGTGATAAAATAGGATAAATCAGAGAGAAAATATATAGCTATTTCTTTAACCAAAATGTATAATTTATTAGGAATATTAAGTGAACTTAAAGTGTGGATTTTTATATAATTTTTACTAACTAATATTAAAATTCCTTAAATTTTACTTCAAATTTTAACACAGAAGGGTTTTTTGTAAAGCCATCATCTAACGAGTGATTGTTGGCAATTTGCAGTTCTTTGTTCTTTGTAAAAATCATCAGTAGAAATCTTGTTAAAGTTGCATTTTTTTCTTTTTCTGATCCAAAAGCTTTTTGGAGAGAGATATAACTTAATACTAGAAAACAGAAATACTTTTTACACATACATTAATGACTTATTTATAGCATGGTTTTAGACTTATTTATACTAATTAGGGTAATATATACCTTTTTAAACCATCTAACCATTTTTAAAAATATAGATGTTAAGTATATTCACATTATTTTGAAAAATATATACTTTTTGATGAATATTTTCATAACTGAATTAACTAAAAAAGTCTTCCCATTTGAAAATCTTTTTTTCCAAGAAGGAAACTATTGGATGTTTCAGTTTTCAGAAGATCAATTTCTTTAAACTATTTGAAATACCTACACGTGTGGTTACAGTATACAAAGGCTGTTAGCAAGTATCCAGCCATGTAATACGTTCTCATTATATTAACAATGGCTGGATACTTCCTGGACAGCCCTTGTATAATTTGCAGCTTGGCTCATTCAGGCAAATTTCACATTTTATTTCTCTTGGGCTGGAGAGTTTTTCCTAAAGGGCCACACATTTAAAACATTATGTGTTTTGGCATAATTTCTTAAACTTTTTTGCACTTTGGGGAGTCTCAGTTTCTTTATTTTATTCATTAATGTTCTTTGTAATTTCTAGAAACCATGAAAACAGGAGCTGTATTGAATTTGAAAGACTTTCCAACTGTGTTTGCTAATTCCCTTGGGAGACAGGCTATTCCCAACTATTTGCATTTCTGCACCATTTTGCTAGCTGTACTAGGGATGTAATTAGTCCACACATCTGGTATCCCATGGATTGGCTAGTGTTAGAGGTTTCACAAATTAATACAAACATTTTTTTTAATTGAAGAGCTTTAAATTAGTTTAAAAATAGCTCTCAAAATAAAATAAAAATGCTGTTCAGGACGAGCATTTGTATATTGCAACTTGTACTTTCACTAAAGGTGGGCTTCAGATGGGGAAGTGAGAATTCACAACAGGGGCCCATCTGGGTGAGAGCTCTTTGAGAAAGGGGGATGTTGGATCAGTCTGATTTCCTGACATGATGGGGGCGGGGGGGGGGGGGGGGGGGGAGGTTGGGGGAATTCCCCTCCAGCAGCATGGAGAAGGGGCCTGGGGGTAGCTGTAGGTGGAACAGAAGTTCCTGATGTGACTTAAGGCAACCACTGAACATTGGGCATTTTTACATCCTCAGATTCAATGTATTATTTTGATCATGTCAACTGATTCCTGTGAAGGCCATGGCAAGTTTGGGCTAACTAGTACACTAGTTCCATTTGTCTAGTTAGTTTTAAGAATCTTTTTCATAATACATGACATATAAAACTCAAGGCTTTCTTTGGTAAAAACTTGTGTTTTCTTAGAACTAGAACTACCTACCCATAATGTAAACACATACAAAGAGATCTGAAAATTCAGCTCCTCAGTCTCTCTAGACACATTTTAGTTGTTCAATATCCACATAGAGCTAGTGGTTACCATATTGGCTTCAAAGGGGTGTGTGTCATGGTCTATTAAAAAGAAAGGAAGAATTGAAAATAACAGTATCTATCACATTTAACATTGTGTACAAAGCTTTGCTTAAACAGTGTGGAGAAAGAAGAAATGTGAAGCCGGGGAGGTGTGATTAAGAGTTGAGAGCAGGCTGATGTTGTTGCTTCACTATTTCACTGGATGCAGACCCTGAGTAGGGACAATGACAATAAAATAAACCCCAACAGTAATCACTGAATTAGCATTGTTGACATTCCCACCTAGTTAGTTTTCCTACTTTTTAATTAGGCCTTTATTTTAGATGTGTCTCTGTATTTTAATTATATCCAATTATATGTAATTGCATATTCTTAGTTCATTTCATTATGGCTATGAGCAGAAAAGCACTTTGCCAAAAGAGTGTGCTGACTTTCCAAGTATTCTCTTTACTCTTCTTTCCAGCTGCCAGTGTGTCCAGGGGAAATTAAATTCATACATGCATGTTTCCCACACTCAACAGGCTCCCTGTAGTGCAAATTCTTGGGCACTGCTCCTATTGAGAGATGGGGTCTATGTCATCTTGAAATTGGGTGGGCTTTTGTGACTGTTTAGATCAACAGAGCATGGTGGAAACGACGTTATGTGGCATCTGAGTCTAAGTCGTGCAAGGTGACACAGCTTCCACTGTGCTCTCAGGAACAGTCACTCTTGACACCTTCATCTGCCCTGTGTGCAGCCTAACTGCCCTGAGGCCACCACACTAGCAGGACGACTAAACCACCTATTACTCTTGAGGGCAGGGGCCGAATCAAATCTATTGTTTCCATTCCCCACAGTGCTAGCGGTGACCAGGTAGGCACTTAGTAAAAGCTAGTTGACTAACTGGCAGAATAACATCTAGATGATTATATATCAATGCCATTTGTTATCTCAATAGAGTCACAGAGTGATTATATAATAACATCTGTAAGGTGTTGAGTGTTTTATATGTATTATAAATACCCTCATCTTCTTTGGATTATTCGAATCCTCTGAGACCTTTATGGCCAGGCAGTTTGGACAATAATGTGTTTGACTACAGCTTCCCTGAATTATTTTAATAGAATGGAAGCCTATCCCATTACCGTTGAACTCCACTGCCATCTACTGTTCATATAGTGAAGTAACATTGTGCTGTCCACCACGTCCCAAACTCTATTCTTCACTATTGAATTTTTGGTTTCCTCAGGTCTCAGGGCTTTCCATGCTTTGAGCATCAACCCAGAGTAAATGTAATTTTCTCCATTATAATGAAACTTTATAATAGTTTTCATTATAGCAATCCAGCATGATATTGACAATCTTCTATCATGGGCAAAAAGAGTTTATGGCTTTATGGAATAGTAAACATTTCTTATTTAATGACACCATGGTCTTTTTATAGACTCTCCCTGCCCCTAAGAAACTAAAAGAAAAGGGCAATGGAATTACTGAAGAATTTCTCCCCATCTCTAGCAGATATCCCTAAATTGGACATCTATCTTGGCCACACTCCATTCAGAGTGTAAACCTTACTCATCCTTCAAAGGATGCCTTCTCCTTTGAAGAGAGAACCTTCCCTGATTCTTTACTCTGGAATTAAAGTCTCCTACAATTGGCAATTGTCATAATGAACCACGTGAGGGAAGAAAAAGATAAAAATTCCAGTTCAAAAAGTACCTTTATAAATCGTTTCCTCTCCTTCCCTTCTTTTTTGGTTCCTGTTTTTCTTTTGCAGACAAATAAGCTAAACTGGGCTCTCCACTGTGACAACATTATGAAGCGTTTTAAAAAGGGAACACTTAAGAAGGGACAAGGAGAAAAAAAAAAAAACATGGACAAGTGTTGGGTGATGTGAAGTCGTGCAATTTACTTTGTGAATACTGTGAGATTTTGGCCAACTCATTGTTCTTAGGTACTAAATGGTGAAGATTTCAAAGGTTAATGAAGTAACAGCAGACCAAAAACCGTATTTCCCGTCTATTTCCTATTTTAGAATTAAAAAAATGTCAGTTTCAGGGAGGGGCGTGGGAGAGGAACAAGGAAAGAGAAATTATTTGGATAAATTTCTGGGATAATTGACGTGTCTGGGAGTAGTTCAGCTGGGTTGTACCCAATGGGGAGCCTGGGCGGTGGTGACCAAGGCACCAATGTCTTGGACTTCATAGATGCGGGTGGAAGTTCAGGCGCTGTTACAGATTAACTGGGTGGCCTCTAGCCAGTCACTTGGGTGTCCCTATAGGAGAAGATTAATCACTTCCTCTTCTGTGCACTGTATCTACATCTACCTAGGTCCCTCTCACGCGTCTTTTTTATGGTTGTCCTCCTTTGTTCAAGGTCACACCTCGTGGCGCGGCGCTCTTGAGAGTCCGAGGCGGGGCCCTGGGTCCATCCATTACCCCTGGCAGCTTCTCCGGGGTCACACTCACAGCTTCCATCCCACGCATGGCCACCTCTTCATGGCGAATGCGTACAAGTCGTCACCATTTAGGGCACTCCACGCGCTGAAGAGCCGTTGGAGGGGATACCACTCAAGTGGAGGGAGGCAAGACAGGGTCCTCTCGTCGTCCCGTCTTCCCGGGCCTTTTTGATGAGGAATATTTGGAGGGGGTGCGGGGTGCGGCGGGAGGGCTGGAGGACTAAGAAAGGCGTTGTCCTGGTAGGAACACAAATCTTCGGGTCCGGCTGTGTCTCCGGAGGCATTTCCAACGGACCTAGGCGCGGACCAATTTCCGGGCCTGACTCTCGCGTCTTCCGAGTTCCGAGCTCCGCCGCTTCCGCCCGCAGTAGCTCCAGGCCGCCCGGCGAGCAGCCACTTCCGCCAGGAGTCGCTAGCGGCTGGGGCTTGGAAGCCGGCCCTCCGGCAGCCTCGTCCCCCTGCCCGCAGCCCGCCCACGCGCGATCGGGTGCCCGGGTGACAGCGGCGTTCTCTGCGGCCGCGGCCTGGGCCTGGGAGACCGGGCGGTGCGGGAGAGACGCCGGGGCTGCCCCAGCCCCCGCCCGGGACTTCCCGCGGCCGGTGTCGGGGGCCGCAGGCCTCGCCGCGCCCACCCTGGCCCGGGGCCCAGCCGCCCCGCCCGGCCCCGCCCCGCCCCCCGGCCGGCCCGGCGCGGGGTCACTCTCCGCCCTGCGGCGGCGTAACCGCCCCGCTCCTCCGGCGCTCGGCGGCCCCCTGGCCCCGGCCGCTGGGGGGACATGGAGTTCGCGGAGCTGATCAAGACCCCGCGAGTGGACAATGTGGTGCTGCACCGGCCTTTCTACCCGGCCGTCGAGGGGACCTTGTGTCTGACCGGCCACCACTTGATCCTGTCCTCCCGGCAGGACAACACGGAGGAGCTGTGGCTCCTCCATTCAAACATAGACGCCATCGACAAGCGGTGAGTGCCCATCCCACCGGGGTCCTGCGGCGGGGTCCCGAGGACACGCTTCCTAGTGTCGCAGCTAGCCGGCAAAATGAGCCGTGTCTGGCCTGGGCTCAGGTTTGGAGTTTTAGGAAGCAGAAAGCCGTGCAGATGGGATGCCTGGGTTCTGTGCAGTCTGGTCGGAGTGCTCAGCGTTATCACGTGGTTCCCGTCCTGATGATCATTTTGGTGCATACCACCATTTGGGTGGATTTTCAACATTTTCTTTTTAAATTTCTTCTTCTTGCCCCATCATATTCATTGAATCGCAACTGATTGCACCGTTCACGAAGTTGTGATTAGATATGATTTAGGTGAAGTTTTTATTTACCACTTTGAGGAAAACTCAAAGAGCTCATTATGTGGTTCGGAGTGTCTACATGCCACGAACCCACGTTTTCTTCCTCAAAAATGTTCAGTTTGTCATATTTCTGCTTATTTCTTACCTTCTGGGTCATCAGTTTAATACTTCCCCCCATTGAGGAAGATTATAATGTCTTCTATTTATCTCTCTCTCTCTCTCTTTTTTTTTTTTTTTTTAAGACAGAGTCTTGCCTTGTTGCCTGGGCTGGAGTGCAGTGGCGCCGTCTTAGCTCAAACTCCTGGGCTCAAGGGATCCTCAGCCTCAGAGCTGGGACCACAGGTGTGCGCCACCACGCCTGGTTAATTTTTAAATTTTTTGTAGAGGCAAGGTCTGGCTATGTTGTGCAGGCTGGTCTGGAACTCCTGGTCTCAAGCAATCCTCTTGCCTCAGCCTCCCAAAGTGCTGGGATTACAGGCCTGAGCCACCGAGCCCAGCCCTGCTCGGGCCCTCACCTCATCTTTACTCACTTCTGCTTTTGGAAAGAACAGGGTTGGCTTTTAAGGAAAGCTATAATTAACCCTTTTTTTTTTTTTGTACTCCAGACTTTTTTTCTTCCCAAGGCAGTGTCTCAAAGTAAAAAAGTTACACTTTCATCTACAGTCAGAATTCCTATCTCCTCAATGGCCCTGTGTACCCTAACCAGGAGAAGGCGAATTGATTATCCAATTAATGCTAAACTATGGATGAATGACAGCAATGTTTTATGTTGCCTCCCGGGAGAATTTGGATATTCAGAAAATTCCTAGAGAGGATATGCCTTAAATTAAAATAATTTCTAATGGTAGAATTTCGAGCAGTTTGGGTGAAGCAGTGGTAGATTTATTTATTTATTTTTCAAGCAGAGGGCTCTTATTAGACCCTTCAAATCACCTTTTGCTGTGTAAAGTTTTCAGTGGCCTCTGATGGCCTGCACGAGATATAAAGTCTAAACCTGTCAGTCCGTGTTCTGGCTCCAACCTACTTTCTTCACTTTGTTGCCGTTCCTTTTCCTGAACCCTTCTTGCGTTTCCTTTCATGAACCCTTTTTATTAGCCAGTCCCCACTATTTATTGCTCGTATACGTCCCGAGTTCTCTCATCTTTGTATTTTACTGACTTCTTCTTTCTACTAGAATGCCTTGCTTCTCCCAAGTTTGTTAAACATTTATTGAGTGCCTTTATGTTCCAGACATTTTGTGAGGCATTAAAGAGACACCAAGATGAATAAAATGTATTCACAGTTCTCGTCTTTCGGGAGTTCATAGGCTGTTGTCTCACTGTTACCCCTCTGTCCATATTCACTTGAGCCAGTTTAGCCGCCACCTTCATGGATTCTTACGTCAGTCCTGTAACTGGAAGTAATTCCTCTCACCTTGAAATTCTGCAGCTCTTTAGTTATACCTTTTTCATAAGCATATGTTCAAATTTGCATTTTAACAGGTACATATATATTAGCTCTTTGAAGCCAGGACTCACATCTGATTCAGTTTATCTCCTTTGAAATGCCTATAGACACATCGTAAACAAAAGGATTGACCACTTGGTCAGTGTAGAATCCAAATTAGTAGTCTGTATGTGACCATCAACTCTCTTTTCTTTCTTATTTACCTCTTTTTATGGCTACTTTTCACTCATTCATTTCCTCATATTTACCTAGCATTTACTAGGTGCTGGGCTTTGTAGGGCATAAAGAAGGCATGTAAGACATGGACCTTTTAATTTATTACGGGAGAAATGACAAACTGCACACACACTTAATGTTTCCTGGGAGGCAGCATGGTGCAGCGGAAAGGGCACAAGTGAAGTGGTCAGATGGCTTAGTTGTTGCTTTTAAGACATATTTACTTCCACCTGTGTTATATGTGCCGAGCACCATCTGGGCTCTGTGAGAGCCGTGGTGACGAAGGTTGCTCAGGAACTAGCAGGGGAGATGGACAATCAAATGAATCAACAAATAAGTATACATATGACAGTGTGAGGTGGTAAGTGCCAGGAACGAAAATGAAGGAAGAGGAGATGGATAGTGCTGGGAGGATTTCAGAGAAGACAGTGACATTTGAATAGGTAAGTGACACCTGAATGAAGGGAGGAAGAACATTCCAGCCAGAGGAACAGTGAATGCAAAGACTCTGAGACAGCAATGTGCTTGGCATGGGCAGGGAAGACAGGCCAGCGTGGCTGGAGTGCAGTGAGCAGAGGGAGGGCCTGGGCCAGACAGACTGGGGTTGGGGGGCTTGGTAGGCTATGCTGCTTGTCTTGGGAGCCCTTGGAGCGTTGAAAGCAAGGAAGTAGCAGCTGATAGAGTTTTTAGAAGATGATTCTGGCTGCTAGCAGGAAGTGGATCGCAGAGGGGCAAGAGTGGAAGCAGCAGTCCAGTCCAGGAGACTGTGGAGTAGTTCAGATAAAAGCTGGTGGTGACTTAGCGGGAAGCAGTAGCATGGTCACAAGCAGTCCGATCTGGGATGTATTTTGAAGATTGAGCTGCCGTGCCGTGCTGATGAATTGTGGATGGGGTGAGCGAGAAAGTCATTAAGGATGACTTTAGTTCTGCCTCTTATTAGATAGGTGCCCTTGGGCAAGCTTCTTAACCTCTCTGGACCTCAGTTCTGCCACATAAGAGGAAGAGAATTTCGTATCGAGCAGTAACTTATATTTGAATAATGCTTTGCAAGTCTAGAGAACACTCTCATATACATTGCTTACATCATTTTATTTGATCCTTTTAGCACACAGTGTTGTCCACAAGTTTGTTTTTTGTTTTTTTTTTTTTTTTAAGAGAGAGGGTCTCACTTTGCATAGCTCGCTGCAGCCTCAAACTCCTGGACTCAGGCGATGCTCCCGACTCAGCCTCCCAGAAGCTGAGATTACAGGTCCGTGCCACTGTGCCTGGCACAAGTTTTATAATTATACCTATATATTTTTTTATGGATCTCAGATGCAGAAAGTTAATCCTACTTAGTTGATGACTCATCATTTTCACAATTGATTCATTAAAAGGTTTCTTCTTTTTTTTATCTTATTCTTCATCCTAATTTTCACTCCCATTTCCCACCTCATCCACAATCCCTAGAGGCAACCGTGTTAAGTGTTGCTATAAAATAAATAGCACTGCTGTGTGTGGGTGTGGGTGTGTGCGCGATGCGTCTGTGAATTTCATTTACCTGATTGGGATTATGTCGTAGATCTTGTTCTATTCTATTTCTTAGCATTTTGACTCAATACTCTGTTTCAAGATCTCTTCATATTGCTGTATGTACATTCATTTCACTGCTAAAACATTTTACTTATCAGACTTTTTTAGATAACCCCCAACTCCCTGCTATCACAAGCAACTCTGATAAACATACTCTTTTGTGTCCCATTATAGGCTCGTGTAGGAGTTTCTCTGAGACTGTGCTTGGGACAGGATTGAGCTAATTGCACAAACTAATTGCTTTCCTAAGTGACTATTCCAGATTGCTTTCCCACCATGGTGTAGGAGAGTCCTAATGCTCTAGATTCTTACCAACATTTGGTATTATTGTCTTTCTAATTTTTGCCAGTCTGAAGATTGTGAAATGGTATCTCTTTGTTTTGCTCTATGGAGAAAAACAAAGTTGAGTTCTTATCGCACTTAAAACAAAGGTAGGATCCAAAGGAATTAAAGACCTAAAAATGAAGGTTAAAACTATCAAATTCTGATGGAAGAAAATTAGGTCAAATTGGTGGTTAGTGTTGTTCCAATCTTCAGTATTTCCTGACTTCTTGTTCTATCAATTATTGAGAGAAGAGTATTGAAACCTGACTATAATTGTGGAATGACTCCTTTTTAGTTCTATCAGTTTTTGCTTTATGCTTTATTTTGAAACTATTATTAAGTGCACATACATTTAGGATTGTTATGTCTTATTGATGAATTGACTCTTTTGGCATTAGGAAAAGCTTTTATGCCTGGTAATAATATTCCTCATTACCTACTTTGATAGTAATATAGCTAGCACTGACTGGTGTTAGTGTGATGTGTATTTTCTATCAAAATGATAGAATATGTTAAATACTTTTTTTATATTCTTTGAAGTAAGGCCCCAAATAATCTCCATTAAAAGAATGAGACGAATGTGAATTACTTTTTGTATCTGAAATTTAAAAAAATACATATATTATAAATAATTTACGGCACACATTTTGATGATGCAGACTTGTCTCCTAATTAGACTAATTAGGGAGACGAAAGTTGAATACAAGATAGTGATTACAGCTACATTCTCTTTTCAAAGACATAATCATATATTTAAAGTTCAGAATATATGTGTTCCTAAGCATGATTTGTAATTTCTTGCAGATTCGTGGGATCACTGGGTACCATCATCATAAAATGTAAAGATTTTCGAATTATACAGTTGGATATTCCTGGAATGGAGGAATGTTTGAATATAGCCAGTTCCATTGAGGTAAGTATTTTGGAGGCAAAATCTGACGGGTTATATTGTGACTCAGTGCAGCTCTGATGTTTCTTCATTAGATATTTGGTCATGTTCTCTGACTCAGACACTGAAAACTGATAGGAAAAGCCTTACTCTGATTCACTGCTATATGAGTGTAGTGCAATGTTGTTGACTTAGAGCAGCATTTACTGTTACTCATTTATGTGAGTAACCCCAATTCCATGAGTTGCTTGGAATTCCATAGAATTTCATTCTAATGGCTTTATGGAATTTCCATTGTTTTATTAAACCAGTAAAACAGATGCAGATACAATTGGTTTTGATCATGTTATGATGGGCAGGTATTGACTGGGGGGAAGCTCTCATTGATTTGACCTTTCCCACCTGCCCACTGAGGGCTTCCTCAGAGACATTGAAAACCACTGGTGAGAGCTAATTGAGCACAGTGTTTGCTTTTCTACCAGATTAGCAGCTAGAATTGGAATTGTTTTTCTTGAATATTCTAGTATATCTTTTGTAATGCAATCCTAGAAATTTGAGAAGAAATATTAATATTAATAATATATTACAATGTAATTATTGACTCCTTTTGTAATAGCACAGTTTGATTCTTGATTTTACTATTTGGTCACTTGTGAGCACTGGTAAAATACTTGACGTCTCTGACAATTAGCTTCCTACTTTTTATAAAATGAGGATAATGTTACCTGCCTTTTAGGGCTATCGTAAGAATTATATTAGTTGATGTATGTAGATGCTTAGTATAATACTTGGCAAATAGCAGCTACCATGTGAGGGTCTTCTGTCATTTAGTACACTTTTATGGTGAGGCATTTTTTTAAATTGTGGTTAGGAAGCCACATAACTTAAAATTTACAATCTATGGCTAGGCTTGATGGCTCATGCCTATAATCCTACCACTTTGGAAGGCTGAGGTGGGAGGATCGCTTGAGACCAGGAGTTTAAGACCGGCCTAGGAAACATAGTGAGACCCTGTCTCTACAAAACATTAAAAAATTAGCCAGCCACGGTGGAGCCCAGGAGTTCAAGGCTTCAGGGAGCTATGATTGTGCCATCGCACTCCAGCCTGGGTGACAGAGCGAGACCCTATTCAAAAAAAATTTAGGCTATAACCATTTCTAAGTGTACAGTTTAATAGTATATAATAAGTGTATTCACATTGTTGTGCAACAGAGCTCCAGGACTTTTTTATCTTGCAAAACCAAAACTCTGTACCCATTAACCAACACCTCGCCATTTCTATCTCCCCCAGTCCACGATAACCACCATTCTACTTTCTGTTTTGCTGAATTGACTACTTTAGATATCTTATATAAGAGGATCATAGTATTTGTCTTCTTGTGACTGGCTTATTTCACTTAGCATAGTATCTTCATGGCTCATCAATGTTGTAAATCATGACAATTTCCTTCCTTTTTAAGGCTGAATAATATTCCATTGTGTATATATGGTGGGACTTTTTAAGTTATTTCTTTTCTAAATCAGCTATCACCAATGGTTTTAGTCTTTTGCTTGTTTTTAGTAAATCTGAATTTCCATATATCAGCTTGCATAAGACAGGAAGTATTTGCTTTAAATTTATATAAACAATATTAACTATCGGTTCAGATTACAAATAATAGAAAACTTTACTTGAATAATTTAAAATTTAAATTGAGGAGTTCATACTATTTTCTTTCTATTTTGGTATGCACTTAATTTTAAATTGCCTTATTTTAAATCACTGTCACCAAATTATGTCAATTAACCTTATGTTTACAGCATTTTTTAAATATAGAGACACATTGATTTTTTTTTTGTCTGATTAATCTGGGCTTTGTGTCCACAAAGAAAAAGCTATTGGCTTAGCCATTTAAAAGGAGTAGAAAGTCTTAAATTTCTGTAACTAGGATTTCATTTGATTTTTAAATAGGGATAGAGAAATAGAGGAATAACTGTTGCGGTACTGAATAATGGCATGTAACATGTTTATTCTGCCTTTGCTGCATTTTACTTAAGGAAATGAGAAGGTGAACTGAACTGTTTGTCTTACACATCCATTATTGGGAATTATTGAGTTATGTTGACTTGGCCTGATTTTTTAACTTTAGTGAGAAAGCGTGTGGTTTCTGTCTAGATTGATAAATTACAATAATATCCCGTCATTTGGCAGAGGCTACTGGCCCACTTCAGTTGAGCATGTGCTTTTTTGTTTGTTTTTCAGTTATGAGGTTGGATTTTCACTGACTAGTCCACATTTTTCTTCTTATGCCTTTGTGACCAGTCATCTATAAGGTGGTTTACAGCACGGTGAATACACATAGTGAACCTGGCCTCTAGACTTTTCCTGGGACACAGTCCCTCCCTCCATCCCTTACCCTCCCCTGAATACATCTTGACATGTTTTAGGAGTAATAAGTGAACTTCTCACTTAGCGTAGTTGAGCTGTTCTTTGGGTTTGTTTGTTTGTTTTGTTTTGTTTTGTTTTGTTTTTATAGAGACAGGGTCTCACTATTTTGCCCACGCTGGTCTCAAACTCCTGGCCTCAAGGAATCTTCTTGCCTCAGCCTCCCAAGGTGCTAGGGTTATAGGCATGAGCCACGGTGCCTGGCCTGAACTGTTCTTTGTAATCAAGAATTCGTACACCCAAATACATTCTGCTGCCACTCTTAGAATCCCATTGGAAGAATAACTGGCAAGTGCTCAGTTTTCCAAATTGTAGCAAGAATTCTGATGAAGCTTTTTTCTGTGTAGTTTCAACTGCCTTTTGGAATTGAAATGTTTTCAGTTTTCTCAGCATTAATGTGTTTAAAGGAAAAGACCTATCTCTAGTGATAATTGCAAGTCAAAATATGAATGCCTATTGCCTGTCAGAGTGGCTGCTGACTTGCATTTAGAATAGTGGTGGCACTGACCAATGGCAGCGCTGACCTAGGTCGGACATCCATATCTGACTGTTCTGCTTCTGTTTGGTGTGATTGGCAGCCAAAGACTATATAGAAGTGGAAAAAAGATATTAATGTATGTATGTAGAAGTGGATAATGGATTATATAGCCATGCTACTCCATATTTTCTGTTTTATGAGCTGGTGGGGGGAAGGCTTCATGATGTATAGTCAGATAGAAAAATAACTTTGGGTGGAGATGTTTTTGTTAAACTGCTGAAGTGTGTGTCCAGTCTATTACTGAATAAGTCATGGGCCCGTGCTTTTGCGAGCCTGATCCTTCTGTGACCCGATCCCCTGTGGTAACTTCATTCTGAGGGTCCATTCGGTTTGGTTCTGAGACCGTCACCTCCCAGTAGCGTGCTGTTGTTTCACCTCCTCACCTACAGGTGAGTCTCCATAATTACTGCAGTGTGAATTATGCTGATTGATTTGGTGCCCGTCTTGTCCAGCCACGGAAATACTCTTTTCCGTAAGTCCCTGCCAGAGGGATGAACCTGCCCGGTGACGGAGCGTGTTGTGTCTGTTGCTCCCGTCTAGTCGGGCGTCCCTGCCATTCTGTTACCCAGAATTCACGCGCTCCAAGAAACATGGCTCATTTTGGGACAGTAGAGTTATTGTCCCAACTTCAGAGTGGGTTAGTGTAGCAGAAAGATAGGATGACACCTGACCAGTGGAACATCACTCTAGGAAGGGAGGAACTGAACACTGATGGGGTTTCTACATGTATGGAGCATATAAACAGAGAAAGTTATTTTAGATTTTATTTTGTGCCTGGCACTGTTCTAAGCCTGTTGCATACATTGTATCTCCTAATGCTCCAGCAACCCTATGAAGGCGGTTCCGCCATTGCCCCGTCTCAGAGTTGAGGGAATCGAGGCATGGAATGGTTACGTTACTTAACTGCTGATGCACAGCTAGGATGTGGAGTTTGAGTCCAGCAGTCTGACTCTTGGCCACTAACCTATGTCAGTCTTTTTTATTGAGACCTTGATTTAAAATAATTTACATATGTTTATACAGCTAATAACTGGATTTTGAGCCACGACCTTACTGACTAACCAAAAACTAGATGTTCTCTGATCCCCAGCAATACTTGGACCTTTTCATTAAGCTTTATTAAATTGTGTCAAGGAGAGTTATTTCATTTTTCTTCCAAAATTGGTGTGTACATCTTTTTGTTCTTTTCTCATTCAGTCAACACTTGTTAAGTGTATGTTTTGTGTCGGTGCCTTGTTAGATGCTGGAAGCCTGGAAATTAGCTTCAGTAAGACTACAATTGTATGGAGTGACAAACGCAATGTTAGAGAACTATGTTGGGTACCCATCATTATTAGGCCATATTTGCTTAATAACCAATTGTGAGTTAGAATGTGTTTCAAACTGTGGTATGTTCCTTTTTCCCTCCTGTCTTTTCTTTCTGCCCCTAGGCATTGTCTACCCTGGACTCCATCACTCTGATGTATCCTTTCTTCTACCGGCCCATGTTCGAAGTGGTAGAGGACGGCTGGCACTCGTTCCTTCCTGAGCAGGAGTTCGAGCTCTATTCCTCAGCTGTGAGTTACCTTTTGAGAACTATGGATAATGAGAAATAACCCCATCACCTTATTGTACGTGTGAAAGTGATCACTTCCTTTTGAAGGACTGAAAGGTGAAGCTGACTCATCCATGCTTAAAAGAAGTGTATACACTCATACGTTGCTTAATGGCAAAGCTGCATTCTGAGAAATGTGTCATTTCTCTTAAAATATGGTACCCATAACATTTAGTGTAGCTTGGAACTATTAATATTACTAATACTTAAAGGTAGCCTAAAGTTGCATTAGCTTTTTTGAGACTAAAGTTACTAATGAAATAAAGTAAATTTCCTTCATCTTTTCACATTAAGAGATCCTACCTATGTTTACTTTTACTTAGATTCAATGGTTTTTTCTACTAGGCGTTTCCTTTTGGGTTTAGGTTAATTGTTTAAGCAATTTGTATATTTGCATAGAGAGCCCTGCACATTTGGAAACTTGCAATGTGACAGAATGGCATTGCAGATCGGTGGAGAGTCACATCATTCTCTAGAGTAGCAGGAAATCAGTAAATAATATGCAGTAGTGGAAACTCAAGAAATACCAGTGTAATGTTGTTGTTTAATGAAATTAAACACCATTTTAAAAGGTGGAAAATGGTTGCCTTTGGGAGAAGGGCATTGGGATGGGTCAGCAGAAAGTAGGCAACCACTTTTTTGGTAATAAGTCTTTTAGAAACTATCTTTTAAAATTGATAACAAATAACTTTAAAAAGTGAAAAAATTTGATATTGTATCTTATGAAAGCATTTTAAAAACAATACTCTTATAGTTCATCTAACGTACTTTTCAGCTTATCCTCCCTACTGTAAACTATGGCAGGTGTGTTTGGCCAACTCAGATTTGCAGGAACATGTTGAAATTTGATTTTTTTTTTTTTTTTTTACTTTAAAAAGCTTTTTGCAGTTTTCAGTTCTGATGTTTAAAATAAGTTGTCATTTGATAATTTTATATTGTATACTTTTATACAATGGCTTCTTCATCAGTGAAAGTTGATCTCTAAGGTCTTTTTAAATTTTTCAGGTTATTTTTTGACATTGAGCTACTTGCTTAGCTTTCAGATATTTTGTGTTTTTTCAGACCAGTGAGTGGAGGCTAAGCTATGTCAATAAGGAATTTGCTGTCTGTCCCTCATACCCACCAATCGTCATAGTCCCCAAATCCATTGATGATGAAGCTCTTCGGAAGGTAGCTACATTTCGACATGGGGGGCGCTTCCCGGTACTGAGCTATTATCATAAAAAAAACGGAATGGTAAGTGTCGAGTTCTGCTGCTTGATCTTTTCTTAGAAGTGTCAATTTTCTATGTACCTGTTCACTGTAGTGATTGGCCACATCTTTCCCACTAGGACTTCCTTCGTGTAAACTTCAGAGAATCAGGAAAGGGTATCTTCTGTGTTGAAGATAAGACTATGAATTCTTTCCACGATCCTTCCCAACCTTAGAAAAGCCCAGATAGATTTATTTTCAGGACACTGTGCAAAGGAAGCCAGTGTGTATATAATGCTTACAGCAGCGTTCTTAAGGTAGAAAAATGAGAAATTTCTCTGCCCAGAATAATGTGTGAAAGGTGAATTGAGCAGACATTTTTATTTTCAAAGGGAGAAGAGTGACAAATGTCATTTAGTCACAACTTTGGTAAACACAGGAGTCAAGATTGCACAGGCAAAGGCTCGCTGTGTATTCATTTCCTAAGTACTTTCTAAATCTCTTTCTCCCCTCTCATTTTGTCAGTCAATAAACTCTGCTTCTCATTTTGAAATCATTAATAAATTAGTGGATGAGTTATAGCTATCTTCCATTTTCCTTTTTTCCCCTGGTAACTTGTCAAATAATGGATATTTAGGATAGAAAGATGCTTAAAAATTTACTACTGTGGCATTAGGCTTGCTCAGTAGAATTGCTCTTCAGAAGGATTTGTTATAAAGCATTTTAACAACTGATATTAAATACAGTGTTGTATCTATTGGAATGGTAGGTGCTGTCTGAAAGGTAACCGTTGTCATCCTCTGGGTAACCTTTCTTGGTCATATTAAAGGTCAGGGTAGCTAAGATAATAGTATATCATGATGGTCTCTTGAAATAACTCTAAACCACTGACCAGGGAAGAGATTAGTATAATAGATACTGAGTTTTTAAAAAAAGATTTCAAAAGCAAATCTTTCAAAATGTGTGGTTGGTCAGGTAGTCTTTGGAGACAAATGGTTAAGTCTGGGATGCTGAAAAGGGTGGCAGAGACCATTGGAGAATAAATAATGGACAAGCACCTTTTGAAGTATTGAAAATGATTCCCCAAATGAGAAGAATAGTGTGTGACCTTTTAAATTTTGCCATTGGTGACTTGTCTATTTATAATTCTTGCTAAAACCTGCCGACCCTATGTGTGTGCGGTTGAAGTCTAGTTTTTTTGGCTCATAGGCCATTATTATCTTCATTACAGGGCCAGGACTGCTGGGCATTTGATTCCCAGACTAAATGAATTACAGTATTTGTTCTTAAAGAGGTGATATAATTTATCATGTGGAAGTATTTTGAGGTAGTAGGCAGAAAAATTGTGTAAAAGTATGACTTTTCTCTTTTACAGTCATTAACTGTTGTCACTGCATGCCGATATTTTCTTGTTTTCAGATCATATCCATCTCCAAAATGTCACACAGTTGTTTTTGAGATACCTTAATCTTCTGTTTTCAGAAGCTTTAAAAGCAACTGCTATTGAATTTTCCGCTGTATTATGCTTTTAGGTAATTATGCGAAGTGGCCAGCCACTCACTGGCACGAATGGGAGGAGGTGCAAGGAAGATGAGAAGCTCATAAATGCTACCCTCAGGGCAGGAAAGCGAGGCTACATCATTGACACCCGCTCTCTAAACGTGGCTCAGCAAGCTAGAGCCAAAGGAGGCGGCTTTGAACAAGAAGCTCATTATCCTCAGTGGAGGCGAATTCATAAGTCCATTGAGAGGTAAAAGATTCCAGAGATAGTAAGACTCTTTTCTGTTTTTTCCTCTTCTTTTTTTTTTTAATTTCAGAATATTAATGGATACAAACGTTTTGGTTACATAAATCGCTTTTGTACCATTTGAGTCAAAGTTTTAAGTGTGCCCATCACCCATTTACCCATCCCCTTGTCCCCCCTCCCACTTGATTGATTTCCAATGAATGTTATTTCCATATGTGCACACAGGTGCTGATCAATTAGTTCCAATTTAATGGTGAGTACATGTGGTGTTTGTTTTTCCATTCTTGTGATACTTCACTTAGTAGAAGAATGGTCTTCAGTTCCATCCAGGTTAATACAAGCGCTACTAGTTCACCATTTTTTTTTATAGCAGCACAATTCACAATTGCAAAGATGTGGAAATAAGCCAAGTGCCCATCAGTACATGAGCGGATTGATAAAGTGTATTTAGGACTCTTATTTGAAGCTATTTAGAGTGGGTAAGTCCTTAGCTGTCCCAAAAGTCAAAGTGCTCAAATGAACCTGCACATTAGTTTAGGGTCAGTTACTGGCTGGACATCTTATTGTGTCTTGGATTTTCAGGGTTTTTTAAGTCAGCTTTACCAAGGTTTAGTTGACAGAAGTTATGTATATTTATGATGTACAGTGTACTGTTTTGACATATGCATACATTGCGACATGATTAAATCAAGCTGATTAACATATCTGGTGACCATTTAAGATCTATGCTCTTAGCAATTTTTAAGCATACAATACATTGTTATTAACGGTAATCACCATCTTGTACAGTAGATCTCCAAAACATATTCCTCCTGTTTTCTCAACCTATACATTCTGTTGTTTATGCTTTAAGTGGGAGGTGTTTGAGTGCTTCTGGGTGGGTGGGAGGGAGCTGGAGCTAAACAACAGTGGGATCCAAGCTGGTTTGGGGTATCACCGCTGATGGTGCCGTGTGTCTAGTGTTAGATCAGTGGGAATAGGATTGTAGATGTAATCTACAAAACGCAGGGCTCTGGCCCTCTCTCCTCGTCAGATAATCCAGCTACGTGAACTGGGTTTAATCTTTTCAGATGAGGAACAGGTTAGCACCGTAGGCATTTTAAGTATCTTTGCAACAGTGTTCAAATGTTAGTTTTTTAAGCCTTAATCCTCAAGTTACTGTATGGTGGGGTAAATATTTTTATAGTATTAATATTTTGAACTACTTTTGCTCTTGGCTATATTAGAGGCTGAATTTTTGGTTTGGTTTCTTCCTTTATCATTCTACATCCTGTTTTCTTTTTTAACTTTTTACTTTGTTTTTCTTATTTTTCAAAGATACCACATTCTTCAGGAGAGCTTAATCAAACTCGTGGAAGCTTGTAACGAGCAAGCACATAACATGGACCGGTGGCTCAGTAAACTGGAGGCCTCTAATTGGCTGACTCACATCAAAGAGATTCTGACAACCGCCTGCCTGGCAGCCCAGTGCATCGACAGGTAGGGTGCATTTCCGTGTTCCTGAATGGCACACGCACCGCTGGCTAGACTTTGCTCTTATCCAGACAGGTGTTTACAGATCCTGTTAAAGTTTGTGCCTGTTTCATATCCCATGTTCAGATCATTTGTTAAATGTAAGATTGCCAACACCATTCAGTTACTGATGAGTTATGAGCCTAGAGTCTGGTGTTTAATAGATTATTAATGTTTGTTGAATGAACGTGAACCATGTACATATACACATCTTCTATGACACAGATTCTTTAATTACTAAAGCAACTATTTTTTTCTATAAAACCCTTAAATTATTATTTTACCAATTCTTTTTCTTAAGCTGTGAAAAAGAATGAAAACAAGTTCTTAAAATTTCTTCTCAGAGGACCAAATTTACCTCCTTACTTTTGAAGTATCAGTGAAAGGAAGCGTGTAATTTTGTTACACAGCAAAATGATCCTTTCTCATCTCTCAGACATTACAAACTACTTGATACGTGCCATCGTATCTGGGTCTCAAGTTGAGAAAGCCTAACGGTAGTGATGTGGAGTGTGTGAAGTGATTGTAGTTTATTCACTCAGTTAAAGGTTGCTAATCCTTGAGACTTGAGGCAGAAGACTTGGAACAGAGGCAGAGGATTGGTATAAATTGTTGCAGAAGCTTAGAATGCCCTTTTTAAGAAGGGGATTCCTACCGAAACAATAGGTAGGTAGAAGTATTGTCACCACATAGTTGGATGACTCTTTCTTTGAGACTTCAACTTGTTTTATTGATGCTTCCTTAGGGAAATATATAAGAAATTTTTTGTGGTTAGAGAGAAATTGATAATAGAATGGGTTGCTGAGATCCTGTGGTAAGTTAGTGATAGAACCAAGAGCAGGTCGAGTCCCTTGGGGTCAGGATGACCAGGTTGTCATTACTCTTTGCTTTAGGCCTTCGGAGAAACTCATTTGGCTAATAAAATATGAGAATTAAAGACCAAGGTTCTGTGGCAAGGAAACCACAGAGTATTAACAGCACTGAGGATTTTGTTTCTTTTTAACCTGAGTTTACCAGGTTGGAAAAAAGTTTAATCAACTATTAAAGCAGAAAAGGTTGGTGCCTTCTGTGACAAGGTCTCCTTTTAGGTTTCGTAAAGTGAGTGAAATTTTAGCTAAAAAGTTCTGTGAGGTTTGTTACAACTTAAAGGGATTCTTACCATGTGAAATCTGGGACTCATGACAGTCTTATTTTTTCCCAAGGGAAGTTCTCATCTGTCACGTGCCTTAGTTAGACTCTGAATTCTGCTGGTCAGAGCAGAATGCATAAGACCGAAATATGTAATCAATAAATGTTTGCTGTTGACAGACTGCTTTGACCGTGTCGGGAGTATCCCATTTGTACTCTGCATTTTCCTATCAGGGAAGGAGCATCAATACTGATTCACGGGACGGAAGGAATTGATTCCACACTTCAGGTGACCTCCCTGGCCCAGATCATCTTGGAACCAAGAAGCAGGACCATCCGAGGATTTGAGGCCCTGATAGAAAGGGAGTGGCTACAGGTGAGAAAGCTACTTGGCATGTAGAGAAACTGCTAGTAATTGGTACTGTGATCCTGGTTGGTGGTAGCTGACATAATGTGTGAAATTTTGATTGATTAAAATTTTTAAATTGTGTGTTTAATTTTTTGCAGGGCAATTAATCTATCTTACCCTTGTTTCTGGATCTTTCTTTGCCTGTATTGTTCACTTGGCACCTCATTCACTTAACAGATTCTTGTTGGCTGTACTTTGATACATGCAGGGAAATGCAAGGAAGCTTAGTCTTGGTAAGAGACAAAGGCATCAGCATTGGGGCTGTAGCCACAGGGCCGTGTCCTTTAGCACTTTGTGCCTGTTGCTCATCTTGTCCCCTCCTACCCCTCCCCTAACCAGGTGAGATCCTCCTCTTTCTTTAAGATACAGCTAAGTGTCACTGTTTTCTTGAAATCTTTGGGACCTTAACTTCTTTCACAGATAAGATTGATCCATTTTCTTCATGCCCTGTTTCCTGAACTAGACCCCAAAAAAGGTGACTTCTTTGAGGTCAGGGAACGATGGCCTGTTCGTCTGTTTATCCCTAGAACACAACACAGTGCTCTCAAGTAATGTCGGATGCCTACTGAAATAAAGGTTTCGTAGCAGATTGAAATCCTCCAACTCAGACATTGATTTACGAATGTGCGTTCACTGTGTAACTTAGTAAATAATTGTGATTGGAAATGAATGCTTTGATGTTAACAGAACGTGCTATAAGGTGATCTCACTAGGATGTGACCGTCACTTCCGTCCTTTCCTCAGGCTGGCCACCCGTTCCAGCAGCGCTGCGCGCAGTCGGCCTACTGCAACAGCAAGCAGAAGTGGGAGGCGCCTGTGTTCCTGCTCTTCTTGGACTGTGTGTGGCAGATACTTCGTCAGTTCCCGTGTTCTTTTGAATTTAATGAGCATTTCCTCATCATGCTCTTTGAGCACGCTTACGCCTCCCAGTTTGGAACGTTTCTGGGCAACAATGAAAGTGAAAGGTGAGTGCACTGCCCCCTGGGGACATTTCATGTTTAGTTGTTTTGGTCACTTTGTAAGAGAGACCGGGCTTTGAGGATCCTTTGTAGTTCATAGGCGTGATGAGGGCGTTTTCGCGCTCATGCGTGAGACGAGCCTCCCTCCAACCTTGGTATGCACCAGCACGGGTCCTGTCTGACGCGGAAAAGAGAGTCAAATATAGAACCAGGATTTGGTTCTGCATTAGAGTTATTGATAAGAAGGAAGAGGTTACAGGTAAGTATAAATTAAATTACATAAAGTATATTCTTACTCTGAGCCAGTCACGTGCTAGGTGAGAGCGTGTCCCAGACTTTGTTCTGTTAGGTTAAAATGCACCCGTACACAGATTTAAAAGCTTTGAGTAAATGGGTGGCTGTAGTTCATAGTGTTTTACATCTGGAGGAAGCCCTTCTTTATACTTCAGCTTTACCCTCCATCTCATTTCATAGGTTTAAGAAATATCCTGAGAAGTTAAACTACCTGTCCCAGGACACACAGCCAGTGGGTCACCAAAAGTATGGCCTAGATGCGGGTCTCCCTGCTCCTGCTCTAGACTTTGTCTGTTACACTTAGAATCTGTCCTCAGGCCCAGGGTGACAGTCCCACTTCACAGCCCAGACACTGTCAAGTGTATAGGTTTATTTAGAAGACTCACAGCAGGGGGATCTGTAAAGGTGCTTACCGGGTCATCTTCCAGGCTGCTTCTGGGGGGAAGGCAGGGTTTGCCTCACTGTTGGTAGCCAGCATTATTTAGTTGAATAGTAAATTTTTTTAAAAATTTAATTACTTAATTATTAACTTTTTTGAGACAGGGTCTCCCTCTGTCACCCGGGCTGGAGTGCAATGGCGTGATGGTAGCTCACTGCAGCCCTGAACTCCTGGGCTCAAGTGATCTTCCTGCTTCAGCCTCCTGAGTAGCTGGGACTACAGCTGCACCCGCTAAGTGGTGTTACACCTGTTAACTGCACGCAGAACTATGTTTCAATCTCTGTTAAAATTTATTTTTTTCTAAACTGTGCCAGTCTGCTTTCCTTCTGTTTATTGTAAGAATGGAAAACTCACAATGGAAATGCACACACTGTGGGTGGAGAAAGAGTTCTCGCACAAGGATTAGGATAGAAAGTTTATTTTACTTTTTCCAGATGGAAAAAGAGCAAGGGAAGAAGTGGAAGAGGGAGAGAGTGCTGGGCATAGAAAAGCAGTTACTCGGGCGTTTTATTGAGGGGCTGTAAAAGGTGGGTGAAGACTTATGGCTGTAGCCAAATTAACAGGGCACTGTGACCTGCTGCATCTGCTGCTTTTCTTAGTACAGGCTGAGGGGCTGCCTTTGCTTTGGAGACAGGCTATGGCTGGTGACTGTGATCTTGTCAGTGATTCTGCTCCTGAGATACAGTTTTGGGCAGGAACTGGGGCCTGACGCCTGCACCCCTCACCCCCCACCCCACTGTCTGCTGTCCCTTCAGGACTCTTCAAGGCTGTAAAAAGCAAGTTCTAAAAAGCAATTTTTAGTCTTTAGATCTAGCAAATGTAAAAGAGAAAAATTTACATTTTTCTGTCTGTTCAGCTCTTTTCAGATGTGAAAACAGAGCCTTGGTGGGTGCTTGTTAGCGAGGGAGGGAAAGCGCCTGTGATTGACCTTAGCCCTCACTGAGAAACTACGAGTGACATAATTTTTCTGTTATTGATATTTTTTTTTTTCACTAGCAAGGCAATTTATTCCATGATAAAGAGTGTTACAGAGGTTCGGGATTATTATGAAGACTTCGTTGTGTGTGGAATGTAGATTATATATGTATTTATATCAAGATTCATATTTATTTTTAATCTTTGACAATCTGTCTATATTTTATGTACATGTAATATACTTTTCCTAAAAGCTAAATCTAAAAAATTTTAAGTTTTGAGATTAGCCTCAACTTCCATTTTAAATATGGTATGTATAACTTTTGTGTCTAACAAAAAAGTTAGGAACTTTTTTTTTTTTACTTAGTGATTTTAAATTAAAATACAATTCCACATACAACAAAAGACTTTTGTGTATAGTAACATTCTCTGGATTAAGGTTTGACACAAAACCTGACATGACCAACTTCTTGTTTTATCCTTCTTGTTAGCTTAGTGAAAGCCTATAAAACAGTCTTTGTTTTGTCGTTGTTGAGAGTTACAATGCTGATTGAATTTTCTGACAAATAGTTTTATTTTACAACAATTTGTTTCTCTACTAAAAATCATGAGCAGGCGTGGTGGCTCACGCCTGTAATCCTAGCACTTTGGGAAGCCAGGGTAGGAGCACGGCTTGAGGCCAGGACTTCAAGACCAGCCTGAACAACATAGTGAGACCTTGTCTCTACAGAAAATAGAAAAAATTAGCTGGGAATATTGATCTGCACCTGTAGTCCTGCTTGGAGAGTTGGGGGAGGAGGATTTTGAGGCTAGGAGTTTGAGACCAGCCTGAGCAACATAGTGAGACATCATCTCTATAAAAAATAGAAAAAATTAGCCAGGTGTGCTGGTGTGCACCTATAGTCTCAGCTCCTCAGGGGCTGGGGCAGGAGGATCGCTTGAGCTGAGAAGTTTGAGGTTGCCGTGAGCTATGATGATGCCACGGCACTCCGGCCTGTGCCACAGAGCGAGGCCCTGTCTCGGAAAAAAAAAAAAAAAAAAAAAAAGAGCCTTAGGTTCTCTCTGCTGTCATATAAAGAGAAGAAATTGTCCTATTAAAAGGATCATTTAATAGTGGTTGTTATATATTAATAGCTTTCATGGTCATTTTCTTTGTTGATCAGATGTAAGTTGAAGCTGCAGCAGAAAACCATGTCTCTCTGGTCCTGGGTCAATCGGCCCAGTGAGCTGAGTAAATTCTCCAATCCTCTGTTTGAAGCCAACAACCTCGTCATCTGGCCGTCAGTTGCTCCGCAGAGTCTTCAGCTGTGGGAAGGTAAAGCATGAGTCCTTTGCAAACTTTCTAGCGATCAGGTGGGCTGCGTCGGCTGCCTGTGAGTCCGTGCTGCTGTTAGTAGTTGAAGACAGTGAGCTAGACGTGCCCCTCAGACCGTGTGTGATTGCCACTGTTTCTCCATGTGGTTATGGTTCTGTCTTTACACTCAGTTACCTAGTCATACTTTTTTGTTTCAGTCCCCATTGGAGAAATGAACAGTGATTATTCAATACAAACTGCTGTGTTATTTTTCCTAGGTAAGAAACACATTACTTTTTGCATAAAAGAGTTGGTAGGTAGTTGGGATATGAATAAATTACAAGCTCCTCCCAGAGGGTTTCTATCTGTTTCGTTTATTAAGAACAGTGTTCTTGTTACATTCTGTGAAAGGTTCCATGGCTGGTCATTGCAGTAAATGGACACAAAATACCACCAGTGCAGTAATGCAGGTATCTCATTGTTCAGATGCAACAATGATCCATACTTGATTTTCAAACCTATTCTAAAGTAGGTATTTTACATACACTAAGTTTTCGGACTACTGAAGCCTATCCCCTTAAGTAGCTTGTTTTAAAAAACAAAATCTATCTAAAATTTGTTTATTAAACAAAGATTCTAAAATACCATTTCATTTCTTTTTAGTCATTTTGAAGTTATTAAGCCCATATTTCTTCATGTTTGTATTAAGCAGCATAAAGCATACACGCAAGAATAGTAGCTATTTGGTAAGTTAAACAGAATTGCCATACATGTCAGTTGTCACACCATTTTCTAATACGTTGTGCCCTCAGAGGCGGCGCATGTATAGAAAGCTATTTGCCCTTCGTGTAGACGGGTCTCAGATCGCTTTGCTTTCTGGGTTTGAGAACAAGTCAGTGTCTGTCTCCTCTGGATGTCAGCTGTCACATCATGTTCCTCCTGGCATTTCTACCGTTAGCCGTTTCCCTCCATTTCAGATTGTACTTCTGAGGTTAACAGCCATCCTTCTTGTTTTAGACTTCTGGGACAATTTACCTAAAAGCCACTGTCACGTTCAATCACCGAAATGAGAAACCAGCCATTTGGGAGAAAAGCCAGATTGGGAACTGGATGGCCCGAAGGATGATTTAATTAGTTTGTGCCAAACCCCACTGGGAGTTTAGGGGTTAGCTGGTGAAAGGAAACCTTGTTGTTGTAAGGATGGATTCCTGTGACTCCAGGGTTTCAGTGTGTGGTTAGCACCTCTGCAGCCTAAAGCTGGGAGAAATGCTATATTAAGTAAATCCTAGGTTGGTGTGTGCATCGAATGAGACTACTCTCTTGCCTTAAAGTGGTTCTCTGCTGTTTACATTCACTTCATAGCTAACCGTTAATATTAAGTAATTCCTGTATTGAAGAATAATATGCTCATGTAATAGAAAAATCAACACGGGTCAATCAATTTTTAAGGTTATGGTTCTATTTTCTCTTTCTGATAGGAAGTAGTATTTGGGCACATATAGAAGGACTTCTTAGGGCCCATGCAGGTTGGTTTATAGAATGTGTTTTCACGAATCATAAAATCTTTGTGAACTTGCAGCCACTGATGTGTGGCAACCTAGAAGGTTTTTGTACCTTATTTAAATACCTTTAAAGCATTATTTTGGCATGATGTAGTTAACACAGGTCTTTGTAGAGGAGAATATCTCTTTTTAGTCCATAATGAAAGGATAATTATTGGAAGACTGCCTCTCAAGTAACAAGGAGAGAGACAGCATGTGCGCGTGCATGTGCTGAAGTTCAGGCTTTTAGATAACAATTTATATGGTTCTGCTTTTACTGTAATGCTCACTTCTCTAGTAAAAGTGGTTTCACATGCAGGAGATCTTACAGGCCTAAATAAAATTCTGTAATTATAAAAACAAATGATTTGTATTGCAAAACTGAAAAGTTTATGGCATTGTAAATTAACAGCTTGTTTTTGTGAATATATCACAGAATGGTATTTTGATCTATTTGATCATTTTGTGAAGAATAATGATCATGTACAGATAAGTAGTAATTCTTGGACACAATTGCATTCTTTTCAGTATCTCAAAATTCCTATATATTTTAGAACAGAATAAAGCACAGATGTGAGCTGTGAAAAAAAGCATGTATAATCCATGAAATGATATATTATCCAGAAATATAATGTTAAGCCATTGTATATATCTTTTTTCCTTCTGCTTCCCATTCCTGGATTCAATAGGTATTTTCCTACGTTGGAACAGAACCTCGAAGTATTTGGATGAAGCCTATGAAGAAATGGTTAACATCATTGAGTATAACAAAGAATTACAAGCAAAAGTCAATATCCTTAGGAGGCAGTTGGCAGAACTGGAAACAGAGGATGGGATGCAGGAGAGTCCCTGAAAGGTGTCCCCACACCCTCCGTAAGGACCTTCCTGGACCTACATCCGCCTGTCTCCCCGTGCACACTTCAGTTCACTTTTACACAGTAGCCTTGAACTTGAGGCTGCAGACGTGGGTCCCTCTGTGTAATGGGTTTCTCAGTACTGTAAGGATGAAAACTACCATCATGACTCGCGTTTCATGTGGCCTGTTAGGCCCCTTCACTTGGGAGCAGGAAGGAGGTGCTAGTCATTTTATTTTTTGTGAAATAGATGACCTATTTAATGCCATTTGTGTTATACTCCGTTTCCTCCGAAGCTTTTGTCCACTTTGCAGACAGTGCTGTAGACCAGCCAAGGATACAGTTAGTCTCTTTAGGGAATATTTGGTGGTTTAAAAAAATAGTTAGTTTTAAACACTCCGAGTATAGAAATGTTTTTCAAAACTGAAGTGATTGATAAACAAAGCATTTTGTGTTTAACATGCCATGTCCAAGATCTGTGCCACATAAAGCAGCCATTCTCTTTAAAATAGTTTTGGACTAGCAAAGCTGAACTCATTCTCATTCTGGTTCGTCAAGAAAGGAAAATCTGAATACTTATTCAAGGTAAATTATTTCTACAAGGGCAACAGGCATAGTTGTTATTTACAGTAAGAAGAGTTAAATTTATTTTAACAGTAGACACTGAAAATATGTGCAATATAGAGTTAAAGTAGGAATTTGTGACTGATAGAGAATTGTTACTGTTATATTGGTTTTTCAAGTTTTGACCATACTTATAAAATGTGTATAAAATACTGGATATAAAATCAAAATCAAACCATCACTTAGAATAGAGTTAATGTGTTATAATTAAGCCACAAATACGGTTTTCGTAAACCAGAGATGCACTGCCCTTGTCTAAAGTTCTTATTGCACTGGTTTATATATACATGAGTGTGTGTATTTTATTGTTTTTTTATTTGTAAGTATTCTAAGGGTTTATTAATGCTAAGGTTAAAATTTTCATGTTGTCCTGAGCCTTTTGCAGATTTATTTTAACTCTGCTGGTTTGTCCATATGCGTCAGGCAAATAGGGCCGGGGGGGAGGAGTTCTCGAATACGATGCAGCTCTGTGTTTTAAACATCAGAAACAGATCTGAAATGTTTCTGTGTTACAGAAATAGTGATGGCTGTATTCGTGTTCTGCTAGTTTGTTCACGCCTGCAACACTAAATGTTTGTGGTTCAGTACTTCCCACGTTCATTTCTGTTTTGTGGTACTGCTCATTTTAACAAATACCATCAATTCTAGTTTTCCTTTAAAAGGATAGTTGACAAGTAATCTTTAATACCATTCCCACACCATCTGTATATAACTATTTCAGAGCAGAACACACCACTCTGAACCCTGCTTTAGAGCTCTGTATTGAGCTAAAAATACAATTTTTAAAAAATCAACGGCCACATCCAGAAGGCTCAGAAAGTAGCTGAGTACTTTCTGTCTCCAGTTGCCCAAGCTTCATCCTTTTTCTGCTTCCTGAGACTTGTAGCAAAAGGCTAGACAACAATCAACAGTCCAAACTCTTGGTAAATTCGCCTGCCACCTTCTGTAAGCCCAGTTTTATTCTTACTTTCTTAGTTATAAATCTGGGATATGAAAGTTGTATGACAAGGAGCATAAGAAGTGTTCTGATATCTCTGTGTCGTGGAAACGTCTCTTTCAGTTTTATGAAAGAGGAGACAGCCTGGCTTTTTTATGGCCCCTCAACAGTGCTTGCTGTGTCTGTTTAAGAAACCTTTTTGTTTTTTTCCTATTTTTGTCTCAAGACTACAAATGAAAAGGAACCTTTTTCTTCTCAACTAATTGACCCATCAGGAAAACCATCTAGAGATTTTTCTTTAGACGTGATCCCCACTGCTTATGTTGCCCTGCCGTAGGGCTGCCGTGGGTGGAAGCTTCTTGGTCGTGGAGGAATTTGCCCCATCAGTTTATACCTGTCTTCCTGATGGACATTTGATGTTGGAGCCAGAGGACAATAATAGCATGCTTTAGCGTTTTTCCTCTTTTTCTTCTTTACTTCAATTTCTTTTTCTCCTCTTATTGAGACAGCAATCTTCACTGTTTTGGCAAGTTTGCATTTTAGTATTAGTTCATAATTAGGGATTGTCCAAACCTCAGATCTCTTTACAGGTTGTAAAAATAAACGTTGGTATCAATAAACTTTCAAAAGCGTCATTTAGTAATGCAAATATTTGGGTTTTCCTGAAGTCAAGAACTCTATCAGAAATAAGTATGTCATCAATATAATTTGAAGAGGGTTTTTAGTAACACTACTAAGCTACCCTTCCTTGGATGGGAAGAATAAATAAAATGGATGCACTCATGATAAGATAATTATTGAACATTAAGTTTGGAAAGTTGCCTTTGATAAAGGTGGCATTAAGAACGTGAATGAAGGGGATGAAGGCAGGACTGGGGAGTTGCCCTGTAAGAGCCAGAAACAATCAAGTGAGAGATAATTCGATGCGTGGATATTAGTCATCGTCTCTAATTTATGGTGAAGGCTGGTTTTTATTTGGGGGATGCATGTAGTAGGCCCCACAACAAATATTTTTAAAATACAAAGGATCACTACAATTCTCTATCAGCAATACAAGAATCCTTAAATTTAAATTAATAATTTTTTAAAAAGCAGAAGAACAAAAAAACCTGAAACTTTTTGGTGGCAGGATTTTCCAGTAACTCTTTGTTTGGCCAAAACTTTTTATTTTGATTTTATTGAATGGGAAGAAAACAAGCAGAAATAGTAGAATCCAGTAGGTTTCAAACAAGCTATAAATGTATTTTATTTCTAAGAAAACTTGGGCCATCAAAGCAAGATTTTAAAGTGATTTTTTAGAAAACTTGGGAAGACAATAACAGACATAAATTTCAAATCCCATGTGGGGGGATTTTAAAACCTTAATTTTGAGGCCTGATTTACAGGTGGAATCTTAATGTTTTTCATTTAAACGATGAAATTTAATGGGATTTTAGTCTTTGATTCAGTTAGTATTTGGTTTATGTTAGGTGAAGAATCAGTATCAGGGAAAAGATTTGACCAGTAGCTTAGTCTCTTGAAGTGAAAAATAGGAGTAACATTTTGCTGTATTTTGAAGACTCTGGTTAGTGACATAACTCTTGTAGTTATCTGGTTTCAGGAATAGCTGTTTTGTCAGTCTTCGGTCCGTCATCCGGTTCACTTATTGTCAGACCTTTACACCTCAGATCAAGGTTTGGTATTTGCCCATTTCCAGATTTAATGAATGAAAACTGCATGAGGGTATTGTAAGCACTCTTTATTAGAAAGGTATTTTCTGGACAAAAAAAAAAAAAAAGAGGGGGGGCAGTATTTAGAATAGTTGATCCCTTGTTCTGGAAGCTTTGAAATTTAACAGAATGAAGTCATGCAGTGTGTCCGGTGCAGGTTTATGCTATACGTCGAGACAGCATAGGTTTGTGACATCTTCCCCTTTACCATGGGCAGACCTGGTTCCCCCCCACAGGTGGTGTCATAAGTTATCACCAGATAGTATTCTTATGTTTTTCATCATCTTAAAAATCATTAAAAGTCTGATTTCTCCATTTATATTTATTCTCAGATGATACGAAATGCTAAATTTCCTATAGTATCAGTTTCTAATTTTTATTTTCTTGAATAAAATTATTTTCACCTCCACTTGGTCTTTATAATCCACCATTCACAGCATCTTTTTCCTTTAAACCAGAAGAGACCCTCAAAAATTCTAGGAGTGGGTTTTAAAATGCCTAAAGTTGTCTAAATTTCCCTTTTAAGAAACCTAACGTCGTATCTTTGAACGACACTGTGGAACAGTAGTTTGTGCTCAATTTAGTGGAGGATCATGGCGCTTACTGTAAACACTACATTGTCCTGAAAAGTAATTCCTGGGAAGAGCTTACTGACTTTCAGAGCCATGTGTTTAACCGTCTGCAAGTCTAAGGATTCACTGTGTTTGTGATTTGTAATAAAATTGAGTTGTACAACACTGCCTGTGTCTATCTGACCAAGACAGAATGCACTTCAATTCTTCACTTTTAGAATGCACATATCTTTGGAGAGGTGAATTACTCTACACAGTACACCCTAAGTCCCATTGTTTAGAATCCTTATAGATCGATTACCATCTACACTAAGAATGTTGTACTTGCACAATTTAGTTTATTAAAAAAAGAATATGTATTTCAATAGCCAGGTATTTTGATTGTACTCTTGATATATTTGAATGTGACTCTTGGATTTAAGTGCACTATTATTCATATCTTAATAAAATTGCACTATGTGGCGGATGTGTCTATAATGTATGCTTTGCTAAAACCTCAGAGTGCTGTAAGGTATAGGTTTCTATATTGTGAACCTGTCTATATATACATATATGGTCTTAGGGGAAAATTCTGAACTTTTGTAAGTCTATGTAACCTTTTAATATTATTTGTAATGTTCACTAAGTGATAAGTTCACTTGTGTTCTACAATTGGAATCATTCAGGTTGAGTGGGCTGGTTTGCCAAGCTTGGTTTACTAAATCAAGAAACAGTTTCATCAAACGTGGTACTGTTATTAGTGTGTAGTATTTGTGTGTAGTGTTCTCCCTCTGCCTGGGGGGCTGTTGCACAGATGCTAGTGTAAAATTCCTACAGTGGTAATAAAATTTGAATATATTCAAGTGCTGATAAATCTGTAGGCTGATTTTAATTTTGTTCAAATATTTGTGAAGGTTTTGACAACATTTAAATTAAAACTGCTATATATTTTTGACCTTATATTTTGAAAAACTGAGATCTACAAAAAGGTTGCAAAACAGTACAAGAGCTTCCATATACTCTTCACCTATATTTAATGATTGATAACATTTTCCACAGTGGCTTTAACACTCCATGTGTCTATTATTACTATTATTATTTTGCTGAAATAGTGAATAAGCTGCAGACATTGTGACCCTTCTGAATACTTCACAGGTAGCTCCTAAGAATTAGTATGTATTGTATTTAATACATACTATTCAGTTAGCATTTATAATATTAATAAGTAAATTAATCAATGGGGGGAAAAGGAAAGTTCATCCTTGGTGTAGAATGCCAACCATTAAATGTAGAAAAAAGGATGGAATTAAAAAGCCAGTATTTGGCAAGTTATCACAGTAATCATTGTTTTAGGTAGTATCAGTGAATGGCAAAACTAGTGGGGGAAAGTTTGTGAGGAACAGAATATAGTCAATGTATCTTTCCACAAAATACTTACTAGTTGCAAAGGGGAAAATGGTAACTTTCTAAAGAAAGAACCTGGTAGATGCTGCCTTATCCAAGCAACAGTTACCACTAGTGAAGAGACATCAACATCGTGTGCCTTCTAATATGCTACACTGAGAACACGGCATCACTTTGTGGGCAAAAAAGCATGACCCGCTGCTTTTTTTAAAAAAATAACTAATATTCTGTGTTTACCAGGTGCCATCCAAGTTGAAATCCAGAAATGTAGCTTAAAGTGGTTTTGTAAGCACTTTGATGGATGCTGATGAGAAGATTAAATGTCTTTCAATGTTAGTAAATTTCTGCAAACTAAAAAAAGAAAAATAATAACTAAGGACAGAAGTTGTGGCTTGGTGATGTAATTTACTCACATGTTCCCTGGCCCCTAATTCCATTAGTCCTGGACATAAGTCCCTGTCCTGGCACTACTATTAGACATAGAAACAAGCCTCTCACTTCCTATTTTAAAGCTATGGGATCTTAAAGCATGGAATTTGCATGTTTTGTTCATTCTTCCTAACTACACATGCAGATATCTTAAACCAACAAAAACACAACCTTTTGGTATGCCTTGTTTAGGAATTTATTGTCATAAGTGTATTCATATTCTCTAATTGCAAAAAATATATATCTTTTCATTAAGCAGTTTAAGCCTGAAACCAATTTCTATAAATGACTTCATTTCTCCTTCTTTTCATTTTTACTTTACTGAATTTTACTTGAATTTATTACTTTCCATGTAAATTTTACAACAATGATTTGATTCAACGTTCGGTTGTTTTTCTCAGTTCAGATTTAAACAATTTCTCCCATCGTGACTGTCCTTTGGTGGTCATTATTTCTACAAAGTCTGTATTTCCGAAGAGAAATTCCTATTTACATGTGTCAGGAAGATTTTTAGTCATTTGTATTAAGTGACAGATTTTACTGCATGCATTTTTTAATTAAAATACTTTTAAAAGTTTAAGATCATTTGGCTTGCAGAATTGAATTACAAAACAGACAGTTCCTTTATACCCTTACATTAACATCTTATTATTAATATATAACCATGGTATGATTCTCTACTGGAGAAGCAATCTGTAAGGAAGTAACATGGGGACAGTACTATGAACCAAACTATATGTCAAGGTGATTTGGGTTTCATCAGTTTTCTACTAATGCTCTTTTGCTGTCCCAGGATCCCATCTGGAAATTCCACAAGACACTCAGTTAATGCATCGTCTTGTTCTCTGTAATCTGTTTGAGTTCCTATCTTTCCATGCCTTTCATCACCATGATACTTCTGAAGAGTACTGGTCGGTTATCTCACATTAATGGAATGTTCCTCCATTTGGGGTGTCTGCTGTTGTCTCATGATAAGATTGAGGCTATGCATTTTTGGGCAGAAAAATGTCAAGGTGATAGGCTCTTCCCAGGGCATTATATGGAGTGGGTGATGACAACATGTCTTATTTCTGGACACATTGGAGAGGTCAGCCTTGCTCACGGGATTAAGGAGGGGATGCCAGTTTCCTTCACTGGGAAGTTACCATTTTCCCCTTCGTTATTGATAAACATCTATTTTGGGAGAGAGACTCTCAGACTACACAAATACCCACCCTTCTCTTTTAAGCATTCACCCTCTAATTTTAGCATGTCTAGGATCTTGTCGGCAGCAGTGATTGTGGTAGTGTTTCAATGGTGATTTTCTATTTCCCTCACTCCTACATTTATTAATTGGAATTCTTGGGCAAAAAAAGTTGCCCCCCCATCCCCGTTTATTTATTTATTGTTCACTTATTTACTTATATCAATATGTACTAGAGAATGTTTGTTTATTTTTTATTTGGCTTTGTGATTTGAGAGCCAACCTCAACCCTGAAAATAGAGGGAAATTCTGAATATTATCACTGTGTAAGTTAGGGTTACAGAAACCCACTTTGCCCACCAAAGCCAAAGGATAGGAGGAAGACAGAGGCCGGCTGGGAAGGCTGGAGAACCCACCTGGGAGAGGCAGGAATACAAGGCAGTCCTGGAGCCAGGGAGCTCACGGGCAGCCGCCTGGCAGGACTGGCCCTCTCACAGGGCCTCTCCTGCTCACCTAGATCAAGATTTAAGTCTGGAGACAGTGTTTGCCCTTGTCAAGCGGGCCAGAGGACTGATGACATTCACATCAGACTGTTTCCACGGGGAAGAGAGAAAACAGGTACTAGGTAGCCAAGAAACCACTCACCTTTCAGTGCCTTGGAAATCAACCCTTTCTCTGTTTTGTCTTCAGGAACAAAGCTTGAAGCCATGGTCTGTGTAACTGTCCCCTCCCCCTCCGGCACTATCAGCGGATTGCTCCACTAGGCAACATCCCCACCCGTAACCCCACTCAGCAAGCTCACTGGCATCTCGACCCACCACGAGGTTTGAGGAAAACCAAAGACAGCTCCCCACGCTGTGGTGCGGGGACGGGCTCCCTGGGTCAGCGTGCTTGGTCTGCCCTGTGGCCTGGAGCCCATCTCCCCACCTTACCTGGTGGGGCTTCACCTCTTCCACGGTGAAGTGGGTAAAGAGTCCTCAATAACCTCTAAGGTCTCCTGAGATGCTTACAGTCTGTAGCCAAGATTTCAGAACCCCCACCCCCGTGGGAAGTTTGCTAGAACTGTTGTCACTTTAGATTGCAGGAGTGAAATTCTCCAGGCAAGGAGACCGCCCTGACCAGAGTGCACTGGGGTCTTTTCAGAGTCAACACAGTCACGTGTGCCAGAGGCAGAGTCACCATCAGGGACCAAGTCATCCAAGGAAAAGTTGAAGATATGGGGCCTTGCTAACCTGTGAAACAAAAAATTGGACATACCTCATAAAATCATAGGTTCTTAATACTGGAATTGTGAACTAAAATAAAATTTTAAGGCTACCCCCCCACCAGCTGACTAAATGGACTCGTGGCCAAAGAAATATCCTAAAACTAAATTGCCTGCCAGGAGGAAGGTCAGAAATGCCTTATCATGCCCCCTCCCTTCTTGGGGACATCCTTTGTAACCCATTAACAGGCCTAAGGGTATGCAAGACACACCTACAGGTCCTTAATTTACACAACAAATATATGTTGGTGCCTTATCTCCGATAAATAGCAAGTATGTTAAAACATTCCAAGCCTTTAGACAAAGCTTCCTGTCTTTAACCAATTACAAGACAAAGAATCTTTAAACCCACCTATAACCGCCCCCTCCAAGATGGTCCACCTTTTCCGTCCAAACCAAAGTATGCCTCCCACGTATTGCTTTATGACTTTACCTGTAACCCCTGTCTCCCTGAAATGTATAAAACCAAACTGTAACCCAGCCACAGCGAGTCCCCTTGCTCAAGGCCTCTTGGACGTGGCTCCGGGTCATGGTCCTCAAATTTGGCTCAGAATAAATCTCTTTAAAATTATCTTACAGAGTTTGGGTTTTTTCCGTTGACAGAAGAAAACAGCTGTTGTTTCCCCCAAACCTAAGGTGCCTGCAGATTCTCCGATTCAGCAGGTCTGGGTGGGCACTGCTTTGTCCAGGAACGCACCTTGAGTTCCCTACGGTGGATCAGTGACCTGGACAGCACGTTGGAACCGCTTGAGGAGCTTAAGAAACATACTTGACGCCTGCGCGCCCCCCACCTCGAGATTCTGAGCCATTTGGTCGGAAGCGCAGCCCGGGCACTGGGAGGTTCTGCCGCGCAGGGGAGCGTGAGAACCCGCACCCCAGACCGAGCGCTTCTCCAGGTACCGCGAGCATCAGCCTCGCCTGGAGGGGCTGCGGGCCCCACCCCCAGAGAGCCCGACCCAGTGGTCCCGGGTGCGGCCTGGGAATCTGCAGGTCCAGCAGGCTCCCAGGCGCTGCGGACTCTGCCGGTCCGTGGTCTAGGAGGTCGCCTGATTTGGGAGACCAAGGGGAAGTGCCTCGCTCAAGGTCTGTCCACACCAGACCTCCAGACGCTCGGCCCGGGACCGTTTCCTGGGCCAGCCTTGCCGGCTGTCCCCAGTGCGTCCCGCATTCCTTCCCCGTGTCAACTGCGGAGGGAGCCGTTTCGGTCGAGCCTCAGCCGTTGCGGAGTGGCCCTCCCTGCCCCGGCGCGCGCACGCGCGGGGATGCGCGGGGATCCCACAGGGCCCTGGCCGCCCCTAGGTCCCCCGCGGGGGGCTGGGGCTCCCTGCGTGCTGGGGTGGCGCCAGGCTCCCGCGGAGGGACGGTTGCCATGGCGACGGCGCCCGCCCCTAGCCCGCCAGATTATTGGTGCGCCGAGGGGCGCGCGGGGCGGCGCGAGCATAAAGGCGCCGCGCTCCGGCCTCCTCGCGTCCTTCTCCCGCCTCCGCGGCATCTCCCCGGCTGTGTCCGAAGGTCAGTACGGGAGGTCGCCCGCCGTGTCCCCGCTGCGGGGTCCCAGGGAGCCGGCGGGGTTGGTGCGGGCTGCGCGGCGCCGCAGACTCTGCGCCCCGGGGCGGGGGGAGGGCGGTGCGGGGCCCGGTGCGGAGGGCTGGCGCTGCGCGAGTGGCGGGGCGCGACACCCGCTCTCGTCCACTTTTTGGGCTCCCACACCAGGGAACGGGGCGGGCAGGGCTGTTCCTGCAACATTGGTTCGTCGGGTCCCGTGGGAAGCCGTCTCCCGCGGAAGGTGGGACCCACATCCTCCCCGGGCGCCAGGCTGAGGTCCTCGCGTCCTCTGCTGGCCCTTGCCCCGGGCGCGTGGACGGGAGGAGGGAGAGCCAGCCCTGCAGAGCCGGAGCTCCCTCTGAGACCCTCTGTAGCTCACGCTTAGAGCTCCGGGAGATTTTTCTCAGTCCCTTCTGGCTTTCGGATCATCCCCACGTAAAGCTCAAAAATTAAAACAACAAAAAACTCATGTGGATGGAGCCTTCACCTTTACCGCACAGTTTGCCAAGTGCTGCTGTTCATGGATTGACTGCTTTTATTAAATCCTCCGCACAGCCTCCTGTGGTGGGGCGAGAGAACTTGAGGTTTGGCGAGGTAACTGCCCAGGCTCCCAGGGCGAGGCCGCGCGCCCGCCTTGAACCCGGGGCTGGTCGGTGCTCCCCTGGGGAGAGGCGGGGAAGGTCCCCCTGCGGGGCCCAGGGGTGTCTCCTCTTGGTCGTCAGTGTCTGCCTACCTTGGACTGGTCACTTGATCCTGCAAAATGCGGAAAAGATTCCAGCTTCGGGGCTGCTGTGAGGGTTAAATGAGAGTTTAGGAAAGCAGGTGCTTCATCAGCGCTCAAGAGTTAAGAGGTGCCTGAATTTTCCTTGGGTCATGACTATCTGGAGGAACATTTGCTATTATTTAATGAAGCAGGGGACTTAACGCTGAGACTGCCTTGCAGGTGTGTTTGGTAAAGGGCGTTGCTCCGTAAGGCAGAACAGGAAAGCGTGGGAAAATGGCGGTGGGCGTGGCCATCGGTGCAGGCTGGAAGTGGGGAGTCGGCAGCTGCAGGTTTCACTGAGTGCAGAGCCGGAGGCCCGTCGTGAGGGCTGGGGACACAGGGGACCCCGAGGCTGCAAGGAAGGATGAGGGCAGTGGGACAAGGGCATGGGAGTTTGGACGCGACAGGGGTCTGCAGGGTGTCTGCGGACATTATTGATCTATATTGGGCAAATTTTCTAGCTCCTTGGCAGTATTATGTATATGGAGACCATATAGAGGAAGAGGCCTATTTTTAAATGGTAATTTTCTTTAATATTCCTAAAACAGAATTATCTATCTTCAGAGCAATCACAATTGAATGAAGTTTTTTCCCACCCCAAGAAATGGAAGTAATTTTTTTTCTGATGACAGGGGCATTTGATTTTTTGTGGTGTACACAAACCCCTGATGGTTTCTCCATCTTGTCTGCCTCTTGGACACGGTGTTGAGTGAGTCCCAACGTGTCCCACGGCTTCCTGGGACAGGCAACGTGTTGTCTCCTGGCACCTAAAACCAACATGTCTGAAACCAAACTCATTCATCTTCTCACCTGACCTGCTTCTCCGGGAGGCCCATGCTTGCAGCAGCTCCAGTTAGAGACCTCGGTATTATGCATGACTCCTGCACAAACCCACCCATGTTCGACAATCACCAACGCCAGCTGAGCTCTGTGTCTGTATCTCCACCACCCCTCGCTCCCTGGTGACACTGCTGTCTCAGAGTTCTGCCGCTGCTGGTGCAGATAAGTGTATACTCCGGGAGGTGGGAGATGTCGTGTAGTGACCACCCGAGAGAGGCCTGGGTTCAGCAAATATGTGTGGAGGAGAGTCTGTTGATCTGTTCTTTTTCATCTCTTGCAGTTAAAGGAGGCGCTTGGGAGAGAACGTTTATGGACTCTCATTTGATCTTTAAAGCAGGAGGGATGAGAATCTTCTTTGATGGTTTTTCTCCATTTAAATTTAATAACCAGCTTGACAAAGCAAGTTTTAGTTTCGAAGAGCTGCTCTCAAAGTGTGATCTGGGAAATGGGGGGTCAGGGAGGGGTCCTGGAGACCTTTTATAGGGTCCATGAGGTCAAAACTATTTTTAAAAGACTACTGAGACGTCATTTGCCTTTTTCATCCTTTCTCTCACAAGCATATGGTGGAGTTGTCCAGGGGCTACATGACTTGCAGTGGGCTTTTCCTCTGATGGCTAATGAGATATGTGCTCTTGTATTCTTCTGTTTCTAGAATCTTCTAAGGTAGTAGAGTTAGGGTATAAATATGTTCATTTTCAGAGAAGAACTCAGTTCTTAGTACTTCTGTGCATTTACTGTCTTCACTTACCTGTTATTATCTCTGTGACCTCATTTTCTTTTGATAAGGCATTCATTTGAAATCCCAGAGTTTTCCTGTGCCTATATGGAAAAATGACAAAAAGTATACTTTGTAGTTTTGATCTGAAAACTTTTCTAAATGTTTTAGTGGTATAAAATTATTTTTTAATTTTAATATTTTATTCCAAAAGGATATTTATTTTTTATATTTAAGGGCAGATTATTGGCTTAAAAGGGGGATACTAGAAGACTTGAGTTTTCAATTCAGAGCTACACCTTCTGTGCCTATAAATACTGAAATAGATGAAATAAACATATCCAAGTTCCCTGACAGAGGAATTTACTCCAGAGAAATGGGCAAAACTAAAAAAGAAATGGTGAAAGCTTTCCTTAGCTTTACGGCTGTCAGTAATTGACCGTATGTGTCCATGCCACAGAACCACTTTGAAAAATGAATCGACTGGCTTACCTGCAGATGTTATGACGTTTTAAAAAGGCTAAAATTATTTGTTACAGCTTTTCAAACTAGAAATGACAAAGTTGAAGCATCCAACAGGATAAGGTATCAAGTCACATTGGCTGGAGAAACACACACTAAAGCCTAGTTTAGATGATAAAGCATTGAAAGAAGTCACAACACTGCCACTTTCCATTGATAAAGCAACTGCCAAATTAAAGATTTAGCTGCAGACATGAAGACTGAGTTATTATCTTGACTGTAGAAGTGTATTTTTTTTTTGCTTTATAAATGGAAGAATGGCTAGATTTGTCATTTTGCTTGTGTTCTGGTATCAGTACCAAAGCCATCATGCAAAAATATCCTTTTAGTGAATGTCTGGCAGCAAACACAAGTAGTGCCAAGATATTCAAAGTGTTGAATAACTTTTTTGAATTTGCTGGTTTACTCAGGAACAACTGTGTTGCATTTGCCGTGATGGTGCAAGGCAGCGGGAGGTGAACCTCCTGGCACCTTGGTCTGCATTAGGGCAGTGGCACCAAACTGCACTGGTAGTCTAGTCTTTACTGCCACGTGCTTGCCTTTTTTTTTTTTTTTTTTTTTTTTTTGAGACAGAGTCTCACTCTCTTGCCTGGGCTAGAGTGCTATGGCATCAGCCTAGCTCTCAGCAACCTCAAACTCCTGGGCTCAAGCGATCCTCCTGCCTCAGCCTCCCGGGTAGCTGGGACTACAGGCATGCGCCACCATGCCCAGCTAATTTTTTCTATTTTTAGTTGTTTGGCTAATTTCTATTTATAGTAGAGACGGGGTCTTGTTCTTGCTCAGGCTGGTCTCCAATTCCTGAGCTCAAACTATCCGCCCCCCTTGGCTTCCCAGAGTGCTAGGATTACAGGCTTGACCACACAGCCTGGTGGGATGAGTCACTGACCCAGCAGAAGCTGCTGGGGCCCCGCCTGCCTTTTTTTTTTTTTTTTTTTTTTTTTGAGACAGTGTCTTTTTCTGTCACCCAGGCTGGAGTGCAGTGGTGTCATCATAGTTTACTGCAGCCTCAAACTCCTGGGCTCAAGTGATCCTCTTGCCTCAGCCTCCTGAGTAGCTGGGACTACAGGCATGTGCCACCATGCCTGGCTAATTTTTGTGGACAAGGTCTCACTCTGTCACCCATGCTGGTCTTCAACTCCTGGCCTCAAGTGATCCTCCTGCAGCCTCCCAAAGTGGTGGGATTACAGGCCTGAGCCACTGCGCCTGGCCCTACCTGCCTTATTTTGGCATATTAATGAGTGAACCCTCGTGACCCATAAAGGGTGTAAAAGCATATGTTTTCAGAAGATGGTATTTTCCTTTAGTTTTCTTCAATTTGGGTTGGGGTGTGATCAGGGAATGCAGGAAAGCTGTTGCTGCCTCTGGTGTTTTAACTGAGAATTACTCTCTCAAATCTACTCAAGGCACTGAGTTGGGTACAAGCTGAGATCTTACTGGAACTATCTTCCACTGTGCTTTGTTTACTTTTTCTCTCTTTATAATGCAGAATATAATATTGAGGGGGTTGGGACATCAGAGTTGGCTCTTGGGCTCACCTACCCTTTCTGTGAGGAACGAGCTTACCGGGGAGCGAGAGGGTGGCCTGGGTTGGTTGTGTGCGGTGTGTGATCGGCCTGTCTCTGGGCAGGGCGGGAAGTTTGCTGTCAGAACCAGCAAAGCAAGCTGGGCGGCTCTGGACCACTCCTGTGACAGGCTTGCGTGGGTGTTGGGGACAGAATGGGGAAACTGGAAGTCTCAAGCCATATGATTGGACCATCCTGACCTCTCGAGGCCAGGACTGAGTTCATGGTCAGCCAGTGGTAAAGCCGACGAGGAAGAAGAACGAGAGACTAAACGAAGCATGTGTGATCTTGGAAACAATGAGAACATGGTTTTTCTGATCCTCTCTAAGGAGATGGCAGTGCCATAAAAATTATTCCCAGCTTTCTCAATATTTCTGGGGGCCACTTGCTCTTCTGGTTTGATTCATTCCAAAGACAACATCTGAGTGTTACCACAAGACCTGCAGGGCACTGTGTTCTTTAATCGGGGCCTCTTCGACCCTGAGATGGATGTGTGGACACGCTGATAGCAGTTGTAGTTAAGATGAAAAACCTTCACTAGGATCCACTGACTGGTTTTGTGGCGTTTGTGGCTCTCCGTGCAGGCACTCCCTCTGTCGCGTCGGATCCCAGTTGGTGTCAGCATTGTGCGATGTCAACTCTAAATCTCCGTTCAGCCTTTGTTTGCCTGGACTTTGCGTGCGCGACGTTTTGTCCCTTTATCACAGTATGCACTTGACTGGCTTCGTGTCGGCCAACTCAGCAGTTCAGTTCCTGAATCCAGAAACGTGGCTTCGCCCGTTAGCCAACAATCTTAGTGTTAGTTTCAGTTAAAGAGCTTATTGGGAAGGGCTGGAAGAATAAGAGTTTCGTAGTTAACTCTGCTTCTTTTTTCTCACAGGGTATTTGAGTAGCAAATGCCAGCTGTCGGGATGCTGAGGCAGGTGGTGGGCCCCGCGGTGCGGCGCCCCGCCTGCGGCTGTTGGGCATCTGGCCCGCCAGTCCGCGGCCTGGGCCTCTCCGCTCGGCGAATTCCAGCGGATGCCGGCTTCCACTCCACCTCTGTCTCTGAAACAGAGCGTCCACGAGTCTTAATTACAGGTTGTTTTTTTTTTTTTTCCTTTTTCCACTTGGGTGGCTTGATTCTTTCTTTTCTGTATTGTCTCTGTGTGATTGTGCCTTTGGTTTTGGAATGTGTAACTTGCCATCAGAACCTCCCTATGCTGCTTGTCCCTGTAGCAGATAATGCAGCAGAAGCAGGCTGACCAGATACCATCTGGATTTATTTACTACTCTGTGAAAACGATCTCAGAATGGGAGATATTTTATAATAGAACATTTTTAATTAGAGCAGCTAACCTTATTGATCAGGCACTTCCCTTTCCACAGTTAGCTTTTTCTAGAATATTGCAAATCCAAAATCCTTATTTTTATCACTCTTGCCAGTTCTTGGTTTCTCTGGCATAATATTTTTTTGTTGTCCGAAAAGACCTAAAAACCTGGGGGCCAAACAGCTGCTGTGGAACTCGGTTCCCTCCGTACTGGATCAGTCTGGGAGTGAAGGGTGCTGGATAGCAAAGGGTGCCAGGAGTAGAACACTGATTCCAGAGTCAGGCACCCCTTCCCTTGGCCAAACTCCTCAACCTAAACTCAGTGTCATTCATCCCAAACTGTTATTGCACGTTTGAGTACTGGAAATAGAGAGGGTAAGTTAGCATCTGCCTGAGCTCGTTGTCGCCATTGAGCTTGTCGTCACCATCAGACTCGCTCCCCGATCCTCCTTATCTTGAATATACCTAGCACCTGACTGTACCCTCCAGACCTCGCTCTGTCACTTCCAGTCAGTACAAGTTCACCTCTGATTTTGATTGACATGTTTTCTTTCTCCTTCTTGCCAGGTTTTCTTTCCTTGGCTTTACATTGATATCTTTCTCACTTTCCTCACTTTGTGTGTGTGTGTGTGTGTGAGTGAAATCTCACTCTTGTTTTGTGTTCTATTTTGTTTTGTTTTTTGAGACAGAGTCTCACTCTATCACCCAGGCTAGAGTACAGTGGCATAATCATGGCTCACTGCAACCTCAGACTCCCATCTCAGCCTCCCTGGTAGCTGGGACTACAGGTGCAAGCCACCAGCTAATTTTTAACACGTTGACTGCCACACTAGAAAAAAAAATTTTTTTTTCCCTGGGGCCATGGTGTTTTGTTATGAAAACTTATTGTTTTCTGTGCATGAGTTATGTGCAACTTAAAAAATAGTTCATGAGTCTGCCAAGGTAAAGAGACGTGTGAGTTATATATGCTTCACAAAGCCCGTGGCTCAAAACTAGTGAGTTAAATACAAGTCTCATGGCAGTTAATGGATTAAAATTTTTTGTAGAGATGAGTTCTCTCTATGTTGTCCAGGCTGGTCTTGAACTCCTGGCCTCAGGCGATCCTCCCGTCTCAGCCTCCCAAGGTGCTGGGATTACAGGTGTGTCACTGCACCTGGCCATTTTTAAATCTCTTAACGGCTCCTTGTCAATTCAGTTATCTGCCCTTTTTCCAAATGACTTCTTGTTTTGTTGCCCTTTCATATCTCAGTCCAGTTCTAATGGAGGATGGGATTCTGGGTAATCCCACCAGAGGCTGATATTTGGTTTTGAATGGTTTTGGCACCCAGAGCAGACAAGCTTCTGAGCCCATCAAGATAATGAAGGCCCAGTGTAAATTCCTGCCCTGGGAAATTCTAGACCCCTGTCTGCTTTTGTGAGATTTTTCTCTTCTTGTGCTCCTGCTTCCCCTCTTCCTCTCAGCCACTGCATGTTGGGGAGAGTTTTGTCTCTGAAACCAGTAGTGCCTGTATTGGTCTCCATCCTAGCCTGGAGGAGGTCACGGCATGTTCTCAGTGCTGCACCGTGTTGTTGAGAAGAGTGGAGTGAGCAGCAATTACATCAGCCCAACCTAGGACTTTATCTAATTAGCTAAGACTGAAAAATAGTCTTAGTTATTACAGTTTTGGAATAATGGGACTGGTTAGATTTGGATTAAAGTGTCACTTGTATCTCCCTATAGGGGGCCTTGGCCAGCTGGGAGTGGGACTTGCTAACCTTTTGAGGTAAGAGCCCTAAAAACTTGAAATTCAAAATCTGAGATCATAAGTATGTGATGCTTGTCTTTGAAGCCATTTAACCATCTTTTCTCTCTCCTCTTGTCCCTTAGCATTTTAGATATCGTACCTGAATGACTGTTTAAGATACATTTCATTCTGCCTCCTAATATCACAGACGTGTCGCAAGCCCTTGACTCACCTCCATCCTGACCCTCTGCTCTGTCTCTTTCCTAACTTAATGCAAAATGAGACATGTCACTGCACGTGAAGCACTTGGCTGCCAGCTGTTTGGGGCAGAGGGAGGTGCAGGTGGAAACTGGAAGGAAACCATGTGGGATTTGGAGAGAGTTGTAAGATCAAAGGATAAGAGAGGGGAGGGGCAAAAACTCTAGGGATACTAGGAAGAAATTGGTGACAGACATAGAGAGATAGGGTTGGCAGTGGGGTGAGAGAAGAAAGGGACGACGGGCCATGGGCAGGGAGGGAGAAGAACTGAAGGCGTATGTGTCAAGGAGGAAGAGGAGGGAGGGATTTGGAGGCTGACAGCAAATTGCAGTTCCTAGGTTAAGATGGTTTTCATAGGACCTGTTACATCCTAGATATTGCCAACTTGTGTGTTGTGATTTTTCCCTTTAGGAAACGATTTGGGAAGGACAATGTGATTTTGTCCGACATAAGAAAACCCCCCGATCATGTCTTCCATAGTGGTAAGAGAGCGTGGCTTTTGTTTTTATCTTTAATTTAACAAAAGCCTGGCTTTTGTTTTTATCTTTAATTTTCAAAGTGCAGTTAAAGAGGTGACTTATGGAATCGCTGCTGGCAACAGCTCATATGAGGTTTATGAATTAAAGAAGTTGCATAATATGTCACTTAAAAATATTTATATTTTTATGTAAATATATACATTTGTTTTATTAAAGGCTGTGAGGGAGAAATGTACATAAAGCCCTTAAACAGTGCCTGGCACGTACAAGTACTGGAGAAGCGTTAGGTATTGTCACTGGTGGGGTGGGCTTGTCATTCTTCCACGAGGAAAGCGCTGCATAGCGCCCGGCAGTTTAGTTACCCAGTTGCTACCGATGAAATTCACAAGTCCATGGGGGAGAGGGGAAAGGTCCATTTAGTTCTTCAAACCCTGAACTTTTTCACTTCCATGGTTTCACTCTGCGTTCCCTGTAGGTCCATTTGTTTATTCGGATATCTTGGATTACAAGAATCTTCGAGAGATCGTGGTAAACAACCGCATCACCTGGCTGTTTCACTACAGCGCATTGCTCAGCGCGGTGGGAGAAGCGAACGTATCCTTGGCGAGAGCTGTGAACATAACGGGTAAGCGCCTGGCTCTGGCCCAACATGGTTTATTCGCCAGTTTTTTCAGTTCTTTGGCAGGAAGAGATTTTTTTCAGATCATGATAATGTCTGTGCATTTCAGGATTGCATAACATTCTGGACACTGCGGCAGAGCACAGCGTGCGGTTGTTTGTGCCCAGCACGATTGGGGCTTTTGGACCTAGCTCTCCCCGGGACCCAACCCCTGATCTCTGCGTTCAGAGGCCCAGGACCATCTACGGGGTGTCCAAGGTCCACGCGGAGCTCATGGGAGAAGTAAGCGTCACCCGGCAAGATTGCTGAGGGTGGTACACCTGGGCAAAACGATTTGGTGTTTTCTTTCATTCTTTTTGCCTCAAACTGATTCATGCTTGCAGGTACTTCTCTTGTCCCCTGATCCCAGCCCCCAGAGTTGGTCACTTAGTTCACTGTGTTTGCCAGGTGGCAGGTGTCTGTAGCTCCCGCAGGCCTGCTCAGGGCAGCGTGGCAGCCTCTCCACAGCGCCGTGACGCTCAGCACTTCCAGGGCCCCGTGCGTGGCTCGCTCCCTCCCTCCCTTCACTGCTGTCCTGTTTGTGCCATACCACTCTTTCAGGCTCCCATATTGCTAGTTATCAGTGGTGACCATAAACCTTCTTGTTACGGAAGACTTCAAACATTTTTTTGGTTTTATTTTTTGCACTCTTTGTAGTCACGCTCAGTTGCTGTCTCACCCAGGGGCTGCTGCATCCCAGTCCTGCTCTCTCACCTGCTGCTCTCCCGCTACTGCGTCCAAGGCTGCACTGCAGGAACGTGCTCGTGCAGGACTGTTTAGGGCAGAGGCAGGACCTCCTCTCCAAAGAAACCTTGGAAACTCCACTGTAGGCTGATGTAGTATTTACAGTGCCAGTGTATGACCAAAATGGCGATTCTTTGAAGATAAAAGCTCAAGTTGTTTATTGAAGATAAATGAGGCCAGGTGTGGTGGCGTGCACCTGCAGTCCCAGCTAGTCGGGTGGCTGAGGCAGGAGGATCACCTGAGCCAGGAGCTCGAGGCTGCACTGAGCTGTGATCAAGCCACTGTGCTCTAGCCCGGGCAACGGAGCGAAACTTTGAAGAAGATAAATAAGATAAATGAGCACCTATTAGAAATTTTAAAGTCTTCATTTTCTTTAGGTATATTTTAATATGCAATTAAAGGAAAAGGCTGTTATCTCTTTGCATTGCGCTGATTTAAAAGATCCTTTTTTGGAGTAAGTTTTTTTTCTTTGTCACAGTATTATCATTCCCGGTATGGATTAGATTTCCGATGCCTGCGATATCCTGGAATCATTTCAGCCGACTCCCAACCTGGAGGAGGGACAACTGGTGAGTGTTTTCTATTTCTTTTATCTCTGGTGTATGAAACAAGGTATCCCGGAGCGCACCACTGCTCTCCAGCCTGAGATGCTACTGGCCTTTTCACTCTCCTCTTTCAACAGCACACTGTGGAGTTTTCCCGAGGCTGTGTGGCTTGTGATCGGACAGACAAGAGACTTATTAGCAAAATGTGAAACACTCCTTCCTTTGCAGTAAATTTTCTTTGTTTGGAAAAATATTGTTTTCCATATAAAATGTCATACATATTAATATGTGATAGGTGTATTGACACTTTTTTTGAGACAAAGTCTCTGTTGCCTGGGCTTCAGTGCAGTGGCGTCATCATAGCTCACAGCAACCTCAAACTCCTGGCCTCAAATGGCCTTTCTGCCTCGGCCTCCCAAAGTGCTAGGATTACAGGCATGAGCCACCATGCCTGGCCTATTGTCATTTTAAAATGTAATAATATTATTAAAAATTCATAGTTAACTCTAATACAATAAATATTGATACAACCCACATTAATCAGGTCTCTTTGGCAGTCCTCAATTTTTAAGAATCTAAGTTCGTTCTGAGACTAAAACATTTGAGAACCGCTGTCTCGATCCAAGAGGCTCATGCGTGGTTTTGTTATAAGCAAACCCACAGGCAGGAATGTCTTTCAGACTATGCAGTCCAGATTTTCCATGGTGCCATGAAGCATGGCAAATTCGAGTGCAACCTGGAAGCTAGCACGAGGCTCCCCATGATGTACATTGACGACTGCCTCAGGGCCACCCTGGAAGTCATGGAGGCCCCGGCCGAGTCTCTCTCCATGAGGACCTACAACATCAACGCCATGAGCTTCACCCCCGAGGAGCTGGCCCAGGAGGTTGTCAAGCACGTGCCGGAATTCCAGATCACGTACAACGTGGATGCGGTTCGGCAGGCCATAGGTTGGTACCTTGTGGCAAATGGGGTCTCAAAGCCAAAATTCAGCTTTGGCCTTCCCTGAGTCCCTGGAGGACATAAACCTCAGAAGGCTAAGGAGAGCACGGCTCCTTCCCGAGGGTCCAGACACCTTCTGGAGAAGGAGCCAGCAGATGCTTCCATTTGGGGAAATGACATCTAAAGTGGGTGAAATGATTCCATTCCAAATGAACACAAAGCAAGGAAAAATGGAAGCAATTGAGGTAGTGTGAAAACAGCCCTGGGTTTTTAAATACTTTAACTTTGCCAATTTGTGGCCGGGAGCACCTTTTTGAGTATAAAATTCCTACCACACAAAGTTGCGTGAGATTTTAATACGTGAAAATTCACAGTGCCTGACAGTCACGTAATATGGTCTTCTAACCTGAGCTCTTCTGCGCCTCTGCTGTACTCAGAGGGGATTTCCTTTTTTGACTTTTGTATAAAATGTTCCAGACCATTCTGCAAATCTAGAGCCTGAATAACTTGAGCTGCTCCCATCTTCTCTCCTAGCGGACAGTTGGCCGATGAACTTTGACGACAGCAACGCTCGCAAGGACTGGGGGTGGAAACACGACTTCGACCTTCCAGAGTTGGTGACCACGATGTTGAACTTCCACGGTTCCGACGCCAGAGTGGCCCAGGCCAACTGAAGGAACCTAAGGGAGAAGCTCCTGTGTCCCGGACCCCTGCCGAGGGAGAGCTGTCACCACCCAGAGGTTGTGGCCCCCAAGGAGCCTGTGTTATTTGAAGTTGATTAATTGGACTAAATTTTGGCAGCTCATATTAAACTGCTACGTGGAGATTGAAGTTAACGTTCAGCATTTTCAAAATGTTTTCAAAATGTTTGGTGGGAGGATTTCACGATCTTTGCTGTTTGTCTAAACACACATTCCACGGAATGAAGACTTAAGTCGTAATTAGTTTCCATTTGCCTAATTAAGATGAAGCGGCCCTTTCTGGGAAGGTGGAAGTTATGTGACATTTGTACTTAATTAAAATCCAATTTAAATATCACTCCTAGTACTCCGTTATTCTCTTACTAGAGACCAAAGATTACATTTTAAAGCCTTTCAAAGACGTACTCCTACTATAAAAGTGTTCTTTGCTATCTCATCTGAACATAAAAAATGTTTGGTATATAATCCCATGTGCATCGTGTTCAAGAGATTTGACATTTCTTCGATTATCACTTCTAATTTATTTTTCTGCGAGAAGACTTATCTGTAGGAAATGAAGAATATTAACGATGATATAACTAGTGGTGGGGAGCCCCCTCTCCCTGCCCTCCCGTTAGTGAGCTAAGTGGTCATTACCAGGAGTGTAAGTCCCTGGTCTGGGCTCCACCCCATAGCCAGGCACTTCTGGTTATTCTAATCCAGCTACGGCCCACTAATTTAGACCAATTTAGAACAACACTGTTTTCTACAGAGTACTTTCTGCTTACAGCCTTTTTTAGACATTCCTAGATTGAGCCTTCAGAAGAACTACTCCAAACCTCTGATGCAGTGACTGTATAGAAAATACAGATCGACCTTTTTTTGCAGCTACCTCAGGATGTGCTACAGGTGAAATCACTAGAAAGGAAAACTTCCAGTTCCACAAATTAATCGTGGGTCTATTTGATAACAGCTGTCAAGGATTACAAGGCATTTCTATTATGTGCTTAATGACAATAAAATCTTATGCATTTGGAATTTTCTCTTATTTATTTTCAATACATTTAGGGGGTACAAGTGCAGCTTTGTTATGTGGATGTATCATAAGTTGGTGAGGTCTGGGCTTTTAGTGTTCCCGTCACCCAAATAGTGTCCGTTGTACCCAGTAGGTAATTTTTCATCCCCCATCCACCCCATCCTCCCATCTTGGGAGTCCCCAGTGTCTATTACTCCACTCTGTGTGACCATGTGTCATAGTTTAGCTCCCACTTATAAGTGAGAACTTGCAGTATTTGGTTTTCCATTCCTGAGTTTCTTCACTGAGGATGAAATGGCCTCCAGCTCCACCCAAGTTGCTGTACAAGACATTATTTCATTCTGTTTTATGGCTGAGTGGTGCTCCATGGTGTGCACATAGACATATACCACATTCCCTTTTTTTTGAGACAGAGTCTTGCTCTGTCGCCCGGGCTGGAGTGTAGTGGCATCACCATATCTCACAGCAACCTCAAACTCTGGGCTCAAGCAATCCTCCTGCCTCAGCCTCCCGAGTAGCTGGGACTACAGACGTGCGCCACCGAACCTGGCTAATTTTTCTGGTTTTTGTAGAGATGGGGTCTCGCCATGTTGCCCAGCCTGGTCTCAAGCTCCTGGCCCCAAGCAATCTTCCTGCATCGGCCTCCCAAAGTGCTAGGATTGCAGGTGTGAGCTACCACGCCCGGCGGATAATTGGGTTTTAAAGCTGCTTTAATTTTTACTGTTTATAGTTTGAAAAACAGTTCTTAAGTTCCTTGATTCTCAATTATCTTAAAGGAATAAGAAATTAATTCTTCCACGAGAAGGCAAGAAGCCACTGACTTGAGTGACCCTGTGTCTCGTAGACCCGGGTCTTCCAGCGTTTCCACCAGTTTCCTAGGGTGACCCTGTAATTGGGGTGCTTTGGAGGGATTTGTTCTAAACGGCTTCCTTTAATCTATCTAAATCTATAAAGGCACCTCCGGGAGAACCTCAAAGAAGAGTGAAAAAGCAAGGAATGCTTCAACTCTCATGGATGACTCCTATTCACTGACGTCTTTGCACTCTCAGGCTAAAATTGGTTTCTGTCTAAGCACTCAATATCTGGCGCACCTCTTGGGGGTCCCACAAAATGACTCCATTTGTTTGCTATAAAAAGCTTTCCTTTCTGTTGGGAGAAAGGATTTTTTTTTTATGGTTAATTTGGAAATGATGTGAAGAGCTACTTAGAAAAAGTGGCTTTAACCACAAAAATAGTTTTTTGATTTTAAATAAAGAATGCTAAGGTTGGCTTTGCTCTGATGTCTTCCATCTTGTAGATTTGCACGGATCACCAGTGTGGTTATTAGTTCTGCCCACGTGTTTTGTCGTGGTGTTGCCATGGTGTGCCTCTGTGCCGGTCCACAAGCAGCACTACCTAATGACTGCCAGCAACACACACTCCCTAACGGCACAGGCAGGCCCTGGGCAGTGAATGTTACTGCACTGCTTCGGACTCGTATTGTGGTAGGTGTGGGTGCTAATAGTATTTTTTAACTCACATAGGCCAGATCTACAATTTGTTATTGCATTTTACGGTAAGGGCATGAGTGTGTTTAAAAAAGACTTTAAAATTTTTCATTTAAAAATATTTCTACTAAGAATTCAAACAATTTAAAAAATATAATTTAAAAAAGTTGTCTTCCCCTCTAAATCCCATCAATAACATGTTAACAGTATAGTGTGTATCCTATTTTTTTCCACCTGTGTTTATACAACCTAGGATCGGAATGTCCAACTTTTTTTTTTTTGCTATAAAGGTAGTGCTAAAGCAACATTGCCAAAAGTTTTGGAAAAGATTTGCAATTTTTGCCACCTAATGTAGTAGCTGTTTTAAAATATTCTTTAGTCTTCTCATATACACTGCAAGTAATGTAAGTGTAGTTTTAATATTTGCCGTTTAAAAATAGCTGCATGACCCATTGAGTGGCATGTCATAATGATGCAATTATTCCACTATTTAACTGCTGTACTTAGAAACCTACAAGTATGATTGCTGGGTCACAGAGCATAAACATAAAATTCCTAGTTTTCTTACTGTCATATAGTTGTTTTTTGGGGGAAAAACCCAAAACATTTGCTAAATATCTGCCATATGCTTTGAAACGAATTTTGCAATGTTTATTAAATTCTGGAAACCAACTGCTGTGCTGACATATTTATTCAGTCTTGAAACAGATGGGAGTCTGTTTGAGGGGGAGCAGTGAATGGTTTTTAAGAATCTTTCTGTTTTAATAAAAGATTCAAAAGTGATCCCTACAATATTGAATGTTGATCTTTTGATAGTTTATATAATTGCATGGAAACTGTTTCCAACACTTCTGTTCAGTAAAGACCATTTATAATTCTCTGGAAAGACTCTTTTGCACTAATAAACAATGTTCTTTGTTTTATAGTTTGTATTTTAATACAGATACTCCTTAAGATGGGGTCTCCTCCTGATAAACCCATCGCAAGTGGAAAATAATTTAAGTCAAGAATGAGCTGAACATATATATACCTAACCTACTGAACATAGCTTAGCCTCACCTACCTCAAGCATGCTTAGAACACATACATTAGTCTACAGTTAGAAAAAATCTTCTTGGTCTTGAATGATCTTCCGGGTCCTCTGGCCAGGTGACCAGGCCAGGACCACCTGAAAATGCTCAGCTAACACCTGACTCTGCTGTTTTGGGATCTGGCATCCTTCCCCCATTCCTGTGGCCCCGAGAGACTGGATGTCCCATCTTTCCTTCTGTCTCCGTGTTCAACCACAGTTGGCACTTCTGATTCTCGTTCCGCTTCCTCCAGGGACCTAGAGGCCCTTGGCCAAGTTCTAAAACTCGAATGCCCAGCTGCACACTAGATGTTACATTTTTCAGGAGGGAAGGTGCTGGCTTTTATCAGAGTCTCAAACGGTCCCCGTCCATCCCAGAAAATAAAGAACCATGGCATTAGGGGGTCTTCACCCGTGCATGTGGACGAAAAGGCTGCAGTATGAGCTTGCTGTCTTGCTCCCGCCCTCTGCCCGAGTGACAGGCCTGAGAGCCGGGCAGGCCTCGACAGCCCTGGTGCTGCTCGTGCCAGAGGAAAACAGGCGGGTTGTGCACCTGTGCTGGCGCGGTTCCCAGGCCCCACTTAGCTTATCAGCCGCTCTGCCCATATCTTGAGGCTGAGACCTTGTGAGCTGATAGCATCCTACCCTCCTGCCAGAGTCAACATACTGCACGCCCATGAAGCTGGCCACCATCCCTAGGAAGGGGATGGGGGCAATGCTACCCTGTCACCAAGGCAGGCTGGTATGTTCGGCCTTCATCGGACAGGCCCCTTTGGCTTCTTCTCCCTCTCTCTCCCCCTCCCCAGGACTTGCAGCAGCTATATGGGGCGTTGGTCCAAGGGCAGGATCCTGCCTCTGGCTCGCTGGGATCTGTCGTCAAGATGCACCGCGCTTCCAATCTTGGCCCCATGGACATCTCTGTCCCTGGCAGGGATCCTTGCAGGGCCCCGAACTCCTAGGACCACAGACACGGGCAGCAATGCAGAGTCAGCACCTGGGGCCTGCGGTTGGCAAATGTCCCCAGATTGCAACAGGGTGGGCTCAGTGGGCGGAGACGTAAGGGCCACCAGCTGGGCATCTGCAGGAATTGTGAGTGGCATCAGCCACGGAGCCCTCCGGCTCTGTGCGAGCAGAGCCTGCAGAGAACGGGCACAGTGGACAGCGGCACGGTGTCCCCCCACCGCCACCAGGAGAAAGCGGCAACTTCTGCGTCTGGGTAGACTAGCAAGGCGAGCCGCAGACCGGGAAGCGGGGATGCATTCTGGGAAGCATGTCACCATTTATGGCAAAATCACACCCAAGACACATAGAGACCCCAGGATGGCCTGGCTTCTCAGTCTCTGTGAGATGAATTTCAGAGGTCGGGGGAGAAGAGGCCACACTGGCCGCATAACCAGGTTGGAATGCGTGGCTGTCCCTGTGGCAAGGACAGTGGCATCAGTAGAGTGTGTGCCAAGTGAGTGTCTTGGGGACAGGGTGGCGATAGTCTCCATCCAGGGCTTCTCAGTGTGCAGAGATGCCGAGGCACTTGGCCCTTGGCCCTGGGGACCCCCGGGTGACCCACGGCCTCAGGCGCAGCAGCCTCTGTGCCCAGCACGCGTGGTGTCATGTGCTCTGTGTGCCACACAGTGAAAGGGGAGGGGGTGACACTGACACAGGCTGCACCGGGAAGCCACACTCCAAAAGGACCTTCAAGGAAGAGCCCTCAACCCCCCACAAATCCTTAGAAGAAGGACCGTTAGCGGGAGAAGGCCGGGGACTGACAAGTGCTGTGCTTGGTCTCTTCCTCGAGCCTGGAGGGAGGGAATGTACATTAACAGCAGGGCCCGGTGGCTGCTCCTGGGAGGGAAACTTCTAGAGCAGAGACTCGGCCCCACCGCCCAGGGGCACCGCGTGTCCGGAGCCTGCGCATCTGGGAGGCTGCAGAGCTGAGAGGACCGAGCTGCGGTCACCCTCTGTCATCCCTGTCACATCGTCACCTCTTCGGTGACGTTTCCACGGTCTCAGGTCCTGGCACAGACTGGGCAGAGGGTGCAGGCAGGACAGAGGCAGCCCCCCAGGTGAGGGGACGGCAGGGAGGAGCCAGCTGTTTCCTGGCTGGGTCACATTTACGTGCACCGTGTCCCCCCTCCTGGCTTCCTGCTCGGAGCCAAGCCCACCGACCCGCAGCACCTGCGCCCGGAGGCGCTGGGAGCCGCTCGGGCCGCCCGCAGTGCGCGTGCGCAGGGAGGTCCGGGGAAACGCTGCTCGGCTACACGCGAAGACAGCAACGCGTGCACAGGTGCGGCCCAGGGAGCCCGGCTTTCACACTGTGACCGCGTCACTCCCACCCACGTGACCCACTGCAAGTTTCTCAGCGTCTCTGAGCCTCAGTCTCCTCACCTGTAAAATGAGGACAGTCCCTGCACCCCCTGGCTAGGACTGGGGGAGGCTGAACCAGGCCCAGGTACGCGGGTAGGAGCTGGGAGGGCAGGTTCTCGGTGGGGCTGAGGAATGGAAGCGCTAAGGCAAGGCCAGGTGATACTGCTTTGTCACTGGCTGTGCCTCACAGCTGGAATCGGATCCTCACAGCTGGAATCGGATCCAGAGCGCCCTGGTGCACCGGGAGGAGACTGATGAGGGTTGGAAGGTTAAAAATTCTGCAGCGGAAAAAGGCCGGGAGCGAGGGACCGGCCCCCGGAAATGTGGGGAGACCAGGTTTGTGGCTGGAAGCCACTGATGCGTCCTCAGCCAAGGCTCAGCCACGACAGCCACGGCCGCCGGCAGAAAGGAAAGCGGAGGGACAGGGGAGGTGGCAGTTTTCGATCAGCTGTGTCAGGAGCTTGGCTGGGAAAGGACAGATACTTGAGACAGGTGAGAGTCAGAGGGATTTCCAAGACAGGAGAGAACTGAGACAATGTTGGGGAGGGGATAGCTAAGCTAGCGTCTATTCAGCACCTAACACTGTCTTCTATAGGTTTGCTGTTTTTAAAGTTTTTTTGAAACTATGTAACAACATACGTGTAGAAAGTGCATAAAACAAGAATGGACAGTTTAACAAATCACTGTGAAGCGAAGTCCTGCGCAGCCACCGTCTAGCACCTCGCCAGCAGGCGGCCGTGGAGTCCTGCTCCCCGGCAGGAGGTGGCACGTGTGTCAGTGACTTAAGCTTTATGCTCGTCCTGTGAGGCCGCTGTTCTTGTTCTACTTTAGAAGGAGCGGGTTACCCAGCTCCCCTGGGCCCCCTGCAGGCGGGGCTGAGGGGGAGGCCTGGAGAGCCAGCCCCCAGTACGTGGGCAGGGAGGAACAGACTCGGGGACTGGGAAGTTCTCCTGAGCAGGGAGCATGGCAGGGGGACATGGAGCAGGTACTGTGGGGTGCAAGGGAAGTGCACCCCAAGGTGTCCCTCCTCGCCTCTCCCTGACAGTGCCGGGGTGGTCAACCGTTCAGCTGGGGCTTGGGAAAGGACACCCTTGACCCTGTTAGACAAAGAAGAGCTTGGCAGGCAGGCCTGGGGACATGCCCATGCTGGGCCACCCAGTGGAAGAATGTCCCACAGACGACGGAGGGCCCAGGGGAAGAAGGCACCCCCAGAGGGGAGGCTGCAGCTGAGCTGGCTCTGTGGCCATGAGGCCCACAGCTCTGAAGGGAAAATGCTGCACGGGGGTGGCCTGAGGGCTCCAGCTGGGTTCCAAGTGAGATAAGACAGAAAACAAGTCCCTGGTCAATGACAAGTCAAGGTAAACCAGCCAGAAGAGTTATCATTTCAAGGGGCTCACGTGGCCATTATGCAAACCTTGCAATGGGACATTCCTACTTTTCTAGAAGCAGCTGGGAATTTCTGAGACCTGTTTACCTAGAATGAGAGGTTCTAATAAAGGACACTGTGACAGATGCCACATTCACCCTTGACCTCCAACTGTCCGGTTCCCACACCTCCTTAGGTAAACTTTATACTTTGTTTCTTATGTATCTTTACAGAGTTTAAAAAATGCATATCCAAGCAAATAAAACACTAGATTTGCATTTTCCCTCCCCAAGAAGTTTCACAGACCAGAAATTGGTCTGGTGGATTTTCTCATAAGCCGCTGAACCAGTCTCTCAGTCCCCAAAACAGGTCAGTCCTGTTAAATAGTTGACCGCTGTGTTTCAGGAGCCAGTGCCACAGGTGGGCTTCCATCAGACTTAGGCTTCTATATGGTGTGAGTAATTGGGTATTTAATTAGAAAATGTCTATGGAAACAAAAAAAAAACCCGAAAGGTTAATGGTTATAATAAACTATAAACTCAATTTTTGAGTTCAGAAAGCAGCCAGTTGAGAAAGATTTCTAGATTTGGGGCTCAAAGCGTGTTCAGTTGGAATGGGGGCAGGCAATGGCATGTTTACAGGTTTTCCTGGTTTACAGTTTGAGTCAGGTGCTCAGTGAACTTTCTGAGTAGTCCATGCAAGAAAAGGCATGAAGCATGGCCATATATAAGCCGTTGTGATTTTGCCAAAGTCTGTATCAAACAATCCATTCAGGAAAAGGGCAGTTTTGATTTCAGTAATTCCAGTCCATAAGGGTGGGAGAAAAAATGGGAACATTAGTTTGGAGAGTTGTATCCAGATGTCAGAAGAAATTAGAATTCAGGATCCAGTCCAGATTGTAAATAAATAACAAAAACCTCAAAAACAGTGAGCTAGGATCACTTTGCTGATAGTTTTCTTCTAAGGCATGATTTTTCTCTCTACGGCCATGCCCATTTTAACAAAGACAATCAAAGTAAGACTAATTTATTTGCTAAATAAGTTCGATCTTACTAAACTTGGCCACAAAAACAGTGATAGACTGCATAGGCTCTTTTAAGTTTCGCTGGAACTTTTGCCAAGGAAGTTGAGGCCAGGAGGCCAAGCCAGGGACTTGCTATCAGACTCTGCCTGCGATACCTATAGATTGGGGTGAATTCCTTTCTTTTTGGGGTCCCCCAAATATTCTGAGGTTCCTGGGCCTACCAGGAAATGACATTCCTTCCTCACCTGTACAGCTAGAAATCTTTTTAAGCCAGGCCGGTTTTTCCAAGGGGGGCTTTATTGGCTCCATAAAGTCAACCTTCGTTCCTTAAAACTGTCTGGTCATATCGGGAAACAGAACATTCCAGTCAAAGCCTTGGTAATATCATTAGTGTTTTCAATTGTGTCCTGTTATAAAGAGAACATATTCTTATTGAACATATGCAAGTAACGAGACGAATTCTCCTGAAAAGCAAGCAGGACCATAGGATAAGAAAACTGAGACACATTTAATTGGGGGAAACTTGTCATAAGGGGATTTATACGACAAGGAGCAGGCAGCCTTTTGTGAATGTAATCTTTTTCTTTCTGACCCACGGGAAGGAAGGCAGCGATGGAGGCAGGGCAGCAGGAAGACTAAGAGGCAAACTGAAGCGTTTGGGTAACAGTGTGAGACAGTTGTCCCCCTTAAAGAGAAAGCCAGGCATTTAGCTTCAGGCTGATAGGGACCAAAGCCAGAGCTCTGAGAGTGAGTGAAGCCAAGAGGGGAATGTGGAGAAGTCTGAGGGCTTTGACACGTCGGAGCAAATGACAGAAGGACATGACAGGTTCTTGCTTTTCAACTGTAACAGGGAAAATGTGTACATTAAGTTGGAACCGTAGCTTTTCAAAACCAGAGAGAAAACCCCCAATTAAACAATAGCTTTAAAAATTTAGCCAGGCATGGTGGCATGAGCCTGCAGTCCCAGCTGCTCAGGAGGCTGAGGCAGGAGGATCACTTGAGCCCAGGAGTTTGAGGCTGCTGTGAGCTGTGATTGTGCCACTGCACTCCAGCCTGGGCAGCAAAGCAAGACCCCATCTCTAAAAAGAAATAATAATAAAATTATCGCACTATTTTCAGGCTAATAACGGCCATTTTATTTTCTTTATAAAGGGCTGGGTTCCAGAGCAGAGAAAAGATGTGAGTTGCAATCTAGATGTCATGAATGAAACCAAAGTGACCCCTGTATTTTCATCTCGCTTCACAGTTGACACAACGCTCGGCCCATACTGGATATTAAAAAGTATCTGTAGCATTTAATTGAATTGTGACAGAGCGCTCCAACTGGAGATTTCAGGTGGTGGAAAACAGCACCTGAATTTTGAATTTTTCAGCCAACACTGCAAGCCACAGCAAGGGCCAATGCCAAGGAGACAGGCAGACGGCGTCGCTGAGCGGTTTGACAAAATGCACGCAGAGTCCCGTCTGTCCAGCAAGGGGCGCTGCAGGATCGCCTTAGCACAACGGGGCCGGACGATAAAGCCTGGAAAACCCTTTGTTGCCTCTGCAGGAGGAAGAGGCACAGAGCTGGTTTTCTCAGGCCTCCTCTGCGGCCGTTCTGGCAGGAGCACTGGGATGGAAGCGCTACGGGAAGAGCGGATGAGGAGTCAGGAGACCACGGCGCAGCCCCAGCCCTGCCCCTGCAGCCGGTGACCTTGGCCAGTCATGCCAGTGCCTGAGCCTGCTTCTCTGTCTGTGACAGGACAGCCCACCCCGACTGCGAAGCCCTCCGGCTGCCGTCGGTGCTGTGACCTCTCACCAGCTCGGGGTCCGTATAGGTCAGGCTTCTTTTATTATTTCATAGGACGTAACCCTGAGCCCCACCCCATCAGTGCAACCTGTCATCCTCTGCTCCCTTTCCCACTGAGACTCAATCATCCCCCCAGTGTCACAGCCCCTGTGATGGGCCCATTTGTGTCCTGCAGTCTGGCCCGTCTGGGCTCACAGGCAGCCTTCCCCTGCAGAGCCGGCAGCCCGGCAGCTAGAAATGCTCCAGAGATGCTTCCGGAGCTTTGACTCCAGGAAGGGGCTGAGAGCCTGTTCCTCCAGAGGCTTCTTGGCCCCGGTGCAATCTGTCCCCTGCTGCCCCCAATCTTAGCAGGGAGTGGGGAGGCCCATCTCTGCCAGCAGGCCTGGCTGGGCGCCCCCCAGAAGAAGAATGGTCCTTCCTGGCCTTTCTTCCAGTCCACGGAAAAGCATCACTCATCCGTCTGTCTCGAGGAGACTCACTGTCTCGTCTGCCACAAAGAGACTCGGCTGGAATCTTTTAAATAGAAACTTTTATTGCTTAAAAGAAATCAAGTTCTGCCTCCTGGGAAGCCCTGCAATATTTTCATGAAGGTTCATTGTCTTTTCTGAGAGGGGGGGAGAGAGAGAGAGAGAAAGAGCGTGGAGGCAGCTCTGCAGAGCAGGGAGGCTGGGTGGGAAGAAGGCAGCTGGGATGGGGGGTGGCCCTGCCGTCCCTCTGTCTCCTGCAGGAAGTGGGCAGTGGGCAGAGGGTGACCTGCCAAAGCCTGGGCAGAAGGGACTAGAGGGGTCTGAAGTCGCGGCTTTGCTGAAGGGGCTGTGGGCTCACGTGGCCATCGGTGATGGGGGGTTCCTTGTCTGGTGCGGCGGAGTGTCAGGGCTTGCTTGGGGTCTCCCGCCGGGCTGCTGGGTCTCAGATCTGCTCCTACCCCAGCCTCAAACTCAGAACTGTGATTTCTGGGCCCTGTTCTTAGAATTGACCAGAACACTCTAAAAAGGCAGTGCAGTGCAGGAAGGGGGGCTATTTCCTGGTCTCAGATTGGGTGCTGAGTCCCCGTCTTAAATAAGAGCCTCCTTTTTGCTTTTTCTGCTTTTTCTCGTGCCTTCTTTCCTTGGCCTGCCCCTTTCTCTTGCTCCCTACTCCCCTCTCCCCACCTTCTGTTTTCTACTCCAGGTGCTTCTGATATGGGCTTGGTTGTGGGCCTGTCCAGGCCGCAGAGCTGGGGTGCCGGGGCGGCAGCTGCGCCTTCTGCCGCAGGCAAGGCGTGGGCAGTGCCCTTGGTGGCCACACGGGGGCAGCAGGACCTCGGGCAAAGGACGTGCCTGTGCCACCTCCCTGTGCCACCTCTCTGTGCCACCTCTCATCTGGCTCTGGTATTCCTGGGGCTGGCTGAGGCTGGGCCCCAGGGTGACATCCCGTCCAGTGTCCCCGCAGACATAGGCTGGCCCTATCGTTGTTTGACTTTCCTCCCTCTGTAAACCCGTGCGCCCTGCAGACGCATCCATCGCAGCGCGTACCGCGGCACCCGCGCAGCACGCGCTGAGAGCGGATTCAGAGCAGAAGGAAAGAGGGAAAGTAGTGATGGAAGTTGTCATCCTTCCTTCTCACCACCCCCCAAGTCATCTCAGGAGCTGCCAGGTGTCTACACCACACGTCCGCTGGCCCCCCCGGCCCAGGTCCGCTCGGGGCGGGGCGGGTGGTCACTGCGGACGGGTGGCGCGGACGTCCCGGTCCCGCTGTGCCCGTGGGCACCGGGTGAGCTGGCGCTTCCCCACCCCGGGAGGCCAGGTTTGGCCGCGTGACTTGCTCTGGCCAAGGAAATGTGAGCCGAAATGACGTGAGTCACTTCCACGTGGGCTTTAAACGCCGGGGGTGGGGGGCGGGGCCGAGAGGAAAGCGGTGTTTTCCCGTCCCCTCTCCCCCTCCGGCTGCCGTGACAAAATGCCACGGACTGCGTGGCTGAAATGACAGACATTTATTCCCTCAGTGCTGGAGGCTGGAAGCCCAAGGTCAAGGTGTCACAGGGTTAGTTTCTCCCGAGGCCTCTCTCCTGGGCTTGTAGACAGTGTCTTCTCCCTGTGTCCTCACGTGGTCTCCCTCCGCGTGTGCCTGTGTGCTAATCTCCTTACTAGAACACCAGTCAGAGTGGATTAGGGCCCACCCATGTGACCTCATTTTCCCTGAATTATCTCTTTAAAGGCCCCACCTCCAAACAGTCCCATTCTGAGATACCGGGGCTTAGGGCTTCAGCATGAATTTTGGGGAGGACACGATTCATCCTATAGCAGGAAGAGAAGTCATTTTTCCCAGCGGTGGCAGCAGGCAGGGGTGGTGACAGAAGACCTCCCGAGAATCGCCCACCAGAAACGCTGCCGCTGAGCTTGCCGAGGTCCTGGGCGGGGGCGGGTGAGCTCTGTGAATCACCAGACTCTCCCTGCCCTGCCCTCTCACTCATCCCCACTGGTCCCCTGCCCTGCCCTCCCACTGGTCCCCACTGGTCCCCTGCCCTGCCCTCTCACTGGTCCCCACTGGTCCCCTCCCCTGCCCTCCCACTGGTCCTGGAGGCCCCTGGGTCCCTGAACCAGGGCCCTTCCCTTCCTGGAAGGCCGAGATGGCTCCACTTTCCCAATCACACCCAACTGGTACAGACGGGACAGGGAGAAGTGGCATCTGTCCCACCCTGGCCCCGAGGTGAGACCCCAAATGCAGCAGGTGGGGGTGGGAGGTGAGCACCCTGAGCTGGGCCCACCTGGGCAGGAGAGTCTCCTGAAGGGGGACCAGGAGTCCGCTTGTCACCTCTAACTCAGATTTCCCATGGGACTCTGGCTGTTCTGGGCAAACACCCCTTCCTGAGTGCTTCGGTCCTCCTTGCACGGAGCAGGGGGTGACAAGCCCAGCTCCTGGGGGCTCCCTGCTTAACACACGGTTTAGCAAAGCTCTACACCCCGAAAGGCAGCCCGGAGTCTTACAGCTTCTTTCCTGGAGGGTCCCTGCAGGTGGAGACATTCACACCAATCTACCTCCTGCAGCGAGTGGCGGGTGACTACTTTCCAGAGCCCTCAAACACTGTCACCTTCCTTTTTTTCTTAAATTGTCGCATCATAATTGTACATATTTATGGGCACACCGTGATGTTTTGATACAGTCAGTATATAATGATCAAATCAGGGTAATTAGCGTATCCACCACAAGTGTTGATGCTCAAAGAAATTACATACGTTCAAACACTTGTGAGGTTCCTCTTCCTGAATCAGTTTCCTTCAGAGACTGCCTCGCTGTCTCCGCGGCTGTTTGCTTTGAGCCTGTGAACAGGGTATTTAAAAATAGCCCATCTGAGACCTCAGGTCTGGTTGCAAAAATCATCCATCCACCTGTTCACCATCCTTTCATTCAGTCGGGCGCTCGGCCCTGTGTGTGCTGTGACAAGGACAAACTAGGAGGAAGTCAGTTTCTCTTCTTTATCTTCTTTTGAAGTGTTTTTTATTTCACTTTTTCTAACAGCAATATAGAAACAAATAATCATAAAAAATAAAAGTATAAACTGTCCATCGATTACGTAATAGCACTTGGTATTGCTACGGGGAGTGGGTCTTGGGCTCGGCCAGGCCCGGTGGGGCCCGCCCAGGCCCTCAGGCCTCTGTGATGGCTCCTGAGCCCGCGAAGGCAGGAGATGTGACTACGCGAGACAGCGCCAGTGAGACTTCGCGTGCTACACCCGGGAAGCCCGGGCATGGCAGGGAGATGGAGGGATAATGGGTAGAACTGGCAACAGCACTGTGTACATGTGAAGAAAGGTGGCGGTGGAGGTCAAGCCAGCCCTGCTGCGGCCCCGCAGATCCCACAGAGCAGGGATGTCACTGCGCTGAGTCGATTCGGTCATTTGTGCTCACCGCGGAAGGTGAGGGAGCCGAGGACACTGGACAGCGCTTGGGAAACTCACTGTCTTCCCCTCCAGCCCCTTCCCTGCTCACCCCCTTCTCTCGCCCCTCCTCATCCCCTGATAAAATTCTTTTGGGATGAAATTGGACAAAACAGCTGAGACTTATAACCTATCCCGACAGGTGTCTCGATCTTGGCCTCTGCTTACAGAACAAGGCGAGCGGGCGTGGCTCAGGTGCACCCAGTTCCACTCCACGGGCCACGCTCAACAAAACCTCTCAGCTTTGGCTGGATCCAGGTGTTTCTGTTACTGTAATGACTGATTTCTTAAAAGAAAAAACAAACTCAGTCTGGCATTTTTTCAGACTGTGGGGTGGGCTTTCCTGCGTGGGTTTGAGGATGTTTACGGCGTGTTCTCTGCGGTGTGAGAAGGTGGGTGCGTGTGGGCCGGCCCCGGACCTCCAGTGCTCATCTGGAAGGGCCCTCTGGGCCCGGGCAGTGTGCGTGCAGAGCTCTGAGCAGGACACCGCCGTGCGGCCCTCTGGGCCTCAGTGCACAGAGCAGGGTGGACGCAAAACCCTGGCTACGTTGCTCCACCTTCTTTGAATGAAGCATAAACCCTCTGGCTCTTTGAAATGACAAGGAAGAGACCAGGTTCTTCACTGTCTATGGGGGACCATTCACTTGCATCTGCCCACTCTTAGCCACTAAGGAAAAGCAACCTCTCCCCTGTGTAGCTCATGGTGCGAGTGGACATGGCCCTGCTGAGGTTATGCAGAAGACGAGACAAACACACAGAGCAGCCGGACACAGTGCTCAGACCGTGGGACCCCGTGGGCCCACTGTCCGGGCCCCGCCCTGCCGTTGTCCCAGACATCCTGAATTGCGAAATGGGAGGTGTGGGGGTGCGAGTGAGGCCGGGGCATAGAGGGGTAGACAGTGCGTGGGTTTGGCAAAGCAGCGGGACCACCTTTGGGGTTCAATTCACTGACACGTGACCTGTCTAGGCATCACCAACAACGGTTCCACACGTCAACATCCACAGCCACGGAGCAGCCGTGCAGCCTGGAGAAGTCACTCTCCTTCCCCAAGCTTCACTTCGCTCCTTTATCAACAGAGGGCTCAGCTAGGTGACGTCTCAGGTCAAAAGGGTCTGAGGCCTCTGCCAGGCTGGTGGAGGAGCCGGCCGTGCGGGTGAGTCGCCCAGGCTGACTCTCCAGCCCGCCGAGGTCTCGGCCCGCGGGTCCTCACCCTTGATAGGGAGAAGCTCTTAAATCAAATCCTAAACTCTGCACCTGACCTACCCAACCGGCTTCCCCACTTGGACAAAAACCAAACAGTTATTAACAAGTTAGCAACACAGTAGTAACAGTCTTAGTGAAGACTAGTGGTTAGGTCAGGCACAGGGTCTCAGAGGAGACTCAGGACAGGCTCTGGGCTCCCCGGATTGCCTTTCGGGGGAGGGCGATGAGGTGACGTAGGTGACACCATCAGAACCCACCAGGAGTCCCCTGTTGCACCCCCTCCAGGAGGATTTTATGGGAAACCCACCCGGGCCCTGCCTGGTTCAGTCACCAGGGGTGTCCTAGGCAGGCTCCCTGGGGCTGCGGGGGGACAGCGAAGGGGCCCTCTGGAGGGTGTGACTGGTGCACATGGCCAGGGGAGGCGATGGGGGCACCTGTGCTGGGTCCACCCAAGCTACGCTGGTGTGTGCCGGTCACACGTCCCAGCACACCGGGGGATGATGCACAGGGCCTGGGGTGCCAGGTGGAAGACCAAAGGCAGCCCGGACCGCGGGCTCTCCAGGGCACTGGCTGCAGGTGTGCAGCCTGTGTCCCCAAGCACCACTTTGTCACTCCTTTTGATTTCCCTTTCCTGGTGGGCTCCTTTCAAGGCTGCTGAGTCACCCACTTAGGGTGAATTTGAGCCTGTACTTAGAGGGCAGCAACAGCGTGGGAGACAGGCACGTCTGACGTGTCTAATGGCCCCAGCGCACTTGAGGGGGAGCCTTCTGCAAGAATGACAGCTTTGGGGCCCCCCTGTGGGAATCCCAGTTCATAGCACCAGTGATTCCAGAAAACAGGAATGTGGGCCACCAAGGGATGGATCACGCTGGGAACCAGGTTCTCCTTAACGTCTGGCTGGAGCGGCCCTTCTGCAGAGCTCTTTGGGCATGAAACGGGAGCCAGTCCGGGAGGCACTGGGACCACAGCTGGGGGCCCCGGGGAGCACCGTCCCACAGGTCCTGAGGCCCCCGAGCCTCCAGCCACGGGAAGCCCTGCCTCTGGGAGACTCGCTGGGGCAGCTGGGCCTGGGCTCCCTCCCCCCCGCCCCTCCAGGGTCTCTCAGCACAGAGAGAACCTCCGGGAGTTGATGTTCATCTTGGTGACTCCAATGAGCTTGAGGGGCGTGGACAGGCTGAAGGAGGAGGCCAGGGGCGAGTCACAGAAGAGGTCGGCCAGCTCGTCCCGCTCCTCCAGCTCATAGGTGGCGTCGTTGAGCATCCTCCTGTGCAGGCGGCAGGTGTGCTCGATCTTCAGCTTGTTGATGTCGCCCCGCAGGCGCATGAGCTGCCTGGCCAGCTGCTGGTCCTGCAGCCGCATCTCCATCTGGAAGGCAGGGCGGAGGCGTGAGCACAGGGACAGACCCCAGGAATCCCAAAGAACCAATGGGTCCGTCTGGAAACACCAGCCCTTTGCCAGCTCGGGGAGGTGGACAGACACAGAGGGCAGGGGGACAAATGAGGGTGTGCTTGCAAAACAGTGTCCACAGGGGGTGACTTTACACCTTAAACATGAACTGGAGCCCTGATTAAGAGGTAACTCTGCTGTGATCAAACCAAACCCACACAGCCTCTGTAGAAACCTGAGCAATAGCTAAGAGGCTTTATTTTTTTCCCCAGAGTTTTAAAAAATGGTGGTAGACTGTATATAATGCAAAATTGACCATCACAATCAGTTTTAAGGGCGCAGCTCAGTGGCAGTCAGTGCAACCCCGTTGTCGTGCACCTGTCACCACCACCCACCTCCAGGACTCAAGAGTTCATCTTCCCGAACTGTTTTCTGTGTCACCTTCCAGGCCCATGTGAGGCCACTTTGCTCTCCAAGGCCATGCCACACTCCATCTCCCGGCACCTGTCTCCTTGGGAGGGACAGAAGCTTTGCGCTTCCTGTGCCGGGGCCGGTGGCATTGGGTGTGAACCCAGACTCTCCGCAGGGCTCCGAGATCGGGCAGGTCTGAGCTCAAATTCCTGCTCTGCTGGTTGATCTTGGGCAAGTTTCTTGACCGCAGTTTTCTCATCTGTGAAATGGGGCTCGTAATCGTGCCCACCTGGAAAGATCGCTGTGGGTGTTAAATGGTGCAATGCGCAGAAACTCGCACAACTCGGCTCCCGACCATTCCAGGAGCCTGGCGAGTCTGCAGGGCCCTAAAGCTGTTTGTCCTCCCCAACCTCCCTCCACGACACCCTGCCAGGAAGGCATTTATCGTTCCCATTTTACCAGGACAAAACCGAGGAGGGTTAGTTCGTTGGTTTTCCTAAAGTCACACAACTAGGATGTGGTAGGATTGGATTTGACCTCTAATCTAATTACCAATTTTATGCTTTTTCCACTCCGCCCAGGACCAGTTAATGGGCCAGTGGCATTAGAATCACCTGTGGGCACTCGTTAACCTCCAGCACCTCCCGGATTTGAGGAATCTGGATTCCATGGAGGGCCGGGAGGGATCTGCACTCTCAGCAAATGCCCTGGCTGCCCCGCCTGGTGGTCACCAACGGATACCTTGGTGCGTAGTTACTATAACTGGGGGGGGGGGGGCGTCCGTCAGAGGAACTGGGTTTTGATTATTATAGAAAAAATGTGAATGAGAAATAAGAAGCGTAAGGGCAATCGCGCTTACAGGCGGGGAACTGCCTGCTGGGGAAGGGAGGGGTTTGTATATTTCCCTCCGGTTAATTTCATGGTCCACTGCCTGGCACAGCGACCACTCAGTGTGGTCCTCAGCTCCCGGGAGCATTTCGGAGCTATGCTTACTGCACCTCTAGGATAGCTCTTGCCACACCATGCTACCGTGTTCCTGTGTCTGTCACCTCCTCAGAGACAAGAGCCCTGCCCCACCCACCACGGGGCCCCCCCCCCACACCCACACGGAAGCCCAGGCACTCAGGGAGCTCGGGTCCTGGTTGTACTGAATGGAGAGGGGACTGAGTTAGACGACCCCTGCCTGCCTCCTTCAGCCCTAGGATCCCCTACGTGACGTTACCCTGGTGGGGCACAGCCACCAGGCGTCTCATCCCTTCCTTCTCCTTGACCAGCCGAGATAGTCCGGAGAGGGAGAGGCAGGGTGGGCGGTGCAGCTCCCGGGAGCAGTGATTGCCTCGTCAGCTCTCACATGGAACAGGAACGTCTGGAGACTGAGGGCCTGATTTTTATCTTATTCTAGGAGTTTCTATGCCTTCTTTTTTATCAGTAGACTACACAGTGAAGAGTGTGTACCAATTACATTGGCAAGAAGCCTTGCACTCTTCTTTCTTTGGTCTTTTATTTTTATAATTTTTTTCCCTCTTGATTATACATAATATATACCTATCTTAGAAATTTTGGAAACTACAGAAAAGTCAAAAGAATAATCTTACCACCCAGAAATAAAGATCACTGAAGTCTGGTGTATTTCCTTTGCTGGTATCTTTGTTTACAAATTCTTTAATAACCCCTAAGAGGCCAGCGTCTGCCCAGATAAATGGAACAGGAGTCGTCTGAAGGCTGCTGGTGCCGACAGGCTGAAAGCCCCAAGCTACGCTGAGAAGACTTGGCCCTGCGCAAACACATGCCTGGACGAGAACCTCTCTCGTGAACCAAATTCCAGCCCAGCCAGTACCTTACCTGGCTGGACGGCCCTGAGCAAGTTATTATCCTCATCAAGAAACAGCTGCCCAGCCCCTGCGAAAGGGCTGTTATGAGGCACTGCTAGCAACTGGCTGTGACTTTTACAAGCATCCCGGTCTGAAATCAGCAGGGTTTAAACACAGGCTTTCTGACAGCTCATGGCCCTGTTGACGCGAACCTCTGAAGTGTCTAGAACAAAGGGAAGAGATCTGGGTCTGCAGCCAAGCCATGTGGGTTTGTGTCATGGCTTCCCACATCCTGCACATGATCTTGGGCAAGTCACTTGACCTCTCCTGTCCCTGAGGCCTATAATCTTTCCGAGGCTCATTCTGTAAAGCAGGAATAGCAAATACTCCCAAGCCTTTGCACAGGAGACTGTAAGGGAAAGAACTCTGGGAACCATAAACTGCTCCCTGGATGGGAGATGCTAACCTGGCTGTATCCCCACATTCCTCACCTCCGTCCCCATCAGAAGGTGGTCGGTGAGTCTGACCTGTCACTTGGCCACACCACTCTGTAGATACGATGACACCGGCCTCCGAGGGCCGTGCCCGGGACACACCAGAGTCATGCACTCGCCAAGCAGGCAGCACGGGCAAGAGAGGGTTAACTGGGAGAGGACTCCCGGCTTGAAACAACCCAGTGGGGCCACTGGGTTCAGGTCTACAGGCCTCCTGCCAATGGCAAGCCCTAAGTCATTAAAACTTGTCAGGCTTCTTTTCCCATTTTCTAACAACCATAAACACCTTCCTGGGGGCTCTGTCTGCAGGGATCAAACACCTGCGTGAAACTGAAGGACAAGTATCTGTCGGCACCCGGCACCCGGGCTTCTCTCCACAAAGACAGCCCACTGGGAAGCCGGAATGTTTTGTTTTGGGGTCTGGCACCGCACAGACCAAGCAGAAGACTTTCTCGGCCCCTTTCTTTATCCTCCAGGTTGGCAAAGGGAACTTCTGGGTGTGACCGAGGAGGGAAGACAGAAAGGCCGGTGCCTCTCCCGAGCACTGAGGCTTCAGGGCCAGGCCAAGGGAGTCGGCTGACCCTGACGGCAAGCCCAGCGAGAGGCGTCTGTGAAATGTTCTGAATTCCAGAAGAGAATGCCACAGCTCTGGGTCAAGGCCCTTGTAGCTCACGCACTTCCCGGAAACATCGCCCCCACCTACCCCAGGCCACCCGGCCACCTACTGAGGGCGCCTGGAAGGTAGAAAGCTGGAGGCATGTCTTTCTGGAGACTGGGGTGGCCTGGAACCAGCAGAGTTGCACAATGGCCTCTTCGTCCAACCCTGAGTTGGTGTCCGGGCAACAGCCAGACTGGATCTTAGCCTGGAGGAGTCAGGTGGCCCAGAGTCCTGCCTGCCACAGCCAGATGATGACACATTCTCCAAACCCACTCCAGGGCGAAGGTCAGGCCTCCTTAGCTGGAGGAGTCGCAGTGACAGGCTCTGAGGATTTCCACCTTCCTGTATCTCCAGGGCATTAGCCTGAAGGAAAATCCAACCTGCTTGCAGGTCCCTGGGGGGCGACAGGTACAACTGTCATTTCCTTGCAAGCTGAGCGGGAGAGCCGACCCCCAGGGAGCTGTTGGGGTCCTTCCTTGCCTTAGAAATGAGTCAAGGTCTGACAGTCACTCTCTGCCTGCTAGCTGGTCTTGAGAAGCCTGGGACACGTGACGGAGCTGCCAGACTCATTGCCTGCCTGTGACCAAGGGGCGCTGACAGCCACCCGCCTGGCTGTGCTCATGGCTCCTGGCAGAGCCCCTGGATGGTTAGGGGCTGCCATTCCCTGAGGCCAAACTCCCTTGGAGTTGGGTGCTTGGTTTCATGTAAGGAAAACATCCATGCAACTGACTGAGTTACAGATTTCCAGTCTGTTTCCTTGTCCGTGCAAGAGGAAAAGACAACACTTGCACTTGAGCTAACAAATCAGCCTTGAGGGCCTGCCCAGGGGCTGAGAAAACTTGATTCCAGGCTTAGAACACAACAAAGATCATGCGAACCTCTTTCATGGGGTTAAATAATAAGTTCATTTTTGAAAATGCCTTCAATGAGTTAACAGATGACAAATTAGGAATGGCATTAAGTTTAACATTTTGACTGAGATTTAAGAATGTGTTTGTTGTCCAAATGCTGAACTCTCTGTTTTCAACCCAAAGAGTTCACAAGTTGCCTTTGTTACTGTCTAATCCCTGCAGCAGGCGCAAGTGCACGACCAGTCTGCCTGCTGCTCTGCCCTGGGGCTGCTCTGGGCCTCAGGGAAACATCCTCTGAAGGAACGAAGCAGTCCTTGGAGGATTCCTTCTCTCATCCCCACTCCAAAGGGGGCCACGGGGAATGCTAATTTATTTAGAAGTAAAAGCTTCTGCTCCCAGAAGCAATAGAGTGGCAAATGGACCCAAAACTGACAAGTGGTATCCTTGATTACCGGGAAGATTTTTTGTTCCTCCTTATGGAAACAAACCTAAGCGTTTAGCCTCCGGAGCTCAGAGAGCGGCTGCACCTTTTTTCCACCCCCACAAGCACCCAGTGGTGACAGAGCACCCCAGAGGTGCAGCAGGAACTCACGCGTGCCCCGTCTTCTCCGAGAGCCGACAGCAGACACACGCACCAGGTGCCCCAGACGGACGCGGCAGGGGTGTGCGCTGAGATGCATCCTCAACATCAGGGATTGAACCAAAAAGGGCTTCCAGTTAATCCGACATCTGAGTCCCTGACCCAAGGGTGACGCTGGCTCTGGAAGGCAGCTGGCCCTGGACTGCTGGCTCACCTGTGACCCGGGTGGCCTGGCTCTGCTGGTGTCACCTGGGCCTCAGGTGACGGGTGGGGCAGGGGTTGCGAGCTGGGGGAGGGGTAGCTTCATGCCTGGCTCTTCTGAGAAGCCACCACTGTGCCAGACACCAGCCACTCTCCCCTCGGGGGGCGGGAGGGGTCGGGCACTCAGCTCTGTGCCCCACCCCCTTTCTCAGGCTGAGTCACCGTCACCGCACATGGTGAGAGGTGGCCCTGATGGGAACCTGTTTTGCTCGTGGGCAGAAAAATGACTGAGCTGCTGTCCCAGCTCAAACACAGCATGCCCTTTGCTCACGATTGTTCTGCCTGGAACGCTGTCCCAGCCCCGGCTCCTGGGCAGACTCCTCCTCAGCCCGTGCACAAAGCTTCTCCCCAGGCAGGACCGTCCCGCCGGCCCTGGCGGATCCCTGCACACCACTCGTTAATACAGCACTTCCCACGCTGAGCCCAGCTACTTCCCGTGTCCCCTGCACAGCCCTGCCCCTGGCCGCAGCCCCACGCGCCCGGCCACCAGGCCAGCGCCAGCACTCTGGCCAGTCACGGGCAGGCACCGGGCGGACGGCAGGGCGGGAGTTCCCGGGGGAAGGGAGGGGGCAGTTCCACCCCGGGAGCCGCCGTAGCAGTTCAGGGGTGCCAGGCGCCGTGTCAGGGAAGGGCGGGGACACCTTAACACGGTTGCTGTTCTCGTGCACGCTTGTTTCCCCCATTGACACCCGGATCCCCGGCCACCGCAGAGAAATGAGGTCTGCCCTGCAGCCCACGGGAAGGTCACAGGTGTGCACTGAGGGAGGTAGAGAGGGGGGTACACAGGGCATGCCCGGAGTGACATGGGGAGAGAGCGACAGAGACAGAGAGACAGACAGAGACAGAGATAGCATGGCGTCTTCTCTTTTCTGGGGACTCTTAGGGGGCAGCCACTCACCAGTTCCTTCCTGAGCCAGGCTATAGCTTCATCGATGCTCTGGAAGCCTTCCAGCTTGCCAGGGGACAGGGGCCCGGCACCCGGGCTGGTGCTCATGGCCGGTGGCGGATGCTGCCTGGGCTCTTTCCGGAGAAGCAAGGCTTCCTCCCCGCCACGCTGTCCCTGCTCCGAGCTGGCCCCCTGCTCCGCAGCCGCAGCGGCAGCCGGCCTCTGGAAGGGCCACGTCTGCTCCTCCAGCCTGGCCTGCCATTCCAGGTAGGAGGGCCTGCGGGTCTCCAGCCTCAGTTTCTCAGTGAGGGCCTTCAGGCTCCGGAGGTGGTCGTCGGGAGGTGCGGCCGCTGCTGCTGGCCCCTCTTCGCCCCCCACCTCTTCCACCTGGATCTGGGGCACAGACATTCTACGATCTGCCCGGGCAGCCAGACGTGGGAGGGGCTGGGGAGCAGCGAGGGAGGCTCGGTGGGTGGCAAGGGTGGGTCCCGCTCTGGAAGGGCCTCATCCAGGTGGGGCCACAGCTCCCAGGTGCATCGCTGGGACGGTCTCGGAGACTGGGTGGCACGGAGCTGGGAGGGACAGTGCAGGGAGCCACAGAGAGTGCCCTCCTGGGCCGGCCGTGGGTCTTCGGGCTATGTCTTGCCCCGGAATCCTGTGGGTGCCATGCTTCACGGCAGCCAGGAACCGGCAGGTGTCAGCAGGAAGCCGGGGGGCAGCCCTTGCCAGGAGGATCTACCTGTCCTGGAGGTACACGCAGACCGGAGCGCCTGCCTCCCAGGGAAGCGCAGATGCGCAAGGCCCTGCGGGAAGGATGAGAACCGTGTCAGTCCTGATCCCTCCCCAGCCACGGGGAGGCCGGCACGGCCATTCCACAGCAGGGGAAACTGAGGCTCAGAGAGGTCCAGGGACAGCAAGTAGCTGGGGGATAAGCCCAGGCCATCTGGATCTGAGGGCACAGGTCTCACCTCTGCGGCAACTGCCCGAGGGTCCCGGAGCCCACCACGCAAACAGGTGTGTCCAGGTGCCACCGAGCCCTCACCACCCCACCCACACAGCCCCTGTGCCCAGCCCCGGCTCTCCCAGGCCAGTCTGAATCCACACTCCCAGCTCCCATCTCCAAGAACAGCACCTGCCCTCACCTCTTCAGCGGAGGCAGCTGCCGGGGAAGGAGACGGCTGCCTTCACGCTGGACGGCTAAACCGAGCAAGCCTGTGACTCACTGTTCTAGAAAGAGGTTCTCACGTTTACCCAAAGTGCCCACACAGCAGCCTCCTTGGCAAGGACCTCAGCCACGTGGTCTGATCTGGCCTCCCGTCCCCAGTGGGGAGGCCGGAGTCCGGGCTCTCGCCCCATGGTGTCAGAACATGGGGAGGGGAAGTAACTCCGGGTTAGAATTAGACCCGAGCCTGCAGCTTGTGCGTCCTCGGTCCCTGGGGACCAGGCAGGCGGAATCCGGCAGATCGGAGCAGGGGACGTTTGACTTGGACTGAGGACAGAAGCCCTGGCTCTCAGCGTGCGTTTTAACAATCCGTGCTGGGGGATGTAGCTTTATGAGAGAATGAATTGATAGGATGATGACATCCAGGATAAAGTTTCAATGACAAAAGTGAGGTGCCCAGCGGCCTGGAGAGGGTACCACCCTGAGTGTGAAAGGGAGGGGAAAGGAAGAGAGATTTTTATTGACTTGAATATGCCTAAAAAAATCCCTGCCCGCCCCCAAAAGAAGAAAGATATGAAACTAATTGCTGTGATTGCTTGTTTGGGGTGATGGGAACCGGGCAGCTCAAGAGGGGAAAGAATTAAGATGGGGGGCGTGGCAAAAGCCAAACGGGGGCTGGGCCACGAGGGAGGTCGTGGGGCTCCTCTCCCAGACACAGGAAGGTGCTCGCGAAGAAGGAAGAGCACAGCGTTTCTACAACCCTGGCTGGCAGTGGAAGAGGACGCCTTGCGGCCTTGCACGGGCCTGCCCACCCTGGCGGGGCGTGAGGAGGACTTCCCCACCTTCACCTCCCACCTTTACGCTTACTCAGGCTCCTGCTTCAATTGCTCTGGGACAGACTCAGGCAGCAGCTGTGGTTTTAAACCCCCAGGTGGTCTGAGTGTGCAGCCAGGGTGGAGAACCACCGTCTCCAGATGGAGACCCTTGACTTGGGATCAGAGGGCCTGGCTCTGGGTCCTGTCAGTCTTGCTAAGCCTCAGTTTCCTCATCTGTAAAAGGCGGATGACGATACCAACCTCCTAGGCCCTTGGGGATTGGCAGAACTGAAGTTTGCACGCACACTCTGAAGATTTAGTGTGCTCTGCCCATGTGGGGTATGCTTCGGGGGGGGTCTTTCTGTGCAGTTTCATGGTCAGAATCCTCCACATGTGAAGACTTCTCAGCTGCTTGCTGGGCCCCTCCCAGGTGCCGTCTGCCTCTTAGCTGAGGTGCCAGAATCTGCTCTGAGTGTGCCTGGGGCCGCCGCCTCTACAGGGCTCCCTTCCCACCTGCAGGGCAGCTCTGCTTATACCCAGCAAAGCTTTCTGGAGAGGCTGCAAGTGCAGACAGACGGGTGGGCAGCGTCCCCCCTCCCTGAGTTCTGTGAGCAGATAAGACGGACAGGGAGGACGAGGGGCACCATCGCCGCCCCCGCTAGAAGCTTCCTGGGCTGGAAGAGCATAGAGGCCTCCCCTCCCGCTGGACAAACCAGGGACTCCTGGGCCCGCCTGTCAGCACCCAGGCCAAGCTGGCTTTCTCTGCGTCTAAGCTAGGTCCTTCCTGAGGCTGGGGGAGCCCGAGAAGGAAGCCAAAGGACGCTGCCAGACCTGGGACACAGGGCATCCTGAGAAACAAGATCAGACCCCGAAATCCCACCAGGCCCAGGCGTGCCCCACCAGGCAGGCCACCCAGCAGCAGCGAGGACAAGCCCAGAGTGGGGGTGGGGTGCGTCAGCTGTTTTTGCAGCAGAAGCAGCAGCGATGTCCCGGCACCGGGGACCCACGCTGCACGCAGGGACTGCTGCCCAGACACGCTCCCTGGCTCCCCGGCCCACAGCGGCTCCTCGGAGGAGGCTTTGCCAACCGTGAGCTAATTCCTCCGGCTGCTGGAGGAGCCAGGTGGGTGCAGCTTGGTCCTTGAGCCAACACCTTGTCTCATTATGACCTCATCTCCTCACCTGGAAAACTGTCAAACCCACTTCCCGGGCTCCTGGGGCAGGGAACACGTAAAGGGCTGCCGACCAACTCCCTCCCTCCCTCTCTCCGTGGGCTCGTGCCTGTCCTTGGCTGTGTCCTTCACTCGCACGTTTCATTCCTCTCCGTGACACACAACCTCTCTGACCCCACCCAACACTCCCGTCCCACTGAATGCCACGCGCTCATGCCCCTGGGACTCCACACAAGCCGCTCCTCCAGCCTGGAAAGCGCTCCCCCTCCTCCTGCCCTTCGGTGCTCAGGGATTTCCTCCCTGGGGAAGTTTTCCTTGATCTGCCCAGGCTGGGTCGTGTGTGCCCAGGTGGCAGCGAGAGCACAACAGAGAAACACTAATGTCATCGCGTTAGCTGAGGCTGACAGCGCACCCACCGCGGCAGGTGTCAATCTAAAACCTTCCCAGGTATTAACACATGTAATCCTCACACCTGCATCTTTTCCTTTCCTTCTCTGAAGAGGTGAATCCTGTTTCTCCAGGTGGCGAGAGAGCAGTCCCTAGGGCTGGGACTGGGGGGCAGGCCTGGGACACGCAGGCCCTTCCGTCTGGGTTCCATCGTGAACGCGATGCTCATCTCGCACAGAGAGCCCGGGGGCTCAGGCTGACCTCCAGCCGTGCTCGGTGGATGGGCCTCAGCACAGATGAGCCAGCGGCGAGAGGACGAGAGGACAGGGACACAGCCTGCTCCCCACAGAGCTGCTGACAGGAGCCAGAGCTGCCTGAGCGGTTCCCTCCTCCTCCGGGGTTGCCATGGTGACCGGAGCAGGAGGACCCTGCTGGTCTGGCCTTGGCAGATCAGCTCCCCCCTTCCAGCTCATCTGTATTCCAGGGCCTGGTCGGAGCTGCTGTTGGAGCCCCCAATATGAAGGGGTGACAGCCTGCAGGGACCAGACCCTGGCCCCAGTTTCGTGTGTGTGGCGGGGACGAATTGTGCTGGAACGTGTGAGTGTGAGGATGTATGTGTGTGTGTGTGAGTGTGGTGGGTGGATACCCTGCTGGGCGTGTGCGTGTGTGTGTGTGTGTGTGTGTGTGGTGGGTGGATACCCTGCTGGGCGTGTGCGTGTGTGTGTGTGTGTGTGTGTATGTGTGAGTGTGGTGGGTGGATACCCTGCTGGGCGTGTCTGTGTGTGTGTGTGCGTGTGCATGCGTGTGCATGTGTGTGTGTGATGGGTGGATACCCTGCTGGGTGTGTGTGTGTGTGTGTGTTATGGGTGGATACCCTGCTGGGCATGTGTGTGCATGTGTGTGTATGTGTGTGTATGTGTGTGTGTGTGTGATGGGTGGATACCCTGCTGGGCATGTGTGTGTGTGTGTGTGTGTATGTGTGTGTATGTGTGTGTGTGAGTGTGATGGGTGGCTACCCTGCTGGGCGTGTGTGTGTGTGTGTGTGAGCGTGCTGGGCATGTCTGTGTGTGTGTGTATGTGTGTGTGTGTGTGTGATGGGTGGATACCCTGCTTGGTGTGTGTGTGCGTGTGTGTTTGTGTGCGCGTGTGTGTGAGTGTGAGTGCAGTGGGTGGATACCCTGCTTGGCGTGTGTGTGTGCGCACGTGTGTGTGTGTGTGTGTGAGTGTGGTGGGTAGATACCCTGCTGGGCGTGTGTGTGTGCGTGTGTGTGCGTGTGTGTGTGTGTGTGTGTGAGTGCGGTGGGCAAGCTCTGGCTGTGGGTGGGGCTGGTGGTGAGAGCAACGCTGTATCAGGATCAGGAAGGACGGTGCCCTGTGGTTTTCCTCGAGAGCACCGCGGTCTCCACTGCAGGGAAGCCCCCCAGGCTGCCCACCCAGGACAGCCCTGGCCTTCCCACTCCCTGGAAACTACCCACTTGCTGCCTGGGTTTCTCGTCCCTGCTGCAAACCAGCGTGAGAACCCACCCGTCTCCTCTGAAGGAGGCAGAGGCTGAGCCCCGACGCCACACGCCTGCGGCTTCAGTCCCGTGTCTGCTCAGTGTCAGCCCGTGCACAGCCCTGGCCGCCCGACGGAGGCCGGCGCCCCTGCTCCCCAGTGCTTCCTGGAGCTCATCTCCTGCTCCGTGATGTTGGCGCGTTTCCGCGTGCCCCGCCCTCAAGAATGCACGCTGCGGGAGGGCAGGGGCTTTCTCGGCACTCAGAGCCACGCCAGGCACACAAAGGCACTCGGTGAACTTGCCGAGTAGATGAGTGAGCGCGTGAACGAATGAATGACGAGGACCTCCGGGCCTCCATCCTGCCGTTGGCCCTCACCAGTTAGCTAGGTCCCGCCTTGCCTTAAAGCCCCACCGACGCTCACCTCCTCCCTGAAGCCCTCCAGGACTCCTCACCTTCCGGGCCACTCCTTCTCGGAATTCTCCCGGCACCTGCTTTCCGCATGCCCCCTGACACTGGCCTGCCTGACCATGAACTGTGGCAGTGTCCTGGCTCCCTGACCAGCATCCAGGTCTTCCAGGGGCAGGACGCTGCCGTATCTTATGTGCTTTTGTGTCCTGAGCACAGGGCCCTCCCAGCAGCGATGCTGTGAGGTCAGCAAACAAAGCCGAGCTGGAGTAGTTCACACCTCCCGATGATTTCTCCCCCTCCCACCCCAAGGCCTCCTGCAGGTTTATGGGGAAAACTTTCAAAGTCAGAATTTGTCTAGTGGCTGAGTCATTTTTCCCGGGAGTGGGGTGGGGTGGTTTGGGAGGCTGGTCTCAACCTCACGTCTGATTCTTTCCCAATAACCTTGAGTTTGAATTGGACTCAGTGGGAGCCTAGTTCAAACAGCACCTCATTCTACAGCTGTCCATGCCCTTCTGGATGGTGCTATGGCCTCCTCCCTTAACACGTCCCTTGGAGCACTTTTCTGCACCAGCCTTAGGTATCTGTTGGGAGCCACTGCTGAGTCACGTCTCTGATGCCCCTGCCCGGTGGACAGATGTGTCTCTGTCCTGCATCCCTCCCCCGGGCACCACCCTGCATCTTCCCAGGTGGTGCTGAAGGGACTGAGCTGCAGCCCCCACCGTCACCCCACCCCAGGAGCACTCCCAGGACCCCGGCGGACACATTCATGGCAGCCCTGACTCTGGCAATGGCGGCTGGCCCAGTGGATGTGCACGTGGCCACAAAGGGCCAATCAGAACACTTTCGAGGGATTTAAATACAGGCACCTGGCGAAACAGTGTCTTTTCAGTGGGGCTAGCTCAGCTGGGAGGAGGTAAGCCTGGGGTTTCCAGGGTTTGGAGAAAGCCTGTTTGCTGTAAACAGAAAAAGCCCAGGGGAAGAAGAACAAAGGGAAGAAGAGAGAGAGAGAAGAGAGAGAGAGAGGGAAGGGCCCCCTCACATCTTTTGAGCCCTTGGACCCAGCAGTGCCGAAAGACCTAAGCTCCCCAGTGACAGGCACCGACAGAGTCTCTCCCCTGCCTGAGCTAGCTTAAGCTGGGCGTCTGTGCTGGCCATGGAGAGAGGCCTGAACAACAAACCACGCTAGGCTGGGGACAGGAGGACGCCTCAAGCTCGTCCGCTACTCCAGGCCACCTGATACAACCAGTTCGACTCCAATGCATACTTTCTCGGTAAAGAAAACAACTATATGAGTGACCAATTTTTCTCTCTATCGTCTATTTCCCTACTTCCCTTTATACCGGGATAAATAAAAATGCTTAGAAGCAAGAGGAAGTGGGAGGAGACCCATTGCCCATCACGCCAGGCACTGTGCAAATGTCTGGTTTCACCCTTGAAATGACGCTGGGACAAGACCAGTATTGTATCTAGTATCTAGTGTCGCCTCTGCTACAGGCGAGGAAACCTCCACTGCAAGAGGCTGAAGGTCACAGCAGAGCAGTGGAGGAGCTGCCAATTCAGCCACGTCTTCCTGGCTCCACTACCGTGACCCTCTCTCCCAACTTTTTCTATAAATTTTTCTACAAATATATAGAAAATTAATAGGGACGTGAGCTTTACATTGTTTCAATATTTTGAAATCCAGTGTTCTTAGAAACCCCAGGAGTAAGCAGCGACGTTTAAATACTCCCAAGGCGAGGCTTTGCTTTTCTGCACAATGCTCTGGGCGGGCGAGGAGGATGAGACCCCAGCCGCGCGGTCTGAAGCGCCCTCCACCCTGGTGCTGCGCGAGGCCACTGCCCCAGAAGGGCCTCTCCCCTGGGCTGGGGTCCTCGTCCACAGGCAGGGCCGGGCAGCGAGGAGACCTCAGCCTAAGGGAAGTTCTGCCGCTAACGACCGTGCGACCCTGCACAAGTCACGAGACTTCCTGGAACTTGAGTGGGACAGAGACTCATTTCATTTGTCCACTGCATTTCTGGTTTTAGGGGGTGACCCCCACGTCACAGAGGTGCACTCACGGGACGGGGAGGAGAGCCCACTTACCCACGTGCCCCTGGGGACGTCTCCCAGTGGAGCTTGGAGCGCAGTGTCCTGTGCAAATGGCTGCACCTCAGCTCAGAATCGAAGCTTCCATTTCCACACCTGGAGTGACGAGAGCAATCAGAAGCCTTTATGATCCCACTGCAGTGTACGCATGCCGTTCCCCACACACTGTGGCCTGGGCTAGGGAGGCCGTGCTGAGATATCCCACAGAGATGCTGCACACCAGAGAGGTCCAGAGACTTGCCCAGGGCCCCACAGCTCCCTCCGTGGGGCCGGCTGGCTGGGCTTGGACCCAAGTCTCCCGATGCCAAGCTGAGCCTTGCTTCTATTGCCTAGAAAGCAGGGAGACCCTGCTTGGTCTCGCTGGGACACCACGAGGAAAGAATCTATAAAAGTACTCGCTGAGACCTTTGCAAATTCAAAGTGCTAGGTCTGCGCTGAATAATTGATGGGCTCTGGCCGCATAGAGCCAAGGACAGTGAATGCTCCTGCAAGAAGCTGGGAGCGTGGAAACCTTTCCTTTCGTCTGTCCATGAAAGGAGTCGCGAGAACAGCCAAGAAAGAGTTGTGCTTCCCTGTCGGTCGGGGGAGAGGCCCTCTGGTGCCACAGCTCTGATTTATGGGCTCCCCGAGAGGAGAGGAGAAAGCCCAGGGCCGCTGCAGGGAGCCTGGGACACCCAGTGTCACCGGCTTGTCCCTTCCAAGTCTGCAAGGCCCTGGGAAAGTGCCACTCCGGCAGGCAGGGAGCAAGGTGCCTGAGAATCCGAGTCTGGTTGCGGAGCAGGTGGCGAGGGAGAAATAAGCCGTGGGACACATGGGGAAGGAAGCGGTTTTCCTGTGGGAAAATGCTCGGCAAAGCAGGGATGCCCCGGACCAGGCTAAGGCAGCCCGTCGCTGACCCCGCCAGCCACCACATGTGACCGCAGGACTTCTCTCGCCAAAGGCCACAGCGGCAACAGGGATTAGGGAGCAGGAGGCAGGCACAGAGTGGCCTTCAAAGCAGTTTGCGGAGATGAAAGCGGAAGGCAGAAGTGGGCGGGTGTCCTGCCTATGAGCAGGACACGTTTCTCAGCTGACTGAAACTCAGGCACCGCCGCACCGCTGAGGACACTGGGCACGTGTGCCCTGCCCCGTGGGCCGGCCCACCGGAGTGTCTCCTGACTAATAGGCGTCGGTCTCGGCCTCCAAACAAGGCCACTTTAGGACTACTCAGCTCCACGGGGTAACTGGCTCCGACTTCAAATAAGCAGAGTCAACAAACTCCAGCTCAAGTGGGAACTGCCCTGACAATCTGCTTTCTATTTTACTCTGCGCTGCAAGTTCCGAAGCCCGGCGGTTTCACAAGGACTCTCTGAGGCATTTCGTGGTGTGCCTGTGTATGCAAGTCGGGCACCCTCACCCTCGGCCTGGGCGTGCTGACCTCTCGCGGCTGGAAAGGCCCTAGTGTCTCCTGGCATTTGGGCAGGACGCGGTGGGGTCCCAGCACAGCCTCCGCCTGGCTAGGAATGCCCAGAGCGACCTGCGGCCGCCTGCAGGAGCAGCGCTGTGCAGGCACCGGGGCTTGGAGGGGACGTCTGGCCTGAGTGCCCATAGGCAGGACAGAAAATGGGAGTGTGGAGTCTGTCCCCCACCGTGTTAGCCTGAGCAGGACAGAGCTGGGCTGCTGAAGCTGCCCACGTTCAACCTCACGGAGAGAAGAAATCAGAGATGGAGCAGGTTAGCGACAGGCAGAGCCGGGTGTCAGGGGACTTGGGTTGAAGCCAGCCAGGCACTTACTAGTTCCATGACCTCGATCACTCAGTTTAAACCCCCTAGGCCTCAGGGTCCCCATCCACGAAATTGGATCACATGGAACCTGCCACACAGTCTGGGAAGGATCCAACGAGAGAAAGTGGATGTGAATTATTATCTAGACCTCTAGGAGGATTGTCACCTCCTGCGCGTGGCTGGGCTTGGCTGGCACTCTCCTTAGCCCATCCAATGGGAAACGGCTACTGCATTTAGATGAAGCGGCCAGGACGGCATCTTACTCTGAGCTCGATACTCTGCTTACAGGTGGTAGTGACTCATCCCAACCCTGCCCAGACTCCAGGCTCCTCGAGGGCAGGGCCGTCTCACGCCTCCTTGCAGGGACGTGCATTATTGATCCTGAAATTCGTTGCAAACGTAGTGAGGTGTTCTGTGTGGTTTCCTTAGGCTAGCTGCAACCGGGGCGCATTCAAACTGGGACACTCATCCCCCCACCCCACTCCAATCCCGGCCACAGCCTCACAGCAGAAAGTCCCCACTCCAGAGGTGGCTGGGGCAGACACACTTCACATCTTTATCTCCGGTCGGCACCAGGCATTAGATAATTAGCAAAGTAAACGTTAGAAGTGCATTCTCACTGGTGAAGACAGAGGTATTCAAGATATGCAGCTTGGCCAAAAAATTCGGAGACACTCTTGACTCTGGAAAGAGCGGGTGAAGGATCTAGTGAGAGGTGTGATCAGGGCACCAGAGAGACAGATCGCTGGGGCTTCCTGAGCCCACAGGACCGGCCGTGCAGACTCTTGCTGGGTCTATTTGCAGACGGTGTTTGTTCAAAACATCTACACGTGTGGCAGAATTGGGTCTGAGGCCTGCCTGCACGCAAACCTGATAATGAGGTTTGCCCTCGCCTTCCTCCAAGTTCCCGGTGGCTGCTATGGAACACATAAACAAAACAATGACACAACCAAACCTGACAGTCATGCCTGTGTGACTCAAGGCTTAGGTCAGTCCATGCCTGTTAGAGACCCCCAGGTGCAGCACTGGTCCATGCTCACAGGACTTGGGAGGTAGTGTCACTGTCGGCTGGATGGTGGATTTTGGGGGCCAGGTCCCTAAGTGCCCTCCTAGTAAAGGCCCCTCATCTAGAACCTTCCTGGGTAGTCATCACCCTGAGCTCTCCCGGGTGATCTGGCTGCCGCTGGCCGGCTCAGAGGCTCTGCTGGCGTCCTGGAATGAGGAAATGCTGCCCAGCCTTCTGTGAGCCCTGAAACTGTGACCACCACAGGGCCACTGCCTGGGCCCATTACATACCTGCCCTCTGACCTGGAAAACGAGCTCTGGCTGGGCCTGTCCCTCTGGGTCCCACATTTGGACCAGAGTACCCCGGAAGGAATTTCCGGCCACACTGGAGAAAGTGCCCTGTAGAAATGGGTGCTCAGTCTACACCCCCGGGGGAGAAGCTGAACCAGGTCCCCTCCTGGTCTCTGCAAAGGTAGCTGGGGAGTCGGGGCTGCTGCCTGCCACTCCCTTCTCTCAGGAGGGTCTGATGGAGGCAGAGGGTGGTGGCACTCAGGAGGAGAGAGGTAACTTCTCTCACTCGTCTTCCCTCCCACACCTCCCAAGACAGAAGTGGGGGGCTCGGGGTGCAGAGGAGCTGGCCTGCAGTGGTGAGGGCAGCTCTCAGATGACTGCAGGGCCAGCGGGGCTCACCTGCCACCTCCTCCAAATGCCTTTCCCACCAGTCCCCTCCTCCCTGCGGCCCACCTGCCCACTGCCGTCCTCACCCCCTTGAGGTCTGCTCCAGGACGGGCCTTTCCTTGTTTCCCCGTCGTCCCCATCCAAACCTCAGGGTGCACTGGCACAGTCAGACCGCCCAGGCTGGTCCTGAGGGATTTCCAGTCAGTGGCCTGGGAGGGCCCCCCCGCCCTGTGGTCGGTCAACCAGGGAGCAAACTGCTCAGATGATCACTGGTCCCCAGTCTCTGCAGCGGCTCAGCGGTCCCGGGACAGCACGGCTCCCAGAGAGCTCTGGGAATTCCAGAGGGCCCCATAGGGCCAAGGGGGTTTCTGCGGGTGAGATTTAACTGGGGACACAGCCAGCCCGAGCGTGAGGAGCCTAACAAGCAATTTCTTCCTCGCTGGCCTGGGGCTCTGTGGCTCCCTCCCAGCAAATAGTTAGGTGTGGCCTTAATTTCTTTCCCTGCCAGAGTCCCTCTTGGAGGGAGGCCAAGCTGGTACACATGAGGGCGGGGACTGGTAATTTGGTGGAAATCCATGCATGTAATTGGGAGGACCAGAAGGACAGGAACAAGTGCACAGGGAGTTGGGGGCTTTGGGTAGGCAAGGAGGAGAACGGGGTGGGGGGGGTGAGGAAAGACCCCTTTTTTGCTCCACTTGAGGAGGGTCAAGGCTGGCCAGGCCCGATGGCAGCACCTGCAAGAAACGGCTTCCTGCCTTCACGGGGTCCCTTGAGATGGGAGGGGACCTTCTCAGGCCATGGGACCATCCGAACCACAAGCCCCGCCACACGGCTCTCATTTCATCTGGGTGTGATGGTTTCTTCCCCTCTCCAGGCCTTAGACACCTCGATTTCCTAAAGCAGCCTCCTTTGAGAGCACTGTCTCCGGAGTCTCAGGAGTCAGGCACGTGGGGCTGAGTCTCTCTGCTCTTTCACCGGCCTCGTGAACTGCGCCAAGTTGCTTAACTTCTTGGAGTCTCGTTGGCAAGACCAGGATAATGATGTTCCCTCGGAGGTCGATTGTGAGGATGAAGGGACCAACGGGTGTGAAAGGTTCCCACGCAGTGTGTGTGGCAAAGGCTCTTAGAAAGAGGAGCTGTCTTCTCCATCTGCTCTAAGTACAGATAGTGCCAAGCTCCTCGAAAACACGCCGCAAAAGCTCCCCTCCTGCCAACGTGGACGGCTACAGGTGCCACGGCCACCTCTGACCTCCTAGGACTTTGCCCACACTCTCCACTCTCCCTCCCTGCCTAGTGAGGGGACAGGACTGCCCCTGGGGCATCAAAGAGAAGCTCCTTTGGGGCCACATCTCCCTTGTGCACTTTGGGAACAGCCCAGCGGACGGGGACCTGGTCTCGTCTCCCGGGATTCTCCGGGAGTGACAGGGAGTTTGTGGAAACTTGATTTGGGAGAACCTGCCTGTGGGTGTAAGACGGCAGCCAACCCAGAGCCAGTCCACCTTCCAGATCCTCCCGGGAGGACCACACATACAGAGCTGCCTCCCAGCCCCACGGGGAATACAAACCAGATACAGGCCATCAGGGGTTTTCAAACAAGCAATATACATCCAGCCTGACTTGGCTAAAGAAGACACCTGCCCCCCCATGTGGTCTGTGGCCCTTGTCCTGGTGACCCGGGAGGCCCCGCTTCCGTGGCTGGCCTGCCCACCCCGCAGGGCCCTCTGGCAGCACGGTTCTCTCAGATCTCACGGGTGTCAGCCCTTGGAGCACCCTCGGGCCCAAGCGCCCTGGGTCACTTTTCCCGAGTTAGGGATTGCATCCTTGGGGACAGAAACTTCCACCTCACTGAGGCTGAAGTAGACAGGGGAGACAGGGTGGTCTTGGGGGTCGCCCGCTGTCTGGGAGCGGACCTGGAGAGACCGGAGGGGCCCCTCCCTCTCAGACCGCGGACCCCAAATCTCCACCCAGAATCTCAGCCCGGGCCCAGCAGGGAGATGGGCGGGGGTCCAGCCCGGCTGCCCCACTCGTCCGGGAGGGCCGTGAGCCCCGGGAGCGGGTGAGGCCGAACTGCTGTCCCGTGGGTGGCGGGCGGGTGTCCCCTCCAGGGAGCTTTGGGAGGGGCTGTCCCCGCCATACGCTCGTACTGCCAACCCTGGGGACCTGCGCCGTCCCCGCCGCGCCACGGCCGTCTCTCCCCAGGCCGGGGACAGTCCCCGCCCCCGGCGCGAACCCACCTTCGGGGCGCCCAGGGCCGCCTTCCAGGGTGTCGCCGAGGTCCCCGCGTCCTTCGGCGCCGGCTCCCGCCGCCCAGCTCCGGCCCGGCCGCGGCTCCGCCGGCTCCCGCCTCCCTCTTCCCTTGCTCCTGGGAATTCGGCACTATTCTTTTTTCAAGGGACTTTTTTTTTTTTTTTTTTTTTTTTTTTTTTGCGTTGCGTCAGGGCGGTTGCCTGGCGACGGCCGAGCTCTCCGGCCGAGCCTTTCAGGGGCGCTCCCGCCGCGGTCCCCCGCCCCTCGCCCGGGTCCGAGCGCGCGCCCGGGTCCTAGAGCCCTCCGCGTTCCCGCCCGCGCCGCCCAGCCGCCGAACCAGACCCCGCATCCAGCTCGTCGTTAAGCCGAAGCCAAGGCAGCTTCCCCCAGGCCGGGCGACGTGGCTGTGCCAGCGTCAGCAGTCCGCCTGCGGGGGGAGGGGGAGGGCACGAGGGACCCCGCGCCCAGAGCCCGCACCCCGCCCCCGGCGCCCGGAGTTCCCGAGACCCGCGGCCGCGACAGTCCCAGCGTCCAACGTGCGCTGCACCCTCGCAGCGACTCAGCGGGCAGACGTGGGTGTCTCCAGCTGACGGACGGGGAAACTGAGGCTCCGAGCTGGCAGTAGTCTGGGTGGGCCTGGCCCGAGCGCGCGGTTCCCCCCCGGCCGCGAGGCCTGGTCCTACGCGCTGCATCAACCTCTCCTGCAAGGCCGGGGCCCTGTTGCTTCGGAGCTGTGGCACCCGGGGGCACGTGCAGGACGGCAGCCAGGCCCGCCCGGCCCAGGCGGGTCTCTAAGACCAGTCCCGGCTGCGGACAGCCCAGACCCCTGCTGGCCTCGTCCCCGACCTCGCCAAGCGCCTTTCCCAGCTGCATGGGGTTGCCTGGGGCTCTCCCTGTGATCTAACCCGCCCTTCCCGCGACAGCGCTGGGGGCGCAGGGCAGGCGCAGTCTGCACGCACAGACGTAGCAACTGAGTCAGGGGCTGGAAAGCGACTCGCCACCGGCTCGGGGGCAGGTCAGTGGCGGGCGTGTGTTCTGTGGGGCCTCAGCCCATGCGGATGCCCGAGGCCCCACTGCTACCCCCTGGTGCCCGAGCCGTTCACTGCAACTCTCTCTCCTTCCTGCCTTCCCTGGAGACCCTCAGGGGGACATCCTGCCGGTGCAGCATCCTCTTCCTGCGCATGGGCTGATGTTCTAAGCTGGCAGGTATTTTAACAGGGATCTTTTGGGGAGTCACAGCATTGGCTGAGACCTCTTGATTCTACCTCCTCAATCTCCCTCCACTCCTTCCACTCCTTCCCGCTTCCTGCCGCTGCCCCGCCCAAGCCACCAGCAGCCTGCCTGCCCCTTGCCAGCAGCAGCCTCGCGCTGACCTCCCTGCGCCCACTCCCCGCGCCCCGCAAGCCAGTTATTCCTCCACAATCAGGGCAAACTCTTTAAAATGGAAATCTGATCCAGGCTTCTCCCGCTTAAAAGGCCTTCAAAGCTCCCAGTCCTCCAAGAAGGCTGCCCGGGCCTGGTTGGCCTCTGCACGCCTCATGGGCCTTGCTTTGGGCTGCCTCGGCTCTGGGACAGGAAGCACGTGGTTAGGAGGGAAGAGGAAGAGGAGGAGGAAGAGCAGTCTGGGTTGGAACAGCTCAACTCCAACCTTAAACCATACGCAGAGGTCAAATAAATGAGTTGGAGTTGTGTCTCTAGCACAGAATAGTATGTAGTCATACAAATGTCATTTTCCAAAAATATTGGATGATATAGGAAAATACTAACGATTTAATGCTAAGTAAGATTGGAACACCAAATCCTATGTATATTATGAAACTTTTCATTCTAATATCTAATTCATATACATGCACAGAAAAAAGATTGGAAGGGTGTATGTGAATATTCCCCGGGGTTATCCCTGGGTGGCAGGGTAACAGAGGGTTTAAAATATCTTCTGTAGCCTCACGTTCGTTTTCTACAATGGATAGTTTTATAATTAGAAACGTCAAGAAACACTACTGAAAAGGAGAGATGGCCCGTGTTGGGGTTCCTGAGGTCTCCTGCATTATTTGCCACTCCCGTTTATGGGAGGTGCTTGGATAATGGGTGGGCCGGAGTGGGCAGGGCCACCCCAGGGCTCTTCCTTCCCTCCAGCCACTGCAGAATGGTCCGAGAAGTCCCAAGAAGAGTGAGACGTCACCTCTTGTGAGCCTACGGTAACCCTGTGAAACGGAGGAGTCAAGACATATTCCCCCTTGTGCCCTATGAGTTCTCTAAACTCAGAGAGGTCAGGGGCTCACGCACAGTCACGCAGCTAGCAGTGGGCTCCCAGGGCTGCGTGACTCTGAGTCTTGGGCACTTCATACTACATCACACGGACCCCGCAGGCACTCAAAGCCATGGGCACAGCAACCAGACGTGAGCACAGGATTTGTTTAGAGGTGGGAGGGAGGCCAGGTCGTAACAGAGAACGGATGCTTGTCAATCAGCGCTAGGAGGGATTCTGGAAAAAAACGCGTCCGTGGCTCAACCCCTTTTCAGGAATTCTACTGCAAGGAGATACTGGGGACAGAGCTTCCTGTCGCCCCACAGATGTTAAAGCAAACGGGACACACACCTGCTTCCCTGCCTCGTCCCGACCAGGAGGAGGGAGGAAGGATACTGCAGCTCACACCGGCGGTTCTGGCCCCGGCTCTGTGTCTTGCTGTCTGGCTTCTTTGGGCAAATCCCTTAGTCTTTTGAGCCTCGGTTTCCTCACCTACACATCAGGGACAACAATAGCTACCACTGAGCGTTGTTGCTAGGATTAGAATTAATGCTGGTACAATGCCTGACATAATGTTTGGCAAGGAGTAGGCACACAACGAGCGCAGTGTTTCTTACCACATCTGTGGAGAACCAGCCACCTGAACCGGGGTGCACCTTTGCTCCCTCCGGTTTAACACACAGCATGGGCAAGTATTAGGCAATCAAGCTGGCAGAGTTCCCAAATATCTTAGCCGCCTTGTTTGTCTTCTCCGAGCACGAGGGAGCCCTGTTTGGAATCTGACACCAGCAAAACAGGGCAGAGCGTGGAGCAGACCAACCTGCCCCGAGGTCCAGCCACGTTTTGGGCACAGACCCCAGAGCACTTCCTGGCCGGGAAGGCGGCACCCCCCTCAACCTGGTCAGCCGCCGTTCTGCAGTTCACGTCTTGGGAGCAGGGTGTTTCTGTCCACAGGGAAGTAGACGCAGGCACACAGACTTGCTGTCCTGGGGGATGGGAGAAAACAAGGTGCAGGGGACAGGTTGATGGACATACAGATATCACTTCTGCAAGGACCCCTGATGAATCACTTCTGGCTAATGTTTCATGGTCTGATCAAAATGCTTAACAAACACAATCAGGCCTCCTTGAAAACGGTTGGGATGATGCCGTAGGCTTCAGAGAAGGAGGAGGAAGAGGACGAGGAGGAGGAAGAGAGGAAGAAGAAGAAAAAGAAGAACAACACCAACACCACCAATGACCCCATGAAGGGTGGGAGGGGAGGGAAAAGCGAAATGTTCAGAGTGGGAGGCAGCCTTCTTGGTAGCCAGGTGTCCTGGTGTCAGGAGCCTGGGTGAGTCACCAGGACACTGTCGGAATGAGCAAGTGGACAGAACCCTTCCTCTCTGCCTCCCGCATGAAGGCGTTGGCTGCGGCAGGACGGGCCAGGCCAGCCTGGGGCTGACAGCTCTGCACTGAGCCCCCCACAGCCCCTGTGCCCAGGACAGCCTCGCCACGGCTCTTCCTCTACAGACAGGTTTGCCTTCCGCCTGTGGGACCCTCTCCCTGTTCTCCAACCTGGCCTCAGTTTCCCAAGCCTGTTTCCACCATGGGAATCTCAAGCTCTTGATGTTGAAGAAGTTGGATTGTCTTTGAAATTTTCCAAGGAGGAAAAACTATCTGTTGACAGTTGGAAGAACACAGCACCTTACAGTGTGTGCATAAAACCCTCTCAGCTCCACCTTGTCCCCAAATGTCCCTCTGAACCTGAAGTCCAGCCGTGCAAACACTGCAGACCTATAGGATCTCAGAGCCTAAAAGAAATCAGATGAGGCCAAACAGAAATCAGGCAGAGATCAAGATTAAAACACAGTTGAGACCCACTGGCCACTCCGGAACATGGCGTGGACTTTTTTGTGATCTCAGCCTCAGGAGAACGGGGCTTCTGGGAGCAGCTGGTCAGTTTTGTGAATGCTGTTATTGGTGAGCTGTGGTGCTGTTGTCTTCACTCTGGGTTCTAGGAAACTCAGACCCAGGTCCTCCCGCCCCCGCCATGGAGAGGCTTTCGCAGCCGGCTTTGGCCCAGCCCTGGCTCCCGGCTCCATCGCACTTTTCTGCTCTGATTTTCCTCTTCCCCTCGCTCCTCCCTCTCCCCAACTAGCTTCTTTAAAAATGCTTTATTTTGATGCACTGTAGATGTGCAGTGTTTTTTGGAACAAGGAAGTGAGGCAATCTGTGGATGGAAAGTTAAAGGGAAGTATTTCCGGTTGTCATGGGAGCTCTTTGGGGCTCCCAGTGAGTTAGGAGGTTCCAAGGTCCCCTGGGGGCCTCCAGCCTTCCCCACCCTAACCAGAGCCTCCTCCACATCCCTGGAGAGAATGCCCAGATGCCAACTTCTGCAGCCACTGTGCCCATCCCAGCTCCAGCCTGTGCCCTGATGCTCCCAGGGCTTGGTCTGCGTCCCACGGAGTGACCCTGGCTCCGTCTCAGCTTCTGCTGCTGTCCTGGGTGAGGCCAGGACCCTCCTGGGCACTCAGGCCTGAAAGAGTGGCCACTGACTCAGCCGTGACTCACTGGGGTGGCCCCTGCCAGGCTGGGGTGGTCCCTTGGGGGGTCTCTGGAGGGCCTGGAGTTTCTGAGCTGTCGATGTGGCTGAGCTCTCTTTAATTCCTGAGAAAGTTTGATTTGTGGCAGCTCAGCCTTCAGGGTTTGAAGTTCCCAGAACATCTGCACCCAACGCGAACCAGTCATTAGTGGGATTGTGGAATGGAAGGCTGGGAAGTGTTTTCCAGAAGGCCAAGTGCTGAAGAGAAAAGAGAACTGGGCTGCAGGCTGGGAGACCTGGGATCTGGTCCGAGCGTCACCTCTCTCTGGCTCGTGGGCCTGGACACAGCTCTTTCCTTTACTTAACTCTGTAAAATGGGGAGGGTGAGACCCTCCTAAGAGGATCCCTTCGGTCACTCAATAATCATGACCGAGCACTGTCAATGAGTTAAGGACTGCTCGAGCTTGCTGGGGTACAGTGACAGAAAAGAGCAGGAAGGCCTCTTGTGGCACTTGTGAGCAAAGACAGGCAATGACAAAAACTCAGACAGGCGAGGTACCTTTAGATACTGGTAAGTACCATTGAGAGCCAGCTCTGCTGTAGCATCAACAGAGAATAAACCTCCAGTCTTCTGCTGCGGTGAGGAAGGGCGAAGGCCACGGTGTGCTGAGCAGGAGGAGGAGGGCGAGAGGGTAGAATCTAGCTGCTTAAGCAAACTGTCACCAGTCACCCTGCTATAAGCATACTTTTTCTTGTTTTTTTTTCTTTTTTCTTTTATTTTCACAACACAGAAGATTGAACACCTGAGATTAAGCATACTTTTACCCTCACTTCTAATTCCTGAAACTTCTGAAGATTCTATAATGAAAATAGGATCTTCACTTTTATTTCTTGTTAAGTAAAGATTTATCGAAACCATCTTTGGTTTCATTGATGATCTCTTCTGCTTGCTGCTATTTCATCGATTTCTGCTCTGTGCTTTATCATTAACTCCCTTCTGCCTATATTGGATTTCATTTGCTCCTCTTTTTCAGGGATTGTAGACCGTCCTCCTGTTACTTTCTAATGTTAACATTTAAATCTATAAATTGCCTTCTAAGTACTACTTTAGCTGGTGCCATGATATTTCATGTGCTGCACTTTCATTTTGATGTCAGCCAAGATATTTTCTAATTTCCCCTTTAATTTCTTCTTTGGGCTTATTTAGAAGTGTGTTGTTTAATTTGCACATATTTGGAAAGTTACCAAATTTATTTCTGTTATTGAATTCTAATAAAATTCCATTATGGTCGGAGAATATACTTGTATACTTTTATTTCTTTTACAGTCATTCATGGTGAAGCTTCATGTAGGCTCCCTGAATACAATGGTGTGCTGATGCTGGGTGGGCTGCTTGCTTACATACATCAGTTGAGTCAAGTTGGTTGATAGCGTTCATCAGCTCCTTTTTATCCTTACTGATTTTCTTTCCACTTGTTCTATCATTTATTGAAAAAGAAATATCAATATTTTCAACTATAATTGGTATAGTATATGTTTCACCTTTTATTTCTGTCAGTTTTTGCTTTATATATTTTAGGGTTTTTAAAAAAGTGCATATACACGATTTTTACACCTCTGGTTGTGTTTGTCCTTTTGTTATTTTGAAGTCACCCAGTTTTTTCCAGTAATATTTCTTGTCTTAAAGTCTATTTTGTTGACTATTAATATAGGTATACAGTTGTAGTCTGTTGTTTGCATGGTGTGTATTTTTTTCTATCCTGTTACTTTTAATCTATTTGTGTCTTTGAATTTACAGTTTGTTGTAGTCAGCATAGAGTTGGGTCATACTTTTTTTTCAGTCTAGCAATCTTTGCATTTTGATTGGAGTTTTTAATCCTTTTACATTTAATACTATGCCATACATTTAATGATATGTTTGGATTTCGCTCTAGCAGTTTGCTATTTTTTCTACTTTTCATATCCTTTTTTTGTTCCTCTATTCTTTTTGACTACTTTTATATTTTAAAATATTTTTGGTATACCATATACATTTCTCTGGTTATTTTTAAATTATGTTTCTTTGAATCTTTTTTGTTTAGTGGTTGCTCCAGGGATTACAATATGCATTTTCAATTTAGCACAGTCTACTTTGAATTAACACTGATTTACTTTTGGTGAGAAATGAAACTTTGCTCTAATGATAACTTTATTTCTTCCCCCATGCTGTTATTGTCATATGTATTGTATTTATATGTGTTAGAAACCCATGGTATGGGGTTGTAATTTCTTATTTAAATAATCACATGTGTTTTTAAAAGTTAAGAGAAGATAACATATACACATACACTATATTTTATATTTTTATTATTATATATTTTTAATTTACCTACATGCGTGCCATCCCTAGTGTTCTTCTTTCCTTTCTGTGAATGGGTTACCACCTGATATCATTTTCTTTCATTTGGAAGGACTTTAGTTTTTCTTGTAGTGTAAGTCCAACAGAATCAAATTCTCTCAGTTTTGTTTATCTGGAAAAGTGTTTATTTCACCTCCATTTTTGAAAAATAGTTTTATTGGATAGTAAATTTGTAGGTGTCAGTTCTTGTTTTAGTTTTTGTTCATTCAGCACTTTAAATATGTCATTCCACCACCACCTTCCACCTTCCAATCACCATTGTTTCTTTTTTTCTTTCTTTATTTCTTTTTTTTTTCTTTTTTAGAGACAGGTTTTGCTCTGGTGCCCAGGCTGAAGTACACTGGCAGGATCATAGCTCACTGTAGCCTCAAACTCCTGGCTCCCGGGCTCAAGCGACCCTCCTGCCTCAGCCTCCTGAGGACTACAGGTGTGCACCACCATGCCCGGCTAGTTTTTCTTATTTTTTATAAAGATGGGGTCTCATTCAGTCACCATTGTTTCCGATGAGAAGTCAATCATCATTCATATTGTTTTTGCCTTGAATGTGCTCTGTCTCTCTCTCTCTTACTGCTTAAAGGATTTTCTCCTTTCTTTGGCTTTTGGCATTTTGTCCATGATGTCTAGGTGTGGTTCTCTTTATGTTCACCTTACTTTGGGTTTATTCAGTTTCTTGACTCTGTGAGTTAATGGTATTCACTAACATTAGGGAATTTTCAACATTTTTTCCAAATATATTTTCTGTGCCTCTTTCTCTTTCCTCTCCTTTGGGACTTCTATTACAGTTTGTTTGAACACTTTGCAATGTCTGACAGGTCTCTAAGCCTCTGTTCATTTTTTATAACTCTTTTTGCTCTGCGTTCTTTAGATTGTATAACTTTTACTGCTATATCTTCAAATTTATAGCTTCTTTCTTCTACTGTCTCACATCTGCTGTTGAGCCCATCTAGTGAATTTTGTAATTTTCAGCTCTAGAAAACCCATTTGACTCTTTTTTATAATTTCCATTTTTCTATTGAGATTCCCAATTTGCTAACCCATTGTTAACATAATTTCCTTTAATTCTTTGAATATTTTTCTTTAATTCCTTGAACATAACTATAACACTGCTTTGAAGTCTTGTCCTAATCTATTAACTGTTTTGTTTTTTTCTAGTCACACTGTCCTGCTTCTTTGCATGTCTGATAATTTCTGGCTGAAAACCAGACATTGCAATGATTGTGGATTCTGTTTTACTTTCCTAAAAGTTGCTGGTTTTTTGTCTTAAGAATTTATCCGGACTTTAACTGCAGAATCATCCTCCTCCATGGTGTGCAGCCACTGATACCACGGTGCAGTTTTTATTAGTAGTATTTTACTTTGTTTTTTAGTCTGGACTCTCTAAAGGTGTCCTCTGTTCCTGTCCTCTGATCAGGCGATTATTTGGACAGAGGTTATGCTAAAACACCGTGCAAAGTTGCCTCCCACCCTCTGCTGCCAGAGCTGTGTGTGGTTGGAGAAACACATTCAAATCGGCAAGTCCCCAGGTGTCCCTTGGCTCTCACTTTCGGCTGCCCTCTCTTGGGTCTCTCCCTTCCCATGCCCCATTGCCCCCCTCTTGCATATTTTAGCAAGCAGTTAGGGATGCACGGGAAGGCTCAGGTCTCTTACTTTCAGGGTCTTACTCCTCATTACAATTCTGGCTGCTCTTCCATCCACCGAAACCAACACTATATCCTCGAGCCCAGTAAAGCTGCAGTTTTCCACTTCCTGTCTAGAACAGATTCCACGACCTTTAACCCACAAAACTGCATGTTCTCATCTCCCCAACCCAGACCAATTCTGCCACCTCCAACTGGTACAGCTTCTGGTTTTCACGGACAGCCCTCAAGCCAAGTCCACCATTCCCACCCGTAAACCTGCGGTTTTCCTCGCCCAGGCTAGGGACAGAGGGTTTCAGACAAGGGGACCACAGACCCACGGCCATTCTGGGACAGGAGCAGTTTTTTGAGATTAAACACTTCTCAGTTTGTTGTCTGCCTTTGGTCATGTTCCAGTGCCCTGAAATGGTTATTTTTTGATAATTTTGTCTAGGTTTATGCTTGTTTTCTTCAAAAGGAAATGGCCCAATATTTTATACCACCATTCCTGAGGTCAAGCTTGGGCTGAATTATTTTAATGTTTCTACCACTTAAATATTCTTTTACCCACAGCTTTTGCTTTTCATCAGAGATGTGCTGGTCGTAGGAGGCTGACATAGACGCATGGAAGGAGAGCACTGAATTTTGCATAAGTCACCTCAGATGTGCAAAAATAAATGGGGAAACCAACGAGGCTGAACACTGAACTGGGAGTTTCAGAGTTGGGTGTCTAGCCTCAGTCCAGCCCTGAGAGGACCCCTCTAAGGTTCTCTAACAAAAGTTCTAACAAAGGACACCACTAGCCTCCCCTAACACATCTCACTGCTTCTCCCCTTCTCCCCTGGGTCCTCCCTCCACCTCCCCCCTGTCCTTTCTCATGGGTCTGGGACTCCAGGAAGGTGAAAATGGCCAAAATTAACTTTCACTTCTGCTCAGACATCTGGAACCCACGATCAAGGTCATGTCCTTACTCTTTTGCCAGTGGCTGCTGGAAAAGTCTGTGTGTGTGTGTGTGTGTGTGTGTGTGTGTGTGTTGTTGTTGTTGTTGCTGCTGCTGCTGCTGTTGTTCTTGTTTGTATTTTTCAACCTCTGTCTGTTGAGGGTGGACAGAGAGGTGATGGTTTTGTTCCAGACTACACAGAGGCTGGCACACCTAACCCTCCCCTCCCTGCAAATCCTCACACCCCCTCGCACTCTGACCTTGAACGGATAAACCAGAGTCAGATGAGATGGATTTTCTCCCTGGGAAGGTGGATTTCCTGCTCCCCACTGCGTTCTCTATACCCTCAATTCCAAGTATATAGAAGTTGTCCAAAAATCTCGTATTGAGGCCCCACTGACAAAACATTAGAGTCAACTCAGGCAGCATCACAGCGTCCTTATTCAGTGAAATAGTCAGCCCCGGGATTTGCCTCGGAGAGTTTGCAGGATGCTCTGTCAGGTAACTGCCCCAGTGTCCGGGGTAGAGTTACTGCCCCCACCTCTGTTCTAAGCTGGTGCCTCGTAGAGGCCTCTGTATCTGCACTTGCCACACGCCACAGTCATTGTCTGGCTATGGGACCCCTCCCCAGTCCCTCAGCAGGGGACTGTGCCTGTTCGCAGCCCCTGGTGTGTGCTCCCCACGGAGTAGACATCAGGAAAAGTCTGTTGTGTCAATTGAATTGAAATAAGAAGGCTGAGTAGCCTCATCTCAAATCAGTAACTTTTAAAATCCTAAGTTTAAGGAATTCGAAGCTCTTTCAACTTGTGTTTAACATTTAAGTCCGACTGTTAGCTATCAGGAAGTGAATAAATATAATAATAAATTAATAACAGTTATCACGTACCGAGCGGGCCCAGCATTCTGGACACTGCTCTGAGCCCTTTGGTACCAAGTATGGAAGACGACACAGTCTTAAAGATCAGATTTGGGACTTAGACTGGGCACATTCACATCAGCTCCTAGTTATCTGGGGTTTTCAGGGTGTTAGCTACTGTAATAGACACTTTTGTTACATGAATCCACTTATTCTCACAGAAACAATTTGGGGAAATGAAACAGACTGTGGCCACAGCACCTTAAAACCCACGAACTCTATGTTGCTGCCGCCATGGTTGCTGTGAACACCTGTCGAAAGCTGTTTCCTACCTGTGACTCACAGCGAGTTATTGTCTTAGTCCTAAAATCTGAGAAACAAACTCCATGAGGAAGCTGCGGTTCCGGACTGTGGTGTAGACGCTGGCCTGTCTGACCACACACCCACCCTCGGGGGTCCCAGAACATGCAGGGAGAGGGGAAAACCCACCCAGGGCCTTTCTCTGATGAGCCGGCATCAGAGACACGGATGGCTAAGAAGCGGTTGACCAGAGGCTCACTGTGTCTGGCGGGACCAGCAAGTCTCTGAGGTCGTCTCAGCAACCTTCTTGGTCCCACCGGCCCCTCGACTGGGGTGGTGCAGGGCACCGCTCTAGCTGTTGGGGTCCTTCCCCGTCACCCCCATTGTTCTCTGCTCCTGTGAGTTTTCACAGCCAAGTGAGGTGGAACCATTGACAAAGCTCTGGGGTCAGAGTCAACCACTGGCTATAAAAAAATGGGGAATTAACTTTTACGGAGCACCTGCCATTCACACCCATCCCTCCACTCAGTGCTCCGGGCTCCTGTCAGCTGGCTGTTATTAGCACCACTTAAAGGCAAAACAGCCAGTGAGGCTGAGAGAACGGCTGCCCTGGCGCACCCAGATGGCACCAGGCAGAGCCCAAGACTTTCCGTGAGGTCTGCAGCGTTTGGCCACAGGGCAGAACGCAAAACCTGGTAGAGTCAGCTTGGAGGTTTGCCAGCTCTGCCAGACCCGGTGCAGGAAAAACACCAGCCATGCCGTTAAACCAAAGCCCTATGGGAAAACTGTCTAGTGGCCCAGGGCTGGGGAAAGGTCGGCCGCCTACGGTCCTTCCTCACCGGCTTTCCTGGGGCTGAGCGACCCCCTGGGCCCGGGGAGCCCACGGAAGCTTCAGCAGCGTGGCTGGAGGGGCGGGGCCCTGGGGAGTGTGCTCCTGGGGGGCAGCTGCTGCAGCTCTGATCACAGACCGGGGACGCTGCCACCTCTGCCTGCTGCCACCTCTGCCTGCTGCCACCTCTGCCTGCCACCGGCAGGAAGCCACGAGCTACGCGGACTGATTGAGAGAATTCATCTGGGGATGCGCTTTTTCTTTAGGATGGTGTTGGGACTTGCTGGTGACAGCTAGAAAGCCACAGGTCTGGAGAGCCATGGTGGAAAGCCGCTGAAGCAACGGCAAGGTAGGGCTCTGCGTCTTCCGGGTTCCGGACTGTTCTTTACGTGGTGCAGACAGGCTCTGAGGCCTGCAGTGGGGTGGGCGGGCAGGGGCATGGCTCTGGGTGCTGCAGATGGGGAAAGAGGGCGTGGATGCCATCTCTGCCACAGCCATGAACACACTGCCCTGTGGTTGGTTTGTTTCCATGTAGAAAGATTTTTTGATTTATGAAAGTTCATCCGTCCAGGGCAGGTTCTGCTTCTCGGGCTCTTGACACTGGAAAAGGCAATGAATGTGCCTCAGAGGGAGGAGGGGACACGGCCTCGGGGAGGGGGCGGTGGGCGCACATGCGCTCCGGGCAGGCACTCGGCCCCTCGGGAGGAGGTGACATCTGACATGCAGAGCTGACCAAGGGATAGAGAGTGCCTGGCTCACGGCAAATGGTTGGCTGTTGCTTTTGTTTTATTTTGTTGTTTTTTTAATGAGGTGGTTCCATTTTTCAGACACTCGGGGGCAGGGTGACAGTATAGATTTAATGGTGACCTTTTTGGCCAACAGATCTATTTTGCCAGGAAACGACAACTGCAAAAAGGATAGATAACATGTTTTGGGAGGATTTTTTTTTTTTAAATTCTAGGGCTTTGGCAACTTTTCCGTTTATCTTATAATTGGCGTTGATTCCCCCGCATCTGCCCACACTGCCAGGGACCTAAGCAGTGTCACCGTCGTCTGTCGTTACGGAGACAAGCTCCCTGTGATGTGCAAGATTCTCCTGCCTCCAGAGGTGGAGCTCAGTTCCCCCAACTAAGGGTAGGAAAAGGGAGAAACAGTAGCCGTGTAGTGGGGACACCTGCAGACACCAGCTTCATCAGGTGACCAAGGGTCCCCCGGCAGGGATAAATTGTGTTGCTATTGGGAATTTCTGCTACAATGCGATTCTTCCCCCAACCTGCAAACAGTCTAATCATGAGAAAACCTCAGACAAATCCAAATCAAGGGAGATTCCACAACATATTTGACCTTCAAAACTGTCAAGGTCATGCAAAATCAGGAAAGACAGGGACACTGTCACTGATCAGAGGAGACCAAGGAGGTCTGACAACTAAACCCAGAATTCACTACCCAACCCCAACTCCTCTCCCGGATGGAAGGGGGGCCCAAGGGCGGAGAGAGTGAGGATCCAGAGCCCACACAGAGCACAGCTGCCCACCTGGATGGGATCTGCCATCGTCTGGGCTCCACCCTGCCCATGGGGTCTGGCCCGCCTGGCGCTGTGAGCTCACTGGACGGCACTTCCCCGAGGGCAAACTGTGGCCTGCGGGATGCAGAGGGGGGATTCAAGGGGCCAGCTCTGGTGAGCCCACCTGCGGCCCTGGGGTCCACAGCAGCCAGCACGCTTGCTCGCAGGGTTCAGGTGTGCAGAGCGGTGACAGCGAGACAGAGAGGCCTGTCCCTCATGCCCCCCCGAGCCTCGGAGTAGCAAGTGAGCCTGTTCAAAGGTGATGCCACTGCAAGATTAGAGAAATGCTTCGGAAGCAGGAGAGGAAGAAGAAAGAATTATGAAGCCGCAGGAAGACACTGCTTAGATGAGAATCACAAAACTCTCAGATGAAAATCACAGCCAAAGCATGGCGATTACAGCTGGGCCTGAAGTGCCTTTCCCGTCACATCTGCTCCCCCACTGCCAGCCGTGTGGTGGCTGCACCAGCCACTCACAGTTTCTGGAATGCTCGGCGTCGTGTTCCTGCACGCCTGGAGTCCCCTCCCCGCCTTCCCATCCGGGCAACTCGCACTGGCTCTGACGTCCAGGACCAGAGCGAAGGTCTCTGTGGCTGTCACGGCGCCCAAGCCCCACAAACGCCAGCACATCCTAAGGGCTCTGGTTTGCAGCTGTGTTGGCTACTCTGGGCCTGAGTTCCTCAAGGACAGGGACAAGCCCTACCTGCGCCTCTGTGTCCCCGCACCCAGCACAGGGCCTGCCCCACGGGGACACCTGTAGCGTGGTTCTCGAGTGAAAGACACAAGGGCAAAACCCTGAATGCAAGCGGAGGTGCAGACACGAGGAAGAAGGCTTGTGGGAGGAGAAGCATGGATGACTTAATGACCACCCTGACTTCACACCCCAGTGCCGTCACCCTGTGGGTTGGGACGGGGCCTTTGAAGGAGGAGAGAGGCCATCCCAGGGACCTGGCGTGTCCTGGTTCCCGGAAGTCAGTGTCGTGCAGAGGGACACGTGGGCCTCAGTGCCAGCCATGCCAGCCAGCTTTGCCACCTGCCAGCTGCGGCTCTGCCTGGTCCTCGCTCCTTCTCTGTGGAGTGGGTGCAGTTGCAGCCGCCTCCAAGCACAGACGTGAGAACTAAATAGAACCCCGCAAGGGGAGGCTGGAGCCTGGGCCACACAGGAGGCTCTTCCCCCGACAGGCTCCGGGCTGTGCTTGCTGGGGGCTGCAGGCAGGGGGGCACTGGGACCAAGGACACCTTTACTCAGCGAGGAGGTGCTGGCACAAGCTTGCCTGAAAAATGGCCCCGCATAGAGTGCCTCTCTTGCCCTGCGGCTGCTCGGGACGTGGGAGCTTCCCCGGGCCCCTCTTGGTGAGCCTCCTTCCTGCCCACCCAGCAGCTCAGGCCTGGCCGTGGCCTGTCATTTCTCTGTTGCTCCCTGCTTCTGTCGCCACCGCATCAGAGGTTCCTGGGACTCAGTGCACACGTCAGTCGTTACTTATGGGGACATGTGGGAAGCCAGACACTGTGCTAGGCTCCAGGGACACAGAGACTAGAGCGTCGCCATGGTGTCATCCGTATACACCCCTCACTCCTTCCGACCCAAACGCACCTGGGATGGGGGCTGGGCCAGTGCTCTGGGGCCATCGTGCGGGGAGCAGCTCGTCTGTCCAGAGCCGGAAGAGCCTTGGTGGAGGGGCTTCTGCAGAGCTCAGGGGAAGCCTGCCCATCTGCTGAGAGCTTTGGGAAGGAAATGCCACCACCATGGGCAGGCTGGGGGCCCTGTGCTGTTCCTGCTTGTCACTTCCCCCAGCTGCCAGTGAGGGAGGTCGTCAGGAGCCCAGCCTGGGCTGAGCCAACCCAGCCTTGGTGTCAGAGCTTTGTGCAGCCAGCATGTGACTTAGGAGGCGTCACACTCATGGCCCAGGTGCCGACCCTGACTGGTCCCGGTGGTCTCTGATTGTTGAAAATGCTACTGTTCCCCCAGGTTACGCTGCAGGCACCTTCTTGGCAATTTTCTCTTGGTGGCTATTGTGGGAGACCTAAACTGAGCAGGGCCCCATAGGAGCCCGGGCAGGGGCTGGACATGCTGAATGCGCCCTCACTGCTGTTTCCAACCAGGCTCGGTCGGGGTCTGTGGCTGTCTGGGCCCAGGAGCTCTGCTGCATCTGCCAGCGGCCTGACAGCTCAGCCAGCCCCAGGGAGGCGGCAGAGGGAGTCGGGCTGTGCAGACAAGGCAGCTTGGCCACAGCCATGTGGAAGGGTGAGCTGATTTCGTACAAACGCTTCACGTCTCCTGACTTGAAAACTGTAAAAATTATATAATCCCATAGAAAATTTTGAAACCAGCTATAAGTCACCAATAACGCTGCCAGCCTGGCATTTCTACCTAAGAGCTGCTCATTTTGGTTGATAGGAAGCATGATTGTCATTGCTGGAGGCATAAGGGACAGCACTTCCTGCTCTTTCCTGTCCTTTTGTTTTGGCACCTTTCCCACGGCTGGCGTCTTCAGGACACTCGTATTCGAGGCTATGTGATGCTTTGTTGTGAGCTCTATTTCATCATTTCAATTGTGCATTTAGTTTGCTTCCATATATATTTTTTACCATTGTACCAGGCGGTGATTAAAAACAAAATAACACCCTATTGTTGCAACGCTGTTTAGAACTACATGTGCGGCTGGAGGCGATTTTGTCCTAATCCCTCCAGGGAACGACAATTACATCGGGAGACAAAGTGCTCATTTCGGGGTGGAGTGGGGTGGACTTGGCATTGCATTTTCAGTCCTGGCGGTGGTGGCCTGAGTCTCGCGTCTCTCTCATCTAGTCCCCGACAACCCTGTTCGCTGGCCGGGGTTACTGATGTGGTCTCTGGCCAGAGAGCAGACTTTCCTCTCTGAAATTACATGACTCACATGGAAACAAACCCCAGAGCTTTGGACTCATTTGCCCTATCGTCTAAACCAGGGTTTTAATCAGAGGTCCATGAGTCGTTGTGGGGCTTTGTGGGGGGAGGGGTCCTGAAGCCAGGCACAAAATTTGACATGTATGTGATAAGCGTACTTTCTGGGGATAGTGTCTGTAATTCCGTTAGATTCTCAAAGAGGGCTTTGGCCCATAAAATGTTTAAAAAACGAACTTCTTGGGTTGGGCACAGTGGCTTGTGCCTGTAATCCTAGCACTCTGGGAAGCCGAGGACCAGCCTGAACAAGAGCGAGACCCCGTCTCTACTAAAAACAGAAAAATTAGCCAGGCATGGTAGTGCACACCTGTAGTCCCAGCTACTCGGGAGGCTGAGGCAGGAGGATCATTTGAGCCCAGGAGTTTGAGGTTGCTGTGAGCTAGGCTGACATCGTGGTACTCTAACCCAGGTGACAGAGCAAGACTCTGTCTCAAAAATAAATAAATACAAATAAAAAAATAAAACACCTTCTCTCTCTGTCCTCCTTCCCCCTTTTGGAAGGAGGGATTGAAATGAAAGAAATCTAAAGATCTGTGCCAATACACAGAAGTCCAGGGATGGGATAGGGAACATATCCCCATTTTAAGGATGGTGAAACTGAGGCTCAGAAGTACTTGCCAAGGGGCATACAGCTAGCATGTGAGGAAGCTTGGATTTGGACCCAGGTCTGTCTCACTGTTGAGTGTGTGTGTCCCTGCCCACTATGCTAACTCGCCTCACTGTTAAGACAATTCCCGCTAGTTCTGCTTTTTAAACCGAACCTAATTGCTATGTGTTCAAGTAAGAGATTCTGCCACCATTATGGCCATCCGTGGTTCTTAACTAAAGGAAATGTTTTGGCATTTTAAAAATAGATGGATCCCACAAGCTTTGCATTTCTCACCAGGGAGTCAGACTGACACAGAAATTGTGGTTGGTTAATTGTTCTTTCCTGCTACAAGCATTAACCATAGGAGGTGAGCTGTATTTGTCAAACTGAAATGTTATCGCCTAAGGCTGAAGGAGCCAAGAAAAGAGACTTTGGTCAAGAAACCAAACCCAAAAGTTCCACCCAGGGGGGTGGGAGACTTCTGCTCATTGACTTCCTGAATAGAGTTGGGCCTTTCTTCTTCAAACAGCTGCTTTTATTAACGATAGATAATCTCTGGCTTCCTAAATGTGTTTGATTTCCTCTTAGTAATCCTGTCCTGAATTTCCTTAAGCTCAGGTGTGCGTACCTGGAAGAGAACTTGGAGCATAATTCAATTTCACTTTCTCCTTGCTTCTCTGCTAAATTACCTACTTGTTGTTATTGAAAATGGGCAGCGATTAAAGAGGAAACACTTCCTGAAATATATCAAACAGTCATTCAACAAAAGGGAGTAAATTATATTTTCCTCTTGGGCATCTTAGATGTAGCACAACATTAAACATTAGGGCCATGTGCCTTCTTGGCCACAAAGTATTGGCTAAGGATCAATAATCGTTACGTAGAATAGCACTTGTTTTTTGAATGAATGACATCTTTCTACCATCGTCGTGGTCAAGTACACTGTGCACTCCATCGCAGTGGGGTGTTGGGGGGAGGTGGACAAGTAGCAATTTTCTTACGTTTGGATTTTCCCTGATTAATTGATTGATCGATTGACTCATTCATTCAAAGAAGAGAAAGATTGAGTGCATATCTACAGTATGCCAAGGGCCAAGATGAGGCCTGAAGATACAAAGTTGAAAAATAAATAGCTCCTTCCCTTGCAGAACTCAGGAGGAGTATAGTTCAGAAGGCAGACGTGCTTTCTGTGCTTTGGGTCCGTAAGAAGGGGGGTGACCTATGGGTACAGAGTCCCACAGCTGGCGAGGGGTGGGCTACATCTTCAACAAAGTCTAGTTCTTCAGGCAGACCAAAGAAAATTGTGTTGAGTGTTTGGTTAGCTCTTTTCCAGAACGTATTATCATTTCTTAACATGGGTCTAATCAATATCCTTATTAGCATATAAAAATCCTCGTTCTAAACACTGCCCTGAAATCACTCTGACGGCACGTCAGCCATCTGGCATGGATGTGGACAGCCTGAAAGACGAATGGTTCCAATCTTTTAGGTTTTACAATTTGGGTCCCAACAGAGATTTTTATGTGGGATTTGATATTTTACAAACTTATATTATTTAATTTGTTCCTTTAAGGCAAGCAGAAAATGTATTTGTACCCCAATTTTATACATAAAGCAACTGAGGCTCAGAGAGATTTGGAAAATTTGCCCCAAATCACACAGGCTTATAAATTTTTTTTATTTCTACAGATTTAGGGGGTCCAAGTGGGGTTTTGTTGCATGAATGTATTGTATAGTGGAGAAATCTGGGCGTTCAGTGTACCGAACATCTGAGCAGGGTACCTTGTACCCAACAGATAATTTTTCATCCCTATAGGCTTGTAAATTGACAGAATTATTTCTGGATGATTTGGGGTGACTACTATATTATTGTGCCAGGCTTCTAATATAATAATAGCAACTAACATTTACTGAGTGCTAACTGTGTACGAGGCACTATTCCAAGTACTTCATATATTTTGTATTGTATAATATAAAGTCATTCCGGGACTTGCTTTCGTACAAGCACTTTTGGCTTTTTTACCTTTGCCTTATCTTATAATAGATGAGTCCAGATGAATCACTTTTAAGGTCTTTTGAGCAACATAACATGATTGCCTTTGTAAAAAATTATTTATTCAAAAAAGGAAGATTCTCTTGATGTTTTTCTTTGTCCTTGATAAAATATTTACTTCTCTTGTTTTATCACCCTGCTGATCCCTCCCCTCCGTGCTCACGGCCTGGGTTTGTCGCTGGCCTTGAGCCCGGGCAGAGCATGCAGGGTCCCCGGGCCGGGGCTGGGGATCACACTGTGCGGCTGGCTCAGGGAGTGGGACCCCGGAATCGTGTGTGTGTGTGTGTGTGTGTGTGTGTCCTATTCATCCCCAACCTCTCCCGCCCTGCCTGGCACAAAGTGCTCAAAAAAAGTTTGTTGAAGGAAGGATAACAGCTCACGCAACTCGCTGGCGAGAAACCATCCATCCGCTCTCCCTCCAAAGGTGGCAGGAACACAGCAGATGGTTTTGCTGATGACGAGAAGCGAGACACTCCAGCACGTCATCCCAGGGTGTCAGAATGAAAAAGGTAAAGCTGTCTGGCAAATACCATGACGCAGTTTCCAGCCCGGCGTGGAGGGCATCCGCCTGCCAGAGCATCCCGTCCGGGTTGCCGGGAAACCTGCCCTTGTGCTGGGGCCCTGGAGGCCCAAAGAGACTGGAAGCCATAGTCCCCAATTCAACCACTGCTGACCAGGACAGAGGAGGCCTGGGAAGTCACTGAAGCCCAGTCAGGGGATGGTAGCAAAACTGAGGACAGGGTCTGAATAGCTACCCTTCTCCTCCTCTGGGCTCCCAGTCCCCTGCCCCCATCCCACCCCACTCATGGCCTCGTCATCCTCCGTCTTTACTGAGGTAAAGGAAGCATTCGTGTCTTAGTCCCACCCGAAAGGCACAGTCATGAGCAGAACATCAAACACGGGGACAAGGGTGTCTGGGTGTCACAGGCAAGAGCCCCGCAGTGGCCTCCCCCAGAGAGTTTGGGGCCCTGCAGGCTCCCCAGGGCTCAGAGGGGTTAGGGGGATGGGGTGGAGAGGTCGGGGGTGCAAGCGACCTTCTGCAGAGCCGCTGCTCCTGGCCTTAGCTGCCACCCCCCTGCCCACCCGCCCCCTGCAACTCTCCACTCTCCCCACCCCTGGCGAGTGTGGCTTCCACGTTTCAGCTGTTGTGACTAATGCCGCCGTGAGCACAGGTGTACAAGTACCTGTTCACGTCCTTGCTTTCAATCGTTTTGTGTTTATACCCAGAAGCGGAAGCACTAGATCCTGGGGTAATTCTGTGTCTCATTTGTTGAAAAACTGCCATGCAATGTTTTGGATGGTACAATGAGTGAGGTGGGGGCCACTGGAGGGCTCTGAGCAGGGGAGTGATGGGACGTGAACTACATTTTCAAGGATCACCACTGGCCCCTTTGGAAATGGGCTGGAGGAGGGAAGGGGAGGGAGTGAGGCCAGTTGGGAGCCGCCTGGAGTCTCCCAGCGACAGTGAAAGCGACTTGGACCCGGCTGGCAGCTGGCGAGGCAGGGCGACGTGGTCCACTCCTGGCTGTGCTGACAGGACAGCCAGCATGGATTGGGGGCGGTTGTATGTGGAGCGCAGGAGAGAGTTGCCGTCTACAGGGATGCGGAAAGGCTTGCGCCACAGGTCGGGGAGCTCAGCTGTGGCCATTTTAAGTCTGAGACGTTTATGAGAAGTCCAAGTGGCAATGCTGAGGGTGACAGATGCCGTCAGTTGGTTCTCTGAGCTCTACCCGCCGCTCTCTCTGGCCCTGTTCCTGTGTGAGTGTCCTGGGCTCCCCCCCCCCAAGCCTCCTGCAGGCCCCCGGGCTCCCGGGGCCTCCTGCTGTTACAGCTGAAGGCTTCCTCCTCCGTCTCACCTGCTTTCTGGGTGGTATTTGAGAGAACTTGTCTCAGGTGTGTGGGAAAGAGCAGAGCCTTGTGGGTACAGGGGATGGCCGCCCGGCCCACAACAAGGCAGGGGACTGCTTCGGCTCCAGAAAACCCTCCTGCCTTCCCAGCCAAGACTGGTCTGTGAGCCCCTGCCTGCCCGTGGTGCAGCCCCGGACAAGAGCTCTTGCCCCTGCTACATGGAGGCTCCTATTCCCCAAGGCCCTGATAAATCTGCACCTGAGTCGAGGGTCACCTGTCTGAGCTGAGACTGGCTTCTGGAAAGCCAGAGAAGTTCATTCCCCGTAGCATCAAGGGCCATGCCGCCCTGTGCAACTGAGGCAGGAGACGGGGGAGACTCAGGAAATGTCACCAGAGTGAGATTTGAGCAGGGCTTGCTCCGACGACGATGCACCGTCAGCGCCTGCAATGATGCCAGCACCTCGGAGCTCACCCTGCAGAAGAGGAAACCGAGGCTGGGAGAGCGGAGGGGGTGGGCAGAGCGTGCAGCCGGCAGATGGGTGACTCAGGCAGAGAACCTCGTTCCCCGAGGGCCCAGGTGTGCTGGCGTGAGCACTGGGGGTCTTTGCCCACAACGCACAAATTCGGCCAAGGCGAGACGCCAGCTCGGTTGCTCTTTAGACGGTGGGTCCCGTCAGAGCTTGACTTCCCAGGGGGACACCCACTTTCACATGGGTTTCTTCGGAGCATTCAGTTTTTTCAGAAAACTTACCTGTGAACACCTGCTGGACGCTGGGTTCTGATTCAGACACCCCACAGCGGGGTGGGGGACAGCAGAAGAGTCTAATCTTCAGGAAGATTAGGGATGTCTCTCCCCTGCCACCTCTGAAGGTCACCGTCACGCGGTCATTGGTTTCTCACCATCTCAATCCACTTCCCCCATTTCCCCTGACAACACCCCCGTCCCCGCCACAGCCGCCTCTGGCCCTGCCGCCTGCAGCAGCCTCCGCCTGCTGTCCCAGCTCCCAGCTTGCACCTGGTCCCTCCTCCACGCAGCAGCCGCAGTGATCTTTTTAAAAGGTAAGTCAGCCCCTGCCTTAAACACCCAATGGCTCCACATGGCATTTTGAAAGAAATCCCAGCTCGGGCCCTCCTGGCCTCCGGCCAGCCCTGGCTGCTCCTGGACCCCCAAGCCCTCCTAGGGCCTTCTCTCTCTGCTCTTCCGTCTGCCCGTCCAGACCTTTGCAAAGCCTCTCCTCGCCACCCAGACCCCAGCGTAAATCTCGCCCCCCAGAGAGGGCCTCTGCCATCTGACCACCCAGGGCCCGTGCAGTGACTCTGTCCGTCACCCTGCTTGGTTTCTGCACAGCCCTTGCCCCTCCTGGCACTCGCTGGTCATGAATGTGCTTGTCGTCCGCCCTCCTCTTCTCCCTCCTCCCGCATGTCAACTAGCATGGAAGGTCCATGGAGCAAGAGCCGGGTCCCCTCTGTGGCCCCCATCCTAGCACAGGGTCTGGCTCTAAAGTCTCTGTTGTGGGGTTCATGAGTTCCCTCGTGGGGAGGAATCAGACTGTCCCTGGGACTCCCCTGGGTGCCAGGAGACCCCGCAGCCATCGTGTGGGGTTGTTGGGTGCTGACGTGGTCACAGCCATTCTGGAAAGCAATTCCAGAGCAGTCTTCCTCCTGAGCACCTGCACAGAGGGAAGAAGTCTGAGATGTAGGCAATGATTCATAGGCAAGTGTTAGACGAAGCTATACACACACGCGTAGCAGGGAAACTTAAAATTGTGTTCATTATAAGTTTGAATGCTATGAAAAAGGTTTGTATTATACCTGTTAAGTGATATCAGGAGTGTAAGTTTATGTACAGCATAATAATAGTTAATATTTATCCAGAGGCCTCTGTGCCAGGCACTATACCAAGGACCTTACATATATTTCCTAAATCTCTGCACAACCCTGTGAGGTAGTTTTATTATCTCAGTTTTCCTGGCTGGGAAAATGAGACTTACAGAGATCAAGAAAGCTGACAAATGTGGCCTCGTTTATAAATTGTAATGTCAGGATTTGAATCCAGAGCTGTTTCACTCCCAACACTTCATTTTAAACGCTATTCCATGTTGGTTTCAGTTTTATAAGTAATTTAAATTGTGCATACTCCTTCCCTCCCCGCCAAAAAAAGACTAAGAAGAAATACACCAAAATATTAGCAGAACTTGTTTCTGAGTATTGGGTTTAGGGGAAATTTTTTCCTCTATAATTTCCTATAGTTAAAATGTTTTCTATAATGAGCACAGATTATTTTCATAAAAAGTTTTGAGTTTTGTCAAGAAAAGTGGTCATATATAATTACAAATAAATTTGTCAGTATAGAAGTAAAATACTTCTAAAAACAAGCAATTTGAGCCAAACATGATATGTAATATATCGTGACTGAGTACAGTTCATTCTATGATAAAAGGAGAATTCAACGTTAATAAACATATTAGTGCAATTTATCACATCAGTAAGTCAAAGTAGAAAAATAATTGTTGACTGTCCTGACACATGCTTTAAAAGACATTCAACAGAATTCAACAACATTCCTAGAAAAGTTTCTTGTACCCTAGAGAAAAGGGAAATTTCCTAGATATCTTCTGCAAGCCCACAGCCAAATTCAGGAGAAGTCAGAAATGCCCGCTAATGTTGATATTTTTCAACTTCGCTTTGGGAATTCTAACCGGTGTAATATAACAAGAAAAAGTAATACAGCATCTATATATTTAGAGAAAAGGCAGAAAAGATGGTGTCTTTGTCCTCCAGGGAAATTTAAGACAAATAACTGAAATACACAAACATCAATAGCTTCCTTTTTTCCAGTGATAACATTAGCAATGCCAATTCTCCAAAAATTATATATTAATTTGAATTCAATATCAATAAAAATTAACACAGGAATTTTTAACTTGTCAAAATCAGTCTTAAGTTATATTGGAGAAATGAATGAGAAAGAAATAAAATGAGATGTAGAAAGTCTTGAAAAGAAGACATGAAACTGTATCACTAAACCAGAGTAATTAATATGTGTGGTTCAAGGCAAGAACAGAGAAGCCAGAAATAGGACCAGGAACATGTGGGAATTTAATAGGTGATAAGGAATGCATTGTAAATCAGTGAGGAAGATGAGTTACTTTTTAAAAAATTTTATTTTATATTTGATTGGTCAGTTCAAATTTATTAGATATTTGATTTGTCAATTCAATGAACATTTATCTTTATTGTAAGGATATCTTCCTCTACTTTTTTCTAACAGTTCTAATTTTTGTCTTTGACATTTAAATCTTTAATCAATTTGGAGTCAATAGTTGGGAATGGTTGTGAGTTAAGAGTACAGTTTTATGTTTTTTCCATGTGGAAAACCAGTTGTCCCAGCATCAATCATTGAACGGTTCATTCTATCCCTGGTGATGTCCCTCTGGCATGTATAACGTTGCCACCTGTGTGTTTGTCTGTCTGGGTCCCTCTGTCCCATCTCCCTGTCCTGTTTCTATGTTCCTTTCCCAACTCCACTCTTCATCCCTGTGGCTTTTAGTTAAGCATTGGCATTTAGTAGGGGACTCATCTCTATCTTATATTTTTTCTTTCATGGCTATCTTTGCTATTCTTGAGCCTTTTCTCATCCATAAAACTTTAGAACCAACTTGTGAAATTCCTCAAAAACCCTTTTTGGAATATTGATTAAAAATACATTTGATTTTTAGATGATTTGGAGAGAATGTGCACCTCAATGATATGAATTCTCCTAAGCATGGTGGTCGATCTATATTTCTCCTTTTGTTTGAGCACTTCTTTAATATCTTTTAATAGAGTTTATATCCCCATACAAATTTGTGCATATTCCATTAGATATACGAGGGCTGCCCAGAAAGTATCGAGCCATTGTTAATATAACAAGAATGGTTACACGGCTGGGCAGCCCTCGTATCTCGAGGTAAATTATATGTTTAATTGGTATTAGAAATTACTTATTTTCTAAAAACTACATTTCTCTAAATAGTCAAAGTATATGAATAGGCCATGCACAGAGGAAAAAAATCTATATAACCTGTGTGTGTCTCAAAAGTAATCAAAGTAAAACAAATTAAAACAAATAGATTCCATTTATCACCCATCCCCTTAATAAAAAGTAATGTCTGATAATACCGGCTTTGGGAAGAATATGGGGAAAATAAGAACTCCCAGGTACTGCGGATGGAAGTACAAATTGGTTCAATCACTTTAAAGATAATTTTGGAGCCCGCAGAGCTACTGAGGGAGCGAGCACACCCCGCTGCCCTGTAACTTCACAAAGTAAATTAAATACAGGGGCACGTATGAGGAATCACAGTGCTGTTCATCACTGTGAAAAGTGTTCTTTAGTAGAAAATGGATAAAATAAAATGAGGTTTATTCATTTCATGGAATAGGATAAAACAAAAAAAAATAGGGATCTCTGTATCACAATGAACAAATCTCAAAAACAGAATTTTTTTGCCAGAAAAAAGCAAGTTGCAAAAAGGTTACATACATTATGAAGCCATTTTTGTAAAGGTCTAAAACATACAAAGCAACAGTATGTGTTGCTTGTGACTGCTTGTACATGTCATAAGCATACAAAATCACACGTGGTGGGAACACCCACTAACTTCAAGATAATGATGACTTTTGGAGAGAAAGAGAGGAGAAAATAATGATTACACCTGACTGTATTTTTGTGTCTGTAACATAAAAAGAGAGAGGAGGAAAAAGAAAGAGAACTAAAGTAAGTGTAACAAAATATTAATGTTTGATATTAGCACTGTCACATTAGTTTCTGTGCTTTTTATGCATTTAAAATATTCATAGCCAATAATGAAAAACACTTGAAAACAGTTGTATATTTCAATCATCTCAGAGTGGGGAAGACATCCACAAGTGTGAAGGTGAAAGGAAAGGGTGACAAAGATTAACAAGTTGATTAGATAAAAATGATACCTTTGTGCACAGTGGATGCCAGAACAAAATTAAAAAGCAGAAGGTAGTGGAGAGAAATATTTACAATAGTTATGACAGATTAATGTATAAATTAAACATAGTTATCATATAAAAAGTTCTTGCATATCACTGAGAAAACAACAAACACCTCAATGTAAAATTGGCAGAAGACATGGATGACCAAATTGTAACATGAGAAACATAAGCGGTTAATAAATACATGATAAATATTGATAGAAAAGTAAATTAAATAGATGTTCATAACAGCTTTCCATGGGTGGTGGGGGTTGTGAGTGATTTTGTTTTCTTTGCATAGATGAGAATTTTCTGATTTCTTATGTGCGTATTACTTACTTGTTTAATACAAAAAGGGACTGAAAAATAAAAGGCAACTTTTTAAATAAACTAACTTAAAAAGGATAAAAAGAATAATAACCTCTATTAGAGAAAGTATAGGAAAATACATACTCATGTGCTGCTGTCTGAAATGTCTAAAGGACAATCTGGCAAAATATCTGGGAGACTTAAATAGGTTGTGTGTGAGGGGTGTCTGGAAAGTATCCAGCCACTGTTGATATAACGAGAATGGTTACGTGTTGGATACTTGCCAGACAGCCTTCCTACGGTCTTTGGCCTAGCAATTCCATTGGTAGGATTTTAACCTCAACAAAAATTAATAGAAGACCTGGGCAAGGATGAAGTATGTGAGCCAAGGACATTTTCAAAGCATGTTTATGATATTTGAAAAATTGCAGACAACTTGGTGTGTAGCAAGAAGAGTGGGGGAACTCAGAAGGGCATAGCACAACTTGGTGATAGGCTGCTCACCAGCCTTGCACAGTTTGCTGCAGACAAAACAGGTGGCAACAGGAAAAGATGACCATGATACGCTCTTTTAAAAGCAGGTCACAAAACAGGATGTAGATAATGATCCCGTTTTTGCTTTTTTTTTTAAAAAAAAAAAAAAAGGCTATGGAAAATCACATATGAGAACGTTAACAGTGGTTTATCTGTGGATGATGGTGTTGTAGGTAATTTGTACCTTCCTGTCTGTATTCTGAATTTCCTGTACCAAAAGCAAATTACTTGTGTCAAAGGGAAAGTATATTTAATGTGGTTCCTAAGAGGAGGCTCAGCCCCCCAACCACGGACTGAACATGAAAAGGACAGATGTCTGTCACCCCTCTTATCTTGTTCCTCGGCCTTTTCCTAATGTTGTACAAGGGCTACACGCGAATATATTTGCTTAAGTAATTGCCTGCTTTGCTTTTTTTAAATTCACCTTTAAAAAAGGTATTTAGGCAATGCAAGCTTATTTAATTTGTGTTGAATCCAAATCAAGCAGAGACATAAAAAGCCCTCCAGTCCCTTTGCTTGTGCATTGCGATCCTCAGAAGCGACACTGTTCGAAAGTTTGATTCACACCAAAGGCTTTCAGGTATTTTCATTTGCAAATACATTGATAGATTCCCCCACCTTTTTTTTTTTTTTCCTTTTACACGGCCAGGATCGTACTACACAAAGCAGTCTGCAATTTACTCTTGCACTTAACAGTAATATATTCCAGACATTTTTCTTTGCCCGTTCACATCTCTTCTATTCTTTTACAAATTTACCTATCCATTCATTTACTTAGCTAGATTTTATCATTGTATACGTTAGCCATGAATACTGTTTTTAAAAATTTGAACAGCCTGAAAGAATATAAACTGGAAACTAAGTCTGCCTGTCCCGCCCACACCTGATGCGCCTTCCTCAGAGGGAAGCACAGGTAAGAGCTTTTGTCTTTAAATCACCTTTTCATTGCATTTGCAACTTCCCTAAATATGACTGCTAATGTCCCTGGGCTGATGACACTGACAGGTGCAGAGGGCACTGCGGCACCTGCCCTCTGTTCCATCCTGCCTGGCACCTGTACCCCCACCCCCTAAATTTTATCAATCAGTTTTTACCTTTCTAGTGATTGACTTTATGATTTTCCATGATACATTTAAATCTTTATATCTTGATTTTATTAACTTTAGACAATATCTATGGACTCCTGCCCCCCACATATACACAGGGTTTCAACTTCACATCCTACATTTTGTTGTAGGATTATTTTTACATATTAAGGCTCATGATATTTATATTCTGCTCTGTGTGTATGTTAATTTTACTGTGCTTCATCACTAGGTTAATGTTCAAAATTTTTTCAGTTGAAAAGCAGGCACTATAATAGCATGACTATGTAAATTTTTTTCTATAGAATCAAGTAAAATAATTGGATACATGGAGAAGGCCATGTGATACTATGTCATTAAAATTTCTCATCTGGGGGAGAATTTCCCAAATATCAAGGCTTAATGAAGCCTCTTTTCTTTTCGTTTATGTATTTGGGGTCATACTCAGCTGCCACTATTTCTTGTATCTCACGCTATTCTCATTCTTAAATACTTTCCATGTTTCTAGAGTACATCCTGGTGGAGTTTATTTTCCCCGTATATGCACATGTGCAAGGAGTGCTTTCACTGGCTTTAAGCCTTAATGTGGGATGTCTAGACAGGAATAAGCTTTTTCTACAAGGTTGCAGAACTCAACATACCAAAGAATATGCAAAGCTCAACACCTTCAATAGCTTGTAAATGTTCTTTTTTAAAAAAACACCTTTAAGGAGGTGTAAATAACATCCCATAAAATTCATCCATTTGAATTACAATTATGAGTTTTTACAACTATATAGATTTGTGTAATCTCCACCAAAATCAAACTGTAGAACACTTCCATCACCCCAGTCAGTTTCCTTTGGCCCCTTCCGTCCTACGTCTTATACTACCTCCCACCCCGGCAACCGCTGATCTGCCTCCTGTCACCATGGCCTGGCCTATTCTAGGATTTTATTCAGACGGAATCATACAGTGTGTGGTTAGCTTCCTTCTCTTAGCACAAAGCTCTTGAGATCATCCATGGTGTTGCGGGAACCATGGCCAAAGGCGATGGAGCCCCAGGCCGGGGCTGGGCAGCAGGCTCCAGGCAGCACTGGGGATGGGCCACCCCCTCCAGCTCCCAGCGCCACCTTAGCCAGACACTCACCTCTCCTTCTTCAGCTATAAACTGAGGATAATTGTAACCAATCTACCGATGCTATCACGAATATCAAAAACTCATATCTGCCGAGAGCTTTTCAACCGTGACATGCCAGGCAAATGCAAATGAAGGGTTTCTAGTTTCTCTATTCTTAGTTGCTGCCTCCACCACACCCGCTGTCTGTCTGAGGCTGTTTCATGGCGTGAGCATCCCCCCTGGGCAAACCTCCCCGCTCCGGTGAAAGTCTGCAGAGGGGTCTGATCTGCTTCAAATAAACGAACAACTGCCCCTTCCCACCTTCCGCTCCTCCCAGTAACCCCCTCTGTGGCATGCACGCACTCATGTGCACACACACGGTGCACACGCAGGCTCCGTCATGCATGTACACACATGCAGTACAAACACGCACATACAAGCACACAGGCACACACACATGTAGAAGCACACATGCCTGGGTGTATTCACATGCTTGTTCTCTCACATGCACACATGAGTTCTCTCTCTCTCTCTCTCTTTTTTCTCTCCTCCCTCCCCTACACAGACACACACAGACCCACACCTTCTCCCGTACTGTCCCTCTGGAAAGGAGGACAGCATCTGCTCAACGCAGCAAAGCCACTTGGAGCCTCCATGCCAGCACGTGTCGCATTTTGCTTCTTTCTGCCTGGACTTTTGCACTTCCTGGCTCCCCCCAACCTGAAACTGCTTGGGTGCGGCCGGAGCACCAGTGACAGTTCTAGTTGTCACACAGTCTCCAGTCAGAGCCACGGGGTGAGGGCATCCATAGAGACCCCAAGTAGCCATCAAAGCCATGGACAGTCATTCCTAAGGAGTCCAAGGATGAAGAAGTGTAAGTAGTGGCTCATTTAATTTTAGGAATTTTACTTGCTGTCAGGTTTTTTGAATGTTAAATTATGTTGTTTAGATAGACATTGTTTGCCCAGGAAGCTTAAAATTGGTGGCCACATGGTTGACTGGACTGAAGTAGACAACAGGGCTGGTTACTTAGGTGGATGGAGAAGCTTGAGGCCAAGTCCAGGGAACATTCTAGAAGCTGCTGCCTGCTGGCCCGTGGCCGAGTCAGGGAGGCCGGGAGAGGTCAGGAAAGTCCTGAGGCCCAGGACAGCCCTGGCTGCGGCTCCAGGCCCCGTGCCCCTCTGTAGCTGGGCAAATCTTTCACGTTCTCTTTTTATTTTCCTGCTTATACCAACAATTCATGCTTAGTGCTAAAGAACTCAAGGAATATATAAAATTACGAGTAAGAAAGTCAAAGTCACATGAAGTCCTATCACCTGAGATAAATAATATTTTAGGAAATACCTTTTTTGGGGCACTGCTTTGCATTAACACCTACCTCCCCCCGCACACAAAGTTTTTAAAATCTGCTTTTTTAAATTTTTGGCCTTCCACCTCTGTTTTCTGTCTCTACCTTCCCCCAGCAAGAACCAAAGTAAACAGCTCAGGGTTCATCTCCCCAAACCTCCGTCCATGTGATATACAGACACATGCATAGACACACGGGCCTCCAGGGGTTTCTTTTTTCGTTCTTTAGGGTTTCCAAATATGGGATTGTCACACGCACCTCTCTGTGTCTTGCTTTTCTCATGTAACAGCACGTTGTAGATATTCCTCTTAGCCTTACTGGTAGGATCTAGCACATTCGTTTTGATAATTACATAATATTTTAGAGTACAGATTTATTTAACAATTCCCTAATTGGTGAGCAGTTACATTGTTTTTTGGTTTGGGCTTTTTTTTTTTTTTTTTTTTTTTTTTTCGGTTTTTTGGTTGCCATAACTGTTGCTACAATAAACATTTTCATATCTCACGTATCTCATCATTATAGATACATGTATATAATGATGGTTTATTAATCTGAGATAGTCCAGAATGGGACTGAAAATCAAAAGATTTGTGTGTTTTTTTATTTCGACAGAAGTTAGAAAATTGTTTTCTATAAGAATTTGGAAGATTACTTTCTTTCAGTAATATTTCATATTTTATTTGCTTGATAAATATTTAGTAGGCATGAACTCTATGCCAAGATTGCCTTAGCAATTTGAATTCAATAGTGAGTAAAAGATCCCAGTCCTCAAAGAGGTTTCATCCTAGAAACGGAGCAGGAAAGAACAAATGAAATAACAAGAACTATTAATAGAATAAATACTTTACTACCTAAAATGTACGAAAACACAATTTTCCCTTGCTTTACCATCAACAATTGGTATTATCCTTTCTTTTATTATTATTTTTACCAATCTTGTTAATATAATCTGATATTTCATTATCTTCATTTGTATTTTCTAACTAGTAAGTAATGTTAATATTTTTCAATGTTTATTTAGGTATTTGGGTTTGTGTTGGATTAACTTTCTATTTGTAATTTTTACACATTTTTCTACTGAGTGGATTGTATGCTATCCTACACTTCTTGCCAATTTTTGTGAGTTTTGTATATATCATAAGTAGACATTTATCTGCCTTATGCTTTGCAAATCTTCTCCCGAGTCTATTGCTTATCTCCTGGCTGCGTGAATAGTTTCTTTTGCCATATAATACTTCTAATGTTTATGAATTTACATATGTCTTTTTTTTTTCTTTTAGCTTCTGGCTACCCTAGCTTTATTGGTAGCTGTCGCCAAACTCTGGGTTATATGTACAGTTTCCTAAATTTCTTCTGATATAGTTTTTTGGTTTTTTATATTTTTCATCAGTACACCTGGAATTTTTAATATATGGTGTGAGGTAGGGGTTCAATTGTATTTTCTTCTAGGTAGGTAGTCATTTCCTCAGCACCGTTTATTAAATGCCACCTTTTCCATGTATGCGGTGCCCACACTCACCAGTCTGTTTACACGCATTTTATTCTGCGCCGCTGATTAGTGTCTATTCCGATTCCAAGTTCATGCTGTCTTGATCATAGTTTTCTTTTTTCATGACTTCAAAACTAGGTTAAAACTTTATTTGGGCATGTAAACCTTCAGATGATTTTATCCAATTAAAAATTGTAATTATAATTGAAAACACATCTAATTTATAGTAGGAACAAGAAAGAAGTCACAATCAAGGAAGAGAACAGATTAAAATAGTTGCAAGACAATACTATATAAATCTTTATGGCAACAAATTGGAAAATGTAGAGGAAACTGACAATCTCCTATAAATTATATGTTATCAAAATGGCACAAGGAGAAGGAAAAATGGGAATAAACAATTCCTGTAGAAGAAATAGGAGATGTATTTAAAGATTTATTTTAAAGGACTGTAGAAACAGATGCCTTAATAGCTGAGTTCTATCCAGCCTTTAAAGAACAGACAGCTCCAATGTTATTAAACTACTCAAGACCAGGAAAAAAGGAAGGAAAAAAGTAGGAAAAAAGACAGCCTCCCAATATATGTTATGAATCACCGTAATCCCAATGCCTCATAGAAAATCTCACTTGGGAATATAGATTCTCATTGGAAGTAAGATATTAGCAAATAGCATCCATGCCATGTATCAAAAAGACTAAGATACTGTAACCAAATAGCTTTTATTCCAGTAACACAGGATGTTTTAATAGCAGAAAATTTACCAACATAATTCATTACGTCAACAAATTGAAGAATAAAAATAATCACATTGATAGATACTATGTAGGCACCTGATAAAAATCAGTAGCATCCTTAAACCCATATCCACTATCTGAAACCCCAAATCTCTGAAGACCGAAGTGCTGCTTGTAACTTTGGCACTATAGTTCATCTGGTGGTAAAGCTAATCTGAATTCACGTAAAGAAACTACTTAAATATAAAAAATGTTGTTCTTTAAAAATGCAAAGTATTATGTGTTCTGTATGTTAAGGCATACTAAAAAAAAACATACTTGAGGATTCTTTATTTCTGTGGCGCTCTGTGCTATATCCAAAATTATTATAGTCTTTTTTGTTTTTCAAGGTGGGTTTGAGGAGAGTTGATATGACTCTGGAAGCTCTGGAAGGAACGCATGACTGCGTTTCATTGAATCTAAGACAGCACTGCTGGGAAGGCTACTGTTTGTTTTCTGTTTCACTAGAAGAGAAAAAAATGATGCTGCTCTTAATCACACTATAAAGCATCATCAATTATAAGACAGCTCCTGGTTTCAGAGATGTTGAAATGTGAAAAAAGGTGCATCTTAGAATTGATGAAATATGGTGCATAAATCCAAAGGAACCACCACTAACAATGTACCGTGCAGACGTGAGCAGGGACGCAGGTGTTTGCTCTCTGTGATGTCCGTCTCTCGGGAGTGTGTGGCCGTGAGTCGGACGGGACTCCAGAGCCGGGGTGCACTGGGTGGTGGTTGTGAGCGAGCTCGTCAACCTTCCGCATCAACCCTCCGCAGGTCGTAGCCCCTGCACTGTGGGTGACCAAGGCGTGGTCTCGGGGGTCTTTCCCACTTCTGACATTCTAAGAGTCTTCACCCAAGAAAAAACTTGATCATGCTTTTCTCACCTCTAAAGAAGACTCCTGATTGTTACCCTGAGAAGCGGCAGTTGACCCTAGGTTTCTGCACTATCCGTCCGCTCTAAATGTGCAGCGTCTCACCTGAGCATCTCAGCTGGGGAAGGAAACCTTAGACGTGTTCTAACAAAACCCTCCATTTACAAAGCAGTCCGTTCTCCTCTCTGGGCCCTGAGAAAGGATGGACGCGGGCTTTGCTCTCCCACCCTCTGCTGACCATGTTCTGACTTTGAGGTCTTCACTCCCTCTTTTCCATCCTAGCTTTCTAACTGGCCACCCAGAAGGGGTTGGGGGAGCTCCTCTGTCCAGAGGATCTGGGACCCCCTATCTCATCCGTCACCTGCCCTGTGCTCCCCGACAGGATGGGACTGGTGAGCAGTAAAAAGCAGGTCAAGGAGAAGGACAAGGGTCGATGGAGTCCCCTGAAGGTCAATGCCCAGGGCAAGACGCCCCCGCCGCTGCCGCCCTTGGTGAGTGATCAGCGCCCCGGGCAGCAGGTTACTTAATTCCCCTGTGCCTCAGTTTCCACATCTGTAAAATGGGTACAGCAAAAGTGCCTTCCTGATAGGGATGTGACACTATGTGATGTACACTAAGTGTGCAGTGCAACATACACACAGGACCAGGCGTGGGTAGCCCCCAGTAATTCTTAGCCAGTGTTCATTTCTCAAGGGTGGCCTTGAAGGGAAAAAGAAATCAAAAAGTTCAGCTTGGGGAGAGGGTGTGTGGGGAAGGGTCGGGGCATTTAGCTAAGTCTGCTGTCCCCTCCCTCCCCAGAAGCTCCTGGAGACCGTCGTCCCCTGCTTGGCCTTGCTGCCGGCATCCCCCAGAGCCTGCTCTCCCGGGACGAGCATCCTAAAATGGGAGGCTGCCTCTGCTCACCTCCCAGCAGCCCCTCAAGTTTTTCTGGAACCCCACGGGCATTTTAAATGCAGCAAAGTTTCTAAAGAAAGAAGAAAGTGAAATCTGAAGTGAAAGGGTTTTATGGCTGGGGAGTCTGTTTTCCCTGCTGCCAAAGGTGCATTTTAGGTTACCCCTTGTGCCTGTCGCTTCCTGACCGCTGACCCCCTTTTGGTTTGGGGCAGTTGGGAGTCACACCTGGCCCCCCTCTCCTGCACTGTCTGCCACCAGGGGCATGTTCAAGTGGCCATCTATTTACTCTAGCAGGGACCTGCTGGGGTGGGGGTGGGGATTGCTAATCCCAGTTCATAGATGAACTCGTGAGTCTTATCTACTCACGTCCCAATTTAACACAGGACTCAGCACACGACAACGAGATGTTTGTTGAATGAATACATGACCAAAGGGGCAAACTTGGTCTTAGATTAGGCAATTTCCCCAAAGTTATAAGCTAATAAGTAGTAGAGCCTGCAGTTTTTTTATTTAAAAAAGTCACATGATATATATTAATTATGGAAAAGAAATTTAAATTACTCACAATCCCACTACCCAGAGACACCAGAGGCAGCTCTTCCCCGGACCCTTTTTCAATGCATTCTTTATGACATGTGTTCATGTTTCTGATGGAACCGCACCATACACAGCATTTTTCAACATGCTGCTTCAAAATTATATCCAACAAATATGAAATATAAAAAAGAATAACACAGAAAGAGACCCATTCCTTGGAGTCCCCCTCACCCCAGGCCTCCATACCCCAGATCTATTTGTCATTCCTTAGCTTTGCTTTTTAATATCACTACTACATCTACATCCCCGAGCAGACTTTCATTCCATTTCTCACATTGTGGGCTTTACATTGACTGAATCACACAGCACGTGTTCTGAGACCTGGGTTTTGGCTCAATAATATATTTGTGAGATTTATTAATGTTGCTGCGTGTACCTATAGCTCATTAATTTCATTGCACGACCATTCTGTAACTTGTCTATTTCTCTCTCATTGGTTATAAGGGTTATTGCTACATTTTAACATTGTGTATTATTATTATTATCATTTTTGCTAAGAGCATTCTGGTACGTGTTTCCTGGTACACATATGCAAAAGTTTTTCTACAGGGTATATACCTACAAATATGTTTGCTGAGTTTTAGGGAAACATAGTTTTAAAATATTTTTCCTTGTCAACAAATATCCTTTTGCAATGTCATCTTTTAATGGCAGAGCAAGGATTTTAACCCAGGTGACTGGGCTTTTTCCGCCGATCCACAGTATCTCTCACCAAAGTTGGGGTGTCCCCGTACGTGGTGGGGGCAAAGTGGCAGATGGCCTGGGTTCTGTCTGAGGGCCGCACTGGAACCCAGGGAGCTGCCGCAGCATGTATAGAACCTACCTGTGCAGCCTCCAAAGGGGGCTCCTGTCTCCCTACAGAGGAGACCCCGCAGGAAATCAGCTGCCATACCCGCAGCGTGGTCCCACCAGGCCCTGGCCAGGCTGCAGGGTGTGGGCTCACTCAGAGCGTGTGTTTCTGCCCCAGGTCGTGTTCAACCACCTCACTCCTCCACCCCCGGACGAACACCTAGATGAAGGTAGGAAGGGCGTGGTTTGGGGAGCTGAGGCCCCACAGCCCTCCCCAGGCCTTGGAACAGTGGACAGTCGGGGACAGCCTCCCTGAGGAAATGGGGCAGGGCCCTCGAGGGCTGGCGGAGAGAAGACAGAGTGTTTTCTGCCTCCTTCCCGGCCACTTTCTGGAGCCCCCTGCCAACCCTCTCACCACCCGAGCCCCCTCCCTCAGTCCCAGATGCAACTGTATTCTGGTGGCCAGGCCTGGGGGTGCCCTGGTGAATGAACTCGGCCTTCCTGGGTGGGGGGGCTCAGCCTTCAGGGCTCCCAGGCTGAGATCTGGCTTCTGGAAGCTTCCTAACCACACAGCCCTCAGGCTGGACTCTGCCCAGGCCTGGGGCAGGGGTGGCCGTAAGTCAGTCACACTCCTGCCGTGAAAAAGCCTGGGTCCGTCACACTCGTGAGCAAAGGGCTGGAACCAGGTCAGTCAGTGCCCTCACCGGGGGTCCCTTACCCTGCAGGCTCACCGTTCTTTTCCATCGGGGACAGCAGAGCCTTCTCTTCCAGGCAGGGGGGTCGCAGCTCCAGAAAGGAAGCTCAGGGCAAGGAAATCAGCTGACTGCCTTTAGCACAAGCACTTGAAGCTTAGAACCGCAGGGGACCCCTCATTCCAGGGAAGGGGAGGTGCCCAGCCTGAGGTCACTCATCAGTGACAAAGCTGAGTCATCTGCCCCCAGGAAGCTAAACGGCCTCCAGGCGGCATTACCAGGAGGGTCCTTTGGCTCCCAGAGCTGTGCAGAGAGCCCTGGTCACTAGCAGTGCTCATTTGAAGGACGGCACCAAGCTCCTGAGCCCGGGGTCCTGACACGGCCGATGGCCAGGCAGGTTCAGGGGAGCTGCCAGCCAGGGGCCGTGGCACGAGCTGCCACAGTCCAAGACCACCCCAAGGGCTGGCGGGGACAGAGGGGAAGGGGAAGAGGAGGGAGGTGACTTCGAGCTGAGGACAGGGACAAGGCGGATGATGAGGGACTCGCCAACACTGACCCCAAACTCGAGTCTACAGCCGGCTGCTGCCTTCGTGCAGCTGACGTCCCAAATCCTTTGGCTCCAGTTCGGTCACACGAGCCCTGTGCTGGCCTTAGGGCTTCCTAGTGGGACCCAGGAGGGAGGACGGGTGGGCTCCGCGGGCAGCCGTCCTGGTGCAGACAGACGTCGGGTGGCCAGTCCGCCTGGCGAGAGCTTCCCCTTCAGCCTCGGTGAGCAGGGGCCTCGCCGGGCACCCCCGCCCCCTTGGTAGCCAGAGACGGCTCCTGCCACACACCCGCCCCGGCCCACCATCGCCCCCTTGCTCCTTCAGATGAGCACTTCGTGGTGGCCCTGTACGACTATGCTGCTGTGAACGACCGGGACCTGCAGATGCTGAAGGGAGAGAAGCTGCAGGTCCTGAAGGGGTGAGTGTCTGGGACGCCGTCCCTTGTCCCCACCAGACTCCCTCAAAGTCCCCTTCCCTCGCTCCACCCACCACACCTTCTGCGGCAGACCCCAGAAATCCCCATGGCCTGGCCCCAGCCCCAGAGCCCAGCATCTCCTTAAGCTTGACCCTGCGGTCTTCCTCTCCGCGGTCTTCCTGGCAAGGTGGTTTCCACTCACGACCTCCTGTGCATCCTTCAAAACCCAGCTCTAATGCCACCTCCTCCGTGTAGCCCTCCTGACTCTCATGGGCGTGTGGGCTTCTCCCTTGTCTGTCCCAGCAGCGCTTGCCTGGCTGTTCCATGAGAGCCCTACGCTTGTGTCAGTGGTATCCGGCCTTGTCTCCCTGTCGAAACACAATCTCACACAGGATTACTCGGGCCAGTTCAGCTTGAGCTTGTTTACACTGTTGCCTCCCAGAGATCCTCCTGAGTCTGCTGTCTCTCCACCCGCAGGCTTGTCCTGTGGAGCCTCCGGGGCCTGACTTTGTTCTCGAAGTTCTGAAATGGGCTTGAGCCAAGCGAGGAAAGCCTCGGCCGGGCTGCATGTACCCATTCCTTCCCTGCCCCAAACGTGCCCAGTGCACACCTGGGCCGACGCACACGCGCCCCTCCATGTCTGCACCAACCACCCCGAGCGTCCTCTGCCTGCGGGGAAGGGACTGTGTGGAGGGGCTGGGGCTGCCGGGCAGGCCCACAGGAGCCATGGTCACATCTTTGTCTTCACTTCAACCCCTTAGGACCGGAGACTGGTGGCTGGCCAAGTCGCTGGTCACGGGAAGAGAAGGCTACGTGCCCAGCAACTTCGTGGCCCGCGTGGACAGCCTGGAGGTGGAAAAGTAGGTGGACGCTGGTGGCTCCTCAGCCGTGCAGGGCGAGGCCGGGAGGGGAGTCCAGGGAACCCAGCAGGGAGGGGACAGGGAATTAGACCTGCTAGGAAAGGCTCCCGACAACATTGAAACTGCTGGGCGGGGCTGATCGCGTCACTGCCCAGCTGAGACAAGAGCCATCCCTTCCTGGGTGCTCTGGATGGCACGGTCCCGATGTCCTGGACGGGTGTCCGATGGCTTTGCAAGCTCAGAGCCTGGCACCGTGCCCAGCCACCCCTCCTTTACTGCCTCTGGTGGGCGGGGCTCCCAGGGCAGTGGGCTTGTGGGGACCCGGCTTACAGAGGAGCAGGGTCCCAACCTCTAACCCCTCACACCTCATCCCCCACGGGGCCCCAGGAAAGTCTGCTCATGGCTCACACGGTGCCCAGAGCACCGACACAGGCCAGGCTCTGCCCGGGGCCGGGGAAGGGGTAGCCGCAGGGAAGACTCCTCCTCCCCTTCCTCCCCGGGGTGCACCCACAGTGAGCGATCCCTGGCTGGAGGGGAAGGACGGGGTGCAGGCTCTGCATCCAGCAGCTCCTGCAACGCAGAGCCTGGTCGGCGAGGAGCCGCGTGTGCTCACGAGACCAGCTCTCCTTCCGGGAGGGTGATCGGGTGCATTTTTCCAAAGCAAAACTACCAAAGGTCACCCAAATTATGATCATTCCGGGAAAGCAGTCAGTCCAGCAGTGGGTGGGAAGGGGGCCAGGAGGGGGCCACAGGGACAGGGGCTTTGAATCTGTCACCATGTGAGGAGCAGCAGCTCAAGGCTGACCTGGGAGCAGAGATGACATCTTATTCCTTGGGGACAGGGATAGCTCAGGAGTGAGGTGCTCAGGAGAGACTATCCCCAGGGGCACGGCACTCCCTGAGATCTGCCTGCCTTTGCCATTTCCAGGTGGTTCTTTAGATCTATTAGCCGGAAGGAGACGGAGAGGCAGCTTCTGGCCCCGATCAACAAGGCCGGCTCCTTTCTCATCAGAGAGAGTGAAACCAGCAAAGGTAGGCATGGCGGCCACGCCCACCTCCCCTGCTCACCTGGGGAGCCCCCTTCAGAGGCCGTGTTCTGGGGGACAGTGCTGGCCAGGAGAACCGGAACCTTCCAGGCCTGCTCTGCCCCCAACTTCAGCCCTGTCCAGGAGTTGGCTTTGAGGCTGTCCCCATGGACGGGTTGCGCCTTTGCCAGGGCTGGAAATGACTGGTTGCTCGGGAATCAGGCAATGAGGCCTCCTGCCCTGACCAGCCTGGCTATGTCTGCAGGAGGCTGGTGGGGCAGAGGAGGGGTGTCACCCCATGCCCTCAATCACCAGCCACGCTTGGGAATCAGAGGACTGGGGAGCCCAAGGAATCCTTAGAGACAATCTCAGCCAGAGGCTGGCAGGGGACACATGTGTGGGAAGTGGCCTGGCCGGGATGTAGAAGGGGGTAGTGACTGTGGAGAATGGGAGAGCCGTGCCCAGTCTAGAGACTCACAGATTCGAATCCACCGATGGAGCAAAACATTTCCGCCACCCCCAGGGTTTTCTCTCACTTTCTCCCGCATTTGGCTTTCTTTCCTTCTCAATGTTCTTTTTGTTATAAAATATAAAACACGTAGAAAGCTTGCATGAATTATGAATGTGCAATTATGAATTCTAAGGTAATCATAAGTAAAGCCCTGTGTAACCGTAACCAAGAGATAGAACATTCCAGACGTCCAAGAGCCCCTCACTCCTCCACTTAGGCCCCTTCCTGATCCAACCCCCACCTGCTGAGAGGTAACCCCTGCTCTGACTTGTATGGAAATCCTTCCCTGCCTTCCCTCTGGGTCACCAGCCTTGTGGTGCCTGTTTTTCAGCCTTACACAAGTGGAATCGCACGATTCTTATTTTCGTGTCTTACTCCGTTCACCCACCATTGTCTGAGATGCTGCGTTAGCTTGCTTGGGCTGCCGTAACCGGACACCACGGATTGATTGGCTTAAACAACAGACATTGATCATCTCACGGTCCTGGGGGCTGGAAGGCCAGGATCGGGTGTAGGCAGGGATGGTGTCTCCTGAGGCCTCTCTTCCTTGGCTTGCGGAAGGCGTCTTCTCCCTGTGTCCTCGCGTGGGTGCCTGTGTCCTAATCTCTTCCTATAAGGATGCTGGTCATACTGGATTGGGGCCACCCTAATGACCTCACTTTAACTTAATCACCTTAATCACTGGGGGTTAGGACCCCAGCATGGAGGGGTCCGCGGGACTCAGAGAGTTGGACAGAGGCACGTTGTAAAAACACCGAGTTTCCGACACCGGCTCCCGCTTGTCCGCAGGGAAACGTGAAGCTAGATGACAAAATGCACGTGTGTGCGGCAAGCAGCACGGGAATCCCAGCAGGGCCCCTGGGAAGCAGCTGGCCGTGCTGTCGGCCACGGAGTGGCTACCTGAGGCTGCGGGAGCAGAGGCCGCCCTGTTAGCCAGAAAAGGGCACGAAGCTCCTCGACCCTCCAGCGACCCTACATTTCCTAGTGGTCCGTGGCAAAGGGGCCCTGAGCGGCCAGGTGCCTAGTCGGGGGTCCACGTGGTTGCCGAGGGACCGTCCCACCTTCTACAGTGTTCTGTGGCTCCTGGCTGAGTTTTGGGGACTTGGGGAGGATGCCCAGGGCAGAGTCAGACGGGGCCAGCAGGGAAGGTTCCCAGGGCGAGGCTGAGATGAAGGAAGTGGGAACTTGGATAGAAGGGGTGAAAATGGAGAGCAGAATTGGGGGAAGTTTTTCAAAGCACTGAAATGAAGCCCAAACCCTGATCCTGTTTTTTCATCTCACGCGTGTGTCCCCGTTGACTCCAGGTGCCTTCTCCCTGTCTGTGAAGGACGTCACCGCCCAGGGGGAAGTAGTCAAGCACTATAAGATCCGCTCCCTGGAGGAAGGGGGCTACTACATCTCCCCCCGGGTCACCTTCCCCTCGCTCCAGGCCCTGGTGCAGCACTACTGCAGTAAGAGGGGCGTCTGGGGGGGTGGGCGCTGGTGCCAGAGGAGCGCTTGTGTCTCTCTGTCACTAAGATCCCAAACTGTGTGAGTGATTGGTCCCACCTGGGGTGGGGGCGGGTTATCCCGAAGCTGGGCCTAAGGAATTGACAACTCTCAGGATAATGATTCAAAGTTGGTGGCCCCAGTCCACTGTCCTGGCTGGGCATGGGGCCACCTGGACAGTAGCAAGTGTCTCCAGTCTTAGAGCAGGTCAGTGACAGCTGCAGATGCAAAGAGCTGAGTGTGTGTGTGTGTGTGTGTGTGTGTGTGTGTGTGCGCATACGCTTGCTGGGGGAGGAGGAGGGGTTGGGGGTGAGGGGACACAGCTAGGGACGCTGTGGCTCCCCAGTGAGAGCCTGGCTGCTCTGGGAAGCTCCAGCCCCATCCTCTCCTCCCTAATGCAGAGAAAGGGGATGGTTTGTGCCAGAGGCTGACCGTGCCCTGCGTGAGCCTCGCTCCTCAAAACCCCTGGGCCCAGGACGAGTGGGAGATCCCCCGGCAGTCTCTCAGGCTGGTCAGGAAACTCGGATCGGGGCAGTTTGGTGAAGTCTGGATGGGTGAGTGTGTGCGTGCCTGGAGCCCTGTCCCCACCCGGTGTCCTGAAGCCCAGACATGGCTGCAGAAGACAGAAGGCTGAGCATTTGAACAGTGCGACATCCTTCCCCATGAAGGCTTGTGAGGGAGGAAGAGCAGAGGCTAGTCTACCCATTTTACAGATGAGGTCGTGGAAGCACAGCACAGCTGCTGTCGCTTGTCACTGGGGTCGAGCAGGAGTAGAATCCAGCTCTCCCAGCCCCTAAGCCAGTTCCCACCTTCCTCCTCCTGGGCCCAGAGCTGGCTTTGCCTCTGACTTGTGTGTGAGCCAGAGTGTCCGGATGACTCCTCGTGGCTGTGGCTCATGCGGACGGAGCAGCAGGTTAGACCTGGTGAGCCCGGAACCGGAACTCCACAGTCTGACTGTGGGCCGAGGCCACCACTCCCGGCTGTGTCACTTAACTTCCAGGACCTAGTGTCCTCACCTTTCAATTGCAGCTGAGGACTGTGGCCCTGCTTGCCATGGGCACTCCCAGAATATAAAATACGGGGCTTTGTTTTATCCCTGGAATGTCGCGGGGGCATGACTGCAGGGTCGGATCCTGAGTCCACCCTGAGTCCTCCAGCACCCAGGGCTGAAGCCTACGATGCCTCGGGCAGGAGCTGCAGCCGGGTCCCTGCAGCCAGGTCCCTGCCAAGGCACCGCTCCTGGCAAAGGGCACGTAGAGTTATTGTCTCTTACCCTTCCGTGTGGATGGGGGCCCAGTGGAGTGCAGGGAGAGTGTGGAGACACAGGTGGTCTAAGGACAGGGCACGGGGAGGAGGGAAGGAGGCCCCGCCACCTCTGCCCCCTGCCCCCTGGCTGTGCCTGACGCTGTCATGTGATAGGAGAGACCCCTCATGCAGGGGGTGGGCTTGGGGCAGGAGACAGGCTACATGCAGCGCAAAAGGGGGCCACGAGGGGGGGGCAAAGAGGTGAGATTGCCCCCTCTAGCAGGGTATAGCCAGGGGGCTGGGACAGGCTCGGCACCCTCTCACAGGGCAAGCTCCACATAGCCATCAGCTCTGGCCTTGGGTCCCCACCTAGAACAGGGGTGGCACCGGGGAGCCATGTCAGTCTGGGTGGAGGGATCACTCCGAGCAACCTCTCCGTCTTCTGAGCGGCTTCTTCCTGCCCCTCCCCCTGCTCAGGCTACTACAGAAACAACGTGAAGGTAGCCATCAAGACCTTGAAGGAGGGAACGATGTCTCCGGAAGCCTTCCTGGGCGAGGCCAACCTGATGAAGACTCTGCAGCACGAGAGGCTGGTCCGGCTCTACGCCGTGGTCACCAAGGAGCCCATCTACATTGTCACCGAGTACATGGCCAGAGGTGGTGCCCCCGCAGGGCGGAGGGGCTGGGGTCCAGGCTTAGAGGGAGGAGCCTGAGGCTGATGGGGCAGCGGGTTTGCCAGGCCAGGGGTCATGGCAGGGGTCAGTTAGCCAGTGTCCTGCAGATCTGGGGTGTGGTGAGGCATGGGGGCAGGAGGGCAGGGAATGAGAAACAGGAGAGCTGAGTGGTGGTGACAGAGCTGTGCTCTCAGCTCAGGGCAGTTTGGCCAACATGTTTGGAGGGTGCCCAGCCCTGTTGGACCCCCGTTGGGAGGGACAGAACATTGCAAAGTTGGAAGAGCAGGTGGCTGGGCGTCCAGAGACAGGCTCTAGTTCCAGTCCTGCCACCTCCCAGCCACGGGACCTTTTACAATTGTACAAACGTTTTACAAACGGGGGTGGAGAGGGCAGGCTAGACAGCCTGTGAGGCCCACAGCATGGCCAGGTTCCATGGGACAGGGGCCTGGGGTGGGCCTCAGCCTTTGACCTCCTTCTCTCCCCACTGACCCTGACTCCCACTGCTCCTAAAGGATCTCAAATATAGCTTCTTAATGACTGCCACCAAGGGGGCCAGAGTCCGAGACTGTGCTGAGGGCACAGTGGCTCCCCTGTGTGCCTCTGGGCTGCACCTCGGTGAGCTGAGCGTCCCTCCAGCTCTTTGATCGCATGTGCAACATGCGTCTGTCCCCCGAATCAAGCCCCGGGACAATCTGATGTTTTCTTACTGACGCTGGTTCCCCAGAGGCAGCGTGTATCTGTCAGCAAGGATTGAGGGAGCAAGGCCAACATGTGGGAGTGTCACGTCGGGAAAGGGCATTGACCTTGGAGTCAGAACTAGGGTTCTGCTCCCAGCTGCTGGCTGTGTGACCTCAGATAGGTCCCTGCACCTGGCTGAGACCCAACCCCTTCTGGGCAGCCGATGGCATATCAGCTGTCTGATGTAACAGCCGTGCTGCGAGGCCTGAGATTGGAATTTCTGTGACGTATGAGGCGCTCAGCGGCCGTAGGTGCTTCCTTCCTGGTGCGCTGAGAGACCCGAGCGAGCCGCTGCCCACGTCCTGCTCCCAGGTGGGGGGCAGCCGACACCTGGAACAGGCTGGCACCTCAGGGGGTCACTCTGCAGAAGTGCAGTGGCAGCTTCTCTCATCCTAGGGTGCCTGCTGGACTTCCTGAAGACAGACGACGGTGGCAGACTGTCCCTCCCGAGACTGATCGACATGTCAGCCCAGGTTGGTGAACTCCCCTGTGCCTCGTAACAAAATCGGCTACTTAGAGGGCGTGTCAGTTAGATCTAGGATGGACCGTGAAGGACAGAAAACCTTCTAGATGTGTAAACGGATGTGTGCGGTCCGGCAGGTGTGGCTTTGCCCCACCGATTCTCCCACCCGGTGTCTTGGTGTCATCTCATTGTCCCAGATGCTGCTCACACCCCACCATCCTGTCCTCTTCTCAGCCAGGGGGCCGAGAGCCCACCGTCCTCCCTCTGGGCATGAGTCCCTCAAGTCACCTGCTGCGCTTGCTCATGCATCCACACACAGCCCCAAGGAAGCCGGGGAGGGGGCCCTCGGCCCTGGGCAGCCGGGGTGGATGAGGCTGCTCTACTGCAAAGGGGATGGGTGCTGTGGGGGCCCCATAGGGTTGGCAAGAGTTGCATTTATTATAACACGGTACAGGCAGGTGTGTTCATTTCTACTTCAGACCGTGCCCACAAATGCCTCCTGTAGGAGGTGACTCTGAAAATGTTGATCGTGTTCCAGGGGCCCTAAGTCCTTGCACAGCCCTGGGATTGGCCCCCAGCTGATGGGCAGGCATGAGTCTCATCCAGGTGCCAGGGGCGTCACTTCCCTGAGCCTAGAAGACCCCCTACTGCTGCCATCAGGGAACCTCGAGGGCCAGCCCTCAGCTGCCCTGGACTGTTCCTCAGCATCCCTTGGGTTCACATGCAGAACTTTCCAGACGGCATGAGGTAGAGAGCAGAACAGAGAGGAGGGATGTTCCCTCCCCGAGGATTTAGCCGAGGGCTCTGACTGGCAGGAAACACATCTGGTGGCCCCGTGTGTGTCGTTAAAACTGGAACTCTCAGCAGAAAAGCTCTGGTCTGTGGTCACCCTGCGAGGTGCACACACAGCCCCAGCCTCACAGAGGAAACCTCCCTTCCCACCACCCCGCACAGCCCGCCCCGCCTCGTCCGGCCTCATCCGCTATTAGCGTCGTGCAGGAACTGAGGTCATGGTGCCTTTTTCCACTGAGGTGAGCAGACATCGGTCTGAGCAGGGTCGTGCGATGGTTTTGGAAAACGGGTGCTGGGGACCGGTTTCAAACCACATGACAGCGACACGCCCGTTCTTCCTCCTCTCAGCCTCTCCTGTCTCTTGCTCAGTCCCCACTGCCAGCCCTTGGGAAATCTTGGGTCACCGGGGTAAGGGATGCGAAAGGCCATTTGAGTTTAATACCTAGATGTGGTCACACATCCGGGGGTAGGAAACCAGAAAATCAGAACCTCTCGGACCAGCTTCTAAATCTGTTCTGACCGTGCTAACCCCTCACCACGCGTGCAGCGAACACGCACGCACGCAAACCCAACGCCCTCCTGGGTGCTTCTTTTCCTGTTCTGTGGGATGAAATGCAAAGCCCCCCAGGACCCTTCCTTCACGGCCAGCTCTGGCCCACCCACGAGGCCCAGGGGCCCTACTTTGCAGCCAGATGGCACCGTTCCCTGTGCCACCTGCCTTGCCACACCTCTGCCCACAATGCCCACGAAGCCCTCTTCCCACCTGGTGGAATCCTACTCAGCGTTCACGACCTGAGTCAAATGTCATCTCTACTAAGGTTTCCCCGGACAAGAAACTGCCAGAGAGCCCTTAGCTCACGTGTGCTTGGTGGCCTTGTGCACGGTGGCTTCTTGAAAGCAGATCTGGGCCCTACTCGACTTCTTGGGTTTTTCGTGTTTTTAGTACCGCTCAATAGATATTAGTTAACGGATGAGTACTGTCAAAGGCTGGTCAGACGTGTTTAGTGTTTAGTTTTGTGTCCCAGCAGCCCTGTGCTGGCAAATGTGCATTGACTGAGTGACTTGGTGTGGGAATCAGTGAATGAGTGAATGGGACAATGGATTCATGCATGAACCAGTGCAAATGGAATCATGAGGAGAAGTGGGCTCAGCTCCAGGGCTGGCTCCGTGCGGTAGCTGGTCCAAGGGAGTGAATTGGCTCTGTGTTCTCTGCCTCAGTTTCTCCATCCATCAATTGGGTGAATAAATCCTTAGTTTCCTTGGCTAAAAGGCACCGGACCAGCCATAAACCACTATCGCTGGCCCAGCGCTGGTGATCTGGGAACAGAGACCAGGGCCCCCTGCCTCAGCTGCCTGTCCCTCTGGGTCCTGCTCCTGCCCTGAGTGCCCACCGCGGGCCAGGTGCTGGGTTAGGCCCTCAGCCGTGGCCACCTCATCCTATGTGTCCCCCAACCCTGTGCCCTGGAGACCATGCCCCTCCTGTCCTGGGTCAGGACTGGGACCCCTAAGGGACATAGCTGGAGGTCACCTGTCCCCATTGGGGGCTCTGACTCCAAGAACAGTGTCTCTAGCCTGCTGGAGGGGGACACCGTGTCTCTTCCCTCCTGCCTTCCTCTCTCCTTCCTGCCCCTCCCTTGTTTTCCTCCCTCCTCTCCTACCTCTGTCCTGCCATCTTCCTTCCCTGCGCCGGGAGACGGCAGCCTGGGAGGAGCGGTGAGGAGGGGAGGGGTGCAGGTGGCCCCCGTATCTCTGACGACAATGTCTCTGCCGTTCTGGGCTTCTGGGGGCCTGGGGTTGTCCAGCTGAGGAGCAGCTGAGCTCCGTTTCTACTCCCCTCCAAGAATGAGCCCCTTCCCCAGCAGCAGAACCCCCCACGCCCACCAAAGCAACCAGAGCACCCCCATGCCGCCGTCCTTCCCTGGCGCCTTGCCAGGGGGCGAGGCTGCTTCTGCAGAGGCTGGCGGGCACTTCCCACAGGGGCCTCGCAGGGGCGTGGGGTGGTCTCGACCCTGGCATGGAGGCCGCCACACCGTCCTTCACCTGTGGCCTGTTCCCTCAGATCGCCGAAGGGATGGCGTACATCGAGCACATGAATTCTATCCACCGCGACCTGCGGGCGGCCAACATCCTGGTGTCTGAGACCTTGTGTTGCAAAATCGCTGACTTCGGTTTGGCCAGGATCATCGACAGTGAATACACTGCCCAGGAGGGTGAGCAGAGCCCCACAACTGCAGGGGAGACCTTGGGCCTTACCTCCCCGACTCCCCAAAGCCTCTTGACATTACATGGTATGGCCCCGTGTGCGGAGACTGAGAGCACTGTGGTTTCTACAGTTCTAGACCAGCATTCCCATAACTGTGTTCAGCAGAGTAGTAATGCCCCCAGACCTCCCACGGAGGAATGGCTTTAGGATAAGGTCAGTTTGGAGAAACTGCAGTTCATCGCCCTTCCTGCCTTGGAGATTCCCAATGGACATCAGCATATTAAAGGCACTGAGAAGTCCTGCAGCCAAGAAACAATTCACATTCACCTCACCTGGTGTCTCCTGAACTAGTTTCAGCCCCCAATACTATTTCCACCTGGGTCCTATTAATCTCCCACAGAACTAGGCTTTCACAGAGCACGCTTTGGGAAACACGGCTCTAATGGGCGAGCAGCAAACCTTACACCTGAATTAGGGTCTGCACAGAGCTCTCAGTTTTCTCTGCTAATATAACTGAGGTACAAGTCGACTTCACAAGAGGATCTGAGGGGTCGAATACATTTGCCTGCGAGCAAGCGAGATTCGCCGAGCATATGAATCAGCCGTGCAGGAGAAGGGTAGATGCGGCCGGTTCCCTGGGGAACTTCAGGCTGGCTGGGCCACTGAGAGAGCCGGGCAAGGGGAGGGAGTGCCACTCGAGCCCTGTGCTCTGCTGGGAACGCCGACCAGGCCCACCGCTGTCACAGGGCCTCATGGGGCATCGATGTGAGTCCTTCCTCACAGTGACTCTAGGCGGTCCAGGAGTCATGTGTCACCATCTCTGCTGTGCAGGAAAGGACTAACTGAGGCATGGACAAGTTAAAATGATAGTCCGTGTTATTAAGTAAGGCCTGTAGGTGGCAGAAAAGGACTCTTCCATTCCGGATGGAAACACTGTTGGTTGCGCAATGAGGCCGCTTACTCTCTTCTTAAAGACCTACTGGGGGTGACGGCAAGTGACGTTGGTGTCCATATTGCCCATTTTTGCTGCAGACCCCGTGTCTGCACTTACCCGGTCACGGGTTCTGGTGTGTCCTGGTGACTCCTCGGCCGCATCTCTGTGGTGTCCAGCGGCCAAGGCTGTGAGGCCCAGCAGTGGGGGCCAGAGGCGCGGTGGGAGAGCAGGGGTGGGGGAGAGGGAAGGGGCGGCCAGCGATGACCTCTCAAAGCTGCGCGTGGCTTTTCCCGCAGGGGCCAAGTTCCCCATCAAGTGGACTGCCCCGGAGGCCATCCACTTTGGGGTGTTCACCATCAAAGCAGACGTGTGGTCGTTCGGGGTCCTCCTGATGGAGATCGTCACCTACGGGCGGGTGCCGTACCCAGGTAGGGCGGCGCCTGACGCTCTCGCCGCGCCCTGCTTTCCCGGGACAGCCCTGGCAGCAGCTGGCCCATCCTTGGTGCCCGGGGCTGCCACATTGTGTCAGACTGGGGTCCCTGCCGCAGGGACAGAGGCCCAGACATGCTGTTCAGAGGGTGGGCTCTGCCCCCTTCGTGCACACTGCTCTGGGCCACAGGGCTGTGTCCCCTTCCTCCAGCAGAGGTCACACGGGCCCCCCAAACTGGAACCAAGGTAAAGGTCAGGTCTGAACTCAAGTTTACTCCCCACAAGCCCCATCTGAGCAGGCAGAGTGGTGGACTCCAGGCCCCCAGACGCCCCCCACGCCCCGGTCAGAAGGGCTGGGTGGCCCTGGGCGAGGGTTCAGGGGGCACCTGCCCCGTGAACAGGCTTCAGCTGTGCCCTGGGCAATCGCAGGGAATAAGACAGGCCCCATCCGTGAAGGGAGAGCCCCACATTCAGGGGAACAATCTACAGCCTCATGTCCAGCTATTCCCTGAGCAATCAAATTTAAATAAAGGGATGTTTAAAGGGGGCACCAGCTTGGTGACACGAGATGGTGGGGGTCCGTGCCTGCAGGCACTTTTGCGCTGGGATGGCAGCACCCCCCCTCCCGCCCCCACCCAGGCTCTCTGTCCCCTCTGCCCGCAGGAATGAGCAACCCCGAGGTCATCCGCAACCTGGAGCGCGGCTACCGCATGCCTTGCCCCGACACGTGCCCGCCCGAGCTGTACCGCGGCGTCATCGCCGAGTGCTGGCGCAGCCGGCCCGAGGAGCGGCCGACCTTCGAGTTCCTGCAGTCGGTGCTCGAGGACTTCTACACGGCCACGGAGCAGCAGTACGAGCTGCAGCCCTAGCCCGCCGGCCCGCCGCCCGGGTCACCTCCCTGCAAGCCGGGAAGACAGGCAGGGACAGGGCGCCCCTGTCCCAGACGGAAACCAGAAGCAGAGGGGGCTTCGCGGGCGGGTCCGGCAGGGTCTCAAGCAGGAGCCCAGTCTGCCCGCCCCTCCCTGGCTGTGTGCCCTCGGACAAGTTACTAGCCTCTCTGTGCCTCCACTTTCTCATCTGTACAATGGGGAAGGACCACATAGGTACACACGTCCTATGTCTTGTCCTGAGGACGACGTTAGGCCCAGTGAGGTGCTGGGAACAGTACCTGGCACATTATTAAGTGACTGTCATCAAGGCTCCGGTGCTGGTGCCATAGCCAGGAGACGGGCCACAGATGACCGAGAGCCCTACTGCTCTGACCTGGGGGGACCGCACCCCTGTGCCCACCCTTTCAGCTGCAGAAGCAGGACGGGATCCCCTAGACCTGTGGTCCCCAACCTCCAGACAGCAGAAAAATGATCTTCCATGAAACTTAGGAAAGGGGGTGTGGCCGCCCGGCAGCCGGTGCGCGGCGAGTGAGAAGCTTCCCCCGTAGTGACAGCTGCTCCCGCGGCTGCATCCCCGCCTGCGCCCCGCTTCCCCCCCCGCCCCTCCCGTGCGTGGAAAAATTGTCTTCCACGAGACTGGTCCCTGGTGCCAAAAAGGTTGGGGACCGTTGTCCTGGGCACTTGGGGTCTGTTGAATAATAAAGTCACGAGTCTGACCTTTTCCATGTCGTTCCCAGTGACCAGCCTGGACCCACCGCATACGCGGCGTGCGGGGCGTGCACGAGTGGCCCGGGGATAGCGCGGCCCCCGCCGTCACTGCCTCTCGCGGCCGCCAGGGGGCGCCCTCGCCCCGCAGATCCGCGGCCGCCGGGCGCCTCGGTGGGCTGAGCAGGGAGGGGAGCCCAGGACGCGGCAGGGGACCAAGGGGTGGAGACACCAAGGAACACTGGAAGCTCTCTCCTAGTTATTTTTTTGTTTTGTTTATAATAGACTGAATGTTTTGAGCGGTTTATGTTTACAGAAAAAACAGCAGAAAGCAACAGTGTTGCAATGGTGTGGTCCTTTTGTTGCAATTGATGAGCCAAGATTGACACACTTATTCACTAAAGTCCATCGTTTATATCGGGGTTCGTTGTTTGTGTTGTACATTCTGTGTCTTCCCACAACTCGGGCCCCAGGCTGTCCAGGAGTCACAAGGCCTGGAGCTGGCTTGTCACCTCCCTGGACCCCACCGCCTTCCCTTAAAGATGAAAAGCGTCATCCAGTGTTTCACAAACATCACCTGGGGGCTTCGTTTAACATGCGGCGTCCTCAGCCTCTCCTTCAGAGATGGAGGCAGGTCTGAGGCTGGGTGGGGAAGCCTGGGCTTCCGCAGGCCCCTAAGCCGGGGCAGGGGGGCAGGTGTTCCCTGACCCCACGGTGGGAGCAGCGGCTCTCAGCCCTGCTGCACGTTGGAATCTCCGGCGCCGGGATTCCAGGTGGGGCCTGGGCAGCCGCATAGTTTAAATGTCCCCAGCTGGTGCTAATGTCCACCCAGGATTGAGAACCGCTGGGCTGTGAGAGGTTTGGAAGACTGGCTCCGGTCACCCGGAGGGCCCGTCTGTGTCAGGTCCCGGCCCTGCAGGCCCAGCTGATGCTTGCAAGCGACAACCCGCGAAAATCAGGAAAGAACCCGCGAGGCCAGCGCAGCCTCAGAGGCACTTCCCGGCCTCCGCTCGGCCTCCCAGCTGGTCCCGGGGACGGTGCGGCGGCGCCGGGTCTCCGAGGACGAATGAGAGTTTTCTCCACCGGGGGGCGCCCTCGCCCCGGCGGAGCCCGGAACGGAACCGGTTTCCCCCGCGCCTTTATTATAGGCGCATAAACAATTTATAAAGGGTGAGGAGCCTTCCGATTCCCAGCCCGAAAGCGAGACGGGTGAGGGTGTGAAGAGAGGAGAGGGGCAGGGAGGAAGAAAGGAGAGGGAGAGACTGAGCGAGAGAGAGAGTGGATGGGACTTTAGAAAACCCCAAGAGGTGGCGCTTATGGAGGAAACTGGGGCCCAGAGAGGGTAAGTAACTGGCCCAAGGCCACACAGCTGGCAAATGGTAGAGCGGGACCCAGCACTCCCCGCCATTCTCCCCGGACGTCTCAAACTGTGCTGCTCGGGTCCCAGGAGCAGCAGGCTCATGGCGGGAGGGGGCAGGGGAGTGAGAAGGTGGGGTCCAGGCGAGCCCCCCACCCCCTTCAGACTCAGCCACTCCTCTTCCCCTGTTGTGTTTATCTGGTTGCCTTGGAAGGGTTATGTGAACAGAGCCTGGCTTTAAAACTTTTTTTGAAAATCAGTCCTCTAGCCCAACACTCTCACCACTCTCCCCTTCTCACAAATGGGAAACTGAGGCCTGGATAAGGGATCTGCCCAAAGACCCACAGCTGCACAGTGGGAGGTGCCAGCAGGGCCCCAGCCTGCCGGTGCCCAGCCACGCGCCTTCTCTGTCCTGCCCTTGGCTTCCAGGTGGGCAGGTGATAGTTTACCCCAGGTTTTTCTGGAAAATAGTCATCTTTATATTTGAGAACTCTCCTCCTCGGAGTAGTTGGTTCGCTGGAAAACTCCATTCCTTAACCATGCCAGAATAGCTCTGTATTGAACGGAACAGAGTGTAGCGTCTTTAAAGCAATTGCTCGTACGTGCATGGGCACAGCACTCCACAGTTTACAGAGGGGTTTCTGCGCCTTGCCTCGGTGCGGGGCTCTGGGGTGTCCTCACAGCAGCCTCTGGGGTGTGTGGCTGCCTTCGTTTTGGAGGAAAGCAGGGACACGGAGCCTGTCGCTCACCAGCATGTCCCTAGAAAGTGGGGGGCCAAACCCCGAGTCCCAGGCTTGGCTCTGTGGTCAGCACCCGGGGGACCCTCGAGGGCACTGCGGCTCGATGTGCTCTCGGGCAGACATGACCGTGCAGGGCCTGTCGGTGGCCCTGGAGGGGCAATCCTTTTAGTAAGGTTAAGCAAACGCTCCTGGAGGATGACAGGAAGGTTCACGAACGCCCGGCAGAGCAGAGGGAGGAAGAGAAACAGCTGGTGCTGGTGGGGCCGCCGGGCTGACCGGAGCCTCCAGCTCGAGTCCGTGCAGCGGTCCCTGCAGGGCTGACGTGGCCAGGGTCCCCTGCCCGAGGTCGGGGGCTCTGCTGCTGAGTCGCGGAGTAACAGCCCCACCTGACACCAGCCGGAGACCTGACACAGCCCCCGGGGACTGTCCAGGACAACGGGGGGAAATGTTAGAATCCGTGGGTGCATACGGAGTATGTCCAACTGGGGACTCCGTGACCTCTCAGGCTTTAGTGTGACCCTGAAGAGAAACATCCGTAAGTGAGACAAGGCCCCACCCTAAGGAGCTCTCACATGCGCCATCGTCACGGAAGCAGGGTGCCACCATGCCCACGAGCCACCCGATGCCAGCAATGCCACGTGTGGGCCTGTGTTTTGCCTCATGTGTGTGGCCCGTCTCAGCCTGCAGGCCGCCCTGAGGAGCAGATGCGGCGACTGGTCCCATTTTGTAGATGAGGAAACTGAGGCTCTCGGGATTGAGGTCACCTGCCACGTTCACACAGCTGGGACATACCCAGGTTGGCCTGAGCTTGTCCCAAGCCTCTGCAGAGCCTCCCGCAACCACAGCTTTCCTCTCGGGCCTGGTGCTCCTGCCAGCTGCAGGTCGCACTGTGGAAGAAGAACAGGGTTTGGAGGAGTCAGGTCGGGCTCGTATCATCTCTTGGCTCTGCCTCCTACTGGCTGTGGGATCCCTGGCAATTATTTAACTCTCTGAGCCTCCGTTTTGTCACCTTTAAAATGGGCACAGCAGGCCTGTCTCAAAGGGAAGCCGGGGATGAACTGAGACGATGGACCTAAAGCTTCAGGCATAGTGCGGTGCATACAGTAGGATGTCAATACATGCATGCTCCCTTCCCACAAACATGCTTGAGAGCCAAGCCCAGGCCAGACAGCACCTTCCCTGGGTCACCTGGGAGCGCAGCCTGCCAGAGCCCTGCTCCCCTCCCCACCCTGTCCCACCCCCTCCTTTCCAAACAGCGGCTGGCCCTGGAGCCACCAGCCCCTGTGGGCAGCAGAGGCTGACAGGCTGATGGGAGCCAGTCCCCACAGGCCTGCAGGTGGCCTAGTGAGGACCGATGAGGTGGAGGAGACACTGCCTGGAAGTTGACAGCAGGGAGGGCAGGTGGGAGGGCACAGGGAGCTTTCTGCTCTCGGCCTGATGCCTCCTGAAAGGGCCGGGGCACCATCTAGGGGCATCTCTGTGGGAGCCTCCCTTCTGTGCCAAGGTCACTCTGCTGCTCTTGGTTAAAATTAGCCTCCTGCTCATTGCTCCGGACCGTGCGTGGCCTTTTCCCAGGAACCACCAGCACCCGGCCATGCATGGATGGGGCTGGGCTGCACGCCCTCCTGCTGTCCAGGGCCAGGTACAGCCTATGCCCGCTGCTCTGGGGGCTGGAGGAGGGAGGGGCACGTGCATGTGCGTGTGTATGCGTGTGTGCCTACACATACGTGACCAAACCAGGGATCTAGCAAGGAAATCACGGAATTGCACCAGCTTTTTGTCATTGGTGTCATTGCTTGATTATGGTGTTTTTTGCTCACCTCCAAGGCCCCGTCGTGACGGCTGAAGTCATCACCTTGCTCATTTCTAGCCCCCAGCATTACACAGTAGGCCCACCCCCACCCCCACACGCCATACCTGAGATTAAGAAAAATGTGCAGTGTCCCTGAATCCCAGCAGTCCCTGGGTATTTACTGAGTGGATGAGCAAATGATAAAGCAAAATGAGGAATGGTCACCCTCATCCCCTCTGTCCCTCACAGTGTTCCCAGCCAGGCCTGGGGCCAGTGTGTAGAAAGTGCTCAATGGATGTTTTTCCAGTACACAGATGGAGACAAGTGGCTGTATTGTTCTTTGTCCACATCCCACACCTAGTCACCTGTTAACCCAAAACGACACGCTCAGTCAGGTCAGGCAAGGATGGTTCGAGTCACAGGAAGAGCTGGCTGAGGGTAGGAGGGAGAGAAGCACAGCGGTCGAGGCTCTGGGGCCAGACAGACTCGGGCTCAAGTCCTGCTCAGCTGCAAGGTTTCCTGCAAGGCAGTCGGTCCCCGAGCCTCCTCCTCGACTGTCACCCACTCATCAGTGGACTCCCCTCGAATGGACCCATCCATGCTTCTCAAGGGCTCAGCAGAAAGCCTGGCACAAGGTGGGTGTTCAACAGAGCACAGCTGTTAGTATGTTCATGAGATTTCAGTGGGAGAAATGTGTATTAAACGTCCAGGGGCATAGGACGGGATTGCTGCTAATCCTGCAAGAGAGAAACCTCGAGAAGCGCATTGTGAGCAGAGTTACAGTGTCAGGCAGGAAGAGAATATTCGCAGTGCTGTATAACAAAGGATTACTTCAGAGAAAACTTAACAAGTTCTTCCTGTTCCTGAACAGCCCACAGACAAATGGACAGATGATAAGTGTGGCATCGGCCCAGAAGGAGAACCACAGACAGCTCATAATACAGCCAGAGGGGCTTAGTCACACCAGCAAACAGGACTTTGCAAATTATTAATAAATAATGGTGTTTAATTTTTTGCCATCAGATGACAAAGTGGCCAGACTCCTCATGTCTGATAATATTGGTGACAATGTGGCAAAATGGTTTCTCTTTTTAGAAAAAGGATTTTGATGGGGGTATAATGTGATGAAAGGTTGATGGGGAAGCATTTTTGGCTTCCAGAATGTTGCTGCATCCGCACATCGATGGAGCCATTGCACTTCTAGGAAATTATCCTGCAGCAAAACGTGCCTTTGTTCCCAAAGATAAACAAGCAATACTCTTCACTGCAACTTGTTAGTGATCAAAGGGAAACCACAGTACAGCAATAGGGAAGACTAAGGACATGAGGCACATTTATTTTGGGATGGCTGTCCTGCCCTTACAGTGGTGGGCACTCCGGTAGGTTCTGACTTTGGAACGTGACCAAGACGTAGCAAGTGAGGGAGAAGGTGCAGAAACACACACATGGCGTAATTCACACACACAAGTTTACATTCATCACACACGCGAATGTATGTAAATGTCCAGCAAAGGGACCCCACGACCTCCGGGGAGGGAGCAGCCGGGGCTAATGGGCAGAGGCGGATAAGGGAGGACGTGGCATCTTGCTCTGTCTCGCATTGCTTAGTCTTGGGAGTGAAGACGCATTAATGCATTTGGAGAAGAAAAAGGCCAGGCCGGTGGGAAGTGATGGATGGTTAGGTGCAATTGTGCCTGGTGGCAGAGAACGGATGACGTGACCCCAGGGTTGGGTCCTGCCCTGGGCTCTACTGGCCCCCATGCCCTATTCCTGCCACTTCCTCCCCCTGTGGTGCCCTCCCCCAGGTTATCAGCACCCACCGTGGGGAGCCTGGCCCTGCCCCGCGCCTGGGGACAGTCCATCACGGCTTATCGCCCGGCATGCGGGAGGCCGGCACCCGCCAGTGGAGAGGACTGGCGGGTTGGGTTGATGGTGGCTGAGACCCTCCACTCAGCGTCCTAATGGGGGTAGAGGGACAAGGACTTCCGGCCACCAGCAGCAAAGCCACAGCTGTGACCCACCTCCCCAAGAGTTCCAAAGGATGGTCCTCTCTTGCTCTAATGACAGGAGTGGCACCTAGCATCGACCGTGTGCTTACTGTGGGCCAGGCAGGGGGCATTCTTTTTTCTTTTTCATCCTTACATAATCCTAACAGGTAGATACTGGGGTGCCCACCTCCCAAATGAGGGAACACTCAGAGATAGTAAGTGACCCAGGTGACACAGAAAACACATGGCAGAACCAGGATTTGGACCCAGGGTGCTGTGACTGCAAACACGTGTGTGGGCCGCCACACAGACTTCTGCCCTAAAGCAGGAGGTCCCACTGGACTAGTCAATGCCAGCCCTGGGTCTCCTGCAGTGTCCCTCGCCCCTGGGGTGACTCACTCTGTGCCCTTACCCTTGGCAGGGAGCGAGGGACCCTCTCCACTGGAGGTGGCTGCAGGGAGAAGTGGCATTCACACATGTGACTAACCCACGGAGAATGGGAGTCACCTGGATTTCCCAGGCAGTGGGCAGGGCCGGCCCCGGCACGGCCTCGTGGTACCGCAGGCTTCCCTGGACCTCAGCCGTGCCATTTGCCTGCCTCGCTTTCCCCATCTGTACGATGGGTGCAGTAAAAGCACGAGTGGGAGTGAGAGAGATGTCAAATGTATGCCGAGCCCTGGGGTGTCAATCAGTGGAAACGAAGCACCCAGAACCCAGCTGAGCAGCGTCAGCAACCAAGTACCATCATCATTGTCATCAACATCATCATCACCATCATCGTCACCACTGGTGCTTCCTCATTTGTAAAATTAAGAGGAAAGATTAGATGACATTAGGTCTCTTCCAACTCTATCTATAATTCCGGCAAGCCAAGGTGAACTTTTTTTGTACACTCCTCGAGGAAACAGAATTTGCTGCCCCAGCGTAAAGGGAAAATATTTCATCTGAGTGGGGAAAAACTTGCAAAGCTCCCGAGAACCTCCAGAAACCTGCTGAATGTGGTCACCATGAACCTCCTCCTTTAAGCGGTTCTCTGACGACACTCAGTTCATCCTCTTGGGTTATTTCATATCCCTGAAAGTAACAGCTCAGCCCGACTTTGCAAATCTTCACCTCCGCAACACGGAGTTCAGTCTGTGGCGCCCGGCTCCCCGTACCCCTCTAAAGGGTTGGCACGACTGCAAGGGAGTGGGGTTCTGTTGTATGGAACCTCAGGGAAGTCTGCGGGGCCTGGGGCCAGGGGAGCTTTGGAAAATTCTGGATAAAATCCCTTGATGAGCTTAGGGAGCAGGAATCTCTGGTCTTTGGAGAAGTCACCTGGATTTTCAGACTGGGCAAGTATTCCTAGTTCAGTCCCTGCTTGGTTACAAAGCACAGCTCCCTCCGGGTTCTGATGGCATTTGTGAGTGGAGCAAGCTGCTCTGCAGAGAGGACCCTTGCCCCTCAGGGCTGCGTCCTGCCTACTTTCCGGCAGTTACCTAAATTCTTTGCGCCTCAGCTCTCTCTTATGAAATTTATAATAGTTTTATCTCCTAGGTTTATTTTGAATACTTGGGGCAGGACCTGGCACTTAGAAAGCTCTCTCATCCAATGTCCCCTGGCTCTCGGGAACAACAGAACCCTCCTTGGAGTACAGTGTGATTTGAGGGTTCCAATCGGGGCTTTCCAGCAAATTCTGTCGGGTCACTGTGACCCTCTCTAGTATCAGGTGAACCATATGAAACCTCCATCTTTGTAGGTCAAAAGTAATTGAATTTTAGCTCAGCCTAATAGCACGTAAGGGGGAAGCCCCTGGGGCCACAGTGCACCCTTCTGCAGTCTGGGTGGGGCCGTGGCATAAAGCCAGGCTTGTGGAGGGAGGCCGGGGGCTGGTGGAAATGACCTTGGTGCAGCTCGGGATTCTATGGCTGGTCCCTTGAGCTGAATCGCAGCTGTGCCCAGCCTGGCTGGGACTCGAGAGATAACACAACCACCACCCCACCCCAGGGGAGGTCACAGTGGCCTTGGACGAGTTCCCTCCCCCGTGGCTGGACGAGCTCTCAGACGACAGCTGCACTCCCTTGAGGGGGCAGGGCTGGGGCGACAGCGGTGGGCACGCGACCCACCAACCATGAACACACTCAACCCTCTCGTCATCGCTCCGCGCCCCTGTGTCACGCCAGGATCCCTGGGCAGGTGCACGTGGAACGGCTCCGGCAGGACTTTAGGGGTCTTTGACCCAGGGCAGTGGGGTGAGGCAGGGTCTCCGGGGGTCTCTGCAGGCCACAGGCCTGGATGTAAGTCCTGGCTCTGCCTCTTCCTGGGGGCAGTAAACTCAGGCAAGCGATTTGCCCTCTCTCTGCCGTGTGCCTCAGTTTCCCCAGCTACGCAATCTGGGTAATAACAGTACCCAGCTCACAGGGCTGTTGGGATGTGGGATTGTGTTTGCAGGGTGCTCGGTAGGTGTCAGCCAGCGCTTTGATGACCGTCCGTTAGCTCAGCGGGCATTTTTTCCACGCTGTGGTGGAGCCGGGACTGGCCCAAGGCCTGAGGGCTCCCTCCCCCAGGGTCCCCCTCGGCTCCCCCCCACCCCGCCGCCCTGTCCTGGCTGCATCGTTGGTGGTCCTGGGCCCACTGCAGGACTGTCTCCCTGTGATAATGGTGGGGTCGCGGGGTCAGGCTGGGGCCAGGGGCTGGTCAGGCATGTCCACTCTCCCTGCTGCTGGGAGGGGCTGTCCTCTCAGGGAAGATGGTGTAAACAACGAGCCTGGCCACGAACTGGACAAGCAGGAAGCACCTCTCTGAGAACGGCAGCATCCCAGCCCCGGGGGGCCTGACCCCCAGAGCCAGCGCCCCACGGATGCGCCCTTGACACACCTGGTGCCTGTGGTGTGCTGAGGGAGGTTCTCTGAACTCTGCCCACCTGGCTCTTTACTTATCCCTGCAGTTCTCCCCTATTCTCCTTTGAATAGTGGAACCACTATGAACTTTAGTCTCCTCTTCTACCTCCCCCCTACTTAGCCTGGAATGGTTCTGAGCTTTCAATTAATGGCAGGTGCCCAACGCAGTGCCCAGGCACGAGAGAGCTCTCAATACCAGTCGGCACCTGCCCCCTGTAAGTTTTGCCCTCTCGAAAAATCCTCTTCTGAGATGCTAAGGTCCCCGTGATGGGCTACAGAGACGGCCCGGTCTGTGGCATGTCAGTGGAGAGAATGTCGTGATGGAGTCACAGAACTTGAAGCTGAAAGGCTGCTTCAGATCTGGGCCAGCCGGGTATCACTGTGTTACTTTACGAAGGACCATGATGTGTTAATCAGCTTGTGCTGCTGTGATAAAGTACCATAGACTGGGTGGCTCCTAACCCTGGGAATTTATATCTCACCCTGGAAGACTGAGATCAGGGTGCACACGTGGCTGGGCTCTAGGGGGGACCCTCTTCCAGGCTGCAGACTGCGGACTTCTGGCTGCACCCTCATATGGCAGAAAGGGGGCCAGAGAGCTCTCTGGGGTCCCTCTTACAAGGCCACTAATGGTGTTTCTGAGAGCTCATGACCCAATTTCCTCCCAAAGGCCCCATGTGAATTCAAAAATTCAACATATGAATTTGGGGGGGACACAAACATTCAGACACAACAGGACCCTAAAAGGCTCAGGTCGGATTTCCACTCACTAGCTACGTGGGGCACCAGGCATGGTGCTGTGCTCCGGGGCCCTGCCCGCAAGGAGGATCTCGGTTAATTATAATCACAACCACCAAAATAACGTTGGCTGCCCTTTATTTAGAGCCTATTGTGTCCAGGTGCTTACTATGCCCTGCAGGTGTGAGAGGTATGTCCTGTTGTTGAATTCTGACCTCGGCAGGTAGGTTCTATTCTCATCCGCACTTTATAAATGAGCAAACTGAGGCTTAGGAGGACCAATGCAAGCAAGTGCCTGAGGTTGTACTGCAACTTGTCTGGCACCAGAATTCTTCCTCTTCTTTCTACCTTTCTTTCTAAATACCTTCCTCATTTCCTTCATCTTGTTGGCTGAGCCCCTACTCCACACGTATCATCCCAGTCCTTGAAATTCTAAAACCTTGAGCCATTCCTTTCGGCCTCCCATGAAATGCTCCCTGTTTCCGTTTTGTGAAAGTCTTCTGGCCACCAGCGTGGAGCAGCCTTTCAGGTCAGGCTGCTTCTGTTGGCTTCTGGCCTCTCCTGCCAGCGTCTGAGCTTGGGCGACCCGGCCCAGGGTCCGGGCAGGGACGAAGACGCAGCGGAACCCACAGCCCCTGGTGGGCACCTTCCCCCAGGACAGCGCCTGACTCCCACTGGCTTCTCACCCCAATTCCCGAGCGAAATCGGTAATACCAAGGGAGAATCCAGATATTCTGTCCACCACATTCCCCTGTTCTACCTACTTAATCCCATAACTAGTTAATTAGTGGAAAGAGAAGAAAGGGGGGGAGGGATTCTGACCCGTTAGGTCTGGGGGAGCCATTTTGACCCCTAGAGATGGCTGCACGTTTCTAGGCATTTGCGAGGCACTGGGATGCAGCGGCAGGACAGCAGTCAGCTTTGTCCCCTGCTGCAGCCCGGTGCCTAGCACGGAGCTCGGCCTGCAGCAAGTGCTCAGCAAATACGTGCTTAGTGGGGAAATGAGCAAACCGTTCTTTTATGCCTGGCTTCCCGGCGCGTTTGTTCTGGGCCTCTCTGGCTCTAGGGCTTTCTCCAGGCTCTGCCCCCTCCGCTCTCCCCAGCACCTGTTCCCATTCCTCAGTGTCCACCCCCACCCTGCAGCGGTGAAACCTCAGAACCGGGATCCTGGACCCCTCACCCTGACCGGTGCCCACCGCCCCGGCCTCCACTTGTTTGAGAGGGTGGGAAAGCCAGGCAGGTCCTGGCGCTTGAGCTGCACTTTGCTCGCAGGTCCCACCTGCCCTTGTTGCTGTGGAAAAGCAGCAAAGCTGTTCTGGGCTAGTGCTGCCATCTGGTGGCCGGCAGCAAAATCTGCAGGACTGAGTTCTCTCCCTTCCCTCCCATTTCTCCCCCCGAAGAAGTTGCCTGCACCCCTTCCTCTCCTCTGCCCAGCCTCTGCGGTCCCCTATCCAAAACTCAGTGAGCTTCACATCAGACCCCTGCTCCCGCACACATGTCGTCTCCGGCTCCTGCACACCCTCTCCCCAGCCCTAGCTTGCTATCTCTCGCTCTTTTCTTCATTTTAAATCTCGAGGGAAGATTTTTAAATGACCCCAATCATAAATGATAAGAGATAGCAAAGGATCTGTATTAACGAAAGGAAAATGTGTTAGGTTTGAAGCTAAATGCAATTTAAAAACTGGACGAGTTCATCCGTCTCCGCAGTAGGGCACTTGCAGGAGCTCTGGAACCCCCTCCCCCCTCCCCGATGAAGGCAAAAGTCCCCCTCTACCTCTTCACCTTCTTCTTCTGTCTTTCCTCAAGAACCAGCATTGGGGGAGGAAAATGATTGCTCCGTCAGATTTCTTGTTTTGTTTCATTTAAATTATGAGTTTGCAACAGCATGTACTTTTCGTTGCAAACGCATGGCACTTTAGGTCGTGGGTTTGGGGCTTGGGAACTGGAAGTATCACATTGTTTCCACCGGAAAGTGTCTCACTGGTTCCCGAGGAGCCCGTCCGTATGCAGGTGCTCGCTGAGCCGTGGCTTCCTGGGCTGTGAGGTGGAGACAGTCTGCGAGAGCGAGGCAGAGATGGAGGGGTGATGGCAGACGGGCGGATCCCGCCACCATGGCTCTGTCACATGAGGAAGACAGAGGACCCAGTGATTGAGCTTCTGGTTCTAGAAATACTACCCTGAACCCTGTAGCGGGACACAGAGCAACACAGAGGCAGGGAACAGTGACCCTGAGCAACGGCGAGAGCCAGTTGCCCCCTTAGCAGCCGTGCTGGCTTCGCACTCCGAGCGGGCAGCTCACGGGACGGAAGGTGGGCGCTCCCGGACATTCCCAGGGCCGCTTCCAGGCACCTGCCACTTCCCAGGGAGACTTGCAACACGAAGCCAGATCCCACTCACCAATGGAAACCACACGGTCACCACGAGGCTTCCCGGGAATGTACACAAGTCAGGAAACCGGAATCAGATCTGTGGGCACCAGTATAGATCGCCGACTGTCACGGCAGCTTCTCGAACCTACAAGAGGTTTCGTCTGTGCTGCTGGTGCTGGGACTGCAGCAGGAGCGGGCACGGCTCCTGGTCGCCTCTCTCCCTCCCTTCCTCTCTCACACATACGCAGAGGCACAGTCTCACGGTAGCCCCGTATCTGAGGGTGAGGAGTGGCCTCTGTCCTCCCACAGAATCGGAGCGTGTGACGGTGACCGCAACAGAGACAGACCGGGCTGCGGGTGACGCTACAGTCTTGTGATTTGTAAAAGAGAATATCCACGATATCGAGTTTCAATTCTCGCCTTCTTTCTTGTCTCTTCCCGCTACCCTCCTTTCCCCCGGGATGTCCCATTCCCACCCCACGCCGGCTGCTCCTCCATCAGGGGCGACTCTGCAGTGTCCACTGCAGGGTCGGGTTCCTGGAAGGGCCATGGGCCTGCTTTTCTGCACAGCGCTTGTCGTAAGACTGACAGAACAATGCCGTCCGTATCAAAGACTGGGGTGCTGATGGGGGTTGGAGAGTCCCTCTCCGCCCCTGCACCCGAGTGACCAGCGCCTCCTGGCCACGCCGCCACCTCCGCTCAGCCCCCGGTCCCTCAGGGTGGCTATCTGGCTGCCCCGTCAGCTGGACAAAGCATTTGTCAGCTTTAATGGATGTAAAACTCCAGCCCCGGCATGTTTCATGCGTCCCCGGGGGCTTTGATCCCCTTGTCTGCTACATAAATGAGAGGATTACCGAGACGTCCAGAACACGGCACCGAAAACGTCTTTCACCGGGTGCCTTTGCCTGCGAAGATAAGGGCAATAAGCCGCCTCTCCCCGGAGCCATTAGGGCCCCGCGCTGCGGGGACCTTCACTCAGGGAGAGCGGGTTCGGGAGGCCGGCCTAGAAGGATCTCCCTGCCATTTTTCCCGATATTGTTTATATCTGGGTGATGCGGATAAAGAGGCCGATCTCTTCTGGCACCGCCTCTCTTCCCCGAGATTACGAGCAACTGTGGCTGACATTTGCCAAGGTTTCCTTGAGTGGCGTGGTGGTGGCGTATGGTTACTGTCAGGGTTCTGGACGTGGGGATCGGGGTGGGGACTGGTATTTTTAGGACACTAGGAGCCCTCGCTGGGCTTAGGCCAGCTCTGCAGACGGTTGGGGAGCTGGGATGCCAGTCCTGCCTCACTCCACCCTGCAGGGAGACCAGAGGATGTTGCCCTCCCCTCCTCTGTCCCTGGAGCTGAAGGCCAGTGTCTGAGGGGGGTTCCGTGACGCAAACCCAAAGTCTCAAGATGCCAGCCCAGATCGGGGAGCCATCAGTGAGGTGGGAGGGGCCTACCAGGATGAAATAGCAGCTCCGATCCCAACTCTCTGACCCGCGTTAGATCAATAAAGCCCATTAGACCTACTGACATAGTTGTCCTATGTGCCCCTCAGGACAGGTGAGTCAGTGACAAATAAGGCACGGCCCTTCTTTCACTGAGCTCAAGATCTTGCCTTCATCTTCCTCACAGTAAAATGACCAGAAGGCTCTGTGGGTTGAAGAGATCCTGAGAATCCATCTAACCCAACCCCAGTTAGTGTTTTAAGACTTTCTACAGAATCACTAAGAGATAATCACCCAGACAAGCTTGGATACGTCTGGTGTCAGTCACCTCACTACCATAAATCTCTGACATTTTAACGACTGTAAAGCTCTTTCTTGTTGGACCAACGCTTGCCTGCCCACGGCATTGACGCCTCCTCTCTGGGGCAGAGCAGAACACGTATCACCCACCTCCTCAGACCGTGTGTGGGGCAGTCACTGACCCAGTGGCAGGTCCCACCCTACACCTGTCACGTGGCGAAGTAAAACCAGGTAATGTCGAAGCCACAGCACTCGCCCTACCCCAGGCCACCACTAACCCATACAAGGCATCTGTGTGAATTGGAACAAGGTGGCTTTCCCCAAGACATACCCCTGCCAGCTGCCGGGGAGTTGCCACATGCGCTCATGCACTGCTCTGTGGGCTCTGGGTCCTCCACGCCCCCACACGGTGACTCTGTTTCCTTCACTTCACCGTGGGGCCTGAGAAGGAAATCCCTGGAGCCTTGATGTTGGAAGGGGGTCGGTGATGTACAAGCAAAAGCCAAAGTGATTTTCTTAAATTATTTTTTAAAAAGCAAACAAAAAATATATAGGCATCTAGGGGACACCTGCTGCAGGATGACCCAGGCCACCGTCCCCCTGCCCTGTGCTGCCCAGTGGGCACCAGGAGCGCCAGGTTCAGTCACCTCAGTGTCCAGGGTCTGAGGCTCAGCCTGCGCCCACCCCACCCCCACCCCCACCCCCAGTAGCTTCCAACCCAGAGGTGCCTGACTTGAACTTGACACAGACGTTTCCTTCTTGAAAGAAAAGGCCCCTCTATCGGTCTGATTCATTCAGTTATTTCCAACAAGTGGCTTTCAGTGCCAGGAACATGGTACCCAGGCCCCAATATGGCACAGGCTGTGGGCAACCTGCGACCTTTGCTTTCTCTCCTGTTCGATCCCCTGGGAATGCCGGGGTGGCAGAGAGGCTGTCCCCCCAGCGCATGTTCCCAGATGACTCTCAACTGCCGCCCCCTCCACAACTACGTGCAGTGCAGCTTCCTGAAGGAGGTGACATTTGCACTGGACCTTAAACGATGGGTAGGTTTGGACAGGTGGAAACAACCCACGTGGCCATAGATGCATGAATGGATAAGCAAAACGTGGGCTCCTGGCCTCCCTATTCCCCTCAGCCTGCCCCCTGTCACCCCTCCCGGACACTGCCTTACTGAGCTCTCCCTCTGACCGAGTCATGTCCCCTCTGTCCTGCCGGGGCATCTGCCTCCCTTCCCAGGGGGCTGCTCCGGAGGGAGAGGGGCCCAAGAGGGAAGTCACTGCCCTGCCGGGGACCCCAAGCCAGGGGTGTTTCACGGCGTCAGCTCTGCAGAGCAGGTGGTAGCACCTGAGCTGACGTGTGGGGAGAACCAGGGAGGTTCCAGGTAGAGATGGAGCCAGCGAGGGAGCCCAGCACTGACTGGGACCACCCATCCTCCTGGCGCCCTCTCTGGACCAGTCCAGCTCCTGGGAGCCTCCTCCCTGCATCCGACACACCCTTCCTCCCACTGCGATGCCTCTGAGTGGGGACTTGAACCAAGCCGTCTGTCCCCTAGAAGCTGTGCCAACCAACAACCCTTGCTGGGGGCCACCACACCGGGCATCCTCCGTGTCCCCGTGGTGAGACGCACAGCTTTGCGGGGCCCGCCCACGGGCGTAGATTGGAAGACCTGTGTCTGGGCTGCAGCGCCGAGTGTCCCGGGGCACATCGCAGCCTCCTGGAGCTGCAACGTCCCCGGCTGCAGCAGGAAGGGGCGAACCTGTGCTGTCTTTCCCTCCAGATTGTGTCAGAGACCAGCGAACTAAGAAAATAAATGCAACAGGGCGTTGCTGGTTGTAAACGGTTCGCAAACATGAGGGACTGTTGTCCTGGGCACTGTAAACAGTGCCTGTGTCGTCATTCCCAAAGGAAAGTGCTGAAGCTGTCCCTCCCTGAGCCACCCTCGCCAGCCCCACCCTCAGGCAGAAGAATGAACAGGAGGGTCCTTTAGATGCTCCACGTCCTTATGTCTACGCTGTCACCGAATCGCTGTTTTAAATTTCTGAGATGCCAGAGAAGTGAAAGCCACCTCCCACCACCGCAGTCCCCCTGAAGCCTTCCCTGCAGAGGTGGCCCCTCCTGGGCGAGGGCAGCCCCCACCCTGCTGCCCCACACCGCATGGCCTGGTGCTTGGACCCCGTCCAGCCTGGAGCCAGGATAACAAGGCGGCTCCTCCGGGCATTTGAGCCAATTAAAAAGACAAATGACCACAGGCTTATCTTCCCTCCTCCCATGCCCCTCCCTTCCCACCCTGAAGTGGGGGCCTCTGCTCCAGGGAAGTGGGGTGGAGCCCCCCGGCTTGGACTGTGCTGAGCCTCCTCTGCAAAAACTGGGCCCCCCCCACTCCGCCCCCCAGCCCTGCCCCGGGGCCTTCCAAGGTCAGTGATGGATGGAGCGTCTCCAGCCTCCTCTTGGAGCTTTTGAGTGTTCCTGCGACCGGGGCTGGAAGGGAGGACAGTGGGAGGGACAGGAGTGGCTTGGGAGAATGCAGAGCAGAGAGGCCACAGGCTCAAAAGACTTTTTTTTGTGATGTTAAAAGCCTTGGAGTTTATTTTTACGTTCTGGCCTTGAGGGCTGGAGCTTAAACAGAAGGCTCTATTTGTGAGGGGCATTTAACTCATTTACCCACGGTTAGGGCCACCCGATCCCATGGCTTAGAGGAGGGCCGGCCGCCCAGGAAAGAGCGGGAACTTTGGGAGCAGAAAGCTCTGGGCTAAATCCAGCCTCCAGCCCCCAGGAGCTCTGGGACCAGAGCGCGGCCCAGTTTGTGAGATTCTCAGGGGGAGGCGGCAGGTGCGAAGTCGGCCCCGTGGGAGAGTGCCCGGCACAGCACTGGGCACAGAGGAGGCGCGTGGCTAATGTCCACCGATTCCCTTCCCCGTGTGGCAACCTCGAGACATCGATTCTAATTTCTCTACAGCTCACACCTTCACCCCCCACCAGAACGTATTTAAGGGCTCACAGGTTTCACCAACAGAAAGTTTGCCCTGACATCTAACTTTGTTTCCATCACTCCCAGGTGAACTCCTACTCATCCTTCAAAAGCAAGTTCAGCTGGCGCCTCTCGGGCTTTCACCCCCACCAGTCTCCCGGCCCCGCATCGCCCTTCCGCGCTTGCTCCGGTCCGTGCTTGCTCCGGTCCTTGTCATCGCCCGGCCAGCCAGTCCGAGGAGCGCCTTGGTAACCCGGATGACGGGGATGCCCCCCCCCCCCCGCCCTGCAGCACAGGTGCATTCCAGTTGGAGAAAACAGACGGTTTTAAAAGTTCTAAAAACTAAACTGAAGGCACGTGTGTGTCCGAGGCAGCAGACCCCATCTTTCCCCTCCCCGTGTTGTGAGAAATCGTGCGGTGCTGACAGACGGGCGCCTGGCAGATGTGAGTTCTCTCCCGGGGAGGGGTCGGTCTCCAGTATGCAGCATGGTGGAGGAAAAAGCGCCCATACCCGATGTCAGGAGGGTTGGTTGAAGTCAACTCGGCCTCCGGCAGGCTGTGTGATCTTGGGCACTTGTGCAGCGTCTAGGCATCGGCTTCCCTGAGAAATGAAAAGCTCCGGACCTTCCTCTCAGGGCTGTTGGGGGGATCGATGAGCTCCTGGGGGTGCAGAGGTCCCAGGTGCTGGAGGGCTTGCTCCACCCCCTCCACCCGGGGCAAGTCACCACCGCTGGCTGAGCCTCAGTTTGTCATCTGCAGGAGGGCAGCGTGAGCAAGTGAATCTTTCTCCCTCCAGTGCAGAGCAATGGGCAACGTGTGCGAGGCCACGCCGTGGACATCACGATGCAGATGGAATTTGCCACATGCTTGATAAATAGCCGCCGCCTGACAAAACAAACCCTTATTCCCAAATTAGCGATGTTGGCGGCACGAAACCAGCAGTTATAAAATGCTGCCAGCTGCCCCTGGTCCTGCAAACGTCCTTGTGACTTCCCAGGGTCCTAGACGGTCAGGCCCTCAGGAGCAGGGCTTTCTCAGGGTGGGCTGTTCCGCAGGACCACCTCTTTCCATGCACAACAAACTAGAACTTTCTGGCTGTCCCTGGGACATCTCTGTGCCCTTGAGGAGGTAGCTCGCCAGTGCAAGTTTAGTCTGAAATTCCATTCCGGGGCCTCCCCCTGCCCTGGAGCCCGAGACCTTGAAGATGCTGCGTGCTGTGTGGGCTGGGCGGGCGGAAGCACAGCTCCGGGGCGGTGGGAGACAGGCCCGCAGACCGTGAGTCCTGGATGGCTAGGGGTCAAGGTCAGAAAACATAAGCACAGAGCAGAGCTTCAGGATCCCTCTTCTGGCTGAAGCAGTTATTAGTGGTGATGAATTAAAACTCGCCTCTTCTGTGGTTCCTTCATCTCCCAACCTCACGTTGTTTTCTGAACACGAGGCACTCTCACATCCTTTGTCCTGGGATTCAGCAACACCTGGATGCGCCCAGGCCTTTGCCTACATGTCACCTGCATCTCTTAAGTGGGGGACCCTTGAGGTCATTCTGCACCAGCCCCTGGGCCCATAGCCTGCCCCGAGCTCCACAACCAGTGTGACCTGCTTGGGCTTTGTTAAGGGTTGAATTGTCCCCCCAAAATTCACATGTCAAAGCGCTAACCCCCAGTCCCCCAGAGTGTAACTGTATTTGGAGACAGGGCCTTTAAAGGGGTGATTAAGGTAAAAAAAAGGTCATTAGGGTCCAATCTAACCAGTGTCCTCATTAAAAGAGGAGATGAGGACAGAGATACAGAGGGACAACCATGTGAGGACACAGGGAGAAGACAGCCGTCTGTAAGCCACGGAGAGAGGCTGACCTGCCGACACCCTGACTCGGGACTTCCAGCTCCAGAGCTGTGAGGAAACAAACATCATGTTGAAGCCACCAGGAGACACAGGCTCATGCTGGCTTCAGTTCAAGCCCAGCAGCACGAATTGCCCGGCCACTGTCCTCCAGGCCCCCGGCTGGGTAACACGGACTCCACGGTGAATCCCTCAAGGGGCTCACAGTCAAACACAGGATCAGAGACGTTTGGGAGCGAATTCATTTGCACAGCGCTCGGAGGAGCACAGAGCCCAGGATGCTGAAGCACGGGGCGTGTCGGGGACACTGCTCAGAGCAGGTGAAATCAGAGCAAATTCTAAAGGGATGGAAAAGGCAGGACAGTCAGCCAAGCAGAGGAGAGGGGCGAGCGAGCCCGGGGCGCAGGGAGCCGAACCGACAGAGACACGGAGGGTGCAGCGGTGCGGCCGGGTACTGGGATGGGTGGTGGGAAACCACGGAACCTCTGTCTTAGTCTGCTTGTGCTGCTACAGCAGAATACCATACTCACGTGGTATTCACACGTAAATAATATTCAGCTGAATATTATTTGGAGCTGCTGTAGCAGCACAAGCAGACTAAGACAGAGGTTCCGTGGTTTCCCACCAGCACTTTCTGTCTGGAACAGCAGGTTCTAGGGCTCCGTCTACCCGCAGCTTTCACACGAGACCCCAGGGAACCAAGGCTCCATGGATGGGGTCACGTGAGCTCAGGTCAGAGGACCCAGGAAGTGAATGAAGGAGGACGGCGTTGTAGGCGAGACAGGCAAGGTTTGGTGAGGTCTAGAGTCAAGAAAGGCGAAGGCCAAGGACAAGGTGGAAAAATAGTCAACTGGTGACACAGAGCACAGGGCGAAGCACTTGCAGGACCTTGGAGAGCTCCACAGGAGGCTCTGTGAGGGACACTGGGTGACGGGGCTTTTAGTCCACGGGTCCCCAGGGTTGACACTTGGATCCACCTCTCGTGGGGCACTCTGGGATTTAAGGACCTCGTGCAGTCATGCTGGTTCCAAGCCTCTGGTTGTGAGGGACAGAGGGGTACGACTCTCTGAACACAGTTCCCCAAAGTAGTGCCGTTCTCAGCATTTTTAAGGTGTCCTGTTGACGTGACTGACCACTGTTAAAGCCACGATGAAGCACAAGACAGCAGTGGTCACAGGTGCTGCCTTAGCAGTGTTCCTGCTTCTCCCACCCCGCACGTGGCAGACCTCACGCCGGGCCCAGCTGGCCAAGCTCACCCGCTCCAGATGTCGCGCCACGGCTATGCCCGGGGAGAGGGGTGACCTCCAGCTGACCAAGAATCCCCACGCCTCTGCGGGCCATGCCAGCGCACCTCTGGGTGTCAGAATGAGCATGGAATTTGAAACCATTTAGTAGCAGAGCAAGTTACTTCCCTCCTTTGAGCCTCTATTTTTGTCACCTGTAAAGTGGGGGTAATAACGTCTTGCACGGTGATGTAAGGCTCGGTCACGGTACATAAAGGACCAGCTCAGAGCCGTCGGAACACCCACGTCTCGCCAACATAGAAGGGCCAGTGCAACTCTTTGTCACTGAAAGCCTCACGCCCTACGAGGGAGAGGAGCTAGGATGCTGGAATCAGAAAGGTCTGGATTCACACCCTGCCTCTGGCGCTCACCAACTCCATGGCTTGGGCAAGTCACAGAACCCCACCGAGCCTCAGTTTCCTCATCTGCAAAATGGAGAGCTGGTACCAAAGAGCCAAAGAACTACGGTGAATTGCATATGAGAAAACGTGTCCTTACTCGTAAGCTGGCTAAGTGAGCTGGACTGGTGAGGTGCACCAGGGATTGGCTGAGCTTGTGATGTGGGGGTGGCCCAGGACATCATGGTGGGGAGGCTGGGCAGAGAAGGATGGCACATCAGTCACAGTGTTTTCCAGGTCACTCAGCTGGTGAGTGCACCCTGGGGCGAGCACTCAAGCATTCTGTTTCCCAATCCAGTACTTTCCCCCCTCCATCGGCTCACATTCCCAGCCCTGGCGGTCGGCCTGATTTATCAAGGGGCTGGAGTGGATTTCTACCCGTTATGAAGTCAGGGTGCCCACACTGGCCATTTGGGGACCAGCCAACCAGAATTTGTGGTGAGGCCAGTTGCAGCCATGGTTAAGACTGCAATCGGGGATTCCTAAGTGCTCATCCATAACCATCCAGCCAGGCTGCCCCACACATGTGTGCTGGGGACGGCGTTGTTCTCAGTCTCCCTGCAATGGTGTCAACATGACACCAAGCTCCATCTCCAGTCAGGAATTCAGGAGCCTTTTGCCTGGACTCTGAACGGGTGCAGCCCGCCCTCACACTGCCAGGGAAAGGCTGTGATCTGTTCGTGAATCTGGCTGTGCCTCTACAACCAAACATAGCAGGTTGATCCTTAATCTGATTGTTTCTGAATCTGGTGCTATCCTTCCTGTTTGCAGAAATTCCCGTGTGGTCAATACTGGTCTCTGCTGCTCCAATGGAAACGGCCAAATGAACCTCAGCACCAGCTGGAATTTCAACGGTGGCCGATTCACACTGGCTTTTGGGCCTCTCATGTCATGGAATGTTAGAGCTGGAAACAGCCTTCGTGACTGTCCTGCCCAGTTCTTTCCTTTTACAAATGAGGAAGGTGAGGAACAGAGAGAGCCGCATTGCTGCAGGGCAGAGGTTTGCAACGTCATTTGTCCAAGAAATATTAAGCAGAGGCCTTGGCCAAGTGCTGGCCCCGAGACAAGGCGGCCACCGTAAACAGAACACGGCTGTCACAGCCACACTTAGGCTCTCCCTGTTCCCGCTCCAGGGCTATCTAAGTCCTGGGGGATACCTGCCCTTCCGTCCTGCTGTCTCACCCAGACTAGCAGCGAGGGAGTTGTCCTGGCATCTGGGATGAGGGGCAGGTCCCCTGGCCCCCCGAGACATTCCCTCCTGCTCCCCAGAAGCACTCAGGGGATCTGGCTCTAGGCAGCTGTTCCGTGTCTATCTGAAGAGCTGAAATTCTAATAAGGATGATTTATGGGTTTCTGAGCGAGGAGAAGGGGAGCCGCGCTCTCCCCTGACACAGAGCCTGGTCCCGGGGGTGCCGGGATGAGTAATGCTCTCTCGTGGGGCAAAGGGCTCTTGTCTGAGTTCAGGGATGATTTAGCCCCTCAGGGAGCTGGCGTTTCCCTCCAATAACTCACCCTCCCTGAGAAAGGGAGTGGCGTCCCCCAGCGTGTGGGCTCTGTGCCCACTGAGGCAGCCAGTCCCGTGGTTTGCCAGTCCATGGCTGGCAGGGTGGGGCCGGGGCCAGCAGGCATGCGGGGACCACACGCTGGGTCTGTCTGCTGACTGCCGGGGCAAAGCGGCTCCAGGCTGCTGAAGGGACAGACCAGGCTTAGACTGGGCCAGGCAGGACAGTAAATGAAAGATACAAGAGTATTTGGACTCAGGATGAAAAGAACTTTCTAAAGATCAGATTTGCCCCCTATGAAGAATGGACTGTTTCCTGATACAACTCAGTATCTTGAGCAAGAGATCTCCGCGGGGATCTCTCCCTCCCCAGCCTGAGGTGGGAGCGAGGTGGTAGGAAGGGGACGTCTGAGCAGGGCCTTCAGGGAACCCAGGGCTCTGCCTGTGCGTCCCAGCGTGTTCTCACTAGCTGTCACTTAACTGCTCTAGGCCTCAGTCTCCCTGTCTGTAAATTGGGGGTGATAATCACCTGCCCAAATCAAGTGCTCAGGGCAGAGCCTGGCTGGGGAGAAGGCTGAGAGCCTGAGCTCTGGTTAGCATCCTCATCCTTTCTCTCCTCTGCACTCTCCTTAGCAACTTCATCCTCTCTCTGCTCTGCACTCTCATTAGCATCCTCATCTCTGCAGGCTCAGAGCACTTGGTCCCCGCTCTTGCTGCACTTAGCAACATCCACCACGCATGACAGCGCTCGGATTCAGTCCGGCGACCTCCCCGCTCCCCACAAATTTTCTGTGATATGAGGGCGGAGGTCATGTTTTGCTCATCTCTGGATCTCGGGCAGCAGTGTAGGAAGCGCACAGTAAACGTCGAGCGAGCAGTGAGATATGAATGCGTGCACGGCGCTCTCTGACCGCAAACAACTCCCACAGCCACGCCAGGGAGAGGAAGGGCTGTGGGGGCCCCGCCAGTGAGGAAGGCCAGAGCCCACCCAGCCCCGTCCTGGGCTCAGACGCCAGTCAGCCGCCGGGCCTCCACGCGCAGCGGGGATAAGATGGAGCTGCTGCGGGCTGGCCCGGAGACAGCCTTGGGAGGAAGTGACTGTCCTGGGCCCTGGGGTGGGAAACCGGAGCCTCTGAAAAAATGAGAGTGGGAAATGGGAGTCAGGGAGCCAAGGGCAACGGCAGGTCTGCTAGGCTGCCTCTGCTTCTGTCTCTGGAGGAGGAAGAGCAGAGAATAAAGACAGGGGACCTCAGGCGCTTCCTGCCGCCTGCCAGGGCGGATCACGCCAGATAATGGCTGATAGCTGGAAACCAGGAGACAAGATAGGGGAGGCCAGCTCCAGACTGCAGGCCCCGGAGCCAGGGAGGAGGCCGGGGCTGCGGGAGACGGAGCCCGAGGAAGTGCTCGCGGAGGGCAGCGAGGGCAGCAGGCGGCGCCGTCCCACTGGGCTTCGCCGGGGCTCAGGCCTGGTGTGGACTCTGGGCGACCCCTGGGCCCAGGGAGACCCCGCGTTCTCCAGCAAGTCCCAGCGGAAAAGCAGGGGCTCTGGAGGGTGGGCTGTTAGGAGCCCAACTTCCTCCGTGGGTGTTTGTGGGCAGAATCAGACGCTACAGACTAAATGGCGGGTACGAGTGGGCGCTCAGCGACACAGCTGTCCCCTGGCCTGAACGCAGCTTCGGGCATGGCCCGGTTCCCCTGCAACCCCCGGGCGGCGGTGCCAGCATGGGCAGTGGTTCCCCATGGTCTTGCCAGCTGTGCGCGTGCCAGGCCCCTCCCTACCTCGGCTCCTGGGAAGAAGCCTGGCGCTGCCACCCACCCGGGGCCTGGCTCCGACCTGCTCGGCTGGAGGAGGCCATGCCACACACTGTAGACGGGTTTCCTCTCTGAGCCTCAGCTCCCTGCTGCCCGCTCCGCCCTCAGCGGTTCCCACCGTCTCTCCTGGCTGCGGACCCCGGAGGCTGAGAGGTGCGAAGGACAAACCCTTCGTTTTCTCAGTCCAAGGCGGCCTCCCTGCTTGGACTCAAACCTGTCACTTCTCCGGGGAACCCGCCTGAGATGCTCAGGGCACAGCCCGGCCTCCCCAGAACCACCGGCATTTGCACCCATTCATTCATGCACTCACACTCCGAGCAGTGCCGTTCCCAGCGGGCTGGGCCACGGGAATGCTGCGGGGACAGAGGGACAAGAAATGAACCAAGAGGCAGTGCACACATAAGGGCTCTTAAGGGTTCTGTGAAAGATAATAACTGGGAAGGGGCACTGAGGGAGGTGAGCTGTCAAGGAAGAATTTGTGGCTTCCCCATCTAAGTCGCTGGTTTCTTGAGTCAGTCATTATTTCACGTACAAAATTGCAGATCCCAAGGGAGAGAGGAGGGAAAGGTGAAGGACAAGGACAGAGGCGGAGGGACAAAGGAGAGAGGGGGCAGGGCTACCGGGAGGAGCTGGGCATTGTGTGCTAACACAGGGCTCTGATAACTAAGCAGAATTGTTTGCTCTGGGAAGGGAGAAGGGCTTCAACAACGTTGGTAAGAATTTTCCGAGAAACCCAGCCAGACCCTCTAACACCCTGACAGGCAGTCACTGAGACCACTGAAGCTTAAGGGACATAAGTGAGCAAAGGGACATCCCGGAAATGCTGCCTGAACCTCAGGGACCAGCCGAGGGAACGTGTGTTCCAAACCCGAAACTTGACAGGAAAGGAAATGTCACCCTTTCCAAAAAAAAAAAAAGTGGAAGTTCTGGAAAAACTGTGGGGCAGGTGGCCTGTGGTCCGTCTCCATGCCCTGTCCTCTGGGCGCTGGCCCTGGCCTCCCGGCACTTTCCGCCGGCACCTGGCACTCTCGGACGAGCGTGCGAATTATTCACGCTAAATTGTTCATGAATTTCTGTGTGGGCCCGGACGTATTTGCACCTTACGTTAGGACAGACGGAAGGCTCGTCGGTGAAACCTCACCCTCCCCATGGAGGAGAGCGGGGACCTCCAGAAGCCCTTGAGTCCCGCAGGCAGGAGAATTTACTTGGCTTAAAGCCGTCCCCGAAAAGCGCCATCTCCTCCGAGCCACAAGCGATATATCTGCCTCCCCTGTCACTCTCAGCCTTCAACCTTTGCAACTTGCAGAAGAGAGTCCTGCCAGGCTCTCATGCAGTCTGGAACTGGGGACCAGGTAGCCCACCCCTGTCCTGGGCTCTGGGCACCTCCGTCCAAGATCCCCAAGGACGGCCGCGCTCGTGAGCACCTGGCAGACCCTGACAAGGAAGATGGCACCGCGAACGCCAGGACCAAGCAGACGGACCTGCCCTGCTGTCTGAGCCTCTTTCTTCCCAGGAATGTGTGTTTCAGAGGCAAAGTCAAGTGCTTTATCTGCTGTCACTTGATGTCATGGAAAGAGGCCTGGATTTGGACCCAAAAGACCGAGGCTTGCGTTCTAGCTCTCTGTGAGCCCCTGCAGCTTCCTTAGCTATAGGTGGGTGTGAAGATTCCTCCCCAAGTGCCTCACAGGATCTGGCATGTCCGTGTGGACCCCCGCCCCTTGGGGGCCGTGCTGCTCATTACCGGGGGCTCAGCTTCCCAGCGGTGCCCAGTGGCCCCTCTGTGAGCCGAGGTGAGAGGTGCTGACCACTCAGCGGCCCCGGAGCTCTGCTGCCTTCTGTGCGGCATCAGCCTCTCACGCCTTGCGTAGAGCATTACCTGTCTGCAGGGTTTGTGTGTGTGTTAGATCAACAGTTTGACTCCTTGGGGAACGGCAGCGTGCAAAGCTTACAGTGTGCACTTATTTTCTTCTTAAAGCTGAGGCAAGAACTTGAGGCCAACAAGCTCACTTTCCCAGGCAGGCTGGCCTGGCCCTGGGGGGACCTCCTCTCTGCCCCAGCCCGCCAAAGAGGGGTGCCAGGAAGACAGCCTCAACACCCACTCTTACTCTGCTCTGCTCACCTGTCCCCCAAAGTCCACAGATTGTGATAGTAAAAATAGCTGCCATTTAATGAGTGCATACTATGTGCCAGGCACCAGGCTAAGCACCTTAATTATTTCGTTTCAGCCCTCGCTACAACCAACCTTTCCTAGCCTTGGAAAGCTTATGCCGTTCACCTGATCAGACCACAGCAGAGCCTACCCTTCCCAGAATGCTCCCGTCCTCTCTTAATCAGATTCCCCTGGGGGGGCTGTACAACAACCACCCCCTCCCACACGCACACACACACCCCTCCCTGTGCGCACACACACACCCCTCCCTGTGCACGCAGGGAGAGCACAGGCCAGATTCCTAGGACTTTCCTAGGAGTTGGGGGATGCAGATGAAGGCAGGTCTTGGGTTCTCTGTCTGCTCTCGGATGGAACCTTCCAGCTGCCGTTCACTTTAGCCCCTCACGTGCCCATCTGGCTGCTACTAAGAATAGTCTCCGGTGGAGTCTTCAGGGGCTGCAGGAGATTCAGAGAAGGAAACGGCGTGGCGTGGCCCTCCCCACCCAGAGCTCACCATCTTCCAGAAAGATAAGGAAAGTCTCCAAAATCTCACAGCCCAAAGGACAGTGAGACAAAAGCGCCCCACAGAGTCCCCACACCTTCCTCAGTATTTCAGCTCTAAGGGCGGCCGGCGGGGTTGAGACCAGGGCACCTACCCAGGGGCAGAGAGAAGGCCAGGAATCGTGGCTGGGAACCCACCCCACCGTGGCGCCCCCGCTGGCCCCGGCTGGAGGGAAGAAAGAGGTGAATTCTCATGAGAATTCTGATAAATGGGCTCCTCCACCCCACCCCCTCCCCCAATTAAAGCCAAGCTGTCCAAGCGGCAAGATGCAGAAACCACTTCTAAGCCAGGCATGACATCAACATTTCAGTGATAAGGGGTGGACAATGGGGTGTGAGACTAATAGAAAAACACCACTGGATAAGGCCGGCTCCTGATACCAGGCTGATGGGAAATACCATTGTCTGTCGCTGTCAGCTGAGTCCCAGGGCGACAGGGATTCCAGCGGCCACAGGCAGCAGCGGGGGAGGGGTGGTCCCATCGGGTCTGGGCACCGGCCCAGCGCCAGGGAGGGCAGGCTTGGGGGCTGTGCGGGGTGCAGGGGAGAGTGGGTGGGGAGGGCAGGGTGCAGAGGCCAGGGTTGGGGTGGAGATGGGGTGGGGGTGGGACCCGCACCGGCCTCTTCTCTCCATGCTGCTTGGACGGTGCTTGCTTGACTGTGTTACTAATAGCTCACATGTGTACTTGGCTCACTGATTTTCATAGCAGTTTTTAAAATTTTTTGTCCAAGTACAGTGTGCACATAGTTTTTGTATTTTAAATCAATTCATAGTGAAAGAACAACATTCAGCAACAACACCAGGCTGGTTTCCTGTCTCCCACCTCCCTCCCATCCCCTCCTCTGCCCAGCTCTGCTCCCCAGAGACACCCAAACGGTCACTTCCTAGCTGCTGCCTCTTGTATTTGCCTCTGTGCTTCTGCATGATATGCTTACGCGGTTGTGTCCAAAGTTAGATGGCGCCTAGCGGCTTCTTCACACGGCAAATGAGCGCTCAGCAACGTCACCCTGCCCTCCCCTTCACGCTTTCTCCCCCACCCTCCCAATACAATTATAATATTTGAGTAACATAATAATCAGTGGTTATTCTGAGAATAAAAATATTGCTGGAAGCCTGTTTCCTAGATGCTGTGTCCTCTGCTTTTTTTTTTTTTTATTTACTCCTTTGCCTTGCTGGAACATCTCCTTCCGTACCTTCCTGAGAAAGGCTATATTTTATATTTGGTAAGGTACTGAATTCTAGGTTGGAAATAATTTTTTTGTAGTATTTTAAAAAGATTGCTACCTTGTCTTCTAGCTTACATTCGGTTTTTGTGACGTCTGATACCATTCTGATCCCTGCGTCTTTGTGCCATCTTAGTTTTTCCCTGGGAGCTCTAAGGAACATCTCTCCAGCCCTGTTGGAGGGTCTCATGTGGCTATTACTTAACACGTGTCTTTTCATTCATTGTCCTGGACAGTCAATCTGAAAACTCATCTTCTTCAATTCCAGGAAAAATGCATTTATTATTTCTTAGCTAATTTCTGTCCTTTCCCATGTCTTCTTTATTTCCTTTCTAGAACTTCTACCAACTGGATATTAGACATCCTAGGTTGGTAATCTAAATGCCTCATCTTTTATCTCCTATTTTCTATTTCTTTGTCTTTTTGTTCAACTTTTGAGGAGATTTCTTCAACTTGATGTTCAGACACTCCTGTAAAGCCCCTTTTTTCCCTGCTTTATTTTACTTCCCACAGCTCTTCCTCGTTCTCTGATTATTGCTTTTTGATAGCCTCCCAGTCTCCTCTCATTCAGGCAACAGCTTTTCATTTAAAATGTATTAATTATAGAGGGAAGAAGGGTGGGCGAAAAAAATATAATAATCATATATATTATAATTGATTAACTTTCTTCTGCTTCTCCCCATGTGCGTTACTTCCCACCCCTCTGTGGGGCACTTTCCATCCTTCCCTCCGCTTCTCCGTTGATGGAGGAGCAGACAGAGCACAACGGCGTAAAGACGTCTACCATAAATTGCACAAATGGCACAAATGAGAGCCTTGGGCATCTTATTCCTATTTTTTAAGGAAAGAAATTGAAGAGAATTTTTATGTAACTAAATCTGTAAAGTAAAGCCAGATGGTCCTCATGGTGATATAAGTGACTGTCATCACCCCACACTTCCACACGTGGACATGTATGTGCTGTCCCATGCAAGCCTACCGTGGGCCTTTGCATGGCATTTCTTGGAAGAACTTGCTGCACTTTTGCCTGGTGGGGCTGCCCAGCTGCCAACAGGCCACCTCTGGCCACTTCCCCAACGTCTTTGTCTGTTCAGCAGTGCTCGTTAACTCCATTATTCCTATTCCATTAGCACATTTTCCTTCCTTATGTTACCCAACCAAACAGCAAACAGAAATGAAAGTGCCGATGCCAGGTGATAAGAAAGGTTAGGGCTCAGGCACTTAATTCAGTTGAGACAAGAAGCCACAAGAGTCCCCACGGGCTTCCAGCTGGAGCGTGAACGTGGCTGGTGGGTTGTGTTCCATGTGAAGGAGAATCTGAGAACACACACAGTTGGAGGACAAGCACAAAATGCTGAAAATATATCGTTGAACATCGTGTTAAGAATAAGTTGTCATTGCAGTGTTTTTAGTATTTTCTAGTTCTCGGGGAATATAATCCCCTTTCAATATATAAATCTCTTGCCTAGTTTGGCACATTCATTTTAAACTGTCTGTAGTTAGGTTTGTTTTTTTTTTTAACTTGACTAATTTGGAGGGAGAAAGCGGGTGAGACCACCAGGTTGCCGGTCTCCTCCGTGCCCGACAGTGAAGCCAGGACCAGCCTCTGCCCAGAAAGATCTGCAGAGAGAGCGGCTGCCGGCGTGGAAAGGCCACGGGACCCCCCAGTGCTTATGTGCCAGGTCTGGCCGCTCCTCGAGGTCCCTGGGCCGTGTGCTGCCCTCGGAGAACGGCTGCAGTGCCGCCTCGGGAGAGGGGGCTTCCCTCGCTGGCACCACCGCCTGCCTGGACCCCCGGGTGCCCCGTTCCCCAAGTCTGCCGGGGAATCTGGGTGCGGTGAGGCCCGTGCGGGAAAGGCAGCCCAGCCTCTCCCTTCCCTGCCTCCTGTCCTCGGCTCCCGCAGGCTCGGGGAAGACAGAGGGGTCACGGGCCTCCGGTGATGTTGACAAGACGCCCACACCATTCTGCCTGTGTTCCGCAGGCCACTCAAGCCAAAAGCCCCTGAGCCATTCTCGGCCCCTCACGCCTCAGGATTGATCTCTATCCTGTCAATTTTGCACCCAAAATCCCCAGGAAGGATGAACCCCTCCTTCCTCTGCTTCTGCAGCACTTGAAAATTATCTGTTCTCCCCGGACGTAACCTGTGCTGTAAAAATCACTCTCGTCCGTCTTCTTCATGGCAATGGAGAAACGGTGTCTTCTGTCCGTCCATCTTCAGGTGCTGATCAGCCTTGGCACACAGCTGGCACTTAATAAATACCTATTGCATTTGTTTAATTAGGCTGAAAATACGTAGCACCTGACCACATGTGGTTTACTGTCAAAGCAGTGCTTACAGAACTTCTGTGGAGTGAAAGAGAGGCTGTGTCCCTAAGCACCGTGACAGTCGTCTGCAGCCAGAGCCAGCACAGACACTCTGGGACAGAAACCTGGGCACGCAGAGGAACAATGGAGCCAAAGAGGGTTGGTGACATCCTTTCTCTAGGACCCCTCCTTTCTCTGTGTTGAGAAAGGCATGGGGTGGGGGCACTTCAGTCCAGGGAATGAAGGCTCTGGAGCTCCGCAGGGTGGGGGTGAGTCTGCATGAGCAGGGGTCGGCAAGCGGGGAGTCAGGGGCAGCAGAGGGACAGAGACACACCTGGCCCAGGAGGCCCCAGAGCGGCAGCCAGCCGTGGAGGGACCCTGATCCCGGGAAGTGTTCATTCCAGGTGGCCTGGGGAGGCAGGGCCGGCTGCGAGGGATGCGGAAGGGGAGAGGAAGGGTGGCAGGAGGAAGTCCTGGAGCTGGCAGCCAGCGGGGGCTGCAGAGTGACCCCTGGGACCGAGGGTGGAAGAGGGCCGAGGGCGCCTTTAATGACCACAGGTGTTGGAGTAGAAAATTTTCCATGAAAAGGGGGCTGTTCCACATGATTAAAATAACCACTCGGCCCTCTTGGCAGGCTCAGGCCCTGTTTTTTTCACACTTTGCAGTGTGTCCTTCAACTCCCTTCGGAGGCTGTGCAGAGGATGGACAGCAGAAGAAATTCCTTTTCTGTTCACACAGCTAATAAGGAGCGGGTGGGAGAGCGGGGTCCCGGCGGTGGGGAGGGGAGGCGGGGGCCGGGGGGCTGGGAGGCTGCAGAGGCTGAACGAGCAGGCCCGGCTGGGGTGGGGGGTGGGGTTGGCCCTGAGACACCACCAGGTGGGGGCTGCAAAGAGAGAGTGAGGGGCCCCCGGGGGCCTTCCCGCTGGGGTCCATCCAGGCCTGTGAATCTGAGAGGTGAACTGAACGGGTCAGTGTGTCTGGGAAGGCTGGGGGTCTCCTCTCAATGAGCGGGTGACGTGCCACCCCCCAGGGTGGGCTGGAGCCACCCCAAGCGGCAGCCTGGCAGCACGCGACGAGCTCGTTTCTCGCCGTCTGGACAGGCCGTGGGGAGCGCTGCCCCCCTGCTGTATAAAGGGCACGGTGAGGATCCAGGAAGGCGCGCACAGCAAACACGTGGCACGGGAGCGACAGCCAGCGTCACTGCTGGTGACGGCAGTGACCTCTCAGCCCCGTTCACCCGAGATCTCCAGGGTTCCCGGCCAGTCTTGTCCCCGCTGACGTCCTAGCTGCCCTTGGGTTTGCTGTGACGCTTTCAGCCTGGACCAGGCATCCGATACAACCTCTTCCTCTTGCCCACGGAAGGTCCACGTAGGCCCCAGGGCTGTGTGTGGAAGGTTACCCGGCCCCACTGAGGCAGAGTGGGCACTGTGGCTGCTGTGACATCGTTACGATCACGTAAACGCTGACCGTGGCCGAGCTCCCCATGAAACGCCCTCTGCCCTGCTGCACGTTCCTCTCCACCCTGGCAGGGTGCTGCGTCCTTGCCCAGGCTGCCCGCTGCCTGGGTCATTCTCCCCCACCAGGCCCCCCTCCCCCGGGGTTCCCAGACCCCGTTAGGGATGTCACAGTGCCTGGCTTTGACCCCGGTGGCCCTCCCTAACCATCTCAGGCCTCACTCACCCTCTCCCTTTGAACAACACCCTCCAGACTGCTGGTGTCAAGGTGCACGCTGAGCATCACCTACCTCAGACTCCCCTGAGAAACCTGTTAGAAATGGGGATTCCTGAACCCGTGTACCATTCTGAATTAGGATACCCTAGAGGGGCCAGGGAATCTGCATTTGCAATCATTTCTACAGGGGAATCTCAGTAGACGCACTGATCTGTCCGTACCACGTGGTCACCTGCCGTCCCTCCTGGTCTGTGCCCGTGGGCGGGACTGAAGAGCATGACAGTGCCCGTCAGTGCCCGGAGCTCGGCAGAGTCAATGTGATCATCGATCGCAGCTACGTAGGTAGATACGGATGGGTGGATGGGTGGGTGGATTAGGTGGACAGGTGGATGGGTGGGTAGGTAGTTACACGGATGGATAGAAGCACAGGCAAGCAAACCTCGTCACAGTAGTTTTGGTCACAGTTCTGGTGTCTCATGGAACTGAAGTGTGGGGAGCAGAGAAAGTTCTCACGAGAGACCAGAGCCTGGATCTACAAAGCTGTTGGGAGCACAGGCAAGAAGGGTATGCCTGGACTCTGCAACCTGGCAGGACAGCGTTCAAGTCCGCCACTCACTGGCTGTGTCTATTGGGCTGTTACTTAACCTCGCTACGCCCGGTCTCCCCTGTAAAGGGATCACAGCGTGCCTACCTCCCGGGGCGCACTGAGGGCTCACGCAGACCATTCCTGCAGGAAGAGAACCCTCGGGCCGCGCGCTCCCACAGCCAGTTGTGTCCCCTCAGTGGCAAATGCCCAGAGACAGAGCTGCGTCTTCTCCCAGAGGACAGAGTCTGCAGGGCCCATCCCAACCCCAGTCACCTCCAGTCAAACACAGGAGCCGTTGCATTGCCTTGCCCCCACGGGAAGAGAAACAGTTTTCAGAGAGGACAGTGGGGGTGAAGACAGGCTGTGAAAACACTGCCAGGGATCTACTGAGACGCCCCAGAAATAATCCTTGCCCTAAGTCCATGGTTGCCAGGCCTCTTCCAGAACCTTCCCCCTCCATGCTGCACTGGGACTGAGCTGTGGTTCTGCTGTCTCTACCCCTGGATCTGTCCCCTGTCCTCACCAGCCCACTGCACCAGTGTGATCCTCCCAAAGCCACTGGTGTGCTCCCCATGGGGAGTGACCCCAAAGTCCAAGCCCTACCCTCAAAGTGCTCACGATCTAGTTGGTGACATCAAAGCAACACACAAGCAGACTGGAGGCCTGTCCGTGCTGAGCTGGGAGCCTGACTTTGGGGGCAGCAGGAACCCGGAGGAGGGAGAGCCCCATGTGGGCTGGAGTGCTCAGGGGAGGCTTCCTGAAGAAGGAGGAACTAGGGCAGCAGCTTGCAGGCTGCTGGGGTTGGGAAGAACATTCTGGCAGGCACCGGAGGGCTGGAGACAGCCCTGCTGATAAGCTGCCCGGGTGGGAGCAGTTGCAGGAAGAGTGGGAGAGACCAGAGAGGCAGGTGCTGCAGTCATGGGGGCCCAGCCGGCCAAGTCTGGACTTTTGGACCACGCGCTGGAGGTCGGGGGAGCCGGGGCCTCCCTCCGCCCAGCTGCAGCGAGCCGGCCGGGCCTCCCGGAGGTCCCGGGGCTGCCTCATTGATTGGCCTGTGAAAGGCCACTTGGCCAGCTGGTTGCTGAGAGACGGCCCCAGAGGCCAGGGCTGGGATTAGCGAGTGGCCCTGTTTGCTCTTCTTGCCGGGAGGAGGGAGGACTTTGGTCTCAGCTTATCAATCGCCCCCAGTTTGAAAGCCCAGGAATGCAGCCTTGGGCAAATGTGCAGGTTCACAGGACACCCATTAATCAAACAGCTCCCTTCCCTCCACCCCTGATAGCCCGACCCCCGCTTCACACACACACACACACCCATTCCCATCACACTCTTATATGGTCTTTGGAAGGTTCCAGAAAAGAGTAGTCCACCATATCTGGCCAGGCGGTGGAGGTGTTTCAGGAGGGCAGGCCAGTTCTGACACTGTGTCTTTCCCCAGGTTGGCCAAGTGGGTCCACCAGAGGCGGCCTGAGGTTCCACTGGGGCTTCTGGAAGGTGGGCGGAGCCAGCCCCAACCCCTCTCTGTTCCGTACAACCAGCAACACATTGTTCCCTCAGGTGAAAGAAAAATATCCCAGGCAGTAGCTTCTGCAGGAAACTTTTTTTAAATATAAAATTCTTCTTTCAAACTTTTTAGAATGAAAGAGGGCATTATCTTTTTCTATATATAGTAGATAGAACTAAGATTGAAAGTCACATGTCAACCCAGAGGCCAAACCTCGAGGCTCCCAAACCAGGGGTCCTGCTCTAAAGGGAAAAGGGGTGGGGGGAAGCCCTGAATCTACAAAAGTTGAATTTCATAAGAAAAAGTGTAAAGAATAATAATAATAACGAGGATTCCTGTTGGTAGGTGCTAGGCACCAACTGCCACATTCCACAGCGGGGCACGTGGCCTGGCAACAGCCAGTGTGGGGAAGGTTCCGGGTCTTCAGCAGATGGTGCAGGTGTCGTGGGAGCTGCCTGTGGTCTGTGGCTGCAGGTCGCCAATGTCAACCTTGGGAGCAGAGAAGACAAGACTAGGAGGAGGAAGACAAAGCTCTGGAATATTCCACAGTGCTCAGACTTTACCAAAAATGCTGCGATCAATCCATCCCAAGCTCCATACGTGAACTTGTCCTAAATGGGAAACAAGCCCAGTCAAAGAGGGAGAGCTGACCCACCCAGGAGGGGGCATCAAGGCTGTGTCAGCGAGTGTCCATCCACATCAACTCTGCAGCTGCATGTCTAGAGGAGACTCGTCGGTCCCCACGCTGTGGCCACTGCCCCGTGGACTCTGCCACGCCACTGCATGGCCCCGAAACTGCTGCTCCACCTCACAGCCAGGTGGGCCCGCTAAGGCTCACACCTGAGCCTGCATGCCTGCAGCTGCCTGCAACCGACACAGGGCAGGGTGCTGTGCTCTGCCCCTGCCCCCGACCTGGGTCACCCGTGCGTGTCTTCTGCAGCGGCTGTGGCCCTCGCCCTACTCAGCACCCTGGCTGGGGCCTGCTGTCAGCCTCCTCCCCTGGACCACTGGCTGCTTGTGGCCAACCACGTGTCTGTCCCGGCTCCCAGCACCAGGCCTGGTGCCCTACCAATATTTGCTGAAGGTACGAACACCTGCTGTGTTCAAACATCTGAAGGGCTGTCACGTGGAGGGGACTCTGTGTGGATGACATGACCTCCATGGGCCTTCTAGCTCCAGGACTCTGTGGGGTGGTTCCACTCTTGGACCCTGTCCACCTGCACACCCCAGTGATGCTGCAGTCGGGGCCACCAGGCTGGGCCCCCGTGGTGGGGAGCAAGATGCACCCCCAACTAGGATGGGCCTTGGGAGATCTGTCACCCCTCTGGAGAGGCGAGCTTGGGGCCTACGGAGAGGCAATGAGGTTGGCATTTGACCCTCAGCCTGCGGCTCCCGGGGGAGAGCTGGACTCTTCCCCAGCCTCACCTTGCAGGGCCAGTGCTGTACCCTCAGCCTCCTCTGAAGACCTGTGTTTCCTGCCAGAGCACGCAGGCCCAGAGCCCTGCAGCCCTGCAGCCCAACCGCGATGGGGGTCATTGACATCCCAGCCGGCCCAGGTGCAGCAGGGAGGAGAGGGACCCAGCTCAGCTCCTTGGCCGCAGCTGGGCTGTCCTCTCGCACCAGCAAGGTCACTGTTATCTGCTGCGCGAGCGCCTGCAGAGCCTGGCCGCCCTCCAAATATGTGGAGGGAGTTTAACCTACCCCAGGACTAAACGGCCTCCCACGCCTGACATTCTCCAAGTGCTGCAAACTCCAGGCAAGGACAAGAAAGGAAGGCCCTTGGAAGCCCTTCTACAGCCACAGGCTGTCAATGTTACCTCTGTGTGTGTGTGCATATGTGTATATCAGTGTGTGTCAATGTGTGCACACACATGTGCATGCATGTGCATGCATGTGTCAGCATGTGTACGTGTGTGTGTGTGTGTCCATGATGTGTGTGTATTGGGAAAGGTGTAGAGAAGCTATTGACTTCCATCGTGAGACTAACTTTACAGAAGCATTTTGTTCAGAACCTCCCTCCAAGGCCGGGAAGACGGAGAAAATGGCTCCGAATCTCAGAATCCACCTGCAATCCCAACAGCGCCTTTGAAATCTTTAAATATGAACGATCTTCCTATGAGTGATGGCGCTCACATCCAGGCCGCAAGGCTGGGGTGGTCCTCTTCTCACCCTCTTCCCCACACCCTGCTAATCACGGGTCCCACCAGGTCTACGTGGGGTCCGTCTGGGCCCCTCCTCTCTCACCCTGCCCCACCCGAGCCAGCACCCTCCGCATCCCCCACCAACGCTGCTCCAGCCTCCACCCGGTCGCTCAGCCTGTACGTCCCCCCACACCACTAGCATGAGCTCCTGGCGTGCAGACCTGACCACGCCGTGCCCTTCTTTGACTCTCAGTGAGCCCCCGTCACGCACGAAGTCCAGTCCAGGCTCTCTAGTGGAACACAGCCACTACTCCACGGCACGGCCGCTACGTCCTTCTCCCACGTCCCCTTCCTACTTTCTACCCCACGCCTTGGGAATCGCCAGCTGCTTGCTGTGCCCTAACACCAGCATGCTCTTCCCGGCCCAGATGCCTGTACCTGGGCAGCTTCCTCGGTCTGGAAAGCCAGAGTGGGACAGTTCGTTGGGCGGGTGGGAGGGGGTCGAATGCCTGAGACGTGACTGTGAGAATGAAGGAAAACTGGAAAACTGCACTTGGGGATGGCCAAGACCATGTATTTCCAGAATCCACTTCCACAAAGAGCAACTCAAGAATCAGAACCTGGGTGTGGACTATGCTAGAAATTCATGAGCCAAAATCAAAGGAGGGCGGGGGCAGCTTGCGGGGACGCCAGACCAGGAGCCTGGGGTGGGGACTTGGGGGCAGCTCCACGCTGCACCCACACTGTGGCCTCCCCGGCCCGTGGCCTGCGTGACACCCACTCAGTTAGGATCACAGGTACAAAAGCCAATGAATCCTACAAGCTGAGAGGGGTCACGCTGGAGTGCGTGTGTGCACACGTGTGCTGGTGAGTGTTTGTCACGGTGTCAGGCACAGCACACTAGAGGGAGAGGAGAGCACGCTAATGTTAGCGCAAACTGACAGCTGACAGCCTAGGGGTGAGAGAGTGAACCTTCGAGAAACAGACCGACGTGGAAATGCAGCTTAGGGGCCAAGAGCTTCACACTCCTCAGCGGTCACGGAGGCATCACTGTGCTACCCGTTACCATCGCGAATAAGTTATAATGTTCTCTATTCAGGGAGCCAGGGAACTATGTCCCAGCTTTTGAGTCATCAAACATTATTAACGTTTTTTAAAGTTTTGTTTTCAAAGAGTGTCGTTTATCAGACCATTAATGTTACAAATGTCTCATGTACGAACAAATGCCACATAACTGAGGGTGACTGTATAGAACAGCCTGAACAAAGTTATTCCCGGGGCCAACCAAAGCTTTCAAAAAACAATTTTTTTCCTAAATTTTGAAAAGTCAGCAATTCTTAGTTCCCCAGAAAACCAGGGAATGCATGAAGAAACACTCCTTATTATTGTCAAAAATTAGTAATGACTATTTAAGTCCCTAAAAGTGTAGTCAGTATTGAAAAGAGCCCAGTAAAAGAGACATTTGAAAACTAACTTCCCCCGTTCCTAGGGGGACAGGGTGGTGTTGCATAAATGGCTGTCAGGGTCCACACCGTGGGAGGGACGGGTGGTTAAGAGGGTCAGTGTGAGCCGGGCAGGACTTGACAGTGGCCCCTGCTGAGTCCGGCCCTCCTCCTTCATAGCAGCCCTTCAGACACCCCAAGTCCAGAGTTGTATCTCCTCAGAATCTTCTACCAAAAATTCTTCAGCCATCTGTCACCCAACCTAGCTGTGTGTCCCCTTCCTATCCTGACAGTTATCCAACAGAAATATTACCCCGTGTCTTGGCAATTGGCAGTGGAGGTATTTGTAGACACTTGAAAAAACTGGATTTTTCCAACGTAATGATTATTGTCACGTGGCCCCAGCTGGGAAAGGTGAGCTGGTCTCAGGATTTCCACACCAAGTGACGTGAGCCCTGGGGGAAAATGAACACACCAGTGACAGGAAACGATACAAATGGTTCAAGTGCTCACAGTGAAAGGGCTCTCAGAGACCAATTTGTCCCAACATTCTTGTATTCTAGGCAGGAAACATGAGTTCCAGAGATGGGAAGAGATTTGCCATGGACACAAGTTGTGAGATGAAGCCAGGGCTGCTCCCTGAGTCCCTGTCCTCTCGCTCACATCACACCCAGGCTTCTCACAAGATTGTGTGAGTTTATACGATCAAATTGGATCCCTCCAGATATTTGTCCCAGCTCCTCCTTCATGGGACAAACAGGCCTGTTTCCTCATCTGTAATGTGAGGATAACGACCCTGATGTCACATGGCTGTGGCAAGGGCCAAAGGAAGGATTATGTCATCATCACCATCATTACTGTCACTGTCATTGTTAGACTAACTTCATGGAGTGGAAGAGATGCAAGGTCACACGCAACAGCATCATGCATGTATTGAACAACGGAGCATCTTCCGTACTCAAGTCACTAAGGGTAGCAGTGAGCAACTCAAAGACACTGTCCACCTGTTCCCCTTCAGGTACTCCAATTATATGTATATTAGGCCGCTTGACGTTAACCCACAGCTCACTAATATTCTGTTGGGGTTGTTTATTTTATTTTTTTCAGTCTTTTTCTCTGTGTTTCATTTTATATAGTTTCTATTGCTATTTCTTCAAGTGCACCAATATTTTCTTCTACAATGTCAAGACTGCTGTTAATCTCACCCAAACTAGTTGCTATCTCAGATATTGTTTGTTGGCTTGTTTTCCCATCTTGAGAAGTTCTATTTGGGGTCTTTTTATATCTTCCATATCTCTATTTAAAATGTTCATGCTTCTCTTTGTCTTCTTGAACGTATAGAAAACACTGATAGTAATTGTTTTAATGTCCTTGTTTACCAATTCTATCGTCTGTATCATTTTCTGTTTCTCTTGGTTGGTAGTTCTCATCATGATGGGTCATATTTCCTGCTTCTTTGTGTGCTTGGCAAGGTCTATTTGACTGCTAATACACAGTGAATTTTGCCTTCTTGGGTGCTGGATATTTTTATATATTCTTTGTTCTTGAGTTTTTATTCTGGGATCCAGTTAAGCTACTTAGAAACCCTTTATTCCTTTCAAGACTTGCCTGAGATTTGTTAGTTGGGACTGAAGCAGCTTAAGCCTAGGGCTGATTAGACGTATGGCTACTAAGTTAAGTGAGTGTAGTTAAGGCCACCACTTTCTGAGTACTTTACCTATGCCCCATGTCTTGCAAGGTTTTCCCACTATTCCTGATAGGTGTGAGCTCTGGGAATTGTTATGCCCGTTTCTTCAAGGGCTTCTTTCCCCGGGCTCCAGGAATTTCCTTGCAAATGCATCCATCAGTTCTGTGTTGAATACCCATTGCAGGTTTCCAGAGTTCCCTCTGTTTGCTCTCGCCAAAGGTCCTCCTGCTGTGGCCTCCCCAGACTCCCAGCTCCACCGCCTTGCAACCACCAGCCCCCACCCTGGCTCCCCTTCCTGTGCTGCAGCCTGGGGACTCCCCAGGCAGTGATGGCGTCAGTGATAAGTCTCAACTCACTTGTTTCGCTTCCCTCAGGGATCCCTGTTCTGTGCTGCCTGCTATTTCTTGTCTAAAAACCATCGTTCCACATATTGTGTCCTGGTTTTTAACTGTCTAAGGCGAGGGTGCATATGGTCTCTGTCGCTGGAAGTGGAAGTCAATCCTGCTTAGACTTTTAGAGCAGAGAGTCATTCTTCCTCGCTGGGCTTGAACCTCAGAGTACCCAGGGATCAGCGTGGCCATTTTGCCTCTTCAAGGAGCCTGAGCCCAAAGCCACACAGCAGAATGCAGAGCCAGGAGATGGAAAGAAACCGGGTCCCGGCAGCAACATCGCTTGGGCCCTGGATCAAGCTAGTCCACTAGACTCAGCCATGTGAGACAGAAAAAAATCCCTTTGCTCAGGCCAGCTGGGGTCAGGGTTTTCTAACATTTGCAAGTGAACGAGTCTCAAGTGATTAGCTTCGCTATTTAAAGTGCGTATGAATAATAGCATGTGTTGTTCAGAGCTGGGGCAAAGGTTAGAAACATTTTTAAATACATATGAATAGCAGCATGTGTCCACAGAGCTGGGGCAAAGGTTGGAGAAAACAATCTGTGTTTTCTCTAGCATTTACTGTACACAGTAGGTGCTCCGTAAATGCTGTCTCCCTGTCCTGTCCTGAGACATCTGCTGCCTGATCGGGGGCTTCAAAGCTGATCCCATTCTCTCTCCTGCCACCTCTCACCCTCCCCTTTCTTTTTGGTTAAGTAGCAAGTCTGGTCCTCAGGTTCTCTCCGAGCAGAGTCCAGGGCTTTACACTCAATATCCTGCCGCCTCTGATTGCAGCTTTAAGAGGTGTAACATTTGATAAGCTCCATTTAGCCCGGCTGCGCTGCATTGTTTAAATTATTCAAAGACAGATTGCTCCCTCCCCCACCCCAAGGATTTCTGCTCTGCTGAGCCTACCGGCGGCAAGTCACCAGGAAACACGGAAGGGAACCAGCAGGGCCGTTCTCACCGTATGGGTGGAAATCAGTTCCAGCCCTTGTTCTGCACCCATCACACCCCATTATTCCTTGCTAATTGCAAGCCTGGTATGCGGGTTAACTCTTTGAGAACAATGCTGGCTTTGATTGCTAAGGGGGCTCAGTGCTGCCCCCCTCCCTTCTCCCACCGTCCTCAGCTGACTCTGCCTGTCTGGGATTCCAAGGGTCTCACTTTGGGGAAGAAGAGTCTAAGGTGGGAAGAAACCTGAAAATGTGAAGTGGAGCCTGCTCCTGAGGGGTTCTGATTGGGGGTCCCAGCCGAGACCAGGGCAGATGGCCCAGACCAGCTGCACTGTGAACCCACCTGCACCCCTGCCCCAGCCGGAGCTCCAACTCAGGCCAAACTCCCTCCCCTTGGCCCGAAACAAGGCTGGGGAGGACTCAGCCATTGCCCGTGGACGTGGTCTCACTCCTCCTCCTCCTGAGCCGTTTGCTTAAAAATACACTGAATAAACACAACAGTCATGAGGCACTTTTAATGAGGAAATATTATTTTGGGGACTTGTTTTTTTCATCTGCAGAATCTATTGGCCAGGATTTGCCAGATATTCACTTAGAACAAATAAAAATCAGGGCAAGAGAGCCCAGATGGGCCACAGAGCCTAAAATGTTCACTATCTGATCTTTTACAGAAAAAGGGTGCTGAGCCCTCCCCGAGAACCTGAATTTAGAGAGACAGGTGACATGACAATGTGTGAGTCTGCCTTGAATTGGATCCTAGACCAGAAAAAGGACACTCATGGAACAACTGGCAAAATCTGAATGAACCCTGCAAACTATTAACAGACAATGAGATAAGGCGTGTGGAGATCAATTTCCCGAGTTGGATCATTAGACTGTGGTTCTGAGATGTTAACGGTTGGGGAATCTGGGTACGTGGGGAGTCTTTGTACTATTTTTGCAACTTTTTGGAAAGTTTGAAATTATTTTGAGAAAAAAATCTTTTAAAAATGGTCGTAAGGAGATGGAGACACCTGATCCCCAGGACTCCAGGAGCCAGGAAGGTGGCTCCCCGGTGGGGAGGGGACCTAAAGGGAAGCCCCCGGAGCAGATGCGGCCACTCCCCAGGGGGCCGGCACTCCAGGGAACACAGGTCTTTGCAGACATGGAGTGAGGGGAACGGGGGTCAAGAAGGCAGAAGGATGCACGTGAAGAATCCCTCCCATAAACCCAAAGCTGCAGGGAATCTACTCACCCTAAGACATACAAGTGTGATTCGACTTCTGGTTGAAGATGTGAAGGGCCCAAAGTCGTGCCAGCTGGCAGCGCTGACCGGAGCTGGTGCACCTGGATGCAGGGGTCGAGGCCACAAGGGAGTGAGGCCCGCCCCTCAGGGGCTTGCCCAGGCAATGCCACGGGGTTGGGGTCAAGTGCACCCAAGCTGCCAACGGCAGAGAGGCTCCAAGTGCTGGGCTACCTCTCACGCACTGCAGAACACGAAATATGCGTTGCTTCCTTGCAAGGGAGGTTACCCCATCTGTTCCCCTGAGAACACGCAGCCCAGACCGCTGTTGGGTCACCAGCAGTCACCCCATCGGGACCCAGTGATGTCCTGGTCACACAGCCTCCGCCTGTGCCATTTGGAGCTCCCACAAGCAGGAGGGCATGTTTAGGATTTAGGCGGAGATAGCAGATTGCTCAGGGAGGGGCATGACAAAGCCACAATGCTTCCAACTCCGCCTGGGAAACTCTGGAGAGATTTGCAAAGCACTCCAAGAAACCTGACCAAAAGACACTGTGTGCTGGGGGTTAATGTTTTTATTAATTAATTGTGTTTGCAGCTTCTTGAGAATATTGCATACCCGCGGGCAGCACCCGCCCCAGCCCCCCAGGAACAGCCCCGACCCTGGGCTCCATTCGTCAGCACGACTGCACCCAGGGATGGCCTCCTGGCCCCATCCGTCAAACGGCCCACTGTCTGCAGACGTCCTGGGATTTGTTGTATTTGGGATTAAACGGGGGAGGGAGTAAAATTAACGGGGTTTCTATAAATACAACTTCTCTGGTTCTTGTTAAAACTCTGGGGGGGTCACAGGAAATCTCTGGTTTCAAACAACTCCATGTACAGTGATCCTGTTTACTTGAAATGTCTAGCCAAGACCTAGCTTTGCCACATTAATACTAAATAAATAATTTCCACAGAAGCTATTTTATGGCCCTCTTTGCCAAAAATTTCGAGAAGAGGGGCCAGCACAGAAGCCTCACATGCATGTTTCATATAAAAGCCACAGGATCAGTGGGAACTGGCTTCCTTATTTTTTTTTTTTTAAGCTGCTTCATGACAGATAAAACTCAGCTGGCAAACCAATGACCCATCGGGGCTCCCGTACTGGTTACCGCCAAAGAGCTTCACAGTCATCCTCTTCCTTTTTAAACCAGCTCTTGGAGAAGGGTCTAATCAACGTACTCACCTGAGATGCGAATGGCTGGTAGGTAGGGTGGCCCAAATTTTGCACCTAAAAATACAGGCTACCCAGTTGAATTTGCATTTCAGACAATGAATAATTTTCAGTATAATATGTCCTGTGTGATACTTGAAACATAACTTACGCTAATTTATTATGTGCTATTTGTCTGAAATTCAAGTTTAATGGACATCCTGCATTTGATCAGGCAACCCCAGTGGTAAGGCCCAATATTCTACCTTTCCGAGGGAATGTGATTTTTAACAGTGGACAACAGCAGACAGTGACATGGTTGGAAGGGAGGATTTGGGGGCCTGTCCTAGTTCCCCAGGTGAGAGGAACTTCCTTGCCCAAGATTTTTCTTCGTATCGGAGAGGGTAGGTTTTCCGGCCACCTGGTCCCTACCCAGCAACACTCTGGGCCGTGGCCGGGGAAAACGCTGGGTGCTCGCTGCTTCACGTCCATGACGAGGGGGTGTTATCCCCGATTTTACAAAAGCAGAAACAAAGCGCAGGGAGGGTAGACACCTGCCCTGTTCACCCCACGGAAAGAGGCCACCAGAGCGGCCAGGACCAACGCGGGAGGGAACTTACTCGAGCCACTGCGCTGCGCACGGGAGAGGCAGAGGTATGTGGCAGGGAGGCAAAGGGATGCGTGGGGACCCCGACACTTGCGGATGGTCCCAGTAAAGGGAGGTTTGCACACAGCGTCTTGAGAACATTGATGTTCAGGAAGCTTCAGGGACGAAGTGATTTCGGAGACAATCAGTTAAGGATCAGAAGGGATTTAGCCGGAGGCAGGAGGAACAGGTGCCGACGTGGTTTCTGAAAACCGTGTCTCAGCTGCTGCCAGAGCCTCTGCTCAGTGAGGATCCTGAATCTGCTCCCACTGGGTTTGTACCCAATTTAATAGGAAACTCAAGGCAAAATCTCAGGGGCAAAGATCTCCTAGACTTATTAATAGAAAAGGACCCCTTTCCACACAGCCGTTTCCTAACAGGACCCACTTCAACACAAAGCCTCCAAAATTACTGTTTTTATCTCTGATTTGTGCGCCAGTAAAATCTACCTGCATATCCTAGTAACCTGATATACCAGCAATGTTATTTCAAGAGATTCAGGGAGCTCTGCAGGCCCACGCTGGAGGTTCTCAACCAGGGGATTTTGTCCTCAGAGGACATGTGACAACCTCTGGAGGTATTTGGGGTTATGAAAACTTGAGGGTAGGGGTGCTCCAGGCATCCAGCAGGTAGAAGGCCGGGGACCCAGCTACAGTCCCACAGTGCACAGGACAGACCCCAACAAAGAGTTATCTGGCCAAAAATCTGGCCGAAACTATTCATTTAATCCCTTCCTTTGAGAAGGGTCTAGAGTGCCCGCTATGCCCCGAACGCTGGCTGGATGCTTGGGATGTGAGGGCAGACAAGGCCCTGATCTCATCAGGAAGGAGGGCACACCATGGGGCGTTGCAAAACCTCGTGTGACAGAGACTGGTGTGCGTGGCTGGGGGACAGGACAGAGGGAGGAGGGGAGAGGGAAGGGTGAGCTGGCCAGGCAGCCGGCTGGTTCTCTCATGGGGGTGTGGGGGGGAAAGAAACGCCTGTTTATTGAGTGACTACTATGTGATAGGTTCTTTACATATGGTGCCATCTCACCCTCACAGTGACACTGCAGGCAGCTACTGTTGTCCTCACCAGATTTGGAGACTGAGATTCTGATAGGTTAAAAAACCTGCTAAGATTCTCACAGCTCATATGAGCCAAATGCAGCCCGGCCCCACCACGCAGGCCTCCTCCTGCACAGCGACACGCCTGTTGGAAAGACCCAGTTCTCCACCGGAGGGTCCTGGTGTCATGTCCCTCGGGAGGACCCTTCCCCTCTGTGTTGCCCGTCCAGAGCCCCAGCCAGCCCCATCTGCCCCCACTGCGCCAGGGATGCGCCCGTGGAAACAACAGGTAGCTCACGGGACACTGGAGCCGCTGGTCAATATTTGCCTAGTAATTCAAGCAGGTAATAAACAGCTTACAGGCAGCCGCCCTCACACCACGCGAGCTTCCTCAGCCCTCGGACTGGGCCCAGCACCAGCAAGTCCGGGCTGGAGCTTCCTCCCCAGCCCCGGCCAGCTGTGGTTCACAACACGCCTGCACATTAAGCCCCCTAACGGTGCTTTGAAAAGTCCTGGGTCCAGACCACCTCAGGATCAGTAAAATCAGGGCCTCTGGGGTGAGCCTTAGGCACCAATATTCTTATGAAGTTCCCCACTGTGCAGCCAAGGCTAAAGAAAACACTGTTATTGACAAATATGGTAAAGACTCTTCATTGTCCTTTGTCCCCAAGGATCAGAATGAGGGGTGTGACATTCAGCACAGCAGCCCCTCCCTCTGTGCACCCACTAGTCCACCTTCCCACTTCCAACCATCCCCACATGGACAGACACATCCATGTGTGGACATACATGCACTTAGTCACAGACACACACGCACTCACGTGCATGCTGACCAGAAACATTTGTCACAAGCCTGCAGGGGGACGACCTGCCAAACCCCAGAGTCAGCCTTCTCTGGTGGGGGGAGCACAGGCCAGTCACTGTGGTTTACCCCTCATCACCCCAAGCTGTGGAACAAAAGTACCAGGGCCCGGCACTTTTTTGCAGGCTCTGGGAGGGGTGAGTCCAAAGCTCAGTGGTCGGGAAGGAAGGAGGCCGGGCCATTGTCTCATACCTCTTTTCTGCGAGGGGAAACTGAGGCCCAGAGAGCTGTGCCCAAGGGCTGACAATCCCCACACACTGGCCAGTAAAGAGACAAGGACCATCACAATCATCAACAGTGTCACTCATCAGTGACGGTGGGCAGGGGAGTTTTCTGAGAATGTTAGATTTGTTCACAAATTCAACCCTCAGAGGCAGGTGAGGCTTTTTGCCCAATCTTAGAGATTAGAAAATTGAAACTTAGGACTTGTTTTTTCTCACTTTTATAAATTGTGGTAAAATACATATAACATAAAATTTACTGTATGAACCGCTTTAAGCACACAGCTCGGCAGCGTTAGGTACACTCGCACTGTTGAGCCGCCATCTCTGCCACCCGTCTCCAGAACTTCGTCCCCCCAAACCGAAACTGTATCCCCATGAAACACGAACCCCTCGTTCTTCTTCTCCCACAGCCTCTAGAGCAACCGTGATTCCGCTTTCTGTCTCTATGAATCTGACCACTCCAGGGCCTTCATGTAAGTGGAATCACATAGTATTTGTTCTTTTATGGATGGCTTATTTCGCCTAGAACAATGTCATTGCAGTTCATCCATGTTGCAGCATGTGCCAGAATTTCCTTCCCTTTTAACGGTGAATATGTCCCATTGTGTGTATAGGCCACAGTTTGCTTAACCATCCATCCACCAGTGGGCACTTGGATTGCTTCCACCTTTTAGCTATTGTCAGTAGCAATGCTATGAACATGAATATCTCTTCGAGACTCTACTTTCAATTCTTTTGGGTATATACCCAGAAGTGAGATTATTAGACTGTATGGCAATTCTATATTTAGTTTTTGGAGGAATCTTCACTTGATTCCACAGTGGCTGCACCATTTTACATTCCCACCAACAGTGCACAAGGGATCTGATTGCTCCTCAGCCTCACCAACACTTATTTTCTGGGTTTTTTTGAGAGTAGCCAGCCTCATGGCTGTGTGGTTGTCTTAGTCCGTTTTGTGTTGCTATAAAGGAATAGCTGGGTGATACTAATACAAGGAAACGAAGTCTGTCTCATGGTTCTGCAGACTGTATAAGAAGTAGGCACATCTACTTCTGGCAAGGACCTCAGGAAGCTCCCAGTCCTGGTGGAAGGTGAGGGGGTGCAGCCCTCACATGGCAAAGGGAGGGGAGGAAGAGAGGGAAGGGAGGAGGCACCAGGCCCTTTTTAACAATCAGGTCTCGTGGGAACTAGTACAGCAAGAGCTCACTTACTACTGGAAGGAGGGCACCACCCCAGGGACCTGCCCCCATGACCCAAACACCCCCCACCAGGCCCTGCCTCCAACTGTGGGGGTCACATTTCAACATGAGATTTGGAGGGGACTGATATCCAAGTCAGAGGGGATATCTCATTGTGGTTTTGACTTATATTTCCCTCATGATGCGTGATTTTGAGCATCTTTTCATGTGCTTGTTGGCCATTTGTAAATCTTCTTTGGAGAAACATGAAACTTAGGGCTTTTCAGTAACTTGTCCAAGGATATGGAGCTAGTGGTGGAAGGGCTAAGTTCACACCCAAGCATCTACCTGCAGGAACTTGCACTAAACCACTGACATTAAGATCACGCATGTAGAGCTCTTGAGAAAGTGCCATGGATGCAGTAAGTGCCCAATAAATGTTAACTGTTACTACCATTAACATTACTGCTATTACTACCATTAGTAATACTGCTGCTGTTACTACTACAAAACTTCCCATGACCGGAGTTAGCCATAGCTGGACCCCCACCAGCACAAACAAGGATATTATTAGCATTGTTGTGGCCAGAGGCCCTGGGGGGCAAACATCCCCCCTGCTTCCACCCAGAACTTCAGCAAAATCAGCCCCATGCACGATGGAACATCCCTGGTGCTTTGGGAGGTGAAGGAGCGAGGGCATCCATGAGGGAGAGCAGAGAGGGCGGCAGCAAACGCAGAGAGACCTGCGTGGACAGGTGGGAGCCCCGGTCCCTGGAGGCCAGCCCACATCCTGCCGCCTGCCCCAGAGACCCTCCCGAGGAGTCTCCCCAGGGGAGCTCCACCCGGTACCGGGGCAGGGGACTGATCCACAGGCTGAAAGAGTAGAGGACTGTGTTGTCACAGGGACGGGGGTGAGGAAGATGTCCTAAATCCCCATTTTACAGATGAGGAAGCAGAGGCTCCTGCCAGTGCTCAGCGCTGGGCCCTCTCCTTGCCCCAGAGGCGAGCAGTCGGGAGGTGTGAGCGCCATCGCAGGAGACAGGCGTGAAACAGGTGCTGTTTCTCCACTTATTAGGCCCAGATGCTGCGGGAGGCCTCACTGCCCTCAGCCACCATCTACAGGGTCAGGAAGCCAAATCAGGCCAGAGCCCACTTGGTCTACAGCAAATCCTTGCAAAGTGAATTTAGGGGTTTTATCATGCATTTTTATTGTTGTAAAATATACCATAATACAACATGTACCACTTTAACCGTGTTTAAGTGTACGGTTCAGTGGTGTTAAGCAATTCACATTGTTGTGAATGAACCATCACCACCATCCATCTCCAGAACTTTTTCACCTTCCCAAAGTGAAACTCTGGCCCCATTAAAGCCTAACTCTGTTTCCCCTCCCCTCGGCCCCTGGCAACCCCCGTTCTACTTTCTGTCTCTATGAATTTGAGTCCTTTGGGGACCCCTTACAAATGGAATCTACAGCACTGTCCCTTTGCAACTGGCTTATTTCACCTGGTACAGTGTCTTCAGGGTTGACTCTGGGGACTTTAAGACTCCTGGCACTAAGTGCTATTGCCTGGCAGGTTGAGGGATAGAACGCCAGTTGGCCTGAGCTAGGGGACCGTGACAAGCCTGCCCTGGCCTTCCTCCTGTGGCCCCACCACCACTGAATCCTTGCTATGGGAGCAGCCCTCGTCTTCACTTGGATCCTTCCAGGCCTTGATCAAGTTCCCAGACATTTGGATTATGTTTCGGTACCTTGCTTGGGGGATTTTCCCAGGAAGAGCTGCTCAAGCCTTTCCCGCTCCAGGAGGACACCTCAAACACCCCAGGGCTGGCACCCTCGGGGAGGGCATCCTGCCTCCATGTGACCTCCTGGGCGTGGCTGCTCTGGGCAGCTGCTGCCGGAGCCTGGCGCTCGCTGGCCTCCTCCTGCTCTCCTGCACAGTGCTCCGTCCTCCCAACTCCACAGGCCCCGATACTTCTCCAAACTCCCGGTCCCCGCCACTCTGCTTCACTCTGGCTGCTTCCAGGACCTGGGGCAGCTGCGTCGACCTGCTGCCACCTGTCCCCTCACGGCTCAGGGAGGATGCCCTTCCCTCAGCCTCTCCTTGAGGGTAGAGGCCACTGGTGCCTCCAACACGGCCGGCGGTCACGGGCCACCGGGGCAGCTCCGCCCTGCCCTCCCGGCACACTCAGCCACCCGAGATTGCAACATGTGCACCTTTAGACGCTGCCACGTGGGCGAGGACTCTGCCATCTGCCTGGGCCCCGCCTTCTTTATTAATTCTCTGCCATCTCATTTACGGCCCCATAAAACAGCAGGATCAGAGAGAATGGAATAACCAACTGGCCGTTGGTGCTCCCTCTGCAAGGGAGAGGTCGGGAGGGTGCCTGCTTCCCGAGTTCAGAAGTGAGACTGTCACCTTTCACCTACAGGCGGAGAGGCACCCAAGATGCCTTGCGGCACAGCCCTGTCCCGTCTGCTTGCAAAGGGACTTCCTCCCAAGGGAAGTCACCTTCAGTACTCTCTACGACCCCAGCTCAGCCCTCCTCCCCACTCTGACTCTGGGCCACTTTGTTACTTGTCACCATGCGGAGCTGCCCCAAATCCCTACCATGACCCAGCACCTCTCGGGCCTTTTCCTTCCCTATGAGCTTCTCCCGCCACCAAACCCTTTTCCCCCTTTCCTGCCAAGCCCCCTCTATGGGACCCCCTCACCTTATTTGCAAATGAAGGAGAATAAAACTAGGGCCTTTTCCCAGAAACGTCCTCCGCGTCTCCTCTGAAGCACCAGTCGGCACCCTGGACCCCCGCCCTGCTGCAGCCCAGGGTCAAGCTGGGGGGCAGGGCAGCCTGCTCCGTGCTCCCCGGGAGCCTTCCAGCCCTGTGGTCCCACCGGCAGCTCAACCACAAGAGAACAAAAAATGTGATTTTTTAAATGGACAAAGGACTTAAGTAGACATGTCCAGAGGAGATACACAGATGTCCAACGAGCGCATGAAAAGATGCTGGCCATCAGTAATGCCCAGGGAAATCAAATCCGAGCTAAGAAAGGGAAGTTTGGGCTAAACAGCCGGAGGGAAGCTGTGGACACTCCCGTGCAGCTCGGAAGAGGTTACCCAGGGAGCCAGGGGCGGCTGTTCCACGGTTGGAAACCAGAGATTAGACTGCTCCGAGAGACGTGCAAGTTCTCACGGGATGTTCAGCTGGGTGACTGAGAGGCCGCCCCGGCTTTTTCACTCTGCCCAGCTGGTCACTTGTACCTAAGAAGCGAGAGCGCCTGGGACAGAGAAAAGGCAAATTCCAGGCCGGTTCCATGCTCACCCCGGGGGAGTCCCAGGGACGCACACCCGCAGCAGGTGCAGGGTGGGACTGTGTGGCCGCCCTCCCGCCCCTCCGCATCGGGCACCAGGGACCCCACTCACAAAAGGGGACGGCGGGGCTGGAGAGGGGGCTCCATCCAGGTCCCTCAGCAGGTTGGGGCAGAGCCCGGCCGAGGTCTCTAACTCCACGGCACGCGTCCCCTCATGACCCTCAGCTGTCATCAGTGTGACACCAACAATCAATCCCTAGAGAGGACATCATTTTTTCCAATAAGCAGCACCAAACTTCCAGCAACTTCCTCATATCTCATTTAGGCTACCCGCCCCCCCCATCTTTGACCTTCCTCAGCTTTCTGTGTCTGTCCCCATCCTTATTTCTGTATTACCCAACTGAAGACTACCTGCTCTGCCCAAGGGTCCAGTCTCACGGGGCTGTTAGTGGCATTACCTTTCCTGTCCAACTTTGCAGCCCACCTGACCTGGAGGAGGAGCAACCCGCCCCCACGGCTCTGTCCCCTCTGCACCGTGGCCCTCAAACCACACGGAGTGAGGGGACCAGTTTGTGAGACTGCAGATCTTAGCGACTTCTCCCATCGAGAGACAGGGTACCTGTCCTTTACCACTGGGCTAGTCTAAACAAGCGTCTTAAGCAAAAGACATTTATTGCCACGACAATTGGAGATAAGGGAAGACCATCTGTCTGCCAGAATGACTTGGGCCGGGCCTGAGTTGCGGTGCTGCCGGAGTCATTTTAGCAGAGACCCTGCAAGACATGAGGCTATGACAGACTCTAGATAAGGCCCTCGGTTTTATAGAGCTTGCAGGGACGGAGGGGAGACGGGGAGGTGCGGTGATCTCGCCACTGCAGATAAGGAGAATATATATTTTGTTTAGCCAAACCTGTCCGTGGGCGAAAGACTCCAATGAACTGGTATCCATCAAATCCTTTTCTGATTTACTCGAAAACCTGATTCCCCCGATAAGGAAAAGTGTAAGTCAACACTGCTCTGTTGTAATTGGGTGTTACCTGCCCAGATACCGGACTTTTTATCTGCAGATCCTTTTGCGGGCTTTATCTGCCTCTTAGGTGTGACCAAATTGTTGTGTGTGTGCGCGCGCGCGTGTGTGTGTGTGTGTGTGTGTGTGTGTGTGCTCCAAAAGTCCATTCATGAGTATATCCCGAAGAAATGCCCCAGAGACATGGTGACTTGGGAGAGGGAGAGAAGGGAGGCGGCAGGCGAGTGATGGATCCATTTCATAATCGCACTTGAGCCCCCTCCTGTCGCCCACTCCACAGAGACGTCGTGGGCCATCCATCACCCCTCACACAGGGGAGCCGAACCCAGCTCCGCCCTGATAAGAGGCCAAAACTAGGATAAATCATCCCAGTCATCCCACACCTCTGGACTCAGTTTCTCCCTCTACAAAAGGGAAACCTGTATCTACCGCCAGTGTCTATCTTGAGGATAAATGAACTGCATTATGCCAAGGGATCTCAAAACAGGAAGGCTGGCGGATTAAACAAAGATTTACAGAGAATTATGTCCAAATGATCCTTATTTATGATGTGCTTCATGAAGGTAACAGATGATAACTGGAGGGGACCCCAGGGAGAACCTACTTCCAGTGCCTCATTTTCTATGAGGGAAAAGAAAAATTAAAGCCCAAAGCAAAGAAGGAACTTGCCCAAGATAAACTAACCGCCCCCCTTCCTCAGCTGGTTAGGTCAGGGCTCAGGGAAGAAAAGTTTTTGCTACAAGCCAGCGGTGACTCAGAGCCCACCAGTCCTGCCCTGAAATGTGAGATTCAGAAAGAATTTTTTTTAGCAGCAATGCAGAGAAACAGGTGTGATAAAACGTTAAGCAACAGAGCAGAACACAAAACACATCCAATGACTACAACTGCGCAGTAATTGTGTGAGGGGAAACACAATGTTTCAAAAGGAAGGAAAATAGTTGTGTCTGGGAGTGGGGTTTTGGTTTTAAAATTTGTTTCCCGTGTTACTGCTTTGTTGCCGGTCCCAAATTATCATGTTCTCTTTGTAAAGGCTTTTTTTTTTTTTTGTCTGCAAACCATACAGAAGTGAATAAAATGTACAAAATACAGCACACCCCCTACTCTCACTCCTTAATCCCTTGATGCCGTTCTCCCGGGGCAACTAGCTCTAAATGTGCAGGGTCTTTCCGGACCTTTCTTGGATACAAAGCTGAAGGTTAATGTTTGTGTTTATGTGGTTTTTAGTTTAAAAGGGGCAGTGGTATCACTATTCAACAAACGAGAACAAACTTCTGTGACAGCAAACCGTTCTGGGGAGGAGGAGGCAGTCTCCACCGAGGGACCAGGAGAGCACGACTGGGGAGCTGGGTGAGAACAGAGTTCATTCACCTCCCTAAGGGGAGACTTTACTCCCAAGGAGACACGGACTCAGCCTGGCCCCGCGTGGCCGGGCTCCGTCCCACCCCAGCTCACAAAGCCCCGGGTTTATTGGCCCCGTGGACTCGGCTATCACCGAGTTTAGTTTGACAGGTGGGGGAGGCTCTGAGACATCAGCGAATCACGTGCATTAATAACTTGACAGAAACAAATAGTAAGACAAGAATTATGGGGATAGCAGGGAGAGCAGGTGTTACGTCCAACATATTGTTATATGTATGGAGGATCTTCACGGAAAGCCACCATGACTCAGTTCAAATATCATCTTCATAAAACATTCACTTATTTTCAATTCTGAGTTCTCACGGTGGGCTAACAGTGTCCAAACTTTGGACAGAATATTTTTGTGCCACAAGTAGCCCTGTGTAGGAACCTCCCATTCACACATCACCCTGTCAACACATACACCCCCATCCCTGCACCCCAAAACACTTGGAGCAGGCCCTCTATACCTGGGGTTGCCACACACGTTGTACCAACGTCCAGTTCCTGGTTTGGGTATTGTGCTACAGTTACGTGAGATGTGATCACTAGAAAAACTTGGGTGAAGAGTACTTGGATTGTGTCTTTGCATCTTCCTGTGAATCTATCTATAATTAGATCAAAACAAAAAGCTCATGTGTGTGTGTGTATGCAAATCAGCTGTGCGTTATCAGCCATGGGCTTTCCTATGACAAAGCCTGTAAAAGGAAGAGTGTTTGGGCTGCAGTGAGAGTCTATTCCTCCCATTTGAACAGCACAGGTCTCTTTTAATGACACACGATGATAGGGATGAGAACAGTGATGCCACCTTCTTCCTTTTCAAAACGTGACTAATGTCAAAGGCAGACTTGATCATTTAGAATTTGATATAAATTGTTTGTCAAACCGCAAGAAGACAGGAGATTCAATTCATCCAATGCCAGTTTCCTCGTTTGCACGGGTCTATCAGTCAAGAGAATTATGCATTATTTTCTGCGTGTGGCCTGGTGTTAGCATTTTTAATTTGATATGTCAAAAAAATTCACATTAGCCTAATAAAGGCACAGTTGAATTTAGGAGTTCAAAATATGTGAGGGGGCCGGGCGCGGTGGCTCACGCCTGTAATCCTAGCACCTTGGGAGGCCGAGGCGGGTGGATCGCTTGAGGTCAGGAGTTCAAGACCAGCCTGAGCAAGAGCGAGACCCCGTCTCTACTAAAAATAGAAAGAAATTATCTGGCCAACTAAAATTATATATAGAAAAAAATTAGCCGGGCATGGTGGCGCATGCCTGTAGTCCCAGCTACTCGGGAGGCTGAGGCAGTAGGATTGCTCAAGCCCAGGAGTTTGAGGTTGCTGTGAGCTAGGCTGATGCCACGGCACTCACTCTAGCCCGGGCAACAAAGTGAGACTCTGTCTCAAAAAAAAAAAAAAAAAAATATGTGAGGCCTAAAAAGGCACATCCTAACAATTTTGGAACCCCCAATAGATAGATAGCTTTTTTTAAGTTTTATTTTTAATTGACACATAGTAATTGTATATATATGTGTGTGTATATATATGTATACAAATGTATACATATGGGGTAAAATGAGATGTTTCAATACATGTATACATTGTATAATGATCAAATCAGGGTAATTAGCATAGCTATTGCCTCAAACATTTATTGTTTCTTTGTGGTAAGAACATTCAGTATCCTCTCTTCTGGTTATTTTGAAATATACAATACATTGTTATTAACTATAGTCACCCTACTGTGTGACAGAACAACTAACTATTTCCTCCTTTCTAACTGTAACTTTGTATCCTTTGACCAACCTCTCCCCAGCCCCAGGTAACCACTATTCTACACTCTGCTTCTATAAGCTCAACTTTTGTAGATTCCACATACGAGTGAGATCATGCAATATTTGTCTTTCTGTATCTGTATCACAAACAACAGGATTTCACTATTTTTTATGGCAAATAGTATTCCATTGTGTATATATTCCACATTTTCACGATCTATTCATTCGCTGATGGACACTTAGGTTGATTCCGTACCTTGGCTATTGTGGCTGGTGCTGCAGTAAACCTGGGAGTGCAGTTGTCTTTTTAACATACTGACTGTATTTCCTTTGCATATATGCCCAGTAGTGTGATTGCTGAATCATATAGTAGTTCTATTTTTAATTTTTTGAGGAATTGTCATACTGCTTTTCATAATGGCTCTACTAATTTCCATTCCCACCAATATGTAAGAGTTCCCTTGTCTCCACATCCTTGCCAACACTTACCTTTTGTCTTTTTGATATTAGCCATTTTAACTGCAGTGAGGTGGTATCCCCTTTGCATCTCCCTGATGATTAGTGATGTTGAGCATTTTTCCCCATACTTGACTATTTGTACAACTTCTTTTGAGAAATGTCTATTCAGGTCTTTTGCCCATTTTTTAATCAGGTTTTTGTTTTTTTGTTTTTGTTTTTGTTTTTTTGTTTTTTGCTATTGAGTTATTTGAGTTCCTTATATATTCTGGACATTAACCCATTGTCAGATGGACAGTTGCAAATATTTTCTCCCATTTTGTAGGTTGTCTCTTTAGTCTGTGGTTTTAGTTTGATGCAATTCCATTTGTCCATCTCTGCTTTTGTTGTCTGTGCTTTTGAGGTCTTATCTGAAAAATCCTTGCCCATGCCAAAGTCATGAAGCATTTCCCCTATGTTTTCTTCTAGTAGTTTCATAGTTTCAGGTCTTACATTTATGTCTTTAATGCATTTTGAGTTGAGTTTGTATATGGTGAGACATAGGGGTCTAGCATCATTCTTCTTCCTGTGGTTATCCAATTCTCCCAGCACCATTTACTGAAGAGAATGTCCTTTCCTTAATGTGTGTTCTTGGCACCTTTGTTGAAAATCAACTGGCTGTAGATGGGTGAATTTATTTCCAGGCTCTCTATTCTGTTCCATTGGTCTATGTGTCTGATTTTACACCAGTGCCATGCTGTTTTGGTTACTATAGCTTTGCAGTATATTTTGAAATCAGATAGTGTGATGCCTCCAGTTTTGTTCTTTTTGTTCAAGATTGCTTTGGCTACGGCTATTCAGGGTCTTTTGTGGTTTCATACAAATTTTAGGATTGTTTTTTTGACAGATGGCTTTTTCACCATTAGCCCTGGCTGGAAAGTCCCAGGAAAATTCTGAGTGGATCTTCAGATTGGCCAAACTTGGAAAGTTTGTTATACCCAAGCCACAGGGAAGGGTTAGATGTCCCACAGGAAAGGGGATCTGTGGCTTAAAGAAGGCTTGAGAGAGGCCACATGCTAGAGCCAGCTGTCCACAGAAGTCCTCTTGACCCTTAAAAGGGAAATTACCAGACAGTCCCTGCCCCTTCAGACCTTATGTTCCAAGATGAACCCAAATATGCAATTTATACATAAACATGAGAGACAGGAGATTGCAAATATGCACACACTGAGCCTCAACATCAAGAAAAAGCATTGATCTGACTGGGATGTCAGTGAAGTGTGAATAACAAAATGCTGGACTGTCTCCCCAGTGACCGGAGGGTCTGGGATCAGATGGACCTGGTGCGGAGAGACTCCCGGGAGCAGGTTCAAAGGCGGGAAAGTATGAGAAATATTCGATGGGAGGATCAAATGGAGTAACAGATGTGAGCCCTTCGCAAACCGTAAGCTGCTATGCCAATAGCTGTTCCCATTACTTAGCAGAGTGTGAGCTTGAGGCAGGGTGTGATGAGCAGGTCAGAGGCAGCTTGGCACCGCAAGAAGGATATGGGGGATGAAGCCGGGAGACCAGAATTCAAGGCCTTGCTGTAAAATTAGTAAAAGGATAAGAGAGAACACACACACACAGGGCTTAGCGCAGTGCCTGGTACCTGATGAGAACCCAGGAAACCATTGCCGTTGACAGAGGCCGGCCCAGTTCACCAGCGTCGGCCTGCAGAGGCAGGAGGGAGGGAGTGTGACTCAGGTGGGGCTGCAGACCCAGAAGCCAGGCCAGCGTGGAGTGGGACTGACACGTCCCCAAGGCCCACCCTAACTGGATGCCCAGGGTTCTTTATAAGAAACTTTCAGTAAACATCTGTTGAACCCAATCACACTGTAGCCCCAGGGGATGAAAATGTTCAGATTTAGATACTGACGATGGCTGCATGGCCTTGCGATATACTACAAAATACTGAATCATATATTTTTAAAAGGCAAATGTTATGGTATATGAATTATGTCTTGTTAAAAAAAAAAATGAAACTGACAGGCAGGAGCAGAGAGCACGGGTCAGAACAGGGAGGAAGTGTGGAGTTAAGTCAGAACCTGGTCCATGCATTTTGTCTGTATTGGCTTAAAAAAATAATAATTAACAAAAAAAAAAGAAGAAGAAGAAGAAGAAGAAAAAGAACCTGGTCCAGCAGGCCACATGTTTTCAAATTGTCCTCACCTCTGCCCACACTGCAGGGACTTCAGGTAATTCTAGACTCACTAAGCTGTTCTGGAGACTCAGGTGCAAATAAAGTGCCACCCACCAGGAGTTAGTCATTTAGGGCTTCCTAGTCCCTTGGGGACACTCTTTCCAGCATTAATGTTACCACAATGGGAGCAGATGCCTGCTGAGCATGGCACAGCCATGAGCTCCTGGGCCTAGAGCGGGCACGGTGGGCTAACACCTGCCAGGCAGCTGTCCACAGGTTTTCTGCCCTGGACACAGGTTGGCATAGGTGGCCAGAGCAGGGTCAGTGGGCTGCGGGCAAGCCTCCCCTCCTGCCCACAGCTAATGGTATTAAGAGTGGTAGTAGGCCGGGCACGGTGGCTCACGCCTGTAATCCTGGCACTCTGGGAGGCCGAGGTGGGCGGATCGTTTGAGCTTAGGAGTTCGAGACCTCAGACACACATTCCTCAGAAAGTCACTCTCCAACCGTCTCTCTGGTGTGGATTTTGAGTGATTTTGAGAGTTCTGGCTGCTGCTATCAGTAATGATATCATCGTCCCCATCTCTGGGTTGACCCTCTGACTCACTAGGATGAGCTCGGGGCACACAAGACAGTCCACCGTGGCTGAGGAGCGCACACTCAGAAGCGGCCAGCAGGCGGCTGTGCTAACTGCACCCACATCACGCCCGGGGTTCCCTGGGCCTGTCCCGTGACCCAGTGCTCCCCCACCCTGGGCAGCCGTAGGGCTTGGATTTTTCCCAGGGAAAGATTCATGCTGGCCTGGGCTGGATCAATAGAGCCCCAACCTAGACCTCAGGACGGTGGCGTTTTAGTTTCCCCAAAATATATAAAACCTCTGGAAAGTTTGAAACCATAGAGGACAAAAATGGACTTCCCTTCACCTCCCAAAAAACAATTCAGAAATGTAGGGAGAAATAAAAAGACATGAAGTTAAATAACACTCCCATGATTGTTTTCATTTGTTGAGTTTTGGAGCACAAAAAGATGTTCTCTATGACTTGTATTTTTTTTTTTCCTGGACATTGGTGGCCTTGACAATAATGCTATGAGGCCCCCAGATTCCAGTGGTCACATGCAGAGAGAGGACCGAGGCAAGGAGATGCTGGAACTGAAAGTCAAGCACAGATGGCTTCATTCCTGTGCCATGATGCAGAAAGTTACTCTCTAATCTTTCAATAAAGAAGCGAGTGTTCTCTCTGCTCCAATGCAATTCTCAAAAGAACTTCATGTTTCACCTTCCTCCCTACTGCAAAATCGTCCTTTTTCCGGAAACTTCTGAGCAGGCAGGGCTGTCTGCCCCTGCACATCATCCCAGTTGGGATGAGTGGACTTTGGATTTTACCAGTAAAGTTACTTGCTACTTAGACAGGAGGGTGGAGACCTCCTCTCCAAATTTTAGATCAAAACTCCATACGGAGTAGAAAACAGGGTGGCAGTTACTAAAAAAATTAAACATAGAATGATCCACGTGCTCCAGCAGTTCCACCTCTAAGTATATACTCAAAAGAAATAAAATCAGGAACTAGAACAGATATTTACACACACAAGGTTCATAGCAGAATTATCCACAATTGCCAAAAGGTAAAAACAACCCAAATGCCCATCAGCAGATGAATGGATAAACAAAATATGGTACAGACATGCACTGGAATGTAATTTGGGCTTAAAAAGGATGGAAGTTCTGACACATGCTACAGCACAGGTGAACCTTGAGGACAGGATGCTCAGCAAAATAAGCCAATCGCAAAGGGACAAATACTCCACGGTTCCACTTAGGTGAGGTCCCTGGGTCAGTCAAATTCACAGAGACAGAAAGCAGAGTAACGGGGGGGGGGGGGGGAGGGGGGGATGCCAGGGGCTAGGGGGAGAAGGTGACAGAGGAGGAGTTAGTGTTTAATGGGGACAGTTTCTGTTTGAGAAAGTGAACACGTGCTGAGATGGTTGGTGATGACAGTTGCACAACAATGTGAATGTACTAAATGCTGCTGAAGTGCACACTTAAAATGATTGAAATGGTATATTTTGTGTTACGTGTATTTTACCATAACAACAACAACAAGGCCATGGGGGAAGCTCCGTGAGAACCAGGCACCATCCTAGTGAAACCACAGGCTCTAGTGAAACCACAGGCTGGGCAGAGAAGGCCCCGGCTTCTGTGTTTGGGCCTCCTATAGTCCAGCTCATTCTTCAGGAATGTTAATGATCTGACACCACAGGGAGTTTTACACTAAAATCTCCCTGCGACATAGTTTCTGCAAGTCGTTTGGCAGGGGAAGAGTGCAGAGACAGATAACAATAACGGACACCTGATTCATCACTTGCAAAAATATTCAAAACTAAAAATTCTTGGAAGGGGAAAAAATAGTCATGTTCCCTTCCTATGTTCCCTTTTTCCTCCTGGCCTTCACCTCCCTGGTTCCCTCCACCACACACTGGCTCTTTGGCACGTACCTTTTCTGTTTCAGCTTCCGGGTCTCCCTCTGGACTCGAGTATTAACTTGTCTGGTCTCTCCCCGTCTCGGAGAGATTGTTGTAGGATCCTGGGAGACTACTATAAACTGGGAAATATGCTAAAATAGAAAGGCATTGTGTTTATTCTTCTTATGATTAAGAACCGCTTTTGGGAGGTAACGAGTCCACAGAGGACACCTTCCCTAAATCAAACCAGGTGCGAGAGGAGAGAATGCCCCAGCCGGCCTGTCACCAGAGGGTTGTTTTTCCCGGTTCCTCAAATGACACCACAGCCGCAGCTCCCTGCACCTTCCTGGGTCATTTGGGGGGTGGCACAGTACAGTGGTCAGCAGAGCTGCACCTCTATTCCTTGTGGAGAATGAGCTCCCCGTCATCAGGAGTATTCAAATAGGGTACAGATAATCGCCTCTCAGGGATTCCTGCTTTGGCTAGGGGGTTGGAATTCCGAGGTCTCTTCCAATTCTAAGAAGCCATCGGTTTCTTTATCACTGGGTTAGGAATCAGCTGAAGGAATCGCCCCTTCCTTGCTGTGTGGCTGGACCTCAGGCATGCTCCCAACCTCTCTGAGCTCAGTCACCTCGTCTGGGGTACTAATATATAACCTGCCTGCCTGCCCTGTGCTGTGCGGTGCCCGGAAACGCTACAAGGGCAGTGCTTGGAAAATTCTGTTCTTTTTTGGTCATCCCAGGAGCAGCCCTGCCGTTCTTACCTCTCCCCTCAGCCGGCAGCCGCACAACACACCGCAAAGCAGCCCTCCCCACGCATCAGGGCAGAGCAGGTCTTGGGGCGGAGGAAGCTCCTACTGGGAACTGAGCACGAATGGTGGTTCCTCCTGCCCTTCTGGGTGACCTTCCAGAAGCATCTCTGGAACCTTGTGAACGTTGACTTTTTAAAAAATAGCCAGCCAGGCCTTCATTCCCTAGCAGGGTTTCCTTCCACTTCTACACATACCAAAAAAAGCGCTTGCTGAATTAATGAACCACTCCTCTTATCTATGTTCCTGTTATCTAATTCCGAGGGAAAGCTGAGCGCTCAGAGGGAGCTGGGAGCAGCTCACAGCGTCTCCCTCCCACCCGGCTGGGAAGAGCCCGAGTCCCTGGGTGGAGGGGCTGTCGGAAGAGTCTGCCTCCCAGGCCTTGAGGAGCCGCAGGGACACCGCAGGGACACGGTGGGTGAGTCCCCTCCCTGGCCCTCCTGGAGGGAATGCTGGGGGTAGGCCCGTGGGGCACTCGCCAAGTGGCCGACCTGGGGAGAGGGCAGGTAGGGGCGAGGGGAGGGCAGGGCTCAGCCGTGCGCCAGGAGGGCTGTGAGGCTCTGGGCCTTTGCGGACAGGACGAAAGGGTAGGATTCTTCCAGGCCAGGCCACAGAGGCCGGGCTTCCTGTCCCACTTTCTTTTCCTGTTTCTCTTTCTTACAACTGGGCTGCATTTTAGTTTCTCGATTTCCTGGTCCAGCTTCCCACTCCAACAGTTGGGAATGCATGGGGATGGCCAGTGGTCTGTGGTCAGTGTCTCAAGAACAAAACTAAATAAATACACAAATCAAATGGATTTGGCCAGGTGTCTCTGGGCCCTTCCGCCGTTGCTCCCCCGGCCCCCATCACGCATGTGCAGATCGCCTTGCTTTCCCCTGGGGTCCCTGCTGTGATGGGGGTCCTCTGAAGGACCCCTTTGGGAAGTGCAGGCAACCTTTCCTGGCCCACGTCAGGCCTGGCTCAGGACGCTTTCTGGGGGGGAATGTCTCCGTCGCGTTTCCTGTCGGCCTCACTAGTTAGTGACTTGGTCTCACGGCCTCCAGGATCTGGTGTTTTCTGCGCCTATCCACAGGCCAAGGGTCAGCCAGGCTTGGTGCAGGGTTTAATTTGCATTCATTCTGGAGCCAGACCTGTGAGGGGAAGGGGGTTGGAGGAGGGTCTTGCAGGTGGACTGCAGCGAATCTGTTTCTCTTGCCCAAGCCCATGCGTGCTGTGAAGAGCCCGGTTTTGTGTGCTTTTGGTTGCATACGCTTTTGCATATGAACTTACCTCTGCTTCTTAAAAAGCCAAAGTGTGGGCAAATAAGCTTTGAATCTTATTTGTAGCTGAGAAAAAGGCTGAGTGCAAAAAAAAAAAAAAAGAGGAACACAGGTAAAGGGGGGTGCAGCTTTGAGAAGGCTCTGGTGGGGGTGAATGAGGTGCCCTGAGTTCAGTGGGCAGCACCTCCTCACAGCTCAGGCTCTGAGAGTCTGAAACCTTCCAGGTTTCTGCGTCTCCTCCACATGCTCAAAGGTTGAGAACAGACAAGGGCATTTGTGAATTCTGCGGCCTCAGGAGGACACAGCAGGCGCTTTTCTGGAATTGGGTACTGTGTGGAGCAAAGCCTCCCAGTCCCGGGGAACTTACTACAAATACTAGCTCTGCAAAGCAGAGACTGGAAAATGTCCCCTTTGGATGGCTTTCCCTCTCCAGCAGCTCCCCTGGCTTCTAGCAGGGTGAATTTAAAAGCTGTCTCAAAACTTACACTCATCTGCATTAGTTATCTCTGCCCTGGCCGAGTCCCTGGCTGCCTTACCCCTGTTAATTTTCCACCTCGCTGACAATCTCACTCCTCTGTGTGGGCTCCAAAGTTAAGAGAAACGGAAAGGTTTTTAGCTGGGAAAATCAGGGAAGTGCCAACGTGAACTGAGGGAACGCCTTGTTACGTAAGCTGCTAGAATTCCATGATTTATCACCGCGAAATTGGGTTGGCTTTTTTATTAGTTGTAGTAGCAACTGTTTTCCTTCTGCTGATCTTATTTTGATAAATCAGCCTAGAGTAAAGGCTATTTGGAAGTCCCACTCTATGATCTTTATTTTTTTTACAGTTCATTTACAATTCATTTTTAGTGACATTTATTTCCTTTTTATAAAAAAATATTTTCTACAAATATTTCTTTTTCCTTCTCTGCTCCTGAAAGTACTTTTGCCTTCAAGAGTTCCACTGGCAGGGTAAGAAATCTTCGAGCCAGTTTTGAGTGGTTGGTATTGAGGAAATGTTAGTGAGAGGCTCTTTTCCCTGTTCTATTTCTCAAGGCCAATAAAATACCCACTTCAAATGGTTTTCTAATGTCTTGTTATATTTGCCAAGTGATTTACAGGACAGAAAATTATAGTTTGCATGTGTAAAGTCCAGAGATGTTGTGGCGGTTGGGGCAGCAGGAAGGAGGGGTTTCGGGCCGGGGGCAGCACACAGATGGAAGAAATTCAAGCCGTCAATCTCCAATTGTCTAAACACTGCGCGAAGTGAAGATTCGAGGCAATTATCCGAATAATTGGTGGGGGGGGCACTTTCACCTGAGTTTTCCAGATGAAATTGCGGCCCAGGAAAACGTCCGTGGCCCTGGAGGCCCTGCCTGGGCTCTCCACGGGCGCACGGATTCGGGCGGTTTTTCTGTCGGTTCTCGGCGTCCGGGATGCGGCAGGAAGGCGCGGTTTCTGGGCAAACTTAAAAGGGGCTCTGGCTGCGCCGCCGGAGGGGGAGATGCGCCGCGGGACGCCCCCACCGGGTCTGATAAAGCCCCGAAGCTGATCTAAGGTCAATAAACCAGGCGGCGTCAGGCCGGGCGGGGTGGGCGAGCCCCGGGCGGGGGCAGCGCAGCTCCAGGCTGTCGCCGAGAGGAGCAGGAGCCAGGACTGGCGGTTCCAACCCGGCGCCGAGCGCGGGGCCAGCGCGGGGCGCGCGGCCTGGGGGCGACACCGCCTGCCCACCCCAGCTAAGCACTCGGGCCTTCAAAGTGCCCGGGGAGCCCTCTTAGGTCTGGGGCTGGGCAAACAGTCCTAACCCTGCCAGGAGTTTGGAAACGCGGAGGGAAAGTAACATTTTTAAAGGGGCGGGGAGTGGGGTGGGCTGGGGAGGGAGACGGAGACCCCCAAATAATGAAGAACACACAATAAGCCTCAGAGACACCCCCCCCCCGCACCAAAGAGGCAAGCAAGTGTCTCAAAGTGAGAAAAATTAGAAAGAGGATGACGGTATTGTTAAATAGTCATCAACTGTGATCCCTGTTGCGTGTGGCTGGGTAGCTTGCGAACTCCTTGCACCGGGGCTCTGCTTCTCCCACTCCCCGCAGACGGGAGGATACACTGGGGGTTGCGCCGCCCTGGTCTCCCCCAAGGGGCTTCTAACCGGATGCTGAACATCTCCCATCAGGGAAGTCTTCCCGAGAGAGAGCCCTGGGACGGGCGCAGCCGTGGGGAAAACCGGGCGCTGGGAACTGCAAATTTCGCTGCTCCCGCCTTGGCTGCCCTGGGGCGGCTTAGCGTCCCGAACCTCCCGACCCTCGGGCTGAACCGTCGGTGCAAAGCCTGAGTGGGCAGCTGGGGGATGAGGTGGTGGTGGAGGGGGCTCCTTCAGCAACGGGACGCTCGGCTCGAAGGATCCCCGCTGACAGGCGTGACAACCCCCCTAGAGCCACAGAATCTTTGCAAATAAATAACTCTCCTGCCACTTTCCTGCTCGGCCCACGAGGCCAAGGCGCTTCCTTTAGTCTCTCTGCGAGGCTCTAGCTGGGTTGTTTTGAACGCATTTCAACCAATCTGGTGCCACGTGGACCAGGTGACCTCGAACGGGTGCCACACTCGCGTCCTCCAGGATCCTGGCCCTGGGATCCCGTGGATGGGCGCTCGGGCCAGGAAGCCTAGGCCGCAGGAAGTAGAGTCTGAGCTGCAGTCAGTAGTGTGACCTCGAGCCCGAACCTGGAGCTGCTTGGGACACGTCTCAGGTCGCCCTTTGTGACAGAGACCCCCTGAGGAGCGCAGAGCCCACCGTCCACCGAGCGCACCTATGGCCTGGGGCGGGGAGACGAGCCGGCTGCACCCGCCGCCTGCGCGCCCCTCTCCACGTGCCGGGAGCTCGCGGGACCTTCGACCTGCTGGCCCCAATGTCGCTGCCCATGCCACCTGGGCAGCAAGACACGCGGTGAAGCCCCTGTTCCCATTACTTCGCCTAAGTCAGGTCCCTAAAGATGCCAAAGACCATAGTAGGTGTTTGGTCACGATGGTTATTATGTCCCCCCTGCTAGGCTATTCTACATCTCAAAATCCCCCTGTGGAGAGACATCCCCTCCCCACACTCTCACCCCGGCAGTTGAGGGTCTCAGTGGACCCCAGCCTCCAGCCCGCAAGGCACAGATTCAATCCGTTCTTTCTCGGATCGGGTGTTAGAGGGACATCGAAGGGTATGGATGGCACCCCCGGCGCGCGGGGTCAGTGGCGGCGGAAACCGCGCCAAGGGAGTCTCCTTCAGCTCCATTCGAAGACCTTTAGGGTTTTAGGCACAGTCCCGCCCCGCGCGGGAGCTGGAGATAGCGAAGTCGTGCAGCTTGGGGACTTAAGACGTGTCCACGAGCGCGCGGATCCGAGGCCTCTGCACGCTGAGGTTCAGGGGACGGGCACTTTTAGTCACTTCTCCACCTGCACCCCAGACTCAACAAATCCCAGTACTCGTGTTCTTCGGTTTTACAAAAACTCCAGGCAGACCGTTCCAGGACCACGTGTCGCTCAGCACCGGGGCGGTGGTTTCGATCCCCGCAGACGCCTCTCCCGGGGCCGGATCCAGGCACCGGGTGCAGATTTGCGGGGCTCGGTGCTCTCGGCCCCTGCCTGGATTGGCTGCTCTTTTTCCTTAGATACTGAGATATGTTTTTTTGTCCCTCATCCACCCGACCCACCGTTCTTAAAGATTTTCTTTATTCGTTTAGTACTGTATTAACTTTTCTTATTTTCTCCTTTTCTTGGTTCATCCTTTTTCTCTCTCTCTTTCTCTTCGTTTCTCTCTCTCCTCTCCCTAATTCTGTTTCCTTTTCTTGCTTAATCAAAACCCTGCCCCCCTTACTTCGTCCTTTATCCGTATAATTTGTCCTTCTGTTCTACCCCGTGACTTTCTACTTTGTCCTTTTCTTGGCTGGGGCAGACCCCGCTGATTCCGAGACTGCAGAACGCTCCCAAACGCATCCTCCGCTTTGAAAAACTTCCTCTGCATCCGGCTCGGTCTTTTTCCTTCCCAACCTCAAGTCCTTGTTCCTCATAATAAATTCGTTTTTATTAATTCAGGGATAGTGCTTGCGTATATAAGTTACCGGATGGAGAGCTTTTGTTTGATGAATCAGAAGCCTTCCTGTTGGTGAAATATTTTAATTCTTGAATATCAAACTACACAGTAGCTACTTCGTTTGCCCTTAAAGAATTTCTTAAATTTCCACCTCTAAATAATCGTGCACTATAAATAATTTTTCAGGGGCTAGGTGGATGGCTAATAAGATGGATTCACTCGAGAACACGGTGCAAAGTTTCTTTAATGTTGTAGAACCTCTTAACACGGAGCTAGATGATTCTCCCACCTTGTCATTTATAACGGCTTCCCACTAAATACAAAGATTTAACAGGAAACTGATATGGTAGAAACAGATAACTTTTCCTTGTTCGCCAGCTAGGATTTTATTTGCTTTCTGTTAGACCACAGTAGTTCTATCATAATAATGATAGAACAGTTAGTCTCTCCTTGTAGATAAATAATGCTTTTGAGTGCTTATTATTTGTTTTATGTAGAATTTGTTGTTAGAGCATACATGAAAATTTTGTTTTCTATCATCGTGCTGATAGATAGTAGATGCTTTTTGCTTTCAAAAAATGATGGGGGAAAGAAAAACTTGCTCATGACAACTTTTTGTCTTCAGGAAACTTAAACTTTAACTCTAAAAAATGCTAACAAAACTTTTCTTGAGGAAACAAGATCATTAACAGGTTAAAAACTTGACCATGGGAAATTCAGAAGTGAGGTCAGAAAGTCAGTTGTCTCCTTTACAATGATTCAAGAACAAAAATTAGGAAAGTTACTACCCACTGGTCAGAAATAATAATCCCTGTTTGCAAGAACACCCTTCAGTTATTGAGGGAATTGGGGTGCCTCCACGTGTTTCTAGCTTCTCAAAGGTTGACAAGCAGAATCGGACAGTTACTATCGGAAAGCTACTCCCTAGAATTCAGCAGATAATAGCAGTACCACACCGGGTACCTGCTTCATTAAATGCTATGGGAGGTTGGGGGGAAGACTTGGCATTCAGAGAAAGTTCTGGGAAGAGTCAGGAGGTGGAAAGAGCCTGGGAGCGCCAGGGTTTCTCAGCAGCTCTCTGGTCTTTCCTGCCTTCTAGACTCCTCCAACCTTCCCTCCGGTCGCCTTGGAAAGCCCTCTGCATGGTGGCCGCTGGGGTTTGCTCCAGCCACGATAACGGAGGGCTCCCTATCTAATCTGGACAGCAGCATGAATAATCCATTAGACCTCGGCATTTATCGGGGTTGGGGAGGAGGGAGGGATGGGGGATGGTGTGCCCCACCCTGGGAGGCACTGGGCTGCCCCATTGGTGGCAGGGTTGGGGGAGGATTAATGAAATGGAGAGTTTAGTGTGGACTCAAAACTCACCTCTGCGTATTATGCTTACTGATGCTGGTAAATTATAATTCTATCCATTGTCAATGTAAGGAGGAAACAGAATCCCGTTGGGTTGGAGAGATCACTTTTTTTTTAAAGAAGTTCAATGTGCTTTACATTGTCTCATTCAAACTCACCAAAGGGCGCTGTAAGAGTCCAACTTTCACCAGTATTCCTTGAGACTTGGGAGACTTAAATCCACCCACCCATTCTTTCATTCATTCATTCGGCAAACATTTACAAAGCTTTACTCTGCGCCAGGCATTGTGCCTTGCACTGACAGGTTAAATTATTTGCCCAAGATGAGGACTATGCTGGCGACTGGGGCGGGACCCTAAATCAACTATTTCAGTCCCGTGACTGCTCACTTCTTCCTCTCAAGACATACAAATCAGAGATGTTGGGAGTTGCAAAGGCCCCAGGGGTTATCTGGTCCAGCCTTCCATTCAATGCAGGAATCCCCTCCCCAGGGGAGCCAGGCCATACCTACCTCTGCTCTCCACCAGCTCAGGGACCTACAGCTTCCTAGTGGGCTTCCCATTTGAAAGTGGCCCAGTGGACAGGAAGGTCTTTCCCTGGGGGAGTAAGGAAGCTTAGCACCCTGAGCTGCTGTGACTCTGGGAGTCCAGCCTTCTGCTCTAAGAGTTAGGGCCCCAGCACCCAGGGCCAACCCCCTCCTCAGCTCCAGCTGCCTGGCCTCTAACCCCACTGTGCCTTCCCCTAGGAGTAGGGATCCCTCAGTTGCTGGACACTAAACCCCTGGAAACTTTGAGAGCAATGGGTCTTAGTCAAGCTGACCTTCCTTGGTTGCTATGGTGAATATTTGCTGCTGGGTCAGAGAAAACTCCATACCAGTAGCCAAAGAATCGCCAGAGCCCGGATTCTAGTCCCAGCACAACCACCTACAAGCTGGTGACCTTGAGCAAGTTATGTCACTTCTATTTCTAGCATATTCTAAAAATAAGATGGATGAATGTGCTTCTCAAAAGTTGAGAATGACACGTTTTTCAAAGATAAAATTTCTCCTTGTAAATAATCTAAGATTACAAAAGGCAATTTCTGGACAATGAGCTCCTTACAAAGAATGTTCTGGAAACTTTTTAGATCTTTTGTCCCTGGGTCAGTGTAAAAGTTTAGACTCCAGTGTTCGAATCATGTGATTTGAATCCCGTCTCCACTACTTGCTGGCTGTATTATCTCGGCCAAACTACATAAGATTTCTGTGTTTGGGTTTCTTACTTTTTTTTCTTTTTTGAGACTGGGTCTCACTGTGTTGCCCAGGCTGGAGTGTCCCATCATAGCTCACCACAACTCAAACTCCTGGGCTCAAGTGATTCTCCTACCTCAGCTTCCTAAGTATCTAGGACTACAGGCACACACCACCAGGCCCAGCTAATTTTTTATATATGTTTTTTAGAGATGGGGTCTCGCTATATTGCCCATGCTGGTCTCGAACTTCTGGGCTCCAGGGATCTTCCCACATTGGCCTCCAAAGTGCTGGGATTACAGGCCTGAGTCACCATGCCTGACCAGGCTAGTTTCTTACATTTTAAAATCCTCGTAAACCTTAGAGGGCAGACAGGTTTTCCCAATCCCAGAGATAACATCCTTAGTACAAAGTGTTCAGTTGGAGGTTAATGTCCCCCTTGTTTTTGTTTGGCTTTGTCTGTCTTATTTCTTGTGACTTCAAAACTCTTCAGAAATTACATATATCTAATAAGAGGTAGAAATTTATCTGACAAATTATTAAAATATATTTTTTAATTAGCTTACTCAAAATTGGCAGTAGTGAGAATTGTAGGTGCAACCTTTCTAGAAGGCAATTTGGTGATGGGTATCCAAAACCCTAAAAGTGTTTATATTCTTTGACCTGCTTTTTCCAGTAATAGGAATTTACTCTAAGGAAATAAGCAGAGGTTTACAAGATGCTTTCTTAACCAAAATTTATGATTTGTCAAGAATACATCAAGCATTTATTTATTAAAGTGAAAAATAGGAAATAAGCTCTGAATGGTAAGAGTTTATTTACTATAAACTATGCTAAATCTATAACATGGTCATTAAGTTATATTTTCTTAAGATATTTAATACCACAGAAAATTCTCATATTTTAAAAACAAAAACATAGATTACAAAATAGTCTATACTGTGAAAGGCATGCTAGGGGAGAGAGAAGAGAGAAGCCTAATGTTTTCAGTGGTTCTTTCTGGCCGGTGTGTGTAAGGATGGATTTTGTTTTCCTTGTTATACTTTTCTGTATTTCCAAATGAACTACAATGAGCTCATGTTATTTGAAATTAGAAAAAAAGAAATATTTTAAGAGGGGGTGGGCAGGATTGGCCAGATCCAAGACATGTCAGGCTTCCAAAGATTTTTATGACTACTGAGCTGTGACGACAAAGTCGTCCTTTCTAGAGAATTTGGCTTTGGAGCCCCCAAAACTACATGGACTCAGACTCCTAGAATAGTCCTGTATTCCTGATTTTAGGTTAGAGATGTTCATGAATGGTGGGAATGATTTTTCCACAAAGAGATTCCTGATTCCCGCATCCCCCACCCCAGCTCCACCACCTTTAAAACATGTTTTCCCAGCCATCCAGATTGTCTCAGAATTTTCCTTGCAACCTTGAGTGTTTCTGAAATTGAAAACAATCATCGAAGTTCTTGTAACTTTTTCCTCTTCTCACAACTCCCTTTGCTGGCGGGAGGATGTGGTGGAATGTAAGGCCAGGTGCTGGCCCAGCTGCAAATACGAGCTGATTGTTCAGACCGGGGGCCAAGGGAGAGGAGGAGGGGTCTGGGTGGGAGAGGAAAGTCAGACCTTTGGCAGCGGCCAAAAAGCCAGAGTGGGTGCTCAGAAAGGAAGACCTCTGTGAAGACAAGATTGTTAAAGCTAAGAACAGGAGGGAAGACCAAATGAATAACAAGACAACCGTTAATAAATGTTTTTGAAACTGAAACATTTGAGCTTATAGACAAATAAGTAGCCTTCCCAGAGGCTAAGGCTGTCTTCTCCCTTTGCAAGCAGAGTGTGGAATGGAGATGGGAGAGGGGGTCACAAAAGGAAATAGAAACAAAATCCCACCAGAAACTTGCAAAACCTTCCCAAGATCTTGTCATGAGTTTTTTGTCTTGATGTAGCACATCCCAGCCAACAGCAGATAAAAGTAACTTAGAGATAAAGATTAGTTTCACTTTTACTAATTAGCAAATAAGCATTTAGCAAATACATTGCATTCTGAATACAGTGCAGGATATGGACTTAAAATACCACTCCCAGCCTCTGTCTCTAAATTCTATACTGTTTTTTTTTTTTTTTTTTAACTTTGAGGTTAGCCTTGGTTGGGTGGGAGATAAAGGAATGTGAATAGAATTTTTGCAAACCACAGAAGTTTAGATTCCTATAGAATGGAGGCAGATCATCTCTGCCCTTCTCTGTGGCCAAGGCAAACAGGACCCAAACAGCACCAAGGTTATCCTCATGTCACTTGCCAGCTCCCTGCGCTGCATGGTGGCAGGAACTGTCTTGGAGGATGATTCTTACGGGGCAAGTTCCACACACTTTTGCAGACTGAATTCTCTGCAAACCAAATTCGCAGCAACAACTGTTTTCTCTGCACCCTGTCTCTGAAGGGAGTCAATCCCAAAGCCTTCGCAGATGGTGTATGTCCTTGACATGGCGAGGAAACATCCCAAAGCAAGGGGTGAGGAGACAGAGCTGGGAGGGCACCAATTCCCCTCATCTTTGAAAAATGCTTCATTCTCTACTAACCCAGGCACGCCTGCGTCTGTGGATCAACGTGCTTCTGACAGCTCTTCTCATCCCTGTAGCATCTGGCATTTCCAGAAATGTCTCCTCAGACACAGGTTTTTAGGAGACACCCACGACCCTAGAGACATACCCTAGGCGCTGAGTCTTTGTATAATTTTGTAATAATTTCCATCTACAATCAAAATAGAATGAGAGAAGTCAAACAATTCTTCCCTTGGCCATGCTACAAACTGCTTAACCAAACAGTACCTCAATGCCCTCATCTGTAAGTTGGAGATAATGAATAATATTTGTGGTTATCAAAGTGCTTTCACATATATATCACATCAGATTCTCACAGCAGCCCTCAGGGGTAACCAATGTGCCTATTAGAGCATTGCACCCATTTTATAGATGAGGAAACTGAGACTCAGAGATATTGCATTGCCAAAAGTCATACCACTAATAAGTAATAGAATTAAATTTAAAATGCCCTGCTCTGACTACCAAATGCTGCCTCCCTCACCCTCCAGAAACATGCCAAGGATGCATGAGATGGTCTATATGAACTGATTTGTAATTGCTCTAGTAAGTTTTATCAGGATCCTTACTCACCCCAAAATCGTGGAATCAAGACTCGCAGAGCTACAAGGCTCTTAGAGTGGATCGAGCCCCACCCCACCTTCATTTTACAGGTGTGGCACAGAGAGGTTAAGTGACCTGCCAAAGGTCACTCCATGAGTTAGTGGACAATGACCACTGTTATTTTTAAAAATTAGTTAAAAGAACTGCCTACCAAGCCCATTTTTATGGGCTTATTTTAAGCAGGTTAATAAGTACACCGGGCACAGCTTTAAACCCAACTGAGTAAATGCTGACACTAGTTTATAGATTCGGTAGATAAGTAGCAATAAGGAATTATTCATCTCTCATTTATCATCCAGCCTCTCCAAGGTGCAAGTTATAAAGTGAAATTTGCACAAATAGCAGTTTAAGAGCCCCTACACATGTGAGATCAAAACAGTGAAAATAAATTGGTTTCAAAGCCAAACATTTATAATGTGTCTATGCCTGAGGTCTCCTGAGATGTAGAAAAAAGTATTTGGGAAAGTTATTTGCATTTCATAAATAGCCACATTTCTTATACAGAACTCCATAGTTGGTCTTCAGACTTATTCAATCATTGATTTATTCTTTTGAGTATGTATTGAGTGCCTACTGAGTGCAGAGCACTGTAGGGATTATAGTATTATTAAATACTATTCCAGCCATCAAGAAGCTTCTAAGCTTAATGAGGTGACAAAATAAAGCTCACACACACGCTTGAATCTTGACTCCATGAACCTTTGGGATGAGAACTTTGTAAAATGTCCAGAGTCGGTGGGGGACAGGGGCACATGTGCCTGGGGACAGGAGAGAAGAGAAGCCTGCCCGGCACTGCGGCTGATGCAGCCACAGCAGGAAGCACATGGCAGAGGTGGCTTCGCCACCACCTTCTCCCCAGTGTTTCTCTATCATGAAAATGGGGTTGGAAAATTTGCAGGCAGAAAAAGAGACAAAGCATGGGTGGCCCCAATTAAGAACCGAATCCAAAAATCCCACGAAGCGCAGACTGGTGGAGGGATGGATTAGGGACCAATAGGCGGCAATAGCGGTTATTTGTAATATGCCGAAAATGAGTAAAATCCACAGATGATTTATTTGGGAGGCAAACTCTAATGAATGCTCATGTGTTATTCAGAAGGACTGGTTTTATTTTAGTTTTTTTATCATGCCTAGTTTGCCAATGGTGGACTTGAGGCCCAAAGTTCAGTGTCAGTAACAGAGCAGCCACAAATCCAATACGCGACTTTGCTCTCAGCTGCCCAGACACCTTCTGGAACCTCACATAGGTCCATTCGCTCTCCCTGTGAGCTGGCCCTGTCTTTTCAGACAAGTACCACTCATTGCCTTTATGACTGGGCCCCACATCCACAAAACTGAAGCATATTCCAGTGTAAAAAGAACTTGGAAGCTATTTACTGAAAGCCCTTGTGAGATGGGGAAACTGAGGCTCATTGCATTCAAGTGACTTATACATAGGGTGACCACAACACTTCTGTGAAATTACCTGTGAACGCATGTGAATGACTACACAGGACAGTGGGCATCCATTGGGCCTGTCTCAGGCATCCAGGACACTGGATCACTCTATTAAACAATCAGAACAAGCCGGGCGAGGTGGCTCATGCCTGTAATCCCAGCACTCTGGGAGGCTGAGGCAGGCGGATTGTTTGAGCTCAGGAGTTTGAGACCAGCCTGAGCAAAAATGAGACCCCATCTCTACTAAAAATAGAAAGAAATTATATGGACAGCTAAAAAAATATATATATAAAAAAATTAGTCGGGCATGGTGGCGCATGCCTGTAGTCCCAGTTACTTGGGAGGCTGAGGCAGGAGGATCACTTGAGCCCAGGAGTTTGAGGTTGCTGTGAGCTAGGCTGACACCACAGCACTCTAGCCTGGGCAACAGAGTGATACTCTGCCTCAAAAAAAAAAACAAAAAAAAAAAAAACAATCAGAACAAGGACCCATCTATCACACACGCCCGCTACATTTTGCTACCTTATTTTCTTTATCTTGAAGGCTGGAGTGTTTATGAGTCCACAGGACCACTGGGAAAATGTTCAGTCTAGAAATGCAATATGTGCCCAGTGCTCATTTGGGCTTGGTTTATCCACAGTCTAAGGAGGGCCTGGAATGACTGTGGCTTTGAATGTCTGTGAACCTTTAAGGCGTCCTCAAGCCCCTGCCCACCCCCACTGCTGGCGGGGCTATGGTCCCTGTTTCCGGCTCCCTGCAAAGGGCGTGGGCAGCAGTGCTAACCAGGTTCCCAGACTCCCAGGCTCTCCCCCAGAGCCCAGGGCTGTCTTATCGCTAATCCTCTCACCCTGGTGATTGCATCAGGGTGAGGAAAGTTTGGCCTTGGGGTTCAATTTATGGAGGGGAGTTATCAGTTCCTACAGTAGCATGTTGAAATGGAAGAACAGGGTATGGCCAAGGGCTCAGGGACTCAGGGGCTCAGGGAACCTTTGGTCCTGGCTGTGCCACTAAATAGCTGTGTGGCTCTGGATAAGTCTATAGTCCTTTCTGGGTCCTGATTTCCTCCTCTGCTAAAAAGTGGATTGAGCTCAGAATTCCTGAGGTCCCTTGAAACTCTAGGGCTCCACATCAGTGACAGAGAGAGGCTGCCACATGACTGATAAGTGGGACAAAGGTACCTGGGGCCATGGTCACCCCCCTAACAGGGGACTACGGTGCTGATGAGGCATCACGTGGCATCTGTGTGGGCACATTGTGGAAGGGACCATAGTACATGCATTTCAGCCACATCCCTAACACTACATCTTCAGCCATCAAGGACGAGGATTTACATCATGTAAGAACAAGTTGGAAACCTCAATTTTCTGAATTCAATTCAACAAGCTTTTTTAAATTTCAAAATATTAAGGATATACAAATGTTTTTGTTACATGGATTCATTGTATAACGTCAAAGTCAGGGCTTTTAGTGTGCTCACCACCAGGAAGGTGGTCATTGTACCCAATAAGCAAGTTTTTAGCCTTCACCCCTCCCATCCTCCCCCCTCAACTCAACAAACCTTTAAAAAAATGTCCACAGTATGTTAGAAACTATGGAAAACACAAAGATGTCAAACATAGGATTTCTGTCTTCAAGGAGATTGAAATTTGGGGGAGCAGGGTAGGTAGACAGACTTGTAGCGAGATTAAACTGAAACACACTATGTTAGAAGCTGTGGAAGGGGGATGGAGGGATTAAATGTGGAATGGAGATGGAATTTTTTTAAGTGTGTGTGAGAAGAAAGCCCTTGCCTTCTCCTTGTATATCCCTCACCGTACAAATGCCTGGCTCACGTGGACATCTTTTACTTGAGTTTAAATCGTGGCTCTGCCACCTGTTAATTAAGCTGGGAAAGTTACTTAATAACCTAGGCCTTAGTTTCTTCATCTGAAAAATCGGGGAAACAGAGTGACTGTGTAGATAAATGAGAAAATCAACCCATGCAACACACTTGGCACCGTGCCTGGCATACGGTAATGCCTAGTGCTCGCTGTTACCCAACAAGTGCTTGCCTGGGAAATGGATTGAAGTTGGCATCTGCAATCCAAGCCTTTCATCTCACATATTCAAATGGGCCTCCCATAGTTTGAGTTCCTCACTGAACACATTCATTACCCACTGCTCTGTGTGAGTTCAGATGGAGAGCCCTTTCCACTGTGTGGGACCAGGAATGACCTCCGTGGTATGGAAGCATTTGAGGCACAGAATGACATGATTTGGTGATATCCATCTGGGGAGCTTAAAGTTACAAAACGTTTGCATAGGAAGGGACCCAGCAGACAATGCACTCCGGTCTCTCCATTTTGCAGACAGAAAACTAAGACTTAGAGAAGTGGTGTGACTTGCCTGTGGGCTTGGCACTCACCTGGTGGCAGTGGTGGGATAAGAACTCAGGAATCCTGACTCCCAGATCAATGAGCCCCCCTCCCTCTCCCCTAGACCCCTGCCCAGACCCTCATAGCCAAAGCTGCATGCCACATCCAGTCTCCTGGGTCACAGCGACCTGGGATCCCTCCCCGCTCTGTGTCTAAGGTGCCCCAGAGAAAAGACGGCCTGTTTTCCAGTTCTCACGTCACATCTAAGGTAGAATTAGGGTCCTCACCTGCCGGGGGATAGTTCTCAACTCAAAGTGGGGGGTGGGGCAGGACCAAACAAAACCCTTCAGTCTCTAAGCGCTCCATATTGTCCCCGTCTTGGTTTGCTCCTTTAATTCTCATTAACTGGAAGCGCTTTACAGGTAATATTTTCATGATCCTCACATTAGTGTCACCAACAGAGAAGGCGGCCTTGGGGCCTTCAGCAGAAAGGACAGGTAAAGCAGGAGCTCTGCAACCTGTTCTCCAGCCTGCCGGACCTCGGGTGAGGGCCCAGCGGCCTTTCTTGTCACTTGGGGATGAGGGAGGGAAAACGAGGCAAAACGAGGTGGGGACGGCCGCGGGCGACGCTGGGGAGATGGGGAAGGAGCCATCAGAGCGTGCTCACTCTTGTAAAGACGCCTTGGTCAGTGAGAAAATTAGAAATGTACAGAGAGAAGCCCGCAGGACCTTACCGTCCTCGCATGGGTATTTACTTTTGTTTATCTTATCTGTCACTGTATAAAAACTCGAATGAACCCTAGTGGCATATTCGCTGGTCCTGGGTTGTCTCCTCTGGCGCGCAGCGCGAGCGATTCCCGTGGAACCGCGCGTCCTCCCGGACTGAGTCTGTCGCGGTGGCTGCGGAGTCCGCCGGGCGGGAGCGGCGCGGGGCGCGCGGGCCGGGCCGCGGGAGGAAGCGGGGCCGGCGCGGCGGGCGCCAGGCCGGGGAGGAAGCCGCCCCCTCGGCGGAGCCGGGCCGGGCGCGCCGGCCGGGGGCTGACCCCGAGCGCCGCGGAGTCTGCGCCCGCCCGCCGCCCCGCTGCCTCCCGCCGCCCCGGGTTCCGCGGCGGCCGTCAGCGCGCACCTCATCAATAAGGCCTGACAGGCCGCCGGCCCCGCGGCCATCCATCACGCCGGGCGGCGGGCGCACGCGGGGCCGGGAGCCGCCGGCCCCCGGGGAGGGCAGGACGAGACCCCCTAGGCGCGCGCGGGGGCTGCGCTCTGCCACGCACCGCGCGCAGCTGGAAGCGCCTGCAGTGCCGTCCGCGCGCGGGGTCGAGGGGGACCCGACTGTGCCCGCCCTGGGCTGGGACCCTCAGCCGCCCCGCGTGGATCGTTGGCAGCATTTTTCCACCCATCGACAAATGCTTGACTTTGTGCCGCTGCTTAATCCCGGTGTCTTTTAAGGCCGCGTTCATTTGTTTCGAACAGCTGTAAAAAGCTGAGAAATGATTAGCACAACCCATGCATTTCACAGAGGAGGAAACTGAGGGCCAGAGTGGGGCCTGGGCATGCCTGAGGCCACACAGGAGATGGTGACGGAAACCTGACTGTGCCCGAATCTCCTGACCCGCCCCCCCCCCGTCCGTGCGCCGCCCACGTTGGGCACTCGGCAGGACCCATGACCGAGGTGCAGTTTGGCATCGCATGTGTGAAATGGGCAAAGTCGTGCGTGTCATAGGTTCTAGGCGGGCCTATCAGTGCGTGAACCACCCAGGGTCCCCCAGTCCCTGACCCCAACTCAGGCCAGAGAGAGTGTTGTAGTTAGGAAAGAACAGTACAGGCAGTAAAAAAAAAGAAAGAGGGAAACACCTCACATTAAAAATAATGTTCCTTGAGTTCAATTGCTTCCTCTTTCCCCCAAGGAGGTGCCAGGGTTTCCCTCCTGCGTGTGATTGTCCCAGCGGTCACTCCTGTTCCTGTCTGCAGGAGTCTCTTCCTCATGGGTCTGAACGGCTTGAACGTGGAAACTTGTGTTCCTCCGTGTACCCCCAAAGTTTGCACGGTGCCTGGCATACAGTAAGCATTCAATAAATGCTTGCTACATGAATTGCAGCACTTGTAGGGGAATTTGAATAATTCTGGCCCAGAGGACGGGGAGGTTGAAAGAACCCACAGGTCATGGCTCCAATCTCATCTCATGGGAGGACTGGGGACCTGGCCGTTGCCCCCAACTTACCCAAGGCCTGGTGGGGGCCGGGGGTGGGGTTACCTGGTGGTGCTACCAGGTTTTCCTAGTTGTGGATTCCTGCAGCCTTTGCCCTTCTCTATTTCCCTTCCCACCTTTTGGTTCCTCCCCTCTTAATTAGCAAACTCTCCCAGGGTGGGGGATCAGAGTATGGGGGGTAAGTAGAAGGGGGAAGAGATTGAGAAAGCCAAATTGTTCGCTCTGTTTCTAACAGGAAACACAGTATTTCGTGGGTTTTTGTTTTGTTTTTGTTGACGGTGGTATTCTCTTGGTGTTGTTGGTTTTTTAATTCAAGGGCAAACATGAAATTAAAACCAATGACCCATGGGTGTCTGTTAATCTTAACATTCATTTTTCCCCCATTACCACAAATATTTGACTGGAGTTAGAAACAATGACATTATGAATGACTCTGAGAAGAGACAGAAACACTCTCTCTCCCTCTGTCTGTCTGTCTGTCTGTCTGTCTCTCTCTCTCTCTGTCTCACACACACACACACACACACACACACACACACACACCACTTTTATAGAAGAGGAGATGTAGCAAAGCCATCCCATGGCCCAGGTAGTCAGTGGCTTTTGGCTCTCACGTAATCATAATTTCTGTAATACAGGTACAAAGTGTGGTTTTACCTGGCACAGAGCCCACGTTCTTCCTGTTACCTATTTACCCCCATGAGAGCCCACCCACATGAGCATCATGAACTGCAGCTGAGAGCCAGAGCAACTTACTCTGCAGCACCATTTTGAGGGTGGAATACAATCTTGTCCAGGAAGAACCACTTTTCACCAAATGCTTTGCCTTTAGTCCATTCAGAAATACAATCCTCTCAGTGGCAAACATGCTTCTCCTTCAAAGCCAGGCTTTGGCTTATACTTGCTGCATGAGACCAGCTGGACAAAACCCAGTCTCCCACGACTGACTGGGTCTCCCTGCTGCTCCTCATCCTCTCCCAGGAAGTCATCAGGTTGCTGGGGAGCAGCTGCCTGGGAGCCACAGAGTTGTTGAAAGTGACTTAGCAATTCCAGAGCCTCTGCTGTCTGGCTCCAGGCCCCTGAGGATGCAACAGCAGGCTAGCCCTCGATCTGACACCATCCTCCCCACAGCCTGCCCCAAAACGTGAGTGTACGTGCACTCGTGTGTCGGCGTCATACGTGCTTGAGATAGGCGCTGGAGCCATGCCGAGGATGAACCGCTGTGGCCATTCCTGTGGATTAGGATGAGCAATGGGGATGACCAACCTTGGAAACTGGATCCTTTAAAAAGAAATGCAAGTTCGCTTTTGTGTATAAATCACTCTTCTGAAGTATTTGAGGTGGGAGTCAAACACATACCAGGGATGCGGAGTTGTGCTAAAGACAGGATGGGGGTGGAGAGAACGGGGGCTGAAGAATCAGCGGAACTTTTTCCTCTCTTCTTTTTTAAAAGCTGGATTTATTGAAGTCCAATTTACATACAGTAAATTAACTCCTTTTAGTATACGGTTTTATGAGTTTTGACAAACATACAAATCGTGTAACCACCATCGCAATCGAGATATTAGAATAGTCCCTACACTCCCTCAAATTTCCTCCTCCCCCTTTGTAGTCAACTCTCCCCCTTCCCTAGACCCTGGCAACCTCCAATCTGCTCTCAGTTCTGTGGTTTTGCCTTTTTCAGAATGCCATATTCATGCATTTTGTATATAGCCTTTTGAGTCTTCTTTCACTTTGCTGAATGTATTGATTCGCTCACGTTGTTGGTGTATTTGAACTTCAGGGCTCTTCGTTGCTGGGTATTATTCTGTTGTATGGACGTACCTCAGTTTACCTCTTCCTCACCTTGAGGATCATTTGTGTGGTTTCCAGTTTGCGGCAATTATGAATCAAGCTGTAGGTTTTGAAGATATCAGCAATATTCTTTTGCAGATGAAAACACAATTGCCATTTAACTCTTCCTATACTGAGGCATATTGCAAATAGTACATCCACTGGGCCAAGTTCAAAGAATGGGGTAAGGATGTCACATTCCCTGACAAAAAGTAGTGTATGTAACGGGGTGAGTGGGTGTGAGTGAGTGTGTGTGTGTAGAGAGAGACTATACATTCAGAGCTTTTGAAGTGGAATAAAGACAAATTGTTCACATAGGGATTGAGAAACCAATCCCTTTGGACGGATAAGGCAAGTAAGTCTGTTATTCTGCCTGTTCGGAGCTCCCAGCTCCACCTGCCCCCCCCCTCAGGGAGACTGTAGGCAACTGGACTTGGGACCACCAGAGGCTGCATAGGGGAGGGCTGCATTCTGCCCCTCGCTGGGGAAGTCCTCCTCCCCATAGTGAGTGCTGCGCAATGAGGGAGGAGAGGAGTAAGGTCTGCGGAGACTCCAGGTAGTTCTGAGCCTCTCCCTCTGCCAGGGCAATCCTGCCAGCTCCCTTCATTGCCATGCCAATCGCTCCTTGTCACTCAGAGTCTGTGCTTCTCTGCTTTTCCCTCTTTAGTCCCATGCCCCTTGGCAACGTGCTGTTCGTTAGCACCTCTGCTGAAGAGGGCTGGGACAGTGGAAGACGTCAAACTTTACCGGAGGACCACCCCTTGTCCTTCCGTCAAACACACATGCACTTGACTAGCTGGGGAAAAGTTGAAACCAGCCACAAAGAAATGGAGTGAGAGGATCTTGCAGTTGTCACTCAGTTCAGAATACGGCACATGCCCTTTTAACAGAAAAAAGGCAGTCTCTAGCTATTTGGAGCTCCATGCCTCCTTTTTCTTCCTTCTGTTCTTTTAAGAAACTAATTATTTCCAAACAATAACTACGTCCAAGCTGGAGCCAGTGAGTGGTAGGGAGAGAGCGGCTGCTCCCTGCCGGCACCTGCTGCTGTTGGGTGGGAGGGGTGGTCGTGGGAGGCTGGGATCTGTCTGGAGTGGGTCCTCATGGCGCCCGGGGCCCCCAGCCCCAGCACACACCCCCTGTCAGCGGACCCTGGATCTCGAGGCTTGCAGGGTGAGATGCTGTTTTCGCACTTTGGCTTTGCGCTTCCTTGACACTTTCCTGTCTCTTGCTCACCCGTGCCAGGTCCTGGCGCCTGACTGGGCGTCTTCCCCAACTCTGGGTCAGCTCGGGCTCTGGGGCAAGGGGAAGGTTCCGGCCACCACTGCAGTTGGGACAGGGGTGACTTGTGCAGAACGGTCTGACGCAGGAAACACCAGGTCTCTGGGGGTCCCACCATGCCCCTGATATGGGTGTTGGTTGTACCATTGGTAGCACTTCAGCAGCGGGGTCCCCATCACTACTGCCTTCCCTAGGAGCCAGGCAAGGGGGGGGGGCCTCAAGTCGGGGTTGACTTCATCTCTGTTTGGCTCCTCCTCCTCCCACCCAGCTGGGACCCCTTCTGGCTTGTCTACTTGGGGATGCCCCTTTCTCTCTGTCTCTCGCAGGGTCTGTGCATCTCTCCCTTCTCTGTCTCTGGTCTCTTTGGTCCTCTCTGGTCTCTCTGCCTGTCCACTCCCAGCTTTGTTTTTTCCATAACACTTTTCGCCATTTAATACTCCATGTAATTTGACTTATTTATTGTCCATCTTCCTCTTTTCAAAGGTAAGCTCCAGGACAGAATTTTTCTCTTTTGTTCCATGCTGAGTACCCATGCCGATAATGTTCCTGGCACAGAGTAGGTGCTCGATAAATGTAGAATGAATGAATGATGAGTGAGTGAATCCTGGTCTCCCCTGGCTTCCTTGGGTGTCTTACTCTCCCCTGCTCTCCAGTCTTTTTTCTCTCCGTCTTGGTCTCTGCCTGCCTTCCTCTGTCTCCCCCACCCCCCCTTTCTCTCCTTCTTCTTGTTTCTGCTTCTCCTCCATCTCCGAAGTTTTCTCTGTCCCAACTTCTGACTTGCTCCCTCAGTCCTTCCAGGATCCATGGGTCTGGGCTCTCTGCAACATCAAAGACTGGGCACCTGGCTTGCTGTCAGTCTTCCTCCCCAGTGCCCTGCCGCCTCCCTTGCCAATCCTGCAGCCTCAGCATCTAGCCAGGTCCCCCAGCGGAACTTCCACAGTCATGACTGGGCTCCAGGAAATCCCTTCTTCCTGTAGACCTCAGGACCCAGGCATCTTGGGGGTTTCCTTGGGACATCCTAGACTTTGGCGGCTAGTTTGTAGGTGGTGGTGGCAGGGCTGAGCAGGCAATGAACCCACAGTGGGGATTTGCACCACCCAGACTGGGCCACTCCCTCTGCTTCTGGCCTGGGCCTCAGTGTCCTACTCTGAGAAATGGCGGCAATGGTGCACACCTGCGTGCTGGGCCCTTTTGGGGAAACATCTCATTCTCTGTCTCCCAGCAACTTTGAGGAACACTACTAGCATGCTTTATGTAGTTTCAACAAACATTTATTGAGCACCTACTATGTGCCAGCCACAGATGCTGCCCTCGCAGAGCTTACCTTTCGGGGTAAGTGGGGGGAGACATGGGAGGTGAGTTGGGTGTGTGTGGACAACCAACCACAGATAAATGAGTGTTTAACTCCAGGAAACAAAAGACCTACTAACAAAGTAAATGAACATTTTTTTAAAAAAGACTAGTTAAGTGCAGTAGTGAGAAGGGGGAAATTGTAGAACAAGGAGTTTGATCCGTAACCGACTGTGAACAATCAAGTGAGATAACTCACTACCTTCGGACCAGCTGTAAATGAACATTTTACTTAGTCCAAGAATGTAAATGGTGCCCCTGCTCTGGGCTCAGGGCTGCTAGCACTGTGACTTCAGAAGTCTCTAACTGGGGACAAGGGGGGGGGGCCACAAGTGAAAGAATTGGGGCCCATGTCACCAAGAGATATCCCCAAGCTTTGGTCCCACAGAGAAGAGCCCCTTACAGTCCCTCCAAGAGCCTGCAGGCTGGGAACTAGATGCTGTGAGTGTCAGTAGTTCCTGCTTGCTGCTGTTTTGCTGAGGTCCTTGGCTGAGAAGGGGGGAAGGAAGCAGGTTGGCAGCGGGAAGAGAGGCGTACACGGTGGCTACAGCGTCATCACAGCCACAGCCGAGCCGGTGCTCAGGGCTCACCAGTCCTCTGGCAGCAGTGCCCCGACTTGTGGGCGCCAGGACCGGTTTGGGCCCTGGCCTCAGCTGCCCTGGGACCCCGAAGAGCTTGCCCTCCCTATTCAAGAAGGGCCTGGCATCCTTCCCGAACCTAGCAAAAATGTTTAGAGACTCCTTTTCATTTTTCTTTCCCTTCCCAAGGGCTCTTAGATGATAAGACATGAACTGTTTTTTTTTTTTAAAAAAACGATTTTAATTTTTAAATGTCACACATGCTCATTAAAGGAAATTTAGAAAATTAAAAAGAGACAACAGTTAAAAATATTTCACGGTAAAAAGCAAATAGTAAATAAAATGGAAAAAAAGAACTAAGACTCAGGAATCTAGATTCTAGAACTGCCTTGGCAGGCTTTGCCACCTCTGTCAAGCACCCTGACCTCTCCTGTCCGGTGAGCCCGTTTGCAGGTGAGGATGGAGGCACCTTCTCTCCCTCCCTTTTGTGTAGCAATGTTGTTGTCCCTACGGAAAAATGGAATTTGAGAGCGTCCTGTAATCTGGAAGCGACTATAAAATATGAGGGCTTGTGCCACAAACTGCCAGCAACAGGGCTGGAATCTTCAGGAAGCATTTGCGGGGGTCCGTGGGGGAGAGTGGCTTCGCTCTGCGACACCGAATAGTGTTTTTGAAAGCAAGACGATTAAAAAGCATAGCTCTCTCGTCTCCCCGCGTCTAGTGGAGGGAGGCCAAAGGTCGAACCGGGGTGCAAAGCTCGGTTCCGGGTGGGACAGGGCGGGGTCTCTACGTCCACTCCCTCCCCCCAAGAATTCCGGGTGTCCGACGTACCGACCTGGAGAAGTGAAGGAAGGTAGGTCTACTTGGCCTTGCAGCTTAATTCGTTCTCCATTTTTCCATCAGTGGGGACGGGGACACGGCGGCTGCGCACCTCGGGGGTGTCTCAGTCCCGCCCGCGGGGCTTGTGCAGGGGGCAGGGCGGGCCACGTGGGTGCGGGTCGCAGAACGAAGGAGAATCGTGCCACCCGCGCCCGGGCCCAGAGGGGCAGTCACAAGGCCGCGCGGGAAAGGACGGGGCATTCGTTCAGCGCGGGTCGCTGTGCACGTCTGTCCTGCAGCCTTTGCACACAGCTCCGCAGAGACCATCTACATCCCGGGGTGGTTCTTTCCACAGGACGCGGGTTGACTTCTGTAGTCCCCTCTCTGTTCCTTTTTTCTCTCTGGGGTTTTTGGTTTCCGATTATAAGACTCTGGCGACCTTGGGGCCCTAGATTTTTTCAGGCATTGTTTTTGTTTCTGGTGCGGCGGCCAAGACTGTGGCCCCAGGTCTTGCGCCTGGTTGAAAGCGAACCCGCCTGCGTCCCACCGGAAAATCGCGGGAACCCCGCGCTGGTTTCTCTGTGAATTCCGGTATCCGCCGTTTACTTATTTATATTTATTTTTGGAGGAACCGGAGTTCGGATCCCTCTGTATCCCACAGGCAGCCTACAACTTTTCACTGCTGGGGATGGGCCGGCTCAAGTCCCAGGAGCCTTAAAGGAACAGGGAAGCGCAATTTATTCTCGTGTCCTGGAGATTTTTTTTTTTTTTAAAAGAGTATAGTACGTTTGAGTAATTCTTATTTGTCTAAAATCTCACGACTTGACGCAGGGTCCTTAGACACAGGCCCTTAGTCCAAGCAGTCACAGACGTTCACAGTGTTAAATTCTCCCCGTATATTATGGGAATGGAAAGCCGAAAGAGGACGTGAATGGGGTTGGGTCACCCTCCCCAGGCCAGCCCAGGGACATCCTCCTTTAAAATAGCCAAGAGTCTGGACCGCGGAGCACCCACCCACTGCCCCTTCCCCGGCCTCCCGAGCGAGGGAGAAGCCTGGGAACCCGGAGAGGCGGCGGATAAACCTCCCGCCGGCGGCCAGCGAGGCCTTGAAATGCTCCCCGCTCCCGGCAACGCGGGGCAGTCTGGCTCCCGCCTCGCCCAGGCGGCTAGGAGGGAGGGAGGGAGGGAAAGAGCGAGGGAAAAGAAAACTCCCCAAAAGAGCAGGCTGTTTGCCAACAACCCTTGGTCCGTCCTTGAGCCTAGGCCTTTGGGGAGAAAGTTGGGGCGCTAGGCCCTGAGAAATAAGCCACAAGAAACACACTTTTCTCTGACCCAGGCGCCTTCCAGAGGGAGTGAATATACCCAGACAGGCTTCAGCCCACCCGGAGAGCGCAGGCGGGAGGCCTGGGAAAAAAGGACTTCCCTTGCGGGCCTGGCTGGAGCAGCGGCCCAGGAATCCCAGGTTCCTCACGAGCAAGCCCCAAGCACAAGCAGGCTCTTCCACCCTGGGGAGCTCAAAACAGCCTACATAGAGCAGAGCCTGATATGGCCCCCGCCAGTGTACAGAGGAGGAGACTGAGGTTCAGGGAGGCGGGGCGTGTGGGGAGTGCAGGCTCGCCGCAGGGTACCGCACCTCGCGCGGCGGCCCAGGCGCACTGCTGGAAGGAGCCCGCGTGGGAGCGGCCTGCGGCCTTGGCTGTGGGGAGGACTCTCAGATGGCCGCCTCGCCAGACGCGAAGCCCCAATCTCCTGGCTTGTTGCGGAGAAATCCAGTGCCTGGTCTCCAGACTCAGCCCTTTTCGTCCTCTGAGGGTCGCGAGTGGGAGGCAGCTCTGGGACCCCGGCAACGCTGGCACAAATCCCCGCGGGGAAAGGGAGGCCGGGGCATGGGCATCTTCCCCCTCGCCCAAGCCCAGACTTTCAAGTCTCCAGAAAGCCCTGCGGGCCCCTGACGCAGGCCTTGGCTTTGTGCCTCTCTCGCTCTCCCCAGTGTGGACCAGGACCGGTTTTAAACAGCGCAGGGGTCGCATCCTTCCCCGCTGCGTCTGAAGGTGCTAGGATTGGAGGGTGTTTTTCCCCAGAGCCGGCCTCTGGGATCCCCAGGAACCCCTCGCTCTTAAACTCCCCGGCTTTAGGTCCGCCGCCCCAAATTCTGCTGAGGCGCAGGCTAGGATTTGGGGGAGGCGGGAAAGGGAACCCTAATCACGCCGCCCCCAGCTTCCGGGCGTCGAGGGGCGAAAGCCGGCGGCAGTCTGGGGCGGCTTCGGTGCGTCCAGCGGGCACGCAGGGCTCTAGTCTCTCCGCGCCCCGCGCCGCCTGTTTTCTCTCCTATGCTTGGGGCCCTCTGGACCTCCGCACCCCTCGTTCGGGGAAGAGAATTCCCCGCGCAGCCGCGCTCAGTTCTTCCTCCGGGATTTTCCTGAGAATCCCCAGGAGTTGGCCACGATCCCATGGGGGGTTTCCTTCCAATCGGCCCCGCGTCCCAGCCTCGTCCTTCGCGCCCGGGTTGCCCTCGCTCAGCCCGGGAATCCACGACTGGTTTCCAACCGCGGAAGCGGGTGTCCCTCCCTTCTTTCCGAGAGGCCTGGGTTTCTCCCAGGGTGGTATCCCAGCCCCCTCCCCATCCCTCTAATCTGGTATGAGAAACCTGTACTCAAGAGACAAACGCGGCCTTAAAAAAAAAAAAAGTTTAACCGAGAGCGCGAGAGCCACCCGCCGGCTGTTATCTGGGGCTGAAGGCTGCGGTAATCGATGGGTTATTTTTACGCGGTAATAGGGCCCTGTGATTGCTCTATTAACCTTTAGACCTGTCGGAGGTGCTCTCCGGCTCGCAGCCCCGCCGCGCTGGGGCCTCCAGGCACTGACGCCAGACTCCCAGCTCAGGCCGGACGCCCTCCCGCCCTCACTGCAGGGAGGGGACTGCAGCCCCCGGAAGAGCCCTCTCCGCGGAGAAGCCCCCCTGGGCTGCGGGCTCCCCAGCCTCCGCCGCGTCCCGTGGGTTCCTGCGGCGGCCGCCGCAGGCTGCGGAGCAAACAGGGAAAGATTAGAGGGGAAGCGGCCTCTGGAGATGGGAAGCAACGCCAGGAAGAGGTGCACGTTTTGCCCAAATACATAAAAATTGAGGGCTGAAGCCGGGGCTCTTGGCGCCTTGACGGCTCCCTGGGTGCTGGGAAGGCAATAGGCCGGCTTCGGTCTCCTGGCTCGGATTTTAGCACCCGGTCTGGGCGTCTCCTGAACCTGCCCGGAGTCGGGGATCCCCACTACTCTCGCCCGGAAACCTGCGGCCAGCCGGGGACCCCGGGTGACCCAGTGCCCCGCACACGATCGGGAGTGGAGCCCGAGAGGTCACATTCCCCAATATTAGCTCCGCCCCTCGCCCACCGCGCCTGGACGGGAACCGCGGGGTGGGGGCCGTGGGGGGCGGGGAAGGAGAGAGGGAACTCAGTAAAGCCGAGCCTGGGCGAAATCGCAAACCCAATCGCCCTCAGGCTGGGCGGTGGGTGAACAGCCAGGCGTTTTCCCAGGAGGTCCCGGAGCCTGGACTTTGCCTGCTGGGGGAGCTTTTGGAACAGCCCCGCAGCCCGGCGCCCCGCAGAGGTGCTGCCGGTGCAGCGCACCCCCGCCCCCGCCCTTGCACGTGACCTGCACGGGCCAGTCAGCGCCCGCGAGCCGAGCACAGGGCCGGGGACGCGGCGGCGAGCTGGGGACTCGGAGGCGGTCGGCGCTGTGGCCGCGAGAAGCTTAGTGGCCGCGGCAGCTCTGGGGACGCCCAGGGAAGCGCGCGCCGGTTCTCCAGGAAGCTCCAGTCTCGGCAGGTAGGGCTTTGTTCTTCCCTCTCCTTGCTCATTCCTGCGATCCCCGAAACACGGAGCTCCTCGGCGCTGGTTTGCCCTGGGGTAGAGAGGTAGTTGGGAAGCTGGAAAGAGACATCGGCCACTCCTCCTCTCCCCAAATTGGCCAAAGACAGTCTGCCTTTGATTTTGGCCTTAGCACATTCTTTAAATCCAAGTAAGATCTGGGGGCCAAGCAGAAAGGGATGTTCGAAACGCGCTTGGATTCTTTTCGTGTGTGTGCATCTGAACGCTTTAACCGCTGCCCCAGGGCGCAGATTCTCCAGCCCGGGTTTGCACCTCGCAGGCCTGGGCCTGGGTGGTGGTGGTGGCCGTGTGAAGTCACCCTGACCGACTGACCCGGGAAAGGCCGCACGGCAGCTCGCACAGGGAGGGACATAGACGGAGCGACGTAGACGCAGGGGTGTCGCGCCCCAGCGACTCAGCGGACTCCAAGTGCAGTGAGGGGCAGCACCCCAGGGCTTTGGGGGCCTGGAGGCGCTTCGAGGTCCGGGGCGGCCATTGAGCGGCCTGTTTCTGCCTTTTCTGGCGCCTCCTCGCCTTCCTGACTCGGGTCCAGGCAGCCAAACGCCCCTAACGAAGCTAACAGCCCCAGCCACCCACCCTGTCTCTGGGTGAAACCGGCCAAGAGCGGGAACCGGCCGGGAGCCGGAACATCCGTCCGCCGGCCAAGGCTAGCGCCCCGATCCACGGTGTTATGTCTCTTGGCTTTGGGCTGAGGGGTCACTCTGGGGAGCGTGGGATGCCCAGGTGGTGAACCGCCACCAGGAAGAGGGAAGAGAGGGCTTTGGGGTTGGGGAAGAGGGTGGCGAGTGACCGGCGGCTGGTGGAAGTCCCGGGCAGCAGGGCCTGCGCTGCCGGGAAGGTTGGGCACCGGCCGCGGGGAAGTATTTCCTGTGCTTCTCCGAAAGGAAGGCAACCAAGAGCAGATTTCGAGCTTCTAAAGAAAGAAAAGTTTCACTGGGGTGATGCTCCCCCACTTCCCTGTCTCCCCCCGGGCTGCGGCCAGCTCCACTGCTGCCGGCTGGTGTGACAGGATTCCGTGTAGCAGGCCGAGAGCCGAGGCGCTGGGCCAGTCGACGGAGAAGCAACGTCCCGTAAACGGACGCGAACATTTGGGCGCTTTCAACACTCCCCCTCTTCAAAGTAGATCGGGAAAAGGCTGTTGGCTAACTCATGAAAGCAGAGAGCATTTCCTGTGGGCCTGCGATTTTGGGGTGAGCTGGGATGAGTATTGAGAAGGAGAAAAACTAGGGCGCAGGCCAGACTTCTGCCAGGCTCAGAAGCTGCTGGGCTCCCTTTGCGGACTGCAGGGCCAGGCAGAAACCAGCCAGAGTCGCTCTAAGAGAATAATTTCCTGCCTTTTTAGAAAGGTATAGACGGGTATTTTCTCCACCTCCTTGGTTCCAGCGATCCAACTGCGAGGTAATGTATCTGCCATTCGAAAAGGCAGAGAATATAATAAAGACAACTGTTGGATTTATAACATTTTTAGCATTTACATTTTAAAGCCTGCAAGTTAGCAACTGTATGTATACTGGAAGACGGATTACAAAATTCTGAATCTCCTTTCCTGAAGTTACATGAAGAAGAAAAAATTATCTTTTAGAACTGCAAGAATTGAGTATTACAAAAAATATATACAATGAAATAGATCAATTACCTAATTTAAAAGTTCAATAGTGGATATTTTATTAAGGTAAACGTATATATTTACTTATTGAAGCCCAGAGATTACCAGGAGGTATTAATTTTTTGCCTTTATTTTCAAAGGGAAAAGTTGGTGACCTTAGGTCAGCTATTTTGGATCCATCCTTTAACCTAATTTAACCTAATTGATGGAAATAACCATCAAACCAATAATTTTTATTGTATATTTTGAAAGCAAGCAATAAAGCATTTAGGACTAACAATTTGGCTATATAATACAATACCATTAATTCCATTATCATTACTAGTGATGTTACACAAATGGTGAAAAGCATTATATAGTGTGTATTAAAGATTCTATTTCCAGAATTTTTACAATCCTAAAGATGATCATTTATTATGGTACATACTGCATCTGAGGTACTTTTTATGGTGCATTAGAAATACAGCCAACTGTTACTTTGAACTTTCTTTGTCCCTGTTATAACAGTTTTATAAGTACTTTTATATGTATTAATTTATACTCCTGAAAATAACTTTACAAGATAGGTACCTTTAATATTTGCATTTTGCAGATGAGGAAACTGAGGCACAGAGAGGTTAAGTAATTTGTCTAAATTTATTCCTTAAGTTGCAGAGCCCGGATTTCTTGTAAGTCTACTATTACAATAAAAAATAAACCATTGTCAGGAGTAGCTGCCTCTTCTTAAGGAGAAAAGTGGGAGTGTAGTGGACAGCCTCAAACCGCTGGAGCCCTACAGATCCTGTCCCCTCCCCCACCCCTCTCTAATTGTACTTTGATCTTAGACACGTTTCAAAACTTTCCAATGCTCTAGTTCCCTCTTGTAAAATGAGAAGAGACACCTTTACTAGTGGAGTTGTGGAGAAAAGGCCCTGGAGCACAGCAGGTGATTCAGAAAGTGGAGCTCTTATTTTATCAGAAAATTGTCTGGCAACATCAGAACACAGAAGCTTATAATCCAGTCCTACAAACTTCTTCTAGGCATCCTCATTGGTGTTCCGATTCTGCATATGGGTGCACTCGTGATTCTACATGAAAACCCCAGTCAATGAATTAGAATGGTCCAATGTAATCGGTTCTGAAAAGTGAACTTGTATATCCCTCTCACTTTTCTGGTTCCCACAGGCAATCTTCTAAATATCTAAAATATAACTATTTGCAAGAAACTTGTAGCTGGTCTGATTTGACAACTGCATGGTATAGAGTATACATAAGGTGTTTCACAATCCTTTTCGTGAGATTTAGCAGATACTGTTGCTCATTTATAAACATTTAGACTCCAGGTTGTTTTTTTTTTTTTCAGATTAGGAACAAAACTTCGTTAGGTTGCTGTTCGGTATAAAGTTTGTCCTTGCCTCCCCCACCCTAATCTAAAGTTCTGTCTTGGTCAGGAATGCTTGGGGAGAGGTGAGGGAACAGAAAGGAGGGCGATTTCTTGGGTCCCAGGCACTCCGCAGAACCCCAGAACTCTTGGACTTAGTGGCAAAAAAAAAAAAATGCTTGAAGAATAAGGTAAAATTAAAGTCCTTCCTGACAAGCAATACGAAAATAATTGACATAGATCACAACCAATAAGTACATGCCCAAGAACCGGGAAACCCCAAGTTTCCCTGCAGCTTGGGCCAAACAAAGGCCGCTGCTTCCCGCGCGGCTCGGCCCTGGGAAGCTGCCCCTTCCCCGGTGGCGATGTCGTTTGCAGTGCTGCAGAAGGCACCACGCAGGGGGAAAGTGGGCTCTGAAAGCTCCGGGATGAACCCCTTTCTTCCTTTCTGTCGTTCCTCCTTTAGGACCGCGGCTGCAACGAGGCGGGAAGGCGCCCGTGGGTCCCTCGGAGTTGGAGCCAGCCTGCCGGACTGCGCCTGTGGTCGCGGGTGTCCCGAAGGCGAAGCGCAGCGACTGGCGCGGGACCAAGGCCTCCCGGCGTGACGAGTAGGGGACCCGAAGGCCCGTGCCTCACACCCGCAGCTGCGAGGCTCTACCCCCGCGTCTTCTGCCTCTCGCAGGCGCTCCAGACCTCCAGCCCCAGGCGGATTCGGCTGATCCTCTACCCGCTTCCGGAACAACCAAAATTTCAATTTGGGATTTTCCTGACTAATCAGGAGCCTAGAATCTTTTTGCTCAATGCTGGATTTAATACCTATATATTTTTGAGCGATTTGGGTTTTTCCCTCTTTGATTTTTGATCTTCGTTTTCGTGACAGTCCCTCCCCACGTACATTATTGTCACTTTCTCTCCCCGCGTTGCTCCTTGACCTGCGAGGGAGAGGGAGGACTCCGAAGCCAGGAGCTCGCGGGGCGATGTACCAGAGCCTGGCCATGGCCGCCAACCACGGCCCCCCGCCCGGGGCCTACGAGACGGGCGGCCCCGGCGCCTTCATGCACAGCGCGGGCGCCGCGTCCTCGCCGGTCTACGTGCCCACGCCGCGGGTGCCCTCCTCCGTGCTGGGTCTGTCCTACCTCCAGGGCGGAGGCGGGGGCGCCGCGTCCGGAGCAGCCTCGGGAGGCAGCTCCGGCGCGGCCCCGTCGGGTGCGGGGCCCGGGACCCAGCAGGGCAGCCCGGGCTGGAGCCAGGCGGGAGCCGAGGGAGCTGCCTACACCCCACCGCCGGTGTCGCCGCGCTTCTCCTTCCCGGGGACCACCGGGTCCCTGGCGGCCGCCGCAGCCGCCGCCGCGGCCCGGGAAGCCGCAGCCTACAGCAGTGGCGGCGGGGCGGCGGGCGCGGGCCTGGCGGGACGCGAGCAGTACGGGCGCGCCGGCTTCGCGGGCTCCTACTCCAGCCCCTACCCGGCCTACATGGCCGACGTGGGCGCGTCCTGGGCCGCGGCCGCCGCCGCCTCCGCCGGCCCCTTCGACAGCCCGGTCCTGCACAGCCTGCCCGGCCGGACCAACCCCGCCGGACGACACCCCAATCTCGGTGAGTACTGACCGCGAGTTCTGGGGTCGGTGGGGGACAGGAACAGAGACTGTCCTTTGTCCTGTTTGGGGCGTTTAAGTTTTCACAAATGTGTGTTGGGACTGGGGAAGTTGCTTGATGACATCAAGTTTCCAGGGAAGGCAAACTGGTGGGACTGGAGGCGTGGTGGCAGTGAAGGTCACAGTCCGAGGACACCAGGTTCTGCTGAGTGAGGCCCGGCCTGCCCGCCAGATCCTCTTTGCAAAGAGCGTGGCGCGGCCGGAGCTCAGCCCCGACGTGAGGTCTGTGTGGGCCGCCCCGGGCAGTAGGTGACCGCGGGGCAGGCTCCACGGGAGCCGAGATAGGCAACCCCAGGATCCTGGCGGACGCTGGCGATCTCCGGGTTTCTGCGCCCATTTGCGCCTCGCCCTCCCTGGAGCCCTCCGCGGGGGACTGATTACACGGGCTTGGACCTGAAATCTGCGCCATTTGGCAGCGCAGTTGGAGGATCCTGGGTGGCAGATGATCTCCCAGTCGGGGGTCTCACCAGGAACAAAGGGGGGAGGGAGCAAAGGAGACGCGAGGGAGACGGGTTGACCTGGAACTGGCACCTTGGTAGTGCTGGCAGGCGACAGGCAGAGTTGCACCTCCAGTGTCCGGGAACCCAGCAAAGCCAGCAGGGCTTCTTGCAATGCCGGAGTCGCTTCCACGCGTTGAGCCTCTTCTCCCGAGGGCCGGGGTTAGAAATAACAGTCGTGATGGGCGCGATTGAATATTTCCATCGTATGTGGGACCCGAGACGGAGGGCAAACGCGTCCCACTTCCCGCAACTTACAAATGAACCAACGAGGTCTGAGAAGGGGCCTCTGTACTGAAAGGGAAGTGGCAACCACTAGTTCAAAATGCAAACGACTTCTGGTCTTGTGGTATTGCAGGAAAGGACGGAAGATCGGGTTTGGATTGAGCTGGCTCTTGTGGGGGAGGGGAAGCCCGGACTTGAGAAACAAAGTTAATGTTTATTGACTACCTACTAAGTGCTAAATCCTTTTGCATTTGTCGTCACTTTGAAGAGTAAAGCCTGTCCCTCCCAGGTTCCAGTCTTGGGCTGGATCCCAGAAGGGTCCAGGCTTTGAAGAGCTTTTAAATTATCCCCTGGCCCTGGGTGGCCAGGGAAGGTCCCCAGCGGGGTCCAGCCAAATACACATCCCGGGTAAACTGATTAACCGTGGAAGTGGCGCCGGGGCTGGGTCTGTGGCTCTGGCTCCTAGTGTCTCCCTCCCCCTCACGGGGGAGCCAGACGGCAGCCCCCAGGGGCGGAGGTGCCACCGGCACCCAGCCCGCAGCACCCAGCCCAGCGCCGATCTTGCGAGATAGGCGGCATCTCCATACAATGGGCGCCTGAGGCGGAAGCGCTGGGGTGGGGCGCTTTGGCCCCACGTTCTTAAAATCAGTCTCTGAGTCCTCTCCAGAACTCTCTCTGAGGCCTCAGATTTAAAATAGGGAGGAAGGGTCCCCATAGTTCCCCCTTTTTTTTTAACTGGGGGTGGGGTGGGGTGGAGTTTGCAATGCCTACAATCCTGGATTGAGAATTCGGTGTTTGGTTAAGGAAAAGAGAGAGGTTCAAGTACCCGAAGATGGAGGGTACTTTCTGGTGGTCAGAGTTAACAACCACAGCAGTGTACAAAATACCAAAACAATAATGCCGTGTGCGTGCACACAGTGAGAACTTAGATTCTAAAGTGTAACCCATACCGTGCAGGTGGGTGCTGAAGTAGGGAAGGTTTCCCAAACTCCAGTGAGGACAAACGGCAAGCTGACCCAGGCCCCAGCAGTTTGTGAAGTCCCACCTGGAGACAGCCTTGGGGTCTGACCTAGTGGATGAATTTTCTCTTCTGCACAGGGTCAAGAGTTTTAAATGGTCAAGCCATGAGAGGGGCCACGTCATCTCTGTGAGGGAACAGGAGGCATGTTGAATTTGTTGGCATTCAGATCTTCTGCATGTTCTCCGAGTGACACTTAAATGTGCTTCTTATATGTTCTTCCCATCACGTGGGCCCCTGTAAATGTCCCATAGCCTTAGCAAGGACCAGCCCCACATACTGTGTGACTGAGTGGTGCAGAAATGATAACTGGCCCCAGTTCTCTGTGTGGACTAACCACTGAGCCTGAAAACGGCCAGACAGCAGCGTGGCGGTCAGAGCACAGGCTTTCAGGGCTGGGCAAACGTCGATTCAATTGCAGGTGCCCCGTGTGATCTTGGGTCACCTCTTTTTCTGTAAAATGGGATCATCATAACTACTTTTAGTGTTGTCTTAAATTTGAAAAATTATTTGTGAGATTTTGGCTTTGACCCTTCATAAATGATGGCTATTTTATTAAAGTCACTCACTGTCATGTAGAGTGACCATTTTTTTTCCGGTTTGTCAAGAACTGAGGTGTTTCCAAGGGCTTGGGATTTTTAGTGCTAAACCTGGGACTGTCCCCAATAAACAGAGATGGTGGAACACCCAACGTGAAAATGGGTAAATGTCTCATCATCCTTGTGGTTTGGTAATGAGCTGAGAGTGAAGGAGAGAAAGTAGAGAGAGTTCCTTCCTCTGTGTGACAGGAAGTCTTCACCTAAGTGGTGCCATCTGCATTTGGTTTTGAAGGGTGAGTGGGAGTTTTCCAGGAAAAGAACCAGCAATTCAAAAAAGAAAAAGAGAAGATATGCCCTCATTTACTGATACATTGTGTAGTGCCATGAAATAATACAACACAGCCTGCCTTTTCTTTAAATAATATATTTATCACCATAGGTTGAACATACAGACTAATTCACCCTTAACTCAGAAACTGTTTTTAATTTCAATGAGGAGAAATAAGAGAACATCTTTATTTTTCTATGTAGTATTAACTGCTATTGTATTAATAATAGTTAATACTTTGCTAGAGTTCTTATGCTGGTTATTAGAATAAGGCACAAATCAAAATAATAAAAGCTAACAGGAACATCTGTAAAGCCCTGAACTAGGTTGGAAGAAATTATTCTGCCCTTACTGCAATGTAGGTGAACTTCAATTAATTCCAAGTTCAATATGAGCCATGACCCTGAAACAAACAACTGTTGAAATTGTTCATTAAGCTGCATTCATGGAATTATGAGATCTTACTGAGGGCAGGTACAGAGTCTTACTCATATTTAAGTGCCTGGCACATGCTGGGCACTTAGCAAATATTTGAGTAGAGATCTTGGAGGAAATTGCCCCAGGACTCTGCCCTGCCTTGGCCAAACCACACAGAAGGGCTGCTTGAGTCCCTTAAGAAGCAAACTGGAGAGTCTCAGGGAGGGGTGGGCAGGATGGGAGAGGGTTCTGGAAACTTTGGGGAACCATTGGAGGAAGTAGGGCTTTTGGGCTGGGGGTGACTAAGAGCAGGACAGAGGGTGACTGTGTACAAATACCTAAAAGCCAAAAAAAAAAAAAAAAAGGCCTATGGCCTTTTAACTTTGTATTGCTTGAGGTGAGCAGATATTAGTTTCAAGGAGAACTCTCATCGATGACTGTAGTTGTTTGGAAATGCCATATGGAATATGCTCGTCTTCGTCACAAACTCCTGGGCGCTGGAAGCCCCACAAGAGAGGAGGCCTCGCCACCTGCCAGGGGAGCTGTGCAGACAGTTCTTGCACTTCAAGGGCTGGGATCTGTGTGTGCCTGTGAAACAGCTGTAGCAGGATGATACAGCTGTCTCCTTTTTTAAAAAAATTGTTTAAATTCTATTTTTAATAAAGACAGGGTCTCACTCTCGCTCAGGCTGGTCTCGAACTCCTAAGCTCAAGTGATCCTCCCGTCTTGGCCTCCTAGAGTGTTAGGATTACAGGTGTGAGCCACAGCACCAGCATAGCTATCTCCTTTTAAAGAACTCTATCACTGTGGTTACGTAGGTGTATACATGTGGCAAAACTCATGGAAATGAGTTAAATGGGATTTGTTTGTTATATGTGCATTATGCCACAATGAAGTTGATTTTTGTATCAGTTAATGCTTGGGAATACTTAAGGCTGAACAAAAGACAAATGGAAATCATATGTAAAAATGCTTTGAAGGATATAACATGGTAGTAGAGGTTGCTGGAGTGGTTAGGAAGATATATTTTACTATGAAATAACAATTATTTTGTGTAATGGAGAAACAAGCAATTATGATATTCTCAAAGGATCTCAAAGGTTTTGCATCACTTTAAGTTTATGAAAATAACAATACAATGAATTCCATGTAGTTCACTCAATGTTACCCAAACGAATTCTTTACAAGAGGTTTTGACCCATTAGGTTTGGAGTGCGGGGCACTCATTCACGGTGTTCTAAGAGTTTGCTGATGGCGTAGGTCAGTGGAAAACTCTGAAGTGTTCTCTGGATATTTTGGGAACTGCTTATCAAGGAAGCCTGCTGCTTTCTGAGCCAGCTCATGTGTATAGAGAACTCTGTGAGACCAACTCTGAAGTAGCTTGTTTGGCTGGAGAACAATTTGTCAGTCTTCAGGAAAACCAAAGTTGTTTAACTTTCCGGTTACCACCCTGCACAGGTCAATCAGAGTTGGGGCTGGTCCGCCGTGCTTAGCTGAGAACCAGTTGAATGAGGAAGGTGTGTTAGGGTGGTCATGGGTGTGTCACTACCTCTAGTGAGACCTGTCACTTGCCCAATTGTGTCCCATCAGAAGGTCAGGCCACATTTGCTAGGTGCTTTCTAAGCACTCAGGTAGAATGATGCACAGGAGGCAGTTCTAGATAACACTTTCTTCTGCATCCCTCCCCCTTTTTTTTTCTTACTTGAGTGCACTAAGAAAACAAACATACTCTGAGGGGTGTGGGGAAACAGGAACTCTGATACCTGTGCGTGGGAGTGTAAATTGGTACAATCTTTATGAACAGTCCTTGGTAACAACTGTCAAGTTACAAAGTAGATAGATTTGACCCAGGAATTTTGATCTCTAGGAACTGATTCTACAAATACACCAGCACATGTTAATTGCAGCACTGCTCATAATAACAAAATTGGAAATAACCTAAATGTGCATTATTAGGGGACTGTTTATATACATATGGCACGTACTGACTATAAGATATCATGCAGGCATAAAAAATGATAATGTTCTTTACATAATGTATAGAATCCTCTCTAAGACATTTGTAAATGCAGGAGGTGTATGTAGCACTATACTCTTTGTGTAAAAAAAAAGGAAGAAAATATTATATTCACTTGAAAATATGAAAATTGTCTCTGGAACAAATTTGTAAAGGATTTGTAAACGCAAATTCTCACAAGGAATTTATAACATTGGGGGCCTGTGAGGAGGATGATGTGTGGGTGAGGGGTAAAGGCAGGAAAAGGACTTTCACCATGTATGCCTTGGAATTTTTTGAACTTTTTAAAACCATCTTAGCTGTTTTTTTATAGTCAGTCTGTGCTTTGTTATTAATATACTAAATAAGAAGATACCTTTAAAATACAGGGAAGTTAATGTTAAGTTTGATTTTGAAAAACTTTTTTTATCATCTTAGCCATTTTTAAGTATGCAGTTGAGTAGTGTTAAGTATATTTACATTGCTGTGTGACAAATCTTCAGAACTTTTTCACTTTGTAAAACCAAAATTCTGTACCCATTAAAAAACAGCTTCCCAGTCCTCCTCCACCCCACCTCCAGGCCCTGGCAACCCTCATTCTCCCATCTGTCTCTGTGAATTTGACTACCGTAGGGACCTCATAGAAGTGCAATCATACAGTATTTGTCTTTTTGTGTCTGGCTTATTTCACTTAGCATGATTTTTTTTTTTAGGTTTATTCATGTTGTAGCATGGGCCAAAATTTCATTCCTTTTTAAGTCTGAATAATATTCCATTGTATGCATAGACCACATTTTGTTTATCCATTCATCCATGGGTAGACACTTGAGTTGCTTCCACTCCGCTCTTGGCTATTGTGAGTAATGCTGCTATGCACGGGTATAGGAATAAACCTTTGAAATTTTGAGCGATGTGACTGTATTAACAATTTTTAAAAACCTACTTAACCAATGAAGTTCTTAAAAACAGACAATACAGTATTCACAAACTTCCTGAAAGTATTTTCTTCTTTTTTTTTTTTAAGGATTCTATATTTAGTGTTTATGGATGCACAAGAAAATGCTTCAAGATATAATTTGTCTATTGAATTAGGCTTTTAACTATTCTTTTCTAAACAACTTGGGGTTTTCCTTCGTTCTCAAGATTCTGCGGGGCAGATCAACACTATCCTTAGTTGAAATCCTGAATTTAGCTTTTGATTTTGCTTATCCCACAGGAGGTTGCTTTACCAAGGGGGAAAAGCCTTCATCCTAGTCTAGTACTTGTAGTACATCTAGGTCAGCCAGGAACCCCTACACTGATTTGGCTTCTTAAGGTCCCCTGGTGGTGGTGACCTTTCCGGGGCAACGATAGGATTGTGTGTAGAGCAAGTTACCTTCCTCCAGGGCAAGGTGATTCTTTTAAAACATTCTTTTAAGCCTGTCCTTTTCAGACAATTGAGTTGTACTGAATTTAGAGGTGAAGCCAGTAGCAAATGTTGCTGCTTCTGTTTGCATAAGAAGAAGGAAGGAGGATGGTTTTTCCTTGCCTTGTTGATGGTGCTCTCTTGGGAATGAATATCGCTTTGCTTTATTGCCCATGACCTGGCCTCAGGTAACATACTCCAGGAATGAATTACTCAGATTTTCTTGGCTGTCTGTAGAGCTAATCCCTTGTCATTTTCTAAAGAAGACAGGGAAGATAACCAGCATAGCTTTGAATCTGTTTTAATTTCTATAAAATAAGCTAATACGTTTTGCTACATTAATGTTTGGATACTAGCTAAGAACTTTTTAGGGATAGTAGCCTGCAACTTGGACAATATACCTTTGTAAATAGTAAGCTGGTTCCTTTGTCACGGGTCAGTGAGGAAGTTGTCAGACAACAGGGACTTTTAAGTCCTCCCCAGAGGTAGATCTTGTGGTCTCCACTTTGCTGGAAAGGAAACTGATGCTCAGAAAGATGCAATCACCTGCTCAAGTTCCCACAGGACTCAGACAACAGCCCTGGCGTAGACCCAGGTAAGTCCGGCATCCAGGATTGTGTTTCCCCATCTCCCCGAGTTTGCATCTGCCGGAGTTGAAAGGAAGGCAGAAGGTACCTGGCAGTTGAAGGACTCTCAGACCTTAGGATTTCTCATTACCTGCCCCTCCAATCTGTTCCCCCGTCATCCCCAATATAATGTCTTGTCTGTATTTCCTTCTTCCCACTAGTGTCTTTCCAGGCCCGCTGTCTTCCTGAGTCATTCCTTCTGGTCTCATTCTGTACCGCAGAACTCCCAGTTAGGGGGATGCCACGTTAGGAATCCTAGCCTTGCACGAACCTCCTTTTCGGCCTCCCGATTCTGATGTGCAGAGAATTAAAGAGAGATTTCCTGGAATTCAGACCCTCCAAGCTAGATGATTCTCCTAACTCTGGGGGGACTGTTGGCCGCGTAAGAAGAGCAAAACCATATGGCTTTTTCAAAAATCTCTTCCTAAAAGAAATCTGTAGCCATCTTCTCCGTCTTTCCCTTTTCCTCCAAAGATTTTGGATGTGTTTGCGGTAGGAGCAGAGAAAGTAGGCGAGAAAGGCACAACAATCCTGATTTTAAGGAAAGATGAGAACAAGGCCATGGATGGAGACAGGGAGTGAGCCCCCACGGAATCGGTCTGAGCTGAACACAAGCGGCCGACCAGTGGATGCTGTCTTATTTCTTGTTTCTGGCAGGTGGCCGACGGTTTTATCTATTTCTGCTCTGTAATCAGAATTGAAACAGGGTATTCAAGTTTCTTCTTTTTTTCCCCAAGCTTTCTATCCAAATGAAGGGATTTGGTTTTCTGGTCTTCCGAATTTTGTAGGAGGCCAAGACTTAACTAGATGTTTTTAAATATCTTTTTTCCCCCAGAGGAGGAGTGTAATCCCAGACAGGTAAGCCATTCCATGTGTTTGAAGTCATCAAAAAGCCTCTGTGAGTGGGATTTGAGGCTGCCTTTCACCCTGCATTGAATAGTCACAGATATACTTTATTTTGCAGCGTGAGAAATCAAGAAGTTACCCCCCTCCATATTATTTGGTAGGAAATTTTGAGGATTATTAAGCTATGGGCTTTGGAGTCCCCCAATGGCAAATCTAGTTTTGCTTCTTAAAATTGAATTCAGTCCCAAGTTATTTTTTAAATCTTCCCCTGCCACTGCCACCCCTCAGTTTAAATCTCCATTTCTACTTTGAGAAATCCAGTCAAACTTTATCACCTCCATTTAGAATCGATCAATAGCAACTGGTGAGCAGGTTAATTATAATCACAGAATAAACGCTGAAGTCTCAAAGTTCACCACTTTTGCAATGTTTCCAAACCCCGCGGGACCCTGCCAAGAGGCACCCCATTGACCCGTTCGGAGCAGGTGTGGGAGTTTGAACCCGGGGCAGACAATCGGAAGCTGATTCCAACAACTCAATTTGGTTTCTTATCTGCAGCTTTCCCTATCTTATGGTGTCTGTCATTTCAGATAAAAAAAAATAAAAAGAGTTCATCAATTGAGCTGGGAAATGGCAAGCTACGTTTTCTTCTGATAAAAGTTTTCTAGTTGTTGTTTTATCAGATTGAGTTGAAATTGTATGTGTCTCTGTCAAGGTCCGCAGTGACCTTTTCAGATATTTTATCAGGTATTAGATGGGGGAGAACATTTTCTTTCTTTCTTTCTTTGACCCAGGAAAGAATGACCTGACTGCCAAGATCATAAATCAAACCAGGTAAAGAGAGGCAATAATACTAGTTACCCCTCAAAATTGAGTAGGTGGGGGGAAAAACAAACAACAAATAAAACCTTTCCCTAGCATTTAGGGAGAACTTAACTTGACCCTAAATAAAGAATGTGGTTCCCACGAAGTGCACAGTGACAGGAAAATACTGGTTATTGGAAAAAAGAAAATGGTTTCCATGACAAAGATGGCTTAAAAAAAAAAAAAAAAAAAACAAGTAGTATTTTTATTCAAATAGTATCAGTAAAACTTTAATTATCTTTCTTTTATTGAACTCAGTGTATGTTTAATATAGAAAAACAAAAAACTCAGATAAACCAATGTACAAATAATTGGTAATCTTACCATCCAAAGGTAACCACTGTTAGACATTAATCCTTGATTTTTAGTTATCATACATATGCAGGCATGTGTATATCTCTGCTATTAAATAGTCATAAAAGTTACTGTTTAAAGTCGCTTCAGCACTGAGGGCAGTTTCTGTAAGATTAGTGACCCAGACAGGCTACTTAAATAGTGATCCCTTAAATAGAGCAAAAACGGGCAATTGACTGAAGGAACTGTCAATAATAGATAGCTGGTCAAATGTGAGGGTTGTGTCTGGAAACATTTTTTTCGATCTTATAGTATATAATTTATAGCGAGTTTAAAGCTAGAGCATATTTGTAAGTTTTAAATTGGTGCCCCTTGGAATGAGGCAACCCGTTGTAGGATGTGTTGATTTATGGGGCTCCGACTCACTCTCAGCCTACTACTTAAGGGGCACCCGCGATCCCAGCAGCCACAGGGAGGTGAAAGCACATCTGTCTGGCACTGAGGAACCCTGGGATCTTGTCCAGGGCCTTCATTTTCCTGCTGTGTGACTCTGGGCACCTCACTGTGCCTCTCTTGGCTTGCATATCCACATTTGTAAGGTGAAGAAGCCAGGCCAGGTGCAGAAGCGATGAGAAGCGCTACTCCAGGGCCCTTTGAAAATATGTAAAATTCAGCATCTTCTGGCTTCCTTCGTGATAATCGTTAGAGGTGACTTTGTCTCTCTCTGTGCCGCAGATACCCGTGTTAACACTAAGCCTCCGCGGGCTTGCCTGGACATCACACTCGAACTCATGCTGTCCCGTGCCAAGTAGGTTTTCAGGGCTACTTGCCTCATTTTAAGCAACGGTATCTTGGTTTTGATCTTGGGTTTGATGGAATCATGTTTTTCTTTCTTACACATAATAAAATACTTACCCACTGAAATGTAAAATCAACTTTGGGAAACCATGGTTTCCGTGACCGCAGTGTGGTCTTAGTTTATTGCTCCTTTGGCTTTTGTTTTGCTGCTATTAATAAACACTCAGTGTCTGAAGTTCTAGGAGGCCGTGGAGGTTCCTAGAGGGTCGAGCTCCCTTATGAACGCCAGTACCACACACAGCGTTCGCTTCATCCGTCAACCAGCCAAGAAATATTTCTGCCCATATCCCTGTAAGCTGGGCTCTTGTCAGGCTCTGAGCTACAAAATGAACAAGCTGTCCTCCAAATCCCAGCAGCTTCCAGTCTGGTAGAGGAGGGTACAAACGTGGATGTGCAGTTTCAGGGGCAGTGTATGAAGAGCCTCGGGGTATACCTGGGTTCCACGGAGCCCTTAGCATCCAAAACTGGCCTTGGCACTGCAAGCCAAGGCCAGGCTTCCTGGGGAAGGGGACCCTGTTGTGTCCTAAAGGATGAGTAGGAATTTGCTGCATGTGGGGAAGGGCATTCTGAGGGATGCAGTCTGCAGCCAGGATGAGAAAGGAGCAGAGAGACTCCAAGAATTCAGCCTTGACCTTGGGGGATGCTAGAAGACTTGAAAAGTGAGCAGAATTCCAGGACCACTTTGGACACATCGCCTTGGTTATGTTGCAGAAAGGCTCAAAGTTGCAGCTTTCGGTTTTGTTTTGCCTCACTCAGGCGGGGCTGCGCACTGCTCCCTATCAGGGAAAGATCTCTGATTCACATGAAAGCACGCTCTCGAAGAGTATTTTTGTGTATGTGCTTCAGCAGCAGGGGACGGAGGCTGCTGAGGGGGAAGAGGGGACAAAAACCCAGGCCAATTCTAGTCCCCAAATCTGGGTCTCTGCCCCTGGGAAGGAAGAGGGCATGGTTAGTGTGACCCAGAGGCCCAGCCTTCCGTAATTCCACCAGGTTCTTTCTCTAAAGGTGAGGTAGGTGGTGGGAGTGGCCTCGAATAGGGAATACAGTATAGACCATATGCTGTTCTGCCAGGAGCCACCACCAGCCCTGGATTCACCAGGGCCTCCACCTCCCAGGAGGCTTAGAGGCCAAGGTGAGCTGCAGAGGAACCTGCCTTGTGCTCTTACTTCCAACCTCTCTCGCTTTGACCCATCCCCTCTTTCTTCAAGTTCAGTTATTGCCTTTTGAACAAGTTTTTAGTAGGGAAAATTTTGAACATAAGAAAAAAGTAGGGAGTAGAATATTCATCCCTCGTGACCAGCTGTGTCATCTACAACCCCACTGTTTCCTCCATGCCATGTTATTTTGAAGCAAATTCCAGACAACATGTCATTACTTCTGTAAATACTTTGTATTTCTGAAAGGTAGGAGGACCCTTTTAAAAAAAATATAGCCCCGGGTGCCATATTATCACTCTGAAACAAACTAACAAATTAACTGTCCTTCCTTAATATCGTTAAATATCCAGTCAGGGTTCAAATTTCCTGGTTCAATTTTCTTTAACAATTTGTTCAAATCAGTATCTAATTAATCGGTGCTGCCTCTGTGGATACATCTCTTAAGTTTCTTTTAATTTGCACGTTCCCCTTTCACTGCCTCTTGTTTTTCTGGCATTACGTTTGTTAAAGAAACAAGGCTGCTTCTGTAGCACTTCCGTGGACTGGATGTTGTTGACTGCATTCTCTTCATGACATTGAACATGTTCCTCGGTCCCCCTGTTTTTCATGTAAATCTGTGACAGCAGCAGCCACTGCTGGTCATTGCCTGGATCCATTATTTCTTTGCTAATGGTGATATTCAAATGCCATCATTCCTTTGTCATTCATTAGCTGGAATTCTTCTATAACAACAAGCAAAATTTCAGCTGATGGAATATCTGGTTTCCCCAAGTCACAGTTTGTCTAGGAAAGGCAGGATAAATGCTTGCTTCTTTCACTTTACTTTCTCACTGTCCAAAATAGCGAATTAGTTCCCTAGCATCCTTTCAAGATTACCAATGAAATGAAACTTTGTTCAGTATCATTAAGAACTCAAGGATTTAAACATAAGAGATGTGTTTTTTGTCCATGTGCCCTGAGTGATGCTCAGATTATCATATCTTTGCCAGTGGGAACGTGTTCAAATTGGCTCCTGAGCTCCTATCAAAATGTTAGTTTGATAGTTTCTTGCTGTCCATCTGCAAAACATTCCACATTCTTCTTATGCATTTTCTCCTCCTAGGCCTGGATTTGGCCATTTCCCCAAGAAACCTGGCTCCTTTGAGTGAGGAATGGTCTCGGAGTTGAGTTGTGCTTATTGCTACTGGGTTAGTCACTCAACATGCAGAGTTAGGAACTACTTCCCCTCCCATCCCAAAGATAAGATAAAACACATCGTGTTGGTATCAGTGCTTTCAATTCAAATTTTGGACTAAAAGGTTTTACTTTGCTTCATGCATTTTTTTAAAAAGTGGTAAAATATACATAACAAAATTTGCCACTTTAACCATATTTAAGCATACAGTTCTGTGGCATTAAGTACATCCACGTTGTTGTGCAACCATCTCCACCATCTGTCTCCAAAAACTTTTCGTCTTCCCCAACTGAAATTGTTTTATTAAACAGTAAATCTCCACACCTCCTTCTCCCTAACCCCAGGGAGGTTTCTTTCCTTTCTTCCTTCCTTCCTTCTCCTTCCTTCCTTCCTTCCTTCCTTCCTTCCTTCCTTCCTTCCTTCCTTCCTTCCTTCCTTCCCTTCCTTCCTTCCTTCCTTCCTTCTTTCTTCTTTCCTTTCTTTCTTCTCTTCTTTCTCTTTCTTTCTTTCTTTCTTTCTTTCTTTCTTTCTTTCTTTCTTTCTTTCTTTCTTTCTTTCTTTCTTTCCTTTCTTTCTTTCTTTTCTTTCTTTCTTTTCTTTCTTCTTCTTTCTTTCTTTCTTTCTTTCTTTCTTTCTTTCTTTCTTTCTTTCTTTCTTCTTTCTTTCTTCCTTCCTTCCTTCCTTCCTTCCTTCCTTCCTTCCTTCCTTCCTTCCTTCCTTCCTTCCTTCCTTCCTCCTTTCTTTCTTTTTTTTGTCAGGGTCTTGCTCTGTCACCTGGGTTAGAGTACAATGGCATCATCATAGCTCACTGCAACCTCAAACTCTTGGGATCAAGCAATCCTCCTGCCTCGGCCCCCTAAGTAGCTGGGACTACAGGTGCACATCACCATGTCCAAATTTTTCTATTTTTCGTAGAGACTGGGCCTCACTCATCTTGTTCAGGCTGATCTAAGCCTCCTGACCTCAAGTGATCCTCCCGCCTCAGCCTCCCAAAGTGCTGGGATTACAGGCATGAACCACCAAACCTGCCCGTCCTCCGCATTTTGAACAGATTCCCAGAGAGCCTCTCAAGGCGTGGGGAGCTGTGTGTTTGCCTCTCAGCCCGATCATAACAAACGGGCTGCGCGACACAAAGTCCCTTGTAGAAACAAACTCTCCCAATCAGACTCTGTTTAAAGGGGGTAAGTGCCTGTTGATTTTGGAGGGTGGTCACTCCATGCCTGAAGTGCTTCAGAGAAGTGACAAGACACTTTCCTTTGGGGAATGTTGATATTAAGTTTCCTCCCCTGTGTAAACACATCTCCAGGAATGGCATTAATAAGGAGGACCCTTTCCCTAGGACAGAGCAGGGCGGGGGCAGGGAGGAAGGGGAGGACACATCTGCAGGAAGGGGAGAGCTGCCCAAGTGGACCTTAAGACCAGCTGTTTGTGGCAAAGGGGGGGCACATTAGTCGGACCTTTTTCCTTTGTTTTCAGAACTTTTGCTTATATTCCTTGTTGGGACTTCCAGCTTTATATTATTTGGCAGCTGAGAAAGGAGGAGCAGTGGAGTCTTGTGGTTAAGGGAGCCAGTCTGCAGTCAGACACCTCATTCAGAATTCCAGCTTTGGCCGGGCTCAGTGACGCATGCCTGTAATCCTAGCACTCTGGGAGGCCGAGGCAGGAGGGTCGCTTGAGCCCAGGAGTTCGAGACCAGTGTGGGCATCACAGTGAGACCTCACCTCTACAAAAAATAGAAAAATTGGTTGGGTGTGGTGGCTTGTGCCTGTAGTACCAGCTACTTGGGAGGCTGAGGCTGGAGGATCCTTTGAGCCTGGAAGTTGGAGGTTGCAGTGAGCTATGATTGCACCACTGTACTCCAGCCTGGGTGACACAGTGAGACCCTGTCTCAAAAAAGAAAAAAATTCCAGTTTACCTCTTATAGTGCTCCCCAGTTTTCATGCCAATAGAATTGGAAGAGAAGCTACTTTGTAAGGCTAGGAAATACTGTTCATAAAGCGCAGTACTTGACAGGCAGTAAATACTGTATCTACCAGTGTTAGCCACGTAAGTCAACCGTTAAAATGCTATCACTAAAGGCAACCTTATTTAAAATAGGATCTTTTTGGTTTCACTAATATAGTGGTTAGGATGCATAGGAGTCTGCCAAGGTGGATTAACTAGGATTGTCTATTAGTTAGAAGTTGTCTTCTCTCTCAGTATGAAGCCACATTTAGGGCCATAGACCTCATATCCAACTTATTGACTATAATTTCTTCTATGTAGGAAGGCACGTTTATATAAACAGAGACTAACTGGGGTTGTAGATGCCAGAAGAGTGGCTTTTATCGTAGCTTTAGACTATTTTAAAGATCATTCTGAGGGAGTCCAGACCAGTTGACTGCCTCTGGCGAGGTATGAACAAAAAGAAAAATTGCAGAAGCTATTTGGGTTGAGCTCAGAAAGGCGGGAGGACCGTGGTGCCCGTGGAGGGGTGTGTCCTGAGAGCGCCCTCACAGGCTGCTCCTGGGGACTCCGGGAATGCGTGAGACCCCCTTCCGCCTGGACTTTCTGTTCTTTGTGAAAGTGAACAAACTGAAACCAGACACCTCCGAGCTCTGTGGGAGCCAGTGATGGTAAAAACGTGTGTGGGGACCTTCTAGTGATTTTACTAAAAATAAGACTAGAATGTGAAAAATAGGAAAGAGCGAGGGAGGACTAGTTGTGCTGTTTCTATTGGAAGCAGGGGGTTTGTCTGGGCCCTGTGCAGGGGCTGAGGACAGTGACCCATGGAGGGACGGAAGCACCGGATGGAGCCGGGTCCCCAGGCCGGGGCAGGCCCAACCCGCCAAGTGGCTTTGGGGAAAGTTTCGACATTTGACGGGGGTGTCAAGGCCCGATGGCATTCCCTGCTCTCCTCGGGCGTTGTTTTAGTATAGAGCCCCAGCGACTGCCCTGTGGGCGGAAGCTGCAATGTCCTTTGGCAGGTGAAGACACTCAGGTTACAGGGACCTGCCCAAGGCCACAGAGGGGCTGAGGCCAGCGAGAGCCAGGGCAGCCTGGCTTCCTGGGCCAGCGCCCTTCCCATCCCCTGGCATCAGCTGCACTGGGAGCAGACACGCGTCCTCCCACGCCAGGGCACTGTGACCGAGTGCCACGTAGGACGCGGCAGACACAGGCCGGGCTGCGAGGGCAGCCTGTCCTCCCTCTAGATCTTGCTGCCGCGGGACTTTCCTTTGGTCCTTTTTTGTTTGTGTTTTTCATTACCTCTAATCTTTTCATTCTTGGTCAGCAAGAGAATAACACTGCAGCTACCGCTACCTCTGAGTTTCTTTCCAGAAGAATGAGTCTTATGATGACCCTCCTTTGAGGAGTCTCCCCAGCTGGATCAGCAAAAGGGGGGAGCCTCAGTGATCAAGATCTGATGAATAGATTTGGCCACTATGTTTATTCCTTATTTATTTATTTATTTACTTACTTAGAGACAGGGTCTTGCTATGTTGCCCAGGCTGGTCTCAAACTCCTGGCCTCAAGCAATCCTCCTGCCTCAGCCTCCTGAGTAGCTGGGGCTACAGGCATGCCCCACCACACCCGGCTCTTAATTTTTGGTTTTTTTGTAAAGATGAATATGTTACTGATTTAAAAGAGACACAATAGCCAAAAGGTGGAGGCAGCCCCAGTGTCCATGGACAGATGAATAGATAAACCAAGTGTGGTCTGTACGTACATGGAATAGCATTCAGCCACAAAGGAAGGGAATTTAGACACTTGCTACAACATGGATGAACTTTGAGGACTTCATGCTAGGCGACATAGGCCAGTCAGAAAGGGACAAATATTATATGATTGCACTTATATGAGGTCCCTAGAGGAATCAAACTCAGAGACAGGAAGTAGAGTGGGGGTTACCGGGCTGGAGGTCGGGGGGATGTGGAGTTAGTGTTTAATGGGTGCAGGGTTTCAGTTTTGCCAGGTGAAAAGAGTTCTGGAGATTGGATGCACCACCGTGTGCCTGCATTTCATACCACAGAGCTGTACACTTAAAATGGTTAAGATGATAAATTTTGTTACATGCAGTTTACTGCAGTTCAAAATAAAGAGTAGAAAAAGAGAGACCGCACAAAACTTAGCAGATAGAGAGTAAACTGTAAAATCCTCTCTCCTGATTCCCCATTCTATTTCCTCCCTCGGCCAAATGTGTCAGCAGTATTACTGTGGGAGTTGACAGAGTTATCCCTACAGCATTTGTTCTGTAACATTGCCTTTCTGGCTCTTCAGTGTTTCTGTTTGCTCAAGAATCAGCATGGCTGATCAAGAATAGTGAGATCATCCTTGGTGTGGATGTAGAAAATGGCGATTTAAAAACTCGTGACTGCAAGCAACTACCCCAGTTTTGACCTGCAAATTTATCATGTTTTATAATTGGCATTAAAATTTTAAGGCACACATTTAAAATACAGAAGCGAATACACTTTATAATTTCCTTTGGCATGCAAATCAAATTGGACTAAAAATTGTACACACACGTGAAAAATGATTGCCTTTCTGTATTAGCTTCGCACTTTGCCTAAGATGCCTGCCAAGTAGGTGAAAGTTATTTGTAAAAGAATGGATGGGCTACTAGACCTTTTGTCATCAGACTATGCTGGGGGAGCAGCAGCATTCAGCTGAGGTACCTCCGGTGAGGGGAGGAGAAGCTGAGAGCCCAGCTCTGTGTGCCCCCCCCCCCCCCGCCCCCGTTGCAGGGAAGCTCCACTTCAGCTGCTTTATATTTGATTTGTGAATATTTGCTGGGCTAAAGAGTTCTAAGGCTAGAGCAAAAAAAGAAAAAAGAGAGAGAGAGAAAAGAAAACTAATCCAATGAAAAAGTATGAAATAAAAATATACCCATATATCTATATGCTTATAATTTGGTTTAGAGCCAAAATGTGGTTTGAGAGAAAAGAGTGAAATAACAGCAAAAGATCTAAACGCTATTGCAAGACAAGGATAAAGTAGGTAATTCAAGATAGATGTGATTGATTGTCATAAAAATTCATGGAAACATTGGTTTAGTCTAAGCAGGAAGGCTGCAGAGGAAGAGCAGGTGGAAGAATTTTAGAAGAGCATATAGTCTGAAGAACAGTTGGAGACTTCTGGGAAAGACAGAAGAAAGGTAGGCTTTCTCCCCTTCCTTCCCGAAGACCACCACATCATATGAAAGAACCCCCAGAATAAAGTAAAAATTTCATTTCCCATGAAATTAGGAGACAACTCATACCCTCAGCTGTGGAAATACTGCCCAATATAAGAGGAATTAAGACCACAATAAGGGAAAGACTTTAAGAGCTGGTCCATACCTCTAAGATCTCCAGCCGGGAGTACATTTCTTTAATAATAAAATAAATGAAATTGGAAAGGAAGCGGTGATGTTTTCATTGTGAGCAGAGGAAAGAGTGGTCGACTTCAGTAAACAAATATGTAAGATCTCTATGGAGAAAGCTATAAAACTTTACTGAAGGGCATAAAAGGAGACAAGCATAAATGGAAAAAGATACTATATTCTTGGATTGGAAAACTTAGCAGTGTTCTTTATTCCAACTCCCCCAAACAAATCTATAAATTTCACATGGTCCTTGGAAACATCTCAACAGCATTTCTTAAATGCAGTTTGTCAAGCAGATTATAAAATGTATGTGGATGAGTTATTGTACAAGAACAGCTGAGCTAATTTTTTTTTAAAGGAAGACTAAAGAAAGGGGAACTTGCCATACAAGAAATCAAAACAAACGAAAGAGATACTGGCACAGAATTGAATGCAGCAGTGTCCGCTGCAGTCCTGTTGAGCGCGGCAGTGAGGAATTACTTGCCGAAGTGCAGCCCAGACGCTGGAAATGGCGAAGCTGTGGTGTGGAAAGACTTGTTAGCATTGGATCCTTTCACATATTGAGTACAGCTAAATAACTGTGGGATTTGTGGAGTAGAATGTACATGTTATGTAGCTTTACAATGTAAAACTAATAAACCCTCTTAAAAGAGTGAAATATTAATAGATCTGTGCCAATATGGAAAAATGTCCAAACACACATGCTTCCATGAAGAAGCAAAGCTGCCAAAGAGTATGTGTGGTACGATCCCACTGTGTTCAGCATATGTCACTCTGATCTTCCCCTTACTGGGGGAGCCCCTTCCTGGGATTGCATCTACCACTCTGACGATACAGGCTTGGCCGTGACACTTGCTTTGATCAATTGCATGTGACTCGCAGTCACTGTGCTACTTCCACACCGAGGGATGAAGAGCCATGGCGGGGTTCTGCCATTACTTTTTGCCCCCTGCGGGGAGGCTGGCATAACCCAAATAGAGGTTCTGCTTCAACCTGAATCCCAGAGTGAAACACACATAATAGAACAGCAGCTGACATGTAATGAGAACAGCAAACAAATCTTTAACATTGTAAGCCACTGAGATTTGGGGTTGTTCGATACAATGTAACAGCTGACCGATACATTGTTAAACAGCACCAAAACCAAGCCTAAGTGTTTTAGGCCCATACTTTTGAACATAGCTATCACAGGTCTAGTATATCCTAGAGAAACTTTTATCATGTGTATTAAGAGATACACACAAGGATGCCTGTTGAAGCATTGCTATTACAGCAACCTGAATATACGGCAGTGAGTGTTTTAGTTCGGCTTGCTATAACAGAATACCATAGACTGGCGGCTTAAAGAACAAACATTTATTTCTCACAGTTCTGGAAGCCAGGAAGTCCAAGATCAGGGCAGTGGCAGATTGGGTGTCTAGTGAGGGCCCACTACCTGGTTACAGAAGGCCATCCTCTGTATCCTCACGTGGGGGCCGGGGTTGGGAGGAGGTACCCCCTTTGTCTCTTACAGGGGCACTAATCCCATTCGTGAGGCTCCACCCCCATGTCTTAATCACCTCCCAAAGGCCCCACCTCCAAATATCATGTTGGGGTTAAGAATTCAAGATACAAATTTGGGGGAACGGGGCACAAAAATTCAGTCCACACAATAAGGAAATGAATAAATAAAATATGATGTATTAATATAATGGAATACTAGAAATCCATACAAATAAAGTGGATCCACATGTATCAACATGGTTAAAACTGGGAAACATAATAATAGGCAAAAAAGAAAAAGAAAAGAGGACTACAATGATTGGTACCCAGAGCAATTGACTGTTATCTGCAGTATTTTATTTCTTTAAAAATACCTGAAGCAAATATGACAAAATGTTAAGATTTGACAAAGCTGGGTTATGGGTTCAAGAGTGTTATATATTTTTTTCTCAGTGACAGAAATATTTCATATTCTTTAAAAAGCAAGTTTGTAAACATGAGGTATAGTGTGAAGGCATTCATGTAAATTTTTAAAAGCACACAAAACAATACTTACGCTGTTCAGAGGGATATTTACGTGTGTGTAAAAATATAAGAATGAATTGGAAGATAGCCAGGCATGGCGGCTCATTCTTGTAATCCTGGCACTTTGGGAGGCCAGGAGTTCAAGACCAGCCTGGGCAACATAGCAAGACCCCTTCTCTAAAAATATATATATATTTTTAAATGGCAGAAGAATCACTGATGCAGAACAATTTATAGGTTTAGCATTTGATCTGATAGTAATCTGGATAGTTTTCAAACTAGGGTGGATCTAAGTCATCTGGTCTAACGTCTTCATTTTGCAAAGAAAAGCCTAGGCCTAGACAGGCACTGCGTGTGCTGCCCAGCATCCGTGGTTACAGGGGGGCACAGTCTCCCTGCGTGGCTGAGTGTTTTCTCCATCTTTATGTTTTGTGTTGTGTTGTGTTAACTGAACTCAGAGCTAAACGGAGCCCTCCCAGCTCAGCCCTAGACTCCACATTTCGCGCAAAAGCCTGCAGGGTGGCTGGGCAACTTGGTGGATTAGCAGGAGAAGGAGACATAAAGTGCTGGCGATTGGAGCTTAACCTTGGTTTGATTAAGTAATCCCTCAGAAACCCCCCAGAGGGGAGAACAGTCCCCGTGTATGGATTTCTACACCCTTGCTCCCCTCCCCTTCTGAAAGGCGTAAATCTCCCCTGAAATGCCTCCCTGGCATTCAGGGCAATAAAGAGGTCACATTATATCTCCATAAATCTCCCTGGCTGGCTGCTGCCGCTGCCATTCCCGAGGTGAAGGGGAAGTTGTTTTCTCCTGGCGGCCGCAGGCCTGGAAGGAAAAGCCTTTCCCGCAGACCCATTGTCTGGGTCCCAGAGGGAGCTGCCCTGGCAATTTGTTCCTATTTCCTTTCCATTCTGCCAGCTTGCAGCAAGCTGGTTGCAAAGTCCGCTGGCCCAGACTGGCCTAGTTCAAGTCCCCCATGGCCAAATCTCCCTCCAGTCTTCCTAGTAAATAAAGGAACAGCACCGTGTGTGTGTCCATCACGAGCATCAGAGTCCAGCCAGAGAGGCCAGGGCTGGGGCTGGGGCTCCCCGGGACAGGAGCTGGGGCGCTGCGGGAGACGCCGGTGGGCTGGCAGCCGGGGGAGCAGAGCGAAGCTGAGGGCCCCTTGGAAAATGGGTTCTATTTCCCCGTTTGGGAGATAAGATGCTCTTATGGAAAAATCAGAAACTAGAACCTGCCTGACTTTAAATTAAAAATCTTATGACATGAAACAGTGATGATGCTAATCTGTGGCATATTTATTTACTTTAGTTCACATATAAAATAATTATCACAAATAAGAAACACTTTTGCACAGTTCAGTATCTAAACTTTGGTCCATGAAAGGATACCCCGAGCCACCATGATGCCTCCCTGAAAGCAACCAGTGTCATCAGCGTCTAGTCTAGTCCATCCTAGAGGTATTATTGTATATATAAACACATCCACATATAGATTCTTCTCCCCTTCTTTCTGTAAGAGAATGTCATATGTGCTGTTACATAGCTTGCTTCTAATATTAATATCTCACAGCATATGTTGGAAAGAATTCTACATCAGTACATAACGATGTTCATTCTTTACGGCTGCGCAGTATACTGTAATTGTATTAACCAGTCTCCTACTGGTGAACGTATAAGCTGTTTTTCTAGTCCTCTGCTAGGGCAAAAAATGCCACAGCGAATATCCTCGTATGTAAGCCCGTTTACACAAGTGCCAGTACATCTGGAGGACAAATTCCTAGAAGGGGAATTTCTGGATCAAATGACATAGGCACTGACACTTTCGATAAGATATTGCCAAATTGCCTGCCCATGGCGGACAAGGTCACACTCCGCATCAATGCCTGGAGCGCCTGCTTCGCCCCTCCCCCACTCCCAGGGCACCCTGGGACGACAGAGGCAGGCTGGGAGGAGGCCTGGAGGGGGATACCCTCACCACCAAGGGACTCGGAGGAGCCAGGACCTGTGCGGACTTTGTCCACAGCGCGACTGCAGGTAGCTCTCGCTAAGCTTTGCAGGAACACCCCACACTTGCTGGGACCGTGCCCCGTGGCGAGGGCTCTCCCTTTCCTTCTGCAGGTGGGAGCCATGGTCAGTGCCGTAGTGATGCCCGAGCCCAGGTGGGGCTGCCGCTCTGGGAGAGGAGGCACCTGGGCCCAAGAAGGAGAAAGTGTTCTTTTGTTTTGGGCTTGGAAGGATCCCAGGAAACTAAAGAAAATAAAGCAGGCATCTCCAATCCTCCAACTCTTAGGCAGAGATGCTTGTTGAATTAACTGCTTACTTGACTAATTTAAATACGGTTAAAGGAAGAGAAAAAAAATCTTAAAATCACGGTCCATTTAAAAAATCAACTCAAATTTCCATATTTCTTTACTGCAACTTTGTTTTCTTACTAGTTCCCTATCATTGAGCATTTTGGTTGTTTCCAGTATTTGCCAGGAACATCTTAAAAACAGACATTTCCCGTTTTAAAATATTTATTCCAATGAATTACTAGAGCAGTTTTATTGCTACCAGTAGTGGGCTGGTTTCTAGTGCAATGTGGTATAATTTTCCCTATACACATCCATCCATTATATATAATATAATTTTATGTGCACACACGATACACACATGTGAGCATGTGAGGAAACATCTGGCAATGCATAGATAACTCTCACAGCTGAATTACCACGTGTGTCCGGGAACGTGGTGTCTCATGGCCGGGCAGCCGGGCAGACCAGGAGCAGAGCCCTGGGATCCTTGCCACCCCACTGGCATTTCTGCTGCCTCGAGAGAGGCTCTAGGGCGCTGGGTGTTTGTCCACGGGTCAGTGTGCGTTGCGTTTCTGATGCGTACGGAGCACTGCCGATGGTGACAGCCAGCAGAGAGCAGTGATGCTCTGGGAGGGCCAGGCTTGGGTCACCAAAACCTTACGGGAGCTTGGGTGAGACCCTCGCCCTCTCTGGACCTCGCTTTCCTCCTCTTGCCCAGACACCACTTGAAGGCTCAAAGTCTGTGCGCCACTTGCCCTTCCAGAGCCTCCCGACGCCCCACGCACGAGGATTGGATGCCCAGAGCTGGCCCTCTCCACAAAGCAGGTCCAGCGGAGGGAGGGAGGGAGGTTGCCCTCGGCACGGTCCACACAGGCCAGCGAGTGGCAGACATGCTCGGTCACTGACCCTCAGCCAGGGCTCTGGGGGCTGAGCCCTAGACCCCCAGCCTGAAGCCCAGGGAACTGTGGGGACCCAGTGCGATTTTGCACACCTCTTTCCTGGCATTCTGCAGGCCCCCGTGTTTCAGCTTGGTGACATGGGGGGGAAGCCGGAGTGGAGGGGTCCGTTTGCCAGGAATGTAGGCCTCACACTCAGAGGTCCGAGCAGGGCAGCTGCGCATCCTGAGTTTAAGCCTGCTCCAGAATAATTAGCAATGTGCTCCCCACCCCTCGGAAGTGTCCTCTTTTGGATGATGAGTCACATGGCTCCCTGGTCATCCCTGAGGGGTGGCAGGAAAGGAGAGCCTTGTCCCAGGTGTCAGGGGCGGGGACGGTGGGGTGAGCTGTCTGTAGACACAGCAGCCAGAGAGACCCAGGCTCCTCCGCATGGGGACTGGTCTTAGCTCCCTCTCAGAGGCCCCACGGGGAAAGGGTGAGGGTGACAATGAGGCGAAACGGTATTTGGAAAAATGTAGTAGTATAGGGAAAAAATACCAGCATTAGGGAAAGTTTCAAAAATACAAATTTAAAGCTCAATACAATCTTTGAGCACTGCCTTCTTTTTGTTTGCTCCTTTGCCTACTTTTAAAACGGTGTCCCAGCCCATGGCTCTCAGGCGGGAAGGGGCCACCACTGTGATGATCTTCCGGGAGCCTACGGAAGTCACATTCTTGGTGACTGACACCATAGTGCCTACAAGAGCAAGGTAGCAGCCTGTGTCCTTCACAGACTCAGCCCTGCACGGCGCATTGCCCAGGTGCATTGAGATACTTCTCCGGGAGCTAGTGACCGACCCTGCATTTTATTTATTTATTTTTTTGAGACAGGGTCTCACTCTGTCCCCTAGGCTGGAGTGCAGTGGTATTGTCATAGCTCACTGCAGCCTTGAACTCCTGGCCTCAGGTGATCCTCCCACCTCAGCCTCCCAAAGTGTTGGGATCACAGGCATGACCCTGCATTTTATGGGGAAATCTTCATGCTGTAGTTATATCCCCATGTGTGAGGGTTCATTGAGGGTCTCAAAACCTAATCTCGACAATGATGAAGGTGAGGAAGCATTTCCCAAATGGGTGAGCTAGGGAACCTTGACACAGATGTGCCTTGAGCAGTTTCTGAGATCAGACGAGCTGGGAAAACAGCATGCACGGGCCCTACGGCCCTACAGCCCTCCCTGTGAGCCCCTCCCTGTTAGCGTGTCGTATCTTCTCAACAACTGCCAGCAGCCGCCGCAGGGGAAAGGGTGGGCCCGAGCATGGTCAAGGCATCTGTGGGCAGGAGCTGGTGGGGCCTGTGGCTAAGAGATTGGCTAGTCGCCTGGGTTCCATCCCAGCTCTGCTGTTGACTAGCGCTGTGGCCCGGGGCAGACATGGTTTCTATACCACGTGCACATGCCTCCTTGCCCTCCCTCTCCCGCGCCAGCCCCCCACGCAGGCCCTACTGTGAACACAGACCTGGGGGGAGGGGAGGTCCATAGTTGGAAGTTCTTAGACCTTCCAGGAGTAGCCTCGGGTACACAGAGGCCAGACAGATGCTCGACTCTTCCCGCTGAGTCGGGGCCTTCAAGCTCTTCTTCTCTTTGTGATTTGTAAAATTTGCATATCGGGGGGTTTATCTTCCTCTAGTCTATCATTTACTTTTCAACCCATCCTCCTCCCTCTGTCTGTCCCTCCCTCCCTCCTTCTCTTGTTGTTGGTGTTTTTTCCTTCCTTTCATAATGTCCTTGCTTGTTTGTGATTTTTTTTAAAAGCCTGAGTCACATTCTGTCACTCTGACCTCAGGCCTGCAGCCAGCCCCTGGGTGAATGCTGGGGTTGGAGATGGCCCCAGGCTCTGCAGGGCTCACCGGAACTTGTACCCCGCTTCAGTTCAGGGGCTGCGGGAGCTTCCCAGTGAGGTGCTTTCATCTTGCGGCTGGGGCCTGCGGGCCCTGCGATGGCCCCATCACAGGCAACAGCCCCATCACAGGCGACGGCCCCATCACAGGCGTCTGCCTGCGCCTGACAGAGCCCAGAAGACCTGAGGCTCAAGAGCTGCCAGGAAAATCTCGGTGCTGTCTGCTCCTCGCACCCCAGACCTTGGCGCCAGCTGCAAGGACAGATCTGGGCCTGTCAGGAAATCCAGGCTCAGTCTCTGGTGAACTTTGGTTGGGACTTGGGGCTGGGGTTCAGCAAGGGACATCTGGGTGGGGCTGGGACTTGGTTCCTGGGGGGAAGGTCTCCGGGCAGGCAGCCTCAGGCTGGGTCTGGCTTTTTCCAGGAAGCCCCCCCACTTGGGTTCCCTGAATTCCCTCCAGCCTCTGTTTGTAGCAGTGACCAGCCGCGCTGGGCATGGGCACTTTCCCTTGTGTTTCTGCATCTTCCTTTCCTGAATGTCTGAAGATCTGAAGCTGGAAGTGGAGGGCTGGGGGCCAGGGAGGAGGCCCAGGCCCGATGCATTTGGCACGTTTAATGTAATTACTGGTTTTGAGTTGTGTATCCCCAGCTATACCAAAATGACTCCAACTCCGAGCAGGGATTTAGCCCCAATTTTTCTAACATGACACATGGCAACTGTTTGAGCTCCAATGCCTTCGACAGAACAGTGGTGGAGCTAAGAGCGTATCACCTCTGCCTCTGGGCTGCAGGCGAGGGTCTCTCCAACCTGAGCTGAGGGACACGCACAGACTGGGCTCCGTGGCACCCGTGGGGTGGTTGGCACACAAGCGGCAGCCTGAGCTCCCCCCCAGCAGGCAGGAGACAAACCCAGTGTTAGTGCAGTGCCCAGAGGGTGTTGCCCACCCGCCCCGGCCTCTGGCTTCTCTCCCTTCTTCTCCCTCCCTTCCTCCTCTGCCTTTCCTTCCCTGTCCCTGATTTGCTAACCCCTCTCGAGCGGGGCGGGTGGGTCCCCAAGATGGGCAGAGCAGGTCAGGGATGAGGTCGGAGCCTTTGCGTCAACTGTAGGAAGTCGGGGGTGGGGTCCTTCAACCTCCTGCCCCACATTTTTCTTTCAGGCACTTGGACAGGAGTAGTTGGCCTTGACTCCTAGCATATCCATACTGTACTGGATGTCTAAGAAATACGGCGCAGTTTGTGTCCTCCTTTAAAAAAAAATTTTTTTTTTTTTAATTTTTAAGCAGGACATGGATGGAAGTGAGGAGTTTATTCCCCATGCTTGGGGTTAGGACACAATTCATTTTGTGCTTTTGATTGCTAAAATAATCATTAATGAATACATCCCACGAGCAGGACTTGGAGACCTCTTATGCACACACAGTCAACCTTGTCCCTTGGTTCCTGGCCCGCAGTGGCAAACTTGGTGGAGTCTGAGCCGTAGGCAGTGCTGAGCCTGGCCCCAGTGGCTTGAGAAAGGTCAGATTCCCGAATCTCCTGGCTCTTTTGTTTGTCCTCCCTCCTCCCCAATAACCAGGCACCAAGGATTGTACCTGGCCTAACGCCCTCCCTCCCAACCCCCAGCCTCCCAACAATCCATCACTGTTATCTCATGTGATGTTTGCAAAGCTCTTTATGGCCATTGTTGTAAGTTTTTCCTCTCATTTGCAAAGCACTTTACAACTATTATTACAAGTCTGCCCTCCAAACGTGGGGTGATGCCGCCCACTTCCAGCCCGGACTCCCACTGCCTCCCAGGAGACTGAACCAGTGCCCAGATGCCCAGCATCGCTGGGTGGGGCTGAGGTCAGAGGCCTCCGCTGTGCCCCCCCCCCAGAGGAATCACACTTGCCCTGGGGGAAGTCCCACCCAGTGCCTTTCCTAGGGAGGAATGAGCAGCAGTTGTTACCAAGGTTCACACCAGATGGTGGTGCTGGTCTGGGGCTCACAGCCTGCCACCCCCACCTCCCCCAGAGCAGGTGCTAAGGAGCAAGGTTGGAGCTTCAGTCTCTCCATTCCCCAGCCCAGGAAAAAAATATATACTCATCAGATGTAAGAGGGAAAAATAGTACCCTCTGCTGTATAGATCAGGAGCTATTTGGGGTGATCAGAATTTTTATTTTGTATAAATTTAAGGGGTACAAATGCACAGACTTTTGTTTCTATTTCTTAATCAGATTTTTTAACATAGTCAATTATGACACTATGGAATGGTGTTTCTAAAAAAGAAAAGTCTACACAGTTTAACTAGACTCAAAAGCTGCCACCTGGTAGTCTTAGCTGCCATCACAGTGTCTGTGGTTTTATGTGCTGTATTTTTCATTTGACATCACGGGGAAAGCATTTTCCTCTACAAATGCATTGTCTATATAATAATCATTTAAAAATTTATGTAACATTTCATTGAGCAGGTTGGATGGCAAGATTTTGTGGTGGAAAATAAGGAAACTTATGCAAATTTGGAGGTGTAAAGGGTTGTCTGACTTTCCCTCCGCTGCTGTCCTGACACCTGGCCCTTCTGTGGCAGTGGGACTCCCTGCAGGTGGGACGGGTGGGGCATCTACACTTCCTACCCCAGACAAGTGTCTGCCACCAGTCGCTAACTCAGTTGAGGGTATGTTCCAGAAATGAGTTGAGTAGCATTGCTCACTACAGACAGGCAGGTCCAATGCACAGACTAGATCATTAGCATTCGGAGAGCAAGGCTCTCTCTTAGCCCCTGTGACATCTATCGGAGTGATTAAATACCAGATGCTCAGTAAATATTTGTAGGTGACAAATACATGTTTGCCAACCTCCAGGGACTTTACCTGGCTGGTAAGATAGTGGCTTGAATGTGTATCCTGGCTCTGAGGCCAGCCTGTGGGAGTCCCCAGGCAAACTTCCGTGCAGCAGTGGAAGGTGAGTGATCAGCAGAGAGGAGACCTGCTGGGTCCTTTAATAAGATTCTGTCCCTGCGTATAAAACAATGACTGTAAAGAGAAAAGGAATCTCCCTTTCAAAAAAGAGGAACAACGTATGAGATTTCTGAGATTTCTAACTGTGGGATTTAAATGAACTAGAACATAGGAAGGAAGCTGGTTTACTTATTTTTAAAAGAAGAGTGTGGGCCTGGCGCAGTGGCTCACACCTGTAATCCTAGCACTCTGGGAGGCCGAGGCGGGTGGCTCGCTCGAGGTCAGGAGTTCGAGACCAGCCTGAGCAAGAGCGAGACCCCCGTCTCTACTAAAAATAGAAATTATCTGGCCAACTAAAATATATATAGAAAAAATTAGCTGGGCATGGTGGCGCATGCCTGTAGTCCCAGCTCCTCGGGAGGCTGAGGCAGGAGGATTGCTTGAGCCCAGGAGTTTGAGGTTGCTGTGAGCTAGGCTGACGCTACGGCACTCACTCTAGTCAGGGCAACAAAGTGACACTCTGTCCCAAAAAGAAAAAAAAAAAAAGAAAGAGTGTGAGTCTTTATCTGTCAGAGCAACGTACTAAGGTATTTATGAATAAAACAATAGAATGTCTGGGATTTTCTTAAAAAAATACACTATGGGAGAAAGTGGGCCGAGGTGTAGGTAAGACAAGATTGAATACAAATTCTTGGAAGCTGGATGATGGTTAAATAAGAGTTCATTTAAATATTCTATCCACTTCTGAAAGTTTTTGATTTTTTTTTCCCTTTGGTAATAAAGAAAAGTAGAATAAGAGGGTTGCACTAGGTTTGGCCTGGAAAGATCTGAAAAGTCCTCCATCTCCAAGCGTGTTTGAGGCTGGACTGCAGCGTCTTGGTTCGACTTTGGGACTGCAGCGCCATCTAGCGTTCATCCCGACACCCAGCAAATGACCGCCTCGCCGGCGCTCTGCTCCGGTGCGGGGGGCTCGGTCCCGCGGGCTCGCGGCCTCTCCTTCCCCGCGGGCGGGTCCGGACCAGGGAGCAGCCTCACGGGCCGCATTGCCTGTGGAGGTGGCGATGGCGGTGTTGACGTGGTCCAGGTGGGAGCAAGCCGGGGATGGCAGGCAGTTTCATGTGCCGCTCTGAAGGCAGGTGACCTTGGTGTAGGGCCCTCAGTGTGACCCTGGTGTAAAAATAGCCTCTCCTTCGATCCTGCGACGGCTGTCGCCCTGGCCTGAGCAAACAGCCCCTCACACCTGCACATTGTTTACTCGGTGCGCCTGTTTGCAGGTGCAGATGACTGTTTGTGTACCCAGAGCCGAGGGCAGGGCTCCCCACCATCCTCTTCTCCGGCCCTCATTCCCTTAGAGCAGGTAGCTGGGCCACAGAACTAGCAAAATGTGCCACCGTAAACCCCGGAGCTGCGTCCTCATGGAGGGAGAGCTCTTTAATGCTCAGGCCACCCCCCATCCGAGCTCCCCCGCACCGTCACTGGAGAAGAATCTACCTTTCCTCTGGCAGTAGGACAAGAATGGTCTGGAGACCAAGGTAGATTGTGTTTAGGGACAGAAAATTAGGATAGCAGGGAGTCAGAGACTTGTGGAAGTTCTGAGTCAGGCTTTCTATACAATAGATCACAGGGAATGAGAAAACTGGCCCAGCCTGTCTGACCAGGGCAAAGAGAATGGACACAAGTGGAATTTGTCAGTTGTGACATTCTGCAGACATGGAAGGTAAAGGTGACAGGGAGCGGGGAGTGAAGGAGAGTGGGGAACCTTGGCAGCCTCTGGAGGGAGGGGAAACACTGCGCTCATGGGAGCAGCTCTAAAGGGGCCTTGCTTATATTAATAATATGCACCTATATTTTATGTACCAATAAGCAAGAAAAAGTGTCAAACTATCATACAGCAGTCATACATGTATATTACAGTAGGAATGATGAACTAGTGAAGACTTTTTTTTTTTGCAGGACAGTTTTGAAAATTCCGAGAACTTACAAATCTAGTCCCTTTGACTCAGAAATTCTACTTTTAGGAGAGTATTCTAAGGATAACCAGAAACTCACAGATTTATGTACAAAACATGCAGTATTTACAGAACAAAACTGGATAAGGTTTAATAGTTGAACGACAAGTTCAATGATGGTACATTTACGTGATAGAATATTACACAAAGCTAAAATGAGTTTATAAAGAATTTCTCAAGTGGGAAAATGCTTTGGTATTAAGCAAACAACAAAAAAAAAAAAAAAAAAAAAAACTCCAAAACAGGCTCAAAATTATAGCTTGACCTCAACTAGGCAAAAATATGCCAACGTATAAAGACTTGCAAAGGATATAATACAATAAAATGTTCATGACATTGGTGATGATTTGTATTTTCTTTACACATTTTGGTACTGTCTGATTTTCCTAAAGTAAATATTTATTATAATTTTATCCAAAGGGAAAAGTAATCTTAATTTTGAAAGGTTAAAAAAAAAAGAGAGAGAAAGGTCTGAATGGACCTCAGTGTTAGGTGAGAGCCAGGGGCTGGAGGTTCTGGATGCAAGATCTGGGCTGAAGTCCGGGCACCCCATCTCCCAGCCCAGCCTCTGGTGAGCCCTGTGATGGGCTCTTCCTTTCTCATGCTTGGAGGAGTTGTGTCTGGGACAGCCAGAGTGAAAGTGTCCACTTCCCATGGACGTCCTCTGAGCTGCTGCCCCAGGGCTTGGGGTCAGCGTGGGGACAGGTGGCCTTTCCCTCCTTCTAAGGAAAGGACATTATTTCTGTGAGCTCTAGATTCCCAGATGTAAGAGTGCTTGGGCATAAACAAAGAATTAATCCTCTGTGTCTTTCTTGTCTGTTTCCTGCCCACCCAGTAGATATGTTTGACGACTTCTCGGAAGGCAGAGAGTGCGTCAACTGCGGGGCCATGTCCACCCCGCTCTGGAGGCGAGACGGGACCGGACACTACCTGTGCAACGCCTGCGGCCTCTACCACAAGATGAATGGCATCAACCGGCCACTCATCAAACCCCAGCGCCGCCTGGTAAGCAGGGACCTCACGGGCCCCCAGCGGCAGGACTCCCTCCGTGGTGGGAAATCCCGTGGTTTTGAATTTTGCAATTCAAGGGTGTGGGTCGTGAGGTTAGGTGGGTGGGAACACCATCGTAACGCCTCACACCATTAGGGTTAGCTGGAGCTACAAGGAGGTTCCAGACTGTCTAGTTCAACCCCGTAAATATGCAGATGTGGAAAGGGAGGCTCAGAGAAGCTAACAGCCCCACTCCCCGGCACACAGCTACTGAGTCTCCTGTCTCCGCCCAGGATCCAGGCCCCCTGGTTCCCAATCCAGTGTTGTCCTGAATGTCTCCTCCATTCTCATCACCCCTATGAGCAACCTCAACAGAGGCTGTTCTTTATTTACCCTGTTCAGCCGATCAGGTGATAAAACCCAAAGCCCAGAAAGGTTAAACGGCTTGTCTTGGCCCCATGGCAGGGAAGTTGGGGCCTGGGACGCAGACTTTGGGCCCCTGGTTTCGTACTCTTTATTAATGTAATTTGATTTTGAACAACATCAGCTGATTTCTGTGAATATTAGGGAGGGAGGAGCAGAGGGAACCAGCCCTGTGCTTCCCTCTCTTGAGGTCCCGAAGCCATACCATTTGGGTACAGTAGTTCCTCACCCACCACCTGCACCCGGCACCTGGAGCCAATGCTAGTTCTCCTTCTGGAAGAAGATTTTCTGCCCACATTGCCCAGTGTTAGTCGGGTTATTCGTGTGATGTTGAATGACAGCTAGGACTAGAAACCAGGTCTTCAGTGCCCGAATTCACTCTCCTCGGGCAGCAGAAATCTTGTTTTTGGCCTGGTGCGGTGGCTCACACCTGTAATCCTAGCACTCTGGGAGGCCAAGGCAGGAGGATCATTTGAGGTCAGGAGTTCAAGACCAGCCTGAGCAAGAGCAAGATCCCATGTCTCTTAAAAAATAAATAAATAAATAGAAAGAAAGAATTAGCTGGGCATGGTGGCACATGCCTGTAGTCCCAGCCACTCAGGAGACTGAGGCAGAAGGATCGCTTGAGCCCAGGAGTCTGAGGTTGCTGTGAGCCAGGCTGATGCCGGGGCACTCTAGACAGGGTGATAGAGTGAGACTCTGTCTCAAAAAAAAAAAAAAAAAGGAAAAGAAAAGAAAGGAAGTCTCGTTCGCATGCACTCCTAGGAGTGGCTTAGGTAGTGGGAGAGTCAGGTGCTGTCACCCCGTCACCGGTCACAGATCTCACACGGGGCCATCATGGCCTCACCCACTAGAGTGGCCCAGCCCCGAGGCTCCACGTGAAGTAGAAGGGCAGTGCCCACCTCTTCCCTGGGCGTGAAGGGTTTGTTTGCTGTGTTGCAGTCCGCCTCCCGCCGAGTGGGCCTCTCCTGTGCCAACTGCCAGACGACCACCACCACGCTGTGGCGCCGCAACGCGGAGGGCGAGCCCGTGTGCAATGCCTGCGGCCTCTACATGAAGCTCCACGGGGTAAGTGGCCCTGGACCCCACCCGCCACACATCGCCTGGCTCCGCCGGGCAGGGCGGCCACGCCGTCACTCCCCTTTCTCCATTCTCACTTGTCTTCTCTTCAGACTAGAATTCTTTCTTCCTTCTTAACAACGATACTTAGATTTGCAAGGGAATCTTCGCAACTTTGCTGGTCTTTTCTTTCTTTAACATTGCATACTTCTAATTCTCGTTTTACAGATGAGGAGCCCATGTATATGTACACGTATGGTATATAGTAGCATGATATGTGACAAAGGTAACATTTCGACTCAGTGCATAAAAGGATAGCTTGTTTAAGAATAATTGCATTGACATAACTGGCTATTCATCTGGAAAATAGCAAAGCATGCCCTCCACCTCCTACCTTAAACAAAAGTAAACAGGTGAATTAAAGATATTAAATGTAAAACTTCTTTGAAATAAAATAAAGTATTAGACGATAAAATATTAACTGGGAAATTAATTAAACGCAATAAAAATACCAAGCAATATATATACTAGAAGGATATGTAAGGGGAAGTATTTGTTTAACCTTGGGGATAGGAGGAGAACTTCTTAAGTTCTTTAAGCTCTTAAGCCACGTAATAAAAGTTGGATATATTTGACTGTATAAACATGTAATATTACTGTTTGGAAATGACACCCAAAGAAAGTAAAAGCCAGTGTGCACGGCATCAGAAAAAGAGTTAATATTTTCAGAATACAAAGAGTCTTTACATTCTGATATAGAACAATCTCTATCATATAGTACTTTTTATTTTAAAAGGCAGCTCTTGCCTGAGCAAGAGTGAGACCCCCGTCTCTATTACAGATAGAAATAATTTAGCTGGGCATGGCGGTGCATGCCTGTAGTCCCAGCTACTTGGGAGGCTGAGGCAGGAGGATCGCCTGAGGCCAGGAGTTTGAGACCAGTCTGGGCAACAGAGCGAGACACTGTCTGTAAAAAAATAAAAATTAAAAAATAATAAATAGCCAGGCTTGTAGGCTGAAGCAGAAGGATCACTTAAGCCCAGGAATTTGAGGCTGCAGTGAGCTATGATGGCTCCACTGCACTCCAGTCTGGGTGACAGAGTGAGACCCTGTCTGTATGTAAATAAGTAAGTAAAGTAGTAAGTATCCTCAAAAAAAAAAAAAAAAAAAAACCCACAAAACAAACAGAAAACAACCCTAAAATTACCATTACTGTATGACCCAGCATACTACTTCTGGGAATATATACAAAAGAATTGAAAGTAGGGCCTCAAAGAGATATTTGTACATTCATAGCAGCATTATTTACAATTGCCAAAAGGTGTAAGCAACTTCAGTGTCCGGGGATGAATGAATGGATAAACACAATGTGGTATGTACACACTGTGGGATATTATTCAGCCCTAAAGAGGAAGGACATCTGGCCATGTCACAGCATGGATGAACCTTGAAGGCATTATACTAAGTGAAATCAGCCAGTCATGAAAACACAGTGTATAAGTCCACTTATTTGAGGTCCCTAGAATAGTCAAACCATAGAGACAGAAAGCAGAGCTGGGATTGCCAGGGCCCCAGGGATTTTACTGGGCACAGAGCTTCAGTTTTGCATGATGGAAACAGTTGTGGGGATGGATGGTGGTGATGGTTGCAGAACGATGTAAAGGTGCTTAATACAACTGAGCAGCACACTTAAAAATGGTTAAAGTGGTAACCAAATGGTAAGGTTATGTTGCGTGTATTAAAAAAAAAATGTACCTAAGTAAGTGAGCGGGGGTAAACATGAGGGCAAATTCTTCTGAGCTGAGGATGGGCTTTAAAATGACAGAGGTTGGGAAGATGCCCTCCTCCGGGGGTGGGAAAGGATGTGGAATGGCTGGAGCCACAGGCAGATGACGGGCGGGTGCAGGTGGGAATGCCGCCTCCTCTGCGGTTGGGTAGGAGGCAAGTTCAAGTTCATGTACCCTGCTGCATTTCTCTCTCAACCATTCCATGTTTGTGTCTCTGAAGCAATAATTGCTTCTCTTTCCATACTTGCAGGTGTAGTCTTTATTAATCCCACATGGTAGACCAGCATGGACCAGACCAGGGCTAAAAGATTTGGCCTGGCCTAAGAGAAACCAGATGTGGGGAACGCACAATATCTAAAAACACTAGAAAGATGACCTGTCGTAAGAACATTGTCCACAGATAGTTTGTCCCAGGACCTGGCCACAGGGCAGCCTCTTTGCCATAATCTCTTGCTGCTCCCCACCTCCCATGGAAACCCCACCGCGGGCTCCAGCCAGGCCCAACGTAGTGCAGAGCTGCTTGCTCTAAGTAGAGTGACTTTACACCTTGGCTCCCTGGGACTGTCACCGCTCAGGCCTGTTTCCCCATCATAATTGTTAATTGCACTCCCTTTTTATTTTCAGTGTTTGAGTGTGGATGATAAAGGCTTTTGCACATCTGCTGCGGGAAATGTCTGCCCCTGTCTACTCAAAACATCTTACAACTCGGGCCTCACCTCCGCCGAGAAGCCTTCCTTGATAGCCTTGTGTTTCTCCCCAACCCAGGACAGTGTTTAGTGTTTCTTCTCTGTTTTCCCACATCACCTACCAGAGTCCGCTTGTTTCTACGTGTCTGTCTTTCCCACTAAACTGTGAACTTCTGGAGGGAAGGAACTGTGTCTTTCATTCTCTCCTCCAGGCTCTAGTAAAACACCCACCACAGAACACAGATGCTCGATACATTTTTAACATAGAATTGATTTTTCACAGCAGGCGTTCCAGGGGCCTGTGCACCCGTCTCAGCCCCAAGGTTTGTGCAGAGGTTGCTTAGATGTTGCCTTTTCACAGTGCACAAGTGGGTGTTTCAATACTGTAGCAGCTTATGTGCAAATGCAAAACCATTTATATTGACTTGTGACCCTCTAGGTCCCCAGGCCTCTTGCGATGCGGAAAGAGGGGATTCAGACGAGAAAACGGAAGCCCAAGAACCTTAATAAATCTAAGACACCAGCAGGTGAGGAAAAGACCTGTGTGTAATTATACTAATAAGTCAGGAGCCCTCAGAGTGTGTGAGAATCACGTGTCCTTGGTCAGACAGGCCAGCCCAGGCTGCTGAGGTGCAACGACAACATCGTCCATCCCTGGCTTTTCGGGACAGAATGAATTAACTCAGTAAAAATATAACATTGCCAGGGGGCGTATTGGGAGCTTTTGGAACAGGTTCAGTTTGGGCTGTGGCCTGATTACTGCCAACTGCAAAGACTGCACGGGCCGCAGAGCTCTAAGAGGAACGTCATGTGGTCCCTTTGCCTTGGGTGCTGTGGCCACTCAAAGACTCAATTCCTTTCAATCCTCTTTGGGGCAGGATCTAGGAGGACGGGTTCCCATTAATCATACTCCTAAAAGATTGATCTGTCAGCCAGGAAACTAGATTTGGCAGCAAAACCTAATCTGAACAGACACGAGGCCATTGATAGCCTCTGTTTATCTCACTTAGTGTGAACATTCATGCGTTTTACTGTAGAAATGCTCATGTATTTAATTACAGGGGGTTGCCCCGACCCCACTGCGCATACCCTACAATATACAGTATTTTCATTTTTTTTTTTTTTTTAATTTGTGTTTGGGATCTGGGGTGGGGAAATGTGGGCCTGTCATCTGAAAAAGTCCCCTTGGAATTCTGAAACTTCTGCCCCATTTTGAGAATTGTTGTCCCCTCACTGATAAGGACCCCTGCTTCTCTCCCCAGCAAACGTAAATAAAGCCCTTATTATGGACCTCTCCCGGCCGTCTCAGAGGGCCGCCGTGCATTTGTCCCTGCCCCTGGTCTGGTGTCCTGACTCTGCCTTGTTCCAGGTCCTCCGGGCAGTGAGAGCCTTCCTCCCACCAGCAGCGCCTCCAGCAACTCCAGCAATGCCCCCAGCAGCAGCAGCAGTGAAGAGATGCGCCCCATCAAGACAGAGCCCGGCCTGCCGGCCCACTACGGGCACAGCAGCTCCATGTCCCAGGTACGGGTACGGGTGGCTGCGGGGAGGCGGGCTGCGGCGTCCCAGGCCACCAGGCTAGCATTAGGCAGGAGCGGCCCCCAGGCCAGAAAGCCCCAGCCTCCTGCCCTCAGGCCCCCCACACCCCACAGGCGAGGGACATCTGCACAAGGCTGTATTTCAGAACATCTCGGCAAGTGGCCATTAGGACACACAGCTGCGACACACAAATGTTTAGCAGCAACTCTGTGCCACGACCTTTCGTGACAAGGAGAGGGGAGTCCAGGGGTCACACACAGTGCTGGGGGAGGGGGAGGAAGAGAACACGCCACTGCAGCCGGAATCAGACTGCCATGCGGGGCTGACGGGAGGCAGAGCGGTGGGGTGGGTGCCTCCAGGCAAGTCTGTCTCCTAAGTCAGAGACAGGAAGTTAGACTGTGAAGGACTTTGCCAGGAGGGGCCCCCTGGCATGGGCAAAGGCAGGTGGGCGGGTGGGGCCTGCAGGGAGGTCACAGGCAGGATGCCATTTCCCGAGGCCCAGCTCGGTGCATGTGTCGGAGGATGGCCCAGCAGTGGCCCCATCTCCCTCTTGTGGATGATCTGGTGGCGTCCCTGCTTCCCTGCAGTTCCCCTCCTTTGGGATCAGGGTTTCTCTTTGCAGGCTCCGCTCTGCTCTCTCCTCTGCACTCCAGAGGGGCCGTGTCCTGACAAGCTATTTACTGCCTGGGAGAACCCGGTCCTTGGCAGGCAGGCTCTGTGTTTGGAAGTGGAGACGTGAGGGTGGTGGGATTGTAGACGATGTCTCGTGTAACTGTCAGAGCCTTCTGAGAAGCCACAGTGTCTGCAAAGCCACTGGGGCGCAGCCCTGGGTGTGTCCCGTGCTCAGAAGCAGCGGATGAGTCACCCAGGCCCTCTGCGTAGATCGCAGGGGTTGGGAAACACAGAGAAGCACTCCTTGCTCCCTTGCCCTGCCCTGCCCTGGGGTCCGAGCTATCCCTGGGCCGCCTGCATAGTGGGCTCCTCTCCCCAGGCCAGACCTCCCTCAGGGGTGACTTTATTGGCCTCATCGTGTACTTTCTGCTTTTCAGACGTTCTCGGTCAGCACGATGTCCGGCCACGGGCCCTCCATCCACCCTGTCCTCTCGGCCCTGAAGCTCTCCCCACAAGGCTACGCGTCTCCCGTCAGCCAGTCCCCGCAGGGCAGCTCCAAGCAGGACTCTTGGAACAGCCTGGTCTTGGCTGACAGTCACGGGGACATAATCACTGCGTAATCTCCCCTTCTTCCCTCCTAAATTCCTGCACGGACCTGGGACTTGGAGGACAGCAGAGATCCAGGCTTGGGCTGCTCTGCCTGAGAATGACTCCAGAAGAACAACTGGGAAGAAACTTGAAGTCTCCGATCTGGCTGGGGCAGTGGGTGCTGTATATTCTCGGATGCCTTTTCAAGGTGCCGGACTGGGAAGAGCCCAGACTCTTGACACAGAAGAGCCCACCCTCCACTGCGAGCACACGACGTCTCTCCATGCCCTGCGTGGGAGACTTCTTTCCCGTTCTCCCCCCGACCCTGTCTCTGGTGAGAGACAAGATGTCCTTCTCCCCTGCTCTTTCACTGCTGTGGCCTGAGACGGTGGTTTCTCCGTCAGGTTTCCATTGCCCGGGATCTGAGGGTGGGGAGGGGCAGGGGCCTGGGACCCCTGCTCCGTCCAACCTGAAGGAGGGCACCTGTTTGACATGTGCGTGGATGTGACGGGCCCTCTGGGTGACCCTGCCCTTGCCCAACACTCCCCTTGAGGCATGGCACATCCCTGTGTCCCCTCTGCCAAATCTGACTCCACAACATTGGGCGTAACACAGATGTTACTGAACGCTTCCTGGGGAACGAGGGGCCACTTCACCCACCACACTGCAGAGCTTCATCCAAACGCAGCTTGGCACCTTCGCCCCCAGGCTCCTCCCCTGCTGCGGGCTTCATCCTTTGCTCCGTCCTCGCTCCGCTTCCAAGGCCTCTTAACTAAAAATCCCTCCTACTGTTCTGAGCGATTCAGCTCTGCCTTCAGCTTGGACATGTCTCTCCCTTGGCGAAACAGAGCTGGGCAGTTTAGCAGACGGCACCCCTTCGAGTCTATGCCCCAATATCCTTCACCCCGCCACACACTGAGGGGTCCTGCTGCTCAAGCTTGGCAAACACTCTCCTAAGCCTTGAGACCCTTCTGGAGAGGTGTCTTGTGAACACCGTCCTGCTTGGGGGCAGGGGCTTTTTGAGGACTGGCTCTTGTGCTCTCAGATCCTGCCATGGCTGCTGTTCTTACGCGGAGACGGGCCTCTCGGCCAGATGGCGGCCCGAGGCCCCAAGTACTCAGACTTTGCATCCTTTCTCCAGCAGAAATCTTTTCTCCAGGAGGCAAAAAGCCAGAGATTTTGTAACAGAAATTCAAAGCAAACAAATGCAATAAAACTCACGGAAAGAAAGAAGATGACCACGAGAGAAGACATGAGATGCTGAGGGTGGGCCTGGGGAGGGTCTCCAGTGCTGCCCCTTCTGGAATTGGCCGCCTTCCCCTCCGCACGGTGCTCAGTTCCTGCCAGGACACTGGGGCTCATGCAGACTGTCCCATGTCCTTGTTCTCAGCAGAGCTGTGGCTGACTGTGGCATTACCACGCCCACCCAAAACACCCAGCCCCCCACTCCAAAATCCTACTGGCTGTAGCAGAGAATATCTTTAAGCCCAGATTCTGTTTTAATCATCATTTACATTGTTTTCTTCCTGAAGGCCACCTCATATACCCTCCCTACCCCACAAACCTGTTAACATTGTCTTAAGGTGAAATGGCTGTAAAATCAGTATTTAACTAATAAATTTATCTGTATTCCTCCTCCTCTCTCCTCCCTCAGAGGGATTTCCTGGGAGGTTGACGCTGCTGTCCTTTTCCGGGGACTCCTGAGCCACGGAGGCCTCTCTGCTGATCCACTCACAGGCTGCTTCTGACATCGGTTTTCTCCCTCCCTTTATTTTTTGGCCTCTGGTCAAGGTGTCCTCTGCAGGTGGCAGTGGCTGGTGAAACGAATGCTCACCCCAGTGCCACTACTGACGCCTGTGAGACTTCAGTCACCTCAGGCTTTAGTTTCCTGGGAGAGGGTTGGACCAACCACCAAGGAAAGTTCCTCATGGCCCAACAGAGGTCATTCGGGCTGTGTGTGTGTGTGTGTGTGTGTTGGATGGGGCGTTTTTAGAGCTTCCCTCCAGATAGCTCTCTCTCCAGCCCCGCCTGGTTTAAGGTATGTCTTGGCAGGTGGCCCTGAATAACAGAATCCTAAGCAGGCCTAGGGCCTGGGCTCTGCTGAGCAAAGCAGTGGGTACAATGCAATGCCACAAGCCAATTTTAAGGAGCTGCTGTAGTATTCAAGGATTCCACAGGCATTGCTGTCCCAGTGGTATGGGTTGGGAACCCTTTCAGGGATCAACCCCCTTCGCCCAGCCCCAAGAGTGGTCTACTGTGCATTTTTCCTTGGAGACTTCCTTAAAGTGGCTTCCAGCCTTATCACAGCCAAAGTCCTCTTTGCCCTGCTGCCACCTCCACTACAGTTCCCATGTTTTGAAATAGTTTTACCTGCATAATCATTTGAATTATCCTTCTTTTTCACAGATCAAAAACATAACTGGCTGGGTGCGCTGGCTCATGCCTGTAACCCCAGCACTTTAGGAAGGGGAGGTGGGAGGATTACTTGAGGCCAGGAGTTCGAGAACAGCCTGGGCAATACAGTGAGACCTCATCTCTACAAAAAATAAGAAAAATTTGTTGGGTGTGATGGTACGTGCCTGTAGTCCTAGCTACTTAGAAGGCCAAGACAGGATGATGGCTTAAGCCCAGGAGTTCAAGGCTACAGTGAGCTATGATTGCACCACTGCACTCAGCTTGGGCAACAGAGGGAGACCCTGTCTATAAAAAACCCCAAAAAACATAACCGCATGGTGGCTTATGCCTGTAATCCTAGCACTCTGGGAGGCTGGGGCAGGAGGATCGCTTGAGCCCAGGAGTTTGAGGTTGCTGTGAGCTAGGCTGACGCCACGGCACTCGAGCATGGGTGACAGAGTGAGACCCTGTCTCAAAAAAATAAATAAATAAAAATGAAGGGCTGTTGAAGAATGGCCTGTAGGCTCTGCAAATGCATCCCGGCAGCAAAGGCAGCCCCGTGGGGAGCATTTCCAGGTCTTCCACGCTGCTACACCGAAGAACAGGGCATGCTGTGCTTTAGTTCAGTGTGTTTTCTTAAATCTATCAAATGGCCTCGAGGCATCTCCTTACTACCCAACTGTGTTGAGGAGGTTTGAGAGAAGCTGCAGGTTATGAACCGGAACACCTCTGCGGCTTCCCACGGGGTCCTGCGTACACAGCATTCAGAGTAAGTCAATTCCACAATTTGGGGCAGTTTTTTTTTTTTAACTTTGGTGGGGGCGGGCGTCACAGACCTACTTGAGAATGTATAAAAGCTGTGCTCACTTTCCCCAGAGAGGTACACACAGCTTGAGATTTTGCACCCCACTCCTCATTTTAGGGGTTTTATGAACTCTGGAAGCTTCTCCATATACCCCAAGTTAAGAATCCTTGCTTTGAGGCTTTGGTTGAGTCCAGAGCTGCAAGGCTGTCTGTCACCGGTCAGCTCCACCTAGGTTGTCCTGGCATTTGGTGCGACAAGTTGGGCCCAGAGTATACCTTCCTGTTTAGCTATGAAGTGAAGCAATTGAACAATCCCAGGGTGGGTGTTAGGGCCCCTGAAGCTGCTCTTGGCTCCAGGGGGGTCCTGCAGCCTAAGATCTAGCTGGTTGCACAATCGTCCAAGGACAAGGCTGGGGAATTTCTGCTAACCCCTTCTTTCCAGGAGGGTCTAAGTACAATGGGGTTACAGGAGACCAGTTGCTAAGGATGCAGGAAGTTAGCATCACTAAAGTTTCTAATACCTTGTCTGGGAGATTGAATAGACCAGAAAGAAAGCTGAACCCTGCTAAGAAAAAGGAAGCCTGGATTGGTGGGATACCATGCCTGACTTGTTTATGAACCCTAAGAGGTCTCTGGTCCAAACTCTCTTGTCCTGCTGTTAAGAGAACTTACCCAAAGCCACAGAGCTAGCTGAGGAAGACGAGCCTTCATTGGCCACCCACACTCACTAAGGAAGGCCCCGAGATTGACAGGGGGCACCATCCTTGCAGTTAACGTGCCCACCATGTGAGGGCGCCTGCGATCTCCTACTCTCCCTTTCAGCCTCCAGTGTAGCCTGAGTTTTCAAGCCACCAATCTGGGATCAGACCCGGAATTCTGCTAACAAAAAGCACCTACATTGGGCACTACTGCATGTGAGACACTGCTAGTAGCTTCATATAGTCACAGAAAATATTAACATTCACACATTCTCCCAATTATGTTTTTCACACAAAGATACAGCCCAGGGATTGCAAGTCACTTGTCGAAGGTCAGAGAGCTAAGTGCAAATCAGGATTCAAACCACAACTATTAGACTCCAGAATCTGCGCTTTCACACCTCACCCCTGCCTCTCCTAAAGAGCAGAAATCTACAAACTGGGGAGCCCTGCACAGCCTGAGTCTAGAGTCTTTCAGTGTCTTTCTAGAAGTTCAGAAGAATCCTTGGTTCCAAATTCTCCTAACTTGAACATGAGGAAAGAAGGACCTAGAGCCATCGGGGAATAGGGCTTGCTGTCCACGGCCACATGTCCAAAAAACAGGGGAACTGGGAGAGACCCCCGGAGGCTCACTTAGCCCAAAGTGTTGGTGAGGTGCCTCTAGAGCCACATGAGCCCTCCCAAGGGGCTACGGAATCCCCCAGCCTTCAGCAGCGATTTGATTCCTCCCTGAGTCCTACTGCTTTTCTCTTTCACTCCCTTTCTTGCTTTCTTTGCGGTGGCTGCATTTTAATCTACTTCCATGTGCATTACAACTCTAACCCTGCTGGAGAAGCCGGGAGCACAAAGGAAGGGGGAGCACTTCGCTCCACGGCCCTTAGAAAAGCTGGTCACTGACCCACATGGTGCTGGGGCCCAGGCTTCTCTGGGTTTGGGGGCTGCCCCAATCCTGGAACAGAAAAATAATAATTACTAAAATGTATAGTTATTGCTATATGTGAGGTCCAGTGCTAAGAGACGTATGTGAATCATCTCAGTAAATCCCACAGTAACCCAACGAGTTAGGCATTGTACTCCACATTACAGATGAAGAAACTGAGGTACAGGAAGGTTAGGTTACTAGCTGAGGCTCTCTCAGCTGCGGGTGGGGTTTGGACCCAGGCAGTCTGGGGTGGAAACTATTCTCCTAGCCACTACTCTACAGAGTTACTCTTCCAGCTACTTGTCTTTTCCAGGCAGATTCCCCAGTCTTATTGTCTAAGAACAATGATTGCATATGTTTGCACCGCACTTTACAGTTTATGTGTATTTCCTAATAACTCATTTAATCATTCATTCAACACATACTTCTTGGGTCCCTATCAACTGCCAAGCACTGTGATCTATGTCTTTGCTGCTCCAAGTGTGGTTCCTGGACAAGCATCTCCTGGGAGCTTGGTGGAAGGGCACTATCTCAGGCCCTGTTACAGACCTCAGTCAGAATCTGCACTTACACAAGGTTCCCAGGTGATTCATATGCACAGGAAAGTTTGAGAGGTGTGGCTTTATAATGTTTGTATGATACCACGAAATAGATACCCAGTTAATGAACGGATTCTGAGATACTGCGACTTGCTTGTATTCCTACAGCTAATAAATAATCAGATCATACATGTAAAGAGCTCACAACAGTGTCTTGCACATAGTATGTGCTCAATAAACAATAGCTAGAATTATAAATGACAGAGCCAAGCTGTGAACCATTTGGTTTCTCAATAACATAGCCTGTTGGCCTCAGAAGAGCCCTCTTAGGTATCAGGCATTTCGTCCCACCAGGTGAGGCAAGGAGTGTAGCTATGGCTTTGCTCCTAGCTCAGACAGTCTGCAGGAAGGGGAGCTCAGGGCTCACCTGATCCCATAGCAGGAGAATCCTGTGGTAGGGATGTTATTCTCCAGAAAGGCCAGGTATAAAAAGAGGGAGACCAGAGGCTTTCTGAGGGATCCCTCCTGCAAACTCCATGCCCTCAACCTCACCCCTCTGCCTCCAGGATCCCTTTCTATGCAGGACCCTAGATGCCCTCCTGCCCTGGCCCCTTCAGTAGGTGGGCACCCGGGAAGGTCACTTGTACCACTCCCTCCCAATCCGCAGGACACAGCCACGTCTCTGCTTGTCTCCCTGTGCTGGCCGCGTCCTGCCCAGGGCCCCCTCAGCGAGGGTCCATGGTGACTGCCATTCTGGACATTTCTTGAGCACCTGCTCCCACAGTTTCCCAAACTTCCCTGCTGACTTCCTGGAAAGTGTTGGCTCCTCATCCTCCTTGGAGAACTAACATCAATGGAACATTCTTTGTCTTTAAATAGCCTATTATTTTATCTCTTTTATTCTTAGAAATAAAAACTTAATGCACAAACATTTTTAAGCAAAATTTGCTTACAGTAAAAATTCAAATAAAATATTCAAATAATACAAAGCAAAAAAAAAAATCCGCTTTTAAAAAGCTTCATGAGAATTTTGATTTCCTTTGGGCCAACTGAAAGTTCCCTTTGCCTGAACCACCCAAAAGTTCTCCATTCAGGCACCCATCGACTTTTCTGTGAAACCGTCTCCGTGAGACAACCAGTGTTCCGAGAGTGTCTTGCTCCAATCTTAGTCGCAGCCTCTGTCCTGCTTCCACTCCAGTTTTCACTGCCGAGCCGGCCCCGCCTCCAGCGCCCCCCTGCGGGAAGAGGCTGCATCCCCGGGACACAGCTCCACGCCCACGCCCGAGGGAGGGGCCCGCGCCCCACGGGCGGACTGAATCCCACGCTCACCCCTCCCCTCCCCGCGGCGGGAGCCGAACCCCAACCCTGTAAGGCCCCCCAGGTGCCGGGCCCCGCCTCCTGCGCTCAGCCCGGGGGGCGAAGGCCGCGCCCCGGCATCGTCCGCAGGACAGCGCGGCCCGCCCACCCGAAGGAGGAGCCTCTAAGCCCCGCCCACCGGGACGGCCCCACCCACCAGGACGGCCCCGCCTCTTGCGCTCAGTCTGGGGACGCAGCTGCACGCGGACGGCGGCGTCGAGGGCGGTGTCGAGTCCTCCCCGCCGCGGCGTCCGCAGCGCCGCGCCGCGGTGCCGGGCCTGGGCCGGACGGGGACCGCAGACCGAGCCGGTGAGTCCAGCTGCCCGCCCGCGCCCCGTGGACCCGCGGGCTCGCGGCGGCGGCTTAGGGAGGGGGCGCGGGGAGGGACCAGGCCCCCCGGAACCCGCTCGGCCGTGCGCGGACGCTCCGCGGGGCCTCTCGGCCCGTGCACCAGGCGGGTGCGTCTTGTCACGAGTTTTTCTGGCTTGAAAACTCAACTACAGAAAAATTAAGCGTTTCTTAAGGGCTCCCGCACACTTGGTCTAATTATTCTTTTGCCTGTTTATCACGGGCCTCCCCAATCGCTCCTAGGGGGCCCCAGTGACCCCCAGTAGCGTCTCTGCGCCCCCGGAAGCGCTGGGAAAAGCAGTCATTTTAGACGCTCCTGGGGAGTGGAGACCTTGGGAGAGGACAGCGGCGACGACCCTGTACCTGCAAGCGCGCCACCCATCCTGGCCACTTTAACGCGGGCAGGGGCGGGGGGCGGCACGGCGGCCCCATCGACCGCCAGGCGTCTTCCGCTTCTCGCCTTTTAAGGCTGTTGTAGGGGCAGTTTCCTACCTGTCCAGGTCCCTTAAAATACCTAAAAAAAACCATGTGCACGTGTCGGGAGATTTTTAGGGACCTGGTGCATTCCGGAGGGAGGCGTTTCCAGAAGCTTCCTCCCTAGGAGAGCATCCAGGCTCAGAGTACTGGTTAAGGTCACCTGTGTCTGGTGTCGGGATTCCCTCTAAAGTGTCTGGAGAGTGTGCTTGGGGGAAATGTTGCCACAGTTCATCGAATTTAAGGCACCATCCATTGTAAGGTACACATTTTTGAATGTGCTGCTAGTGAAACTGTGAGAATGCATACATGGTAAAGAGGCATCCTCATTTCTGAGATTTAAAAAATATTTTTAAATGTGTTTTTATTTATTTATTTATTTTGAGACAGAGTCTCACTCTGTTGCCCGGGCTAGAGTGCCGTGGCGTCAGCCTAGCTCACAGCAACCTCAGACTCCTGGGCTCAAGCGATCCTCCTGCCTCAGCCTCCTGAGTAGCTGGGACTACAGGCATGCGCCACCATGCCCAACTAATTTTTCTATATATATTTTTTAGCTGTCCATATAATTTCTTTCTATTTTTAGTAGAGACAGGGTCTCACTCTTGCTCAGGCTGGTCTCGAACTCCTGAGCTCAAACAATCCGCCTGCCTCGGCTTCCCAGAGTACTAGGATTACAGGCGTGAGCCACCGCGCCTGGCCTAAATGTGTTTTTTAGAATCACTGAAATACCACCATGCCAGGTACCTAGTTTTTTTTTTTTTCAGTTGTCACCATAACAGAGTCTTATGCTGGTGTGGGAACAGGTGGTTAGCAGTGTGCCCTGGCTAAGGCTGGGGGGCTCCTGTGCCTGGGGAGCTGGTTGCAGACCATGAACGTCATCTCATGAACGTCTCTCCTGCTCAAGCGGCCGCCCTGGGAAGGCCCTGCCCACATCTGTCTTTGTGTCCGTTATGGCCTTCTCCACCTTGGTCGCCTGTCACAGGATCAAAGTGGACGGTGCCCATGATATGACACCTAGCACACTGTTGGTGCTTAATAACTGCTGCATGAAGAAAGGGCAGAGGGCTTGGAAAGGGAACCTGTTCCTGCGAAACTGGCCACACTCTGCCGAAGTGCGTCCTTCTCTGTGATCTGGACCCCCCCACACACCCTGCCCCCGTCCCAGCCACGCTCCCTTTTGGGCCATGTATGCTCCCAAAGTTGGTGGCAAAAGTGTGTGCTTGGAGCTTGGCACCTATCAGAAACACTAGAGAGGAACTAGCTAAGACTGTGTGGCCTCCTTTGCCCATTTCTGCCTGCAGGGATGCCAGAAGGGCCGTCTGTGAGGAAATTTCACCTTTTGGTGTCCCCCTTTGTGGGCCAGCAGGTAGTCAGGACAGGAGGCAGCAGTAAGAAGCTTCACCCTGATGGCTTCCAGGCACTGTGGCTCCAGGACACCCAGGTGAGCACATCATCCCTGCAGGAGTGGGCTGGCACCTCCCCTGGGATCTGCCCCAGACATGTCAGGCTGTCACTTCCGAGCGCAGTTCCACCTTCCAGTCTGATGTTTCTCAGCTCAGCTGTGGGACTATAAAGAACACGTGTGTGAGCTGGAGCTGGGATTCCGTTTGCTGCAGCTGTATCTGATGTGCACCTTGGCTGGGAACCATGTTTGAGCCAAACCACAGGGCCGGCCCCTGGGAGGGAAGGAAGGAGGGAGTAGAGCCTTTGGGTGTAGGTTCAAACCCACTCACTTTTGCCCTGGGCAGGAGCCAGAGTCCCCTTCAAGGGGCTCTTGTGGTCTGACCCCCCTGCCTCCCTCTCCAGCCTTCTTGTCCTGCCCCAAATCTAACAGTCTTTCTGCCCATGGTTTTGACATGCTGCTCCCCTGCTTGGACAGGTCTTTTCTCCCAACTCTGCCCCCATCGCTGTCCCCTCGATTTACCACGGCAATTCCTAGTCTTTCCTCTGGCCTCTGCTTAGCCATCGTGTCCTCTGAGAAGCCTACCCTGCCTGCATTGGGAGGGTTGTGGGGGAGAGACCCCACCTCTGTGCTTCCAGGGCATTCTGCTGTTGCACCCTTATTGCTGAACTGTCCCGCCTGTTGAGTGGAGGAGACAGATGAACAGGGCAGGGCTGTATTGTATCCCTAGCACTTAGCTGAGTGCCTAGCATGTAGGAGGCACTGGGAAATATTTGCAGAGTAAATCAGTGGGCTCTGCTGCTGCTTAGCTGTGTGTTCTTAAGCAAGTTACTTAATCTCTTAGCTCTAGTTTAAATTGTGACTTCTCTTATGGCTGCCATTTTTATCAAGTCCAATTTATGGGTACACATGCTGGTTATTTCTAGCCTGGAAAAACATTATGAATTGAATGAAAAAAATGACAGTTTGTATTTATTTCTTAGCTAATCCATGAAAAGTTGGGAGCAATTCCCCTAGGGTGGCCCTGCTGTCTAGCAAGAGTCTATTTCGTTGCTAACTAATTTTTCCACTTGCTTCCAAACACTTGGAAAACCATGCACTAACTGCTCACACCACTGGAGCAAAAGAGCAAAATGTTAGCAGGGCCCGAAGACTCAACTTGGGAGAGCTTCATGGGAGAGGCAAGAAGGAAGAAATTTGCAATAGGATAAATGTCTGCACACCCCACATCCCCTTTCTGGGTCTGTAAGCCTTAGATCCACATGTTCATTTTTTTTCTAGGTCCATGGAAAGAAATTATTTCTTAGATTTGATCCAGATGAAGACATGGGGCCCCCTGGTAACAGCAACCCAGTGCCAGAGCGTCCGTGTAGAGGAGCACAGGGGAAAGGGGCCGCCGACCAGAAGCAGGCCTCGGGGCCCCACGGACGCAAGACCTCTGATGGAGCCTTTCGTTCTTTAGAGCTCGTTGTACCCCAAGGAAGTGATGGCCCTGCGTGTTTGAGGGGAGACACCCCTGCAGGAGGAGCTGAGAGGTGGCTGCAGGTTAGGTTTGGTTTGTTTGGCAGCATTTGGGTGAACGAGTTCTCTAGAGCCAAGAAAGCCAACAAGAGAGGCGACTGGAAGGATCCTGTTCCAAGGTAAGGGTGTGGCCGTCTGGGTCCTTGCGGGGTATCTGCTGTCCGTGTGGCCCTAGGCTGTGGGGTCACACTCAGGAGGATATCCAACCTGCCCCCTAGGACCCTCTTGTCTAGGAGAGAGAAGCCGCTTCTGTACCAGCCGATGACAGAATGTAGACTGAATAGTCTGCACCCCCGGGGTAGCTTGGAGAAGGGAGAACTTTCCCAACAAATGTAGCACTTGAGGGTGGAAGGTGTCTGAAGAGCATTTTATGGCTTGACTTAGTGTGTCCTGAATTTAGGGGCAGGATTCTACCAGTTTTTAATGTATGAATGTTGAGAACAATATTTTTGTGCATCAAACTCTATGTTTAGGATCATTTCCTTAGTGTTGATTCCCAGAGAAGTAATTGATGGTAGAAGAGAATGAACATTCTTACAGCCGCACCTTTCTATGGCCTTACTGAAGTGCTAGCTTAGCTGGCTTCTCACTTGAAAAGAAAGGGAGCAAAAGAATTCTTTCCTAACACTTGCCTTACAGTTCTCAGTTGCGCTATCAGAAAATCCACTTAGATCTTATTGTAGGTGTTATAAAACCCAGTACTGCTCATTATCTCTTGTCCTTTTCATCTCTCCCATCTGGAGATCCCTGCTGATTTAATTTCTGTTGTGTATTTTCTCTTGAGTAATCATTTCAGATCCGATGCACAGGTGTTCCTCTGAGTCCCCGCTCAGCTAAAGTTGACCTTTTATTTTCATTTGAGAACACAACTAAGGCTAGACACAGAGATCTAGGGTTTCTTCCCCGTCGGATGTGGGGTCCAGTTCCAGTCTAATGGTCTTTCCTTACAGAATAGCCCGTTGTTTCTTTATCAAAGTTTGTTAAGTTTCCTTCGCAAACAGGAAGCCCATGGGAGTATATGTAGTTGTGTCTTTCTTGATAAATGTTGCCTGGGACTGGGTATGGTGGCTCCTTAGCCTCTATATTTCTCTGTTTTCCTTCCTGATGCGCCCTGTTTTTGTTCAGGTAGCCACACCACCTGAACTATAGACTTTTCTATGTTTTCCAAATTTTCTTCTGTGAATCCGTATTGCTATAATCATGTCTGTGTGTGTGTGTGTATATATATATATATATATATATATATATATATATATGTTTTAATTGCTCCATTTAGTCCTGAGATGTTTATGATTCTGGCAGAGCCATCTCTTTTATGGGCACTTAGCTTCCCCAGTTTAATTGTGGCCGCAGTGTGGAAGCTGCACACACGTGTGACCTGGTGATAAATGCTAGCTGTGTGTGCATCTGACCTGACTATACAGTGGAAGCTGCACGTATTTGTGGTCTGATGACAAATGGTTTGTGTGTACATATGACCTGCCTATACAATGGTAGTGGTACAGATACGCCTTCACTTACAATGGGGTTATTTCCCAGTGAAGCCATTGTAAGTTGAAAATACCGTGCATCAAAAATGCATCAAACACACCTGACCTACCAAACATCATGGCTCACTTAGCCCAGCCTACCTTAAATATGCTCAGAGCACTTAACATTAGTCTACCGTTGGGGAAATCATCTAACCCAAGGCCTATTTTATAATAAAGTTGGATATCTCAAATAATTTATTGAATACTGCGCTGAAAATGAAAAACAGAATGACTGTATGAGTACTCCAAGTATGGTTTCTACTGAATGCGTGTCACTTTTGTACCACTGGAAAGTCAAAAAATAGTAAGTGGAACCATCATAAGCCATGGGCCACGTTTGTGATCCGACTTCAGAGTGCCATCTGTATGTGTGCGTGATCGGATTGTGCTGTGGTAACGGTGTGTACATGTGATCTGTTCTTTCTTCCCAGGTTGGTCCTGCACTTTGCTGGTGGTGGCTTCCTGGTATTTTATAATTGTCAGATGTCTTGGAGTTCTTCCCCAGTGGTCAGAGTCACCTGTGACATCTTGTCTGAGAAGTTCCATCGAGGACAAGCGTTGGAAGCCCTGGGCCAGGCTCAGCCTGTCTGCTATACGCTGTTGGACCAGAGATACTTCTCAGGGTTAGGTACGACCGATGGGATAGGGAGAAGCCCCACAGAGTTGCTTAACGGAAAAATCACTTGTCTGGGAGTCACAGGACCTGAGACCCATCCCCGCTGTGCCTGTACTCTTGGTCCTGAGGTGGGCCTTTAATCTCATTAGCCTTACTTCCCTTGTTTTAAACTGAGGGAGTTAGATTAGGCAGTTTCTCACTTCTCTCTCTGGCTTTAGAATTCGCACCCTAGTTGTGTTATCAGTTGCAAGCATCCTGAGGGCCTGGTTGGAGTGCGATCTCCTAAAGGGTGAGGTCATGTCTTGTGCGTCCTTGTATTCTCCAGTGCCCAGCGCAGTGTCAGGCACAGGGGAGGTGCTTGACCACTGTCACTAGGACCTCCGCGGCGTGCAGTTTGCTAACGGAGGAGTGAGTTTGCCAACGAACACTGCTCCTGGGCAGGTTGAGCTTCTTGTTGGCACAGAGATGACTCAGTCTACGTCAGGTTCCTGTGAGGCATTCTCGAAGAGGCAATTTCCCTCTGTCTGTTCAGGTGGCCTAAGCAGTGAAACTGACATTTTGAGGTGGGGAGAAGAACTAAATAATTTGGAAAAATACAGCAGCTAATTAACTGGACTACGAGAGCATACTATTCTTGTTAGACACAGCAGGGGAACACATGTGCCTGTAACTGGCTGCGGAAGCAACTGAGCAAGTTAGTGATGACAGAATCACCTCTGTATCCAAGGTGTGACTTTCTGCTGAGGCCTAGCTCATCTCAGGAGGGTCCAAAGAGGCCCCCTGGGCCACCAGGCATTGGCCTTGCATTTTCATGTTAGACCTATGGGAGTCCTTATGCCCTCAGGAGCAAAGAGGCTTCCAGAAGTGGCTTTTTGGGTACATATAGTGAGAGCTAATAACACAGTAATCATAGTAGTAACCACCAGCATTTTTCAGGTGACTCTGAAGTGCCGGGCACATGATTTCACCCTTACTGCTATTGGTAGGGTAGTTACCTAGTAGTTTTTCCTTTATTCAGAGGAGGAAAATAAAGCAAAGGACACATTTCAGAGGTTAAGAGGTGCAGCTGAATGTGAATCAGGTATTCTGCCAGTGAATTTTGGAGAGAAATTGTGTAAGAGCATGATTGTGATCTTGGAAAGAGCAATCGTTTCATTCACCCACTCACTGCAAATTCTGGACAGGTGCCCTCTAGGACGCTCCCCTTCTTTCCTTGAGATCCCTATTTAAGGGCCCAGCAAGCATGGACTCAGTTCACTGCGAGTTAAAGTCGAACGTGATAGATGCCCAGTGGAGGTTAAACAGAGAGAGCGAGCACTGGTGGTACATGTTGCAGATCGTTAGTGGTTCTGGAGGGAGGGATCAAGGCCAGCTTCACACAGAATGAGGCAGCAGCAGGAAAATAATAAAATAACACCTTCTAAACCCTCTCTGTGTGACAGGCATTATGCTTGGCATTGTAAATAATGACAGTTTGTATGTATCGAGAGCTCTCTATGTACCAGCCACTGTGCCCAGCATTTTTAGGGAATTCTCATTTATTGCTCATAAAAACCGGGTCAGCTGTATCCATTTTATAAATAGGGAAAGGGAAGCATGAAGTGGCCAAGGAGCTTGCCAGGGTCACAGGGAAAGGTCTGGTGGGGCTGGGGTTTAAGTCCAGACAGTCAGGTGCCTGAGCCCTTTGCAGTAACCTCTTTGCTGTGACATGGGCCGTGTGTGAACTTTATTTCACTTCACAACAACCTTAAAGGGGAGAATGATCAAACCCATTTTACAGACAGGGAAGTGAAGGCAGATCGCTGACTTGTCTGGGACCCTCCAGGACGAGGCAGAGCTGACTCTGGATCTCCCTGCTGTGCCTCCCTGCTGCCCTCTCACCGACTGCGCTGCGTTAACTTGTTGGATGGCTTCATCATGGTGTGTGCCCGGTTTCCTTCCCTTATCCTCTCCCTGCTTGCTTTCAGGGAACATCATTAAGAACGAAGCCTTGTACAGAGCAGGGATCCACCCGCTGGCTCTCGGTTCTCTCCTGAGTCCCTCACGTCTGGAGGCCCTCCTGGACCATGTGGTGGAGTTCAGTACAGACTGGCTTCAGGGCAAGTTGCAGGGCAAACAACAGCACACAGAGATCTACCAGAAAGCACAGTGCCCCGCCGGGCATCAGGTCATGAAGGAGGCACTTGGGCCACCCAGGGGGTTCCAGAGGCTCACCTGGTGGTGCCCAAACTGCCAGCCCCAGTTGTCCCCCGAGGGACCCTCTGCATGAAACCTTGCCCATTGGTGACCGTGACTCCTGAGTATCTGGAGAGGAGAGTGTGGGCAGGGAGTGGGGCTGGGTGCAGAGGACAGGGTGGTTTGGGGGTGTCAGCGTTGTTGATGTTTATCTCATCAGAGTTGTGTCAAAGGCAGAGTTTTCAGAAGGTTCGATTTTTTTCCTTTTCTAGTTTAGTTCATTCTTCCTATCTAATTCTACCGTTGTGAAAGATGAGAAAAACCACCACACCAGGTAAGGGGAAAACCTCCCTTCCTGGAGCGACAATAGGACAATGAAAATGAAAGCCGCTGGGAAATGGCTGTGCTCCCAGCATTGCTTTGAGGGTGTTGTGTTTTGTTTCTGAAACTTTGGTTGACTTGAAGGCCCTCCATTTTGAGAAATAGGAAAGTAGGATTTTTTCTTTGTTTCCCGGAAGGGATCCAGGGATAAGGGTTCAGCCTCCTGCCTGGATCCTTCCCCCTGGCGGAGACACCAAGGGGCTGGGGGGTGAGGAGCTGGCTTCCTCCTGGTGTGACCAGTGGCCTTTACGGAAAAGCTACTTGTTTAGTCCTTAAGCTGGTATATTTGTGACTATTGATATGTTGAACAATTCAGAAATCGAGGGTTGTAGAGAAACACTTCCTCGTAGTGTTGGCAACTGCTAGATGAAACTAGTGCAGACATACGAATATAAAAATTTTTGTTATTTTCTGTTGTCATCTTTATTTATTATTAAAGGGTCTTAACACATTGCCATGTGAGTTGTATTTAATTCAGGCTAGCTTTGAGCCTGGGGCCTCGTGAAGCAAAACCCTATGGTTGGTTGTGAAAATCTTAATATCAACAATTTAATTCTAAAAACATGGATTGTGTTGCATATAACTCATGCACAGAAAACAATACAAAATAACAAATTAGAAAGGATCGTTTTAAACACCGCGACCCCAGGGAAAAAAATTTTTTTCTAGTGTGGCCGTCAATATGTTAAACTATAAATAACAGCTGTTTGTGAAGGTGGCCTTCCAGGGCTTGCTGGGTTGGCCTGAGGAATTGACTTCAAAAGAGCAGGGGACGGAGGTGACTGCACACCTGTCCTGCCCCAGGCAGGCCCCTGGGATTTGGCCTGAGGTAAGCAGACGGGAACTTCACTTCTGTTCCACAGCCTCTGGCACAGAGACAGTGATCTGTGAGAATGAAATTGCAAACAGTGGCTGGCTGGGTGCAGTGGCTCAGGCCTGTCATCCCAGCGCTTTGTGAGGCTGAGGTGGGAAGATCGCTTGAGCCTGTGAGTTTGAGACCAGCCTGGCCAACATAGCAAGAACCCATCTCTACACAATAATTTTAAAAAGTAGCCAGGAATGGTGGCATGCACCTGTAGTCCCAGCTACTCAGGAGGCTGGGGCAGGAGGATCACTTGAGCCCAGGAGTTTGAGGCTGCAGTGAGCTATGATTGTGCCACTGTACTCCACCCTGGGCAACAGAGTAAGACCCTGTCTCTAACAAAAAAAGAAAAAAAAAAGAAAACAGTGGCTGCTGTTTCTGGCTTTCCTTTACTCTCCTGTCTTAAATTATTGAGAGCTGCTAACAGTGAGGAAAGCCACTTTATGGTGGACTGATCCTCTGTGTAATAGTCAACATGGACTAAGTGTTCACCCAGCATAGAGTGCTCACTGCTTAGCTTAGTCTTGCACACAATCTACAGCACAACCCATGAAGATAGGTACTCACTGTCTTTATAAATGAGAAAACTGAAGTCTAGAGAGGTGAAGGAACTTGCTTAAGCTCACACAATTAACAAGCACCAGAGCTGCTGCCTTAATCAGCTCGGGCTGCCATAAAATACCATAGACTGGGTGACTTAAACAACAGACTTTTCTTTCTCACGGTTTGGGAGCCTGGGAAGTCCAAGATCAAGTGCTGCCTGATTCAGTTCCCCCTGAGGGCCCCCTTCTCACTGTGTCCTCACAGATCCAGGTGGGGTGTGGCAGGGAGTGCTCCGGACACATTACCTTCCTCTAAGGACACTAATCCCATTATGGGACTATTTTATGATCTCACCCTCATGACCTCATCTATAGCTAATCGCCTTCCAAGGGCCCTATTTCCAAATACCATCACACTGGGGGTTAGGGTTTCAACATAGGAATTTTGGAGGGAGACATTCAGTCCACAACAACCACCTACTTTTTACCCACTACCTTACATGCCCTCTGTCAGGCCCAACAGCTGCACCACGAGTGGACCAAGACAACCCCTCCTGGAGCACCATGGAGGTCATGACAGCTCTGAAAAATCCCACAGGAAAGCAAACTTGGTGCATGGTGTTTCTGAACCTAATTTTTACCATAAATCCCACTGTCTCTTTCCTGTTCCTTGAAACACAGTGTAGAAAATACTGTTATAACCCATTGTATCCAGAACTTCCCCAGGTATCACGTGAATGCAGATGCTCCAGTCACTGCGCATGTGCCTCTCTCTTGTCTGTTCAGACCGTATCCTGCGGCCAGCCGGCTTCAGCAACTCCTTACGGCACAGATTGTCCTCCGTGTAACCTAAATCCTTTTCTCTTCCTTGTATCTAACTCATTCCTGCTTTCCTCCTGTTTCCTAGGTGTCAGGTATTTACACATCTTACACTTAGATATGTACATTAGATATGTCTTGTACCTTAGATATATATCTCTTTTAAGTGTTAAAAGGGCCAATTCTTTTGACCTTTGCCTATGTTTTAGTCACCTCGGGCTGCCATAACAAAATACTACAGGCTAGGTGTCTTCAACAACAGTTACTGTCTCACGGTTCTAAGGAGGCTGGAAGTCCAAGATGAAGGTGCTGGCAGGGTGGGTTCCTCCTGAGGCCCCCCTCCTTGGCTCGCAGACATCTGTCTGCTTGCTGTGTCCTCAAATAGTGTTATCTCTGTAAATCACAATCCTGGTGACTCTTCTTCTTACAGGGTCACTAATCTTACTGTGTCTCTATGACTTCATTTAACCTTCATGACTTCTTTAAAGGCCCTTTCTCTAAATATAGTCACATTGAGGGTTAAGGCTTCACATATGAATTTTAGGGGGACACAATTCAGTCAGTTACAGGCTACAAAGGAGTTTTGCAGAAAATCTTCACCTTTTCAGAGGCCATCTCTCCCGACCCTTTAAAAAAAAAACTTACATTAAAAAAAACAAACAACGTACATTAACTTATAATCCCACTTCCAGGCCAGGTGATGTGAAAATATTAATAGATTGTTATTTATATTTAGAAGAGTATATTTGTGCACACTCGTGTGTGTATATACACATATCAAATACGCAATATATAACAATATGTGTGTATATGTGCATATTCAATATCTATGTTCCAATTCATTGTTTTAACCCATATGATACGAGAGGACTTGAGAGTAAAATGCCAGGCATGAGCTGGGGCAAAGCTGGTGCCGAGACACAACTCGGCGGCGGGTCCGCGGGTCAAAGGTCTTCGGCTCCGGGCGTGGGCCGAGCGCGCCGGGAAGAGCTAATCCGGTCGGCAGGGGCAAACAAAGCCGAGCACGTGGGCGGCCTGTTGACGAAACCGCGGCGGACCCCTGAAAAGCGGCCCCTGACCACGCCGGGGTCACGCCGGGCCCTGTGCTTCAGTGCGCCCAGCCGCCGCACCCGACCCCGCCGCGGGCGCGCTCCCGGTCAGGAGCTAGCGCAGGGAAACCAAGGCCCCCATTAGGGGACCAATCCCGCTCGTCCACCTCTTTCTCGCCCTCCAATGGGCTTCTAGGGTGGCATCACACCAGGCTCATCCAGTCGCCGATTGGCCGGCGTCTCCTGGGGCGAGAGGCTCTGGCCAATCGACGCCCGTCAGTCCACCCTGCGAGTCCGCGAGCCGCCGCGAGAGCTCCGGGGCCCGTTTGGAGGCGGGGTGGGGGGCGGGGCGGGGCCGCGCCGGGCCCGCCCCCATCGCCGCCCGGCCCGCCGCCCCGCCCGCTCGCTCCCGCCGGCCGGTGGGAGCCGGAGGGACCGGAGAGGTGAGCTGCGAGGCTCCGCAGACCGGCGCAACGATGGAGTTTGTGAAGTGCCTGGGGCACCCCGAGGAGTTCTACAACCTGCTGCGCTTCCGGATCGGGGGCCGGCGCAAGGTGATGCCCAAGATGGACCAGGTGGGCCGAGCATCCTGCATCCCGGTCGGGCGCGGAGCTGCGCGCGGCGGCGACCTCCGGGGCCTGGGCGGCCGGGCCGGGTGGGCTTGGCTCTCCCACGGGCCTTCTCCCCACCCACCCACCCCCCGTTGGTCTTGGGGCTTGAAATGCTTCTGCTCCTTGGTTTTCAGGGGGTTTTGCTTCACATTTCGTTGTCTCGGGGAGCGTTGGTGTGTCGAAACTGAGGTTCTGTGGGCGAATTAAATGGGAGAGGATGAGTGAGAGAATAACACGTGAATACCTTTTCTGGAACGAAATCCTACTCATCCGTCCACTTCCTGGTTACACCACCTCCTCCCTAAGCTCCACTCAACTTCGTGCTGTCAGTTGCCTCATCCTCCGTGCTCCCTGCGGTTTTTAATAACACACTTGCTCTTCCAAGTGCTGTTTAGTTAACCTGTACGTCTTCGGATTAGCTAGCTTGTTAGTTGCCTGAAGGCTAGGACGTGGTTTTATTTATCTTTCGTCCGCCTCCGTCCCGTACCCTTTATTAAAGGAATGCTTAGGAAGGTATTTATTGCAACAAGAAAATTGTTCTTACATAATTATTGAATGAATAGACACGTCCATTCAAGCTATATCAAAAGGTTTTAATTTTTTCTGCAATGGAAATACCACAAATACTGTAGTTTATTTAACTGTACTCTTAATTGGTTTTCTTTATTAAAACGCTTTAATTGTCCATCAGAAAAAAATTTTTTCCCATTATCTCAAAACTCAGAATCCTTCTCATCCTTCAAGCTCTAGCTGCAGTGAGTGCTACCTCTATAGACCATTCAGCAGATGTTTATTGAACTCCTGTTCCCACACTACGAAGTACATTGGGTGCAGCACGGCAGGATGGTATGTGTAGACAAATAAGGCACTGGAAGTGCTCACCATCTTGTCAGGGCAATAAAATGTGATAAAATTTTTCATAGAATACTTAGGAAGACGTCTTTTCTTATTACCTGTGAACCTCAACCATTTTCTCATGTACTGTTTCACCTTATAGCACCCCATAGTCTTGTGGTTATTTGTGTATTGATTTTATGGTCCCAAAGTCTTTTTCAGATTTAAGATTGTGTATTTGGCTCTGGATTTTAAGCTATTTAAAAATAGGAACCTTATTTGATGTGACATGTCTTTAGTGCCTCAAACATAATAGTTTGTCAGTACATGTGAACATGAATTAATGCACAAAGGGTGAGTGCCCTGCCCTCAAGAAGTGTGTGGGGTTTTAAACAAGGTAAACTTAAGTAAATGTGGCAGAATATAGTAAATGCTATAAGAAATCATAGAAAGGGGCAAAATCACTTCTGGGATGGGGTTTAGTCTTTTGAGGGATACTTAAAGGAAATACAGCTTTAAATTGCTCCCATGCTTTGCTGAGATTCTTACTAAGATTTCTTACTTGGGACTCTTTTGAAATTATTTGAAAATACTTATTATTGTGCATTTGTGAGTTTTGGGAGTTGGAGGGGAAATGGTCTCTAATGAGATTCTTCCAGGGATCTCTGACCTAAAACTAAGAATCACTTTTTTATAATCCAGTTTGTACAGTTTCCTAAACACTTCCAGTGATAGGTAATTCATTACCTTCGGTGACTGCGCAGGTGTTTTCCAGATAGTTCTGCATTTTAGGAAGTGTTACCTTACAGTGGGCTGAACTTTACTCTTTGTTCTCCCTCTAGAGCCACAGAGTCCAGTCCTTGTTTTGTAATACAACACTTAAAGTATTTTAAGAGAACTCTCATATTCTCTCTAAGAATATTGATATACAAGCCAAACGTTCTGTATTTTTCCTTTAGTTATTCATCATATGTTACTCTTTCCAGATCATTTACCAGAGACTAGATTTCTTTAAAGTTTAGTATCCAAGACAGCACAGTACTTTAGGTGCTATCTGGCCATTTGAGAACTTGAAATTCCTTTCTTGTGGACGCTGTTATTTCAAATTAACATAGTTCAAGGTTGCTTTACCTTAAAAATGAATTTTTAATTACAAAATATTTCAAACAAATAATGGTACAAATAATATATCAAACCACTTTGTGTCCATCTCCAAGGTTAAATATATTATTTTTGTTATATTTGCATCATTGTGTTTTTCTTCAGAGATAAAATATCCAGATACAACTAAAGCCCTTTTCCTCATCTCACCCCCCAACCCCCAAACAGTGATCATTGACTTTTTCAGGCAGTCTCGCTGTGGACTAAGTCACACTGTGGATTTAGGATTGGGGACAGTTCAGATCCCTTATTGTACCTGTTCAGGACCTGTTCTTCCATCATGGGGCCCTGCGGAAAGACTTTTAAAGCCTAGATTTTTACTTTTTACATAAAGGGTATCATAATAATAATGGCCAGCATTTATTTAGCACTTACTATATGCTAGGCACTATTTTAAACACCTTACATTTATCATTATTTAAACCTCCAGTAACCCTATGAGGGAGTACTATTATTTTTCCTGTTTTATAGATGAGGAAACAGGCACAGAGAGATTAAGTAATTGCCTAAGGCGCAGCAGCTTTTAAGTGACAGAGCCAGTTTTAACCCTTGCATTCTAACTCCAGAGCCCCACTGTGCTGCTTATAATTAAGATGATGGACCACAGAGATACATTAAGCAGAAGATTGTCTAGATCCAGCTAGAAGTTGAACACTTTAGTGCGAGGTACACAATGTGGAAAATGCCTATCCTAAGCATGTTCACAGTCTCACAGAACAGTGTACAAAAGTAAAATAATCTAGGAACTGTCGAGTAATCTTAAGTAAGTTTTGATTGCAGGAAATTTTAGTGAAGTGGAAGTGTTTTAGAGGGAAGGGTTTTCGGAAAACATGAGAAAAGTACTTTGTAAGGTATACGACCTTGAAGAGGCATTCGGTTTAGATTAGTGGGAAGGATACTCTGCAAAAAGCCAACTTGTATAGATAGGACTGAGTTGTGTGTGGAATGATAAGGGAGCCACCCTGGCTGGAAGTGAAGAAGGTAGGTTAGAAGCAGAAAGCTCAGTCAGTATGTGTTTGCTTTTGAAAGCTGGGCTGTATTCAGTCAAGTAGGTGATAGTCAAAAGCAGAGCAATGATACGATGAAAGTGATATTTTTGGAATATTAACTTGGCAGAGGAGTGGGAAGAGATTATATTGGGTGTAGATTATGTTGGGAGTTAGAATAACCAAATTAATAATAATAACGATAGTATTTATTGAGGCACTGGGCTAAGCTCTGAGGCTGTCTCAGTGATCAGTTAGCTTTTATTGAGTAATGAGCCACCCCAAAACTCAGTGACATAATTCTGGAGATTGTGCACCAGTGTGAATGTACTTAACACGACTGAACTGACTGGGGCTGTATATGCATTTTACTGCCTGTTTTCTGAAACACTAAAAATTCTAAATTCTGCTACGGATCCAGCCATGAAGATTTCAGGTGGATCGTGGGCTTGTAAGACCTCTCTGAAAGGGCTTAGTAAGGATTAAAGGCAATGAGTGTGTTGTGCTTGGCGTGGAGTAGGAGCCTAATGAAGGGGGTTTCAATCTTGTTATTATGTAAGTTCAGTTCTCAAGTTTGTGGTTTTTTGTTTTTTTCCCTCCTGAGGAGGCTGCAGGGAGGCTGGTAGCTGTTCCCTTGTGGAACCGCTGTTCACATGAGGCTGGAGCCCCAGTGCTGGGAGTTTGGTCTTGTCCTTCTGGCCACCCTACATGCTTCCTCTAAATGCCCTTCGTCCCTGTTTTCTCCTGGTGGAGAGTTCTTGGGAGTGCGCCAGATCCCAGACAGCAACAGAAAATATCGGGAGCCTCGGGGGACAGGCAACAGCAGCCTGAGCTCCCCCTCAGCTCCTGGGAATCAAATGCTGGAAATTTTTACAGTGAGTAGTGTTTTCCATAGCTTAATAGTTGCATCTTCCTGCACTATTCTTGGTGATTTGGGAGGGAAGTTATTTAGCGCACTCCCTGTCTGAGTGGAGGGCTGTGTTGGGAAGGAGGGGTAGTATTCTTGAAGATGATTGCTTTTCAAAGCCACTGGGGCTGTACCTTTGCATTTATTGAAACTTCTGGGTAGACATCAAAACCATTAGTTGGAGCTGAAGATTAAAACACGTGGCAGTGCAGCGTAAGGAAGCGTTGTGGCTGTCATGGAGAGCTGGTCTGCAGCTCAGTCCACAGTTGTTATTTTCTTTTTTCTCTTCTCTTCTCCTCTCTTCTCCCTTCCTTTCCCTTCCTTCCCCTTTCTTCCCTCCGTTCCCTCCCTCCCTTCCTTCCTTCCTTCCTTCTGACAGGGTCTTGTTCTGTTCCTGGGCTAGAGTGCAGTGGCGTCATCATAGCTCACCTCAACATTCAACTCCTGGGCTCAAGCCATCCTACCACCTCAGCCTCCCAAGTAGCTCCCATGTCCAGCTAATTTTTCTATTTTTTGTAGAGATAGGGTCTTGCTTGTTGCCCAGGCCGCTCTTGAACTCCTGGCTTCAAGTGATCCTCCCACCTTGGCCTCCCAAAGCAAAGTGCTGGGATTACAGGTGTGTGCTATCCTACCCAGCTTCTTTACTGAATATATTTATATGCCAGACACTGTATTTTGCTAATGTTTGGTGCTCAGTAAATATTAATGTTAGCTTTTACTAATAATTTTCAATTGGAAATGGCAATCAAATGAAATTCTCAGGATTATGTGATTTTTAAAAAAGCTTTATTCTTTTGACAAAATAATGTGCATCTATGGTAAGAAATAAAGGAAATATATACAAATAGAAAGAACATAGTTCACCTGAACCCCCCACCAGGGTCCAGGGTTCACTGTTAACATTCTGAAGTGGCTTTATGGAATTTCCTACCAGTGGATATGTCATATTTTTTTAACCACTCATCTGTTAGATATTTCAAAGGTTTCCCATTTCTCTCTTAAAAAGAATGTGGGGAGACTGTGTGTGCACGGGTGAGAAGGAAGTACATGGGAACTCTCTATACTTTGTGCTTAATTTCCCTGTGAACCTAAAAGTGTTCTTTAAAAAGTCTATATAAAATACACACAAACAGTAATTCTTTCTGATATGCTTGCATTGAAAATAAGGCTTTTTCTCCCCCTGGAAAAACACAGTCCTTACTTGTTTGACTTAGGGACGAGTAAAGTTCAGGAAACAGCTGACCACATTTCATTAATTTCAACGGGAAAGACAAGAAATCTAGAAAGGAATGGGTGGCTTTCCAGAGGACAGTAGAGGCTTAACAGGTGTTAAAAACCAGAACTGGACAGTAGCAGTCAAAGCAGTAAAAACAGATTTTATTCAGAAAAACTATTGCAATGGGGGGAAGAGACCTCGGTACAGAACTGGGCTCAATTCCAAACACAAGGAAAAGTAGGTATTTATAGAGGGGGTGGGGCGGGTTGTGTGGCTGGGAAATTATTAGGAGGAAACGTGGGGAAGGGGGGATTCCTGCTGAAGGTAGGCCAGGGTGACGGCATCACCTGGGGGGTGATGGGGAAGAGGGACGGGATCTGGTGATCGGATACTGAGGTTGGGGGAGTCTGGCTAAACCAACTCAGCAAGACTCTTGTTGAAATTGGCCATGCAAAGACAGACGCGTTAAGTACCCGAGTCCTGGCCTAGTTGGGAGGAGGATTCCCCGGAGCCCGACTGCAGCTGGGTCTAGGACAGACTGTCACTGGGAGCAAGAGCAGGCTTCTCAAAGCGCCCTGGGCTTCGGTAGCAGCAGCCTGTGGGCGCAGGTGACACGGGCCGGCCAGACCAGAGGCAGGTGGGGAAGGGGCTCCGAGCCGCGGCGGGGGCGGGGCCGGCTGCGGGCGGCGATGGTCCCCACGTGTGTGGCCTGCGGGGCCCTCTGCCCGCCCAGCGCGTGTGGGAGCCGGGGGAAGCCCGTCCCGCCCCTCTGGGCACCTCCCAGCTCTGCTCGCGTCTATGGAGGAAACACTCCGCTGGGTCTGCGACTCCTATGGCCGCAGCCGCCTGCGGCACCAAGGCCATGTCCTTCTTCAAGCGCACCTGGGTGCGGAGCCCCGCCGCGGCGCCCAGGAGCGCGGGCGCAGGCACCCCGCCGCGGGGCTGCCCCCTGAGCCCCTCCGCCGGGCCCTGCAGAGACCGGCCTCGCGGGGAGAGCGGCTGCCCCAGGCTGTGGAGCCGCCTGTCCCACTCCTGCTCCTCGGCGTCTCCCACCGCCGTGTGTCTTCTCTGCCCGCAGGACTCGCTCAGCAGCAGCCTGAAAACTTGCTACAAGTATCTGAATCAGACCAGCCGCAGTTTCGCAGCCGTTATCGAGGCGCTGGATGGGGAAATGAGGTGCGTGGGAGGCAGCGCCTCTGGCTTGGGGGAGGGAAGCGCTTGAGGGGCCTTTGAGTCGCTGCAAGCGGCTTTTTTGACATTGCACTTTGCGTGGAGTGAAAGCGATATTCGGGGTTGCAAAGTCCATGTGTTTACTTTAGAATGCCTTTCCAGGCACTTTGCCACCTAATAATGTCTCTGCAGGCCTGGCTCTTTCAGAGAAGTATGGGGGGATGGTGATGTTTATTAACTTTTTTTAGTCCTGGCAGCTCAATCTGCCTCTGAGCAGGTTCTGCATTTTCCTTGGCTTCCGTTATACTACTTTGCTTTTCTAACATATTGGGTTAACTCTTTTGAGGCTGCCTCTGTGCACATGAATTATACACACTTGCTTTTTTTTCCCCCCAAAATATTAAGGGAATACAAATGTTTTTGTTACATGGATACATTTATAGTGCCTAAGTCAGAGCTTTCAGTGTGCCCATCACCAGAACAGCGTTCATTGTGCCAATAGGTAAATTTTTATCCCTCACCCCCACCCCACCCTTCCCCCTTCTTGGTTTCCAATTTCCTTTACATCTCTTTGTCCAATTGCCTTTATATGTGGTAGTATTTATACTGAGAAGTTATTGTGCCTTTTGACTCTCTTTTCTACTTGCAAAATATTAATTTGGGTGCTCATTTCAGCAGCACATATAATAAAATATTAATTCAGTCTAAACATTTGGTCTTTTGGTCTCTGTGTAGTTCTACATTAGTTAAATGCAGCTTACTAGCGTAAGTTTCCTTAAGCATGAAGTGCTTTGGATACCCTTATAGTTCTATAGAGTTACGGGTATATAGGCAGGCTTAGGCCTGACACAAATTAATATACTTTTCCTTTTGTAAAGGAATGCCGTATGCATATTTTATCTGGTTCTCCGAGCTCTGGACACTCTGGAAGATGACATGACCATCAGTGTGGAAAAGAAGGTCCCACTGTTACACAACTTTCACTCTTTCCTTTACGAACCAGACTGGCGGTTCATGGAGAGCAAGGAGAAAGATCGACAGGTGCTGGAGGATTTCCCAACGGTTAGTGCAATCACAGATCTCTTCTGCATACCCTTGTGTTTCTAACTGGCAATGTAGTTGTCAGCTGGCCCTCAGACTTGTAGAGAGAGGTAAAATAAGCAGGCCGATGGTTCAGAACTCTGGTAGCCAAGACTGAAGCCAGACTGCCCGCTTATTACCTGGTGGGCGGTTCCATAGCCTCTCTGCACCTCAGCCAAGTATTTGTGTATCTAAACATAGAAAAGGTACCTTAAGAATACAGTATTAGAATCTCATGGGACCACCATCGTGTGCACAGTCTGTCCTTGACTGAAACGTCATTATGTGGCACTTGACTGTACATCTTTCTCACCTGGTACTAGTGGAAAGCTAGAAGTCTTAGAGCTCTATCTCTAAACATAGCTGAAGGAATAACACAGGGTTATTTTTAAATGATAATAGCAATAATAGAATATATTGAGCAATTTACTATGAATCAGTTACTAAATATATTTCATTGTTAATTTACTGTTATTTGATCTATAATGTAGTTTAGCAGGCAAACCACCTGGTACGTGAAATACTATTACTATCCACATTTTATATAGATGAGGCACCTGAGGCATGGAGAAATTAAGTACCTTGCCTAAGATCACCTGTAAAGTTTAGTGGCAGAATCAGGATTCAGATCCAGAAGGTCTGGGCCCAGAATCCTTGTGCTTAATCACTGGCAAATGTTCTTGTCTCTTTAAAAAATGCTTAAAAATAACAAAGCAAACAAACAGAAAACACTTTAAATATAGGTGAATGTAGGCTCATCCAGTGTTTTGATCATAATATTCCTGAGGTTTATATGGTAATAATTAGGGGGATTTGTATTTACAAGGTAATGGAAGTGCCCCACCACCCTTGCCCATTGGGGTCTGACATTTCTCCATCATCCCTGTGGACTGACCATGGGAGCCTTCCTTCCTGTAATTGGAATCACCAGAAAGTGAACCTAGAAATCCACTGTGGTTGTGGAACAGAGTTACCTGGAGGGGGGAGGTGAGCTCTGGCTCACTTCACGCAGCAGAGCTTGTTGTTGTGCCCAGAGAACATTTGAAACAGGGCTCAGGATGTGGAGTCGGCAAAGCTCTTCTTTCCCCCGGGTTTCTGGGAAAACATAAGGTTATTCATTGTCACCTTTTTCTGGATATTTTTGTTTTCACTTTTTGAATTACATAATAATGTAGTAAATGCTTTTGAAGGGGATAGGTCAGATTCAGAAGTGAAAGTGTTTATTTTGGAGGGTTTGTTTTTCAGTCTAAGCTCCTCCTCCTCCCCGCCCTCATTTGCCACTCCTCTCTTATAAATAGAACTAGTCTGGCCAAGGATCTGTTGAAGGAACAGTTCTGGGGAGATACAGGAATTAGAATAACCCCTGGTAGAGTTGCTAGTTTGTTTAAATCCACAGTAGGAATTACCTGTTGGCTTTGGCTTGAACAGCAGTTCTAGAAAGAACAGCCTTTTGGAAAGAACTGAGTTCTGGAAAGACCAAATTGATTTTATGGGTTTTTTGGGTTTAAGAGTTGGTGTGCATCAGAGAAGTCATAAATTATATTAGGCTCCTGAATTCCTATGGTGCTCTGCAACCAGCTGGTTTCCCTTAATTTTAAATGTTTCCTGAGGAAGTTTTTCTAACCTTTCTGTAAGCACAAACCAAGTATATCTCACACTTTTGATCTTTAACAAAGTCTGTTCACTGTTTTCAGTAATGTGTAGGCTCTTTTAATGTTTTAACATTTTAAGACTTTTCATGGTGTTTTTATATTGTATTTTGATAACCTATAACATTTTGAACTGAAACAATATATTTGCACAGTAACAATAAATTTTAAAAACCTCAGTACTACTTTTCTGCATTAGGGCTTGGGCTGTAAAAAAATATTGGGCAGCATGCCTCAGATTGAGTTGTTTAAGAAATTAAAAAGTATAGCCTTACAGTGAGGGGAACATTATAGCTTCAGGATGTAAACTGGGGAACTGATGGGAGAAACTGGTTGGCTGATGTCACTAGAATGTAAGTTCTTCAAGGGCGTGCATCTCTGTTGCCCTGAGGTACCAGCCCTGGTGCCTAGGACAAAGCTTGTTACCTAGGAAGTACTCAATTCATGTTTGCACAAATGAGTATTTGCCTTAATGAGGTTTGTCTGAAACAAGCCATTCTCCCTAAAATTCTTACCCTTATGCTGAGCTTTATGTTGAAGCATCTCATTTATTATATATTGGAAAGATGAATGTATAATGAGACTTTGAATCTTCTTTTGAGTCTTAGAAACATTGGCATTTTTAGACCCTTCTATCTTAATATTTGTAAAATTTGCTGAGCCTATTATTCAATATGCAGAAAGCTAGCATGACCTAGATGAGGCTTGCAGGTGAACCATTTGGGAGTCATAAGTAATGAGTTCCACCATTGCTTTGCCTTCTGGTCTTTGGTGCCGTGCACAGTTTTGTTTTTTATGGTCTCCATTTCAGATCTCCCTCGAGTTTAGAAACCTGGCTAAGAAATATCAAACAGTGATTGCTGACATTTGCCGGAGAATGGGAATTGGGATGGCAGAGTTTTTGGATAAACACGTGACCTCTGAACAGGAGTGGGACAAGGTTAGTGTCTCTGTAAAACATTGTCCTAGTGTGGAGAGTAGGGTGGAGCTGATGGTCCATCATGAAGTTAGAATGAGGAAAAGTTGTCCACCGGTTCCAGGTTTTCTGGTTTTACAATTCATCTATTTAGATTGAATGTCTCAGCATAAACACTTTATAGGGACTTAAAGTATTTAATATTCCATGAATGAAATTACTCATGTCCTGGAGAGCTTACCGCTAAACGAGGCCAAAGTAGATAGAACTTGTCTCATACATTCTGTTTGGAACCTGCTTTTTTTGTAGCTACTGATCTCTGGTGTGTCCATTTTAGTAGATTTCATTACTAAAGCACTTGAAAACCTGTCCTTCACAGTACTGCCACTACGTTGCTGGGCTGGTGGGGATTGGCCTCTCCCGTCTCTTCTCGGCCTCAGAGCTCGAAGACGCCTTAGTTGGTGAAGATGAAGAACGTGCCAACTCGATGGGCCTGCTCCTGCAGAAAACAAACATCATTCGGGATTACCTGGAAGACCAGCGAGAGGGAAGAGAGTTTTGGCCCCAAGAGGTAACAGATTCGGGGGCTTTGGGGAAAGATGATCTTAGACATATGTACAAGAAAGGTCCCTTATCTTTGGGGAATTCAGAAGGAAGTATTTGTGGATGAAACGATACATCAGGGCTTTATTTGCAAGTAATCCGGGAGTGGGGTGTAGCTGGAACAAGACCGGCCGTGTGTCAGTTGTTGAAGCTGGATGAGTAAGTGGAGGTTCGTTAACTGTTTTCTCCAGGTTCTGCAGAATAATCTAATACCATCAATTTGGGTGGCTTCAGGTGCAAATTAAGAATGGATAACAAATTCGTCTTTCAATAGAATCCTTTTAGGCCTGGTCATTTATTTTGAGGAATGTGTAAAGTTACAATAAGCATTATTTTTTAGGAAGCTTAAGAATTACCCAAGAATAAAAGTAAGTTATTTGCAAGCTTCAGAGAATCCTCTAAATAATATCGTTAAAAATCATCAAACCAAATCCCACTCTTGGAATCAAAGGTGTTATTTTATGTTTGTGTTACCAGGATCCAGGGAGGTAATGGACTTACAGGCTCAGCTCATTTTCCCAGATGTGGGTGCTCAGCAGCATTCTTACCAGAATTGGGGATGTAATATTAATTATTAATTATTTTGAGGCCTGGCCATTTTGAGAATGTTTAATATTTAACCTGCAGTACTGTGGTGGCTGATTTTGTATATGGCTGGCTAGTTTTTCAGGTGTTGACTAACAGGAGACCTCTTTAGTCTGAGGTCATCAAAGTATTGCTTATACCTGCTACACTAATTGTCCCTAAGGGGCACTTTCCCTAAATACTTGACTCACTCCTAGGTTGTGATTGAACCCTGACTGGTAGTCAAAATAGCTATTGCGTGGAGCTTAAAATGGATGTAATCTTGGTGTAGAATGAGTCAGCAGCTAAGAGAGATGTTACTGTATATTATAGTTCTTAGCCACAAGTATCCTTTAATATGTAAATTAAAGGACTAAAATATAAATTCTCCCCCCTGCACATGTTGACTTGTTCTTTAATCTCCTTATCTGTCTAGGTTTGGGGCAGGTATGTTAAGAAGTTGGGGGATTTTGCTAAACCAGAGAATATTGACTTGGCCGTCCAGTGCCTGAATGAACTTATCACCAATGCCCTGCACCACATCCCAGATGTCATCACCTACCTTTCAAGGCTCAGAAACCAGAGCGTGTTTAACTTCTGTGCTATTCCACAGGTATGGCACGGGGCTCCTCTTGGTGTATGTGGGAGGTAGGGGCTAGGGGAACAGGGTGATGGTAAGGGAGGATTTTGCTCTGCTGTATTTGAGGATTTGACTCCTTAAAGAGATGATTCCAGTTTATCTTCCTGTGCTGGGGGTTTCAGGGCCTGCCCCTTCCCTCCTAACCACCACACTCTGCTTCAGCCTTAAGCTTAAGTCTGCTCCTTTCCAGAGCCTTCCTCCTCGATTTACTCTTCTTTCCACACTATTCTAAACTACATAGATCCATATCTTCACAATTAAGTTGAGGGCTTTGGCCTAGATTTATGGGGAGCGCTGGGTAAAACTTAGGTGAAGCTGTTATACTGCAAAAGTCTAAGCACCTAATTATTATTGTCCTTTTCTCAGACTCAGGGTAACAGAACCTGATCCTGTGGACCTAGCCCCTCAATATTCTAGGAGCTTAACTTTTAATCACCTTTACCAATTATCTCAGATATTAAATAAACAAAGAGAATCACAGGGTTTAACTGATTTGGAAACTTGGTTCAATCTTGTTCTAGTGAACAATTTTGGGTTTTTTTGTTTTTGTTTTTCAGACAGAGTCTTACTCTGTTGCCTGGGCTAGAGTGCCATGGCGTCAGCCTAGCTCACAGCAACCTCAAACTCCTGGCTCAAGCGATCCTTCTGCTTCAGCCTCCTGAGTAGCTGGGACTACAGGCATGTGCCACCATGCCCGGCTAATTTTTTCTATATATATGTTTTTAGTGGTCCATATAATTTCTTTCTATTTTTAGTAGAGACAGGGGTCTCACTCTTACTCAGGCTAGTCTCGAACTCCTGACCTCAAGCGATCCTCCCACCTCAGCCTCCCAGAGTGCTAGGATTACAGGCGTGAGCCACCACGCCTGGCCTAGTGAACAATTTTGAATGGTGATTGAAACTAAAATCTGTATGCCTGTCTTAGGTTTCCATTTATGCTAGAAATAATTTACCTTGAACACAGGAAATCACCTCCCTTCTGGTGCCTCCCCCCCCCCCCCCCGCATTATTTTTTAATATACAATCAATGTAATTCATAGGGAAAATGGAAAAACAGCTAAAATAGAAAATTCTTTCCAGATGTAATTTTGAAATATATATTTCAGATCTAATCACCCATTGCTTTAGCATGGAAAATGTTGGACCTACTTGTGTTTGTTCTTTTCAAATAAAATGGAACTTTTGTGGCTAAACTATGGAATTGTTTAAGACTCTCTCCTTGTTACATGTAGGTAATGGCCATTGCTACTCTGGCTGCCTGTTACAATAACCAGCAGGTGTTCAGAGGGGTGGTGAAGATTCGGAAAGGGCAAGCAGTGACCCTAATGATGGACGCCACCAATATGCCAGCTGTGAAAGCTATAATATACCAGTATATGGAAGAGGTGGGTTTTCATTTAACTACCTGGATAATTTGTAGCTGCTTTTATTCTTTAAAGAATGTCGCTATTTAAATGTATCATATTTTGATATTAGATATTTAAACATATCATATTTGGATATCAGATGACCCTAACAACTGACTATGCCATGACCTAAACAGACAGGAATTGGTATCCTTTATTAGGAAAAAGGTGTGAGCACAGGAGCGGAGCTGACTGTTCGGAGCTGTGTGGTGCATAGCACGTAGCCCCAGAACGGTTTCTGGTGTGGAGACAAGCAGGGCTGTGGGGTGGAGCTCTTGATAGAATCACGTTTTTTGAGCTGGAAGATGATGTTCGAGGCCAACTGAGCTTCTCGTTCACATGTGAGGAACATGGAGTTGGGGCTTATGTGTGCTGAGGCAGCACATGACCGCGTGGGTCTCAGACTGCAATCCATGTGTCCTGACCCCGAGTCTAGTACTTTCCATCACACCACACACAGGCTTCTATTTAGAAACCACAGTTGGGAATTGAGGCAAAGGAAAGCCATCAAGTTGTAATTATTTCTAAGTTTTTTTCTGAAAATTTCATTTCAAATGCCAAAGCCACCCTATAAAACAAAACGTACCTGTGCAAGTTAAGTCTCCAAATGTGGAGGGGTTTGACTAGGTTCAAAAAGTTTATTTCTTAGAGGCTTGAGCTCTCTCTAATCTGTAGGCCCTAGAGCAGTGGTTTCCAAATGGAAGTGATTTGCCGCTCCCCGCAGAGCACATTGGGCAATGTCTGGAGACATTTTTGATTGTCATAACTGGCAGGGATGGTGGCTACTGTCATCGAGGGAGTGGGGGCCGGATGGGCTGTGGCCCTCGAGCAGGCCCTTGCTGGGGTTTAGACACTACCGAGTCTGTGAAAACATAAAAGGCCTTGTTCCTTGGTAGCCTGTGCTCCCTCCCCAGAGGTGACCGCTCTCCATGGTTTTGTGTGTCCCTCCAGTCCCCTTGTCATATGTTTACAGGGATATGATTTGCAACAATGTTTTCATCTGAACATAATCCTTCAAAACCACTATTTCTTCTAATTTTTCTTGCATATTGCACATTCTGCTTGTATTTCTTCCCTACTTTCTATCTGACAACTTGTGGACATCAGCATTTCTGTCAGAGGCACCTACAGAAGGTCTAAGAGAAGACCAAATCTTTAGAAAAATCCTAACATTCATTTAATAACTAGATAAAAGTATTCATCCATCGACCAAAAAATTGCTACCAGTGAGACTCTCCAGGTCCCTGCATAGCCAGCACTTCTTTTGAGCCTCCTGTGCCTGGCGTGGCAGGTAGGTGGGCTCCAGTAATCTCGGGGAGATGTGAGGCCCCAGCCTCATGACTAGACCCATAATTTGGACCCTGGTTTGTCTGACATCAGAGCCTGTGCTGTTAACCTCTATTCCAAGGGGTTCAGTTACCCTTTCTAAATTGAATATGGAATAGTGCCATTCAAGGCACTATGTCTTCATCTTATATAAATTAGAAACATTTTATATAGTATGTAGTTCAGATAATATTTGGTTTTGCAGTTTTATTCTGATCACTAGTTTCAGAAAACCATTTTTTTTTTTTTTTTTTTTGAGACAGAGTCTCACTCTATCACCCAGGCTGGAGTGCAATGGAGCAATCGTAGCTCACTGCAGCCTCACACTCCTGGGCTCATGCGATCCTCCTTACTCAGCCTCCTGAGGAGCTGGGACTACAGGCATGTGCCACCACACCCAGCTAATTTTTTTTTTTTTTTTTTTTTTTTCTGGTAGAGAGAGGTCTGGCTATGTTGCTCAGGCTTAGAAAACCATTTTTTAAAAATTTTGTGGCCAGTACTGTATTAAAACTCAGGTTGTATTTGGCTTTTCCTTAACTGTTGGAATTAAATCCTAGTTGTGATTCACAGTTTGATTGAGGGCCAGGGTGGGCAAAGCACAATTGGCCCGCCTCCTGTGTATGTAAATACGTTTTATTGGAACAGTCACAGCCATTTATTTATGTGTTGTCTGTGGCTCCTTTGGCAATATAATGGCCAAGTCGAGTAGCTGCAATGGAGAGTGGCCTGTAAAGCTAAAAATATTTTTTGGCCCTTTAATAACAACTTCGTTGATGTCTGATAATTTAGGGCATCAGTTGTTTTGTTTAAAGTTACACTCGTGAAACTCAAGGTATTTTGGAGGAAATGTTAATATTAAACTTATTTGATTTGATTCAGAAAACTCTCTGAAGGTTTCTAAGTCTGAAGCAATAGAATCTGACACTGGTTTTAATGTAAGCACTAAGGACATTTTGCAAATAAAAACTTTTTGTATGAAGTCACAAGTGGTCTGGCGTTTTGCAGGTGTCTGAATATTAACACTGATCCTATTTCTCCTCCCTGACCAAGTCATTTGCAGTAAGAAAGTAAGACTCACTTACTCTGTCCAGTTTCTGGACTGACTGGCTGGAGCAAGAATGCACCTGGAAGGGACTTTAAAGGGGACCTCCTTGTGCACCCCCAGAGCTTACATGAGGAGTGGGTCCGCAGCCCCAAGCCCTCCTGAGCAGGTGGACGCTGCTCTGTCCCTAGCTGCAAATCAGCCTGGATACCTGTCAGCTGGGAGAAGATCAACCTGCTATTTTGGGATAGAAATAAATGCTCAGGCAGACGGCCAGAAACCTTCATTCCTCCCTGCCAAAGAGAATTCCTTGGCGAGGGCAGTCTTGTTTGTGTCTCTGGATGCTGCCTGTCCCCCCCTCTGGTTAGGCTAGAGCATGGTCAGGCTCTGCAGGCCCTGTTTCCTCTGAGCTGCGCAAGTGCGCCTCGGGCAGCAGCTGCCACACCCTGGGAGCACGTTAGAATCTTAGGCCCTGCTCAGACCTACTGAATCAGAATCTGCCTGTGGTTTTTTTGGTTTTTTAATATTCTTGCTGTAATGGAAGTTTAGGTGCTCACACATGAGACTTTTAGGTGATTGTCGGGCTGCTTGCATGTTCCACTGTGGAAAGTGACCTGCTGAGGCCTGGAAGTGCTGCTGGGACTCAGAGGAGCTGCTGTAGGGCGTGTTGCACAGGGCTGGTCCCCGCCCAGGAGACATTTATAGTAGCTTTGTGTCCTCTGTCGAACCAACAGGTGTTTATTTGGCTTCGATGATATGCCAGGTGTGTAGATGAAAAATCTGTCACAGCCCGCCCTTCAGAAGCAGATCTAATTCCTTGACCGAGACTGGCAGGTCCCTGAAAAACAATAATTTTATGGCTTACCAGGGAATTAAGACCTGAATAATCAAGTTTGTGAAAGCTACTGCGTGCTTTCAGGTTAATGGGGTGTGGGGGTGAGGCGTGGCAAAGAAGCACCTGAAAGGTCACTTGGCCCTCCCAGCTCTGCCCAAGGGAGTCCACCTCCAATGCGATGCTGTGGCTTCGCAGCGACAAGCGCTGTCCTGCGTGTGTGTTAGAATAGGCGTCAGGAGGGCTCACAGTGCCACTAATTGTCTTACCAGGGACTGATCACAGCCACGGTTTCTCTTCATTTGTTCACCTTATTTATCTCGTGGGAGGGCATATTAAAATGCTTTTGGAGTTCTCCAAAAAGGTTTTTTTTGTTTGTTTTTTTTTTTAAATTTATTGCGTTTATTCACTTGAGTACCAGGGATTGATTCCAAATAAACCTTTTTCCCAGAAGGACATAAGGTGGCTTATGGTTATACACGAAATACAACAGGATGACAAACTGGAAGTAGGTCAGAGAGTAAAATGAAAAAATAAGGTTAGGAGACACAAAATAACCCAGGAATGGGGCTAGTACATAAATTTACAACTTGGTGCTGATCTTATCATTTGATATTTGTGCATTGCTTGTACGGTTGCTCTGAGAGGACAAATCTTACGTGTTTTCAAATAATGATGTGAAGGTTGAGGGTGTTTCAAGTGTTCTGACTTAACACATTCGGTTAGGAAGCTCCTGTGTGGTAAGTAGGTTGCAGCCTTACGTTTATGCTGTCACATACCAATTTATAGAAAGAGAAACGGTGCCCTCGTCTGTATCTTCTCTTTCTTTCCCGGCCACCCTATCATTTCCCTTCTGTGTTAGGGTAATGTATTACCTCCCGTAATACCGTTTTAATCATGATCCCTTGGGGGAGGTTACAGTTACCAGTGAAGTTCAGAGCAATCAAATAATTTGCCTAAGGCCCAACATATAATAAATACTGGAACTAGAACTTGAGTTGTGGTCTTCTGACAGGATCGGCCTTTTACCAAGATCCACAGGTGATTTCCTGTGAACACAACGTTTGGAAAGCACCACTGTGTGTCCCCATCCTCTTCTGAGCATCCCAGCTGACTTTGCCTTCTGACTACAAGAGGAAGGACGAGATCCCTCGGAGCCCCCCTCTGCCTTGTCTCCCGTGCAGGCCTGACCCCCCGTATCTGCTGCACTGGGGTACCCCTGCTGCCTCCCCGAGATCTTGCCTCTCCCAGAGCCAAAGCCGAGCTCCTCTCTGTATACGTGCCCGGGTCATCGCTTCAGAAAGTGATCACGTCAGGACTCTTCCCTCCTCCTCTGCCTCCCCTTCACAGCCGAGCGTCTCGGAAAGAGTAGATGAACTTGATGTCACTTATTTCCACCTGTGTCTCAACCGACTTTATCCTGGCTTTTCTTCCTGCCTTACCATAGAACTTTTCTTAGCAGAGTGATTTGATGACGGCCTCCTACTTGACAAATCTGATGGTCAATTTTTTAATAATCTTCCTTGACCGCACTGTGTCATTTGGCACTTTGACCCTTTCTCTCCTTGAAGCCCTTTCCTCCCGTGGCTTCCGTGGCACAGTGTCCACGCAGTGGCCCTCTGACCTCTGTGCCCCTGTGTGGCCACCCGCTCCCTGCAGCTGGTGTCTCCCGGGCTTCTGTCTCGATTCACTTGATCTTTCTGCGCCAGGGCTTTCTGCTCTCGCCTCGGGTGCTTTCTTGTTTTTCTGTTTTGTTAGTGACATCACCATCTACCTAATCATGGAATCCAGACAACCTGGGGACATCCCCGAGTCCCCTGCCTTCTCCCCGGCCCCGTGTGTAGGCGTCCTCACGTCCTGCGGGTTCTGCCTTTCCTCTTTCTCACCCGTCAGAAGCCTGTGTGCATCGTGCAGCTCCAGGGCTTGATCTTACAGAAATAACCAGGGAACGTGCAAGGCTGTTTGCGTAGCATTTTGTCCTCAATCCTCATAGGCAGGGAATTTATTAATTTAATAAATTCATGCGAAGCAGCTTGTGTTTAAAAAAAAGAATGACACCATTTTGTAGGTTCTGGTGTTCAAAATGTCTGTAAAAACATGTCAGTGATAAAGTCAAATTACAGAAAAATATGTTTATAATTGATTTTAAAATTGTGTATAATTTTATGTGCACAATATGGATTCACATATATTTCTACATGATTCTACATAATATACTCATATATGACATTTTATGTGTTTGTGTATGCTGGCTTATGTGGACATAGAAAAAGGTCAAAAAATACACCAGCCTGTGGCCAAGGAGGAGGAGCATGAAGGAATTTTGATTTTTTACTTTGTTTATATTACTTGTCTTTACAAGCAGAATTGCATCATCTAAACATTTTTTCAAAACCTGAAGAGATGGTGGGTCCTCCCCACCTGCCTCCTCCCGTAGCTGCTCTTGGCAGCAGGGTGCCCAGAGGGTCGCACTAGCGTGCTCCTGGCAGCGTGCTGTTTTATTCCTTGTACTAAATCCCAGCTGTGTTTTCTGGGAAGGAGGGTGGGAAGAACATCGGATGTGTTGGTGGGGGACAAATCCATTATGTCATGAAAATTTAGGGTAAAAAGCTTATTTAAAAAAATACTTGCTCTGTCCTTTCCACCCTCTGCCTCAGTCCTGGTTCAGGTTATCACCACCTCCCCCCACGAGAACCTCCAGTGGGCCTGAAACTTCTCCTCAAACTCCTGGGTTCAAGCGATTCTCTTGCCTCAGCCTCCCCAGTAGCTGGGACTATAGGCACGTGCCACCATGCCCGGCTAATTTTTGCATTTTTAGTAGAGATGGGGTCTCACTCTTGCTCAGGCTGGTCTCCTGCCTCAGCCTCCCAGAGTGCTGGGATTACAGGCCTGAGCCACATTCAGTAAACATTTATTGAGGGCCTTCTGTATGCAGGCAGTGCTGGGCTGGGGAGAAAATGGGGAATGAGACAGGTGTGGTCTAGTTGGAGCGACAACTGCAGAAGGACCATTTTTATGTAAGTGGTAAGATAGGAAGTATGTCCCAGAGGGTGGCTCTTGGCCCAGTCTGGAGGTGCAGGCCAGTTTTCTAGAAAGTGTAACACTGGAGTTGAGACTTGGGGACCGGCAAGAGCCAGGTGAAGGAATGTGGGAGAGCAGTGCAGAGAGGGGATGGTGTGGGAGGAGAAAGGAACAGAGGCGTGCAGGAGTCTGGGGCAGCAGTGTGGCAGGAATGTAGAGAGGGAGGCACCAGCTTTGCCACACCGGCTCTGCCCTGCCCGTGCTGCGCCCTACGGAGGTCGGACTTTCTTCTGCAGGTGACTGGGAGCCACGGGGTACCAAGCAGAGGTTCTAGGTCTTTGGTGAGTGTGGAGAACAGACGAGCAGATTTTGGGCTCCGAGCTTAGACACAGGAACTCACTTTGGAGGCCGGGGTAGGTCAGATGAGGGGTGCTGAGGGCCCGGCTCAGGCGTAATTGTTGGGATGTGGAAGACACGGAGTCTGCATGTCGGAGGCTTGTGGAGGTTCATGGAGGATGCCAGCGTGGCTGGTAGGAGTCCCTGCATCTGTGCTCCGTCCTTCATGGAGCTGTGGCCCCAGCACAGGCCCCTGTTTTCCTAAGTTGCTTTTGCACAGTCTTTCCAGTATCTCCCCTTGCTCCATGTTACTGTGCCAGCCAAAGTGAACGGTGCTGACATTTTTGGGGCACCTCCTACCTGCCTGGCACTGAGGTGTTGGGGACATGAGGATCGGTGTGGCACAGCCACTGCCCTCAAGGGTCTCGGGAGCTCCTGAGTACAGCGAGCGCACCTGTGCCTCCTGATTGCTTGGAAGGACACGCTCTGTGGTTGGCAGGCCTGGGCTGACGTCCCTGCCTTATCAGGGTGGCTCGTCTGGGTGGCGTTGGGTTAGTTACTTCCGTTTCTCTGAGCCTCAGTTTCCTCCTTGGTAAAACAGGCATAAAATGCCCACCTGTTGAGGGTTGTTTTGAGAAGTAACCGCAGAAAATATTTATAAAGCACCTAGTACTCAATATGTAGCACTTACCACTTTTTCTTCTTTCTTTAACAGATTTATCATAGAATCCCCGACTCGGACCCATCTTCTAGCAAAACAAGGCAGATCATCTCCACGATCAGGACGCAGAATCTTCCCAGCTGTCAGCTCATCTCCCGAAGCCACTACTCCCCCATTTACCTGTCATTTGTCATGCTCTTGGCCGCCCTGAGCTGGCAGTACCTGAGCACACTCTCCCAGGTCACAGAAGACTATGTCCAGACTGGGGAGCACTGAGGTGGAATTGCTCTGGGGGCTGAGGTTCACCAGGAAATGGATTTACCTTTTCCTCAGGGATGGATATTGGCTTCCTTTTATTTTTCTCCTCCCATTTTAATCCCTAAAAGAACTCTGTGTGGCTGCAACCTTTAGAACACTGAGAGGCAGTTGAGAAGAATCTAAGATGAAAGGCTGCCTGGCTCTCAGCTGCCTGGTACTGGGGGTGGTGGCAGTTCTGCTGCTTGTGCCGATGGCCGAGTGTTCTGTGCTGCAGATTAGGTGAAGTGGCTGCATATGGGACTGTTAGGAGGTCTTATTTAGTGTGAATCCTGGCCGGAGTTATAATTAAATGTATTTAATTTGAAAGCAACCTTTGAACATTCATCATAGTAGAAAATGAAGTGAATTTTCTTTCTGTTGGTTCCTATCTTTCTCATCATTCTGTTTTCTTTAAGTGGTCTGAGTGGAGTGGATGTGCTTCCAGTTCTAGGTGATACTTCCGTGTTTGCTGAGGGTGCATGTGAAGGCTAGGAATGAAATTCTGGGTATTTTGGCATTATTTTCTCATCTGAAGGGAGTTTAGCTTTCAGAGAGAAACAGTAAGATTGCCCTGTCTTAGACTGGCCCCAGTAAAGGCAGACATTTCTGAGGAGACCTTTTTCTTTTCTCTTTTTTTAATTTTTTAGAGCCCGGGTCTCACTCTGGTGCTCGGGCCAGAGCGCGGTAGATCCCAGCTCACTGCGACTCTGTACTCGTGGGCCGAGCGATCTTCCCACCCCAGCCTCCCAAGTCGCTGGGACTACAGTTGTGTGCCACCACGCCCCGCTCATTTTACTTTTATTTTCTGTAGAGACCGGGTCTTGTTATGTTGCCCAGGATGGTCTTGAATTCCTGGCCTCAAGAGATCCTCCCACCCCAGCCTCCCAGATGCTGGGATTACAGGTGAGAGCCACAGTGCTCGCCCGAGGAAATTTTTGTGAGAAAGAATTAAGTTAGTCTGCATTTGTCAAGTGCAGTTCACTTGAAAGCCTACATGGCCATTGGACGGAGCTCAAGAATGGAGTGACTGAGGGATGAGTGGCCATCTGCAGCCACCATGAAGCCAGCGAGGACAGTGCCAGGAAGGGCACAGCTGGCCGGCCCCACAGGACTGGTGTTGCGTCACCGCTGTAGCCTGGCAACCACACGAGCCCTGCCGGCTCGCTCTCCTTGGGCGGATTCTCTTATCTGCGCTGAGAAATTTTTTCCCCCAGCTTTTTTTCTTTTCTTAAATTACCAGCTTATACACTGAATTCTCAAGAAAGGCAGGAGATGCTTTCAGGTGATTGGCTTGAAAGCCGAATGGCACTTAGCCTGATTCTGCCACAAGGGTTTTACCTTCCTCTGCGCCGGCCCAGCTGGGTGCGTGATACCCGCTCACTGAGACGTTCATGAGGTTCCAGCGTGGGCGAGGGTGGACACAGCCCCGGATTGGTAATCCATGTCCGCGGGCATTAAAATGCTTTCTAGAAGCCATTAATGCTCTAGATACACAGCATACAGTCTGCTCCCCTGCTGCAGCCATTGGGTGTGGTGACAGTGATTGGATTCGAGTTTTCCCCTGGCAGTGGTGTTGGGTTTGCATCGTTATGAACGTGATTTCCCTCCTGTGACACTGACAGCCCCCAGGTGGCGGGCTTAGCTTGGGCCCAGGAAGACTTGAGTTCATTGGTTCATCTGCGGCTCAGCACTAGACACATCTGTCACCATGCTGAAGCCAGTGTGACCTGCCTGCCACATGGGGTACAGCCAGCCGTAAGCCAGACTCAACAGTATCTTCCCAGCAACTTAAGCATCGAAACTTGAGGGAAAAAAAAACCCCAAAACTTGGAAGTTTCAAGGTAAGTTGTTACAAATTCATGTGTTGAAATCTAAGATTTAGTGTTCTTGAAGTTCATGTAAGACACAGGACAACCTGGTAGGAAAAGCCTTGGTCTGAGGTGGACATACTGGAAGCTTCTCTTCCGACTCGGTCAGTACCTGTGGGACTTCCTGAAGTGTGTACTTAGGTGGTCTGTTAGGTCTCTGCCAGCTATAAAGCTATGCCATTTTTTCTGTTATCACTGACTTGTACAAATGTCTCAGCTCTCGTCATTCTCAAGCTCTTTGAAAGATTGTTTTCCTTCTAAGTATCTTCTCTACTAAGATTGCCAGATACTACGGGATGCCCAGTTAAACTTGAATTTCAGATAATTCTACTTTTTAGAATTATACCCCAAGTATCGCATGGGACACATTTATACTAAAAATGTACTTATCCAAAATTCAAATTTATTTGGACATCCTATATTTCTTTCTTTCTTTGGTGGGGGCGGCTGGGACAGAGTCTCACTCTGTTCCCTGGGCTAGAGTGCCGTGGCATCAGCCTAGCTCACAGCAACCTCAAAGTCCTGGGCTCAAGGGATCCTCCTGCCTCAGCCTCCCAAGTAGCTGAGACTGCAGGCGTGTGCCACCATGTCCAGCTAATTTTTTCTATTTTTAGTAGAGATGGGGGTCTTGCTCTTGCTCAGGCTGGTCTCGAGCTCTTGACTTCAAGCAGTCCTCCCACCTTGGCCTTGAAGAGTGCTAGGATTGCAGGTGTTGAGCCACTGTGCCCAGCCTAGAACCACTTCTTGAGTATGGTTCTGTGAGGCATGTTTGAGAGTGGCAAAGATTGAACTGCCTATCTTTGCAGAGAAAGGCACCTTTCTCTAGGTGAAGACTGGAAAGGCATTGTCACCTCCATCTGTCACCTGGCTTGGAAAGCACTCAAAACAAACTACTGAACTGAACTGGTGACAGAGTTATTTGAGGTTATTTGAGGTTTATTATAAGTATTGAGACCCAAGCCCAACCATAAACACTGCAAGGCAGGTTTCTCTAAGTCTTAAGCTGAGTGTGAAGATGCCCCACGTTCATTCTGTCACTTCATTTAGTGCATCCTGGCTTGCTCCAGCCAGGGGTAGGGACAGAGTTGCAGGTGGGTACACTGTGTGGGGGCAGGGGGGAGACAGGATGGAAATGGAATTATTCACCTCGGTTTGAGAGCAGGTAGAACTATTTCAGAACTTTTTTGAGGTTATGAATATATTCTAATTGAAATTGTAAGGATAAAGAGATTATGAATTTGTGGTTTTGGTAGCCCTAAGCATTTTATAAGTATTATGATAAGTATTACAAACTTGTCCTACAGTGCTCACCAGGGGTTTTGAGTTTATTTGATATAGCTTTTGACTCCTAACTTCTGAGTGCACCAGAAGCTAAACCTCCCAAGCCTCTGCCAGCCCAATTCCCATGCTGGGCTGGGGAAGGGAATACTGAGCTATCTGGACAGGCGGCCAGTGAGTGGAAGGGGCACTGAAAGCTTCCAGTTTCCTGTTCCCTCCAGAACTGGTGTACTTCACTGTGACTCTTAACCAGGCCCATCCGTGCCAAGGAATGGCTCTGGAACAGCAACTGGGGGCCTAGGAACTCTCAGAATACCATCCACGGGTTCCGGCTCCAGCCCACACCAACAGTGGAGGGCTCCTAGGGAGAGAGGTGGTCCTGCAGTGGGGTGGCATCGGGGTCACGTGAGAGCCCCACGACGCCACGCCTGTGGAGATGGAGCACAGCGCTGCTCTTACCTCTCTAAGCAGGGCAAGCTCATCGGGGCTCGGGACGGATTTACAGAGAAGGGCTGATGAGGATGACGGGAGCTATGAAGAGGCAGATGCCGTGGCTGGAAAACAGGGTTGGGGCAGTGAGAAGTTAAAGTGAGGTTGCATCCCCTTTCTGGGGATGAGCTGCAAGTCCACAAGCAGCGACACATGATCTCTGAGCCATCAGAGCAGCCTTCAAGGCGAAGGAGAAACCTTTTATTGGCATAGACACTCCTTGTTAAATTGACAGGGTGAAGCAGTGATTTTGAAAGAACAGTAAAAGCTGGCTCCTCCCAAACCAGTTCCGTTGTGGCAGTGGAGGTCGGTAGGTCAGAAGCGAGTCACCGGCACCGTGGTGCAAGCCGCACCCTCAGGCGATCTGTAAAGCAGCATGGCTCTTCCCCTGGGAGACTTGTTCATTCACATGATCAGCTGAGGTGCACAAAAAATAAAATTTCTATTAAAAAGGAATCATGCCACGGACAAGACCAGAGAGGGTTGGTGACACTGCACAGCTTCATAGATGCAGGGCCCCAGGAAGGGCTGCCACACCACCTCTCTGAACCTGTCACAAATCTAGAAAGCTGCGTGCTGAGGTGGCAACTGGCCGTCTCCTTAGGAACACGGTGTCTGCCTTGCTTCCTGGAGGTGGCGGGAGGGGAGGGCCGCAGGCGCTGCTACAGCACGAGCCTCGGGGAAGGACGCGCCATGGGCTCAGCCCTGGCTTCCGCGGTCTGACGTGTGCGCTGGGACCATCAGTCCACTGAACAGGCTGGGAGGCAGCTGGGACTCGGGTGCGTCTCCTCGGAAGGCAGCTCCGACGGGCAGGTGCGAGGTTTGGCCCAATCCAGCGCTGCAGGCCCCGTCTGAAACCTCTTGTATCTTGTGTGAACTCAAAGAATAAAAGATATTCCTACCCCATCTCATCCCTGGCTAAATTTAGGGAGCATCTCCCCCAGGGCTGGCGAGACAGGCCCCGGCAGGTTAGACCTTGCCCCAGTACTGCTCAGTGCGTGGGATTCCAGCCACCACTTCCGATTCGATTCCACAGTGGTCCTGTCCTCTGAGGATTTTAAAGAAGCCTGGCAAAGAAAAGAAGGTGCTTTCTAGTGTGCCGTGGGTTTCACCCTTGTCAATATATTCAGACCCATCCCTAAAAGACCGAGGACTAAGCCACCAAGCCCTGGCGGCTCCTAGGGTTTGCCCAGTAGTCTGTCCCTAACACCACGAGGACCCCGAGGCAGCACAGCCATCGACCCCAAGTCACCCTTGGAGACACGGCACCAGGGCAGTGGGAGCTGCGGCAGGCACTACCCCTTCTGGGGCTCAGACTCTGCCCTTGCGGAGAGCTCACAGGCCAGCCTCGGCAGAGACAGCCACTGAGTCTGGCTCACACGTCCCTCTTATTGGCAGGAAGGGGGTTGGCACTCACCGTTGTCCCCCCAGTCAGTGTTCCAGGAGTTGGCAACCAGCCAGTAGGGGACGCCGTTCTCCTGCCCCCAGCCCAGGATGCGGATGGCGTGGCCGCCCATCATGTCTCCAGTCACGTGCTGGTAAACCCCTGAAGGAGGGAAATCCGGGTAGACTGCGGCCAGGCCACAGACCCCTCCCACAGCACCGAGTCCCCAGGCCACCCCAAGCCAGGAGAGGCAGGTTCCATGAGGGATCAACAGGCTCTCACGGAGAAGTGCTGGAACCCCAGCGTCCCGCAGGAAGGCTCCGGGGGCTCCCACAACATTGGGGAATCAAATGTATTTTTGAAATCCCAACACACTCAAATGTGTTGAGTAAATATTAAAATGGAATCCAAAAAATGTGCTTATTGGTTTACTTTAAAAATAAAAGTTCTAATAAATACATTCTAGTTTATGAAACACATGTAATATAAATGACCAATGATCTGTTTTACATACTGGGATGCTACCTAAGGGTTTGTTAAAAGGGTTACTTGGCTTATGGAGTTGGAACCTTGCAGCTCTGGGAGCCCCCGCAGAGGTGGGGCAGGAAGGGCTGTGCTGGCTGCTCAGAGGCTGCCGACCAGGCCTCCCGGGGGCATCACTGCCTGACCGGAAATGCAGCTTTTAACACAGGTGGGGACTGTGCCGAGAACCACCAGCTTTACGGCATTTGTTTCCTGCCAGATCACCTTCCTTTGTCCCGTCCTTGTTTTATGAGGGTTGAGAGCTTTGGGCTCCCAGTCTAGCAGGAGGCTAGTGGGACAGGGGCAGTCGGCAAGACAGTTCACCTGGCACCCGGGGTTGCTAAGAGCACTGGCGGATGGGACTTCCTTGGCGTGGGTCCCACAGCACTGCCCAGCCTCCGGGTGTTAGGCACAAGGCTGGGCTTTGCAAAGACACGGATGAATAAAACGGGTCACTCGGTCCAGACACAAAAGACCGACTGCTATAAGGTGCTGACGAAGCACTGGAAGGCCGTGCAGGAAAGGCAGGCGTGACCCGCCACCAGGGAGGCACAGGCTCCACAGAGATGTGTGAGCTGGCTCTGAGGCATGGGAAGGAACTAGCCAAAGAGAAGACCCTGGAGCGGGCCTGGGAAAGCTGCGTGCAGAGAGGCAGGGAGGCCGCGGGGTGCAGTTACACGGAGTCAAGGGGCCTGCAGCCCTCCCCAGCCCCCTCACCTTCCTGCCCAGTCAGGCCCTGCCGGCCACCTGCACTGCCCTGGCACCTGAGCTCAGACACGGGCACACACCTGACTTGTACAGCAGGAAGTCCGAGTACACAGAGAAAGCTCCCTCCACCGGGCCGTTTTTGTAGATCTCGGCCATGATCTCCTCCTCGCTGTTGGGGACGCCGTAGGAACTGTATCCTGCAAGACGAGCCAAGGCGGGGGTTGGGGTAGTGACAAGGCCTCCTGCAGCTCCACCTCCCCAGGCACTGATTTGGGGGGGCCTCTGGGGAGGACTGTGTGTCTAGGGGACATCCCCAGCCAGGGGGGCTCAAGGAAGGCGTCCCTGAGGGTGTAAGGACAGGGCTGGGGCTGGGAGCGAGGAAGGGAGGGAGCAGCGAGCACGAGGCCCTGGCAGAGGCCGGGGTACCCCAGGGCTCACGCGCGTGTCACATGCTTGTACAATGAGGGGTCTGTTCCCTTCCTGGGAGCTCTCAGGCCGAGTTCAGGGTGGGACAGGCAGAGAATGGGGGGTGTGCTGCTCCCTCTGGCAAGACAGGGGTGCATCTTCCCGTCTCTGCCCTGGGGCTCCCGGACTCCGACTCCAGGGCCCTGGCCCCTTCCTGCCTTCTCGTGAGGGAGAAGGCCGGTGGCTCCCGGGCTCCGGCCGGTGCTGCAGCCCGGGCGTCCTTACCGTAGTGCTTGTCTTCTTTGTAGGTCGGGCTGTAGCCGGGCTCGCAAGTCTTGCTGCACTTGGGAGTGTCTCCCTCCCCCGTGCACGTGGGCCGGGAGCCGTTGACGTGGTGCTCGCAGGGAGGGATGGAGTACGGCCTGCAGCCTAAGGGGACCGAGACAGGGCGGGGGCGGGGGGGGGCGCGTCAGCCTACGGCTCCCACCAAGGCCCTCTAGGCACCTGCAGGTCCTGCCACAGAGGACTGGCTCGTCTGTCCACTCTCAGCCCAGCCCTCTGCCCCGAACCCTCACTTTACAACGGAGCACGAAGCCATCATGACTCACTGCTTATACAACCCACCTGGGCAGGCAGCGGCCACGGGTGCACTCACCTACGTGGGAGTCATAGAGGCCGCCGGAAACCAGGCCCTTTCTTGTCCAGAAGTTCCAAGCTTCGGAGGGATAGCCACCGTTACAGCTAGGAGAGATCAAGCTCACCGTGAGGGAGGCTCTGGCTGCTTCCCAGACCTCCGCCTGGTACCCAGGTGCCCAGGGTCACTCCCGGATCCACCCCTGCCTCCAACAACTGGCACAACAGTCCCCCGGGGCCCCAAACCTCCCAATTCATCTTCCCTAGATGCTCTTCTGCCAGCGGATCATCCACGCCCTCGAGGTAACAGACTCTCATATTCACGTCTGTGCCAAACTAGGCCACATGTGCCCTTCCTTCTAGAACAGAGATTCTCAACTGCGCAGCACATTAAAATTCTCTGAGGTACTTACAAAACCCCACCAATGCCAGTGGCTCTCACTAAACTGGTTTGGGTTTAGGCCCCAGGCACTTTTTTTTTTTTTTTTTTTTTGAGACAGCATCTTACTAATGTCACCCAGGCTGGAGCGCAGTGGCACAATCATAGCTCACTGCAGCCTCCAACTCCTCGGCTCCAGTGATCCTCCTGCCTCAGGCTTCCGAGTGGCTGGGACTACACGTGTGCACCACCACGCCCGGCTAATTTTTTGTATTATATATTTTGTAGAGCTGGCATCTTGCTATGTTGCTGAGGCTGGTCTCAAACTCCTGGCCTCAAGCAATCCTCCTGCCTTGGCCTCCCAAAGTGCTGTGATTACAGGCTCAAGTCACTGCGCCTGGCCTCCAGGCACATTTTTTAAAGCTCCCAGGTATTTCTATAATCTGCAGCCACGGTTGACCACCGCAGAGCCAAGGCCAGGTGTTGGCCTGGCAGGCACCAGAGGGAGGGATTCAGTTCTGTGCAACCAACCTGAGGACCCTCAGGTTACAGACAAGGAAACAGGCCCCACTGTGCTTACACTTCCCTGAGCAGGAAAGGGGGCAGGTGAGACAAAAGCCAGACCTGGGATCTCCTGTCCCCCCAGACCCCGCGTGGCCTGTGCAGATCTGGGGGGCCAGCCGGGTTGCAGGAACCTCCCAGAAGGCAGCAGCCAGGCCAGGCCCCCCTTGCAGACTCCCCAAGTCCCCAACGCTGTCTCAGCAAAGGAAACACCTTCCGACTCTACCACTCCCCTCCTCCAGGGAGTCCTCCAAGTCATTCTGCACCTGAGGGGCCTGGGCTGAGGGTCTCCTGGTGCCAAACCCGCGGTGGGAGGCACAACCCCAGACTCACCCATCCCCGCACTGGCCGCCGCAGCAGGTGAGCATGTCCTCTGCAGACACCTCTACGCTGACGTGCCCATTGGTGTGGATGCAGATCCGGTCGGAAATGGACTCCACAGCCCCGAAGGCCTGTAGGAACGACCCCCCACAGGTGAGGAGGCCACCACTCCGGGACTGTGGCCCTCCCTCGTCCTGCGAGGACCACAGCGCGCACCCCAGACTAGTCTCTCCCAACCCCAGGGCAGGCTCCTGGGGCTCCAACTCAGGGTCACAGCAAGAGGCCAATCTACCCTGAGCCTATGTGGGAACTCGGTTCAGTCCTGAAATATGTCATTTGGGTTTTTTTTTTTTAAAAACATAAATACACAGCTTGTTCAGAAGACAAACACTGTAGACTCCACTTATACGCAGTCCCTGGAGGAATCAAATTCACAGAGACAGAGAGTAAAACGGGGGTGCCGGGGGCTGGGGACTGGGGAGTCAGTGTTAATGGGGACGGAGTTTGAGTTTGAGGAGCTGAGAAGAGTTCTGTGGATGGATGGGGGTGACGGCTGCATGACAACAGGAATGTACTTAATGTCACGGAACCCTACAGCGGGTCAGAGAAGGGAAACGGCTGTACCACGCGTGTACGGGGGCTTCCGATCTGCAGGACACGGCACCATTGTCACTCTGCCTAATCCCTGCAATAACGCTTGGCCACAGGGGGCAGCATCACTTCTATATCAATGGCAACTGGGACCTGGACAGTTTATGTAACTTGTCTTGTCACGGTGGGTCCCACCCCAAGCCCCCGGACTGCTCCCTGCCGGTGTCCCCCGGCCAGCAGGGCCTCACCCAGCAAGAGCCACAGGAGCCCTGGTCTCGGATTTCTTTGATGGTCGGACAGTTGGGCCACTGCTCTCGCGAGTCGAAGCTCTCAGGCAGCTTCATGTCCTCAGCAAACTTCACTCTAGAGAAAGGAAGGTCTTGGGTACAAGCGTTCATCCTATGATTCACTCTCCCACCCCTGCAGAGGCCTCCTGGGTAGGAGCAGCCGACTGTGGACGAGGTTACACTCAGCTCCAAAGGAATGAGCACAAGACAATGGGAGCAGCTTGCACGGAGGTTTCCCTTGGAATTTTACAAAGCAAAACCTAATTCTGTTGCTCAATGCAACTTACCATTTTGCATGCTTCTTTCTTGGTTTATCTAATGAATATTTTTCAAGAGTTTTATCCGCAGGGTCCAGATAGTGTTTCTGGCTTCCTCCCCCCACCCGCCAATCATAAACATCCTCCCGGGCTCCTCATGTCACCTGTAATAAAGTCACCACTGTGCGGATGGTGGGAGCCTATAACTTAGACATCCCATCTTCACACAGACATTTCCAATGCTTGTTAAAAGAGTAATAACTGCATGAAAATGTCCACTGCAGAGTTTTCTAGAAAAATAAGATACTAATGGCAGATCGTATGGCTTTTCTTGAGGCTCTGCAGCTCTGGGGGAAGTGAGACTTCGAGGCCAGGGAGGGCTTTCTTTCCTCCCTCCCACTGCACTGAACAAACTCCACTGTCCACGTGACCGTGGGGTGGGGGAGCAGGCACTCACCTCTGCGGCAGCTTGGGCCCGCCCAGGAAGGTGCCACACAGCCTCTTCAGGTAGCCCATGTCCACGTTGCGGAAGTTGTGTCCAGCCTGGAAGAGAGCCGCACCCCAGACGGTCACCCACCAACAGAGGGGTTTCCAGGAGAGGGGTGGGTGGGCGCGCTGCCCACACACAGCCCCGACTCAGGAAGGCCAGGGGTCCCGCCCAGCTCAGGGGAGACGTGAGGGTTGGGGCACTCCCCAGACAGGCCGGGATGGGACTTAGGGGACAGCCTGGAGTGACATCTGGGCACAGCACAGCTCTCAGACCTGTGGGTGTCGCTTCTGACCTGCTGACAACGAGAGACCCTTCCCGGCCCTGAACATGACTCATTCCTCATTTCTTAGCCCCCCCCCAGTCAGGGCTGGGCAGAAATCAGAAGGGGGCCGGGACCGATGAGCCACCCGCACAGGCTTTGCCCGGTGTGTGCACGGGCCAGGGAGGAGGGGGCGTGGCTCTGAGCTGCCACGACGCTGGGTCAGTTCATTCTTCAACTGTCCAGGACAGAATGTCCCGTGGGCCACAACTGGAGCCACCACCCTGTCCCTGGAGTTGGCATGCACAGACCGGCCCGCAGAGGGGACGTCCGCAGGAAGCAGCCCCACAGCGCACCTGCCACGTGGTGTTCTGCTTGTTGACATAGTTGACCAGCTCGTCGGACAGCGGGTGGAAATAGGGCCTGCTCCGGGCGCTGGTCAGGGCCAGCAGGCAGCAGAGGGAGGCCAAGAGCTGCCACATGCTGGAAGCTGGATCCTGGAGCCACCTGGAAAGGACGGGAGGCGTCAGGGTGCTCCTTCATGCGGCCCGGTGCTCAGCCCACACAAGGGCACCGTCTCGGGCATGTCCTGGCTCCAGCAGAGAGCCCCAGACACCTCCAGGTCCCAGCTGCGTCCACAGCACACACGACCGTGTGCACGTCCGCGAGAGGAAGCCGGGGCGCTATGCTGGGCTGCACCCCACCCAGGCCCCTCTCAGCTATTTCTAAACTGCTTTTCCTGGATTTGCGGGACAAAGTTTGACAGGAGACTCCCCGAGTTAGGCATCTGAAAGAGGAAAGTGTCTGTGTGACCACATCCTGAGCGGAGGGCCAGTGGGACACGAAAAATGGGTGAGAAAGTGAACCCCATGGGCCCATCCGACATGGCACAGCAAACACAAGCCTAGCGCGGCCGGCCGGGTGGGAACTGAGGACGCGCGGCTGGCTTGGCTCGTGGCACCAGCCTTCTGGGATCCCTGGTTTTTCCAGTCAGCCAAGGGCTCTGCTTCCGGCTTCAGAGACAGGCTTTCAAGAAGGGAGCCGGTCACACCAATGCCCTGGCCCTTTAATCCCGGACCTGCCTGTGAGTCAGAAGACCAGCGATTTCCAGCTCGAACTATGAGTCACTGTTCCAAGCAGGCAGCTCTAACAAAAGCAAGAAGCATTTCCTGGGCCCTGTGAGAGCCAGGAACAAAAGCTGGGTCGGGTGGGGCTGAGGTGGGGCGGGGGGTCCCACCCCAGACCTCCAGGGGCTTAAAGCTTGAGCAACAGTTCGTCTGCAGGATAAACATGTGAGGATGGCGAGACGGAAGAGCTGTGACCGAAGCCAGCTCTCTGGGGCAGCAAAATGTATTCTAAACCTCGGGGCAACGCTGGCCCAGGAGCAAAGCACAAACTAGCCAGCAGGCCCCTCAGAAGCACACCCTCCACGCGAGAATCAGTGTGCAACGCCCCCCACCAGCCCGGTGAGGCCAGAGGAAGTGAACACACCCCGAGGGGCGGTGCACAGCAGCTGGCGGGATGCACGGCTGCATCTTTCCCCTTGACTCCTTACTCACAAAAGGGCCACATATAACAAAGATCTAACTTAAGGACAATCTAAAAGTCTTACGAAGAAAATCAATGCACTTTAAAAATGTAATACTAAAGGAAAGCCTACAGTTGGCATAAACCACCACCTTAAAGGAGAAATGTTTGCATGACAATAAAAAGTTTCTCTCTAAAACAAGACCAAAAAAATAGTACTAACCTACACTTAAGGCTTCATTTCTTTGATGTACAAAAGGCTCTTAAAAACCAGAAAACCAGAAACAGCATTAACAGAAAAATGACAAAGGGATACACAGTGACTGCACGGAAAAAATTACAGAACACCTTCAGCGAGACGCAGAGGAAATCAAGGTGGTATTTACCTCACACGGGGTCGGCAATGGCTGGACAGTTTGGTGCTTCTCGGCGGGGCTCAGGACGTGGGGAAACAGAGGCCAGCGTCATCAGTGAGCACACGGGTGGCTACCACCACGGAGAGGCCACCCGGGTGACACCTGTCAATCTCTAAATCTGCATGCCCTCTGACTCAGCAATTTGACACTTAGAAATTTATCCCACAGATATACTGGCCCCCAAACGCCAAGATACAGGTACACGGAGGTTCACTAACTAGCCTGTCTTAGCAAAAGACCAGAAACAAAGCAAGTGTCTAATAACAGAGCATAACTGTTAAATCATGGTAAATGACTACACAGCACACAAAGTAGCCACTAGGAAAGGAACCAGTTGCAGTGAATGGTACGGCACTGATACAGTAAAAACGCCCAAGTCACACTGTTACCTGGGAAAAAAAGCAAGGTGCAGATGATTGGCTGATGTGAGCGTATGAGCCTCTTAAGCCAAGCACACGCGCAGACAGGTGTACTCCTGCCACCGTGGGGGGAATGTCACCGAGGGTGCAGGAGCGGTCAAGAACTGCAGCACGGAGACTGTTTTTCACTACCTGCCTTTGCTTTTTTTTTTTTTTTTTTGCTTTTTCTTTAATTACTTTTTCTTTTCTTCTTTTTACCAAGATGTTGGTACTTGCAGCTTTTTTTTTTTTTTACTGAGTATGTTCCTGTTATTTCAAAGTTTTGTTTCTTTTAGGAAGAACAGTAACAGTGTTACCAAAGACCTTAAGCCACCAAACTGATAAAAGGACATTTCTTCTAACGATCCCTCGAGTGTATTTCCAATCATCTCCCCTGCACCAACGAGGCCTCCTCCCTACTGACTTTCTGCTCAAAACACTTAGCCTTCCCTCCTTCAGTGACTCGGGGGCGGGCAGGTCCCACATGGCCATATGTGTCAGTGACCCATGTGGCCTCCAAACCTCGAGGGAAACGTGTCTCCTGGACAGACAAGCAAAGCAGCTGGTTCTTTTCTTTTTAGTGACATCTTCTGACTTACACTTGGCCTTCTTCCAAGATGAGAGGAGCTGGTGCAGAAACGTGGGCTGTCCACTCCCTGCAGGTGGGAGCTCAAGCTAATGAGCTGACAGACCCTAGAATCCCCGTACGGGTCGCCACCCCTCGGGCTCACCACCCCTGCTCCAGGGACGTGGCCGCAGGGGTCAGGATGCTCCCAAACATCAAACAGGGGTGTCCTTGGGTGCCCCCCTGGGGCTTGGCGTCTGTGGAGATGTTAAATAAATAGCCAAGTGCAGAATAGGAGGTTTCCACGGCAACTTGAATTTTTAAAAAGATTTTTTTGGTTTCTGGCAGAGAACACAGGCACCTCCCCATGTTGCAAAGGGCTCTCAGCTCCTGTACAACCATGTGCCAAGGCCATTCCTGTGGCCCGAAGGGTCCCCTTGCCACTTCATAGCAGTGGGACATCCCTGCACTTACTCACCCTTCTTTTCCTCTGGTTCTGCAGGTCCTGCCCAGGTCTGCTGTCACCTTCACGCTCCCTGCTCATCACCAGGCTCCCTGTGATAGGGACTGTGAGCTGGAGGCAGCCCTAACCCCAACCATCTGCCACCCAGCCCCAGCCCCAGCCCCAGCCCCAGCCCATTTGTACCAGCTGAGCGTTGGGAGCAGCTGACCTTTCAGCCCAGCCCCCAGCCCGAGGCTGGGGCACTTTGGGCTTTTCTGCTCCTCTCCTGCAGCGGCACCTGGGCTGGGGTTCAAGGGGCCGCCAGCTGCTGTGGCTGGCAGCGAGGATGAGCTCTGGACTGCTAGTCAGGAGGCGGCGTTTGGTCTCAGCTCTGCCGCTTACTGGCTGGCACCCTGGGGCCCTGCCCCTCCCTCAGCCATGCTTTCACCACCTGTAGAATGGAGCTAATGAGCACCGCGCCTCCAGGTGAAAGTTGGGGATGAACTGAGGGGTCCAAAGCGCCTACACCGTGCCTGGCGTGCACTGACAAGGTAACAAAGTCCCTCTCTTCACCCCTTCCCCAACCCCTGTGCCCGCTTTGAGCCCCCAGGTAATTTCAGTTCACTCCAAACCCATTCCAACACCTCCATGTCCCCAAGAAGAGTCTGAATTAAAATAAGCTTTGTAACCTCTATTAACCTCCACATTTAACATCCAAAAGGGCTTCTGACTGCTGAGAGCCCAAACAGTAGGAAGCCAAACTGTCCCCTCCTAGAGAGGACAGACACAGATGCCCTGAGAGCGGTGACAATCTCACTCCACCGAGCACCAGACACCTTTCTCTCTCTCCACAACCCTACAAATCCCCAAAACTTTGGACAAATGCAGATGGTGAAAACTGTGCTGTTGACAAGCCAGTCATGGGACACGCCAGTCATGGGGTCGTGGCATGAAACAGCAACCCGCTTTCGCTTCCCCTTGGGTAGGCAAACACTCCCCTGTTATTTCTCAATTCTGCCATGGTTTTTTTTTTTTTTTTGATCTGTGTCTCTAATTACAGGAGATGATGAACAGAAAGTCCTTATTTCACAAGGGAAGGGGGCCCGAACGGGAGGACACTTGCATGCCACTCCCCACCACCGCCCCTGCTTCAGGATGCGGCCGGTGGAAGAACCATGCAGGCAGATGTCATTTCTAGTCCTTAGTCAGCTGGGCTGCTTGGGCAAACTTGGGTTCCACTGCCCCTCTCTGTCCCTTTTCCAAGCTAATCTCTGGCTTTAAAACAATGGGCTATGCTCATTTCTTTCCTCTCCAAACCTGCGGAGCACTTAACAGTTTATATGAAAACATGTTCCACTGAAGTTCTGTAGAATGCTGTCATTTGCAAAAAAAAAAGAATGTGTGGCCAGGTGATCCTATCAACCAACACACCCCCCTCTTGTGGCAAAACTGTTCCCCCGACTACCCAAGCCATTCCCAGGACAAACACAGCCCTCAGGACTCTGGAGGGAGAGCAAATGGATATTGCAAGAGAGGAGTTGATGCCAAGTCACAGGAGGTTTTAAGTCCTGACATCCTTGAAGAATTGGTTTTGGCTGCCCCAAGCTTGCTGAAGAAAGCTTTCTTGCATGGTTAACAAGCCCTCAGGCAGACGGGACTCTAAATCTGTAAAGGATTTAAGGAGACTAGAGACATAAACCTAAAATTTCCAAATAAGCCAATTGCAATCTCCTGGCTAACACAGAAAAAAGTGAATGAATTTCCAATAGTCTTTCATCCAGTATTTGTCTCTTCCCCCCAGCCCGTTGGTGCCGTGAACCTACCGCTAGCCTCGTTCACAGTCGGCTCTAAAGAATCAAAAAGAATTGGGCGCCTGCATTCTGCTAGTAGCCAGCAAATGAAGATTGTGCCTCGTGGATCAGCAGAGTGGCTCCGGGCGGGGGAAGGTGGAAAGGTGGGAGGATCTTCATCAAGACCTGGTGGGACTTGCCAGAGAACTTTACGAGTTTCTTTCTCTTCCATAAAAACTTCTCTTCCCTCTCACTGCCATTAAAGGCAGATGCTGCTCAACTTTCGAGCACTTCAGTACGCCCACAAAACAAGACCATGCAGATCTTCCGGTCCCCCCAACTTCAACTGGCCAGCTACACCCGAACGCCAGGGCAGCCCTGTGGTGGGCAGGAGTGTGTTGATCTCAAATATGCTCTGGACAGACCTGAAGGACCCGAGACCTTTCCTTTTTGAGTTTGAATCACACACAGCCTTGATGTGGTATTTCACGTTTTATGTTTTTGCTCCTAATGAAAAAGTGTTCAACAGCTTGGCTTCTTGGTTTATTAGGTTTAAATTGAGAACAAAACAAGCCAGGGCTGGGTGTGATGGCTCACACCTGTAATCCTAGCACTTCAGGAGGCCGAGGTGGGAGGATTACTTGAGGTCAGGAGTTCAAGACCAGCCTGAGCAAGAGCGAGACCCTGTCTCTGCAAAAAATAGGAAAATTAGCTGAGTGTAGTGGCACACACCTGTAGTCCCAGCCACTAGGGAGGCTGAGGCAGGAGGATCGCTTGAGTCCAGGAGTCTGAGGTTGCAGTGAGCTATGATGACACCACTGCATGTTAGCCTGGGCAACAGAGAGAGACCCTCTCTCAAAAAAGAACAAAAAGAAAATAAAGGGCTCCCAGGCCTCGGTCTCATCTGTCTCCTTACCATTAGGCACCAGCTGCCTCTCTGTCCCCTGAGTAGGGCTCCCTGCAGCAATGGGCCCCATGCAACTGCAGTGTGATACAGAAGAGGCAGCAACCCTGTCGACCAGCCCTGGAAGCTCCCGGGGAACCAAGGAGAGGGAAGGTCCTGCACCACATACCCTTTAGGCCATTTGCGTCCTTCCGCTGCCCACCTGCCAGTCACCCATCCAAAGCCAGTCACTGCTTTGCACCAGGTGCAGCAGGGCCAGCCCAGCTCCATGTGCCCGGAAAACACCTGCTGCAACGCCCACGAGGGGAACGCAGCTTCAGATCAGCCGCGGCAACCCCACATCCTGCACATAAGCAAAAATCACTACCGTGGGCTTAAAACAATGAGCACTACCAAGGCCTTTTGCAATTGAAAATGGTTTTTAATTGCTAGTGGCAAACAATTTGGGTAGTCCACATTCTGGAATGTTCTGGAAGCTTTTGTTCCCGGCTCTGTTACTGACTTACTGAGACACTGCTTCACCACGTCTCTGTTGGATACTGAAGGACCCTGGGCCTGCTTTACAAAAGCATTTAGAGATCCTTTGGGATTTCAGTGAGATTAGTGCCCACTGCAGGAGCACTAATCCAGCCTGCAGGAGCATGGCCGTGCCCAGCTCCACCGCAGGCCAGATTACGCTGGGCATGGAGGGCCTGGCAGACGGGAGAGTGAGCAATGGGAAGGCCTCGCCTCGTCAGCTTGGTCCTATTTTCCTCTTGGGGCCCCAGGAACAGAGACTCATCTCATGAGGCTGATGGAAGACAGGAGGAGACGCTCTTTTGAAAGTGCCTCCCATGCACCAGGCTGCAAAAACTGCCCCCATCACTGGTAGGGTGAACAGACATCTCCCACGGCACAGGACAGCTAACACTTGCTGTCCTGGAGTAATTATTTTTATTCTCAAAAGTATCCCAGTTTGGATGAAAAATTACATACCATTAGTGACAAGGCCTTAAATGTTGATGGGTTCTGCCATCTAGACTGCCAAGCTAAAGCACACCCCACTCCAGCGGGGTTAAGTGGACCGAGAATGGGCAGCAGAAGGCTCCTAGCACTCTGATGTGGTTTCACAGAAGCCTCAAACCCTCAAATGGCAGACGCCCTTGGTTGGCACCACCCTCCCAAGATTTGCGAGAGGCAGGAAGCCGTGTGACTGTGTGTGTGTGTGTGTGTGTGTGTGTGTGTGTACACATCCTGCCCAAGTCCAGGTCAGAGGGTCATGGAGCACCCCAGCCCCACTGGGTCTCACAGGGCAGAACATCTAGATGTCTCGACAGTGCTCTCTGCTGGGTCAGCTCCCTATCTTGGTGGTACGGGTCCCATCCTACTCCATCCATGCTTGCTGGTGACACTATATTATCCTGATGAACAGATCAAAGGAGTTATTGGCCTGGTCAAGACAGATAACACAGCCACGACTGCCAACCACATGTCCTTCTCAGCACGCGGCATTCACAATGCTGGGAAAGGACCTCAATCTTCTAGAAGACTGAGGAAATATGAGGCTTGAGAAAAGACCAAGCGCAAGCCCTGACTGTGTGCCCCTAAGCAGGGACAGATAACTGTCAGGAGATCAAATTCTACGTGAGATTCCACCACAGTGATCTGGGTGATCCCAACCACGTTGCAAACTTCCAGAAGCCTCAGTATTCTCATCTGTAAAGCCAGCACTTACACCTCACATACCTTCTGAAGTTTCACTGACCAACAACAAAAACAGGAGCAACTTCATTAATCAGTGCATTCCTAGGGCAAAGAATTAAATTTGAATTTCTAGTCATGAAAACCAAAAGAGGTATACCAATTCACACCCAGCAGACTGGTGAAAACGTAAAGTCTGGTAATGTCAAGTATTGGTAAATATGAGTAACAGGAACTCTCCACACTGCTGGGGGTGTAAATCGATACAACCACAGGGAACAATGCTCTCCCAATATCTAGCAAAATGGAAGATGCACACGCCTTATGACACAGCAATTCATTCCACTTCTCCTGCTTTTACCCTAGCGAATCTCTGGGAAGTGTCTGAGAGATACAACGATATTTACTTGTAACAGTGTGAGCAACAGTGTAAAAATACTCTGTCCCTCAGTAGATAAATACTGTTGTACATTTCAGGTTAATGAATTAGATCTGTATGTATCAACTTAGAGAAATCTCACAAACATGAGTGAAAAAGGATACAAGCAGTATAAACAGAGTTGTATAAATTTTAATAACATTGTTTACAGATTGATAGAGCTTTAGAATCCTAAGGAGAGAAACAGCAGACGGTGGGGGATCCAAGGCCCCTCTGGAAGAGGCAGAGGCAGGCACAGGAGTGGAAACTGAAACGGCACCACAGAGAGGGAACCACCCATCCCGAACCCAGATGAGCCTGAGACTTGGGGTCCCAGGTCTGTAGAAGAGGAGGAGAAGGCTTGAGTTTAAAAAATGAGAGGATTAGTTAAAAGTAGTGGGTTGGAGCCCTCCATCTCCTACACTAGGGTGGGCATATAAACACTAACAGCCACGAAAGGACTCAGGGTTTACCTCCCACACAGCCTTTCTCAGGCAGCTCCTGGGATGCATGCTGAGAAGATGCCAGGTGTAGGCTGCACCTGCCACCCCAATACCCAGGAAGCACAACACACACCTCAATGTGCCTCACTTGCATTCAGCGGCCACTCCCCACTGTCCCCCTTTATATGAATCACAGGAAAGTGTCCATTTTCCACTTTCCAATCTACAAAAATCACTGTTTCATATAGTTCAACATATTTCTAATACTTTTCTTGTGCCAGACCATTAGGCAGCAGACCTGTAATTCTCCTCCTCTAAATATTTATTTCAAGTCCTTATCTCCCAGGATGGGATATTCTACACAATCACAACACATTACCACACTTAAAAAAAACAAAAACAAAATCACCCAACAGACACCCAAGGCGCCTCTGAAATGTGATCTCCCTTCACTTCTCAATCCAACCACCAAGGGCAATACAAAAATATCCTTTACCCCTAAAATGAGTGCAACTTCCTCTTCCAACTCCCAGGCCCAGTGGTTAGGGAAAGAAAAGAACGAACTCGTCTACAAGAGGGACCTCAGCCCAAACTGCTGAATCAGCACCACACGGGCGGCTTCAACCCGGAGCCAAAGGGCTTCCACCCCTCGCCGCCCGACCAGTCTGGAGACAGGGCTGTCCTGAGCCAGGGCTCTGTCTGGCCTGTGTCACCACCTGGGCCCGAGGGATCTGCACCCTTCCACCAGGCAGTACCCCCAGCTCTGGGACAAATGACCCTAAAAGAGTGGAAGCCATTTTTCTCCAGGGCACCTTCAGCTCTCCTTTGGGAAAGCTACACAGGGTGGGCGGCCCGGCCCCTTTCCCTGTGAAACTCACGGGTTCTAGGTCACCATCATCACCAGAGCCAACAGGAAGCAATCCTGAGAGGACATCATGGAAGCAAAGGACAGCAGCCTTTAGCAAGCCAGCAAACAGCCTTCCAGGCCTCCTCACCGTATCTTTGGAATCCAGGGATTCATCAGGATGAGCGGCCTCAGCTGCGCGCTCCTCTGGTGGGCGGCACCTGGGGTCAGTTTTTCCAGGATACCAAAAGGTGCTAGGTCTCCCTTTGAACCCCCTCCCCCTTCTCCTGCAGGTGTGGGGGTCTCCACCCGGGCAGGTGGAGTAAATGTGAGGCCAGGCCTATAATCCTTTTCCCTGCTGCAGCCTGTCGCCTCCGTGGTGCCTGGGGAAGGGGCTGACCTACGCCCACTAAGAAGCCAAGTGCAATTCACTTCCCCCTGGCCCACCAGGCCGGCTCAGCCACCCGCCCCACACAATGGGGCCTCCAGGGCCACTAACTGAGCGGGGTGGCACTGCCCCAGGGACTCACCTTGCTTCTCGCTCCCACAGAAGGGCCGGTGCGGGGAGCGGCCTCCCCCACTTCCAGGGAGGAGCACTGGGCAAGCCCCATCCAGTGTCCTACTATGCGCTCTGCCTAGCGTCTCTTCCTGTTTCTGGATTTAACTCTTCCCGCGGTTCCACCCCACCCCATGTTCCTGTTTTCAACAGGACCTGCCTTCTGGGGTCCCAGGAAGTGTGTGGGGTTATGTGCAGAAAGTTGCCCAGACAAACCCTTTGGCGTAAGAAAAAAACCCAAAACAGATGCCGTGGGGCGCCGAGGCCGAGCGGCTGGGAGCGAGATGTGAGCCCCAGATCGCGGGGCCGGGCCTGAATTCCTCGCAGGCCCCTCCGTCGGGGCTCCCCGGCCAAGTCCCCGGGCCTAGGCACCGCCGCCCAGGCCGGGGTCACCAGCACAGCCCCGGGGGAGGGCGCCCGGGAGTTGGTTGTTTTTTGCTTTTCTCATCACGGCGACTCTAAGGAGCGCGCGCCCTGCGACGCTGGCTCGCCGGGCAGGGACAGGCCCGAGGGTCCCCCGCTCCCCTCCGGCCGCGACCCCCGCCCCAGCCAGCTCCCAGGGACGCCGCGGGACTGCGCCCGGGCCCGGCCGGAGACGCCGAGGGGCCCGTCCCGGGGCCGGCGCCCAGGCCGCTCCCCACCCGCGGCCAAGGTCACTTCCGTCGCGCTGGCGCTGCGCCCCCGCCCCGGCTCGCCGCCCGCCCGAACTCACCGAGCGCAGCCGCGAGACCCGGGCCTGCAGCCTCCGAGCGCGCCGCGGGTGCCGGTGCGGTGCCGGAGCCCCAGCAGCAGCGGCGGCCTCCGAGCCCCGCCGGCCCTATTTACCCGCGGCCCCGCCCGGCCCGCCGGCTGCCCACGTGACCGCGCGCCCGCGCGCCCCCGCCCAGCGCCTCGCGCCTCCCGCCTCCCGCCTCCCACCGCGCGCGCCCCCGCCCCTCTCCCGGTGGGCCCCGCGAACCCCCTCCCCGCCCGCACCCCCGGCCCCGCAGCCCCGGCCCCCCGGCCCCGGCCCGGGCTCCCGGCCAGCCCGCTGCGCAGACGGGAGGCCGGCGCGCGCCTGCCGGGGAAGAGGGGCTCCTCCGGGGAGGGCAAAGCCCGCGGATTGGGGTCGGAGGGGTGGGGGAGTCGCTCAGGGTGGCCCCGAGGGCCTCCACTCAGCCCAGAGAAACCCCGGGACGCAGCGCCCCATCCCTGCCGCGGGGAGGGGCTCGCCGTCGCGTCCCAACCTTTCAGGGACCGTGGCTGGGGCTGGGGTATGAGCTTTCGGCCCCACAGAGTAGCCTTTGAAGGCTCTTTTGGCGGTAGCATTCTTGGGAACGTTTGCAGCTCCGCAGCATTGATAAAAACGGGTAATTATGACCACTAAGCACCCATCTAGGGGCTGCATCGGAATTTCTGTAGAGGAGGAGAAAGACTTTAGGGGCAGGAATCTGGCAGAGCGGTGCCAGGGACCTGTTCGCTAGTGGACGCGCAGCGAGCAGTTTTTATAGTACTTCTAGTTTCTCTGGGGGAGTCCCTAGAGAGGCTGCCGGAGCTGGTGGGGTGGCTCAAGACTCCCCACTCCAAACACCCCGAGCCTCTCTAACCTTTCACCTTGCAAAGCGGGTACGGCCCTGGCAGACTCCGAGCACCCCTGGCTCTGTGCTGCAGCCCGTGGCTGCCTGGAGCCCGCCAGGGCCCATCAGGGAGCTGTTTGGACACACGAAACCCCAGCCTGGACGGTACCAAATTAAGGATGAGTGGAAGGGGGAAAAAAGTCTCTGGAGTCCAAACATGGTTACTAAGCCCCAATTGAGTGGGACACCCAAGGAACTTATGACCCCAGTGGAGAAGGCGGCTCTGGGTCAAGGTGGTCCCAACGGCCTGCTTACCCCGATTCTATCCTGAGAGCCAGGGACTCTGGCCCGCACATCAGCGCTTAGATGTGCCATCTTCCATGCGGACAGCACATCATGTTAGTACTCCGTAAAGAGCTCATACGCTGGCACCAATGGGGAGGGCACAGATAGAACCATGATACATAACTCTCTCTCCCTCTCACCTCTCTCATCCTTACAGCATGATGGGGGTGTGCTGAGTGCTTCACAAGCATTATTTCAATTTTAGGGCATTTGGGATCAGTGTCGTTATAGAGGTAAAAATGGCTTTTGAAATAAAACAAAAGAAAAACAAATTACTACTCCTACCAGAGTAGAAATGGACCCTTCCTGGGGCATCCAGGAAAGCTTCGTGGAGAAAGTAACACACCATGTATTTCCTTGTTTGTTTCCCTTCCTGCCCTCACTAGATCTTAAGCCCCATAAGGGCAAGAATGTCTGCCCGTGTCGCTCCCGCTGTACCCCAGCGCACAGTGCCTGGCACACGGTGGAAGATGAACACATATGCACTGAGTGAACGCATGAAGGAATGAAACAGGCCTTGAGGGTTGAGTAGAATTTTGGCTTAACCTGCTAGGTTTTGGGCTCAGGGGCTTGGGGAATTACCTCTCAGAACGTACAGAGGGGCCTTGACCTGTATGTGTAAAAGCTTTCTGCCAGTTGAACATCTGGAAAAAAGGCCTACGTTTACACCTAAAGAAATGAAAGCATATGTCCTCACAAAAACTTCTACCAAATGTTCACAGCATTGTTTGCAATAGCCAAAAGGTGGAAATAACCCTGATGTCTGTTGGCTGATGCATGAATAAACAAAAAGTCATATATCCACAAATGGAATATTATTCAGCTATAAAAAGGAACGAAGTACTGACACAGGCTACAACATAGACAAACCTTGGAAACATTGTGCTGAGTAAAATAAGTCAGCCCCAAAGGGCCAGGTATCGTACGAGTCCATTTACAGGAAACATTGAGAATAGGCGGATAGTGAGTAGTTTAGTGATTGTCTCAGGCTGACGGGTAGAGACGGGAGGTCTGGCAGGTGGTAGCTAAACAGTGTGGGGTTTCTTTGGGGGGGTAGTAAGAATGTTCCAGAATTGTGGTGATGGTTGCACAACCCTGTGAATAACTAAAAACTATGGAATTGTACACTTTAAATGTGTGAATGTTATAGTATGTCAGTTATAGCTCAGTAAAGCTGTTACAGAAACAAAAGTCGATTAGGGAAGTACTGGAAAAAGACAGAAGTAGAAACAATCCTTCCTCATCTTACCCTTGTAAATCTGGTTGCTTTTGACCTCTTCTGACAGTTTCTAAATCTGAAGAAGTGAGACCGTACAGTGAAATGATTTTTATTTATTTATTTGAAACAGGGTGTCACTCTGTCGCCTGGGCCAGTGTGCAGTGGTGTCATCGTAGCTCACAGCAACCTCAAATGCCTGGTCTCAAGCAATCCTCCTGCCTCAGCCTCCCGAGTAGCTGGGACTACAGGTGCATGTATGGCTAATTTTTAATTTTTTTGTAGAGACGGGATCTCGTTATATTGCTCAGGCTGGTCTCAAACTCCTGGGCTCAAGTGATCCTCCCATCTCAGCCTCCCAAAGTGCCAGGATTACAGGCATGAGCCACCATGCATGGATGGTGGAATGGTTTTTAGTTGATGGTCTCTGTTGATATTCAGTGGATTCTTTGGTAGTTGCCAGTGGAGTCTGATGATTTGGGCTTTGGCCTGTTCTTTCTCCCAGATAAGGACTACAGGGTGGCTCCTGAATCCTCTTCCCTCCCAATTAGTGCTAAACCCATTAGTACAAATTTGCCTTCAGGCCTAGGGTTCAAGATCTTTTAAGATCAGACCAACCTTCCCACACAAATCTGTTTAAAATGACAGCAACAGGACAAAAAAAGGGCAAGGGCCCCAGGGAACATGGAAATGTTTTCACCACCACATTGTCAAGAATATGACAATATCTAACACAGTGGAACAAGTCAGCTTTCTTTTTAGCAATCTATTTGGCCAAAGACAGGAGGGAAGAAGAATAAAAAAGAATAACTATTGATCACCTGTGATAAGACTCTGTTATGTGACACATCTTTTAAAGAAAATTCTCATCAGCCGTGTAACATGAGAAAGCGCACTTTTTAAAGAAAAAGGGACCCAGAGAAGTCCTAATAAATGCTAGGTTAACACAGTTTATCAGTGACAGCAGGCACTTACAACACGACCCAGTGAATCCAAAGCCCATCTCTCTGCTGCTTCATCTGGCAGTGGGAGCGGCCACATCTCACAAATGCTGTGAGCCAGAATCTGCCATGGGATTTTAGGAAGGCACAGAGATTGAGTTTTTTCTGGCCAAGGTATTTGTCCTCGGGAGATTGCTGTTAAATGCAAATCTGTGGCCTGGAGAAGGAGCACAGGGTCCCACTGGCACACTTTCTACTAAGAATTACTCTCTTTCCCTACGCTTGGTCCCTGCAGCTTGCCAAGAGTCCCTGTGCAGGGGACCTTCCTTCCCTGCGTGTTTCGGTCCTAAGACTGCTGGGAAGATGCTCCCATTGCCGCCAGGCGCACGTGATTTCGTGTTTTGTCTCACCAATGGCGTCTTGACACAGTGGGTGCAGTGTAAGCCGAGGCTGCCTTGTTGAGAATACAGCCTTGGTGAGGATTCTCACGTCTCGTGGTGGGTGAGACAGAGTATCCTGTCACCCCTCCAGCTCCCAGTCTGTGACTCTATAGTCCCTCCCCCAGCCCAGTGCCAATCTTGTCCACGAGGAAGTGGACAAAGCTTGGAACCTGCCCTGTAGAGCTGTGTGACTTCAGTGAAGTGACTTAACCCCTCTGTTCTTCAGATTCGTTATCTGGCTAGTGAGGATGGTTGTATCTACCTCGTAGGTTGTGTTTAATTCACACGTAAGCGTTAAATTGATGGGACCCCATTCATTTCATTTCCTCCTGGATCCCAAATCCCAGCACTGAACGCAATCCCTCAAGTAAACCTGGGTGCTCCCCAGGGACAGAATTGGCTCCCACGGGGCCCACAGCCCATCTGGGGGATATTAGTTAAGCCAACTGGGACTATGCTTGGGGTTTGAGTTTCCACCACCACCTGTTGGACCCATAAGTTACCTTCGCTCAGAAGGCTGGAGCAGCAAAGACGTTTTAAAGGTCCCTATGAAGACATCATCTTCCTTGAGGCCTTTTATGAGCCTGACGGTTGATCTCCTGAGACCTCTGCCAGGTGGGAGGAATCTATCTTTGGAGGAGGATGTCCCCTCCCTTGTCTCACTCCCTGTGTCATCCAAACCCGCATGGCCAGAAACATCAGATTCTACCTTGAACCAGAGTCTCCTGACTTCCTGTGGGGCTCTGGGCAAAGCTGGCAACACTGCCTGGCACAGGGTCTCCCTTCTTGACACTCTTGTTTCGCTAGCCCCAGCCACGATGAGAAAAAAAAATATGGAGCCAGAAAAACCTGGGTTTGGATCCTAGTCCTAGATCACAGTTACCTACTTCCCTTCTCTGAGCCTCTAGACAGGTTGTTGTGAGCATTACATTTAAATCGGAGTCTGTGTGATGCACAAACCACGTGCCCACAGATACAGCATGTCATGGGACAAAGCCCCTTCCATTCTCTAATGCCTCCGACCAGATTTACTGAAAGTTCTGGTCTTAACAAGAAACACCAATGTCAGCAAGGGTGTGGAGCAATGGGGTTTCTTAAATATTGCTGGTGGAAAATGAAAGGGTACAGCCACTTCATTTTTAAAAACATTCTGGAAGTTTTCTTTAAAAAAAAAAACACATAAAACTAAATATGCCATGACCCAGCAATTTCATTTTTATTTATTTACTCAAGAAAAATGACAATATATGGCCATAAAAAAGACTTGTACAAGAATGTTCAATAGCAGCTTTCTTCATAATAGCCAAAAACTGGAAACAGACCAGGTGCTCATCTAGCCGTGGTATATTTATATTTATATTTGCCAAGCACAACAGTGGGTCAACTTACCGTTACACAGAATCACACGGATCAGTCTCAAAAACATTACGCTGAGTGAAAGAAACCTTACATAAAAGGGTGCATACCATATGATTCCTTTTAGAGCTCTAGAATAGGCAAAACTCATCTGTGGTGGAACAAATATCGTAAGAGCTGTTGTCTCTGGGTATGGTGGGGGTGAGAATTGACTGGGAAGAACCCAAGAGAACTTTCCATTATGTTCTATATCTTGACAGGGCCGTGGGTTACACAGGCTTGGGTACTTGCCAACCCTCGGGGAACACACACTTCAGATCTGTGCATCTTGTCATTGCAGACACATTTTACATAAAAAGAAATCACCGCAAGCAAACACTGGACCCGGGTAAATGATATGGATGCTGAGAGGGAAGGTTCAGGTGCCTGCAATTTACCTGTGGCCGCCACCCACAGCCGTTTGTGCTGAACCCCAGCCGCGGACTCCTCACCATGGAAAAGTCGGGTTTATTCACTCAGCATCCTCCACGTAGAATAAATGCATTACCTCACTCAGTTTTTCAAGTAGTTTCCCTTGAAACTTTAAATAAAATATTCAAATCTCTATTTCTCGTTTTCACAACTTTGGACAATTTGGCCCTGAAGAACTTCTAAAAATGGATCCCCAGGCAGGCCTGGGAGTCTGCATTTTTAAAAAGTCCCTCTTCGGGTGATTCTCACGTCTGTCCAGGGCTGGGAATTGCTATTCTGAAGCGGCGTGTGGGGTGATGCGCTCAGGAGTTGAGGCTCTGGTTGGAGAGGACCCTCCCAGGCTCCCGGCTGGGCTGCCTGCAGCGCCTGGTCCTGAATCCAGAGCTGGGTTCTTTGCCCAAAGGCAGCAGGGGCCTCGTTCTGTAGACACAGTTGCTTTTGGGGGGCCGGTGTGGGGCCAGAGCCTCCGGGCCGTGGAGAGGAGAAGCAGTGCCGATGCACTATTTGGGCCATCTCGAGGCCCTGCAGAGTCACCTCCTGCTCACCCAGAGGGGGGCCCTGGCAGTGAGTCCATGTCCAAGGAACCCCTGTTTCCAGTGGCTACAAAGTGACTGAATGAGGTTTGCTTTTTGTGCAAGAAAAACAGTAACAGTTGAGTAGCCCCAGGAAGGCTTGACGCTCTGGCTTTGCTCCCAGAGGATGTGTGTGTCACGGGGTGCACATCCACTATCTTGGGTGACTGATGAAGATGCCAGCGGTGGTGACATAGGAACTCCCTGGGAGGCCCCAAGCGGTCACGTCATCCCTTCTCCGCATCGGGTGGACAGTGCGATCTACTGGAATGACCAGGACTGGAGTTTAAAATTCCCTTCATGTCGACATCATTCTTTGTTGATACCATCGAAGCCAAGATGCCATCAGGGAAAGGAGGAGGGAGAGCAGCCAGCACGTACCAGCACCTGTGCTGCTCCGCCTCAGTGAGTCCTCCCCATCGTGGGGTGCGGTGGCTTCTGTTACCCCCACTGTGAATCGGCTCCGACCGTTCCGCAACACCTTCCAGTCCGAGGAACCCCGTGGGTTAGAGGCTGGGGGTGTGGACCGGCGTTCTCATGACCCTGGTGTGTGCCCCTGCCATACCTGTGCATAGCAACTTGGACACTTCGTCTAAGGCGGGTCTGGGGAGCAGTTTTTCTAGGAAATGCTGCATGTGGACAGCTGCTCACTGCGGAGTACAGAGGGGGCAGCTGCTCCGGAAGCAGAACCGTGCAGCAAGGCTCTGCCCCACCCCAGGCTAGTTAGCTGGCGCTGCTTAACAAAGCTCCGCAGGCTGGGCGGCTTCGAAGACAGACAGTTGCTGTCTCACAGCTCCGGACACTGGAAGTCCAAGATCAAGGTGTCGGCAGGGTTGGTTTCTCCTGAGGCCTCTGTCCTTGGCTTTTAGACACTGTGTCCTCACACGGTCATCCCTCTGTGTGTGTCTGTGTCCTATCTTCAGTCCTTAGAAGGACACCAGTTGATTAGATTAGAGCCCACCCTAATGACCCACTTTAATTCCCTTTTTAAAGACCCTGCCTCTAAAGACAGTCACGTTCTGAGGTCCTGGGGTTAGGGCTTCAACATACGAAGTTTGGAGGGGTGGGGAACAATTCAGCCCGTAATATTGTGCCGGCAGAGAGGGCTGCTTTGGATCTTTCCAGAACAGGCAGGCTGTTTGGAGACCCTGGAGGAAAAACTGGCTGGAGACATTTTTACATCAACAGGGTAGTGCTGTGTCTCAACAGGGTGGTGCGCACAAAACAGCGAAGGGGCAAAGGCTGATCAGTACTTAATAATCGTGAGCTGAGAATCTGTCATGTGACAGGCACGACACGGGGAACTGAAAGTTAGAGGGGAACTGTGCTATAAACTGCATATGATTAGGTGGCATGTCTGTTAGTAATGAAAGTAAATTTCCTTGAAGATAAGTGCAATAGCAAGCAATCTTTCCTATATTCATTAAAAATATCTTTGTGTTGTTTCCTAATGCTATAATTAGAGATAGCATTCATTCAGATTTTTATATTACCATCCAATATCTTCATTGGTTTTACATAGAATACTGGTCTAGCTACCTTCCTGACACTTAATGTCTAATTTTATACCGTTAAGCCATCCTAAATGGTAGTACTTGCTGCTTTTGGCTTTAGTCAAAAGAGGGATCAATAGTTCCCGTTAAGGACTCTTTTTTTTTTTTTTTTTTTTTGAGACAGAGTTTTACTCTGTCACCTTGGGTAGATAGCAATGGCATCATCATAGCTCACTGCAACCTCCTACTCCTGGGTTCAAGTGATGCTCTCACCTTGGTCCCCCAAAGTGCTGGGATTACAGGCTTGAGCCACTTCACCCAGTCAATTAATTTCTTATTCAAGTTGGAGACCATGAGGGTTGGTTAGGGGGCAGATGCTCTGAGGGACTTGGGCTGCTTCATGAGTCCTTCTTGCACTGCCATGTCCTACGCGTGGACTCCAAGGTCCCTGCTCAAGGGAAGGGAGAGAGAACGGGGAAAAGTCTCATGTCTTCAAAACCGCCCTAGCCTGCTAGCGGTATATATGTTCCATTGATGAAAACTGTCTGGATGTCACAGAGTTGGTTTACTATGTGCCCAGGAAAAGGACATGGTTTTGGTGAGCTCTAGCTGGTCTCAGCCACGGCTTCCCGATCTGGTCCCACCACGTGGTGCCTTGTGTAAGTTCATTGACTTCTCTGCGTCCTTCTCCCTCTTCTGCAGAATGGTAGTGACAATGGGGCTGGCCTCCTGCGGCTGTTGTGAGATTAAGAAAGTTAACACACATAAGGGACTCAGTGGCCAGCCCAGAGCTAACTCGGTAAACATTAGCTGCCATCGCTCCGTTCCAGATCACGGCACTGAAAACACATGGGATTGCCTTCACATTGCCATTTACAATGCATTCTCATCTTCATAAACTTTTCTGCTTGGAGCTTCTTAGCAACCTGTGGGGTAGACATTTCACAGATGAGAACACCGAAGAGAGGCTGGGAGACTTGCCAAAGTCACAGGACACTTCTGTGGCTCAACCTCCTGACTCAGCCCAGCACTTTTCTTGCCTCTTTGCTGAGATCACAGTCACCACCTTCGGCACAATGTCATCCCCGGGCTCACCCCAAGGCTGCTGAGAAGCTTGCAAAGAAGGTCTGAGAAATAGAGAAGAATTGAAGTGTCTACTTTGGGTCCCATACCTTGGGATTTCATGGAATGTTTCAGAGCATTTTTGTCCTAGATACTAAATTTCCCCTAGGGACAGATATATTGACTTAGCTGTTGGTGAAAAACAGCTCTGTGCTGTCAGCAGTGAGTGCCCACCGGCTACTTGGCAAAGCTCAGCTTCTGTGGCTAAGGTGGGGTGACAGTTGGGAAGTCCCCCAGGGCAGCGTTCCTCAGTCATCCTTGGTCTAGCCCATGATCCGAATGGGAGTGTTTCATGAGCACAGGCCAGCAGGAGGAGTTTCCCCATAAGATTCCTTTCACTGTGGGAAGGTAGAGAGAAAACTGGTCCCATTTCAATGCATCATCACTGCTCTGGCTCATTTAGATGTCAGTGAGATTGGCAATGGAGAATGGTCCGCAGATTTCAAAAACACTGGCATGTTTGCTGCAGATAGCCAATAAATAATTTTCAAAGATTTACTGGTCTTTGGCTGGGTGCAGTGGCTCACACTTGTAATCTTAGCACTTTGGGAGGCCAAGGCAAGAGGGTGGCTTGAAGCCAGGAGCTTGAGACCAGCCTGAACAACATAGTGAGACGCCATCTCTACAAAAAATAGGAAAATTAGCCGGGCATGGTGGTGCCTACCTGTAGTCCCAGCTACTTGGGAGGCTGAGACAGGAGGATTGCTTGAGCCCAGGAGTTTGATGTGAGCTATGATGACGCCACTGCACTTCAGCCTGGGCAACCAAAGTAAGACTTTGTCTCAAAAAAAAAAAAATCACTGATCTTTGAAGAATTGTTTTTATTATTTGTAAATTCTGCTGTTGGCTTAAGGATGTCTTTAGATTTTAGAAATCCATGTTGACACATGAACCCATTTGCTTTCCCAGATGTTTACCTGCCCAGGGTGTCCAGCCTTGTTTGTTTGTCCAGGGCAGGTGTAGGTGAGAGGACATAATTGACGTGTGTCTGTGATGGGACACACGAAGCATTTTTTTGTTGTTAGCCATCTGGTTTGTGTGTGTGGAGGGAGGTGGTGGATCAGTCATCAGCGAGCACGTGGGAAGTCGGGGAGTTTTGCAACAAGAGCTGGGAAGGGCTTGAACATTCCGTGGGGGCAGGGCACATCCTTAATCTCAGCTCAGTGTACTCAATGGCAGCTTGGGTTTACGGCCTTTCAACCAGAAGTACCCTTCAGAGCTGGAACGGGGGCTTCACGGAAGGTGGGGTTTGCAGAGTGAACCCTCCGAAGAGTGCAGCCTGCTGCCAACAGCAGGAGGCGGCTGCGGAGGCGGGTGCTGCAGGACTGGCCTGTCGTCAGAGCCTCTGGTAGCACGGGCCAGACGGGGGAGGGAGGAGGCTGAGCCTGCCGGCGCCTTCCTGATGAGTCAGCGCAAGTCCAGGGCAGGAAGGGAATCAGGGTCTGTGCTGGACTCAGGTCTAAGATGAACCCGAGTTAATCAAGGCAAAAATATCTGGGCTCTGTTAACGTACCCCTTTTATTCTTTTCTATTTCCTTGCTTGGCTTTTAGATTTTCAGCTGGGGCCTCTCCTCTCTTTAGATCTAGGAGAAATGGACAGAAACCTCCCATTTGCCTGGCCTCAGTTGTTGAAAGCTGTCCCTAGGTGTTTGCAAACCTCCAGGTGAAGAGGAAGGGCTGGGCGGGGCGGTGGGAGGCTGGGATTCCTCTCCTGCCTGGAGCACTCTTGCCACACGTTCTGCCAGCCGAACATGCTTTGATCCAGCTGTAAAAACTCAGCCTCTTGCCCGATGTCCACACACGTCAGAATCACGGGGAGCCGAGTAGGCCTTCCTGGAGGCTGGAGGTGGACACCGGGGCTGGGAGAGCTCTGCCCAGCTGCACCCAGCACGCGGGCGGCTCTTTAGAACATGTCATTCCGTGACTGCGCTGGGTGGGGTTTCCTCTGGTCCTGACCTCTCTGTCTTTCTGGTGCTTTCTCTTCCCCATTCTCAGATGTCTCCCCTTCCTTTTCGTGGGAAAACAACCCACTTCTTCCCTGTCCCCGACAGGACGGCCTCCCCCGTTCTGTCGGGCACAGTCCTCCCCGACTCTCATACCATGAGTTCTCATCTGCCCAATCTGGTTTCGCGAGGCTAGCGACGTTTCCCGCACCAGTTCCTAGTCTGAGACTGTACTCTGTCTTTTAATTTCACTTCTCTAGAACAGTCTTTTCAGGAGGTGCCAACACTGCTCAGCCCGACCAAGAGGTTAGGGCAGGACTGCAGGTGGGGTCGTGCGTGCCTACGGAACCGACATTGCGCCAGCCTGCCTGGTTCCCGGCGTGCCCACGAGCTCTCCCAGGACAGTGACTGTGTTTGAAGGACGTACCCACCTTGAGAGCAGATGTGACCTAAAATTTTCATCCTAAAAATGCACGTGGAATTTGACTTACACCCCATGATATATGCATGTCTGTATGAATGTAAAAACAGTGTCCTTCTCTAGGCTTGCAGTGTTTGTAGCTGTGTGCCAGGCACTGTACGAGGCAGTGCCCGACTGGAGTGGAACTCAGGCTCCAGGTGGGGAGGCAGACGTTGATCAGCCGGCCCAGCCTGCCGCCGTGGTGTTCATCTTGGGGCTGTAGACCTTCGGGGGTCTGGTAAACTGAATTATCAAGTGCTGTCTCATTCTTTTCCTAGGGCTTTCCATAGCCGTTCCTACATTTGGCTCACAGGAGCACTTAGTGGACGTCGGCTGGAAGATCGATACAGGGACACATGCATGATTTATAAAGTTCGACTCTGAGTCCCATCTGGAAGCCTGGTACAGCTGCTCTGAGTCACAGCGGAATCCAGGGAACAGACGCACAAAGACTGGAGCTTCCGTGGTCTTCAGAGCCGGTACAGCTCACCCCTCACAGAGAGTTGTGGGGACTGAGCTCAGAGAAGTAGCATGGACACCAGCTCACCTGAGCTAGAACGCCGTGGCCCTGAGCCCCCTACCCCCCTGCCTGTCCAGAGGCACAGACAGATGAGCGACATCACCTCTCAGTAGAGATGTCAACAAACTTGACCTGGGCACTCACCCAGGGGGTCCACCCTCACACCATGGTCACAGTGCTGACGCAGCTTCCCCAGGCCCCTGCTGCCTGCTGGAGGGTGGTCATGGGCGTGGGGCACAGGCACGGTGGGGTGCTAGGGACTGGTGATGGCTTGGCAGGATTGTGCTCTCCCTGAGTCATCTTCGGCCCGTTCCTGCTGGGCACTTGTTTTAACTGGATGGAGGACATCCCTGCAGTGCCCCTGGCTCCTGAAGAGGCTTCCGTGGCCTCCTGGGGGTCTCCGTGGGGGTCTCTGGGAGCAGCTGCCTGAGCTGTGCAGGTCCGTCTCTGGCGCCCTGTGATTTCTCCCGGGGTGCGGCAGGGTGGTGCAGGGGAGAGGGGCCGTGGGGCCAGCACAGGTGGGCTCGAATCCAGGGCCATCAACCCTTTGGTCCCTCCTCGGACAACTCTCTCCGATGTCCCAGCCTCAGTTTCATCCTCTGTGTCATCTGTGGCACAGGGATGATGTAAGTGGAGGTAAAGATTGGAAATAACACACATCACACCCTGGGCACGGTGCGTGGGAGAGCAGAGGGGCTAAGGCTAAGCTGCAGGTAATGGTCACTGTTGTAATCACCATCGTTAGGTGCCGGGCCCCACTCTCTGCCTCCGTGAGGAGAGGGTCTGCCTTCAGAGAACTCGAGAATGCCCCCCGCTAGCCCCGACTGCCTCCTGTCCGTGCCCTTGGACACGACACTCTGCGGCTCTAAAACTTAAGCCACAGATGGACTCAAGTGCTGAGGACTCACTGGAGTCCCCGTCTCTGACCAGAGGTCTCCAGGCCCACGTGACATTGCTGTGGGTGGTGCTCAGCCAGGCCAGCCTTAAGTGAGTGTCGCTCAGCCTCCCCGTGGTACTAGCAAGACATCCCTCCCATTGGGAGATCTGGTGATGGCTGGTCCAGGGCTGAATCACTTCTACAGCGTTTTCAGCGACACATTCATTTTACCAGGCAGCTCCATGCGGTAGAAAGAAGGTGGGTTTTGCACCAATACAAACCTGATTTCAAATCCTGGCTCTGGCATTCACTGTGAGAACTGAGACACATTAACTGACTTCCCTGGGCCTTGATTTCTCCTGCAAAATAGAGTAAACTAACTCAGGATAGTGACAAGGGTGAAATGAAATGTCCCAGGCGTGTTACTTGGCTCGGGCCGCAGACTGGGCAGCTTGTCTCTTAGTTCCGGCGGCTGGAAGTCCAATATCGGTGTGTCAGCAGGTTTCGTTTCTCCTGGGGCCTCTCTCCTTGGCTTGTAGATGGCTGCTTCTCCCTGTGTCCTCACGTGGTCACCCTCTGTGTGTCTGTGTCCCGATCTCCTCTTTTTGTAGGCACACCAGGCATATTGCATTAGGGCCTACACACGTGACCTTGGTGTATCTTAATCACCTATTTAAAGACCCCATCTCCAAATACAGTCACATTCTGAGGGACTGGGGGTTAGTGCTTCAACACTTGAGTTTGACGGGGGGACACCACTCAGCCCGTACCCCCACACTGAGCTTCCACTGCGTAGCGGCCCCCACAGTGCTCGTTACCTTGAGCTCCTGGAACTTCTTCCCTCCTGACTCTGGAGTGTGTCCTTGGTTTGGGAGTTGGTAATTCCTCCAGAGGGAGAAGGCAGGAGATAGTGGTATTTTTCAGAGTTTCATAGTACAAGCTCACTACTGTCAGGAAAAGAAAAACAGGAAATGCCTGTTAGCGTTGCTCTATATGCAGGGTCTGCCCTCAGATACTTTTTCTGGGCTAGGAGTTCTGAGAAATTGTTTGCTGTTCTGGAATAATGCAGAAATGTGTTGCCACCAGGTGGGGGGAACGGGGACAGCCATCCCCACAAAGATCCAGGTGTGGCTTTTTTAGGAAGCAATAAGATCATCGACACTAAAAAGAAAAGGGTCTTTTTGCTCAAATCTCTAACATTCAGACTTGTCATTACATCACTCGACTTCTCCCCTCCCCACATTCGGGTGGGATAATGAGGTCATCCCTTTTATTATTATGAATAATAATATTGGTTTACTTATAAAAATGTTGGCTCGCTGTGGCAAGTCTAATGTAGCAAAGGCCCCGTCCTAAGTATTTTATAGATTTCTAAAAGCCTCATCTGTGGTTTGAGCTGCAAAGAGGATGGCAGGAATTCCTTTTTCTTTCCAGAATGGTCCCGGTCTCTTCTGTGAGCCCAAGGGCAGGCCAGTCTCTTGCTGTGGTCACTGAAGCCAATTCTTATCTCTCGGTACAAAACAAAAAGGACTCTGGAATTTTCAGACAGATTTTAAAATAAATATATCTTTTGCATACACATAACAAGTAAACATAAATGGTATCATGGCTGACATGTCCTTTCCATACACGATGTCATTTAGTCCTCACAGCAACCCTTTAAGACCTCTTAACAGATGAGGAAACTGAGGCACAGGGAGTGAGGTAACCTGCCCAAGGCCCCAGAGCTGGTCAGCAGTGAGGTCAGCACACAGACTCAGCTTGTTGGCTGGGATTTAGCAAATCCGGCCAAAGCAGGAACGGGGAGACCCAGGTCCCCTCACGAGCCCGGTGCTGGGACAAGAAGGGGTGGGGCAGAAAGTGAGCTCCAGAGGCTGTCCCCAAGGAGCTGGAATTCTAGTCGGGGGACGCTGGATGAGTTAGTGCTTGAACACACACATGCATGCACACATGTACACATGCACACGCATGCACATGCACGCACAGGCGCTCACCAATGCTACGTTAGGGAGGGAGAGGAGAGAGATTGGAACTCCAACTGGGAGAATCAGGAAGGCTTTACCAAAGTGACCTCTGAGTTAGATGGAAAGACAGAGGAATTTCTGTCTCTGAAGCTTCTGACCATAGAACCTGGCCTGGAAGAGCGCTAGATGTGGCCAGGGAGGTTTAGCACCGGGAAGGAATGCCAGCCACAGTAGATGTGGTGTGGTGTTCTTGTTTGAAGATCATTGTCTCATAGCCACGCCTTTGACTTTGTTTTTGCTGCTCCCTGCACTTCAAATGCCCTCTCCTCACTCCGTTCTGCCTGGGCACTTGGCTGAGAATAAATGCATCTGCCCCCCGCAGCGATATTGATCTCGGAGGTGGGACGTGAGTTCTCCCTCTCCCAAGCCTGCCAGAATTGATTCTCGGGGGTCACCTTGCCAGCAGCCTTCTTGGTCCTTGGGCATAAGTGCTGCTGCCCTGGAAAGCTCTGGGAGGGAGAGATGGCGCCCTGTGCATCTCTGCCTGGCTCGGGTCCAGTTCCTGGCCCTGCATGTGGGCATCTGAACACTCATCCCCACCTCCACCTCAGTCCTGGCCTTCCCCAGCACCCTCCTGCTAAATTAGTCCACGGAGCCCCTCGGCCAATCCCCCGATAGGCCCAAAATACCTTGGCACTCACTATGCAATAAATTTAGTATTCTCTGGGAAGCAGATGGAACCAGACTGGGACTATTGTCTGGTCTGGAGATGCCTAACCAAGATTTGTATTCCCCTGTCCCAGAAAACATGCCAGGCAGAGAAAGCAGGAGGCCTCATGCCTGCAGAACCCCTCGCACAAGCCCCCTGGGTCTACAAATTATGCTTGCTTTTTCCTGTTTCAATTAATCAGTTAAAAAATAAAAACCTAGCCCCTCGTTCCTGCAAATGAGGCAAGAGAAGTATGACAGGCTGTCTTCATGAGCCCCTTTCTGTACCAGAGGAAGGAAGAAAAGGAACTCAAAGCCGCTGTGTGGTGGCTCCCCCAGGGCTTGGCGGCAGGGGCCAGGCAGCCGGTCACACGTGCACCCTCGGCTAGGGCGGGCCGGTGGGAAGGACCCTGTGCAGCCGGGCGGTGAAGAGGCCCCTCAGCACGGGAGCTCCCCGTACTGCGTGGGATCACAGCATGCTGGACAAGGACCAGCAAGACTGCAAAAGCATTTTGTGTGGTCTCTGCTCTTGGTGTCCAGAACTTCCTCTTTGCCCTGACGGAAGCGTCAAGACCAGACCAAGTACAGCGGGACAGTCATGCCCTGACCCTGGAGGCTTCCGGGAGCCCCAGCTCCTCGGCCAGTACTGACGGGCAGGGGCAACTCCAGACCCGCAGCCTTCAGCGCCCTCAGATATTCGCTTTGCGCTCTCTGCTTTGAGGGTCACACACAGGGAGGTGTCAAACACATGTACTTTCTTCTGTGGTCTGCCCCCACAATCACCCCACGGCCTCCTCCCTTTTCTTCGTTCCTCCAGTAAAGCTGGAAGGGCTTCTTCCGCTGGCCGAAGCCTGTCCCCCCCTCCTCTCCCGGTCTGGGCCACACCTGCATCTTTCCTGCACCTCCGGGTTGCACCGAGTGGATGGACCAGCCTGGGCAACATAGGGAGAATGTGTCTCTAAAAAAAACCCGCAAAACCAAAACTTTGTTTCATGCACAAAATTATTTAAAATCTTGCATAAAATTACTTTCAGGCTATATATATAAGGCGTATTTGGGACATAAATGAATTTTGTGTTTAGAGTTGGATCCCATCCCAAGATATCTCATTATGCATTATACCAAAATCCAAAAACATCCAAAATCCCAAACACTTCTGGTCCCAAGCATTTCGGAAACGGATATTCAAACTGTAATAATAGCTAATCATTTATAATCAATAATAATGTCAATTTTGTTTTGAAAAAGAAAGTATCACACTACCCCAACAACTCTTCTCATTTCGTAGCTTTCCTGCAAGTTCTCGACCAGCTGAAGACATATTTTATGTCCTGGTCATGCGCATACCACCTGCACGCTGCTCAGAAACCTTTCCCTTTCTCTATATAATAGTTTTCATGACCCACTTTTTTTACTGATGGCAGAAGATTTTGTGCAGAAAGACCATAATTTTGTCATGCATTTATGATATTTTTAGTTTTTGTAAAAAAATATTGCCAATGTTGCAATAAATACTCATCTGGACGTTTAGTGAGCACTTGCAATGTTCCGGGCACTCTTCTAGGAGCTGGGACGCAGCCGTACACGGGGCAGGCAGAAATCTCCACTCCACGGAGCTCGAGCTGGTGGAAGGCAGACAATAAACAGAGACAAATAAACAATAATATGTTGTGTCAGATGATGATAAGCTATGGAGAGAATTAAAGCAGGGAAGGTGGGTGGGAGTACCGAGGGGGTGGAGGTGGTGGTTTGCAGTTTTGGACAGGGTGGGGTGGGGACGCGTGGAGGAGCTGAGCCATCCAGGTATTTTAGGGGGGTTTAGGATGAAGGTTTAACAAGTGCAAAAGCCCCAAATGCCTGGTGTGTCTGAAGAACAGTGAAGAGGCCTGCGTGCCTGAGTGGAGTGCCTGAGACCAGGGATGGCAGAAGACAGCTGGGAAAATACAAGGGAACAGAGCATGAGGGGCCTTTTAACAAAAATTGTGGTAAAATACACATAACATAAAATTTACCTTTTTCACTGTTTTTGAAGTATAAGTGGCATTAAGTACACTCCCCCTGTGGTGCAGCCATCTCTGCCATCCATCTCCAGAACTTTCTCATCCTCCCAGCTGAAACTTGCACCCATTGAACACCAGCTCCCAGTCCCCCAGCCCCCAGCCCCCCGACTCTACTTCCTGGGCTTTGGCTTTTACTTGAATATATATGGAGCCATGGGTGGGTTTTGAACAGAGAAGGGCTATGATTTGACTCAGGCTGTGTTTTTTTCTTTGCCATAAAACATTTCCCGTCATTGTCCTGCCGTAGGTTCTAAGAGCAGCCCTGGGTGCTGGGTAGAGCCGGCGGCAGGGAGGGGCGGAGGCAGGCTGGCTTCAGGAGGCTGCTGCCCTGGGCTAGGAGAGAAGGTGGTGACTGGGACCACGGAGGGTGCAGGGAGGTGGTGAGACGTGGGAATGCTCTGAAGGCAGAGCCAACAAGCCTTCCTGATGGATTGGACGTGGGCTGTGAGAGAATAAGAAAATTCAAGGATGATTCCAAGTTTTTTTTTTGGCCTGAGCAACAGGAAGAATAGAGCTGCCATAAACGTAGGAGGGGAAGACTTCAGAGAAGGAAGTTTTGTAAGGGGAAGACCAGGAGCTCAGTTTGGCACATGTCAAGAATAAGACGCCTTCCTAAACAGTCAAGCCCAGAGGAGGAACAGAGCTAAATGTGGAGCTTCCGGAGAGATGAACTAGAGATGCAGGTTTGCAACCAACCAGGGTGTAAGTGGCATTTAATGCCATGAGATGGAGAGTTCATCAATGTAGCGAGAACAGCTCAAGCCAAACCAAACCTCAAGCCCACACATCCTGGAAGCGAGCCCCAAATGCTCCAAGGTTAAAAAGTTGGCCATGCAAGGAGGAACCAGGAAACCGAGGAGGAGCAGTGAGGAAGGAGGACAGCCGGGAGGCGAGTGCCCAGGGCACGTGAGTGGGGCAGGTGCACCAGGAGCTCTTGCAGCTGGTGGGCTGTGCCTAGAGTGTCAGCAACCATCTGCAGGCCAGGGAGAGAGTCCTCAGGAGAAGCCACCTCTGCCAACACCTTGATCTTGGACTTCCGGCCTCCAGAACTGTGAGAAAATAAATGCCTGCTGTTGAGGCCACTCAGTCTGTATTTCATTATGATGGCCCGAGCCCACTAATGCTGGCCGGCATTTCTCAGACTCGAGGAAGGCTTTGAGACCCGACTCTAGAAAAATTTAAAAATTAGATTTTAAAAATTAAAAAAAAAATTAAAAATAAATAAATAAAAACCACCCCTGCCTAGGGAAAAAGAGGAACATGTGAGCTAAAATCCACATGGGATGGTAGAACTCAGAAGGATTTTCTCCCATGTTATTTTCCAAAACATTTTTAATGTGTTTACATTCACATCTATGGAAAAATATGATAGGAAAAACGGGACAAAAGAAATCCAGATTTCGAGGCAACATGTCAGAGAGCAAAACCTTTTGTTAACAGGGACTTTCAGGCACAATTTGGCGAAGTCACGGTGGTTGTTTTCTTTTCTCTGAAACTCAGTCTGCCTAGTTCCTGGCCTGCCTCAAGGCGTGATTTAAGAGGGTTGCTTGCTTAGCCCCAGCTGAGGCCCCACAAGCCAGTCCCCATCCCGGGAGGCCGTGAGGGCAGGTACGGATGGAGAAGGGAGCAGCTGCTGAACCGTGGCCATCACCCAGGGGGAGGGCAGGGACTGGGCAGCGCAGCAGAACTCCGCTGTTTCTTTAGAAGTCCTTACAAAAGATCTTTCATGTTTGCATTTTTGCTTCCTCTCTGAACCCCGGCCCTCACGATGACCTCAGCATCTCCTGACGTAGAATCACATGCCTTATCTACTTTGGAGTTTGAGCTTTTTGAAGCCCAGCTCTTTGGCAACAGAGGGCATGTGGGGCTGACGTCAGCAGCAGGGAACAGTCTTTCTGCAGTTTCCAGCCACGTCCACGTGACACCGATACCAAAACGGAGCCTGGCAGCCCCGACTTTAACCTCCAACAGAGGAAGCACATTCTCCTGGGACAGGCCCTCCAATGCTAACAGCAGCAGATGCTTAGTACTCTAGAGTCCACAGAGCGTCTCCAAAGACAGGCTTCCCCTGGCCCCCGCAGCAACCCCAAGCCCATCTGAGAAGATCTACCACCGAGAGGGAGAGTGTGGGGTGGGAGGTGCGGCTAGAGAAGAGAACAAGTATTTATTAAGCATCTTCCCTGGGCCTAACACTGTGCGAGCGGCTTTGTATATGTTTGATCCTTTCAACAAACTTGTGAGGCCACTGGTATTTTCATGCTCAGTTTTCTCTTTCAGAGGAGATCACTAAGGCTCCAGGAGTCACTGGAGGGGCAGGAACCGAAATGTGGCTCTTCTGTCCCCTGCTCAGTGCTTTTGCCCATCACTACTTACATCCGTTATCTTCTGCTGAGCAACAGTTTATGGCAAAGCTTCGTGGTTTAGTACAACAACAATGACCACTTAAGACCTCACAGTTTCTGTGGCTCAGGGATCCGGGAGCCACGTAGCTGGGCTGTTCTGGCTCAGGGTCCCTCAGGGACTCCGTCAAGACGGCTGTGGGGGGCTGCGGTTCACTGAAGGTGTGACTGAGGCTGGTGATCTGCGTCCCACGTGGCTCACTCACGTGGCTGGCAGGAGGCCTCGGTTTCTCTCCATCTGAGCTGCTTGCATGTCCTCATCACATGGCGCTGGCTTCCCCCAGAGTGAGTGACCTAAAGAGAGCAAGGCAGAAGCTGCAATGTCTTTTATGACCTTGTCTCAGAAGCCACATGGTCATCTCTGCAGTATCCCACTGGTTGCACAGGACAGCCCTGCGCCCTATGGGGAGTTGCTGCACGGGGGTGTGGAAACCAGGAGGCGGCATGACCGGGCTGTCCTGGGCCCTGGGGGGATCCTACCCATGTGGCCTAGCAATGTGGAATGTCAGTGTTGCTTGCTGAAAATGCTCAACACAGACATAGCATTTCATAGTGTTCGCTGGGTCCCAGGATCTGACAGCATGAAGCTTTTAGGTTTCTTTGATTTAATCATAAAAATCAGACTTAAGGATTTTTGTCCATCAATAATGCGAACATTGGAAAATATTAACATAACCGTAGATAGGATTTTGGTTTGGGGGTATGAGATGAATTAAAAATTTTAAGCATTCAGTGTATGTTAAAAAAGAGAACATTTCCCAGTATAGTCAAACTAACATCATCACACTTAAAAAACGAACAATTCCTTAATATCATCTAAGCTTTTTGCTTAGAGCTGCTTGTGTGTCCAATTTTTTAATGTTTATTTAGCTGGTATATTTTTCCTGTAAAGTACAGCTTTTCCTTATTGACATAAATATAGTTCCTATTGGAAAAGTAGAATAAATTCAAATTCCTTCCCTTTAAATGACTAATTTTCAAAGTAAGGAGTTGGTTTTATAGTCCTCTCACATAGCAACACAATCGATAATTTGTAATAGCTTATATTTCTCTTCTTTGAGTATCATTGTGGACTTGTGAATTTTCATTGATTTATTGTGCTTTGAGCAACTACAATCAAAATCAATAGTTTGTTTCTTTTTAAAAATAAAAAAAAACTAACAGCTTTTACTGAGGTATAATTGACATATAATACGCTGCAGGTATCTAAAGTGTACACTTCCACACGTTTCCACCCATGTATATTCACTGAAACTGTCTCTACAATCAAGACACTGAACACACTTGTCACCTCCTCAAACTTTCTCCAGCCCTTGTTAATCCTCCCCTCCCCCTCCTTCCCCTCGGTCTCCAGGCCCAGTCTCCACATTGGTGCCCACGTAAAACAGCAGCGGCCGGAAGTGCGGGTTTGGTGATTTTGCTATTTCAGAGGGGTGCGGTAGACCCCGGGGCACCGGATGAGAGGTCTTTTACCAACCGTGACGACTAGGATGAGGATATTAACAATCCTTGCCTTTGCTGAGCATGCAATAATTTTATACTTTTCCCCCTCTGAGCTGGGACGGGCATTGGCCAGTGTCTGCGTCTCACAGTTACACTAAGCCGGGCTCTGAGAGGCTGGGGGGGGCGGGGCGCCAGGACTCGTCCGTGGCCTTGACTGTCCCGCGGGCGCGGACCCAGGTGGCGCCCTCCCAGGCTGTCTCCAGCGTCCCATGGTCGCGACCACCCACGGTTTTCCAGCTTCGAAATCGTGGTTCAGGTCTATCTTTTTTTCTTTTTTCTTGTCCTAATCCTGTTGGGGACAGCTTGGACCCCCCAGTTTCCTGTTGAGGTCCCCAGGTCGTGTTTGTGTCTAACCCAGGCCCCCAGGTGGGCTGGGCCGCTCCACGTCACCGCGGCCCCGCGGGGCTCTCAGGACGGTCCTTCCACCTGCGCGGCCCGAGGGCTGCCCGCGTGCCCACAGCGCCACCAGGCGACCGCCCGGGAGCCGACGGCCGACTACCCGCGGCAAGGTGGGGGCAGGCGCCTTCTCCCCACCCGGACGGGGACACACAGGCCCCGGGAGCACTCCGAGGCTGCCTCCGTGACTTCTGTTAAGACTTACGTGTCCCTCTTTTCGTCCACGTGGACAGGGCTGTGACTGGTGGACGGCAAGTCCCCTTGCGAGGTCTGTCTTGGTGCCCTCCTGTCCCCGCAGGAGCAGGGAGAAGGAGTCAGGGGATAAAAAAGTACTAAGAGGAGATAATCAGGGCGGGGGCGGGGGGTGGGGGGCCGAGCTTGTTGGAGGCAGGCCCAGGTGTGAGACGCCAAGGGTGGGGATGATGAACTTGATGAGCTACGGAGGGTGGGCAGAGGCAAGGGCTGGGAATGCTCCATAAACTGACAGTGTTCTGTGCTAGGACAGGGCTGGGCTGGCCAGAGACACAGCAGGGTGGGGGCTGGGGGGCGAGGCTGAGGCCTAGCTGGGGGAGGGCTCAGGGCAGGCTGGCTGAAGTTTGGTCAAGGAGAGCATTTTTGTCACAACGCAACATTCGGGAAGTGTGTGTGCATTGAAATAACCGTGAACATTAAAATACACTGCTACATCTTTCTAACTATCTTCTCTATTTTTTTAACATAACCTGAAGGGTTTATTGTCTTCGTACTAAAACAAAAGATGAAGCTTAGACCTGGATCAGTTGTCCCTTTCTCTTCCTGTCTCCTCCCAGTTCCAATGCCTGGGTCCCTTGGTAGCCAGGGTTCGCTCAGATGTGCAGTTGGGCTCAACACAGGCAAGCCTCAGACAATCTTCTTTGCAGTTTCAGCCTTTTTCCGGAAAACCAGCTTGGTCTGCCCACCATAGCCACTGTGCTTCCTGTCCTAACACTGCTTCCCCGGGACATCAGAGAATCCCAGCTCCTCTGCTGTGTCACTCTGTGGGGTTGGTGCTGGCCACACCTCCTAACAAAGTCACATGTTCACCATGTTTGTGGGAGTGCTATCAGCACCAAATTTAGCTTTCTTCTAAAAGAGCAAGACTTAGAGTTTCCTCTCTAGGGTTTGTAGATCTGAAAAGAAGTTTTGTGACATGGACCTTGTCATTCTTCTTGCTAGAAGCCCTCTGCAGAACAAGGAAGTTTTATGAAGATAAGGGACCCCTAGACTGGCTTTTCTCCTGGGCTCTCAAATCCCCAAGCCATTATTTATTCAACAAAAATTTATTGAGCACCTACTAGATGCCAGATACTTTTATTTCTTATTTATTTATTTATTTTTTTAGATAGGTTCTTGCTCTGTCACCCAGGCTGGAATGCAATGGCAGGATTACAGCTCACTGCAGCCTCAAACTCCTGGGTTCAAGTGACCCTCTTGCCTAAGCCTGCTGAGTCGCTGCAACTATGGGCATGTGTCATTACACCTGGCTAATTTTTAAAACAATTTATATAGAGACAGGTCTTGCTAGTTTCCCAGGCTGGTCTTGAACTCCTCAAGTGATCCTCCTGCCTCAGTCTCCCAAAGTGCTGGGATTACAGGTATGAGCCACTGTGCCTTGCCCAGATACTGTTATAAGTACAGAGAATATAAGGATGTAACAGTGAATAAAACACAAAAGTCTTGCCTTTTGGGGGGGCTTACATTTTACTGGAGGGATTCAGGCAGTAAACAATATAACTAAGCAAAATACATAGTTTGTTAGTTGGTGTTAAGTGCTGTGGAGAAAAATAGAGGACCATCCCATCCTTAGACCTGGGCAGGCAGGACCCCTTGCCTAGGCCCCACACTGCCCTAGGCTCCGCCAGGGCCAGGAGTCTGCCAGGCCAAGGGGATGCAGCCCCTGGGAGCCCCAAACCTGTTTCTAGACTTCACTCTGCTTTCCCAGGACCTCAAATGTTCCTGCTTGAGTGGTGGTGAGCCCCTGTCTGGGCTTGTGTGGGTTCCCATACGCCTGACAATGACAGGGTGGAATGGAACCAGGTGCACGTACCTGTAAGCCTAAGGTACGGTCAGGAGGCGCCTGTCTGCTGGGGATGTAGCTGGGATATTCACGTGGGTCCAGGTGCAGCGTGAAATGGAGGTGAGGAGAGATTGGGGGCCGACCACCATTTTTACTCTTGCTCCAGGCTCTACAGATGTGAGGGACAGTCCTGGGCAGACAGGGTAGGGACTCTGGGGGTGGGGTGGGATGCACGTCACTGCAATTTTAAATAGACTGGTCAGGGAGGGTGGCATTTTACTGGGGGGCGTAGGAAAAGGAAAGGAGTGATGTGCATGGGTATCTGTGGAAAGGCACTCCAGGCAAGGAGGGAGCCACGTGCAAAGGCCCTGAGGCAGCTTGTGCCCAGCCTGTTCAGGAAAAGTAAACCTGGAGGCTCCCCAGTGCCTTAGCCCATGAAGACCTGACAGATTTGTTTGTGCAAAACATAGGAGGAACAGGCCCTCGATACATGTCTTACCGAATGATCAAATGGGCCAGCTCCTCCCAGCGGCACCCGGATGCCTTGTGCTCCCCGGCCCTGTGCCGAGGGTGTTTCTGGGCCAGCTGGGCTCTGATCCTGAACACCAGGCACTGTATTCTTCGGGCCAGGATTTCCCCAAACCTTGCTATTTTTAAAAATACATTCCAGTTCCCTTGAGACTCTCTCCTTATCACCTCCACCTTCCTGTTTTCCTCTCCCCGGCACCCTCAGGCTCCCTGTGGTCTCCCCACGAGGCTGCCTGCACCCCCGGTGGCCCTGGCCTGGGAGCTCCTCAGGGACCCCCGGGGCCGGACGTGGCTGCAGACACGGAGCTGAGAGGGGGCAGCTAGGGGGGCAGCTGCAGCCCCTGGCTGTGGGCGGATGGGGAGGGGGGGTGGCAGCAAGCTCAGGCTGGAGGAAGGAAAGATTCAGAGGTTGGAGGCTTGACCTGGTAGGTCTCAGCCAACGGGAAGATGTTGGGGCATTTACACAGATAAGAAGAAACGAAGCCCTATTTTGGGAAACAAGTCGTGAGGTTTTGACCTGACATGGAGCCTGGTCTCAGATTTTCGGCTTCTCTGTCACAGTTCTGAGGACCTTCTGTCCGAGTCCCTGGAGACAGAAGGGCTCCCCGGGAGGGAGGGTGAGGGGTGGCTCCGTTTTGTGAACTGGAGACAGCTCAGCCGCTCGAGTCTCCCCTCTCCCCTGTGCCCTTGGCACAGGCTGCTCCCCTCATGTGTCCTTCCTGCCCTCCTGTGCCGGGCAGACCCTGGCCATCCTTACGACTTGGCACAGGTGTCCCCCGCTCTGGGCACCCTCCCCCTGCTCTACTGATTTGCTGTCCTGATCCCTCCTGGCCCTGCTGAGCTGGGTTTCTTCCCTCGGTGGCAGAGGCCGTGTCCCCAGGGGCCAGCGTGGGGCAGATGTGTACAGGAAGGGTTCAGACTGCCAGTGTAACAAATGAATGGACGTGAACCCCAAAAAAGGCTCCCCGAAAGATTTAGTATGTTCGTGGCTGCATCTAGGGTGAAGTGGGCTGTGTGAGAGGCGACACTAACTGGGGTGAAAACTGCGGCAGGATCCTGGTTTGGGCAGCATTTTCCAGTCTCCGGAGCCAGGAAGGGTCTGCGGCTGCTGCTGTGGCTGGCAGGGAGGGGCGGGAGGGGCAGGATCAGACTCGAGTTTGTAAAATGCTTTAGAGACAAAGCGTTGCAGGTTTGCTGTCTAGTAGGAGATTCAGTCCACTTGTGAGGTAGGCAGGACAAGGACGTTCTGTCCATTTACAGATGGAGAAACTGAGGCTAACAGAGGGGACTTGACCTGCCCCAGTTGCTCACGTATTCCAAGCAGGGCCAGCCTCTTGACCTTTGACAGCCTTGTGGATGATGGAGGACAGAAATAAAAGTCCAAGTCCAGAAAATTTCTTTCTTTTTTTCTTTTTTTAAAGACAGTCTCACTCTGTTGCTTGGGCTAGAATGCCATGGCATCAGCCTAACTCACAGCAACCTCAAACTCCTGGGCTCCAGCAATCCTCCTGCCTCAGCCTCCCAAGTAGCTGGGACTACAGGCATGCACCACCATGCTGGCTAATTTTTCTGTTTTTAGTAGAGACGAGGTCTTGTGCTTGCTCAGGCTGGTCTTGAACTGCTGACCTCAAGCGATCCTTCCTCCTCAGCCTCCCAGAGTGCTGGGATTACAGGTGTGAGCCATCACTCCTGGTCCCAAGTCCAGAAAATTTCTCCCACAATATGCTGGGGTCTCAAAGGGCTCCAGCTCTAGAGTAAGGGGAAACCAGATGTACACGAGTCTTTCTGGGGGTTAGCAAGTAGAGTTCTCAATACCTGGGTGGTCCAGGGAACATTTAGCTTTGAACTTGGGTCAAGGTAGCTCTGGAGGGGGAGAACCCCCCAGGCACCTAACAGAGGTAAGCAAAATCCTCCTTGGAGAAAGGTAGTATCATTCTGAGTCTGAAATTATTGCTATAAATAATTTTTCAAGTACAATGAGCAGCACATAATGAAAGATAAAAGATAACGTGATGTGCGCGCACACACACACAAACACAAAAGTACCGTGAGGAGAACCAGAAGAAAGAACAGACAAAAGAAGCAGATCGACAAATACTTTGACTACTGGAGTAATCAGACAGAGATTCACCCCTCAAACATAAAACCCACAAAAAGCATCATTGGTATGCTCAAAGACATAAGAGAGAAGCTAGAAAATATCTGCAGGAAACTTTCAAAAGTGACATAGTAGATTTTAAAAGGGAGCAAATAAAACTTTTACAAATGAAAAATACAAAAACCAAAAACTAGAAGTTCAATGAATGAACACACTAGCAAATTAGGCACAACTAAAGAGAGAACTAGTGAATAGGAAATTAGCCAGAAGAAATTATCCAGAATGAAACATGAAGAGACAAAACAATGGAAAATGGAGAGGAAAGGATAAGAAATATAGAAGATGGAAGAAGTTTAGTTGTAGTCCCAGAAGGAGACAGGTGAGAATAGAACAGAGGCAATATTTTAAGGAATAATAGCTAAGTACTTTCTAGAACTGAGAAAAGATTTTGACCCACAGTTTCAAGTCTACTAGAATAAATGCCTCCCTGAATAAATAAAACATACATCCACATGTTAGTAAAACTATAGAAACCCCAAAAGAAGGAAAGAATCTTAAGAGTAGCCAGAGGAAAAAAGAGGTAATAATGGAATTTAGAAGGTAATCAAATACTTTTAATGTGCTGAAAGAAAATAACTGCCAACTTAAATTCTGTATATTGAAGATTTCTTTTTTAGGAATAAGAAAAAAATAAAGATATCTTCAGATAAATAAAGCCAGAAGGAATTTTCCTATATTAGTCTTTATAGAGGAATTTTATAGACAGACAGAAAAACAATTCCAGAAAGGAAGACTGAGATACAAGAATAAAGATTTTAAAAAGTGGGTGAATATATGCGTAAGTTTAAATGAACACACACTGTTCAAAACAATAATAATAAAAAAAATATTTTGTGGGGTTTAAAACAAGAGTGGGAAAAATTGGAATACAAGCAATAGCTCATAAGCCAGAGGGGAAGTGAAGTGAAAGTGTTGTAAGATTGTTAGATTGGGAGTGGGATGAACATAGTGTTCAACTTCAGACTTTGATAAGAAGTTAGCTCTGCATGTTTACTTTCTAGGGTGATTGTGATAAAAATAGGGCATATAATTTCCAGATTAGTAGAGGGAAAAAATGGAATGATAAAATTAATTGAATCAAGTAATGGCAAGAGGAGAGAGAAAAACAAACATAGAACAGCCAGGACAAATAGAAAATCACAAAAGAAGGGGTAGATTTAAACTCAAACCTGTCAGTAATGACATTAAATGCAAATGCACTGAATGTTCCTGTTAACAGACAAAGATTTTAAGACTGTATAAGGTTACCAGGTGGTTGATATATATGGAAAGAAGAAAAAAGAAATAATAAAGTATAAAAACTTTTCTAAAGTTAAAAAAAAAAAAAAAAAGACTGTATAAAGTAACTGTAAGTGGACCAGAGAGAGAAACCTAACCTGCCCAAGGTCCCTCAAAAGTCATGTCAGGGCCAGCAACCCAGGTGACCTGCTTCCTAGTCCTGTGTTCTGTCAACCTACCCAGCACTTTTTCTTTTTTCTTTCGTTTTGTTTTGTTTTGTTTTCTTTCTTTTCTCTCTCTCTCTCTTTCTTTCTTTCTTTTTCTTTTCTTAGAAACAGTCTTGCTTTGTCGCCTGGGCTGGAGTCCAGTGGTGTCATAGCTCAAACTCTCAACCCAGCCCATTTATATTGAGCAACCTGTTGCTGGTCAGGCATGTCAGATTTTGTAACATACACATGAATAAAACAAAGTTTCTGTCCCCAAGACAGAATGAGGAATGAGGAGACAGTACGTGGTAGCATAACACCCTCCAAGGGCTTATAGACAGATGGGGGCTGGGGTGGTGGGTGGGGACAGTTTGGGCTGTGTCTGAGCAAGGCCCTGCCCTGTGCCCGAGTGCCCCTCTGAGCGGGGACGCATGCAGGCAGAGGGGAGGGCGGGAGGAGCTTTTCTGAATGGAAATTCATCAATGTATTCTGTCTGCAGCAGTTATCAGTGTTGCTATTTCAGTGAGTAATGGTGGAGCCTTCGCCCGGCTCATGCCAGACGCTGGGGTAGGGGTGCGGGGCAGAGATATGGCAGGGGTCCTCTCTGTCGTCAGAAAACATGAGCTCATGCCAAGGTTTCCGCAGGTCACCGAGATAGCGCCGGCTCTCTGGAGACAGGCGTGACCCCCGGGTCGGCTCCTCGTCGTTGAACTAAGCGGGCTCAGTGTCAGCCTCGGCGTTGGCGGCGATAAGGGCCGGATAATGGTAGCCAAACTCCCACGGCCTCTTCGGGGCTCCCCGGGGCCTGAGGCCGGAGAGAGGGCGGGTCAGGGAGGCGCCGCGGGGAGGAGCCCTGTGGCCGGGCTGCCAGGGCCCTCTGCGGTTTGCCTGGGCCTCTGCGGGGCTCCAGGCCACACAGTCACCAGGACAAGACGCTGGCCCCGCTGAGGCCTGGAGCCAGGTCAAACTGGCAGCACTGCCTTCGCTGGCCTCCTGTTTCCTCCGATGCGCGTGTCTGTCGGCAGGTGTTAGCGAGCGGGGAAGCAGTGGACGCCTGCTGAGGCCCTGCTGTGGCTCTGGGGCCCGGCGGGGGCGGGGGGGCATCTGCTTGGCGACTTCAGCAGGAAGAGCCGAAGCCCCTCCCGGTACAGACAGCGCCCTGCGCTGACAGGTGACGCCTCCAAAGCCTTCCTGGGCCTTAAAACAAGCCACACCCACTGTCAAAACCTCCACACTTTGCACCTGTGTGTAACCAAGCAGGTGGCCCGGGGCCTGTGCGGCGCAGGGGACGGGCGGGAGGCGCATTTGCTGCGGGAGGCGCTAGCGGGGGGCGCGGGTCTCCCCGGCTGGCCTTTCCCGCGTGTCCATGATCCCCCCTTTTCTTTCTCTGCCCAGAGCAGCCTCCAGGGAGCCGGAGTGTGAGATGCGGGGATTTGCCACCCTCTCACGTCTCACCGGCCCGCGCCCGCGTCCCCAGAGCAGGGGGATGTCATTTGCGGTATCACTGTTTCCAGTGTTGCTTTAAGTTTTGAAAAATAAAGCTCCTGTATCTCGCAGGTAGACAGTGTCAAACTGCAAAGCAGCCTTCACGCTGGCGCAGAGGGAATCCCAGATTGGTGTCTGGGAAGGGAAAACCGCACTGTCGCCGGCTGGGACTCTAGTGACATCCGCCGGAGCGCGCGGGCGCTGCAGAGCGCCGCCACCCTTCCGTCATTCCCTTCCTTCCCACACAGTCTAACTGACGCAAAACATTTAAACGCATGCAAGCCTATGGGCTACTAATGGACACACGCACGTGTAGAAAGTACAAAATATGCTTATAAATAATAAATATAATAATTTCAAGATAGTAGTTACCTCTGGGTTGGGTAGGGATGGGGGGTGTGGTAAGGGTTTTAGCTGTATCTGTGAGGACTTGGTTTTTCTTTCAAGAAAAACTGAAGCCAGTGGAGCAAAGTGTTACCAACATCTGTAGAATCTTTCAGGTGGTCATATTGGGGTCTGTTTTGGTGTTTTTAAACTGTTTAAAATAATTTATAATAATATAATAATTATGTAGTACATATTTATTATACGATATATTTAATATATCATATACATTTTATATTCATTATATGTTGTATACTTTATGTAAGGGCAATAAAAAACAAAAATGGAAAATCTGTGGTCCAGATTCTTGGCCCCGATGGCAGGAGGGCAGTTTATTCATTTTTTTCTTTTCATTTCACTCTTTAGATACTGGAGAGTTTAACAGCAAAAGTTCTTAATACTCGTTGGCTGCTGTTATCATTAATAGGGTTCCTGGAGTTGGTCCAGCATCCAAAGACTCATGCGTGGGCTAAAGAACAATGACACTTCGACAGAGGTGGCAAGATGCAGATGCACGGAGCAGACCCATTTATTTGCTGTTGTTGAAAAATGGTCCCTTCTCCGTGGGAAGACGCGGCATGGAATGTCAGAATGTTAACAGCACCGAGTTTGGGCTTTGCAAGGAAGATCCCAGGCAGGAGGCTGGAGGAGGCAGCTAAAATGGCAATGCTATTTCTATATTAAGGCTGCAGCCTTAAGATTGTAAACCACAACCTTCCACTAAGGTCCTAAGAGGACCACTGTCTAGAAGCCACCTAACAAAGGTGGCAGTGCTAGAACAAGGGTCACCATATTTTGACAATTTGGATTACACATTCATGATTTTTTACATATCCAGGTACCTCATACATAATATATTTTAAAACAAATAAACTCATTTTTTATGCCAGAGGCTTGAATGTAATTGGTCTGGATTGTGTCCTGGGATTTTAACAGAAGTCCCCAGTTGATGCTAATATGAGCCAAGGTTGAAAACCACATCTTCAAACCAAGAAGGGGGAATCCTGGGGTGCCAGGGATGAAGTGGGAATTGATAGCCGGGCGGTAGTGGGAGCATCAATGCCGTGCACCCTGGAGTCCAGGTGGGGCAGATCCCGAGCAATGGCCACAGGACCGGGAGGGTGGCTCTACTACCCCGAGACTCACAGGGACAGGTGATGAGGCCTTAGCTCTGTAGGAGAGGGCAGCTGAGCCTGAGGTCCCTGCATAAGTCAGAGCCCTTGAGAAGCTGCCTGCTCAGTGAATGGGAACCGCCTCTCACTGGGGAGAGGGACTTTGTTTGCCTGGGGCTCCAGGTGGGAAAAATATCTCCCATGTGACAAACCAAACCCCCAGCTGGGAAATTCAGTTAACGGTTGGTCCCAAACAACCGAAACGCCCACCCGTGGATGAATGGACAGACTCAATGTGGCATATACGTACAGTGGAATATCATCCTGCCTCAAAAAAGGAAGGAAATTCTGATACCTGTTACAACATAGGTGAACCTTAAAGACATTGTGGTAAGTGAAAGAAGCTAGATACAAAAGGGCAAACACTGTATGATTTCACTTATATGAAGTACATAAAGTGGTTAAATCTACACAGACGGAAAGTAGAGTAGTGGTTACCCGGGGCTAGAGAAGAGTGGGACAGGGGGCTATTGTCTAACGGATACAGAGTTTCAGTTTGGGATGAAAGAGTTATGGAGGTGGATGGTGGTGATGGTTATACAAAAATGCAAATTACTTATTACAAATGAACTGCACACTTAAAGATGTTTAAAATAGTAAATTTTATGTTACGTATATTTTACTATAATAGACAAAATTGGTCCCAAGTTTATGACACCCCTCCTGGAGTGTCTGGCAGAATCAAATAACAAAATGAGTGAAAGAACAATGCTCTTCCCAGAGTATATGGATTTATAGATTTCCACAGTAGGGTGATGTGGTGGAGTGGGGCAAATCCTCACTGAAAATATGTTCATACAATAAATTACAAACCACATAGGAAAATAGCCTACCTTGCTAGAGACTCAGCAGACACAATGAACGGCAGGATTACCACCCCAAGAGATTGAGATAATGGGACAATCTAAAAGAGAATAAATAATTATGTGAGAGATGAAAGAACTAGAAACCATAAGATCATATTATTATGAGAAAGAAGAGCTGTTTAGATATAGCTAAAGAGAAAATCAGCAAATGAGAATATAGACCTGAGGAAAATGCCACATATGAGGCTCAGAGCAAAAAAGAGATGGAAAATACGAAAGTGAGGTTGAGAGACATGAAGGATACAATGAGAAGTTTCACTATAAATCTGAAGATGCTGTGGCACCTTGTGCTGATTCCCTCAACCCACCTGATTTCGTGCAGTTGTGGTAGGTAATTTAATGCACGACGCTAACATCCCTTCTCAAGCACATGCCACGACGTCTCCCTGTTCTTCTGAGTGTGGGCTTTCACCAACACTGCAAAGCCCACTGTGCTTATGCTCACACAGTTCAAGTTTGAAGCTGTTAACACTTCTGGCAGCAGCTTTCAACCAATGAGGGATGAGAGTATTAATAGATAAATGTATCAACTCAATTGTCCTTTGGTGAGACAAGATATCTCTTGAGTAGATATGGAAGGTGGATTTACCAGTGAAGAGAAAGACACATTTAACATTTCAACATTTTAACATTTTGCTCTCCAAAAGGACTGTATCAATACACACTTTCATAATCAATGTATGAAAATACCCATTTCTTCATCCTTTCACCAAAATTGTTTGTTTTCAATTTTTTAATGTTTTCCCCTCCGATTTCTGGTTTCCTTCTCTCATGTCCCCCCGGCATGTACTTCACTTCCAACAGTTCCCACACAGACATGTTTCACAGACTCACGCTTTGTTTTCAAGTCATAAAATGACACCAACCTACATACACCCAAGTGGTCAGAAGTCATGGGATGAAAAACATGCACACAGACGCACAGAGGAGTTTGTAAAATCACACATGCACGACTGCACGCACAAACACAGCTTCTTTCCAGTCGAGATAAGAATATTAGTGGGAAAGTGCTGCTGGTCTATCTCACTTCCCCGTGTGGGCGTCCCAGATAAGTGGACTCCCGGGCCTGGACAATAAGACCAGCCTGACAGCGTCTCCGCAGCCTCTGCAGCCCCTCCTGAGAAGCATCTGCCGTCAGGGCTGTGCGGGCTGGGGGCCGGCGGGGAGTCTGCTGCTCTGAGCAGACCCGAGGTGCATAGACAGCGGTGGTGAGAGGTGCTCTTGGGGCCTGGGAGGAGGACTGAAACCTGTGACTGCGACATTGCTGGGGACATGCTGGAACCAGACTGCTGCCTGAACCACAGGGCGCTGAAGGCAGCATGTTAATTAGAATAACTGCGGGGGCCCAGATGGCACGCCAGGAGGGAGGATGGTAAAATGGCTCAGTGCTGTGCAGACGCAGCAGATGTGCAAACCTTCCTCTTTCTCCCTTTCCCAAGTCCATGGGCAGGATGGCACATGAAAACGAGGCTCCCCCTTCCTCTGCTGTGCACCCCCCCCCCACAGCTCTCAGGCTGTGCTGCGCAGCCTTCTCAGCAGGTTCGTGCGTGCCGGGCACTGGCAGCCCTGGAGAATGCAGAGCACAATGAGCCCCTTCCTGCCCTCGAGGACCTCAGGGTCTGGCGAAGCTTCCAGGCTCCTTGCAGCATTGTAATCCCAGACTCTGTCTCTCCCATGTGTTCCTGAAGCTGTGTCTGATATTTACCAGAGTCATTTCATCTATGTGTCAAGTACCTGCGGTGGTGGGTGGGTTCTCCCTTCCTTAGGATGCCGGGCAGCTGCGTCTCGGCCCAGGCCAGGGGAGCAGACTGCCCCTGGGTCCCCGCATCCAGGGTTGGGGAGGACAGATCGAGCCCGTGAGACTCTGCTTGGAAACCCCGAGACCTCGCCGGGCAGTACAGACTGTGAAGGCTGCCCGGATGGTCTCAAGCGGTTCTCACCACCTGGAAGGGAGAAAGAGCAGGGCTTCGTATGTCTGTGATGGATGAGGAGACCGAAGTGTATGCAGGTTACATGACTCACTCGGGGTTTGCCCAGCCAGGCAGTGAAGAACCCAGGTGTCTGGACTTGAAATCTGGCATCCTGGCCAGGGGCCACGTTCCTAGGGACTTGGCCGCCTGCTCCCCATGGCAGCCCCCCTGGGGGGAGGAGGCCAGAGGCTCCCAAGGGCGTGCTCTTGGGGATGGGACCCCCCGTGTACAGCCCTCAAGGGAGTGGCCAGAGAAAGTCACATTTATATCCTACTCAGCCCCCAACACTGGCATCCAGATGTCTTGTGGTTAAAAAAGGGAAAACAAACATTAAGGGTGAACTTGAGGGGCAACTTGTTTGGGAGGTGGGCTTTGTGGGCTGGTTATACGCATGCAAGCCTAATGCTCTCAGCTCCAGTAGATGAAGTTGGAAACAGTCTGAGCCCCCTCCGATTGAGGCCCCCACATTCTCAGACTCTTACTTTCATATTTACTGCACACCTGCTATCCCAGGCAGCCATGTGCCTGGTGCCATGTGCTCAGACACGAGGGGCTGTCCCGCGGGAGCGTCCTGCCACAGCTCTGACTGGGAAGAGTCAGAGAAGGGGTCTGAGCCAACATTCTGTAAAGAAATTGGGGTTAAATGTCAAGTGTGGGGAAAACCAACCACAAACAACGGGGCCAGGAGCAGAAGTGAAGCCCAGGGGAGCAGCTGGGAATTTGGGGTTCAGCCAAAAAGAGATTTGAGGCAGATGTGAGGCTTGAGATGAGAGGGGAGGGTCCAGGAGAACATCTGGGAGTACTTTTGGGGTTCAAGTGCTTTGAACTGAGGAGTCCAATTGCCTTTCAAAAAGGTTGTTTCAGTTTTTGCTGTTCCCAGCAAAGTGTGGCAGCTCCTGTTGATGGGCATTCTTGCCAATACTCGTTTTTTTTTTGTTGTTGTTGTTCAGACAGAGTTTCCTTCTGTCGCCCTGGGTAGAGTGCTGTGGTGTCATCGTAGCTCACTGCAACCTCAAATTCCTGGGCTCAAGTGATCTTCCAGAGTGGCTGTAGGTGAGCACCACAACACCTGACTAATTTTTCTATTTTTAGTGGAGATGGGTCTTGCTATTGCTCAGGCTGGTGTCAAACTCCTGAGCTCAAGCGATCCTCCCGCCTCGGCCTCCCAGAGTACTATTTAGAGTCATTTCTGCACAGAGCACGCTGGCCTGGCGCCTCTGGAGAGGCGTGGGAGGTGGGTTCCAGGTGAGGGCCCGGGGCACAGTATTTACGTGGGAAGCCGCCAGGGGGGCACATTCTCCGCCCATTGGCACCTGTCCCCTCCCATGCAGAAGAGGCATGACTTAGTTTTTCCCTGGTGTTGGGCAAAGTCCGCTTCTCCATCTATGGACTCTGAAGTCAGGAGGTGCTCGAAGTGCCTGGGCACCGGGCAGCAGTGTGTCCTGCCCCGGGCAGAGGCATAGAGGGCCCACGGAGTCCTGTAGCCCAGCACGCAGGGGCCCAGGGGTGCCTTGGGGCTCACAGAGTCCATGTTCAGACACTCAAAGGGTGGTGCCGGCAAACTGGTGGGGGTGGAGGAAGGGGGGCAGGAGCCAACCACCTTATCAAGACCCCCACAGGACAGACCACCATGGCCAGATAGGCCCGGGTAATAAACACAGCTCACACTTATTGAGTGCTTACGACTTCATGCTGGGCACAAGGTAATAATTTATTTACTCGATCCTTATGGAGGTGCTCTGAGATAGTAACAATTATGTCCCCATTTCACAGATGAGACAACTGAGGTTCAGAAAGGTTAGCTGACTTGCTTTGCTTGAGGTGATGTGGTTGCGGGAAGCCCAGCAGCCAGGCTCCTCTTACAGGTGACAGCGTGAGCTCCATTCTGTCCGGGGCAGTAACCAGCACCCTTAAAGCATTGGACCAAATTGGAAAAAGAGACCAGCAGCAAAGCCACGAGAGCAGTGACATGACCAGGTGGGACGTGGCTGTTTCCTGGGGCCATCGTTTGCATGAGCAGATCTCCCCACACTCCTGCAGGGCCCTCCACAGTCACACACGACGCCGTAACGAAGTGGGCCAAGCATCGAGGAAGCGGACGCCTGCGTCTAGACGGTGATGGAGACTAACTCCTGCACTGGATTAAAAACGACCGCACTGAGACTCACGACGAACGGACTGTGGTCAGTGTCGTGGGGGCCCAGGCCTAGGATCATAGACCTTATTGGAAGCGAGCCGCCTCCTGTTTGCTTGTGCCTGGCTCCGCTGCTGTGCACCCTGGTACAGTGTGGAGGAGGGTGGAGGTCAGGCCGGGAGAGGCTGCCCCGTGCAGGGGCAGCACTGGCCCGGGTGCAGGGACCCCCAGAGCAAGGCCGTGGCTTCTCTGATTTGAAGGCTGCGGCTGACACTCCACAGAGCCCCTGCCTGTGCCAAAGTAACCAGAGCCCAGGCTGGGCCCTGCCTTGGTGCTCCCTCCTGCCCCCAGCCCGGAGGCCTGGCTGGCTGATAGGAGCTGGGTCCCTCGGATGAAGTCATCTGTTTTGGTGCCAGGGAAGGGAAGGGCTGCGGGAGCAGGCGGAGGGGCCACCAGGGCCTGAGCTGCGTCTGCTTTGCCCAGGCTGGCGCCGCAGGGAGGAAAGACTGGGTCTTGTCTGGGGAGTGCCCACCACAGGGGCCGCGGAGGGCAGGGCCTGGCTAGCGGCCAGCGCCTGTGCTTTGTTGGGAAACCAGGAGGAGAGGATGAGAGCGCGGCTGAAATGTCAGGATGGGGAGCTGCTAATGTCGTCTACCTGATGTTTTGCATGATTCAATCAGTGATCGGACTGATGTGCGTGCACATCTTGAAAGATATACTATTCTAAGGAAGATGAAAAGAACCTAAAACGGCATTTAAAACTGTGAACTCTATTTTTTTCCACTATGTCTAACATGCAAAAAACTGTAAACTCTTGCATTGCTCTGCAGACACTTCTGTTATTTGTTGCAATTTGAAGGAGCCCCTTGAAGTTTGCAAGTTTTCTATCTAGACCTCACCAAAGCTTGGGTTTCAGATTCATTTTTATGATGGGAAATGTGGCACGCTTCCTAGTGCCACGCAATTTTTTCGTTGAAGTTAGCACAGAGTACACAAATCTTACGTATACAGATTGATGGGCTTTTACAAATCCATATGCCGTGGACACACCACCCAGAAGGGGCTCTAGAACCATTTTCAGTGTCCCTCCCAACATTGCCCACCCCCAACAGAGGCAACCACTGCTCTGCCTCTGCCTGAGTGTTGTGTGTTCTTGCAGTTCATGTAAATGGACTCGTGCAGCATTGCTCTTCTGTCTTTTCTTCCTTATCACGATGTCTGGGAGACTCACCCCTACTCTTGCATGTTGTGAGTAGCAGCAGTTCATTCCTTTTTACATTGGGTATTTCCTGTTGAAAGAATATTCCAACGTCCCACAATTATTCATCTATGCAACTGTCGGTGGGCGTTTCCAGGTTTCAGCCATTAAGAATAAAGCTGTCATGAACGCTCCCATTCGCGTGTTATGATGGACATAGGCACTCATTTCTGTTGGATGCAGGCCTGAGAGTGTATTGTCGGTCCTAGGGTAAGCTTCTATCTAACTTTAGTGGTGACTGCCAGTTTTCTAGCACGTGTGCGTGTTTACCTATTTGCATTTCCTCCAACGACGTAAGAGGATTCCAGCTGCTCTGCATCCTCACTCCTACTTGGTACTGTCAGTCTTTTTAATTTTAGCCATTCTGGTGGGTTTGTGTTGGTGTCTGACTAAGGTTTTAATCTGCATCACCTTGAGGACTAACCAAGTTGAGCATCTTTTCATGTGCTTATGGGCCATTTGGCATCACTTCCCAGTGTCACTTTTAAAATTTACATACAGGTTGGGAGAGATGGTTCACGCCTGTAATCTCAGCACTTTGCAGGCTGAGGCGGGAGGATCACTTGAGGCCAGGAGATCAAGACAAGCCTGGGCAACATATTGAGACCTTGTCTCTACAAAATAAATGAATGTATACACAGATAAGAAAATAAACTCTAGGTATTGCTTTAAGTCATCTTGGATACCAGACTTTATAAAAGCATTTATTATAGTAGATATAGTTGTGAAAGTTGCATTTTTTAACCTACAATCTTAGTTTATTTATATATCAACATTTTAAAAACACTAAAAGGTTTCAAAGAAGAAGAGGTAAGAAGATAGTTCTGAATTGCAGGCAGCCTTCTTACCCAGCCCTGGGATTTCAGGCCCAGAATCCCACCAGGGGAGGAGGAGGATGAGTGGGAAGGAAGGGACCTCTTTTTTTGTTGTTATTCCTATATATATTTAAAAGCAATGAGAAAGGAAGGGGGTTCTTTGGAGAAAAAAGGAATTCTTGAGATATGGCTGTATTTTAGTTTAAGGCAATTCAGTGCTTGCCAGGGAAGAAAATTTCCAAGGCTAGAGATAGCGAAAGCTTTTAACACAAATGGCAAAGTCCTTCCCCAGAGGTGACAGAGTTAGTTTGGGTCCAGAAGGCCAATCTGGAGTTGGCATTGGGCAACTACTTTCCATTTGATACCTTCAGTATTTTTGCACCCGTTTCTGCACACACTGCCCTCAGGCAGGAACTGGAGCACGTGGAGGGAGGGTCTGCAGGGAGCGGCAGCTGCTGCTGGTCCACCCTGTGCTGCCCAGAAGGGACTCCTGGGGGACTGTGCTGAGGTCACCCCTTCCCACCCCAAATCAAGCAACAGAGAGTGTTGCAAGGCAAGATCAGAGGGATGAGAGAAGAGCGAGCCTTTATTAAAGTAATTTGACTTTTAATTTTGTATTGTTATTATTTTTGATAGAAATGATTAGAGGATGCATGAGGACTTGTGGGGGGGGGTTGCGGGGAATGCTACCTCCAGGTGGGGTTGGGGAAAGAAAGGCTTGACTTATTGTTTTTATTTTTTACTTTTAATTGTGGTGCAAAACACACGATATAAAATTTGCCATCATAACCACTTTTAAGCGTTCAGTTCAGTAGTGTTAAGTATGCACACACTGTCACGCAATACATCTCTAGAATTTATCTTACAGAACCCGAACTCCGTGTGTGCTTTGCTTGTTATGGAATGCTGACTCTGTGCTCAGTATGGCGCTGAGCACTAGGACCTCAAAGGAAAGGAAGTGACTGATTCTCCAGCGGGACTTCAGAAAAGACAGGGGCTTGGCCAGCTCCTCTCCCCGGAACCCACTGGACCCTAAGCAGGTGCGCCGAGGCCAGGAGAGGCAGCAAAACGGGCCGCGTCCGCCACCTGGTGGCAGGAAGGAGTCATGGTCCATAAGGGATGCTTCTTGCAGCACCCACAGAACAGGGACCTGGAAGGGGAAGACGACTTCGGGTTAGTGCCAGGCGTGCAGAACAGCAGGAGTTGTTTGGATACGTGAAAGTAGTTTTTGCCTTCATACGGATTGGTGTCTTTCAGCCCCATGATCTATTTAGACTTGGTCTGTATAAGTCATGATTACTTATTTAATAATTAAGAGCTATAATAATGTACTTCCTCCACTTGGCACATGGTAACAACTCAGCTATTCACTGTTTTAAAAGAAAAGACGAACAATTTAATAGCACTTTGTGGTATTAAACTTTTAATTTTTTTCTCCAGGTCCTCTCTCATTCTCCCCGGGTCAAGTTTGAATGTAGGCGTCACCACCTGTCGGGGAGCAGCAAACAGTGGCCCGGGAGGAAGGAGACCCCAGTTTCTTTGGGCTCCGTCCTCAGCTTCGTTATAGGCCTGCAGCTCATCTACGTCACAGGGCTCGGGGAGCTTTACGAAAGGAAAGCAGGTAAAGATCATTTCATTACCGTAAATGTATCTGCAAACTCAGATGTATTAGAAGCCCCACAAATCAATAATAAAAAGGCAAATAGTCCCATAAAAATTGGCAAAAGACTTGAACAGGCACTTTGCAATCAAGGCTATCTAGATGAGCAATAAACAGATGAAAAGATGTTTCACATTGTGCTTATTAGGGAAATGCAATTAAAATAACAATAAGATACACACCCACCAGGAGGGTGAAACTTTAGAAAGATCGACAATGCTAAGTGTTTGTGAAGATGTATGGCAACCGGACTCTTACTCATTGCTGTGGGAGTTAAATTGGTAAGACAAACTTTGGAAATTGTCAGTATTTAGTAAGAAATCAGTGCATGTATTAAGAAAAGAAATAGATGCACAAAAATGTTCTTAGTAGTTCTATTTTTAATAACCAAAAAGTATAAACAAACCAAAAGTTCATCGAGAGGAGAATGGATAAATTGGGGTATATGTGCAGTAATAAAAAGGAATGAACTACTGTTACACGTATCATAATGGATGAATTTCTTTCTTTCTTTCCCTCCCTCCCTCCCTTTCTCTCTTTCTCTCTTTTCTCAGGGTTTCATTGTGTTGCTGGAGCTAGAGTGACGTGGCGTCATCATAGCTCATTGCAACCTCGAATTCCTGGGCTCAAAAGATCCTCCTGCCTCAGCCTCCTGAGTAGCTGGGACTACTGGTGTGTGCTACCGCACCTGGCTAATTGAATTTCATAAATATTGTGTTGAATGAAAGAAGTCAGACACACGACACTGTGACACTGTATACAGTATGATTCTATTTACATGAAGGTGAACCACAGGCAAAACTAATTGGTGGTAATAGAATTCATAGTAGTAGTTGTCTCTGGTGGGGTTATTGACTGAGAAGGGAATGAGGGACTTCTCTGTGGTGATGGAATATCCTTTATTTTGATCTGGGTGTGATGCATAGGTTGTGTAGTACATGTACATATATGTATTTAATATATGTGCACACACAGGTACACACATATATTAATATTTTCCTGTACCTTTCCTTCAAAACAATTATCATTTTTGTGATACTAATTTCCTTATTTATTTTTATTTATTTATTTTGAGTTTATCCCCTCTACTATGCTATAAACTCAAAGAGGACAGACGTCATGGCTTTTTATTTTGGGGATGCCTATTTACATAGTAGTCATGAATTATATATTTGTTAGAATGAATAAATGAATACATAAACAAACGAAGAAACAAATGAATTTTGGCACTTTGGGATGCTTTGTTCTTGCCTTGGAGGGAATAACATTACTCAGAATTGCACAGAATGGTCAGGAGTCGTGTTCATAAGCAGGTTTTTTTGTTTTTTGGAATCAATATATCATTTATTAAGCATCTACTATGTGTCAGGTCCTGTGTTTTGCAAATTTCTCATTTAAGCTTCACAACCATCCTTTGGGATACGTGTTTCTCCCACATTGGTGGGAGAAAGGGAGGGTGTACAGGGGTGGTTCAGGTGCCCCACTTCCTCTTTCTGTCCTGCCTTGACCCTCGAGTCTCTGAGCACCCTCCGAGGCCCTGGGAGGAAAGTATTAGACGCCCGTTCCCACGGCCTAGGGGTGGGGCAGGAGCTCCCCGCGGCAGTGCTGGGGCCTGTTCGTGCCCCTCCCCGCGGCCTAGCACAGCGCCCGGCACAGTGGCGGCTTGAAGAGTGAACGGAGGCATTGTGGTGAGATTAATGGCCGTCATTCAATGTTTCCATTCATACTTCCGTTCACAGTATTCAGCTTTCATAACCAGGTGTAGTTGTCAAGCCCCTTGAGGGCGGAACCATGGCGCAAGCTTCTGGCTTCATCTCCCCGCAGGGTTGCCCCAGGAAACGCTCATAGCCGTGTCCTCAGGGCTGCTCCACGCGGGACGCTGGGCAGCCTCTCCGGTTCCAGCAGCTCCCGGGACGGGAGGCGGCCGGCGAGCGCAGCGCAGGGGCAGGCGTCCCCGGTCCCCCGGGACGGAAGCTCTCGGACCGCACGTGACCTCACTGCTCCCACAATGCCTCCCGCGCATTTCCCAGGCACCCCTGCGGCGCCAGCCTGGCCTAGTCCGGCATTTGCCCAGGTCGCAGGGCCGGGCTTGAGCTGAGAAGGAGGATGACAATGGTGACAGTAGACAAAACGAAAAGCCTCACCTCGAGTTCCTGAAGGCGCTCGGCCATGTCGCCCAACTGCAACTTTCTGGGCGGCTGCGGGCGTATTGGCGCGGCCTGGAGCCGACGCGGGCCCCTGCCCGGGACACGCCGCCGGCCCCAGGGGGCTGGACTTCCCGGGGCCTGAAGTCGCCCCACGGGCCTGGAGCTTCAGCCCCGAGGGCGCGCAGGGGGCGACCTGGAGCGGCGGGAGGCTGCGCAGCCGCAGCCGAGCTCTGCGCCCCGGGAGCCGCAGGCCGCACGAGAGGGCGGGACAGATGCACCTCGTGCGCCGCTCCTCATGCACCGCAGCTGCCGGGCGCAGTGCGAGGAGGAGGGCGGAGGTACGTGGCGAGGAGTGGCCGCCTGGGCGAGCCTCCCGGGCAGCATGGATGTCCTTGAGGTGTCCTTGCACTGTGGTGGCCCCCGCGCCCCAGCCCTGCGCTGCCCTCGGCGACCTCGGCTCGGCCGTCAGTAGCAAGACCGGTTATAAATATTTATTATATATAATGCAAAGAAAGGTAAATGGGTTTACTGCTATTTTTATCGAGAAGTAAAGATTTCGATTTTTTTTTTTTTTATTAAACCGCTCCTCTCCAAGCAGCTCATCCTGCATGACTCTTTCAAAGGGTCGAGTACAGAGCACCTCTGGATCTTCACAAGTGTGTACGGTGTCTGTCACTCCCCCTTTCCAGGCAAGGACCCTGGAGTTCAGAGAGGCTACTGGAGTAGCTGGAGGTCCCAGAGTTGGTGCAATTAATATTCAAGCTTATATTATCTTTTGTAGGCTGGGTTTTGTTAACCTAAATAAGGAACAAAAACTCTCTAAAAGAAAGTGGTATTTATTTGGGAATAGGGCATTGCGTTGGGAATACAGTGTGTCAGGTGAGCTATGTGCACATTTGGGGAGGCAAGGGAGACAGAGATTTTTAAAGGAAAAATGAGGGGCATTACATAAGTTTTTGAGATAATTATCCTCGACTACCAGGATCAGTAATAAGGGTGGTACCTCTCTGAGACTGGACAGGCAATTGCTTGGGAGATGTCCCTACAGCAGTATTATTTTTGTGCAAGGTTGTGGTTTTTGCAGAGTCTGTTCTGATAGTTCTTGTTTTCAGGCATTTGTGCAAGAGAACCTTCCCTTCATGGCCTGCCCCAGCTCTGTTTTTGAGGGTTTTTAATACAAGTGACTCCATTTTTATTCTGGCGATTTCTACATTTTCTATGGCAGGTGAAGAGTAGAGAATTGGGTGCCGTCAGGTGGTAAGGTGAAGGGGACAGCAGGACCCCATCAAGGTTGAGGGCTCCCAGGTAGCGGTATCTTAACGGGGGGAGGGCATTCAGCATCTAGAGCAGGGGGAGAAAGAATGTTATTCTGGCAAAGAGGGCTGGGCTCTGACATGGAGTGTTTTAGGAAATGTGTAATTCTAAGAGATGGGAGGCTGTAGCTCTAGATGATAGCACGTCGAGATGGAGGGTGTTGGGAGTGGTTGCCCCACCCCTCCCAGTGTATCATCACTGACTTTGTTTAGAATTGCTGGTGCATTGTGGATGTGATTATTAAGATGATGTCATACGGATTAGGGCTGCATCAGGGCCCCCCAAAGCAATGACTGATATTCTTAGAGGAAGGCCACGTGAAGCCCAGAGACATGCAGAGAGGGATGAAGCTTGTGTGACCCTGGGGCTGAGATTGGAGTGATGTGGCTGTAAACCAAGGGATGCAAAAGATGGCCAGCGACCAGCAGAAGCGAGGAAGAGGCAGGAAAAGGATTCTTCCCTAGGACTTTCGGAGGGAGCCTGACCCAGATGATACCTTGATTTTGGACTTGTAGCTTTTAGAGCTCTGAGAGCACACATTTCTGTTATTTTCAGCCATCTAGTGTGTGGCAGTTTGGTCTGGCAGCCCCAGCAAACAAATACATAACCCATACCTTAAACTTCCAAGTTTGTTTCTGGAAAAATAATTTTATCACAAGGTGTGGGCTGGGGGCTGGGTCTGACTGGCACGTGTGATGCTTGTCCTGGTTTCTACCGTCAGCACTGTGCTGGCTTGGCTGTGTGCACACTGGGGGAGAGGTGGCCTCCTTTTTAGTGACTTTCCCTAAAGGTGGACACAAAAGTACTCCCCATTTTTTTTTTTTTTTTTTTAACATCCTGGAACTCAGCACCACTCTGGACCATTTAAGCCAGATGACACAGTGCCGAGAATATGACATACATCAGCTCCTACATCACCTCATTTACTGCCAGTGCAAGCATATGGGGAGGCAACAGCGAGAGTTCTCAGTGTCATTCAGATTTTGTGGTCTCAAGCCATCAACTCTGGGCATTTCAAGCATAAAGGCAGTGTGCCGGGAACATATCTGCACCTCACAGAACAGGCCTGGAATATGGCCATGACCCCAGGGAGCTCTGAAGGGCTGTGCTGCCACACTGGGGTCCTGGAGCAATCGCTGCGCTGGGAGAGACCGATGATACCCCAGTGGTACTCGTGGTGATGTTCACTCAAGTCACATTCCTGGGGACAGAGGTCTGATGTGCTAAGCTAAGCCTAAATCACAGGCCTTCCTCATGGCTTCCCTGGGAGGTGGAGAGTGAGGACTGGCACCTGTGGCTCTCTCAAAGACCCCCTCAGTGGGCCACAAGGTGAATACATCATGGCTCTTATGTGTGATCATTTAGAACTCATATTTGTTTCATGTGTGAGTGTTCAGCAAAAATAATTTCCAGTGTTTCAGTCCTCTCTGCACTCTGCTGAAGAGAACTGTGTCTATTCCGCACCTCAGTGTCAGAGTGGGAGCAGCACCTCCTTCAGCTCAGGGTGACATGGTCTTAGGAACCACAAGGATTAGGAATTTTAGCCTTTTTTGAGTTATGGACACTTTCGAAATCTGATGAAAGAATATTTCTTTTTTGGACGGGCATGGTGGCTCACGCCTGTAATCCTAGCACTCTGGGAGGCTGAGGCAGGAGGAAGCTTGAGCTCAGGAGTTTGAGGCTGCAGTGAGCTATGATGCCGCCACTGCACTCTAGCCTGGGCGACAGAGTGAGACTCTGTCTCAAAAAAAAAAAAAAAAAGAATATTTCTTTATCCCTTTATCCAGTTTTCTCTTTTATTTTCTATTTTTTATGTTAATTTTGTTGCCTTTATATTACTCCATGAATTTTGCACCACCGTCCTTTTTTTTTTTTTTTGGTAAGCGGCCGGGTTGAAATGAGCAAATACAGGTAGCCTGACACCACGGAACCATTGTAGATATAACCAGAAGGACTGGCTAAAGCATAGTGCCCTTGGAGGCTAGTCTTCTGGAGTCATGGTGATCTCTGGTTTTGTTTTTCACTGGAATTTGGGGGTTAGAGGTTCGGGGGCTCTGAGCAGGCAGGTCGTCTCTGCTGAGCCTCCAGGTACATCCTTGGAGAAGGGAGATCTTGTAACTCGGCTGTCATTTTCTTTCCTTAGCAAAGAATGACAAGGGCCTTCATGAAGATCTGTGGCCTCTGCCCCTCCGTCAACACTGGCATGGATGTGAGGAAGTGCTGCTGGAACAGCGCCACCCAGAGGGCAGCTGGATGTTTGGGTGTGGGTATGTACGGCCCGTTGCTTCACCACAGTGGGAGAGCAGTGATGTTTGGTGTGTGAGATCTTAGGGTGACATTGATCTTGATTCATTAAAGCCCCTGAGTACAGAGCCACAGATGCAAGTTAGCAACCAGGAGCCTTATAGCTTTAAGTCATAGGATGAGTTCTGAGGAGTTTGCCATTCCAGGGGTCTAGTTGGGTTCCCAACTCCACATTGGAACACAATCCAGCTAGATGCCTGTGCTTACCGGTTGAGAGGCGGTACAGCTCAACGGTAAAGACACGGGGTCAAGACTGGGTTCAAACCCAGTACTAACTCACTCTTACTTGTTATGTGACCTTGGAAAAGAGTGTTCATCTGCAAAATGGGAGGAATCATCGATTTTGTTGTGAAGATTAAGTGACTTAATGTATTTAAACCACTTAAAAGAGTGACTCGCACACCGTACGTAAGCTATTGTTTTTATGCTCAGACTGTGTCATCCCTTGGGCCTGTGAACTTGTTTTAATAGTTGACTTTGAATTTGAAACAGGAATTAGTGATTGGAGACGGGAGGGCAGAAAAAACAATAGGAGATGCATTTCACTGCTGTGTCCCCTTTACAAAATACTTCTGGAATTTTGCCAGTAAATTGTCAGAATCTGTCCCCCGTCCACTGTCCTTGGCTTGTTGGTGAGCTCTCGGGTCCTTCCACATAGATTGTGAGTTCAGTTCTTCCAGCCATTCATGTGTCATTTTAATTAGATCCAGGAGCTTTATTCGGCCCATGGATCTTTGGCTTGGGGGGGTGTAAAATTTTTAAACTTTTTACAACAAGACAAAATGTTATGGCAGAAAGCAACCCACTGCCATGCCGGATTACAACCAAAGAAACATCTGCCTTCAAGTTTACTGCAAGTACGAAATTCTACTCCATCATTCCCAAACAGACCATTTCCTAAAGGAAAACAAACAAACAAACAAACAAACCAACCAACCACAGAAAAGGAAAATCAGTCTTCACAAGGCTGAGAAGCATTCTGGGCCTGTCTGCTCCCTGGTGCATGGCCGGTTGTTGTGGGGTTTACCTCCTGAACATCATTCTCTCACCTCTTATCCCATCTCAGCGAGGTGGCTGAGTTTAGGGTCAACCAGAATGGTTTGGGGGGAAATAGGAATTTGGGTGGCTGCACAGTGGTGTGTGTGTCATGAAATTTACTCCCCTCTTTCAGGCTCTGGTGGAGCTTCAGGCCATAGCAACAGGTGAGCAGGGCGAGAGCTGGAGACCACTCACCTACATCCCTAACCTGCCCCCCCCACCATGTTGGTGTCCCCCTGCCGGGCTTATTCCCGTAGGGTTGTTAGGGGCCTCGGTCCTTGGGAAACCTGGCTGTCATGTCCAATTCCTTACCTACCGTCTTACCTGAAGGCAGTGAGATCACCAGGAAGAAGAGGAACCCGGGAAGATAGAGACCCATGGTGGTGGGGGAGGGCGCGGACCTGGAACTGTGGGGGTGGCTGCTGGGAGTCTCCTTTAGAGCTGGGCTGGGCTGGGTGGGGCTGGACACTGGCCTTGCTCTTTCAGGAGGGGCAGACTCGGGAGGTCACAGGCCTCTGCAGGGTTCGAGGAAGAAGAGTACTGGGCTGATCAGTGCTGCTGTAGCAGAGGGAGGCACCCAGCGAAGGCCAGAAGGTTTCCTACCTGCAGGACAGGACCAAAGACCAGGATCCTTGAGCCCAGGCCCGAACACTTTTCCCTCTCAATTCAAATTTCATTTGATACAAAAATGGCAGGAAAAGCATCTGCTTTGTGTCTCCTTTCCTCTGGAGTCCCACCAAGAGCACAGGAGCCCGGAGAAGTGATGTTATAAAACACTGGCTCAATTTAAGACTGAACAGGATATAAGTGAGAACTTCCTGCTGTGTTCCAAGAAACAGAGGGTCTCAAGGTCAGCTGTTGGTCTGACTGAGAGAGGTGCTCAGAAATAGAGGAAAAGAGACAGCTCCCGTTTCTGGTGGCCGATTTATTTACCTGGCTTGAGGCAGATGCTGCAAAAATGTTCCCAGAAAAGTTCACAGATGGACTTCTTCTTCCAAATGGCTGGCATGAAATGTTGGCTAGGATCTGGGGACTTTGAAGAGGCTCCCTTTTTGGAGTTGCTGGATTGGAACTCTCCTCTGGTCTCTCACAAGAGCCAGTTCAGTGCTGTGTGCAAGGTTGGATGCCCAGTGTCGGGGTGGAGCCAGGCAGTGCTTCCCTGCAGCTATAAAGACCCGGCTCTGTGGAAGGGTCATTAGGTCTGTCCCCCTTGGAGTAGTGATGGATGAGTGAGAGTGGAGAAGGCGCTAACTTTGGTTTTGTTCTGCCCCTTGAGGCAGGCTTGTACCCAAGTGGCCCATGGCTGTAGGAGTCTGAGTCCGTAATGTGGCATGAGCACAGTTTTGTTGGTTACGCTCCGTTGGCAGGCTCAGACCCTCAGATAGATTATTAAGCATCTCTGAGCCTCAGGTTCCTCTTCTCAAAAAGTGCATTGCAAGAGTTTTTTGAGGATGAAATGGGATAGAGCTTATAAAATGCTTTGCACTCATGTCAGTATACATTAGGGTACTCATTATTGTTATTAATATTAAATTCCACCACTATAGCTGTGTTCCTTTCTCCTTTATGGACCCTCCCCAAATACCTTGTTAGTGAAGGCAAAATATTGCTGAGAGAGTTTTATCCTGGGTTCCAGTGATGCTTACAGAGCTGAGGGCGCGTCTGGGTGGGAATGGGAGTGGGGCAGAGACAGTGGATTAGTGGAGTGGAAGTAGGTCAGTGCTGGGTGGGGGCTGGGGATTCCCTTACAGGAGACCCTGCGTGGGACAGATGGTCCTTTCCCATGAAGTTCAGATCTTATCCCAACCATCTGCCAACAGGCGTGGCACAGGCTCAGGCCGCCCCATCCGTTTAGAGTTGGAGAAATCGGGGCTCACAGAGAAAGGGTGCACGCCGTGGTGGTGGGTCAAGGATTCGGGTCTCTTGATTCTCGATTCAGAACTCTGTCCTCCTTATGTTCGATCACGTATTAAGGAATATGGGAAGCCTGAACCTAACATTTTCTAAATACATCTGCGCCCCCTCCTAGACAATTCTGGAAAAGCAGATCAGTATGTGGTCAGGACAGGCCCTTTCCTTCACGCCCACGTGTGTCCTTGTCAATGAGTCACTGACCTCACCTTGTGGCAGGTGCTTGTCCTGATGGTGCTGAGTCTGCCCCTCTCCTGCCTGAGGTCCTGTTGGGAAAAGTTGCCAGGGAACTAAAATCTGCTCCCTTTCCTCCCTTTGGTGTTGCTCTGTTGATGTTTTCTTCCTTTATCTTTAGTTTGCTAGACTTCTCATGCTCTTTCTAGTGCACATCTAGTGAATTACCGTGTTGGAGGAGGAGGACTCTTCTCTACCCTTTCAACAGTCATTCACCAGCCAGGAATTTCCTGAGTGCGGCGACTTCTCCGCTTGTTTTTCCTCATGTGCAAATTTATTTTTTTTGTGGCTTTTGCTTTTAAACTTTTAAAATAAATCCTTGCTAAAAGATGACATTTAATATGCATAAATAAAAACAAGCAAATCCTATCCATAGCTTAGCAATGTCACGTGATGCAAACACTGTCAATGCCACTCAGATCGAGACAACTGAACTTCTCCAGCACCAGAAGGCCTGGGTGTGCCCTGTGCAGCCACTCTGGCTTCCTCCCCATAAGGGAACCGCTGCTTTGACTTGGAGACTCCTCACACGGCTGCTCCATTTTATGGTTCCCCTTCTAAATTGATTAACACTTATGTGCACACATGGAAGTAGCATTCACTGGGTGTCGGGCAGGTGGCAGGGGGAGGAGGGGGGTATGTTCACACCTAATGGGTGCGGTGTGCACCATCTGGGGGATGGACATGTTTCAAGCTCTGACTTGGGCGGGGCAAAGGCAATATATGTAACCTAAACATTTGTACTCATGTAATATTGTGAAAAAAAAAAGTAGTAATAAGTTTTGAAATCAGGAAAAAAATACATCTAATCCATATTCAATTATTGTTTACACAAGCCCAAAAAATTACTTGACAGTATAGTTTAATTTGCCAGATTTTGGCCTACATAGAAATGGCAGCACAAATGCATTATTGGTGGCTGGCTTCCCTTCCTTCATGCTGTTCTTAAGATGTATCTGTATTTTTCTGAGTAGCATTTGTTAGATTTTATTGCAGTGTGTGGATTACTTTATGTATTTATTACTGTTGACAAGTATTTGAGTTTTTTTTTTCTTAGTAATTACCAGGAGTGCTGCTGTGGATATTCTTGTACTTACTTTCTGTGCACATGGGCAGAAGACAGGTATGTTCTGCAGGGTAGATACCTCAGAATGAAATAACTAAGTCACAGGGCGTGCATAACTTCAATTTATCGAAATGCCAGACTGTGTACCCACATGGTTTTGCTAATTTGCATAGTCATCAGCAATGTTTAAGAATCTTTGGTTACTCCACGTTCTTGGCACTGCCTGGTGTTGTCAGACCTATAAACTTCAGAAATTTGGTAGTTATTCAGTGGTAGCTGTTGACCCAGATAAATGACTTAGGCAAAAGTCTCAATCCATGGAGGTTTATTAAGCCAAGATTTTGAGGATGCACCCAGGAAAAACATGAACCGCAGACAAGCTGTGGCTGGTTTTCTGAAGGGGAAGTTGGAACCTTCAGCAATTTAAAGGTAGCAGAGGGAAGGAAAAAGGTGGGGTGTGGGAGGGTGATGAGGTAGCAGGTACAATCTTCTGAGGCCCAAGAAATCTGCATTTTATGTAAAATAAGGGCGTGAAGAAAACATCAGTTATGTAGATGTCCCTGGGTAGGTGGAAGAATGTCTGATCCTGTCTTGTCTCCAGCTCTGTTACCTGTAAGATAAACGTGTCATTCATCATTAGTGTGGGATCCAACAGGCCTTAGTTTTAGGTGCTGGACACAGGGGCAACTTGCATCAGCAGGGACTTTCCTTAATGAGTGACCTATGGGGCCAGCTCTTCGCAGGCGCCTGAGCTTTTACCTTTTCTTTTGCACAAGGAGTTGGGGGGGGTGGCCCTGAGACTTTGATTTTCTATTTACATATCTCATTGCAGATTAATTTGAGGTCTCTGATTAAAAATAAGGTGGAGTATCTTTTTATGTATTTATTGGTCATTTGTATTTCCTCTTTTGGTAATTGCCTAGTCAGGTTTTTAGCCCTTTTTTTTTCCTATTGGCCTGTCCATCAAAAATAGCTCGCAGATGTTCCTTACAGTTTCCTTATACAAGCCCTTTGCTAGTTCTACGTGCAGCAAATATCTTCTCCCACGGTGTCCTGCCATCCGACTTTCTTAATGTATCTGTGGTGGCCTCAATGATGTCCACATCCCCATCCGCAGAACCTGTGAGTGTGTTACCTGACATGACAAAAGAGACTTAAATTAAGGATCTGGAGATGTGGAGATTGGCCTTGATGATCTGAGTGATGTGATTACAAAGGTCCTTGTAAGAGGAGGGCAGGAGGGAAGGAGGGTGACAATGGAGCAGGGGTGAGAGTGGAGGGGAGGGAGCAGAGGTAATAAGAGAAAGAGAGATTTGAAGAGGCTACACCACTGGCTTTGAAGATGGAGGACTGCGGGCAGCCTTTGGCAGGTGCGACAAGCAGGGAAATGGATTTTTTTCCCTACTGCCTCCAGAATACAGCTCTGCTGACCCGTGGTGGATTTCCAACCTCCAGAACTGTAAGATAATAAGTACATCTTAAGCCACTAGATATCTGGTAATTTGTTACAGCAGGAATAGGAAACTAACACAGTATCTTTCCATTAACATGTGTTCTCTTAATTGTCTGGGCCTTGCTTATGAATCTTTCCCTACTCCCAGGTTAGGAAACTATTTCCTATGTTATTTTTCTTTATTCATTATTATTATTTTTTGCCTTTCACATTTAGCTTTAATGACCTGTGATGATTTTTGTGTATGGTATAAAGCAGGGATTCTATTGAATCTTTTTCCATATGGAAATGCCATTGTTTCAACACCAAAAATTACTGAAAAATGTGTTGCTTCTCCACCGTCTTGATGTGCCACCTTTGTCTTAAACGGAGGCTCCATGTATGTGTGAGTCTCATGCTGGGAACCTTAGTCTGTCCCATTGCTCTGTTTGTCTCTATGTGCACTAATGCCACACCATAACTGCTATAGCTCGATCCTGGGTTTAACACGCTTTTAAATAAGATGTGTCTATCCATCTGTCTCTCTGTCTCATCTATTTATCCTATCTATATCAATATTCTATCAATCAGTCATCATCATTATTAAGTTAAATCCATACTTTACTCAGGTTTCCTTATGTTTTACCTAGTGTCCTCTTTCTGTTCCAGGGTCCCATCCAGTGTATCTCACAGTTAGCTGTCACGTATCTTTCGGTTCCTCTTGGCTGTGACAGTTTCTCAGATTTTCTCTGCTTTCGATGACTTTGACCCTTTTGCGGAGTGCTGGTCCTTTATGTTCTAGGGTGCCCTCTGTTGGAATTTGGTGTTTCTCTCGTGAGTAGACTGGGGTTATGGGTTTGGGGAGGAAGCGCCATTTCCGTCCTACACTGTTAAGGGTACCTGCTGTGGGTGTGAGTTATCCCTGGTGATCTGAGGTCCTGTTTGTCAGGTTTCTCCACCGCGAAGTTCCTCTCCCACTCCCTTCCACATTGTCGTCTTCATAGGCTCAGCACAGCCCACGTTTAAGGAGTGGGGACTTATGCTCCCCGTCCTGGAGGGTGGAGTAGCTACATAAATTGTTTGAAATTCCTCTGCGTGGAGCTTTGTCTCTTTGCTCCCATTAATCAATCAATTCACTTGGATCAGTATGGGCTCATGGATAATTATTTTATACTTCGAGTTCTCATCCAATACTGCTCTATTTATTTTGTTGCTCAAATGATTCCAGCTTTAACCATTGGGAAGTCTTTTTTTTTTTTTTTTTTTTTTTTTTAAATTTTTCAGCACCCTGCCACACCGTCAGGAAAGTCTTTCAGTTGGCTCTTGTGTTATACTCTTAGTAGTTTTTTTTTTTAAAGCCTTTTCTTACTTTCTGGCACTATAAAATGCTCTAGGCTCATCTTATATATTTCTGTCCTAAGGATCCCAGTTCCTTTCAGTGGAGACTGGCGTTAGAAGACAAGGTCTGGGCACCAGGTGTGCTCCTTGCTAGTGGGGTGTCATTTCTTTTAGACCTTAGCCGACAGAGAAGGAAAATATATGTGCGTATGCTAACCATACAGATGCCCATATCGGTAATGTTTTCTACATGTCAACGTCTGTACCCATACTAAGATAAACATGAGTTCGTATGGGTATCTCCAAGTTTAATTTATTGTCACTTCGGTCATCCTAGCCTCCTCCCATTGCTTATCCGTAAATCCCCACCCTAAGAGCAAGAAACCTAGCTCCCACCACCTGCAATCCACTTACTGAATTGTTCAGTTCCAATATACAATTTTTAATTTTCTGAGGAACCTCAAGACTGTTTTCCCTAATGGCTGAGGTGTGACGAGAGATGTATAAAAAAGAACAGGAGGAATTTGGCAAGCTACTGTTTTCCTGATGCACAAGGTCTTTTTTTTTTTTCTTCAAAAAGACTTGCAGAACGTGAGCCCCTCTGCCAACTTCCTTCCTTCTCCAGCACTCCCTTAGCCTCCTCTTCCCAGGCCCTGATGGAATAAATGAAAATCTACTTCTTCTAGCAGACGCACAGCTTTTTAATTGGAAAAATGTCAGATAGGAGTCAAATATGGATGCTCAAAAAATATCCTTCCCAGGAGTATTTTCTGGGGGTCCTGCCTTGCTGAGGCTCCCCAAGGGACTCCAGTGATTGCTTAGTAATGTGTCTCTCTTTCAACAACAGAATCACTGTGCTGTTAGCCTTGATTCTTCTCTTTTGTGACGTATACCCTGCTGAATGCCTGCCTTCATGGACTGCATGGTGTTTGGTATACTCATGTTATAATGAACACATTACCCAAAATAAAGCTGGAGAGATTTTGTTTCCTAGAGGCCAGTGAAAATCCCTGGGATCTATTCCCTCATCCCATTAATCCCAGAAGATACCAGTGGGCACAAAGGGCTCCCATGCCTTAGCATCCCTGGTTAATCTCAGGGGCTTAGGAGACTGGGAGTGGAGAGGGGTAATGTCAGGGGCTCTGGCCAGGAGCTCCAACTTTCATAACAGAGCATAGTGACGTGACGCAGGTGGCTTCAGGATGACTCACTGCCTTTTCCCAGGCAGCCCTATACCCAGACTTCTCCTAGAGAATAGTCAGCTTGAAGAGTTCAGCCCCGGGGAAGGTCTAGCACACATTCCCAAGGCCCTGCTTATCTTATTCTTATCCCATTAGCTGGCATCACTGAAGTAAAAAGGCAGAGCAGAGTCAGTGCAAGGAGGTAGCTTCTCATGTCTGATGTGGGGATCCCAGAGCCTAGAATTTCCAGGAGGTGATAGGGGCACCTCCCTCACTGAGCTGGGGTGGGTGATTGGGGCTGTAGTGTCGTTTCGTTCTGCCGTGTATAGCTGATGGGAGAACCCAGGAATGTCAGAGGGTGAGAGTAAAAGTGATTTCCTATATTGCTTCCTGCTCCTTAAAAACTGGGAAACTTCAGCCCAGAGGAGTAAAGGGCCTGAGCACACTCCTTGGTTGCTGACAAAGCTGCTCTGACTTCTGGTCCTGCTGAGGACTGATCCAGAACTCCCCACTCTTTCACAGTGTTCCTCTAACCATGTACTTGGATAGGACTCAGAGTGAGGGTTAAGACTATTATGTCAGTCTCTATGAGACCTTACAGGCTGTGAGAAGTGACTTCAGACCAAAACCCAAGCCCAGACCCAAGAGGGAAGAATCCAGCTGGTCACACATAACAAATATTCAGGCACAAGATCAATAAAGAAATCACTCTTTGTACTTGGGAAAGTTCAGAGAGGGAAATAAGGTCTGGTTGTCCCAAGTGATCAAGAAATACACCTGCCTGGAAGGGGCTGTGTAACCAGGTGAATCAGTTTATTACCCTTGGTGAGATTTGATTGTGTTCAGGGTCTTAGGACATTCTGTGAGAGGAGATGGTTTGGAACCAATCTGCAGGCACACACAGCGCATGGGAAAGTTCAGAGAGGGAAATAAGGTCTGTTGTCCCAAGTGATCAAGAAATACACCTGCCTGGAAGGGGCTGTGTAACCAGGTGAATCAGTTTATTACCCTTGGTGAGATTTGATTGTGTTCAGGGTCTTAGGACATTCTGTGAAAGGAGATGGCTTGGAACCAATCTGCAGGCACACACAGCGCAGAAAGACCTCAGCCCCTGCTTTCAAGATTGAAGGCCCTGGTGCCACTGGGACTGTGCCCAGAAGTCCTCAGGGCTGGTTTGCGTTCTTCCTTGGCTTCTGCCACATTGTCTATGGGATGTGATCATTCCTTTGGGCATTTCAGTATCTTCCCTGTACTCAAATTTCTTACCACAATTGTAACAAGCAAGGCTGTCCTTACCTCCATGGAATCCTGGGGATGACTGAGGGCTGCATAGGACAATTCCGCAATGCTGGTTACAAATCTGGCATGTGACAAATATTTAGCCTTATTTGTACCTGTGAGCAGATCGTCAACTCCCTCTTCCCCTGCACAGCCCTAGGGAAGGTCTAGGATACATTCCCAAGGCCCTGCTTATCTTAAACTTATCCCTTTAGCCGGAATCACTAAAGTCAGAAGGCAGAGCAGAGTCAGTGCAAGGAGGTAGCCTCTCATGTCTGATGAGGGGATCCCAGAACCTAACATTTCCAGGAGGTGATGGGGACACCTCTCTCACTGAGCTGGGGTGGGTGATTGGGGCTGCAGTATCGCTTCATTCTGCCCTATAGAGCTGATGGGAGAACCCAGGGAAGTTAGTTATCTGCAATAAGTAAGACACAGACCCAAAGGCTAGGATCACTATGGATGTGGGGGAGAGGTCCAGAGATCAGGAGAAGGGCAGGAGATTTAGTTCAGTTCACTGTGACCAACGTTTGTGGCACACTACTTTATGGTAGACCCTGTGCTGGTTCCAGGGATGTAGAGAATAGAGAAGATTCTTTCTCTCACAGTCGCCTGGAGCAGAGAGAGGCTGTAAGTCTATAATTTTAATGCAAAGAGGTAAGAACTAGGATAGTTTTGTGTACAGGATTCTGTGGAGCACCAAACTGAGCTTTGGAGAAAGCAGGAAAAGATTCCTGGAGATGACGCTCCAGGGTAGAATCTTTAAGGGTAAGTAGGAGTTATCTAGAAGTCGGGAAAAGAGGGATCACAGGGATATTCAGTGGATCCACAGAAGCAAAGGCACAGAGGCACAGACATCACTGAAACATTCTTATGTTAGCTTGTTTGTAGCAAGGGAACTTTGTGGAGCCCCTTACACCCTGTTAGGGGATAGAAATAGTTTGAGTATTCTATACTCGTAATTACATTGGCAAAGGTCTGGCTAGAGAATAATGTTTTTTTTTATTAATATGAGTTTGAAGTCCACATATCCTACATTGATCTTCCTTGGTTTGTGTTATAGTTAATTTTGAGGCTTATCTGGTAGATAGAGTACATTTCCATATATTTTGTCATTCTTAAAGACAGAGGGCTCTTCACCGTGTCCAACAATTTGTTGGTCATAGAGTGCTGTGGAATTCAGATGGTCTCCTCCCCGGCTGAAATGATCTAAGTATTTCCTGAAAAAGAATTCAAGTAATTATCTTAAAGAAGCTCAATGAGATGCAAGAAAACAGAGCTACACAACTAAAAAATGGATGAACAAAGTGAGAGGTTTACTAAAGAAATAGAAATCATAAAAAACAAACAAACAAACAAACATCCTGGAACCAAATAATACAATAATAGGACTGAAAAATTCAGTAGAGAGCTTCGATAGCAGACCCAATCATTCAAAAGAAAAAATTAGCAAACTCAAAACCAAGTCATTTGAAATTAGCCATTTAGGCTGGGTGCAGTGGCTCATGCCTGTAATCTTAGTACTCTGGGAGGCTGAGGCAGGAGGATCACTTGCGCTCAGGAGTTCAAGACCAGCCTGAACAAGAGTGAGACCCTGTCTCTACTAAAAATAGAAAAAATTAGCTGGGCATGTTTGTGTGTCCCTGTAGTCCCAGCTACTCAAGAGGCTGAGGCAAGAGGATTGCTGGAGCCCAGGAGTTTGACGTTGCTGTGAGCTAGGTTGACACTATGGCACTCTAGCCCATGCAACAGAGTGAGACTGTCTTAAAAAAAAAAAAAAGAAAGAAAGAAAGAAAAGGAATTAGCCATTTAAAGAGGAAAAAAGAAGAGTGAAGAGAGTGCAGGGAACCTATAGGCCACCACTGAGTGTATGAACATACAAATTGTAGAAGTCTCAGAAGAAGAAAAAGGGGCAGAAAACTTATTTAAAGAAATACTGACTGTAAACTTCACAAATTCTGGGCAGGATGTGGATATCCAATTTACTGAAGTTCAAGGATTCTAGGCTCCTAGCAAGATCAACCCAAAGAAGATTTCTCTGGGGCACATTATACTCAAATTGTCAAAAGTCAAAGACAAAGATAATTTTGAAAGCAACAAGAGAAAAGAAACTCATTAAAAACAAAGGAATCCCCAAAGACCATTCCTACCTCTCATTTGATGACTAAAAGACAAGCTTATCAAAAATAATAATGACTACAGAAATTTGTTAAAAGATAGGCAATATAAAAAGATGTAGATTGAGACAGCCAAAAGTCAAAATATGGAGGGTAGGTGGAGTTAAAGTGTAGAGTTTTTTAGTTTTTCATTTGTTTGTTTCTGTTTTTTGTGGTAAAAAATAAGTTGTCATCTGTTTAAAATAACTTGTTATATCTGTAAGACGTTTTTTGTAAGCCTCATGGTAACCAAAGGCAAAAACCTATAATAGATACACTAAAAATAAAAAGTAACAAATCAAAACATATAACCAAAGAAAGTTACTTAACCACAAACGGAAAAAGAAAGAAGGAAAAAAGGAAGGAAGGAAAGAAGGAAGGAAGGAAGAAAGGATGGAAGGAGTTAGAAAACAACCAAAATAAGTAACAAAATGGCAGTAGTAAGTCCGTGCCTATTAATAACAACATGGAGTGTAAATGGACTCAATTCTCCAATTAAAAGACATAGAGTGGCTGAATGGGTGAATAAAACAAGAACCAAATGTATGTTGCCTACAAGAAACCCACTTTACCTATAAAGACATATATATATATATATATATATATATAGAGAGAGAGAGAGAGAGAGAGAGAGAGAGAGAGAGAGAGAGAGAGAGACTGAAAATGAAGAGATGGAAAAAGATATTCCATGCAAATGGAGACCAAAAAAGAACAGGAGTAGCCATATTTATATAAAATAAAATAGAATAAAATTGACTACAAGTCAAAGAATTTGAAAAGAGATGAAAAATGTTACCATAGAATAATAAAGCGGTCAAATTAGCAAGATGATATAACAATCATAAATATACATACATTCAACACTGAAGCACCCAAATATATAAAGCAAATATTAATAGATCTAAAGGGAGAGCCAGACTGGTATATAATAATAGTAAGTGACTTCCACATCCCACTCTCAGTAATGGACAGAGCATCCAGGACAGGAAAACAACAAGAAAACATAAGAGTTAAACTATACACTAGGCCAAATGGACCTAGCTGACATTTACAGAACATTTTACCCAACTGCCACAGAATACACATTCTTCTCACCAGCACATGGAACATTCTCCAGAATAGACCATATTTTAGGCCCCAAAGGAAGTCTCAACAAATTCAAAAAAGTCAAAATCATATCAAGTACCTTTTCTGAAGACAATGGAATAAAATTAGAAATATATAAAAAGAAGAACCTTGGAAACTACACACTTAGAAATTAAACAACGTGTTCCTGAATGATCAGTGGGTCAATGAAAAAATTTAGAAACAAATTAAAAATACAAACCTGGAAGGATAATGCAAAAAAGGAAAAATATAGAGCAATATCATTATATTATTTAAGTAACTGCAAATAACTTTCTGTTAAGGACTTTAGTATAGTCCTTTTCTTTTTAAAACTAAGCTGGAATTATTTAAGTCAATTTTTAATGCCATTCTGAAAGTATACATATATAGAAAATTAGTATTGAAAACCCTTTGTCAACTATTTCAGGCAGTCTTATACTCCTCCGTACACTTATATGTGTTTGTTAAATGGGCGAACAATGAGGATGCAAAGGCACCTACACAGCATCCTACCAGGGCCTAGATTAGGGCTGTTACGCATTGTGAATTCAGTTGCTAGCACACAAGTGGCACCCAGGAAGTGCGCCTTAATGGTGAGATGCCATGTCCAAACAGAGCTGTCGCTGATTGGACAGCTCAGTGGAGCAAGCAGATGTTCTTGTTCTGAAAGGTTCACTGGCCATGCAGCTCCCCATCTCTCCAAAGCTACATAGGGAATGCCTCGCCCTTGCGTCTCAGCTGCGTCTTTGCTTGTGGGTATGGCCATGAGGAGCGTGCTCTTGGTCCTTGTGGTCCTTGTCTTGCTCTTCTGTGTTCCACCAGGTAAAACAGAAGCCCCTCCCTGTAGAGTTAGGAACAGCGAAGGGAGAGGGGGTGTGAGAATAAAGCAGGGCTTGGACAATGGAAGCTGAAAGAGGGAGGAACGTGAGCAGAAGTGGACACTCTGGGCTGTTCTAGGGAATGGAGAAAAGATGCTAAGGACACACAATAGAAGATGGCTTCTTCCCAGAAGAAACCGGTTCTAGATTTTGGTCTGTGGAGTCTGTGAAAGTTGACAGGAAGGTTGGCAGAAGTGGGGCAGAGCAAAAAGATGATACCTTTAGAGGACGCGGAGGACTTGGGCTGAGAGGGAGGCTGTTCCTTGAGGATTCTTAGAACTTGCCTTCCCGAGTTGGCCACCCACGTTATTTTTCACTCATTTAGAAGCCAAGGCAGATATTATGCTAAGCAGAATCCACAAACAGGGCTCATTGCTGAGATGTATTAAATTAACTTATAGCATAATGATATCCTATGGATAATGAGTTTGAGGGGTCAGAATTGATGTTCTCTGGACAGAAAGAAGCAACTTGGTAACACAGAGAAGTGTCCATTTAAGTCACTAAAGTAGAGGTTCTCAAAATTGCTTGTGGTTTTCTGGGGTCTGCAGAAAGCTCCCACCCTTTGCTTCAAACCTTCATATTTAAAATGTATCACTCAAGGGCCTGGTATGAAGGATTTAAGACAGATACAGATGAAGATCATGTCGAGACTATTGCTGCTGTCCTGGCTGGCAGGACCTCTGGGTGTTTTGCACTGTCTCCACACTGGACTCCTCTGCTCCCAGACAGGAGCCCCAGAGCTAGCAAGCACATGGCAGGAAAGGTTGCTTTCTAATGGCCCTTGGTCATACCACATTGATTATTTTCATGCATTGATTATTTTCACACCACAAAGGCCCAACCCATGGTCTCATGGGGGCAATGGGGTGGAGACGGTGATAGGCTTAGCATGCAAGGGTGGATGATCAGTGGGTGACTCGGGGACATCCATCACCTCTTGAACCACCTTCCTTCTCCCCCGCCCCCACCTTTTGGTGTCCAGAGGCACCCAGGTTTTAAGGTCTAGGAAAATCACTAGCAAGAGATCTAGGTCTATGTTTCAGGTATTTCAAACCATTTCATACTCGTTATCCCATGGGATGCTCTTTAAGTACTCTGCAATTAAGCACCTGACAAAAAGTCATGCAGAATGTTATTGGGAGAATACGGGGCTAGAACCGTAGGCTTCTGAAATTCCAGTTCGGTGATCTTTTCTTTTCCTTCATGCTGGTGCTTTGATAATCACAAGCTACCTTGAATAGCTATCCCAGACCCTGCATGTCTCCTGATGTGGGCCTCTGCAGATTCCTGGGACTCCTCCAGTGTCTGAATGTTCTTTCTATAGCAAATAGTTCCAAGCTGAATCTGTTGTGCCCCAGTAATGGCACATAGTTGATGAGTGATTTGTGTAATCGTGGATTCATGTCATGGCTTATAATAAAGCCTCTGGAAAATAAGGTAAGAGCAGGTGAAAAGGGACCTTCTAGCCATAAAATGTCTTGGCTATCTTAGGTCATGTCCAATTTGCCATTGAAAAATTAAGAGTATAGCTTTAAGTCTCATTTCTCCCTGGCAACGTGACACTGCAGGACACTAACTGTGCATTTTCCTCTGTTTCCGTTGGCAGTTAGAAGTGGACCCAATATATACATAAGAAGAATCTTTGCTTCATGTTGGTGATTGCAAGGTTATTGCCGGAAAAAGTGTTCGAAAGGAGAAGAGTATCATATTTTGTGTGATACCTCATATGTGTGCTGCATAGATAAAAAGCATCTACCGACACTGGTTGGGAAATAGCTGTGACTATCTGAAATCTCCTGCTGTTTTCTCTTTATTGCCTCTCCTATGGAAGTGCTCTCCTAATTAAACTCCTTGTGTTCAGTGTTCTGTCTTCTTATTAATTTATTACTCATCCAGAGTCTCAAGAACTTTTTTGAAGTGTAGCATACAATTAGAAAAAATGTACAAATCCCAACTGAGCATCTTGATGCATTGCACAAATCTAATGCACCTGTATAAGCAGCAAGTGGATCAGGAAGAGAAAATTACAACATCCTGGACACTACCAGTCACTATGCCACACAGGATAATCCCTAGCCCAATTTTTTTTTATTTCAATATATTTAGGTGGTACAAGTGGTTTTCTGTTACATATATGTATTGTATGGTGGTGAAGTCTGGCCTTTTAGTGTACACACAACCCGAATAGCATACATTGTACTCAATAGGTAGTTCTGCATCCCTTACCCCCTCACCATCTCCCCTTCTGAGTGTCCAGTGTCCTTTATACCACTCTGTAGGACCATGCGTGCCCATAGCTTAGCTCCCACTTATATGTGATGATACTTATTGGTTTTTTGTTCCTGAGTTATTTCACTTAGGATAATGGTCTCCAGTTCCATCCAAGGTGCTGCAAAAGACATTATTCTATTCTTTTTTATGGCCAAGTAGTTTTCCATGGTGTGTGTGTGTGTGTGTGTGTGTGTGTGTCTATCACATTTTCTTTATCCACTCTTCACTTGATGGGTCCTTAGGTTGACTCTTTATCTTTGCAGTTGTGAATTGTCTTAGCCCGACTTTTAATAGGAAAGTTCTGGCATCTGTTTTTGAACTTGATATAAGTGGAATCATAAAGTAGGTATTTCTTCATGTCTGGCTTCTTCTACTCTGCATTATTTTAGTGATATTTATTCATCTGTTTCATTTAATTGTCGTTTGTAATTCTCAGTGGTATACTGTGTTACATGGGGGAAGATATCACAACTTATTTGAATATTCTAGTGATCATAGCTGTAGTTTCCAGTGTTGGGCTCTTGTAAACAGTGCTATGGTGAACATTCTTGTACATGTTTTTTTTTTTTGAAGCATATAGGTAGGTATTTCTGTGGGTATATACCTAGGAGTGAAATTGCTAGGTCACAGACTATGCATATATTCAGTTTTATTAGATAAATTGTCTAATTTATCTAGACAGTTGTCCTCCAAACTGGTTGTACCAGTTTATACTCCCAGCTACAGTGCTGAGGGTTCTTGTTGCTTTACCTCCTCATCGAAAACTAGTGTTTTCTGCCTTTTTCCCCCCATTCTAGGGAATATATAAAGATGAACTGTGGTGGTTTAATTTGTGCTTTACTGATGACTAATGTGGCTGAGCACCTTTTCAGAGATGTCCATTGGCCACTTAGCTACCCTTATTTGTGATATGCCTGCTTGAGACTTTCATCCATTTTTCTATCGGGTTGTCTAATTTTGTCTACTTGGGAACCTACTAAGGAATACTTATTATTTGACATTGAAAACAATGAAAGAAAAGTCACATTAAAAATATTTAAGTTGAAATGTTGAGTATGTTACAGTTTACACTGCGTGGTTAAAGAAATTTTGTACTGTTTTGTGTGACCAGGCCATAAACATGTTTCTATTCTTATGTATTATTAAAATTTCTCATCATAAGCAAGGTAAAATATTTAAGATAATAAAGATTCAGCCCCTTTCTTCTTTTGAATAGGTTTCAGGAAGAATAAGGCAGGGAGAGAGAAGCACTGCTCCCAATATGACAAGAAGAAGAAGAATAGATTTGCTTTTGATTGGCACACTCCTGGGAAGTGACGCCATCAAAGTTTGGAGCTTTAAACAAACAGCAGCTGCTGTGATGGGTGAAATATCCATCCTGTGCAGAATACATCCTGAGACCTGACTCAACTCTTTTGACTCTTCCAAGGAAGGGACAAAGGTGATTATACACATAGCAAAATCATGTTCTCTATTTGATTTATTTCTGCTCTGATCTTTATTATTTCCTTCCTTCTGCCAACTTTGAGCTTAGTTTGGTCTTCATTTTCTAGTTCCTTGAGGTGTAAAGTTAGGTTGTTTATTTGAGATCTTTCTTCTTTTTCAACAGAGGCATTTATTGCTATAAACTTCCCTCTTAGAACTGCTTTTGCTGCATCCTTGTGTTTTCCTGTTACACCTTCATAAGGTTGGCTGGTAATGAAAACAATGAGTCCAACTGGATTTAGATAGTTTATTAGTAACACATATAGAGAAGCAAGATCAGCATGTTGTTAGCTTCTCGACCCATGGGGTGTCACCCAACCAAGTGGGGTCAGATGATGGGCAGCCGTGGTGGTGGTCACTTGTGTCCGAGGATCCAACATGAAACCCCGGCCGAGCAGTCTTATGGCCTGTAGCTGAACCCTAGGAACTGACATGGAAAGTCCCATTGCTCAACTGACACTAGGGAGGTGGATGAGGAGTTACCTGTGATAGCACATCACAAGGGGGCCTCTCTCCTTCTGTTTCAAGAAGAACTTCAGGGTCAGGCCCAGTCAAGACACAGGCCAGCCTGCTGGTCCACCCTGCAGGAGAGATGTGCGAGGTAGTCTGAAGGCCAGGGCAGATCTGCTCCTCTGCAGATGGGAGGTTCATAGAAAAGATGAATGGAGAGCTGAAGGTTTGGTGGGGCAGGAAGATGTTTCTGTTGAAGCCTTTCTAAACAAGTAATGTATCCTGTCTATGATTAGTGGGAGAAATAGGCACTGAGGAGGGCATTGGATAGTATTTTGAAGGGAGAAAATACATTCTAAGTTGTTTTTGTGAAAAGCCTAGCTCTTTTTAAGAAGGCTACAGCTCAGCTCTTCAAATTTGAGATTGTAAAATTCTGGTGCCTTGTAAAAAATGCTGAAAGCCAGCAGTCGTGGGTACATCACGGTGTCACAGTGTGATCTAAATTCCTGGCTTGGTGGAAGATGGGAGGGTTGAGGGCCTTCAGGCTCGGTGGCACCCAGGAGCCCCTCGCGTCAGGGTGGAGGATTGCCCGTGACGCAGCACTCCAGCTGAAACGTGCAGTAGGCAACCAACATTTCACTGCCGTAGCACTCAAGTCTGCAGACGCCGCCTTGGTAGCATTCCTTGTACATCTCTGATGATAATAGATTTAAACCTGGGAGGAAAGTGAATGGAAAGATAATTCACTACAGGTCTTTTTTGACTATTGAATGACTAGGCCTTCGATTTTTATCCAGTTGGATTCCAAGGGGACTTGGTCAGAAGGATTGATTCTGTAACTGAAAAAAAAAAAATGAACTAGTGCTATAGGCCGAATGTGTCACCTCAAAATTCATATGCAGAAACCCTAACTCAGTGTGACTATGTTTGGGCAAAGGGCCTTTAGGAGGTAATTTAAGTTAAACAAGGTCATAAAGGTGGAAGCCCAAGAGGATAATCTGTAACACTTTCGGGAAGATGAAATACAAGGGTGTGTGCAACGAGACGAGAAATTCCTATGGAAATGCCATGCTGTGGGCACTATAAGGCAGTCAAGGGAATATGGTAGAATAGATGGGGTTGCTGACTGTCTGGGGGCCATAAAACCTTTGCCGTAAACCACAGGGGAGCTGGTCCCATCCACAGCTTCAAGAGGCCTGGGACCTGTGCATCCTTAAATTCGGGTCACGCGGCTCCCTTATCCCTGAGGCTTATGCTCACACAGCACGAGCATTGGGACTCAGTCATAACGTCAGGTGAAGAGAATATTCAAGATGAGACTTTGAAAATCATAAAGAACATGGTCAAGCTAGAGGACAAGGCCAGTTGTGTCTCCCTGGCTACCGCCTCATCAGATCAGCCATTCCTCCTATCGCAGAAAGCCCAGTAATTCCCTTGAAACAAATGGGTCCAAATCTGTTTCTCATGTAACTATGGGATCCATAAACAATACATTAACTGTAAGCAATTTGGTATATTAGAAAGCTTACCTAATTGTCTTATCCCTATTTGCTTGTTTTGACTATTATAGCCAGACATGTTCTTGAACTAGTGATAGAACCACAGTGGCAAGGGTATTAGTAATGAAAATATAATGACATCTGTCATGAGCCAGGTACTTTTCATATTATATATAGGCCTGTTCTGTGCATTATCCCATTTAATCCTTGCAAGACTCTTCATTTCCATTTTATAAATGAGGAAACTAAGGCTCAGAGAGACTCAGGCCTCTGCCCTAAGTTGTACAGCTCACAGGCTGGATAACCAAGATTCAAGCTTAGCTCTTGCTGACGTCAAAGCTGGTGGATGCTTTTTCTACTTTGGATATTAAAAGGTCCATGGCAGGAGTACATTTATAGGGTTGTTTAGTGGCATTGTTCTTCCCAATGAAGCATCCCTCCCCCAGGAAGATTCCCATTTACCTGCCATCACTGGATCTGAAAGGAAGAGAAAGGCAGTCGCAACCAGGAGAGGTTTCATGACTGGGAGCGTCTGTTGAGGAGGCTGCTGGCAGGGTCTGAGACCGGCCACCAGGTAACAGACAGAAGGGGAGGTTGAGCACACCCTTTGTGTGCACCTCTCAGGTCTGGGGCATGCCTGCTGAGGTAGACACGCTACACTGAACACCCCCAGGCAGCTGTAAACCTGACAGCCCTTTCCTGTTTGACAGCTTTTTCCATCCACAAAGGCGCTGCTCCCCAACCTGGGCTTTCCAAAAGTATTCATGGAGCCCTGAGAACTATATGCTTTTTCTCTTTTAAATGAATAAAATTAAATAGTGTTCAGTTTTTATTTTACAACAAAAATTAAAATGCTAATTTTAGAAAATTTGTAAAATATTAACAAGGATAAGGAAGGAAAAGTTATAGTCGAACCTTATCTCTCAGAGACAACCTGTGCATTTCTTAGAGTTTCATCTATGCCTAGTTTGTTGTTTAATATTTCATTTTGCATAGTTATAAACTTAATATCCTTGTAATTAGGTATCTTTCTTTTGTAACTTGACATATACTACATATCTGTGTCTCTATAAACTCTTCGTAAATAGTAATTCTAAATGCACAAAATTTCATCAAGGTCATCCTTACGTAATTGTCACTGTTTTATAAAAACATCTTTATTGAAGTATAAATGACATACAGTAAACAATAGAAAATATTTTAAAAGTATACAATTTGATACATCTTGACATATGTATAATTTTGTGAAACCATCGTCACATTCAAGGTAATGAATATATCCGTTCCCCTCAACATTTCTTCATGACTTCTGTAATATTTCCCCCCTGAGCCACCTCCTTCACCACGCATTCTCCAGGCAACCACTTTTTATGCGGACACTATAGATTAGTTTGTATTTTCTTGAAATTTTATGTGAATGAAATCATACATTATGTACTCTTTCTTGTTGGGTTTCTTTCACTCAGCATAATTATTTGAGATTCATCCATTCTATAACATGTATCAGTTGTGCATTGTTTGTCATCACTGAGAACTGTTGTATGGATATACATCGATGTGTTTATCGAATCACCCAGTGATGGGACATTTGATTGTTTCCTGTTTTTGGCTAATTTCCCTCATGGCTAAAATTTCCCCCTGTTGGAGGTGGTCCTGAGTGAGTAGCAACTTAAATGCAAGGACTCATTTTGAAGGAACTGTCAGCCTTTGGTCTTGCAAGCTAAAGCCTCCTTCAGTTAGGAAAAGGAAAACTTCAGGGTCTTGGCTTTTAGAAGGACCTCGTGTGCAGACAATCTCGAGGAAAGTGGGGCCCATTATAAAGGACACAATTTGTACTTCATTTTTACAATTACGACATTGTTTGGTGGGCTGCTTTGTTTATACATGTTTCTTACATTAGCAGTTGAGCTCTTACAAGGCAAGAGTTCTGTGTAAGTCACATTTGTAATCCTTAGTGCTTAGGACATCTTCTGTTTGCCCTCTACACCCGCCCTCCTGCCTTCCCTACCCTGCTCTCTAAAAGTACAGTTTGGCCTCTTAGCTGCCTCTCCCCCCACCCACCAGCAAATGCTTCTGAATAAAATCATCTTGATGTCACAGCTTAACTCTGAGAGTTCTATGGCTCTGTAGCAAGGTAGCCCCAAAATTTATCAGCTTAAAACACTAAACATTTATTATTTCATGGATTTTTGGGGTCGAGGGAATCTGGATTAAGTGGGTGCCTCAGCCTCAAGGTCTCTCACAGGGCTGCAATCAAGATGTGGGCTGGTCTTCCATTTCGTCTGCAAACTTGACCAGGGGAGGATTTGCTTCCAACCTCACTCGCGTGCTTGTTGGCAAGACTCAGTCCTCTGTGAGCCGTTGGACTAAGGTCTATATTTGCTCACTGTCGGCTGGAGGCCTCCTGCACTTCCCAGCCGAGTTTACCTTTGCACACGGCAGACCACAGCATGGAAGCTGGCTTCTGTCAGTGCCATGCAAGAGAGCGAGAAGGGGTGAGCACGACAGAAGTCAATGTCTTTTTGTAATCTAATCCTGAAGATGACGTCCCATCACTCTTGCTATACTCTATCCATTAGATGTGAGTCACTGTGTTGGCCTCCACTCCAAGGGAGAGGGCTACATACTGGCATAAATCCCAAGAGACAGAGGTCACTGGAAGCCCTCCTAGAAGCTAACTATGCTGCGCCTGGATTTTGTTTGGGAAATTTCTCACTGATTTTTTAGATCTCCATTGCTTTTAAAAAACATTTTAAAACATTTCATCTTCTTTTTTTTTCCTGTCTTCGAAAGTCCAAAAACTTAGTTCATCATTACTGTATTCTAAACATCGTGTACTTCTTGCCCTCAACAATAGAGAAGGAAACAGCCGGCTTCTGCCTTTCCAAAGACTGTTTTCACGGGGTACTGGAAGGAACTCTTGTATTCAGATTTTATGACTTATTTTGGAGAATGCAGGTGAATTAAGACCATGGTTCAGTCCCTAAACCATGTCTTGAATAAAGGAGAGGCAGAGAGAGAATTGCAGGGTGAAGGACGGAGGACAGAGGACAGCTTATATGGTGATGGGTCATTGTTTTTTTTATCTCCAATCCTGGGATTCAGATAATGGAAGGAAAATGGGAGTGGTACTGGGGGACAGAAGCTCTGGGTAGAATATAAGAGCACAGGGCACCTGTCTTCCCCCAGCATGGAAAGGGGGCAGCAGTAGAGCTAACTGTCTGACTCAGAGCAGCATGAAAGTGGCAAAAGCCATGAATATTCCCATCTGATGACCTAGAATGATGCATGAGTAGCAGCAGAACCATCCAGTGCACCAAAGAAGGAGCCTCACCCAAAGAGTTTTAAAAATTTTATTAAAAATAAGCATGAAAGGCAATTCAGCAGCTGTACCTAGGCTAGTGACTGAAGGCCAGGCAAAAATGAGGATGTTTCCGTAATGTTAGTATAATCAATGTTCTTCCAGATATCTCCTCACTGCTTAACTCCTCCGAACTTTAAAGTAACTTGGAGAAGATGTGATGAACTCTGGATTGGCTAAGTTTAAGTTTCTGAGACCAGGAGGAATAAGGTTCATAATAGGAACTATCGATTTATAGAAAAATAAAGTTATACTTTTGTAAATGTGCCTGGTGAACTGATACTCATATCTCTCACATGATACATCTCTTTACTGATTCTCCTCCCACTCTCAACCTAACTTTCTCTTCTGGCCTCTCTAGTTTACCAAGATAAACTAAAGCTATCTCTTTTTCAGGTTGGAAGTCTCAGCACTGTCTTCCATGCCCCCTCAGTATATCGAATGGCCAATACATCTTCTGAAATCCTACTTCTGAAATCCACCCTGCATCTCCTCTTTCTTTTCAGACCTCACTACTGGTGTTCCAGTCTTAGATTACTGGAGTAGGATAATGTTCTCTTAATAGATTGTGTTTATATAAAATTGTATATCTCCTAAGCACAGAAATATACCTTATTTTCAAAACCACACGAAATTTTAACAAATATATAAACTGTATCTTTGAACCCAAAGAATGATTCAATAAATTTCAAAAAGCAATAGGGTGGAACAAGTTCTCTGGTTCCGTGAAGTTATGACTAACATTTACAGAGTGCTTACAATAGGGTCAAGTGCTGTTTAAGAACTTTACATATACTAACTTATCTAATCCTCACAATACCACAACGTAGATACTATTGTTATCCCATTTTATAGATAAGGAAACTGGGATAGAGAGAGAATAAATAACTCGCCCAAGGTCAAGCTGTTGCTAAGTGGAGGGGCTGGGATGTAGTACTCCAGGTGAAACAACAATGTGGTTGTGGAATTAAACTAAAGAAGTGAAAATGTGTAAAAATACGCCCATGAAAGTAGAGTGTAAGCATTTATAAAATTAATGTTTATTTTAACCTGACCATCTAAACATGCAATTATTATGAATTTTCTTTCATCCGTCATATTAATTGTTCTTAGACAAGAGAGTTTAAGACATTTTTAGTTTTTTTTTCTGAAGTCTGAAGAAGATAGAGTTAGACTTTTCACCATTTATTGTTTTTCTTATTTTCTACACTCTTCATTCTGCAGCAGATGCGGGAATCATCGCAGTATCTAACTGCATATTCGTTAGTATTGCACTTCATTCTACAAGCATGACGTCTTGGAGGACAGGCAGCATTAAAATATGAGCTTCTGCCTTTGAAAAGAGAAGACAAATTATATTATACAATGTTACTTATTTTTTAATGTCTAAAACATTTCATAATAAATTAAAAATAACAACAATAGTTCACCCCCCCAAAAGAAACAACAACAAAAAACAATGCAGGAGAGAAAGTAGAGATATTAAGTAAAGACAAATGAAAAATTTTTCTGTAAACAGAGCAGATAAATGGGCAGTAGCTGGGAAGGAACAGAGTTTTTAATGAGAACTATTATTGCCTATTTCTGCCTAAAATGAGTGATCCAGTTGGGATGGGGGTTCATGATGCAAGAAAGAATGTTTAATTTCTGGAGTGAAATTCTTCAAAAAGTGAGTGGGGGTGGAATCCAGTGTACAAGTGGAGGGGTTAACCTTACATCAGAGAGTGAAGAGAAAGGTAAAGATAAAATTAGGTAAAGCGATACGGTGATGGAAAAATGAAGAAGTTATCTTTGGTTGCTTCTATTTTCTTGGTGAAATAAAATAAATGTCATTAATTGAGAGTGGGAAGGGGTCAGAGGCAGTAGGGTCTTGGTTCCAGCTTTCCAGTGTATTTGGTTCAAGGCCATGTCTCCTTTCCCGAAGAAGTTATTGGAATACACAGAGGATCCTATAAGCCATAATATCCCATTTTGGTTTCCAGTTCTCTTCTCTTTTTGGTCAACAGGCATTTCCTCTTATCCCTTTGCCCCATTTCTTCATGATTCAATATTGGGGGGTTGTATGTTACTAGAAATTTATCCATTTCTTCTAAATTATCCAGTTTGTTGGTGTATCATTATTTATAGTAAACCCTCATGATCTTTTGTATTTCTGTGGTGTCATGGTGCTGTCTCCTTTTTTATGTCTGATTTTACTTATTTGGGTCTTCTCTCTTTTTTACCTAATTATTCTAACTGAAGTTATGTTGACTTTGTTTATCTTTTAAAACAACCAACTCTGAGTTTTATTGTTGTTTTCTTTTTTGTCAGTCTTTTTTCCATTTATTTCTGCTCTGATCTTTATTATTTCTTTTCTAACACTAACTTTGAGCTTGGTTTTTTCTTTTCTTTTTTTTTTTCCTAGTTTCTTGAGGTGTAACATTAGGTTATTTATATAAATTTTTTCTTATTTTTTAAATGTAGGCGTTTATTACCGTAAACTTCCCCTAGAACTATTTTTGCTACATACCATAAGTTTTGGTATGTTGCATTTCTGTTTGTATCAGAATCTTTTTAAATTTCCATTTTAATTTCTCTTTGACTTATTTGTTGTTTAATTTTTACGTATTTGTGAATTTTCTGAAATTTCTTGTGTTATTCATTTCTACTATCACACCACTGTGATTGGGAAAGATGCATGATGTAATTTCAGTCTTCTTAAGTGTATTAAGATTTGTCTTGTGGCCTAACATATGATCTATCCTGGAGGATATTCATGTGCACCTGAGAAAAATGCACACTATGCTGCTGTTGGTTGGAATGTTCTGTGCATGTCTGTTAGGACCATTTGGTATAAAGCATAGTTCAGTCCAATATTTCCCTATTGATATTCTCCCTGGGTGATTTGTACATTGCTGACAGTGGGGAATTGAAGTGCCCTAGTATTTTTGTATTGTATTATTGTATTATTGTGTTTGTGTGTGTGTGTGTGTGTACTTGACTAGTTGATTCTAAGCTTTATATGGAAATTCAAAGAGATAAGAATATTTAAGATAATCTTAAGAAAAGAAAAAATGTAGATATCTTACTCCATCAGATATAAAGTCATCACAGATTGTCAGTAATTAGGATAGTGAACTACTTGTGCAAAGAGAGACAAAGAGACCAATAAAATAGATAGGCCAGAACAGACAGTCATATATTGACAATAGATTTACAACAAAAATGTCACTATAAGTCATTTAAAAGTTTATATTTTTTTAATTGAGGATGCTAGGAAAATTGGCTACCCATATGGGAAAAATAAATAACAAACATTGATCCCTATTTTAAAAAAATCAATAAAAGTTGGGGATTTGTTATCTAAATATGGCAAGTAAAAAAATGAAGCTACTAGAAGACAATATCGAAGAATATCTTTATGACCTTTAGGTAGAGAAAGATTTTCTTAAAGAGATAAAAAATTAAAAGCGCTATATTAAAAAGAATTCTGATAAATTGGACTACATTTATATTAAGATTATACAAATATTAACATTAATGTTCATAAAAAGGTATAACAAATGGGGTAAAAAGGCAAGCCATAGAGTGGGAGAAAGTATTTTCAAGATATGTAATAAAGTGCTTGCATCCAGTAAATACGAATGAATATATATATATATATATATATATATACATATATATATATATATATACACACACACACATAATGAGAAAATTACAAATAACTCAATGGATAATGGGCAAAATATTTGAACAGGTACTTCAAGAAATGGTATCAGAATTGCCAATAAGCAAATAAAATTACCCTCCATTTTATTGGTAATCTAGGACTTCAAATTTAAACTACAGTGAGTACCACCACACATCTGCTGGAAGAATAAAATTTCATAGCCTGACAATGTAAACTGTTAATGAGGATGTGGCCCAATAAGAGCTCTTCTACACTGAAGCAGCATAAATTTGCTCAAATAATCAGGAAATTCTTTAGCATTATTTCCTAAAGTTGAAAAAATATGTACCCTATGGCAAACAGTTTAAATTCTAAGTCTATACCCATTAAAAAGGTATGCACATGGGCAAGAAGAATCATTTAAAAAAATTATAGCAGTGATAGCATTCATAGCAGGCAAAACTTGAAAATAACCTAAATGTTTATTTACAGTAAAATGGATAAATAAATTGTGACATACTATGATGGAACACCATATAGTATTAAAAATTAATGAGCTACAGTTGCACACTGCTACATAGATACATTTTATAAATGTAATATGAAGTAAAATAAGCCAGATACAAAGGATATATACTATGTAGTTCCACTTATACAAAGTTTAAAGCAATGTGACAAAACTAAAGAACAGTGTACATATAGATATACACGCTTAGGCGATAAACATTCATTCTTGCTGTCCAAGTCCTAATTTGGTTGTCTACCCTTCTAGATACCCTGCACATAAATCTGTATTAGTCTAAGGCAATAATAGTCTTCTTCAGTTCTTTGTCAGGGATTAAGTTTTGGGGTGTGCATGTAAACATTTTCTGGAGAACTTCTGGGAAGGTTTTCCTTGCTGACATAGAAACAAATTCTCTCCTTTAGCCCTGGTGTAATTTGGTGGGTCCAGGACAACGCTGTGACGGAGCACTCACCTCTTCACCCCCGGCCCTTCTAGTCATCACTCACATTCCACTTTTCTCATTCCCCAAATGTCCTTGTTCTGTGTGCATCCCCTACCATCTTTTGATCCAGCACAACTCTCAAGTTAAAGTTCACAACAGGTTAAGTCATGAAAGGGAACCACTTTATTGATGTCCTTGGTATCAACTCTCCAATCCTCTGAGAAGCCTTCATGGGACAGTAAAATCTGCCTTTGTCTAATTTATTTTCAAACTCTTGGAAGACCTTGTATTTCCCTTCATTTATATTTTTGTAACTCTGGAATGAAAGGTTTCTGTCTTACCTGGAGGAGTTATGGACAACAATGCAAGGACTCCAAGGATAAAAAGCAAGACCCTCATGGCTGAATGGGCAAGTCAGGGAGAATCAGTAGCTGGGATGGAGAGAACTTCTTTATATGTTTAGTCATCAAGAGGTGAGTTGCTGCATGATTATTGAACCTTTCAGTAGCAAGAACATTTCTGTGTTTCAATGAGATTTTATATCAGGAGACAGAATACCATGGACATGACTATTAGTCATTCAAAATACATTTATCAAGTGCTGACAGGGTGTGGGCAAAAACAGTAGAATGCACAGAACTTAAAGAGAAGGATTCTCTATAGTAAAGGCAGAACAGATATTCTTTGAAAAACCAACATTCTCTCATGGTTCCTGGAGAAACTGTAAAAGGGTAACATTTACATAGGAAAATATTCATTTATTTACCTGATAATAGGAACAAAAGCACTTGATGCAAGAGCATACCTGTTTATTAATATTTCTGGGAATGTATGTTAGCATACTTAAGCAATGAAATTAGATTTGAAACCATACATAGGCTACTGAGATGTACAAAAGCTTTAACTTGGTTATCTCTCTGTGTAATCAACTGAATGAGATCAACTAATTTTTATTTATTTTTATTCTTTTATATTTAATTTTTTGAGTCACCCTAGGCTAAAGTACAGTGGTGTGATCATAGCTCACTGTAGCCTTGAATTCCTGGGATCAAGAAATTCTCCTGCCTCAGCCTCCTGAGTAGTTGGGATACAGGTGTGGATCACCGTGACCGGCTAATTTTTTTACTTCTTGCAGAGATAGGGTCTCACTATATTGCCCAGTCTGATCTCGAACTCCTGGGCTCAAGAGATCCTCCCACAGTGCTAGCATTGCAGTCATGAGCCCTCATGCCTGGCCCTAATTTTTATATTTAAAACCCAACTTAACACAAATTGTTTGCACTGCATAGTTATATGTAATGTGAGAGGAATCAGAGAAAGGTGGGTGGGACTTAGAGAACCTATAATACACTTAGGAAGATAAATAATATGTAACAAACAGTGGCAATGTAACATGAGCATATATCTGACAAAGGCACAAATTACCCCTTAGACACTAAGGAAATGAACATGAAGGAACCCACAGCAGTTTGAGTGGCCTAGGGAATGCTTACAGGAGGTATGAGGAAGGATATCAACTTTAGAAACTGCAAAGCACATGCACATTTCTGATTGGCATAACTTTCTAGATAGTATTACTCCAGATTCAGTAACTTTTCTTAGTACCAAGAAGGAAGCCCCCTTTCTGTCATGGCTTCCTCTGGGTTCTCCTTCAGAGTCTTAGTGAATGGAATAGGTTGTTGCATTGTTTAAGGTCCTCCCTAGGCAATGAGATTTTGAAAATGACATCTTCAGTTGAATCAGGGATGGGGGACTGATGGAGGCTGTGGTGCCATTATTGGAGGTCCTGGAAGAGGCAAACTCCACAAGTCTTCACAAGTCTAAGGAGGGCCAGTGAGGGGAAGGAAAGCCCTGGGGATGGCCTTCCCTAAGCCTGGATTCAGGTTCTCCTCCTCTCAGGTTGCTGGGGCAGTGACACCTGGGCACAAGCCTCTCCCAGCACCCTAGAAACTCAAAGGGGTATCTTCGGGTCACTAGGGTGTGTGCTGGTTATTGATAACTGTTTCATTTACTGAAACCAGAATGACCTAGGATCTTTAGCATCTCTGATTACAAATTCACTGATTTTTCTCATGTATCTGGGAGTTGTCTTCTTGATCGGGAGGAAAGGCTTTGGAAGTACAGTTTACCATGCAAAACAATGCGATTTATGAGAACAAGTAATTGATGTCCTTTCTGGAACACTACGGGCATAATTTTCAGTGACTCTTTGGTATTTTCTATGAATATTTGTTTCCCTGCTTGATACATTTGGAGCCAAGAGGCAGACTTGGAATGCTGCCCAGGAAACCCAAGGACAGTGTGTGACCCAAGCGCTGGCAGTCAGGGACATCAAAGGAAGGGTCCCAGGAAGGTTCATTGCCTCCTGGGGGTGAGCTGGTGAGGACCGGATGAGAGCTGAAAGGGAGCTTATGACCAGATTGCGCAGGGCCTCAGCAACGAAAGATAAGGTGCTTTGACAATGCCTGTCCTTAAAAGGACACAGAGAAGAAAATTAGATAGCTATCAAGTACAAGTTGTCACAGCAGAAGAAAGGAGGTAATTTATCATTAGATAGGAAATTTGACCTAGAAATTATTGGGCTTTATTGAACATAGCTCTCCAGAAGGCACTCGATATTCAATAAATAATTTATAATCAAGTATTCATAGTTTACCTTCCTTCCCTGTACTCAGCAGTATTGAAAGCTTTGGAGTCCTTGCTGCGTTAATTATCTCTTTAGCTTCTTGTTCCTGAAACCTTTCTAAATTCATTGTTTCCTTACTTTCAGTCTATGAATATCTTTAAGTCCCTGTACTTCAAAAACAAAACACAAAATTACCTCCCTTGTATTTAGTTTGCTTTTGACCTAATACTCTTAACTTTTCCCCTTTTCTCTCAGGAAAATAATGGTCTGCACACTCTATTTCTATCTCTCTGTCTTTCATTCACTTCTTACCCCACAGGTTGCTGACATCTTCCCTCATCTTTCTAGTGAATTTACTTTTGCTAAATCACTAATACATTTTTCTGTATAGCACATTGGTCAACATTTGACTGATCATAAATACAAAAGTTTATTTCTGTGCTTTCTATTCTGTTTCATTGGTTTATATTTCAATCCTTATGCCAGTATCACACTGTTTTGATTATTTTAGCATTATAGGAAGATTTTGTTTATTTATATATTTTTCTTTTTTTTGTTATTGGGAAAAGTTTTCAATTAGCAATAATCATGCCTCGGATAAATCTCATTGGCTACGATACTGCCACTGCACAAAGCTAAATATTTATGTTTATTTTAATTCGCAAATTAAAGTTGCATATATTTATGGTGCATATCATGATGTTTCGATATATGTATACATTGTGAAATGACTAAATCAAACTAATTAACATATGTGTTGCTCACATACATATTTTTTTTGTGATGAAAACATTTAAAATCCACCCTCTTAGCAATTTTTCAGTATACAATACATTGTTACTGACTATAGTCACCATGTTGTACAATATATCTTCTAAATGTAGTCCTCCTGCAAGCTGAAATTTGTATTCTTTGATTTTGAACATCTCCCCTCTACCTCTCACTCCCATACCCTGGACCACCATTGTACTCTCTGCTTCTATCAGTTCATCTATTTTTGAATTTTACATATAAGTGAGTTTACACAGTATTTGTCTTTCTGTACCTTGTTTATTCTCTTAGTATTATGTCATCCTGGTTAATCTATTTTTTCACAAAGACAAAATTTCCTTTTTTTAAAAAAAAGGACGAACAGTATTACATTGTGTAATATTACAGCTTGTAATGTCTGTGCATCTCTGTCAGTTGAGGTTGATGTTGGTAAAAAATGCAGGGATCCTCAGTAGCCAACACTGTGGATGTTGGCAGTGGCAGCAAGTATTTTTGGTCTTCAGTGGTGATGGCTGCTAAGGTCCTCTCAATGCCTTTTCCTCCCACCATGAAAGGTGTATCTGAAAGTACCCTTCTTTGCACTGAGTCTAGCTTGCTTGCCTGCTCACAGTGGCATTACCACTAGTGTCTCATGAGTGGCACCTGTGGAGTATCCACAGAGCTGATGACTGAAGCATGAGTACATATGGAATGACTATGGCTGTGGGGTCTGGGACAGTAATGGCAACAGTGCCTGGGATGCAGTCATTCCTGCTGTTGCATTGGTAACAGTATGCAAGGTGCACATGCTTGTGAAGAGTCAGGGAGCTGGGGTCAGGAGCATGAACTTGCACAGAATTACAGTTGCTCTGGAGTTTGGTGGGCACTAGCTGTCTATGGTGACTGAGCTGGTGCTTGAAGTATGGATATGTGGAGAAAGATCTTGGCTCCAGGGCCTAGGGTACCAGCTAGTTCACTAGGGCAGTAGGTCTGGTTTCTGAGGTGTGGGCAGGTACAGTACAAAACAGAGCCAGCATCTGGAGCATGGGTATTCTTTGAATGGTTGCAGCTCATGGGTCAGGGGCATACACAGAGTTGGGAAATTTGTTGTAGGCTTCATGAATCTGGTAATCCATTTCTCTTCCTAGGATTGGCAAGTTTTCAGTTACTATTTCTCCAATTATGCTTTTTACCTCATTCTGTTTCTCTGTTCCTTTGGGACTCCTATATGCCTATACTTGTTTACTTGATGGTGTCTCATAACTCTTGTAGGATTTCTTCATCCTTTTTCATTCTTTTTTCTTTTTTCCCCCTCTAACTGAAATTTCAAATGTCATGTCTTTGAGTTCACTGGTTCGTTCTTCTGCTTGCTCAAGTCTGCTATTGAAACTTTCTATTGAATTTTTCAGTTTAGTCAATGTATTTTTCAGCTTTAAGATTTCTCTGTGCTTTTTATTTTATGGTTTCTATGTCTTTATTGAACTTCTTTTTTGTTCATGAATTATTTTCCTGATTTTTTTTGTTTAGTTGTCAACTTTTATTCTCTTATAGTCACTGAGCTTTTTCAAGATGATTATTTTGAATTCTTTGTCAAGCAGTTCACGAATTGTTATTTCTTTAGAGTCTGTTATTGGTGCTTTATTGGTTTTTGGGTGGTGTCACATTTGCCTGATTCTTCATAATCCCTGTAACCTTGCATTGGTGTCTGTGCATTTGAAGGAGCAGTCAAGTCTTCCAGTCTTTCCAGACTGATTTCAGCAGGTAGAGACTTTCATCAGTCAGCCCAGTCAGAGATTCTTGGCTGGTTGCCTGGCACGGTCTGAAGAATAACCAGCCGGTGGTGTCATAGGGTAGGCCTACTGCTGAGATTTTTGTGTGGGGCCATTGGGTCCATGAGCAAGTGGAGCTGGAACTATTTTTGTGGGTGGATGTGTTTGGAGTCTATACTGTAAATAGTTGGGCCTACCTCCTAGTCCACAAACCAGCAGGTCTAGAGCCAGCCCTGTGGGTGAGCTGGGCTGGACCTGGGTCCATGAGCAGATGGGGTTGTCTCTAGGTCCATAATTAAGTTTGTGGTTGGTGGACCTGTTACTGGGGGCCAAGGCAAGTGTGGTTCCTCCATGGTTCCTGGGCGTATGGGGCCACATCTGGGACCATGTATAAGCAGGGCTGAAGTGGGTGAAAGGATGGTGCTGTTTCTGTGTTCACAGTCAAGTTTGTGACCAGCTACCAGGGGCATAGACCTGCTTTCTCAAAGCAGCTTTCCTTGATCTTGGGCTCTAATGGGGTGTCATAACCTCCTAACTGGGTACTAAAGTTCCCACAAAGACATTTCTTTCTATGGATGGTTGCCAAATCAGTGTTCTATAGAAGGATGAGATCTGGGGACCCCCTATTCAGCCATCTTACTGATGTGCTATCCTATCTGCTGTGACTATCTATCTGTTCTTTGTTTCCTTTTTCTTCTTTTTATTTATTTATTTTTTTGAGACAGAGTCTTGCTCCATCACCCTGGCTAGAGTGCCATGGTATCAGCCTAGCTCACAGCAACCTCAGACTCCTGGGTTCAAGCAATCCTCCTGCCTCAGCCTTCCTAGTAGCTGTGACTACAAGCGTACTACTATGCCCAGCTAATTTTTCCTATTTTTAGTAGAGATGGGGTATTGCTCTTGCTCAGGCTGGTCTTAAACTCCTGAGCTCAAGCAATCCTCCCACATCAGCCTCCCAGAGTGCTAGGATTTATTAGGTAGTCTTGATGATTTCATTTTATCTCCTTTTTTGGTTATTGGATACAACTCTTTGTTATGTTATTTTCACGATTACTTTAGCATTCATAGTATTCCTCTTTATCACAGTTTATTACTGGGTATTATAATCCTTTACATGTAATATAAAAACCTTATAAAAGTATATGATATGTGATTTGGTGTAGTTTTCTTCATGATTTTTCTACTTAAAGTTCACTAGATCTGTGCATTTATTTTAAAATTATATTTGGATGTTTTTTTGGCCATTGTTTCTTCAAATATATTTTCTTCCCTGCCCCTTCTCCTTCAGAACTTCAAATACACATATATTAAGCTGCTTAAAGTGGTTCCACAGTTCACTGATGCTTTCTTGCCCTTTAATTTTCTTAGCCCCAGAAAGTCAAGTTATTAGATGGTGATTTTGGAAAGAGTTAACTGGGGATGCTGAGTTAACTCCTTAGCTCTCTAGCTCCCCCTGGTGATACTACTTGTAGAAAGCAGGTATTCTACTTCTAGAGGAGCAGGGTGCGGAGGCAGACCTACTTAAATTCCGTGTCGGAATGACTGATTCAGTAGTGTGCCTAATTCTCAAGTGCAATGTTAGCGAGGCCACATGATTAACAGACTTTAACCCATATTCTCCAAGTAGGTCTCTATTAGTAACAAAAATGACATATTTTTTCAGAACCAGATGAAGAAGAGTGTTGATGTTCCAAATAATCATATAATCACACACTACTTACTGCTATTGTGTGCACTTATTTGAAAGTTTTAACTTTATCTTTTTTCTTAGAAAATCATATTTTGTATAAATACCTCTAGGGTATGAGATTCCTCTATTATTTAGTTTATTCTTGTAGAATGCCCCAGGAATCAGTACATGTGGAATTAGGACAACATTTATTTCCAATCAAGGGAGAAGAACAAGTTGGATTAAACAGGTGCCTGCAAAATGTATCCATCCATTCTGGAATTCGAAGTGCTTACAGTTTCTCCCCTCTAAGGAGACTTTCCTTTGGGAATCGGTGTTGGATAAGGATTCAATACCCACCACCTTCTACAACATTTTTTTTCATAATTACATACACCAATGGTATCATCCAGGGTGGTACATCCTCCATCTTTGCACACTCCTTTCAAAATGACACACTGTTTTAGCCCTGGAATAATGCCAGTCTCTCCTGTACAGGAAGAGATTTGACAACATAATCAATTCACCATCAAATTATTGGAAATTTACATAAAGCAATAAACCCCCAGAAGGATGGTTTTGGGATAGGACAGATATTATCAGACACTTAGACAAAAGTAGTGCATTTTTTAGGGAGGGGGGCCAAGAGGATGGACTATACACATCTTGGAGGGGACAGGCTGATTCCCAAAAGCCTTTAGAGAGCTTTTTCTCATCTGGAGCAGTATATTTTAAAATGTATGTGACTGTTGTTGCCTCTACGTCTGGGGAAGGTGTCTTTGGTATTTAGTGAGTAAGGCACCACATTGCTAAATTTTCCACCTGATGGATTGTCCTGCACCAAATGTCAACAATTCCCCCACTAAGAAGCTTTGTTTCAAGGGAAGTACCTATTCTTCCACCTTCCCATCTGTGCTTACATCATCCGTATCATATGGTGCATGTTCTCATCGTCATCTCCTTTTTCAGAAAGTCTATCAAGCCTTCAGTTTTTATTTTAACTAATTTCCCCACTTCAGGACTATGTAAGAAATGCCCTTCCTAGGTTGTTCCATGCTCATTATATATAGATACAGGGAGAGAATTCCTCTCAGAGCTGACAGGTATTTTCTCTTAAGTGGATCCATATGTTTTCTTAATTTGTTTGGCTGCTGAGATGCACGTGGCTAAGTGTGTACTCCAATACAGTAGTTTCCTTTATGCTCAGTACTTTTCCTCTTGCCTTCTCCACACCAACCAAGGTTCATTCTTTCCACAGTGAATTACAGTCGGCATTACATCACAGAGACATTTCTGCTTATGTTCATTAACAGATTTTCGTTCCTCACCATCCTATTAACACCCCCTGTGTGTCACTTTGTTTTTACCATCCTGTAATATACTAACCCTGACTGGCATTTGTTGCTGCCTAACTTCTACAGCTTGACTCACAGTTTGATGCTTTTGAATCTTTTTGTTGTTGTTATAATCACTTTGTATTTAAACTAGGCTCTCATTGTTTCTCCACTCTGTAGAAAAATGTCCCTAGCCAGATAAACCAATGCAGTGTTTTGGAACTGAGTAGTGCTCACAACCTGTGCAAGACTGTGTCCTACCCTTGTTGGAAGGTTCAAACTGGTATTATACTCTGCTATCCAGCTAGCAGTGCATAAACTCAGGGTCTTTGTGTAGCAAGAAAACGGTACAGTGGAGGAGATGGAGGATATCTTGTAATACTACCTCTGCTTTGCCAAGACTATTCTGGAAGAGAAAGTGGCTGTCTTTCAGGGAGAGAACTGAAATCTCCCCAGCCATTTATGGAAGGCACTGGCCCAGCTTCACTGTCTACACAGAGCACAGGCTTCATGCCCAGCACTGTAGCAGTCCTGCTACCAGCTGTTGGCCTTTCCTCTAATAACTTCATCTGCACATTTAGTGTAACGCCTGGTAAGATTGTCAGGTTTTTTAATGAGGCTAAAATCAAAGGTTATCAGTATTGGGAGAGACACAGAAAGTGGCAAGAGTATGGTGTCAAGGAGGCCTCTGTATACGAACTTAGAAGCATCCTGTGCAGAGCGAGGTGGAATGTGTGAGTCTTCAACCAAAACCAAGAGAGCCAACCTCTCCCTGCAGGGTAGAGAATCATAACCCACTACACTGTAAAGTTTAGCCTCCTGGTACTAGTCTAGGGTAGTGCTGTTTTCTCTGCTTGGAAGATGCTTCTTGCATCAATCAAAAGGAATGGGACAATTCATCCCACCAGGGCTGTGCTTCCTGCTAAATGAAGCTTAATTTAAGGAGATGTTCTCTGAGCAGGAAGCCAAGAGTTATAATCTCCGTTTCACCAATGATTGTAACATAGCTTCATGCCCAGCGCACTAGTTCAGGTCAAGAAGATAATATTAAAATTGCCTGGCTTATGAAGAATGGCACTTCTTCCCAGATATTGGCATTTATTTTTAGACTTACTGGTAAAAGGATACATATCTAGAGCAATAAAAGAGAATGGCTCTCTAATACACTTCAGAATTTACATGATATTAATATGTTATAATGGTCATATCACAGGGCATTTGGAGAAAGGATACATATTTAATAATTGCTGCTGAAAAAAGAAACAGTGTAGATGCTCAATTCATATTCTAACATAAATTTCTGTGGATGAAGTGAGAAGAACGTAAAATCACACTAAAATAAAAGACCTTATAGGGATACATTCATCTAATCTTTAAAAGGATATGACTTCCTCAGTATTAGAACTCATTGAGTTATTAACTTTTCAATGTTTCCAGTGATGGTAATACATAGAATTTGGATGGAATAGGCTCTTCTTGGAATTTTATCAATCAAAAAATAAAATGGTAGTTTTCTTTTCTATGCATAATGTAGACTTCAAGCTGTCTTTTGGACCTGTCCAATGTGATCTATTTAAATGTTATGATGTCCAAAGTCTACCCAAAGTTACTGTTAGAAGAATGCTATCATTGTCCTAATTCTTAGGGGGCTAACGAATCAATTGAAGATTTATGCCATTTTATCCCATATTTATGCCTATATTCTCAGCATGTATATGTATGCATGTATGTATATATAAATATATATAAATGTTTCCAATCTTTTCTAGGATACCACAGATTCTTTTTTGGAGAAATGTAAGGATATATGAAGATATATATTCAAGTATTGATTATTTAACATCTTAGACTCTAGGTTAATAAACCAATATTTTCAATTATGTAGTTTCTTTGGAGAAATTTTCTTCATGAAAACAGTGATTTTTTTCACCTGATTATATATTTTTGATAAATGTCTTTAATAAAACTATGATCTAGCCACTCAATTCTCTTCAAAAGAAATTTTGTGAACTAAAATTCATACAGCATTTAAAAAGTTTCTAAGATTATCAGATTGATTTCAGACAACTGATAGGTTCTAAACGCCCAAAGGTCATAGCAGGGATTAAAATCAGGATTTTGAGGATTGTACTAGTATTAAATTGTGCAGATAGGTTGGCAGTTAACTACCTAGTACTAAGAGACAACATACAGCTGTTAACAAAGAAATTCCTTTTCTTTTACCCAAAGAGTGTTCTGGATCTAATTTCATAATATGTATAAGAACAACTCAATATGCAAAAGTAAGGCATTCTGACCTTTTCACGTGGCTTTAATATCCTCTGATCACAAGACACCTGGGCTTTTGAAAGTGATTCCCTCCTGTATAGAATTATAGGAGCTTTTTACAATCCATCCTCCAGGTACTATTGATTTGGGAGGAACAAAGGAGGGATGATCTTGCCTGTCCTGGAGGAAGGAGATGTCAGGACTTGAAAGGCTGGCCTCTGAAAGATTCTTGTCATATTCGTGGGAAGAATAACTCTGCTTCCAACCTCCAATAACCTCCTGTTCTTCACCTTTTCTTTATTTTATTGTGGTAAGAGCACTTAACATGAGGTCTATCTTTTTAAAAAATTTTGAAGTGCTACAGACACAATGCTGTACAGTGAGTTGATCTCTTCATCTTGTGTAACTGAAACTTATACCCATTGAACAGCAACTGCCCTTTTCCTCCTACTCACAGCCCCTGGCAACAACCATTCTACTATCCTTTTGTATGACTTTGACTATATTAGGTACCTCGTATAGGTGGAACCATACAGTTTTTGTCTTCTGTGATTGGCTTATTCACAGAGCATAATGTCCTCCAGGAATAAAATCTTCTTACTTTACTCCATATCTAACTAGGAGATTTTGAGACAGAATGTCTGACAAAAATCAGGGTTACCATTTTTATGTGCATACTCAACACCTGTGGATTGATGAAAACAATATTGACCCTGATTAAACATACCTGGTTCTAGCTGCAGTGTTGCCACTACCTGTGTGACCTTAGTAAAATCATATTCTTTATGTGGACATGGTGGGTTCTATTATCTGCAGTGAAAAAATTGACCATTCATTGCTGTATAATTTTAAATTATTAGCATCATATAATTTTACATTATATGTCACTACACATGTATCTCACTTCAGCTGTGTCTTCTGACTGAAGCTTAGAACCAAATGAGAATTAATTACATGAACTCCTTCAGGAGGAGAAAACCATATGTCAGGTAGATTCTGAGATGTCCACAGATGGGGCAACAGTTAAATAGTTGAGTAACTTTGTATGTAAAAGAATCTCAGAGATGAACCGAGGAAGAAATCTATGTTCAATGATCACTGACATTATTTTGAGGGATATGGACATTATGCCATTATCAATGGAGAGAAGAATTTCATCAGATCTTGCCAGGATCTGGATGAAACAATCTGAATATGACTATATTCTCTTTTCACTTTGATTCTACATTTTGATATTCAAACCTCTGAATCATGGACTGTAAGGATACAACTAAGATTGTTAAAATGCTTCCTATATTATTTTTCTTATGCCTAAAATTTTGCCAGTGAAGCTTCTTCGTGCCACTGTTTATACTTTTTCCAAATTCCTCTGCTCCCAAGTTTCTATTGCTCTTTTATAACTTGATGCAATACTTTTTTGCTGAGCTCTGTCTTATTTACCTAACTTCTACCATTTACAAATATTCCTCACCAATAGATTCTGTATCACTTGCATTCTCTACCCAAGTCTGAACTAATGGCTGGCATCTTCACTCTCTTTATTGGAGAGTGGGGCCCTGATAGCTATTTGCTTTATTTACTAAGCTGTAAGTCACATTTCAAAACTCTTACACCTCTATCTCTTTAATTGGGCCCAATTTTCTAATTATGGAAGCCTTAGATCCCATTTTCTGTTGATAGAACTGCTAGCCCTGCTTCTCAATTTTGACCTCATCAATTCCAAAGGAGATGATCCTGGTGGACTTCTGAATCCCTAAGGATGTGCATTGGAGTCTCCATTAGGATGGCCACAGTATAACTGAACATCCTAATAGGGCCTCCTAAGAAACCTACCTGTACAATCATTCCCAGTCTTACCTTCTGATATTATAGTCACAAAGAGGAGGAAAACAGAAAGGAGGGAATGGAGTCTCATGGTTGAGTGCCCGGCAGAGAGATGAGTGAGCAGGGATGGTGAAACATGGGGCCTTTTATTTGCTTCTAGGGGCCTGAGGTTCCTCTTGGTCAGTGAAGCTTAACAAATAAGGAAATAAAACAGCTTCCACTGGAGTATTTCCAAACCATGGAGTCTCTAAATTTGGTGACAAATTAACCTAATCATAGGAAACCACATAGCTAACACTTTTTTTTATGGGTTCTCAATTTGACCAGAGGTTAATACTTTAGCCGATCTTCTTTTAAAGGAGGTCAAGGAGTAAGGTCATGTGAGTATGTAAGGTCCCTATCACCCCAAGTCCTCTGACTGACAAGGAAACTCTTCCACAAGATATTCTTTTCCACAATAGGGACAATTGCCTAAGACCCATTTGTAAGAGAGTGTTTTTCATTAAGTTATTCCTTAAAAGAGAGACTGCTGTCATGTGTGTACAACGTTCTTATTGGCATCTGAAAGGTGGATACACTTAGTTCACGTTGAAAACTAATATTTTATCATCTGCTATTCATCCTCTATAACTATCTCACATAAGAAGGGTAGTGAGATCAGGAGAGCTAAAAGATCAAAGACAGTGAAAAGTGCACATTATGTCCTCAATAACCATATCTTGTTAAAAGACCCTATTAAAGAGATTCCCTAACCTTTTACCCCATCCCACCGTATATCAACAAAGTATTGAGAGCCTAGGAGTGTACCATTTATCAAGAATCAGTTGACCATAATTCAAATTTACCTAAAACTCATTTACCTACAGATCAATTGCTTAATGGCATATTTCCCTGAATTGATATATTTTTAAAATTGTAAACTTTCAAATGTGTTAGAGTGATATCATCCTTTTTTGAAAAATTGTATATACATTTTTATTTCTTAATTTCAGAATATTACAGGGGTACAAATGTTTTGGTTACATGATTTGCTTTTGTATAGTTTGAGTCAATGTTGTAAGTATGCCCATCACCAAGGTAGTGTGCATTGTACCCGTTAGGTGTGAAATTGCCTGTTCCCTCCTCCCCCTTCCCCCCTACTTGGTCTTCACTGAGTTTTATTATCATATGTGCACATGGGTGTTGATTGATTCATTCCAATTTACTAGTGAGTACATGTGGTATTTGTTTTTCCATTCTTGCGATACTTCACTTAGAAGAATGGTCTTCAGTTCTATACAGGTTGTTACAAAAGGTAACATGCAAAAGATTCACCATTTTTTATGGCTCAGTAGTACTCCATACTGTACATATATCAGATTTTATTAATCTAATAATCCATCGTGTACACATACCACATTTTATTAATCCATTATTGATGGGCACTTGAGTTGTTTCAAAATCTTTGCAATTGTTAATTGTGCTGCAATAAACATTCAAGTGCATGTCTTTTTGATAAGATGACTTTTTTTTCCTTTGGGTAAATACCCAATAGTGAGATTGCTGGATCAAATGGTAGGTCCTCTTTTAGTACTTTGAGGTATCTTCATAGTATTTTCCATAGAGGTTGTATTAGTTTGCAATCCCAGACAGGGTTGCCCACTATCATCACTTCTATTCAACATTTTGCTGGAAGTCCTAGCCAGAGCAAATCAGACAAGAGAAGGAAATCAAGAGTGTCCAAATGGGGAAAGAAGAGGTCAAACTATTACTCTTTCTGATGATATGATCTTATATCTATAAAACTCCAAAGATTCTGACAAGAGTTCCCTGGAAGGGATAAACAAATTCAGCAAAGTCTGATGCTATAAAATCAATGTGCACAAATCAGTAGTATTCATATATGCCAACAACAGTCAAGCTCAGAATCAAATCAAAGACTCAATACCTTTCACAATAGCAACAAAGAAAATAAAACATCTAGGAATATATTTAACTAAGGATGTGAAAGACCTCTATAGGGTAAACTACAAAATACCAAGGAAAGAAATTGCAGAGGATGTAAACAAATGGAAAAACATATCATGCTCATGGATTGGCAGAATCAACAATGTCTATATTACCCAAAGTGATTTACAGATTCAATGTAATCCCCATGAAAATACCATCATCATTTTTTGCAGATCTAGGAAAAATAGTTCTATGCTTCATATGGAACCAGAAAAGACCCCAAATAGCCAAAACAGCGTTAAGTAGTAAGAGCAAATCAGGAGGTATCACTTTACTAGACTTCAAGCTATATTACAAGGCTATAGTAACCAAAACAGCATAGTACTGGCACAAAAACAGACATAGACCTGTGGATCAGAACAGAGAACCCAGATATAAAACCATCCTCATATTGCCATCTGATCTTTGACAAAGCAGACAAAAACATACATTGGGGAAAAGGATCCCTATTCAATAAACAGTGCTGGGAAAATTGGATAGCCCCATGTAGAAGACAGAAACAGCATCCACACCTCCCACCACTCACAAAAATTAATTCACGATGGATAACAGACTTAAACCTAAGACATGAAACTATAAGAATTCTAGAAGAAAATATTGAAAAAACTCTTCTAGATATCAGCCCAGGCAAAGAATTTATGGAGAAGACCCCAAAAGCAATCACAGAGACAACAAAAATAGATACCTGGTACCTGATCAAATTAAAAAGCTTCTACACAGCCAAAGACACAATCAATAGAGCAAATAGACAACCTACAGAATGGGAGAAAATATTTGCATGTTATACATCTGATAAAGGGCTGATAACCAGAAGCTACAAAGAACTCAATCAAATCAGCAAGAACAAATCACACAACCCCATTAAAACGTGGGTAAAACACATGAACAGAAACTTTTCAAAAGAAGATAGACTGTTGGCCAACAAACATATGAAAAAATGCTCAACATCTCTAATCATCAGGGAAATGCAAATCAAAAACCAGAATGAGATGTCATTTTACTCCAGTGCGAATGGCTTTTATGAAAAAGTCCCAAAACAACAAATGTTGGCATTTATATGGAGAGTAGGAACACTGATACACTGCTGGTGGGACTGCAAGCTAGTACAACCTCTATGGAAAGCATTATGGAGATACCTCAAAGAACTAAGTAGAACTACCATTTGATCCAGTAATCCTACTACTGGGTATTTACCCAAAGGAAAAAAAGACATTCTATAAAAAAGACACCTGAACTCAAATGTTTATAACAGCACAATTCACAATTGCAAAGATGTGGAAACAATCCAAGTGCCCATCAATACATGAGTGGATTAATAAAATGTGGTATATGTATACCATGGAGTACTACTCAGCCATAAAAAATATGGTGAATTAATACCTCTTGTATTATCCTATATGGAGTTGGAGACTATTCTTCTAAGTGAAGTATCATAAGAGCGGAAAAACAAATACCACATGTAACACACACATACCATTAAATTGGAACTAATCAATCAACACCTCTGTGCATATATGGAAATAACATTCATTGGAAATCAAGCAGGTGGGAGGGGGGCAGGAAGGGATGGGTAAAATCACACCTAATGGGTACAATGCACACTCTCTGGGGGATGGGCCCGGTACAAAAGCAATTTATGTGACCAAATCATTTGTACCCCTGTAATATTCTGAAATTAAAAAAAAAACAATAAGAGGATAAACAACCCAATAAAAAGTGAGGAAAATAGTTGAACACACATTTTACCAAGGAATGTGTACATATGGCTAATAAACACATGAAAACATTAAAAAATGTTATATAATGTAGGATTCCATTTATATGACATTACGGAAAAGGCAAAAATGGAGGGAAAGAGCAGATCAATGGTTTCTAGTACTTGGTGGAGGGGAGAGGAGTTGACCTCAAAGGAGCTTAAGGGAACTTTGTGGGAAGATGCAAATGCTTTGATTGTTTTGGTGGCTCCATTTCCATACACATTTGTCAAAATTTGTTGAAATGTATGTCTACAAAGAATAAATTTTACTGAATGTAAATTCTAACTCATCATTCTTTTAGCTAGCTTGTGCATAGTATAACATCATCCAAATCTTTAATTTCAAATTTTCTGTATCTTTCCTTCTTTATTTTAAAACAACATAGAGTTCAATTTTGTTTTTATTTTACTTTATTTATTCATATGTAATATGAAATCTTTAGTATTTAAATGAGAAAATCATATATTTAACTTTTACTCTACTTATTTTTGTTCATCTTTATTTGCATTTTTTGGTATTAATTGCTTTTAATCATCCCATTTATCTTCATTAATGAATTAATTTTGAAGATTTTTAAAACCATGGCTATTATATTATGCTCAATTACTTAATGTCCACCTTCTAGATATTGAACCAGTATTGAAACACCTTTGTGACCTTTACAGTCTATCATAATGTTATCATTATCTTTTAATTTACTTGCATTGCACTTTAAAAGCTAAAAAGATGTCATCAGAGATCTCTTTTCATGTCTGAAATTCAACCTTCATTGTCTTCAAAAATTTTTAATTTTTAGTTTTTTAATTGACATGTAATAATTGTACATATTTATGGGACACAAAGTGATATTCTGATACATTTATACAATGGATACTTAGATACATGTATACAAATAGGGTAATTTGCATATCTATCACGTCAAACATTTATCATTTCTTTCTGTTGGTAACATTCAAAATCCTCCCGTCTAGCCATTTGAAAATATACAATATTGTTAGCTATAGTCACCCTCCAGTGTAGAACACTAAAACTTATTCCACCTGTCTAGCTGTAATTTTGTTTCTATTAGCCAAGCTCTCCTTATCTTCCCTTCCCCTCCCCTTCCCACCTTCTAATTACCACAATTCTATTTATATCTTCATCTTCACAACTTTCTTGTTAATCTTTTGTTTTTTTCTGTGACAATTTGAAAAACTCCTTTTAAAAAAATACGTGGAATTTCTCACTTTTAAAGATACAGTTTGGATCTGCAAATGAATCACAAAGAAATAGAATCTGGGTATATTTGAAATTAATATTTGTTTATTTTAATTGACAAGGGAAAACAGAGGCTGGTTATGAAGCCGGAAGTGTTTAATATGTATATACTAATGTTCTTAGGTACAAAAAACTTTCCTTTGGATGCTTTTCCTAGTTTCATTTCAACTTAGGCTTAAGAGGTTCTTCATATTCTGAAAATACAACTGGTGTTGGAATTGGTAGAAGAATCCACCACACTCTACAGCATTTCCACCTTCTTCGGCAGCCGCCAACTTCGTCTTCTGATATTTTGCAGATATTTCTTCTGCAGATGCCAGACAGATTGAGACAGTGGCCTTCAGAAGAAGACATACCACTTCTTACTGCAGCGGGAGAGATCCAGTCAGATAATTAGTCAATGGATGGAGTACTAAACCATATGCACTCTCAAGTAACAGAGTAATTCTTGGACGAGCATTTCTATTAAATATGTGGGGAAACATGCTGGACAAATGATCCAGTTTCTTCTGCTAGAGGCTTCCCCAAAGAGGGTGGACCATTGCTCCCCCATTCTGACCCTCATGCTCACTCACTTTCTTCTTTAACCAGAAGCTCAAATATTAAGAAAAAAAAACCCTTTTTTTCTTATAATTTTTGGGCATGTCTAATTTAGACTTCAAAAAAGAACTTTGGTAAATATCAAATAAAACAAAAAGGGATGGAAAAAATGTATGTTCTAAGTATACTAATTTCTTCATTACTTTACTTCTTTATGTGGGTCTTCAACAAATACTTACTAAGTTTCTATTTACCAGGCATTTTTTGTACTAATAATAGAACAGTAAAAATGGGAGAAACATTTCTTAACTCTCACAGAACTTACGTGCAGTGAAGAAAATCTGACCATACCAAAAATAAGGAGTGGGGAACCTGCGGCCTTCTATTTTAATAAAATCCTTCCATTTTTATTAACACATTTTTGTTCATCTGCTATATTTTTATTGTATGTTAAAAACAAATCTAGCATTTGCTCTGTAAAATTTGGATTCGGTCAAAGGTTACACTTAAAGGACCTAGAAGGCCACATGTGGCCTTAAGTCCACAGGGACCGTCCCTTGCTTAGTTTACTTGGAGGACAGCAAGGAAACCTGTGTGGGTGGAGCATATTGGAAAAGGAATGAGTTTTATAAGATATAAGGTAAGGTGAAACAGGATCAAGATCGTGTATGGCTCTAGCTCACTGATAGCTTGCAAATGCATGTATCTGCTGTCGAAGTTGGCTCACTTCACTTCCCTTAACAATCCACATGGTAATTCTTCTTTCAAATGTTTACTGTTTTATCTTTTTTACCTCCTTTCCCCCACATCATTTAGATAGGGCTAAAGTGAGGGTTTCAGGAAAAAAGATTGTGTGGGAACTCAGTTGTGGCGCTAGTCTAATGCCCAAGTAGAGGTATAAGTTATGCTGTTGGATAATTTATTACAAGCTTGGAGTTCAGAAGAGAGGTCTGGCAGGAGAATTTAAAAGGACAGGGCAAGCTGAGACCCCCAAGGAGTGGATGGAGAGACAGAAGAGGACCAGGAACGGTGCCCCGGGGCTCTTTGATGCAAAGAGTTATGGGAAGAGATAAGGAAGCAGCAAAGGAAACTGAGGAGGTAGCTCCAGTGAGATGGGCTGAGAATCAAGTGAATGTGGTACCTGGAAGCCACGTGAAGACAGTGCATTATGAAGAAGGCACGACCATTCATGTCAAACGCTGACGACAGGGCAAGCAAGGTTGCAGTGAGAAATGCCCACTGGATCTGGCAACGTGGAGATTATTGGTTACTTTGACAAAAGCACTATCAGTAGTAGGGTGTAAAAAACAGGGAGAATGACTGATTGGGATGTATTTATGAGACAACGAGAGGAGAGGAATTGGAGACAGAGAGTATGGATAACTATTTTAAGGTGCTCTGCTGCAAAACGGAGCAAAGAAATGAGGTGACAGCTGGCACTGGAACAAAAGCAAGGAAGTATTCTTTCTTCAGATCAGAGAAACAACAGTATATTTGTATGTTGATGGTTACAATCCAGTAGGAAGAAAACTGGCAGTATAGTGAACTGTAGCGGAGAAATTCTTAAGTACACAGAGGAGATGGAATATAGTGTACACATTTAAAATATTTTTAACAATTTTCTTTGAATCTCTGGAATATCTGTTGTGATGTCAACCTGAGAGGTCATTCCTGAGATGCTTATTTTAAATATGCTCTTGTTTTTTTCCTAAGTGTCACCAGATTATTAGAGAGTGTATTAGTCTTTCAAAATGCAGCTTTTTGTTTTGTTGATCTGTTGTATATTTTTCTTTCTCACTTGTTTCATTATTTCATATTTTTGTATTTATCATTTTCTTCCCTTTATCTTCTTTAGGTTTACTTTGCTGCTTTCTTCTAAAGTCCCAAGAGGCATGCCTAGCCCATTAACTTTCAGTCATTTCCTTTTTTTGCGTCGTAGTTACGTGTTATTCATTACTGTGTGACAAACCTGTAACACACCATGATCAGCACATCTCGTGTGTTTACTCGTGTTGTTTCACTTGTCTGACGTTCCTTTAATTCTCCTCTCTAGTCCTCAGGTTCACTTTGCAAATAATTTTTTATTTATAACCATATACTGTCATGATTTCTTTTGTAAAGTCTGTTATATTTTGTTTGTTTGTTTGTTTATACTTTGCCCAGTCTCGTAAAAAGAATGAGTTTCCTTCTTCTCAAACTCCTTGTTGCCAAACAGCCATTCTTTAACTTCCCACTTATCTTGCAATAATCATTCTTTTATATATTTGTCTCTTCCCATAAACCTTGCAGACCCGGTGAAAAGCACTTAGCACTAGGTCCACCCGTCTCTCTGACCCAGCACGTGATTATGATAGCAGATGTCGCTAGCTGCAATTCAATCCTGTCACATCTAACTGCCTACAGAGAAATTTCCACGCCTCACCAAGGCATCCCAAGATACAAAGTAAGGATAAAGCAGAATGTGATCTCACTGGGCAGTTAGGTTAATGGTAGTAGAATGGTCTCTTTCCTCTTTTGCCCTGTTATAATCCTGCAGAAGCTGTTGATATTAGGTTTCTGAACCCGTAGGGCTGATTCCAGATCGTGTCTGACCTGCCAGGTAGCTTCTAAACTGCAGGTCCCTAGAGCCAGTTACGGACTTACCTGAGGGTAAGAGAGTCAGGAGGAGGAGGAGAGTGGAGAGAAGCAGACGGAGTCTCATGGCTGCGAGGCCAGTGAGGAGAGGCTTCGCCGCGGTGGAGCCTGAAGTCCCTGAGTATGGCAGGTCCGGGGCTTTTTATGGTGCTGCCTGGACCTGTGGTTTGTTCTTGGTTAGTAGAGCCTGACAAAGAGAGAGTATCTTAGTCTCCCACAGGAAATGTCCAGGGACACAAAAGGACATAAACGTGGCGATAACTCAATGGATGAGAAATCAGTTGGTTATCGCTCTTCCTTTCCCAAAGTCTCAGGGTATCCGCCCCGTCAGCTGCTCTCTTTGCTGTTTTCTCCTTGCACCTACGTCAGTCACACTTTAAGGTGAAGGCATATTTCGACCTCTTTTTAGATTTTGTGACTTTTTAAAATAGATTTTTATTTTTTATGAATGTTGATATTTCAATGAAATGATGGCTTTAAAAAAGACGGCCCACTATTTCTTTGGGTTTAGATGTGGGTGGATCACTGCATCTTCTGATTCACTTACAGCTTTTCTGTTTCACTTTTGCTCATCTTCCCCCTCCACCCAGCCCCCTCCTTGCACCATCAAACCTCACTCAGGCAACCATACCTTTGGCCATTGAAAAAATAGCATCCCGTTTATTTTTTGTTTTATTTTGCCAAATGTTATTTGCATTCATTCTATGCCTTTACCATATTATTTCATTTTTTATTCCCACTCCAACATTATTGATTGCAGGGCAGAAGGAAATATAATTTCTGTAAGATGTTGTGTGTACTGTTTTATATATGTATCTACCAAGGTGTTCTATGTTGAATAATTAGGAAATTGGCATTTTAAATGCTTGATATCAAAATTCTTTATGAATATTTAAATAAATAGAGATTTTTGTAATATTTGGTGAAATTCACTAAGGTTTTAGTTGAATAATATGGTAATTCATTAATATTTTTTCAATTTGTAGGAAAAGAATATAGGATCCAGTTATCTAGACATACATTTTCCATTATATTTTCAAAACTACATTAGATTATGACAATGAAGAATGTCTGCATTTTCTTATGCAGTATTAAGTCTCAGTGTTTCACTTAACATTTTTCTGGAAAAATTTCTCATCTCCCCTTCCCATCATCCCTCTCCCTTCATGCCTCTCTTAATTAGGTCGAATTTGCATCAACGTTTCTGGCTGACTGGTTATTTGATTTTAAATGTTAACTTTCAGTTAATGACCTTTCCTAATTCTCTCTGCTTATTGGTTACTGATTGAAGCATAACAAATTACCCCAACACAAAACGGCTTGAAACAACTTTTCTGTAATTATAGTTTCTGTAATTATTATACAGGAATTATTTCTGTATTGTCATATAGTTTTTGTAGGTTGGGAGTCTCTCACAAGGCTGCAGTCATCTCAAGGCTTGATTTTGAGGGATCTGCCTCCGAGTTCATTCACACGGTGTTGGCAGGATCCAGTTCCTCGTGGCCTGTTGGACTGAAGCCACTCTCAGCTCCTTGGCATGGACCCCACATGGGCCTCTCTCCATAGAGCATTTTACAACATGGTAGCTGGATTTACCAGAGAAAGCAAGTGAGAGAGCAAGGGATAATACGAGAGAGAGAGAGAGAGAGAGAGAGAGGGGGGGGGGGAGAGAGAGAGAGAGAGAGGAGAGAGAGAGAGAGGAGAGAGAGAGAACAAGAGGGAAGTTTTAGTCTCCTAGAACCTTATCACAGGCTGGCGACATCCATCACTTTTTGCTGTCTTTGATTCATGAGAAGCAAGCCAGTTGGTCCAGGCCACGCTCAAGGGGAGGGGACGACACAAGGGCACAAAAACCAGGAGGCAGGGCTCATAGGGAGCTGTGTCAGAAGCTGCAACTCTACAGATTGTATAAATTTTTAGTGGATGTTTTTCCCTCATTAAAAAAATTTCATTAGCAAATGCTAAACAATTCTTGTCTTTTACTTTCTTTCTTTTTAAAAAATATATATTTACTCTTATACCTTTCTTTTGACTAATTACAGAGACTAGGATTTTCAGAACAATTTAAAATATTTTAATTTGTAGGTAGAGAAAATCCTTATTTTAATACTTGCTTCTTTCATCATTGTGCATGGTGCTGATAGTTGGTTTAAAGTATATTTTCAGCAAGGCAACTGTATACACATTATTATTCATATGCATATAATGTGACATAAGATTACATATTTCATATCTCAGTCTTTTATTAGTAAAACAGTCACCTTTGGCTTAATGCTTGGTCTTTAAGAGTTCCTTTCCCTCACCCTGTTTCTCCCTAAATTTGTATCATTTTGTGTTTGTGAGTGGAAGGGGTAGTGTTGGTGATCTTTTGTTAGTGGGAAACTTGGAAATCATGTTTAAGTGGATATACTACAGAAGATAATCATTGTCAGGACTATTCAATTTAGTAGAATAAAATTTTACATTTTACGTCATAATCATAAATATTGTGTAGGAGTGATGTTAGCTTATCTGAACAGTAAACCAGCATAAGAAATATTTTCATTATCATTGTCCTTGTGGTTATTAAGGATGTGTTTTAATTACTTTGTTTTCTTATTTTAGTTTTCATTTTGTTATTAAATTGCAGGTACATTGCTTTATGATAAAATATCCTTGTCTGTGCTATTTCTACTCAGAAGAAACTATCGAGGATCTCGGGAGGGCTCATCTATAGCCAATTCTTCTTTATGTTCTGTGGAAAATAGAAACTAACTTATGTCTTACATTATCAGTGTTTAGAGTTGAACTTAAGTCTTCTAGATTTTACCTAATGAACCATTGTTTTAGTTTATTTTTGGTTTTAATGTGTTTTTCACCTACTTGATCTATCAATTACGATGAAATATAGTCTGCATCATTACTCTTTTTCCATGTATCCACTAGGTGCCCAGACCTGTTTATCTTATAGACATATAGGATAAGGTAGTGGCAACAGCAGCAGCAACAGGAAACAGTGGTACCACAGTGAGAACAGTGTTTCATGTTTTGAATCGTCACACCTTTGTTTTGACACGCAAGTGTTTTAAGTGACTATGTTGTAAACTCACTTGTAATTTCTCTGACAGATTTTAAGTAATCTGGAGAAGCAATGTTCCAGGGTAAAATATAAAGAAAAGTACAAAACTAGGGGAATGAATTTAGTCAGATTCATTTGGGCAATCAGATCTAACACTAATCAAGTCAGAAATTAGACACTTTCGGAAGATGGAGAAGCAAAAACAAGAGAGAAACCATGTGCAAGAATAAGCATGTTAACAATTACGCTGGCGTGTCCAGGAATTACTTTCATGTGCTGCGTGTCTGTGAAGTAAAGGCACCGCATGCCAAAGGGGTGGGTGTGGGTGAGTGGCCTGCACCTCTTCAGAGGTGGGACTTGGGCTTCCCTAGGAAGGCCACAGCGTGATCTTGAGGCAGGACATTGGTCTTCCTCTGGCACCTCTGGTCCTTATCACTGTGCAAAGCCTACAGCAGGGTTTCCAAATCTCAGCACTGTTGACATTTCCTAGGATGTGTAGTAGCATCCCTGGCCTCTACCTGCTAGATGCTGGCAGCACCTTTCTGGTCGTCACAACCCAAAATATGTCCGGACATGTCCATTTATGTGCTAGAGGCAAAACCATCTCCACTGGAAATACATGGTCTACAGTATCTAAATCCTCATCCCAGACTTTTCTTTCTCCCTAGCCATTTGAACTAATAATGCAGGGTTAGGTTGGACTCTAGGATTGTCAGATTGCAGCTGACTTTGAATGAACTCAAGGGAAAGTTTGGGTTATGTGAATATGTCAGGTGCAGAGTCAAATCGGATTCTCTCTGTGCACATTATACTTTGGACCACAAGAGAGAATTATGCAGTTTTTTCTGCATGACTGAGTCTCCTCCAGGTTTTTATCTGCCCTGTAGTTGTGCCAAGCCTCAAAGGGACAGGAAAGTTATGGGGGTGGAAGCTATGCTCACTCTGGAAGGTCGTGTTCTGGGTGGAGGAATACAGCAAATTCTCATAAATGATTTTTAAAACTTATTTTATTTTATATGTATTTGCTGCCTACAACACGATATTTTAAAGTATACATGCTTTGTGGGATGACTAAATCTGGCTAATTAACACGTGCATTACCTCACAGGGATCAGTTTTGTGGTGAGAATGCTCAGAGAGTGGACGTAAAGTATAAATAAAACTGTATTATTGACATTCCAGCAATGTGTTCTTCTCTAATATAAGTATTTGGATACAACTAGTTTAGTTCAAAATGCTACTTTACCTTCTTCCACACATTTTGATATGCTGTGTTTTTATTTTTATTCAATTCAAAATGCTCACTAATTTTGATTTGGAAGTTTGTTGTTTAATTTCCAGATATCTGAGAATTTTAAAAAACATTGGGTATTAATTTCTAGTTTAATTCTATTAAGGTCACAGATCATACTTTGTATGACTTAGATCATTTTTTTTTCAAGACTTGTTTTGTGGCCCAGAACATGGTCTATATTGGTAAATGCACACTTCAATGTTTATTCTGCTGTTGTTATGTGAAGTTTTCTGTAAATATTCGTTAGATTAAGTTGGTTAGTATTTTCCAGGTCTTCTAGCCTCCACTGAACTTATGTGCTTTTATTTTATTCATGACTGAAAGAGAAATGTTAAGTTCTCCAATTGTAAGTGCGTATTTAGCTATTTCTCTTCTCTGTCTCTCTCTCTTTGCTTCGTGTATTTTAAAGGTCTATTGTTAGGTGCACACATATTTGGGACTTTTATATCTTCTTGTTAAATTAACCTTGGTACTATTATGTGATGTCCTTCTACATCCCTGGTAATAATTCATGTTTTTAAGTTTATTTTATCTGATATTAAACTAACAGCTACAACTTTCTTTTGATTAGTATTTACGCGGTATATCTTTTTCATCCATTTACTTTTAACCTAAATATTTTTACATATAAAGTGAATTTCTTATAGATCACAACATAGTTGGGTTTTCCTGTTTATCCACTTACACCATCTACCTTTTAATTGGTGTGTTGGACAACTCATAAGTGAAATGATTATGGATATGGTTGGATTAAAATCTATCATCTTATTAGATACTATGTTTTTCTTCCTTCTGTTTTATTTTAACTTTTTGTCTTTTTAAAGCATGTTGTCTTAAGTCACTAAGTTTTGGGGTAATATGTTATGAAGTAATAGATAATTAATACACAACCCACCTCACATATAGTATAAGAAATCCTACAACTGTAAGCTCCCGATTTCTCCCTCATATATTTGTTGCCATATCTTTTACTTCTACATATGTTTGTTGCTACTATTTTTGACTTAGTAAATTATTTGTAAGATAATTAGAAATTTAAAAGACCTTTTATATTTACTTTCATTTTAGCTATTTCCATAGTTTTTCATTTCTTTATGTAGATAATGTTTTTGTCCAATATTATTATATTTTCTGCTTAAAGAACTTCCTTTCACATTTCTGTATTGAAAACTGATGGTAATGAATTCTTTCAGGTTTTGTTTGTCTGAAAAAATATTTCTCTCTCACTTTTTAAAATAATGTATTCTTTGTATAGAAAATTCTGAGTTGACAGGTTATTATTATTATTTTTTTTGGCACTTTAAAGAGATGTCATTTTTTTGTTTGTTTGTTTGCTTGCTTGCTTGCATAGTTGCTCATGAGTAGCTGACGTAATTATTATCTTTACCTCTCTGTATACAATTTTTTTCTCTGGCTGGTTTTAAGACTTTTTCTGTTCTACTTTGTTTACAGCAGTTTGAATATTACGTGTGTGTGTGTGTGTGTGTGTGTGTGTGTGTGATTTATACTGCTTGGAGCATTTTATATCCAATTTTTCAGATTTTTGAATCTGTGATTTAATGTCTTTCCTTATTCTGGAGAGTTTTCTAGTAATTATCTCTTTAAATATCCCGCCTGCCTTGTTCTCTCTTTCTCCTCCTTTTGAGATTCTAAATACACATGCATTAGACCATTTGATATTGTCCACAAGTCTTGAATACTGTGTTTTTAGCATCTATTTTTTCTCTTTGTATGTCAGCGTGGGATTTTTGATGGAGTGTGCAGGCACTGGTGGTGGCAGGATGCTGGTTTAACCCCCCAGCCGCAGACAATGTGCGTGGGTGCTGGTGGTGGCAGTCAGCAAGTGGGCCTAAGCCCAGGTGCCCCAGTAGTGTGTGTGAGTGACAGCTGCAGTGAGCAGGTGGTTGGACAGCCTGCTCGGATGGTGGTAGTGATTGTGGTGGTTGGGGTGGGCCTGTCCTCAGGCCGTGGGACAGTGCCCAGGGAGGCCAGTCCCCAGGCCCTTTGGAGGTGACAGCAGGTGTGTGGTGGCCCTGCTGCTGGGGGCCAAGGTTGCTGTCGGTAGCAGCAGCCCCAGGCAGGCAGCTCTCAGCCTCTGGAAAGTGCACACTTTGGCTCCTTTTGCACCCTCTGTGGTGCCCTGCACTGCCCCTTCCCCAGGGCACAGGACACTACATGGCTAGAGTGCTGGGGGCCAGGCTGCACTGCTGGTCCAGCCCAAGTGGAGACTCTACAGCTCTCTGAGTGGATGTAGGGGGATGTCAGTGAGCTCCGGGGATGTGGAGATGAAGGGGCTGTTGAGCCCCATAGCAGGACATAGTCTGGTGGGGGCTGGACTATCCAAATGGTGCCAAGCTGCAGCTGTTTGGGTCTCAGGGAGTGTACAGGACACAGTGTGAACTGCCTCTCTGGGACAGTGATGTCACATGGACTCCAGGCAGATCCCTAAACCAGTTTCAGGGCCTTCGAGGGCTGAGGGCCTCTCCCGTGGCTGAGGCTGCAGGGAGTCCGCAGTGGGATGTGGACCACTGGGCACCTCTCACTTGCCTTCCCCATGCTGGGGACTCCCTCCCATCCCTGCGTCGGTCCTGGCTGGGCTGGCTGCTTTGCTTCTCTCAGAGGTTCCCTGTCGCTTCCCTGCTGAATCCCAGTATTCCCTGTTAGGTGCTCTGTTCAATGTGTGGTTGTCTGCTCTCGGTTTTGGTCTTTGCAGAGGAGGTGAGTGCTGGGGCCTTTATTCAGCCACCTTGAAGCTCCCCCAACAATGGAAGAATGAAATTCATTGCGATGGCCTTAATATACTTGTCCTAGCTGCTTCTCTTCCAGGCAGGTGCTTGCCCCAAGGAGTAAATAACATACAGTGCAACAATATATTAAAGGGTCAGTTGGTGATGTAATTTCCCGAGTAGTTCTGAGGAAAATTGGCACTTCTACAAGAGCAGAGGTGGTCGGAATTTGTATAAGTCTCTGAGAGTTTGAGTCCAACATTTTGGACTTTCTGAGAGTTTGAATGGGCCAAAGTGGCACAACTTTACATTCCCTGTTGGCCAGATCAGACAAAGCGGAGCATAAAATCCAGTCAATATCCTTGTAAATATCTCGATTCTATACTCTTTCAATGATCAGGGCAAGGCCTCCGTAACTTTACACAAAAGAAAACTCTTATCAATGAGAGTGTCTTTATAGGAAGCAACTAAAACTATGTCTACATTGAACAAGATGATGACGTGTGGAGGAAAGACTTGGTGGCTGTGGTGGGCAGAATAATGCCCCCTCTCCGCTGTAGCGGTTCACGCTCTGATCCCTGGAACTTGTGACTGTGTCACCGTACGTGCCAAGGGGAATTGAGACCACAGGTGGAACTAAGGCTGCAATCAGCTGACCTTCAAATAGAGAGATTACCTTGGATTATCCAGATGGGCCCAATACAATCATGAGAGTCCTAAGAAAATGAAAGAGGAAGCAGATGAATTGAGAGTCATGGGATGTGAGAAGGACCTAACCCACCGTTGCTGGAATAAAGGTGGAGAAAGGCAACCACAGAGCCTCAGAAGGGAGCTGACTGCCGACTGCTCGATTTTGGCCCCCTGAGGTTCCTGCCAAACTTCTAACCTACAAAACTGACAGATAATAAATTGTTGTTTTAAGCTACCACATTTGTGTTAATTTGTTGCAGTAGCCATAGGAAGGCAAAGCAGTGGTTCATGACACAGAAAAAAATGCTGACGGGTCATGCCCAGTGAAAGTCAGGAACTAGAGAAATTCTCTGCATCTCTGGCAGGAATTCATAGACAGAGCCAGAGCACTGCTTTTGAAGAGGCTGCAGAAGTGGCTCACGCCTGTAATCCAAGCACTTTGGGAGGCCAAAGTGGGAGAATTGCTTGAGGTCAGGAGTTCCAGACCAGCCTGGGCAACACAGTGAGACCCAGTCTCTACAAAACATTAAATAAAAAATGAGCTGGGCATGATGGTGATTGCCTGTAGTCCCAGCTACTCGGGAGGCTGAGGCAGGAGGGAGGATGGCTTAAGCTCAAGAGTTCAAGGCTACAATGAGCTGTGATCATGACACCCTACTCCAGCCTGGGTGACAGAGGGAGATCCTGTCTCAAAGAAAACAAAATAGCTATAATAAAAGTTTCCCCACCCTCCCCCAGGTCATGTTCAACCAGGAGGGCATCCAGACCAGATAGAAGGATGGATTTTGCAGGGAACCAAGCAGTCATCAAGTGATCATATATAATATGAATTTTTAAAACAAGTTTTGTGTTTGCTAGCTTTGCTTTATTGTTTATTGAGGACTCAGAATCCCTGTGGAAAGAAAAGGACAGACAAAGGCAAAGAGGGAGAATATAAAACATCCAAAAGAATAAAAGCCTCCAGCTTCATTTATGGTCAGGTGTAGTACTCTCAATGCCAGGATGGTGCCCCAGGGCCAGGCAGCAGTGTTGCTTATTTAAACATCTCCCAACGTGGATTTCTGTTTCGAGGCAAAACTCCTGGCAGGAGCCATTTGGACGCTCACAGATCTCCTTGAACTCGCCCCTGGCTGGACACAGAAGAGGGTTATTGCACCATCTGTTAGTCTCCCTGGATTTTCATTGAATTACATGGAGGTGGGGTACAGTGTCTGGAAACAATCTTGTGTGGATGTTTTTGGTTGCATTGTTATTTGATTTCTTAAATGAATACTTAATAATCTAGTGTTACACAAGAATTTGAATCTTTTGGTGTTCTTGAAGAATCTGACAATACTGGATGCACCTACGTAACAAAAGGCTGGAGCGGAGAAGCCCCCCCACCCCTCACCCCCACCGCCTTTTAAGTTCCAGGGCATGTACACTCCTGTGTATTTGTCTTACTCCTTATTTTCTTCTGTCACTCATGGCAGAGACTGGTTTGTTTTTAACATCATGTCTTATACTGCTGATTTTCCTAGAGTAGAAGAAAGCTTTTAGAAAAGAATAATATTTCTCTCTTTCTCCCCCTGATTTCTCTCCACATACACATTTATACACAAATATGTATGTTAGGTTATATATATATATATATATATATATATATATATCTTTCAAAAGTAGAACTGAAATATAGATCTAAACAATTATATACTTTAAGGAAATTGTTAGAAAGGACATTTTTCTAGAGAAGGGAAAACTTTTCCTTCATGTTTAACACACAAATACGTCTGTGTCTGTATTTGTTACATCCTGTGGCTTCATCTACTCCTCACCTCTCTGCTGCTGGTTTTGAGGTTGCAGTCTTGCTCTAGACACCACTGCATACGTTAGGAGTGAAACATTCAAGTTCTTCTTAAAGGCTGAACAACTAGTTTAAAACATTGAGTAGTATTGGATTTATGTCCTAAGGTCTCACTGTTCTGAGGATGGGCCACAGTTTCAAAAGTGCTTTAATTCTGAGCAGACTCCAGGTGTGACAAAGTGTACCATTTCCATGACAACTTCTGTAGCTCTTTGCTGACAACAAAAGAGGTATCCAAACCAGCGCTTCTAATTATTTTTCCTATTCTGGAACACAGAGACTGATTCTTCAATAGCTTCAAATCAGTACACAGCATTTATGATACACTCAATAAATGCCTATTGAATTGAACTGAACTGAAATCCAAATGCATTAGGTTGAATTTACCTCTTCAGTTGTCACAAATGAATTAGTTAATGGATGTGAAGATCAAATATGCAACACCCTATTTTTACCTAAAATGTGAATTGGGAAATAATTTTAAGAGTATTTTTATTTTAAATGAATGATCATTCTAAGTGTTGAGCACTTGGTAGAAACCAGCTGAAATCTGAGTTTTTGATCCTTAAGCTTTATATTAATATGTCCTTTTATCTGTAACTAGTCAAGTACTATATATATATATAGGGCCCATTTATCTTGGGCTAAAATTGGCCTTGTGCAGCCAGAAGAGTCACATGAGATTAGTATGCTATAGAGGATGAACTGTTGCCATGTCTTGCACTATGTGGAAAATCACTCTTGAATGTCCCCCTATTGTGGGAATTCTTGCATTCTACTGTGGGTGTAGAATCTGACCTCATTTCTTGATGATGAATTTCTTGAGGGCAGGAATCACATCTTATTCTTCTCTGTATGTATATCTTAGAATCTGACTCAAGTCTTGGCATATAATAGGTATTCAGCAAATGACTGAGAAATAAATGATTGAGATATAGCTATTTCCCATCCCATAACCTGTTTGCAGAAATTAATTACCCTCAGTTCACAAGTCTTGGAATCATATGTGCTATTTTGCTACAGCTGGCTCTGTTGAGCTTAAATTTTCAAATCGCAAAGGAGCTTTGTAAAAATATGGTGTTCTGTTGCTCGTTTATAAGAGTTCAAGTCATATTATGGGCATTTTATTCTTATTAACTTTTTTGTTTTTAATTTGTTCTTTGCTAGTGAACCTTGTATGTTGCATATTGTGGGCATACTGTCATTGCCAGCTATTTGCTTTAGAAACAAATGTTAGAGTTACAATAAACAGTGCACATTATTTTGCTTAGTCACTTACCTTATAGATGAAGAAATGAGACCAAGGGAAAGGAAGACCAAGATCACCTAGTGATCTACTGAGGAAGATGGAAGAGACAGAGCTAAAGCTTGGGGATCCTGAGCTACATTCTATTTCCTCTTCTTCCTCACTCTCTGTATCCTCCTCTCTTCCCCCAGCCTTTCAAAAAAATTGCAGTCCTGCTGCAAATGTCCACCTAAGGACCCCCAGAGAGGACCCCACCTTCCATGCAGACTGCTGTCTTTAGCAGAGTCCTGTATTCTCTTCTCTAGTCTTGTTGCATTCCATTTTGGCTCTATTTTGATTGGGTGACTATGAAAACAAACAAAAATGAATTAGGTTTTCTAAATTTGGAAGTTTTAAAGCTTGATTAAAAGCATCGATTTTTCTGGGGATATGAGTACAAAACATATATTTTAAAATATTTTAAACTTAGTTTTAAAATCCAAGCCATACGTTTAGCAAGGGTGACTACTTAATAAGTACCGAGCAGATGGGTCTTTAGCAATCAGAAGGATAATTATCTTCTAAGTCGAAGTCACCAGTTTTGTGTGCTACTGAGTTAATATAACTGCATGTGGCGTCCCCTTTAACCAGACTTCAGGGAGTCGTACGGCAGAAGCAGCACGACAGAACCCAGGGTGGGATGTGCAGGGAAAGCCAGGAAGGAAAGAGAAGCCTTCACTCTGGTATGGAGCCCACTCTTGAGGGAGGCACTTCACTTTTTAGGGCCTTAATTTTTTCCTCTATACAACAAGAATAAGCAGCTAGGTCATCTTTAAGGCCTTTTAGAATCTTGTCAGTGACTGATTTCACAGCGTCTGCAGTCCTCATAGCTTCTCTGCTAATTGTAACGAGGCTAACTGCTCTTTTGTTTTATGAAAAATACTTATGCATTTGTTTAAAAACTACTCATTCTTCTCTTCACAAAAATGAAAGCATTTTAAGGTAATTTATAAAACGTTCAGTGAGTCTTTCACATATCAGCTCTGTGGTGGGGTAGCTTAGCCCATTCATGGGGGTGTAGCTCCCGATCAGCCTGTCCTTCCTCCCCAAACCCATGTGGAACGTGGAATGGAGGACACACTTCACACACATGCAAAGACTAAACACACACACAACACACACACACGATTACCAAGGGAAAGGTGCAGAGGAAAGCCTGGGACGGACAGCTCAAATACTCTGCATATTCACTGTGGCCATGATTTTCCTTCCACAGCCTGACCTAGGATCCCTAAGACTTTGCCTTAGGCTTTCAAGCCTTGTGTTACTTGTGGGTTTTGGCTTTCTTTTGGTCATATATTATTTCTCTAATAGCTCTAATTAATAAAACCTCTTTTTCATTTTTCATCCTATACCCATGCTGTGTTTTAGGAGCTTGCTAACTTTTCCCTGGACTATACAGCCATCAAAGCGACCAGCCTATGGCTTCTTGGGAGTCAGAGGTCCTGTGTTTTTGTTCTTTGCTTGTTTCCTTGTAAGGGCGCCACATACAGTGGATGCTTAACAAATATCTGAAAAACAGAACTGGTTTTCTACCTCTGTTCTCTCCCCAATTCAATCTCTTCCTTTTACTTCTTCCAGATTAGTTTTCCTGAAGCAAAAGGGGCATCATCTCACAAACCGCCCCTCATCTCTCAGACCTGAGGGCCCAGCTTCCCATTAACACTGCATAGACCTTCAAAAGTTACCAGCACAGATTAAGACAGGAAGGTCTGGATTCACCAAGAATAGGCATGCCTCCCATCATATTTTCTGTTGTGAATGTTGGGTAATGTCTTTTTTCAAACAACATAAAGCACACCCATTGACAGTTCCTGAAAATATAAAAGAATTGTCCACCTTCTCACATATCTGTAACCACTTTCTGACTCCTTCCCAACCCTCAAGTTCCTGAATTCTACGAAAAGATAGGAAGATATTCCACCTGATGTAAGGCAATAAGTTGCTTATTCTTTTTTGGATCTACATATTCAGGAACTCCAGGCAATATCCAGATCTATTTTCGATATCTGGTCACTTCCGTGGGTAAAAGCAAAACGTCCTGCACACACTACCGCAAAGCATGTCTGTGCAAGGTGTCTTACACCTGTTATTCACACATGCATGCTGGATGCAGAATACACTCTGTTGCAGGTTCCTCTCTGGTTCTTCTGTTTAAGTTCTACATTAGAAGACTAGATGTTGAAAAGGAAGAGGGAAAGCCAGGAATTGGGATGGAGCCTTAAGGGACAAAATCAAGCCCAAGGCACCATCAGTATTATGGGGTAATGGTATGAAGACTTCTTAGAGTACAGTAATCTTTTAGAGTACAGTAATCCACCCCACTACCTCCACCAGTCCCTTCTGCCTGAGACCTCTCTGGCTTTGAAGTAGCTCCTACAGCAGTGAATTAGCATAAATCACTTTTTCTGAAAGGAAGTAGTTTTGCAGACAAATATTTAGTAGAATAATACCCTATATTTTTGTTGTCAAGATCTAGAAACTGCTAGTAAACCTAACTAAATTCACATTTAGTGATGGAGTAAAGAGGGTTTTGAGCACTTGAAACACAGTTGCTTTCATTTCATCTAACAAAGTTGCTGTGGAGAACTAATGAATCAGGTGGCTGCAGGAATCTTGGCTGAGGGGTCTTCTAGATTCCCTATGAAACCCCCTTTTAGCTCATAGGTGATGGTGATTTCATTTTGCATATTGGATCCCTGTAAGGTCTCAGGCACTCTACTCTTACCAAGCCTTCTGCAAAGTGTATTTTGTTACCTGGTAGAACTTGGCTCATAAAGAAGAGAATGGTAAAGAAGAGAACAGGAATCCTCATGGCTGCAGAGAGAAGGAGGCCTGGCTTCATTTCCAGGAGTTGGAGAACACTTCCGTCTGCGGCTCTCTAGCGCCAGTGGAATGTTTCTGTCTGGATACTAAGTGCCCGTCTGTGCTCATTAGTGATGCTCGTGGACAGAGCTGCTCTATGTGTGCAGAATGGTTCTTGTGGGAACACTGAGAGTCCTTGTTTTGTTGGACATTCAGTTCATTAGAAGGATGTGGGCGCACAGTTTGACCAGAAAACCTTGTTAAATGGGAACATAAGCTACAAATGTTTTGGCAAAAGATTAGTTTGTGAATAAACATCCATCTACATTAAGTTACAATGAGTTAGGCTATGTCGAGAAACCAGTTGGTTTAAGTAAGGACTAAACATTTTGTTAGCGAATACTTCCCAGACTTAACTAACCCTAATAACAATGAATCACCCTACTCACTCCTGATCTGAACCTCACATCGGGGAGAAACTATACAAAGGCCTTCTATGTGGCAAACCCTGTAGTGAATATTTTCACATTATACAACATGAGAAAACTCACAGAGGAGAGAAACCATATGGCTGTCATGTATGTGGAAAAGCCTTTAGTCAGTGGTCTATCTTTAGATGACATGACACAACTCACCCTGGAGAGAGACTATATGAATGTCATGTGTTTGGGAAAGCCTTCAGTCAACAATCTGGCCTTAGATCACACAAGAGAAATCATACCGGAGAGTAACCATATAAATGCCATCTATGTGGGGAAAGCCTTCACGCAAAGTACTAACTTTAGGCAACACAAGACAATTCACACTCAAGAGAACATTGAGAATCTCTTCTGAAAATATTTTAATGTTAGATGACATGGTATTATAAATGATGAATGTAAGAAATGTTCACAAGGCTCTAGCCATAGTTTTAAAATCTAAACACATCATAGGACTTAATTGAAGAAACACTGTAATCAATATGAAAGATCCTTCAGGTATCCTTATTCCTCAGTCTGTACAAGTAAATTTACATGGAAGGGAATCCAGTATAAATAACATCTATGTAGCAGTAACTTGTTAGTGGTTTGATCATAGGTGACACAAGAGAACCAAAACTGTCAATATAATTAATTTTAAGGTATTGAGCAACAGCTACGACTTAAAAGGCACCAAAGAACATATAGAAGACGGAACCCCTATGTGTGTAATTAATGTTGGAATGCCTTCGTTTATTGTTAAATAAAATGAGAAAAAACCCACTTGGGGGAATAATTGGTCTGTAGATAAGGAGAAACACTATTCTTCCAAGCACCAGGCTTGTTGTGTGCAAGAAAACTCTATGAAGAAATAGTTGGAAAAACAGGAAATATGAAAAGAAAGGCTTTAAAGCAGCAGTGAATCCTCTTGTGAAATACAAAATATGTCATACTGGAGAAGCTATTTAGTGAAAAATCATGAGACATCCATTATTCATAGAGCAAGACTCCTGGCACATGTGAGGTTTCACCGTGCATGAAACTCTCGTAGTGCCACAAAAGGAGAAAGTCCTCACTGGTCACGTATTCCTTAGTTAACACTGAGTTTCTCACACTGAGGAGGTATCAATCATAGAATCAATGTGCAGAAATGGCCTGCTAGATTTCAGGTCAGAAAAATGGGTCAAAGACAGAATGTGGACTCTCAAAATATACCTTTAACACAATTTATCAAATGATTCTGAATTCTGAGAACTTCCAGAATTAAAGCACCGAAAAATCTGAAAACCGAAATTCAGCGACTCCAATTCAGCTCTTGCACTGTCACACCACTGCCGGCAGAGGGCGTGCGGGTCCGCCTTTCTTGACCGCATTGGCGCATGCGCGCTCCGCCCGCGGAAACCCAATGTGGATCCATCCCGAGGGAGAAGCTCCCCGTCCTGAGCCCTGACTGCGTCTGAAGACGACCCGAGGCTTCTGCGGGTGGCTGTAGCGATGGAGGCGTCCGAGGCCAACTGCGGACCCAGGTGCAGAAGACGGGGCGACGAGGCCCGAAGAACCCGGTTGTGAACCGGAAATGCCGCAACTGACTCCAGCAGGAAATGACTGTTCCGGGTCGGCAGGAAACCGGTCGTTCCGCAGGGGCGTGGTCTACACGCAGGCGCGGTGCCCCTCCCTTGTGGCGTTTCCGGGTCAGTTTCTACTTCCGCTTGGTGGATTAAGAGACTTCCGGTTTGTCTCCACGCGATTGTGTGGTGTGCGCGGTGGCTCTGGGCTTTTTCCACCCACTTCAAGTATTGATAAAATGGTTCTCATGTTTTATGGCAACAGCTTATTGTTGTCAGGCCATTTATGTTATTCCCTCTGAACAGCGAGAAACCGGTTGACCCTTAAAGGCCATTTCCGCGCACGGATGGAGAAGAGGCGCTGTCCGCGCAGCCGGTGCGACTGCGGCCCCGGGCTCGGAGGGCGACGGGGGTCGCTGTGGGCGGTGGGGAATGTGCGGTTGCACGTTCCATCTGCCAGACCTCGGCTTCCGTTTCCTTTCCCTGTTCACCGGGGCGGTGGAGAAGGAAAGCACCGGCTCAGCCGCAGGGACTTCACAGGGCCAGGACCTGGGCAGTGAGGGCGGAGGGCAGAAAACTGTCTGAGAAGAGCAAAATTACTGTCTGTTTATATACACACATCTACTGTTTACTTCCGTCTCTTCATTTAGTTCTTTTCTGTGTCACACATGAGATGATTTATCAATTCAAATACGTTTGACGTCAATGTGAATAATAGCTCATAATTTAATTGATTCATTAATTTCTGTATTTGTTGTTATTTCCCATTTGTCTTTATTTTTATTCCCAGAGTATATGAAAAATTATATTAAATTGGAAAAATATGACTTGCTGTAATCCATGTTTTAGTTTTCTCTTTATGAATATTTCATAGTCAATATTGATAATGAAGCTCATAAAATGTATTCTTCTTGGGAGATCTGTGGAAATTGCTTTTATCTAATGAAAAATTAATTTTTCAATATTTCTGGGAACACCTATTAAGGAAGTCTATACTTTCCCATCGACATGAAAACAATAGTAGTGGTTTTCATTACTACCAGGTAATTAAACTTTGATGGCTACAACTACCAGGCAATTGATCTGAGATGTTTAGAAATTAAAGTCTTGGCAACATAGGGAGGCCCCAACTCTACAAAAAAAAAAAAAGTAGGCAGGCATGGCCTCACTGGCCTGTTTTTCCAGATAAGCCAGGATGATGTCTCAGGCCTTGGAGTTGGGGGTTGCAGTGAACTGTGATCTTGCCACTGCACTCAACACTGGGTAAAGAGTCAGACCCTGTTTCCCCGGGAAAAAAAGAAACCAGAGTACCTATTGGATATGTCATATTGGGATGAACTTTATTAACATTGAAAAAGATTTAAAAGCTACAGGTTTACAATCAAATTTAATAACCATGTATACACAATGTCACATTCAATGATTATGCAGTATGAGCAGGTATCTCCAAAAAAAATGTAGACTTCCCAGCCTACTTGATCCCCACAAGACTCTATGGGAATTACTTTGATAACCTACTAAAATACATGAAACAATCTATACACACAGAAGGCATGGAAAAGTAAAAACATCATACCTATCTTAAAAATTTACTCGTATTTCAATCAGTGAAAGTCATGAATGTGATTCATAGATATCCCACAACACCCAAAACCAAACATCTCATGTCTGTTCACAAGGGGTAATACAGCACAACTGTTAAATCATGAAACCCAGTAATAAATCTAGTCCTCTCCAAAGCAGAATCATACAATTCAATACCTAAAATTCAGCAATTCCCGCTAAATTTCATGTACTTTAAACATATGCACATACAAAGTTCCTCCAAATATTCGAAATGTTGAGAACACTTGCAAATGCAAAACAAAGTATTTAGCAGATGTGGCCACATCCAGGAATGGAGCCAGCACTGCCCAGGGGTCCCAGGTGCATATACCCAAACCTGACCTCTTCCTTTCTTCCTCTGGCTAGTGACTGAGTGTGTGTGTGTGTGTGTGTGTGTGTGTGTGTGTGTGTGTGTGTGTGTGTGTGTGTATGTGTTCTCTCAGAGGGGTCAATTGTCCTACTGAGATCATTAGAACAGAACCAGAGACCTCAAGCCCGGCTTGTTCCTCCTCTTGCTACTTCTGGCCCCCCAGCCCAGGCAAGGGACATTGCTGAGGCCAGGCACAGCTTCAGAGATTCAGTTCACAGGAATTATCTAAAAATTCTCCAAATTTAGTCATTCAAATCCCAAATACAAAATCATTTCCCAGTTTGCTCTTCACATTATAATTTACAACTTACTCTTACATGTCAACTCAGTTTATTACACAATTAACTTCATTAAAAAAAGTTTAAAAGCCTCTTAAACAAGTGCCATTTCAACACAATTTGAGTTTCCATAATTCAAGCATGCAGTGTCTGTCTGTGTCCAACATTATCTGGGGTTCCACCATTGGCACAAGCTCCAAGGCTGGAGAAGGTGATTCTCCAGACCCAGGCTGCTCCCTCCACCATCTCCTCCTCAGCCCAACAGTCCCCTCCCAGGCCATGAGGCTGGAAGCTGAGTCTCCCTCCACCTCGTGTCTCACTCTGACTCACTGTCCTCAGAGGAGGCAATACGAAAGTTTTCAAAGAGGACATTCAATGGGACACAGACACACTTATCCTCACACTTCTCTAGGAAGTGTGGTCTCAGAGCAGGAGGGCCTGGCTTCTCAGGAGGGAGGCAAAAGGCAGATGGCAGGAGGCTGGAGATCCACTGTCCATTGTCCAGTCTCCTGAAGGTCATCCTGAGGGGCTGGCCTGGAGCAGAGCTGGGTGACAAGAGACGGGACTCGGTGCAGGCCTGGAGAGGGTTCAGGGGAGCTCTGCGCTGTGGAGGTTGCAACCCAGCGCTGGGTACTTGGGCTGCTTTCTTCTTGGTCGATTCAGGTGACACTTTTGCTTGAAGTCCAGCTGCTCTTGGTGGAGACTGGTCATTGTTCACAGGGCGCAGCTCCGATCTGCCAGTGCTCTTCTGAGGGGTCTGCAAGGGGCTGTGTCTCGGTTTCTTTTGGGGATGCTGGCAAGTCTGGCTGGGCCTCTGGGCAGATCTCTTGCCTGGTGCCCTGATGTTGAGATTGAAGACTTGGCCCAACCTACGTGTGGCAGGCGGTGGGCAGGGCTGTGAGATCAGAGCAGGACACTTGGCTCCTGCCTGGGGCTGCAGGACCTGGCTGAGACCAAGGATTTTTGTGGCATCCTGGGGAGCTGAAAGGGAGACATCATTTTCCCTGTGGTGTGCCAGCTTGTCAAAGATAAGAGAGTCCTGGCCATAGTGGTTTAATGCAGGCTTGGGGGTGTCAGTGAGAGCCACTGCCTGTCCTCTATTTCGTCCACTACTGGAGAAGGTGCTGACTTCAGGTCTTGTGATGGGAAACACTGAATGGCCCACAGAGCTCAAGTCAGATTTCTTGACAGGTGGGTGACTAGTAAGAAGAGGGTCTAGGAGAGGCCTCTTCTTGGCTGTGTAGACCGGCATTGGCCTACTTGGGATCTGTAGGAAAAGAAAAAAAACATTAGAAATTCTTCACCATCAAGTGAAAATGAAAATGAATCAATTAAAACATCAAGGAGAAAATAACATTAAATGTCAAAATAAAAAAATTCAAAACAGTCACATATGAATGGGTACTACAATTATGCTGATTAGTGCAAGAAAAATTTAAAAAAATTAACCTGATATATATTGCTGTCATATTGGAAAATACAGTCTTGGAAAATATCGTCTGTTGTTCATCAAGGTTAAGGTTAAAAACCTCTGTGGTACACTTTTCCATGAAGTGTATCCTGCCAATGCTTTTTAGAAGTCAGTTGGGTAGATAAAAAATGTGATACATAATTTGAAAATACTTATTGATATTGAAAATGGATGTGCCTTGAGGTAATAGTCTACATCTTGGAGGCATCAAATTACAGTGTTCCACATGCCCCTCCAGGAATATCGTTAGCAGGCCTGCAAACAATCTTAGTAAAACAAAGAAAAGGGCAAATGGAACATGAAAAGTATACAGACATGGAGAAAATTCCTGCACATAAAGTGCAGGCAACTGAGAACACTCCTCAGAGTCTCTGATGGACCCACCTGCCCAGTTAGAAGGCCTCCAGCCACACGATCCATGCATGGGGGGGGGGAAACTGGGCTATGGTGTGAGAATCATCTATGATCAGTTCCCGACTCTGAGGTGCATGTGTCCCCTGATCCCCAAAGAAGACGTTTCCACTTACCCTGGGATTCTCCTCCTCGGGTCGGGGAGCCCTGGGCCCTGAGCGTCCCCTCTGCTGCTTCCTCATGGTCTGGGCTTTGCTGAGTGTGTTGTTCTCAGGCTGTGGGTAGCGACCTGCCTTCCACCTCATCTCCCGGCAGCTTCAGGTCAGACTTCCTCAGGTGTTCACCTTTGGATGCGCTGAATGACAAAAAGAAATTGTGAAGAGCACTATAAATTGACGTAGTGAAAAACATCCTCCCAACATCTTCTTCCCTAGAAGGAAGATGTATCAACCACTTCCTCAAATCCTTTCCTCACTCAGGGGCCTCACATTAACTGATGTGTTATCTTCCTCTCCCATCACTCCCTATCTCCAGAACAGGGCCCTGCCTTAGGCCAGACACATAGAAACGGTCAATTTAGATTTTGCCCTTGAAGAGTTGATTCCAAAGAGTTTGAAAAGCCCTAGGGCACTTCCCTCTGTTCGTGAAATGAAAGACAGCATTTTCCAAGAGCTACAAAATAATTGAAGCTACAGAAAATTTCATCCACAATCCTGGAGCACACATATTTCAAAATCGTCAATCAAACATGCCTTTCTATTAACTTTTGAACTGTCACTTTGGATGCCAACATATGCAATTTCCTAGCTCAAATTCACATGCAAATGGATATTTTCCCCTTCTAACCTGCAAGTTGATGGTCCACAGTCTTTCAATTACTGCCCTATCTCCAGAACCCCACCATGTATGTGGTTTCTAAAAAATGCACAATGAAATGTTTGAAGAAACAAAGGACCAATGAGATATTTAGCCTTTCATGTCCACGGACAAAACCACCAGATTTCCAAAACTGTTTACCTGTTTACCTACAAAGTCAGGAGGCTGGGTATATTTCCTTAGGAATGTCAATTTTTCTGAAATAATTGACATCTCACTGACATATTTTAGGCCTATTTTCAAAGAAAATCAATTAAAACAAACAAAAAAAAAACCTACCGCATGACCTAAAACCACAACATCATCTATTTCTTTTGCTGTACTATTTTTCCAAAGTCCAATCGCAAGAAGAAACTAGTGAAAGTTACAAACCTTAAATGCGGCGTTCACCTGCTGTCTGTCAGTAGGTTCTCAGAGCAGTGGAGCCCAACGTGATGCAGCAGCCAGGACTCTTGGGCAAGAGCCACTGAGGGAGGCTTCCTGTCCAGGCTGACTTTTATGCAGTTGTGTGGGATGGCAGTGGGAGACGTGACCTAATCTAAACAACTTAATCCAATTACGTTTCAATTAATGGTCTCCAGAAACAAGCACTCTACTTTGTTGTTTACCATTTTGCAGTAGATTGGAAACCAATATATTGGTATACCTGCATGGTTTTAAGAACATATACTCTGTGTAAGAAAAATAAATATTTGTACATATATCTGTTTCCCCTTGCACTTTGCATTTTTATTGAGCTAAAATGTACATAATATATAATGTAGCATTTTAATTGTATTTCCCTTTGGCATTCTGTGACACTCAGTGCATTCACCTTGAGGTGTAACCTTCACCACCATCCATCCCACAGCCAGTTTTCTTCATCCATTCATCTACTGTTGAGTATTTGGGTGGTTTTCACTCTTTGCTTTTGTGAATTTCGCTAGTATGAACCAAGGTACACAAATACCTCTTTGAATGTCTGCTTTACAAGCTTTTGACTGTGTATCCAAGAGCAGCGTTTCTGGCTTAGACCATAATTCTCCGTCTAATTTTGTGAGGAATGGTCGTGTGGTTTTTCACAGGACTTTCATCCTTTTCTCATTCTCAATAGCAAAGTGCAGAGATTCTAATTTAATACATCCTTAACAACGGTTCTCAATCTCTGCTTTGATTCGCTGATTGATAGATTTCATCTCAGCAACCCTCAGCAGAGCAGAGCATTACCTTTTTGTATTTTCATTAGTGTTTCCCTAATAGGTTATGATGTTGAGCCTCCCTTTATGAATTCCTTGGCCATTTTAAAGCTTCTCTGGTAAAATGTCTATGTTTATATATGGTTTGGTTTTAGTTGGTTTCTTTTTGAAGTCACAGTTTTTTTACTATTTTGGATACTCCTTCTTGATCAGAAATATGTTTTGCAAATATCTTCTCCCATCCTGTGGGTAGTAGTGTCACTCGTTTTATAGTGGCCTCGATGCATAAAACTTTTAATTTTCACACATCCCAAGTTACTTATTTTCTTATGCCTGTTTGTTGGTGACATGTCCAAGAAATGCTCAGAAAATCCCATGCCATGAACATTTCCCCCATGTGTTCTTCTGAATGTTTGATGGTTTACTTTGTACAGTTCGTCGTTCATTAATTTCAGGTTCTATTTCAGTATTTTGTGTCCAGTGATTTTATTTTTCTGTGTAGTTTTTTGTGTGAGGTCCAACATTCTGCGCTCTTCTGAATCTCTCAGTTTCACTCCACACTATTAAGAAAGACTGCTCTCGTGCACTGGAAAGTTTTGACACCCTGGTATCAGTGATTCAAAGCAGTCCAGCACACGTGGCAGGGTTATGTCTGGGGTGTGTGTTCTCCTCCATCGGTAGCAGCAAGCTGGCATTTTTACCACCTCGTGCCTCCAGAATCCTGCACCCGTGAGGGGAGATGGGAGCTCCCCACTCCTGAGAGCAGAATCAGCGGCAGTGACCATTTTTCCTCACACTGTGCAGCGTCTACTCATGCCCTTCTCCTGCCTTCCATTTCTCCCCTCTTCCTTCCTCCCTTGGGACGCATATTCATCTATCACCCTCTGTGGAATTAACTCCCTTAACATCTCGAAGTTCCCAGCACTCGGTGTACACAGAGGAGGGTGTGAACACGCATCGGGTGCCCAGGGAAGTTTGCATCATTTCCCAAAGGCCGCCTTCCTCAGAATCCTATTTTGATCTGAGTTGACTATGACTCAGCACAGGAAAGTGATCTGGGCAGGCAATGAGTCATCTACCCCAGAACCAAGCTTATTGTCCAGGAACGTGAGGGTTGTTGGGGGGTACCAGGTGCTGGGCCTGCTTTCCCAGCTCAGTGCAGCTGGAAGGGGGTTCTGGGGGACCAGGACCAGCAGGAGCTGAGTCCTCATACCCAGGTAAATGCACAGGTCTGTCCCACAGTTTTAGTGGCATTTCATGAGGTGGAGATGAATTTTGCCTGAGATTCAGAATGGTTCATGAGCCAAAGGACATGCCACCGTCCTCATTACCCTCCATAAACTTCCACCAGTAGAAATAAATTCGATGTAACTGGCAGTGGTGAAAAGAAGAAACACGACACAATATGTTATAGATGTGAGAATTTTATTAACAGTGAAGCCAACTGGAAATGGACTTTTGTGCAGTGCCATTAGAAAACTACAATGTACAAGGCGAAGAAATATCCCAACCCTGCTTTCCCCTGGCAACTTCCAGAGTCAAATACTCCCCCCTCGGGAGAGGCCAGGGCTTCAGAGACGCAGATCCCTGGCATCACCCAGACACCCCCCCAAGGATAGCCATTTGGACCCAAGCACAGAACAGGCCGAGCCTCTCTCCCCATGGTGTCTCACTCGGAGTCACTGTCCCCAGAGGAGGAGGAAACCCAAAGGTCCTCATACAGGACGCTCAGTGGGACCCGGGCACAGTGACCCTCAGACTTCTCTGGGACTTGAGGGCTCTGAGCAGGAGGGCTTGGCTTCTCAGCGGGCAGGGAAGAGGGAGCCGGCAAGAGGCTGGAGCTCCACTGTCCGTTGTCCAGTCTCCTGAAGGCCATCCTGAGGGGCGGGCCTGGAGCAGGGCTGGGTGACGGGAGACGGGCCTCGGTGCAGGCCTGGACAGGGTTCAGGAGAGCTCTGCGCTGTGGAGGCTGCAGCTCAGCCCTGGGCACCTGGGCTGCTTTCTTCCTGGTCAACTGAGGTGACACTTTGGATTCAAGTCCAGCTGCTCTTGGTGGAGGCTGGTCTGCCTGCAGAGGGCGCAGCTCCGGTCTGCGAGCACTCTCCTGAGGGGTCTGGAAGGGGCTGCGTCTCGGTTTCTTTTGGGGACGCTGGCAAGTCTGGATGGGGCTCTGGGCAGATCTCTTGCCTGGTGCCCTGATGCTGAGATTGAAGTCCTGGCCCGACCTACGTGTGGCAGGCGGTGGGCAGGGCTGTGAGATCAGAGCAGGACACTTGGCTCCTGCCTGGGGCTGGAGGACCTCTCCCAAGCCAGGGGTTTTGGAGGCAGCTTGGGGAGCTCCAAGGGAGCAGTGGGCACCCGAGCTGTGCGCCAGCTTGTCGAAGGCCAGAGGGTCCTGGCCATAATGCTTGGATGCAGGCTCGGGGCTGTCTGTGAGAACCCCTGCCTGTCCTCTATTTGGTCCACTACTGGAGAAGGTGCTCAGTCCCTGCGTTGTCATGGGAGACACTGAAGAGCACGTGGAGCTCATGTCATCCTTGGCCTGTGGGTGACTTCCAAGAAGAGGGTCCAGGAGAGGCCTGTTCTTGGCTGTGTAGACCGGCATGGGTCTGCTCGGAATCTGTAGGAAAAGACAACACACACACATTAGAAATTCCTCACGAAGAAGCGAACATGAAAATCAACCAATAAAATTAAAAAAGCAGGAAATCCACTGAAATGTCACAATAAACTAATTGCCAGCAGTCATTTTAAATATGGACAGGACTCAACCTCAGGTGGTGAGGACAGTTACAAAATCAAATGGATACGTGACTAGGTCACATTCCACAATGCCATTCTTTCAATTAGTGTCCCCTCTTGAAAAACATATTTCATGCCACGGAGTGTAACTACCTAACGCTCTTCAGAATGCACCTTGATGGCTAAGGAGATGAGATAGAGAATTTGGGAATATTCATCCATTCGAAGATGTATGTTTCTGGATGTAAGATTCTGCCTGTTGGAATAATGCGATAAAAAATTCCCCCTTGTCCCTACACACATACCGTTGGTTGGTATGGACGTCAACTCACTAAAACAAGGAAATAGGGAATATGGCATCTGGGAAATGCATATAGTGGAATCAATTGGCCCCAGTGAATTTTTCACTAATCTCACACAGAGGGGTAAGGACTAGAGTGTGCACACACAGCAGGGTCTGCAGTGACACACAGCAGGGGGACCCATCAGAGAAAAGGAGCAGGGGACCAGGGGTACACTCACCCTCAGGTAGGCACAAGGTTGCGGCAGTTCCTTCCAGTCCTGCAGCTGCCTCCCCCGGGGTCTCGTGGGAGACGTCTTCAGGACAGCCTTCCTCTGCTGCTGCTCCTGCCTGCAGAACAAACAGTGTGAGTAAAACCCACTGATTTCCTGTCCACACGTGGGAGAAACGTTCCTGGGGCCCCGGCCCACTGAGTGTTTGGGTGTGACACACGTGTGGAAAACCCGTGACCCGCGCTAATTCTGCACCTTCCCTCGTGTGGGATCCCTCCCCTGCTCCAGGCAGCCCTGTAGGTTTCCCCATTAAGAACTTTGCTTCGACTCCGTGCCCTTTCTGCCTGTCATGTGCAAAATCTCAACAGCTGCCCTGGCCCCTCACCCTTACTGAATCTCCAGGAGTAGAAAGAGCTCCTGGGCCTGGAGACCTGCAAGAGAGGGACCTCCTGTCTCTTTGTCCCCAGTGTTTCTGTATTTGCCTGGACAAGGCTGTGCACGTGGTGTGAGGCGGAGAGACACCTTCTCCTGGGCTTTCAGTGCCCAGGCAGCGGCTACACCTCCCACATGGCTCACCTTGGACTCTGCTCCTTGTCCCTCTCACTCTGGTTGAGGGCCACTGGGTTCTGGAGATTCTGGAGCTTCCGTGGCAGCAGGTTCTCCTTCCCCCTGTTGGAGCCCAAGGGCTGTGGCTCCAGGGCTCCATTCCAGCACTTCATGGGGCACCTCGTGCTTCTGGCCGTGTGTCCAAAGGCCCCACAGTCCTTGCACTTCACCTGTGGGTGAGAAGGCCAGTGATCAGGGAGCGAGGCAGCAGCAATCACAGGCAGCTGTCCAAGGGCAATCAAAGGACAGATTTTGCATTCAGAGCTTAATATTGGTTTTAGGGAGGTGACCTGGACAAGTACCCAATGACCTGCTGTAGGATATTCAAGACAGAAGGTCATTTCCCAAAGCCCACGTTAGGAAGGACAGTAGGAGGAGAGAGTGAAGGTTCTAGGGGTGGGGACAACGAATGAACTTTCAACCCCAGGACAAACTCCTGGCTGCACCTGAACTAACTGGGAAGTGAGTTCTCTCCTCAGAGTCTGTGATAGACTCACTTGCCCGCTTAGTCTTTTCCGTTGGATGGGAAAAGAAAACTGGGTTATGGTGAGAGAAGTTTCCATGATCAGTCCCCGACTCTGAGGTGCATGTGTCCCCTGATCCCCAAAGAAGACGTTTCCACTTACCCTGGGATTCTCCTCCTCGGGTCGGGGAGCCTTGGGCCCTGAGCGTCCCCTCTGCTGCTTCCTCATGGTCTGGGCTTTGCTGAGTGTGTTGTTCCCAGGCTGTGGGTAGTGACCTGCCATCCGCCTCATCTCCCGGCAGCTTCAGGTCACACTTCCTCAGGTGTTCACCTTTGGATGCGCTGAATGACAAAAGGAAATTGTGAAGAGCACTATAAATTCACGTAGTGAAAAACATCCTCCCAACATCTTCTTCCCTAGAAGGAAGATGTATCAACCACTTCCTCAAATCCTTCCTTCACAGACAGGCTTCCCCTTAACTGATGTGTTATCTTCCTCTCCCATCACTCCCTGTCCCCAGAACAGGGCCCTGCCTTAGGCCAGACACATAGAAACGGTCAATTTAGATTTTGCCCTTGAAGGGTTGATTCCAAAGAGTTTGAAAAGCCCTAGGGCACTTCCCTCTGTTCCTGAAATGAAAGACAGTATTTTCCAAGAGCTACAAAACAATCGAAGCTACAGAAAATTTCATCCACAATCCTGGAGCACACAAATTTCAAAATGAGCGATCAAACATGCCTTCCTATTAACTTTTGAACTGTCACTTTGGATGCTAACGTATGCAATTTCCTAACTCAAATTCACACTCAAATGATATTTTTCCCTGCTAACCTGCAAGTTTATGGTCTACAGTCTTTGAATTACTGCCTTATCTCCGGAACCCCACCATCTATGTAGTTTCTAAAAAATGCACAATGAAATGTTTGTAGAAACAAAGGACCAATGAGATATTTAGCCTTCCATGTCCATGGACAAAACCACCAGATTTCCAAAACTGTTTACCTGTTTACCTACAAAGTCAGGAGGCTGGGTATATTTCCTTAGGAATGTCAATTATTGTGAAATAATTGACATCTCACTGACATATTTTAGGCCTATTTTCAAAGAAAATCAATTAAAACAAACAAAAAAAAAACCCTACCGCATGACCTAAAACCACAACATCATCTATTTCTTTTGCTGTACTATTTCTCCAAAGTCCAATCGCAAAAAGAAACTAGTGAAAGTTACAAACCTGAAATGCGGCGTTCATCTGCTGTCTGTCAGTAGGTTCTCAGAGCAGTGGAGCCCAATGTGATGTAGCAGCCAGGACTCCTGGGCAAGAGCCTCTGAGGGAGGCTTCCTGTCCAGGCTGACTTTTATGCAGTTGTGTGGGATGGCAGTGGGAGGCGTGACCTAATCTAAACAACTTAATCCAATTACGTTTCAATTAATGGTCTCCAGAAACAAGCACTCTACTTTGTTGTTTACTATTTTGCAGTAGATTGGAAACCAATACATTGGCATACCTGCATGGTTTTAAGAACATATACTCTGTGTAAGAAAAATAAATATTTGTACATATACCTGTTTCCCCTTGCACTTTGCATTTTTATTGAGCTAAAATGTACTTAATATATAATGCAGCATTTTAATTGTATTTCCCTTTGGCATTCTGTGACACTCAGTGCATTCACCTTGAGGTGTAACCTTCACCACCATCCATCCCACAGCCAGTTTTCTTCATCCATTCACCTCCTGTTCAGCATTTGGGTGGTTTTCACTCTTTGCTTTTGTGAATTTCGCTAGTATGAACCAAGGTATACAAATACCTCCTTCAGCGTCTGCTTTACAAGCTTTTGACTGTGTATCCAAGAGCAGTGTTTCCAGCTTACACAATAATTCTCCATCTAATTTTGTGAGGAATGGTCATGTGGTTTTTCACACGAGTTTCATCCTTTTCTCATTCTCAATAGCAAAGTGCAGAGGTTCTAATTTAATACATCCTTAACAACGGTTCTCAGTCTCTGCTTTCATTGGCTGATTGATAGATTTCATCTCAGCAACCCTCAGCAGAGCAGAGCATTACCTTTTTGTATTTTCATTAGTGTTTCCCTAATAGATAACGATGTTGAGCCTACCTTTATGAATTCCTTGGCCATTTTATAGCTTCTCTGGTAAAATGTCTATGTTTATATATGGTTTGGTTTTAGTTGGTTTCTTTTTGAAGTCACAATTTTTTAAATATTTTGGATACTCCTTCTTGATCAGAAATATATTTTGCAAATATCTTCTCCCATCTTGTGGGTAGTAGTGTCACTCGTTTTATAGTGGCCTCGATGCATAAAACCTTTAATTTTCACACATCCCAATTTACTTATTTTCTTATGCCTGTTTGTTGGTGACACGTCCAAGAAATGCTCAGAAAATCCCCTGTCATGAACATGTGCCCCATGTGCTCTTCTGGATGTTTCATGGTTTACTTACAGTTCCTCGTTCATTAATTTCAGGTTCTATTTCAGTATTTTGTGTCCAGTGATTTTGTTTTTCTTTGTAGTTTTTTGGGGGAGGTCCAACATTCTGCGCTCTTCTGAATCTCTCAGTTTCACTGCGCACTATTAAGAAAGACTGCTCTCATGCACTGGAAAGTTTTGACACCCTGGTATCAGTGATTCAAAGCAGTCCAGCACACGTGGCAGTGGTTATGTCTGGGGTGTGTGTTCTCCTCCATCGGTAGCAGCAAGCTGGCATTTTTACCACCTCGTGCCTCCAGAATCCTGCACCTGTGAGAGGAGATGGGAACTCACTACTCCTGAGAGCAGAATCAGCGGGAGAGACCGTTTTTCCTCACACTCTGCAGCGTCTACTCATGCCCTGCTCCTGCCTCCCATTTCCCCCCTCTTCCTTCTTCCTGTGGGATGCATATTCATCTATCACCCGCTGTGGAATTAACTCCCTTAACATCTCGAAGTTCCCAGCACTCGGTGTACACAGAGGAGAGTGTGAACACGCAGCAGGTCCCCAGGGAAGTTTGCATCACTTCCCAAAGGCCGCCTTCCTCAGAATCCTATTTTGATCTGAGTTGACTGTGACTCAGCACAGGAAAGTGATCTTCTGGGCAGGCAATGAGTCATCTACCCCGGAACCAAGCTTATTGTCCAAGGATGTGAGTGTTGGTTGGGCGAAGGACCAATGAGATATTTAGCCTTTCATGTCCACGGACAAAACCACCAGATTTCCAAAAATGTTTAGCTGTTTACGTACAAAGTCTGGAGGCTGGGTATATTTCCTTAGGAATGTTAATTTTTGTGAAACAACTGACATCTCACTGACATATTTTAGGCCTATTTTCAAAGAAAATCAATTAAAACGAAAAAAAATAAAAACCTACCCCATGACCTAAAACCACAACATCATCTATTTCTTTTGTTGTACTATTTTTCCAAAGTGCAATCACAAGAAGAATTAGTGAAAGTTACAAACCTGAAATTCGGTGTTCACCTGCTGTCTGTCAGTAGGTTCTCAGAGCAGTGGAGCCCAATGTGATGCAGCAGCCGGGACTCTTGGCAAGGGCCACTGAGGGCGGCTTCCTGTCCAGGCTGACTTTTATACCGTTGTGTGGGATGGCAGTGGGAGGCGTGACCTAATCTAAACAACTTAATCCAATTACGTTTCAATTAATGGTCTCCAGAAACAAGCACTCTACTTTGTTGTTTACCATTTTGCAGTAGATTGGAAACCAATACATTGGCATACCTGCATGGTTTTAAGAACATATACTCTCTGTAAGAAAAATAAATATCTGTACATATACCTGTTTCCCCTTGCACTTTGCATTTTTATTGAGCTTAATATATAATGCAGCATTTTAATTGTATTTCCCTTTGGCATTCTGTGACACTCAGTGCATTCACCTTCAGGTGTAACCTTCACCACCATCCATCCCACAGCCAGTTTTCTTCATTCCTTCACCTACTGTTGAGTATTTGGGTGGTTTTCACTCTTTGCTTTTGTGAATTTCGGTAGTATGAACCAAGGTATACAAATACCTCTTTGAGTGTCTGCTTTACAAGCTTTTGACTGTGTATCCAAGAGCAGCGTTTCTGGCTTAGACCATAATTCTCCGTCTAATTTTGTGAGGAATGGTCGTGTGGTTTTTCACAGGACTTTCATCCTTTTCTCATTCTCAATAGCAAAGTGCAGAGATTCTAATTTAATACATCCTTAACAACGGTTCTCAGCCTCTGCTTTGATTGCCTGATTGATAGCTTTCATCTCAGCACCCTCAGCAGAGCAGAGCATTACCTTTTTGTATTTTCATTAGTGTTTCCCTAATAGATAAAGATGTTGAGCCTCCCTTTATGAATTCCTTGGCCATTTTATAGCTTCTCTGGTAAAATGTCTATGTTTATATATGGTTTGGTTTTAGTTGGTTTCTTTTTGAAGTAACAATTTTTTTACTATTTTGGATACTCCTTCTTGATCAGAAGTATATTTTGCAAATATCTTGTCCCATCTTGTGGGTAGTAGTGTCACTCGTTTTATAGTGGCCTCGATGCATAAAACCTTTAATTTTCACACATCCCAATTTACTTATTTTCTTATGCCTGTTTGTTGGTGACATGTCCAAGAAATGCTCAGAAAATCCCCTGTCATGAACATGTGCCCCATGTGCTCTTCCGAATGTTTCATGGTTTACTTACAGTTCTTCGTTCATTAATTTCAGGTTCTATTTCAGTATTTTGTGTCCAGTGATTTTGTTTTTCTGTGTAGGTTTTTGGGTGAGGTCCAACATTCTGCACTCTTCTGAATCTCTCAGTTTCACTGCACACTATTAAGAAAGACTGCTCTCGTGCACTGGAAAGTTTTGACACCCTGGTATCAGTGATTCAAAGCAGTCCAGCACACGTGGCAGGGTTATGTCTGGAGTGTGTGTTCTCCTCCATCGGTAGCAGCAAGCTGGCATTTTTACCACCTCGTGCCTCCAGAATCCTGCACCCGTGAGGGGAGATGGGAGCTCCCTACTCCTGAGAGCAGAATCAGCGGCAGAGACCGTTTTTCCTCACACTCTGCAGCGTCTACTCATGCCCTGCTCCTGTCTCCCATTTCCCGCCTCTTCCTTCCTCCCATGGGACGCATATTCATCTATCACCCTCTGTGGAATTAACTCCCTTAACATCTCGAAGTTCCCAGCACTCAGTGTACACAGAGGAGGGTGTGAACACGCATCGGGTGCCCAGGGAAGTTTGCATCATTTCCCAAAGGCCGCCTTCCTCAGACACCTATTTTGATCTGAGTTGACTATGACTCAGCACAGGAAAATGATCTTCTGGGCAGGCAATGAGTCATCTACCCTGGAACCAAGCTTATTGTCCAGGGATGTGAATGTTGGTTGGGCGAAGGACCAATGAAATATTTAGCCTTTCATGTCCACGGACAAAACCACCAGATTTCCAAAACTGTTTAGCTGTTTAGATACAAAGTCAGGAGGCTGGGTATATTTCCTTAGGAATGTTAATTTTTGTGAAACAATTGACATCTCCCGGACTTATTTTAGGCCTATTTTGAAAGAAAATCAATTAAAATGAAAAAAAATAAAAACCCTGCCCCATGACCTAAAATCACAACATCATCAATTTCTTTTGTTGTACTATTTTTCGAAAGTGCAATCACAAGAAGAATTAGTGAAAGTTACAAACCTGAAATGCGGTGTCCACCTGCTGTCTCTCAGTAGGTTCTCAGAGCAGTGGAGCCCAATGTGATGCAGCAGCCCGGAGTCCTGGCAAGAGCCACTGAGGGAGGCTTCCTGTCCAGGCTGACTTTTATGCAGTTGTGTGGGATGGCAGTGGTAGGCATGACCTAATCTAAACAACTTAATCCAATTACGTTTCAGTTAATGGTCTCCAGAAACAAGCACTCTACTTTGTTGTTTACCATTTTGCAGTAGATTGGAAACCAATACATTGGTACACCTGCATGGATTTAAGAACATATACTCCGTGTAAGACAAGTAAATATTTGCACATATACGTGTTTCCCCTTGCACTTTGCATTTTTATTGAGCTAAAATGTACTTAATATATAATGCAGCATTTTAATTGTATTTCCCTTTGGCATTCTGTGACACTCAGTGCATTCACCTTCAGGTGTAACCTTCACCACTATCCATCCCACAGCCTATTTTCTTCATGCATTCACCTACTGTTGAGTATTTGGGTGGTTTTCATTCCTTGCTTTTGTGAATTTCGCTAGTATCAACCAAGGTATACAAATACCTCTTTGAATGTCTGCTTTGCAAGCTTTTGACTGTGTATGCAAGAGTGCCATTTCTGGCTTAGATGATAATTCTCCATCTAATTTTGTGAGGAATGGTCGTGTGGTTTTTCACAGGACTTTCATCCTCTTCTCATTCTCAATAGCAAAGCACAGAGATTCTAATTTAGTGCATCCTTAACAACAGTTCTCAGTCTCTGCTTTGATTGGCTGATTGATAGATTTCATCTCAGCAACCCTCAGCAGAGCAGAGCATTACCTTTTTGTATTTTCATTAGTGTTTCCCTAATAGATAACGATGTTGAGCCTCCCTTTATGAATTCCTTGGCCATTTTATAGCTTCTCTGGTAAAATGTCTATGTTTATGTATGGTTTGGTTTTAGTTCGTTTCTGTTTGAAGTCATATTTTTTTACTATTTTGGACACTCCTTCTTGATCAGAAATATATTTTGCAAATATCTTGTCCCATCCTGTGGGTAGTAGTGTCACTCGTTTTATAGTGGCCTCGATGCATAAAACTTTTAATATTCACACATCCCGATTTACTTATTTTCTTATGCCTGTTTGTTGGTGACACGTCCAAGAAATGCTCAGAAAATCCCCTCTCATGAACATGTGCCCCATGTGATCCTCTGAATGTTTCATGGTTTACTTTATACATTTAATCTTTCATTAATTTCAGGTTCTACTTCAGTATTTTATGTCAAGTAATTTCATTATTTTTTGTCTGTTTTTGTGTACGGTCCAACTTTCTGGGTTTCTTCTGAAAATCTAAGTTTCACAACACCCTAATTTGTAAAGGCTGCTCTTCTGCGTTGAAAGGTGTTGACACCTTGTATTAATCATTCAATCCAGTCCACCACTCATGGCCGTGATTTATGTGGGGTATAGTTTCTATTCATTTGGTCTCTTTGTCTGATCTTATGCCAGTAACACACTTGACTTAATAAATGTGGTTTGTAGTAAGTTTTAAAATCTGGAAGAATGAGTCCAATTCGTTCTTATTAAGTATAATAAGGCATATTAATACTTTGTAAATGTATATGAATGAAAATATGCATTATCACACACACACACACACACACACACACACACACAGAGGCAACCCATGTCGCTTCCTCCCATGTTATTCCTTTTCTTTGTTTTGGAAGAAGCCGGACACCCATCACCCCAACTCAGTGGAACTCTCAGTGTATTTATGGAGACTACTGATATCGAAATCTGCTTCAGGTGTTCAATAAATAGTATTGGCCTTTAGGCCCACAGATTTTCACTAGAATACCAGAGACCCCACTGTAAACCGTCTAAGACATTAATGGATTGGATTTAATTGCTGCACATTTTACATAGTGAGTGGGTGTGTTGGGTCTGGTTTGTGTGGAGGGTGTGGTTGGTTGGATGAACCATAAAAGGGCTGAGGACATGAGCAACCTGCCATTTGACACTGTCTCTCAGGGGAAGAATCTTTCTGTAACTTGAGGTCCCAGCAGAGATGCCTTGTGATCATTACTCCTTTAGACGTGAAGGTTGCTTCACTCAAATGGGGAGGTGAGCCTCAGTTCAATGCCTTTCCAAAACTCAAACTTTCTCTACCAAATTCATCTGATATTACAGTCCACTGGAATCTTCATCTACCTATGACCTCATCCCTTTCAACTAAGGCAGATCTCCACCTGTATTCTAAAAACGCTACTGTGACAAAGCAATTCGCTCTCAGGAGCAAACATCTGCTGATGTGGAAGAGACCTTATGAGGTTGGTGCTGGGCTGTGGAATTTGGGAAACACCTGCCACATGAATGCTGCCCTGCAGTGTCTGACATACACACCACCCCTTGCCAACTATATATTGTCCCAAGAGCATTCTCTAACCTGTCGTCATCAGAAATTCTGCATGCTGTGCACTATGGAAGCTCATGTTACACGGGCGCTGCACCAGCCCGGCCAGGTTTTGCATTTGCGAGTGTTCTGAACATTTCGAACATTTGGAGGAACTTTGTATGTGCATATGTTTAAAGTATACGAAATTTAGTGGGAACTGCTGACCTTTAGGTATTGAGTTGTACGATTCCGCTGTGAAGGTATTGGAGAGGATTGGATTTATTATTGGGTTTCACCATTTTCTAGTTGTGCTGTATTACCCCTTGTGGATAGACATGAGATGTTTGGTTTTGGGTGTTGTAGGATATCTATGAATCATGTTCATGACTTTCACTAATTGAAATATGAGTAGATTTTTAAGATAGGTATGATGTTTTTACTTTTCCGTGCCTTCTGCTGGTATACATTGTTTCATGTATTTTAGTAGGTTATCAAAGTAATTCTCATAGAGTGTTCTCGGGATGTAATAGGCTAGGAAGTCTACATTTTTTTGGAGATACATGCTCATACTGAATAGTCAGTAAATGTGACATTGTGTATACATGGTTATCAGATTTGGTGGTAAAGCTGTAGGTTTTAAATCTTTTTCAATGTTAATAAAATTCATCTCAATATGACATATCCAATAGGTACTTTTGTTTCCTTTTTTCCTGGGAAACAGGGTCTGACCCTTTACCCAGGGTCAAGTGCAATGGCAAGTTCACAGTTCACTGCAACCCCCAACTCCAAGGCCTGAGACATCATCCTGATCCAGCTGGAAAAACAGGCGAGTGAGTCCGTGCCTGGCTAATTTTTGTGTTTTCTTTTCTTTTTTTTTTTTTTGTAGAGTTGGGGTCTCCCTGTGCTGCCCAGGGCTTAATTTCTAAACATCTCAGATCAATTGCCTGGTAGTTGTAGCCATCAAAGTTTAATTACCTGGTAGTAATGAAAACCACTACTATTGTTTTTATGTTGATGGGAAAATATAGACTTCCTTAATAGGTGTTCCCAGAAATATTGAAAAATTAATTTTTCATTAGATAAAAGCAATTTCCACAGATCTCCCAAGAAGAATACATTTTATGAGCTTCATTATCAATATTGACTATGAAATATTCATAAAGAGAAAACTAAAACATGGATTAAAGCAAGTCATATTTTTCCAATTTAATATAATTTTTCATATACTCTGGGAATAAAAATAAAGACAAATGGGAAATAACAACAAATACAGAAATTAATGAATCAATTAAATTATGAGCTATTATTCACATTAACGTCAAACGTATTTGAATTGATAAATCATCTCATGTGTGACACAGAAAAGAACTAAATGAAGAGACGGAAGTAAACAGTAGATGTGTGTATATAAACAGGCAGTAATTTTTCTCTTCTCAGACAGTTTTCTGCCCTCCGCCCTCACTGCCCAGGTCCTGGCCCTGTGAAGTCCCTGCGGCTGAGCCGGTGCTTTCCTTCTCCACCGCCCCGGTGAACAGGGAAAGGAAACGGAAGCCGAGGTCTGGCAGATGGAACGTGCAACCGCACATTTCCCACCGCCCACAGCGACCCCCGTCGCCCTCCGAGCCCGGGGCCGCAGTCGCACCGGCTGCGCGGACAGCGCCTCTTCTCCATCCGTGCACGGAAATGGCCTTTAAGGTCAACCGGTTTCTCGCTGTTCAGAGGGAATAACATAAATGGCCTGACAACAATAAGCTGTTGCCATAAAACATGAGAACCATTTTATCAATACTTGAAGTGGGTGGAAAAAGCCCAGAGCCACCGCGCACACCACACAATCGCGTGGAGACAAACCGGAAGTCTCTTAATCCACCAAGCGGAAGTAGAAACTGACCCGGAAACGCCACAAGGGAGGGGCACCGCGCCTGCGTGTAGACCACGCCCCTGCGGAACGACCGGTTTCCTGCCGACCCGGAACAGTCATTTCCTGCTGGAGTGAGTTGAGGCATTTCCGGTTCACAACCGGGTTCTTCGGGCCTCGTCGCCCCGTCTTCTGCACCAGGGTCCGCAGTTGGCCTCGGACGCCTCCATCGCTACAGCCACCCGCAGAAGCCTCGGGTCGTCTTCAGACGCAGTCAGGGCTCAGGACGGGGAGCTTCTCCCTCGGGATGGATCCACATTGGGTTTCCGCGGGCGGAGCGCGCATGCGCCAATGCGGTCAAGAAAGGCGGACCCGCACGCCCTCTGCCGGCAGTGGTGTGACAGTGCAAGAGCTGAATTGGAGTCGCTGAATTTCGGTTTTCAGATTTTTCGGTGCTTTAATTCTGGAAGTTCTCAGAATTCAGAATCATTTGATAAATTGTGTTAAAGGTATATTTTGAGAGTCCACATTCTGTCTTTGACCCATTTTTCTGACCTGAAATCTAGCAGGCCATTTCTGCACATTGATTCTATGATTGATACCTCCTCAGTGTGAGAAACTCAGTGTTAACTAAGGAATACGTGACCAGTGAGGACTTTCTCCTTTTGTGGCACTACGAGTGTTTCATGCACGGTGAAACCTCACATGTGCCAGGAGTCTTGCTCTATGAATAATGGATGTCTCATGATTTTTCACTGAATAACGTCTCCAGTATGACATATTTTGTATTTCACAAGAGGATTCACTGCTGCTTTAAAGCCTTTCTTTTCATATTTCCTGTTTTTCCAACTATTTCCTCATAGAGTTTTCTTGCACAGAACAAGCCTGGTGCTTGGAAGAATAGTGTTTCTCCTTATCTACAGACCAATTATTCTCCCAAGTGGGGTTTTTCTCATTTTATTTAACAATAAACTAAGGCATTCCCACATTAATTACACACATAGGAGTTCTGTCTTCTATATGTTCTTTGGTGTCTTTTAAGTCGTAGCTATTGCTCAATACCTTAAAATTAATTATATTGACAGTTTTGGTTCTCTTGTGTCACCTATGAGCAAACCACTCACAAGTTACTGCTACATAGATGTCATTTATACTGGATTCCCTTTCATGTAAATTTACTTGTACAGACTGAGGAATAAGGATAGCTGAAGGATCTTCGATATTGAATACAGTGTTTCTTCAATTAAGTCCTATGGTGTGTTTAGATTTTAAAACTATGGCTAGAGCCTTGTGAACATTTCTTACATTCATCATTTATAATACCATGTCATCTAACATTAAAATATTTTCAGAAGACATTCTCAATGTTCTCTTGAGTGTGAATTGTCTTGTGTTGCCTAAGGTTAGTACTTTGGGTGAAGGCTTTCCCCACATAGATGGCATTTATATGGTTACTCTCCGGTATGATTTCTCTTGTGTGATCTAAGGCCAGATTGTTGACTGAAGGCTTTCCCAAACACATGACATTCATATAGTCTCTCTCCAGGGTGAGTTGTGTCATGTCATCTAAAGATAGACCACTGACTAAAGGCTTTTCCACATACATGACAGCCATATGGTTTCTCTCTTCTGTGAGTTTTCTCATGTTGTATAATGTGAAAATATTCACTACAGGGTTTGCCACATAGAAGGCCTTTGTATAGTTTCTCCCCGATGTGAGGTTCAGATCAGGAGCGAGTAGGGTGATTCATTGTTATTAGGGTTAGTTATGTCTGGGAAGTATTCGCTAACAAAATGCTTAGTCCTTAACTAAACCAACTGGTTTCTCGACATAGCCTAACTCATTGTAACTTAATGTAGATGGATGTTTATTCACAAACTTTAATCTTTTGCCAAAACGTTTGTAGCTTATGTTCCCATTTAACAAGGTTTTCTGGTCAAACTGTGCACCCACATCCTTCTAATGAACTGAATGACCAACAAAACAAGGACTCTCAGCGTTCCCACAAGAACCATTCTGCACACATAGAGCAGCTCTGTCCACGAGCATCACTAATGAGCACAGACGGGCACTTAGTATCCAGACAGAAACATTCCACTGGCGCTAGAGAGCCGCAGACGGAAGTGTTCTCCAACTCCTGGAAATGAAGCCAGGCCTCCTTCTCTCTGCAGCCATGAGGATTCCTGTTCCCCTCTTTACCAGTCTCTTCTTTATGAGCTACGTTCTACCAGGCAACAAAATACACTTTGCAGAAGGCTTGGCAAGAGTAGAGTGCCTGAGACCTTACAGGGATCCAATATGCAAAATGAAATCACCATCACCTATGAGCTAAAAGGGGGTTTCATAGGGAATCTAGAAGACCCCTTGGCTGAGATTCCTGTAGCCACCTGATTCATTAGTACTCCACAGCAACTCTGTTAGATGAAATGAAGGCAAGTGTGTTTCAAGTGCTCAAAACCCTCTTTACTCCATCACTAAATGTGAATTTAGTTAGACAGGTTTACTAGCAATTTCTAGATCTTGACAACAAAAAAATAGGGTCCTATTCTCCTAAATATTTGTCTGCAAAACTCCTTTACTTCCTTTCAGAAAAAGTGATTTATCCTAATTCACTGCTATAGGAGCTACTTGAAAGCCATATTGGTCTCAGGTAGAAGGAACTGGTTGTGGGGGGCAGGGGTCTCTTTGAAAAGATTACTATAGTGTAAGAAATCTCTAAACCATTGCCCCATAATACTGTCGGTCCCTTGGGCTTGACTTTGTCCCTTAAGGCTCCATCCCAATTCCTGGCCTTCCCTTTTCCTTTTCAACATCTAGTCTTCTAATGTAGAACTTTAAACACAGGGACCAGAGATGAACTTCCAACAGAGTGTATTCTCCATCCAGCATGCATGCGTGAGTCACAGGTTTAAGGAACCTTGCACGGACACGCTTTAGAATAGTGTGTGTAGGACACTTTGCTTTTACCCATGGAAGTGACCAGGTATCGAAAATAGATCAGTTATTTCCCTGGAACTCCTGAATATGTAGATCCAAAAAAGAATAAGCAACTTATTGCCTTACATCAGGTGGAATATCTTCCTATCTTTTCGTAGAATTCAGGAACTTGAGGGTTGGGAAGGAGTCAGAAAGTGGTTACAGATATGTGAGAAGGTGCACAATTCTTTTATATTTTCAGGAACTGTCAATGGCTGTGCTTTATGTTGTTTGAAAAAAGACATTACCCAACATTCACAACAGAAAATATGATGGGAGGCATGCCTATTCTTGGTGAATCCAGACCTTCCTGTCTTAATCTGTGCTGGTAACTTTTGAAGGTCTATGCAGTGTTAATGGGAAGCTGGGCCCTCAGGTCTGAGAGATGAGGGGCGGCTTGTGAGATGATGCCCCCTTTGCTTCAGGAAAACTAATCTGGAAGAAGTAAAAGGAAGAGATTGAATTGGGGAGAGAACAGAGGTAGAAACCCAGTTCTGTTTTTCAGGTATTTGTTAAGCATCCACTGTATGTGGCGCCCTTACAAGGAAACAAGCAAAGAACAAAAACACAGGACCTCTGACTCCCAAGAAGCCATAGGCTGGTCGCTTTGATGGCTGTATAGTCCAGGGAAAAGTTAGAAAGCTCCTAAAACACAGCATGGGCATAGGATGAAAAAGAGGTTTTATTAATTAGAGCTGTTAGAGAAATAATATATGACCAAAAGAAAGCCAAAACCCACAAGTAACACAAGGCTTGAAAGCCTAAGGCAAAGTCTTAGGGATCCTAGATCAGGCTGTGGAAGGAAAATCATGGCCACAGTGAATATGCAGTCTTTGATCTGTCCGTCCCAGGCTTTCCTCTGCACCTTTCCCTTGGTAATTGTGTGTGTGTGTTGTGTGTGTGTTTTGTCTTTGCATGCATGTGAAGTGTGTCCTCCATCCCAGGTTCCACATGGGTTTGGGGAGGAAGGACAGGCTGATCGGGAGCTACACCCCCATGAATGGGCTAAGCTACTCCACCACAATGTGAAGAGCTGATATGTGAGAGACTCACTGAACGTTTTATAAATTACCTTAAAATGCTTTCATTTTTGTGAAGAGAAGAATGAGTAGTTTTTAAGCAAATGCATAAGTATTTTTCACAAAACAAAAGAGCAGTTAGCCTCATTACAATTAGCAGAGAAGCTATGAGGACTGCAGACGCTGTGAAATCAGTCACTGACAAGATTCTAAAAGGCCTTAAAGATGACCTAGCTGCTTATTCTTGTTGTATAGAGGAAAAAATTAAGGCCCTAAAAAGTGAAGTGCCTCCCTCAAGAGTGGGCTCCATACCAGAGTGAAGGCTTCTCTTTCCTTCCTGGCTTTCCCTGCACATCCCACCCTGGGTTCTGTCGTGCTGCTTCTGCCGTACGACTCCCTGAAGTCTGGTTAAAGGGGACGCCACATGCAGTTATATTAACTCAGTAGCACACAAAACTGGTGACTTCGACTTAGAAGATAATTATCCTTCTGATTGCTAAAGACCCATTCTGCTCGGTACTTATTAAGTAGTCACCCTTGCTAAACATATGGCTTAGATTTTAAAACTAAGCTAAAAATATTTTAAAATATATGTTTTGTACTCATATCCCCAGAAAAATCGATGCTTTTAATCAAGCTTTAAAACTTCCAAATTTAGAAAACCCAATTCATTTTTGTTTGTTTTCATAGTCACCCAATCAAAATAGAGCCAAAATGGAATGCAACAAGAGTAGAGAAGAGAATACAGGACTCTGCTAAAGACAGCAGTCTGCATGGAAGGTGGGGTCCTCTCTGGGTGTCCTTCAGTGGACATTTGCAGCAGGACTGCAATTTTTTTGAAAGGCTGGGGGAAGAGAGGAGGATACAGAGAGGGAGGAAGAAGAGGAAATAGAATGTAGCTCAGGATGCCCAAGCTTTAGCTCTGTCTCTTCTACCTTCCTCAGTAGATCACTAGGTGATCTTGGTCTTCCTTTCCCTTGGTCTCATTTCTTCATCTATAAGGTAAGTGACTAAGCAAAATAATGTGTACTGTTTATTGTAACTCTAACATTAGTTTCTAAAGCAAATAGCTGGCAATGACAGTATGCCCACAATATGCAACATACAAGGTTCACTAGCAAAGAGCAAATTAAAAAAAATTAATAAGAATAAAATGCCCATAATGTGACTTGAACTCTTATAAATGAGCAACAGAACACCATATTTTTACAAAGCTCCTTTGCGATTTGAAAATTTAAGCTCAACAGAGCCAGCTGCAGCAAAATAGCACATATGATTCCAAGACTTGTAAACTGAGGGTAATAACGAATTTCTGCAAACACATTACAGGATGGGAAATGGCTATATCTCAATCATTTATTTCTCAGTCATTTGCTGAATACCTATTATATGCCAAGACTTGAGTCAGATTCTAAGATATACATACAGAGAAGAATTAGATATGAATCCTGACGTCAAGAAATTCATCATCAAGAAATGAGGTCAGATTCTACACGCACAGTAGAATGCAAGAATTCCCACAATAGGGGGACATTCAAGAGTGATTTTCCACATAGTGCAGGACATGGCAACAGTTCATCCTCTATAGCATACTAATCTCATGTGATTCTTCTGGTTGCGAAAGGCCAATTTTAGTCCAAGACAAAAGCTCTTACTGTGCTGCCTGACACACAATAGGTGTCTAAAGTGTGACCAACGACTGACATAGGTGCAAGGAGAAAACAGCAAAGAGAGCAGCTGACGGGGCAGATACCCTGAGACTTTGGGAAAGGAAGAGCGATAGCCAACTGCTTTCTCATCCATTGAGTTATCGCCACGTTTATGTCCTTTTGTGTCCCTGGACATTTCCTGTGGGAGACTAAGATACTCTCTCTTTGTCAGGCTCTACTAACCAAGAGCAAACCACAGGTCCAGGCAGCACCATAAAAAGCCCCAGACCTGCCACACTCAGGGACTTCAGGCTCCACCGTGGCGAAGCCGCTCCTCACTGGCCTCGCAGCCATGAGACTCCGTCTGCTTCTCTCCACTCTCCTCCTCCTGACTCTCTTACCCTCAGGTAAGTCCCTAACTGGCTCTAGGGACCTGCAGTTTAGAAGCTACCTGGCAGGTCAGACACGATCTGGAATCAGCCCTACGGGTTCAGAAACCTAATATCAACAGCTTCCGCAGGATTATAACAGGGCAAAAGAGGAAAGAGACCATTCTACTACCATTAACCTAACTGCCCAGTGAGATCACATTCTGCTTTATCCTTACTTTGTATCTTGGGATGCCTTGGTGAGGCATGGAAATTTCTCTGTAGGCAGTTAGATGAGACAGGATTGAATCGCAGCTAGCGACATCTGCTATCATAATCACGTGCTGGGTCAGAGAGACGGGTGGACCTAGTGCTAAGTGCTTTTCACCGGGTCTGCAAGGTTTATGGGAAGAGACAAATATATAAAAGAATGATTATTGCAAGATAAGTGAGAAGTTAAAGAATGGCTGTTTGGCAACAAGGAGTTTGAGAAGAAGGAAACTCATTCTTTTTACGAGACTGGGCAAAGTATAAACAAACAAACAAACAAAATATAACAGACTTTACAAAAGAAATCATGACAGTATATGGTTATAAATAAAAAATTATTTGCAAAGTGAACCTGAGGACTAGAGAGGAGAATTAAAGGAAAGTCAGACAAGTGAAACAACACGAGTGAAGACACAAGATGTGCTGATCATGGTGTGTTACAGGTTCGTCACACAGTAATGAATAACACGTAACTACGACGCAAAAAAAGGAAATGACTGAAAGTTAATGGGCTAGTCATGCCTCTTGGGACTTTAGAAGAAAGCAGCAAAGTAAACCTAAAGAAGATAAAGGGAAGAAAATGATAAATACAAAAATATGAAATAATGAAACAAGTGAGAAAGAAAAATATACAACAGATCAACAAAACAAAAAGCTGCATTTTGAAAGACTAATACACTCTCTAATAATCTGGTGACACTTAGGGAAAAAATAAGAGCATATTTAAAATAAGCATCTCAGGAATGACCTCTCAGGTTGACATCACAACAGATGTTCCAGAGATTCAAAGAAAATTGTTAAAAATATTATAAATGTGTACACTATATTCCATCTCCTCTGTGTACTTAACAATTTCTCCGCTACAGTTCACTATACTGTCAGTTTTCTTCCTCCTGGATTGTAACCATCAACATACAAATATACTGTTGTTTCTCTGATCTGAAGAAAGAATACTTCCTTGCTTTTGTTCCAGTGCCAGCTGTCACCTCATTTCTTTGCTCCATTTTGCAGCAGAGCACCTTAAAATAGTTATCCATACTCTCTGTCTCCAATTCCTCTCCTCTTGTTGTCTCATAAATACATCCCAATCAGTCATTCTCCCTATTTTTTACACCCTATTACTGATAGTGCTTTTGTCAAAGTAACCAATAATCTCCACGTTGCCAGATCCAGTGGGCATTTCTCACTGCAACCTTGCTTGCCCTGTCGTCAGCGTTTGACATGAATGGTCATGCCTTCTTCATAATGCACTGTCTTCACGTGGCTTCCAGGTACCACATTCACTTGATTCTCAGCCCATCTCTCTGGAGCTACCTCCTCAGTTTCCTTTGCTGCTTCCTTATCTCTTCCCATAACTCTTTGCATCAAAGAGCCCCGGGGCTCCATTCCTGGTCCTCTTCTATCTCTCCATCCACTCCTTGGGGGTCGCAGCTTGTCCTGTCCTTTTAAGATCTCCTGCCAGACCTCTCTTCTGAACTCCAAGCTTGTAATAAATTATCCAACAGCATAACTTATATCTCTACTTGGGCATTAGACTAGCGCCACAACTGAGTTCCCACACAATCTTTTTTCCTGAAACCTTCACTTTAGCCCTATCTAAATGACGTGGGGCAAAGGAGGTTAAAAAGATAAAACAGTAAACATTTAAAAGAAGAATTACCATGTGGATTGTTAAGGGAGGTGAAGTGAGCCAACTGCAACAGCAGATACATGCATCTGCAAGCTTTCGGTGAGCTAGAGCCATACACGATCTTGATCCTGTTTCACCTTACCTTATATCTTATAAAACTCATTCCTTTTCCAATATGCTCCACCCACACAGGTTTCCTTGCTGTCCTCCAAATAAACTAAGCAAGGGACGGTCCCTGTGGACTTAAGGCCACATGTGGCCTTCTAGGTCCTTTAAGTGAAACCTTTGACTGAATCCAAATTTTACAGAGCAAATGCTAGATTGTTTTTTAACGTACAATAAAAATATAGAAGATGAAAAAAAAATGAGTTAATAAAAATAGAAGGATTTTGTTAAAATAGAAGGCCGAAGGTTCCCCACCCATTATTTTTGGTATGGTCAGATTTTCTTCACTGCACGTAAGTTCTGTGAGAATTAAGAAATGTTTCTCCCATTTTTACTGTTCTATTATTAGTACAAAAAATGCCTGGTAAATAGAAACTTAGTAAGTATTTGTTGAAGACCCACATAAAGAAGTAAAGTAATGAAGAAATTAGTGTACTTAGGACATACATTTTTTTCTATCCTCTTTTGTTTTATTTGATACTTACCAAAGTTCATTTTTGAAGTCTAAATTAGACATGCCCAAAAATTACAAGAAAAAAAGGGTTTTTTTCTTAATATTTGAGCTTCTGGTTAAAGAAGAAAGTGAGTGAGCATGAGGGTCAGAATGGGGGAGCAATGGTCCACCCTCTTTGGGGAAGCCTCTAGCAGAAGAAACTGGATCATTTGTCCAGCATGTTTCCCCACATATTTAATAGAAATGCTCGTCCAAGAATTACTCTGTTAAGAGTGCATATGGTTTAGTACTCCATCCATTGACTAATTATCTGACTGGATCTCTCCCGCTGCAGTAAGAAGTGGTATGTCTTCTTCTGAAGGCCACTGTCTCAATCTGTCTGGCATCTGCAGAAGAGACACCTGCAAAGTATCAGAAGATATAATTGCCGGCTGCCGAAGAAGGTGGAAATGCTGTAGAGTGTGGTGGATTCTTCTACCAATTCCAACACCAATTGTATTTTCAGATTATCAAGAGCCTCTTAAGCCTAGGTTGAAATGAAACTAGGAAAAGCATCCAAAGGAAAGTTTTTTTGTATCTAAGAACATTAGAATATACATATTAAACACTTCCGGCTTCATAACCAGCTTCTATTTTCCCTTGTCAATTAAAATAAACAAATATTAATTTCAAATATACTCAGAGCCTATTTCTTTTTGATTGTTTTGCAGATCCAAACAGTATCTTTAAAAGTGAGAAACCACATGTATTTTTAAAGGAGTTTTTCAAATAGTCACAGAAAAAAATGAATGATTAACAAAGAAGTTGTGAAGATGAAGTTATAATTATACAAAACATAAGTAATCACACAGAGAGAACAAGGAAATGCGTAAAGAAATTCCACACAGGCTGGACACAGTGGCTCATTCCTATAATCTTAGCACTCTGGGAAGCCGAGGCAGGAGGATCACTTGAGGGCAGGAGTTTGAGACCAGCCTAAGCAAGAGCAAGACCCAGCCTCTACAAAAAATTACAGAATTATTACAGTTTCATGTCTTAGGTTTAAGTCTGTTATCCATTATGAATCCTCCCATGGAATGTATATTTTCTGAGCAGCTACAGGAGAGTTAAACTCTCTGGTGCGCCCTAAACACCTGAACTCACAGTAGATGCCCAGTGAAGTTTGCTTTAATGAAGGGATGCATATTGTTTCCCAAAGGCTGCCTTACTCAGACTCCTATTTTTATCTGAGTTACTAAGAATCATCAAAACAAAGTAAACTTTTGGTGAAGCAATGGGTGATCTTCCCAGGGAACCAAGCTTATTTATACTGGGGTGTGAGGTGAGGATTGGGTGTGGAGACCCATGTGCTGGACTTGATTTCCCAGCTCAGTGAAGCTAGAAGTGGGGTCTGCTGGCACCAGTGCCAGCAGCACCAGGGTCCTCGTGACCATGTAAATCCACAGGCTCATCTCCCATTTTTAGTGGCATTTGATGCCGTGGAGATGAATTTTACCTTAGATTCTGAATTATTAATCAGCCAAAGGACCTGCCACCATCCTCATTACTTTACATAAATAAACTTCCATGAATAGAAATAATTTGTAAAATAATTTGCATTGCTAAGAAGAAAAAATATGATACACCGTGTTATAAGTGTGAGAATTTTATTAACACCAAAGCAAACTCAAAAAGAATATTTACAGTGATATTAGAAAACCACAACGTATAAGGACAAGAGAAATATCCCAACCCTGGTTTCCCCTGAGAACTTCCACAGAGTCAAAAACTCCCCCCTTGGGACAGGCCAGGGCTTCAGAGGTGCAGATCCCAGGCATCACCCAGACACCCCCCAAATACAGTCATTTGGACCCAAGTACAGAAAAATTTCTCAGTCTTCTGTTCGCATGAGAGTTCACAACTTTCTCCTGCATGTCAATTCAGTTTCTTACACAATGAACTTCATTAACAAATATTTTATATGCCTGTAAATAAGTGCCACTTTAAAGGCGCTTTGAGTTTATGAAATTCACATAACCACTGTCTGTCTGTGTCCACTATTACCTGTGGTCCCACCATTGGCACAAGCTCCAGAGCTGGGGAAGGTGATTCCCCAGACACAGGCTGCTCACTCCACGGTCCTCTCCTCAGCACAACAGTCCCCTCCCAGGCCAAGAGGCTGGAGGCTGAGTCTCCCTCCCCCTGGTGTTTCACTCCCAGTCACTGTCCTCAGAGGAGGAGGAAACCCGAAGGTCCTCATACAGGACACTCAGTAGGCCCAGAGCACAGTGACCCTCAGACTTGTCTAGGACATCAGGGCTCTGAGCAGGAGGGCCTGGCTTCTCAGCAGACAGGAAAGAGGGAGCCGGCAGGAGGCTGGAGCTCCACTGTCCGTTGTCCAGTCTCCTGAAGGCCATCCTGAGGGGCGGGCCTGGAGCAGGGCTGGGTGACGGGAGACGGGCCTCGGTGCAGGCCTGGACAGGGTTCAGGAGAGCTCTGCGCTGTGGAGGCTGCAGCTCAGCCCTGGGCACCTGGGCTGCTTTCTTCCTGGTCAACTGAGGTGACACTTTGGATTCAAGTCCAGCTGCTCTTGGTGGAGGCTGGTCTGCCTGCAGAGGGCGCAGCTCCGGTCTGCGAGCACTCTCCTGAGGGGTCTGGAAGGGGCTGCGTCTCGGTTTCTTTTGGGGACGCTGGCAAGTCTGGATGGGGCTCTGGGCAGATCTCTTGCCTGGTGCCCTGATGCTGAGATTGAAGTCCTGGCCCGACCTACGTGTGGCAGGCGGTGGGCAGGGCTGTGAGATCAGAGCAGGACACTTGGCTCCTGCCTGGGGCCGGAGGACCTCTCCCAAGCCAGGGGTTTTGGAGGCAGCCTGGGGAGCTCCAAGGGAGCAGTGGGCACCCGAGCTGTGCGCCAGCTTGTCGAAGGCCAGAGGGTCCTGGCCATAATGCTTGGATGCAGGCTCGGGGCTGTCTGTGAGAACCCCTGCCTGTCCTCTATTTGGTCCACTACTGGAGAAGGTGCTCAGTCCCTGCGTTGTCATGGGAGACACTGAAGAGCACGTGGAGCTCATGTCATCCTTGGCCTGTGGGTGACTTCCAAGAAGAGGGTCCAGGAGAGGCCTGTTCTTGGCTGTGTAGACCGGCATGGGTCTGCTCGGAGTCTGTAGGAAAAGACAACACACACACATTAGAAATTCCTCACGAAGAAGTGAACACGAACATCAACCAAGTAAAATGAAAAAGAAGGAGGAAATCCACTAAAATGTCACAATAAACTAATTGCCGGCAGTCATTTTAAATATGGACAGGATTCAACCTCAGGTGGTCAGGACAGTTACAAAATCAACTGGATACGTGACTAGGTCACATTCTGCAATGTCATTTTTTCAATTAGTGTCCCCTCTTGACTCATTTGAAAAACATATTTCATGCCACGGAGTGTAACTACCTAACGCTCTCCAGAATGCACCTTGATGGCTAAGCAGATGAGATAGAGAATTTGGGAATATTCATCCATTCGAAGATGTATGTTTCTGGATGTAAGATTCTGCCTGTTGGAATAATGCGATAAAAAATTCCCCCTTGTCCCTACACACATACCGTTGGTTGGTATGGACGTCAACTCACTAAAACAAGGAAATAGGGAAAATGGCATCTGGGAAATGCATATAGTGGAATCAATTGGTCCCAGTGGATTTTTCACTAATCTCACACAGAGGGGTAAGGACTAGAGTGTGCACACACAGCAGGGTCTGCAGTGACACACAGCAGGGGGACCCATCAGAGAAAAGGAGCAGGGGACCAGGGGTACACTCACCCTCAGGTAGGCACAAGGTTGCGGCAGTTCCTTCCAGTCCTGCAGCTGCCTCCCCCGGGGTCTCGTGGGAGACGTCTTCAGGACAGCCTTCCTCTGCTGCTGCTCCTGCCTGCAGAACAAACAGTGTGAGTAAAACCCACTGATTTCCTGTCCACACGTGGGAGAAACGTTCCTGGGGCCCCGGCCCACTGAGTGTTTGGGTGTGACACACGTGTGGCAGCCCTGCAACCTGCACTAATTCTGCACCTTCCCTCGTGTGGGATCCCTCCCCTGCTCCAGGCAGCCCAGTAGGTTTCCCCATTAAGGACTTTGCCTTCGACTCCGTGCCCTTTCTGCCTGTCACGTGCAAAATCTCAACAGCTGCCCTGGCCCCTCACCCTTACTGAATCTCCAGGAGTAGAAAGAGCTCCTGGCCTGGAGACCTGCAAGAGAGGGACCTCCTGTCTCTTTGTCCCCAGTGTTTCTGTCTTTGCCTGGACAAGGCTGTGCACGTGGTGTGAGGCAGAGAGACACCTTCTCCTGGGCTTTCAGTGCCCAGGCAGCGGCTACACCTCCCACATGGCTCACCTTGGTCTCTGCTCCTTGTCCCTCTCACTCTGGTTGAGGGACACTGGGTTCTGGAGATTCTGGAGCTTCTGTGGAAGCAGGTTCTCCTTCCCCCTGTTGGAGCCCAAGGGCTGTGGCTCCAGGGCTCCATTCCAGCGCTTCATGGGGCACCTCGTGCTTCTGGCTGTGTGTCCAAAGGCCCCACAGTCCTTGCACGTCGCCTGTGGGTGAGAAGAACAGTGGTCAGGGAGCGAGTCAGCAGCAATCACAGGCAGCTGTCCAAGGGCAATCAAAGGACAAATTTTGCATTCAGAGCTGAATACTGGTTTTAGGAAGGTGACCTGGACAAATACCCAACGACCTGCTGTAGGATATTCAAGACAGGAGGTCATTTCCCAAAGCCCACGTTAGGAAGGACAGTAGGAGGAGAGAGTGAAGGTTCTAGGGTTGGGGACAAGGAATGAGCTTTCAACCCCAGGACAAATTCCTGGCTGCACCTGAACTAACTGGGAAGTGAGTTCTCTCCTCAGAGTCTGTGATAGACTCACCTGCCCGCTTAGTCTTTTCCGTTGGATGGGAAAAGAAAACTGGGTTATGGTGAGAGAAGTTTCCATGATCAGTCCCCGACTCTGAGGTTCATGTGTCTCCTGATCCCCAAAGAAGACGTTTCCACTTACCCTGGGATTCTCCTCCTCGGGTCGGGGAGCCCTGGACACTGAGCGTCCCCTCTGCTGCTTCCTCATGGTCTGGGCTTTGCTGAGTGTGTTGTTCTCAGGCTGTGGGTAGTGACCTGCCATCCGCCTCATCTCCCGGCAGCTTCAGGTCACACTTCCTCAGGTGTTCACCTTTGGATGCGCTGAATGACAAAAAGAAATTGTGAAGAGCACTATAAATTCACATAGTGAAAAACATCCTCCCAACACCTTCTTCCCCTGGAGGAAGACATATCAACCACTTCCTCAAATCCTTCCCTCACAGACGGGCCTCCCCTTAACTGATGTGTTATCTTCCTCTCCCATCACTCCCTGTCCCCAGAACAGGGCCCTGCCTTAGGCCAGACACATAGAAACGGTCAATTTAGATTTTGCCCTTGAAGGGTTGATTCCAAAGAGTTTGAAAAGCCCTAGGGCACTTCCCTCTGTTCCTGAAATGAAAGACAGTGTTTTCCAAGAGCTACAAAACAATCGAAGCTACAGAAAATTTCATCCACAATCCTAGAGCACACAAATTTCAAAATCATCAATCAAACATGCCTTCCTATTAACTTTTGAACTGTCGCTTTGGATGCTAACATATGCAATTTCCTAACTCAAATTCACACGCAAATGATATTTTTCCCTGCTAACCTGCAACTTTATGGTCTACAGTCTTTCAATTACTGGCCTATCTCCAGAACCCCACCGTCTATGTAGTTTCTAAAAAATGCACAATGAAATGTTTGAAGAAACAAAGGACCAATGAGACATTTAGCCTTTCATGGCCATGGACAAAACCACCAGATTTCCAAAACTGTTTACCTGTTTACCTACAAAGTCAGGAAGCTGGGTATATTTCCTTAGGAATGTGAATTTTTGTGAAATAATTGACATTTAAACTCGAGTATTTTATGTCTCTTTTCAAGGAAATACAATTAAGAAGGAAAAAAAAACCCTTACCCCATAAGCTAAAACCACAATATCACTTTTTTTTTTAAATTCTACTATTTTTCTGAAGCATAATCTGAAGAACAAATTAGTTAAATATACAAACCTGAAATCCAGGGGTTCACCTCCTGTCTTTCAGTAGGATTTCAGAGGAGTTGAGTCCATGCTGGAAAATCTCTGCTGGGTGTGAGCAGCTTCCAGGACTCCTGAGTAAGGGGCACTGAGGGAGGCTTCCTGTTCACGCTGACTTTTATACAGTTTCATGGTGGACAATTGTAGGTGTGACTTAACCTAATCACCTTAATCCTATTATATCCCACCTAATTGTCCCTGGAAACAATTCACTCTACTTTGTTGTTTACCGTGTTGGAAGTATTTTTTAAAAATATAGGTACCCCTACATGGTGTTAAGAATATGTATTTTTGTAAGAATAAATAAATATTTGTACATATACCTGTTTCAGTTTGCACCTTGTATTTTTTACTGTGCTAACATATGTATAACAGGAAATATACCATTTTAATTACATTTAAGTGTGTGGTTTTGTGACACCAAGCACATTCAGAATGATATTCCACCATCACCATTATCCATCTGTCCAGAACTTCTCATTTCCCCACCTGAAACTGTGCTGCCTTTCAACAGGCGCTCCACATTTTTCTCCCCAGAATCCCTAGCAAACCACAATTTTTCTTCCTGTGGATGTGATTGCTCTAGAAAACTCCTGTGACATGAATTATAAATTATTTGTCCTTTATAGCCTGGCTTAGTTTTCATCTTGCTTTGTGACTCGAATAATCACTCCTAAAAAGTCTCTAGATGGCCACACAGACCCACATGTATCTCGTTCAGTTTCATGGTCGTTTACTGCCTATTTGTGTAGAAGCAATGGGCATTCTGTTTGAATCCCTCTCATTTTGGTTGACACTTGTGTTATTTCCAAATATCCTCCTTAACAGTGTGTCAGTAAACACTTTCATTTCTTTTTAAGCCTAAAGGATATTATATCACACAAACACACACAAGCACACCCCATATTTTGTTTATAGATTCAACTACTGATGGATATTTGAGTTGTTTCCACCTTTCTCTCTTGTGAATATTGCTAGTATGTACAATTGTTTACAAATATGTTTCATCTCTGCTTTTAATCTTTTATTTACATACGTAAAAGTGGAGTTTCTGAATCCTATAGTTATTATAGGTTTATGATTTTACTGAGTGGCCATACTGTTTTACACAAGGGTGGCACCATTTTCTCATTTCTAGTAATAATACTTAAGAGTTCCATTTCTCTACATCCTTAACAAAACTTCTTATTTTCTCACTGATTGATTGGTTTGTTTGATTTACGTAATCTTGGCCTACCTAATGGAGTGGGTAGGAGTACCTAATGGAGCAGTATCTCCTCGTAGTTTGATTTGTATTTCCTGAACACATAATGATGTTGAGCAGCTCCTCCCAGATTTATTGGCCATTATGTATCTTCTTTGGAGAGATGTCTATTTAAATAGTTTCCTCACTTTAGTTTGGATTTTTTCTTTTTATTTCATTTTTACAAATAATTTATTTAATTCTCAAGTATTAATTTGAGATGCCTGAATTCATAATGGAATCTTTTTAAGGAGGAGAAATCTACTACATGCAAAAAATACAGACTCAAACCTTCTTTATGGTCATAAAGAACTGTCTTGAAAGGGGCATGTGAGCCAAAGCCCCATGCGCCCATTTCCCAGGCTACACCATGTTGGTTTTGTCACCTCCTCCTAATCGTTCTAGAGACAAGATCTCACTTTGTCATCCAGGCTTGAGTGCAGAGGTGAGTTCATAGCTCACTGCAGCCTCAAACTCCTGGGCTCAAGGGATCCTCCTGCCTCAGCCTCCTGAGTAGCTGGGACTACAGTCCTGAGTAGCTGGGACTACAGGACTGCCTCACCATGCCGGGCTAATTTTACTAATAACATTTTTAGTAGAGATGGGGTCTCACTCTTACTCAGGCTGCTTTACATCTCCTGAGCTCAAGCGATCCACAGGCCTCAGCTCCCAGAGTCTGGCATTACAGGCCAGATCCACCTTGCCCTGCCTTTCTTCTAAATCATTTATACTTTATTTTCTACATTTACTCTTTCCTCAATTTTGATTTAAATTGTGATATTGTTTTAGGTGATGATCGAAATTTACGTTGTTTTGTGGATATCTAAGATTCACAGCAGCACTGTTTGAAAACACTATCCTTTCCATACTGAAAGGTTTTGATACCTTTGTACCAATCATTCACTTCAATTGACCATAGAAGGAGGGGTTATTTCTGGGCCATCTGTTCTATTCCCTTGGTCTCTGTGTCTGACCTGCCACCAGTGCCATTATGCCTTAGTAACCTTAGCTTTGTAGGAAAAATTAAAATCAGGAAATGTGAGTCCAACTTCTTATTTAATATCTAATGTTCCTCCATTATTATTTTCAAAGAGCTAAAACAAATATATGCCCACCACCCCACCCCTGTTCCTCTCTCAGGATATTTATGCATAATCCTGATAGTTCAATCTACTCCAGGTGTTCTCTAAATGGTAATGGGGATGGCGCTAATAGGATTATGTGGGGAATTCCAGAGAACACACCCTGAGGCCTCCTAATCTGATTAAGTGCTTGGACTTGATTGGTGCATCACTGTACCTAGTGAGTGGGTGTGAGGAGTCAGATGAGCCATAAAAAGGCTGCTGTGGAGACAAACCTGCTATTTGAAGACAGTCTCAGAAGAGGAAGTGTCCTTCTTCGAGTTGAGATCCCAGCTGGGAAGCCTTGGAATCATTACTCCTGGAGACATGGAGGCTGCTTCACTCCACAGGCCAGGTGAGTCTCGTTTCAATGTCTTTCGGAAACTCAAACCTTCTCAGCCAAATTCACCTGATGTTAAAGACAACCCCAGTCTAATGAGAACTCATCATTGTTATCCCCAACAGATCCCGACCTGTATTCTAAAGAGGATCCTGTGACAAAGCAATTGGCTCCCAGGGACAAAATTCTGCTGATGTGGAAGAGACCTTATGAGGTTGGTGCTGGGCTCTGGAATGTGGGAAACACCTGCTACATGAATGCTGCCCTGCAGTGTCTGACATACACACCACCCCTTGCCAACTATATGCTGTCCCAGGAGCATTCTCTAACCTGTCGTCGTCAGAAATTCTGCATGCTGTGCACTATGCAAGACCATGTTACAAGGGTGCTGCAGCATCCTGGAAATGTTGTCAAGCCCTCGCATGCACTGGCTTCTGGCTTCCATAGATACAACCAGGAAGATGCCCATGAATTTCTGATGTTCACTGTGGATGCCATGAAGAAAGCTTATCTGTCTGGGCACAAGCCCTTAGATGGTCACTCTGAGGACACAACCCTAATCCATCAAATATTTGGAGGGTACTGGAGGTCTCAAATCAAGTGTCTCCACTGCCATGGCATTTCAGACACCATTGACCCTTATCTGGATGTTGCTCTGGATATCAAGGCAGCTCAGAGTGTGAACCAAGCTCTGGATCAGTTGGTGAAGACTGAACACCTGGATGGAGAGAATGCCTATGACTGCAGTAGTTGTCTAAAGAAGGTACCCGCCTCCAAGTCCTTGAATTTGCACACTGCCTCCAAGGTTCTAATCCTTGTATTGAAAAGGTTCTCAGATATCACAGGCAACAAAATTGCCAAAGAAGTGCAATATCCCGAGTGTCTTGACATGCAACCATACATGTCTCAGCAGAAGAGAGGACCACTTATTTACCTCCTCTATGCTGTGCTGGTGCATGCTGGGAGGAGCTGTCAAAGTGGACATTACTTCTGCTATGTCAAAGCTGGGAATGGCCAGTGGTACAAAATGGATGACGATAAAGTAACTGCCTGTGACATATCTTCTGTTCTGAGTCAGCATGCCTATGTCCTCTTTTACATCCAGAAGAGTGAATTGGAAAGGGATGGTGGGCATGCGTCAATAGAGGAGAAACCAAGAGCCCTTGGGGCTGAATTCACAGATATTGGAGCAACCCAAGGGGGACTCAACAGGGACTCCTGCATTGGAGTTCCTGAGTTGGAGGCACACTTTGGGAAAACAACAACTAGAGAACTGTCCTTACATCAGTGGAAATGCCTCCAGGAGCAAAACCGATCAGAGCCTGAATTCAACTTCAGAAAAATAGAATCTACCCTGCCTTCCAGTGGAGTCATGTCTCATCAATTGAAGTACAGGGGTGAGCTGAAAGAGAATCACACTGAGCAGGACAACTACCTGCTGCACAAGCCAGCCAGGAACATGACAGATCAGATGTCCCTGAGCACTGGTAAAGTCCCCTGTCTGGGAAGGAGGGCCAGAGATAGCAAGAAGCAGGGCACGAGTTTTCTGCTTGTGTTGATCATATTGATGTCATGGTTGATGTGGGTGGTGTATAAGAGGAGATTTCAGGGGTTTGTGCATGTCCCCCGCCCTTGGTCAGACTTTGGATTTTGATGCAGACAGTATTTGGATACGTAGGCTTTTGGGGGTTGGAGAAAATCTGTGTAATTGGGAATGAGAGGCCCTTTGCCTTAGTGATGGAAGTTTTTATGGAGATGCAAATGTCTTAGGCACAAGCCCTTCCTGGGGTTTTGGCTACATATTATTCATATCTTCAAAAGTTGTCCTGACTGCCACCTTGATCATTAGACATTATCTGCCAGTTTTTCTTGAGAGGCAAAACTGGATGGAACTGACAGAATCTTTCCCTTATCTGAGGGTGAGGCTCTGCCCTGGGTCCCTGCCCCACCTCACCAGTCAGTGACCCAGATCTGACCCCTTCCCACCCCATTCGATGTGAAGACTCAGCTAACAATTCAATTCTAGACTGTGGGGTTAAGCTTTCATTTGCTTATTCTTCTGATGTCATTTTTCGTGTGTTTCTTTAGTTGTACAACTGTATGTGTGCCAGCAATGTACTAGAGAAGGCATGTGGAAGTGATTTTGTCAGATGCCTCCTAAAGGTATAATCGTATATGGGAGAAAATCTGATAAAGTCTGATAAATATTCCCAGACTTTCCGGGAAAACACAATCCTCTGAAACTTCCTTGAGAACATGTGCATCTCTATTCTGTAAAACCCTGAATAAAAGTGCTTGTTTCAACCTATTTAACAGGACATGGTATGAAAAACTGTCATAATCTTTGATCTGATGGAGAAAATTTATGAAGTTGTTATTCAAAATTGTTTTCTCTTCACAAATCTGAGATGCTTTTCCCATTGAAATGACCACTGGTATTTCTTTCCCTGTTTTATGTGACTGTTACCGAAAATTCGGCACTTGTTCCCAAGGCCACATCAGAAGAACGTAGGCAGTGGTTTTAGGAGAGGGAAAGAGGAGATTATTAATTTGCCAGCACATGAGGAGACTGGGAGACTCCTGTCTCAAAGTCCCAGCATCCCCCTTCTGAGCAGAAGTACAGAGGTGTATTTATTTATTTATTTATTTATTGAGACAGAGTCTCACTCTGTTGCCTGGGCTAGAGTGCCCTGGCATAAGTCTACTAGCTCACAGCAACATCAAACTCCTGGCCTCAAGTGATCCTTCTGCCTCAGCTTCCCAAGTACCTGGGACTACAGGCATGCTCCACCATGCCTGGCTAATTTTTTTGGTATATATTTTAGTTGTCCAGCTAATTTCTTTCTATTTTTAGTAGAGACTGGGTCTCGCTCTTGCTCAGGCCGGTCTCAAATTCCTAAGCTCAAATGATCCACCCGCCTCAGCCTCCCAGAGTGCTAGGATTATAGGCATGAGCCACCACGCCCGGCCTTAAGGGTTCTGTTCAATCCCATCTTCAGCTAAGACAATCTCATGACCTCCACCAGATTAATCCAATCTTCACCCAAGGTGGTCTCGTGCCCTCCACCCGGACAATCCCCTAGAGCCATCATTTCCTATAGCACAACAAACAAAACACATTCCCCTTCCCCTCCAGACCACTGGCCTGAGGCAGGAATGCAGGGGGATGTTTTAAAGGAACATAACACGTTTTTGCCCATCTGCAAGCCCTTTCTTCTGTTATATGACCCATACCATTTTATGAGGTGAGTTTCCTCTTTCACTGATGTAGAGGAAACCTGAATTGATGTTCTATTTAGGGGTCTTGCCAGCAGTGTCCTCCCCGGTCAATCTCTCTCCACATGAACTAGATAAAATCTGTCCTTGACCCTGTTCTCACCTGTAAAGACAGTGCCATAATTTCCATCTGTCCTGCAGTGTCTCCCACAAGAAGAACTGAGCTGAAGTCCTCTTCAAGCTCCTGGACAAAATAAGAAACTTCAAGTTTCAACCCCTGATGCCGCTGTCCACATCCCTGCACTCTCCCCGGGATGTTGACTCCTGTGAACATGACAGCAATGGAACTCATGGTTGTTCCCTTGAAGTTCCTTAGGTGGCTTTTAACCCCCAGATGATCCAGGATCCCAAAGTCAGCCTCAAGTAAGATATCTGCCCAAATCCACACCCAGTTTTGTCAGAATCCCTAAATAAATTCAGACTCAGCCCTTTCTCACCCTGCAATAAATACACTCAGAGTGCTGAACTGGGGTCATCAGACCCTTAGTCTCCACTTAGTATAAATACATGTGGACTCAAAGAGACACCCCTAGAGAACAAGACAAAACTTACCCAGAAAGCTGGTGCTCACCTGCAGCCTCCACGGCTCAGAGCTCTCCTGAACCCTGTCCAGGCCTGCACCGAGGCCCGTCTCCCATCACCCAGCCCTGCTCCAGGCCAGCCCCTGAGGATGGCCTTCAGGAGACTGGACAACGGACAGTGGAGCTCCAGGCTCCTGCTGGCTCCCTCTTCCCTGCCCGCTGAGAAGCCAGGCCCTCCTGCTCAGAGCCCTCAAGTCCCAGAGTCTGAGGGTCACTGTGCCTGGGTCCCACTGAGCATCCTGTATGAGGACCTTCGGGTTTCCTCCTCTGGGGACAGTGACTGGGAGTTAGACACCAGGTGGAGGAAGACTCATCCTCCAGCCTCATCGCCTAGGACAGGCCTGTTGTGCTGAGGAGGGGACCATGGAGGGAGAAGCCTGGGTCTGGGGAATCACCTTCCCCGGCTGTGGAGCTTGTGCCGATGGTGGCCCCCAGGTCATGCTGGACACAGACAGACATTTCGTGATGGAATTGAGTAAACTCAAATTGTATGTAAAACGAAACTCACCAAACTAGCATTTAAATTATTTTAGTTAATTTATATTTATAATAAACTGAATGGGGGAATGCATTAACCAGTGATATAAATTGGAAGGTGTGCAATCAATCTGTATTTGATGTGTCAGTGACTGAGATTTGAAAACTCTCCGTAGAGAACTTGCCTCTGGGACCTGCATTTTTTAAACTGTTTCCTGTCCTGAAAGAAGAGTCTTCATCTGTGGACGTGTGTCACTGAAAACAGTTATGGGGGATATTCTCTTGATGTGTTACATTCATTATTAAAGTTTATTGTACAGCATCTTTTTATAATCTGTTTCAGTGTTAATAAAAGTCATCGTAATATGGCAGATCAAATAGGTGCTTTGCTTATCAAACATCTCAATCAATTTCTTGTTAGTAGTAATTGTCAAACTCCATTTACCTCAGAGTATCCAGAACCTTGCAGGTCCTAGAGCTTTGTTCAAATACAGAACCCAGAAATAAAAGCAGGCCCCAGTGCATCAAAACGTGCATCTGAGCAATGTCTCTGAGTGAAGTTCATGTATATTTGAGTATGATAAACACTGTATACAGGTCTCAATTTGGGCCCAGCTGTGTCCAAACCCTTGCTAAGTGTCCAGCCGGGCCAACCCCCAGGACTACAGGTGCTGACACTGGCTCCCAGTCTGGACTTGGAAGGAGGAGCCCAAGAAAAGCCCTTGCAAACTTTGGGAGGGGTTTGGTGACATTTTGCCGGAAATTGAAGCCAAGTAGGTATCAGAAAGGGGAGGTTTGATCATTTCTGCCACAGTGTGTCCTTCTAAAGCCAGGACCAGGTCAGGGGCTGTTCTTGACTTATGAATGTCCAAGAGTGCTTTGAACTATTTCAATTCTTCTGGACCATTCTTCTTATTGATAAGTAAGATCTTCATTTTTCACTTCCTGGTTTTTCATTTTTATGTGAATTTTTCCCTTCCTGATCCAGATTCTGACAGTTATACCCCAGATCCACCCTGCACCAGGACACACACCCGACACTCCTCATGCTGTCCTTGTAGTCAAAGTGGGTCATAACTTTTGGTTAAATGCATATGTAGTGTTTCCATTACGAAGATCCTTTAATCTAAATCACATTGAGGTCTCAACTCACAAGGTACCTCGTGGAAGAGCCTTTCCCTTTCGCTTCAAAATACAGTGATGCCCCCACCCCCACCCACGGTGCCGAGTCCCTATTTCCTCCATCACATGAAATTACCGTGTGTATGGCCCTCTCCCTACATGACAGCTAGAAACTCCTTTGTCCCGCTCAAATCAATGTCCCCAGTTTTGCCAAGAAATGTGTGAGATACACAAGTGTTAGTCCATGAGCACAAGAAGAATAAATAAAAGAACCAAAAACAAAGCAAAGGCAATAGTGAATGGGCACACGATCTCTCCCGAGGCAGAGGGGAGTGTGTCAGTTGGAAGCAAGACAGAGCAGCCACAGACTCCGATCACAGCCCGAATGTTTTTAAAAATTTTTATTTTTAATTTTTATGGGTATAAGAGTGAAAAGCATTCATAGGGCACATGCGATGTTTTCATACAGGCATACAACGTGAATTAATCAAATGCGGCATCCATCACCCCATTAGCTGTTACTACCCGTATTACGGACCAAGCAGCACAAGGACGGGGTGGCGGGGCAGTGCTGACCGTGAGGATGAGCCGCTGTGTTCAGAAGAATTTTTGGTCGCCGAGTGCTGGGAGCAGCCTCTCACACAGGGCTGTCAGGGCGTCTGTGGAGTGTAGTGGGACCCGTGTGTTTGGGTCAGGAAGGAAAATTCTTGGGGACACTGTGTGCCAACTGTGACAGGAACATGTTATCTTAAATCCCTGCCGTTCCCCCTCCCTACAGCGTGTGGGGCCCTCTGACGCCCAGAACAAGGGATGATGGCAGGTCACAGCCAGGGAGAACCAAGATGTCACTGGCACGGCTCTCCCTCCACATCCTGGGGGCGCACTGACAGGGACTCGGTCAATCCCTGACCCAGCAAAGCAGGGTGGCTCTCGGGTCCATCACTTTGGGAACAGACATCGCCGTGCTCTGTTGGGCGGCCTATAGTGAACCCTGCGGCACATCCGGGGCCCTGGACTTGGTGAAGGGGGCAGAGGTCGGAGGGCAGAGCTGGGCACAGGCTCCAGACCAAGGAGGTTGAAGCTGCCATCGGTTTGCCGAGGGAGTCTCACGGGACTAGGAGTGGGTGGGAGCGGGAAGCGCTGGGGGCCAGACATCAGGAAGCATGGAACATAGAACGGGGTCATCAGGAGAGAAGGGCTGATCCCAGCGACCTCGTTTCCAGGGGGCCTCACAAAGGGCTGGAGGTCAGGGGGAGCAGCCTCCTCTTCTACCTGCAGGGCAAGCATCTCCTCTGCCCCCATGGCCAGGGCATCTCCATCTTGAATGTGGAACCCCCAGGTGACATCAGCAGGGCAGGGCAAGATGTAGTGGGTCCCAACCAGTAACTGCCAACCTTCCAGTGACCTGAGGACATGCTCAGGGACCACCACCAGGACCACATTGCCAAGGGTCACCTGCACGGCTGTCTGCGAGGCCAGGGTGATGACTTCTTCTCCCAGGCTCAGCTGCAGCCCTGCCCCTGGTTCCAGGACCACCACGAGCACCTCTGTGCTCGAATCACAGTGCTCCTGTGGAGAGACAGCCCTGAGTGCTCTCACTCCAAAAGAGGCTACAGACGGTGCTGATGGGGAGGGACCCACCAGCAACTCCACCCTCTACTACTTTAAAACACCAATTCCCTCCCACAGTTTGCTGTCATGCTGACTCTCCCGAAATGCACACCCCTGCATGCCCCCTCGACCCTGGATTTTAGGCAGCAATGTCCAATCTTTGCCATCCAGGAAAGAAGAGCTCACCTGGGCTGGTTCTGGGAGCTGGCATGGATCCAAGTGAGGAGGTCCTTCAACCGCGGGTGATTCTGCACCTGTGGGGACAGCAGAGGGAGGGAGAAGGCTGTGGCTCTGCAGGGTGTGAGGCTAAGGGTGCGACCTGCAGAGGCCACCCACAGAACATCTGCCCACGAGGACCTAGGATGCCTGTCCCTTCACCCTGGAGGAAGCACCCTCTCCTTTCCTGACTTTGCGCATGTGACTGTGGGTTCTGGGCAGTGGGAACTTCAGGAAAAGCAGGGAAAACGTCTTACCTGTCCTGGGGCGGTGCTCCAGTTGCTGCCGTTTGGGTGGATTCAGTCGTGCAGGAGTCGAGCTGCAGAACAGAGAGGGACCAGTCAGGATTCCACACAGTGACAGAGTCCCTTCTCACAGCCCACAGCTGCGTCTGTCATCCAGCCCACATTCTCACTGGGGCCCTTGGCCACATGCACTTCCACTGAACTCCAAATACGCACCGCACTCGACATGCCCTAAAGCCCAGCTCCCACCCTCGCCCCTTCTGAAGGGTCTTTGCTGAGTCGGGGGTGGCATGTGATAAAGGGTGGTGACCACAGGAAGCAGTTTGCTGCCTCAGGAGCTCACCCACATGAGAGGGAGGACATGTCATTTGGTCTGCGGACTTCAGTGGGAAAAGGTGTTATTCTGGGTATTTGACCCTTGCGTCTATGCAGTTAGAGTGCGTACGGAGTAGAGATGGCAGGAACACTTGCCTCTCCCAGGAGCACGAGCTAGAACACTTAGACCATGGCCACACTCGTCGTTTTCACACGTAGGAGACATGACTTCCATTCAGAGCGGAGGCATGGATTGACAGTACGGGCAACCCGAGACAGGGCCACTGACGGAAACGCAGCCCCCCCCCCCAGCAGGGGGCTAACTCTGCAGGGCCCATGCCTCCCCGGCTGTCCTCATTCAGAACATTCAACGCCACGGCATTTCAGGATGCCATCTCTGCCCCAGCGTGGTTCTCTAGCACACAATCACGCGTGCACACACACACACTCACACTCACAGTCACACATCAACCTACTGGGAACCCAAGGCAGACACACACTCAAACACACCTGCTCTCTGCTGCATGGTCAGCCTCCTTTCCGGTCCCGGACTCGCTGGGGCTTCTTGGGCGTCGGTAACCATACATGGTAAAGGTTCTGTGCACGGGAATGTGTCTGCCAACGTCAGTCTTTATCCTATTTTTTGAAAATCTTGATCTTTACCTTAAATGAAGGACAGATGTCAGCTTACAGCTGGGCACACACAGCCAGGGCCTGGGGGAGAGTGTTCCCTGCCTGTGGCAGGTTGAATAGTGCTCTGAGGGCGAGGTCTCTGGCAAGTCCTTTTAGAGTCCTTAGGAAGGCATGGAGCTCGGGGATTGGTCAGCAGGGCCGGGTGTGATTGGTTTGTGCTGCGGATTATATAATGGGAGGGGCCTTCAGGGGGGAAGGTGTCCACATAACTCCATCATGTGGGGGCACCCCCAGAATCAGCCTCATCTGTTCAAAATCAAAATCGGTGCTATGTGTCCTCTACCCTGAGTCATCCCTAATCCATTAGGATTTCATGTTAGTGATATTCACTTTCTATCATGCTCTGTTCATTAGTTGGGCAGGATAATTACTCTCTATGGGATTCTTCTGCACAATCCTCCCTAGTATCCTCGGGGGATTGGTTCTACATCCCCTGGGGATATAAACGTGTGTGGATGCTCACGTTTCTGATATAAAATGTGCACATAACCTCTGCACATCAACCCAAACACTCTAAATCATCTCTAGTTTACTTATAATACACATAATAACATGCCTACACCCCACTTCATTTGTGTGTATTCAACATAGTACTTACAGTTGCAGTGTAAATTCAAGTTTTGCTGTTTGAAACTTTGTGGAAATTTTATTTTCTGAACATTTGCAATCTGCAATTGGTTGAATCCACAGAAGTGAATGGATAAGGAAGGCCAGCTACATTTTTTAAATATTGAAATTGTATATATTTTTTCATGCGAATCACAGTTCAAAATGAATCTCCTGGGGAAAATGATCCAAACATATTAAGCTCCTAACATAAGACAAGTAGGTAAAAGATACCTTGACCTAGTTTCTAATATATCGCTATACATTGATCTCTCTTTGCAATTTTATTTAGTGCCTGTGTACCCTAAGAGACTAATTGCAGAATCATAAGTCAAGTGTCCCTTTGACTATTCCTAATTATGAATCCATAAAATCTCCTTTTTCATGCTCATCTAAACTTCCCTCAGATGGCCAGACACAAAAAGACTGAAGTCATAATTAACAACCCTTTTGAAATTAAAAATTCTCTGGCAAAATAAAGGTTGGCTTCTATCCCGGGAAGGTAGGGAACGTGCCCAGTAATCACCAGGAACACAGTGGATGGAAAACCTCTGACATTGATCTCCTACCCCACCAGGCTCCTGAGCTCAGCTCTTCATTCTCTCTGGGGAACTGCCGTAAATTTTTGTATGGGTTCCCTTTCTCTTTAGCTGATAATCTCATCAGTTTAATAATGAGCTGTTAAAATTTGAATTGTCATTTTGACATTAAAACATACAGTTTCCAAACAGAAAATCACATGCAAATGTTATTTCTTTTCCTACTAAACTGGAAGTTTGTGGTCTACAGCCTTTCAATTACTGCTCTATCTTCAGAACCCCACTACCTATCTAGTTTCAAATAAATGCATAATGACTATGTTTGAATAAATGATGAACAAATGAAATATTTAGGCTTCCCATGTGCATGGTCAAAACCACTAACTTTCCAAAACTGTTTATCTGTCTACCCACAAAGTCAGTGGGCTGGGAATATTTGCTTAGGAATGTGAACTTTTATGAAATAATCGATATTAAACTGAAGTATTTTATGTCTCTTTTCAAAGAAATACAATTAAAAATGACAAAAACCCTTATCCCATAAGTTAAAATCACAATGTTAAATAAATATATATATATATTTTTTACTTTAGCATTTTCCTGAAGTATAGTCTGAAAAACAAATTAGTGAAAGAAACCAACCTGAAATCCAAGTGTTCACCTCCTGTCCTTCAGCAAGATTTCAGAAGACTTGAGTCCATGCTGGAAAATCTCTGCTGAATGCGATGCAGCAGCCGGGACTCCTGCATAGGGGCACTGAGGGAGGCTTCCTGCCCTCGCTGACTTTTATACAGTTCCATGGCTTGGCAGTTGTAGGTGTGACCTAACCTAATCAACTTAATCCTATTACATTTCAATTAATGGTCTCCAGAAACGAAGCACTCTGCTTTGTTGTTTGCCATTTTGCGGTAGATTGAAAACCAATGCATTGGTACACCTGCACGGTTTTAAGAACATATACTTTCTGTAAGAAAAATAAATATTTGTACATATACCTGTTTCATCTCCCACTTTGCATTTTTATTGAGGCAAAATGTGCTTAATATAAAACATACCATTTTAATTGTATTTCTGAGTGTGATTCTGTGACACTCAGTGCATTCACCTTGAAGTGTAACCTTCACCGCCATCCATGTCAGCGACCTCTCATTTTCCCAACTGAAACTCTGTAAACTTCAAACCTTAACTCCACATTTTCCCTCTGGGAAGTCCTTCCAAACTACAATTCTCCCTTCTGTCACTGTGGATGAGAATGCTCTAGAAAACTCATATGCCATAAGTCCTAAAGTATTTGTCCTTTGGTGACTGGCTGATTTTTCACCTTGCCTTGTGCCTCAAAGAATTGTTCCTAAAATGCCTCTGGAGAGCCAGATGGAGCTCTGTTTCCTGCACTTTCATTTCCATCTTCTATTTACTTGTACAGACACAGTGAATGCTGTTTTCACCCCTCTAATATTGGCTGATAGCAGCTTTGTTTCCACCATTTCTCCTCCATTAGCAACTTGAAAATAGACAACTTTATCTATTTTGAAGGTCAAATGATGTTACATTGACACACACAGAAACACACACACACAAACACCCACTTTTTTTCATCCATTCATCCACTGTTGAATATTTGGGTTGTTTTCACCCTTGTTTTTGTGAACTTTGATAGTATGAACAAAGATGCATGAATATTTCTTTGGGTGTCTGCTTTTCAATCCTTTGTCTGTATACATAGGAGTGATGTTTCTGGATCATGTGATAATTATGTCTTTAATTTTGTGAGAAATGGTCATGTTGTTTTGCACAGGAATTTCATCATTTTCTCTTTCTCAATACACAGTGTATACATTTTTCTACAACCTTAACAACACTTAATCTCTGCTCTGATTGATTGATTGACTGATTTAATCTTAGCCACTCTCACAGTAGCAGAGCATTATTTCATTATATTTTGATTAGTGTTTCCCTAATAAATAAAGATATTGAACATCTCTTTATGAATTCATTAAGTCTATTTTATACTTTTTTCCTTTTATTTTTTTTTTAAGTTGCAGAAAAGTTTTAATATTCCGGATACTGGTCCTTTATCAGCTATGTATTTGGCAAATATTTTCTCCCATCCAGTATGTTTTATTGTCACTCATTTTATAGTGGCCTTTATGAATAAAAGTTTTAATTTTGATAAACCCTAATTTACTTATTTTTTTCTTTTATGCCTGTTCTTTGGTGTCACATCCAAGAAATCCCCAGAAATTCCATGCCATGAACACATCCCCCATGTGGTCTTCTAAATGTTTCATAGTTTACTTTGTACATTTAGTCTTTCATTAATTTCAGGATAAAGTTTAGTATTTTGCGTAAGGTAATTTTATTATTTTGTGTAGTATTTTTCATAAGGTCCAACTTTTAGGGTTTCCTGTGGATATCTAAGTTTCACAACACTGTATTTTGTAAAGACTGCACTTTCTCCATAAAAGTTTTCACACCCTTGTATCAGTCACTCAAACCAGTCCATCACAGATGGCAGGGGTTATATCTGGGCTACCTATTCTGTTCCTTCCATCTCTAGGTCTGATATTATGCCAGCAACACATTGACTTATTAATGCAGTTTGTAGTAAGATATAAAATCAGGAAGGATGAGTCCAGTTTCTTCTTATTCAGTATCCTAAGGCATTTTAGTACTTTGAAAATGTAAATACATGGAAGTATGGATAAACACACACACACACACACACACACACACACAGAGGCATACACACATCACTTCTTCCCATGTTATTCCTTCTCTTTCTTTTGGAAGAAGCCAGACAGAGGGATACCCATCACCCCACCACCCCAACTCAGTGGAACTCTTATTTATGGAGAATACTGATATCTAAATCTGCTTCAGGTGTTCAATAAATAATAATGTGGATAAGGCCTATGAATACCAGAACACCAAAGTCCCTGTTGTAAAACCCCTGAGGCAATTAATGGATTAGATCTAATTGTTGACCTTTTACGTAGCGAGTGGGTATGCTGGCCATGGCGGGAAGCATGAACCACAAAAGGGCTGACAAGATGACTAAACCTGCCATTTGAAGTCTGAGAAGGGGAAGCATCGTTCTGTAACTTGAGGGATGAGTGGGGAAATTTACGTTGTTTTGTGAATATCTAAGTTTCACAGCAGCACTGTTTGAAAACACTATCCTTTCCACACTGAAAGCTTTTGATACCTTTGTACCAATCATTAACTTCAATTGACCATAGAAGGAGGGGTTATTTCTGGACCATCTGTTCTATTCCCTTGGTCTCTGTGTCTGACCCGCCACCAGTGCCATTATGCCTTAGTAACCTTAGCTTTGTAGGAAAAATTAAAATCAGGAAGTGTGAGTGCAACTTCTTATTTAATGTCTAATGTTCCTCCATTATGGTTTTCAAAGAGCTAAAACAAATATATGCCCACCACCCCACCCCTGTTCCTCTCTCAGGATATTTATGCACAATCCTGATAGTTCAATCTGCTCCAGGTGTTCTCTAAATGGTAATGGGGATGGCGCTACTAGGATTATGTGGGGAATTCCAGAGAACACACCCTGAGGCCTCCTAATCCGATTAAGTGCTTGGACTTGATTGGTGCATCATTGTACCTAGTGAGTGGGTGTGGGGAGTTGGATGAGCCATAAAAAGGCTGCTGTGGAGACAAACCTGCCATTTGAAGACGGTCTCAGAAGAGGAAGTGTCCTTCTTCGAGTTGAGATCCCAGCTGGGAAGCCTTGGAATCATTACTCCTGGAGACATGGAGGCTGCTTCACTCCACAGGCCAGGTGAGTCTCCTTTCAACGTCTTTCCAAAACTCAAAACTTCTCAGCCAAATTTAGCTGATGTTAACCATCACCCCAGTCGTTACCCACCTGAGTACTCATCATTGTTATTCCCAACAGATCCCGACCTGTATTCTAAAGAGGCTCCTGTGACAAAGCAATTGGCTCCCAGGGACAAAATTCTGCTGATGTGGAAGAGACCTTATGAGGTTGGTGCTGGGCTCTGGAATGTGGGAAACACCTGCTACATGAATGCTGTCCTGCAGTGTCTGACATACACAGCACCCCTTGCCAACTATATGCTGTCCCAGGAGCATTCCCTAACCTGTCATCCTCAGAAATTCTGCATGCTGTGCACTATGGAAGCTCATGTTACACGGGCACTGCACCAGCCCGGCCAGGTTATCAAGCCCTCACTTGCACTGGCTGCTGGGTTCCATAGATACAAGCAAGAAGATGCCCATGAGTTTCTGATGTTCACTGTGGATGCCATGAAGAAAGCTTGTCTGTCTGGGCACAAGCCCCTAAATGGTCACTCTGAGGACACAACCTTAATCCATCAAATATTTGGAGGGCACTGGAGGTCTCAAATCAAGTGTCTCCACTGCCATAGCATTTCAGACACTTTTGACCCTTACCTGGACATTGCCCTGGACATTGAAGCAGCTTCCAATGTGAGCCAAGCTTTACAACAGTTGGTGAAGCCCGAACACCTGGATGGAGAGAATGCCTATCATTGTGGTAGTTGTCTAAAGATGGTACCTGCCTCCAAGTCCTTGAATTTGCACACTACCTCCAAGGTCCTGATCCTTGTATTGAAAAGGTTCTCAGATATCACAGGCAACAAAATTGCCAAAGAAGTGCAATATCCCGAGTGTCTTGACATGCAACCATACATGTCTCAGCAGAAGAGAGGACCACTTATTTACCTCCTCTATGCTGTGCTGGTGCATGCTGGGAGGAGCTGTCAAAGTGGACATTACTTCTGCTATGTCAAAGCTGGGAATGGCCAGTGGTACAAAATGGATGATGCTAAAGTAACCACCTGTGACATTTCTTCTGTCCTGAGTCAACCTGCCTACCTCCTCTTTTACATACAGAAGAGTGAATTGGAGAGAGACAGTGAGCATGAATCAACTGGGGAGAAACCAAGAGCCCTTGGGGCTGAAGACACAGACAAGGGAGAAACCAAGAGAGAGCTCAAAAGTGACTCCTGCATCAAGTTTCCTGAGTTCGGGGAACACTTGGAAAAAACAGCAACTAGAGAACTCTCCTTAGATCAGTGGAAGTGCCTCCTGGAACAAAACCGACTGAAGCCTGAATTCAACATTAGGAAAATAGAATCAACCCTGCCTTCCAATGCAGTAATGATTCATCCACCAAAATACAAGAGTGAGATTAAAAAGGACAATTACTTGCTGCAGAAATCAGAGAAGGAAGAAACAGAGCAGATGTCTCTGAAAAGTAGCAAAGTCCCTTGTCTGGGTGGGAGGGCCAGAGGTAGCAAGAGGAGGAACAAGCAGGGCACAAGGTCTCTGGTTGTGTTCTAGTAATATGGGAATTCATGCATGCACAATCATTCACACACACACACACACACACACACACACACACACACACACAGTCACTACTGGAGGAAGAAAGGTACAAATGAAGAGGTCCAGTTTGGCTATATGCCCCTGGAGCCATTGGTTAGTGGTGGCTACATTCCAGGGTGAGGCCACATGTGTGAAATACTTTCTTTTGGGTTTGTGAATGTTCTGAACATTTGAAGGAATTTTTTATGTGCAGATGTTTACAGCATATGAAATTTATTGTGAATTCTGAATTTTAGGTATTGAAGTGTAGGATTCTACTGTGAGATTATTAGAGAGTATGGGTTCTATTATGGGGTGTCATGATTTTCTAGTTGTGCTATGTTCATACTTGTTCTAACTTGTGGATAGTTTGCATGTTGGTATTGTGGGATATCTATGAATTATAGTGACACTTTAATTGAAATAGGAGTAAGTTTTCAAGATGCGTATGATGTTTTTACTTTTTCAAGCCTTCATCTGCTATAGATTGTTCCATGTATTTTGGTGGGTTATCAAATTAAGTCCAATGGTGTGTTCTCTGGATACAGTAGGCTAGAAAGTCTACATTTTTTGTAGATATGTTGCTCCTATTGCATAATGATTAAATTTGACCTTGTGTATATACGGTTATTAAATTTAATTGTAAAGCTGTGGTTTTTAAATCTGTTTCAATGTTAATAAAATTCATCCCAATATGACATAGGTACTTTGGTTTCTTTTTTCCCTCAGAAACAGGGTCTCATTCTACCCAGGGTCAAGTGCAGTGGCAAGATCACAGTTCACTGCAACTCCCAGCTCCCAGGCTTGAGACATCTTTCTGGCTCAGCTGCAACTACAGACAGGTGACACCATGCCTGGGTAATTTTTTTTTGTAGATTTGGTGTCTCCCTATGTTGCAAAGGGCCTAATTTCTAAAACACCTCAGTTCAATTTCTTGGTAGTTATAGTCATCAATGTTTAATTAAGTGAGAATAATGAAAACCTTGATAGCACCTTATTAGAAATACAGAATCTAAGGTAAAAACCACCCCCTATGAATCAAAACGTACATACTAACAATATATCTGAATGATATTTATGAAAATTAAAGTGGGGTAAGCAGTTCGTGCAGAATTATTCTCAACTGGACTCACATTCAAAACAGTTGGTGAGCTTTAAAATATATTGATGCTTATGTCCTACCCCTGACATACCACTTTCCTGCGTCTGCGTACAGCCAGGGAATCTGCACTGTTAAACACTGTCCACATCATCCGAATGCCCAGCACTGTCTGAGAACCATTGGAGGCGGTGGACAAGGATAACACATCAATCCCTTGCTAGCTCCAATCTCTATGTGCCAGGAAAGTTTGACTAAGACCAAGAAAAGTTGTATGGCTCTGTAGAGAGAAGGATTTTCTGAGGAAGGGCAAATGACGGCTCCTCCTCCCTGTCAAGCCACTTTCTCAGGAGTGTTTCTTTCACACTTTAGGACTCTGGTTCTTAAGCACAAGGTGCCTCCTAGTTGAGCTCATGAGGTCCGTGAAAAGATCAAAGTAAAGGAACTGAAGGTTGGACCACACTCGGTCCACCATACCCTCTGAAAAGATCCTGACTTCATGTAGCCTGAGTCAGAGGCTGTATCTCTATACTCCTAAAACCTTGTCCCATGGCCTAAATACTGCCTTATTACTGAGTGTCTCGTGCATTTGACAAAAACCACAGATCCTGGGTCTTCAGTTCCATTAAAAAAGAGGACCTCTAGACGCACAAGAATTCTCTCTCTCTAAAATCCTCTAAGGATCACAAGAGTCAATGAATATAATGGTCCACCTTGCTTGGCATCCTGAAATTTGAATTATTTTGGTGAGTCTTTACCTTCTTTGATTTGCAAATACAGGTATCAGGGGGTCAGGATGCAGGAAGGTTTTATTAGAACAGAATTGATGTAAGACTCCACCACAGAACAATAGACAAACTTCATCTTAGTGAAACCCATCAATTTGCCATCCTACAACCACTGTGCATAGGTCACGCTATAATTTCCCCTGTAAAGGGCACTAGTTCTTCAGTGAGGATGTTTATCCAGGGATTCCTGTACATTGTATTTTCATTTTAAGAAACACTGTAATACATTAAGGAAAATATAAATTGAAGAAACAACCCAAGTGCCCATCAATCCACGAATGGATTAGTAAACTGTGGTATATGTATACCATGGAGTACTACTCAGCTATAAGAAATAACAATGATACGACATCTCTTTGGTTCTCCTGGAGAGAGCTGGAACCCATTATACTAAGTGAAGTATCCAAAGAATGGAAAAACAAGCATCACATGTACTCACCAGAAAACTGGTTTCCCTGATCATCACCTAAATGTACATCAGGGAAGGATACCAATTGGATATCAGAGTGGGATGGGGGGTGGGGGGAGGGGATGGGTGTATGCCTGCATGATGAGTGCGTTGCACACCCTCTGGGGAATGGTCATGCTTGAAGGTGCAGACCCGGGGAGGTGGGGGGGGGAGGGGATGGAGGTATGACTACATGATGAGTGCCAGGTGCACTGTCGGGAGAATGAGAACGGACGCGCTTGGGACTCTGACTCGGGGGGATGGGTGGGACATGGAAAATGTATATAACCTAAACTTATGTACCCCCATGATGAGCTGAAATAAAAAAAATATATATATATAAAAAAAAAAAAAGAATTTATTACTTAATTGATTTCTAATTTCAGCATTCAAATAAACAATATTCTATTTTCTACATAATTACCTTAAAAAAAAAAAAGAAAAAGAAAAAATATATATGCAATGCACTCCAACTCATTTGATTTAATCCCAGCCAAGGAAACAGTCAGAGATGTGGTGAAAGAGCTTGCCATTCATCTTACAGGATCAGCTTCCCTTAGAGTGCTTCCAAACAATATGTACCTCACATGAACTAAAGAGGAAACAATTCTGTTAATCTTGAGACTTCCTAGGCACATGCTGTGTATAAAAATGAACATAGAATTCATGCAGTTAAGTGGGAGGCTGGGTGATTTACACAGGCAGAGTTATATCCTATGAAAAGTGTGAGGGTACTAAAAATATTAATTAGGGGTTCAGATATCTGGATATCTTGATCACCAAATGGCATACAGTCCTGGCTACTGAATCTGTGTCCATTTACTAACAAATATGAGAGAAGTGAGCTGAGCTCGGGGAAATGGTTTCAGCCCTGGAGACAGACAGGGATGGCGCCGGGCAAGGCTGTCACCTCTTCTCCGTAGGAACCACAGGCTTCTTTCTAATATCTAGCCTACAAGAAAATTATCCTCCAAAATTTGAGAAGAAACACTCAACACTTTCTGAAAATACTTAAAATGTTGAGAAACTGAGAATTTAGTTATGGGAAAACCAATAGGGTACCATTTTGGGGACATAATCTTTGAGAAATTTCAGCAGCATGAACAACTGGGAATTGTTCTTGCTACAATCTAGGTAGCTCGAACTTAACAATGTCCAGAAGAAATAGAAAAGGAACTATAAACTCACATACTTCACATTAAAATATATTAACAGTATAAATGAGTCTATCGAAATTTGAATATCCAGTTTTACTACTCTTTTAATGTTTATGTGAAAGTATAGACCTCTCTATTGAATGTTCCTAAAAATATTGAAAAATTAATTTTTTATTAGATAAAAGCAATTTCCACATAGCTCCCCCGAAGTATACATTTTAGAAGCCTCATTATCCCTATTGGCTATAAAATATTCATAAATAGAAAACAAAAACATACATTAAAATAACTCATTTTTTCTAATTTAAAATAACTTTTCAGATACTCTGGGAATAAAGGTGAAGACAAATGGGAAATTACAAAGTTCATAGAAATTAACGAATCAATTAAATTATGAGATATAATTCATATTGACCTTAAAAGTATTTGAATTGAAAATTATCTCATGTGTGAAATAGAAAAAGAACTAAGTGTAAAGAGGGGAAGTAAACAGTAGATATGTGTATATAAACAGGCAGTAATTTTGCTCTTCTCAGTTTTCTGCCCTCCGCCCTCACTGCCCAGGTCCTGGCCCTGTGAAGTCCCTGCGGCTGAGCCGGTGCTTTCCTTCTCCACCGCCCCGGTGATCACCGAAAGGAAACGGAAGCCGAGGTCTGGGCAGACGGAACGTGCAACCGCACATTCCCCACCGCCCACAGCGACCCCCGTCGCCCTCCGAGCCCGGGGCCGCAGTCGCACCGGCTGCGCGGACAGCGCCTCTTCTCCATCCGTGCACGGAAATGGCCTTTAAGGTCAACCGATTTCTCGCTGTTCAGAGGGAATAACATAAATGGCCTGACAACAATAAGCTGTTGCCATAAAACATGAGAACCATTTTATTAATACTTCAACGGTGGAAGCACCCCCCCCCCCCCCCACTGCACACAGCACAAACGCGTGGAGACAAACCGGAAGTCTCAGGATCCACCAGGCAGAAGTAGAGGCTGACCCGGAAACGCCAGGAGGGAGGGTCACCGCGCCTGCGTCTAGGTCCCGCCCCTGCGGAACGAGCAGTTTCCTGCCGACCTGGAAGCAGACTTCTGCTGCTAGAGTGAGTTTGGGTGTTTCTGGTTCACAACCGGGTTCTGCGGCCCGCGTCGCCCGTGCTTGGCACCTGGGTCCGCGGTTCGCCGCGGGCTACACAATCCCCACAGCCACGGACCCGCCCGCGGTAGCGTCGCGGCGTTTTCAGACGCTCCCAGATCTGTCGCGCCGCTGTGGGGTCCAGGGTCCGCCTCCATTTTTAGTTAAAATAGCTCAAGGGTGGGCGCTGCCCTGGCTTGTCCGTCTTCGTTCTTTTCTCCTTCTCCACTGTTCACCGCGAAGAAAGCCCCTAATCGCGGGAAGTAGATTCTGGAGCCTCTTGGGTGCTTGAGGGCAGCGCTGGGACACCGCGCCATAGCCTTGTCCCTGGGATTCTGCAGACCCAGCACTGTCCTGAGAACCCCCGCCCTCCGTCCTCACCTCATACGCGTGCCCTTGTAGGGCTCAGCCCCGTTTCTCCTCAGGCCTCCCCTTTCCAGCCACTGATTCAAGGAGCCTCCGAGCCTAGACCTGGGGGGAATTCTCTCACCCTTCACGAAAAAAGAAGAGTTCGGGGATAGCTGTGTGCACACCGGTCCCGTGGTGTGTGCCCTGCTTTCCAGTGTAGAGGCCACATAGGGAAATATTTTGTGTTGCAATGTGAGTAGGGAGGTAGTGCAGAGGCGACTCATATGGATGAGTTCATGGCATATTAACGTGTGCATATGTGTATATTGGATTTTGGGGTGAGAGTCCCCACTGTAAGATTATTGGAGAAGATTGGATTTTTATTGAGTTTGAGGGTTTGCAGTTTGTGATGTGTTTGGAGAGTCGGTTGTCGAAGGAGTATGGGACGCTTCAATTTTGACAATGTGAAATACATGTGAATCAAGTTAGCAGTTTTAAATCATCAATTTTGGAGTTTGTATGGGAGATGTAGGGATGATATTTATTTTTCCTTGTGTCTCTTACTGGTATCGCGTGTAATAGTTATTTGGACGGGTTATCCAAAGAGGTCTCAGAGTGTGTTGTTGGAGTATAATGGGTGGGGCCACCTACAGAGCTTTGAAGATGTGTCATTTTTATTATGTTTTTGTGGTTTATGTGTGTAGCTGAAAGGCATAGGCTTGTGCATCTGGCAATGGAGAGTGTTTGTGCATATCACCTGGCCTTGGTGACACATTAAAGTTTCTATTTGAAGAGGGTTTGTGTTTAGTATACATTTACATATGAGGTGAATGTGTATTGGTGTTTGTGTGTGAAGAATGTTTAAATTTTTGTATATTTGAGATAATAGAGAATGTCAGGGAGGAGTTCATTTTGGTTAATGGGGAAAATGAGCCCTGTACCTGAATGATGGGATGTTTTTGGAAATATAAATACCGTGGGAATAATTTTTCCTGTGATTTTGACTGGCCTCATTGTCTTAATATCTTATTTAGTTGTCCTGATTGCAACATTTAGCATTAAAAACTACCTGCAGTCTTTCCTTAATGATATAAAGATATCTTCAGAAAAACAAAGGTAAAGCTCATCTACATTTCAAACTGAATTTTAAATAGCAAATATCCAGACTTATAAGGAAAACCTAAATATGGAAAAAATTACCAAATGCTATATGCTGTGTTTGCTGGATTTGATACAAGAAAATAAAAAGTTATATAAGAATTTCTACCCTTAGAGGCTTAAACTTGTCCTGGCTTCCAGAGGGGGCTGAGAACATTTCAGCTGAGTCATCCTTCAAATGGACACCAGGCAGTACAATGGGGACCAGCTGTGTGTATGAATGTCTGCAGTGAAACCCTCCTAACCATCATTAGTAAATGGGACCCCATACTAGGCTAGAGAAAAATCTATTCAAGAGGATATAAAATAAACCAGAAAAATAATCTGTAGTAAGTCGTAAAATAAGTCCTTTTTATAATTAGTTACCTAATTAGTATTAAAATTCCCCTAATTGTATAAAATTTACTCATTTACATTTCATTTGAGTCACTAGCAATAAATCTGATACTTTGAAGTTGGTTGCTCTATTTTTAATATGTCATCTACTGAATTCAGGATGGGGTGGAAGGCAGGGGAGTTTTGTGTATGTCTGTGTGTGTTTGTGTGCATGTGTGTGTTTGAGAGACAGAGACACAGAGAGAAAGACACAGAAACATACAGAAAGATTCACACATCAGCAGAGAGGGAAAGTAACAGAGAATACTATTTTGAAGGAATTGGTATGCCAGTTTACTGTAGTTTGATTTTTGACAATTGCCACCCCCATGCTGTCATTTAACGTTAACATTTAATCTGGCACCTCTTGTTCCAGGGTTTTACTGTTGTAGCCGACATTTTGATCATTTTCTTGTTTTATAGCAAGATGAATTCATATGAATTGATATGATCATCCCAAATCTATGTGTTAGAACTGCATAATTAATACTTGAAGCTCCATCAGACTTTTAGGTTTTTCAGCAACAGGTTTTATTGCTTACAATAAATACATTTGCAAGTACAGATCTATTGAAAAGCATTTTAATTTCTTACATCATTCTGCACTCCGTATTCCCAGATCAATACATTTAAATGCCACATTTTTTATGAGTAAACATTTTTTCAGAATTCTGAATTATTTGGTAATTTATGTTAAAGGTGTATTTTTAGAGTCCACTCCCTGTCCTTGACCCAGTTTTCTGACCTGAAATCCAGCAGGTGATTTACTCATGTTGATTCTAGGATTGATGTCTCATCATTGTGAGATAATGTTAACTAGGAAATACATGGTCCCTGAGGACTTTTCTCCTTTTGTGGCACTAAGAGTGTTTTCGTCTGGTGTGAAACCTCACATGTGCAAGGAGTGTTGCCCTATGACTAAAGGATGTCTCATAATTTTTCATTAAATAACTTCTCCAGTAGGATGTATTTGATGTTTCACAAGAGGATTCACTACCCTTGTAAAGCCTTTCTTCTCATATTTCCTGTTTTACCAACTATTTCCTCATAGAGTTTTCTAGTACACAACAACCATCATGCTTGGTAGAATATTTTTCACTTTATCTACAGACCAAGTCTTCTCCCAAGTGGAGTTTTCTCATGTTATTTAACAATAAACAAAGGTATTCCCACATTAATTACAGACACAGTGGTTTTCTCTTCTACATTGTCCCTCCCTGGCTGCAGAGTAAAATCACTTGGGAAATTTTTAAAAATTCTGATGTATCAGCTTTACTCAGCAATGTGCTCATTTACTTGGCCTCAGTTAGTCCTATGGTTTGAGAATTTTCCAATTTGTCAAAAAGCATATGTCAGCCCAGTTGATCTTCTGGCAGCATTTACCCTTGAGGTTTAGGTTCAGTATTGAGGTTTGCAGAAAGATAACATTAATACATATCTTAGCCCTGAGGTGAAAGCAGGGGAGATTCCCTTTGTGAAAACTTAAATTTTGCTTCGGGAAATTAATAACAAGAAGATCCTACATGGTGGTTGATAAGCTAGGGTATTTTATCTTGTTTTATCATCTGAGCTGCTGTTGAGGGAGAACAGTTGTGTTCCTATCTGTGTCATAAGTCAGGACTGACCTTGATAAAATATATGTTACGGAATTAATTCCTGCCTCCACTTAACTCAGAAGGGTTAGTGAAAAAATCCAGGGAGTCTTCCATGGGCTGGGAAGGCAAAGATACCTGTCTGTCTGGCCAGAGTTAGCTGCCCAGGGACAAAAACAAGGTTTGGGCCACTCAATGGTTAATACTATATGGCTTTGATATTGTTCCCAATTCCCTGATACATCCATGTCATGGCACTTTGAGAAATCTGACAAGTAGGGCTGAAGGTCCCTGTTGTGTCACCCTCTGGGATAGATGGAGCCAGCTGGTGTTTAGGGGAAGTTGGAATGAGTGTAGCTGAGCTGTGTGGACACAGCTGAGGTCTTTTGGAGAACAGGGAGACTTAGAAAGTAGGGCCGAATCTCTACCCACATGTCAAGGACTGCAGACCCAAATTTATATGTTTAGAACTGCATACAAAACTAGATCATCACCAATATATTAGATTTTTCAGCAACAGGTTTTATCATTTAGATATTGTATTACTCTATTGAAAAGTGTAATATAATTTTTTAAAATTCAACATACAGTATTCCCAATATCTTCACTCTCTTAAATGTCATATTTTTCATAGATAGGTATTTTCTGAAAATTCTGACTTGCTGAATTGTATGTTAAAGAATTCATTACAAAAATATTAGAGTCAGTTTTCTTTCTTAACCTTTATTGTGATATAAATGGTATACAAAAACTGCATACATTTAATATACATATCTTGATGAGTCTGGACATGTAAACCCCAGATATCATCACCACACAACCAAGGTACTAAACATATCTCTCAGCTCCAAAAATGTCCTTGTATTCTGTGGATATATACATCCATCCATCCATACATAAACACATACACACACACACAGCAGGGTGGAGATACTTAATATGATTTATTTGTTTGCTTGTTTATCCTAATGCCAGTTATCTAATATAAAATGTAGTAGGTATCTGCATAGTTATTTTATGATTGATATCTCCTCAGCATGAGAATGTTAAGGTTGGCTAAACAAATGAAAATGAAAAACTTTACATCATGCTCAACGCTGACAGGATGTTGTCCAGTGTGAATCATCTCATGTGCCACAACTGCTGCTCTATGAATAAAGTATTTCTCATTATTGTTCATTGATTGTTCATGTCTCTGTCTCCGAAATAGCTCCGACTATAGGTACACACCATTGTACCTGGCTAATTTATTTTTATGACTTTATTTTAGGTTCCAGTCTCATTATGTTGCCCACATGAACCCAGCCACAGAGATGACATTTTTATGGCTACTTTACTGTATGAGTTCTCTCATGTTTTCTAAGAGGGTAAGTTTGACTGAAAGCTTTCCCGCATAGATGACATTCATATGGTTTTTCTCCGGTGTGGGTTCTCTCATGTCTCTTAAGAATAGAAGTTTGAATGAAAGCTTTTCCACATAGATAACATTCGTATGGTTTCTCTCCAGTGTGAGTTCTTTCATGCCGTTTAAGGACAACAGTTTGACTGAAGGCCTTCCTACATACATGGCATTCATATGGTTTCTCTCCAGTGTGAGTTTTCTCATGTTGTCTAAGTTGAGAACATTGACGGAATGCTTTCCCACACACATGGCATTCATATGGCTTCTCTGCACTGTGAGTTTTCTCATGTTGTCTAAGGCCAGAGCTACTACTAAAGGATTTTCTACATTGTTGACATTCATATGGTTTCTCTCCTGTGTGATTTCTTTCATGTCTTCTAAGGTGAGAACATTGACGGAAGGCTTTCCCACATGTGTGGCATTCATATGGTTTCTCTCCTGTGTGTATTCTCTCATGGTGTCTAAGGACAACTCTTTGACTGAAAGCTTTCCCACATAGATGGCATTCATATGGTTTCTCACCAGTGTGAATTTTCTCATGTTGTCTAAGGTGAGAACATTGACTGAAGGCTTTCCTGCATACATGGCATTCATATGGTTTTTCTCCAGTGTGAATTCTCTCATGTTGTCTAAGGTTAGAGCTATTACCAAAGCATTTCCTACATAGATGGCATTCATATGATTTATGTCTATTAAGAACTTGCTTATCTTGATTAATGAATGACAGGTCACTGAGGGATTTTCTACACTGCTTTCTGACATAGGATTTCTTTGTGGTGTGAGTTAACAAATGTTGAGGAATCAATAAAGACCTGTGAGTGAAATCTTCTGCCAAATTATTCAGTTCAGAAGGATCCTCTTGAGGGTGAGATTTCTGATTTGGGGAAGGAGATAAAAGTCCATTAATGATTTTCTCACATGCCTCCATACATTCTTTTCTTTACATATGAAGCCTAATCATTCAGTCACAGATTCCAGTTAAAATCTTTCCAATGTTAATTAAATACTTTAGTGTGTTACTTCTCTGAATATACAAATGATTTATTTTTTATAGCATTCTAACCATAGAATTCATCAGATTAATTGTGAAGGCTTCAGTGTTTCAAATATTCAGATTTAAGCAATACCTCCTCAATGTTTCTGTTTCCTTTTTGTAAAGATTTCAAGTTATAAATTTGAGCCAAGTTTAATTTATTTACTAAACTCAAACTATCCAAAAACTTTTGCTCAGAGTTCTTAATACTTAATCAATTCCAGTCAGGTGATTATGCTCAATTACTAACTTATCCCATTCCCAAATCTTTAATTTGCATGACCAGTATTCATACCCATGATACTTACTGCTGGCATGATGGTGGATGTGCCTTTCCTGCTGATATGGTATGTGAATATCAGTTTTTGTTTTTTCAGGGAACTTTTTCCACCTAAAACAATTGAAAAAATATATTTTAAAGTGGCATTAGGGGAAGAAAAATGTTCAAAATAAATAATCAAGTCTCATGCTAGTATGTTTTAAAAATTTATACATAGATGGGGCAACTATGTCAAATGAAGAATTACTGTAGATGGTAAAAACAGATTTTAAACTACTTACAATTAGAGAAGATTTTCAGGATTGAAATATGAAAAAAGTAAAATGGAGATGAGATGTTGGATAGATAAATAAATGGAAAATCTTCAAAGGACAGTATCAGGAGAAGAATCAGTGTGAAATTTTAACTACAACAAGTAGATGAATATCCTTTACCCTAAACAAAAGATAATAGTAGGCAAATATGAATAATTATTGATACATGCAAGTAATGACAACATCTGAGGCATTTTGCCCATTAATTTATATTCATTTTAGAAAATAATCACTCACTTAAAATCTTCAGTTGGTATTTTAAAGGCTTACGCAATTACTGATCAGTAACCTCCTAGTCCTTTCTGCTTACCTGGACTCTGGCCTTGAAGAAATTTTCTCCCTTCTTTCCACAGCTCTTCTCCTTGCTCCAATCGCAAAATCACATCTAATTGGTGGAGTGGATACCCTGTTCATGGAAAAAAGGTATAGCGATTTTAAATTATATGCTAATTATCATGCATTTTCATCAAATTTAGGCCAGACTACAATGAAGGAATGGGAACAATAAAGTTTAGCCCAGGTAACAATGCCTAGAATAGAGAAAACATCAAAGGTCTGTCCTTAGATTTAAAAAAATCCAGATTATTTGCCCCCAAACAGTGAGGCTCTACAGATGCTGATGTCCATGACTCAGCTGAATAACAGAATGCAGGATCCTCAGTCTTACCAAAATGAGAAAAATACATATCTCCAATGTGGGGTAGATATTATTTTCCAATAGAATATAACAATCATACATCTTCAGAATAAAAATCTATGTTCTATGTATATAAAAATATGCTCATTATTTTGCTAATCTTGTTTCAAGACTCAGAATAGTAAACACAATAGTTATATAGAAAATATTTAATCCACTAATTCTTGCACTTAAAAAAATATTCATCAAGTTTCCAGATCTAGTGTTGGAGATTGAGTAGCAAGAAAGACATAAAATTGTGGTCAGGATTACACTCTATTGAAGTGATAAACATTATCTCATGTTGTTACAAGGGATATTAAAGAATTATGGCAGAGATTGGAGACAAAATGGGGAGATGTTCTAAATCCTAGTTGAATGTATGAAGAACTGAATGAATACATGCAATTGTACAGAAATACATAAATGTTGACATACTCACCAATGGAGACTAGATGACTCATATTTTCCAGCATCACATCTTTGTACTGCTTTCTCTGAGATGTGTCAAGCAAGGCCCATTCTTCCTGGGTGAAGTCTATCACTATATCTTCTAAGATCACTGATTCCTAGAACATCACAGACATGCAGGTCTAGATAAAGCATTCCCAGTCCATGTCCAGAGTGGTAAGGTTGAGGTGACAGCACTGAGGAAGGGGGAGTAACATTGTGTATAGAAATATCAAACTGTGTTTGGGGCTCCAGCCAGTTTATTGTCAGTGCTGAGCTGTCACTGTGCTTTTCAAATACATTTACAGAGACAAACACACTCTAAATTCATAAAACTTTATCAGAAAGGGCTATAATAAGAGTTGTTGTAAAATATAACTTGGAAATTTTCCAACAGATTAGTAATTATGACTCCCAGATAGGTAATTATAAAATTTTCACTGGAAAATTCATAATTGAAACTCCTTCCCCATCAATTTCAAGTAACTCTAGATTCATCACAAGGAAACAATAACCATAACTTGTTACTTTTCAACCATGTTTATGGTTAAATTATTCCACTAAATGAACCATAGGTTCCTCATTTACCAAGTTGATTTAACAACCTGATTTGCATTAAAAGATCCAATTAATTAATGTATATTAATGTATGAAGTGTTTCCTACTTAGAAAAGAAGTATTAAACACAGACCATTAGTCTATAATTCATTAAAAATACAGAGAACCTTGAAACAATCTTAAACATTTTTCAGAATTCAACAAGTTTCTTATAGAACTTAGATCTGTGACTGCAGTCTCCCTCAATTTGACCTGAGTCAAGTGTACAAAATAAGAATCAAAGACAGTTCAGCAGCACAAGCCAGGAACCTCTGCACCAGCTGTTCTGAAGGACAGTCCTACTCTGACCATTCCTGAGGCATGAGGCCTTCTATTCTCAATTTTTGCTAGGTCTTTCAAGCAGCAGTTATCAATGTCTCTCTTTTATCTTTATGTTATTTATCTGCTCAAGGGCAAAAGAAGTCTCTTTATTAGTTTTTGTCTATCTCTTTCCTCAAAAAGTTACACAGGGCTTAAATTTTACTCTACCTACTAGACTCCTTCTCATGAATTCACAGCCACAATTAACAAAACAACACTCCCTATACGTTATTCCAGTTACCAAATTTGAAAAAAATGAGATTAATTATAGAGAGAAGTAGTGCGATGGGGACAAGGCTGACAATGAGGATTTTAGGTATTGTCTTTGAAGTTTTCAAAAGTACAAGAATGTTTTATCAAAACTTTAAGTTTGAAATAGAAAAAAAATCTGAAGAAATGATGCTTATGCCTTCTCTAGCCTTAAATGTTCTCATGCTCCCCTCAACCCTGCACGGATCTCGCCCAGGACTTTTCATACTAGATTAAACTCATTTGAGGAGACACCTGCCTCCCTGTTGGACTATAGTTCAAGTGCAAATGGGCATTCCTTAATCATCTGTATGGCCTTCATTTATCACAATCTTAAGCCCATTGCAGCCAATAATATGGTTACTCTGTCAATTATTTCCCAATAAGACCATGGTTTTGATGACAGAAAGAAAATCTCTCTGATCTCTTCTATAAATATACAGTCTTAGTGGAGGCTAGAATAAATTTACATAATTTAGGAATAAGGCTAGTTATAGATAAGTTCATGACCCAGGATACTCATCCTAGAGTTGTGGGGAAATGTCACCGAAGCCCTGATCCTTAATAGCTGTTTATTGCACTTAGAACATGTATCATAATAGGGGAAGCCCGCTCATTTTCTGGCAATACTGGTGCAATTTAAGCAGAAAGAAACATGTCCTACTCACCAGTGGCTGCATTGTCAATGTATGTCACGCAAGTAGTCTACTTCTGGCTTTCCACACACAGATAGTCTAAGCACTAGGCAGGCAAAGCTGAGAATGGAGAAAGAAAACATTAGACTCCAGTCTTGTGCACAATTTCCAGACCAACTTATCGTGAATCCCCAGACTTTAACCTTATTGTGACCCCCACTCCAAAGACAGACTCATGCAGTATACTCTAAAAGATACACACAGAGGAAACTCTTCCTCTCCCAAGGGCAAAAGCAATAAGGCTATGGCTGTGGTTGCCCATAAAGATAGAAACATGTATATCTCACTTGGCCTCACAGCATAGGCAGCAGCCCACCCAGCTAGAAATCCTGACAGCAAGGTCTGTCTGTATGCTGTCAGCTGGTTCATCCAGAATCCCGGACTAAAGTAAATAGTTAAGGCTTATCACCACCAAAGAACACCTGGAAAGGTTAGAAGAGGTGGCCATTTTCTCAAACACACAGGCACCAAGGTAAGGGCTCAAGGATTATGAAAAAATCAGAAAAGTGAGACCACCAAAAGAAACTAATAAATCACAAATAATGGATCACGAGAAAAGGAAGATTGATAAAATGACTAAAAAACCCCTCATAATAATTACCCAGCCACAGGAATAAAAGGAAAAAAATCCCTATGGGAATTATGGAACACCATCAAGAAACCTAAGTTGGCATAATAGGAGTTCCAACAGGAAAAGATAGAGAAATAGGTCCCAAAGCAAATTTAAATGAATATAGCAGAAAATTTCTAAAATCTGGGAAAGGTAACAAGATCTAGCTATAGGAAGCTCAGAGATCTCCAATCAAAGCCAACCAAAAGAGTAATCAAACCATCAAAAATAAAAAAAATAATTCTGAAAGCAGCAAGAAATAAAAAAATGTATATCACATTGAAGGGAGTCCCATTATGGCTATCAGCAGATTTCTCAGCACAAACCCTGAAGGCCAGGAGAGAGTAGAAAAATATATTCCAAGTGCTAAAGGGAAAAATAAACCTGCCACCAAAGAATAGTTTATCTAATAAAGATCTTCTGAAATAAGGGAGAAACAAAACCTTTCCCATTTTCTTTAAAATGGCCAAAAATGGCCTAATGGCCAAAAAATTACACAGATTCACTGTAATCCCGATCAAAATGCCAATGCCATTTTTGACAAATAGACAAATAAAATCCTAAAATGCATATGTTGCCAAAATAGAGCCCAAATAGTCAAATCCTGGGCAAAAAGCACAAAGCTGGAGGCATAACACTATTTGACTTCAAATTATACTACTAGCCTAATCAGCGTGGTATTGATATAAAAACAGACACAGACCAGTGGGAACAGACTATAACCCAGAAATAAATCCATGTATTTTCAGCCAACTGATTTTCAACAAAGATTTCAAGAACATACACTGGGGAAAGAATATCCTCTTCAATAATAGTGCTGGGGAAACTGGACATTCATATGCAGAATAATGACCCCTATCTCCCATCATGTACAAAAGTCAGCTCAAGATGGATTAAAGACTTAATTGTAAGACTTGAAACTATAAAAATACTAGAATAAAACATAGGCCAAAAAATTCAGAATGTTGGCCTAGGCAACGATTTTATGGTTAAGACCTCAAAAGCACAAGCAACAAAACAAAAATTGACAAATAGGACTATATTAAACTAAAAAAACCTCTGCACAACAAATAGAACACAGTTACCAGAGTGAAAAGACAACCTGTTGAATAGGGGAAAATATTTGCAAACTATTCATCTGACAAAGGACTGAAATACAGAATATACTAGGAACTCAAATACAACAGTAAACAATAATAATAATAATGATAATCCCATCAATAAGTGGGCAAAGAACTTGAATAGACATTTCTCAACAGAAGACATACAAACGGTCAAGAGGTATATGGAAGAGTAAAAAATGACCGATATCACTTATCAGAGAAATGCAAATCAAAGCCACAGTGAAATATCGTAGCCCAATCATATTCCTTCGAAGCCCCTGACCATCTGGTCAAACTAATGGCCACAGCCCATGAACTGGTATATAATCTTAGATATGGCTCTTTCTCCTTCCAAGCAAAATGTACAACCAGCTGTCCAAAGTTCACCCATTGAGACTCCCCTGCATCATTGTCCTTTGGGGTGTCCCAAAAAGGAGCTGTAGTACTGTAGCTGTCCAGCACCTGCGTATCATACAGAGCCATCTGTAAACCAAGCGCTAGTCTTCTCTTCCTCTGTCAACCGTAGGGCACTCGCCAGGAGGCCATGGTACCGCTGAGAGAGAGAAAGCAGTGTAGCAGGAGTAAGGGCCATGGGCATTTGGACTACTTCTTTGAGTAACCTACTTGCACCTTAAGGACCTGTTCAGGCCCCATCACATAACCAGTAGTCCCTTCTTTTCTATGGGGGATGTGTTCCAAAACCCCCAGTGGATGCTTCAAACCATGGATAGCATCCAACCCTATATATAATATACTATGCTGGTTTTTCCTGTAATACAGATCTATGATAAAGTTCAATTTATGAGTCAGGTACAGTAAGAGATTAATAACAATGGCTAATAACCTAAGTGACTGATGGGTAGACAGCACGTGCAGCCTGGATAAGCTGTACGAAGGGTTGATTTACATCTCAGATGGGATGGAGCAGGACTGCTGGACGTTTCATCATGCTCAGCAGGTCCAGTCAGCATAATGCCATCAATGCAATGAAATAGGGCCACTTCTTGTAGAAGGGAGAAACAATCAGGATCTCTGCCAACTATATTGTGATGTAGGGCTGGAAAATTAATTCATCCCTGAAGCTGGACAGTGAAGGTGTATTGTGGCCTTGCCAGCTAAAAGCAAACTGCTTCTTTTGGGGGCCTGAAGGACAAATATGGAGAAAAGGACATTTGCCAGATCAGTAGCTGCCTACCAAGTACCAGATGTTTGTTTGCTCAAAAAATGAAACCATTATCTGGTATAGCAGTTGCAATTGGAGCTACCACTTGCTAAACTTACAATAATCCACTGTCATTCTCCAGGGTCAGGCCAAATAGGGGTATTGCGTGGGAAAGTGGTGAGAGTCACCACCCTTGCATCCTTCAAGTCCTTGATGGTGGCATCAATTTCTACAGCCCCCTCCAGGGATGGGCTATTGTTTTTTTTTGGGGGGGGGGAAGCTATTGTTTTTGACTTACTGTTTTCCTCATTTCCTCAGTAGAGGCATCTCTAATGATTTCAATTTGGTCTTTTCCACCAGAATAGCTCTCACTCTACAAGGTAGGGAACCAGTGCGGGGATTCTGCCAGTTGCTATGTCTGTTTCAATCACTGATTGTTGGAACTGGGGAAATGACCATGGGATGGGTTCAGGGATCCACTGGATTCACTGTCAGACCTGAGCTAAAACTCCATTGACTGCATGACCTCCATAAGCTCCTACTCTAACTGGAGGGCCACAGTGACATTTGGGTCTCTTTGATCCAGTGTCAATTTAGAGCCAGTGTCCAGTATTCTTTGAAAGTTTAATTATTTTTCCCACAATACAGTTACTCTGGGAAAAATCTGTAGGTCTTTTTGGAAAAGTTGGGAGAAGGATTTAACAGTATAAATTTTCAGTAGTGTACTGGGGTCCTTCCTAGGGGTGGGGACAATCTGACCCCTCCTTCATTCAAAGAGCTCTGGGTCTATAAACCAGCTCCACTCTGGTAATTGATTGAGGGGCCATGACTCTCTGCTTTTATGATTCAAGCTAGACTGTGTTCACTTGACATGAAAGTTTTCTGCTTTTTCAGATCAAATAAGAATTTAGTAGGCTTCCTTTCTATTTCACTTCTACAAACACAATGATTAGCTAGCCAACACCATAGGTCTACACAAGTCAGACTGTTCTGATTGTTGCTTTGCCTCTGCTGTCCATCACAGTAGCTGACTGAGTGCCACCATTTGGCCCCTGCAACATCCGGGTCCAGTTACTCCCATTGTCTTTAAATTTTCCAATTGAGTGACTGTAGTTCCCACTGTAAGCTCCAGCCTTCAGAGAAGAGCAATCACAGAGCTTTTCAGGGATGCTGAAGTTTCCCTACCACATCTATTTCTCAAAGTATTTGTGAAATGCTTTGTGAACCCTCCCAGCATTTGTGAGTAGGTCCCAATCTCCCCTAGCCTGTGAATCCCTTCCTTTATGGCAAACCAAGAGAGATCAGACATCTACAAATTTCTCACATTGGGCCATCGTTTGATCCACGTTTCAGCCAACCAACCATTTATTTACACATTTCTTAACTCCCTAAGCTGCACCATTAAAAGCAGAATCTCTGCTCAGTGGGCCCAAATCAATAAATTTGGCCTGATTCAACTTTATCTTCATTCTACCATTATCCCACACCCTTAATATCTATACCCACACATATTCCCTGGATTTCTGCTTTTATAAATTGCAAAACTCAAACAGTTCTTTTGGAATGCAGTACACATCCTCATGGGGCATACTTTGTACCTCACCTTTAGGGATCTGTGGGCACTTGAGTCTAGTTATAGGTCAGAAGCAAAGAAGGATGTTAGGTGGGTCCTGAGAAGAGGATCTTTGTCTTGACTGGCAACTGCCTCGGGGGAGGCCACTGCCATTGCCTCAGGCAGTGCAGAGATAATTCCCTCAGACAGAGGTGGGGGTGGGGGTAGGGAGGACACTTCTGACAAACGAGATTCATCAGAATTTAGGAGCTCAATGTCCTCAGTCTCCTCAGGGTCTTTCCACATGTCCCCTTGCCCCCAACTTGCAAGATCTCATTCTTTCCCAAGCAGTGCCCTCACTTAACAGTAGACTCCCTGCAAGGCTGAGAGCTCAACTTTTGCTGTAATTCAGCCAATCACGTGATAAGGACTTGTGTTTGATTTTTAGCAGTTGCAGCCCTGTGGTTACAGGAGAAAATTCTGGCTCATGGCACACACTTACCTTAGGCTACTATGGAGCTGGAGCAAGAAATTTGAATCTCTGAGTTCATCCCTTTATTTCATCACTTTGTCCCATGACATTAGAGAAAACCTACCAACTTCATTATATTCCTTGGTTTTCCACAAATGTTTGAAAGCATCATATAGAGTTACCAAGTTTCCTGACTTTTATAAGTGGATGATTAGGAGTATCAGATATTTTACATATGTCCATAAACAGTCCATACCATGGATTCTCAGTGCTCTCTATACAGTCCTGGCTAGTGCCATGGCTCACGCCTGTAATCCCAGCACTCTGGGAGGCTAAGGAGGGAGGATTGCTTAAGCTCAGGAGTTTGAGACCAGCCTGAGCAAGAGCAAGACCCCATCTCTACTAAAAACAGAAAAATTAGCCAGGCGTGGTGGCGTGCAGCCTGTAGTCCCAGCTACTTGGGAGGCTGAGGCAGGAGGATTGCTTGAGCCCAGGAGTTGGAAGTTGCAATAAGCTATGATGATGCCACCGCACTCTACCTGGGGTGACAGAGTGAGACTCTGTCTCAAAAAAAAAAAATTATAGTCCCTAGCATTTGTAGGTCTAATCAAATCAGAGAACCAATTCGAAACTCCAAGACCAATTAAGGAAATTAATCCTTAAAATTCTACTCCTCTAGAATCACTGTTGGTACAAAAATCTGCATTAGCCAGCATTCTCCAGAAAGACAGAATCAATAGGTTAGACAGACAGACAGACAGACAGATAAATGGCTCACGTGATTATGGAAGCTGAAAAGTCCCAGGAGAAGTTGTCTGCAAGCTGGAGGCCCTGGAATGCCAGTAGGATGTCTCAGCCCAAGTCCCAAAGCCTCAGAACCAGGGAAGCCTGTGGTGTGATTCTAGTTTGAGGCTTATGGTCTGAGAATTTTGTGGGGTGGAGACTGCTGGTGTAAGTCCTGGAGTCCCAAGGCCAGAGAGCCTGGAGCAGAAGCCTGTCCGAGGGCAGAAGTAAAAGTGTTCCAGCTCTAGCAGAGTGAGAGAGACAGGAAATCCTTTCCTTTTTTTGTTCTATATGTGCCCCCAGCCAATTAGATTATGCCAACCCACATTGAGGGTGGATCTTCCTGAATTAATCCGCTTACTCACATGCCAGTTTTCTCTAAAGACACCCTCACAGACACACCCGAATTAATACTCTACCAGTTCTCTAGCTATTACTTAATCCAGTCAAGGTGACTCCTAAAATTAACCATCCCGCTCCATGTACCTGCCTCTTCCATGACTACACTTAACTGCATGTGACAGAGATATAGATCCCTGTCTAAACACAAAATCAGTACTCCTTGTGGCTTTCAACGATGCCTGTCAACTCTACAACACTACAATGTTTTGCTATATAAATTATTCTTCTGTGTCCCATAAATATTTCAAGTATCTCCTGCCTTTTGCATCTCACACATCCTCAACTACTTTACTCTTATTTTCAGCATATGAGATTACCTCTGATTAAAGAAGATTGGATTAGTTAGCTAAGGCTTCCAAAACAAAGTACTGCAGACTGGGTAGTTTAAACAGAAACTTTTCCCCCAATTCTGGAGGCCAGAAGTGCAGGATGAAGGGGTTAATACGGTTAGGATCTTCTGAAGATTCTCTCCGTAGCTTGTAGGTGGTAGTCTTCTTCCTGTGTCTTCACATGGTCTACCCTCTGTACAAGTTTGTGCCCTAATTTTCTCTTATAAAGACAACAATCAATTAATCAATATGGCATTAGGGCCCACCCTAATGATGTCAATTTAAGCTAATTTCTTTTTTGAAGACCCTCTCTGCAAATGCAGTCACATTCTGAGGTACAGTGGGGTAGGACTGCAACTTATGAACTTAAGGGGCACAATTCAGCCTGTAACACAGATGAAGTACATCTGTAACAAAATAACTAAGTTTATCACCTTAATATCTAAAAATATTCCTACATTCATCCCCATTTGTTCCTCCTCTCCTATTAAACTGAAGAGTCATGTTGTGCCTGGCTAAGTCCAAATGCTTCTATTGAATCCCTTTCTCTCCTATTGTGTCAGGGACTTTATTATTTATGAATAAAATCTCCTGTAATAGGAATCTCTCCGTGTTTTCAAAATCAACATTTTCATCATTCCAGGTCATTATGTATATTTTATCTTGAAACAAAAATCTCTTCTGATTATGTTGTCAAGTTGTTCTCCTAACCTTTAACAATGGAGATGCAGTTTCCTCATATTCCCTTCACCTTTTGACTTGTGAATACCACCAGCGAATTTTTTTGTAAATAAATCTTAACATCACCAATTGTCTCCCCAAATACTTGGAAACAAAGAAAATAAAACCATGACCTCATTTGCAAAACCAATTGTTTCTTAGGCTTCTCTGACATTTCACACAATCACTACTTCCACCATGCTTTCTGCATCTGAGTCCTCAAGACTCTTGGAAAGTCTCTAGAGTCAATCTAATCCCCTATTTTCCTCTTTTCACACAGGGACTTAATAGGCTCACATTTACTCAGTTGCTTCAGTTTTGTACTTTGCTGTCTGTAACTTGAAAGTGACCAAACTTTTCTGGATCCCATTTCTGAGCTATCATCTCTGCTGACAAATTTACATGCACCTACGATGAACTGTATCTTAGGATATTACCTCCACGTCTCTCTCCTCCATGTGTAAAAATCACTACTTCACTCTCCAGCTATAGTTAATGGCTCCACCAGACACCCAACGATTGATATTTCATATGCCCTCACAAAACCAACAACACTGCTGTTATGTCTACAGGGCACTATTACTATCCTTCATTCCTAGACCAATCCACACAAACACACTTCCGACCCCATACAAATTTTATTTTGGTTTTAGTTTAAATGTCAGTTTCACAGAGGTACCTTCACTGAACTCCAACCAAAATTAGCCATTTCTCTCACCTTTGCCCTGACTGAATTAGAACTCTACTATTCTTTGAAGCCATTCATCTAATTTTCCATTTTGATGTGGGTGTTTTCTCAGATGCCCAGTGTGCAGGAGTCTCTCAACCAGTTTCTGGATTTTTCTCAGAAAGAATTGATCTGTGTGTAGCTGTTTATTCATAGTGTCTGTCGAAGGAGGACGAATCCGGGGCCTTCTGTCTCACCATCTTGCTGACGTCACTCCTAAAACTGTGTCGGTATTTCTTAAATCTCATCTGCTTCACTCATTTCTTACCTCTCTGTCACCTGAAGATATTTGATTAATATGGGCACATGTCTCACTTTTTATGTCTTTTTAGTTCTTTCTTAGAGAACTGTATATCTTGCCTTATATGTTGTGAATACACTGTGTTATTTCTATTTGCTTTAGAGGCACCCAGAGTTAGGAGGATCACATAGGTGATCTAGTCGATTATAATAACTTTGTTTTACAGTTGAAGAAAGAAAGACCCAGAGAAGGGAGGGTCACCTACTAATTAGAAGAAGGGGTGAGGACAGATTTACAACCCTGTGTCTTGAAGCTCATTCCACTTTTCCAGGTTTGCTCTCTGTGGACACACTTTCTATCTCAGAACATGCATGCTGGCCACCTTTGTTTTAATGCCTTGAAGTAATTACTCCATCCCGTATATTATAAATGGTGGGTATGTACAAAGTACCAACCAGAACCTTTAGTGTTGTTGTATAATGACAACGGCACTGTAAAGCGAAATCATCAGTTGGATGTGGTGGCACCTTTCCCCCTGACTTTACTAGGAAGTCTGTACAAGGGAAACAGTACAACATAACCTGCACGTGGGATGCCGTGGGAAGAACACAGGAGTAGAAGTTAAGATATTAACATGTATTTTCGGCACTGACAACCAGCTCATGCTGTCATATTGGACTTCACTCAGGTGGGTGGGGGGCCGGGAGAGCAATCATAAATGTCTTCTGTGTAAAATGACAAAATTAGACTGGATCATCTACAAGGTTTCTTCCAGCTTTGACACTGAATGATTCCGTGGTGTCTGCGGATAGCTTAGCCTCACTACTATTCCTAAAACCCTATGGATTATATTGCTTACAACACTCATTTCTTAAAGAACATATTAACCCCTTGAAAATTAAAAAAAATCATTTTAAAGTTAATTTGCAAAGTGTTTATGACGTGTTACAGAGAAGCTCTTCATGAAGTTAGCTTATTTCCAGCCATTGGGGTAGAGATTCATGCCAACACATCATTTGTTTCAAATCCCCGTGTTTATTGTGAAGGTATAGTTTATGTGTAAATGTGGATGTGTGTGTGTGTGTTCATTCTTGTGCTGAATTGTCAAATCTATGCAATTACCACAGGCAGGTACTCACCTCCACAATCCAGGTACAAAACAGTTCCATCAGCACAAAAAGTTCTCTGATCCCCCTAGCTCTTGGCGATCACTCATGTTTCCTGTCTGTATAGTTTTGTTTTTCCCAGAATGTCATATAAGTGGAATCACATGATATATAATTTTTTTTAAAGTCTGGCTAGCTTCATCTAGTATAATTCCAACACGTTGTGCACGTCAGTGGTACATCTCTATTAACTGCTGAGTAGCTCACCACCGTCTTGCTGATCCATGTGTATTCATCCGTGTCCCTGTCGAGGGGCATTTGGGTTGCTTCCAGGTTTTGACAATTAAAAATAAAGCTGCTAGAAACGTGTCTATAGATTTTTGTGTGAATATGGTTTTTATTCCATTTGGGTAAACATGTACCAGAGGGATTGCTAGGTTATATGCTAAGTAGATGTTTAACTTTATTAGAAATTGCCAAACTTTATTTCAAAGTGGCTGCATCATTTTACATTTCCACCAAAAGATGTTACAGAGTTCTAGTTGTTCCACACCCTCTCAAGCACTTGATATTTTATTATTGTTTTTTAAATTACTTATTACTGACTTTCAATACATTTATTAGTGATTCTAATATTGTGTAGTGGTATCTCATTGTGGCAGCGCGTATTTATTAATAGTTTTGTTTCTTACAAGGTGTTTGTTTGTTTGATGGAAATACTTCCCCACAATTTTCACAGTTGGTCCTAGTTCTTCTGTTTTTTAGGGTAACAAAAACATCTAATAACTTCACTGAGTCAAATGATATATAGGGTGATTTTTACAGAATCATTTAATTGAAGACTTAATAGGCTCCTAGACAGTGGAAACTATGTCTTATTTGTCTATGTGGCTGCAATGCCTGATGGATGAAAATCATCACCGTTACCGTGGCCACTGTCACCCTCATTTTCCTCCCCTTATAAGACCACCACTAAGCCAGCACTGCTGTTTCCTCTGTGTCTACTCTATACACTTCACCATACTGTAGGGCCTTCGTTCCTCAGGAAAACATAAACAAATATCTGATTTCAAGTGCATTGATATTGTCTGTTCCTCCTTGAACATACTTGGGCAGGAGTTTTAGAAACTGGCCTGTTCTTTCATGTTTCCAGTTATTTCCTTGGACAAAGGTAGGGAGTCTTGCTCAGAGCAGCTTCAAGGCAGGTCTGGGCAGGATAGTTGTTACCCCTAGTCCCTGCTCCCACCTTGAATGTGAAAGGGCCACTTGGTCTCAGGGTCAGCTCAGATCCCTGGTGTGGTGTCTATTTGAGAAGACCAGGGGTTGGATAAAAAAAGAGGCAGAGCCAAGACTTGGAATAGACTCACAGGGACAGAGTCGAGCCCGGAGAACCGCAGAACTGAGGACAATGGGTTGGTTTTCCAGGAGAGCCTTTCAGGTAGGCCTGCATCACCCCACTTTGCCAGAGCCACGGAGCTATCCCGTGGCTCTCTCTTGCCAGTGTCTTAGAATCACCGGCTTGGAGAATAAGCAGAGGAGTTTCAGAGACAAAGAATTATCAGGAAAATGCCCCATTTTCTATCATGCAGACCCTGTAGTTCCAGACACCTACAAAGCCCCTGAGTGCACTTCACATATGTCCATCTTTATCTGACCCAGCACCTGGCCACACAGTCTGGGGGACATGTGACGGGGTCACATGTGCGGAGGTCACGTGACTGCAGTTCTCTCCAGCATTGGCTCTTCCGGTTTCTCACGGGGCCCCTTCTCAGAGTACAGATATTGGAGATTTTGTCCAGTGGTAGGATTCCCTCAAGCTCTCAGGTTCTATAAACTTACCAAGACTTATACAGCCTTTTTGTGCTCACTGGTGAGACTTGTTTCAAAAAGAGTGAAATGAAAAAAAAAAGCAGTGATGAATGAGAATGCTAATAGTCCTTATGGGTCAAGGTGTCCGTAGAGACAGGCAGGAGGTGGCTTTGTTGTGGCCAGCAGCTCACCAGGGCCAGTGGAATATACTTGCTTGGATAATGAGGACCTTTGTATACCTGAGTCAGGATCACCAGGGACAGAGGTGACTTGTGCGAGCAGAATGGCTTTCGTGAGAGGACAGAGAGTCCTTATTATTCTGGGCATCCAGTTCTCCAGAAGAATGGAAGTGGGCAGTTTTGAGTAGAAATAATTGTCAAATGGGAACATGAACTACCAATATATGGGCAACAGAATAGAGGTTTATCAACAACAATCCTTCAGTTTAAGTGATGTAGGCTAGGTTGCATTTTGTCTGGGAAACCTCCCTAGACTCCAGTAACTCGTCATAGTTACTTGCTCCCTCCACACCTGTTCTAAATTCCCACGGGTCTCAGATAAGGTTGTAGAACTTGCCACGCTGCTCGTGAGTTTGCTGGGCATATATCTGTCTCCCCCACTAAAGTCTGGGCTCTGTTTCTTGAGTTAAGCAAGCAAGCGAGCCCTTTAGCCATTCCGTATCAACACTCCTCTTCAAATGGTAAAGGACAACGCAGTAAAATGCCACTAGACACAAAGCCAGGAATTCTGGATTTGCGTTCTGATTCTCTATTTCTGCCACTAACTGAGGTGTGGCACAGAGACCAGTGCTCATATATGAATCTCAGATGCTCTTCTGTTCAATGACCAATAGCTCTCAAACATTACTGTGCAGGAGACTTAATTGGAAAAGCTGTTTAAAAATTCAGACTCTTGCTAGGCGTGGTAGTTCACACCTGTAATCCTAGCACTTTGGGAGCCCAAGGTGGGAGGATCGCTTGAGGCTAGGAGTTCAAGATCAGCCTGAGCAATACAGCAAGGCCCTGTCTCTACAAAAAAAAATAAAAATAAAAATCATATTTGTTTTATCTATTTATTCACTCACTCACTTGATCAGTCAACAAAAATATTAATAGGCCCTGTTCCAGGAACTGGGGGTGCAAAGGTGAACAAGACATAGTGCCTGTCCTGGAGAAGTTCACGACCTAGGGAGGGTATCTCCCTGTAGCATCAGACACTGGAATGACGCAACTGCAGAGAATCCAAAATCTGGAGGTCAAAGAGAAGATTCAGAGAGGTTTCCCCACTGATACCACAGCCAGAGTATCTTCACCTCTTTCATTCTTGTAGCTGCTGCTTAGATTTTAAGACGTCTTCTTTTGCAGCAAAATGGTATTAATTCCGCTCTACAGCCCCCAATCTGGTCTTCAAAGGTGAGGCATTCAGCTTCACAGTGACCTGTCAGTTTCCTACAAAGCAGTTTTCTTTGAATTTCTCCCCTGGCTAGGTGAAAAAAGCAATTAGTCTTTAGTTATCTATTAATTAGTTACTGGAGGACAAAATTACATCACCCAGGAAAAATTCAAAATTCCCCAAGACCAAATCTCCTTGAGTCGCAGGGTATGAGCCTAGGGATCAGAAAAAGCAGACATTACCTGAATAGTCACGTCTGAGCTCAGACCCCAACACAGCATAATCAATGTCCTCATTGGATAGCCAATTAGGTAAAACAAAAAAGAGTTCCCTCTGCCAAAATTGTATCTATGTTATATAGAAACAGAATGTTTCTTCCTGGGAGGGTGGCAAAATACTTTCTAATTCCAATAAACAACTATTTCTAACAAGCTATTTTTTTCATATCTCCAAATTAATAGTTTATGATATTTAGCAAAAGTTACACACTGTGTTATTACATTATAGGCAGATCTATGACAGACAGTGTACCTCGGCATATGGATTTGGAGTTTCACAGTCTTAGGTGGAAACAAAAAAGCAACATGGTGCTAGTCCTGTCACTCTGCTCTGCAGAGAACATGAATGTGGTCATGCGTGTAGCTCTGGCAAAGAAATTTAGAGGGGTGTAGGCAATGTGCATTCATTCAGAACAGAGCCTAAGTTGAAGAGAGTAAACATATTACAAAAAAGGAGTTTTGTTTTACATTGGCAATATATTAATATATTCTTAGGAGAAATAGGAGGAGAAATAATTGAAAGAGATGTCAGTTAGTCTCAAAAGGAGCAATGCCTATTCTTGGAGAGAACAACTTTGGGAGGAAAGGGTGCATATCACTGGCCACATATCTGAATTATTACCATGTGGAAGAGATGTTGGGTTTGTTAATGTCGAAGTTAGGGCTGAGACCAGTGGAAAGAAATTGCAAGGATTTCTGCTTAAAGTAAGGGAAAAAATTTAAATAAGCTGAAGTAGAGCTGAGGATATTGTGAGTTACAGATCACTGAAATTTATCAGGCATCTGGACAATCAACTAACATGGAATATATATATATAATGTGTTCAAATACTGAATCGGAGCAGAGAATAAGAAAAATAAGAAAAGAACAAATTACAATACAGTGATAATGACATTTAACTCTGACATGTATGTGCCTGGCACTATCCAAGCAGTTATATGAAGAAAGAAATTGTTAAATTGTCTCCAAACAGTCATTTTCTTTCCCTTCAGAGTTTTAGTAGTAGAACCTCTGGGTTTAGCTGGACACATGGATACTTAAAATGTCAGCACCTAGTTTCTGTATGGCCACAGGAGTAAGTTTGGACAAATGAAATAGGAGTGGAAAAATGTGAGCTGCTCCTATGTAATCTTTTAAATCTTGATTAAGGGGAGTAGAGAAGACAGCTTAAAATGAGTTCCTCTGGCCTGGAACATTGTCTGACGTCTGTAGAAAGAAACTCAGGGCAGAAACTAAGGAATCAATTTTACAAGTGAGACTTGTAGAATTAGGGGGGCATTATTATCAAACACGGGGGCATTATTCCTGGGTTTAGTTCTTTATTATATTTTTTCTCTTTGTTTTTTAAAAACTTTTATTTTTCTATTTATATTATTTTTTTTTTTATCACTGGCACATATGTAGAGCAAAGTTCTGTTCTTTAGTTCAAGTCCTGTCTATTTTCAAAGGTGCAAGGCAAATACTACTTCTCCAAAAGCCTTTCGGAATCTCCCAGTGAGAACCGAGCTGCCCGTTTTCTTTGTACTCTGCTTCTTTTGTGTCATTTATGAAAATTGTTTCCTATTACAGTTACTCGTCATCCTCCAATCCTGACCATTCACTTATTTATAGATTTTAAATTTATTAAATGCTTATTTGCAATTTTGGGCAATCTATTTTTGAACAACACAGAAATAATAGACTAATACATTTAAAGAAAATTAAGGCCAGGGACCATGCTTTAATTATATTTTTACTTCTTCCTTTTACCTGCCTTTAATATAGCAGCTAGAGCAATTTCTCATAAGTGGCAAGCGCACATTTGATATCTATTTGTTTGCTAGGACTGTTGAGGCTGGAATGTGTAATAAATATGTGTAGAAATTCAGGAAGCCAGGAGGAAATGAACAGGGTGCTTTATGATGCACGTAGAGCCTCTAAGAAGGAAAGTCTTCGTAACAGAAGAAAGGAAAGTAGTTGAGAAAGTAGGGACACAAAAGTTTCTTAGAAGTAGAGTCATGATTATATTGAGCAAAGAGACACCAGTTCAAGGGACTTAAAGACTGAAGAGCACCCCAATTGCAATGTTAGTGGTTTCAGTGATGTAATTTTCCATCAGTGTGTTAGAGCCAGAAAGAAAGTCTGAAATAATCTATTGATGAGAGATTTGGACCAACTACACAGACATGAAAAAAATAACTGTTTAAAGAAACTATTAATGTAACTTTCATTTAATTTAGGCTACAAAAGGTATACTTCTCTAAATTAACATAAGCCATTTGCCTCTGATTTTTTTTTTCTCATTTTGAAGCAATCACTTTAACATATGCTGAAGCTGGGTTGAAGATTACAAAAGGAGAAAAGAAATCTAAAAGTAAAATAAGTCTGAACCTCTTGGTAGAGCTATTAGGAAATGAAATAGACACACTTATGGTTGGAGACAATCTGGGTCAGTGTAGTGCCATTGTTTTATGTCTGGGCTCAGGAAAAGATTTCCAGTGACTGGTTGGCCTGGGACATTTATGGGACTCCGGGATGAATCATGAGCTGTTGTAAAAGTTGAGCTTTCTTCTCAAAAGACAGACCCTGTACAGGTTGCTATCCTTACCTCTGTAAAGATTTCCCTCTTACCTGGGACAGTTTGAACAAGAAGAACAAGAGCAGCAAACATTAAGAAAAAGATTCTCATGGCTCCAGGTATCAGTGGAGAGGTGGCAAAGAAGGCGCATTAGCTAGAATCCAGCTCTTTATCAGGGGAAGTTGACTGAAACACACACTACTGCTCCAAAAGGGTGAGAAGTCAACTTTGGTTTGTGATGTTCATTAAGAAGGTGCTGTTTTCCATGCTTCATTGAACAATGTGTGGGCTGACAGATCATATTTTACCTAAATCACATTTATGGGACAGTAAAGCAGAGAACGCTGCCTTCCTGCCTGGAATACTCTATCCTGTGTCTCTGCCCAGACTTCTCCTATTTTTTCCTGCAAGCCCCGTCGTACGTACCACCATGTCCACAAGTTCTGTAATTGCCACCTTTTTCTCCTTAGCTAATATTTACATACAACTTACTCTTTTATAAAATTTATTTAGCAGTTATTAATTGGTGGCTGGTGCAATTGCTTTGCAGAAGTTATCCTATATAAAACAATGTATCTCCCTAGTTGGACTGCAGGCTCCATAGAGGAAAACAACTTGCCTCTCGTCCTTCTTTTCCTTTCATTCCTCACAGCAGTGCTTTGCCACAATAGGTTCTCAAAATATATGTGGTGTTTGATTTATTCATTGGAAGTTGTCCAGTTAAGGACATTCATGAATAGTCAAGCAATTAAATGGATTATTATTAAATGTTCAAAGTTTATACAGATGTAACATACTATTAAGCACAATGACATTATATTAAATATAACCGTATTTCGTATTTCATGGAAATAGCATTCATTGAATAAGCGTGTTAGGCAACTACCATGTGTACTTAAGCTGTGCAGGTATGTGTTACTAAGAACTTTGAATTTTGTCCTAATATCAGAGGAAAGTTATTGAAGGATTTTAAGTAGGGGAGTTATCTGAAAGACTACAAACCAAGTTAATGGTTTTGTTTCCAGTGAGCTTCCAATAGACCAATCCTCCCATTAATAACAAGTAAGACTATGGGGGGGGGGGAAGAACTACCTGAAGGTTGAAATAAAAGCAGGTATATTTTGGAGGTAAAACTTGTTTAAAAGGACAAACATGGAGTGAGTTCTCTGTGATTTCAATGTGACATGAAGAAGCTAAAGCTAAAAATAAATTCTACCATCTTTCTGAACTTTGGACACAGGAGTGGCCATAGCCACTGAAAAATACTGAAAGGGACACACAGAGAAAGTGGGCTCCAGGTTCTTTGCACAAACTCTGTCCCTGACTCTTGCTAACCCATGTACCACACACACACAGGGCTAACACAAAGCAACCTAGTTAAAAACAAAAGCAACAAACGAACAGGAAGATTTGAGCTCCTGCCCATCACAGACATGACCGTGTTTGCAATTTGAATTTAACTGAGTTAGTTTTCTATTAAAACAAAACAAAACAAACAAACAAAAAAAACCAACAAGCTTCAGAGAAACATAACAGTATTCAAATTCCCTTCAACATATCAGTCACAACTTAGATGCTGAAATGATCAGACAAGGACTTTAATACACTCATTTAATTTTTTTAGCACACCCATTTTAACATTCTCCAAGTGGTAAAGGAAATTCCCTTGAAATAAGTTTTTTTTTAAAAATGTAAAATCCCATCAGAAAATAGGAAATATAAATAAATTGTGAAACTAAAAAACATAACACCTGAAAAAATTGACTGACTAGATTTGATAAAGTAGTGAATAGGATAGGATAATGACTCAGTAAATCAGTAAAAATTATACAATATGAGGATCAAAGTGGCAAAATGATTTAAAAAACAGGCCATCAAGGCTACTATAGTAAATATATAGTAAATAGGTAATTGGAATCCCAGAATGAGGCAAGAAACAGAATAGAGCAAAAAGTAATTCAAGAAAAAATTTCTGAAAACTCCCAAATTTGGTGAAAGACATAAATTTTGAAAACCAGAAGCTCATCAAACCCTAGAGAGCATAAATGCCATGCTTAGGTGCATCACAGTCAAACTTTTGAAATCCAAACAAAAAGAGAAAGTCTTGAAAGCATCCAGAGAAAAGTAACGCATTCTGTCCAGAAGAACAACTGAAACACCACTAACTTCTCACCAGAAAATTAAAGGTCAGATAAAAACAGAACAACACCCTAACGTGCTAAAGGAAAACAACAATAACAACAAAACAAACAAAAAACTGCCAGCCTCAATTCAGTATTCAGAAAAAAATATTCTTCAAAAATCAAGGAAATATAAAGACATTTTCAAAGAAAACTAAAAGAATTTTTCTCCAGCAGAAATTCCCTACAAGAACAGTTAGAGGAAATTCTTCAGGCTGAAAAGAAATTATACCAGATAAAAACTTAGACTTTCAGCTAGACTAAAAACTATAATAAAAAATAAGTATCTGAGTAAAAATAAAATAATATTTTGCCTCTTAATTTATTTCAAATTATGACCGAGCATGGTGGCTCATGCCTGTAATCCTAGCACTCTGAGAGGCCGAGGTGGGAGGGTCCACTGAGCTCAGGAGTTCGAGACCAGCCTCAGCAAGCATGAAACCCCATCTCTACTAAACAATAGAAAAAGTTAGCCGAGTGTGGTGGTGCACGCCTGCAGTCCCAGCTGCTTGGGAGGCTGAGGCAGGAGTGGTTCATGCATGTCTGTGAGGTCTAATTGGTTTGTAGTGTTATTTAAATCTTATATTTTATAAGGAGCCATGGAACAGGGAATGCTAGGCAGCCCTTAGCTGCTGGCGCTGTTTGGGTTGGCTCCTGGCCACACAAGTTTGGAAGAGGATCTCTGGCCTCAGATGAGATCATAGCCCCTGTCAATACTGTCATTTCAGTCCTGTGAAATCCTGAGCAGAGACTGTAAACACATCACACACAGACTTCTGAGCTGAGGGATTGGTGAGACCATATGTGTGGTTTTAAGCTGCTAAGTCCATGCTTCTTTATTATACAGTGAAAGAAATGACTACAGCAGCATTCTAAGGTGAATCTCTTTTGGTGGTAAATTTATGTCTTCTCTCAAGGCTCCTGAGCAGGCCACAGCATTTTTCAATTTCCTGAATGGTTAATATTCTTTCTAGTTGATTTCTTATGAATTTACCTCAACTCCTCTCTTCCCAGGTCTACACCTTTAAAACTATTTTATGCTGAGTCTCTTTGCCCTAACATATCACATCCTAGGGTACTTTTCCTTTAGGATGATTTCAACCCAGTGACCTCATGTAGCATCCATCTGGTCTATGGGAATCATACCCCTTGTCATGCTTAACATACCACTGTGGCTACTCCCGCTGCTGCCTGCTTCTTCTCCTGCCATCCCGGGCAGCCCTAGTCATGCCTTTCTGCCTGTAGATATTTTCTGGATGCATCAGACATGATGTACCACCATGCTGAAATTTCCAAGTAGCCTTCCTGAAGCCCATCCCATAAGGCTTGGTGTGAAAGTGATGTTTTTCTCATGCTTCCCCGTGAGAGGCAGAGTGAAGTCACAATCACAGCACATCAACACAGTGTGCAAAGAAATCTTGATCCCTGGCTTCTTTAGCTTTTTTCTACACCTTCAAGTAGGCATAGAAGGTAAGTGTCTCAAGATACTTTTCGTGGTCAACTTCGTTGCTAATCCTGCATTTGTGATCTGGTTCCTCCATTGGGAATTCGGGAATTAATGTTAATGTTTTCTCTTGCATCTTTTGGGGCTTTGGCCAAAACTGACCGATCGATCTTGCTGTATACGCATTGCCATTCCCTTTCAGATATTGTGAGGAAGCTTTGAAGTGAAGCCCAGAGCCAAGAAGGAGTAATATGTGGTTAGTATAATGAGACCATGGCTATAATTTTAAAAATCAACTGGGTTAAAGTCATGCTAAACAGGAGAGTTATGTAGGGTGGAGATAGTTTATGAGAAAACCACATGCAGTAGACCTCTTTTCCTCTCATCCATTTACCTCTGACCCACCCGCCATTCAGAGACCTTCCCCTCTGCAGCTCCAGTAAAAACTGAAACCAGAAATCCCTTTAAGTTCCCATGGAATCAACTGATCCAGGGAAACCATCACCTCCAGTTGACACATGAAAAAACTGAATTTTCACATAACAAGAAATTAGTAAGGGTCGAGACTTTATTATTCTTTAGGAAGGACTGGGTGTCTCAGGAAAGAGTGGGACATTAGATGGAAAAGACCTAAAAGGGAGCCAAGGCAGAAGAGAGGAGAGAATAAGAGAAAGAGAGAGGGATGATTGTGACCAGGTGAGTGTGCATGAACGGTGTCTTCTGCAGCTGTAAGCTGAACCCCACAAGGTCTTCAGGAAGGTCACATCAGGGCACAACCACTGAAATCCCACTTTGTGTGGCTCTGAGGCATGCACATGAACCTTTTCATAAAAGAAACTTCAATAAGGGTCCAGACAATTTTAATTTTTTTTAATCAAGCAATGTGGTATTTGAGATGAGTGGGGAATATCCCAGTTGCATGATATTCTGTAAGCCAGCAGCCGCTTCCTCACTGTGGAGACCTGGGAGGAAGCGCATCTCCCCATAATCCACCTGATTGCTCAGCTGTAGGCTCGTAAGACCAGATATCACACGTCCCACCTCCCTCAGGTACTTCCTGTGCAAATGAAAGAAACACTCTAGATTTCACGATTCCGAAAGACAACTGATAATATGTAAATAGATCTGAAAAGAGAGTGAACCTAAAAGCTAAATCAGTCAGGGTCCAGACATGGAAAGGGTCCTCATACCAGGTCGTTCCATGGAGAGAACTGGATATGGGCAGCTGACCATGAATTGTTGGAAAAGCTGGAAACGCAAAGATGGAGCGACGAGGCAACCCTAAAGATAGCCGCAGCTGGAACCCCTACTACCGCATCGTGTGGGGGAAACCAAGGGCAAGTGAGGCTGGCAGGAGCTGCACCTGCAGTGGGACTGCCGGGTGAGAGCTGAGGATGCAGACGCAGGGGCTGTCCTGTGGGGATGAGAGAAGAGAAAGTGGGGGAGAAGTTCCCCAAGTCCACCCTTTCTCCAACCTACCATTCTCCTGGGAGATGCTTGCATTGACTGACACCAGCCAGAAGTCAGGAAGCCTGGAAAGTGTAATTGCATCGCTCCCATTTCACAGAGCAAAGCAGGGAAAGGACAAAGGATGGGTCTGGGCACAAAGAGACAAAGGATATGCCCAAATATTAAGCAAAATATTGTTCAGTCTGCCGTGCTAAAACTGAGTGACCACGTTTGAGTCATTGGCCGTAGGACTGGTAATTTTGACCTTTATTTTGTGAAGCTACAGATTTTATTTCATAAGGCAAAAGTTATACAGTCAATCATTTATGTATGTTCTGTGCTGAACATTTTAAATGCATCTGTAACCATTTTCTTTCATGGGCAAGAAGAGAAATGCAAAGTTGGCGCCATAGGCATTAACTCAGTAGATGTGAGTTGTTTTAAAAATACAGCATAAGTACTAGAATTGGTGAATGCTTTGATTTACATACCAAGAAATGACATGAATAAAAAGAGCTTCTTATATTCAATAGAATTATAACTCCATTAACATAGATGTGGATGCCACTTCCATTTATCTATTAATTATGTGAGAACTAATACATGCAGATAGATACACAATATGACTGCGGCGTTCATATCAGTTACAGCTTCCCAGCTATGGCCCTGAGGAAATAGCAGCCTCCTAGGTCTCCATTCCTTTAAATAGAGATAGGAATAATAAAAGCTACCTTGTAATCTTGGGTCATATGAGAAAAGTACGAAATAAGAATTTATAAATTATAGGGTACTCCACAAATATAGAGTAGCGGTATCTGATTAAGCAGGCAGCTATTAGGTATCCTCTCGTGTCTTGTGTGTGTGTTTTTTTTAAGATCATGTTTAAAAATAAGCAAAGAAACAAAACAGAGAAAGAAATGGGAAGGGCCCTGAAACGCACTCACTGTGTGACGTGGAGAAGACACGTAACTTCTCCTGACCTTCCTTGAACATCCAGTCCTGCTCCTAAGACCAGAAGAGTGTTGGACTGAATTATAAGATCCTCTTTTGGCAGCAGAAAAAGTTCAGCTTGCAGCGTCCTTTAATCCTCTCATCCTCCAAGCACATCTTCCTGCACTTGCCCCGACCAAGCCTGCACGGCTCGCAAACAGCAAACTCCCCTGCGCCAAGAAAGAGCTGCTGACACGGCTTTCCGGGAACTCTAAAAACGGGGGACATGACAAAGGCCACCAGCCAAGGAAGGGTTTGTATGGATGATTATAAAGAATATTTTCAAGAACCAGCCCAGATTTTTCAAAGAGCTCCTGCTTTTTGCAGGATGGAGTTGGGGAGAGTTAGTTCTTAAGGAAGAAATAATCACAATTCCTGCTCCCCAAGTGCTTAGAATCTTGCGTGGAGCAAAAATAAGCCATGGGCAGAAGAAATGACATATATATTACAGAACTATAAAAATACATACCTGACACCCCTGTGAAGTTTGCTGGGTGAAAATGGGAGGGATACCATGAGGTTTTGGAAAGATGCTTGAAGATGGCATTAAGAGACTAAGATTCAATTCTTGTTTGGAGCTCGTACGAGGTCTGCCCGGAATGTGTCCGGCCATTGTTAATATAACAGGAACGGTTACGTGGCGGGACACTTTCTGCACAGACCTTCTTATGTCCTCAGTAAACTCTCACTCTGTTTTCTCACTTGTCTAGTGGACATTCTAGAAGCACCTGACTACATTTTTAGTCTGTTTAGTGGTCAAATGGAATCATTTATGTGAGAATATTTTGGTCATAATAGTACCTACCTCATAGGGGCGTTTTGCAGATGAAATGACGCAATCCCTGTAAAGTTGTTGAATAGAGTGTCTGGTACATAACAGGCACTCAATGACTAGTAGCAACCTGAGTGTTTCTTACTCTGAAATTCTGTCTAAACACTTTTTAATTTTTTTTTTTTACAATTTTTCTTTCAGTTTACAATGTGCTTTCTTTCTGTAAAAGATGACTTCACAAAAAAAGATCTGTGGGCTATTCCTTATGAATAGCTCATCTGTAATCATGATGAGGTTTCACTGAGTCTCTCTGTTATTGGAGCCTTCTTCAACCAACAGCATGCATTTGTTTTTACTGGATTTAGGAGACGAGCTTGTGAGAGATGGGCAGGCATGTTCTCACAACAGTGCCAATTGGCTGGTAAAAGATTAAATCTATGACCTCAGTTTAGTTAGCGTCATGCGCTAATGGGAAGAGCCAGTGGGTACAAATGTCTATGGGCAAATTGCAGTCCAGTACTAAAGATATTTGTCTGTGAAATGGAAAAATCCAAATATGATACTGGGGACAAGAGGAAAAGAAGAAAATAGAGTTAATGAACTGAGACAGTTCTAATTGCACTACTGTCTCTACCCCTCTTTCTCTCTAGAAGTCAGCAATAGCTAACAGGGCCAGAGCTCCTAAAAGAAAGGAAAAATTATATGCAAGGGATTTAACCTACCTCCTGGAAACGAGTAGGGGTAATCCATTCCTGCCTGGCACCCTAAATTCAAAACAACACACATTTTGAAAGTTAAAATCGACACAGGAAAAAAAAAACTGTATAAAACAGTATTCCCAACCCTACATGTGACATGGGATGTCAAGAGATGAGAGATCACAGAGTGGCAATCTGTTTCCCAAGCCAGCACTCCTGGCCACCAGCAAGACCAAATTAACACAAACAAAAGGTAAAGTATCATACGCAGTTTGCTCTTGGAAAATGCCATGGCAGGTCCAATCCCCGTGAGAGGCACCATGGAGGGTGGACCTTTGCTCTCAATTTCAGGGTGGTACTAGAAGATTCTTCAAACTTTATGATCCTCCCCATCAAAATCCCATCAATTTGCATTTACCTGACGGCAATTGAGCCAAAGTGAAGAAAAATGCAAAAACAAAATAAAGCGTCTTCCTGCTCAGAGCCATCTTTGTGGAAGACTCTTTAGAAAGACGTTTGGGATTTCTTTGAGAAAACAAGAGGCTCATTTGTATTTAAAAGTAATGGGATATGCTCTTGGTCAGTGAAGTGAATCAATAAAGGAAGCACAATTATATGCCCCATTTCTCAGGATCAAGGGCTGATATCACAGATGGATGCCCATGAAGCCTTACATTCGGGGGAGTTTAACTGGTGTCGTGAGAACCCCAGGCTGGGAGTCGGGAGACCAGGGGTTATTCACGGGGCTGCCGTAGTCATCCAGGGATGAGGAGCTAATGACTCCATCTCTTCCAGCTTCCATCTTCTGGATGCAAATAAGAAGAAATTCACAAATTCTGCGGCCTCTCAAGGTTGTTGTAAGGATCTATCTAGCATGATTATGATGCAAAAGTGTTTTGAACATGTGGCATGCTTCAGGGGCCTGGTACCCTTAAAAGCTCAATCAATGTGGACTCTTCTTTTCCCAGCTTTCATTTTTGTTGTTCAGAAATACCACAGGGAGAAAGGGAGGGGGAGCAGTCATTTTACAAATTAGCTCTGGATCCCTGTGCCTGTGACAACATCACTTAAGAGAGGAAAGCCGTGATTGCCACATCTTTTCAATTCATTAAGAACATGGGCATCAAAAGTCATATTCACATCACTGCCCCCCCCCAAATAAGTTGCCTATATTTCTGTTCTTCATTCCTAGAATTTAAAACAGAATAATTAGAAAACATTAAGACTACAAAGTCAGAGAGATGGACTTAGCAAGTGTATGACCTTGGATAGGTTGCTTGATTTGTTGAACTTCAGTTTCCTAATCCTTAAAATAAAGATACAAAATGGTACATGCTTCCCAGGGTATTTCATAAGAGTAACCAATACTAAGGAGCATGGCCAGGTTTAGAAATCCAAACTGTCATCCCGATGTTCCTTCTTGGGAACTTTCCAAAATCAGAAAGACGGTACGCTATGGATGGAGTGACACCCACTGAGGTTTGTGGGCTCTACTCAGCAGAGCATGGAAAGTTTCTCATCCCTGACAAGCCTCACTGATCAAGATGTTATTTGTTCTGGAGAAACGTATAAATGTGGGTGTTCATGGCCCTTTCTCACGGACACTGTGCTGCTCTCTCAAGACCCTCCAGTCATGAGGACTTTCATCTTTCTCTCTGCTGTTCTCCTCTTTGTGGCCCCAGGTAACATGTGTATCTTGACAGGGAAGGGGAGCAGAGGTGGTTTCCCAGAGGGAGGGTCGACCTCAGTGAGCGTCCAGGCGTGACCAACCCTGGCATGCAAAGGCACCGTTGATGCAGTGGCCCTGAAGGGGACCATTTGCTGCAGGAGGAGACTTCCACCCTAATGCCTATTCCATAAATCCCTTGCATTTTCCATTATTATCTGGGAAGGGCTGTCACAGGTTTGAAGAAATAAAGGAAGGCCAGGAAGGATGATTTTTGGTGCTTCCCAAAAAACTGGGGGAAAAAAATTAAAAGCAAGGGTAGCAGTCTACGGACCTTTTAAGATATGGTTATGGTAGAGATTAAGAGAAGGAAGGGAGACAAAGAAAGGAAAGAATGGGAGAGAAAAGGAATGGAGCTTAGAGACACCTACGCATTCACCTCGGCGGGCACCAGATGAAACAGTGTAACTTAGACTGACATTCCTTAGTTACATACCATAAAGCTGCGTGCTGTGATAAAAACTACACATAAAATGCCTTTAATTCTCTAAGCCAGTGCCCTTAAGGAAAATTCTTTCCTACCTTCCGTTGAATGGTATTCAGGGCATCTTTTTTGGTTTGGACCGTCCATTTTACATATATTTTGCAGATGCAGAAATTGCACCTCAGATGGGCTGAACAGCTTCTCAGAGTCATACAGACAAGCAAGGGCGAAGCCAGGAGGGGAGGCCAACTCTGCTCTGCCCCAGTGAGAGGCAGTTAAGATGCCCTCCCCATGTCAGAGCTCTCTTCACTTGCTCCTGGGAAACTCCAGTGCCTCCATTAAGGCATAAGACTATACTCATCCAAAGTTCCAGAGAGCTGAAGAAAGGGCTTCTCAGAACCCATGATAAGTCCAAATTTGTGCCAGATGCTAGTGATACATTATTCCGGGAATAATGCTCAGAAATTTCACACCCGCTGTTTTGTGGCGAGCCCGTGTGAATAGATTCTGTGTGAGGATATGAGGCTCTAGGACCTACAGGGAACCTGGCTACATCCACCCCACTGGTGTTGATGTACACACTGGAAACTGACCAGGGGTGTCCTTTTCAGATCACTCATTATGAGTCAACACAAGACAAATTTATTTACTATAAAATTATTTAAGATATTTAAATGAAACCAATATATTAATGCACCATATGCGCACAAACATACACACACACACTGTTTCCACATGGGCATCTGGAATGATCCATTGGAAGCCTGTGTGCACCAACACTCTTTACTTCCTGAGTCTGCCTGGTCATCACTGTGGATTGGATCCAGTACAAGGGTTCTTGTCAGAGTGAGGTCCTGCAGTTCTGGCCCGAGATAGCCTCACAGAATTATTGACAGAAGGGCAGAAAGAACATAGACCGGTGCAGTGGAAGCCAGGATTCACTAAGCTTTGAAACAGTGGGGCATTTGTACTTATGAACTGAGATACTGACCCTGGATAACGATTAGAGCATATGCTGGAACTAAGCCATCTGGTTGTTAAGTTTCACATAGATATGAATTAGGCACCTTTATATTTTGACGTTAAGTGCAATCTCTGTACATCTGACAGCTTCATTATATATACGCAAATTAGGCAACTCTAAAATGGTGATTCTGATGAGATATGTTGTCTATCCTTAATTTGAAGCAGACTGCTCATGTTATTGCTACTGAAGAAGTCCTGAGGCCAGAACTGTGCAAAATGACATTAGAAAAATCTTAAGGAACCATTCCCAGCATACTCCTCCTGCCCACTCCAAAGCACCTGCTGTCTACAGCTGGTGTTTTGATGGAATATGGAGAAGAAATCCTTTCCAGGCAGCTCATTTACTTTCTGTCTGCAATAATAAACATTTTTTTCTTTTTATATATTTATCCAGTCTGAGCCATCACCCCAATCTCAGCTCTTGCTCTGCTCACAGCAAGTAGCGATCTTGGAGAGTCTGTTGCCGAACTCATGGACTCTGGAGGTGTTTGTAGGAACAAGTTGATAAATACCTCTACAGATTTTGATAGTGTGTGTTTCCCAAAGCCCCCACACAGCCTAATCTCAAATGCTGGAAGACAAATCTATTCTTCCAGGCATTTCACCCTGGGTGGAAAAAAAGAAATATCAAATAGGAAATATTTCCCAAGCCATCTCCTCTAACTGCAGGGTATGGCACTGTGACAGCTTGTAAAGAAATCTTCACCAACTCATTACATAACTGGTATCTAGATATGTCTGGAAAGAGAATTAATCCAGGTGGCTCCTTCCCTTGTGTAGCCAAGAATGAATTTTTTGGTGAGAAATGCAAGAAGCTTAATGGGCATTGCACACATTCTTGTCATAAAAATGAAGAACTTGTTGCTCTCTGCCCGAAGTTCCTGAGTTGCTGCGTGCCTCACCAGCCATGTGGGACCGATAATGAAGATGACTAATTTTGAAGATGAGCTTCCCGGAGAAGCATCAATGACCTAGCTTCCTCTTTTTATACTTTGATAAAAATAAATGGCTGTCTTTGATCAGTTTGTCAAATGCTTCATTTGGAGGAGAACGTGACTACCTAATCTTTATAGTCCCTCCACCCTGGCTTATTTTGTATAATTTTAGAGTAAAGAAATTCTTCCAAAGTCGTGATATTTTTCTTAAATAGGGAAGGTAAATCAACAAACCTCTAGCTTGCACACAGGCAGTTGGCCCTAACCAACCTATTGAGATGAGAGAAAAAGAAGAAGAAGGAAGGAAGGAAGAAGGAAAAAAGGAAGGAAGGGAGGAAGGAAGGAAGGAAAAAAGGAAGGAAAGAAGGAAGGAAAATAGGAAGGAAGGAAGAAGAAAGGAAGGAAGGAAGGAAGGGTGGGCCTTCCAGCCACAAGAACTGTGTGAGCAGAGAATTTTTATTGTTTATAAATGACCCAGTGTAAGTAAGGTATTTTGTTATAGAAGCATGAATGAACTAAGACAATTATCTAGTTTAAGTAAGAATTTCCTGTCAGGCTTCTAATGCTTAAGATCCAGTGTAGTTCCCCCCTGGGATGGAAACCTCGCCTTACTTCCATCTTAATTCCTCGAGATCAAGGTATTCAATCCTCTTAGAATCAATAACCCCTTGACAAAGTACTTCTTAATTACACTTTCTGTTTTGAGATAACTGTCGATGCCCATGCAGTTGCAAAAAAAAAAATAATACACAGAGATTCCCAGATCTTTTACTAAATTTTTCTCAATAGCAACATCTTGCAAAACTATAGCGAAAATCACAGCCAGGATATTGACATTGATACAGAGGATTTCCCTCATCACAAGGACTCCTCGTGCTACCCTTTAGAGCCACGCCCACTTCCCTCCCACCTCCACCTCCTTCTTTACGCTGGGACAACTAACTTGTTCTCTATTTCTATAGCTTTGTCCTTCTAGAAATGTCATATAAGTGGAATTATACAGTATATAACCTTTTTGGATTGGCTCTTTCTCCAGTCAGCAGGAGTCTCTTCTGTCCTTCGTAGGCATTCCCCAATAAATTCATTTCCTTTCTACTTCATGTTGCTATCTGCTTCTTGGAGAACCAGAACTGGCACACGTGGTGATCTCTGATTGTCTATCCTGTTCCTGTGTAAGGAGAACCTAAGTGGGAGCTCTGATCGGGACACACTGACCGCTTGCTTTTGCTTAGGATGTGGGAGCAAAGTGGTGTTTCCGGGCTTTGTCTAACCTGTGTTCCAGAACGAGGAGAGCTTATTCTAGAATGTCAACTTTCAAAACTGGACATTTTCGTCTCCTCTAAAATACTTCATAAATTTTCCTTAAAATGAATTATCTGGTGTTTTCCCTAAGGGCAAATCCTGGGAGCCTACGCTCTGTCTGTTTTGCCTGGGGTGGAGGTGGGGATTACATCCAAAGGCGTATGCTCTCTGGAAGGGTAAAGAGTAAGGTCACATGTGATTTGGTGCCATTGTTAGAAATACAGCATTTCAATAAGTCCTCCCCTTTTAGCCTCTCTTCTCACTCTTGTCCCCTTTTTTTTGTTCTGAGCTCCAACCCAGTCTGCTGTTCTGTGGCCAGACATCGCCCCCTTTGATGACTGACGATGCGAACCATGAAGTATTCCCTATTGTCACTTATTGGCATTCTCACCCCACACCCTTTCTGTCCCAGAAAGGTGCTGAGACCCTCGTGCATTCATGACCTCCTCGCATCCCACACCACGCTTCTTTTTGACACTACGTGTTTATTTATTCCTATGTGTTTATTCCAGAGGCATCTTGGGGGGGATGGACTTTAGCCCCACTTACCTGCACCGATATTTTTGACAAGAAGCTCCTGACTGATATCCATCTGGAGCAATTTCATACCAGTTTAACTGAAACAGAACGGAAAGTCCTTTCACCAGAATCAGAGAATGTCGAGGCTGAAGGGTATCTCAGAGATCATCTGATCCAATTCTTGTTGGACTTCCCACACGACACTCACGCTCCCTGCCCTGAACTCTGCTGAACTCAAACTTCTAATGCCCCCACGCTGTCCCCTCCCCCTGTGTCTTGGTGCTCCAGGCAACGCCGGCCCTTGATAAGCTTCAGTAATCAGGAGCGGCACTGCCCATAAAAACAACTGCCCTGTCCTGCCCAGGGGTGATTCCCTCTGACCTGCCCCTGCTCAGTCCAGCAGCCCTCGCGCCATGAGGATCCCTGGGCTGCTCTTAGCCATTTCTCTTCTGCTCTCCCAAGATCCTCCAGGTAAAAAGAGGCTCTCAGCTGGAAATATACACCGTGGCAGAGGATGAGAGGTGGGGAGAAAAACTTGATTTAGAAAAAAAAAAATCTTGAAGGATTCAGCGACCTTCTTCAATCCCGGCCTTTACCGCTTTGTCTTCATTGGATCCATTAGTAAAATGCAGTGGCAGTCCTCACACACACCTCCCAGCTGTGAGGCTTACGGCTCTAGGGAGGAAGACAAAGGCAGAAATCAGGGTTCTTAGATGTCACTGATCCCCGGCTGCCCATGGTGGCAGTTCCTCTCGGACTCCTTAGCGATGGGGACCCACTAGCCATACTTACTCCACTGCAGGGCAGCTGCAGGTATTCTTCGTCGATTTTGTGGAACGAGGTGGCTTCTCCCATCTGCCTCCTTCTGAACAGCTTTGCTCTGCACGGAAAGGGGGCCTACCCATCCTTCTAAATTTTACAACTTTTCATATCAGGTCAGAGGATTAGGATCAAGAGGAATGCAGTGAATTTAGTAGGCAAAACCATAATTTATTAACAACACGACTAGCAGGTGTCTTTAGAGTCTGCTAAGGAAATTTCAGTTAGACTGAGATGTCAGCAATCTTCTGACTCCGATGTTAATCTGTGTACCAAGAAGTTCTAGAATAAGCTCTCCTCGTTCTGGAACACAGGTTAGACAAAGCCCGGAAACACCACTTTGCTCCCACATCCTAATCAAAACCAAGTTTTATAATATTAGCTAAGGAATGGATATGAGAGATCATCTAACCTAAGTCCCTCCTTTTAAAAGCTGAGCCAATAGTATAGTGAATGGAAGCAATTTTCTCCAAGTTGCTCAACACATCTAGCGGTGCCGGGACCAAACCAATTGTTAGGATTCATAGAGCCCATCCAATCCTCTCTCCCTAGCTGCTCCCTGAGTTTTCCAAGGCTCTGAAGAAGCCCAGAAGCCCTGAGTGCATCCTTCCCCTCTTCCCGACGGGGTCTCTGCAGTGATTCACATGGGTTAATCATTCTTCTCAGAGGGTATGTGTTTAGCTTACTCCTTCCTTGTCCTGTCTTCCTGGGTCATTTCTCATGGATGCTTCTATAAAATTTTGCTATCAGCATATTCTAGGTTTGTCAAAATATGATAATTATTTATCAAAAGACAGGTTTCCCTCAACCTATGATCACAAGACAAAGAACCTGTCAAGATAGAAGGCCTGAGTCGGGTGCCCCAGCAGGGCCAGGGAGTGACGTGCAGAGATGGGAGTCGTCCCCTGCACTGTGCTGCGGGGGGCCAGGTCAGACTGGCCTCTGCAGTGTGGTCTAAGGAAAGGCCTTAGCAGGAAGATGATCTGGGACAGAGGTCCCCAAAATTTTTGGCACCAAGGACTGGTTTCATGGAAGACAATTGTTCTGTAGGGGGATGGTTTCAGGATGATTGAAGCAAATTGTACTTATTGTGCAGTCAAACCTCTCTGCTAATAATAATCTGTATTTGCAGCCACTCCCCAGTGCTAGCATCACCACCTCAGCTCCACCTCAGATCATCAGGCGTTAGATTCTCACAAGGAGCACAACCTAGATCCCTCCATGCACAGTTTACAGTAGGGTTCATATTCCTATGAGAATCTAATGCCCCTGCTGATCTTACGGTGATGTGAGTGATGGGGAGTGGCTGTAAATACAGAGGAAGCTTTGCTCACTCACCTACTACTCACCTGCTGTGTGGCCCAGAGCTGGGGGGAGGGGGACCACAGATCTGGGAGAAAGTAGCAGGGAGAGGTGGGTGAGGTCAAGGTAGCTTTGGAGCTCTGGTAGTGGGCTTGGTTGGATTTAATCAAAAAGTAATGGTCAGTATTGTAGGGATTTTAAAAAAGAGGTGTGTATGGACTAATTTTTATTTAAAGAAAGAAAACCATGCTGGTTGGGAACCAGAGGGCCATGTAGGAAAGTGGAGGAGAGTCGGGGTGTTGGGAAGAGCTGGGCCGCCCGGCTCAGGGTTCTCTGCCTCTCCCATGAAGAAACCTGCTGCCAGTCCCGCCTTTCCGTGCTGGGCCACAGTTAACCGTGGTGACTCACCCTGTTGTCTAGTGAGAAGTGAATTTGAAGTGGACAGAATATGCGGCTATGGGACTGCTCGCTGCCGGAGGAAATGTCACAGCCAGGAATACAGAATTGGAAGGTGTCCCAGCACCTCTGCCTGCTGTTTGAAAAAGTGGAGCAGCAGCTTACTGCAGAGCACGAAACACTGAGACGCAGCTGTGCTTAGAGCACGACCTCTGTGCCCTCTCTTCCCAAGGCCTTGCGACCAGGGCGTACCCCGTGCAACCAGGAATCCAGTCGTCAGACGAGGTCTGCGGAGCTTCCACTCAACGCAAAGCAACGTAGGGGTCGAGGCAGAGCACAGCCCACAGCCTTCGGGGGGTTGCAGATAAGGGAAGACGGCAACACAGGTCAGGCGTGATTTCCAACACCTTAAAAACTGAACAAAAAAAATTTATGTACATCTAACCGGCAATAAACCTAAGTAAAACGTCATTTGTTTTGGCTTGAATGATATCAATTTATCTTAATAATCCTGGTTTTCTTTTCTGATCAGAAGTTCTGCTCCGCAGTTACATATGTCTTTTGTTAATTAAAATGGAAAATAAATCCATGTTAAGTGCACCTTGTTTGGAATACAAGGTCTATATTTCAAAACATAGACGTGGGAGGAGGAAAACAAAAGAGATGAGGTGTGATGACAAGGTTGGGGACTCCCCCGTGACTTAAGGGGTTGACCACGTGGGTGTCTGTGTGGCGTCCCGCCCAGCAGAGGGCAGAAGAGAGCAGCCCTGCGCGAGGCAGTGCTGGGGGGCGACATCCAGGCTCCTTACCCTGGAAACCGCTAAAGGAAGGGGAGTAATGAAACATTTGACCTGCCTGTCCCGGCCATGTCACGTTTCAGGGTCACTAAATGGTTTATGAGGAAAAGCTTCTCTCTACAAAAGTAACCCAGGTAACAAATGAGGAGTATCACCATTTTGTAGACACACAGGGAAATAGTGATGTAGCCAATGAATGTTAGTAGCTCTAAAATAAGCAAGAAAGGCCACCTGCAGTGCCATGTAGGGGCTGCCAGGCGTGGTCCAGCAGCATCCTCACCTTCGGACTGTGCCCTGTGTGCCAACAACAGCATCATGAACCTTCGTGTAGCTCCCACCTGAATTCCACGTGTAGTTAATCTCGTTTCATCCCTTGAGAATCTCCTTCCTCCTAGATTATTGCAAAGAATAATAACTTATTTCGGGGATGCCCATCTGAGAATACTTTGGAATGTATAACTCAGAGAAAAGGACTGGTTTTAAAAATATTACCAAGATACTATTGTCATCCCTGGAAAAAAGTCAACGCTAGATCCTTAATATAATGTAATAGCCAATCAGTGTTCAAATGAGGCTGATTATTTCACAAGTGCTAGAATCAGAGCCCTAAGAGGTCCACACACTGCATTTGTTTGTCTCCAAGACCTGTTGCATAGGTGGTGTCGTCTCCTCGCTATCCCAACTCTGAAACACTGAGCCAAAAATGGAGTGCAAACCTGGGCCAGCCTCTAGAAGTCAGCACTGCAATCACAGGGATGGGAGGAAGCTGTTAAACACCCCCCAAGGATGCAACACTCCAAATGCGGAGCACAGAATGTGCTATAGGGCCACGTAGCACTTGCTGTCTTGTTTCTTATGCTGTGTTGGCACCCTTCATTATTCTTCATCTTTTACAAAGTCCTGTCAATACATACTTTCCTTTGGTCCTCACGATAAGCTCTTGAATGATGCAGAGTAACCGCATCATCCTCACCTTTTAGGTGTGGAGGTTAAGGCTGAGAGGGACCAGGGGCTTTCCTAACATCGTCCAGGACCTTAGGCAACCCCACAGTCAGGTGCAAATCAGAGCCCACATGGCACGGCACGATCAAATGCGGGGAGCCTGGGGTCCCAGCCCTACCCGCAGCCAGTAGCCTTGCGAAGGTTACTTAACTGGTTTGTGCCTTGATTTTCCCTTCTGCAATATGGCCACTTTACTAAACAATACTTACAAGCACAGACTCAACTTCTAGCCCCACATTAAAATTATTTTTTGTCTCTGTTTTAAATTTCAATTTGATACGTTGCCGAGAGAGAGAGGCCATCTTGTACTTCCCTATATAACAAAGAGCAGAGCAAGGATTCCTCCAGGCTTTAATCAGCGCCCCCAGCAGCTGGAGGGGTAACAACATGCAGAAAGGAAAACTACCTCATTGTCAGGTAGAATTGGGATGGCCTTGTAGCCTGGCTTTCCCAGAAGAGCCATGAGTTTTGCTTGCTGTCCCGATGTTCCATCCTTTCATTTTCTAAAGGGGCTGGACTCTAAAACAGCACTTCCCTGATGACAATTCACAGTCATATTAATGAACTGCTACCCTCAGCACTAAAGGGAATTACAAAGTTAGACTATTTTAATATCATAGCTTAATATTAAAAGAACAAAGGTATATTTTTCTATTTTGTTGCTTCCAGAATTGGCAGGAAATATTAATAGTTAATGCTTTTTAGCACTGATAGTTGATGTACTACATTACACAATCAGAAATTCAATAACAGTTGCTACTTATCTTCTTTCTCCGAAGGACGGCTACAGATCTGAAGGCCGCAGTTCCCAATGGAAGATCAGTAACCCTTTGAAATTAGCCTGATGAAAATCAACAGAAAGAAGGATTATTTGGACGTTTTTAATTTTATAATTTATGCATTTTTTAATATGTGAACTTGAGAGAGACAGAGACCTAGGTAGACATAGACAAGAGACACAGAGAAATTGAAGATTAGCCAAGCAAATGTCTGGGTGAGCAGATCCACCACCCAGGCCCTTATTGGAAAATGCAAATTTGCAGGGGGTGAGATTTTCAATGCTTTCTTGCCTCCCAAGTGATATCCCATTAAATCCCAGAAAACATGAATGTGAGGAAAGAAACCATACGGCAGCCAAGTCTGGGCTCAGGAGTTGCTGTAGAATCAGCCTTGAACTCTTCTACTACATTGCCAGTGACCCAAAGAAAGTTACCCTGGAGGAGACTCACAGAAGAGTAAAGCAGAGATTCCTATGTGGATTTTTTTCTACTTAAATTTTAGGCTGTAATATGTTAACAAATCACAAGGACTGCTAGGACTCATTTACATCGGCACAGATGCCCCTCTAGGAAAAAGAAGGTGAGAGGCCAGGCGAGGTGGCTCATGCCTGTAATCCTAGCACTCAGGGAGGCCGAGGCAGGAGGATTGTTTGAGCTCTGTTGTTTGAGACCAGCCTGAGCAAGAGCGAGACCCTGTCTCTACAAAAAATAGAAAAATTAGCTGGTCATGGTGGTGTGCACCTGTACTCCCAGCTACTGGGGAGGCCGAGGCAGGAGGATTGCTTGAGCCCAGGAGTTTGAGGTTGCAATGAGCTATGACGACGCCACTGCACTCTAGCCCAGGTGACAGGGTGAGACTCCTGAGTCTTCCCAGTGTGACAAAGTCAAAGACGGATGTGGACTCAGGAGCGGCAGACCTTGGGAGGCAGTGGAGCTACTTTTGTGGCTGAATCCAAGAGAAAAAATAATCACCTTAGGAGGACTGGGAAGGAGTTGAAATGCTTTGCAGTTATGAGAAATTAAGCAAAAAAGAATAACAGCAGCAGGGAGAAAACATACCATTCCTGTGAAAAATTATATTTCTTCTTATGTCCGTGACTACCAAGAGTTCCCACTCTTTTCCAAAGGAATTTTCTTCCTTTCCCTTTAACTCTGAGTGTCTCTTTATTTGACCTGCAGTCCGTCCATTACTGTAGCGCGTGCAGCCGGGGCCAGATCTTCAGTCTTGAACTCACACGTACGCACACGTTGCTTTTTCACCCATCCTTGGCTTCTTCTTCTTAAGACAGTGGCTGGGTCTCTAAGATGTTTCTCAGTTCTAAAATTTTATGATTATTGTGTCAGCATTCACAGCCTCTACAGATTTATTTAAAATGATAACAACGTAGGTTTTAAGAGTTTTATTACCCAAAAAAGGTATTTATTCCTCAGAACCCATGTAAGAAGATTTCCAGTGTTCTTTTACATACTTTCTTAAGAGTGCTCTTAGGATGGCTGAAGGCATTACAGATCAAATTGCCTTCTGAAGACACAATTCATTTTGTGATTCCTTGCATGAAAAAAAAACAAACAAACACCGAGTAATATTTTTGTGCAGTTCTCTAAGCCAATCCCTTTATCACTATCCAAAAGCAGTTTTCTCTCATGTCATGCAATTCTTCCCCACTTCTTTTCCAAAGAGGGCTTTAATATCTGTGTCTGTCTTTTCCATACATCAAGTTCTTTTCCCTGGAGGGGGATCTGTGCCGATGTAAATGTCCTAGCAGTCCTGGCGGATTTGTGAGCATATTACAACCTAAATTTCAAGAATAAGAAAATCTACATAAGAATCTTTGCTTCGCTCTTCTGTGAGCCTCATCCACAGAAAGTTTCACTGGGGCATTTGAAAATGCAGTAGGAGAATCCACATTTGATACTACAGAATACCTCTGAGTCCAAACTGGGCTCCAATATGGTTTCCATTCTAACATTTATATTTTCCAAGATTTAACAGGATGCCACTTAGGAGACAAGAAAAAGGATGTTCTGGTGTTGAAAATATCTCTCTCTCTCTCTCTCTCTCACACACACACACACACTTTTGCATTTTCCCATAAAATCCTTCAGGAATGTGGATTGCAGATCATCTCTTCTGGCAATGGAGTCTCTTTCATTTTACTTTAGTTCACCTATTTGCTTTAAATGAATCAAGATCCCACATACTAAGCAGCTTAAAAAAATATTTTTTATAAGTTGCATGGACAAAAAAAAAAGAGTTTGACCCAACAATTAGCATATTCTGTAATGGGTTCGGCCATTGCCTTCCGCCTCCCTTCAGGATAGATGTGGCTTTTAGCAGGCCACAAGAAAAGACAGGAATGACAGGAAATGACAGTTTCTGAAACCAGGTCCTACCTGGGAGGTTTGATGACTTTTTTGCACTGAAATAAGCATGTTCAGCAGACAGAATAGAAGCGCTATGGGCAGCTTTGCTTAAGTCATTGTTTAATGAATCCCGGGCTACTGAGAAGCGCTTGAGGAAACTGGTGATTTTATGAAAATGACTCATTTGTTCTGCTTCTCCAGACCTTTCATCTCCCTGCTACTCTTCTTTCTCTCCCCCTGTTCTTTCTTAATCGCCAAACCCACCTAAGGCATCCAGGCATGTTATTACCCTTCTGAGAAGTACGGCTGGAGCGTCTGTCCCTGCAGCAGTGGGACGCTACGGCCCTGATGTGTCCCCTGAGTATGAGCCGTCATTGGAACGCGGCTCCGCCCACGCCCCAGGCCCACACTCCGGCCCAGCCTAAAGGAGCCCTGGGCCTGCCCACCCCGCGCCCTTCCCGCCGCGGTGCCGCAGCCGACATGAAGCAGCCATCTCTCCCTCCCTTTGCCAGCCTTCTCCTTGTGGCCCTGCTGTTTCCAGGTAAAAGAGAAAGGTGGCCTGGGCCTGGGTGCCAGGACCCCTCTGCAGTGGGCGTTTTGGGGATGGGGGTCCAGGCTGGGCAGGGAGAGAGGACGTCGGGCAGCACCTTGGGCAGGAGCCTCTGAGCTGGGTTTGTAAATGCCCCTGTGACTATGCTGATGGCACTGGCCTCCCCACGGAGAGGGGTCCCTGCCCCACTCCATTTCCTTATCCTTTTAACTGTCCCCTTCCCCTTCCAGAGAAGGACACTAGCTTTTAGGGGAGTTCAAGAAATGCTCAGCTTGGCTCTGCTGAGGGACCCAGGCTCCCTGCTGACCGCACACGCGTGTCACGCGCCACGCACCTGCTCGCTCCACACACGCGAGTGGCACTGTCCCCGCCCGCTCCCCGTCCCGTCGCCCGCGTGCGCTCAGCCCTGGGAGCGCAGGGGCCGCGTCCTCGCGGGTCACGCAGAGCTCCGAACTCGCCGTGCTGGCGTTTGTGCTTCGACAGGGCCGTCCGGAGCCCGCTATGTTAACCCCTCGGGCACTGCGGGGCCCAGAGAACTCGCGGAAGGGTCGCCTGGTCCCTCGTCACGCCGCCAAGTAAAACGCTACGTCTTACCGCCGCGTACCCCGCCTTACGAGGGTAAGTCGGTCACTGAAGCGTGTGACAAGTTCATCCCCGGGGAGATGCGGAGGGAAGGAGTCCAGGGAAGGAGGCTGGGCCGAGAGGCAGCTTCCCCGAGGCCGTGTCTGTAAGCCCTGACCTCGCCCCAACGCGGCAGCTGGGGGGACCCGCCAGGCCGCAGCCCCCGCTCCCTGGGCCCTGGGGCTCACTCGCTCCACGGCAAGTCACTGAACACCTTCCAACTGCGGCTGCCAAATGAGGGTCCAGGAACGCTCCCCGGAGATGCCGGCAGAGAACAGGCCGTGCTGTCAGTCTGCCTGGGCAGGGAGGAGCACAGGGGAGGACAAAGGACAACGAGCCCACGGACGCTCTTCCGGGCTTTGCTGAACGGGGCCAGGCTCCCGGTCTGCCCCAAACCCTGCCCAGGGCCGGCTTCCTACCCACAGGGCTGGAGGAGATGCAGTTTCCAAGATGCGTCCTTAATCCCAAACTCATTGCTGACCCTGAAATAGGAGGGACCGGGTCAGAAGCTCGGTGGCAAGTGCCCGGAGGACGAGAGGGTGCTGGCACATAGCAGATGAAGTCCCAGCAGTGTGGCTTCCTGCAGCGGCCCATCCAATATCCCATCCCTGCGCAATGGGCCTCGTCACAGAGGACTCACTCGTCTCGTCCTCCGCCCAAGGGAAGGGGAAAGAAAAAGCCATTATTGCCCCACAGACAGGAACAGGCCCAGCACCGGGCAAGAGCCATTTGGTCTAACAGCACTTCTATGAGACAGGACTGTAATTCCCATTTGGTTAGAAGAGACTTAGAAGGAGCTGAGCTATATATCTGGTGTGGATGTTACAGTTTAGAACTAGATAATCTGTCGCAGGATTAGTTAAAAAAAAACCCAAAACTTAAAACTCTGAGCTACAGAAAGCCGTTTCCTATCCATTGCCATCCTACCATATTCCTAAGGGCTAAAGTGACCACTGTTTGATTCTTTTTTTTTTTTTTTTTGTAGTTTTCATTGTGTTGGCTTTTGTTGTTTTTTAAATTTACTGTTTGATTCTTGAGCTCGTTTTAAGAGGCTAATGTTGGGTATTTCTTCATACAGAACCTGAACCAAATTTCTATGTTGTCAACTGCAAGAGAAGTGAAGGCTACTGTCAAGAATTTTGTAACTATATGGAAACGCAAGTAGGCTACTGCTCTAAAAAGAAAGATGCCTGCTGTTTACGTAGGAGCTGACGTTGCTGACGTAGAAGCCCAAGCTCAACCACCTGCCTGTTCTCCTAGGCCACGACTCTGTCAGTCCCGGATTTCTGAGAAGTATCTGAGCAGGGAGGAGCTGAAGTTACCGTTCGTGCCAGACAGTCTAAACATTTTATGGTGGCAAAATAAATGACAAAAATGCTACACGCGATCTTACACAAAGTGACTTAGCTTAGCTTATGCTGGTAGATGTGTATGTAATAAAATGTCACAGGAAAGCATTCAAATAATTTGTTCTTTTATTTAACAAATATTTCTTGAAAACCTACTTTTGTTCTAGGCATGAGAAATGAAGCCAATTAGAAACGTGAATCATATATGTGGGGAGACAAGTATCTAAACAAATAAAAACAATAAATGCTACATACCATATCCACGTGGATATACCCTAGGCAAGGTGTGCAGCAGATAAACAAAAGATAATTTACAAAGAGTTCCTGGGGAGATTTGAGAAGGGTTTTGGAGGTTGAGTAGGGATTTATTAAGTTGAGAGAGAGAGAGAGGCAGAGGTTTCCAAACAGAGGGTACAGTTTCTAGGAAGGCCTGGAGACATGAAAGTATGGTTTGCTAAGTTAATAGGGGGAAGTTCAGCATAACAGCAAACGAGAGGTTAATTAGTAGTAGCAGATGTGACTGGTAGAAGCAAAACCGTGTGAAAGTCTCAAAGCACGCAGGCACACTCACTCCAGGCTGATGCCCAGGGACAAGGAAGTTCTGATGAAACTAGCACTTACATACGGAAACCAGAACCCCTGACAATTATCTCACCTCTTTGTAAAGCAATCTGTCCATATACCCGCAAGACAAAAAACACTTGTTCTCGTTGTCTCAGTTCTGCGTCCCAGAAATTATCCTCAGGAAATATAACAATAATATGTCCATAAACTTTTTGGGAAAAAAAATCTAAATGTTCAAAACAGAGCAATATCTTAGCAAACTATGATACATGGACTTAAAGGGATATTATATATTTCTTAAGTATAATAAATATAAAAGCAAAGAAAAACCATTAAAATGGACATGATAAAATATTCAAGGTAGTTTTCTCTCCTAAAAATTACAGCATTCCAATGTTCCTAAATTTGACATAAAACTAATTATGAAAAATATGTCCAAAACCGATAAAGTTTCCAATGTTAAGATTAGCAGTGATTTTAAATTATTTTTATCTTTAAAATCACCCTGTCAAGTTATTGCATTACTCTTAAATTTTAAATATACATTTTTAAACACAAAAATAATATGCCCAAGGCTAAATATATAGACATCCTTTGATCACAGGCAAAGACATTTTGTAGTAAACTTAAGTTGCACCAAGGGAAGTCCTAAATTTAACATAAGAAAGGACTTCCCTGCACGAAGATGATAAAGTGTTAAAGCGTATTACCTAGGGAGAATTTGGAGGCTACTCTGAGATTTTTTTCTACCATTCTGTGGTAATTTTTGCAGTTCTGCTTGGAGACAAGAGAATGAATGTAATGTCTTCTCCAGGTCGGTTCTGAGCCAGCAATTCCCTTAGTTACACTTTGTTGTTGTTCTTTTCACAGAAGCTGTTCAGTGCGAGACCCTAAGCAACCAGGGGCTCTGTGGACACCAGCTGTGCCCTGAGTCGCTCTGGGCCACCCCGGAGGGAATCACACACCTGGCTGCTCCGAGTTCTGCTCTGCACGCCCACCTGCCACACACCCTGTCCTTCCCGCCCACTGCACCTCCCGTGGGCTTGATCCCTCTGACTCAGCCAGGGAGTCTGCTGGGGGGATGGGGTGGGCAGGCTCAGTCAATGCCGTCCCCATTTGGCTTCCTGTGACTTCAGTGATGGCCACACCTAATCTCTTCTTCCTGTCCCCAAGTGTGGTGGTCACCACAACCCTGCAGGCGTGGCCTGCTCTGACCTGGCTCAATCTTGTCTCTCGGGTCACGGGAAATGACCCTCCTGCACCCAGGGAATCTCCCTGAGAAATAAGAACAAAAATAGAAGTTAGTGTGTCTTAATGAACAGAGACTGAATTAAAACAGAGTCTGCCTTTTTCTCTATAAACCAAAATAATTCTCTGGAGCAAGATGAGTAACATTAGCATTGCCTCTGGGGGACAGCACGGGTGGGAACCCACCCCGGCTGCAGGGAACAATGTGCAGCCCCGATACAAGGCAGAGGGGCTCCCCTGGAGGGGTCTGACTAAATGGCTCCGTTAGGTCTAAATGCTTCTGTGTGTGCTGGGCTGAAGCATCCGGCCAGTCCTCTAGAGCCGTTAGGACACCAGAAAAGCCTTCCAGAGAATCTGTTCTCTCTCTTCCATCTGCTTCCCAAATCCCTTGTCTTTTAGCTGCAGCCCTCCCCCTCCTCTGAGCTCTGAAACCCCTTAGTGAATTCTAGTCATCCCCTCCCACCTGCCTGCCCAAGGTGCTGCAATGTGCCAGTTACTTGCGGACTCTGCTCTGATGGCCCCTCCCTATGGGGACGAGCCCCACGTGCCCGCTCTCAGGGGTCTCCGTGCTGCGCTGGTGAAGCATGTCCCACCTGTGGCCCCGGGGGCTCCCTGCCACCCCCTCGAGGGGGGAAACTTTGTCAAATGAGAGGAGAATCTGCCCTCTTCCCCCACAGTAGACAATATCTTGGCTTTCAATGAACACATAGATTTGTTCTGCCAAATTTTTAGAATAATATAATATGTTGTATTTGGTTTTATTTCACTCAGCATAATTTTGCGGGGTTCATCCATGTTGCTGTATGCATCTATAGTTGTCATTTTTCTGTTTTTGTTGCTTTGTGGAAATACACTACTTGTTTTACTACTGTCGTGATAACGCTGTCTGCACTGTGTTCTGTTGCCTGCAGTGAATGACGCTACATGGAACACTCTTGTGCACGTCCCTGGGTGCACAGGGGCCCCAGTTTCTGCAGGGTAACCTCCTGGGAGCCATTTGCCTGATTGTCGCCTGTTCATCTGCTCAACTGTGGTGGCCGCTGCCCAACCGAAAACGCCCCGCAGGTAGGGAGCACGTCTCACAACTGCATCGCCGTCACCCAGGGCAGTTCCCGGCTACGCGGCCGCCCCTCGATGCCGGTTCTCTTTCCTCCTCAACCTCCATATAGCCATCGAGTCACTGGTCCACCTCTGCTTCTCGAGACACCAAGAAGCCTGTCTATTTTTAGGCAGAAAGGGAAGAGTAGTCAGTACCTTCTGCCCACAGCCTTACTCAGTAGAGCAGATAAATATGCTCATTTCTGAGCAGTGTTCTCAAAAACCTATAAAGGTCCCATTTTATGCCTTTTCCGCCCCACTTCATTGCATCGCTCGTCAGACCCTGTGCAGGACAGGGAGGACCGAGGGGACCTGCAAGGATGAAGGTCCTCTTTCTTTTTGCTGTTCTCGTCTGTGTGTTCCAAACCAACTCAGGTAAACGTCTCTTGATCGGCCCTGGGAGGGTGGGGCAGGAATCCCGCTCACGTGCGAGTCGGTGCGTGGACAGGGCGCAGCTGTGTCTGTGTGTTGTAAGTGGGTGCAGGTGGCCTCGCTGGGGCTCAGCCCTGGGCCATTTCGATCTTCCCCATGAAGAGCTCACAAAAGCTACAGGAGAGTTGTGAGAGTCGTAACATAAGTCAAAGGGGCGTCTTTGTTGCAAACCAGAAGTATTCGCTGCAATCTGCAGTCTGGGAAAGGTCCCCAGAAGGAAGTTACAGTCACACGAGTGTCAGAGCTGGATGGGAATCAGAGATCTTCCACAGCAGCCCACACTCCACCAGGGGAAAACCGCAGCCCAGAGAAAGTGCTAATTCACTGCTAGGCAATGGATAGTTATGGTCACAGTAGATCTCCACACTTTAAATATTTTCCCACCTTGCACAGATAACCCATTTCACAGATGAGAAAACTGAGGCATAACCAGTTAAATTATCCAAGGAGAGAAACTGAGTTATTCGAAGAAGTAAGGCTAGAATCCAGATCTCCAAACTTCTAGGCTGGTGGCTCCTTGATCTTTACTAAAGCAAAGGCAGACCCACCTGTTCATTTAGCCGACCCTGCTGAGCCGTGGCAGGGATGAAATGACACAGGATAATAGCGTGGGCCCCTTTTGGAGCTGGGCTATTGTGCAAGGCTGTTTTTATAATCATGCAAGACCAACACTGTGTTATTTTTGAAGTTGCGATACGTGGCATTTGCAGACCTGGCATAAGTAAGACCTTTCTTTCAAGCATCTCATGTGCAAAGTGCTTTCCTTATGGGAACTTCAGGTGGTTCTGGTCATATCTGATTCACAAGCACACGCGTCCCGGTGGGGAGAGGGCTTTTATTGTCTCCTTTTAATTGTAGGGCATAAAATTAAAGATCGGGCCATAAGCTGAGAATCAGAGCTATTTCCAATTTTCCTAGAGACCAAGACCCGTCCCTGTCATTCCACTTTGGTTTCCAAAACTCCCACTGCTTTCCCTCAACGCACAGGGCCCGCACGGCCAGGTGATCTCCTGTGCAGCACGCCAGGGGTCCTCCTGGCAATGTTGTGACATAGAAATGATTGTTTGTATTTTAAAGCTAAGAAACTAAAGCTCGGTTAAGTTGGGACTTGTCCAGAGATATTTAGCTTTGTAAGAAGATAATAAACATTTGGAGTCTGGCTGTAGGCTGGGGTCGTTCTTTATTTTCTGCACTCTGTGAATTAATGATCAACTCTGTTCTGTTGTATCCGTAGGGGACATTCCACCTGGAATTAGAAATACTATCTGCCTTATGCAACACGGGACCTGCAGGCTTTTTTTCTGCCATTCTGGTGAGAAAAAGGGTGACATTTGCTCCGATCCTTGGAATAGGTGTTGCATACCAAATAAAGAGGAAGGACAAAAGGAGACACCAGAGAAGGCTGACTGACGTGGGATCTAAAACGTAAGCTCCTGGAAGGCGAGATGTGAAGTATTCCAAGGGCTGGCTTAAGGAAACGGCTGGCTTGTCGACGGTGCTCAATAAATGTTTGTTGAATGAATCTAGCACCAAAGGTGAAGGTCTGATGAAAGAATTTTCTTAAAAGCTTCCCTTCCTTGCCATTTTCTGGTTTTCTCTTTTTTAAGGCTTCCCAGAATTTTGTAATATTCCACTTTCTTTTCCTATTCCAGGGAGTATCTCTTACCTATCCAGAGATGGTGACAGACCAGAAACTGAGCTATAAACTTAGTTTCAGAGGGACAGAAGTGCAACCGATCTGCGAGTCTCTTTTTCATCTAGTGACATCTTGTCACACCCGGCACTCACCTTCTGCTGCTTATTGACCCAGACTGTGACGATCCTTATCCCTTTTCCATAGCCTCCTCAAGGAATAACACCAACAGGTCGCATTTTGATAGGATTGTATTCTTATCAAACATTTGCTCTTAGATTATCTCAGCTGATTAATAACACAGTCTTAGGGAGTGTGTAATAAGGTGTGAACGGGTCTGTTTGGGGGATGGAAGGGAAATGAAAATCATAAGGTTAAGCACATAATTCCTACGTGGGATCCTGGCACACCTAATCAATCGAGGGTTCACTCTTCCATGTTACTTCTAAAGAGCATATTTCTGAGCAACTGAAGCAAGGTAGGGAGGGCCCTTGGTACGTGAAGATTCCTTAGTGCTCAACACCCTTTGCTCCTTACTTTTCTCGGGATCTTGCTCGAGTTTGTTGAGCCAGTCATTCCAAGCATAACGAATATTAATTACAAATAAGGAATGTAAAAAAATAATAAAAGTAAATGTGCCGACATACAAGAGATCCTGTGCCAAGCTATTTCTAGACTGACGGCTTGATGAGATACTTTGTTTTCGTATTCCTGTTGACTGCCTGAATCCAGTTTGCTCATGAATAAGCTGATAACAGTCACCCAGGATATGCACATCTGGGTTCGCTGTCTTCTATTCCCGGCTGAGGTTGCAGTGAATATTTGGTATGACGCCTTTGGCCTCTCCCCAGCCTCTTCTAAACCCACTCTAGTTTTTTTATTTTCTAGATATAATCAGACAGACCCCTGGGATAGCACAGAGGGGACCTCTCTTCAGCACAGGCATGGCTGTAGAGCCCGCTCTCGTGCCCCCAGGGGTAGAGGCCTGCTCCAAACCCGGCTGGAGTAGGGTGGGCGGAGGTTCTCAGCGGGAGTGCCACCACTCCAGCCACAGATCTGTCCACCAGGGGCAGAAAATAACAGGAAGGGGTGGCCGTGCCCAAAGCACAGGGGGCCACAGGCTGCTTCCCTCTCCTCGGAGCAGGAGCCACTGGCAGCGGCCTCTCCCCCTGGCCTCCCGCTCCTCAGAAATCATCTCAGAGAGCCCGTGCGCGGAAGCAGCGCTGCACCTGAGTCCGCCAGGTGAGGCGGGGGCGGAGCCTGTCCAGGCCCTTGTCACGTGAGCATCTCTTAAGGAACCCGTGGCAGAGCCCAGGACTGCCAGCAGGGCATTTTCACAGGGCCTTAAGCTGGGTTGTTTAACATCTTTAAGGTGGAAACTGGGTCTGGCATGGCCTCCATTGTGAGAAACGTTATCTTCCTCTAATGTGAAATTTCTCTGAAATGCTATTTATTTTTCAAAGCCTGAAACTCCCTCGACCGAGCGGGCCGCCCGTCGATACCAACGCTGACCACGAGAGGGCGCGCCGCCACCGCCAATGCCCGCGGCTGGCTCCGGCCACCCGGTGGGAAGCCGGTTAGGAGCCGGTTGCAAGCGGGTTGGAAGCGGGTTGGAAGCCGGTCCAAGTGGCCAAGGAAAGTGGCCGCTGGTGCCAGAGCCGAGCCTGAATTACCACTTCTGGCCTGGATTCCTCGGCACTGACACGCTGTCCCATCCCTTCCTGCCCTGCACAGAGTAACCATTCACTATAGGTTTGTGGAAACGAATTGAATTCAGTTCAGACTGAACTGATGAGGACGTTTATTAAAGCGTCACCGTGCATCCCTCATGTGAGAGCAGGGCCGGGCCAGCAGCCCAGACAGAGCCTTTGAAGTGTTCCTCTTGGGGGACCACAGCCCACGTGCTTTAAAGATAATGCTGCAGTAGCTCAAAATATTAAAATTCCTCCATTGGAATTGCCTTCAGAACCGCCTCCCTGTAACACAAATAATGTCCTTTTCTTGGAAGGAGCCTGGTTTACCATGATCATGTACTGTCACCCGAGGACACGGAGACCCCGGACACTCAGAGCCCCACTCATGGGCCTCGCTGCCTCCCTCACTGTAGGGAAGCGGCTTCTGCCGCAGGCAGAGAGTCCTCAGGGTGGCCGGAGGCCAGGACAACGCGCTGCTGCCAGGGCTCCTCCCCGGGGGGCGCTGAGTGTGCAGCCAGGTCACCCACAGGCTGCTCTGCAGGGGACTCCACTGGAGGCTCGGTCACCCATCTCACCTGCAGGGAAACACGTGCCCATGCCAGCGGGGTGGTCTGAGGATGCACGCAGAGGAGTCACCTGCCCCACAGACGGGTCACAGAGGGCTCGGTGGTCCCTGTGGCTACCCCAGGGGGGCCCTGGGATGCTCTAAGATCATCGGCACAGCACAGGGCCAGGGGCGGCAGAGCTGGGACTAGGCCCGCCCAGCGCCCGGGTGCAGATGAATCCAGGCACTGAACTCCCAGGGGCCTGGCATGCTCTGAAGCTATGCCAGCAACACCAGCTCTACCAGCTGCCGGGTGCCGACTGAGTGCCGTCTCCACTCCAGCACATGTGCTCAGCATTCCCCACGCATGTGTCTCAGCTGATCTGTGGAATGGCATGAAGACGCCCAGAACACAGGTGGACACCTCAGGCTCAGAGACGTGAGGTCACTCACCCAGAGCCACACAGCTTCTACGTAAGGAAGCTCTGCTCACGTCTGCCAGGGAGTCAGACTTTTACTACGTCTTTCTTAAGGCTCAAGAGGCTTGGCTGCGGTCACGTGGCAGGTCAACGGTGGACCCAGACGGCCCAGCCTGGCCCACTTTCCCTGCTCCGTGAAATATCGGAGGTGAGGTGTCCACTCACAATGTCCCTGCTAGCTCCCTGTTTCCTAATAAACAGTGATTGTGAGGGTCACGGTGTTCACAAGGTCAGAAGACCACACATTACAAATTGCTTTTCACGTTGTACCCGTGGTCTGCCGTGAGGAGTGTGTCGCTGTCTACATTGTGGAGGCAGGGAAGTGGAAACGTACCCAAGCGAGAAACCTGCCCCAGGCAGCTAGCAGAGTGGCAGAAAGGGGCTGGAACCCGCCTGTTCTTCTCCTCCTTTCGCTGGAAATACGTGAAAGGAATTTGGAGTTTCTGCCAAGTCTCACATATTCCTGGACTGGGGCAAGGCAGGAAATGAGTTATGGGCTTTTTGCTGCTACAGCCCCGGAAAGCCACCTGAAGACATTTAAGAGCTGCCCTAAGACTAAGGTGCGGGACCCCTGCCAGTCCTGCGGGAAAGGAGGCAGACGGGGGTCTGATGAGACGGTCCCGGAAGCTGGGACGTTCGCTGTGTCAGAGCTGGGCCCGGGAGCAGCTGAGGAATGACTGTACCCTCAAACGTCTCCACCCCTTGGTTCCACGTTGGCACGAGTAGGCTTCTCCTGCTGCTGTGTGGCATTCCAAGGACAAGTTTGAACCTGTCGTTCATATTTCTTTACTGAAAACCTTGAAGGAGCTGGAGGCACAGACATTCTGGGTTAAGCCCGTGATTGAGGCCTTGAATTGCCGCCTTCTCAGATCTCGGGACTCCTGAGTCAAAGGTCTCCCCGACGCGGGCCACAGGGTGGACAGGTGTGGGCTCAGGTGTGAGCCGCGGGCTCCCCCGCCGCACAGCGCGGAAAAGCAGGAGGGACCCGCTCACTTGATGAGGCCGGCTCGGCTCCATGGGGTCAGTGCTGGCTCCCAAAGCAGGTGGGACGTGGGGGTCCTGGAGTGCAGACCCAAGCCCCAGCCCCTGGGCAGGGATTCAGCAGCCAGCTTTGGCCTAAGAGCAAAACCAAGGCCGGGTGACACTGAGAGGCAGGAGTGTCCCTGACGCTGGGCCTGGGGCTCCACCCTCCCCAGCAGCCGGGCTGAGCGTCCTGGAGCCCGGTCTGACCACCTCACTGCCCCAGACACCCCGACAGCGCCTCCAAGACCCTCGCAGGGAAGCCCCTGCTGAACTCCCCAGCAAAACTGTTACCTTGTTAATCTCCAACCGGCCAAAGAGCGTTAAATTCCTGAACTCACCTGCTCATCTGTTTCCCAGATTTTGTACCTTCCTGTTGTCCACGTTTCCCCTCCTCTCCCTCCCAGCCTCAGCGTTGGCCGCACTTTCTCCGGGAAGTGACCCTGAGGCCGGCAGGTGGCTCTGGCCTTCCTGTACCTCCTTCGCAGACGGCCCCACCTGGAGCTGGCATCTGTCACCCTGTGGCTGCCTAGCCTGTCTGCTGTCCTCGAACTCTAGCACCACCCAAAGCCTGCACCCTGGGCACCAACTTTCCTTGGACGTTTAGCTCTGACTCTACTTCATATTTGTGGCAAGAAGGAAGAAGGGGGAGGGAGGAAGACAGGAAGGAGGGAAGTTAAGAACTAGCCCGGTGGCTGCATCGGGGAGGGTGACCTAGTCCAGATCCCCCAAATGTGGGGAGGGCCAAAGGGTCTCTGTCCTCACTGCCCCACGGTGGTTGGCTCAGCGCCCAGAGCAGGGGTGGGGACACCCGTGGAGGGAAGCGTGGGCTGTGAGGCCGGGAGGTGGGCAGCAAAGGGGGCTCTGGCTAGCAGCCAGCGAGCAACGGGACCCTCAGATTCCCCACGGGGGGGCCAGGGTGTCAGCCAGTCCCTGGCAACAGGGAAAAGGGAGCATTTCTGCCTCACTGGGCTTCTCCATCCTCTTCCTCTCCAGAGGTGGCATCTCCCTACCCGATCCGATCCTTCCACAAGACTCACGTGTCCTCCCCGCAGGGGAGGAAAGCCCCGCAGACTCCAGCGTGACTGGGATTACGGGGAGGGCAATCGAGGCACCAGGAATGCAAATTCCCGCCATGAGACAGCAGGGGCCGGGTCCTTTCCCGGCACTCGGAAGCCACTGGGCTCCCTGGAATCCCGCCTGTGGGAGCAGCCGACCGCAGCGTCAGGGTGACTCACAGGACCGAGTGTCTGATGCGGGGTGTGGCCCACGTCACCGGGGAGCGCAGCCAAAGGAACTGGAAAAGCTTCACATTTCACTTTGCTGGTGTCACCGTGGGGTTGCAGGGAGGAGCTCGGGGTGCAGAGACAGAGGGTGACCGGCCACCAGGCAGGGTTTGCGTCTGGGAGCCAGAGGAGTGCCCTCACCCTGCAGGCATCGCGTCCCTCCACTCCTGTGGCTCAGTCCCATCCTTGCAGCTTTCAAAACCTACCTTTAATGCCAAGGTGCCTCCTACAGGCATCTGGCCTCCCTGTGCGGGTGGATCCTTGGCTGTTTTTGCTAAGATGCCTGATCACAACTTCCACACACCCAGAGCTGAGACCTGTCACCCAGGGGGCAGAGTTGTGGCTTCTGCGGCCTCCCAAGGGTCCCACGCTTTCCCCCGCACTGGGGCTCTGCTGTGGTCACCTCCGTGCCACAGGCGGTGTCCCCTCCCCGGGGCCACAGTGACCCTTGCCCGGCCACAGCTCCCTCAAACTCCCTCACACACCTACACAGTCCTGCCCAGGACCAGCAGCACATTCTACTGAAGTTTCTGGAGAGACCATGGGAGAAGGGCAAAAATTTAAATCCCAGCAAATGTATGCTGTCTCTGGATTCCAGAAGGAAAGTCTCTTTGCTGAGGCTGTTTAAAAAGCCAGTCTTTTCCCAGTGGCCTCGTGTGTGTTCTGGGTTGTCCTTCCTCATCCACCCTCTGTCTCCCCTCCACTCTTGGGCCCCCCACCCCGCAGTGAGGACGCCGCTGTATCAGTCCAGCTCCTCTTTCTATTTAGCTGAATGGGCTGGAGCCCTGGCAGGACAGTCCTGGTGTCTGGTGATGCCCGAGCTCCGGAGAACACCAGGCTGGAGGGGCTGGGCTCCCCGAGAGGCCCCTTGTCCAGGGGGGGCTCGAGGGCACCCCCAGGCTGTCCCCCACGCACACTCGCCAGGGTTAAGTCCAGACGAGCCTGTTTCATCGGCTCAGGCACCTGTGAGTGGAACATCCGTGCCGCTCCCCAGGACTGGTGTTGGGTTTTGAGGACTGTACAGTCCTAACCCAAAGCAAGGAAGGAAATATTTCCCTGGTTACTAAGAAGCTTCTCACTTACCCAAGAGTTAGAAACTCATTGTCCGGCGAAGTTTGCATTTGGTTTCTTCCTGCTCCGCCTCGTGCCTGCTGGGATAATTCAGGCGCACCGTCACCCTCTCTCTGTACCTGGCGCTGAAGCTGGATTCTTCCAGGTAGAGCCAATTAAATGGCTTTGTCTTCCTGCAAAAGGTGAGGAAAGGTGAGCAGAAGTCGGGACCTTCAGACAAGAACAAAGAAAATGCAGCTTAGGGAAAGAAACAGCTCTCTTGTTTATTTGGCTGAAGAGCGCGTATAGAAATAAACATAGATCTCTTAGTGAAAAATTCTTTTCCCTTTGGAAGATGTTGTCCCTTAAATATGGAGAAATCCCAGGGAATTCCAACGTGCCCCTGCTTGTGTGAGAGAGGACAGAGCCTGAGAAGGGGGGGCTGGGGGGAATGGTTTCCACTCCCAGACCTTTCTGCCTCCACAAAATAGGAGAGGAGATTCCAATACCTTTTGGAAAACTGACACATTTTTGGCTTGCTGTCACACAGGATGGCGTGAAACGCACACAGCCTGACTTAAAGGAGACAGACAGTTTTGAGACTGAATTAGCAAGCAACTAGTCAATGGTGTGATATTCTTAAATATACCCTGAGATATGAACTTTAGAAAGAGGAAAAAATAGTACATTGACTTTATAAACAAAAGAGCTACAAACAGTAAGAAAACAACAGCAGGGCAATAGTAAGTCCTTATCTATCAAAAATTACCATGAATGTAAATGGATTAAATTTTCCAATCAAAAAATGTAGAACAGCCGAATGGATTTTTAAAAAAGCAGGATCCAACTATACGCTGCCCACATGAGACTCACTTTAGGTAGGAGGATTCACACAGGCTGAACGTGAAGGTGTGGGAAAAGACACCCCATGAAGATGGTAACCAGAGAGAGCAGACAAAACAGATATTCAGTCAAAAACTGCAACAAGAGACAAATAAGCTTATTATATAATGAAAAAAGGAGTCAATTCATCAAGAGAATAAAACAATTGTAAATCTGTAAAGCAAATATTAGCAGAACTGGAGGAAGAAATAGATAACAGTTCAATAACAATGAGAGAATTCAATACCCCACTTTCAACCTTGGGTAGATCACACAGAAAGAAAATCAATAAGGAAATAGTGAACTTGAACAACACTATAGACCAAATGGACCTAATAGATACATACTGACATCCCATTCAAGAGCAGCTTTTGCACTACACTTGCAGAGTTGAGTAGTTGCAACAGAAACCATATGGTCAGCAAAGCCTGCAAATATCTAGCCCTTGACAGAAGAGGTTTGCTGGTCACTGATGCATGCAATCACAAACTCTTTGGAAAGATCCAGAAGAGGGGATAGAGGGATGCTCAAATCATCATTTGATTGAATTTCTCTCTGTGCTCTGGCGCTGTAAACACCACTGTATGAACACCCATGAGGCAGTTGTCTGGAAATTCCCAAAACAGAAGGAGCTCTGTGGCCTGGGTCGGGTGGGTGACCAGTGGCTTCCATTCCAAGTCCCTTCCCATTCATTCTCCACCACATACAGTCGTCGCTTTCCACTGGGAAACCCACTCCCCAAACCTTTGACAAACAGGTGGATATAACACATGTTCGTATTTATAATAACCTGAGATGACAGACTAGCTTCTTAGCATAATCCATGAGCCTGATTGTCCTGGGCTCCAAATTTGAATTTTTGAAAGTTATTTCACTTCTCTTTGCTTCATTTTCCTTATTCTTAAAATGCAAATTCTAATACGAATCTCATGTTATTTTTGTCAGAAAAAAATGCATTAAAACAACAACTACAGTGCTGGGTATGTAATAATATCTCCATAGATGCCAGCCATTATGTGTAAAATTCCCCATTGCCTATGGCAGCATCAGCCAACAGGTTCATTTCAGTGACAGGTTCTGATTAAATGATAGTGGCAGAAGCCTGTTAAAAAAAGAAAAAAAAGTTTCCCTGGGGTCTCAGCTCTTGCCCTTGGATACATCACCTCCCCAGCCCAGCTCCCTGCCCATTGATGAGCTGACCTCACGATTGTTTTGTAAGAACCACCTGTAGCCTGAAAGCCCTGCCCACAGATGCAGCCAGCAGACTGTACGGGCTGGTGGCAAGAGTTCTGCATGGTGAGTTTTCACCCGGACGGGGGACGAGGTGTGGAACTGTAGGATCCAATTAGAGCCTCACAGTGTGAACAGAAGGGAAGGCACCGCTGTGGGCTTCATTCTACTTGGAGTGAAAATATCGCTGACAAGTGGGTAGGAAAATGTCTTTAGGCAGCCTTATATGATTTTCTACATACTTATCCCCTTCTTGATTTTGCCCTTTGGAGTCAGGAGAGTCAGCGCCCACCTTTTTGAGTGTGATTCTAGAAAGTTCAGGAAAGGCGTGCAGCTCCCCACGGCCGCTAAGCCTTCAAATTCCTGAACTAGTTTGAGCAGTTAAAAAAGTGTCATATCTTAAGCCTGTTCCTCCCTCTCCCTGGATCGGGTCTCCCTGAGCTCCCACTGGCATCACCGCTTTTATTATCCTCATTAGTGAGACCACCGTCTGCCTGGCCTCTGAGCGGAACATGGGTGGCTCCCCGGCCTGTGTCCTCCCCTAGTTCCCTCTTGGTGGCTCTCACGCTCCAGTCCGACTTTGCCTCTTACGGCGCCGGAAGTACAGCAGCCCTGCCTTCTTAGTCTATCGGCCTTTGGTCTCCTGAGCCTCTAATCCATCCCCTATATAGTATCTGCTGTGAATTTTTGGTTAAACCATAAATTCATTCACATTGACCTCCTGCTGTAAACCCTCTGTTGTCTTTGCTTTACCTGCCGATGTTCTCTCTACTTCCTTGATCTTCTGGAATGATTTCTTCTCTGTGATATTTGTCCTGAACATCTTAGTTTTAAAATATTTCCTATTATTCAGAGGGTAAAAAGCAACACAGGGCTTGAGTGTCTACTTTCTCGTTAACAAAAAGACACAAATGAAAAGACACATCTATTAAAGATGGTGAGAGACGCACACAGAAGGTACACGGCATTCGTCATGGAATTTGGCAAATGCTCCGAGCATGGAGCGAACACACTCTGCACAGATGCTGCGTTCGGAGGGGCCACTTTCCACGGGGTGGGGGCTCGGGACCAGGAGGAGCTGGTGTGTGGGCTGCCGACCGTGCAAACCGCTGTGTAGAGATAACTGGCTGGACGCAGTGAGTGACCGGATCTGAGCAATTAGGAAAAGAGAAGGGTGAGAGGGAAGCTGGTTTCCAGCCTCTGTTGCCAAGCGGTGTGGGAAGTGGAAGTGATATTTACAGAAGTGGGGAAGACTTGCATACAAGCTGGGGTGAGGGTGAGGTGCAAGGTGTTACCGAGATGATCCTGTCTTCAAGTGGACACACAGATCAGTCAGGAAAATGGGGCGAGTGGTGGAGACCAGAGAGGAAGATGGAAGCGATCTGCACAGAGGCACAGATAACCGCGCAGAGGGTCGCGTGGCACAAGAAGAGACCCAGGAGTAAGAACTTAACGTGAAGGTAGGAGCCTGGGTGCCTTATCCCGCCTCTCAGTCTGTGAAGTGCAGAAAACTGCATCAACATGATTGGATTATTGCATGGTTCGAATGAAATAAATGCATATAAATTGCTCAGCACAGTGTCCAGAGCATAGTGTGTGCCCAACAAATGTCAGCTGTGATGACAGTGAGGGTGAGGGGCAAGATAACCATCACCATCATCACTGTCACTGTGATGACAATGTTACACTCGTGAGCGCGAGAGCCCTGCGAGGACCAGGGGGCAGCAGCGCCCCGCGGTGAGCAGCGCTGCGCTCCCGCGCACGGGGAAAGGGGCAGGGAAAGGAGAGCTCCCTCTGAAACAAGAAGGGAAAAGCAAAGAACAGGTGGAAATACAAAAACCTGAGGGAGAGACGGAACGTGGAAGCACAATTGGGAGAGAGCTGGTCCAGCTGTTTCCACTCCCATTAAGGTGAAGCACGTGGCGAGGGAAGTGCCGGAAAGGCAGGTGACTGCGCTGCTCCTCGTGGGCCTGGGGCCCGCGGCTTCCCTGCGGGGCTGGGAGCCACGTGGCCGGGGCAGGGCACGCCTCCTAGGTGGGGAACACCTGTCTCTGTTCAGAGTCGGCGTGTGCTCCTCTGCGAGCCCTCAGCCTGCCCCCAGCTTCCTGCACTGCAGACCCCAACCGCCCCGGAGGGCTCTGCCCCTTCCACCGCAGCAGGAAGTGGGTGCTCGCAATAACGTCGCCAGCCTCGGCCACGGAGGGGACCGCTGGCCCCGGGGGACGAATGCACTGCAAGGGGCTGGCTCTTGGCACTCTCCCTCTTCTCTGGCTGTGAGTAAAGGCAGCAGCTCTGGTGCACATGCCGTCTGTCAGTGAAACCAAGGATTGATTTTTAGAGCCGGCTGTATATCTTTTTCATCTTTAAATTATGCTTTCTAAACTATCCAAGTGTTTCCTTACTTGACAGGGATACCTTCAAGATCCTCTAAGTCCCCAAAGAAAAACAGGTAATAGACCAAAAAAAAAAAAAAAATTAGAAAAAAGCTGTATTAATTCAGGAAACTTTTTTTTGTTTTTTTTGGCAGGCGTGCACTTGATTGTATCCACAAGGGAAAGAGTCTACCCTCCGAGCTCTGGCCTGACTGTAATATGAATGCTCATTCTGCAAACCCAGCGACCTATTCCCTTCCTGCGTCAGTGATCTGTTTGCTTTTCTTCCAGCTCTGCACACCGTAGGTGCCGCCTGAGGGCCCAGCGCCGGAGACAACATGTCTTCTCAGTCCACTCTCCTGGGGTCCTCAGAGGTTCCATCGCACCATGCAGTTTCTCTCCATTTTTCTTGCTCTTCTTGTGGCACTGTCCCAGGCCACACGGGGTAAGCACGGTGCTCCGTGAACGGAAGTCGAAGAGCGTAACTGGGTGGTCTCTGGAGAGTTGGTGCGGAACACAGACGTGGAATCACTTTGCCAGTCTGTGCTGCTTTTTCCCGAAGCTAAGCAGTGTCTCTGGCCCTGTGAGTGGGGTACCGTGGGGTGGCCCATCATCGGAAGTGCTGGTGGGGCAACACTGAGTCTCCCTGGACTAGGGGGGCCAGTTGCACAACACTGGGGAGTGACTGCCCCAAAGCAGGACACAGTGGGCCTGGAAGCCTTGAAAAGCAGCCTTGTAGATTTAGCCAAAGGACACCTCAAACACCGTCTCTTCAAATTAATTTATCTTTCCTATTTAGAAAAGAAGACTAGAAATCTAGGGGTGGGGGGCTGTTAGTATTTGGCCAACACAGAGTCTCAGGGACTGTCAGTATGAGACCACTGAGAAGTCGGGCTGGATTTTGGCACAGTCCCTGGGCAGAGAAAACAGGCAACGCCTTGGCAGAAGCCTCTTCCCTCTGGACTATGTGGAGTTGCTCTGAGAACGGCTGTGGGGCAGAATGGCTGGGACCCGGTGACTCTCCCTGGGCTTTGCTAGCCTGTCCCACAGTGGCCAAGCTCCCAGAGTCACTGACTGGCATTACGTGCAAGTAGATTATGTAAATGGTCCATAAAACACACAGAATTTTGAAAGGGTAACCACTAGGTTCGTTGGTTTAATGGTACGCACAACTTTCTCTGCCAGCTACTCAGGAGGCTGAGGCTGGAGGGTCGCTTGAGCCCAGGAGTTTGAGGTTACAGTGAGCTGTGATGATGCTGCTGCACTCTAGCCTGGGTGCCAGAGCGAGATCCTTTCTCAAAAATAAATAAATAAATGCTAGGCCTAGTTTTTCATGCATTCGTGTCATGGCCCCCATGTATCTGCTAAATCAAGTGCAAACTTGTCCACACACTTGTCCACCAGGCTTTGGCCAGACTAGACTATTCACTGTTCCCCAAACTGGCCCTGCGCTTCTGCCCGTCTGCGCTCTTGCCCCTGAGAGAGCACTCGTCCCCGCCTGCCCCACCAGACCTGCCGCGTCCTGAGCCCCCAGCCTCTGTATCCCTCCCGCCCCCTTCTCCTCTCTTCACACACCCTCTTCTTGCCTTGATGTTGACATTTGCTCTCTCCCTTTCTTTGTACAGCAGTTGAACCACAATATCAAATAGGCTGCTCACAATTTAAAGGTGTTTGCAGGAAGCCAAAGGGCCTACAATGCGTGTACCTGCCTGCAAGATGCAAAAATGCCAAGAAAGTTTGCTGCCTGCGGTTAACGTAAAGTGTCAGCCCCGCCCACAAGATTCGGTGGAGACGGACAACTCCGTTACCCAGCGTGGAATAAAACCTACGCATCCCTGGCCCACGTCCGCCTGTTGTATAGTAGCTTGATCTCACCTGGGTTTAAAGGGAAGACAGTATCTTCTACAGCTGGAGTCACAGCTCAGATGTTGTCAAGAAATATGCCGAAAGCAGGGCAAGTGAAGCAAGGCGCTGAGTTGAATTTTAAACCTCCGCGGAGACCTGATACAATGGCCACAGGTAACACTCCCAGGGAGGGTTTCAGACCAAAGGCTGACAGTTTGTTAACTTTCTGGAAGGAAAGGTAGTCTATGGTTCCACAGTCGAGGAGAATTGTTTTTTCTGTTTCCCTGTTTATGTTCTTTTAGAGGTAATTAAGCAAAAATAACAGGATAAAGAGAAGGTCAGAATGCGAGGAGTTGCCTCACACGCGTGGCCACCACGCAAGCACACACAGTCATGAGACCGTGCAAACAGGGAGCCGCAGGCAAGCCCTAGCGACTGGCAACTCCACGACATGCCCGAGACCCCGATTTATGCTAGATCCTGAGATATTGGTCAAGAACACAAGAAGGCAGCGGGCAGCAAAGCATTACTCTTGCCGATGACAACACAGCCATGTCACCATAGGGGGGAAAATGAACAGAACTTTAGGCGTGTGATGATTTAGAGCCAGACTCTGCAGATAGTCAGAGCCCCAGAGGGGAAACAAATGAATGTAGTGATCTCAAATGGGGGGGGAAGTGAACGTAGGAAACTGGTTAAGGAGGTGACAGGAGAGGGGAGAAGACAAAATGTATGGTGAGTCACCTCAGATTCACAGCAGCAGAAAGACACTGCCATTCCTAGGGCTGGCGGGACAAAGGCGGGAAGGAGGTGATATTGATATTCCCACCACTTGCATGCGACCACCCAGGAGAAGCTGCAGCCGTGCTGTGGGGACTGGGACCGTGGGAGAGGACGATTTCTGGCTGGAACTGAGCCGCAGCGGAGGCAGCTGCTGAAGTGCAGGAAGGGAAGCACCTTGCTTCTTTCTCCCCAGCTCCTGCCCTCCCGTCTTCTGCCAGCGCCTCCCCTGGCCAGTCTGCTGGCACCCAGGGGGCAGGGGGGCTGGGGGTGCCCATTGCCTACACAGCACAGCAGAAGCAGGCACGGGCAGGATCTGGGGGCAGGCGCAGGAACCCCTGGCCAGTTACTAAGGTGTCCCACGCAACCTCTCTGAGCCTCGGGTTCCTCGTCTGTAAAATTGGGACAGTGCCTGCCTTTACCCTTATAACGTATATAACCGTGGTCATGGCAAGATTAACATGGCAGCAAAGGAGGTGGGGACTGCTGCAGCCCAGTCCCCAATCCCCAGCTCCCAAATTAGCTGGCAAGGAAAAGTGGCTTTTATTCCCAAGGAGTCTCTTCTGTAAGGACTATGTCAACACAAAGGGAAGAGTTGACATCCTGGATTCCGCACTGGGAGCCCACGCCACAGTCATTAAGCCACCTTGATATCATTACCTACGCCTCCGTGAGGGTCACGTGGGTGACACACCGGGTGACGTGTGTGGTCATTAGCAGTTTACGAGTCCATTTCACATCGCCAACTCACAGGGCTTTCTCTGTGGGCTAAACAGCACGTATATTGTTCTCTGTGCTTTACTGCCGAGCTTAGATAATTTACTCCGGTAAACCACTTAATAAACGACAGGGCCAGGCATTGCGCTCCAAACCTGGTGTTTGTCTTCCACATAGCTCCTGCCCTCAGCAAAACGCTTGGATCAATCAAATCTCTGTTCCGTGTTTTAAAAACAGAATTTTAAAAAATGATTAGAAAAAGTCCAACATAAAAAAGACAAATAACTAAGTTTCTCCTCTCTCAACCTAATCAACATTTCCCGTTGACCAACAGGGCAACCAGAAAACCGAGCGTGTCCGGTACAACAGTTTGCAGGGTCTGCGTTTCTGAGCCCTGTGACTCAAGCCCCCCGGGGGCAGACAGTGGCAGGACAGGGCTCTTGTTAGTGCTGAGACTCCACATGCTCGTATTGGTTCACTCAACACGTGTAACTGTATCGCTTCAGAGGCCACAAACATGTTTGACATGAAAAAAGGGTTATAATGAGCCAAAAAGGGGACAACCCAGTTACTAGTGGTCCCCTGAGGCAAAGGAGAAGTGAAGGACATTTTCTCTCTTCTGTGGTTTGAAGCTTTGCCAGAAACATGCATTACTTTTATAATTTTCTTAAAACACAGTAATACCCCTCAAAATGGGTTCTGTGAGTGAGGAGGGTGCCCTGATGTGAAAAGGTTGGCTGTCACCACCCAATCCCCAATTCCCAGCGTCCAAATTAGCTGGCAAGGAGTCTCTTATGAAATCATGGTAATGTTTTAGAAATGCCTCCCAGTCTTGAAGGAACAGGTTGGACCAAGGGTTCACCTGCAGAGGTGTGCCCTGCCTGTGGAAGGGCAAGTCATCCCCAGCGAGCTCACGGTCTGATGACTCCAGCCCTGCACCCCGGCTGAGAGCTGGTCCTAATCCTCTGCAACACCCCACCCCACCCTTGTGTTCTTCTTCTGTGTGAGACACAGTAAAGACTCCAAAGTTAACACCCACCCCGGCTGCACTCACCTCCTTCCTCCATTTACAAATGTCTCCAAGCACTCTGTCTCAAATCTTCGGCTTAAGAGGAAAGTTAGATTTTGAAACAAGCATCTACAACTCCTAAGTTTTCTTATATCTGCTTATCGAAACCCACCCTTAGCAGAAATTACCTTTCGTTTACATTTCCACGGCCCTGGGCTCGAACCGTTACAACGACACTTATCAGAGCCCACGCTGTATTTATTCTTTGACCGTTTGCCCACCTGCCTGAACCCACCTGGAGCTTCTCGAGAGAAAGAGCCAGAATGGGTCGCTCTTTGTATCTCACTCCCCCACCCCCGCCGACACTGAGCACGTGGGCCTTGCCCTTACCTATAGGAGGAGTTTGCTCGCTGCAGGTGATGGGCACACCAGCATCCCGAACACGCATTCCTGGAACTAAAGCACTTTGCATCCCTGGTGGACCCGTTATAATTGCACCCACACGATGCAACAGCCAGCCAACGTCATGGTGACTTCAGCTCCCAATTAAATAGTCTGTCAGCAAATATTAACCCACTGATTGGACGCCTTAACCTTTAAATCTAATAATTTGGGTTTTTTTTTTTTTTTTGAAGCAGCTTGCCCTCTGAACATTGAGTCTATATCCAGTGAAATTCCCCTGATCCCTGGGCTGCCTCAGATGCCCATGCGCCAAAAGGAACTTGAGGTCTCAACTGTACATCTGAAGCCCTGGTAGGGAGTGTCAGCAGCTGGGGGAGATGCCAGTCCACTGGATATATCCGCCCCGCATCCTCCTTTTCTAACGAAGTAAAATTAAACAGCTTCTTGATTCATAAATTCGGTAGTTTTCCAGTAATGAAAAGTAAGACATGTTTCACTCAAACTGTAGCACTGCATCGTAGGCCAAGGGCCCTGGGGTCGGGGGCTCTTGAGGACAGTTCATTTGTCCTCCTGCCCTGACTACCTGAAAGCCAGTCCTATTTCCAGACACTGAATATGTCCAGGGTTGGACCAATTTGGGTCCCAGCAGGGTCTCATTCTCCCAGTGTTGTAGCACAAGGCAGAAAGCTTCACAGTACCACAGCGCAGGCAAATTGGCCCCTCGCCACATGCCCCGAGACCATCCCTAAAAGGAGGCCAGTCTTGCCCACCCGAACCCTATCCAAACCCACGACCAGATCTGGGCCAGACAGGAGCAAGCTGTGGGGCCCAGAGGACGGCAGGACAGCCACGCTTCCACAGCCCTTGCTTCGTCCATCGGGTTCTTACTGACTCCAGGCGAGTAGGTGTGTTCTGCGTGGTGAGTGGCCCTGGCATGACACATCAGGAAATATGTCATATTGTCATCACTGTACTATTGCAAGAATTGCAGCCGTAGCTTCCTTCCACCTGTGGCTGGGACCTTTATAAGGTGAACAAGCACATTCCCATCCAGTCTCAGCTCGCAGAGAAGCCTGTTGGCCATGAGGATCCACTACCTCCTGTACGCGCTGCTCGTCCTGTTTCTGATGCCCGTTCCAGGTAGGGGGCTGGGAGCCGGGAGGGCAAGAGCAGGGAGAGCTCAGTAACACAACCAGAGTCCGACTCTGCGCTCTCCAGGCAGCCTGAGACCTCGCGGGTCCCTCCCGTGGGAACGGGGCCGCCCCGTGGATTTTTCCCAACAAGAATCACCAAGAACCTTAAGGCTGGTCTGAAAACTACCAAATTCCTGGTCTTTTCTGATCCACTCTTAAGAGACTAAATAGCTCCCCAAACCTGCCTCTCGCTCTCTTCTCCATGGGAAGACTGATGTATCTGTTAATGAAACATGAAGAAAGAGATAAAAAAAATTTAACACCAACAGGGAAGATTGATTTTGTCTGAGGACAGAAGCACAGACGCCCATTTTCCTAAGCGCAGTGGGGGAGTCTGAGTGTGGCAGGGGCCCGAGGCCCCGCAGCCCCCAGCCCTCCCCATTCCTGCGGCGGGCACGGGGACCATGCCATGTCCCCAATGCCACTGTGGCTTGGGCCAGCTAAGCGTGGCCCATGGAAACATTGTCTATTGGTGGCTTAGTTCTACCTTTACTTTCCTCTTGATTTTATATTAAAAAAAAAAAAAGACAAAGAAGAAAGAAACAAAAGAATAAAAGAGAGGCAACAGGGGAGTTATTTGAGGCATTCCAGAAGCCTTGACTTGTATCTAAGCCTTCCTAAGCCACCCCCGTGTGCTGTTTCCCGCTGCAGGGGACGGAGGCCTCATAAACACGCTGCAGAGGTACTACTGCAGGATCCGCGGGGGCCGCTGTGCCGTGCTGAGCTGCCTGCCCAGGGAGGAGCAGATAGGCCGCTGCTCTTCCGGCGGCCGAAAATGCTGCCGGAGAAAGAAATGACAGTTCCAGAAACGTGAAGAAAATGTTGTAAAGGGGGAGAATGCCTTTGTAAAGCTTATAAAAGTAAAATCGAAGTAAATGGGTTTTTTAAATAAAATAGAAGCTTGAGTTTTTTAAAAAAGAATATGGCTATTGTGGGAGTTGTTACCAAATAAACAACGAAGAAAACCTTAATGACTGACCTTTTATTCAAGTACAGTAGAATATTCTCGGGGAATCTACAAGGGGCCTAAACTTATTTTCCAAGTGTCGTCGGCTCTATTCCTCTTTTGTACATGTTATGCCACAGTGAAACTGAACTTCTCATTCTCCTGAAAAACTCCCTGTTCCTTCTTGTCGCCTGCTTTTGAGCTTCCTGGGCTCCCTACCCAGAGTTACGTCCCTGCACCAAACCTGTCTCCAAAGCTTTAATGCATCTCTCGGGGGCATCCCAAAGTCTTCTGGAAACCTTATTCCTCAGAGAAATGGGGGACCTGGCTCTTCCCCCAATATTCCCTTTGCCCTGCCCTCTCCCACGCCTCTGTCCTGGCTGACCTCATAGCTGCCGTGTAATCACGCCCTCACGCCCTCATCTTCTTCTCTAAGCTCTAAATCATCCCTCGGGGCCGTCTCTCATTCTAACTCCTCGAAAACACAGCTAATTTCTCAAATGCTCTGATTCACCACAAAGATCTGCCCTGAGTCCTCTGTGTACGAATCTGCCTGGTTTTTGCACTGTGTACATTGCCCACTGCCAAGTGCCATACTTGGTTGCATGATCTTTAAGAGCAAGGACCTCATCCTAATCCTTGTCGGATTGTTTCGTTAAAATGCCCCGAGTGTGAAAGCTGTTTAACAAGCGTCTATTGAACTGAAGTACCTTCAGATGATTTGGAGGCACTGGAGTTTACTTAGTGTTCATTCATTGTTGATACTGAAGGACCCCAGGAAATGAAGTGGGTGGTCCCTCATCCCTGACACCAGCCCCCCAGTCAACATGCTGTAGGGAAAAGACAAGACATCTGGGCTCTCAGGAAGATGGATGGAAAGTGATGAACCTGGTCCTCACTTTCCCTCCAAAATGAACTAAGTGCTATGGGAATTGCCCTCTGACAGCACAGAACAGGGGACCCAGTCAACAGGCGTCAGGTATTGGACAGCAAGCAGTGCAACAGCCATCAACACACAAATTAAGTATTCAAAGACATCCAATAGAATAAATATAAACAAAACCACACCAAGTACCTCCTAATTCAAGTACATTAAATCTGTGATAAAGAGAAAATCTCAAAAGCAGCCTGAGGGAAGACAAATTACTGACAGAACAAAAGGAGGAATTAAAGCAAACTTGTCACCAAGAAACCTGTGCGAGCCAGGATGGAGTGGTATCTTTAAGTACCAAAAGAAAAAATATGCCAACCTAAGAATTTCATACCAGCAAAAATATATTTCAAAAATGAAGGTAAACATATTTTTAGATAGTAAGTAAAGGCATTTTCCAATAACAACAAAAACAGCAGAGCTAAGACAATTCCTCACCAGCAAACCTGCACTATAAAATGAAAAAAGAATTTCTTCAGGTAGAAAGAAAATGATGCCAGGTAGAAGTTTGGCTCTCTGCGATGGAATGAAGTGTGCTGCTGCCATTCTAGACACTCCTTAAACAGGGAGATTGTCAGGTCAGTAAAACAACAAGACCCAAATACATGCTGCTTACCAAAAACCACCGTATTTCAAATGTAAGGACAAAGGTAAGTTAAAAGCAAAAGGATGGAAAGAGATATAATATCGAAATGTTAAAGAAGACAGGAATGGCTATGTTGGCTAATTGACTATAAATCAAAGTAGATTTTAGAACATTACCAGTGATAAAGCAGGATAATTTTCCTAATAATAAAGTGGTTAAATCACCAAGAATAAACATGAATATTAAATTGGTATGTACCTAATAACAGAATTTCAAAATTTTTAAAAAAACTGATAGAAACAAGAGAAGAAATAGACACATTAGCAATTACAATTGGATATTTCAACACTTCTCTCCTTGTAATAGATTTTTTCCAAAAAAACCCCCAGTAAACATAGAGAAAACTTGAACAGTGTCATCCAGAGTGGCCTATTTGAAAGTTATAGGACACTTCTCCCAGTAACAGTTGAATACAGGAAAATATCACCCATTGTGTCACAGGCTGAGCTATAAAACAAGTCTCAAAAAAATCAAAACAATTTAAAATCATACAAAATATAGTGTCCATCCATAGTGGAATCTACAAAGCTATCAATAACAGAAAGATATTAATATCTGGAAAAATCTCCAAATATTTGGAAATTAATGAACATGTCTCTAATGGGTCAAAAATCACAAGAGAAATTAGAAAATATTCCAAACTGATGGAAAATGAAAACACAACATACCAAAATTTGTGAGAATGCTGCAAAAGTGGCACTTAGAGGGAAATTTATAATGTTAAAATGTTTTTACAACAGAAAGAAGAAAAGCTTACAAATCAACAATCTAAGTTTCTACCCTAAGAAACTGGAGGGGGAAAAAAGGAACAAATTAAACCGAAAGTAAATAGGAAGTTATAAAAGTGGATAAAAAAATGAACACGAAAACATTAAAAATAAAGAAATAAAAGTTGATTCTTTGAGAAGATCAGTAAAATCGTTAGAACTCTCACTGGGTTCATTAAGCGGAAACAAAGAAATTACAAGATGTCTCAGGTGTACACACACCCACACTCCAGGCGGGCAGGAAAATGGGAATAGATTTGCATTTTAGTGTGATGTCAACAGAGAGCCACTCCAAGGTGGTAGTAATTACACCGTCATTGGCTCACCTCCTGCAAGGTCAGGGCACGACAGGCTCTGAATTCACCAAGGAGCTCAGGTGCTTAGAGAGGATGACAATACCTCCGTGGGAGTCTGGCACATGGCAGAGCATTACTCTAGCTTTGGGATTGCAGGAGAAAGAAATAGCACAGTTACCAGAACACCATGGTGATTGTGTCCTGGTAGTTAGGAACATGGGCCTTGAAGAGAGATGGATTTTGTTTCCAATTACATCTCTAACATTTAGTAGCCAGGTGACCTTGGACATACCTTTGAGACTTTCTAGATCCCAGGCTCCTCATCTGCATGATTGGGTAATTCCTACCTGGCAGGTTTGTTGTTGAGGATTAAATGAGATAACTTATATAAAAATGGCCATGGCAGGGCTGACTGCCAAATTCCCAAAGCTCAGTGCAAAATGAAAACGCAGGCACCTTGTTCAAAACAGGAAAAAAAGGTGTTAAAGGCAGTAGGAGATAAATATTTTATGATTTATAAAATGTAACGAGGATAATAGTTATACAGGAATAACAACATAATCTTCCAAAAGATTTAGTGTCATAATTTTAATAGAATAAATAATACTCTATTAATGGGGTATCTGGACGAATCATACATTTTTTTGTGGTCCACTTTTCTGCCAATTCATTCATTAAGGTCATCAAACTTCCTACCTTGAGCAACTTCATTTTTTCTTTGGAGAAGAATCTGTTGATGCACATGTTGCTGCAGTGTTTTATAAGCTGTGACGTCACTGGGATATATTATTATGAAATAAATTTTTGTATCTCAAGAGCTGATGATTCTTGTAAAGCTATTTTTATAAAATGATTTAACTCTTTAAACAAATCAGTTTCATGTAAGTTTGAATTTAATTTTTTTTCCTTTTTCTTCTAAGTTCAAGGTCTAGATGCATTTAATTTTAAATGTGAATTTATCCAATGCAATTCTGATGCTGCTTCTGACATTCCCCATGAGGTGCAGAGGCCCACGTGAGACCAAAAGTTCAAAACTCTTGTTTATGCATTCTAGAGCTGTTTCTTTAATAATAAGGAAACATTAATTTTAAAATGATTGTCTTTGTTAAAATTGATTGATCTGAAGTTTCATATAAAAATAGCATTCTTCTCCGTTGAACGTGACTATCTCTACAAACTAACTTTTTTTTTCTGAGCCTGTGATAACTCCTTAAAAAATTCTAAACTCTCTGAAGAATTCTAATAACTCCCTGGTATACTTTATTGCAATGTCCATGTGCACACTTTCGTTTTGCAATGATTTGCTGACACCTTGCCCCCTGAACACCTGTGGCTCCCGTCCTGGCGTTGGGCTAGGGAGTTAGTATTTGTGAGGATGCTCCAGGGTTGACACGGGACGGGACGGACAGGCACAGAGGTCTCCTTGCTGCCCCCCACCAAGATCCTCCCCCCCCCACCCCCCACCCCCCCGCTCCTGGCCTGAGGCCACTGCTGCTGCTGCCACCTTTGTCACCACCAGTCCTACCAGCCCTAAGATGCCCCGGGAAGCCAGGTCAATTGTCCCCACGCACCTTGCCCTCTGTGCCCTGAGCCCTGGGCCTGCACATCATGTCTCCCCATGTATCCACTCTGTCCATGCGCATATTCTGTTGTCTCGGGCTTCACTTACAAAACACAAGTTCCGAGAAAAAACTATTAGGAAGGTCAAGATAGTGACAGCAAAGCCTTACACCACGTCCGGTCCCTTCTCAGAGCAGGTGCCTGTGTGACTGCACAGCGCTCAAGCCCAGAAAGCCAGCCCTGCCGCAAGAAATGGGAACCAGTAAAAACTGCTTTGGCTAATTCACACTGTGGACACACTGCTGGGAAACCTTGTTTTCTGAAATCATAGATGTGAAAGACTTTGCTTTCCGAAAGTGTGGCTGTAGGAATGGGACTTCCCAACCTTGCCTGGGAGACTGAAGCGCTTTGCCACAGAGAAACAGCCTCAATTCCTTCCCCGTTACAGGTAAGAGGTTTGGGGACACAGCATTTATCTCATGTCCCATTGGCCTGAGACTGTCCCCAGACTCTCAGGAAAATCAGAATCTTCCACGGAGCAGGCAGGTGAGCTCCAGGCCACATGCCCTGAGTCTGTCCCGGAAGGAGCCAGGCCTGACCCTCTCTCACCACCCACAGCCCAGGCCCTGAATGGAGCTGGACAGGAAGGAGCTGCTGGCCCCCAGGGCAGGGGGAAGGGATTACCTAGGGTTGTTCGTGTCCTGGTTTGCATAAGAGCTGCTGAGTATGTTTTGTTCTCTGAGGGCCACTGCTCTGACGCATCAGGTAGGATGTCCAGCTGCAATCACCGTGTAATTACCAGCATTGCAGCCAGTGCCCGTGAGGAATGACACCAGGTGACCCGGCACCTGGGCCTTTAAAAGGTAGAAAGCTCCACTTCCTCCGCAGTCTCAGCTTGTGGTGGAGCTCGCCAGCCCGCGCCATGAGGGTCCTGCACCTCCTCTTCACGGTCCTCTTAGTGTGCCTGTTGCCTCTTCCGGGTAAGGCGGGCCAGGGAAGTAGGGACGGTTGGAAGGAAAGAACGGGGTGAAGGCTCGCTCTCTGCCCCCGTACCTGTCTCTCTCTCTGCCTCTTTCTTGTCTCTCTCTCTCTCTCTGTCTCCTTCTGTCTCTCTTTTCCTCTCTCTCTTCTCAGTACACTTTCAGACCAAGTGTATTACGTGACCTACTTAGAACAAGGCACCACTTCCTTCCATGCGACTGGAGTTTAAGGGCCTCAGTGGACACCTGAGAGGTGTCGTTGGACGGGCTCTCAGCGGACACCTGGCAGGTGTCGTTGGACGGGCTCTCAGCGGACACCTGGCAGGTGTCGTTGGACGGGCTCTCAGCGGACACCTGGCAGGTGTCGTTGGACGGGCTCTCAGCGGACACCTGGCAGGTGTCGTTGGACGGGCTCTCAGCGGACACCTGGCAGGTGTCGTTGGACGGGCTCTCAGCGGACACCTGGCAGGTGTCGTTGGACGGGCTCTCAGCGGACACCTGGCAGGTGTCGTTGGACGGGCTCTCAGCGGACACCTGGCAGCCTTTCCCAGGCCGACGCGAAGGAGCCCGATAGCTTGTCAATCTCGTCTCCTCCCTGCTCCTCATGCTAACCCTGCTAAGACCAGGGTTGAAACCTCTGTTAGGTGACTTTTTAAAAAAATAAACATAAGAAATTTTAATATTATCCAAAGAAAGAAGTACAAACTGCCATTCTATAAATCTTTCTATTTACGGTGCAGATTTGAGTAACCTAAAGAACTCCATAGAATAATAGGACCCAGACTACACTCGGAGAACTTCCGTTTGGGACGCTCCGTCCCTTGGTCTTTTCAGATCAAAGGCCCTCGAGAGAGGTCCCTTCTACGGGCCCCTCCCGGTGCTCGGGGACAAGGACAGCCTGCTGACAGCAACTTGTAAAACTGGATGACTAACCTTTATGTCCCCTTGACATTATGGAAATAGAATAAAAAGGACGAAGGAAGGAAGGAGGGTGGAAGGGAGAGGCGGAGAGAGGGAGACAGGAAATTTGAGGCTGAGAACCGAGATAGCGGCTCAGGTAGAAATTATGGTGAAAACAAGTCATTTTGGGGATTTTGTTTAGGGGTTCCGGGTCACGGTGCTCTGAGAGGCCCGGAGACCCTGCAATATCCCAACGCTCGGAACAGCACCCGGAAGGGACGGGAGGGAAGCAGGAAAGAAAGGAAGAGATTTAGACCCGGATGTAAGTGCTAGAAACGACGCACCATGAACGTCTCCTGTTCCTTGTCGGTTTCGGTCGTTGTTTTACGTTACTTCGGTAGGAAGATCTCATCATCAGACAACTCCTGCCCTGTGACCCGCATCTTTTTCTCCTCAGCTCAACTATTTTAAAGGCCTAAATGACTTGGAAACCAAAAGGTTAACAACAGACGCTCCCGGGGTTTCCGGTTCCGGAGCGACTGGGCCGCGCGGGCGGCGGCTCTGAGGTGACTTCCTCGCGGTGGCGCCAAGTTCCCACGGAACCTTCTAGAGCGCTACCTGGAGGCCCCGGCCGCTCACCCAGCCGGAGACTGGAGTCCCCAACACTCCGATTCTAGGACACTAAGTCTCCCCTCGACCCGCGGCGGTGCCGGTCGCCCCGGCAGAGCCCCAGGCCCCGACGGCCACGGACCCTGGTCCCACCTTCACGGCGGGAGGGGACCGGGCTCGGGAGGGAAACGCCCTCAGGGTGACGCGAGGCGACACGGACGCAGCGTTGGCGTCTTTCTGACAGGACGCTTCGAATGCTAACACTGTACTACTACCCCTTTTCTGTTCCTTCCTCTTAGGGTTTTCGAAAGACATAAGGAATCCCGTCAGCTGCTTCCGGAACGAGGGCGCGTGCGTCCCATTCGCCTGCGGCCTCCGCGGCCTCCGGTGCTGCCGCAGGAAATAGCCGGGAGTCGCCGGCCGCGGCCACGCGGCCCAGCCGGGCAAGACACGGGCGTGTAAGCCACATTAAACTCTTGTTCCGGGACGAAGAACCTTCCGGTGGTAGCTGTGGCGATCACGCAGTGTTGCATGGGGGCAGGCTGGCCTCCGCAGGCCTCAGCCCGTCCTGCCCGGCTCCCACACCAGGGATGGGGGCACCCGCGCGCTTTCCAGGCGTGCCAGCATCGGTCCCGTGGGCCCCTCACCTTCCCCGCCTAGTCCCCGCACTTCCCGGCCACGTGTGCTTTGCTCTCCTGCCTCCTAGGCCCTTACCTGCTCCACATCTTCCCAAAAAACACTCCCCCTCCATCGGCTCCCAACCCAAAGTCCACTTCCCCCAAGGAGCCATGGCTGATCCGCCGGGAGGGCCTCGCCCCTGGGCTCTGCACCAGGCCTCGCTTCCTTGTGGTTTATGCTTCTTACTTTGTGCCTCGTGCACACGTGGGTAAATTTTTAATTCCCCATCTGGCTGTGAGACCTCTACAGGTGTGCACTTCGTCTTTTTCATGTACATACTGGTCATCGAGGGGAGACATTGCTTCGTAAATTATAAAGTGAATGGCAAAGTTGAGTTGGACAGAGGATTTCCTTACGTCTAGATATAATATGATTCAAGTAAATGCTATGAAAAAAAAATAAGTCCTTTCTGAAGGCACAATTAAATGAGGGCAATGTAGCATGCAAGGCAAGAAGAGGGGAGCAAATGCCAAAAAGAAAGTCACCAGAGACTGTAAGGGGAAGAAGCAAGATACCTACCTGGCCCTGCCCGCTCTCCTTAGGATGGTTTGGTAGTTAAATCATGACATATGATGGGTCCTATATTTATAAGAAGCTTTCTATTTCTTTATATTAACTTTTCACTTAATGTGCATATAGCGTACCTCTGGGCAAATGCACTTTAGTTCCAAAATAACTCCTTGGAGAAGGATCCAGTCCTGGTAGGATTCATCACCTGCTGATTAAAGAGCCCTTGGGCTTTGAATAAACATCAGAGGTAGCCAGATAACAGTCATCACAGGCTTTGGGTAAGATTGGGCTGGATTCAGGTGTGACCTGTTGCTGGTGGCCACGAGGGAGTGCCCACATCACTTCTCCCCCACCTGCAGCAGCCCAGCACAGAAAATGAGGGAAGACAGTGAGAATCTTTGCCTGCAATCCAGGGAATTCTCCCATATTTTACCAAAGTCCACCAAGGCAGTACCACCAGGAGTTTGCAAGAGTCATAACTGGGCTTGGGGCACACCTAGTGCTGGCAGTGTTGTAGTGACCAAAGACTTAGATCACAATACTCAATCCCTTTGAATATCTGGAAAGCCTTCTTAAGAAAGACAGGTTCAAACAAGACCAGACTGTGAAGATTAAAATAAATACCTAACTCCTCAATGCCCAGACATCCACAAGCATCCACAAGCATCAAGAACACCCAGCAAAACACAGCCTCACCAAACAAACTAAACAAGGTACCAGTGACCAATTCTGGAATGATGGAGATAGGTGACCTTTCAGATAAAGAATTCAAAATAGCTGAGCTGAAGAAGCTCAATGAACTTCAAGACAACATAGATAAGGAATTCAGAAGCCTAACAGAGAACTTTTAAAAAGAGATTGAAATAAAAAAAAAATCAAGCAGAAATTCTGGAGCTTTGGAATTCAATTGACAAACTGAGAAATGCATCACAATCTCTCAACAGCAGAACTGACCAAGCAAGAGAAAGAATGAAGATATGGGGGACTGGTTCCAGGCCCTCTTGCAGATCACCCAATCCTCAGATGTTTTGAGATGCCCAAGTCGGGGCATTTTGATAGAAAATGGTGTAGTGTTTGCATATAACCTAGGCACATCCTCTCATATACTTTAAATCATCTCTAGATTACTTTTAATACCTAAGGCAATGTCGATGCTATGTAAATAGTTGTTACACTGTATTGTTCAGGGAATAATGACAACAAAAAAGTGTGTACATGTCCAGACACAATATTTTGTGAATGTTTTTGATCAACAGTCGGTTGCATCCATGGATGCAGAGCCCACAGATACGAAGGGCAGACTGTATACTAGCTTCAAATCATGCACCGAGCATAAAATTAGTAGCACAAATGATCTAAACTTGCATTTGTTTGAAGGAGAAAAAATGATGATAAATTATCGACATTTTACTGAACTTTATATAATGTTCTACATAGATGCACTTCATATGTGCCCACTTTTCGTCCTTCTGGGGGGTGTCCTGAGCTCAGTATTACGTAAAGGACCTATTTATTTCAGATTTGTAATTTGGAATTTATGACAAACAGGTCCAGTCTTGAGTGGGGGTGGAGGGCATGTTGTCTCTGCTCTGTGATTTCACATCTTCAGGAGATCCCTACCCCAAAGAGCATTTTCTCAGTAGAAATGACAGGAATAAACCTGAACTATTGGGGATGTATCCTTACAGTTCAAGGTTTAATTCTTTATTAGTTCATCACATACCTCTGAAGGGCTATCCTAAGAAAAACAGAGCAAATTTCTGCCCCACAAAACATAGAGCTGTCTTCAAGGCCTGAGTTCTGGCCATGAATGATTTTAATTCTGAATAACCTGAGGTCATAGACGTACATTCTTAGAATCTTCATTTGCACAGAAAGTGTCAGAGACATTAAGAAGGTAGCAATCCGGTCTGTTACTTTATCCCAACCTTCTCTTTCCCTGAAGATAAGAAATGGAGATAGCATCTTAATTCATAATCTTTATAGTATTAAGTAAGTTAGCATTGAATTTAAGAGGCCTTTCACATAAATTTTAATATTACATAAAAATCCAAGAGCCATGGGGTCATTTCCCTTTGAAGGTGGCTCACCTTTCTTCCCTTCTCTCAGGATGAAAAATTAACCTACTCTGGTCCTATCCAAACACCAAGAGTACCTATTCTTGGTCTGACCAAGTCCTGATTCATACCCCAGCTATAGTGAATTGAATACCATTTTGGCCTCATTCTGTCTCCTGTTTCGGGGGCGGGGGCAGAAAATTAAGAGCAGAAAAGTGCCACCTTGGAAACGAATTAAATCCGAGCCACATGTCATCCTAGGATTGCTACCAAATGGAGACAAGCCCAGCTTAGCTCCCTCCCACACACGTCCATCCTCAGAAGGACCCCATCGTGGGTATTTTTTTCGCGTCTCAGATGGAAGTGGGATAGTGGTGGCTGGGGCATATGCCCATAAGTTGGTTCAGTGACATGTATGTCTAGAAGGAAAGATGCTACATTTTCATCACTGTGTTATTTTACTAGAATTGCAAACATCACTTTTGTCAATAACCTTGTTCCTTTTGTGTTTATAAACTGAAAAACTTCACCTCGCTCTTCATCCCTTTCTGTCCCTTAGCTTGTCAGCATCAGCCATGAGGATCTGTGACCTGTTTTTCATGTTGCCGTTTTTATCCTTGCTGCTCGCTCCAGGTAAGACGGGTCTGAGGAATAAGAGGGTCGACATAGTTTGAGGACAGACTGCCATTTGTGACTCATTCCTTCTCTAGACTGAACAGCTTATTTGAACTGCTCATTAAAGCTGAGCACCCTGCCTTTAACACTGAAGGTGAGTGAGGCCTTGAGATGTCAGAGATTTGTTTTTTCTCCACCCAGCCTGAAATACCCGTGAGGCTCCCCGTGGCCTCTCGGCAAGGCTTCAGGATCTCTTCGTGAGGCATAAATAAGGTGCCTTTTTCAATGGAAGCAGAAGAATTAACTTTGTATCAAGGATAGAAACTCAGGTTACTCTTTTATAAGTATATCCTTTTACAATTAAATGGCGGAGCTTTTTGCCACCTGGGACACCTCATATGGGAAACCTTGGCCATTGGTGCCCCCACGTGGTCTCTTGCCTGTCCCCCAGCACACTCTGCTTTGCAGACGAGCTGGAGCATCACTTACCTGATGGCCACCTCTTCCTTTATCTTGTGCTGGCATTGACAGCAGAAGAAGTGAAAAAAGAAATCAATGCAGGGCATTGAAAAAGAGATAAAGAGTAGGAAAAAAAGAAGGAATTGAAGGAAGGAAAGGAGGGAGGAAGGGGGCAGGGAGGATAAAGAGGGAAAGAAAGTACTTGAGAAGAAAAAAGATTAGAAATAAGAAATACTGTAAATCTCTTGTTTTTATAACTTTATTACCTTTACTTGATAGCACTCAGACGATTAAATGTTTGTAAATTGAATGTTTATAGAACAATTGCTACATCTTCTCTTCCTGCCTAAGCTCAAATACTTAATTAACCAAGTGATTCAGGAAAAAGGAAAAGAAACTACTGACCTCCTGTAGCCTCTAGTTTACTTTTTCGTAAAGGGGACAGATTTGCATGAAACCCCTGACAGGCTCCTCCTACCTGACCCATCTAGTGGCCCAAATCCCTCTGCCACCGTCAGAATGTTCAGCAATCTGTTTCGTTGAGAACAGGCATCTCTAGAGACACACAAGTGCCAATCCCTTCGTTAGAAAGTGAGCCACAAGAAGTGACAATCCCAGGCCAAATCATTGTGATCACGTAGCCCCATCCTTGGATAGAAAGCTTTTGTCCCAGGAGTTTACCGATAGAGATAATAACAGGTGTTTGGATCTTCCCAACGTGGTGCTTGAGTTTCTCTCTGCGCTTTTTCATTTTCTCCAGGTTTGTTTGCAAAAGGACTATTTCCTTTATCTTGCCTCGGGCAAGAAGGCTACTGTTTTCCATTCAGATGCCACAGTGACTGGGAAGAGATTGGCAGGTGTTTCCTGCCCAGACAAAAATGTTGCAGGAGATTCAACTAGGAGTAAAAAAAAAAAAAAAGCGCACTGCTGAGACCACGACGGAGCGAGAAACTGTTCCCTTAAGATTTATTTACAAAATGTAAACCCAATTAAATCACTTTGTTCAAAATCCAAGGACCCGGACCTCCTGGTGATGGTGTGGTGTTTATGTGGGTGTCAGAGTGCCCCAACGGCCTCTGGATTAGAGACTCTGCATGTCAGTGTTCGGCAAGCCACAGCGCATTGCACTTAATTTGTGGGCTCATCACGCTCTATTAACGTTTGTAGATTTTAGGCTCTGAGTCAATTGGACCCCAATCTTCCCACATGTTCCGCTTTTTCTTGTCACCCATGCATCTGCCCTGCTATCCCAGCTGCCTGCCTTGCTACCTCCTGCACCAACTAGATCTCGGTAAGTGTGACTCACCCTTCAAGACCCCATTAGGACCCCCCACTCCCTTGATGAAGCCACCCCCAACCCACCAAGTGAGCAAAACCTCCCAACCTCTGAGCAGCTCCCAGCTCTGCTCCTTGCAACAGACACCTCTTCCCCAGCCTCGGCTGAGCACCTCTGTGTGCTTCAAATCCGCCATGTTGCTTCAATTTTAAGCGCCTGACTGCATATTTTACATAGCTCTTTAGTCAATATGCATATTGTATACTGTTATATTCAATTGAGGTCACAAATAATCTCTTGAGGCTTGCAGAGCTTCTCCATGAAGAATCCGTCCCCATATAGACTAGAAACGCCTCGTGTAGGTGGATGCACGTACTCAACTTGCAGCTCCCCTGGAGTCTGGGCAGCAAACATCCTCGACCGGGCGGCGAGAGGAAACAGCACAGAAAGTGAGGAAGGCGCTTTTTACCAGCAGAGAGGTCTGCATTGGAGGGTGCCTACTTGCTCAGGGACTTTAGAGTAAGATTGGACTCTAAAATTCATTTCATGTGAAAAAATAATGGCTTTATAAGAGCCCAAAAGGAGAAAAAAATGCTGATTTTGACTATCTCATTCATTCCTGGGTAATAGGCAGATAATTAACTTTCATTTAGGAAGAAATTGCTCTTTTGTTTAAGCATACGCAATAGACACTTGATTTTAAAAGACTAGGCCCTTGGGGACACATATAATATGGAAGTGAAGGAAAATAAGCGCTAAATAAATCTACGTTTTTAAAAATAAAAGTTTTAGCTTTTTACTAGGAGGCTGTTATGGAGGCTGCCAGGGACTAGGACCCAGGAGGGGTGTGGGGAGGGACAGTGTTTTTCCTCTACCCTCCTCGGGTCTGTGGCTGGGACCATGGAAATTAAACTGACAAAAGACAGATGAACAAGAGGAAAACAGTCTGTTAAGATGTGCAGCTCTTACAGGTGCAGGGAAAGGCGGTGGTGAGTCACTCCAAGGGGCAGTTAGCACTTGGGGCTTACATGGCATCCGGGAGTCCCTGTAAGAGAAGAGCGATAGTGGGGTGCACCCACGTCTGAGGCTGCTCATCTTCCACGGCTGGAGATCTTCACTCTGTTGCTGCCTGTAGCTGCTTTTTTTCTTTTATCTGTTTCTCAACAGTCAAGCCCTTACTTGACTTCCAAAATCCTTATTCTACTTCTTATATTAATAGTTTCAATTTTTAAATTTTTCCTCCCACTTCTGAATTCCTATTTGTTAATACCAATAAACTTTTCTTCCTATGCTTCTACTTTTTCATCTTACTGCTTTTGTTTCATCTTAATCTAATTATCTCTTAGATGTTATACCCCTTGTATTCTTTATTTTTAGCTTATTTTATTTTTTAACCTTTATCTGATTTTAAATGTGATTTGGTTTACTGTTCATTAAAATCTTATTTTTGTTATTGGAATTTTAATTTTTTTTTTTTTACTTGTAAGCCTTACCCTAAAAAAAATCAGTGTTTTATTGTCATGACATTTCTAAGTATCTTATTATGCCTGCTTCACGGAAGGAATGTTTTTATGATTTCGGCATGAAAGAAGGTTGGTTTTCTCTGTGAACCATGGAGTTGACGAGTCACAGGATGGGCTGGGTATGATCCGGTCCAAGCCCACTTTCCACTTAGGTTCTGGACCCCCTTTCTCTTGCATACTCATGGACAGAACTCCAGCAATCCCTTCTCTCACTCCCTCTACTCCGTCTCTAAAAACTAAAACCAAACACCTCTTCTTTGATACACATCGCACTTCAGCTGTTGGTTTTTGTCTTTGTGCAGCTTTTCAGCGACACCCTTTAAGAGGGGTGTTCACCTAGTCCCCACTTCCTTCTTTCTCTCAGTGCCACTCCAGTCTGACTGCTGTCCACAGAGCCATGATGTGTCCTGCGTGGCTTCACTCATCCCTCCCTCGGCCCATTGTTGATTGGACCCCTCATTATGTGGTAATGGGCAGCTGCTGTCAGGTGTCCCCACCTGGACAGATAGGCAGCATTCAGCCGTGAGGGTGGAGAAGCCAACTGCAAGGTAGGTTTTCAGGAGAGGCGTCTGGGATTGAGGGCTCCAACTCCATGATTTAATCGCCCCCAAAGGCCCTACCTCCTAATACCACCACCTTGGGAGTTAGTACTTCAACATAAGAATTTGGGGTGACACAAACATCCAAACCTTCAGACCGTAGCATTCCCTTCCCTCCTTTCTTCCCTCCTCCCTCCCACCATCCATTTATTCATCCTCATATTGATTCTTTCATCCAACTACTCATTCATTGAAACAAATATTTGAATACCTTCTCAATGCCAGGTATTGCTCAAGGTGCTGAGAAAGCGAGGTAATACAGCACCTGTGACTTTAGAAAATCCGAGTATAATGGAGAAGAGAGACTAGAAACAATATAAAGCAACACGGGGGTGGGCGGAAGAGAGGAAGAAGCACTGCAATGTTTTACTTTGTACACTTTCTGCTGTTTACTTCCTTTCCCACAAGAACGCACGGTAATGCCTGTGTTAAGGAATTCTCTGGCCCATAAAGTCTTACCCTGTTGTGGCCCACACAAGATGTTGGCAAGGTAAGAGCTGCCCTAGAGTAGGTCCATTCTCTCTTTTAATTGAGCAGCAAAAGAATTATTGAACTTGAAAAAAGAGAGAAGGCAATTTCCATTTACAAAATTTCTTCTCCTTTTTTAGCCCCTAAAAAGGGTGATTTTTTTTTTTGTATTCCTAAAGGGAAAGCTGACAGAGGCAGGGACATGAAATGAGGGTGGATGAATAAATGAATGGATACCCCAAATTACTGTTTCGTAATGATTTCTTCTCAAAAAAAAAAAAAAAAAGGGCACCTAACCTCAGACCCATAAGCAGAAATGAAAATCCCCTAGAAAATAAATGCAGACTTCGTGGAAAGCCCTTCCTTTTTGACAGGAGGAAACTTGCATCTATAATCATGTGTCCATAGATGAAGCATCTCACATTACACCCAGGCCCTGTTTGAATGTCTGTATCAGGATGTCAGCTTTTCCCCTCTAGCTGAATTTTTCAAGCTCTCTCCCAGATCACCTGTCTTCATTGATGTGCCCTGAGGAACGAGCCACCCTTGGACACTGCCAGGTCGTGTCATACTCCTGACAACTCACTTCCCATCATGAGGCTGCTGTTCCTTCTCTTTCTCCTCCTTGTATGTCTCACCCAGACAGAATCAGGTAAGCTGTGAGTCCACCTGGAGGGACGGTGTGGGGGATGCCCTTGGAGCTGGAGTGGGCCACGCTGGTGCATAATTCAAGGACGCACTGGGACAGGTAATGACTGAACAATATCATTGCTGAAAGTAGCACGGCATGTGCAACACACTCCGCTGTACAAATAAAGAAAGGAAAATTAAAGAAATTTAAAAGATTTTCTTAAGATTACCTTTAACTAGTAGTCATGATAGATAATACACATAACTAGTAATTGTAATAGATAACATTTAAATTGGGCTTCACAGCTTACAAACCATTTCCATGTGAACGCAAACAACAACAATAATAACAACAGCAAATGATATTGACCACTTTCTCCTTACCAAACATCACAACAAATACTTTTAACATACTATCCCACGTATAATCATAACACTATTTGTGGGGTAGGTATTTTGGGCCCTGTCTTAAAGATGAGACTGAGAAGTGACATAACTTGTTCAAAGTCATGCAGAATGTATGTAGTGCAGCCTAGACTCAAGCCCAGTTTGGTTTGGTTCTAAAGACTATAATCTTACTAAGTACTCAACAATCCCAGAAAATAAATTTACTTATTAAATTATATATAAACAATGAATATTTTTTTTAGTAAGGGTGTGTCGTATGCCCTGTGCAATATTGGGGACATGCTTCTACAAAAAGATTAATCACTGATTATCTGAGATTCAAATTTAACTGAGGGTCTCACGTTTCATAGCAACCGTCTGCACACATCAGCACGGGCCAGGTCACGCTGTTGTGAAAACAACTTCCCAATCTTGGCGTCTTAAAAGAGCAAAGTTTTGATTCTCGCTCGTGGCACAAATGCATCACGGCCACAGGGCTGCTGTGCTCACTGCACCTGCTCGGCCGCTGCCGACAGAGCGAGCGTGGGGGAGGCTGCAAGGTGAAGGGCTGCGGGTCTAACGATGACAGTTGAGGGCTCCAGGCCTGAAAGGACACAGCACTTCTGTTCAAAGAAGTCTCCTGGCCCCGCCAAATCAGACAAAGGTGGGAAGACAATCCTACCTGTGTGGAGCAAACAGAGAGCCAGATCTACCTGGTGAACAGCCTGGCTGAGGGAGAGAGAGAGAGACGAAAGAGACAGAGAGAACGAGAGAGAGAAGACAGACAGACAAGATTGCTGATGCAGACAGGCAGAGACACACGACAGGCAGCTGGAGATATGGATACGGACACAGGTGGAGATATGAGTCCGCATCTGTATCTCTATATTTATCCTTCTCTTCTTACGGAAAATTAGGACAATCTATGGCTCCCAGAGAAAAACCTGCTTGGCCATAACTATAGTCGTGGTGAAGCAAAACTCAGAAGCCAAGTCCTCTAATTCCTGGCTGAGTGTGTTTCCCATCACAGCACGGTGACTTTATTATTTTGTTATTAAACTAATCCCAAGACAGAATACAACACAGGGACTCTAAAAGCCATAAACTCTGATGGAAACACTTCTCTTATTTATTGTTTCCTCATGGTAGTTTGACATTCTCTCTCTCTTGTTCTTTAGACGTCCTCTCTGAATTGCTAAAGTCAACCTTCTCGGTCTCATATTGTTTTCTTTACAGCCTAACTCACTAGAGCCTAGGAAGACAGGTGTTTGGTACAAGCCATGGCTGTGGCATATAGAGGATGGCAATTTAGGAAACAATTCAGCCAGCACAGAAGGTGGGAGGCACAGCACTTGGGAGCCAGGATCCCACAGGACACTTCAGTCCTTCATTCACTCAGGACTTGCAGCCTACTTTGCACCCGGTACTTGGGCAGTGCTGCCCTCCTGAGAAGGAGGAAGGCACTTGAGGAAGCTTTTATGGAGAATATGTGAAAAGAAGTGAATTAGAGTCCTAATCTTACGGCACAATCCAAAGAGACTACTGCAGCAGTCAGCAAGCGTTTCCTGTAAAAGACCAGGTGGTAGCTCATCTCTGCCTTTTGTAGTGCAAAAAGAAGCCACAGCGATATGCAAATAATGGGTGTGGCTGTCTTATTATAAAACTTTACTTATAGACACTGAAATTTGAATTTTATACAATTTTCATGTGTCATCAAATGCTTTCTTTGAATTGTTTTCAACAATTCGAAAGCGTATGAACCTTTCTAAGTTTGCAGGTTGTACCAAAACGGGCAGAGAGCGAGTTTGGGCTCCGGGACTGCCGTTTGCCTACCCCTGCTAAACGAGACGGATTCTAGTAACTGTGGCCAAACGATGTTTTATCTCTTTGTTTCTTTACCCCCTCTTTCCCTACAGGGCACAAAAGAAAGGGGAAGCCCCTCGAATGTGAACAGATAGGCGGTGCCTGCAAACACCAAAAAACCCACGGCTGCTCCATCCTGCCCGCAGAATGCAAGAGCCGCTACAAACACTGCTGTCGGCTGTAGCTGCCACAGCCTGAGCGTCCTCGGGGTAGCTCGAGAGAGACTCAGAGTCTCTGACTGCTGCTTAATAAAGGTGCCATGCCCCCCGTGGACCCTGCATCTGGCCTTTTTGAGGGCGTGCATACATCACAGCGCCGGAGCAGGGAGAACTTAGGTTCCACGTTTGGTCAGACCACCAACCACTTGGTTGATTTTGGATGAGGCCTTTCTTCTTCTTGGTCTCAGTTTCTGCACCTGTAACCACTGAAATGGACAATCTACAAGACGTGTCCATGAATCTTTGTATTTTGTATAAGGGCTTTGTGTGTGGGGGGGGGAGGGCATGTGTGCATGTGTGTATTGATTATATGTAAAAAGTCACAGAGATTTTGTTCTCACTTTTCTATATTTCTGCCCCTCAATGACTCCTGAGTTTCCAGCAGTGGGTCCCAGTTGATTGTTAAAAAGCTAGGGAACTCAGTTGATCAAATGGGGCTGAAGGTGCAGAAAGACTTAACTAGAGGCACTTAGGCATTAACTATAGAATTAGAACTCAGACGTTACCAAAACCAACCCATTGGTTTACAGAGGACCAAGACTTAGAGAGATAGTGATTAGTTCTGCTCTCCAAAGTCATCTTTCCAAATAGTGAGATTCCTTTAGAATCGTTTTCTTAGAACTCAAGGAATTGTTTTCAGCATAGACAAGATTTGAATTTTACAGAAGCCTGCTGATTAGACTGGACAACCCAATATTCACCAGTAACCTAAGTCTCCCATTTTGAAACATTCCGGTTACAATTTCTTAATCATCTTTTCTCTTAGAGGTTTTCATGGAGTTTTAAAATGTATATACAGACAGATACATAAATATGTGTGTAGGAGTGAATGAATTAATGTTAATATTATGCCTCCTAACTCTAACCGTTTAGAAAAGCAAGAAACAGCGACACTTCAGTAGCAGTGAGTATATACCCCGTGCTCAGATCTTGGTTTCTAAATGCTATTTTTCAGTAAGTGGAACCAGGATCCTTGAAGAACTAACTGATTCCAGAACTGGGGCAGGGAAAACACAAGATGAGCTTGGAGCCCCTTGTAGTGCCAGAAAATAAAGACGTGCTCAAAAAAAGTGGAGCATGTTCAAAGAACAAAAGAGAAACCTGAAAGATCTCCCAATGGCCAAAACTGAACCACCTAATAAATAAAAAGTACAGTTTTTCATTATAACCCCCAAATAAAATAAATACCCATGAGGGCATATTGATGTGAACAAATAACTAAATGGAGAGAAAGACAGCTCTTCCTTAGTAAATGATTAACAAATGCAGAGGTGACAAGGGAACTAGAAAGTCGATGTGAGAACACCACACTAACCATGGCCACCAGCAAGGTCCACCATGAGTGGGCGAAAGTCTAAGCAGAAATAGGATATTTGCATCATCCCAAAGTATCTTCCCCAAATTAGTAATTTCAAAGAGAAACAATAGCTATGTAGAGAAGAATCCTCGCAGACACGACCTTAACAAAGAGATTAGCCACTTTGTGAAAGCATTTTGCTAAAATGCCAAAAAGCAGCAAAGCACGATGCTGGGGGTAGATCAACGGGACAGCCAGGCTAACGGAAAGAGCTCCCAGAGGCCAAAGCTGTAATAGCGTGAGCAACAACAAAAAGTCTCATCGCATTGGATTATAATCCAAAGTATAAACTAGTATCTATAAATCCATGCTGATATTGGTATAAATAAATGGTTCGATAACTAAATGGGGAGACAGATTTCCCACATGGAAAAATTCCAAATAACTTACATAGATACCTTCCCCTTCAAGGAGGTAGAGTTAAAATCCCCACCTCTTAAACGTGGCCCAAGTTTAGGAACTTGCTTCGAGCACAGCACAGAGGAGGAAAGAGGTAGATTTACCCAGGAGAGACACTGCCGTAGCCAGAGGGTGCGGCTCACATCATCAGCCATAAGTCATGCTGACAGCACGTGGTCTTGATTGGATGTGTTGAGAAAGGCACTTCATCTCTGGGGTTTTCCTCCCTGAACCCAAAACCCCAGTCTCATCATGAGAAAAATGTCAGACAGATGCAAACTGAGGGATATGCTACAAAACATCGCAGCAATACTCTTCATTACTGTCAAATTATCAAAAACAAGGAAAGTCTGAGAAATTTTGCACCCCAGAGACTGAGGAAACGTGATGACTGAATGTAACGTGGTGTTCTGGATGGGCTCTCAGAGCAGAAAGGTTATTAGGGAAAAACTAATGAAATCCAAGCAAAGTACGGAGTTTAGTCAGTAATGATGCCCCGATGTTGGTTCATCAATCATGGCAAACGTGGCGTGGTGATGTAAGATGTTAATAACAAGGGGAAACGGTACGGGGTATATGGAACTTTCTGTACTATCTTTACAACTTTTCTACACATTGACAACTGTTCTAAAATTTAAAAGTTTATGTAAATATTACAAAAAGTGGATATATAGGTGGAGGCTGACTCAGGCCTTAAAAAAGCAAACTCAAGTCCCTACAAAATGAAAGCGGGATGAGGGGGTACCAAGCCAGTAAATGCTCAGGACCCCAGAGGACTGAGGAGGGTGAGGCACCTACGGCTCAGTAGGCAGGGTGAGGCAGGGCGGGGCTGGCCCCGGTGGGAGTAGATGCCAGGCTGGAGGAGGAGAGTTTGACCCTGACATCCCCTTCCCTGCCTGCCTACTCCCGCTTCCACCTCAGTGGACGGTGCACAGGTTATTTTTTGAAAGGCTAAACCAAGAAGGCTGTGGGCTTGGAACACCGGGCAGAGCTAAAGTGTCAATGAGGCTCTGAGCTAACAACAGGTGAATTAAATAAAAATCTATACAGTTAAAGATGAAACTGCCAGCCTCCTTCCCTCACTCCACGGCCCTCAGGACTCCTCCCCGAAACTCTGGCAAAGCTGAGATAAGGGGTTTGGAGTCTGTTATTGTCCAAGAGCTGAAGTGCAAGTCTAAGGTGTAGAAGAAAACGTGGACGGAAACGCCATCTCCTGGATTCCTCAGGTAGAATGTGCAAAGTTCAAAAAAAATTGCCAGAATTCCTTTCTTTCTTTCCGTTCGTCTTCTTTAGACACTTTACTCATTTCCCTCATAAAGATAAATACATGATGATCAAATTGATTAGAGCCCCTAAAAAAAATAGAAGATGCTGTTCTTTAGTTTTTATCTTTGGTGATGGTTTTGAAGCTTCCAGAATTACTGTTTTATTATTTTGCATATTTTTAATATAAAATTATTTTCACAGCCCTATACCATTCCCAGAAACGTTTAGCTATTTTATTTTTAATGAAATTTCCTTATGTATTCGGGAAAAAATTAAATAAATAAAATGCTCTATTCTTAAAGTGAATGGATATCACGTTCCAAAGTAATTTGTATTTGCCTTTGTGATAACACTGAACAGTATAAGAACCATCTCTCTCTCTCTCTCTCTCCCCCCCTCCCTCTCCTTCTCTCTCTTGCCTCGCCCCACTCCCCACCCCCAAAAATATGAGAGTAGGATCAGTGCCTTAACTAACATTTTTATCACCCAGGCCTGTTACTGATATTGTGCCCAGGAAATGTGGTTGAATTTTAGTGAAGATTAAGGAAAACAGTGTCTGTGAAAGCATTTAGTGAAACATAAACTGATATTAGAATGTTAACAGCTGCCAGGGCTGTCTGGGGGCCGGCATCGCACAAGCAGACAGGTAGGCAGGTTTCCAATTCCGAGTCCACTGCTCTGTGATTACGTGAACTTGGACACCCTCAGACTTTGCAAGCCCCAGCTTTTGCCTTTGTAAAGCGAAATAGGAATGGCGGTATTACCAGCTCTATATGGTTGAAATGGAGGCAAAATGAGAGCATAGATAAAAATGGTTTAGCACAGTGACTGAAACATGGAAACTTTCCAGTAAATGATAGTCACTGTAAATGATGGCATTTGAGCCTTCCCCCAAATGCTTACTACATCTGAAAAGAGACAATCTCATTGTTGAATATTCACCGTCTTCTGTGGGTCACAAGATTAGAACCTGGCCTGATTTCTCTCTGGTGTGTCCCCTTTGCCTGTGTTGACTCAGGCTGAGACAACTCTCTTTCATTCTTAGCTCCCTGCACCCTCCACTTTTTGCTTTGTTGGTAGCACTACCCTATTATTTATTAGCTTGGCCTTTGGTACTTCATGTAAAATACATAAAACAACGTGTCCACGTTAACTGATATAAATAATATACAATAAGAACCATTTTCATGGTGCTTTTGAATTTTTGAGCCCATTCACACATGTTAACTTATCTGAAGCTCACAACAATCTTATAAGGGATGGATATTTTCATTCCCATTTTGTATTAACATATAGTGGATCTTGGGATTAGCAGGGGATATTGCTGATCATGGCCACGTGACTCGTAACTGGGTATGAAGAGGGGTCAGTGTAGCTAAGGAGATCGTGAACCTGACGTATCCAAGACCTTAAAATTCCCACTTTGTGTCTCTGCAAGAACCTCCCTCCCCTGGGAATGCATGGTGCAAGGTAAACTCTCTCAGATAAGGAGAACAATGATCATGAGTCTCGTTCAGGATGGGGGCTCAATTGCAGTGATTCTTCAGAGACCTGCTTGTGCAGAGGGTGGAACGTTCCCCAAACGCATGACCTACACGCCGCCCGGTCACGCCTCAAACACCTTTCAGACACGGAGGCTGCCCGAGGCATCAGGCATGAAGTAGGTAAAGTGCCCACCAGTTCTGAATCTTCCGGGGTCTTTCTGTTCTTCTCATTGTTTCCTCCTTGCAGTTTTATTGAATAACATAAGACATTAAAATGTTTTATTATGTCATGGCTGTCGAATTCAGTTCTTTCGTAATGTTTAGCTAAGAAAACCTCTCTTGTAATTCAAATCTTCCTGGAACACCATTCAACGCATGCATCAGTTTTATGTCAGTAACCTGGATTGTTCCCGAATAGCTCATTTAATGGCCTTTCCCGTCATCCACATCATCTGCTACATTTTCACGTGCATGTTGGTCTGCTTCCAGGCTCACACCTGTCACAATGCTCCACTTGCATGTGCTTGTGGTAATATCCCAGTATATCACTATACGCAGTAGACTGAGCACTGACACCTGGCTGGAAGATCCCATCTCTTTCTTTTACTAAAACACCATTTTAAAAATTCTTGGCTCTGTGCTATTTCACAAACATTTTAGAAGCAGCTTTTCAAGCTTCAGAAAAAAAATCCTGTTGGCATTTCTATTGTAATTTTATTGGATTTATAGATCAATGTTGAGGAGAGGTAACATCTTTTCATTATGAACCTTTCTATCCATGAAAATGTATATTTAGGTCATTTTAATATCTATTGTTAACATTTCATAACTTTATCTATAAAGGTTTTGCACATGTTTTCTTAGATTTATTTCTTGTTAACTTTTATATTTGTGCTTGGTATAAGTGGTTTTTCCATAAAAATTCATTTTTATTAGTACATATTGATTGTTTATAAATCTAAATTTATTTATGTTGCTCTTATATCCAGCAATCTTTCTAAATTATCTTATTAATTGTAATAATTTATCTATAAATTTTCTCCTGTGGTTTGTGCAGATTATATCATTTGCAAAAAATGAGTATTATCACATTCCAATTTTTTATGTTTTTTATCTATTTTCCTTGCCTTATTGCTTTTCCTTTATAATGTTAAATAGTAGCAATGCTAGCATGCATATGTGCTGTTCCTGAGCCCAAAGGATGTAATAATAACATTTCATCATTAAGTATTATGTTTGATGAGGATATTTTAATGTACTCTTAAGGTAAACTGAGGCACGGTGAAGTTTTGTTTTATTTTAAGAGGTTATTTGAGCAAACAATGATTCATGAATTGGGCAGCTCCCAGCCAGATGTGGATTGGGAGCTCCACCCAGGGAATGCAAGGGGAATTTTATAGGATGAACGTAGACATATTGCAAAGAACATATTTGATTGGTTACAGTTATAAGGTTGCTTTATTTGATCAATTCCATTGGAAAGTTCTTAATGATATAATTAAAAGTTTGTTGGCTGCTTCTGAATGGTTAAGCTTAAATTCTCTTAATATAGGTGTTTACAAGAAATAGTTCAAGTCAAATCAAGTTGCCACTTTCTTTGATCCCTGTCCCATCAACTCATACCAACTAGGAGAGTTTTATTTTACCAGGATACTTTTTAAAACATTGATTGACAGCTGATAATAATCCATTGCTCATCTGCAAACCTGCACTGAGTTTTCTTTAGTTCTTCATTGATTGGGACCCAATTACCGTTGGTTCTGTTCATTAGTCATCGCATGCCAACCAAACTCTCTTTTCTTTTCCATGTGATTGTTTACGTTTGGGTCGAATGTTAGTGTCTCTTATCCTTTCTCTTTGTCTTCCACCTTCCCATGCACCTTGCAGTGTTTCCTGTTTCCACCCTCCCCAGCCCACACACACCCCTAACCTTGCATTGTAAATTACAGAAAGCAAGTCACCTCCAAGATCATGCCCTCACTAGAGACAGGAATTGATGCTTATGTAGGGAGACTTGCTCAGGACACTACAGGTGATCTCAAGACCTAGACAAGAAGAGTGACCAAGGAAGATGCAGATAATCATGCCTATCCCAGGACTGCAGTCTCGTAGCATAAGCCTTCTGACCTGCAGTTGGAATTCCCACCTTTCAACCGGCTTCTGCCCACATGTCCGCCTGGGGCCGACTCTTCCAGGAAGTCTCTCTTACACCTGTGCCCTTCTCCTGCGTGTCTCTAACACTACAATGCCCCTGGCTCTGTGCTCCCTTGCTGGGATTCCTCCTCTTCAGCGCTTAACCCACTGCAGCGGACGGTCCCAAGGCCAGTCCCTGTCCTCACACACCTCCTCACCCCACCGTGGCGAATTCGTCCATCTCCATCCTCCCTTCTGCGTAGGTAGATAGTTGTAGAACAACCAAAAGAAGGGTCTTAGATTAGACTCCTCCATTCATTGACTGTGCGATCATGGGCCAGTTATTTAACCTAGCTGAGTTTGGTTTCTACATCCGTGAAATGGGATTTATAAACCAAAATGGTTTTAAGAATGAAACATGTTATGTGAATAAAAATGCTTTGTGTACTTTAAACCATAACATAAATTTAATTCATATAATTTTCTCCCACACAATACCGACCCCTTTATGGAAAACAAATCTTCCTTTAATCAATCCTACTGGTAAAACAATCAGTTATCTAGACTTGAATATTGTTTGCTTTCGTTTGGACGAAAGGAGGCACGCTTCGGACCTCGGCCGCTGTTCCTCCACTGGGCTCCCTCCTTCACCTCCTCCGTATTTTGCAGCAAACGGTGAAAGCTCGGCAGGGTCCCCTGAAGGGCTCACAGTCTGGGGTTCCTTGCTTCAGGCAGATCCCACCCCGCAGGTAGCAGGGCCTTTCAAAGTTGAGCGCCCAAGTGATGCCTGAAATACAAAAAGATGTTTGTATGAAGCCGAAAGACCAATGAGGAAAGCAAGAGCGCTCACCCTCTGAAGCAGCAAGCAGGTTTGATTCCGAGACCTTCACCCTCTCGTAAGATGCCATCGTTGTTAATATAACTGCCCACAGAATTGTCCACCCTGCTCTGGGAGTGACGGGGTATTGGCTCGTGTGTTGGACGTGTCACACAATCACTACCTACTGCCTGGTACGTCTCTCCAGGTGCCCCACCTGCCCTCCCAACATAACCCAACCCGACTCTCACATTCTCATACAAACTCAAGTCACTACTGTGGTGTGAATGACAAGAGGTCTCGGGTCAGGGCAAACAGAAAGAATCTCTGTCCCCACACTGGTGTATGCTAATCAGGTGCGTCCATGGACTTGGTTCTCAAATCATCCAGTTCATTGGTTGGGGGGAGTAGAAGATATTAATAACCACCTCACAAGACTTTTAATGCCATGAAGGCACAACAGCCACTTACAGAGGAATTTTTTAAACTTCTCAATAGGTTATCCTGGGGTGTAGCGATGGCCTTTGAGTAGCTTCCTGTGGGTTTACTTTCCAATTGTTGCTGACTTAGGGAAAGGAAGACAGAATAACAAGAACGGGCATGATGGTTGGTATTTACCGGGCAGTACCTGGAAGATGGCAAAGAGAGCGGTGAGGAAAATGTGGAATCTCATCATCACAGAGCTGAGGATCCCGAAGCCCTGGCGGTAAGAACCACGGGGGCAAAGTTAGAAGGCTGCAGTTCTCTGTCTAGGGACTCGTCGTAGTCCGAGATCCGCACGCAGACGAACTTCTCGCTGCCCCAGGCTCTGCTCCTCCACCAGCAGGACTCGCCCACCCGGCGCTGTTCCTGATCCCCAAGGCCACCTGCCTTGCTCTTCTCTCAGCACCTGTGTGTGAGGCCCCCTCTCCCCTCCCACCGCATCACAGGACGATGACGTCGCGGTGGAGCGCAGGCCCAGCGTGGGAAGGCAACTGGTAGCACCCAGAGTTAAGCCGTTAAAAAAGTGGAGGATGGTCCCTCACAGATGAGGAAAGGAATTGGAAAAGATTTGGGGGCAAGTTGATCAGATGTCCCAGGGCTCCTTAAACAAAAAAGCCAAAAGGGCAGTGGGTTAGTTATAACCTTCCTAGAGGATCTATGTGCAGGGAAGAAAGTTCATACTGGTTAAAAATTAGTGGAGAAATGTACCCACGTTATTCCTAGAATTTGAATTTTATCATTTGCTTGCACTTAAATCTGTTATTTTTCTGATTTTAAAAAGTAATACTTACATATTGCAAAATTCCAAATAATAGAAATGTAAAAAAGTAGAGGATAAAAAAAAATGCATAGCCTCTCCCTTCAATTATAACGGCTATTTACAATTCAGAGTGTTTTAGTTCTTTTCCTTTGCAAATAAAATCATGTAAATATTTGTTTTATGTTTAAAATGTTAAATAGACTCATACTTCATAACCAGCTCCACTGCATGTTTTTTCTATTTAAATAATATCTTGGAAACACTTTAATATTTGTTCAAATGTATTTGCCTCATACATTTATATGACTGTGTATATCTCTTTAAATTTAGTGACTATTACTTTGTATAAATTCCTAGAAATGGCATGTCAACAACTATACATATTTCAAGTTTTAATACACATTGCTCCATTGCCCACTTTAGAAACTGTTGTACCACTTTATCCTGTTACTGATGTGTACGGAAGTATATTTTGACTATCAATATTCTTACCATGATTATTATCACTTGTTTTAATATTTGTCAGTTGTATGAATGAATAATAGCATTCCTGTTTGTCTTAACATACCTTTTCATGATTGTTTCTGAGACTGAGCATATTTTAAATGTTCACTGGTTATTTTTATGACTTGTTACCATTTTTCTGCCTGGTCACTCATCTTCACTTATTGATTTCTTAGAACTCCATGCCTATTTAAGGTCATTATTCCTTTGTCACACTTGTTGCAGAAATGGTTTCTGGCTTGCTTTCTACTTTGTACTTGCTCATGTGGTAGCCAAATGCATGGCTACTCTCAGTGAGTACTTTTTGCACTGTTCACGTTTGATTTCCCTCGAGTGTATTTGTTTTGTTTGTGTGTTTACCTAATTGTGTCTGTATTCCTGATCAGTTTTGTCCTTAATTCTTTCAGCCCTAGGATGGAGGCTGTTCTGAAAAGTCATGACAGACTTGAGTTGTCAGCAATGACATGAAAACCTGTTTCTTATCCCATCCAAAATATGAATTTCCTGTGCGTACAGAAATTTCCGCACTCTGTGATATCTCATGTGAAAGGCACATGTCTGGATTCATGTCTCTGTTCTCATAGAAAACCAAGTCTGTGTACAGTAGAGAAACAGCATCACACAGGAGTCTAAGGAATTGAAGATGTCAGGGCTCCCTGATGTACGGAGAATGGCAGGACATCCTAGAGAGGACAGACGGAACATTTTGCATCCTTGCTGCCTATAACATTTCTGAGCACTTAAATAACCTTGCCAGATACCAAGTGCCTGGGTGTTCCTTGCTCCTGGAGTGGATTCCACCGTCCCCTACCCTGTTTATCTCCTCTTGTGCCAGCACTATGTAATTTTAATCAGTGCAGCTTCTAGCAGTCTTTTGCAGAATCCATGGCTACTCTTAATGATTCATTCTTACAAAATAACAAAATAAAAAATTACAGATTTTGTTTAAGAAACAAGAATAACACGTAGATTATGGAAACTTCCTAAAAACAAAATTTTACTTTACATGTTTTTGTCTTATTTTAACATATCCTTTTGGTACTCTTCAAGATGTCTCTTCACGTGGATTCAAAACATTTTTATAACATTATTTCTAGTTATTTCTAACTATAGTATTTTACGGTTTCTCTTACTATCTGAGTCACACTCTTCTTTCATTGTATTTCATAGTTGGCTGCTATTTGCATAGAGAAAGCTATTGATCTTATATCCTAATTTGATCACTAGCCTGCAGGTTGAAATCTCATTGGTTTTGGTTTTTTGTGGTTACTTCCCAACAGGTTTTCAATCGTAAATCTGTAGATAATTATCATTTTGCCTCCTCATCTAACTGCATTGACTAACAACTACAGGAGCCTTCAGAGATATCTAACGCGACCTACTCACTTTGCAAATGAAAAAGAAAGATGGCCACATGAGAAATGTGAAAATAACATTACCCAGCAAGCCTGCGTAGATTTCCCTTAAATTTGCAGAACTCTGTCCCAGTTAACCACAACGCAAAAATCGCCTTACTTCTGCCCCATTGCCTCCATTTTCTTCTTTCTTGTTTCTCTTATTCTTCCCTTCTCATGTCAAAGATCAACTTCCTTAATATCCAAAAACCAAACAAGACAATTAGTTTTTTCAAAAATAGATGTTTCAGTAGTTTTTTGATGCATGTGATTTCATCCATGAAGGCCTTTGATTTTCCTTCCAGAACGTGATTAAGAATTTTAACTCATGCATTAAGCACAGGTTGTGTTTCAGCCCAGATGTCCTTGGGGAATCACAAAGGAGTCTGTGGCTGGGGAAGGAATTGAGAGTATTTTAATGGCGGCACCAAAAAAAAAAAAAAATGGTGCCTCTGGGACCCTTGATTGAGCCTCCCCCTATTAGGGTCCAGAATCGGGGTGATTAAGTTCAAGTCACGATTTCCACGTAACAAGTTAGAGTCAGAGAAAAGCTACTTTGGATCTAGGGATATTGAAGGCTACTACTGTTTGTAATCCCTGAGAGAAATTTCTGGAGGATGTAGGGAAGGTGAGAAAAATTAAGATGAACATAATGGTGGTTGATATTTTAATGAAAGAAAAGTAGAGGAAAAAAAGGAAGTAGGGAAGAAGGGAGAGAAAGGGAAAAAGAGGAAGAAATAAGCTGAGGAGGGGAAGGAAAAGGGAGCGGGGAAGAGGAGAGAGAGAGAGAGAGAGAGACAGAGAGAGAGAGAGAGAGACACACGTCACGTAGGTCCCTTGCAGAATTCCCCTGCACCTGGGGAAGTCAAGGCCCCAGGTCTGCTCCCCGGCAGGTGCACTCTGGCAGGTCCGGGCAGACAAGCCTGGGGCTGCAGCGCAGCTGCTCCCCCCTGCCTGATGAGAAAAGGAGAAGCCGGCTGCTCTCCCCGCACCCCAGCTCTCTGCCCACAGGGGTCTGGGCGCTGCGGGGCCGCCCTGGACACAGCAGGGCTTACAGAATCCACCTCATCCCTGCTGGGAAAACAGCATGTGTCCTTGACATCATGAGCCAGTTGGAGCCTCTATTATTTGTTAACCTCTTATTGTTTGAGACAACAAGGGCTTGAAGACCCCAGACTGAGTTTGTTTACTCTGTCTCCTCGGCATTGGGCTTCTCACAGAATAACTTTCACCTAAAAGCATGAAACACATTTCACAGAACCGTAGAGATGTGGGGTTCAGCTCCCCCTTCTGCTCGCCCTTCATGTGTGTGCGGACATCCTGCTCCCCTGAGCCTCCCTTCTCTGTCCTGCAGAGCTCAGAACTCAAGGCTGGCAACGGAAGATTCTCTCATTAGCCTCTTCGTCCACCCAGGGGAATCTCCAATTTGCCAGTGTCCTCTTCAAGATGTGAAATCAAGAAAGTGTATTTTGGAGACACCTGAAGCTCTGATTCGGGTGGGACAAAGGCAATATAAGTAACCAAAACATTTGTACCCCCATAATATTTTGAAATAAAAATAAATAAATAAATTCTTCAATCAAAAGACAGAACAATGGCTGAATGGACTGAAATAAAGAGACTCACTCTATGGTGCCTACAAGAGACTCACTTCAGCTTTAAGGACATGTGCGGACTGAAAGTGAAGGCATGGAAAAGGTGTCCCATGCAAATGGAAACCAATAGAGGAGCGGTGGTTATACTTACACGCCATGTAAGTATATACTTATATTAAACAAAACAACAGGCATGTACAGAACATTCCGTCCAACAGCAGCAGAACACACATTCTTCTGAAGCACACACAGAGCCTTCTGCAGCACAGATTCTCCATTAGGCTACGAAAAAAGTCTTAACAAATTTAAGACTGACATCATCTCCGATCTTTTCTCACTACCATGGCATGGAACTGGAAATCAGTAACAGAAAGGAAATCAGGATATGGTGCTATTTGCAACGCACTCCTCAACAACCAACAGGTTAGAGAAGAAACCAAAAGGGAAATTTAAAGATCTCTTAAATATCACTGAAAAACAATACTAACATTCCACGGCTGCCACTTACGAGCCAAGAACAGGGCTAAGAAGGTCATTCACTGCCCTTATCCCTCCTAATCCTCAAACAAGCCTGTGAGGTGGGTACCGTTATTCTATAATAACTATTTTCCTTATCCCTCTTTTGAGAATCTGGTAACAGAGGCACACAGAGGTTAAGTAGCTCGCACAGTAATAAGTCAAAGCTAGCACATGGCAGAGCTAGAAGCCACAGTGATGCCCCCTCCCTGGGGAGGGGACCCTGCCAGGCCAGCCCCCTGCTCTGAGCCTCCGAGCCTCAAGATATGGGGTAACCCCTGAGGTCCTCCGAAATCTCCATGAGTAGGACCACACCCTGCCCTGGTGACTTCCCACGGCAGGCTGGGGAGGTGCACACGCAGCCTGCAGCCTGAGCCGGCGGGAAGTCAGGGAACGCCAGGACATCTTTTGGTCTCCCTCCCTGACCACTTCCAACCAGTCTGGACGAGAGCAAGACGGTGTTCTGATCCACCCAGGCGCAAGCCACTCACCTCGCTGTGGAACCTTTGCATCGAGGTAAAAGGAGGCTACGGGACAAAGAGGCAGACTGGAAAAACCGGAAAAATAGCCTCCTCTCGGCCTTGCAGGAAGTCTGTTTCCAGGATCTAACTTAGTCTCACCTGGAAGGGTTGATCTGCAAAGGATTCTGGGAATTAGAGCCCTGCCCTTGGCTCACCAAGGAGAGGCGGCAGGGAGGGTGCAGGAACAGAGGCCTTGCAGGATGCTAACGCTGTACACATCCCCACCACAGGCAGGAACCGAGGACCAGGCCATGGACAGCAGCCAGTGGAGGCTTTCTTAGCCTAAGCTCCTGGTGTGCACAGCCTGCCTAAATTTCTCCAGCCTCTGCAACGCCTTTGAATACTACATTCTTAACCCCAAAGTCCATTGAATTCATTCAGGCGATCATCCACTACCATCCAAATTTTAACTTTCTCTTATGTCACTCATTCCCTGGGGGATCTTTTCCAGATTTTGGCTGCCCAGTCTGCTAAGCGGCCGGAGCAGACTAGGCCCGATGCCAATGCACAGGGGCCTCACTGCTCATCAGCACAGAGCACTGGCAGAATCTTGGGCAGGAGAACATTCTTTGGGAAGAAGCCCTGCTCCAGCAGCCTGTGAGATGAGGAGGTGCTGTTTAGAGGTGCCTTCCTCCCAGGGGTCATGAGACACCCGGATTTCCCCACCACAACCTCCCCCTTCATGAAGTCTTTGCAGTGATTGCAAAGTCTCACCTTTCTCCCCTCCAATGAGACAGTGAGAGACAAAGATCATTCGTGTCTTTTGTCCAGAGACATCCCTGAGCTAGTTCACAAAGTGCAATGGGTCCCACAGGACAAACTCTTCCAACCATGTAATAGCGTCTGGAGCCCAGAGGGCAAAGAGAACCTGGGTGTGGGGTAAACTTCCCCTGCACACAGCCTCTGGCTCTGTCAGGCCTGAGACACTCTGTGGGTAAGGGGGGCCCAACCTTCTCCACCCCCACCCCGGTCCAGGGCCCCTACCTCCTGAGGGGGGGCACCCTGCCGGCCGATGGTCCCCACAGCACATTCTCCTGGCCTCGCTCATGACCTGGAGCATCTAAGGCTAGTTTTCATGAATGAACACAACAGACTTATCCAGAACATTTCATCCAGAGCCAATAGAATACACGTTATTCTCAAGTGCAAAAAGAACATTTTCCAGGATAGATTACATGTGAGGCCACAAAACAAGCCCTAAGAAATTTAAGGAGATTTAAAACATATTGAATATCTTTTCTGACCACAATGACGTGAAACCGGAAATGCATAACAGGAAGAATCTTGGAAAACTCACAAATACATGATGCAGAAAAAGCATTTGACTAAATTCAACATCCATTCATAATAAAAACTCTCAACAAAGATGTAAAAGGAATGTACCTCAACACAATTAAGGCCACGTAGGGCAAATCAGCTAACATCATACTCAATGGTGAAAAGTTGAAATCTTTTCCTCTAAGATCAGGAACAAGACAGGGATGCTCAATCCTACCACTTCTGTTCGGCATAGTACTGGAAGTTCTATCTTTAAAATAGATAAGACATATTCTTTTTTTCTTTAAGAGGTGGGGTCTTGCTATGTTGCCCAGGCTGGCCTCAAACTCCTGCAGTCAAGAGATCCTCCTGCCTCAGCCTCCCAAGTAGCTGGAACTACAGGTGCACACCACTGAGCCCAGCTTATGACACGTTCTTTGATGCAGCAATTCTATTTCTAGAAATTTATTCATGTGGGCAAAATGATATATACGATACGAAATTTACTTCAGTTTTACTTGTTATTGCAAAAGTTTAGGAATAATCACATTGTAACAAGTTAGCAATATTTTATCAATACAAAACTAGTTAAGTGACAGCATATAAAAACACTGAAACAGTATCAAGGTATTTAAATGATACAGTTCTATGTGTTTTGATATACAAAGTATCTAAGATACAGCATTAGGTGCAAAAAGCAGAGTACACAGCCATGTGTATAAGGCTAAACAGTGGTGGTTTCCCCGAGAAGAACTGCAGGATGGGGGCAGAGATAGGAGCTCATGACTCATTCCACCTTTTGAATTCTGTTCCTTGTGCATGATTTAAAATTTCCTAAAATTGTGCCCAGCTAGCTCAGTCGGTAGAGCATGAGATTCGTAAAATTTCCTAAAATTAAACAAACAAACAAAAAATCAAAGATCTCAGAAGGGAGCTGTGTCCATATCAACTGCTTTTATGTTTCTCAAAGTGGAAAGAAGTAACCGGTACAAATTTTATATGATGTGTTCAGATCACATTGGCTTCTAGAAATAAATCTTTCGGTTTTCATCTGACCAACTATTGACCTAGTATCCCACTGAGCTCATTTCACCTGTGACCTCGTAAGGTCATTGTCCCCCACACACACCGGGCCCAGCAGCCACCTACTCACCAGATGCCTCCAAAGCCTCCCACATGAGGGTGGCAATGCTCGAATCCTGCAGTGATAACTGTCTGCTCACTGGGGTCCAGGCCTGCCCCAGGGACTAGACCCCCAGAGAGCAGCAGGGCCCATCTTCAGAAAATAAGAGACATTTGTTCCCCGAGCTTATTGCATGAAAGCACTGTTCCATTTCTCTTTTGAATGTTAAAAAGTAAATATTCCAGCAGATGGGAGGCAGGAAAATACAACAGGGTCCTTATCATCACTATCAGCCTGGACCCAGGACACACATTAAACACACAGACTCGCTGTGACGAAGCCGCGGGAACAGGGGAGCATCAAAGGGACCTTCAGGCCAGGGGCAGCCCTCACCCTGCCAGGCAGACGCTCACTGGCCCTCACTGCAGGTCGGTCTCGTCCCTCCTCCCACAGACCTATAAACACAGGCCGACTCCTCGCTCCGCACACTCGGCTCCTGCTCTCCCTGCTCCAGGTGACCCCAGCATGAGGACCCTCGCCCTCCTCGCTGCCCTCCTCCTGCTGGCCCTCCAGGCCCAGGCGGGGCCCCTGCAAGAGAGAGCTGAGGAGGCCCCCAAACAGGAGCAGCCCGACACAGAGGACCAGGACATGGCCATCTCCTTTGCAGGGGACAAGAGCTTAGGTGTCAGAGCTGCAGGTGAGAGACCCCAACACTGCAGAGCTGGGGCGTCTAGAGAGGAAACCAGATTCCTCTAGAATCAGTCCCAGCAACTGGCTCTGTCTCTTTGGGTGATCACCTCCCGGGGCCTCAGTTTCCTCCTGTGTATCCTGAAAAGAAAGAACTAGATGATATCAAGAGAATTTTCTTCCCCAAAGATTTTTGACTCTAAGACAATTCTATGAAACTCACTGATTTTCTGCTATGTAGAAACATACTGGGGTGTGTCTTTGGCAGCACAGACAAGAGCTCCTCCTTTAAGAAACGTCCTTCACATTGTCTGTTGCAGTAGCTTTAGAAAGTGGAGACAGACCTAAGGGGGTGTTCAGACGTGGGTGTGATGGGGCAGGAGAGCAAAATGGCGAGGAAGTGAGAATGAGACTCTAAGCCCGTGTGCATCCAGCACTGCTGTGTGTATTGATTCCGAATGATTGGGACCAATCATGCTGCCACCTATAATATCGCCAATATGACAAACCCACTCACCCAGCACATAACTGCACGGGGATTCCCTTTACCGCCCACCTCCACCCCCAATCCTAGCGCCCGATGCTCTCTGTGTCCCCAGGCTCAACCAGGGGCTTGACCTGCTACTGCAGAATCGGAAGGTGTCGTCTTCTGGAGCGCATCTATGGTAGCTGCCTCTACGCTGGCTTCCGCTACCTATTCTGCTGCCGCTGAGCACCGAGAACAGAGAGCAATGAGTTCAACATGTGCTGCGAGACCTCAACGGAACTTTTACTCCTCCTGTCCCTTGTCCCCCACTTCCTTTCCTCATCTCAAATAAAGCCTTCATAGCAAGTTCTCTGTGTCTGCACCTCTTTGATGATCAAGATGTGTCTTGGTTGAGACCCTTTGGGATGGAAGTACCAGAATCCTAGATGAAACTTTTTAAACAAAATGCGATTCTAAATTCTAGGACTATCAAGGATGAAAATGGCTTCAGACACAAATTGATACGGAAGCACCAGTGACGCGGCTGCTCTCTCCATCTGCTTCCCTCCCTCCTCCCCGAGCCTCACTGGGGTGGACTCACTCGCAGGGACAGCTCCCATGTGTTACACGAGCAATCGCTGTCAGCGTCCGGGTCACATGATTATAGCATATTTATGTCTAAGGAAAAACCTCGATTCCTTTTCCGAACATGTTGGAGTTATATCGAGTAGACGCAGCTCACACATCTGCCTTTTAAGATCTGGGATTGTACCAGCTCCATTGACACAAGTTTAATTAAGATCAGAACGGGTTGTTCAGGAAGACATAGTGAGTAGACAAAACACAGGAGCACCAAGCTTGCATGTACGTGTTATCAGTATTATCCAGCCGTAGATAGTAAAATCTGGAGAAAGATGAAGTTGTCTGCATACACACGCACACTGCTCCGCTGCACGTGCACACTCTTGAGTTGCTTCGACACTGAGAGGGGCCTCACTCTGCCTGCAAGATGCAGCTTCAAAAGTGTACGTGGGACGTGAAGGGAAGGAAAAGACTTCTGTGAGCACCGGGAGTCCGTGTTGGTGCTACGGGTGCTGAGAACCTGGCACCCTACACAACACACGCGTGGGTAAGTGAAGGAAGGAAATCAGGTCTGGGGAAAGACAGCAACAAGAGCGCCCTCTTAGATCCACAGAGTGTGCACAGGGACAGCCGTAGCGCCCACCAGACAGGCCACACTTGGCATCTGTGTCCTCCTGTCTTTCTCTTCTCCTCTAAGAGGAAACGCTCAACGCCTACACCCAGTGTCATCCTAGTGGGGTGTGACGTGACTCTTCCGCCTGTCTCTCCTCTTTTCTGTCCCCAGACGCTCACTGACCCACGAACAATCCTCCAACGTGGTCCGCAAGCACCCGGTGAGGCCCTGACCACAGACCCTGCGGAGAAGTCCACCCGCAGCCACTCACGGTGACTCTGGATCTGTGTCTGGAAAAAGAGTCTGTCAGTTCAAGTCATGGCTACTATTAATACTATCATGGTGGTCACTGGTAGAGTGACCCCAACACACACAAGAGTGACAGAGAGACCACAGTTGACTGAGAGAGGGACAGTGTTTCAAGCAGGATGATTCACCATTCTCAGCAGAGCCAGTCTGAAGGGCCCAGACACGGCTGTTGCCACAAACACCAACGGCACATGGGCAGACCCAGGGGAAGGGACAGGTGTCCTCTGCATCCACGTCATGCTGACTCTGTGCAGGTCTCGGCCCCACACGCAGAGTCCACCTGTCTGAAGACGCAGCCCAGGGCTCCAGGCGCCCCACGGAGACCCCACAGGGCTGGGGAAGCACAGCACACACCTCAGGGAGGACAGAGTGGGTCTGCGTCTGACAAGTAAACGGTCCTAGTTCTCCCACCTTGCGTGGAGGTGAAGGTCATGCACTGAGATTTGGGCTGTGAAGGCCAGGGAGTCTTCTGTGGTGCCCCGTGCCTGCCGCGGACTTGAAGTCCTGACATCCTTGAACTAATTCAAGCAAACAAATTCAGGGACTAAGTCAAGGACCTCAGGATGTCTGTATTGTTCCTCAACATACATATTTTCCTTATTGTTCCTAACCGTGTCCTGGGCCGGACCCCATCTCTGGGCGTCTGCACTTCACCCCGAAATGCTCCTCGCTCCCTCCCCAGTGCCTGAGGTCTCTGCTACAATTTCATGTTGTCCCTGAAGTCTGTCCTGATTTCTCAACTGCAAATTGCAACAAGTTCCCCCTGGGAGCCTCAATCCTCTTCTTCCCTTTATTTTTAACTGTAGAATTTGAACCCATCTCACATTTTATACATTTGTCTACTTACTTTCTGTAACATTCGTCTCCCTGCACTAGGAGAGGAGCGGCGTGTTTTGCTCATCCCGGTACTTACATGACACATAATAGGTGGACAGTATATTAATCCTGATCAAATTAATTATTCCCAACCTCATGTGATATTAGAAAATTACATTATTTTCACTAAACTGCACAGAAGAAAGCCAAAATCTAAAAAGCTAAAGCAGTTTATACATCTAGTCTGTGCGACTGCTACCTTTAAAAACACTAATTCAGTCACGGAAGACTGAAACATGGGTACAGTTGGCTTCATGGCTCACGAGGGCTCTAGAAGGAAGGAAGAGACCATCGTGGTCGGGGTGGCAGGGAAATAGTTCACGGTGACTCTCCGAGTGAAACACACGAGACGTGAAAATGTGGGTAAAGTAAAAGAAGGGGCAGAGCAGCAGTTTAGGAGGAGAAAACGGTCTCGGGACAAGAGAGAGGCAGGGCCAGGGCCTAATGGCATTGGATGTGAGGACACGAGGTTGCAAGAGAGGAAGAGGGATAGAGTTCCAGGCTGACAGGCTCAGGAGCATCTGTGATTCAAGGGAAGGGCCGACGCGGGCTGGGACACACGTGCGGACTCAGCGTGGACGCAGGCGCACCGGGGGCATCACGCTCCGCTGTCGCTACTACATCTACACAGGACAATGAGAGACTCAAACCCTGAGGACAGCGATGGTGGGGAGATGTGTGACCGTCTCCAAGCGACCAGGACAACTTGCCCAGACTCAGATGAGACGTGAAAGTGATTGTAGACATGCAGGTACCCTGTGTGCTGGCTGCAGAGCTACAGGATGGTATCTGCCTCAAATAAGCAGCTCCTGTGGAAGGAGAATGAAATAAAGAATAAGTCAGAGGTAGAGCATCCCTTTGAAATGTCATTTTCCAGGGGGAAGTACCCTGTCTCTGTGGAAATGCAGGGGCCCAAGCTCCCTGAGCACAAATTGGCAAACACAGATGGGCTAATCCCACCGGCCAACCGCCCGCTAAGGCCATCCAGTGCCGTCCCGGGCTCAGCCCGTGTGCCCACGCTCTCCTGCTGCCCGTCAAGAGCGCTGCTTCCCCCTCTCTCCCTACTGCCCAGTGCTGGCCCCTCCTGCAACAGTCTTCAATAAGCCATTCTTTGCGCCTTCTACAAAGCCTCTGTGCAATTTTTCTTTTAAAGTACAGGCCATTGGCTTGCTGGTGTTGGTATTTTCTGTTTGTTTATTTGAGATTCTAAACTCTGCTGACAACCTGAACAGAACGTAAGAAGCAATCAGTCCCTAAGGTGAGGTTGGTGCACCAAGACTGCTGAGGCTGCCTGGCGGTCGGAGCAGTCACAGGATGGGCTGCCACGTGCAGATGGAGCAGGGGGACCCTCAGGACCTGCCCTTCATCTTCCTGTGGAGGGAGGAGGAATTGGATCGTGAGGGCGTGGGAGCAATGGAGTGAGAGACCGAAGCCTTGTCTCGGGTGGTAACTGCCACATCAGTGGGGTGGGCTGTCACTCTGGGGAAGGAGAGTGTTCCTGCCATGTGACAGGCCCAGCAATTTCACTGTCTGAGGACATGGGCAATGGTCTCAGCCCAGAATATGAACAAATTTGGGCTATTTTGATGAACTGGTCACCAGGGGATGATTTTAGGTTCTAGTGCACTATTTATTAATATATCTCCCTTTTCCCCACTCATGGTCCCATTTACCCCACTGTGAAGAGGAGAAAGATGGTGGAATCTGACATCTTAACGTGCACAGGCCTGCCTAGTACTCCCCTCAAACAGACTAGGAGGGACCACATGAGCTAGAGCCTGCACATCCCCCACCCCCTGTTCATCCCACTCCCGCTGGGTGCAGAGTGGCTCTGAAGCCTGCTCAGAATTAGTCTGAGGACAGTTTGGGCTCAACACGAGGGGACATGCTAATAACAATCTCTCTGCTGCTCTGGCAGCCTCCTGGAGGTCCCCCCATGAGACATTAGGTCTCATGGAAAAATCTCATGAGTCCTTGACCCCGATGGTCCTAGACAGTCATTCAGCATTCAGCTATCTATTGGCCATGCAAGGAGGTCTTTGTTCCCTCCAGGTACCACACGCTGCACGTGCACCATTAACTCAAGGAGAGTCCAACAGGTGTCACTCGCAAACAACGCAATGCAGGTGGTGGACAGTGTCACCCAGGTGCTCTTCAGAGTCCCTACTCTACCCAATGGCTTTGATTTGCTTTCATGGTTAGACCCCAGGTCTGGGGAGGCTGGTTGAGAATGAGAATCCAAATTCTCTATCGCGTGTATACTGGCATTTTGATCCCACTCACTTTAAAAAAGCATGTAGTGAGATATGTAGACCAGGCTTTCCAGGTGGCTCTTAATATTCCCTTGGTCCAGGTAATTCAGCCTCAGCCAACAGCCCAGGCACCGTGGGGTCCACGGCATTAGGAGTCAAGGAGAAACCATAGTTTCTTGCTGCCCGGGCTTGGCCAAGGCTGAGCAAGGTATAAGAGGGGTCCCAGTGTGGAGCCCTCTTTTAACCCTAGTTTCATGCTAAATTTCTTGTCTGCTGTGGTGACAAACCTGTTTATAGTATCCAGCAGAACTGCACTCCAGCCTGGAACACAGAAAGAGACCCTGTCTCAAAAAAAAAAAAAAAAAAAAAAAAGGAAATGAAAGAAAAAAAAAAGAAAGAAAAATTACCCAATAGAAAATAACCCCACGAAATTATGAAATCTCATCCCAAATGACCCTTAAATAGGGAAGTCTCCTGCTTGTGTGTGGTGGCTGTTGCTACAAGAGACTTGGGACAGAGGACTGCTGTCTGCTCTCTCCGGCCACCCTCCTAGCCTAAGGATCTGTAAGTAACAAGATCTGTAAGTAACAAGAAAACTTAAACTTTCACATGGTTATTTCCTCACTGAGGCCATGCCCACAGTCTGAGCCCTGACCGTGAGGCCACCCCAGGGGGACCTGTAGGTGAATCTCCAGCTGGTACACCTCTGCCTGGGGCTCTGGTGGTGCCTCCAGCTATGTTAATAGAGAAACTCAACGAGTTTCGTTCAAAACACATGTGCCCTGCTTGATATGTCCAATAGAGTGTATAGTAGCTGCTTAAAACATCCTGTTATTTATATGTACTCTAGATATAACATACCTAACAGATAAATATATGTATAACAGAAAAGTGTATTTAAATCCTTGGCCCATCTTTTTATTCAGATTATTTGTTGTTTGATATTGAGTTGTTTGAGTTTTGTATGCATTCAGATATTAACTCCTTCTCCAATGTATGGTTTGCAAACATTTTCTCTTATTTTCAAGCTTGTGTTTTTGCTCAGTTCATTGTTTGCTTTGCTGTGTATACGCTGTATAGTGTCATGCAATCTTGCTCATCTATTTTTCCTTTCATTGCCTGTTCCTTTGCTGCCATATCCAGGAAATATTGCCCAGATCAATGTCATAAGCTTTATAACTCTTTGTTCTCTGAGATGTTTTATGGTTCCAGGTTTTGTTTGGGTATTCAATCTATTGTGGGTTGATTTTTGTATATGGAGTGAGATAAAGGTCCAAATGTAAAATATATCAAATCATAAGGTAGTATTCATTAGACCAATACAATTTTTAATTGTCACTCATACCTCAATAGAGCTGGAAATAATAGACATATTTTTAGCCCTAGATTACCTTTTTATCTATACTTCTCAGAGCGGATTTCCGTAACACCTGGTGAGGTCATTGTCCTCTGTACATTGGCCCCAGCAAGAGCCTCCCCTACCTCTTCATGAGAATGGTAATGCCCTTGAACCCTACAGTGAATTAACTCTCTACTCAACTGGAATTTAGCACTGATTCCTTCTGGATCCTTGAGTGCAGGCTTTTGGCTGAATCCAAATGTTAGAGAATAAATGCTTTTACTAAAGGGATTTCCTCCGTGAAGTCTGGCTTCGCTCCAGGGGCCACACTTGGAGATCTGAAGGGGCACATGTGGCTTGAGGCCTCTGGTTCCCCAGCCCTCTACACCTGCAGACAGTAGTAGCGCCCATGGTCAGAAAATAAGAGGCATTTTTTCCCTGGGGTTATTGAATGAAAGTACTCTTTGTTTTATTTTCTTGCATATTAAAATGTAAATAGTCAAACAGATGAGAAGGAGAAAAAGAGAGTAAGGTGCTTATTTCCACTATCAGCTCCAACGTAGTACAGACATGAAAACAGAGATTCATGCCAGAGTCAGGGTGGGAGAACAGAGAAACATCTGAGGGACCTTGAGGGCAAAGGCTTTCCTCACCTGCCCCCACTCCCCTCCCCGCTCCTCCCAGAAATCCATACCTTTTCCAAATGAGAGGGTTAGAGGAGGCTTGTTGGTCCTGTGCCTCCCCCCACAGCCCTGGAAACACAGCTGACTCCTCACTGCACACACTCGCCTCCTGCTCTCCCTGCTCCAGGTGACCCCAGCATGAGGACCCTCGCCCTCCTCGCTGCCCTTGTCCTGGTGACCCTCCAGGCCCAGGCTGGGCCCCTGCAAGAGAGAGAAGAGGAGATCCCAGCCCTGGAGCTGCCTGGGGCACAGGACCCTGACGTGTCCATTTCCATCACATGGGGGGAAAACGCCCTTCCTCAAGCTCCAGGTGAGAGATGCCAACATGGCAGAGCTCCAAGGTCTAGAGCAGAGGGACAGGAGACAGGCTCTGGAATCAGCTCTGCAAGGGTCTACATCACTTAGATGGCTTTATTTAACATCGACGGGGCTTGAGTTTCTTATTTAAACATTCAACACACAGACCCAAATAAATTTAAGAGATCTTTCTCCGAAGCCCTTTGATTCCAAGATGGCCTGTGACATGTGCTAGGTTGAAGGTCTAGAGAGACCTACTGACTCATTCCTTGTGGATTTAAAAGAGTAGATTTACTTACAGGGAGAAGATCTGACTCTATCTGTAGAGGAGCTTTTAGAAATTGTAGACTGGCCTGGGGTGTGGTCAGACGCATGTGTGATGTGGGCAAAAGCACAGAAAAGTAACGACTAGTGAGAATGTGTGTGTGACCCTGAGTGTGACCCGCTGTGCTGTGTGTGTTTATTCCTGTAGGCTGAGGCTGTTCATACCCCAGCTGTAATGTAGCCAGCATTACCCATAAGCCAGCATGTAACTTCTCCAGAATTCCCTTGACCATCACTGCTGACCCGGGACTCGGTTTCTGATGTTCTCTCTGTGCCCACATTCCTAGTGAGGAGCATGCGCTGCCCTTGCAGACCATTCTGCTTGCGTGGGGAATATCTCAGAGAGGCCTGTCCCTTCCCTATTGGTACCTTCTTCCGCTGCTGCCGCCTCCGCTGATTGTGGAGAATAGTGGAAAAGGGGCTCACACTTTGCTTGGAGAGCTAAAGGACATTGCTGTCACTCCTCTACCTTGTCCTCAATGGTATTTTCCCCATCCCAAATAAAGTCCTTGTTGCAAGATTTCTGCGTTTGCATGTCTGCAATGTTTGATATGTGTGTGAGTCAAGACACTTTGGAATGCAAATACCAGAATCTTAAATCACACTTTTTGAACAAAATATGATTTCAAATTCTGAGAATTTCAATGAGAAACTGTGGCTTCAGGTACAAATTGTTATGAGAACTCAGATGATGCTGTTGATCCCTGATCTACTTCTCTGTCTTTTCACTGTGACCCATTTAGAGTGTGTTCCTTCCCAAAGACACTTCGCATGCGTTAGGCAAACAATCGTCGTCAGAATCAATTTCACACAGTCGTAGCATCACTGATTCCGAGGACATACCACACCCTGTTTCCTCAAGTGTTGGAGTTTTATTGAAAAGACCCCGATCACCTATCTGCCTTTTAAGGTCTGGGCTTGCATCAGCCCCGTGGAAACAACTGCAATAAAGATTGTCATGGGTGACTAACAAACGCATGAGGAGCGGAAGAGAAAGCACAGGAGACCACCCGACAGCATCTCCTTATCTGTGTCATCCAGCCCCGTCTACAGACATCAGGGTTTCATATACATGAAGTGGGTTTTCACACATGCAAAATGCACACGCCCAATTCATGAACTCTTCTTTGTCACATGCTCTCTCTTGGGTGCCTTAGAACTGCAGAGAAACTGATTCTCCCTGTAAAATACAGCTTCAAGGGTAGCGAGAAAAGCGAGGCCAGGGAGAGCATTTCTCCAGGAACCGGAGTCCCTGTTGGTGCTGCAGGTGCTGAGGTTCCAATACCCAAATAGTCGTGCACATCTGTGAGCAAAAGGCAGGAAAGTGGGTCTGGAGAAGCGACGGCAGCAGGAGCCCTCTCAGACCCTCAGAGTATGAGCCGGGACACCCGGAGACCCCTCTGCCGCTCTGTCTGCCACTGCCCACCCCAACACACGCACCGCACTTGGGGTTTGTGTCCATATGGGCTTGTCCTCCCCCCATGCAGCAGGACACACTCCCCGCCCAACCCTGGGGTCTGTGTGGGGCCAGTGTGACACCCAGGTGGGCTGTGACTCTTCCTCCTGTCTGTTGTGTTTTTCTCTGCCGCAGACACTCAGGGAGCCTCGAACCCTCGTCCAACATGTCCTGTAAATGGCCTATGTGGCCCTGACCACAGAGCCCGGGACGGAGTCCAGAATGAGCCTCTGCATTTCCTCTGCATCTGGTGGTTCTAGTCTGTGATTCCACAACGCACGTTCAGAAAAGGAACGTGTCCCCTCAAGTCTTGGCTCTCAGGGCAGTTAGTGATAGAATAGCCCAAGAAGAACAAGCATGACAGAGAAACCAGATTGTAATGAAAGGGACAGTGTTTCAAGTCAGGCTAATCCTCACTCTCACCAAAAGCACTGTGAAGGGCCCAGACAATGAGACCACCAACACCAACAATATAGTCCCAGACCCGAGGGAAGGGAGCAGGTGTCCTCCCCGCCCACTCCCTGCAGATTCCGGGCAGGTCTCAGCCCCAGCCGGAGGGTCTGCCTGTGTGGAGACACAGCCCAGCGGTCCAGCCACCCCTCTGAGACCCCACATGGCTGGGGAACTCAAACACACCTCAGAGAGGACAGAGTGCATGTCTCTGTGTCTCACAAGGAAATGGTCTCAGCTCTTCCCTCTGTGTGGAAGGTGAAGGTCAAGTATTTTGATGTGGGTGGGGTGTGACAGCCAGGCAGCCTTCTTGGACTTCTTGCACCTGCCAAGGACTTGAAGTCATGAGGTCCCTGAACTAAATCTCCATATTTTTCCTAACTGTTGCCTGGGCCCGGCTGACCCCATCTCAGGGCACCTGCACTTCACCCAGAAGGACATCTGACTCCCTCCCCCAGCTCCCGAGGTCTTGGCTAAAATTTCAGTTTGTCCCTGAGGTTTTTCCTGATTTCTCAATTGAAAACTGCAACCAGTTCCCCCAGGGAACCTCAATGCCCTTCTTCTCTCAATTTGTAACTGTAGAATTTCAAACCATTTCACATTCTATACATTTGACTGCTTGCTTTCTGTGACATCTGTCTCCATACTCTGTGAGGCAAGCTGCAGGTTTTCCTTGTCCTTGTACCACAGTGCCAAGATGATTGCCTAACACATATTAGGTGATCAATAATTTCATTTTCATTCAATTGATTATTTATGTCAAACATCATACGACAGAAAATTACATTATTATTACTAAACTGCACAGAAAACATCTGACACCTACAGAGGTAAAGCAGTCCATGTGTCTACTTCATGTGACAGCTACCTCTAAAATATTCATAAAAATCATTGAAGACTATATAATAGGAGAATATCATGGGTAAAATAAGGAAGTATTAGGACTTTAGAAAGTAGAAGTGGCTGGAGTGGATTTTATGATGAATCTTATAATGCAACATGTAAGAAGTTTAAAACTTGGATACGTTCAAGGAAGGGGCACAGCATCATTTTACGTAGAGAAAATGGTTTCAGGACAGGAAGCCATTTGGGGATAAGTTCTAACTCTGCTGAATTTGGAGGGGCTGATGTGCGAGACAAGGATGGCACAGGATCCAAGCTGATGTGCTCTGTCAATTCAAGGAAAAGGGGCAGATGAACCATGGAACGTCCCTGTCCATGCTGTGTGACAAAGGTGCAGAGCCTCACATCAACTCCCAAGAGTGGATTTGCAAAAGCGTATCCCGAGGGGAGGCTGCAATACCCATAGGGGACCATCACTTAGCAAATGTGCTGACCGTCAGCAGCTGTCCAGTTCTGGCCTCAAATAACGGCCACTGCTCGCAGCATCTAGCACTCTAGATTGCAGAAAACTTAGAGGAGGGAATAAGGTAGTGGTTAAATATATGGGATTTGCCATCAGCCTTGTTGCCTAATCTTTTTTGACTTTGAGTAAGGGAATTAACCTGTTTAAGATTATTTTCCCACCTGTAAAAAAAATTGGTTAATGACAGTAGGTACATAATAGAGTTAACGTGAAAATTATTTATTATGTTGGAAGAAAAGCTGTTGGTAATCAATCCATATTAGCTCATGTGAGTACAGTAAATGTTTTTATATATCCTGAGAAGACTTCCTGGCATACAGCAGTTATCCATTTAATGCCACTTCTGTGTAGTCCCACAAGGATGTCTTCCTCCCACCACAAATGGTCGGGACACACTTGTGTTCTCATTTTACAGGAGACGATACTGAACTCCGTAGGATTTGAGTGTTGCATTCAGGGGTAAAAGGCCAACATTCAAGAGAGCTAGAAACCCAGGCCTTGTATTTTCAAATGACTCCAGCAGTTTATGGCGTTGTGAAGTTCATGTGGATGAAAGACCACGACATAGGAACTGTCCACGTTAGTGCCTAACTGCAGTCAAGTGACACGGTGGAGCAGTCAAGCCTTCGTGTCTTCCTTGAAGGAAGAACAGGATTGGGACGAGAGAGAGGTCAGCCCACAAATTCCAGGTGTGGAGAATGGTGTGAAGAAAGAAAGCATGAGAAGCTTCCAATAGGACCACGTGTGGATTGTGCAGACTACAGGATGGGGGTTGGCTAAGGAGTTGGGAATGGAAATTGGGGCTGGGAAGTTTCCTGGAGATGTCACGGACACACCTCATCATTGTGAAAGTGAGGACTTAGGAACGGGAGTGGCATAGTGGAGATGGAGCTGTCAAGTGGATCCAGGACTTCCAAACGCGAGCCCAGATCTTATCTTCGTCCCTCCATGTGCCCAAGGTCTGTGAGGCTTCAAAGCCACACCATGGGCGCCTTAACGTGGGACAAGGGTGCATCTCTGTGGGTAATTGCATTTCAAGGCGATGGCTCCACACTGGACTTATTCTTTATTTTCTTGGCCCACCGCATGAGCTGCTTATGTAAGGTAGAAAATGTCTTGTAGGTCTTCAGTAAACACAGAGGATGTGCGTTTCAGTAATGAGTGTTGGGTGTTGCTTGAGGCCGAGTGAGTTGCCTTGGATGTTTGGTGACCCTCACAGGTCTCTCTGCATCTCATCTCGGTCGTAGGGTTTGCGTCTCTCATTGCACAACCTGGACTATAGTAGCAAAAGCCAAATGTGATGCTGCCAGCCAGCCTTTCTCCATCCTGAGTGAAAAAGGATGTTCCATCTCTCAGCCGCCCCTTCCCCTTGAATTGAGACACGCTTCTGAGCATATCGGCCTGGAATTCTATTCCATCTTTCCCTCTGGCGACATCAATTTCTCTAAATCCGGGGCATTAGATTCTCACCCTGCGTATCTCCTGCCCCGGTACCATTCTTTCTACCAGAATAACTGCTCTATTCCTTCTTTCACTGTATGCAACTTATAAACATTTTTATGTTTAAATTTGAAATTCACCATATAATACATCCTTGCCACTGTATCCATAATGGCTTCTTCTTTTTAAAGTCTTTTTAAAGTGCTTCATGAAGCCACATTGTATCTGTGATATTCTCTGATAACATAGTCTCCAATGATTTCTATTGGTTTTTTTAACGGTGGCTGTCACATGACTTAGAGACCTGGACTGCTTTACTTCTCTAGGTTTCCGATATTTTATGAACAGTTTAGTAATAATAATAATAATATAATTTTCTGCCATTATGTGATGTTTGGTATAATTAATCAATTGAATCAGAATTAATTTATTGATCACCTGTGTAAGGCACTAATCTAGACAATGTGGTAAAATGATGAACAAAACATGCAGCTCCCTCCTAGTGTAGGGAGACAAATGTTACAGAAAGTAAACAGTCAAATGTATGGAGTGTGAGATGCGATGAAATTCTACAGTTGGAAATAAAGGGAAGTTGGGGGCTGGAGGTCCCCAGGGCAAACTGGTTGCAATTTTCAATTGAGAAATCAGGAAAGGCCTCAGGGACAAAGTGAAATTGTAGCCAAGACCCCAGGAGCTGGGGGAGGGAGCCAGGTGAAGGGCAGATGCCCTGAGATAGGGTCAGCCTGGCCCAGGCCACAGTTAGGACGATACTGTTAGTTCGGGGACCTCACAACTTCACGTCAGTGGCAGGTACAGGAAGGCAGGGAAGCTGTCCAGCCTTGACACCTGATCCCAATATGTAACTTTCACCTCTACACAAGGGGGAGCAGCTGGGACCACTTCTTTGCCAGACACAGACCCACTCTGTCCTCCCTGAAATCTGGCTGTGTCTCCCGAGCTGGGCAGGGTCTCAGTGCGGTGCCTGGAGCCCTGGGCTGCATCTTCAGACAGGTGGACCCTGCGTCTGGGGCTGAGACCCGCTCAGAGTCGGCATGGAGCGGACGTGGGGAACACTCGCTCCCTTCCCCTGGATCTGTGCGTTTGTTGTTGTTGGTGGTGGTCACAACAGTGTCTGGGCCCATCATATTTTTTCTGTTAAGAGTGGTGAATATTCCTATTTGACCACTGTCCCCTTTTTTGCTAAGTGTGTTCTTTCCATCGCTGTTGGATTCCTTGGGGCATCTACCAGTCACCGCCACTGAGAAGAGCAGCCATGGCTTGAATAGCGATAGTTTTTCCAGACGTGGGCTGTGGAATCACAAGCTGAAACTGCTCGGTGCAGAGCAGGTGCAGAGGTGGACACTGGGCTCCTCCCCGGGGCTCCGTGCTCGGGGCCTGGAAGGCCGTTTGCAGGACACGTTGGACGAGCGTTCAAGGTCAGTGAGTGTCTGGGGGAGAGAAAGAGACAAGAGCCAGGAGGAAGAGTCACATCACAGCCCACCCGGACGTCAGACTGGCCCCATGGAGACCCCAGGTGTGGGCAGTGAGCGTGCCCTCTTGGAAGAGAGGAAGACAAGCTCAGGCAGAACTCAGACCCCAAATGTGGCAAGTTTGTTGGGGTGGGCAGTTGGAGACAGAGCAGCAGGGACAGTATGGCCACCCCAGCACACACTCTGAGGACCTAAGAGGGCTCCTGCTGCCGTTCCTTCCAGAGACCTGGTTTCCTGTCTTCACTCTCCAACCTGCAGAAGGATCTGGGTGTCAGAACCTCAGGTCCTGCAGCACCAGCAGGGACTCGGGTTCCTGGCGAAATGCTCTCCCTCGCTTCGCTTTTCCTGCTACCCCTTGGAAGTTGTATATTACAGGCAGAATCAGATTTTCTTCAATTTTAAGGAAACCCAAGAGAGTACATGTCACAAAGTGCAATTGAGGAGTTATTCATGTGCATTTTATGTGTGTGATGACCAACTTTATGAAATCCAGATTTTAGTAGATATGGCTGAATAATATTGATAACGAGTACATCCTAACAAGGCGTTCATGTGCTTTTGTTCTACTCATCCTGTGTTTCTTCCCACCTTATTTAAAGTTGTTTCAGTGGGGCTGATACAATCCAGACCTTAAAGGACTCGTATGTGACCTGAGCCTGTTCAATAAAATTCCAACACTTGGGGAAACAGGGTGTGGTTTTCCTCAGAATTACCGATGCTGTGGTGGTGTGCACTTTAATCTGATGATGATTGTTTCCCTACAATGCGGGAGGTGTCTTTCCGAGGGAATCCGCTCTAAAGGCGGAAACGACAGAGGAGATACAGACACCAGCAGCATCATTTGCGCTTTCGTATCGATGTGTGTCTGAACCCACAGTTCCTCCTTGAAATGCCTTGAATATGAAGCTGTATTTTGTTCAAAGAGCTTGATTTAGGTTTTTGATACTTGGATTCTAATATGTCTTGGCCAGCCAAATACCGTATGCAAAAGAGGGGCAAACACAGAAGTCTTTGCACAAGGACTTTATTTCAGATGAGGAAAGAAAATTGAGGACAAGGTAGAGGAGTGACAGCGATGCCCTGTAGGTCTCCAAGTAAACTCCAAGTGAACTGCTTTTTCTCTCTTCTCCACACTCAGCAGCAAAATACATAGACATCATTACCGAAGTGGCAGGTCCCAATGCGACTTTCCCCCTCGATGCAAGCTGGTCTTCTACAAGCGCAAGCTGTGCTCCTGGCTAAACATGTGGACACAGAACATCGGAAATTGAGACCCGGGTCAGCAGTGATGGTCAAGGGAATTCTGGAGAAGTTACGTGCTGGCTTATGGGTAATGCTGGCTACATTACAGCTGGGGTATGAACAGCCTCAGCCTACAGGAATAAACACACACAGCACAGCGGGTCACACTCAGGGTCACACACACATTCTCACTAGTCGTTACTTTTCTGTGCTTTTGCCCACATCACACATGCGTCTGACCACACCCCAGGCCAGTCTACAATTTCTAAAAGCTCCTCTACAGATAGAGTCAGATCTTCTCCCTGTAAGTAAATCTACTCTTTTAAATCCACAAGGAATGAGTCAGTAGGTCTCTCTAGACCTTCAACCTAGCACATGTCACAGGCCCTCTCGGAATCAAAGGACTTCGGAGAAAGAAGATCATTTAAATTTATTCGGGTCTGTGTGTTGAGTGTTTAGATAAGAAACTCAAGCCCCATCGATGTTAAATAAAGCCATCTAAGTGACGTAGACCCTTGCAGAGCTGATTCCAGAGCCTGTCTCCTGTCCCTCTGCTCTAGACCTTGGAGCTCTGCCATGTTGGCGTCTCTCACCTGGAGCTTGAGGAAGGGAGTTTTCCCCCCATGTGATGGAAAGGGACACGTCAGGGTCCTGTGCCCCAGGCAGCTCCAGGGCTGGGATCTCCTCTTCTCTCTCTTGCAGGGGCCCAGCCTGGGCCTGGAGGGTCACCAGGACAAGGGCAGCGAGGAGGGCGAGGGTCCTCATGCTGGGGTCACCTGGAGCAGGGAGAGCAGGAGGCGAGTGTGTGCAGTGAGGAGTCAGCTGTGTTTCCAGGGCTGTGGGGGGAGGCACAGGACCGACAAGCCTCCTCTAACCCTCTCAGTCAGAGAAGGTGTGCATGTCACCGGGGGGGACACAGCCTGTGCCCTCAAGGTGCCTCAGATGTTCCTCTGTTCTCCCAGCCACCACTGTGGCATGAATCTGTATTGTAGTGTCTGTACTATGAGCTGATAGTGGTAATAGGGACACTGATTTTTTTTTTCCTGTTTCCCACCTGCTTAAATAATTCCTTTTTATTATTCACAAAAGAAAATAAGCAGTGCTTTCATTCATAACCTCAGGGAACAAATGCCTCTTATTTCTGAACAACGAACCTGCTGCTGTCTGAAGGTCTAGCCCCCGGTGCCACACCGGAACTCCAGTGTAGGAGAGAGTTCATTCACTGCAGGGTCAAGGGCGTTACCACTCTCATGAAGGGGTTTTTGAGTTATGGAGAGAGTAGGCTCCTGCTGGGGCCAGTGCAGAGAGGACAATATGTGAAATGAGCTCTGTAAGTTATATTAGTAGTTGAGGAATTGGTCTAAGATGGAAAATATGTTTATTATTTCCAGCTCTATTGATGTATGAGTGACAAAAAAATTTTATTTATCTAATGTATTCCACCTTATGATTTGATACATTTTACATTTGGAACTTTATCTCACACCATATGCAACAATCAACTCAGAACAGATTAAAGACCTAAACGTAGACCTGAAAGCATAAAACTTCTAGAAGAACAATAGGAAAAAAACTTTTTAACATTGATGTGCAAAATTATTTCCTGGAAATGACACCAAAGGAACAGGCAATAAAAGGAAAAATAGACTGGTGTGATTGCAACTATTAAGTATAGGCCCAGTAAAGAAAACAATCAACTGAGTCAAAAGGCAACCTAGAAAATAAGAGACAATATTTGCAAACCATACATGGGATAAGGTGTTGATATCCCAATATATAAGGAACTCAAACAACCAAATAGCAAAGAACAAATAATCTGAATAAAAAATGGGCCAAGGACCTGAATAGACTTTCCTATTACATATATATATGTATATATATATATATACATATATATATATGCTTATTTACTAGACATTATACATATAAATGAAAGAATGTTTTAAGCAGCTATTATAGTCTCTATCAGACATGTCAAGCAGGACCCGTGTGTTTTGAACAAAATACTTTGAGTTTCACTATTAACATAGCTGGGGGCACCACCAGAGCCCCAGGCAGAGGTGCACCAGCTGGAGATTCACCTACAGGTCCCTCTGGGGTGGCCTCACAGTCAGGGGTCAGACTGTGGACATGGCTTCAAAGAGGAAATTGCGATGTGAAAGTTTAAGTTTTCTTGTTACTTACAGATCCTTAGGCTAGGACGGTGACTGGAGAGAGCAGACAGCAGTCCTCTGTCCCAAGTCTCTTGTAGCAACAGCCACCATGCACAAGCAGGAGACTTCTCTATTTAAGGGTCACTTGGGATGAGGTTTCATAATTTTGTGGGTTAATTTCTATTGGATACATTTTTTCTTTTTCTTTCCTTTTTTTTAGAGATAGGGTCTGTCTCTGTATCCCAGGCTGGAGTGCAGTTCTACTGGGTACTTTAAAGAACTCTGGCTGCCAGGGCAGACGAGAAACCGGGCGTGAAGCTGGGGTTACAACAGGGCTCCACGTAGGGACCCCTTATCTATCTTGCTCAGCCTTGGCCAAGCCCAGGCAGCAAGAAACTATGGTTTCTCCTAAGACAGTGGCCCCCACGGTGCCTGGGCTGTTGGCTGAGGCTGAATTACCTGGACCAAAGGAAGCCACCTGGAAAGCTTGGTCTACATATCCCAGTGAATATATAGTTAAGGTGACTAGGATCAAAATGCCAACGTTCGCACAGAGGAGGATTTGGAATCTGGTTCTCATCCAGCCTCCCCAGGATCTGGGGTCTACCCATGAAAACAAATCAAAGCCATTCAGCAGAGTAGGGATGCTGAAGAGCACCTGGGTGACACTGTCCACCACCTGCATTGTGCTGTTCACAGGGTGACACCTGTTGGACTCTCCCTGAGTTAACGGTGCACGTACAGCAAGTGGTTCCCTGGAGGGAACAGACACCTCCTTGCTTGACCAACAGATAATTCTACACTAAATAGTTACGTAGGACCATTGGGTCCAATGACACTTGAGATTGTTATGTGAGACCTAATGTTTCTCAGAGGGACCTCGGGAGGCTGCCAAGGTGGCAGAGAGATTGGCATTAGCCTGTACCACTTGGTGCTGTGCTCAAATACTGTCCTCAGACCAATTCTGTGCAGGCCTGGGAGCCAGTCTGTGCCCAGCAGGAGTGGGATGAACACGGGGTGGGGGGATGTGCAGGCTCTACCTCATGTGGTCCCTCCTGGGGTGTTTGAGGGGAGGCCTAGGCAGGCCTGTGTACACTAAAAATGCATCAGCTCCCAGCAGGGTGCTGGGGACCCTCCCAGGAGTGCAAGGTGGCACCTGGGCTCCTCTGTCCCTCCTCAGGGCCATGCAGTTCCGCAGTAGCTAGGCTGCCCGAGAGGTGCCCAGGGCGAGCTGCTGCAGGCTTGGATGCCTGTGGGATGTCGCGTGGGTCCCCTGTCTGGAGCGGCATCTCCATGCAATCTCCAGGCAGCTCCCTGTGTTAGGCCCAGGACCTGCGTGGGTTGGGGATTCTCTTGTAGCCAAGACTGTAAAAGCTTGTCTCGGGTTGCGAGCCTGGGGGTTTCACTCCGACTGTTTCCCCATGTCCACAAGCTTCTCCCAGTTCTTAGCCAGTTCTCGGCTGGCAAGTTGCCCTGAACCTCTCCTTACCCACTTTGGGGGCTTCCCATGGCTTCCCCGGTGGTTCCCGGTGTTCTCTCCTGGACAATCTGTGCGACATGAGAGCATCTGCTTACTATTCTGGTCCCTCTCCCTGGGGGAGGCACACACTGCCTGTGACTAGATGGCCACCGTGGAGACAGCTCTGCCCCGTCCGTGTTCTAAATCCCTCCCGGGGAGGCACAGGCAGGGTGGGACCCAGTCGTGGTACAAACCTGCACCCTCAGGGACAGATTCAGGGGAGGGCGCATGGCCTGGGGGTTCGCGGGAGCAACGGGGAGGGAAGGAGGCATTTACTCCAGGACGATCAGCTGTGATGGCCACTTACATATAGCTGTCATTCACATTGATGTCACATAAGGACAGTGACAGGGGTAAAATCAAGAGAAAGAAAGAGAACAGAAAGTGAAGTCATCAATGTAATTCATCCTTTCAGTCTTTGGATCAAGTGTTTTCTGGAGCCCAAAATTCCTCCTTAAAACTCCCAGGTGTGGGAGTCACAATGTTGACATAGCTCGATGTGGTTTCTGAACTCTGGAGCCAAGACTCCAACTAACATGCATGGTGCACTTCGAACATGCCAATCCCAGAGGACCTTAAGCAAAGGTGCTACAGTGCACCAGGAGAGAACGGGAAGGGCAGACTGCGGCTGTTCTGGGTGCAGCCTGGACAGCGGCCCCCCAGGGGACCCTGAGGCTCAGCTCCGTGAGAACCATCCATCGGTGCCAGTGCCCAGGGAAGGAGGGACGCTGAGTGAGAGGCTGGGAAGACAGTGGGTGAGGTCAGGGCCCGGGAGCTTTGTCCCTGATGCTCAGAGATGGAGGAATTCTGGCTGGGGGCAGGAGTTAGGGGTGGCTGTGGGGTGCAGGGCTGGGACAAAGAGTAGGACAGGTCCCTGTCCTCTAGGAGGTCACAGCACAGAGAGGCTGGAGGGGGAGCAGCCAGGCCATATTAGAGAGCAGAACCTTCCCCCGTGATCGTAAGTGCCCTGGCGAGGCACGGGGCTTTGGGTAGCAAAGGGAAAATGCAGAGTGGAGAAAAGCAAAGGAACATTTTCTCATCCTTACGTTCTGGTCAGGTTGTAAGCAGAGTTTAGAACATCAAACAAACAAACAGAAAATAATAATAACAACAACAATAAGCCAATGTCCTTTATTTTAAAAGAAAAATTGCACGGGAGACGTTGTAGAAATAGCAAAGAATCGTTCTTTGAAGACGGTTGCAGTAGGGCCCAGGACTCTGTAATAGGGACAGAGGTGGAATCAGCGCTCTTGAAGCCAAAGGTGGAGACGGTTTGAAATTCTACAGTTAATAAAAGGAGAAGAAGGGGAATGGAGGGGGAATGTTTTGCAACTTAAAGTTGAGAAATCAGGAAGGATTTCAGTGACAAAGAGAAATTGTAGCAGGATCCCTGAAGATGGGAGAACTGTCCCTGAGATGGGGTCAGTCAGACCCAGGCCACATTTAGGACCATAGAGTTATTTTAAAGACCTCATGACTTCAAGTCCTTGGCAGGTACAGGAAGTCAAAGAAGGCCACCTGGCAGTCACACCCCAAATCTCAGTGCATGACCTTCACCTTATACACAAGGTGGAAGATCTGGGACCATTTCTTTGCCAGACACAGACCCACTCTGCCCTCTCTCAGCTCTGTGCTGTGTTTCTCCAGCTGGGCAGGGTCTCAGTGGGGTGCCTGGACCCCTGAGCCTCATCTTCAGACGGGTGGACCCTGCGTCTGGGGCTGAGACCCGCTCAGAGTCGGCATGGAGCGGACGTGGGGAACACCCGCTCCCTTCCCCTGGATCTGTGCGTTTGTTGTTGTTGGTGGTGGTCACAACAGTGTCTGGGCCCATCATATTTTTTCTGTTAAGAATGGTGAATATTCCTATTTGACCACTGTCCCCTTCTTTGCTAAGTGCGTTCTTTCCATCACTGTTGGATTCCTTGGGGCATCTACCAGTCACCGCCACTGAGAAGAGCAGCCATGGCTTGAATAGTGATAGTTTTTCCAGACGTGGGCTGTGGAATCACAAGCTGAAACTGCTCGGTGCAGAGCAGGTGCAGAGGCGGACACTGGGCTCCTCCCCGGGGCTCCGTGCTCGGGGCCTGGAAGGCCGTTTGCAGGACACGTTGGACGAGCGTTCAAGGTCAGTGAGTGTCTGGGGGAGAGAAAGAGACGAGAGCCAGGAGGAAGAGTCACATCACAGCCCACCCGGACGTCAGACTGGCCCCATGGAGACCCCAGGTGTGGGCAGTGAGAGTGTCCTCTTGGAAGAGAGGAAGATAAGCTCAGGCAGAACTCAGACCCCAAATGTGGCGAGTATGTTGGGGTGGGCAGTTGGAGACAGAGCAGCAGGGACAGTATGGCCACCCCAGCACACACTCTGAGGACCTAAGAGGGCTCCTGCTGCCGTTCCCTCCAGAGACCTGGTTTCCTGTCTTCACTCTCCAACCTGCAGAAGGATCTGGGTGTCAGAACCTCAGGTCCTGCAGCACCAGCAGGGACTCGGGTTCCTGGCGAAATGCTCTCCCTCGCTTCGCTTTTCCTGCTACCCCTTGGAAGTTGTATATTACAGGCAGAATCAGATTTTCTGCATTTTAAGGAAACCTAAGGGAGTGCATGTCTCAAAATGCAATTGAGGAATTATTCATGTGCATTTTATATGTGTGATGACCGGCGTCATCTATAGGAAATTCTGATTTCAGTAGATATGGCTGGATAACGCTGATAAAGAGTATTACATACTGGGGTGTTGTTTCAATGGAGCTGATACAACCTCAGAGCTTAAAAGGCAGATGTGTGATCTGGGTGTGTTCAATGAAACTCCAGCACTTGGAGAAACAGGGTGTGGTTCCTCCTTCGAGTTAGTGATGCTACAACTGTGTAAACTTTACTCTGACAACAATTGTTTGTCTCACACACGTGAGTTGTCTTTGGGAGTGAATCCACTCTAAATGGGTCACCATGAAAAAAACAGAGAAGTAGATCAGAGATCAGCAGCATCATTGGATATTTCCTATCAATTTGTGTCTGAATCCCTTGTTCCTCCTCAAAATTCTTAGAATTGGAAACTATAGCTTGTTCAGAAAGTTTGATTTAAGATTCTGGTACTTGCTTTCCAAAGTGTCTTGACTCAGACACATATCAAACATTAAAGACATGCAAACACAGAAATTTTGGAAGAGAGACTTTATTTGGGATGGGGAAAGCAAATTGAGTTCAAGGGAGAGGAGTACAGCTCTCCAAGCAAATTATGAACTGCTTTTCCTCTGTTCTCCATGCTCAGGTGCAGCAGAATGAGTAGATATTATCACGGAGAAAGCAGGTGCCAATATGACGTTCTCCCAAATTGCAGAATGCTCTTCTGCAACTGCAGCTCACCGGGTTTCCTAGGAATGTGGGCACAGAGAGAGCATCAGAAATGAGGCCCGGGGTCAGCAGTGATGGTTAAGATTATTCTGGAGAAGTTACATGCTGGCTGTGTACTTCTGGCTGCATTACAGCTGGGAGTATGAACAACCTCAATCAACAGGAATACATACACACAGCAGTGTGGGTTACACTCGGGTTACACATGCGTTCTCATTAGTCTTCACTTTTCTCTGCTTTTGCACATCACACATGCACCCAAACACATGCCAGAGCGGTCTACAATTTCTAAGAGCTCTTTTATAGACAGAGTAAACTGTTTTGTTAATAATTGTACCTACTCTTTTAAATCTGGAAAGAACTAGTCAGTAGGTCTCTCCTTATCTTAAAACTAGTACATTTCAGGCTATCTTGGAATCAAAATTCTTGAAGAAAGAAGATCTCTTAAATTTAATTGGGTCTTAGTGTTAAATTTTTTTTTTTTTGAGACAGAGTCTCACTTTGTTGCCCGGGCTACAGTGAGTGCCGTGACGTCAGCCTGGCTCACAGCAACCTCAAACTCCTGGGCTTAAGCGATCCTACTGCCTCAGCCTTCCGAGTAGCTGGGACTACAGGCATGCGCCACCATGCCCAGCTAATTTTTTCTATATATATTTTTAGTTGTCCAGATAATTTTTATTTCTATTTTTAGTAGAGACGGGGTCTTGCTCAGGCTGGTCTCAAACTCCTGACCTCGAGAGATCCTCCTGCCTCCGCCTCCCAGAGTGCTAGGATTACAGGCGTGAGCCACCACGCCCGACCTGTTAAATTTATAGATGAGAAAATCAAGGCCTGTAGATGCTAAATAAAGTCACCTATGGGACACAGATGCTTGCAGAGCTGATTCCAAAGCCTGTCTCCTGTTCTCCTGCTCTAGACCTTGGAGCTCTGCCATTTTGGGGTCTCTCACCTGGAGATTCAAGAATGGAGTTTTCATTCCATATGATAGAAATGGACAAGTCCCGGTCCTGTGCCCCAGGCAGCTCTTGGGCTGGGGCCTCCTCATCTCTCTCTTGCAGGGGCCCAGCCTGGGCCTGGAGGGTCACCAGGACAAGGGCAGCGAGGAGGGCGAGGGTCCTCATGCTGGGGTCACCTGGAGCAGGGACAGCAGGAGGCGAGCGTGTGCAGTGAGGAGTCAGCTGTGTTTCCAGGGCTGTGGGAGGAGGCACAGGACCGACAAGCCTCCTCTAACCCTCTCAGTCAGAGAAGGTGTGCCTGTCACCGGGGGGGTGAGGACAGCCTGTGCCCTCAAGGTGCCTCAGATGTTCCTCTGTTCTCCCAGCCACCACTGTGGCATGAATCTGTATTGTAGTGTCTGTACTCTGAGCTGATAGTGGTAATAGGGACACTGCTGTTTTTTTCTGTTTCCCACCTGCTTAAATATTTACTTATCAATATTCACAAAAGTAAATAAACAGGGCTTTAATTCAATAACCTCATGGAACAAATGGCCTCTTGCTTTCTCAACACGGGCCCTCCTACTGTCTAGGTCTAGACCCTGGTGACAGACTTGAGTTCCAGTGGAGTAGAGAGTTATTTCACTGCATGGTTCAAAGACATTACCCACCTTGTAAAGGTGTGTTTGAGGTTACGGGGTGAGTAGGTTCCTGTTGGGGCCAGTGTGGAGAGGACAATGTGCTCAACAAGCTTCAGGTGAAATGAGCTCAGTGAGATACAGATAAAGAGTTGGTCTAAGGCTAAAAACATGTTTATTACTCCCAACTCTATTGAGGTACAAGTGATAATTAAGAATTGGGTATATCTAATTATACTAACTTATGATTTGATGCCTCATACATATGAGCCTTTATCTCACACCGTATACAACAATTAACTCAGAATGGATGGAAGACCTAAACATAAGACCTGAAAGCATAAAACTTCCAGAAGGACAATAGGGATGAAGCATTTTGACATTGATCTGGGCATTTTTTTCCTACCTACAACACCAAAGAAATAGGCAATAAAAGAAAAATACACAAGTGTGATTGCATCAAACTATAAAGCATATGCACAGCAAAGGAAACAATCAACTGAGTGAAAGGCACCTAGAAAATAAAAGAAAGTATTTGCAAACCATGCATGGGATGATGGGTTAATATCAGAATAGATAAGTTACTCAAGCAACTCAATAAATAGCAAAGAACAAATAATCTGAATAAAAATGGGCCAAGGCCTGAACAGACTTCTCTATTATACATATTTTTATCTATTAGGTATATTATATCTATTATATATATAAATAAATAAAAGAATGTTTTAAGAAGCTATTATGGGACATGTCAATTAGGACCCACGTGCTTTGAACCAAACTGTTTTGAATTTCTCTGTTGACAAAGCTGGTGGCACCACCAGAGGCCCAGACAGATAGGAACCAGCTGGGGATTCAGACACCAGCTCCCTCCGGGGTGGCCTCACAGTCAGGGGTCTGACTGTGGGCACGGCTTCAAGCAAATCACAATGTGAAAGTTTAGTTCTGTGTTACTTACAGATCCTTAGGCTTGGAGGGCGACTGGCAAGAGCAGACAGCAGTCCTCTGTCCCCAGTCTCTTGTAGCAACAGCCACACACACAAGCAGGAGACTTCTGTATTTAAGGGTCATTTGGGATGAGATTTCCTAATTTTGTGGGTTAATTTCTGTTGGATGCTTCCCCCCCCCTTTCTTTTTTCATAGAGAAAAGGCCTTATTCTGTGGTCCAGGCTGAAGCACGATTCTATTGGGTTCTTGAATCAACTCTGGCAGCAAGAGGATATGAAAAATTTGGCGTGAAGCTGGGGTTACAACGGGACTCCACACAGGGACCCCTTGTCTATCTTGCTCAGCCTTGGCCAAGCCCAGGCAGCAAGAAACTATGGTTCCTTCATGACTCCTAATGCCGTGGACCCCACGGTGCCTGGGCTCTTGGCTGAGGCTGAATTACCTGGACCAAGGGAATATTAAAAGTCACCAGGAAAGCTGGATCTACATATCCCAGTGAGCATGTAGTTAAGGTGACTAGGATCAAAATGCCAGTGTACACACAACGAGGATTTGGAATCTGGTTCTCAGCCAGCCTCCCCACGACCGCAAACCAGAGCAGTTCGGCAGAGCACCTGGGTGACACTGTCCGCCACCTCCATTGTGCTGTTCACGGATGACACCTGTTGGACTGTCCCTGAGTTAACAGTGCACGTGCAACGTGTGGTTCCCTGGAGGGAACAAACACCTCCTTGCTTTGGCCAATAGACAGTTCAAGGCTGAATGAGTGTCTAGCACCGGCGGGGCCAAGGACTCAAGAGATTGTTGTGTGCGACCTAATGTCTCATAGGGGGACCTCCAGGAGGCTGCCATGGCAGTGGAACGATTGCTATTAGCCTGTGTGATCTGGTGTTGTGTGCAAATACTGTCCTGAGACCAATTCTGGGCAGGTTAAGAGCCACTCTGTGCCCAGCAGGAACGGGATGAACAGGGGACGTGCAGGCTCTACCTCAGTGGTCCTGGTCCCCGGGACTGTCCAGGAAACCAGGGCTCCCAGCCAGACGGCGGGAGCAGCACTCCCTCCCGGGGCCCGTTCTTCTCTGGGATGCTGCTCCAGGGCTCCCTGGGGGCTGTGCTCTTGTCCTTGTCTCCTCCCGAGTCTGCAGCTGGGACAGGGCAGCCCAGGGCCCGTCAGGCTCTCAGTCTGTGCCAAGGTCTCACCTGCCACTGCCTGCTCCTCCCCCAGGTCATTCTCAAACTCTAAAGCTTGAATAGAACAGGGTGGTTTTTCACTTGGGGTCCCCTTCCCTTCCTTTGTGTGGGCTGCACCAGCACCTTGGCAGGGCTCTGCGGTTTTAGCAACAAAGGCTTTCCATCTCAACGTCCTGGCAAGACCGTCCCTTCTGTGTTCACCCGGCACCAGCCCCAGCATGATTTTCCCGTGGATTGCCACCAAATTCATCTGTTGAAATCTTAAACCCAAGGCGAGAGTATTTAGAGGTGGGGTCTCTTGGAAGGTGAGTAGGTCAGGAGGGCAGAGGGCCTGGGAGCTTTGTCCCTGATGCTCAGAGATGGAGGAATTCTAGCTGGGGGCAGGAGTTAGGGGTGGCCCTGGGCTGCAGGGCTGGCACAAAGAGTAGGGCAGGAGGTCACAGGACAGAGAGGCTGGAGGGGGAGCTGCCAGGCCATGTTAGAGAGCAGAACCTTTCCCCATGATCGTAAGCGCCCTCGATAGGCACGGGGCTTTGAGAAGCAAAGGGAAAACATACTGAATGGAGAAAAGAGAACATGTACTTTTCTCATCCTTACGTTCTGTTCAGGTTGTCAGCAGAGTTTAGAATCTCAAATAAACAAACAGAAAATACCAACACCAGCAAGCCAATGGCCTGTACTTTAAAAGAAAAATTGCACAGAGGCTTTGTAGAAGGCGCAAAGAATGGCTTATTGAAGACTGTTGCAGGAGGGGCCAGCACTGGGCAGTAGGGAGAGAGGGGGAAGCAGCGCTCTTGACGGGCAGCAGGAGAGCGTGGGCACACGGGCTGAGCCCGGGACGGCACTGGATGGCCTTAGCGGGCGGTTGGCCGGTGGGATTAGCCCATCTGTGTTTGCCAATTTGTGCTCAGGGAGCTTGGGCCCCTGCATTTCCACAGAGACAGGGTACTTCCCCCTGGAAAATGACATTTCAAAGGGATGCTCTACCTCTGACTTATTCTTTATTTCATTCTCCTTCCACAGGAGCTGCTTATTTGAGGCAGATACCATCCTGTAGCTCTGCAGCCAGCACACAGGGTACCTGCATGTCTACGATCACTTTCACGTCTCATCTGAGTCTGGGCAAGTTGTCCTGGTCGCTTGGAGACGGTCACACATCTCCCCACCATCGCTGTCCTCAGGGTTTGAGTCTCTCATTGTCCTGTGTAGATGTAGTAGCGACAGCGGAGCGTGATGCCCCCGGTGCGCCTGCGTCCACGCTGAGTCCGCACGTGTGTCCCAGCCCGCGTCGGCCCTTCCCTTGAATCACAGATGCTCCTGAGCCTGTCAGCCTGGAACTCTATCCCTCTTTCTCTCTTGCAACCTCGTGTCCTCACATCCAATGCCATTAGGCCCTGGCCCTGCCTCTCTCTTGTCCCGAGACCGTTTTCTCCTCCTAAACTGCTGCTCTGCCCCTTCTTTTACTTTACCCACATTTTCACGTCTCGTGTGTTTCACTCGGAGAGTCACCGTGAACTATTTCCCTGCCACCCCGACCACGATGGTCTCTTCCTTCCTTCTAGAGCCCTCGTGAGCCATGAAGCCAACTGTACCCATGTTTCAGTCTTCCGTGACTGAATTAGTGTTTTTAAAGGTAGCAGTCGCACAGACTAGATGTATAAACTGCTTTAGGTTTTTAGATTTCAGCTTTCTTCTCTGCAGTTCAGTAAAAATAATGTCATTTTCTATTACACGATGTTGGAAATAATTAATTTAATCAGAATTAATTTATTGATCACCTATTATGTGTCATACAGTCATGTCAGTACCAGGATGAGCAAAACATGCAGCTCTCCTCCTAGTGTAGGGAGAAAAATGTCACAGCAAGTAAATAGTCGAATGTATAGAATGTGAGAGGGGCTCAACTTCTGCAGTTACAAATAAAGGGAAGAAGGGCATTGAGGTTCCCAGGGGAACTTGTTGCAATTTACCATTGAGAAGCCAGAAAGGACCTCAGGGACAAACTGAAATTTTAGCTGACACCCGAGGAACTGGGGAGGGAGACAGTGTATGCTTCTGGGTTAAGTGCAGGTGCCCTGAGATGGGGTCAGCCTGGCCCAGGACACGGTTAGGGACAATATGGAGAGTTAGTTCAAGGACCTTGGAACTTCAAGTCAATGGCGGGTGCAGGACACCCAGAAGGCTGCCTGGACGTCACACCCCAATCTCAGTGCATGGTCTTCACTTTGCTACAAGCTGGAAAAGCTGGGACAATTTCCTTGTCAGACACAGACCCACTCTGTCCTCCTTCAGGTCCGTGTTGTGTTTGTCCCCCTGGCAGGTCTCAGAGGGGTGGCTGGACCCCTGGCCTGTGTCTCCACACAGGCAGACCCTCCGGCTGGGGCTGAGACCTGCCCGGAATCTGCAGGGAGTGGGCGGGGAGGACACCTGCTCCCTTCCCCCGGGTCTGGGACTGTATTGTTGGTGTTGGTGGTCTCAGTGTCTGGGCCCTTCACAGTGCTTTTGGTGAGAGTGAGGATTAGCCTGACTTGAAACACTGTCCCTTTCATTACAATCTGGTTTCTCTGTCATGCTTGTTCTCCTTGGGCTATTCTATCAGTAACTGCCCTGAGAGCCAAGACTTGAGGGGACACGTTCCTTTTCTGAACGTGCGTTGTGGAATCACAGACTAGAACCACCAGATGCAGAGGAAATGCAGAGGCTCACGCTGGACTCCGTCCCGGGCTCTGTGGTCAGGGCCACATAGGCCATTTACAGGACATGTTGGACGAGGGTTCAAGGGTCCCTGAGTGTCTGCGGCAGAGAAAAACACGACAGACAGGAGGAAGAGTCACAGCCCACCTGGGTGTCACACTGGCCCCACACAGACCCCAGGGTTGGGCGGGGAGTGCGTCCTGCTGGATGGGGGGAGGACAAGCCCATATAGACACAAACCCCAAGTGCGGTGCGTGTGTTGGGGTGGGCAGTGGCCGACAGAGTGGCAGAGGGGTCCCCGGGTGTCCCGGCTCATACTCTGAGGGTCTGAGAGGGCTCCTGCTGCCGTCGCTTCTCCAGACCCACTTTCCTGCCTTTTGCTCACAGATGTGCACGACTATTTGGGTATCGGAACCTCAGCACCTGCAGCACCAACAGGGACTCCGGTTCCTGGAGAAATGCTCTCCCTGGCCTCGCTTTTCTCGCTACCCTTGAAGCTGTATTTTACAGGCAGAATCAGTTTCTCTACAGTTTTAAGGCACCCAAGAGAGAGCATGTGACAAAGAAGAGTTCATGAATTGGGCGTGTGCATTTTGCGTGTGTGAAAACCCACTTCATGTATATGAAACCCTGATGTCTGTAGACGTGGCTGGATGACACAGATAAGGAGATGCTGTCGGGTGGTCTCCTGTGCTTTCTCTTCCGCTCCCCATGCGTTTGTTAGTCACCCATGACAATCTTTATTGCAGTTGTTTCCACGGGGCTGATGCAAGCCCAGACCTTAAAAGGCAGATAGGTGATCGGGGACGGTTCAATAAAATTCCAACACTTGGGGAAATACAGTGTGGTACCTCCTTGGAATTAATGAGGCTATCGCTACCTGCGCTTTAGTCTCACGACTGTTATTTTCATAACACAGGGAAGGTGTCTTTGAGAGCAAATCCACACTTAATGGGTCACAGTGAAAAGAGAGTGAAGTAGATGCGGAAATCAGCAGCCTCATCTGAGCTTTCACATCAACTGTGTGAACTCACAGTCCGTCCTTGAAATGCTTAGAATTTGAAACCTTATCTAGTTCAAAGTTTTGGAGTAAGATTTTGGCACTTGCATTCCAAAGCGTCTTGGTTCAGACACGTGTAAACATTACAGACATGCAAACACAGAAGTCTTGCAACAAGGGCTTTATTTGGGAAGAGAAAGCAAATTGAGGACAAGGCAGAGGAGTGACAGCAATGTGGTTTAGCTCTCCAAGAGAAGGATGAACTGCTTTTTCTCTATTTTTCCACGCTCAGGTGCAGCAGGATGAGAAGAACCGCAGGCAGCTCCCTCTGCGATGTTCCCAGGGAAAGCAGAATGGTCTGCAAGCGCAGTACATTCTCCTCGCTAGGCATGTGGACACAGAGAGAACAGCAGAAATTCAGTCCTGGGGTCAGCAGTGATGGTGAAGTTAATTCTGGAGGAGTTACCTGCTGGCTTATGTGCAATGCTGGCTACATTACAGCTGGGAGTATGAACAGCCTCGATCAACAGGAATAAATACAAGCAGCAGTATGGGTCACACACCGAGTTATGCACACGTTCTCATTAGTCCTCACTTCTCTGTGTTCCCGCCCCCATCACACATGCGTCTGAGCGCTCCCCTTGGCCAGCCTACAATTTCTAGGAGCTCCTCTATAGACAGAGTAAAGTGTTCTCTTTGTGATTAGTTCTAGTGTTTTAAAACCAGGAAGAACTAGTCAGTAGGTCTCTCCTCATCTTAAAGTTAGCAAATTCGTAGGCTGTCTTAGAATCACAAGTCCTGAAGAAAGAAGGTCTCTTAAATTTATTTGGGTCTCACTGTGGAATGTGTAGACGAGAAAATCAAGGCCCATAAATGCTCAATAAAGTCACCTATGTCACAATGACCCTTGCAGAGCTGATTCCAGAGCCTGTCTCCTGTCCCTCTGCTCTAGACCTTGGAGCTCTGCCATGTTGGCGTCTCTCACCTGGAGCTTGAGGAAGGGAGTTTTCCCCCCATGTGATGGAAATGGACACATCAGGGTCCTGTGCCCCAGGCAGCTCCAGGGCTGGGATCTCCTCTTCTCTCTCTTGCAGGGGCCCAGCCTGGGCCTGGAGGGTCACCAGGACAAGGGCAGCGAGGAGGGCGAGGGTCCTCATGCTGGGGTCACCTGGAGCAGGGAGAGCAGGAGGCGAGTGTGTGCAGTGAGGAGTCAGCTGTGTTTCCAGGGCTGTGGGGGGAGGCACAGGACCAACAAGCCTCCTCTAACCCTCTCATTTGGAAAAGGTATGGATTTCTGGGAGGAACGGGGAGGGGAGTGGGGGCGGGTGAGGAAAGCCTTTGCCCTCAAGGTCCCTCAGATGTTTCTCTGTTCTCCCACCCTGACTCTGGCATGAATCTCTGTTTTCATGTCTGTACTACGTTGGAGCTGATAGTGGAAATAAGCACCTTACTCTCTTTTTCTCCTTCTCATCTGTTTGACTATTTACATTTTAATATGCAAGAAAATAAAACAAAGAGTACTTTCATTCAATAACCCCAGGGAAAAAATGCCTCTTATTTTCTGACCATGGGCGCTACTACTGTCTGCAGGTGTAGAGGGCTGGGGAACCAGAGGCCTCAAGCCACATGTGCCCCTTCAGATCTCCAAGTGTGGCCCCTGGAGCGAAGCCAGACTTCACGGAGGAAATCCCTTTAGTAAAAGCATTTATTCTCTAACATTTGGATTCAGCCAAAAGCCTGCACTCAAGGATCCAGAAGGAATCAGTGCTAAATTCCAGTTGAGTAGAGAGTTAATTCACTGTAGGGTTCAAGGGCATTACCATTCTCATGAAGAGGTAGGGGAGGCTCTTGCTGGGGCCAATGTACAGAGGACAATGACCTCACCAGGTGTTACGGAAATCCGCTCTGAGAAGTATAGATAAAAAGGTAATCTAGGGCTAAAAATATGTCTATTATTTCCAGCTCTATTGAGGTATGAGTGACAATTAAAAATTGTATTGGTCTAATGAATACTACCTTATGATTTGATATATTTTACATTTGGACCTTTATCTCACTCCATATACAAAAATCAACCCACAATAGATTGAATACCCAAACAAAACCTGGAACCATAAAACATCTCAGAGAACAAAGAGTTATAAAGCTTATGACATTGATCTGGGCAATATTTCCTGGATATGGCAGCAAAGGAACAGGCAATGAAAGGAAAAATAGATGAGCAAGATTGCATGACACTATACAGCGTATACACAGCAAAGCAAACAATGAACTGAGCAAAAACACAAGCTTGAAAATAAGAGAAAATGTTTGCAAACCATACATTGGAGAAGGAGTTAATATCTGAATGCATACAAAACTCAAACAACTCAATATCAAACAACAAATAATCTGAATAAAAAGATGGGCCAAGGATTTAAATACACTTTTCTGTTATACATATATTTATCTGTTAGGTATGTTATATCTAGAGTACATATAAATAACAGGATGTTTTAAGCAGCTACTATACACTCTATTGGACATATCAAGCAAGGCACATGTGTTTTGAACGAAACTCGTTGAGTTTCTCTATTAACATAGCTGGAGGCACCACCAGAGCCCCAGGCAGAGGTGTACCAGCTGGAGATTCACCTACAGGTCCCCCTGGGGTGGCCTCACGGTCAGGGCTCAGACTGTGGGCATGGCCTCAGTGAGGAAATAACCATGTGAAAGTTTAAGTTTTCTTGTTACTTACAGATCTTGTTACTTACAGATCCTTAGGCTAGGAGGGTGGCCGGAGAGAGCAGACAGCAGTCCTCTGTCCCAAGTCTCTTGTAGCAACAGCCACCACACACAAGCAGGAGACTTCCCTATTTAAGGGTCATTTGGGATGAGATTTCATAATTTCGTGGGGTTATTTTCTATTGGGTAATTTTTCTTTCTTTTTTCTTTCTTTCATTTCCTTTTTTTTTTTTGAGACAGGGTCTCTTTCTGTGTTCCAGGCTGGAGTGCAGTTCTGCTGGATACTATAAACAGGTTTGTCACCACAGCAGACAAGAAATTTAGCATGAAACTAGGGTTAAAAGAGGGCTCCACACTGGGACCCCTCTTATACCTTGCTCAGCCTTGGCCAAGCCCGGGCAGCAAGAAACTATGGTTTCTCCTTGACTCCTAATGCCGTGGACCCCACGGTGCCTGGGCTGTTGGCTGAGGCTGAATTACCTGGACCAAGGGAATATTAAGAGCCACCTGGAAAGCCTGGTCTACATATCTCACTACATGCTTTTTTAAAGTGAGTGGGATCAAAATGCCAGTATACACGCGATAGAGAATTTGGATTCTCATTCTCAACCAGCCTCCCCAGACCTGGGGTCTAACCATGAAAGCAAATCAAAGCCATTGGGTAGAGTAGGGACTCTGAAGAGCACCTGGGTGACACTGTCCACCACCTGCATTGCGTTGTTTGCGAGTGACACCTGTTGGACTCTCCTTGAGTTAATGGTGCACGTGCAGCGTGTGGTACCTGGAGGGAACAAAGACCTCCTTGCATGGCCAATAGATAGCTCAATGCTGAATGACTGTCTAGGACCATCGGGGTCAAGGACTCATGAGATTGTTCCATGAGACCTAATGTCTCATGGGGGGACCTCCAGGAGGCTGCCAGAGCAGCAGAGAGATTGTTATTAGCATGTCCCCTCGTGTTGAGCCCAAACTGTCCTCAGACTAATTCTGAGCAGGCTTCAGAGCCACTCTGCACCCAGCGGGAGTGGGATGAACAGGGGGTGGGGGATGTGCAGGCTCTAGCTCATGTGGTCCCTCCTAGTCTGTTTGAGGGGAGTACTAGGCAGGCCTGTGCACGTTAAGATGTCAGATTCCACCATCTTTCTCCTCTTCACAGTGGGGTAAATGGGACCATGAGTGGGGAAAAGGGAGATATATTAATAAATAGTGCACTAGAACCTAAAATCATCCCCTGGTGACCAGTTCATCAAAATAGCCCAAATTTGTTCATATTCTGGGCTGAGACCATTGCCCATGTCCTCAGACAGTGAAATTGCTGGGCCTGTCACATGGCAGGAACACTCTCCTTCCCCAGAGTGACAGCCCACCCCACTGATGTGGCAGTTACCACCCGAGACAAGGCTTGGGTCTCTCACTCCATTGCTCCCACGCCCTCACGATCCAATTCCTCCTCCCTCCACAGGAAGATGAAGGGCAGGTCCTGAGGGTCCCCCTGCTCCATCTGCACATGGCAGCCCATCCTGTGACTGCTCCGACCGCCAGGCAGCCTCAGCAGTCTTGGTGCACCAACCTCACCTTAGGGACTGATTGCTTCTTACGTTCTGTTCAGGTTGTCAGCAGAGTTTAGAATCTCAAATAAACAAACAGAAAATACCAACACCAGCAAGCCAATGGCCTGTACTTTAAAAGAAAAATTGCACAGAGGCTTTGTAGAAGGCGCAAAGAATGGCTTATTGAAGACTGTTGCAGGAGGGGCCAGCACTGGGCAGTAGGGAGAGAGGGGGAAGCAGCACTCTTGACGGGCAGCAGGAGAGCGTGGGCACACGGGCTGAGCCCGGGACGGCACTGGATGGCCTTAGCGGGCGGTTGGCCGGTGGGATTAGCCCATCTGTGTTTGCCAATTTGTGCTCAGGGAGCTTGGGCCCCTGCATTTCCACAGAGACAGGGTACTTCCCCCTGGAAAATGACATTTCAAAGGGATGCTCTACCTCTGACTTATTCTTTATTTCATTCTCCTTCCACAGGAGCTGCTTATTTGAGGCAGATACCATCCTGTAGCTCTGCAGCCAGCACACAGGGTACCTGCATGTCTACAATCACTTTCACGTCTCATCTGAGTCTGGGCAAGTTGTCCTGGTCGCTTGGAGACGGTCACACATCTCCCCACCATCGCTGTCCTCAGGGTTTGAGTCTCTCATTGTCCTGTGTAGATGTAGTAGCGACAGCGGAGCGTGATGCCCCCGGTGCGCCTGCGTCCACGCTGAGTCCGCACGTGTGTCCCAGCCCGCGTCGGCCCTTCCCTTGAATCACAGATGCTCCTGAGCCTGTCAGCCTGGAACTCTATCCCTCTTTCTCTCTTGCAACCTCGTGTCCTCACATCCAATGCCATTAGGCCCTGGCCCTGCCTCTCTCTTGTCCCGAGACCGTTTTCTCCTCCTAAACTGCTGCTCTGCCCCTTCTTTTACTTTACCCACATTTTCACGTCTCGTGTGTTTCACTCGGAGAGTCACCGTGAACTATTTCCCTGCCACCCCGACCACGATGGTCTCTTCCTTCCTTCTAGAGCCCTCGTGAGCCATGAAGCCAACTGTACCCATGTTTCAGTCTTCCGTGACTGAATTAGTGTTTTTAAAGGTAGCAGTCGCACAGACTAGATGTATAAACTGCTTTAGGTTTTTAGATTTCAGCTTTCTTCTCTGCAGTTCAGTAAAAATAATGTCATTTTCTATTACACGATGTTGGAAATAATTAATTTAATCAGAATTAATTTATTGATCACCTATTATGTGTCATACAGTCATGTCAGTACCAGGATGAGCAAAACATGCAGCTCTCCTCCTAGTGTAGGGAGAAAAATGTCACAGCAAGTAAATAGTCGAATGTATAGAATGTGAGAGGGGCTCAACTTCTGCGGTTACAAGTAAAGGGAAGAAGGGCATTGAGGTTCCCAGGGGAACTTGTTGCAATTTACCATTGAGAAGCCAGAAAGGACCTCAGGGACAAACTGAAATTTTAGCTGACACCCGAGGAACTGGGGAGGGAGACAGTGTATGCTTCTGGGTTAAGTGCAGGTGCCCTGAGATGGGGTCAGCCTGGCCCAGGACACGGTTAGGGACAATATGGAGAGTTAGTTCAAGGACCTTGGAACTTCAAGTCAATGGCGGGTGCAGGACACCCAGAAGGCTGCCTGGACGTCACACCCCAATCTCAGTGCATGGTCTTCACTTTGCTACAAGCTGGAAAAGCTGGGACAATTTCCTTGTCAGACACAGACCCACTCTGTCCTCCTTCAGGTCCGTGTTGTGTTTGTCCCCCTGGCAGGTCTCAGAGGGGTGACTGGACCCCTGGCCTGTGTCTCCACACAGGCAGACCCTCCGGCTGGGGCTGAGACCTGCCCGGAATCTGCAGGGAGTGGGCGGGGAGGACACCTGCTCCCTTCCCCCGGGTCTGGGACTGTATTGTTGGTGTTGGTGGTCTCAGTGTCTGGGCCCTTCACAGTGCTTTTGGTGAGAGTGAGGATTAGCCTGACTTGAAACACTGTCCCTTTCATTACAATCTGGTTTCTCTGTCATGCTTGTTCTCCTTGGGCTATTCTATCAGTAACTGCCCTGAGAGCCAAGACTTGAGGGGACACGTTCCTTTTCTGAACGTGCGTTGTGGAATCACAGACTAGAACCACCAGATGCAGAGGAAATGCAGAGGCTCACGCTGGACTCCGTCCCGGGCTCTGTGGTCAGGGCCACATAGGCCATTTACAGGACATGTTGGACGAGGGTTCAAGGGTCCCTGAGTGTCTGCGGCAGAGAAAAACACGACAGACAGGAGGAAGAGTCACAGCCCACCTGGGTGTCACACTGGCCCCACACAGACCCCAGGGTTGGGCGGGGAGTGCGTCCTGCTGGATGGGGGGAGGACAAGCCCATATGGACACAAACCCCAAGTGCGGTGCGTGTGTTGGGGTGGGCAGTGGCCGACAGAGTGGCAGAGGGGTCCCCGGGTGTCCCGGCTCATACTCTGAGGGTCTGAGAGGGCTCCTGCTGCCGTCGCTTCTCCAGACCCACTTTCCTGCCTTTTGCTCACAGATGTGCACGACTATTTGGGTATCGGAACCTCAGCACCTGCAGCACCAACAGGGACTCCGGTTCCTGGAGAAATGCTCTCCCTGGCCTCGCTTTTCTCGCTACCCTTGAAGCTGTATTTTACAGGCAGAATCAGTTTCTCTACAGTTTTAAGGCACCCAAGAGAGAGCATGTGACAAAGAAGAGTTCATGAATTGGGCGTGTGCATTTTGCGTGTGTGAAATCCCACTTCATGTATATGAAACCCTGATGTCTGTAGACGTGGCTGGATGACACAGATAAGGAGATGCTGTCGGGTGGTCTCCTGTGCTTTCTCTTCCGCTCCCCATGCGTTTGTTAGTCACCCATGACAATCTTTATTGCAGTTGTTTCCACGGGGCTGATGCAAGCCCAGACCTTAAAAGGCAGATAGGTGATCGGGGACGGTTCAATAAAATTCCAACACTTGGGGAAATACAGTGTGGTACCTCCTTGGAATTAACGAGGCTATCGCTACCTGCGCTTTAGTCTCACGACTGTTATTTTCATAACACAGGGAAGGTGTCTTTGAGAGCAAATCCACACTTAATGGGTCACAGTGAAAAGAGAGTGAAGTAGATGCGGAAATCAGCAGCCTCATCTGAGCTTTCACATCAACTGTGTGAACTCACAGTCCGTCCTTGAAATGCTTAGAATTTGAAACCTTATCTAGTTCAAAGTTTTGGAGTAAGATTTTGGCACTTGCATTCCAAAGCGTCTTGGTTCAGACACGTGTAAACATTACAGACATGCAAACACAGAAGTCTTGCAACAAGGGCTTTATTTGGGAAGAGAAAGCAAATTGAGGACAAGGCAGAGGAGTGACAGCAATGTGGTTTAGCTCTCCAAGAGAAGGATGAACTGCTTTTTCTCTATTTTTCCACGCTCAGGTGCAGCAGGATGAGAAGAACCGCTGGCAGCTCCCTCTGCGACGTTCCCAGGGAAAGCAGAATGGTCTGCAAGCGCAGTACATTCTCCTCGCTAGGCATGTGGACACAGAGAGAACAGCAGAAATTCAGTCCTGGGGTCAGCAGTGATGGTGAAGTTAATTCTGGAGGAGTTACCTGCTGGCTTATGTGCAATGCTGGCTACATTACAGCTGGGAGTATGAACAGCCTCGATCAACAGGAATAAATACAAGCAGCAGTATGGGTCACACACCGGGTTATGCACACGTTCTCATTAGTCCTCACTTCTCTGTGTTCCCGCCCCCATCACACATGCGTCTGAGCGCTCCCCTTGGCCAGCCTACAATTTCTAGGAGCTCCTCTATAGACAGAGTAAAGTGTTCTCTTTGTGATTAGTTCTAGTGTTTTAAAACCAGGAAGAACTAGTCAGTAGGTCTCTCCTCATCTTAAAGTTAGCAAATTCGTAGGCTGTCTTAGAATCACAAGTCCTGAAGAAAGAAGGTCTCTTAAATTTATTTGGGTCTCACTGTGGAATGTGTAGACGAGAAAATCAAGGCCCATAAATGCTCAATAAAGTCACCTATGTCACAATGACCCTTGCAGAGCTGATTCCAGAGCCTGTCTCCTGTCCCTCTGCTCTAGACCTTGGAGCTCTGCCATGTTGGCGTCTCTCACCTGGAGCTTGAGGAAGGGAGTTTTCCCCCCATGTGATGGAAATGGACACGTCAGGGTCCTGTGCCCCAGGCAGCTCCAGGGCTGGGATCTCCTCTTCTCTCTCTTGCAGGGGCCCAGCCTGGGCCTGGAGGGTCACCAGGACAAGGGCAGCGAGGAGGGCGAGGGTCCTCATGCTGGGGTCACCTGGAGCAGGGAGAGCAGGAGGCGAGTGTGTGCAGTGAGGAGTCAGCTGTGTTTCCAGGGCTGTGGGGGGAGGCACAGGACCAACAAGCCTCCTCTAACCCTCTCATTTGGAAAAGGTATGGATTTCTGGGAGGAGCGGGGAGGGGAGTGGGGGCAGGTGAGGAAAGCCTTTGCCCTCAAGGTCCCTCAGATGTTTCTCTGTTCTCCCACCCTGACTCTGGCATGAATCTCTGTTTTCATGTCTGTACTACGTTGGAGCTGATAGTGGAAATAAGCACCTTACTCTCTTTTTCTCCTTCTCATCTGTTTGACTATTTACATTTTAATATGCAAGAAAATAAAACAAAGAGTACTTTCATTCAATAACCCCAGGGAAAAAATGCCTCTTATTTTCTGACCATGGGCGCTACTACTGTCTGCAGGTGTAGAGGGCTGGGGAACCAGAGGCCTCAAGCCACATGTGCCCCTTCAGATCTCCAAGTGTGGCCCCTGGAGCGAAGCCAGACTTCACGGAGGAAATCCCTTTAGTAAAAGCATTTATTCTCTAACATTTGGATTCAGCCAAAAGCCTGCACTCAAGGATCCAGAAGGAATCAGTGCTAAATTCCAGTTGAGTAGAGAGTTAATTCACTGTAGGGTTCAAGGGCATTACCATTCTCATGAAGAGGTAGGGGAGGCTCTTGCTGGGGCCAATGTACAGAGGACAATGACCTCACCAGGTGTTACGGAAATCCGCTCTGAGAAGTATAGATAAAAAGGTAATCTAGGGCTAAAAATATGTCTATTATTTCCAGCTCTATTGAGGTATGAGTGACAATTAAAAATTGTATTGGTCTAATGAATACTACCTTATGATTTGATATATTTTACATTTGGACCTTTATCTCACTCCATATACAAAAATCAACCCACAATAGATTGAATACCCAAACAAAACCTGGAACCATAAAACATCTCAGAGAACAAAGAGTTATAAAGCTTATGACATTGATCTGGGCAATATTTCCTGGATATGGCAGCAAAGGAACAGGCAATGAAAGGAAAAATAGATGAGCAAGATTGCATGACACTATACAGCGTATACACAGCAAAGCAAACAATGAACTGAGCAAAAACACAAGCTTGAAAATAAGAGAAAATGTTTGCAAACCATACATTGGAGAAGGAGTTAATATCTGAATGCATACAAAACTCAAACAACTCAATATCAAACAACAAATAATCTGAATAAAAAGATGGGCCAAGGATTTAAATACACTTTTCTGTTATACATATATTTATCTGTTAGGTATGTTATATCTAGAGTACATATAAATAACAGGATGTTTTAAGCAGCTACTATACACTCTATTGGACATATCAAGCAAGGCACATGTGTTTTGAACGAAACTCGTTGAGTTTCTCTATTAACATAGCTGGAGGCACCACCAGAGCCCCAGGCAGAGGTGTACCAGCTGGAGATTCACCTACAGGTCCCCCTGGGGTGGCCTCACGGTCAGGGCTCAGACTGTGGGCATGGCCTCAGTGAGGAAATAACCATGTGAAAGTTTAAGTTTTCTTGTTACTTACAGATCTTGTTACTTACAGATCCTTAGGCTAGGAGGGTGGCCGGAGAGAGCAGACAGCAGTCCTCTGTCCCAAGTCTCTTGTAGCAACAGCCACCACACACAAGCAGGAGACTTCCCTATTTAAGGGTCATTTGGGATGAGATTTCATAATTTCGTGGGGTTATTTTCTATTGGGTAATTTTTCTTTCTTTTTTCTTTCTTTCATTTCCTTTTTTTTTTTTGAGACAGGGTCTCTTTCTGTGTTCCAGGCTGGAGTGCAGTTCTGCTGGATACTATAAACAGGTTTGTCACCACAGCAGACAAGAAATTTAGCATGAAACTAGGGTTAAAAGAGGGCTCCACACTGGGACCCCTCTTATACCTTGCTCAGCCTTGGCCAAGCCCGGGCAGCAAGAAACTATGGTTTCTCCTTGACTCCTAATGCCGTGGACCCCACGGTGCCTGGGCTGTTGGCTGAGGCTGAATTACCTGGACCAAGGGAATATTAAGAGCCACCTGGAAAGCCTGGTCTACATATCTCACTACATGCTTTTTTAAAGTGAGTGGGATCAAAATGCCAGTATACACGCGATAGAGAATTTGGATTCTCATTCTCAACCAGCCTCCCCAGACCTGGGGTCTAACCATGAAAGCAAATCAAAGCCATTGGGTAGAGTAGGGACTCTGAAGAGCACCTGGGTGACACTGTCCACCACCTGCATTGCGTTGTTTGCGAGTGACACCTGTTGGACTCTCCTTGAGTTAATGGTGCACGTGCAGCATGTGGTACCTGGAGGGAACAAAGACCTCCTTGCATGGCCAATAGATAGCTCAATGCTGAATGACTGTCTAGGACCATCGGGGTCAAGGACTCATGAGATTGTTCCATGAGACCTAATGTCTCATGGGGGGACCTCCAGGAGGCTGCCAGAGCAGCAGAGAGATTGTTATTAGCATGTCCCCTCGTGTTGAGCCCAAACTGTCCTCAGACTAATTCTGAGCAGGCTTCAGAGCCACTCTGCACCCAGCGGGAGTGGGATGAACAGGGGGTGGGGGATGTGCAGGCTCTAGCTCATGTGGTCCCTCCTAGTCTGTTTGAGGGGAGTACTAGGCAGGCCTGTGCACGTTAAGATGTCAGATTCCACCATCTTTCTCCTCTTCACAGTGGGGTAAATGGGACCATGAGTGGGGAAAAGGGAGATATATTAATAAATAGTGCACTAGAACCTAAAATCATCCCCTGGTGACCAGTTCATCAAAATAGCCCAAATTTGTTCATATTCTGGGCTGAGACCATTGCCCATGTCCTCAGACAGTGAAATTGCTGGGCCTGTCACATGGCAGGAACACTCTCCTTCCCCAGAGTGACAGCCCACCCCACTGATGTGGCAGTTACCACCCGAGACAAGGCTTGGGTCTCTCACTCCATTGCTCCCACGCCCTCACGATCCAATTCCTCCTCCCTCCACAGGAAGATGAAGGGCAGGTCCTGAGGGTCCCCCTGCTCCATCTGCACATGGCAGCCCATCCTGTGACTGCTCCGACCGCCAGGCAGCCTCAGCAGTCTTGGTGCACCAACCTCACCTTAGGGACTGATTGCTTCTTACGTTCTGTTCAGGTTGTCAGCAGAGTTTAGAATCTCAAATAAACAAACAGAAAATACCAACACCAGCAAGCCAATGGCCTGTACTTTAAAAGAAAAATTGCACAGAGGCTTTGTAGAAGGCGCAAAGAATGGCTTATTGAAGACTGTTGCAGGAGGGGCCAGCACTGGGCAGTAGGGAGAGAGGGGGAAGCAGCGCTCTTGACGGGCAGCAGGAGAGCGTGGGCACACGGGCTGAGCCCGGGACGGCACTGGATGGCCTTAGCGGGCGGTTGGCCGGTGGGATTAGCCCATCTGTGTTTGCCAATTTGTGCTCAGGGAGCTTGGGCCCCTGCATTTCCACAGAGACAGGGTACTTCCCCCTGGAAAATGACATTTCAAAGGGATGCTCTACCTCTGACTTATTCTTTATTTCATTCTCCTTCCACAGGAGCTGCTTATTTGAGGCAGATACCATCCTGTAGCTCTGCAGCCAGCACACAGGGTACCTGCATGTCTACAATCACTTTCACGTCTCATCTGAGTCTGGGCAAGTTGTCCTGGTCGCTTGGAGACGGTCACACATCTCCCCACCATCGCTGTCCTCAGGGTTTGAGTCTCTCATTGTCCTGTGTAGATGTAGTAGCGACAGCGGAGCGTGATGCCCCCGGTGCGCCTGCGTCCACGCTGAGTCCGCACGTGTGTCCCAGCCCGCGTCGGCCCTTCCCTTGAATCACAGATGCTCCTGAGCCTGTCAGCCTGGAACTCTATCCCTCTTTCTCTCTTGCAACCTCGTGTCCTCACATCCAATGCCATTAGGCCCTGGCCCTGCCTCTCTCTTGTCCCGAGACCGTTTTCTCCTCCTAAACTGCTGCTCTGCCCCTTCTTTTACTTTACCCACATTTTCACGTCTCGTGTGTTTCACTCGGAGAGTCACCGTGAACTATTTCCCTGCCACCCCGACCACGATGGTCTCTTCCTTCCTTCTAGAGCCCTCGTGAGCCATGAAGCCAACTGTACCCATGTTTCAGTCTTCCGTGACTGAATTAGTGTTTTTAAAGGAAGCAGTCACACAGACTAGATGTATAAACTGCTTTAGCTTTTTAGATTTCAGCTTTCTTCTCTGCAGTTCAGTAAAAATAATGTCATTTTCTATTACACGATGTTGGAAATAATTAATTTAATCAGAATTAATTTATTGATCACCTATTATGTGTCATACAGTCATGTCAGTACCAGGATGAGCAAAACATGCAGCTCTCCTCCTAGTGTAGGGAGAAAAATGTCACAGCAAGTAAATAGTCGAATGTATAGAATGTGAGAGGGGCTCAACTTCTGCAGTTACAAATAAAGGAAAGAAGGGCATTGAGGTTCCCAGGGGAACTTGTTGCAGTTTACCATTGAGAAGTCAGGAAAGACCTCAGGGACAAACTGAAATTTTAGCTGACACCCCAGGAACTGGGGAGGGAGACATGTGTCCTTCCGGGTGAAGTGCAGGTGCCCTGAGATGGGGTCAGCCTGGCCCAGGACACGGTTAGGGACAATATGGAGAGTTAGTTCAAGGAGTTGAGAACTTCAGTGGCGGGTGCAGGACACCCAGAAGGCTGCCTGGACGTCACACCCCAATCTCAGTGCATGACCTTCAGCTTCGCTTCAAGCTGAAAAAGCTGGGACAATTTCCTTGTCAGACACAGACCCACTCTGTCCTCCTTCAGGTCTGTGTTGTGTTTGCCCACCTGGCAGGTCTCAGTGGGGTGCCTGGGCCCCTGGCCTGTGTCTTCACACGGGGAGACCCTCCATCTGGGGCTGAGACCTGCTCAGAATCTGCACGGAATTGACGGGGAGGACACCTGCTCCCTTCTGAGTCGGAACAGTTCTTGGTGGCGTTGGTAGTCACAACAGTGTCTGGGCCCATCAGATTGTTTTAGTCAAGAATGGTGACTATTCCTATCTGACACTGTCCCTTTCTTTGCCAACTGTGTTCTCTCTGTTCCTCTCGGACCCCTGGGGTGTTTTACCAGTGACCACTCTGATGAGAGTAGCCATGATATGAACAGACATGTCAGAGTTCGCTCTCCTACCTGCTGTGAGTCCCAGGGAAAGTCATCAGAACCCGTCTCATTTTCCCATCTGAATGGTACATGCAGATGCCCAGGATGTAGGTAAGAAACACACCATGCATGGAACTCATGCATTGCCCTTGAATTGAGGGATGCTTCTCAACATATCAGCTTGGAATGCTATTCCATCTTCCCCTCTTGCAACGTCAGTTTCTCTAAGTCCAGTGGCTTTAGAAACTTACCCTGCATATCTCCAGCCCTGATACCATAATCTACCCTCCCAAAAAATCAGTTCTACCACTTCTTTTAATCTATACACCTTAAAAACATTTTTACGTCTCAATTTGAGATTCACCATGAAATATTTCCCTGCCACTCCACCCATGATAGCTTCTTCTTTCTAAAATCCTAAAGCTTCCTGAAGCCACAGTGTATCCATGATGTTCTCCTATAATAAAATCTTCAATGATTTTTGGTACAAAGTTACAAAGAAGAGCAAAACATGCAGTTCCCTCCTAGTGTAGGGAGACAAATGCTACAGAAAATAGTCAAAGGCATAGAATGTGAGATGGGTTAAAATTCTACAGTTAAAATAAGGGGAAGCAGGGCAGTTGAGGTCCCCAGGGGGAACCGGTTGCAATTTACCATTGGGAAATTGGGAAAGACCTCAGGGACAAACTGAAATTGTAGCAGAGATCCCGGGGGCTGGAGGAAGGAGGCAGGTACAGATGCCCTAAGATGCGGTCAGCCTGGCCCAGGGGACAGTTAAGACAATACAGTTAGGACAGTTAGTTCAGGGACCTCATGACCTCAAGTTAGTGGCAGGTACAGGAAGGCAGGGAAGCTGTCCAGCCTTGACACCTGATCCCAATATGTAACTTTCACCTCTACACAAGGGGGAGCAGCTGGGACCACTTCTTTGCCAGACACAGACCCACTCTGTCCTCCCTGAGATCTGTGCTGTGTCTCCCCAGCTGGGCAGGGTCTCAGTGCGGTGCCTGGAGCCCTGGGCTGCATCTTCAGACGGGTGGACCCTGCGTCTGGGGCTGAGACCCGCTCAGAGTCGGCATGGAGCGGACGTGGAGAACACCCACTCCCTTCCCCTGGGGCCGGGCAGTTGAGCTAATGTTGGTCGTCACAGCGGTGTCTGGGCCCATCAGATCGTTTTAATCAGGGATGGTGAATATTCCCACCTGAAACACTCTCCCTTTGTCTGCCAGCTGTGCTCTGCCTGTTACTCTTGGATCCCTTGGTGCATTTTACCAGTAACCACTCTGACGAGAGTGGCTATGACATGAACAGACATGATTTTTGTCTGACTATGTGCTGTGGATTCACAAACTGGACTTAGGAGGTCCAGAGCAGATGCAGAGGTGGACACTGGGCTCCTCCCCGGGGCTCCGTGCTCAGGGCCTGAGAGGCCATTTGCAGGACACGTTGGACGAGTGCTCAAGGTCAGTGAGTGTCAGGGGAGAGAAAGAGGCCAGAGCCAGGAGGAAGAGTCACATCACAGCCCACCCAGACGTCAGACTGGCCCCATGGAGATCCCAGGTGTGGGCAGTGAGCGTGTCCTCTTGGAAAAGAGGAAGACAAGCGGCTAAGGACTCAGCCCCCAAATGTGTGTGCATGTTGGGGTGGGCAGCGGTTGGGCTTACCAGCAGGGGGAGCTAAAGGCATCCTAGGAGGTACCGTGGATCTGAGCCAGGATGACTCCTCATTCCCCACACCCACCTGTCCTGCTTTCCCCCGCACCTGTGCATGACGTTCTGGGTGTCAGAACCTCAGCACCTGCAGCACCAACAGGGACTCGGTTTCCTGGGGAAATGCTCTCCCTACTTTCCTTTTCCCAGTAGCCCTTGGAAGCTGTGTTTTACAGGGAGAGTCAGTTTCTCTGCAGTTTTAAGGCACAGAGAGTGCATGTCGCGAAGAGCAGTCGCGGAAGTGTGCGTGCACGTTTTGTGTGTGTGAAGACAACTTTATGACTGTAAAATTCTGGTTTTAGTTGATATGTCTGGAAAGTACTGATACTGACTTCTTCCTAGTGCGCTGCCCCTCTGCTTCCTGTCCTGCTCACCGTGTCTTTGTGGGCTACATGTTCTAATCTCAGCTAACCTCGTCTCAACAGAGTTGACACCAAGGCAGGGCTTAAAAGGCAAATGTGTGATCTAGGTGTATTCAGTAAACCTCCAGCACCTCCGGAAAGATGATGGTCTCTCCTGAGAAATGGCAGTGTTATGACTGCGTACGTGTGAAGCTGACCATGGTTCTTTGTCTGACACATGACGGTTGTGGTCAAGAGAAATTCACATCCAAATGACACACGGTGAAAGACAAAGAAGTCGACGAAGAGATCCAGAGCTTCATTGGAGTGTTAATATCAATTTCTACGTGAAGCCTAGGTTGACCCCCAACATTCCTAGAATTTAGAACAGTATTTTCTTTAAAACATTGGAATTAAAATTCTAGCACTCACATTCCAAAGAGTCTCTGCTAAGACACATATTAAATGTCAAAACGTTAAAACACAGGGAAATTGCTACAAGGACTTTATTTGAGGTGAGGAAAGGAAGTGGGGGACAAGGACCAGGAGGAATAAAAGTCTCCTTCTAGGTCTCAAAGCGCACGATGGACTCATTGTTTTCCGTTCTCGGTGCTCAGCGGCAGCAGAAGGGGTACTCCTCACCGTTGGAGAGGCAGCTCCCAGAGACGCTCTCTGGAAAACGACATCTTCTTTTTCTGCAGGAGCAGGTCAAGTCCCTGGTTGAACCTGGGGACACAGAGAGAGCGTTGGGCACTAGGACTGGGGGCGGAGGCGGGTGGTAAAGGGAGTTCCCGTGCAGGTACTTGTTGGATAATCGGGTTCATCATGTTGGCGACATCACACCAGGCAGAACTGATCAGCCCCAATCAACAGGAATAAACACAGACGCGGCGTTGGACACAGCAGGATTCGAGACCCGTTCCCATTTTCTCAGCACTTCGCTCCCCTGCCCCATCACACACACCGTTAGCCCCTTCTCCAGTTTCTAAAGCTCCTTTAAGAGACCATGTTAAGACACGTTTCTTTTAAACTGGGCTCTCTTCTGTGACGCAGGAGAGACTCCCACTATGTTTCTACATGTCATGACATTAGTGGGTTTCACAGAATTGTCATAGCATCAAAAATCTTTAGAGTAAAAAGGTGTCTTCATATTATATGGTTCTTTCTTTTCAGGATACACAGGAGGAAACTGAGGCCCGGGGAGGTTATCACCTAAAGAGACGGTGCCAGTTGTTGGGACTGATTCTAGAGGAATCCGGTTTCCTCTCTAGATGCCCCAGCTCTGCAGTGTTGGGGTCTCTCACCTGCAATTCTGACAGCTGAGCTCTCGTCCCCTGCAAAGGAGATGGCCATGTCCTGGTCCTCTGTCCTGGGCAGCTCCTGGGGTGGGATCTCCTCATCTGTCTCTTGCAGGGGCCCCGCCTGGGCCTGGAGGGCCAGCAGGAGGAGGGCAGCGAGGAGGGCGAGGGTCCTCATGCTGGGGTCACCTGGAGCAGGGAGAGCAGGAGCCGAGTGTGCGGAGCGAGGAGTCGGCCTGTGTTTATAGGTCTGTGGGAGGAGGGACGAGACCGACCTGCAGTGAGGGCCAGTGAGCGTCTGCCAGGCAGGGCGAGGGCTGCCCCTGGCCTGAAGGTCCCTTTGATGCTCCCCTGTTCCCGCGGCTTCGTCACAGCGAGTCTGTGTGTTTAGTGTGTGTCCTGGGTCCAGGCTGATAGTGATCATGAGGACCCTGCTCTATTTTCCTGCTTCCCAACTGCTGGAATATTTACTTTTTAACATTCAAAAAAGAAAAGAAACAGTGCTTTCATGCAATAAGCTCAGGGAACAAATGCCTCTTATTTTTTGAAGATGGGCCCTGCTGCTCTCTGGGGGTCTAGTCCCTGGGGCAGGCCTGGACCCCAGTGAGCAGACAGTTATCACTGCAGGATTCAGGGGCTTTACCTCCCTCCTGAGGGCGGTTGCCACTGTTCTGACCATCTTCCCCGTCCACGAGATGAGACGGGCTAAGGAGAAGAAATAGAGAACAAGGCCATCAGAGGCCGAGCAGGGCATGGGGGGCAGAGCAGAAGCAGGAGCTCTGGCGACCACCTCACCGGACCCAGCTCGCCACCCCTGGGAGACACACAGTCCAAATAACAGGAAAACTCCGTGTACCCGGGATCCTCAGCACGGACTCAGCAGTGACGAGTGACCAGGAGTGTGTGCGCCCCTCGGAGGGAACACGGCAGCGAGGCTAACGGTAACTGTCGAACATATGTGAGCACAGTCAAGGTTACAGTATCATCTACAGTTCACAAATGTAAGGAAAAGATTTGTTTTTGTAACACAAGCTTCCAGAAAGATTAGAAGCTTGTCTTGTGCTGACAAAATGATGCAGCAAAGGCAATAAGAAATTCTAAGCATTCTGGGTGGGGGAGGGGGCATACGTGTGGGGGTTTCATGTTATTCAGAAGGGACAGGGGTTTTTAAGGCTTGAGGACAGTGACGGAGGGAGGAGAACCCCCCGGGACCGAGGAGGGCTCATTTCTAGCCCAACAGTGCGGGGCGGGGTGGCCCGGCACGGTCCCTGCTCCGGGCAGCCAGGGCTGCTTGCTGCGGCAACGTTGTTTCCGTGACACCCAGGGATGGGATTCGCTCATTTCCCCGTAGCCCCCACTAAAGAGAAAGCACTTTCAGGGACCCAAGGGACACAAGCGGTAAAAAGGTGCCACTGCCTGGGCCCGGCACCCAGTCTTGGGCTGACTACCTCCCTCCTCGGGCCACCGCCTTCTGAGCAACCCTCCTCAAATGTTCCCTCCTGGGACACCTTTGCTCCTTCTTTTCTTGTCTTTGTTTTCTGGGGGAGGGCCAAGCTGTCAACTCTTTTTAAAAGGCCTACAAATAATCAGTCCCATTTTTATTATTAGATCCAACAAACACAAAAGTACATTTCAATAAATAGAGCTAGAACAAACGTATTAATAATAATGCAGAGAAAAGAAAACTCATCTCTGTACACACTGTTCGTGACAAGTGTGTGCCGACAGGTATTAAACAAAGAGAATCACTATAATAACCTGCTGTTCTTTGTAATGAAATAAAAAATTACCCATATTAAATGCCAATAAACACTGCACATGTCTTCTTTCCTTCTGTAGCAAGAAAATTTTGAGCCATAGCCATCATTTTGCTTTTCTATCATCCAGCATGAAATCCACCAGACACATTTTTTATTTTTCATTTTTGGCTCAGCCAAGATTTCCAAACCATTCTTATGCTTATTTGCACAGAGAGAGGTTCACTGAGGTTTATCACCTCCTCTTAGGTATATCAAATGTGTGGCCTCATTGGATTCATTTTTTTGAAGATCCAAAAGAGCATCAGAAAAAAGTCTGTGTTCTAAAAATGTGTCTGGGTTTGTTTCAATCAGGCATGGTGAGACGCACGGGCAGCCTGCACCGACGTGAGAGTTCATCTCATCCTCACAGATCCCCAGAGACAGGAGGTGCCATGCAGAGCCACATGGGGAGGACGAGGTCACCAGAGGCAGCGGGAGGAAGACAGCAGACCCTGGTCTGGAGCCCACTTCGGGCTCTGCGAGAAGGAATGGGCCAGGTGGCACAGGTACCCTGTGTAAGCTTAGGGTTGGAGAGTGTGGAGAATTGTGGCAGGCTCTGGGCTATAGGAGTGGCCCCTAGTTGTCTGGAACCTGGCTCTGGGGAGATTTAGGGCAGGGGGAAACCACCTGGTGTGTGAGTGTTTGATAGAGAAGGATGTGTGGGCTCTGGATCGGTTAGTCCGTGCATCAGTGTGCTCACGGGGTGTTGACTGCTGTCTCTAGCAGTTAGCTCACCCTGGGAGGGGCAGTCCCTCCAGAACCAAGAGCCCAAACTCCAAAGCATCAAGAATTCAGAAAATAAGAAAATATAGTCAATATAGTCTGAGTAATATCACTTCCTCTGCTCAAATGCGTCTTGTGGGAGCCTTGAAGGAACCTTCTTACTTATCCATCCTGTGTCATTTTGTTGACTTTGGGGCATGAAAAGGAGACTCCAGGCTTCGCTGGTCATGTGTCCATTTCCCTCATCACTCACCAGATGTTTGGTGAGTCCCCATGATGTCAGGGACAATGCAGGGGCTCCTGGGATGGAGAGGCCAGTTCCCGCCTTCCTAAAGCTTGAGTTGGGGTCACAAACAGAAAAGCCCATGGCCACAAAATTGCCCGGCGAGTATTTAAAAGAGACGTGGACAGTCTGCTAGGAATGGCCCTTAGAAATAGCGCTGAGCTGCATTCTGAGGAGTGTGGCACCAGTCGGGTGAGATTTGCAGACAGAGTGAGGGTATGTGTCCCCATCTTGTCCACTAAGAACACTTTCAACATCCCCACATGCAGCAGATGGGAATGTCACAAACAGAACGACAGCCCTGATTCGTGGACAGAGTGGTTGAACAGCATAAAGATATTGGTTTCTCTAAGTCAATTTACAAATCCAATATAATCACAATAAAAGACCAATAAACAATTTTATGAAATTAGACAAGCTGATACTAAAGTTCAGATAGAAACCAAACATACAAGGACAGGTTGAAAAAATGGGAAAAAAACCTACAAAGGAATATGATCCTTATTAGACATTAAAACACACTATAAAATCTGTATAATTAGAACAATGTGGTACTCGTGTAGGAATAGGCAGACAGACCAGTACAGTGATATAGGGACTCTAGAATCAAACCCACATACAGATAGATGGAAATTTAGGTATACGGCAAAGGTGGCATTTCAAATCACCAGGGTAAAGATAAACGTTTTAATAAACGGTGCTGGGACAATTAGGTAGTCATTTGGGAAAACATAAAATTAGATTCGTATCTCATGCCATGCAAATAAGTTAGGGATCTAAACATCTCTGTCCAGGGCTGGGGTCGGAGAAGTTGAAGTCTTTGTTCATCTCTTCTCTTTACTGCAATTCAAAACCCTGTGCTATTTTTTCCCATGCATTTTCAAAAAGTATTTCGAGGGTCCGTTAGGTTCCAGGCACTGCCTTAGCCACTGCGGATACAGGATGCAGAAGACAGTTAGGGTCCCAGCTCTCCTAGAGCTTACATTTTGATGGGAGAGAGAAGCAACCACCCAAACAAAGGAGCCTCTGCCTTTATGGGATGTTTACGTAGGTGGAGAGCAGGCAGTTAAACAAGCGAATGTCCACTATAAACAATTAAACATGAAATTCAACATTGGGTAGGGACTCACGCTGCCAAGGAAAACAAAGCCGGCTGAGGGACAAAGAGTGGAGGAGGGTGAGGAATTTAGAAAGTAAAGCAGCGACGTGTGGCGGGCACGGCCGGGGAGCTGTGGGGGCCACATTGTGTTCATTCCAGATGACCAGGAAAGGCCTCTGCGTGGTCTGAGTGACAGGAGGAGCACTGCGTGGTGAGCCACGGGCTGACAGCCACACCTGGAGGAGACGGCAAGTGCAATGCACCGTGGAAACCCACACAGAGTGATGGATAGGGAAAGGGCATGGTCTGTCTACAGCTCAGAAAAGTGACTTTGGCAGTCACTTTTGGGGGGAGCGTCCACTGGGCAGGGATATATCACACCACGCACATCCACGAGCAGCAGGGCCCAGGTTGAAGGGCCCCTTCTACACTGTTCCTGCCTGCAGCTTCTCTTCCAAGGCTTCTTCCTCTGGCCTTTGCCTTGGGGGTAGTGGACTTGGTTAAGTGACCCGTGTTTGGTGGCTCATATTCAGTGGGCAGTGCACACAGGTCCAAGCTCAGCTACTCACCATCCACGTAGTCTGGGAAGACCACTGGAAACTTCCTCGAGCTCACTTTCTTCATCTATAAAAGTTAAGGTAGTTCTCATCTCAGAGAGTTGTCGCAAAGAAAAATTGAGATACTGTCTGTGAGTGGGCTTTGAAAACTGAACCCTGTAAATACAGGAGATTGCTAAAATGCCACATCTGTGCTTTATTCCAGCCTCTAGTTGAGGCAAAGCTCAAACTATTAATGTGAGGCCTGTTTGATTCCCTGGAGGACAAAGATTCCTTCCTGTCCAGACCCCAGGTCTTGAGATTATTGCATCTTGGACAACCCAGGCTGCCGGCCCTACAGAAAGGCTGTGGCCAGATTTCCCTCCCGCTCAGTTGCGGCCCAGTTCATGTTACCCCGCTCATCCTGGCTGAAGAGAATGCCCCGTGGGGAAGAATCCCGAGGCCCCACTCAGGAAATCAGCCGTGCTGTGATTGATTAAGGATGTCGGCCATGCACGAAGGATGGCAAATTGCCAGGAGCAAGACTCCATCCTCTCTCCCAGCACTCAGGGGGCACATTGGCACATGACTCCAGAAGAAGCTACTGGTCACCTCCTACATGCTTTTTGCTCAGAACCTCACATGAACATTTCCTCCCTACAACTTTCATGTTGCCTGTTGTCCTACTCCAAAAAAAAAAAAAAATTTTTTTTTTAAATCAGTTATTCAGTTAGGACAAAACTCTCTCCAACAACTGGGGCTCGGTTTCTCTCTCCTTCCTGAATGGAAACACCTTTCGTGTTCCCAAAGTCCAGCTGTTCGCTGCGTACTGCTGGGTACAGTGTCCTTAGCAACCTTCACACAGAGGGTTTCACAGGCTGGTGGTCGTAATGTCACTCAAAGTAGACTCACAGTTCAGCTCTTTAAGAACATATACAAATAGAAAGAAAAAGAAGAAAACCAATGTCATCTGTATAGCTCCCTGCATGTCCCTCTGGCAGTCTGGCTTATTCCAGGGATAATTTTTAAAGTACTAAAAGAGTGAGACAGATCATTTCCCTTGTGCAGCTGTGCTACGCATTGGGTGGAGGAGACGTGAAAGAACCTGCAAAGGGGGTTTTCTTTGCAGGCTCAGTTGCCTGCGGCACAGAAATTCTGCCAACTACGGAGACCATGAGGACAGCCAGGGAAGAGGGGAAGTGCATTGCCGAGGACGTCAGCCAGGAGGTGACGAGCGCACGCGCAATGAGACATCGTGCTGACACAGGTGTTGCAAGTTCAAAACGTGGCGGGTCAGCCCCGCCCAGGGCGGAGACTCTAGCGGTGCGATGAGCCAGGTGGTGACAATCGGTCGCTGTAGCCTTGCGCGTGCGGGTTGCGCGGCGGGTCCCGGGCAGGGCCGGCCGCGGGCGCTGCTCGTCCGACTTCTGCGAAGGAGCCGGCGGTGCGAGGCCTGGCAGCGACCGCGCGGCTGCACGGAGAGCCCGCGGTTTCTGAAAAACAGCTCAAAAGGGGGTGCATCAGAAGGTCAAACGGTTCTGCTAGGCAAGTCTTACTGGCCCGAGCACTTGAAACGTAAGAGACCTGCAAAAAGGCGTTGTCGTCCATGCAGCCGGTTCCAGGAGTTGCATGGACCGCTCCCAGCACATGCCCGGATGGCGGGAGCTCCACGTTCTCCGGGAAACGCCGCCCGGTTTCTTTTAACCGTGAGTCACTTGGAACGGATGAGCCTTGGGGTGAGGTCGCCATCCTCTTAGAAGGCCACACCCTCCGGGAGAAGGCCGCCCCGCTTCCCCGGGGGAGAGCTAAGAGCACGTGGAGGGACCAGGCCAGCAGCCTCCCCAAAAAGCAGCCGCAGGGCCACTCACACACAGGAAGGGCCGTGCGGCACCCGTGTGACCTGACTTCTCTGAGCTTCGGCTCCTTTTCCCCGGCGCCCTCGGACCGGAGAGTTCTGTGGTTCCCAGGCGCGGCCTCTCTGGCACAGAACTCGCAGTCTCGTCCCAAACCCGCCCCAAACCAAACAGTGGCAAAACAGTACAGGACAGCAAATCATCCAGGGACAAATAGCCTGCCAACGACAGATAAAAAAGCGATTTAGAAACAAAAAACAAAACACCAGCTTGAAATGGAGCTAAAGCCCGTAAGAGGAGTGGAATTTGGCGGAGTTGAAGAGGGCAGAGTTGAAAAGCAACACCCTCTGCCTTCTCACTAGACAAGGGGTTGCTGAAGAAGTGAATCAGCATTCATTCATTCATTCAACAAATTATTTCTTGAGCTGGGCCAGTTTCTCAGCGCTGGGGACACAGCAGTAAACAAGCCAGGTGAAAGCTGCTGAATGCATCGGGCTTACGTTTTATAGTGCGGGATCCCGAACCACATAGACAAGTAGAAGATGTGTCTGCCCAGGTAACTACACGTGGGCTCGTTCCTGTGGGCAACGCAAACCCTGCACCACCCACCCAGCCACCGTGGCACGTCTGAGTCTGCTGGGAGACCGTGGCTTATGCCACTACTCTGGGACCCCTGTCATATACAGTCACCTCAAGGCAGAAAATGCTTAACTTGAAGATATTCCTGACCTTATCCCTCCATTCCTCACCCAGGCACGCCAAGCAACAGCTTGCAGACGTCAGACAACTTTCATACCTGTCACCTGGAGTTCGTCTCCCGATTTCCTTCCACCGTGGCTGTGGCTCCATTCCCGCTCCAGCTGGCCTGTGGGCAGCAGACATTCCACACGAGACCGCCAGCAAGAGAGAATGAGCTTCCAGGGGACCAGAATTCCTGCCCCGGAACGGCCAGCTCCAGTGGGCTTTACTCTTTCCATTTCTACTTTAACTACAGCAGAAGTAATGATCGCTAGCATTCAGGGAGGCGCTTAAGTTAAAGCATCACACATATTATCTCGTTCATTGCTCAGAACCACTCTATAATATAGGCGCTAGGATTATTCCATTTTATAGACAGAAAAAACTGACTCATAGAAAGATTAAGTAAATGGCCTGTGATCACGTGTCTTGGAAGCAGTGCAGCCGGTCTGTTTCTAAAGCCTTGTCGGCTGTGAAATGCAGCCTGGTTTGGGTGCAACCTGCTCAAAACCTGATGACTTCCAGGACTCCCAGAGCTGAACAAAGGACAAAGCACCCTTCCCAAATATACTTCCTTTCCCCAAAGCAGAAAACACACACGTGAAATCATCCGTCCAGGTAACATTCTTTTTTTTTTTCCTATTTTTTTAAATTTCAGAATATTATGGGGGTGCAAATGTTTTGGTTACATGGATTGCTTTTGTACTGCTTGAGCCAAAGTTATAAGTGTGCCCATCACCCAGATAGTGTGCATTGTACCCATTAGGTATGATTTCACCCATCCCCTCCTCCCCTCTCCCACCTGCATGATTTCTGTTGAATTTTACTACCACGTGTGCTCATGAGTGCTAATCGATTAGTTCCAATTTAATAGTGAGGACATGGGGTGTTTGTTTTTCCATTCTTGGAATACTTCACTTGGGAGGATGGTCTCCAGTTCCATCCAGATTGTTGCAAAAGGTATTAATTCAATTTTTATGGCTGAGTAGTACTCTATGGTGTACATATACCACATTTTATTAATCCACTACAAATTGATGGGCACTTGGGTTGATTCCACATCTTTGAGATTGTGAACTGTGCTGCAATAAACATTCTAGTGCAAGTGTCTTTTTGATAAAATGACTTTCCTCTGGATAAAAACCCAGTAGCAGGATTGCTGGATCAAATGGTAATTCTACTTTTAGTTCTTTGAGGAATCTCCATACTATTTTCCATAGAGGTTGTACTAGTTTGCAGTCCCACCAACAGGGTATAATTGTTCCTTTCTCTCTGCATCCACACCAGCAACTATTGTTTTGGGACTTTTTGATAAAGCCATTCTGGGTTTTAGGTGATATCTGGGGTTAGGTGATATCTCATTGTGGTTTTGATTTACATTTCCTAATGATTAGTGACATTGTGCTTTTTTTCATATGTTTATTGGCCATTAGTCTATCTTTTTTCAAAAAGTTTCTGTTCATGTCTTTTGCCCAAGAATTATAGGCATCCCTGAGGGTGAAGAAGGAAACACACAGGGGTTGGCAAACCTATTTCAGGGAATAATTGAGGAAAACTTCCCTGGCCTTGCTAGAAATTTAGATATCCAGGTACAAGCAGCTCAATGAACACCTGGGAGATTCATCGCAAAGAGGCAATCACAGGACACACAGTCGTCAGACTGGCCAAAGTTAACAGGTAACATTCTAATATCAACCAGTAGATCTTGATCAGCTGGTTAGGGAGAATTCCAGGTGACCCCACCTTCACCTTTGAGCCCTGTGATACCCAGGTTTCCACTGTGCTCTGTCAGTTGGCCCTAAAGCCTAGGGGAGGCCCTCCCCCTCCAGAGCCACTGCAGATATTAACAACAGGGGAGATTTGGTCAACAGTGTGATGTGTCATTAAAAGGGACCCACATTCCACTGCTCCTAAAACCAGCAATCGAATGTGGACTCATTAACCATGTCCTGGGCATCTGCCTTGGGCCAAGAACTCTTCCAGGTTCAGGGGATAAAAAACAGGGAACAAAATGAATTTGTAAAAGTCCCCAGCAGCCTGGGCTTGTCACAACAGCCACCCAGTTTGTCTCCTTGTATCTTCCTTGCCCCTGGCCCAATCCACTTCCCACGCATCTTTTTAAAATGAAAACTAATTGTGTCACCTCCTTCTCAATACCTCCGTGGCATCCCATTGTCCTCAGGGAACAGCCCAAAGTCCTTAAAGTGGTTTCTGAGATGGGCCTCCACGAAGCGACTCTCAGTCTCATCTCATGCCATTTGCAAGCTGTGCTTCTAGATCAACCTGGATCTAGATTATTCTCTCCCTCATGTGTACTCTGCTGCCCTTATCTGGCCATGTGCAGCTCAGCCAGGGATCTGTTGGCCAAATACTCACACAGCCTATGGCATTGGAGGAAGGACAAATGTAGTGACCTCTGCACAGCTGAGTTAGCTCAACAGAAGAAGGATGAGCTGGTCCCTGGGCCACTGGGATGCCCACTTCCTGGCAGAGTCACTTCTCGGAGCAGGGAGCATTACCTCGCATGGTCATTTGGATGTTCCTTGCCCGCCATGGCTACCCTATCCCTAAAAACAGTGACCACTTTCATGAAGTGTATCACTTCCCTTTATTTTGACCTGGTGCTCTTTGGACTTGGGGTTCTGCAATTAAGTGAGAAAATATATTCAAAGTACCCAGAACACAGGTGACCCCTGATGCCCCTCTGTTCACTCTCCCATCAGCACGCTCCTCCCACTTTAGAGTAACTTTTAGTGACTGTGTTGCAGGAAAAGACAATGGAAGTCAAGTCTTTGCTGTCTCCACCACTCCCCTAAAAGACCCCGTCACGGAGCCAGCGCCTTTGGGATTTGGCCCTGTGCAAGCTCTGGAAGACTTTGCAGAAGGTTTGTGACTGTGTGGGTGATGGAGGCCTGAGGAGAAGGGGGCACTGCAGTCTAGGGGGTCCCTCCCTGGCACCCATGGGTGGGCAGATGACTGGGGTGAGCGAGGACCATGTAGCAGGGTTTCCCAGCCCTGCTGTTGGCCGAGAATTATTTCCATTCTGCAATTAAGCTGCCCACTGATCCTCAGCCACGCTCATTCAGTGCTTGCTTATTGAGCACCTACTATGTGAAAAGTTCCGAGAGTGCACAAGGTGTAAGAAATAGGGCCTGGTCCCTGCTCTGCAGGAGCCACCACGTGTCTGCATGGAAAGCTTTCTAGTAAGACGAGAGGTCTCCCTGGCTCCTGGGCTGAGTTCACATTCCCTGCCGGAGGGAGGCATGAAGTGCTTTCCATCGCAGCTGCCCTGTGCCCAGGCCCAGTGGAGCTGATCACCCCAAACTTGCATTTAGTAAAGCGTTTTCCCAGATTTTGCCATCTGGTCTTAGGCAGAGCAGGTGTTATTTTACAGTTAAACAAATGCCATGAGGGCACTTCAGTTATGCACCCGTGGTCACATGCCTAATAATTAGCCATGTGGGGTCTGGAATTCACTGTCCCAGATATTGAAGCCAGAAATTCTTGTGCTGCTGTGGCCCCAAGCCTGGCCACACGGAGGGAGACACGAGACAGGCTGGGTCCTAGCTCATTTGGTGTCCACGACAACCCCCCTGTGAGGCCGCGGTTACCCTCAGCCACCCAGGCGGGGACAGAGACTTGGAGAGGCAAACTTGGGGTACTTACGGACCCCACCTGCCTGTACTCATGGACACCCCGTGGGCTGGAGTTCGCCAGGAAGGGTGGAAGGCATTCTTTCCACACCACAAACTTACGGATTCCAAGTATAGGAATTCCAGCCAGAGTCGAGTGCAACCAAGAAGGCCGGGCGGGCAGCAGGCTGAGTCCTCTCTGCACCCAGGGCTGCACCTGGAGCCCTTGACTCACGCCAGCCCTTGGAGGGCCTGCGTCGGGGCTGGGGGCGGAGCGGGGTCAGGGGGGCTCCATCCAGCCAGTGTTTCTCTTCCCTCTGGGGCCCTGATGCCCCTGGCTCCTCTGTAAGTCTGCATCTCATCTCGAATGTGTCCTCGGAGCTGATCTGTAGCAACTGCCCCAGACCTTGTCACCTCCCACCCTGCAGGCTCCTCTGCCAGGCTCTGCGTTAGGGGCCCCCAGGGTGGAGGACAGTGGCCAGCAGGCACAGTGACTCCTGAGTGCTTGGGCAAAACAGGGGAAGAGAGAGAACGCCAGTCGGCTTGGTGTGCATGTGTGTGTGTGTGTGTGTGTGTGTGTGTTTGCAATGTTGGTGGCTGATCACCAAACAGCTCTCTCTCAACCCTTCACACAGCTCTCAGGTCTCTGCTCAAAGATGCCTTCTCTGACGCCCCCGGAAGCTAACTTCTCCATCCTCTTATCCTGATTAATTTTTTTCACACACTTCTCCCTGCCTGACACCACATCTCACAAACACACACACACACGTGTATACAGTTCATGGGTTTTTTTGTCTGTCTCTCCCAGGTTAACCTCTTCCAATAAAAGTTCTAGGCAGGAAGGGACCTTGCCCCGTGAATCCATCTGAGTGGTGCCAGAAAGTAGAGCCGCTGCCCATGCAGCAGGAGGTCTGCGAGTGTCGTGGGCCAGGCTGCAGCCCAAGGTCACAGAAGTGCCCCCGCGGCCAAGGCTGCTCCCGGGAAGGCTGCGAAACCCTCCACTCCACCAGCATTTTCCAAATCTCACAGGAGTCTGCCACCGTGGCAAACCCTGACTCAGGCCCACCGTGGAAGGGACAGGAGTGTTGGTGCTGGGGACAGATGGCCAGCACCTCCTGCAGATCCGAGAGTCAGAGACCCCAGACACACTGCCGGCCATCAGCCAATGCCCACGAATAAGGAACTACTGATATTAGATTTAAGTACGCTAGAAAATTTAAGTAATATGATTTTCAACAGCTAATAATTTTGTTTAGCTATTCAGGAGTATTTCACGGCATCTTTGTTTAGATGAAAAGCTCATTGTTAACAGAGTTGGCAATTTACATACAGAGAATTTGTCACCAGCTTTATTTGTGAAATCTGTTGTTGTTCCCAACTTCAGAAGTAGAGCAGGAACATCCTGCCCCTAACCTCCACGGGCCTTATCTCTCCCCGTGGGGGGCAGGCCTTGTTTACTGTCCCTGCCACCTGTGTCTTGGGCGGCCTGTGGGTAGGCCACGCTTTCTCATCTCTAAAATCCCAGCCACACACGCACAGCCTGGCGCGGAGCAGAGGCTCTGTAACTGTTTGCCAAATGAGTATAAGGAAAGAAATCTGTGCATGGCGTGCTCCATTGTTAGTCATCTTTGATAAGATCAAGCCTCCGGCAGACCCATTGTTTCTACTAATCGTACACTGGGGTACACGCTCCTGGAACCGGGGTGCACCGTGGCCCAGAGAGCAGGTTATGGGGTCATCACACCTATAGAAGCAGGATAATAAATCATGTCAAGCCAAAAGGCGCAACCTACCTGCTTACCCAGGCCTTCCCAACCTCGACACGGTTGTCACCTTGGGCCAGATGTCCCTTGTCCTGGGAGGCTGTCCTGGGAATTGAGGAATGCCTAGTCTCTACCTGCTACATGCCAATCGCATCCTCCCTGAAGTTGGGACAACCAAAAATCTCTCCAGACATTTCCAGAAGTTCTCTGGGAGGCGATATCGACTCCCTAGTGAAAAGCACTGTTCCAACTCGACATAAGAAGTTGGTGGAGGTGGGGGTAGACTGGGGAGATACTGGTCAAAAGATAAAAGATGTCGGTAGACAGCAGGAATAAGCCCAAGAGAGCTATTGTACAACGTGATGACTACAGTTAATAACTATGTAATGTATACTTGAAAATTACTAAAAGAGTAGATTTTAAGTGTTCTCACCACAAAAAACAAAAAAAGTATCTGTGGCAGTTAGCTCGGCTTAGCCATTCCACAATGTATGCATGTTTTAAAGCATCATGGTGCGCACTATAAATACATACAATTCTTACTGGTCAATTTAAAAAAAAAATTTTTAAAAAAAGAAGTTGGGGTAAATGTATTAAAAACAAGGTTTTTAAAGCTGATTTGAAAATGCCTGTTAAGCAGGATATATTTGGCAGCAAACTTTCAGCTTTCGGGAGGACGAGGATAGCCAAATTCTTTGAGAGTTTACACTGTGCCCTACGCACTGTTCTCAGGGCTTTACGTGCATTAATTCACTAACTCAGTGAACGCCAAAGCCTAAGTGAGACCCCTAGTTCCACTGTTTTGCCTGCTGGTCACAGAAGGATTGTCTCGTATCTCCAGACTGTTGTCTGCAGTTGGGCATTGTAACCGGCTTTGCTGGGTCATTGTCAGAATGAAACAGGATGTCTGCAAAAGTATAAGGCAGAGGATTAGGAAGATGTGGAGAAACTGGGACTCTTGTAGCCACTGAGCGCAGTCAGGGCTGCCACTCACCAAGAGAGTGACCTGGTACCTGCCAGCAGGACACCTGGCATCCATGGAGACGACGCAACCTGCTACTTCTTCCCTCCCTGCCCCACCCGGTCCCTTATTTTCACTGTGTCATTGGCCCAGTGGGAGCATGGGGGAGTTCCTAGAAAATCCATATCCTTATTCCAACCAGGTGCTCAGCAGGTGCTGACAACTGAAATGTCTTTTCGCCACCTGCGCCCACGCAGGCCTCGCTGCTTCCTCCACCAGCTCGTGCCCACGGCCGCCCGGTCTGCGGGCGCAAAGGCACTTTGCCGGCACTCACGCTCTTCCTGCGCGCATGGCCCGGACGGCCTCTGTCCAGAGGTTCTTCTAGCCCAGGTTCCTTGAAGAATGCATTTTCCCAGAACCCGGGTGCCTCACAGAACCAACCCACGTTGTCATCTCGATTTGAACCTAGAACTATCTGGCCGTGAGGACTTTGCTCTCTCCTTTACCAGGGTCTCTCGGCCGCAGCACAGTTGACCTTCTGGGCTGCATGGTCTTTGTAGCAGGGCGCTGTCCTGTGCGTTGTCGGTGATTTCGCAGCATCCGTGACCTCCACCCACTAGATGCCGGTAGCACCCGTCCCACATCCCCACGGGTCCACAGACTCGATGCATTCAGGGTGGCATCAGGCCTGGCCCGGAAGGGGCTCCGTCAGGCTGTGCCCTTCACCTGCCTTCATTCGGGCACCGAGGAGCCAGCTCCAACCAGTGCAGCCGAAACGGACTTTCTGGGGAGAGCTGGGGCTGGAACCAGCCCCACGAGTTCTGAGTGACCTCTCACAGGGGCCCCAAGCCAGGCGCAGCCCCACCGACCTGCCCCCACCTGCACGCCGCATGCTCCGAGTGTGACAAACACCTGACACAGCAGCTCCTGCAAGGGTGGCCTGTGAGACCCGTGGCCGAGGACGTGACCTTGACGGACCTTAATCAAGGTCGACTGTGGGGAAGGGAACGAGGAGGTGTTAGAAACTGTGCCCACTGTTTGCATGCACAGTGTCAAAAGAAAAGGAAACATTCAGAACTTAAAAACCCGAAGTTCCTCTCCGAAGAGGAACCAACGCTTTGCTTGGCTGCCATGCAATTTTTTAATGATGACGTTTTCCAGAAAGCAATAAGGAATGTAGAGGTGACTGTCCAGATGTGGCCTCGAGCAGTGTAAATACGAGGAATCTGAAGCCTCTCGCTTGTTTCTAGACGCAGAGGAGAATGGGAGCTGCTATTAGTCGTGTGCTGGAGAGGGGACGTCACCTGAGAAGAAAACCAGCACTGTTCGATATGACACTGAAAAGCTTGCACACGCGCACACTTGCACACGTGCACACGCACACGCACACACTTGCACACGCACACACTTGCACACGCGCACACACACACACACACACACCCCTTACACACTGGCCCCGGTCCTTGCTACGCCTGAGATGTCCTCCCACCATATCTCTAGTACACGCTCAGCTCACCTGTCCTCGGACGTGACTCAGGTGTCACCTTCTCCCTTGGACTGTCATGCTCCCAGGAGGATCAGTGGCCTTTGCCCTGGGCGGTCAGGGCCCTGTGTGCTTTCTGCCAACAGAGTACCTGTCAGTCTCCCTGCCCAGTGCCCACCAGCAGGGCCCTTCCCGATGGCAGAGGCCTTCGCTAACCGTGAGCGACGAAGCCAGGACTCCAGCTGGACTCACTCCACACCAATGGTTTACACTGAGGCAGCTGCCGCGCCCTGTCTGTGCGATTCCTCTCCTGCACCTGCTCCTGGAGGGGCCTCCCTGCGATCTCACCTGGGCCTCCCACCCCTCTGCGAGCCCCGGCACGTCAACCTTCGGCGATGGCTGTAGTGCCCCTCTCGTCCCCAGGGACCCAGGGATCGGCCTCCGCTCTCGCCCCAACACGCTGTGGACGGGCACGGGCGAAGCAGGCCGAGCCTCCCACGGGAATCGAGGTGACCTGCTCGGAAACAAACCAGCAAGTGAATCTCAGGATGGCTGAGGCTCTGCGGACATAACCTCAACAAACAAAGGGCCTCCCGTGTTCAGAGCAGAAAAAGTGGATCCTGAAAATCAGGTTTATCTTTCCTGGGTTGAGGTTCCCTTCACTCCCTGCACCCCGAGACACAAATGGGGCTCACACCGTCCCAGCCATGCCTGCCCAGGGCTCCCCCGTGTCCTGTCCTCCCCGGGAGCGGTGGCGGCGTGAGTGGCCTTCCTGGGAGGCCCAGCCGACAGCCCGGCCTCGGAAGCCAAACAGACCGGGCAGGAGGGGCTGCTTCCAGCTCCCCAGGCCGAAAAGTAAACCCAGCTGCAGCCAGATAGAGACCACGAGCCACATGACTGGCACGCTACTCGGGGCGAGCCACGGGAGGGTTAGTTGTTAGACGTTCACTCTGGATTGCAACGCCTCCTGGCAGCTCTGTCTACAAGGTTGTGCAATCCTCCAGCACCATAAATACAGCCACACTCTGGCCTCTGGACGCCTCTGTCAGCTCAGCCTCCGGGGAAGCCTCACCTCCTCTCTGAGACCCTGGGTCCAGCCCGCCTGCCACCATGCGAACACCCTGCCTTCTGCTGCTGACGCTCTGCCTGCTCGTCTCCCAGGTGGCCCCAGGTAAGCTCCGGGACCTGCCGGGGTGCCCCATCCCAGGGCAGGGGCTGACGTGAGCCAAGGACGGCTGCCTCCACGTCCTGAGGGACAAGCAGCAGAACTTCCCAGGTTGAGTGACCTGCAGTCCACAGAAGGTGGCAGGCAAGCCAGCCGTCCCTCAGGGTCTGGGAGCTGTCCCCTTGCACAGCAGAGGAATGAGCCCGGCAGGGATGCGGGCCAGGCAGGGGCAGCTCCCTGCATCTCCCAGCCCCCGTGTCCGTCCTGGGCATCTAGAATGTATCCTGTGTAGATGGGGTTACTGCTTCACCTGCAAGACATCTCCTTAAGCTGGGAGGCAGCTTCCTGTCCAGAGAGAGGTGCCAGCCCCAGCCTCCCCCAGGGCACTGGGTGCAGCCTCCCAGGTGCCCCGCCACAGGCAAGGTGCCACCTCCCACCCCCCACCTACCAGGCCAGCTCGGCTGGTGCCTTGGACTCCCTCGGGGTGCAGCAGGCAGGCTGCACGGGCAGTCTCCCGTCTCCCCTGAGAAACCCATCCACACTCTCCAGGCGAGGGATCTCCCCAGGCTCCGGGAAGGGACTTCCCAGCAGGCTGGAAGATGCCAGCTTCTCTGGGCTGAAGCAGACGTGTCCCTAGTGTGACGGTGGGACCCTGCAGGAAGAACTGGGGACACGTTTTATCCTAGCCCCATCCCGCACACAGTGACCTTGAGCAAGACACATGTTTCTGAGCCTCAGTTTCCTCATCTGCAAGAGGAGGGGCTGGGGCAGATGACTCTAAAAGCACTGCAGCTCGGAAATTCACGGCACCATCCTCTGGTCCTTTCTCCAGGCGAGCACTTCATCCTACAGATAGGCCTCATGTACCTCAGTTATGTCTCAGTTTTCCCATCTGAAAACTGGGTACAATAACATTCTAAAAGCAGAGCTTTATTTTTCAAGTTGCCAACTGAGACCCACTGGAGAGGCAGGGAACTCAATGTAATGAGTGGCAGCCATGCTTTGTGAAGACTGGCACACACCAGTGCATGCAGGAAGGGTGCACACCGTTTCATTACTCTCAGGTTTCATGTTCAGGTGTGTGTGTGTGTGTTTACTAAGTAGCAACAAGAAATGTCTTTCTTACGGTAGTATGGTCCAAACTCCAGAGAGTTTGAGAGCCACTCTGCTACCATGAAGAGTTTTATTTTCAGTCTGTAACATCTAAATGTGATTACGAGCATCTCATTCAAAGAACAGGAAATGGAACGGTTTTTCCAAGGGTGTACAGGGAGGACTAAACTCACCAGCAGCTCTGAGCACCCAGGGGCCCTGCAGGCCCAGCACCACCTGGAAGGGGCCGCGCTGTCCCGAAACGTTCACGTGGTGGAGGACCGCAGGGAAGGGCGCTGCTCCATGTGGGTGTTTGTGCTGGGGTGTCATGTGTTGGTCTGAGTGTCCTCTGCATTAGGACGTGTAGGTTTCCCAACCTGCACCCTGGGCCGAGCTGCAGGGAGCCCTCCCCGGACTCTGCTTCATTCTTCAGGCACCGTTTCTGTTGGGGCTGGTGTCATCCTGTCAATGTCCTTGCTGCTGCCTGGTTTGCACACCCACAGAGCTGTGCTGACGCCCAGCTGGGAGTTCAGAGCAGGGGTGAGCCGGGCACTGCTCCTCAAAGGCAGAGCTCGTGTCCCGGCCACATGCCATTGCCCACCCTGAGCCCTCACGAGGGATCGGTCCACTCCCCTTCCTGGAGAAGCCGCTAGAGCTCGTCTGGTCCAACCCGGTCCTGTCACACGTGGAGAACCCACTTGACACTAGGTGAACAGAGGTCACAAGACTTAACGTTCTATTTTAGCAGTTTTCCACTCTGTCGGGAGAGAAAATGGGTTGTCCACATTTATCTCGTGCAAATGGCCTTTCTGTGAACACAGAACGAAGACAAAATGACAAGGGGACTGAGGACCTAGACAAGGACCCAGCAGAGGCCTTTGGAAATCAGATAGTTTGAGGCTGTCCTTTCACCAATACAGCAAATATTTAGTGAACAGCGACTGTGTGCAGGCCTTGCCGGGGAGTGGGGGAAGAGCCAGGAAAACACAAGAGCCCGGTCTCTGACCTTCCATCCCCGAACAGAGCAGGATGTGAAAAGCCCACACATTAATATAGCTCCTACTAATGGCAATGGCATTGGGAAACGCTGCCCACTCGGGGTGCCCAGGGAGCTGGCCTGGTCTGGAGGGGTCGGGAAAGGCTTTCTTGCAGAGGCTGAGAAGTGAACGAAAAATGGAAGTCGTTTTGGTGTGCACGATTTTAAAAAAAACATTAATTCCTTTTCAACACTTAAAAATTGGGATATGTCACCTATAGTGCTGATTTTTATCTTTTCTTAAAAATGCAAAAGCTGTGCAGCCTCCATCCCTGGCAACAGTGACCTGCAGACGGCTGCCCACAACCGGGTCCCCGCAGGCCCCGCCACTCCCTGGTGCCTCCCCCAGCCCACTTTGTGCATTTCCAGGAAGCACCCGCCTGCTCGGGCACCTGAATGTGCAGCCCTGAATTAGAAAAACCGGTGCAGGGGAGGGGCAGGCGGACAGCGAGGACAGCACACGGGAAAGCCCGGAGATAGAAGAACGAAAGCAAAAGTCACTATTGCCACTTTGTGGGTAACTAACCCGGCCCAAGTGACATGACTGGCAGGAGGCAGCTCAATGACTCAGACCCGGGCGTCAGCTCCAAGGCGGGCACAGTGCAGCCTCTTGAGGACCAGGGTGTGCCCGGGGGCACTGGGGGTGTCGAGGGGCCGGGATTCCCGCAAGCCGGGGCCCGGGATGGGCTGGGTCCGGATCAAGCAGGCCCCACTGGACGGGACAGGTGTCTGGGTTCAGGTGAGTCCCTAAAGGTTTCCAAAGCAGGAGAGTGACAGAATTGGACATTGCTTTTCTGGTATGGGCCTGTCTGCGGTGTGCAGGCCGCTCAGGGGAGAGCAAGAGGGGGTCCGGGGCAGCTGGCACGTCCTCCTGGCAACACAGCAGTTTCTCTCCCGACCGCACTTTTTCCCAGGCCACCCCCACTTCAGAGTAGCAAAGCGAGCCCAACCTGCTGCCCGGGCAGTGGTCTTTCCTCAGCAAGCCCCCTCCCTTCCCCTGCACCACCCAGGGACGCACCTGCACAGCCGGGCCCCACTCCTCACCTTGCACATGAGGGGCAGGCAAATGTCCCCTGCCCGCAGGTGCCATGGCCTTCACTCTCCACCCTCCCTGCCCCACACCTGGCGTCTCGCCCTGCAATCCCCACCCCAAGCTGCTTGCTCTAATTCCTTCTGCCTCTGGCCTCTGGCGACAGCTCCCAGGAATGTGCATGTTCTGGCCTCTGGGTTCCACCCGGCAAGACTAGCTCCTGGCTTCCCGGACACCTGGCCCTGCAGCCTCGGAGCTGGGCCAGACACAGGCGCCTGGAGAGCAGCTCCTGGGAAGCAGCAGGTGCTGTCACAACAGCAGTCAGGGAAACTGCAGGTGGCCCTTCACAGCTGAGGGGAGCAGCTCTGTGAACATCGCCCCACCAAATGCCCCAGCATCTCCATTCTGCAGGGACTACGCTTCCACCCCGCTTCTGTAGATATTTTTATACTGAAGCTCAGAGAGGTTGACTTTTCAAAGACTCCCCAGCTCTGACTCCACATCCTGTATGTGTTCCTCACACTTCCCAAAGACCTTGGGGTATGTCACCAGCCACAGGGATCTAGCTCAAGGATAATCTAGGAATTGCATGAAAACATTCAGGAACTCAGTAAGAGGCCTTGCGACTATGAACAGCCAGCGTCAGTTTCTCGGTGAACAGGGGCTGCCTGGATGCAGAAGGGAGCCTTGGGTCTTGTGTTATATTCCAGTTTGGCTTGGAATTTTGTTATTTGTTTTGCAGGAGTGGCATTTATATTTGATTTTATCCCCAGATACCTTAAAAAGATTCACAGAGGTGAAGTCAAGTGCATTCCTGTCCAGCGCCCACTGACTGCTCCTTCCCCACACCCCAGCGCCTAGGTGGGCCACAGGCTCAGTTTGAACACCCCCAAGGGGAGGGACGCACCTGATCCTGGGTCCTGCCCCCTGGCACCACTGCCAACAGTCACCTTGTCCTGACCCGGGGAAAGAGCCTGTGTCAACTTACCAAGGCCCAGAGGGGCCCATAGGCTAATCACTCACCTGTGACCACCTCGAGTGGCTCCCCACTGCCAGGCCATTTATTTGTCAGTGCGGGTAGGGGAGGCCGCAGCAACTACTGTGACATCCAGATTGTGCACCTGTATCTGCATTTGCTCCTCACAGGCCCAGATCGACAGTCACGTGGACCCCGTGGGGGCTCTCCCCACCTGCTGGGAGTCCCTGCTTTCCCGCTGGCTGGCACAGTTCCAGTGGGAGACAGGGAGCGAGTTCCGGCCTCATCTTCCCCAAGCACTTGCCGTTTGGGCAATTCTTTCCCGCCCCAGCCTGATGGTCTCTTAGTACAAGAACTTTATATTCTCCAGTTTTCCCTTCTCCTATTCCTCCAAAACTTGACATTTAGCTCTAATTGTATAATACAAAGCCACTCTTACAGCCCCACACATGGGGCTCGGGTGGGTTTAGTGTAGGGACCAAGCACAAGAATTATCAACAGCATCTCTCCTCTCCCTGTCTCTCCTTCTCTGAAAGTTTCTTTAGCGTATTTTATTTTCACAGCTTTTTTCTTTTTCTTTCTTTCTTTTTTTTTTTTTTTGAGACAGAGTCTCGCTCTGTTGCCCGGGCTAGAGTGAGTGCCATGGCGTCAGCCTAGCTCACAGCAACCTCAAACTCCTGGGCTGAAGCGATCCTCCTGCCTCAGCCTCCCAGGTAGCTGGGACTACAGGCATGTGCCACCATGCCTGGCTAATTTTTTCTATATATATTTTTAGTTGTCCATATAATTTCTTTCTATTTTTAGTAGAGACTGGGGTGGGGGGGGGGTCTTGCTCTTGCTCAGGCTGGTCTCGAACTCCTAAGCTCAAACGATCCACCTGCCTCGGCCTCCCAGAGTGCTGGGATTATAGGCGTGAGCCATCACAGCTGTTTTCGATATAAAGGCCAAGGAATCTTCTCTGTGTTTCCAGCGTATCTTCTGCTTCATGGCCTTCGAAGTCTTTCTTCTCAGAGCCACGACCGTCTGGCCTGGGCGGGCTTAGACTTGCTCGGCAGCACGAAGATCGTTGTCCCTTCTTCCTTTTCTCAGAGTTATTTTCGGACCCCACAAAAGTCAAGCCTGCCGTGTGCCCGCAGCTGTGAACCCTCCTTCCCTCCCTCTCATTTTCTCCCAGGGTGACCCATGCGGACGCAGTTTCTAGTTCGTTTCCTGCTACCTAATTACAACGTCCTTCCTGCAACCAACACCCATCATTACACTCGATTAGAAAAGCACTTGGTGTTTCAAGTGAGTTTAGGCTGGATTATTGACAATCCAGTGCAGCTGGCCTAGAAAATGCGTGTTGGAAGGAGTCGCTTTTTTAGCCGCACGCAGAGAAACTGGCACAATCCTCTCTTCCCGGCAGGCCTGCCCGCCACCCGCACACCTGTTCGTCCTTCGTTCTTACCTGTGAGTGTGTTTTCTCTTCTCCGTGTCCCTGTGGGCTGTGGACAGCAGAGGCCAGGCAGCAATGTGTTGGCTCATGGTCCTCGTCCAGCGCAGTGAGGACCGAGACGAGAATGAGCGCTGTCACTCTTGGGCAGGTGGGGAGAAGGATGGAGCTGGGAGCTACACAGGGAGCCCGCGTGCCCAGGCAGTGGACAGAAAGGGACCAGTGTGGTCATGAGGGAGAGGACGCCAGAGCTGCACACGCTGCAGAAGGTCCCCGGCTCTGGGAGCGTGAAGGAGACCTTTGCAGAAGCAACTCTGTTTTGATACATACTTTTTAAATTGGATGAATGTATTTTATTTTCATGGCTTCTTTAATAGAAAGACCACAGATTGCTCTCTGTGTTTCCAACGTTTCCAACAATTTTCTAAAATAATTGTTTAAATTGTAAGACATCAGGTGCATCCAGGAAGTACATGAAGCGTGAAGGGACAGCTTAGTGAGCCGTGAGCAAGCGCCCCCGTAGCCACAGGCAGGTAAGAAACGGGGTTTGCCGGCACCTGGGAAGCCCTCCTGGAGCCTACTCCTCGAAAACTCCCTCCTTCCCCCACGGGGAACCGCTCGCTTGACCTTTATGGAAATAACTTTCTGTATTGCCTGTACGTCTACCGCATTAATATTCAGACTGCATAACACAGCTCGGTTCCTGCACGCGTTTCCATTGGCCACGCGGAACCTGTATGCTTCCATTTCCGTGTGCCAAAATGTGGCCTTGCCGGGTCACGGGATACGCACGTAGGCAATTTTAATAGATGATGCCAGACTGTTTTCCAAAATTGTTCACGCTCATTTGCACTCCCACCCTCAGGGGATGAGAGGTTCCCTTGCTCCACATCCCTGTCAACACTTAGTAAATAATATGGATCATTTTTAAATTTTAGCAATCTTGTGAGATTAGTGGTATCTCACTGGAAATTTTAATTTGCATTTCCCTGATAAAAAATAAGTTGAATGCTTTGTATAGAATGACTGGCCACTTGAATTTTTTGGTGAAATGCCTGTTTGTCTTTTGCCATACGTTCTATCAGATTCTCTGATTCAACCGCAGTAGTTTTTGTATATTCTGTATGGAATATTATATGTTATATACATATTATACATATTACAAATCTCTTCTGTCTTGATGTTTTCACTCTCTTAGTGGAAACTTTCCTTCAACAGAGGTTTAAACGATGAGTTTCATATAGTCAAGTGTGTCAAAGCTTTTCTCTTAGAGTTAATGCTGTTGAGATCTTGTTTAAAGAATCTTTCTTTAACTCAAGGACATGAAGACAGTCCCCAGGAGTGTCTTCTAAAAGTTTATTGTTTTGCCTTTCACACTTGGGTTTATAATCCACCCGGTAATGGTTTCTACGTGTGTGCGCGTGTTTGGTGTAAAGTAAGGGTCAAGTTCTTTTTTAGTTCCAGTGTGAGTATCCGATTGTCCCAGAATCGGCAACTGGGAGAGCTGTTTTCTGCGCTATTCTGTTGAGTCACTGCTGTTACACACCAGTTCTCCGTGCCTGCCTGAGTGTTTCTCTGCCCTCTTGATTCTGTTCCATTTGTGTATTGATCCGCCCTTGTGTCATGGCCACACTCCCTTAATTACAGCGGCTCTACACGCAGTCTGGAAATCCTGTCAAACAAGTCCTCCCTGCGTGCTCTCCAGCCCTGTCTTGGCTATTCTGGGTCCTTTGAATGTCCAGGCAAGGTTTGCAATCAGCTTGTCAGCTTTCCCTGAAAGAACCTCTTGGGATTCTCATGGTATTGGGTTGAGTAAGAAGATTCATTTAAGAAAAAATAACATTTTAAAAAATAACCTTCAACTGCATAATGTAGCATTTCCACTTATTTAGGTCTTCTTGAACTTATTTCATAATGTCCTAAGCCTTATGTAGAAGTATTACACGTACTTTCTTAGGTTCAACTAGGCGTTTGACACTTTATGCTCTTTGATGTGGTGTTTTTATTTTAATATCATCTTTGCTGCTGTTGCTAATGTACAGAAGTCAAATTGATTCTATTTTCTTGTGTATTGATTTCATATACAGGAAACTTGCTGAACTGGCTTGCTTAATCCCTTTTGAACAGTCTATGTATTAATATAACCGCAATGTCTGTAAATAGTGCCGGTTTTATTTCTGTCTTTTGAACCCTTATATCTTTTACTTTTTTCCTTACCCTCCTCCCCTGCCTAGTATCTCAAATGCAATGTCAAACGCAAATGGTGGGAGCCATTCTCATCTTTGCCAATCTCAAATGCAAAGCTTCCAATTTGCGATCATGAAAAGTACTATTTTTGTAGGTTTTTGTAGCTATTTTTTATCAGATAAAGTAAGTTCCCTCCAGTTCCTAAATTTATTAAGAGTTTTTATCTTGAATCAATGCTGAATTTTTTCAAATTTTTTTTCTGCATCAATTGAAATAATCATAGGATTTTTCTTCTTTATTGTTCATAGCATTAACTGATCTCAAATGTTACGTGAAACCTTGTATTTGTGAAATATACTGAACCTGTTTTTATTCTGGTGGCTGATATTTTATGGAGGGTTTTTGACTTTCTGTTGGTCAAGGAGGTTGATCTGTAACATTCTTTTCCTTTTCTTCCGTCACTGTTCTGGCTACATACTGGTATTAAGGCCACATTGGCCTCAAACCCTGAGTATTCTCCCTTTTCCTATTCTGAGGAACAGTTTGTATAGGATAGACCCTGTGTCTTATTTATTGCTGGGTAGAATGTGCTGAGGTTACCTGAGGTCAACAATGTGGTGAGGTTATTAAAGCCTAGTTCAGTCTCGGACAGCATCAATAAGATCAATATGATATGGAGAAAATGCCAGCTGGAGATCAGGACACTGTTCCATGTGAACAGCTGAGTAGCCTTGGCCCGACAGGCTTCCCTGAGTAAAGGGATGGTGGGACCAGAATGTTCTCAATGCTCTTCCCTCGCCATGGCAACGCAGTCCAGTAGACCGCTCTGCAGTGATGGAAATGGTCTATACCTGCACTGCCCAGTGAATGCAGCAACCACTAGCCACACATGGCCACCGAGTACTTGCAGTGTGGCCAGTGTAATTTCAGTTAATGTTAATGTGAATGAGCCCTGTAGCTGGTGGCTACCATACTGGACAGCACAGCTCGACTGTGACCCAAACTAGAGAAGTGAAGCCTCTTTGGCCCTCGGTTGGTGGGACACATGGAAGGTACTGTTTACTTATTCCAGGCCTCAAACTTTAGGAAGTCTATTGACAAACTTGGCCACATCCAGAGAAGAATGAACAGGATGAGGAAGGCCTTGGAGAAAAATGAGAAATAGAAGGGCACGTTCTAATTATGAGATTCGGTGACATTGGGAGGACAGAACAATGAATTCTCGGTAAATAAAACTGTGACAGCTTTAGAGAATGACCACAGTTGCAGTCTGACAATAAACAATCACAGATTTCAGCAGAAACGGTGGTGAGCACAGTGGGAACAAAGGGATCCGACGCAGACGGAAGAGCACCACTGCCCGCAGGGACAAGGACAGTGCAGGACATGCTCGTGGGGTCGCCCAGCATCCGCACTGTGAAAACAGAGGGTGTGAGGTCTGGGGGGTGGCGGATGGGATAGAAAACTTACTTGGGGAATTATTTTAATTCCCTGAACAATGTGAGGTCTCTGGGCAGGAGAACACCCCACTCAGAAGCTCGCTGGGCAGCCTTGGCTTGTGTTTGGCCAGGGGTGACACAGCCCATGGACTGAGTGAGCACTTCTGACAACTCAGTCCCTTCCCAGCCCCTGAGATCAACCACGTGCAAATTTCTTGGAAGACAAAACTCCTCACACTCACGTGCTTTGCAGAATTGCTTGTCCTACTGTCACCAGATGTTCTCCATCGTTGTGGCCGCCAGCCATGAGTCTGAAGTGTTTTCGTTCCCCCCGTGCAGGTGTCGGCCTCCTGACCAGCCTGGGCCACAGACCTGACCACTACATGTGCTACAAGAACGGAGGAACCTGTCTCTACTCCTCGTGCCCGATTTACACCAAAGTCATTGGCACCTGTTACAGCGGGAAGGCCAAGTGCTGCAAGTGAGATGGGCAAGACCAGGAGAACCAGCGAAGCTGCAGAGTGAACTCTTTGTAACCATTCTTTTAATAAAGGAAGACTGTTCTGAAGTCTGCCTCCCTCAGAGCAGAATGAAATTTGCGTCTCCCTTGGAAAAGGTTTAGCAGGTCGGGGGTTAGGGTGTGGGGGATGGAACGTGAGACAGGCCAGGCCGCAGAGCCCACCTGGGGCGGGGGAGGGACTCAGGGCTGGAGCAGTGCTGTGTCCACTTGTTTCACCACCAAACCGCCACGTGAGGGCTGCAGAGGCCACGTGAGGCTGATGACGCAGCACCTGTGACCAAGGATCCATGATGAGGCAGAACCTCACGTGGGCACAGCCTGAGCACTAAACACTGACATGGAAAAAAGTCACTTACTATCCAGAAATACCCTTAGTAAACTATCATGTCAGCAAGAAAATAACTTCTGGGCTAAGTCATTGCACATTGACGGTTTATTGGTTATCATGGCAGAAGTTGCCCTAACTGTTAGACACAGGCCGGTCATGGTCTCTACCCCAAGACTGATGAAAGGTGAAATCCCCCGGGGGTAACAGCAGAGACCTAGGGAACAAGCAGAACAAATGGAAGCGGGAGACCAGGACTCCACGGCGAGTTAGCTGGAGGTGCCAGGGACCCCGTGTGTGGCAGTGTAGGATTACAGAGCTGCACAAATGTCACAAAATGATAATGTCATACCAAAACAGGACGTGGGAAAGTCTCTGGAGAGCATCGCAACAACAAAGTTGTGGTGCAAATATAAAACTATTTCTTACTTTTCAACCTTCACACCAATGCACAGAGATGTTGTTATGGTTACAGATTAGAACATGATCGTTACCGGTCTAGAAATACCAAAGCATCACCGGTGGCAGTTGGAAGGGGGGACAGGGAAGAAGAGAAGGGACAGGGGTGACGGGGTGCTGTCTTGTCATATACTGGTGGGAGATGAGGGATGTTTCCAAAGTTGTTGCATAAGAAATGGATGCATAAGCATTTTATATAAGGTATGAAAGAAACCAATAAAAGACTATCAAAATTTGGAAGTAAGAGGGGAAGTGTGTTGGGTAGTGTCTTAGTGCATTCAGGCTACTGCGGGAAAAATACCGTAGACTGGGTAGCTTTTATAGCAAACACTTCTTTCTCTGGAGGCTCCATAGCCCAATTCTATGTCTGGTGAGGGCCACTTTCCTGACTCACAGATGGTCATCATCTCGCTGTTTCCTTGTGTGGCAGAAGGGGTGAGGGGGCTCTCCGTGCCTGTTTTATAAGGGCACGAATCCCCCCAGAAGGGCTCTACCCTCACCATCCAATCACCTCTCAAAGTCCCCACCTCCAAATACAGGACCATCTGTGAAATATTCCTGCCAAAGACGTTGAACCTGAAACTCGTTGAGTTTCTAGACATAACTACTAATTTAGAGAAAACACAAGCGTGAGAGAAACAAGTGAAACAACAGCACGAGGAAGCAATCAGTCAAATCCAGATGTAAAACATCCCACAGGAAAAATGACCTAGTTTCTCCAAGAAAACAGTGGCATGAGGACAAAGGAGGAGTGCTGTGACAGAAAGAGCAAGAAGAGAGACCTTGTTTGGCTTCTGTGTTAAACAGTCTTCCTGCATCAGTTGACCCTGATAACATTTTTGTTAATGACTAAGAGGGGATTAAGCCTGAGCCTCGCCAGTGGTCACCACATGGCACTGAGCAATGACAACAGTGGTTTAGCAGCACGCAGGCTGGCAGATATTTTTCTCCAAGGGGTCAGATAACAAATATTATCAATTTTTCAAGTCACTCAGCATCTGTCATAACCACTCAACACTGCCACTGCATGGTGAAAGAATCCATGGACGATACATCAGAGGGGAATGGGAATGGCTGTGTTTCGATAACCTACAGGAACCTGAAAAGGGCGAGGACATTCCTATGACAGGATGGGAGACAGGTGCTACCCCAAGCTCATCCAGGTGCAGGTGGAACCAGGGACCTACGACAAGGCTGGGAGCTGACCCTCCTCCCTCAGTCTCGCCCTTCCCTGGTGCTCCCAGCCCTCCCTTGCTGCCCTGTGCGCTGGGCGACCCCTTTCTCGAGGCAGGTCCCACAGCCAGGTGGCCTCAGCACACCCCCTGGGACAGCACTTGCTCCTAGTCCAGCCCCCAGGAAGACAAGCCCACACAGGCCTCTCTCCCCAGCTAGCAGCGGTCCCACCGACCAGGCCGCTGGGGAGGTGTCACCAGCGTCCCCTCCCCATTCCCAGGGACTCACTCTACCCCTGCAGTCTAGATGCCCACAGAAGGTAAACATAGGGTCTTACTTCGAGGGGTTTCTGCTTCTGTTTGTTACAGTTTAGTTTTGTTTTGCTGTTTCCTGAAAACCATGTAAACATGTGGGGACACTTGCTGGAACCATTTCTTCCTGGGGTCAGTCAGGGCTGACCAGCCTGATCTTTTTTCCACAAGTAACAAAAACAACTCATCTAAACGGGACTCAAAAGACATCTGGGTGGAACCCACTTGCCCTCAGTGCTCCACAGCAGCCCTGCCCTGCCCCACCCCACACCTGGCAGGGGCCGTCTCTCTACTCTACTGGGCATGATAGACTTGGTTTGGAAACACACATGGCAACTATAAACATGCTAGACTTCCACCTGGCTTTGACACACTGGCTAATACTCCTGCCTGAATGTGCCAATCTCCTCCCCTTGACTCAGTCTCCCCACCATGTGCTCCGGGCAGTGGCCACAGGGATGGAGGGATGATCACTGTGGCTCCCTATGCAGCCAGCCTGGGCAAGGTTCACTTTCTCCTGATGTTTTAAATTCGATAAATCTCACACCCCTTCCACCTGCTTCCCTCCTGGGTAACTTGCACCGGGGTTTATAGTAAGAGCCCCTCCCACTGGGGGCTTCCCAGGCAACGTTCCAGCTCTCACTCTCCTGCTCAGGACATGGACTTCCTGTCCATCACCTGTGCACCTTAAACCCTTCTGGATATTTGTCCTCCATTAGCCTTACAGAGTTCTCTAAAGTGTATGTGCCAGGCACTGCTGGACATTTCCTAGCCCAAATATTCAAATATCTGTTTGCATTTGTGAAAATAAAATTTAAAAGCTGTTGGAATCCCAAAACACTTTAAGCCTTGAGAGAGATGTGACAGGTCTGAGTCACAGAACACGTAGTTGTAACTTCTGCTTCTTAGATTATAGCTTAACTGTCTTCGTCATTGTTCTCATTCTGTGAAGACTAGCAGAGGCCAGAGACCAGACCTCCCCCTCCCAATCACGGATCTTTGTTACAGATTAACTCCCTCCTTCATTGTGCTGCACTCAACTCAGAACAGAGGGCCCCCTGACCAGGGGCCCATGACGGTCACATCCGCAGCGTGGCATGTGAGACACACCTATGCTAAAAGAAAGGAACCACCTATGCTGATAAGATCTTTGTAACTATGCATTAAGCATTACATAGAAAGATGCTGGAATTCTGTTAAAGTTAACTGCACTTTGTCCACATAAGCAATCCATCTACACTTTGCAACTAACTTTCATTCCTTAGAATCTGTGCTTCCCAGAGGGCCCATTCCCCACCTTTGTGCCTGAATGGCTCTCTCAACACTGCATTCTGACCTTTTCATTTTAGGTTCACAATTCTCCCCTTGAGCCACCGAAACCACCTGAGCATTCTGTTTGCACATACACCCTGCAACTCCCACTGCCTCTCACACCAGGTCTCCATCCTGTCTCTGGAGAGCAGCCTACAGTGTCTCAGAGCTCTCTGTACCCTGAGGTCTGGTAGAGTCACTGGCAGTAGACTTCGCATGCATACTGACAGTGATTCAAATGGAGTGAATTTAGCAAATCCACCTCCTGTGTGTAAATTATAGGCTGATATCTAGAAGAGCTTTTTTCCTACATTTTCCACTAGTATTTTTATGGTTTCATGCCTCAGATTTAAGTTTTTTATCCATCTTGGAATAATTTTTGTGAGTGGTGAGAGGTGGGGGTACTGTTTCATTCTTCTGCATGTGGCTATCCAATTTTCCCAGCACAATTTATTGAACAGGACTTCTTTTCCCCATTGTACATTGTTGTCTGCTTTGTCAAAAATCAGTTGGTTGTAGGTAGACAGTTTTATGTGTGGGTTCCCTGTTCTGTTCCATTCATCTATGTCTCTATTTTTGTACGAATACCATGCTGTTTTGGTTATTATATGCTTGTAGTATAGATTGAGGCCAGGTACTGTGATGCCTCCCATTGTGTTCTTTTTGCCTAGATTGCTCTGGCTATTCAGGCTCTTTTCTGGTTCCAAACAAAGCCTAGAATTATTTTTTTCTAGATCTGTGAAGCAGGTAACTTGATGGGGATGGTGATGAATTTGTAAATCACTTTGGGTAGTATGGACATTTTAACAATGTTGATTCTACCTATCCATGACCATGATATGTTTTTCCATTTGTTTGCATCCTATATGATTTCTTTCCTCAGAGTTTCACAGTTCCTCTACAGATCGTTCACCTCCTTTATTCAGTATATTCCTAGGTATTTTATGTACTTTGCAGCTATTGGGAATAGCATTAAGTCTTTGATTTGACTCTTGGCTTGACTCTGATTATTATATAGAAATGCTACTGATTTATGCACATTAATTTTGTATCCTGAGATTTTCTTTCTTTTTTTTATTTTTTTTTTAATCCCAAACGACAGAAGAAACTCCTGGTGGAATCTTTTGGGTTTACCAGATACAAGATCATATCGTCAGTGAAGAATGATAGTTTGACCTCCTCTTTCCCAATTTGGATACCTTAACATTCTTCTCTTGCCTGACTGCCCTGGCTAGGACTTTCATCACTGTGTTAAATAGGAGTGGTGACAGTGGGCATCCTTGTCTTGTTCCAGTTCTTAGGGAGAATGCTTTCAACTTTTCCCCATTTAATATAATGTTGGCTATGGGTTTCTTATATATATGGCTTTTATAATTCTGAGATATGTACTTTCTATGCCTCATTTGTTGAGGGTTTTTATCATGACTGATGCTGAATTTTGTCAAATGCTTTTGTGGCATCTATTGAGATGATCATATGGTCTTTGTTTTTGCTTTTGTTTATGTGATGAAGCACATGTATTGATTTCCATGTGTTGAACCATCCATGGATCCCTGGGATGAAGGCCACTTAGGTTAATGACAAGAGTTTGCAAAGAACTCAAGCAAATCAGCATGAAAAAAACCAAACAACCCTAATAAAAAGTGGGCAAAAGACATGAACAGAAGCTTCTCATGAAAAGAATGACAAATGGCCAATATATATAAGAAAAAGTGCTCAACATCACTAATCATCAGGGAAATGTGAGTTAAAACCACAATGAGATATCACCTGACACCAGATAGAATGGCATTTATTAAAAAGCCTAAAAACAGTAGATACTAGCATGGATGCATAAAGAAAGTAATGCTTATACACTGTTGGTGGGACTGCAAATTAGCACAACCTCTATGGAAAACAGTTTTGGGGATTCCTCAAAGAACTAAAAGTAGACCTAGCATTCAATCCAGCAATGCCAGTACTGGGTATTTATCCAAAGGAAAATAAGTCATCTTATCAGAAATACACCTGTACTCAAATGTTTATTGCAGCACAATTCCCAATTGCATAGATGTAGAAACAACCCAAATGCCCATCAATTCATGAGTGGATTAATAAAATATGGTATATGTGTACCATGGAGCACTACTCAACCATTAAGAAAAGATGAATTAATACCTTTTGCAACAATCTCAATGGAACTGGAGACCATTCTCCTAAGGGAAGTATCTCAAGAATTGAAAAGCAAATACCACATGTACTCGCTATTAAATCAGAACTAACTGATGAGCACTCCTGTGCACAGAGGGAAGCAAAACTCAGTGAAAAGCAAGCATGGGGTAGGGGAGAGGCAGGGAATAAACCAACCTAACGGGTACTATGAACACTATTTGGGTGATGGGCACACCTACAGCCAGGACTCAAGCATTATAACAACAATCCATGTAACCTAAAACATTTGTACCCCTTAAAATTTTGAAATAAAAAAAGATCTTCAAAACCATATCCACTTGATGCTAAAAGAAGAAACCTGCTGTCAGGTGGAGAAACAGGTGGGGCAGGGCCGATGGGAACATAAGGGGGAAACTCAGGAAGCAGCCATGCGCCCTGCAGCCTCACACCCTTTCTGCGCTGCCCCCGTGGGCACAGCAAGGCTGGCCAGGGCAGGCTGACACCAGAAAGCAGGTACTGAGGAGGAGCTTGGGGCCCAGAGACAATAGTGTAATAACCAGCCCAGTGACTCTGCTCTGTGGGAACGAGGGCAGAGGGTGGTTAGATACGTCCCGTCCCAGGGACTGCAGTCATCCAGGCGGCTGCCACGGCACCACATTCTCACCCCAGAGGGTTCCTGCTCTGCCTTAGCCAGAGCAAAAGGTCCACTTTGTCCTCTGTCCCCATCAGTTGATTTCCTCATCTCCTTACACTATGTGAGTCCCTCTCCCCTTAGATTTCCTCCCACCAGCCATTGGGGAATCTCTTGTCCTTGTATCCATGACATGGCACCAAAGTAGGTCACCTCAAAATCTGGGTGGCGTAGGGGACTGCAGGCTGATTTTTAAGTCAGACAGTCCTATCCCTTGGACAAACTACTTAACATCTCTGACCCTTGGCATTCTCAGGTACATAAAAATGAGGAGAATAAATTTACCCCCAGGCTTGTGTGAGGATTGGATGAGATAATTCATGGGTAGCTATAATTCAGCACCCTCCCTACGCTGGATCTCATTCTTGGAGGCGCAGCTGTTGGAAGGTTCACCTGAGTCATCCCATCCAGCCAGTCAGTGGCAAGGAGCCTGACCGGCCCAACCACACACGGTTTCCTCCACTGTCTCCCTCTGGACTTGTCACTCACAAGCTGGTTTTTCTGCTTCTGTGGATTGAAGAGCCTCCGACAGCGGCACAGACTGACGCAGGGATGAGTCAGACCACACGTGCACGAAGACAGAAGTCAGGGGCTGCTGGAAACCCAGAAGACTTAGAGCAGAAAGGACCATCACAGTTGAAGCTGGAACAGCCAAGAAATCAACCAGAGTGGCCGAAGCAAAGGACACCTGGGTCCATGTTCCTGTCCCATCACTCACCAGTGTGGCTTCTGGACAAGGGCTTCAAACTCTCAGGCCATTATTTTCCTCCCTTTAAATCATGGCAAACATGGTAATTAAGCCATAAAATATTTATGAGACCGCACTCAGCAAACTGTTATAACTGATGCAACTCATTAGGTCACAAATCTGACGTGGTTTCTTCTTCCAAAAGCTGCTCACGGTAGGTTCTCAGTCCAAGTCCACAACTCTTTACCAATTGTCAGTTGTTAAAGAGTCTTCCTCTGGTTCCTTAGGGGTAGGGTTGTCTATTTTTAAACTTCAAGTTCACGTCCTATTCACAGCTCTCCTGGGCCTCAAGACCTGAGCTGTGGGTACGAGGAATGATTACCTCACTTCCGGGTCCTCCTCAGACGTAGTCCACCAAGGCGCAGGGGTGCAGAACGGTTGACCTCTCGCAGCCTGGCAAGGTCGCTGCCCCACTGGGCTGCTTTCAACGCTTCTCTGGAGTCCACCCCGCAGGGGCTGCAGTTGCTGGTTCTCCAAAGGGCTGTGCAGAGCTTCTCCACGCCAGTCACTGCGTGCGGCAGCGGTTCAGGCTCACCCCTCCCACATCACCCCCACCAGGGGCAATGCCCCTCGACTTACATATTTTCAGATCACCTCACCCAAGAGGTGGCCTTCTAACGAGAGGCAGGGTGACGTGCCAGTTAGATGGTCTAGGTCCAGCCACTCCCACGGTGACCCTGGCAGAAACTGACAGATCCTCCAATGCAGGCAGTGGGTGTTTAGAGCCCCCACGCCCTCCCGGCGCCCCCCGCCCTCAGCCCCTGCCTCCCTGGTCCCCCTCTGCCCCAGCAGAACCCACGCTCCACACAGCGACTCTCAGGCCACAGCTGAGCCCAATTTAGAGAGGTCTAGGGATCACATCCAGTCTTGTAGAGAGGGGGAGAGGTCTGCGCCCCACACAGCGAGAGGAGAGGAGTGGGACAGTGAAGCTCCACAGAGGTTAGTGACAATGACAGCAGGCGCCAAACTCGCTAAGAAACACGACAGTTGGGGGTAATGCATTCAAAGGGGACCTGAGAGAAAAGGCTTAAATGAAGTAGTCTGGAGTAATATGACATTGAAAAATCAGATGTGATTAATTAAAATGTCACAACATGTAAGAAAAAGACAAATCATTTCACAGGGAAAAAAACAAAAGAGGGAAGCAAAGAGAATAAAGAATGAAAGAAAAGAGAGAAGGAAAGAGAAAGCGGGAGAGGAAAGAAGGGCAAGAGGGAGGGAGGAAGGAAGAAAAGAGAGAAGGAAAGAAAGAAAAAAGTAATAAAGTAGGAAGGAAACAAAGGCAAGAATTTTAGAATTCAGTCTGGTCTTTTCAACACTGATTATTCTTTTCATGTTTATAGGCAACACCATGATTGGGCATTTGTCACAACAGAGAAAACAATCGTAGAGGATCATAACAAAAGTCCCATAACCCACAGGGTCATAAATCCTGAGTAATGAATTTTCCCTGAGCAACCAAGCACCGGGACCATTGACATGCCCAGGCCCGGGAGGGCTGGCGTTTCAGATTAGCAGGAATGCACATACACACAGTGCACCGCTTTGGTCCTGAAAGACGACTTTGCAAGTTAACCTCTTAAAATACTTGAATTCTAAACCTATTCAACAAAACTCCTTCCTGTGTATTTTTCTGTGAATCTCTTAAAACTCATTCCTTTTCTCTGTACTTGCCCAGGAACGGCTCTGTTCCCAGTTGGCCAAGAAAAGCGGCCGAGGCTGGGCACCGCACAGGGGGGTGCTGAGCCCCTGTGCCACCCTCGGGCCACTGTCCCTCCGTGGCTACGGGGGCCAGAGAAGCGTCACAAGTGACTGTTGCAGGTAAACCTCCTCCTTCAGCACTCTTGTTGACGTGGCCTTTTGCGATGAGGGAGTCCTGAGTCAGATTCCACCGATTAACCCACCCTGCAGTTTCGGGGAAACACCTGCGTTTCACTTTTTAATTGAAAAACCCTGCGGTTCAGGCTCCAGCTGTTTGCAGTGTTAGCGGAAGACGAGGCACCTGCGGCGTCTTCCGGGTCCGAATGTCACTGTCTTGGGCGCCATCTAGTGGCCAAAAGGGTGACCTGCGGCTCCAAGGCCCCAGCGCCCATTCCTGGCCCTGGGTCCTTTCTCCAAAGCTCCAGACCAAATCTCGGAATGGCCCGTCCTCCATTATCGAATTTTCCCAAACCCAACTGGATGATGACATTTGTCCCGGTGACCAGTCGTCCCGCCGCTTTCAATTGCGCCTCATAAAATTCGCCGGATTCTTTTGACCTGCGAAGAGGCAGGAGGATGATACGGTGCAGGGGCGGGGGGTGCGGGAGGGTGGGGGGCAGGACCCCAGGGGTGCAGAGGGCAAAGCCTAACACTGCCGTTTTTAGACTTCCAATATCACAGCTGTAAACTCCCGAATATCTATAGATGTCAGATTGAGAAACACAGAAAATAAGAAAAAAGAAAAGACTGTACTAACATTCTAAGAAACAAAAGATTATTGTCATGTTAGCCCTAAACATATCTAAGAAATGCAACAAGTAAAGAACTGAGAAATTACTAATGATAGTCGCTATCTCATGGTTTCCCCGGGACAATTATATTCAATAATAATATAAGTAAAGTATTAATAACTTGGCAAAGGACTGAGTAAGCTTGAGATAAATCCTATCTGCAATTTGAGATATCTATTGACTTTTGTCCTTTGATCCTTCCTGAAGCTGGTGCTCAGATTAATTGGCTGGAGTTTGGATGGAGGTTGCCTGTAGTTAAATCCACCCCAACAAATGGAGCAATGGTTTGATTAATTGTGTGATAACCAGATGATTAAACATTATGGAATCAGAAAAAATATATAGTTATGAAGTCAAAATACTTATCGTAACTCTTTTGAATATACATAATGTGTAAAACCAAAAGCAGGATAAAACTTAGCTACTATGTAAAACTACGCTTAAAGGGAGGAAAACTCAGATTATCCCCAACTTATTATGGGGTGACATTCCAATAAACTCATCATGAGTTGAAAATTTCTAAATGCATTTAATACCCTGATAAACCCATTGTAAAGTCAAAAAATTATGAGTCAAACCATCTTTAGCACAGGGAGTACTCAAATGTTGGTTTTCTCTGGGTTTGTGTTTACTTGTGATTTATTTTTCTCTATATTTTCCTTTACCTTATGCTGTTTCTGTTATCAAATATGTCTATTAGGAAACATTTTTTCTAAATAAGATGAAATGGAGGAAAAATCCCATTCACAGTGAGAAAAAAACAAAAACAAAAACCAAACTGACATACACTTTCTGTAAGAAATCTTAACAGCAAATCCGTAAGCCCCATGTGGGAAAGACAGAGAATGCTTGTGAGAGACACAAAGCAACACTTCATTCAATGGAAAGACACGTGGTGGTTCTGCACGGGAAGCCTGAGTATTGTAAAGATGCCTTTTCTTCCCAAATTAACAAAAATAAAATGGAATCGAAAAAGAAGACTTTGAAAGTGTCGGAAAAAAGTAAACCAGAGAAAATTGCTAAAACAGTGTTGAGTATGGAGTGGAAACTTGCCCTCCCGAGTGAAAGGTCCGGGGGCGCTACCTAGGAGAAACCCCAAGGACCAGGGTCTCTGGCCCCCACAGGTGGTGGTGCAGGCTCGTCAGGGCACCACCCAGCCTGGCAGCCTCTGCCCTTGAACGAGCTGTCCTTTGGGGACCTGCCTAGGCTTCCGCTGAATCTCCCTCCAACAGTGGTCCCCAATTCTTTTGGCACCAGGGACTGTTTCCATAAAGACAATTTTTCCACCAACCGGGGACAGGGGTGGTGGGGCGGTTGGTGGATAGTTTCGGGATGATTCAAGCACATTACGTTTATTGTGTACTTTACTTCTATTTTTATTACATTGTAACATACAATGAAATAATTATACAACTCGCCATAGGTTGGGGACCCCTGCCCTAGTAGGTTTTACATGTTTTTGAAGCTTGTATGGCTAGACACATAGCCCTTTCCTCGCCAATGCTTGATATTATTAGATTTTTAATTTTTACTAACCTCATGGGCGTCTAATGATGCAATGTCATTGTGCCTTAAATTTCCCTGAGTACTCAAGTTGAGTGTCTCATATATTTATTAGATATTTGTGCTAACTTCTGTGAAAAGCCAATTCATGTCTCTGAATGAAGATATATAGAAATATATATATGTAAATAGATATACATCTTTCTTTTTGAAACAATATAGATCTTTCTTTTTGATTGGTAGAATTTTTAAAATGCTGTCTGAATACTACCATTTGGTAGACTGTATATGTAAAAATATCTTCCTCCACTTTTGAATTGGTTTTCTCTTCCATTATGATGTCTTCTGGATAAAGGCAATTCTTAATTTTAATGTGGTAGAACTTATCAGACTTTTCTCTCTAGTTTGTACTTTTTATGTCTTGTTTATATGTAACTTTTGTTATAAAATGGACTGCTGTTATAATAGAAAATGAAAAAATTCAAACTAATTAGTCCATAATACATATGCCTCCTGAATGTTCGGACCAAATCATTAACATAAATTTGTTTCAAAGATTTTTAAAAATTCTATTTAAGGTTTGAAAAAAATGACATGTATTTTTTTCTTCTGTTATTTTAGCGTTAGAAAGTAAGACATCACAAGCTTTCCACAAACATGGGTAAGTGTCTAATATATCCCAGGAACTGAACTCCACTATGTGTCAAGGACACAAAAAAATGAAAAATAATTTTTGAATTGCTTTTCTCAAAGAATTCACCTACTGATGTGAGATTGGAATTCGAAATGCAATTCAAGCTGTAATATAATACAGAACATGCAATTATAGGAATATGGTCAGTGTTTTTTGAACGCATGGGAAACAGCAACTGTGGGCGAGAAAGACCCTGGGGTCAGCGAAGGCATGTTGGAAGTGACCAGGAGTCCGGCCGGCCAAACAGGTGAGAAGATTGCGATCAACAAACAGCACAGGAGCAAAGGCACAGCAAGGACGGTTTGCTGCTGTGCGTCGTAAAGTGCCAGGGAGGCGACAGCTGAGTCAAGCTAGGTAAGGTAAGATCAAAACAGTCCTGCACAATCTGTTAACAATTTCCAGCCAAGTACAGAGGGCAGATGAACCGTGAGCGATGAATGCATCGGGCCAGAAACACGCCTCCCCTAGGCCAGCCCTGCAGAAGGAGCCAGCGCTGATGGGAGGGAGAAGGAAAGCGAGGGCCTTCAGCTCATGTGAACAGAAGATCCCGGGTTTGGAGCCTCAGGAAACGCCCGGGCTTTGGGGAGGGCTGTACCCCTGAACAGGCGGAGGCAGGAAACCACAGCCAGGCCCGGGAGGAGTGAGCGGTTTTCCCTGCCTCCCGCCACAAATATTTGGAGACTCTGGGAGGAACGCAAACAGAGACACATAGGCCAAGTGACTAATATTTAATAGCTGTAAATCAAACTATCAAACTGAAAACTAAAATGTTTTCTATCTTCCTCCCTTGAACAAATATACTTCCAAAACCACCTGGAAGGCCAGGAAAAATGGAGGGTCCTTAGACTCCTGAAAGCCCCCACCAGGATGAGATGGTTCAGGCCCCCTTCTCATCCCACCCCATGGCCCATAATCCTAGCACTTTGGGAGGCCAAGATGGGAGGATGGCTTGAGGCCAGGAGTTCAAGACCAGCCTAAGCAACAGTGAGATCTCTGTGTCTACAAAAAAAAAAAAAAAATAGAAAAACAGCACCCAGGCGTGATGGTGCGCACCTGTAGTACCAGCTACTCAGGAGGCTGAAGCAGGAGGATGCTGGAGCCCAGGAGTTGGAGGTTGCAGTGAGCTATGATGATGCCACTGCACTCTAGCCCAGGCAACAGAGTGAGACCCCCCATCTCAAAATATTAATAATAAGAAGAAACGAGTTGAAAAGTAAATAGAAAACTGGTGAGGAGGGGGAGCCTATCAGGATAGATAAACATTATCTTCAAGGAAATAAAGTCATTCATAAGAATCACATTGAAACCATAAGGAAGAACCAAAGCCGTCGAACTCTGGTTTTATTTTAGCAGAGGGAAATCAACCTGAAGAGTTTTATAGGTTTGCTTGCTTTGTAGGTTCACCTGGATCCGGGAACGCTTTTTTCTTCAAGATGGTAAATTCCTCAACTGCAGCTGTTTCTACTGCAGGGATTTCGTAGGCAAGGAGAGGGTGCACCACCTAATCAGACACAGAGCGATCGATGCAGTGAGATTCTACAGAAAGTGGCAATGCCGGTGGCTCAGGGGTGACCTCTGGAAAGGAAGGAGGGTTGCCAACTGCCTGCTTCTGGAGTCAAAGACCCCCAGCTTCATCCATCACCACGATTAAGCATCGTTTCTTCCATCCAAAGAAAACCAGACAGATAATACGTGGGACAAAGAGCCTCTCCTGGACCAAACCCTGCCAGCCTCCTCTGAGCTTTCCGCTCAGCTAGGCTCAACTTGGGTCTCTGGTCTCTGCCTTAGAGCCTAGTTTTAGCCAGTTTAACCAGAACTCCCCACCTGGGTGTCACCCTCAGTATCTGAAAAAATTCCTCACCCACCACCCCTGGGGGGGGTTGATCACCTTGGCCAGGTGAGCCAAAATCCCCCTCCTGCCTTATGTCTCCTCCTAGAAATTTTCCATCCTCCCATCCCACACCCCATGCCTGGGCTGTAAACCCCCCTTTCCTTGTTGTATCGGGAGTTGAGCCCAGTGTCCCTCCCCACTGCAGGGGTCCCTGCGGCTTTGGCCATGGTCCTATCTAAAGTCTGCCTGGCCATTTGAACAAATGTCGGAATAATTCTTCATATATATGATGCATAAATATGCATCTCCTAAGAGAAGGTTTTTCAATATGCAAATTTATTTCTTACACATAATGGGGATCTTGATGGAGCTTCCAGCCCATCTGGACGAAGCTTTCGTGAGGACAGAGGCCGGGTGGGTTTGGGGGTGAGATGCAGACCAAGATGCCAGGTCCCGTGTGCCCCCCGTTTTTCTGGCCACATAATCGTAAGATTTCAAAAACACCCAGTTAAAGGTTCTAATCCAACCGCACAGAGCCAGACGCACACTCGCTCTGACTAGTGGTTTACCAGGCTTGTTTTCCGCCGCCCCAGAGGCGGGAACAGTTTAAACACCTGGACTAACCGCTCGCACATACCAAGCGCTTCCCGGGCGGTTACACGGTCAGGGATCGCTCCTGCCCAGATCAGGGGGCCCGGCCTGAGCGGGACTCCCTCCCCCACACTCACCCCCCCACCCCCCGCCCCGGAGCCAGAGACCCTGCGGTCCTCCCTCCCCTGCGAGCAACGTGCATAAACCAGAAGCAGACACGCGCGCTGGGCTCAGGCCGCGATGCCCCCCGTGGTCGGGGCTCGGGCCGGAAGCCTCCCCGGCGCGGGGCGCGGGCAGGGGAAGGGGCGGGCGCAGGCGGCGGCCGGCGCGGAGGATGCACGCGGGGCTCCTGGGGCTCTCGGCCCCGCTGCAGGCGGCCGAGCAAAGCGCGCGTGAGTGCGGCGCCGCCAGTGGCTGGACGCGGGCGGAACCACCCTCCAACCCCCCACCCCACCTGCCCTGCACGCCCACCCAGCCCGCAGCGGATGCCCATGGATGCACGATCCCCGCGGATGCGTGACTTCCCCTACCCCTGCACGATCCCTGCGGATGCATGGCTCCCCCCGCCCCTGCACGATGTCCGGCGGATGCGTGACTTCCTCCACCCCTGCACGATCCCCCACGGACGCGTGGCTCCCCACTGCGAATGCACGACCCCCCCCCCGCCCCGCGGAGCCGCGGTCGTGTACCCCGCCCCTCCCTCCAGCAGGAGTTTTGCAAAGTGTTGTGGCTGCGGGATGCATCGAATGCGGGTCTGGCTGCGCCTTCTCTCTCCCCGCCCCCGGCCGCCCAGGGGGACTCCGCGGCGGGCAGGAGGGATGGCGGGAAGAGGGGGCCAAGCGCCTCGGGGTTCGGACGGGGCCGGCCGAGGCGCAGCAAGATGGCCCCGCGGTTCGCGCCGTTCTCATTTGAACGTGTAACTCTTTCGGTGCCGGGGTGTCTCCGCCCCCTTCCGCCGGACTCCCTGGGGAAGCGCGTGTCTTCCTGGGCCGGGTCCCTGGAGGAGGGGAGGGGACCTTAGTGAGGCTCCAGAATCGAGACCCCCAAATGCCTCGCGCCCCCTCCTCTGCACGCACGCCCTCTGGGACCGCCGGGCGCCGGCTCCCACCTTTACTGGTTGTTTGCACCGTGTCCCTGCCGGCCCCACTGTTCCCAAGGCGTGCTGGCGGGACGTTGGTCCCAAAGCGCTGCAAGCTCCGGCGCCCCGGCCGGGAGGGGCTGAGACTAGTCAGGACCCCCGGGTGTCGACACCCACCCCAGATGGTCCGCGGACGGGTCCTCCCCTTCTTCCCAGCCCAGGACGGCCGGGGCCCCAGCATTCTCCAGCCCGGCAGGGCGGTGACTCCTGCAAGGGCTTTCTGCGCCCTGGAGGCCCTGGTGGGCCAAGTGTGTGGCAGGACGCTCAGGGTGGTTAGAGCGCTGGACAGAGCCTGGGGACCAAGAATGGCTGCCTGAGCCCTGACCCCTTTGTCCAGAGCTGCGGGGTTCGCAGGTGCACCCCGGGGCGGCGCAGCTTGTGCGCATGAACCCACTGACAGCATCTCTGTTGGAAAACCCACCTAACAGTCATGGGGAAGGATGACTGAACCGCATACAGTCCTCAGGAGTGGGTGGCACCACCATGGGGTTGTTGTTGGGGCCCTAGTGAGTTCTCCCCCATGTGAAAGATGGCCAAGGGCGACCTCGCAGAATGAGCTGTGACAATCGGTGTCAAGAGTGTAGCACATATGGGGCAGGTAGTGACAGTTCAGTATGATTGACTTATTGATTAGGGAGTGTGGATTCTCTCCACTGTGTCACTCTATCCTGCTATCATCCAAGAAAAAAAAAAAAAGAAGTTTCTAATTCCTTGAGCACGTACTGGGTGCCGGGTGCTTTGCACGCATTGTCGTGTACAATCCTGCAGCAACTTTGCACAGACTGTGGTGTCTGGTCTGAGCACCCTGGAAAGCCCCAGCCTGTGTTTCAGCTCGTGCCTGTCGCCATTGCCTGCGGCTCTGCCCGCCCTGGGCTGCCTAGAGCCGAGAGTCTTGCTGGCAGTGGGGACACTGTGCTGGTTGGTGACTTCTGTTTCATTTTCATTTTGTTTTAATGATTTGGTCAGTCCGATGTGGTCACAAAAGGAGACACAGGAGAGGCTCAGGAAAGCCGAGTTTATCAGCCCCACAGGTCCCAGGACAGAGGCAGGGCACGCCACGCAGGGCCACGCAGGAAAGACACCGGGAAGTCAGGAGGCCGAGGACAGGAAGGTTAAGGCGAGAGCCATTGCTGGGGTTTCCTCGGAAAGGCAGGACAGGGTGAATAGTTGAGAACTGGCTAGTTTGAATAGTTCCAGCGGACTTTGGGCCATAAGGGTGGTCCCTGGTTGCCAGCCTCCTGGGGCTACGGCCAGACACAGGAGGTGTGGCTGGGGACAGGTTAGTTTGCACACCAAAGGCGTGCTCCTGTCTGGGCCCTTTGCTACCTCAAAGAATTAGCTGGCCCTGGGAGGGGCAGTGTCTCCCCAGCTGGGAAGGTTTTTAAGATGTCAAAAACATCAGATATGCAGAAAATTTGAAACTATTTACAGAGCAGTTACCCAGTCTCACGCCATCCTTCCAATAACCCGCTCACCACTCTCTCCCCAGGCCTCTACGCAGTGGTTTACTACTTCACCACGGGACGGCGCCTGTGGGGGTGGCTGGCACTCTCTGTCTTCCTGCCCGGCTTCTTGGTGCAGGGCCTGAGCTACCTGTGGTTCCGAGCAGACGGGCATCGAGGGCGCTGCTCGCTGCTGACGCTGCACCTCCTGCAGCTTGGCGTCTGGAAGCGGTAAGGACAGCGGCCTCCTTTCGCCCCGGGAGCATGAGTGTGTGTGCAGTAGGAGGTTCTTCTGCCCCTGGGCCTTCCATCCTCAAGGTCCTGAAAGTTCGGGACTGGGAGAAGGCTCTCAGCCCCCCTCTCTGACATTGGCATCCCCTCATCCAGCCTGCGCTGCCTTGAGAATCTCTTAACCAGGGGGCTCTTTCTGGATGCAGCTGTGATCTTACAGGTTTTTCTTGTCTTCAGTCAAATTCTGTTCTACTGTTTCCATTTGTTGGCTGAGCCTTTAGAGCCACTTGCTTAAGGTAGTTGCAGTTACACACCTGCTCTCTTAGTCCAGGAAGGTGGCATAGATTTAATTACCCACAGATTAGACAGTGAAGCCAGCCAGGTGACATTTGTTTCAGGCTTTTGTTGCAAGAAGAAATCACCTGGAAGCCAGGAACAGTTCTTTTCTGTAAAGAGGCATTCAGGGGTGGGGCTGGGGCCTGGCATGCTGACCCGTGGTCCGCCGGCCCCTCTGCAGGTGAGGCTCGTTTTCACCTGGAGCATCTGGGTACAGGAAGCTCAGAAGAGATGGCGGTGAGTTTGCATCAAGGGCACATTTCAGCTCTCAGCTACCTCATACTCCGACGGGGTTGATAGGAATTTTTTTAAACGGAGAAAAAATTGGGGATCAGATCGGCAAAGCCCTGCTGCTCCAGTGATTATTAAATTGTAGACCCAGAGGGTTGGAGGGCTGTTCGAGGAGTCGTTGCCAAGTGCTGTTCCGTGTTCTGGGGTTTATGCCGTCACACCGTTCCCGAGGCTTTCTCTGGAGGTGCTGAAATTAGCCTCAGGTATGAGCCCCGTGAAGAGAGTCAGTGTTAGCAGGGAGTGATGCCATCCCACCCGCAGTAGAGTCTCAGAATCTCTTCCCGAAAAGACCTCAAGCAACCACTTCCAGGTTCACTGGGCCCCCAGAGTTGGACCCTAAATCTCTAAAGGCACCAGAGTCCCATTTGCAACCACAGCCATTTTGCCGAAAGCTGGGACTTTGTGTTCAAGCAGTGCCGTTCCTCGGAAAAGACCAGACCCTGGGTACCGGGCAGAAAGCAGAGAAGGGTCTTTTCATCGGACTTGTAGGATTCGAGGCGCCCCTGAGTGCTGGCTGCCATTTCCATCCCCTACCCTGGTCGCCCAGCCCTGCAGCAAGTCCGTAAGGGCTGTGGGTCTCTACTCGGCTTTGACTGTCTAGTCAGAAAGTATGAGACCTCGAGGACAGACAGCTGATTGAAAAAGTGAGTCGGCTACAGTAAGCAAACATCCGAGAGCTCAGGATGAGAGGGAAGCCGGTAACTTGGAGGGGCTTCCTGAGTAATCATCAGATGAATCTGCCTTCTGGGACTCTGTGGGGACCCCCCTGCCCCATCTAAGCCCCTGCCTTCCCCAGGTGTCCGACAGTGGAGGGCACATGTTTTCTTCCCCTCGTGCTCCAGAAGCTTCTTCGGTGATGCTGTGATTTCCTGGTGTGTATTTAAAAACTAATTGGAATAATCTGATATATATTAAAGAACTAATAGGGATCAGTGAAGAGACGTGGAAATTAGAAATTAGGAATAACTAGTCAAGGATCTATTCTTATTTTCAGTAAAAAGTTAAGGTGACTAAAAAAAATACACATAATTTTAAAAGACAAGAAAAAGAGGAGAAGTGAGAAGAGCCAGGGAAAGGGACGAAATGTTAGGAAACAGGATAAAGCTGGAATGTACAATTATTAGGGGTGGGCTGCAAATTTGGCTTTACGCTTTATAACAGCTCCTGCAGGCATAAGAAGCCACATGGTTTGCAGTGTTTCTGAGATTAAAAATAATCCAGAAAACCAGAAATCTACTTACTTAGAGGAAAGCTTTGAAATTTGAAATAGAAAGCAGTGGATCTTTTCTTCATTCTGAACCTAGCACATTGGGTTCTCACAGGGACACACACAAAAGAAACCCACCAGGTAGGAGGAGGGTCATGTTTTTAAGCAAATCCAGTTTTGCAAATTGCAGTTTGGCAAGAGCGCCGGTAGGGGGACCCAAAACAGCTGTGTTTTGCACAAGCCTGACTTGCATCAGAATGGATGGGGATTTCCCAGCCACATGCAGCAGCCTGCTTGGTGTCTCCAGGTGACTCTGGTAAGGACATGGGGTGGTTAGAATGCGGCGTATCTCTGACAGAAGGGGTGTGACGGTGCCCTTTGCTCTGTAGCCACTGGGACGCCGCTCGGACCGCGCTGCGGAAGGGGCGGGAGGCGCCGCGCCCGGGCCCGCTGCGGCTGCAGGAGGCCGACCTGTCCGCCCTGCGCCTGCTGGAGGCCCTGCTGCAGGCCGGGCCCCACCTGCTGCTGCAGACCTACGCCTTTCTGGCCTCAGACCTCACGGACGTCGTGCCTGGTGAGTCGCCGCAGAGCACAGCTGTCTGAGGCTCTGAAGTCAGTCCGTAAGACAGTAATTGTGCATGATCAAAACTAACCCCGGAAATCCCTCGGGCAGACGGCATCTCAGTAAAACCGATGCATCTGGTCTTCCTGTATCCTCAGTCCCTAGAACGGCTCTCAGCGCAGCCAGAGGCTGCCACCGCGACCGCCGCGGGGAAACAGAGCTCCTCGGCCCCGGCCAATGTGTGTTTCCGGCTCTCACTCTCCCGGGCTTCCACACTCGTTCTCTCTCTCTCTCTCTCTGTCTCTGTTGGTTCTTGCTCCCCTCCGGTCCCTGCCGTTCCTTCCCCTCTTTTCTCGCCCCTGCCCTCTCTGCTGGGTGTCCCCAGTTGGATACGCATCAGTTAAATGCTTAAAATATGGGACCGGACTAGCCTCCCACCCAGGTTATCAAAGGGCCTGACGCCGTCTGCTGTTCTGGTTTTAGCTCTTTTATTAAACCTTCTTCATACGGATCGAACAGCAAAGTATTTAATATATTTCGGATGGGACTGTATTCAGAGTCCTGTAGGATGTGCTTGGTTATAAACAGAGCTTGGAGCGGAGGGCTTAGAGGACCAGGCCCTGGGACACTTTTCTTAAAGGGCACAGAAAGGAAGAGCCCAGGCCGTTTGCCGGGCAAGAGCGCCGTCCGGGTGCGTCGCGCACTGAAATCCCCCGAGGGTCCTCCTCCTTCCCGCGTACAGACGTGTGCATTCATACCCAGAGCCCTCAGGCTACCAGCAGTCGGGGTGCTTGGTTAGTGACACCCTCCGTGGAGCCAGGTTTTAATAAGAGGTTACACGTCCCACTAAAGAAGTGCCATGAATGACTCTTCACGTGGGGTCGTGGCTTTGGAACCTTCAGCGCATCCCGTGTCTTTCCGCTTCCTTCGCAGGGGTAAGCGCCCTGTTTTCCTGGTCCGCTCTGTCCTGGGCCCTGGTGTCCTACGGTCGTTTCATGGACTGCGTGAAGCCGGGGGCCCTGGCCACGCCGTGGGCTGCCCTCTTGTGCCAGCAGCTCTGGAGGATGGGCATGCTGGGGACCCGTGTGCTGAGCCTGGTGCTGTTCTACAAGGCCTACCACGTCTGGGTGCTGGTTGTTGGAGGTAAGCTGAGCTGACACTCGGGGCATCTATTGCTGTGAAACAAACCACCCCAGAGCTGAGTGCCTTAAACATAACCACGTACGACCATCCACCCAGTTCTCGGGGCCTGGCTGGGCTCTGCTGAGTGGTTCTTGCTCGGGGGCCTCAGCGGTTGCAGCCGGGTAGCAGGTGTCCGGATTCACGGGGAGGCTTGACGGGGCTGGATGTATAGACGGCGCCTTCTCTCCGTGTCGGGCACCTCGTGGTCCTCCCACGGCAACGTAGCCTGGGCTCGTACTTACCAGCTGAGAATTCTAAGAGAGAAGAAGTAGAATCTGCCAGTCTTAAAAAACAGGCCCGGAACTGGCCCTGCACTGCTCCTGTGTAGCCTACCGGCCAAAGCAGGCCAAAGCAGTCTCGGCCAGCCCAGATTCAAGAGCGCGGTGGAGCAGACTCCAGCTCCCGGGCAGTAAGCGCCCAGGGCGAGCAGGAATATGTGCTGCTGTCTTGGAGAGACGCTGCCGTACACATCCCAGCCCTCAAAGCCCAGGTAACCCTGCAGCGTGGGACTGCCCCAAAGACTGTTCTGTGCCGTAGGCTGAAATCTTTTCTGTAGCAAAGCTGTCACTCAAACAGGAGGGAGGTACAGGGTCCCACTGCCCTTACGCAGTACAGAAATATACAGTATATAGTGATACTGCTCATAGCCTCCAAAAGTGCACCATTTCCTGGGAATGCTGACTCTTATAGGACAGCTCCCCTGAACCCCCGCCTGCTCCTCCCCCAGTCTAGCTGCACACAGATACGCGCGGTGATGACAGAAGTCTGTCTGGCTGTGCGGCTCCCTGAATAGGGCCTTGTGTTCCTGCCAAGGCTAACTATCTTCTCTGTCACCAGTGAATATACTCTGCAAGAAGGAACAGTGTACTCTTGTTTTAAGACAACTGGAGACATTGAGAAATATTGGGCGCTTGGGCCTAGAGCAAACATTAAATACAGTGATTGGCAGAGAAGAGAATTTAAAAAAAAAAACAACTATGCTCCTAAAGAGAGATTAACTAATTTTTTCTCCTTTTTCAAAACTCAGCTAGAATTCCAGAATGATATTATTTATTTTAAAATATAGAAATAAAAATTATAGCCGGACCCCGTAGAGTTCTTTCCTTTGGGTGTGGAGGTTTTTAGGTACTGTAGTAACAATTGAAAAAGAGTGGACAGTTTTATAACTGCTTCATTAAATACATTCTGGAACTAAAAGGGCATAAGTCTGTAATATTAATATTTGGTCAGCATTGCTGAAGCTGGCCTTTGTTCTCTCTCATCTTCACATCAGGTCAAATGCCCTTTATGGGGGTCAAGTGGGATAATTTGTGCAAAGGTAAACTGGGTGGGTTTTCTGTGTCCCCCGAATCTCTTCTGGGTTTTGACGTCTCTTCTTAGATGCTGAGCAGGATGCGGTTGGAGCAGAGAAGAGAGCTTCTAGCCCTGGTCTCTGTGTCCTTGCCTCACTCCACGCGTGTCCCCACGGGGACCCTGACCGCCACCTCTCTCCAGGTGTCCACTGGCTGGTGATGACCTTCTGGCTCGTGGCCCAGCAGAGTGACATTGTCGACAGCACCTGCCACTGGAGGCTGTTCAACCTGCTCGTGGGGGCCGTGTACATCCTCTGCTACCTCAACCTGTGGGACAGCCCTTCCAGAAACAGGATGGTCACGTTCTACCTGGCAAGTGGCAATGGCAGTTCTCTTTAATCCTGACTTTTATGGCACACAGAGCATGTAGTGCGTGTGTGTGTGTGTGTGTGGGTGTGCATGCGTGTGCACTGGTGCGTGCATACCTAGAGAAGAAGGAACAGGCTAGTTTTAGAAAATATTCTAGAAGGAATTACAGCCTTGAATGGAGACGACGGGCTTTGAGAATAGGAACCTGCCATCAGCTGTTGCCACACAGTGGCTGGCAACGTGGTGTGTTTGGTGACGTCGTCTCTGCATCAGCTCATCTGCTGTCATCACAGTTGCCCTGTGTTATGTCACACTAGTGTCCTCGCTGGTCACCGCAGTTCTCACTCCTTGTGTGCCCCGAGGTCCAGGCGTGGTCCTAGGTGGTGTGAGAAGCACACAGGTGGCCTAATGCCTGTCTCCAGGTTGCTTCTAGTCCAGCAGAGGAGATTTCTACGCATTTTTTTTTAAAAATTCATAATATTTGGTAAGTCTAAGTACCCAAATAACCAAAAACTAAGGCAGAATGAGGCTCGATGCCAGGAGAGAGAAACGTTTGGGCTCAGGAGCACCCGCCCCGCCAGTGCCCGGCAAGGTAGCCCGAGACACGTCCGGCTGGAGGGTATGAGCCGAACCAGTTGTGACGAGCAAAGCAGAGAAAACACAGGCAGGTGGGTGGATTTTGGAGTCAGACGACTTCGCCCTGGACCCCAGTTGTGCCGGCTGCTGCTACTAACTCTGGCCAAGGATTTAAACTCTCTAAACCTGTGTTTTCATCGGCTCGTTAAGAGTAAGTCGTCTACCTCTCGGTGTTCCTGCGAAGATTAAATAGGACCCACCTGCTCTGCAGGGCCCTCGTGGGGATCAGAGAAGATAATACACGTGAGTGGCCAGCACAGCATAGCCGTGAGCAGCAGCCACTATTGAGGTGACAGGTGAGGAGACCTGCCGGGGGAGGTGACACCCAGGATGGAGACAGGCAGGAAGGTAGCTCTGGGCCAGGGACAGGGAGCGTCCAGGCCACCTGCCGTTTTCAGGACCCGTGTAGCTCGTTGACCCCGTGGGCAGGGGAGCCAGGCGGCCTCACAGGACACCTGAAAACCGAGAATAATACGCCTGTCACCGTGGGGGGGGAGGGGGGTGTTCATGCATGACAGGTCCCAGGTCGTGCAGAGCAGCCTCCCAGCCCACGTGACCCACACGAACAAAATGGAACGTGGATTTTCTCGTCCATTTGCAGAAGCGGCTTATTCCTAGGTGGGCCCCGCCTGCCCACGCCCAGGTGAGCAGGAGCTCAGGGGGAGGTTGATGTGCCCACTGCCGCATCTGCTCGTGTTGGTCACGTGGAGGATGCACCAGTGCACCCCCCCCCCATGTGGGACCTGCCAGATGCCTGAGTCCCCTGAGCTGTGCCCCGTGGTGTGTCCGAAAGCACTGCCTTCTGTTGAGGGTGCCGGGACCCTCCCCGCCAGCCCCGGCCCTCGGGACAGCAGCACACGGGAAGAGGCTGGTGGGGCCCGGGCCCCGTGGGGCTCCTGGAAAAAGCAGCAGCAGGTGCACACCCGGAACCCCCAGCCCAGGGCCACCAAGCCTCGCCCACCTGCTCTGGACCCATGGGGGGCAGGTGGGGAGCAAATGACAGCGTGAGGTTTAAACTGGCCTCCCAGAAGCATTTGGAAGCCCCTGTTCTCTACAAACAGTAGCGCCCAGGTTTGCAGCAGACGGTAATGAGTGAGGGGAATGCCGGCCGGCCGGGCCGCCCCTCACCTGGGCCCTGTCAGTCCTGGGTCCCACCCGGGGGGCAGGCCCTGCTTGTGTTTCCTTCCCACGCACGTGGGTGCCACGGATAGAGGGTCACACAGCACAGGCTTCACGTGAAATCCCGACAGCGTCACTGGATAGCTGGGGGGTCTCTGGGGACCTCTGTTTGCGTGTTTGTGAAGGGATAATCCCAATACCCAGCCCTCGGTGGCCGTGTGAGGATCACTTGTCTGTTCGTTCGTGCGTTCCCTTCACGGTGTCAGGGAGGTTTGACACGGCTTAACGGGCCGGCTGCAACAAGGCAGTGCACTTTCTAAAGGAAAGAAAAGATGAAAACAGCGGTCAGAGATACACAGGGCCAGGAATGGAGATGAGAAAAGTGTAGAGGAAAGGGACCTCCCCGGCCTCAAGGGGCCACAGGTCTGGGCTCAGACCTTCTGGCAGTGTCGACAGGACCCTGTGGGCCCAGGGGACCCCGCGCTCACGTGCACGGGGCCCTTGGCAGACGGGGCTCCCTCGCTCTGCACCTGCCCATCTTCACTCAGTGTCCCCAAGCTGCTCCCACCAGGAGAAGGCGTGAGGTCAGGTGAGGGAACATCTCTAGTGCATCTTCAGTGTGACAGACAGACTCTCGTGGTGTCCTGAGGACACAGGGCTGGGAGGACCCCCGTTAGTGCTGAGGAGCTCGACCCACAGAGGGGGAGGTGGCACGTCCAGGTGACATGGCTGATGGTGACATGGCCAAGGCCTTCCATCTTCCAGTCCAGGCCTCTCCCGGACGCAGCTCAACAAGGGCCCGGGGACCCTGCCTGCGTTGTCCTCGGAAGGACTCTCCACCTGCTGACGGGCGTTTCTGTCCCTGGTGAGCTCTGCCCCGACGGGAAGTGACGCCTTTTAGGTAAACTGTATTCTGTCGGCAGAGAAAGAGTTAATGCCACTCTGCTCTTTTTTTTTTTTTTAACTCCAGAAGGGACTCCCCCTCCTAAGGAGCATGGCCTGATGTCCTGGAGTAGGTCTGGGTTTTTAAGGGCTCAATGGCTTTGCTTAAGGAATGAAAATATTAATATGTCCCCAGGCCAAAGCAGTGACCTCTAGAGTCATTCTTTGATTCACTGGACAAACGTAGGGAGCTTTTTCCCCCTAAGGTTCTGTGCAGGGACTTGTTTCTCTCCTCTGGCTTCCCTGTTGGCAACTTTAGATCTTGGGGACAGTAATAAAATCGTCAGGAACAGCTGACATTTTGGCAGGAAAGACAGGGAAAAGGTGGTGGGGTCGGGACAAACTTCAGAATTTGAACCCACAGAACCAGACAGCTGGCGGGATGCAGCTGGTTACGGAGTGGAGACTCCAGGGTCTCCGTGCGGAGCTGCCGGGCGATGCCATTTGGTACAGAAATAGGCAGATGTGCAGAGGGATGTGGAGAGGGGCATTCTTAGGACTACCAGGCAGCCTCTCGTACGTTCATACTGCGCTCCGTATTTGAATTGTCCAGAGTTAAAATGAAGCCAAGGAATTGCTGTGGTAAGTCTTTTGAAGGCTTTCAGCAAATCGGTATTATAATTTAGGGTCTTGTTTACGTCTCATATAGAGTATTTAAATACATCTTTGAGTTGTGTCAAGTTCATTTACTTATTTTAGTAAAGAAATATATTTTTATACTTAAACGTTGGAAACCAGAGTTATCAGCAACAAGCCGGCCTGGGTGTGCGTGCAGAGCCTTTTCCGCGAGAGCTGAGGGGGCGGTGTCTCCCTGCTGCCACCTGGTGGTCACACGGCAGATTTGCCTTCAGAGCGGCAAATACTTGAAGGGAAAACAAATTCTGAGTTGTGCAAGTGTGTGACTCCAGCTCCCTGGCATTCAGTGGCACCATGAGCTCCGCAGAGACATTTAATGGTTGTGTTATCACACTAACACGTGCCAGCAGTTAGCACGAGGAGGGATGAAGTAGATAAAGTAGAAACTAAGGCGTCCTCTCCCAGCCCAGCGTGGCTGGTGGAAGGAAGCCGCCACCTTTGAGCGGGGCCCTTACGTGTCCTGGGCATTTGTGATTCTGCAGACAGTTTAATGAACTGAGAACAGAGACTCTGTGTGTGCCAGACACGGTCTCACTGGGACTGTGGCCCTCTTCTGGGAGGGCCCGGCCAGCCTGGGCATCCCCGTGGCCTCCGAAGACAGAGGGGGACTGAAGGGGACAGCACTGGACTCGCAGGGCCACGTGCACCTGTCCAGGTGGGGTGACTCCCCTCTGTCCCACAGGTGATGCTGCTGGAGAATGTCATCCTTCTGCTGCTGGCCACGGACTTCCTCCAGGGGGCATCGTGGACCAGCCTGTGCACCATAGCGGGGGTCCTGTCTGGCTTTCTCGTTGGTAAGACCTGGCGTTGCCTTCTTACCCCTGTCACTCTCCCCAGTCTGTTTTCTTACTCAAAGGGCAGGAAACCGAACTCAGACGGGTGAGCTGGAGATCGAGGGACGGAGCTCGGTGGCCGGCGAGGCTGTCCCCACCAGGCACGAGCCACTGAGCTCTGCCGTGGCTGCCTTGCACGGCTGTGCACGGAGCCTCAAGCCAGCTGGGTTTTCTACCTCTACCCAAAGTGTCTCGTGCACGGGGCTCCCTCCCTGGAGCTCCCTGCAGGGTCAAGGACATGACTTCCCACTTCCTGACACAGCGCCCAAGCCACACGTCCACACGCACCTGGGAGGTGGGCACTGTCATATCCCCAATGTAGACTTGAGACACAGAGGAGGTTAAGCCTCCAAAAGACCAGACGGTTTGTAGGTGGCAGAGCTGGGATTCAAACCCAGCTCCGACGGGGGCATCGGCGCGGCGCCTGGCAGCCCTAGGCGACCACCACCTTTTACGAGTGGATGGCACTAAGGTCTATGCCATGCCCACGGTGCTGGCCTTGCCTCCCGGATCGTGTGAGCTCAGCACAGTGTTCCTCTCCTACACCCGCAGCATAAAAGCTCTCCCAGCACAGCGGGCTCCGTGCCACCTCCTTCCGCAGGCTTGTGGTGGGTCCGTCCAGGCCAGCCCTGCGCAACTCACGCCATGCCTGACACCGTTCCTACAAGGCGGCACGCTCCTGGGAACTGCCGCACTGGTTTCCCACCCAGTTTTGCTCCAGAGAGGTGTTGTCACTCTCGGCATGACCCACGGCACGCAGGAGGTGGTGAGGGGGCGCCGTGGCGGGAGGGTGGGCCTTCAGGCTGGAGCCAGCCTCTCCCGGCACGCCGTGGCCCCAGGGGGGCCTGGGGATCCTCAGCAGATCACTCACCAATTATAGTCCAAGGACCTCCTGCCCCTATTGAGCACCTACTGCATGCCAACCTGGGGCTACAGCCAATAACCTGCAAAGGACAGGGCCTCTGGGGAAGTCCGTTTCCACTGCGTACGTACGTGTGCTTGGGCTTCTGTGGGCGGAGCCTTGGTTCGTCTTTCCTGGCCTGGGGTGGTTCGTTGTAAAAGGGTGACACTATGTCCCTCACCAGGCAGTTTTGAGAATTCAAAACTGTGCAGAGATTGTCTGAGCAAGGCCTGCTGCAGAGGCAGCACTGAACACACAGGAGTTCTGTCCCCATTGCTGGGCTCGAGCCCAGCCAGGTGCCTTCCAGGCCTCACCACCCCCAAACCCGAGCACCCGAGCAAAGCAGCGGAGGTCGTCCTTCCGGGTCCTGCTAGCGCTGTCTCATCTCGGTCTCCTGGCCCCGGCAGATATTATTTCAGGTCTTGTGCCATTTATAATGAGCACCCTGAAACCAGGCACTTCATCCAGTACAACAGGAAACTGGAAATAACGTGGGAGGCTTACTGGAACGCTCTGCTAAAGAAATTATTGCAGCAGTCAACACTTCTGACCCAAATACACTGACAACAATGTGATTAAGATGTTTATGCACAAAGGAAGTGGTGTTGTTGTTGTTCATGGAAATTTCTTGATATGGGGTTTTTGATGAGAACGATTAACGTCTGCGTGGGTCTTGCTTGTTTTCAAGGTTATTTCTTACCTCCTCCCCCACCCCAGCTCTGGAGCCCGTCAGCCAGCGTGTTGACGGCTGAACTCTCAGTGTTTGATTCAGCTGCCTGAAAGCAGAATTTACATTTCTACCACACATCACACACACACACATGCAAACACATCTAGAGCGCTCGATTGGAGCTGCCCTCAAGGAAGAAGGTGTAGAACCAACGGGATTCAAGCTGTGTTATCACCTGTTTAGGTTTAGAAAGGTTTGCAGTTTATAGAAGCTGGAGCCTAACTAAATTCTCCCCAAATATCCATTTCTGAGGCTCCAACAGGAGACCTAATTTGGATCCCAAATTATGTTGTTCTACTCAAAAGGCTCAGAACCTGCAACTCTGCAAGCCACGGGGAGGACACAGGACATCAAAGAACATAACCTTGTGCTCCTTGTTTTCTTTCTCAGGCAGCGTGTCGCTGGTCGTCCATTACAGCCTCCTACATCCAAAATCCACGGCCATCCGGCAGGGCCTGGTGCGGACATCCTGGGGCCCTGCAGTGGATGATACGGCAGAGAGAGAATCTTCTCCCCGGGCCGCGGCTCTGGCAGCCGGAAGAGCCCAGAGCTCGGTCTCATGCCAAGGGGAAGGTTATGGGCCAACAGCCCTGGCGAAGCCCCCCAGCCCACAGCTGGGCCCTCCCGAGGCCGGGCCGGGGAGCCGCGATGCCGAGGAGGCCTCTCTCCTCAGTCACCACCACTGGCTGTTGGTGAAACTTGCCCTAAAAACAGGAAACGTGTCCAAGATCAACGCAGCCTTTGGAGACGACAGTCCTGGCTGCCCTTGGGGGCTCGGTCAACACCACAGTGTGCAGAGGAAGCCCCTCTCTTCCCAGCAAGAGCCCCCATCCTCACCCCCTGACCCCCCAACCTTGGGGAAAGGCTCTGAGGTTGAAGGTGTCCCTAAAGCAGACCCTGGCCTTTTGGAAACCTCAAGTTACGTCTCTTTTGCCAGCGATCTTCAGGACAAAGGGACTCCCCCGGAGGAGGGGGCCATTCCTGCCGCACAGGGGCCGGGACCCAGTGGGCAGCCCAGGGCGGGGGAAGGGCAGGAGAGCTCCACGTTGTACTTCAGTGCCACCGCGGAAGTGGCCACGTCCCCACACCAAGAAGGCAGGCCAGCTACTCCGCAGAGGGCCCACTCTGGGAGGAGACTGGGCAAGGGCAGCCCTGCCCCACCTGTGTGGCCTCGGCCTGTCACTAAGCCCTTTCCTGTCACCATGGCCAACATCAGCCCCATCCTCGGCCCGGGCCCATGCAGAGGCTCCTGTCCCAGTGCAGACTCCACTGGGCGAGCCCTGGGTAGCTCAGAGCACGGGGAGAGTCAGGAGCCCACAGGGGACTTGAATTGTCATGCCACCGTGGGCCCGCGGATGTCACTGCCAAAGAGGAGACCTGCCGATGAGCCCTGCCTCACGTCCACCCCTAAGTCTGAGTCCCTCCAGAGGGACTGCAGCGGCACAGAAAAGACGAAACAAGACTCCAGTTTCTTCATCTGACTACGGTCATGTGGGATAAGACCACAGGCCGGCAAATCATGCCGGTCACTGGGTCTAGTGACGAGAGAAATCCCACCTGTGACACCTCTGCCCTCGGGCGCATCCCCTTCCCCTCTCAGTCTCCACCTGCACACCTGACAAATAAGGGAACAGGACTGTATGATTTCCAAGGTCCCTGTGAACATCACATGGCGCACACACGCGCAGAGGAGAGACTAACACAGAGGGGAGGGGGAGAAAAGACTTCTGTCAAAGTCACCTGCTTTTATGAACAATAATGATCCCTATTGCATCTTTTTGCTGCGGCTTCTAGGAAACTCAAAGGTAAAACCCAGACTCCATTTTATTCTGGGTTCTTGTTACAACTAGCTTTTCCTGACATTAAGTGGATATTAATCTCTTTTTTTAAAAAAAAGGCGTTCTAACTGCGTCATTTTATGAAATCTCATCATAAGATAATGTGAACTCTTTCTAGAGCACCATGTGCTTGCAATCCTCAACAGAACTGCAAATGCAGGTGCCATTTTGAGAGCCCCGATCTCCCAGGCAGAGCTGACGTGAGGCTTTCCTGTCCCATGCACAGCACTCCCTGCAGGCCGCCAGCCAGCACTCTCCACCAGCTCCCCACACCACCATACACCCCACTTTCTTCGTGTCCAAAGTTCACGCCCTCCTGCATTCCATGTAAGACACTGTCCATGATTTAAGCTCATCCAGTCAGCTGATGTCCCATCTGACCGACTGACATCAGCACGTCAGGGCTGGCCTCCTCTGTCCCTAGACAGTGAGCCCCCAGGAGGGAAAGCTGACACGGGAGTCAGGTCTCAGCAAGCAGTGCCCAGATTGGCCCTCTCACTGCCACCTGTTCACCCTCCACTCACACTGTAGAACAGGACTGAAACAATATTTTAGTTAATTCTGTGATGGCTTGCTTAACTTATAGCTAATAGCCAAAGTCCGATTTTGTATACAAGGCTTGCTTGCTTAATTTATAGCTAATAGCCAAAGTCCGCTTTTGTATACAAGGCCTGCTTGCTTAATTTATAGCTAATAGCCAAAGTCCGCTTTTGTATACAAGGCCTGCTTGCTTAACTTATAGCTAACAGCCAAAGTCCGCTTTTGTATACAAGGCTTGCTTGCTTAACGCTTGGTTGCGATAAAGAGCTAAAAAAAAATAAAAAAAAATATAAAAGACCTGTACTCCCGCTGCGCGGGGTCCCTGCCCATAGAAAGAGACCACTGCGTTGGTGCTCGGGGCTTGGACCCTAGTTCGAACTAGTCAATAAACTCCTTTGCCTTTTACAGCCTCAGTGACTCTGTCATTCTGTTCCCGGGGCCGAGGGAATCTGGCTCTAACAACACCCCTTCGCCCTCTATTCACACCCTCTTGCCCTCCATTTCTTCCCTCCTAGTCCCCTGGGGCTCCTCCCGAGGGTCCACACTGAGGGTCACTCCTCACCCCAGCGTCTGCTCCCCCCACTCCGCTGCTGTGTCTTGCCCGGACTCGGGCCACTGCGGAAACCCGGGCGGGTGGCAGAGCAGCCCAAGGTGCCGGTGCCGCACCTCCCGAGCGGGGCTGGGGGGACGCTGTCGGGCCAGGAGAGAGCGCTCGCTGCCCGTGGGGCCCCGGTCGGCTGTGCTGTTGGTGAGGACCGCAGCCAACCCACAGTGACCAGCGTGAGGAAGCCAAGAAAATAAACACCCTGTCCCCTCCTACGAGTACAGCCCCGGGCCAGACCCAACCGGAAGCCAAGGACGCCGAGTCTCCACGCGGTCCATAAAAATCAGCTCCCATAGCCCAGCGCGGGCGGAGAGTCAGTCTGGCTGGAAACAGCTGGCACGGTACCGCCCAGAGACGCCCTGGGGACGTCTTTCACATGCTGCAGAGCGCTTGGCCTCGACACAAATGGCCCCCGAGCCGTGGCCACTTAAAATGTGTGTGTCCACTCCTCATGCACATGAAGATACAATATCTTACGCATTTACTCCTTAGATAATGGACTGCTGGTAGATACCTCCCTACGGTCTTTGCAGGCCTGTCAACACAGCTAACTGTAGACACTTCTAGTAAGAAGCAGAAAAATAAGAATGGAAATTTTACATCTTCTGTCGTCCCGTGACAACAGGAGAAAGCCTAGAAAGAAGATAATTTTTGCAGACTCTTTTATAGCTATCTTGTACAGGGAGCAGCATATCTGAAGAAGAATCAGCTATGACTCTTAGTTGGATTAGGTTCTTTCTTTAAAGGTGGCTAGATTAGTTTTGGTTGCATCACAAACAACATATAACGAACCCCAGCGGCATAAAGCGGCAAGCGTGTGTTGCTCATGGGTCCTCTAAGAAGGCTCTTAGAGATGTGGGTCAGGTCACGCTGCTTGCATCCCAGGCTACGGGGCAGTGGCCAGGCTGAGCACGTCCTTCTGGAGGCAGAGGGACAAGGGGACACCTGCAGCTCATTGCCACGCTGCACCAGGTTCTGGCCTCAACACGCCCGACTTCCACGGGGCAGGAAACACTTTCCATGGACGTGGGGACAGAATAGTAGCAGGCCACTATCTTGTCGCCCTCCCTGTTCCTACATCTTATGACCCTGGAATTCATAGCAGTGGAAGCTACAGCCACAGAAAGGGTCAACGCACAGCTACCAAAGGCTCGGGATGTATAAATCCAAGCACAGGTTCTGCACACATGCCAAAGGCTCAGGCTTCATAAAGCCAGAAATAGGTTTAACATTCCTGTCCCGAAGGATCTGTTTTCATATATCTTGTTGATTTACAAAAACCAAATTGATGGACATTGTGAAACTGATGCACATTTTCTCCTGCTGCTCTGCACAGTGTCGGGGGGTAAGGGGGTTCATCTGGCTGTTGTGAGGTCCATTTTCGCCCCGGGTTTGATTCTGTATTTCTTCCTTTCCTTTACCCTCACTCAGGCTACCAATTCCTAAACATCAGCAGTTTCCACAGTACTTGGAAAGGCAGCAAGAACAGCCCGGGAGATTTGTAAAAGGAGAAGCTCGGGGAAGCAGGGCCCTTGAGTGAGGCACCGCGTCGGGCCTGGACGGGGAGCCTGAGCCCCGCAGGGCAGCCCCGCATTCCTTGTCTCCTGCGCCCTGCGCCTTCTCAGCGTAGGGAAAAGAGGGTTTGAAAGAACCTTCAAGGGCCCGTTGCGAAAAGCCTGGAGAACTGAGACCCCGGGGGCCGGCCTTGTGGGAGGGCCCAAATACCCATGACATGCCGCATTCTGTTCCTGCCCCCCGAATGACCCGGCATCTGCTAACCTGTGAACTTATTAGGCACGACAACGGCTTGTTCGGCTTTTCACATTACATTCTGCCACCCCAAGCATGAGATTTTAACATTCCTCTTGAGCCCTTGCTGAATCGGTTCTCAAGCTAAACGCTGATTCCACTCAGGTTTTTTTAGGCACCAAGAAAGGATCTTACTTTAAAACTCAGTCTGGTGGCTTTCTTTAAAATAGACTATTTATTATTAATACTTTGCTGTCCTCCGAATCCTGATTCTATTTTCCATATGATTTAGGAGGACCAACTGCCCCGGCTTCCCCAGGACTGAGGAGTTTCCGGTGTGCAAGATTTTTGTGCTGAAACTGGATGGTCCCAGGGCAATCGGGATAGTTGGTCACCCTAATGCCAGACAGCCCTATCCAACGTTTCTGCTTTAATGTAGCCACCAAGTCAGAGAGGAAAGAAAATACTCCCTGGCTAAAAATCCGGGAGTTTATTGAAGTCAATCCTACACCACCGAGCTCCCGCCTCCCCACCCCCATTAATCTTGCAAAACTCAATCTAATCTCTCCCTTGCTAATCGTGACTACCAAAGTCAATAGAACAGTTAACTTCAGGCTCCAGCAATGCCAGGAGAGATCCTGGTCTAAAGTCAAAGCTATAATCCAGATTTTAAGTTAACATCTCTCAGGGAGGAAATCTCCCATGGAAAAATACCATGGAAAAAGCCATGCCTTTGACCACACGGATACATTCATTATAGCGAGACCATAATTACAGCATTGCCCGTCAGGGTTTCCACTGTAAATGGGTCTGACTCTCGGTGGAACACAATTCTTTCCAGCTGGAGTAAACCGCGGACAGGTTTTCAGCCCATTGGGGATTTTTTTCTGATTTGGTTACAAATTGGCAAAGCTGGGGGTGGGGGGAGGGAAAGGAAGAGGGGAAGATGAGACTGGGAACAAAATAAACAGTAGGGATTTCTGTTCTTGGTGTGTCCTTTAAGCTGAGACTAAGAGGACACAAACAAACAAACAAACAAAACAAACCACCAAGGCTCACTAAAGGATATCATTCAGGCCCTAAAATTTGGGATTGAAAGGTGACACTTGCCCTTTAACTTACCTTAAAATATGGAGCATTAGATAAAAGACAGGGGGCTTACTTTTCTTTTTCTTCTTCTTCTACCTGAAGTTTGGCCAAACCCTGGAGAAAGGAGCTTTGGGCTCACGGCGCCTTTGTGGGAAAAGCACAGTGGGCCGTGAGACCCGGGTCCTCTTCCCAGCTCTTTTTCTAGCTCATTCTGTGACCACAGATAACTTACTTAATCTCTGGGAGCCTCAGGTTCCTCTTCTGTAAAACGGGGACCCCACTCGCCGGTCTGGGGGGCTGCGGACTCCTTACGCGTGTCCACCGTGGATGTGAACCGTCTCACCCGGGCGGTTGGGCCCTTCCTTTTGTTTCTTTTCCGGTTCCTGGGCCGAGCCTCCCAGCTGCCCTCCAGAGAGGGTCGAATCAGGGAGTCGCCCTGCTCGGCCAGGGGTCTGCTGCTGCCTGGGACTCGGGACGAAGGGGACGCCTGCGCCCCTGTCCTGCCTCCTCCGGGTCCCCCCACGGCAGATGCTCGGGGCGTCCCGCGGGGGCCCAGCGCGCTTACGCTGGTGGTTTGCAGTGAGTGCTCCAAAGCCACAGAGTCACTGAAGGACATCTTGCCCTCGTCTGGCGACCTCGACCTCGACCTCGTACCACACAAAGGCACAGAGGCTTCCTCCTCGGAGCCCGGGGGATTGGGACACAGGCCCCTTGCCCGGACTTAGAGACTCACAGGTGATCACCATTAGGACTGATGACAAAATGGCCCTTAGGAAGCAGCTAACGCAGCTCCTACTCAAACAGAGCAGGAATTCCAAAAAATGCCAGGCCCCTGTCTTCCCCTCTTACTCGAAGAACTTCTAGGAACAGTGGCGAAAAGGCGACCGATTCTAGTTACTGATTTTTTGTTCGGTTGTTTTAAATGACAGCCACTGCACAGTGAATGACAAAGGCTTCTTAATCAGACCCAACTTTACATTCTAAACGTCCTGAGAATTTGGAGGTGTGTGTGTGTGTGTGTGTGTGTGTGTGTGTGTGTGTGTTCCCCCAGGAAGTAATCTGATAAATGAGGAGTTAGGAGACAAAGGCCCAAGGTGAATTTTGTAAGGTTATAAAACCGTTCAGGAGTTTCAGTCATTTACTTTCGTCAACTGTCAGGGAAAAGCTCGATCTGGCTTGGTTTTGACTTAGGTTTGAAATAAATGTCCGAGTGCCTTCTCCCTTTTAACCTCTGGTAATGCGGAGCCACGGTTCCGAGCTGGGAAGGGCGCAGGTGATGAGTCGAGCCGTTGCTTTAAGGGCCAAAGCTGCTGCGACCTGCGGCTCCCAGCCGGGCGGAGCGAGGGACCCGCCGGCGACACTCGGAGCCACCCGAGCTGGAAGCGCAGCTGCCCGCCGGGCACCAGGTGGCGCTCGCGCGCTGCCGCGGCTCCTGCGCTCGCCCCGGCTCTGTGTCCGGCCTTAGCCGTGAACTTGGGGGCTTGATTTTCAACCGGTAGTTTTCGGTCCAACACACAGACGCCCCGTGGCGCGCACCACGGGACTTGTGAAAGGCTCAGCACGTGCAGGACGTTTTGCATTGTCCCAGCACGCGGCCCGCCTGCCTGGAGTGGTGCGATTGAGGGTTCACGAAGACACTCAGGTGTTCAAATGCGGTTATCATCTTCCCTGAAAAGCAGTGTGACGGCTGTCCCTTTTCAACAGCAAGTTCCCTTAAAGGTGAAGTCAGCACTGACGAACATCCAGGAAGCTGAGCTTGCCCGGCCGTGGGACTGTCATGCACAGTTCCTCGTGGGGTCCAGTCAGCTGATGGTGACTATGGGGACCCATCGCTTTTGTCATCAAGATGCAAGAGGTCGGCCGGGTGCGGTGGCTCACGCCTGTAATCCGAGCACTTGGGAGGCCGAGGCGGGTGGATTGTTTCAGTTCAGGGGTTCGAAACCAGCCTGAGCAAGAGCAAGACCCCGTCTCTACTAAAAATAGAAAGAAATTATCTGGACAGCTAAAAATATATATAGAAAAAATTAGCCAGGCATGGTGGCGCATGCCTGTAGTCCCAGCTACTCGGGAGGCTGAGGCAGGAGGATCGCTTGAGCCCAGGAGTCTGAGGTTGCTGTGAGCTAGGCTGATGCCACGGCACTCACTCTAGCCAGGGCAAAAGAGTGAGACTCTGTCTCAAAAAAAAAAAAGAAAGAAAGAAAAAGAAACAAGAGGTCATCTTCTGCATCTCTTCAGGGACAGAGAATTCCGGAATGGGCCGCCAGGGCTGTGCTGTCCCACGTTCAGCTCTCGATTCCACAGACCTGGAATGAACTTCCAGTTCTGTGAGGGGGAAAGTGTGCTCCTCTCAGACAGTGGGATGTTACGAAGCACTAAAAAGTGAGCTCTCGAGCCACGAAAAGACAAGGAAGAAATTTAAATGCAAGCGAAGGAAGCCAGTCTGAAAAGGCTATGTACTGTGTGATTCCAACTATAGGACATTCTGGAAAAGGTAGAACTATGGAGACAGCGAAGGGTCAGTGGCTTCCAGGGGTCGGAGGGAGGGAGGGATGAAGGGGTCGGAGGGAGGGAGGGATGAAGGGGCAGAGCACAGAGGACTTTTAGGGCAGTGGGACGATTCCCTGTGACCCTGTAACCGTAGATACAGGTACAGGTAGATACATGTGCCCAAACCCACAGACTGTGCAGCACCCAGAGTGACCCCTAATGTCAACTGTGGGTAATGACACGTCAATGCAGGTTCATCTATTGATCGGTTGTAACAAACGCACCTCTCTGGTGGGGGATATTGGTGATGGGGGAGGCTGGGGGTGGGGGCTGGGGGTATATCGGAGATCTCTGTACCTTTCTCTCAATTTTGCTGTAAACCTAACACTGCTTTAAAAATTAAAATCGATTAAAGTTTTTTTTTTTAAGTATGCTTTCTCAGCTGTAGGCCAAAGTACATTCTCATCGAGTGAAATGCCAGGTTGAGCCCCCGTGAGCCAAGGCTGCACCCGGTGCCAGAAATGCCAAGTTCAGTTCTCGCCCATCAGGGCCCAGAGGCAGAAGGTTGCGCAGAACCCCGAGATTCCCCTTGCCCGTGGGCTGTCGCGAGGATCCGAGAGGCCGGCTGTGAATCCACAACGCAGCGTCTAACCCGCGACAGGTGCGCTGCACGTGTTAGCTCCAGACCCGTGGGCTGGTTTGCAGAGGATCCAGCACACATGGGGTCAAAACGAGAAAGGCTCTGGGGTATTCACGCCACTCTCCTTGGGGGGCATCTCCGTCAAAGTCTCATCCTGTGGCTGTGTGCAGCAGAGTTGGAGAGATCAATTTCCTGCTCTGTCCCTGGCGAGGTCCCTGGCGAGGTGTGTGACTTAGGCAAGTCACTTTACCTTCCAGTATAAAGTTTCCCTCTCTCGGAAACGGAGCTGGAAATAACGGCCGTGTCATGGCATCACGTGCAGGATCAAGTGAGGTAAAATCCGTCAAGCTCATAGCCCAGTGTCTGGCCCAGATGAAAAGCACAACATGAGTGAACATATTTTTCCAGGCACGTGGGGAGGTGAGTGAGCCGTGAATCCGCTATCTCCGTGACTACATATCGATACACATCTTTTCTCCAGGACGTCTGAAATCCCTCAAAAGCGCTGGCAAGACCCAGCTGGCAGCCCTTTTCTGCCCTGTCCTCCCCAGGAGATGCCTGACCCAGACAGGGACAGGGACAGGGACAAAACTATACTTCCCTTCTGCCACTTCCTGGACTCCCAATCAGCCAATCAACCACTTGGGCAGGAATGCTCACACTCGGGTAGAGCAAATGTGAAACTCCCATGAGATCCCTTGGGGGTCAAAGGTAAACAAAAGGACCTTAGAACTTCCCTTAGAAAAATAGAAGGTTCCAGTTTTTTTCTGGTTCAGAGAGTTCCTGACGTGTTTCTTCTTGTTTTCCTTCATACTTGGGGACAGCAGCAATGACACATGGCCTCCCCGCAATTGTGGGGCGCTATCCAGTGGGCCATGATATATTTACTGAGAAATTTTTAATAAATAAACCACAGCGTTGAACCCATGTGCCCTTATAAACCAGCCAGTTCTCATGGGGAGAGTTCAGGAGTTTTTATGGAGCAATACTTTGTTCTCATGAGAATTTTATTAGAAATCAGAGACTTGAAATGCATCAAGCAGGAAATTTATGAGGTTACATGGGAACCGTCCTTCCATTTTGTCATTCTGGGTTAATTTACTTCTCCATAGTATGTTGATTTGCTTTGTAAATTGTAGTCGTGAACACTGTTCTGAATTTCTCAGCAAATTCAAGCCAGATCATTACTGATTTCATGAACTTTTCACTTTTCCCCTTTATCCTTAAAATAAGATAGATAATTATTGATAGCCTATAGAAGAAAGTCCCCAGATGTATGGGAAACACAGGTTACTAGTCAACAGTGTGGCCAAGCAGGCCTTTCCTAACATCAAAAAATAAACAAGTGGCTTAGTGGAAAACATTTTTATAGCCACCGACAATTCTTTATGTCTCTAACTTTTCTACTTAATAGTTTCTCCAAATATTTTTTTTACATTGTGTTTTGCAAAGTACCCAGTTTAAATTTTACTCACCAAAAAAACCTGTTGTTTATCATCATGTAATCCAACTTGGAAAACAGCCCAAACCCAGAATGCATGTTTATGCCGCTGGAGGGGAGAGGAAGCGCTCTGAACAAGCCTTTCTCTGGGCCCGCGCCAGCACGTCATTAGCTGCCCGTGTTAATGGCGTGAGGAAAGACGCCAGGCCCGGGCGGCCTTGGCCGGCGTCGAGAAAGCGAGTGAGCCACACAGGAACCGGCCTCCCGATAACCAGGTGACCCCGTTGCCGACATTCGAGCTTGATTCCTGGGTAAAGTCCCCAAATTCAGTGTTTTCTTAATCTCTAAATTTAATTCTTACGTTGTTCACTGTGTATTTTTCCAGCCGAATATTGGCTTTGGGGGTTCAGGTTTGCTGAGCTGCCACTGTGGCCTGGCTGGATAGTTTTAACCTTTTCTACTCATTGTCCAAAAGCTCCTAAGCATCTATTTTAGGAAACCTGTTTGCAGCTAAACAACGCACAGGGCTTCCTCCTTGCCAGCTTCACATTCCTGGCTACGGGAGGACCATACTGGCTGTCCTGCCCAAGCTCAGTGATTCTTCGGACTAATGGAACTTGGTCATTCTTTCAAAGTGAAAACTGAATAATCATTGTCACCATCAACTCATCTTTTCTGAGAGTTTCATAGGTGCCAGGCTCTGCGCTACTTTTAGTATTAGCACATTCACCATTCAAGACGACGCTGTAAAGCAGGTTCTCCCCGTTTCACAGAGGAGAAGCGTGAGGCCCAGAGAGGTTAGGCAGCCTCTCTGTGACCACACAGCGGGGTAGCAACTGCCCCACTCTGACGGGGCTGTTGACAATGGGGGAGGCAGGGGGGTTATGGAAGATCTCTGGACCTTCCTCTCAATTTTGATGTGAGCCTCAAACTACTATTTTTAAAGGTCTGTTAAAAAAAAAAAAAAAAACCCTAGAAAAATGAAAAAAGATGCCCTGGACTTAGAAAACATCTACCCCAGCGCCTCTGGAGCACAGCACGTTAGGACAGGATTGCACCAACTTCACAGGCAAGAAAACTACTCAAAAGGACGAATCCTACTCATCGGTGTGGAGCACACATCCCGCCCAGGGCGGGGAAAGTGTGGGTAACAAGGTGGGGAACAGCAAGGAAGGCTTCCTGGGGGAGGAGGCGCCACAGCAGGACTTGAAGGCCTGAGGGCGAGTGCCTGGATCCAGGCAGGACGAGGAGGTGGTACCAGGCACCCACGAGGGCTCTCACCCGGCTTGCAGTCTTCGCCCTGGGATTCTGCCTCTAGATCCGCCCCTCGCTGGCCTCTTGTCCCTGAGAATTGTTAGCAAGTGGGTTCTCCTCCACCTCAAGGCAAGCTGTGTTTGGCGACAGGCCAAGGAAAATACCCACCAAACACAAACCAACCCACAGAACATGCCCAGAAAAACACCACAGGAAACGCTCTGCCCCTCACAGGCGCCCACCGGAGCAGCCTCCCCCGGCGAGGCCCCGAGTCCCCAGGGACACACTTTGCTGTGCTACGGCAGTGCCAGTCCAAGGGTTCAGCCTCTGCTGGACACGACGGCAGGTCTGGCCACCCCCTCCAGCCTCGAGCGGGGACATTCCAGCCACCACACACAGGGAAAAGTCTTCCAGCCCTGGGAACAACCTCGGTCCCCCGGGGCGAGCTCCAGAGGCAGGAAGGCGTGGGCAGCCCAGGAACGGGGACACCACAGCGTCCTCAGAGGAAAATTCGAGTCCAGGAGACTGTGACTTAGCTCAAGCCTCCCTGGTGTCCAGATGCCAGCGGGGCGGGTGGCTCTGGGCCCCAGAGGGGACGGGAGGCGAAGGGAATACACTCACCCCGGGTGGACTCACCGCCGGCCAGTCCCAGGGGCCCGGCCACAGCCTGAGCCGGGCAGGTGTCCTCCGAGCCTGGTGGCCCTAACCCACTTGCCACTGTGTGACGGATGTTTGTGTCTCCCCTGAATTCACCTGTTGACTTCCTCCCCCCGGTGTGATGGTACCAGGAGGTGGGGCCTTGGAGGGCGACTAGGTCTTGAGGGTGGAGCCCTCAGGGTGGGATGAAAGAGGAGAGAGCTGGTGCCATGTGCGGACACAGGGAAGAGGCGGCATCTAAGGTCCAGGAACCGACTCCTCACCACACACTGGCTCTTCTGGTGCCCTGGTCTTGGATTTCAGCCTCCAGAACCGAGAGAAAGAAATTTCTGTTGCTTACAAGCCACGGAGTCCATGGTCCTTTGTTATGCCAGCCCAAGGGGACGGACACCCACTGTCCCCTGCTTTGAACCAGTTGCCCTCTGTGGGGGTTGAGTGTTGACTGCCTCCCAGGGAGCATCCTTGCATTTTCTGAGACGGGAGTTGTGAAAACACGAAACACTGTGATTAGCCAGAGCCAAGGGATCAGAGGGGCTGAGCAATCGTCCACTTTCTTCAAGGAAAAGCAATGACTCAGGCTACGCCATCGTCCTCGGATGACCAGGATGTCCCAGACTGTGAAGACTCCCCTGGTCTCTGCCCTCCCTCATGGCCAGAGTCCAGCTAGACGGCCGAGTCCTCCCCGCTGCAAACCGACTATCTGCTCAGGTATCTTCCTGCTCCACAAGGAACCAGCGTTTGAGCACTTGCAGCGTGAGCTACAACTCTGCACAAACGTGAGCTCCTGGAGACCAGGGACCTCACCTGCCCTGTCCCACTGTGTCCCTGAGTCTGAGTGTGTTGTGCTGCTCTAACAGAATGCAGCAGACTGGGGAGTTTATTCCCCAGCATTCTGGAAGCTGGAAGCCCAAGACCAAGGCACCTGGTGGCCCAGTGTCTGGTGACGACTGTGTCCTCAGGCAGCGAAGCATGAAGGGCCGTAATCCCAGTCACGAGGAAGGAGCCCTCCCGGCCGCCCCCCCTCTGAACGGCCCCCACCTCCCAGCACTACCACACTGGGGAAACCTGCATTTTGGAGGAGACGCATTCAAACTGCAGCACCCCACACTAATTCCACTGCAGATGCACCCTCTCTGTCCTAAGTGGGGTTCTTGATGCTTTGGGGAGGTGCTTGAGTCATCGGCCGTAGTCCCTAAGGCATTCCCACAGCATGGGCCCCCAAGACGGTCCCCTGTGCTTTCACAGAAACCCCCACCGTGCTGGCAAGATGGTGAAACTCCCCTAACCCCTGCGCTTCCTCCCAGACGCATCCCTGCCTCTCGCTCCTGCCACCAGCCGCAGGGGTTCGGGTGGGCTCAGGACAGACACTGACCTCCTTTGCACACACAGCTCTCTTGGTCCCTCCCGGCTACCCCATCCCAGGGCCACCAAATGGCACTCCCAGCCGTGCCCCACACTGTGGGACAGGTAACCTCCTTGCCAGTCATTCACCAGCTCTTTTCCTATGTCTCTGACTCTCCTGTTCTGGCCAATTCCTCCCTGGACCCAAGAGGGTTCCCCCTGATCTCTGCCCTCTGCCCTCTGCCCTCTGACTCCTCAGCCCCCATGAGCGCTCCCTTGGCCGGTGCTCCAGCCCCTCACCCCACTGACTGCAGGGGGCTGACGGTCGCTCCCTCTCTCCCATGGCCTGGGCACCCACCCTGTGTGGCTCATGCTCCAGGCTCCGCCCTAGACTCTCCAAGCCAAGCTGGAGCCATGGTCCCTTCCATCTCAGAGCGACTCTGCAGCAACTAGGAAAGCAATGTGCACAGAAGGACTCACCGTTCCCCAAACAGTGGGGGAAAGAGGAGAGGCAGAAAGCATTTGTAAACGATTTCATATTCAATGATTCTTTTGTTACACACGAATATTTTCATAATTTCCCTTAAACAGTATCGAGTTCTCCTTCTAGAGGGCAGATTCCTCATGGAATTCTCAGGCATCCTTCGAAAGCAGGGTCCCACCCTACGGTGAGTTGCATAAGTATTTCGTTATATATTACAAGGCAGTAATAACAGAAATAAAGTGCACGATAAACGTAATTGCTTGAATCATCCTGAAACCATCCTCAGGAAACCAAATTTCCGTGGGAAAATTGTCTTCCATGAAAATGGTCCCTGGTGCCAAAAAGATTGGGGACTGCTGGGTTAAAAGACCTCCATTAGGGCCAGATACCAGATGCAGCAGGATCTACTTGACAATTAGGGTCCAGATTTTTTGCCCACCTGATCAGTATTCTTTTTTAAGTAAATTCTCTTTCAATAAGTCTTATTTCTGTCTGGATGTAGCACAACTACCAACTGCATACGACTCGAATATCCTGCCTGGAGGAGCTCGTCAAAGAAATCTTTTTCTTTCTTTCGTTCCCCACCTATCCCCAAGTTGGTCCATGTGCAAAAAGAGAAAAAGCAATGTTAGGTCGCGTTTACTACATCCTAACAAGACATAACAATAACTCCTTGTGCGATAACGTCTAATGATGTCATTCAAAATGCCATCTTTGTAATACTTAGCAAGTTTCAAGATACTTTCTCATCATGCTTTTGCCATTTCACAGAAAGATACTATTTTCATTTGAAAATGTACATAATATCTATGAATGCAGGGTGGAAGGCAAAAGGCATCACTGAGCAGCAACCTCCAGCAGGGACAGAGCAGGGTGGAGAGACGCCCTGGGCTGAGCCAGGCAGCCCAGCGGGTGGTGACCTGCCTCTGGCCATGTTCAACGTTAGCTTCTTCCCCGCTTTGGGTCACCAGTTGCTCAAGGGCAAAACCCACCCTCTCCCGATTGATCTCCCCTTCCCCGCACTCACCACACGGCAGGTGCTCGGGTTCCAGCCACCACCAGTTCTTACGGGGAGAGAAAGGCTCCCCTGTCTGGGTGGATTTTAGCTCCATCTTCCCCTCAGCCAGACACCTGCTGCAAAACACAGCTCGCCCAACTTCACGCAGCGCACCTGGCTGCGGCAACCTCAGCCAGGCAGCCTACGGGAAGACTAGAAGTAAAGGCTTGCTCAGTTCCCTCAAGGAATTTATACGTTCAGTCCTCTAACCAGCCGGTCTCACTCTCTGCAGGTAGGTAGTCACCCGCAGGGCTTAATTTTCCACCATGTCCCCTATTTGAAAGGCCTCCGTGGGGCCCGGGTTCTTTGCCAGATATTCATACTAATGGGCCTTTTGAGTCACAAAACCCAACCAAAAATTCCTCCTGGTGGAGGTCTGGGTGCCTGTGGAACACAGTGTGTTAGCCGGGACCCCGGGGGACCTCGGGAAGAATGACATCAGCTGGAAAAACTCTACAAGGAGCTGTCCCTGTGCCGAGTCAAACCGTTGGTGGGCGGCGAGGAGGCAATTGCCCTGGGCTGGATCGGGCACAGGAGGCAGGAGGTGCCGCAGCTGCAGGCGCTCTCACTGCTCCCGCCTCCTTCCCGGCATCGCAATGTGCATCCTGTCTTCCCCGCACGGGCCGGGCCGGGCTGTTAGGCGTCGTGTGGCTGCTCTCCTTGCACAGTGTTTGGGAAGTTCTCTTGATTTGTCCTGGCCTGGAAAATGGAAAATTGGAAGAGCAAAAACACATCACGTGGCCCCTGCTTTGTGCCTGGGGAGGTGTACAAGGAGAAACTTTGCACGGTCGAGGCGGGGGTGGCTATTGGCTTAGAGCCCACGGAGAGTTCGTGAATCTCCTTGGAGGAAGGGGAGAGCAGATTAGAACAATCAAAGCCTCTCAACCTCAATTATGAGTTGTTTTTTTTTTTTTGCAGGGGCCTAAATTATACAGGTGAGTACAACCCCCAACATCAAACCGTGGCTGTCATCGGTTGAGCCAGGCAGTGCACTAAGGATGTTACCCGCATCGTCTCAACCTGGTCCTCACGTTGTTCTTATTACCTCATTTGACAGGTAACAGAAGACCGAGAGGTTCTTCCAACATCCCAAGCTGGCAGTTGGCAGGACCAGGACTGGGACCGGCTCTGTCTGACCATTTGTTCTGGTTTCTTCCCCGTGGCCAAGGGCCTCGCTCACAGCCAGCAGGCAGCAGGGCAGGGAGCCAACCCTCCATCCAGGGGTGTGCTGGCATCGTGCAGCTGGCTCTTGGGCCGGGCGTGGGGAGCCCCGATTTGTAGCCTTTGCCAGTTACCACGGTGTAAATGCTCCCACCATGGCCGATTTCAAGCCACCAACGTGGCATCACTGACCAAGGAATGGGGAAGAAATTTTGGCTTTCAGCTCTCAAAAGCATGCCAGCTGCAGAGCACCCCTGCCTGAGACCCATCCAGTTGGGGTTTCTAGGTCATTTCTCCCACACGCCACTGACAAATGTGTCCGTTTACGTGACGTGGCTGAAGAGGAGTTGAGATAAAACCTGGGAAGTTATTTTAAAACAAGGACTTTGGCAGCACCAAGATTAGTAACACTGTGACTTTGTGGAAGGTCTTTGATCTCACTCGGCTTCTCCGTCCGATGTCATTTATTTAAAACAAGTGTGTGATGGACGGTAACAACTCCTGAGATAATCGAGTGAGACAACCTACACCACTTGCTTTATAGGACACTAAATAAGGGAACCGTTGAACAGTTCTACTGTTGCTTAAAGTCTAGTCTATCCTGGGCACGGTTCATGCAGGGATAAAAACCTGCTGAGGTCACTATTCTTAAAAAGTAACAGACACTCGAAGTTCCAGAGACTTTACCGGAAGCCTCTAGGAAACAGACTACTTCTCTTGTACCCTCAGTAACAATGTTGCCGGGCACTGACCTACTTTATCAAATAAATAGGAAGTGTTCCACAAACAGTACATTTACAAAGGTTCTAAAATGTGTTCTTCGGGTTTCCACAATCCCTGGCAATCTTGATATTACTCATATGTTAAACCTTTTTTATCCCATATACTCAGATTCAGCTAATAGATACATCTATTCATATTTTACATATATATGTAATATAAACACCAAGCATCGCACAAGAGAGCTTCATATACTTTGGTTTTATTCTTCCTTATAATCCTCTTAGTTCTTATCACCTCAGTTTACATGCAAATACATGGAGACTGAAAAAGAAGAACTTTCTCAAGATCACACAGGTTGTAAACAGGATTTAAAACCAGATGCTCCGATTCTGAATCTCCAAACCACGCTGCCTGTGCAAAGGCTAATTTCTGTGCATTCCCTGAGCCATAAGATTAATGACACTAATGAGCGGGCTCCGCGATGAGCTTGCAGTGGCAGGACTGGGAACACTCCAGCTATGCCAGGTTGACGTCCGTGTTCTCAGTAGGGTCAAAGTCTTGTGGTGACTGGGCTCCTGGGCCATGAACTAGGAAATGCACCTGCCGGTCATCAGCTGTGCAGCATCCCACAGCCCTGGTTCCCTCGCTGTCGGGGTTTTTCCGTGTGGGCTGGAAGCAGTCACGCCAACACGGGGCTCCGAGGCCAGCAGGAGCCGTCCTCACAGCATTGCGTCACGGATGGAAAATCAGCCTGCATCATTCTGTCCAGTCCCGGGAAGCAACGCCATTCCACCCTGTCCCTAGAGAGCCCTGCCCATCGAGTGACGGCCAGCAGTTGTAAATTTCCGTTTGTTCATTGGCTTCCTTACGTTTGGGAAGATTTCCTTTTGAATGGAAAACTGAGCCCAAAACAGAGAACAATAAAACAGTTCTTGCTTTTGGCCTAAAGATGATAGTTTCTCATCCACAGAAAAATCTACCTGCTCAGTATCTCTCCTTTGATCTCCTCAGACTCTTTGAATGAGTTATGTTGTCTTCAGATAATGATGGCAACCTTTGTCACGCACACTGTGTCCCAGGCATGACGCACCTTTCGCTGGTTCTCCAACAACTCACGAGGAAGCGGCTGTCAGGTTTCCCCCAGGGCTCAGAGAGACTCGCCAGCAGCGGCAGGACTCCAGGCTCCACTGCAGATGAGTCTGGCTCCAGAGACAGCTCACATGGCCCCAGGACTCTCCTGTCCCCTGCCAGCCTTGTTCCACCCAGACATGAATGCACTTCAACGGTAAGCCCAAGGATCGCGATCTATCATGTATAGTTCACACGTGGGACCATGTGCCCATGTGCAGACATGTGGATCCCTCATCAGGTTTCATAACATTCCGCAATGTGCTGCTTCCCGAGATTGTCTCCAGATCTTGCCGTGTGGGTTCAGGGGCATTATTTCTCGTTCTGTGAAAGCAAAGCAATGACTAGAAGAGGCATCATCGTGGGATGTTTCCTCCACATCTCGTGGCTTCTGAAATCCCCATACACCACAGGACTCCAAGGCCAGGGACCTGTGATCCCCTCTCTCGGCAGCTCCTGGAACCTGTCCCCCTGCTTTGTATTTGCAGCGAGACTCTGTCCTCTGGTGCCCAAAGAGAAAGCAGAAATATCTGTTTTTGCAGAGTGAAAACCAACCCCTCCGCCTCCTGTCAGCTTGACCTAAGCTGGTTGCCGCTGGGATATTCCTTTGAGAAAAGAAAGCCCTAAACCGTCCAAAAGGCAGTCATTGTATTTTAACTGGAAGAGCTGGCCCGGAATGACAGGCGTGCGAGTCATGGCGGTGTCTGGGCTGGCAGTGACGTGAGGTCAGGGACAGGCAGCATGGCCCCTAATGCCCTCAGTCACCCTTCAGAGCCATTTCCCTCCCCAGAGGGCTCGTCCCGACATCCAGCCGCCACCTGTGTCAGAACCACCTGGAAAGTATAGAAAGGCAAGTTTCTGGGCTCCCCCCAGATGACCTGACTCAGTCTCAGGAGGATGGACCTGGGAGACTAGGGACAGGCTAGTCCCGTCTTCTGCCCCTGCCGGCTGAGGCGTCTGGGATAGTATCAGCTGTGCCCCGAACACACAGCAAAGCCGGTGGGAAAAGCAGGTTCTGTCCAGTAGGCAGGAAAGGAACCAGGGAGAAGGGGAAGGACACAAGTCACCCTTGAGTCAAAGCAGGACGCCCCAGTCACAGCTTCTCTTTCATGGTAGGCCCAGGGGAGGGCTGAAGACCTTCGGCCGAGGGGCCTGGCTGCTTGGCAGCTGCAGGGTCTTCCCCACACATGGGATGCCAACCGCTCACACTGTCTGTTGTTCTTTTGTATTTCTATTTTTTTTTTTTTAGACGGGGTCTTGCTCTGCTGCCCTGGCTGGAATGCAGTGGCATGATCATAGCTCATTGCAGCCTCCAACTCCTGGCCTCAAGCGATCCTCCCACCTCGGCCTCCCAGAGTGCTGGGATTACAGGCGTGAGCCACTGACCCCGTCCTGTTCTTTTGATGTTTGTATTTAAACTCGTTGGATTAACAACTTGGACTGGTACCTCGTTGTTCAAAACCTGAGCTGGCCGCTCTCTGCTCACCACTAGATGGTGCCACGTCCCTGGCCTGTGAGCTCCCCCCACTGAAAGGGGTGCCCCACTTTCACCGGGAGGCAGTTTAGAGGAAAGATGCTGGAAGGGAAGTCAAATCTAGAAGAGAATTTCAAAAGGAACAAGGAAAAAAGGGCCAAATATAAGTGTACTAAATCTGGAAGCTAGCCTAGGAAAAAGTAGGATGCCAAAATAATTAGTGGGTCACAGAAGCTGGGATGTTTTCGGTGAGAGCCATGACCAGCGCAGCGGCCCCCAAAAGGCGACAAGTGTGCACGAGACCCAGGGCCCCAGCCCGAGCCGAGAGCCCGGGAAGCGGCCCCCACTCGGCCCACAGCGGGGCAGGGTGGGCCACCCGCGCCCTGGGCCCCTCTCCAGGCTGAGTCGCTTTCAGTCCAAGAGCTCCGATGGGAGGCCAGGCTGGTTTCTGTTTCCCTATCAGTGTGGCCGTCGCTGCTCCAGCCCCGCAGGAAGCTGGAGCTGTTCACGCCCTCTGGGTCCGAGGAGGGGCCTGTTCCCGCCGGGCAGGTCCAGAGACAGCAGCCGGGCTCCAGCTCCGGGCGTGTACGAGGCTGGCTGTAAACCCTTTAGTGCCACAGGTCCTTTGGTGGGCAGAAAAGTGGCACCTTTTCAACTCGTCCTGTGGAAAGTGTCTTTCAGGGCATGTGGCGGTGACTGGTGACCCAGCGGGCTGAGGGAGCCGGCTCAGAGCTGGCTGTGACTCCCCATCTCTGGGGCCAGTGCCCGCAGGACACCCGCGGCCGGTGCCAACGGGAAGGCCCGGGAAGAAGGCAGGGCAGTAACGTGCCAGCTTCCCCGACACTTATTTGGTCACCTTTGAGACTGGTCTTCTTACCAAATAAAGATAGATGCTTCCCCTCACCCCCTGAAATACTGGGGTGAGAAGCTTTACCTATTGTTTGGGGTTTTTTTTTCCTGCCTCTGAAGTGAAATGAACTGAAACAATAATGCCCTGAGTTTCAACAAGGTAACCTCGGTGGCTTCAAGCCCGGCCGCGGCCCGCTGCGTCCTGGCAGCTCATTCATTCAGCTCGCGCTAAGGAAACGCGTCCCGGAGCCCCGCTCTGGCCAGGTGCAGAGACCGGCAGCCCCTCCCCTGGAAACCCCCGGCTAGCGGGGACAGGTCACCTGTGGCTGCGGTAACAAAATACCACGCTCGGCAGCTTCAACGAGACGCATTTGCTTCTCGCAGTCCTGGAGGCTGGAAGCTCAACGTCAAGGTGGGGCAGAGCTGCTTCCTGTGCTGTCCACTCACGAGACACGGAGAGAAAGTTCTGGAGTCTCCTCCCCGCTCCTGAGGACGCTTAGGAATAATGCCACCACGGGGTCCCCTCCTCACGACCTCATCTAAACCTAATCCCCTCCCAAAGGACTCACCTCCAAGTACGATCCCATTGGGGGCGAGGGCTGCAACCTATGAATGTGGAGGGGACACAAACAGTGCATAGCACGCCGGTCACTGGCTTTCACAAGGAGTGACAGCTTTAAGGAGGGGCTGATCAGCTCAGCTTATGGAGACAGAGCAGCCTTTGGGGGGACAAACCCTTGAGTTGGGTTTTGAGAGATGAGCAGGAGTTTGCCAAGGGAGACGTGCTCTACAGGCCGGGGGAAGGACCTGGCGGCATCAATCCTTCCCAGTTGTTCAGAGGGCAAAACAATTGACAGGTGCATCTAATAAATCACTATTCAGAAAGCGTTTAACTCACGGGCGTCCCTCGGAGAACGGCGTGCAGCGTCTCCAAGGCCATCGTTCTGCCGTAAAGGACTTCACGCTCCCTGCGCTCCCCTGGGCTGCTGCAACGAATGCCGCGGACTGCTCGGCTCGGAAACCAGAAATCTGTTTCCTCGCAGTTCTGGAGGCTCCGCCCGAGGCTCCGTCCCCAGCTTGTGCACGGCCGCCTCTCCCGAGTCCGCGCCCTGCTCTCCTCTGCTCCTAAGGACACCCATATGGCCTCATTTTACCCAAATTACCTCTCTAAAGGCCCCATCTGCAAATACAGTCACATTCTGAGGGACTGCGGGTTCAGGCTTCAACATAAGAATTTAGTGGGGACACAATTCATCTCAACAGTTTTCATGATTTCAGAACCACGTGCAAGCACCTGGCAGGAGGGAGTGTTGGGGCGTTTGTTGGCTCAACAAAGGGTCTTTCTGTTTCGATGCGCGGAAAGAGGGCTGACTTGTCACGGAGATGTAGGGACAGCAGGCGGGTCTGGGCAGCCTAGTGCTGCGGAGGGGACCGGCAGGGACAGCTCCTTTGGGGCCTGCCCAGCCGCTCCTGGGCCGCCTCCAGCGCCCGCGAGGAACGGGCCCCCGAAGACACCGCTCAGCGCCTTCTCAGACACCCCCTAATTCCACGAGCAAGCCAGGCTCGTTGAAGTGGGGACCAGGAGGTTCACGCCCCAAGTGGGGTGAGCCCGCATCTAATCACGGCTCACCCCAAATCTGCGCTTTGCCTCTGGCACCACCTGCGGCGAATGACAGCTGAGCCGACCTCTCGCCCCGCCGGGCGAGGCTGCTGCAGAGGAGCAGAGAGAAGCCCAGAAACACGGGGGGGGGAGGGGGGGGGAGGACGCGGGCCTCGCAGCCTGTCCTTGCTGGGTCTCAGGAGCTTGTCCGAGCCACGGATCCCCCGAAGGAAGATGCTTTGTAAACGCAAGGAACGCTCAGAAGCAGGGTGGGCAGCAGCGAGAGAATCGGCTCTTTGTGGGGCCCAAGTCCTAGTCTCTTCCCGCTGGGCTGTCGCAGGTGCGGTGCACCGGGTAGGTCGAGACAGGCTTGAAGTCGCATTTGGTGTGAAAACTTAGGAAACCGCTGATCCCGTCTATTAGCTGCGCCTTCTCTCCTGTGTTTATGGTTCCAAATTAAATACCAGTAGCTTCTCTTACCCTTTATGCCTTTAGGCTGTCCTTGGAATCAAGTCTCTAAGCTGGCTTCAACTTCTAGAAATAGAGAAAGGAGAGAGATGAAAACAAAGATATTAGCACACAAGGACAGGGAGACACATTGTTTGGGATTGATTCTTTTTGCATACTTTCATTTCACAATGTCTAGTTTGCATTTGTCACACACCACATTAGAACAACATACTAGAAACCTAAAACAAACAAAAAAAAATTAGCTCTCATATAAAGCAGAACCCACTTACGCAGTGGTCCCCAACCTTTTTAGCACCAGGGACCAGTATGATGGAAGTTGTTAGTATTCTAACAGTATTAGACCATTTGAAAGAAATCAGCAAGATAAAGAAGCTGGGTTCCTCATGAATTAAACGAGCGTCAGAAGGAAAATCGTCTCAAAGCTTAACTTTGCTGTCACAACACAAAGGTGAACCATTTCTAGACCATACTGTTACATGTGATGAAAAATGTATTCTTTTTGACAATTGCAAGCATTCAGCACAATGGTAGGATAAAGATGAAGTGCTGAAACAGTCCAAAACCGAATATTCAACAAAAAAAGCTACTGGTGTCTGGTGGTCCAGCACTGGTATTATCCACTACAGCTTCACGAAACCTGGTCAATAAATTACAGCTGATGTCTACTGCACCCAACTGGACAAAATGATGAGGATGCTTGCAGTTAAACAACCGAGATCCGTCATTAGAGACAGGCCAATCCTCTTGCAAGACAACACTCGACCACATGTCACAAACAACGCTGCTCAAACTACAGAGGCTGGACTTGGAAACTCTCTGTCATCCACCATATTCACCAGACCTTATACCAACTGACTACCACTTCTTTCAGGCTTTGGACCACTTCTTGCAAGGAAAAATATTCAATTCTCAACAAGCTGTGGAAAATACCTTTGAAGATTTCATTGCCACTTGCTCTCCAGGTGTCTTTGCTGCTGGCATAAACAAGCTACCACTAAGATGGCAAAACTGTGTTGACAGTTTAGGTGCATACTTCAATTGCACTGCTTCTTGTTCGAGATATGATAAACTGCACTTCTGATTCGAAATCAGACATTTCATATTTAATGACCTAATAAATGGTAACAATATTTCAAGTTAGCTATCCTTTAAAAGTGTATGTTTGTTCATAATAAAAACTGGCCCCAAAGGGAGAAAAATCGTGCTTATAAAGGTATGTAACACTACAAGGCATGTGGAATATCTATCTGCCAAGAAATTTTTTTACTCAATCTTCAATCTAAATGCTTCAAACACAAATTATTAAGGTTAAAGTTTTTTCATTATACACTTGCAATTGTACACAAAATACTTCGATAAGTATTTCTGTCTTCTCAAATGTGGGTCTGGTATATATCTGGGAGTTACTTTGTGCCTATACTTGATGGACAAATTTTATATTAACATATACGAGGGCAGTCCAGAGGTCTCCAACCATGTAATGCCATTCTCTTAACAATGGCTGGATACTTTCCGACAGCCCTCATACATTACTGTATTTCCTCTTTTTTATGGTCAATCTAGTTAGACCACTTGACACAGACTTTAGAAAATATAATTATAAACCATGTAATACTACAGAGGAAAAAAATCAAGCTTAGGTAACTTGTGTAAAGGAAAATTGTTGATGCTCTAAATGAAAAAAAAATCACATAGAAATGAAACATGAAACTAGTATGTATAAAAATTAGCCAGATTGGCACTTTTACTCACCAATCTAATTTTAGGCATACGATATGTTTCACTGAGATTGCTAAATAATTACAGAATTGCCAAGCAATTAATACTTGCCATGCATCTTGTAAATTTTAGATGAGTTTATATAACCAAAATGATACACTGCTTCACAATTTTATTTTAATGTATTTTTAAAAACTTTGCTCAATATTAAAAATATTATGGTTTTATAAATTCAGAATGCAGGGCCAGTCATTAAGCCTATTTTATGTAATTGGAGATTGCTGGTGAATTTTTGGATCAAAAAATGTTAAGCAGCACAGACATTAGAGACAGTGAAAGGTTTTATTGTTTTTTTGTTTTTACTTTCACCCAAACACACCCTTTCTGAAAAACATAAAAGCATGCACATTGATGGCATTCTTATAAAGAGAAACTAATAACTAAGCCATAAATCAACAATACAAACAAAAGTTTAAGTGATAGGTGAAAAGATTTACAAGTAGGCACAGGTCTTTTAATTTTAGAAAAAAATAATTCAAGTCAATATCAATACATGTTAAGGAGAAGCTTCTGATTTTCCAAACATTTTGATACACAACTTTTTTCCACTATCATATTTTATAGACCTTTTGAGAGAATATAAGTTCTAAGAAACATGACATTCAAGTGATCTTACTTTGCCTTGTTAAAATGAGTTATAATCCACATAATTCCAATGGTATTGCCTCTTAAAATTTAAATTTGGAGCATATCTATGATACTCAAAGTAAGTTCCACAATTTCCATTTATTTTGACCTGGTTAGAAATAAATTCTAAATTTAGTATTGTTAAAAAAAAGTATTTAACAAAAACATGGGATTGATCTAAATTTTACTTTACAGGTAAGAGAAAATTACAATTCGGCATGAGGACACTTTGCCTAAGTTTTACGCATGCCCCCATTTATAATTAGGCCAACTGTATCCTGAATGTGTATGAATGTGTGTATACATAGATCATACACACTGACATACACAAACCGACACACACCACACAACTCTTCAAAGATGTTGCCTGAAATGGCTTATTCTCTGGTTTCAAAGAAGCAGCGTAACAGTCAGACAAAATTTCCCTTAATTTTTTTTTTCATTTTGTTTATCATGATTCCATCCAGTGGTGTGTTTGTTTCATCTGGTCACTGATTGAATTTTGCAACAAAAATCCACTAGCAATAAGCATAAATGTTAATTAAAGGACCAGTAGGCAATCAAGTTTAAATTATAACATAAAAATAGAGCTGACCACACTTTAAAAATGTTTCCTTCCACGGGATATATTGTTCCGTGACTGAAAATTGTGGGATTTGGTTCCTGGAACATAGAACATAGCTCTTGTTCCGAGGTGATATTCCATTAAAACTAATGGGAAAGAAACAAATTCACTCAGCCTGATGAATTGAGTCTGTATTTCACTGGCTTGAGAAGGTAAAGTTCTTGACATAGACAGATGCAAAATGCCCCTGCAGCAGCTGGTGAAGCTCACTCACAAGGGCTTAAAGAGTTCAGCTGTGAAGCAGGGTGACGCCGGCTGGCTCTTCTTCCCTGCGAGTCTGTGTGCAGCCGCTGAGCAGCACCGCTGGCGGGAATCCGAAGGAAAAGGAGTAGAACACAGTGGAAGTCTACCTTGGTGACACACAAGTGACTTTTGAATTAAATATTTTGCTAAATCAAAAAGAAGTAGGTGAAAGGCACATGCTAGTAAATCTAGTTGGCTCCCATCACCTCAAAAATCTGTGAACTCAGGGTCCAACAAAAGGTTCACACTGATTTCTTTGAGAGATATCTATAAAAAAGGAAACGATGTTTTCAAGCACTTATGGCACAGATGTTGGGAAGTACTTAGCATAGCTTAAATCTTCAAAAAGCTAGGCAATTTCTGCTACAATGAATCAGTCACAATTTTAAATTAAACTTCTCATATTTTATACATTATTCTTTTGTGTAGAGTACAGGGTGTGCAAATTGAGCAATTTCAATAAATATTAGAAATGTTAATTATTTTGCAAATACAAAATGAGTAAAATCGGCTAATAATCCAATACAATAAAAACATTCAAAACAGCTTTTTCCCCATGAACATTTTTTTGCCCTTTTCTTTGAACATTTCAATACTTAAATACAATTTCTTTCATTGACTTGCAGAAATTAAACAAAAAGTGAAATATTACCTAGCTGCTAGATACTAAATACTTTAGTGATAAGGGTTTGGAGCTGTCAAGTTATAATAAATTGAAAATAACAAATATAGTGAAATATGCTGCAAATTAATGTTAAAAAATACAGCCATCTGAATTACAAAACAATAACAAATTATACAATCCTACTAAGCTTCTGTTGTGAAGTTGTCATTAGTCCATGGGAAAAGGTAGATGTAAAAACAGCAGGAACTCCGTTCAGCTTCTACCTCTCCAGGAGCTCCAGAGCTAAAGTGGGAAAACCATTTATGTTTGCCCAAGACCAACTGCATACCGGCTCTAGTCACAAATTCTATTTTATCCAATGTTCAATCAACAAGGCTTTATTTACACTTCTTATTAAATTCAGGAAACAATTTGATGTAATGTGCAGCCGCCAAAAACAGACAACGTAGCATATCCCACTGCTTGGAGACAGCTCCCTGTTTATGTTTTAATAGTAACCCACAAGCAGCCCAGCAAGGTTCCATATATCCATGTGTATATATACAGTTTCCTTCCGATCTCGGTCATAAGCATGCCCGCAGTCAAACCACTCAAGATCAATACTGATGGTAAAGTCTTCTTGATACTTAATTTGGAATTAACAGTTTTCCCAGGAAATTTGTTTCTTCTTTCTGGATCTGGTGAATCATAGAATTCTATAAGCATCCTATATGGCCAGAATGAAAAAATTTAAAGTTTCAGTTTTAGTCATTTCAATATTTCAATTCAACAAGTTATCTACTGGGTACTTACTTTATACTGGAGAAGTTATGTGTGTTCTTGGAAAATAAGAATGAAAAAGAAACACCCAGAGACTTGGTTTAATAGAAGTTTCTAATCTTTTAAAATATCTTTAATATGCTCTATGATTACTATATATGAATTGTATATGTAGCTATTTCACAATAGATGGTTATATGCCATTTTATTGGGATGTTTCTGTTTTTTAAACTTTTAATCTATAAAATTTTTATAGATTGGAATCGTGGATATGGAGAGCCAACTGTACATGGAGTTTCCCCCAAAAGCCCTTATCCCTATGGAATTATAAAAGAAGGTGAAAGAAGAAAAATAGCATAGTTAATTCATTTTCCTATTTCACTTAAAATAGGTAAAGTTATAATAGCAGAACATAATATAATCTTAAACACAAAAGTACAGAAAGGGAAAATCCTTCTATTGCTTTATAAATCACATTCCCTAGAGATAACCACTGTTTTAAAATATTTAGATTTATCCTAAATACATATAAATACCTACAATATAATTGAGATAGTAAATATATTGTTCAGTCTTTTTTTTGAGAACAGATTTTCATGTTAATATATACAGATCTTACTTTTATATTTCTTCCACAGCCAAAGTGGTCCTGAATGGCTGGCTTGATATGTCATGTATAAGTGAAAGTCAATAAAAGATAGAAATTTAACATAGGGTCATTTTCAACCTATTACACTTTTAATAATTTTCACCTGTTAAAGTTAACCCATGAGAAGGGCTAATTAGGAAATATTTCACTGTTATACAAGGAAAGGAAGAACAATCTCAGTCTCCTATTAGGAGAATAAAACACTCGGGTAAAATTTCTGAATGTAAATATGCTTTTGGAAGTATTTTTAAAAAGTGTTTTTAAAAACTAGAAAACCGTAATTTTCAGTGTGGTCTTGGTAAATGGTGCATCCTACAACTAATGGATACATTTTGTCAAAAAGAGGATAAAAATATAGATGTTCAAAACATATCTTTCAAAAAATAGGGTATACATCAGAAAGGATAAAACTTTCACTGATAGGAAAATAGTAAATTAACATCCTGAAATTTTCCTCTAAGAAAATATTTTCATGTAACAAAATTCAATTTGTAAATATCATATCTAAACCTAAGACTCACTTTTTATCTTCCTAAAAAGAAAAGAAAATTCTACAATTTCTTTCTTGTGTCAAATCAAAGATACTCTAATACACTCAACTGATGTGACTTGCTGCTTCAAGGTTCTCTTTAGTAAGTGGCATATTGCACTCACTGTTGACCTCTTTACACTAAGCCTCACCTAAAAGGTATCCAAAAATGCCTTTCATCATGAGAGAACCTGAACCAGAAAAAAGAAAGGAAGAAACAAATATGCCTTTCATTTACTTAAAAGTAACTCTTAGCAAGGTTCAACACCTCTATTTGCTCCAAAGTGACATTAGCATGGGCAAACACAAGGTCTATCACAGAAACTGCAAAATACTAACAACAGAAAGAAGATATTTCAATTGTCCCTTCCTTTTCCAACAGGTAGTGTGGCACTGTGTCCATCTGCGTGGCAGACACGATCCTCTATTCCCAGAGCTGCGCTTTCCCACGCGCGGCTGGCCTCATGGCTGGTCCTCACACATCACACCATGACATCTCATCTGAGAAGGCAGACTTAGGCATCTTACATAGAAAGTTTTGTGTGTGTGGTTTTTTTATTTTTTAAGTTTTACATCTTACCTCATAGTATTGTCCAGGAAATACTGTGTGACTTGTAAAAGTAAGGTTTAAAACATGAACAGATAAGCACGGAACAAGATTTCACTTGAGTTTATAAAAAGCATTCTTGAGATAATGAAACTGTTTAAATTAGTTTCAAATTGTTTACTATGGTGAAGTTTTGTTGAACCAAAAGTTTCTGAAGTGCTGGAACTGCTGTTACTCACTTATCTTTTATTTCAAAACGTTCATGAAGCCATCTTCTCATATCTTCTTGCTGTTCTGGGACATCTTTTTTGTCTATACGATCAATATGAATATGAATTTTTGGATATTCTTTGCAGAGAAATTCTAACAAAGAACACAAATATTTCATTGTTTACTATTTTAGAACTCATGGTTAGATAAAATAACATAATGAAAATAAGGCCAGAAGGCAAAAAAAAGCTTAAAAATGATTTTTAAAAAAGTACAGATTCTTTCCTTAGCAAAAATTAAAATAAAAAAAAAGAATTATAAACTGGTGGTTTGGTTTCAAGCTTAAGTAGAAGAACATGCTGTAATTTCCAAATCAACTACAGTTACATAAGTCATTAAATCATCAATAGTACCAAATGTTATTTTTCACACAACTCTGAGTTCTATAGGAAGCCCAGGGATAGGAAACTGGACCCTAACCCTACTATAAGTCCATACCTAACTCTCCAAAGGGATCCCCAAATGCCAAACCACCAGCCCCACTGTCTTCCTTCAGACCACCAGCTCCCATCCCAGTGCATCACTTGTCACCCATCCCACCAGCCGGTGAGCTCCACAGGGCAGAGAGACAGTCAAGTGTGGCTCACTATTACACATCCTGACCTGGCAAACAACTGGGCACTTACAGGCACTTAATAATCCTCAACTCCTCGTTCCTGGCCTGACATGGCAGCTTCTCATCACTGACTGCTACAGAGCCAAAACAAGCCTGGGTGAGCCGGTGCGTCTCCTTCGTGACTTGGTTGTTGGTTTCTAATCACTGGTACCCCTTCTTCCTTTCCTGATACTTGCCATATCTTAACATATTATATACTTGGTTCAGGAACCAAAATTCTTACCTTGGAATAGCTATGAGCCCCTACATAACTGCAGTTCTTAAGACATGATAATTTGAAAAAAAGGAGATAGCCTTTTTCAGCCTGGGCTGTACACAGGATGAGGCCAGTATTTATTGCAAGATAAGAAAGAAACTTGAGCCTAGAAACTCCCTCCTCTGCAGGTGGCTCTTTGTAGAGAGGTGAGAATATTAACATATTTAAGTTCCTCGGAGAACAAAGAAATAATCCTAAGAGACTGAAGAGCATAAAATATAAAACCTATATTATTATTTTATAATATGAAAATATCAACAGAAAAAACATAACTAGAATTGTATAAAATATGTAGAGTATCAAATGTCCTTAAGCACACAATTTACTATGGTACACCACCTACTTTAGAAATATAATTTTTAAAACATCAGTGATAGCCAGGCTACCCTGTCTCACCTCTGCCCCAGTGGACATTTTCCATGATGACAAGAACAAGTGAACCATGAGAGGATGCCCAATTGAGCTGTGATTTATACCTCTCTTAAAATGAAACTTATGCCATAGAATGGGAGGATAAGGGACATGCCTCTCTCGACAACCAACAGGAGGCCTCACTGAGGCCTAAGCCACCAGACCCCAGCGATCACAAGATTCCCCGTAAGGTCACAAACACCGCAGCCTCCTGGCTCTCACCTGCAGAGTCTGGGTAGCAACCTGGAGTGGGGCTGAGGCCCTGCATGTCCAACAGTCACTCCAGGTAATTCTAATGCAACTATAATCCTCCTACAATGCTTTGAGGAACACTGGGCTATGGCATATAAATAAATAATAGTACAGCAACTTTAAGGAAAAATTGGTGCTTACTGAGACATAAAATGTGAATATTAAGTGACAACCTACAATGCATAGAGATAATATTTAACACTAAGGAAACCTGGCCACAAAATACTTAGAATATTACAAGTTATAGAATTTTATACCTAACTCAACTTACATCAGACTTCATATAACTTAAGGTGAATCTGAAGCTACAGTAGAGTATAACTAGATCATAAGCAATTTATATAAACAATAAGAGCAGGGTTTTTCAAGCTACAAGTCACACACACCTCACAATTAAAATCAATACATTATGAGGAAAACCATGTAATTTCTTATGTGCACAGGTATACATGTAGAATAATGACTCAGAAGTGGGAATATTAAATTCAAAATATAAATGCATTTGTAAATTTGATAGACATTTAAAACAACTTCTACAGAGGCTATATTATATTGCATTCTATCTGCAAAGTATAAAAGTGTTTGTAATACTTTAATCTCACCCACCAAGCCTGTTAACAAACCTTGGGATTTCTCCCAATCTGATGGGAAAAAAAATTAGTATGTCCCACTGTAGTTTAAAGTTGCATTTCTCTTATTATGAATGAGGTTGAACATTTTTTGTGAACTGTTTGTTCTAATCCTTCACCCATTTTTCTTTTGAGTTATTGGTCATCTTCTTATCAATTTGTAGGAGCACTTTAGAGATTAAAGAAATGAGCCCTTTCTCTATGATCTAAGTTGCAAATATTTTCCCAGTTTGTCTTCACCCTTGACTCTACTCTAGGTATTTTTTTCCTTGTAGAAATACTTTATCCTTAATTGATTAATGTGATAGATTTTATTTTCTTTGTGGCATCTGGGTGTGACAGCTAGAAAAGCCAATCTTTTCAAAAAAAGACAATTTGTAATGAATGTGCATGGGCAGTGGCAACTCCAAAGCCACACGGTCAGCTCACACGTGGGAGAGAACAAGCAATGGTGGGAGGAGAACCTGAACAGTACAACTCTCAGAGGGCTGCCCTTCCTTGAGGCACTTTTAATGCAGCTAGAGGGAGATAAAGATTAACCATGTGCCAAGCACCAGCACCGTGGCATTTGTACTTTGTGCCATAGGAGTGCGGAAGCAGCAGAAAGCACTGTGAGCTAGAAAGAAAACATACTGGGAAAGGCTTCATCTGAGACGAATTTTGAGGTAAGAGTAGACTTAGATATGGGGTCTTGCTATGTTGCCCAGGCTGGTCTTGAACTCCTGGCCTCAAGCTATCCTCCTGCCTCAGCTTCCCAAAATGTTGGGATTACACATGTGAGCCACTGTGCCCAGCCAAAAGCAGCATTTAAAAAAGATTATTATGGGGATTATATCTATTTTTCATAAGTAATAAAAATTTGTTTAATCTTATATTTTTGAACTATGCTTAATAAATTAATGACAATCTTGCTTAACAACTAAATGCATGTCTGTTTTTAAATGTGAAAACAGGTAAAGGACTTCTTCAATGGTTCAAAAAGACAGAAAAATATTAATATGCTACCTTTTTTATAAGGAGGGAGGGACAATAGAATAAGAATGTATACTTAAATTTGCATATACAATACACAAGAAATTGAGAAAAGTGGTTATTGTTGGGAGAGGGAAGTGGGGAGCAGCTGGATGGGGACAGAGCGGAAAGTGAGAAAGACATTTCACTGTAGACTTCATATAGGTTTAATTTTTAAACTGATGCATTATATATTCTAAAAAATTACACATAAAATGAAAAACACCTTATTTTCCTACTTTACAATTACTCTGAGTTAAAGGCAATTATGAGAGCAATCACCCTTCACATGTAACTACTTTACATTTTTTCCCTCCACAGTAACCAATTTTTAGGCCACACAGTCCCCTGGGCCTCACCCCTCCTCCCTGCTCCCTAACTTCCAGCTATGGGTGGCTACGCTCTTTTTCAGTCCAAGAGCTTTTCTTCTAAAGTTTGAGTGAACCTCATCTAATCATTATTTAATAGATTAATCATTTTACAACTACACTCTTTGCTGTACTTTGGAAAAGTCCCTGGCCCCTAAGGAATATGCACAATACAGGATTAGATAATTTAATGGTGCACAGCAGTGTGTCCAAACAGTGGGAGTGTAAGGCTGGGCGGAATAATTTCCATCCTTGCTAACTTCTAAATACTTTAATAATGTTTACTTTTGTAAATGCTTCACTGTTGCTAATAATATTATTCTATAAAATTTCTAAGGCGCATCAAATTCAGAGGAATGCTTCAGGAGCAGGTTTCAGTGTAAAATATGCTGGTGGTTCATATTTTGGAGACCTGCCTTCAAGAGATCCTACTGACACAAGCACCCTGACAAGCCTGTTGGTTCTACTTCAAACAGCTGACAAAACAAAATACAGGCCCAGTGTTCTCTCTCTTGACCCCAGCTCAAATGGATACTTAGAAAAGAGGATGGAAACACCACACTTCCCAGTTTTCCTATTTCCATGGTTAAACTTCTCCAGTAGTCAAGAGTCTTTTAGTTATGTTTAACTAAACTATTCTGCTCATTTAAATTTCTATTTTTTTCCTTATTATATCTGACAAAGACATAGACAATGGCTCAAAGTTCCTTAAAACCTAGCACGTTTGAAAGAAGAAAAAAAAAATCACACTCAACTGTTTTATGAAAACTACATTTAAGGATCAGCACTGACCATTAACGCACACCTCAGTGTTGCCGAGTGAGGGCTCCCCTTCCTCGCTCCATCCTCTGATGTATGGAGCTTTGTGTATGAACTTTGGGTAGAAAGACGCTGGATTAATGATAATTGGTGAGTCCAAAGGACTAATATGGCAGCCAAGAAATACCAAACTTAGCAGGACTAATGAAATTTCAACTGCTACACATTGATAGCCCCTTGAAAAACACATCAAGTCAATGTAGTGAAGGAAAGTACATTTACCTATTTAAAAAAAAACCTATACATTCATAAATATATGAATTATACATGTCATACAGCATATAGTTTTTCAAATACATGGAAACGAACTTACCAGTCATGGACGGGGACGCTTTGCGCTGCCCTCTGTCATCCTTCCCTTCGTACACCACCGTAACATCATATATTGCATCTAAGTAATTCTTCATAGACTCAAAAGCAACATAAGTTGCCTTTATTCGTGGCGTTAGCACATGTTTTAATACTGCAAGGCCTGAAAGAGAAGTTGATTCAGAGTGGCCATAAACTAGTCACAAAACACCTCTGCAATATAATAAAGTTCAACATCTAAATCATTTTTAAGTTTCCACAAGTATACAGACCAGAAAATATCAATGCCATAACCTCACATTTCGAGGGCTTTAAGTTTAGAAAGCACTCTCAGATTCCTCTATTTAAATCAACATTCATTTAATATATATTCATTAAATATCTACACCTACAAGAAGCTGTGTTGGAAGCTGTCAGAAAACTGGACCTTGGGAAGCTTATGGCCTATTGGAAACCCTTCAGTTTAGTAAACCCTGACAAGGGCAAATATTATTATCCTCGTTTCTGGGAGGTGAATAAATGTGGTAGCATCTGCCTGCAGTCTCTCAGGTATGTTAGAAGTACAGTTCATAGTTTCTGACTCCTAGTCCATGACTCCTTTAGCTCTATTTCTGTTCAAACAGAGATGGGAAGAGAGGGTCATTTAAATGACCCCCACTGTGTACCATATTGGAAGTAAGAGTTGACATGCTCCACAGATTGTGAAAAGCTGACCGGGTATTTTTAGGATAAACTGAAGAACCTAGCTTCTTGGTATACTTTTTTTTTCAATTGAGACATAATTCACATAACCTAAAATGCACCATTTTAAAGTACACAATTCAGTGGTCTCAAGTCTATTCCCAGAGCCATGCAACCACCACCATCTACTTCCAGACTTCCGACTGTCATCACCCCAGACAGACACCCCGCAGTGTCTGCACACTGCACCCTCCTCACCGCCCAGCCCTGGCTACCGCTGCTCTGCTTTCTGTCTCTATGAATTTGCTTATTCTGGGCATTTTATAGAAATAAAACTATGCAGTATATGACCTTCTTTCACTAAGCATAATACTTCACTAAGTGTACTTCTTCCACTAAGCATAATGTTTCGAGGTTTATCCATGTTGTTGCATGTGTCAGTACTTTATTCCTGTTTATGGCTGAATAATATTCCACTGCATGGACAGACCATATTTATCATTTGATGAATATTTGGTTTGTTTTCACATTTTGGCTATTATAAGTAACGCTGCTATGAACATTTATATAAACTCTTATGAATGTTGCACATCAATAATTTTTGTATGAACATATGATTTCAATCCTCTTAGGTACATCTGATATACTTTTAAAAGCTTTCACTGAGGAAATATTGCAATTGTCTAAAAGTCATCATATACTCAGTAGTGTGACTATTAGCATTAAGGATTGTTCTTCCCTTCCTATTACCTCCCTTTTCCTTGATTAAATTTTTTACTGACAATTTAAAAGAAAACAGTAGCTCTCAAAAAGAGATATGAAAATACACTAGAAAAAACTAGCCTGAATTTTCTACCGGCCTCTCTCCAGGGAAAAGTAGCTGCATAAGGAAGAATAGCTACAATATGGTGGGACTGTCCCACAGAAGAATTTTTAAAATGCAGGGTGGTGTGGGAAAGAAAAAGATTCCCACAGCCACATATCTGACTAAGTCCCCAGGGCAAAAGCAGTTTAATTTATTCGCAAACTTATAACAAAAATCTGAATAGTATACCAAGCTGGAAAACATTTATTTGTCAAATTAGTTAGCACTTCCTTCTTTGCTATTAGAGTTCATCCAATTTTATTAAGTCCAAAGTTTCACAGAATCACCCTGTGGTGTTCAATAAGAACAATTAATTACTAGAATCTAAGTAAGTTAGTAAGAAAGATATAAGGGTAATATTTTTTAAAAATAGAAGAGTTATAATGAAGGTTTGAAAAAGTCAGCTTTGTGACATGAATAAGAAATAGCCATTAATAATATGTAAACAAAACCAAGAAAAAAAATCTTTTTTCCACCCATTATGACCAAATGAAAAAATCTTCTGAGGAATACACTAGAAGCAGAAGGCTTTGGCTCTTAATGAAAGGGGGAAACAATGCTATCAAGAGGAAAATGTAAAATTGAGGGAGAGCATTTTTTTTAAATGTGTAAAGGGCAACAGAGACAATGGTATTGCAAAAGAGCAACTGAAATGAAAGACCACGATGTCTAGACTAGATAAAAATCAAAGGGGAATTGACAGACAGGGAGACAAACTGAACCCTCCTATTCCCGAGCCACTCCTTGATGCCAGGTATGTGTACCTGGAGCAAAATAAACAAACTTTTTAAAAATGCATTGTTACAAACGATCTCATGCACATGTGACATATCCTCTCTTGCAAGCACCTTGTAAGAGTTCCACCTTAATTAAAATAAAATTAAATAAAATTAAAAGCTCATTTCCTCTGATACACTAGTCACATTTTTGTTCAACAACCACACGTGGGTAGGAGCCAGCAGACTGGACAGAGCAAATAAAGAACGTCACCATTATTGTAGAACGTCTCATTGTCACAGACCCTGGCATAACATCACAAACAAGACACCTGCTCAGCAAGTGCTTGCTGATCTACATATGGAGATCACACACTAATTCACAGCCAGTCTTCAAAAGACATCTCTGAGAACACAGCATAGATACTGTTTACTATATACTTCCCAATTGGGTTATATTGCATAGCTTATTATCTATCAATTATCTAATTTTCTAAAATATGGGTACTAAAAACATTACCACTGTTGAACACATTAATAGCTTCCAAGTACTGTGAACCAACTTTGTGTTATATTCTCTATTACGAACTTCACATATTTTCTAATTTAATTCTTACACAGATTTAGGTCTACTCATAAGCTATGTATCCTTTTCAGAGATGAACAGGCCAGGTGTGGTGGCTCACACCTATAATCCCAGCACTTTGGGAGGCCAGGGCAGGAGGATTCCTTGAGGCCAGGAGTTTGAGACCAGCTTGGGAAACATAGCAGGACCCCATCTCCACAAAAAAAATAAAAAAAAAGTTAGCCAGGTATGGTGGCATACACCTGTAGTCCTAGCTATTTGGGGGGGAGGCTGAGTCAGAAGAATTGCCTGAGCCTGGGAGCTGGAGGTTGCAGTGAGCAGAGATTGTGCTACTGCACAGCAAGACTCTATCTCAAAAAAAAAAAAAAAAAAAAGAAGAGAGAGTGATGAAGAAACCGAAGGTCAGTAACATCAGGCAACTTGCAGTCATATAGCTAATAAAGGAGTCTAGATTCCAACTTAGGTCTGTCAACCTGCAAAATAGAAACTCACACATAACCCACACTATAGGAAAAGTTTCCATCTAGATAGATTTTAATGAAATCCACAGCATAGGAATATGCATTGTACCAAGCACTTGAATTTAATCTCTTAGACATATGTAATAGCATGCAAATGAATTACGGAGAAGAAATTTCATTTCCTAAGAGATAATATATACATTCACTCAAGGAATGAATACATTTATCCATTTGATTGTCATAAAACACATATCTTGTCCAGGAAGAAAACTTAAAAAGGTCATTATCTTTAAAAGCCGTTTGTTCAAATGCAGTCAAATTTCTACTTACCTTTTTGAGCAGCAAATGCCTGACTAGCTGAAAGGACTTTTGTTTGTCGTGGATTATATCTTGTACCTTCTGGGAAAATCACAAGATACATCTGTGGGGCATAAAGAAAATTTGGTTTATTTTATGTGAGTTTTGTTATTGCTGCTATTGCTGTTAACCATGCTAACCACACTAATGCTAAGCATTTCCTATGGTGGGATAAAAAAGTATATTCTTTTATTTATGACCTTCATTTCAAGTAGAACCACCAAAATGCAACAATTAAGTCTGAACGTAATATGGACTATATTTAAAATGCAGTCCTACATTCACTGCTATATCAGTCGTTAAGAATCTAAAAACATTCCTAATTACATGCTAATAGCTTTCTAATTAAAAATTTGGCCATGAAACCCTGACTTGCATAAAGCTTCAATTAATAAAACAATCTTTCCCCCAAAGATCCTGTAATATGACTTTTTTTTTTTTTTTTTTTTTTTGAGACAGAGTCTCGCTTTGTTGCCCGGGCTAGAGTGCCGTGGCATCAGCCTAGCTCACAGCAACCTCAGACTCCTGGGCTTAAGCGATCCTACTGCCTCAGCCTCCCGAGTAGCTGGGACTACAGGCATGCGCCACCATGCCCAGCTAATTTTTTCTATATAGATTTTTAGCTGTCCAAATCATTTCTTTCTATTTTTTTGGTAGAGACGGGGGTCTCACTCTTGCTCAGGCTGGTCTCGAACTCCTGACCTCGAGCGATCCACCCGCCTCGGCCTCCCAGAGTGCTAGGATTATAGGCGTGAGCCACCGCACCCGGCCAAGATCCTGTAATATGACATTTTTAAAAGGTGCAAATTTTAGAACTCAGTACCCTTAAGTATCAACACTAAAAGTACATCTAATTTGAGGAAAATCATATATAAATATCTAAATTTCCAATATGTAAAAGGTAGTAAGTGTTCACACTGGAAAAGGTTCACACAGAATTCCTATGTTACAGAGCTTCCTTATTGCATTTTAAATGACTTAATTTATAAGCAACCTCATATTTGTTACATAAATTGAACTTGAAATAATGTATTTGTAAATAAAGGAAAATATTAAGCTGGATGTTTATTGAGTATCCAATTAGTCTAAGCTTTTACACTTCTCTGCTTGGGAAGGTAAAAATAGAAACATTAAAATTATACAGCAAAAAAACTTCTAACTTGAGAACTAAGTTACAAAAACTATACTAATAATTTTGATTGATAGCCAAAAGACATAAATAAAACACTCATATGAAACCTTTTCAAATACAAACAGAATACAGGATAGAAGGAGTTCTCGGGAGAAAACCATGTTCATTTCATCCATTCTCACCATATCCCAGACAATACTGTCTACCTATATACATCTGGTATAGCTGATTAGGATTAAACTCTCCCAAAGTTTCATATGAAATACTGGTATAATGGTATCTCTGAAAATTTTCCATTTTCACCTTCCATGCAAATATACAAACTTTTTATTCATCTATATAATAGTCTTCAGAACACATTATCATATTTGATGATAAAGATTGACCAGATCTGTCAGGATAATGCAGAAAAATGGGTAAAATTAAGAAAAAAATGAAAAATTCCTTCTTATATTCCAGCAACTAGAAGGAAAAACAGGAGGAAAAATATGAAAAAACCACTGAACTGTATACTTCAAAATGGTGAATTTTATGGTATGTGAATTATACTTCAATTTTAAAAACTAAAAACAAACAAACAAAAAAAACCCCAAAACTGAAAACCAAAAAATCCATCACTACCCCTACTTTTCATAAGTCAGCAAGTAGGGTTCCAAATTTTAGAAGAGGACTCATTATTACACAGAATAAAAGTTACAATTTAAAAGTAAAATACATACCCATGATTTCATTTTGCCAAAAAAATAAATAAATAAAAATAAAAAGTAAGATATAGTTTGGTGGGTGTAAACACCAAATGTTATTTTATGACCTCCACTCCACAAAGTCAGTGATATTCTACAGGAAACCAACTTTCCAGAAAATGTACCTAGACAGTACAGAACCAGGATGGTAGAGCCTGAATGCCTAGCTCCAAAACCCAGCTTCTCCACTTATAGGACCTGAGACTTTGGATATACTATTATCCTTTTTGTGCCTCAAATTTCCTCATCGAGAAAATGAAAAGTATAACGGTACCTACACCTCATAGAGATGTTGTGAAGGTAAAAGGCAGTACTACACAAAGTCGACTTAATATAGTACTTGGCACAAAATTTCACAATTTGCTGTTGTTTCAATTAAATCATAGACCTGCTTTAGAAATCTGAGATGATCCATTTGGTGGAAGAAGAGCAACAGGACGAAAGTCATTAATCATCCTATCCTGGTGCTCCGCCTTCCCACGGTCAGTCTTACGTGTCACAATCGCAAGAACAACTTCTAAAGGCAACAAGGCGAGAGTAGTACTCCTAGTTCTCTTTCTCGTAGGTCAGCCATGCATGGCAGGCAGTACAGATGGGGCCTCAAGATTTTAAAATAAAACTATTTTTTCCTTCTTCAGGTGGTCTCATCTGTTAATTTCCTTGCTAGTGGTTTCAAATTGCCGACAAAAAAACAGCTATCTTTTTTAGTTCCCAAGAGAAATGGAGAAAGTGGCCACATAGAAGGCGGAAAGATTAAAAATGGAACATCAGAGCAAGAGAAGAATTACTACAGGACAGTCTGATATTTCTGGACCCTCTTCTCAATTGGAGGTAATAAAAATGAAATCTCTGCTCAAGGATGGGGGAAACAGAATACAGAAAGAAACTGGCAAACTATTACAAACAAATTATGTAGAAATTTTTTTGCTATTGTACACATAAATACCCTGTTCTGATAGATTTTCATTTTGAAGGAATCAGAGATTCTGTTCTCTTCTGTGATGACTTTCCATATTCAGAAAAATCTACATTCAAGATTTGATATACCATAGATACTTTGGCCTCTGATGGAAAATTAGCAAGCTAATTCACATTAAAAACTATTCAAAAAGAAAATAACTATTTTAGTATTTTAATTATATTCAAATTACAAACAACTATTGAATTGATGACTTTCTATTAAAAATAGCCTACTCTCCATGCATTGGATACATTAATTTACTTTTTTTTTTTTTTTTTTTGAGACAGAGTCTCACTCTGTTGCCTGGGCTAGAGTGCCGTGGTGTCACCTAGCTCACTGCAACCTCAAACTCCTGGGCTCAAGCGATCCTCCTCCTGCCTCAGCCTCCTGAGTAGCTGGGACTACAGGCATGCGCCACCATGCCCGGCTAATTTTTCTATATATATTTTTAGCTCTCCATATAATTTACTGAGTCTTAGCTTCTCATCCGAAAATGAAGACTCAGGGTTGCTATAAGGATTACAGGAAATATGTGACAGTATCAAGTACTATGTGGCAGACTCTTAATAAGTATTAAGCTTCAGGTCCAGTTAACGTAAGTTTAGAATTTGGTTTGGGTGGGGCCCAGACTAGAGCAGCTGGATGGGGCCCAGCTAAAGCAGGTGCAAGGGTCTCTGGAGGAAGGCGCTTTCATCCGAGGCTTCAACTGATTTCTACAAATCATTTTCCAAATACAGTCAGTAGCAAAGGAAGATAACCGAGCACATGAGGAAAGAAAGCACCCTAAGCAAGAACCGGCAGAAAACAGACTCAGACAGGACTTTAGGCACTGAAATGATCAAACACCTCATATAAACTGTACCTTCAATATTTAAAGAAACAAAGACAAGCCTAAAGATTAAAACAAAAATAACAGATCTGACAAAAACCATATAACACTTCATACAATGAAAAATACAGTAAATTAAAAACACTGGCGTTAAATGGATTTGTGGTACAGTAGACTGTATCCTGAATGGAAAAAGGACGTTAGTGGAAAAACCGGTAAAATCTGAATAAATTCTGCAATACAATGAAGAGTATCGTATCAATGTGTATTTCTTAGTTTTGACAAATGGTTATGTAAGACATCAACATTAGCTGTCACCATTACAGCTGTAACAGATGAAGAGTAAATGGGAAAATTCTGTCCTTTCTGTGCAATGTTTTTGTAAATATAAAATTATTCCAAATTTTAAAATTTATTAACAAAAATAGGGGGTGGCTTCCATAAGTATGTAAAATGTGGAAAGAGTATTGCTCCCAACCCTACAGCAACAACACTGGACAATTTGTAAACTGACAATTTTTCTTGGAGCCTTCAGAGAGCTGAAGGGTTGCAAGGCAACCAACCAACCCAAAAACCTAAGGAGAGAGAGACAACTCAAGGAGAGATGAGATGCAAGCACTTATTTACTTGGAGCAAATGTTAACAAACACCAGTAAAAAGAATTTAACTAAAAGTTTTAATAATTTGCAAAAATCCAAGTGTAAGCATGTGGATGAAAAGAACTCCTGGGAATGCAGACTCAAGGAGAACTCACCACAACTCACAGCTCCACCCAGACCTCACCACGTACTCAAAAAAAGAAAGGAAGAAAGAGAAAAGAGAAAGGAAAAACCGCTGGGGTCAGGGCTGGCCTGGATGCAGGCTGGGGAGGTCACCAGCCCTGCTGGAGAGGCGCAAGGTCCAGCACACACGCTTCCCCTCTATCTTTCCTACGGAACAACTGCCTTAAAGTGATGGAAGAAGGGCAACAGGACCCTGCTACCCCTGGGGCATGGATAAAACCCACTAAGGCCGGGGGAAGAGAACAGAAAGGAAAAGGGAAAGCAGGGAAAGGCAAGAATACATGCTGGGCACAGATTTAGAGCTGGAAGCAATGGAAGATCAGAGAAGGCTCCACCTCCAGGATCCTCCCTAAGACTTAATCAGAACAAAATAACACTTTCCTTCCTTCTCTCTCCACCACCAAGCCAAGGGAGAGTTCAGTAACAAATTTCGGAGGACTTCTATGGTGAGGAGTACAAAGACGAGACTCACCTTGAGCTACTGTGTGGAAAAAGCTAAGTGTGGAATAGACATTGAGGAAAAATGCTTTAGCAAAACATCCCCCATCCTAAACACAAAGTAATGAATGAATGCTACAGGAATTTGAAGTCTGTCAGTAAAATCACAGCAGTAGCAAAACCCAAATCCAGTACAACTCCTGACTGGACAGACTCACCCCCCAACACTAAAGGCCTAGCAAGAAGGAAAGTATATCCATTTCCAGGTATCAGAACAATTTGCCTCAGTTTCTACTATCCTACACAAGATGCCCAACTTTCAACAAGATCTTAGGAAGAATTAAAAAAGGCCAGATAAAGCACAATTTGAAGAGACGAAGCAATCAAAAGTACCAGATTCAGGTATGGCACACATATTGGAACTATCAGACAAGGAATTTAAAATAACTACCAGTGACATGACAAAGGTTCCAGCGGAAATGGTGGATGACCTTTACGATCAGATCTATCTTCAGAACAGAGATGGAAACTATGAGACAATCAAAGAGAAACGCTAGGAATGAAAACCACAGTAACAGAGACCAAGAGGGCCTTTAACTGGCTCATCAGGAGACTCCACACAGCCAAGGGAAGAATCAGCGAACCTGAAGACAGGCCGATGAAGTCAGCCTTACTGTAACACACAAGAAAAAAGGGGCAGGGCGGGGGGGGGGGGGGTGGCGCAGAATAATGCATCCGAGAGCCGTGGAAAAGTAACAAATGACCCAACACACACATAACTGGGGAAGAGAGAACAGGGTAGGAATAATATTTAAAGAAATAACTGCAAAAAATTTTCCAAAATTAATGAGACACCAAACCATAGATCCAAGCTCAGAGAGCATCAACCAGGATAAATTTTTTAAAATGACACCCAGACATATAATACTTAAACTGCTGCAAACCAAAAATAAGGAGAAACTGGAAGGTGCCCAGAGAAAAAAGATACATGATAAATAGAGCAGAGTTTATCAACCTCAGCACTTTTGACAACTATGTTTACAGGGGGAAAAAGGGGGAAACTGAGTATAGAACGCTAGCATTCATGTAAAGAGGGGTTATATTTGTTTGTTTCATGTATACAACGCCTACAGCAGAACACACAAGCAACTCCATAGCTGTTATGTGTGGCTGGGTGGCTGGAGAGCTGGAGGAACAAGTGGGATGGATACTTTAAGGTATAAATTCAGGATTTTTAATTTAAAAACATTTTTTAAAAAAAGTAGCTATACATATTGCCAATCTATTCTCTTTTGGAGATCTATAAACAATGACCCCAATTCTGCCAAAATTCACCATACTATTTCAAAATAAGCAGACTCTTTAAAATACCAAGCTTGGTTTTTGAGGGTGATCTGTAACAGGATAAAGGGCCACTGTTCATCTCATTACATTCTACTCCCTTCACCCCAAAACAGGACGCAATTTCCTAATGTAAAAACACCTAGAAAAAGTCCACGAGTAAAGGATGCTCACACTGGGCACTTTACCTACTGACTGTGGAGGACCTTCCTTCACCACGAGCTCTGGCTGCTGCCTAGGGGCCCTCGTGAGGGGAGGGCAAAGAAGAGGAGGGAGGAGGAAGGGGACAAGAAAGCACAAAGAACAGAACTTGTGCATGCGAGGTCAGCTTCTGAGCACATGGGATGCACTGAGAGGTAAAGCCCGAGTGGCCATTACGATCATGTTGCTTTGTCCTAGCAGGGAGTCCTGGGGAAAGTCGCCAGCAGCAATGAGCATTCTTCAAACAAAAGACGGAGATCCTCCCCCACCTTTTTGGGAGCAAAGTTTTATAAAATAATATTTACATTGAATGATTTTTCATTTGTAGATATTCATACTTTTTTGGTTTTTCAAATAACTCAGTACATACAAGAAATCCAGACTCATACTGACAGAGAACAGCTGCTGCTTCTAAAACTAAATCTGATGCTAAAGAAGATAAGGAGTTAGATGAGCTCTTAAAGTGGCTTCCATATAGGGTTACAAGTGCAGTTCTGGTTTCTATTTATAGACTCTAAGGGACACTAAGTGTCCTTTTGATTCCTCTTGAAGGTCAATATTGACAAGTACCAGCAAAAGAGCTAATCATCTACAACAGTCTTTCTAATGGCCAAAGAAAAACGCTTACCTATATTTAGAGGATTTTTGTTGCTTCAACAAAACTGAATTATTAATTACACATGGGATACTATATTTTCAAAATAATTCTTAGACTTTTAACTTAATTCTTAAATTTAAAAATGAGAGTTGATAAGAAAAATAATAAAAATGGGCATAATCTTACCGGAGTTCTTGTGTTCACGTAGCGCTGCAGCTTGTTTCTCATTTCTTTTTCATTAAATTTGGCACTTCGCTTTACATAGATTCCTCCATGCTGCCACATAAAAAAAATTGGGAGGAAAAAAGGATTTAGTCTTAAAATAACCAACCAACAGCTATAGTCATCAAAAGGGCAACTTTACTTCTGAAGAATAAAGAATAAACAAATATTTCAGAATTTGGACTATACTTAATACATTTAAATATTAGCATCTTAACATTTAGCTAAAGATTCTTGTTTCAACATAATTCAAATAAAACTGTATGCTACATTGTATTGAAAAATACATGAACATTTTTGTTGAGACTTGAAATAAAAATGCTTTCTTTCTTGAAAACACAGTTTTTAAAATAAAAATCTTGATCAGTTGGATCTTAACCTCCAATTTTTCCACTAAAAAGTGTCTTTAAAATGTCAACACACCCAATCTTTAGGGATTTACAAAAAAAAAATCAGCCTAGCTACAGATATTTACATGGCACTCTTACAGACTGAATTGTGTTCCCCCAAAATCAGTATATTGAAGCCCTAACTCCCACTGTGACTGCATTTGGAGATAGGGACTTTAAGGTGATAATTAAGGTTAAGGAAGGTCCTAAGGGTGGGGCCCTGATCCGATGTGACTGGTGTCCTTTTAAGAAGGCAAAGAGATACCAGGGGTGTACATGCATGGGGACACGAACACGTGAGGCCACGGGGAGAAGGCTGCCGCCTGCACGTCAAGGAGAGAGGCCTCCAGAGAAACCAACCCTGCCAAAACCTGGATCTTGGACTTCTATCCTCCAGAGCTAGAGAATAAATTTCTTCACACTAAGTACTTTACACATACAGCTTGAGGTTTTTTTATATCATACAAATCACTAATTACTTTTATAATTAGTTTCTTAAGATAATAGCCTATCGTATTCTATGCCTTTAAATTTTCTAATCTGTTTGACTTTTGTGCATTTGCATTTTTGCTCTTTCATTTATCTTAATTACAGTTGGCTCTCCATATGTGTAGTTTCCACATCCACAGATTCAACCAATCATGGATTGAAAATATTTGGGGGAAAAAATAAAAAATAACAATGTAACAAAAAATAAAAATAAAGAAAGCAATACAGTGTAACAACTATTTACATGGCTTTTACACTGTATTAGGTATTATAAAGTAGAGATGATTTAAAGTATATCGGAGGGTGTGCCTAGGTCATATGTAAAAATTATGCCACTTTACATTAGGAACTTGAGCATGTGTGGACTTTTACATCTGTGGGGTCGTTAAAACAATCTCCTCCAGATGTCGAGAGACAACTGCATATGGATAACCAGACATGTATATAAGTACACACCATTAAAAACACCAAACAAAATTACTTCAATTTAGAATACGCTGTTAAACCCACTTAAAAACCCTTCCATTTATATAAATATGTTAACATGTTAAATTTTAAAATATAAAAGTTTTTATAAACTACATAAAGAGAAAGCATGGACAAAGTTACCTGAGGAAAATAACCCCCATATAATGGAAGCCATTTTAACTGATCTTTCAGCACATAGCGCACATGTCCGAGAGCGTTCTGCCTAATGGCTAAGATATCGGCAACAATCCAGTCAACTGCAAAGACAGAACCAATCGGTGCCAGTGCATACGTGAGTGCTATGTCAGCCCCAGCATTCCCTTCATAGAAACAGAGAAAGTCTCTTCACAGGACTGTATTAGCAATATGTTTTGAAAACAGTATGATTAGAATATTTAAAATTACTCTAAATCAATACAAGATATTTTAAAATATAAATTCTGTGTTTTGGGAGCTTTTTCAAAATATTTCTTGAAAGGCTTGTTTTGGGGATAAAACAAAAACACCAAAATAATCCAACAGCAGCATGTACGTGGAATAAAATGGGCTTCTCTGATTCCTAAAGTTTAGTAAACAAAGATGTTTTCTTTTTTAACAAAAAAGAGGGAAGATAGCTAAATCAAACTGTCAAGTGCAACTATTCTGTGTGTGTGTGTGTATGTATGTGTGTGTATACGTATGTTCAAGAAAAGGTGAGGACACTATCTTTACTAATGAGTTTTTAGGACTCAGAACTAGGTTATACATTCTAACGAAGGTCTCACATGCCTTAAAACTGTGGTAGGTTAATATGTGTGTTCCTTACATAACCAAGAGACATGGTCCCCAGCTGCTAATAACTACAATTTTATAGACATGCTTTTAACAAAAGGTTGCAAAAGTAAGACTAAGAAGGAATGAACAAGCTGATAACAAAAGCACCAAAAACTTCCTAGAATTAAGTTAGCTGAGCTTTAAAACAGGAGAAATTCCCAACAGAGAGTGGCCCTTAGCAGAGCAAACAAATAGAAAGCAGCAAACTGGGTGCAGAAGATGGTAAACAGGGGTACGGTTTAAAGAGATGTGAGGGAGACTTTTCTAGTTAATCTACAGATGAATTCTATGATGGGATACTTGAAAATTGTTATGAATCGGTGAAAAGAATATAGTCCTAGCATCACATGTGTGTTCAGGCCACGAAATTGAGAACAAAAGAAGTGAATCAGAGGGGGAAATGTTTTTAAAAAACTGTAGGAAATAAAAGCTGGGGATTTAAAGGAATTAGAATAAAGTTTTAACCAAAAGGGACAGTTTTCCACAGATTACAGGATGATTAACTCTCAGCTACGTGAAATCCTTTAGACAATGCACCATACTAGATAGACTACCCCCAAAGAGCCATATAACTACTGAAAATTCACCTAGAAAAATATTTTTGTTGATTACTATACATACCTTTTTAATCAGGGATTATTATTCACAAATTAAGTTTCTCTTGATGATGTAAGGCTTAGGTTTATATATACAAATTTTGTTATGGCCCCCTATAAATAGAATATTGCCTGCAAAGATTTTCCCCCTGTGGTGCATATAACTTCCTATTGACGCCCTCTCACCAGACCCTTCTCTCTAATTCAGATCAAATAATTACTGATAAGCACATTTCTTTCTGATCATATCTTGGAAACCATATAATCAACCAGTTATAACTGTATCTAATATAAATTAAACAAACTGAATAAATTCTAAGACTAATTTTATATGCTTCTGTATGGTTCCCAGGCAAAAGTACATCTTAGAAACATACTTAGAGTAAAAGCTAAAAGCCAAATTTGGCACCTTTTCCTGCTACAAGTTAAAGTTTGGAAGGATAAAAAACTACATTTTTAATACTAAAACAAACATAGTTATATTAATATTATGGCCTCAGATGCACCTTCCAAGAACTTGGTAAGAGAACGTGCAAGATTTCCAAAATATGTCATATTCATAATACACTGCCGTGGGCTCCGCTGTTTACACTTGAAAATCTTAAAGGAAACAAACGTCGAAAGACACAAGCTTTGTGTCATCAATATTTACTATGAAATTACCTTTTTTAGTTTTTGTTTATTCTCAGCTAGGTTTCAGATAGATGACACTACATTACAGGTGAGATGGTAATATATTACCTTTACAATAACTATTAATATTTTGTGTTCTGGCATGAATGACTTGATTAAAATATCAATAATTCTGGCTATGTAAGAATTCTTAAATAGTGATCCAGTCAAAACAGTGTCATTGTTCCTATTAACTTGGAAGAGAGTGAAGGGCAGTGAGGAGAGGCAGCAAGATTTTTCTCATCTATATCACTATGTAACAACAGTTCCTAAGCATTGTGTGGTCTGAAAGAGATACTGCACATGACGCACTCGCCTACCATGGAGCCAGCACTGTGCTAATGGTTGGCTTCAGCGATCACAGTCACTACCACTGCTAATGCCATCGATGGGCCAGGCACTCCACAGGGACTATGAGTTAGCCCACGTAATCCTCACACCTTACCAATAAGGCTCTGAGACGTTAAGAAATTCACAGGCAAAACAGCATACAAAGCAGGGTCTCTCTGACTCCAAAGCCTATGCCTTTTCATGACACCCTACTTACCACGCACACTGTTAGTCAAGAAAAGTGACACCTAAACCAAGAAAAGGGAGCATTTCATGAGACTGAAAAGGTAAAAGATGTCAAAAGCAGATAGTTAAAGGACAGGGAAAGGAATAACAGCCACTATATCCTTGCTGACTCTGGAGAGAAATAAGCTAACAGAGACTAAGGATGTAGAGACAACAAGGATATGTCAAGTGAAAACAAGGGAGGAGAGACTGATTTAAATGTCAATTCTTCTGAACCTTAGTTAGGCCAGGAAACTCATTTACTCTGGCAGGCCGAGCAGAGAGCAGCCTAGAAAGTCTAAGCAGAACAGCAGTCCTTGAAATGCTCTTTCTGCTAATTACACTTTCAGAACTATTCCATTGTGACTCTTACTATCTCAAAAGGGTTTTACAAGAGCACCTAAACACAACAGGCCAATGACCCACGTCTTCGGCTAGGCTTTGGGGGCCTCTGGAACCCTAAAACTATATGCAAATCTTTATGTGTACATTTTTCTAGGAAAAGGCTCCATCACATACTCACTAAAGCCTGCGATTCTAAAGTAATTTAAAATCACGCCTTTGGTATCTTCCCAAGTTATGGAGTTTTAAAAGACATTCAAAAAGCAGCCTTCCCAGCTCCTGAAGGCCGAGGGCAGAGGCTCTGGCCCGGGAGCAGTGCGGGAAAGTCAGAGGCGCTCAGAGTCGGGGGCGGGGAGGGGAAGTGGTTCTCTAAACTGCAAAACGGAACTGTTTCGGGTCTGGGCGGGCTGAGTAAGATCATGTTTTTCACAGTATCTTTTAGTCCCAAATACAAGAATTTTTAAAAATCTGTTTTTTCACAAGTATTCTCCCAGAAGTCCTCACTCTGATGGAATGCAGATGAAGGCCAACATATAGTAAGCACACAAACGACAGCAGCAGTTGTTTTATCATCATTATTACTATTACCACCACCTCCGGCAATGTTCAGAAAGTACTTATTCCACACATCAGTGCCAGGACCACAACTTTGTTAATGCAACAGTGTTTACACTGAAACCTGGAAAAAGGAAAGTTGGCAGGGAAACTGAATAAGAAATTTTAAGAGATCCTGTTAAACAGAAAGAAAACTCTACATGAGATTAACCACTGGGTCAATCAATATACAGAAAATTTGGAGGGAATCAAATCTATCATGAGCCATTCCCTGTCTTGGGCCCATAAATCCTTTTTATTTGGATATTTGAACTGTGATAGAAATAGTCCATCAACAGCAAGACAGGAATAGCAGAACTGTGTTAGCGGTAAAAAGGCCAATATGTCTGGACTGGCCAGAGTTATAAGCAGACACTAACCACAGGCTGATTGTTTTGCTATTTTTGACTAAAGTTAAATGTAATTAGATAAAATAGTCTGAGCCAGTCATGTGATCAAGTCTCGGGAAATATACAGATACATCAAAATTCCTATTAACCCCTCGTAATTTCAATTCTTGTCCTATAAATCTGAATGTCATCATTAATATGCTAAATTGAGAAAAATGTATTTCATCTTTTTTTACTTTCTATACATTACCTATGGTATAGATGGTAATAAAAGCAACAAAATCATGAAGAGACAGTTGACAGGAAGAAAATAAAGAAAAGCGACAGGCACAAGTGATTTTCCATTAAGAGTATTATTGATCAGGTTGTTTTTTAGCTTTGAGCTTCTATGTACTATATTTTTTAAAGTAATAATGGAATTTAGGAAGTATGCATCAAAAGTAGCTAAGGTATGAAAAAATATGAAGTGGGATCTTTTTTGGACTGAATTATTTAGAGAACTTAAAAGTACCTTAATCAATGTCAATTTTCTGATTTTGATACTGTACTACAGTTATATTAAGATATCACCATTGAAAGAAACATTGGTGAAGGAGTCACGAAACTCAATGTACTATTTTTGCAAATTCTTATGACTCTATAATTACTTTAAAAGTTTTTGAAAAGTGCCTTAACCTAAAGTATATACTGTACTGCTTTGGAGACCAGTCTTCCATGATTCCTCTGATAGAAGAATTAAACCAAACACATTTAAAAAAGCAAAAGCAACTGCAGACAATAAATACTGTGTTTAGGAAATGCGTACTCACATAGTGGTGCAACCTTTCTGCAGGCTAACAATAAAAAACATAAAATGTATCTACATTTTGACCCACCAATTCCACTTCTACAAACATCACTTACAAAAAGAATAAACAGACTATTTAAAAAAGCTACTCAAAGAAACAAGGGAAAAAAAGTAAAAAAAATAGCTTTTTTACATCCAACAGAGGGAGAAGGCAAATTTAGCAAAATTCATAGCTTTCACATTCCTAACATTCCAAAAAGTAAAATCACAAAAATATAAGGACAGATATAATATCTGCACAGGAAATTCATGTTTTTTTAAAAAAAATCCACTTCATTTAAATATATAAGAACATTATTTTGAATGCCCATGTACCACGTATAGAAAAACCTAAGTTTCATGCAAATGAAATACAAACCTGTACTTTGATGATTTGCTAAATATATTATATTTTCTTTATTTTCTGGCAAATCTCCATATAGCAGTATCTAAAAGATAAAACAAAAAGAAACATTACTTTGATATTTTAAAACATGTACTACACAAAATTAAGACAATGTGTACAAATCACGATATTGTGAATATTTCCATCCATGATTACCAAAAATTAAACTTCTCTTAGGAGCCTCAGAGACCATAAAGAGTTCATGTTTATAATGCAGTTAAGCGTTGGGCAGGTTAATGATCATAAAGTAAAACAGACTGATCAATATCCCCAAGAGAAAAATAAAACAAGCATTTATTGATTGCTAACAATATATAAAGCACTATTCATAAGATAAATCTTCTTTCCAAGAGCCTACAATCTAGTGGAAGAGAGAGATACCCATACAGTAAATGTAATGAGACATAATGCAAATATTATGAAAATACAGTACATCTTATTTTAAAGAACTATAAACTGCAGAACAGGAAGTATTCGTGAGGTGTGATTTCAGCAGATTAGATGAAGAGAAAATGTTCATGAAAATAAGACCAAATGGAAGCCGTAATGTTGGAGGCCTGTTCTGGTCCGTGGCCAGTGTCGTGGCCGAGGAGTCAGTACCCTGCAGCAAGCCCAGAAGGGTGGCTCTGAACAAGAATGTCTCAAGTCTTTTGAGTACCACGCTGAAGATTAAAACTTTATTCTGTAAGTAGTAGGGAAACATGGTTCCCTGACTAGGACTCTATCTCCATGAAGAACAGAGTTCAAGAGTAAGGCGACTTCTAGCACAAGGGCGGAGCACACAGTGGGGCTTCCAGTCCACCAGTCACACTTTATTTCTCGAACCAGGTGGTGGGTACACAGGTGTACACTGTATCTACATTAGTTTTTCTGCTGTTCTGTACATCTTAAATATTTCATAATAAAATTTTTAAAGAAACTGGGTGTACACTTTTAAAGACTCCAAAAGAAATGACTGCTAATGGTGGTATTTTTTTTATTTAGGGCATTCTTGTTTCTGTGTCTTGTATCATGGACTATGCAAAATTATTAATTAGCTAAAGGTTTTTAAATCTATCTTGTCCATAGGGATTATCTTCTGGTCATGACACTATTCATTAATATTTTAAAAACATAAGACAGAAAAAGACATTAGCCCAACATCTTTGCAGATAAATACAACGAGATAATACAAAGTTCTGGAGGTCAAGGATTGAGACTGAGGTTTCTACTGACTTCCTTAGAAAAATCTCGCAGTGCTAGGTACATAATATGTTTAAATATTTGTTCAATGAGTTGTTTTAAGTAAAGTTTACTGATTGCGTAAATAAATAACACCAACAATTTGATCTGCACAGGGTTAAAAAAATGAGGTTCTGGCCATGAGCAACCCCCATTCTGTTCCCAACAAGCCAGAACCGCATCAGGACCACTGGGCACGCACTGGATTTAAAAGTTTTGCAGACAGATGGCAGAATATTTCTGGCTTAACTTTCTTAGATAGGATATCCAAGGTTTAACTGATTCAACTCGAATATCACTCTTTGGAGACACCCCTGACCCCCAAGCTGAAGGCAATACTTGAACCATCCAAGGGATGATACTTTCCCTTTCTTGCCAAGCTTGGTTAAGAGACTGCTGGGCTGTAGCCTTTGAAGGTAGATGACAAATAAGCTATTAAAAGGCGGTTTTTACAGAATTATAGTACCAGTGATAGAAAACATAGCACTGCAAATTTTGTCTTTTATAAAACTAAATACATCTCATTTTAAAATAAAACAAGCCTGGTGAGAGTAGGAAAGAAAGCACAAAAATAAACACAATCACCTAATGTGATGACACAGGAATTCCCAGCGGAGAATGCACAATATATGCATTGGCACTCGAAGGACGTGTGAAGACTACCTGCCCAGCCCTCTGGTTTTACCCTACGAAAACCAAGTCCTTGTCCAAAGACCCAGGATCAGTTAATAGCATCACAAGCTTAAGAATATTCCACATCTTCACTGCTAGCCTTAAAATGCCACAATTTTCTACCTTTATTATTAGACACAAGTATGAACCTAAAAGCTTCAAAGAAAAAGCCATCTCTTCTTAGATGTTACTACTTCTGCCAATGAATTTCTCCAAGCTTTAGAAAGACAATTATAAAGTGCACACAATGTTTAACATATACATTAATGCAAGGAATAAAGTATTTACACCATGAAAAAAATAGAAAAAAGAAAAAGCCACCTCTGTAATCCCTATAAGATTCACTAATCTTCCCCACCTCTCCATGGCTTCCATACAACTCATAATTTTCAATATTTTCCATGATTAACAACAAAGTTAAACTTGCTCAGTATTTAAAAACAGATCTTCACTAGTATCTAGAATGAATTCAACTGGGTAAACAGGGAAAACGCAGTTCAACTACTAGATCACAGAGATTCTTTATTCATAGTCTTTGAAGATTATACACATATGTAAATTTATACTTAAGATTTTTCTTCAATATGCACAATATCTTACTGAAATAAAAGATATTTCCAACTGTAATGCAAAAGAAGATAGTAAGCCTCTGACAAAACATAATTTAGGACCTCAAAGTAGATACCTTGGATGATACCTCTTTTCTAAGATTTTTCATTTATCACTTAAACTACAAATTACTTGGAATTCAACAGAAATAAGTCAAAAATCTGTACTACCTCACTGTAATCATCTCTATGCCAGCTTTTCCTCATTTATTTACCTCCCCATGAATCTGCCCTTTATAATATTAATAAAAGAGGCGGGAACTGCGGTAGGGGCCTGATTAAAATACATATATAACCAGCCATTGCCCCCTAGCTGGCTTTCCTATAAATGCTCACTATTCGGGAGTCACACAGCTGATGGTCATGAAGATTCTTAACTTCCTTTGTTGCTCCCACAGGCAACATCACTCCTGTGAGACCTAAAGCTGGTCTTTGAGATACATTCCAGACCCTGCATTCCAGTGGCCCAACTGACCCAACCAGACCAGTGGCCCATGCCAAGCATCCAACTCAACTGGTCTTATGACCAGGGAACTGACTCAGCACAAGAAGACAATTTCTGCTTCCCAGTCCTATGAGTTCATTCCCAGCCAGTCAGCAGATCCAATTTTCTAGCCCTTTGCCCACTAAACCATTTTTAAAAACCCTGGCTCCCAAATTCTCGGAGAAATGGATTTGAGAAATCCCTCCTGTCTCCCCGAGTGGCACCTGTGATATTAAACTCCTTTTCTGCCGTAAACTCTGCTGTCTCAGTGTATTGGCTTCCTCTTGAGCAGTGAGCAATAAGCCTGGTTGGCTAGTAACACCCACTGAAGCCTTTGCACCTTTTAACCCAGTCCCCAGGATTAATCATTTCCCTTTGCACCATGAGGTACCTTGTTCACGCTCCTTTAGGTGCAGCCAGGACACACTGTACCTAACCCTATTCACAAGTCATATCCCCTTAGGTTTATCAGCTCCTCAGTGACAGATATGTGATCATTTTTCTACCCCCAGAGTCTAGCATCCAGATGGTTTTCAACAGATGTTTACTGAGTCATTAAATTTGTGAACTAAAATAAAATCTTAAGCCCCTCAGCTGACTGAATGGACCCCTTCTTGCCCAAGGAGACCCTAGAAACATCCTAAGGTTGAGTTATTGGTCATGAGGAGGGGGGTCAGATATGCGCCCTCACAATCCCCTCCCTCCTTGGAGATACCCTGTGTAACTCATTAACAGGCCTAAGGCTATGCAAGACAAAGCTTACACCACACCTCAGGCCATCAATTTACTTAACAGATTACTTATTGAGTCTATGTCCAGTGGCTTGTTGCTGATTAACAGACCTCCTTATTGTAAAACATTCCAAGCCTTTAGACAAAGCTTCATTTCTTTAGCCAATTACAAATCAAAGACTCTTTAAATCCACCTATAACTCGTAATCCCCCACTTCGGGCCAAATCAACGTATACCTTCCACGTATTGATTTTTGACTATGTAATCCTATTTCCCTGAAATGTATAAAACCAACTGTAACCCAACCATGGGGAGACCATTTGCTCAAGGCTTCTTGGGCGTGGCTCTCCAGGCCACGGTAGCACATATTCGGCTCAGAATAAACCTCTTTAAATTATTTCACAGAGTTTGGGTTATTTTCCATTGACAAGTTTGCACTTTTATTTGTCAGAGTAGGAAAGCCATACCCGTAACAACCCAAAATGAGTGACTGAGGCAAAGATCTCAATCAATGGAGGTTGATTAAGCCAAAGTTGAGGATGCACTGGGAAAAAACAAACCACAGACAAATCTGTGGTTGTTTTTCCAAAGCGAGATTTGGGAACTCGGGTTTAAAGGAGATGGCGTGCGGGGATTTTGCTGTGCTCCCAGCAAAAAATCGGGTCCCTCAGACAGGGGTCGTCACAAAGGATGAAAAAATAGTAGGAAACAGAAATAAAAATAATACATAGAGGCAAAAATATAGTTTATAAAGTACAGATTTATGAAGATAGGCAACGGAGGGTCCTCGAAGGGTGACACTCCTTTCCCATTAGAGGTGCAACCCTGACTGAAGTTTCACACAGGTATTTACAGGTACAGTGCTTTGGTTGCCAGGGGTAACAGGATTTACATAATAACAGTTCAGTTTAGGTTCAAAGTCTTCCAAAAGGCTTCTACAGATCCCTTAACTAACTCTATCTAGGTGAACCACGGGTTATAAAATCTTCCTAGGGCAAACTTCTAAGTTTTAAGATAAAGCTATCACTTTAGCAAAAACAGAGACATCGTGCCTCTGGTTACTGTGTATTATAACAGAGATTTCAGAAGTCAAGCATGAGCTGTCCTGCATGCTATTTACTTTAACAGCATGGTTCCGTCTGGGCCCGGCTAGGGTGGCATATCTTATTGATCAGCTCTCATCTCTGATCAGCTCTCACCTTGGGCGGTCTGTCTTTGTTGATCAGCTTCCCATCCCATGGCTCCATGCAAGACCTGCTTTGTCTTTCAAAGCAGATGAGAACTACAGGCCTGAGATTGCAGGGTCACCTTGGAAAGAGCTGCTATTGACCATTAAGACACACTCCTGAGGCGAGGCAGCTTTTGATATGTGAACTAATACATTTACATTTTCCTTCAGGGCAAAGCCTTGCAAGACTCCTGAAATCATTTGTCTCTAAAAATATAGGGGGCATTTCTATAAATCAGTCTTTCTTAGACTCAATAATAGGGCATATGGAAAGAAACAGAGGAAGGGGAGTGGGCAGGGAGACAAAATGGTTACATTTTTGTGAGACGCAGGAAATCTGTATTTTATACAAGATAAGGAGAATGTCAGAATAAAAAAAAAGGGAGTAAAGGAATCATCAGTTATGCAGATGTCCCTGGGTAGGTGGAAGAATGTTTGATGCTGTCTCTGTTCTGCACCTGGGAAGATAACCTGTACGCAACACTGTTAGTGTGGGATCAACAGACTTTAGTTTCAGGAGCTAGACTCAGCCTGCAGACCCAGTTACAATTTGCACATCCTCCTTTGTGGGAGGCCAGCAAGGAATTTCCTTATGAATGATCTGAGGGGACAATCCTTTGCAATTGCTTGAGGCCTTTTACCTTTTGCAGGGATCTGGCTGGACCATAATGCTAGAAACAGCTACTCATTTGGAAGCAGGGTGTTGAAAGACTCAACCTCTGGGTTTGACCTTCCTTTTTGCAGAAGGAGTTGGGGGAGGGTCCTGAGATTTTCATACCTCATTTTTCCTTTACACCTCATTTTCAACGTAAAAAACTGTAAATGCACCAGCAACTTTTTAAAGGCATCATCACTCTGTGACTCTTCTAGTACTCATATTTCAAATCACATTAGTTGCTTCTATTAATGTATGCTGCAGATAATTTGTTCCTTCAAAACAAGGCATATGAAAACATATGGCTTTTGTTTTACATAATTAATTTTATGTTCATAATTGTTTCTTCGTAATTGCTTTAGGTTCATCCATTTTTTTAAAAACTCATCTAAAGTCCCTTTACAGAAAAAAAATAATTTTCTTTTTATTAAGAGGCAGACAATAAAACTGCTTTTTGAATAATTATCTTCATTGCACCTGACACACTATTATTCTGCTTTAGTCAAACTTATTTATCGTGCACAAACTGGCTTTCACAAGAAGGCATGGGTTAGATGTAAACTATTTTCACCTCGATCATATCTATGTTGTTTGCATTTGCTCCCATGATATATAAACTACTTGATGACTGTCTCTTTTGTATCCTAAAAGCAGGGAGTTAAATGAAATCTAAAGTAATCACATGCTTAACACCTTACCCTCCAACTAACAATGTGTGCAGAGACCTAAATATACAGTATTCTTTCTTTGTTTAAAAATACACTTATCTCAATAATATCCATTTGGTTCAGCATTCAAAACTTGAAATATGATGATTAAAAAAAAGAACCTTTTACTGTCCTTACATATAAATGGTGCTGTTGAAAGGGATCAGATTATGCCACCCCAAACACACCTCTTTGGCATAAGGATTATTTTGAATTGAAGGCAATTGAGAAACAGCAGATACAGGAAGAGCTCTCTGCTCTCCCTCTTTTTGCCTAAAGGCAGAGCATAAATTTCCCTGTGTAAAGGTGGTATGCTTCCGCTTATAAAGATGTTCCCCGTCCCTTACTAGGAAGACCAGAAACTGCCAATATAAATCCGCATAACAAACCTTACTAAACAATCTTTATCTACTATACATTTTCTAGTCACCTTCCCACAATTTACCACCCCTAGGAGCTGAAACTTACTTTTCCTCTGACTAGTCACTTCTTTACAATTTATTGTCCTTTGTTAAAATCACAAAGAAACTGCTTCTTGGCTCTTCACCTCCTTTCCAAGGACCTTGTGCAAGTAAAATTAATAACACCAATAAAAATCTGTACACTTTTTCTCCTGTTAATCTGTTTCTTAATTCATAAGCCCCAGTCACCCTAAGAGGGAGGGTACAGGTTTTTCTCCCCTACACTGTAGCATAATGGTCACTAAGAACATAGGCCCCAAAGTATTGGATGTGATTAAGACTTGAATTTGAATCCTACTCCATAACCCTACTATGAGAACTTGAGGAAAAGTATCTAACCTCTTCACACCTATTTTTTTTTTCCTACCTATGAGTGTAATAGTAACTACTCCTCATAGGGTTGTAGTGAAATAAATGAGACTATGTAAACTACTTCATACAATGCCTAAAACATAGTAACCATCAAAAAAACAGCTAAACTGTTGTTATCCAAATTTCTTAATTCAAACCTGTGTTAAGTGATTAATAAGAGAAACAGCTGTCTAGTCTAACCCCTCCTCAGAAAGTCTGATTATACAAAAATGCAGCTGTAAACAATTTCAATTTGAATAGGAAAAAATTAACTTCTAATTCCATTTAAGAAGTGTCAACTGTTCTGCTCCACAAAATTAGACAAATTTAAAAAAGAGGGGAAGTATGTATATACAGTCGTTTTTCCCTTTGCTTTCGATCATAATGGCACATAATTGTCCCCGTAGGTACACAGGTGTACTTACTGCTACTGCACCATAAAACCCATCCAAGAAGGTACCTTAACGGAGGAATTTTCCTACAATTCAAACATTAATTTAAAAGCTCTTGGAAGAAATCTAAAGTTATGCACCAAACTGTGACATACCTGGGAAAGGTGTATGTGGTGTAGGAGTAGGGAAACTTTTAACTTTCTCAAAATATTGTGGCTATGTTTGCATGTTTTATTGCATCTGTGATTTAAATTAGAAAAATAATGCATTAAAAACTGGACACAAATGCAACCTAAAATAACTGGTTTTTCACAGTTTATAAAATGTGTAAAAATAAAGTCCTAATTACATTTCTCTAGGATTTTCTTATAAGTCTAGTAAGTTAACCAGTTCCCTAGCCAGACCTAAATTGTTTTTGACTGGAATTGTATTTGACTAGGAAATGTTTAATTTCCTATAGCAAAAGTTTTTATAATTCTGCTTAAACAAGCAAATGGACGGGCACACCCAAACCTGCCGTCTGATTACTCTCGGCTAAATGGAAGGAAGATCTATTTCAGGTCTTCACATGAATGATAAGTAAGCAGAGAAGAATAAAATTAAGGATACAAACTACAATTCATATTCTCTTTAGGACTACAGATATTAGAGAAAACTAAGCAACATTTTGCCAGAAATGCAAAAAGAATTCAGAAGTGAAAAAAAGGGGTTTAACTAGATAGATGACTTGTAAGGTTCCTTTCCCCACTCTATACAAGTGTGTTCATGCTTTTACGGCAAGATTCAGAATATAAATTTAACTCAAGAGTTTGGGACTATTTTGATGAGTCAGCACTACAGAAAGAAAGAATCAGTTATAAATGGTCTCCAGATAAAAAGACTGTTTCTGAGAAACTTGGAACAACATTTCAATTAAAAGTATGAATCACTAGAGAAGTGAAGAGTACTTTAGCTGAGCATATTATAGAAATGTCAAAAATCTTAAACTTATATTGTTTCCAGTGCTTTTCAAACTATTTTACACTTGAAGGTCAGTTGAAAAGTTAAGTTCATTTTATATACACTAAGAGTTTCACATTTTATTGTTATATTACCTTAGCATTTGAGGGAGAGGAGACTAGCAGTCAGAGCCATTAATATAAAATATATTTTAAAGTAAATTCCAAGTGTTACTGATTTAAGAATAAATTGGTGATTAATTTATTAGGTATTAGTAATTTTTCAGCCTGCAAATATCAGTAATCAGTTTTTAGTATACTACATTGGAATGGAGGAAAAGAAATTTTTTAAAAAGAAACAAAGAAAAAAGAATTCTGACATTTGAAAAAATTATGTTAACTTTTATCAGCTTCACAAAAGATGTTAAAAAGATTTTTCATCGTTTGTCGTAACTGTTAGGGTTATTGCTTACGCAGTTATCTCAACATTTAGGATACACCTAGAATCCTAGGATAGAATTCTCAGCTAGAAAGTAGGATAAATCTAGTTTCACCTCAACTAAAGATGACAACATTGCAGTTGGCTCCACTGCTTTCTCACAAGTCCTAACTACTTGCTCTGCCAGTACACCCATTTTCTTCTTAGCTACCCACAACTTTTCCTCAAACTCCACCTCAAGGATATACACATGGTCTCCTATTCTGAGTCTCCAAACATCCCACATTCAAGATATTTCCTATCCCAAATGGATTTTAAGTGAAAACCAAATGCCAAGGTTATACCATATTATATATAATAAAGTCTTAACTAAGAAGTTATAATACCTCTAATTTACTAGGTTTTCAGTTCTTTTTTTTGTATACTATTATAAGATGGTAATTTCAGAATCAGCTAAGAATTAAAGGAACACCAATATATGAGCAAGAAGTTGGTTTTTATACAGAATGCAGATTGGTTTTGAAAATAAGACAACTAATCAAATGCTATATTTAAGGGCTATGTGAAGGTAAGTTTGTAAGTAATAACTAAAAGATTATGGAAAACTATTTTAAAAGTAACCTTAACATAGAAAACCAGGCTCATTTTAGCATGTTAAAGAAAGCAGAGAACAAAATGCTTTAATATTAGGTAATTATGAAATGTCTGATTGCCAATGAAATGTATGGTTTATTATATCTCAAACAAGCAGGATACAATTAATCAAAGTATGTGCCTAAGCTACCTAAACTATTGACACAGTTACACCAGCTGCAAAGAAGCCTGGAGAGCAAGTGGCAATGAAATCACAAAAGGTGTTTTCCATAGTTTGTTGAGAATTGAATATTTTTCCTTACAAGAAGTGGTCCAAAGCCTGGAGGAAGTGGTAGTCAGTTGGTGCAAGGTCTGGTGAATACAGTGTCAGAGTTTCCAATTCCAGCTGCTGTAGTTTGAACAGCATTGTTTGTGAGACATGTGGTCAAGCATTGTCTTGCAGAGGATTGGCCTGTCTCTGTTGACCACTCTCAGTTGCTTAATTGCAAGCATCTTCATCATTTTGTCCAACTGGGTGCAGTAGACATCTGCTGTAATCAACTGACCAGGTTTCACGAAGCTATAGTGGATAATACCAGTGATGGACCACCAAACAGACACCATTAGCTTTTTTTGGTGAATATTCCATTTTGGACTATCTTTTGGCATTTCACCTTTATCCAACCATCATCCAGAATACTTGCAATTATCAAAAAGAATCTGATTTTCATCACATGTAACAATACAGTGTAGAAATGATTCACCTTTATGTCATGACAGCTTAAAAAAGGCAAGCTTTAATTCATGAGGAACCCATCTACCTAGCTTTTTTACCTTGCTATTTGTTTCAAATGGTCCAATATTGTTGGAATAGTAATGTCAAACCTTGCTGCTACTTCACGTATAGGTTGAGATGGATTTTCTTCTACTACAGCTTTCAGTTCGTCATTATCCACCTTGGTCTCAGGGTCACGCACATGGCTCATTTTAAAGATTAAAATCACCAGAATGGAACTTCTCAAACCATCAACGGTACTGTGTGTTCATTAGCAACATCCTTCCCAAACACTTGGTTGATATTTTGAGCTGTCTGCACTGGACTGGTTCTGCGATGGCACTCATATTAAAAAATAACATGTATTTTTTACTTATGTATGGTTTCATAAAAATTGCTCTAAAAAATTTTTGAAAGATAATCACAAGCCAAAATGGGCATTTCAAAGACTGAGGATGTACCTTCACAATAAAAATAAAACAAGAAATGTTAAAATAAAATGTCACAGATATCAACTGTCAAACTTAGTACTTAAGGAAATCGGACATTTCATGCTTAATAACCTAATATATAAATATCTATAGAAATAGGGCAATATTAAACAAAGAAATAAAATATTGAATAGGCAGAACTATGGAGTTCATTATTGTAGTGGGTTGAATGGTGGCCTGCCCAAAAAGCATGTCTACATCTTAAGAGCTGGAACCTGGGAATGTTCTCTTATTTGGAAAAAGGATCTTTGTAGTTGTAATTAAATTAAAGATCTTGAGATGATCATCCTGGATCAGCCAGGTGGGCTCTAAACTCAATGACAAGTGTCCTTGTAAGAGAAAGGGAGAGGGACACGTGACACAGACAGAAGAGTGGGCAAGGACTATGAGGCAGAGACTAGAGTGATGTGGCCCCAAGTAAGGGAATGCTGACAGCCACCAGAAGCTGAAAGTGACATAGATTCTCCCCTAGAACCTCCAGAGGGAACATAATTAAGCCTACACCCTGATTTCAGACTTTTGGCCTTCAGAATATGGTTGGTTTAAGCCACAGTTTGAGGTGATCTGTTTTGGCAACCACAGAAAAGTAAGCTGTTACTTGAATCAATGCCTCTTAAAATAGTAAAGATTGAAAATGTTGATTTTCAATGAGTATCGAATTAAGTGAAATAAATGAAACATAAAATTCTGATTACACATTCCAAAGGAATACATGGTGAAGGAAGTGTCGGACTGACGTTCAGTACTAATGAGAGGCTCTGGAAGAACCTAAAAGGATAAACAAGTTGTAAAGAATAATTTTATCAATACTGACTAAAATGTTTTTCTCTCTCAGATACATATGAAAATAGGGAAGAATAGGTATTTATAATACCTAGAATTCAATACTATTGAATTCTAGGTATTATAAATACTATTCAATACTATTGAATTCTAGGTATTATAAATTTGTCGGAAGCAGGTTTACCTGTCAAGCACAGATCATACTTTATGGACCTACTTCTCTTCAGCTTAAAATTGCTATGCAAAAGAAAATATTCTGCAAGAACTACTATGAACCACTTTTTTTAAACCTAGAGTTAAAAGGCATAAAAACGTCATTTTAAAAAAGCTCTAATTTAAGAATCCTTCTTTAATGTCTATAACTTAATGAACTTTCTTTTATTTGAAAACTTATATCCTCTTAAATTACTAAAACTTCCTTCAGGAATGAGTCAACAATATTTTATGAAGAACAAGACAATCATCACTAGCCTTGCAAACAAAAGTTGATTTAAAAAAATTCAAGTAAAGAAAAAAGTATACTAGCAAAACAGGAAAAACAAGCTAAAATTTTAATTGAAACGTCTCAATGACAGAGTCAATTATGAAAAATAATAGGTAAAATAATAGGTAAAAAGTAAGAAGATGACAAAATGTCCCTGTAAATCTTTTTCCTTTGGGTCTTATATTTGAAGAGTTATTTATTCCTCTAGTGATTTAATCTTCAGGGAAACTATCAAAAATACCAGAAGGTAAACTTGTCTACACAGGAAACCCAAATTCCAAAAAAAAAAGACCCTAACATATTAAAAATACCCTGTTCTTTGTTACTAAATAGCAAATATTCCTTGCCAAAAAAAAAAAGAAAAAAGCAGGAACTAAAAACTTCCAATTCTATATTTTTATTAAATGTTCAAAACCTACATTTGATGATCAGTGGCCAATCTGTTCTAGGATTTCTAATAAACTTCATCAAGGGACACACGTTAAATAAAATTCTGAATTATACTTAAGAGCCCTCAGATATCCTTTCATAAATACATGAAGATTATCTCTGGATGCTAGATCCTCTTATTGGAACAATAGAATGGGGAAAAACAACAGATTATTTTAAAAACCACTTGCTGGGAAATCAAGAAGTAAAATAGAGGCCGGGCGCGGTGGCTCATGCCTGTAATCCTAGCCCTCTGGGAGGCCCAGGCGGGTGGATAGCTCGAGGTCAGGAGTTCGAGACCAGCCTGAGCGAGACCCCATCTCTACTAAAAAAATAGAAATAAATTATCTGGACAACTAAAAATATACATATAGAAAAAATTAGCCGGGCATGGTTGGCACATGCCTGTAGTCCCAGCTACCTGGGAGGCTGAGGCAGTAGGATCCCTTAAGCTCAGGAGTTTGAGGTTGCTGTGAGCTAGGCTGATGCCACGGCACTCACTCTAGCCCGGGCAACAAAGTGAGACTCTGTCTCAGAAAAAAAAAAAAAAAAAAAGAAGAAGAAGTAAAATAGAGATCTGTAGTCAGCACCATATAAGATAAGGTATATAATTTCAGGAACACTATGAAGCTTCACAATTATTTCAAAAAATAAGAAACTGCCAAACACAAATTACTTCCATGGTATATTCTGTATTACACTGTGTACTCTTTAAACAAAACTAAAATAACTCACCACAGGTAGACTGACTGTGTTCTGAGCGTATATCCCAGCCCAGGCCAGCTGTCATATGATGTGAAAGTAAATTATTATGATAAAACCATACATTTAGACAAACTCGGTGAAATAATGGTGTAAGGGGAAAACGTTAACCTGAATTACTGAAAATTTTAAAGGAGGCCCATTTTAAAAGTCAAATACCAGGGAACCATGATCTGGAACTGTGATCTTTCTTTCTTTCCTAGGAAACACAGATAGTGGTTTAAGTGGAGGCCCTAGCCTCTCCTAGTCCCTTTCCCCCACCCCAAATAACCCCCAGCTGGGGCAAACTCAGAGTCATCAAGGATCAATCAGCAGTGCAACTGCAAACTCATTACAGTAGCTGGCTGACCACAGAGTGAAAACAGATGCTGTAGGTGGAAAAAAGAAAGGCAAAAGGACAAAACCATACCATCTCATTCACTCCACCCCACTCTACCCTGCTCCCACCAAAAAAAATTAAAATTATTCCTTGGACGTTAGGAATAACCAAGAATAAAGCTCTTCTTTCGAACTGAGAAAGAAAAGGAAAATTCACAATTGTTCTTTTTTTAAGAGACTTCAAATAACTCATGTGAAGAGGGCCTTGTACTTTTGTGTGTCAAATTTAACCTACAAATCCAACCTTTACATAGAAACAGTAAGAAAGTAATCAGACAAAAGATAACTCACGTACTTACGCCTAAAGTTGGCAAGAACTGTATCTACAGTAAGGCTTATACCGTAACAATGTATTAATTTCCTCGCCCATCTTTCACTTGTATTGGGAAGAACCCAAAACCTAGCCCAAACAGTAACATCAATCAGTTTCAAGAGAAGGTCATTTTAAAAGCGCACTTCCGAGTGCGAACATACCCTGTTACATTACCACCTTCCTGGGCCAATGCCTGCCCTACATAAAATGTTCACTTGCACCTACTTTGCTAAGCACCCAGGCAGACAGTGACACCAGCCCCGGGGCGGACGACCCCACTGGTAGCCTCAGAACGATGTTCCTACAGCTTCCTGGAGATCTCGGTGGACCTGCGAGGAAGCATCAGGCCAAACCCCAACGTGAAACTTCCCCCACGGTGGAAGGGTGGGTGATGGCACGAGTTTCCGAAGCTGAATCCGCCAAGCAGGCCCGAGCGATCGAAACCACCTGGGAGGGGAGGGGAGGGGAGGGCTCCAACCTGGGAGGCCCGCGCGCCCCGCGAGGGCTCAGGCGGACGCAGAGGCGCCGAAGGCGGGAAGTGCCTCACCTGCACCCCGGTGTAGTTCTCAAAGAAGAAGAGCACCATGCGCTGGTAGACGGAGTAGAGCCGGTCGTCTACCACCTGGTAGAAGCGGGCGGGCAGGCAGGCGGAGAGCAGCCGCCAGACCCCCCAGGCCAGTATGTAGGTGGGCGCCGTGCCCAGGAGCACGACGCCGGGCAGCAGGTAGCGCATCGAGTACGTGTGGAGCACTAGAGACAGCAGCATCTTCCCGGCTCCGCGGCCGAGGGCTCCGCCTGCTCTCCGCGCCCGGGGCCCTTAGCCGCGGCCAGCCGGGCCAGCCGCCGCCCCTCGCCGCCCGGGCCCGGGCCACCCAGACGCCCAGCCCGCCGCCCGCTCCCGACCCCCGACCCCCGCCCTCAGCCGCATGGGCCGCGCCGCCGCCAAGGGGCGGGCGGGCGGGCGACTGCAGGGCCGGTGTGTCGCTCGCGGCCGCGAGGCGAGGAGACGCCGCGGTCCTCAGAGGCTCGGTAGCTCAGTAGCGCTCACGCCCCATGACCCTCAGCCGTCACCAAAAGCCCCCTACTGGGGGCGTGGCTCCGCGGCAATAACGGGACTCCTGATTGGCCGCTCGTCACCATAGTGCCCCGCCGGGGGCGGGGCTCCGCGGCAATATCACGTCCTCTGGTTGGTCGAGGTCGGCTGACAGTTGCCCCACAACTGCCTGCGGGCGCGGACGGCCGGGCTTTGGCTACTGCGCATGCTCCTTGGGCGGGCCCGGCTGCGGGCGCGGGAAAAGAAGAGGCCGCGGGGAGTGGAGCGGCGCGTGGGTGGGCGCCGGCCGGAGGAGCGAGGCGGCGGCTGCCTGCCCCGCGGCGGGGCGTGCGCGGGCTGGTGTGGGGGCCGCTTGGGCTGGCTGGGACGCGCATCTCCTGGCTGCACGCCCTGCGAGCCCTCGGGTGCTTTTTGTGCCCCGCAGCCGGGACGGGACGCCCCTAGGCGCCGGGGGCCGCGGACGCCGCCACTTCAGTTAAGAGGACTTCCGCGTCCACAAGTGTGTCCGGGCTCAGTGAAAGGCCAGCAGGACAGAATTGGAGCAGTTGCAGCGGCGGCAGCTCGCAGTAGCTCGGGGCCCCGACCTTCTCCCCACGACGAGGGCCCAGCACGGGGACCCCCAACTCCTGGCCTGCCCCCTGGGAACCTCCCTTCGGTCCCTGCCTGTCCACCTGGGTGTTTCGGGTTTAGACCCCAGTTTTTCCCCCATCACTGTAATGATGATAATTTCATGTCTACACATAGCTGAAGAACCATTTCACAAGGATGTTTCCCCAGTGTGTGTTTGGTTAGACTGTTTCAAAATTCAGTCTTGGTTCACTTACTGCCCCAGCGCCTTGCTGTTTTGATTTGTTTGTTGTTGTTTTTTTTTAAAGGAGTCTCATTTGTGCAGTAATTAAAGTGCTTGCGTATACGATGTAAAGTCCATAAAATGCATCCATACATGAACTTCACAAAAATCTAGGCAGGCAGGGTAGCTGTTTTATTGATGTACAAACAGATCCACAGGTCTTCTGGATCCTTCTACACCCCTTTGACTGTAGTAAAAGTGGTTTAATATGTAACCCTTCTCAAGGATAGTTGCACTTTGAAAGAATGCCATATGCTTTAAGTTAAAATAATTTTTCCATAATGGAAGCCTGTGGGGTAGCTTTAGGCAGGAAGGCATTTCAATGGAAAGTTCTAATCAGGGCCAGGATGGTAGCTACTTTCTTCATACCTGATTAACATCAGGTAAGGTGACCAGTAGATGGTGATCTTTGGGGACAAAGCCAGATGAATAGAGATACCTCAGATTATAAATATTTGCGTGCCAACAGGAATTACAACACAGTAGAAAGATCTTCAACAGTGTTTCTCTTCCTTTTTGTGGGAATTAGTGCCCTAAACTGTACGAAGAATTAAGGGTTAGTTTGGGGGGGCAAAAGTCATGGGTGTATATAGTGTGCACAACTAATGCCACTTATGTTTCCTTTAACTGAGACCAGACATCACTACGTTAGAAAAAATATGTAAAGAAAGCAGGTTCTGTGTTCACCTTAAGATTTATATGTATAAAGTCAATAAATGTGCATATGTGTAAATATGGCACTTCCTGTGAATTATCACAGATTACTTTTAGTCACCAAATTGTAAACTTTTGTGCGCTGTTTTGGCTTGGAGACACTGAGAATTTAAGTTCCTCTTGTCCCCTGTTTAGCTCCAAACCCAGCTCTCTGACTTCCTTGGTTATTCTCTGAGCTCGTCATGCCCTCTCTTCCTGTGAGCAGTCGCAGAAAGGGAAGGTCGCTGCCTGCCTCTGTTTTTCTCCCTTTTCCATCCGCACCTCGTAATTAATAATTAACCCACACCCTCGGCCTCTGCTTCCTTACCTTGTACTTGTGTAAACGTTTTGCAATCCGACTGCCTTTTCCTCCACTGCAGGTGGGTGGTGCTGCTTAAAGAGTACAGCTGACCTCTTTGGCTGACATCTGCAGACTCCGTGGGAACCAGGGGTGTACCTGAAAAGACTGGTTCTGTTGATGCCTTCCTGGGATAACACTTAACGAGGAGTTACATGTGGGATGACAGGGAAAGTTCATGGTGCTAGGGGAACATGTATCAAGGAGATCTAATTTAGCATGGAAAAGTGACATTTAAGACAAAGCTTGAGGGAGTTAGAGAGGCTCAAGCCTTCCGAGGGAGAGAAGCATGTTAGAGTCCTGAAGCTGAGAGAGCACTGTGGACTTTGTGGAGCCCTGGAATGGGCCACACTTTTGTTTTTTAATTTTTTTAGATGCCCCTGAAAGTATGCTGTGTATTCCTTTCACACATTCTTAAATTGATATTTAAATTTTATATCATATATTTAAATAGTTACAAAAAAGTTCTAATAAATTGTAAATGACATTTTGAAAATAAAGTGGTTATAGAAATCTTGAGATACAAAATATGATACAAAAGATAAGAAATGGTACACCCAGAGACAGTGCTTACCATGGAACTTGCAAGGCCAGTGAGTGAGTGGAGAGTGAATAAAGGACATTACTGTGCACTAGTATAGACTTTATAAACGTTGTACACTTAGGCCACGCTAAGTTTATAAAAAATAAAGTAATTGTGCTACAATGTTACGGCAGCTAGGATATTACTAGGCAATAGAAGTTTGTCAGCTTCATTATAATCGTTACGCGGTGCGTGACTGTACTAGGAAAAATACAGGATAAAAGTTTTACAATCTTGAGGTGCATAAGATTTTACTTGGGATGATACTAAGGCCAATAATCACCATAAAGTGTTGATTCTCAGGGGGTCTTGGAATCTCCACAGAGCATCTGACGAAGCAGAGCCGAATAAACGCACTGTTTCTGTGCTCGAACTGCAGAGTATTCAGCCTGGGTGCTGTGGGATCTCAGCTGGGGCCTTGGGGAGCACCCACATTGAATGTGCTTGAACTGGGGCTTGGGATGTAACCTAATCAGCTGTATTGTAAATTGACCTTCCTAAGTGGTAACAGAAGGGTGTTGATCTGAATGCAGTACCCTTAGAAACAAAGGGAAACTTGCTTGTCTCTGTGAAGGAATGGAAAGTTCTTGAACAAGAATACCTCCTATCTATCCACAAACAACTTTGCTAAATTGTAGCCAGTACTCTGTCTCTCTTTGGTCAGTTCCCATTCATGCCTTTATTTTTCTATTTATACAAATAAAACAAGAAGGGATTCTTGTTCCAACAGATTTAAACAATGCTGTTTCAAATATTGAATGAAATGAGGAAGTCTCCCTCTTTCAGGTTGTCCCCAGTCCTGCTTTCTTACCCAGAGGGTACAGCTGTGTACTTTGCTAGTTGCCTTCCTACGCATGCATGCGGTGGGCGTTTGGCAGACCATTGCTCGGTTCCCCCCTTGAGATCACTGAGATGTTCGTGCAGAAAGCCACTCCTCCCAAGACAGCTCATGTGCTGTGGGGGAAGTTGCCCCCACTCGCCCTCCTGGGATGGGCCATGATCAGTCGAGGACAGTGAACCCCTCAAGCTCTCCAAGACCCTTTCAGGTGGTCCAAGGCAAAAAGTACTTTCCCAGCTGTACTGAAATGTCATGTGCCTTTTTCACTGTGTTAAATCTGCAGTGGTGGGTAAATCTGATGGCACCTTGGCCCACTTTAAGGCAGTGACACCAAAGGGTAACAGTGGCCACCATTCTTCATCACCACATACTCATGGCTAAAAGCACTCATTTCACTTGAGAATATCCTCCATGAAGCAGCAAAAATATTTGATTAAATCTGAGCCCCTGAGGACACATCTTGTTAATGTTCTGTGTGACTAAATGGGGCAGGCATGAAACACACGGGATGCAAAACAAAGAACAGGAGCCCACTGGGGGGAAAGACCTCTGAGCTTCCAGCGAAACGAGCTCCTTTTTTCATGGAACATCATTTTTACTTGAAAGATTAACTAGCAGCTAAACTAGTGATTCTGGCACACATATTCTCAAACACGAACAAATTCTATCACTTCAAAGAAAACAAGGATTACTGCAAATAATAATATGTGAGCTTTCCAATGAAAATTTGAATTCTGGAAAATTTATATTGTTCCATGAACTTGACACCTTCCCAGTTCTTGAAGACTTTTCTGATGAGGTCTGTGGTAATAGTAACAGACATTGTGATTTTTTTTCAATTTTGTATGATCACTGTGTCAGCATCTGGAAGATCCACATAACTCAGTGAAACAATATTTTCTAAACAATGCATGATGTTTAAAAATCAGGCATGGGTAAATGGTTCTTTCAAAGGACAAGATGTGCCAATGGGTTATAATGTAACTACAGAAATTTCACTGATGGAATTTCAAACTCTATGTTGCAACTAACCTTGAAGAAATTACCAGTTCCTGAGTTTTAGTGTAATATGAAAGAAAAGTAGTCACATTATCTGGAAACGAGTAAAAATACTCCTCCTTTTACTAATTATGTAGCTGTATGAGGCCAGATTTTCTTCATAAGCGTCAACCAAAAAAGCATCGTGGCAACAGACTGAATGAACGCAGAAGCAGCTAGAAGAATCCAGCTGTATGCTATTAAGCCAGATAGTAAAGAGATTTGCAAAAAAAAAAAAAAAAAAGTAAAACAGTGCCACTCTTCTTACTAAATTTGTTTTTGAAAAGTTTTTTAAATGAAACTTTAACATACAATGGATTTATTATTATTATTTTTAAAGGAAGTTGTAAATGCCATGCTATGGGAAGCCAGTTTTAGATGAAGCTGATGCCCAGAGTGCAGAGCAGAAAAACAGAAAGACAAGAAGCCTGTGATGAAATCGTCACGCTGCTGAAACAAACCAACTGTCAAACCCACCTGTCTCCAACCCTTTACTTGTATGAGCAAACAAATCTCTATTATTGGTTTTTGTTTCTTATTTTTTATGTAAAAGACAGGGTCTCGCTCTGTCACCCAGGCCACAGTGCAGTGGGGTTGTCATGGCTCACTGCAACCTCCAACTCCTGGGCTCATGTGCTCCTGCCTCAGCCTCCTGAGCTGCTGGAACTACAGGAGTGTGCCACCATGCCTGGCTAAATTTTAAATTTTTTTTGTAGAGACGGGGGTCTCACTCTGTTGTTCAGGCTGGTCTGGAATTTCTGGCCTCAAGCAGTCCTCCCTCCTTGCCCTCCCAAAGTACTGGCCCAAATCTCTATTATTAAACCTAGTTTGAGGTGGGTTCTTTTATCTATTATTATCCATGCTAGAAATCTAGAGGTTATTCCATAAGTTTCCCTGTTCCTCACTGCTGAGAGCTATTCAGACAGTAAATCATTCATTCATTCAATAAATAATTTTTGAGCGCTCATTATGTGCCAAGCCCTGTTCTAGGATCTGGTAATACAGCTATGAACAAGGCAGATAAAGTAGGCCCCTGTTTTAGTGGAACTTAAACATCAGTGGTGAGAGACAGATAATAAAAACACCACAAGTCATAAGGGCAAGCATTGAATTAAAACAGAGTGACATGACAGAGAGTGGTGGAATGGCACCTTTAAATTGTATGGTCTGGAAATGCCTCTGTGGAGTACAAAGGTCCTGGGCTGAGACGGAGTTGAATAAGCAACAAGTTTAATCAACTGGGGCTAAAAACCTTACAGTCACTCTTTTCTCTTCCTCATCCCAGTAAATTCTATTTGTCTGTCAACTTAAAATAATCAAGACCTTAGTCACCTAAAGTGTCTTTTAGCCAAGAGGAACAATGTCTCTTATCTTAGGGACTTACCTTTGTTTTTATAGAAAGGGTTTTTTTTGTTGTTGTTGTTTTGGTCACTCAAAAAGGGACTTTAGATGTGTCAAAGGAACCAAGCTTTGAAGTTAAGGTTTTTTAAAAAAAATTATAAATTCTGTTTAAGCCACGATTTTTTTTTTTAGAAGACAAACTGGTTTTTTCCTGACTAAAATTAGAATGAGAGAAAAGGCTCATAAACTCCAATGAGTAGTTTAATAAATAACCCTTAATTTCAGAGAAAAAGTGAAAATCATCAATCTGTGAGCAGTAGACAATTTAGAGAATAAAAAATGAAATTTTTATCTTAAAGCAGAGCTTTAATTTTAGTTCTGTCAAGTGTGGAATTGGGTCGCTGGAGTAAGGTCTGAATTTCAACTAAAGCCACCGGAGATCTGAAATCGGAGAGGAGCCTCGCCAGAGACCCCTGCTGGCTCCAGTGAGGTCAGGTGAACAACAGTCCTTTGTGTTGGTATCAAGGCTGGCTTGTTGGACAAGCAGCAGGGATTACCAAACGTTCACTTTGAATTCCTTCATGATCACCAAAATGTCAACCTAAAATAATCAAAAGAGCCAGAATCTAGTTTAAAGAGAATGCATTTAAGACAGTCACCCACGAAGCAAAAATTCCAAAGAATGAAAGTCAGTGTGTCCAAATGCTTAAGTTTGGGGTCATTTCTAGAGATAAGCTTTATGAAACTTAACAGAATTTTAACATCCTTTTATATAAAGCTTAATGTATGGTTACAATAATCTGATTAGTTGAGACGGTCTTTTTTTTACTTTTTAGGGAAAGGTATATTTAACATTTCACACTGAAGATGTAGTAGTCATGGGGTCTTTTGCGCCATCTGTCAGGTACAGGACAATAAAGAAGGCAGTTATCTGTAACAAAGACCAGTGATTGGAAGGGGAGGAGGTCTGGTCTCCCATCTCTCCTGGTCATTTATAAAACAAAAAACAATGAAAGAGAGAGTTCATGTATAATCTGAAAAACAGAAATTACAACCACATGCTGCATAACTCAAGTCACAGTCACATTTCTCTCAAGACTTAAAATATTTTTAGAGTTCCAGAAATGCTTAAATTTTATTTTCACAGGTTTCACCATCAGAATACATCCAAGTGCACCATCATCACTTACCTGTGCAACTGTAATCACCTAACTGGTCTCCTTGTTTCCATCCTTGCCCCCACCATTCACTATACCCTACACACAGCAGCTGTTAGGGGTGAATGGTGCCCCTTCCCCAAATTCATATAGTGAGGTCTTTAGCCCCCACCAATGGAGCATATGACCTTATTTGGATACAGGGTCTCCACAAAGATAGCCAAGTTAAAATGAGGTCATTAGGATGGGCCCTAATCCTTTTAAGAAGGGGACATTTGGACACACAGCTGCATGGGGGCAGATGATGTGAGAGTCACAGGGAAAGACAGACACCTAAAATCCACGGACAGAAGCTGCAACAGCTCCTTTCCTCTGCAGGGAAGTTTACATTTTTCCCCTGAAAGTTTGATAATTTGAATCTATAAAACAAAACTAATAATAGATTAACAGGGGAAAAAAGGCATACAAATTTATTAATATGCATACAGGCAAAGTAGTCATACAAAATATGAAAAACTCAACTCAAAGAAAATGGCCAGATGGTGGATGCTTTTTTACCATCTTGAGATTACAGAAAGAATGGGGGCTTGGATCAGGGCAAAACAGGTTATGGTGGGAAGACAGGTGCTGTGAGGGGGAAGAGGAGGCCTGGCTGTTCAGAGTGGTTTGTTATACAGAGGAAACCTGCAGGCAGCAGCCCTTGGGAGGAATAGGTGGTAGCTGGTGGTATATGTTTCTCCCTTAAAAATGTCAGACTCTCGGTGAATCTTTCCCAGATCCGGACAAGGGGGGCTTCAGAGAAAGCCTGCTTGCATGTGTTGTTTACTTCGCTTCATTTCCTCTGCAGATGCAAATCTCCCCCACAAAAGACAGCGTTGCAGAGCTGTTATTGCATTTGCAGGCCCTCTGAACAGTCACCTCAAAATACGTCAAAGAAGTATATTGGAGTGAAATATTTTTGGTTTCCTTTACCTCTCAGCCCTCAGAAGGAACCAACCCTGCTGACAGCTTGTTTTCAAATTTTGAGCACCCAGCACTGAGAGACAATAGATGTCTGTCGTTTAAGCCGCCCAGTGTGTGGTGCTGTGTTACACTTGCTGCTTACCCAGCAAACACTTAGCACTTCTCTGCTTGCCACAGTCCCGTCTCAGAATAAAGCCCAAATGTCCTGTCGGTGACCTATGAGGCTGAATCATGAACCACCCCTCACCCACTGAGCTCCCATGGGAGGCTCCTCTGGGGCTCTGTGCCCAGGCATGTCTGTGCCCAGGTGTGTCTGTGCCCAGGCATGTCTGTGCCCAGGCGTGTCTATGCCCAGGCATGTCTGTGCCCAGGTGTGCTGCAGAATATCAGGACTAAGTTGACTCCACAGGGACTTCATTCTTTGTTCCAGGAAATTCCTGTCCAGGAAGATAAGGCTGTAAACCAGTAAATAACTTTGTTGTTTTCTTTGGGAATCCCTTAAAATTTTATTTATCTAAACAATGGGCGGGGGGAGGCTAACTCCTACTCACACACCAGGAGGCTCCTCTGGGTAAACAGCCCTCTCAGGACAATAGACACAACAGGTGCTTATCACAGAGCTGTTTGTGCCTCAGATTCGCTCTGAGACCTCTGCCTAGCTGTGCCCACCCCTCATGTGCCCAAACCTGTTAGATCCTTACCTAAAATTACTCAAAGGCAGACCTCCAACCACAGGAATTCTTGTCTCCTGACTTCCTCCGTCTGGGACTCTCTCTCTCTAGACCTTATCTCCTCACTTGTCTTCTTCTAACCTAAGCTTCTTCACTCAGACTACTTTCAATTCTCTAGAGAAGCCATGCTGTTGGGTACTCACATATCTGGTGTTTACTGCACCTCTTGATGGCATCGTTTCCTCTTGTACCAAGGATGATGAGGAGATTGTAAAAACTGACAAGGCTGGGGTTGAGATGGCAGAAGTGGTTTTGAGGACCTGCCCAGTGAGGAGTTGTCGGAACTGGAACAGGAACGTACAGCTAAAGAAGCAGCAAGAGAAAAGGAAACTGCCAGAGAAGAAAAAGAACCTCCAAGAAAATTCGCAGGGAAGGGTTTAGCAGAAGCTTTTGCTAAACCTCAACCTTGTTGCAGACCTCAACAAGCTCCTTAAAAGGGGCATAGAAAGGTTTTCATTAATAGAGAGGAATGTTCACGGTGCCTTATCTGCTTACAAACAAATCTGTGGTGAAAAAAAACCAAAACCAAAAAACAAATCAAGCAAACCATGAGGGACATGCTTCTGAAAAGAGCGACACCTCCTCAAGAAGAGCCTCAGGCAGGCCCTCCAGGAGGTGCACAGCAGAAGGCACTGCTGTCACAGGAGACGACAGCTCCACACCTGTTGATGCCCCTGAAGACCTTCCAGTGGGACAAGACATGGAGGTGGAAGACAGCGATATTGGTGATGCTGACCCTGTGTAGGCATCGGCTTATTTGCCTGTTTGTGTCTTAGTTTTAAGCAAAAAAAGTTTAAAAAGTAAAAAAAAAAAAAAAAAAAATTAAAATTTTAAAAATAGAAAAAGCTTATAAAATAAGGCTAAATAAATAAGGCTATAAAGAAAGAACATGTTTTACTCAAAGAGTGGAATTGGAATGTTCTTAACTCAAAGAAACGTTAAACACCTGAGGAGGTGGATACCCCAGTTATCCTGATTTGATTAATTCACATGGTATGCCTGTATCAAAACATCACATGTATCTCATAAAGATATACAAGTATTATGTGCCTATAATAACTAAAAATTAAAAATAAGGGAAGAACAAAAATATTTTTATACAGGTGCACAATGTGTATTTTAAGCTAAGTGTTATTACAAGAGTCAAAAAATTTATAAAGTAAAAAGTCACAGTGAGCCAAAGTTAATTTACTATTGAAGAAAAAAAAAATTTTTTTTTTTGAGACAGAGTCTCACTGTCGCCTTGGGTAGAGTGCAATGGCATCACTGTAGCTCACTGCAACCTCAAACTCCTGGGCTCAAGCGATCATCCTGCCACAGCCGCCGAAGTAGCTGGGACTACAGGTGTGTACCATCACGCCCGGTTAATTTTTCAATTTTTTAAGTAGAGATGGGATCTCACTCTTGCTCAGGCTGGTCTTGAACTCCTGAGCTCAAGCAATCCTTCCCCCTAGGCCTCCCAGAGTGCTGGGATTACAGGCATGAGCCACTGCACCCGGCCTGAGCAAAAAATATTTTTTATAAATTTAGTGCAGCCTGAGTATACAGCATTTATACAGCAGTGCACAGTAACGTCCTAGGCCTTCACATTCACTCACCACTCACTCATTGACTCACCCAGAGCAGCTTCCAGTCCTGCAAGCTCCATTCGTGGTAAGTGCCTTATACAGGTGTATTATTTGTTTTTTGTCTTTTATCCTGTATTTTTACTGTACCTTTTCTATGTTTAGATAGGTTTAGATACACAAATATTTACCATTGTGTCACAGTTGCCTACAGTATTCAGTACAGGAACATGCTGTACAGGTTTGTAGCCCGGGAGCAACAGGCTATACCTTACAGCCGAGGTGTGTAGGAGGTTACACAATAGGTGTGTGTAGGTGCACTCTGTGATATTTGCACAACAAGGTTGCCTCACCACCACATTTCTCAGAACAGTTCCCCATGGTCGAGCTATGAATGCCGGCATTTGACCTTATTACAAAGAAGCTATACCGTGACTTATGATGATGTGTGCAGATTGGAGAACAAAACAAGTAATAAAATGAGGCAAAAGAAAATGAGGACAGGCAAGTGTGGTGACAACCAGATGAGGTTTGTGTCGTGCAGATCTCTCTGTGGTCGGGCCACAGCTTTAGGTTGAAGTAGGTACTAAGCTTTCAGAGCCCAGGGTCCATAAAAGTTGCCCGAAAGAAGTGCCAGTAATCTTTATATTTAAGACCAGAGAATAATTTAATAAATAAGATGTAATAACGGCACCTCCAATGATTGCCTTTATAGGACGCTGACCAGGCAGAAGGCTCTTTCATGGGCTTGCCAAATCCAGGCATTACTGGGCTTCTGAGCTGGCTGAACTGTCTCTTGGACATTGAGTATTCTAGGAATAGGAAAACACCACTCTTCCACCACTCACCACCTGTTTCTCTTTGGCTGTCTGATCTAATAATACTTGTTGCTGTTTGCTAGGAATGGCCCAGGATCCAATCCAAAATACCACATTACACTTAGCCTGCCTTTAAAAATAAAATTAGGCTGGGTGTGGTGGCTCACGCTTACAATCCTAGCACTCTGGGAAGCCAAAGCAGGAGAATTGCTTGAGGCCAGGAGTTAGAGACCAGCCTGAGCAAGAGCAGAGACCCAATCTCTACAAAAAATAGAAAAATTAGCTGGCTGTGGTGGGGCGTGACTGCAGTCCCAGCTACTTGGGAGGCTGAGGCAGGAGGATCACTTGAGCCCAGGAGTTTGAGGTTGCAGTGAGTTATGATTATGCCACTGCACTCTAGCCCAGGTGACAAAGCAAGACCCTGTCTCATAAATAAATAAATACAAAATTAAATGATTTTTTAAAACTTTTTTCCACTATTAGCTTTTAGTTAAAAAGTCTAATATTAATTTTTTAACATTACTTTTAATGCTAGACAGTGTTGTTATAGTCAGTGTTCAAGGACTTACATGCTTTAAAACAAGTGTTGAAAATCACTTTATTCAAACATTTTTTTCTCATCAACCATTTAGAAAGTTCTGAAATAATAAGACTGTTAGGATTCAGCCATACCACTTCTCCAATCTGTAATCTTCTGACAACTTCTGTCATTTAAACACATTACTCTTTTCCGTTGACAGATAGATATTTTGGAAATGTTCCTATCCTCCATTCCTTTCTTTGCTGTAAAGAAAACACTCCCACTGGAGACAAAGCGTTTGAATGAGCAACGGCTGTTTGTGCCTGAACATCAGTCACTCTTCCATCTACCAGGGAAACCCCATAATAGTCCCCTTCTGCTCTGCCAAGAGATGTCAACAGCCTTCCCTTATAATGTTCCTCTGTCTGCACAGATGACCCCAGATATGCGTCTCTGGCCTCGGCCTGTGACCACTTTATTATCCGGCTTCCGCGGGTCTTTCTGACGGCTTCATTTGGACAGGCACCCATACCTCAAAGAACAGTTCAAAAGGACAGCGCCCATTGTCTCTGGCTTTCAGGCTTTTTGTTCTGCATTGTTTAGAGGGGATAATAAGCTTCCTGGCTTCCTTTATTTTCCCTAACACACATTATTACTATTTTTGTTATCAAAACTTAAAGCTTGGATTTTTAAATGATTTTTTTTCTCTTCTGAAAATCCATGCCAATTCCTATTGTTTCCTGAATAGTATATTAACTTTCAGATTTATCTTCTCTGCCAAGAGCTCTATTATTTAATGTTATAACTGAAAAAAAAAATCCTTCCATTTAACTCTTTCAGAACGCTGATGTATCTAGAGATTTTGCTGTTAATCTCAAGCCTGAAAAAGATACGTCATTCTCACAACATTATCTCACATTTAGGCTCACACGTATATTCTAGGTTAAATTCTGTTTTTTGAAATTACTTTGATATTTTGTTGTTCATTCTGCTTTGCCCAATATTAACTCAACAATTATTTTGACCTTACCATGTACCACACTGGACCAGGCACCATAATATCACGTTCCAGAAGACAGACATGATCCATGCCTTTATGGACCTAACAGTCCAGTAAGGGAGATAGACCAGACTTTTTTTTTTCATTCAACAAACATATGTTAGTACCTAACTTTTTCACCGATTACAACTCACAGCGAGAATGCAAAAAGCAGCTACTTGAAGACTCTGAAAAATTAACAATAGCAGGCAGAGAAATAAGACTTGATAGAGGAGAGAAATAAAAACTTGAAAAATGACCAATACTAGTGAATTTCCAGGTTTATTTTCCTTTAATCTCTTGCCCTTTACCCAAGCGTGGCGTGGCAAGCTGAGCTGCAGAGTGCACAGTGAACACAGACAGCAAACACTCCAAGAGAAACCCGCTCTTTCTGACCAGAGAACAGGGAGTTGAAGAGTGCAGGGGTGAAAAATCCCTGTTTTCTTTTCTTTTTGTCCTTTTTCTGTCTTGGCCCAGCCACGAAGCCAGCTCACCTTGCAGAGCTACCCTGCCACAGTGGTGGTGGGGACAGCTGAAACCCCAAGAGAAAACTATCATTATGGTCAGAGGTGCTGGGCAAAGGGGCCCATGGGAGTCGGACAGTGTAGGGGAAATCCCAGAGAGAAGTGAACGGAGAAGGCTGTCCCCTAAATGTGTGCGTGAATCTACCTGCATCTTGAGATCACCCCGAGCTGTCATGCACAGAACAGACCCGTAGAAGCATGACAAGGGCTTGAAGAACTAAACAGAGACAGGAAACACTGCCCACAGAAGGCAGAAAGGGACTTGCACTCTGAGCATAAACAGGCTGATTGCCTACTTAAGCAAAACAACAAAAAACCTGCATTATCACACAGGACTCAGATTCTCACAACATAATAGTCAATATGTGCAAGATATAACATAATGCAGAATTACTTGATATACAAAGAACTGGGAAAATATGACCGTTTCTGAAGGGAAAAGACAATCAACAAATGCCAACCATGAGATGGCCCAGATAAGGAAATTAGTAAAGTTATCAAGCAGCTATTATAACCACGCTTGAAATAAATAAAACAATAGAAAATGACTTTTCAACAGAGAAATAGAAATGATAGAAAGGAACAAAATGAATCTTTGAGGACTGAAAAATATGATGTAGTACAAAAAAATTCACTAGATGGGCTTGATAGCAGAAGGAGGCTGTCAGAGAAAGACATGAGAAAATGACCACTAGAAATCACCCATCTCAAGTACAGAGAGAAGAAAGGTTTTAGAAACAATGAACAGAGCCTCAGGGACCTGTGGGATAATATCAAAAGGTTTCACATTTATGTCTTCGGAGCCCCAGAGGAGAAGAGAAATAGGTGTAGAAAAATTGTTTGAAAAATAATGGCTCATGCTTAAATCTTATCAAATTTGGGGAAAAACATAAACCTCCACGAAACCCAATCATGATAAACTTAAGAAAAAAAACCAAACCTGTGCCAAGAAATATTATAATCAAACTGCGAAAGGAAAAACAGGAAGAAGAATGTGGAGGAGGGGCAGTTAGATAAAAACAACAGATTACATATAGAAGGAGGAAAATGAAGATTTCTCCTCTGAAACCATGGAGGCCAGAAGACAGTGGAAGTCTTTCAAGTGCTGAAAGAAAAAAACAAGCAGGCTGAACACAGTTCCCCCAACAAAACCCTGCCATCCTAGAATTCTACATGCATTAAAAATGTTCTTCAGAAATGAAGACAAAATACGTTTTTGAACAAAAGCTAATAAACGAATTCAGCAAAGTTGCAGGTTATAAAATCAACACACAAAAATCAGTTGCAATTTCTGTACACTAACAATGATAATCTGAAAAGCAAATTAAGAAAACACTTTCGTTTACAATAGAATCAAAAGAATAAAATCCTTAGCAATAAATTTAACCAAGGAGGCAAAAGTCTTGTACACTGAAAACCACACAGAAATTATTGAAAGAAATTAAGAAGTCATAAATAAATGGGGAAAAAAACACCCTATGTTCATGTACTAGAAGACTTAACATTGCCAAGATATCATTACTACCTAAATTGATCTACAGATTCAATGTGATCCCTTTCAAAATACAATGGTATTTTTTTTATATAGAAATAGAAAAACACATCCTAAAATTCACATGGAATTTTTTCTTTTCTTGAGACAGGATCTCACTGTGGTGCCCAAGCTGGAATTGAACTCCTGGGCTCCAGTGATCCTCCTCCCTGCCTCAGTCTCCTGAATAGTGAGATTACAAACATGCACCACCGTGCCTGGCTGCCACATGGAATTTTACGGGACCCTTAAAAATAAAAATAAACAACAAAACCCATAGAATATACAACCCAAGAGTGAACTCTAATGTAAACTGTGAACTTTAGTTAATAATAATGTGTCAATATTGTTCATAAATTGTAACAAATGTACCACACTATTGCAAAATATTAAAAATAGCAGAAATTGAGAGTGCATGAGGGGTGAAGGGAGTGTATGAGAACTGTCTGTACAGTACATGCAGTATTTTATATAAACCTAAAACTGCTACAAAAAAATCTAATCTTTTAAAATCACTAATATTTTAAAAATAGTTTATAGCCATTGCATTGCCTTTTTTTTAATTAAAATATAAAACAGGGATATGAGTCTCACAAATATGACCTGTTTTCGTCGCTGTTCTTTCTTTGCTGAATTTCCCTGCCATTGGGAAGACTGGCTAATTCTGCTTTCTTCCCGGTCGGAAACAACCACCAGCAGAGGGTGCTAGAACGCAGGCATTAGGATGGTCTCTGCTCTGGGGGGACGGGAGATTCTGCACTGCGCTGGCTGCGCTCGAGGGCCACAGGCGTGCGCCACGGGGAAGCTTTGCATGGGAGGGATTTTACACAGAATGAACAATCTCTGTGTCTGTTCTACAGGGTGTCTTATGAATATTCTTTAAGAAAGGAAACATAGTCTGGACTCCTGACAACTGAGGTGAATTCATCTTCTTTTTCTGGATGTTACTGTGTAAGGAAAGTAGAAAGAAACATATTTCTTTCTTTTTGTAGCCACCAAAGTGCCCAACCTAAGTTCTGAAGAAAACTGGAATAAATGTCACTTAAGTTAAATAAGAAAGTTAAGGGAATGATCAGGTTTGGGCTTAATTTTGTTTTTTAGAAGAAAATTCCCAGAAACAAGAGAAAATGGACGAAAATATTAACAGCTTAATTTTAAAATGCATTTCTCCAAAAAGAAATCTATTTAAATTTAAATATCCATTTACATTAACAAATTTGTTAAATCATTTTGTTTGCCGTTTTTTCAATATCTGAGGAATCTTTACAGTTGCTAAAAGGTTCATTAAAAGTGTTTTGTTAAACTTCCTCCATAAAATTCTGAATGCGATCTCCCTTTATTCCCAGAGGTTATCCAAGAAAGGAAGTGGAGAATGTTCTTTTAGAAAGCATGAAGTGGGAAAATGTTTAAAACTATTTATAGCAGCACTTAGCTGTGGAAATCCCAGACTTTACCATCTATTTATAGTTTTTCTTTGGGTTAAAAGGGTGAAACCAGAAATCTTGAAAATGCTGCATGCTTTTATCCAGCAGTTAAAACTAATAAGCTGTCTCTCTGTGGTTATGATAACCAGAAACTTATAAGAGTAAATGTAGAAATGACAATAAATACATTTTGTCTAAGAAGAAAAACCTGTTTAAATTGAGACGAGCAATGTTTTCTCCAATTAAGTGATTCCTGTTTGGGTTTCTTACGTTTTCAAGTTATCCACAAATTGGATTCTATCTGTAGCCCATGGGATTTCTAATAAATGGGAAGCATAGAGGCTTTACAAAAACTTGCACACAAGGTAGTGAATTTCCAATACAGGCTGATCATGAGAATAAAAAGAAGGCCAGATAAAGTCATCGAACTTCAAACAGCAGACTTTAAACGATGCTCAGAGGGATACCAATTTCTGAAAGTTCTGCCAGACTATAACATGGAACTCTTCTCTGGCCTTGAATATATGGCACAGAATTTGCACTCATGCAATGGAATATATAATCTATTGACCCTTAGGAATTTCATTGTGTTGCTTTCTTAATATATATTTTCTAGAGGCAAAAAGAACAGTTAGACTGTTATTGCCACAGAATGTTCAGAGCTTAAAAGAGCCTGGGCGAGGGCAGTGGCCAACGAGGAGGGAGAGGAAGGGACATATCTGGGCATCTTTTTTTAGAAGTAGACTCAGTTGGCCTTGTTGAGGAGTTAACATGTTAAAAATGAAATTCTTCAAATCAAGGGAAAAATTTTGCCTCAATAACAACAGGAACTTTGGCTGTGTCTAAAAATTTAGGGATGATTAAGAATGGATAAATACAGTGGTGAGAAAACACAACGAAGTCTTGTTGCTGTCTCAACAACTGGTTCTCTGCACACACCACACACAAAATCGCACTTAACTACTAGAAGTTATTAACCATCGTAAGTGCACATCTGTAAGTAGAACTTGCAGAACCCAATATGATTTTGTGCCAGTCAGGTTAGACAGAAATATCAAGCCTCTAAAATCAACTGTAAATGCAAAACACACCAAAACCTTTTCAACTATGGTTCCCATTTTTTTATTAAATTCAATTCTGCTGCCTGGGTGGTATCACAGAAGAACACAATATAAACCTCCTAGTGAGCCTCACCCTTTAGGCTGGAGGGTAAAACTTACCCAATAACTTGTTTTCCATCCACCTGTGCCAGTGGTTGATTTTTTTTTTTTCACCTCCCAAAGCACTAGCTGGACACTCCACCCATTTGCCTCTTAAGTGCATGCCGTCTTACGCCACCTCTGACGCCACCGTCTTCTCTATTTGTTCCTGTAGCAAACCCGTCTGAAGCGCTCGTTTCCTGTGGCCACTGCGCTGTGTCTGTGTGCATCCTTGCAACCTCTCCTCAGCAACCTCGTCTTCTCTTGTTGAAGAGTTTTCTGATTTCCCTGGAAGCCACATGGGTTGCATTAACCAGAAGCAACCTGGGGTGGAAAGTTGGAGCCGTGAAGTTCTCACTCGATTTCTGCTGTCACCATTTCGAGTGATTCTGGACAATCACTTGACCTCTCTAAGTCTCTGTTTCCTCTTCCCTGAAATGAAAGATTGGGCCAGATTCTCTGCAAGGCCCCCCTAGCTCCAGTGGCCTCATTCCCTTTCCTTCCACCCCCTCTACGGACTGGACCAAGCTCTGAGGACCACATCATCCCATCTCCCAAACCTGTAGATAGTATCTGCAACTCTACTGCCCCAGCCCCTCACCAAAAATAAGTCTAAGAGTATTTTTAAGGAAATCCAAGCTGGTTAATGAAGAGGCAGCTGCTCTCACTCAGGAGCCATGAGCTCCCTTAAAGGAAACCACCTGAGGCCTTCGCTGGGGCAGCAGCTAACCCCGTGGACTTGGCCTTCGCACAGGTGAACCTACGTGGGGCTTTACGTCCTCGGCTGAGATCAGGATCCAAAGTGCTTGGCCCGGAGGCTCTGGGTGTTCACATGTTGGCTAAATGAAGGCATGGTTGTAGTATTTTCAGTTTCTTCTAAAAGGTCATTAGTTTTTCAAGTGTCATGAATAAAAAGCACCAGAATGATGACTATTCCAAAAGTATACGCTGGGGGTGGGAGGTCCCGCTGAATCTCTGGGACTGGGAGCCCAGGCACAGTATTTTTTTGGAGAAAAATGGAATCTCCTTAGGTGACTCTGGCCCACAGCCAGGATTGGGATCCACTGAATTGGAGTCGTGACAAGAAAGCAAGTGATCCAACCAGACGTCTCTGTCCTTGGCCTCACTGGACTTGCTCTCCCAACAAATCTCCTTTTACACTGGATTGATTTTTCCTACGTGTTGTGCCCTGGCAGCTGCTTTGGCAAAATCCTTGAAGGAATCCCTTGCTTACTGTACCTTAGAGCAAAGTGATTTAACAGTACAACTAAAGGAATAATGAAGTTATCCTCCCGATTTTATATGGAAAAAATGATTGTATGTGGTGCTTAAATCCTTGTTATAAAATCGTTTTGTGTGCTCCGATAAGAAAGCTATTATTATTATTATTTTTTTAAGGAATAAGCAATCCAGTACATCTCCATGGTCATTGGTAGTGATGGCCGAGTCCTGGCATGGAGCTGAGATTGAACTCGTAGCTCACGTCGGGGGTAGGGGGGGGACTTGCATGGCACATCGCGCCTAACATGACTAAATACAGACAGGGTAGGACGCTGTGCATCTGGAGGCCTTGAAGAATTGACTGGGGAACTGCACATGGTCAGCACATGAGAATAGACAACGAGAGGAAGATGACTTCCACTAAAGAGAATACATAACTTATTCACTGCATTTTCCAAAAAAAAAATAAAGAGAGAAGAGAAAAAGAATTCTTTGTTAAGGAATCAGCAAGTTTGAGTGTAACTGGGAGATAAAATGGGGATCAAAGATAATTGTTTCATGAGGTTCTGCTCGGGCAAGCTTAGATAGGAGTTCAGAGAAGCCTTGAGATAGTGGGGAAACAGGCCTGAGCACAGCACACATCTTCAGACTTCTCAACTGGGAGTGGCAAATGAGTTTTGTGGGTTTTCAGGGTTTATTTACAGATTACATATTTAATGTTGAACATTTGTGTTATTTAGTATTATGTAGTCATTAAACTTGTCTTAGTCATTAACTTGGCAGTGAGATTTTTCGGGGGGGATTCAGTCATGCAGTGATCCATCCAACTGCCTCTTACAGCACTTCATTTGGACCTGGTGCAAATTCAAATTCATGATCTTTCTTTCTAAGCCTCTTAGAGGCTTTTTTGATGAGTACTGGATAGAAGTTCATTGAGTTGTGAGTAAACTATTCCAAGTAAAAATGTGGGAAGCAAAGCCAAGGCATCTATTTGAAGTTCCGGTGAATTCCATCTTGATAAATAAATTCCCCCTGGAGTTTCCAGGTTCAATTAAATACACATTTGCCAAGCACTTCTTTGACAGGGAGGTTTCATAAAATAGATACGATCCTTGCGCCAGAGCAGCTGATAGACTAGGATGAATATTAATAAATAGTTGTACTTGCGTCTGTCACCTTAGATAGAAGTATATCTAAGTACAGCAGGGACAGGAATTAAGAGGGAAGAGTAAGGGTGAGCAGTAGGAAAGATGGCACTTGAATGAGTCTCAAAAATGTGTAAGAAATTTCTGGACAGAGGGAAGAGGGTGGAGAGGCCATTCTGGAAGCAGGAAACAGCACTGATAAAGGCGTCTAGATACACGTGCACGGCACTTATAGAAACAGTAATTTATCCATCCATGCGGACCAGAGGGCATGGCGTGAGAGGCAGACGGGATGGTTATGATGCCAGAAATGGGGATGGCGATGAGTCAGTGAGAAGGTGGATATTTCAAGCGAATGCAGTTTGAATTTAGTGAGCGCTGGAGAGAGCCGTCAGAAGATTTTATACAGGAGAATGGTGAGGTCAAATCTGTGTTTGGGAAGGTCTTTCTGATGGGAGTGTGGCGGACGGTGTGGGTGGGCAAGACTGGAGGCAAAAAGACCTGTTAGGTTATTGCAAGAGGCTGTTTAGAGATGATGAGCGTCTGGGGTGCGGCTGTGACAGCAAGGACGGAGGGGAGGGGACAGACTCGTGAGTCTTTCTAAAGTCGGATCAATGGGACTTATTGATTGCCTGAGTTAGACATAGGGTGTCTAGGCAGATAGAGGGAAAGTTTAACTTCCATAAAATAGGGAAGACAGAATATCTCAGCTATTTATTTATCCTATTGTACGAGCTCCTCTGGTGCCAGGATAGTACCTATTTCATGAAACTTCCCCGTCAAAGAGGTGAGTATTTAATTGAACTGGAAAACTCAAGGGGCCTTTATGTATCAAGATGGAATTCACCGAAACTTCAAATAGATGACTTGGCTTTGCTTCCCACATTTTTACTTGGAAGAGTTTACTCACAACTCAGTGAATTCCTATCAGACACTTATCAAAAAAAGCAACAGGCTGTTTTCCAGAGTTGTTATAAATTCAGCCCAATCTCTCAGGCTTTCCACAAACATAGCATGGTACGATAATTTTGAGGTTCTGGAATAAAGATTCTCTGGTGAGTACATTGTATTTACTAGGACAAGAAAACAAAGAAAAATTTTTGAAAGGTTTTCAAAAACGAGGATTGAACTCAAAAAGGGTTTCTGGTTAACCATATGAACCAGGGAATTCAGAGAACTATGACATTCCTGTCTCTGAACATCATGGTTAGCTGGAGATTTATTAAATTTGAAAACAGTAAATAATGTGACATATTTCTTGGTCTGTTGTAGGGTTCCAACTGTGAACCTAAGTGAGATTCTAAACTCCATTTCCCTCACAAAATCCCCACAGCTTAGTTTTATTGTATTAACATAATTCAATTTAGATGGAATATTTAATTCTTTACATCATTTTATCTTTTCTTAAGTCTATTCACGATTTTTTTTTTTGCCTGTACTCATGACTTTGAGAATATCATCTATTTCACGAAAAGCATGCAGCCATGATACTCAATTTATATGTTATTATATCCCCGAGGGATAGCTTATCTCGTTTGGCAGAAGTAGCAATATATTATTAGTGAATTCTAAATAATCTCCAAGTTGGCATTTTGGTTTGAGAACATTCACATGGTAACAACTCAATGTACTGAATTGATTTAAATCCCCCCGTTTTCCCTCAGAAGCTGTTACTAGTTACTGCGGGTTAATCGGTACCTGCTGGCAAGCCGTGTCTAGCGGGTTCTCTAAAAGGGGAACGGCGGGCCAGCCAAGATGTGGCAACAGCGCAGGGCTGGCGCATTCGTGGTCTGCGATTGTGCCTTTCTTGTGCCAACCCACGCTCCCTCCTCCAAGTAATTACTCTGTTGCAAAGATTTCCCTGGGATGCCCCAGAGCGTATGTGGCTGCAACACTAACCCCACGCGTGGATTTCACGGGGACGAGGGGGACGCAAGGCAAAACACTATGAGCCCAAAGTAATGGATACCTAGAGGGCCTTTCCGCCCTGCAGGAGGGAGTCCTCTCACATATTCTATCTCCTGGAAACGTACCACTATTTGGAAAGAACTTAAGCTTTGCAATCAGAGAGATGGAATTTGAATCTCCCCTCTGCCACGTAGAAGTGGGTGACCTTGGGCAAGTTACTTAACCCTTAATAGCAGACACTTCTTCCTCTGTGACGGCGCTTCTGCTAGGTCAGCGAGATAATGAAGCAAAACCCCTACACTGAAAGGGGCCAGTTAGTCCCTTTCATCTGTGTTATTAGCCTCTTAAAAAGCAGGTGACTTTTTAACCTCACTATGAATTGCTTTACTCAGATCATTGAGGAAGATGGGCAAGGAATGCAAGTTCAATTTGGGACTAGAAATCTGTGTATCACAGGGTGGTCTGGGCAGGTGGCGATGTCAGACCACAGAGAGCCTTACTGGGCGCACAGGGTGGTGGGAGGAGGAGGCTCACCAAGGGACAGGGAGGGTGGCAGGAGACCATGCTGGCTGTGCAGTTTGAGCCCACACGGTGGGTGGCCACCACGTCGGCTCAGTCCCTTTCTCCATCTCCTGACTGTGTCCCAGTCGTCTCAATCCAGAACTTGCCTTTCTTCCAATGAAGGGAGGAGGAGGGAAGGACAAGAAGCTAACCTCCCTCCTCCGCTTTTTATGATCTGTATGGTGCCTCTGGGAGCTCCAGGTGTGGGGATGTCCCTGGATCACTGACAAATGTGGCTATAAGGCTGAGGATGCGGGACCTTAGACCCTGTCCCAACCCGTCCATTCTAGGATGAACAGGATTTCACTACTTTTCTGGGCCTCGCTGGAGGTGAGGGGACTCATTTTCCCTGTCTTCCCCACCTGCCTGGGTGCACCCTGCGGGACCTGAAGCTCTTTCCAAGGTGAGGCTCGGTTGCTGGGAGGGCTGAGAAGGGCTGCACGTCCAAGCTGAGTCAGCTGGTGGTTCCATGTGCCCCGTAGTCACCCCAATGCTGGGGACTCGGGAGGCTCTGGGCCACTGTCCACCATACTTCTCTTCCCAGGTGCATCACCAGTACCCCCCAGGGACCCTCCTGTTAGCCTGCAGACACCCAGCTGTGGGAGAGGTTGTCCTGGCAATCCCTGCTCCCATGGAGAGCATCATGCCTTTGCCAGCCACCTCCCCTACCTGCCAGGTTACAGCTGCTTGGCTCCTTGGAGCCCTTGGCCCAGGTACAATTCAACAGCCACATGAGCCTCACTGGACCTCTGAGAGGGCATGGAGGGAACAGAAAGAGCTTCCAGATACCCATGTGCCAGGCTAAAAAACACTGTGAGGATGTCCTGGCAGCTGCACAGCCGACCTGGGGGCCCTAGCCTGTGCCTCTTCTGAGCTCACCGCAGCCCCGTCATCCACAGCCCTCACCCTGGAGCACTTTCCTACTGGTGGGGCTGCAGAGGTCCTGATCTGCCCCCACATCCACTTGCTCTGCTCCTTCTTCTCCCACGGCCACTGTGGCCTCACTCCGTTTCTTAAGCCCCTCAAGTCTTAATCCTCCCCAGCTGTGCCATCTCAGTGTCCCCAAAATAGGAGAGGCCTTGACATTAGAAGTGTTTGAGCTGAAACTGAATATTGCACCAGGAGTTTGAACCTACCCCAACTCTACCATTAAATTCTAAAACTTGAAATGGACCTATGTTGGAGTTTCCTATTTTATTTTTCATTTTCTTCTCTTTCATATTTTCTATTTTTCCTTCTATTATGCATTCCAAGTAATTTCTTTGGATATATTTTCCAGTTTATAAATTCTCTCTTGCACTGTGTCTGATTTGCAGGTTACATTTTCATTAAATGTTTTTTCTTACCCTTGGCCATTTACAAATTTTTGAAATATACTTTGTCTTTTTAAAATCTATATATTCCTCCTCTATCCCCTTCCCTCCCTTACAGTTGTCCAATTTATTGTTTGAAAGACACAGTCATTTGGTCTGTACACTTTCTCACCATGTGGATTTTGGTGGTTGCATACTCATGCCAGGAGTTCAGCATGTTTCTCTGTCCTCTGCACTTCCTGGAAATTACTGGCTGAATCCACTGACTGGATCACACTCAGATTCAATCGTTTTGTCAAGAAACTATTAGGAAAAAAAAAAAAGAAACCATTAGAAACATATGATGTCTGATTATCTTTCTTTTTTGTGATCTTAGCAGTCACTGATATTGATGCTTAGCATCTGGTTCCATTTATGGTGTTGCAAAGGGAAATCTTCTATCATTTATTTTTCGTTTATTAGTTGGAATACTTTTATAAAGAAATGCTTTCCCTCATCTACCATTTGTTCACCCAGTGATAAGTTTATAAAGGGAAGGCAATATAGATGCTCATTTGCTTCGCTTTGGTTGGCAGTTTTCAAGGTCGTGTGTTCATTCCCTTTCATCCCTGCCATTTTCAATAGCACTAAGAACTCATGGATAAACCATTTTTGAGGTGTTTTAACCCACTGCATTTATTAGTATTAAAGCTCAAAGTGTCCAACTTTGTTTAGTGGGAGCCTCTTCCAGTTGGCCCCTGGGTCCTTTTGACATTACCTTAGTAGTCTTCAATGGCCTCCTTGCTATTTGGTGTGATAAGATATTCCAGACTCATCTCATACTTTTCTCTTGAAGGTGTGAAATCAGCCATTTCTCCAAGAAGCCTTGATTTATTTTTTTTGTGAGAAATGGTGTTTCAATACTACAATTTTGGCACTAAGGGGGAGCCAACCTCTTCTTGATTACACCAGTATCTCCTTTTATCCACATCTGAGAACCTAATTCCCAAAGACACAGGATAGGATGGAATTAGAACATCTCATAAAAACCCATTTGTTTTATGCCAAATTACATTCACAACAGTTTTTCAGAATAATAATACTAATTCTACTACCAATATGATCACTGAAAATATAATTTTTTTGCATGTGCTTTCCCTTTCTTCTTCCATTCCCCCTCTCATGTTTGAAATAGTTGTATTATATAATACCAACATTGTCAGAGCCTGTAGCTGTTACATACTCTACTATCTTTCTCTTTTAGTAATTCGTGTGTGTGTGTGTGTGTGTGTGTGTGTGTGTGTGTGTGTATGTTTTTGTATCTCACCATCAGTGCTTAAGTCAACATCTCTCTACTCATTTCGGTCATCTGAAGCTTGATCTCTAGTAGAGTCCTCAGGAAAGGTTAATGGCGACAGTATTCTCTCAGTTCTGGCATGTTGATAGCAGTTTGCCTGTCTTTTATAATTAAATTCAGTTTTGCTGGATGAAAAATTCTTGTCTCATACGTTTTTTCCTTGAGTAATTTAAACATGTTATTTCATTTCTTTATGACATAAAGCATTGCTATCAAAAAGTTTGATAATCTCATTTTTTCTTCATAAGTCACACACTTTTAAAAAATATCTGTTATAGGCTGAATCATGTCCCTCCAAAATTTATATGTTGAAGCCCTAACCCTCACTGTGACTGTGTTTGCAGACAGGGCTTTCAAGGAGGTAATGAAGTTTACATGAGGTCTTAAGAGTGGGCACTAATCCAATGTGATTGGTGTCCTTCTAAGAAGAGGAAGAGACACCAGAGATGTCACCAGTATTGGCCCAAGAAAAAGGCCATGTGAGGACACAGGGAGCAGATGGCTATTTGCAAGCCAAGGGGAGAAGCCTCAGGAGAAACCAACCCTGTCAACACTTTGATCTTGGACTTCCAGGGTCCAGAACTGTGAGAAAATAGATTTCTGTTGTTTGAGCCACTCACTAAGTGTATTTTGTTATGGTAGCTCTAGCTAACTAATATATTGTCCAGGCAGACGTGGTAGTGTGCACCTGTAGTCCCAGCTCCTCGGGAGGCTGAGGCAGGAGGCTTGCGTGAGTCCAGGAGTTCTAGGCTGTAGTGCCCTGTGCCAATCGGATGTCTGAAATAAGTTTGGCATCAATAGGGTGACCTCCCGGGGGTGGGGACCACCAAGTTGCCTAAAGAGGGGTGAACTAGCCCAGTTTTGAGCAGGTCAAAACTCCTGTGCTGATCACTAATAAATGTCCAAAGGCTTTTTTTCTTTTTCTTTAAAGTTGAGTAATTATATAATACAATTTTGAATTGATATTTTCAGGTATATGGTGTACTTTTTCAATAAGTGGTTTCAAATCTTTGTTTTTTTAAGTCAGTAAAGTGCTCTTGAATTGTCATTTTTAGTATTCAGTTTTTCTTTCTTCTTTTAAAATTTGGTTTCTTCAAAAACTCCTGTCTGATTTCCTGTGCCGATCTTCAATATTTGTCACTATTCTTGACATCTTTTTAAATTCTTTTTTCATGTCTTTTTAATTTTTAAAACTTTCTGTTTTTCTTATGGCATTGCATACTGTGCTTACTTGTTATTGTGTTCTGTCCAGTTTAGTCTTTGCTTCTGAAATTCATTTTTAAAATTTCCAATTCTTTCCTGAATGCTGTTTCCCGATCAATGACTTTTTCTAATCTGATTCGCATGTTCTTTCATGTCTTATATAATTTTCTCACAGCCTATCAGCTTGTTCTGAAATAGGTTTTGATCTGTTTCGTGGCTAGAGGGGCAGAGAGGGGGTGATCCCTTTCCTCCCCCCCATAAAGGGTTATGCTAACACCCCTATAACAAAAGACAGGTTAATAAGAGAAAAGCATAGGAATTTTATTTGATCATAGTTTTATGTGACAGGGGAGCTTTCAGAATGAAGACCCAAACATGCAGGGTGAACTATCCCATTTTATGCTCAGGTTTGACGGAGCAGGGACAGCTCTGTAGAAATGTGATGGGACAAAGAGGGTGTGAGTGGGCACATGCAGCGAGGCCTGTCTGCTCATATTCTTCTTGGCCTCCTGTGCAGCTTTTCTTCCTCTCAGGTACAGGGTAGGACCCCTCTGGAATAAGGTAGAATGAGGGTCTTAACTTCCTTATGGCCAAGTGTTGGGGGAAGTTCCGAGTCATAGTTTTAGAATTTACGGCTGGCTTTGGGAAAAGGGGTTCTGGTTTTTATGATCCACCTTGAGGAAAAGGAATTCTAGTTTCTATGGCTTGCCTGGGGGGAGAAGGAGGGGTGCGAGACAGGAGGGCAGAGGTTCAGGGAGAAACCTTTCTTCTAAGGCTTTCATGTTGGGATATCATTTTCTGAGCCTCAGCCATGGCGGTGTCTTTGTGTTATGCTTTTATTGTCTGTAGGGAGGTTATTCTGCTCATTAGACTCTTTTTCTTAAAATAACTTGGGATTTGGCCTTGATATTTTCTGTTACTTATTTTTATGTGAAGTTAGCTTGCCTGAACTTTTAGGATGTGGCATGGTTTAGGAGGGCTCTTCCAGCTTCACAGAGCTCCCTCCTTCATGGTTGTTGGTAATGGTTCAAATGCAAGGATGCTTCCTTTCTGGGTTTTCTGGCGTCTTTTCCTCTGACCAGGAGCTGGAAAACCAAGTCTGTCTTGCCACCAGTATTCGTGTGGCCTCTGAACTAAGAGTGGTTCTTACATTTTTAAATGGTTCTAACAAACAAAGAAGAGAATACCATTTTGTAACACATGAAAATTATATAAAATTCAAACCTCAGTGTTTGTAAATAAGGTTTTATTGGCCCATAGCCAAGGCCATTCATTTAGGCCTTGTGGCTGGTTTTGCACAATAACTGCAGAGCTAGTAGTGACAAGAGACTGGCCTTCAAAGCCTGAAGTTTACTCTCTGGTCCTTTGCAGAAGAGATTTGCTGACCTGGTCATGCCCGCTTGATTGATGTGATTCCACTCCCAGGGCTTTCTCCTCTGGGTAGGGCCCTGGCCTAGCCTGGCACTCAGATGGGTCGATTTTGAGAGTTCGTGGTTGCCGGATGGTTCCAGCACTCTTCAGTCCTCCCCATCGCAGCCCCTGAGCTCACATGCTGTTGGATTTGTCAAAACCCAGGCACCTTTCTCAAACTGGTCTGCTGTTCTTCCGAGTAATAACTGTTAGTGATTTGGAGATTCTACCGTTCTCAGGCCCAGGCTGTTGCCCCATAGCTCCCTTCTCCCTCCTGCACAGACGTTAGTACCATGAGGGACTTGGCTGATGGTGACTTGTCCCTACCTGATTGTGTTTCAGAGCTCACGAGAAGACCTTGGGTTGGTTTTGCTCTCCAGGCTGTCTATTTTTATGTGAGGATTCAGAAAGATTTAAGCGCTACTGAACTTTAAGTTTAAAAACATTTCTATAAGGTCTATTTTGTTCTTTCTAAACTTGATCTTATCATTTTGGAGCATTTTTTGCTCCTTTCTCATGTTTTTATGTTCTCTTTATTTCTTTTAACATGTTGAACACTCACTTTATCATTGATGTGTGATGATGCCAACATCTAAAGTCTTGGTCAGTGTGGTCCTATTGCTTATTTTTCCTAATAACTGTCTGGATGATTTATTTGGAAGTGTGTGTGTGTGTGTGTGTGTGTGTGTGTGTGTGTGTGAGAGAGAGAGAGAGAGAGAGAGAGAGAGAGAGAGAGAGAGAGAGAGTGAGATGGTATCTATAAGAACAGTCAGAAGCCCAGGTGGGGACATTGTTCCAGGAAGGTGTTTGCTTCTTTCAGGTGCCTGAGGCTGTTGCTATTTTTTGTCTTTGTGAAGAAGTTATCCTTCCCTCTTTTTAACCTTCTTCCTCGTAGTAGAACTGCTCCGAGTGCCAGTTTTATCCTGGCCTCCATTCTAACTCCCTGTCCCTGCACACCCCCCATGCACACACACGTGTGCACATATACACACACATGTGCACATACATACACACAGAGTTCTTGGTCACTAGGATCTCCCCTGGCTTCCATGTTAACCCACATCTGTCATTTTATTTCCAGCCCTACAGTATTTTTCCAACTTTCTTACTGGCTTATCCCTTATCCAAAAGGAAATTCCCTATATTTCATTCTGCGTATTTAGGTGTCTATTGTAATGTTCATTATTTGTTGGAAATGTAAGTCACTAATTTACCTTCTTGCACAACACAAATGGCTCAGTTTAGAAACCTAAACATTACTTTCTGGAATGTCTAATATGCCTAAAATTCAGTTACGAAATACAAAGTTTTGTGCCTCATTCCCTCCCCTTTCCTGATGCTTGCCTTTAGCAACAAGCACTGTGCTTCCTCGTGCTCTGTGCTGGCTCAAGCATGGACACGTTGTTTCCCTTTAGCTCAGGGAGCGGTTCCCACAGAGATGTGGATCCCCTGGGAGTGCTGACACCCTAAGCCTGAGCCCAGACCCACCCAGCTAAACTCCGCCTTCATGCTCCCCGCATAGCTACTCCACCAACATGTCCTGTTAATTCCATTTCCAGTAGCTCGCCCATCCATCTCCTCCTTTCCATCTCCCCGAGCAGTTGGTCCAGACCTCAGCACTTCTCCCTGGAAAATTACGAGCCTCTCTTACCCAGCTAACCCCACATCCGACCTGGGGCCCCTGCCTGCCCCTCCCGCTGGAAGCTGCAGCGGTACCGAAGCCCACAGGCCTCCCACACCTCCGGGACTGTGCCCAGCTGCCTCCCGAGTCTCTTTTCCACTCTGTGAACACCTGTGCTTCCTTAAAAACCTAACTCAGGTGTCAGTTTCTTCAGCATTTCCTAACCCCATCCCCTTTCCATATAGAACAAATCACCCTTTCTGAAAGCTGTCTCTTTACCTGGTCTGTAATGCACTCATCACACCACATCGCAATTTGTTTTCTGACCTTAAGCCCTTCAAGACTGTCAGCTCTCTGAGGGCAGGTGCTCTGTCTGGGTTATTTCTGGCCCTTGTAGGCTGGTACAGTGATTGATGCAGAACAGGTGCTCAACAAGCATCTCAGGAACCTCAGCTATTTCTGTTCTGTGAGAATGAATCCCAGGCATTTGCTAGAAGCTGAGTGTTGGCAGAGAGAGAGCAGAGCCGGCCCCATGAATCCCAGGTGGGGAAGACCAGGTGTGGACGGGGCCTCTGAGAAGACGAAGCTTCCAAATTCTTGCTTCTAACAAAAATATGGAAAAGATTCCCACGTCTTAAAATAGTATCCCTTTGCCTCTGGTGACAGGTTAACTTCGCTTGAGTCCATCAATGGCAAAGACCGCAGGGATCATTTGTCCAAATCTCTTTGCTCCTTTAGTGCAGAAAGCAAGGTCCTAACTCCCCCAGCACAGAAAAGTTATGTGCTAAAGTCTAGTTTGGGCTCAAAGGATATGATGAAGTGGCTCCTAAATCTAATAAATCTTTCAAAAGGGTAGGGTGAAAATTGCTCAAGAAAAGCAAAATGCCAAAGAGTTCAAAATAACTGAATTCCTCTGCCAGCCTCTAGCCTCTGCCTCCACAATCTCTTCTGGGCTCTGCAGCAAGGAGGCGACAGACTTTCATCACCCCTCGAGTGATGTCAGTCTCGAGCCCTCTCCCTCCTACTGTGCCTGTCGGCCCTGTCCCCACACAGCGTCCCCAGTTCTGTTATGGGAACAAACCTTGTGGCATTGCAAGTCACAGCCTTCCTGGCCACACCATTGCAGCTTCACACACGCGGGAGAGAGTCCTTTTTTCTCTCTGACCAGTTCCTGATAACTTAATGATTGGGTTTCACATCGCTGGCCGAGCACACTATCTGGCTGATAACTGGCTTCTGGTGCCAAGCGCTGCGGTCTGGCAGTGTCTTCCTCTCCTGCTCTCTTGGGGCCCCCATGGCAGCCGCTGTTCTTGTCTTGCTGTTGACAGATGGACGGAGGGACAGCCGGCGAGCCCTGGGGATGGCTTTCCTCCTAATGAGTCCTCTCTCATGAGCTTTGGCTAAGATTTCATTTGCTGGCTTGCGGATGGGGATACTAAATGAACTTTTTCAGTAAATCTCCTCTCTGGAATATTAAAGATGGAACAATTATGTGTTCCCATAGATAAGCTGTGAATCCAAACATTTAAAAAATTGAAACCAGATTAATAAAGTGACAGCTGCTGCCAGTATCTTACAGTTCTAGGTGGAGCTTAGTCCCTGGAAGGTCCCGAGGCTTTGGGAAAATGTTAATGGCTAACCCGGGAACTCATACCAAATAAAATAATAGCTTAGCCTGAAGAATATTTGTATGCTTTTGTTTAGCTTCAGGTCAATAATTTCAATTATTGTCTCAGTTAACAGTTCAAATATTGGAGGGATAAAAGCTGTTGTCTTCTTGGCACAAAAGATACACTTCATAGTTTTAAAGAAAGTAGTAGAAGAATTAAAATCAAGAACAGGGAACATAACACTTAAATTACAACCAGTTATGTTTTCCTTTTCATGCCTAATATTGTTTTGCTCCTTCTCTCTTTTTTAATCTTGATCAAACTTTCAGAAATTAGCCTATTTTATCAGTCTTCTCAAATAATTATCTTTTGATTAATGAATTACCTTTTTTCTTATTTTTATTTTGCTAATTTCTATCCACTTTATTTTTTCCTTCTTGTCACTGTCTTTGATTTACTATGTAGTTCTTTCCTTAATTTTTTCATTCAATATTTAGCTAACGAAATTTTAGGTGTTTTTTCCTTTATTAATATAAGCAATTATGGCTATATATTTCTCTCTAAATATTGCTTTAGCTATATTCCAGAAGGTTTTTCTTTTTCAGTTGTACATATTTTTCATTTCCACTGTGATTTCTTTTGATATATCAATTATTTATATGTATGTTTTCAAACCTAAAGATATAGTTTTTGGACTTCTTCATATCATTGATTTTCTAAGCTGTTAGTTTATAAAACATGACCTATATGAAAGCAATCATGCTAAACTTATTGAGTTTCTTTTTCCTTCGTTTCCCTGATTGGAGCTCTGGGCCAGACAGTCTGGCTTCTTTGGCAACCTGTGCAGTTTTTCCCTAGTCTCCTCCTTGCCTGGGTCTGTATCCTTCTAGAATTTTGGTTTTATTTAGTGGGTCTCAGCTCCAATCCCACTTACTTCTCTCAGGCCACAGACTCATCTGCTGACCCCGTTTGCTGTTAAAACCCAGGTTCCTGCTTCCCCAGAGCCCGTTCTCTCCTCCCTGGGTGGCAGCGCTGGGCCCCCAACCCAGGCTCAGCCCAGACTGGCTCCCTCCTGGCTCCACACCCTGGGGATTTCCCTTCTTTGTTAGGTGCTCAGCAATACATCTAAAAAGAAGCCTGTGCCTGGTGTGGTAGCTCACACCTGTAACCCCAGCTCTTTAGGAGGCTGAGGCAGGAGGATTGCTTGAGGCCAGGAGTTCAGAACAAGCCTGGGCAATATAGCAAGACCCCATGTCTGCAAAAACTAAAAGTATTAGCCGGGCATGGTGGGGCAGGCCTGTAGTCCCAGCTCTTTAGGAGGCTGAGGCAGGAGGATGGCTTCAGCCCAGAAGTTCACAGCTGCAGTGAGCTATGATGGCTCCACTGTACTCCAGCCTGGGCAACACAGTGAGACTATGTTTCTAGACAAATAAAAATAAAAATAAAAATAAATAAAAAGAAGCTTGTATATTTCTTCAGTATTTGTAGGCATGTTGTAGCAGAAGGGTTTTTAGGTCATTACAACTACTCTACCATTTCCCCAATATCTGGAAAGCAAAAACTTACCATTGTGTTTCTTTTTTTTTCTTTACATTCTCTGTAAACAAAACCTATACTTCTCAATGTGATTCCCTCTAACTAATTAGAGGAAGTGTCACATAAGGAAGTAATGGCAAGACCAAAAATGAATGTTTGTGATTGTTATTTCACTCTGCAATTAAGTCACCACTTGTTACATGAAACAAAATAAACTATTAATGGCTTTACACATAAACAGAGAAAGGGAAATGAACTGGCTGTTTATGTTCACCCGTAGTGATTAACCTGCCTTGATATATATAATACATAGTACCGAATGATACGCTCTATTACAATAGGGCTATTTTGTGGTGTGGCAGAATTTCACACATTTTGCTTTTGTTTTATGCGTTGAATCTCATTATCTTAATTATTTGCAATAAGTACCTTTGTTGTCCTTTTCTCCTCAAAAGACCAGCCGTAGAATGTTGATTTCACCCTCACGGGCCTGGGTGTGACGGTATTCAGGAGTCGAGGTTGTGAGAGCTTCCCCAGGAAGGAGCAGAGCTGGAAGATCACAGACTCTGGGTGCGTGAGTCACTGGGGTGCTGTGTAACCAGTCACTTCTCCCAGGGGTCGCGACTTCGTCCATCTGAGTGGGCTCAGGGATGGGCATGTATGGCTGGCACTGCTGTTGACTCTGAGCTGGGAGATCCCCAGACTAAATAAAATCGTTAATTACAGTTCAGAAGTAAATGGAACGTAAATGCATAATCTCCCTCTGAGTTGCTCTGAGTCCCTGATATTCAAATAGCATTGGCAATGTCTGGCCAGAGGCTTGCTCTCAGCCACCTCACCCTTCTGTGCTGATTTTTAATTTCGCAATTGTACACCTGGGACAACAGGCATGTGCCCTGTTAGAATTGTATTTTTAATTTCATTTTGAATTGCTTATTGATGGTATATAGAAAATGCGATACAATTCAGTTAGTTTTATATATTGATTTTTTGTATCCTATAATCTTGCTAAATTTATTATAAGTTTTAGTAGGTTTTTTTGCATTTCTTATAATTGCTATAGATAGTATCACATAATGTGAGAATAAAGAGTTTTGTTTCCTCATATCCAATCTGTATGCCTTTAATTTCTTTTTCTTGCCTTCTCTGGGTAGAATCTTTAGCACAATGTTGAACAGAAGTGGTGAGAGCCATACACCTTTCAAAACTAAAAAGAAAAAAAAAAAAATCAGAATTCTGAGAACTTTTAGCCCTTATATGTTTAGGGTAAGAGATTGCAGAAGAGACCTGCGGTAACCAGTTCATAGAATTGTTAGGCGAATACATGAGGTACCACCTATAAAATGCTTAGTGTACTGCCCAGCGAAAGTCAGTCCTCACAAAATGTGAGCTTCTACAGAGAATCTGGACTGGGCACTGGCCAGCTCAGGGGTGCAGGCCTGGGTGGGCAGAGGACGAGGTGGCTGATGGGGTGGGAGATGGAGGTTCTTTGCAGCTTGTCCCCAGCATGAGTCAGCACAATTTTTGTCAGCTCCTCAGAATGTTTGGTGCTGTGGGAGCTCTGCCAGAACACCTGAGCTGAGAGGCGGCCACGCCCGGGATGCTTGTGGACAGTGGGAAACACACACACTGTGAAAAAAACGGATGTCAGAGTGTGGACCATATTGGAGTTCAACTGCTTCAGAGGATGAGTATCAGGAGAGGATGATTAGGGCATAGACATTATTTCAAAACCAGGAGAAAACCCTTCATTATGCCCAGTTGCACGACTACCTCCTTTCTTAAAGGTTTGTTCGAGAGGTTGATCCACTGTATTTGTTGAGGGATGTGAAGGTTATTTGAGGTAGAAACAACAGCTGGGATGAGCAACAGATAAACAACACGGAGAGGGACCAGGACCTTGAGGAGGTCCTACTGGCACCTTCAGCCTCATTGGGAGTTAGCGTTTCTCTTGTTTAGAAGATGATCCCACAATCAGCGTTTCTACACATCCTTCCCAGCTGCCACGTTCCTCTAGGGGACACTAAGTGGCCAGTGGAGGCCGTGGTCTCTTGTCAGTGATGCTCTGCTCACCATAAACTCAGCTTGCAGAAGTAGAGCCGCTCAGACCATCACTGTGCAACACTTCCCACACCTGTCTTTGCTGATTACTTTGAGAGGAATTTCAGATACATAAAAGTAACTCTAATAACCAATGAATATCTTTCATATTTAGTATATGATATGTTCATAAAGATCTTAGAGTCTAAGCCAAGAAATTTAGGGGGTTCTTTGATTATTCTCAGTAATAAAACAATTTAAATGAATTTCCTTCCACTCTTTGACAGTACAGTGCTTTAATGACAAAGGTTTGGTGACCTTTTAATTATGATCATTACTAAGATACAGGCCAGGCACAGTGGTTCGCACCTGTAATCCTAGCATTTTGGGAGGCCAAGGTGGGAGGATAGCTTGAGGCCAGGAGTTCTAGACCAGCCTGAGCAAGAGTGAGACTCCATCTCTACAAAAAATACAAAACTTAGCTGGGCGTGGTGGCACGTGCCTGTAGTCCCAGCTACTCAGGAGGCTGAGGCAGGAGGATCGCTTGAGCCCAGGAGATTGAGGTTGCAATGAGCTACCATGACGCCACTGAACTCTAAGCCAGGGTGACAGAGTGAAACCTTGTCTCAAAAAACAAAATCAAAAACAAAACAAAACAACAAAAAACTAAGATACAAAGACTGGCATTATATAGAAAAGGCCCAGAAAGGACCAGCTAACGCTTCTCTGAAACACAAATTCAGTCATCAGAAAGTTACACAAAGGAATTCTTAAGATAAAAACCACAACACTCACAAGGCAAAGGTGATGATATCTAAAGTCATTTTTAATAAGTCAGCTCCTTCCCTTCACAGTGCTGTTTTTCATCTGAACGTCCAAAGACAGCTTGGCGAGCTGCCTGCAGTTGCCACGGGCCGATGAGGTCTCCATCATTGCAGCAATAGGTAGTCTTCAGGGGAGCAGACCTTGTGCTGAGTGATGGAATCTGGGGAGAGAGGGGGAAGCAGTTTGGCATGCATAACAGCCAGCTGCATGGTAAAGTAATCCGCTTTTTATACATACACGAAACCATATTTAAAAACTCTCCAATGGTCATGAGCTGTGTTGTTCATATGCCCACCTGTCCATACAGCACACATGACTTCTTAAATTAAAATTAAATAACATTAAAAATTCATTTCCTCAGTCACACTGGCTGCAGTTCAAGTGCTCAGTAGCTACATGTCCTGTGTGACACAGGACACAGAGGTTGTTCCCATGACGCAGAACATTCTCCTGGGCAGGGTGGGAAACCTGCCGGTCTACGGCATAGGAGACCTGAAGTCTAATCTCAGCTACTTCAAATCCTCTTGATACGAGGCAGAGTATAAACAAATGAACAAATCAGTTTTAATTGTGACACTAACAACAATAATAGGCTGTGTTATTCTATCTACCTGGGATAGGTATTTTATATGGAGTACAAAGTTAATAAGCACACTTTCTAAAACTCAATTCTTCATAGTTCAATCAGAGAAGCTGGACTGGTGAGCTCTAAAGCCCTGTCAGTTTGGAACTTGATTATTTTATGAAAATTATAAGCTGTAACCGGTTTTAGATAGAGCTGCAGGTGCAGCTGAATAAATCAGCACAGGTGTAACCAGCAGCTGGCTGGAAATGATCTCTTGCTCTTAGTACTGGAGAGTTTATCGCTCACAATTCAAGTCTCGTTATTAGAATGAAAAAGGAATGAAACCCATTGTCAGCACTGATTGGCTTACAAGGTGGAGTAAATTAATTAATAGCAATTATTGTCCAGTTATTAATTGTATTATATGATCACATAATTATACAATCATATGTGAAGGACCTTAAGGAGTCACACTGATGACGGATGGATGAGGAAAGCTATGCCGGTTGTGTGGTGCCAACAAGGAAAAACGGGTTTATTCTACGAATATTAAAAAAATGAGAGAAAAATGATTCCTCTTAGTTATAGTTAAAGACAGCGTCCCAGTCCCGTAGATCTACACAAGTCCATCCTTCCCTTCATTCTTGGGTCTCAGCTTAAATGCAGCACCTCTGCAAGGAGCCATCCCCTGGCTGTTCTCGAAGCTCATATCCTGTTTTTGTCATCACACTCATCACCTGAAGGATTTATAAAGAGACTGTTTGTTGTCTGCCTTCTCCCTTAGAATATACGTCCCACAGGGGCAAGGGCTGTACATGTCTTGTCAACCACTGTACCTGCAGTGCCTGGAATACACTTGACATACAATAGGTGCTCAGTAAATATCGACTGAGTAAATGAATGAATGACCTGATGCCATGTGGTATGTCTGAAGGAAACAGCTGGGTCTAATAAGGTAGCAGTTCTTAACCTTTTTTTCTGTTCTGACATTTGACTGGAGGCATTTACAATACTGATTCTAATGGTATATCAAGAATTTGGGACACGATAGACGAAACTGTCTTGTCATTTATGTGTGATTCCCAGTGCACCAACTTTTGTTTGCCATCCAGGAAATGTACGCAAAATGATGTTATAGGTTGAGTAACCCTTATCTGAAATGCTTGGGACTAGAACTGTTTCCAGCTTTGGATTTTGGAATATTTGCATATACATAATGGAATATTGTGGAGATGGGGCCCAAGTTTAAACACAAAATTCATTTGTGTTTCATCTATGCCTTATACACACAACCTAAAGGTAATTTTATACAATGTTTTTCAATAATTTGTGCATGACACAAAATGTGTGTACACTGAAGCCCCAGAAAGCAAAGGCGTCACTACCTCAGCCACCCACATGGACAATCTGTGGTTTTTGGCATCACCATCATTCCTGACTCTGGATTTATATGCTGCTGATAAGCACTCATTTTTGTATACTGATTCACACACAAGTACTTAGCAAAAACTGACATACCATTAATACAGTGAAAAAATACAGCATTCAGGGTGGCTGAGCAGCCTGGGGGCCTCACGGGAACGCCTGGATCCGCTGCTAGACAGCAGCCGCAGCAGACGGCAGCAGGCTCCCCGTGTCCACCTGTGACGCTGTGTTTTGATTAAAAGGGTACTGTACACGGTGTTATTTTCCCAGGTCAGAAGAAACATCAGAAGCAGTTGAGGGACCAGGCAGCAGGTCCCTGAGGGATGAGGAGGCTTTTTAAACATCTCCTCCAGAGTCATCTGCCTCATTAACAGCGGTTTTTGTCTTAGAAGTCTCTCTCTGATTGTATAAACTGACATGATTCCTTGTTCTGCTACGAATGCACGCTGCTCTAGTCCCTCGGTGAGCCTTCAATCACACAGTCACACGTTGTCTTCAGGCACTTTTCCTGCAGTGTGGACAGTGTCATCTTCATCGTCACTGCTATCACCACTACCTTGATTCAGAACCATTTCGGGTATTTCACCATCAGTCAATGAATAAATAGCTGGAGCTCCATCATCTTAGATGTTAAAAAGTTCTTCGATATCCACCTCTTCCAGGTCACTGATAGACCCTGAGGGTACAATTTTTGCATATGCAAGGAGGTCAGGCATCAATTTTTATATTCTCACCTGACATATAGAACCGTTCGAAGACGCCGCCTTGTTCATCATCATCACTGAACCTAGTCGTGGGCCAGAGACTATGGCAGATGCACACAACTGTGTCTGTAGTCACTGTGTTCCACGCATTGGCACCAGCACATACAGCGTCCTTTATGCTGAACTCCTTTTGAAAACTGCTGCTCACTGCTGCTACCCTGCTGTCCAAGAAAGTGTTTTTCTATTTACCCTTCATTGATCTAAAGACACCCTGGTTGCATGGCTGAATTAACAAAGTCATATTTGGGGGAATGTACATGGAATAAACTTATTTTTGACGGATCCTTCAGCTGGAGGACAACTGTTCTGGAGGCTGGAAGTTCAAGATCAAGGTGTCAGCAGTGCTGGTGTCTACAAAGGCCTCTCTCCGTGGTGTGCAGATGGTCATCTCACTGTGGCCTCACATGGCCTTTTGTCTGTGCAGGCATATCTTTGGTGTTTTTTCTTACAAAGACACCAGTTATACTGCGTCAGGGCCCCACCTTTATGACCTCATTTTTATCCTTATTCACCTCTTTAAAGGTCCTATCTCCAAATGCAGTCACATTCTAAGGACTGGTAGGGCTTCAATATACGAATTCTGGGGGACCCGATTCAGCCCTAACACAAGCCCTATCTGTCACTTTAGGCTCTATGATGCTCAACATTCACTGCCTAATATGCAACAACAAAAAGCAACTAAAGTTGAACATACTCCAAAGACACAAGAAAATCTCTCTTACAGTCATAACCCCAAGCATTAATTAACTAGATCAATGAGCAAAGGTAGCCTAAAACTATTGACAGTTCCCATTATGAGGTTGAGCTTTGAAGTTTCTTTGTGTCCATTAACCTTTCTGATCCTTAGAGATGCAGGCGGTTGTTAAACACTTGAGCCTTTGCCCCTAAATAAGGGAATGTTTGCAGAGGGCTTTGTGAACTGTGCAGCAAAATAATCTTGAAAAGTTAACCTGTCACAACCAAAATGCTTAGCAATAGCAAATAAATGGCCAGTTTGACTTCCCAAACCAGTGACTGACTACATTTCTAATGGATATAAAATGTTGCCATGTTTACAATATTCCCTCCCTACTCTGAGTTGAATATACAGCAGACTCAAGTGAGGCTTGAGGAATGTGCCTTTGGCTGGTAGGGCGCAGAGAAATTTTTATTTTGGGTTTGCTTGCCTGCCTGCCATTAATATGCTTCTTAACTTTTATATCTCTGATAAAATTTACTGCATCCAGTGAGCTGAGTTCTGTTGGTGTGAATTTAACAAAGGGGACCCAACAAGTTAGGAAATTTCAAAGATAACCATCTAGGACCATTAATTGAACAATGAATGCAATTAAAGGGAAAGCTTAGAAATGCGCTTTCTGAGCACACTCTTTTTGTATTTTTCCCAAGCTAATGCTAAAATGCTGTCTTAGGTGCTAGCAGTTACTTAAAAAAACATACTATTAATGAACCTATTAGATGTCAAAATTATAAAATTCTATTAGTTTTGGTTCTCATTCACTTCTACCTTGGTAGATTTCATCTATGTTCAGAATAACTCAGAGCAAAAATAATTCTGCATACTGTCTGAAATCATTATCTTAAAATTCTACAATCACTTTCTGAGTGGTTGTGGAGTTTGTGGGTCTGGACACTGTGGTGAGGATAGACTGAGGCTGTCCTCTGTAGACGGGCGCTGGCCGGGGCGGACCTGCCTCCCTGTCTCCCTCTCCTCCGCCTCGCTCCCCCTCTCCTCCGCCTCGCTCCCCCTCTCCTCTGCCTTGCTCCCCCTCAGCAGCAGATGGCCTCCCCTCTCTGCGACTGACCAACTGACCGGTTCCTCATCTATGCAATGGACAACCCTCATAATCTATTTCACCACGAAGCCCGAAGGCCTGAGGCTTCCCGAGAGGCCACATATGAGAGCCACATTTTTCTGCTCAGCCGTCAAGGAAACAATGAGCAACCGGCGCTAGCATGAGAAGGGCCCACATGCTATCAGGGATCTTCTTCCTGAAAACACCCACATGGGGAGGCATTCAAATCGAATACTCTTTATAAGTTATAGGGAAGTCATGCCGAGGCTACACTTTTTTATCTTGGCAACGCTGTTGAGAATATTACATTACATTCCCACAATAGGGTAAATGTATGTCTTATCACTTGAACTCGGCCCAGACAATAAAAGGGTGTCTGAAATACGCGTTATGAGAAAGGCCAAACCGGCCTTAGTGATAACACCAGGGGAGGATGAAAGTGGACAGAACCGACCACGGCATAAACGTCGCAGACCTGCGAGGACTGCACAGGGGCTCAGAGCTCCGCCCGAGGGCTCACTCTCTCACCCTGGCCAAGTTCCTTCAGATCTCAGGGACTTCATTTCTTGACAGGTGAAATGGGAATTATATTTCATGGGAGTTTTGGAGGGAAATCCAATAATTAGAAAATGCTTTCAAATACAATATGTACCATCGGTACCAGGTAAAAGTAACATTTTGCTTCCTAGTGCCGGGAATTTGATTTTTGTTTTCCTGTTTATTTCCATACATATTCAAGTGCCCGAAAGTGTGTTCTCTCTCAAAAATCCCCATTTCTCCTTTCAGTTGAATGATTCATTAAGAATCTTGGCCCAAGTACAGTGCTGTTTCAGGGAAAGCAGACCCTAGGGAGTGAATTGGGAACACAATCATGACTGTTCCAATAACCTCGTTATAAGGCAACATGGCATATATAAAATTCTCTGTGGAGCAAATGAGGAGGGTGTAGCTTCAATTTTGTACATTGAGTCCTGTTTGGTGACTTCGCACATCCACTCCCTGTCCTATGCCAGCAGCATGCGGCAGTCGGGGGCAAGCTGGGTGAATGCTGAGGGGTCACCTCAGAGTGAGGTCAGAAGAAATTCTTATAAATAGGATAATCATTAACAATTTTTTATGTTCATAAACATTGGGTCGTTGTTTTTGAGATACAGACAGTGCAGGGATGAAAGGCTTATCTGATGAATTATGGTGCTAAGATGTCAGCGGACTGGGGAAAGACACTCAGTTTTGGTGTCCACCCCCTCTGGGCAAAAAAAAAAAAAGAAATTTCCCAGAGAGGTTTCTTGTTTCTTGTGGCTAAACAATCTCCTGCTTGTTTATCCCCATGACTTTATTATTATCTGCAAAACAAGACCATAAAATGTAGGAATAATATGAAGGTATAAAAAATAAACAAACCCTGGAGTTTTCATTTTGGATGGTAAGTTACAAATCTGAAAGTGAACACAATAAGCTACTTTTAAGACTTTTAACTATTTTATCCAAACTACTCTTAAAATTCCCAGGGACCCTACTTTACACAGCAGCTGATATTCCAGTTGGAACAAATTTAATTTATATATTTTGAGTATTGATTTTATAATTTATCACAAAATAACTGTCTTTCTTTTCAATTGCTGCCTTCAAACAGTTTGATAGATTCCTAATTTTAATCTCACAACATTTTGAGAATAAAATATTCTCTAGGGAAGGGTTTATTATAATAGAAGTTAATGGGAGGAAAAAGGTTTTCAAAAAACACAATGTTGGCTTCTCAGAGGGTCAGGAATGAGAATGACACTGGACACATCCACGGATACTGTCACTCAGAGTTCTTGACAACATGTTGCCAACACAGGGCATCTTGCACTCTCTTGTGTTACCTCCTTTGAGGGTCACGTGAGGTAAGCAGGGCGAAGTTATGCTCTGTTTTATGGATGAAGCAAGTCGGGTCCAGAGAGAATAGGTGATTTGCCTTCAGGACAGAGAAGCAGCTGGAGGCAAAGCCTGGGTGAAACAGGAAATGCAATGCTCTGGGCTGTATGCTCTGTAGGTTTATGTATGTATGTATAAGACCTAAAAGTTAAATCTCCTTTATTTGTACACAGCTGAAGCTATTAGACTGTAATTCAATTCACAAAGAGAAAAATATAACCTAATAAATATTTGAAAAATACATGGTGTTACACTGAAGAGACTGAGCTGGGGAGGACACACAGTGTTCAGGGCTGGTGGCCCTTGAGTCAGGGGGACTCGTCTTGCACGGGTGAGGACTGCAGCACACACAATACCCGGATGTTGCCAAGGGCACACACGGATGGCATAATCAATGACAACTCAGAAACAGGACATGAGTTACAGGGGAGGAAAGAAAAAGAAGCTGGGATCCATAGCCCAGCCCTGAAACTCAGAGAATCCTGAATGGCCTTGCAAAAATTAGACCTTGGGGTTAAGCGGGTAGACATTCACCTCCTAAAATCCCACCCGCAGGAGTGCTGGGTGGCAAAACAACCGGAGGAACTAAGCAGGCAGCTGAATGGAGCGTAACTTGTACACAAGAATGCGAGAGCAACAGGAAGGGGCCGCCAGGGTGACCCAACCTGGAAATAATGTGAGTACGGACCCAGACTTGGGCCTGTGCACAGTGCAGTTTCCAAACTCTGAAAAGATTAGCTGTTGATACCGGCTGTTGATATCAATCATGTGCACAGTTCCGTTAGCTGAATGAGCCATTTTGTTAAAGCACAATTCTGGTCTGCAGTCAGTGTCATTTGGATAATATACTTTTCTAAAAAAAAAGCAAATAAGAACCTCTGCCTCAGAACATAGGATGTTTTGAAGGTTATAGTCTTGGCATTTAGAAAAGAGTAAACAGCCTCTTGTCTTTTGGAATGTGGCTTAAATCATAGGTTTTTTGGAGTTAGTTTCCAGGCAGAAGATAAATTACTCTGTACCATATAGCAAAAAATTACCTTTGATTCCCATACTTTTATAATATATCAAAGGATGGCCCTCAGTCATTTCAAAGATATTCATAAAATGTTTGTGGTTCTATATTATATCCATGTTACTTGGACAAACATGGTTATCTACTTATCTATTAAAGGATAATGTCTAACAAGGGGTGAGAAAAGCCAGGAGTTTGGGATTCAGAGACAAGTGAAAGCACATAGAAGGGAGACTGAATAAAAAACACAGAAAGAGAGGGAAGGAGAGATGGAGAGAGGTAGAGAGAAAGGAGGAGAGAGTGAGAGAAAACGTACTTCTGGAGAAGCCATGTAAAGATTTTGGCCAAAGGTACTAAAACTGGAGTGACCACTGTTATGGGCTGAATTACCTCCCACCCAAATTCATCTGCTGAAGCCTTAACCCCCAGGACCTCAGAATGTGACTGGATTTGAGGATAGGGCCTTTAAAAAAGCAATTCAGTTAAAATTATGTCATTAGGGTAGGCCCTAATCCAAGCTGACTGGTTCCTTATAGAAGAGAAAATTCAGACACACAGACCCCAGGACGTGTGCGCACAGAGGAAAGACCACGTGAGGACACGGAGAGGGCAGCCGTCCACAAGCCAAGCACAGAAGCCTCAGGAGAAACCAACCTGCCGACACCCTGAGCTTGGATTTCCAGCTCCAGAACTGTGAGAAGGCAAATGTCTGTTGTTGAAGCCTCCCAGTCTGTGTATTTTGTTGTGGTGGCCCAAGCAGACTAATGTATTTATTAAAACCCTCTGGAGGATTTTTTACATATATTGCGTTTGCACCACCCGAGTTGGAGCTACAGGCATGCCCATCTCAGACGGTGCGCACCGCACCCATTGCGTGTGCATTTACCCACCCCCTCCTCCCTCCTCACACCTGCCCGACACAAACGTTTGTACCCCTGTAAAATTTTGAAATAAAAAAAATAAATAAAAACAAAACAAAACCCTCTGGAGGAGGCAGTGGAGTTCACTCCACAGTGGAGCCCTGAGATCCTCTTGCCACAAGCGGCCCCATCACAGGGAGGAAAGTTCTGGCACAAGTGCTGCCACCCCGTCCCCCTGCGCCTGCTCACTGCGATGGCTGTCCTTGCTTCGCCAGCTTCCTTACCCGTCCTCCGGGCAGCTGCTGCCAGCATCCCAGAGGCGGCATGATAGACGCGGCCTACCTGTAACCACACGTGGGCTACAGCTTCCCACAGTCAGGGCTGAGCTCCCACCACCTTTTCCCCTCCAGAATCCCACGTGACAGCTGGCACGACTGCACCCTGAATCAACGCCAAACCTGTACCTTACAGTGACATTATGCTGACTTTTTGAATAAAAGAAGTATCTCCTTGTATGTCTTTAACACCACTTTGGGCACACGCAGCAAAAGGAGTTATCACAAGTGTGCCCGGGAGGGGCATATGACAGGGAAGGGGGCTTTGGCCATAACAGCTGGTGCTGCTTGGAGTCTGGAGAGCAGAGCAGGAAGGCCGTCGGGGAGAGACAGTCTCAGGGTGACGCATGCAGAGCCCGTGCTCAGGGCTCATGGTTGGGGCGGCTTTGGGTAGACTGGGTTTTTCACATGCACTATGGAAGTAGAGCGGGTGAAGTCTAATTGGACTTCCAGTGTCCTTGTGGACTCTACTTCAGCTGACAGGAAAAAGCAGGAATGTGGGGGATAGTTCCACAACTCTGTCAACCCAGACATCAACCCAATCGCCCCCAAGCCGCATGGAAGGGGTGTGAACATGACACCAAGTTTCCCTTTCTCGAAACCTGTCCATGTGGCAGGGGCCACAAAACAGTGCTTTCTGCACCTAGATTCCTACCTAAAATCCATTTTTCCGACAGATACTTGATTGTCGCTTTTTTCTTTCTGCTGTAGGGCCCGATGGAGATGCTGGCCTGGCGGGGGTCTCTGCTGATCCGGCCTCCACACAGGTGCACCAGCTCACGCAGCTTGGCCCTGGGTGGGCTGCTGGCTGGCGAGATGAACAGCGCTGGCTGGTCGGCAAAGAGGGTTCCCCAGTACTGTCCTTCACACAAATGGCGCTCACGTCGGCACACCTGTGGGGCAGACGGAAGAATCAGAAAGCGGAAGCATTTCCTTCTTCATTTACAGCAGGTTTACGTGAAGCTGACTTCCTTTCTTGGGAAGAGAACAGACTGAATGCAAGGTTGCATATTTTTGGGTAAATTTAAAATTCTGAGGACCTAGTGAAGATAATGACGTAAAACTGACATTTTCTGAAGCAGTAGTAAGTAAAACTCCAGGGAAACAAATTTATGGGCAAAAAAAAAAAAATGTGTAGTCATTTGAATTGTTACAAATTCTAAAACAAAATTTTGAAAAGTAATCAACTGTTCAACAGAGTGAGGAGAGCTGCACCTACATTCTGTAAATGCTGTTTAAGTAACGTGGATGACGTGTGCAAGTGAAAGCAAGTGCCTAATGTTCTACAAATACCGGTCACGCTGGCAGAGCATCATTCAATCCAAGGTGCTCCAGGGCTCCTGGCAGCAAATGACTTTTACAGGATCTATTAACAAGAAATTCTGTAAATATAGCACCATGGTTTAGACCGGTGAATGAGGTAATAAAAAAGTAGAATTCCTATAGTCACTCCCAAAACATATTATACAAGGTTGGGGGGGAAAGAAGTGTCTAGAGGTTGCTTTAATGAGCTGTTATGGAAATAAATGGTCAGGAAGAGTGTCGTAGACAGTGGAAAGCATTCGAGAACCAGGATGTGAAACCGTGGTCCTTCTTATTGATAAGCTGTGGTCACCTGGTCGATCCAAGAGAGAGTGGGAGGGCTGTTATTCTAAACACACAATTTACCTCAGTGAGGACCTCAGAGATAATCAGGCTCATCTAGATTGATCTAAGCGTTTCTAGCTAAAAACAGTCAAAAGATAATTAAAAAAATAAAATTGGAACTTTCATACAGATATAAAATGAACACTTAAGGTTGTTCATTTTAACCAGGCAAGGTGGTTACAGGTGGTTACACCTGTAGTTCCAGCTACTTGGGAGGCTGAGGCGGGAGGATTGCCTGAGCCCAGGAGTTGAATCAAGGCTGCAGTGAGCTATGATTGCACCACTACACTCCAGCCTAGGCAACAGAGCAAGACCCTGTCTCTAAAATTAAAAAAAAAAAAAAAAGTGTGTTCATTTTATTTAGCTTAGATGTGATAACTGGTTCAAAGGAGAATCTGAAAAACACCATTTATAGATCAGGAATTTTGAAATGAACTTGAAAATGGACAAAAAAATTGGCTTTTCCATGGGGGAGGGAGTATTCCTTCCACCAGACAGAACTCATTTCCTGCCCATTGATAAGAGTGTTTGCATTGCCAGCAGTTCTTTACAACTTTGCGTGGTAAAATAGCTCCAAGGCAATGAAAGCTGTGATCATATAACCCGGCAGGGTGTGCAGTCTAAAAAAGTATAGTTTTTCAATGAGGCACACATTTTTCCCTGCAGAACCCAAGGTGTCTCTTTAAAAAGAATCCTGAAAGAAAAGGGGATTCAGTGGAGTTTACTGACTGCTCCAGGGTTAAGTAGCCTCCAAAGTAAACAGCAGTCAGGGTGACTTTGGGTGGAGTTCAGAAGAGTTCCACTTTTCTCTGCTAATGGTGCCCTGAAGTGATCATTCATACCTGCATGCATGTGCTTCTGTGTATATATAAGTCAGCAGACAGCCTGCAGAAGGCAGAAATCTGTCCCTGCCATGAGCTCTTCCTTTGAGCCCCCGGCTGCAGAGCATGAGAACCGCTGCTGACCGCCTGTTAGTCAAGGCAGAAGAGACACTAGCTTTGCTTTAAAACACCTTGCCTGTGTTTGCTTTTGTGTCTTCATCAGAAAAGCTAATGATTGAACAGATTTTAGCTCAGACTCTTCAAATCTATTTACCTAGAAGTTAGCCAAGGCAGACCACATTGTTGACAAAGCTAAGCAGAACAGAATTCCCCCCCACTGCTTCTAGTTTCAAGGAATCCCAGCTGTTTATCCATGACCAAGAAGTAAAACCCCAGGGAAGGCTGATGGTTCACTACTCCAGCCCTGGGGGTTGGATTTCAATTAATGCACCTGCTTTTCCTGCTAGGCAGAGCTCACCTTTAAAATCACTCCTTAGCCCCCTGACAGTTCTAAGATGCACTCTCCCACCTCAACAAGAAGGAAAGAAGAGTGTGTCTCACAGGCATGCCGGGTTGCAGTTTTCAGTGATAGCATCTTCCCCTGAGTGGTCTAGGAAACACTGGCCGGCCTTACAGTCAATGTATCTCACAGTTAAAACAGGCAATACTTAAACCTTCCTAATTCACAAAGAGCTAAGTAACGTAAGCTTCAAGTGCAGCACCGTGGTTTTTAGTATAGTCATAGAGTGTGCCAACTTCAGCACAATCTAGTTGGACCCTCCTCTAGGGTAAATATTTCTGAATCCACAATGTGGTTGATCTCATTTCCAAGTTTGAATTTTATAATTTGAAAACTGTTAGTGAAACACTTTATGAAAGAACTAGAAAGGGGTTTTTGTCAAAAAAAAAAAAATCAACACCCCCTGTTCTTAGTTTTGGGAAAATGGGCTGAAAGATGCATAAAATAACCTCAGGAGTGCGTGAAGAGAGTTCTGTGGCCTTCTGGCCTGGGAGACCCCCGGGCTGTGTGGGAAATGGAGCGACAACAGGCTCTAAATCCTTCCTCCTGTTGGAAGTGGCTCTGGGGCCCGCACTCTCTAAGCAGAATGATCCTGGAGTTTTTCATCACGGGGAAGAAGAAAGCCTTAAGCCAGGAGCTAAAAAGGAAGAAGACAGATGCTGTTTTTCCCCTTTCTTTGGGCAGTTTTGTCATCGCTGAGGAGAAACAGATGTGAGGAAGACCATGGCTTTGACTCAGAGCTGAACTAGAAAGTCGGGAAGGACCAGCGCACAGTGAGAGCTGACCCCAAACCCTGTGAGGTGGGAAAAAGAAGTGAGGTTTAGGTTAAGTTTTCAAAGAGTATTCTAACAAGAAGCCAAGAACATGGTTTGAAAAGCTTAAGAAAAAGTTAAATGTCATGAATGAAGACACCTGATTGTAACTTAGTTTCTTTAATATTGCTGTGGCTGGCATCCCCCAACCTGTGCACCTGGCACCCTCCCAGGGACTCTGATGTCAGAGCCCAAGGCAGCCCTTGTACACTTCCTTTATGGGCTTGTCTTTTGTCATTCTACACTGTGATGTATCTGTTTGTTTTACTATTAACCTGTTTTAAATTAGTTATTAGTTAATAAGTAAATGTATCACACAAGAAAGATCAAGGTATACATAGCTCAGTTTAAGAAGCAGTTCAGGACAGGTGTAGTGGCTCACACCTGTGATCCTAGCACTCTGGGAGGCTGAGGTGGGAGGATCGCTTGAGCTCAGGACTTCTAGACCAGCCTGAGCGAGAGTGAGACCCCGTCTCTACTAAAAATAGAAAAATTAGCCAGGTGTGGTGGTGCACACCTGTAGTCCCAGCTACTCGGGAGGCTGAGGCAGGAGGATTGCTTGAGCCCAGCAGCTGGAGGTTACAGTGAGCTATGATAACACCACTGCACTCCAGCCTGGGTGACAGAGCAAGACCCTGTCTCAAAAAAAAAAAAAAAAGCAGTTCAAATAACACATTTATTAAAGCTGCTCACATTTAGAATGAAATACTTTGGCACTAACAGGGATTATACTGTTCCAACTTTTTTATCTGACTGATAAGCGCACTGAGGGCTCGAGAAGTTGGGGGCACAAAGCCACATGGTGAGTACAAGGAAGTGTCTGGGACACAGGGATCCAGAGCTTCTCTTGAGTCCTGGCCCCACATTCCCACATACCTGGGGGTGTGGGGCGGGATTACCACGTGGACAAAGCATGGGTCTCCCTCCAGCCAAATCCGTCCCTCTCACCGAGGGGACCAACATGTCTTGTCTCTGTCTTTAACACGGGGCCTTCCTGAGCTCTGGGCGTACAGCCAGCTGCCTGCCCGCCCTCCTCCAGGCTGACGCCCGGCACTGCAGACTCAGCGTGGCTCAAGCTCAGCTCGTGCTCTAAGTCCCCGCCTGGCCCCGTTAGATAACAGCTGACAGTCATCACAGACTACTGTGAGCTGGCACTTCCAAGCACTTCCTATGAATTAGTTCATTAAATCCTTGAGATAACCTTACTACAGACAGATTGTTGTTATTTCCAGTTTACCAATGAAAATAAGGCGCAGAGAGGGTTAAGCTGCATGAGGTGAGGTAACTTGGGGTGTGAGGAGCCTTGGATTCCAACCCAGGCAAGCTGTGTGACTGCTGCCCTTGAAATCGCTGCCCTCAGAATCTCAACCACCGGAACCAGCCAGCCAGGGACGCCGGCCAGCAGCTCAAGGAGCCATTCTGGACAGCTTTCCTTCCCTCACCTTGTATATCTGATTCATCACCAAGCCTTGTGGATTTTACCTCCTGAATATCACTTGATATCCACCCATTTATCTTCCACTCCACGGTCATCACCATGGCCAAGCTGCAGTCATTTTTTTTCTGGGTCACTGAGGCAGCCTACAAATGGGGCCTTACACCCACTCTCTGTCCCCGTCTCTCTTGTGTTTTCTTTTCATTAGCCGAGGTATTGCGTGCACAATTCCTTCCCAATTTGGCCTCCTCTTCATCCTACCTGTTCCTAGAGGCCAAATGACACAGCCGCTCTAGGAAGGACATGAGCTCAAGTCTCAGCTCTGTTACTTAGTATCTGTGTGGCCTTGGATAAGTCCTTAGATGTCGTAGGTCTCAGCTCCTACAAGTGTAAATCGTCGTAACACCCATCTTGTGGAAATGCTGGACGAGTGACAATGAAGGCTAAGTGCAATGAATGCCTCCCTCTCAGGAAATAGCTCAATAAAGGCCAGCAGTCACACCACAACCTGGGTACAGACACTGTCTCCTCCTGCTGTGCCAGTCTCTGCCTCTGCTGTCCCAGAGAGCAGGGCTCCTGGGATTCTCGCTTGCATGACTTGATAACCAGTGACCCCATTCGTTGATATTAGGAAGGCAGCATAATGTAGTTGTTAAAATTAACTATTAAGATATTAAATAAAAATTGTTGACATTTACTATTTGCATTCAGCATACTTGCTAAACTATTTTAAGTACTTTCCAAGAAATATCCAATTTTCATTGCTACAAAAATCCTGTGAGGCACAGACTACCATTATTTATGATTTACAGTTGACAAAGTGCGGTTCAGAGTAATTTGATCAAGGTGCCATATTGGTACGTGCTGGAACAGGCTTTCAAATCAGACCTGTCTTACCAGGTATAGAGCCTATGCCCCTGACTACACAACATGCTGCCTCAAAACACATGACCCTCTGAGCCCAGGAATGACCAGCAACCTCTGACTTTGAAAGTATGATAGTCTTACAGCCATCAGTCCCTTGACAGTCACTGCAGATATTCAGGTCTTCTATTCTAGAACCATCTTTCTCTTTCAAATAGGTCTGAATTCACTGAATTTCCATAGTCTAACTTCAAACTGTATTTTTTGCAAATTCTTGGGATTTCATTATGATTATTGCATATGGTGTCCTGCCTGTTCCATCCGCCAGCTCTGTGACCTTGTGCTACATAACCTGGCTGGATCTCAGTTTCTCTGGAGCCAAAATGCAGATGATTGCCTCCTGGAGCTGCTGTGGAGCATCTTTCATCTTGCTACTCCAGCCATCAACCATGTGCCCAGCACTGCTGGATTCACGAGGGCCAGGTATGGGACTGGACTAGGTGCGTGGAGGTGGCAACGAAGAAACCCCTGGCAGCTTGCTCTCAAAGAAAATCGCTGTGCCTCTGAGGAGTTAAAAATATGTACGCTCTTCTAAAGAATTCTTCTACCATGCCCAAGTGACAAGCTGATACAGAAGAAAGTGGAGTCTAGATGGCAGACAACTGACCCCCCATCTCTACTGCACCCTGAGGATTCGTGAAGAGGGGTCTTTGGTCCCCATCCCAGCTCTTACGGAGGAGGAGGGAGCCCTCTGGCCACTGGACCCCACACATCTGCGTCTATTTAGGAGAACTGGAAGCACGGAGCAGTTAACAGTCTGACAACGGAGACGAGACATGTCAGAGCAAGGAGACTCCAAAGGCCAGTAAAAATGGTGCAAATGACTTAGAGAATCCTCATGGCTCTTGGCAGTAAAGGCCTTGGGCAAAAACATGTGTTGTCAAGTTTGGGAGTATGGTTTATGTAACTGGCCTTGGTTTTAACACTACAATGTTTTAGAATGTTTCAGAAATAAAAGTTGAGAGAGATGCCAAAGAACCAATCCAGGAAAAAAAAAAAACCAAACAAACAGAAAACAAAAAGTAAATGCAGAAGGGCAGAGGAGGGGTGTGCTAAAGCAGCCCCTGACTGGCTGTCACAGTGCTGGTTTCTCTAGTGATGTGTGGGTAACACTGCTTTGGCAATGGGACTCCCAGAAAAAATAAAGTCAGAGATATTGTCAGTGGGGATGGCAGGAAAGGCCTGGGGAGTGAGAAGGGATTTACTCTCCCTAGACGTCTTCCTCAAATTCTTATTTTATGCAAAAAGTGAAATAAAGTGTGTAAGGAGAATCACTTTTAGTTTAACTTTTCCAAATGGGACTTTCTCTTCTCCAGGACAAACTGTAAGTTAAGCAAAGGCAGAATGCATTTTTCCCTTACTTTTGCTGAATGCTATTCAACCAACATCGGAACTCAGTGTGTGCCAAACTTGGCTTTTCTTAAAGCGTCATTTGAGTTTCTTTTTTTTTAAAGGCTACATAAGTGATGGGAACATAATCGTCTTGGGAATCCACAAATAACTTTTTAAAAAGTCATAAATCTGGACTTCATGCCTCATAGTTTTCAACAACTGCAAGAAACATGTCAAAAGTTGAACACGACAGGTTCTTTTTCTCTTTAGTGCCTTAAAGGCCGACTGCTCCGGGTCGTTTCCACACACTTTAGTGACAACAGGAACTACTCAACAACATTTGGTTCTGCACTGTCTTTGATGGCTTTTAACTCTCATTTTTCAAAAATCATGATAACATAGGGAAATAACTCCTTGGTTTTATAGAAACTTTTATTTGATCCTTTAAAAATTGTCTGGTAGGTGGCAAGAAATTTGTAAACCTCAAAAATACTAGAGCGGGTCCATAGTGTAAATCAAAGTTGGGGGGTTCTAAGCAAAATTTTGGAAAGGGCCCCACCCCAACACTCCTACAGTGTTCTGTGGGTCTTCATTCTCCAGAGGACTAGTTGTTGTTCTATTAGCACCCTAGACTCATGGGGGAAGCTGCTAAAATATTGTTTCAGGGGCTTCAGCCCACACCAATTAAGTCAGAACACTGGGGTGGGGTGAGGCCTGGGCATTAGTGATTTTTTTAAAGCTCCCCAGGTGAATTTAATGGGCTACCCAGGCTGAGAAAGAATGAGAAGCATGGTTCTCGAACATGGACTGCTAGTGCAGTCACCTGGGGAGTTTTAAAAAATACCAGTAACTTGGGCCCCAACCCCAAACATTCTGATTTAATTAAACAAGGTGTGGCCAGAGTAGCAGGAGCTACAAAAATCTCCCCTGGTGATTCTAATGAGAGTGAAGCCCCGAATTAGACTCCAAGATGCTCAGGACAGCGAGCAGGTTTGGCAGAGCAGGTTCGTGGTGGTGAGGACGGTTTACAGTTCTGACAGCCATGAACTTAGAAGACAGCTGTGACTAAGCACTGACCAAGTGGGCACTACTGGTCAGCACTGCCCCATCTACCAAAGAAGAATAAAAGAGGGGACTCATCTTAAAAAGCCTGAAGGACCAGGAAGAAATCATGAAAACAAATCAGTTCAGCTAATGCAATTTCAATTCTAAAACAGATTAGCCATGCCAGTAAATATGAGCTTCCTTTTTTAATGAATATAATTCTACAATTCTCATTGTATTACTCTTTTGGGACTGTTTTTAGGCCACCACTTGCCTTTCCTCTCCTACTGATCTACAGGTGAGACTTGGCTCAGCCAACAGCCAGTGTGGTCTGGCAGGTGAGGTGTGGCAGGTAAGGTCTGGAGGGTCTGACTGTGCTGGGCCCCAGTCAAGGGTCTGCTGCTCCACCCTGGCATGAGGTCAGCTTCTGCCTGTCCTTCCTGGCCTGCCCTCCAGTCCTGCTGAGGCTGGAGTCCTGCTCTGGGCTCCAGCTCACCTTGCTGGAGGTGTGCACTGCCCTCAGCCTTGCCAGCCATCACTTCCTGGGACTGAACGAGGCTGGTATTCAAATGGTCAGCCTGGCCTTCCCTGCTCCACTGGGTCAACGGGCTGCTTTCTCACCAAATGCATCCTGCGCCTTGTAGGGGAGGAAAGATTCTTTCCTTATCCATTGGCAGGCTCATGGCCGAGGCACCTCCCTACAACAAAAGATGGATTAACAAGAGAAAAGCACACAAGTGTATTTAATGTAAGTTTCATGTGACACAGGAACCTTCATAATGAAAGGAAGACCAGAAGAAACAGGCAAATGCATGTGTATTTACGCTTAGGTTTGATGACGAGATGGACAGTCGTGGGGACTATGGTTGGACAAAGGGTGGGTGACCTAATGGTCATGAAGCCAGCAAGGCCTGTTTGTTCAGACTCTTCTCCGTGCTCCTGTGTCATCAGAGACAAGGATATTCCTTTCCTCTGAGCAGAGGCAGGGAATCTTTCGGATGATCTGCTTCGGGGGGAAGGGAGACGGGAAGGTGAGAGTGGCCTTCCTGCTTCTGCAGTTTTCTCGGATGCCAAGGGGCTATATTTGAGGATGGTGAGTCCTGAACCCCATCAACCTCTTGGTTTCCTATGGCTGCTGATTCTCTTTAGTCGTGGCCGCCAGGCTTTCTCACAAGCATCCTCCTCCCTCCTAGAAGGCTCCATTCAGCGGGGTGCTGCTCGGGTGGAGGGCAGGGCAGGAAGCAGCACTTCCTCCTCTCTCCTCCCTCCGGGTGACAGTCCCTGGCTTGGGCTGCAGGACCTAGGGAAGCTCCCTCCAACTAGGGCAGGGATCTTGTTTTAATAGAAAATGACCACACACCTAATGTAGGTCAGGTTTTTCAATGAAGCTTTTATTTAAGGCCATATTTTGGCCCAAGATGTATAAAATGTGACTTGTGAATTTTCAACTTTGAATTGGGATGAATTATATTTGATTTCTTAAAAACTTTTTTCTCCTTTTTTCGAGAGTTGCTAGATGTTTTAGATATATTATTCTAAGTACAAGTAAATGGAAACAATGTCATCACTTCAAGGTTTCAAGAATTTGTTTTTCCTTATACTTATAATCGGGCATATTCTTCAAAGTACGAGAAAAGCACTCTTTGGAATCTGGTAATACTTTTGGAGATAGCATTTCATTGTCTGCCTGTAGGAACCACTGACTTATCAAAAGTTTAAAAACTTGTTTACAATTTTTTTATTAAAACAAAACTTACCAATCTGGATTTATGATTTTAAAAAGCAAATTAGCTTAAATTTTTTTTTTTTTTGCAAAAATGTCTGTAAATGCCTGTAATTCTTAAAGCTTAAAAAGAAAATTTTATCTCTCAACCTCTTTCCAATGAAGGCACAGGCCAGTGGCCACCGACCCTCGCCCCTGCCTAGGGTCTGGCATCCGTAGTATGGCCACTCAAAGCATAGCATTATTATTTTATAAGGTAATAGAGGTTTATAGTGTTACATCCTAGCTTAAGGATATATTGTTTATTTCCATGATTTATTTGCTGCTGAATCTGGTCAGAAATGCAACCCTCTGGTCTCCTCACAGCAGGCTTTTGGCGAACGCATCAGGGCGAAAGGCCGGGACTCCCTGAGCTCCTGCTCTGGTCGCAACACTTACCCCTGGTGCACCAAGTCCTTTTGCAATGAATGTGAAGTCCCAGGGGAGCAGGAGGAGAGAAAGAGCAGCAACAAGCTCTCAGGGAGGAGAGGTCCAAATGTCAACATTTGGAAAAAGGGATGCGAAATGCACCCCATGTGAGTGACCATCCCAGATTGGGGGCTCGGAACAAGCAGGGCTGGGCACCAGGAAGCCTGGGTTCCTTCTGGGTCTCCGAACACCAGCTGGGGCAGGGCCATGTCACTGGGCCTTGCAGGAGTGATGTTGGGCTTACAAGGAGTAACTGGTTCTTCATGAGGTGACACGAGGTACTGTCAATATGACAACTTCTCTAGTCCTTAGTGCTTCCCTTACACAATGAAGGACAATTTTCTAATTTTCTTTCCTCTTGAACATTTTTGATGCTGTGGTTCCTCCTGATCTCTACTTTTCTATTACTCCTTTAAACTTAGCCAACTCAATTTCCCCCCAGCTAATTTCAAAAGGTTCTATTCCACTTAACTTGATAATTCTAAGAAACTTTGTTCGTGTTATAAAAGTATGCTGGAGAACTCAGACATTCACTCTCACATTCCATCATATTTTAACCCACCCACACACGTGGTCTGGGAGGTTTATTAGGGAAGTTTTTATCTTTTAACTCATCATTAGCGTAGTGGAGTCTAAAACAGAGATCTGATCTGAACGATCCACTTTCTACTTTTCTTCCAAAAGCTCTTCTACTGCCTGGAACATGGCAGGCCAGTGGGTGATGCACATCCGCTGGCTTCTCTGGGCTGAGACCAGGGCTCTGCAGAGGAGCAACGTGCACTGGAAAGCCACTCTGCTGCACTAGGACAGCACTGGGGGCCGAGACAGGGGCGCTCCAAGATCAGGCACCAGCCCCGTCCCCCAGCCTGGAGTTCAAGACCAGCCTGAGCAACAAAGCAAGATCTCGTCCTATGAAAAATTTAAAAAATTAGCTGGGCGTGGTGGCACACAACTTTAGTCCTAGCTACTCAGGAGGCTGAAGCAGGAGGATCTCCTGAGCCCAGGAGTTTGAGGCTGCCGTGAGTTATGATCATGCCATTGCACTCTAGCCTGGGTAACAGAGTGAGACCCTGACTCTAAAAAACAAAAACAAAAAACATGTCAAAGTGAATAAAATAACTTAGTTGAATACTGATTTTTAATCTTGTAAATGTCCCTGATATTTTTGACACATTAGTTTAAAAACTGACCTGCAAATCAAGCATTATAAAAAGCACATTGTTTTCATGGAAATAGGATCCCTTAGTAGACCTACTTTTTAATGTAACCTAGAATTACAGGAAACAGAATGCTGGCTTGATGTGAAGTCAGAGTACGCAAGTGACCAGCGATGGTTTCAGACTTAGTTATTGACTAAGTCCCAGTTTGGATTTCTTCTTAAAACCTCATATAACCTACTTTCTGATTACTTATTTGAAACCAACCTTAGCCCTATAAATAAGTAGTGCCTATGTAATTTACTGAAGGTGGGGAAGCTACTTCCATCCCCAAATCCCCATTGCCTACCTCCTTCAACATTAGTTATAGCTTACAATGCAGGTGTTTCTGGGGAGGCAATGCATTAGTAAAATTCACATAAATGCATAAACACCCTCATTTCCTAGTGATGTGTACGTGTTTAGCTTTTAAAATCAACTTCAGTGAGGTATAATTTACAAACAACAAAATGTACAAAGTCTGATGATTTTGACAAATTCAGGTAATAACATCTCAACCAAAATACAGAATATTTTCATCATCCCAAAAAGTTCACTCATGTCCCTTTGCATTCAATTATCACCCTATCCCTAGACAACCACACATGAGAAAACTGAAGACAAAATAGAGCTGGCTCTTTTGAAAACTATACAAATTAAAGGGACCATGAAAATAAGCACATTCCTATAGGCCTTGAGACTGTACAGAAATGGATGTTTACTAAAGCGGAATCAGGCAGTGGGCATTTATCACTTTCTGATCTTCACCCTTTTTCTTTTTTGTAATTTAGCATGGATTGATTCTTGGGGAAACAGAGAATACAGGCTGCAGACTAATGTTTGGGGAGAAGAGCAGTAAGTGTAAGCAATGATGCCAGGGGATTGATGCCCTGGGTTTATAGCACACTGACCCCTCTGCCCACGTGCACACATGTACATACATGCACACATGTTCACCTAAACACACATACAAACATACTTGAATTTTATTTATTTCTTTTTCAAGCCCATACTTGCCAGGCTATATTTAGTTTATTGCACCTCTTAAAATAGTCAACATGGAATAAAACCTGAAAACAAAAAGCAGATATGCTTCAGAGAGTGGGCAGAGGTCAGACCCAGAAGCAGAGTTAAAAAGAGTAAACTATGCAGAGTTGGGCCAAGAGGTGACTCAGAGGGAAGGAGATAAGATCTGCCCACAAATACCTGGAGGTGTAAACAACAAGGAAAGCACAAACCAAACCAGCCAACAACAAAGGCTGACCAGGAATTCACTGTGTATTAAGGAAAGGAAATGAACCGTGAGGCAGGAGCCTTCCCCACCCACTCTGGGGCTCTGAGTAGGAGCATAGCCCTGCCGCCTCCGTGCCGCCGGCCCTCCCCCTCCCACCCAGTCCTGGGGGCCCTGGGTTCTCCCTCCCACCTTCAGGGCCACTGGTGTGGCTCCCATGTTGCATGGACAGACTTGGTGGCTGGACCACCTGTCATCGGGACTCTTAGTTCTACCTCCATCTGCTTTTGCTTCATTGCCATGGAAGTGCACACAAAACACAAGCACATGTCCCGCTCTGGCTTCAAACCCTGCCAGATACAGTATGCATTACTTCTCTTTCGGTCCTTGAAGCCCTCTACAGCTGACCAGACCCCTAACTCCCTAACTCCCTTCCGTCCTTACCAACAGCTCCGGTCTCGAATCCTTGTGCTCAAGGACACTGATCTTCCTAAACTCTGCCCACACAGCATTTTGTTCCTTGCTACCTCCTTCCAATCAGATCCAATTTTAGTTCAGGAATTTACAGAGAGTCTTCAGTGTTTAATGCAGAGGATTAAAACATGTTTTAAAGTGTGGACAGTGCCTTCAGGAAGCTCATAACCCAGCAGAGGAGACATACTTAAACAGCTAAACTGTGGTACATTAATTATCTTTTTTACACTACATTATTTAAAACACTGGTGAAATGAAAATGCTACTATGAAACATAAAGGAGGGTGAAATTAATTTTTCTAGAAGGTCTGGGGAATGCTTCCCAGAAAAGCTTATCCCTTAGATAATTAGGAAAGGGATGTGTGTGTATGTGCAGTGTGTGTTGAGTGTGAATATGTGTGTTTGATGTGTGTGTTGTGTGTTTATAGTAGTTATGTGTGCCTGTGGGATGTGTTGAGTGTATATAAGTGTGTGTGTTGTTTGTGTGTACTGTGTGTATATGTGTGGGGTACATGTATGTGTTTAGTACATGTACATGTATGATGTGTTTGTGTGTTGTGTGTGTATGTATGGTGTGGACAGTGAGTGTTTTGTGTATATGTGTGTGTTTGTGGGGTGTGTGTGGTGTGTATATGTTCCGTGTGTGGTCTGTGCTGAGTGTGTGTGTGCTGTGTGTGTTCAGTATGATGCAGGATGGGCAGGGGACACTGTGCTCAGGATGGCGGGCCTGGCAGTGGGGAGATGGGCACAGAGGCGAGTGGTCCTGTGCAGGCAGCTGACGTTGGGTGGGAAGAGGAGGGAGGTGTGGAGGCAGCTGGGGGGAAGGTGAGGAAAGCAAGTCTAGGGAGAAGAACTGAATGCCTTGCCCAGGAGTTTGAACTTGAACTTGCTGACAAGGGAAAAATCACTAGAAGTTTAGAAACAAAGTATAACCTGATGAGATCTGTTTTCCAAAGACACTTTACAAAGATAACGGAGAGCTGGGAGGGTGGAAGATGCAGGAAGAAGCTTCTGCAAAGCGCAGCTGCCGGGTGCTCTGCAGCCTCCAGGCCTACAGACGACGGTCTCCAGTCTTGGGGCTGCACGAGCTTGGCTCTCCTGCCCCGGGCCCTGGTTACCTGGTGCTCTGTCTCTGCATGGTGCATCACTACACAACTACAAACTGTGCGTCACATTGTGCAGAGCACCAAGCTCCCCTTTCCCAGGTGACATGTCTGTCCAGTGGTTTTAGGCAAAGTCTGATCAATGCACCACACCTGGGGGAGCCGGCAGCTGTAAAAGGAGCTGAAGGTGTCTGTCTGGAGGCACCGCTTCCACCTGCAGCCGGCAGAATTTCTTGAATTGTCTCTGTATCTCTTGCATTGCTTGTCTATCTAAACAATGTCAAAAAAAAAAAAATCCTCATAGAGGTTCAATCCTTTCATTTCATAGTAAGATCAATTTTGTTCAGTGTAATTTAGTCAATGAACAAAAAAACCTAACTAAAACAAAACTTCTACTATGGAACTGTAAAGTTTATTTAGTCTCTGCCCAGGCTAGGAAAAGACATGGGGAGGGCAGACTGCACCGCCCCAGCTCCAGGAGCACGGCCGCTCCTTGTCCACAGACTGGGCAACCGTAAACGCCCCTCACGTGGCAGGCTCTCACACGACCAAAAGTGGCACCGCTGCTTCCAGTGGGAATACCAGCCACACCTGGAGCCTGTTGAGCAGAGGGCTAGAGACGGCCAGGCTAGCATCCCACGGCCAACTAGAGAAGGCCGGGCATCCCGGGCAGGGACCCTAATTCCTGGACACTCTGGGTGGGCCCCTCACTGAGTTCCATTAGAAGCAGCACATTAGTGAGTTTTCAAAATACTGAGCTCTTGCCAGGGTGGCTGCAGTTTTTGCATATTTTACAGCAGCGCCCTGGACTAGTCTTTCAGAAGAGCTTAGGAAATTCCAACCTAAAGCTTTCTGTGTCTATACCAACTCTGTGCGAGACATTTCTGTAACTTTTTAATATTATGACTATTAATCAGCTCCTGCAACCACTTAATAGCAAATTGAACATAAAGGAGTAAAACCACAATACTTTCCATCTTTATTAATCTCCAGTACAATCCCGCGGACTAATGGTCGCCTTTGAATTAGTAATTGCACTGAGGCAAATGGTTGTTTTTCTTTGGCTTCCCTCATTTTGTACACAGGTTAATTGCAGAAATGTGTATATTAATATAGGCATGAGGTGAGAGTTCTCGCGCCTGCTCTATTTATTTAATCTTGATCGCTGACTTTTTTCAACGTACACAATCTCTGATTGAATCTCTCTGTAATTTCCTACCCCCACTACTTTCAGAAAAACAAAATGAAGATAAAAAGTAAATCAGGGAAAACTACCAGGCGACTATTTCCAACAACAGATGACTCAACTAGCACCTGAGAATTTGTTGTACTTGTGTGTACTAAAGTTCTGAACTTCCTGTTTCAATAAAATACCAAACAAGTTGTGTTTCCTTTACAAATAAGCTATTACATCAAGCCCTGTTCCTATAATTTCAGCTTTTTGTCTCCATTCCAACATTTTCTTTGGCAAATGTAGAAACATTCTAATTAAAGTGGAGAGGAAAACAAGCATCATTCATCACGACGAGAATAATGCACAAAAGAACATCCTCGTTTTTTTCATTCTTTCACTAAGTTATGCTCTACTTTAAACAGTTTGGGGACTGGCGTCATGCCGTCCCTGACTAATTCCTAGGTAATGGCTTAAAGTAAGCCTGAGTCACTTGAAGAAAAATTCCACAGGTATCAATAATTCCTGTCACAGGCTTAACATTCTCTTAAAAATATCCTTCCGGTCCTGAGAGGAAGGCATTCCTTTTAGGTAATCACGTAACAACATCAAGGTTTCTTTTTAAGATACTGAGATTAGGAAGAGGCCGTTCTATTCATGACCGTGGAAACCTGAGTTGAAAGGAATATTCTCAATTCCCAGGACCGCTTTACATTTTCACTTTTATCAAGACTTTTAAAAGCCGCAAATTCGCTCTAAGAAGTGCCATCTAAATAGGTTTAACGCTTTTTAAAATACACTGCTTAACTAATCAGAAGTCATCATGATCTTTTCACTGCTTTCCCTGTCTCCCCAGTTAAGTGGGGGTTGTTGCGTCTGCACACATGCAACTTAGTACTGAGTTCAGATGAGAGCAAAAGCTCCTTTTCTTTTAATTGAAAAGCAATGTATTTTGGAAAGTCACATTCTGCAATGTGTCAAACTGGAAGCCGAGGCATCCAGAAGTGATCAGTTCTCTGAAGCGCAGGCTTCCCAGGCTTCTGCAGGGGGTTGGGTGGGGGGTCTCAGCTCTTCCCATCACCACCCCCTGCAGGGACGGCCCCTGATCTGGTCCTTCTCTGAGTGAGAACCCAGGAGGCACCTACAGGTGCCCCCATGTCTGTTCTGCAGCCACCTGCAGACCCAGGGCACACACGAGGGCAGGTGCTTGCTTGAGCAGGGGGGGCGTGTTGGGGGAACGATGATTGCCTTTTCAACAAGTTTCTGAATGTTCAGGGGGAAAGCCTGCTACGCACCTGTCAGAGAAGGGTCTTTGGGGGGCATGCGCCTCCCAGCCTACTCCCTGCCTTGTGGAGCTGCCCTTCCAGCTGCTGGCATGGTGGGCCTGGCCACCTGCATTCCTTGCCCGCCCACGGCACTCCTTTCTTCTCTCCCCCTGTGCGAGGCTGAGAACTGAGGTTGGCCCTCTTACAGGCTGTCTCTGGTTTCAGGGGCTTCTGCTTCCCAACTCCTCCATTCCCTGCATGAATTCTGCTCCTGACTGGGATTCTGAAAGCCGCCCCATGTCCTGTCGTGTTGTTTGCTGCACCTGCTCTACAGAGCTTCCCCAATCTGGCTCCATCTTCCCTGCTGCAGCGAGTCCCTCTTAGTTGCCCCGTTGAGCTTTTGCATCCCAGAACCATCCTCCTCTTCTGCCTCCCACCCCATGGCCAGTTTCTGTGCCCGGGAACAGTCTCATCCCGCTGTGGGGCACGTAGGTGTAATTAAGTACTTGCAGATGAGCTAATGTCGACTGGAAATGTGGCTATTTATTCAAACACTGACCCTCACTCACTGGAAAACTCTAGTCAAGTGCTGGGGCAGAAAGACCAACAAGCAGGGGTCTGTCCTTGCCTTCGGAAGGCGGAAGAAGTGAGCACCCACCACACACCAGGAATGGACAGAGCAGGAAAGAGGCAGGGATTCCTCCTCACTCCCCTCTCTTCCCAGCTATGATGAGCGCTGACCTTGCTGGGTTCTCCTGTCCAGCAGAACTCTGGGCAGGGCTGGGTGAATGTTCTGGACCTAGAGTGAGCTGTTTTTCGCTGTTTTTTGTTTTTGCACCATCTCCGGGATTTCCAGTGCACTCGGCACAAGCACATAAAGCCCATCTTACAAGGCACGTTGGCCACCTGTGGCTGAAGTAACTGACTTGCAGTAGAGGCTACGTTTCAGCCTTGTCGTTAGGGAATCTCCTTCCCGATGTCTGACGTCTTCCTGAGGCATAACAGGACGACGGGCACAAGCTCTGTGTCTTGCCTGTTTCCTTTCTTTCATTACTGCCACAGGTGGAAGCTAGTCAGCAGAGACCACAGCCCAGCAAAACCATCAGCGTATCTTCCAATACTCTTTTCATGTAGATAAAAAATGCGTTACTTGCAGCTTGTTCTTTTCAGCATGGATAGCACAGGGAACGGTGGGACTCCAGGAAGGTGTGCCTAATGCACATGAAAACTGTTTTGAAGGACGCAGAAACATATTTTTTTTGTATAAATAAATAAATAGGAACTTTTCCATGGGACCATTATTAATTTATTTCTTAGATTCTTCATCTTCACCGGCTCCTTTTTCTTCACCTCTTCACAATCACTCATTGTTGCAACGGGCCAGTCCAGCGCTGTGCACCCTGATCCCACTGCAGACCTGTCTGCCACAGCTGCATCCCGTTTTCTTCCACAGCACACGCCCTACGCATTCTTCCCACTCATTCATTCTTGCCCGTCTCCTCCCTAGAACGCGGCCCCCTTGTGGGCAGGATCCTCACCATCCCAAGTGCCCAGGCAGTGCCTCGCATGGAGCGGGTGCTCGGTACAAGCTCTTGACTCCACGAATCCTTCTCCTTCACTGATGGGGGCCAAGGATCCGAAAGATAAAGATAAAATGACTTGTCTAAAGTCAGTAAGTTAGTTAGCAACAGACTCGATCTGAAGTCCAGAAGGTAGTTAGCAAAAGACTCGGCCACAACTCCTGTTCTTGACTATTATATTATCTTAAGATTTACAAAAGGTTCTTTTGTTAACGTATAAGTAAAAAGTAGTTGAGAAAAACTTCAATCTTAAAGAAAGTTTAAAACCACTGTGGAGCCCCGGAGGAGAGGGAGCTAAAATAATCTCTCTTCTACTCTTTAAACCAGGTCCTTCCGCAGCCTGATTCTCTGACACCCAGAGAGGTGGCTCTCACCATCGTAGAAATGAGAGATGGTGGGTGGCCAATGTCCTCTTCCCCTGCAATCCTCTGCAAGACAAGACAACACTGAGGTTCTCATAGCATCACTGCCGTCTTCTACAGAAAGAAGCCCAGTTGGGGACCTACAGATGAGAGCAGGCTCCGAGTCCAGGACTCTCCCTGCAACACGGATGGATGAGATCCTGCGTTCATCACTGTTTCCAAATTGGCTGGATATGACCAAGGGTTCTTGTTTCTCGGTAATGCCCTAGGAGTTTCCATGGAGGGCCCATGAGTGAGTCTTTGGGAAAGATTAACATGATCCAAGAGAGTGGAAGCCCTTTGTGTCCTATCCCTGTGCTAGACTGCAAAGAAAACACTGGTAAAATTCCACAGCGGTGACTGCCATGGTCATGAGGTGCTCTGGGTCAAACACTCGTCCCATTCTGTGACCTGGCTCATGTGCTCTGCTGAATGTTCTTAAAACAGAGAACTCTTTACTACAAATACTCTCCAGGATCCTGCACGGGGAACACACCTGGTCAGGTCTGACCTGAGCATATGGCTACACCCCAGCTATCCTCAGCACCCTCCTGCTCAAATGCAACCTTGCCTGGACAGCCCCCTGTCAAAGCATTGACGGTGAGCCTGGGAAAACTCAGGGAGGACACAGAAGGAAGGAGATGGCAGGGAAGACACCTGCAGCTCATCACCTGTCTTCCCTCCAGGCTTCTGTCTACCCGAAGGTTGACCACAGCGCCAGCTGGAGCCCTTCTGACTGAAGGGATGGCCACTGTTGCATAAGAAGGAAGAAAGGAACGGGGGTCTGCTTTTGTGGGATGATTTCAGTCTTCGCAAAAGACAGTATCTCCCAAGGGAAGGGCTGTCTCCCCTTGAGAAGTCCTGTGCAGCAATCCCATAGCACCACCTCAGTCAAGATACATCGACAGCATCCCCTTCCAAGCTGGATTCACAGAGGTGCCTGAAACCTCTTCGCAACCGGAGCAAAGACATCCCTCCATAAAAAATAGTATCTGAACCACAGTCTTGACACAGCAATTTGTCTGATGCAAGAATAAAGCTCTTTGTTTATTTTGGGGTGAAATAGAGAAAAACAAGAGCCTAGATTACTTTTAAAATAAATAAATATAGCCTAAATATTACAGTGAATTTCATTTTAAAAAAAGAGAAACTTGCAAGAAAACCATTACATGTTTGAATTATAATCAAATGAGATTTATAACAAGTCTTTACGCCCAATATAGGGCAGTCCAGTGTAAACTAGAAGCAGAAGCTGGGTTTTCTCAGCAGATGTCTTCTTAAATGACCGGTGGTGTGGTGTGGGGTCGGGGGTGGGGGGCATGCAGTGTTAGGGAAAAAGCCCTGAAGTAGGGCTCAGGCCAGCGTCCTGTTCTGCTACCAACAAAGACCTGAGTGAGACCAGCCGCTTCACCTCTCCCTTCTGCCAGAACTCAGTCTCCTTAGTTGCCAAGGGGAGGTGAGGGACATCTCTAGGGGCACTGAGGTTGCTCACTGCTCAAGGACTCTGTTACTAAGCCGGTTCCCTTTGGGACTGAGAAGTGGTCAAGCGTCACACTCCCATGTGATCTCTTCTGAAATGGCTTTGCCCCCTACTGCTTACCAGGTGCTCAACCATCTGCCAGGAGCTGTGCAATGTCTCACTTAATCCTCATGGCAACCCTGTCAGGCAGGAATTATCCCCATTGAACAGACGAAGAAATCGAGGCTTGGAAGAACCCTATCCACTTTCTAGAAAGTGCCAAAGTCTGCAATGCTGCCCACAGCATTTGACTCCAGAACCAGTGCTCTTAACCCCTATGCATGGAACCTGTTTGAAAAATCACATAAAAATTATGTGATATGTTTATGTGATAATAGGCAAATTCAGGACCACAGTCACTTTTAGAGAGGGAGGAAGAAGAATGGAATTGGGTAGGGAGAGATGTAAAGGGAGCTTTAACTTTATGTTAATAATATTCTATAAAATTTATAGTATTTTCTTATCTCTCTCTCTCTCTCTCTCTTTCCTTCTTTTGAGACAGGGTCTTGCTCTGTCGCCCAGGCTACAGTGCAGTGGCACAATCGTAGCTCACTGCAGCCTTAAACTCCTGGGCTCAAGCGATCTTCCTGCCTCAGCCTCCTGAGTAGCTGGGACTACAGGTGCATGCCACCACCATGCTCAGCTAATTTTTAAAACAAATTTTTGTAGAGATGGGCTCTCACTATGTTGTCCAGGCTGGTCTTGAACTCCTGGGCCCAAGCATTTCTGCTGCCTCGACCTCCCAAAGTGCTGGGATTAGAGGTGTGAGCCACCATGCTGGGTCAAAATTTGTGACATTTATGATATTTTATTTATGAAAAACAAATAAAAATGGAAACAACTATAATGAAATATTAAGATTTGACAAAGCTGACTGGTGGGTGCATAGCTATTATACTAGTTTAATTGTTCCGTGTATACTTACATGACATTGAGGTTTTTTAAAACCTAGAGGAAAGGAGAGAAAAATATCCATGTTCTTCTCACCATTCCACACGTGGGGTGATTTCACCGGGAAAATTTCCATGATTTATGCATATACTGACTTCATGGGCCAACAGTGAGGAATTACATTACCAGAGTTTATCACTCAACATTTGACAATCTGCAAACACCACGTGAGATCAAGACCTTAATAAACAATAGCCCTGGAGTTCAACTATGATGTAGCCAAAAACACAGTAAGTACAGTCACTGTAAAAGGTAGGCATGTAGCCAATGAGAACGATTTTAACTACTTGTCGTGCTGAGCGAGGTATCTCAGTGTGGGAGAAAGACCAGGGCTTTGGGGTGGGAAGGCCTGAGACTGGGGCTGGTCCCCACTGGCCTGTGCGGAGGCCACGCAACCTCACACAGCCTCCGTTTCCTCATCTCTGAGGCAGAGGTCACCATCATACCCACCTCAGAGTTACAGGAAGAGTAGAAAAAGTTAATGTATGGAAATAAACTCAAAAAGTTTACACTGTGTTTCAAGGTTTATTTTGCAAAAGTTACTATTATTTTTTGTTTATTTTTATGCTTTTAATCTATGGCTTGTGACAACATCTGAACATAGATGGACATACAAGATCCCTGCAAGAAAAATCGATTTTAGAGCCAGATTCCAGATCAGGCCCCTGGTCAGTCTAAACCCAGGAACCAGGAGATTCTCCTGTGGTGGCCAAGAGGCAACTTGACAGGAGTTTGAGAAACGCCGACCTCCTTAGCTTCCCACCCAGGGTCCTTCTTACTTTTTGTTCATGGCTTAGTTTTTGGTTACACTGCTTATGACACATTCCAGAACACATAAACAAAATGTTTTTCACTCTTCATGCATGGAGTGATTACAGGCCGATGCATATTTAAGACAGTGTTACTCCCCTGCACTCCTTCGTCAGTTGCCATTCCAGCTTTATGTTCACTCTAATTTCTTTGTATAATTACTATGTAGTTCAATCTGCAATTTTTTCCACTTAGCATTATAACACTTTCCCATGCTATTGGAAACTCTGCAAAAATAATTTTCACCTCTGCACGATTTGTTCATTCTTCTAGTGAATGTGTGCTCCTCACTCCCCCACTTTTTGCTATTGCAAAGAACTTTTTGATGTACAGAGTTTTAAAATGAAGGCAGAATTTGAAGTGCAATAGAGCAAGATAATTTCTGGGGATAATACATGTCTTTTTAATGCATGTCTTTTAGATATTTTAAAGTAAAAATAGTCTTTTACAAATTGAGACTTCTTTTGAATTATTTTCATCTCAATAAGCATATATATATATATATATATATATATATATATATACGTATACATATATATAATTATCCAGTGCATAGTGCTGTGTCTTCACATCTCATCCATTTTATGACAAGGTATAAAAGCATTTAAATACATCTTTGAAACTTTCCACATAATTTATTTAGTGGCGACAAATGCCACAGCAACATCTGAAACCACTGAGGAAAACTGGGAAAATCCTGACAGGGTATTTATTTGTTCTTATTGCACAGCTTAGTAAAACATCACAATGAGATGAAACATGGAAAAGCCCGGCACATAGCAGGCGCTCAGCGAAGTTTAGCATCCTTTCCCTTCCCCACTAACCTGTCTTCCTGAAAACAAAACCTTTGTTGTTCAGGATTTCATCATTTCCAGATGCCAGCTCTTCAAATGACACCCAGAGCAACACACATTGATGTCACAAAGCCTGGAATTTCTGGTGGGAAATCGGCAGTAGATGAACTCATTGGATACAAAGATCCTGTTTTCATGTCAATGCCCTTAGTCATAAAAAATGAGGAAAGAGAGGAAGTATAACATAAATATTCCTCACTCACTATCGTGGTCCCACTTTGTACCAAAAAAAGATTCCCATAAATTCAGGTATCAGTTGTTCTTCAAGAAAAGGGGAAAAAAAGAGAATTCTTAAGTGAAAAAGCCATCGTGAAGGTCTGAGCTCTGTAAAACAACTTTACCTCCATGTCGTTACATTTCTCTACTATCTGTCACTATGGAACAAACCTGCCTTGCCTGAGACTATGGGAGGAAGGTGTTCCAGCAAAATTCTTGCTATCAATTTATCATCCAGGAAATTTTGATTATTTCATACTTTAATTTTCATGTAGTGATTATTTAGGAAAAATCTATTTGTAAAAGCAAAAGAATGCTTTCAACGATCACCCTTCCATTCTTTCAATGCTGCAATTTCTGCCTTTCTACCCTGTTGATCACTATTTTCTGATGGTCTGTAACAGCTATGTTCGGCGGGAAGTCCTCAGCCGAGTGATTTTACACTGCAGCGCATCCCCCAGCTTAAGGGCAGCTGGCGAGAGACGGGCAGATAGAAGAAAGGGGCACATGAGGCGTGGCCACGACGGAGAAGTACCGTGGACAGGCTGACAGTTCAGTAATTCAGAACTGATGCTGACGAGTGAGTGTGTTCTGCACCTATGTGGAGGACAGGTGAGCGCTGGAAGGGATGGACAGAGAAGGTGGCTGCCAGAGATGCAGCTCAGCGCATTCCTATCGTTCTGAGCAGTCCAGTGCAGGTGCAAACGCACTTATCCCCCTCTGAGAAACCAGGAGGACGCGGCCTCCCAGGAAGATCTCTCTCTCACAATTCCAGCTGGCCCTTGGGAGAGGGACAGGCTCATGCTTCCCCCAAAGAGCTTATCAAATGATTCGTTCCAACCACAAGTTCCTTCTCTGCAGAACTTTTTGCTGCCATCCTGTTTTATACTTTTTCTTTTTTATTAAAAAAAACATTTTAAGTGAATGTATAGTTCTTGCTCCAGCAATGGTTACTTACTGAATAGACTGAGAGCTGCCTGGTTGGCTTGGCTCTCAAAGCAGAGAGTCCAGCTGAGAGTGGCAGCTGGTCTCCTCTCTCTGGAGAGGCAGAGGTGAAAGTGCAGCGTGGTCGTGCCTTTCCAGGTGGGTGTCAGCCTGCCTCGAGCCCTAGCCCTGGGGATACAGTCAGCACCACACCCCCACACCATAATCACTCCACACCCTCAGTCCCCCGTATACCCTCATTTGGCAAAGTGAAAATTCTTTCACCTATTTTCCCAAGATGGCCAGACTTTGAATAGCTTAAGACAAAATGGTTCAGAGATGTGTCAGACTGGAGTAAGCCTGAACTCCATGACCTCTGTTTTGGAAGGGCTTTTTCAGGTGAGGCTGTCTCCAGCACGTCCATCAGAGAACACTCGCGTGCTCAGAGCGCTCAGACTCAGCACTAATCATTACCAGGAGAGTCAAAGGAGAGAATTATCTCTGCCACATGCTTCCGGGTATTGCTAACTCACCGTCCTTTAGCTTAGTCTAAGTCTAGGCTCTCTGGACAGGGTCTCCACATGGACTTGCCTTTTTTCTTATTTACCAAAGCACTCTTGCAAGTAATAATGCATTTTATAAAGAAACACTGGGGCTGGGTGTGGTGGCTCATGCCTATAATCCCAGCACTCTGGGAGGCTGAGGCAGAAAGATTGCTTGAGGCCAGGAGTTTGAGAAGAGCTTGGGCAACAGTGAGACCCTGTCTCTACAAAAAATAGAAAAATTAGCAGGTGTGGTTGGCGTGTGCCTGTAGTCCCAGCTATACCCAGGAGGCTGAGGCAGGAGAATCACTTGAGCCCAGGAGTTCAAGGCTGCATGAGCTATGATGATGCCACTGCACTCCAGCCTGGGTGACAGAGCAAGACCCTGTCTCAAGAGAAAAACAAAAAGCTGCACTGGGCTGCAAACTTATTACTGGGAACTTTTGAGACCACAATAAATCATCCAGGTCCCAAGACTGCTATTCTTCTGAAAAATTACCAAGTGATGTACAGTTATATACAAATCTATGCCAAAATCATAAGCAGATTCATAACAGTTAAAAACTGGAAACAATTCAAATGTCTAGCAAGCACCAGATGAGGAATTAATAGTGTTCTATGATATCATGAATGCAATGATGATCACATAACTTCACACAGTTGCCAAAAGCCATCGAACCACACGCCAAGGGTGAATTCTATTGTATGAAAATTATACCTAATAAAGCTGGGGAACAAGAATCATTAGCTAAAATAACACAAGACAAAACAGATTCTACGCCAGAAACGTATCTTGTGATAGAAAAGTCTGAGGACATCCAGTTGGAATTCAACGTGGCCAAGTTAGAAGTTAATCGTAAGGGCTCTATATTTGCCAGACTTCAGTGAGTCATTTTTCCTTTCAAAAAAACTTTTTTTTTTCATAAAAGAGGCATCATACAGACTTCTGTTCTATATAATTCAGACCACCAGAGATGTTCAGAGCACACTCACGCGAAAGCAGTACACGTCATCTACAACCATAAACAGCCATTTCCAACACTGAGAGACGGAAGTGCAGGTCCCTACTCTGGGTGAGCCACAGGTGCGGGGTGGCAAGGCAAGGACATTGCTGATGGTCGGGCTGTGGGCTGAGGAGCCCCCTCCCACTGCCACGCTCTGTTAGGAGCGTTTCCCTCCTTGGACAGGAACCATCATGGGGAACGTTAAGTCAGGACGTCTGTATTGTGGGAGGCTTAGACCAAAGCCAGTGATGAGATTCAGAAGGTGTGTCAAAATCTCTCATCTCTTCAGCCCACCCTGGACAGTACTGCCAGGTCAGTCACTAAAACCTGCTCACAGGCTGTCAGGACTCCTGTTGCCTGCAGAAACCAACAGCTCTCAGCTCAGCATTCAATCTTCCAATCCTGGCTTTATCCGTGTCCCTGGTCCTTCCAGAGTGTTCATGGTGTATTTGCTACACCCTGAGCGTTCTCCCTGTGTGACTTTACTTTGTGTTCTCTTGGCCAGAAATACCCTCATACGTGCATTTCTAGGCCCGGTAACTGGCACTGAGCACATGCTTGGTAACCGTTTGCTGAAAGAACAATAGTCTCTTTCTATACAAAGTTACACGCTGCAGGACGCGCCAGTGGGCCCCTGCAACTGCGGAGGTTATTTATTACACAAGGAAGCACACGGAGGCTGGAGGAGGACAGGGTGGGCCCTGGACCCATCCTTACAGGAGGGGCAGGTAGCAGGGAGTATATTTTGTCTTCGCAAAACTATCTCCTTGGAGTGGCCTGAGAAAGTTAGTTGGTCTCAGCTGTATTGCTGCCCAACTGTCTTTTAAAGGGAAGACAGCTTTGTTTGCTGTGAGAACAACCTTTGCAGTTACATCTATGAGTGAACTTGGGTTAACATGAGGAGGTGCAGTTGAAAAGTGCACACCGTTACTGAGCCTTGGGCCAGCTTCCCTGTTAGAGAAACTAAACTTCTGTGTTTAAAACCTGGCCTGCAACCCCGTGGTGAGATCGGTCAGGAAGCATAAAGTGTAGGCCAGGTTGTTTAGCCACCAGAATGTATTTTATAAAGAGGAGGAAAAAACTCCACTTACATGTACTTTCTTTCTCTCCTTATGGACAATCCAGGAGGAAGGGCATTAACTATGTGTGGGGATCCATGGAAATGGCCGAGGGGAAAGCGATGCCTGGCGTCACAAATACATTTTCATAAAAGAAAAAACTATTTACTATTTACTCATAAAAACTATTTACAGAGTTCTCTTATTTTCGACATTCAGAAAGGCAAACCTTGGGAGGAGTTAGAGAAAGCTTCCGGAGCATCCTGGTCTCGTGTCTTAGGAGCTGAAAGTGAAACTGAGGCAGCAGACGTGGGCGGAGACACGGGCTCCAGCTGCCACGGGCACCCGGATGAGCCTGTGCTCCCGGGAAGAGGCTCTCAGGCAGCTGTGAGGGCTGGGGCCGCGGCTCCAGCTGCGGTGACACACGCAGATTCCCCTTCCCTGCCGTGTCCACCCCAACCGTCCCATTCAAACAGGAAGCTCCCCAGACAATGGCCGTGGTGGCGGCAGCTCTCGTCCCACGTGGAACTCAGTGTCTCACCTGGCTGTGCACTAGCCAGACACCCCCAACCCACTCGCTGCTGAGCCCTAACCAGGAGAACTGTCTTTGCATTACTGAATAAGTCCTTTATTTGCCACAGAAAAGTTCAGGAAATAGAAGCATTGTGGACTAGACTGAAAATACCAGAAAAATATAGTTTTGCCACCAACACTCAAGTGGACTTGCTGGAGAATAGCTTATACTTATAAAACGTGTCCTATTGTGTCCCCACACTACTGATCCATTGAGCCCTGCTAGTCAAAACTGCCAATAAGACGCGGCAGGAAGTATGGTAATATTTTATTTCGGCCTTTTAAAGGCTCTTGGGCACTTCTGAGATTGCTTCTGTTTTGCTATTTGTTAATCAACTATGAGGTATGCGTGTAACTCGGGGACACAGTTGGACCCAACCTGTTTATCAGAAGAACTGTGTTTGCAAGCAAGGACTTCCCAAAATAGCTAAATCTTGTTAGACTATGACTGTATTTGGAAAATGCAAGCAGGACAGGACCATTGTATTATAAAGTCACTGCACAAAATCACTACAAACTGCTTTATATATTGTTGAATTCTGGAAGAAATTAAGTGAAGTTGTAGCCAACACTGAGAAATGCTTTATAAGGTAACCCTTTTTAATTTTTTTCCTCCCTCAGTTATAATGGTCTGAAAGAGTTAGGGCTGTAATGAATTGTGTTCTGGTCACAAGTTTATCGTAGATTTGGAGTGTATTGAATACGTAGCTAAAAGGATTGGGATAAGTAGAGATTAAAATAAAAAAGGATTAGTCCAGTGAGAGTTCTTTTCACAATAATCTCCATCTGCTATGTCTCCTTTTAAATCAGCTGAAATATGTTTTGTGGATGACTTTTGTTTGCATTAACTTGTAACTTTTTATGGTTCACTAAACCCTAGATTGTGATATGAATATAAACATTTCACAGAGAAGAGGAATTCATATCTCGGATGAGTGGCTGCACCAGATGAACTTGAGAGTCCTTCCCTCTCCGGAGCTTCTAATTCTGTAGTACTATTTTAGGTATATATGTTTTAGAGACAGGGTTGGCCAGGCTGGAGTGCAGTGGCATGATCATGGCTCACTGCAACCTCAAACTCTTGGGCTCAAGTGATCCTCCTGCTGCAGCCTCCTGAGTAGCTGGGATTACAGGTATGTACCACCACCATGCCAGGCTAATTTTTTCTTTTTTTTTTGTTTTAGAGATGGGGTCTCACTAGGTTGCCCAGGCTGGTCTTGAACTCCTGGGCTCAAGGGATCCTCCTGCCTTGGCCTCCCAAAGTGTGGGATTATAGGTGTAAGCCACTGCACATGGTTATAGTATTATTTTTAAAGTGTATATTGATTTTGAAATCAATATGTGACTTTTGATTAAAAATTCAATGTACCAATCTGAAGATTTCAATTACAGACAAGCCTGGGGATTAGTGTTGAGAAGTGGTATATTTGCTCAGACCCTGCATGAGCCTGTATTTGCCACTGAGAAGCTTTCAGGAGGCCCTGCTTAGCCGTAACTCTTCTCTCTGCAGATGACGGTACTTTTGAAATTGTAGACGGCTTCCCTGGGTTGCTCTTGGTTGACAGGTGTCCAAGGTACACATCTTCCATGCAGAGTTTTGTATTGCTGACTTACTATTGACTATTCTATTTTCTCCACATTACTGGCATTTTGGTGGTAATGAAATAGTTTATTCTGAAAAAAGGGGAAAATTAATTATATAGTTTGTGAAATCTAGATTATGTTATAAAATGATCAAGTATTTTTCTCTTTTAATTATTAAGACATTGAAATGTATTCTGAAAACAGGCAGAGAAAAGTTGAATATTAGTTATTATGTTCTGAAAACAGTCATATTTTTAAGCCCTAAATAAGCACATTATGGACAGGGGTTTCCCAAAGTTTTAGGCTTCAAGCCGTGTTGTTTTCTCACTTTTCTTTTGCCAACTAAAATGTTGTTTAGAATTGATATTGGATAGCGAACAGCTGCAGGTTCTGGCTGAATGTTTTCCTAGAAATACCAGTTTGGGAAAGAATTTCCACCCGTTTCCCTCTCCCATGAGCCATCGCAGTGGCTCAGGCTCATTCTTCTCACAGATCATGGTCCAAATGTTTATCAGGACAGTCAAGTGTCTGGGAAACAGTGCCAGTACGGTATTTTTAGCTGTTGGTGAAAGGAGAGATCACTTCTGATCTACTCAGTAGGGGAGTGAGGCTCTCCCTAAACATGGCAGGGAAACCCCTCATTTCAAATTCAGAGATGCAGGAGGTATTTTGCTGTCTCAGGGGAGGGTCCACAGGCAAAGGAGAACTGTTTCCCACGACACTCAATCTCAGAAGTGTCTGACTTTTCTTACAGCTACTTTGGAGGTAGGTGGAGGACACAAATTCTGGATTAATTAGGCTCTGGGTCGCTTAGATTGGTGGTGAAATTAATGAGAATCAACTAAAGATCTTTCTAGATTATAAGGTCATTGAAGATGCCCTAATTTGCATCTCTTGTACAACTAGCAAAACGTCTTTCACATTTGTCAAACTGAATAAAAGGAATCAACACGGAAAACCAGTAGGATCATAGTATTACAGTGTTATGCTCAGCCACCTGCTAAACCTAACACAGCACTGCAGTTTTGAGGCATATTAAAAATTATCCTGCCTTTAATGAGCAAAGATTTATCACCATGGAAGATATTCAAATGCAAGCCCCCCAGCTTATGGGAGCTGTCCAAGAGAAGTTCTAAATGTGTTTTGAATAGAGGCAGCAGAGTAAGTGTACATAATCTCGAAAAATTATCTTTAAGGACAACACTTTCTTCAAATTATTTAAGTTCTAGTATGTTTATTAGACAGCCATTTGAGTCATCTGTGTATTTGGAATATGTGAGTGTGCTTGCCAAGGACAATCTATTTTGCATCAAGTGCTGTGCATTTGATAATTTACTTGTTTGGAGCTACTGGCCTGTACATTTAGCGCCTTCATCCAAATGCACCAGGCTCTGGAGCACATGCGGTGATCGGAAGACAGACGCCCATTTAAAACACTCCAGCAGCACCACAGTGTGGAGGACAGAAGCTCTGAGCAAGGAGGCCATGGCACAGGCACTGCAGATGCTCCAAGTGAGCAGCGTCTGGCTACCAGGATTAATTCAGTTCATTAGTCTAGGGCTTAGGACAATGTCACGGCCCCCTGGCCATGTCTACTATTTAATACAACGGGAACTCAAGAGGGCTGGGGATGAAGGGCTTGCGACTCCTCCAGAGCATGATTCCAGTGGCAGACTTTCAGGCTCGATGGCAAAGGAGGCCTTGTCACAGCAGGTAGCTGAGATAAATAGTTTTGCAGAACAGGAGAGGTCTGCATTGGCATCTCTCAGATTTCATCATATATGCCATTGCCTTTGTGTGAGCAGGTGCAGCTGAGATGAATGCACAGAGATCCTTCCACAACAGGAGCGGCAATCCAACACGGGATGACGCCAGACTTTAACCAGTCCGCAGGTTAAGGAATACCACTGCAGAGGACAAATGCAGGGGCCCTGAGGTTGGCACAGCCCGCTGCAGGGGCTCCATCCTTCCTGCAGAGAAGCAGGGAGTGGTGTTTGGGCAGGGTCTGCATGAAGGACAGTCTTAAACCAGTTGACTGCAATTAAGGAGCCTCAGGACTTCTAGGAAACAGTTTTTGTGCTGCAGCATGAAGTTTTGCACAGTTATCACCATCATTAAAACCAGGAGCTGCCTTGTCTGTTTTTTCCCCTAATGTTAAACAGGAAGCATAAAAACCAAATGGCCAAAGTGTTTGGTGGAGGCTGCATGGTAGCAACATGTTTTAATTCCGTTTCTATTACTAATTTTTTTGGAGGCTGTATTAGTTTGCTTGGGCTGCTGTAACAAAGTAGCACAAACTGACTTGCTTAAGCAATAGAAATTTAGTCTGTCATAGTTCCAGAGGGCAGCAGTGTGAGATCAAGGTGTGGGGCGGGATTGGTTCCTTTTGGAAGTTATGAGAGAGAATCTGTCCAAGGACTCTCCCTTGGCTTCTGGCGGGTATAATCTTTGGCGTTCCTGGGCTAGTAGAAGCGTCACCCTGATCTCTGCCTTCATTGTCACATGGCATTCTCCCTGTGTCTCTGCCTTTATACAGCATCTTCTTATAAAGACACCAGTCATGTTAGACGAGAGGCCCTCACTATTTTCCGTCTGACGTCATCTTAACTAATGACACCTGCAATGACCCTCCTTCCAGATAAGATCACATTATGAGGTACTGGGGATCAGGACTTCAACACAGGAATTTTGGTGGAACACAATTCAACCCACAACAAAGGCCCTCAAAGAAATGACAAACGTATGAAAATTTGCCATGCTATAATTCTCTTATAGATTTTATTCTATTTTTAATCACTTGTAACATCTTAGAGGCACTATGAAGTACCTTTTTACTGCCCAAAGTAGGTCTTCTTTATCTACCCTCATTATCTGTCTCTTCTGGAGCTGAAGTCTAGAGAACAGAACCTGCATCAGTGAAACTGGCCAAGGGTCACTGATGACAGAGCCACTTTGCTGTTTCGCCGTAAATAGAAAAACCCAGCTTGCTAAGCTTTATGCAATTTACAAAGCTGTTCTTCATTCTTTTCATACCCTGTTCAATATTAAAGATCGTTTGAGGTTGGCATTGAGATTGATCATGAACACAGGTCTTCCTGCTTCCAGCCCAGGAGGCTTGCTTGAGCTCTGACCCACATAATCAATAGGCAAGCTCTACCTGGATGTTTCACGATTTAAGCTGAACCTGTACGAAGCTGCATCCATCACCTCCCTGCCTAGTTCTCCTCCCCAGACCTTCGAGTGTCACCATCTGTCTGTCCAGCTGCTGGGGCAGAAACTGGAGAATTGGTAATTCTTGATTCTTCCCTCCTGCTGCCTTATCCAATCTTATTAATTAATGTGTGTATGTATGTATTTATCATTCACTGTTGCTTTTTGAAATCTGCAGCTTGGTGTCTTTCATCATTTTGGGAAAATCTTCAGCGATTATGTCCTCCAATACTGCTTGCCCTCTTCCCTCTCTTCTCCTTCTGGAATACCGGCTGGACTTTGGCCAGAACCCCGCCTTCCACCCTGCAGTCCTTCCCCCTTCGCGCCTGGCCTCTGGCTGCACCTGCGACGACTTCTTCTGACTTACCTTTCAGTGCATCGAGTCACCCTTCATCAGGTGTGTCTAATCTTGTTAAACACGATCTTCGAACAGTACATTTCAATTACTGTATTCTTTACATTTTCATCTCAAACCTGTAAGGTTTTTTTCTTCTTTAGTTTTCTAACCTCTTTAAGTGTTTTCAAAATTTTCTCTCTTTAAACATGGTGAGTGTTTTGGGTAGAATGGTACGCCCTAGAGAAGATATGAAACCTGGCTCCCAGGACCTCAGCCACCTTGTCACTAGGCTTGCTGCAGATGGAACCAGTACAGACGGAGCAAGGCGGCTCTTAATCCAATGCGACTGTGTCTTTTTAAGAAGACGGCCACGTGAAGACAGGAGGACATAGCAGGAGACCCACACCGCAGGGAGGCAGAAACTGGAGCGCCGCGGCTGTGAGCTGAAGACCACCAAGGATCTGGAAGGGGTAGAGGAGGGCTCCCTGCAAGTTGCAGAGGGCAGAGCCCTGCCAACACCCTGATTTCAGACATTTAGCTTCCAGAACTGTGAGAAAATAAATTTCTCTTGTTTTAGGCTATCCGGTTTTGGTACTTTGCTACGGTGGCCCTAGGAAACTAATACAGTAGCTTATGTTATAAAATGTGTCCGACTGCTTCCATATATGAAGTTTTTGCCAGTCTGTTTTTGCTATTTCTTCTTCCTGCTGATTTTTGTTAATGGCATTGTGTTTTCTTGTATGCTTATTTATTTTTGTGAGTTGTTCATTTTCCCTGGGAAGTTGTCTGTAAGAATTTTTTGAGGCCTATGAGGAAGGTGTATTCTTTCAGAAAGGTTCTCATTTGCTTCTACCACAAATCTGAGGCGGGGTGGGGGGTGGGGGGTGGGAATTAATACTATCAGCCTGGGACCATTTTAGAACAATTCACGATGGTTTTGTCCAACCACCTAATTTGTGCTGTACAACTAAACACAGTGAGCTCGTAGTTACAATTCTCATGGATGGGTTCCCCCTTTCTGGTTCTGCTTAATGTCATGGCGCATTTTCTTGCATTCTTCTGGAGGGCTGGGGGTGGGCAGGTTTAATCCTGCTTCACCTGGACACTGCAGGTAGAGTCCTCCTGGAAGGCGGTCTCTCACTGGCCTCTCCCATCTGTGTGGGCCACTCAGGCCTTGAAAAAGCAGGCTCAAGTTTGCTAGGCTTGGCAAATGACTCAGGGAAAACTATTTAATATTCCAGTTGACTCCTGCCTTCACTTAAATTTGGACCCGATATTGCTTATTTTCTTGTCATTTTGTTGATGCTTTAAAAATGATTCTTAAATTATTTTACCCAGCATTTTTAGTTGTTTAAAGTGGAACAGTTAATCCCAATACTAAACCAATTCCATTACTGGAATCCCCACAGCCCATCAATCTAGAAGGTCTACAACTGACTGTCCCTCTAAATATTTTCGAGCCTGGTGTTAATATTCCAGCTCAGGCCACTGCAACATCTGACCTGAATTACCGTAGAAGCTTCTGCTCTGGTCTCCCTGCCTCAAATCACATCTCCTCCACCCTCCCCTGTGCACTGCAGCCCCTCTCCTGCCTCAGACACTCCCCTGGCCCTATGTCCCCTCAGGAACAGTCCCAATTCCTAAGCAGACTCTGGGAGCTAGTTCCAGGTGGAATCTCCAGGTCTACCCCCTTCCTCTCATTCTTTGCTCAATTATAGTTAATTTCCCTTAAGTTCCATGGTCTTGTATTTTTTTTTAATTGCACAAGCAATTTTCTTATCCTGGAATGTAATTTCCCTTAGTTTTGGTCTCTCTGTTTGCGGGAGCTGGGAGAAGGGCACAGGATGTTCTTTTTAAATGAGTAAACAATTTGGGTCTAAATGAACATTGAAAGCTTTCCTGCTGCTCACTGAGCCCCTACCTGGTTCAGGAGCTTCCCATGTGTGTGTTCCCACATGTGCTACCCAACACCTTGTGCAACAATGTTCATGCATGTGGAAACATCTGTCTGCCTCGTCAGACTGTAAACCTGGGGCCAGCAGGATTGGGTCTCTAAATTCACTCCTTATGAAGGCAGTCAGTACAGACCTCCACTTTTTCTGCCATCACAATAGTAGTAACCTTATCACCAGAGGATACAGAAAAAGCTCCTAGCCCTGTGTATGCTAAATGAATGCTTAAAAATATTTTTTCACAGTGTGCATGTGTGTGCGTGTCGATGTTTAATTTCTGCATATAGTGTAATGTTCTTTCGCATTGAAGCTGGAAAGCATTCCAGGTTATATTAGCTGCAATTAACTTAGGTTTTAAATTACCTATCATTTCTATTAACAACTTCATGGATAGTTTTGCCTGTCACTTGTCATGAGACCAGCAGAGGGAGACAGTGAGTATTACAAGTGGGTTTGATATTTGCGTTCTCAAATGGGTACCATCTCTTGCAGATTTTTGTTTTATTAATAACTTTTATTGTAGCCAAGTAAGATTTTTTGATCTATAAATTAAAAAGGTCGTTGAAATGTGCATCAGGATTTTGGGGGAAAGTACTTTTTTTTCCTGTAAATATTCTACTAGAAGAGTTTTGGGTTTTCAAAAAACATTGTTGAATTTTTTTTCTTGAGGGAAACAGATGTCAGGAACTTGGTACCTTAATACTGCTATAAATGTCCTCTCTTTACAGTCTTTGTATAGTTTACTTCCTTTTACTTTCTCTTTTGTATCAGTCTTTCTTTGACTTTAGACCCTTTTCTTGAAATGGAACATTTTGGGAAAGGACGGTTATTATTAATGGAAAACCAAACAAATTGCTTGAGATAGCAGTTAAGAGAAAAAGTGGAGAATATACATATTAGATTATTATGAAAGGTTTGAACCATCATCGGACAGCTAAGATTCACGAGGGGACAAGAATGAAATGGAGTATTTTTATACACTTAAAGCAAACATCACTTTCTTTTATGTATAACTATTATAAATCTAATAAAATCCTTCAAAAACTACTTTTTGTACATATAACTCTGTAATCAAACCTAATTTCCCACAGGAAGATTTTTTCATATTAAGTCAGCCAGATGGACAGGAATACCAAAAGAAGGTCATGTGCATTTTTTAATTTTTTGACATAAGCAATTTTATTTATGTTAACCTATAACCAAGAGAGATAATATATCTTAATGTAAATAGCACATATGACATTTTTATCTTTTTAAAAAAAGTTTCTCAATAATTAAGATAAAAATTTTTATAAATTTAGATTAAATGAAGACTAATCTAGTTGGCATTAAGCCACTTTCAAATAAATTCATTCTGTAATAAATTTAGATAGTTCTTTATTGGAATGGTTATGACAAAGACTGGGCACATTTCTCAGAAGCAATGGAATCTGAATTTTCTATAATTTTGTTGAAATGGATTTAGGAATATTTGATGTAAAATTATAACTAATCAACCCACCTCAATATCTAATGAAATATTGTGTTGGTCAAAGGAAGATTTTATTTTACTTATCATAGGTCATGGGTAAAGAATAAACATTGATATCAATCCACTGGAAAAAATGTTTAGCATTTCTTTCTACAGGGAGAAAACAGGACACAGAATTACTGGCAGAAACATTATCAGACAAATGCATTCATCAATTGTTTTAGAAGTTTATCCATTGCCTTTTTAAAGTTGTGATTTGTATCTTTTTTTGGCGTTTTTGTGAAGGGAAGATAAAATATTTCATAAAAATATTAAAGAATGAAAACATTAAAAATCAAACAGCATTTGGAGAAAACATTTATAACTGGAGAATTATATAAAGTAAAATATTCCAAAAAATTCAAGGAATTTATGGTGAAATCTTATCCAAGTTACTAGTAAATAAAAAACTCTTCCTTTCAAATTCCTTAAGGTCACATATGATATACAACGTGACTTTAAAATATAAAAGGTTCTTTAGCAGATGTTACCCTGGTTCATGGCAGTGTAAACTGTAAAAGATACAGGAATCTTTTAAGTTTCCTTAAAAAAAAGTCTGTCCTTTCTAAATGTCATTCAGACATAATTTCATAGTAAACACTCAGATAAGTTAGAATGAATGAGTACTTGGAACTTGTCACCTAAATAAGAATGCCAAGCACCTGAGAAGTCACATGAACAATAAAAAGATTTTCTCATATTAATAATGCCGATCCTTTCCTCAGTATGAACCCACTAACAGTTTCTGTGGTTCTGTGTCAAACAGAAGTTATGCAGCTGCGAGGAGGAGATAATTGTCAGAGATAAGGCCCACACTATCGAGGCATCGGTCCTTTAATTCGCTGCACTTACTCTATCTACCCAGGAATGAAAACATAACTGGTAATGCAGGGGAAGTGGCTGTTTCCCAGGAAAGGAAGTGGCCTGAAAACACATCTGGCAAAGAGCTTTTTCTCCTCCTTTGGCAGTCAGATACTTATTTTAACAAAATATACAGTTCCTCACCTTTTACAAAGGTGAATTCTATGGAGCCAATGCCCAATTCCAAGTGGATGGCCTTTAATTTGTACCTTAAATATACTGGCCCAGCTATTTTATGTCAAATACTATATTTAATTGGAACTACAACAGGAAAGTGTGCTACACTAGGCGTCGTACTTCATCTCAGAAACTTTCTATTCCAAAACGTACATTACACTGTTCCAGCTATCTCCACTGGATGAAATTAAAGAAGCAAAAAAAGCAGAAAAGAATCATCTGAACCAAAACAATGAAAATGTATACAGAATGTATATGTAAAGCTTAACTGATGCATTTAGACAATACGTTGGATTTCTGGGGAATCTGTCCTAAGCTATTATAGCATGTAACAATTTGACGTCGATTCTGCATTAACGAATTGGTTTCTGACCCAGTGGCTCCAGCTCAAGATGACCAAAGGCCACAGAGAGTCTTTGGCAGTAAAATGGATTCTGTCACTAGGGATGTGTGTTTGTGCTGCACAGAGGGGACAGCCAGCACTAGGAGGCGATTCTCGATCCTCTCCAAAGGAGGTTGAGTTTTGCCATGTTAAAATTAGGGTAAAATTATTGCTTTAAATTCTCCTTAAATCCGTCACCTTTAACGTAAAAGAAAGATACACAGATGCACTTGGCTCAGGGAATTCTTGTCCTCTCACCTCGCGGAGCCTTGCTTTCCTTATCTGCTGTATCTACCTTACATGTTTACACATGTGTGTTTATAATTTTCTTCCTTTTCTTCTATCTTTACAGTAACTTGAAGGGGCTTTCCTTTGGTACTTTTTTCAAATCCCATGGCTGGAAATCATTTTTTACAGCATTCCAGATTCAGGGTTTAATATTAATTCAAACTGCTGAGCAGCTCTGGAGCGTGGCAACAGCTGACGCACCAATGCTTTTGCAAAATGGCTCTAGACCGCAATCGTGGTTCTTCAAATCCAGTTCCACAGATACACAATGGAGCAGAAACAGAGATCACCTGTGAGGCACCTAAAGGAATCACTGTTATAAGGAGCCTGCTTTCAGAAAGATGAATTATTATTATTATTTTTTTGCCAGTTGTGTCTGCTTATTTAGTTCTCATTAATTATTACATACAATTTGGGTGGAAAAAAGTAGCAAAAATAACTTTTTCTCTAACAATAGTTGTATGTCCAGTGAACTTTCTAATGGTTTCCCTATATAATGACTGACTTTTAGTAAGCCAATTTTAAGCTGAGCACAGGGAGAGAGAAGAGATGGCCAAGATGTCTCAAACATCCCTTTTGATTCTAGCCAGGCGCCTGAGAGTCCCAAGTGTGCCCATCTGCAAATGGCTAAAATCAAAACACAGTGTCCCACCTTCATTTTTTAGAGTATTTCAGCACTAGGATGTCCTCATATACCAACATGTCATTTTCCAAAAATTAAAGCCAGACTGGCCAAATAAGCCTGTCCCAGTCACTGCCTCTGAAGCGTGTGGCAGCGATGGTGTGAAGACAGCAGACTCTGGCAGGTGGGTGGACTGATGTGGCAGGCGGGAGACTGGCTCAGGTCGGGCTGCCCAGGCCTGAGTGAAAACCACCCCCGCACAAACTACCTTATAGAAGCAGGGCACCAATGTGCCTCTAAGTACAACTGAGCACTTTCCGCGTGTTTTTCAATTAGGCAGGGCTTTTTCAAAGCACACAGTCATGCTGTATTGTTGGGATGCTCTAGGTTGGGAAAGCAACACCACCTCTGGCCCTGGCTCAGGCTGGTGGTCCTGCTTCCATCCCTTGACCTGGTTAAATACTGAATATCAAACTGGCCCACTAGAGAAGAGCAGATGTCCCGTGGGTCTGCTTGCAAATCCTGTCTGGCAACCCACAGCTGGGGGCTGCCCCACTTTGCGCTGATTTAAGGTCGGCATCCTTTCCTGGTTTCTGGCTTCTGTAACAGCCATACAGTTTGCTCTGGGGGGCCTGGAGCCTCTGTTGGGCTGTGGGGTCTGATTCCACAACCCAGATAGCAGCAGGTCTGTGCCACCATCGACCTGCTCTCCTGGGCTGGGTGGGCAGAGAGGCCACAGCCCTCAGGACACCCTTGGGTTCTAGGGCCTTTGTTCAACAGGGCAGAATGAAGCAAAGGGGCCAGTCACAGAGGTCCTTTGTAATGTCGATCTCTTTCTTTAGGGGTGAGGTAACTGGTCTTTTAGTTCTACAGAGAATAAATGGGCGCCTCTGAAATGTTAGCTGATGACATACAATATGGGGGAGAAAACAAACATTATTAGGAAAATAACACTGTGCAAAGCTGTTCAGCAGAACTGTTAGGAAAAAAAAAAATGGCTGGGTAAGCAGGGTGCTTTTGGGAAGCCTGCAACAATATTTCTCATTTTATAGCCTCATCTGCTGTAAGCTATCCTGTCTATAAGTCATTGAAGAAAACCCAAGATTTTCCTTGGAAATGAGCAGTTCTGAGACCCGCAGTCAGGCCTGAGAGTGGAGGGCGTTCTCAGCTGTCTTTGGCCTCTTCCCCTGGGCCTGGGTGAGAGGGAGCAGGAAGGCCTGGCCCACGGCACACGGGCTCCAGGCTCCTTGGAGAGCCTGCTGGCTCTCCCAAGTTGCCCTGGTCAGTGGTCTTGCAGACCCTGTCTGACCACACCAGTGTCTCCACTGCTCCTGCAATGAAGCCTGTGCCCTCCACTGGGCCCATTTTCCAAGTACTTCTTCCCCACGTTGCATTCCATATCCAGCTTCAAAGAGGCACTTTCTCTTTGGGCAATGTTCCTGCCCCTTTCCCTGGCATGTCTCATGCTTCCCCATTCTGAACGAAGCCTCACTGAGGGCTGAGGCAGTGGGGAGCTCCCTGTTTATGCTGGCTGTGCACGGTGCATGCTGTGCGGGCCACTTCTATACCCCCGGCAGACCCCCATTCTAACTCGGAGGTCAGCAAACTGCTGCCCACGCCTGGTTTCTAATGGTCTGTGAGCTAAGAATCGTTTTTGCATTTTTAAATGGTTGGAAAGAAAATCCAGAGAAGAATATTTCATGACATGTGAAAATTATGAGACATTTAAATGTCAATATCCATGAACAAAGCTTTACTGGAACCCAGCCACACTCGTCCACTTACGTGTTGTCTAACGGCTGCTTTTGTGCTACAGCAGCAGAGTTGAGTGGCTGGGCAGAGACGTAGAGCCCAAAGTATTTACTATCTCACCCTTTACAGAAAATGTTTACCGGCTCCTGGTTTAACTAGAGCTTCTCCTGACTCTCCGGTTCCAGTAGTTTCCATTTAGGAATCTACAAAGAGCTGCTCCTTCCATGTTCTGATCTTGAGGGACCAGATGAGGACAGGGTCCATGCCACCTGCAAGCCCGACCAGGGTCCCCCCCAAGCAACATCGTCTTCCTTCTGTGGTACTCACAGTTCTTTCTCATATCGCACCCTATTTGTTTACAGGTCTCTTTCCCTCCATACACCATCAGCTTCTGTAGGGCAGAAACCCAGCAGTATTAATCTCTAACCCTAGTGCCCAGAAGAGTGTCTGATACAAAACTGGTAGGCAAAAAGTACTCGTAGTATGTCCTATTCCTGTTTCTTCCTTTTAAACCACTCTATTTGCCTGGAAGACAGTATGTAATATCAATACCTTATAATATGCTTTTTCAAACAGGAAATAAATTTTGAAGAAAAAATTTGCACTCCAGGCTATTGCTTCACATTCAATCAGAGAACTGCACAGTTACACTATTTGAGGTCAGAAGAATTGATTTCCGTTTAATGGAAAGTGCCTATAAAGAGGGAATTAATATTCCTAAATAACATTTAGGATTAAATATCATCTTAAACCTAAAAACCCTACAGAGAAAGGATGATCTCTGTTTTACAAGTGGGGAAACTGAGGCTTAAGAAGTTAAGCATGTGCTGGAGGTCACACAGAACCGGGGTTCTAATACAGGCCTAATCTTCGGGACCTGTTATATACATGCTTTGCTCTACGGTTCGTTGTCTGAATATGCATATTTTCTCCAATATGTTTCCTTAGTGGAAACCATGTACCAGGAATTTGGTGGAATCAAACTCTCTTTTCTACTAATGTGACCCTTTTAGGGCACGCATTCTGGCTTTCCTGTGCCAGAGAACCCTTTCTCAGAAGACGATCAGTGCTACTTTATTCAAATATTCAATAACAAGATCTAGGGATGGGTTTAATATTAATAACAATGTAGTGCTAAGTATAAGTGATAGGAAATAAAAATATCTATGATTTCAATTGATGAGAAAGTCACAGATATTGACACTATTGTTTGTTAACTATTCATAGATAAAGGAAAGGCTGTATTTCAGTTAGAGCTTAGTGAAAAAGATAAGTATTTTTTCCCATCCAAGCTCATGAGCCCCATGAGTTCTGTCTATGAAGAACCCCTGTTCTGGAAGTAATTTGGGAGTCAGTCCATTGACAGGATGAATTTTTTAAAAGGTCTAATTAGGTCTCCTGAAAACAGATCTAAGGAAAAAAAATTAGATGTACTAATTCTACATTCACCTATGAATTAAAATCATATTTCTTTAATCCTCTGCAAGTTGGTCTTGCATAATACAGACTGATACTTGGTTTTCACAGGTACATGTGGTCCACTAAGTCAGTGTAGCAGATATTCTACTCTCACCAGGAATAATAAATCTTGTACACTGAGATAAACAGATCACAGCAAAGGCTGGAAGTTTTTTCCCTACACACGCTTGGGCTGGTGAGTTAACATATTGTTAATCTCTGAAGTATTTAGCTTTAGTTGTTAAAGGAAGTAACTAGAAGGACTTACAGAGCCAGGGAATTGAAGTAGAAAAGTCTTGGAAGTTAGTGCAACCCCTGAATTTTAAAGATAAGGACACCAGAGCTTAATTAAAAAGAAGTGATTTGCCCACACTGCATGGGACTAATGTAATTGATAATACATTATTACAAAATGATGAGATTTGAACAAATCCTGATGTTATAAAGAAGTTTGTGTTCCTCTCTCAATACTTACTTAAATTCTGATTTCTCCATAGTAATTCAATGAATTGTTAATCAGTCCAGTATATTTTCAGTTTATTTTGAATACTGAAGTGGCTATTTTGTTTAAAATAAATGTCAGAGCTCAGAAACTGACCTTCCTAATGTGATTTAACAAAGCAAGGTCTTCCTATCAAATTCTTAAAATGAAAATTTTTTTGTAACTTAGCTAATAGTTCAAAAATCAAGTAATACCAGTGAAACTATTTTTCCCCATGCAAAGGCATAGAGTTTACAAGAGCCAAACTTCTTCCTCTTTATTTGTAATAACAAAAATAAACCGAAGTCCTGACATATTTGTAGTATTTTTATTCCTAAAGGAAAAAACAGGAACTTTCATTGTACTTTAAAATTAAAGTTATTACCTCAGATATTTTGCCAGCTTAGCACTGTGAAATCAGTTTCAGACAAAAGAGACCAACCGCTCTCTCTAGGAAATACTTAATTAGGGTGGTGCCTAGGAAATGCCCAGGGGTGCTGTAACTGATCAGTTTTTCCCAGAGGGTTTCTGCAATATACAGTCCTGGCTGGACAGCAGGCATTCTGCGCTGATTTTTCCTGTTGCCTGGCTAGTGACCCCCTACAGGAAGATAACGGGTTAGCCAGGAGGGCGGAGCAGCTCCCTGCACATGTCTGGCTGCTCTTATCAACTTATCATATAAGGAAAGGAAAGTGATTGATTCGGATACTGACACTGTAGAATCTGGGGGGAGAGAGAGACAAAGGAGCAAGAAGGCTGCTCTGTAAAGCGAATGCAGCCCTCCCAAGTGAGCAGGACTGTTCTTCCCACCGCGATCTGACAGTTCACTGCATGCCGGCAGGGAAGGCAGCATTGAAAACCAAGTTTGTCACTGGGAAAGGAGGAAAAAGACTTTTCGTCGATGGACCCAGCCATGGCAGCTTAGCCCTGCCTTTCAGACGGCAGCTCAGGACTCTGGACTCGAATGTGCCTTGAGGTTTGCTAAGCTGGTGGTTTATTACCCGAAGAAAGAAAGAATGTGGCAGATTGTTTTCTTTACTTTGAGCTGTGATCTTGTCTTGGCCGCAGCCTACAATAACTTTCGGAAGAGCATGGACAGCATCGGGAAGAGGCAGTACCAGGTCCAGCACGGCTCCTGCAGCTACACGTTCCTCCTGCCGGAGATGGACAACTGCCGCTCTTCCTCCAGCTCCTATGTGTCCAATGCTGTGCAGAGGGACGCGCCCCTGGATTACGATGACTCCGTGCAGAGGCTGCAAGTGCTGGAGAACATCATGGAAAACAACACGCAGTGGCTGATGAAGGTAGGAAAAAAATCAGTCTGATTCTGGGCACAACTGATGCTACTAAGATCAGCTCACAGCTTGGGTTTTAATAACCAAAAAAAAAAAAAAAAAGAAAGAAAAAAAGAAAAAGGATAAAAAGGATTAGAGGCTGGAGAGCTGGTTGCTGGTGCCCCAGAATGAATGATCATTTCTTTTATTTTATCCTAGGGTGTAAAGTAGTCCCAGGGTGAAAAGTGAAAAGGATTATTTGAAAAGAATGCCAGAATCAATATAGAAAAATCTGTAAAATTAGAAATCTTTACTAACAAAGTAGAGGAAATGCACTGCTCTGCGAAACTAGTGCACTGTTCTGTTTGTTTATGTCCTTTAAGCTCAGAAGCATCCATTCCCAGGGGCGTCCTAAGCTGGCCACAGGCAAGTGAGGGGGGCTGTGAACAGCCTGGGAGCCGGGAAGAACGTGACAACCCTGTTAGGACCCATACACAACGGATGGAGTAGAGTGCTTTACCAATTTCCTGAATTTATTTACTGAAATAGATTGTGACTCTTGGTAAATGAGAGGAAATTAAATAAAGCAGACCTCATGTTTCTCAGAATCTCAGGGCTCTACCCCAAAGGGCTTGCCATCTGGAGACAAGGGCACGTTCCCCAAGTCCCCGCAGGGACTTAGCACTGCGGCCCCAGTGCTCCGTTCCAACAGCTGGCTCTGAACGCATCCCCACGTGGGACGGTTATGCTCGAGTTCTGCCACGACAGGATGGTCTGACAGTTTGTTCTCCCAGCTAAGATGATTCCACTGTTTCACAGATTTTTTACAGAGAGTGTAACCAAAATAGGATATTGAAAGCTCTGGTTTTCCTTCACCAGTGATCATTTTCACATGTAAACATGGGAACTATTCATACAAAACCCCAAATGACCCTGGAATTTTCTTTATATAGACACTATATATATTCTAAAGGATGTTTAAACAAGATGCGTAAATTGATTGATCGGTAAATACTATAATGATGACATTGCATTCACAATGCTTACACGGCAGAGAATGTGATGATTTAAAGGCATACAAAACCTTTTAAAAGTTAGTGAGCCTCATTTAACACTTCCCCCACCCCAAAAGTATAATTATTTTCTCAACCTTTCATTTCCCCATAAGCTTTTTGTTAGAACACCTTATCTTAATCTCAGAATAGCTCTTGGATCCTAATCTGTGTTTCTCATTAACTTCCCTACCTTCAGAGAGGAAGCGACTAAACTATTACTTGAGCCATGGGCCTAAATGAATGAATGCTCCCAGCACCACCACTCATTGTGACAAGGGGTGGGGGATTGCTGCTTCAAATCAAAGAATAGAAAACAATAAAAACTTGCCAAAAAGACCTGTCAGATAGAGATAATGTAATATGAGTCATTAGCAATGTCTTTATAAACTCCTGGCTAAACTTCTAGTGTGTGTCTGTCCTTTCCCGGGTCACTGTACTGTGCTTTTGAAAATCTTCCAATAATTCATAGATGTGCAAATAATAACGCTAAGCTTTGAAAGTACGCGGCAACACAGGTTCAGATATGTGGAAAGCAAACTGTATCACAAACATCTGCTTAACTCAAACTTCCTATTTCTTCGTAAATTGTCATGCTCGGGTTTAACAGCCTCCCCGTATCTACCCTGGCATGGGTAACAGCTAACAGAGCCGCAGTGAGGGATGAAAGTCACATAGTAGTAAACATTCTAATCTGCCCCACTGGCAAGTCATCTCCTAAAATAAACACTCACGACACATAAAAGAATGTTTTACCAAATGCAAGACTGCTAAATTGCATTTGCTTAATTAAGCCCACACTAGGTATACCTGAAACCCCATAAGCAAAGCTCACATTTCTTTCTTAAACTACCCCCTTCTCTTGGGTCTTTGAGACATCATTTAAAGATGGAAAAGGACAAGGAATTCTACATGAGGTGACCAAAATTTCTTCCTTCCAGGTTCTATTAGTAAATATTTGAACAGTAGTAGAACAAGGGTATTTTCAAGAGTCCTTCTTTAGCTAAATTCTGTTTGACCAAGAGTGACTTAATGTTTATCTTTTCACGGGCTCAGCACCTGTTCTTCCCGGCCTATCTCAGCCGTGTGCACCTGAGAAAGGCAATTTGTGCTCTCTCTTCCTCGGTGTAGGGGCTTCTGGCTTGGGAATGAAAGCAAAAAAGCAAATATGAAACCCACTTAAAGTGACTAAATGTAACCTTTCTGCTTGTTTTCTCTTCTGTGTTTTGTCACCTGTGATAATAAACACCTTTTCTAGTAAATGAAGAAAATAATAGATAATGGAATGGTAGATAAGCCACATAATAAAAAGGATCAACATCACAACTTAACACCTATTGATGGGTTAGCACAGAAAGCAGCAGCACAATTCTGTGTTTTTCATTGTTTTACATATTTTCTTTTGGGCTGTTTCCCCCTCCCCCCATACTTCCTTTCTCTCCCTGATCTACTAAAAATGAAAGACAAAAAACCCCCAAAACAAACAAACAAAAAAACCCAACCAAAACTCCCCACCAAAAAAACCATTTAAGCTTTAAAAAAATTTAAAAACTTGTCAGGAAGGAAAATAAGACCAAGCTTCTGGTTAATTTTAGGGCAAATGAGCAGTAGTTCAATTTCTGAGTGGTTAGCATAGCCTAAGGAGCTTAGTCTAAGAAAGCTGTTTTGCACATCATCAAAAGATCCCACTCTGCCGCTTTAATCTGCCAGGCAAAGGAAGTGCCAGACTTCTGAATGAATGCAGAGGAATATGAATGGAACAGGACTGGGGAAGGCTCACTTGCTGTGTAGAGGCTAAACAAGGATAAGATAAATTCATAATAGTCAATATACCAAACATACAGCGATGACCTGAGAGGCTACTATATGTCACGTTTCTCTTGCTAATCCTGCAATTGTTCTAAACCTCTGCCCTGGGGGATATTAAACAAATACGCTTTATAAAAACTCACACATAACAAAGGAAAGTGGATTGTATTTTGCTAGAAGACCAAATGGATTTTTTTTTCCGATAAGAGGAAATATGCAAAGGAAGTAAACAACTATTTCATCATGATGGATGCCTTATATTTAATAAGCAACTGCCAACCCTATGGACACTTTAAAACAGAACAATTTGAAAAATAAAGCTAATGCCTATTAAACTGATGCAAACATTTCCTTTGCCATCTTACGTTTTTTTTAAAATGACACAAGTACAGGCTGGAAACTGTAAACTTGAATTGCAACCTTTTCTTTAAAAGTGTTAACAATACATCCTTTTAATAAAGTATGAGAGCCACTCATTGATTTATGTGTAGGAAACAATGTAGTTATGCTCCTGGAAACATAATTCCGGTCAGTGGGAAAAACTGATCACAAGTGGCTCATAGATAGCTCATCTCACCAGCCCCACCCCGCCCTAGCCAGGGACTGTGTGCATGCGTGTGTGTGTGTGTGTGTGTGTGTGTGTGTGTGTTTAATCACATGTGGTTGTAAAATGCTCCTTGGCTGTATATCAAAAAATCAAACTAAAACAAAAAAACAACGCCCTCAAGCCCCAGAAATTGATTCATTAAAGGAAAGAAAAAAAATCCCGTCATATCCCTAGCCACTGGTCTCCTGTAGTACTGAGAGAAGAACCACTGCTGTACTCCAGTGATTGTATCTCGCATCATGAAATATGACTGTGTTTAATATTAGAAACAAATTTTGTGTATTCAGATAAGCTGATTAACCTCTTTGAGAATGTAGGAAAATAACTGCTATTATATTAATTACATATTAATATTGTTATAGTAAGGGATAAAGAAACAAAGTTTCACTATGGTAGGGAAAGTGCAAAATATTTGTTTGAAAAGTGCAAGTATTATACAGTTTACTATATAGTGAAATACATAGTATAATGTATGCTTACTATACACAGTATATAAATATGTTTATAGATATATATTACATATATTTTCAAGGAGTCTCTGCATATTAAATGGGGTTGTCTGACATATTGGATTAACTATTTAGGTGTCACACTATGGGGAGATGATTATTTGCTTGCAGAGTCTAGAGCTAGGAAATGGACATCCATAATATCTTACTTTCTTAGGAAACACTAGATAATCCACATGGTCTCAATACTGAAATTTGAACATCTGTTGATTTTAATCAATATGGCTCTCGACAGTTGACAAACAGATTGTAATCCAAAAGTTTATCTATAAGCCAGTTACTGTATTGAAACTTGAAGAGGATAATTGTCTTATAAACGGTGTTCAGATGCTTGGGCTGTGCTGGCCCATGATACTTATTTTAATCCATAAAATAGCTGAAATTTTGTATATTTGTACTTGAAAACAGTTCAACTCAACCCTACCACCACATGGATAACTTAAAAAATATCATGAAAGTAAGCTATGGGCAAGGTTAAAAAAAAAAAAAAAAAGAAGTCAAACTATTAAAGTGGTAGAAAATAGGAAATAGATTCTCCTCCCAATCTTCAGTCCTCTTCTCTAAGATTAGCACCTAGAGATTCATACTGGCCCTTTATTGAGACAAATTTAGTAGCAAAACATATGGTTTTCCTTCTTAAAACATGTACAGTGGTGGTGTACCATGATCATAATCTTTCTTGGATCACAAATAACAAGTTGGAGAGAACATTTTATTTAGGCAAAAAGGGCAATATTTGAAAGATTGACGTAGAGGAATATATAGATTAAAGGGGTGTGCGTGTGTCTGACAGGGAGAGACTGGGACCCCACCTGGGGTGGCATCAGTCAAGGTGAGGGAAAGGGGCAGTGCAGGACGTGATTATACTGACAGGGAAGAAGGGAGGTTGTTTACATCCCTCCATATCTGGTCACACAATGACAAGAGGGCCTGGGCAGCTTTGTGGATTTCCTACGCTGAGATCAAGAGGGTATATACAATGAATCCTGAACATGTACCAATGTTTTCAAATCAGGTGTTCAAAATTTGCAAGATATTTTTATTAATGACAACGACAACTCAGCAGGCAAACTATTCTTTCTCTATGTATAAATGTGGTATTTATTTTATACAACGGAGCCTTTAAAACAGGCTTTGTTTGGCCAACCGACGAGATCTACCCTAATAAGACGGAGCCCACTGAGGGAGCCGATGCCTATTCTGTTTTCACTACATCCTACTTTGACTTGAAGGAACCTGCCAATGAGAATTTCCTCCTAAGTTATTCTAAAATTCTTCTGATATAAAGAGAGCCACTCATAGGAACATCATAATAGGGGTAGTACTGGATCACTCTAAAGCCCTTGCCACACCTCACCTCATTTCGCCCCAAAAGTATCTCTAGAACACAGGTATGGTAGAGGCAATCCTGTCTATTTTGTTAAATCCCTCATAAGCATGGGCCACAATAACACCAATGCGCTCTGCATTTCGGAGGTCTCCCACAGATCGCCTAGCGGAAAAACAAACAGGGGAGAGCATGCATATCCTCTCCTCTGACGCGCGCAGTTTTCCACGGGGCTGGGAGGGCTGCCGAAAACTGTGAGAGGAGTGTGAATGAACACGACTTGTGCTGAAGCACCACGTCATTTCTCAGTTCCTTCATGTGAGTGAGTGAACACCACGCTGCCCCTCCCACCCCTCCTGGGGGGTTACCAGTTCAGGGCAGGAGCCATTAAAGTTTATTTATTTGCTCAAAAAATATTTATTGAGGGCTTCCACGTGTCCAGGCAGTGTTTGTTCTGGGTGTCCGGAATAAGTCAGTGGGGGAAGAAAATGCTCAAGAGTCTTGCCCTGGGGGGGCAGGGGAGACATGCTTCGCAGGGGTGGGAGCAATGTTAAACCCTTTGGTCACTGCATGGAAACCCTTTTGCAAAAGGAAAATCAATTAACTGTTTCTGGATGGCCATTTTTCCTGATTACCCAAGTAATACATAGTTATTGTAGAAAATATACAAAGAATCTACAAAACATAAATACTACGTATAATTCTACCATTCCAAAATAATCATTCCTAATATTGAATGAGTACATGTGTGTGTCTACACACGAATAATTATTTTTAAACATATTGTATATACTGTAACACTTACTATATAGTACTTATTTTAAATTACCTATCCAATAATTTATTTTTAATAAAAATAAAGAAGGGAGCCTGAGAGGTTAAGGAACTGGTTGACACCTGGAGTCAGTGATGGAAGCAGTTCCCACCACCTATGACTCCAGTCTGCAGACAAGCACAGGGGGTTCCAGGGCCTGCATCAGCACCTGGAACACCAGGTTGCTCCAGCAGGCTTGGCAGGTGCTGGGTCCTGAGTGCACAACTTTATTATCAAGTGCAGACAGGTGTGAGATAGGCCAACCTTTCTGTGTGAGGATGGTGCCAAAGCTGCTAAGAACACAAAAAAAGCAACTGGGAATATCTTGGGTATACAGCAATGACATGAAATTCTATTTTGTAGATGAGAAAGGTAAAAACAAATTATGTGATCACCAAGAGGAAGTATACATGAGAATTCTTAACAAACCATATATCTAGTTACAGCCCTTTTATGGAAGTTGACAGAGAGTGAAATCCTGAATTTCACAGTATACCACTTGAAAATTAGGTCAATGAAATTCAGTCTCGGAAAAGTACTAAGTGGCCTTCCTGCTATTAGAGTTTAAAGACTACTTGAGTGCACTGTCCACCTAGCATTCTACAGATGGTTTTGGCTGGGCACTGGCATTACGTTAATGTTTAAAATCAGAAAATGATGTAAAGTCAAATGATTTGATGTAAATAAAAACAGTAAAAAAAATTCATGGATAATGTTTTAGAATAAAAATTTCAATAATTTATTGGGATTTAAGTGACTGTTTTACATGTGGTTTAAAAATAAGGGAAGGAACTCTGCCTTCCACCACCTGGCTACAGGTCAGGTGTGCTAGCTGGCTGTTTTTGAATTAATATTTTAATTAGATATTTCCCCATGAAATCACCTTTCTTTTTTGTCCTACTCCTGACTTGCACCAGTTGATAAAAGATGTGAAACCTATTAAAAATCTCCTGAGAAGTGCACCTAATCCGTTTACCAGCATCACTCCTTCCACCAGCTAAAACCATTATCTTTGCAATTCAACTAGAACCTAATTAAAACCTCAGTCGACCCTCCCTCTCCATAGGGCTGCTCTGATGGTAATTACTTTGCTCCAAAATCAGCCTCAGTTCTCCCTTTGAACAATTTTTCACATGTCTGGGAATTACTTTTGAAATCTTTATGTTAACCTGACAACTTAACACTATAAAGTCTTTATAGTCAAAATTTAATATTAAAAAATCAACCAAATTAAAAAATATACATTAAAAATGTGTCATTTTTGAATATGTAATTTTATAATTTTTATGGACAATGGGTTTTTTTTCAGGGAAGAGATACTAAGATATAGAGGTCTTAGGAAATAGATTATTTTATCATGTTGACGCAGTCTTGTAGAGAATGCATCGTTTTCTGTGTGTTGATAAATATAATCATTATTGACCTTTTGTGGAGAGAATATGAACAGTCGTAAAAGGAAGCAGGCAGCCAGCCTTGCCTTTCCTCACCTTTGTCATACTCTGTCCCACCGGGCATTTGTCAACACTTGCTCACATGTCAACACTCTTGTTGACTTGAGGTGGGCTATCCAGGTGGCTTAATCAGTGATTAGTTTGGTGATAAGACTAATGCTAGTTGACTACTTGATACCACCTATATCTCCCTGTCTTAAGATAAGTGCTAGGTATTCCAGGATGTACATTAGCACCCTCATTATGATTGTTCCAGCAAATTCCAGGGATAGAGGTTAAACCTGAACTGTGGGTTTGCCGCTATATGTCACTAATAATCAGTATTGACTGAACACGCTGCACATGGAAGATTTCTGCTTTGGCTATCCATGCATATTTTGCATTCAACAGCAAAAGGAAAAAAAGCATGTCAGAAATTGTCTTGTTTGTGAACCCACAGCCAGGCGGCCATGCTCTCGGTGTCACTGGCTGAGTCGCGTGCAACTTCATGAGGACAGTTAGTCTGACTAGCCGTTCTGTTCAGAGATGTGCTGAAAGGGAACTGGGAAGGTGGCCATTCTCTTCTGCCTGAGGGGTCTCCGAGGCCCTCAAGACCACCAGCCAGAAGGAAAAAGGAAGAGGTGAAAAGATTGAGACCATTTCAGGGATTTTGTTTCTGGTCCAAGCCAGCCTCAGGAATTTAGCTAAACTAGAGCAAAGGGGGTGGTATTTGCGTGTTCTCCCACAGTTTGAACAAAGGCATTCTACACCAAATGAAGAGAGGTCTTGGACGTGATCAGATTCAAGCTCATCTAAATATTTTAAAAAAGCACATTTACACATGAAGTGGATGCTATGATCATGAGACCAGCATGCCTTTGGAATTATTTTCCAGGGTGTCAGCATCTGAACTTTTAACTATTAACATATCACCATGGGAAGGCCTGAGTGAGAGCTGCTTAGGTTCACTGGTGCGATCTGAAGCTACAGAATAAAATTTTGTTGTTGTTTTATTTGCTCCTTTTTATATGTAGTAAATGACCTGAATTAAAAAAAAGACTATTTTTTAAAGAGCAGTTTTAGGTTCACAGTAAAATGGAGAGGAAAGGACAAAGATTTCTCACATAGTCCCTGCCCCTGCACACACACAGCCTACCCCATTACCAACACCCTGCATCAGAGAGGTACATTTGTTATGACAGATGAACCTACACTGACATCATTATCCCTCCAAGTCCATAGTTTACATTTGGGGTCACGCTTGGTGTTGTGCATGCTGTGGGTTTGGACTAATGTATAATGATCTGTGTCCACCATTACAGTATCACACAGAGTAGTTTCACTGCCCTACAAATCCTCCCTCCCCAGGGACGCCTGGCAACCTCTGATCCTTTCACTGTCTTCATAATTTTACCTTTTCCAGAATGTCATATTGTTGGAATAATACAGCATGTAGCCTTTTCATGTTGTCTTCTTTCACTTAGTAAATGACATTTTTTAAAGCAGGAATAACTATACAGCATTTGTTTAGTGACCCCTTGCATTATTTGACTAACTAGCTAAAATCATCACTGTACATCTTCAGAAATGACACAGGCTTGCTGACCTACATCAGTGACCTGGTGAGATTATTGTGCTTCAAATAAGACGATAGATGCTAAAGTGTGTTGGAAATGTAAGATTCTACACAGTTGCAGGAACTATGATTATAATTAATTTTAATAATTCCAGAAACACACTTATCAAGATCAGTACTATATCTCACCTTAAAGATTATAATTCCACTCATTCTTATCAGGTTAAATGATCTTACTTCTATACCTTCTGAGTTGTATACCTCAAAGTACATCTCAGCTCTGTAAGATAATGAATTCCCTTCCAACACCAAAAAGGACAATTATAAGTGTGCATGTAAAATGTCTTTATTCTGTGTATCACGTGAGCCTCTCTGTAGAGCTTGTGCTCCAGAACTGTCCATTACAGGACATCAACTTCCAACCTCCCCTGCCCACACTCCTACCATGCTCACAGGTGATATGCGGGGCCTGCAGCCTACATTAAAATCGTCACACCTTATCATGAAGTGTGTTTCAGGTTTCAGTGACTTATAAGCAATGCTGCTCTTTGCCATGTTGTTTTTACATAGCAGAAGGCGGGAACTAAATGAATATCACAGGGTAGCCCCAAACTACCTTCTGAGCAAGCATGTGGGGGTTAAACCAGTCGAGCTGCATATCTTGGTGGAAAAGATTCAGAATTCCTAAGAGGTTCCATTTCTTCTGATTTTCTCTGGGTTCCTGACAATACTTTTTCTGCCATTAGATTTATGGAATTAACAGATGATATCAATTCTTGGATAATTATAAACATTAGTCTGAAGATAGCTGAGGTATTACTTTGAGTTTTATTAGACTATTCTTTAGAATCTTCAGAAATTATTACATACAGATGTGGCTTAAAAATTCCCTAAACAAACTGGTCTTTTTAATGGGAAATTTTGGTGCAAAATTGCTGCTAGAGAGAATATGTTATTATATTTTGCTGAATAACATAAAACCATCAAATTCTGACCACAAGGTAATTATCTATGCTTAACATTTGGAGTGTGTGTATAAAATTCCTTACTATTTTTAAATATTAAGGAAGATAGTCTTAAATTTCCAGGAAAAAAAAAAGACTTATCCAACTTCAACATCATAAAGTGTTAACAGGAATTCCTGACTGCAACCATTTTTAACTGAATCAGCGACATGTTCTATAAAACAGTGATGGCTGGGATAAAAAAGGTTACAAGTTAAAAAATCATGACTAATCAGAACATCATTCCCTCAAATAACAACTGGTTATTTTGTGATGTATAATTAATTGTCCATATTTTCAAATACGGTATGGTTGCCTTCTGGATAATAACAAACACAATAAACCCAGGCATGCTTTTTCTTTAATTGGACAATCTATAATACATATAATTACATAATTATATAACACACGACCAGCCTGTCCCAGGCCATGAAGGTTTCATAGCCACGCTGTAGGAGTAACTGATGGCATGTCATTCTTCCTTTCTGCTTCTTTACCCCAAAATGCTACTATCATCAAAATAGTCTTGGGTGAGAAAGGAAAAAAGGAAAAAAATATTTCACGAATAAACAACTCTCCCTTCTCAATTGCAACCCTTTCTCTGTCCACCTGCCTGGCATTATCAGGTGCACACTTGTGGCTGCACTGTCTCATTTAACTTCACAACAGCCCGTTGAAGGTAGATACCCTCTTCTTCCTTTATAGATAAGAATCTCAGGCTCAAAGAGCTATTAGAAGGTACATAGCAAAACGACAATAGAGTTTCTTCTTTTCAGAGCTTCTGACCATAAAACATATTTTCAAAAGATTGAGACCAAAAAATCCATATCTCCTTTTGTGTGGATCAGGAGAGCTGACAGACTTCACCTCCAACACCTGCCACAGTACTCTGCGCATAACCGTCACATGGGAAGCATCCCCATCACCCTGGGTGAGGACAAATGTGGGCAATTTGGGAAATGCTGAGAAGACCAGCTTTGGTAGATATGAGTGTTCCCATTTTACAAAGGTTAAGAAGTGCTGGGATGTTGAGTGACTTAGTCCTAGGGGCAGTAGCCTGCAGAGCCAGGATTCAACCCATTTGTCGGTGTCAAAGCCCTGCGGTAGGCAGCAGTGTCCACCGGTCCCCCAGCTGTGTTTCTTCACTCCCAGAGATGGACCCTAGATGGAGAAGCAGAATGCGGACGCCCCAGTGACTTAAACCTCCATACGGCTGCAGCTCTGGTGAAGCATCAGTGGTAGCTGCCACCCTTTGCTGTCATGAGACACCATGCATCCAGCAGCCGTGGCAGCAGTTATGTGTGAGACAGGGCGCAGGCCTGGCCAGACCTTCAGGGTTGGGGAGGGATTCACGAAGAAGCACATTAGTTGGTATAAAACCGAAATCTAACTCTTTCAAAGACAGCATTCATTGGAGGAATAAAGGAATAAAGGGTAGGCACAATAGGCCTCGAAGAGCAGGAACTTCGTCCACTGCACACACCCCCCAGTTCCCCAAACACTCCCTGGGCAAGGCCCACCCCAGCCTTTGCGTGGGCCCAGGTGCTGGTATAGCTGTGCCTTGACTCTGTGCCGTGAGGTCTCTGTTTTACAGAAACCAGAGATACAACTTACACAGGATAAAATTCAGATTGTACGTGTACAACCTGACGAACTTTTACATCTGCACACACCCGTGTGATGACCACCCAGCTCGAGACACAGAAGGTCTTCTGCACCGCAGGCAGCTCCCCCAGGCTGACCCTGATGCTATCGCCCCACTTAGGTTAATTTTGCTAAGTTCTGAACTTCATATAATTGGAACAGCACAGCACATATTCTTTTTTGGCCTGCTTTATTAATTCTGTGACTTATTCATGTTGTTGTGCATGTTATAATAAAATTTGCTCTCTCCCATTACTGTGCAGTGTTTGTACAACATGATTTACGTATCCATGGCAGACTGACATTCATGATCTTTTACGAAGGTCAACACTTCAAAACTGAGTTGTACAAACCCATGTATAGTTTTTCTTGTACTGCTATCTTTGAAATCCATACAGTTGGATTGACTTAAAGTTGCCTTGCGTGAGTTCCAAGACTAACCCACCTTCTAGTGAAATCCACTCTTCAGAAAACATATTGAGGGGTTGTCTTGGTGATTATTCCCAAGGTGCCCAGAACAAACTTTTGAGAAATAGATTGTTTCATTAACTTTAAGTACTGGTCAAACATAATTCCCCTCAGGTTACAAGCGGAGGCAAACAAGGATATACTGAAGCACGACAGATGGCTAAAGACAGACGGACTCCGTCAACATTCAATGGGAAAGAAAGGGGACAGATGACAGCTTGCTTCTGTGAACACGGGTTTGCTTTTCTTTTTCGAATCTTTCTACATAGTATTAAGCTTTAACTTATACGACTTATGGTCATTGTTATGAAAGCCCCTCAGTGCCTCTCTCAATGGCCTGATCTTGCTTCCTGACCAGTTACTGGGACCACTGAACTGCACGGTAAGGGGGCCAGAAGCAGCCTGGAGCCCCCCTCCAGTTGGCTGAAGCAGAGTTGGGGACCCCTGGTATGATGATGAAGATGAGGATTCAAATCCCAATTCTGAGTTGACCACTGCCACTTTTAGGAGGTTTCCTAGGCGAGTGTGGACTTCTCCCTGAAAGGCCTCCAAGCTGTGGGCTCAGGACAAGCACAAGAGTGCCCCAGGTCATCACGCACCACCTGGAAGTGGCCGGGGTGTGGGAAGGGGTTGGAACACAGCCTTCATGTATGTTCTGGCCTTGGCCTCCTGACGCCACTCCAGGAGAGAGCCAAGATTCCAGTGGAACCAACTACTCATAATTTGACTCCCAAAGAGCAGCCAAAACTCCAGTGTAGGTCCTTCCGCCAGGGGGATTCAATAAAGATGCTAAACCGCAAAGTTTAAGCTGGCACTTGGACCACTTCAATTTGAAACTACATTTCTTCAACTGAGGAAAGCGTTCAAGAATGCACTACCACTGATAAAACTGAACTGGCTTGCAGGAGTCAAGACCAAATTAGAGAAGTAACCACAGTGAGTTTTGGTTAAAAAAAAATGGGGGTAAGATGACTCATATTTTGATTGAAACAAACAAACCAACCCAACAATAGGAAACCCTCTGCTCTGCTGCTGCCTTCTTCCTGTGCTCAGCCGGCAGATTCCCACCGGCATGTGAGCTTCTGTTCCCACTGCCTGGGGCAGTCAGATGGGATTCTCAAGTGTCACTGTGGCTCTGAGAAAGAGGTGCTGCCGGTTGTCTTGTCACCCCCTGATGATGAGCCAACGAGGCCAGCCATTCTGTGGCGGCCCAAGGTGGTGCTGCGGCCCCTCACCCATTGATAAATAGAGAAATATCTCTTGAAATGACTTTTTTTCCCCCTTCAAGTTGTGAGTAAAAATTCAAGCATGCAGAAGAAAAAGTCAATTCTGAATGGCATGCTTTTTATAACTCTTGCAGTGGAGTGAAAGGGGATAGGAATTTTCCACGCACTTCCATTGCAATAGACGTGCAATGCAAGGCAAGCGGGTTAGGGAGGGGGCAGACCTCCAGAACTGAAACTAATTATGGGAAAATGATTCAAGTCCCTTGTACTTTTACCACAAGCATTTGGAGAATCACACTGGACATTTACTTCCCAAATTGCTGTGGTGTTCAAGTACATTTGGCTTTTCTGTATAACAATGTTATAAAACTAGTTCATCTTAGAACAAGTGAGGATGGCAAGCGTGCAAACCATAAATTACAAGCAGAAATGGGCCACATAACTTTTGTAAAACTGGCACCATCCTGCACTGCCACTACACCTCCAAAAATGCATTCGCCCGGCGGCAACCACGACACCCCACGGAACACATGCATGTGGCTCTCAGAATGTTTCTCCTGAAGTCCGCTGTGCTTATAAAAGCTGTTGGCCTAAAAGGAGATGCAGTGCCAGCCAACTGTCTTGCAAGGAACATGGTTGTTTTTCTTAATGGTTTCAGAAATTAGGAGAATGTTGAGGTATATGTCTTACTGAAGGTCTTATTACAATTTACTCTTTTTATTAATTTTCCAATATGCGTATCAAATCAGCAATTAAAATTAAAGACAATATCTGGATTGGGGGAAGGGGAGGAAGAGGCTTGAGTTTACATCCTCCGAAATGCAAGGTTCTATGCAAGATGTTCTCAAACTTTCTCAGCTCATTGCACCGTTAGTGTCTCATTAATTATTTTTTCACAGCACCTCTAGGCCAACAGAAACACCTGACCGTTATAACATTTACTAAGTAGTGAGATTCAAACAGCTTATGTATTTATGTCCTGACAATTTGGTAACCAATTTGAAACACAAATACATATAAATTGGGAGAAATAAATGATACTTTATTTTTTTCTTAAGTAACCCCAGTGACTTGTGGATGGACTATAGTTGCCAGGTAGGCACTGCCCAGCTTCTCAAACTTTGGATCAGATTGGGCACTGCCACTCCCAACATGCTTCAAGCTCCATGCTGATTTTCCTGCAGTACTTGCTTTTTACATCAGAAACTACCAAAAACCCAGTCTTGTACAGGGGCCCAATCTAATAGTGTTGAAACTTCGAGTTACTGCAAGCTATTATTCTAGTGGCTGAGAGATGGTAAGTATTGTTTGGTTTGCCTTGCATAATTAAGCTATCTCCCATTGCTCCTATGAGTTTGCTGCAGGGAGCCAGGATGCCTTAGCACACAGTTTGGGAACCGTGCGAATTTGTTCCATTTAATTTTTACACTAACAAAGCACAGTAGGCATTTATATATCCATTTTACCAACGAGAAATGTGAGGTTTAAAAGTGTTGAGCCAGTAACTAAGGAGCCAAGTTGGGATCCACACCAGGTGTGTTTGATTCCCAAACCTTAACGATGACTCAGTAACACCTTCAAAAATCACAAATACAACTTCTTCCTCAACTTAATTCAACACAAATAAAGCTATTTTGTTCAGATTTTTATACTGTTCCTCAAAAGTAAGAAACACTTGCATTGGAGTAACTCCAAGCAGAATTACATTTAATCAATTCATGTATTTCACTTTTTTCAGAGCAATTCTGTATTCATTCCAATGGGCAAGATGTAGAATAATTATCCATAGCAGAAATCATTTTCTTCCTACACTGAAGCCACTGAACTCCAACAAGATGCAATATATGACTCAGACATTTATTTATTTATTATTTATTTTTAGACTAATGGGAACTGCATAAATTCTTTCTTGGTCTTCCAAGAGCAAATGCCTTTTATGCTCGATCTGGGAAGAATCTGTTTTGGAATGTTAAATTACCAGTTTACCTAACTGAATACTTTTAACCCTCTTCGGGCGGCTGGAATGGTTTAATCCACAGTTCTCTGCAGATAGTCACTTTAAAATTACTTTTCCAAAGTCCATTTCTTTAGGCATTATTTAGATACTTCCAGATGAAAGCTGCAGTCAAAGTCCCCCATAGTAATTAGGGTCACAGTGTCACAGCCAAATTTGTCAAGCGTTTCATTTTTAGATATTTTTTCCTTTAAAAAATCTTTTTATTGAGATATAAAACACAGGAAATATATAAAGTGTACTAACCTTAAACTTATAGCTTGACAAACTTTTAAAATACGAATTCACTCATTTAACTGGCACCGAGATCAAGACATATAAAACATTTTCAGCACCCTAGAAGCTCCCTCAGGGCCCGTCTCGGTAAATAACCTCTTGCAGCCCCCAAACTCTTCCCACCTGAGAGTCATTTCTCTGACTTCTACCACCATCATAAGTTTGATCTATTCTTAAACTTTATGTACATGAGATCATATAAGTACTCCTGCGTGGCTTCTTTAGCTCAATGTGAAGTCTGTGACTGCATTTAATTTGAACAGCAATCTATTATGTCATTTTATAAAGCTGAATTGCTGGGTGTTAGCACATCATCTCAGTCCCCAAGGAGCAACATTTACAAATCAAAATAACGATTCTACTGTGAGAAAAGAACTAGCAAAAAGTATGGTATTTAGCAGGTTCAATTCGGAATCATATAATAGGCCACAAAACATATTTCAATTCCTCCTGATTTGGGCAGTTCAACAGATGTTATATACAGCAAGTTAGTATATAAGAGAGGTCCTTTTCAACAAAGTATAACTCTAAATGCCATCTGTATGCCTTTATTTAAATGAATCCTTCTCAGAGTGCAATTTTATGCAAAACTTACTTTAGGATAAGTAATCTTATACAAATAAAATAAAGCGTGTTTTAAATGCCACTGGACATGTTCATTTTATGGCCAAATGCTGCGCATCTGTTCCTTCTCAAACACTGGAGAGAAAGTGATTCCTCCTCTTCAATATATGAATGACACACCCCTGAGACAAAAATCTGATACACTCCCTCTGAAAATGAGTTAGAAACAACATCATCCCTAGAACTGGTATTCTGTAAAAAGAAGTTTGATACAACATATATTTTGTAGTAAAACACTCTGTTATTTTGGGTCAGGAGGCCTTGAAAGACATAATTATTATAGAAGCTTGATGATTTGCTCAAAGTCATAATCACCATTGGCCGCTCCCAGTCTCTTTTCAGTGGAGTTGAACGACAGTCATCACAGAACACTGCACATGTGGTTTTCAGAACATTTTTGCTGGATGGAGAGCCACAGACAGAAGTAGAACATGCTTACGGGCTTTTCTGTGGCCTTCCAAAATGAACAGTGGTCCCAGCTTAACTATCAGAATTTCCAACGGTGAACACTATCAAATTTCAGATCAAGAAATGAAGATAAGAGTTATAAATAGAAAACAGAAAGTCACACTATTCTATGTCTTGCCACATAATTTAGGTATTGAATATTGCTTTGCCTTTGCTTCTTATTTTAGAAACATTCTACTGCTGATCAGATTTAAAATAAGTTTGTCAAAATGTTTAAAAATATATTACAACTTTAAAGATTAATTTGCACAACATAGCCTTGTTAAACGAAAAATTCGTGTTTCTAATGTGAGTTAAAAAAATTGGTCACTTTTAGCTTCTGTAAAGCACAGGCAGATGTACAATTCCTTAAAGTATGTGCACAGAAGGGGACTGAAATTATGTAAATAAATATGGAAATATGAAAAAGCTTGTAGCTTTAAATGCTTAGAAGAATGGGAACTGAACCAGAGGTCAAAGGACAGAAAATCTAATTGAATAGAAGGGGTAAATTTTCCCTCCTAAATAGTTCAGAAAAGCATTTTCAGTGGTTATAAAAATCATTAAATTAAAAAAGCTTCACCTACAGCTTTATGCACATGAAAATCAAAATGAAAAGATTATATTTCTTGCCTAAAAATCTCCCGGCCTTACACTGCAGCAACTCTCACTGAGGGCTTGGCGGCTTTACTCCGCAGACAGAGTGCGAAGCTTGCGGGCTCCTGTGCTCCCACCACCCACAGCGCCCGTCTTGGGAATCTCAAATCGCTGGAGAATATGCAAGAGTATGTTTGTGTGTGTTCACTCTAACCTGGGTAACGTAGAGAGAAAGGGTGCTCAGGGAAGAGAATATGAACAGTTCGGAGCAGAGCTATCACCCACACTGAGAAAGGAACCGTTTTTAACGGTTCAACACATTTGTTGATCCGCAGGTCAGTAGTACATCTTCATATACAAAATATGGCGTGTGTTCCCACTGAGTTTCATGTGAATTAAGCCTGTGTATTTTGAGCATCTTCCAATATTATCTCAAAAATTCTATCCACTGGAATTCTTTCCACTTTTTGGGTGCTAGTGGGAAGAGGAGAAGGAGCAGCAGCGAGTCTCAGCTGGAGTGGGGGGGTCTGTCCCGAGGCAGCAGGACCCAGCAGGCAGGCACGCCCAGTTGAGATTTCTCAAGCATTCCCATCCACGCTCCCAAGGCCAATCCCCTCCCTGTTTAAACAGAAACAACATAAGCTTCCTGCTGTCCCTATAAAGGACAGCAAAAACTAGCTTGCCTTGAAAGTGCCTGCTAGAAAAAAAATCATTTAAATTTCTTTAGCATTTTCCCTTTTTTAGCCATCTGTCTACAACAGTCATTGTGACTGGGTAAATTCAGTTTTTTAATTAAAAAAAAATAACCTGCTTCAAAGAGGATCACACTGCCTTGTCCACAGAGATCCATCCAGGATTTTAGCAAGCCTACATAATACAGAAAGAGACAGCAGAAACCGGACAGAGAAAAGGCCCAAATAGCCTTTGGGATCTGGATACTTCATCACAGAAGTAAAAAAGTAAGAACGTTAACAACACTCAGCACATTTTTTTTAACGTAAGTACAGACACATCCGTGTAGTGGTCAGGGTACTGGAGGAAGCATTAGGAGACCAGGTGCTAATTTATACTCTGCTACCCGCTAGCACTGCCACCCAGGGCCTAGTGTTCTCATTCATACAGTGACGGTTCAACAATATCCCTGGTTTCTAAAGTCTCCCTCAACCTCCACCAAAGCTTGTAATGTCGATTATTCCACAGAGAAGTGAAAAAGACACACACACACCCCTCACAAGCATAGCCGTATGTATGCATATGTATCTGTAGATATACATGTTTCAAAGATTCTACCTGGCATAGAAAGACACTAAGATATTTGCCAACTTTATTTTTTTCCTTTCAATGAACATTAAATTCAGAAGGGTAAGAACACTTTAGTTTCGTTAAAAAAAGAAACACCTGGTATATTGTAGCCCAAAGTCATCAATCTCATTCTGTGAGCTGAATTTCAACTGCTTCTATTTGTAACCATTTATCATTCGGTGCATTTTAAAAAGAGAGTAGTTTTATGTTTTCTTTCTACCACTGTAGGAAACACTACTCATATCTTCTAAGGCAGTGGTCCCCAACCTTTTTGGCATCAGGGACAGGTTTCATGAAAGACAATTTTTGCACGGACTGGGGGTGGGGGTGGGGGAGCAGCTCAGGCAGTGATGTGGCAATTTCCTAACAGGCCACAGACCGTGGCCCCGGGGGTTGGGGACCACAGTTCTAAGCTGAGAACTTAACAAAATATCCCAAGAAACAGACAAATAGCAGAGTCTGCAGAGTATCTTACATGTAATCAGGTATTTGCTGAGGTTAAAGTGAATTTCTTCTCAATGGCTTTGGCTGTGACAGCCTTGCCAAGCTCATGTTCTATCTTCCTTTCAGGGTGATTTCAGCCTCAGTTTCCTGTCTGCAGCCTTGCTTTTTCCCCAGTCTACTGGAAATGCTGTCTTCTTTAGAACATTGCTTTTGCCATACTCTGCTCTCCAACACACCCGCTGCAGCAAACTGCTGACTGCAGCTACAAACACAAGCTCCCGTTCCGTGTGGGTCCCAACATCGCTCCTCTTAGCCTGCCCACCACATCCCACACACGAGGGTCCACGAGACTTAGGTGAGGCGTAGCGGCTCTCTGAGTCCCGCTTTTCTCCTTCACAGAAGGGGTCCCGTAGGCCTCCCACTATGCTAGAGAAACCCTCTGCTGCTACTTGGAATCCCCAGGGCCCCACCTCCTTTTCCTGCCATCCCAGGCACAGGCCCTGCCTTGGGCCTCCCGCAGACCCCAGCCCCCTGTCCGGCGAGACCTCCACTCTAAGAGGCCTGGGACCCCCACGGGAACCTCCTCAGCACGCCTGCAAGCACAACCCCAAAACGTGGAGAGTTAATGCCCATCGGGCTGTCCGTACCCACTGAGGGATGGGAATTCTCTTTCTTGCCCCAGGTGGATGGTTTTGAGATACAGGGTCCTATGGGGCCTCTCGCCAGCCGCCACCGTGAGGCTGACTGAGGCCACACGTGTGAACTGGCCTCCCTCACCTGTCCCCCACCGCTGCTCTGGGACCACTTCCTAAATAAACTTCCTGCATGCCTGCCTTTGTCTCTGGTTCAGCTTTTGGGGAAACCCAGGCGAAGGCAGTGTGAGAATCCAGTGAGATGATACACACACACAGTGAAACTGTAACTGGCTTTACCTATTCTTGCTGTACATAAATGCATAAATGACCTTACAATGTCTGCTGCATTATTATTTGCTCCTCAACTTACAGGCAGATATCTGTAAGTGTCAGCTGTAAGGTGCTGTGAGCCTGAGCCCCGACAGGCGTGGGCACATAGATATGCACCCTCTAAGAGACACTCCTGTGTACAGTGTGACCCCTTTTGCCATATGAAATGCCCAAGCAAATTTATATGAGATTACTATGCCAGTCTTTTTAAACCTACACATATTTAAAATGGGGTGCCGTTGATGAGAAATTGCCACTTTTTCAGTAGAAAATGACTGAAATGTTTGGAGGGAAAAAACATATTTCCTTCTTAGATTTTGGAGTAATGGTATGAGGAGTACACAAATAGATGTGAGTGTATGTGAAAAACACCCCCCAACTAAATCATGAAAGGAATATGTAGTTAGACTCGCAAATAAGAACAAACTAGACAGGATTTGAGGGGCACAGATGCACTGATAGACTCAAATTATTGTTGGTTGTCTCTGTCACAGGAGGAGAGGGACGGACTAGTGACTTTAGAATGCACCAGCCGAGGCCTGCAGCTTTATGCCCCACCCACATCTCTGAGTTTACAGCAGTCAACAAGTGAACTCTTAGTCTCTTTACAGTAGGGAAAGGAGGAAAGGACTTGGTTATCTAGACACAATATCAGAAAGTCACTCAAATCAACAGACAAAAAGTAAAAAGGGTAGACCAGAACAAATTAGTTATAGGAAGTGCTTGAAAGGCCCTATGTGAGTGGGGTCCATGTGGTTAGGGTGGATGAAGGCAGGTTTGCTTATGAAGAGCAGTCACTGGAACCAGCTGGGGAACCGGGGCCAGGGGCCCGATTCTACAGGGCCTTAAGTGGAATGTGGAAGAAAACGGCCAGCACTGTCAGAAGAGTCAGTGGAAGGCAGGGAGCGTGGATAGGGGCTTTTCTAGGTTCTGTAAATTCAAGGCTGGTATCAACACAAAGAGAAAACAGGGAAAAACTTACTCCCAGCTCACAGGGCATTTGAACACCACCTCTCACCTGTGGGTAACGCACCTACCCCAGGCTCCTGCGAGTGGGTTGTGAGGACAAAGTTTTGCCCAAGACACACATCTCCTGGTCCTTTCCCCTTTAATCTCAGCCTCTGTCACGAAATACGGAACTGCTTAGGCAGCAAATATTCAGATTAAAAGAAAAAAAAAAACCCAAACTCTATAAGGAGGGGGAGGAAAGCCCGGTTTTGCCACTTTTCTGTCCGGAGACCTCAAACGATATTTTAGAGTTTCCTCATGACGGGGAACCAAGAACATTAGGTCAAAAGCCTTCCAAACAGAATATTCCTGGATTTAATAATCTTGCATTCAAGTTTTCAAACTAATTACAAGAGCAAATGTTTTGCCTGTTGTTACTAGGGTGTATATGTAGAATGGTTACAGAATTTCAGTATCCCAAGCAAACAGGAAATCTTACTTATAGTATCAGGAGATTTAAAAAGAAATGAAAGAAATACAAAAAGTTTTCAGTATCAAAAAGAAACCCAAAATGAGTCAGTGTCTTTGAGGAGAGCGCAGTGGGGGAGGGGTGATCCCGGGAAGGGGAGAGGACTCCAGGAGGAGAGGCAAGGGCGGGGTATGAGGCCGCCCAGGCAGCAGGCGCAGCTGGGGGCAGCGCACCCAGGAATGGGGCCAGAGATCCTGGGGCACTGGTCAGAAATGGTGCCTGTTGCCAAGTGAAGGAATCTGGACACTGTCCTCACGCAAAGGTGCAGGGACACAGGAGAGATGCCGAGTGATCACATTTGAACTTGGCTTCCTGACTCCGAAGGTGGGAGAGCGGAAGGGGAGCAGGGGGCTGCGTGACCCTCCAGAAGAGAGAGGGTGGTGGAGGCTGAGTGGGAAGAAGGGAATAACTGAGGTAGAGAAAACATCCTGCGTGTGTGGGAGAGAGACAGTTGTGATATCTTGTTTCTAGACTGAAATGCCATAAAGCAAAATGTTTCCAAGGGAAACCTCAAATTATTGGTTAATTTATTAGGAAAATTAGGTCACTCAGATCGGCAACAACTAATTAATGAAAAGGGATGAAGACATCGAACTTTATTTATTAATAATAAATAGAAATGATCTCTCAACCCGCATCTACAGTTGGTGAGAGATCAACATCAGAATCGGCAAGTTGGGAATAGTTTTCTTGTACTACCTACGTCTTCCTTTACGGAGCCAGTTTCAAGAGTCCTTTTCTTTTGGTGTAAGAAACAATGATGAAAATCTTGGTGAGAAGGAAGATGACCAGAGAAACATTTTAAGGTGGACTCAATCTGCCATAGTTGCCTCACAAATGGACTTTTTTTTTCCTGTCAAATTTGATCATTCAAAATGCTGGGAGAGTAATAAAAGACGTCAGAACACATTCCGTGTTAAAAATATATAAATGTCACGTTAAAATATTTTATTCTGGTTGCTTGAGCTTCCATGTGTTGCCAAGTCTTAAAGACTGAGTTTGGGGTGCAACTATTTTTAGCAAATCAAATAACACTGAGGAACCACCGTGTGACTGTGATGATAGCAATGGCCCTAAAATGTTGAATTAGGATAATTCGTCTGAGTGCTGAGAAAAGCGGAACAGCTCACGGCTCCACACTTTGCAGAGCGCTTGAGCCATTAAGAAGCAGACACGATGGACGCAGGCTGTCCTTTCACATGTGCGCAGGGGACCCTTTCCGAGGCCCTTGGGCCCACAAATCCCCATCATGGCGTAAACTTCCTCAGACAAGAAGGTGATGTCAAAAGTTCTTGCACACGTGAATCAGTTTCACATGCCACACATGTGAAGTTGGAAAGAACCATGTCCCCTCCCGAGGGAGTTTCAAGTGTCTTCGAACTGCTTTGATGAGAGCAGCAAAGTACAGACGACAAGGATGGGAAACATTTGCCGGAAGGGAGCAGAGTGTGATGCTGCCCGTGGACGACAGCTTATTTACCTCATTTTTTTTTTTCTTGTACCAAGACTTCCTTATGCTGGAATGGAATGTCAACGGGCAGATTTCTATATTTCTGGGTCTCAGTCACAGACAGTAAAAATAAGAGGGATGCTAAACAGAAAGACATTCCAGGGCAATAAACTAGAAAAGACCTAATCCATCAAGGTCAGGAGACGGGGAAATTTCAGGCTTCCTTTATCTGTGAGGATCAGCCTGATGGGCTTCTCTCCTAGGTCTGGTCTCATGCTCCTGGCTATGTGGCAACTTAGGGAAGGGCTGTGTTAAATGGGAGATCGCGACTCAGAAATGTTTATTTTTACACTATGTGTAAAATGAACGTCCATAGTCTTCCTGACTCTAAAGGTTACTACTATTCCTTGGAGGAAAAACCATGTTAATTTGTCAGGATGTTCCCGGAAGATGAAATCGGCATTGGTTGTCTTTGATCCTAGGCTTTTCTGTTGGTAACAATGGGCTGTTACCTGAGTGGTGGTAAGTGGTCTGTTTTGTAAGGCCCTGTGGGACTTGGAATTGGCACACTCAGGCCAATGCTGAGATGTATCACTTTTGGCTGTTACAAGGCAGGAAAAGTGTGAGGTGGCCTCTGGGCTGAACTAATATTTTGTTTAGGGTGTCCCAGTCTTCGGCAGTGCCTCTGCCCACGCTGATGCCAGGCGCCTGGAGTCCAAGCAAGAGAGTCACACATCACCTAAAGCATTACAAGTAACTGAGGAACATTAACTATCATTGTGGTCATTACTGTGGCTATTGTTTCTAGGGCTAAATACATAGTATTCTTCCTTGTTTTTAAAGATTACCCAACTGTCATGCCACTCATTTATCTTAAAACCTTAATTTAATTTCAATACTTCAAGCGTAAGAACATACATCTTTTTAAATCAACACAAAATATCCACTACTTGATATTTCTCTTTCTGTTCCATCTTTCCCCCAGATAATTCAGTTAGTTAGCAGTTGGGTGAATATCACACAGAATTTCCCTTTATTTAAATAACATGTGTAGACACTACACACATATATACTATATACATAATATCCGTATACAAATACACACTTCACATATATACATATATCTGTAATTTGCTTTCATGTAAGACTAATACGGACACACACTCTGTCTCACCCACCCATGTCATCTTGAAAAACTGAAAAGTGGTGATTTAAATAGTATTTTGCATTCTATTGTTTTCAAGCTTAAAGATATGAGAATAGAGTTAGGAAATGATATTTTTAGAAATTAGGCCTGTATGTCTTTTAAAGTTCTTAAGTTTAATTTTAAGTTGAAACTTGACTTATATTTTCAAATTATAAACAATCCTCTCCTGTCTCTTGATGGATGGAACCACATTTGACCCAGGAGCTCTAGACACAGGGGGAGGGGATCTTAGGGGAGCCATTTTCCCTCTCGAGTTATGTGATATAGAGTGACAAAAGACAGGATAATTTCTATTCTGCTCTTAAGTACTGAAATCAGTAAGGAGATTAAGACTTTTTATTTATACCACTTTGTAAATTATTATTTCTGAGTATGGATTTAAGCTAAACTCCAGCTTCAGTATAACTTCATAGTTCCAAACTTCCCAAAATAAATCTTTTCAAATATTATCTTTGCTGGGTGTTAAGAGTAACAAAGACAACCTCTCTGGATGACGTACAGCTTTAACTGTCAACCTCGAAGATTCCATTACTCCCTTGGCGATGAGGGGAGAGGGGAGAATTGCAAACTGCTGTCTACGAATTCTTTTAAATAGTTTATTGTAATCATAGAGGTTACGATTTTTAAAAGGGCGGGTGAGGAAGAAGAATGAATTAAGAAAGATCACAGACACTAAAAAGCCTGAGCTTGCCCTGATGAAGGGATAACAAGGGTTTTGGGGACTTCAGATTTTATGAAGCCCTACTAGAGAGGGCCCTTGAGCTGCCAAGTAATAGCACTTGATTGTTTTTTATGGTGGTCTACTCTATGTTGATCTATATGGAAAAATAAAGGCTTCAACTACATGATTTTAGGAGTGTTCAGAGCTCTAGCACACACATCTCTTTGTATCTGTTGCGGAGTGATTCCAAGATCCCCGAGGACACAAAAACCCACGAAGGTCAAGTCCCTTATGTAGAATGCGGTAGTATTTGCATATAACCTATGCAGTCTTCCTGTATACTTTAAAGCATCTCTAGATTACTTTTAATACCTGGTATCATATAAATGCTGTGTAAATAGTTGTTACACTGTATTGTTTTAAAACCTGCATTATTTGTTGTATCGTTATATTCTATTTCTAATTTTTTTTGAATATTTTGTTAATTTGGTTGAATCCTCAGATATGGAACCTAGGGACGCAGGTTGTCATGCTTCCCGCTCACTTATCTGCCTAGTAGCTAAGGGAAGACAGTCACCAGAGAGTGACCTCTGGCATCAAGACAAGGCACTAGGAGGGAGTGTGGAACTGATGACACACAAGCAATGGAAACAGCAAACATACACCCCAGCCTAACCCCCAAACCATAAAATACCAATCGTAAGACACATTCTGTCAAGTGCATCAGCAAAGAAGCCCTTGAGCTCTGAGAAACTCCACCCCTCCCATTCCATTTTCCCCGCACTTAAAGACAGTACAGAATTATTTAGCAGTTAACATTTTGGGAGCAATCATGTCTGATGACTGACTCTATGGATGGTTTTTCTGCAGAGAATTTCAAGTTTTAAAGAAAGGCACCAGATACAGTTTTATAATCAACTTTCAACTTAATAAAAATTTTGTTACACTATGTAGGAAAGGAATAAAAATATAGTTTCTGTCCTCATGAGCTTATACTTTGGACCAATGAATGGAATAGTGGTTACCATTAGATTACTATTTAAAAACAAAGGAAGAAAGAAAATTAAATGTTAGGCACCTGGAGTTATGCACACACAATGACTTTAAAGGCATAGCTTAATTCGTCCATAAAACACTTCTCTGACCAATCAGAAACCCTACTTTATATATGAGGAAACTGGAGTCCCAAAGGTTAAGCAACTTTAGACCTAGAGCCTAAGGCTGTAGGGGGCTGGCTTCCCTGACTCCAAGCCCACGTGTGGTTCCCGTGTACCAGGCTGACCTGCATTTATACTCAATTCTGTAATTTTACCATCATAGATATCTACACCTATGGCAGTGGAATTAGCTACTTCATTTTCTTGTGTTTAAGCTAATGCTAAAATTAGTTGGCATGTCCATCTTCCCTAGTAACTGAGGGGGAGAAGAACCAATCTGATGGCATGTTTAAGTGGTAAATGGATCAGTGTGGGATTAAAGTTTGCCTGACATATGAAATGATGAAATTGTGAAAAATACATGCAGGTTAGGAAAAGTTCAATGTTGAGGTCTATTGAACTCAATAAGAAGGATGTGGGGGAGGGCATCATGGAGTGCGGGGCTGAGTGGTGGTTCTGTAGGTTGTCGTTAAAATCAAAAGATGCTCCTTTCCTCATACTCCATCTTAGAGCATCGTCTGAAGTCTGTACTGCGAGAAACTGAGAGCCTAGAAGAATGTGGTAGAAATAGTGATGCTTCTCAGTACGAAATTTCCATTTCTTGCATGACGCAGACAGAGGTGCAGCTTGGCAGAACAGACCCAACAACACGGCAGCACACGCGTGTGCCGTCTGCTGCACTTCACCACCCTCTGCCCCGCTCCGAGCTGTGGCCTGGCCACCCCCTGGCCTGCCACGACCTGGCCTTCTGGAGGACACAGCGACAACAAACAGTTTGTCTCACTCTTGCATGTGATGTAAATAAGTTGCTAGATTTTGAGTAAAAATAAAATCACACTGTATTTTATCACACTGCTAGTGATAAAAAACCCATTAAGATTTCAAAATGATGGCAAGGTACAGGTCTTTAAATAGACATTTTTTTAAGGATAGAGAAAGGTCACAAATGTTTGGGAAGGTTTCTGAGCAATTGACTAATGGCTGCCTTCTGACACTTGCTCCTCCCTAGCTTGAGAACTACATCCAGGACAGCATGAAAAAGGAAATGGTGGAGATGCAGCAGAACGCGGTCCAGAACCAGACAGCTGTGATGATAGAAATAGGAACGAACCTGCTGAATCAAACCGCGGAGCAGACACGGAAACTAACTGACGTGGAAGCCCAAGTAAGTAACGAAACGTAAAATGCAAAACACACAATGGTCCTGTCGGCTGAAACATTAGCACTCACTCGTGCCATGAGATTACTCCATGAAATAATGGAAAACAAAACAACACAAAAAAGCACAGCTACAGGAGAAAAAGGATGAATTTATAAGAAATTATGGCTAGTTATGAATTTAAAATCAGTAAATATGTTTTTATTTTTAAGACTGAAGTTAAACTACAATTATTCTACTAAGGACATCCAAGTAATTTTCATGCTATGCACACCTACTACAAGGTAAATGCTACTCTGCCTCAGTGGTATTTTCTGGACTCTAGATAGCACTTTTCATTGCTAAGCCCTGAACTCTTTGTGCATTTGAGAAATGAAAAGCACTGAGGCAGAGAGCTAGAAACTGTGTCCTTGAATCTAACGCATGAGCTAAAACAAAAGCTCAATCTCAAAGAACTGTTAAAACGGTTTGTGGGATGAGTTAATGAGAAGGAAACAAATGGAACAGCGGAAGGCAGCGTGCTGCAACACAGACGATGCGTGACCGCAAGCAAAAGCCCTGAGTTCCATCTCGGTTCCAGTTCCGCCATGAACCAGATGGATAAACAGGAGCAAGGCATTTACCTTTTCTGGGCCTTAGTGGTTTGAACTACAAAATAAAGAGCTGAGCCAGACAACCAATTGCTAAGTTCTCTTTCAGCTTTAAGCTTCTAGCAGAACAGTTTAGGAAAAATATAAATGAATATTTTACACAATGGATCATAAGGTACTAAAAATTTAATCCCAGGAGGTAAAAGCAGTTACTGATTGTGTGAAAAAGGTTGAAATTCAAATATGAAAATATCTAATTAGAATCAAGGTTCTTCTAGTCTTCCAGAATGACAGGCTATCAAACTGGGCCATGGCAGATGGTTGGAGGTCTGAGATCACAAAGAGACAGTGACCTGACCTGGATAACATAACAGTTGCCCACGGACGGAGGCCCTGAGGCCTGTCTAGCTGTTTGACACTCTTCGGAAAAGTGACGTTAAAAAATGCTATGATTACTCCTGGGTTACCTGCCCACCATCCTTCCCTGCCTCTCCCACAAATTGTACTCATTTAATAATCCTTATGAATTAAACAGGAGACTCAATTTTCTAGTTCGTTTTAGAAATAACCAACATAGAATGTTTGAGCTGGGCGTGGTGGCACGTACATGTCATCCCAGCTACTTGGGAGGCTGAGGCAGGAGGATTGCTGGAGTTTGAGGTTGCAGTGAGCTATGACAATGCTACTATGCTCTAGCCTAGACAACAGAGTGAGACCCTGTCTCAAAAAACAAAATGAACAACACAATAACAACATAGTATGTTGGGACCCAAAGAAGATGTAGGCCAAATCAAATCTATATTCCAGATATTAATATTAAAACTTAAATGCTTATGTTGGCCAAGGACTTTATTCATTTACAGAAGAGTTTTCATGATATGAACTAAACTAGTTTTGACTGAGGACAAGACCATCCCTGCAACCTACATTGTGGGGCCAGACCAAGGCTTTTGCAAATGACATAAAGATACCCAGCAAACAATGCTTCCTCCAAGGTCCCTGGTTCCTTGGCAACAATTCTGACTTGCATTTACATGTGATATCACATCCTGAATAACCATGACACAGAGGATGTGAGTAATCGATTCTTCCTGCTAAAGGGCAGCCAAACACTAAAGAATTGTCTTTAAAGTTGCTCGGATACAATGGGAAAGGCGGTGTTTCACGTTATACAGTATGTCAGAAAGGCCCACAAAGCAGAACTGAGTTTCCACTTTATATTGACATTTTATTGTTTCCTGATTGGTGGAAATGATTTTTAAAATAGGAAAAAGAAAAATGGCAAAGAAAAAATAAAAGGCTACAACAAGTGGATACAGACTAGAAAATGCCAGGCCAAAAATCAGCTATATTTTTATATAATGGAAGCATTATATAAAATGTGACTTCTAATCCCTTTGTCTACTGAACAACAAATACATATGAGAAACAACATTTTGTTTTGAGATGAGAGAAAATATTTTTTCATTTATCAACAACTTTTGATCTGTGAAATATGACTGTTTTATATTCCTACTTGTCTCACTGCGTGAAAAGAAATGAAAAAATATGGCAGAACTAGAAAAATAACATTCTATTATTTGACATAAACACCATTGTCCAGAACTATTAACCACTTTCCAAAATAAAGACATGATGGGGAAAAAAATGTTTAAAATACTCGGATGTAATCCAAGACATTCAAGCCTTTTCTGAAAATGAAAAATATGCCAAAATAAGATATTTGAGTTAATAAATAATGTTTTAGTTATATTCCCCTATAGTGTGGGTACTTTAATTGAAAGGAAACCTATAAAATTAAACTAATTAAAATGATCAATAGGAATTTCATTTTGTTATATTTAGGTATTAAATCAGACAACGAGACTTGAACTTCAGCTTCTAGAACACTCCCTTTCTACAAACAAATTGGAAAAACAGATTTTGGATCAGACCAGTGAAATAAACAAATTGCAAGATAAAAACAGGTAAAATAGTACAAAAATATTTGTAATTCAGACCTGTATACTTTCTGATATGAAAGCTTGTCTCCAATGATGAATTCTCAAAATGATGGATTTCTTCATGTCCAATAAGGATCAGAAACCTTAGGAGGGAAGGGCAGGGGGAGGGTGCAGGGAAAATTCCTGAACTGACAAGGACTTTCTAATATGGTTCTTTATTTTGTTTATCATTCTCTGGCTCCTTAAGGATTCTCTTGCAGAAGCCTCCAAACTCTGCCTCAAGATTAGGCACGTTAATCTACAAAAAAATAATGCTAGGAGGGTTGTGGAGAAAAAGTAACATGAGCCTAGGCATTTTAATACCAGCTTGACCAAGTTTCTTTGCCTTTGGGGACTTAGTGTATTCCAAAGCAAAATGATCTACAACAGGGGAAGCTACACTAATGTGTAAGTCAATGCATGTTTCATGATGCAATACTTCCTCTTAAAACATGTGATCAGGTAAAAACAAAAGTTAACATTCCATATGATTGCATTAATATTTAAGTAAAATATAGAAACCCCCCCAAGATAAATAGAAAAAAATTTTTAGGTGATAAATGAGGTTTGTTTTCACAAGTTTATTCCAGTTGGGGACATATGAGGATAATTTTATGTACATACCTAGTGTGCTTATTTCCTTATTTTTAATCAAGACATGTATATATGACATGGAGCATGCTCATAACAGTATATCTGTTCTATTTCACAATTTAAATAGTTCTTTATTCTTCTTAACCAAAAATGTTGATAAACTTACTGTATTATAATCATTCTTTACTGTTAATCAAGAACTAAGCTGAAATAATTATTTTCTGTTCTTTGGGTATCAAGTTTAACTCATTATTGGTTTAGAGTTTTGAAAAGCAATTAGAATTTTTAATGCAACTATTTTTCTTTCATATTTAAAATTTCTCTTCTGCAAAGTAGTAAATAAACGTTTGAGAGCAGTAATTGAGATATAACAATCTCACTAATTTCATTTAGTTAAAATGGCGTTATTTAATAATGTTCTCTTCAGTACGTTGCAGTAATTCGGGGTATACGTGGGAGGTGGTGATTACTTTCATTTGGTTTGCCATTATAATAATGTTCTTAAGAGACCTAGGATGTGTCCAGTTTGTGAAAAATACCCTAGTACTGAATACTGTTTCCCCCCCAAGATTTCAAATTTCATATGGCACAATGCTAAAATTATCAATTATATCTTTGTTAATACTTGTTAAATCATATTGCCTTTCACCTAAAAAAGTATGACTCTCATTCCTTAGTTTGGACACATTGCTTAGGAAAAGCAAACTTTTGCTATACTAAGTCAGCTATTCAGTGAGCTACTTTGAAATACTGCCAACAACTTGCACTATTTTTTTGAACTGTCACGTGGAAATTTCTTTGTATGTCAAAGCTTCACAATGTATGGAACAGTGATTCCAACCATACTGTAGCTTGCTGTGCTTTCTGGTCATTCTTGCGTAAAAGATCCTCCACATTGTTTTTCAACTTAAATCCTTCACATTTCCTTCCCCCACCCCCCATTTAACTTACATGGACTGATAATGTAATTTTCCCATAATTCAAATCTAGTTTTAAATAAGATTAAATTTAAACTTCACAACATTTTTTCCATGCTTCATGAGCACTATAGCTTGAAATACTTTCCCTCTTCTTCTAAACTCCTACAGCATCTGATGCTTGTAATACTTGTGTCTTCCACCTATCATGGCTCAGAAGGGGGGTATCTTTTCCAGTGTGTATGTATACGTGTGTGCATACATACACAGATATATACTTCTATGTATGTGTACATATACACACATATCTACATATCTAATCTCAGCAAGTTTGAGAGATTCTTTGGGGCTACGGCAACATCTTATTACTTTATAACTTTTATAACATCTTAACAGAGTGCCTTGGAGAAGTAGAAATTCAAATATAAAAGATTGTATTAGAATTATGAAAATGATTAGATATTTATAAAACACTTGGCTTTGAAGGTAATCAGATAATTAGAATACACTTCTCTAACAAACAATTATTTTTCTTACAAGTTTCCTAGAAAAGAAAGTGCTGGATATGGAAGACAAGCACATAGTTCAGCTACAGTCCATAAAGGAAGAGAAAGATCAGCTGCAGGTGTTAGTATCCAAACAAAATTCCATCATTGAAGAACTAGAAAAACAATTAGTGACTGCCACAGTGAATAATTCAGTTCTTCAAAAGCAGCAACATGACCTGATGGAGACAGTTCATAATTTATTGACTATGATATCAACATCAAACTGTAAGTGAAGTTTACATATCAGTTTTTCTTCGGTTTTAATAACCTTTAGTCAGTGAAACTCCCAAAATTCTAAAACGTTCTCATCTTTCAGAAAAGGTGCTATTTTTCATATATTCCATATGAAAGCTCTACAGGGTCTTGATATAGAACCAGTTAAAAAGAAGGAGGAGAGGGGTGAGGGGAAATATATATTACAGTAATTAATTATTGTGAGGCAAAACACGCCAAACATACTTTTGATTCATGGCAGTAAAGAGCCTCTTTTGAGTTAGTTCCATCATTAGCTGGATGGATGGGGCTGGGCATTTTACCAAACCACAGTAGATCTTAGATTCTTTAGTTTTCAAATGGGAAAAACAATACTGGACCCACGGGATTGTTGTGAAGATTAAGTCAGATAATACTTCCAGTGCTGGCATAAACTGGCACGTAAGAGGTGCTACCTCCCTTCTCCCACCAGGTCCGTACATACATTCTGCCTTCTTTATCATTTTACCTTTCAGCTTCTCTGAGATATTAGAGGGAACAAGGGCTGCCTCTTCGGTCATTAAAGATGTGATATATAATCTCTGTGGCATTTTTTGAGTTTTTTTGCTTAAACAAATTGGGTCTAGTTCATACTATGGTTTATTTCAGAAAGTCCTTTCAACTTGCACTCTCTTGACACCGGCAGCTTTGCACGTGAATCATGGAGGCGTATTCTCCACTTCCATAAGAAATACGTTCCCACATTTTCCCTGGGTCATGCTGATACCCCAGCTTTAATAGAAACACTTAAAAAAGGCTCCTCCTTAAACAAGTAAACAAAGAACAGAAACAGCAGCACAGTCTGACGAGAGGAGGCGGCCGGCCCTGCGGGGCCAGTGCAGCGTGTGTGCTTTCCAACTGGAGTTTCGCTCTCTCGTAATCTAGAAAAATCATACTTTTGTCACATTCACAGAAAAAGGGAGAGGCAATCATCTGACGCTGTTTGGTGGGACCAAGACAGTGCGAGGTGCCACCTTTGATGAAGCAAAGTAGAGAAAACTGTGTAGCCCAGACTCCGGCAGAAAGAAAACGAGCACCTGCAACAGAGCAGGTTCCCTTCCCGTGACCCTCCGTCGGCCTGTGCTGCCCACCCACCGTCCGGCCACAGAGGCCTGTGGAGGGCCCAGGAATAGAATGCATGTAGTTTCGAGAATTTGAACGCACACACACACCACACATACACTGTGTATTTTTTTTTTTTTAAATGTGGCCGAAACGAATGGGAAGTCCAAATGTTGAGAGCAGGATAAAAATGTGAAGAAATTTCATAGCCCTAGAATTTTTAGACTTAGAAGAATTCCAAAGATTCAGATAAATCAACATTATGCTCCTCTTCAATGCAAACTGTTATGGTATAGTTGCTAAAAATCCAAAGAAAACTAAATGTCTCCACCCAATACTCTAAAGAAAATTAAGACTTGGCTTCGGCTATGTGAAAGAAAGCAAAACAAAACAAACAAAAAAAGAAAGAGGAAAAAAAAAAGAGTGGGGGATGCAATGGAACCACTGCAGAGGTGGCACTGGTTGGGTACATTCTTTTTTTATTCTTCTATAATAAGTTTGTCCTATTTCACTCAAGATGGAAGATTTTTAAAAAGTAATAATTTATTATAGCTGACTGTGAAGTACTTGCATTCTGTGTAGTGTAGTTGATGATAAAAAAAAAAGGAAGTTTGGATCATTTGTAACAATCTTTGAGAATTAATAGGAATACAGGCTGAAAGAATAACTGTTTTGGAAGGGCTAAAAAACAGGCATATTCTTGTGCTTATTATAAGAATTCAAATGTAATAAAACTCACCAAATGATTGGGTCTTGAAATAACAAATTTGTATCTTTTCATAAACTCCATTAAAATCCTTACTATTTTTCAAAAGCAGCTAAGAACCCCTTTGCTGCCAAAGAAGAACAAATCATTTTCAGAGACTGTGCTGAAGTTTTCAAATCGGGACTTACCACTAATGGCATCTACACGCTAACGTTTCCTAATTCTACAGAAGAGACAAAGGTAAGATTAGTCTCCCACTGTTAACTCTGGCTCTAAGCAGGTCATTACAGGCAGTGACAAATGACCAAGGAGAGCTCCCACACCGTGATCCTCCCGGCCTCACTCTGTGCAGAGCGACAGTGCCTGAGCAGCCACCTCACGGACAGTGCTGGCCACGGGCTCTAAGTTCAAATGTGGCACATAGATTATTGACATTGCATATTAATTACAGAGAAATCTCTATCTTATCTTCCACAAAAACATATTCTCCTTGCATTTTGCTTGAATAATGCATACTGTCAGTTGTTTTCCTTGAAGAGCCAGACTCATTTCATTTATTTTAAACAAAATATCTTCTAAAAACAGAAGTTTGAATAAACATAGTTTGTCTTTTGATCATTCTTTCAAGCAACAATTTTATTCAATGAACAAAAAAAAGGCTCATTCAGCTCACAACTAAAACAATCACACAGAAGTGATTTCTTTCAGACACCCATGGTACTTTGATATGCAGAAGTGATTTATATATATTTCCCATTTCATCATTAAAATGAGAATAATAAAAAGACATGCATTCTGCAGTAGAGGTTTAATAACAATTTTTACTGCTTGTCAAAGATATCTTTAAATAATATTGGCTTTTTCTTTTTTAAAATTGTATGTGTGAGTAAAGAATACAGTTGACTTGAACAGTTTGGTACTTGCTTCATGCGAGGATGGTAGCAGCTTTACCCATAACATGATGTTGAAGAACAATATCGTCTTCATGTTCCGAAAATAGTTCCAACCTTGTGGACTTGCTGACATGGTCTCAGGGACATGGGGACTCTGTAGTCCACACTGTAAGAACCTCTGGGGCAGGCTGTTCTAACCTCATCTAATGCAGTCTGAAAGACTTAAAACACACCATCAAAGAGAACATGCATTTTCTTCTTAAATACCGGGAGATTACTTGAATGTGCCTGTTCAATTTCTATGTGTAACATGAATGAACAACCAGCACATACCATCAGGAGAAGCAACTACGTAGCTTAATTCAATAACTATTAGTTATGCTGAATTATCAGCACGTCTCCTAAAGTTGCTTTGGGAGACACTGAACTTTAGATGAGAAAAGAAAAAAAAAAAAAAAGAAATCACTTTCCCAGGGAATATCTCAACGTGGCTTCTCTTAGAGGTTTGATGAGGTAGAATGATATTCTATGAGAATCAGTATGAAGTGTTATATACATATTGTATGATTTTATATATTAAATGTCTATAAATACGTTTGTACCTAAATGCAAAAGCAGCTACATATTGAAACAACACAAACTATAGAAAATACACTGGATACTGTATCAAAACAGATATTTTAGAGGCTCCTGGAAGTTTTATCTCTTTGAACTCAGTATTATCCTAAGTATTTAACATGGTATCAAATAAAAACTCTTTTCTTTTCCCTCCTGTACTCTGAAGGAACAAAGAAAAACACTTTAAAAATACAAGCATTAGGGTTTTAAAGACCTGGAATTTGAAACAGTAACATATACCTTGATTATGAATTTAAAAGACAAATATTGTGTTATTCAAGATAATACTTTCCAAAGAAATCTTTCTAATTCACTCACGCTGCGTTAAATCAACCTTGAAAATCAGTTAATGTCCCTAGTGCCCTGGAAGCGGTGCATGGGGGAGGAAAACACCACAAAATAAAACAGCCTGCTGCAGATGAAAAAGCAATTAACAGGCTCTAGACCAAGCCTTTTAATCCCCTTTGCGATCTGGCTTTTATGACAGTTCTTTGCATGCCATTGTCTGTCACCAGATGTTGGCATGGTCTTGTGATAATCTGGTGATAATGGGGACAGGAGTGTCATGTGTGAAAGTTGGATGTCACTGAGGGGCAGCTGCTCAGCTGCAGCCCCTTCACAGCTAAGTAAATGTTTCTCTGCCTTAGTGTGGGGTTCCCACCCCAGTGTACTATGGGGCCCCCGAGGATTGCCTGAAATGTTCTGCAGAAAGACGCAAATATATAGTATTCTGGGATTATATATGAGTCTTGGGTCATGGCTGGAAACATTAGGATTTATACTCCCTTTAAACGCTGCAGTAAAAGTAACTCATTTACACAGCAGGGAACAATAATCTTTCAAAAACCGCAATTTTCTCATCTCTAAAATAAATGGCCTAGATTCTTACCTCTAAATTCCCTTCCAGACTTAAGATTCCATAATTCACAATCTGATCTAGGAGAGATAGTCAGATAGACTTGGGTTTAAATTCTAGCTCTGCAAATTTGTGGCTTTGAGAAAGGCATGTAAGCTTTCTGAGCTCTCAGTTTCCTAATCTGCAGCATGATGAAAATACCCTCAGCCTTGGAGGCTATGACACGACAACACAGGTATGGCACCTAGGACAGGTCTTGGGATAATAAATGGGAGGTGTCATCATTTTGACTGTCTCCAGAGACAGTCTACTAGACAACTTCTCTGCATGACAGGGTACCCAATTTTGCCCTGGATCATCTAATTCAAGAAAAGAATGTTCAATAGATCTTTGGGCTGATCTTTTCCCAAAAGACCTAAATACTGCAACTTCATTTTTTTAAAAATTCATTAGGTTTTTGTACAAGAGAGATACTGCAAGATGGTATTTATCAGACACATGAGAGTATGGTTTTGCTAGTTAGAGACATAATAGTTTCCTTCCCTAATTTTCACAGGACACCTGACTCCTAATATTTATCTCTGTGTTTGCTCTTTAGTCAGTCACTTAACCATGGCCTCAGAGTTGAAGCACAGTATTTAATTCAAGCATTATTTACTGAAAAATATCAAGCTTTACAGCAAGATATCAGGTTTCTGAACCATGCAACAGTGTGCTAATGAAATGTATTAACTGCCCTCAGGTTTGTTGTAATTGGAGTACTGAAGTTTTAGGCAGTATCCGAGGACTTCGGCTTCTCTGATCTTGATATAATCTATTACATTTCAGCATTTTTACTCAATATCTTCTGGCTATGTGGATAACTCTATTTGATCACTGTCTTTCTTTGCAAGTTTCATGGCCCAATTAACCACAATACTCTAGTTTTTATAAATCCGATAAAAAAAATCTGGATGAAGTATTAAGAAAATATTCTAACCTAATCATCATCACTAATGCAAAGAGAATAGTGATATGGCACAAATCCTTTGTCTACTGGCAGTGACTCTTGGACATTTGAGAGTCTTGCCTCTGACTACCATAATAAGATAAACTTGTTCTCTGAGTGAGAGATGGCACACATTTAAATATCAGTAACTTCATAATAGTGATTTTGAAATTGAAGTATCAAATACTCTTGAAACAAGGATAGGCTCACTCAGAACCATACCAGTCCCTTCAATACACTGCTATGCCACTCAGGATACAGGAGAACTGACTTCTATATATACACATGTACCCTCAAACCAACGTAGCTTACTCAGCTGGTTTGCTAAATGGCTTTTTAAAAAGACATATTGACAGAAGTGAGCAGCAATGACCATTTTGTTGACCACAGGCAAACACAAGGCAGTATTATTCATGAACTGATTTCAACTTGGAACTGTGTGGAGGGACTTTTGGCTTACTGACAAAAGGGTCGAGTTTCTCTGTTTTTGGCAGCATGATGTAGTGGAAAAAATATCACACAGTTAGGAGTTAAAGAGACCTTATTCAAATCCTATATACCACTTAATAGCTGAATGATCAAATTAATCTAACCTTCCTAAATCTTTTCCCCTTTCGAAAAATGCAGAACTGTGGTATCACAGCAGAGTTGCTGTGCGATTGCAGATAATACATGCAAAGTATCTGGCATAGTGCTTGGAAGAGAGTGGTGGGTAGCAATGCTAACGATGATAATAACATCGATGAGGAGTGACAATATTAAGAGGTGCCCTCAGCAGATCCGTTTGCTATGTGTGATTAATTTAAAATGGGGAAATAGTTTTCTTAATAAATGTAATTTTATTTAATGGCACATATCTTTCCAAACATGAGGCCCACTGAGGAAGGTAACACAAGCCTCATGACCTGCCTGGAGAGAAGGGAACAACAGAGTAGGCTGCTCCGGGAGCAGTTCCTCTAGCAACTGTCAGGCAGCTGCTTAATTCCTTGGGTCCCTGTTTCCTCATGTATAACATGAAAGAACAGGACGAGGCGCTCTCCTGGCTCTCTTTTAGCTCTCATGCTTAGGATTCTAACTCGTAAATACGGAACAGTTGGCATTTAAACTTGTCTTGTCAAGATCGTCTCCGTTACACTCAAAAAGACCACGGAGAACAACAAAGGAGGAATATTTATAACTGGTTTTGAACCTTAATTTTAATATTTCCTACCTTGTATGCTGTAGGGAAATTATCTTCCTTTCTGGAAAACTCTTTCGTTCTACTATAATCTCATTATTTAAAACTATTTATGTAATCTTATTTTCAAGGGTTTTAAATTTCATAATAGAACTCCAGCTGAGTTGAAATTGAGCATGCATGCTCTTAGCCCAAGAAAGAATTCTGTGTTCTGGACAAAGTTGAAACCCACTGAGCCTGTTTAAGTGTAGAAATAAAGAGTTGGGAAGAGAAATGCCATGGGCAGTGAGCAAAGGAGCAGAGGAGCTTGGAGTCCTGACCTGTGAGGCAGAGCTGCCAGGCCAAGCTTGGGGCATGTACCTCGCATGGTACGCCGGAGCCAAGGCCCTTGCACTCAGGGATGAGCTGAGAAACCTGATTTTTATCACACATGCAACCTAACAGCTCCACAGCATGAGAATGCAATAGGGGTCTTGAAACTCTACAATGAAGGAGTATCTCCTTTACATCACTCTCTGGAGAGCTGACAGGGCTGGCAATTAGTGAAGGGTTTTTAAGGCTGTGAACACGAGTCGACGGTTTTCTACAGGCTGGAGAGGTGGGGTTTGGGACCTGTCTGCCAAGATGTCCCATCCACAATGAACCTCTAAAAAACAGTGATCTCTGGGTCAGCTCTGGGGGTAGGGTCTTTAGTCTGGAACGGAGATGACAAGTCATATTTTTATCAACACTTCATATTATATTACTGCTTATTTTCATCATCATTTCAAATCCACCGTTTTCAATGTATTTAAAACCATCTGTTTCTTAGAAGACCACAAAGATTCACTCTGTGTCTTATCCCAGAGAACCCTATCAGCATGAGTCCTACACTAGGTGTCCACGTTGGCCTTGTTTCTGTTACTCAAGCTGACGGCCTCCCTCACCCACGTTCCGCATTCCCCCTGGCAGGCTTACTGTGACATGGAAACCGGCGGAGGCGGATGGACAGTTATTCAGCGACGTGAAGATGGCAGTGTTGATTTTCAGAGGACTTGGAAAGAATATAAAACGGTATGAATATTCTTTAAACCATGTGAAAAGAAGTCTTTTCCCTCGTGAAAACTAACTTTCAAGATCTGCAGAACCTTAATCACAAATCCAAAACTAACCAATAACGTTTGACTTAGTTTTTTTACTAAAGGGTTCTTCAAACTGGTGTTTTAGTCTCCACGTTAAAGAATGGTTGGTGTCATGTAAACTATATCTCAAAATAAAGGCATGCGAATGCTCGGCCTATTTTTAAAGGCAGGCTCGCATTTTTTTGTAAGCCAGCTGTTTCACACTTTTATAAATTTAGCTGTCCATACTTATATTTCTACAGGTGGTTCCCCAAATAGTTCTAATTATTCTAACGCCAATTTTCTTCTAGGAAAACTTAGTTTCTTAAAACTGACCTCTCTAAGATCTATTTTCCTATATGAAAGACCTCGAATTTTCACAGTATCAGATGTAATTTCTGTTATCTGATAGTTATTCTATGTTAAATTGATGGACTATTGATTTCAAATACGTAAAGAAAATAAATGAAATAACTGAATTTTACAACTTGGATTCCAGGGATTTGGTAACCCTTCAGGAGAATACTGGCTGGGAAATGAGTTTGTTTCACAGCTGACCAATCAGCAACGCTATGTGCTTAAAATACACCTTAAAGACTGGGAAGGGAATGAGGCTTACTCACTGTATGAACATTTCTATCTCTCAAGTGAAGAGCTCAATTATAGGTAAGTAAATTATTGTAATTGAAACAAATCAAAGGATTTCCTGGATGATTTTTCCAGAAAGTGAGAACCACATTGGTTTAAGCAAGATCTAAACTACTCTTAGACTGTCTTGAATGGAAAAACATCTTGTTTCTTAGAGTTATTATTGTCTTTATGTTTCTCTGGTTTTAACATTCTAACTTTGGTTACAACAATATAAAGGAAATTGCATGAGGACAGTAAGCTGTCTGTTGTGTTTGCTGTGTACCTTGAAAGCCTAGCAGATAATGGCCATTCATAACTATTTGGAGAATAAATTAATGTTAAATGCCCCTGTTATAATGTGTCATGTGAATAACACAACAGATGGGTACTCGTGACTATATTGTTTTCTTCCAAAAGGTTTTAAAAACTAATCTTTCTTAAGTTGAAGCTCATTTAGTTGTGTTCACTTCCAAAGTCAGGACTAGTTGTCAAGTTTTTAAATGGCAGGATTAGGTGGATGGTTCGTCAACTCTCTTTTATTGTAAGCACATCCGATTCACAGCACTCTCTTAGTATCTGCCTTGTCTCTACCCATTCCATGGCAATAATCTTGAATAACAGCATGGGCAACCTTGACCAGGAATTTACTCTCTGGCTCTAAAATGCCATCAGAATAGAGACAGAGCAGCAGAGGCACTGGACAATCTACTGTGTAAGACAAGCATGGTAAAGCCACATGCCATTATGCTAGTACATAGTGCACATGGAGGTGCTCTGAAATGCACGTGCCATGGTGAGGGGAGAGAAAAGTGAGACGGTGTGCTGGGCTGCACCAAAGGAATTGGTCTAAAAATGGATAAGTCACCAACATTGCTCTGGGAGTCTAACGAGCACAGACTAGTGGTGTCTGGTGATCCTGGAGTGCACGTTATGAAATACCTACTCTGCGGTCAGAAATTAGCAAAGGAAGTTCAATAGGAACATTGCAGAAAATAGTCATCAGCAGGCCTGGAGTCTCGTCTGAACGAATGCCCAACTCTGACCCTCTGTTCAACAGAAATCCCAAGACCTGAACAGTTTGCAAAGTAAATATGATTTTAAAGTCCCTGAGCAGGGTCCACAGGGGAGGGTCATAATGGGTGACTCAGAGAAGGGGCTGAGAGTCAAGCTGCCTGATCAACCCTTGGAAAACCACACTGTGCCCAGTGTGTCCTGCTTTACGGTGGATGGAAATTCAGGAGCATGTTTGCAAAACAGATAAACGTTGACGTGACTTTTAGAAAGTCAGTGAAGCATATTCCGTCAGTTCTCATTGTAGAAAGAACGGAGCTCCCTTGGAGAAGCAACAACTGAGATGAATGAAAAGATAGGTGTTTGGGCCTCGCAGCAGTTCCAACTTGACTCCAAAGAGATCAAAACTTCAATGAATTCTGAGACACAAGTGGTCGGTCATTGTTTTACCTCCAAGTTAAATATTTTTTCAACTGGCAACAGTTAGGGATCCACAACAGAGGAATTAAAAAAAAAAAAGAAACACAAAAATTAAGGATTATACTGTTTGTATAAGAAGATTTTACAAAATGGGTCATTACCCTTGTATGCTGACATTATAAAAATATTCTAAACCGAGATGGTTCTTAACTGATATTTCTTTTAGAAATGCAATCAATTTTTGGATATGCCATTTAAAAAACAAACACTGGTTTAAAGCTTAGTTTAATTTACTTGGCAATATAAAATGCATATTACATTAAAAATTATTATCCTAATAAAACATGATGCCAATGTGATAGGAGAACTTCGAGGGGACTAAACGTGTTCTTGCAGTGGCGAAGACTTCTCTCTCAAGAAATGTTCCCCAAATGTTGTCAAACTGAAAACTACGTGTTATAAGAAGTAGATAAATGCATTGATAGAATTTGATTCTTTCTCATACACATTCTAGCAGTTTTTTATAAACACTGAGATGTAATTGTTAAATGTTGGCCTTACCTCTTTACTCCACTGTTATATAAAATCAGCTTGTACCAATGTAAAGCAATTCCAAGGACATGGCTATTCTTAACAATCAAGTTTTAAAGAAAGCACTTTAAACCAGTGGGCCACAGAAGGATCTAAGATCAGACAACCTTTACAAATGGAGACTCGTACTAAATACTATTCTCCCTTATTCTGCTTTGAGAACTGCTCTGGTGCAAGGAGGCAGGAGAGTGACCAGGAGGACAGGCAGGCTTGGTGGCTCATCTTGACCCCATCCAGGGCTGATGAGGAGGCTGAGAAGGAGGAGAGTGTTTCAGGATCCCAACCATGGTGAAAACTTACTGTATTAACATTTTGCAGCAGGTATTTAGAGACTGAGCTAGGGCCAGTCTCACTTTTGAAACATTTAAGAAAACACTGAGCTTCAGATGTCCAGTCAATGCCTTATGATGAAATTTCCAGGGCTACTACTATATTAAAAAATTTTTTTAATGTAAGTCATTAACATCAAAGTAACTTAGCACCCACACTTAGGGAACTTCCCTTTCACACGGCCTCACCCCAGAGCTTCACGACTGCTTCCTCAATGAGCAAACGCCCCTGACGGAGTGCGCAAGGGTGGAAACGCAGCACAGGAGTCGCTCCACAGCTTAACAAGGTCTGACCTTGGACAAGTTCACAGCTCTGCACCTTGATGACTTCCCATGTGATGACAGGGATGCTGCCCGTCTCTGGGGGTGTTATGAGCACCCAATGCACACGCCTATGTAAGTGCCTGGCCCAGCCTGGTCAGCAGACAGAACTGAGTAAACCTTTCCTCTCTTCTTTGCACTCTGTGCCCACATGAATTCTTGGAAATTGTAGCACTTCCAAGGTAGTAGTTGGCAAATGTCAGCAGGTTTTCAAAGAGGAGCATCATTTGGGGGCTTAAAGTACAATTCTCCTGCTGCCACTGCAGGATTTTTCTTTGTAGGAGCCTCCCCTGGGTCTTCATGTGCCTGTATCTCCATCAGGATGTGGGGACTTGACGCGCCCAGCCCCAAGGGTCAGACACCGTGAGCCAACACGGTGCCAGGGCACACCCCGTTACGCGAATGCCTGTTCTGATATGTCCTGAACCATCTGCCAAGGGGCTTTTTTGCATCAGTGACTCTTCAGCAAAGTTATGAGAAATACAAAGCCAAAACAAAACATATTTTCTTCTCTCCTCCCCTGTATTCTCCTCACTGGCACACAAATCAGTGATGTTTAATCACTGATGTAAGTGTATTTTTTTCAACACAGAAGGCCCCCAACTTACTATGGTTTGACTTAGGATTCTTCAACTTCATGATGGTGCAAAAGGGATACGTATTCAATAAAAGGCATACTTTGAATTTTAAATTTTGATCTTTTCCTAGGCCAGCCATATGTTGTATGATACTTTCTCATGATGCTGGGCAGCACCAGCAACCTGAGGCTCCCAGTTGGCCACACGACCACGGGGGCAATAACAGATACCCTACGGCGCACTGTGTCGTCAGTGGTTCTGCCCAGCTGTGGGCTGATGAGTGTTCTGAGCAGGTTTAAGATCGGCTGCACTATGTTATGAAGTTTGGTAGGTCAGGTGTATTAAGTGCATTTTCAGCTTACAATATTTTCAACTGACAATGGTTTTATCAGGACATAACTGCATCATAAGTCAAGGAGCATGTTTACTTTAAATGTATGGGCTGTTATTTAGTGTCAAACTTAGTATGATGTTTGTTCCTTTCTGAATGTCTAACAGGCTTATTACACTACCTATATAGACACGAGGCAAAGCAGCCGTAAGGATTTATTTTCTACACCATTTTGTAGACTTCTACCCCAGACTCAATGATCATTCCTTGTTGTTTGCTGCCTTCTCCATCATCCCCTCCCCACCCCATAGTGAAAATGATGATTTTTGAGGTTGTCCAGTCAACTCAGGACTCTCGTTTCAAAATGGATGATGGCTGCAGACCTGGGAAGCGGTCCCCTCATGTTGCATTTCCCTCTCTTCTGTTTATCTGAAAGCAGCAGGAAAATAAATTACAGGGCCGTACGGTCTCTGCTGATGCTTGTGCAAGTGATATGTGTTGAAGGTTTCATGAAAACATCCTTCTTTTCTAAAGGATTTGATGATAAGTTGGTTCCTGTTTATATCAGTGAAAAATATTTTGTTCAGAGTATGCATTTGTACACTAACCAGGACAGAACACGCTTCTGTAGAATGGAATTCTTCATTACAAAAAATTTTCCACTACGGTAAATCAACAACCCAAGCCAATTACATTTTTTTTTCCTTTGCATGCTTACAGGATTCACCTTAAAGGACTTACAGGGACAGCCGGCAAAATAAGCAGCATAAGCCAACCAGGAAATGATTTTAGCACAAAGGATGCCGACAACGACAAATGCATTTGCAAATGTTCACAAATGCTAACAGGAGGTAGGGATGACTTTCTCTCTTCCTATTTGTATTGGCAAGGGACAGTTTCATAGGGTGAAATGCTGGCAATCTGGACTTCAAACTGTGATTGGTAACAATGTCCAAAACTTCATAAATAGGCGTACTAGCTTGATATAGGTCAATTTGTTTTTCACTTTTGTAGACTGTTAAGTTTTCAGTGAGAATGTGATCTGGAGCTAGAACTGTCAGCAGGCCAACTGTGTCTCCTCACGACCTACCACTGGCAAGGACGGGGACATCTGAGATTCAGCAAGCTCTCAAGTGCAGGCCTGATCAGAATTAGATGTCAGAGAGATGGTTTAATTTCTTTTGCTTCACTAAAAAAGTTAAAAATTCAAAATGACAACCAAAATAATGATCTAGATTCATTCCTATAGAAATGTTTCCAATTGATAATTTAATTCTCATGTAGGAAATTTTTAGTTGTCTTTTTTTTTTTTAAAGATCTCATTAATATATAGCAAACACTTACAAACACTAAGAAACTAACTAACCAGCCTGCTTTTTTGGCACATCAAATTAAAATGAATGACTGTCTCCTTTAAATTAAGGCCTTTCATGTTTTCTACCTTTAGTATCAGCTTGCTTTAAAAATAATAAAAACCATATGCAAGACTGTTGTAGCAGTGACTTAATATAGCTAGACTGGTATTCAGAAACATGTAAGAGTTCAGTCATAGGAACCAACTGTTGGAAAAGTTATTCTTCCCATTTTTAAAAGTTTAGAAATTGGCTAATGAGAACCAGTTAGTAGCGACTGAGACAAGAAAAAAGTCTGACAAATGCTGTCAAGTTAGTTCTTGAAAACACAAGATAGGTTTGAGACAGCAACAAAAACTCTGCCAATAGCACAAACTGAATGAAAAGGTAAACAAGAAAATTGGCAAGGTTTACTTTGTAGAGAACATAAACTGTATAAAATCAACGCATTACGCATCCAGGAAAACCAAAGGTAAGACTATGGTCAATATATTTTATAAACACAAGTTACTGCATAAAACAAGGAGAAGATCCAAGTTATAGTGTATTTACACTATAAGAACCACCATTTACAGTCAAAAGGAGGGCTTATTTATGAAAATAAAGTAAAATGAAGTAATTTTCATGTTTTTAAGTTTCATGTCTTTAATACTGAAAGAATTAGGCCCCATTTAAAACATCAATCCTCTGGTTCCTTAGATAACAGAATTATGATTTGGTAACACAGGTCTTCTTTTTTAGCCATAATGATGTCATCAAGTGAAAGTGATTATATTGGCCTTCCAAAAAGCTGCTGTCTCCCTTATCCTACCACAATAATCCTTTTCAAAGCTGGAAAAGGGGAAGGGGCTGGTGGAGAGACCACATACACCTACTGCTGTTTCCCGCCTGCCATCCCCACACTTGGGACGCAGCTCTCTCTGTGAGAGGGCGGTGGTTTTCAGACCACCAGTGTGTGGTGAGCTACTCAAGAGAGCAGGAGAACTGCATTAATAACCAAGGAAACAATATATTTATTTGCTCAAATCAAGATTGAGGGGCTGAGAATGGAACTGGAAAAGAGACTGGGGAGGAGAAAAGCAGCCAAGAGAGAAAGTAGTGTGGTCTTGACTGTGAGGAGGTCAGACTCCAGCCAGCGTGTGGACCGGGAATGAACCCGCCCAGGGAGCAGCTAGATTGTGCATGGACAGCAAGTTCTACAGTTAAGGACAGCAAGCTCCAGAAGGAACTGACCTATGAATCTGTAATATTCCTGAATATGTGAAGGATTCTGATAATTCACACAAACTTCTTATCAAACCTACATTAATCTGAATCAACTCATCAACTGTTACTGCCAGTAACAGAATTTAGGCACCTGGATGAAATAACTGGTGCTCATAAACCAACGTGTAAACATCACGTATATAAATTCTTTTGCATTAGATTTTTTATTTAAGAAATAAAGCATTACAAGTAAGGCTAAAGCAGCCCTACCAATGCCATTCCCTACCTATCGCTTGGGTAGGCTGGAGTCAAGTTTCATTCACTTTATTTTAACATTTAATATAAGTGGTATCATACTGTATGTGTCCCTTTAACACAGTGTTTTTGAGATTTATTCAGATTTATACATGTAAATCAAGGTTACAGTGGTCTCTCTTTATCTCTGGGGGATACATTCCAAGACCCCCAGTGAATGCCTGAAATTGCTAATAATATTGAACCTTATATAGACTATGTTTTTTTCTATACATACCTATGATAAAGTTTAATTTATAAATTAGGCACAGTAAGAGATTAACAATAACTAAGAATAAAACTGAACAATTATAACAATATACTGTTCACAATTTCACAGACAGAAGAGTCATTCTTACGTAGATTTTAGCACCCTCAGCATAATTTTTTTTTTTTTACTTATTAAGTCTAGAACTTTCACCTTTCTGCTTTAAGGAAGCACTTTGCAGCTTTTCTTTGGCATATCAGAATCAGCATCACTTCTCTTGCGCTGTGGGGCCATCATTAAGTCAAATTAGGGTGACCGAACACAAACACTGCAAGATTGCGACAGCCAATTGAATAACCAAGAAGCTACCACATGACTCATGGAGGGTGGCACAGACAGCTGGGTATGCCGGACAAAGGGATGATTCACATCCTGGGCAGGATGGAGTGGGTGGTGGGAGATTTCATCACGCTACTCAGAATGGCATGCAATGTAAAATTTATTAATTGTTTATTTCTGGAATTTTCTGTGTAATATTTTTGGACCACAGTTGGCTGCAGGTATCTGAAACTGCAGATAAGGGAGGACTACTGTATTCCTTTCTCTCAAAATCCGTGGCACCTGGCACGCTCCTGTTTTTTAGCCAAGCCCAGGGATCAAGGTGTAGATGAGGTCCACTCCCACACCCGGCTGTGCTGGGCACCCCTCCTGTCCCTACCTCTAGCTTAGTGAGCACATCATTTTAGCTGTAAATTCCCCTTTTATCTCTGGAACTTTGGGATTTCTTTTCTCTTTAGCTCCACTGACTACCTAACATTTTGAGTCCTACTTCAACCAAAAAACCTTTTTATAGTAGAGGGAAGGGAGCCTGCATGAGTCCAGCCCACCATGTTGCTGGACTGAAAAGTAATCCCGGCCCAAAGAGAGTCATGGACAGTTACTCAGATGTTTACCCTCCATGCTGTAAGTACGTAAGTGCTGCGTGCTCACCAAATCAGGACTGCGGAGGATCCCTGCCTACGGATGCTGGGCCTTTCCACGAAGCACAAGAGAAAAGGAGTAATAAAGCTTATAAAAACATTTGCCATAGTAGAACTATGAATTCACTGTTGTAAACATGCATATGCCTATTTTAAATGCACGGAATGTGATTACTAGCTAGGCTGAGTACTTCTACCTTCATGGTGAGAGAGTTGGCATTACCTAGTTCCTAATTGCTTCTGTTTCACTTTTACAGGCTGGTGGTTTGATGCATGTGGCCCTTCCAACCTGAACGGAATGTACTACCCACAAAGGCAGAACACAAATAAGTTCAACGGTATTAAGTGGTACTACTGGAAAGGGTCAGGCTACTCGCTCAAGGCCACAACCATGATGATCCGACCAGCAGATTTCTGATGCCCGTGTGCACCTGACGGAGATGGTATCACACTGTGTTCAAAGACTTAATCCCAAAGCACTGAAAGACACGGCTGCACACTGTTCCTCCTCCACCGCAGAGGGCGTGCTCTTGAGTGCTGATGGGACCCACTTGCTCCAGATCAGAGCCCTGTAAGCTCCATCACCTAAACCTGCATCACATAACGAACCAAAGCGAAACCCAAAACACCTGGTGTTGTGATCTGGTGGAACACCTATGCAAGGATGAATCCAAGCCTGAGAATCAGACTGACAATTTACAGACGCTGCTGTCACAACCAAGAATGTTATGTGCGAGTTTATCAGTAAATAACTGGAAAACAGAACACTTATGTTATATAGCACAGATAATCTTGGAACTGCATTCCTTTAAGCACTGTTTATAGATCGTGTAAATATCCATATGTCCTGAATTCAGCATCACCATCACAGTTAAAAAAAGAAATTCTCTAAGCCATGATATATTTCATATAGTCAGGGATCTTCTGAGAAGTGGTTATTAGCAGTTTAATATTTGGAAAAACAGTTAGTGCATTTTTACTCCTCTTAGGGGCTTTAAATTTTCTTTTTGAAAACAGCATATTTACATATATGTTGACAGCTTAGTTTTAAGTTAATGCTCAAATACATAGTTCAAGTTTATATGGTGGAAACTTCCAGGATCTCTGAAATTATCTATAAAAATATGTGCCATTTTAGTTTATGTAAAGATTGTACTATTTTTCTGCTCAGCTGTTAAATATGAAGGTATTTTTAGTAATTAAATATAACTTATTAGGTGAAATGACTATGTTTAACTTTTGTGATAATATTTACAATTTTGTAATTTGGTTCTGAAATAACTGTGCTTCATGACAAGGAAGTTTGATTTTTAATAATGAAGAAACTTATACATTTAATTCCATGACAAAGAGACTATCTTCTCACTATTCTAAAACAGGGGTCTATTTTCTCTTCTAGTAAGATATATTTTTAGAGAACTAGGCTGCAATTTAATTTGTGGTGAGAAGAACCTTTGATTTAAGACATTTTCAGAGCTATACTTCTCAAGATTCACCCTTACATTTATTTAAGGAAAAAAATATTTTGCACTAGTAAGTTTTTTTTAATGTCCATCAGCAAACTGAAAAGGAAAAGCAACAGCCTTTTGGAGTGCAGAAACAAAATCTGATGTTCGTAGTATGTTCAAATGTTTACAAAAAATTTTGAGAACACAGCTTTATGATCAGGATTGAAAAACCTTAAACTCCTAGAGTTTCAACTTCTTTTGAAGTTTTCATAGTACAATTAATATCAATGAAAATTTGTGTAATGCTTTACAATTTAGAAGCAATTTATCATGTGTTCCTTTTTGAGGCATGTGCTAGGAAGTTTAGAGTCAAATCTGCAATCAGCTTTTACTACATGTCTGTCTTCACCTTCTACTGTTCTACCATTGTTTTTTCTTTACTCTATTTTTTACATCTAATTTATTTTACCCCGCATTGCCCCCACATGCCCAAACATAGTTTTAGAACACTTACCTGTTGCTACATGTTTTGAGTCAATTATGGACTCTGGAGAAGTCGAGGCACTTTGTTTTATTTCCACCATGGTGCACTTTTGCAACAACTTATTTAACTGAGTAAAGAACCTCTCTCTCTTAGAACTATTTCTAGTTTACATTTAAGAAGGCTTTATAAATTCAACAGAGGTATCATGGCTTTATATCAACTTAAAAAACATCTGAGAATAAGAAAATTTCACAGCATCAAAAGGCAGTGAGTTTCCATGGTATCTCAATGACCACAATGACAGATACTAAGGTAAGGAAATGATAATATAAAAAAATTTGGCAACAACATACTTAACTTATATCAATTCCTCATATAGGCAGGTAAAATGAATTTCAAAAGCAAACGTCATGTTATTCGAAGTTATATATAATCTTTTATGACAGAGAATAGGGGAATTTGTGTTTTTACTTTCCACTTCAATTCCTTACACAGTAATTCTAACAGTCTTACTGAGCAGAACTTTTTCTCTCCTTAAAAAAACATTTATAAAGTTGAAAGGAAATCAAAACAGTAATCTTAAAAATGAAAACAAAAACAATCCAACAACCTAGATAACTACAGTGGTAAGAGAGCAGAGTTCAACTTCTTGTTATGTTATAGTCATATGGCCCACTCAAACAACTAAATAACAACAAGACTGGTTACAGATAAAAACCACCATTTATCTTTCAGATATTAATCCTTTGAAAGAATAAACTGTCACAAACCAGTTAACATTTCTGAAAATGAAAGCCAATTTCTGCACAATCTTGCTTTCAACTAAACCTTAAATTACTCACTTAATTATTACTCAATCTTTAAAAAGTTAGAATCTGGAAATTTTACATTCAGCATTTTGAAATACTTAAAAGTCAGTAAAGTTGAAGTGGAGTTTAGGAAAAACATCAAACTATAAAGACATGACAATGCTAGCAAGCCACAATTTTTATACCTATCAATTCTATCTCTATTAACAACACAAGCATTAAGCAACATATATGATACTACTGCCCCAAGAATCTAGTCATTTTTCATTTTTGTTTTTCTCAATTCTGAGGTCTTTCATAATAAAAATTTCTTGGGACTGCATTCCTTGCCACATTTTGCATAATGTTCTCATGTTCTCACATTTGTTCTCACAAATAGATAAAAGGTATTAAGTCCTGTGAATGTCTTTTTAGTTATGCTCTTGACTTGAGAAAAACGAGTTTATCCCTATGCTTATAGTAATTTCGAGAATACTAAATACTAAATTTCATTTACTATCATAAAAAAATATCTGACTTACAGCAGCTGCAGGGAAGTAGGTAGAAAGTTCAAATGGCTCCTCAGAAATCCAGTGACCTGATTCCAAAGACCATAGTACCTACAAGTGATACAACAAGCAGAACATTTATCATAAGTTTATTAGGCTTAGTGGGCAACAAACTAAGAGTCACTTCAAAGACACAACAAAAACAAAGCAAAATAAACAAAAAAATTCAGCAGTGACAGACTCCATAGATCCGAAACAGATGTGTTCTCAAATACAAAGTGCTTTCAGAATCTTCACGTTGCATAAATGCTATGAATATTAATAAACACTTGGTTAAGAAAAAGTCTCACAATGACTAGAAATCTAATATTTAAACATTACCTTTTGCTTGATAGTTGATAAGAAAAATAAAAAAATTAAAAAATAAACATCATCTCGTTTTTAAACATATGAAATAACTTTATATATATATTTTATTTCCAAGTTTCTAATTTATGAAGTCATTTATAAGCAGCAGTACTTCATAAATATTCCAGAGTTTTGTTAATTTAAAAAATAAATTAGGAGAAGATAGATCACATACCTAAATTCGAAAGCAATCCTTTTGACTTATGACTTTGTTTCTGGCATTGTCTAATATTTTTAGGGGGATAACACATTTGAAAATCCTTCCCAGACTTTGGAAGAGTAAAATATCTCATAAACAAGCTTTCATCATCATCATCATCATCATCATCATCATCATCATTTATTATTTGAATCCCCAAATTTTTAAATAATCAAAACAATGTTTTCCTTTTTAATTTGACAATGTCTGAGATTCTGTGGCCATCTCTACTCCACAATCAAACTTCCTGAAAACCTGTATGTTTCTATGCACTGGCAGAATTTTTCAGCTAAAATAATAAAACTGAATCACATATCTTTTGTTTTTTATCTGCAATTTCATTTTTTATATTCAGTGAATCCATTCTTTTTTTCTAGAATTGCTACCTAAAGCTTAAGCTCTTTTTGCTGAATGACCATGAAGGAGGCCTACATCTTCCCTTTTAGTGGTTTCTAAGGTTCAGCACCATCACTCTTAAATAGTTCCTTTCTTATGTGTTAAAGCTAGCACTTATCCAACATCAGACAGCAATATTTTTTCTAAGAAAAAATGAGCATGATAGTGTAATAAATAAAGACAAGAACAGCATATAGAATCTGAACAGTAATTTGCAGCACTGGCCTGGTTCTTACTTTAAACACATGCATTTACTTATTTGATGACTGTTTCTCTCTACTCACTATCCATTCACAACCCATGAGCAATGTATTGAGAGCCCACCATGACCACGAATGCAAGCTGGGTCCTGTAACCACAACCCCAAACCTAGAGAAGCCCACCCTCCAGTGGGAGGCATGAACGACGTTGTCTTTCCAACAGTGCTAGGGGAAGCTGCAGGAGGACACAAAACTCCACCTGGGAGAATCAGGAAAAGGTCCCAGATGAGCTGACATTTCAAGGTGGGTCTTAAATGTTCTTAAAAGTTCTTAAAAGTAAAAGTTCTTCAGGCAAAGAGACAGACATTGGGAAGGGGAGAGGGTTTGTTTTTTTGTTTGTTTGTTTATTTTTCTTTTTTGGCTACAGTAGAGGGTGCTTTGGAAAAAGTAGTACGAAACCAGGGTTGGCTGGGTCCAGATGGTGAGGTATAGGAACACACCTTGTTTCTATCTCAGTGGGGTGGGTGGCATTGGCACGTTGTGAGAGAGCTGAGCGTGACAGTCAGAAGACAAGCCAGGTAAGACAGGAGAAGCAGCTCTGAGGATGCTGGGCCCAGGACGGTAAAGCGGGAGTGAAGTGTGACGTGGGAAAATCTGCCTCCGTTTAGAGAGAGAGAAAATAGCAAGTTGTGTTCTCAGGAACCCTGTTCAGTATAACTATTTAATCTTCAATTAGATCTTCATGTATAGGATCATTCTGTCATTGAAGTCTCTTTGTTTTCCCCTAGTTTTTTATTGCCTAAACAACATCACTGCCCCTGCCAAAAGACTTATCTTAATAAGTTCAATAAAAGAAGGTATTAGAAAATTGGTAACTCTACACCGAAATCATGTTTCTATCTGGCTCTTTATGGGTAGTTAAAAACATTTAGGCAAAGTATTTACTTTTATCAGCCTATGCATGGTATTATTTACAGAGATATACTATCAATATGTGATTCCCTACACACTCAGATAATTAGCCCAGGAAATAAAATGTAAAAAGTTTCAAAACCAGGTTCATCTCAGACACGAGGCAATGTAAAAGAATAGTACAGTGAGAAACACAGTGTAACAGTGAGAGAAGACAAGGAAGCAGTGTTAAAAATGTGTGTGGCATTTGAGTTCAAATATAATCCACTTTAAAATGTTAACTGAAATGAAAAAACCTCATGGAGAAAATTTATGATCTCTGAATTTGTCCCTTTCTAAATGTTAAGAAAATAAAACCATAAGGCAGCTAAAGTAGAGTTTTGGTAAGTAAATTGACAAATGTATTTATATAGGCATCCCAGAAATTAATATTGTACAGATATAGCAGAAAATACTAATTGTACTAAAATCATCAAATCAGAAATGTAGTGTAAACATTTTGCTTTCATATTTTCATTAGCTAAACTTATCTTTACCTTAGTAGAATGTTCAAAATAGGGAAAATCTGTTTTGAAAGATCACAAGTAGGCAGTAAGTGAACTTAAAAGATTGGCCCAACATATTTCTCATAAGGAGGACAGAATTATTTCAGCATCCACTGCAACAGAGAGTCAGCATCAGTATGTAACAGATACACAATGAAGATGGTATTTGTGGCATTTTAAAATTATTATTCATAAAATCCAAACCTGGTTGATGAATTTAAATATGAACCATTTTCTAGCTTTATTATTAGATTAATACCTATTGAAAAGACAACTTGCCATAATGTAGGACTGACTATGCAGTTAATTTCATACCAGGCAAAATACAAACAGTCTTTCCTCATTTAATATACATCTAATCATTCAACTTGGACAATGTGAGGCCAGTGTAGCTACAGTGAACCCAAATCCAAAAATGGTACTGTTATTAAAAGCTAGTGACATCAAACACAATAAAGAAAATGAGGTCAACTTAGTGTTAAACAGTAAAATGAGCATACATTTATTTCCATTATCTCTCAATACTCAACTAAAACAATGGATTTAAAAGGAAGGGGAAAAGAGTCCATAGTAGAAAACATATGATGCTATCTTGGAAGTTGCAAAGCAGATGGATAAATAGTAACCAACTATTTAATAGACAGTTTTATTTCTTCCTTTCCAATTTGTATGAATATTTTATTTCTTTCCTTATTGCACTGGATAGGACTTCCAGTACAATGCAGGAGAGGAACAGTGAGAACACTAAATTTCTTGAACTACTTTGAGAGGCAATAATTTGGCAATAATTTGGTTTGTTACAGTAATAGGATATCATAAAAACCCAAAGTGTTCTTGTCTTCAAATTAATGTATCTATGAAAAGCACAAGTGTTTTTCTTTAAAGACCTTATATTTTTAGATCAGTTTGAGGTTCACAGCAACATTAAGAAGCAAGTATAGAGATTTCCCATAGACATACTGCTCCTACACATGCATAGTGCCCCCTTTATCAACACCCCCCATCAGACTAGTACGTTTGTTATAACTGGTGAACCTGTATCGACACATTAGTATCACCCAAAGTCTGTAGTTTACATTATAGTTTTTTGTAAGTAGGAAAAGGCATATACTATTACATAGTATTGGTGCTAGCTAGTGGTCATGGTGACTTCCTTAGCTGTTTCAACTTCCTATTTCTCAAAGAATACTTAGAAAATTCTGAGTAATCGAAATGATTACTCAGCTCAAAATCAGTAAATGGCACTATATCAACCAAGACCAATAAAGTTCATTTCTCTTCATTCATTCATCTGACTTCTTTATTTTTCTAAACTAAGAAATTTTCTTCAGCTAAGAAAAAATTAATTTATTCATAAAGTATTTCATAAGCAAAAACACTAAATAAGGTACCCTTAATTTTTGACTTCTCAAAAAAAAAAAAAATTCAAAGAGGGAAAACAGGCTGGGCACAGTGGCTCACACCTATAATCCCAGTGCTTTGAGAGGCTGGGACCAGGAGTTCAAGGACATAGTGAGCTATGACTGGGTGACATAGTGAGACTTTGTCTCTAAATCAATCAGCCAACCTGGGAACCTGCAGCAGGTGAAGCAGGTTGAGACCCAGACCTACTGAATCAGGATCTGCATTTTAATAAGATTCCTCCGGCCGATGCACATGTTATTAAGGATTAATAAACATTGCTCTGGGTGTCTCATAAAGTGGCAGAAATCTAAAAAATTAACACAACTTATTTAACCAAGACAGAGAAGATAAGCAATCAAATGCTAAAAATAAGAAGTTAAGAACTCTTTTCCCTCTTTAAAAGATACTAATTGATAGAAGGCTAAGTACCAGGTGGTGAGAGGAAAAACAAGCTGTACATTGATACGCGCCAGATTATTCTTACAAGGAAGCTCAGCTCTACTGAATACAGGTACTTAAGTTAGATTTATTCTGCTTGTATTTTTGCCCAATCTTTTCCAGTTTCCAGAAGTGAAAATGGGTTATTCTTAGAAGTTAAGACTTAAATGCTCAGTGAGATCCACTTTTTAAATATTGCTCAGCAATGACCAGGGTAATCCTGGATTTCACCACTGTACTTAAATGTGAAGCCCAGACATCTTTATAAATAACACAAGCATGTACTTTTCTTATCAAAATGAAAACAAAGCAATAAATATAACAAATTCCAATGTAACTAAAATAAATAACAGAAACATCACTTCGTTGTATGAAAACAAAACAGAAATTATTATTACCAATACAGACAATAAACCAAATATTATGCCTACTAAGTAATCACTGTTTTTTTTTCTTTTTTCCGTGAATGTGAATCATAAAGATTTTTTTTCTTAAATGAACATCAGGTCATCTTGTTATACATTAATAAATTTTAACAAGACATACATTAACTACATGGATAATTTGTAATTTAGAATGATGTATAATGTTTTTATATGAAATTTTTAATCCATCAGGGGCAAGAAGAAATTCTGAGGTTTTTAAAAGAAATTACACGTCATCCATCTACTCTTTTACTCATTCAACAAATAAGCACCAACCGAGTTCCATGTCCAATCCTACGTCCTGGGGCCACATAAGCAAAGACAGGTGCGATCTCTGCCCTCAAAGGGCAGGCAATTGCTAAGTAACCAATGTCCTCTAAAGAGGTTCTGCTTTCATCTTTGAAATATTCTCCCTTGTGCAAAGGAGGGTATGGCTGTCTCTAAATTAAATAGTTTACAACGTAACAATTGAAATAAATGTTCTACTGTAATAAAGTGTACATAAAATATTAGAAATACATAAAAATAACAATAAATATCTGTGTACTATTCTTTCTTGTTTTGTTGCTATCCACCAAAACCAAAGTCCAAAAGAACTGCATAACGTTCAGTGGAGACACGTCTGTCTGCTAATGTAAGGGCACTACCCACATCTGGTGCGTAATGTGGCAAATCACCGGCAGTCTGCAGAGGAAGGGCAAGACCATAGTAAGGGCTAAAACACTTCCCTCTGCTGTAGCCTCACTAGAGCCAACAACCAGCAGTGATACAATGACATTTACGTGCCAATGCTAAAGTGTGTGGGTCTGTACTACCGGAGAACCATTGATGCTTGATAAATTATTAGGTTATGCAGAACTTTAATATTCAGGCAGAGAAACTGTCTTTCAAAGGAACAACAGTTGATTAAAAAGAACTAAGAAACAGACCTACTGTGAACCTACAGCAAGCTATTATTTCACAGTTGACACAATTGCTTTGAATTATTAATATATATTTCTCAATCTCTGGTAAAGGAAAGCCTAAAGCTTTTCTGTAAAATGAATTTTATAGGAAATTTATTGTGTGTATCATACATAAAAATCATCAGATAGCAAAATGTATGACGTTGCCAATTAGTTTGGAAAAAGTGCAACAGTTTTCTAAAATCTAGCATTTCTTACATCAGCTCTCTTCAAAAGTTAAGTTGTCACTAAAGCCTAATTCACAGAGGATATTTACACAGAGAATTCAAGTATGATGTTCTTTGGCAATCTCTTTTAACTCAGGATAGAATCTATAAACCTTAAAAGAATATATAGTTAACAATGTCCCCAAAGTCACTGATGGATAGTTAACTGATACCTAAATGATGGATACTTAAAGACAATTTTTGAGAAGTTACAGAGGGATCAAATCATGGTTGAATTTTCTGATGAGTACCAACAGTTAAGATACTCCGTGCTATTATTTAAAGCAAGACCTGCTTGATTGAAATGTCAGCAAGAGAAGTGAGAATTCAGAGACCTGATAGAAAGCTGCAAAGGTTAGGCAAAGACGCACCTTTAGGTGTAGCTAAAGTGAGTTTTGACCCAGGCTACGATTCAGCATGGACTAAGAGGAGGTCCTACAGTTCTCAATCTGGAGGCAATGAAGGGACAACTGAGATCTGAAGAAGTTACAATCTGGCGTTACCACTCAGTTGCCCCAAGTTAAAAGAAAACTAAAAAACAGTGGGACCCCTAAAGGCCATGATTTTGAAAAGGATGGGCAGCAACTAGTACCCACTGGACGTGTTGATTCTCAGCCATATCCATTCACACTATTTGCCAAATGCAGCAACTTTTGTTTTAATATGGGTAACCTTAATCTGGGTTTTTTGGATTTTTTTTTCTTGTTAACTAGCCAACAGATTTGGGGGCTTCCCATGACCACTCCCAATTCATCATAATACGACCCAGTCATCAGGCACCAGGGACGTTGTGTTTCAGCAGCTACATCAGAAGGCGAGAGCCACACCTGACACTGCCCCATCAGCTGCCAACCACCATCTCTGCTCTGGCTGCAGCAATGCATCAGCCCCACGCTTGCTGCATCCGGGGTTTCATGTCCCGCTAACTCTTCAACCCTCTTAGTCCTTTGATTAAGTGTGCTTTTTTCAAGGTCTCTGCCAACATTCATCTGGTCAAATCCAACAGCCACTTCTCTGTCTCCCCCCTAATTCACCTTCCAGCAGCGTTCAGCAGAGCGGAGCATCCCTCCTTCCTGAAGCAGTTCCTCTCCTGATGTCATGCCACGGTCTCCTGGTATTTCACCCATGTCACTAACTGACCCTTCCTGGTTCCCCCTGCATGCTCCTCTTCCTTCTCCCCGACTTCTAAATGCTGGCACAGCCCAGTGCTTAAGGCTAAACTCACTTCTTTTCTCATTCTATACCCACTTCCTACATGCCATGGCTATATTGAATATTTATAATCCTAATCTTTCCCCCGAAACACATACAAATATATAATGTGATCTGTGATATCTCTACTTGAATGTCTAATAGGAATCTCAAACTCAATATGCCTAAATCAGAATTTTTTTTTTTTTTTTTTTTTGAGACAGAGTCTCTCTCGGTTGCCTGGGCTAGAGTGAGTGCCGTGGCATCAGCCTAGCTCACAGCAACCTCAAACTCCTGGGCTTAAGCCATCCTACTGCCTCAACCTCGTGAGTAGCTGGGACTACAGGCATGCACCACCACACCCGGCTAATTTTTTTTTCTATATATACTTTTTTAGTTGGCCAGATAATTTCTTTCTATTTTTAGTAGAGACGGAGTCTCGCTCTTGCTTAGGCTGGTCTTGAACTCCTGATCTCGAGCGATCCACCTGCCTCGGCCTCCCAGAGTGTTAGGATTATAGGCATGAGCCACTGTGCCCGGCCCAGAATTTTTTATTGTACTCCAAACCCTGCACACATTTTTCTCCCCCAGAATTCCTTATCTCAGTAAATGGCACCACTATCTACCTTCAGTTGCTCCAGTAAAAAATTTAGATGGGAGACATCTTGGCTTCTCTATTCCCACAGACCTCACGCTATAAAATCCTGTTAAATCTTCTTAAGAAGATTCCAAACCTGTTCTCACCTCCTCGCCTGTAGAACGCTGCTCTAGTCATGACCACAATAGTTTCTCACCTCAAGGACCCTAGCTGCCTCCTGCTGGTCACTCTGCTCCACTTGTGCCCCCCTGCAATTCATTTTTTTTTTTTTTACAATTGCTTTTTCTATTCATTTTCTTTTTTAATTTCAGGATATTATGAGGGTACAAACATTTTGGTTACATTTTATGCCTTTGCCTCACCCAAGTGAGGATTAGAGGCATGCCCTTCCCCTCTACAATGCTCACCATGTCCATTAATTGTGAGTTTACCATCCCCCCACCCAATTCCCTCATCCCTGGAAAATATTACTACCATATGAGCACCAGAGTGTTGATCAGTCAGTGCCAATTTGATGGTGAGTACATGTGGATCCTATTCTTCCAATCTTGTGATACCTCACTTCGGATAATGGGCTCACGCTCTCTATCCCGGAAAATATAAGAAGTGCTAGATCATTGTCGTTTCTTATTATTGAGTAGTATTCCATTGTATACATATACCAAATTTTAATAATCCACTCATGAATTGATGGGCACTTGGGTTGTTTCCACATCCTTGCAATAGTGAATTGTGCTGCCGCAATCCATTCTTTACAGAAAGGCCAGGGAGACAAATGTAGCCACTCTCTAGTTAAAATACTGCAGTGGGTGGCTTCCACATTCCTGGTCATGACCTGCACGCCACACTGGGTCCCCAAAGGCTTCTCCAAATGCCTGCCCTTCTCACTCTGAGAGCCTCAGGTATTTCTCTTCCTTGCAAAGTTGCAGTATTAGGACCTGTGCACTGGCTTTTCTGTGCCAGGTGTATTAAGTAGATTCTGCCTAGCACCTTTACAAAATTAAAAAATATTAATGTAAAGATATGAAAATGATGATTGAACTTCATTTCCAACAAAGTACATAGTTGCATTCCAGGGTGACTTCACAGTCTTCTCACTCTAAAAAAATCACTTTGACCCCTCCAAACTCCACCATTTGTAGTTCCTAGGTGGCACTCGGAGTCCCATCCACACATCTGTTCAAATGTCCCCCTGGAGGGCAACTCCAAAGCCTTCAATTTTCCCAATGAATCACTCATATCTGTCCTCAAACATGAGATTATGTCACTGGGAAAGCGAACACCTTCAATGAGGGAAAAGTACACCCCGGGGTCTTGCCAGGATGAACAAAAGAGTGCAGGGGGAGGGGAGGACCCAGGCAGAGCCACCAGCTTCCCTGGGCCTCCTGGCTGTTCTCGGCAGCCCGTGCGAGCTTCCCAGAGAAGGAGACTGGGCCTTGTGCAGTGACCACCTCAAGTGAAAGGAGCTCTACAGGCTACATGTCTGTCCAAAACCAGAATCTATTATTCTAATGAAAATTTATAAATTAGGAGTACTTTGAGACAACTGTTCATAGTCACTGCCTTGGGACAATGCCTTGACAGACACTGTTTCAAAGATCCACATTCAATCAGATGAGCCATTTGTCTTACGTCTCCAACACTAACCTTTAATGTTTATTACCGCGTAGCATCCTTCTCTACCGCAAACCTGTTCTGTGAGGATCCAGCGAGACATTGGAGGTGAAAATGCTCTGTAAAGCAGCCAGTCCTTTACCAAGGTACGGTCTGCGGCAGGATAAAAGAACTTTGAAATGAAGCCTGTAAAGTTCGGAGACCTTAGCCTGAGGTCCGAGTCAGCTTGGTAACCCCAGTGCTCGCTCGTGGTCGTGGCTGACAAACGTCTCCAGGAAAGAACTGAAGGAAATGCTCAGAAAATCCGGTGGCAATACGACACACCAAGTACAACCTGCTGGAATTCATTCCTTGAATGAGTTAAGAAGTTAATCTGACAACTTAAGGCAAAAAAAAGAGACTAGTTTTCAAGATGATCCCTTTTGAATAGTCGTGAGAAGGCAGGGTGATGATTCCAGCTCTGGTTCTATCATACCACAGGTTATAGTTTTAGGAGAATGACTTAGTGTTCTGCAACAAAGAGTGAGAGGCCTGGACTGTGTGAACGAGGCATCTTATTTTAATTCTTACGATTGATTGATACTGTGCTCATTGCCAATAACATATGTCTTACCTCACTCACTGCTTATTGAACTCAGTGAGAGAAAACCCAAACTGGATCACATTATGTCAAGAAAATTGACTCATTCTGACATCATTTCTGATTAATGAAACACTAAATTATTTGTTAATAGTTAACAGCCTGACATCTTGCTGTAAAACTGATTTAGCTTTAAGCCCTACATCTGCATTGATGACTGAGTTAGCTTTAAAACCCTGTTATCAAGCCTTATTCATAAGTTGTTCAGAAGCAACATTTTTTAAAACCTGAATATAGGCTGAATTATTCCCCAATACTCCATGTCTTTGAGAGGGGATAGAGGGATATGGGATGGTACCTGGAAAAGGAAGACTGGGTCACAGGACACCCCACTTGTCCTAGCGACCACATAAGGGCTGGAAGGCGGAGCAGAACTGTGGATAAATCACGGGGGTATAAGAAATGCCAAATGAGTGAGAGTGAGAAAAAGACGCTCTACAGATTCAAACAATGCTGTGCTTGAACAACACACGACAAAACAACTCAAATCTACTGGGACGCTCTGGTCAAATCCATTTTTTTATTTTTCTGTTGTGTTACTTCCTGTCTCCCATGAATAGGAAATTGAGCGACTCTTGACATGGTTTTCTATTTCTATGTCTGTGCCAGACAATTCAGTCATGAAGCAGGAAGAACACAAATTATTCTCTTTCCTGAAAACAGTGGAGTTAATGCTGGAAGGATGAACTGATGTAAACAGGTAGAAATTGCCAACAAACTTCTCAAAAAAAAAAAAAAGATTAAGTAAAAATTCAAACTGAATTTCGTTATAAAATCACCACCATTTTTCCAATAGGAATATCTGGGCCACACAGAACCATCTAATTTTGAAGGACTGCTACAACTCTCCTTTAGAAGAAATTTCCAGAGAATACCACACAAACTCTGATATAAAAACATTCTCAGTAATGTTTTTCTTGGAGGGAAGTTTATACTGCTAGCCAAAGGGAATATTTTAAGAATCCCCCAATTGCATTGGAGACAGGGTTAGAAGGGGAAGGACGAGAGAGAGAGAGAGAGAGAGAGAGAGAGAGAGAGAGAGAGAGAGAGAGACTCTGATTCCTTTTATACAAGTCAATATGATCCTTCAAGAATACACTATGCACACTTCAAATCTTGACCCTAAAAGAAATAACAACCTGGGAAGTTCGTATCTAAAGTTATATACAAGTTGCAGTTGAACATTAAATTGGGTAGTAAGCTAGAGAAATTATGTGGAGTGGCTTTATTAATGGTGGTGCCAACTATCCTCTCTCAAAGAAATTTGTTATGTTTGTATCAATTAATTTTGTTAAAAAATGAAAGTAGGAAGGCCATGCAAGAAGTAGCAGTTATCTTTGTCTTATTGAAAGATAAACAGAGAGAGAGAGATTCAGCTTGTTTCTAAACTCTTTTTTGAGGGTACAAGTCAGCAGCAACCTGTTACCATCAATGCATACACCATGCCAGCTGGAGGGAACATCTGACAGCCGTCACAATTATGTTCATAACTACACGAACAGATACTTTGCTTTAAGCCATAGTATATCTAGGCCTTTTTAGTTTCCCAGGAGTTGGTATTTTTCACAAATAGTGAAGTGTTTGGGCGTCACTGGTAAGGCAAGGCCAAGTATAAACATGTATTTGTGAAGTTTTGTCATGAAAGAGGGGAAAAAAAGGTAGCACAGAAAGCAGACAGCAATCTGGAAAACGTTATTTTTCATTTTTTTTAAGATAGAAGAGATGAGACTGAGCTTAAATGTTGACAGGAAGCACCTAGAACAGAGGCAGAGGTTGAAGATACAGGAGAACTGTAAAGGCATTCAGCATGCAGAAGGGAATCTGGTTCTGAAACCACAGCGCTCAACTAGCAGGTCCTGTGTGCTCAAACATCTTCACCTGGAAACCCACATTAGGTTAATACTTTTTAATTTAAATTTATAAACAGTAAAAGTCACTTGTGTGTGCACATGTGTGAACAGTCCCCTGTGTTTTACACATGTGTAAGTTCTTGTAACCACCACCACTAACAGAACAGAGCAAGGGCACGCCCCAAAGATGTCTCAGGTGCAGCCACTTTCCCATCGGACCCTACGCCCACCTTAACTCCTGGCAACCACTCATCCCTTCTCTTTCCCTACTGTTTTGCCTTTTCCAGAAAGACATATAAATGGTATCACACAACATATGACCTTCTGAGATGAGCCTGTTCAACCTGGCACAAAGCACGAGAGAGTCACCCAGGTTGTTGCCTGTGTTATCATTCCTTCTTATCACTGAGTAGTTTCCGCTGTGTGGCTGGGCCAGCCTGTTTGTCCACTCACCCACTGATGGACATCTGTGCTGTTTCCAGGTTTGAGGGATTATAAATAAAGCTGCTACAAACATTCCTGTACAGACTTTTATGTGAACATAAGCTCTCATTTCTCTAGGGCAAACATCTGGGAGTGGGACTGCTGAGTGAGATGGTAGGTGAACATTTAACTTTGTGTGAAATTGCCAAACTGTTCTCCAGGGTGGCTGTATCACTTCCTACTCCTGCCAGCAGCAGGAGCAGTTTGAGAGTTCCAGCTGTCCTGCCTCCTTGCTATAGTATCATTGATGTTTTTCATTGTAGCTATTCTATTGATAATAGAGATTAGTGGTATCTCACTGTGGTTTTAAACTGCATTTCTTTAATGACTAATAATGTTGAGCATCTTTTCATGTGCTTATTTACCACCTGTATATCTTTGGTAAAGTGTCTATTCAAATATTTCTTTTTGCCAACTTTTTTGGGGTTCTTGTTTTCTTATTGTTAAACTTTGAGAGTTCTTTACATATTCTGGACATAGTCCTTTGCCAGCTATGAGATTTGCAAATTTTTTTTTCTGGTCTCTTTATAATGTCCTTGGCAGAGTAAAAGTTATCGATTTTGATGAAGTCTAATTTATTAACTTTTCCTTTATATTAGGTTATTAAATATGAAATGTATGATTTTGAATCAAAAGTGTAGTTTATTATATCTCAAACAAGAAGAAGCACAGTTAATCAAAATATGAGCCTAAACTATTGACACAGTTTTGCCATCTTAACAGTAGCTTGTTTGTGCCAGCAGTGAAGAAACCTGGAGAGCAAATGGCAATCTATCCAGCTTTTTTACCTTGCCAATTTATTTCAAATGGTCCAATATTGTTGGAATAATAACATCAAACCTTGCTGCTAATGAACACATAGGTTGAGATGGATTGAGATGGATTTGTTTCCACTACAGCTTTCAGCTCATCATTATCCGCTTTGGTCTCAGGTTGCCCACGTAGCTCATGTTCAAGATTAAAATCACCAGACTGGAACTTCTCAAACTATTGACACACTGTGCATTCATTAGCCACATCCTTCCCAAACACTTTGTTTATATTTCGAGCTGTCTGTGCTACACTGGTTCCACAATGGAACTCATATTTGAAAATAACATGAATTTTTGACTTATCCATGGTTTCACAAAAATTGCTCTAAAATGTTTTTGAAAGATAATCACAAGCCAAAACATGCATTTGAAAAGGTTAAGGATAGACCTTCACAATAAAGATAAAACTGGAAGTGTTAAAGTGAAATGTCAGTGATATCAGCTTCAAACTTAGTACTTAAGGAAATCGGACATTTCATACTTAATAACCTAATAGCACTTGCTTTTGGTGTTAGACCTAAGAACTCTTTATTAAGGTCACGAAAATTTTTCTATGTTTACTTCTAAGAGTTATATAATTTTACATTTTAGTCTATGTTTCACTTTGAGGTAATTTTTGTATCCTGAGTGAGGTTTAGGTTGAGGTTCGTTTTTTTGCTTACGGATGTCCAATGCTCCAGCACCATTTGTTGAAAAGACTGAGTTTCTCCACTGAATTGCCTTTGTGTCTTTGTCAAAACCTATGGGATATATTTCTGTGGCTCCATTTCTGGGTTCTCCATCTGTTCCACTGTGCCTGCCAATACCACATTGCCTTGATTGTCACGGTTTTGAAGGATGCCCGAAAACCAGGTAGTGTCCATCTCTCTACTTTGTTCCTCTCTTTCAGAACTGTTTTGGCTATACTTGTTCCTTAACCTCTCCATATAAATCTTAGAATTAGCTTGTCTATATCTTCAAAGATTTTGCTGAGATTTTATTTGAGGATGTGTCAAACTATAGATCATTTTGGGGAGCAGTGATACTTTAGCTATAATGAGTCTTCCAATGTGTGAACACAGCATGTCTACCGCTTTGGTTCTTTGATTTTTAAAATCAGCATTTTGTAGTTTTAGCATAGAGAACCTGCACATATTTTGATAGATTTATACTTAACTATAAATTGTATCCTTATATCCTGACAACTTGATTTAACTCAGCTATTAGCTCTAAGAACTGTATTGTAGATTTGTTGCAATTGTCTGGACAATCATATAGTCTGTAAACAGAGATTTATTTCTTCCTTTCTAATCTGAATGCCTTTCATTTCTTTTTCTTGCCTTATTGCACTTACACTTCATTCATTCACTAAAGTGACTGAGTGCCTCAGGTTCTTCCCTCCAGGTGAGGAATTTAGCCTGAACATTAGAAGTTTATTAAATAACATGTTTTGCCGCCTACCTTTCTCATATCAGATAATCACATAAGAGTTACTGTAACCTAATGTGCATCCAGTTCTTTCTATGTATGATTAGTGGGAGAGTATCGCCAATCTGAGCAAAGATGTGGGCATCCAGGCAATAGGTCTTTACGTGTCAACAGTAAATACAGTAAATTCTCATGTCTAACCTCTCTGGATGGCTCAGAGCTCCAGAAGAATAGGATAGGTATAGAAACAAGTATAGATACCTATCTTTACAAAAGGTATAGAATACTTTTTCTTCTGAAACCTGAGGGAAGGAAGGGCTGATGAAGATATACACATGTTTTGAATTGGAGAGAAAGAAAACAGGGAATTTATTCCCTGAAGCTGGAGTTATGCATTATACAGTAGTCTACGCTTATCCAAGGAGGATAAGTTCCGAGACTCCCAGTGAATTCCTGAAATTGTAGATAGTACTGAACCCTATATGTAATATGCACAAATTTCTTTTTCCTTCTTCACAACTTCACAGATGGAAGAGTCATTCTTACCACAGATCCTAGCAGCCTCATTATACTCTTTTTCTCTCCTTAAGTAGAGAACTTTCACCTTTTCACTTGAAGGAAGTGCTTTATAGCTTCCCTTTGGCATATCAGAATTGCCTGCATCACTACTCTTGAATTTGGGGGCCATGATGAGGTCAAACGAAGGTGACTTGAACACAAGCACTGTGGCACCGTGACAGTGGCTAGGACGGCCGAGCAGACTGCTGAGTGACTCTTGGAGGGGCGTCCACAGCACAGACACAGGCACACTGGGCCAAGGGAGAAGCCACGTCCCGGGCAGCATGGACAGGACCCGAGATTTCACCATACTGCTCAGAAAGGCATGCCATTTAAAACGTATACATTATTTCTGGAATTTTCCATTTAATGTTTTTAGGGACTATGGTAACTAAAACTGCAGAAAGCAAAACAAAGGATAAGGGGGGACTACTGTATGTGACACAAATAAACATAAAGCAGTACTAGTATATAATTAGGTGAGGTAATCCCCAATTGCCACCAATGCAATTAGTATTTATGTTTGGAATTTCAACCGTTCCCATTTCACAACTTTAAGCACTAATCTCTTAAATCTCTTGTAACAGGGAGCTGCGGAGTTAAGTTTATAACATGGAAAAAAGACCGCAGCCATTCTTAAAAATACACCTGTAGTTTCTGCATATTATAATTCTACTGGCTTAAATTAACACAGTATTAATATAATATGTTCTTAGGGGAGGAGGAGGGAGGGTGGATACTTAACAGATGAAAAATGGTAACTCAAGTAACAAACGACGCTACTGTCATCAGAAAGCAATGCTTCTGAGTGACCTTAGCTCGAGGATCAAAGTAAAAATAGAACCATTAACAGACAACTTCAATTTTTGTGAATAATGAACACGCTCATATATTTTTTAAAACTACCTTTAAGGCACAGAAATAAGGGCAAAGAATGTTACAGCTAGATATGCATAAGATAAAACATATCCAAATGGGATTAAATGAACATGTTTCATCCTAAGTAAATCCATCTGTAAAAACAAGCGCTGAATTCTTTTGGCTTTTCAAACCACCACTAGCATAGGTCACGTTATTTCTTGGTCAAACACAGAGTAAAGCTCATTTGACTGTGAGAACACGCTCTTTGTGTTTTCGTTCCACATCTTTCCGATCTTATTCCTGCTTCATCTTGAAGGCTGCTCGTTTCCTGCACTCCACCCTCCCTGTCACCTTTTCCCCTAGGACTTGGCACTGGCTGAAGGGTGCCAGCAAGGGGAGACACGCTCCAGAAAAGAGCGGTCCTCCCTGCTTGCAGGAGAGCGTGCAGATACACAAGGGTGCACACTGGCAGGGGCCCCAGCGTCATCACTTCAGGACGACCAGATCTATCACAGCATCTTGTGTGAGAGCGTGGAGTTCGAGCACAGGGCTTACCCATTCATAAGAGAGAACCCAGCAGCCGCGCGCGATTCCGAGCAGCACGTTCAGGGTGCGGATGGGCTCACCACAGAGCACGTGAGTGGTCGTCTCACAGACTTCCCGTGCAAGTGAAAAGCCTTGAAATTTATTCAGAACCTGGATGACGACATTCTGCTTTCTATCAAATAGAGGAAAAAAAAAATAAACAAAATGAATATATTTGCTGCATATGAACATCAGATGATGACACTAAATAATAAGAATAATAAACTAGAAAGCTAAAATTTTAAATTTTATTTCAGTTATGGTGCTCACGTTTTAATTAATGACTTGAAACTTGGATAAATTAAAAAAAAAAAAACTTGAGATCTCAACTTAGACTATTTTAAGGGCTGAGAAAACAGGCCTCGAGGCTGCAAATGGTCTGCCCCAGTGCAGGGCCCATTAGAGCTGGCATCAGAAACCAGACGTTATTTGAACCAATTTGCACATAGTCAAGACCAAGATTCTCACTTACTTACTTTATTTTGAAAACACAACATTTATTGAGTGCCATACACATAGTTTTTCCACAGAGGGGGGGAAAAGGCCCTTTTTATTAAATCATCAGATCCAATCTGGGGCTTTGACAGAGGCCCCTGTGTTTCGCAAAGCTCATCACCAGTTCTCTCCGGCTCTGTCCTTTCTTTAATGCTTAGAGTATCCTTTTGTTAAAAAAAAGTTCCTTCCATCTAACTTGCTTACCAAATAACTCTCAGTCCTTCTTCTCTTCCTTTTACAATGACCTCACTAATGCCTTTAGCTCTGACATTGTTTCTCTCTCTGTCTCCCAGGAAGTTTTAAAAATCCCCAATGAAATACCAAGGATATGAAAGGGTTTCTGAGCCACACCGTGATGTACATGATGAGTTAAATAGACACCTCTCCTCTCTAAAAATTGTATTAATATTACAAAGAGACAGAGGCTTTTGTTCATGCTTATACAGACTGTCTCTAATCCTCTTCCTTCCAAATGATGGTGTTTCTTGGTTTTATCTCTAGTGATCTTAGATATATCCATCTTAAGACCTCAGTTTCTTTACCTGTAAAATGAAAGAGCTGAATCATATCACACTTTAAAATTCTTAGAGATCACCAGGGTAGAGAAGATATGTATATGCGGGTGAGTCAAGATCTGGGCCTCCTCACCACTCCAACCAGAGGATCTGTGCTTACTTAGGTCATGAAAAATATTAAATTTGGAAAAAATAAAGGCAAAAATGGCAAAAGAAAACAAAAACAAAAGTAAAAAGTAAAAGCCTCTAAACTAAATGTTCTCTGGAACTCTTCATTTCTAAATATCTAATTTTCTCCATCCATGTCTGGCAGTTGCCAGCTATTTGTTGGATGTGTCAATAAGTAACAAGTGTCTCCTCAAGGCATGGTTAATCTGTATGGAGTCAGAATGTCCTGGTCTTGCTCTTAACCCACACAAGAAGTCTATGTGCGGAACAAAGAGGAAGAAAGGATGTGACCTAAATGAAAATTTTATTTTTAAACCTTGAATGAGAACATAACTAGTTATTAATTTTTTTATTTTTGAAAAAAATACAGACTTTTAAAACTTTTACACCCATATTCAATGTTCATTTCTGTATTAGACTATTTAGAATGTTCAATATATTTTATAATATATTTAGAAACATTTTCAGTGAGCTCCTTTTTCCGCTGTCTAATGTATGGTGTTTGAATTATCCATCCTTTTCTTTTCAGCCCATGAGCAGGAAAAGGATCCTAAATGTCTACTCTTTATGTAGCATATTTGTCATTGAAATGTTCCAGTGTTTTGATGAATGTCTAAAAACCTTATAAAACCTCTGATTGATATAAAAATCATGGTTTTCCCCTTTAAACAGGAATTCAAAAATCTGTTACAAAGAATATAGCACTCTATTTTTGTTGGATGTTCTTATTGTGTTCAATGTTTAAGGAAGATGATAAGAGCATGCCAGCAGGCTATTAACCCTTCCACAAAATGTGCAGATAGCTGGTTCAGTATGGCTGTAGGAAGCTTTCCACCACAGTGTTTCTTTAAGACCTTTAAGGGGAAGGTTTCGGTCAGCCTGGCTCCATTTACTGAACATTCATGGGGGTGGGGGTGGTAAGACAAAGCCATTAGGTTTTAAGCAGGCAAAAGGAATAGCAAAAAGGAGCGCAAACCCTCTTAATGCTGTCTAAACAAATCCCCAAGAGTTTTCAGCACTACACTGTTCACATTTCTTTTCTTTTCTTTTTTTTCTCCCAGGTTTTCCACATTGGTACACATTTAACCACATTTTTTATTTTCAATGATTTTCTAACTCAGATATTAATTATATAAAGCAAAAGTGATACACGACAGATCTATGAACTGCCTAAAAGTATAGAGAATTAGAGTATATGGCAGAAAAGTTTAAAATTTTACATTGAACAGAAAGTTATCAAAACAACAAGTACTTACTCAGATGGCATGCTTGTCATGACTAATGTTCTTGTTGGCTAGAGATTTCAAAAGAGAAGGAACAAAAAACAGTCAAAAATATAAAAAATATTTTTCCCACACAAATAAACTTTAATAAGTTTTTTTGAAAAGTTATGTCATTTAAAAATAAACATTTAAGCATATATCAAAGAAAAAAACTTTATATTCCTGGAAAAAATAGCCCAAGAGATAGAAACTCAGATACTATCCCAAAACCAATACAAAATAATCCAGGCATGAGGTAGCAGAGCAAAAACAAATATTTAATATTTCCCTCTAGAAGTTTGTCCTACCAGTTAGCTAGCAGACCTCCAAATGTGTGAAGGAGGAGTAAGAAGAGCATGTTTGCAGGTTTAACAACCACTTTTCCTAAGGCTTCTAGGCCACCACATTCTCACTTCAGAAAATGTGCACAAATGTCTGTGCTTTTGTTGCACGGGCCAACAAATCCCTTGCACACAGAGGCACAGGTAATGAAACTTACTTGTTGTGTTGGCATCTGCTATTAACTGGAATTGTAAATTTTTTTTAAATAAAAGATTTTAAATATTTTTTTTACTTTCATAAGAAATACACATTGCAAAAAATTTAAATGCTATGGAAATATATAATTAGAAATATGAATTCCCTGTAATTCCACCAGCCAGAAATGACTATTATTTAACAATTTGGTAATATATTCAGCCAAATGTTCATTCTATGGGAAAGTGTGTGTGTGTGTGTGTGTGTGTGTGTGTGTGTGTGTATGATATGTATAAACAGAAATGAGTTCACATTATTCCTCTACTTTTGTAATTCATATGAGGTATTAATACTTCAACCAGCTGTGTAGCATAACCATTGCAGAGTCACTCATGTCTTAAATGGTCAATGTGAAGTAAATGCAAAGAAGGAAAAAAAGCCATTCAAAGGACTGCAGGTTGACTAGAATGATAGAATTGAAGGGGCCTGTCTGCTATATAAGTACATTCAAGGAAGGTGGAGAAGGAAGAATGAAGAGGTAATATGAATCAAAAAGATATTCAAAGGAACAACCCCCAGGAGTGATAGATAAGGTAAACAGATGACTGCTTCCCTGTCTTTTTGGTTGTCTCTGCAGAATATTCTACTGTTAGCTCTTTCCTATTTCTGATAGCACAAATGGAACAACTACCTGGCTTAAGTCTGGAGACAAGGCCTTTATGTGGGAGTCTCCAGTCATCAAGATAGTGGTTGAAACCTCATCTTGCTCTTCAGTGTCATTCTTGAATGAAAATACACAGGCCCAGTTTTGTGATTAGCCCCAAATGGTTCTGCAGAACCATCCAAAGGAAGCCTGTAGGGTTCCACTGTGGGAAGCACCATCTCTAGGACCATGGGGTGCAGAGGAAAGGAAAAGGAAACAGTCTTGATGACTCTGACTTCTACGATGACATAAGGCTTCTTCTCCTTGACTTCACCCTACGGAAGATGCCCCTGTGCCCTTCGACCTCACCTCTGACTTCTCCCCTCACCCACGCTGCTGCAGCCACACCTTTCCTTGAATGTGACACGTGCACTTCCAGCCATGGCCTTCATGTTTGCTGTTTATTCTGCCTGGAATGTTCTTTTCCCAGATTCCCACAGGGCTCTCTCATCTCCTTCAGGCCTTTGCTCAGAAGTCACCTTCTCAGGGAGACTGTCTCATAACCACCTGGCTAGAACTGCAGCCCCACACCACACACCCTTCCCTCGCCATTTCTTTCTACATTCGTCGCACCATGTTCATCTTGTTTGCTGTCACCACTGCCCATCTCTCACAATCGCATTATATTATTATAATTTAGATTATAATAATACCTAATACAATGTAGATGATATATAAGTAGCTGTTACACTGTATTGTTTAGAGAATAACGACAAGAAAAAAACATCTGTATATAATTCAGTTCAGGTGCCACTGTCCTTACTTTTTCCTTAGTATTTTTCATCTGCAGTTGTTTGAATTCATAGATGCAGAACCCATGGATGTGGAGGGCCAACTGTACTTTACATATGTGTATATACACGTACACAATTTATATATACTCACATAATCTACTAATTCTATTAAGGTCTTATCTATTAATATCAGTCAGGAAAAGAGAACCACGGGCAAGACCCCTATCGGTGTCAGGAAAGGAAGGTTTGGATAGATTCAAGTCAACCGTAGACTTGTACATCCCATCCCGGCTGAAGGAGAGAAATTTTTTCAAGGAAACTCAAAACCCTAAATGGAAGTCTAGATGGAAAGAAAAAATATACAGATGACAAGAAAATCCAAACCAAAAAGAATACTGTGCTTCTGTATTCCCTAACTTGCAGATGTTGTCAGGAAATCTAGAAGACTAAAGGTTCATTTACATGGTCTAGCCTCAGAACCTAAAAGAGGCAAGCCCTCCCTAGAGTATGATGTTAACCAGGGCCAAGATAGATGGCACGTGTTAGGGCTGTGAGACAAATGCACCCTGGACTGAAACAGTGATGAAATGAATAGGCCAATCTATAGTAACAGCAAGCATATCTGCTTATCTGATCTCTTAAGTTAGGAATCTGAAAATATAGCCCGTATGATTCTCTTGATTAATCAAGGAGACTCCTAAGGAGATGCCGTGTATTGATGCCTCCAACATACGTGGAAATAAATTAAAAAATAAGAGGACTGATGGAGAAATGGATAAATATGTGACAAAGTAAATAGAGTAAAAAAAAGTTAACATTTGTAAATCAAGATGGGGAGGGAAAAATTGTGAAATACTTGGCATTGTTTACTACATATACACTTCTGGACTATTTGAGATTATTTTGATCACAAGGGAGGAAAACTGCAGGGAAAAATTGTGAGAAGACTTAAATGGAACAAAAGATTACTGGGTGACTTCAGTGGGAAACTGTGCATGGCTGCAGACACACCCTTCAGGGTTATCTGATTCTGTGGGCTTTATGCCTTTCATTGTCTTTGAGCTTTTTACAACTCTGTCAAGTGTAGCAAACTGACAGTAATGTAAAGAATTCTTGTCCACAGACAGGCAAAATCTGCCCAGTGGAGGTTCAACTGACTCCCTCCCACTCCAGAAGAGGCCAGTTTTGCACTTTTGAATCAAAGGCATTTCAGCACTCCCAATGGTGTGCTCATTCCATATTCCTTTCAGCAGGACACGACAGCTTTCTGGTTCCCTCATTAATTAATGAATTAAGTAACACTCATATTAGTAAGAGTCAAGATTACAACATTCTAAAAAAATTATCCTTTAATGAGTTGGTGGGTATATGAGTGTTCAGTGTACAATTCTTCCCCTTTTTCTCTATGCCTGAAAATTTTTATAATAAAAATTTTTAAAATATAGTTGTGCATTTTATCTAATTGGCAATTATCTTAGTTCATTTTCTGCTGCTATAACAGAATACCACAGGCTGAGAAATTTATAATGAACAGAAGTTTACTTGGTTTGCAGTTCTGGAGTCTGGGGAGTCCACAAGCATGCCCCCACATCTGGCGAGGGTCACCTCGTGGTGGAAGGGCACAAGACATTACACGGTGAGCAAGCACATGGGACAGAGACAGGAAATTGAACCAAACTCATCCTTTTTATCAAGAACCCACTTCCACAGTAACTAACCCACTCCCATAATAATGGCATTAATCATTCACAAGGCAGACCCCTCATGACCTAATCATATGCTAAAGGTCCCACTTCTTAATACTTACGATGGCATTTATGTTTCCAACACATGAACTTTTAGGGGACACATTCAAATCACAGCAGCAAGACTGATGAAAATTACAGCAAAGACAACTCAAAGGGCCAAATTGTTGCATATTCTTTAAGGCACTGTAAGTGCAGCTGGCATTCAGCCTGCTCTGTTGAGTTGAAAAAAAATTTCTATATATGAAAGTCAATGTATTTTTCATCCTCTTAGAATGCTATTACTATTGGAAAATTCACAAAATACAACAATCAGTTATACAAAAGAATATATGAAGTATGAGAAATACCACCAGCTGCTGGTAGACCCAGAACAAGATTGTAATTCAGGAAATCTCTCTGTGGCTCACGTGTTAGTGGTTTTGTACTTGACAGGCCACTTTGCCTTTCCTTATCTCACGTGTCTCTCCTAAGAGATGGGATGCTGAATCACTCCCAGAGAGCTGCACGATTAACAATTCTGTTGGTCAGTCACCCATGACAGTTTCCAGCTCCAAACCCCCTACCCTGAATGTTCCTCAAAGTGGTCAATCCAGGTATCGCTTTATATAGCCTCCTCCTCATGACCACGTCCCTGTGGGACAGCCTTGGCTGGTCCTGCTGACCCCTACTCCCTGCATGGAGTGCACGGATTGGGAGATCACCTCTCAGTCACCTGTGACCTCCTGGAACTCGTGCCTGCTTGCTCTAAACCTGCCAATTAAAACTTGCTTGAATAATGCCCTGGACCCCAATAAAGGTGTTGGCCCACAGGTCCCTCCCTCACTCTCTCTACCTGACTCCTCATCCCTACCTTTCATGATCTGAGGATGGAGGACTGCCCTCCCAACTCAAGATCTGTAAGTAATAAGTCTTCAAACTCATCTCTTATTCTGGTGGTGTATTAAATTTGCGCCTTCCATCTGAAGAACCAGGGGCTACCCCACGTGGCTGGATTCCCCAGGATGCCTGGGAGAACACAAGGGCAGGCTGCCAGCACCACCGTGATGGTCAGACAAGACCCACAGGGCGTCTGCCAGTATGAGCACGTTTCCCAAGTGAGGAACTGGGTCGGACAACTAGGCATTAGGTCATTCACCCCATAAAAGAAGTGTCCTGTGAAAGGCACATTGTAAGCACCCACACCCAGTTCCCCCTTGTCTCCCATTAGGGCAGGGCTGCTAGCACAGATAGTACTGGAACCCAGTTTAGCTGGGAACTTTCAAAGCACCCATTAGCTCCCATCCTGAGATAACCATTATGAGCTGGTATAATAAAATGAGATTGTAACTTCTCTTAAAGAAGTTCTATTCTGAGTGGCTTAGAAATAAATAAGCACCTATAAACTGAATATTCCTAAAATTCCCAGAAATTAAGGAAGTTGAATTCTTAACAGTACTTTCAAGAGTGCTAAATATATAGTATTCTTATAGAAACTCAAATGTTTTAAGAATTCAAGTTCACATATTTAGGTAAATCTTTGGCAAATAAGGCTAGCTGAATATTTTTGGTTTAATAAAAATAGCTATATGTTCTATGAGTTATTAGTATTAAGTATAATAAAAGTATACATTTTTATTCTACTTGTACATGTTATTCCAAAACTTATACAGATTTACAGATCTAATAAATGAACGTTACTCCTACTTGATGTTTAAGACTATGAAAAACATAAATTTGTCCTTACCCAAATTGAATCACTACTTTGACAAACCTTATTTCAACAATAATTGTTTTATATTATAAAACTTGCACATAATTTCCAAGATTTTTAGGTAACTTAAAACCTTGAACTAACGTTAAATTGAGTTAATTAAGGGATATTCATTAGATACCTGAATCATTGCTAAGTAGTACAGAATAGAGAAACACTGATTACTAAGTATAATTTCAAGTCTCTATGCTTTTATTTCTTATTTTTATATGCTACGGAGAGACTGTATCTTTGGGACTGTAATGAAATATGCATAAATGCCATTGTGTGACAGGCAGTGCACATTTATCCACCCCCAGTTCTCTCTGTGAACCAGAAGTTAGTGTCCTGGGTGAAAAGGTATAATTAATATGTGATTTATACTATACTTAGGAGGAATAACTTTCAGAGAAACACAGCTGTCTATGTACTTTTATTTTTCTAAGACAGGAGTAGTTCTTCTATCCAAAAGGGGAGGGCTTTTGGGTTTTGTACTCTTCAAGCTTACTGACGACCCCAAAAGGATTTCTTGATGGGTTATAATTATCAATATAGATTTGTTTGGAGATAGCAATGACAAACACATTGCATGTCAATATCTTAGCAATATTGTGAAATTAGTTCTGACCTCACAGACCCTCTTAGTTTCGTCCTAAAGTGTCAATTTGTTCCAAAGTACAAAAAAGCATAACAAAAGACAAAATGGGGAATGAATTTTATATTTATTGGTCCTGTTTCTGTGGTTTACTCCCTTCACCTAAAATATAAAGAGTTATTCTTTTTAAGTGTAATTTGCTTAGGTACCAAAGATTCTGTATTTTACCAGAATAATCTTCTGTGGTTTATATTGACTTTATTATGCGCTTGAGTATTTTAGAAATCAAGTCACTTAGGAAAGAGCTAAGGTTCTTTTTTTTTTTTTTTTCTGTTTACTTTAAAGACAGGGTCTTGCTCTGTTGCCCAGGCTGGAGTGCAGCGGCGCGATTGTAGTTCACTGCAAGTTTGAACTCCTTGGGCTGAAGTGATCCTCCTGCCTCAGCCTCCTGAGTAGCTAGGACTACGGGTACACACCACTATGCTCAGCTAATTTAAAAAAAAATTTTCTGGAAGTAGGGTCTCCTATGTTGCTCAGGCTGGACTTGAACTTCTGTGCTCAACCAATCCTCCTGCCTCAGTCTCCCAAGAAGCTGGAACTACAGATTTGAGCCACCATGCCCAGCTAGGAAAGAGATAGGTTCTTTATAATCATGTTACCTCTATGTTTACTTTAAAAATCTTTTACAGTCACTTTTATTAAATAGGTAGTCAAGTATTGTTTCTAAGTAACTCATGGTCCTATTGTAATCAGGTATTCAAAATTTCCTGTAACTTGATGTTTGCCTTCCCCAAATCGAATCATAAATGATATCTTTTGTACCTAAAACTGTCTGAGATTTCCCAGACATACCTAGAAAATAACAAAGATTTGTTCTTTTACCTTACAACAATTTTATGGTTTTAACATTGTTATTCAATGAGAAAAAAGCATTCAGGACTCTGTTCCTTAACAGGAAAAGGACTTGTTCAGACAGTTACCAGCATCGAAAGGCATTAAGAGCAAATGTCAACAAGGTGCTCTCATGAGATAATCCACTGACCAGTGAGAGACGATTAACAAATATGAAACACTGTATTTAATTTAAGCAGAAGCATTTTCTAGAAGTTCTAAAGGAGTAAGTGGGGAGAGAGAGAATATGAATATTTGGGAAATAGTCTAGTTGATTTTGTTTTAGTAAGATCAAAGGTAGGTCAAATTAAACAAATGTACTTGTTTTGTTAGTGATAAAAAAAGAAACATTTAAAAAATAAAACATTCTTTGAAATCTTTTGGGTTTAGGTACCAGGTCTTAGGTAAACGGTGAAATTCCTTTTGTTTAAAAAGAAGTCAAATAAGAAGATAATCCACATATTTACAAAGATGATTGACCTTGTTCACTACCGATATAGGCCCAACTAATTATATGGGCACTATCAGAATCATATATTTATATGAATTTTGACTATAGAAAAAACAAAAAAAGCAGATCTGACAAAAGATAAATTCTGGAAAAATGTCTTCAACTCACTCATGTCTTGGGGATAGTCTACCATCTAGATCCCTGGCAGCTACCTTAAAAGTGTCTTCTGAAAGATCCAATCCATGGACCCAAGAGATCTCAGACCTTTTAAACAAGTAGCTTACTACATACATTCTTCCTACTGTTGCTATCCCCCATTTTTAATCAGATAAATTCCATGAGCTAAAGCTGAGTTCACTGCAGAACCCAGGGGCTAAAATCTTTAACTTTCTTACATTAACAGTTTCATAATTTAATGGTCCTTCCTTATATCTTTTTTCCCCTATGTGAACTGTTTATTAGGAGAATTCCAGGGATTCTTACTATACTCAGGTTGCTTTTTCTAACAACTATAATACCTTTCCTAAACATTCTCAAATAATACAATAATAGTGATCAGTGCAGCATCAGTATCAGTTTTGAATACTCTTGAATAAAGATTTTTAAATTTTTATAGTAAAAAAAAACAAACATAAAGTATACTTCCAAGTAATTCATCATCACTGTCCAAATTGTTAAAACAATACACATATATCACCTCACTATCAGGATGTCTTATCTAGCAAACTTAATACCTAACACTAAAGCTCCCACTGGGTCTACGCACACACCCACCTCCTGGGAGAGTGAGATTAGAAGCAAAGATGGGGATCAGAGAAGACACACATGCCAGATCGAGTTCTCGCACAATCCTTTCTCCACTCAACAGACTAGGGACCACAGTGGGGAAAGTGAACAGGAGCCAGGCACACTAGGGTGGTGCTGGAGGAGGAGGAAGGATGCTTGCAAGACAGAGCACGTGGGAGGACAGTGCAAAGGGCTCTCACCGGTTAAACCTGGGACCATCTGGACACCACCCTTCCCCAAACTAAGGAAAGTAATGAATTCTAACCTGCCAAACAAAATAAGAATCCATGCGTCTGCCTGGGGCAGGGGCAGGAGAAGAGGGGGCACAGAGCACCGAGCTTGGTGGGGGTGATGGGTGGTGGCTGCAGATCAGAGACCTCTGGGCTTTGAATCCTTTGGTGTGGGCTTAAAAAACTTGCTCAAATGCTTATGCTCAGGTGTAGGGCAGGAACTCCTTTCACTATCCACTCTAAGTATTAACATAACCCCAAACTCACCAAAACAAATGGGGTGAGCCTGGGGGAAAATATGCAAATTTCTGGGATTTCTGTTTTGAGAAACAGGCACATCCCTCTATCTTTCCACTCCTCAAGGATTACACCACAATTCCAATCCTTTGAACTGTTTGATTCCTAGTTGCCTATCCGTTGTCCCTCTTCTTTGTTAAAACTTTACCCAAGGAAGTAGAACAACTCAGTAAAAAAAAAATACTAAAAACAAGAAAAAGAAAGGCACAACCCTATTAATGCTGAGGTAAGATTCTAGTTCCCTTTTTAATGATCAGAATCAGATTATAAATAAATTGCAAATGTATTTAAAAATGAAAAGCAGACAATATTTTTGCAGAAAAATAAAACAGTATGACTTCAAAAAAGTTTTCAAAATGAAAATCACTAATAATAAAGACCAGAATCAGAAGTGCTTCACACCAAGTTGCTCCAGTTTGAAAGTCATTGTATAGTATATTATTTTCTTACAAAGACTCACCATTGATATATGAACTAAGTCTTAACTTGTATCCAAAACCCACAAAAGTATACGCCAAAAGTCTATTTGAAATGCCTCATATTTTATTGTTTTAACAAACTCTATTTTAATGCCTCATTGATTTTGAATTGCAGTTTTTATCTGTCACTTTTCCATTTAACCCCTTGCCTTCTGAACAATCATGTTTTTATCCCATTAATAAAAAAAAATCTAAATCGTCCTGGATTAATATCCAATAATTTACATTCCTAAATATTCTTTGAAAAGCAATAACTTTTAAAAAGAACCAAGAGTTAAAAAAGACTTAACAAAGGCAAAGCAATAAATATCTTATGACTGGGGAGGAAATAATTGCTTCCCTAGAGAAGAGACGGAAAACCTGCTTGGGAAAACCACACACATTTAAAGTGAGATTTAGCCTTCAGGACAAATATTCACCTACATAGCTATGCAGTTCTGAATGTCCACGTTCCATCATCTCTGAGGAGCATAACAGATGAAGCCACTTGTCCCTTACTAAAGCATCTCCCTGATGGCAGTGGAACAAGCAGTGAGCAGCTGCAAGGCGCTCGCCCTCCTCCCTCCTCCCTTGCTGTCTCAGGTTCAGCTCTTGGCTTCACCCTCAGGCAGTTCCAGGAGAGGCATCCAGCCACAACAAAGCTCCCAGGAACCAGGGAGCTTTCTTCCCAGGGCTATCTCGAGTGCGAGAACACTTTTTCCAGAAACCTCCCAGTAAGACTTCCTTTCACATCTTATTGGACAGAGGTGAGTCATAGTCCCAAACTAATTACTGGTAAGAGGAACAGAATGACCGTGCTGAGCTGGACCCGTCGTCCGAGGACAGGATGGGCCCTGGGGAGGGCGGGGCAGCGCAGAGGTGGGTGGCGATTAGGCAGGAACAGCTCCCCAGCAGAGCAGCTGCTCACTAAAGAGGAGGTATTTATACCAGGGAAGCATCGGCTTGGGCGACTTTCACTTGTCCACCGTTCTTTTACTCCCAAGGAATCTTTTTTTCTTTTCTTTTAAACATAAGGATTCAAGTTTGCTACTTTAGCAAGTTATTGTTTTGTTTGAGTTTCTGCATATCTCAACCAGATTAATTTGATATTTCTAAACCAATTTTAATGTCATTTACCTAACATCCCCCAGATGGTATATTCAGTACGCCAGACCTTACAAATTAGCAGCTAGAATGATTTAAATTGGGCTTGCATGTCTCTCCTTCGCCCAGTGCATAGAATGTCTACCAGCAGATCTTAGATTTCTTCAAACAGCTCCTCTCTCTGTGCCTGTGGCTCTCTCCCAGTGGGGCGTGTACTCTGACCTTGGCCTCTCTACCTTGAAGTGGCCCAAGGTGATCACTGAGGGCACAGGAGGATACACCCGTACTGGTCTCCATTTCCACCAAAACACATTTGACCATTACGGAACCATGCATTTTATAATGCATGCAAAAATCAGTCATTGTGTATTGAATATAGAGAACACATTAACAAAAGAGTTCTTTGAAGATTCTATTTAATATTTTCTATGGAAATATTTTGTTTCCCTCATACATAACAAGAAAAAAATAACATGCTCAGGGGAGCTGAAAGCAACTGTCAGGCCATCGAGAGGCGGCTGGCTTTTAAATGGCTTCATAAAGCAACATCTGCTGGTGGATTCTGCACCTGTGACAACGAGCACATCCCCACCACTGTCAACTTTAGGTACACGTTGCCAAAAGTGATTTATCAAAGCAGTGACAGATCACTTAAACAGCCGTGTTGGAAATCAAGGGCACCTTCGATCTCGTAAGCTCATCTGTCAAGTGATCGGCACCCCAAGGACCTACCCATAAGACAGGCCCTAACTTTCTGTGTACAGGGGGGCTGAACAATGGGACATTATGTACATGGATATTTATAAAGGGTGTCATCCTCCAGGAAGTGTGGCAATTCCCCTAAATGTGTAATAACAACATACTTATGCTGAATTTTCAAGAAAAAAAAATAAATAGCACCTGTCATTTGGATGAATCACTGCAATTTCAACTTGAAAGCTAAGTTTAAAATCAAAACCATGAGAGTGTATACTTCTAGCCAACTGCACTATCTAACTGCAAACAGCCAAAGTCCTGGAATTACTGCAAATTGTAAAACCACATTCATAAAATGTTAGGGTCTCTATTACAGCAGTGAAGTACTCATCCTAGGACCTTTTTCTTAGAGGAGAGGAAAAAGCATGAAAGTGATCTCTCTGTTTTAACCAAAAAGTGACTCATATAGCCTGTCTCCTTATTCAAGAAGGCTTCTGTACCCTGGCAGCTCTTCTCACCTGCCCCTAGATGGACTATCCACACTGTATCTGTGCTAGACCTTTCTTACCCTCTCATCACCCAACATTGCTTCTACTCCCACCACTGAGACCCTTCTATCTTCTTTCCACTGCAAGGCTCCTTCTTTGAAGAAGTCGGACCCAAATTAGCTGTAATTCCAAATCTACTGCCTCCACAACAAAGATAGGATCGCAGCTCTTTGAAAGACACTTTCTTTTTGGCACCTCCACGCGACCGAGAAATAGAAAACTCAATCTAAAAAGAGGTCACTGTGCTCAATAACTGGCAGATACTAGTATATTATGTGCAACTTACACAGGTCTATAGATCTCAGTTATTTCAGGATGGTGCTAACGACATTAGAGATGAGGAAAGCATTTGTCAGGGAACTCTCCGAGGAAGCAACAACCCCAAGCAGGCATTGCTGGCTATAAAACTCATGTCTCCTGCCTCCTGGGTGAGATGACAGGGTACAATTTCACGCTAGTGGCCTAAAGAGATGTAGCTCCATCTCACCCCTAACCAAGCTTTCAACTGGGAGGAGGACTGTCGTCTCGGGACCACTTAGGGAGCTTTTAAAAAGTATACCACCCACCTTCCCTTCCCCTATGCCCAGAGATTCTATTTTGGCCCAGGTATGACTGTTGTTAATAAAGCCAACAAAAGATGTAGTTTGAACTATCCTAGAGTTTGAGGGTCATTTTCATTAAAGACACATGGCAGTCTCTGGGGAGTAGGAAGGGGATGAGGCAAGTGACAGGGACCCAGTTTATCTCAAATTATAGCTGCAAAGTGAAGCACAGTCAACATGTGGACATGCTCTTCACCCACACTTGGGCTGAAGAAAGCAGCTGCCGTTTTTTGAGCACTTCTGTACATCAGATACTATGTTAAACTCTTTGCATGTTTCAACTCATTTAATTAACATAATTCCTTTGAGATTAGCACTATTACTACCCTTGTTTTACACACAAGGAAGCAGAGGCACAGATATTAAGTAACTTTGCTCAAGGTGACATTATACAACTAGTAAGCAGCAGAGTTGGGACTAACCCAGGAATTCTGGCTCAGGAGTCAATGCTTTAGCAACAATGCCCACAGTCCACGACCCTGGAGAAAAGAGTCCAGCCTCTACTGACATTAAGACCATCTCATGAGTTTAGGAAGAATATTAAACAAGAAATGACATACACAACAATGATGACAACGTTACTTAGTGATGGCTAAGAACACCAGAAATAATTTAAACATCAAGTCACTCAAAAAGTGAATGAGAAATTAATGCATCCCTTATTTACTCAGAAAATATTTACTGAGCACTTATTTTGTTTATAGTACTCTATTATGCTGGGTGTCAAGAGATGAATAGGACATAGTCTGTGTCCTGATGGGCTCATATTCTAGAAAAAATGCGAGAAGAAGCAATTATCAGAACATATGCAAGCTATCACGTGTTTGTTTTTTACCCTATTTAAGAAAGTTTAGAATTTAAGCATTCTATCTGGTGTGTAATTCTTTAATTTTTTTTTTAAAACTGCTGTCAAAATAAGTATACTGTATCTGGTCCTTCATATCTCTCTAGGCCTCTGGGCTTATGAAAGCCATCTCTAAATAGCTCTGTGCTCTGACCCGCAGCTTGCCTTCTCGTGGGACAGTCTGGATTGGCACAGATGGCTCCAAAATGAGATTTTAAAATGTAGCCACTTAGGCTATCCAATTGATAACTGGATGCCCTTTCATAAAAATTTTGCTGAGGATAGTCAATATTTTGAATAACAACAACAACAAAACCCATAAGTAGTAGAATAAACAAAATACCTTCAAAGGGAAAAAAACCATATTCACGTTTTTCTATCAGAGGACTAACACTGATCCTACATTTAGCTTCTTAAGGTTCTAAGTCTGACAATATTCAACAAGTAACAATGAAAACAGGTCAAAATTTGTCATGACATTTTATATTTCTCCTGCTGAAAAGATATATAGCTATCTTTCCTTGTCAATGACCTACATATTATAAGCTAAGATTGAACAGGTAATAAAATTGCTCAACTGGATCCTCAAAATAAAAAAGCCTCCACAAATTTATAAATAGACATGTAAAATAATAAGTCTAAAAAAGAAGACTGATTTTCCCACTGATTTACAGAGTGATTTTCCCCATGAAAAGTGGGTACCTTGAACCTTCATAGGGTATAGAAAAAAAAACGTGGGTACTAAACCACATTTTTCCATCTCTGATGGAAGTTACAGCTTTGAGATTCTATAATTCTTTACTGAATCATATTTTTTTCACTCTTTAAGAGAAACTGAATTAATGTCACTTTAGATGTTTAGTGGCCTTTGCAAACAATGACTTGAATGTTCATCTTAAAAAATCCTTTCTTCTCTTGACTTAGCCTCTTACTGCTCTTTTCTCTGAGAAGGATTTATACCAAAACTCTATTTAGAAAAGTTTTCTTTTTCAAATGGCCATTAAAATCCACCCATTATTTCCAGTAATGGTGGACTAATTGATTTGGAACAGCCTCCTCCCTGTGATCAGTAGAAAAGCCAGACAAGATGCAAATGAACAAGCAAGTGCCAGCCCTTTGACGGTGCTGCCCAGCTAATGAGACAACGAGTCACGGAGGAAGAAACCCTGAGAGGCGAACTGGTGTCTGAAGCCCATGTTCCCCTGGGGATAACTGGCCTCACAGAGACAGAAGCCAACTTCAAATCCTCTCAATTCCTGAGATAGGAAGATAAATAAAAAATAACTAGGCGTATCGGATATCAAACATATGACTGAAAACAATAGAAAATAAAAACAGAAACTAGAGGGAGCCAGAAAATAGAGTTACCAGGTATATATTTCAAAATAATTATGCTCACTATGTTGAAAGAAATAAAAGACAAGATTAATAATTTTGGCAGAGAACTGGAAATGATAAAAAAAATTGACTTTACACTCTAAAATTGCATTTTAAGAAATCTGTATCATTCTTCCTTCTTATCTGTAAAATGATAAACCATGATCATTCATGTCTCTAAAAAATTCAAACACAATTACAAGGACTGAAAAATGATAAATGAAGTGTTAAAACTCAATATGTAGGGTTAGCATCAGAATAGACTTGTAAAAAGTAAAAGGTGTAATGGAAAAAAAATCAATAGAAAATATCCAGAATGAAATACAGAGCTGCGAGAAGAAAGAAATATAGCAACATCACCAGGTATGGGCCATGGGAGCAAAGGCTGACACATGGAATTGCGTTCCCAGCAATGGAGGCGTGAGAAAACAGACAGAAGAAATAACAGATGAGAATTTTCCAGAACAGATCAAAGACAGGAAGGCCTGTGACTCTCAAGTAGGCTAACAACAGAAACAACACTCTGGTATGACAATCACAATGAAACTGCAGAAAATCAACAATGAGAACAATCTATGCTCAGAATCTTCTGGAGCCGACGTCAGCATCTCTCTCCTTGCAGGTTCCAGTATCCACCCCCCCCCCCCCCCCCCCCGGCCACGCTGTCTACTGAGACTCTGCTACTTCACCCACAGGCTCCACATTTCCCCACCTTTTTGACCTTCATACCTTCTGCCCTGCACCTTCATATCGCACAGAATTAGGATTAACAGCTCTCATCAGGCCCGCTCTGCAGGGCTGCCCAGAAGGGACATCACCTATCCGTGTTACTTCCAGTTTAAGATCATTAGGGCCATGACACTCATCTGAGTTCCACACCATTTTCATAGCCACAGAAACGGCACATAAGCCAACTCTCCCGTGAGAACATAAAAATGTCAGTCCTATCCTATATTCCAGACCTCAGTGTTCTCCATCTCAGTAGACAGACATGCTTCAGTAATTAGCTGTCAAAAGATATGTCATGTAAACTTACTTTTTTCAGCTTTAAAATTCAATTAAAAGATTTTTTTTGGGAAATAGTAAAAATTTTTGTGTAAAATATAATCTAATCCCTTAACATATATTTATACATAAAAATATGACTATGTTAAAAAGTTTCTAATTTCTGTTTAACACAGATTATCTTAAATCTAATAAGTAACAAAAATAAGCAGGTAAAACCTCAGTTTCAGTGGGGAAAAAGGGGAATGATTGAGATACTAATGTAACCTTCAAGACTAACATTATAATTTTAAGTTATAGGTCAGAAACTGTTATTTAATTTACCAATTCAATCCTCCTACAATCGCCCTGTAGACTTTTAAAACCAGGAAACCAAACTTAGTGTTTTTGCTGATACATTACCAACATAAGACAGCAACATAAACCCCTATCTCCACCCCACATTAAAAGATCTCAAACTATTGGGATCTTTACACTCTAAAATTGCATTTTAAGAAATCTGTATCATTCTTCCTTCTAATCTGTAAAATGATAAACCATGATCATTCATCTCTCTACATTATTGTCTAAATTTGCACTTCTACTAATAAAACACTCAATCCACAAGCAAAGAAATCAAACTTTAAGCCTTTGTCTTTACAGAGTCTAAACAAACAATGAAACAAGTTTATATGGGAAGTGTTTAGAAACAAACAAACCTTCTTCCAAGACAATTTATTTATTTAAACTATACTAAAGTTTAGGGGCCTAAAGTCCCTAAGGGTGGTTTCCCAACTTTGCTTCACATGAGGATCACCTCAGGAGTTTGAAAAAATCCTAATGGCCAGGGTGCACCCCATATTCATGACCCCAGAATGTCTGGGAGTGCTAGCCAGGTAGCGACATATTTCACAGACCCCCTAGGTGATTCCAGTGTGCAGCCCAGCTCGGAAGCACCACCCTTGTGTGGTGAACTGCAGTAACAAATGGAATTGGAAGACTATCAAGTCAAAGAAAGGAAATGTACATCTCATTCCTTCTGCTATTAGCAAGATATGATACCTGAGATGAATCCTTTCCCCTCTCTGAGTGGTAGTTTCCTCTCTGTCACAGAAGGGAACTGTACTGGAACAGCAGCTTTCATGGGCTGGCTGGCAGCTCCCAGGTGGCCTGGGAGCTGCTGGCCCAGAGGGCCTTAAGTGGGGCCAGAGAATCTGCATATTTAAAAATTGTTTCAGGTGATTCTTCATGTAGAACCAGAAATGAAGGATCCCTTTCAGCACTAATATTCTACTATTATAAATTACCAGGGCAGAAAGTTTACTAATATATTTAAAATATTTTCAAAACAAGAGTTAAAGAAAAAATTTGAGCAAGTTAGGCAATTAAATGTATTAAAATATTTTTGTTCCTGAGCATGTCAGTCAAAGGTAGACTGTAGGTGTGTAAATATTATTTTGCATTTTGTTTTCCTCTTTGACCACTTATTCTTTTACTATTGTTCATTACAATAATATCACCCTACGTTATGTAGCACTTACCACTGGATCTGTAGAACAATGTCAGAAAGTCAGACAGGTATGAATCCCCCATTTCAGGGACCACTGAAGGTGAGAAGGGACCACTCCCACCCAGGATGCAGATCTCTCACCCCGTGCTCGTCCACAGATCCAGCCAGCAAGTCAAGGGTCATCACCAAGAAGAAGGCAGCGAGGTCATGTGTCTGAAGGTCAAACCTCATGCTTTTTGATCAGACAGGATGGAGCATTTTTATGTGAGTAACAAGTAACTCAATGATAAATATCTACTGAGCACTTTTTTTTTTTTAAATGCCAGGCATAGTATCAAGCACTGGAACAACAGCGATGCACCAGGCACAGCCGCTTCCCTGAGAACTGTCTATGGGAGGCAGAAAGTGGGCGAACAGGCACACAGGGTGGGAGCCATAAAACCGGGTGGCGGACGAGCGGCTGTGGACGTGTCAGCAGGGGCAGCACACGGACAGCAGGGGATGCTGAGTAAACACCGGCTGAATGAATACCAAAAAGGCTTTCTTCTTTCTTTCTCTCTAAAGGAAACAGGTCAAGTGGCCACGTAGCAATTAGGGAGAAGACTAGGAAACAGGAAAGCAAAATGTAAACTCGGTTGCGGGGTCACCAGCTTTCTACGAAGGGCACGATCCCTGGGAGGCAACTGGCTGGGCAGGTCCAAAGGCTGCGACACTCAGGGATGCATGGTGCAATCATAAGACAGGATGCCATATACCTGGGTGTCCCTTATATGTTAGGGGACCTTGATGATTTCTCTCTCCACAAATCTGTTGCTCTACCCAAAATATGGTTCCTTTCCATTTTTTTTTTTTTGCTCCATTTTTTTTTTTCTAAGACAAACCAGAAAGCACGAGTAAAGAAATCTAAGTTTCTATAAGTTACAACAGACTTCCCATGGAACCTGTGTAATTTTAAACGTCTTTTAACCGTTGCCAATACAAGGAGCAAAGCAGTCACGTTTACAGGTAGAAGGCAGCTGCGCATCTGTTCAAGCCTGAGCGTCCAGAGCCGATGCCCCAGTGCAAACTGTTCTTACTGTAATCGCCATCCTGCTTATCAGCACAGTTCGAATCCAGGCTTCGCTATATTAAACTTCTTTGGCCTCATAAAATGAGGCATGAGATAATATTAAATGGCTAAATTTAAATTTAAGCAATGAAAGATGTTGAATGACCAAAAAAAATAAAATCCTCCTGACATGATTCATGTAAGCTTAGCCTGGTATAAGAGAACTTTTTCTTTTTAGAGGAAGAGCTAGGTTTTAAAGCTGAAACTGCAAAGGAATGGGTGACCCTGCGTGTTGGTGTATCAACTTTTCACGCTGCTGGCTTGAGGTCAAACTTTCATTAGTTTGCAAATGAAAGAAGTTTGGGTTCGTCACCCCCTGTCTAGCAAATATTTATTCAGATTATAAAACAGCAACAAATGCTGGCACAACCAACATTCTCTGTTCGAGAGAAGCTGTGGGCATTTTTACAAGAAATGCATTGGCAAAGTGATAGGAGAAAGCTTGTTCTATTAATAGTAACTCTTTGTCCTGAATGCAACTAATGCTCTCTGTTTTATATTCAGAGTTTTCCAACATTCACCCATAATCAATTTTTTAAATAAGACACAGTTGGATAGACTAGTTTATGTTTCATTAACCCAGCATGGAACATTATGATGTAGCAGCATTTAAAAGTTTAAAATATTTTCACACACTGACCTTTTTGCCTTTCCCATTTTTCTTTGATTCCTCATGAGGTCTGATGAGGCCCTTCAAGCCTTCACATGAGCCATGTAAAACATCATGCCCTGCTGGTCCACTGTTAACATCTAAAACCCAAGTGGATTGAAGATTAGTTAGAACTTGACATGGTCTGAATACTGACACAACTTAAGCAAAACAAAAATCAAAAATTACATTTATTTACACATAATGGTAACAGGAAACTATAGGCCCTTTAAATAAACACTGCATACTTCTTGCTGTTTGAGATATATTTAGAACTTTCAGTTTATTCCACTCCAATATCCCAAGCAATTCACTTCACTCAGTGTTCAGAAACAATTTAGCCTGCCAGGTTAGAATGTGCTATAGCATCACATTTGCCTAGCTGATAATGTAAGAAAATATATGCCTATTCCTTCTGCACTGTTCAAACTTTAATTCTTAGATTTTAAAATAATGATCAAAACTCAGATCTTCCAAGAAGTCAGTTCTATATTAGCAACAATAAGTAATCTCAGCTTTGGGGGCAATTTGAGTTTTTCTAGAAGAGTCTTCAGTAGTACAAAGCATCTATTTCAACCTACAAGTGACAGATGATTCTACTCCCCCAAATTTCCACCACAGACCCCATGTCTCGCCATGAAGGCACACAGACCAAAAGAGAGATACTCAAGTGAAATGTGGTTTCATTAGATGCTGAGCTGTGTAGACATAAGTAACCCACAGTGAAGTATGAAATGTTTACTTTGAACTGACTCACTCCCTGCTATTGCTTTACATGCTGTTCCTTATTTTCACTCTTTTCTCCCAAAATAGTCTGCCTACTTTACGACTTAGTTGGGGTTTTGAAGGAGGACCTAGCACAGACCATAACATGGTTGCAATGGTATAATGCACACCTTGACACAAAGGGTATGTAGCTGCCTAGGGTGCACCAGCGCCAGCCAGGTGACGGTTAGCTCAACTGCACATCCCACTCATTTGTTCACTTATCAACAAATACCTAACGACCACGGGCCGCCCACTGGAGATGAACAATGTACAAGATATTGTCCTACTCTTAGGGAGCTCACAACCCAATAGACAATATAGACACAGATAAATAAATGTAGGCAAAAATAATGTTAGTGCCCCCAGAAATTAAAAATCATATAACATGAGAAAGACTGCTTTGCAGACAGGATGCCACAGTAAAACCAGATATAACTAAGTTTGGTCAGTCTGATTTGAAAATTTTTATATATCGAAATGAAAAAAAAATGCAGAACAACAATGGTTAAATGTCCTCTTGAATTTAAACTAGTTATTTGCAGCCTGGGCCCTAGAAACATTTTAAGGTCAGGTTCTGAACCACAAACCAACAGTCTTTGCCTTAAACCCTAATACTGAATTCCTTTGGAGACTCAAACCAATCACATACTGATCCCCCCACGTCCTTGGCACCCTCTTATAGTTGACTTGCACTCACTTCTCTCCTAGTCTTACTTCAGCCCAGATGACTGCCTACCAGAGTGACAACCTCAACCAGCTAAGTACAGACAGGTGGATCAGAACAGATGTGTTCACAGGCCATGTAAAATGGTATCATGCAATTGATATTTTGTCCTAAGATCTGGCTAAGTTTCTCACTTTTTTTTTTTGGAAACAAGGTCTCACTCTGTTGCCCAGGCTAGAGTGCAGTGGTGTCATCATAGCTCACTGCAACCTTAAACTCCTGGCCTCAAGCAATCCTCCTGCTTTGGCCTCCTAAGTACTAGGATTACAGGTGTGAGCCACGTTGCCTGGCCTCACTTTTGTTCATTCTCCAGGTAAAATTATCTAACTGTCTGTCTACCTTTCTATCTATCTACCTATTATCTACGTATTACTTTCTACTACTTTCAACCATCTTTTTTTTGAAAATGCTGAGAACTTCTAGGGTAGGATATGGATGCAACCTGTTTTTCACATTTAAGATCTAAAAGTAATTATAAGATTAGAATATTAATCATATCCATTATGCATTTATTTTCCTTTTTAAATACAAATATTTACTTAAAGCAAGAGTATATCAAAACAAAAAAAGCAGTGGACTAAAGTAATTTGGGCCGCAATGTTATTGTTATTGAATCCTGAACAAATCTGCAGCTTCCTGGTGTATTCAAAAAACATTTTAAAATGGCTACCTGCCTCAGTTCGTGCTGAGAAATGAAACAGGCTGTAAAGCATTTTCTAAACACAAAGCTCTAGGAAATGCATCACAACCTTTTAAAACTTAGCCTAACATTGCTAATGACACATTTTTCACAATTTCCCAAATAATGCAGTCACAAAATGATCCAAGTAAAATAATTTATTTGGTTATTTAAAACATTTCACAAACCCTGCCACAGTAATTCACCAATGTTTTCTTTAAAGACGTTACCAGCAAGCCAAAAGCATGGAAGCGCAAGTACCTTGGAAAGCAATTGTGAAAAGAGTGGTGAGATTCCATTTCTGTCCAGATCAATAAAGAGTACCTACTCCCCTCTTCCTGGCTCTCCAGACTCTTCCTGCTTGCTCCTGATGTGCAGCTTCTTCATGGGTTGTCATCAGCTCTCTTCTAACCCCGCAAAGTGACTTCACCACTTCCCATAGTCACCCACTACTGAGGAGTCCTAATTCTATGCCCTTGTCCATATCTACCAGTTGAGGTAAGGCTGGATATATCCAACTTCCTAATGGACACCTATTTTTTAGAAATTTCAACTAACATGCCAACATACCCCAGAATTTGATGAATGCCTGTCTTCCTTCAGCTTGGGTTACCATAACAAAATACCACAGACTAGATGGCTTGAACAACAGCAATTTATTTTCTCAGTTCTGGAGGTTGGAAGTTCAGGATCCAGGTGCCAGCATGCTGGGGTTCTGGTGAGGGCTCTCTTCCTGGCTTGAGACAGCCACCTTCTCACTGTGTCTTCCCGTGGCAGACAGAGAGGATGAGAGCTCTCTGGTGTCTCTTTTTGTAATGGCACTAATCCCAGCATGAAGTCCCTCATGACCTCATCTAAACCTAATTATCTCCCAAAGGCTCCCCCCACCTCCAATCCAAATACCATGCCAGTGGGGGTAAGGGCTTCAACACATACAGCTGGAGGGACACAATTCAGTCCATAGCAGCTCCCTACCTAAGCCACAGATCCTAGCCTCCTCTCTCTCCCCCCACTTCATTCTACCTTCATTATACACATGATTCATTGACTGACTTTTCAGAAAATGATGAAATACAGAGAGAAACAAACCTCACTGTCCCAGATTTTTTTTTTTTTTTTTTTAAGGCAGAGTCCCACTCTGTCACCCTGGCTAGAGTGCTATGGCATCAGCCTAGCTCACAGCAACCTCAAACTCCTGGGCTCAAGCAATCCTTCTGCCTCAGCCTCATGAGTAGCTGGGACTACACGCATGCGCCACCATGCCCGGCTGATTTTTTCTATATATTTTTAGTTGTCCATATAATTTCTTTCTATTTTTTTAGTAGAGACAGGGTCTCACTCTTGCTCAGGGTGGTTTCGAACTCCTGAGCTCGAACGATCCACCCGCCTCAGCCTCCCAAGTGCTAGGATTACAGGCGTGAGCCACCGCGCCAGGCCTGCTCCAGAATTTTTATCATTAAGTTATATTACCTGAAATTTTGCCATTTAGAAATTTGTTTGGGTTAATAATATTACCAAAATACAAACACATCAAAGAAAGTTAGCAAATGGTCACTCATTCACCTCAGTGTGAATTAGGTAAATCATAACCTTCACCTACTCAACGGAGATAAGGATTGATCCCGAGGGAAGAGAATTTTGAATGTGATCACTCTGGAGGCAGAGCCAGGCCAAGGCAGCATATGGGTGTGTGTCACTTAACACACTGACTGCCATGTGAGTTGTACTTAACTTAGGCTAGTTGTGAGCCCAGGGCCTCGTGAAGCATATATAACTCACATGTCTCTTTACCTATTGACCGCTTAATTCTAAAAATGCGGATTAAATGAAGTCAATAAATTTTATTTTTCTATTTATGTTTACCTGTAAATTACACTTGAGCCTGGCAAGTCAAGAAAAACACTTTACTCTTAATGTACTATTTTTCAAGTTTTCACATTACTTTTTACATTGTTAATTTTCAAGTTTTTACATTACTTTTTTATTGATGATGTAACACATTTTTCATTAAATTAGAAAGGAGTGCTTTGTTTTCGAAGTTTTTATTTCTATTTTTAAGGAAAGTTTTTTTTCTAGTGTGGCAGTCAATGTGTTAAATACTAGGAAAGGGAGAGAAACGAAGAAGTGGATGTTGAAAAAAACTGTATGAGAATCTTGGCTGTGTCAAAGTTTTGCCTAGAGCCAAGGCTTAAGAAATAAACTTTTATTTCTAACATATATCTTCCTGCACATCATACTTTCCTACTTCCAAGACAAAAATTAGGACTAATAATGCTAGTACTAATAAAACATTTAAACAGTTAGTATTTATTCATAAAACGCACCCTGCAAGAACCAAAATGAAAAAGGCTCCTGAAGGCTCATTTAATAATCCATAATTTTTTTTGCTGTAAGTTTGAAGGGGTTAAAAAAAATCCATACTTTTACCATATAAAAAAGCATATATAACATTTTACTATTATCCCAATGGGAAACTTCTTCTGAGCTCCCCAAATCTGAATAACGAATTATTTAAGAACAATATAGAATATAAAATCTTAAGATTGTGGAAAGAACCTTAAAAGACTCCTAGAAAAAACTCCTTTCCAAATGTACTTTTGGGATATATACAAGTTACTCACAGGTTCTGTACTAGGCAAATCCCAGCTAACAAAAACCTGTACTCATATCCGTCTGTTAGAATATCAAGTTCGCTTTGTTAACTATGAAAAAAATAAAAACAAAATCATGATCTTCAGTAGATAATTGAAATTTTTTCCTTTATAATCATTGTAGAGAATTAAAATATAGACCTTATATATGTAAGTTAGTTTCAGTGCTACATACCTTTCCCACTGGGAGTAATCTTGTCTTTTGAATTCCCTAATACTTGTATACAGACTGTCTTGACTGTACCTTCCCTACTTGTCTAAGCTCCTTGAGGAGACAGAGCTTCATATTAATCTTACTCTCACTGTGTATATTTGAATACCTGGAACATAGTAGATACAGAATAAACATCTCGTTAATGAAAATGAGTAAGTAAATGAATGAACGAATCAACCAATCATTTAAATAATCAACAACCTTCCTTCCTTGTGGTCAGCCTTCCTGTTAAGGCTGACTACCCCACATCGAGCTGTTCCAACTGCTTAGTCTTACTACTTAGTCAGTGAGTGGGATTGCAAACTACAGGGAAGAGGATTGACAGAAACACTCCTCTTAGCACACTTGTGGATTACGTGAATTGTCAAAAGTGCAATGATTACTTCTCAATTTAAAATATTTAAGGAATACATGTACACCTATTTGCTATAATTCAAATTTCCTCTTGAATGAAAAATACTCAGAGTATATAAAATGTAGTATATTATATAAGAACTCCCAAATGTTTATGATTAGTTGGGTTTAGTTCTGATAAAGCACATATATTTTCAATTAACTCAGTATTAAAAGTGGTATACTTCCTGATTTCAATGAGATGTACTCAAAACACAAGATTATCGAACTTTCTCATATTACTGCAAAAGAAATATGAAATTGTAATTCTCTGCTTTAGGACGAATTATGATGAAATGTACATATAAATGTATCTTTCACAATCACTATAGTATTTTTGCCTATAATTCTCCATCAATTAAAGCTATAATCCAAACACACCCCATCTTGAACCACATGAAACAATTAATCCTCTAGGCAAATACTGCTAGTTTATCACGTTATTTTTTCCTTCAAAGCCAGGGTCCAGCGTCATAATCCTTTCCAACCTAGAGCTGCAGGCAGTGACCACCAACCAGCTGAAGTCAGCACAGGCCTTACTTGCAATTTCTATCACAGAAATTAATGCACTAAGACAAAATAACACTGTGTTACACTGGCTGGAATACAGTTTTAAATACTTCAGCATAAACTGTATGATGTGAGGTATGTTAGTTCATCGGCATCAAAAACACATCCAGAAGTGGTCAGCTAGCGTGTTAACAGAACCACCACACTCCAGAGACAATTCCTGTAAATCCTCCAGCCCATTATTAGATGCTTTGCTAACTGCCAAATGAAAGGCAGAAATGAGCTGTAATTGGTGATGTTGTTGGCTTGTTAATCAGCATAATGGATGTCAGAAATAGTTTCTTGTTGATTAAATGAATGGATTCAAGAAAACTGGATGGGTTTAAATATTACAGGGCACTCCCTCCCCACGCATGAGTAGGACATAAAAATCTAGCAGGAGCTGTAGCTCGTTATCTCTGCGGATGGTATCCAAGGCTTGATCCCTAAATGGCCCCATGATAAACCACAGGGTCAGAGAATATCTGATGGTCTGATGTTGACAACGAATAAGTTTACAGAAATGTACTCTAATAAACCTTTCAGATAAGGTATGGACAGAGAACTGGGACGTCAGCATATTGGTCAGTTTTGAGGACTGATTCCTGTCTGCCAATAAGTGTTTAAGAAGCGTCTATGTGTCTGAGACTTGCTTTCAATAAGATAAGGCAGATAGTGTTGGTAGAAGAGTAGTTAAGCACCATCAACCTCCAACAATTGGTGGCTATTAATCTATGAACAAGAACCTAGTAGTTGGATATAATCAAATTGGTCAGAGAGCTCACAACAAATGTGTACAAGGTGCTGACATATAAAAGACCATCATGCACAGCAAAGAAGAAAATTTGCATTAAACAAACAGGCAAGAGTGGAGTGTGGGTGTGGGAAAGACTTTTCTGCTTGTGCTGGTGGACACATAGCACCTGTGGAGCCACTCTGTCCCCCTTCATTAGTGAGAAGTAACTAGGAGTCAAGCTGTGTGCTAGGAGGATGACCAATTGGCCTCATCTACCGGGCAATTCAAACCAACTTCTGTTGGTTGAAGCGCTATGATTAGCAGTGTCAGACAGCGGGTGGGATGTCATTTGCACAAATAAGTAATGTTAAGCTGCTTAATATAATTCCTGCCCTGGGCTTTCAAAAGTTAAAACGGGACTCAAGATCTCCATTCCAATGCAAATTTGCTGTGGACATTTTCACTGAGCTCAAATGACAGTTCCAGCAGCATTTTTTTCAGACTGCATTCAAGAACAAAAAGAATTTCCTATTTCAAAATCCATTTAACTGTATAATTCAGGAGCTTCCACCTAACCTTCAATTAGAAGTGATTAATTTGCAATGTAAGGACATGTTGAAAGGCACTCATCAACAGAAGAACCAAACACAATTCCATAAGCTTTTTAAGCATGAATATGTTCAATGAAAGCATCTGTTTGTGGATTGGGAATACGTATCTTTGTGAAAAGGCATTTAAAGGTGACATACATAAAATCTTATTACACATCAGCCTTAATAAAGATTTGCAATCAATGTTGGTGATGGGAACACTCAATTTGAACCCCAATTAAATGAAATGTTATTCTTATTGCCCCCTCAGAAAGAATTCTATTCTTTTCATTAGACCTGTATTCTAAAAAAATTGTATTTAATTTTATTTTGAGTTTTGTTAACAAAAATTTTGTGAAAATGTCTTTTACTCATGTAATTTTCTATGTAAGTACTGACATACCTCGATTGGGCCTCTCGGCCCACAAAACCTAAAATATTTACTATCCACCCATTACAGAAAAATTTCACTGACCCCTGATATAAACTGTATTAAAAAATATAGATCTATTAATAATAATATGGAAATATATATAACATATTAACTTTAAAAAAGCAAATTTTAAGATGATAGGATAATATATGTATACCAAAAAATCCCCTTAAAATATCTATTTGCATTTGTATATTTGTACACACACACACACAGATGTCTGGAAAGAAACATTAAACAGTTGACAGCGATTGCTTAGAGCAGACAGTCCAACCCAGTTTGTTCGCAATAAACTATCCAGGGTTACATTTAAAATGTAAATCCATTTGGTTATTCCCTTGTTCAAAACCCCCGGGGCTTCTCATCACACTTAAAACAACTCACCATCTTGTCAGGGGATCTGGCTCTTGCCACCTTAATGCCCTCCTACAGCTCAACCAGTGTTGCCACACTGGCCTCCTTGGTGTTCCTGCAGGCATTTTTCTACAGCAGGACATTTATATCCACTGCTACCTCCGGTTGGAACATGACTTCAGCAGACAGTCACCGGCTCCCCTCTGCTTCTCACAGGCCTGTGACCTGATGCCACCTCCTCAGGGAAGCCTTCACTGGCCGCCTCATCTATCTGATGCACTATTATTTTTCTTTTAATCACTAATTGCTCAAAAGCTGACAGTGTTACACATTCATTTACTGTCTGTCCTCCCCTTGGAGGTGTGCACACTGCTTTATTCTCTGCAATCTCCCCACCTGCCTAACAGGCGCATGGCTAACTTCCATTAGTTATTAAGTGAACTAACAAAGAGAGGTATGTGAGAAGCAGGAGATGGGAAGGTTTTATTCTTTTTTACCAATCTTTGTTACAATGTAAATGTATTTGTGTATTGTTTATAAAATTAGAGAAAATGTAAAAATGAAAAACATTAAATGATTTTAAAATTATAAAAAACAAAATTAAGTTTTTCACTCAGCTCCTGTTCTAGTTATGTTTATTACAATCTCTCCATAATTTGTTCTTGAAACCTTTATTATACTCTACCTTAGATATCAACAACAGCAAAAAGTGAATTGAAAACAGAAATTGAAAAAATACCTTTATTTCAACATGAAAGATTTGGAGAGGTATAATTTGATGTACAGAAGTCTTTACTACTCCATAATTTCAGTAGGTATGGAATGTGCATATGTGACATTTAAACTGAAGGCTTTATAGTGTCATCTAAGGTAGATTCCAAGACAGACTTGGTTTACCTGAGTCCCAGTGGGTTGACAGTGGACAGTTTAAAATGTCAGTAAGTCTTAATCTTATTATTATGAAAGAAAGGGGTTAGATTTTAGGCTAGACAACATGTAAGTCCTTCCTGTCCTAGAATCCAATGATTTTCTGTCTTGGATAATGATGTGAAATAAGGCAGATGACTCTAGAAGCAGCCCTTACGTGAAGGCATATAGAATGCTTCCATCTGAGTCAAAGTGAGTTACACCAGGGCCCTGTCTGTACACCACTGTGATGGCCTGAACCACACGATAGCCAAAATCCTCCTATTACTTATTTTTGAACCTGTAAAAGGGAAAAAAATGTATTCCTAAAGAATTTATCATTGGAAAATATCAAACATACAATCTTTAAATGAAAAAGGGGAAATATTTTAAATTATAAAAAAGTTGTGATAAATTTAAAATATGGATGTACTATTACATATTTGTTTAACAAAGATACTTAGAAAAGGAGATTCACATACTTTCAGTATATCCTCTGGATAAGTTTTCCTTTTCTTCTGTAGATTTTTCCACATTATAATCATCTGCAAAATTTAGCCTATTATCACTTTGTGCTTCACCTTCAGAGGAGTTCAGCGTTTTGGAAGTGGTACCTTCTATCTGTGTGCTTTTTATACCAACCACTTCTTTCATTTCTTTACTGCCTCCTTTCAAAGGAATTAAATCTCCATGAGGTCCTTCTGGATGAGCAGGGTCATCAAAGGTGCAGGAAAAGCTGTTTCCATATGGACATGTGTCCTCTCCCTGCAGAGGCCCAGCCTGTTTACAACACCCTGGAGTTTCTACAGTGGCAGAAGTTCCCTCAGACATCATGCAACTCAAAGTTGTGCTGACTTTACCATTTCCAGTTTTCTGCAGACTGGAGCTGGGTTTTACTATTAAATCAGAAATGTTGACTGATCTAAGTTTTTTACCAAGACAGGAAAAATCAGACATTTCTAATATGCTTGTTCTCTCCCTCTTAGAAAGACTTCTGCAGCTGAAATGAGCAGGGCTTGATGGTGGCTGAGACTGAGGAGGATTCTCTGAATTCCTTTCCTTAAGATTATCAGGTGAAAAATAATCATCATATGAGGACTCTCCATAATCCAGAGTCTCAGCAGCAGATCTGGGCATGCACTGCAGGTTGTTTTCTGACTTAAACAGCTGCAGCCTTGGCATGATAGATCTCCGGCTGGACCTCTTTTTTAGGTTTTCTTTTGGAGATGAATGTAAGTACTCTGCTGTCCTTTTTCTCTTCACTGAGGAACCCTTGCGTACTGAATGCACCAAAAGGCAGCCTTTCTGTGAAGATAATGTAGGAGACAAACTGTATTTCTCATCAAACAGCTCCTTAGATATACTTTCAGCCTGCTTTTTGTCAGGGGTGACAATTTCACCTGTAGTATCTCTTTGCCAATTTCTTTCTTTCTTTGAAAGATTACTCATGAATTTCTGAGGACTTAACTGGTTGAGGTAACTGGAAGATGCTGACGAATGAATACTGTGTGCTTTCAATACAGGTGAAGAAATACACATGTCATTTTTAATTTCATTAATGGATCCTCCTAATTTCCTTTCTTGATTTCCACATCCTGAGTTCCCACAAAGGTCATCAAAAGATGAATGTAAATCACCAGCAAAGGATTCATCTGAAAATTATTAATAAAGAATCAACTTTTAAAAATGGTTTAAATTATTATAAATGTCATTTCCAGTTGACCAATAAAATAATACTTTTTAAGCATAGCTATTAGTTAAGAAGAGTATTGACTGGATTTTCATTATTATTCTTTCTACTTAACGATACATTTAAGGCCAGTATTTTTAACTACGGAACCTGGGCTTCAGTGAGATAAAGGTCGGGGTGGAAAAGAACGTTAACAAACCTTTAAACATTTCATACAAATTTCCAGAAGCAGGTGCATTTTTTTCCAGGAAGAGCATCCACAGTTTGTCACTAATTCTTTAGGAGGGCAATAATGCTAAAACTTAAGAACTACTGCTTTAAGACAATTTCTAGTCTTTCATGGAACATTCCCCCAATTAATATAGCTCATCTTTACCTTCTCTGTCTTCTAGTGAAGTCCTCAAGTAATATTTATGTTCAAAAGTGAACCATCTGGTAGATCTTAATTTTTGACTTCTCATATATCTTATACATCTCTTCAGAGTAATACTAAGCTACTACCTATCTCCTGAAAATTCCATACCCTCTTGCACTTCTGGGCCTTGCCTTTCCTCCACACTTTACTCCGGGTAAATACCACTCATCCTTCAAAGCCCACCTGGGTTGTCACCGTCCCTGTGAACTTCCCACCACCTTTGCCAAGTCTAGTTGGCCATGCCCTCCTCTGCTACACAGCATTCTGCATCACGTCACACTGTGGTATGTGTGTATCTGCCCCTCTCACTACTCACTAGAGGACAGACACGACTCTCTACTCATTTAGGAACATGAAGTCTCCAGCCCAGTGCTGGCTCCCCCAAGAAGGGCTCAGTGCTTGCTGGTGGAGGACCTCTATTCTACAGCAATCACACATCTGGAGACAACCTGAGTGTTGTAACTTCGTGAATGGAATCACTAAAGTGTTACTTTTAAAAAGGTAGAAGACAGTAATCATCAGAGCCCTTCCCTTGCTGCTGTGCTCCAGGAAGGAGGGAAGGTCAGTGGGCAGGGTGGTGCCGTGTCTATGCCAAGTCAGACAGCCTTGCATGTCCTTAAGGCAGCAGTTGGAAATATAGGTCACATTTAATTTTAGCAGCTGAATACATTTATAACACATTTCAAAAAGCTGATAAGCAGTGTGATATGTCATTAAGAGTGTAAATTCTAAAGTCAGACTGCCTAAGTTAGAAGCCTGGGTTTGCCACTCATAAAAACCACATGACCTTGCACAAGCTGTCTGACCTGTGTCCTGGTTTTCTCAGTGGCAAAATGAAGATGGTGATGGCACTTATTTCACAGGGCTAATAGAATTAAATGAGATACAGCAAATAAGACACTTAGAGCAGTGCCTACAACATAGCAAAAGTGAAATCAGTGTTAGCTATTATTAATACTTGTTTCCAACTTATAAGAAATAAATATATCAATATAAACAAAAAGATGGAGATTATTTAAGATAAATGGGTAAATAATTCCAACATATACAGAAGAGACTGCAAGACTAAACCATGCATTGAAAGGAAACTTTAGTTTAAACTCCTAATAGCTTGATACTATTTTGTGCTTTGTCACCATTGTGGCTTTCATAATAACATATTCCACAGCATTTCAAGCACTTTTGAACACAGTTCTTTTAGGGGTCACCACTATTTACTTGGTTACTAGGGTAGGCAAAGTGAGAAAAGTGTAAGAAATTTGATACAACCAAAGTAAAGATATGCCCATGAAAAATTATTATCCCAACTCAAACAAGGGTTCCCACAATAACAAAATATATATGTATAACACATAACCAATTTCATTAATTCTTACCAATGCCCTTTCTGCTTCTAATTAGAAATTCTGTTAATCTCCTAAATTTATTGTTGACCTTTATATATTTTTTCACTAACCCTGTTTAATAACATGTTCCATATGTTTATTGTACATTGTGTGAAACAATTTTTTCCTTAGTTCTGACTGCTCTCAGTTCTATACACTTTAAAGTGCATATGCATAATACCACAAAATTTTTAAAAAAGGAGCAACTGATTCTGTAGCAAGAAAACAAACACCTAGGAGAAAACCCATAGGAACCAAAAAGGTAAAACTCATGTCTTAATTTAGGAGGAAATTTATGAGTTCTAGCTTTAATTATTCTACTCAACAGAAATGGTCACATGAAATTCTAAATAAGAAAATCATACTATTCAGAAAGCTTAAATATATCATAGAAAAGAAAATAATAATTTTACCTGAACACAAAGTATCATGTGAAATGTTCGAAGATGCTTCTTCACATGGAGAGTTACCTGGATTATCATGAGACTGTTCGATCATTTGGGAAACTGAAAATAAAATCAAAACATTTCATTAGATATAACTTCAATATTTTTTAGTAGATGAAGACAATAGTAAGTCCACCTATTAATCATAGGGGATTCTATTAAATCACAGAGTCACAGAAGTCAGAAGGGATCTTAAAAAGTCAACTTGCCTGAACCTAATCAGAAGCTTAACAAAGTTAAATGAACATTTTCGGTCAGTCTTCCTGTTTGATAATCCTGGCTTTTTCTTTAAGGATGATCGTAATAGTTACTTCTGTAATTAGAGCAGTGGTTCTCAACCAGGGGTGATCTGGGCTCCCAGCAGATAGGTGACAATGCCTGGAGACATTTCTGGATGTCACAGGAGGGGGAGGGAGGCAGGTGTATTATAGGCATACAGTGGGGAAAGGCAGGGACGCTGCCCAACATCCTGCCATGCACAGGATAGTGCTCACAACAGAATTATCCAGCTCAAAATGTCAATAGTGTTGAGATTGAGAAACTAGAGTTTCATAGGAAACATCTAGAATATCAATGATTTAACAAATAAGGTCAAAAATGTTACCTTCAAATGCTGTGCATACAATAGACAAGAAACAAAAGAAATGTCTGAGTCTCATATCCAAAGATATTTTTTAAAGAGACTCAAAAGGATACTTTTCTGAGAAAATCTAAGCAAATAATTGTAAAAAGAAAATAAACCTTACTTATCTTGGTTTATTCTGTAGCAAAAAAGCCAATGCCTACAGAAAACTCATAGGAACCAAAAAGGAAGTTTAACCTATGCCTTAATCTTATTACAATACCTAATTTCAGGGGGAAATTTCTGAGTTCTAGTTATGGGTGAGAAAATTTTAAGAAATTTGATAGATCCAAAGTAAAGATATAACCATGAAAAATTATTACCCCAATTCAAACAAGGGGTTCCCACATTCAAAAAATAGGTATGTCTGTTTATAAGTTGTAGTTATTTTATCACAGAGATAAAGGTTTCAGTCTTTGAGTCTAAAACTGTGCTGGATGCAATGAAGTGGCAGAATTAACACTGCAAAGTAATGAAAAAAGTTTAAGGCAAATTAGTTTATATACGTAACTACAAGTTGAAACAATTTGGATGTCCATTTAGGACACAGCTAATTACCTACCTCAACATCCATTCTCAGCTTCCTCTAGAACAGAACTGATTTTACTAGCATAGGAATGCGCTCTAGCGAAGACTACACTTCAGTCTTGCAACCAGGAGTGGCTGTATGATCAAGTCCCAGCCAATGGATTAGGCAGCATAATGGACCGGACACGTGGTAAAGCTGTTAAAGGGAACTGGCTCAGCTGGGAGGCACACACATTTTGGAAGAAAAGCCAGGCACTCAGAAAGGCAAAACAGAAAGATGGAAACCCAGGTTCTTAAAGACACTATGGAATGCCACCGAGCCCTGCCTGCCTACTTTTGGACTTGACACACACAGAAAGGTAATTCTACCTAATTGAAGTCATTGGTTTGTGTGTTGCTTTGTGTGCTGCAGCCAAAAGGAAGCTTAACTGATATAGGTGCCCATTTTATAGCACATACAAATATAAATCCAAGACAGACTAAATATCTAACCTTAAAAAAAGCTCTTACAAATCAGAACGAAAAATTAGGTGGGATTCAAGATGAATTTTTACTATTAGCTAAGTTTTTAAATATTTTATTAAAATGTAATCAATTACTTAAGTAATTAAAGATGTTAGAGATGAAAGAAATAAGGGAAAATATAAATTGATTCATTACATGCAAATTCCTTTCAATGCCACCAGGACTTGTCAAAAAATAAAATAAAATAAAATAAAGCAAATTCCTCTAAGAGAGACATGATTAATTAAACTTTTAAAAATAGAAAAGAAACTCCAAAGATAGAAATGACAAAGAGCTACAGCAAACAGGATTGTAAGCTTGGAGAACCCAATATAAGATTCAAAAATCTTGATGCATAATATTTTTTGGAACAAAATATTAACAAAGTCTGCCCTGAAATAAGTCAAAATTTGTTAAAATCAGGAAACATTAAATAAAATATGTAGGTAAAGAAAAAAATCTTTCCACCACAATTTATTCACCTATTCGCACAGTTTTCATGTTACAAAATATAATCACTTACAGGTAGGGGAAAGATTTTCCCTTTTCTCCTTCATCTCTTGTAATCTCTTCTCCATTGCACTGTGGTAACTACTTCTCATTGTGCTTGTGGGACTATATGTCAATGAACCATCAGATTCAAATAAGAGAATAGGTACATCATAATCTGAAAATAAACAAAAATTCAACTTTAAGCTAAAAAAAATGCCTTCAAACTTCAACAACATGATTCCTTTCCAGGACACCCACCCTCTACCCTCACAGTTTTCTTCTTCCCTTTCAACATCATCACCCTCTTCTACTAATATTCTATGCTCACCACCTCCTCAATCGGCAATGCTGTCACTACAGCTGCTGGCTAACGTTTGCTGAGCAATGACCACTCAACAGGAGTTGTGCTAAGCACACTAAGTGCATTATTTCATCTAACTGTCTCCCAACTAAACCCACACATTAGGTGCCAGTATCCCCATTTACAGAAAAAGAAACTGACACACAGAAGTGAAATAACTTTCCCAGAATCATACAACTAGTAAGAAGTTATAAAGCCAGGATGTAATTTGGTTCCTAAATGTGATTTTTACCCCAGATTTTGGAAACCAACCCCCTTAGCCACTTTTTCCAGCCTCAACACACACTCATAGACTCATAGATGAACTTGACCACATGAAGAGGGGTCAGGGTGGTCCCTGAACCATGAAATTATGGGCTGGTTTTGTTTGAGTGCAGAGCTGTGAATTTTTCTGGCACATACCTTGTCTATGCTCAAGAAGGACTTCAGGATTTTGACACCCACCCCCAATAAGAAAATACCAAGATTCATTCAATATCTTCTCTTTTGCAACTCTTAAGTCTAAACCACTCTTACTGTTGTTCTGACAATACACAGCTATACACTAGTTGGATCATTAATACCTTATATCTGTAGTTTTTAAAAGACAATTCTATTAAGATACATATTTGGTCTAAAAAGAGAAAATTTTGTACCTATCATTACCATTTTGTCAAATTCTTTTCAAATATACTATCACTGACACAGGAAAGAAGGTCAAAGTGGCAAAAGTATCAAGAATTACAAGAAAATGTGCAATATTGATTTGAGGCTCAAGGAAGAGCCCAGATCATACAGGTTCTAGTAGGTAGGACATGTTAAACACAGGATTTTATCCCAAATATTTTTCCTTAGGATGACACCAAGGAATTTTAAACCAGGGTGGGAGTGTCCTTCTTACTTGAGATTCACATCATTCTGACTGAAGCATGGAGATGAGGTGTAAGGGGACAGGGAGTGGAGAGCCAGGGTCGGGGGCTGTTGCAGTGTACAGGAGGGATGGTGCAGGCTGTAACAAGGGTGCAGGAGGAGAAAACAGAAGGAGTCAAGCAATTATTCTAGAAGCAGGGTCACGGTCTTGATGGGTTTTAGTGTCAGAGTAGAAGGAGATGTCAAGGACAAAAGCACGTTTCTGGCTTAAGTAGAGAGGAAAACCAGACAGTTGGTGTGGGTTTGTGAGGGAAGGACAAGCACACACCAAGAGAGGCAGCAGGAGGGCTGAGCACAAAAACAAATGACAAAGGGCATGGTTTTGGAAAATTATGTGGCAGCACTGTGCGGACTAAATTCTGTTGCATTATCATCACAGATTTAAAATAAAGCTTGATAATTCTATTTGAATAATTTCAAAATATAGAGTAGAGAATATGTGAGAGTAATATAGACTAAATCAAAGGAAAAAAAAACTAGAGGAATTAATGCTTCCCATTTCTGAACCATGCATTATCTAGTCATTACAATTACTTATTTGTAGCAATGGTAAGTCAGGATCGGTATGATATATTGAATTTAGAAGACAGTGAAAAAGGCAAATGAGAAATAACAAAAACATACAAAGTACTTTAAAAGTTTCATGATATTCTAAAGTATTTTTCTAAATCACTAAAAGAATATATCATCTAAGATTTGCCTATTCTGTCTGGGTAACAAAACAAAAAGACCAAGTGTTAGGTAAAAATACAAAGTTATACATAAAGAAGAAAGAAATAGGAATTTATTTCAATGAGGCCTATTAGTCAAAGCTTGCTTTTCTTTTATAATCATTCCTAAAAGTAAACAGTTCCATCAATTTGATGAACAATTAAGACTACATGGTTGATTAGCTCAACTATATACCCCTGTTATGGCCCCTGGTAAAGTTTCTTGTAGGCTAATTACATTTTGTTTTCTCCTTCCTAGTCTAGAACTACTGCAGTCTTCATTAGCTATCTCACCCTGAATGCCACTGGTCGTCACACAACTTAAATGAGACATACGAACACAGACGCATTCTATTTCTTGGCTCACCTAGAGTTGTTTTTTGCCTTTGTAGCTCTTCAGCCATTTTCTCAAATTTCTTCTGAAATCTTTTATCATTTTCTGGTGTCTTAAAAATAAAATCTTTGGGCTGCATACACTTACGCTGTGCAAAAAGGATATAAAGATTAATAATACTGTATTACAATTGTTTAAGACAGGAAAAAAGTTCTTTCATGTACATTTTTTACATCATTTACAATATCAATAATAAAAAGTTCTTAAAAAGATGTTTCTTGTACTATATGTGAATTGGCAATACTTATTTCTTTTTGTACAATTATAAAAAAAATGGACAGAATTTAAAAAATTGAATAAAAGGCTCTATATTATGTAACGATATTTTCTAAGTCATTTTCATGATCCTAGCATTCTTAGTTTCCATAAAGGTTCTTTGCAAAACTAGTCTCTTTCCATTTTTTGCTATTCTCACATTGTCTTCCCCCTAAAATCATGACATGGTAATAAAACAAAAAAACAATTACTATCTTATAATTACCAAAGGCAAGAACCATTACCTAATCTTGCCTTACTGTCTTTAGATCATAGGAACTCCACTCAGCCAGTAAAATCCCAAAACTATAACTACACACACAAATACATGAAATCCCAGGCTGATTTCCATGAGAAAGTCTTGGGTTAACTCTTTAGTTTTACCATCCTCAGACAGAGAGGGACAATGTCTCCTTTAAAGCATATCTCACATTCCCTCCTTACCTACTTTCTCTTCTTCAGAACTACCCATTTATTTCCCACCTTTAGCCCAGCATCACCACAAATACAAAAACCAACCTTTTCATCAATTTTACCTACTACTACTTCTATGCCTGAGCTCTTTTTTAAAGGACCCCAGAAAAAGTTAAGTCTCTATTTAGGTCTCTTTTGTTTTGCACATTGAAGCTACTAGTGCAAATTTGCTTATCTGGATACCTAGCCTAACTTCTTTTGTTCCAGTCTTAAAAGAAAAAACTTCTATTAGCCATTCAAGGCTAATGCCTATACTTGTGTTCTTGCTCAATCAGTTAGTTATTCACTCATTCATTAACAAAAATGTCATTATGTGTTTCAGGCCATCGGTCTTGCAGCCTAGAAAGATCCTTGCCATCACAGGAAAGGCACATTGACACTGTATGATACAACATAGAAAAATGAGCAGAGTTACAGCTACTGACATGAAATGATCAAAACCATACTGTTAAAGTGGGGAAGAAAAAGCAACCCACCAAACGATATATATAAGGTAGCAGAGCCCCATTTGTACATGTGCACAAACCACATACGTATGTACACCATGCACCAAAGACATTCCGTCCAGAATGATATTTGTTAAATTGAAAAGAAAGATGTCTCTTATCTGTCTTTACTAAATGCTTCACAATGAAAATACATATGGATTATGGATTTTTTTAATAATAAACACTTTATTTTCACATGTCACAGCCAGTCAAGAGACTCTGCTGAATGCTCTTTTTTGTCCTACAATCAGACGAGGTTGGGATAGAGACTGAAGGAGGCTCATTCATCCCTGCACTGGCAAAAACTGGCTTGTTGGAGACGAAATGTAATTGAGATACATCCTTTACTACTTTTAGAAAATGTGCACAAATCCACAGCTATTTCTCCTTTACTCTACAGGAAATGTATGGTTTTCATCTAATCCAGTTTGAAGAAGTCGTCAAATCCTCCAACAGAGATTCTTATGTGAAAACAAAGTGGCTTTGATGTTTCATAGTAAACTACTCTCAAATAAAGAAATCACAGTTAAAACTCTCAAATAAATAGAAAACTGAAAAGGCTGTAGTTCAAGTGTGAATCAGATATCAAATGAAAGCAGTGTCATTCACTCTACAGTTGGCCCTCCATATCTGAGAGTTCTGGACCTGCAGATTCAACCAACTGTGATTGAAAATACTCAAAGAAGAAAAAACAAAAAAACCCAACCAACCAAACCAAAAAAACCCCCACAAATCAAAAGTTCAGTATAACAACTATTTACACAGCATTTGTACTGATTAGGTACAAGTAATCTACGGAGATATAAAGCACACAGGAGGATGTACGTAGGGTACATGCAAACACTCACCCATTACATAGGAGGGGCCTGAGCATCCGTGGATTGTGGTATCCGCAGGATGGTTCTGGGACCATTCCCCTGCAGATACTGAGGAACAACTCTATTTGCAAAGCAAATTTTCTGTAATAAATGACTTTGCACACTTGGATGTATCTGCTTCAGACTTTTGAGATTCTCTAGCTAACAGAATGAAGGCATTTTACTACAGATATAACAAACTGAATTCTGAAGTAATCACCAATCCACCTGATTGTCTAATGGTCTATCAAAGATTTTTAGTTTTCCCATGGCCAGCCAGTCTCTTCCATTTCTTACAAATTACATGAAAGCATTCACAGGATACAATTATCTCTATAATTTGCTAAAAAATGCTATGTGAAAAAATACCATCAACAGCACACTTAAGACAACTTGTGGATATATTTCTAAAAATTAAAAAATAAGAATGAATAAATTCATAATTGCCAGTGTCTATGTTGAAATAGTTTACTTACTTTTTTTTTAATTAGACTTGGTAAGTGTTCATGAGAATTAGCTGCAGGGAATAATGATTCATCAATACGTACTCCAGCCGTCCTGCATCTGTACAATTAAAGCAGTCCAGTGAGTGTTTCCATGACATGTTTACACAGCATTAAATCTGCACATGTATCAGCTATTTAGGAAATTCATACATAGGTCATTTTAACAGACACTTCTTTTAAAATAAGTACACATAACACCAAATACAAAAGTCAATGTAAATTAAACTTTTGGTCTCTATATGGCATTTTTTATGCAACAATTTTTGACTTATAGCATAGCACATTTCAAAATTATTGGTGCCTGGCACTCACAAAGGTATAAGCAGATGCTAGTAAATATATAATTTAAGAGTGAACAGGCCATCAAATGGATAATTTAGAGCTAGAAGTGACCTAAAATTGAGGCCAGAGAGCCTATTTCTTCTCCAAACTTGGGTCGTCCTTTTTGTGTGTTTCTGTCATGAAACTACCATCAGCCCAGAGAGCTCAGTGTGTGTCCCAGCTCTGCCCAGCTGTAACCCTTCCTTCCACCCATCTGTGGCTACACTTGCCATTTCTCCCTTCAATATACTGCTCACTCTTTGTATCTCTGGATTCCCTCCACCAAACTATCAAGTATCCTTTACAGTTAGCAGTTTTGGGAAAGGCTTGATTCAATCCAGTAAAATGTGGGCCTGACACAAGTGACACAGTTGTAGATGTCTTCTGTTCCATTGAAGAATAAGCTTCCCAACCATGCGTGTATCACTCTGATGTGTGCTCTAGCACACTTAGGAAAATATTGACACTGCTAAATTAAAACCCACATTTACCAGGCACCCAATCAAAATCTAGTGAATAGGCAGAAAAAGTTTCCAATTAGATTTTGATTTTTCTTCAGAAATGTAAAATGATAACATTATCCCCCCACCTAGTGGTCAAGAAGAAAAATGTTTCAAGAGATGTCTCTAATCACAGAGCCAACCTTTTGACTTTCATTTCCCAATTGCTGCTACTTCACAGCCAATGGAAACCAAAGCAGCATCCTTCTCCCTGGGAAGCCCCTGCTCTGATAAACCTCTCCCCAGGGAGCCAAGTAACTCCAGCACTTCCTACCACAAGCCTGCTAGGTGCACTAGGGACCACATACTGCCTTTCTACCCTTAGGATAACCCCTCAACTTCACCTGCACCAATCCTGCAGCTTTTCCTACTCTTCTGCCAAACTGCTCAGTGTTACCACCTTATTCCTTAAACCCAGTCAACAAGACAATTCAGCAAAACTGCATTAATCTCCTATGCAGATGGTATTGTGCTAGCCACTAAGGGGAAATAAAAAAGTGAACGACATCTTTTTGAAGGTCCCAGCCTGCAAACACACAATCTTAGTACATATCTGCCTGTGGCACAAGGAAGAACACAGTAGGGGACTCAGAGAAGTGCAGATAAGGAAGCTCTGTGAGTGCAAAGAGAGCAGAGGATTCCAAACTGGGTGTGAGCCTGGAGCACCTGCTGTGATCCAGCACTGGAACCACCACCTGGCACAGGTAGGTTTAGGCACTGCAGCAAGAAATGGGGCTCAGAGCTGGAGTAATCTGCCCAGGACCAGGTGGCTGCATATCATAGCCCTACTGTGCTCCAGCCTGTCTAGTTCAGAGCCTGCATCTTTGCAATACACTGTGCTACTTTCTTGGAAAGCTGTCAGGGAAGAGAAAAGATCTGAACCGGGCCTGTAGGAAAGGAAAGGAGTTTAATGTCTGTATGCTAGGGAAGAGCACTAGAGGAAAGCATAACAGCAAATAACAAAAGAAGAGGACACCAGAGAAGTGATTTGTTTACTGCTACTAAATCATTCTGAAGCTCACCAGGCCGTGCTCTTTTTTCCTTATGCACACATTAGAAGCCAAATCAACCCAGGCCCAGCCTACCTTTCCCAGGAGTGACTACATTATTATGTTCAGCCCCATTCACTGATCTTCAAACTACAGGATGCTGGGGAGATGCAAAACCTCTCCAAAGGGTCACCAGACTGCGGTGGTTTTAAGTCAATACATTTCCTGGCAGCAAGTACTACAAAGCACTCCTCTCCAAAACTGAGCTAAGAACTGCAGGTCTCTGCAGACCCTCACTTCTCCCTACTCTCCCACTTGCTGACCCCCATGGGGTTCCTCCCCCACCAGCCCGGCCCTGCTGCAGGGCCTCTGGACTTGCTAGGGAAAGGCTGACAGGAGGACATGCCCACGGTAGGAATAATCTATTTTACTGGTTTGGTGATCCTTCTTTAAAAATGTGTCAGATTCTAATGAATTTGTCTTGCTTTATAATAAATATTTCTGTCAAGAGTAAAATAAGGGCAAGGAGGACATGCATGTGGTTGCCCAGGCCTAGGTGGTCAAGGCTGGTTAGCGAGCAGCAGAGCCCAAGCAGGGGGAGGGGTGAGGCACGGTTTAGGGTGTCGGAGCCCAGGGAGGGCGAGACCCAATAATGTGCCAAACAGTTCACAGAACTCAGGAAAGTGCTGTACTTACCATCACTGGTTTTTTATTAATATAGAGGACACAAATCAGAACAGCCAAATGGAAGAGATGCACGGGCAAGGTATTGGGGAGGGTTCACAGAGCCTTCCTGCACACTCGGGGCATGTCACCCTCCCAGCTCCTTGATGCATTCACCAGCCTAGAAGCTCTTGGAAATTCACTGCTCAGGGTTTTTTATGGAGGCTGCATTGCAGACGCATGACTGATAAATTCACTGGCCACTGGTGATTGGCTTAATCTCCAGAGTCTCTCCCCTTCCTGGGGGCCAGAGGGTGGTGCTCAAAGTTGCAGCCCTCTGATCATGTCTAGGGCTGGCCACCAGCTTCCACTATGAAGTTACACAGAATGTTCAATCTAAAATGGCCTCATTAGGACAAAAAACACTATCACCCAGGAAATTCCAAGGGAGTGAGGAGCTGTGTGCCAGGAACCAAAAATATAATACATGCATACATATATACATACATGAAAAGTGTGATGAGGAATAGTTATTGACATGGTCTGGAAGAACCTCCCTGCAAGCATATGAGTTGCACATTTGCTTTATGGTGGAAGCCTGGCAGAGGCCATTGTGACCAAGGGATCAAAGTGCACCTCACCAGGACAGCACCCGGAGATCACGCACTGCCTGAGAGGGTGCAGTAAGAAGAACCCACCATCACTTTCAGGACATTCCTGTAGAAGAGGCAGAACCCCATAACCTCATGGGGACATGTCAGGCCCAGACTAAGGGACATTACCCATCACCGATTGGTAATTTTCAACAGTATCAAAGTAAGAAGCCAGAGAAAGACCGAGGAATGGCTCCAGAGTGAGAAAGACCGAATTATTGGAACTGCTGGTGAGACAAGGAGGCAGTCTGAGGATTCCTTGGCAGGAAGGTATCCACAGTAGGTCCCTCACATTGACAGCTGTGTTGTGGTTATGAAGGAAAATGTACTTGTTTGCAGGAAACACTAAACGCAGAGGGTGATGGGCTTCAGTCAGCAGCCTGCTCTCAGACCGGTGACGATGAAAGCCTGTGAACTATATTTCCAACTTAGCTTTTGGTTCGTGATTGTTTAAAAAATTTAACTTTACAATAAACTTTCTTCATAAACTAAAATCTCTTTCTTAAAGAGAACTTAGAAGTGAGAGTCAAGTTGACCTTTATTTCGTCTTTCTTCAAGATAAAAAAATTCTCCTGTCCATAGGAAATGTCATAATTTTATCAGTGGCTTCTGTCTGCTCTTACAATGACATGGGATTTTAGTGACACCTAGTGACCTCGAGTAGTTAATGCCCACATTTTCAGTGGAAGGTATGAGCAATGGCCCTGGACAGGCAGTTAACAAAGGAAGAACAGACACCTGATATATAAAATAAAGGTCAGTTTGACTCTTCTTTTGTTGAAGAAAGTTCAAGCTCACTAAAAATCAGGGAAATGTAAATGAAAACTATTAATTTTTAACCTACAAGTTAGGAAAGATTAAACAAACTAAGAACTCGTGATTATGAGTAAAGGTATTGGAAAATAGGTGCTCTTTTATACTGCTAAGAAGAATGGAAACTGGTACACTCTTTCTATTAAACAGAAGGTTATCTGGCCAAATCCATTATAAATTTAAACGTGCAAACTCTTAACTCAAAAGTCCACTTCTAGAATTTAAACCTGTGGAAAGATTTATCATCTGGAAAAAAGCAATATATAGAGAAGCTCAATGTCATACTATTCTGACTGAGAAAAAAAGAAAAAAAGAAATAAACTTCATGGTCATCAACAGAAGATTGGTATACAATTACGGGGGTACAATATGATATCTTGATATAGCATACCGTGTAGAATGATTATATCAAGCTAATTAAGACATCCATGACTTCACATACTTATTTTTTGCAATGAGAACATTTAAGATCTATTCTTTTAGCAATTTTGAAATATATAATACATTATTATTAGCTTATATATACATTTTTTATATGCTTAGTAGAAAGTCTGAAACTGTATATTCCAAATTTCCAACTTAGGGGAAGGAAGGCAAGACAGGAGGTAGATTAGGTGGGGATTTTTCACTTTAAAAAAATATACATGTTTAAATATAAATACATTTAATTCAAAAGAAAGTTTATGTTTTCAAAATAGCAAAAGGAGATCCAAAAATCAGTAATTAAGTACATGTAATAATTAAAATGTGACTGTATTACAACAAATAATATAATGAGAAAAGAATCTGTATTAAAAATGCCAAGAGATTATGTTTACTTTGAAGGAACTTAAAAGTTTGCCTCTGGATAATAAAGTTACAAGTACTCTGGAGTCTGTGCCAGCCCCAGAGGCTGGGTAGGGCAGAAGCAGAGAAGGGGATGAAGAACAAGAGAGGAGAGGGCACTGGGGCCAGAGCAGCAAATAAGAGCAAAAAGCCAGAACTCTCAGGAGAGGGGACTCTGTGATGATTCCCGGCATCAGGATTAGTTGAGCCCCTATTTAAGTACAGAAATGATTAATGGTCAGTTTTGCATTTTGGTTCGTGCTTCTCCATTTACTTCAAGCTCTCAGTAAAGTTCTACTGTTTTCTGTACCCTTCCCTCCACATTTCTAAACAACCTTTTAAATGTAGCTCAAGTCATGTCCCCCATGAAATTTTCTGATATCTCCAGGCCACTTAAGTAAATTTTTCTTTGATCATTAATTTGTTAGAACAAATATTTATTGAGCATCTACTATGAGCCAAATATGTGTTAGACACTTGCTGGAAACACAACCATGAACAAGACAGACATGCAGTTGCTCTCACGGAGCCTACATTATAATGGAAAGACCAAAATGCGTGATTAGACAGATAAAGAAGTGAATAAAATAAGTTTTAATAGCAAAAACAGGAAATAAGTTGAGATAGAGAATAACAAAGAGGGCTCTACCTGTGGATTGGGGGACAGAGAAAGCACTTCTAAGAATGTGACCTTGAAATGTGACACGTAGAAAGAAGCTGAGTACAAAACTGGGTTAAGGAAGAGTGAAAGGGCATGGAGTTCTTAGGTAGGAAAGGGCTTGGCCTGTCTGAGGTCCTAGAAGACCAGAGTGTTTGGAAGATGCAAACAAGGACGGGGGAACAGCTGAGGGTGGAAGAAGAGATGGATCATGCAGTGCTCTGGACCAGGGATCAGTAAACTTTCCTGTAAAAGGGCCAGATGATGAACATCTCAGGCTTTGTGGACATATGGTCTCTGCCACAACTATCCAATTCCACAGCTGCAGCACAAAAGCAGCCACTGACAATACATCATCAGATGAGCATGGCTGTGTTCCAATAAAACTTTATTTGTGCATACTAACATTTCAATTTTATATAATTTAAATATGTCTTAAAATAATCTTCTTTTGATTTGTTTGGGGGGACAACCTTTTAAAATTGTAAAAACCATTCTTAGCTCATGGGTCACTAAAAAAAAAACACACAACAGGGTGGCAGGCTGGATTTGGCCTAGGGGCCATAGCTTGCTATTCCTTGCTCTAGACTACTTAATTCTAAGCCATTTCAACTCAGCAAGAAGGATAAAACTGATTTATGTGTTAGAAGAATTACATTTGCTAATGTACAGGAAACAAAATGAAAAGGAGACAGGCAGGAGGCTGCAACAGTAACTGAAACAAGTCATAGCTGTCTGGACCATGGGAGTAACAGCAGAGACAGACTGATCAGAGATCTCTTCTAAGAATCAATAAGCCATTCTAACGGACTCCATAAAAAGATGAGGGAGAGGGAAGAATGACAGCTGCCTGATTATGAATCTTCCTCCATACCCTCCCCCCAAAACCAGAAAATAATGCTCACAGCACCATTATTCACAATAGTCAAAAAGTGGAAATAACCCATATATCCCTCACTTGACGAATGCATAAACAAATTCTGTGGTACAGGTTAAGAGTCCCTTATCCAAAATGCTTGGGACCAGAAGTGTTCTAGGTTTCGGATTTTTCAGATTTGGGAATATTTGCATATACATAATGAGATATCTTGGGGATGAGACTCAAGTCTAAACATAAAATTCATTTATGTTTCATATACACCTAATACACATAGCCTGATATATATTTTTAATAATTTTGTACATGAAACAAAGTTTGTGTTAAGTACTTAATGTGTAGAACTTTCTGCTTCTGGTGTCATATTGGCACTCAAAAGTTTTCAGATTTTGGAGCATTTTGGATTTCAGATTTTTGGATTAGGGATACTCAACCTGTATATCTGTATATGGAATATCATTCAGCCACACAATGGAATGAGTTACTGATATATGCTACAAAATGAATGAACTTTCAAAACATGCTAAGTGGAAAGAAGCTCAACATAAATGGCCACATATTATAGAATTCCCTTTTTGTGAAATGTCTAGAATAGGCAAATCCATAGAGACTAAAAGTAGATTCGTGGTTGGCAGGGGCCGGGGGCAGGAGGGATTGAGACATGATTGCTAATGTGTACAGAGCTTCTTTTGGGGGTGATGAAAATGTTCTTGAATTAGATAGTGATGATGGCTGCACAACTCTGAATAGAATATACTGTAAACCATTGAATTCTACACCAAAAGGGTGAGTTTTGTGATATATGAATTTTATCTCAATTTAAAAACAAAGAAATGCTAAACAGAATTATTCATAATTGAAAGGAAAAAATACAAAAGGAAACTCAACTCTTTAGGAATGAATCTGCTTCATCATATTCCTTATTTTTTCCTGAATACACCAAGCGAACACCTGCTTCAGGTCCTTCCTGTTAATTTTCCCTCTAAGCAGAGTTAGGTATTACATTATACTCATTTTTCAGCTGCAGAAACTGAGGCTAGAAGATATTACATTACTTGCCCAAGTAAGAGGCAAAGATGGAAAGCAAACTTTATCTGGCTCTGTGATATACATAATGTATCTCCACACTTTACCAATACTGGATACTTAAGGGAAAAAGAAAGACTTACTTTTCAACCCAGAGCACTGAAACAAGCTTCACCCCTCTCTGCTGAGCTTTGTCCCAAGTGCTCTGGTATCCGTCTTTGAATACAACATGAGTTACTTGTTTGTTAAAAGTTTTTGAAACCTGTAGACAAAAATACAGAAAACAAAGTGTACATTAGTATTCACTCACAATTTCTTAAGTACAATTGATGAAAAAGGATACTTTATTCAATATTTGTCAAAATAAAAATGTCCTAAACTCCTACCCTAGCAATTCTATGTCTTATAATCTGCCACAGAGAAATACTCTAAGGAATGCATAACACTGCTTAAAAACACATCTGTTCCAGTTAGAATGGTGGATCACACACATGATTTGGAAGCCTCAGAACAAAAGAAGGGGGTCTGATAAAAGCTCTACACCTTGGGTTGAGAACCAAAGAGCTGCATTTAGGCAAGCTATAACGACCCTCACAGGTCCACAGTCTATTTTTAAATAATTTCAAATCCTGAAATTGGATTAAGATAATCCTGGATTATGAGTACTACAAATATTCTTTTTGCAGCAAATCTGAATCTTTTTTTCAGTAAAGATAATACAATTCTAGGGCTCACAGTATTTATAAATAATTTTAAATGTATGATGCTCAAATTCAAAAAAGTGAACAAATAAAAAACAAGCATAGGAGAAGGTGGAACAACAGGAACAAAACCCAGTGGACAAAACAAAAAATAAAAGCAGACCTAGATATTGCAATCTGCCAGATGAAGACTTCTTGTGGAATACAGCAAATGCCCTGCTTAGGGAGAATGCATGATGTAAAATGCCTAAGTACACAGTAAGAGGGTTCAAAATCAATGTACTCATCTCAAAAAGTTGGGAAAAGTACAGCAAATTAAAACCAAAGAAGGAGTTAGATAATACTAAAGATGAGGCTAGAATTAATAAAGTGAAAAAGGAGTATAAAAAAGAACCAGAATGCCAAAAGTTGGTTCACTAGAAAGACTGATTAATAAAACCCAGGTAAAAACAAGGTCAAGAAAAAAGAGAAAAGACACAAATAACGAATGTCAGGAATGAACAATCATCACTACAGATCCTGAAGACATTAAAAAGATTCAAACAGGATATTATAATAGCTTTGAAGCAATATGTTTGAAAATTTAGATGAAATGGATAAATTTAAGGAAACCCCCAACTTTTTAAAACCATTCATAATAAATAGGAAATATGCATAATCCTACAATTACCAAATAAAACTAATTTTAAAAAGAAAATTTAATAAAACCGATCTTATACAAACTCTTCCACAGGATTAAAAAAGAAAGAAACACTATTCTCCAACTTGTTTTATGAAGCCAGTACATTATTAGCACTAAAACTATACACATAATGGCATTACATGAAAGGAAAATTACAAGCCAATCTCACCCCAGAGACATCTATAGAAAAAGCTAAACAAAATATTAGCAAATTGCATCAACCAATATATGAAGAAGATAACGCGTCACCACCACTTGAGTGTATTCCAGGACTGCAAGGGTGGCTAACATTTAAAAAAAATTGATCACTATTATTCACATTAACAAAGTAAAAGAGAAAAATCATATGATCATCTCAATGCATGCAGAAAACACATTTGATGAAATTAAAGTTTACTCATACAAAACCATATTAGGTTACATGCTAAAAGCTTTTCCCTGAGAAGAGGAATCAGAAATCCAATATCTCCATTTTATTTAACACTGGGCCTTGCCAGAACAGTACATCCAGAAAAACTGTCATTATGTACATATGATTCAATTGTGTATATTTTTTTAAATGTCCCCCAAACTACAGAATTTATAAATGAGTTTGATAAGTTTTCAGGTGAACATGCAAAAAATTAACTGCATTCTATGTAATAGAAACAGTTAGAAAAAAAATTAAAGATGTTATTTATATAATAGCATAAAAATGATCAGAGAAAATTATAAAACATAATTAAAAGAAGTTAAAGAAACCTAAATCAACAAAGGCACATATAGTTTTCATGAATTGGAAGATTTAATATCATAAAAACATCAGTTCTCTCCATACTGTTCTATTTTATCAGTACAATCCAAATCAAAATCTCAAAAAAGCTTTATGGTGTAAATTGACAAACTGATCCTAAATGAATTTGGAAAGGCAAAAGGCCAAGACACCTTGAAGAACAAAATGTAAGACTTACAAAGATTTATCATAAAGTGTAATTAAGACAGGGTGGTTTTGTCTTGAGAACAGAAGAACAGTCCAATGAACAGAGACAGATCCCTCAAACAGACTGGACATTTGTGGATGCCTGATTTATGACAAAGGCAGTATCACAAATCTTCATTAAAGGACAGCCTTTTCAATAAATGCTGTTAAAATAAAAGTTCACAAGGAAAAAAATGAAACAACTATTTCACAGCATATACAAAAAGCAATTCCATGTGTACTGTAAATCTATATGTGAAAGGCAAAAGGATAAAGCTTCCAGAAGATAACATGGGAGAAAATCTTCATACCTTCGTACAGGAACAGATTTTTTTAAACAAGACATACAAAAAAATTCACCATAAAGGAAAAATAAATAAATTGAACTACATTAAAATTATCAAAAGATACTGTAAAAAGATGAAAGCCAAGCCACAGAGTGACAGAAATACTGAAATTCATATGGCTGACAAAGGAGTCAATTCTAAAATATAAAGAATATTTACAAATCAAGAAGGAAAACACAAAACCAATAGAAATATGAGCTAGAGGTTTTTATAGGCACTTCAAAACAACTATATGACAAAGTATAGAAAAATGCAAATTCAAATCACAATGAGATAAAAACATACCAGAATGGCTAAAAGACTGACAAAACCAAGCATATATAGCAATGGGAAATATCATGCTTTAGTATATGTATAAACTGATCCAACCACTTTAGAAGACTGTTAAGAAATCATTGTTAATTTTCTTAGATGTTATAATGGTATTTTTGTTATACAGGAAAATGTCTGTTTTTAGATGATGCATATGAGTATTCAGGGGCAAATTAAGATGTCTGCAACTTACTTTCAAATACTTCACATATAAATGCAATGTGTAGAGAAACAGCAAGAAAGAATGTCAAGATGTTAACAACTGTAGAATCTATGATCACTGTACTATTCTTTCAACTTTCTGTTTGAAAAGTTTTGAAATAAAAGGTGAAAAACAAAAAGATCCAAGAGATCTAAGATCTTAATATGACCCTCAAAAACCATTTTGTCAACTCACATGTCTAACGGCTTTTTTCTAAGCCACAATAATTTGTCTTCATCCCAAGTAAACTTTAGGCATCATAAGATGGAAACTCTCTCATGTTTGTACATTCCAACATTATCAAAATGGGTATGTCTCCTCATGGGCAAAAGTAGGCCCTACTCATTTTGTTCCTTCCTTTTTTTTTTCTTTATTGAGAACTGCCACCTTTTCACTTAGAAGCAGCGCTTTGTGACAGTATATCTGATAATCTAGATCAGCGGATCAAACTTTTTGGCACCAGGGACTGGTTTCATGGAAGACAATTTTTCCATGGTTGTAGGGGTAGACGGAGCTCAGGCAGTGATGTGGGTGATGGGAAGAACAGCTGTAAATACAGATGAAGCTTTGCTGGCCCACAGCTCACCGCTCATTTCCTGCTGTGGGCCCCCCTACAAAGACAATTTTTCCACAGCAGATTTGGTGGGGAGGCAGCAGAGCTTTGTGGCCCTGTCCTCAACAGGCTGCGTACTTTGGGTTGGGGATCACAGATCTAGATGGCTCCTAAGAAACCTCAAATAAGGAGGGACTACCTCCATTTCCTCATATCTCACTGATTCCTGGACTAATTTGGATCCCCTTTACCCATTTCACTGAAAACTATGCTAAGTTCAACCAATGACCTTACGGTTTTGAAATCTAAAGTACACTTGCCAAGCTTATCTGTCTTGAAGACTCTGCAGTGTTTCAAAATTCCATCTTTGAAATATTTCCCTCCTTTGATTTGCACACTTGCCTTCCTCATTCTCCTGGCATCCTCTCTCTCTCTCTCTTTCTCTCTCCCTTAGATCACTGCTCCCATCACCTGTATATTTGCATATACAACAGGTATTTTTAATATGGCCAGATTTATAACCTTTCCCTTAGAAACCTGTTCCTTTTCCTATATTCCTCACTTTGATTACCAGCACCATGTACCCAAGTAACCAATGTTAGAATCCAGATTTTCATCCTAGATTCCTCCTCCTCACTCAGTGCTTACAAGCCCAACTGCTCTGTAAGTCCTACTCTTCTAAATTCTTCATACTTCGGCTCTTTTCTTTTTTCCCCCACTACTTACCCATCGCTTTGTCCTTCATGTTCTAAGTAATAACTTCCCAAATAAGAAAATGCAAATGTATCTTTTTACCTATCAGAAGACTGTCATATGTAACAATAGTAAAATGAATTTCTTACCTTTGCCCCCATATCCACAAGTTGGTTTGTAAATGTCTTTGAATAATTTTCTGTTCCATTGGATGACCACACTTCAACATAGGCTACTACATCTGAAAACAAGAAATCAACATGACATACACATTTGTCCTTCTAGCATCCACTGCCCAGTAAATTTTTCTCTTGTTCTATTTGTATTAAAAAGTAAATTTAAAATTTCTTCTGTTGAGTCTATTCAAAATAGCATCAGAACAATTTATAGTTCTTAAAATTTTAAGCAAAGAACTTTACTCAAACATGTCACAGTTTACATTCCTAACACCTCACGCTCTTTCCAAATTCCTACACTAGGCTTAACTGTCTAGGGCAGAAGTCTGTTTTCAGTAAAGGGACAGTAAATATTTAGGCTTTGCAGGCTCTACACTACCTGTCACAACTACTCAACCTCACGGTCACAGCACAAAAGTAGCCATAGGCAATACGATGATGAGCCAACCTGTGTTTCAATAAAACTTTATTGATAGACAAGGAACTGAAGTTGACAGAATTTTCATTGGTCACTCTTCTTCTTTTTAACCACTTTAAGACGTAAAAAACATTCTTAGCTTGCAGGCCCTACAGCAACAGGCAACAGGCCAGATTTGGCCTGGGGGAGGATATGGTTTGTGGACCCCTGTTCTGGTGGGTATCTTATGCTCAAAACCTGACGTTTTAAAAGAATTTTCCAGATGTGCCATTGGTAAATAATTGTGAGCAAAGCCACACGAAAGCCGGGTTAATTTAACAAAATACTAACGTTAGAAAAACAGCCACCCCTGATGACAGGAGTTCGGCTGTGAGGTTGTGCCCTGCTCCAGGCCCCTCAGTACGGCCCCTTTTCTCCAAGGCCAAACTCTACGAGGCCACTCCCGTCTCCTCACACTCCCGTCTCCTCAGCTCTTCCAGCGCGGTGACAGGCCGGGCGCAGTCTCACCCGCAGGTTAGGACACAGCCCAGGCGCTAAATTCCCGCCCGCACGGACCAGCCACGTGACGGTGGGGGGAAGTACCTGAACTCCCCGTGCCTTAGTTTCCCCTCCCGTGAAATGAGGTAACGGAGTCGCCGGGCCCTTGGAAATCAGACCATACCATGCACGGTCAGCACAGTGCCCGGGACACCGCTCCTCACTAAAAGGCCGCTCCCGTTGTCGGAACGGTGAGCACAGACACACGGGAGCAGGGCTGGGGTCTCTTTGCCTGACCCCACGGCTGCCGCGCACGCCCAAATTCGCGCGGCCATTCATAGCCGTGAGGAGAACCGGCCCATCCTGTGGCCCCGCGCCTTCTCCGAGGTTCCCCCACGGACCGGACCCCCGGCCTCACCGTGTCCGCGGGCCCCTGGGCTAGACGCGGGGACTACCCCAGACCCCGACTTCCGGGAGGGCGCGCTGCCCCGAGACCCCGCGGCTCCGCTGCACGCTCGTGCGGGGGCCTGAGGCGCAGGGGGCGGCGAGGCGGGCTAGGCGGGGGGCTTCTCCCACCAGCTCCCCCGAGCGTGCCCGCCACCAACGGTGCCGTCCTCAAACCCACCCCCTGCCGGCGCAGGGCGACTCTGCGCGCCCAGGGAGCAGGAAGTCCCCTCACCTTTCAGGACAGAGTCCCCACAGGGTCCGGGGGCCGCCATAACGGGCGGCGGGGTCGGGACCCGGCGGGAACGCGCGCAGCCGGGAGCTTGACGGAGAGGCGGGCACTGGGCATGCGCAGAGCGCGCGCGCGCTCTCCCGCTCCAGGCTCTGCGGGGATCCGCTGGTCCGCGCTTTCCAGTCAGCTGCGGGGCGGAGCAGGGAGCGCAGGCCGCGCCCGGCGGGAGGAGGCGGAGAAGGAGGAGGGCTCTCCCGCGGGCCGAACCGCGGGTCCTCCTGTCCTCCTGGGAGTTGGAGGACGGATGTCCCACAAAATCTGAGGTAACCGTCTGTGTCCGTCAGGTGACTCAAGCTTACCAGCGCCTCACCTGGCCTCACCTCAGAGCGGAGGGTCAGGGCAGGGGTCCCCTCAGAGAAATTGCCTCAGATTGTCGGTGGCTCCCGGCCGGTGACCTTTCAGCCCGCGTCCCTGTGGTGGACGCGGAGTTACCGCCGCGGGCGACCCCCGGGCCTGCCTGCTGGGCGCGCGGGGGCGCGGGGCCAGGCGAGCGCCCTGGTGGCTCCGACCCCCGGGGGACCGGGACCTCAGACCCACGAGGGGGGACCCCAGAAGGCTGGCCCCCAGGCGAGACCCCCCAGCCCGGCGCCGGGGCCGTGCGGCCCACAGACGCCGAGCCGAGGGGAGCTGGCCGGAGCGGCCCTGCCCGCCCGCCGCCCGCGCTGGGGTCTTCACGCCTCGCGCCCGCGGTCCCGGCGACCCCCGCCCGGCCCGGGCCTGGGTCTCCGCCCGCCCTGGAGGCTGCGGGCCGCGCGGGCAGGCGAGGGCTTGCTCACCTGTTGATAAAAGTTCTCTGACTAATGTCCCCGCAACACAGGCCAGTTAAAGGGCCCTGTCTATTGAAAAACGAACCAAACGTGTAAAAACTTTCTCTCCCTGCAAGTTCAGTACCACCTTTGTGTTCCACTGTGGAGAACAAATTCCATTCCCAAAGTTAAGGCACAGCAGAGTCCTAAAAGGTAAAGGGACTCGCTTCTAATGCAGTGGGGGGCAGTACAGGCTCCGTTGCGGAAGCAGGCGGGGGTCTGGCTTGGGGGCCCGTATCGGCCACTGACAAGCTATGACATATCGATGAGTCCCTGAACTCTCCAGGCTTCTGTTTCCGAAACGCGAAGTGGCTCTGTCCAACCCTGCCAGTTCTCAGGGGAATTTGCCTTTTTGTTTTGTAACAATTTTATTGAGATAGAATTCACATATCATACGATTTACCCGTTTAAAACGTACAATCCAAAATAAGAGAAAATGTGCAATCTAGTGTATTTTAGTATATCTTTAGTATATTCACAGAGCTGTGCAACCATCACCATAATCAATTTGAGAACATTTTCATCATTCAATAAAGACACCCCACAACCATTAGTAGTCATTCCCCATTTCTCTCCCCCACCCCTCTCCTATCCTCTCCCCTACCACCCCCTGCCCCAGGGAATCACTTGTCTAGTTGCTGTTTCTATATGTTTCCTGTGCTGGGCAATTTTTTTTTTTTTTTTTTGCTACTATCTAACAATGACTGCGTAGGCTTTGATCTTCATTTCCCTGTCCTCCCTCCTCCCTAACTCCCCAAACCTCTGGTAACCATCATTCCATTCTTGACTTCTGTGAGATCAGCTTTTTTAGATTCCACATATGGGTGAGATCACGCAGTATTTTTCTGTGCCTGGCTTGTTTCACTTCATGTTCTCTAGGTTCATCCGTGTTACCACAAATGAAAGGATTTAATTCTTTTCTATGGCTGAGTAGTATTCCATTCTGTATATATACACACCACATTTTCCTTATCCACTCATCCATGTGTGGACACTTAGGTTGATAACATGTCTTGGCTATTGTGAATAATACTGCAATAAACTTGAAAGTGCAGATGTCTTTTCGACATAATTGATTTCAGGTCCTTTGCATATATACCCAGAAGTGGGACTGCTAGATCACATGGTAGTTCTATTTTTAATATTTTGAGGAACCTCCATACTGTTTTCCATGGTGGTTGTACTAATTTATATACCAACAGTGTGTAAGGGTTTCCATTTCTCAGGTCCTCACCATTACTTATCTTTTGTATTTTTTATTTATTAATTTTTTTTTGAGACAGAGTCTCACTCTGTTGCCCAGGCTAGAGTGAGTGCCGTGGCATCAGCCTCGCTCACAGCAACCTCAGACTCCTGGGCTCAAGCAATCCTTCTGCCTCAGCCTCTCGAGTAGCTGGGACTGCAGGCCATGCCACCATGCCCGGCTAATTTTTTCTATGTATCCTTAGTTGTCCAGCTAATTTCTTTCTATTTTTAGTACAGACGGGCTCTTGCTCAGGCTGGTCTTGAACTCCTGATCTCAAAGGATCCACCCGCCTCGGCCTCCCAGAGTTATTACAGGCGTGAGCCACTGCCCCCAGCCATCTTTTGTATTTTTGATGATAATTATTCTAACAGGTGTGAGGTGGTATCTCATTGTGGTTTTGATATACATTTTCCTAATGATTAGTGATACTGAACATTTTTTCATGTACCTGTTTGCCATTTGTATGTCTTCTTTTAAGAAGAGTCTATTCAGGCCCTTTACCCTTTTTTAAAAATAGGGTTATTTATTTATTTATTTTTTGCTATGAGTTGAGTTCCTTATATACTTTGAATATTAACCTCTTTTCAGGCTGGAGTGCAGTGGTGCAATCATAGCTCACTGCAGCCTTATACTCTGGGCTCAAGCTGTTCTCCTGCCTTAAACTCCTGGGCTCAGCCTCCTGAGTAGCTGGAACTACAGGCATTTGCCACCACACCCAGCTAATTCATTTCTGTTTACAAAAGTATAACCTACTAAATTGTTATGAGTTTTAGATAGCTTAAGAGAAAAGAGTTCCTTACATGCAGAAAATAGAACATTAAAGAACCAGTAATGTTCCAATCAAAGGCCATAAAAATTATTTTTTATCACTATCCTCAGTCCTATGTAATTAATTTTGGTTTTGCTTAATCTTGGATTAGCAGTTTCATGAATCCATCAGCTTTTCAACTAGAGTTCTGGAAATCCTTACTCAGTGCAGTGGTGTGACTTTAAAGTTATTTAAGCAAATGTCATCAGAAGCCTGTTCCCCAGAGAACCTGTCATAGGCCTTTCCATGGATCTCAGAGACACAGTCCTTTTTGTTGAAGATGATGCATTCTGGCTAGTAGCTAATTGCAAGAGCTTTCAGGAAAGCATCAGACTAAAATAAAAACTATCTGTGAATGACAAAAGGCCTAAAATCACCATGGTAAAGATCTGATGAGAGTTCATTGTAACACAATTGTCAAGGAAATTCAGTTGTTTCTGTGGCACACAACATTTAAAATAATATGACTGAATTATGACTGATAACGTCATACCAGAACATATCATGGATAATGAGGACATTGACAAATTTCTAGGAACTTCATACAATTTCTGAAACAGTAACATTTTACCCATGCAAATATTACCTAAGGAAGGTTAAGTATCTTTTCTTATTTGACAGTGCTTCCCATGCAATTTAACATATCAGATAAACCTAATTAGTTTGACAGCTCTCTTTTACAAGGTGAAAGAACAAATATTTCTAGATTTTCTAGGGGCCCTGTGGGAAATCTCAACGGCAGTTCAAAGTAAAGAAGCCTTCATTTAGAATTTGGTTTTGGGAAGTTGTCAAAAATGTCAAAATCTTTGAACACTTAATTAAATAGGATCACAGTGACCTGTGAAACAATACTTAGTTATTCATTTAACCAAAGGGATTAAATGAATAACTAAGTATTGTTTCACAGGTCACTGTGATCCTATTTAATTAAGTAATCCTATTTAATTAAATAATATAAGATTTTTAAAACAAACATAAGAGATTCTATGATTGTTAAAAAAATAGCTTTTTTTTAAATAAGGGAGAAGATTCAGTTCTCTTAAATAATAAAAGGCATCATAAAGAACTAGAAATTATTTTGATAAGACATAGACTATTTCCTAGGTGATACTAAAGAAAAATTATTCTGATGCTTGTTAAAATGAGGAGGAAGATGTTGTTGAAGACTTTTGTGATAAGGGAGAGAGATTGGGCTCAACTCTGCATGCAGTGAAGACAGCTGGGGATTTATGGCCATTGAACAGAGTGAGGGAGTCAGGGGATGGAAATTACTAAAAGGAGACATCAAGGGTAGGGAAATTCTTGCTAAACCAACTGCTATGGTCTGAATGTTGGTGTCCTTCCAAAATTCATACGTTAAATCCTAACCTCCAACACAATAGTACTGAGAGGTGGGGCTTTGGGGAAGTGATTAGGTAATGAGGGCTCTACCCTAATGAATGGACTCACGCTCTTATAAAAGAGGTTAAAGGTATTTTCCTTGCCTCTTCTGCCAGGTGGGAACACAGTGTTCACCCCTTCTCCCATGTGAGGATACGTGGAAGGTACCATCTATGAGGAAGAGGCTCTCACCAGACACTGAATCTGCTGGTGCCTTCATCTGGGACTTCCTAGCCTCCAGAACTGTGAGTAATAAATTTCTGTTGTTTATAAATTTTATAATACAAGATATTTTGTTGTAGATGCCCAGATGGGTTTATACAGAAATTGGCACCAAGAAGTGGGGTGCTGCTGTAAAAAAATACCTAAAAATATGGAAGTGGCTTTGGAAGTGGGAAAATGGGCAGAGGCTGGAAGAGTTGGGAGAGCAGGGTAGAAAAAGCCTATATTGCCACAAATGGACCCTAAAGGGTGATTCTGGTGAAGGCTCAGAAGAGGAGAGCTGTGGAAAAGCCTCAATCTTCTAAGAGCTTACTTAAGTGGTAGTGATGAGAATTTGTGATGTTGGTAGAAATGTAGACAGTTAAGGCAATTACGATGATATCTCAAAGAGAAATGAAGGGTAGCATATTGGAAACTGAAAGAAAGGCCATTCTTGTTGTAAAATGGCAAAAAAATTGCCAACTTGTGTTTGTGTCCTAATGTTTTTTGGAAAGGAGGAACTTATAAGCAATGAAATAGGATATTTGGCAAAAGAAATCTTTAAGCAAAGTGTTGAGGGTGTGGCATGGCTTCTCTTGACTGCCTATAGTAAAACACAATAAGAGGAACAAATGAAATACAGAGTTTATAATAAAAATTCAGGAAGAACTTAAAGATTTGGAATATTCTTAGCCTGACCATAAAGAATGAAAAGTATGTTTGGTAGAGAATACCAAGGGTGTGGCCAAGCGACCCTCCAATAAGGAGATTAGTATGGATGGGCACAAGCCTGGTGCTATTTATCAAGAGAATGGAAGCATCTCAATTCCATGAGAGCTGGTGACAGTAGGAATATAATGTACCTCGTATCTTGGGTCCTTAGACTGACAGTTGGCTGCCTCTAGACACAGACCTGACAATCTATGTCCCCAGCAGGTGGAAAACCAGAGAGAGAATGATTTCTCTGATTTCAAAAGCCAAATTCTCAGGGCACAAAATTGGGCTGGAGAGAACTTCATCTGGTTTAATAGATGAACAACTAGTGTGTAGGGTCTATGCCCAAGTTCAACCCTGATTCTCCTTCTTATGACAAACAGCACTTTTAAATAGCACGACATGAAAAAGTAATATCAAAGACAGACAATAGATATTTATAATAAGAGTCACAGTATCCAAAGAACTAGTTCTAACCAAAAGTTTTCTCTTGTAAATCTAAATTTTGGAAAATCCCTTTAAAAAGCCTAAGGAAAGGAAGGCTCTTACTGCATTTGTTCTATGAGACCTGAGCAGAGATCAGGGAGTTTGATTGATAAAAAAAGGTTTACCTTTGCTGGCTTGGAAGAGGCCCTGGGATCTCAGCTGCAGTCTCTGAAGAGATCAGGGAGTCCCAACCATCTCCTCCTTGTTGCCAGAGTTATTGGGACAAAAAACATTTTCAATTTGGATCCTGTGCTTGGGGGCCTGCAAATTAAATGATAATAGATGGGAGCAGTCAGTGATGAGCACAGCTCACTGACTAGCCAGAGATAAAAGGTTCATATTCAAACATGATGTTACTGAAACTGCAAGTGGGTTTTGGTTTAGGTCATGTTTCTCTCTGCACAGAAAACCAATTACTGAGACAATGAGGACTGTCAAGGAAGAAAGGAATATTTTAATACTAATGATGTAAGCTGGGAGAACAGGAGGGGCAGCCTCAAATCCATCTCCCCACTTAATGGGGAGTAGGGGCTTTTTATAATATAAGAGGTTAAGGAATGTGGCTACATGCATCTGGGCAGGTTCTGTGGAAATTAACGAGGGGATTCAGAAGTTGTAAGTTAGTGAAGGATGGTAAGTCTTGGTATCAGGAAGTCTGAGGCCAGGACCTTTGGAATCTTAACTGCTTTATCTTGCAGAAATCCTGCCATTTCTGGGAAACAACTCAAAAGGTGAAGTAGTTAGTTAAAAGTTACAGGACTCTGGTTGTCAAGCCCTACTGGCCTGGGAATCCAAAGCATAAGAAAGGTACAGGGAAAACACATATGGGGTTCATCTTGTGTTTGTTCATGGGACTGGTTCCAGTAACAAAGGGTTGCAGGTGTCAGTGAGATATGGGGAAGTAGTTTTAGGGTTTTGGTGAGAAGATAGGGAAGGTTATATAGAGCTTTTTGATGCTAGTGTTTTCTGAAGGCTCTGCTTTAGTCAGGTAAGGGAAGTTCAGATAAGATTTCTTTCTGCAGTTTCTTTAGCTCAAATTCACTTTAAAATAATCTTTGTGCCAACCCTGAGGGTCTGAGTGGGTCCCCACACCTGCAAATAAAGACAGCTTTGCTTCCTCCTTTTGAATGTGGATGTCTTTTATTTCATTTTTCTTGCCTGATTACACTGGCCAGAAGTTCTAGTGCAGTGGTTTTCAGTTGAGAGATGATCTTGTTCCAAGGGACATTTGGCAATGTCTGCAGATATTTTTGATTGTTACAGCTGAGAGGGAGCAGTTTGCTACGGGCATCTAGTGGGTGGAGGACAGGGATGCTGCTAAACTAAACATCCTACAACACACGGGGCAGCCACCACACAGAATTACCCAGCCCCAAAGGCCAATAATGCTGAGGTTGAAAAACCCTGGTCCAGTATGGTGTTGAATAGAAGTGGTAGGAGCAGTTGTCCTTGTCTGGTTCCCAATCTTAGGGAGAAAGCTTTCGGTCTTTCACGCTAGCTGTGGTGTTAGCTGTGGGCCTTTGACTGACGCCCTTCCTCAGGTTGAAGAAGTTCCTTTCCACTCTGATTTTGCTGAGTTTCATTTTTAAAATCAGGAATGGATGTTTGGTTTTGCCAGGTGCTTTTTCTGCATCTATTGAGATAATAATATGGTTTTCTTTTCTAATTTTTGAAATAGTGAATTACGTTGACTAGTTTTTGAATGTTAAAATAACTCTGCATTTCTAGGATAAACTCTACTTGGTCATGATGTATTATTCTTTAAATATATCATTGGATTTGTCTTGCTAAAATTTGTTTAGGATTTTTGCATCAATGTTCATGATAGATTTTGGTCTGTAGTTTTCTTGTAATGGAAGCTTGGAGATACAGAAAGGAATAAAAATAACAAAAAAATATTAAGATGTGGGTAAATCTAAGTGAATATTGATTATGTAAATAAAAATAACATAAATATTGATTAAATAAAACAATAATAATAGTCTTATGATGTTAAAATACAGTGTATTGATAACAATAATGCATGATAATAATGGTATATCAATCAGGGATCTTATGTGAAGTACTATAACGTCTTTTCATTTCATAGGAAGTAGTAAAAGTACTCATCAGTAAGACAGGGGTATGTTTTGCAATCTCTAGGGAAATCAATAAAGTGATTAAAGATTGTGTAACTACCAAAATAAAGGAGAAAATGAAATAATAATGTATTATAAATTATAATAATATATAATTCAAAAAAAAGGAAAGAAAAGAGAGACAAAATATAACAAGCAGGAAAATGCACATAAGAAGGCAGATTTAACCCAAAATGTATCAATAATTATATGAAATAAAAGGATGCACTCCTGATGGAAACACTCGAGAGAATAGAGATGTATTATTTCTTAGCATAAATACATAGTTATAATTATATCTATACATATGCATGTATACATATTTGTGATCTTCCTAAAGCCAAGGTCTTACTGCCCACTAGAAGCATTTCTACTAAGATCAAGAACAAGGCAAGGATGCCCACTATCTACTCAACTGTTCAACATTATTTTGGAGGCATTAGCCACTGCAGTTAGACATGAGAAAACAATCAGTGGATTAAAAATTTAAAAATAAGTAAAACTATTTCTATTGCAGATGATATGATAGTTAACCTGGAAAAACCTAGGGAATCACTGATAAAACTAACTTAAATAATAGACAAATTCAGTAAGGATCCCAAAATAAAGTTAGCACGAAGTTAGAGGACATATGGATAGATAAAACCCACTTGCAATAACAAAAATAAAGAATAAACTTAATAAGAAATGTGAAAAACCTATATGAGAAAAACTTTAAAACAGTCCTGAAAGATATGAAAGTAGATTTGAACACAAGAAAAGACATCCCTTGTTATTGGATAGGGTGCTTAACATCATAGTGATGTTTGTTCTTTCTGACTTAATTTAATGTAATACTAATAAAAAATACTGACAAGTCTTTTGATGGATATAAACAATTTGATGCTAAAGCTCATATGGAAAAACAAAACTAAAGAGATATAGCAACTAAATACAATGTGTGATTCTGGGTTGAATCATAGCCCAGGACAAAAAATTAGAAAATGTTTGCTATGGGGAATATTAATGAGACCATTATCAAAATTTGAAAAAGTTTTATAGATTAGATAATAGTGTTGTATAAAGATTAATTCCCTGATTTTGATCATTGTACTATAGTTATTTACGAGAATGTCTTATTTTAAGGTAATACATGTGTAAGTATTTAGAGGTAAATGGCATCATGTCTACAACTTCCTCTCAAATTTGTCAGGCAAATATTATACATGCATACACACATTCATATGTGTAGAGTGATAATGAAGAAGCAAATGTGGTAAAATGTTAATGTTTGGGAATCTAGGTGAATGGTTATGGGAATTCCTTGTACTATTTTTGTGTTTTATCTATAAGCCCGAAATTTTTTCAAAATAAGAAGGAAAAAACATATGACAGGAAAATAGCTGCTGGACAGATCATTATTGGCCCTGATGGTCCTGAGCTCTCAGTTTAGAAGCAAAATTCTGGTGACTATTGAGTGAGATCTCATAGTACCCAGCGCAGTTTTGATTGGCTACCCTACTTTTGCTTACACACATGGCAACAGCAAATAAGGAATCCAAGAATATGCATGCAAGAAATCAAATCAATCCTTGAATATATCTGTCTAGTCTGATCAGGACTGCTATAACAAAATGTCATAAACTGGGTGGCTCATAAACAATAGTAATTTATTGCTCATGGTTCAGCCTGGGAAGTCCAAGATCAATTCACCAGCTGATTTGGTGTCTGGTGAAGGCTGGCCCCCTGCTTTATAGATGGTGCCTTCTCGATGGGTCCTCCCCGGGGCCTCTTATATAAGGGCACTAATCCTATTCATGAGGGCTTATAACCTAATCACCTCCCAAAGGCCCCCACCTCCTAATATCATCACAGTGAGAGGATTTCACCATAAGAATTTTGGTGGGGACATACACATTCAAACCATAGCAACATCTTGCCCTATCAATAGAAAATCAGTTCTTGCTATTCCATTTAAACATCATTTATGTTAAGATTACGATGAATTTAGTATAGAAAGTCTCATGTCTAGGAAAATACTAGAATACTAGTATAAAGTACTATATTTTTTTAAAAAAATATTCCCCATGTAAACTTTGTAAAGATATGTACTCTGTCCAAAACATAATCTCAAGTGTAAAGGTTTTTGATTTAGTGCTGTTTCAAGGGCAGGTTTAGAGCAGTAACAAAAAGCCTTGTTAAAAAAAAATTTCTTTTAAAGGCTTGACTAAGCAACAGCATATTGGAGAAGACCTGTCCCTGACACAAGAAAATACTAAATTTAAGCGATGCTATCATCCAATCCAACTTACTTGTTTCACAGGTTAGAGAAATAAGGCTAACAACTCAGAAGCACCAGCCACTTAAATTATAAATAGTGTCAGGTCTAGAACTCAGGCCCCTTGTCCTCAGGCCTGGTTTGTTCATTTCTTCATTCTGCATCCCTTCCATAGATATGTATTGAGCATCTCCTATGTCCCAGGAGCTGTGCTGGGCTCTGAGTGTATGATAACAAACCTCTTCTCATTTGACTCACTCCCTGTTCATACTAGAATTATCCATCATCAGAGCCTAAGGACTGTAAATTTCATTATTAAGAACAAAGTGAATTAAAATTAATGAGCACAAGGAAGCCTGACTTTTGTACTAATATACTCTAGTTTTTTTTTTAGTCATTGCATTTCTATTCAAGATTTTTAGTACAATAATTCCATCTAAAAAAGGATCTAGTAAATCCTAAAATAGGGCGTCTCTGCTGTTTCATTTTTACTGTCCAAAGAAGGATAAAAGATGAAAGCCATTTTTCTCTACCAATACTCACCTACAATAAAAGGGATATACACTAGAAAGCCTTTTTAAACACACTCAGGCCAAAGGAAAAGCTGAAAATATTGACTTTTGTGGCCCACACTCCAGCTCAGCAGGTGGTGGGCTTTTCAGAGATTTCTTCCTAACAACCTGACAACACTTGGACAGGAATCAGGACATGAACATCTCTGAGAACTCCTGGCAAACAAGTCAGATAAAAGGCCCCGTGCTTCAGAAGGAAAGTCCTGGCACCCTAGAGTCTGAAGTTGCCTGTAGAATCTTCCATTCCCCACAGCACAGCATAAACATTTAGGGCAGCTGTAGATCTGGGTTTCCTAGGAGTTCATGAATTTCAAAGGTGAAGCACAGATCATTCAGGTACACTTTCCTTCATGGTGTTTTTATAAAACCAATAAAAATAAAAAAGACAGTGGAGAAACTTGACTAGAATACATTAAATCTAATAGAAAACTTTATTTTCTCCATTTATATTAAAAGCTAATATGGCTTTTTTTCTTGAATAAGAATAGCAAAATACCCTTTTCTTAAAATTAAAATAAAAAGGATTTTATATGTTCTAAAATGAGAATATTATTTTATATAGGACAACAAATATACTTGTACTTGCAAATATCAAAACATTTTAAAAACCATGGCTACCTGACCTGAGTGAATGACTAGAAGAGGATAAAATAGCAGAGGGCATGACAAACTGAAGAACCGAAATGATTTGTAAGAAAAATAAGGAATTATTTTAGTTGTGTGCCTTGGTGATGTTTTTCAGCAATAAAAATGGAACATGATGGCTAACTGAAGGAACTGAGGTAGTAGAGTTCTTATCCTAATGAACTCAAATATGAGTTCAGGTAAGATAAGGATTTCTTGGGACTTGACTAGTCATTTCATGTAAGTGCCAAGAAATACGTAGCCCATTCTCTTCATTCCTACCAGGATCTATGTAAAACTTAATCAGAAAACCTGAAACTATTACTATTATCCTTTTGTTGTGCTGAACAAATGAAAAATTAAGACAGATTGTCAGGGAATTGATTCTATCCTAAGTGCTAGTTTTTTAAATGTTGTTTTCAGTTACTTGAGTAATTATAATTAAAAATATGTAAGTTAGCGTCTTCCCTCTCTTGTTATTCTTAACACACTTGGTGTATGCCTTTTCATTTATTCCATGGATGTTTGTTTACCACCTCCCATGATCCAGGCATAGTGTGTAGGAAGATCTACAGACACAGCAGTGAACCCAATAGACAAGGTCCCTTCCTCATAAGAGGGAGAAGAATACACTATTATGAAGCAGGTTGTTCAAAAGAATTTTCTGTGGCCTAAAGCAATTGTCCTTCAACACTCTTATTCTGATTCAAAACTAAATTGCCTCAGATCCTTTCTGGAGGCAAAGAGATAAACATAGAAAGTGCCTATTGTGGAAAATGCTCACAATATACTGTTAAACAGAAAAAAAGTAGGACACTAAGTTATAGATGGTATGACTTCAAATGTGCTAAAAATTCACTGTTCAGGGCCCATGTTTGAGCCAGGACACACTGGTACAGCTATACTGGTTGCTAAAATACCAGATTACTACTGGATCTCTTGAAAATGACCACCCTACGATCGTCTGCCTCTCTCCTGGTTCCCCCCTGGCTTCCAGCAGGTGAAGGGTTAACACTTGGCCCACCAGGGCCCTGGGACTGGGTTCCAGACCCCAGTTGATGTCCATTCTGATTGGTTGCTGCCTGTGCCATACTGTTTTTTTTTTTTTAAATATTCTTTCCCTGTTTGTATGCAGAAAAATAATTTTTCCCTAATACAAACACTGAGTGCAATTATCTTGCTTCCTAAGACAGATTTTAAATTTTGCTCCATAGTAAAAATGCTTCTGTTTATTCACCCCTTTCACTCATTCACACTCTCCCTCTCTCACTTTCTCTCTTCCTCCCTCTTCCCCTTCATTCCCTCATACAAGAAAAGCTGGGGGAAGAATGCTCCAGGAAGAGCAATAGCACGTGCAAAGGCCCTACACCCAACACAAGGCTATAGAAGTAAGCCTGACCAGGAATGATTGGTTTTCCCCACTCCCATTCCCGACCTAGTCTTACTGCTGCAGCCAGAGTGGTCTTGTAAGAACAGAAATAAGATTATGTCCCTCCTCTGTGTAAAGTCCTTCAGTGACTTTACTGTCCTTAGGGAATATGCAAAATCCTTACTGCAGCCTGTAAGACGCTGTGTGATTTTTCTCTCATGTATTTTCCTCTCTCCTCTCTTGGCACTTCCTCATGTCATTATCCGCTCAGTGATTGCCTCTGTTGCTCACTGCCGGATCCCCAAGCCTGGTAAGTGCTTGTGCACAGTAGAGGTTCAATTTGTCGAATGAATGAACGATGAGTAAAGAAAAGGTAAGACAAAGCTTAGAACAAAGCTCTGGAGGGCTCTAGCATTTCCGAGTGAGGTTGAGGAGGTGCAGCAGACAAAGGTGTCTGAGAAGGAGTGGCTAAGAGGTAGAAGGCAAACCAGAACAGTGTTGGTGATGAGAAAGGCAAGAGAAGGAGCTATTTCACAGAGAAGGAGTAGTAAACAATTTCAGATGTTGAAGGATCAACTAAGATAAAGATAAAAAGTGTCCGTCTTAAACTCAGTGACAAGGATACCATTGGGGATTTTATCAAAAGCAGTTTTAGGGGAATGAAAAGTGTAGACAGCAAATTTCAGGGTTAAATCCTCTTATTTTGGCAGTGTGGTAAGTGAGAATGAGTATAGGCGTGGGGCTCTAGCTTCAGACCTTAGCCTGGAGGTCCAGGCAACACACTTCATCTTGGTGTTATTCATCTATAATATGGGAATAGTAATGATACTCACCTGCTGAGTTGTTGGGATAATCAGAAATAATCAGTGCTGCAGATGAAGGAGATCCTCAATAAATGGTAAGTCATTATAATTGAGTTCAGCTTCTGTATTTAAATTTACTATTCTGTGAAAATAGACTTAACTAAATCATAGATGCTGAGACATTTTAGAAAAAGTTTATCAACTACATTATAATCAAGTTAAGTTACTGTCAACTCACTTGCTTTTCAGTTAGCTTAGTGGTCAGCTAATGTTTGGACAGGTATTGCCTGGAGTCTTTGCCAAGGGACTCTGTGTATCTTGGGGCATGCCTTCAACACTCAGCCAGGCATCTTACAATTCTGCCTTAGCCTTCACTCCTTATGTAAGGAAAGGATGTGCAACTCACCTTTTTGCTTTGTATCCCAGTTTTGAATACTTTTCCTTAGTGCTAAAGAATTTCCAGATTACAATCCAGTGGGAAATATGGAGAAAAACTAATTATAGTCCAGTGCAGCAAGTGAACACAGCAGTATAGTACCCTGCTGGTATGTCCATGAATATCAATTATCATTATACTCATTACACAGTCAAGAGATATTTTGAACAAATAGAATTCTAGATGAAACCCATTATACTGTTGCTGCTATTCATTGCAGAAACAATATAGAAAAATAATAAGACTATAAAATTGTGGCTAAGAATCCAAAAGAATCAGGAAACTTAAAACCAGAATAAATCCAGTATTGTTGGCAAGTAGTATAACTTCACATATAGCAGATTAATATCTCATACAGAATTGGTTGGCTGTCACATTTTACAAATTACCCAGAAATGTCACTAGTACCAGAAAATGTCTCTCTCAACAATTAATGTAAAAATATTTTCTTCATAAAGCCTACCCTGTTAAGAATTTCTAAAAATTCATTAAGGAATAAGTGATAAGACAATAAATCTAGTGATAGGGTTTGCATAGTATGTAATTTGTAAAATAATAAGAACAAGTGATTTATACACTAGAGTTCACACTCTCTGATGTAATTCTATAAAAGAAACAATTCTTTCATCATTAAAACACATCTATCTTTAAGCAAAATGTGTCTGATCTTGCCAACATAATACAAAATTTATAAAAAGTTTTGAAAAGTTATTGTGAGCTTTTACAGGAAATACTGGAGACTTACTGCCACTACTTATAAAGAGTTTTGAGGTTTTGACATTTTTGCGATCCTTTATAAGACTTGTATCACGAACAGAAACGGAAACTTGACTATGTAATTTTCTTCGCAATAAAACGAGAGTGGGACCAAGAACCCGTTGTTTAATACCAGGAAGTGATTGAAAGACCACAGGAAAAAGGGATCTGGCAATTCTGGTTTTTACCACTAGATGGCGCCACTCTGCTTGGAGATGTGCATACCCGCTCAGCACCAGCAAGAGTTCACCAAGAACAGCCACAGAACTCTCACCTTTTACCTGCCAAGCGTGTGCTAGACAATCTGTCGCTTGCCAATAGTGTGTGTATGTTACTGTATTAGGGGATCATTGTGCAAAAGTGTCTCACAAGCACGTATTTCAACCTCTCCAATGTAGTCAGTTATTCTGTACACAGATGCTCCAGGGATATAGATATTAGGACATACACAAGAGCTAGTAAAATTAGCCTCAGTGGAATAAGAAAACATTGAATCATGCAATATTGATTTAAAAATATTACACAAATAATCTAGGTTGAATTTAGGAGAGTTAATAATAAAAATGACAAAATTACTTATAATCTTTCAACATAGCTTTTATTAACATAACAGCAAGGCTGGCTGACCTTGGTGACATTGGAAATCTAGAATACCAAAAGGGACATCAGCACTGTGTGTTTTTAACTCTGTTAGACCTTCATATTATTCTGTGGCAGTACTAGTTTCCTAGTTTTTTACCCTTATGTTTGTCTTAGGTACTGGATTTCATCAATACTGTGGTGCCCATGTGTTTTACATTTTAGGTCTCTGAAATTGGGGTATAGTCTACTATCGATGCTGTCTTACCACCTCTGAAAGCCAGGTGGCAGTCGTGGTGCAGAGCATGGGAGTGAATTGGCAGCAATGTGTGCTGGAAAAAATATGAGACCAACCTCTCCTTTTTTTTTTTTTTAAACTCTAGAAACCAAATGGTTCTGGAAGAAGGTGAGAAAGGTGGCGAAGCAGGTGTATTTACCAGTATTCCTGAGGCAGGATCAAAAGTAGGCCAGAACTTCATAATTGTAAAGCAGGCTTAAAAACCCAGCAATAATAGCTTTTAGTTGAATTATGGATTCTTTTAAGAAATGCTTCATCACCAACACTTTAAATGCTTCAAAGGTTGACTTTTGGGTAAAAAAAATGCAGACATTTATATCTCTGAGACAAAAAGGGTTTCAGAAGAGTTAGGCTCAAAAATGAAAAATTTTAGGCAAACCTTAATGATACATTTTGCTTACATTTCCCTTTTTGTATATATAAAATTAATATATGAAACAAATGTTTGTGTAATTAAGTATAAATGAGTTCTTTCAAGATTTATATATGAATATTTTAAGTGATAATTGTGTCACAGTTTATGTGGCAGGAATTTTTTCTTTCTCAAACCAGTGGTGCATCTTATGATCAATGGCATTTTAGATTTGATGGAATACAGGCAGCAAATATAAACTGCTTATTCTTATGCTGACAGCAGAGCAGGCTAGTGGTTAAATTTCACCAAGTTAGTGTTACAAGACCCAGAGCTGACACTGTCTATTTATGTCCCACACATTATTTAATCTCTGTAATGCGCAGTTTTCTTACCTGTAAACAGAAGGTAATGATCTATGTCCTTAGGAAATAACTTAGCACTGTTTCAGGCATGTAGTATACAACCAATAAGTGCTAACAATTCATTGATCATTAGATATCACAGTAAGTAGATATCATGAGAATTCATAATTTATTCTAAAAATTTGTGAACTCTACAGTATGACATATCCATTGTTGTCATATGTAAAAATCTTGTTTTTTTTCCCCACATCTTCATGTAAGATGAGTTGTCTATCAACTCTCTCACCCTAGGTGATTTCGTCTACTCCCACAGCCTCAAATACCATCCATAGCTGACACCCTCAAGTTTATGTCTCAGTGCAGGACTTCTTCCTGAGTTCAAACTGCTTACTCAGAATCTATGTTTGACTATCTCTTATGTACCTTAAACTTAATATGGCCCATAAAAAATTGTTTTGTTTTCATTTTCCTTCCCAAATCCAATTCCACCTGAACTGCCCCTTCTCAACAAATGGCAGTCCTGTGCAAATACCTGGTTTCCCCCTTTTTTTGCCCCAATAGTCAGTTGGCAGTATATCTTGATGGCTCTACCTTCTGAGTATACACTGACTCCAAATGCTTCTCACCATCTCCACTGCCAGAACACCAGCAGCCCCTCTCACCTGCCTGCTCTAACAACTCCCAGGTGGTCTCCCTGCCTTCATCATACCTCCTTAGCTTGTTTCACACCCCACAGAGCAGCCAGAAGTGATCTTGCCAAAGTCTAATTTAGCCTGGCTTGAAAACTTCCAGTGGCTTCTCCTTAATTTCAGAATATAGTTCAAAGGTTTCATTATGGCTTGTGAGGTTGGCCAACATCCAGCATTGCTTCTGTTTTTTTCCCTTGTTGACCGTATTTTCTTAACATTTTTTCTGCATCTTAAACATGCCACACTAGTTTTACCTCAGGACCTTTGCACTTGCAGTTTCTTTGCTTATTCCTCATTACCATTCTGGTCATTTCAGCTGGTTCACTTTTTCATAGGAGGTGATGGCCCTATTTTAATTATTCTTCTACTGTATTATTTTGTTTTATCTTTTTCAGAGAATTTGTTGGTGCTTGAAATTTTTACCCATCTCTTTTTTTTTTTTTTTTTTTTTCTGGCTCTCCATCTGTCTACTATTGTGTATTTTCTGTCTCCTGCTACTAGAATATATGATCCTCAAAGGTACAGGGCTCTGCTATCCTTGATATTCTATCCTTAGCCCATGGAATAATGCGGGGATGCTGTGGGTACTCAAATCTTTATCAACAGCTGAGCATGGCCGTCTGTATGTTCTGTATAGCATGGCATGTTAAGAAAAAGGAAAAAGGCACTTCATTTGGAATTAAAACATTTGGTTTGAATCTTAACTGTTCTTACTAGTTGTTGGTTACTATGCTGTAAGCACTTTGGTAAATTGCTTCAAAACTTTCCAAAAGATTGGAAATATGAAAAACAAACAAGTAAAAAATATCCTGTGATCCAGGATAGGTAATTTTTTTTCTGGCTGGTTTCCTTTTTATTAATAAGAAAATACCAAACTACATATGTATGATCTATGAATTTTTCAATAAAGGGGCCAAGATAATGCAATGGAAAGAAGATAGTCTTAAAAGCAAAAGGTGCTAGAACTATTGGATACTCATTTGGAAAAACGAACCCCAATTCTTATACGATACACAAAAAATGGACCCAAAATAGATCAGAAACCTAAATATAAACACTAAAGCTATAAAACATTTAGAAGAAAAGCATAGGAGAAAATCTTGGTGATCTTAGGGAAGGCAAAGATTTCTGAGATAGGACACGAAAAGTATGAACTATAAAAACATTGATAAATTGGAATTCTTCAACATTTAAAACTTCTGGTTTTCAAAAGACACCATTAAGAAAATGGAAATGCAAGCCACAGGCTGAGAGAGACTTCACAATACACATGTCAGACAAAGGACTTGTATAAAAATATTTAAATAACTTAAATTCTTTAACAAAAAGGGAACCCAACAGGGAGAACTGGGTGAAAGATTTGAATAGAAGATAAGTGAATGGCCAATGAAAAGATGCTTAGTATCATTAGTCATCAGGAAAATGCAAATTAAATCTACAATGTGACACCATTTTGCACCTGTCATAAGGGCTATATTAAAAACCAACAATACAAAATGTTGATGAGGATGTAGAGCAATTAGAACTCTTATATGCTTCTAGGAGGAGGAATGGCACAATAACTTTGGAAAGCAGTTTATTATAAAGTTAAACACACATACCATACAACCCAGAAATTTCACTTGTAGGTGTTTATCCAAGAGATATTTAAACTTGAGTTCACACAAAGCCTTGTTCATGAATGTTTTCAATGTGTTAACTTATAAAAGCCTCAAACTAGGAACAACCTAGATGCCCATCAACAGATGAAGGTGGTATAAATAAACCATAGTCATCTAGACAATGGAATACTACTCAACAATCAGAAGAAGTGAATTACTGAGAGCTGCAATAGCATGGATGAACCTTGAAAACATTATATTGAGTGAAATAAACTATATATAAATATGTATATACTATATGGTTTCATTTATATAAAAGTCTAGGAAAGGTAACAATAATTTATAGTGACAGAAAGCTTATCAGTGGCTGCCTGGGGGTGGGATGGGGTAAGGAGGGAACTTTATGGGTTAATGGAGCTAGTCTATATCTTGGTTATGTTGGTGGTTACACAGTTGTATACAGTTGTCAAAACACATCAAACTGGACACTTAAAATGGGTGCATTTTTTGTATATAAATTATACCTCAATATAGATGATTTACAAAGGAAAAGATAGAGAGTGCTCATCATCCAGAATTGCTGTGAGAACATCTGTAAGAATCTGGCTTTTTAGAATGTGTGATAAATGTAGCTGAATCTGAATCTAACTGAGCCAATACTTTCTCTCCTTTTGGAGAGAGCAGTCACCTTAATTGACTTTCTCTTTCATGAGATATCAGGAGGTGGCCTTGGGTTCTGGGAGATGAAAGTTCACTGGGCAAAGAGCCAATTTGCTCATTTTTCTGAGTGAGGATCCAGGGACTCAGCCTGGCTTTTTGAGCCCAGGAAAGAGGTATGATATTTGGGGGCTCACTGAAGTCTCACTACAAAGGGCCCCTTTCTCACCCACTATTTTCCCTTTTGATATAATAGAATCATAGGTTGTTGAGTGGGAAGAAACCTTGGAAATTGTCTAGTTCAACCTTCAATTGCTTCACCATTGCCATAATCCCTGACTTGTTTTCTCACTTTTGCCTCCCTAGGATCTAAGGAACTCTTGTTCCCTTTCTTTTTCCGGCTGCCGGGAGGCCGGCAAGGGCTTACTTACTGGTATTTCCCTTTTCTGATGCATGCTTTCCCCCACTGCTTTGACTTTTGTGTCTAAATTTCACCTCCCCAAAGTCAAAGGTTAAAATTCATTATGCAAAGTCAAGTGAAACTCATCCTGAAGAGACTGATGTAAATCAGGCTTGTTTATCTCCATTTACATAAACACATACATTAGGAGTTGTGTGAAGTGTTGATTTCTCTGCAGTGGCCTTGATCATATTCCTGGACTAATTTACTTCCCAGAAGTTTCTTTTATTTATTTATTTTCCCTTTTAATTTATTTTTTAAAATTTTAACTTTTTTATTTTGTAAATTTTATTTAGTTTTTTGCTTGATACATAGATGCACCTATTTTTGGAGTGCATGCAATAATCTAATACATTCCTATAATTTGTAAAGATCAAATCAGTGTAATTGAGATATTCATCACCTTAAATATTCACCTTTTCTTTATGCTGGAAACATTTGAATTATTCTCTTCTAGCTATTTTGAAATGTACAATAGATTATTGTAAACTCTAGTCACCCTACTGATCTATCAAACACTAGTGCTTTTTTCTTAAAACAGTGTATTTGTACACATTAATCAACCTCTCTTTAACTCCCTTCTCCCCCTCTCCCCCTGTCCTACCCAGAAGTTTGTTTTAGCTTAGTGACTCTCTCTCTCAAAGTTGTTGATGAAGGAGAATTCTATTTTTTCCTCCTGGACACAACACGGTGAGTCCACCTAGCTTATGTCTACTTATTTGTCACCTTTGTGTGGCTAGAAAGATTCATGATGGTTGTATCAGTTCACTTTAAATGATTGAATTTCCAGCCTTTGCAAAGAGAACTAACATTATTTTAATTTTATTTAAATTGTAAATATATGTAGACCAAGCTATCTCATATGTAGAGTGATTACCTTTTTTTAACTAGGAGTCCCATTTTTTAAATACTTTGTGTATAATGTGGTAGGTAACTCATTTCTTTTGCAAGGAAGGAAAAGCAGGCAGACCTTGTGGTGGGCAGTCATGAGTAGCATTCTGTGGTAAGAACATCAGTTTTCCATGTGCTTTTTGTTAAACTTAAAATGAGGATAACAGTACAGTGATGTTCACAGCAGCACTAGTCACAGTAACCAATAGATAAAAGCAGCTTAACTGTCCATCAAGGGATGAATGGATAAACAAAATGTGATCTCTACATACAGTGGAATATTAGTCAGCCTTAAAAAGGAGGAAATTCTGACAGATGCTACAACATGGTTGAACCCTGAGGCCATCGTGCTAAGTGAAATGAGCCAGTCATGAAAGGACAAATGCTGTACGATTCTCCTTGTCTGCCTATCAAGGTGGAGAGAGGCACTCTAGGTGCCTCATTTTTATTCATAAAAAATGGGCATAATAATAGCTACTATTAGGATAGCTGAAAGGATTAAGTGAGATATTGACTCACAGGACATAGCAGTTGCTCAAGAATTGTCAAATTCAGAGAGACAGACAGTAGAATGGAGATTGGCAGGGGCTGGTGGAAGGAAGGGTGGGGAGTTAGTGTTTAATGGAGACAAAGTTTCAGTTTGGGAAGATGGAAAAGTTCTGGAGATGGATAGTGGAGAAGGTTGCACAACAATGTAAATGTACTTAATGCCACTGAACTGTACGTTTGAAAATAGTTAAAATGGTAAATTTAGTGTTGCATGTGTTTTACCACAATAAAAAAAGTAAAAAAAAAGGAATAATAATATTTAGTGTTAGGATAGCTGAAAGGATTAAATGAGACATTGATTCAGAGGGCAGTTGCTCAAGAAGCGTTAATTGCCTCACCCTTTCCCAGGGATAAAACTTGACAATCCCACTTCTCCAGCGGGAGGATACTTTGTCTCCTAGAGTTTGGGGTTTGAACCTTCACTCTACAACTGCTGTGGGATGTGAATTCTCTTCTAAAAAGCCCCTGGCGATCTTTGGTGGGTGTGGACAGACATACATACTTGATACTAGTTGAGAGCATCCTAAGAACCTGTGTATGTGGTCTCAGCTCCGTTATGCATGGAAGTGGTGCAGGAGACCAGAACATGCTTTTCATGGAAGAAATAGAACTTCTGGAGAAGGGTGGGGTTTGGGCAGGGAGGAGGTTTCTACTAACTATATCAGAATAAAGGAGAGTGAGCAAAAGTATGCAGCTCCAAGGTCCTGTTTTATCCACTTTCATCCTCCCACTTAGCATGGTGCCTGACAGATAGCAGATGCCTCACACATACTTGTGGATAGACAAATACAACAATGTGAATGCATGAAGGTGAGCATGCAAATGGCATGTTGAAGGGGCAGAGAGTCCATAGGTTGGCTTGTCTCCTTAGGAGGCTTTATGTGGATCAGCTAGTGAGTGGTATTAGAAAAGGCAACAAACAATAAGAAAAGGCATTGGAATTTAATCTGAAAGCACACCAGAAGCCATTATAGATTTTTTGTTAATTTGCTATGTTTAGTGAAAAGGTGGGAGTGGAAGAGCTTCATTTTTGGGTAGTCTACTTACAGCTTCAAGACTCCAAGTTAGACCCACTGTTCTTGTGGAGCTTTCAAGCCATCCTGATAGTGGTCTGCGTGTATCTCCCTTTGCTGGCATCTGCCTACCCTCAGTGGCACACATTGTTGTGATCCGTGTCTGTTGGGCTGTAATCCATGTATGTGACTAACCATCACTCCCACTTTGAACTCATGGATGTTTCTCAGTTGTATGGAAAGGCAGGAAAAAGGCTTGAGTGTTTCTCAAGCAATAAGTAGATTCTCAAGGTTTGTACATTAACAACCCTTGATAACAAAGATGATATAATTCAGAAGCTTATGGAAAAGGAACTAGAATGTGCAGTTATCAATGGCTATGTAGAAGAGTTGAAACCTAAAGACACTGAAGAATAAAGAGTAAATCAAAGTTTTCTGTTTAGCTTCTGGTTTTTAATTTTTTTCATTTATGAGAATGTTTTGTTATTTTATTGTATATTTGTGAGGATTTAGCATTGACCTCTACTTGAAAAGCAGTTTATTCAGTAATACATCTGTATTTGCTTTAATTTTATGCCACCACTATTATTTGATATATTTAAAAAGACATTGACTGTCCAAGTAGACCTCGGTAATAACTGCTTTTGTGTTTCCACTGCACACAGGCAAACAAGTGCATTTTCTAGCTAGCTGATGCTGCATTGATTCTTGTACATAGGCAGTCATTGAAAAATTAAACTTTGTAGGTTAAAAGTAGATTAAAAATATAAAGATGAACATGTAATATAAAGAAGACAATTTCTAAGGCTGTATTCAAAATGAAACATCACTGGTGGGAAATGATTATTTTGGCAGAGGTAGTACTTAAAATAACACTTGGATTTGCAAATTGAAGAACATCAACAGCATAATTCATAAATGTGCTCATTTCCTCCTTGCTGGTTATTAGCCAGGAATATAGTACAGCATATGGCTTATTATTCTGGTAGTTGGAGAGAGCAAAATTAAATCCAGAGATGAATGACTGTTTTCTCTCCCAATTCCCAGCCTGTCCACCTTTCCAGGAACTGGATAGTTGTCACGGCATATGGTTCTGCTGTGAGAGTGAGAGGCCAAGAGAGGGGTAGGGGAAGAAACCCACGGGGTCATCATCATGACAGGAGAGACATAAGCTTGAGTTCACCTTCAGCCCTGGTCAAGGGGATCCCTAGAGGGCAAGCTGGCCTTGGATTGACATGTGGTTTCTGGAAGATGGAGTAGAAGTGCTTTTCTCTATTCTTCCTGCTAAGTCAACTAAAAACCCTGAACATTATATGTAAAACAAACAGAAGAATCCTCTGGAAGGTGGAAGAAAGCAGATGGCTAGTGACCTCGGGGCCTGAGGAGCATCGTGGTGGCAGGGTGGTATCAGTGAAGGCCCAGAGGGGGCAGCGGAACCTCCACCCTCCCTCCAGCAGTAATGAGGAGTCCCTCCTGCTTCGGGGTATCAACAGAGACTGAATATGGAATCCAGCTTTCTGGCTCTATCTGACAGTAACATGGTGGCCTCTCTTACGTTTGCTCCTTGTGGTGGCCTTGGATTGTGTTAGGGCTGTTGAGTCAGATGTCCCTATGTTCTGTTCTGCACAAAACTGACCTCCCTGCTTTTTTCAGATGAGTTTTGATCTTGTGATGACAAGATCAAGTTGTGAGCTTGTATACTAAACTGTGGTTTCCTTAAGGGCAGGGATGGACTCTAATTCATCTTTCAGTTAGAGTCTAAATAACCCATAGCACTTAGTGTAGTGTCTGGGCCATAGATAGTTGCTAAATATTGGTTGAATTCTTTATGGGACTATTGAGTGTATAAGTGCCGCTGGAGTGTTGGGAGGATCTGACTTTACACTGATTAACTAGACATGTCTTACAGAGACTCACCTAGAAAAATGTGAAGTTGGAATTGCTCTGTCACCAGAACTGAAAGCTGCCACAGGCTGATGTGACTGAGATGCCACAGAGAAGCTCTCATGGCCCAGAAACTCCATTTTCCTTGGGAACCCACAGTCAGGGGAACGACTCATGGTGATCAAGCTAGCAAGAAGGTGCTGGGTAAATTGGAGTGAATGTTTGCTGAATAACCACGAACGCAGAAGTTCTGAGGGGACTGGCATATTCCCTGCTGGAGAAGACACGTGGGCACTGAGGTGAAAGCAGAAGTTTGCTTGGTGCCCAGGGAAGCCGAGCAACTGATGACGCCCCTGGCTGGCAACCTTCAGGCAATGATGGCTTGCGAACTCTAACTTTGCTACAGAGAATTGCCTTCTAAGGGAACCAGGCTCTGCCACTGAGAACGTCCTTTACTACAGACAGCATCGGAGACATTTGAATTCTTACTTTTCTATTGAAAGGTTATGGGATCTGGAGTCAGACTTTGACTCAAATTTGTGAGTCGGCAAATTGTGCTCATGAGCAAATTACCTAGCCTCTTTGCACTTGTGTTTTCTCACCTGTGAAGTAGAACGCAGGTGGAAATTGTTGTGGAAATTCAGTGAAAAAAGATGAACATGAACATATCTAGCAGGATGGATAATACCTAAATAAGTCTAACGCTTCACCCCCTAATACTACACTATTCTTCAAACTAAGTACAATGAACTATAAACGTTCTTAAATAATAAGCAACATCTTCCAGTGACTACATGTGATCACTTAGGGCAGGTTATTCCTTCTATGGATGACTGGGCTTATTTATTACAAACTCTTCCTTTTAATTTTATTAGGGAAAATGGCTTTTAACCTCAAGTTCACATTTTAAAGCACCTTGCTATTGACCATATAATCTGCCTGCAGATACAGATATTTGAAATAACTAATTAATAATAATGTGTTCAATATTGACCTACCTTTATTTCAATTAATGCATTAAAAACACTAATAAGCACAAAAGCCCTGTTTGGAAGATAATGTATCTCCTAATATGCATAAAAGCCCTTATTTTTTCAGCACGTTCATATCACTATTATTAAAATGCTGGATTTTGTGTGAGGGCATCCAATTCTTCTTCTCATTTCATCTCTGTGGCTTGTCCCTTATCCAGCTTCTTATTGCCAAAGCCTGGAGTGCAGATAGATGACTTTGTAAGGTGTAAGTAACCACTGTTAGGGGAAAAAGATAGCTGATAAATCTAGTGAATGTGGCAGCTGAATGACCACAACCTATTAACCAACATGTATACAACAGTAAGGGCAAGTAGACAAGCTTCTCAGTATTTAGAATAACAGGGGTTAAGGTTTCTTACTGAACTTATATCCTGGAAAGAACATGGACTTCGGACTTACAACTGCTCTCGGATCTTGGCTTTGACACTTGCTGCCTTGGGTGAACTACTTATTCTCTTGGAGCCTCACTTTCCTTGTGAAAATAATAAAAATGGCAAAATGTGTTGAAGTTTACTGTGCACAAGCAGCTGTAATTTACATATGTGTCACATTCAGTTGCCACAAGGTCCTTATAAGCTTGTGGTTAGTGTAACCCATTTTTCAGATGAGAGAACTAAGACCTGGAGAGGCTAAACAACTGGCCCAGGGGCTCACTACTAGTAAATGATAGAATCAGCAGTGGAACTCAGGTCTCTCTGGCTCTGAAAACTGTACTCTTAAAACTGCACTATGCTGCCTCCTTTGCAAAACTGATAAAGGGAAGATCAACTTTGAAGGAGTTTAAAATAATGAGAGGATATATGTAACATTTCCAGAGCAGTGCCCAAAAGAATATGTTCAATAAAGGTAATTATTGTTATGTTATTCACAAAAATCATGAAGAGTTGAACGTAATATTTAACAAAATAATGATTGCTGTTTATTAAGCACAATACATGCCAGACTTTTTGTTAAGTGACTGTGTGCATTATCACATTTACTGTTCATAAAAACTCTATTATGTAGATATTTTTTATTATCTTCCTTTTTTAAATTAAAAAAAAATTGTGGCTTCGAGAGATCAAGTGTCTTATACAAAGTCACATTACACAGTACTGAGAATCAGAGCCAAGGCTGCTGATTCCAAAGCCCAGGTTTTTTTTGTTAGTTTTTATTTTTAACCACTTTGCTATGTAGATTTCCTGTAGAAGAAAAGCTTCTGCCCCCCAAAATGAACCTGAATCTTGGAAGAGGTATGTGTAAATTTGTGTCAAAAGGCCCATTTTAGGTGAACATCCTTGGTAATGGCAGACAAGGAGTAAAAACAACTTCACAGATCAGAAAGCTGAGCAGGAAAGGAAATATTTTAAACCAGGAAATGGTGAATTAGTTCATCTGGGGGAAAAATAACTCCAAACATACATTTGATGAAAAACAAAGCTTGAAAGCAGCCTAGTGAATCTTGATAGAAAGATTGATTTTTGGCTTTCTTCTGTTCTGTTCATTACACCTGAATAATCACTACCATTTAATCTCTAAATGGTAAAATTTCCTAAATCAGGTGGAACCTGAACCTCCATTTTGTAAACTCCGAATTAATTCCGTAAGACATTTTAGTGCCATACAAAGTTATTGACATCGTATCTAATTCTATTTGGTCTTTCCATCAACCATAGCATTTTTCTTGCTCCCAGAGATAAATGCTATAATAAAATATTCAGAATTCTATAATGTTTCATTGGGAGTTTTACTTGAGGGCAATTGCCTCTCAGGGACCTACGCGGTGCCCTGATGAATCCTCCCACACCTCCCCAGGCCCTGCTGGGGTGCTCCCCTCAGCCTGAAATGCCCCCAGTCCCCCACCTCTGCTCAGTCACATGCCCATTGTTCAGAAGGAAGCTCCAGGTCACTTCTGCAGAGAAGCTGTCTCCAAACAACCCTCGATTGAAAGTTCTTCTGTTACCTGCTCTCGCGGCAGAGCCTGTGACATAGTTGAATAATGTATGTATAATGTAATGACGTTTGATGCCTATTTTCCCTGCCATAAGGGCAAGGACAATATCTGTCCCCCTCTCTGCTGTATCCTCAGAGCTAAGCCAGCTTTATTTAGATTTAACCCTATGAAATTGCTGATATTTAACAGTTTTTATCCCACAAAAGTGGCAATTTCATATGGTTTAAATAAATACCTAACATATAGTGGGTGCTTCATGCATATTATATGAATGTCGGAGTATCTGCTACAGCCCTTTTTAGAATTGCAGCCCACCTGCCACCAGCCCTATCTTCTGTTTCTTAAAGAGGGTGGCAGGGTATGGTGGGGTGATGGTTAGACTATAAAGGACGACAGTCTTCCTCCTAAAGCTGCCTTCTAAAGTCATTTTCCAGTTTCTGGAATTAAGCAAGTAAGGGTAGTAGGTAACTATGGCAAGTCCTCTGGCAATCAGTCAAATTGACCTGATGCTGAAGCCAGTGCAGGAGCTTCATTAAAGCACAAAAAGATTAAGTGACTGTGGGTTAAGGTTTTAACTGCTGTGTACCAACTGGAGTAGTAAATAACTGATCACATGTCTTTCTTTCCTTCAATATTTTGGAAAGGAAAAGAAATTGCTAAATATTGATCCCTCCCACCAATTTCGCTGATCAATAGAAACTTGAGCAATGTCCAGAGTTGACTTCTTTGCTGTAGCCAGTCTTGACAAACACCATTCAGCAAAACAAACTCCACAGTAATGCCTCAAACCAAGAAAACATAACCCCGAATTAGAAAGTATTGAAGGTTACAATGAAGTTACAGGCACATAAGAAATGCAGACCTAATTGTGATTTCAAGGGAGTCTGGGATTTCAGTCGATTCTGGGTATTGCAAAACTGGGGAGCAGCAAAAAATGGGAAGAAACTTAATTTCCAAAGTGTCCTGACATTCTGAAAGCAAACTTGCCAGAGTCAAGCAAATAAAACTCAGAAAATTTTATTGATTAAAAAATTATCAAATTAGGAAAGATTTTTAGAGAAATAAGTCCTCAAGTTTAGGTAACCATGCCACATAATGGAGGGTAGACATATTTTAAAAAAAATATTTATTTGTCAGTTATACTTAAATAAAGCTGGAAAAAAATAAATGACTAAGGCAAGAAAGAAAGGAAGAAAGAAAGAGAAAGAAAGAAAGCAAGAAAGAAATTTCGTTAAGCTTCTGTGTTGTGGCAGCCTGAATTTTCATATCTTGACATTTTATATGTGAGCTGAGAGCATCTATTGTTTGTCTTTTAAATATAGATGTTGGGTTTATAGTTCCATTCAGAAAAACAGTCAACATAAACACACTCCCCTTTCTGTTTCTCTTCTATGTAAAATGCTCCAAATAAATAATAGTAACCAATTATTTGTTTGTTTATTATTATCCAATACTTTTCCTACTTCCTAACCACACTCACATTCCCTTTTGGGGAATTATGCATAGGGAACAGTAAGTGTGAATGCTTTTTTCCCCACTGTGGAAGCTGAAGAGGCTGGGTCCTTTCCCTTCTACCATGAACAGCCAGACAGGAGCAAGTGACTGGCCTTAGCTGGTTGGATTGTCTCCCAGAACTCTGAGGCTGGTGAGAGTGGCTTGAGGATGCAGGAAGCCTTTGCCACAGACTCATCCCACTCTGAGTGGGCTGCTGCATCTGCTTTTGCTGCAATGCAGTTGCTGTGATTCCAGCATCTCACTTTCCTTGGTGGGGTGCCTGTTTGTTTAGCCTTTTATAGATTTTATGAACCCCCAACATGCTTATAATAAATGTTATTTGCTGAAGTTAGTCTGAGACAGTTTTAGTTATTTATAACCACGAAGTCCTAGCTGAGACACTGCCTTAAGCAACTCTGGCGCTAGGTAGGAGGAAGAGCCTACTGGCGTGGCACTCATGCTGTGATAGAGAAAAGGTTATTATTGAAGGAAGGACTGTGAACTACTTCACTAAGACTGGGTTCAAGGTCCATATGTGCCAATAACCGTGTCCTTAGTTAGGTCGTATAATGTTTCTGAACTTCATCTAGAAGTTGTATTAAAAAGGCCATAATGATACTTCCTTTGTCTCAGGTTGTTAGAGAAACTAAATGGATTCATGTGCATGAAAGAGTACCGTAAGCTCTAAAGTGCTGAATCAAAGCTACCTGTCATAGAGTTGGAGGGCTGACCGCCTCGTAAGCCTCCCTCAACAGGAGCACAGGGCTCTGCAGAGATGCTGACAGCATTCAATTATTCATTTATTCAATCAACAGATATTCATCCAGTGTCTCCTATGTGCCAGTAACTATTCTAGGCAATTGTGAGACAAAGATAAAAGAGACAGAGCCTTGTCTTCCAAAAGGTCAAAGCCTGATAGAGGAGACAATTGCAATTCAATTGGCTAATATAAAACCGAAGTTTGGCAGCAGCAGCTTCAGCGGTGGCATGAAAGGAGGATTCATTTACTTGGCTTAAGGAGATCAAGGAGCCCCCATTCTTGCTCTTAGAAGACTACTAGATTTCCATCAGATGGATGGAAGGGAAGGGTGGAGGGCATGGCATGGCATGCTGCATTTGGGGATATGTGGCAACTGGACGTGGCTGAAGTGTGGAGATACTAGAAGGAATAAGGGTTCCCAGGACTCTCTGATGCTCCAGATTGCAGAGGGGGCAGTTCTTCACGGAAGGAGGGAGGAATGGACTTGGAATAAGTATGTGAATGGGTGAGTTCTCTCACAGCTCTGACCGCCTCTACTCTCATTCTTCCCTGCTCTGTGGCTGTGGATGTGTCTAGGCACCACGAAACAACTCCACGGGAGGGCAGATGTCCCTTCCCTAATTTAATTCCAGCAGCCCACCCACTGGAAAGGCATTAGGCTCACTCACCGAGGCTGCTCATATCACTGTCTAGAAGGAAGAGAGGGTTTTACAACAATTTTGCTTTCAGCAAGGATTGTTTTCATGCTGAGAATTCAATAAAACCAAATTCTACTGTAACAGCCTAAGCAAATCAACAAACAAGCCTGGGATTAGAAGTGATAGGGAAATACACTGTAGAGAAGGCAGCGGAATCTAGGGAAACGAAAAACAAAAACATACAATGGTGTAGAACTATTGACTCCCCTTCTTCATTTTTCTATTTGCTTTTCCTTCTGTTCTTGTCACTTACTTTCTTTGATAAACATTTATGGCCTGCCAATTTAGCAGTCATTTGATAAAAATACATAAATTGAAAAATAATATATTTTATTCTTAAGTAACCACAATTACCGATGGGATGTGAGAGCCTCTTGGACCTGCCGCAGCACAACTTCTCAAACGTTGGAATCAGATGAGATGCCACCACCCTCACTTTGTGTTCCATCTTTATTTTCATGTGTGCTTGTTTTTTATCAGAGTAAATATCAAAACCCACTTTGGCAAAGATATAATGTCACCAGACATTATAGACTTTTAACTGTTGCTGGCTTGCTGTGTGTTTTCATACAAGGGTCAGTAAGTTACAGCCCATGGACCAAATCAAGCTTACCACATGTTTTTGTATGGCCTGGGGGCTAAGAATGGTTTTTATGTTTTTATATGGCTGAAAAAAATTTAAAAGAAGAGTAATATTTTGTGATGCATGAAAAGTGTATAAACTTTAAATTCCAGTGTCCATACATAAAGTTCTGTTGGAACACAGCCATTCTCATTCATTTCCATGCTGGTCTGTGGTTGCTTCTGGGCTACCATGGCAGAGGTGTGCAGCCATGGCAGACCGTGTGGGGTCCTCATTGCTTCACACTGCTGCTCAGCTCATTATAAATCACAGTGAACTCAGTTATAACTCGACAGTGTTTCAAGTGCTGTATGTATCACCATGTGATGACATTTTATTTATTTGTTTTATTACCAAAGCATACCCATTATGTCAAAACAAAACAAGCCAAAAAAAAAAAATTAAAAAAGGAAAGAAAAAGTGGACTTTGAATTTCACAATTTTAAGGCACAACAAAGCATTAATTATTTTGTTATTGAATTAGATGACAAAGAATTGTATTTATCATTGGATGACACTATAGTTGTGAATCATCATAACCAGACTAAGCACTCATCACAATGTTCCTAACTCACAGAAAAGCAATGGTTTAAAAATTATAAAATTTCAACTAGAATATGTTATCAGAGCAGAATTTCTTCACAAAAATAAATAATGAAAATGATGCTGCAAGCAAAGTAAGTTTCCATGTGACTCATTTGTTAACCAAGCAAGGAAAACTGTTTACTGATGGTAAGTTAATTGCATTGTGTTTGATTTGGCAGCCAAAGGAATGTGTCCAGAGAAAATAAACTTGTTTAAGACTATCAGCTTCTCAGCAAGAATAGTTGCTGAAAGAGTTGAGGAATTTGGGAGCAATAGCAATATGAAAAAACAAAGCAAATTATTTTGAGTAGTTTCTCTTGGTTCTTGATGAGTTGACAGATGTTATGAATACTGCTTAGTCCTATAAGGAGTCAATGCTGAGTTAAAGTGATAAAAGATTAGCCTCTACAACAAATTGTCTACTTAGAACACTTTTGATGAGAATATGCTCAAAGAAGTTGAGAAAATACTAAGTAAAACCTGAAGTGGAATCTGATAAGATGTGTTACAATTGATGATGGTAAAATACGTGTTAAGCAGAAAAAATCTTAGTTGGACAAATTTCCAAAGCTCATGAAAATGAGAAGTGTTTAAAGCCAATGGTTATTGATTTTATCATTAGCAAGTACTATGCAGAACATATTTTAATAAATAATACATTATTGAACCAATAGTTACAATGTTAAATTTCATTTGCTCTTATAGACTTAATCATTGTCCATTCTGTAAAATGTTTTCAGAAATAAAAACTGAATGACCTGACTTGTTTTAACCCATAGCAGTTTGATGGCTGAGCAGAGGTAAAACTTTAGGGTCACGATCAAAATTTTTTTGAATGAGAAGAACTACCTTCAACCACTATTATGGAATACTACATGCTTTGGAAATTAGTCTGTGTTGCAGATCTGATAACATTTTTAAACGAATTAAATCTAAAATTACAAGGCAAAACAGTGTTTGTGTGTGAAACTTACATTGCTGTAAAGTCATTTTTGACAAGTACTAATGTTATTTGGATCACAAATAATGTCAAGCTGCTTTATATACTTGTGGTGATGTCAAAAGTTAAAGCAAGAAGTAAGACCTCTATTTCCATACAATTTTGCAATGGATATAATTTCTAAGCTCAAACTATAGTTCCAACAGCATTTTTTGGACCTTGATGGACGAGCAAAGGAAATTTACATACTTCAAAAATCTATTTAACTGTGGAATTGAGGAACTTCCACCTAACTTTCAACTGGAAGTGATTCATCTGCAATGTGGTGACATACTAAGACTATGAAGAGAAGAATCTAATAGAATTCTAAAATATCCCTTTCAGGTGATGAATATCCTCAATTAAAATCATATGTTCATGGATTTATATCAGTATTTGGCATTTCCTATTTGTGTGAAAAGACATTTTTCAAAGATGAAATACGTCAACTCTCATTACTGATAAACACTAACAGATGAACATTTCCAATTGATTTTGGTGATAGGAAACACTAATCCCAATTAAGTGAAGCATTACCCACTTCTCAAAAAACAATTTTATTCTTCTTAATAGTAGGCCTATATTAGGAAAAAAGTATTCAATTGTTATTATATTTTGAATTTCATCCATAAAAATTAGTAGAAATTTGTTTTATTTCTTATTGTATGATACCTAAAAAGTATCCTCAATTTTACCACTTGGCCTGCAAAGTCCAAAATATTTACTACTCGGTTCTTTACAGAAGTTGCCAACTCCTGTTTTAATATATCTAGGATATGAAAAAATAGGCCAGATATATTTGGCTTATTATTCTTGTAATGGAAAACTACATTATCAGGTTAATCGCTTGACCATGAGTTAGTCACTTATCACTAGAACATTAACAAACATTCATATCAGAGCGGGCCAACCAGGTTAGGAAAATGTGTGTTCTGAATCAAAGTCAGGCAAAGGGTCAGCAAACAGGAAGCCTGTAGGAAGGACAGAACAATAACTGGACATTGGAGGTCAGGGACCCAAGTACCAGGAGCCAGGCCACAGTGAATCAGACCCCAGCACGGATTGAGTTTGGGATTCAGCTAGCACTTTGTGTATTGAGCTGACACTTGGCTTCATGAAAGGAGTGGATAGGGCATGATAAGTCTGTGGTTCAGAGTTGGGAGATAGGTCAGTGGCTTGTGTGGAGAAAATAAGTGGAAATGAAGGGGTGGTAGACAGGAGAAGGGGCTGTGAGTAGAGAACCTGTCTCTAGGGGAGAAAGAGATAGAGAAAATTTATGAATCCATTGTAGTCAAATCAAACTCAGAGAGATGGTGTAATAAGAGTCCTGCAGTCTAATTATACAAGTAATTTAGTTCAACAACCAGAAAACAAGTTTCTCTCTCTGTTCTGTAGGATAAGGGAAAAATTGGAAACAAGTTTTAGAAAACCAGTGCCTTTCTACCATATTTCATTTGTTGTCATTCACTTCCTAATCTAGCAAGTACGTTTTTCAAGCATATTTGCTGGTGTCAACCAGGCTCTGTGTCCTGTGTCAGAGTCTTTTGAGGCCAGAGTCTGCCATGGAGATTGGATCCTGGGATGAGGGAAAGAGCTACCTGTGGGACAGGACTCTGTGTGGACTGAGAACGCTGACAGTGGGTAGGAGCAATGAAGTGCCATCAAAAAGTCAGGACAGGCAGAGATCAGAGAGATAACATTGGGATCAGATGGGACGCAAACTCCCAGGAAGCAAGGGTGGAAATGGTTAAATGTGGCCACGGCTAGGTGGGAGGTCCAGGGAAAATAAGGAGATATGACAGTTGAAGACATCTTATTAGGGTTAGACTCAAATCATAGCAACCTAGGACTCTTCATTATCAAGCTCTTGAATTATAGAAAAGCAGCAAAAAACGCAAGCATTCATCTCTCATATCGAAAGAGAAAGCATGGACCATTGGTAGCTCCTGGCTTTCTTGGTAAGAAAATAGAAGTACATACACTTTCTCAAACTCATCCAGCTCCTATTTATTGCTTAGAAATGGGCCAACCTTTCCAGAGGGCAGTTGGCAACATGTAACCAAAGCATTAAAAATGTGCATGTTACCCCACAAATTATGTTTGAGTCTTAAAGGAAAAATGGTACATTTGTAATTGAAAAAATCTGGCTGACAACACCTCAACCAAATGATCAAACTCACCACCAACCATGATGGAACACACTGACATCATGTGTCTCCTGATGTGATACTTTGAGGACACAACATCAACCTATTCAATACTGCCACCAAAAAAAACATTTAACCTGAATCTAATCATGAGCAAAGAATCAAACAAATCTAAATCCAGGGAGCCTTCTGCAAAGCAACGTGGTTTATAGTCATACATCTCTAAGAATATATGTTTAGGTAATTATACACATTCATAAACATTGAAAATATTGAAAGGACATACACTGAAATATTAATGACATTTTTGCTGTGGCTAGGATTAAAAGTAACTTTTAGGGGGAATGTTTTTTGTTATTTTTTAATACTGAACATATTTTATTAAGATCTATCAATTTCATGAAAAAGATATCTGGGGTCACTGCTTGGGTTGAAGGAGACCACAGGCACCTGGCAGCTCAATGCAATTTGTGATCTTTAATTGGCTTGTGGATAGAAAAAATGTAAAGGATATTTTTGGAACAGTTGAGGAAATTTGAACATGGCAAGCACGTTAGATAATAGTGTGGTGTCAATCTTAATTTTCTTGGGTTTGGTAATTTATGGCGATTATGGAGGATAACCTTGTTTAAGAAAAAGATGTTAAAAGTATATAGGGGCAAAATGTCACAGGGGGTCCTAAGGAGGGAGGAAGTGAGAAAATAAGAGAGATAAAAGTAAATGTGGAGAATACCCTTCATCTGGAATCACTAATTGTCAGCATTGTGCTATTTTTACAACTTTTTTATAGATTTGTCATTTTTTTAAACTAAAAATTTGAAAAGAAAGGTGCAGTGATTTATACAATAATTCTACTTCTATGAATTTATCTTAAGGAAATAATTATGAAGTTGCATAAAGATGTATGTGTAAACACATTTATCTTAGCCTTGCTTATAAAAGTGAAACACTAGAAATAACCTGTTTAAGTAAGTTATGGTGCTGCATTTCTAAATATATGGTCAAGAATATTATACATTCATTAAAATTATTTTAAAGGGTACTGTTACTTGATATGGGAAAATATTTATAATATATTGCTAAGTAAAGAAAAATTGCAAAAATGTGGTTTATAGTCATACATCTCTAAAAATATATGTATATGTAATTATACATTCATAAACATTTAAAATATTGAAAGGACATACACTGCAATATTAATGATGTTTTCTCTGAGACTAGAATTAACAGTAACTTTTGGGGGAGTGTTTATTATTATTTTTTAATATTGAACATAGTTTACTATTTAATTTAGGAGAAAGAAAGTCTCTTTAAATATAATTAAAATCTTCCCTCAATATTATTTATAACATCTCTCAATTGTTGATATTTGAGTTTTCTTTGCTATTTGGAAATGTCATTGTTTTGTATCAAATCTCCATAGATTCTTATCAATCATTATACAGTTTACTTATTTATTTCCACCATGGTCATGCACCTCTTTCTGGAGGCCTTTGCTTGGTAGTTTAGACCCAGAAAAGGTCATGTTGATATGCTGTGGTTTATTAGGCTGACACTCAGAGAAACAGAAATATAAAGTGGTACTTAATACGTGGCTACCCAACCCTCATTGGACTGGGGATTTAGTGCCAAGAAGGGAAGATCTGACATATCCAAGTGAAATAGTTTAAATCACAAGACAGGCTCAATTTGCTAAAAAGAATGTTGCCCAGAATATAGGAGATTCCTGACATTTGAGAAGGAACTTCCAGAGACCTTTCTGAATTTCCAAATTCATAAATACCATAATAGCAATAACTATCCACAAGTGCTCATGCAGTGGCAAGCAGATCACAATGTCTTTCTTCCTCCAGGGATGGCAGAAGGTACTGGAATGAAAATCTAGAAAAATATTTCTCTTCTTGGACCATACATGATGTTAGTGATGCCAAACCAAAGAAGCCTTCTTTCTTAAACCAAAGAAGGAAATATTATACTAAGAACTCTATATTCATTTTCAACCCTATTTGCCATCTATGAAAAGAAATGTTTATATCAAGGAAAATAGGCTCCATGTCCCACCCCACCCCACCTGAACAGGGGAGCTAACAAAATAAGATGCTGCCCTTTCCAGGTTACTCTTATGCATCTTTCAACAAGCCAGCTAACATTATAAATGAGATTCCTACCTGTGGCTTAAGGGAGAAAAGATTTTTCATATTTCTTTTGAAAGGAAAGCCAAGTTCACATATCAAACACCCAATTTTTAGGCTAATGTCTCCTCTATTCATGAAAGCTTGAAAATGTTACTCGGTGAGCAGCACCTCCCCCTAATGTGACTACTCTTAGAAAGTACGAACTATTGGCCAGGTTTATTGTGCTCCATAAAAACTGGATAGACAGTTGTTGCAGTGGTCCCCAATCTTTCTGGCACCAGGGACTGGTTTCATGGAAGACAATTTTTCCACAGATGGGGAGATGGGCAATGAGGAGATAGGGGAATGGGGGAGGTGGAGCTCAGACTGTGATGTGAGTGATGGGGAATGGCCCAGGCTACACAGCATGAGGTGAGTGGTAGGTGAGCAAGGGAAGCTTCATCTGTATTTATAGCAGCTCTCCATCACTTGCATCACCACCTGAGCTCCGCCTCCTGTCAGATCAGTGGGGGCATTAGATTCTCGTAGGAGCACGAACCCTGCTGTAAACTGTGCATGGAAGGATCTAGGTTGTGCGCTTCTTATGAGAACCTAATGCCCCATGACCTGAGGTGGAGCTGAGGTGGTGATGCTAGTGCTGGGGAGTGGCTGCAAGAACAGATTATCATTAACAGAGAGGTTTGACTGCACAATAAATGTAATGCACTTGAATCATCCAGAAACCACTGCCAATCCTCCCGTCCCCACCGCCGTGGAAAAATTGTCTTCTATGAAACTGGTATAAGGTAGAGTAGGCACTTAACAGTTATTGAATGAATGAAACCACCCTCTCCCTCATATTGCTAAAATTTTTCTTCCCCTCTATCTGCTTTGAGCTCTAAATCTAGCCATTCAAGATTGAAGTACTGCAGTCTTTTTTTTTTGTTGTGGTAAAATATGTGTTACATAAAATTTACCCTTTTAACCATTGTTAAGTGTGCAGTTCAGTGGCATTAAGCACTTTTTCACTGTTGTGCAACCATCACCACCATCCATCTCCAGGGCTTTTCATCTTACCCATCTGAAATTCTGTATCCTTTGAACACTAAATCCTCATTCCTTTTTGTGATTGTCTTTTTTCACTTCTCATAATGTCTTCAAGGTTCATGCATGTTGTAGCATGTGTCAAGGTTTCGTTTGTTTTTAAAGCTGAGTAATAGTCCCTTGTATGGATATACCACATTTTGTTCATCCATCCGTCTGTCGATGGACATTCGGGTTGCTTCTACATTTGGGCTATTGGGAATGATGCCGCGGTGAATGTGAATGAGCAAATATCTGTTCAAATTGTACCTTCAGTTCTTTCAGGTGTGTACTCAGGATTGCTGGATAATACAATAATTCTGTGTTTTTTGAGGAACTATCATACTGTTTTCCACAGAGGTTGTCCCATTTTATTATACGTTCCCACCAACAGTGCAAGAGAGTTCTAGTTTCTCCACATCTTACCAACATTTGATACTTTCTTTTGTTTTGTTTTTTGATGATAGCCATCCTGGTGGGTGTGAAGTGGTATCTCATTGTTGAAGTCTTTTAAAGAGTGTCTTATCCAAATGTTTATGCTTCTGAGAGGAGTAAATTCCTGGCATGGTACCTGTGATCTCACGTAAGGACTAGGAGACAGGAATAGGAGCAGGATGAAGGTCCAGGTGAAGGTGGGATAGGGACTTCGGGGAAGGTGAGGCGATTAGAACTGGAAGAAAGTGAGTGACCAGAGCCGACTTTCTAGACTGCCCAGGTGTGCCGCAATCTGGCTTTTGAATCCTCTCCATTGTATGTGAATGGGAGCAAGATCAAATTTAATTATAAATCACAGTGCCTAATGGCTACTGTAGTCGAGATAGCTGTCTCCCAAGAGCAAACCTACGAAGGGTCTGTGTGTTGGCTGCAAGCTAAATTTTAAACGGGGGTTTTCTTTTTCTTTAAGACTAAACAATAAGATTTTGTTTTGTGATCTGATCTGAAAATCTGTTTCTCATAATAGCCCTTTTACATTTATTAATATAAAAGTGATGTTTGGTCTTGGTTATATCATATTGTTTACTGTTTTGCTTTCTGTTTTTATATTTTAAAGATATTATTAAGACAGTTTGTCTTGCCATATGGTAAAAGGCAGTGGGGGACGGAGTGATGAATAGATGGAACACAGAGGATTTTGGGGGCAGTGAAATTGCTCTGAATGATACTGTAATGGTGGATACATATCATAATACATTTGTCCAAACCCACAGGATCTGCAACACCAAGAGTGAGCCCTAATGTAAACTATGGGCTTTGGGTGATAATGACGTGTCAGTGTAGGTTCACTGATTGTAACAAATGCACCTGTCTGGTGCATGATGTTGATAGTGGGAGAGATTGTGAGTATGCAGGGGATATATAGGGATTCTTTGTACTTTCCATTCAATTTTGCTGTGAACCTAACACTGCTCTAAAAATAAACTCTATTAAAATATATTATTAACTCTATCAAATAATTGCTTTGTTTCTTTGCTAAATTCTTTTGATAATTAGTAAAGTTGATATTTTTATTCAAATGTTACTTTATACCATCATATATTACTTTGGAACTGTGTTTCCTTAAAGAATATCTATTAGTTTCCTTTTAAGAGCAATCATAAAATTAGCTTGTTTCCTTTTTCTCCCTAATCCCACTCCTCAACCACCTACTTTACATTTATTAATAATATTATTCATAGTGCTGTTTGCTTATACTTTTAATTACTTTATTAGCTCTAAGCTATATTTAAAAACTTCCAGCTATTTTGGATTAAACATTAACAGACTTACTCTAATTTTCATGTGTTCTTCTCTCTTTCCTGCCTCGTTTCTACTAATTGTATCTTTTCCACATTGTCAGGAATATAACATATATATTACAGTCTCCTACTTCAATCCTTATATTTGTTTACATCTTAGTTCTATATTTAAACATCATATCCATGTTTTTTCTGTTATTTCCCTAACTTGGTTGGCTGAGATTCATCCTTTATTAATTTCCTCAGGAAGACTCACGGGAACAATGCTCCCTGAGTTCTTGTATGTTTATTACTGTTTGTGGTTTTTATTCTTGAAAGGCAAATTCTGGTGGCCACAGAGACAAATGTGACTCATCTGTATGGTCCGTGTCTTCTGGTTTATCTGAACCACTCAGGAACTCAGGAGAGCTGCCAAACCCTCACTCTTCCCAGGCTTCACCCCCACTGTTGCAAACAAGTGATGCAGTTGCTGCCTTTTGTTTTGCTCTCACCCCATGAAGTGCATTTTTGCTGGTGTTTTTCGAGATTAACCTTGGCTGTGCCCTCTTTTTTTTTTTTTTTTTTATTTCAGCTCATCATGGGGGTACATAAGTTCAGGTCATATACATTGTCCATGTCCCGCCCATCCCCCCGAGTCAGAGTCCCAAGCGCGTCCGTTCTCATTCTCCAGACAGTGCGCCCTCTTTTGTTCAACTCTTTGAGAGGCTTTTGCCCCAAATCAGTGTCTTTTGGCAGCTCTATATGTAATTTGTAGTCTATGGGTTATATCTGTCTTCTAGTTTGACTGAAAAAATGGAGTTTGCAAAATGGTTTTGGCTCTCCTTATTGCTTTTTTTAATGATTTCCAGGAGGAGAAGGGGAGCATGCTGACTCACAAACCTTTGTTTGCGCTGATATTTCAGAAGCTTTTAAGCGCTAACTATATAGCTTTCTTTTTGCTGAACTTTCAGATATTTACTTCTGATTTTATTGCTTTATGGTCAAAGAATATGGTCAGTATGATATTGATTCAATAATATTGGCTGAGGATTACTGAGCAACTTAGTGTGTGGTCAATTTCTGTAAATGTTCCGTGCATACTGTACTTGAAAAGAAAATGCATTTATTACTGTCAGGTGCAGGGTTCTATATATGCTCATTAAATTAGGCTTGCATATTGTTTTGCTTATATTTTTGGAATCCTTTTAATTATTTTTTTTGCTTGTTTTATCATTTACTAAGAGAGATATGTTAAACTTTTCACTACAACTGTAGATTTGACCATTTTTTCTTTGTAATTACTTCAAAAAAATTTTTAAAAATGTTTTTAGTGTAAGTTTTGAGGCTGTATTATCAAGGTCACATGAGTTCATACAAATTGTGATAATCTTCCTGGTGAGTTGATTCTTTCCTCCTTATGTGACTCTCTGTAACGCTACTATTTATTTATTTATTTTTTGCATTAAAGATATTTCTTCTGCTTAGTGTTTTCTTGATATATCTATAAATGTAAGGTAAATAGGATCTTCAGCTCTTCTCAGGACAAGGGTTCCCTGTTTTGGTGCTGTTTTGAGCAATTGCTCTACCTGGGAAGAAAGATAAGGACAGGCACTCCATTTTGGTGTTGCCCCACCCTTAATCCTATTCTGAGCAACTGCTGCACCTGGGAAATTCCTAGATGTTTTATCTATCTAGGAATTCCCCAGCACAGGCATAATAAGATTTAGAAAGTGACCTAGAGTAACCTAGGGATAACTAATATGCCGTTAGCTTGAATCTGCACTGTGGTTCATCACCCCCCACCACCAGGTGGACTTTCTTAGAAGGAGCTCATATATGTAGATGGAATTTTGAGGACACCTGTTGATCATTTGATAACATGCTACACCACCCAAGAGCCCTCCTCCAGACTGGGCTAATACAGGAAAACAATCCTAGAAGGAAGCAAAGGAGTGGGTTAGTCAATCAGTGAGTTGGTCTGTCTCTCTCCATTCGCGGAGACAGATCTGTAAATAGCTGCTCTTGGGAAGCTGCTCCCTGCCTGAGATTACTCCTGCATTTTGGCCTTGCTGGTGATTTTTCCAAGAAAGGAGTAGACGACTGGGATAATAGTCTGGACTTGACAGTTTGGTGTGTCTGGTCATTCTTTGGCCACAAGCACACAAAAACCGAGGGTAGACTGCCACCCTGGCACCTTTGGAACTGAAACCCACGATTCTGACACATGTACGTGTATATCTGTAGATATTGTGAACATAACTTCTCTGAGAAGGGATTTGCAGGAAAGGGACTTTATTCCAGTGAACAGTGGGCACAAGGGGAGGGCTTGGTTTTTATAGCAAAAGTTACCTCCCAGGTTCCCAATTAGGTCAAACCTGCTGAGTTCTGATTGGTTGGCCAAGGCAGGTGAGCTATGATTGGTTGGTTCAGGTTCAGGCTCTGAAAGTCCCAAAGTTAAACAGAGCCATGGGTTTTTGGGGAACTCAGAGGACTTGTGTGACCTCCAGTTAGCAAATGGCTGCTTAGCTCTATTTGAATTTAGTCCCTGTTAGTCACTGGGGACCCATCTTGAAGGATTAGCTCTTTCAGGTTTATTTGCCTATTTATCTACCTGTCAACTGCTTTTTTTCTTAATTCCAATTGTGGGTTTCTGTCATTGAACTTGTAAGGATAGTCTTATTACTACAAGAAATATGTTCGGATTTACTTATACTTTTTATTTAAATACATTATTCTTTTATTTTACTTCTTGTATTTATTTTTCTTTTCTATTGGATGGGTTGAGTTTTCTTTATTCACCTCTTTCTCCCTACCAATTTATTAATAAAATTTATTTATTCTAGTTCTATTCTTTTAGTGATTATCCTTATATATTTTTAAATTTGCACAGTGTATTTTACAATGTCTAAAGTTATTCAATATCCCTGTTATTCTACTGAACAATACAGTATTAAGACAAGAATATTTAACTCTGATTAATAACTTCCTTTCTTACATGGTATTTTCCTCAATATTTTAGATCCAACATGTTCTTAATTTCCCCAAGTATGTTGTTATTGTTGTTTTTACTTAGTTAGTGTTTGTTTAAATTTACCCACATGCTCACCCATTCCTAACTCACCCTTACTTGTTGTTTTATTCTTTCCTTTGGGTTCAGTATTCTTATAAGAGTTCATTCAGCAAGGATCTGTGAGTTGTAGATTATCTTTGTGTCCGTTGAAATGTCTTTATTTTCCCTTCACTCTATCATAAGAGTAATGGACTATAGACTTTTAGGCAGAGAGTTATTCTTTTTTAGCATTTTATTGCTTGGTCATCTTTAGGCATTTGAATGTTAGTCTTTATTCTTTGCAAATATTCAATATTTTTTTCCCAGTTTTTTTAGACATATTTGGGTGTGTTGAACTAAAATTTCACAGTGAAGTGGCTCAATGACTATTTATTTTATATATTGGGATAGCATATTAACTATCTATTGCTGTGTAACAAATTACCCTAAAATTTCATGGCTTAAAACAACACATACATTTATTACCTCATTGTTTCTGTGGGTCAGGAATCCAAGCATGGCAAGGAGAGCTCCTATGGGAAGCCAGGACACTTCACCTTTCCCGAATATCATTATGTTCACCAACCAGAAAGCTCCACTGAGCCTTGAGTCCAAAGATTTTATTAGGGTTTCATTGATTGAGTGTATCATTGGCCACCTGATGGAACTCAGTCTCCAGCCTCTGTTTCCAGACTTTGAGCAGCTGAAAGTCCCAACCCTCTAATCATGTGTTTGGTCTTCCTGGTGGCCATGGCCAGCCCCCATCAGGAAGGGGACCCACCCTGAATCTCCTCATTAGCATAACAAAGACATTCCTATTTTTCAGGAAATTCTCAATAACTCAGGGTCATTTAAGCTCTGTGCCAGGAACTGGGGACAATACCAGCTGTTTGGAGTACTCTCTTTGAATTCTCATTTTGGATTTTCTCATATCCCCTCTCTTTATGACACAAGAGAGGCCAGAGCTTATTCCTGTTTGGAGGAGGCACCGACGTTCTCTACCTTCTCTAGGTGGCCAACTAGAAAACAAAGGGAAATTCAGAGGAAAGAAGGCCATTTATTTTTATTTATCCTTCCTTTAGTTCAGGCAAAAATATTTTTGACTCTGCTCATAGGACAGAAAGCCAGAGAGCCTGGGGCCAACAGGAGGAAAACAGAGTGTTCATTCATTTGCTTGAACTTGTTCTTGTGGGTACACCCACCAGGACCCAGCAGGGGACTGCAAGTGTGGTGCTCGACCAGGAAGAGTCAGGGGTTCAGGACACTGGCACACACCATGAGAACTCACACACAGTTGGAGGCGCTTATTTATTTTTTCTTTCCTCATGTTCTTGCTTCCTTCCTAGCAGCTTCACTTCTGCACAGATTGGTCTATTTTTTCCATTTCCATCGTATATAATTTTCCTGTCCCAGTTCTTGCCTTTGTCAGATTGTATCTCTCCTTAGTGCTTCTTTCTGAAATCTTCGAAAGTTCCAAATAAAAGTGCATGTATTTATGTGGAGTGAATAATGCATGACTCTATTCCTTTCAGTGCATGAAATTGTGCTCCTTATAATGTCACCCATTAATCTATATGGCAAAAACAGTGGGAGAAGGTCGATATGGTTAAAGATAATTAGCAATTGATTAGCACCTGAGAAGCAAAAGAAAGACACATTTCCCTCGCAATGGCTTGGGTTGATAAAAACAAGAACTCTTATTGGAGGCAAGTCATAGTGTTTAGGACTGTGATAGAGAAAAATCTTTGTGCTAATATGGGCATGAATCAAAGTAAACATTTATTTGGAAAAAGAGACAGGAACAATTCCCTGTTTTCATTATAATGTCTTTTGTTAAAGAATACCTATCACCAGAAATCTAAAATCCTTATAAACATTTAGTGGCAAAAATTTGAAATGCTAATATTGCAATACCAATTAAGCCTACTGTTTCCTCCTATGTATTCATTCAATGTTTTAAAGGCGGCTATTTCTCTTCCTGACTTTTTTTAAGTGGATTCACAAAAAGCCAGCTATGATGGGAAATAGATATGTGCAACCGAACGGTGGTTGGTAGGGGTACTGGGGGCTGAGATGTAGAGACCGCCCTCCCCAAGGCTGCAGGAGCTTGCATGCAGAGACTGTATGTCATTCATATTAGTTTTTCCAGAGCCTTACAAATATCTGAACATTAAAGATGCCCAGTAAGTCCTCACTGAAAAGAAAAATATGCAGAGATTGTCAGAAGATGTAAACAGCTTAGTCTTAGATGCATTTTCTTTTTGTGTTCTTTCTCTCCCTTCCACTACTCTCAATCTATTATTCTTCCTGCTCTTTTCCTTTCCTCTTGCACCAGGAGTTTTGGAGGGACTTACAATAGTTCCTCCTGCAAGCAGGGTGAAAAAAGGAAGGATATAGATTATAACATTTTTCAGTCTAAAATTCCTTTAGCCCCGAAGAGGAAATCAGAGGTGCTTATCACAAATTGTGAAGCATAGACCACCAATATCCTTCCTCATATTTGATCATAACAAAAATTTTATCAGAAGCACTTTAGATGTTTTGACATTTCTATGAAGCCATGCTATTACTGAAAATGCCAGCTGGGGCAGGAGAGAGACTTTATGTGAAAAAAAAAAATAGACATTTATAAAACAGGGGCAAAGGATAATAATGCATCCTACCCACAGAATTGGCACCTCAAGGGAGCTGTGTCTAGGACTAAAACTTTAGAGGCTAGTAATCATAAAACATGCCTTTCAAACAGAGTTGAAGTGAAATATGCAGGCAAAGAGGAAAAGATTTGAATTTCAGGCTTTTTTCTTCTCCCAAACTTCTTCCCATTATCTGCCAAGACCTGACAGTAATATCTTAAGGTGGAATAAATACTCGTAAGTCAGCAAACATTTACTAAAGATTTTCTTTGTGGCTTCTCTTATTCCACTGATTACAGAGTGTTTTGTGATAACTTTTTAGGAAGCTAGACTCCATTCCCCCATCTTCTTTCTGTAAAGTCCAATGGCATCACTGTGATATCAAAACCACCCACATTTCTAAAAGTGAGGACCATCTTTGCCTTCTTGGTTTTTCCCATGGGGGAGGCCTTCAGGACTGGGGTAAAAAACCATGGTTTTTATTCTTACTGCATAAACAGGTTTCATTTTGCTGTAACCCTAATGGGACATCTGCTGGAACAGGAAAAATACAATTTGCCCAAATCATGCCTAAATGTTCCTTAATGGAACTCCCCATCAACCTTTTGGTCCCTCTGTTTATACTGCAGAGTGTTGAGGTTAGGACTGTTTCTCCAAGAAAATTCTGGCCAACAATGATAATGATAAAGTTACTAATAATGAACTTACATTGTGTGATTCCATCCCCGTGTATGTGCTTCACACAAATCATTATATTCTGTCCTCACAACAAGCTTCTGATAGAAGCAGATCACTGCTCTTTTTCTTGTAGAAGTGATGAGGCTTAGAGAGTTTACCTTGCCCTAGTTCTGCAGTGAGTGATGAGTGGGCCCAAGACTCACCCTCAGGCACTCTGACTCTAACAACCTTCCTAACAAGTTTGTAACCAGTCATCTCTTATCCTTAGACCTTCAAGTTTGGGGACTTTGCCAGAACCTCTGACTAAGAAGTTAAGGAAAAAATCTTTATTACCATAGTCATGTAATACCCAGGCCAAGGATTATCAATGAGTATTGTCCTCTGCTTGATAGGGTCATTGCTCACAAGCCTATTTTTGGATAGATACACCAGGAACAACTTGGGAAGATGCTGTTGGAAAGAATGCTGGAATCTCAGTGGTGGGCTGATGGAATTAGTACAGATGGAGCTCAGGGATCAATGTGGTTATGACATGACTCCAAGTCAGTGGGCCAAACCTATATTCAAAGGCCATGGGAGCCTGTGCTTACCTTGGGTTTGTGTCCACATCCAAGGGGGTCTGAAGTGGTGGGTTTGGTGCAACAGCACAACTGGGAAGGCAGTGGCCAACCATTGTACGTGAAATGAGGAAGAGTTCCTTGTTATGGTTGTATGAGTTCTGTCAGGCTTGGAGGAGTATTGTGATTGATTTTATATATCAACTTGAATGGGATAAAGGATGCCCAGATAGCTGGTAAAACATGATTTCTGGGTGTGTCTGTGAGGGTGTTTCTGGAAGAGGATAGCATTTGATGTGGTAGTTTCAGTAGACTGAGTGAAGAAGACCCACTCTCACCAGTGTGGGTGGGTGTCATCCAGTCTGTTGAGGGCTGGGTGGAGGAAGGGCACATTGGCTCCTGCTGACTGTACTGGGACATCCATCCTCTCCCTGCTTGGACATCTGTGCTCCTGGTTCTTGAGCCTTTGGGCTCAGACTGGGACTTGCACCAGGGGCTCTCCTGGTTCTCAGGCCTTTGGGCTTGGACCAAAATAACACCTGTGTCTCCAGCTTGCAGATGGCAGTCAATCTCTAATACTAAATCTCTTTTCATATATATGTATATATGCTATGGATTCTGTTTCTCTGAAGAATCCTGACTAATACAGGAACCTTAGCAACATTTTATTTTATTTTTTTAAATTTGTGATCCATGAAAGGAGGAGACTCTAGGTATGTTCTGGGTGTTCTAAATACATCAAGCCACTATTACTGTGTGGAAGGGACTGCAGGGATCTAAGTTCATAACAGGGCTCTTATCCAGCTTGCTGTAAATAAGAAACTACTCACAAAGAGAGAAACTACTACATTAGAGCTGAGCAAGCATGGTGGGAAAGAGAGAAGACTGCAGTTCTGGGGGCATGTCAGTGCTTAGGGAGTTCTCTGGCTGGTCTGCCACTTGCCAACATCACCAAGGCTAATTTTAGAGACTCACCCATGGTGAGAATGGGTGTCTTTACACATGCCAGCTTTTCTCTGAATGGTCTAAACACAAGAGAGGCTGAGTCTATACACCAAAATCACCATTTCCCACAGCTCAGTGACAGCCCCAAGAGAAAGCCAGGATGTGTTGACTTGTGACTTCAGGACAAACTCATTCTGCATTATCAGGTAAGCAAACTCCCCTAGAGCAAGCCTCCACTGGCTTTCCTTCTGAAATAACACAAATCTAAACATGGCAAACTGATCATGCCATGCTTGGGAAGCAGTTAAAACCCTATTAGAAAAAAATTGATTTGCTGTGTCTTATACAAAGGGGGAATTTTTTTTTTTTCCTAAGAGCTATTTGTATTCTGCTCAGTTTTCCTTTTGAAGTCACTATGTTGTCTTAGACTTAGAAGTTAACAGTGAGTTTCTGTCTCTCTCATGAATTCTAAAATACACGCTGGGAACTTCTAGTAGATTACAGTCAAAATGAACTAAACAAAATTCATTAGAAAATACTAGAAAATGCTAGTTTTAAATAGTACCTAGTTACATCTTTTTTTGTTTTGTTTTGTTTTGTTTTTTAGGTTAAGTGGCTCTTCTTGGGAAAGATATATATGATTTTTTTTTTAGGCTAAGTGGCTCTTTCCTGGGAAAGAAAGATATGTGAGTTTAGAGCTACATTCAAATATATTAGGGGAGTGCACAGAATGTCTTGGCCTGCAGCAAACCCCATATTTGTGAGTGTGTCTGTTGATTCTTGAGTAAGGAGCCAGGGATTGGAGGATGGTAAATGAGCAGAGAAATAGCTGAGCTGTGAGGTGCTGGCCATAACTGGAAGATCAGTGACAGAGAGGGCAGGTGTGTGACTTACTCACCCTGGTCACCCAGGTGCCTGGCACAATGCTTCGCCTATAACATGTGTTTGTTACAACTGTATTAAGAGAGTGAGCAAATTCAGAATTGTAGGGTCAAAATCTCAGAGTGTTTCTTGTGGTCTGGCTGCTCCTTCACACATACCTGGGATTGACCAGATCTTTCATAATCTGGTCCTGGGGTGATTTGTTCTGCCAGCGACTCTTTCAGGTGTTTAAGGTTCTTCTTTAGTGGGAAATTTCACTGCAGGGCTGCAGGGATTTTCTGACGTTTTGAAGCCAAAATTGTTCTGGGTATCTATTATCATATCATCACACACTGCTCCAGAACCTAATAACTTAAAAGAACCATTCTATTATATCTGGGAATTTTGTGGTCCAGAAATGTGGGTCTGGGTCAGCTCAGTGAATCTTGTGCTGCAAGTGGCAGTGGCTGAGGTTCCTGCTACCTGTGGTGGAAGGGCAGGTCTGGAGGGCCCAATGTGGCTTTCTGCACATGTCTGGGGTCTTGGCTGGGGTGGCACAGTGGACAGGATGTGGTCTCTCCAGCATCGTGGGCCAGAGTAAGAAGGAAGAAGAAGCTGTCAGTTTTTTAAGCCTGGGCACAGACATAAGAAAAGTTTTATTTCTGCTCTACCATGCTGGTCAGTCATAGAGCTCACCTGGATTTCAGGGCACAGAACATCAATCCCACCTTTTGATGGAAGGAGTGTCAAAGAATTTTTGGCCATCTTCATTTGATCACAAAAAAATGTCAAATTAAAAATGTGTCACAATAACTAAAAGATGGGAACAACCCAAGCATCCATTGGTAGATGAATCCATAAACAAAACATGTCTATTATAAAATGGAACATTTTATGGCATTTATTCTGCCTTAAAAAGGGTTGGAATTGTGGCATGTGCTAACAACATGGATAAACCTCAAGGACATGCTAAGTGGAATAAGCCAGTCACAAAAAGACAAATACGATATAATTCCATTTATATGAGGTTTATAGAACAGTCAAATTCTTAAAGAGAAAGTAAAATGGTAGTTGCCAGGGGGTGGGAGGAGGGGGAATGAGGAGTTAGTGTTTAATGGGGATGGAGTTTCAGTTTTGCAAAATGAAAAAAGTTTTGGAGACAGGTGGTAGAGATGGTTGCACAACAATGTTAGTGGACCTAGTCACTGGACTCTACACCTAAACATGGATAAGATGGTAAATTTTATGTTATGCATATTTTATCATAAAAATACAATAAAATACATTGTATTTAAAAATGTGGCAGGTCTCTGAATATGAATGACTTTTTGCATTTCCATTAATGTCTGATTTTCCTGGAGGTCTGAGACTCCATAAACTTTTTTCTTATCCTCCTCTGAGGTTTTGGTGTCTAACCTGATCTCCTTTTATGTTTAGGATGAACTAGACTTGCTGAAATAGTAGAAGCACAGGTATTTTCACTCTTGGCACCAGTGGGAATAAAATGATTACGTGATTTTTGAGTGTCACTTAAAAATTAAGTCCACTGATGATTTTCTTATCCCTAGGAAAATTTATTCCTAAATTATTGATGCTGTTTTGTTGCCTTATTAAAATAAATAAAACAGAGTAAAATAGAGTTACTGAGAAATGCCTTAACTCACCTGTCAGCATCAATCAGCAGAGTCAACAGATGATGCCTCGACAACCTCACCTATTATTTGTATACAAATTAATTCAATTCTGCTTCCCACTGTAACTGCTCCATGATGGAATGACAGGCCCTGTGGGCTTAAGGAAGCAATAGTGGTAAACTAACTTCAATTTAGAAGGACTTTCTGTTGTCTTTTTTTTTTACTAGTAACATATTATTTACTGCCCTGTATTCTTCAATAATGCTTCTATGGATAACTTTGTAAAAAAGTTTCAGTATAACATATATTCAGAAAGATGCACAAATGTTAAATATAGAATTCATTGCATTTTCATAAAGTATTTACACCCATGAACCTCATGTCTAGATCAGGAATAGGAACACTTCCAGAACCCCAGAAGCTCCTGAGCCTTTGTAGTCTATCCCTCAAAAGTAGACTTGCTCTTGACTTTTAATACCATAGATACATTTTCCCTGCTTTTGAACTTTTTTTTAAATAAATGGAAGCGTGTAGCAGTTACTCTTTTTGTATTGGCTTCTTTCACTCAAATTTGTATTTGTGAGATTCATTCATGTGCTGCTTGTGGTTGTAGATCATTTTATTCTCACTGACATGGGAGTACACCACAATTTATTTCTCCATTCTGCTCTCAGACATTTGGGTTATTTCCAGTTTTTTGGTTAATATGAAAACTGCTGCTCTCAGCATTCTTATACAAATCTTTTGACACTGATGTGCCTGCCTATCTGTTGGATTTGTATAGAGAAGTTGAATTCCTGTGTCATAGGGTATACAAATGGACTGTTTTGCTTGTATAATACATACCAGTTTTCCAAAACCAGTTGTATGAATTTGTGTTCTGACCACTGTATGAGTACTCTCTACTCTCCAAACTGGAATTGCCAGCATTTTTATTTTAACCCCTCTGGTAGTGGGTAGTAAGAAGCACATTATGGAATTATTTGCCATTTATATAACCACTTTTGTGACATGCCTATGTAAGTTATTTGTCCATTTTTTTTTTCTGTTGGGTTGTCTACCTTTTTCTTACTGATTCATAGATGTTTTTACAAATATCTTGTGGGTATGAATACTTTATTGGATATATTTATTTGCACATATATTCTCCCATCCAGTGGCTTGCCTTTTTACTCACCTAATGGTGGCTTTTGAGGAACATAAATTCTTAATTTTAATGTACAGTAATATAATACAGGTTTTCATTTTTTTTCTTCTTGCATAGCACTTTTTTGTGTGTGTTTTGTTTAATACATTTATATATCTCCAGGGCAAGAAGAGAGTCTCTTACCTTTTTTATAAAAAAAACCCTCTATTATCTTTTAATTTTAGATCTGCAACATTATGGTGCATGTTGGTTAATTTTATGTGTTAACTTGGAGGGTGTTTTGGGAGGGGATTACCACTGAAATCAGTGGACTTGGAGTATAACAGGTTGCCTCCACAGTGTGGGTGGGCCTCATCCAATCAGTTGAAGGCTTGAATAGAACCAAAAGGCCAGCCTCCCTGAGCATGAGGGAGTTCTCCCGCAGACTGTCTCCAGACTTCATCTGCACTATTGGCTCTCTGGGTCTGGGTCTCCAGCCTGCAGCCCCCAGTACAGATGTGGACCTGCCAGCTTCCATAACTGTGTGAGCCAATTCCTTGTAGCAAATCTCTGTCCATCTGTGTACTCATCCTGTCTGTTCTGTTACTCTGGAGAACCCTGACTCATATGGGGTGTGAGATGGAGGTGTAGATACACTTTTCAGTGCCCTGAAACACCTGAATTTAACTCCAGGGTTCCATGGGAACTCAGTTTAATGCTATAGGTCTAGGACACGTAGCTAAAGTATTCTATGGGTGTGTCACTCATTGTCTGCTTCTGGCTGTCCGTTTTTCCTTACAAGCAATTTGGAGTCTCTTGAGCTTAGGAAAAAAACCTCTACATGGGAAAAGCTGGCCCATCACCAGGCACAAAACAAAGGGGTGGCTGAAGTTGAGCTCTGAGCAAGATGCTGTGCCTGAAAGCACAATCAGGAATGTCAAGAGAGGCGGTGGTGAATAAGAACAACATTAGAGATCAAAGGTGAGCAACCAGAAAGACCTGTGGGAGGAGAACCTGGAAGAGGTGCCTGGGTGCAATGACAAGGGGAAGGAACTTTTCAGGAGCGTCTTGGCCAAGCTGATGGGTGGAGCTGGGAGCCAGCGTAGCTGAGTGCTAGGTAAGGAAATCCACTGCGGCCCAGCCACACACTTTGACGCTGGGTCTTACTGGGTAATCCTAACCCTATTATAACTGGGTTTCCATGTTGGTCTTTGTTCATTGTGCTGTAGAGAAAAAGAATTCAGGTGGCAGAGATGGTTGTTTTTGGGACATAATCTTATTCAAACAGTAGTAAATTGGAGGAAGAGACAGAGGAGGAGGAATTCAGGGTGCCTCAGACTCTTGATTTTTAATTATGCATAAACCTGCCCTTTAGAACCTGCATACACCTCAGGGAAAACTCTTATATCAGGTAATAAATTTTTATTACCCTTTATCTTACGCCTGAGCTGTCTCATGGCATCTGTAGTTTATTATATGAATCATATGGGCTCTTTTGGATCTACTGACTGTAAGGCTTGAGGAATAACATGTGTGTGGTGTGCACTATCGCAGTTTCAGATCTATGACAGGTATTGGATTCTGGAGAGTGTTTCTAAAGGAACATAGATTAGCGTATACACGGCTCTGATGAAATTTCCCATTGAGTGCAAGTTACAAAATGCACTAGAATATGATATTATAATTCATGTATGTGCTTGATTCCTTGAAAGGTAGGGACTCTGCAGGATTCGAATGTTAGTCAAATATTCTTTTAATAAATCCTCCCTCTCCCCTTTTTTGCCTAAGTAACCCAGTGTTGATTAAGACGATGATGAGGATTGTCTAATTACATTATTTAAGACTAGATTTTATGTACGATGTACATTCAGCCAGACTTAGGAAAGGTATGTTTATTTTTGGTTACATATAGAAGACACTCATTATGGATTTATTAACTGAATGAGCCAGAATCACAATTATTACTTTTGAACTAAAATGTTTTATTTGAACTCTGTATTTTTCCCCAAGTATTAAGCCCTGCCTGGAAAAATGGTCCCTTTTGTAAATTTCTAATCAGTCATGCTCACATTCTATGACCATTATAGTCAATACATAATTTTTAGCACAATTAGAGTATGTGACCCTGACACCCTGCTCACCCTAATGAAAATTTATCCAATTGTTACTATAGCTACTGAAGGACAAGCAAAACAAACAAATAGGAAAATCTTTCTCTATTATGAAGGCAAAAAAAGTCAGCATTGGAAAATCCTTGAAGCATTGAAATTCTGTGCAAAAGCATCTAAAATTATTATAGAGGGCCTTTTCCTCTGACCCCTTATCTTCAGACAGGACTATCAGATCATCTTTTCTAGCAGGTGCTGCTTTTCTGCATTGCCTGACGTAAGATGATACACAAGGGCAACCAGAATCTATGCTGAGTAGGCTATCCTATTACCAGATGCTACTGTAGGATGTTTGGATCCAAGTGAGAAATAGATATGAGAATATCATTTGATAGTAATAGAAAGTGTGAACACAACAGGGAAATGATATACAAGAACATGTAGTTGGCTCCTAGAAATATGGTCTTTATTTTGATATCTCTTATTGGTTCATCTGTTTTATGCAAGGTGAAGTATCAGAGCAGAAAATTGGGTTTGGCTGAGGTTAGATACATAAGATAGGGGCAGCCGCCAAAACAAAAGCAGATCAGGGACTGACTGAGGTCAGAAGATGAGATAACCAAAAATCATACAGAGTCTGTGCAAAGATGTTAGGTGCCCCTGTCTCTCTCTTTGTCTCTCTTTTTCATATAAATAAATCTATTAACAGTGTGACTGTGCATACACATACATTTTTAATTCAAAATTAAGAAATTGTTTGCATGGTCTAGATATTATTGTTTTCACTTAAAAATGACTTGTGAGCACTTTCCCGGGTCATTAATATGAAGTTATATCATTTATTTAATTCTTATTGCTAAATATATAGGTTGATTTTAATTTTTTGCTATTATAAAAATGCTACTAATATTATGGTCATTCTGGCACATCCATCTCTGCTTATTTTCTTAGGGCAAATTCTTATATGTATGACAGAGCTGGAGTAACTGCAGGCTGTGTCCAGGGATGCTTCATACCTAATGGCATCCAGGCATCAGGGATGCAAGTGAAATTTGATTGCCTCCATGCAGATTTTCCAAAGGATGCTTGCCCAGTGCAACTTCCTTGGGCCCTTGGATGTTGTGTTAGCTTTCTGTTGCTGCTGTAAAAAATTACCACAAATTTACTGGCTTAAAACAGCACAAATTTATTATCTTAAAGTTCTGGAGGTCAGAAGTCCAAAATGGGTTTTTCTGGGCTCAAATCAAGGTGTCAGCAGGGCTGCATTCCTTCTGGAGGCTCTAGGGGGAAAAGCGTTTCCTTGACTGTTTCAACTTTTGGAGGCCACTGCACTCCTTGGTTTGTGGCCCCTTCATTGCCCCAACCTCTGCTCTGTCATCCCACCTCCTTCTCCTACTCTGACCCTCCTGCCTCCCTCTTATAAGGACCCTTGTGATGTCATTGGCCCACCCAGTAGTCCAGGACCATCTCCCCATCTCAAGGTCCTTCACTTAGTCACACCTGCAGAGTCCCTTTTGCCCTGTAGGATGGCGTAGTCACAGGTCCTTGGGATTAGATGTAGACATCTCTGGGGGGACATGATTCTGTCTGTCATGGTTGTCATTGTCTCCTCTTTTTTGGTTTCCAGGGCTCTCAACAAGGTTGAGGTTGAAGGAGGGCAGGTGTGTCGATGGCTGGTGTTATCAGCTAGTTAGAGCATGAGGGCCTGCAGTGTTCTGACTTGCAACAGCTGGTGCTATTAATGTGCATCCTTCCTGATTTAACATTCTACTAGTAAGAGCACACCTACTTCCAGAATGTTCCTTCACTCTCTTTTCCATAGTTCTGTTCCCACAGGCTAGAATAATAGAAAACTGGAATTGTGACCCTGAAAAATCAATTGTGATGGTCCTGGGGGATAGACGAGGTGAAACATCAGGGAGAGAAATGAGGGGTGGGGAATAATTCATAATTATAATATTTTATCTTTTGTCAATACAAATTCTTGTTTGGTTAGTTTGTCCCAAAACATAAAAAAATATATATTTTTCACATGGAGAATCCTGGTTTTTAAATATTATCATATTCTGATCCTGTAGCATGCTTTGCCCAGACATGTAAAGTATATTATTTGCAAAAGCAATAAAAAATCATCTATAGAGAAGGCATGTTTAAATACTAGTGTTTTGAAAATCATAATGGAATGGATTGAATATTTGTGTTCCCTACAAATTTACGTGTTGAAATCCTGACCTCCGAGGCGATGATGTTAGGAGGTGGGGCCTTTGAAAGGGGATGAGTGCCCTTGTAGGAAAACACCCAGAGAGCTCACTTTCTGCTTCTCAGCCATGTGAGGACATAGCTGGAAGGTATCATCTATGAAATGAGAAACAGCCCTCACTAGACGCCAAATCAACTGGCATCTTGATCTTGGACTTCCAGCCTCCAGAATTGTAAGACATAAATGTTTGTTGTTTAAGCCACTAGTCTGTGGTATTCTGTTGTAGCAGCCCCAAATGACTAAGACATGTACATAAATCAATATCAAGATAGCACTCTTTTTTTTCCCCCCAGCATATGGTTCTTTTCTGGTTGTAATTTGGAAATATAATATCTGCCATGTATATGTGGACACTCACCCAGAGAGTAGAACCAAATTGGAGGAGAAACCAAACCAGGTGGTGATAATGCTGTTTTCATTTTGAACAATTACAGATCTTCAAAGTGAAATATCAGGCTAGTCCAGACGATTTATTCTTGTTTAACAGTGAATGACTATCTTTTGTCTGTGTCATAAGACAAACTGATCAAGGTATCCTTACTAGTTACTCCAATAATTAAGATTTGTCTTGGATATCAGCTATCGGTAATCTTATTTACAAACATTTGCCACTCAGAAGCTAGCGATGGCACAGGAAATGTTACACAAATGTTATACGAGGAAGTTTGACAATGCAGAAAAATGGTCCTATTGTCAATCTCTTGGAGATCATTGGAAAGTTTATAGGGAATCAACTGAGGGAATGAGAGACATAGTCTCTCCCTACGGCCCTGAGAACATAAACAGCATTCTAGTTTACTTTTATTCTGCAGAAAATACAAAAAGATCATGTCTTTCCCTTTTTCCCTATGCAGTCTGGGATAGTCTTGCAAGTCTAGAATAAACGAAGAAAATGAGAAATGTGATTATTATAGTTAATATGCTAAGTGTCCCACAGAAAATTTTGATTTTGTTACTGTTTAGAAGTTAAACTCACTGTATTAATCAGGGATTTAATATCTGTGAATTAAAAATTAATTTGCAATATTAAATTCAATGTATATTATTTATTCAAATAGATAAAATACATAAGTCAGAAGTGGTATCCTGATGGAAACAGAAAAACAGAGGCTATAGTTTTGGAAATTATTACAGCTTATTTTTCAACTCTGTATTTTCTTTAACCTTGAGAAAATACTGCACTAAAGAGTGTATTTTTTCTTTGGTGGAGTATAGAGCAAAGTTCTCTAAAATAATTCCACCTATCTCCTCTACAAATGGAAAATAACTGTAAAAATGTTGCCTTTTAATTTGTTTCTGATCTCTGTATAACAATGACTTTTAGCTTCTTAACTGAGAGAACTGGTTTTTGTATCTGTGTAGTCTTCAATTTACAATGAGTTATGATCGAAAAGGTTGCTTGTAAGTCAGTTGTTTTGAGCTTAAGGTTTTGTTTACTAACCATGGTTGGATTTAACAAGCCAGTCTATTAAGGTAGCAGGTGCTGGTGAGTATCTTTTAGAGGTGCGCTGTGAGAGGGGGTACCTCCCTTTAGAGAGAGCTCCAGGTGAAGGAGATGCTGCCTGACTGCAGTTAGCCTCATTATCCTGTACATTGTGACCCAAATTCCTCACCACAGGGGAGTCCCTGACTCCAGCACTTGGCCTCTGCATCCACCTCTGTCTGGGCTCCTCTTCCTGGCGGGTCATGGTCTTCCCAGCAACCTCCAGCTTCAACTTTGATGAGGCTCAGAGCTTTGCATCTCAGATTATTGGGTGAATCCAGCAGTGCTTTTGATTAACAACCTGCACCACTCTGGCTTTTATTTTGCTACTTCCCACTCTCATGGTTGGGGCAAAAAGCCTATTTAACACATGATATATATGATTTGAGGAGAAAACAGAACTGTAGAACCCAGAGAGACTAGAAGAAAATCAAATCAAAGTCTTCTCCCACAGATGAGGAAATTTCCAGTGTACCAGTAACTATACTCACTAGTTTGAAATCTCATTTAATATTCAAAATGAATTTATGAGGCAAGTATTATGTTATAAATTACTTCCATTTTACAGCTCAAGAAGAGGAGGAGATGAAGTAACTTGCTCAGCTCCCAAGTAACGGAGGTGGGATTTGAACCCAGGTCCTAACTATGCACAGGAAGGTTCAATCATTGCCCAAAGCCAATGCGCACAGCTAGCAAATGGCAGAGGCAGATGGCTCAAAAGTCTGTGCTCACAGCCCCTCTGTACACTGACCCTCAATGCCTAACACTTAGCACATTCTAAATGGTTTACCTACATTAACTCATGATTCCTCTGTGCCTTCTCCACCTATGAAGCTGTCTCATTCAGCTCAGGCTGCTATAACAGAAATACCATAGACAAGGAAGTTTAAACAATAGACATTCATTTCTCACAATTCTCAAGTTTGGAAGTCAACCATCAGGGTGCCAGCATGGTGGCAGAGACAGAGAGAGAGAGAGAGAGAGAGAGAGAGAGAGAGAGAGAGAAAGGGAAAACAAGCTCTCTTGTGTCTCTTAAAAGCACTAATCCCATTCACGGGGGCTCTACCCTGATGACCTAATCACCTCCCGGAGGCCTTGTCTCCAAATACCATCACACTGGGGGTTAGAGTTTCAACATTTGAATTTTGGGGGAATGTTCATATTCAGTCTGTAGCACTAACTGTATTACCTGACTGGGGTTTAGATAGGGTGACCAAACATTCTGGTTTTCCCTGGACTAAAAGGGACATTCAGTACTAAAACTGGGAAAATCTGGGGCAAATCAGGACATGAGTTGGTCACCCCAGATGAGCAGGGATTAAAGGTCACCTTTCTTGCCTTCATTCTGGTGATGTTTTCTCTACATCATATAGTTTCACTCCTCAGAGGTCACTCGTCCTTGTCCTATGAGTGGGTTGTGTTTATTTCCATGGGGTGTGTGTGTGTGTGTGTGTGTGTGTGTGTGTGTGTGTTGTTCCACTTGCTAGGAATCCTTGTGCTTCCCTCCCCTGCTTCAGGGCTGACATGAGTCACTTTCTCACGATGATCATGATCACAGGAACCTTAATAAAGAATAGCATGTCAGGTACCTAAAGGACCCACAGCCTTTGGTGGGCTCACCAGGAACCAAGGACCACAAATATTAATTCAGCTAGAATGGTATCTGGGGGCAGTAAGTCCTATTGCCTCCACCCTTTCCTAATCCTTTGAACCTATGAGCCAGCTGTGGCTGCAGGTTCCAGATCCATGACAAGAGATGGAACAAGTATATTCTTTGCTTGACCTTTTAAGGCTGCCCCTTATTTAGTTTCTCCAAGCCACCTTCTGGAGCAGACAGGCCTTCAGGCAGTAACCAGATAGAAATATGGGGATCAAATGCACACATCTTCTCTTTAAGAGGAACCTATCTCCTCCTTCCAGCAGGGAAACCATGGATGTGTATGTGCCCCTATAGAGCCCCAGTGCCGGGGTTTGGAGAACCTGTTATGTTGCATTCAATTTTCCTTTAACTTCTAGAGGCCTAGAAAAGAAAGATACTTTTCTACTTTCTATCTTTGTAGTAAAAATGCATTAAAAGGAGGTATTAAAAGAAATTTGTTAACAACAAGAAAAATTAATACCAACTGAAATTCCCACAGTGTCCATCTTTGGGTATTTCTTCAGATTACTTAGAGTCTGGAGGGAATCTGACATCATCTAAGTTCCTAGCTGGTATTTATAACTCCCTGCCTTCGGGGCAGTTATAATTAATTCTACCACATTGCTGCCATGAAGATAGAGACCACTTGGTAACTCACTTGTGTGGTCTGACCACTGCTGTCTGTAGGACTTGGCCGACAGTCTTCCCATGTCATTTACTCGTAGACAAGAAGGAGCTGAGTTGTGAGGCCAACGAGGGCAGTGACAAACTAGAGGTGATCTGGATGACTTACGGAGAAGGGGTGTGTACAGCCATGGCTGGACTCACATGTACTCTGCCCATTTTACACAGCGCCCTATTGACAGGAGCCTCTGGGGTTGAGAGTCAGAATGTCCACTGACCTGGCTCACCACATGGCCGAGGAACCCTGAGCAAGTCAACATGTTCTCAGAATGTTCAGTGTCTGTTCCAGAAGCAGAGTTTTTTTGAACCAGGTCAGTCTGGCGCAACGTGTTCACTGAGTAATCCTATCTGTGAACTGTTTTTTAATGTCCTATCCACGGTGGCTATTATTCTTGAAAATAAACTTAATTGAAGGTGAGGTGACGGATGCAGTAGTGAAATTTGAATATAAAAAGAATAGCTTCAGGACGAAGAATTTTAAATATGTCTGTATGCACTGAAGTTTGTTGGTTACATTTTTCATTATTGAATTGTTAGCTATATATTTATTTTCTGCTTTATGGGTTTGGCTTATCCCATTTAAAAAAATAAATAAGCAAAACCTCTATTTTATTAGTCTGGTATTTCTGTGGCCAGATGGTACCAGTTTACTCCCAGCTGAGCTGCTGCTGCCTGACCACACGCCATGTTGACGAGTAAGATGAAAGATCCTCTTGTGTGGAATGAAACTGTCGAATATCTCAAAGAATTTTCTTCTGGAAGTAGAACTGCTGCTGATAAATGTGATATTGAGTAACGGCGGAACAGATTTTTCCTTATAGTAAATGTGTAATCTAATTTCCCCCTAGTCTTAGGCTTCTGGTGTTATCTCATTGTCCCTAAATGTGAAAACATCCTTGGAACTGTATTAACTTATAAAGTGAGGCATCGGAAGCCAAAGCAATGAAAAGCAATGACTTAGAAATGGCAAGGGCTAAATGGGGCCTCGCTGGTTTTATTATCTTAGTATATCCTCAGTTTGCCAATTTTTTTTCCTGGGATTCTTTTAATGATAGTGTATAGGGCTTTGATAGCAGACAGATCATGCCAATTTGGTTGAAAAAATCCTGGCAACAAAATTACCCTCAACACACTTTTGGGGACATGATTAGAATCATTATACAGCTCTATGGACAGCTGTGGGAAGGGAGACAGTTTGATGTCAAGGCTAAGACAATGGGCTCTTTTTGTGAAAAGTGCTGTGAACACAAACTCTCAGTGTTCACAGTGATACATTAGCATATCTTGGACTCAGCAACCATATTTTCTGAACCCCAGTATCAGAATGCATCGGGGTCATCTGAGTAATTTGGATACAAGGTCACGAGGCCTAGCATAGCAGCTGTTTCAGCTCCCTAATTCTCATTCATAAACCTCCCTCTTGTCAATATTGCCTGGGAAGTTGGAGAATTTGCATTTTCCAGTCATTTTAAGATGTACTGGAGTTACTATGGATTTCTTTGGTTCATGGCTCCATATGGTGGCAGAATGGAGAGGAGACATGTAGGGAATGTTCCAGATCACACTCGCCAACTCTGGCTGAACATTTCTCAGATGTTTCAGAAGGGACAGGTTCCCCTGTGTTAGGTGCATTTGGGGACTCTTGCCCCCAGGGCCAAAGGAAGACTCTTAAGGGAGGATAGGAAGAATTTGTAACTTTCTTCTTAGGTGTAATTGTAACCTAAATATTTTAAATATAATTACAACTTTGATTTCTCTATGTCCTACAAGTTTGTGAGTATGAGATGATGTTATTTTTAATGAATCATTGGTCTCATTTGCTGACCTAGAGTAACAACAGTAAGACTCCTCAGAGTCATCTCACATGTAAACACGTTTGCTCAAATTCTTCTACTTTGCCCTACAGGGATGTCCTGCAAACTATTTGAGACAGGTGTTTTGGCCTTGCTAATTTTACATGTGCTCTGATAAAATGCTGCACCCTTGTGAGATCTTATTAATATTATGTAGCAGGGTTCCTAGCTGATCCTAAAAGGTGTCTTAGTCTGTTTTCTGTTGCTATAACTGAATACCTGAGATGACTGGGTAATATGTAAAGAAAAGAAATTTATTTCTGACAGTTGTGGAAGCTGGGAAGGCCAAGGTAGTGGGGCTGCATCTGGTGGGGGCCTTCTTGCTGGTGGGGACTCTCTGCAGAGTCCTGAGGCAGCAAAGGGCATCTCATGGTGACAGTTCACAAGAGAGAGACAACCAAGCTTTTATAAGAGAACCATTCTTGGGATAACTAACCCATTCCTGTAACAACCCATTAATTCATTAACCCATTAATCTACTAATCCATGAATATATTAATCCATTTGTGTGGATAGAGCCTTCATGACCCAATTACCTCTTAAGGTCCTACCTTTTAATACTGTTACACTGGGGATTGAGTTTCAGCAAGAGTTTTGAAAGGGACAAACATTAGAACCATAGCAGGTGGGGGACTGGGTGTGTGGGGTTAGTGGCACTTCCAGGGTGTGGGTGGGCTGTGAGAAGGTCCAATTTTGTCCCTTTTCTTGTCTTCCTTTCATCTTCCTCTGCTTCCTCATTATGTAAAAATCCACACCTTTCGGCAAAACAAAGGCCCCCATATATCTCAACTCTTGCATATTGATTTCTAGGAAAATGCTGCTTTCACACAACAGTCTCCACTCATATTCTTTTACTTGCGTTTCAAAGCCCTGTAAAGTATTATTGTTTCCAAATCAACAGAGGAGGAAAGTTGGTTCAGAAGTGGCAAATGACGTGGGGAAGATCAAACAGGTAATATAAGGCAGAGATAAAATTTCACCAAAGTTATTTTGATTCTAAATCAGTGCTCTTGTGGTCAGAGTTGGAGCCCTGGGCCAGGCTGGGCAGCATTTTGAGTCGTTCGGGCCTCATGGAATTCTCGTCAGGTTAGACAGATGCTACTGCTTTCATTTTTGGTAGCTCAGGCCCTGACAGGGATTCTAGAAGAGATAACTGGTGCTTAAAATAATAAGCAGTGCTCAACACAGAAATAGGTCCATCTTTACAGTGTAATGTATTAATAAATATTGGAAGAAAACACAGTTGGATAATCTTAACATGAACGGGGGTATAGGAACCTAACTGTGCATCATAAACTCAATTCCTAAAGTAGTTCTTCTAAACCCAACTATCAACAACTTTTTGTTTTCCTTTCTGCCTGTATTCAGTTAGCTCCGTAGGAGTGAGATGTACAGCGAGAAGGATGGCTCTTCCTGTTTCTGATTAGCACAAAAACGTGTCCTTGTTGTGGGAACAGTGATCCTTCAGGCTGTTTGTTTAACCTCTGCCAAAATTCAGTGTCTCTCTTTAGATTCATAAATGATGTCCTTGAGTCAGGAAATGTATCACATGCTGTGGCTGTCTGTGCAAAAGTTTTTACAAAAAAGAACAAGAGGCATTTTAGGAAAGGAGTAAGACAATTTTTGTCATCTAATCAGACAAATAGTAGCTACTGACTGAAGGGAAAAATAATCAGGCAAGCTTAGCTGACAAAAGAGCTCCAAAGTAGGAAATAGAAAATATTTTCACTGCGGACTCAACTAGAAAGTAATTATGGATCTTGTTTCTTTCCGGGAGCTGTGTGGCAGCATCCTGCATAACTGGTGTGGTTTATTGGCTGGTTGGAAACCTCAAGGTGCACCCACAATTAACATATAAGCTCATTTTAATTTGGTAAGCCACCCTCTTTGCTTTCACTTTTATTTTCTTGAAATAAATCACCAGATAATGTCTTTGATGTGTGAAGGGAAGAAATTAAAATTATTTTATCACTAAATGATGCACAGCCGATACATCGCTAGTAAACACTCAGGTCTTTCTCTCAATTACCTACTCCATACAGTGGGCAAGCACACTGATAAAAGGATAATATGAACAACTAGGACCTTTCCATTTTGGGTAGAAAAATTCAGCAAAAACAGTAAAGACACAGCTGTCTGGGGTATTTATGATGCTGTGACATGTTTGAAAATGTATTACACTGAAATATTGTGGCATACGCTAATGTCTGCCTGCTCTTTTGCCTGGAGTGACTGACATTGTGTTATGGAAACAGGTGCGTGTGTTCACAACACCTGTTTGGTGCTTGGGGTGTGCAGGGGGGAGCTGAGAGCTCCATTTCTTGTCAAGACACATGAACATGTTGTAGATAAAAATGGGAAAGCCCACCTTGGTGGCATGGGTTTTATTTTACACGGGCTGCACAAGGAGCGGTAACTAAATTGGCTAATGGTGAGCACGGAGTGGCTGTCGGCTCAGCGACTTTTGTGCACATTTCTTCCTTGTGTGCATAATGATGCACAGAGTTCTGCTTTTCTGGGACTCATTCAAGCATTCTGTAAGTGAAGTTCCAATGAGCTGGAACCTCTTCCTTCAGCAGATGCTTCTGCAAATTGTTTTCCTGCTGCCACCACGCTGCAAGGTTGTTCTAACTCAATAGACAACTTAACTGTCTGAAGGGCTTTTATGTCTCCCCTACGTTACTGTGCATTCTCCTGCTCTCATTTAAGGCAGAGTTTGGGTCACCTTTACAGTAGGAGAGGATAATCACACTCAACTATGCTTTTCTCACTTTGTTTCTACCTCATCATTAATGGTTCACCCTCTGGTACTCTCAGAGACTAAATTGATAGTGCAGGTTTACCCCTCTACAGATTGATTGAACTAGAATCCACTTCCTATTTTTAAATGAGACGTGTTATTGGAAACTATCCTAAGTGACACTGCAAAGCTGCCTAATTGTAAAATCACCCTATATTTACTTTTTTGACATATGATTCTTAACTATTGTTATAAAGATCTTGTTGATGAAGTAATTGAGTTTTTCTCTGGTTTTTAGACCTCTTTTATGTCTGTTAAATCAGAGGTACCTTTTAAACTGCATTTTTCTGTTGTATATTACTAGCATCTGCATGGCTGAATTAAAATAATAGTGTTTGAGGAAGTTGATATTACTCCATTGATTATCCCTGGAGAGTGGGAATCAAATGTGGTGAAGTAGGGAGTTTTATTTTCTATTTCAAAGCTTCTGTGTTGTTCATTTGCCTTTTTACTCCAAGCAGATGTCACATTTCTAATGACAAATAAAGGAAATGTTTTCACAATCGGACAAGTAGTTGCACAGACGGCTAGACTGGTAAATCCAGATCAGTTATGCATCTCAAGTATCAGTGTCCTTTGAGCTATAACTTAATCGAATCAAAGTCTAATTCAGTTTTGCCACTTGCTTTCTGAGGGCCCTAATTCCTCTGTAAATAGAATCATTGTGAGATCCACTGGGAATTCTTTTTTTGAGTAGAAAACTTTAGGGATTGGAAAAGAGCCATTCTTGCATCTGAATGCATTTGTTGCACATTTTCAGAAAGGAATTTGAAAATATTGAATATCTAAGATTCCTTTTGCTAGTGTTTGAGTAATTGTTAAATTACAACCCACTTGAAATCTTTAAATTTGCTATTGCTGTTTAATATTTATGTACTTCTGAAGTGCTGGCTATTATGCTCAATAAAAAAATGTATATATGAGGAGATACAAAGGATCACCATTAGGATGACCCTACCTTGAAGGAAGGACAAAACAAAAAAACACAAAACCAACAAACTTAACTAATAAGAGACTCTAGCTCAATCTTTGTGCAAATTGTCTTCCAAACATTTAAGTCAAAACACTTTTAGTACAACCATATAGATGGGAAGAATGCAAGTCATTAAGAGGCAGTGAATATTCTGAAAAATGTTTGGTTCAATGACTATATCAATTAGACTCTTTTGGTTGGAAGTGATAGAAACTAACTGACCCTGTTGAAGTCATGTGTTCATCCCTGCCAGGGAGATGGAGGTCATTGACTGACCAGGTTGGATCCTGTGCCCCCCGTGGGTGGAGTGGAGGAGGGTTGTTCTAAAAAATGCCATTAGATCGACAAACCATAGTGCTCACCAGGGAGGTAATTTATCAGTATCTAGGGAGGCTGCCTAAAGGGAATTACATTTGGGTATTTGATAATTATGTGGATGTGTATTCTCTTAACTTTCAGTTCTAGCTAAGCACTTGTAAAAAAAGTCACTTAGTCATAAATCGGTTAGAAAACCATATCAGTTGCTCAAATGGGTTTGTGTTACAGCTTTGTTGGAAATGCATAAACTACATTTGGATCATCTTAACGACCATTGTCTTGAAAATCCTTTTTGCCCCCCTAATAGTGAAATCTCCCTTATCTAAACTATCTTATTTCATTGCATGTAAAAAGTTATTTATTCTCTTTGTTCCATTTTTTAATTTTTACTTTTCTTATTCTGGTTGTTTTGGATTTGGAAACCTAATTTCAGCCACGCCTTTACCTTTATTTCATAGGTGCCTCATGCATGCTCCCAATTCCTAAGAGTTTCTGAGGCTTAGCCATATAAATTAGCAATAATAATAAGTTTTTTAGTATCTGATTTCTTCTCTAAATTAGCTAGCCATTTTAATATACTTTTATTATACTTCTTGTGGTTATTTCAGAAATTAAAGTATGCATCCTTGACATTTTAGCGACTACTGTAAATTGTGCTTTTGTCTGTATTTCTTATCCTTTAATCTTTATGTATTCAATGAGAATATTTTATTTAAACCTACCTTACTTTTCACTAGTATTCTCTTATGCTAGATCTATTCTGCTCTTAAACCTTTCCATTTAATTCCTTATTTCAGTTATTGTGTTTTTCAATATTAGAATTTTTATTTGACTATTTTAAATAAATTTCTGTTTTCCAGTGAAACTATGTTTTTTGCCATCTATTTCACTGAGTAAGTTCATCATAGTTATTTTAAAATCCATATCTAATAACTTTGTGTCTATTTCTCTTATCTACTGTTTTCTTGATTTTTAATAATTTTTATGGAATGCAAATATTGTGTATAAACCATTTAAGAGCCACTGGATGATTTATTCCTCTAGAAAGGATTTAATTGTCTTCTGGCAGGCGGCTATAGGAGTGGTAGATAACTTTGATCCAATCAGGGGCTGAGATGATTTAGGATATTTCCGTCTTTATGAGGTCTGCTCTATTTCCAGTTTGTCTTTGCTGCTGGGGCATGGCCAGGGGTGTCTATGAGGACTGGCCTTGAACTCCAATTCTTGTTTTCTCAACACTACAAGTCTGCTGAAACACTTTATTTTTTTAATGTTTTGCTTGATGCTTTCTGTTTAGCCTCTCAGACTAGAAGAATATTGGACTAAATCCTCTGTAAGTCTCCTTTTTCTTTCAAGATCTTCCCCTAAAACCTTGTTTGTATTGATAATTTTGAATTCCTGTCTTTGTTTCCCCTGCTCCATGAGACCACTGCAAGGCCTTCACAGTGACTTTCTGCCTGGTTTTCAGCCTCTCATTTGATGCTTCCAATGAACACATGTTTTAGAGCAAGAGGGCCAAAGACAGATTATTTGACCATCATATTTTTTTTCCTTTCCTTTGGCCCCTCGATTCACTGGTTACTCTGCAGTGTCTTCCAGCAGCATTTAAAAAGTTATCCTGATTTTACAGTGTTCATACTGGGAGACTTGGTGGTTAACTGGGGACATATGAATAGGTTCTCTGGGTCTCCCTAATTGTTTATATCTGTGGGTCTCTTATCTTAAACTCCTAGTTTCTTGGGGGAGAAATCCTCTAGTCTCCTGCCAGGGGGTCCAAGCCTGGCTGCTTGGGATGTCAGGAACAGAGGGCAGCACCCCAGGGTTGGGTTTGCAGACTTCCTGCAACCCCCTGTTTCTGGCATGGAAATCATACAGGCTATTGCTGCATTCTCTGCATAAAATAAACTTCTAGTCTTCCAGGCATGAAGGAGGGCATCCACAGGGTCTTCTCTGCTCCTTGGGAAAACTTTCCACCAATGCCCCGATTTCAGCCTCACCCTCATCTCTACTTTGTAGGCTGGGTGAATCAGCCTGTGCTGGACACCTACCAGTGAGTGGAGTGTCAGGTCTCTCTGGCCTGTCAGGTCAAGTGGCTCTCCAGCCTCTGTCATTTTATTGCTGAAGTCTCCTCTTGTATATCTTTCTGAACATGTGAATTGGTATATATTTCTGCTATCTACTTATTGTCCTATTAGTGGGATTTCAGGTGGAAACTATGTTAATGTGTGTGTTCAGACTGCCATGTTTTCCTGGAGGTTTATGGTACTCTTAAATATTTCTTTAAGGATTAATAGATATGATAGCTTTACCATACAAAAATATTTACTCAAGTTGCCAGCCCAGAAAAGCTTTCCTAGACATAGATTTTAATTACCGACTTATTGGTGCCAGAAACCTAAACATGGTATATTTTTGACTATGTCTTCATAAGAGTATAATTTCACATAACAACTCAACCCCAGGGATCATTTTACGGGGTTTGGGGGTAAAACTTGGAGTATTACATAAAAATGATTTTATTGGAATATTAAGGAAAAACATTTTTGCATGCTTCCTAGGACAACAATAGGTTTTAACTCAGCTTCTTTAGTAACAAAATACCAACCCCCCAAACCAACCCAAAAATGAAACTTCTGACTATGTCCTGGTGTGAATTTATTACACAGAATCTGATCATTGTTTGAAACAGCATCATTTGGTGTTAGAATCTTGATTTGACCTGGCAGAGAGTGTCACTGATCTTTAAAGCAAAAGAGGGTACACTGTGTACATTGATGATGTGTTGCAGGAGAGAGGACTAGCAAGTTTCCTCTGTTTGAAGGTATTCAGTTTCTCTAGAAATTCAAACTGGAAATAGCCATGACAGTGATAATGCATTTGCTATCATGCAGGAGAAGATTGGGCTCTTATCTGGACTGTGGTATCGGGGAAAGAGTTATGATTCCTCTATTAGGAAAGGGCTACAGAGGATCAGCTCAGGGACACACAGGAACTTGTAACTTGTTGAAGTTATTTATATCAGAAAGGAAAAGAAGAACCTGCTGAAACAAATGACTGTCTGCCAAATATTGGAGGAGGCGAGGTTGTTCAGATGGCCAGGACCCAGGTCAAACCTCAGAGAACTCACCATCCCCTTAACAGAGCAAGTTTGACCTTCTTCCTTGCTCTGCTACCATATTATACCCAAGAAATCTTTCATCAAGTATTCAGTTTTCATTGAATGTAGATTGATTGCTAAGTAATTCTTTTCCTTAGAACCTGTAACATTCTACCTCTCTTTATATTGAAATCACATGGCTTTATGTCCCTTCTCTTAATATTTATTTTATACAATAAGCATATGTTGAGAATTTTTTTGTGTGTGTCCAGCAATGTATTAGGTGGTCTTCCCTCTGGACTTCTTTCTCTTCCACTTACGAACTCCATTTGTCTCATAGGCATTCTTTTAATTATGGACATCTGAACTCAGAGTGTCCTTATGTTACTAGGACAATTTTATTGTAAGTAGAAGCATCCCAATTCTGATGATATTAAGGTGGAAAGGGGAATTTACTGTCATACATAATTAGGAAATGAGGGTTACAGCTGTATTTAGGTACTCCTGGATTTAGTAGAACAAACACGTAACCAGGATTGGCTTCTTCTCTCAGCTTCTCATTCCTCTGTACCACCTTTAGTGATAGGCAAGCTTTCCCCACCAGGAGTGAGAGTTCACATCACACCAAAATTAACCTCAGCAGAAAGATAACTCCAGATAACTTCCAGATAGCTTCAGAAAAGTTCCAGAGTTGCCTCCCAAAGGCAGGGCTGGGGCCATTTGTGCCTTCCTGAACCGGTGGTTATGCCAAAGGAAATGGAGAGCTCCAGATGGCGGGGCCTGGGTCAGGAGCTCACCCTTGGGTCAGGGTGAGGTTTAGTCCCACCTGAACCGCGGTTCTTATACAGCAACTGTCATCTGCTTCCTCCCTCAAACCCTCTTTTGCCTCTTGCCTGTTTATTTCTGAGACTTTTTTCTTTCTCTTTCTTCATTCTATGTTTGAGTAAAATGTGCCCATAATTGTGGCCAGTTTGAGTATATAGAGGGAAAGTGAAGTTATATATTTTAAAATGATTTTAGATGTAACAGAGTCCTCCTTTGAAGTTTACAAGTTCCCTTCAGAATCTGCACAAAGGTCATCCTTCATCCAACTCATTTTCTAATTCAATAGTTTTTACTCAATTATTGGCATTTAAGATACACTCTTTCATGGTTCATTTTTCTTTAGTTTTGTTGAATTGTGGATATTCCAAATGCGCTGCAAAGCTGTAGTAGCTACATTATAGGCTCAATAGTTTATGGACTGAATTGGAAAACTAATAATGGTTTATGATAATTCCTCTATACAAAGATGCATTTTCTCTCTTTCTGTTAAAGGTGCCATGCCTCAAAAAATTATATTTATTGAGACTCTTATAAAGCCCTGTGTTATGCGCTGGGTTGGGGGCTGTTGGGCTGGAGGTAGGAAGTGGGTGGGGAGAGGATCCGACTATAAAAATGAGTAGGATATTTCCCTGTCCTTGAGGAATTTATCATCCAGTAGGGAAACAAGAGCATGAGACTCACACTCAGAAAAGGCTGCCAGAGCTGGGATAAAACTGTGTCTCAGGCCCCTGTGATTCTCCCCCTCACTGTGTCCCATGTGATCATTTTAACAGCAAAAGTGTTTCTAAAAAAAAAAATATATATATATATATATATATATATATATATATATATATATATATTTAGGTTATTAATTTCCTTAAGTACTAAGTTGATATCTCTGGCATTTCACTTTGACACTTCTTGTTTTATTTTTATTGTGAAGGTACATCCTCAGTCTTTCACATGCACATTTTGGCTTGTGATTATCTTTCAAAATTTTTTTTAGAGCAATTTTTGTGAAGCCATGGATAAGTCAAAAATTCATGTTATTTTCAAATATGAGTTCCGTCGTGGAACCAATGCAGAGCAGACAGCTCGAAATATCAATGGAGTCTTTGGGAAGGATGTGGCTAATGAACTCAGAGTACGTCAATGGTTTGAGAAATTCCGTTCTGGTGATTTTCATCTTGAAAATGAGCCACATGGGTGACATGAGACCAAGGTGGATAATGATGAACTGAAAACTGTAGTGGAAGTGAATCCATCTCAACCTACGTGTGCATTAGCAGCAAGGTTTGACATTATTATTCCAACAATATTGGACCATTTGAAACAAATCAGCAAGGTCTATCAAGAAGCTGGATAGATGGGCTGTGCATGGATTAAACAAGCGTCAGAAGAGAAATCATCTCGAAGCTTGCTTTTCTTTGCTGTCATGACATATAGTCGAAACATTTCTACACCATCTTGTTACCTGTGATGAAAAATGGATTTTTTTTGACAATTGTAAGTGTTTAGCACAATGACTGGATAAAGATGAAGTGCTGAAACACAGTCCAAAACAGAATATTCATCAAAAAAAGCTAATAGAATCTGTTTGGTGGTCCAGCGCCAGTATTATCCACTATAGCTTCATGAAACCTGCCCAGTTGATTACAGCGGATGTCTACTGCATCCAATTGGATGAAATGATGAGGATGCTTGTGATTAAGCAGCCAAGATTGGTCAATAGAGACAGGCCAATCCTGTAGCAAGGCAATGCTCAGCCACATGTAGCACAAACAACGATGTTCAAACTATAGAAAGGGGACTTGGAAACTCTCTGTCATCTACTGTATTCACCAGACCTTGCATCAACTGATAGCCACTTTTTTCAGGCATTGGACCACTTCTTGCAAGGAAAAATATTCAATTCTCAAGTTGTTTAAAGCTCCTTTTGCCACTCACTCTCCAGGCTTCCTCCCTGCTGGCATAAACAAGCTACCGTTAAAATGGCAAAACTGTGTCGATAGTTTAGGCGCATACTTTGATTAATTGTACTGCTTCTTGTTTGAGATATAATAAAGTATACTTTTGATTTGAAATCAGACATTTCATATTTAGTGACCTAAAATAACAGTCTGAGTTCAGTGGCTACATCTGTGGTTTTGAAAGCCTAATGTGTTTGTACTTTTCTTTGTACAAAAACTGTGTAGAAACTATGACTCACAGTGCTATTTAGTGTTGCCTGTAGAATTTCCATCTCTGAAGCCATGTGTAAGCCCAATTTCTTACTGCTTTTTAAACCAGAAAGTCCTCTAGCTGCATAACAAATGGGATGGTGAATTTCTCGTAGGGGAGGAGGGTTCTCTTGCTCTCTTGGCTTCACTTCTCTGCCTGGCCTGCTGATTCATTCAACTCTATCATCTGCAAAGGACACTTCCCTTTTCCTTCCTGTTGCCTCTTGTCTGCATTCGCCCCATTGCTCTGAAAAGCCTCCACTCAAATTAATTCCAGGAGTGCAGAGGCGAGAATAAACCGTGGCCCAAATGCCTGTGTATCTAAAATACTCATTTTATTCCCCTCTGAACTGTGCTATAGAAAAATTTAGAAAGTTGATGGTGTAAGTGAAGGTCTTAAGCAACTGAAACACACAGGGGTTGGAGGTGGGGAAATCAGAGAGGAAATATGTAATTACCAAAGCAAATGGATCCAGACAGAGGCTAAGACTCTAGCTGGGGTCGTCCTGCTGCATTTGGCACTTCCACTGCCTTCAGTGCCAACAGTAACACTGGCAGACAAGCCTTTCTGCAAAATTCAGTGCATGGCACATCAATAACAATGGAGGCGTGATGTCATCCTCAGTTAGTGTTAGTCTTGTGCTTATTGATTGGTGGGTTGTAACAAAATTAATTAGTTGCTGAGGCATAGGGTTGTCAAATCATGTTAAATGATTTTATATCCAATACAGAGATCTAAATCTTTTCATTGGATTCAAGATGCAATACCATAATTACTAATATTAAATTAAGGCTTTATGTCATATTGTGGGTTGTCATACAGCTTTTAACGTTCTTTTTTTTTTTTTCCTAGGAGAATGTCTGGAAACATCTACAGCGTTTTTGGTGCACACTTACTTCTTTATGTCAGGATTTTCAAAGTTGACTGGTTTAAAAAAAATTACAGAATTTAAAAATAGTGTAATTAAGCATGTCCTTGATTAGGAGCACAGACTCTTTTCAAATCAATTGAGAACAAGAATTCTGAAGTGTAAGAGAAGAGCACAGTCAAGGAGGGAAAACGAACTCAAACCGTAGAGCTTACTGATGCCATCAGAGGCTGCCAGTCCTGGGGACACTAGAGGGGTCTCGGGCAGGGTGGCAGCACCTGAGCAGCAGGACATGAGGGCAAGAAGGAGGAGATACAGCACTATTTTTGTGTCTGCTCCCTTAGTTAGGGCCAGACTATCCTTTTGAACTATTGAAATAGCCTCTTCACCATCAAGCCTCTACTCGTTGCTCCTGTTCTTACCCCCACCTGTTCAATGGGTTGCCTCTCTAAATGGCACTTGTGATCTGGTGGCCACAAGACTATTCGTGTTCGGTAGCTACTTCCATCACCACACTGATTGATCTAGTTGCCTGCCATTGTACAGCCTTCCTTCCCCGCCATGTTCACAAGTATTTCTTCCAACCTCTGAGCTCATTTGATGGGAGAGAGATCTGATCACACCAGTCCCCTGTTTTGAAACCTTATGAGTCCACATTGCTTAAGGATCAAGGGCACACATACCTTCTTGGCATTCCAGACCTCTCATAGTCTGTACTCATACCTTCTCTTAGCTTCATGTCTCACCTTCCCAGGCTCTCACTCCAGAGCTGCGTTAGGCACCGTGCTACACTTAGAATATGCCGGCTCCTTTACTCCTCCCAGGCCCTGCTAGGTAGGTTTTTCTGTTTGTGGTGCTTTCCCAACCTTCCCCTCTTAATGGTCTTCTTTAGTCCTAGGAACCCAAAGCCTCCTTTGTGACACTTTTCTTGAACACTGATCTCCCAGAGAAACCTCTTTTTTCCTGGTATTTCCCTGTGGTTCTGTGGAATTCTATCTTTATTTATTTCTTACTACAATGTAGTAACTGGGCATGTTTACGTGTTCAATTCTTCATGAGGACTGTGAAGGTGAGAAAAATGTCTTCACGATGTCAAACCATGGGTACACTGGTGATGTGGTGGCATAAAGGACATCAGAAAGCAAGAAAGGGGGGTCGGGAGGGGGTGAGGGATAAAAATGTACCTATTGGGGACAAGGAACACTACTTTGGTGATGGGCACACTAAATGCTCTAACTTCAGCATTATATAATTCGTCCATATAACAAAAACACTGTCCCTCCTTAATATTTTGAAAAAAGTCTATATTTTATGTAGGGATATATTTTTATCTATTTACTTAAACAAGTACCAAAAGGATGCTGTTTGCTGATTATTACCCTGATTTTATTTACCGTATATATACTTGAATTAATAAAATATCATTTCTTTTTGAAAAAAATCTCCTCCTACAGATCTCTATATCTTATGCATTCTTTTCTTCTGGAGAACCCTAATATGGGGAGCATGTTATAAAAGAAATAATCGCAAAAGGAAGCCATTCGGGGTCACCAAAAAGAGTAGCAGGTGTCAACGCTACATGCAAACTAGAGGCAAGCACAGAGGGTGGCCACGGAAATGACTGCAAATAGGTGTAGGAATAAGGTAGCAAGAGAAAATATGATGTTCTGAAGTGATCGCTGCGATCAATTTCAATTGCTCAAAACCAAAAGAGAACTAAAAAAGCAGCTACAGTAATATTTAAGCACTCGAACTAGAAATAACATTTCACATGAGCAATCAGAATCACTGAGAATATTAGCATGAAGGGGGTACTTTTGGAGTGAGAGGAATGTGGCTCCTAAGAAAAAAGGAAGATAGCTGATTAAGCACCCTGTTGCTGCTGTTGTGGATGTGTTATCACTGCGGCCTTGAGCATCTCCAATCAGGGAACTCGATGACCTGCCTCGTGTATCAATGGCAACCTCTGTGTTTGAAATAGTGACACACTTTGCCCTGGATGGGTTATAATAATGGAGTTTAAATTGGTAGATACAGATGCTATAATTTCCACCAGGTTGTTATCTTTGTGCGGAAATTTGAAGAATCAATTCAAGGCACATTTCAGGGTCTATGCAGGAAGGTGGATCAGACTGCAAATGCCCTGATTTATCTTGGCCCTCAGACCAGCTTCTTTCCTCTCCAATCCATCCTTCACATGGCTGGGAGAGTGGTCTTTCTCAAACACCAACTTGATCATGTTTCTTCCCTGCTTAAAATCTCCCTGTGGCCCGGGATCACCATCAGACATAGGTAGAGTCCAGAATCCTGAATGAGACTTTCCCAGCTGTCTTTTTTGGCCACATTTGCTCTGTGCCCTCCACCCCGACACCCCCCCCCGTGCAAAAATGAATATGATAAAGTCCCTGTCCTTGGTGAGCTTATATCTGCTTAGAAATATTTCAGTTACAAAAAGCATGGCAGCCTTGACCACAGAAGATTTGTGGCAAAGATATTACCAGATACAGAAGTTTACATTTAGAATTTTCTCAGTGGAACAAAGGCCAAATTGTACGCTGGAGAATGGGGTAGTGTTCTACTGTAAATAGATGCCTTTGTTGGTAGATATTCTTCATGCTTAGTGGAATAAAAATAGTTTCCTATCATTTGGTTACCATCCACTGATAGTACTAGCTAACTTTGGAGGAAGACTGGATCCAGGTAAGATTAATCTTGTTGAAGTGGCCTATTAAAGCAGGTATTCATCAAAATGTTTTATGGGGGTAGTGGTTCATTATTTTCGCTGTTCTCTGTACTACAGGGAACATTAGCTTTCTGAATAGGTCATTTTGAAAGTACTCTCTATGATAGGACTAAGACTTTATAGATTGCCTCTAGTGACACTGGCTGTTGCATGCTCTCAATTTAGAAATAAAGCAGCCCGTGGCCTCATATCCAATTCATAGAATTCCAGGCTGCAGCTGAAGTTCTGCATAATAGGAACACCTTACTGCTAGGAGCCGTTTCTTTAAGCAGGCCACTTTTAAAGTTGCTTATTGATTGAACAGTTAGTTATGGCAGCATAAAACCTGACGGTGGTAAGCATTTTCTCTTTCTGTCATTTGAGCCCTTGGAGGAAGGCGAGTATTCGGTATATTGAGAGAAATTTACAAGTTATCTTGAAGGGGACAGGGGGAAAATGGGGAAAGCAGTATTGATTGCTTCCCATAACTTTCCCATACTCATAGAGAGTGTTTTACAGACCATTAAACTCAGTAAGCTTTAGGTGACTGATGGAAAAATGAATGAAGGGCAGTAGGTGTAAGTTTTATCTTTTAAATCGCGATTTGACTTTACTGGGCAGCAAAAGAAATATAATTAATCAACTATTTCATAAAGAAAACAACTTGAATCATTGTTGATTATTGCTATCTTGAATTCTGCTGTGATATGAAAATTGGAGATTATGGCCAATGCTCCAAGGCTCTTTTAAAAAATGCTTTGATTCTCAGGTATAAAATACATATGCCTTAAAAATAATAGCTATTACTTCATGTCCACACACACATGCAGACACACACTCGTGTACATATCCACACACTCATACCTTGCAAATTATACATACATCATAAAAAGAGAACACTGTAACATTGCTAATTTGGGGAAATCAGGCTTATATCTGTAAAAGTGATTTCGTGGGTTAGAAATTTAAAATAAAGAAAAAAAATCTCACAACTCGAGTGCTCACTCTGGTTAGGGGAGTTTTTTTTTTTTTTTTTTTTTTTCTTAATTTAACCAATTCCTTCTTTAAAAAGTTAATTTCCAGGTTTCATTGCTGGTTCCTCGTGTAGTATATTTGGAGAGATGAGGGAGGTGGTCCTTTCCTTTAATGAAATACCTTAAGAACTTTTAGGCGAAGTGCCTTTGTTTTCTTTAGGGAAATGATAATTGACAGAATTACCTAAAAGCTGCTCTGCTAAATTCCTATCTTCATCCTTAAATTCCTTTGTTTGGTATTCTTGTCCATTTCAGAAATGGAAACCCCAACTTTCCAGGTGCGTAGGCCACAGAACTGTGGAGTTGCCTGGTCCTCTTTTTCTTCCACACCCCATTTCTAATCCAACTGCAAATTCCATCATCATCACTTCACTTTATCCTCAGAACTGACCGCCTCTCACCTCCTCCATTCCCTGTCCACCCTGTGCCCAGCTGTTGCCCTGGTCTCCTTGCTTCTGCCCACCCCTCCTCCCACGTCATCTCACCCTCTGCTCACAATGTGCAGTGCCTTCCCAGTTCACTCACAGTGAAAGCTGAACTCCTTACTGTGGTCTGCAAGGCCTCAAAAGTCTGGTTTCCCATGCAATTTCTGAACTCACGTCCTACTTTTCTCCCCTACGTTTGGACTTCTGCACCACCTTGATGTCTTTGCAGTTCCTTTAAAAACCAGGTGGTTTTCTGCCTCGGGGTCTTTGCATAGGCTGCTCTTGTTGCCTGGTCTATTCTTTTCCTTGATGTCTACATGGCCCTGTCTCTCATTTCCTTCATGTTGTTGCTCAAATGGTACTCTTTTGAGGAGGCCTTCTGTGACCATTCTGTTTAAAGTTGTACCCCCTCACTTTCCATCTGTCTTTTCTCCTTTGATTTTCTCCACAGCATTTTGCACCATCTGATATACTATTAATATGTGCTTTCTTATTTGGTGGTTGTCTGTATTCCTCTTCTAGATCGTACACTCTAAACAGGTAGGTAATTTTGTCTGTTTTGTCCATGCTCTAGCCAATACCTGGGATAATGCCTGGCACATAGTAGGCATTCACTCGTATTTGTTAAATGAATTCCTAATAAAGGAACTAGAATATGAGAGGAGTCCTAGTACAGCTCCAGAGAGAGAAGATATTTTTGCAAGATAAACTTAAATGGAGGTGGAAGAGGAGGGAGAGGAAATCCACCAACACTTGGCAAAGAAGTTAAGACTTTTTGCCCATTTTGTCTTTGGTCTTCTTGCAATAAGCCTCAGCCTCACTGTCTTTAAATTGTGAAAAAGTAACAATCCCCTGATTAATGCTTCAAAACTATGCCCTAATTGTTCATGTGTGTGTGTTTACCTGTATTTTATATATACTCACTCTTATACCTACCTAGATTTAAATTGAATTGCTCTCCAATCTCAGAGAATTGAATACCAGGTCATAATCTAGTTTTCAAATGGTAGCATTAAGATGAGTTAATTAAGATGTCTGAATAATTTTTTCTCTTATCAATATTCATTTTTGAAGGAAATAGGATATATGCTAATGACATATGCATAGTGTGCCTACTTTATTGACAGGCATGGGGTCACCAAGTGACTCGTTAACTCTCTGAGCTCATTAAAGAATTTAAAGCAAGCTGCCTGATTGTCACCAAGTGTCTCTTTCTTAGAAACCTGAAAATGTCTTTTACACTTCAAAAATGAAAACAAAAGTCCCATTGTATTTTCAACCTCAAATGAATGAAAAATAAAACCACAGTGACACAAAAAGAGGATGTGAAGATCATGGAGGGAAGAGATAAATTACAGCACTGCAGAGGTGTTCACCAATATAGGTCCCATCCTATTGTCTGTTGGCCCATCTCTGCTATCTTTGAGGACTCTCATGTGATTAAGAAAAGATTTGGGAGGATTTGGGAGAGTCTTTACAGAAAGAAAAAATAATTTGCCAGCTGCTCAATGAAAAATTCTTTCCTTACAATAAAGGTTTATAATTACACTTGCAGTTTACTTATATCATTTCTTTAATTTTTCAATGTAGTGTAGTATAGCTAATTAACCATAAGTAATCAATCAAAATTCTGGATTATACTTTTGGGGAGCAGTAGCAAATTAAAACATTGCCATATACATTGATTTCTATTCAATTCTTTTCTCCCTTCTGCTTTCTTTGGGTTTAATTTGTGCTTTTGTTAGTTTCTTAAGGTGGAAGCTTAAATCATTGATTTGAGCCCATTCTTCTTTTGTTATATTAGCATTTAATGCTATAAATTTCCTTCTAAGCACTCATGCATTTGTGCCCATAACTTTGAATATGTTGTGTTTTCATTTTTAATTAATTGGAAATATTTCAAAAATTTCCCTTGTGATCCCTTCCTTGATCCATGGGTTATTCACAAGTGTGTTGTTTAATTTTGAAATACGTGGACTATTTGGGGTTGTATCATATATCTTTCCATTATTTACCTAGATATTCTGGTATTTCTCCTGCATTATCCATTCTGCCGTGCTTTAATTATTGTGAATATTTGATGGTCTTCACTGAAAATAATCAAAGAAAAGTGCTGCCCCATCCAGATGGTATCTGACCTTTACAAACAGTGTAACTTACGTGGTGCTGAATCTTTTCCTTGATTTCTCTGCACCAAGTGCTCACTGCGGCAATACTGTTGATGGAGTGTGCTATATTAGGGTCCAGCAGATCCAGGTTCTGGCCAGCTCTTGCTTAGAAAAATGTGACTCCATGACCTTAATGAAGTCTCAGTTTTCTTATCTGTGAAGTGGGTATAATAATTCCTGCTTGATTATTGCATGGGTTTTTGTAAATATCAAATGAGATAGTTAAACATTTGTGATAAATTATTGAGTATGTAAAATGGAAGATATTATTCTTGTTAGACATTTCCTACATGTAAAATTATTTGTCATGCTACTCTTCACTAGAATTATGTTTAACTGTTTAAACAGATTTTTATAAAGATCTTACTTTAAATTATAGGGGGTCAAATGTAAATGTTAAAATATAAAATTAAGGGTAGTACTCACTTCATTAACTTCTAATAACCAAATTTATAACTGAGAGAAGTGATTATGTAGAGTAGTCACTTGCTTGAATGAGGAAATGGGTATATAATTTCATGGATATTTTAATTAATGAACAAACTAAACATCTGTTTGGAACTTTATGCTGAGTAAAAGGTGGGTCAAACAGCCCTGAAATAAGATTTTAATTATAGGCATTTTCTGTGTTTTCTGAAATTCACTTTCCTAGTCCTGCCAGCTCATCTGACACCATCAACATGAGGGCAACTTCTTTGTGTCATACTGGGTCATCTTGCACGTGGCTTAGCCAAATTGAATTAGAAAAGTTTTAATGTTTGATATTTAGGCATTAAATAAAAGAGAGAGCCATGAAAGAGAAAGCTGTGGTACTCTGTCTTGTGCCTTACCCTACTGTCAGCAATTCAATGGCTTTAGATACATTAGGGCCTGGGCATCCTTGAAAAGTAGTATATATAATTCTAATCAACACGACTCTGAGGGAGATCTCTCTGGAGGAATCCTTGGCTACACCATCTGCTCTATTATTATATAAGGTGCACTGTAGTAAACTAGAAAAACTTTCAAGCTTTTTCCATTACAAAAAAAAAAAAAAACATTTTTTTTTAAAACAAAACATAGCCTGCTCAAGTGGGAGTCAAAATATCTTCACTGTATTTTTTTTATTCATTCAACAAATACCTGGAAGTGTTTTAGGTGCTGAGTCCCAGATAACCGAGAATGAGAGAGTCAAAGTTCCAGCCTACATGTGAAAGATTCATTCCAGTTGGAGAAGCATTTAATATATTAATGCAAGGAAACAAAAAAGATTATCTCAAACAGTGGGAAGTGCTCTCAAGGACTCAAGTCACAGTACAGAGCAGGGATCAGCAAACTTCAGCCTGTGGTCAGTCTGGCCTGGAGCCTATTTTCTTTAACAAAGTACATTGGGTCACAGCCATGCACATTGTCCACAGTTGCATTCACACTACAATAGCAGAGATGGAATGGTCTGCAAAGCCTAAATTAAACTGTATAGAAAATGTATGCCAACCGCTAGTCTGGAGGATGACAGAGGGAGAGACCAGGAAGGCTTCTCGGTGGAGGAGACGTTGGGCTCAGATGTGAGCAGTGTGGTAAGGCATGTTCCAGGAATGTGCACAGTCCTGAGGTGGGCAGGTGGGGTTGGGCTCAGGTATGGGAAGAAAGCGAGTGGCTGGAGTGTGGGAAATGAGGACCCAGCAGTGTGAGACAGGGCCAAGGGCACCCCGGGCAGGCGTTCCTAAACCTTTTAGTGCCGAGCACCCTCTTGGCAGGCTGGTGGAGCCTATGGATCTCTTCCCAGAATAATGTTTTTGAGTGCATAAAATAAAAGACATAGGGTTCCAAAGGAAGCTGATTATAATGAAATGCCTTTATAATGAAATAAAACTTTATGTTTATGAATATTATATATAATATATAATAATATACTTATATATTTCATAAATATAATGATATGAATATAATTATATGAAGATAAATATTTATATAAGTATAAATATAAATATATTTCACAAATTTAATTATATTTCATGAAATGCCATTATCACAATAGTATAAAAGCAAATCTGTATTACAGTAATCTGTGTGGTTCTGTATTAACACAGTAAAAAATAAGATTTAGAAGTCAGCCACAAAACTGCTATGATTTTAGGTGGACAAAGGGTAAACATCATTTTAAGATATCAGCAGCAAACTTCGATGTATCTAAATACCTGTGATGTAGATTAGTGCATGACTCATAGGTACTGCTAAAACTATTTGCTTTGCTGCCTGTATTCATAATTGAAGGAAATGCTGGATTTCATACATAATGGAGATGAGCTGTTTTGCATCTAAGCTCATGGGTCCCTGGCCCCAAATTAAGACCCATTGGTGTAATGCTAGTGGAGCCAGCCAAGGGTTCCAAACGGGGCTCAGAGGGGACCTGACTTACATTTAAACCTGCTCTCTGGCTGTTCTGTGGAGTGTGATCATGATGAAGCCAGAGTGAAGGCAGGAAAACCAGTAACTGTTGGTGATTTTCATTACATGATATATTTTCGTTGCTGTTGCTCTTCTTTTCTCCAGAGCTGGAGGAGTGAAGCGAACCACCATGAGCTGGAAATTCAGTAGGTTAGAGTCTGTATTCCTGGCTCTCTCATTCCCTCCTTCCTCTCGGTCCCACTTAATTCATCTGGAAATTCAGGGGGTTGAATCTGACAGGCTTAGAGGCCCATGAAAACCTTAATGCTCTCAGATCCTATCATTTGTGTTTTTCATCATAGGTTCCCATCAACCATTGTCTTCAGTCCTAAATAGGTGGAATGAAATAGAACTGTTTGGAGAGTGCTCATGACTGTCCTATTTATCACTGCTTAGGAACTAAGTTGCAGCCAAGAATACAGAGTGTTATCATTTTTAACTGACAAAAAGCACTAAATTATGCAAGGGAATTGCTCTTCATCACAATATTCCACTAGAATGAATCCGGCACCTCCAGCCTTTCACCCTTCTCCTCTATTTCTGTTTCTGGTTTTCACATTGCCATTACCTGTGGAAGTCAATATTCTTTAACTGCTTCTAATGTTTTCCATCTTCAATTAAATGATCCTGTGTTAATTCACATTTTCATTGAAATGTGGGTCTTCCATATATTCAGTCTAAATCCATGGGCCTTAATTGTTATGCTGAGCTATCTGATCCAGGTCATTATTACTTTAGCTGAATCCTATTTTTAGTTTGAACAGTTAAAAAAAAAAAAAAAGCAGCATACTCACCTAAGATTCCAATTGAAACTGAAGTGTTCATGTTAAAGGTGACATGAAGAGGGAACAGTAATACAATGCTCTTGCTTTTTCCAATATGCCCATGATATTCAGGCCAAGAGGTGTGTAGAGCCTGTCATTATCAAACAATTATAATTCTTTTATTTTTAAAATATAGATGTGCCCAGAAAGCTGGAACACATAATGATGTGTTCTGCATAGGCACATAATGATGAATTTCATTTGCATGTTTTACAGATTACTCAAAGAAAGATTCTGGTAATAGATGAGCGATTTCTTCTGGTGTGGGACCTGAAAATCACCCAGACTGGTTGTGGGTCTATGTGCACAGAAATTACTTGCAAGTGGAAACTCAGCAAGTTTCCAATGATGATCCTGCTTGCTAAGGATTGATCCTTTTTGTCTTGCTGCTTGCTCCTGACCTTTTATCTCCAGAGGGATTTAATGTTCTCTAGTTTCCTCTTTATTTTGTCGTCTTTAAGAGAAGTCAGGAGATAGGTCTGCTCTGACTGGGTTGGGTTTGACAGATAGCTGTGCCATAATGTTAAGAACATTAGACTTATATCAGGAGCATCTGTAGAGCTCTACTAAAGTTAAGATGTCATTACCATTTGAAAGAAAATATCTGTTATTTAAAAAGAAGCAAGACCCTTGTTATTTTATTTATATTTTTCCTCCACTGTTATTGTTAATGGGACACAGAAACATCTAGAATATTTTTAAAGTTGAAAAACATTAGGTTTTGAATCATTATTTTGTAAGGTATTGAAAGACTAAAAACACATTTGTCTGAATATTGTTTGGAAAATAATTATTTCCTTGGACATTGAATACTCCAAAATTTATTTTCGAATAAGGTTGAATGTGTGTGTGTACATGTGTACATTGTTTACAGCTTCCATGTATGTATCCATTGAACAGTTTTATGAAACCTAATATGCACATCCCAGCATAATCTGAAGCTGTGATGTAGACATTCAGACTGCAGGAAACCAGGGAAGTCATTAGACATTCTGTCACATTTTGTAAATTTTAGTTGGAAAGAAATGTTGCCTAAGGAAGTACATTTCTTAGGAAGAGTGTTGTAATTTTAACTGTGATGTGGATGCCACCCTGAGAAGACAAAAGAGAACATACGGCCCTCATTTCTTATCAGTTATGACTCTGTTCTAGCCACAAAGCATTGCAGAGGAAATCTGGCGGAGAATCATATTTTATCATTTTTCTCCCCTGACTTGCTCTGTCACTCCTTGCTTCTGTAGCCACATTGGCTTCTCCTCATCCCTGCCCTCTCCACAGTCATTTCCACACTCCATCCCCATTATCTGGAGCCCTCATCCCATTTTCTACTTAACTCTTACTCATCCTTCCTGTCTTGGTTCCAGCCCCATCCTCAGAGAAGTCCGCTAATCTCCCTTGGTCAAATACCCTATGCCAATTACTCATAGCCCGTGCAACTGTCCTTTAAACATTCCTCACATAGTTTCTGTTTTATATTAGTTGACATTTAGGAGATGTGCATATGGGGAATTTGGCAGAATCATTAATGGACTTGATTTTCATTAGAGGTATTTGTGTGTGTCTGATGTTTGTCTCTCTAACTTTGGGTGCTTCACCAAAGGCTGAGGACAAAGAGAATCTCTCTCACAACTTTACAGTGAAGGTCTTGTTTCCAGTGTGCAAACTCCAGACAAATAACCTCCTCCTATCTCTTGAGACTTAGATATAGCAGGAGATTATTCTAACTGCTTAGAATTTTTGTCTCTGCGTTATCTATTCCTAAGAGGCTGAGATTTCCTAGGTAACCGAGAGGTTTAACCCAAGACCGTCACATTTATGGTTATTCAAATTGTCTGGATTCTCTTTTTTTTCACAATCAAGAATATCAGTGACACCTTTGAGCTTCTCACCTCTACCCAATCAACCAGTCACTCTCAGCGTGTTCCTGAGATTCACCTGTGTTCCCTTTGCTTTCAGCCTGGCCTGGTGTCCTGTGTCTTATTGACCTTAGTGTTCAGGATTCATGTTCAGAGATACGGCTGAAGATGTTTGTCCACTTCAAATATAAGGTCTCTAAAGAGTAGGGGCAATGACTTTTCAGTAATCCCACTGCCTAAAATGCTCATTGTAGGACCTAAATGAATATTTGTTCAATGAATAAATAAATGAATTAACGCATAAAATAAAAAATATAGCAGTTTTTCCTTGGAAAATCATTGCATGCTGACATCACAATAGGGCCAGTTAGCACTATAGACATACATGATACTAACAACACCATGCACTGTATTTGCTTAGCTTGTTAGATTCCAAAGCACCTTCCTCTATTGTTTCATTTGGTTCTCTTGATAATCACATGATGTCAACTCAGCAGCTATTACCAACTCTATTTTACGGAGGAGGGTACTGAGCTCAAGATCACACAGCTGGCATCACAGTCAGGGGCCAGTGTCCTTTCCACCACTCCAGGGTGGCCTCGGCATGGCTGGAGCACCTGCATGTCCTTAACATACTCCAATGTGGAAGCCCCCCTGTGTCACACCAAGGTAATAAGTGCAGTGTAGTAGTTTTCTAGGGCTGCCACAAACAACAACAAAGTACCACAAACTGGGTGGCTTAATCGACATAAATTTGCTGTCTCACAGCTCTGGAGGCTAGCAGTCCAAGATCAAGGTGTTGGCAAGGTTGGTTCCTTCTGAGAGCTATGAGGGAGGATCTGTTCCATGATTCTTCTAGCTTTGGGTAGTTTGCTGTCAATCTTTGGTATTCCCTGGCCTGTGGAAGCATCACCCTGATCTCTGCCTTTGTTGTCACATGGTGTAGTCCGTATGTGTGTTTCTGTCTCCACATGGCTGTCTTCCTGTAAAGACACCAGGCATATTGGATTAAGGGACCCCACCCTACTCTAGGATGACCTCAACTTAACTGATTACATCTGCGACAACCATGTTTCCACATAAAGGCACATTCTGAGGTACTGGGGCTTAGGACAGTTTTTAGCGGAGAGGTACAGTCCAGCCCATAGCACATAGTTTGGTTGGATTTCAGGCTGGTTTCTGGAGAGTGACCACCACAATGAATAAACACCGCAGTAGTTCTTCTCCCACCTGGGGGGCCAGAGCCATCAGTGTTATCTTCACGTGAGCGTCCCTCGACTCTCGACACGAGGCGGGGAGGCCTGCAGGGCAGCTGGCGAGGCCTCCAGCCCAGCCAAGAGAGGAGTGAGGTGTGCGTTAGATGCTGTTTTGCTGAAATGACATTGATTTTGTTTGATTTGACACCACTAGAAACATACAGGATAAAAAACAGAATAAAACACAAAGCAACAGAAAAATAGACCCACAGACACATAGAGACCATCTATGATAGGAGTTTTCTTTCTCTAGCTGCTTCTCTCTCCTTTTCAAATGTACTCCTGAAGGTACATGCTGGCGGTTTTCTGGAAGGATTGTGAATTTTGGATGGTAGTGTCTCTGCCATGTATTTGTTACCTTGGGTCATTAAGACGTGACTGTTGATTACCTGTCCATGTAATATCCATTACGCATTTTCTTTTTAAACCAAGCTCAGTGAAGGAAAGGCTCTCTTTAGGGGGAAAACAATTAAAAACAAAAGCACGGAGAAAATACACTAAACAATATTACTTTGATCTACTTTGTGGCAGGTGAAATGGGCAGCCTGTGTCAACCCCAGGAAATCACACCTGGAACCTGGCACAGGTATTCAAGCATTCTGCATACCTTTTTTCTTCCCCCCTCAGGGGAAGAGAGGATTACAGATTAGAGAATGTTCTGTGCTTACAATTAAGTGAATTACTTGCTGGCTCATCTCTAACTTTAATTACTTTCTCTTCCTCAACTTTGCAATTAGCTGATGTTGCTACAAATTTTTGTCACATACTTAATCTTTATATAGCATTTTTGGCCAGAGTGCAGTTCAAGTCCATGAGCTACTCCGATATCTCTATCCAGAGGTGAGGCTGTTGGAGCGGCAGTCTGTAACGAGGCTCACACTTGCAAGGACTTGCCTGTGCTGGACAGGAGCTGGGGAGGCAGGGCTCTGTGCCCTGGTGGCTATCCTCTGCTCTTACCCTTCTCTCTCTCTTCTAATGTATATGGGGTTTATTTTTCACCAGGAACTTTGTAAAAACTGGGTCTCTTAGTCCTCTGCAAACATGCAGATAGAATTCTGCCCAGTTAACAGGTAATGTAACTAAGTCTCAGCAAGGTGATGTAATTTAGCTACTTAGAGGAAGAGCCAGAATTTTAGCACTTGATTGTCATGCCCCAATCTTTGTTCTCACTACTTATTGCCTGCTGATGTTGCATTGCCTGCAACGTTGCAGCGTTTAATGTTGTGGGATCATTTGACGTTGGAAGGAAGGAGGGGATATACATATTTTAGGGGGCAAACATGATAAGACAGGGCCCTGAGTGGAAATTCACAAGCACCTCTGGGAGAAGAGCCAAAAGGTCTTGTGGCTGACTGGTGAAAGAGGAAGTGGGGGATTGGAATCCCCAAGTTTTAAATTTAGGGAACTTGGAAGGGGTGAATGAGGTCTATTAAGTATGTGGCCATATTCAGTAATGTAAAATTTGAAAGATGTTCTCATTTGAGGGATTTAGATATACGTTGTTTCACATGTCAGAATGACATCCAACTGTTCTGCAGGCATCGGGATATACACATTTAGTGATGAATCAAAGCAAAATATGTAGAATTAAGAGTTACTCATGCACGGCAGTAATCAAAGTCGGAATTGAACTACCTAAAAACGTCTCTGTCAAAATCTGCAAATCCATTTCCAAATGTGTGCATGAGAGTGCTGAGACTCATAACAATTAAAAAGTTGCTCAGATTTACTTAGAAAGTGGGGAAGTTGGAGAGGAATCTAGCTCTATTCAATTCCAAATTCCAAGGTCTTTCCATGAGCCTCTCTCCCTTAGGTACAGGTGCCAGGACAGCTGGGCAGGAGACTCTCAGGGCCAAGGGCAGATGCCTACCAAGTTGTCCAATGTGAGCCCTGGATCAGTAGGACCCTCTGGTCCAGGTAGCAATGTATAAAAATGCCCTGGGGGATTTTTACCCTGGTTCTTAGGATGGATGAACTTGTACTGTATGATGAACATTGTCTACTGTCTCCTGTACCTGGTGACATTCAGCAAATTATAAAGGCATGTAGTAGGTGCTGACAGTGCTCTCCAGTTATGAGCATTTTCAAAACTACAGAAATGTATAATGAACAATACAATGAGTACTCATACATGCACCACCTGGAGTCTCTGGTTGTTCACATTTTGCAATATTTACTTCATCTCTATAATTTTTGCTAGACAGTAAATTCTAGATATCATGATACTTCATTCTTAAATATGTTCAGAATGATTCCTACCAAATAAGGACGTTGATAACCACAGAACTATTGTCACACTTACCAAATCTGCAGGAATTCCCTCCTGTGCTGACCCACCCAGGTGCTAGATGGAACGGAATCCTGTCAGGGCCCCTTCCGTGCGTTGTGTTCTGACCTAGTCTGTGTGAGATTTCAGGTTCCTCCTCCATGTCCTTGTAAGCAAATATTATCTTTTCACACAGTAACAAGAGCCATACTAGCTATTTACTGTTCATCGAGTGCTTACTTTATGTGATACTCTGTGCTAAGCTCTACATTATTTAATCCTCACGGCCACCCTATAAGGTGGATTTTCTTATTATCTTCACTTTGCAGATGAAAAATCTGAGGATTCTGTGGTCGTTAACTGATGAGTCCTTGTTCGTTAATTTCTCTGGAAGTCTGTATGACTGCATGTGGTTATAACTCTGTTTTCTAGCTGGGGCATGCTGTGTTGGGATTTTGACCATGGGGATCAGCCTTTTTGTTTTCTCAATCAATGACAAAAGTCCATTCTCATGGAATAGGGGCCGGTCAATACAAGACACTCCATGTTTGAGGTGTGAAGACCTTTCCTGTGTCTCGGTACCCAGCCTTTCTCAGGCAGGTGGCAGTTTGGAGTAGCCAAAAATAATGAAGTTATGTTACCTATGAGACTAGGGATCCACTTCTAAAGAGATTAACTAAATCAAGTGTCCCATCAGGTCTGGCTTCTGGGGTGTGTGATCTGTGCCTTTTGGTTTAATGCTCTGTGGTCGCCCTCTTGGAATTCTTCATTTGTTCCTTGACTTTACATTTTGTTGGTGACCTCTGATGGTGCAATGGAGCATGCCTCGGGCACACTGTGCTGCCTTCTTCAGGGTGGGTCCTCAGCTGCCCACCCTGCTGCCCACTTGGCACTGCTGACACCTTCAAGCCAGGGTCTGGGAGGTTATGGTCAGGTGGGGCAGCACTCTCGTGCACCTGGGTACCTGTGAGGGTCTCCTCTAATGCATTCATTGTTTTTTGACAGAGATTGAAGTCATGTCTTTTTTCCTGTGATTGTGTGTTGTGGGTATATTCTCCATTGAGAAGGGCAATCTTTTCTCTCTGGAACGTGCAGGGAATGAGGCAGGGAGTTGGTGAGGTGGGAAGAGTCACCTCACACCTGGTAGAGCCTTCTCAGTGGCTTAAAATGTCCTTTACTTTAGCCCCTGATGTGAAGAATGATTGTGAGGAGTCAGGGAAGGAGAAGGAGTTTCTTTTTTAAAACTCTACTTGAAAAGATTTTCCAGCAGAGACCCTTCCTTAAGAGGCATACAAATATTGGGAAAAACCAATCAGTGTTCCCACAGAAAGTTAAAGTTGGGGACAGAGTTAGGGTTCCTTTCAATCTATTCATTTGGCTATGCCTAACGTTCCAGACATTAGGAAGTAGTTAGATACTTGAGCAAAGGAATTCTATGGTTTGTGAAACTCCTAAAACATGATTTTCAGATGGGAAAAAGCACACACTCCTTCCAGAAATGTGGCAGAGGAAGAACACACATGCAGATGGATAGATCTGTTTTTGCACCATTTATCTGCAGGAATGTGTCAATTATGTAAGCCTCATGCCACAAACTAAATTATTAAATGGGGGCTTATAGCACCTGAAATTTCTTTTCTGCCTTTTGCTCTCCAGTTTAAATTGTTTAAGATATTACTGCTCGAACTCTGTATGTTCCATGTGCCATTTTTTTCAATATTGACCAATTAGGGCTAATCTGATAAATTTATTGCTGTTTTTATTCATACTTCAACTCTAAAAATTATTGGATTTGTTGGATGGAAAAACATGAGAAACCTATGCAGCATTCTTCTCAACTGGATATATAAATAGCTGCCATATACAAGGTCTGTTTGGAAAGTGTCCAGCCATGTAATATGAAAAATAGAAACATTTATTGAGGAAGATACAAGATAAAAGAAACATTGTACGTAGGACAGTGATGGCTCAGGCCTCTTAAGTAGGCACCTTGGAACTTCACACAGTTCTCCCAGTGTCTCTTAAACCTAACCTGTACACTTTCAACATTCTAAGGTGTTCTGCTTGTTGCAGGCCTTCCAGAACGTGAATCACTTTCAACAGATTCTTGACAGTCTTTGAAGCATTTGTAGAGCCATACTTTTATTTGCACTGCACTCATTGCATTGTCCCTGAAAGCCTTCTGAATCATCCGAATAGTTTCTGCAGAGGAATGTTCAAGCTTAACACAAAATTTGATGCAGATTTGTTGCTCTACTCACTTAGTCATTTTGAATGCAACAGCCACACAGTACACATGCTCACTCAGCGGCATCTAGCGCCCCACTGATTAGTACAGTGAAGACATCATTGTTCACGCATGTGTATTCCAATCCACTCTCCTTGGCTGCCAGGTTACATCGATGTTGTGCAATCTGTTCTTGTTATATTAACAATGGCTGGTTACTTTCTGGACAGACCTTGTATATAAACAGATGCAAACATGTATTAGGGGCAGTGTATAAAGGTGTTGTCTACCCTTCCAGAATTTGAATCCAAACTTAGCCAGAAAAAGTTGTAGTAGCATCCTGTTTTGGGACTATCAGCTGCTTCCATTTATTGAGAAGTACCATGTGTCAGATACTATGTGAAACACTCTAGAGGCATTAGCCCACCTTTTATTTTCAGAAAATAAATTCAGAAAATTTAGGAAGTTGTGAAAGGTATAACCATCATGAAAAAGAGCTGAGCTTCACCTGGAGTGGAGTGTGAACATACAGAGGTCAGAGATGGTGGAGAACACATTGGGCCATCTCCTTGTTCCTGCAGCACCTGTCGCAGTCGTGCATCCATACCTTCCCTCTTACTTTTTGTTCCCTTCTTCCCTTACTTTCTAGCTCCTGTGTCTTCTCTAGGTTACTGGCTTCATCTTTCCCCTTGTGGGCAAGTCCTGTTTTCCTTGAATCTTTATATCTTCAGATCTTCATCCCCTCTCAAACTAATATTAATCTTCTGTGTCTTAGTCTGCTATTAACAAAACACCAGGGACTGGGTGGCTTCAATAGCAAACATTTATTTCTCACAGATCTGGAGGCTGAATTACAAGATCACGGCGCCAGCAGATTTGGTTCTTGGTGAGGGCTCTCTTCCTTGCTTGTCGATGGCCATCTTCTTGCCGTCCTCACATGCTGGAGAGAGAGAACAAGCCCTAGTTTCTCTTTGTTTTCTTATGAGGACACTAATACCATCATGGGGGCTCCACTTTCAGAACTCATTAAACATATTTACATTTTAAAGTCCTCACCTTCATATACCATCACATTGGGAGTTTGAACTTTAACATGTGAATTTTTGGGGGAACGCAAACATTCAGTGTATGGCACCCTCTCATTGCACCTCTGAGACATAGTTACACTAAGGGGTCTCCTTCCTAATGGGAGTGAAGGTAGGTAGGACCAAAGTGGGTGAAGGACAGAGAACCCTGCCCTGACAAACTCAGATATTAAAGGAGGATATGAAAAATATTTGGATTAGATTCTGACAACCTAGAGTTGCAACCAACAAACTCAAAAGTTAGCTGAAAATTAGAAAAGTCGATGCTAAAAATGACTTGTGAATTTCTCTACCAAGCCTGCCTGAGCTCTAATAATCTCCAGGTAAGGGCTCATGTCTGGGCTGCTTACCCCAGTGGACAGCTCTTACACTGAATTTCTGCTTTATTTTGTTTGATTATGTGACCATAAATATCTCTCTGTGAAACATTTTGAGTGACCCCTTGCCAAGGAAATGGCTTTTTAAGCTAGTGAATCACAGCTTTCCATGACATTTCCTTCTGTTCCCTCTCTTCATTTCCATGTAAAATATTACTGATGACATTAAGTATACCCTGAAATTGTCATGGGAAAAACCAAGCAAAGTGCTTAGAAATATCTGCATATTCAGGAAAAATCATTTGCCAAGTTATTAACACAGTAGAGTGAGTAAATCACGTGGGAAGAAGGAAAAGGTTGCATTCTAATTTTACAAAGCAACAGCTGCCATAGATGAAAAAGAGAAAAATCAATATCATAAAACATTGTTTGATTTTTAAGGTGTAACAAAGCAGAAAGTTTCTAATTAAAGTTTTTTGGCAGTGCTCCAATATTCATTTTTACACAAATGGATTTGATTGCTTTTTCTTTGACATGAAATTTCTAGAACGGTTTGTCCATAATTGTGTAAGACTCAGTGAGAGGTCGTGGGAAGGGTTTTGGAGTAGAAGGGTGTGAACTTGAGATTTGGGGCCTGACTCTCTGTATCAGTTAGGGCAGGATTTGTATTCCACTGACCAAAACTGCAGTGTCTTTTACCAGGTAAAGGTTTATTTCTTTCTCACGTAAAACCTGGAGACAGGCAGTCTGGGGAAAGGATGTTGGACTCAGGGACCTTGGCTCTTTCTAGCTCATGGGTGTAATGCTGAGAACTTGTGCTCCTGGTCCAGCATGGTAACTGAGGCAACAGCTCTCTCTTAAGCATTTCAGGGTGTAGCGGGGAGGAAAAATGAAGAACAAAGGGCATGCAGTAGGTGTCCTTTTTCAAAGCTCCTTTAATTGACATAGAATACCCATACAAAAAAGTGCACACTGCAAAACGTGCAGCTTAATAAATTCTTATAGAGAACATGTTCACAGAATTACCCCAGCCATTAAGAACTAGACACGGCCAGCATCTTGGGCCCCTTACCCACGTCTTCTGCCGGTTCTCCATCAGCACCTTCTTCCTTCTCAGAGGTGGCTACTGTCCTGACTTCTTCCCCTATTTTTGAATTTTATATAAATTGAGTCATACATATATATTCCTGAATCCGCCTTGTTTCTCTGAAAAATATATTTGTAAGATTCATCATGTTGTATGTAGCTTCAGTTAATTAGATTTCATTGCTGTATGCAATTTATCTCTTTATTCTACTGTCGATAATTTGGGTTGTTTCTACTTTGGGATTATTTAGCATGGTGCTGTCATGAACGTTCTTGTGCTTGTCTCTTATGCACCTGAGTATTTCTGTGTGTGTGCATGTGTTCAGAGGGGTTGCACAAATTTACCAATGAGTACATGAGTTTCCAATGTTCAGGTACTTGTGAATGTCTTTTCATTGACTTTTTATTTTTCATTATAGCCATTATCATGGATGTAGAGCGGATATATTTTGTGTTTTTTGTGTTTGTTTCACTGATTATTAATGAGGTTGACTACCTTTTAATGTTTTTATGGCCTTTTGGATATTCTCAATTGTGAAGTGCCTATTCATTGATTCTCTTGCCTGTTTTTTCTGTTGAGTTGTCTGTCTTCTTCCTCTTGCTTTTTAAGAGTTCTTAATATATTTTGGATTCTATTCTACTGTCAGTTGGATGTGTTGCATACATTTTCCCCCAATCCATGGCTTGTCTTTTCATTTTTATGGTAGTGCCTTTTTATTTCATAAACAGAAGAACTTAATTAATTTTAATGGGGTATAATTTAAAAATTTTTTATTTTGTGTCTTGTTTAATCCTTCCCTATGGCAAGATTAGGAAGATACTAATCTTTGTTATGTTCTAGAAGCTTTGTTTTGCATTTCACATTTAGATTTAAAACCTATTTAAAGTGATTGTTATAAATGGTGTGAGATAGAGATGAAGTTTTGTTTTGTTTTCCTATATGGTTCTGTATTTGACTAAGGGCCATTTATTTATTTATTTGAGACAGAGCCTCACTCTTTTGCCCTGGCTAGAGTGCAGTGGTGTCATCATAGCTCACAGCAGCCTCAAACTCCTGGGCTCAAGCGATCCTCCTGCCTCAGCCTCCCGAGTAGCTGGGACTACAGGCACATGCCACAACGCCTGGCTAATTTTTCTATTTTTAGTAGAGACAGGTCTAGCTCTTGCTCAGTCTGGTCTCGAACTCCTGCGATCCTTCTGCCCTGGCCTCCCAGAGTGATAGATAGGATTAAAGGTGTGAGCCACTGCATCTGGCCCTAAGGGTTATTTTTTGAAAGAACTTTCTCCCCTCTGCTCCACAGCACCAGCTTAGTCTCTGTGTATGAAGGAGTATGCTTCTGAAATCTATATTCTATTTGTTCATTTGCCTAAACTTGCAGCAATACCATATTATCTTAATTACTATAGCTTTATATCAAATCTTTATATATGGTAGACCCACTTTGATGTCCTTTCTCAAGTGTATTTTTCTAAATCTTAGTTTCATTCTTTATAAAATTTAAAATCAGCCTGTCAATGTCCACAGAAAAATCTATTGAGATTTTTAATTGCATTGAGTCTGTAGATAATTTGGGGAGAATTCTCATTTTTACTGTATTAAGTTTAATTGTTCAAGAATATTTATTTTGATTTTTTAAATTTCTCTCAATAATGTCTTAAAATTTCTTGTATAGTCGTCTTGCAGCTGGCTTTCTGAGCTGGATTGATTTCCTGGGCAAGTTGCTGCAGGTTGTGAGTCAAAGTTCTGTTTTTGATCTGGCCATTGCCCATTTGTATATTCAGTATCTCACTTAGTTTTCTAAGAGATGTTATTATTACTATTTTAAAATTGTGAATCAGTATTTTATCACATTTTTTCATGTATTGAGATCTGTATTAGTTTTATTTTGTTCTGTTAGTGAATTGATTTTCAAATGTTCATTGAATCTATTAATTCTGAAAATAAATCCAATTTGGTCTTGATGAATCAGCTCTTTGAACTGCTTGATTCAATTTGCAGATATTTTGTTTAGGATTAAAATTATTCATCAGTGAGATAGAACTATAATTTTTCTGTCTTGTAATGTTCTTGTAATGTCATGTAATGGTCAGGTTTTTGTAGCAAGATTAAGGGGTTTTCATATAATGAGTTGGGAAATGGTCCCATTTTTTCTATTCTCTGAAGAATTTATATAATATATAGATTACAAGAATATGTGTTTTAAGAAATTCAAGGGAAGTTACATCCTAAAGACAAAATCCAGTATCTATTACAGTAATAAAAATCCAAATCTCTACCATGTGTTAAATGTCTCTTTATACAGGCTCAACTTAAACATTTAGTTTGTGTTCTTTACTTTTACCATTAGTTCTTCTGATAAGCATAATGGTTAAAATAAAAAAGAATGCTTTTGTTCTGTATTTATGAGAAATCTGAAGTTTGTCAGTATCAAGCTATTGTATCAATTAGGTATGCATAACTTCTTTCTGATAATCTCACAAGAGATAACTGTACAACCTTCTCAAAGACCTTCATATCATCAACATTCATTTTAACAAAATACAAGGTCTGACTCTTTTATGGCTGGAAGCAGTTGTTCCAAAAAGTTGTAACTCTTCTCTATATTTTATCAGTATGGTAATAGTATTATGTTAGTGACCCCAAAATTAAACTTTATGGCTTAGAAGTTTTCATATATAATTACATAGCAATAGAGATGTTGTATTTTCTTGTGAAAAACCAACATATGTTTTTAAGCAAGTGTGAAACAAATTTGTAATAAATCTGATGTTAAACAGTGGCAGTATTGATATAGTTACATCAACAAATACTTATAGAGTGCCTACCATTTGGCACTGATTCTTAATTTTTATGGAATTTGATAAATTCCTAAATACATATAATTTAATTTCTTTAAGTAACTGAAGTGTTATAAAAGAAGTATAAACATATCCTTTAGGCAAGTGTAGTACTTAGTTTATACTAGATAGTCAATAATTACTTGGTTCAGTGATTCACTGGTTTATTGAGAGATAAATAGAGAGAAAGAGAGAGAGGAGAGAGGGAGAGAGAGAGGAGAGAGAGAGGAGAGAGAGAGGGACAGAGGGGAGAGAGAGAGGGAAGAGGAGAGAGAGAACCAGCTAATGGAAGACATAGAAAGTCATGTGTATCTGGAGTCCAGAGTGAAAGGCCTTCCTCATTTGTTTTAATTTATTTCTTCAACCACTTTCCCTCAAAGCTTTTGGTGCTATTCTTTCTTCTGGTTTTTCTCTCTTCTTAGATCCACAACTTCTCTCTCTAATATTAACTACTATCCTTATTGTTCAATGGTGCAAGAAATAGAGAAGACAGATACCAAAATATATTTTAATATAACTCCTACATTCCTGAATTCAAATATGGTATTTCACATTTCCCACCTCTACAAGCAGGTAAAGTGACAATCGAGTGGTTGGGAGAACACAATTAGGATCCTTAAATATTAATAGTGCTTCTACCAGGTACCAGAATTACATACTTGGACAAATTTCTTAACTTCTAAGCCCTGTAGATGTAAAAAGGGCTTTGGGGATATTATACCAGTTTTGAAGGGGAGGGGACGATGGGGGGTTGCTCTTCAATGGGTATAAAAAGTTTCAGTCATGCAAGATAATTGAGTTCTAGAGATCTGTTGTACAAGATTGTGCCTATAGTTAACAATGTGGGTATACACTTAAAAATTTATTAAGAGGGAAGACCTCATGTTAAGCATTTTTAACATAATAAAATAAAAAAAGGTATTATATTGAGGATATTAAAGTGTTTATAATAATTTATAAACACTTAAACTAAACTGGTTATTAGAAAGGGTACCTATTACATATTCACTGAAGTTAGAAAAATTAGGTTAATATGTAATTATTTGGCTGAGACATTTTAATTTTTATTTTGGAGTCATCGTAAATTGTATTTTTACTTCTCATTTATAAAACCAACTTACAAATGTTATAGCATTTTGTTCTTGTTTCTTTAGAATTTAATTAATGGGAGAAGTGGGCCAAATTTTAATATCTTAAATATAAAATTTAAGTACATTATTACTCTAATGGAGATGAAGAGAGCTTTTCCTTGAGCATTGTGCTATGGAATGGATCAACTCTGTTTTTTAGCTCATTTGGTTATGTACAATACCTTGGAACAAATAAGTGGCCATATAAAATCTTTTAAAATGGTGTTATATTAGTGGCCTGGAAAAACGGGATAATTCATATTAGATTTCTAGAAATATAAGCATAAAATGTAGTCATTAAACCCCTATTGTAGTATGTCTAAATGTTTGGGTACTATCAGAAATAGGGTCTTAAGTTAATTGAACATAATGGTTCCCAAGAAACTGTGCCTCACTGAATTATATAAGTATAATATATTTTTATTTAGCCATTTATTGAACCTGTTGGCCGCATGGAAAATATATTGAGTGAGTCATCCTGCCAAGGATGCTCATGAACTTCTTGTTTATGAACTCTTAAGGAAGTTTATATTGTGCTGGGTCATGAAGCTGTTTCTGGATAAAATATCAGAGTAGTTTTGAATATTTTTCTTATAGTGCATTATCTTCTGTCATGTGCTTGAAAGTCATTAAAATTGCTTAATATTGAGATGCTATTCATTACAGAAGTTTAAGCTCTTATATTAGCATTTTACTAACAAGAATATTTTATGCTTTCCTACATTTTTTGCTGTAATATTGTATCTTACCTAAAATTAGCTTTCATCAATCCTCAATTTTATATGCCATGACTTCATGAAAAAATAAAATTTGATTAAATGTTCAAGATAGATGAAGCTGAATTTTATTAAATGACAATGAACTGTTTTGGACTGTTTTTAAATTACTTTTGAGTTACCTCAAAAATTTGTTATAAATGCATCTGTGCTATTTTATTAGAGGTTTTTTTTCCTCCCAGGATGAGCAAGCTTATATTTAATTTTAAATATGCATTTAGTTATAGCCCTGGGATGTGAATAATTAGAATGAATTTAACAGGGTTCTTTAGTGCTGCAAAAAGTAGTTGGGTAACATATTAAATAGGTACAGAAAGCTTGTTTCCAACACTCCACAATGTAATTAACAACAAAAATTCATACTCCTCCAGTATTATAACCATGTAATATAATTTATCCTACATAGTCATAAATGGCTAACCTATAAATCTTAATGATCATATTTATATTAAAAAGTGGGACTATTAGAATTCAGTACATATGGAATCCTGTGTATTCCAGGTGATTCTTAATCTTACAGTTCAGATAGGAAAAATGGACAATTTTCAGAGTGTAAGTGGAAATGACTAAAATGGTGAAAAACAAAACTTATCTCTAAGAAAGATTAACAATTATCTTTTTGCAGCTCTGCTGTGAGCTTGCTTTGACTGGTGACCCTGAGCAAGTAGCTTAACTCTTCTTGGCCTCAGTTTTCCTATTGTGTAATCCATAAAAATAACACAATATCTTTTATTAATTCCTTAATATAGCTCTATACCACTGTTTCCTACAATTTATGGCTCATATTCTGATTGGCCTTTTATATGATGATTTTATAATACAGTATTATTTTTTATAGGAGGAATAGAGAGCTGCTTTTCTCTATCATGCCTGATCAAAATTTATATATTATTATTAATCAGTTAGGTAAGTTTCTTCCAGCTTCACAATTTGTAATTGAATATGTCATGAAAGGTTTCAGGAATTTTATTAAATTTGGGGAGAACTTCATCAAGTTTTTTTTTTTTTTTGCATATGCTTTAACATGTTGGGACATTTCAAATTTTTGTAAGCAATGACTAATCTTCAATACTTATTTTGAATTGAAGGCATTTATTTCTTGGTACATTTGATTCTTGGTATGACCAATCATTTTGAAAAATTATAGAGAATTGATTATCTAAAATATAAAAGTTGTATAAAATTTATTAAGGCATCATCAAAAGCATTCCAAATATGTCTAAGCATTTGTCACTGGAACATTTTTAACTATAGGCTCTTTTCCTGCTGTTGGTGGCAAATGCCAAGTGCCTTTTTGTCTGGAACCACCAGACTTCACCTAGACCAGATGCCTAGATGTCACTAAAATGTCAACTCTGATAAATTGCAGTATATGAAGTATGAAACTTCACATGCAGGCATGCTTGTATATGGCATTGCTACAGGTTTGTGCCTTATAAATGTGGTGTTTGAACAAATTTTATTTTTTTGTCAATCTCATCAAACATAAACAAAAATATATGGCTCATTTGTAATTGTATATACTGCATTATCAAGTTTATTCCTGACAAAAGAGGGCTTCCATTGCGACTAGAATCTATGAGCATTGAATTTTCTATTTATCATTTTACTGATATGATGATTTGAAGCATTTCCCACAGATTATCTTTGGCTCTGTACATTTCAAACCCTGTTTAGTTTCCATTACTCACATACTCCATTGCCAGATGTACTGGGAGTACATCTCATTCAAGTATATCTCATAAAAGTATGTTCTGTACAACCTCTGGACCTGGTTTTTGTGTCTTATTACTAGAACTGGCAGAGTGAGTGATAAGAATATCCCTAGTAGCCATTCCTACAGCAGGACAACTAACAATAATCTAATGACTTCAAATGACTACTAATTACCTAAATATATTTCACTAAATGCAAATTAAATGTAAACCCAACTCAACTTCCCCTTAGCTGGACCCCAGCAATGCTCACAGGGAATCCAACACTTCAGGAATTGCTGAAAAGTGTGACAGAAGGAGAGGTGGAAAGAAAAGTGACAATGATTCTTGATCTTATTTTTGCAACCTTTTCAAAGACATATGAGTATATGGAGATTGGAAGGAGCTTGTTTACAAGTGGGTGATCACACCAGACAGAGAGTTCTATCTTAGCACAGGCTAATCAGCTGAATGAACATTCTTTCCTGCCATGAGCTTTCAAGTCAGGTGGTTTCAGTCCAGTTAAAGAAACTGATTTAGTAGTTCAGTTAATTTCAAGCATTCATTGAAACAGCCTGAGGACTAAAGTTATGGCCATAGTTGAGTAGCATATATTTCACAGCCCTGTCCTTCCACTTTTGTTTGGTGTCAGGTGAAGTTAGGTAGTGTATTACTTTTAACCTTAACATAAATAGTTCTTCCACTGAGGTATTTTCAAGTTAATTTAGCAAATATATATTGAACACCTACTATGTACCAGATAGCCCATATTAGCAGCTGGAAAGATAAAGATGCCTAAGACTTAGTCTTTGCCCTTATGGCAAATACGCAATACTTAATATCAAGTATTTAAATTCTTATGTTACAAAGATGAACAAGACAAAGTCCACTAAAGTAAAAAAAAAAACCAAACACGAAAACCAAAAAAAAGTAATGTGTGATTCAGAGGGGAAAGAGGCTGCATGGAGTAGGCAGGCATCCAAATGTCATTCAGGGGCCATTTGACAACATCTTTGGAAAGTAAGAAGGGCTTCAATTCCAGGCATTGGGTGGAATCCAAATAAATGGAGTAGAAAGGCAGGAAAATGTTCAGGGAATAGTTGTATTTGGCCGAGACTTTGGGTATAACAGTGTGTTTGTGTGTGTGTGTGCATGTGTGTGTGAGAGAGAAAGAGAAATATGATATAATAATATATGATACAATGATTATATGTGAGATGATATATAGGATGTAAGACTGGGATCATATTGAAGAGTGAAGAAATTTACTTAATTTGATAGGCAGCTGGCAATAATTGAAATTCTCGATTAGCGGAAAAGCAAGATTGAAGCTACCCATCTGGAAGATGTGGGTGGGGTGGGTACATAGCACTAGAGAGGGTGGAGTGGGGAAGAGAGGGAATGGGTTGGAGACTGGCTGTGACAGCACATGTGAACAATGGTGCAGTCCTGAAGGGGGCCTGGCCGTGGGGATGGGAATGAGCTATCACAGGACTAAATGTTAACAGTGTGCAAGGAGAGAAGGTGTGTGTGTGTCCCAGCTCCCAAGCTGAGAGTTGGCACATGTATTACCAAAGAAAGGAAAGTGAGAGGCATGGTTTCCTTTCTTTTTGCATGGAAGGTGAGGTTTTAGATACTTTGAATCCAAGGTGAGGTGAAAATGTCTATTCTGGAGGTGGAAACATGGTTCTGGAGCTCATGAAAGAGAGCAGAGCTTATGAGAAAGATTCTAGAGTCACCATTCCTGTGAGTTTCCAGGAAAAAGCACCAATGCTGGCAGCTCTCCTTCCCTTCCTTCTCTCTCCTCCTCTTCCTCCTTCTCCTTGGCAGGAGGATCAGTGCTCTAGAACACTGGAGCATTCTATACATAAGAGCAAAGTATAGAGTTATCCTTAAAATGCAGGAAGGTAGCAACTCTCACTTGGGGTGGGGGGAGAAGGGCAATGGCTCTAGGGTCAGGTAGGCATAGTTTAAAGGAAAAAACCTCTCTCTCTTTCGATTTGAGAATCACTGCTCCATGTTGAGGAAGGGGCTGGGCACAGCATCTTTGCCTTTGGAAGGGCAGTGGGGGTCCTTGGACTGTCCGTGGCAGTTTCCTGCTACAGAAATAGGTGCATAAGCCCAGGGCAGGAGGGTGGGATGGGACAGGGCTCTGAGACATGGGAAATGTTGGTTTCTCAGCTGGGAAAAATGAATGGCTTTTAATGTTCCCTAACTCCAAATGTCTGACTTCTGGCCAGTTAGTGTTCATAAATGAATGGATAGGTAATTGAATGAGTAATGTTTCAGCATGTATTGTATGTCTACTTTGTATCAGCACAGTTTGTAGGTGGGGAGCTCTGTGAAATCACTGGCCCTGTTTAGCCATCCCATGTATCACCTGGAACCCAGTGACCGGTGTGAGAGACATTCTCAGGAGATTGAGCAAGTGCCATGTAGACCCCTCCTGGGGATAATGAATAAGGAAACAGCAGAGGCATCTACATTCTTTCTCCCGCGGAGTCTGAATGAGTGAGCAATCCTGAATCTGGATCTATATTTTATTTTATTTTATTTTCTCTCTTTTTTCCTCCCTCCCTCCTTCTCTCTTTCTTTTCTTTTCTTTTCTTTTCTTCTCTCTCTCTCTTTCTTTTCTTTCTTTCTTTCTTTTTCTTTCTTTCTTTCTTTCTTTCTTTCTTTCTTTCTTTCTTTCTTTCTTTCTTTCTTTCTTTCTTTCTCTTTCTTTCTCTTTCTCTCTCTCTTTCTTTCTTTCTTTCTTTCTTTCTTTCTTTCTTTCTTTCTTTCTTTCTTTCTTTCTCTCTGCTGTCTTTCTCTCTCTTTTCTTTCTTTCTCTCTCTTTCCCCCACCCCTCTCTCTCACCTTTCTAAAAGGTATAGCAATTTTGCTAAAAATTCCCTTTATGGGAATAATACAAATAAAGTATACTCTGCAAATTAGTCACTGTAATTTTATAATGATAACTAGAGAAATTATAATGACCTTTTATAAAAAACACCATGCACATACACCTACAGTAGGCAAATAATATGAAAGAAGTCAGATTTTTAGTAGTCTCATTACATCCCCTGTGTTGTAACTTTCTGTGAGTGATATATAAATTGTTTGTATTACTTATAGCTTTCAGAGATGACAGACTAATCTGAGCAATTAGATTCTTGAGAAAGATCAAGATGCTTATTAAATCTTATCTTAGTCACTCCTAATTACAACCATCCATTTATCTCTGTGGAATGAATTACTAATGCAAAGCTACAATTCAATCTCAACATAACTAGTCTTTATCTTAGATGATTAAAAAACCCACCATTATTGCCAAATATCCATCAAAAGAATCTATAATTAATTAATAAAGTTAGACCCTGCAGACTCAGTCACATGCAGATGCAAAGTATATCTTCCGATCTGCGTCACCAAGTTGCATTGCGTGATAGTGGGAACAACTGCATTCAATGACAGCAGACATTTACTGAGTGTGCACTACATGCCAGGCACTGCTCTGCATGCCGCGGATAGAGCCACAGGCAAAGGAAGTAAAACCCTGTTCTTAGCAGAGTTCGACTCCCATTTGGCACAGAGAGGAACAAATCTGTAAAACATGGTATGTCAGGTGGTCTTACTCAGCAGTACTTTGAAGGCAAATACATCGAAGTAAAACAAGAGTGTCGGCATGTACGGTGGAGCACGGGTAGTGGGATTGGTTCACTGGGGTGTCCAGGGAAGGCTTCTGGACAGGATAAGGTGTCCCTGAAGCAGAGACTACAAGAGGCCAGGGAGAGAGTCACGGATGACAGCACAGTGGGGAGGCCTTTGGAGTGTCCAGGAGCAGCCTGGAGCACTGCACTGCGGAGGCAGGATGGTGGGAGTCCTTGGGGCATGGTAAGAATCCAGATTTTACTCAGGATGGGACAAGATTTGAGCCCAGCAGTGAGGCAAAGTGACGGCAGAGCTCTGGTGGTTGCTGGGCTTATGGTTGTGGGAACAAGGTGACAGCAGCTTCCCAAACCAGGGTTGGGGAAATGGGGTGGTGGGAACAGGTGCCTGTGGCCTCAGAGCCGCAGCTTAGGGAGGGCTGCAGGTGCGCTGGGAGCGCTCAGCACCGGAACCCGTTGGATCAGGTGCAATTATCGGTTCTCAACCTCTGTCATGGTTGTCCCAGCATCTGGCTGGCCTTCTTCTCCGATGCCACCAGCTCCAGGCTGATGATATTTCAACTCCATATAAGAGGTGACTCTGCCACAGGATTCTACACAAAGTCCAAAGATCTGCAAAATGTGGTTTCTTGGACACAAAGAACATGAGATAGGAGAGAGCAGAACTCCAGCAATGCTCAGTGGCAGGGTGGTGGTGGTGGTGGGGTGGTCCTGGTTTCAGAACTCCTTCCATTGCCATCTCAGCAGAATATTAACTTCGCTACATGGCCCAAGCAGAGTTTTGTGGTGGAGGGAAACAGCTCTGGAAGCCACTGTGAAGGGCTGATGTTCGCTAATGTTATATTATTGTATTATATAATAATAATAATTTATGTCATTTTAGTTTGAACATCTGTTAGATAATGATTCTGCAATGAGTCCAAACACTCTGCATCCTTACCACATGCTATTTTGGCTGCTGCACACCTGCGCTGTTTGGTAGCTTTGCATCCTCAGGTGGCTGGATATAAGTGGCCTTCACTGTGTCACCCACACACACCATGGAAACGTGTTTTTGCAGCAATAGGAGAATTAAGAAGCTTTGTGAATTCTCTGTGCTTACATGGTTTGAGGAAATTATTTGGACGTGCCAAGCTCTGTCATGCTTTCACCCACCCTGGTGATTTCTGGTCGACATGATCCTACACCTTCGCTAGAGTGTGCAAGTGCAAAAGCATTGGTTTTCTTCCTCATCAAAGTGCATCCTCAGGATGCTGTCTGCTATTCTGTATAAACCCCATTGTAAAAATACTGAATTCTTCTGCAAAGGAAAAGTAAATATCAGTCAATCACAACAGTTTCTGTCACTATAGCAACTTAGCTCTTCAAGTTTTTGACTCCCAAATTTAGCGTTCTCTTACTGTCGAGTAGGCAGACAAGCACGAAGTGTCCTGCTGCAGCCTCAATGCCCACAGAGCAGAGGTGAGGCAGAGTGCCAGCTCTCCCCAGAGTCCTTTCATCACTTATTATCCAGCCACACAACTTGTCAGAAAGGGGAAATATGAGCTGGCTGTCAGTGACTTTTGTTCATGGTGCCAGAATATTCCTTCAAGTTTTTTTTTTTTTTTAAAGGCAAATGTTCTTCTAGTTTCTAATGCCATTCCTAAGTGTCTAAGGACAATTTTTTCACTATGTTTGGTTATTTCTGTTTGCTTATTTATCGTAGGAGAGATTTGAGCTCCTCTTTTTCTGCCATCTTTCCAAAATGTTTTGCACTGCATTTTATTTTGTATGAGTAACTTTTCCATAAATAACTTGGAGACCCAGCCTACTCTTTACAATTATAGTCAATTATTGCAGCTGTATTTATGGTCATGTAAAAATGGCTATCAAGTCCTCACTTCCCACATGTAATGGTTAATTTTATGCATCAACTTGACTGGGCCATGGGATGCCCAGACCCCTGGTTAGACATGATTTTTGGGTATGTCTGTGAAGGTGTTCCTAGAAGAGGTCAGCGTTTGAATCAGTAGGCTGAGTAAGGCAGAGGTCCCTCCCCAGTGTGGGTGGGCCTCCTCCAATCCATTGAGGGCCTGAATAAAACAAAAAGAAAGGTTGAATTTACCCTCCCTCTGCCTGACTGTTGAGCTGGCACATTGATATTTTCTTGCTCTTGGGCTGGAACTTACACCATCAGCGTTCCCGGTGTGGGACTTCTCAGCCTCTATGATCACATGAGCCAATTCCTTATACTAAATTATCTCTATATCTATCTATCTATCTATCTATCTATCTATCTATCTATCTATCTATCTCCTATTGGTTCTGTTTCTCTGGAGACCCCTGACTAATATGCCATGTTATTGGAGAGAATTTCTCTGGGAAGGGCATCATCCATCCCTCTGGCTAGTGTTCTTAGCTAATATGATACATAACAGATTCAAGAAGGAGGCAAATATATTCAGGTTTATTATTTCACTAGGAATGGAGCTAATCTTATGTTATTAATGGTAGAGCAAATATGCATGCTTTGGGTGAGACTCAACTGTGGGTTTTTTGAGGGGGGAAGAAACAATACTATTGGTAAGGTTGTTTTTTTTATTGTTGTTGTTTGTGTTTGTTTGTTTGTTTTAAGAGATAGGGTCTCAATTTTCCTGTATGTAGCCAATTTCCAGACCAGGTGGGCTTGGCCCTGGCCCCGGCCCTCATATGGTGGCTGTGCTGGCCAAGTTCTACAATCCCCATCTGCCCCAGGCCCTTGGTCCTGCCACCAACAGTAGTGGTGCGGGCTGCATCTACTGGGGGTGTTTCCCCAGCTCTGCCAGGCACCAGAGATGGTCAAGTTCAGTTAAACCTGCTCATTCCCCAACTCATCCAAACTTTAGTGACGTTAGCACCATCAACCGTGTCACTTAGTCTGGCACTAAGTGGTATATGTGTGTGTGCGTGTGTGTGTCCATGAGAGAGGCAGTGTAGGGTGAGTTTGCAGGTCTGGAGCCACGCTGGATGGGGCTGAGTGCTGGGAGACCTTGGGTGAGTCACACGGCCTCTCTGGAATTCATTCTTTCCTGTGGGAAAAAGAGGGTAAGAATAGTACTTCCCTCATAGGACCTTAGTAAAATCCAGGGAGGTCTCATGCCATAAGTGCTGTTTAAGTGTTAGTCATTTTCATTAAAGTATTGTGTGGTTCTGTTCTTGTGTGTTAATTTAGGCTTTCAACATGGGACAGGAGGCAGGGACATGCCACATGTTTTTTCTCTCCCTCAACGCAAAAGTAGGGCTGGTCCCTTCGTAGGAACTCGGAACCAGGTTGTGAAGTGCCAGGATCCCTCCCAATGCCGTGCTACTCAGAGTGTGGGCTGCAGACCAGCAGTGTCAGCGTCCCCGGGGGTTTGTCAGAAGTGTGAATCCTGGTGTTCTGATTCTGCTGGATCAGAATCTCTGGTCAGGGGGAAGGATCTGTTTTTTAACAACCCCCCAGGTGATCATGCAGCCAACTTTTATGTGTAGCGCCGTTGTGTGAGCCCTGTTGGGTGTAGCCTCCCTTGACAATACTTCATGTCACTGTGGTTTTCTTCCCTTTGTTGGAGCTTTTCCAACCTTATTATCGTTTTTTTCCCACAGTCCTATTAATATACTACTCTTCCCACTTAACACATTTGCATTTCAAGATAGATAGTAGGCACTGTATTTAGAGCAGCTTTCCCCAAAGTGTGTCCAATACAATTATTTACTAATCTAACAAAGTAGAAAAAATTTTCAAAATGTATTAGATACATTTCAAAATTTTCCAAACTTATTAGATTTGTTAACAGAGCTCTTAGTATGTTATTATAAATTATATATTTTCAAGAGGGGAAATATTATATGCAGCATTTCCCAAACTTATTTTACCACAAAATCCTAGTTTAGGGGGCGGGGGACAGGGAAGAATCTTAGAGTTCTTGGAATGTATTTTCAGAAATACTGTGTTGCAGGAATAACTCCTGGTGGGAAATTCAGAGTGCAGGACAAGAATGAGTTATGTTTGGAGAGGTCCTTAAATTTCACTTTCAAGATACTACTTGGTTCTCAGGAGAGGCCATTATAGTATTATCAAATGCAGGATCCATTCAACAATGCCCATAAAATTGAAAATAAAGACATTTACCAAAGCACTATTGCCCTTTTCTTCTATTTCACCCAAGATAAAATTTAGTAGAATATAATAGTTTTGATCAATGTAGATTATATTTTATGTCCCCCCTCAAAAATCTTTTAAATAATATCACAAACCTCCATGCACATATAATATAAAGATAGGCAGACATGAACTTGGGTACTCTTAAAGAAAGTTGCTAAGTCTATAAGGGAGGAAGAGCAAAGAGTCAGACCTGGGTTTGTTACCTGCTTCTGCTACTTCGCAGCTGTCTGACAGATCAAGGGCTTAACTGTTTAGTGTGATGCTTTTTGATTAAACATCAAAGGACCTTTCAGTGGGATTCTTCTTTGATTTTTTCCTTTGCAAAACAACAAAAAAAATCTACTCAAGTGTAGTTATTTTAAACACCTTCAACTAAATTATGATGTAGAGATTTTGAATTGTTCTTTTTTGGAATAGGATGTGCTCATCTCTTGTTGAGGAAAACATTTTACATAGGCAATTTTCTTTGCTGTGGTGCTGAGTCACATACAGTGATCACTATTGCAATCCAAAATGCTACTTTTGATTATTTCCCCCAATATGCTCATGCTGAGATTTTCTTCCTCCAAAGCTATTCATCTGAGAATAGAGAATATGGTCTCATTCTTTTCCTTTTAAAAAGAACACTAAGTGAATACAAGTATTTTATGTGAATATGAGTATCTCATGTGAATTTCCTAAGTGCAGATAGATGCTGTTATTATTAATATATATACACTGATTCTGAGTAACCGTTTCTTAAAAATACAACATAGCCATCGTGGCATTATACAGTCTTGAATGATGCCTTTGTGGACTTGAAATAGCAAACTTGGAAGTCATTTGTTATTTCTTAGCTTTTGTCCTATTCAAGATAAGTTTTCAATTATTATATTTTATTATGAGAAGGTGGCATGTTCCAGCAGACAAAACCAAAGTAGACTGAGATATTTTTAAAAAATCATGTTAAGGAGTTTCTCTAGATTTATGACACCATATCAAGACATTTATAAGGGGGTTCAGCTCTTAGGTCTTCGAGGGGTTCCCGGGACCATCTTATACCGACACTACTGCTATTTTGTCTCAGTCTGTTCCATGCCTCCTCCTTCTCACTGTTGTCATTCTCCACTGCAGTCTTATCACTGTAACCCGTCTGCTTCTGCAACCTGCAGCTCCATCTCCTAGTATCTATCACCTACACACTCAGCATTGCTTAGAATCCTAGCTTTATATAGACACCCCTCCAATTGCCTTTATTCATTCAACAAACAGTTGTTGAGCACTTACTATGTGCCAGATACTCTTTGCATCAATGAATAAAGCAAAGATCCTTACTCTTTTGGAGCTTATATTCTGTACGGAAGACAGATAATAAACAATGAGCATAATAAGAAGTGAATTACTTAGTATATTAGAAGGGGGTAAATGCTGTGGAGAAGAGTGGAGCAGTGCAAAGGGACTTGAAGAGCTGAGGTGGGGTGGGGAGGGGTTGTGGTGGCACTCAGTAGAGTGGTCAGGGCACAACTCTTTGAGAATCTGACTTTGATTCAAGATTTGAAGGAGGTAAGGAGGCTTCCCAAGGCATTTCTAGGGGAAGAGTGTTCTAGGCCCTGGCCATGGCTCCTGTGGGCAGAAGAGCTATGATGGGGTTTACAGTTTAAACAGTGAACAGCTGTACTGAGATTAGACTGTCGGTGTGCAAGGCCCTAGCACACATGTAGGGAAACCTGCTAGGAGGCCAGGACAGTAATGTAGATAAGAGATGGTGGTTCAGACAGGCTGGGAGGAACGAGATGGTGAAAAGTGATGAAATTCTAGATTTTTTTTTTTTTTTTGAAGAAAGAGCCTATAAGATTTACAGACAGACTGGATGTGGAAGGAAGGAGAATTAGAGGAATCTGGATGATTCCAAGGAGAGGTAAAAATGCAGTGAAGGTGGTGAAGGTGAGTGGAACAGATTTTGAGAGAGAATGAGGAGTTCAGAGTTGGAGATATCTATTCAATGACTAGAGAGCTCAAGTAAGCAGTTGGGTGTGTCAGTCTGGAATTTGGGAGTGATGTCAAGGCTGGAGACATAGATTTGGATGTGGTCCATAAATAGATGATACCTAAAGGCACGAGAGTGGATCATTTCACCATTGGGGGTACCTGCAGAGAGAAAAGAGAACCATGGCTGAGACTTGGGCCATGCCAACAGGAGAAGGTGGAGGGGATGGGGAAGAGCCAGCAGTGTGCATTGACCAGGAGTGGACCTGGAGTGAAGAGGAAAATCAAGGGCAAGACCAAGGGTCTTGGAAACCTTGAAGAAAGTATCAAGGAGGTGGAAGTGATAACAAATATCAAACAGATTGAGGAGTGAGCATTGATCAGTGGATTTGGCAATGTGATGGTCATTGTGATCTTGACAAAGAAAAATTTTGGCTTGGTTGGGTGTGTTTGAATATTAATAAGACTGAGAGGACAGCAACTGGAGACACATTTTGACATTTTTGATCTATTATATATCTCATAGTCAGTGATGTCTTACAATTTCTGTAGGCCAGGAAACAGTTGTGGACTGGTTATTATTGCCTGCACGCACATGACCATGGTCATAGCTGTCATCCGTGTGCATTGCTGGTACTACATGTGCTGTGTTTCATTGCCATGTTAGTCATGGTTCTCCAGAGAGACAGAACTGATATATATATATATATATATATGTATATATATATATATATATACACACACACACACATATATAGATATAGATATCAATAAATAGATATAGAGATATAGGTATATGAGAAGGGATTTATTAGGGGAATTGATCACATGATTATGAAGGCTGAGAAGCCCCACAATATGCTGTTTGTAAGCCGGAGAACCAGGGAAGCTGGTAGAACAGCTCAGTCCAAGTCTGAAGGCCTCAGAACCAGGGAAGCCAGTGGTGTAACTCTTAGTCTGAGGCCAAAATCCTGAGAACCTGGAGTGGCCAGTGGAATAAGTCCTAGAGTTCAAAGGCTGGAGAACTTGGAGGTCTGATGTCCAAAGCAGGAAAATATGGGTGTCTCATCTACGGAAGAGAGGGCTTATTCACCTTTCCTGTGCCTTTTTGTTCTGTCCAGGTCCTTAGCTGATTGGATGGTGCCTCCCACATTCAGTGAGGGTATATCTTTCTTACTCAGTCCATTAATTCAAATGCCTATCCTTTCTGGAAACATCCTCACAGACATACCCAGAAATAATGCTTTACTGGCTATCTAGGTATCCCTTCATCCAGTCAAATTGACATAAAATTAACCATAATAACAATTGCCATTTAAAATGCCTTCGTTGTTGTTTGGAAATCTTTTCTTGACATATTCTATCAATAGTAAAATCTAAAAAGTATGAGCATCAAAACTTAAAGAACAGGTTTTAGTAGCTTTGAAGTATTCCTGGATACAAGAGTTGTGACTCTCTCTCCTATAAAGAGAGAGTTTTTGATGAGAATGCCATCTATGTTGTATGAAACAGTTCTAACTCATAACTAGGTCAATTTTATTGGTAGTATTCTTTTTCTCCTTTTTAGTGGTCATAAAATAATAATTACCTTACAATGTGTGGAATCTTAGATATTATGAGGTATGGTAAGTGAAATAAATTTTTGCTTGTAAAACTTTACAATTTTATAATGTATGGATTCCTTACATGATCACACATTCAAAATCATCACTTAGTTGTGTTTGCAAATTTCTATTTACCTGGTACCCTGTCAATTATATTCTCTAGAGAGAATCATTACCCAAGTAATGTCATTGAAGACTAGCTGATTTCACTGAAGGATTTACAAAAATCATATGTGTAAATTATTCCACTTATGGTAGCAGTAATTTATTCTAAACAAATTGGATCCATGGCCATCTGTTTAGCTGTTAGTGTAAGAAAAGCCTATTCTCTACTGTTTCCACAAACTTATGCTCAAATCACAAATGCAGAACTATGCAAATTAGACAATACATGCTTTTTGAAGTGAAGTATCAACAGAGCAGCCTCAAAGTTCCCACTAGCCTCTCATCCCAGGGATAGAGCAATTCTAACCCAAAGCCAAATTCTGGGAGTTTCTATCTTGGTTGGGGGGATTATGAAATAGCCAAGAATCAGAGAAATATAGAACCACTTATTTGGGCCTGGCTCCATCCTTCCACTCCTATCCCAGCCCGGCTGTTTTTTTTCCCTCATGTCTCTTCCCCTCTGTACCTTGAAGTCTTTCATGTCATGGGAATGAAGGCCACTTAGGGCACTGCTGCCACCATCTGTCTTGAGATCTCATCATGAATTCTCTTTATGACATGATGGATACAAAGCCAAATATCATCCAGGTTTGGCCTCCACTGGAAATTCCTGCTCTCATCCCTTGCCCCTTTTCCTCTTTGTGTTCAGAGAGATCAGCATCTCTTCAAGCATAAAATAAGCATTTGGTGTGCTTGTCAGATGACATGAAACTTTGTATCCTCAGTCCTTAGCACAGGTCTTATTAGAGTTGGCACTAAATAAATGTCTATTAAATGAATGAATGATTGAATGAATGCATGATGGTGCATCTGTCCAGGCTTATAGATACGCACATTTATTCCTCTATTTTCTTTATAAATTAGCTTTTATATGGTAACTTTAAAAAATTTATTTTCAATAATAGATGAAATAATGACAAGAGACCAAATTTAAATATATTCAGCTATATATTAAAATTAGAATATATAGAAATATAACTTGAAATATATAAATATAGTTATTGATAGATGTACTATCATAGCCCAAAAAGTATGATAGTTGTAAGGTGAGGATATAGTTCTTTATTGAAACACATATAAAACATGTATTTTATAAGGAATTAAGCATTTCATATTTATAAAGTTATGATAGATATTGCTTTGTTTCTTTTTATTGAAATAAATATTTTTTTGACTTAAATCTTTGTGTGTATGTGTAGGATTAAAGAAAAGAATTTTGAGATACAAAATATGCTTGAATGGTATTTTTGGAAAACAATTTAGGGAAAAGCATGAAGGAATTGGAGAGAGATTTGTATCTGAGACCTGGCATAAGCAGGTCTTAGCTGACTAGCATCAAAAAGTCCCTGAATCACTCTGGACTCAGTTTCTTCATTTGAGGTGGAGGGGGGAGCTAAAATAATAACACCTATTTTATAAGTTGTTTATGTGCATAAACCAAGATGACATATGTGTAATATTTTATAAATTATTATAATTTTATAAACTCAGTCAATTCTGAAAATCTGTTCTAATGCAATTGTTAAATTAGGAAGCAATTTGAGTATAATGCGAATTTTGAATTTGCTTAGGTGTGAATCCATCTGTGAGAAATACTATGTGAATGCAGAAAACTGCATCCAGTTTAGCCACAATGTAAAAGAGTACACAAAACCCACATACCTCAAACTCCTACCAGCGACCTCAGTTGAACACGTTTGTTATGAGCCCACACATCCACGTCTGGTTTAAAAATTTCTGTCCAATTTCTACCCCTTCACAAAAAGGCACATACTGTAACCCTTCTGAAACTTACTTCCACAAGCAAACTTCAGGTATTTTTCAAATAAAATGTCACATTTATTGTAGTATTTACGTGTTCTTAACCATTTAAGATGTGTAAAATCGTGCTACCAATTTTTTTGGGTTGCTATCTTTTTAAAGGCTAATGTGTCACTGATAAAGCTTTTGAGTTCTGTCCCCCAACCCACTTTTCTCTATAAGCCTCGTGTTTTCGTTGTGTAATTTTGCATAATGTGGTGATTTTTCAGAACACATATATCATATTATAGAAGAACAGAGTATATCTTACAAACTGTACATTGCTACATGAATAGAAGTGCTATGTTTCTCTTGGAAGTCATAGCTAGCTCTCTCAAATAGATTGCATAATTCATGAATAGTTGAAATATATCAGTGACTATATAATTAATAAGTGGTAAAATAGTTTAAATTGTTAAGTCTCAGCCCAAGTGTTAAAAAGGGATACAAGTTTGCCTTGTTGTAATGTTATAATAAATGTCTTTCTCCTGTTGTGGTTAGCAAGCAAAAAAGTTGGAAAGTCATAAGCTACGAAATGGACTGAGTTTAGCTAGGAGAGTTCCAGAAACCAAAATGTAGGGCTTTCTTTGACTCTAAAACATGGTACCTTAATAGTAACCATCTTGTGGCATATACAACGTCACTCCTGGCTTTACTTAATTTTCCATAGTTTGAATTTTCTTCTACTGTAACCTTTTCACTTTATTTTTGTGGTGTATGCACTGTTGGAGGCTATTTTTTAGTTCTTTATCAGACAGAGTGAAATTTCAATCCTAGAATGACTTACTATCCATATAATGTCAGCCACTGCCTTGACCTCTCTGACTGTTTTCTCATCTGTGAAATGGCATGACAACAATGCCCACTGCCTAGCATTGTTGTAGAGTGCCCAGGATGTAGGGAGTGCTCAGTACATACCATCAGGAGTAATAAAGTACCTTGTACATCACCTAACCTGAGGTCTCAGCATCAGGTGAGGTCACAGCAACATCTCATCTTCAATGGCATTCTCCCCCATGATTTCAACTTCCACACTTCACGTTAATTTTTATCTTCTTTTCTTGCCTTTCCTTCTCACCTTCAGTCAATTATTAGATTGTCTGCATTTACTTATACCACCAGTATGCCCAAATTTGGGCCTATTGCATTTATTCATCTGTGTTCACTAAGTTTCCTGATGTGCAGATAATGTATCAGGTGCTCTGGACGTGAGAAGAACAAGCCTTTGTTCCTGCTCTCTAAGGGGAGGCAGTCAAGAAAACCTGTGATGAAAATGCAGTGTGAAAATGATCTAATGAAAATATAGAGAGAGCATCAGTAGGCTGTAGGGAAGAGAAGAGACATCCAAATCACAGTGGCCAGGGTGGGTCCATAAGTCTTCCTAGAAGGGATGATTCTGGGACTTAATTTAGAGGCATAAGGAAGCTTTAGTTAGACCGAAAAACAGGGGAATTGCTTTTATTTTTCAGGGCCAAGTAGTTTACTTCTTAAGACAGATCATTCCACTTTTGAAATGCTCAAGTCAATAGAAATTTCTTCCTATGACAAGCCCCAAATCCACTTTTTTTGCAACCTGTGTCTGCAGGTCATATATGACCCTGCATTTTGCACCAGTACTAGCATGTGCTAGTCATGGGCACATCTGCGGGGTTTCCTGCATTCCTCACAGCTGGGGCTCTGCTCTCTCCTGACAGTGGATCTTACACTCCTTGGTTGGCTCAACTTGGTTAAAGTCTCACTTAATTGTGACCCTCAGGACTGGAAACAATACATGCATATGCTTGACTGGTGAGAAATGCCTGGCTACCAGGATCAGATCTTGTTCTGGCTCCCATCTCTCTCTCTGGCCATCTAACATGAAATTATGTGGACTTTTTTATAAATAGAGAACTTATTGCCATTGTACATTCTCCTGCCATTTCATCCAGACTGTGTGGTTGATTAGCTATTATAATAAATGAGATATCCTATAAATTATCTATCCCAAGATTCTAGATTACTAAACCAGATGAGACACAGCAACATCTTGCTTGTTAGATTTTCATTATTTTCCCATGTTTTTCCACTGGCTTTTCTTTTCTTTTCTTTTTTTTTTGCCTTTGGCCTCATTTTTTCTGCTTGCCAGGAGCTTGGTGAGGAGTGAAAGAGCTAACCAAGACATGTGCTGGTCCTCCTGACTTGTACCTTCCACAATGAGATACAAATCTTTTATGTCTTTATGAAAATTGATGATTAAGATTGTGACTGTTTCTTTGGCTGTGCAGGAGCTTTTTAATTTAATCAGGTCCCATTCGTTTATTTTTGTTGTTGCTGTGATTGCCTTAGGGGTCTTCTTCATAAATTCTTTGCCTAAGCCAATGTCTGTAAGAGTCTTTCCTACATTTTCTTCTAGAATTCTAATTGTTTCCCACCTAAGGTTTAAGTCTGTTATCCACCGTGATTTGATTTTTGTGAGAGGTAAAAGCTGTGGGTCCTGTTTCAGTCTTCTACATGTGGCTATCCAATTTTCCCAGCACCATTTATTGAATAGGGATTCTTGTCCCAGAGTATGTTTTTGTCTGCTTTGTCAAAGATTAGATGGCTATAAGAGGATGGTTTTATATTTGGATTTTCTGTTCTATTCCACTGGTCTGTGTCCCTGCACTTGTGCCAATACCAGGCAGTTTTAAGAACCACAGCCTTGTAGTATAGTTTGAAGTCTGGCAAATTAATACCTCCCATTTTGTTTTTATTGCTTAAAATTGCTTTTGCTATATGGGGTCTTCTCTGATTCCATACAAAGAGTATAATTATTTTTTCTATATCTGTGAAAAATGATGTTGGTAATTTAATAGGGATTGCATTGAATCTGTAGATCACTTTGGGTAGTATAGACGTTTTAACAATGTTGATTCTTCCGATCCATGAGCATGGTATGGTTTTCCACCTATTTACATGTTCTGCAGTTTCCTTCCTCAGTGTTTCATAGTTCTCCCTATAGAGGTCTGCACAGCCAAAGAAACAGCCACAAGAATAAACAGACAACCTACAGAATGGGAAAAAATTTTCACATACTACACATCAGATAAAGGACTGATAACAAGAATCTATTTAGAACTCAGGAAAATCAGCAAGAAAAAATCAAACAACCCTATCAAAAAGTGGGCAAACGATATGAATAGAAATTTTTCAAAAGAAGATATAAGAATGGCTAACAAACATATGAAAAAATGCTCAACATCCCTAATCATCAGGGAAATGCAAATCAAAACCACAATGAGATATCACTTAACTCCAGTGAGAATGGCCTTTATCAAAAAGTCCCAAAACAACACATGTTGGCATGGATGCAGAGAGACAGGAACACTCATACACTGCTGGCGGGACTGCAAACTAGTGCAACCCCCGTGGAAACATTATGGAGATACCTTAAACCGATTCAAGTAGACCTACCATTCGATCCAGCAATCCCATTATTGGGCATCTACCCAAAGGAACAAAAGTCATTCTATGACAAAGACACCTGTACCTGAATGTTTATAGCAGCACAATTCACAATTGCAAAGATGTGAAAACAACCCAAATGCCCATCCATTCACAAATGGATTAGTAAATTGTGGTATATGTATACCATGGAGTATTACTCAGCTATAAGAAATAACGGTGATACGACATCTCTTTGGTTCTCCTGGAGAGAGTTGGAACCCATTATATTAAGTGAAGTATCCCAAGAATGGAAAAACAAGCATCACATGTACTAACCAGAAAATTGGTTTCCCTGATCATCACCTAAATGCACATTTGGGAATGATACCAATTGGATATCAGACTGAGGCGGGGGGTGGGGGGGGTAGGGGGAGGGGATGGGTGTATGCCTACATGATGAGGGCGTTGTGCACCGTCTGGGGAATGGTCATGCTTGAAGGTGCTGAGTTGGGGAGGTGGGGGTGGTGGGAGGGGATGGAGGTATAACTACATGGTGAGTGCCAGGCGCACTGTTTGGGGAATGGACACACTTGAAGCTCTGACTCGGGGATGGGTGGGACATGGGCAATATATATAATCTGAACTTTTGTACCCCCATAATAAGCTGAAATAAAAAAAGAAAAAAAATTATGCTCTTTCAACAATATTATTGTAGTTTTGACACAAGGATGCCAACTAACATGCTAGTGCAATAATATAGACGTGACAGGAAAAGTAGATGGACTATCGCGGTGGAGTCAGAAAGAAAGAGAATAGGAGAAGAATGATGGTTTACCATGTGAGATTTCTGAGAATGTTTCAGCATCTAAGGCTCAAGACACTACGATGACTTCCCAGAAATCTATAATAAAATTTTATTTTAAAAGAAAAGATTGTGGATAGGACTGGGAAGGAAAATGTCATCGGGTGGTCACTGGGGACTGTCTTTCAGAGTCTCACTCTCTTTGCTAACATTTTCAGGGGTGTTATGATCCCTCTACCAGATTTGTACTCCTTCAGTTCCTCCCCCATTTGGCTCAGTACTTTCTGTCTTACACAAGATGACGTCATGAGAGACTTGGTCACATGCCTCACCAAAATCTGGCTCTGCTATACCGATGAAAGACTCCATTTTTTCTATCACAAAACAGAAGTGATGCTGGTTCCACCCACTTTTCGTGAAACCATGTTGGTTCCTGGTGATCATTACAACCTAAGTGTGTTAGGTTAAAACCAATCATCCATTTAATAATCAGTCATCCATTTACTAATCAATCGTCCATTTAATAATGGTCCATTTAACAATCATCCATTTAATAATCTGCATGACACTTTTGCCAGGATTGACTCCCACCTCATTTGATTTAGTTGCCAGAATCATCTTTTACCATTTTAGACAATTGATATTGCTGATTTCTAGAGTTTGTTTGCATTTTCCTGTTTCATTTGATTAAAAACAAACAAAACTGAACTCAACTGAGATTTTCTTGTAGAAAAAAACCTCAAATCAGTTCCTGTATTTTGAAACTTACCATATTTTTCAGGAATCACCCTCCATACTATTAACCAATAAAGGAACATGATATTCTAACAGATCCTTGTTCGTGATCTTATTTTCTTGGGCATTGTTACTTCTCTTGTTCTTTGCTTCATTCCTTGTTACATTTCCTGATGTCTCTACTTTGAACTCCAAGGGTTTATTCTACCATTGGGTCCTTGACTTAAACCTTTACCCCACTAACCATAGAGTCTCTCCAGGATGTTATAAGCTCTCTGCCTAACACACTTCCACAGGCCAGGGAACCCTCGTGTTTGGATTTTGCCATGGAAAATAACCTCCTATCACTATCCGATCTGACATAATCCTAATTTTATGGGCATATGTGTACAAATATTTGACTGTAAATTAAAGACTAGGATAGAATATTAGGGAAGTAATTTGTAAAGTAAAGCCTTGTAATGATAGGAAAATACTTGTTTTAGTATAAAAGTTAAATAAGAATGTGCTAGCCAATTTAAGGTAAATCCATTTGGGGTAAGTAAATAGCTATACAATCTGAGACTTTGAACTCCTAATATACTTATTATGAATTAGTTAACATATGTGTTTGTTGAGTAGACAAATCATCTAGGTTTCATTTATTTGACATATATTTATGCACATACACAATACACAAACACATATTTGTGTGTACATTTGTATAGACATGTATGTATAAACAGATTCCACATTCTTAAAATCCTTTTAGGGAGCATGCTTAAAATAATTCTTTTTTCTTCTTCCAAAATTCACTAGAACGTTAAACCACACAAAAAGAATTTGATTATTTTATGAGAGTATGGAATTTAAAGAGAATTGAGTAAATAAGATCACCATACATCCAGCTGTTCAATTGATTTCATGTTCATCTCAGAATATAATTGAATTTGAAGCTCCAGCAGAAGTGAATTGAAACTAACAGTAACGGAGCACGTTACTTTTATTCCTAATACCATGATTGAAATGAACTCTGTATCAAGATAGGAACACAGTAATACCAGTTATTTACACAGCACCTTTCTCTAGAGACCTCAATTCACTTTACACATAGTGTGCGTGATCCTACTCCTGACAAAAAAGTACTTGCTTCATTGGAGGATGTGCCATGTCAGATGTGAAGTCCTCTGGATGACTTGAGCAGCTTGGGAAAACCTGTACTATTTTAGAAAATTGATGTGTTAATGTCGGCTGCAGCCACTCCCACTGTCCTTTGTCAGTGGTGCCGTCAGAGTAGAAGAGAGTGTGCTACTTTTACAGGTGCGTCCTTGAAATCTCAAAGGAGAGCACTTTCCTCCTGTCTGAGATCCAGTGTTTCTTCCTACAGGAAACTTGGGAAGGTTATCATGGGTTTATATTGCAAATTTCTTTGAACTTGTACGCTGCCTTCTGATAAGAAGTGCCATGTTGTGAGCAAGAATAGAACAGGACACTCAGCCTGCTCCCTTTATATGTTTTTGTTCAGGGATTTCCACAGATCTCTTCCTCTGCCTTTACTACACCCCAATCCCTTTGCATCTTTATAAGTCAAGTAATATTAATATATTCCTCTCATTTCAAGAGGAAGTCTCCTTCAGTAAAGGGATCTCATGGTGCATTTATACAATAAATACAAAATTATATAATAGTGTGTTAGCTTATATGGTGTTATACATTTCCTGTATAATGTATAATACTGTTGTATATGTAATATTATATATGATTGTATATTGTATTATATATTATACGTAACATACATATATAATATATATTATCCTTAGCTTTTGTTCCATCAAGTCTCCTATTTAAATAATTAAACCATAACAGTGTTAGATGTCTTCCCACTCTTAGTTCTTTTTACCATAGTTCAGCACAGTAGGTGCTGTTGTGCATGTGTGATGTCAAGGCTGTGGTCTACCTGCTGGAGATTTACAGGTGAATAAAACGTATTCCTGCCCTCAAGAAACTTCCAGGATCTTGTGAAAGAGAGAGAGAGATACAGAGACTCCTTAGAAGATGCACAAGATTATGAGATACAATATTTAATTGAAAAATAAAAATTGACTGGAAAGTTAATTGTTAAGATTATATCCCATGATTTCTGATTCCATAAATTAAATCAACATACAGGTAGCCAACAATCTCTGTGTTCCAGGCAGTAGGGTTGCATTTGTGCATGAACACCTTCATGAAGGACCTTAGAGGGAAGACAGACACCCTATCTGCTCAGCCTCATTATTATCCTGCTGTTTTGACACTTCCAGACCCCTTCATCGTATGACTCTTTGGGACAGTACCTGAATCTCAGGTTCCATGGGATCCTGCCCAAACCTCTTCACTACTCTAACAGTCACCAAGATTATTGGTTTGGTATCAGTGCCTACTACTGTAAGATCCAACTCTTGTAGTGTACTGTTCTGAGTCTACAACCCCTAGCACAGTGCCTGAACATACTGTGTTGTCAATGAATGTATGCTGACTTGAGCAAAACAGCAGCCCTTTGTGTTTGAAAAAGAACAACTTAGCTTAGTCAGTAGAGACATTTTGCCATGAAGCCCTCCTTTTGCAATCCTGTCTGCCTTGTTGCCTTTAAGAAGGAGATTGTTTACCTTTATAACTAATAGTGGCTTAGCCCAGCTGTTGCCAAATGGGAGGCCTAGCTCTTCCACATTGGACAAGTAGAGTCTACATGGCACTATATCTCTTTATGGGAGGGCCTTTCCCAACTCAAGCAGAAATAAAAACAATGGAACTTATAGATTTCTTTTTCTTCCTCCACCATTTGCATTCCACCTCCAGGCTCCATGGCGAAGCACCTGCGGAGTCCAGGAGGAACAAAGGCACTATCACCTGCACGCAGCACCAGGTGAAAAGGAGCACAGTGTATTTATTCATTGGAAATGCTGTTTGAGCTGTCTCTGAGAACTAAATAACGGGACTAAATTTTACGTGAATAAGAAGAAACGCTTTCTTAGCCACCAGATCACGGTGACCTCTACATTAGCCGTATTACAGGTCATTATCTTCCTACTGTTTTAGCGGCTGAGAGTATAATTAGCTCATGCATTTTGTACAACATCAAGAGAGGGCTGAGCTGCGCCCTTGAGCTCTGGGAATCCACTTTGTTTCCTTCCTTCTGATGGACCAAAACTTCAATCCTGATGGGGGCTTAAGAACTTCAAAGAAAAAAAAATCAGAACACCACTTTCTTATTTTCTCCGTTCATTGTTCAGGTGGAACAGGACATGCTGAATCTTGCTTCATGGCTCACCGTTAAGAATACCGAAGCTCTTAAGTTTGCTAATTCGTTAAAATAAATGCTACCTGATGAAATACCTACTTTACTTCACATATCAACCAGGATTTAACATGCTTGCTTTTGGCCTTGCCATGCTGGGGGGAAAGTGAGGTTGAGATACGAGCTCTGCCCTCAGGGAGTCTCAGGGATGAGGCATCCTCCTCATTCCCTGTCCTGCTCCAGTGACTCAGCTGAGCTTTGATGGGTGGGGTTCATATCCCTGCGACAGAAAAGGGACTGAGGGCTGCGTCCTCGAGTCAGTGCAGCCTCTACTGCCCAGCAGCGGATGTAAAGAGTAACGTATTCTGCTTACTGCCGACGGAGACATTTACCTTTCATTTATGTCAGATCTTGGATCACCTTCATTCTTAGGTGAACATGCTAAGTGTCCTGAGACACAGTGGACAGAATTGGGGCCACCATCCACCAGGAGGCTGTTCAGTGCATCTTACTCTCCCTGGCATACTTGCAGCAGAGAGTTCAGGAAGGCGGTGCTACTTAACATGAGTTTTTCTGCAAAGTCACGGCAGATGACTCGCAGAGACATAGCACCACCAAGCCTGAGCCTCTGGCTGGCTCCAAGTTGTAACTGGGGGATGCTTGGCTTTCTGTGCTCAGGTGAGAGCATCAGCACACTCTGCTTTCCTGCTTCCAAAACTTTCTCTCTATTGCCCTCTTCTGTTCTTTTTCTTCTTTAAATAGTACCTTTACAGACATTTTGGAGGGAGGATTAGAGCCAGTTTCATATGTTCAAGCCACCAGAAGAATAAAACCACCAGAGACTTGTCCTGTGTGTGTGTGAGAAAGAGAGACAGAGACAGAGATGAGGGAGAAAGAAAAAAAGAGAGGGGAGAGGGAGAGTGAGACAGAGACAGAGAGAGACAGAAATGAGGGAAGAGACAGAGAGAGATGGGAAGAGACAGGCACAAAGAGTGAGAGAAGAGAGAGAGATACAAAGAAAGAGAGAGAGATTGACATAGGGGGATAAAGAGACAGAGACAAAGACAAGGGGAGAGACAGGTAGGCAGAGGCAGAGACGGAATGGAGGGGAGAGAAAAAGAATGTGTGAGCGTATGTGTTTGAAAAGTCACTCAAGTCTGGTTCTGCTTGTGAAATTAAGTGGATTGAGTCAATTCTGCACTCTGAGGACTGCACTTCCTGCGTAAGACATGTCACAGGTGGTTGTCTTGATGAGGACGGACAGAACAGCTGAGTGTGGGGTGAACTGACTAGATCTGCCGCTCCTGTGAGCATGCGTGGCCCCAGCTCTGGCTCCCCATCCCCACTGCCCCAGCCCTCCTCGTGAGGAATGTTGTCCCCTTTACACATGCCCATCAGCACGGGTGCGGTCACCCAGAGGGCCGTCCTGCACAGAGAACACACTCAATGTCTCAGCTTCATGTGGCCGTGGCCCTGCCAGGGTACTTTCAGGCCCCAGCTTGTATTTTATCCCCAATTTTTGGCTTTTATTTTTTATGTTTTTTATTTTTTTTCGGTTTTAGCAGTTTCAGTCAGGTCTGAGAGAACACTCAAATCAAGTGACTTTGCTGCCTTAAATGTCATTAATTAACTCAATTATTTATTAAATGTCTACTTCACGCCAGCAAGTGCTGGACATAGCAGGCCATGTGGGAGGCTCACCTGGAGGAGGTCCTGGGGTGAGCTGTGTGTGGCTGACCCTGCCCAGCCAAGTGGCTGCAGGCCTGCATGTCCCACCCTGGGCAGGAGGAGGAGGAGGTGGCTGTTTCTCCCTGGGCCGGGGCAGGAGGCCTCAGAGCTTCCTGTGCCCCAGAGTGCAACTTGAGAGAGAACCTGAGACTCAGTTGGCAGGGGGTTGGGGGGGCGCGGAGGGAAGTAAAACAAAAGAGACCTTAAAAAAAGATCCAATTGGGGAAGAGTGCTGAATTCAACAGACTGTGGTTTGAGGGTTATCTTAAGATTCAGAATTTATGGGCTAATTATAGAAGGTGATTGAGGGTTGGCTGCAATAACTAAGGAAACCAGCTGGCCTATTAGTTTTCTGGGTACGCAGGGCTTAAGCATACAGTAGGCATCACATAGATGTGTATGAATGAATGAAGGAATGAATAAATGAATGAAAAAGGGAAATTCTAGTTTGTTTAATTCTGGCTTTTCTTTGGATTCCTTTGGTCGTTTTGAAAGTTGAATGCCTACTCCTCAGTGCTGACAGAGATCAACAATTCATTTTATAAAGGCTTCTACCAAGTAAGACTTTTAATTACTGACAATCCGGCCTGGCTCCGAGTTGGCGATGTAGCTGGAGAAAGGCTTTCGAGCTCTGTTATTAACTCCTCGGGGCACCTGCTTGTTAACCTTCCTGAATATTTTAGCAGTTCTGGTGCTGCGGATTATGAGGGCCTTGCTGGAGAGCCACGTTCTAATTTTAATCAGGCTCAGGGATTTTCTGTCAGACTCCAGCTGGACTGCCTTTGCAGATTTCTGTCGCCGTGCCCTGGGAGAACATGAAATGGCACCTCAGGGCACTGCCAAGAGTCTTCATCTTCCTCCAGTCTCTGCTGTTTGTCACCATTGCAGCACAATGTCCCATTGCCAGGCCCATGGCACTTAGATGGCTTCTGTAGCTCCATCGAGGGGCATTTGCAGTCCATGTCTTGTCTGGAATCTGGCAGAGGTTCAGCGTGGATTGCTTTGGTTTGAATGAAAAGTGCAGGAGGCTAAAGACAAGCTGATTAAATCATGGTGGTTATATCGAGCCTTTTTCTACTTGCTTTGATTCAGCATGTTTCCCCGATGATATGGGGACCCCTTCAAGGGGTGTCTATTTCCTCTTTCCTTTCACCCCATTCTCCTCCACCAGCTCTCGGAACACAGAGAATCCACAGCATATTGGCTAATCCACAACTGTTAATGTTTTAGATGAGTTGGAAAATTTTAGAGATCAGATTATGGTCTGCGACTGTGATACCCTCTTACCTCTGTAGGATACTTAGACACACATGTTAAAAACCAAGGTAGAATTCTAAATTTTTTTAAATCTTTACTTGGTCTCTTGAAAAAGGCCACAATTCATAAATAAAAACAAAACTTTAAAAATCTTTTCCTGTCTGTTCCCCAATCCCACTCAGCACAGCCTAGTAGATGCCTTTAGTGCCTGTCTCCCTGTTTTAAAACCCCCTATACCTTCTCAGACTCAGCCCGAAGTGGCCTTGGGTTTCTTGGTTTTTCCTTTGATTTTCCTTGAGAGATGTTTTGCCTTTCTATGTCATTCCAGCAAGCCAGATTTTAAAAGACTGGAGGAAGGAGCTGCATGAAACAGACGGCTTCTTACTTGCTGTGTGTAGCATTTTGGAAGTTGAAGTGGGACAAGGGACAAGTTGGAGGAAGCAGGAGGGAGGAAGCTGTGAAAACTTATTTTAATATATTTTTTCCTGTCACAGTTATTTTCTTGCGTTAACTTCCCTTCTAGTAAAGTGATTCGTACTCGTAAATATTCAGTGAATGAACAGAGAGATGTGATGTTTTATAAATGAACTTCTCTTTGAAGTGATTGAACTCAATATGAAATCAGAAGTTGTTTTGGATACTGTACCATTTCAGATTCCACAAAATACAAACATTACCAGGGGATTCTTTTCCTCCTCCTTCTCATCCTCCTACTTCCTCCTCCTGCTTCCCCTCTTCCTCCTTCTCCTTGTCCTCCACCTCCTCCTCCTCCCAGCTTCAAAAGAAACATCTTTGGGTGGAATCTAGTCATGAAGAATTAAAATCTAAATGGAAAAAAATAGGCAAACATTATAAACTATTAAAAAGAGCTCTTTAAAAGGAAGACCTATTTTAAATTTCTCCCTTCCTGTCATCAGTGTCAGAACAGGTTAACATTTTCATTGAGAATCAACAAATATTTATTGAACACCTACTATATACCAGGTGCTGGGTGGTTCTCTAGGTGTGAAGTAATCCACAACACAGACAGATTTAAAGTGTCTATATGAGGGATATAAAAATGACCACACAAACACGTATACATATATATATTGCGGTGAATACTATGAAGAGAAAACACGTAATAATATGGAGAGCAAAAAACTGAAATGTAAAGGAAGGCATCTCTGAGGAAGAGATGCTGCTGGATGAAGGAGAGTCAAGCAGCAAGGAGCAGGAGCTCCAGGCAAGATGGTGGCTCTGACATGTGGCTGGAGCCTCACACCTGTGCAGGTGAGGTGAGGAGAGGGGCTAACAATGGGGTAGGAGGGACAGGCAGATCAAGTAGGGTCTTGTACAACTCTGTGTCTGCCTTATTTGGGCGTGGTGTGAAAGTTGGCTGTCTGTGATTGGCTGAAGCTTTGCTGTAGGTGATTGGCTGAAACTCCACTGTTTGTTACACTCCTAAGTTGGGTTGTGGTTTGTTGGTAGGATCTCAAAGTATGGAGACAGCCTCAGGCCAGTGGCTTCCTGCTTACTTAATTTAATGATCTTAAGGGCTGTGGAAAGCTACAGGATATAGTCACCTTGTGTGACAGCCTTTGGGGTGGGTGCATAGCTCATAGCTCATAGTTGGGCCACCTGGGTTCTGTCCTTAGCTCTGTCCCAGACTGTCAGTGGCTCTAGAGGACCCACGAGTACTTTGGACAGGCCTCTTCCCCTTATATTTCTTTTTACTCTTTTATAAACTGGAGACAATGACAACTGCCTGGTATTAATAGTACAAGCAGTAATTATAAAATAATGGGAGATTTTCACATATGGAACCAGGCTATACTTTATACTTATCTGTTTTGTACCATGGTGCAAGGAGGTTAATGCAGCTGTAGAATAATTTGACAATGAAAATATTGGTAGGGTCTGCACAGTGATTCTGATGAGATGTCGCACTTGTTGAGAAAAACACTATCATTTTGCTTAATAGGCAATTGATTGCAATGTTTTCTCACTTTGGGTAACAGTTGGGTTCACAGCATTTTATTTGTGGGTGGTGTTCCCTGAAAGGAAAAGGCAAATCTAATTTAATTTATTTTTTGCTTCTAATGTCAGTTCACTTAACATACCTATACTGAGAGTGAATAAGTTCAGAGCAGATAGAAATGCTTTCATTTGTGCAGTTTTGGGCTGAAAATTGCTTGCTATTTTGAAATTCTGCTCCCAGACTTTTTGAGGTGCTTTGGGATATTATTATTGAGATAATAAAGTACATGTCCTTTGAAAAGAAAAAGAAGCAAGCTGTGATTTTCCTGTTGTTATGGCTTCAGGCAACCCTTCAAAAGCTACCCTTTACCAAGGCCCACCTCAAGATACCTTCAGAAACTGCATTTACATCTTGTTTGAAACCTTGAATGTTGTGTATAGATCAATACTTCTGAAGAACTAATGGATGGCTGCTGAGTTGCATGGTGGTGTCCAAGGGTGACACAGTCATTAATAGTAAGGTCACTGAGGAGGAAATAGAGCCCTTGGCACTGTGCCCAGTGCCTGTCCTACAGGTGGACCCGGTTTCCCCTTACACCTCCACTGTGAGAAGACAAAGAAACTTTTGTGATTCTCCATAACAGTTATTGATGACAATAATTGAAGGCATTAATACTGATTAGTGCTAGCTGAAGTCAATGACTTTATTATGTGCATACTCTCCAAGGGAAATTTCATTGAAAAATTTATTTCTTGAGCATTTCCAAGTAGAGACAATCTGCTTGTCATATGTAATTAAAGAAAATGTCTCTTCATAAATATTGCACTTGTGAACAGTCTGTTAAAGAAATTCTGTACTGAAATTTTATTAAGAATTACTTTGTCACAAATCTAATTAATTAAAATCAGTTTGGTAGTAGTTTGGATTGTTATTTTTTCTCTAGGCATAGGGGCACAGTGCCTGGTGGGGAGAGCACTAATTGGGTGTTATAAAGTCCAGGCTCTAGTTCCTGCTTAGCCATAAACTTGAAATTTGACTAAAGAAAGCAACATGACATCTCTAGGCTTTCTTTTCACAGTCGTGAAATAAAAAGATTGAACTCGATGGTCTCAAAGCCCCCTTGAACTCTGAAAGTCTCTAATTTTCATTCGTGTTTAATCCTGAACTGTCTTCCGTCTTTTGTATTCTGTCAGGCACTCTCTCCTACCATGTTTTCTCTCCAGAGTACTCTTTTCCATTTTCCCATTTTTGTTTTATTTACAAAAGTTAATTCTAGATTTTTGATCTCATGATACAAAACTTAATTCAATTAATTAATTAAAATTATTTTAATTTAATTGAGTCTTGTTACACAAACCTTTGTTATTAAGCTCTGCACATGGAAGGTAATGTCCTAGTCTTTTTTACTCTCTCATGCCATTGTTCCATTCTTCCTTGGGTTTATTCCATTTATTGCTTTCTTTCCCTCCAATCTTTCTTTCATCTTATCTTGATACTCAAGTATACTTTTAATCCTATTTCTTGATTACCAGTTTTATTGTTGAGACTAGGCTACACTGTAAGGCAATAAAAATAAACCCTGAAATTTAAGTGCTTCAGCTCAATAAAATTTTATTTCTAGTTCATGTCCAGGTCCAGTACAGATCGGATCACTCTCCTGGGAGGCTCTCCTCCAGGCAGTGACTCAGGGATCCAAGCTCCTTGGTCTTGTGATGTCACCCTTCTCAACACAGGCCTTGGACACACAAAGGACTGCCTGGAGGGCTTAGGCCAGGCTTGGAAATGATGGTGTATATCACATCCACCTCCTTTCTATTAGCCCAAATCCAGGTATATGACCCCAATCTAACCACAGGGAAGACCTACAAATTCTTCTTCATGAATGGCCAGGTTAATATCTAGTCAATTTCAAATCATGTTAAAGTCTAAATATTCAGAAAGGAGAGAATTTTAACATTGGGGCAATTGAGAAATTGATGAAGTGAGGGAGAGGAAGAAATAAATGGGATTTTGTATTCATAGTTAGAAAGTAAAAAATAAGCTTTGCTAATTTGTGAATATAAAATCAATAATTATGATAATGACAATGACACATGAGCTATTAATAATATATATTGAATGTTTCCTTAATTGAAGGCACTATACTAATGTACTTTCCATGCATTGGTTTTTATAATTCTCATAATAACCTTAGAAATATTATTGCTGTTCCATTTATAGATGAAGAAGCTGAGGCTTAGAGATGAAGCCCATGGTCTTTCAGGGTGTAAATGAGAGCCTGAGTTTTCACAGCCAGATTCCAAAGCCCATTCTTACTAACATCATCCTCAGTTGTCTCCTCCAAGATAATAATGTTTTACCTCATTTACTTTAATCCTCACCACAGACTTACAACACAGGGGCCTTTACTGAAGTTTGGAGAGGTTTAGTAACTTGCTCCAAAACCCCAGTTCCTAAAAATAACAAGGGTATGTAATCTAAAGCAAATAAATCTAATTGAGTTAATTGAAGTTTTACAGCATGACCTTCAAACCTAGAATGTCCTGCGAGGCTTTTAGGGTTTCCAGCTGAATGGCCCCCAAGTCTTTCTTGCCATCAGCTTCTCATGCAGTGTCTATCATTGCTGTTTGGTACTGGCAGAGGATACCAGGTGATGTCAGAAAAGAATTATTGGTCCTAATTTGAATCTCACTTGACTATTTTGATGGTTCCTGCTGCTTCAAAATAACACTATACTGTGCTTCCTGCCCTGTTGTGATGTTTTTATGCAAATGATTCTCGAGTTTTAAATTTCATTGAAGTGTACCACAAGTCATCTCTTATTTTGCAATGTTCTATATCTTTTGATACATCACAGAACTGGGTAAAGATTTCTTAAAAGACCAGAACATAAAATATTGCATTGCTTATTTGAGAGCAATTTATTTTGAAGGCTTTGCTATATTCATGGGGAGAAAAAAAGCAACTATGATAAAACCATAAAGCAAAATATTCTGAAAAGTGACATTGGGCTATTCAAGTTGCTTTCATATGTTGCCTGAGAAACTGGGTAACTTCAAACATCCAATTAGACGACATAACCTCTAAATTGCATTCTTAATATTTAGCACATTTTTCCTTTAGTGACAATGGACTAATTTGATATCAATAATTCTGCAGTTTATAACAAGTTTTTCTTTCTTTCTTTTTTTAACCCACATTCCACACCCACAGGAAGCACAGTTGTAGTTGAGAGTGTGGGCTGAACCCAGACTGTCTGCCATTTGACTCACTGTTGAGTGATCTTGTGCAGCTCACTTAACCCTCTGTGCTGTGGTTTCTGTAAATGGGGGTAATAATAGTACCTAGCTCATACATTAGTTATGTAATTAAGCAAGCAATATTTGTAAACTACTTAGATCCATTCCTGGCACAATAAAATATTATATAAGTATTTTATTTAAAAAAAAAACAACTCTGTATTTTATGCCAAAAGTCTGCAGCACACCCTTGCATAGAACCAATATCATTTACATTCCACATGGAAGTAGTTTTTTGTTTTTTTTTCCGACTTGTCCATCCAATAAGACTAGAGGTAGAATGGCCGGGGCAATTAGTGACTAGTACCTACCTGGTTACTGGGAATAGGATGCACTGTTGCTTTTTCTGCCCCCCAAGAGAAGACCCTGAAGAATTAAGTGATGGCAAATCAAATATAACACATCACTCATTCTGGAATCTTCTTATATAGCAAGCTCATATTCTAGATTAGATGACAGAAATGCATGTAAATGACTATGTGGGAACTGGACATTAGAGAGGACGTGAAGATGCTCTGGGAGAAGAGAGGATGGTGTGGTTCATTCTGCACAGTGTCCATCAGGAGGGATTATGAGAAGGTGGTGGAAAAAGGGCCTCTGCAAAGGAACACCCCAAAACAATGCCCCTAAATGCATTACAATTTTGTTTTCTTCCTTGATTCTTCTTTTTAGAATCTACATTCTCTTTTCCACCTCAGGCCCTTCTTATCTTAAAGCCAACCAATTATTATGATCTCCTTGCTGATTTTCCTGTGTATTATTTCATGTGTATCTACTTTATTCTTTTTTGTTCACTCTATTGGGAAAAGAGACCTGCTGTCTTAGAAGACTCTGCTCTCCTGAACAGCTGTAACATGAACCATAGTGAGGCCAGAGATATAGTTTTGTGCAAAAAGGTTTGGATTGAAGAAATGTAGTATGAAAGGAACATTCCTTGGAAGAGATGGCAGCAGGTGGACATGGTAGGATGGGAAGGGTCAGAGAGGGAATGGCCAGGTGGCAGAATACACTGGGAGTGAGTAGGAGTGAAGGTGAGTGAAAAGTGGTCTTTGAGAGAAGTTTTGGGGGCCTTTGGAGGAGAGAAGGCCTCTGTTCTAGGATTCTCAGTGGCTATCATCTTTCTGATAATGACCAGCTAAGTCGACTTTGTTCATCACTGAGGTGACCAAGTGACCAACCCCAGTGTCCTGCTGGAATCAGGAAACCTCTCTTCTTTTCTTGTCTGCAACCATCACTGCGCTGTGGCTTCCTTGTCTGGACAGAGGCTGGTGGGTTGCACGGGGAGGCAGAGGGACTTGAATTCCTTCCGGATGGGCTAGGGAGCCCACCGGCCCCTGTGAGTGTCTTCTCATGGCTGCTCTGCCAGGTTTGAAGGAAGCCAAGGATGCGGTTTCCAACTGCAGTCCGTGTTAAAGATTGAGCATGTGCAGAACAAATGCTGTCTATACTTTTTTGCAGAGGATCCCTGGAAGGGGCTGAGCACTCGGCAACAATGACAGGACTCATGTTTCCCATCTGTCTTTCTCCTGGTCACCCACCAACGTCGTGGGAAAGCAGAAGGTGGGGTGGCAAGTCATTTTGTCTCCACAGGAGCAACTCTGAATGACTTCTGAGGCTGTGATTCTTCATTGTTGCCCTATGAGCTGAATTTAAGGTGTATCCTCATGACTACTCTCTGCTCCCCAATTTCAGCCTCCCAATCAATAGAAACCAAAGGCCCAGTTACCTGCATAGAAGGGCAATTCAGTATATTTTCCCCAGATTACACTGAATTATAATAGTAAGGAGAGAAACAGAAGACATCTGTTAACATTTTGTCAGGGCCCATCTTCTTAAATTTGCACATATTTCAGGCAAGTAAAGGGAGCTGTTCTTTTTCATGGATGTGGTAGGAGCCCATTAAGGTTGTATCATGTTTTCAGATTTTAAAACAATTTAAAATATTTCATAGCTTCTTACTAAGTATTTTTAGATGAGATATTATTACTATTTTATATATGGGAAACACAAAACAGATGACTTAGGTCACAGAGAGCTGGTTGTTTTATCTATTAAACTACCTTGGCCATGGGATAATTTTGCATTTTAATCAAATAGTTTCCAGGAATAGAATATTTTCAGAATGAAAAATTTATCTATTGTCAAATTATACCATTCAATAATTTTAATAGAATGGGAATTCCAGGAAAGTATAGTTAACCCTTATTTTTAATATTATGGAAAAAAGAGAAAAAAGGAGATGACACTCAGATAAATGCTCTTTACATATTTGAGTTTATAACCCATATCTTCTCATGTCTCATAATATTCCTCTGAAAAATATAATTTAATTTTTAAATTTTTTGACTTAAGAATTGAGGCTGTGAACATTGGCATCCTATTTGAGTTTGGGATGAGTCTAGGGTTAGTTCTGTGGTTATGATCCTTGGAGGCTGATCTGCGTTCAGTTGGGCATTGATCATTGAGTGCCTACAAATTACATAATTCCCGGTACACGTGAGCATGAGAAACACATGGAAGGAGGTGTCACAAAGGGGGAGGAGAAAAGAAACAAGTCTGAAGACAGGGTACAAGTCAGCTCGAGGTAAAGCGGGTTAGGGTGCTGTGGGGAACCAGGCAAGAGGGTCAGGGACCCCTCTCACTAAGTGCTGGCTTCAAGGGTCATTGTCCAACTTAAGGTCATGGAGCCAGGCTGGACATCTGATGTTTCTTCCAGTAATATGATGAGTGTGCCTATGACCGCTCTCACCGTGAAACCATGTGTGTGCAATGTCTAGCTCAGTATTTCCCAACCCTTAGCATGTTTATGAATCACACGTGCAAACAGGGTCTGTAAGGACAGTGTTCAGGGGTAGGGAGGGGCAGCATTTCTCCTGGTGTTCCTCAGGGTGGTAAATATTATCCCTGGGCTGTAACAAGGGTCAGGGAGCAGAGAGGTGAGGGCAGGTGGGAGAGGTGGGTTTGCTTCCACAATGACCAAGCTCTGTGTCAACCTGCCCAGGGAGATTGGACCTGGATCACAACATACTAAGCTCTGCCTTTTTAGTAACTGATCACTTGTGTGACAGTTTCCCTTTGCCTTTTTGACCCTTTCTCTGGTTTAAATAAGAAGTTCATGTCAGGAACAGTGGCTTACACCTGTAATCCCAGCACTCTGGGGGACCGAGGTGGGAGGATTGCTTGAGGCCAGGAGTTCCAGACCAGCCTGAGCACAAGCAAAACCCCATCTGTACAAAAAATAGAAAAATTAGTTGGGTGTGGTGGCCCACACCTGTGGTCCCAGCTACTCAGGAGGCTGAGGCAGGAGAATTGCTTGAGCCCAGGAATTTGAAGTTTCAGGGAGCTATGATGACACCACTGCACTCTAACCAGGGTGACAGAGTGAGATTCTGTCTGAAAAAAAAAAAAAAAAAAAAAAAAGCCCCCTAATTCACTTTTCAGATGAGTGACTCTAGATCCAAGATGTGAAAAGCAAAGTTGAATCACTTGTCAGAAATAAGACATGCTGCTTATCTGGCTTTAAATGGGGTTAAAGATTCTGAGAAGTATGGACACCTCCAAAATTCTTGGTGACAGGAGTGGCCTGGACAGTTCCCTTCTTCAACAAAAATGACATAGAAGTGTTTGGCAGACAGCTGAGAGTCTTACTGCCTCTGCTTCAGTGTGTGACTCCCTGAGCTGCCCTGTCCAAAGGGGGAATCTCTGTGTTAACTGTATGCGAATAAGACCATTGTAATTTCTTTGGGGAAATGAGGAAACTTAACACACTCCTTTGAATGAGCCACGTCAGGACTTTACAAGCACAAAGATTCAGCTGAAAATCTTGGTTGCCTGTGGTTCCTATTGCACCTTTGAGTTCCACAAAGCACTTGCTATAGTACCCATGCCCATGTGTGTGCAATATTCATTAACAACGATGATGTGATCACAGTGAGTTTTTAAGAGAATAATAATGCATTGAGTGATCTTCTTGAGAGAAGGTACTTAGAGCCTTTATTAATATTGTTGAAGATACTTTTCAGTTCTTTAATTAAATTCATTCATTTTTTCCAGACTTCCAGGTAAGAAATATTGGGTTAATAAGAACCCTCCCTTAAATATTTTATAAACCAAACGTTCTTGCTTGTGTGTGGATGAGTGAGGTAGCACTAGGATTTACAGTGGATGTTTGTTGATTATCTCCTTTGCATTCCTTATTGTCCCCTTTCTTAACAGTTGATAATTTGATTGGGGACCAATGAGATTTCAGACAAACTGATTTGACCCCCAGTTTAAGGGATGGACCATGGCTGCAGCCAAACTCTTTTGCACATTCCAACTCCTTGGCCATGTGTGAGTCAGAGGTGGGATGTGACTCAAACCTGGATAATTAGAGTCATCTCAGGGCATTTCCTGGGAGTGTTGGAAAAATGATGCCTTCCTTGGATGGATGGGAATGAATGAGGAAGCAACTGACCCTGAGTAGGGTCCCCTGTTCCCTCAGCTTTCTTTCTGTGTCCTGACTGAAAATCAGAGTGCCTTGAGTGCTCTGAGACCCAGCCAGCTGCAGATTTCTTCCAGCAGGCTTGAACCCAAACCAGAGCCTTGAATATTCCCAGGCACTAGGTTGTTGCCCAAAACACTGAAAGAAACTAGCCCCAGCCCTGAGCTGAATTCCTAAAAGTCTCACATAAATTCCACACCCAACCCCCTCTCTGTGGTCAGAACACCCCTTTCTTCCTGCTGTCTGTCTTGAGGATTGCTGCTGCTCTCTGTAAGAAAATTCCCCCAATACATGCTTTGGACCGGTCACCTGAGCACTTGTGCTCCTTTCTTTGGGATCCAAACCAGTCCATCTCATGATGGTTTGGGGCACTCTCTTATGTGGGAACTCCCCTGCTGCCACTTTTGGGGTGATTCCAGTAAGATCCAGGTCAAAGGGCTTTAGAGAGTGCCATGGGGCTCAGATGTTAAAATGTTGAACATAGTGACTTTTTGAAGTCTACCGTTAATGAAAATGCTTTTCTTCTACTTAAGGCCTTTGGCGTGACCTGTTTTTTCTTCCGTCATCACCAGTGCAGACCAGCCTCCAAGTGAGAGTGAGGAGGCCTCAGACGTGGGCATGCCCAGAGGCAGGTCTGTGCTGGCCCACCGTCCTACTGGAGACACAGAATCAATGTCTCCCATTGTATTGCACAGGGAGGAAGAAGTTCGTTGCTTATTCCTGCTTAGATTTAGCGATCCTAAGACTCAGAAATGTGTGGGGCTGAGGAGAATAGCTTGGTGCCAACCAAGGCCTGACGGTTCTTTCTGTGTCTTTGAGGTCACTAGCACCCTTAACTTAGCCCCCAAATGTTCTAGAGGATGAATACACCCAAACTTACTTGTGCATCAGCAATATTCTTAGGAAAACAAAACTCTTGGATGTGTCACTCAGAGCTGCTTCTGAGGTTACCTGGTGGGATCTTGGGAAGAGATGCTCACAAATGGGGGCTAGGATCAATGTTGACCACTTCGATAAATGGGAGGAATTGAGGGAACCGGCAATAATCTTTATAAATGACATTGTTTCTGCCTTCCAAACTGATGCAGAGGTTGCCTATCATTTATTTACTTAATCAAAGTCTAGGGTATAAATAACTGCTTTTGCATTAGTTTCATTTACTGAGAGCAATTTTATTGTTCATTTGAGAAATTATCATTCATCTTTCCACGAGCAATGCACAGCTTTGTAATTTAGCATTTGAAACGCCTCTGTTGAATTTATCCCTTGGCTTCCAGCCTCTACTGGGGTGTTGGCGGTGCTAATCGGATGAGGAAAAGAGAGAACCTCAAGCTTTAGGAATCACAGACTTGTAAATCTTAACAGCTCCTAGTCCTTGTTACTGAGTGATCAAAACCACCATTTTCTATTTTCTGATATTGTCAAGCAAATAAGCAGAAAGTGGGCTCTAATCAAAAGCAGCATCCACGTGTTGTGTGCCTGTTCAGATTTGTTGTGGCAATGAATTAGAAGCCACAGGAAATTTGCCTGTGCTCTGAAGTTGAAATCCACAGTGTGCAGGTCATGGTAAGGCTAACATGACATCAGGGATTTGCACCTGAGAAGAGAGAGGATCAGTCCAGGTAACCCCAGGCTGGCCACTTCATGACGAGCTAGAACATTCTGGGAGGTGGGTCTTTTTGGAAAGAGTATTTAATCCTTGGACAGTACGTTGGAAATATTCATGTGCATTACAGTACAAGATAACTTGCAGGAATTATGGGCAGAATGTGTAAGTTCTTGAGAGCAGGGTCTGTGTCTTACTGTACTTTATTTTTTGAGCCCCTAGCGTACTCCTGAACATGTGATAGGTAACCAATACAATTTTTAAAACAATATTTTTAAAAAGTGTAGTAAAATATACATGACATAAAATTTACCCATTTAACTATTTTTAAGCATTAAGTACTTTCCATTGTTGTGTAAACATCTCCACTATGCATCTTCCAGAGCTTTTTTTTAATCTTCCTCAACTGAGACTCTGTCACCGTTAAACACTAACTCCCCATTTCCCTCTCCCCAGCCCCTGGAATCCACCATTCTACTTTCTTTCTCTGTGGATTTGGCTACTGTGGGTACCTCATATTAGTGCAATCATGTGGTATTTGTCCTTTTGTGACTGGATTATTTCACTGAGCATTGTATACCCAAGGTTCATCTATGTTGTACCATGTGTCAGAATTTCTTTCCTTTTTAAGGCTCAATCATGTCCCATTGTTCATACAGACCACACGTTTTGTTCATCCATTCATCTCTGGACAGGCACTTGGGTTGCTGCCACCTTTTGGCCATTGTGAGTACTGCTATGAATGTGAGTGTACAGATACCTGTTGGAGTCCATGCTTTCCATTCTTTTGGGCATGTACAGTAAGTGTTTTCTAAACTGACATTTGAAGTGAGAAAAGGCCTGAGGTCTAAAGGACTTATTCTGGTGTTTGAGGCTTGGATATGACCCCATATTAGCTGTGCAGCTTTACCTGCCAATGCTTCTTCCATCCCCCCCACACCTGTGCCCTGGGATGCCCACCTTCCAAGCTTGTGCCTGGGCTGGGTGTCAAGTAACTTTTCTGATTGAGGAGCTAGCAGCACTAGCCCCCTCCGTTGGAGGCCTGCCTCCTTCGCCCAGGCCACCTCATGGCTTGCATTCATTTCTTCTTCCTTTTGAGAGATTGCAATTATGGTTAGTCAGCTCTTGGCTTTTCTGAGTCCTTTGAAGAGCTGACTTTACCTTAGGTCCCTATTGCCTGAACTAGAGTTAAGCCATCCTTATATCCAATAATTGATGGTAGTTTTATTTTCTCTTAATTGTAATTTTAGCCTCTCTCCCTTCCTCACACTACCACCTACACGAATTACCTTGGTTAATTAAGAATTGACTGCAATTCCATTGGTATTTAATGATTTATTTTTCATGCCCCAGTTCCAATTTCCTGCAATGCATCCTACTTTCTCTTATATTTTTACCTCCTACTGAATGTGAAGTTGCTAACAAAGGAGTGTTTCATTTGGAATGCAGTTTTCTTTTTAATAGAGACATTACCGATTATTGGAGGAAGAATCTATAGAGAGACGAGAGGCAACAATGCTCTGCACAGAGTTCAATGTTTACATGGACAGTGTCCTGGACAAGGAGCATCTTACTTGTGCAGGTGTTGGACTTGTCCGAGTTTAGCAAATGTTCTCTTTGTTAGAAGTTGAAGGAGTTGTTGAGGGCAGTTGTTCCTCATCGGGGAAACCAAAAGAAAAAAAACAAAAATGTTTTGACTGCCTGGGAGAAAGGGACTATCCTTCCATGTGGAAATAGAAGACACAGCTCCATGCTGCCTGTTCGATTCAGAGGAAAGAAGCAGACTGCTTCTTTATAAAAGAAAGTTATACCTCAGAGCCATGATGAATCTTAGCAAGTTTTTCCAGAGCTTACACAAAACAAAACAAAACAAATAAAATAGGCAGAAACAATAAGAGGAATAGAATTGGTGCTGAACCGTGTTTTGTTCTAGCAATAAGTTATATTTGTTCTTGGACACATAATTTAATTGTAAGAAAAAGCCATATCATTTGTAATTAAATTTTACTTTTTGTTTAATAATTACTAAACTGTATGTCACTTTTTTGGATTACTTGTGTAAATAATTGTAAATGATTGAAATAACCTATAGGAATTGTTATAAATAATTATAGTTATAGCCAGATCCAGAAGAAATAGATAACATTTGGAATGATACAAGAAATTTAAAAAGTTAATTTTTTCCTTTCTCTTTTTGAGCACACATACACATACATACACACACACACATACACACGCCCTCATGCACACAAATCCATGTGCACACATATAAGTACCTATTAGAGAAGTATTATATAAAAGGATGAGCAGTAAATGCTCTCAAGCATAAAAATACACTAAAGTAGAAAAAAAGTCTATTGTAATTCTACTGAGAGATATTGAATAAAAATATAAGTTCAAGGTGAAAAACAAATAATGCGAGATTTCCAAACATTAAGTAAGAAGTTATTTATATCTCAAATTTATTTTGTATTGAAATTCTACTGGATATGTATAAGGGAGATGCAATGCTTTATTTTTAAATGTCAGTATTTATAGTATACCAGAATTTGTATTTATATGTTATTCCTTTGCAACTCTTAAAACTTAAGTCAGATTTACAGATTTTACATGTCAATTAAAAAATGTATGGGGTTAGGTACCAAGATTTTCAAAATTATTTTGGGGAGTAAATAAGCAAAACACTATGCCTCATTCCAGGTTAATTTTCTATGGATCAAAGTTATTGAAAATTGCTATAGTAATGTAAAATATAATGAGATAATAAATAATAAACTCCCAGAAATGTGTAAAAATGGAAGGAGAATACTAATTAAGATAATTAGATTCCTTTATGCATTAGAACAGGCCCCCAATTCTTTCTTGGCTTGCCTATTGGTTGTGCCTGAGTTTCTCTCTTTGATTCAGGTACTTAACCTTCTTGGGCTACTTCATTTTAAAAAAGTAGACACGAATTCTTTCTCTATTGACACTGAGTAAATAGGCATGTATTGGACCAGCATTCAGCCAGTTGTGTTGGAACATAATTTCAAGCTCACTGCTACCCACTGCTTTATAAATAAGACCATTTAAGGGAAGCGATATTTGTAGAGGGTTTTGCAGAATACATGTGGTTCACATATAGTACTAAGGTCTAACTTTGTACTGAGTGAGGCCCTACAGCGCAGCGTACCTGAACCCACAGCAGCTAACCTTTCTATAGATGTACCTGTACTCACTGGCTTTGGCTAGTGATGCCAGGACCTTCACAGAGGCATGTCGTAGGAAATGGTAGCCCAAGGATGTTGAGAATATGGCTCATTTCATTACAGGGCACCCAGAGGAGAAAATTCTCACTAGCTGTGCAGGTATTAATTAAACTATTGGTCTAACTTAGACAATTAACCATGTTTCTCATTTTGTGTTGACTGCTGGAAAATTTATAGCTAAATTTCTGCATATCTCCAGCAAATAGACAGGAAACATTCTGAGTGTCAGTTCTGTTCCTGGCTTCATAGTATGTTTTTCTTAGTCCAGACTTTCTTGCCTGTTTACTTTGAGTTTATGGTTTTGTTTTTTTTTTAATTTCAGAATATTATGGGGGTGCAAACGTTTTGGTTACATAAATTGCTTTTGTACCATTCAAGTCAAAGTTATAAGTATGCATTGTAACCATTAGGTGTGAATTTACCCACCCCCTCCTCCCCCCACCCACCTGCTTGATTTCTGATGAATGTTATTTCCATAAGTGCACATAAGTGTTGATCGTTTAGTCCCAATTTAATGGTGAGTACATGTGGTGTTTGTTTTTCCCATTCTTGTGATACTTCACTTATCTTGTTGTTTTATGTAGCTCAGAAAGTCACCTTAAGTTATACCCAGAAGAAGGAACAATATAAAGAAATAAACAAAATAGTTAATGGGAGGCAGCAAATGAGAAGTTCATCATTGTTATGAGTGCTGAAAAGATGGATTCATGGTGAAGCTTATGAAGCTTGAGCTCTGAGGTCCCCCACTTGCAGGGCCCTTCCAAGGCCTTGCACCTGATTTTGAGTTTGTGATTTCCTATTCTTTCTTAAAGGTGACCCGCCATCCAAATTGCACAAGCTCCAGACTCCACAAAATAAGGACCTTCCCCTGGTTGAGGTGGCATAATGACTTTCAATGCTAGCAGAAATCATAGCACAGGTAGAAGTACAAGGGCAATATTTAGAGCCTGGCTGGGCAACTCAGTTATATTTCTTTTAGGAGGTTACTGAAGCCCACTTAGCCACCTAGCTCAGTGGTTGGCCTGTGGTTTCCAGATGTCAAAGCCAGACCACGTTCATGCTAGTGACCACACAGCCCTCAGCCTTTGTTTGACAGGAAAAGGAACATTTGGGCATTTGGTGAATATTAGTTATCTGATCAATTATCCTGAAAATGTGCCATGTGTATGTACAATTTATATAAAAATGGATTTTCAAGCAGCACAGAGAATACTCAGGAATTAGTTGAGTATTTAATACTATGGCCCTTTCCAGTTCTGACAGTTGACAATTCTAAGCAGCCTACATAGACATGCCCAAAATAACGCATACCAGGTGAGCCCAGAGATTCTCTCTGAGGCAGTCACTGATCTTGCTGGGAAAGGGAAGCCGAAACTTTCTTTTTTAATTGCAGCTGTTGATTCTGGCTGCTCTGAGTTCATTGGAGGGATGTGGCTCAAAAACAAAAAACTAAAATGGCTTTTAATTGTTCACTACTCAATGGAAAGGACGTATGGATGGATTGTTAGCTACACATCCCTCTTTTTAAAGCAATTTGGGACTTTAATAGCTTCTTTTTATTTTGGATTTTGTTCAAATCACAATTCTGAGCCTGATGTGGGGACAGGACCTTGTCCGTTTCCACACACTTTCACAGTGATGTGTGAATTACACTGCTATTTTTATTAATTGTCTTCTATTTTTTTTTCCTTTTCTTCCTCTAACAAATACTAATAATATAGAGAAAGATTGTTTCATAACCTGTCCTCAGTGTCACTAGAATAGGATAACTGTTAGTTAGCAACCACAAGAGGAAGCTTCCTCTCATGATTGCATCATCCAACCCTGGGGTACAGCCAGATCTCTTCTGGCTGTAGACAGAGCCTGAGGGCCATCATCTCCAACTACCATACTGCAGAGGGGAATAAGACCCAATAAAATGGTACATTTTGGCTTTCTTTAAAGTGCAAGATACATGGTATATTAGGTCCTGTACTCAAGATGATCCCTTCTCCCGGCTGACGTGTCGTTTGTGTCCTTACAGTAACTTCGGATTTGCTGAACAATGCTATTTGGAAAAGGATAACATAACTGCCCTTTTTTCATTGAAGCTGGATTTTCTAATTACCGTGATTTATGCTTTTCTGTTTCTGTATTCCACTTCACTGTGGAATTATTTTGTTCTCCTCTCAGCACTCATTTCCTCCCTCCTCTCTCTGTTTTTTTGGACTTTGCCATTATTTTAGAGCCTGCTAACTGTTCTCCATGCTTCCACTCCCATCCTGTTCAGATTGACCTGCTGCATGCTCCTGAGTGATTTACCTCCAGTGGTTCCCCATTTCTGCTTAGGCTCACCACTTCCTGTAGCAAATGTGTTCTTTTAGCAAGATCCAAATCAAGGCTGCTCCCTGCAGGCAGAGTAAGGTTTTATGTTGTTGGTGTTGAATATTATCTCCTAGTCAGTGTTTCGTCCATGTACCTATCTTCTCTTCTTCTTAAAGAAATAGTTTATAGGTTACCTCTTCTTCTACGAAAACTTCACTTAATCACCTCCCTAAACCACCTACTCTTAGTAGGTGGCTCTTGGCATGCTTTCTTGATTTCTTGAGCATTACTCTTACCGCTGTCTTTCTTTGGTAACAGCTTTATTTAGACATAATCCACATACCATTCACTTTACTCATTTAAAGTATACAATTCAGTGGCCTTTAATATCTTCATAGAGTGATGCAACCATCCCATAATCAATTCTAGAACAATTTCATCACCCACAGCCCAAAACCAGAAACAACTCAATGTCCATCAGGTGGTTTTTGAGTGACCATTCTTAACCCCATTGTGACCTATAGGTTAAAAATAAAATATGGAAATTACTGGTAATAGAAAGCATGGAGTTATGCATGAGAGGAACTGTTTTGGAATTTTTAAGACTATCCCCAGTGTTGCAGGATGAGTGGTAGGAAAAGTTGACTAGTTGTAATAACTTTGAAGAGGAAAGAATGAACCAGGTAAGCTGTGAAGTGTGTTGTATTCCAGCAAGGCATGGAGTTAATGTCATTGACAAAATGAAAACAAAACAAAGCAAAACCAACCAACCAACCAAACAAACAAAAAAACCCTAAATGCATCCTTTGAGTATATGACAGGAGAGCTGGAATTGATTGGAGCCTAGTGGTAATTCAGGAGAAGGCAGGGAGTTTGAGAACTAAAAAGCTAAGTGCAGCTGTGTTGCTGATAAATCTTTTCTTGCACCTTTAGCTTCTAGTCCTGTCTTAGGCTGGCCAAAGTGAAAGGTGTCTCTTTTTTACTCTCATGATGTTCTGTCAGTATAACCAACAGGGAGGTCTGAGTGTCATTTTTGGAGATGTTGTGGTGGCAACCAACTGCCTCAACTGCCTTCCAATGTATCCAAAAGTGGCTTCATTCATAAAACACGGTTCCTGGTAGGTAGGATATATCAGAAAGCAGGAACAGATAAATTATATGCAAAGAAGAGACAGGAGGGTAAGCTTCAGGGTTTGAAGGTTGCCTTACCCTCCTAATTAGTGCATACGTATCTGGGGACTCCCAACTTAAACTACCCGATCATTTCTCACTTACAAAGAGATATCCTTAAAGAATAAGGCTCAGAGACTCTTCATGCCTTCCCACTGCTGCTGGATCCCAAATAAATGGTTGAAGTTATCAGATGATACTGCTGTAAGAATTTTGCTTGTTTAATTACACTTTTTTCTAGGGCAAAGTTGGTACTCACTCTCATGTCCTACCTACACCAAGTAACTTATCTGCTCAAGTTCTGGTTCCTGAGACTAATATTAATAAAAAGTCACCACCCCAAAATTACCATCCACTAAAGTTGCTCTTTACTTCTGGGTGTCATGCAGGAAATCATTAAAAATGAATATACCACTACGTTGTTGAGTTTCTATTTTTCAGTTGAAGCTTTCCAGGCATAAGACTGTTTTCACCATGTTAAACACACTGCTCCAGTAACTGCATTTACATAACTGAACACTTCTAACAGGGGGAAAGAAATCTTTTTTCCCCCCAAAGTACAAGGAAGCATTGTTACATCATTTACACATCACTTATGAAGCCGAAGCCCGATAAAAACAAAGCAAGTTGTAATACCAGTGATTCATGTTTGCATAAGGAGTGAAGATATTCTTTCTGGAGAAAAGTAGGTGCAAGCAAAACTGCTGTAACATTGTGAAGGGGGAGGTAATCACCCCTTTTCTGCTTTTCTGCACCCATTTCATATCCAGAAATGTCCCCAGCACTCTCCTTAGTGTTACATGGCATTGCTTTCCAGGCTGCAGGTGATTAATCTCCAGTCATGTCTGAACAACATCAGCTTCATTGATCAAATTTTTTTGAGTCAGGAAGGAGACTAACAATTATGAACTGACTGCTAGGTCTAAGATAGTTTATGTACCAGTTGTGCTTGTTTTTCACAGAACCCTAGAAGAGCAGGTACTGTTAGGTCCAGAGGTGAGGAGATAGAGTCTCACATAAGTTATATAATTTGCGAAGGATTTGAAATTTCTTCTCTCTTATGCCAAAGTCACCAATTTATTTATTTTTATCACTGGATAAATATTTATTGAGGTTTCACTAGTGAACTCACAATCCAGTGGGAGAAATAGAAAGAAAAATTGCTGCTGTCAGTTACAGGGAATCGTAGGGAGGGAGCCTCTGATGGAAGAACTTAAATCAGGCTCGGGAGTAGCAGCCACAAGAGAAAGAGTCCAGGAGGAGATTACATTTTATCTCAGGTGTAAAGGACAAGGAGTAGTTTTTCAGATGGAGCGATCGAAGGCTGATGTTTGAAGCTGTACAAGTCTCACATGCTCAGACACATTCAGAATATGGAGACACAAGCCCAGGAGTTAGAGGGCCCCCAAAGCTGGAACCTTCAGGAAGCCACCAAGTAATATGGGCAACGTTCCCACATCCTTTTATCTCATCCTGTCCCGTCATAACCTAGTGTGATATTGCCAGGGCCGTAATAGTCCTGTGTTAGGGTGAAAAATAATAGTAATTGGTTCTAGGGCAAGTTGGAAGAATATTTGCAGAGGAAATCACCTTTGAGCTGGCTCTAGACAGATGCAGGGGGATTTGCTGTCCCAGATAGAGCAGGGGAGTCTAGGAAAGAGACAGAAAGAACAAAAAAAAATGCGTGGTATGTGTGGGGAAATTGTGGAGTACTCTGGTGTGACCTTATAAGACAGTGCTTCCCGAGGTTATGGGCAGTTTTAAAGGCAGAGTTTGAAGTTTAAAGTAATCCCCAATTGCCAAAAGAATCCTACTGTGATGATAAAAATATCTGACCTCCCAAGAGACAGGAGAGTGTGGGCGAGGGGTGTTTTTGATGCATCTTCAGTAATACCACCTGAGCAACTATCCATTCGACTGCAGTGGAGAGCAGGTCTGCCTGTTCTGAAATAAACAAATAGCAAAAATGTATTCCTATTGATGTTAGCATCATGGAGTGTAAAGTATAAGGGAATAATATGGGTGAGCTAGAGGGGAAAAAAACTGAAAGGAATACTATTAAATTTCAGCAGAGCAGCTCTTCTGTAAGCATCATTTTAAAAAGAAATTTGAAGCCATTATTTTAAGTGTGGCCACTTTATCTACTTCAGATGGCTTCAAATGTGAGGATGACAGCTATTATTAGAGTGAGGAGTTTGCATTCTTCGGTGAAGTGCAACTTCAGATTTTGCTTCTCAATTTGTATCTCTATAGTAATGTGTGTACACTGCAGACCTTCATCTTGTTAAGAGTCAGGCTTTTTCACTGAGAGGGAAAATGGCCAGGCTCCAGAAACTAGTTCTTTTTTGGTTAGGTAGTGACCATCCAAACCATTTACTATATCCTGAAATATGAGGGCACTACAAGCCTCCTCAGGGGAATTTATTATCACCGTATTTATAGATGGTCCTTGTGCACCGGGAGGAGAGCCATGCTTGTAGCCTGGCTTACGGCAGATGATTTCAGTAGAGGCCTCCCTTGAAATTTCAGAGGAATAAAATGCATGATAAAGTGTCCTTTACAGGAGATTGCAGAAACATAAACAATAATAATTCAAAGAGCTTGAACCAAGCCAAATAAAATAACTGAAATGCTCTGAAGCCACCTGAAAATTAGTGCTTTCTAGCACCATCAGTCAAACTCTAAATTTCCATCCAGGGCCTGTTGAGTATAAGGTGCAGGAAAAACCTAAAGGTATAACCTAAAACTTAAAGGTGGGAAAGTGGTCTAAACCACAGCTGGAACCACAGACTAACAATTACTTTTTTTTTTCTGATTTGTTAATTTTTTTAGTATGATCAGTCACAAAGATGTAACAAATAAATCACATTTCGTTAGAGGTTTAAGGCTTATCTTTATCAAAAATACTAAAGTTTCACAAATACATGCTCTGAAGCATGCAAGATATAGGGGCTTTACACATAGATGATTACTTTTCTTAACATTTCTACATTAATTATCAGATATTAAGTATTTAGTGGGTTACAGGAAAAAAATACTTGTATATTCTTATAAACTTATATGATAATGGAGTAAAATTCCAAGATAGTTGGAGCCTTCCTAGCTGGGGGACCTGTGTAGAATTTCTCAATAATTTATAGCATAAACCATTTCCTATATGCCCAATAGTGAACCTGGAACAGGTGTGTGTGTGTGTGTGTGTGCGTGTGTGTGTGTGTGTATGTGCGCGCGCGCTTGTGTGTGGACATAGTCTGAGTCACAAGTAATTCCAAGTCAGTTCAATAATTAAAATATAATTTATCCAGTCTTTCTCAATGAGAACTCTCACAGATGTCTGGGTTTTTTGTGTGTGTTTGTTTGTTTCTCCTTGCGATAAGATCTTGTTCTGTCTTTCGGGCTAGAGTGCAGTGGCATCATCGTAGCTCACTGCAACTTCAAACTCCTAGGCTCAAGCAATCCTCCTGCCTTGGCCTCCCAAAGTGCTAGGATTACAGGCATGAGCCACTGTGCCTGGTCCAGATGTCTGTGTTTTATGTACAATGCTTTAGAATCAGGGACTGTCAGCATCTGTTGCCTTTTTACTTGAAGATAAAAATACTGAGTGAAAAACGTAAAACAAGAACAGCAACAAAGTATATATAGATGCAATAAAAATGTATAAATGAGAAATAAGAAAATGAGAAGAACAGATTCAGGATGATGGTTACCTTGGCTGGGAGGAGGCACAGGGATGGGATGGTAGTGGGAAGTACATGACAGAAGGACGGCTTTTTCCAACATCCTTGCTTTTATTTGAATAGTGAGTTTATAAATGATTGGTACATTATTAGAAATAGCTAATCAGCTACATACATATATGAACACACACATACATATATGAAAGTGGGCCATCATGGACTAATGATGAGAGTGTGATTGGACAAGGATTATGACCAATACAGTTCTATGCACCAAAGTCCAAAGAAAAAATAATGCAGGAAAGGAACTTCATCCTGAGGACTTGGAAACTTTGAGATCTCCATCCCCTCCAAAAAAACAGCAAATAAAACTGAGACTAACACAACAAAAAATTATGATATGGACAACCAGAGAGGTGATCCAATTTATGGATCATTGGTGCCCAAAAAAGAAAGCCAAGACAAATAGAATGTAAGTAATAAAGACATAACTGCCAATAGCAACCCTATATTGACAAGAACTAACATTTTTGCTCCTCTCTACCAAAAGAAGTTGGGCTGCATTGGAAGAAAAGAAAACATATATATTTGTGAAAGTAAAGGGCAGTAACCCAGGACAACAGACAGCTATGAAGCCATCTATTTGCATGATCTCTTAGAGATAAGAATACTTTATATAAGACAAGGCTCCAGGACAGGGAACCCCATTTCCATCTGTGCCACCAGCTTGCTGAGCAGCACTGGGAAAGTTGGCTCATCTGAGTGTCAGGAATTAAAATTAGATGCTCTCTTGTCATTTTTCCAATTCTAGTATTTCTATTTAAAGTTTTTCTCATTAGAAAAGGCATTACTGAGTAAGTAAATATAGTCCACAGATGAAGCAGTATTGTATTTGAGACAGCCAGGGAAAGACACACTGCCATAAAATATGGACTAAAGGAAAATGTTTTAAAACTCACAGCATCATTATAGGCACTGAAATTCAATATTAAAATTATGCAGTTTTTTGTGATAAATTGACGTGCACTTAGGCTTCCTTTTGGGAAGCAGGAAAGAAGAGATAACAATGGCATTTTAATTGTTTAAACTGGTTATTCCCCACACTTGAAAGCTATCAAAAGTAACTCTCTGCAAATATTTTATCTCCTGCTAAAAAAAGAGAAATGGAAGAAATTTTCACAAATATTGTATATATTTTCAAGTGAATTACAAGAGATCCAAATTTAAGTCAAAAGCATGGTGAAGGTGACATGCATGATGAAATCTCAGAGCCACGAAGGAGCAGAGCCGACCAGCTAGCATTCAGCATCGTTCTGTTCCTGACTGCATCTGATAAAGCAATTAAAAAATGCTTCTTTCTGGAAAATGGCACTGAAAAAGAAAGTGTTCAGAAAGACAGAAAAACCTAGAACGTTGTGCAACAACCTGTAGTAGAATTCATATCCTTTTTGGATGTCAAGGTCTATTGTCTGATGCTGGCTAAGCATGTTCCGACCTCTTGGCTTCAACTCAGCCACACACCTACAATAAACTCCTAGGCAACATATTCAAATAACTGATACGTTTTGTTTCCAATAATCATCCTTTATCTGGACACTTAAAAATGACTAAGGTCTCTGAAGAGCTTTTGTTTTTCATTTTATTTTATCTTTGTCACTCTTGTGGGTATAGTGAAGCATTTCTCAAACTTAAATCTCATGCCCCCCCTTAGGTATAATAATATTTTTTTTGCATTTAAAATGAAAACAGAAATTTGAAAATATTTCTAATTCATTTAAAAAATAACAAATGATAGACCTACTAAGTGTTAACATAAATGATGTATTCTTAGGAAAGATATTTTCTGAAACAACAAAAACTTGAGTGCTAAGACTGGCATTATTTTACATTTTTGCAAATCTCTTCAAGGTTTAGCATCATTTAATACGGCTTGACTCTCATATTGCCCCTGCATTCATTTCTTATGTTTTAGTTGAAGAATATGAAGAAAATTGGGCCTCACACATATATTTGGAAAAAGAAAGGGTATTTTAATAGCCTTTTCATGTAATTGTGGATATTCTTCCCCTACACTATACCAAGACTTGGCAAGTGGTAGTTGCCTAAAGGTTAGTTGCAGTGTGTAATCTGAAACTAATAATACATCAGTAAACTTTTCATACTTTACTTTAAAACTCACTGGTCTATATTGCACTTCAGTGGATATTTTACACATTCATGATTTTCTAATTTCAAGCATTCCCATCTATAAAATATTGCTTTGCTGAATTATGTAGTTCTTAAAAATATTGCCACATTTCATAATGCAATTTTAAAAAGTGCATTTGTTACTGTCACCACCCATCTTAAAATTCTTTAAGTATTATAAGGCCATCAAGTTCATGGTCGCAGATACAAGTTTTCCAGCATTCTAAGATTCACTTAAAACTCAATTTTTGTCATTGTTTTCCTCATTTTTGAGAGAATATCTTCTAAACACCCAAATCCGAATTACTCTAGTTTGTCAGTCATTCTTTCAAGTAAAATTGATGGCCCATGAAAACTCAACTAGGTGAGCTCAAACCATCATACAAGGAAAACAAGTGTTTCCTCGAAACAGCCATCCGACCTCCACGTGCAACAAGAATACTTTATGTGTGCATCCCATGTGATTATACTGAATACTAAAAAGATGTGTACTTGAGAGTTTAGTTTTAACAAAATTAAAATCTATGTATCTATATGTTACTGTTTCACTAAGGATCTTTCTTAAATGAAACTTTTTTTTCTGCAAGTATATGGAAGTAAAGAATGGTGATTTTTCCTACCACTCGCCCAGCCCCAAAGTATAGGTGAGGAGCCCCTCAAACACCTGCCCATGGCACTGGACTTTCTCTGTCAGAGCAGAGGACTCTATTGACACTGTGTTTGTTGGTCTGTCTCCTCCAGTGGGCTTTAAGTTCTTTTAGGGCCTACGCTCGATCTCATCGGTATCTATAATGCAATTCCAGGAATACCACTGACATGAAATAAAATGTATATGAAATCAAAGTGTACACCAAGTGAAAGGTGCAAAATCTGAAGCTGTGTGAGATCTTACTTATGACAGCATTTAAAAAGCATTAATGACAAAAATGTCATCCCACAAGAGATGACGTCCTCTATTGGTTCTAGAACTTGGCGGTTCTGGTGGCTGTGTGGACTGCTTCCTCCTCAGTGCCTCAGGGCTCCAGTAGAAAAAAGATGGGGAAATAGTACTGGGAAATTCAGAATTAATCCAAACATGAAAATCAGGTGGGAAGGAGTTGGATGGGATGGAGAGAGGATTGGAGAAGAAATGTTCATTTCAGGCAAGACTAAATCAAGTCAAAATGCAATTAATAATAGCAAACTTCCAAAACTTTATGGCTTCATATTGATAAGAGGTACTATCCCCAGTTCAGTTATATTGTGGTCTTTTATGTTCCAAATAAAATAGTGTCCATATTTACGGAGCAAAAATTGTCGGAAATAAAAGGAGAAATTGCTAGAAGCCCAACTGTTTCAGCATTTGAAAATCAAATAGATTTCTCAAATAGGCAAATGGAAAAATAGAATTTGAGCACTGTATGAGATTTTAAGATCTGTATCTCTATATGTTGGACTTTTTATGTAAATCTGAAAAACACTTAAACAATTTTTCATTATGTAACATAGCTGGCATAAAAGCGCACACACGTAAAACTCGATGCATTTTCATGAACTACAAACACGTGTACAACCAGCACTCAGATCAGAAAAAAAACTGCCAGCACCACAGAAGTCCCCACCTTGCTACCTTCTAGTCACTATTCCCCCTCCAGGGTAACCATCCTAGCTGTTTCTGTGGCTTAGTTCATTATGAGAAGACAAACACTTTGTAGCCTCCCTTCTCCCCTCGTAGAAGCCCATGCATGTGCCCTATCCCATCACAGTCCCCTCCCTCCCCAAAACTAACCACTCACTTCACCTTACTGTATTCCTGTCCTTGCATTTATTTGTTCATTACATATGTACTTTAATCTTGCCTATTCCAGAAAAAAAGTGGGAAGTCTTTTAAGTGCCATGTAAACTATTGATTCTCCTCCATGCCTTTCTTTTTCTTTCAATTTATCTGCTGAAGAACCTGAGTCATTTTGCAGGCAGATTTTCCTACAGTTTGGATTTTGCTTATTTCAGACTCATGGTGCAATTCAGCAGGTGCCTGTTTTCTGTATCTCCTGTAATTTGGCAGTAGGATCCAGAAGTGTGATCCGGCTCCTGTGTGATCTCTTGGCTAGACTCCAAGTGGTAACACACTTTTCCTTGCTCATCATATCTGCTTTATACACTTTTTGATGTCAGCTCAATGCCTTGATCCATACGTTCACTGAAAGTTGCAAAGTGGTGGTTTCCTAGCTTTAGCATTTAGTTTTCATTTATCTGCTGAATTATACTTGTAAGGAAATGCTTCCGTTCATCTATGTGGGTACATCGTGGTATATCTTTATGAATTATAATTCAATGTAGAAAAGGCAAGAAAAATTCCTTTTATTTGACTAGTTTTCATGATGATGAGTTAATTCCTTGTCATCCTTGGAAGGTGATCATTTTTTTTGAATGTTACCATAAACTCATGATTTTAAATATATTTGATGGGTTTCAATTTGGTGAAATTTTTATGTATAGGGAACCTATACATAGGGCTTTTTTTCCCCCAGTGTATACTGATTTGTCAAAGATCTGTTGGCTGTATGTGGATAAGTTTATGTGGATAAGTTTTCTTTTTTTTAACTGGGAAATATTTTAGGACCATGATCTGGGTGCCAAGTATACCTTGCTACTGGTATGATCATTGGCTTTAGGCATTTTCAGGAGACAGAGCTAGATATAAATGAAAAGGTTGAGCACCTTGATAGTTTATGCCTTTATTTTCACATGGGGTTCTCTTTGTGAGGTGTGTCTGTGTTCAAATTTTCCTTTGTTTCAGTGACACCAGTCGTATTGGATTAGGGCCCCACCCTATTCCAGCAAGATCTCATCTTAGCTAATCACATCTGCAATGGCTTTACTTCCAGAGAAGTTCCTATTTTAGGACACTTCGGGTTAGGACCTCAACATATGGATTGTTATGGGATACAATTCAACCCCTAACACACAGCAATCCATTTCTTTCTTAACATTGTGTAACAACTACAAATAATGTATATTAGTAGTTTGCTAAGCAGCCTTCTGAGTTTTTTTTTTCTCTTTTATTAATTTGGTGAATATACAGTCATTACACAAGTTGTTATACTTCTGAGGCAGAGACTGGTGATTGCCTAGTCACTATTCATCTTCATTTTCCTCGCTAAAAAAATATCTTTCTTATTGAGGGACAGAAATATGCTTGGCTGAAAGATGGTATTTTTTCACCTTCCCTTGCATTTATGTGTGGGTAGTGGAATATATGACAACTTAGATGAACATTTCCCACTACCTCTTTCCTTTTCTCTGCTTGGAAGCAGATGTGAGGGCTGGAGCTCCATGCCTCTCTTATGAACATGAAACAATCTTGACATAGAAACCACAGGTCAGGCCGGGCGCGGTGGCTCACGCCTGTAATCCCAGCCCTCTGGGAGGCCGAGGTGGGTGGATCACTCAAGGTCAGGAGTTCGAGACCAGCCTGAGCGAGACCCCGTCTCTACTAAAAATAGAAATAAAAATTATCTGGACAACTAAAAATATATATAGAAAAAATTAGCCGGGCACAGTGGTGCATGCCTGTAGTCCCAGCTACTTGGGAGGCTGAGGCAGTAGGATCACTGAAGCCCAGGAGTCTGAGGTTGCTGTGAGCTAGGCTGATGCCACGGCACTCACTCTAGCCCGGGCGACAAAGTGAGACTCTGTCTCAAAAAAAAAAAAAAAAAAAGAAACCAGGAGTCAAAGATGGGAAAACAGAAAATCAGAATAAGCCTGTATTTTTTAAGCCAAATTGAGGTAACTATACTAGCCCTGGATTCCCTATCTCTAGCTCCATTTTATTTGAAAGAAAAAATAAAGCTCTTAATGTGTTAAACCACTAGAACTTTGGTTTTCTTTTACTATCATCTAAACCTAATCCTAACTGACACAAACAAATTAAGTAATACTTTTAAACCTATATTTCTCAATTCATCAATTTTATAAGTGGAATGGAATATATTGATTTCCCCTATGAAAAATGAACAAATCAGCACATTTTCTTTATCCTCTTCTCTCTAACCCTCATTCATCAATTGGATACATCCATTTGCTGACACAGTCTGGATTTCATCCCAATCCACAATCATCAAATCATTTATACATTATTTATCTTTTAATTCAAGAATCTTATAATAGCATGCCATGACATTTTAACTCTATTTACCCCAACTGTCTTAACTTATTCTATGTTTAATTGAATTTGATGCTTGCTATAATTTCTTTCATACAAATGACTTCTTCATTTATGATTTAATCTTTTATTTGGCTTTAGTGTATATTAATGTCATTTAGGATTAGATTTGTTGCAGGTGTTTGAAATCAGAAAATAACTGAGGCTGAATCAAGATAGGAGTTTGTTTCTCTCTCCCAGAAGAAGTCTGGAAGTAGGCAGGCCTGGGCTGAAAGTGTGGCTCTGTGCAGTCCTCAGAGAGCCAGGCCGCGGGCACTCTGGCCTTGGTGGCAGGAGGAGAGTGGGCATGGGCTTGCCTCTCTTCCCAAGGGCGCTCCCCAGAAGCCCCATGTAGCACCTCTCATATTCCTTTGGCCAGAACCCGGTCACTGTGGCATCAGCTGGACAGAAGGGAAGGCAGAAGGTGTAGCTTTCAGTCTGGATGGCTATGTGCCTGCCGAGATTCAGGGTTTCATCTCCAAGAAAGGGGAGAATTTTATATTGGGACAAATCGTAAGCAGATGCTGACAAAGTCTCCATGTATACATTCCACATGAAATCTATGAAAGTTGTATATCCTCAGTCCTTGGGAGAATATTTCCTTTTTCCTTTATAAATAATGACTTTTAGAATTAACAAGGAACATTTGCAAACTATTTTTTTATTACCACTGAGCCAGCACATCTACATTTTCTGTGCCGGCCAATCCTGCTGAGGTACCCGAGGCTGAGATTCTTCTTTGAATGACTGGTGATTTGTAATTACATCAAGATGCTTAAGGATTCTTCCTTCTTGTTGAATTAATCAACGAGTTCTCTATTAATTTTACTGAGGTTATTGGTTGCTTTTTTTTTTTTAAGTACAGATTTGTGTGTTTTTTATTTCTGGAAAATTTTCTTGTAGACTAATATTTTTGTTCCTATTATTTTCTCCTTCAGAAACAATTTGAACATACAGGGTATCTATTGTGTGTCCTTCATGGAATTTCACTGCTTTATATGTGGCTTTTTTGGGTCTTAACATCATTGACTTAATTTTCAACGTCATCAATTACACAAAGGGCTGAGCAGGGGGTTCCAGACATTTGCAAGCCCACTTCCCATCATGAATGCCATAAAAACATGCCATAAAACCCAAGCCAGAAGTGAAGATTTTTAAAGATTAGCACATTGGGTCCCATTTATTGAGCATTTACAACTTACAGTATGAGGCACTTAACATATGTTTTTACCCCAAATCTAAGAACTGGTATTGTCCCCATTTTACAGATGAGGAAAGTGGATCTCAGAGAGGACAACCATCCTGTCTGAGGGGGCAGGGATTTGCATATGTCTGTGAACGCTGGTGCTGGCACTGCAGGTCCCCAGATCACACTTTGAGTAGCAATCCTCCAACTTTACACAAGGGGAAACTGAGGCCAGAGAGTGAATGCCTTGTTCTTCCAGGTCACCAGCAGTTGCTTGCTGTGTCTAGACTGCTGACCCCATTTGATCTTGGCCAGAGCAGACCCAGGTGGGGGTGTGGGCCTTGGGCTTTGGTTCAGACTCGGTTCTACTCCACCCTCTGTGTGGACTAGATGCTTCTCTCTGCAGCTGGACCAAGCACCTGATCACCTGGTACCTCCCTTTCTCTTAGGGACACATACAAGATTCACTTTCAGAATTACTTTGATGTTTAATGAGAAGTTATTTAACAATGTGCTAAAAGAGATGCTTCTAAAAATGTATGTATGTGCGTGTCTATATATAGATACTGATTCATGTGGTGGAACAGAGCAAAGGGCAGGATTGAGAGGTTGCTAAATACCACATGAAAGCCAGGGCATGATCCCAGCTAAGAGGAGGCTCTCAGAATATAGATGCTAATGAATTTATTTTTTACCCTGAGAACCAGACCATAGTGTGGGGGCAAGTGACAGTTGAGCCCTTGTCAATAAAGTCGTGGCAGAATCCATTCCTGTTACTGGGCTGTAGGAAGCAGACAGTGATGCTGGCTGTGGGGCTGGTGCACTTGCTAAGCAGCCCATTGGACTGGAATCTTCCGGTGAGGCTGGAATGCCCTCCACCCAGTTCTGTGATGCTTCCACACAAACTAAAGAAATCCTGCTTATCCAAAAGGGTGGGGAGTAGGCTGAGTGTCCCCCTACAATGGAAAGGAATAATAAAGCCTTCAGCCAGGGAGCAGGGCAGTGCTGGAAAGTCACCTGGGAGGGCCCAAACCCAAGAGACAGCTTATAATAAGGTGACTTGTCAGGATCTGGGCTCTTGCCAGACTGTGGCTCAGAGGTAGCCTTCCTCAGTGCCTCACCAGAAAGGACAGCTTCAAGCTCGCTCATTAAACTGTGTGAATGCTGCAGCTCCCGGCAGCCATGAGCCTGTCGTTCTCTGCAGTTAACCTTCCACTTGCACCATGGAGATGAGAGAAGAGTCATTTAACACAGTCATTAAATGAAAGGAAGTCTTTATTATTATTATTACTCTCCATGAGAAAAATCAGCTCACATCTCTGGTGCATTCTGATGGCCCATGCGTGAGGGCTACCTGCCTTGCTACCTGTTTTTGACAGTTCTCTGCAGCTTGGCGCACTACTCCCTGTTACTTCTCTAGAACACAGGTTGAAATGCACTGTGGGGCGGATTTGGTTTCCCTGTCAGCTAATTAACTTTTAAAATAGACTCACTAGCTTTCATTTTCAGGACAATAATTACTTGTTGAAGTAACACACCTATTTCTAATTCTGTATGGCTTGTGATTTTAGCTACGTGGGGAAAAAAAGGCAAAAGAGAAAAAAAAGCCCACATCTCGGACAGTTGAAGAAGCGAGTGGGCACAGCTACCCCTAGCTTAAGAGGTGACAAGTGAGCAGCAGCACCTGGAAGAGAGCTTCTCAGGTGCCGAGGACAATGGGGAGAGGTGGGTCAGTCTTTACAGTGTTCACGCCAGTGTTCAGGAGGCACCATGGACCACCACGACCTGTTTCTGAGGATGGGGTCTAGAAATTTGCATTTAAATAAACACCTCAGATGAACCATCCAACAAAAGTTTGAGGACCACTACCTACTACTTGCAGTTTAAACCTGCCTTCTTGAAATAGTAGAGTGTTAAGATGGGAGAGGCCTTAAAGGTGATTTTATAGCCCAAGAACCCCAAGTCCAGGGAGGTTAAGTGATTGGCGCTTCAGAATGGCAGCTCTTATTGGTCATCCATTGTTCGAGTCCTCAGCTTACATTCCTGTTCTCCATGGCCTGTTCTGGTCTTGGAACTGCAGAATTCAGAGAGGTAGGGGAGGTCACGTGAATGAACTGCAAACTTTCCTTTGATATATATATATATATATATATATATATAAAGAAATATATATATATGTATATATAAAGAAATATATATATATTTGTTTAGGATAGTTTTGCCAGCTGTGAATATTCAACTAATTTAAGCCACTGCTTGTTAGCATTTTAAACTCAGGTTCCAGTTTCTCAAATAGCATATGATTCAATCATTGGAAGGAAATGCAATGTATATTTAACAATTCGGTGATCAATGGATGCATTTTTCTGCTTAGAAATGGCTTTCCATTGTGATCCTCTAGAAGCTCATTGTTCATTTCTTTATTTATATTTTATTAATGCATTATAGATATACACAGTTTCAAGGTACATGTGATAATTTAATGTATTCATATAATTTGTAAGGATCAAATAAGTGTACTGGGGATATCCATCACCTTGCATATTTGTCTTTTTTTAATACTAGAAACGTTTGAATTATTCTCTTACAGCTATTTTGAAATGTATGATAGATATTGTAAACTATAATCTTCCTGCTACTGATCTATCCACCACTAGCTCTTACTTCTATCGAACTGTATATTTGAACCCATTAATCAACTTCTTAGAAGCTCATTTTGACATGGCTTGTGGTATGTGAATTTAGGTAACAATGGAGCACATAATATGTTCTGACCATTGTAAGCATTTTACACTCATTTCATTTAGTTCACAACAAAAATGGGGCTGGTGCTATTGTTAATCTCCATGTCTCAGATGAGAAAACAAATGTGGAGAAAATAAGTTACCTGTCGAAGTTGACACACCTGACAAACAGAGGGTTTGGGAGTTTGAGTCCTGCTGAGTCAGACCTCAGAGTTGAAGTTTTTAAGCCCACTTTGTGTAACCCACCCAGTGTCTCCTCCCACATCTAATGACGTCACAGAATGCAGACTTCAGAGCATCCTGTCCTCAGTTCACTGTTGGGCATTTTAAGAGGAATCTTTCTCTGTTTGTTAACTGAAGGAGAAGCCACATGCAGATTGATCAGCCACCCTTGGGTGAGAACTGTGTCAAAGGCAAATCACCCCACCAGCTGTCCTGAGGCCCCAGCTCCAGAGTGGTCATAGCTCAGATTAGTAGAGAAAACACACAAGCCGAAGAACAAGTCTGGGAAATGGGAAGCCAAGAGAGACAGAGGAATCAAATGTTCCAGAAGGAGCCCTCTGAAATGTTTCAAGTGTTCAGTCTTGGAATGTGCCACGGGGTCTTTCTTTTAAATTCCTATAGTTTCAGAAAGTAGCCATGCCATGTGAAGAACACCCGGCACCTGAGCCAGCCTGAGCAAAGGCAGCTGGTGGAGAAGAAAACGTGTCAACAACGTTGGTTTCCAGAGCAGCACACTGCCACTAGGCTCTAATGCCACCTTCTCTCAACCCTGGCTTGCTAGAGGGAGGGAGGAAGTCTCCCAGAAGCCAGAGAAGGTGCCCCTTCTCTCAAAGAACGTCTCCTCCAGGGAGGAGGGAGGACAGCTGCTTTCCATCCTCCTGGCAGGGATGACAGCTGCTTTCAAACACAGTGGTGCCATTTCTATATTGTGATTTTTAATTTGAGAAGTAATTTATAACCTCATTCTTCTGACAATTGAAAGAATTCTATTGAAATAAATATGAATATAATAAAGCTCATTATTTCCCCCACAAACCTACTCAACCGTATTCATTTCTCAGAGAATCACTGTGCCACATACCCATTTGCCCAGTGGTCCTCCCCCCTCGGAAGTCTGTAAGTCTGTCCTCTCTTCTTCCTTGGGTTTTATGTCCTATTATTTCCCATCACATCTTCTGCATAGACTGCCTTCTTTGCCGAGTGGATGGTCATGTGTATGAGGCTTGTGAGTAGCTTCAAAGACAGACACATTCATTCAAATTCAAACTTTAGAGGTGTGCAGTGGAATCTCCCCATGAACCTCCCAGTAACGTATGTGCAAGTCTGATTTGAGCCATGGCTGTCGGTGGATCTCTTGGTGTATGGGGTTGTTGACAGTGGAGAGGAAACCTGGGAAAGGCTGCATTCGAGCTGAACCCTCACGTATGGGTAGGAATTTCAAAGAGGGAGAAAAGGCCTGGTGATTCCAGCACCTGTCTGAGACATTTGCTGTTAAGTGGTGGACAACTGAACCAAAGGTGGGGAGTGGAGAGGAGAAAGGGATGAAAACGACATGCCATTGAAGGAGGGACCCTCAGACTGGGAGCAGACCTTGACCCACGTGCGTGTTTCCTAAACCCCAGTCTGCCTCCAGAGAACACCAGTGGAATTCTAAAAGGAGTGTGGAGTTACTGCCGGGCAACTTTGTGTGTTTTATGGGGATCTTAACTACAAAGAAATGCTCTTCTAAAAAAATCCCAGTGTCTGGCTGGTAGGAATCTTGCCTGGTTGACTCGTTCATACTCTCGTTTATTGCACACCTTATTGTGTTAAGCAGCTCCATTTGGGACCATCCAGTCTTGCTTTAAAGCCACTCCAGATTTAAAGCCAAATAGTTTCATTGAACAAGCTTTTATTCTAACAAAGATATACTGGTTCTGTGTATCCTGAATCTTTCAAAAGAACAATGACGTAGCACCGGGGCTCTGCTGACTATTTCAGCAAGAGGCAGCGTTTCTATTAGAGATTTTTCTCACAGCAGTCCCTTGTATCAGACACTTCATTTGCATCTTAGAGCAATTTTCCCTCTGATTACAAGCTTGAACTGAGGGAGGATGAAAGAGTGCAACTGAATCATCCTTCCAAATGCAATGTGTTAATGAAGCCCAGCTCCTTCCCTCTTCCCTTCTCATTTCATTGAAACCCATAGCTGCAGGATTGAGATTTATGCTTTGGGGATGAAGCATGAGGGTTTTTCTAAGCACTTGCCAAAATGCTGAAACCAAATACTTTTCAATGAAAAGTACACTGTTGTGTTGTTTAAGTGCCATTCATACGCAATAAGCAAAATTACCACAGGATAAATATGTTTAGTTCTTGATTCCTGATTTGTAGAAAGACTGTTAAAATATAAAACAATATACATCACTGACCGATCCACTGGGAAATTACATAGCTCTGTAAAACACATTAAAACATTGTATAATAGTTATTTCAGCAAGGCTGTGTTTGTAGGCTGAGATACTGGGCGGGCAAGGATAATACCTTACAATTAGATGAATTCACCAAGAGATTTTAATTGGCATGGCATGCCAAGCGTCAGCCTCATGGAATCACGCTAACACTCCTCCCTGCTGGGGTTTGCTCCACTTGGGAAGCTATCATTAGGTGGCCTAGCAGAACTCCCAGAACCCTCAAGGAATGCTGCTGGCATCACCGTTTGGACGTATAATGCAACTGGAGGTTATTATAACAGAAAAGTAAAAGCTTGTGTTTGCTGGGGCAGGTCAAGATAGAAACAGTTCAGGTAATTTCGGTTTTCTCTAGAACTGCAAAGGCCTTTGTTACCCTTGCAACAGTTCTCCTAGGCATGGAAGGATATAAGTGACAAAGTTGGACTTGTGACTATGCTGCATTATGTGGGTTGCTTTCAAAATAGATTCAAGTAAGTTAAAATGTGAGCATAGTTAGGCAGCTTCTTCAAAGTGATCACTTCAAGCCCTTAAAAAACTCAGACGGAAGCGTGCTGCTGGGTGTCTGATTTATATCTGGTGATGAACTTGTGAAGTGGAATCAGAAATCATTGTAAGTGCTTTTTGGTAGTGCTTCTGTTTTTTTTTTTTTTTTTCTTTTTCCTTTTTTTTTTTTTTCCAGTCTGTGGCCCAGGCTCTGCTGAGCCAATGAATGCCGAGAGTTCTAGGCTCTCACATCATATGAAATAGTCTAAAAAGTGAAGTCCTCAAGGGGCTTGTGGATTTTAGAAGTTGGGAAAGAAAGGGTGGGAAGGTTTGGGAAGGAAGAGGACGTGGGAGAGACAGAGATAGCAGCAGAGTGCTGGGTGTGGGCCGATGCACGCTTCCTAGCACACGGGGGCACCTGCTCTCACCCCTCTCCTCCTCCTCCTCCTCCTCCTTCCTCTTCCTCTATAGAAGCATTTCCTTGCTCAGTGCTTGGTCACGTAACAAACAGAATCACAAAAAATCTATGCCGGGACTCTACACGAGTTAATAACTTGGGAAATACACACCACACATAAATATTAATATATGACTTCCTGACTACAGTAATGCACAGTAAAAGCTCTAAACCAACTCTTAAGTGAGGCATTGTGTGCCTACCTGCCATGGGTTGTTGAGTGGGAATATTTGCGGTTAATATTGCTTCTCTCTTTCTCTTGTTTTAAACACTCCTAATGAGGCCCAAAATTCCATGTATTGGCTCCTATAGGAACATTGCAGACTGTCTGGAGAAGTATATTGTACTAAAAAAAATCTTCAAAGAAGGTGAACTATACATCTAAATGCTAGCAGAGAATTTTAAGGTAGAAAGAGAATCCTAGAAAGTTGCTCTCTTATATTCTCATAATGAAACACTATAGTCAGATATCTCCTTTTGCCTTGATCACACAGCCACTTAAGACAAAAGTCCAGGTGTCCTGAAAGTCCTTGCGAATCCTAGTGGACCACCGGAGAGGTATGCCAAAGACACGTGAGATTTGCTCAAATCTACAGGGAAGAAAACCCTGCGTGTGGAAGAGGATTGGAAAAGAAACTGATCTGCTCCTTCATTGCTATGTTCATTCTGAGTTGAGTTCAGTTTACAATGACTTGTGGTTAGAGTGCTGCAGAGAAGAGAATTTGGGTTCAACACAGAGATCTGCTTGTCGTTTACTCACCTGGAGAGAGAGCTAGGCTCCCTGGGTGTAGCCAGATGACTTAGATTAATAAACAAGGAGCAAATCAACAGGGTCTGTGCTGCTTGAGCAAAATGGTCTACAGTGAGGGGGCAATCAGAGGAAGATGAGATATCCCACATATTCTGAATAAGATTCTTGAGCCTTTGTCTGTTAGATTAGACTATTTCTCAATATATATTTACTCCTTCCCACCACTGTTCTGCTTTGCTCCCCCTTGCATGGGAAAGTACTTCCTCACCGTGTTATTGTTAAGCACAGCCATGTGACTTGCTTCGGCCAATGGGATGTGAGAAGAAATGACTGTGTGTCAATTTGGAGCCTCAGCTTAAGCGACATGGTATGTTTCCACTCGTTTCTCTGAGACATTTGAACATCTGGCATGAGATGAACACATAGCTGCTGGTCTCAGAAGAATGAAAGATGTGGAGCAAACCTAAACAGAACCTGTAGCTCAGAACTGAGATGAGTCAAAACCAGCCAAGTTGAGCTGAACCCAGCCTCCCTATAGCTGTGTAAGTGAGGAGGAAAGGTGCATGGTTTTATGTCACTGTGATTTTTGGCATTTGTGGACTGATATGCCTTCCGTGCACTTTTCTCCCAACCAAATGAATGAGGTCGCCCCCATCATACTTTTTTAGTCTGCCATGCTCTTGTCTATACAGCACCGATCATAAGCTATTGTATTTTCATTGTTGTGTTATTGATCTCTTTATGCCTTTCACTATTCTCTAAATTCCTTGGGGGTAGATAATATATCATATTTATGTTTCCACGTCAGTGCTTAAAATTGCATTGCATATAATAGATGTTTAAAATGTTTATTGAAAGAAAGAGTAAATGAAAAATTACATTTCTAGCAGTACTGATAATTAGACAACTTGACTGACCCTCCTACTCAAAACAACTAAAATTGCTGAATAAAATAGGGAAAAAATTTATGTTCTAGCAGGGAAATATTGAGCCCTAGAAGTCAAAAATGAGGAGAAAATTGAGAACCCAGAGAGATCATCTGAGCAATGATGTCAGCTTTTGCCCTGGGAGCAATTGCCAAACCCAGATGACTGAACTTTTCCTTTAATAGATAGGGTGAACTATGACATGGTACCTAGGACAGAACCAAAGCCTAGCGCCCACTCAAGGTAGGGTGTAGAAAGGTGTCACTGATTAACTCTGACATCACCTGGCATTTGATCCTAAATTTAAGGGTGAGCAAGAACTTTGCATGTCTAAAATCTTGCTGTTCAGTAGAACTGAAGAATTCTCCCCTAATGAATTTACAACTAAAAATGGGCTCTTACATGTTTAGACAGCACCCAACTCATGCTACCTCAATGGCCCACTATATTTTAATTTACTCTTAAATTTTTCTTAGGTTGATATGTCTCCAGGTGCACAGTAGAGACAAATTCAAAATTTCTTTGAAGAACCCATCTCCAACTCTGGCCTTAAGGAATCCCAGAAGTAAGAAATATGAGGTCATAGTAAAAAGAAAAAAAATATATATATACACACAGACACTCATATACACACACACACACACACACACACACACACACACACACACACATATATGAAGCAGGCCGCTCTGAGTGACAACAGAGAAAACAGCAGAATCAGACCCACAGACTTCAGGTAATGTAATTATTAACAACAATATAAGTCATTATGTTTAATATTTTTAAAGAAATAAAAAAGGAGTTGAAAGATTGAATGAAAGTAAGAGGGAGAAATGATTTGGGTAGATGGATTGGTGCCACTGAGAATCCAGATGACCACGCTGTCATTAATTGATTATTTAACTAATTCAATAATATTTATTGAGCTTCTAAAGTATGTCAGGCAATAAGATAAGTAGGTAGGATAAATAGTGGAATTGGGAGATCATATTGGTGTCATGGGGCTGATCCCATTGGATGGCTTTGGCTTTCTTTAATAAGTTCATTAGATTGGCTATTGTGAGAAATGCTGGAGGAAGAGGTATTAGAAGCATTAAGAAGAACTGAAAGTGATGACGAGTGTAAGATGGATTTCCAGTTGATTGTTGAAGACTGAAGCACTCCTTGAAGGCTAACACATCTGGATGCTGAGTCGAATGACCCTAATATCGACCAGCAGTAGTGAGGTGGATCTGTATCATGTCCATTTGGCTGGGTGGTACTATGTATCCCTGCGGTCCCCAACTCCCAGACAGTGTGGGAGCAAGTGAAGCTTCATCTGTATTTGCAGCTGCTCCCCATCACTTGCATCACCGCCTGAGCTCCACCTCCACCTCCTCCCAACCCCTGCCCCATCCATGGAAAAATCTAGTCCAGCACTCCTTAAACGTTTTTGTCTCAGGACACCTTTACATTCTTAAAAACTATTTGGGACTCCAGTGAGCTTTTGTTTAGATATGTATTATCTGTTGGTATTTATCATATTAAAAATTAAGACTGAGGAATTTGTAAAAACGTGTATTAATTCACTTAAAAATAACAATAATAATCCCATTACATGTTAATATAGAAACACAGTTTTGTGAAAATAACTATTTTCTAAAACAAAAACAAATGTAGCAAGAAGAGTGGCCTGTTTTACAATCTTTTTGTGTTGTTTTTTTGCAAATCTTTGAAAAATCTAGCTTAATTAATATTAGCTGGATTTTTTATACCTGCTTCTGAGTTCAAATATCCTATGTCAAGGAGGCTTTGGAAAATTCCACTGCATACTGTGAGAGACTAAAAGTGAAAAAGGCAGGTAGCATCTTAATATTGAGAAAATAGGTTTGTCCTTGCAGCCTCCTGGAAGTGTTGGAGATGCCCAGGCGTTTCTAAACCACACTTGAGGACCGCTGATGTAGTCTAGGAGCTGAGCTTGAGGTTGGAATGTGGTGAGTCATGAGTTCTGGTCAAGGTTTCAGGAGGAAACGACAAGATGCATCAGTGTCTCTGGGCAGAGCTATCTGGCTGCTTCAGGGGCTGGGGCAGAGAGGAGCAAGGTGAGAAGAATAAGAGAATGGGCTCTGATGCTGCAGCTGTCATTGTCAGGGACTATATCAGGTTTCGTTATACCTGCTGGGTATCTGTGGAGTAGATTATGTTGCTCTTTCTGAGGATGAGGGTGGAGCAGTGAGAAACCAAGAATATTTTAAGAGATGGCAAAGACTTTCAGTAGAAGATTCAGTGGTTATATTGGTCTCTAGAAAAATAGTGGGTATAAACTGGGGTTATGTGGGTGAGGGCTTAAATAGTGATGAGCACAGTTAGAGCCACGGTGAAAACACCCTGAAGACGTGTTTTGTTGGCTGCAAAGAAGTTTCTGCCTCTGTGGGTCATGAGATATTGATACAGCCTGGAGTAATCACCTTCCCTTTTATCCACGCAGAGAGATACTGCATGTCCCCATTCCCTCCCATATATTTGCAGAGCAAATCTAGAAATACGTTCGGCCTTATTCCCGAGTGCCCACTCATGTGATTACCGCACACACAGAGGACATTTTTCCTATTTTGAGACCTCCTCATAGCTTCCTAAGAATACATCCATCAGCTCCACAATGGGAGGTGTGGTGCATTCTTCAGGCAGCATTTTTATTGTAAAGCATCGCACCCTCTTCTGGTCCTGATAGACAAAACATTTTATTCAGTCAGCACTGAGCCTCTTTATTCTGTGTGAGTGTAGACTGGAAGAAAGATTCAGCAGTGGTTCATCTACTCGGAGCAGGTATGCTCTGTTTCCTGACTCCTTCAGATCAGTTCCTGGGTGGGACTGGACTGTGCCCCAGAGTGAAAGCTGAAATCTGAGCTCCAGGAGCTTTGTCACCTGCCTTTTCCTGACAAGTCGGAGTCTAAAAATGGCAAGGAAAGCAAACCTGAAACACCATCATTGCATCATTTCTAAAGAATCATTTTCTTGATCTGTTTGTATCATATCCACATTCAAGCAAAAGAACTTAAAATTATTTTCATTTTAAGAAGGGTGTTATGTCATGTATCAAATGCTTCCAAGATTCCTGGTTTTTTTTTTTCCTAATGAAAATATAAAGGTGAAGGTATATGATGAAAAAGAATATATATGTTCTCCTGGAGCAGTGAAGTGCTCCATATGGAAGGTGGCACATGGGCTAGATCACACCTAGAAGATTCCTTTTTAGTTAGTTAATGTACACACTTTTTAAGTTTGTTTTAGTAGGCACTTAGTATGAATGACAACAGTGTTTATTATTTCTTGATATATTTATATGCCTTCCATGGCTGTGAGAGCTTGCAAATCCAATCATTTATTTGAATGTATGTATGTGGGGTATGGTATGTATGTGTGTTTGTGTGTATATCTGTTTGTGTTTTTACATGTTCTGGTTGTTGTACCCATGGTTCAATCAATATTGGGAGGGAAAAAACTACTTTTACCAAACTTTGAAACTACATTATGAATAAAATTCTATACTGTCTCAACCTACATTCTTTTATATCTTTCTTAGCTTACTGTGGGTTGATTTGTTTTTTAAGAAATGCATCTTTTCATACTTAGGGTCTCCACCTGCAAGTGTAATAATGAGCCTATTACCTCCCTAGCAGAATTATTTATTTTTTGAGTGCTATCCTCTGACTCATAATTAAAAACCTAGAAATATGAATCTAGAAGACATATTTGATCAGAAAATTTAACATTATTTAATGTACATGATTTAAACAATTTACTGATTTTAGGCAGTGAGGAAAGTTATATGAACAGAGCCATTTGCTCTTTAGAGACTGAAAAACCTTTCTTTTCTGCCAAAACATTGTTATTAGAATTTTGTTCAATGTCAGAGATAATTTGGACATTAGCTCATGAACTTTTCTTAACTATATATATTTATATTCTAGACTTTTAGTATATAGTCAATAAATTTGCCTTTTATAGTCTAAAAGGTTAATACTGTTAAAAATTTTACAGCATGCAAAATTTCATAATTGATACGAAAATAACTAATTTTATTAACTACTAATTTTATTTATATTTATTATTTATTACTAATTCTTTAACATTAGCACTTTTTTTAAAGTTTAGCAAAGAAATTTAGAAAATATGTTTAGGTTGACACAAGGGAGGCAATACCTCTTGAATTTATATTTCTTAGGTAACCTTCACCTAAACATGTGTTTGACAGTATGAGATGTTGAAGCCAGATTTTTAAAAAAGGTTAAGGTATTAATATTGCATATTTGATTTGACATAAATAGGAATTTTCCATTTATTTTCATATTCTTCATGAATATTATTTTAATATCTAACTTAACATTGATAGACTATAACCATTCCATTATTGTTGAATATTCGTTTTCCCCAGTACTCCAAAATTTAAAAATGTTACTATAAACATACTTGTGTACAATACATCTTCATATTAGAGTTATTTTTCAGAGCCAGAATAACTGGATGAAAGGATTTGGTGTTCCAAAAGGCTACCACCAGCACAGAGTGACTGTTCACCCTTAGGAACACCAGCTGCGATCAGTTTCCCCAAGTTGGTAGCTCGAAGGATGGTGCCCTGTTAGTCTGCACATCTGTGGTTCAGTTACTACTGTGAGCCTGATGTGCCTCAGTGTGTGTTAATCAGTTACACATCCTGTAGCGTGCACGTGTCTGGGGGACGGAAGCCGGGTCTTTCTCTTTTCTCCCTCAGAGCTGGGCTCCGTGCCTCACAGCTGTGGAACACTCGGTCATGCTGGATGAATGAATGACAAGTGTTTATTGTCTCCTCATGAATTGTCCCCATTTTTCTATTGGAGTCAGTGCTTTTAATAAATATGAATCTAATTGTAAAGATCTAATATTTTAAACAGGTTGGTTGCAAGTACTTCTAGAGGAATAGGGGATGTTAAAGGAAATCTTTCTAATAAGCATACACTGTCCCACAGGCTGTTTCCATGGAAACTGAAGCCTTAAATGAGAGAGCCACGCACCTAGATACAGAGTAGATAATAAACATAATTTTCCTCTCTTGCAAACCTATCATCTGAAACTTTAAAGTTTCAAAACACTGCTTTGATAGGGATTGTCTTGTAATTTTAAAGATCTTAAAATTTTTGATTTTTAATTATGGATGTTGAGAACCATGCAGCTAAAAGAGACCTTCCGCTGTTGGTGCACAGGCCCCTTCAGAACTCACTATAGGCCCAGCTTTTAAAGGACTCAAGAGGGAACCTCATCCTCCCGGCTTTCGCAGCCTGTGTTGGAATGCTCTCCTCGGCAGCAATTAGTGGCACAATGAAAAGACTTACAACTCCTCCACAGTCACTTTCTCCAGAAACGCTGGAATAATTTGAACGTCCCTGGAGGCAGTTGGTTTCTTTTCCTCCTTAGCCCTCACGCAGTTAGAGGCATTTATCCACTCATATGGAAATACTGGGTTTTCACTGACTGTATTAAATACCAACTTTCATTAGTTTTGCAGATGTTTCGTGAAGACCCTTAAAAGTCCACCAAAATCTATGCTTACATACATTATCTCACTACTCACTTAACACCTGCAAACAGCTCTTTTATGGTAGGGGCCTAGATTAAAGTTTAGGTGACAAAGGGTGAGGGTGAGGGGACTTTGCCTGGAATTTGTTGAGCAGCAGGAGAACCCAGGCCAACATCTTGACCTCCAGCCTTGGACTATCCAGCCCGTCTGTCCAGAAGCTGGTTACAAACACCAGCATTCACGGATCCTTCCTCGCTTGTCCATGCTCCTTCTCCAGTGCGGGGGACATGTTTGTTGAAGGATGCCATGGGGCATTAAACGTGGCTTTTACCACGATTGGAGAAGCTACAGTTGCAGACGTCACAGCCCTGGCCCACTGTCTCTCTGATACTTCAATGAGTCTGACAGAGATGAACAGGCTGCTCTTATGCTTCAACCCAGGTTTTATGAGTTTTCAGTGTTCTAATCCAAGAGTGTTAGGCTGACACAGGTGATCCTCCCCCCAGCCACTTCACAAAAATGTAAACCCATCACCACTGGGGTTTGGCCAGTCAATCACAAGGCCATATTCCTTGTGCGTGGCACAGTGTGGGGAACTGCGAGGGCAGGGAGTGGACATTGGCAAGGCTGCACTGTTTCCAATGCCAGCTCTCCCTCCGTGACCACAGGCCACAGATGATGTGTCTTACCTTTCTGTGAGGCTGGTTTCTCATTTGGAAATGAAGTTAATTCAATATTCCTTATTGGGCTGTTGGGAAGATTAAAATGCTTAATGAATTGCCTAACATAATGTTGGGGCAAAGCAAATGCTCGAAAAATCAAACTCTTCATCCCTTTCCCTTTGAATGGCTCAGCAATCTGCAGGATCCTCCCCTACCAGACCAAAAGTGCTTTCATGGTGGGATTTCAGGCAACTAAGTTGTAAGATTTATTTTGGGAAACACAATCTAGGCTCTTTACATCATGTCTTGTAGACAGCTGCCCACTCATCTATTCGGAAAGCACACTTTAGTAGCAAGCTTCCTGTGCAGATTTAAGGTCCAAATTTATCTTGTATTCCTGGATATGAAGAAGAGTTGGCACTAACCTCATTGGAGTAATCACTGAAATATTTTAGAAGTTTTAAGAAAATCATTTTAAAAAGTCAACTCAGCATTTCTTATTCTATTAGCATCGTTTTTGCTCCCCCTCTGATATTGCTTGCTAGGAACTGTATTATTGTTGTTTTGACTTCTCTATGTAAAATTCCTGCTTCCACAATACAGATTCCTTTTATGGCAGGGAAAATTAGGGTGTTAAAAAGAATTGGAGACTGGACTTGCTCATCAAAGCTTGTGAACACTTTTAAGGTTATACCCGTCATTCTGTAAACCCCTCCTGGCTTTCCTACGTGAGTTTGTGGTCTGTTTGAGGCCAAACATGTATTATAAGATTCAGTGTTAGACAAGGTCTCAGGTTAAACCCAATGGGAGAATTTAATACTCAAATAAAGCTAAAAGAAAATGCTAAAGGGACAAAGAAATTATTTCAAGGTTTATTTTGATTAGAAATAACTCTCTGGAGAGCAAGTAGTTTTTCTGTGCCTTGTTCCTTTTTTTTTTTTCTGTCATTTGTCATCTTGTATGCTTTAACTTTATCGTGTTAAATATTTATTATTTAATACAAGAAAGTAATAATAGAAATGGTCTCACTTTTCCAAACCATATTCCCTCTCCAGGGTAATTACTTTTGATGAGTGCTGGAGGGTACAGTCTTCCCTGGAGAATTTTGCTGGCTGGAGAGAGAACTGTCAAGATGGCTCTTGCCTTTCAGTTTTGTATTCCCAGAGCTCTTGTGGAAACAGTATATTGTAGGCAAAGGCAAAATGAAATTCTAAATCACAAATCCTTTCATTAGGTGATCAGCCTATTTATAGGCACAAGGCTGAATGAGGGGGCTTGTCACCTTCAGTGGCAGCACAATAAAGTGCTTTCTTATTTAACCAGTTAAATTTAACCACAAGCCGTAAAAATTTCCAGTGAGTGTGTGGTATAATCTCCAAGTGTGCCCTTACTCAGGCTGTAGTGTGTAGGAGAATCCTCTTCCTTGCTGTATGTATTGAGGGGCGTGTGCTATCAACTCCAGACTTACAAAACATGGATATGCTAGGGGCCGACCACTGGGGAGACTCAGGAATGGGATGAGTGTGTTTTCCAGAGGGAGTGTGGTATCAGATAATAAGTTACAAGTCTAGGATTGAAACCCAGTTTTCCTTAAGTAGAGGATGGATTCTTCAATTCTGTGTCTTCACCTAGAACATGGGACTGAGGGTAGCAACTACTCTGTAGGACCGGTGGGAAGATTAGCAGACATCATTCCTGTGTGGTGCGAGGAGGTCTCTCATCCGATGGGGCTCCCTTGCAGCCTCCGAGATTGTTTCATTTTTAAACATTTGCAAAGCACAATTTTAAAATCCTATGACTGCATTAAATCATTTTGATATTAAAAAATGAAAATAGCATTTGTTATCTATCTGTGTGTTTTTGCCTTAGGCAGATGGTGCTATGCTTTGCCTTGAGAAACCTACTTTTCTCTACTCCCTTAGCCCTCCCAGACAGATGCAGTCACTGCCTCGCTCCCCTGGTGAGCTCAGTATCACCGTGCTTTGGCCCATTCCCTGTGAGGTGAACTTTCCCACTGTATTAAGGGTACCCAGGGTATTAGGCAGGTGAGCTCTTTCCCTTCTGCAGGGGACTCAGTGGCTAAGGGTTGGACATCTCAGGGGCATTTTTCATGAGCCCCGTGGAAATGGCACTACCTATAGTTGGGGGCCGCCGTTCAATATTTATCAACAGAACGTGGCTTCTGCTCCATGCTTAAAGTCTAGTGTGCAGAGGAGCACACTGTGAAGTGCTCAGACTTGGGAGGTCTCGATCTGACTTCCTTGTGTACTTAAAGTTGAAGATGTTTTCTAGTTCTGAACAATCAGGCTTCAGACTGCCTTTGCAGCCCCACAGAACAAGGTCAGGATCCTTCGTGGCTCTGTCCTCACTCACTCTAGTTCATTTATCAAAGTGGCCTACATTTAATTTTCCACCTGGTAAACTTCTACTTATCCTTCAAGATCCAAGTTATAAAAGAACCCACTTTGCCTATAAAGTCCTTCTTGATTTTCCCTTCCAGAGTTAATTACCTCTCCTCTTTCTTTGCATGGATGGACAGTGCTGTGATGTCAGGGACTGTATCCTTTTTTTAGAATGCTTCTGAAGCTTTAATGTGCATCTGATCTGCCAAGTCATCTTGTCAACTTGCAGCTTCTGATTCAGTGAGGCTTGGAGGGGGCCTGAAGTTCTGCAATTTTTACTAAGCTTCCAGGTGGTGTTGATGCTGCTTGTCTGCGAACCGCACCTCAAGTAGCAAAGCTCTATTATCAATGAACCCCAGGGTTTGGCATAGAGTTTGTGCTCAGATTTACTGATTGTTGAATAAATACTTGATACCCTTCATCCGTGGCTTCCTTAGTGGAAACTTATCTGAAAAAGCACATACACAAAAAGGAGGGACATTGAGGTCATGCTTAACAATTGTTCTAATCAAATATATTTGTTTGCTTGGACCTTCATCTCTTTGTCTCTATAATCATAATAGCAAACATTTTGGGGAAGTTCACATATTATTGGCTAGGCTCTCCTGTAAGCACTGTGCATATATTAACACATTTCATCCTCAGAATAGCCCTAGGAGGTAGTTTATTAGTTACAATAATTCTGTAACAAACAAACCCCAAAAGATATGATGATGCAAACACAACAGAAGTTGATTTCTTGCTCACAAATAACCCTTGTCAGGTGTTCCTATTGTTAGGAAGATAGTTAGGATCTCTGGCTCTTATCAGGACAAGGCTTCCCTGCTTTGGTGCTGTTTGGAGCAATTGCTACACCCAGGGAAGGAGGGAATGCTTTATCAATCTAGGAATTCCCCAGCCCAGGCACAATAGGATTTAGAAAGTGACCTAGAGTAACCTAAGTGTAATTATTATGTCATTAGCTTGAATCTGCATTGTGGTTCACCCCCCTAGGTGGGCTTTCTTAGAGAGAGCTCGTATATGCAGATGGAATTGAGGACATCTGTTGATCATTTGATACCATCCCACACTTCCTGAGAGCCTGCCCCTAGACTGGGCTAATAAAAGGAAACAATTCTAGAATTCAGAGTGAGAGGGAGTGGATCAGTTTCTTTCCACTAGTGGAGACAGGACAGACCTGTTTTATTCTACACTAAAGAGCTGCTTATCTGAAACTGCTCCCTCCCTGAGGTTATTTCGTTGCATTGGTCCTGCTGGTGATTTTTCCAAGCAGGAAACCAGAGGACCAGGATAATAATCTGGACTTGACACTTTGGTGTGTCTGGTCATTCTTTGGCCAAGAACACACCAGGAACCGAGGGCAGACTGCCACCCTGACATCTTTGGTGCCGTGAGTCAGATTTCCCTAACACTGTTGGAGCGTGGCTTTCCTCCAAGCAGTGACTTGGGGCCCAGGCTCCTTCCATCCTGTGGCCCTGCCATCTTCAAAATGTGGCTTCCAGGTCACCGTGCTTGTATGCGTCATGTAGGTAGAAAAGAAGTTAGCGTGTAGGATGGAGGGAGTGGTACACATACCTTCTATTAATTCATTTATTTATCTATTTATGTATTTATTAGATGTTATTCAAGCACAAGGCCACACCTAACTAAAAGGGAGGTTAGAAAATGTGGTTTAACTGTATGCCCAGGAAAAAGAGGAATTGTTTGGTGAATATAATTTAAGTGTGACTTACCTAGATATAGGAATGTGTTCATTATTTTCCCACTGCTATCCAAGGACTCAACAATATGTCCTTTCTGCTCTGAGGCATGATGGGAATGCAGAAACAATGGCTCGTTGTGGGGGGGGAAAGGACGGGATATATTTATGCAAGGAAATATGATCTGGCTGTAGAGCTACTTAACTTTCCTCCAAGGTGGGAGGGTTGGATGGGAGGGAGGCATTGCAGTCTCTTGTGTCCAGTCAGGACTGTGGGTCAACTCAGCAGGTAAAAACAGAAATTTCAGCAAGGACATTTATAGTCAGGTGGAAGAGCAGTGTTTGGGGAGATGCAGAGAACCTACACCAAAACTCTGCTTGGCGGGAAGCCGAGAGCCCCAGGCTCATTCTGTGTGCTGCCCTAGGTGGGCTTTGTGGGGCACTGAACAGATTTCAACCTGTGACGTAAGCTGAGTGGGGATGTGGACAGAAGAGATGGACAAGCCCTGAAGGACGGTGTATCCTGTAAGGGAAAAGTTATTATGAGCACAATGTTTTGTTATTGAAAACGAACAGCTTTTTCTTAAGTACAAGTTTGTTCCTTTTTGAGACTTATATTAACTCACTGTGGATGCAGGTGTTATAATAAAGGCAAAGAGATGCAAGAGAAATGGGACCAAAACATTTAGGGGAAAATGACCCTACAGAACCTAAAAAATAATTTTTTCATAGTCAGAAGAGTTTTATAAGTGATAAAATATCCTTTATATTTCAAGTTCCAGTAAAAAGTACTCTTGCTCATCCATTTAATTCAGTCTAGGGGGAGTTTATTGGGTTGAAGTACTGTCTTTGAGTACTATGGTAACTGCAGCTTCTATTCAAGTCTGTGACTAGATTTTAGAAGTTTGGAATTCAATACTAAAAACTTTGTTTCATAGTATTGGTAGGAGCTCTTGAGAGAAAACTCTTGCACAAGAATCTAGTAAACCACAAGTTAAATGCCAATGAGGGGATGGAAGAAAGAATAAAGCAGGAATAAGACTTTAAAAGTAGGAAATGTCTTCCTTCCATGCCTGTCCTGCTGATAAATGATACGTGATGTACCTAGACATGGGCAATTCGATTCATCGTTTCTTTAAGAAGCAATAATAAACTACCGGGGTTAAGAGCAGGACTCTCGAGCCAGATTGCCTGGCTTTGAATTCTGGCTCTGCCACTTACTGACGGTATGATTTGGGTAAACTATTTAATCTCCTGTGCCTCAGTTTCCTAATCTATAAAATGGGGATGATGTACTTACCAGTGGCAAAGACTGGTGTGCTCTTCCCCAGTTACCCTCTTTCTTGAGCGTACACCTAGACCACATTCCCCAGCTTTCCTTTTGGTTAGGTGTGGCCCTGTGTTTGAGTAATAGCCAATAAATAGTCAGATAGATAGATAAGTAGAAGGAACATGGGCCACTCCCTCAATCCCACACACTAATTTCTTTTCTACCACATGAGGCATTCAAGCACGGTGACCTGGAAGCCACATTTTGAAGATGGCAGGGCCACAGGATGGAAGGAGCCTGGGTCCCTGAGACACTGCTTGGAGGAGAGCCACCCTCCAGTAGGAACACCTGACAAGGGTTATATGTGAGCAAGAAGTGAACTTCTGTTGTGTTTGAATCATCCTATCTTTTGGGGTTGGTTTGTTCCAGCATTATTGTAACTAGCACACTACCTCCCGGGGATATGCTGAGGATGAAATGAGTTAATGTAGGTACAGTGCTTAGAGGACAGCATAACAAGTAGTATGTCAACTCGCAGGAAATGATCGCTATTATGATTATCCAGAGACAAAGAGATAGGGTCTCACTCCAAACAGGTACATACAGTTAATTATAACAAGTGTTAAACATGACCTCAATGTCCCTCATTTACGTGTGTTTTAGATACTATTTCAAGTTTCCACAAAGAATTATATCTTTCCTTAGTCAATTTTGAATGCACGAAATTATATGAAGCTACAAGTACTAACTAAGAAACTCCTCTTTGGGCAAGAGGAAGGTTTGTACAAGGGTTATAAATGCAGACTCTGGATGCAAGCTCCCCTGCCTTTAATTCTTACGCTGCCTCCTGGCTACATAAGCTGTGTGAATCATTTTCCACTTGCTACTCCCTCTCTGCTTCAGATCTCTGAAGGAGATAATAATAGAGCCTATATCATTAGATGGGCAAGAATAAACTGAATTAATACATATAGACCACGCAGGGCAATGCCCGACAATACCATCTGAGCCATCATTCTGGGGCATGGATGTGATTCCTTGTTCACTCTTCACTTGGCCCTTACCTCAGGGTATAATTTTCACATCTCCCTTAATTCTTCTCTTCCATGCAAACCTGCCTCCCCTCACTTCCTGGTGGTCTCCGTCACCTTAACCTCAAACACCTTTCTAAGTCATTTGCGACAGGGCCTCCTCTTCTCTGGGTGTTCCCAGCGGTGGAAACAGATTTGAGACATTTAAGGACTTGACTTCAATCTTAAAAATCAATGTTCATGTCTTGACATGTAACGAAGGCTTAACATGATTTTTCACATCACCACAGGTATAAAAGTTTGAACATCAGAATGTGAAACATTGAAAAAAAAATCTCTGTGACTCTAAAGCTTCTTGTTCCCAGACACTTGCTTTGCTTCTGTGAAATCCTCAGCCACACTTTCCATTTTGTTTTCCCGTATGTAAGCTTGCTCATGGCTGCGGGGGTCCATGCCTGGATGCTGCTTTAATAGTGGAAGGAATTCAGTCACTACTAGGCATGCTTTCGATAGGATCCTGCAAAGGAAGGATTGTTTTTATGTACGATGTTTTCGGGTAACATGATTTTTTTCTTGTACCTAGAGAACAAACAGGGCAATGTGGCAGTATGTGAACTAAGACCTTGGGGGCTGGAAAAGCACTTTCAAGTGTTTCAGACTCTGGGCAGTTCCGAGGGCGTTTCCAACAAACATCTCTCAGACAAGGTTATGCACAGCACAATTCTCCTCTTATTTAGGTTTCTCCATTTTCTGTGGCATAAACAAGAGACTGATTTATGTTTGTAAATTGCTGTGGTTTGAAGTGTCTGCTCCAAAATTCATGTGTTGAAACTGAATGGCCAATATGACAGCATTATGAAATGGGACTTTTACAAGATGATTAGCTCACAAGGGCTTCTCCCCTCATGAATGGGATTGTGGCCCTTATAAAAGAGGCTAACGCAGCATCGGGTTGTGAGCTGTTTTCCCCTTCTGCCCCGTTCCTTCTGCCTGGTGAGGATGCAACCTTTCTCCCCTCTGGAAGGAGAGTTGGGGCCCCTCACCAGCCACAGAACCTGCCTTGATCTTGGACTCCCAGACTCCAGAGCTGTGAGAAATAAATTTCTGTTCTTTACAAATTACCCAGTCTCAGGTATTTTGTGGTAGCAGCACAAACAAATTAAAAGAAATCAAAGAGGAAGTTCCCTAATTCCCTCAGGTTGAGTCAGGTGACCTTTGATGCACACAACTTTCCACTCACACAAGTTTAGAGCTGGTGAGTCTCCCACCTCTTGGTGTGATCACTGAGAAAGAGAATGAGGGGTTTTCAACTTTGCTTCCCAGGGTATGCCACAGTGCCAGGCATGGAGTAGGCAGCAAAGACGGTAATGAAGAAATAAGTTAGTCAGGGAAAGGGAAGCAGTATTTTTTATTATTATCTAGCTGGGGCTCAGAAAATTTGTTTTACAAAGGTCTCTGTGAATGGTTACCATGAAGCATCAGAAAAAATAGAAACATCAGGTGATAAGAAGTCATGAAATAAAACAGATCATATGAGTTTAAATGGCAAAGGTTATAGTCAAGAGATATTTTTGATATTTTTCCTCTTTTTTTCTGATGTTTCTTATGTCTTTTGACATTGTGAAAGCTATTAAGAACCTGTGAGAATTTTCTTTTATTATAATGTTGGTCTTATGTTTTGCTAATTACTAATCAAAACTTGGAAATACTGAATTCTCTTAGTTAAATGAGTGGTAACTGTATTGCATAAAACCATGCATTAATATAACTAGAATAAATAAACTTGTAATTATTGTTTGATTGAGCCATTCTTTAAGTTAATAAGTCAAGCATGTTAATTTTATGTGCTCAGTAATTCACCTTTTTGATTACTGAAGTGGAAAATAATTATTTCATTAGTTTATTTTTTTAAGGGGTGGGAGTAGAGGGTGATGAATGAGGAATAAATTTAAGATATTTAACGTGTCCTAAAAATTTAGAAAAATGTGAATCAGAATTAATTCTACATTATGAAAATACCTAACAGTAATAACTCTCATTTTTCAAATGCATACTATGCATTTTACTAATATTATGCAATAATACTATGAGTTAGGCATTATTACCTTCATTTTACACTTGAGAACTCTAGGTTTTGATCTGTAATTTGCCCAAGACTGCACAGAGAGGCAGAGTTAAAAGTGGAACACAGCCCTGTTAGATTCTAAAGCCAGTTTCCCTAACATTGATAAAACGTACAAAATGTAGAGGTTGGCCTTCTAATGGCTCTTTTTTCTTTTTTTTAATCCCACAAAAATGATTTACCTAATTATCTTTTTCTTCCCTTGCCATGCCAAGCTATCCAGCTAGACTCTCCTCTTTCCTATTTTATTTCTATTTATATCATTTCCAACAGTTATGAAATAGCTCAAAATTCTCTTCTTCCATGACTCTTCTTGATGACTGTGACAGAGACTGGCAAAAGGTCCCCCCGTGGCTGCTGTTTCTTCCTCCCAGGCACACAGCTGCACAAGTTGCCCAAGGTCCCTTCCAGTAGCTGTGGCCACGTGCTGAGCTCTAGCCATTGAATGTGGACAGGTGTGGTATATGCCATGTCCAGGCCTGGACCATCACATACTCCCAAATGTGTTCCCCCTGCTCTTTCATCTTCCAGGGGGTAGATGAAGAGCACTGTCAGGAGCTAGAGGAAGGCAGAGCTGGGAGCTGCCTGGAGCCTGGTTCCTCATTCACTTCACGGAGCAGAGAGGCTCCTGCCCATGTGTGCTGGATCGGGCAGGAAAAGAATTTTATTATGTTGAGATGTTGGGCTTGTGTGTTAAAGCACTTAGCACATCTTAATTATCATGATTAATTTTATTCCTTATTTATTTATATCCTCTAATCACATATAATAGATTGTTGGCAAATAGTTTATGTTTAACATTTTTACTATATATTAATTTTAAAAATAATATGCAAATGTTATAGAAAATTTAGGAACTAATGAAAAGTATGAAGAAAAAAATATACACAATTACTGTTAATATGTTGGTCAATTTCTTTTCAGGTCTTTCTCTTTTGTTTCTTCAAAGATGTTTTTTCTATTAACGTAGTTGGTATCTTACTGAATAGATAATTTTATATCATTATTTGTTCTGTTTTACATAATGGTATAATATAATCCTAGTGTTTTCCATGGTGTTAAAAATTCTACCCTGTATACTATTTCATTCTCTGGATTGCCATTATTCATTTAACTTTCCTATTATCATTGATAATATAAGTTATTTCTATTTCTTCACAACTAAAAAATAGTGCAGTGATAATATCTTCATCCACAATGCTCTTTCTCTAGAAGGAACTTTAACCAAATTATTTGTTCTTTAGGAACATACTTGTTTTTCTTTTAGTTCTTCTGCCAATGTACTAGAGAGAGGTCTCTGTCACAGTGAAGGGTCCAGCAGGGGCTACTAGACCATCCAGCTTGGACATGCATTGAGTCAAAGGCAGGATACAATGACTTCAAAAGTTTCTGCCACGTTCTGTGGTCTGTGGTTTTGGCACAGACCACATTTCCTGTTAATTAAACAATCTCTTAACAAAATCCTAAGTCCTTTCCAGGCAGAGATAACTATGTTGGTAAATGACCAGTTGTAGGTAAGTACTATATCTTTTGGGCTACTTAAAAAGATTATTTATTTTTTAAATAGATAAAGATAGAAAAAATACATTGTAAAATTTATCTTTATAATTCTTGTTCCTAGTCACTCGGTTTTTTTCCAAGAGGCAACCAATGATTTCAGTTTCTTGTGTATCTTTTCAAATAATTTATTTTGTATATGTAGTGAGACATAACACTTATGCCTTTTCATTTTTTTTACACAAATGGTAGATTGTCATAAACATTACTATTTAAAATTGTTGTTTTCATGTGCTAGTATATCTTGGCAGATGTTCCATATAAGTGCACCTAGAGCTTTCCTTGTGGAAACTGATTCCACAATGAATCAGTTAATTGTATGGCTATAAAATAATTTAATTAAACTTCTGTATTGATGATGTTTCCAAACAACTTTCATTTTTAAGTTACAAACAAGCTGCAGTGAATAATCTTCGCCATAGGTGATTTTGTAGTTGGACAAGTGTTTCTGCACAATAAATTTCTAGAAGTGGATTTCTCCCTCAATAGGTATATCAGTTTGCTACTGCTGCATAACCAGCCATCTCAAAACTTGGCAGCGTAAAGCTAGAAGCACTTAGCATTTATTATCAATAAGTCTACAGGTCAGCTGGGTGGTTCTACAGACATGGGCAAAGTTTCATGGTGATTGGCTGGCTTGGTCAGTATCTGCAGGCAGCTGCAGGTCAGCTTGGGTCTGGCTAGTCTAGGATGGTCTCACGTGTCTGGTGGTTGGATGGCTGCAGGCTGGAAAGACAAAGAGGTAACTAGACTATGCACCTGTCATCCTCCAGCATGTTAGTTTGGGCTTATTCACAGCAGATGGCAGGATTCAGAGAGAGCAGAAGCATGCATGGCGTCTTGAGGTCTAGCCTCAAAACTTCATTCTGTGGGCCAGAGACAGTCACAAGACCATCCCAGATTCAGGAGGAGGTGAAATGGATCCCATTTCTTGATGGCAGTCACATGATCCCATTGTACCCATGCAATTTCACCCATAAGGAGTAAGGGCATCATAAGCTGATCTTCTTAAGCTACCACAATGTGCAAGTGCACTTAGAATTTTAACCATCCAAAAATTTACCAATTTATACCACCATCAGCAATGTTTGAGGAATCTCTTTCATTAAAGCTTCACTAACAGTGCTTGCTACCAAATTTTGGGATTTTTGCCAATTTGAGAAATGAGGAAATGAGAATGTAATCTTGGTTTAATTTTAATTTTTGTCTCTATTATTTTTGTATTGATAATAGAAAATTGATTTGTATATTTGAAATTGATTGGTATTTCCTTTTCTATGAATTGTCTGTTCAGATTCCTTTATTTCAGCCACTCTAAGTAATACAATGTGTGGGCCAGGGAAAGAAGAGAAATGGGATGGAACAGATGGAGGCCAGAAAGGAGGTTGAGGTCAGAGAACGGGAACCCGCAATTGTAATTGTCATTTCAAGAAATCTGAACTTTATTCTACAAAGAAAGGAGGGAATATTGAGTTTTAAGCCAGAGAAGTGATGCCATCAGAAGTGAGCAGTGTTCTAGGAAAGTAACTCTGTTTGGGGTGAGCAGAGGGCAGGGGCATGGAAGGTGTCAGAGAGTGACCATTGCAGTGACCCAGGTGAGCCCCCTGAGGCCTCCACTAGGGCATTGTGAGGGCATGGACCGGAGAGGACCCTGGGGCCATGTGGCAGAGGTGGTGTGAGTAAGGGAAACAGACAGGCCTAATGCTCTGATGGTTTGTGCCAGGTGACAACAGCACAGGGCTACTACTAACACTGATAATGGCAGGGAGAAGAGTGAGGGATCACTGGGAAGAGGGTGCACTTGTTTCCGTCCTCCCTACTGAATTAAATGAGCTACTGAGACATCCACAGGGAGACGTCTGGTAGGCCATTTACTGTGAGAGTCTGCAGCTCAGGAACAAGATCAGGACTGGAAATAAAAATTGGAGAGTCATGCATATAAAGGTGATACAGTTATTGAGGGAGAGTGGTGAATAAAGTGCCCAGGATAGAACCCAGGGAAAGACATATTTTAAGGGATAGGTTTACGAAAAGAAAACAGTAAAAAAGGCAGAGAAATAGCAGTCTTGATTGCTAAGGTTCTTGGCAAGCTATAAAATTGCTGAATTTTATTGTCTCTGGACAATAATAAATACATCAGTTTGTCCCACAGGTGGTCTAGCCACATGAAGCTTTGTTTCAACCTAAGCCATCTCTTGCTTCCTGATTTTCATAGTGGTCTAGCGATAGATCCTTTCATTCCAGCAGTCAGCTCCCAGGGCATATGTTGTGTGTCAGCGGTGTGTCCTGCTTGTATTCAATTTGACGATGAAGCTGCTAACAGCGCTAAATTGCAGAAAGCACAGCCCAGTGGTGCTGGGTTGATTGTCCTCTAGCACCATATCGTGGGTGAATTTGTCTTTCCATTTGCTATTAAGTTTGGCTCATAGGGAACTCTGACAAAATAGTCTCCAAACTGAATTTGACATCAGCAACTAGTCCAAATTTTGCATCTTCTCAGTAGGTTGGATACTCGTTTGATCTGATTTAGAATGCTGAGTCAACCAAACCATTCTTTCTAACTTCCTAAGAGACGTCATACTGTGTGTGTTTAAATCTATAGTGATAGAGACCTAATCAATAGAGAGGGTAGAAGCCGCTCTCTGCCAATGAAGGATTTAGATGCACAAATATGTTTTGATTTGTTAAATGGCTCTACCATGGTAATATATTAATTTACCATTGGAACTGTTTGGTTATTTTCCAAATATCAAGAGGGAACAACTTGATTAAATCAAACTTCCACTTTTAATCCATTTAAAACCTATTAAGGAGTTGAAGGTAGTGAGGAGTGGGAAACTTCTGAAATGTTTCTGATTTAAAAACTAAAGCATATTTTAAAATTCTTATTATGAAATCTCTAAGACAATTCAGATACCAGAGTAAGCAGGTGGAGGAAAAGGCATACTTTTGGATGATTCTTGGGAAACCTAGAAGTAAAAGTTAGAAAGCTATTTGGCACCTTTCTCTTATGAACAGCAACCATTTGGACTTGAAAAGCAGATGGCTTGCTTGAATTATACTTAATAAGCTCTACTTAATCTGGTGCTGGATTTTATAGGGTGAATCAGCTAAGGAAAACCTCCTCTTGGAGCAGTTCAACACTGTTTCTCTAGGCATTAGTTGTACTGCAACACCATAGATTGTGCACGTGCTCTCAGGCCAACTCTAAATTAATTGAACCTGATATGTGTCACTATAGAACAACCAGTTCCAACACAACTAGCTTTCTTTCTTCTGACATTGTTCAATAGGTAATACTTCTAAACTAGAAAAAATATTCTTCCCTGCTAAAATATTCCAAGAAATTGTAGCACCAAAGTTTCAAAATACAAAAATGCACTGGTTAAGTAGAATTTCAAGTTTTTCCTTCTTTTTTTCATTTAGACATGAATGGTAGATAATATTCACTGTAATTGTAACTCTTTTATAAGCACATATAAGCACTAGATTCTTACTAAGTAATACTGGAAGGATATAGCCAGTCTTAAATTTTCTCCTTAGTTGAATATCCCTTCTCAGGTATCTAGAGAAGAGGGCAAGTGGGTGATATGCTCTCCTAAAATTCTTACCAACGCCCACTTATGCTTATTTTCCATTTTTCAGGAGCATAGCTATTAAGTATCTTTCTGTAAAGATGTTAAATGAAATAAATTTTTAATTCACATAACTTCATATGTATATGTATTGTCATTTCTTCTATTAATAAAATCATAGAATATATTGTGAAGATCCTTCAAAAATCTGGTGGACGTAAAATTCACCTTACATGAGTAGTAAATTTTTTTATTCTTTTAGGAGAATACTTACTATATAATCCATTTTTCTTAATCAAGAAATCCTAAAGTTCACTGCATCACTTTCTTGTAACATGTGTTTATGCTCACAGTTTGTCTAGTTTACGGATTCTGGTAGTTTGTTTATTGAATGTATGCTTCCTTAACCTATATAGAAAGACTAGTCCCTTTGTTTAAGGTTTAATAGGATTCCCCTAGTGGATTTTTCCTGGGCAAAATATGTAGAGATTAAGCCCTGGGGAGGCTTTGAGTGGATGTAACCAATAGCCTTAATCTCTGCCCTGAGAAAATAATCAAGAATCAACGTACCTCCTCCTCTCCACTGGAAAGGCAGCTACTCCTTTCTCTGGAAAGGCAGAGGCCACACTGAGACTGTGGAGACACTTCTTGGCCATTCATCCCCGACATAAGCAGAAGAAATTGAATTTACCCACCTTTGGGCACAGAGATGAAATTATTCAGGTCATATGGCTGAATACTGTTTGAGCATATCATTTAATAGGGAATAAATGGGTATGTGAAACCTTTCAACAGTCTGTGCTTCTTGGTAACCTGAAAGGGCTACCTTATTTATTAAAGACTTTGCATATGGTCTGACCAGAGATGGGAGTTACAAACTGCAAGAACTAAAGGAAACCTAGAAACAAGTGATTTAATTTTCTCCCTCAATGATTGGATAAACAGAGCAGATGATTTTTTTTTCTTTTAACATTTAGGGGAACTTAGGAGAAAGACCTTGCCCAGGATTGCCTAGTCTTTAGCTAATCAATAAATTAATTGATTTCATATCAGAGTGCAGGTCCATTGGTCTCAGTATATATAGTCCTTGTTCTATTGCTTGGGTCTGACATTTTATTTAGAATTTTCAGGTTCCAGCTTACCTTGAAATAATGGAATATCTGCAAGAATGTTATCTGTGTTTGGGCTTTGAACTTGACTGTCTTTTGTGCAGTTGATCACTCATACCTTGCATACTGATCCACATTATTTCATACTCATCGACACAGTTCATATTCAGAGCAAAGCCAACCAGATCTGCGTAACTCCAGTTGTAGGGTTATTCCAGTTTCCTGCACAGGTCATTTGTTTATTGCCATTAGCAAGGTTTGAATTAGATGCTGAAATAGGTGAAAGTTCAGTTTATTTATAACTGTCAGCAGTAGATGCAAGAAGATGCCAATATTTGCTGTAAGAAGTGGCACCGCAACAGTGACCAGTAACGCACTAAGGTCATTGTCGGCCACTGCCCTCTGGGTACAGTCTGCACAAGCTCAAGGGCTGAGCTACCTTTTTCCAGTCCAAACAAAAGCAAAACAAGAGCCATTAACCTCCTGCCTGGAAAACCTCAGGCTTTTTAGGGACTAGAAGTTGGAACATGCTACAGATAATTTCAATGTAAAAAATATTAAGCATTCACTGTATGCCCTGCACTGTGTGAAGCCCTGTCGGGGGTAGAAATGAATACAGTAACGTCTCAAGCCTTAGGAGTTTAGAGCAATAGGACTAAAAAGGGAGCATATATTATTATAATGCAAAGGAAAACTAAGATAATTTTCTTTAGAGACTTTAAAAAAGTACCAAACATTATCGTGCAAAGACTTGAATTTAGAATCATATAGACACTGGTTTAATTTCTGAGTTTGCTAATTACTATTAGTGAGAACTTAGGTAAAACCCTTAACATTTTGTGTCTTTTTTGCTCCTTTGAAAAACTGCCATAGCATTGTTGTACAGGAAAAACACCATTTTGTACATAAAGTGCCTGTTGTACTGCCTGATACTTCAGCAGACGCTGAGAAGAGGGAGATGTGAGGTCTGTTGGAGAAAAGGGTTGAGTCAGACAGAGGCTTCCCTAGTTATTTTGCCCTTGAGGGATGAACACAGATTGATGGGTGGAGAGGCAGCATGAGGCAAGCCATAAAAGCTTAAGGACCGTTCAAAACACGGTTGGGCTGGGGCACTGGATATGGTGGGTGAGGATACTTTTGAAGAGCCTTGAAAGCAGATAGAAAAGTCAGAGCTTTAAATTATTAGACAAAGGGAGACTAAGGAGGAGAGGCAACAGAGATGCAAGAAGACGAGTGGATATTTTGTATGGGGAAGAGGAGGCGATGCACAGACCCATGGCTTCCACCCAGGGCTCCTGCTGACTTCAGTTTAGTGAGTGTTGTGATGGATGAGCCTCGCCCTGTTCAGATCCCTCTTGAAGTGCCCGCAAGCTGGAGGGAAGGACCTGCAGGGTGACTTACAGGTGTACCCCTTCCCTGGCTGAAAGCGCTGTCCAGCTGTGGGCAGCGATGGCCATAGACCATCTTGACCCTAGTAGGGTGACCTGTCTGGTCAATGTGAGAGGGAGCAGGGACCCCCAAGCATGGAAATAAAGGATAATTTCGAGTCCCTTCAGGGGAAGTTCTGGGTACCTAGATAGCCTGGAAAAGTGAACGGGCAACCTGATGAGCAGAAAGATGCTGGTGACAGTGGCCCTCCAAACAAGCCAAAGGCACAGAATTTTTGCTCCTATATGGAAACTCAAAGATGGCATCTTAACATATGTGCTTGAGTTGTTTTTTAGAAACCCTGACCAGATGGAAAATGCAGATAAGGGGAAATTGAGGAACTGAATTCTGACTGGCGTTCTTTGTTCTAAATTTCTCCCTGAGGATGCTAGAAAGAGTCACACCCATCTTAACATTCCTTTCTGCTAATCCAAGAATATCTGAATCCACCTATGACCCGTAGGCCCCTGCTTCAAGATATCCCACCTTTTGGGGCCAGGCAAATGTATAATGATTTATAATTTTGTGTGCAACTTCTGCTTTCCTGAAATGTACCCCTGCCTTTAAAAACCCTTGCTTGTAAGCCATCAGGAGTTCAGGTCTTAAGTGCTAGCCAAGCATTTTCCTTGCATGGTGCCATGCAATGAAATGCTTCTTTCTCCAGTGTCTGGCTTTGCTGCACCAGATGAGCAGGCCCCAGTGGTCTAGAGGATACGGTGCAATGGGGGTTTTCACTCTCCTGAGCAACCCTTTCATGCTTGTCATGCTTCCCGTTCCAGTGGGCATGGGATGGGTCACAATGATGATGGGATGGGGAGAAGAAAGTCTGATTAGAGCACATGAATCACAGTTTTAGATATAAAATGCACCTACCTGAGTGTTTATTCCAGCACAGAGGTCCAGACAGGGGAAGTGACGTGCCGTGGACAGACAGTAGGCAGGCAGAGGGGAAGTTAGAGGGTAGATCTCCTAATTTTTCGGGTCCAAGCTTCTTCTAACTACCATATGACCTCTCACTAGTAGAGACGCAAGAAATACACACACACATTGATGTCTTTTGTGCATTCTATAATTCCATATTCATTTTATAAGACCCAGCTAATGTGTTTCTTTGAGAACATTTCTATGACTTCTCCAGATGGAGTGAATCACTTGATCCTATGTGCCACCATAGCACTTTGAATATATTTTGATAGTAACACTAGTCTGCATACTTTTCTTCCTAACTAGTTTAGTTATTTTATTTATCTTGAATTCTTAACCTTGAATTTCTCTAGGACCTGGTTGGAATAGATGCTTATTAAACACGTGCTTGTTAAATGAAGAATAAATGCATGAACTAATGAATGAATGAATGAATATAAGGGACATCATCATGAAACTCTTTCCTTGAGATCACAGATTAATTCTAATGTCTATAGAAGTGGTTTTCTTATGTAGCATGTGAAATATGTTAGTCTGATCTCTGTATCACAGGGTTGAATTTTAAAGTTGAATACCTTACGATATTCATGGTGTGGAGGAAATTGTGACATTTTTATTGTTCAAAGGTAATGTTCTATGCAGATTGAAGGGACTTTTTGACTTCGTAATATGTAATGTTAGAAAAAAATACCTGAGCAGAGATGGATTTTTATAGAAATTTAGAATTAGTAAGATTTTCAGGAAATACCTTTATGGCAGAGTGACTTTATTTACTGTCAAATTATATCACCCTTACCTTACAGGCTGTACAACACAAACCAGTGGCAAAGGTCATGCAAATTTAGTTTGGAATATGTATTAGTTAAGCTGTAATTTTATGGAGTAACAAATGTAAAAGCAGAGAAGAAACTCACCCAAACTAATTATCGTGTTTTTGCATTTTAAGAAGATTATTGTTTCACATTTTAAAGTTTCTGCAATTGGAAAGCACTTTACAATCAAAATAAAAAGAAATGTACCACCCCCCCTCCCCCAGGCAGAGGAGTAAATTTTGATATAATTGTCACCGAATGTGCATATGGGAATTTAACCAAGTGTAAAAGGAATCTGTTCATCTGATTGTCACCTCAGTTAATTTAATAACATTGGTAGTACCACATGCAATTGAATTTTAACTTAAATCAGGATTCCAGGTTTTCACTTTAAAGGACCTAAAAAAGATACACTTTAATGCAGCAGCACTGAATGAAAAGTTACTGTGCATTCAAAACAGCAAAAATAGGGACTTTTGGAATCTGACAAGCAAACATTTGTTGGTAGAAGAATGACTCTCTTTCATAATTTATTGCAAAATGACAATTGATGGGTAGATTCTTTTCCCAAAAGGCAAGGCATCCACAATTTAATATAATTTTCTCATCTTGGACATATGTGGAAAATGTTGTCTGTCACCCACTAGGCGATGCAATTTAAAGCATTTGAAAATGCTAATTCATTCAGACGACATAATGGAATGCTAGAGTCCAGAGGGGTTGATGTGACTACCTCTCCAGTTATGGAGAACTAGCACTCAGTTAGCAACCATGTGTCAAAAATTGCAGCTGACATTTCAGAGAAACCATTTAACATCTAGGGATATGTAATTCATGTATGGGGGTAGGTATGACAGGCTGTATTATGCCCCCCAAAGGTATTCAGGTCCTAAATCGTGGGACCTGTGAATGTTACCTCATATGGGAAAAGGGTCTTTGCAGATGTGGTCAAATTAAGAATCTCAGGTGGGGGTGTTGGGTTTGGGGTTGGTAATCTTTTCTGTTCTTGGTTCTTGGTGTGCTCTTGGAGGAAGAATGACCAGACACACCAAAAGTAAGGCAAGCATGAAATGAAGTTTATTGAGGAAAGACAAGATAGGTTTACAGAATAAAAGCAAGTTACATTTGCCACAGAACCGTGAATAGACCTCTCTTTCAAAACAAAAGGGCTCTGATTATGATCTGGGGTCTTGTTGAAAGCATCTCTGCTCAAATTTAATTGGGTGCTTTTGTGTTGCCTTTATTTTATTTCTTATCTCTTTCTTCTTACAGAAGATGTTAGCTTCATTTCCTTGTCCACTATCAATGTTATTACATTAAGAAATGTTGATTGATGAGTGACCAAGTATGGGAATGAGGGATGATGAGTTTTATGGTCAATAGTAATTCACATAGTATAAGTCATAATCCAACCAAGAAGACAGAAAGCAATGCACTTGAAAAAAAGAAAATTTCATTTAAGGAACTTGTTACACAGATGATGAAAACCTAAGAGCGATGGAGTGATGAGGCGCCCTAGAGGTTAGCAGCAGCAGGAAGCCTGGGCTGGAGGACAAGTAAGGAGATGTCCACTCGTAGCCCAGGGTGGGTCTCAGGGCAGAAGCTGGAAGTTCACAGGCTGGTCCTATGGGGCCAGGCCATGCGGGAGGTTCTGCTGCTGAACCAAGCATAGAGAAGTATTTTTCACTGGTCAATGCAGCCAGAGGCCAGCTGAGAGGGGACCTAGAGAGATGCAGGCTGTAGGAACCAGCTGTCCTGGAATATAGACCAGAGCAGGCAAAGCATCAGAAGGGACACAGGGCAGGCGTATCCAGGACTGTCATACTCATGAATGCATTATCCTGATTTGGAAGTGATTGTTTCTAACCTTTCTTTGAAATGGTGACAATTTAAGTGTAGTAGGCAAGGATAACGCCATAAAACTTCTTAAAAGGAGTTTTATAGATGAGTTAACTGAGATTTGAGGAGTCTGGCTCCTGGTTAAAAATCTACTGTGATTTTTTTTTTTAGTTCTTTTTTTTTCTTTTAATTTCAGGATATTATGAATCTAGTGTGGTTTTTCAGACCCAACCATGGGCAATGACACAGGTCTGCCTGGCAGGCCTCCTGGGGGAACCCGCCCTCCCCATGTCAGGCTGGCTGATGCATTGCATCTCCAGAGGGAGGTGTGGTTGAGGACTGAGGCCCTGTGGCTGCAGCCATGCTCTTTGCACATTTGCATCCTAGCCAGCCTGCATTCTTAGGTCTGCTTTGGCCTCCTCTGCCTAGGTTTCCTGACTGGGGGACCTTGAGGACATGTTTCCCTACAGTTCTCAGTTCTCAGTCCTTTCCACTCAGAACACTCCCACTGACCCCGGGTCCATAAAATTGATGGATCATTCATTTGGTGCTTCCTCAACAGACAGTCACTCCTCTGTGCATGCAGTGATCCACCTGGCCCTTGGGGTGCACCATTCCATGGGGAGAAATGGCATAGGGAGGTGGAGCTGTCTCCCTCTCTATCTGAGTAGTAGCCTAAGCGCGGTCTCACCAGACATCTGCCACGCCCTGAGTTGTCAGAGTTTATCCCGCTATGAGTGCAGATGGGGCAAGGTGTCCCCTTCCCTGGCTCTTCATGGCCACTCTTCATTAAGTGGAAGATCTAAAAGAGCCGGCTTCCCTGAGGGAGGGCTGTTCTCTACCTAGGGTTGTAGGAACACCTCTTTGTTCCTCATGTTAGAACATCTAAATATTTTTTAATCTGCAGTTAAAGAACTAATTAGGATTTATTTTATCAACTCAGTGCTTTCACAGTTTCTTACTAAAAGCAAATATGGAGGGTTACTAAATGAATGAATTATAGATGTTGATGTTATGAGGCCACTACCTAGCTAATCAAAATAACCAAGACCCCAGGGAACTTAAGCTACTTTTGGAATGCTGTTCTTTTTGCTTTTATCCTACCATGGGTAGAGTTGATGCCAAGGGATGGCACATATAATCTTAAAGTAATAAGGAAGCTACATTACGAATATTTGACTCCAAAGGTGAGAGTTGTCCAGTTTATTCCTCATTTCCATCAGTTTAAACTTTCTCTGGCTTCTAAGATCCAGGAAATAGGATCAGCTTCCAGATGGAGGCAAAGCTGTGGGCTCTGTAGAGTTCCGCTCTCCCCTCCTCTTTTCTCTTTCTACTACATTTCTAGTCCATGCATCACCAGGTTTTGAGGAGATAATTAGGTAATTGAGCGTTTTGGCTTGAAAGATCTGGTTGGACTAAAGAATACATGGGGCAGGAAATGCAAACATAAGCTTGTAGGTGGTCTCAACAAAGATTCCTAAGAAGTTGAAAGCAAGATATTCAGCAGATACACTGTGAGGCAGATGAGTACCCTAGGAAAATTGATAGTTGACTATGCTAGGTTGTCCTATTTCAGGAGACAAAGAACATTTCATGTGGGGAACTTGTTACACAGATGATGAAAAGCTAAGAAAGCAAATGGAGCATTAGGCGCCCTAGAGATTAGCAGACAGCAGGCGCCTGGGATGAGGACCAGTGAGGAAGAGTCGGCCACAGTCCAGGGTGGGGTCTCAAGGCAAGAGCTGGAACTGCTCATGGCGGAATCACTTAGTTAGGAAGATTCCTTGGTTCTTTACCTGCCGAGTTTTCAAGTGCTGCAGTCAAGAAACAGTTTTTGTGTTCTTAGGTAATTTTTGTGAAAGCTATAGTGCCACCAGGGTCTCAGTATTTGCCCAGGGCATTTGTTCATTCATTCATTCATTTATCCTACACATTCCTATTGAGCTTCATGAAACATCAGAACTGCTTTGTACTAGGAAAGTGGCCTTCAGTTGAAATCAAACTGTGTTAGTCAGCATTCTTTAGAGAGACAGAAACAGTAGGAAATACGGAAGGGGATATATTGGGAGGGATTAGTTCACTGATCACAGAGGTAAAGTCCCACAATAAGCCAGCCACAAGCTGGAAGACCAGAGAAGCCAGTAGTGTGGCTGTGTCCAAGTCCAAAGACTCAGAACCAGGAGGCTGACAATGCAGCCCCAGCCAAGCCTGGGAGCCCAAGGAGGCTGCTGGTATAAGTCCCAGAGTCTGAAAGCCAAAGAACCTGGAGTCTGATGTCCAAAGGCAGAAGGAGACAAATCACCCTGGTCCAGGAAAGAGGGAGAAAGCAGAGAGAGTGAATCTGTCTACTTCTACCCATTTGTTCCAGTTGGGCCCCGGCTCACTGGATGGCGCCCACCTACGTGGAGGGCTGGTCTTCCTCTCCTGTGTACTGGCTCACAGGTCGGTCTCTCCAGAAACCCCCTCCCAGACACGCCCAGACACAATGCCTCACCAGCCGCGTGGCATCCCTCAATCCCGTCATGTTGACACCTAATACTAACCGTCACACAAACCTCAGGGGCATACAGGCAAGATTTAAAAGAAATCCTCATGCTGGTTCTATTTGGTAACTTTATTGTGGTTGCCTGTCAATGATCCATTTCAATCAAGACCTCATCTTGGAGACAACGTTTTAATTTTCCTCTTATGACAGGTCTCCAGGTGAGGCAGTTTCCCCCAGCTGTGGCTGGCTCCTCTTTCTTCTCCTCATGAGCAGCTGTCATGGGGATGGCTACCTTCTGCTCATCTTTGGAAAGATTTGCTTTGTTCATTCAAAGTAACATCAGCTGAAGGAGCTTGAAAACCACTTGAGTATTTCATTCTTAGACATCAAAAGAGGGAGCAAGAAAGCTCCACCCTGAAACCCCCGTCACGTATTGATTCTACCCTTCCAGAGGGATTATTTGCACACTTAGGAAATATTCTACCCTTGATTGTATCTTCTTTTTCATTGTCATTAAAAACTAAATAAACACAAACACAAATAAATAGACTCAAAATCCTTGTACCTTTTCATATAAATGGTTGATTTTGCAAAACTCCAAATGACTGTTTTTAGCTTAGGCTCCTCTGCCCCTTCTCACTCACCTCTGCAGATTATCCAAGCACTCTCCAGATAGGACTGCACACTATAGGTGCTCCTTCACTTAGGATGGGGCTATGTCCTGATAAACCCATTGTAAGTAGAAAATATTGTAAGTCAAAAATGCATTTTAATATACCTAACCTACCAGACATCATAGCTTAGCCTAGCCTGCCTTAAACATGCTCAGAACACATACTAACCTGCAGTTGGGCAAAACCGTGGAACACAGAGCCCATTTTATAATAAAGTGTTAAATATCTCATGTAATTTATTGAAAACTGTACTGAAAGTGAAAAACAGAAGGGTTGTATAAATACTTGAAATACCATTTCTAGCAATTGCATTATCACTTTTGCACCGTTGTACAATCAAATAATCTTAAGTGGAACCATCATAAGTCAAGGACTGTCTATATTATTACCCTTTGTTAGAACTCTCAGTCAGGAAGTTTAGTAAGACTAAAAAAAAGAGATAATTAAAGTTTATTTTTTACAACAGAGGAGGCAGTGCTTATGCATTTGCGATATGGGAAGCTGATATGGCACAATGAACATCTTCAGTGGCACTTTGGCTCCAACTCACTTCATCATACATTTATGGCACCAGATTCTGATTTAAAGAAGAGAATGTATTGCTCTCATGGAGTTCACAATCTGATAAAAAGACAGATACGTGAACAAATATACACTCATGGAAAGCACTTTGGTCAAACAACCTCCTGGTAGGGGGATGGATGATAACTAAATCTGTCTCCAGGTGTGGGGTTGGCTGTTGGAGGATTGGATGTCAGAGCTGGGTTTTGAAAGATGGAGAAAATAAACTTCCATTCTTTGTTTTCCATAGGCTAGGAGCAAGTCTTGAAAAACGCCCTCTCTCCCGACCTTTCCTCCTCCTGCGCTTTGCATGGCTGGCTCCCTCTCCCTTCAGGTCTCAGTGAGAGTCTTCTCTGCAAGGTTGCCAGACCCCTTACCTGGATGAGCCCCTGGCACCCAGTTACTGCCACCACAGCAGGCTGCGTCTCCCTCCTGGCTTCATGTCCCAGTGCAGAACGAATCGGTTAACACGTAGGGGTGGGTTTTGAGCTTCTCTCCCACAAGACAATAAGCTTCCTAAGGCTTACTGTCATGTCTGTTGGGCTGTATCACCAGAATCTAGAAGGGTTCTGGGCGAGAGATAGACATTCAGTAAATATCTGTTGAAGTATTTATTGGACATATGTAGCTTTTGTTATGGGAATAAAGAAAAGCTTGAAGTTGCTGTTGATATAGAGATGACATCCCATGATTTATTAGTTACAAGTAGCCACTAATTGATGCTATTCGTTATAAAATAAACTAAAACAGGTTGTTACAAATGTATACATGCTATTGATGAGGCTCCATATTAATGATTTAAGCTTGTAGGAAATTTTAATTTTGTTCTTGAATAGAAAAGCATTAAAAAAAATCTTTTCTTCATTTCACAGCTTGCTAAATAGCTTTCAATGTCTATTTTCTACCCCATTTAGTCTAGATTTCCCCCATCAATATTGAAGGCTCTTTAAAATATGACCCCTCCTCTATTTGAACTTATTTTCCGCTATTCCCTAATCCATAGCTTACAGTTTAGACAGGTCCTTTTGGGTTCTCACATGCCATGTTCACACCTGTCCATCTTTCACAGGGATCCTGCCACCCTTTACAGGGGACTTTTCTCATTCTTTAGCTTCACTGACTTCTGCCAAAGTCTCTTCTCACCTCAACTTCTATCTTCCGCCCTCCCCAGCTGCTGGGGTCTCAGCAATCTCTGTCTCCTGAGTGCTTCGTGCATCTGGTGATTCGGCTTTCAATTCTGTTCTGCCCTATGGTGCTCAGGGTGGGTCCGCATATATGGGGCTTGCCTGCCCACCTGATTGATCATACTTTCCTTACCTGCAAAATAGAACTAATGCATCTGTCTTAGATGAGAGAGAGGTAAAATACGTCGACTAGCTGGCTAGGCAGCAATGTCGGTTCCCTCTTGTTAGGGAGGGACAGCCCAGGGCTCAGCACAGTGGAAATGGAATTTGGCTGATTCCTAGTCAGGGGGCTAAGATGTAGTTTGCGGAAGCAATTGAGTAAATTCAGAGAATGGATCGTCACTGAAATTAAGGGGAAAAGTTTCATTTTTTCTATTTTATACCCTGGGTCAGGATACAGAGGGTAATTTTGCCATTTTACTCATGAAGAAAACAGTTTTGAAAAAGGTATGAACTACTAATTAATTGTCCATTTGTATGGAAAATATTTTGACAAAACTTTATCCTAGGTAAGCGTGGTCCTTCACCAAGTCTCTTAGAAGGAAAAGGGAAACTAGCCAGGTAACCAACCATGTTTACTTCACGCAAATCAGGGTTCCAGCCTGGGGACCACAGGGAATAAAGAAATGGGACATTGAGAACCAGGCAGGTTAGGTGAACAGAGGTTGTTTTCAGGAAATTCCTCTGCTCAACTTTTTGGCCCCTTTTCATGTGTAGGTGTGCACACACACACAGACACACGCATGTGCACACACAGGCACACACGGGTACAGACAAGCACACACAGAGATACACACATGTACACTTAGAGATAGACATACAAACACACATGCGCACAGATATGCACAGACACACAGATGTGCATAGGCACACACACAGATGCACACATGTACAAAGGCACACAAACAAATATGCACATGCAAACACACAGATACACGGACACAGACACATATTCCCACATACAGACGCATGGATACACACACATACTCCGATACACACTCTACTCGCCTCTTCAGTGCAGGGACAGTCCTAGCCACCAGGTGGCAATGTGCGAGCCGCGCGGGGAACCACGCTGGCAGGGGCTGGGGGTGGTCCTGCCAGGAGCTGTCACCGCGCCACTTTCTGGTTGACCTTTAATGAAAACAGAGCTGCCAAAGTAGCTTGACAGCAAATTTTATTAGTAACAGAAAAATCTATCCATAAGACTCACTATAGAATTGCACCGATTAGTTTCTCTTGTCGGAGACCGTCACAGTGAAAACAGCTAAAGAAAAACCAAAAATTGCCCCCTTCCCCGGGCTCCTGTGACTCGGTGGGGAAGGGCGATTCCAAGTGGCTTCGAGTCTTGCTATGATCAGTGTTTAGGTGAGGGGAGGCCACTTGACTATAGGCTAACAAAGATTTTTCTTTCAAAAGCAGGTGGAGGTGGAGCTCAGTTCCTCAGGTCATAGGCTGACTGATTCCTCAGGAGCATTATATTCAAATTCACCTCCGTGCTTCCCTCTGCGGCTAGAGCAATTACCTCATTCCCGCCTGTGTAGCTAGCATACTTAATAAGCCTCAAATATGCATTCTCATGCGAACAGGGCCTTCAACAAAAGCAATCTGCACATTTCAAAAGTCAAAAGCAGTTTGGCTAAAGGACTGTGGTGTAACGTGGTGCCTGCCTGCGGAAACGACTCGGTCCGGACTGCAGGTATTTTGCGAAGGCTGAGCCTTTCAAGGAGGCATATTTCTGCAAAAGAAGTGGCCTCACTATTATTTACTTTTTATGATACCATTCATGTTGGAGTCTCATATGGTCGAAGAGAGGGCATGGGGTGTCCACTGATTCTTGGAATCATATTGTTCTAGTTTGACAATGGCCTGATAAAGGGCTTCCTAGTTGTAATTTACCGAAATGGGTTTTGGTCTATTTAAGCAGAAAAGACAATTACTGAGATGATATCGGGAAGGTTGGCTACCAAGGCTCTGAATATGTGCTGACACCAAAGGCCGCTCCCATCGTGCCATAGGAACATCTTGTGAGAACCCTTCCGCAGCTCTCACGGGTATCAGGCCTCACTGCTGGCATTGAAGCCCTGGTGGCTGCTGCCCTGGCAAAACCTTGGGAAGTCCTCAGCTGTCCCAGTCTACCCAGTCACTCACTCCAGCGACACAGCCTGTGGGCAAGCGTCCAATCTGCTGAGGCCAGGCTGTGGGTCTTTGCTCTGCAGCCAGGAGAACAGTATCTGGATTCTCAGTTTCCACAGTGAGAGGCTGGTTGCACTATGCAATGGAATGTTGCTGAAAGTTGGGGGAGGAATTTGGACCATTTCAGCTGCAAAGCCACAGACGTCTACCATAGATTGTGGGCTCAGACTTGAAATTGGGAACCATTTGTGGGTGGGCTCAGAAAGGTGCTGAGTGGATTTGAACTTGAGAGGTATGGAGTGTGCCAGTGGACTGACAAGGAACCATTTACTCACAAGTGTCCGTTTTTAGGGCATATCCAAGTGCCGCAGCTGCGCACCTTGATGGGACTACCCCACTGCTGCTGCTCTCCTGTTCCTGCCGTACCCTGGGGCCCCACCTGTCAAACATGCTCACTCATGCAGGGCTGTGTGCTCAGAGCTGCTCCAGTCTCTGTCTGCTGCTCCTCTTGTGCTCACAGGCTTGACGGTGCCTCACACATGTGGCCCCTTCCTGGATCCACAGGGCACCTGGTGCCCCAGCCTCCACCTTTCTCAGCTCCAAGATGCTTCCTGTTAACAGGTGCTTCATTAGAATTGCCTGGGAGGCTCTCAAGCTCAATTAAATCAAGATTTCCAGGAGGGGCTTGGGCTCCAGACTTTTTACAAAAGTCCCCAGGTGATCTAAGGAGGAAGGCTTTATGGTTAAAAAGTCCATTAAGTATTTACTGAGCCAAGAACCATGGTGGAGATGCCTTGGTGGCCGCTCTGATAATGTTAGGTGGCCCAGGGCATCTCAGCCCCTCCCCAGCATCTGAACTTGACCTTCTCATTCCTGCCTTCTGGCCTGGCAAGTGCTGCTGCCCTGTCTGAGGTGCCTGCCCACCCCCTACCCCTTTCATGGGCTGTACCCATCCTTTGGTTCTCTGCTCCAGTGCTGTTTCCTTTCTGAATTCTCCCTCTGCTATTCCTGTCTTTGTTGGTCTCTTCTTGGAACTGTTGTCACACTTACCTTCATTTTACTACTTAATCCTGCCCTTTCCCTTATTTCCAGAATTCAAAACCATCCACTCAGTGTATGGTGGACTTTGGCTAAACGTGTACGTTTGTGTGCAGAGATACGCAGTGTAGCTCTTGCCTTAAGAGGTCTCATGTTCTTTTGCATGATTCATGTCTTAGCAATTGGACTGTAAGATTTTTGACGTCAGGGTTGTGGTTTATGCCTCCTGTGGACTTTGCAGTCCTTAGCGTACAGTGACGCCCTGTTGCTTAGATCAACAGGTACTCATAATTTTTTTTTTTTTTTTAGCCATTTAGGGTTATGGTCAGCTTCACAATTGAAGACTTACTTCTCAATAATAGAATACTTTTCATTAGATACTTAAAAGAAGATGACACTGTACACAACTTTTATGAGTCTTAGTCCACAATAGCACAGGTGATAAAAAATATAAGGTGATGCTACAGACAAGTTTAGGGAGGAAAGCCAAGGAGTATTTTATTGCTATCTGTAAAAGTCATAGCTATAATTTCACAAGTGCTTTCATGTGCCTGACACTGTGTGCAGTGTTTATGCACATCATTCATGTGGTCCTCATAGAAACCCCACGAGGTAGGTGTTGTCATCCCCATTTTATAGATGAAGATAAAAAGGCTCAGTGGTGATAGAAAATCATGATTACACACTTAGTGGCAGAGCAGAGCTTCAACTCCAAGTTGCATCTGCTTTTGCATGTTGCCTTCTCTCTGTGTGTGTGTGTGTGTGTGATTTGAAATCAATTACTCTGAGTGGAAGTAGGAGAGAACCAACATTGTAATGCGGTGGAGACATTATGGTCTGCAGGAATGACAAGAAACAGTTACAGATGGATTGAGTGAGACTAAAATAGTGAAAGCATGGGAAAGTTTGGGGTAAAACTCACCAGAGAAATTTGCCAAAATCCAGCCCCTGATTTGTAGAGAATGTTGTTTATGTGCAGGTGGGTGATTTTTAAAAACATTACCCGCTGTTCGTTGTTACCCCTTGTTGCCTCTGTGAGAGATTTGGAATAGACACCTGCTCTCTTATTGACGAGTGTTTGTAACTTTCGTTGTCACGTTTATCAGGAGTCGCCCATGGAGAGGACAAATTGGATTCATGCCCAGACCTCCGAGAGGCTGCTCCTCCAGGTAGCTAGTGGGAAGCTGTCTGGAAACAAATGTGTTTTCCCGCTCGCTCAACCCTCACATTTCCAGAGAGGGAAGTGTGAGATGTGAACTAACTGAAACTTGCCACCAGCTTGTCTCATCTCTTGGTGACACTTGGAAAAACAGTGGATAATGACTCATTTCTGTGTTCATGTCTAGATAGTAACACTCACTTCTTAATATCTTCCCTCTGGCCATCAGTAGCTCAAATGCAATAAAATTTTGTAAGCTGGCAGATGATGTTTTAGTTAGATGTGAAGCATTTTTATCAAATCAATGTGTAGATGATACAGGGCATAGTCTGCCTCTGACCAAATGCAAAGGTAGGCTAGGAAGCACACAAAAATAGTACTTAGGATCAGAGAAAGGAGGCCTACAGCTTCCAAGAGAGTGACAGGATCCCTCATTTCCTGTCCTTATTGCTGATTAACCTGTCTTGGTGTTTGAAAGGTAAGCGTTTATCTGCACTGCTCATGTGCAGGCTCCCTGTGGAAGGCTGTAGGCACCCTGCTCTCCCTTGGCCTTTGGCTCGAGACCAGGATTCTCGCCTGGGCTCTGCTACCATCTGGTTGCATGACTTTAAACAAGTCTTTTACCTTCCAGGATCTCAGTTTTTCCTCTGTCAAAACAGTTACAGGATCACCAAGTGCCCTTCCTATCTTGAAATCCTGTGCTTTTTCCCTTTGCAGTGACAAATCTGGCAGTTAAACAAGGCAAGGCAGTAAGTCTAAGAACCAAAATCAGAACTTCAAATGGCAAATAGGAGACAGGGCACAAGGTGGCCATGTGGGCTAGACATTTCATGGCAGAGTTTTGGCCTCAGCTGTACTCTAAATGCACCCAGAACCAAGTCCTTGGGAAAGAAAGACTTCTAGAGTCCAGACAGAGAGGATAGCTAGAGCAAAGGGCCTTGGAACAGTGAGCCGGTGGCCCTTCCCCAGGAGGGAGAAGGTCTTTGTCTTTTTAATGGAGAGGTTTTTTTTTTTTTCTGTCTTTTTTCTCTATCTCTGTCAGTTCTTTAGAAAAGTGTTTTTAGCATATGATTTCAGAATCCTTAAAAAAGCATCAATAGTTCTCAAGTTCTACAGAGATGCTAAAAAATGGAGAAATGAGTATCACTTATACTTATTAATATACTTGTGATAGATAATGTATTCATCACATTCACTTGCATGTAGATATTAAGCTCTTCTAAAGACATATAGCAATTCATCCAAGTTCTTATAGTAATTATCCAAGGTTCTCTGCCCCTAGTTATACGAACTTAGTTAAATGTGCTCCTGAGTGTGTCTATATTCTTAATGATCATTTCATTTCCCTCATTAAGCATTTGGGTTGCTCCCTTGAAATCCCCACATTGATAGTGTTTCTCTCATCTTTATGTGCTTTTCATGGAAGCATGAAAACTCCTCAGAGTCAAAGCAGTGGCTCTAAAATGCATCTGCTCCAGTCGACAGGTCTCCTAACCATCTGGAACCATTGCCCGTAGCACAGGAGCAAATCCTGCACACCTGAAGATGCCCCACCTGAAAGCTCCCTTTCCGGGAAACAAGAGCAGAAGAAAAAAGGAGCTGCAAAGTTTCATCTTGATGATATGAAAATGAAATATGCTACATAATCATCATGGACTGAATTATCTCTCTCAAAATTCCTATGTAAGTCCCCTTCTGTTTGGAGAGAGGGCCTTGAAAGAAGTAATTAAGGTAAAATGAGGTCATAAAAGATGGGCCTTAATCCAATATGGCCTTATAAGAAGAGGAAGAGACACCAGGGATGCACGTGCACAGAGAAAAGGCCATGTGAAGACACAATAGGGAGGCTGCTGCCTGCACCCCAAGGAGAGAGGCCTCAGGAGAAACCAACCCTGCCCCATATTCATTGTTCTTGGACTTCCAGTCTCCATAACTGTGAGACAATAAATTTCTGGTTTTTAAGCCACTAAGTCTGGTATTTAGTCTGGTATTAGTCTGGTAGCCCTACCAGTCTAACACAATAGCAATTGATCAGCATAAACAGAAAAACCAACAGAATAGATGTCTTCTAAAATGACATAAAAATGTCCACCAGAGCTGATAGTTCTTTTATAGATGGATCACAGACCAGCTGGACTTGAAACAAAATAGAAATAATCAGAGCTCTCCTTCCTTCTGTACCTTAAGCATTTGCTAGTGGGAAGTTTAAACATGAAAAGCCAAACAAATGATCCCAGATGATGTTAACTAAAGTAAATGTGTCAAGCAGCAAAGGCTTTCTGACCAGCACCTGTTCTTGTGGGCAAAGCCTGTCTATCAGCAGAGATTATGGCACAACCCTGGAAACAAACTTTTCTAGGGTGACACATCTTCCATGAACGAATTGTTAGAGACCTCTGCTCTCAAGGAAATGTGTTTGAGTTTTGAAATGTTTGATTTTCTCCTTTGGAACTGAATGGACTGAGAAGGAGGGAGAAGGGAGGAAGCTGCTGGCCAGGGATGCTTTCTTTTCCCTTGTAATCCAGATATGAAGCTAGTTTTATCTGTCATGTGGCAAAAGTGACCACAGTTGTGCCTTTTGTCTTATTTATAGGGTAAAGCTATAGGGACTGTATTTAGCTCTTCTATTCTGCAAGAGCCTGTGGGTCAGCTGATGGTGAATGGACGTCTAGTTGCTGAGAATAACGGCAGCTTTGGAGAAATTCCTGTGGAAGGGCTTTCCCACCAACATCTTGGAGTTGGAAGCTGAGGTTCTTAAGTTTAAGGGGAAAAACAAAACAAAGAAAACAAACAAAAACTTTCCACCACCACCAAAGCAAAGCTATCTTACAGAGGAGTTGATTCAATCCACACAAAAACCTTGGTGTCCAGAGGCAGGAAAATAGTATTATACCTATTTCACAGAGGGAGAAATAGGGAGTGAAGAAAAGATGGAAGGAAGGAAGGCAGGAAGGAAGGAAAGAAAAAAGGCAGGCAGGCAGGCAGGCACAGAGGTAGGCACTCGGGTTCAGGCCCAAAGGGAACACACGTTTGACGTGTGTGGTTGTGTTGAAGGGCATGTGTTTTAGTGCTGCAAACCATGACACAAGCATGGACTCTTCTGAAAAAAAGCCACCTGGTCTACCCCAGCAGTCTCCTCTGAAGAGGCTCAGACAGGACGCGGCCACATTGGGTGGGATATTAGGAAAGAGTCCAGGTTTTCTTGAGTAGGCATTTGATATTCACTGTGGTTTAGTCATTAACCCTTTTCACCAAAGGCTTGGGAAAATACCTTAACCCCATTTGATGGGCATAAATGGTGTGAAACTGTCTGCCTTCCAGGTTGTTTATTATGTTAGTTAAGTTAATGTACATGCAGCAATACCCAAGGACTTGGTATGTTTCCTAGGCATAAAGCCGTGTCTTTCTGTTCCTCACCGTCAGACTGTGTCCCGGTAGCACCGTGTGGTGTTTGGCACCTGTCTGTGCTCACTGTGAGTCCTTGCTGCACCCGGGTTTTGCAGTGTTTATGCGATAATGATAATAGTAGTAATAATAATGATAAGCATAGCAGCCAGTGCTCATTGAGTGTTTGCTACTCACGATGTGATGTTCTATGTGCATTATATGTATTATTTTATTTTTCCTCTAAACTAGTTCCATCCTGTTTTGAGGAAACCGAGGGAGAGAGGTTAAGCAACTTGGCCTATGCCTTGTCACTGGTAAATGGTGGGCCTGGGGTTTGAGACCAGGGACTCCCACTCCGGAGCCTCGACCCTAACAGTTCCACTGCAGCTTGCTGTCTCTGTAACTTGAAGTGGAGATTCTAATTAATTCTTTATGCCTTTTTCCACAGCCACTGATTTGGATAATTGCTTTTCAGTTAATGTTCTCATGATGTTAAACCTTTTGTCCCAATTTCTCTTGTTTTCAGTAAGAGTAAACAAGAGAGTTCCCATACCCACAGATTTGAGTTTTGAAAGCTCTGGTACAGGATTGGTGAGAGAGGGGGGGGGGGGAGGGGGGAGAGAGAGGGAGAATTGTCATTTTCTTTTCCTCTAGAGGTCTTTCTTTACACTGAGATGTATTATCCCACTGAAAGTGGGCAGATGGGTATTAGGATTCCTTTTTTTTTTGAGACAGAGTCTCACTCTGTTGCCCGGGGTAGAGTGCCATGGTGTTAGCCTCGCTCACAGCAACCTTGAACTCCTGGGCTCGAGTGATCCTCCTGCCCCAGCCTCCCGAGTAGCTGGGACTACAGGCATGTGCCACCATGCCCTGCTAATTTTTTTTTGTATATATTTTTAGTTGTCCAGATAATTTCTTTCTATTTTTAGTAGAGTTGGGGTCTTGCTCTTGTTCAGGCTGGTTCAAACTCCTGACCGCAAGCGATCCTCCCGCCTCAGCCTCCCGGAGTGCTAGGATTAAAGGCATGAGCCACCGCGCCCGGCCAGGATTCTGAAATGGTCTCTGAGACACAGGTTGGATTGTGTGAATTTGGCTTTTTCCTCTGTGGGGCGCTGAAGCTCAGTGAACATGTGGCAGAGCCAGCATGCTGCACCTCTGGGTTCTGTTTCTCTCTGGAGGGCTGCAGAGAAAGGAAGTCTTTCCAGCATTGCCCCAGGACATCAGGTCTACCCACTGTTATGTTTTACTGAGAACTTACCTCGTGCCAGGCATTGTGCATTAGGTCCTTGATCTCACAACAAAACCTGGTCATAGGTGTTACTCTCTTCATTTCTAGAGAGGTGGAAACCACGGCTTAGAGAGGTTGTAACTTTTTTCAGACCTCAAAGCTCATAAATGGCAGAGGCCAGTTATGCCTAAAATTGGTATAAAACCCTAAAAAACAATGTAACATACATGTAAGGGCTGAATTGTGACCCAAAACTTCAAATTAAGCAGATATGTGTAAAGTTCTTAATAAGTCTCAAGCCTTCTCTTGGTGGCTGTGTCAGAAGGCCTTACAGCCATCCAGAATGGTATTTAGTCCTCCCCACATGTGCGCGCGTGTGCACACACACACACGTACACATACAACGTTATGGAACTTAAAGCACCAAAAGAACTTAAGCACCGAGCATATTTCTCGTTGTAATTTTACCACCTAACATAATAAGAAAAGTTTTAAAAATGTTGAACAAAAAATAAATTCTGGCTTGGGTAAACAAGGCTTCGGAAGGAATGAAATGAAGGCAATTTTAATTTACTGTCAGTAGCAGTTTCTTCTTTACTAGCATTTAAAGCCAATTAGCAAGTATGGAGGAAAAATTCTAAACATCGAAAACTTCTTCATAAACAAAAACTCACTAATCCAGGAAGCGGGATGGCTCACTGCCCAATTATACTCACTAAAGCAACACATGGCTGTCACTGAAGAACCGCCAACGGCACTCTGAAATGAATCTTGATGGGTGTAGAAAACATCTAAATTACATAATAATAGCTTACATTGGTATAACGTTTTTATGTGCCGTGTCTTTTTGAACATTCACAGCCTCCCTGAGACATAGGTGGAGTAGTTGCTCCTCTCCCTACTGTACAGAATGGGAAACCGAGGTACAGTGGGGTGAACTGATCCTTCCAAGATCACATAACTGACCAGCAGCAAAGTGGAGTCTGCACTCCTCAGCTGACAACCTCTTTCTTTTTACTTTTTTCCCCTTGAAATCCATAAGGAAAAAAATGCAAAGAGGAAGGATCTGTAGAAATGCTGAAATTGGGGCTTATTTAGTAGAACTGTGGAGGGCAAACTTTTTCAAATAAATGGGCCCTTCACCTGGAATTCTCTCTCTACGTTGTCACACATGCACGCATGCTCCACTGGGGATGTTAACTCACAACCCAGATGAGCTTTGGTTGATAGCTGTTTAATAAAGCCCATCTCCATGAGCCAGTGGTTTGTGACAGGAAGGGATTTTATTTTACTAACGTGTGTAGACCCTCTAACAATACAGCTGGGACTTTAACTCAAATTTAAAAAATAATTGAACAGGAGCTAGTAACTTGATAAAGAGGAGAGATAAGCAACTCACAGAAGATGAATTGAGGAAAATGCTGAAAGGGAAAGTTGCTATAGCAACTGCAAAGCTCACCTTTTCCCTATAATGACAGTTAAGGTCAGAATGGGCCTTGGGTCCCAGCTGGTACCATTGAAATGGTAGAAATCAGGTATTCTATGGAAATTCTCTCCCAAAGCACTGTATGGGTTTTGTAGATCTCTTTAAGCTAAAGTTCCCTGTTTTTAATCTTCCTAGGACCCTTTTCAATGTCTCTACGTTTCTGTGCTGCCTATCATTCCACCCACCTTTTTGCAGGAATTTTGTTCTTTTTGCTCTTATATCAAATTGAGTTTTTCACTGTACATTGACTCATCGGTTTGCAAGTAATATATGCATTTTAAATTGACGACAATGGAACCTAAACCCAAAGAGTTGTAGATTTATTCAGAAGGGACACCCCAGGGACAAGTTTAGAAGTGGGGAAGCCACAATACTCTTTATCTGTACAAAAGTATCCTCCTGTTGGAGAGCTACGAGAATTAAATTGACTCTCCAGGGCTCTTGAAATCACAAGGGGACAAGATTGCATCTCACTTCAAGTCGAGATTATTAAGAATTTTATTTATCATCAGCAAGAGCTTTATTTATGATCAGCAAGAACTTGACTCAGAAGAATGACACCTTATGTAATTGAGATTGCTGAGGAAACTTAGAGAGGAAGAATGTAATTACCATGCTCGGTAATTAGCTCTTTTGTGATAAAGGAGGGGCGTGGAGCAGAGTGAGATGCTGAATCGGGAGCCCTGGCTTCTTGTTCTGGCCTCGTCTCTAATTCTCTGGTCACCTTGGAAAAATGACCGTCATTTCTCCTTCCTCCCCTATTTTTCTTTTCACCTCTTTGCTGTGTATAACAGTGTGTTTTGGAACTGCAAGATCCTTATGAGAAGGAACTCTTATTTATCTCTATAAAAGAGCAAGGAACCCATTCGTTCTTTGGCATTTTTCTTTTTGTCTGTTAAAAGGATAATTTTGGGGGAGGTGAGGAGGCAGGGGAGATCTCATTTTTACACTTTGCCACATCCCTTCGTATATCTATCCCCTTCCCTCCATTTGGTTATTTTCCCCTGGATTCTATATCTATGTGACAGATGTGACTGTGATGTGTGGTGTAGATTTACTAAGAAAATGACTTAAAATATTTGGCAGGCACAATGGCTTGATAATAAACTAGATGGAGATTTAAAATGAGCTTGTCTGTTTCACAAATGAATTGACATTTATAATGATGGGGATTTTAGAAGTTTTTGTTGTTATAAATATGACTTAGTGAAGAGTAGAACATGTGACTGAACAAGTTTAACTATCAGCATCTCACATGGGTGCAAAGCCAGTGGGCATTGACGTCCAATAGCTTCTCTAGCATGATGGTGCATTCACCTTCATTATTTACAGGACTCTCATGGCATCTAGATTCCCTCAGCTTGTCAAAGAAAAAGTGCACTGGATGGAGTTAAACAGGCAAGGAAGACTTGAAAGATACAGCTCATCTCTGTTAAAACAGGGGGGAGAATTTGTAAGCACCGGGGTGAGCTAGTGGGAAAGTCCTGGGGGAACTTAGGGTGGAGGTGGCCATCTGCGGGTGCTCACTGGCACTTATGAGACTGGGAGACAGGGACTCCATCCTCTGGATGACTAAATTTCAAAGGGATGATGCCTAGGTCCTTAAGAAAGATAGTCCTAGGTTGTACAACTGCCGAGAGGCTGGGAGAAGATTCACATCTCAAAGGGGAATAGAAAAAACTTACAATGGCAAGTATTCTAAAGTACACGATCTAACAAAAGAATCATGAAGAAGACTTTCTAAAATTTAATCCAGTGGAGGAGCACATTAAGGCCACCTTGGTCAAGCTTAACAATTTGTATAAAAATCTGATATGTGGAAATAGGCAATTTCTTGCAAAATTTATGTAGATTTATCACTGGTTCCTGGCACAAAATATAAGGATGAACTAATCCTTGGCTAAGAAAAATGACTTGGTTGCAAGCCAAAATGAGAGACATTAAAATAAAAATAAACAGAACATGGCAGTATCACGGGTAATATGAACAAGTGGTGCTATAGCTAGAAAGTGCAACTAAAATTAATCTAACGTTCTCATCAGGGCTATATTTTACTTTTTTAACATTGAAAACTTTGTCTAGTTTGGTAATTTTATCTATGTTTTGTTTCTCTTACTTTCTTCTTTAATTCTTTATTTGAGGTAGAGGGGCATAGCAACATTGTAGCATGGTCATAGACATGAATTTAAACACTGGTCCTGACTTTCTCTTAATTTTCCCAACCTCAGAGTCTCTTACCCAAATGGACACCATGAATAACTTGTATCATTGTTATGAAGATTGTTGTAGATGTTCAGTACGTGATGATCATTATTATCACTCTGTATGAAATATGAGAAGTACCTTAAAAAATCAAGAGGCCTTCTATAGCCCTTAATTTCAAGAAAGGATACAATATATAAAAACAAAGTTTAACTTGGTTTTGGGGACACAGAATGCCATTTGATGAACACTTCAAAATGCTTGTCACAGTGATACAATGTTCTTAAAGTGATGGCTCTAGACAAACATATTAACGTTATTATATGTATGTATGTATTATAAAAATTAACACAGTATTCACACTCCTTTTTTTGATCAAGTTCAGAAAAACTGTCACATAAAATGTATGAGAGATAATAAACACAGTTGTATATTCAATAATTTATGAATTTAAAATGAATTAAAGAGAGCACAGGGCTGGGAAGGAAATTTGCTTGGATTTCCTTATGGATATAGCCTTGCCCAGCTCTCAGGATGACTGTGTTAGGACACTAATACACTTGGCTGCCATCTCATTTACTTGATTGCCTTCTGAAAGGCTAACATGTATTATTACCAGTGATGCCAATCCTTGGTGATAATATGTGCTCAATTGAAACAGTACCCAAACACTGCCAACACTGGCAAAACTAGGAAGAATCCAGACAATTGGGAGGATGTTATCACACTTGGATTGCCTTCAAAAGGCTGTGCCTAATATTAAATCAGTTAATTGGATGTTCATGAATAAGTCATGGACTTGACTTAGTAACCTGGAAGCACCCTAACCCCCAGGAACAAGAGGAAATCAAATTGCTTGTCCTCTCATTTGTGGCACTTTTACAGATACAGTCTGAGCTTTCAATGTCCAGCAAACCCCCTTGACCTCAATTTCCCCTACCAATTATGAAATCACTATAATACTGCATATCCTTCAAAAGGATACTCCTCTTTCATAGAGGCCGATTTGTGCCAAGAAGTAATCTTGAGCAGAGGATGGGAGAGGTCATGAGTGCCCTCTTATAAAAGGCTGCAGGAAGCCTCCCATGGTGTTGGGAGAGGGAAGAGATGGTGACCCCAAAGCTCTCATGCCAGTGAGCACAAAGGATCAGTTAGTTAGCAAAGGCTTCCCATGTGATTTGAAAATGAGAATTGCCTTAGGAGCACTAAATATTATTAGTTTATTAGGTTTCCTATGATTAAAACACACTGAGGTAAAACAATTAATCACCCAAGAATGTATGAAGTCAAAGAGGGAAAAAAGCCAAATAGAAAGTGCTGGAAGAGAAAATACACTCTGCCCAGGCCCTGGTGCTGAGGCACCTAATTAATTACATTCTTTAAATAAATAACAAAATAATAAAAAAAGAGAGATGTGCCAAGAAATCCTCAAAGGGATTCTTGTGGCAATTGGTGCAATATATTAAAGCGGTCCTCTCCTAACCTGTTACTGGGTCGGTAGAAGACGTTTATGATCCGGCAGCCAATTTACTCAACGTCACGTCCTGCTTCGTGTATCTGGAGGAGGGGTGCTCGATCAATCACTCTCGATATACTTCATGTTGGTTTTGATAAAAAGCGAAACAAACAAAAAAATCATTGATATGACTTACTCCATAGGTGAATACAGCTGTTCCTTGTATATTAAGTCTTTGAAAGTTTTAACTATCTTTCACAACCATGTATGAAGCCCACAGAGATCATTATTATACCTACAGCAGTAGTCGAAATCCCATGTGCATATAAGGATCAGGAAGTTGAGGCAAATGCATGAACCAGGCTGAGTGAGGGCAAATGAATGTGCAGGGATGCTGGCAAATAGAAAGTGTATTCCTTATTTCAAATAATTCAAATATAAATTAAAATAGATAAAAAAATACTACTATGAAAGACAAACAATCATACCTCTGTGGGTTAATTCAGCCTGCCAGCCACGAATTTGTAACTTCTCACCCAGACTCACTTAAAAGATACATTTTTACCCAAAAGGGATAGTGTTTATGTGTGAACAAATATTTAACCGTATGTGGAATGACACCATAGCCTGCTTTTGGATGATAAAAAATATGGTTAACATAAGCACGTAAGACATAACATTTACTGTTGGGTTAAAAAAAAAAAAAGAAAAGCTTGGTGTTTCAAAAAACAGTAAAAAAAAATCTTTAGCTTTTTGAATTTAAAAAAACATCCTTAACAGCTGCCTTTTAAAATAAAAGTATTAGTAGGCACATAATTCAGAAAACGTGTAAAATTTTATTAGTCAAGTTTTTTTTTTTTTTTTTTTACACCAAACAGTAAATCCTAAGTAAATCCTAGCCCTGTTGAAAACTTCTATAGGTCCCGTGGCTTTTCTGCTCAGTCTAGGTCATCAGGGAGATTCTTGCTTGCGCTGAGTCTAAATGCAATTTATTCCGTAGAATGAACTCATTCTTAGACTCATTCTCATTCCTTAGAATGTCTGGTCCAAGACATTAATGGAAACCCTGAGGGAAAGGGGCCACGGTACATGGGGCCTTCTTCCTTTAAGGGCAGGCGTACCAGAATCTTTCACTGGCCTTTGTATTGGAGTTTAAAGGGTGGTTCAGCAGAGTAGAAGATATTGCTAGGCTTTGTAATTCTTAGGAAGATATAAGATACCATCAATATCTTAAATTTGTTTAGAAAATTCATCACTGTAGAATTACTTCCCATAACCTAAAAACATTCTTGCACAAATTACATATGATATCTAACAATTTCTATAAAGTACATATTTGGTTGGTCTACATAGTCTTTAGGCCATAAGAATATTTTGTTATACAATTCTCATTTTATTCTTAAAATTCTGCCTCTTATACTTTGGATCTGCTTCTGCATGTTAGGTCTGAATAGAACTGAATAGAATTCTGTTATGTTGTCTGAATTCATCTTACTTTAATTCAAGGTTAGGAACTTTTGAATATACCATGGAAAAGTGTACACATTTGTATAGAATAAAGCATCTCCAGAGACCCTTATTATATAATAAAAGCACATGGTTGGAATATAGTGGGTATTTGAATATTTCTGTTATCATCCTAGGCCTATATCTAATTTTCAAGAGAACTGAACAGAAGATGTTTCTCTTTCTTTTCGCTGATGAAGTATGGATTACAGAGAATAAGCTTCTGAGGCTTAATTCAATTTAACTCAAGCCCATAAACAACATTAGGGGCTAACCTGGTAACAGGAATAATAATAATAATTTAATATTTACTCGCATTGTGCTTACTGTGAGCCAGGGTGGTATAGGCATAGGTATATTTATTCATTTATTTCTTAAAGCAGCACAATAGCAGTTCAATCATGTGGGTATTGTTGTGAATGCCACTTTACAGAAGAGGAGAGCGAGACCTGCAGGTTAAGTTTACAGCTGTAAGTGATAGAGCAAGATTCAAACTTGAGGTGCTTCTTCCAGAGTCTGGGATCCTAGATGCTAGCCTACCTTCTCTGAGTGGCAGTGTGGAAACTGGACATTGTCATGGATAGGATGAGTGTTCACAGGTGGTGGGGGAAGCTGGGACAAGCTGCAGGAATTAGGTGACATTTCCAGGTTGGCAGGTCCCACTCAGACGAGTGGGAGCCGCCTAAAGAGCAAGTGTCCAGGTAGACAGTTGTACCCTGACAATGGGGATCCAGGAGTCAGCGTGCAGCGGAGGCCAGCACTCAACAGCAGCGTGTGTGGCCGTGGTGATGTTAGTTGTAACTTACGGTTCTCCTCCCTGGGTCTTGGCAGGATCACCTGCTTCTCCTTCTCTCCTTGCTCACCTTTTAAGTAGGGCTTGGCCAAAAAGTGTGAATTTGCTTTAAGAGGGAGTCAGTGAACCTCCTCGCTTTCTCTTTCCTCTGACGCAGGCACCAGCACTGCTCTAGAAAGCAGGTACTCCAGCAGCCTGGGTCCAGGAACAAGGACCAGGGGGAGAAAAACCCTCCTGGCGCCTTCCCCAGCCCAAGATGGAGATGCAGTGGGAGCAAAACATAAACCTTTGCTGTCCAAACCCACGGGAAGTTTGGAATGATTTGTTACTGGATCCCATAACCTCGCCCATCCTGCCTGATACGCAGCCTGCTCTCCTCTAGGGGGACACATCGGTGTACCCAGTTCAACCAGAACTGGGGTGTAAGAGCATAAAATTGGGAGTTTTCATATCTGATCCTGGAGTGCTTCTATTAGTTCTCAGGTATAACAACATCCTCGGGTCTTTATGTGAGGATAGAACTGGGATTAGTGGGTGCTAATGCTGGCATGACCATTCCAAACTCTAGCAGTTGTTGAAACTATCTGGAGATTTAAGAGATTAAGAATCAAAATTATGCATAATGTGAGATAAACTCCTGATGAAACAGTGGGAATGATCTTGTAAGATTACTCAAAAACTTTTTTTTTCAAGGGTTGATTTTAATTCTCAGGGATTAGGACTACAAATTTGTTGGGTTTCTCTACTCCTGAAGGAAGTTAGACTGATCATAGGTTTAGAGAGTGGGTTTTGGGGTGTACAGATGCGTGACATCCGGCTGCTCTTGTCACGCTGCCCCCACTGTTGGCCGAGCAGACACAGGAGCAACCCAACTGATTGGCTGTAGAAATGACCCTTGGCTGCAGGGGAGGGCCCCGCCTTGGGCTATTCTGAGCTTGACAAACTAGACTTATTTAGAGGAATATTGGAATTTTTGTGTCCCCCTCCTACCAGGTATAAAATGGTTCCCTTTCACCCAACATGCAGGAAGAGGTTACCTGGAATTGTGTGCAAGTGGTAGGCAATGGGAGAGGCAGGGAACATTTACAACCTGAGACTATATGATTATTTTCCCATTTCACAACACTCCCTCTGACATTACGTCAGTGGAGGAAGAGAAGAAGTGGGAAACCAGTGTGAGAACCACCCAGTTAATCTAGTGAAAGGCAGACGGGGACCCAGACCTTGGGGAGGCAGCTGCTGGGCCTCTGGTGACTCCCGGGACGTAGGGGCTAAGAAGAAGGCCAGCCCGCATGCCCGGGGTCTTGTCTGTGTGGCTGAGAAAATGGGGGTATCATGGATGGAAACAGAACAGGTAAGGGAGGAAGAGTGTAAACCCCAGTTCAGGAGATTGTGGTGAGAAATGTGCTTATTCTCTTTGCTCCATCATCACACTCCTAGCACAGCCCCTGGCAAAGATATGCTGCTCAATATTTGTTAACTATTTTAAAATAAATGAATGAATGAGTGCATGAACAAATGATGTTAGGGTGGCTATATATGATGCTGACTGCAGGAAAGATGGATCTGCTACCCAAGACTGAGGTTTTGACTGGAGAGAGAGTTAGAGTTCACCCAGAGTTAAGTGTTGGAAGCAGCTAAGATCTTTGCTGGTAACAGTGAACATATACCGAAACACATTCTGCTTTTAGAAAGGAAAGCAGGGATTTTTGGTGGAGTGCCGAGGCCGCTCTTCTCCATAGCTGATGAAAGTCCTCAGTAGTTTGATTTTTAAAACATCATTTAGTTTATGATTTGTCACCTGATCACCCTCTGAGGCATAAACTTGAAATTGTAAATATAGATTCCACCCTTGATTTGTACCTAGTTTTCAGGCAAGAAAAATAATGAACACTTAAGAGGTATAACTATGATTGCCTGGAATTGAAGTGGCTGTTTATTTTTCAGAATCCCATCATTTCATCAGACAGTTTTTACTTTCCTTATAATGCCTGTTTTTCTCCTGGAAAGTCTGAGGGAATAATGCATCGTGGTGGTGCACAGTGCATTTGTTTTTTCACTTCTATTGAAAGCTTTTGCTGTCATATTTGAAAATCAGCTCAGACGGACACTGCAATTTGCTAAAATCAATATAATTAGAGAAAAAAATTGATGTACTGAGAAGAAGACAATGCAAGGAACTATCGAACATGATTGAAATGCTTAATGAGCTGTGCATCTTCAAAGACTGGGATTTGAACCATCTTGAAACCTGGACTTTTGTAATGGAAATTTTACTTTAAAGTTCTTCTAAACTCATATGTCACTCCATGGCAGAGCAACATTTGATGAAATCTGGCTCAAGAGTTATGTCCCTTGTAAACGATGGTTCATGCTGAGCACCATGACACCAAAATGTCATACTCACACCTAATTTCTTCACATTATTAACATTTACCGCTATGGCTAAGGTAGGGTGTAAGACTGTTAAGTTCTTTTGAGTACCAATTTGTTCTTTTAACAGTTGAATTCCCATAGGTGTTTTTCTAAGTCTCTTGTCATATTAACTATTTCCTTCCTTAAATGGGAACTTGGAAATCAGTTCAAGGGGCAGCTCAATGTTTACTTGGAGATGTTGGTTCTCACACATAGGAACAAATTATGTATTTGAGACTGAAATATCATTTATTGTGTGAATAACTAGGCTCAGTCCTGCAGAGCTCCTGAGTCTTACTGCCCAGGATTTTGGCTGGAAGAGTTCATGGGAGTCCCTCATTCACGGAGCCTCTCGTCAGTAGTGAGAGCGAGAGGGTAGGAAGTTTACCATGCACAGAGAGAGATCTGGGTAAGATGGTCAGTATCTGCTCCTCAAGACCCACGTGAAGGGAGGTTTCACTGAATGGAACCAGAACTTTTAATGGAACAAGCTTTCTTCGTGGGAAATAACAGCTAAAGAAGTGGGAAGAATCAGAAGAGAACAGGTTTCAAGGCAGGCTGGCATGAGAGCCCCTCCAGTTCAGCACAGCTGCTTGTCCCTTGCACAACCTTATTTTCTTGTAGGAAGAAATTCTGAGGCCTCCCCACTGTGAGAATTGGGAAGACCAATGAGAGAGAACATTTCAAAAGTGTCAGACACAGGCAGCATCCCTGTAGTGGGTACAAGCGAGCTTCATGTCTGACTCCTCACTAGCAACACACACAACCATTGTGCTTGGCTCAGACATCTGTTACAACACCTGGTGGGTCTTTAAGAATTTAGGTATTTGTGGAGATAAGAAATATATACAAAATCATTGAAACTTATGCCACAGGAAGTGACTTTAGAGTAACAATCACATCGGCATTCTCACACACCCGCACACTAGCCCTGAGGACCAAGTGAATGCCCTTGACTGAGCGGGTCTCAAGGGGAACAGCACTGTTTGCCTCCTTGAATCTCTGCTGGTCTCAGGTCTGGTTCCCGTGCTGGTGTGCGCTGGCTTGCTGCTTCCTCTTTTCGAGACACTTAAAATAGTTGGCAGAAACTTCTAAGCAGCTGCAATTTCTCAAAGTTAAGATTTTAAGCAAGTGTTTTTCTCAACCAATTTCAAAGAAGGGCTTTCCTCCTTCCAATATCCTTTGTGAAACTCACACTGCCAGATGCTCATTACTGAGGACACCTCGATCCCATCCGTGCTGGACCCTGTGTTTCTGCGCCAGGTCCCTCTGCAAGGGCTGTTGGGTTTTGTCCTGCTTCATTTATTTTCTGCTCATGATTCAGTGGTGGGACGTGGCTATGCCTCCGTCCATTGTTGGTAAGAGTAAATTCTATGTTATGTTGGAAATGAAGAGTCTTTCATGGAGGAGAAACATAGTTCTGGGATCTTGGTGCACCATCACTGGGCCCGTTCTGTAACTGACACATACTGACAAGCATGTCGGTACAGAGGGGCCGCTGCTGTCATATGGCAAGTTGGCAAGTGGTGACGGTGCTCTGAGAACAGTGCTGGGGAAGCTGGTGACAGATCTGGTGAAGAGGCTGAGGTCACCACTGGCTGCTTGATTGTGCGGGACCAGTGTCCTGCTCCGCACAGACCTTAGCTAACCCTGCCGAAGATCAGGTCAGGGAGGATTCTTTGTGTATCAATGTAGTGAAAAGCTCAAGTTAAGGGAAGCTCAGGATACATTGCTTACATGGAAGAACACCTAAATTTGGAGCCACCGTCAGGCCTTGCTTGTTCTAGTCACCTTTTCCTGTAAAGTGATAAATTCCCTCTTCCCCATTTTCCCTTCACTTCCTCTCCTGACTTATATTCAGTTTTTAATTTTATAAATAGATATTTTAATTTTGAGTAAGCTCTAATATTATCCTTGCTGTCAGAGTATTTTAAGCACAAAAGCACTTGCATTTCTTTGGGTGTGCATAGGGCAGGTGGGTGTCATGGGCTCAAAGTTTGTGTCTCCCACCAAAACGCATATATTGAAATCCTGACCCCCAGTGAGGTGGAGTTGCGGGCAGGGCTTGGGGGGTGATTAGGGCAGGAGGGTGGCGCCCCCATGAATGGGGACAGTGCCCTTGTAAGAAGAGACAGGGGAGCTCACTGCCCTCTCTGCTCTCCTCCAGTGAGAAGGTGACTGTCTACAAGCCAGACCCACGATCTCCCAGCACCCTGGTCTTGGCCTTCTCAGTCTCCTGAGCCGTGAGAAATAAGTGCTTGTTCAAACCACCTGGTCTGTGGTTTTCTGGGACAGTCAGGACTGACTAAGGCAGTGGGATGGCAGACAGGTGACCACTGAATGTCTCCTTCATGGATAGCTGTGCCTCACACAGCTCCCGGCACATAGTCAGTGCTTAATGAATACTGGGTGAATGAGCAAACACATGGATATGAAAGTACCAAAATTACTCCATTCAGTTATTTCAGTATTTTAAAGGGGTCAGGTCAGCAGGTGTGGTGGAGCCTATGAGGTGCTGTCCTGATTCCTGCAGGGAAGGTGGGGGCACCGGGCGGTCTTTCGCTCTCAGCCCCCTCTGGGGTCGCTGCAACTGCAGAGAGCTTCCTGGCCCCTGCTCTGCCCTCTCAGGTTCCCTGAGCCTGGGCTGAGGGACGCAGGAATGTGAGCCCAGCTCCAGCCCTGCTCTGGCCAGCTGTGCAGGGACCGAGGAGGTGAGGAGGCGGGTTAGCCAGGCTGCTCTGTGTCTGCTCCCAGTTTGACTTCTGCTCTGTCCTACCTAGCTCCTTCCCTCTTCCTCTGCTTAACAACTTAACAAACACCCCGTGTGCCCATAGGCTCAGAGGTGGCTTCCCAGAAACCCAGGAACCCAGCTTACTCTACTACCTGGCCGCTTAGGGGTACTGGGTTTTATTTTTAGACTTTATGCTTACCATTCCTAAAGCTGCTATTAGGTGATAGTGCTTAAGGAACTGAAATGAATAGGCACAACTCTCTTGATGTTCTATCATAATATGTCCTTAATATTAATAGAATAAGGGTATATTATTGATTAAAAATGGCTAATTGCATTTATATATAGACATAAGGCAAAACTTCTACTTGAATCCTATTATAAAGAAATGCCAACAAGGCTTAGGAACTGTTGAATGCCCTCTCTCTAGTATAACTGAAATTCATCATAATTACGCATCCTTTGTTCATTTGTTTTACTTACAGTATGATGTCTCCTGCTTATACTTTTCTCAGTACTTTTTTCTTTAGAACTCCAAAGCTGTTGCAGTATATACATAAGGACTTGATGGTGTTGCATTGCTTTTTGTCCTATGACACCTGATTCTTAGTTTAATCCAGTTCTATGTTCAAAACATAACAAAATGAAAAATGATATTGTACTACACTCAATGTAACTCTATTTGTCTTTTCAGCGGAACTGATGAGTTATGTCTCATTCCAGAGCTTTGTCTGTTTGTAAACAAAGCAGTTCTACCTTGATCTTTTTCTCTCTTCTTTCTGCTTTTTTATTCTCTACTCAGACTATACCAAGGAGAATCATAGTGACCACACGACAGGTCTGTATTTGGCTACATGTCATGTCCCTTGGAAGAGTCCAATTCCTCAAGTATAGGGACCATGTTCTTTCTCCTCTCCTGGCACAGTGAAAAGCACAAAACTGTTCCAATAACTTTTTCATAAATGGAAGAATGAAGGTGGTTATGATGGACACATGTGGGACCCTTGCCCAGCTCAAGTTATCTGTCTTAAGCCCCTTCTACCTCCCACGGTGGGAAGAGGGGAAGGGGTGTTCGCAGCCATTGTGCGAAATGTGGCTCCACCATCTCAGATTAGGGATGGGCTCCTGCCTATTTATGGATATTTCAGTGAGGGCAGACACAGACAGAGGGAGTAAGGGAGGGAAACAGAGGTACAGAGAGAGAGAGGGAGGGAGATGGAGAAAGAGACAGAGACAGGGGAACAGGGAGAGAGAGGAAGAGGGAGGGAGAGAAGAAGGTGGAGAGACCTACAGACAGAAGAAGAGGCAAGGAGACAAGTTTGAGATACCAGACAGTGGACTTAGAATCTCTGCGTCCCATAAAGCTCTTTGTGTGAATCAGAATAAGTTTCTCCCTCTGGGGGAGCTGCACCCCTGTGGGTCCATGGTTTGCCCACTGGGCTGCCTCTTGATATGAATTACAAAATGTCATCCATCTCCTTTAGGTTGGAGATTCTCACCATCAGCACTATGGATGTTTGGGCCAGATAATTCTTTGTCGTGGGAGGCTGTCCTATGTAGGATGTTTATAGTAGCATTCCAGGCCTCTACTCACTAGATGCCGCTAGCACCCATCCCATGTCATGACAATCAAAAATGTATTCAGATGTTTCCAAGTGTCTGCTGGTGGGCAAAATCAGCCCCTGTGAGAACTATTCATTTAAGTGAATGTAGCTTCATGTAAGACTGCACAGCTTGAAGAAAGGATTATAGGTGGGTTTTCAGTTATTCCTCCTCTCCATCCCCTGTACCCAGTTACTCCCTTGGCCAGATACATTTGTGCAGTACACGGTGTCCACAACTGTACATAGTGGTCCTGGTGGTCTACATACATTCCTATATCCTGAATGATTCTTTTCCACTGGGTTCTCTGAGACATCCCTAAATCCTTAAGACAAATGTGCCCTTTGTCCTTTGACTAGCGTGACTAGCACTTTTATTTGTGAACAAACAAATGCTCCTCTCTTCTTGTCCCTCCATCCCTCTTTCTGGTTTATCAGAAATTTCAAACAGTGCTTTCCTGTCTATGTTAGCAAAAGTAGCCACTGTCTGTCTTTTGAAACTTTTTGCAAGTGTGAAAGTGTTCGGTTTGGTGTTACCTGTATTCAACACTCATCAAATCTCTTCTTAAAGGGCTTTCACTTTTTTCTCTGACCTTTTATTTTTGGACAAAACACATCTTAGACATCATGTAACATATTGGCTTTCTTACAAGACTGTGGCATCCTTCCTCTTATTAGCACTGTTTGATCTTTGACAAGTGATAAAGATGTGACGTGAAACATATAATTTCTTATAATTTGAAGAGACTCAAATTAGCATATATGAGACAGGAAGAAAGTACAGATGGTATTTGCTCATTATTAATAATTGAAAATCATGTTTATATTTAGAATGGAGTTCTCAAACTATCAGGATTGGTGGTCTGTAAATTCACAAAAAAGAATCATCACCATTTTAAAGTACAAAATTAAAAAATATTTTAATCAACACTGATAATTCTTATGGTTTGTTATTATTATGGAAAGGAGTGACCACTATTGCGGTCCCCTCCTGCAGTGTCCTCACTCGGCTCACAGGAGGGCAGTCTGCGTGGCAGGTCAGATTCCACAAGTGTCCAGTTTTTTTACTTTCTTTTTATTTCCATGGGATGAAAAATCTTTACTTACAATTATAGGTTGTCAGGAATGGCACCAATTGTTTGGTGGCTCTGTGATACAGTTTTGGATATCTTATCAAACATGGCCCTGGAAATTATAGAGCATTTTCTTACTCAAGAAAACTTTCAGACACAAGGCACTAAATCGATGAGCATGTATTGCACTCAGAAGCTCGGCGAATGTTTCAGCTTTCAAGGTTGCAGGGAATGAATCCCTAATTCACATTGTGGCTACATTTGGGCCTAAAAATTATTTTTCTTTCATGTTCAATTATAGTGTTGGAATGTGATTTCAAACTATGTCCCATAATATTCCACCATGTTTGCTGCAATGAAAGAAGACAGAAGAGAAGGAAAGTTCCTTTCAGATCAGACCTCGCCTTGTCTCCAGCCACACTGACTTTTCTGGACTGAGTGTTCTAGGACCTGCTGGCTGCTGAGCATTTGTGCTCGTCTTCTCCCGGCTCTTTGCACAGCCAGCTCTTTTTCATTTTCAGCTCTTACCATAAATGTCTCCTCTCCAGATGGACCATTATTGACTGGCTTTTTCTAAGGTGGCTCCCCGCAGCTACTATCTATCTCATCACTTCGTTTACTTCCTTCCCTAGTGTTTATTGTAATCTATAATGACCTTGTTTGTTTACTTGTTTATTGTGTTTTTCCACTTGAAAGTGAGATCCACAGCTCAGGGATGGACTGTCTATACAGCTCTATTTCCATGTCTAGGACATAGTAGGTGCTCAGTAAGCAGGACATGGATTCCTAAATGACTTCTTCCCACTAGACAGTGGCTTTTCCCTTCTCTAAATATATTTAGATTTTGTTCTCTTCTCTGCCTTTTTTTTTTTTTTAGATGGAAAACTAGTTTTGTATGGATGACATTGTATAGGTCATCTTCCTGGAGAAAACTGGTTAATCACAGAGATTACTGTACTTTCATTGGAAATGATGTAAGTGCTTTGAGGGCTTCATGCCACTCTTTAGAAAAATTTCACAACTTTCAATTCACTGGGAAGTAGGGAAAAATAGATCAGTGGTGCACTAAATTTCTATTTTTAGATACCTGCTACTGGACTTTTTTTATTATTATTATTCTCTCTACCTTTCTTTTTCAACTTTTTGGTAGAAATCACACTTTTGGATGGAATGGTCCCAACAAATAATTTCAGATTCTATGCCCTCATGGGAGTTCTGTTCATAATTGTTTTGGGCTGAATTGTGTCCCCCAAATCATGTGTTGAAGCCCTGACCCCCAATGTGACTGTATTTGGAGACAGTGCCTTTAAGGAGGTGATTACTGTTAATGGGGTCCTGGTCTGACAGAACTGGTGTTTTTATAATAAAAGGAAGAGACACCAGATTCCATTCTCTCTCTCCACATGAGCACATAGGAAAGGCCACGTGAGGACACAGAGAAGGCAGCTGTCTGCGGGCCAGGGAGGGAGGCCTCACCAGAAGCCACCCCTGGTGTATCTTGATCTTAGACTTCCAGCCTTCAGAACTGCAAGAAAGTAGAATTTCTGTTGTGTAAGCCACCATCTGTAGTATCTTGTTATGGCAGCCCGAGCAGACCAGTACAACAATGTGTATGTAATTTTCATTTTTTGAATTCAGCTTACCATTCTCATGACTAGTTCTGTGCTGTATTTCAATGGATAAACTTTGAACCATTAATCTATTTGTAATTTGAGGATAATGCATCAAACCTCAATTTCCAGAACTGTAAACCATACACACTTAATACCTTGGACAGGATGAGCTGCAAGTTGTCAACAAAGATTTAGCTGATTCCAGCTGAGTCCATGTGTAACCTTTAGGAAAGCATTGATTATTAAGATGACTTAAGATGTATGTAAAAACTATAGTTAGGGTAACATTTCAAATATTTGAAATGTTTGCAAAAAATCTCTTCATTACTTTTTCCTGTGCAGTGGAAATGAGGTGAAAACCACTTGATGAGGTCCACGTTGCAAAATACAGAGCCTCCTTTTCTTTCAAATTTTGTATTTTGAAGATGAAGCCTTGTCATGGGTTCAGAGTCCAGAGGAAAGGTGAGGGAGATTGCCTCTCACTCACACTGAGCCTCCTAAGCTACATTTATAAATGGACAGACAAACCTGTGGCTGTAGGTCTGAAGACACTGGGGTAAAGTGTCTGAAGACACTGGGGTAAAGAAGACAAGCTGGTGACCTCCATGTGCCCTACTAGAGCCATGCCCCCGATTTCTTTACCTTGGTCTGTGCCCTGGGATGCCGACCTCCTTGGACTGCATCAGGAGCTTCCTTTGTCCTTTGGCCTTGGCTGGGTTCAGGGAATAGAGAGAACCAGCAAGAGGTCAGAGAAGAGGCTCAGTGATGCCTCAGCCTCAAGGGTGCCCACGTCCTCATCCCCAGAACCTGCAAATGCATTACCTGATAGGCAAAAAAGACTTTGCAAAGGTGATGAAGCTAAGGATCTAGAGATGGAAGGATTATCTGGAGTATCCAGGTGGGTACAATGTGATGACAAGGGTCCCTAAAAGAGGGAGACCAGAGGGTCGATGCCAGAGAAGGAGATGTGAGGATGGAGGTGGAGATTGGCGTGAATCAGCCGTGAGTCCAGAGGGGCTGGCTCCTCTAGATACTGTAAGAAGCAAGGAACAGATTCTCCCCTAGAGTCCTCACAAGGAATCAGCCCTACCAGTGACTTGATTTAGCCCCATTTGGACTTTGAACCTTCAGAATTTTAAGAGACTAAATTTGTATTGTTTTAAGATACTAGGTGTAATTTTTATAGCAGCAATAAGACACTGATTACTGGGAAAGCAAGAGAAGAACTTGTCATCCCCTCCTCCCATGCTCTGTGGTGATGGTCTCCGTGTCTGGGCACGCTTGTGCCCTGTCCCCTCTGCCTGGCCTCTGTGGGTTCTGGTGACCCTCTTCCTTCTTCCCTTGAGGCCCAAGGGTGGAAATAAAAAACTCCATACCCTGCCCCACCATTGCAAACAGAATGTTTACTAAACTTTTCTCATTTTAAAGGAATTTGAATTTGCCATTTGTTTCCTGCTGAGCTGCTGACTGACGCAAGGACAGTATTGTGGGACAGGCATCTGGGAGAAGAGGGCCTTGCACTGTTGCTGTTTTTTTCCAGCCAGAGTGTGCCTTTTTTATTGAATCCCTTTTGGGCCTTGAGAATAAAACACATTCCACCTCAGTCCTCACACACCAGCGCTGTGGTTGCTGTTTCAAAGCATCAGATACGGTTTCTGTGGAGAACCTTTTCCTTTGGTTTCAAAATATTAACAATGGGGGCAGTGGAGAGAGTTGAGAAGACAGTGGAGTTAAAACACTGCCATTGGAAACTCAAGAAACATGACTGTACTTCCCAGGAAACTTAAGAAAATAAACTTTTCTTGTATTTTTTCGAAAAAACAGTTCTGAAAGTAGAGTGAAGAACTCTCAGTTTGGGTATCATCTTAATTTTTTTGAACTTTTGAAAACAGCACTGAAAGCTCTTTGGAGAATATGTATACCATCCCTGCAGAAGGAGAAGGTTTTCAAAAACTACCCAATGTGAAACATTCGGCAGCAGGTTTTCTTTTCTCATCCCACTGCTACTTTGTGGTTAAGCACTGCCAGATGCAGTGTCAAGAATGTAACCCTCTGCTGTGATTTAATGGTCATTTAAAGTTTCATGCTAAATTTTCTGGTAGTGTTCGAAAAATATATCACTGACCTTTTGACTACTTCTAAGTGGCAAAACCATACCATTTTCTTTTCTTTTTATCTTTTAACCTTGGGGAAAATGTCGTCTCACTTTTTATTTGGAAATGAATTGTTTCACTTGTTTTCCTAAACATGGGGAGTAAAGGAAGACATCCTTGAGGATTCAAGATAAACTCTAGCTACTCTCTCTATAAAACACAAATATAAATGAGGCATTTGTCCTTCTGCTATTAATCCTGTTCCTTCATTTTAAGTTCCTAGGGCTCTTTCTGGCTGTAATGTCTCACTGGGGGGTGTGAGAGGAGGCGGGATGCTGACCTGGCACTGCTGCCTGCAGCTCTGGGATCTCTGAGAATCCCTTTTGTCATTTAACATATATAAAGGCCATCCATGCCATCCTCACTTTTCAGTACACTACTTTATTAGTATTTTATGACTCTGCAATAGAAACAGATGGTCACATGTTTGTGAGAAGGCTCAGATAGAAGAAAAAAGAACTCTACTCTGTGTCCCTTCTTCCCCGGCAGCGAATGGTCGCTCTGTTGTGGAATTCTGCCCTGGAGTAGGAAGAGCCCTGTGGGCTGCACCCTGAGGTCCTGCTTGTCTGTGTTTTGTGGTTGTTTGAGGGGGCGGGGGAGACAACCCAGGTCTTGGAGTGGGGCAGACCAGGGTCCACAGGCCGGCTCTGCCACCCAGGGAGGAGGGACGGGCAGTGGTGCCCCCAGCAGGCCTGCTGTGGGCGGGTGAGTGACCTCCGGGGTTGCAGGTGCCTGTGTCATTTTCACTCCACAGGCTCCTGTCACTGTGCTTTCTGTGACTCCTGCAGGTGAGCGTGAAGTGGGCCGGGTTTCTGACAAGAGATGGATGACTTCAAAGGGATTGCTGCTGTCTATCCTGTTACCCAAGTGCACTTACATGATGGAATTGTCTTAATCATTTCTGCAAAGGACAATGTAACTGTCAAAATAAGGGTCTGATGCCTATGAACAGTTTTATACTTTCTTCTTAATGCCTCTATCTCCTTCTTCTTCTTCTTTTTTGATAAACTTCAGAACCATTATCCATCTCCTAAAATTGGAGTACAGTAATTTTTAATCTCACTCTCTCCTCTATATTCTGCATATCAGCTTTAGTGACTTCCTCTTGCCAAGTCTTTCACATTCTTCAAAATTGTTTTATTCTTTAAATAAACACAGCCATTCCCTTGAAAGAGAATGTCTGCATAAGTCTTACGTACAGTATTTAGCAAAGAGCATGGGTAATTCCTAAATTATTTTGTTATGCAATGATCAAGGGTTCGAAAATCCTAGCTAAATATTGGTCATGTGGTACTTCCACTGAATGAGCTCTCTTTCCTCCATTTTCTTTTCTGCGTGCATCTCCCCTTCTTTCTCAATTATTTCACCTTGAAATTCTGCTTTTAAAATACATGTCTTAGCTTCTCAAATTTCCGCTTTTAAATTTATGCTAAATCCTATATCTTGGAGGCAGCACATGACTCTTTCCTTAGCTTAGTCTTTGCTGACATTTTCTTTTCGTCCTCCACTCCAAAGTTTGCTCTGTAAGGTACTTCTGCTTCCGGTGCTTCATGGCAAGCTGCTTTGAAATCATTTCTGAAAACTTACCATTTTGCTGAGAATGTATTTCTTTAGTGAAGTCTCCAGTGACAGATGGTCCATTTCAATATTTTCCTGCCCACAGAAAATCCCAGTAGTCATAGAAAAGAAATGTGTACCTTTGTAAGAAGATTTTTGGGTGGGCTTTTAGGTTTAGCTTCTTCACTTGTCTTGCCTTGCTGGAAGTACTTTAGATGGGGGCTGCGTCCCGTAGAAACATGTTTTGCGAAATGTTTCATCAACTGTCAGCATTGAGAGTTGAAGTATGGTAATGAGGTAAAGATATTTAAGCTCCAGATTACTTAGACAGTGTGGAGTCAATCATGCCTGTGTTACTGTCCAATTTGAGTGTGCCACGCAGACACTTGTGTGTGTGACTTTCAATGTTCTGAGATGGGCGACAATTTTACCTGGGATGGATTTCATGATTCAGATAGAATTACATACATTTCCCTTAAAATCTTTTGCCAAAATTGTGTTGGGAGTCTCAGAAGGGTGATTTTCAATAGGGAATCCTGGTACTTATGGTTGTGACATTTGAGAAAAGCTCACATTTGACACATTTTCACATTTTCAGCAGCAGTATGACAACGACAAATTCATTTACAAAATTTGTTGGAAAACCGCAGAAACTCTTTGAATTGTGTTTCTAAAAAAAAGTGAGAGCTAGAGATAATAAGAAGAAGTAGGGGGAAAGAAAATGATTTTGTTTATTTTGAGAAGGTTAAACCCTCCATAATGGCATTATGGCTGAAAGTGGGCAAAAGGCAGATTGCAAAAAAGAGCAAACATAGGCTTGTCCTTAGATTTGCTGCTGCTCTTTTCTCCACTGGAAAACCTTTCCGTCATCCTTTAGTAGCATATAAAATCTGATTGTTTGAGACTAGAGAGCCCATGTAAATATTTTCAAGGTACATAGGCTTTCTTGACAGTCTTTATGAGGACTAATAACAAATTGTATGACTGTTCTCTTTTTTTATAGAGTTTTCAAAATGAGTTCTGGGAAACATTGGGCCATGTATAAAAGAAGCAGCAGCCTTGAAAAAAGCCACAGGCTAGAAGTCCTGGCCACATCCTCTCTCCCTGTGTCTTCCTTGGGGGAGGTCCCTATTGGGTTCCCTCACCTGCCATTCCTTGCTGCCCTGTTCATCTCCAGCTGGCTTCGGTTGCTAGTTTCTGGCATTTCTTAGTTGGGTTTCTTGATGGTTTTTAGGGATTCTGTGTACTCCTCTGAAATTGTATGGCTGAAATATGTGTGTATAGGCACATAATTTATTGGGAGAAAGATACAAACATTTTCTTCATGATTTCAAGGGATTCTGGGATCTGAGTTAATAATTTACTGCTTGTGTTCTTGTTCAGCTTAGTTCCTTTCAGTAAAATTAGATGAATCCTTCATATAGCTTGATAACTTGAATGTGGATCATACTGTGGTTTGAATGTTTCTTCTGAAAAGCATGTGTCGGAAGCCTAATCCCCAATGCAGCAGTTTTGGGAGGTAGGGCCTAATGAGAGTAATGCCATTATGTTGGGAGTGAGTTAGTTATCCCTGGAAGTGGATTCCTGATAAAAGTATGTTTGGCCCGTCCCTCTCTTGTGCACACACTGCCTTGCCCTTCTGCCTTCCACTCTGTTATGACTCAGCAAGAGGGCCCTTGTCAGATGCCAGCCCCTCTATCATGGGCTTCCCAGCTCCAGAACTGTGAGCCAATAAATTTCTGTTCATTATAAATTACCCAGTCTGTGGTATTCTGTTATAGCAGCATAAAACGGACTAAGACGGATTGCAAACTCAAAAGGCTCTGGCAGCCAGGCTGGTGAAATGAATGGCGGAAGCAGGTGATCTGCACAACAGGAGGGAGTGTGGGGGCCTGCGGGCCACTTGGAGAGAGGCAGCCTATTTAAAGGCACCTAATTCAGTAAAAAAAAATGACATTCTGTTCTACAAATACAATTCAGCTGCTGGTTGAATATGGTCCATAGGTCCTGGGTTGCCCCTTATGGCAACTTCTGCTTGCGGAGAATAAGAAAGAAACATGGCCTTCTCCTTGTCTTTATTTTCTTCCTGTTAGAAACCCAGGACAATGATAGGTAGATGGGCTAGGATTTGGTGATGGCACATCCCAAGCAAATAATATCTTGACATGATTTTCAAGGATTAAGTCCCTTCAAAGTGTTTCATTGCATTTAGAAGAAAGTAGAGGATTCCTAACATGGCCTGTTGGCCAAGCCCAGCATCGCCTGGCCTGTGTCTACCTCTCCCGCTTTCTCTGGGCCACCACTCCTCTTCTCTCTCTAAGCTCCAGACTTCTGTCTTCTCCCTGTGTGCACCTGGCTCTTTTCTGCTCATTACTCCACCTGGTAAACCTTTATCTTAACTTTTGTGGCTAACTCCTACTCAATCCTTTAGGTTTAAGTTAATACTTTTTAATCAGTATTGGTGTCCTCACTAGACTCTAAGCTTCACCAGAGCAAAGATCATGCAGACTGCCTTTGCTGCTGCCCCTGCTGGCACACTGTCTTGCACACAGCTGGCACTCAGTGCACACACTTCTGATGTGTAAGTGACAGCATCAGTGATCAGAAGTGAACAGATGATCTATGGGGTGGGGATCCACGGATAGCCCAGCTGTGGTATGGTCACCATATCCTAAGGTCTGGTTCTCAATTTTGTAGGTTCCTAAACTTCGGTTGTGCATCTGTCAGGACTCAGCAATTGTCTGCCTGAGGTTGGAACCAGAATGCTGACTTTTGAATTGATTATAAAACTACAACTTCCCCCATATCAGAATGCTGAGGTCAGCCCTCCCCATGTGCTTCCTCATTAGACACTGATCAACACAGAAGCCCAATGGACATGGAGGGTCTGAGGAAACAGGGAAGAAGAGTGTGATCTAGAGAACTTTTCACTGTTTGGTGATTACAACAGTCATGGAAATTGAGCTGCTTGTGTTAACTGGGCAGGGAAATTCCCTTCAATGGGACAAATTATTGATCCTTTTCTAGACTCCAGGCTATCGCCTAATAACTTGTGTCATCTTTCCTCTGAAAAAATGGAAGAAGACACTGGAATTCAGTAAATACTGAGCACTCACATACATTGCCAAGTCATTGCTGGGTAGCTAGATCTGATCTTTCTGCTTCCGACCTCAGAGACATGGTTACTTGCAAAGGGATTTCTGCAGATGGCTAATCTAGTGTAATGTGAATTGACGTCAGTAAGCTTTCAGAGGGTGAACTTAACTTGAGCTTCTGACTCTGATCCTGTGTACTGAGTAACTTGTTAATAATTACTAAATGATTGTTGATTGAATACATGCTGTTGAAAAGTGCTATGTGTATCAGTTGGTTTGAGCTGCTATAACAAAATGCCTTAAACTGCATAGTTTATACACAACAGACTTTTATGTTTCACAGTTCTGGAGACTGGACGTCCAAGATAAGATCTCACTTCTTGGTTCACAGAAGTTGCCTTCTGCCTGCCTGTGTCCTCACGTGTTGGAAGGGGCAAGGCAGGTCTCTACGGTCTTTTATATAAGGGCACTAATCCCATCCATGAAGGTAGAGCCCTTGTGACCTAATCACCTCTCAAAGCCTATATCTCCAAATGCCTCCTATATCACTCTTGGGAGTGAGGATTTCAAGTAGGAATACTCGGGGGACACAAACATTCAGACCATATGCTTGTGCACGTCCGACTTACTATCTATAGCATCCCCTGGTGAATGATGATGGGGAAATAGGAATTTCAATATTATTTAATTCTGGCTTTTTTAAAGTTAATTTGAGATAAAATTCTCTAGTAGGTATAAAACCATCTACAAATAAATAACAGCTCATAGTAGAAGAGATGGAGATACAATAAATGTTCAAAGAAGCAAACCTATTTTCTTTTAAAATTAATACAGTACTAACCTTCAACATTTCATGTAGCTACTGGAAAAAGGATGTGCTTTATCTTCTTAGTTCATGTAAAAACGCCTTGGAATAGATTTTTTCAGGATTGAGAAGCAGTGTAAAATTGATGTCACTTCAAGTAACCTTATAGACTTTCTGTCTGAGACCCCATTTAGGCAACCAAAATATTGCCATGTTCACATGCTGACCAGAGTAGAAGTATCACTCATATTTAGAATTTTGGAAAATGAAATTACAGGAGAAATCAACATGTGTGGATTCTTTTTCCCCTTTCTAAACTCTGACTCAAAGCACAAAAGAACAATTCTCAGAGCAGGGGACTATGACCATATTATACTATTAATATTTATATGCATGGACAAGGCTTGTGGATAGATGCCAAGTCTCATGCTGCCAAGACTGCAGCCTACAAAGGCTTGAGGCCACAACATCACGTGTCTGTTGTTCAGGACAATGCAAAGCAGAAAGGCTGCTTTTAGGTAACTGCCTTTTACTGTCACATAAAAACAGAGTGAATGTTGGACAGACAAAAACAATAACTATTTACTATAGTTCAATTTATAGATTTCATGTGATTTTAGATTTGTCACATTATGCCAAGGACAAAGTTGACAAATCAATATCCAATAGACATGGTTTTTTATGTATGGCTACATGTCTAATTTGTGTAATTAGTGGTCAGGACAATAATGTCTCACTCTCCCAGTGAAATGTATTAAGTCCTAATCCCTGCAATCTGTAAATGTTAAGTTTTTTGGAAAAAGCATCTTTGCAGATGTGTTTAAGTTAAGGATCCTGAGATAAGGAGATTATACTGGATTATCCAATGGGCCCTAAGTGCCATCAGAAGTGTCCTTAAAAGAGGGAGGCAGACGGAGATTTCACAGACACACAGAAGGTGATGTGAATATGAAACAGATTTCAAGGCACCACTGAACTCGAAGATGGTAATGATGTGGCCGCAAGCCAAGGAATGTGGCAGCCACTAGAAGGTAGAAGACACAAGGTGTGGATTTTCCCCTAGAGTCTCCAGAGGGAGTACAGCTCTTCTGAGACCTTGATTGTGTCTCAGTGCTACTGATTTAAAACATCTGGCCTCCAGAACTGTGATGAGAATATATTTCTGCTGTTGTAAGTCACTACATTGGTAATAACTTGTTAGAGTGGCCATAGGAAACGAATACAAAAAATATCCAACATACTGACTGCTTTAGCATTTTAGCATTTGAAATCTTAAATATGTGTCGTAAGTTAATAAGATGGGAGAATTTAGGTTTCATTTTCTGCTCTGCTACTAGAAACTTGCTTACCCTGTCTCTAATCATCTGTTTTTCAGATGAGGGAGCAAAGATTCAGACAAGTTAAAGACCTTGCCATAATCTTTTTATGACCAGATTGTATTGTCTTTAGCACAAAAGGTGTTTGTTTCACTAGATGTTCTTATATGTGCATTTATGCTTTAAAATGTTATATTCTTGGCTTTTTCTAATGCTGTGGTAATTCGTAGGTTCCATGCTCCTTGACACAATATTCAGCTCTAATTTTAGTTTTGTTTAATTGAAAGGACAGCATAGTCCACTGAGACTGGTTATATAGAAATACAACCATTAGAATTAAATTACCACGTAGGAGTACCCTGGTCGTTTTCACAAAGACACAGAACTGGCATGCTTTTGGAGTTGTTTTAGTGCCCTGTTTGGAGACAGTCTCTCTACACCCATGATGACACCAGCATTTTTCACAGCATAAAGTAGCAATATGAGTTTTGTCTTTTAAGGGGTAATTTTGATTTCTTACAGAGGTAAGAAAGAAAAGTATGAAAAAATGATTAAAATAAAAATTAGGGCACACAAGGGGTAAATATCTTAAAAAACTTGTGTCTTTACTTAAAATGATGTGTAGGAGACAATGAAAGAACCAAACTGTCATGGCAAATCCTCTAAAACTTTAAATTCTGCCGTGATTCCTGAGTACTGTTGACATAACAGTTCCGGGGAGGCCATAAAACCAACTTCCATTCTGATAACATAGATTCATTATATTTTTATGACTATATAGCTGACAATAAAGGGAGAAATGAAAACAGTTTTCAATCATGTAGGTAGATTTGCAGAACTCCAGGTGGGCAGGTATAGTTCATATATATTGGCAATTAGTGATATGGAGAGAGCACTTAACGGAACTTACGTGTTACACAAAATACAACTTAGAGTTTGCTATATGTCAATTCCCTTTCTTGAATTTTTAGATCAACCTTCTTGTGTATTACATGACTTCAACCTACCCAACCTGATTGCTGGATTTTTTTGGATACATTTTTAAGTCTTATGAAAATGAATATGTTATTACTTTTTAATGACAATTTCATATTAGCTTACGGATAATTTTAAATCTTCTATTGAGAATATTTGGAATAATAATCATCAGTGAATGATGACATATGTGCTATGGTTTGAATGTTTTTCTCCTCCAAACTCATGTTTAATTCTAATTGCCAAGGTGATGGGCCTTTAAGAGGTGATTAGGCTATGAGTGCTTAACCCTTGCAGGCAGGCAGGCTTAATACTTTAATGAACGTGCTTTAAGGAGTGAGCTCTCTCAGATTTTCTGCTCTCCTGACAGGTGAGGAACAACATCCCTCCCCTCCAGAGGATGTAACATTCAAGGTGTCCTCTTGGGAGCAGAGATCGAGCCTTCACCAGACACTAGGACTGCTGGCGCCTTGATCCTGGACTTCCCAGCCTTCAGAACTGTGAGTCAATACATTTACTTTCATTATATATTCCCTATTCTGTGGTGTTCTGTCATAGCAGCACAAAATGGACTAAGACAATATGCATTTATTGACAAGCGAAGTGTGTCTCTCTGGTGAGATGCCTACTGGTAGCCACATCTACTGTTTACATCTCATGCCAAAAAGTGATTCATTATTTACTATCTGAGGAAAAAATATAATTCTTCTATCATACCCCAACTTAATAACTAAACACAGTTGTATTTAATAAAATTTATTAAATCTCATTTCTGTTAGGATATTATGATATCTAGTTTTGGTTTTGATACTATCTCAGTGAGTTTGATTGTTTTGAGTTTGTGGAAATGGTCAAGTTATCAGAAATATATCATTAGCTATCCATAAATATAGCTTAGATTTCTTAGTTTTATGAGACAATTGGAATGAGTTGTTTTAAAGTTTCGAAGTTAGCTGAAAGAAATTAACTGAGGGCACAATATATCTTAGGGTTTCATTGTTAGTGGGTCTTTGTATAGAGAATGTGGTGTATTAAATTACTTTCATTGCCGTACTGATTCTGATGGATAGGTGGGCATAGAGTCTCATTAATGTGTGTGCCTAACAGATGTTACTCAAGCTGTCTGTGGCAGCAGCACAGATGGGCTGGATATGTGGCCTGCCAACAAGACAATAGATGGATTTTATCTCAAAGGCTGTATTCTCATTGACGAGAAGTACAACTGGCCACGAAACACCTGAAAGTATCCAACAGAGAAGTTTGGAGTCTAACATTGGAAAGAATTACATGTAACAACTCAAAGTGTTGCTTGAATACATGCTAAGAGTCTGGCTTAGTGTGTGGCACAGTTTCACGCTCTTTATGATTTACAGGCATGTGTGCAAGTAACTATAATACAACTCAGAGCAGAAGGCTCGCCATAAAGATAAGGACAAAATCTATTTGGAAAAATTAAGTCGAACCTTAAGGGCAGGCTTTATGGAGGATGGACAGTGAATCCAAATGGGGCCTTGCGCCATGGTGGGATTTATATGGGCAGACCTAATACTACACACTAGATGAAGGGAATTAGGGGAATGAAATAACACAGGCAAGAAAGGTTGGGCACGTTCCAATTGATATCTGTATTGTGTAGCTGGCTTAAGAATGAAGCAGAGTAGGAAATGAAAAAACCATATTAGGCCCGGATTACAGAAGGTGTTTAATGCCAGGCTAAAGAATTTGTTCTGAACACAAAGAAGATCCATCAAAATTTGGGGGGGGGGCAGGAAAATAACACAGTTACTGTGATATTTCAGGATGATGCTTGGGTGGAAGTGTGAGGAGGTGTTGTGGCAAGCACACTGGAGGCAGAGGTGCTGCATGTAAGACCATAAAGCCACTGTGCTGGCTTAGGTCAGCAGCAATGAAGGCTTGAGTTTGGATAGTGGTCTTGGGAAAGTTAAAAAACAATGGGGGTCATAAATGAAAGACATTTTACTGTGACTAAGACAACAAAAATATTAATTAATGCAAGAGATACTGGAGATGCTGGAACAAAGCAGAAAATGTCCGTTTTTTTGTGTATCTACTCTTTTATTAAGAAAAGTTTATCTCAGAGTGATGTATTTATAGGAAAGGCAAGTATTATTGGGAGGGAGAGTTGTTCATATGAAGACATACTTAAAATTTTAGGGTTCATTACTTTGAATATGTGATGGACAATATTATTTAAATTCTATACTTGTAGTTTTTACAAAGTCACTGAATTTCTGAGTTCTGGAACCATGTAGTAGCCCTTAAGCCATGCAGAACTTAACACTAGGAAAAACAGATGGAAAGCCTTCTTTTGAAGGGATGGTAAATTTATGGAGCTCATTTTTTTGGGTTACGAGGTTGTTGAAGATGCTCTTCCTTTATCTGAAGAGTTCTTTCCTCTTCCCATTCCCTAGGGCTGAAGAACAAGGAAGGTATCTAGGGAGTGGCATTTCTGTGCACAGGGAATTAGGATGCAAAGAATTCTGCTGAAGGAAAGCAGTGGGAGGTCGAGAGGTTGGGATCTTGAAGATACAGGAAGTTGGTGGTGGCCTCTATGGGCCAGAGACAGGGGAAGGAGAGAGATAGGGAGAGAGAGAGAGGGGCGGGGAGAGATAGGTATTGTTCAAGGGATTGAGATTTCAGTACTTGAGTCATGGGAGGGTTCTCTAAGTGTACCTGGGTTTACCAACTAAAGCATCTGCCCATGATGTCAGAGAAGTTGTGTGTTTCTTCTTTTGGTAGGAATATGAGGACCTTAACTGTAAGAACTTGGACTACTGTTGTATTCCTAGAAATTCAAAGTCTATTAGGACCCAGCTCAAATGTCACCACCGCTGGGGTGTCTTCCTGTGCATTGCTGTCTTCCTCTTTCTTGGAGCACCTGTAGTGAACATCTTGTAACTTTCCCACAGGACTTACGTTAGTGGTTTATATTAATACGTAGCTTGCTAGCCAGGCTATCTTAGAAAAGTTAATTAAACTCTGTGGTACAGTTTATTTTCTGTAAAGGAGGGATAAAAAATATTACCCACCGTAGTGTTCTTAGAGTATTAAATGAGACAGTCCATATAAAGGGCTTAGCTCAGTGCCTGCCACTACATAAGCCCTAATTAAGTGTTCTTGTCTTCATCATGCATTGTTTCCATGACAGGATCAGGAAGAAATAACCCTCAGGTAGTAGCATATTGCTTTGAAACTCATAGTTACAAAATGAAGGTTTTGTAATGATTAATTGCACAAATCCAGGTATTATCATAAACATTTTAGCAGTGAAATACCCTGATGCTCAAGTTCTCAACCGACTGCTTGTCTGGGGCAAATGTAACCATAGTCTATTTTAGGGCATTTTTACAGTCAGAGGTATTTCATATGAACATTTCCATTGACTTTGGAATTGAAAGATTCTACTAAATTGTCACATGAAGGATATTACGATTATGTGAATTGGAAGAGTGGTGTGAAATGAAGAAAAGGAAATAATCTAAGCTATAGTTGAGGAATACGGTGTATTCTTTTCTAATATACACATTGCAGCAGGTTTATAATTTGAATTTAAAATCAGAGCTGGATATCCTTGTGTGCTATTTATTTGATTTTGAGGGAGAAAATACTATTCTTAAATGTATCATGAAATGACATTACATTTCCACCCACCAGCTTGTGTTGATTGGAACAGTCATGAATGCTCAGGTGCAACCTCCTGAGAGTAAAGCAGAAGTGAAGATAGGCTCGTCGTTTGTAGATAAGCTGGAGAAAAAATAAACTTGATTTTCTAGGTAACATAGAACATAGAGACTGTCTGATGCAATATTGAAAATGCCAGAAATAAGGAGGGACAGGGAAGGAAGGAAAGACCTGAAAAGAGTCGGGGTAGGGGACACAGTGACAATGCCACTGAGAAAACCAAACCAGACCAAACCTGACAAGGAGCACCAGCTGCTGGGACTCACTGCGTAGGGAGGGGGCTGGAAAGTGTGTGTGTGTGTGTGGGAGAGAGAGAGAGAGGTGAGGGGGAGATGGGAGGAGAAGGAGGATGAGGAAAGACAGAGGGAGGAGGGAGGAGCCAGAGGGTATCCAAGAAACTACTCACCTCCCGCTGTTGGTGCCCAGCCTAAATGCTCCTAAGAATTAGCCTAAACCCTCAGAGACCCATAAATGCTGGGGTGTTCTAAGATAATAGGTGCAATATTAAAGTAATAAAGACTGCAGTCTTATTTGTCAGAAAGAAAAACACAGAATATAAATTATTTTTTATTCTCACCCCATGTACAACATCATTAGTCCATCTGTGCCTAAGACGTGACTAATGCATTTTCAGTCTCAGATGCATTAGGAGATCCCACATGGCCAGGCCTTCAGGGGCTCCACAGCCCCCTCTGGTGCATTCAGCAGGGTAGAGACGTCTCTCCTGGGACCACCATGTGCCCTTTCTGGATGAGGTGCTACCCTTTACGTGCTTCAAACAGTCTAAACACATCTTGTTTCTCTAGCAGCAAAATAAAAAGTACATCCTGGTGTCTCCTAGTAATGGAAGCTTGGAGTCCTTTTTGGGTCTTTTCTATATCAAAGATTATAAATTTATATTTTTGTTCTAGAATCTTAGGGAATAATCCACAAGCTGTGAAGGCAGATTCCAAATAGGTCTGAAAGTAGTTTGAGAAATGGAAACACAAATAAGTGCATCAGTTCCTGAAGGGCTACTTTGAAAGGAAAGAACATTGAACGCAGCCCGGGCAGCAGGGCACGTGGCTGCACCCATTTCTCAGCTCTGCACCTGCCACGGACCCTCCATAAAACCCAGAGGCCAGTAGCTCTGCTCTCCTTGGGTTACTACAGGCTCTGTGTGAACCAAAATAGAACGGAGGGATCGTGTGTGGATTTAATTGTCATGTGCCCTGTAAATATATGGTGTTAATATGAGTATACCTTTATTAAAATCATTACAGAATTTCTAGACAAACCTAACACTCTTTCATTTGACTAAGGTGAAGATCAAGCCAATGGGCTTTCATGGGATGCAAATTTAAAAAATACAGTGAGCCTTAAGGCTTGGAAAAATTAAATTTTTTTAAATAGGAAGTGTTGCATCTTACTAGAATGTGAGATAAGTCATTAGTAATATGAAGGTATAGAGAAATAATGGTTGAAGAAGAAATTCTTCCGAGAGAATTCTGGAGAATATACATATTATTCTCAGCTTGACCAAAACCTGATAGTGGGATTAATGCTTTCTTCCAAACAAATAATTATGTGTTATAGTTATTCAGAGGAAAATCTCAAAACTGAAAATGCACCGACTCCTAATATTCCCTACTCTCCTCTCCTTTTTTTTACAGATCAGCTCTTCTTTTAATATGAAGCAACTATTTTTCTTTTTGTTTTTGTCCTGAAGTTTCCTATAGCTTCATTTGCTCTCAGCTACATGGGAAATGCTGTACTTCTCCAGAGCATGCAGCTCTCTTAAATGTCCAGAAACTGGAGGAAATAGGCTATTCCTGCTAGACGCTGTAAAGAGTAGTTTTTATATAAGAGGAAAAGGACAGAGTAGAGTTTTTTTCTGTGTTCACTAACCTGACAGCCAATATCAGGCTTGCTACTTGATAAATCATATTCAAATTTCTCACCTGTATCGTCCTCAGCTTTTCCTAAAATTCCTTTCACCTGACATGAACGGAAACAGCTACAGCAGCATGGCATTTAGGCAATGCCGTGGTGGTTCGCTTCCACTAGGAGACTGCTGGGTTGGCGAGAATTTGAGCGCTACTGATTCACTTCCTGTACACAAGACTTAAGTCTTGTGCCATAACCATCTTCCTCTGGGGTTTGGACCGGTCTGTTTTCAAATTTTGAATTGTTGACCTCACACCCCCCTCTTTCCCACCACGTTCTTCACTGGAATTTGCATTTTCTTCCTTGTACCTTAGAAAGTTCTTATTTGTGTTTTTGCATGAGCTGGGATGGCAGATGCACTTCATGTGGCAACACACCAGCTCTCAGTCCTTTTTGCCAGGCAGTTTCTACAGGCCTGGATCCTGGCCAGCATCAGAAGCAGCATAATGAATTGATAAAAATAGCACCAGATTACAGACGAGGACAAGCAGCACATGGAGAGGCCATTGCTCATGCATTTTTTGGGTGGCAACAGGTGCCGGTCAAGGGCCACTGTTGTTCATAGGGGAATACGTGGAAGCTTCTGAAGTATAGATTTTTCTTTTCCCCTTCAAATGAGCCAAAGAGAAGATGCAGGGGATTGCGGGAGCTACACATTCTAAATTTAGCACAGGAGTAAGAAGGAAATTAGTGCATTGCACACCAGTGGATGTGAATAATGAGTACTTGATGTGTATCATGTTTGGAATAATCATTCTTAAAATAAGTCATTCACAAAAAGAAAGTCCTTTCACTGAGAGGCTTTGGGAGCCTTGAGGCCATGGTTCAGTCCGTTCCCTTGAGCACAGACTGGGGAGCTGGTATTTTGCACACCTCCCTTTTGTATTGGAGAGGGATTACTTGTCTGAAAAGACACCACAGATTTTCTAAATTGAAAGAGACCTTGGAGAGCATCCATTGGACAGTTGTGCAAACTGAGTTCCTGGGCTTTGTGGGGCAGGAAGCACCAGCTCTTTGTGCTGTTGCTGGGACACATGTGCTTCATGGAGGGGGTCAGGTGGCTTGAGGGTCAGGCTGGGAGGCCACCTGGAGCTCGGCAACCTCCCCCGGCCCTGAAGGCAAATGCCCTCTGTGTTCCAGGCCGTTAAAAACCACCCTGAGTTAGCTCTGGCTCCTGTTTATGGCACATCATCAAGTGCCCATCTGATGATTTCAATCACAACCATCATTCAGTTCTCATCCAGAATTAGCTAAGTTTTAAGCTAACCGAAAGAAGGCACCTGTCCCAAAGTGGTACCTTTGATTTCTCAAGCCAAATTCTGGTTGTTCCAGAGACTCTGGGAGGTTCATTTTATTCTATCTCTGTCTCAAACGACGTTCAACAACTTACCCTGTGTTTCCATCTTTTTTATTTTCTTTTTGTGGGGAAATCTGGGGTTAAAAAGATGAGCCTTGACTCTAAAAAGGCAATTTTAGTGATGTCAGTGAGTAGAAGTGTAAGAACCAACCTATGTCGTGTCTTCTTGGTATTGTATCTTCTCTCTGCGGCCATGGTCTAGAGGGATGAGAAGTGTATTAGGATTCAGAAGTCCTGGGTTCACATTCAAGCCCTGCTGCCATTAGCTATTTGACCAGGAGCAACTTATTCCTTTGAATCTCAATTTTATTACCTCCTAGGCTTGTCATGAGGATGAAGTAAAATGATGAAATAAGATTAAAGTGTCTCCTTAAGTGTTTGTTCAATCCATCCAGGGTTGAGACATCTCAGCTCAAGGCATCTGCATTCAATAACATTTAACAGTAAAGTTCCAGTTCCTCAGCATGTTGATGGGTGAAAAATGTACTTTTTGAGCAAGTGTTTCTTCTTGGCGGGTTATCATCTTTTCATTTGGATACACAGTACATCTTCTTGCAACAGAATATTCCCTTCCTTTTACCCCGTCTCTCTTCCTTCTTCTTTCTCCTTCTTCCTTTTAGTCCTTCCTCCTTTTTTCCCTCCTTCTTTCTTTTTCATTTACTTTTTGTGGGGACTGTGTGTGAAGGATCTTGTGTCCTCTCTAGAAGATATCAATTCAAAGAATACAGGATAAATTATTCTTACAATTTAGTTATCCTATTTATTAATCTATTTCATTTCTAATTAAATTTTCATTTTAAAATATTCTAAATGAATAGAGAAATAACACAGCAGACATCTGATTTAGACTTAGCAAATGTATTTTGGGGGTATATTTGCTTTCAGTGCCTTTCTTGAAAGATGAAGGCTACTATCATCCTATCCTCACCTCCTCCTTGTTTCCTGTTTACCCCCCTCTGAAAGTGCTAAAGTACCAAATGAAACATTAGTCTGTGTTTTGAAAATTCATAAATATGCATTCTTATTACATTTACCATTCTCTGGTTAAAATATGTATGTCTAGTTTACTAATTTCCCTATTATGTAGCATTCGATTTTATGACCATACCAAAATTTATCCTTTCTTTGTTGATGGATTTTGGAAGTTATTTCCAAACTCCTGTGACTATAAATGAGTCTATAGAAAATTTTCTTATATGTGTGTGTGTGAGATATCTTTGTTGGACTATATGCTTAGGAGTAGAATTGCTGGATTATTGGGTTTACATACAAAACCAAACTGGATATTCCCTCCTGCTCTTCAAAATGGCTGCACCAACTCACAGCCCTGCTGCCAGTGTATGAGTGTTGCTGTAACCCTTTATCCTTGCCAACATTTCGTATTATTAAGCTTTGAAATGTTTTTCTGATTTTCATTGTGATTTAATTTGCATTTCCTCAATTGCTAGTAAATTTGACCATCCTTTGATTTTTATGTTGGCTATTCAGATTTTATCTTTTGTGAATTGCTTATTTGCATCTTTTGTTCATTTTTTTGCTATTGCATTCTTTGTTAAAAAATATTTACAGAAATTTTTATTTTCTCTATACTGATCTTTTGTCAGCCACGTGCATTGTAAATAGTTTCTCCACGTCTGTTTCACATTGCTTTAATCTGATTATGATGCTTATGTTGTCTTTTATAATATAGGTTTCTTTTTAATTGTAATGTTGCTAAAATTTTTGTTTATGATTTTCTGTTTTGCTTTTGTGTCTTGCTCAAGCATTCCATTCTTATCTTGATGTCATAAATAAATTTACCTATATTTCATTGTAGAGTTGTTTAAACGTGTTTACCTTTAAGATCTTTAATGACATAGGAGTTATGTTTTATATGGTATGAAGAGGAAATCTGTATTAGAAAAGGTTATGCTAGCTCCTTTAACAAGTAAACACCCAAATATCATTGGTCTAAACTCATAAAAATTTATTTCTATCAAGTAAGTCCAAAATGGGTGATTTTGATTACCTCTCCTCTAAGACTTGACTTAAAGACCTGAGCTCCTTCTACATTGTAGCTCTGCCATCTCCACACATGGCTTCAAGGTTGCCAAAGGAGTGGGGAAGGCTTGATGATTGTGCAGTGAGTCCTTAGTGTGTCAGGCCTGGAAGTGGACACATTAATTCTGCCCACCTCCCGTCAGCCAGATCTCAGGCACATGGTCACATCCAAATGCACCAGAGCTTGAGGAAGGTAGTTTAGCTGTGTGCCCATGAAGATGAGAAAAGAGGTTTGGTGAACAGCTAACCTGTCCCTGCCACAGGTCTAATTAATTTTTTTTTAACCCATACAGGTAGCACATGTTCTACAGCTTTCTTTTAGTACATCCTCTGAATTGTTTCTATCATATACCAAGTTCACATATGTATATTGGTTTAATTTTTGATTCAATTTGTTCCATTTGTTTATTTGTCTGTCCCCAAACCTCATCGTTTTTGTTATTATAACCCTATAATTAATTTTTATATCTGGAAGGGTAATTCTCAGCTTACTTTTATTTGGAGTATGTACTTTATATACCTAGAGAATTAGAAAAATATGAATTCTGAAGCAAATGCAAAGTGATAATATACTTGCCTTAATGGTTTTGGGTTTTTCTTGAGCTTTTGTGTGATCTCTGCACAATCTGCTTTTACACATCTGTGCCCCTGGCAAGGAGTGTTTCACCTCCAAAATGAACTTCATTTCATGGCTAACAGCTATACTACTATTTGTTCAATTTCAAAAGGTGTCAAAGTTGCCTCAAGTGGTGCTTTATCATTATCTTTAAATGTAGACAGAATGTCTTAAAACCTTAGGAAAGCAAGATTTTCAGGAAGTTTAGAGGTTTCTGCTTTTTAGATTCCTTAATAATGAGTGAAATACATAGTAAGGGAAAATCAAATGATTATGCCACATCTTTGAATAGATGTGATTATGGATGCAATCATAGGTATTCACAAGCTTAAATCATTTAAATACAAGAGTGCTTCCTAAGTTGTTTCTTGTCAATGTAAAAACATATAAGGAAAAACAATTTCTCTAAGAATAGTTTTTTGGTTACAAATGGTCTAAGGTATATTAAAGATGGAAAAACCAAAGATTCTAAGCATAGGGAGAGGATGGAACTCAATATTTTGAGCAGATAGTGGAATGTAGCAGTGGAAAGGAAACAATGCAACTGTGGGGTGATGCAAAGAGTCACAAAAATGCCACGCAGCTCATATCTTTCATATTTTAATTCTCTCCTTAGTTTCCTACCAGAAGTGTAACTGGCTAAGGCAGAAATAAAACAGACTAAATGCTCCCTTATTGAATTTATGTTTTTTTTTTTAAATTTCATGTTTTGGTTGCATGAATTACTTTTGTACAGATTGAGTCAAAGTTATAAGTGTGTCCATCACCCAGATAGTGCACATTGTACCTGTTAGGTGTGAATTCACCCATCCCCTCCTCCTCACCTGCTTGATTTCCATTGAATTTTACTACCACATATGCACATGAGTGTTGATCTATTAGTTCCAATTTAGTAGTGAGTTCCTGTGGTTTTTGTTTTTCCATTCTTGGGATACTTCACTTAAAAGACTTAACTCTCTCCCCATCACCACCTCATGAAGCCTTTCACAAACCTGAGCATCCAGCTGCCTGGTTTCCTGCCCTGATCACAACTCCCTGTGCTCTCTCACAAGCCCACAGATCCTGGGCTTAGAAGTCTTGTTAGCTCACTTGATAAGCTAAGCCACACCGATGCATTGGGCGTGCTAACTAGTTAGCGTCCGCGGCAACATAGCTGCACTGGTGAGCAGAGAGCTGTGTGGCGAAGACGTCACATACCAAGGCAATCGCAGGGCAGACATTTTTGAGCTATGTTGGCAGCTACAGACCAGTTAGTAAGGTTGGTGCTACCTTTACACACACACACACACACACACACACACACACACACACACACACATATCTCGGCTCATTTTTCATAAGCAAACCACGGCAAGATATTGGGGATACTACCCTCCAGTCCTCTAGTTGCTCCCACATTAGTTAGGTGACACAAATGCCCATTTTTTGCAATTCAGTGTCTATTCATTAAGTATGCTAAGTGCTGGGGGTTCAATGTTAAATATTCAGGTTAGCATAAAATAGAGGTGGTTCCTGCTCTGATGGAGCTTACGATTTAATGTGAAGGAGAAACATCAGTACATGTGCACACCCACATGCATACACACCTTCACTGGTAAGATTGTGAAGGAAGAGAACGAGGGACCAGAAATGAGGTCAGGGGGTCAGAGGGAAATCCCTTAGGAAAGGATCACCTGTGGAGGGGATGTCAGAGTCTTGGGGCGGGGGTGTGGGTGGTGCGAAGGCTTTGGGGGAGATGACGAAGCATGGAACACTCAAGCAACTGGGAGAGGACGTGTGGTTCGAGGGCACAGACTGAGAGGAGACTAATCCCCAGTGAGTCTGGAGGTGTGACGGGAACCACAGGATGCAGGGCTTTAAAGAATATTAAGCGTCTGAGATTCTTTTCCCTTCAGAGCTGCTGTCATGAAAACAGCTGAGAGGGCACAGCAGCAGGTTTGGGTAAATCGGTGCAATTGCATGGTGGGAGTGGATGAGGCTTGGCTTCTGGAGTGGAGATGAGGATTAGGAACGGTGGATGGGGCTAGTGGGTGAGCCAGCTCAGAAATCATGAGACCAGACTGCACTGGATATGGGAGGAGACGTGGGGAGATGTCGAGGATGACTCAGAAGAAAGGGACTTGTCCAACAATGGAGCGGAATTAAAATAAAGCTCAATAACTCAGAGTTTTAAAAATGAGAGCTGTTTACTGCAAAGCTACCAATAAAAGAATAATGACCTTCTTGTTGAAGTCAGGAAGTAGAAAACAATTCTCTTTTTTATTGAGATTTTGTGTAAGCAGGAAATGGTTGCATAGACAGTAAGGGAAGATCAAGCAACCTCCAACCAATTCTGATACTTTCAACAACAAAATTCTATTCTCTGCTGCCATTTCTATTTTGAGATCTAATTAATTATAAACATAGGTACTAGATTGAACTTACATGTAGGCAGCTTACAAAATAAAATATGACAGGCAGAGCAGGACATTGCAATTATAATCTACCTCTCAAGGCACTTTGAGGATGAAAGTCAAGTGATTTTTGTCCTAGGAGCATTTGAAAATTATCCTGAAGCAAGGCATTTAGGACTTTCCATTTTAAATAATGTTAAGATAAAGGTACATTCAGAACATTGACTTACATAATTTAAAAAATATAAAACAGTGTTTTATAGTGATACAGGTACATGCAGAATTGGTAAAATAATACATATAAGCATGCGTAAATGACAAATTGAGGTTCGTTGCTACCTCTGGGGAGTGAGGGAACACAATGGATTTGGTACCTGGGGGGATTGGCTTCAGATACAATATTTTACTATATGCAGTAAAGATATATGAAACATATAAATCAAAATGTTAACAACTAATGAATCCAAGATTCTAAGAATCTAAAATGATTCCTGCTATATTATTTTCAGTATTTTATGCATATTTGAGATATTTTATGGTTAAATGTTTAAAAAAATTAAAGATGGGGTTTTCCTGTTCATTATTCTATGGTGATGGGAACTATCTCATGGCTTGGAGAGAAAATAAATTGCCTTAAATTCTGTTTTCTAACATGTTATTTACATGTTCATTAATTAATGTTTTAATTAATTAATGTTTTATTAATGTTTGAATGTTTATTAACATTCATTAATTAATGTTTAATTAATTAATGTTTTAATCTTTGTTTCTATCTCTCTATATGAAAAAATGATGTATCAAAACTAAATAAATAATTCTTTTAAATATTTGATGCTTTTAAGAAAACAATAAATTATGGTACAATTATTTTATGGAGACAGTAACTGGACATGGTAACTGGTTCTAATTTACCCTCTTGTACAAAACAGGTATATTATTCAAATAACTTCTCTGGGCCTTATTTTCCTTATCTATAAAAAAGAATTGGAAGTGAATGTTCTTTCTGTTATGGTCTGGCTTTACTTCCCAGGATTATTTTACTATTTTTGCTTATGCTGATACTACTTTGTCTCTTGCTAACCACACTACAATAACCCAGCAAAACCTTTGTACATTTTGTTTTAATGAGGTTGAAAAATACTTTTATTGATGTGTGACACATATATAGAAATCTATACAAACTATAAATGTACAATTTGACCAAATTTACCAAGTAAATAGAGTAGTGGAACCTGTATTTAGGTCAAGAATTGAAACAGTCCCAGTACCCAAGGAAGCCAGCTCCTCTGATCATAACTTGCCCCTCAGGGTTTTTGCTATCCTGACTTCCAACATCATAGATTAACTTTGTCTGTATTAGAACTTAATGAAAAGCAAATAATTCAGCATGTGTCTGATGATTTTTTGCTTATCAATATGTTGGGAGAATCATCTATGTGTTGTTGTAGTTGTGATTTGCTCTTATTTATTACAATGAAATAGGGATTGGCAAAAATTTTCTTAAAACACTAGATCAACAAATATCATAATTTATTTATTCATTTTATTGTGTTTTTAAATTTTTTTATTTTATTATTATTATCATTTTAGTGATGGAGTCTTGCTATATTGCCCAGGCTGGTCTTGAACTCCTGGCCTCAAGCACTCCTCCCGCCTCAGCTACTGAGTAGCTGGGATTAGAGGCACAAGCCACTGCACCTGGCTGTCCATTCTATTGTTGATGAACATTGGGTTGCTTCCAATTTTGAATAATGATGTATAGTACCTTATACACTTGTTTTAGAGCATGTGTGTATACATTTCTATATACCTAGGAATAAAATTGCTGGGTCATAGGACAAGCATATGTTCAACTTTCATTGATACTTCCAAGCAATTTACCAAACAGGTTCTAACACTTTACATCTCCACCAAGCAATGTGTGAGATTTTTATTTGATCCACATCCTTAACAACATTTGATTTTGTCCATCTTTTTAGTCATGTAGGTGCGTATGCAGTGATATCACATTGTGGGTTTAATTTACATATTCCTGATAACTAATAAAATTAAGCACTTTCTCATATGATTTTTGGGCATTTATATTTTCTTATATGAAGTTCCTAGTCAAGTATTTTGCCCATTTTTCTATTGAGTTGTTTGTTCTTTTTTTTTTTTTTTTGAGACAGAGTCTCACTCTGTTGCCTGGGCTAGAGTGAGTGCCATGGCGTCAGCCTAGCTCACAGCAACCTCAAACTCCTGGACTCAAACGATCCTCCTGCCTCAGCCTCCTGAGTAGCTGGGACTACAGGCATGCGCCACCATGCCCGGCTAATTTTTCCTATATGTATTTTTAGCTGTCCATATAATTTCTTTCTATTTTTAGTAGAGACGGGGTCTTGCTCTTGCTCAGGCTGGTCTCGAACTCCTGAGCTCTAACAATCCGCCCACCTCGGCCTCCCAGAGTGCTAGGATTACAGACGTGAGCCACCGCACCTGGCCTGTTTGTTCTTTTTATTGATTTATGGAAACTCTTTATATATGATGAATATGCATCCTTTGACAAATATATGTATTGCAAATATCTTCTCACAACCTATGGCTTACTTTTCCATTCTCTTGAATATTTCTTTTGATAGACAGAACTTCTTAATTTTAATATGGTCCAATATATCCCTTATGGCCAGCATGTTTTTATTCTGTTTGAGAAATCGTTGCTTATCCCAAGATTATCATGATAATACATCATACTTACTTATTAACTTATTTTTAGCTCTTCCTAATATTATTATTTAACAAATAAATTGACAAAGGTTACTCATTGATTTATTTGGTCTCCTACACTTCTGAAAAAAGAGGAGGTAAAATAAGCCTTAGAAGTTACCTTGCAGGAAAACTAGAGATTGAGTGGAAAGTGTCAAGAGGTCATAATGCAGTATGTTTGTTTTTGTTCTTTTAGTTATTTGTCAGGAAGTAAGGAAAAGATAATGGTGCAGACACTTAAATTTTTTCTGTATAACGTGGAATGCCAGAAACATCACTTAGTGCCAGCTGTCCTCATTAGCTATAAAAATCTAACTGGAATAAATAGACACTATAATTTTGAAGGAAAGAACTTGTTGGAAATTATGGAAAGCATGCTGGTGGGATTCTAGATTATAAAGTTAGGTGCAGATATCTCTGTGAGCATCTAATTTTAATACTAAAAAAAAATTTTAGGAAGAAGTGTGAAATTGTGGTACCAGATGGCTGACCAAACAGGAGTATTTATGTCTTTCCCTTCCCTACGTTCTTAATATTTTGGAAATAAAATATTTATTGCAATGCTTAAAACTAGAATCAGAACTGGAATCAGAATTTGTAATAGTAAAGCAGAGAGGAGAGAGGGGAGAGTACAAAACTCAACACAACTGAGGGATCCACAGCACAAACTGGGAAAAGAGAGGCCATCTACATAAATGGAGTTTTTCAAAGGAACCTCAGAATAATTCTAATAGCAAAGGTGGCATTTGTAGAGCTACAAGAAGCCAATCAGAAAATTAAGGGAAAAGAAGTCTCAGACTCACCTTCCAGCCTCCCTTTTTCCCCTCTGGTAGAGAAATTAGATATTAATTAACTTTTCACTATTGACAGAAATATTTTATTATCTGTGATTCAACAAGGTTTCTAGATATATAATTACACAAAAAGATATAGGTCTTTTTAATAGAAAACTCTTATTCTCAGAACATCATTGCATCAGAACATACTAATATACTCAGAAAATGCTAAAGCTGCATTAATATTGAGGGCTTTAAATATACCTGTCTCAGAAATAGTCAGGTCGAGTAGACAACGAATGAACAAAAAAGTAATTTAGACACTTACAAAAATGAGAAATCTCAAATTCTAAGAATTTGCAATCATGTAGACCAAATTCCAAAGCCACAGTGTTGTAGAATTAGAAATAAACAATAAGGGAATGTGAAGAACTCTTACCAGGGCCCTGCCTGAGTCCAGTTGGATCATACTCTGAGGGGAGCGGAGACGTCCTACAATTTAAAGGCTCCCTGAATAATTCCATTGTGCATCCTGAGTTGGGAATGATGGCCTTTTCTCATGTGCTTTCCACATACATTTTTATTATTACATGTGTGACAGAGCCATTTGGACACATCTGACCAGAGCCATTTATGGTCATAGCTGTTTATAACCAGGGCATTTAGGACATTTGACCAAGGCTGGTCACAGTTGAGATGGTCTCCTCCGTTCTTGTGAAAAATAATACGTAAGTTAGGAAAAAACAGGGTATGCTTTCTTCTAACATTTTATTCTAAAAAATGTAAGGAAGATTCCCAGTATTTGTTAATATAGCAATTCCTGTAAATGAATTAAGCATTCAGCTAAAAAAAAATTTAAGAAAAGCAGCACAGTAAACAAAGCATTACATAGAAAGAATCATTGAATAAAGGAGAAAATGTTAGTAAATTAGAAAATAAAATAATATTAGAATTAATCCATTAAACAAAACACAACTCCCCTCTGCAAAAAAATCCCTCACACATTGAAAAGGCCAACAAAATAGATAACATTGGTGAATAAATGAATGATCTTTTTCAGTCTGTTCAAAAACAGAAAACACACAGATTTGCAAATATAAAGAAAATGTAACTATAGATTTGCATGTCCTTCAAATATCATAAGGACATATAAATAACTTTTCTAATACAATGACAGTGACAATAATTATGATATATATTTAATATATATTAGCATCCTCTAACATCTATTGGTCACTTGCTATGTATATTTTAATTTTCAACAGAACACTATATGAGAGATTTTTATTATCCCTTTTTAACTAAATCCTAGAGAGGTTAAGTGACCTACCTAAGGTGACAAAGTACCAAAATCTGAAATGAAACCCAGGCTGTCTAATTCCAAAAGCTCTTAAGAACTCTGCAATAGTTTCTTAAAGTGAATAAACTGTAAATAGATACAAAAAAACAGGCTTTTTTTGGTCAAATCAGGCCTTTTTACTTTAGAGACTCACTATTCTGGGATCTTAAGTGTTTGAGAACCAAGTCAATAGGTCCTGATGCAGATTGATTCTTGTTCATTACACATTTCCTTGGGGCATTGCTCTATGTTTTTTCCTATAAACTCTTGTTAGTATATGAGGGAAGATTTAATTGGTTGTTTCTCTTTCTAAGTTTATAGGTCAAACTAATATTGAATATAAGATTCAGGTTTATTTTCCTTAAAGAGAAAGGAAGATTGGCCCTAATGAAATTTTATTGGTCCATCTTTTCTTTTCCTTAATACACCAAAGTGAATTATAAACAATGCATCATTGCATTCCTATCATTTATCCTTGTACAGAAAAACATTTAAAGTTAGAATTATCCAGAATGAGATGAAATGAGATTATTGTTTTGTTTTGTTTTTCCCCCTTATGATCTTCCTATATCAAAATGAAAGGACACCACTGAGAGTAAGTATTATATTATATATAGACCTCCTTGAATGAAATTATTTTTACTTTTTAAGGGTCTTGTTAGTTCTTTCTTTCCTTCTTTTTTTTAATAAAGAAAAGACAACCTTAACTATGTGTATAACTATGAGATATTCCACTCATTTCCACATGTGGCTTATGGAAAATAGTCTTATTTCTTCATAGTCGCATGTACGATGACTGAGAAGTTATTGAGGTGGCTTTTCATCCCCTCTTTCTAAAAGAAAAGGGATTGTTCTTAGTCTGTACTTATAAACATTTTGAGAGTGGAAAAATGCTGGTGATTTTACGGGTATTAAAAGGACTGATGTTTTCTATTTCAGCTGGAGCAACCCATTTGTTTTCCATTTAACAAAGTGACTCAGCTCTCATGGACTTCTCATCCCTTTAGGAATTCTAGGCAGTGGTTAGAGTTGTTTTGGAATTATACTGGTACCATTGCAACCATCACAGAAAACACCCTGAAGAGGTTATCCATTACATACATGGATATCCATGTTGACTTGGCTTTGGGTTAGGTGTAAGATAATTCCAGCATATGGAGATTTAAAATCTTTGTTCTTTGAGATAATGGATACTGAGAGAGAGACTGTTTGAGCTTCTATAGTCTTACTGAAGGCAAGGCCTATTTTTAAACTTTATCTTTGTATTCTTAAGTATTTAGCTAGTGCTTGGCAATTAGTAGGTACTCAATGAATATTTATTGAACAAATATATGAAAGTTCATTATATTGAAGGCTTCAATATACAGTTGTTATTTGATGTAATTTAAAAAACTGGGATTTGTTAGACATAATTTGTGTCGTGGGTTGTTTGTTGGTTTTACAAACACAGTTATTTCCCAGAAATCCTAAGGTGTACATTATTACCACTGACATCCAAGAGATAGAATTCTTTCCATTCTCAGATGCTGGGTAAATGTATATGTTACACACCATAAATATTAAAATTTCTTTTAGCTCTTCCACATAAATACAATTTTCATACAATGAAAGCTTAATTCTTTGGGAATGAAAATTTATTTTGATAATTCTGAATGGAAATTATTATAAAATTCTTTCATGACTTTTTAAAGATAAATGTCAATTCTTATGTTTTATTAAGCTTATACATTGGTGTAGTTGAAAAATCAATAGTATTAAATCTTATAATAAAAACCAGCAATAACTTGCACTATCCCTCCTTCATCCCCACCTGGATAATAGATTGCAATTATTTTTGCTCTGTGGATAATTAGATCTTTACTTCCAAGTACTATATACTGCTTTAAAAAATATCCACTTAGGCATTATTTATTGGTTTTCTTCTATGATAAAGATTTAACTCTCTTATGTATCTTCTTCACAATTTTTCTCTTTTCCTGCTTTTAATATGCCTGTGTTTCTTAATGTTCGAGGTTTCACAAAGTTGTGGGCTCATGCCCCTTTTTGTTTTTCCTACAGTAAAGATTTGCCTCAATTTTGTATAGTTTCCTATGTGTCTATTGTTAAAAAAAATAAATAAAACTGAGGGCAACAGTTTAGATCCTTCAAGGTCAACCGCCCATAGTCACTGAAGCAAAACTTAGGTCATCCTGATTTTCTAGAAACCCTAACCCTAAACATAAACACAATGCAAAGATAACTTTTTTTTGTCTTTATCAGCATGATTCAATGAGATTTAACCAATCATTTTAGACAAATCAGCTTCAACAGCTCTATTAGCCTTAAAATACATGACTGTGAATCATGAGAAAGGTAATTATACTCCCTCTTTTATGCTCTATGAACTGTGCCATAACTGCTATAAAACTGAAACTTCCTCACATTTTTCAGTTTTGAGGTCTTCCAGTTTGCAAACTGTTGTTTTGAATGCACGATAATCTCTTAAAATTCTAACTTGATCTGACTATATTTTTAACACCATCAATAATATTATTTGGGATGCTCTAACAGATATGTTAAATGTCTATCAAGAATATTTTCCAAGTGCTGGAATGTACCAGACGTTCTATTCTTTTCCCCCAGAAGGCCTCTCTCCTGGACCTTTCTGTTCCATTCTGGGGCAGGTGCTGTGAAGGAGGGCCACACAGCTCTCTACCTGGGTTTCTCTTCCCCTCCCTCCCGTGTAGGATGCACCCCTGCCCTCGGTTCCTAGGTCCTTTTTCTTGGTTTACTACCTCATTTTCTGAAGCAAGTGCTCTGGTAACTTCTTAGGCAAAGGTGTGAGGGAGGTAAAATGTATGTCAGCATTTTAAAAATTATACCTTACTCCTGATGGGAGGTCTGGTTGAATATAAAATTTAAATACAGGGTGTCCCAAAAGTCTCCATACAAAGGAAAGATTTTGTAAGATTTTATAATGAATATTTTGTAAATAAAGATATATTTAGCTATAATTTCCCATTTTCCCTATGTATGGTGACTTTGGGACACCTGTAATTTAAGGTGTCCTCTCTCTTTTCTTGCTTCTTTTGCTGCTGTTCAGAATTTTGGTACCTCTTCCCCACCTTTTGGTGATCCTATATTTTCTCTCTGGAATCTTTTAATATGCATTATTTTTCAAACTTCACAATAATGTTTCTTATTTTGGGTCTTACTCCTGAATGCTGGGCTCTCAGGAATTTCAATTTGGGAAGTCATATCATGCAATTTAGGAAACGTTTTTGTGTATCATTTTCAGGTAATTTCATAACCTCCATATTATTCTCTTTTATTTCTATCTATTGTTTGTTTTTGTTTTATTGGTTTTCTTTCTTTCTTTTTTTTTTATGCCTTCTGGCACTATTTCTATTTTCTTTTGTGTCCAATGTGACCATCCATTGAGTCTGTACTTTTAAATAGTGTTTTTTTTTCAGTTATAGAATGTATATTGATTCTTGGTTTCATAAATTAAAATTCCATTAAAATCTTCATCTTTTCATCTCTTTTGCATGTTTTTCTCCTCCATTTTTAGAGCACATAACTCATAGATATTTTAAAGTTCCTGTCTACCAATTCCAATATTTGTATCCTCATGGGTTTACTTTTATTTCCTATATTTTTCTCTTGATTATTGTCCATAGGGTTCTATGCATTCATGTGTATAGATTTTTGTTTTGATGTTAGACACCATGTATTAAAGCACTAGAGGATAAATATGATTGTATCTCCTTTCTTCTGCTAAGCAGAGAGAGTGGGGGCCGATTTCCACAGCCCAATCAGGCACACAGCTGGTTGTGCTTTGCTAATAGTTCCTACTTTACAGTTTTGTCTTTTAACTTAACTCCTCAGCCTCCTGCTTTGCATTGCTTCGGAAGCTGCTGGAGGGGAGCCTGGCGCTCTTGATACCTGCGGGTCTCCGGTGTGGACATCCTTGCCCCATGTGAGCACCAACATCTCCACCATTTTGTTCTGCCTCCAGCTGTGGCTTCTGCCTAAACTACACCCAAATCCTTAGTGGTCTGGCAAATGACCCCAGGGAAAGACATCTGCAGATTCTCGGCTTACCCTTTAACATTTCTTCCCTTTCCAGAATTTGTGTCTCTTTAGTCCTTGTTTATTCTGAAGCTGTCTGACATCTGACTTTCAGCTGTGATTCACTTAGCCCTTCTACTTGCCCTAAGCTGGAGCTTCCACTTGCTGTACATTATTCTATATAATTGGAAATGGAATTCCCGTGTATTGGGAAGGTTTTTAGGTCCAAGTACTACTCTCTTGAATGTTTGCATTCTTTCTCTTTCTCCCAATCTCCTGATATCTCTCTCTCTCCCTCTCTCTCTCAATTTTCTGAAAGATATAAAATGGGGAATCTCCCACCAAATGCATGCTTTTCATTCTAGAATATACCATCTTTCATAAGCTTGTCTAATCTTATGATCTGATAAACTAAATAGAAGAATCTGGGTAGAATGCTAAAAGTCTTTAATTCACATTTCTAAATTTTAGAGTTTAGTACCAGATAACATTTCTAGCTCTCAGCTTCCTCTTGGACCCACCCTGGCTCCTTTAACTTTCAAGGGCTCTAGGGAAATGTTTAACTAAGTGGTTTCATCCAATATACTTCTCTGAGAAGACCCTAAAAATCTCTCTTCTAATTTTCTTTCACTCCTCTTATCCATGGAATTAGAAATAACTACTTTCAAATACCACCTCTGAAACTTACCAAGTGTAGCTTTTGACAACACTCTGAGACTGCTCTCTCATTGGGGAAACAGAAATAACAATACATAGCTCATTAACTGAAGATGAAACAAAATAATTAAGCACCAAGCACAGGGCCTGGAACATAGCAGGCACTTGGTACATGCCTGTACATTCACTGTGCCAGCCCCACAAGGGCAACAGTAGAATGGAAGAAGAGATGTGTGAATGACAGAGATTCTGCACAGTCTCCTGCGAGTGAGTTTCTTCCACTCAACACTCTCTGTTTTGCTCCTCATTTCCAAGGGAGAAAGGGAGTAGAGGAAGTGGACAACACAGACAGCATCTCCTTCATAACCCGTCAGAGAGTTTGGGCCAGTGCCTGTGCCTGGGTAATTTAAATATAGGAAGGGAACCCAACTCTAGAGTGGTTTAAGTAAACCCAGACTGAAAGCAATGAAGGATAGCAGAGGAGTTCCAGAAATTTCTTTCCTTTTTGTTTGCAGTCTGTGAACATATGGTCAGAGGCATTCTGCTCAGTTGCCTAAATCACAGCACTAATGAAGCAGAGATCCCTGTATGAGTAATTTAGCTCCTAGCAGGAAAAACTCTGTTTTCCTTTAACAGACGACACGCCTGAAGTTGAAAAGCTAACTTCCACAAACCAGGCAATGTGGCGGTGGGTATGTTGAGCTCAAGGCAAAACTGATGTCAACACCAGGAATCAAGGGGAAATCTGTGGCTTTTCAAGTGGAGATGGCAAAGTTTTCCTGATATATTGATACTTCTCCTTTGCAGATTTAGGTGATTTTTATTTTCCATACTTACAGCCTCACTGGGCTGACTCCAGGTAGTGGCAGAAGTGAATTGAATTGTTGGCCACCCAGTTGGTGTCAGAGAATCAAAGAATTGATTGGTGTGGAGGAAACCCCGACTCAGGCCCCTGAACAGGTCCCACGAAGTCACCAGGAAGACCCTAGAGAGGGAGATGAGGAGCTCAGGGCATGGGTATGAGGCAAGATGCCGTGGAGTGGCCCCACAGCAACAAGAACAGCCCGAACATCGGCTGCAGCACCTTTATAAGGAGAGTGAGGAAGTGCCGTGTGCTTCCAGAATATGGTTGGCTCAGTTTGCTTATTGATGGGCCGGGGTTTAAGGACAAGGTCCCATACTGGGCCCCGCAGCTGCCTCCTGCAGAGCACAGCCATGCCTGTATCCCATCAAGACCTGCACTTGCTCGCATGTTTTTATGGAATAAAATTTGATGGAGTTTCTTTGAAATTTCACATAGTTGTATACCTTCATCTGGTGAATAACAAGTTTTAAAAATATCAAAGAATTACTTTTATTTCAAATCAAAATATTTGTATTAGAACTTAAAAGTTTTAGAAGCAAAAATGCCCCAGCAGAGAAGTCAACTATTTCTTGATGAGAGCTGAGCTGTAGTCCCAGGAAATAAAGAGGAAAAAAATCACAACATGATTGAGAAAATTGTTGTGAGGAAACGTGCTAAAGTTTATATGCAAAGTCAAATCAGTTGTATCTGGACTAAACCGTGTAGCAGTTGGTAGGCGGAACAATGAAAAATAAAATGTAATTCTGTATGTTAAGCATAGTTTAACAAAACAATTTAAGATTGTTTAAAATGCATAATAAAATAATTCTTAATAGATTTATTCTCAAGGTGCAAAATACTATTTTATAACTAGCTAAGAACTCAATATTTTGTCTATTCTTAACTTTAAGACATTTTCCTTAAGTAAAGGGCAAATCTTTTATTAAATAATTACTTACATTAGTGACCAATGACAGCTGTTTCTCCACTAGAAAAAATAATTGTCAGTTGACATGTATGTTAAATCTGTAGGGTATTAAAATTTAAGACTGTGCTATAAACTGAATGTGCTCCCCCAAAATTCATATGTGGCAACCTAATCCCACATAGGATGGTGTTAGAAGGTGAGGCCTTTGGGAGATGATTAGGTCGTGAGGGTGGAGCCTGCATGAATGGGATTAGTGCCCTTATGAAGGAGACCCCAGAGAAATCCCTCAGCCTTTCTGCCATGCAAGGACACAGAAAGATGATGGCTACAAAATTTTAAAAACTAAAATTAAAAATAGAGATGATGTGTGTCTGTGAACCAGAAAGCAAGTCCTCATCAGATGAGAAACCTGCTGGCCCCTTAATCTTAGACTTCTGGCCTCCAGAACTGTGAGAAATAAACTTCCCTTCTTTATAAGCCACCCAGTTTATGCTGTATTATAGCAGCCCAAATGGACAAAGGCAGACTGTGAAGACAGACAGTGATATTACTACACTATATATTTGCATAACCCTGAATGCTTTTCATTCCCTTATCACTGGGGATAAATTATCCACGTATTATTGACTGGAATCATGATAATTACTTATCATGAGCATATTCGGAGCATATCAGTTTGCTTTATTAATATTGATCATTCTCAACATTGCCATCTCCTCTTCTGTCTGTATCAAATCTCCCTTTGCCTCCCTCCTGCAAACATCAGGCCCACCTGGATAATCTGTGATAATCTCCTCTGCTCAAAATCCTTAACATCACATCTGCAAAGTCCTTTTTTTTGGTCATATAAGTAACATTCATATATTTCAAAGATTAGGACATGGATATCTTTTAGGGATAAATGTTCAGTCCCCAGTGGGATTGAGCCACATGGCAATATTAATTGATGCAAATTTATTGATGAATGCAAATGTGTTGGTTGTCCTTCCTCTGCTAGCTGAATTCTCTACTTCCTCATGGTGCTTCCTGAGATTCTCCGCCAAACAAGCCACTCGTCCCTAAATCCTTGTCTACAGTTTGCTTTTAGGAGAAACAAGACTAATAAAACACCACAAAGAGTGATTTGAAAATGCATTTTTCAGTAATTGGTGAATCAAATGTAAAAAAAAAATCTTAATAAGGATAAGGAATATTTGAATAATTCAATACACTAGATTCCAAGGATTTGTCTTGTAACAGCTCACATTTATATAACATCTAGTGTATGCTAGACATTTAACAGATATGCCAACGGAGGCACAGAGAGGTTAAAGTAACTTGTCCAAGATCACAGAGCTCGTAAATGTGGGCGTTAGGATTTAAGAGTCTGTGTCTTAATCATTTTGCTATATTGCTTCTCGAAAACCACGATCCTTGAACCAACAATTACTGTATGGACAATTTCGAAACACAGGGGACATTTACAAAGATCAATTATCTACTAAGTCAAAATGAAGACCCAATAAACTCCAAGAATCAATACTAAAAGACCATGTTCTGAATCCATGTTCAAAATGGATTATAGAAACAGTTTACAAATAGATAACCATATCAGCTTCCACAGTTTTGGACACATACATAAATAAAACCACCACAATTCTCATTCATTTATGGAAAAAATAGATGCCATTTATGTTATTAGAAAATGCTCATAACTGAACAATGGTGAAAACTGTATATATAAAATATTACAAGACACAAATTAGCATTTGTTTAGAAATTTAAAATTGTAAATGTTTATAATAGAAAAGGAGTCAGAAAGCAGTGTAGAAGTCTATATTTGAATTTTTATAGAGTGAGAACTAGAAACAGAATGAAGAACTAGCAATACAAGTATACTTTCGAAGATGTGGTAGGACATTGATACTGAAACAAACAAAAAAAAGATCCTACCACTTATAAGATACATATTAAAAGAGGAGGGAAGAAAGTTGCCTTCTTATTCTGTAGTTCTTATTGTTGGTTAATCGAGAGCTTTCAGAGGAAGAAAAACATCCTGTGTTTCATAGATGATAAGGAGGATTATAAGGACTAGATAATGTATCAAAGCCTGTTATTGGACCAGTGGAAAGAAATACCAGGCGATTTCCCCCGATTTTGTGGATCTGGTGCTGCGGAGACCTGGCGGTACCATTGAGGGTTGGGCTTGGCTTCTGGATGGAGAGCCAGACAGGGCAGGTGCCAAGGACCATCAGACTTGCTGACTGCATCCTAATTTTTCTATTTTCCTGATACAGGTGGGCATAACTGATGCTTCCAGAATAAATCATACAAAAAGCTGAAGGACGTTGGGAGTAGGCAGTATTTTCTTATATATTTCCAATTGAGGGTTGGGACTTTGGAAGAAGAACAGGGCATTAGAATTGATTTTTATATATTTAATACGGCTAGAGTTAATGGCTTATGGATTTTTGTAACATTAGTCTCAGTTTGAGGTGTTGGCTTTGAGCCACAATTTCAAAGGACTTGGGAAGAATGTTGTTTTTTTTTTTTTTGAATCAGACTGAGAAATCCCTCTGTAGGTTATTTTAGTTTACATGTGCACTTATGAAATCTTGACAGACAAGAATTTCAGGTAATCATCATAAAAATTTTGTATTTTTAGGCAACTTAAATTGGCCTGGGTGGGTATTGGTGATAGGAACATTAGTGAAATAGTCTGTGGTTCCCATGGACAAGTTCCTGTTCTCTGGTGCATCAGACCCAATAACTATTTAAAATAGTATATTTACGTAGAAGAAGTTAATTAATTTGTGATTACTTCAGTTTTTTCCTACTCAACATCATTTGGGTAACACCCCCGTTTTTTCATGTGTTTGAATTTGGAGATCTGTGTCTTCCTTTACATACAAAGAACAATAGTGACCTTCTCCTCTCCCCAGCTGAAAGACTGGGCACTACTGAGATTCTACTGGAATTGAGTATGTTTGGCTGCATAGGAACTAATAATATCCAGGCATTATTTCACGCTAGCCCAGACTTTGAGAAATAGTCTAATGCCTAACTAAAAAGTTCCTATATTAATTGTCCTGCTGGGGTCAGAAGACAAGATGCATGTTACTCTTTCATATTCAGTTATCCTAGAGAGAGGTCGATCCCAGAACATGGAATTGTACATGGAAGCAGCCCTTAGATGAGCAGCTTTTCAAAGCTCCCTATGGATATTTTATTTCCCAGCTTTTCCTTTATGTGTTTTGGTTAACTTGTTGTTTGTCTTAAGTGTTAGCATCACTTTAGGCACCTTAGGGTAAACAATTACTGGCTGACTTTTTCCAACAAATAGCTCCAAGTAAAAGGTTGTTTGCATCAGGAGAACTTGGAGGTATGAAAAATACTTTGTAAATGGGGTTTCTAGGGAACTGCCAGGCATGTCATATAATGACAAATCCCTGAGAATGGGGAGTTGGAAGAGCCCAATCTTGATTTAACCCCTCCACTGGTGGCCAGACTGCTGGTTTTCACCTTGATTATGAGCTGTTTTTTCCTACATTATCATGAAGTGGAGGAGAGGGTGACTTGTTTAGGGGATGTTCAAATGCCACAAAAATACTCCATTCTTTTTGAGATTCAGCCACTTTTCTTGAATAAATGCTTCCTACTTTGTTTCAAGCCTTTGGTTAATTTCTAAAGTTCTGAAAAAGTTGATTTTGACAATTTTGCCTGTGTTCTCATTGCTTTTATGAAGGAGAGGAGTTTTGAAGGTTCTCACTACTCCATTATCCCTAATGATGTCTATCTGTCTTTCTTTAATCTTCCCTCCCTCATCTCTTTCTTCCTCCCTTTCCCCTTCTTTACTTCCTTTCTTTTTTGTTTTCAGGTGTGAATTAGTTCACACAAGAGAATATTAATGATCACTTTGGCCTCTGCTAAGTAACAACTTACCTGCCATTTGCCCAACACATTCTAGAATGGCTAGCTTGAACTCTAACCTACTCAGCCTCCCCTATTCAGACAAAAAGTTAAATGTTAAAGCTAAATATAGAAAAACTTTTAAATCACATTTTATGTTTTCTTTTCTCTAGTTTAATTTAAAAAATATTTGAGAATTATTTACTTCATCTATTTATATATGGAGACTTTTATATATATGTCTATAATGTATACTATATATTATATATGCTCCATTATATATAATTTCTGACATGGCTTATATACTTGTATTATGTATAATTTCTTTAAAAATATATATAAATTTGAGATAAAAATTTTAAAATATTTCTCCTTTATTTCTTTTCTTAGCTGATTTCCAAGTCATTTTTTTAAAGGATAAAGGAGGATAATTCATAAATGAAAAATGATGTATTAGTCATATGAGCATTTGATTTTTAATATCAGCATTTCATTTTTTAAAAGTTACTTCTAATATGGAGGTTTTGTAGTTGAAGATATTAACCATTTATAATTGCATATATATACACACACATATATTTTAGTATTTTTATTGTCATAAAATATATATATATAACATAGAAGTTATCAGTTTAACCATTTTTAGATATACTGTTCAGTGACATTAAGTACATTCACAATGTTATGCAACCATCACCATCATCCATCTCCAGAACTGTTTTCATTTTCCCAAATTGAAACTCTGTATCTATTAGATAGTAACACCCCATTATCTCCTCCTTTTAGCCCCTGGCAAACACCATTATGTTTTCTGTCTCAATGAATTTGACTATTCTAGGAACCTCATATAAGGATAGTCATACAGTATTTGTCATTTTGTGTCCAGCTACTTCACTTAGCATAATGTCCTCAAGGTTCATTTATGTTGGAGCTGTGTCAAAATTTAATTCTATAATTGCTTATTGATATATATCATTCCACTAGACAATTGTTTCTTGAGGGCAGGGATTACATTTTTAATTTTTTTGTATCTGTAGTGCAAATAAAAGTGTGATGAATGAGTAAATTAACACTTATAAGTTTAGTTTAGTTTATTTTTTGGCTGTCATTTTGTCAGCATTCACAACAATTTTATTTTATTTTTTTTTAACAAATGTGTGTTTCCTGAATTGTAAAAGGTTAAATTGTTCCTTGATTGCCACCTCAAAACGCTTCACTCAGCATAATGCAGACACCAATTGTTTGCTGTTTAAGTTTTTAACATTTTGGCTAACAGAGCTATCGCCCATTAGAGCAGGATTATTTTTCTGCGGCTTTCAAGCAGGAGAGTATCATTAAGCTCACTTCAGTGGCAACAACTTAATGGATGCCAGCAACCATCCATGTTTTAGATAGATTTGCTTATTATTCTTTGCAGATATATAATTCAGTTTGGTGAGTAGTATTTCAAAATGAATATCAATTATATTACAAATTATTTACTAACTTTTCTTAAATTCATCATAGACTCTTGACAGCCAAGATGCTATTTTCTTATTTATAAAGTATGTGTTTTTTCTCACAAAGTTATTTTCCATAAATATTGATTATATGAATTCCTTCACTTTTGTTCTCTAGTAGAGCAACAGTCAATTCCACATGGTTTGAAATAGCATCATTGTCTCTGTGTTTTAGCCAATCTGATTGTGCCACTTGACAAGGTTAAAGGCAATGGATCATTTCCCAGATACGTGTGTTGGGCAAATATAAAAGAGTCAATTTCAAATCTGTTCAGTGACTGAGCAATATTGTCAGTATTTCCCGTGATTTAATTTAATTTTTCACTTCTTTTTATAATGGCTTTTAAATTATTTTTTGTATAGTTATCATAGATACAAACTCTTCCTTTTTTTTTCTCCAAATCTTAGCACCAACTTGATTCCAAAGAGTCATAAAAGATCTGTGATTTTTCTTTTATAACATTTCTTCCTTCTTTTCAGTTCATCTTGTACATTCTTTTATAGTCTCATTTCTACTAGACATAAACTTTTTACTCTTTCACTTCTTTCTGTTCTATCCTGAAAGCACATGGAGTCTTTCAGCTCATACCCTTAATAGCTGTGTGATTTTGATTAACTTCCTTGAAGTTTTTGAATCTCTGAAACCAAAGCAATGATATCTCTCATGAGATTTTTAAGAAAAAGAGTGAGAAAAGGAATTTTAACACATTAACTGCCATGAGAGTTGTATTTAACTCACTCTAGTTTTGACCCCGGGGCCACGTGAAGCATATATATAACGTCTTACTTGCTGATGTTCTTATTGTTACAATTAATATTGACAATTTAATTCTAAAAACATGGATTAAATGAATAGAAGTCAATAAATTTCATTTTTCTATTTATGTTTGCTTTTAAATTACACTCAAAGTTTTTATTCTTTTTTCGTAATAAAACACTCTGGTCCTAAGAAAAAGTTTCTGTTTTTTTTTTTTTTGTGTGTGTGTGTGTGTGGCTGTCAATGTGTTAAACAATATATGCTTGATACAACAAAGTTAACTTTTTTCTCCTTTCAATTTCAGTAGAATTTGAAACATTCAAATCATACCTGTCATTTTCTATCTTACTTAATTGGATAACTTTTTATATCTGTCTGCTTCTTCAGGAATATAAATTGCAGAATCTGAGAATTGAATTCCCCTCTGTTTAGTCTCCTGCAGTTCTATGCTATATGTTACAGAGAGTAATATTGATTTATTTAATAATTACTCAGTAAATCTTAATTATTTAGCAATAATAATGAAGTAATTTGGGAAAAGGCCACCAACAAAGTTTTGACTGTTCAATCACTTAATATTAGTTCTTGTAGCAAATGAATAAATTATATTCTCTATAGATTTAACTTATCATGATTGTGGCTTTTTTATTCTCAAAGGCATAAGGCATTTTTCTATTTGTTTATGAAATATTTCTATTTGTTCTTACGAAAGCTAAGGCCAAGTGTTCAATTTCTCAGCAACTTAGTAGATGATACTGTGATTTACTGAGATGGGCAAAAACTGGAGGACAGAAGTTTGTGGGGACAATCTAAAATGTTGCTTACTCTCCCACAAATGAGGGCTTGCATGTTACTGTAAACCCTTTCCAGCTCTAACAAAATAAGGCATTGGTTTGAAGTGATGCCAGCGCAGCTCACGGAATGGAAAGAACACTAGGGCATTGGGTCTGTGTTGGCCAAGGAAAGAAACATGGAACAATCATAAATGGAAAGTATTCAGCCTCAAAACAAGTTCCCAGGGGGAAACTTACAGGACTCTGTGTGGGAATGTTTACATAAAATGTAGCAGAAGTGGGGAAGAAGGAAGCCAAGCAAGGCCATGGTCACAGATGCACTCAAATCTGGTGAGGGATTTCAGCAGTTAAAAGTTTAGCAAGTACCTAGGAGTCAGGAGGGAGAAGTTTTATAGTCCCAGTCAGGAGATAGACTTAAAGTACTTCCAATGTGGAGACTGGAGTTTTTTTTTTTTAAAGGTTGTGCAATTATTTTAAACAAAAGATTTTTAAGTTATTTCTAATAGAAGAAAATCAAAGTGTAACAACAATAGCAACAAATTGATACTTTCAACTAGGTAAGACCCTGTGGCTTTGTTGTTGTCTTCCTTGTTTTACCCCTGAAACCAAAGGGATAGGTCTTATGCATTCTTGGATTTTTCCCCAAATCAGAAAGAAACAAATATAGATATTAGAGAAATATATGAAAGATAAAATGTGCTTTGGGGATGTCTATAGAAACAGGGCAAGGGAACCAAAAACTCTCTTTTAATAACTTACTCTCAAGAAATGTCATCTTGATATTAGATGTTTTAGTTATTTTAATAAACTTGTATCTTTAAAAATAAAATGAAATAAAAAGGGCCTTATGCCCTGGGGGTATGCCCACACTCAGTTCTTGCCACAAAGGAGATATGCTTGCCACAAAGGAGATATGCTCGCCTGCCAAAGTGTGCTGGACCCTATGTAATCCATGCTGCCTTGCTTTTCATCCACACCTACGCAAAAGGCAAAATGTGGGCTTCCCCTCAGTCTCTTGTTCCTATTCACTGAAATAGTTTCCATAGTCACACACTGCCCAGACATTTCCAGGGATATGATTTTCCCTGCAGTTTTCTCTCCTTATGAAAGCTAATTCCTCTCCTGAGAACTATTTTGGGTGAGCTCTTTGACCTCACCGGAGAAGATCAACTGAAGCAGCTGGGAAACTCAAAGGCACTTTGGATGTCTGAGCCACATGGTGGAGCGCAGGGTGGATTCAGTGAGAACACACGGGGGAGACACTTAATAGGGTTGCCAATTGGTCAGCCCTGCTCTAAATTTTTATCACCAAACCTGGGAGTAAAAGGCAAATCTGTTTTCCTAAAAATCTACAGAACAGAGTCATTATTGCACCAGATTGTATCTTTGTCTTTCTGCAGCTGGAATCTTAATTGGCTGTGCTATTTCTGTAACAGCTGCTGGAAATTCTGCCCTTTCTCAAGCTGCTCTGCCTCTTCCACGTCTGCAGCACATCAGATGCACGGAGGTTTTGTCATCAGAACAAAATTGTTGATCGGCTTGCATTTCATTGATGCTGAAGCCTGCCTGCAGGGGCCACTCAGGAGACCAGGGAAGAATGAGCTGCCGGAGGGAGAAGGCTTTAAATAAAAGTTGAACAAAAATGCACTGGAAGCCCGGGAGAGTCTTTAAAGAGGTGGTTTAAGGCAGGGGTTTGCCTAATAGTATGCAAGTCTCACAGGAGCTAATTATTAGGAGACAATGACAAGGCTCGGTGGCAGGTGAGCTGGGGCTTCTGTGAAATCAGGTGAGGCACCTCTGCAGGTGCCTGGCGGTGGAAAGCGGATGGAAAGCCCAAGTGGTTTTAATTGCCTCCTTAGTGACTTCTCCTGAGTCTGAGCATGGGGTTCATTTCCTGAAATCAAATTTACTTAAAACTTTAGCTCCCTCCACAAGGAGGAAGAGGCCAGGTGGGCAGGGTTGTAGCTCTGGATGCTGGCTGAATGCTAAGATATGCTGCCCCCTGATTTTGTGGAATGGCTGGAAATTCCCCGAGTGAATCCTGAATTAGGAGATTGGGATTTGTGTTCTGGATTTGTCCCTTTGGTTGTTACATGGCCTGAGTAGCTCATTTCCCCACCAGGCCCCAGCTTCTCTAATGGGATGGCATTGGATGAGATTTTCTGTCAAATCCCCTCTGGTTATTACTTTCTCAACCCCTTAGGTGCCCTCACCCCCTGCTGAGATTAGGCGTGCTGCAGAAGTTGATTTGGAGGACAAGTCCTTCGTGCAGGGTGAATTGTATATTGACTTATGTTGAATGATGCATGCATAACAAACCCAATCAGAAGATGAGGACTGGCCATGTTACAGGTGCTGGGAAAGAAGAATCATGGTTCATTAAGATGATCATGGTTTGGAGCCAGAGTTTTTTACACCAGCCCTTTGTTAGCCTCTATGTGGAGGGTTTTCCAACTTCTCGGTGTTTGTCGTGAAAAAGAATTTCAGGGTGCACTATGTAACCCAAGCAAGCGAAAGCTTTATTGGAAGTAAAAGTACACTCTTCGGGAGGAGAGCGGGCAGGCTCCAATGAGCAGCTGCCCTGAGAGGAAGTGGTTTTAGGTCTTTCGTAGTCCTACTAATTGAGGGGAGGAATATTCAAGACCAAGGGTTTGGCTTTTACTAAGATTTGGATAGTAATTCCTAGAATTGGATTCCTTCCATTTTCATACTTTATGTGGTTGTCTTGGAACTGTCATGGTGATTTCAAGGGCAGAGAAAATTTAAAACCGTAATGTAAATGATATTGTAATTAGCCAAAGTTCATGTAAGGTGGCAGAGAGAGCTGACGAGGTGGTCGAGGCAGGCGGTCGAGGCAGGCTCTTGCCTGCGGTTATCAGCCCTTTTTGTTGAAGGTTGTTCACTTTAACACCTGTACCCAATCTTCAAGTACCTGTGTCTGGTCTCAGCCCTGTGTCCTGGTCTCCTACTTAACACTTTGATCATTTGATTAGCACCCTTCAAGAGCTTTATTCTTCAAATTTGATCCTTTCTCTCAAATCTCCCTTACAAGACTACCAGATACTTACTAAAACCTTAATGTGTCTTAGAAGTTTGAATTATTTTCATGTCATTACTAGTTGTTTCCTTACTTTTACTGAAATATACTTATTTTTATTTTTTATTTTTTCCTAAAGTGCATTTTTTCCTACTATATTTTAAGATAAATTATCTCAAGTTTTAAAAGATACCTATAATGTTTGATCTATAATTGAATCCAAGTCTAGGGCTTATTATTAAAACAAATTATGCAGGCTAACTTTGATGATATTTTTAGGGAACAGCTTATCATTTGCAAAGAGGAATCTGGTCATTTTATATCATAGTGTATATAATGGAGAACAGGACTTAAGACATTTGAAATACAGGAGAAAGGAAAGGCCAATACTTGTTTGTGTGAATGAGATGGGATAATTTCAATAAACCACTTAGGATATTGTCTGCAATATAAACAGTCTACAAATGTCAATACATAAGTGGGTTTTTAAGACATTGTTTATTCTATTTTATTTAGAAAGTGAGTTCAAAACTATTGACAGTTTTCAGGCACACGAAAAGAATGTTGGCTGAAATATTAGCTAAAAGTAATAATAATAGTGGCTGCTACGGAGCCATACAGAGGAGGAGCCAGGCAGTGCAGTGTAGTGGCTGAGCACCAGGACGAGCAGTGGTTCAGGGGCCTGACAGCCTGAACGTGAGCTGCCTCTCTAACTGCCTTGCCGGTGTGGAGGGTCTGTTTGCCTTCTCTGAGTCTTGGTGTTCTCATTTGTAAAATGGGGATGATAGTTATGTTACTTTTCTCATGAGGTTGTTGTAAAGATTAAATGAGCTATTAGAAAAAGTGCTTAGAACAGTACCTGGCATATATGAAGCATTCAGCAAATGCTTCATATATGCCATTTTAAAAATGCCCAAATTATAGCTAAGTTTGGGCAGGAATGGATATCAAATTTTCTAAAATAACCAAACCCTACATTCTAAGATGAAGTTTTAGGCATGTGAGTTCATTCCCTGCTTTATTAGGAACAATCCTTGAAAATCCCCGGTAGACATAGACAATTCTTTTATTTCTCAAAAGTCAGATTTTCATCCATTTTGCATTTATAGAGTGTAAAGATCTACTTGCATGCACAGGAAAAAGTCTCTGAAATCATGCAAAGTCAAGACCCCACAGTCCACAGGCTTTTCTCGTGGGGAGGTGAGGACCGCCACAGTCCCTGTCCTCTGGGCATCTTCCCACAGAATGGACTCTGCTGAGCATGTGGTCTGTGAGGCACATGCGATGCACTAGGGATTGTGGAATGAAGACACAGTCTCTATGGTTATGAAGTTCACAGTCGCATGTGGAGTGGGCAGGGAGGGAAATAGTTAAATATAAGGTGTTCATTTCATGTCAGGGCAGACAGACAGCAGTGCTAGGAGAGAACACCTCAGGAGCAGCACCTGGCTGGGTTGGGGGGTGGCTGGGAAAAAGCTCCCACCTGGGATGGGCCATTGTAAGCTGGGGATGGCAGCCAAGGGGCAGGGGGAAGCCTGGCTTGACCATGAGCCAGGCAGCTCATTTCCACAGAGTGGGGCTGGGGTGTGGGTGGGGAAGTGGTCAGAGGTAAAGGGCAAAGTGGGATCTGGTGTGCCGACCCTGTGGGTCACTTTCCAAAAGCTTGGATTTCAATACTGGTGGACATGAGGACTGGTTGACAGGTTTTGAGGTGAAAAATGATGCCTTGTAACTAATGTTTTGGAAGGATCCTTCTGGGTTGGGTGAAGATGGATTGGAAGGCAACATGACTGGGCAGAGGTCCATGGCAAGGATGCTGGTGAGATTGATCTCGGTGAGAGATGACAGAAATGATAACTAATCGAGGTGATGGATACCCTAAATACCCTAACTTGATCACTACACATTCTGTGCTTGTAACAAAATATCACATGTACCCTATTAAATGTACAAATATCACATATTAATAAAAATTTTTAAACAATTGTAAGCAAGTAAATTTTGGGCAAACATTTTAATGAAGGATGGTGAGTCTCACCGAAGACCCAAGTCATTTCAAATCATAGAGGGCTAGTTGTTCTAAAATATATAATGAATTTAATCAGAAAAGTCTGACATGCAAAAATGGGCTTTATACTTGTTCTACTTTTCCAAAGGTTTTGAGTTCCATTTCTCCACTTCTTCCTTTATTTTCCTGTTTGGCTTTGCATCCTGGATCACTTTGAGAATCTGAAAAAAATTGATGAAATTCTCCCTGGGAAAATGTACATATACATAAACCCCTCACCACAATTCAGGGGTTCAAATTCAGAAACCTTTGCATGGACCTTTTAGGTCTCCCTGCACCCAAATGATGGCTCCTGGCCCTTCGGGAGGTGGCTAGGATGGTCCTTTGCACAGGCTTGCCCCTTGGGATTCAATTTCTGGGTTCTGTTCCAAGTTTCTATGATGTTCCTTGGCCTCCAGCCAATCGCATTCACACTTCTCCGCACATTTCCTTATCTAAAAAGGCAGCAAACAAATGCTGAAATGCTTAGTCAGAGCTAAGTTCCTTTTTATTTTCTTTTCACATGATTTTTCAGTGTCATCAGTAAGCAAAGCTCTGTCTCTGAGAATTGTTTGGAAGCCTTGGCTAAGGATTACTTGGGAGCCAATCAGCACTTTGGCATGTCATACCTTGGACTTGCTGTCTTAAGGCCGTTGGATGCAGGGAGCAGAGTCCTGTTGCTGGCCAAGCTTTGGATTAGTTTACTTACTAATGGGGCGGCACTAACAATTTACTTCCAATAGCTGGCATGCGATGCACAGCAGCTTAATTTTAAGATGTTTCATAAATTTCTGAAGAAGAGAATAATATCAGACCACCTCAAGTTTAATGTTGGAAAATAAGAGATCAGTGAGGTGTGGGAATGAGCATTTATTGGGCACCAGCTGCATATGGTCAGACTCTATACTGAGCAACTACAAATCTCGCAGCAACTCTAAAGTAAAGTCATTTCTATTTTGCAGGTGAGAATGTAGTTTAACGAAAGTTAAGTCTTATTCAGAAGGCACTACGTCACCATTTAAGGTGTTGGTAGAAGTGGGATTGTATCTGCAGTGAGATCTGGGAGCAGCAGCCTTGGGAAGGTGCCAAAGAGGATGCGACCAGGGCCGGTCTGCGGGGAGCCCAGTCAGGCGGTTTGTGCTGCAGCCCCAGAGGACCCGGAAGTGGGCACTGCAGGAGCAGAGTGGGGTATCGGGGAATCCCACTTCTGAGGTCAAGCGGACAGCCAGAAGCAACTTTGATTGGTGGACTCTGAGCTGGGTGGCAGCCTGAGGGAAGAGACCTCGCTTTATTTTTAGTCACTTGGGAAAGGTGGGGGTGTGGTCACTGGTCCTTGGCTCTGGCTGCACCGTGCTTCACACTCTCACATTGCTATCCTTTGTCAGCCTTTTGGCATCACAGCTGCAACGCAGACCATATCTAGAGCCTTGTGAATCACCAGGTGTTCATGAGGACTATCCTGATAGGGGAAATGGAGTCATATTTCCGTTAACTACCCATATTTTACTCGCCCTTCATGTTCCTCTGGGCCATCTGCCCCTATGTGTGTCCACCACAGATTCCAGGGCACTCCATGGGCTGCACACCTGGCTTTAGCTTCTCTGTGTTCTTTCAGACAATGCAACAGGAAACGTGTCAGAATACTCTCTCTGTTTACCTGGCTTCTGTAGTGAGGAAGAATTGCTGTGGGGCCCCCAGCCACCCCAAGGTGGGCATGCAATCTTGGGGAGAAGTCACTGAGATTTGGGGGGTTGCTACTACATCACAGCCAAGCTGATGATCACTGACACTTCCTCCAATGCTGGTCGTAAGTGAACACCCAACTTTCCAGCTTACTTTTATTTTCCACTGGGACTAATAACTATTTGCTTTACAACCTGCCTTTAAGCTCTGCCATTTGAACCCACACTCCACTGTGTTGTGCTCCCAAGTGTGAGCGGTTAGTCTCTTAGAAGCATCTAAGCCTCTGTCTCTCCTGGCTCTTAATTTCTAGAAGGTTCCATAACAAGGTTGCTGGTGTATGTGGTGAAACAAGGTTTCTTTTACACAGTCTCTGCCCCCAAGGCATCAGCACTCTGGGGACGCTCTTTGGGTGGCTGAGGTAACAGCAGCTGTGCTACCCCAGGGTCCTCTGTCTCCCCTGGCCAACTGCCAAGACCTCTTCATTGTGCCTTCGTCACTTAGGAGGAGTTGGTTTCCAGAAGCCAGGCAGTCGCTCTGTGGTCCTTGCCCTCTGTTGCCTCACATGACTGTTGTGGGCAGTTTGCTTCACGGACACAAGGAGAGTTTGGAGACATTCCCAGGGACTCTCCTCTGCTCCTGTGCAAATCAGAAGAGGCAAACAGGGCTGGTGGGGAGCAGGATGCCCCCTACTGCCATGTGCTCGATGATTTCTGACTGCTTAAAAATGCTACTCGGTTGTCTGAAAATTCACTAGTATGAGGATGAAGGAGTTGGCTCCAAACAACAGGTTAATGTGTGTTGGCATCAAAGGCTAATGGCCACTACTAATCAGGAAATGAGCAGACTGTGCCCTCTCTGGGGCAGACATGCCTCCTGAGTGTGAACGGTGTGTCTCCATGAGCACGGGGGGCTGACGACAGTCGTCCTTATATACAGGGACACAGAATTCCAGACTTAACACTGGCACTTTATTTAGAGCAGGGGATGTTTAGATGAGGAGCTGAGTGGGGCCTGCAAAATAGAAAGGCGAAAAGTGGGCTCTGGGGACCTCAAGCTGGTCACAGGCTCCCATTCTCCTGTCTCCCCCCTTCAGCACAGCCATTCTTACAACAAAAGGCTTTATCTTAAATAAGCCTGTTGCCAAGGTGAGGAGTGAAATTGGGCTATGAATTGCTATTAATAGTGAAAATAATAAAAGCAACAGTAATGAAAATTACCACAGTAATGCAACAACTACTCCTCAGTGAGTGTGAACATTATACCAGACATGCCTTTTATTTATAGGATCTATAATTACTACAATAAACCTGAAAATAAGTTATGATAAACCTGATTTTACAAATAAGGCAATGGAAAGTAATAGAGTTTAAAAAACTTGCCCAAGGTCACACAGTTACTGTCTGAATTGACAAATCCAGATACATTGTCCCCTGTTTGATTTTCAATGTTGCAGTTATATTTGTTATTATTGGATTATCTTCTTGGACTGTGATATGACCTCACCCTTGCTACTCAAAATAATTTTATTGGATTAAGTTCTTCAGTAAACATGTACTTGATTGGCCTGTGTTCATCTCAGGGAATCAGAACCGGTCACCTGGGCCCCATCCAATGTTCCTTTTCTTCCCTACTCAGCATTGCCATCCAGATCACTGTTTCCGGGATAGAACCACATCACCCAAATTCAATTTTATTCTTTGTATCCTTTTGCAAAGAGGCAGAGAATGGATTAGTTTGAATGGATTTGTTTGACCACTCAAGAATTCTAACATACTGGAGGAATTCAAGCTTGGGGGCGCATTGAGCCCCTCTGATTACACAATCTCTTCTTTTGCTTCTAGGCTTCATGCACATTCAGGCTGCATGTCCTTCTGTTCATTGCAGTTCCTGCCCTCTTGCTCTACTGATACTGCTCTCTCAATAACCCAGATTTTTCAACTTGTTGAACCCATTGTGCTTTGTAAAGTTCACATTCTCCTCCTCCTCTCCAGAGCAGAGGTTCTCATCCTTGGACAGCAGCATCAGAAAGACCTAGCTCTTGTTACTCTGTAGTTTCACAAGCCTTCTAGGTGGTTTGCATGTGCGTGAAGGTTTGAGAGCCACAGTTTTAAGGTATTTACAATTATTGACCTTACACAGCTTCCTCACCTCTGTCAGCCTTCATAGAATTTAAGAGAGGGTTTTTCTCTGGATTAGGCTTTGGCTTAAGGGAGTATTGTTGCTTGTTTGATCTTCTATCCAGACCACTAACACTTTCTCTAATCAGCAATAAGGCTGTTTCACTTTCTTACCATTCTTGTGTGCACTGAAGTAGCATTTTTAATTTCCTTCTGTTAGGTAGATCAGGATCTCTGGCTTTTCTCGAGACAAGGGTTCCCTGCTTTGGTGCTGTCTCAAGCAATTGCTCCACCTGCGAAGAAGGGTAAGGGCGGGCACTCCAGTGTGGTTTTGCTCCACCCTTAATCCTACCCTTAGCAACTGCTTTTGAATTCCAGATCTACGATTTACTTGACATTTATTTTGTTGTGTGACCTTGGGAAAGTTACATATTCTCTCACTTTTATTGCTAAAATTAGGATGTTAGGTAGGTATATCATGTTCATAAGCAAAATATTCTAAGATTTTTAATTTTTCCCAAATCAAGTTCAACATGATGTCAATAAAAATTCAAAAAAGTTTTTTATATATTCTGGTAATCCAATATAAAAAGTATTCTAGGGGGTGGAGGAGAAAAACAAAGTAATCTAAGTAATCTAGGAAGAGTAAATAACCAAAAGAATAGGATAGACAATTTTGAAAAAAAGAAATTAACAATTTAAATATGTGTAGTATCTAAACAATGTGGTGTTGGCACAGGGACACATACGTAGAGATGGACTGGAGAAGATAGAGTATCTGATGAAATTGTTATTCTGACTTTGTAATATGTGGTAAGCATATTTGCTGTATCATATTTCAAAAATAAAAGAAGATAAGTCATGTTGATATGGCTTGTTGATATTAGTATATGGATTGGTTCAATCTTTCTGAGGAGGAAGTTGGCAGTATTGATATATATCAAAACAAAACACCATACAATTCCATGTCTAGCTTTCCGTTCTAGAAAAACATTCATATAATGCACAACATTGTAGCCTAGTTTGAAATAGAGAAGTATTAGAGAGGAAATTAATGCCTGTCAATAAAGAAATGGTTAAATAATTCATAATTGTTGATGCTTTAAAAATAATATCACATCCATACTATGTACTTTTCAGCAGTCAAAAAGACTGATATATACTTGCATGCTTGTGTGCATGTGTACACACACTCACAAACACACATGTATTCCTCTATTCTCAGAAACATGTGAAATGACACCTCAAACATTAAAACATTCTTAAGGAACAACAACAACAAAAAGAAATTCAAAAAAATCTGCAGAGTATAATCCCGTTTATATGAAAGCAAAACAAAATATTTACATAGGTGCAGATATACATCTAAACCCGTAGCAGGTATTCTGGAAGAATTTACATTTAAAATGGTAATAGTATTTGACTTTACAAAGGGTAATGCTATTAGAGTGAGAAGCGGTGATGAAGATTTTTATTTTTCATTTGTATGCTTCCATATAAATTATTTGAGATCATATTAGTATATTCTTTAGAGAATATTTGTTTAAAGCCCCAGGAATTAACAACCATCTATTAAACTGGTAAAATTAAAATTCTAAGTGTTAATCAATATAGCCAGTATGATTATGACTTTTAAATGGGGGTATCGGAAACTTCTGCTGAGCTCCTTAAATGAATGTGTCTGTGGGCACACAATGTTTAGATCGCTCCACTGCAGGGAAACGAGTGAATCAGTAGGATTGTATGACTGAATTCTGGGGAACTAAGCATGGAATTTTCAGAAGTAGGAAGAATTAATTAGGTGAACTACGTTTAAAACATGAAATTTTACCTAATCTATAAAATGAATGCAACTACATCCTGGTGAGAGATGTAGATGACAAGTCTGTGTCCTCAGAATATAGCAGAGCTTAGCTTTCTAAGGTCACAAAAATGGCATTAAAATATAAAATCCTTTAATAATACAAAATACAGATAATGTAAAGTCCAATGGAATAATTGGTTGAGATGATCGTTTGTAACACCCCTAGTGGGCCTACTATTGTACTTTCCTAGCAATTGACCTTAAATCACCATTTGGGATGAGTTGCTCTTCATATCAGTGAGCAAATCAATCTCAAACTATTACTCCAATATGCCCTGGCTTCTCATCAGGAAAAGGAATGATCCAGCTCTTGGATCCATCACTCTTGTTTTGCAATAACTTTTCAGGCTATGAATATAACATGAAGAAAAGGAGAGCAAGATTTTGACCTAGTCAATGCTAAAAAACAAAAGCTGTAGACTCAGCAAGATGCCAGACCACCAGACTTGGTATAAGTGGAGAGAAATAGATTTAGTGTGTGTTTCGAAGTTCCAGTTTTAATAAGAAGCCCATTGGAATAAAACTCAGAGGCTGTCTCCTTTCACCTCTTATATTTCAGTGTGAGTGTACACCAACTTTTGCAATCTGAGCACTAAATCTGGCTTGCTTTTGATATAAACGTTTTCTGTGTTATTTTGGGTTAATGAGGATTTGGGAGGCAATAGTTTAGCTAATCAATAGCCCTCAGAATATTAGATTGATGGCAGTTTATGACCTTACTCACATTTGTTTTGAGAGCCCAGAATAAATTTGTGAATGGTCTACACTGGAAGGCTTTTGGGTTTTTGTAAAATAAATTTTATGTTGGTTAAATAGAAAAACTACATGATCCAAAGAACACCTTTTTCTCAATTCTCAAGTCACTGGAAGTGGTGTAAATTTGACCACGTGTGGTAACATGAAGTGTGGGCCCTGGCTCAGGCTATCCAAGGTGCCTGGGAATTTGTTAAAAGTACAATTACTTGGGCCCACACCAGACCCACTGCGTCATGCACTTTGCAGGTGGGTCCCACCAGTCTGTCATGTCACCAGCTCTCTGGTGATTTCTTTGTGTGCTCAAGTTTGAGTTGAATGTTGATGGTTCTTCTCTGTAACCTATTAGGTGATGTTTAGACCAGCACCATCCCACAGAAATACGTGAGCTACATATGTAATTGAAAATTATCTACTTGCCTCATTACAAAAAAAGTAAAAAAAAAAAAAAAGCTGAAATTAATTTTAGTAATTTTTTAACACATTCAAAGTATCACTTCAATATGTCATCAACATAAAATATTAATAGATATTTTGCATGCTTTTCTTTTGGTACTGTCTTTGAAAGCCAGTGTGTTTTGCACTTATAGCTCATTTCAGTTCAAACCAGTTTCAAGTTCTTAAAAGCCACATGTGGCTGGTGGCCATTGGATTGGGTAACACAGACTGAGATCTAGGGGAAGTTATAGCCTTTGTCTGAGGGAAACCTAGATCTCAATTACATACTTTATTCTGAAAGACCAATATTGAGTAGAATGAGGAACTATTCCTCAAATCAGCAGAGGCCCAGACCCTCAGCTATCTCTCTAGCAGCCAGCTGAAAGCAGACAGAGCCCTGGAAGCTGACAGCAGAGGAAAGTCTATAGTATCCAGTAACCACATAGGCTCCTTTCTGTTTTGTGGAACTCAGGTACATTTGGTCCGTTGGCAAACAGTGGTGGATTCCAATTATTCCACCCTAGAAGAAAATCTAGGGAATCTCTCCTCAGGCTTGGGAACGAACAGGAGAAAATACTGTTTCCTTCCAGGTAAAGAGATGAGAGAGCACTGGGAGCACCAAGGATTAGTATGAGAGGCCAGACATGGACACCAGGTTCTACTGCACGCTTGAATCACAGTTTTCTTGAGTAATGTAGGAGTGGTAATTGCTCCATGGGGTTGTTGAAATCAAGTATACATGGTAAAGGCTTTTGTGAAATCTGCACTACATTGAGTAGTATCTGGAACCCTTGTAAATATGGCTTTTGTTCAAATCCATTCCAGGCCCCATTCCTTCTACTCCAGTTTTTAACATAATGGCTTGAACCCTTCAACCTGGGCATCTTGGTGAGGGGCTTCCAGTGACCTCTGTATCCTCTTAGGTAGTCTAAGCAATGTTGCCCCCAGGAAGGGGCAATGCAAAGTATTGCATTCTGAGAAACAGCAGTGGGCATCGAGACCCTTGCTGCTATTGACTGAAAAGGGTATTATCTGTCTCTCTCTCTGTCTCTCTGTATGTGTTTCTTTCTGATTTTCATTCATGTAGTCTGTCTTGCGTTTCTTTGTGTGAAAATTGGGAATTTTGAGACTTTTAGCTATCCTATTTCTCCTTTCTTTTCCCTGGACTTTTTTTCTAATCATCATGAGTTGAGTTTGTAGATTTGAAATTAGACTTTTCTCCATCTTTTACAAAAAATCTTGTATTTGTTTCATCCATAACTACAGTTAATTATACTAATTAGCAACATTCCCTTTGCTTAGCTTTATTTACTTTTGGTTTCTATCAGGAATAGACCACCCACATTCATGATATTTTCATTTCTCCAAATTGTGTAATTGGACTTATTCATCACTATAAATAAGGTTCCCCAGGAATCTTTTCATGCAGGGGTACTCGTGTTCTCTCTCTCCACCCACCCTCCGCCTCACACTTTGTATATCATCCTTTATTGATCTTTATACATTAAAGTTTTGTGATAAAGAAGCCCAAAGCAACCCTGCTTTGCAACAAAACAAAACAAAACAAAAAAAACTCCCTCGCTTCTCTTTTTCTTATCTCTTTTTGTGTGTGTGTTTCAAAGAGTGAAAATTCATTATTCTTAGAATTAAAAAATTTTATCAGTATTTGTCTCAATGTTGGTTTATATTTGTTAATTTTTACTTGAGGCCTGGTTATCGCATATCATTTCTAGACTTTTTAATTTCTTAAATATATTCAATTATATTCTCGATTACTGTTTCTGCTCTATTTGTTCATTCTTCATATTCATGAGCAGCTATTGTTTACATATCTGATATTTATTCTCTCTCCTTTAGGTTCTATACTCTTGTGTTAACATTTCACTTCTTTTTTTCCCAAAAGATACAGAAATGTAAAACAAAGAGGAATAAAAGAGCACAAATAGTCCCACTATCCTGAAAATACCACTGTTAATATTTTGAGATATCTTTTTCTAATCTTTTTTAATCTTATATTCTTTATATAAGATTACACTATGCATAAACTTTTGCACTGTTCTTTTCTTAAATATCACATTATAATAATTTCCTACCGTATTAAAATTTTATTGGATTAGGGTTTTAATGGTTAAATAATAGATTATCATAGAGACATTATTCAAATTCTGGTTGTGAGATTTTGTCCAACCTTATATGTGATACATATATTTGTGAATGTTTGCATTTGGGAATATTCTCTTGTTATAGATTCTGAGAAGATGAAAATAAATATCAGTTATTTAATACTATGAATTCCCCATTCTTAATTTATACTTATGTAGTCAAGTAATTTTTGCAGATTTACATGGGTGAAATATTTTCTGAGCACTTTCTTTGTATATTTGAGAATCCTTTTCTTGTTTTCATGTATAAAACATCACTTGGTTGTGTAGAAAAATCTTGGATCACATCCGTTCCCTATTAAAACTCTTTCCATGTGTCTTGGTTGTCTTCTTACATTTAGAGCTCAAGAGAAGTCTGATTTTTGTTCCTTTATAGGTAACTCTTTTTTTGGTTAGTGCCTGGATGTTTTTAGAATTTTTTGTCTATGTTCTTGAAATTCAAAAATTTTCCAAGATATGTTTGGCTGGGATAAACTTTTTAATTATTTTTCCTGGGACTTGGGGATAGTTTTTGATCTACATACTCAGATCATTTTCCAGACAAGTAAGATTTCCAAGGATGTTCAGAGTTGGTGTGGGTTTGGGTCTGGTGTCTTCAAAGGTGTCTTTGAAGTAGCTTCACCCTCCAGTTTCTCAGGCTTGAATCTCAGATTCATCCCTGCTGTTCTTGTCACTTGTCCACAGCTAATCCTTCAGCAATGCTTGTTTCTTCTTTCATCAGCGTGCCCAGAATCCCACCTATTCTTACCCCACCCTAGCTCTGCCCTGGTCTAAGCTCATATCACCAGTTTCTATATTCTTATAATCACTGGTTTCCTGTTCAATTCTACCTACAATCTATTTTCAACACAGAAGCCAAAGTGATACTATTAAAACCTAAGTCAATTTTTGTTACTGCTCTGCTCAGAATCTCCCAGTGGTTCCTTTGTTTCACTTGGAGAAATAGCCAAAGTCCTAACCTGCCTCCCAAGGCCCCTCGTAGACTGGCCCGGTACATGATTGGGAAAGAAAAATTGGGATAATTGAACCTATACTAAGGGGATGAAGCTCTATGACCTTTAGAATAATTACTTGTGTGTTACGTATATGGCATTTGTTTACATGCATGTATGTAGTATATAACTTTTATTACAGCCTTATTAAAGCAATTGTAAAAACTTTTGACCGTGGTAAGAAAAATCTTCCTATTTTCATTTTCATTTTTTTAAAATCATTTTTTTGGCTCTTTCTTTGCCTACTGCACTGCTCTGGCCTTGTGCCAATCTGTTTAATGAGGGTTTTGGCTTTTTATAAGATTTTCAATACTTCTTTTAAATAAGTCCCAGTCTTTGCATATGCATGTGTTCAAGGACTAAATTTTAATTATGATCATCACCAATACTAATTAAAAGAAGTGCTTCTCGTCAATGAACATTGTAAATTTTCTCACAATTGTTCTTTGGGAGAGAGAGTCTCATCTGGCCAGTGATACTGTAGCTTTGCTACGTATTTGCATATTTGCTTTGATGACTGTGCCCTGTGATGCCTAGCTTTGAAAGTATTGAAAAAGGTTTAAAGTTTCTAGCTTTTCATCTGGAGGATGATTTTAGATTGAATTAAAGCAGAAGTTGACAGAATAATGGACTCTTCCATGTGTCCATTGTGATGCTATTAAACATCTTCCCTAACTGCTGTGGCCTGGAGTTTTATGAGGTGATGATTTTATACCTGGTCCTGATTCCTTTGTCAATAGAGCTGTAAGTTTGTGGACATGTGGTGGCTGCTGCATCTTAGGCACTGGATTATTCTGATATTACTTTATGTTTTGGGCCTTACTGGAAATCTTTCTCTCCAGGAAGGGCTTAGTATTCTTTTGGTTTCATCACTGGATATTATGCAGACTATGTCATATTCAAAGTCCCTCAAAGGGACTATTTATTCTGTAATAACATTGATCATCGGGGAAAGTAAGTTTTTCCATGAGTAAATGACACTGAGCACGCAAAGCTCTCTCTGGAGCAAGTCCTACAGCAGCACATTTTTGCTGTGGGGCACCCCCACAGCAGGGGGACTTTACAAAGTACAGGTCTGGGAAAGGAAGGGCAGGAGCACAATGACAGAAAAATACAAAAGGAACAGCTCTAGGAGGCTAGAACCCCTCCTCAGGACACTGGACGTTCCGCCATGTAGAAGAGGAGTGCTGACCTCTGGAGAAGAGAGCCCAGTTTTATTGCTTTCTGGGAATACGTGGGCAGGGTCCTGTCGTAAGCTGTTGCAATACTCACAGCACCAAGGCTCTATTCTTTAGCAAAGTTCTTCCTAGGGAAACTGGATCTTTTTTATTCAGCACCTTCCCCCATTTCCAATCTAAGGAGAGTGTCCTAGGCTAACACATCTAGTTTTTCCTACATTTAGGGAAAAGGTCAGCTCTTTGAGGCCACAACCTCTACCCAGATGACAGGGAGCAACAGACACGTGTCTGGGTGATCATTTCCTGGTTATACCACTCATGCACCTTCTCTTCTCTGGGGTTCCTCGGTGTGAATTATCTGCTGGCAAACTAGAATGCTGTGGATGTCCCCTATGAAGGACGATAGGAGATCGACTTTCCCAGGCCTCCTATTGTCTCCAAACACGAGTGAACACAGAGGGCATAGCAACCCCTAGTCCTGTGTTTGGTACAAAATGGTCTTTAATAAATGTTTGTTGAATGAATTGCTTAATATGGAATTTTAAGTCATAAACTTTTCTATTTATAACCCTGGAAGGTTATTTGGTGTTGGGAAGAAAAAAAATCTGAATTCAATCTAATTTTTCTTTCTGAATCATTGATCTGATTTTTCTGTTTTAATATCTATAAGATTCTTCTATTTTTCTTCAGTTGTAAAACTTTCATCTGATGGGGTCTAGATGTTTAATTTTTCTTTAAAAATAATTTTGCTGCTATCTGGAATGTTCTTCAACTAGCAGATTCAGGTCTCCCACCCCAGAAATTTCTTTTTCCTATTACGTACTTAGTGTTGCTTGTCTTTCTGTTGCTCTGTGTCTTTTTTAAGGAACACAAATTACACGCAATTTCATGTTCATCATACCCATTTCCTATCTCCTCTCAGATCATGTTTAACTCTTTGTCTTTCTTATGTATGAACATGGGGCAGTTTCTCCAGCTTTTATCTGCTGATTCAGTTTTCTACAGTGTTGGTTCTGTTCATTAAACCCTAATTCTAAAGTTGGTTATATTTTTATATTCAAACTTTTGCTTCTATTAAGTACAAACTATTCTTTATTTACTCTGATCCTCCTTTAATTTGTGTTTGCCTCTTGGCCATATTTCTTTTAGTACCTGTCCGTAGCCTTGCAATCTCATATTTCATATATTTTTTTAAAGAAAATATGTTTTCTGTTGGAATTATAAAGCAGACACTTCTGAAATATCTTTCTGCTATGAATCACCTTTCCTCCTTTCTCTTGTGCTATGATCTCCTTCTCTTTTTTTCTTTTGTTTTAAAATATTTTATTAGAACTTTCTTTTTCTGTTTATTCATCTTAAATCATGTAAGTTGTATCCAGGTCTGATACTTGACCTATAAACAGCGCAGCTCAATTCTTGTGTAATCCCTTACTACATGTCTTTAGTGACCTAATCTCCGACTTTAAAAACGTATTTTAAAGGGGAAGAAACTCAGTCTAGTCCAGAAGACTGTAAACATATACTGAGCTCTGCAATGTCTTCAGGGTTTAAGCTACTTGTTGTACTTTCCTTGTGATTAGTGGCTTAAGTAAAGTATAATCTTTGTATCATCAAATTGTAAAAAATATTTCAATTCTTTTATTAAATACCTGGTTATACCAATTAGGCCAAAAGGAGCTATGTAAGTTTAGGCTGTATAAAAAAGGATTTATTTTGAAGAAATTACACTGAGATTATTCAGGGTCACTATTCAGTATGAATATTAACACAAAGGAATAATATTTATGATAAATAATTAGAAAACCACAGCACAGCTTCCCAGAACTCAGAATACCAACAGTTCAAGAAGGTGTAGTCTTGGATTAAACTATAAAAGATTTCAGTACCATTATTCTTTTTCATTTATCAAAAAAGGATGTCTGGGAATGTTATAATTTTATAAGATAATGAAGGATTTGCATGGAATTTATATCTATGTGTGTATCTATATCTGTATCTTTGTATCTAAATTTATATCTATACTTAAAGAGAGGCTGACATAGTATCAGTCTGAAGTTTTATTACTTCTAAACTCACCATTTTCTATAACTTCCTCTTAGAATAGTGTTACCAGTTAAATTTGAATTTCAGGTAAACAATGGATAATTTTTTTAGTATGAATATACTCCAAATATCACCTGGTTTATAGTTATAGTAAAAATAAATGGTTTATCTGAAATTTAAGTTTAACTGTATAGTCTATGTTTTTATTTGCCAAATATTCATAGTCCCCTCAAGCATTCACGTTGTCTTTCTAGCCCTGAAATAGAACCCAAAGCTCTGCTGGTTTCTTAGACCTGCCACAGTGGTCCTGGGTTCTTGCCCTCTTGCTTTGTACTTAAAATTGGCAAATCCCCAGGGATGATGTGACTGCAGATTTTATTTCCTGTTACTTTGCTGAGGAAATATGTGAATGCTGAGGAATATGTTCATGAGAGAAATTTGGCCTTGAATTTCCATTTGTCGTGCCCTCATCAGATTTTGCAAGAAGCTATTCTGGCCTCGTAGCAAATTAAAAATTGGAATTATTCCATCATTTTTTTGTTTCTGTAAATGTTTGACTTTATTTCTTACTTGAAAGTTTGGATGAATTCACTAATGATGCTCTTTTGGCATAGGCTTTTTATTTGAGAGGTTTTAAATTATCTATGTAATTTTAATACATGTAGGAAATATTTTATTGTTTTTTAAATAGTAGTTTTGGTTATTTGTGTTTTCCTTTAAAAAGTGTCTATTTCATTTAAATTGATCAGCCATGAGTTGTTCATAAGTATTTTCATGGCAATGTAATATATAAAGTAGGATCTGTAGTGGTGGTGTCTTTATTTTTTTTTAATTTCCAGTGCTGGTAATTTTTACCTTTTATTTTTATTTTTCATCACTCTTGCTAAGAGATTATAAATTTTGTTAGCGTTTTGAAGAAAAAAAACATTTAGCTTTGCTGCTTTTCTTGACTCTGCATTTATGTTATGTATCATTAAAATTTAATCTTTATTATTTTTCCTCCTCCTTGTTTTGGTTTGTTCCTTTTCATTGTTATTCAGTCTTTTCTATACATGTATTTAAAGGTTAGCTGCATGTCACAATATGGCTAATTACCATTATTATTTAGTTTTAAATATTTTTACATTTCCATTTAGGTTTTTTTCTTTGACAAAAAACTATTTTTTAATGTGCACTGGTATATTTCTGAATATTTAGGGTGTTTTAAGTTATCTTTTTAATATTCTTTTCTGGTTTAGTTTTGCTGTGATTCAAGAACATATTCTGTATTATGGCAATCCTTTGAAATTTTGCTCATTTGCTTTATGTTCCTAGATAAATCATTTTTGGTTAATGCCTTATGATATCTAAAATGTATATTCCATAGTTATTGGACACAGGGCTTTCTACATGGTACTTAGACAAGTTTGTTGATTATATATTTTCAAATCATCTACTTCCTTACTAATAATTTTGTTTGCTTGTTCTGTCAATTACCATGAAAGATGTATAAAAAATGCTTGTGGATTAATAAAATTTGCTTCTTGTATTTCAAATCTACATTCTTACATGCATAAAATTTATAATTTGCATATTTTTGTTAGAATTGTTCCATTTGTCATTATGAAATATGCCTCTTTATCACCCAAATGGTTTCTGGCCAAAGTCTATGTTGCGTGATATTAACAGAGCTCATTGCTCTGCTTTGTGTATACAAATATGGTTCTTTTCCTTAAGAATTTCAGAATGGAATAGAGAGTAATCATATTTCAATGATGTCTGTGCAGGGTGTATAGTGTGGGTACAAAGACAAGAGTGGGTAAGTGGACCTGGTGACCGAGTGGGTCAGGAAGGGCCAATAGAGTTTGCTCAGCTTGGGCGGAGGCTGGGCGGATGAGCAGGCAGATTCAGGTGGACAAAGTGAAGCAGAATAGGCCACAGGAGCAGCGCTTTGCATGCATAGTGGGCATAGAGACTTCTGAGGAGGTGGGAATCCCAGGTAGCGTGCTGGGCAGTGGAAGTCCCTTCATCTTGGTTCAGCTACATACATACCTAAAAAGAGGTTATAAGATAATGGCATCTCTTTAGTATCATTTTCCCCAGAATATGGGGAGTGTACTTGAAGCTATCTGGAAGCTCAACTTCCCAATTGCCCTTTTCTCTCACACTGCTGATCTCACTGTGTGATATAGTCAAACATGGGCAAAAAACTAAAAAAGGCATATGAAAAATAAATTAAACTCTCATTAATTAAATATTTGGACTGTCAAAGAGAAAATATTATTTTGTGAAATTCTCTTTCAACTGCATCATTCCTAAGGAAGTTTGAAATGAAGTATAGTTACTCTCAGGGGCTTTGAGCATAAATACAGAAAACTCTGCAATAGGTAGCCACTTACCCTTCCTTAGCTCAGTTTAGAAGAAGCAACTGCATGTGTAGAGATTTGATCAAAATAGAGATATGACAGTATTGAACTTCCTTTATTCTATAAATTTGTGTGACCAAAAACAGGACTTAAAATTTAGTAACTATGCAGGAGAAATGAGAGAAAACACCTCCTAACAAGAATAACAGTATACCTAAGCCAAGGCTGGTATAACAAACACCCATTTTTAAAAACATTACCTGGTGAATTATGTTTTAGGACCACACAAAACTATGTAAAGAAAGATACCTAGAAATATATGGCACCAACTTTAGTTTTTTCTTTTTCAGGCTTGGCTGAACTATGGTTAAGGAATTAGATATAATAATTTTTGGTGAATCACTACATTGCCTTTAGCATCCTCATGTGAAATCATTCCCAGAATAATAAGGGAAGAGTTCCACCAATCTCTAATTAATTTTTGGCTTATCTTCTCTGGCTATGAGTGAAACACTTGTGAAAACAAAGAGCCATTGCATCTTCCACAATATATTTATAATTAATTATCGAAAGGCACAAAATTTACTGTGCACATGCTATGTGCCAGGTCTTATTCTAGGCCTTGGCGATACATGAATGAATGACCGTTGCCACCACAACAAAATCCTTCCCTTGTGCAGCTTCATTTTAGTGCTATGGAGAGTTGGGTTAAAAATCTCTATGAAGGGAAGCTATCCTAAAACTATCCAAAAATTCAAATTCTATATAGTAACTATTAAAGTTCCAAAACAAATGTATTATTTAATATACACTATTCATTTTGGTATTGAATAGTTTACTCAGTAAGTGAATTAGATTATTGTTTATGTAGAAACATAACCTATGAATTTGGCAATCATGTGCGTGTGTGTGTGTGTGTGTGTGTGTGTGTGTGTGTCTGTGTGTGTGTATGTGTGTGTGTCTGAATAGGATCTCCAAAATAAAGCTGGTTTCACAACTGCTAAGAGAGAGGAAAGATATCTCTTCTTCTAATGAACTGTGTTTATTTTTTGACTGAAGAATTTTTGGCCTTTTGATTGGGTTCATACTGGTAGAGTTGGTTTTATGATCCTATGATAATATTTTTTCCCTTTGTTCTAGTTAAAGGATTGTCAGGTTCTCATTACACTCAGAGATTCTAATTTCTGGATTGAGTCTGTTTCATCTTGGCCAATCAACCAGTACAAATCATGTCACAAATAACTGTTGGTTAATATATTACTTCCCACAAAATATGGAATGGAGTTCTTGGCATCTATACCTTTGTCTTAATTTTATGCCAGTTTTGTATAGTTTGGATTGTAGAGGGCTGGTGTGTGTGTGTGTGTGTGTGTGTGTGTGTGTGTGTGTGTGTGTGTGTGTGTGTTTGAGCAAGGAGCAGGGTGAGAGAAGATTTTAAAAGAAGAGAAAGGATGCTGCATTCCAGGTGGATGATTGACAATTCACTTGGTACAATGCAAATCAGTTTAAACAAGAGCACGTAGAGGATATTTTAATAAAGTATTTGGAAGGCTATCAAAATTCAATTGCCCCTGCTAAAAATCCATATGGCTTTTTCCCTATGTATTTTCATTTTGAGGGGTAAGATGCTGTGCATACATTTAATATATTATTAGTAGATAGTAATAGTGTTACTTCTGGGTTTTCAAAATTCTGATTCAATACAGTGAAAGCCATATCACCTTTCTTTTGTATCTTGTGTAGTGTATTGAAAACATGTCATGCATGACTCCTTTTGACCTCTTTAGAAAGAATTAGTTATATTCAAGGTGCTGCTTTGACTTGTATTGCCAACAGACTATAGTTTGTTAGCAAAAATTATTGGGTGTTAAGGAAGGATATAAAGAATGAATAGGAGAGGAGAAGGTCCAGTAGGCATTTGCTGCATCTGCTATCTTCCCTTGGGACCAAGTGATAGCAGAAATGATAAATACTGGACCACTTTCCAGGAGTTCCAAATTGCATGGCACCATACTCCAGGGGAACTTTAACTATCTAGACATCTGTTGGGTTACAAATACAGCTATCCAGTGCTTCCTAAATTATGTTGAGGACAGTTTTATGATGCAGCAAGTGAGAATCTAACCAGAGTTGAAGTCATTCTGACTTCACTGGAGAAAACCAAGGAGGACTTGGGCACAGAGAGAGTTGAGTGGATAGGACTTGGAGCAGATCTGGTTCAACAGGTCAGGGGAAGGCTGGCACAGGGCTGGAACAAAGATGTATTTCAAGCAAATGAATTCACAGAAAAAAGCATTTTTGACTTATTTCTAAACAAAAATTGGGAAATATTGATTAGTGACAGTAATGGTCAGTCAATATATTTATCTTTGATTCCTGTCTTATTTTAATAAAAATGTTTCTTCAGGATTAAAATTATTGTTATTTGAATGCTTTGCTCACTCATTTAATGAATTATTTTATCTATTCTTTCCACTTCTTTATTTGCTACTCATAAGTTTTGCATCTTTTGATAAGCAAAATTGTAAGTAGTATTACACTAGAAATTAAAGTTGGATTATTATTATAATTTATCCAACATCAGTGCTCTTTCATGTGTATTTTGAGTAAATGTGAAAAAATTATCTACAAGAAGCAATCACCCTTTTCAAAATATGTTCTTTTGCATCTTTTGTTATCAGTGCTTGTAAAATTTGTATTTGTTATTTAAATTTATCATATTAGCTGTCAACGTATTGCTTAATGAAGCAAGTATTTTTGTTCAGATAAAATGAATGTCTACCTTTTGATTAGCCATTATTTTAAAATGTGCTGATAAAAACAAGTTGGTTACTTTTCAATTGGCTAATGTACATGTTATCCAACTCAGAGGAAAATTAAACTATGTATATGTGTTTAAAAATGTGATTATGACCCATATTTTAATTCATCTAAAAGTCAACTGGTGGGCATTTTTAGATTGTTAATATAATTGAAGTTCAAATCCCTTAAGAAAAGGTATGGACATCATAAATGTGAGGCCCTAAAATCTTGTTTTTTAGCATTGAAAATTCTTTAGGATGGGACACCTTTTGGTTGTTATACATTTGCCTATAAATAACATTTATGAAGTCTTCTTTCACCTGAATATGCGCTTACACTTCAGCACTTGTATTGGGCTGGCCCTCTGCATAGGGCATAATCTTTACGGGGCTGATGGCTGTTAGCCTTACCACATTCAAAGGCTGGTAATTTTACTCCCAATCTAATGATATGTTTTTATTTGTCCTTGGAAAATGTAAAAGTACATTATAATCAAAATAATTTATATATTTTTTAATATTAAGTCAATCGATACGTTGAAATGCCAACAGACACTTATAAGAACAATAACTATGACTAAGTAGATAGACATACCCTTCTCAGTTTGTGTGATGTCCTCAGATGGAACTGCTTCTGTATAATTAAAGCCATGAAGGTTACGTGTGGGGATCCCAGAAATGAATCTGTCAGCAAAGTGAGGGATATCAGGAGCGCCCGTGGAGAAACTGAAAATAGAGGAGAACATTAGAGCAAAGAGAAGGATGCAATAAGAGTTCTTGAAGGGATGTGCAGGGATATGCCAGGCACCTGATTTTGGAGTTCAAGAAAGCAAACTGCTGTTGGAATGAATCTGGGACCACTGTCCAACTCTGAAATCCTTTGCCATTTCCACTGCCCCTGGTTGGTTCTTTTTGTTTGTTTATTTTAAGATAGGGTCTTGCTCTGTCACCCAGGCTGTAGTGCTGTGGCATGATCAGAGCTCCCTGCAGCCTCAAACTCCTGGGTTCAAGCAATCCTCCTACCTCAGCCTCCCAACATATAGTAGCTAGGACTACAGGTGTGCGCCACTATGCCCTGCTAATTTTTTAATTTTTTTGTAGAGACAAGGTCTGACTATGTTCCCCACGCTAGTTTTGAACTCCTGGCCTCAAGTGATCCTCTTACCTTGGCCTCCCAAAGTGCTAGGATTACAGGTGTGAGCCACTGTGCTGGGCTTGCATCGGGTTCTTACAGTGGTCCAGCTGGGGATGGGCACACGTGATCATTCTGAAATTGCGTGGTTGTGCGCTGAGTTGAGTTAGGGTTTGGCAATTGGACGGGGCAGAGGGGAGAGCTTGGGACATGAGAACTGTCAAACAGGAGAGGTATGGCAAGACCATGGTCGGGGAAGGAGGGCTAGTGAAATATGCAACAGCTGAAACCCAGTTTGGGACGAAGCATCTTTAGGGAGGAAACGCTGAGTATACCAAAGCAGGAAAGAACAAACACCGCCATCGCAGGAGTCAGAAAACATTCTCAGCTTTATAGATCGGTTACTAGCTTGCTGGGTGACCTTAAATCAAATAATGAAATCTTTCTTGGCCTGTGTTGTTGTTTTCAAGATAAAGAGTGTTTCCCTTTTGTATTGCTGTGTAACAAATTGCTACAAACTTACTGACTTAAAATGACACAGACTTAGAGTCTCACAGTTCCTGTATATTAGAAATCTAGGCAGGTCATGGCTAGATTCTCTGTTTAGAAATGCTGAGCTGAATCAAGGTGTCTTGGGGGCTGAAGTGCTCAGCCAGTGCTTAGGGTGTTCAGGGTCCTTTTCCAAGTCACTTGTTATCAGCGGAACTTAATATCTTCTTGCACCTGTTGGACTGAAGTTCCCATGTCCCTTCTAGCTGCTGGCTGGGGAGCGCTGTCAGCTCCTAGAAGCTTCCTGCAGTTCTCAACATGTGGCCCCACAGGTACTTCACAACACGTTTGATTTCCTCCAGGCCAGCCAGAGTGTCTCTCTGACTGTTCTGCAGCCAGCAGGAAAAAAGCCTCTGCTTAGGTTAGGTGTTTAGGTCAGGACTACCCAGATAACCTCCCTATTTTAAGGTGGGCTGATTTGGGAACTTAATTATATCTGTGGCCCCCTGCACAGCACCACCTAGATTAGTGTTTAATTGAGTAACTGAGGCAAGGTGCGTGGAAACCTGTAGCCAGAATATTGGAAGGGGGCATCTTAAAATTTTGCCCCTCCCCAAGGGGTTTTTCTTCTAAAATACACTGATTCTAAATTCTGTGAGTTTGCTAGTCAGGCACATAATGGTGGCTTTTGTGAAGAGCATTGTGACTTTGGACCCAAGGGTCCATCTCTGTGAAGTTTTAGGCCCCTGCAGTGCAAGCAGGTTCTTCAGACAGACAGCAGTATAACCCAAATATGCAGTGGATAATATAAAGCTAGATAAATAACTGAAATGTGCTAAATTTTATGTTAAATTTCAGGGAGAATGGCACTGAATTTGCCCAAGGTATTGGGGTGCTTTTTCTGTTAATCTCCTTCCTATATTCTTCTAAGTTAACTCTTACTCTTTTTTTTTTGTATGTAATGAAATTATGGGTTTAAGTAGAGCAGAAGTGGAAGCGATGGTTTATTCCTAAATTGGCATCTATGTTCTTTAAGTCATACTGTTTAATTTACTGTTATTTCCAGGCTCCTATTTCCTTTCTCACCTATCAACATCTAATTTATATTGCCCTCGATATCACAAGAGATCTTGGTTTCAGAATTCCTGGATTCTGGTCCTACTTTTTCTAACTGTGACATATATGAAAGTTGTCTCATGATTGAAGCTCACTTTCGTATTTGTTTATGAACAGGGATAATAGTACCTACTTCACAAGGTTATTGTGGAGGTATGAGACAATAAACATAAATATTATTTTCTAACTATGAAGCACTCTGCAGATATAAGGTATGAATAGTTGCAATAGTCCTTCAGTAATGAAATTTTATCCAATAAATTTTTATGAATGAGACACATCAGTGACTTAAACGTAATTTAAATTCATCCCACATCTATAGAAACACTCTTTGCTTCCAAAATCTTCCAAGAACACAACTTTGATTATGTTATTTCTTTGTTTAGAAATCTTCAATGCCCACTCATTAAAGTCTAAACTAAACATTGAAATCCTCCTGTTCCCTGGCTCTGAGTTATTTCCATGACTTTGTTTCCTATTTCTCCTAACCTCTCAAACTCCACCTGGTGTCTTGCTCCAGTGTCTCCACCTGTAATGATTTTACCTATAATCCAAGGCACACCTCTGATATCATCTCCTCTGGGAAGAATTCCTAGGTTTTTGACAGTTAATCTCTCACTCACCTCTGCTTTTCTTGTAGCAGAGTATAAACCTAAGCGTTTATTCTATTTTGCCTGGGAGGAAGGCTATGGGTGTCCAGGTCTCATCTCACTTACAAGAATGTAGGTGACTTGAGGATGGGAATCCCATCTTGATCATCTGTTTCTTCATGAGCCTCGTGCTCGCTTCCTATAAGATACTCAAGGAACTTCTAATAGATATATTTGAATGACTATAAGAAAGTCCACAAAATCTGGTTCAATCAATGCTTTCAACTGAGGTCAAATTTATTTCTCAATCTCATACAGAGAAAGTTCATTGATTTTATTGTGTAATGAAACAACTGGTCATTGAAGCTGGATGGTGTGTCAGAGACGCACATTTTGAAGTAAAACATAAGAAGTCTGAATCTTGTCACATGACATATTCTTGATAGCCCAGAAATAACAGAAATATACAACAAAAAGTGTACAAATTAAAGTAATCAAAGAAGAGACGACTCTTGTTATTTTTGCTTAGATCAGGGAATGGTTGCTTTTGAAGCGAAATATTCTGTTTCTAGGAATGCATGTGGGGAGGGTGCAGTAATAAATTTTCTGCAGGTAATGATGACATTTTTTGCAAACTCAGTGTATGTGCAGACATTGAAACCCAGAGGAGTTAAGTACACATGAAACCCTCACCAGTTTAAGAGTTAAAGTGAAAAACGGCACAAGGAGAAAAGTCCTCTTAGCAGAGAGTACAATCTAGGACAGATATTGACCATTGGCGTTAGATATTTCTAACTAAATGGTCAATTGCTTTCTTTTTTTCTCAACAGCATATAAATGTGACAAAAGGAAGACTGATTTCATTTCCCATATTGCTTGCTAATGATTCTGACTTATTTATTTGAATTGGCGTTCTTTCTTTCTTCATTTTTCTCAATTTGGTGTGGGCTTCCTTTCTCCTTTTTGTGGCTATGGATTCATTTATATTCTGATGAACATAATATTTAAAACAGTTGCTAGTAACAGAGTCTCAAAAGCTCTTCTGAAGGTTGAGAATATGGCAAGCTAAGGGGTAGCTCTGAGGTTCTCTACTGCAAACTGTCACGTAGTCACACAGGAAAAGTCCGAGTTTGAGGGGAAAATGGCTGCATCAGTTTGCTGTAGTGAGAGACCTTCTGCTTTGAATGAACAATAAAGAGAAAGCAGCAGTCAGCTTTCCAGCATTTCCAGGGAAGCTAGGAAGGGGAGAGGGAGAAATAGAGAGATGGAAGGAGGGAGAGAGTGACAGAGAGGTCTTAAAAATGCGTGTATGGGTGAATACATGCATGGATAGAAGAATGTATGAGTGAATGGATGGAAAAGTTGTTGAATGAATGATAGGTAAGAGCTTACAAAAACCAATGACTAAAATGGTTTGAGGACATGGGCTCATAGGCAAAAAGTGGTTCAAGTTTTAATTGCCTTAAAACTCTGAAGCTAACAAAAAGTTAACCGAGAGTTAGAGTATCAGAGTTATTAATTGTTAGTAGATGGTAGCTGTAATAGTATTTACCTAAAAATTAAATCCAATATTTCTTCATGTCATGCTTCAGCTTTTTTCAGTTTAGGCCATTCATTTTTATTCACTTAATCATCAATATATATCGAGCACCGACTCTGTGCTGGCTGTGTGATAACTGTGGCCAATGCAATGTGAGCATGTTAGAATTGTGTGGCCCACAATGTACTGCTTAATGATTGTTGTATCATCAGCATAAACTCTTCTCCCCTGGGAATCACATATTTAGGAAGAAGCCAGAGTATATTGATTTGTGAGCTTTATCCCAACTTTCAGGCATCAATGCCTTATCATCTGTGCAAATTGATGTTTTTTTGCTACCTGTAGCTGTTTCCTAAATCATACACATGGCAGGTGATGAATTGCATTTAGCTACCTGGGGACGTTGCCTTGCGGTGTGATAATTTCTCCCCTGATACATCACCTAACCCCTTTACGATATGAAGTCTCCCTGCTGTTGGCGTTGTAAGTCATGTCTCATTTTGTACAGGATCTTCACATTTTTTAGGAACAGCCAAATATATTTTTACTTACTACCTCCAGAAAATGAGGATCTGTAACTGAGCCCCTGAAGGAGATGTGTTAACGAATAAGAATGGTCAAGAGTGCCCTTGTAAGTAAAAGTAAACATCACCTCTAAAATCTGCAGTTTAGGTACCAAGTAATTCCAACCATGTCTCCGCGGCTTTCATTCCCTAATTCATCATTTTCAATGAGAAAGTATGAAGCAGGTCAGAGACTCAGTCATTTATCAGCACTTTTCACTTATGGGTGCATGTGAATGAGATGTGTCCATGCTATGCTCGTTCTTCTTGTGGCCTTTCCCTGGAATATTTTCAGATACATTTTGTGAGGCACAGTCTAATCTAACTTCACCCCAGGCTCCTGGACGGCCCAGCGGATTCTAGGGTAGAAAGTACATGGCTCTCTGGGTATTAGCTTATTGCTTTCTTTATTCTCCCTGGACTCATTTCTTCCTACCTGAGAAGGGTATAAACAATCTAAACCTTACACTTTTTGCTTTCTTTTTGTATATTTCAGTTGAATGTGTTTGCTTTTAATTTTCTCCTCATCACATCTTGTCATTCAGTAGATACTCATTAAGCAACTACAAGACGCCAAACACGGTACTGCATGGTAGGGATTCCGTGCCAAGCAAGTAAACGGGGTGTCTGACCTCATGGAGAATTCTGTCCACAGGGGAATTATCTCACATACAGTTATAAGGCTGGACCTGTCATCCTGTGGGGAAAAATTTTTTATTTACACTTTTGGGCACCATCAACTTTACTCTGAACAGTATCCCATCAAGGTTTGTGGACAACTTTCTAAATGCCTTCATTTTAATGCACTTATATGTCATTTCCTGTATTCTTAAACCTGTTCTGTCCTCAGCTGCTGAGGACCCAGCTGTTCACCTGCTCCAGCAGCACGGCGGCATGTGAGCTGTGGGGGCACTGGGTCTCTGTGCCGGGGCTCTGGGCCTTCCTTAGTGCTCCAGCTGTGGCCTCAAGGAGGCAGTGGAGGCTCTGAGGGAATTCCCTCTCTCACTCCCTTCAGAGTAACCCAACTATTAGCTATTTGTATATTCCTGTTACACATAAGCAGTTTCTGAACAACAAAAAAATTCCACTGCAAAAAAAAAAAAAAAGCCAGACGGAAAAATCAAGGTTTTGGAAATGACTTACCTGGGGCAACACCCTCACTTGGCAAACGTTGAAAGGAGATGTGGGCCCAAAGACCTGAGGGGGCTGAATGGTGGCCAAGCTGGGCCGCAGACCTGCCTCTGTGCCCTGCTGTCTCCGTGGGCCACACAGAGTCCCGCCTTAGCCCAGAGACTTTCGACGAGCGGCTTCTGTTTTATGTGACATTGTGTGAGTCAAAACAGGATCCCTAGGTGGTCCCTGATAACTCTGAACGATGCACACTAAAGTTGGACCACCACGGGCATTGTGGACAGAGATCAGATTTGGAGACAGAGAAAGGTTTTTCTGTGACCTGGTTCCCACCACACTAAACGGTGTCATCTCTCATCCACTTCTCATTTTTAACAGGCTTCTTGGGAGGCTCCGGTGCCAGAGAGACTCCTCTGATCTGTCGCATCCACCTCCGGACACCTGCACGGTTTCTAGCTTCAGGGGGCCTTGTCTGTAAAGTCTTCTGGAGCCACCAGGCAGCTCTGAGCACTAGGCCTCTGTGCTTCCCTCAGGCCTGTGTTTCTTCCACAGCACGAACATGCGACATTTGTCTTCCTCTACTAGAACATGAGCTCCTTGCAGGCAGAGACCATTCTTATCTTTGTCTCTCAGAGCAAACTAAAGTGCTTGGCCCATGATAAGCTCTCAATATATGTATTTATTAAGTGACTAAGTTCTGTCTTTTCCCAAAATTATCTGTATTATAGTGATCAAGTTACTTAACTATTAATACTTCGCTTCTGCTTTCTTATCTTAAAAATGGATGTTTTCTTTAAAGCTTGTTACAATGATCAAAGGAGAAAATATGTGAAAATACTTTGTAAATGAATATATATATGTGTCTTTTTCCTTCTTAAAGTTTATTTCTATACAATAACACATTCAAAGAAGAAAAAGAAAAGAGTAAACCACCAATCTGTCAACCACAAAAAGAAAGAAAAGAAAAAATATTCATGGCAGCAATCCCTCAAATATTTCTCTTCCTTCTATGCAATCAACCACTTGTGTTTGCTCCTTCCTCTCTCACTGGTCTCTTCAACTTCTGTGTGGATTATACACCTTCCCCCAGCAACTCCGTGCTGTATGCAGCAGAGGACATCAACCTGGCCTGTCCGTGTCTTTGGTATTGCCTCTGCATTTGTTGTGCCGATTCTTCACACCAGGCAGCAGAAATAGCCATTTCATGGTGGGCAGGAAAGGAAGGGTATGTGAGGTGATGTTAATTCTGATTTATGTATGTATAGACTCATATATACCCATGTGCCTCACACAAATGCAAGCGGGAAACATTTGCTGTGTTTGTTATTACTTCTTTCCTACTGTTCTCTGTTTGAGCCTTGCCAGATCTATGGCCTTAAAATGGTAAAGTATTTTTGTATCCGTGGGATGATTCATACTGAAATGTGAGGACTGGGGCATGCAGGAAGCACATGCAGCAATCAGGGAAGTTCACCTTTTAATTAAGAACTTCTGTGCATGCATGTGTGTGTATGTATGTGTGTGTGTGTGAGAGAGAGAGAGAGAGAACTTTTGTTTTGAACAGTACACTCACATGTTTAAAAACCAAAATGCTATAGCAAGGCATAATCTCTTTTCCCCATTCATGCATATAAGACATCATGGTATATACAATATTTTACCTCTTGCTTTGTTCATTTTCTTTATCAGAACATAAAGACTTCATTCTTTTTAAAACTCCACAGTATTCCTTTGTGTCCCCTATTTCAGTCTGTTTAGTTAGTTCCCTACTGATGGATGCGGTGCGTCCAGTGTTTTGCTGCTGTGCACTCTGCTGTCTGTCATGCATAACAAGCACGCTCAGTGTAGGAAAGTGCGTGCCTGTTTTCTAGCTGGAAACTTTGGACAAGAAATACTTGATAATTTTCTCTTCTCTCTCCGTCCTATTTCTCTTCTTTCTTTATTTGTCTTGTTCACCAAACTTCAATGATACAATTAAATCACAGCCTAAAATGCCCTAAATATTTATACTTCTTGAGAGCATTTAACATAATCCTCATTGCCATTCTTCTTGAATTCTCTCTCTTTAATTCTCATTCTCTCTCTCTCTCTCTTTCCCTTGCTCTCTGTTATATTCTTTGATTGAGCTGATCCTTTTACCTGTACCCAGGCTAATGGAAATTAGAGGATTCTTATTCCACCGGACATGCTTCGGATCATTATCATTGGTTTCTGCCTTTATTCTCCTAAACTCATCAGCAATATAAAAATTTAATCATAAAGTATTGCATCAATTTTTCTGCAGTATGTGGACCATCAACTACCCATAAAAAAGAGACTGCACTCTCTCGATAGTTTTAGTGAATTATCTTTCAGTTCATTTATTAAACTTTTGCCACATGCAAAGCACTATGTTGGGTACCCAGTGGGGAAAGGGTGCAAAGACAAAAGTCAATAAGGAACCATCTTTTGCCATCTGGAAGCTCATCTTCAGAATGGCAGATTCCACTTCCCTATGTTAAATATCAGAAATAATTTTCTCAAACTTTTCTATTAAACAACTAGATGCAATTAATGCTTGCATATATATGGAAATATTGGACAATGAGCTGTTTTACTGAAGCTAACTTTCCTCATTGTTGCAGTTTACCCTTAAAGCGTTAAACCTTTTACAAGTGCTCAACTATTTTGGATGGAAATTTTCCTCAAATATATTACAAATGTTTCTACCTTAAAAAAAGGACATATTATCATATGACCTTTCCTTTCCTCACTAAAAAGTGAGAAGGGTTGTGCAGGATGTTCTCTAAGGCCCTTTTGATTTCAACTTTTTACAATTATGTGACGATTATGCCATCCATCATCACAGTGTGGCTGAGACAGAGCCAGGCTCTCTGGGCCCATTGAGGGCTCAGTATGATTTGCTCCTATAATAAATGTCGAGATAACTATGCTTTTAAAAAATTACTAACATAAAGACAATTCAGGGAACATTTGGGAAGTATTAAAGTAAAAGAATGTCATAACATCCCACCACCCTCACCTTTTCTTGGTTTGACTTTCCTTTCTGTGTTTTAGACCTTCCTCCAGGATCTCTCTCCTTCTCTCTCATGTACATTCTTTAGAATTTCCTTTAGTGAAATCTTCACAATTTTCTTTTCCCTTTGCCCCAAAGATGCCCTTATTTGCCATCACTCTGTGAAGATTATGATTGTCCTTAGTTGATTATTAACTTCTTTTGGCATTTCCATAATATTTTACTTTTTTCTGGTTTCTAGGGTTAGTCTTGGAAAGTCTGTTGTTTGGTTCAGTTGTCCTTTCTCTGTAGGTAGTTCTTTTAATGTTTTCTCTTTGTGTTTTTGAGACATAAATATGGTACATACCTTCATTTATTTAGCTCCTATTTAATTTTACTCAGTGTTTTGTAGTTTTCAGTATATAGATCTTTGGTCAGATTTATTCTCAGTATTATATTTTGATGCTACTGTAAATGGTATTAATTCTTAAATATCAATTTCTAAATCCTTATTGTTAGTGCATAGAAACTAAATTGATTTTCTATATTGATCTTGTATCCTGCAACCTTGATGAACACATTTATTTTATTAGTTCTGGTAACTTTTTTGTGGAATTAATATCATTTCTTTCTTGAATGCTTGGAGGAATTCACAAACTTGGAGTGTTTTTTCTGTGCAAGTTTTTAACAATAAATTCACTCTTTTTATTAGAGATAGAACAGTTCATATCTTTTTCTGTTTGTGTGAGTTTTAGAAGTTTGTGCCATTCAAGTATTTAGTGTATTTTATCTATATTGTCAATTTTATTTTTATAAAGTTGTTTATAGTGTTCTCTTACTGTTCTTTAAAAACTACAGAATATATAGTAACACCACATCTGTCTTAAAAATTTCTGTTCTCTGTTTTCTTTCTGTTAAGTGTAGTCTGTAGTTTTATTAATTTTATTGCTTTATTAAAGAGCCAATTTTTCATTTCATTTATTTTCTCTGTTTTTAATTTTATGGATTATTAATTTTACCTTTATAATGTCCATCATTCTTTATCATTTTTATTTTTACTCTGGATATAGAATTCTATGATTATTTTCACTTTCAACACACTAAAGTCATTGCTTTACTATTTTCTCTCATTGTTTCTGAGGTGATATCTGATGTTATCATTTTTTTCTTCTATAACATATATTTTTCATTTGGTGACTTTTAGGGGATTCTTTTTATCATTGTTTTAAAGCAATTTTATTTTAATTGGGTTTTATTCGAATGTATTGTGTTTGGAATTCCTTAGGTTCCTTGAATCTGAAAGTTTATAGTTTTCATCAAATTTGGAAAATTTTCAACCAATATTTCTTTATATATTTTTTCTGTCAACCTTTCTATCTTCTCTCCTTCAGAAACTCCAATTAAACATATATTAAGGTCTTTAAATTATCTCTTTCCTCACTGATGCTTTGTTTATTTTTTCTTCAGTCTCTGTTCTCTCTGCTCCACTGTACATAGTTTTTATTACTATGTTTACAAGTTCGTTAATCTTGTATTCTGCAACCTAAACTGCAATTAATTCCATTCAGTGTATTTTTCATATCAGATGTTATAGTTTTCATCTCTAGAAATTTGATCTGTTTTGTTAAAAATATCTCTCCCCTGTCTCTACTTATCCTGTTCAGCCAACCCTCCAGCTTCTTGAACCCATGGAATATAGTTGTAATAACTTTTTAATGTGCCACTTCTCAGTTGATTTTATTTTATTGATTTTTCATTATCAGTCATGTTTTTCTGCTTCTATGCATGCCTGGTAATTTTTAATTTGTATGCCAGTCCTGCATTTTACCTTTTTAGGAGCTGGATAGTTAGATATTCCTGTAAATATTCTTAGCTTTATTCTTGGGATACAGTTAAATCACTTGGAAAACTCTTCATCATTTTGGATATTGCTTTAAGCTTTACTGGGAGTTAGCAGAGCAGCATTTATTTTATGACTAATTTTGCTTGATTACTGAGGCAAAACTGTTCTGATTACTGTTCCTGATGTCCTGTGAATTATGATGTTTTCTGCTCTGACTGTGGAAGCAGGAATTATTCCTGGCTCTGTGTGAACTAAGAAGATTGTTTCCTTTTATCCTTTTGGGTGATTATTTCCTTGACTTCCTGTATTTTCTTCAGATGCTTGTGCTGATTAGAACTCATCTTCTAAGCTTCAAGGGTGCTTTCTCCAGATCTCTGGTACCTCTCTGTGTGCATTGCTCCTCTCTGGATGTCTTCCCTCAACACCCTGGACTCCTTACCCTCCCTTAACTCCCAGAGAGACCACCAGGCTCCACCTGGGTTTTTGGCCTCTGTGCCATTGCCTGGACTCCAGCCGCAGGCAGTAAGCCAACAGGATCATTTCCCACCTCCCCAGGATCCTTGTCCTTGGTTTCCTGATTCCCAATGTGTTGAAAATACTGTTTCACATATTATATCCCTTTAAAATTCATTATTTAGGCTAGACTGTAAATCCACTCCCTTATTACTTCATCTTGGACAGTAGGCAGATCTCGTTTTTACTTTGAAGGATAGTCTTGCTGGTTATAAACTTCTCAGTGGATAGTTTTTTATTTTCTCCTCTCAGTTCTTTGATTATGTCATTCCACAGCATTCTTAGCCACCTTTTTCCAAATCAAAAAGGAAATTCATCATACTTTTGTTCCCTTGTACGTAGTAAGTAGTTTTTCTTGATGCTTTCAATATTTTCTCATGTTATTGGCTTTTGGCAGTTTGACTGTGGTGTTTCTAGGTATGAATCTCTTTGTGTTTATGCTACTTGGAATGTATTGAGTTTCTTGGACATACACATTAATATTTATCATCTAATTTGGGAAGTTTTCAGTCCATTATTCCTTCCAATATTTTCTCTATTCCTTTTTCCTATCTCTCTCCTTTGGGATTCCCATCACATGTATGCTTGGTGCTTATTGGTGTGCTTGGTATTTAACTATGGGGCTTTGTGGTTATATTAATTTATTTCAATCTTTTTTTCCCTGTTTTTTAAATTGAATCATTTTTACTATTCTACTTTCAAGTTCATTTATCTTTTCTTGTGTCATCTCAGATCTACTATTGAGTTTGCCTAGTAAATTTTTCACTTTTTAAAATATTCAGCTCTAATATATCCATAGATTTATTTTGGATAGGATCTTATTTCGTATTGAGATTCTTTATTTGTTGAGTCATTATTACATATTTTTCTGGATTTCTTTAAACATACTTTTCACTCATTATTTGAACATATTTATATAGTTGCATTGAATCATTATCTGCTATATCTAACATGTGGGCCCATTCTGAATTAGTTTCTATCAACTTTTGTTACTTAATTAGTCATCTTTGATTATGTTTCCTGTGTCTCTGCATGCTATCCTGAATTTAAAAATTCTTAGGCAATATGTAAGTACATATTTTCAGAGAAGTGTCCATCCATAAATAGGCAAAAGAGGCCTACTCAAAGTAGGAGAAAACCCAGCCACCTGAGTGGAGAGTAACTGTCACATCACCATAAATTTCAGAGTTGACTAAACTTGTGTTCAAGTTAATAAGCCTACCACTTTCCCAAACTTTCCATGCTTTGCAAGAAAATTCATAATAATGTTATTTTATGCTTTTAGAATATCCCAGGGATTTAGACAACAAAATAAGTCTCAGAGAAAAGTTCTTCAGTCAACAACAAAACATAGTTGCTTTAATGCAACAAAATCTAGCAGGAAGGAGAAACTATGGCTTTGTAAAACAGAAGACCTAGCTGATCATCCTAGCACTCTGGGAAGTCAAGGCAGGAGGATGGCTTGAGCTCAGAAGCTTAATACCTGCCTAAGCAAGAGTGAGACCCTGTCTCTACTCAAAACAGAAAAATTAGCCAGGTGTGGTGGTGTGCACCTAAGTTCCAGCTAATCGCGAGACTGAGGTTGGAGGATTGCTTGAGCCCAGGAGTTTGAGGTTGCAGTGGGCTATGAAGAAGCCACTGGCACTCTAGCCGCAGACTCCATCTCAAAAACCAAACCAAAACAAACAACCCCCCCCCAGCAGATCATCCTTAGTCTTCATCCATCACCCTGATGATTTTTCTGAAACCTTTCAAAACAGAAAGTTATTCCAAATGAGTCTCCACAAACAAAAGTCCCTTCAAGGTCTCCTCCATCCATATTTATAAAAGGGGAGACATTAAATATAAATATCATGAAGGCTAATTAAAATTTTGCAACTTTTCCAGATAATTTAGACAAAGAATGCAACAAACATACCTTAGTGATTACAAAATAGCCACCAAGGGGGAGCCCTTATAAGCAACACAGTTAAACTGTGGCCACACCATTCTGCCTATTTCAAAGTGAGCTGTAATGTAAAGAAAGGTAATTAAAAAATTCAGAATGCTCTTGAACATTCAGGCATTTAAATATCTAAGCCAAATATGCTGGGGAATGATGTTAGGCAAGGAGAAACTTCTTTGCATTAATTAGAAGGTAGTGTCTAGTGTTAATACAAATGAAAGCTGTTGATATCCAGCTAGTGGGCTTGAACAAAGAGGGACTTCCTATCTCAAGGCACATTTACCTTAATTGTAACTCTGAAAGCCTTTTCCCATTGAAATTATATGCATTTTTATCAGAAATGAGGTCAGCATATTCATGAAGTTCATTAAAATTGTCTCTTCTGACAGACTTTCAGCCACTTCACTATAGGAAATGTCTTCCAGAATTATATGTGTTTTCTTTGCCTTAGATTGAACTTTGATCAAATTTGTTCTTATAATACCTCTAGTGGCTCCCAGAGAATAAGTTAAAACATCATGCAATTTATACTAATGAAACCAATAAAGTAATGATCCATTCTTTGAACAGAACCAGTTAATTCACATCCGGATACCTGTAGTGTTGCATGCAGTGAAAGAAGTTATATTACCAACTGGCATGGTAAGAAGTTTAATGAGATCTGGTGAGGTATGATTGAACCCAGATAGCAAGTGGATTCTTAAGGTGTTTTTCATTTTTTTAAAAAAATCTATATTTAAATGTGATTGACAAAATTCGCAGTGGATCAGAATGGAAGGCCTGAATCGCATCTACATCAATTCCCTCACAACATGTTTGGGGTAATTGAGACCAGGTAAGAATAAACTTTCCCAGGACACTGTCAGGTCACAACATGGGCCAGGTTTACTATGTCCTCGTCTGGTGATCTAAACAAACTGATAAGTAGCAACTACCTGAAGTCTGTATGTGAGTTGGTATCATGTACCCTGTCAGTTTTAACAGCTGGACTAAATCCTCCATCCTTCAGTGGCCAAAGCATGGCCTAGTATTCTCTGATTTTCAAAGAGTTTACATTCTCATGAAGACTTCATATTCTGATGTCTTGGCCACCAAGCTCTCAGCCTGACTTGAGTCCTCCCTCTGGTGTATGTTCTTACCTCTCTGCCTTATGCCGTCCTAGGTGTGGAAACAGTTCTCCTTCACAGAGATAATACATCATGCTCTGGTGACGGATCACCCTAGAATAACTTGGTCATGGACATCCTCTGTAGATCAGAATTGATGGTGAATGGAGGTTAAGGAAAGCAAACAAAAATGGTGATTTTCCATCTTACCATGGAACCAATGATTCTGTGATGACAGATGCTGCCCTTTAACTGGTGATAATGGGGTTATTCACTGAGAGACCTGGAGTCGCATTTACCCACTAGAGGCAGCATCAGACCATGAGGGCTACAAAGCTGTAGAGACATCCAGGGTGCCTGCATCCACAGGGGCCTGGGGCAATGGCTGAACGATCATGGTGTTTTTAGTCACTAGATAGCTATGGCTGGCTAAAGTGTTGTTCTGCTGGTGTATTCAGAAAAAAACAAGAGCCGCCATACAGAAGATTGAAGTCAGGCTCTGCAGTGGAAAAGTGTAATCTCTAACCCAGTTTACCAATCAGCGTCAGTTCAGTGGCATGAAGCCCTGTCAAGGGGAGTCAGGCCCCCTGAGGAAAATCCCCATAATGTTCCTAAAAGACTATTCCTCCTATACTTCTGGGAAGGAAAGCCAGCTGGTGGGGAGTCTGCACATGGAGGATGGGGCTTGATCAGATTTGGAGGTTTATTAGACATGGGGCCTGGGCTGCCCCTGAAGAAAGGAGATGCAAACACCATCATCACCCTGCAGACAGAATGAGCACACATAGAAGCCAAATGGAAATTGAAGTTTTTTTCTTCTTACAGTGGATGCAGTGATTCTGTGGGAATCACCTGTGGTGATGTTTCTGCCCAAAATGTAAACTTGGAAGAGATATAATTAGCAATGGAAAGAACCTTTAGCTTGTTTCCCTGACTTGTGCAGCAAAAGACATCAAGGCAAGAAGATAAAAGCACAACTTGCTCACCTGCCAAGAACAAAAATCAGAAGCAGTAACCACGTTCGCAGAGGAACAGAAGAGACAAGGGCCACATTTGGCTAACAGCGAACGTGAAGAACTGAGCAGTGTTGGTTCCTATTCATCGTCATTCAAAGGACTTTCATTCAGTTTGGCCTCTGCAAAAATCCTATGTATCCTGGGAGATGTTGGTGGACTACCCTACACCCAAAGAGGCTGTGACTTAAATCTCAGCGGCTGTGCTGACAGCCAGATGGGATGTCTTCACTGGGGCAGATAAACAACCTCCAGGCTTCTACAGTGATTGAACTGGAGAATGTTTCCTTGATACCATTGATAGGGCTAATGACAAGCTATTTGTCTTTACATGGCAAGGATAGTGGTACAACTCTGAAATCAATTCCGCAGAAACCTGATCACCTTAGAACATCTTGCTGGGCCACGATATTGGTGGCATCATCCTAATTGGATCTTGGGAACAGCATGTGGTAATACTGTCTTAGACAGCCCAGGCTGCCATAACAAAATACCATATATGAGGTGGCTTAAATAAGAGAAATTAATTTTCTCACATTTCTGGAGACCAGGAGTCCAAGATCAAGGCGCCAGCAGATTCAGTTCTTGGTGAGGGCTCTGTCTTAGTCCATGTGAGCTGCTATAGGAAAAATATCATAGACTGGGCAGCTTCTCAACAAGAGAAATTTATTTCTTGCAGTTGTCGGGGCTTGGGAAGTACAAGATCAAGGTGCTGGCAAATTCAGTGTTTGGTGAGGGCCTGCTTCCTGGTTCACAGATGGCTGTCTTTTTGTTGTCCTCATATGGCATAAATGACATGGCAGCTCTTTGGTGCCTCTTTTATAAGGGCATGAATATAATTCAGGAGGGATCCACCCCTATGACCTAATAAACTCCCCATAGCCCCACCTTCTAATATCATAACATTGAGGATTTGGTTTCACCATGCGAATTTTGAGGAATCTTCCAGGCTTGTAGACAGCTGCCTTCTCGTTGTGTCCTTACATAGTAGATAGATAGAGAGAGAGAGCATGTGCACACTCCCTGATGTCTTTTTTTCTATTCTTATTAATAATTTTATTCTTAGAACAATTTTAGTTTCACAGCAAAATTGAGTGGAAAGTTTGAAAGTTCCCGTATACTACCCATCCCCACACACGAACAACCTCCCCCACTATCAACATCACGCATCACAGTGGCACATTTGTTATAATTGATGAACTAATTAATTGACACACCATTATCAGCCAAGGTCCATAGTTTACATTAGGTTCACTCCTGATGTTGTATATTTTTCGAGTTTTGAAAAAACTCAGGTGTCAGAATGAAGTTGTCTTTTTGGGTCTTTTACTAATATATTAATTGGACTAGTTGTTTTCTTTTTGTTGAGTTTTTGTTATCCAAAATTTCTATTTTGGCTAATAATCCTTTAATGGATGTATCTTTTGCAAATATTTTCTGCCAGTCTTTGGCTTGTCTTCTCATTCTCTGTCTCTTCTTATAAGGACATTAATCCCATTATGAGGATGTTACCCTTGTGACCTCATCTAACCTTAAGTGCCTCTCAAAGGCCCCACCTCCAAACACAATCACACTTGGGGCTAGGACTTCAACATATAAATTTTGGGGAACACAAACATTCAGTCTATGACAAGTACCATAAATACCCAGGTAAGAAGCTTGTGCCAGAGAATAGAAGATGAATATAGGGAAGATTCAGAGTCTGGCCACACTGGGGAAGTTTTTAGGGGCCGCTGGTCTGGGGCATGCCAGTGCATTTCCCAACAGGAAAGCTAAATAGACCTGACACTTTATGATACTAAGAAACAGGCACCATGCTTTGTAGGCCTCTGAGTTTTAGAGGCAGCATGTCTATCACATGTGGGACTACTGCTATGATCCATTTGTCAGGTGACCCAAAGAATCCCAGATTCTAAGGCCCAGAACAAGAGAGCCTTTCTGCTAAAGCTGGCTGTGATTCACGCAGCCCATTAGGTCCAGCACATCTCTTAGTGCCATTTGTGCTGGGTAAGGCTGTGGAGTGGAGACTTCACCAATCTCTAATGGGTGCTGTAGCACAGACCCCCTAGGGTTCCAGAGCAAGGTCACACCCTCCTCAGTCTAAAACTACTCTCCACTTGAGAAACAGCTTCTTTTATTATTCTGGCATTAGTATAGACTGCAACAGGAGACACCAAGTAATTACGTGATCTAATCTAACCATAATAAGCTGTGTGCTATTAATTCCAGTGAACCACAGTTAAGGAGGACACAGAAGCTAACCATCGTGTGATTTAAGTGTTACATCCAAGATCAGACATGAATAGGTTCAGGAGGCAGGAGTATATTTCATGCCACTGATTTCTTCTAAAATTATCCTTTTCCCTCAACTGAAACTTGTGGTTCCCTGTGACCAGCAGTGAGGGGAGAAAAGACTTGGTGCTGGATCCTAGACGTCGACATGATATGTTATTTGTTTCTTAGGGCTTCTGTGACAAGGTACTGAAAATCTCATGGCTTAGAACAACAGAAATTTATTCTCTCACCCTTCTGGGGCTGGAAGTCTGAAGTCAAAGTGTCTGTAGGGCCACACTCTTTCTCTGAATAATCTCGGGGACAATCCTTCTTCGCCTCTTCCAGCTTCTGGTGTTTACCTGCGATTCTTGGCATTCCCCAGCTTATAGATGCATCGCTCCAATCCCTGCCTCCATGGTCCCATGGCCACCTTCTCCCTATGTTTCTCTGCGCTGCCTTCCCTCGTGCATGTCTGTCTCTGTGCTCACACTTCCCTTCTTATGAGGACACCCGTCATATTGGATTAGGGCCCACCCTGATGACCTCATCTTGATTACATCTGCAAAGATCCTATTTCCAAATAGGGTCACCTTTACAGCTATAAGGGTTTAGAAATTCAGTATATGTTTTGGGGAGACACAATTCAACTCATAAGAATTAGCTGGCTTGAAATGCACTGCTAGCACCTTAGCTTCTGAGCTTAGGGGTGATCTTGAAGGGCATAGAGGGAAATATTAGTAGTGTGCGGAGCCTCAGTAGCACACTTGGATGTCTGTTTCTGTAGAGGAGAAGGTTATCAGATGTACAGATGTACTGACTCCTGGGCAGTGGCAAATGGATTGGTCAGTCAGTCAGGAGCCTGATGGAAAATGATTGGTATATGGGGACAGAAAGATCTGGGGAAGAGAAATGTGGATGGATTCTCAGGAGTAGGGATAAAGTACATGGATTTTTGATATCAGCCATTCTCCTCAGCCCCCTGTTGGCTGCCACATGGAGGGATGAAGGACCGTCCTCTGCAATATGAACTTGTTGCTGAATGTGGTGTCATGTCTTGTTAGAACATCCAGTTCAAGGAAACAGCCCTTCTTTTATCATTCCAAGTGACCTCCTTCTGGAATTTGTGTTTCCTGTTGCTTTTCCAAGTTAAACTGAGGCTCCTATAGGTCAGGGGTGTTGGTTCTCAAAGGAGAAATATTTGCTCCATAGAAAATAGAAGGCTGTGACCAATCACTGGTTAGTTGGGCTTCTTAGTCTATTGGAAAAGTAGGCAAAAAAAAAAAAAAAAAAAAAAAGAAAAAAGAAAAGAAAAGAAAAAAAGGAGTTGCATTTCTGGCTGGAACTTTGGGCTTCTCCAACCATCCCTGCGATGGAGCACTGCAGTGCAGGGTATGCTGCCTGCCTTCCCCTGGGGATGCTGAGGTTATCAGGGTGCACGAGCTGGGGGCTGAGGAGATTTAACTAAGATTGGAAGACATCTTGATCAATAGAGGATTGGAGATGGGAGGATCTAGCCGATAAAATTCCTCCCTATCTTTCTACTCAATGGACTATTTGGCAGCACACGGTTTCTCTAAAGTCTGCCAAAAATGTATTGTGGGGGTGAACACCTGTCAGTATTATTTTCTTTTTCACGAAACAGTGAATGATTTAATTTTACACCACATTGTATCTGCTTCTCATTCTTGCCTGCCTCACTGCAATTCTCCCATATTTTGCTGCCCTGGGATCGTACCTTCTAATAATATTTTAGAATATAGGCTTTGCTTCAAACTCTGTCTCCCAGGGACTCGCTAGCCAACTTTCCTCCTAAATTCCCTGGCTCTCCATGTATGGAGGTGTCACTCTGTTTCCCAAGACTCTCTTTATGTTCTTCCCTTCTTGAGCTTTGGAAAATCTCCTAATTCCTGTTCATTTCCTTTTTACCTAACAGTTTAGCTTTCTCTCTCTCTCACTAGACTCCTACGAAGGCTATGCCCCAAAGACCTCATCTTGTCTATCACACCTACAAATTAATCCATGTTTGAAAGAAAACAGTGTCCCCCCTGAGTTCAATTCTATGGTGAGATTATTTTCCCGATAACTAAGTGTGTAAATATTTGAGGAGTATCAAAAGGCTCTTCTTCCAAGAACAATCTTATCTTTCTATCTGCTTTGGTGCTTAAACTCTTACTGCTGGGCTGACTTCTTGATTTAGGTTCAGACTTTGATTCCATACAGCATATGGGGATGGAAAAGGCACCTGCTGTGTCTGAATAAGAACATGGCCTAAGATCACTCTCTATAGCATTTCTTTCTTTCTTCTCCATAACTACCGCTATTGCCATAGGGAAGCATAGAATTATTTAAACTGGATCTGGATAGAGAGCAGTTATCTACTTTATTGGGCCCTTTAAAGCTCAGAAGTCCTTGGACTCCAGTTCAGATAAATTTTAGCCTGATTGCCACGACTTATTTCTTTCTAGGGCAAGTCAGTTCACATCATGTAGGTTCCTTCTTTTATGCTGGTATGTCTTGAAGATTATTTGGCATTTCCAGCCCCACTGCTACTCTCGGGCACTGAGTTTATCAATTTTAAACAAGTATATCCTATACAATGGTGGCTATGCTAGACACTGGGGACAGCAGGTTAATGAAGCTGTCACAGTCCCTACCCTTGGGAAGCTTAGTCCAACGTGAAAGGTGAACAAAGACATATTACAAGTACTTAAATGATTGCTAGGGCACAAAATGCTATCTGTGAAGCAACATATAATATAGCACTATCGAGTAGTCCTCTGAGCTGGAATAAAACGTGCAGTGGGGTTGCTTAGAAGCCACAGCCTTTTCCAGATAAGAATATTCTCACATTGGTGATATTTAAATAGGGGTGTGTGTCTTTAGGAGGCAGTATTGTTACTTTGGTGTCTATCTAATGAATTTTAATGCTAATGGGAAGATGCCACTTTTCTCCACTTGAATTAGAAGATAGCACACTGTTGGGGTCTGACGTAGTCCCACTCACATCAGATGCCAACGGCATCTTTGGTACCACATCACATCCGGTCTGAGTCACCTGCTTCTTACTCCAAATGTTGCAATGGCAGCTGCCCATGGGCTTAGGCAGATTTGATGAAACTCAGTAGTCATCTGCCTCCTGCACACAAAGCACATCTTCTTCCTTCTGCCCTGTGCCTTCCCCCTTGATCAGCCTTAGCTCCTCAGTTAGTGTCGACATCTGTTCATGTGAAACATGGAAGTCAGAGATTCATGCCCAATAAGACCCCCTTTGACCTTGGTGGGAGGTGGAGATCAGTGTGTAAATGCTTACTCCTTTCTCCTGCTCATCTCATGGTCATGAGATGCATTTATACAACTTGTCAAAGGCGCCTCTGCAGTTTGAGCAATCAGTTGCATTTATCTGCAATCAGCTAGATATGTCCCTGCAGTTGCATCTCTCTCCCTCTCCTTCATTCCCTGTGTCTGTCATGGCTGGAGATTCCATTTATCAGTAAAAGAATAGCACATAATCTCTCTGCATCAGACCCTGCTTTCTGGAGTATAACCAGCTAAGACATTTGGTTCCAGGAGTGGCTCTACAAAGCGTGTCTTAAGGATGCATCCCGGAGCCAGATTACTCACTGATGTGATGCCAGTTAGACCCCCGTTGTTGGTGTTAAGTGTGGGGGTGGAGTTAATCTCCCCCCCCCCCCCACCGACATGCAGTGGAATCACAATTACAGAGGCTGTCACTTACGGTCACACAGAATGAGCTCCAGAACGAAGGATTGGCATTGGATGTGAGGAGGCTGTGGTGATTGAACAATATGACAATGGCATTTGGAAGGATTGTGGCTTGGGCTGGTTTCTTTATCTGTACTGGAAACTTTGAAAAGAAGAGATAGAGATAGAGAGACAGAGAGATGGAGAAAGAGACAGACAGCGAGAGAAGAAAGAAATCTTAAGTCCAGAGAAGGCTGTTTGCAACTCAATACATGCTGTAAAAACTACCGTGTTGCCCTGACAGCTTTATGGAAACTTTGTGTCCTGCTAAAAACCACAGTCAGGGATTCCTTTCAAGGATGGAACATCTGCAAAGGTGAGTCAGTGCACATCCTTAACAGGCTCTTTGTGTCACAGTCATAACACTGATGTGAAGAGGGATGCCCTGGGCCTTAGATGGAAACACACAGATGGATGAGCTGGTAAATTTTGCTGCCTCAGTTTTCTCTGAAACCTCCGCAAAGCCATATATTGCACCTGACTTATTGCTATAGGAGAACCACCTCTTCCTGCCTGAAGAGTCTCCAAAGATCTCAGCTAAAGCAGGGTCCCTGTGAAAAAATACTTGTGATTGTCATGATCTGCCCTCCTCCCCAAATTCCAGGCTAACAAACAGGTCCAGGGCTCCACAGAGCCTGGGTAGAGAGAAATATTCCCTCATCTGACATGCAGGGACCTGTGACAATAGTTTGTAGATCTTGGCGTTTCCAGAGGAAAGAGAGATGGAAAACCAACCAACGAGAGAGAGAGAGAGAGTGCTAGCAAGTAAAGGCTGATGTTGGCCACTGAAATGTAACACAGGGGATCCTCACCAACTCTAAGATCTAAGTCACAAAAGCAGAGTCTGTGGATTGAAGGGAGCATCAGCTCCTTTCAAGGAAGGACTCTGAGACACCTCTGCAAATGTATCTGTGAATGCTCCCCAATTCCAATTCCTCCCCAAAGAGACCTGCATCCATTTGCCTGAGAAGCTGTGAAGTCCCTTAAGCTCTGCCTGGGGGAGCCGGGGCCCAGATACTGCTCTTCCAGTGGTTGGATGCTTCGCGATGACAACTGCGGTGGCCACAGATTCACAGTGGTGGTGGCACAACTAGGAAGCTGTGGACTAATTGGAGATGGATCCCAGAAAGCGTTGAGTCCATTCACAGATGTCAGCCACAGCACAGAGACCGCCATGCTCTGGGTAACTTCCAACAGCAATGTGAACATCCTCCTGGCGTTGTAGGTGCAGAAGCTGGATTCTCTTTGAAGGGCTGGCTGAATTCTTGAGGGAGAACATGCAAGGACAACACTGGAAGACCAAGCATGATATAAGAGAGGATCAGGAAGAACACAAAATAGTTCCAAGACATCCTCTTAAACATGACTCTGTAACGCCAAAGAGTGCTGGGCACTTAGTGACCATGGGTGATAAGAATCAGAGAAATATTAATACAATGTGAAATCATTAATATCACTATTAATTTATGAATCCTGAGAAAACATGAGTGACAGTGAAATAGGCAATTTAAAGACAAAAGTTATTATTTCTCTCCTCTGTTAAATGAACCTAGAACTATATATTTTTTGCTCTTTAGACTCAATAATTTTGTTCCTCTGCTTAAATTGATCCTGCACCTGAAAAGAAATTATTGTACTTTGGGAAGAATGAAGCTTATGCTTTCTGACTTTGCTTTTCCTTCTATAAATGCTGCCACAATAGAACAACTTCATATTTAACTAGTGTTTTAAAGTGGTTTACAAAGATTTTGGAAAAATCTTTCATGTTTTCCCCAAAGCATTCTTATGAGCAGACAGCACTATTCACATTTTAGAAATGAGGGTGCAGCTCAAAGACAACAAATGAACTGCTCAACATCACGTACCAACAAGGGATGGGCTTGTGATCAGGACACAGCTCCTTTAGTGCCTAAGGTGGGAGTCTTCCCATAACATTACCCTGACTCTTTGAACAACATGGTAAATGGAAAATAGCGTTATTCAAGCAGCACTGAGGGGCAAAGGCAAACTGATTATGATGGAAGTCAATTATTCTGTTATATTTAACAAGAATCCTGGCAGAGTTCAGTTTGCATTACATTTTGAAGATGAGGGGCATAAATTGGAAGAGGGCAAGGAGAAGGTGCCTGGTAGAAAGGATGCCACATGCGGATACTGAGTTATGTGGCAAACAGGTGTCATTGAAAGAATACGAAACATTTGCAGGGATGTCGTTGAACATTTGAAGGGAAAGTATTAGGGGAGGGCAGCAAAGCCAAGTGTAGTCTCCGAAAGCCACGGAAGTTCAGGAAAAGTTGTGGTAGAGTCAAGAGAGGTTAGGAAGTAATGAGCAAGGTGACTAAAGCAGGGTCTATAGACCACACATGGGAGCATCGTGTCACAGTGGCTGGAGACAGCAGGTATTTACTAGAGAGAGGGGCAGCTTTACTCCTCAGAGGAGGAACTTCTTCCCTGATGAGGTAATGGATATCTTGTTAGCGATATTCTCATTATACAATGGTCATAAACTGTAATAAGTACAGGGAAGGAAAAATATACGGTGTTAGGGGAGAATACACTGGGGAAACCAAATCTGAGCTGGAGATAGAAAGATACCTTTGAGGATGGGGTGTTTAATCAGAAACCTGATGGTGTGTGGCTTAAATCTTGAATTCTCTGAAAACTATTTTTTGGGGTGAATTTAAAGTTGCCAGGAATATGTAATTTAATACGTACTTTCTGTAATGAATAATTATTTTATTTTACTTTGTATTAATGTTAATTTTTAGTATTAAACATCATATAATAAATGCTATTAATCATAATATACATGGATATGTACACATACATATATACATATATGTGTGTGTGTTTACACCTATATCTGTCTCTCTCTGTATATATGATAGCAGTAGCCAAACCAGATTATCATAAAAATAGAAGTAATACTAGTAGAATTACTTACATGCATGACCACTTACTGAAATCAACTCTAAAATTAAATATTAATCCCTAAATACTTGAGAATACTTTTGGCAGGTCAAGCAAAGAATCAGTGTCTTCTAAAACTTCACAAGTTTATTTGGCATCCACAAATTCAGACATATAGTGATACCTCTATTGTCTCTCTTGGATTATGTTTTCTTTAGAAAAATATACGTGTTAAATTCCAAAGTGGTTTACAATAAACTAGTACAGTTCCAAGAGAGGCCAGTGCTAATGTTTAACATCAGCAAGTTTTGTCTCCAGCATAAATGTCCACTGAATTTTGTATCACAGTTCCCCAAACCCTGGTGCCCTCCTCTTTCCTTTGGATTTCCTCTTTCCGGTCTTATTTCTCACGATTTGGGACCTGTGACTCGGTGGACTGGGGTTCATTCCTGCCTCCCCTCCCTGTTACTCACCATGCAGCTGACATTAGCACCACCTCCTTGCTGGGTTATTTCAGTGCTGTTAGTCCCCAACCCAGGCACTCTCCTGAGGCAGGAGCTATGGCTTTTCTTACAGAAAAGAAAAAAAAATCAGTCAGTTTAAAGCCATGGAGGACATTCCTGCAGAATTTCCACTGGCAGCCACTCAGCAGAAATATTTACCTTTGACCCTGAAAGGTTGCATAGCAGGTCCATAGTACCCCCTGTTAGCATTAATTGGGTACTTCAAAGATTTTTCATATGCTTTATCATAAATATTTGGTCCTTCTTGGGAACAAGGCTGTGGCTCTCTTGATGGCAGGAACTATGCAACATTGTTCACTTCAACAGCCACAGAGCTCACCAGGGTGGATGCCTTTGAACAAATGAACAAATGAATAAATGAATGAGCAGGGTGTGAAATTGTCAATTCTTGTTTGTTATTGCAGTAGTGTATTTCCTTTCACCCACTGGAATTCTAATGTGGGTGATTTAATTCTGTATGTTTCTTCATCAATCAGGAGAGTTTCTGTTCTACTGAGAGTGAAAGGTGGGTTGCTCTTGCTGGTGGGGAAAAGAGTAAAACAGACATCTGGGTAGTGAGGGATTGGGAAGGAAAGGCAGGTTGAAGAGCAAAAGGTGTTTCTGCAAGGAAACATTCAGAGAAAGAATGGAAGGCGTGGAAAACCAATCTTTATCTCAAACTATGCTCTTAGATTTTAGAAGGAATGTGTTGACCCAGGGAGTCAAGTGTTCATCTTAAGAGATACAATAGCAAGTGTATGCTAAAATTTGAATGAGGCACAGAAAGCTATTTCTTTTTATCTTTATCATTAAACATTTTATCTTAAGAATATATGTTAAGCTTCTTGCTTAAAATGTAGGGGAAGAACAATATAAAAAGTGTGCCACTAAGCCAGGCAAGGTAGAAGGAAATTAAATGTTAGTGTTCATTTTTATAAATTTACCATGCATAATATGTAGCTTCATTTATTCTTGCAAAAATGCTGCTGTTGTTGAGAGTCACTGTGAGGTGGGCCAGGGTGCCAAATAGTGAACAAAAGTGACCACACCCTCATCCTTTCTGTTTTACCTTCTAAGTGGGGAGAAATAGGCAAACAAAGGAATAAATTATATAGTGTGCTGGAGGTTGTTGGGCAATAAAGAGAGAAAGAAAGCTGAGGAGGGATGGAAAGCGGTGATGACTGTCACGTGGGGATGGGATGTTTGTGGAGAGACCCAGGGGAGCTGAGTGAGGGAGCTCTGCTGATGCCAAGGGAAGAAACTTTCAGACCGAGAGCAGCCTGTGTGTACAGGCTCTAAGGTAGGTCCCAGCTTGCTGTGCACGGTCGCCATGGCAGAGGAAAGAAGGCTCGTGCAAATGAAGACAGGTCACAATACTTAAAAGGAGGCCCAGTGACTCAGGTGCCACCATCAACCCCTTACTGTGGTGGAATTCCTGCTTTATTCCTAATGATTAAACACATGTCAGCCTGACACATGACCCAGTGGGGCCACCAAGGGCCTTACATGAAAAATAGTAAACATTATTTTATTTGTAAAAAATAAATATGGAAAATAAATTCTAATATTTGCTTTCTGCATTCAATGGTCATCTTGTGCAGTATATTTTAGGCTTCACTCCTCATACTTCTCATCTCACTATGTGTTAAGATGACTAATGCAATGTAAATACTTCTTAAGTATACCAGATTTGGCATCATTTCTAAATTCTACTCTGAGTCTCAGGCTAAATTGTTTTCCAACCTCCCTCTCTCCAATATGTGTTAGAAGCATCTAGACATCAGAATAATTTTAAATTATACAGCAATACAATGACTTCTCTACTGAAAATAAACTATCTAGGTTCACTTAGAAACAAACTAACCAAATAAATTAAAGGGTAGAGTGTGTGTGTGTATGTATGTATGTATATGTTTGTATGTGTGTATATCCATGTATGTTTGTGTGTGTCTACATGAGAGCATGCATGTCTAAGTGAGTGTGTGTCTGTGTGAATGTCTGTCTGTCTGTGAGCCAGTTCACATGGGCCTTCTGGGACGTGCAAAACCTGCACCAGTTGGAGGGGTTTGAGCAGGAGTGTCAAGACATGACCTAGACTTTGCGAGGATCACCGTGGCTGCTCTGCTGAGAGTGGAGTCTTGGAGGGAAGGAGACATGCAGGGAACCCAGCTGGAGGCTGTTGCAATAGTCCAGGGAAGGAAAGATCACGGCGTGGGTCAATGTGGGTATGGTCGGGACATGGAGGAGAATTTGAGAGTTGAACCAGAGTCCTGGGTCTCAGTGCTGATACTATAATATAATATACCAGCTTGGAGACCCTGGCCACGCCATTCAACCTTCAGCTTTCCCATTTACTTTGTTGCCTTTGAAGCAGCATTGTTGGAATAAGATAACAATATACAGAAGTATTTCCCAAACTCTGAACATCTCTTTAATCAAACATATTGCCCAGGGAAAGATTTTTCAAACAGTGAATCAAATTAGTGGCCCATGAAATTAGTTTATTGGGTCATGTTCAGTATTTAAATAAAACACAAACTAAAAGAGAACAGAAGGGATTTATTGTTTGGGAAACACTGGCATAGAGATTAAAGAATGTGGTTTGGAGTCAGACAATGCTCCTTCTCAAGGCTGGTACCCACCACTTTCCCACTATGCGACACTCCACAAGTGAATATATCTCTCTGGTCCAGTATCCTTATCTGAAAAGTTGATATGGTTAAAAAATTCCTGTCTCATTGAATTGCATAATTAAATGAGTTAATGCACTTAGTGTTTAGCAATATACTTGGCATATAGTAAACCCTCAATAAAGTAATTATTAATTATAGTAATTATATGATGACAAACACAAAACGACTATGTAAATTATAATTTAAGCTATTAACATATTGTTATTAGGTGATATGAAGAAACATGTGCATGATTTAGAAATGTTTACAGGATTTTAATTCTATTTGTTTTTATGTAAATTCTCCTTAGTTACACCAACCCCAAAGAACAGAAACATTTCTCACAGCACTAGATATATTTTTATTTAAATCTCTAATCTGTCTCAATGACTTTGTGAAAAACTTGCAATTAAAAAGAAAAAAAAGTAGAAACCAATAAAGAGGCTTTAGAAGTGCATTTACAGACCAAATTCTCCTTCCTTGATGGTTAGCCATACTGTCACTACTCTGGCCTACTCATCCTGGAAGACTTAATGGAATTCCCATCACTATATTCCCTCAGGCAGAGTCAAACTTTCTGACCACACGACTCCCCATGCACTTGGTTTAAATGTTTCACTGACCAATTTATTTGGTGGTGAGCTGAGTTTGGAACTGTCTTTCTTCTTAAACTGTTAGTTTTGAGATGGCAGGAGTATCCTTATTTATCTTCTTTAGTTAACACTAGTTGTGATTCATCCTATCCTGTTAGGTCATACATAGCTTTCTACTGTGTCTTTAAGAATTGTAAAATTTACTCTTTCATCAAGCTGGACATCCTACTGTTCCCTATAGGGCTCTTGCAAACATTTGCCTTGTTTCTTTCATTTGTTCAGTGATTTAGGTTGCAAATACAGACAGCAAGTTCAAGGTCTTCTGTATCTAGCCTATTAATGCAATGCATGTATTCCATACTCAGATGTAACCTTGGATGTTTCTTCTCCTAAGTGCTTTGTCGATCTCTAAAATCCCCTGTTTCTTTACAAACAAATGAATAAATAAAGTAGAAAAACAGCCGTTAACTAACTTAAGGTCATCGCACAGCTCTAAAATTCTTAAATGGTGAATATAGTCTAATGTCTTTGTAGATGATTAATCAATTTATTATTTTTGTTTATACCATATAAAAGTTAATGGTTTATGAGCTTTGCCTTGATTACAGCAATTAGTAAATGAAAATGTGTTTGCATTTCCACCAATGTGTTTACATTTCACAGTCTTTCCTCATAAGGGAACCCTGTACTAACAGCTCTAATCAAGGCCGACTACCTCACGCATACAATCAACCACTCTCAAAAATAGTAGTACAGATAATACACTTTTTTCACGCTTTGGGTAAATTTAAGTTTCTTCTCTCATGCCAGCATGAGTATTTCACTTAAGAAAACCCTAGTTTATTTAAAAAATTTTACTGTAGAAGAGTGTAAAACAGAAAACAACGCATTTATTTTATAGATATAAACAGAAAGGATTCTTTAAACCTCATGTTCTTTTTTGCATCTGAAATATAATTTTCAAATGCATTACCATGTAATATTTTTGGAAGCATGCATGAGGAGTACACTTCTACCTATATTTTCCTACTGGTTCACGAGAAGAAGAGAAAGAATGTATTTAACAAAAGGAAGTTAAGAGAAAAGAGTAACTATGTTGTCTTAAGATCTTAGATTCATATTAAATTATCATTGATTTACTCATTTCTTCCTTTATGAGATAATTTCCTGTGAATTTCAAGAGCTTTCTGTTGCTTTCCTACAAAACAATTAATTAAACTCTACTTGGCAATTTAATGATCAATTTACATTTTTTCAGGGACACTAATATGCAGAGATGTTTTGGGCATTGCAGGGGGGTAATATAAAATGTGACTTCTGCCCTTATAATTAAAATAACAACAATAACAATAGACTGCATTTATGTGTTTCCTGAGGGATAGACCCATGGTTTTCTGACATCAGATGGTTGTGGAAATAGAGGACAGAGTGGGAATTCCACAGTAGGAGGATGTTGAGGGTGGCACCTTACTTTTCATATTGTAACATATTTTAACTTACCTTTTTCTGGTAAGGTGAACCTGTTAACTATCTCATTTTATTCAGGCAAACCTCACACAATGACAAAGAGAAGTGACAAAAGTGTTCCCAGAACTAATCTGTAGAACAAAAACAGTGCCAATGAGGCAAACACAAATGACCAGCAAGAAAATGGCAGGGGCTCCTCGTAAGCCACACAGTTTGCCTTCAAGATAGGTGGAGCCCTAAAGACGCATCCAAAGTAAGCACCGCCGTCTTGGGAGGAGAAACTCATGCTGTGCAAGGAGTGATAGTTTGAAAAGTGTTTTTGGAAAATATGTCCATTTTTTCATAATTTATGTTTCAGTAAACGATATAAGTGTGCCCGTACTAAAGGCCTTTCATATTTACAGACTGGGAAAAATACCTTGGAAATAAATTTCAAAATCTCCTGAATGAGGAGCCATATTTAATCATTTTTATTCTTTAGAACAATTTTAGATTTATAGAAAAATTGCTAAGACAGTATGAAGGGTTTCTATATAAGCTGTATCTAGATTCTTCTATTGTTAATATCTTACATTAATGTGGTACATGTGTTACATTAAAGGACACATCTAGATACATTAGTATTAACTAAGGTTCATACTTTTTCATATTTCCCTAGTTTTTATATAATGCTCTTTTTTCTCTTCCAGAATTCCATCCAAAATACCACACTGCATTTAGTTGTCATTTCTCCTTAAGGTCCTTTTGACTGTGATAGTTTCTCAGACTTTCTTTGTTTGAAATGACCTTGACAGTTTTGAGGAATATGGGTACTATGGTCTGAATATTTGTGTCCCCCCAAAATTCATGTGTTGAAACCTAGTCTTCAATGTGATATCATTAGGAGATGAGATCTTTGGGAAGTGATTAGACATAGCCCTCATGACTGGGGCAAATACCCTTCTAAGAGAGTCCCCAAGAACTACCTAACCCCTTGCACCATGTGAGGGTGTAATGACAAGGTGTCATCTGTGAAGCAGAGTGGAAGTCCTTACCAGATGTGGAATCTGCAGGTGCCTTGATCTTGGACTTCCCAGCCTCTATAATTGTAAGAAATAAATTTCTATTGTTTATAAGTTACTCAGTCTAAGGTATTTTATTATAGCAGCTGGTACAGATTAAGACACCTGGTCAGGTATTTTACAGAATGAATATCCCTCAACTGAGATTTGTCTGATTTATTTTTCATGATTAGACAGGGGTCATGGGTTTTTCATCACTTCATATCAAGAGCACATATTATCAACAGGACATATCCCTGTTGATGTTAACCTTGATCACCTGACTGAGTATACACTATGTTTTGAACACATTTGTTGCAAATATGAAATGCAATACCTTCCAACTAATTTGTTAGAAACACTGATATACATGAGGGAAGGTGATCATTTAATAGCCTTATTTATCACAAACTTTTGCGTATTTGGTGGATGGGATAGTACACATAGCCAATGATTCCCTTCTTCCGTTTTTGAGGTAACAGATCTTTTCTCAGTTATGATAGCCATGGAAAGTAAGTATTGAAACAATCTGAACTTATATTCAGATCTTCACATTGCTGTAGTAAAGGGTTCAACAAAGAATTTTTAAAAATCAAGCATATCAAATCATATCCAAAAACATAAAATGGTTTTAATTCATAAATAAAGAATAGATGCAAAAATAAAATTAGTTCTAAAATTATATTCTAATTAATAAAATGAAAGCATAGAACATATTTGCTTTCATCTTTCCCTTACTTTTTTTTTTTTAGATTACAGAGTTCTTTATTAGTTAAACAGTTCCATTCTCTGAAGGAAAACTGCATATAATGCATCTCACAGGGAGCTTGCTTAGATTTACCTTTTGTTTCTATTTTTTTAGCCTTATGTATCATGTACCCCATAAATATGTACATCTATTTATGTATCCATAAAAATTTTAAATAAAAAGGTCCTCATTTTCTTTTAAATGTCTCTTTTGCAAATGCCTCTGATGTGCTAAAGCAATCAATCAGTCAGTAAAAGGCTCTTCTATGAATACTAGAATCTTGGGATTGAAAAAAGCTCATTTAATCACCCAAAGTCCTTCTTGTAAAATGGAAAACCAATGCTCAGAGAAGGACCATAACTTTTAGGAACAGAGCTACGATTAAATCCCAGTCTTTGGATTGAGATAGATACAGGCTCATGCCTCAATTCTGATATTTTAGTGGCCTTGGCTCAGTTATTTAATTTTGATGAACTTCCATGGCTTTATGAACAAAGTGAATCTAACATACAGTTTTTTGCATGAAATGTGATTATAAAGCCAAATACCTCAGCTCATGATGGACACTCAATAAATATTAGTTATGCTCCCCTCTTTTTTTCTTTCATATTCTCTGCTCTTCAACCACACCTCGATAGGAATGGTGAAATTACTTATTTGAGAATAAAAGCCATCATGATTTCTATTCATGTGCCAGCTACTGTTTCTCTCCTTGACTTGGCTGTTTGATCTTCTTTCATGAAAGTGAGCGTGGGTTTCTCTTAGTTACACTACAAGTTTAACAAAGTCTAGCATAGGACCCTTAAAAGGATGGTGGTCTTGAGGCAAACACTTTACATAAATCAATAATCCCTAGATTGCTCTGTGGTTAGAGCAATAATAATCAAATCAATTTGGAATACTGACATCATTGCGTGGGTCACTTGTATTTGCCCTTAGCTCATCCCTGCTTGTTTGTGCTTGTCTCTTGCCTCTCTATTATTATTGGTGTCTGGAAGCCTTTGAACTCTATCCTGCAAGCCCTCGGGGGTTCTGTCACATCACAGAAGCCCTGGGCTCTGCTCAAAGAACTTGTCATTTCTTCTTCTGGCCAATAGGTTAGAGCAACTTCCCAGTATCAATAATATCTGATAATCTCAACCTTCCCTTTTACTTTTGTAGTTAATCCAATATTCTTTAGAAATTTCCTATATCAACTATCCTCTGTTTAAAAATATTTGTAATTATATCTGTATTTTCCTCCAACCAGCTATTGTTTGGTACAATTATTAACACAGAAGGTTAGATATATGCAGTAATTAAAAATAATTATATGTATAATATTATTTTGGGGGTTTCAAAACTTAAATGTGTAAACTTTTAATGGAAAAATAAGTACTTATGAAGCTCTGAAGATCATGGATTTAGAGCTTAACTCTAAAAACAATGAAAATATACCAATTTTTGTGCAAGTTCCTGAAATTGTAATTGCACTCTAGCTAGATAGTCTATCAAGAGATAAAACTTAACACTTCTTAGTTTTGTTTACTGTCTGAGATAATCTACAGAAAAGTAGTAATTTTTTTTAATATGAAGAGGAAAGACTAAAACCAACAGGAAAAAATTAGTAAGAAACAGATAAAATGCAAGAAGCAAAAATAAAAATTAAAAATCAATTTTTGTTTTATTTCTTGTTTTTGAAATGTGTAATTTGGGTTGATAAGTAATTTAACTACTAACAATCAATAGGGGTGTGTGTGTGTGTTTATGTGAGAGTACATTCTCTAAATGATGAAAAATTGGCATTTTTTGTTTTGCTGATTTGGTTATGATATTTTCACCTCTGGAAATGCTAACCAACAGACCAACTTACTTTTGACATCACAGGATTGTTTTTCTGCAAGGAGTTAGTAAAAGATGATTTAAAATATATTGCTTCAGATAGTTTTATTATTAAAAAGCACTGACTTGGAATTTGTGAGATATCTTTGAGTGGTTTTGATTGATATATGTGGAATTTAAATGAATTACATAAATTCTTCAATCAGAAATAAAATCCATATATATATATGTGCACACACATATATCATCTAAAAGTGAATCAAATGGATTTTCTGTTACAATATGTGATCCCAGAGAGAAGAGTACATCAACCAACTTCTTCCTGTGGAGGCTGAAATTTTAGCATCCTGAGACCCTCTTCAAATATGGAAAATTATTCCAACCCTCTTTAGTTTTCTTGGGCCTTAGCCACAGGCAGCTAAAAGAAGTCCTCCAAGCTGTTTTCTTTAGCAACAAAAATGCTCTCGGGACCCACATGATAGTATAGCATCTCTTCTGAATATCTACATGTCGGCTAGTGTGAGATTCCCTGGTCATTGCAAAGAAGCAAAAATGGAGAGGGAATTAATTGAGACATTATTTTCTTATTTTCAATGTACTTCTTTTCTTCTCTGTGTCATATTAAATGAGATCTCAGACTCACTACTGAATTAGCAATGCCTCTTGCAGAAGAAAATGTGACCACTCTGTTCTAAGTGATTTCTCCTAGTTATGTCATCTTTGTCAAAAACTCTTCAATCCACTTAGGAACGCCCCTCCTAAATTCCATTTCTACCTTCTAATTTATAGATACGGAGCTGCTAAGTCTCTGCCCCTTGCTCTAATCACATTATGATCTGTAACTGTTCTGAACATTTCAATGTCATTTTAGAAGTGCAGCAGGATACTTAAATTATTTAACATCTACTGGTCTCAAATACTTGGTGAGAGAGATTTAGGAGACTTTTTAAAGCAGCACGGCATTCTTTTTGTGTGTATATTAATCTTTGTGTCTCTTGGTTACTTCCTGTGCTTATAGAAAGATGCTTATTTCATTTAGGCAATGGTTAGCCTTATTATAAGTGAAAAGTGCTGAAAATACAGAAACTTAAAGTTTAGTGAGAGGAATTATATCATATTAAGAAAGGAAAGTAGAGTAAGTGTAATGGAAAGCTTCACTAGTAACTTATACTTAAATTTTACATTTTGATACTCAGGTTTGTGTATGCAGAAGATTCAAATGTAGGATTATTGTATTAAGAACTAAATAAAACCAACCTGGAAAAAAATAATACCTGTATGTTAGGAATATTCCTTCCCAACCAAGGCATCTAGAAGTTATATCATGCTAGGAGATTCCAGTGAGCAGATAACTTGATTATTCAGTTTCAGAAGATTAAATTTAATAGTTCTGCTATGAGAGTATCATGGAAAGGCTTCAGAGATTTCTTATTTTCTTTCTTGATCAGGTCATAGCATCTTTATTCCCTCATGATCTTTTTTTAATCTTCAATTCTTTTTCATCTTGAGTTCCATTTTAGCTTCAAAAGGCTGATTCTTATCTTATTCCAAATTTATTTACAAAGGACCATTCATCAAAACAATGCCCACAAACCTTTCTTATGTAAGCCCCTATATAGCTAAATCAAGAAGGCAAACAGAAAAACAGTTATTTGTTTAAAGTTATTTCGAAAGACACTTTGCTTGTCTCAGCTGAGCACATTTGCTGATTCACGAGGCTGGCAGCGTCTGCAGTGTGTGGTGTTTATCAGGCAACAGCACCCATTCTAAGCCAATAGTCTGTGTCTTTGATCATTTGCTAGAAGTTTTGGAGTATCATTGAAGATTGCCTTGAGGTATTCTTTTTGGATTATAGTGCCGACATGAAAAAAATATTTTGGTCTGCCCGTCAATTGTCGGGGCTTCCCCCCTCCCCATGATAAGCTGAGACTATGACAAATTATTACCCTGAGTCAACTATCAACATCTCTACATTCTTTGTAGTGAACCTCAGAGAGGATCTGTGGTCAGATTTGGAATAACTACAAGCTTTATCATGCCCTGAGGCCAAAGTCAAATGAGGACAGGGCAGGGGATCACCTATAATGAGGGAACCTGCAGAGAGGAGGAGTGGAACCTCTTGCCAAATGACTCCAGTTTTCTCCTTGAAGATAGTGAGGTTGTCTGTGGGGTCAGAATGGAAGGCTGAGATATCAAACAAAGAGATGATGAGGTAATTCCTGCTCCCTGTCTGCACCACAGAAGGCCCTTTGCTCTTTGAGTCCAGGGGATCCCAAGGACTGAGACTTGCATATAATATTTGTAAAGGGGCTAAGTGAGAAGCTGGGCAGTTAGCGTTTGCTGGCTTTCCTAGCTTGCAATGCCTCTGCTGGTACTTTGGCTTCCACGTGTTTGAATCTACCACATACACCTACCCCTCCTTGCTCTTCAGCACATCCCCCAGGATTAGCCTCTTGTTCTGACCTTGAACGTCTGCCAGATCCCACCTAAGCTAGCTAGACATGTAGCCTTGGCTTCCCTTGGATGCCTATTGTTACATAACTCAATGAGATGATGATGATGATATCTTATTAGAAGTAGTGGCAGTATAGTGAAAGCTGTCTTCTATTGAGTGTTTATTATGTTCCAGACCCTATTCTAAGTGCCAAACATGTATTAGCTATTAATTCTTTTCAAAAAAAAAATGGAGCTATTATCACCACCTTCCCAATGACAAAATAAAGCATGAGGCTAGGTAACTTGTCCGAGGTTACATGAATAGTAGGTGAGGGGCTACTTCTCCCCAGATATGCTGGTTCCAGAGTTAGGACTTTTACCTACTACATTGAAATTTTATTTCATCCTTTTTTTGGATTTTATTTTACTGATTCAATTTTCTGATAGTTATTGATTATTTTCTGTATGCCTATGACATATAAATACAAATGAGCTCTACTTTCAAAGACATCATATTCTTTTTGAGAAAAATAAATGGATATTATGAAAAGTTTAACACTTGTATGAGGCAATTCATTCCTGATGTGTCCATGAAAAATACGTATCATTGTTGAATTAGAGGAACAATGGGTTGCTTACTCAATATCCATTCCTTCCTTGTTTATACTGATAAGCACTTAGTTCTGTTCCTATGTTGGCCCTCCCGACACAGTACATACACAGGTAAGACCATGCTGTCTTCAGTTCAAGGGTCAATGCTGATTAATCTGAGCCAACCATGGGGATCCCATGACTATTGTTCATCATGTATTTGTAGGTAACCATGTTATTTGGAGAGGTGATACTGGAAAATTTTTTTCTAATTCTCAAAAGAGATGATTATGCATTAGCTGTCTTTTCTGGACATTCTCTGTCTGGGTGTGATACTCAGAGCTGTAGTAGTTATTCTTTAATAGGAGGGAGCCAGGCTGAGGGGAAAACTCCTACGAGGAACATAACAGAACAAAAAATGAAAGACTCCAGAGATTCGATTCTTCATAATACTATTGAGTCTCTGTGTGAATCAGCCTTGGCGTCACCAACACATGGACCTGCCACCATGTGAGATGATGGAATATTCTTGTGCAGTTTAAGCCTTCCGGTACTGGTTCCAGAGAAAGTATTCATACTGATTTACCTCCAAATCTTTCAGTACAGCTCATGCTCCAGGAAGATGCACGGTATAATCTCACAAGTTTCTGTTTCTCTAACCTCTCCCCATGCATCTATGAACCCCTGAGATAATTCATGATGGTGTTTGAGAAACTCAAACTACCATCTTCTTTGTGGTGATACATAATTTGACTTTAACATGTATACTTACTCATGATGCAATGTATGAAAGATACACTTAGCAAATATGGTTTTGTGGGACAGTCATAGTAAATTATCTTCCTACTTTGTATGTATGTGGATGTAATTTGGTAGGGGTTGTCATCTAGCGACAAGGCTTAATATTTATTTGGGGGGATTATATTCACTTTACCACTAAGGAACAATGTGTTTTGTGTGAATAAGCATATGTCTTGTGAGAACTAGCTGTTTTCTCCAAAGCCTAAAACTGTGTAAAACACATTGTCTAGTCTATACAATACAAACAAGTTGTTTTATTTGCAATATCTTACATCCATGTTTCATTGTACTGTTCAATTCAGTACCTACACTAATTTTCAAATGAGGGCTTTGATATGAAACAAGGGAAAGGACGTCTGGGGCTTCTCAGAGGCAGCTGTGGAAGCCAAAGGAGCTCCTCTCTCTTTCTTTCTTATATTTTCCTTCGCCAGCAGTTGTTAGAATAAAGTGGAAGAACGAATGAGAAAGCTTCTGAATTATTTTTCTCTCAACTGCTCCCTTAAAAAATAAATGAGATACTTATTTACATTAAACAATAGAATGGATTTTCTTTTGTGAATTATGAAACTCGGTGGGATGAAAATTATTATAATATGGTCACTTTATATACATCGATACATATTAATTATGACATATTTTTTCATAGCTTCCTTAAATTTTTATATTCATTTAGGATTTGAGTTATGCATGTAGTACTAGTTACTTTGGAAATCTAATAAAGCAATTTGAATTAAACCCTAAGTCAGTATTTGAAGATCAAATACAAAAATAAATATATTTATACCCATTCTCTGTAAATTCTGTTAGAGATGGATTTTTTCTTAATGTTATTTTTATGTCTGAATGGAATGAAATTTTCTTATTATTTTTGTGTTTGAAATCTCATTCATTTCTAGAGGACAAAGCATATGGCTTCTTATTTAATAAGAAATCTGTATTTTCATCAACAACTTTTTTGGGAACTCTTCTTCTTTTAAGTCATATTTTTAGATATGACAGATGGGACATAACAAAGAAAGAACAATTCCTGTTTGTATATGCGTGGAATTGAACTCAAGTTAGAAATTTGAAATGTCTGGAGTTCATGTGGCGCCATCACAGCTCCGGTTCCCGTGCACACCTCTTCTTCACGATGCATCTCACCTTCCAAAATACTGTTCTTTTTCTAGCAGCTCTAGTTAGTGGAAAGAACACCGGTCTTTGAATCTGAATTTTAGTTTTATCACATGCTAGTTTTGACCCTCAACTTACCTTGTTTGAGCTGCAGTTTCTTCCTTTATAGAATGAAGATGCCGGCAATTTCACAGGGTGATTAGAGGGTCAGTTCACAAAACCCATGGGCAGGTATAGAATAGAGCGTTTAGCCCAGGGGAGACCATTGAATGAATATTTGCTGCATGTTTTTTCCTACATGGGGAATCAAAGAATCAGCAACCCTAAAAGAGCTAATGAATTCTGCAGTCCATCATTCTGATTTCACAGATAAGAAGACTCAGACTCTGAGAAGGGAAATGAAATGCCAGAGGTCACAAAGGAACCTATTTACAGAGCGCAGGCTCTAAGTCTCAGGCCTTCAGATGTCTAGGGCTGCATTTTTCTTCCCACCGTGAGTGGACCTTCAGAACCAGGGCTTATTCCAACTCAAACCTGTGTTTACATTTACCCCAGGCATCGGTAGAAATGCCAACTGCAAATTGACCTTTCAGAGCATTAAGCAACTTAATTATTTTCCAAAATCTAATTTGATAGTCTGATGCCAATTTACTACTGAATCTAGATTTCCTGTTTCACAAAGTATAATTATTTGTGTACTTTGGGTTCATTGCTGATAGAAGCATTATTGTGTTTTTTGGGAGGAGAAAGGAAGGGTTTCAGATGAGCCATATATACTCAATGCATATGGAATTACTTCTATATTCTATTATTACCTTCTTCCAAAGTATCCTTTGCCTTGTAGAGTACTGGTTTAAACTATACAATTGCCTTTTCCTGGATTGAAACTGCTGAAATATTATAAAAAATTTTTCAGAATATTTAAGAAACACTCAACTTGAAAGACAGTGGATTATATTGGAATTACTACTGCTCTGGACATCTTAGATCTACTCTTTACTAACTTTATGATTTTGAATGTTAGTAACTTATTCTAAACAGTGGTCTTTTCATCAGTACAAAAAGGTAGAGTACAAGTGCTGCTGTCTCTATTTTGGGACAAAAAATCATCACCTAAGTATTTGAAAATAATATAGGACCATCATAATATATAGTTATCTAAAAGAAACAGAATGGCCTTTACATCTCTCTGTGTGTGTATACACATTATCTTGTTTTATTTATTAATCATTTATTTAATTTTTAATTATTATGGGTACATAGTAGTTGTATGGCTATGAACTGTCATCATTTCCCCCGCCCAACCTACAGCCTCATTTAACCAGGGTCTCATATATTTCCTACTAAAAACTGGCTCTTCAACAGATGTCTGCTTAGGGGATGAGTAAATAAACATCGAATGGATATGATTTTAGGGGATAAAAGGCATATTTGAGCAAATGTGTCAATTTTAGTGAGTCACAAATCTTACAGTGAGCTATTGTTCAGGATTTGCAAGCTTCGAGTAGTTTTGATATGTGCTGTAACCTCCCAGTCCATTTTCTACTTGCAAGACTTGATAACTAACAAAAATATATATTTGGGTGTCAATCAGATTATTCCCATTGATGTTCCTTCTTCTTTCCTTTTACCTCTTGGAATACTTTGCAATCTCTCCTTGATATGGAGACTTGCTGGAATAACTATTTATATTTTTAAAAACTCAACTATAGCTCTACCTAACTCTATATTTTGAACCCATTTGGAGAACTCATTCTTTGGAAATAGCTGCGTAGTTGGGTTTCTGCTAACAACAGAATTTGATTTGCTCCTACACCTTCATGTTTTGTTCAGTGCCCTTTTGGAGTTTGGCAAAATTACTTTTAATTATCTCTGCTGCTTCCTTTAATAAGTAGCTTTGAGCAGTTTCCAAGGGCCTCCTCTAATCTTTCTGCATGAGATCACTCTTGCCTTTCCAAAACACATTAAAAGGAGACACTGAAGGCAACTTGGCACTATTAAATTTCAGTCACACTATCAGCTTGGGAGCAGGAGCCTGCTAGTTTAAAGGTAGCACCTGCTTGAAACAGAACATGGCCTATTTTAGGAATCTAAGCCTGCAGCTGTTGTAACAATCACAATGGTAAATCCGCCCTGTCCCCTCCCCCCAAATTACATGGTTCATAGTGCTTACCGTGCAGAAAGAGATGCCAACCTCTGGGTGTTGAGAGATCATGTGAATTATTTCCTCATTTATTTTGGAAACCATTTTATTTTATTGTATCTTATTTTATTTTATTTTTTTTCTGAGATACAATGATACCAGGGGGAGAAACTTTAGGAGCAAATCAAACCAAAAAAACAAAACCAAAAAAAAAAAAAAACCCACAGGTGTTCAGTTTATGGATCAGGAAAACATATTGGCCACCTAAAACTGGCAACTTGCTTAACACTTCAAAATCCCACCTCCCACTCAAATACCCTGGTTATAATTTTACCTTTTATTTCATTTGCCAGGATAAGCCTGGCTTGTTTAAGGAAAAAGAACTTAGTATATTTAATTCAACAGCTACTAGGCATCTACACTTGGGTAAAACATTTATTGAGAAGTTCAACTCATTTGATTTGTTCTACTTGAACATTTTACCCTCTGTATCTAAAAATATCACTGTGTGTTTGACCATATACTCATTTCCCCTTCAGTAAGGGAATGAGTAACCCTCTTTTTCTAAGACCAGCTTCTCCGTTTTGCATATTGGCCACAGCCAATGTCTTCTGATTCACCTGGTTCTGGACCCAGAATTGGCTTCTGTCTTTCAATCATTCTTGCCCTCTGAAACCTCTCTCTCTCTCTCTCTTCTAAAGGCCCTATCTCCAAATATACTTACCTTGGGGGTTAACTGAAGAATTTTGAGGAGACACAATTTAGTCTATGGCAAACTTCAAATGGTGGGGATGGTATATTGATGGCCACATTGCGCCCAGGCCTAGACTTGTAATCAGAAGGGATATGTGCTAAGTCTATGCAGAAGCTATACAAACCATTGTGTTCTATTTCCTCTTCCAAAGACAAGCATTATTCTGACAGAATCTTCTCCTTAAGCCTAGAATAAAAAAGATGTGGAACAGAATTTCTGGTGAAGGAATTGCTATATAAATACAAAATAAACTTCTGTTATTCTTAGCTACTGGGATTTTGGGGGCATTTGTTATTGCAACACAACTAGCAAAAATTGACTAATACAACTCTGAATAGTACTTGTAGTCATAGATATGGCAATAGTTCTGCAGTCAGAGTGGAGGTATTATAATGTATGTGATTCTGCAAAGAATTTTGTAGCAGTTACCAGATTTATCTTTCCTAGTCAGAACCATGACCATATAATTCCTCTCTTCAAACCTCATTTTCTTAGAATAGTCTAGTTTTCTTAGTCTATTTTTCAAAATGTTTCCTGCTTTGACTTCAACCATTTTTAAAAACTATTATTTGTTAAGCTCAGCCATTGATTTTATGATTAAATCCAATTGATATTTTAATAACCTCAGTTTCCTCCTTTGTAATTTTGTAATTTTCAACATTTTTTTTGTGAATGCAACTTCCAATATATATCATTTAAGGACCATTTTGCCCTGCTAGTCCTGTCTTGAAAAGTTGTTTGATCCCTCAGGTAGATGGCAATGTGCTCTTACTCTAATTTCAATAAGATTATATTAATAACTGTATCACTGTCATCGAACATAGAATTTTCTTACAACTTATGGATATGCCTGTATCTTGGTGAGAGATTTTTGTGCATGAGGATATTGGGAGAGGCTTGAAAAAGTTAAGAACACTTCATAGATACTGAATGCAGGAACAATTCTGTGCCTAATGTTGTGTTATGTAGGCAGATTTCTGAGACAAAATGCAAAAGGCACTAAGCTGCCCAAAAATAAAAGGGTGACATAGATTTCTTAAATATTTAAAACTCACATTTAAAATATTATGACCAAAAGTCATCATTAAGAACATGATTAGTCAAGCCACTGTCTGGGAGATAACATATGTAATACGTATGTATAACAAGCATTCACTTTCACAATATATAGGTGACACGTACAAATCGACAATAAGTAACAAAAAACTCTAAGAAAGGGGCAAAAGCCTTAGCCTTTCAAAAAAGTAGCTATACAAATGACTCATAAGCAGATAAAAAGTTGCTCCATATCATTATTCCCCAGGAAAATGCAAATTAAAAGCACAATGCAATGCAATTTTACACCTATCAGAACAGCTAAAATTAAAACGAGCAAAAATACGACATGTAGGCAAGGGTGTCGAACAACTGGAAGATGCACACACTGCTGTGGAAGTTTTAAATGTTACGAACACTATGGAAAACATGTTTATTATTCTCATAAAGTTAGACACCTACCTTATGATCTAGTAATTCCACTCTTTCTTTATTCACTGCCTCCAGATGAAAACATATGTTCCTCCAAAACCACGTACAGGAATATTCTCTTTATAATAGTCCCAATCTGGAAAGAACCCATATATCCTTCCTCAGGAAAATGGTTAAACAAATTACAGTATGTTTATACGATGAAGTACTATGTAACAATAAAGGGGACAAGTTCCTGGCACACTCACTGAAGCACAAAAACATTACTGTGAGCAAATTGTTGCATTTATGTGAAGTTTAAGAACAGCAAATCTAATACATGGTTACAGAAATGAGAAAATAGTTGTACCTGGGTCAGGAGGAGGGGGATTGGGCACATTGGGGAAAGATAAACAATCAATATATAGAGCGACCACAAGATCCTATGTCTTGATTGGAGTGTTGGTGATGTGGCATGTATAGTTGTCAAAAATTATATAATTGCATACTCAAGGTCTATACATTTTATGGTAATTATGTCTTGATTTAAAGTAAGTCTTGTAATGTTTTGTGGGTGCTAAGCCATAGATCAGAACAGGTGGGAAAAGGCCCCAGGGAAGTAAGTAGAGTTCAGTCTCAGAGAAAAGGGGGCATGGGGACATTGCTATTAAGAAGAGAAAAGGAGTCACTGATTGAACTACAGCAGAGTTGAGTATACTTTTGTTTGGTGGGTTTATAACTGTAGGACCACTGTGAGTGAAATGGAGATGTTCTTAAGCAGTTTTGGAAACAAATACTCAACAAGCACAATGAGCAGAAGTACTCCAGTAGGATACAAATGATACTCAACAATTGACTACTTTGGGTAGAAATATAAGGGAAGAATTACATGGGGTGTTCTAGGAGCATTTTTAGTTTTGAAATGGTAACACAAAAACATATAGGTCAGTGACTACCTGGGGTCTCTTCGGCACCGCATACTTCCCAGCAGCCAACTCTCTGGTCAAAGGGGAAAAAAAAATCTTTCTCAAATGTATGCCCAATTTTAGTAAGAACAATGCACTTCTCATGTAGATGTAGAAATAAGGATAAGGGAAAGTTATTTTGCAGGCTTAACACAAACTTCTAAAACTAGACTCCTGGTTTTTTTTTTTTTTTAGAAATTTTTGGAGACAGAACAGCCTTAGTTTTATAAAATCCAATGAACCATTAACCTCTAGAGACAACTCAGTTTGGCCAACAGTTTTTGCTTCATGCCTGCGGGGCACCGTTGGTGTGCATCTTCACAGCTGTGGACTCTCAGGACGTTATTCCAGACTAGGTGGAAATGACAGATTTTTTAACTGTGGGGTTCAGTGAGAGCACAGGGTTTTCATCAAGTGTTGCTGAGACCTGTTCAGGAATACCCGGAAGTACAGACTCTAAAGAAATCTATGCTGGTTGCATTCCTCTATTTTTGAAATAGCTCAGAATTCTCAGCGTCATTTCAAGCTCATGATTTTAAAAGTCCCTCAAACTCAAAATAGAACCCTCTCCAAATTGCACTGAATCAACTGGTTCTATTTGTTCCAAACTTGGTTAAACTTCACATTCTCAGAAATGACTAATGGAACAGATACCCAAACTACATCAGCAACTCTGTTTCCAAACTAATGTTTTCCAAATTGGGATCCCTGGATGTCTGGGGCTATGCTGAATGTCCTAAGGGTCTTCTGCCCAGGAGGCTGGGCAGGCCCAGGGACTCGGAATTAAGAGAGAAGAAAGCCTGTTTCCTGAGATGCCATAGCGTCTGCTGGCCATGTTCAATATAAGAACTATAGGAGGGCCATCACTCAAGAGAGAGCTACAGGACATAGGGCAAGGTCTCAGAATTAAAGTAATTCCTTTGGAAAAAAATCCATACCACTGTGAAATGGATGAATGTATACATAAATCAATGAAGAGATCAATGCTCTACATTTGTTGTTCTCTTATCAGTATGGCTTCTGTCATTCTCGTAGTGTGAAAGACTTTCTTTCACCTTTCTATTTAGAAGTACATGGAATTCCTCCTCCATTATCCGCTGGTGATCCCTTTGTGTGCTGTGAGTCCCAGCTATGGTACCACACGGGATCTCTTCCTTGCTTAAACTTAGCAACACTCTCAAAGTGGGTTCCCCTGCAAGCTGACTCCAAGGCAGCGATTTGCCCACAGAAAAATGACTGGGAAGTGCTCCTGGAACCTTGGTCTATGGAGTTAGGCAATTGGCCAAGAGCCCAGAGAGAAGGTGCAGGCACATGGTCGGATGGAGGGATGAGAGGGCTCCAGAAGGACGGAGGGTATGAGCACCCATCCATCCTCTGTGTGCTGTCTGAGGTCTGAGCTAGGTAATGATGATTACTCGCCAGCGGTGGGGAACTGGCTCCTATGAAACATGGTCAAATATGCGAAAGAGCCAGTCCAGGGAAGAGGAAAACAGAGCCAATTAGGGGCTTGTGGAATAATACTGAATATTTCAACTCAGTGAGAATTTAAACAAATTTAAAAATAAAAGAAAACCTCTCACAAATGTGTAGGGAAGTGACTCAGAAGGTTTATGTGATTTTTCTCTAGTGCTTGATTGAAAATAGCTAGAAGAAAATAGTTGGTGTTATCTGTCTGAGGTTGGAGCAGGCAGAACAGGTACAACAGGAGCTCAGAAGAGAAAGGAAATTAAGGTTATAGTGAGATGGAGTTGAAATAATTCTGCCAATAGAAGTCCTTGGATTGTTTTGAAATACTTCAATCCAAGGATGGCTTTCAACAGAAACCTACCTTTCCAGTGTTCTGCTGCCATTATGGGAAGAAATCGAAACATTTTTAAGACTTACTTAGAATATGGCCTTTTAATAAAACCATAATAAAGTGTTGTCTATTTTTCAATTAATCATAATCAAACCCCAGAAGACATCTTTGTTTATATATGTGGTGACTTTGAACAAGATCAGATAAACAGCAGCAGAGTAGTATGCAATATACTAAACTTTTAAACATTTTGTGTCTTGTTGAAAGGGATCCTCTAAGTGAATTATTAAAACAAATATGTAGCATATTTTGAATCATGGAGGAAAAATTTTGAGAACAAGTTTCTATTTGAGTTCCCAGGCAAGCGGAAATAACCATTCCTGAAACCCTGAGTTATCACAGGCAGTGGGTATAATGTAGGCGATAATGCTGTGAGATGTTGCCAGGTCTGGGGGTTCCTAGGACACTGTCTCAGCATGATGGGGAAGGGTCAGATTCCAGCTACAACCTCAGCTTATATACATATGAGATATTTTCTCTAGATCATATACCAGGGTGATATTGGCATTAAGTGGGAAACTATGTATTCTGATGTATAGACAAGAGGGATTGGAATTTGTTGAATGATTAATGAGGGTAAGGTCAATGCGGGGAATGATCAGTGAAGGAAGAAGAAGAGACAAAGACGACATGGAAGCTTGATTGAGTAGAAGCATAAAGTTGCTATTCACTGTGGTGAGGAAACATGAGAAGAGCAAGTTTTTGTAGAGAAAAACAAGAGTATTTTTTTTTTAATGAAACCTTTGAGTAGCTCAATAGCCATCCAAATGGAAATGTTTGTATGTAAAGGAAATTGGCTATTAGTATAGAATTCAGGAAAAAGGTTGGGGCTACAATTAGTCATTGGAATGATGTCAACATACAGACCAAGGTTAGCCATGGCACTGAATGAGATCACCCAGCATATGAGGGTAGATGAAAAAGAAATGAATTTGTACATTAGGTTGGAAAGATAAGAATGAACCAATAAGGAAAATGAAATAGGCCCAGGGAGGAAAGGAAACAAAGTATAGATTCTGGTGTTCAAGTGAGGAAACTTTGTTCACCCAGAAATGAGGTACCTAAGTAAAGTGGGGTGATTGAAACTCTGATTGTAGAGCTCAAAAGAAAACAGAGACCTTCTAGTTTGAACGTATGTATTAGTCAGCTATTTTTACAATAATGCTGTACAACAAACTGGCTCTAAACTCGATGGCATAAAAAATAGCATTTATTCTCATGCTCATGCGTCTGAAGTTCTGCTAGGCTGCAGCTGATCAAAGCTGGCCTCGTTTGTGCAGATGGTTCTGCTTCAAGTTCCAGGTCCAGCTGTTCTTGGCTTCTCATTGAAGATTGGGTTCTCATCTATGCCACATGAATTCACCCTGGGACCAGGCTGAAAAAGCAGCTGTGACCCAGTAACCTGGGGGCACTGACACTCATGTCAATGGGAGGCTATGGGTGGGGGCAGCTTGGGACTGGCACACCGTCCTTTCCACCCACATTCCACTGGGCACAGAAAGTCACAAGGCTGAGGTCAAAGTCAAAGGGAGGGAAATGCAGTCTACCTTCAGTGGCAATAATAACAGAGGACTAGCTTTTGGCCAGAGATCTCCTGGTTTGGGGTTGGATCCATGCAGCAGAGAAATCATGGCTAAACTAGACAAACTGACTCAGTGGGACTGAAGGGGATTCTTCACGTTTCAAAAACCTACACGTTATTCTATTCCCATTGGTTGGGTAGAAGTAAATGCTTAGCAAACTCACACATTAAACATCACTTATAAGAAAAATTCCAGCTAGCCAGGCAGGCTCCTGGGCCTTCTTCCATGTAAGTCTCCCACAAATATTTGTGTCAGGAAAACTCACTTCCTTCAATGCTGATTAATAACAAAGGGGCTGTTATAGCCTCTATACTGCTATTTCCCAATCTAATTCCATCTATCCCTGAGGACATATAGAAATGTGAGGTGGTGATTTTGTGTGCCACAATGGCTGAGGGGTGCTACTGGCATGTAGTAGACCGTCCCAAGGATGGCAAATATCCTCTAGACTCATGGTGGTGTCACCCGAGAAAATATTGAAAATATTGTCCATTTGAAATGCCAACAGAACCCTTTTGAGGAACATTAAAGTAACCTTTCTAAAGGAAAACAAAACAAAAAGCAAGCAAACAAAAACAACAATCAAATGAAAAAATAACCAAGAAAGAACTCTCACCAGGAAAGAAAAAAAAAAACAAAAAAACAACTGTAATGAGCAATTGCAAATTGTGCCTAAGCATGTCACAAAGAACTTAATAAATATTAATAAAATAATTTTCTGTATATGTGCAATAAGAATACAAGGTAGAAGCACAAGATTTCAGGAAAGAATTGGCAAAGCAGTGGAAAGAAATAAAACTTTAGCTGCCAGAACTCAAGCAAGAAGTGGAAAGCAAAAAATTAGAAATAAAAGCAATAAAGGCATTATTGGAAGTAAGATAAGAAAGAATAGATATTGCTGGATACACAGTAGAAGATCAAAGGGACTTACTTTTAGGATAAAATTCTTATTGATATAAGAAAAAATATACAGAAATAGATCTGTATATCCATATATCTGTCTATGTACAGACACACACAGTAACCATAACGCCCCAGTGAAACAGCCTGCATGGTTATTTTTAACTATATAAAACAGAAAGCTTAACATAATTACACAAGAAATATAATACCAATATATTAACGCAAATGAATAGAGATAAAAAACCCCTGTCCATGAAATCATATGAAAACACTTTGAACAAAATATTAAAAAAGGATGAAAATAATGGGTGGGCAAACACATACCAGGCAAATACTAATAATAAATAATTGATAAAAGGAGATAGGTAGTAGGTAGATATATAAACAAGTAAATAACTTAGAAGTCTTAATCTTATCATAAAATAAGATCATCTTTAGGCTAAAAACCAGTGTTTAAAACAAAGCACTCTAAAATGTTAAAGACCACAATTCTAAATTAAAATATAATATTATATTTCCTAAACATAAATATTCATAAATCAAAAATTACAACTTATAAAAGTAGAAATAAATGCACAATAAATACAAGAGATGCTGTTTTACCTTTGTTATATCATGAGATATCGAGACATGTCTTCATCTCAGCAGCATAGATAGATCCAATTGTATTCTGATTGCTGAGATAGGTACTTCTTCATTTCAAATGTCTATTGCTCATTTGCAAACACTGATCACAAAAAAACCCTTGAAGTTTCTGAATAGTATTTAATAGCTAAACTCCTTATTACAAGAGAAAAAGAAGACTTCTCATTTTGTGGAAGTTTGGAGCTCTCTGCTCCTTACAATGTTATGTTGAATTCATCTGCAAATCCATCAGACAAATGTGGGAAGTTTTATATAATTACTGAATCAATTTTGTCAATGGAGAAAGATTTATTCAAATATTGTATTTCTTCTTGAGTCAGCACTCCTGTGATTTTAATTATTTTGATGTTCAATAGGAAGCAGTCATCCTTATATTATTTCATAAAAGTCTGCACTGGCATTTTTTTTTTTTCTTCGCAGAACCATAAATCTGACTATACCAGAACAGAAGTGAACTCTTGAAATACATTTATCAATATCAGTACCAAGAGGCTCTTGCTTATGTAAAGACACCCTGAGTTCTCCTGAAAAGTTCTGGTATATAACTTCACAATGTTTTAAGTTTGCAGCCGGGGTTATTGTTAACTTCCTGTTACAGTTTTCTGCTGAGAAAATCTGTCCTTTTGCTTAGAAGCAATATTTTTATCTGCTGTATGTCCACAAGCTTTCAAAAATCTGTCTTCTTCAATATGCCAGTTAAGACAAAGGATAATCAATTAGCAAATACTTATTGGAAGTTTATTGTGTAGTTAGAAGCTGGGCATAGTTCTATTAAAAACCCACCCTGGGAAGTTTCAATGAACGGGCATACATCTAAAGGTAACAAAACAATATTATACTGTAATAAGAGTTATGTGAATGTGCTTTCTCTCTTTCTCAAATTATCCTATTTTAGGGTACTGTGATCACTTGTTTTTGGACCATGGTTGACCACAGTTTACTAAGAAACTGCAGAAAGCAAACCCGTGATAAGGGGCGACTACTATAGATTGAGTTGTACAACATCGCATTTGATATATGTATACATTGTGAAACGATCGCCACAATCATGCTAATTAACATACCCGTAACCTCACGTAAAAGGACACACTTATTAATACCAATATTTTCCCTTCCTTTTTAATATTAAACAATTATTATCCTTACATTAACTGGCTTTTAAGTTAACATTTTTTCTTATAAAATCTTCTTTACTTTCCTTTTGCTGATAGTATCAAAAGACTTTTCTAATTTAAACAGTGTGAAAATAGTTAAACTCAACAAAATAAACATATTTTTATATTAACCTTTTCTGAAAATGCTTCAAAGTGATAGAAAACAGAAAATGTTCTCATAGTTCATTATAACTGAGAGGGAATAATGAACCAAGAGTACATTTTCTTCATATATTAGAGGAATTTTCAAGGAAGAAAAGTCGTTAAAGCAAAAAAAGTATACCCAAATGCAATATTTTTAGAAATAAAGGTTTTATTTTATTGTTTTACTGTATATGACTGGAAAGTCATAAGCATAATTAGACCATTAATTTTTATCCATGCCTAAAGTATGGAAAATAAAAGGACAGGAATGAGATGAATCTAAAAGGGCTTTAAAATTCTGGGGGAGGTAAATACTGATAGGTAAGAATGGAATTAACCTGTCGTGCAGGGAAGAAAGTCTGGCAGGAGGTGTCTGGGGAAGGTGCCCATGAAAATCACTCCTAGTGTTAATCTTACCAAGGGGAATCTGAAAAAATGATGTATTGATCTGTGAGAAGTTCAACACCATATTTCTAGCATCATTTATAATCCACTCCTTTTTATATCATTAGGTGGATACTACTATTGAAGTGTGAACATTGGATTTTAAAGCAGATCCTTCTAGCTTCTTTGCAGATTCCTCCCTTGAGAAGATGTGATCACTGCTCACAGTAGCCCTTCATTCCTTCCACTGCTGACCTGGATGAGGGACACATCTCCTAGGGAGCAGCAAATGCCCACAGGCACCTGAGAGCTCCATACAGGGCTGGAGATCGAAGGCGCTCCACCTGTGGAGATAGCTCATCTAATTGTTGGGAAGTACTAGAGGACCAGGCACAGAACAAGGTCAGGGACTGGAGGAGGCAAGATGCAAGACCGCAGCCAAAGTCAAGCCACAGACATGGGCTGGGTAGAATTCTTCTCACCACACACACATACACACACACACACAACTATGTGAGGTGATGGATGTTAATTTAGCTTGATTGTGGTAATCACTTTCCAATGCATATGCATTGCGAATCATCACGTTGTACAGTGTAAATATACACAATTTTTACTTGTCAATTGTACTTCAATAAAGTTGGAAAAAAAGAAAAAAAAGGAAAAAATTCCTCTACCAGTATTTCTGTTGCTGCTATTTTTGGACCCTGTCACTGAACATGGACACTGAAGATTTCAATCAGCCATCTGTGCATTACATGTTTGATTTGCCTGGGAGACATATTCTGGCAGCTCAGCCTCACCCTAGCATGGGGAGAAAAGTGTCTTCCCCCATCCCCGTGGCTTCCTGAGAGAGTCTGTGCCCTCTGTCTCTTGAAGCTGCACGTTGGGAGATTTCTCCCAAAGAGAAAGGAGTTTGCATGATAGACATTCAAAATGATGACACAGGTCTCATCTAGAAACCACTAAAAAAATTCTGTGCAAGATGCAACGTGATATGATTTGTGTTTTGAGACTTTTCTCTAGCTATGCCACAGATCATGATTGAAGTGGGCAGCCACCAGAGGCAGGGAGGTGAGTTAGAGGGTTATTGCTACTATTGTAGGGAGAGGGGATGTTGTCCTGGATGAATTTGGTGTTGTGTGAAGGCAGGAGGTGTTGAAGAGGAGGTGAATTAGGCAAGATTAATAGTCATAAAAGATAGAAGCATACTTGGGTAAAAAAAAGGAATTTATTGACTTGTCTACCCAAAAAGGTATGGAGGCAACAAAACCATTAGAAAACAAAAAGATACAGGTAGACTCACGTAGAGCTGGAACCAGGACTTGAGGGTCATTTTTGCCGTTTCATTTCCCATCCCACCTTCTCTTTGCACGTCAGCATAATTCTTCCCACAACACACCAGCCTCTGACACATGACATGCAGCGGGCACCCTAGAAGTTTCCAGACCTGTCATTCTATAGATTTCACTTCTAGAAGTCAACTGTCTTCCTTGGTTCCAATTAATAAAAATTGTAAAGAAATACTCTGATAGGTACTGCGTGGGTCAAGGTCTCACTCCTGCACTAATTTGCTATGTCCAAGACATCAAGATCCTGTACGGATGTGGTGGTCATTGCTGAAGCCACCAGACTGGGCCAGAGGAGATGCAGTTCCTGGAAGAGGGATGCCATTCCTGAAGGAGGAGCCAGTAATAGGCAAACAGAAAGTCAGTATCTCCCATGGGTGGCAGCAGGGGATGTTAACTGGAATAGGAAGCCGGGCACTTAGCTATCAAAGGCGGCAGAGATGGTGCAGTCATGTTAGTAACATTAAAATGCATAGTTAATCAACAGTTGTTTGTGACTACAATTTTTATTTAATCATTAGATGTTTTGTGAAAATTAGACGTAATACTTTCACTATTAAATGGAGAGTAGACATGTAGCAAACAAAATATTAGAAAAATATAATCCTGGGAATCAGGATAGAATGAGGACGCTTCACGCTTACTGACAACCCCTACTCTGATTGGTCAACTGACCCCTGTTCTCCGACATTGCACCAGATGGTTATTAGGATTTAACCTCAACATCTTGATGCTTCTGTCAGTTCTAAAGTACACAAAATGTTCTCTGGGAAGATTTAGCGCCAATTTCTAGTTACTGCTGCCATTGGGGTACCCTCTTCTTCCTTCCTTCCTTCCTCCTTCCTTCCTTCCTTCCTTCCTTCCTTCCTTCCTTCCTTCCTTCCTTCCTTCCTTCTTCTCTTTCTTTTCTTCCTTTTCTTTCTTTCTTTTCTTTTTTCTTTCTTTCTTTCTTTCTTTCTTTCTTTCTTTCTTTCTTTCTCTTTCTTTCTTTTCTTTCTTTCTTTCTTTCTCTTCTTTCTTCTTTCTCTCTCCTCTCTCTCTCTCTCTCTCTCCTCCTTCCTTCCTTCCTTCCTTCCTTCTTTCTTTCTTTCTTTCTTTCTTTCTTTCTTTCTTTCTTTCTTTCTTTCTTTCTTCTTTCTTTCTTTTTCTTTCTTTCTTTCTTTCTTTTCTTTCCTTTCTTTCACTGTTGCTCTGCTCTAACTTCCTGGCTGCTGTGATGTAATCATCCGCTTCCTGTGCCTTCTGGTTTCCTGGAACATCAGAAATGCAAAGTAATATAATGCAACACAGCACCCATGCATGTTTGGCTTGGGGTGTATGTGGTCATGGGACATGGGGGTATCTTTAGTCTCTCCCATTCTTATTTGGGATCCTAGGAAGAAATGTGAGCCCTAAAGTTAATTCTGTATTTATCCCAATAGACTCTGTGGTTTCCCATACCAAAACAGGATTCTTGGGACCTTTCTGACATTACAAAACTCCTATGGTGAGCATGCCTACACTATGCTCATTGCTGTATGAGAGCAAATAAAACTGTAGTCAGCTATAAGCTATGCAAAATGTGGGTTATATACTTTGAATTATTTCATCTGGAATAGATCTTCAGTGTCATGAGTGATGGTTGTACTTGACAATTAAGTGATAAATAATAGTGATTTTGATAAATTCTGTTGGATAGATGGCTTATGGCAATGCATAAACAGTGGGAAAGCATCACATTTTAAATTGGGATCACTACCCCAATACAAAGTAAACAGATGCTATGACTCGGCAGTTGCTGTTAACAACATGAACCCAATATCTAAAGCAAAGAACAATGATTAAAATTCAAGAGCAGCAGTTCTGCCTGGCGCTCTGAACATAGTTTCAGTTAGGAACAAAGAGAATCAACACTGTTATGGAGTTTGTGACCTTCCTCTATTCTCTCCAGCGGGAGACACGGGGTTTCATAACCCACATGCCATGACATATATATATTGGTACTTTGGGAAAAGTAAAATACTGATTCCAGAGGAGATACAAAAACGATTATGGCATTTATGCCTTTAAAACATTATAGGGCTAGTGAAACATTTCTGGAGCACAAAAACAAAACTAATAGCGCCTAATATGTCACTGAGTTCTCTGAAATTAACAGAACATGATCATTGATCATCTGAGGAATTATCTATGATCACGGTATTTTTGTGTTTGTTTTCTTTGTGAATAACAAGCAGACCATAAAGCATGGCCTTTTAATAAATAAGTTAAGAAAAAGATGAATTTAATTTATGGCCATCAGTATAAAAATTTGATATATTCAAATCATCAAATTGCATAAGCAGCTAGCTGGGCTAATTTTAATATCCTAGGAAATTTTCCTAACAGGAAAAAAAAAAATGAAGCTCTGTTAAAGAAATAGCCTAGGAAATAATTTTTCTCTTTTCTGTATCAAAATTCTTCTCTTTCTTCAATGCTGTTCATCTGTGAAGTTTTTTCTCTTATCTCCCACTGGAACTGATGATTATTTCCTCTGAGCTGCTCTTCTGCACAGTCTTTTCTTGTAGGAATCACCTGCTACCTTTTTTGACAGCTAGTTGTGGAAAGGTTTGTTTTTTCCAGGCCCAGCATCATCTCTCTAATCCCCCTGACCTTGAAATCTTCTGACACCAGTGGGCCATTGCTGCCCAAACATCACAACCATGAATTATGACTCATTGACCTTCAGCTTAGTACCACTCACCAAGATTCAGTAACTAGGGTGGGAGCATCTGGTTGACCAGTCCTAGGTCATGAATCCCTGCTCCTGGGAAGAGTAAGGGGGGTATCTCTATTTACTTTCCAGACTGAGAGGTGGGATTCTACCTCCTACTAGGACTCACAGCATTGGGGCCTTCAGAACCAGACGGGGGTGGTGGATTGGAAATTGAATGCGATGAAATGTCATGTCATATATAGAATATACTTTCTCAACATGATAAAAAATGCTGACTTAAACTAACAAATTCATACTTAAGAGTAAAATAATTGGACATACTTATGTTAAAATCAGAAACAATACAAATACACTGTTACTGCTTAACATTGTTCTAGAAGTTTTAGACAATGGGATAGGACATGAAACAGAAAGAGTGAGGACACATATGATAAAAGTGGGGCAAGAATTATAATTATTTGGTGAAAACCTGATTAATAGCTAGAAGTTCATAGAGAATAAGCAGAAATAGAAAGATATTTAGGCTTAGTAATAAAGTTTAGTTCACTTGCTAAATGTAAAACAAATACACACTTTTTAAGTTTTATCATTAGTGAATGGCATTTAGAAAATGTGAAGGGAGAAGAGTGTTTTTACAATAATATATGTAAATTAATTAATAAAAAATGAGAGAATGCTTCAAAAGTAAAGTCATAGAATTTATAAACAAACAAAAATAAAAAGAAATGGTAAAATATCATTAAAGAATATGAATGAGTTTAAAAAGAAGAAACATAACATGTACTTTCTTTTGAAATCAATGGATAGCCACAATACAGTACAAGATTTCAATATTATTGCTTTTGGGAATTTGACAATATAAATCTCATATCTGACTACAAATGTAGTCATATATCTAGACCATCAAGTTGGTTAGACTGGTACTACAATTTGGTTATGGTTATGTCCCTCTTGCTTACTGCAGTGTCAGATAGTAAGTTCACAAATAATTTTTTAATGATAAAAATGTATGAAATCTAAGAATAGGTAATAATATATATATTTTTGCAAACACCACAGTAATAATTGCTGCAGACAAACAAGTATTACCAATGGCTGCTAAAATAAATGGGTGAAAGTAAGATAAGAAACATGATATTTGCATAACCATAAAATATCTCCCTATAAAATACTTACCAATTACTAAAATAAAAAATGCTATTATAACTTTCCAGAGAAAAAATCTGTCAGATTCTACCTTAACATTAATAAAAAGACATAACATGTACCCCTTATATGATTCATTAAGAGAAGCACAATATTAGTCCTGTGGTGTTCTTGCCAAAAATGCATAACTTAAGCTAAATCATAAAGAAAATCATACAAATACAAAATGAGGGACATTATTTTAATTTTTATTGTTTTATTTATAATTTACACATAATAATTGCACATATTTATAAATGAAACAGATCCCAAATTTGACAAGATTTGTCAAGTATTTCACAGATGTTTCCCAGATAATTTGATATGTGACTTATTCATTCTTTTATTCATTTTGCAACATAGATGATGCATTTATCATATTAAAGGCATTATGTTACATAGTGGAAATGCAAAAAATTTCTGAGATACACTTCCAATCATGTAGGTATGTGCTCTGCAATAAAGGAACAAGACAAGTGAATAATTATGTATAAGTAGGAATCCAGGCTGGAAGCATACAAATGCCTAAGATAAATTGCTGAAACAAGATGAGCAGAACAAGAAATTATTACAGAGGGCATTTTAGGAACTGAATGAAATTGTTGAGGGACATTGGACCATCTATTTTGTCTTTACATATTATGAGTATTATTGTTAGCAGGTGAGTGAGGGAAGCTTCATCTACACTTACAGCCGCTCTCTGTCTCTCACCATACCTCACCTTCCCACCCCATCCCCTGCAAAAATTGTCTTCCATGAAACTGGTCCCTGTTGCCAAAAAGACTGGGGACTGCTGATTTATATGAATGCTTTTAAAATGACTTGAGATGAGCTCACATCTATCTTTCAATAAGCTGTGTTGGGTTGAATAGTGTCTCTGCAAAATTCACGTTCACCTAGAACCTGTGAATGTGACTTTGATTGAAAATGGGGTCTTTGCAGAGGTAATCAAGTTAATGTGAGGTCATACTGCATTAGAGTGGGTCATAGATCCAATGACTGGTGTCCTTATAAGTAGGGGAAAGTTTGAACACAGAGACACAGAGGACATACACAGGGAGGAAAGCCATATAGCAATGGGACAGAGATTAGGGTGATAACAGCTGCAAGCCACGGAACACCAAGGATTGTCAGCAGCCACCAGAAGCTAGGGACAAGCAAGGAAGGATTTGTCCCTAGAGCCTTCAGATGGAGTGTGACCCCTCCAACACCTTTGATTCACACTTCTAGCTTTCAGATGTGTGAAGGAATAAATGTACGTTGTTTAGCCATTTGGTTTGTGAAACTTTGTTATAGCAGCCCTAGGAAACTTATACAAAGAGATATTGAGTTGAGGCTATATTAATATTGAACTACACTAATTCTAATAATTTATAGATATGAATATATAGATAACCATACTATATTTGTAGATAGTACAACTGGTGAAATCTGTAATGCATCTATAGAAAATACAACAGACATTGATAGACCTTCCCCACAAACCTGCCATGCAGAATGTCTTCAATTTTCATGATAATGTATTATTTGTATAGGTTTAATAAGCATCTGTCACATGATACAACACAGTATAAGCAGGAAAACTGAATTTGTAACGTGCCATACCAGAAATGTTGCGATTAAAGGTAAAGCATAACTATACAGGGGTGATACACCCACCATTAATGAACAAGAACTGTATCTCCCATATAGAAATAGTGATTAACTTTTAGGCTTTAGTAGCAGCTCAGGATCAAATGACTTTAGATCTATTGACTATAAAGCAAGGAGGCTTATGTGTATTAATTTGAACTTCCTGCTCTACCTAAGTTAAAAAAAAAAAAAAAACTGGCCATTTTAGAGCAAGATATCCACAATAAAAAAACATATCTAGGGACTTCCTTTTCTAGCCAGGATAGGCTAAATGGGATTAGACTTGCTCTCCCACTGAAATAACCATAAAGCTAGATAAAATGCATGCAGCAATTTTGCAGACACTGAACAGCTAGCATTATAGGATTTGGTCCTTGACAGAAGAGAAACCCAGGAGTTGAGCCTCATGATTGCCCAGTATCCTATTATATTAGCATTTCCCATCAATAGCATGGGGTATTTCATCCTAAGCAGCATAGTGGTCTCACTAAATAGGCACAGATAGATATGAGTTCCAGGATGCTGGCCTGGCTGGAATTTGGGAGGGCATGCAAATTCATGGCTGGTCTTTGGTTGAGGACTATGTCAGACTTGTGCAGACTGAGGTTCTGTGGCACTTAGTTGAAAAGCCCTAGAATCAAAGGATAATACCAAAAGCTATAGAGTGCTTAGGTTCATCCAGCATATGCAGATGGCTATTCCTCTCTGATCATGTGAGACATTCATACAAGATCTAAGAAAGGCCATAAATACTCCTTAGATAAAGAGTCCTGCTCTAGGACTAAGATCAAAACCCAATTAGGTCCACTGTAATGAAGAATGAAATCAGACATGAGGAACAAAAGGGTCTACCAGTAATTCAGCTGGTAGGCAGAAAAATACTTACAGTGAGCCAGGATCTCTATAATATATTGTCATCATGGTCAGCATGCAATTAAAAATTACTAGACTTAAAAAGAAGCAAGAAAATATTATCAATTTTAAAAAAAGTTATCAATTAAATTTTAATAAAATTAAAATGTTATCAACTTAAAAAAAGGAATAAATAAATCCCAAGATAGCAACAAATGATGGAAATGGCAAACATTTTTTGTTGTCATCTATTTTAGGTATGTTTCATTAGTATCTTTCAAGGCTTAATGAAAAGGTTTTCATAAATAGAAAAAAGATGCAGAACCATGGAAGAGAAATAACAACTATAAAAAGAAGAACTGAATAGATATTCCCAAGTTAAAATGTAGTATTTGAAATGGAAAGTACTCTAGGTGAATATCATATCAAATTGGATACTGCAGTAAACTGTTAGTGAACATGAAAACAGACAAGTAGAATTTATCCAATAAGAAGAACAAGGGAAAAAAAAAAAACAATAATGGAAGAAAACTCAGCCTCAGTAACCAGTTGGACGATATCAAGTGGTTTAGCGTATGTGTAGTTGGAGGTCAAGAGGGAAGGAGACAGAGAAAGAGAGTGAGCTGAAAAAAGCATTTGAATAACAATGAGTGGACATATACTAAATTAAATTTCAAAAGTCAATTTACAAAACCAGGAAGCTCAACCAGCTGCAAGCATAATAAATACAAAAATAAGCAACCTTGGCACATCATAGTCAAACTGCTGAAAATAAAAGATAAAGAGATAATCTTGAAAGCAGCTGAAGACAATTGAGACATTTTATACGGAAGAAAGATGAGGTGAATGACGGACGGATGACCTCTAATCAGGAGCAATGTGCCGAAAGACATATCTAAAGTGTTGAAAGGAAAAAAATAAAACTCTCAAAACTTAACTTTTATCCACTGAAATTATCCTCAAAAGTTAGGGGAAATAAATACACACTCAGATTAAAAAGAAAATGAGGGAATTCATTGCCAGCATATCTATACTGGAATAAATGCTAAAGAAAACCCTTTATATTTAAAGTATCATGACTAATTAAAGTGGTCTCTAGTAAGAAATTATAATGTATTTTATAATGCTTAAAAGTTCAAAAAATGTGTGTAAAGATGGGTAGCTAAAAATCCTATAGGGCTATTAAAATTGAATTTTAAATTAATTCACTTAACACAAGAGAGTGGGGATGATGGAACAGAGAGAAAAAGGCAAATGAAAAATTTAGAAAACAAATAGCAAGATGATAGACACAAAGCGAAACACATCAATAATTGCCTTGAATATAAATGGATTTCAATTAAAAGGCAGAAATTTTCAGAGTAGGTACAAAAAACAAGTTCTAAGTATATTCTGTTCATAGTAGACACTTTAAATAGAATGACACAGATAGATGTAAGATATTCAAAATATGTTATGCAAATAGAGCTGTTACAGTTCTATTAATATTATATCAGAAAAATTAGATTTCAAAACAAATATTAACAGAATTAAGAATGGCATATGATAAAAATAAGGAAGAAATAGAGAAATCTGGAATTTTAATTTAATATTGAATCAAAAGAAATGAAATATATGGAAGATCTGAAAGCAGTGTTGACCAGTGATATACATAAATAATTCTCACATATATCATATATAGATATAAATATAGATTCTATGACAAATATATATCACTGAAGACTGCATATTCTTTTCAAGTGCACATGAAGTAGACCTGTTGAGCCATAAAATACATCTAAAAATTGAAAAGACCAAAACATGGTCATTGTACATATAAACCAGCTTTTGAAAAAACAAACACAACAAAAGCCCTGATTTGAAGAGTTTTCAATTTCCCATGCCATGTCCAATTTTAAGCTTACTAAAATTATGAATTTGCAACAACGGGCTCTCTCAAGTCAGTACAAGCTGGTTCCAGCACATACCACTGATACTGTATTGGTCTCTACAACAAAATTGAATTAGAAATCAACAAAAAATAAGATACCTAGAAAAGATACAAATATTTGGAATATTAAAATCATGTTTATACATCAGTTGTAGATCAAAATGAAATGGCAAGGAGATTGCAAGTATTTTTAACTAAAGGATAATGAAAATATAAATGTGGACAGCAGCTCAAAATTGAGGAAATACACAGATTGAAAAGCTCATATTATAAAAAAAGGAAGTATTTAAAACCAATGATATGTTTCTACTTTAAGAAGTTAGGGAAAAAGAGCAACCAAAGTAATTAATTAGTCTTTTAAGCCAAAGTATTTAGAAGAAAAGAAATAGTATACATAGAAGAAAAACTGAAAGGAATTGAAAACAGGCAAATTATAGAGAGAAATAACAAACTCCAAAGTTTATTCTGTAAAAATGTTAATAAAATTTGTTAAAAACTTGGCAAGACTGAGCAAGAGGGAAAAACTAGGGAAAAACAATAAAATTATCAGTATTGGCAATGTTTGAGGTGACAGCATCACAAATACAACAGACACTCTAAAATAATAAAGTAATATTGCAAATAGCATTAAGCCAATGAGTTTGACAACTATGTAAAATTGACCAATTTCTTCAAAAATCGTTTACATAGACTCAGGAAGAAGTAGAGAAGCAAAATAGGAATAAACCCATTAAATAAATTCAATCAATAATAACAATCCTCAGAGGGAAATCACTAGTACAGATAGTTCCACTGGACTGTTGAATTAAATATTTAAGGAATAAAAAATGCATACTCTCTTTCAGGAAATAGAGGATGAAAATCTACTCCTAAACTTATTTTAGAAAGTCAGAAATACTCTGGTTCCAGATCTCCACAAAAATATTGCAAGAAAAGAAAATTATAATAAAAATCAAGATCTTTCATGAACTTAGACATAAAAATATATTACAAAATACTAGACAGTCCAATCAAGCCACATAAAAATTTGACAATGTGCCAAGTGGAGTTTATTCCAGCAATGCAAGTTTGGCTTAACATTTGATCAATCGAGATAATTTAATACATTAACAACATGAAGTAGAAAAATCATATTATAGCTCAATAAATACAGAAAAACTATTTGGTAAAATTGAACCCACTCATGATAAAATAAAAAACTCTCCACAAACTAGGAATAGAAGAAAACTGCTTCAACCCCTGATAAATAACATCTATAAAACAACTATATCTCACATCATAGTTCAAGTGGAGTATTGAGCACTTTACTTTTCAAATTGGGAGTAGGTCAAGGATAGCCCCTCTTGCTTTTTCTATTCAGTGATATACTGGAGGGAATTGGCCAGTGCAGTAAGGCAAGAAAAAAGAAATAGAATACACAAAGTTTGAAAAAGGACACATAAAACTGTCTTCATTTGTAGATGACATAAGTATTTATATAGAAGATGAAAAAGAATCTACAAATAAATATCTAAAGCTAATTAAGTATACAAGAATTATTTGTATCTATTTATGCTGACAATAAAATTAAATGAATTAATTCACAGAAAATAGAGTGGAGATGCATAAATATTCAGAAAAGTACAAAACCTCAATATTAAAAATGACAAACCTGTAAGACATTGATTAAAAAGTTAAAGAAGATCTCAATAAATGAAAAGATGTACTGAGTCCATGGATTGGAAGATGCAACTTTTCTTTTTGAAGTTACTCTCTGAAATTGAGCTATAGATAATAGAGCAATCGCTATCAAAATCCCAGAAGACATTTTTGGAGAAATTGAGACATTTATTATAAAAATTATATGGAATTACAGGAGGCATAGCATAGCCAAATACCCTCAGAGAGACAACAAAGTTTGAGGTTTCACTCTTCCTGGTTTCAATATTGAGTTTACAGCCACAGTGGTCAAGACAATATATTGCATAACACTTCAGGATCACTGGAACATAGCAGAGTCCATCCAGAGATTTACCCACATTTATACAGTCAATCTATTTGGACAATGAAGCCAACACCATGAGAAGAGAAATAGAAACATTTATTTTTCATCAACAAATGGTCTCAGAACTGCTGATCATCCATATGGGAAAAAAGCAACTGAAAATTCACCTCACGATTTCCACAAACATTAGTTTGAAATAGATTATAATCCTAAACCTAAAGCTAAAACTATGGAGCTTCTAAGAGAAATGGAAATGAAATACCGTCCAGGACTTAGAAAATGCAAATATTTCTTAGAGAGGACCAAAAATGAGCCAACAATAAGAGAAAAAATTTTAAAAATGACTGTGCAAATTTAAGATTGTTGTATGTGGTACCCAGATTTACTGGCATTCTGTTCACGATCACCTCAGATGGTGGCTGACCAACTCAAAGGGACAACAAGGGGAATTGACCACTATTCTGTCTAAGGGGATTTCAACAAATGATAGCTCTGAATATATATATTTTTGTTTTATCTCAAATTCTTTTATTCCTCTCAAATCCTTGATAATGAGTTGAAAAAAATAGGAAATCAGAAAAAAAAGAAAGCTTGATTTAAATGGTATCGTAACCCTTTTGGGCTTCACTTTGCTGTTCTGCATAATATGGGGATTGGATGATCTCAGGGTCTCTTTCTGACTTAAACATTTTATGATTTTAAATGCATTTAACACTGTTTTCTGAAGATACCATAAGTGAATGTTTGATTATTTTATCAGGGTCATATAGCAAGATTGTTGCAGAGTCAGCATTTGAAATCTGTGGTCTTTTTTCAGGTCTCAGATATTTAAAACTTAAATTAAAACTCCCAGAGTTTTAAGGTGCAAAAGCAATGACTACATGGTAACTTAATTTCCTAGGCAACCAAAAGTGAATGCCCAATGTATTATTGTTTTGCGATCATCTACAGTTTCCAATTTTTCTTTCTCTAATTAACCGGCAAGGGCTTATTTATTTATGTTTTATTTTTTTGGTCTGAAGTAGTTTATTTTGCATAGTTCTAAAAGTATTATAAACACAATGTCTCTGTCTTCATCCTACTTTTTATAGTTGAGGTGAAAGTGTTAACTTCCAAATTTATTTATACTTATATGACTTTAAGAAACAAACTTGACCGAGTGGTTTCCACCCCTCTTCAGTGCTTAAGTTACTATGTTTTATGTGCCAAGCACATTTGCAGCTCTCCGAATTGTGTGAAGGTTTGCAATAGTCTTGCTCATTTAATATGCACTGTGTACATATTGCCGAACAGTCCCTCATTAGGTGTAAACAATTTTAAATTGGTCTTCTAAATATTCCACAGTTTCACATGTCTGTGTTGCTTTTTTTGCATGTGAAAATAATCAGCATCTTCAGTATCAAAATTTCAAATTCCAGTTAGAGATGACATAATTGCGTCTCTATTATTGCACTATAATCAGAGGTATTGTTTAGTAAAATGCTTTTGTTTGGATGCTGGGGGTTGGTTCCAATGGATTTCACATGGGTATAGCTGATGACTTCTCATTGGTCTTGTAGTCAGGCCCTGCTGGAGGTGTCTGGGTGAGCCTGAGGGTGGGAATCCAGAAGTGGTTTCCACAGGTCTTATGCCACCTTAGAATAATATACAGTCAGAACCACTGTTAAAAGCCAAAGGGATACAAATGAAACAAAAACTTTATATTCCTGAGAATGAGAATGATAGTGTCACAGTGGCATGGTAGTGGGCTCGGGAAATGGGGTGTGTGTGGAAAGCTATGTCGATAAGTTGCTCCTGCCCAACAGGTTTACCCAAAAGGGATGTGGTTGGATCCTGAGGCAGTGGGTGGTGCCCAGTGAGAGTCCGCTGCAGTCTGCTTGCTTCATTTTCTGACCAGCATCTGTCTTGTCCCTCCTTGCTCTCCTTCTCAGTATTATATAAAGTCATGAGTGCTTAATGACGGGGATAACTTCTGAGAAATTCGTCGTTAGGGGATTTCATATAGAGTGTGATCACACAAGCCTAGATGGTGCAGCCTACTTACTACACACCTGGGCTCTGCGGTATATCCTATGGACCTGCACGGCAGCACGGTCACTGCACTGAACACTGTAGGCAACTGTAGCACAATGGTGAATATTTGTGTATCTAAACATACACAAGGTACAGTAAAGATATGGTATAAAAGATTTAAAAAGTAGTGCACTTGTCTAGGGCACTTTCCATGAATAGAACTTGCAGGACTGGAAGTTGCACTGGGTGAGTCAGTGAGTGAGTGGAGAGTGAATGTGACCTCCTAGGACATTACTGTGCACTACTATAGACTTTATAAACACTGTACAGCTTAAGGTATACTAAAAACACAAATTAGCCTAGGCCTACACAGGGTCAGCATCATCAGTATCACTGTCTTCCACCTCCACATCGTGCCCCACTGGAAGGTCTTCAGGGGCAGCAACACTCATGGAGCTGCCAGGTCCTATGGTAGCAAGGTCTGTGTTCTGGAATGTCTCCTAAAGGACCTGCCTGAGGCTGTTTCACAGTTAAGTTGTTTCTTTTTTTTGTTTTTAAATAAGTGGAAGGAATACAACTCTAAAATAATTATATGAAGTATAGTATGGTAAATACATAAACCAGTAGTATAGTCATTTATTATCATTACAAAGTATTATGTACTGTGCATAATTGTACGTACTGCACTTTTATATGATTGGCAGAACAGTAGGTTTGTTTACACCGGCATTTCCACAAACACATGAGCAATGTGTTGCACTACGAGGCTACAATAGCTAGAACATCACCAGGTAGTAGGACTTTTTCAGCTCCACTATAATCTCGCGGGGCCACCATCACATGTGCAGCCTGTTGTTGACCTGAGACACTGTTATGTGGCCCATGGCTGTGGATGAATAAGCAGCTTGCAACCCCAGAGGGCACAGAGTCAGTCCTACGTTCACTAGTTACCCTTTCAATTTTGGATCCAGAGAATTCTAAGTAGCAAAAGTAAGCTTATTTTATCTGTCTCCCTCGCATCCTTCTACATAATACTTTGACTTTTAAATTGTATGTAAGTGTGTTTATAGATTTTTAGTTTCATAAAAGTAAGAGAAAATATCAGTACCTTTGTCCCAAATAAGCATGAAGTATTTCTGTGGGAGGCAGTACAGCATAGCAGTCTAGGGCAAAGATTTTAGAACTCATATAGGTATAACACATAAATGCATACCTGTCCATAATCTCAGACTCATCTGTAAAACAGGGCTCCTAATATGGTCTTTAATATTAAATAATGCATTTTAAAAACTTAGCATGGTGTCTGCTAAATGGTAAGCAGTTGATATTTCCTCAAAATCTAGTCTTCTGTCCAATCTCAGTGAGTGACACCACCAAATCTATAAAGCTGTACTGTATCCTTTATACCTCCCCACCCTTCCTACCAGGTTGAACCCTTCAACAGATCCTGTCAATTCCAGTTACAAAATCCATTTGACATGCCTTGCATCCTGGCCTTTTCCCCACCTATAATGCCACCACTAGAATCCCAGATTTCACCAGCTTTGGCCCGGACTCCTGTAATGAACTTCCCGTGTGCACACCTGATCTGCCCTTGGAACCGCCCTCTCTTTTTGTTTTTGTTAGACACAGCAGTGGGGGATATCTTTAAACCACTTGAACTGCATCATATCCCTGTTTGAATTTCTTCAGTGGCTTCTAGGGCATTTATTTAAGACTCCACATCACTAACTGGTTCTCCCAGGCCTTCCTCAGCCTTCCCCACAGATGCAATTCCCATGTGCTCCCCAGACAGTCTTCCCAACGTGAACTATGTTCTGGTTGCTCCTGTCTGTGTTTCAGCCCCTCTAAAGAACTGAGCTCTTTTATTTCTTGGGGCTTTCATAGGTATAGTTCCTCTTGTGTGGAATGCTCTTCCTCCTACTGTTTTGTTTTACATTTTTAGAAATTTTATTCTTTCCCTCTAACATTGTATTTCGAATAATTTCAAACTTGAAAAGTCACAAGAATTGTATCATAGACCCTCACATGCCCTTCACCTACTTTCACCCAATAGTAACCTTTTGCACCCTTGTTCATTCCTCTCTAATGTTTGCTTTCTGTCTTGTGTGTGAAGATTAAATTCTGTGGTAGAAGAGAAACTACAAATAAAGAGGATAAATAAGCCTAAGCACAGAGGTGAGTAGGTTGTGAGGCACGTTAGACATAGATGTGGGAGTAGCCGGGTGTAGGAAAGGATGAAAGGACAAGGACGAGGAGACACTGAATGTGGCTGACAGATTAAATGTACCTACAGCATCCACCTGGGGCCCCACATGTTCAAGAGCCATATGAGGCATTCAATACCCGTGAGGTCTTAAACCAGCCCCCTATCAGTGATATCCACTCTATCTCCATGTGTGTCCTTAAGAAACTCAATTCATTTGGTCCTCATTAAGCTAAGTGACCAGAGTTCTTTAATGCTCACCAGCAATCATTATTTTTCTTGTTAATCATCTTGGTTGTGTGAAGCTAGTTCTTGGATACATTCCTTAGAAAGCATTCAGGGTAATGATCTTCTGAGCTCTTGCATATTGATAACATTTATTTTTAAACCTGACAGCATTTTTTTATACTTGAAGATGAATTTTGTTGGATATAAATCCTTGGTTCATATTTTCTTTCCCTGAGTATCTTATATATGTTACTGTATTTTCTTGTGGAATAAGGGATTGCTGTAGAAAAGTCTGAAGATGATATAATTGGCCTACATGCCCAAAGATGTCTCTAAAAGTCAGTAATTTTAGTACATCGTGTCTTGGTTTTAGTCATTCTGATTTCATTTTCTTAGGTTTGTGCTGTGCTCTTTCCATATGTATTTTCAAATCTCTTTTATTATATTTTAGGATATGCTTCATATGTTATACTTTTTAACATTTGTTCCATTCCCTAGCTTTCTTTTTCTTTTTCAGGGGCTTGTGTTACTCGTATATTGTGTCTTCTTTGCCTGCCTTCAATGTTTTTATCTTAAATTATTTTTATCTCTTTCTTCATTTCCTTTTGATTTTCACAATTTTTCTCTTTGTCTTACATATTTCTTAAGGTATTATTGCTGTATTTGTTCACTTTCATTCTTTTTTTTTGTTTAATCTTCATTTTTATAATCATCCATTTCTTTACACCTAATTATCTTTTGAGTCTATCTCTTCATGTCTTAGTGTTTCCGATTCTCATGCATGTGGTTCTGTTTTTTCACATCCTGTATTATCTTTTAAAGTCTCATTTGGATATGGTATGTTAATGATCTTGCTCAGTTTTTTTTTTTTTAAATGCCATTCTGTCATACTTTCTTTGTCCATAGGGATGCTATCCTGCTTCTTTATTTCTTTACAATTATAATAAATTTTTATGAGGTTTGACATCAATAATTTTTGTTGCTTAATTTCATGTGAATTTTATTTTCCTGTAGTTTAGAAAAAACCTGTCTCAGCTATCTTTTCCAACTTCATAGAGTTTTCCCCTTGTAGGGACTGTCCCTGGGCAAGAATTGGCTTAAGCCCAGAGTCAGCGAAGCTGGACGTGCTTCTTGGGTCCAAAGGTCAATAGGTCCAGAACACTCCTTGACGCCAGAAGTCAATAGGGCCGGATGCGGCCTATTGACTGTGAATGCTCCCTGGAGCTAAAGGTGAATGGCCTATTGAACAGACAAACTGTTCCCTATGGAAAATAGCCAAGGGCCTTAGGTCCTGCACAAGCCAAGGCATGTCTCATTGTCCTGCACGCGGTAATGAAGTCCAAAGGTTAACATGCAAATGTCTGTCTTCCTTGAGCAATTTCCATAAGAAATGGAACGTATCACCTCAGGACTCTAAAGATAATCACGTACCAGAAAGTAGCTGCTGGACAAAAGGAGTATAAAAATAAAGCGACTGGTGCTTTTCGGTGCTGCAGTCTTGTACCGTCTTTGTGTGTCTGTGTGTTTCTTTCTGTGTTCATCCCCCGTTCTGTAATCGGGCCGCTACACCCCTTCTGCATGTGTGTTTGCATGTGTTTGTGTGGTGTTAAAAATAAAACAGTGGATTAACTTTTGGTATTTCCCAGCTGCTGCTGCTTCCTGCCTTCTCCACTGCTCCTTCTAATGGTTTGTTCTTTCTGTCGTGTAAATATGTCCTGGCAGGTGGGTTTTAAGCATTCACAGGGACTGGGCTGCTTTAACTCCTGTAGGACTCACCACAAGGTCTGAGGGGAGGGTTTCATCTTTCTCCAGATGTCTAACTTTGAGTTGTCACCCTTATGTTCTAAATGACTATGTAAATTTGGGTCTGTTTCTGAACTTTTCTGTTCTACTTACTCATCTTTGTCTCTGCTGATGCACTAGCACCAGTTGCTTTAATTATGGAGACTTGATGTTTTAATATCTGGTGGTGAGTTTCACCTCCTGGCTTTACCTTTTCAGGAATTTTCTAGCTACTTTTCCATGTTTATTCTACATCAGTTTCAGAATCATATTGTCCAGCTCTGGGTAGAAAAGTTTTGTTCTTGGTCTGTTTTGGGCTTAAATTAATTTTATAAATTAACTTCTGGACTTCAGGAGATGGCTTATTTTGTGATATTGTGTCACCCACCCAAAAGGAATGTCTTTGTCTTTGATTCTAATTCAGTTTTCTAGATCTCTGATTAAAAGTTACTGCAAAGAAGCTTTGCTGCACATCCCAAAACCACCTGGGCCTGGGCCTGGGCTCTTTGGTTGGTTGTTATGGATTCTGTGTGTGTGTGTGTGTGTGTGTGTGTGTGTGTGTTTGGGTGGGGGAAATTCATTGCTGAGTCAATTTTGTCCATGCTTTTAGGAATATTCAGATTCTCTATTTTTTCTTGAATGTATTTTTGAGAGTGCATTTCTCTAGGAATTTTTCTATTTCATTTAGCTTTTTGAATATTTTGAAATAAAGTTACATATAATAATAAATTCTTATCTTTTTAGGTGAAAATAGGAATATTTATTTAAAAAAGAAAAGAAATGACAACTTACTAATTTTTAGAAGCTGGTAATACCATAAACATCACAAAATCAAGAACTAAAATATGCCCTATAGTAATTTTTTCCTTATTTATTTTTGGCTGCATTCTCTTAAATTACCTCTTTATATGACAACAATTTTTGAAGGTTTTCTATAGAAAGAATAGAAATTTAATTCTGCCTCTAGCTAGGTGAGTCAGAGTTTGTTTTTTATGTTTAATATTTTACCTTTGCAACTCCTTACTGATAATGTCATTTAGAATTTTAGATTCATTATCAAATTGGAAAAACTATTTTATTTAGATTTTAGAATATTGTCCAATTATCTATTTAACAGCATAATTAATTGCATGGTCAAAAGACAACAGACTTTTTATAATCACTACTTTTTAAAATTTGTTGAGGGTTGTTTTATAGTCCTATATAAGGTTAATTTCTCTAAATATTCTATGTGTTCTTGTAAAGAAAATGTACTCTTGAGTAGTTGTCTATAATGTTTTATAGCTTTTGTGATGTACTCATGTTGATTCAATGTTTTATACACTTATTTTTTTGCCTCCTTTTTTAAGATCAGGTACTATGAGAGGTATGCTAATATCTCTTACAACGACTGTGAGTTTTTCTGTTTATCCTTTGTAGATCTGCCCATATCTTGAAATATATGCATTTAAAGTTATTTTATATTCCTGGCTAAATAGGTTTTTTTTTTTATTTTTTTCCAATTTGAAGTGATTCTCTTTTGATAGCACAGTTGTTTCTGCTATAATGCTGGTTTTAAAACTTGAGTTTTTCCCAACACAATGGATATATTCAGAGAACATTTGAAGATAATGTGAATTTTGTTTGTTTATGTGTGTTTTGTCCTTGAAGAAACATTGGACGAGTGAGCACAACTGCAACAGGCTGACCTAAAGCATATAGGAAAACATATACACACTTGCCCTACTCATACACACCACACCACACACACATCATATTTCACACATTATACATCACAATCACACACCACACTCCACACGCCTCCCCACAAACCACACATACACATCACACACACCCTACATACACTACACATACATACACACACTGCACAAACACACCACACCATACACACATCGTATATCACACACATACACAGCACACACACATCACATATCACACATTATACATCACAGTCACACAACACACACACACACACACACACACACACACACACACCCCGCATACACCACACATATACCTTAAACATCTGCTGTCCATACCCTCCAAATCTGGTATTTCTCTTCTGTTTTCTTCTGATTTTAGATAACATTCCTTTACCATTTTATAATGATTCATAAACTGCAGCCCTTCTAATACTCATTTCTTCAAGCAAACTTCAAGTATTTTTCAAAGTACATGCTTATTGTAATATTTGTGTAATTTTTGAACATTTAGCATGTATCAAATTTTGCTATAATCTTTATTAAGTTCTCATTTATTTTATATTTCACTGAGCAGTGTTACGACTGCCCCAACTCCATTTTGACATAAACCCTGTCGTGTTTTGTCTTCTAAAACACACATGCTTGTGATAGCAGAAATGACCATTATTCTTCTTGCATTAAAGTCTATTTTAACTGATATTAATATAGATACAACAGTGTTATTTGTTTTATATGTGAGTGTTTTTCATTTTCCCATTCTCTACTTTCTAATTTTGTATGTATTTGTTTAAATTTATCTCTTGTAACTTGTAAAACTTTTTGTCCACTCTGACAGTTTTTGTTATTTAGCTAAAACTTTTATTCCATTGACTGTTATTAACGATGTTTTGGGCTTAAATATATCATTTTTATTAGTAGTAGTAGCAATTGTAGTGGTACTATGTGCTTTTCCATAATTTTACTTGCTCTGTTTCTTTCTTTTTTTGCTTTTCTACCTTTTTTCTTCTTTTTGTCCTCTTTTGGAATGATTATTTTTTATCACACCTATTACTCTGGAAATTATGTTCTACTTCTTTTATTTTAATTTCAGAATATTGTAGGGGTGCAAACATTTTGGTTACATATATTGTTTTCATACAGTTTGAGTCAATGTTATAAGTGTGCCCATCACCCAGACAGTGTACATTGTACCGGTTAGGTGTGAATTTATCTAACTCCTCCTCCCCCGCTACTTGTTTGATTTCCATTGAATTTTACTTCCATATGTGGATGTAAGTGTTGATCGATTAGTTCCAGTTTAATAGTGAGTACATGTGGTGTTTGTTTTTCCATTCTTGTGATACTTCACTTAGAAGAATGGTCTCCACCTCCATCCAGGTTGTTACAAAAGGTACTAGTTCCCCATTATTTAAGGCTGAGTAGTACTCCATGGTATACATGTCCCACATTTTATTAATCCACTCATGTATTGATGGGCAGTTGAGTTGGTTCCACATCTTTGCAATTGTGAATTGTGCTGCAATAAACATTCTTGTACAAGTGTCTTTTTTATAAAATGACTTTTTCATATGCGTGTTGGATATTAGTCTATCTTCTTTTGAAAAGCTTCTGTTCATGTCTTTTGCCCACTTTTTAATAGGGTTGTTTGATTTTTTTCTTGCTGTTTTGCTTGAGTTCTTTATAGATTCTGGTTATTATCCCTTTGTAGGATGTATAGCATGCAAATATTTTCTCCCATTCTGTAGGTTGTCCATTCACTCTATTGATTGTTTCCTTGGCTGGGCAAAAGCTTTTTAATTTGATCAGGTCCCATTTATTTATTTTTGTTGTTGTTGTGATTGCCTTTGGGGTCTTCCTCATAAATTCTTTGCCGAGGCCGGTATCTATAAGAGTTTTTCCAACATTTTCTTCCAGAATTCTTATAGTTTCATGTCTTAGGTTTAAGTCTGTTATCCATTGTGAATTAATTTTTGTGAGAGGTGAGAGGTGTGGATCCTGTTTCAGTCTTCTTCTACATGTTATTTTTATACTTCCTCTAAATAAAGCATATGTTTTTAAATTGTTAATTTCTGATATTAATCAATATCTCTACCTTCTTGCTGGAGTTTTTTATTTATCCGTCTCCTGATATTTTACTGTGGTAATGTAAAAAAATGTGTGTGTGTATAACAAAAAACTTCAAGTAAACAATATTATTTTTTAAATATAATCAATTTTTATATTGATAAAACCATGTGTTTATTACTCTCTCTGTTCTTTATTCCTTATTTGTTTCTAACTAAATATCCAAAATCTGTATCTTTTAGAATTTTCATTAGAGCTTGTCTACTGGTGAATAACTCCGGTGTTTCTTTGTTTTTTGTTTTTATCTGAAATTGTTATTCTTCCTTTTTTCTTTTAGGAAATTTATGTTAGTATAGAACTTCAAGTTGACAGTTATTTTTGTTTCAGAATATTGAATGTATTATTCCTGCACATCATGGCTCTCATTTTTTGAGAAATTGGCTGTCAATCTAACTATGGTTCATTCTAAGGTAATTTTTCACTTCATCTTTGGTTTTCTATGATTTTAGTATGATGTGCATAAATGTGTTTATTTGTGAGATTCAGTGAACTTCTTGAATCTTATGTATTAGCTTCATCTATTTTGAAATGTTCTCATACATTCTTTCCTCAAATATTTTTATCTTTTCTCTTTGTTTTTCCTTCTACATAATTTTTCTGATCTGTGTTATAATTCATCAATTTTCTCTTTAACCATGTCTAATATACTGTTAAGCCCATTGTTTTGGTTCTTAATTTGGGGGACTTTAAAATTTTTATTTTCTCTCTTTTTTCCTAATCTATGTCATTTTAAGATTTGCTGTTTCCTTAGATTTTTTTTAAGCTTGCTCGTTTTTTTTAATATGGCAAGCACATTTTAACAATAATCCCTGCCTGATAAAGCAATGTCTTTTTGTACAATTCTTTCTTTTATTTATTGTTTCTCATTATTCTAGAACATGGATCTTTCTTTCTTGTCCTTGGATATCTTTAACTATGTTCTGATTTGGGAAAATCATTTTCAGAAATAATTTGAGACTGAAGATACAGGTTTTAATTTTTTTCTTTCCCCCAGGGGAGTGGGGGGTTGAAAGCCACGTGGAACACTGCAAATCTGGCCAGCTGCAATCTGCAGTTGCAATATTTAAATTCTCCGGGCCACTCCATTGACACAACTTAGATGTGTACATTCGTTCAAGTGCAGATTTACTTCTCATTCCCGTTTACTGTATCAATTAGGAAGTCAATCAAGAAAGCAAAAACACTCTGATTATTAAAAAGGAATCAGTGTTATAAACTCAGTGGATGGGCTGGGAGGATGGCAGTGGGGAAAAGCTGAAAGGTGCATGTGGAAATCAGGAAGTTCCAAGACTCTCTGGAAACTACTACCACTGACCTAAACCCTCATGTTCTTGGAAAACCTGCAGCCTCTGGAATCACAGGGGTTCCTTCTGATAGTTTCTACTATTGGCAAGCTGAAAATCTTTTAAACCCTTCTTGCAAGAGCCTAGGAAATGAAGTCCCCAGGTTTTCTGACACTGTAACATGCAGAAGAGAACAGAAGGGAGTGGGGATGAATGGTGGTTCCCAAAAGGAAACCAAAGCTCTGTGTCCAGCACACTTGAATTTGAGTGATCCTTCTTTGTTGTAGACTAAATTGGTGCCAGGATCATGGCTCTTGATAACTGGGACAGCCTTGGTCAGTTGTTTCCGATTTCTCTCACCACATCCAGTCAACACATTCTTCAAGGTTTCATTGATGTGTCTTCAGGATTGGCAATTGCCCTTAGAATGCAAGAAAGGTGGGCCTTCTCTTGGTTTTTGCCCCCTCTGAGATTCGATTCCATGACTTGCATTACTTTGTAGCTCTTTGATGCCTTTAACATTTTTAAAAAAGTTTTTCTCAATAGGGATGCTGATATGAATCATGTGTTTGCTTTTAGAAATAATGAGTCCCGCATTCCCTTTTTTTTAAAGAGCAAAATGTTTTCCATTAGTAGAAGTAGAGTGTAACTGCCCTCCCTAATTCTTCCAACAAGTGAAAATTAATAGTACATGGAATTTATAGCACTAAATATATTTTTGAATTGAAGAGCCTCCATTGAAGATTTAATACACTATAAAAAAATTGAAGACTTTTGGTTAGCTTAAAATCTATATCAGTATTTTTGAGATGGAGAAGACACAAATGCTTTTATTTCAGCCCATTTTATTTTTAAAATTTTATTATACATGATAATTTATAATTATATATACTTATGGGGTACAAAGTAATGTTATTATTTATGACTATAATGCAGAATAATTAAATCAAACTAATTAATATATTTTTCACCTAAAATACCAATTTCTGTAATGAGAACCTTTGAAATTTACTCTCTTAGCTGTTTCAAAATATATAATACACTGTTATTAACTGTATTCATCATGGTGTGCAATAGAGTTACCATATGATTCAGCAATCCCACATCTGCATATTTACCTACAAGATTTGAAATCAGTTTGTCAAAGAGATGTCTGAGCTCTCATGTTCATTACATTTTCTTCTTTAAAAGATATTTCCCTAAGCCTTCAAAATAAAGGCAAATGATAAGGAAAGATACTTAAATAGTAAAATGTTTGAGAGATTGTGCTTTGCTCAAAAAAAAATCCAACCAAATAATATAGCAAAATTACTTTTTAAATAAAAATAAAAATAAGACAGTCTTACCCTTGAGCAGGTCTCAGGAATCAAACTGTCATGACACAAACATCTTTGAAGAATGACACAGAAATGTGATTCTTTTTGCCTAGAGCGGTTCCAAATAACACTTTGTGGCTTTCACAAGAGTCATGAAAAAAAGAATCATTACACATTGAACCATATAGTTTCAATGCCAAGTAGTTCCCAAACCTGGATCATTTACAGCCAAAGAGAACTTTAAACCCTTACAGAATCTTGTTCATTACCAGAAAAAAAAAATCCTGTGCCCAGAATAATTTTGATTAAAAAAAAAATTCCACCTACACAGAAAAAGTCAATCATGAGTTAAAGATTCTACAATATTGCATGCTAAATATATTCACTTCAGTAAAGCTACAGCATGTTGAATACTGAATACGAATTTTTTCTCTTTTTATTCTAGCAATGTGATTTTTGTAAAGTAAAATGTTAAAATTTACTGCAGTAGAATTTTAAATATCTCTTTAAAAAGTACACTGCTGTGTTAAGTATCCAACGTATAATTTTAAAAGGTAAATTAGATGAAAAAGTGAACTCTGGGGAACAGAGTGTCTTTCAAAATCAAAATTAAAGATGCAAAATTAGTGACAATTATAGAAATGCATTCACTTTATCATTTAACAGATAATTTGTTAACTGCTTATAGGTGCTTTGTTGTCTATACCATACTAAAGACATGAAACTCAACAGGTGTTATGAAAATATCACAGTGCTAGGAGCTACCTGTTTCTTTGTTTAAATGGGAAACATACAAGGTCTAATGGGGCATATACTTGTGGAACCTAATCCAGTCTTGAGGACTCAAAGTTCTACTGGAAGAAATGCTGTAGGTGCTGGAATCTGAAAGGTGGGAGGCACATTCTGTTAAAGGCACAGCATAGAGAAGAGACAATGTGCTGAGGGGACAGCCTTTGCACTGGGGCACTCAAGTTAGACTCATTTGGCTAAAACATGGCTTTTGTTGAGTGAGAAGAAAGAAATATTGAGAAAGTTTGAGTAGATAATTTGGGGCCAGATCATGTAAAGCCTTGTAAATATGTGGCTCTTTTCATACTGTGTCCAGAGAACTTTGGAAAACCATGAAGGATTTTTAAGGATGGGAAAACATGTTCTGATCTGTTTTAGAAATAATCTTATGTGTGTAGAGAAAATCGGATGTGGTCAGAGCTGGTGCTAGGAACACCAGCTGGGAGGATATTGTGCTGAAATCGTGAGAAGTTAACATGGTTTGAACTAGGGTAGTGGCAACTGGAATGAAAGATAAATGGAATCAAGTGATATTTGTGAGGTAGAATCATTAGGATTGGGTAGGTCATTGGATGGAGTGTTGTGTGCATACATGGTCTTGTGAGTGTGCAGGTGCACGTGTGCGTGTGAGTGTGCAGGTGGGTCTGTCTGTGTGATTGTGAAGGTGCATCTGTGTGTGTAACTGTGCAGGTGCATCTGTGAAAGTCTGTCCTTGTGTGTCTGTGGATTGAGTCATTGTGGGCTGTGAAGGATGTGAGAAGAAGAGGACAGAAGTAGAACAGGAAGGGGGTGTGGACAAACTAGCTTAAAGACCTGATGATCTGAACCATGATTTGAAAACAAGTTTTCTCCCTATGTCAAATTGAAAAAGCAAACACAAAAACAAAAGAATGCTCATTAACAAATTTATTTATCATGCATGATTGGAAAATAAATAAAATTGTAGACAGTATAGCCATGCTTTTCGATATATGAGTTTTAAAATTATCACCTAGTTCAACTTCATTTTGCAGATGAGGAAATTGAGGCCTACCAATGAAGAGTGATTTGTCCAAGTCATAGTAGATCAGTGGAAAATTCAAGTTTAGAACCAGGGTCTTTTCAGTTCAGTATTCTTTATACTTCTTTATGCTCTCTTTCAGTCCCAAAGATACCACTCTTGAGAATGACATTTAAATATTCAGGCAGATGACAAAAATCTGATAAAAGATCAGATAATCTGTGGAGATGAATATGCATACTTAAAAGTGGTTCTGTTGCTGACTTTATGAATTCCTGGTTCCTGGTTCTAATAGTTTCACAGGGTGGACAGGACACTTTCAGATGAGGCCACTGAAGCACAGTTTGTGATCCTTTTTAATGAAGATGTTATACCATCACAAGCAGACCAGCTGTGAACAAATGTAGGTTCTACATTCAAAGATGGAAAGAAGACAAAATTGACAATCTATAAACTAGTAACTTACTACTGCTTAGCTTTAAATTAGAATAGATTATTAAAATGAAGACATGAGATTTAGAAAATTGGTAAAAAAGAAAAAGTCATCAGTTTAGTCTATGTTTCTTCCTTGACATGTTAGACAGAACTTGTGGTCAGAGAAATCAGGTATATCTGGATTTTAACAATTTTAAGAAACATAGATGGTGAATTTGGAACTGGTCAAATGACAGTATCCACACAGATCTGACTTATAGATCACATCACCCTGGAGCACGTTCTCTATGAAATTCCTTAGAGCTCTGTCCTCTTTCTTATTTTTATCACTTAATTAAAAAGACAGTATAGAATATTCAGCAAATAATTTCAGCGCTGATTTTTATACAGTACGCACGCAATTTGCTAAGCACTGGCTACTTGAAAGTTCATAAGGACTAGTCTGGGCCTCAAATATCTCATAGTTTATTAGATTAATTAAAACTGTAGAATGTACACATGCAGAGGCATCAGATATTTGGAATAGCCCACACTGAGTACATCACCAGCAATAATTAAACAAATGCAAGTTCAACAAGATTTTTTTTTTGCATAACAAATTTCTTATTGTTCTTCTTTTATTTTAATAGCATTATAGTATCTCATTAAAAGTGGTTCCATGAATGCTGAAGTGGAGGCATAAGATTCCTTTCATTTAGAGAAAGGATTTCAATCATTTGCTTAAAAATTCATTGGGATCAGTGCAAACTGATACCCTTTTCCAAGAAAAAAGCTTTTAATAGTCAACCTTATAATACAGTTCTGCCCTTTTTGAGTGTGTTCTTCCCCCAATCTCCCAATGTGGGAGTGAGATAAGGAGTGGATTCTCACCTTAGCTCAATGGCTCTGGGTCTTAGAGAATGGGGCGGGGGCGGGGGAGGGAGAGAGAGAGAGAGGAGGGAGAAAATGAAGGTTGGTAGTTTATTATTTAGCTTTTATTTAAGGATTGTGAAATTAATATCTAGACACATTTTGTCCAATACTGAAGCCCTTTTACAGTGTTGTTGTAATATTGTATTTTATTCAATATTGCAAGCAAATGATATTGTTTCTTATTTGATCCAGTGTGATTTTTCAAGTGTCCTTAGTGATGTGGTGAGAAAATTAATGCAATTAAGCAGAATAGACAAATCTATCTCCTCTGTTTTTATGAATGAAATAAGATGTCAATAACTAAATGGGTGAGTTCTGGCTATAAACTATGTCTCACAAGCCATTTTGTCTGATTTATAAGTAACTAGTTGTATGAATCAGCCCACACAACACCGTCTGTATTGTTTTTATGCATCCTATGGCACGTGTCCATAGGAGAGGAGCTGATTTGCAAAAGATTAACCTAAAGCACTTAAAAAAAAAAAAGTCAGAGGAAACTGAGTTCCACAAAATAAATTCCACTGGAGTTTTCATTGGAATATTAATATCCTCTCTTCCCTCAGACTAGACCCATTTAACTTGATTCTACCTCCTGCTCATCCCACTCTGACGCCCGCTGGCTCTGCCGTCCTGCGAGCTGCATACCAATTCCTCCCCAGTGCCCCGGTGCCACCAGCCCGTGGTGCTCTGGGACCTGGTGTGAAAACGGAATCACTTCCTCTCCCATTATTCTTCAGAGAACAATCTTTATTTCTCTGCCTCTAAATGTCAGAAATCTTTTTGAATGTCTGAGGAAAAAAAAAAGTAGAATTACTGTGCAGAGGAATGAGAACAGATTCCCTCTTTATGTTGTGTGGGGGAATCTCAAAGTGTTCCTCTGCCGTCCTAGGGGGGCAGGCAGGTACTTCACTCTGGGAAGGAGCAAAGGTCGTGCTGTGTGGGTTGAATTTCTCCTGGTGGTGAGAGAAATTGCTCACCCCCTGACCGTGTGCTTGAGTCCAGGCCTTGTCTGCCCACTATTTTTGCACTAAGTACTTTGAAATGTATGTTCTTTAAATATTTAATCTTCCTGGAAATACAACTATGAAATTTTCAATAAAGGGGAAACTGAGGTCAAAGAGTTTAAGTAACTTTTGAGATCATAGATTGTGAATTGAAGAGCTGAGACATGAATCTAGGTGTTTCTGACTCTAACACACACACTCCTTCCATTACCCGCTTGCTGATTAGAGCATCATCCTCAATTGTCTGAGTGCTTGAGTTTGTTCCATGCATTTGGTTGGTTGCTGCAACGGTTAATTTTATGTGTCAACTTGACTGGGCTAAGGGAAGCCCAGACAGCTGGTGAAACATTGTTCCTGGGTGTGTCTGTGAAGATGTTTCTGGAAGAGAGTAGCCTTTGCATCAGTAGACTGAGTAAAGAAGACCCACCCTCACCAATGTGAGTGGGCATCACCCAATCCACCAAGGGCCCAAGTAGAACAAAAGGGCTGAGGAGGAGGGAATTCTGTCTCTGCTTGCACTGGGGCCTCCACCTCCTGCCCTTGGACATCGGAGCTGCTGGTTCTCCAGCTGGCAGAGGTGAGGTCGTGGGTGTATAGCTCTTGTTGATTTTGTTTCTCTAGAGACCCTGGACTAACATAGTTGCTGAGAGAGTATTTGTCCACACACGGGGCAGCTCCAGTGGAATGACTCTCCCCTGTCATGTCTCTAATCCAGGTGCTGGACCAAGTCTCCTGAGAGTGTGTACTGTACACACACTGTCACTCTTGTGGCCGGGGAGACAAGGGTGCTGCGTGGCCAGGTGGGGAGGATGCAGTCCTGGGGGACAGCAGGGTGAGTGCCTCAGACCCGTCAACAGATGCCTGGGGCCTGAGAATGAGGGAGGGCGTTTCCCAAGGAGAACTCAAGCACAGCTACCAGAAGAGGACAGGGCGGGTGCTGGGCAGGCAACACTGAGCATCTTTAGGTTTTTAGGTTTCACCATCAACCCAAATGTCATTGCTAAGGGACTGCTCTGGGAGTGATTCTGCAGAACAGTTGGGCACCTTGGTCTCAAGTATCTCAAACAAATTTCTTCATCTCTCTACCTTACTCTTCAATTGTTTTTCAGTCCTAGTGCTATTTTACCCTTGAGTAAAATAGGGCAGGTGTCTTAAGCAGATCTCACTCAGAATCTCTTTTCATAGTTGAGGAAGCTGTTGATGCTAGTTGATCTTGTCACAAGAACCTCTAACTATGTGTTTCAACTGCAGCCATTTCTTCTGCTCTAACTCTCTGCTCTAGGCTTGGCAAGGGTGCACCCGTGGGGCCCTCTGCTTTCTAAGCTGCTTTCCTTCTCTGAGACCGAATGTATTCTATGTCATCTAGATAATTAAATTTAGCAAGTCACAGATTTCCCCAAGTGGCATAAGCCTCTTTGCTTTTTAAAGTTTTCACAAAATATGGTGCAAACCATTGGACTATTTGGAGCAGATTTGGCAATAGAAAAATGAATAAAAATAAATTATCCCTGACTGTTTGTATTTGGTATCACTGGTACTGTGGAGGACAAGTGACCCAAAGGACTGGGTCCCTGACCATTGATCCTTTTGACTTGATTTTGGCTGAGACGACATATTGATGCTGCAGCCTAGGTCTCCAGGGAACACTGTCAAATTAGCAGGAGCTACTACAGCATATCGGCTGCCAGGTGAGTCTTTGTTCCAAAGAATGACAGCTCTGAAGAGCCACTCCACTTTCCTCACACCCCAAGGGTGCGTGTTGACATGCACTTGTCGATGTTGGATGAGAAGCACTATTCCAGTGGGTATGGTTTGCAGCATGTAGGAGATCACATAGTGAATAATTGAAAGTCTCTGCCGTGTGCACACTGGGTCTGCTGGGAGAGCGAGCTGGGGAACCACTGTAATGCGTCCTGCAGCAGCCCAGGTGGTGACGACCGTGGAAATAAAAAGACTGTATGCAGGTGTGCATGTGTGTCTGTGAGCGTGGGAGTGCGTGTATACGTGTGCATGTGTGTCTGTGAGCGTGGGAGTGCGTGTATACGTGTGCATGTGTGTACATAGTTTGCTTATCATTTTTTTATCCTGGATTTTTCTTTTCCCCTTATCTGCCTAACTTCTATTGTTTTAAAGATGCGTTTCCACCAGCCAGGCTGCAAAGACCTCACTTCTTCCCGTGCTCTGAAGTCCACTGTGTAATTTTTGTCCCACGGTGCGTCACAGCATGTTGTAAGCACTGTTTCTAGTTTTTGTTCTTTTAAATCAGCATTATCTTTGCTTAACTGATTCCTTAGCACAGACAAGCCCTCAAAATACTTGTTGAATGAATCAAGTATAAGAAACACGTATTCACACAATTCTGCTATCTTCAGAAATCCAGCTGTTTTTCCTCCTCTCTGCTATCTTTCAGTCTTTATCCTTACATAAATACAATTCCATGACAATGCAAATATGAGTATTTTTCCTTTTTAAGCATATTTTGAACAGTTTTCAGTGCTAGCCTTCATATGGATAATTTGAAAAGTAAATGCAGCTTGCCGTGGTCTCTTGCCTTTTTAAGTGCTGTGCCGTACCTCTCGGGCCAGACAGCATCACTTCGCAGCCATGCCGCTGCCATCAGTGCTTCTGCTTTCTCAGGAACAGAGCAGCACGGTGTGGAAGGCAGCCAGTCCCGCCAGGGTGTCCACGAGTTGGTTCTAAAGTGGTTCCGGCTGCCTCCTTCTGGGGACGTGCTGGCTCTCCTTCACCCCTCCCAGCCCAAGCCTCTGATCCCGACAGCGCTTAAATTAACGTGAACCCAATCAATGGGCAGGTGATTAGAAGTGATTATCCAGCTGCCTCAAGTATAGGTCTAGAGGAAAAATTGCATCCTTAACAACTGGCAGGACTTGGCAGGTTATTCTGGGGGCGCCAGTGTTATTGGGCTCAGTGACTGTTTCCATGAAGAGGGCCATATGAGCAACAGAGGTGGTGCACGTATAACTGACAAAGGGGAACAGGGAACTTGGCCTTGTTTGAAAGTAACACCAGCAGCAAGAGTGATGATCATTATGCTTGAAGGACTGTACCCATGTTCCAAGTGTGTCTCTTCAAGAAAGTGGGCACAGCTCTCCTCGTTCAGAGACACCACGTTCATTAAGACCACACAGCATATGAAGGGTGTGGCCAGATTTTGTATCTGACTCCCAATTCTGTGCTGTTTTCCCAACACGGATGTGATTTATTATCAGGAGCAGCACATGGCATGTTGGTCCCTTTCCTGGCAGAGCTCCTCTGTCAATTAAGGAAACATGTTCATTGTTTCTCAAGTCTAGATTTCCTAGGAACATGGGCAGGAATGGCCGTGCTCCCTCTTCATTGTGACTTGAGGCTGTTTCTTTGTCTTCTTCTTCACTTGTTTCTGATTTCTCTTTCTAGCCCTGAGGCACAAGGGCACATTGGGCCACAGAATGGGGCTGCAAGGAGGGCAGAGGAAGAGTGTACAGGGAACTGGCTTCCTAGGTCTAACAACCCCGTGTGAGTAGGGAAGAAACAAGTCCTTCCAAAGGGGGAGGGAGCGTGCAGAAATGACTGATGTCCCTACAGAGCTTGGATAGGCTCCTAAAGGGCCAGGTAAGGTAGGTGTTCCCTGTCCCTGCTGGGAAGCCCTGCCAAGAACAAATGACATCCTGTTTGCTGCGGAGGACTGAGACTTGGAGACTCTGAATGACTCTCCCAGGTCACCAGGATCTTACATGGCAGAACTGCAACAGAACTGATGCGTTTCAGTCCAGATTCCAGGTTTTGTTCTAGTTCCTATCATGAAAGCTCCTGGAGAACGTTTTCCCTCAGACAGAGGCCAAGGGGTGTGGCTGAGACATCAGAGGCTCCAGTTCAGCAACACAACCCTGGAACCCTCTGTTCAGCTCCAGTGTGCACGTATTCCCGCGTGGAATTCTGCCCCAGAGTTTCAAAGTATGAGAAATGGTCTCTAATAAATTAGAAAGGACAGTAGGCTTACCACATTGTAGATGATCATTAAATATCTATTGATATGTTGGCTAAATGAATGAATGAATGAGTTAGTTAATAGCGGAAAATGAACTAGATTTTCAATATCCCAACAGGTAAACAGTTGGAAAAAATGCAGACAATTCACTGAACAGAAAAGCCCAGTGTGTTAAGAAAGAATTATTTAGTGTTAAACAAAGGAGATATCCTTTTTTTGGTAGAAAGATTTAAGATTCATTTAGCATTATTAATGATTGGACATATTTTTGGAAGTCACCTGTGGGTTAACGTGGTAATGCAAAGAACTCGTGTCTGTAAACCTCCACCTCCCAAATCACAGACACATCTTTAGTTTGATACTCACTGGTGTCGCAAACACTTGTATACATAGCGTCAAATGAAACTCAGCACGGCACAGCTGGGAGCGACAAGTGCGGGGCTCCCATGTGGCCTCTTCTGGGTTGTCTCACTAATTGCTTTTCTTTCTTCTCCACTCCAGTCCTTTTTCTGCTCAGGTGTCATTGTTTTGAAACATTTCAAAATTTCTTATAAGCGCATTCGTTTCACTTGATTTCCTTCTCCTTTCGAAATCACAAATGCTGGTTCTTCACTTTTTTTTTTTTTTGCGAAAATAATATCTGTGACATTCCAATGGTGACTATTCATCCAGTGTTTCAGGGAGAACTTTATGTTTTTCCTTCTGCTCATCCACTCCCGGCCCCTGCTTCTCACAGTTTGGACAAAGAGTTTTGCATTCTTCTCATACGTTTTATAATAATCTCAAGATTTCAGTCAGATTATTGGTTTATGCCCTGCCTGGGTCCAGGCTTCCTGATACTTCCTCAGAGCTCATGGACCTGCTCTCAGCCCCCCATCCATCTTTGAAGTGCCATTGAGGTATTTTTAAGACACATAAATATGATTTTCCCATTCCCTATTTTGGAAATGACTTTCTAAATCCATTTCTTAGATCTATTGATGGACGTTTGGGTTAACTCTTCATCCTGGTTATTGTGAAAAGTGCTACAATAAACATGATGTCTTAGTTTTTCTGTGTTGCTATGAAGGAATACCTGAGGCTGGATAACTTATAAAGAGGTTTATTTGGCTCATGGTTCTGCAGGCTGAACAAGAAACGTGGCACCAGCTTGTGCTTACTCAGGAAGCTTCCGCTCATGGTACAACCTAAAGAGGAGCCACCACATGGCAATAGCAGAAAGCAGGGAGGGACCGGACAGACTCTTTTTAACAACCAGAATTCCTGGATACTAAGAGTGAGAACTCACCCACTCTTGAGAGGATGGCACCAAGCCACTCATTAGCAATCCACCCTCAAGACCCAAATCCTCCCACTGGGAATCAAATTTCTACATGAGATTTGGCAAGGCCAGAAAAACATATTCAAACCATAGAATATACAGTGCAGATACCTCTTCAATATGCTGATTTTCTTTCCTGTGGATAAATACTCAGTAGTGGGATTGCTGGATCATATGGTACTTTTATTTTTAGTTTCTTGAGAAACTGCCATACTGTTTTTTGTAATGATTCTACTAATTTACATTCCCTCAGCACTGCAAGAGGGCTCCCCACTCTCTATATCTTTGCCAACATCTAATGCTTGTCATTGTGATAAGTGACATTCTAACTGGGGTGAGGAATAATAATATCATTTCCCTGATGATTAGTGATGTTGAGCATTTTTTCATATATTTGTCCATTTGTAGGTCTTTTTTTTTTTTTTAAATGTCTATTCAGACTCTTTGACCAAATTTTAATAGATTATGAGTTTCTTTTCTGGAATTATTTGTGAGGTTTTCAGTGTTGAGTTCTTTGAGTTCCTTGTATATTCTAGACATGAGTCCCTTGTCGCATGAATAGTTTGCAAATATTTTCTCCTACTCAACAGGTTGTCTCTTCACACTGTTGATTGTTTCCTTTGCTGTGCAGAAGGTTTTTAGTTTAATATATTCTCATTTGTCTATTTTTGGCTTTGTTGCCTGTGCTTTGGAGGTCTTAGCCATAAAATCTTTCCATAGACCAATATCCTGAAGTGTTTTCTCTGTTGTTTTTTTTTTTTTTTTCTAGAAGTTTTATACTTTGGGTATTACATTTAAGTCTCTAAACCATTTTGAGTTGATTTTTTGTATATGGTGAGATACAGGGGTCAAATTTAATTCTTTTGAATAAGGAAATCCAATTTTCCCATCACCATTTATTGAAGAGAATGTCCTTTCTAAAATGTACGTTTTGGCACCTTTGTTGAAAATCACTGGGCTGTAAATATGTGGATTTATTTTGGGTTCTCTATTCTGTTCCATTGGTCTATGCATCGGTTTTTGTACCACTGCCATGCTATTTTGGTTACTATGGCTTTGTAGTATACTTTAAAATTGGACAGTGTGATACCTTCAGCTTTGTTCTTTTTGCACAGTATTAATTTGGCTATTTGGGGTCTTTTTTGGTACCATACAAATTTTAGGATTTTTTTTTATTTCTATGAATAATGACATTGACATTTTGCTAGAGATTGCATTGAGTCAGCAGATTGCTCCCAATAGTACTGTCATTTTCACAATGTTAATAGTTCCAATTCATGAGCATGGATGTCTTCCCATTTTTTGGTGTCCTCTTCAATTTCCTTCATCAGTGCTTTGTAGTTTTCACTGCAGAGATCTTTCACTTGCTTGGTTAAATTTATAGCTAGGCATTTTATTTTTCTTTTGGTAGCTATTGTAAATGAGATTGCCTTCTTGATTTCTTTTTCAGCTAGTTTGTTAATGGTATATATTGGTGTATAGAAATGGTATATATTGATGTATAGAGATTTCTATATGTTGATTTTGTATGATGCAACTTTATTGAATTCATTTATCAGTCCTAAGAGTTTTGTGGTGGAATCTTGAGGGTTTTCTAGATATAAAATAATATCATCTACAAAGAGGGAAAATTTGACTTCCTCTTTTCCAATTTGGATGTCTTTTATTTCATTCCTTTGCCTAATTGCTCTGGCTAGGACTTCCAGTACTATGTTGAATAGGAGTGGTGAAAGTGGGCATCCCTTTCTTATTCTGGTTCTTAAAGAAAGAGCTTTCATCCTTCTCCTGCTCAGTATAATGTTTACTGTGGGTTTGTTGTATATGACCATGGTTATTTTGCTGTATGTTCCTTCTGTACCTAATTTAATGAGAGTTTTATCATGAAGAGATGTTGAATTTTATCAAATGCTTCTGAGTCTATTGAGCTGATCACAGGGATTTTGTTTTTCATTCTGTTGATGTAATATATCGCATTTGTTGATTTGTGTATATTGAACCATCCTTGAATCCCTGAGATAAATCCCACTTGATCATGGTGTATTAATTTTTTAATGTGCTGTTGGATTCAGTTTGTTAGTATTTTATTGAGGATTTTTGAGTCTGTGTTCATCAGGGATATTGGCCTGTAGTTTTCCTTATTTCTTACATTCTTTTCTGGTTTTGATATCAGGGTAATGCTGACTTCATAGAATGAGTTAGGAAGAATTCCCTCATCTTCAATTTTTTGTAATAGGTTGAGGAGAATTGGTGTTAGTTCTTCATAATTTTGGTAGAATTCATTAGTGTAGCCATTTGGTCCTGAACTTTCCTTTTTGGTAAGAATTTTTGTTACTGATTTAATCTCATTGCTCATTATTGATCTGTTTAGGTTTTGTCTTTCTTCTTGATTCAATCTCAGTAGGTTGCATGTTTCTTAGAATTTACCTATTTCCTCTAGGTTTTCCAGTTTGTTAGTGTATAGTTGTTCTTAATAGTTTATGATGATGTTTTATATTTCTGTAGTATCAGCTATAATGTCTTCTTTTTTGTTTCTAATTTTATTTATTTAGGTCTTCTCTTTTTTTTTCTTGGTTAGTCTAGCTAGTGAATTATTGATTTGTTTACCTTTTCCAAAAACTAACTTTTCCTTTTGTTGATACTTTGAATTGTTTTTTTAGTCTCTATTTTGTTTAGTTCGGCTCTGATCTTTATTATTTATTTCCTTCTAGTGATTTTCAGTTTGGTTTGTTCTTGCTTTTCCAGTTCCCGCAGGTTCATTTCTAGGTTGTTTATTTGAAATATTTCTACTTTTTCGATGTAGGCATTTATTGCTATAAACTTCCCTCTTATCAGTGCTTTTGATGGATTCCATAGGTTTTGGTATGTTGTATTTTGATTTTCATTTGTTTCAGAAATTTTTTTTATTTCCTACATAATTTCTTTCTTGACCCAGTAGTTTTTCAGGAGTATGCTATTTAATTTCCATGTATTTGTACAGTTTCTGAAATTTTTCTTATTATTTACTTTTAGTTTTATTTTATTGTGGTCTGAGAAGATATTTGATATGATTGAATTTTTTTTTAATTTGTCAAGGCATGTTTTGTGGTCTAACATATGGTCTATCCTGGAGGATGTTCCATATGGTGATCTGACAAATATGTATTCTGTGGCTGTTGGATGAAATGTTCTACAAATGTCTGCTAGGTCCATTTGGTCTAAAGTGCAGTTTAAATCAAATGTCTCTTTGTTAATTTTGCATGTAGATTATCTGTATAATGCTGAGAGTGGGGCTTTGAAGCCCCCAACTATTACTGTATGGGAGTCTATCTCTCCCTTTAAGTGTAATGATATTTGCTTTATATATCTGGTTGCTCTGGTGTTGGGTGCATATATGTTTAGAACTTTTATATACTCGTGCTCAATTGTTCCTTTTTTATATAATGACCTTTGTCTGTTTTTACTGTTTTTGACTTAAAGTCTGTTTTATCTGACAAAACAATAGCTACTCCTGCTTGCTTTTGGTTTCCATTTTTAGGGAATATTTTTTATCATCCCTTTACTTTCAGTGTATATGTATCTTTATAAGTGAGATGAGTTTTTTTTTTCCAACCCCCTCCCTAGAGAGATGAGTTTTTAGTAGGGCCAATATAGTTGGGTCATATTTTTTATCCATTCAGTCAGTCTATACCTTTTAAGTAGAAAGTTTAACCCAGTAGTGGGGGATGTTTTCATGTTGGAAGACTGCATTAATTTAGCTGTAATCAAATAAGGATACATTCAAGAAACTTCAATTAGATATACTTAAAAATGTACATTATTTTGTAAAAGTCTTACTTCCATGTACTTAATAATTTCAAAAAAATGAAAACAATTTGTTAATTTTAAAGTTATCCTTTTAATGACTTTGTTTTGCCTGCTTTTGTTGGAAAGCATTTGAATATTGGGTGGCAGCTTGGGAGTCCACAATTTGAGTTGATGCTCTAGATGGGTATCAGCCATTTGTGACCTTAAGAGTGTCTTGATTTGGGTTAGATACGAGAACGTAGATTAGCAGCAATAAGTGGTTGAAAAGCAAGAAAGCATTTTTTTGGACATGTTGCTGAAGGCATGGGTATTCTACTGCATTTTTCCATATTTCAACTGGATGCTTCCTAGCATCAAAAAGTGACTTTAAAATGTCATCTACTGAGAACCCAATCACATAGGTGCCTTGTTGATATCAATTAGGTGAGGCTGAAATGCTATTTGAGTGTGTACATGGTTCCCAAAGTCAGTCAGTGCTTCATTGTATTCTCCAACTAATATGTCTATAACAGCTGCATATTCTTCAGATGATTTGCATATATCATGCTGCTCATCAATGACCTTTGCTAACTGGGGAAAATGTTCATCTGAATTTCCTTTTGAAGAAGAAGTGTTTTGAAAAAAAGATAGCTTTTTTCAAAATGCTTGGATTTTTTGCCACATATTGTAGGTAGACTTAGTTTTATCTTGAAAAGAAATATTCAAGTCATTTTGATTTGACATGATATCACACAGAAATGCTGCATTCCTCTAGAAATATTCTTCCAATAATTTACATTGCTGATTATGTTCTTCATTAAATTTAATTATCCATTCTCTCAGAGATAAAATTTTGGCTAACACCTATTCCTGTGTTAAGCAATACACTTTAGAATGACATAACAAATCCATACTGAATACCTCATCTCAACTTTAGCATGTTACAGAACTGATGATGCTGTGTTACATTTGCACGGATATAGTTAACAATACTTACAACTTTTTGCAAAGTGTCACTTAAAATAGCAGCTTTAGCACAGAGATTTTGCTGATATAAGATACAATGAAAAGAAATGAGAGCATATGGATCTGTTAATATGTTTTTTTATCTGTACAATAAACCCTTCATGTTTTCCTGTGATGGAAGGTGCACTGTCTGTACTTACACTCACTAAATGTACCAAATTCAGGCCAACTTCATGACTTTTATCTTGAAAGTTGTTGAAGATATGTATTTGCCAAGTTCTGTTTGCAAGAGTTCCCAAAGTGAGTAACTGTTTATAGCAAAGAAAATCTTCTGTTATGACCTGAATGAAGCATAAAACCTGTGCCAAGTAAGTAATATCAGTTGATTCATCCAAAGTGACTGAATAATATATATTTTCCTTTTGGAGTATTACATGAAGTTGTTCTGTTAAGTTGAAGGCTAATTCATGCTACTGCTCGGTTATGGTTCTCCTTGAAAGAGGCAGTTGTTTGTACTTTGAAATGTTATCGGGGTCTAAGCATGTTACAACTTCAACAATGCATTCTTTCATAATTTCTACATCACTGAATGGCTTCCCTTTTTTCCTGAGTATATAAGCTACTTTATAAGTTGCTTTAGTGGCATTATTTCCAGGTCTTATTGCTGCTTAAAAAAATTGTCTTTGCTTTTGCTTTTTACCTTTTTATTTCTGCAATACAGCCTTTCTCACTTCTCCCTCTGATTTCAAATATCTGTGGTCCTTATGAGTGTGAAGGAGCTGAGACCTCAGGCTGAGTAAAAGCCAGGCAAACGAGGGTGGGAGGAAGATTAAAGGGAGGATGAGCATACCAGGCAGAGGAGGATGCATGCATTTCCCAGTGGCATGAAATACTTACAAACAATTTGTTATGTCTTGAGAAATGGCTGCTTGTAGGGAAATGAAGGGAGTAAAGTCTAGAGCAATGTTGGTGCTAGGGTATAAATGGTTGTGTGTAACTAAAGATAAAATGTTGTACGGATACAGTAAGTGATGCACCCTGTTCAATCCATTACCCAGAAACACAAATCTAAGATGTAGCAACAATGGATTGCAGGTAAAGCCAAGGGAAGCTGAAGCCTCACTGAGACGTGAAGAGGAGCCAGGTGCACCTGTCAGCATTCAAACTGGGAGGGGGAAGCTCAGATCCAGGCAGCAAGTGGGCATCAGGGTGAGTCCCGGGACTCACAGATGTGCACATGTGGGCAAGGGCATTTGGACAGTATGTGGCAAATCTTTGGTTGTTTTTTAATTCCCATCCACTGTTTCTTTAGTGGCTGAACCTTGCCTATCCCAAAGACATGTTCCTTGAGTCTCCAAAGTGTGGATATTGCACTTCACTGCTTTAACCATTTTCCTCCCCCTAGAGCTAGATTTGGGAAGATAACCACTGTATTGATTTGAAATATACAATTATGAATTTCAGAAGAGGGGAGGGTTTTCCTGTTAATACTATTACTGCTTGGCTGAGAAGAGTTTTGTTGCAAAATTCATTATTTTCCACACACTGGAGGGAAATTATGGACAAAACAATAGACTATACTCAAACTGGAAAAGTGTTTAACATGACTGAAAACAATCTAGTTCTTCTTTTTAAATATTATTTTTCTGTTCTTGAGTAATTTATTTTTATTGGGGACAATATAAAATTGAAGACACACTTAAAAATATGCAAACAAATTGGAAAAAAATACCCCTCCTGAAGTACCTCATAACAGCTGAGTATCTATGTATCTGTGAATAAATGCATTAATATCATGGCTGTATTTTAGTATTAATATAGTTCCATGAGTCCAATAAGAAGGTTAATAAAGGCAGCTTTTGTTACTAATTTTCTGTTAGCATCCTCTAGGAAACAAGATCTAGTCATTGATTTTAAAGGAAGGAATTTTGATTTAACCAGTTATCGTAATTATTCATACCAGCTCTTCCAGCCCTGCAGTTTATTGGCTTTTGACAGAGCCATTTTCCCTGATGTCACTTGTTTTTTTCCTCTAGTACCTTTGGTCTCAATGTCCTGTGTCTACCTTTTTAAGATGGACATCTAAAAACTGCACATTTCCTAAAGGGTGTTATACCCTCCTGTGGTTTATTGAATTTTTGCCTATTGATCTAATTTGAATATACAATCACAGAGGTCTTCAAAGCATCATGCATTTTTTTTTTAAATTGGAAGGGATATGAAAAGAAAGGTTTATTTTCTTTCTTTTTTTTTGAGACAGAGTCTCGCTCTGTTGTCCGGGCTAGAGTGAGTGCCGTGGCGTCAGCCTGGCTCACAGCAACCTCAAACTCCTGGGTTTAAGCGATCCTACTGCCTCAGCCTCCCAAGTAGCTGGGACTACAGGCGTGTGCCACCGTGCCCGGCTAATTTTTTTCTATATATATTTTTAGTTGGCCAGATAATTTCTATTTTTTAGTAGAGATGGGGTCTCACTATTGCTCAGGCTGGTCTCAAACTCCTGACCTTGAGCGATCCACCCGCCTCGGCCTCCAGAGTGCTAGGATTACAGGCATGAGCCACTGTGCCTGGCCTATTTTATTTTTCTTATTATTGTTTTTCAGGTCAAAATTTGACTTGGGGAAAATTTAACGTGGGGAAGCAGTCTCTATTAAAATTTCTTTTATATTTTCATTTTTATATGGTTTTATTTTTTTAAATTGACAGATAACATTGTGTGTTTTTATCACGTACAACAGGATGTTTTGAAGTAGGGGGAACACATTTCAAGAGAGCTATTATACAACAAGGTGACTATGGTTGATGAAAAATTGTATTCTTGAAAAATGTAAAGACAGTGAATGTTAAATGCCACAAATATGATAACTATTTGAAATAATACATTTCTTAATCAGTTAGACCTGACCATTCCACAAAGTAACATTTATTTTAAAAAGCAACATCATACAAATGGGCTTGGGTGACTATTAAAAATTAAACTTATGGAATCTGGAGGAGAAATAAAGCTATTCATTAATTTCTATAAGAGATTCTGAGAGCTAAATAAACACCAAGAACATGTTACTCCTGGATACAGGATGTTAAATTAAAGTCAACCCAAAGGATGTAGCTAGGACCAGTCTTACAGAGCCTGGGGAGATGTTTGATGGTGTGGCACAGCTGTGGGCCAGGGCAAAGGGCATCTGGAGGCAGGGTGGCAGGTGCCAGTCATTTGCTGATGGACAAGAAGTGAAATATGCCATAGTATGTTACGTCTTATAACATAAAAGTCATAACAGAGAAGATATGCTATCTTTAGATATCCTGATCTGAGTAATGAAAGAGTAGAATCAAATACCACTCCTTCAGATCTCAGACACAGTTCTAGACATTGGGAGTACAGCAGTGAACAAAGTTAAAAAAACATTCTTGCCATAATGTCATACATTGTAGACGAAGTAGACAAATGGGCTTATGGATAAAAATAAATTAGAGGATTAGCGGATGCTTGGAAAGGGTTGTGATTTCCAGCAGATGGGTCAAGGAAGGACATAATGAGGAGGAAACACTTGAGAAAGCATCTACAGAAGATGGGAAAAGGTCCACACTGATGTCTGGGGGAGGAGTGTTTCAGAAAGAAGATATAAAATCTAACGACTTTGAAGTGAACATGCCTTGTGTTTTCCATGAAAAAGAAGGTAACATAACTCATGTGGAGTGATTGAGAGAGAGACACGTGGGAGATTAGGTCAGAGAGGTAATGGGAGGCTGGTGGTGCCGGTGGTCAGATTATGTCAGGTTTTGTGATCGTGAATTATGGCTCTTCTGCTGGAAGGCTACGAGCAAAAGAATTACATTATGTGGCTCATATTTTACAAAGATCATTGTTATGAATAGATTATGAAGTGGCAAGGAGGCAAGGGCAGTGGAAGAGAGACCAGTTAGGTACTTTTTACAGTAAATCAGGCTAGAGTTGGTGTTACCTTTGACCAATGTGACAGTCACTGTATCTTCAGAAAGAGTTGGATTCTGAACACATTTCCCTTTAACTCTTTATTTTGAAAATAATCTAAATACTTACAAAGGAATGTTATGATTATACCCAGATATACCCCTTTCCTACATTCACTAGTTCTTAACATTTTGCCATATATGTTTTGACTTTTTCTCTTTGTACACAAACACATATTTGCATAAAAATACATGGATAATTTGGGAGGCCAAAGTGGGAGGATTGCTTTAGGCCAGGAGTCTGAAACCAGTAACACAGTGAGACCCTATCTCTACAAAACATTAGCTAGGAGTGGTGGCATGCACCTATAGTTCCAGTTACTTAGGAGGCTAAGGCCAGAGGATCCCTCAAACACAGGAGTTTGAGGTTGCAGTGAGCTATGATCATGCCACTGTACTCCAGCCTGGGTAACAGAATCAAGACTTTGTTATTGATGACATAGTACTATCTAACATTCAGTTCGTATTCAAGTTTATCCAATTCTATCAAAAATGTCTTTTATAACTTCTTTTTCTCTTTTTGGCTTGATTTTAATGCAAGGCTTTTTTTTACTGTGTATAGGGCAACATTAAATATTTTCAATGTGTCAAAATTTTACTCAGATTAGAAGGTTTTCCACCTATGGAAAGAAAAAAAGGCAGCCCTCAGCCCTTGGTTTCAGAGACTTAGCTGATAGGATTTGTTGGAGGATTAGATAGGAGGTAAGAGAAAAACAAGTGTCAAAGGAGCTCCAAGGTTTTCCTCAGCCAAACTAGACAGGTAGAGTTGCTGTTTACTATTAGACATCAGAGTGTAAGGAGACATCTGGGCTAAAGATATCAATTTTGCAGTCATCAGCAAATAATTTGTCTTTAAGGACAAGAGGTTAGATGAGTTCACCAAGTGGATAGATGAAGGATCCAAAGACTACAGCTAATGGATCTCCAAAATCAAGAAGTCAAATAAATGAGACTCTGCATTACCTTACATGGTAGGAGATTTGCAGATGTGATTAAGGTTAAGGATCCTGAGATGGGGCCCTGTGATTAGGTGGGACTCATCTCATTGCAAATGTCCTTAAAATTAGAGAACCTTTCCTGGCTGTGGTTAGAAGGAGATGTAACTATGGAAGCATGGTCAGAGAAATGCAGTGTTTCTGGCCTTGAAGATGCAGGAAGGAGGCCAAGAGCCAAGGACTGCTGCAGTGCTAAAAACAGGGAATGACCTGCAGCTCACAGCAAACAAGAAAATGGGGACTGGATTCAATAGCCTCTGGGACCTGAATTCTGCCAACACCCCAAATGACCGGGAAACATTCTCCCCTGGAGCCTCCATAAAGGATGCAGGCTGCCAACACCTTATTTTAGCTCATGAAGACCCATGCTGGACTTCTGACCTCAGTACGGAACTAACACACAATTAATCCTACTCCACTAACTGTGCCAGGTTCGTAAGGGGAATGAAGGGGCAGTGTGGCTTCAGAGAGTTGTGAAAACACAAACTGCATCACCTTCGCATTTCCGTTCATGAAACAGAGTTACTCTCAGCACCGTCAAGGCCAGTTCTAACCCAACTCCCCAAACAGACAAAGGGGTTCCAAGGGCATGGTCAGGCTGACACCCCACTTCCAGAGAATCAAGTGTTAAACTCCATGTTGAACAGGTTCCTGGTCAAACAGTGCTTTTGGAGGATTCCTTCTCACCTTGAATAAAAATAGAGCATTCATTAGTGGAGACCAGCATTTGGGAATCATTATTTCAAAAATATCTTTCTAAAATTCTTCCAAATTCTTCTGCTGAATCTATACCCATTGTAGTTGTCCAAGGCATTATTGTCTCTGATTAGGATCAGGATAATTGCCGACCAGCTAGTCTTTGTCCTCCCTTCTTATCACCCATCCCACTCCTCACAGCAACCATAGTCATCATTCATTGGCCCCTCTCTTCTGCCAAAATGTTTCAATGGCTTTCCCCTGACTTTGGGGAAAAGCAAAGTGCAGCAAGATGCTCCGCCCTCTGTCTAGTTCATTCATATTTACGTTTCAGACTTGTGCTTAATTCACTCTCTCAGGTGAATTGTCTTGGCACCTGAAGAGTTCAATTGCTCCCATTCTATAGTCTCATAGCATTATGTAACTACATTTTAAAGCATATGTCAGTGATGTATTTATTTTTATTTATTTGATGCTTTGATTATATTTATCTCTCCAACACTAGGCTTTAAGATGCTGAAGGGAGTATCATGTCTGTTTTCAATTTCCATTGCTCAGCGTAGTGTTTGAGACATGGTGCAACAAGTACTAAAAATATGAATAAGTGAATTACTAAATGCCCATGGAAATGTTTGTACTCTGGGATGAAACTAACAAGCCTATAGTTATGTATTGAAAAAAATCCCATGGAGGGGTTTCAACTTAGCCTGCTAAAACCTCATTGCTATTTTTAAAGATAACATCCAGGATCTATATCATACTGCAGATTCCTGATGGACCATATCTTTGGATATTTCTTTTTTAACAAATATCTGGGTGATATAACAAGGTAGACCTACAGGAAACCGCTAATCTCATTTTTGTCAGTTTAAGAGGGGAAAGGAAGCCAGCATGCATTGCAAGCCTTGCAGGTGTGTTGAAAACCATACAGGAGATATTTGGGGAATATCCCATCCTCATTTCAATATTTCTGGAACAATATTCCAGAACATATATATCAGTTTGTTTAGACAAATGCTGTGTATCTGGGTGGGTATGGAGCTGTCTTTTTAAAGATCTCTTCCTATCCCTTTTTTCTATGCTCAGCTCCATCCAAAGCTAATCCACGCTCAGGTGCCACACAGATAGCAAGCTCTGTTGAGCCCTACCTTACGTCCTCCCATCATTGGCCTATCCCTCCACCATATCAATTTGTGCTATTGTTTGAATGAAAATTTGGTGATTATAAGTAACCAAATTTTAGTAAGAATTTCTTTTGGGGAAGCATATCTTAATTCAGAAAATATAAAGCACAGCGAAGTCAAAAAACCTATAAAGTGCCTTGGGCTTATTATGACAGGTTAAGAGGGAAAAAACACAAATAATAATAATTACAACTAACAGATATCATCTGTCATACTTTCTGCTGTCACTGGCAAATGGATTCTCATTGCTGTGGTTTGAATGTGTTCCCCAAAGCTTATGTGTTGGAAACTTAATCCCCAGCACGACAGTGTTGAGAGGTGGGGTTTTAAGAGCTGATTAGGTCACAAGTGTTCTGGCCCCATGAATGGATTAATGTTATCACTGGAGTGGGTTCCTAATAACAGGATGAATTCACCAGTTAACTTCCTCCGCACCTGTCTCTCCCTGTGTCACCTGTGCGATTCCTTCTGTCATGTATGACACAACAAGAAGGCTCTCATGAGATGTTGGTGTCTTTATTGTAGACTTCCCAGCCACCAGAAATACGAGAAATAAAAATCTGTTCTTTGTAAATTACACAGCCTTAGGTATTCTGTTAGGGCATTGCAAACCATACTAAGACACTCATTTAATCCTTACAAAACACTATTGCGTAGACATCATTATAATCCCCATTTCACACATTAAAAAATTAAAGCTTACAAATGCTAAGCAAACTTTCCAAGGTCATGTATGATAATAAGTGACTATAAGTGTTATGTTTTTTTATCTTCTTTTATTCCTACTTTTCAACCAGATCAAACTGTCCAATCATTCAAGTCAACTCTTATTTTACAAAATTCTTAATTCCATTGGGAGTTAGCGGAGAAGTTAGAGAGAAAAAAAATATGATGATATTTATTCCAGGGATGTTTAGGGGGAAAAGACAAATGATAGAACCACTGAGGAGCAATGCATTCAGGAATTATTTCAATTCCATGGAACAATGAAAATTCTGTGTACTGCTTTGGGGAAATAATCTGTAGCTCGGATCTGTAGTTATTAAGAGGGGCAGTAGATGATGAAACAGAATGCGTGTAAATCATTTTTATCAAAAGTGAAAATATGAGCTCCCAGGAACACCTGCCAATATGACTGAGAGCCAGTACAAAGTGCCCGGGGGAGCATATCTCAAGGAAGCAAGATAATAATGTACGTGGCTTGTCTAATAAGCACTTAGCCTGAGGTCTTTCCAATATGCAAAGCAAAGCAAGTGTGCTTGCATTGTATACTTTCTTCTGTCTTCTTCGGCACACTGACCTTCTTGCAGCAATGCGGACTTGCCCTATAAAAGTTCTCTAATGCATTTGTCCTAGAAGGCCTTCATGGTAGCTGCTGTTTAAAGAGATTATAAAATGTAGGCTTAAAAGAAACATATCTGAAATGGATGAATGTAGATAATGAGATGTCTTATAATTAAACTGTAGAACTCACTGCCACACGTTATTAAGGCTTGAGATTCTTCAAACAAGAATTAAAACAGTGAGACCATCAGCAATGCCATTAACTGTGATAAAATTAGAAAAAAGATCAATCATCCTACTTTAGGGCACACGCTGAGGACTAGATGCGCTTGAGAAGATTTTTCTTCATGTGTAGGATGTCACTTAAGTATCATGGTTTCACACATGTAGCCCTTCAGTGATCTTAAACATGAGCAATTTTCCTATTACTGCCTTTTGATATCTATTATATATTTACCATTCATTTGCTAATATTTCCCTTTACAATACTAGATACATTCTTTTCTCCATCCGCAAAATATTCTGGTTATAATATTCTGGTTCCTTGTAGGCTCACGATGAATTGAAGTTGAAATGGTATAGCAGGATTATTGTTTGAAAAGGAGGATGCCTGGTTTTACAATTTTTTTCCCTCCAATGATTGATTTACATAATCTTATGCATCAAAAATGAATACTAAACCTCAGAGATTTTTTTTAATTTGATCCTTTTGAACTACTTAAATTCCATTTGTTTCAGGGTTCATATTTTTTCTTTGTTTTTGTTTCTGTTGTTGTTTTGAGCAGCAGGAAATCTGGAGAAAATGTTTCTACCTCGTTTATAGGCTGACATCAAGCTTAGAGGATGATATTAGACATGACATCTCACTGACAGCATCCATGTCTACCTCCCCCTCTGGGATGTCCCAATTAATTACACTTCTCTCAAAACGGTTTTCTTGCCACCCTAATAGGAATTCATGGCCCTCCTGATGACATATTAATCTATAAATTTTTAAATGTAATTATATCTGAACTAGATTGAATACTTTGCAAATAAAAATTTCAAAAAATGCATTTTGAAATCTTGGGACACAGACTTGACAATAAAAAGCCAATGACATTGGGAAAATTTTTGTTATATTAATGAATAAAATGCCTTTTTCAATGTTTCTAATAGAGATAAATGAAAGAACTCTGAAAAGAAAATTCTGATAGGACATAGAAAATTCAAGGATCATTATATTCCCTCCAGTTTTGAATAGAGATTCTACCAGAATTCAGGATCTAGGGTATAAAGAATGATGACCATAGATATGATTGCAACTTAGAATCACAGAGTGTTCTTAGATCTAGAAATGCTTTTAATTTTAGAATGCTTTGTTTGTGTCTGCAAGACTGTCCCTACACGAGGTAGGATGATTCGTATCCTTGGATGGATATGGTGAATCCCAGACGCACCAATTACATCCCTACTCACATGGTGTCTGACCTACCTGCCTTCCAAACTCTCCCTGGGCTTGATAACTCTTCTACTTGAGAACATGCAGAGGAGAACACTGAGGCAATAAGGAGTATTCCCTTCCCCCACCAAGGTCACTGAAGACATCAGTGGGAAATCTGGAGCTAGGACTCTGGGCTTGCGCTCCTATTTCAGCTCTGCTCCCTTTGCATTGCACCAGGCTTGCAATGACTGCAGTGAGCAAACAGCTAACAGTCAGCAGAAAGTAATCACCTGCCTGCAAAGATTACAGACAAAGGAAAGTTCTCCAGGTCATTTCCAAATACGTTTTTTTTTCCTCAGGTATCTTAAGTGCTCTTATCACAGCAAAGAATGTAACATTAGTAGCTTACAAAAACTGTTTTTCTCTATGAATAAGCACATGTATTTAAGTTATGTACCCATGGTGCTCCATAATCCCAAATAATGGGCTGTCAGGAGAAAAGGGGGTATTACCTTACCTGAAGAGCTAAAGCCCATGTACTTTGTTGCAAAAAAATAAATGGGTATTTTTCAAGGATGGTTTGAAAATTACTGCAATCTCAAGGTGACTGTAATTTGTGTGCCATAAAGCCTTTCTTATTTTGCTATTCAGTTTCCATGGCAAAGCCAACAGAAAGTGAGACAAAGTTTAAGGACACTTCATTGTGACCTTTATATTTTAGTGTTCTTAATATATCAATTGTCTATTGTGATAAATTGATATAAATATATATATTTTTTCATTTGAGCATTTTCTTCTTAGTATTACAATACATTTTAATGTTTGCAATTTTAAGACACAAATAACTTTCATCTAGGAATCATTCAATAGTACAAGTAAATTAAACTTAAAATTACAGAATGAAAGAGGAAGAGTATACACACACTTTTTTGTGTGTTTGAGGATAGTGGGCATAAAAGTAGTGAGATCCAGAAATTTGGAAAAAAAATGAAAAATGAATGAATGTTATAATCTAAAGCTGAATACTCATCCCTTTATATCTCAGAATATGTATCTTCTTTTTACTTTTTATAATATTATATACATTAATCTTCCCTTTACCATTGGAAAATTTCTATGACTTTGACTTTAAGTTGTTCCAAAAATTGACTCCGAATGGAAAACAAAAATTTCAATACCTTAAAAGGCATTTTAAGGTATATTCTCTTGTTTTCCCCTTTTCAGTCCTTCTTAAGATCATTAACAAAAGAGATATCACAAAGTTGGAAACTGGAAATTCTAAGATATTCTAGAGAGATCTGTGATCTGTTCCAGCTGACTATGATATCTCTGCTTCTTATAGAGAAGACAGTAATTGCCTTAGATTGTAGAATCCATTTCATGAGCTAGAAACAATAATGTATTTGTCATTAATTAAAGGAACTAATCAGGACTCTGTGATGAAATATGAAATCATGTATATGTGAAGGACTGTATGGGCTACAGACAGATTTATAAACTGAGCTCAGGCTGGTGAAAAGGGAAGGAAGAGAAACTGTCAATTTATGTTGACATACGGTAATTGGAACTCTGGTCAATATTGTCGACAGGATTTACTTGCAGACATTGTGCTCTGCTTTGACTTAACATAGGAAACGTTTTGCCATGGATAATTAGAACAAAGTCAGTTGGCCATATCTTCAACTACATGTCTTTTCCTCTAACTATAAAACTTGAAGAGAACTTAAAACTACACAGCTCAATCTTTTAACAGCATTTATATGATTATCAAACACAGCACACATGAATGCATCAATAGAGATAACTTCTGCCACCAAGTTATGCACTATAGTCATGAAACAATGGAACCAGAACACAGTGACATCATTTGGTCATGATATGGAATACAGTGGATATGTGAGTAGTGAATAGAACATCCATTTAAAAATTTAAGTGCCATTTCCTCATGTTTGCTGTTAAAGTGAAAAGTGTGTCACAAATCAAATTAATTTTTGTTTTGTTTATTTTGCTAATTTTAGTGTTGTTCTCTTTGGCTACTTCCCAAGTAGCCTTCTCAAGCTCACAGAAGGATATGGATGTCGTAACAGACATGCATTATAGGAAATCAGTGAATTCTGAATCTTTCATATAGAAGCAATGTATACTATTTATACATGGGCAGACTAACCATAATCTTACATCCAAACACTAAAAATATGGTAACTCCCTATTTTGAACTCTATGAAAGCCGGAAGAGCATCTGTAAAATTTAAATTACCAATCACAGTTTGTAAAAATAACATTTGTGAAACTGTAAGTGGCTGGTAAAACTACTCAGGAAGACTCAGGTGAGAGATCTCTGAAATCAATGCCATGTACTATTGAGAAGGGAATGAACCAGTTGAATAAATTTATTTTATAGAATTTTATATGGACTGCATCCACAGAGTGAACCCTGATAAACATCTGTCAACAAATAATGCATTCTTAAGTGAAAAACTATGAAGTTATGTATCTACCTCTTAAAGAGAAAACAACTTAATCCATGAAGGGGGAAAGAAATTACTTTGCTTGGTAGATTCAAGTTGAGCAGCAAGACAGGAATCTTAATTTCCAGCTTCCATTAACATTATTTTAACTATTTCCTCAATGAGATCCTCCCTCTCAGTGTTTATTCTTTTCAGAAAAGGGGCTCTAACTTCCAGTTCATGGCGAGGAAACCTTTGAGGGACAATGATGTTAAAATGGGGCAAAGGCAATTGATCTCATTGTTTTGACCTGTCTTTACCATTTTATTGCTCTGTAAAAGCAGCTCTGTTTTACCTGGAATCTGGCCTGGTGCCAAGTCAAGGTCTGCCTGTCCCAGAAATTGTGATTCTAGGGCTCTGGGTGTTTAGGGCTGGTCACACTGCTGATTTTTTTTTTTTTTGGATAGTCAAGAGGATTTGTCTTCCCTTCCTTCTTTTAAGTTTTTTGACCAGAGCTCAAAAAAGAAAAAAAAAAAAAAAAAAAAAAAAACCGACAAAACTTTGGGCACAGAATTTGTATTATGTTAAAATATATTAAAAGGAAACTAATGACATTTTAGCCTTTAAGATATACATCTTTTATTCAAAAACAATTGATATTTCTTTAATTATTTCAAAAAGGAAATGAAGATCATTCATTTTCACCCTCAGATTCACCTCTTAGTTCTTTTCTCACCAAATGTGTTGAAATCTGGATGAATGAACAGGGGAGAGCTTGATCACCATACTTTTTTTCCCCCAAAGGATATACTTGACTCCCTGAGTCTTCAGAACTTAGAAGGTAGCTGGCATATCGTACGAGAGCATTGAATACTTATTAAATGAATGAATGTATAAATTATCAGTCAATACCTCAGTAGGGAGATTCTGATAAACACATAGAAAAGGTAACCAGTAATATACTTAATAGTAATAATGGGAAACCTAAGTATTCTTTCAGTCCCTTTATTTGAGGGCATCCTGATTGGACTACTGTGTAAATAGTATAAAGCTTCAGTAAGGATCTTCTATTTTAGATAACTCAGAAACCTGACTGGAAATGCACATCCTCTGGTCAATCTAGTGAAAGCATTAGATTTCTAGATCAACATATTTCCTTACAATGTTTGCACATGCTGGTCAGAAACTCTTTTTGGCAGATACAAGCATGTCATTATTTTAATAAATTAAAAAAATGATTTTTGGTCAATAGTTTTCATTGTCATTGCAAGGAGAAAAGAGCTAGAAGGGACATTTCTAGCATCCAGTCAACAAGTTAGTAAACAAATGTGCTCTCAAAAATGTCTTCATTGAATGAAAATTAGAAATAATGGTTTCATTCTGTCTTAATGTCCTCTGTCCCTCTGTGGTTGAGGTCATCATGCATGGTGCCAAAGCAAGATCGGCTCTCGCTAAGACATGTAATTTTGGTCCACATAGCAGTAACCCTCTTTATTCAGGAAGATGCACAGAAACAAAAACACGAAGGAAAACCCTAAAAACAAAATCAGAGCCCCCATTTTGCTGCAGGAGTAATGCAAGTTTTGACATTAGAACCCAAGTGTGCTAAAAAGTATGAAAAATGGGAATATTCTCTGGTGATAGACAAAGACAAATCCTTCCTGTGTTTTTCCATGGTTTTGAGACTAGATTGTGGAAAAAGTAATAACTCCTCATCAGAGAATGATTTGGAACTGAACTTGGAGAGGATAAGCAGAGCTGCCACGGAGAGTTTGGGAGACAGAACAGTCAAGTGGCTTTCTCAGCAGCACTCAGGAGGTGGTGAGGCTGATGGAAGGTGGCAGGTGGTAACTTGGAGCCTTTGAATATAGAAACCCTAGAGATTACAGGAGGAGGGAAAGAGAAGGCTGAAGAAAATAAAAAGCTTTCAGTTGCACTTCTCTGTAAAGGACATCTTTCATTGCTGATTTAACTCTCCCTCCCCCATCTCAATCTCTCTCAAAAAATCACTTATTCAATTGTGTCTAGGGGTTCTGTGTATTAGAAGAAAGAGTCACAGAGACAGTAGAAAGAATTCTGTTAAGAATATCCCCACTTGCCATTGTATTATACTATATCCCAGCTGTTGCTTTTGTGGCGCCTACTTTTAATTAAGGAATACTCTTTAAGATGTGTGATGCTTTTATGCTTCGGGCATGCCGTGCTTATTGGTAAAGAATGTTAATGTAGGCACAGGAATCCAAGATGCCAGTGAGCCTGGATTTGAAACAGCGGAGCTGGGAGCCCCCTCTAAGTAAGGAGAGAAGTGAAGCCCGGCAGGTGCAGTTAGATCAGGAAGACAGACAGTGGATGAGGAGATAGATGTTCTAAAGAAGGTGAAGGACCACATGTGCTCTGTGTGTGTGTGGTTTGTCTGTGCACCTGTGTGTGTCTGCATGGGAGGATAGGAAACCCATGCAGTTGTACAGTAGTGGAGGCTCAGTGATTTTGGATGGTGATAAGGATCAAAACTAAGGTGGGTGATAAGATCCAAAAAGGGATTGAGGTGGCTAGTTGTCAAGGTTTGGTGGAAACCAAAGGTTTAGAGACAGCAGTGGAGCAGATGTGAGGCTGCACACTATTATGGATTCCTTGTCTTTATAAATGCTATGAAGAATCATTGAGATGAGTCAGGTGCCAAAGACATCGTGTCATAGAAATAATAGATGAGAATAACAAGATCTGGCATCTACAGGGATGCAAAGATTACTGTTTCTGCATTTCTTCTGGCCTCAGTTAAGTGAGCTCAGAAGTAAAATTATCTCAAGTAATTGAGGGTTGTAAAGGTAATAGTGCTGTCAGGGTTTTACATGCTTCAGTTAATATATTAGAGAAAAAATATAGACATTAGAGAGATGTCTGTCAACAATAGGAAAATGAAGGTCAAAATAGAAAGTTATAAAAGATGAGTCAAAATTAGAAGGGGAATACCTGTGAAGTTATAAGAACAGAGAGGTAATGCCTCTTTAGAAAGACTGACAGAAAGATTAACATTCTGTTAATACTAGATTAACAACCCAGTCATGGCAGGCACAGAAATGATGAGTGTGGGCTGGCATCAGGTGCCCTGCTGTAAGATTCCAGAGGGGACCTCGGTATTGAGCTGAAAGGGCTGATTCCATGCTCTGCCTTGGTGGGAGGAGGGGACTGATTCTAGCATCTTATGGCTATCACGACAGCATAATGGGCTCAGACCAGTGCTGAAGGTCACCTCAATGTCTTAGCTCCTTTAAAAAGAGTGAATTGTCTAAACCATTGCCATTGTCATGGAAACCATTCTTCTCTGGTGAAAAATTTTCTGTCTTAGATCTAACTTAGATAACTATCAATCACATAAAAGAATGATGTGTGATATAATAAAATCAGAGCAAAGTCTTTACTGAGTTTTGTGTTGCTTGGTGTGCATTCACCAATGACAGTGCAATTTTGAGTCTTTAAGAAGGCATGTGCTATTCAATTTTCTTTGAGAAAATGGGTTCTATTTCCACAAGCTACTCTTTGGGGCAGGTATATCTGACTATGATAAACATTTTCAGGTGAAATGTCATGATTTTATGTATTAAAAACGTAAGTTTTTTTTTTAGAATATAAAATGATGAAAGTAGCTGAAATTTATTTTTTAAATGCAAGTATTCAGTTTCCAACTACTGTACTATAATTTTGCAAAGGTGGAATTATCATCCTTCCCCAGAGGAGTTTTGCAGACTTTTACTGCTGGGTGTCATCCCCGTGACACATGAGTGTCCTCACCTGTGTTGGTAATGGCATGCAAGTCATGGGGCCAGATGCACAGTTTGGAAGGGTGGACACTGGCCAAGAACTCACCTCTGCTATCATCTTCAGCTTCCACTTCTGTAGCCAAAAAGCAATTACTGAGACTAAGAATCACGATTTTCTTCTGTTTGTAACAGAGAATATCACATGCCACCTGCGTGTGGGTGGAAGATAATCGTCACAGTTGGTGCAGGAGGCTTCCCCATGGTGGGCTCTGGGCTCTTTGCGTGCAGCCAAGCTAGAGAGCCATCTTGTTGCTTCTGTTTCTGATATTTCTCTTGCTTCTCTGAAAATAGTATTATCTGTGTGAGTTCTTGGAAGCTGAGTGTCGGCATCCATAGATAGAGGGGGAGATTTTCCTGGCTTGAATTCATCTGATCTGCATGCTTCAGGTGTACATATTGCAGATATGGTGTTTACGACGCTGCTTCTCAAAGTTTTTATACAGAGAATAGCATGGGGTACCTAATACATACATTCCCCAGGTTCCATCCAAGACCTCCTGACAGAAAACCTTCAGGGCAGAAGCCTGAGGGGATGGATATTTTATAGGCAGGGAAATTTGAGAAGCAGTGGTTTTGTCAAAATTGCAAATAGATATCTTTAGCCACATACTGAAAGAACATCCTTGTATTTGCCTCTAGAAGTGATGAGTGAGATCTTGTATTTCTGATGTATATGAGGCCCCTAACCTACTCACACTTCTTATAACAACCCCGAAAACACAGATCCATTTCTTAGTGGGTTTTGTTTGTTTGTTTGTTTGTTTTGTTTTGTTTTGTTTTTAACCACTGGGCAGAAATATTGATATCATGGATAATTGCAGTACAAAGAGAACATGGAAAATAAACCAAACAGAATAAAAACATCCCCTCTCTTTAATCAAAATTCTTAGGGCATCACAGCCATTTGGAGTCTCCATAAGACCCCAGGGCTCTGGTGTGTCATCGCTCTCTCGATCTATTTTTTGAAAGATTCATAAGAGCTGTGCACAGTCTAAGCAGTGTAGGGAAGAGAAGCCAGAGGCACACAGAGAGTTTTGGGGTGGGAAGCCCACGTGGCATCTGGAGACCTGGACTCAGATCCCCACTCATGGCTAACCAGCCCTGTCACCTGCCTCAGTGGATGAGACCATCCTGTCTGCTTCCCAGGGTTTAAGGGTTTGGTGGAGACGGAATGATATAATGCCTGTGGAGACTGCTTTGAGAACTGTAATAATAGAAAAAGGGTGTCTTTAGTTTCCATCCAAGTTTCCCATATGAAAAAAAAAATCTACTAATATAAGTATGCTCTGAATACCACTATTTAAAGAGAAAGCTCTCAAAATTTGTACATTGGAGCTATTTTTTGATTTCCACTAACCCATGAGACCTTGGGGGTGGGGTGGGTTGCAGATGGTGAGAAACTTGTGTAAAGTGGAAATGGGGGACCCTGCCTGGTGCTGGGCTGTTTCAGATGGACAGTCTGCACAACACAGAGAGGGGCAAGTGGTGACCACCGCCTTGGATAGCTCATGGCTGTCCTGAAAGGAAAAAATGGGCAATTTGTTTACTTTATCACCTGTCTGAATTAGGTTACTCTCACCTCTCCAAAATATACCTGTTTTAAGGAATTAATAGGTATGCTTCCTTCAGGATTTTTCTATAGCACAGTAGTGAGAATCTCTTTCCAATCAAGCTCAACTGTCAGGAGGAAAAAATCAATCATGGGTCACACATAAGGAAAAACAGCCTGCATTTAACAAGTATGTTTACTCAGAAAAATACTTCCATTCCACATCCTGGCAGTTAAGGTTCATGGTAGAAAGACATGGAAGGAAAAGTAAGAAAAGAAAAATGTTAAAAAAAATTTTAAAAGACAAAGGCAAATGAAAGTAAAGAGAAAGCAAGGTTTAGTGATTGGGAAAGAAAGATGTTAAATGGAAGAGAAGTACTGGGATTGGGTAGGAAGAAAAACAGTAATAGGCTTCAGACAGTGCATTTCTGTTGAGATCCCTGCTGTGCTGGTTGGCTATGGGCATATGATTATCACCTGTTGTCACTTCCCTGTAAAATTCAGATGAGATCTTTTGCAGTTTGGATCACTTTTTTTTACAATGGAAGACAGATTTCCCACTTCTACTTCTAACTTTCAAATGTACATGTAAAGAAAGGCTCATTTTCTCCATGAAATTCTTAAGCCTTTGCAAGTGTTGTAGTAATGGGTTAATTTTAGAATTCAACTGTGGAAGTCCAGCTTTGTAATTATTATTATTATGTAGCACATTTGTGAGCCAGATAGAATGAAAGCAAAATCTCTGGGCCTTGGCGTTGGCATGCTGTGTGTTGGTGTTACTTTGTAAACACTGGGATGGTACTTGTATACGCACTGTATACAAAGTGCTTAAGTCAGCCTCTGACACAGAGTGTGCACTCAATAAATACTTGCTAGATGAATACATCTACAAATATGTTAGGCCAGGTGATAAGGAATACATTGGGGCTTACAGGCACTTACCAAGTACAGTCCTCCATCTCTACGGGTTCCATATCTGTGGATTAAACCAACCATAAATAAAAAATAGTTAGGGAAAAAACCCAATAAAAAACAATATAACAGTAAAAATAATACACCCCCCCAACTATTAACATAACATTTACATTGTATCAGGTATAATGAGTAATCTAGAGATAATTTAAAGTATGAGGGAGGATGTACCAAGGTTACATGCAAATATATACCACTTTATTATATAAGGGACTCCAGCATCCAGGGATTTTTGCATCTGCAGGGGTCCTGCAACCAATAGTAAGTTATGTGCTGCCGCCAGGCATAGCCAAGGGCCTTGTGTGACCGCAATGATAGTACTGTCATGCTGCACTGAGGAGCTCTGTTTGTGTCTGCATCTCCCCTGCTAAACTATTGATATAACTTCCTGGAGGACAGGCAGGAGCCCACTGAGTTCACTTTTGTGAGCGGAATACTTAGTGTAACATATGGAAGGCGAAGAACAGACACCGTTCCCATGTCAGGGCAGAATCTGAGTGGCCTTGTTGCAGGTTGATGCCATTTCTTCCTTGTTTCCACTCAGGCATTAAGGTGTAGAGGAAGCATTAAATTAGCAGACAGAAGAGCTAGCTTCTCTTCATGCCCTGATGTTAAAACGGTTGTGCCCTAGTGAAGGAGTGTCTCCAATGTTCTGAGCTTCAGGATTTGTAGCTGTGAAATGGTGCTACTGTTATCCATTCTTCCAATGTGATAGATTGGTTGTGAAGTATAATTTTGGTAATTTGGAAGTACCTTAAAAATTGTAAACCACCTATAGAAATTTCAGTATTAGATCAGATCAGAATGGAAATGTCAAAGAAAAATTCGGACAGGAAAGGAAAAGTTTGAGTTGCCCATATTTGCTATTCCTGTGAGGCCTGTCTCACTAGCTGCCTCAGATATTAGGGGCTGACTATAAGCAAGAGCAGAAAGTGATCCTTTCTCAGGCAAGGCCAATGGGAAGAGATACTATGTTGTTTAGAATTATGCACAGAAAAATCTTAATGAGTAAGGTAATCCCAGGTTTGCCTAGCAATTGGAACCCAATAAATGCTTCATTATCTTGTGATTGTAGAAGTAAATGGTCATAGGTCTCAGGTGTGAGAGTACTGCATTATTCTGCATGTGGAATCCCCGGTTTATAAATTATCAGCTAAATTGTTTGGTCTCATTAAATTTTGAGCTACAAATTTGTGCTATTCATTTTTGGATGCCCTCTTTGGTAATGTGATAGTGCACTGTGACGAACAAGTAAACTGCGGTGTCTTCCCATCTGCACATCGTCAGAGAAGGGGCCCTAATTGACCTAATTGTCTTGCCAGTTCAGAATAATTATTTCTTATTGAACCCATTTCAGTAATTATTAAATTAAATTTCTGTGGCTATTCATTGAATAATTGGATTTGAGCAGATATCCTGGTAGATAGATGCTGGCAATGATCATTTTTTTCCTGACATAGATGGAGGTTCTGCTGTTATGAGTATGTGTTAGTTTGCAGCTCTATATTAAATCACTGAAACTGTATTATGGAAATTTGTTCATTTTTAAACTGATAAGTACACTATCTATTGACAACATGTGAAGGATGGAATTTTTTTGTAGATATGTTATATGGATTTGAATATTAACTTATACTGCAACATTTCTCATTTTCATCATTCATAAAGCTAAAATGTAAAACTCATCTTTATGGATTGTTTTAAGTATAAAATTCTTTTCTTTTTTTGCTCTGTGATTTTATTATGTGTGTTAGATGTTTTCCTTACTCTCTTTTCAGAAAAGTCATTTTATGAAAAGTTATTTTGATGCAGCAGAAGGCTGTGACAATAGCTCCAAATCTTGCACTATGAAGATTCCAGAAACATCATTATTATTAATGTCTTACTCTATTGATTGTAGACAGAAAAGCTCAATAGGAGCAGACAAACACATTTGCCGATTTTGAGAACACAGACAGAAATATTTGGCTTGGGGAATTTCAAAAACAAGAAATGAGGGTGAATCAACTTAAGGAAGTCAATGTGTATTCTGGGTACAAGGACATTTCCAGCAGCTTTGATTGTACCCTGGCAGATGCTTCCTATGGTAGGTTAATTTGCAAAAACACAAAATAAAATAAACCTACCCATTAAAGTCTTCTCATTTAAGTCCCATTTGGAACTGGGCATTGGAGAAAGCTGTATAGCTGCTGTGCGGATCAGGGAGGGATGTGTTTTGTTCTGCAGGGTTGTTTTATTGAGGCATAAGTTGGTGCTCTGTATTCTCATTGGTGGATGGCCATCGTTAAGATCACTTCCCTAAAGGTTACAACTGCCCATTCAAATGTTTATTAATAAGGGACTAAGATTTTGATTTAGCCCACAGACACTAAGTCAAGACCATTTATTGCCATGCATAATGTAAGAGCTGTTTGCAGCATATTAGGGCTCATAATGGCTGGTATTGTCAGGTGGGGTGTTGCAATAAGGAGTCCGCTAATATAATGTGGTGAACTCCCAGAGAAAGAGAGGGTACTTTTTGGGAAACACAGTCTTTTTGTTGCTAGCTGCCAAATAGAGTTTTTGGCAGATTACTATCACAGAATGCTCTCAGAAGTACTCTTTGGTGGACAGTAAAAAATGCAAATGGCAATTCACTCATCAAGTAACGATTGCTCTGGACAGAGCCTAAAGTGTAATGTATTGTAAACACTAAACCATCAGGCTTATATATGAAGCCCAGTTTCAGTCACTTACCAACTATTATTGAGATGAGTTTCGGCTGGTCATGTAGATAGATTTTTTTCAACTGCATGTTACTGTTGTAGGTGATTGAGCATTATTTTTTCTAGACACAAGATGATGTAAGTTTGAAACACTACCATGTTAATTCAAGAAAGAATGCATCATTAGCATGGTAGCTACCAGCAGGGCGAGGGCCCAGGGGGCTGGGCTTGTGGGGCAGCTGTGCCAGCCCAAAGCTGGGCTTCTTCCAAACTGACCCCTCTGCAAGGAACTTAGGAATTTTTCTGCCCAGGTTTTCAGACCTGTACACCTGTCAGCCTCTGCTAGATTTGACTCAGGTAGGTGTAGACTCAGAGACTATGCTCAATCAATTCAAATTTGAAGCCCCCGGCTCCACCAACACCTGATTTTGACGTTCCTTTTCCCTCTTTGATTGCACCATCCAGGAACTGGTTCTCTAGGACAATCTGGCCTCAGCCTGCTGGACTTTCCCTTTGTTCTGCTTCTCTCAACTGCCTGTCAGGAGTTTGTTCTGTCACCTAGTCTAGCTGTGTAAGCCACATGTCAACAAAAGTGCAAACCTGCGCAATACCTGTTAGTCATTAAAGGTAACCCGATCTGAGTTTTCTTGGCAAATATTAATAGTATTGCACAGTGGCTGCCGAGTCATGGAATCATACACAGCAAGAGAGAAACTCACCCTATCTGGCAGGTTTCTTAAAATATCACAGATGCTGTATAAAATAGCATCGAGGAGACTTATCAGGGGAAAATATGTTATTAGTTGTAAGCCACAAAGAAGAATGATGTTGTGTGTGTGTTTTCTTTTTTCCAACTTTGGCTTAGTCATTATGTCCTCTGAAATTGGCGGTCTCCAAGAAGGCCTATGGTTTTGATATCATCATTTTTTTTCTAAGTAGTCACCTTTACTGGATTGGGCCATAAATGAACTATGGATCAGAGTCTCACAATTTACTCATGGGCCCATTTAATTCTGAGGGCTATCCAGTAAAAAAGAAAAAGCAAATACCTCCACACGTATCTCTGTAGCCATGGTCAGATGTGCACTAAGCAACTTAATGCTTTCTTGTAACTAGCAGTGATTTTTTTTCCCCTTTTTGAGTATACTACTTACTAAGTGCCCTGTTGTGGTGGTAAACACCAAAGAAAGCTTCCTTCATATAGCCAAAGCGGCTGCAAGGGAATATCCTTATTTTAGAGACATTTCGCACAGAGTTTTCACTGAAAATAAGTCATAATGTTGTTTTCTTATACTGTGAGGTAAGGCACACCTGTTACAAGCTATATATGCTCTAAGCCTCTTTGTTGGCTTCAAGAAACATTTTTGTTTTTCCTCTTAAAATGAAAATCAGCTCAGAAGTGGAGGTAAGGGAGAAACAAGGCTTATTGAAAGAGGAAAGAATTTAACAATAGGAAGGAAAAAGCCTTTATAAGTCTTAGGAAATGCTTTCTTTATATAGAGAAAAATCTGCCTTTCTGTTTCTCAAAGTTAAACTGTATGGGGTCTTCATTCTACATTGTAGAATTATCAAAAGGGAGCCCATCTGTAATGAGAAATCGAAATCTAGCCCCTTGTAAGGAATTTTCTTTCTTTCTGTGGACTACCAAGATGGAAACATCCAGACCGAGTACCCCTGCTCCTGCCGAGGTTGGAATTGAAATTTCTTCTCACAATTATGGAGCTGCAGGTGAGATAGCAGCCTCTCACTCCACAGGCCGAGGGGAACAGCATGTCCCAGGCTCAGACTGACTTGGTATGGATTTTCTTTCAGCAAATTAAAATCTGTCTCCCTTAACAGGGCAACAAAGAGGATGCCCTTGCATTTTGCTGCATCCTACCAGAGCACCACTGACATCTGCCACTCTCAAAAGGATTCTTCTTTAAAGTTTTTCAGATGTGAGAGATTCTCTCTAACGTTTGTCTGCATTTGGAATTTTCTAGGAAGGAAATAGCCCGTAAAAATGAAAAATGAAAATGGGAGAATAGGTAGAGTGCCAGTGTTCAAAGGGTGGTTTGATGTCTGCAAACAATATCTTGAATTGTGAGTGTGAAAGTGTTTAGTCATCTGACTGAAAACCAATGGCAAGTGAGTGATTTAGTTGACACCCATTCATCATCCCTTCTTGTCTACTCTTGTAAGACATCTGCTGTGCACGTGTCATGGTCCAGATTCTGTGGTGGATGCAAAAACAAGTAAACGAGAACTGCTTCATTGTTTCCTAAAATGGGGTTAGTGACCGGTGGTGGTATAGAAGAAATGATCTGATATTCAAATGTAGTATGTGTGGGGAGTTTTTTGGTAGAAAGAAAGGAACTGTATTTCATCAGGTTATGGAAACTGATATATGTCATTAGTACTACTAGGAAAATTAGAGGAGACATAATATCAGTGTTCAGGTAGAAAAATAAAAATAACCTAATATAACTACCATTTATCATGAGTTCTATGTATAGTAAAATGTTGTACTAAGTGTTTTAGATAACTGTATTATTCAAGAGCCACACATGAGGCTTTCACTACTAAATAAGGGATTCTTGTTGTTGGAGGATTTGAATCACATCACATCATGGGACAGGAAAGAAGAATCAGCTATAGATGCTCATGGATTAGATGGTGATGACTGAGGATTAATGGGACAGAAACTTGGAACAAATCCTACCACCTGTTCACAGAGATTGTTTCAGTTCAAACTTCCTTAGAGATCACTGAAAAGACTTGCGTGGAATGTCTCACATGGTGATGTGGGATATTGATCATCAAATACTTTTTTAGGCTGAAGATCCTTCAGCGCTTGGTTCAATGAATAATAGAAGAGAGAGAAAAGATGAGGGAAAAATGCTAAGACATGACCCCTGGCTCCTAGAGCCATAAGGCTGCCTGGAAGACAAGGGCAGGCGATTTGGAATTGGATTGGGGAACATGCAAGGGTTTAATAGTGGGGATTGCGAAATTGAGTGGGAGAAAGAAAGAATCTTAAAGAATTTTAAATGCAATGGAGGGGAAGGTGGAAGGCTTTGCAAAAGAAGTCCCTGAGAGGACAAAATATAATTTTCTGAATGTTTTAATAAATAAGCCCAAGAGACTGCTGTGTGATTATTTCAGGGAGCTGGGGCCTTTGAGGTAATTAGACACAACAAAAAGATAAAACACATGAATAATCTATGATTTCTTAAAGTTATCAGAACACTGCCAGCCGGTTCGTGTTCACCCTGAGAAGAAAGGATGCCACGTTTTCTTCTTAACCTACACGCCCCTTTTCTTCCATGGAAACCATCTGGTACTTTTGTGAAAGAGGACTGTGAATACTTCATAAGTCAGAGTGACTACAGAAGTGATGAAAATGTGAAAGAAATATATGGGTGCAAATTTTAAAGTCTAAAACATACTGTGAGCTGGAGAAATCCAAAACAAAGTGCTTACACAGAAGATATGGTTACAAAACCAGTGGGATCAGGGAGCTATTGCTATGATTCTAAAATGCTCAACTCTACTTCATATCATTAGTATTTTGACCATGATAATAATTTTTTGTGATGATTTATTGTAAATTTATTATCTTTTTATATAGTTTTAGTTTGCTACAGTTTACATATTTTTTATTCATTATCAGTATTTTGATAGTAAACTATTTTTGCTTTCGTAGTGTGAGTGGAACAACAGGACTATAATAGAGGACATAGTATAATAAACCCAGCAAGAGAAATACGGCAGATCTTAGGTGGGTGCCGAAGAGGAGGCAGCTTCTTTAACAGGAAAGGGGCAGAGAAGAAGAGGAAATGGCCTTGGAAGGATAAACAGGTTCTTTCAACCTGTTAGGAGAGGCAGGAGGTGTTTTTGCAATGAGAATTAAAATTAAACAATAAATAGCATGGAATGGAATACAGAGAGCATATAAGAGGAATGACATGCTCCTAATTTTTAATTGCTTTATAACAACATTTTCCTAAAGAGTACTTTTTGTCTGTTCACAAGGCTCTCTTCTCTCTTGTACTGTTAACATTTGTATTGAATGGTTTGTATGTACCTGTGTTTACGTACGTGTGCGTACCTTCCCGGGCCGGCTCCTGCCATTCACAGACACTCCCACGGGGAAGAGCAGGCTGGGTTCTAGCCTTCGCAGCCCAAAGGCCCTCCCCTTTCTCCTTTTCTACTGAAGAAAAGAACCAATTCCCTCAAACAGGCTCTTTTCTGTGAGTTCTTTGATAGCTTTTTTTTTTTTTTTTTTTTTTCCGCTTCACTGAAACAAAATGAATCTAAGAGACTTTCCCTGGCATGCCCTCTTACCCTGATCCCACGTCAGCTGTGGCATAGATCATGGCCTCAGTCTGAGCCAGTCAGCGTCTGAGGCTTTCTAAGAATCACCACTGCTGGGTCTCCTGCATGTCTTTCCTTCCATTAGTAGGGAGCAGATCATGCCTAATCTCAGAGACTTTTGTCAGACCTTATACGTATCTTTGATGTTTATCTCCTAGTTTTGCTGAAAATGGAGTCTGTCTTTTCTTCCCATTCTCCTGATGGTGTTTGTGTCATAGGTAGATAGAAACAATGACAGGGGTGGTCCTCATAGTATCTAATACTCTATGATGCCTGATGTGCCACAAACATGCTTCTACATCAAGTCACACACAATTAAAGCTTCATAGCACCCTATGGAATAGGTGCAATTTTTATCTCATCTTACAGATCAGGAAACTGAGGTACATAGAGGGGTGAGCAACTTGGCCATTTTCAGTGAGCTGGGAAACAGCAGGATGCAGACTTGGACAATCTGGCTCAAATCTCCATACTTTTCACTACCGTGCCTCATGCATCCATGCTTACGGTAATTTATTTTGAAGATTGTGGAGCATGGAAGTTGTGTGTGTTTAAAAATATAAATGGTAAAAAAGTAATAGAAATAAAAACGTAAGTGGTAGCGGGGTGGAGGGAAGATTAAAGAGGAGACATGCAGGCAATGGCAAGGCCGGAGAGACTGTGTTTCTCAGACTCCTGTATGCACAGGAGCCACCTGGGTATCCTGCTAAGTGCAGGTTCTGATTGAGCAGGTCCAGGGAGGGGCCCGGGACTCTGCACTTCTCACAGGCTCTGGGGGAGATGCTGATGTACCCCGAGGAGCCAGGAGGCCGGTGCTCCTCAGTCAGCACAGAGCAGAGACATGCAGTTCCTGAGCTAGGACATTACCTGCGGGAGTGAAAGAAAGAAAAAATTGAGAGAGTATCACTGTGTAATTGTAGAATCTGTTCACAGATTGAATGTGGGTGGTGAGGAATAAGGGGAAAAGGATGACTCAGGGTTTTCTAGCCTGGGAAATGCTTTTAACCTCCAAAAAAAAAAAATAAATAAACTTCAGAGGAAGATAACTAGGCAGTTTGGCAGATGTTGAGTATGAGATTTCAACTTAGGGAAAGAGAGATCCTGTTGGGAACCCGTGTCCCACCTTGCACCTGGCAATGGTGCAGGTCCAGAAAGAGTAGAGGATGGAATGCAGAAGACCAAGAGCAGAACTTTGAGACCTGTCTGCATTTAAAATATGGTGATGCAGACTCTTCAGAGGGGCAGGAAGAAGATGAGGAGAGATTTACTCAGTGTATGCAAGAGAGCTGGGATAGAGAAGTAACTGGGTGACCTCCCTGTGTTCTTTATTTCTTGGGTTGTAGAAGACAATGATGTCATTGGGAGATCCCCAAACCTTCAGTGACAAAGGGAGGAGGGGGAGGGAGGTCTGCCACAGTTCAGAGGGCAGAGGCCAACCTGCAGTATGCAAAGAGGCAGATTAACTTGAAATGCATCATAAAAGTCTTTCTTTTATAACATTTCTGGGTCTCTCTGAACATTTCCTCTGATCGCACGTCCCTGGTTTCAAGAATGAGCCTTTCTCCTTGCTGATAAGCCCCAATATTTGTTTGTTTTCTATAAGTTCAAAATTGAGCCTGCCCTTTACCTGCAATTCTTCGATGAGTTCTTGTCTCTAAAATGAACAAATGATCGGTGATCAAAACCATGGTGTCTACCAATAAACTGGAAGCAGCGCATCTCCCATCTAAAGACTAATGCTGTGCTCTGGAAGATCAAGTTTGAAAAGACCTTGAGTTGATCTGTCTGCAAGTTGATTTACCTGTAACAGGCGCCCATAACATACCCTTTGAAGCGGACACTCTGAAACAAGATCAGTCTAAATCAGGGACTGACACCATGTTAGAATTGGAATGGCCGGATGCTGAGACCCTTCTTTTCCTCCCATGCAGGATGAGGAGCTAACAGCATGCAGCACTCTCACCTTGTCCAAAACCAGCTTTCACCATTCATGGGGACACCATCGTCTGGACATGTTTCTCCCATAAAAGCCAATGACTGTGCTTTAATCACGAGGCATTGTTAATAGCCCTAAGGGAATATGAGCAATGGGGAGGATGGGATGTCAGAATAGGTAAATTTTGTTAACAGGGAGGCAACAGAGTCACGAGGCATCTAGAAGTTTGATTTGTAAAGGCACAGGGAGGAAGATAACAAATTCTAGACATCTCTTTGCCAGATGTCCTTGTGGACCACACTTTCGGGTATCTATTTTGAACAGAAGTATGAGACCCTTGTGCCAGCTCTGTACCTCCACTGGAGACTAAACATGATAGAAGTTTATTATTTTAAGGTCTTTGTTATCTATCTAGTCTTTATTTTCTTTCTTCTTCTTTTTTTTTGTGGGGGGCTTGAGAAAGGAATCAAATGCTGTCGGACACATCACTGCACTTGATTCTATTGCCCTTGTTCTTTCTGATTTTCTCTTATCACTTAATAATATTCTCCTGTTTATTTTCTTTCTCTTTTCTAAGAACAGCACATAAATAAACTCTTAGGAGCCCATTAAGAGTGCAATCAGTCTATTTTGTATGAACCAAAAATACACAGGCATTTCAACGTTTATGAAAAATATAGCTGAATTGCGAGTATTCTTATGATTAAGTACATTTTCTTTTGTTTTTTTAGACTTACCAAATTGCTCCTATTAATATAATGTTCTCATGCATTATGGAATAGCTGAGAGCAAAGCATAAACTCTGAGAGCCCTACCTTTTAAGAAGCTATATCACTGCCATACAGCGTGGGAAGGTCGTGCCCCAAATCACCACACCCTGCAATGAAAGGCACCTGCAATGCCGGGTGGTACACACAGCCGTTGCCTTCTGCAGCTGCTTTCAAAATATTTCTTGAAAGTTAATTAAATTTTCCAATATTTCTTGAGAGAAAAACAAAGTATTGTAATACTAAAAATAAATCTGTGAATGTAAATAATGAAAAGTTTGGGAGACTGAACTTAAGAAAACAAGAGAGGGAAAAATACATTAAGGAGAGAACCATAATGAATCGTAGAAGTTAGTGTGTACGCAGTCCCCGGAGATCATATGTTCCAAACCTTCATTTCAGGAGTGGGACACTGAGCTCCATGGATGTTCTGTAAGGTTACAGAGCATCATCCTAATTTGGAGTCCTGCTCTGTGGACATAACTCTCTGGAAGAATGTTAGGCATTTGAGAATGTTTCATTCATTTTGAACCTACTAGGGTACTCGTGGGTGTTTTGAAACAGTAATTTCCCTACAGTAATCTTGAGTGCAGAGACTATCAGACTGTGCATAAATTAAGCTGGGCCTTAGGAATTACTCAAAATGGTCTAGGACCTGGGGTACTAAAACTTGTAGCTCCAGAAATTCAATTATGACCATTCACCCAGAGGTGGCCAGGCTCTGAGGATTGGACAGATGCTAAACTGACTTATGAGCCATAAATATCAATTTGTTTATGTATTGAAAGTTGGAATCCATGTGTGGTGCACTCTGTGAAACATGTGGAATTATAAGCATGGGGATTAAATTGGGAACAGTAAAAATAATGATAATTATAAGCATCATTATTCTTTATGTTTAGGTCCATGCAGACATCCTACTATTGCCTAAGGCATTTCTTTGTCTTAATGTTATAGCCTGATAGGATATCCATATCTTCTTTGGGGATGTTGAGGTTCAAACATCCAGCTTCTAGAAACTACCCTCCTGGGAATAGTGGAGGAATTTAACCAATCCTTGCCGTACACAAAATGATGCTGTAGAAAGCATTCTGATTTAAGACTCCTGAGACAGGGGTTCTAGTCTCAGTTGTGCTACTGTGTGGTTATATAGCCCTGGGAAAGTTAAGAGATTACTTTGAGCTTCAACTTTCTCATCGCTAAAATGCAGGAGCTGATCTTGGTGAGTTCCAAATGCTCACAGTCTCAACCTCAAGGGACTTTCCTTTTCTAGATACAATATATCTTTCTGCTGCCTCCCCATTTTTATGTAGACTAGTCACAGTATGAGCAGTCATTTAGTCATGTTTTTATAACATATAGTATTTTACCTCAATTGTCTTAGGATCTTCTAGAAAGTAGAACTTAAGGGGATGAATGAAATGCTGACAGTGTGTTTGGGAGGCCCAAGGCTGGGGCAGTGCAGGAAAGGGAGATGGGGCATAAGGATGGGAAGCCACACAAAAAGATGCACATGGCACATCACCAGCCAGGGACCCAAGCCCTGCTGCGAAGAGAGACAGCACAAGGCTGATTAGCCCTGTTTGCTCAACACATGGGGCAATTCTAATAAGATGTGCGAGGAGTACCCACACCTTAGGGCAGTTTCTAGAGGGGATTTATCTGTCCACCTCGTACTGGTTGAGATTCACCCTGTGGAGCTGATCCCCCACCCACCGCCTTCTGGACTGTATCATTTAGTCCCAGGGCAGACATGGAAGGAGCCAGAGGTCAGGCCTCATTCCTCCCAAGGCCAGAAGTGAGGAACAGCTTGGTGCGGATGGGGCTCAGCGTATGTCAGAGCTCAGAAAATCAAGCAGGGCTTTGGTGGTCATGGCTGTGGTTTGGTTTGGGAGGGAGTTTAGGGAAGACAGTAAAGACAGGTTCTGAGAAGCCATAGAGAGCGTGTGTCCCATGTGGTCCACCACTCGTACCACTCTCAGATGTTCCCAGGCCACCTTGCCATCTTTTTGGCTTTGGCACTGTGATAGGGGTCCTCATCCTTTTTTTTCCTGTGGAGATAAGAGCACTTTATCTTCTTTTCTTAGTGGGGGAGGGGGGACAAGTCCATTTAAGCAACGGACTCCTCCCTCCCTGAAGTGCATACACAGCTGTCATCTCCTGTAAACTATCGGCTAAAGAATTAGCGACCCAGCCACAGTCCCCAGTACTGCAGTTGTCCTGAGACCATAATCAGCATTCATCTTCCCTTCTTTATTGCCCATATCAGGTGTCCCTTACCCTCACTTTGTCCTGTCTGGTCATTGCCTCCTGGGATGACCCAGACCTTGATCTCCGAAGGTCTAAACTCTTAGGTTGTCTCCCTTTTTTGTGTTGTCATTGTTACCTTTTCCCCCAAAACGTTTATTGCTGGGGCATGGAAGTGCAAAGAGACTCCCGGGTGGGGTCCAGCCATCCTCCTCCTGCCACCTCTCCTGTGGAGTGGCAGCCCCACCTCTTCAGGGCAGTGAGGGTTGAGACCCCAGACAGCGAAGCATCTCCCTTTTTGCTCATTAACCCTTTGCCATGAGGAGCTAAACCCGGCCAGGAGGTAGTTGCAGCTTCCACTTCAGTGGAATTCAAATTTTACTCTGTGGTGTCATGTGTGACTTCCACCCCCAACATGGGTACTGGGACCCTGTCTATAGTGGGCCATTTGGATCCCTTGAGAAGCCAATTTGGGCCCAAACCCCCTTTCTTCACCTGGCTTCTCTGAGTTCCCCATTTAATCTGTGGTGGTTGGTGGTGTTGCAGGTCCTCAGTTATCAGCGTTGGCTCAGACTCTATCTGAACCAGTCCTTGAGAAGTCTGGATGGTCTACTCTGCCCGTGCCAGGGATGCCCCGGAGAGCACCTGCAGGTCTCTTCAGAGAAGGACAGAGGAATGCCTGTGGGTCTGCACCATCCTTCCGCAGGCAGCGGCTTTGCATGGCAGTGGTTTCTGTGTATTAACTTTCTGGTTCTTGTGAATATGAGAGTCATGCAGCCCCTGAGTCAGCTGTTCCTTCATCTGTCTGACTCCCAGGAAAATTGTGATCTATGATTCATTGCTACAAATAGACACTCAGATTTCCACTCCAGTCTTGCTGCCGTTGCAGTAATTACATGGTCTCTGCCTCTGATGGTGGAGGACTGCCCTGGCCTCTGCCTTTCTGAAACCCCATAATCCCAGTGATGGAGCCTCAGTGCACAGCCATAGCTCTGTCACTTGTGGCCAGTGGAGGACAGGCAGCAAATTTTACAAATGATGCTGGAGCCCCGCCTGCCAGTGTGTCCTTGCTTTCTTAGTGGGGTGTCCTCTGGGCTGTGCACCATAAATCCACTCTAACTTTCCTACTCCCAGCCTTCTAATCCCTCCTTCAACACTATGCTATTAATAAAAAAACACCTGGCACATCACTTTATTTACTATAGGCCATCATTAAATCCACACTACAAGAAACTTCCTCAAATATTTAGGGCCAACCCCTGGGATTTCTGACATAATATTAAATCCCAAATCATGGGTATGCCTCCCCATATTCTCTTCTGCCCAGTCTTCTGCTCTGTTCACATCTGCCTGTTTCTCTCCAGTTCATCCCAAACCATGTTAACCGAGTACATATATTCTACTGGTGACGATGCTGTTTCTTCCCAGGTTAGGGTGTGTACTTGCCTGACTCAGGATTCTGTCCTGGAGCTGAGGGGCAAGGTGGGGGGTGAGGTTGGAGGAGAACAAGAGTCCAACTGTGAAGTGCTGCCTGGGGTGGGATCTTCACACGCATGTGGTATCCAAACCAAGGAGCTTTTCTCCTTTAACCCCCAGTGGAATCTGGGGGCTAAATATCTCCACCCTGAATCCCAAGCATTTTCTCCCTGGGCACCTGCCAGGCAATGGAAGAACTGCTGAGGTGCTGAGGGTCACATCTAACCTCTTCTGCATCTCTGCCACCTCATGGTTGGGTCCTCATCTTAATTCTCTGCATAGTTTGATCTGATGCTCAGAGCCATAAAGTCCTCATGCAGAGATGCCACCAAGACCTCAGGCTTCTGCAGCATGCTGTCAGGTGGAAATTGGCTGTCCTACACCTGCCCTTCTTGGTTTGCAACCTCTCTGGTGCCATCGGAAGCAGCCACCGTATTCCATAGTCAGGGCACTTCCCTCTGTTCTCATTTGGTTAAACGACATGGCGACTTGCTCTCCCAAGGGTTTGGCCTCTGCCTGCACTTTCCCTTGGTGAAAGCTTAAGCGATATTGACGCCACTGCTTGCCAGAGGTTATTAGCATCTTGCTTACTGTCCAAAAAGGGCTCCTTTTGCTTTCAGACAGCTGAGCAACCCTATCACAAAGAGCCAGATTGAGGGCCTGCTTTTTGGAATCACTTCTGGTGGCACCAACCATCTTAGCCTGTGTCCTCTACAAAGCAGAGTCCAAGGAAAATATCAATGTGTTCACAATTTATTCGGGAGTGTCAAGTTCAAGGCAGAAAGGTTGATGATGAATGGGAAGCATGGAAGGAGGGCCACGTGATGCCAGTCTCGTCTATTGCTGGTCTGGCCACCACTTTGCTGACAGCCAGGAAGGAACCCAGTGGTTTTTTTGGCAGCTATGTTTTGAGTGTGGGATTTTGAATTCCCAGGGGGAGAAATGACATCCACATAGCTCAGAGCGATCGTGGAGGGGAGAGAAAAGGCTGATTTGTGTACCAGCTTTCCTCTCCTCTCTCCTCTCCGGGGGGAGCCAATTCCTTGGAGATGCTGTGCTGTATATTCTGATGCCTTCGGGGCCTTGAATGAGGTACACGCCACCTCCTGTGGCACTTCACCTCTGTCTAGAGGCCAAGAGTCAGGGTTTAGGGCAGGGAGGTCCTGAGGCCCAGGGCTCAGTCAGGCTCATGTGACATGTGGCAGAGGGGACAGCACAGCTGAGGGCTGGGGTGGAGTCTTCAGGAACAAGGAGGGAGTTTGAGGGAGTCTGAGAAGGTGCATGAAGTTTTTGTCTACGCAACAGCAATGACTTCCTTCCTAGTTAATGGAGGAACTAGAATCTCATGAGTCACATTTAGAATCGGTTCTCTCCTGGAGAGAGTTAACATACAAAGACACAGTTATTTCTGGCAGGAGGGATGGCTTCCTCTTGGCAATGTCAATTTGATGTGTCCCTTCTAACCGGGTCATTCTTTTCCTGAGAGGGTGGTCTCAGATCAAGGCGACTTCAGTGAAGATGGAAAAACTAGGATTTAGATGAGCAGGTGCTGCAGGAGCTGTGGGCCTTTGAAGAGCCACCCCCTCACTGCGTCTCAGTCCTCCTTGCAAATCCAATGGAGAGGACTCAAATGCCTCCTGAGTTTTCTCCAGCTTCGTAGTCCATATATGTATGAGTTTATAGCCTCTGCTGGCCCATGTGCACCCTGGAATCCCTCCCACTCTGGGGGACTCTGGCCTTTTAACTTTAGACTGAAGTTTGCTGATGGATTGAATAAAATGCTTTTTCTCTTAGAGCATTAGCACATAAAGAGATCTTAGAAACCACATAATCCAAACCCTTTATTTAGGAGATAAGGGTATCGTGGGTGGCAGGGCTTTTGACTATCCAAAAGGTATACAACATTGCTCTTAAGAAACCCTCCTTGTCTAATTGTGTAAGGAATAAATATGCCAGAACCAGCAAGCTATGAGGGAAATTAAAATAACAGTACTAAGACACAGAGGAACATTTTGCTTGTCTTTATAATTTGATAATTGTCTTATATGCCTAAATACTTTGTTAAATATTTCTTAATTATTACATAATAATGACATGGAATCCGGAGATTTTAAGAGTGAAGATGATGGCCATGTGGACAGCATGAGCTGAAACTACAGGAATGATAAAACTACAACCCCACAGCCAATCACCTTTCCCTGCGTAATGTGTTCAGTCAGTACTGAGTTGAATGATTGTCAAGAAGGCAAAATCAGAAAATGCCATTCTCTTTCCACAGAGGTAGCTGTGTATTTCCTCTAGATAAAAATTCATATCAGCCTTTGGATTTTGCCAATATCAATATTGATAAGAAAGAAATTTATACAAAAACTCTACAGTTCTAGAAAATGAAAGAGCGATATGTTCTGAGAAATTGGTTTTGGGGGCCCTAAATTTGTATGTTGAGGATCTATGAGTGTATGTAAAATAGGATATGATAGATGAAATAGGATATCAGAGCTAAAAAGTCTAGGCAGAAGGATAGACAGATAGATAGAATGGCTACAACATTAATGTCATCAATTTACAGAACCTTTGAATTGAAAGTAGCCTTAGAGGTCATCTAGACAAGCCTCTTAGCTCTAAAGCAGATTAAAGGGAGAGTAAGAGAAATAGCTTGATAATTAGGAACACACACACAATGACCATTTAACTTTCTAGTCTTGAAGACTTCAGCTTTGGATTTTTTCATTTGTTACACTACAGTGTAACAAATAGTTACTAATAAATGAATAATAGATAAATGAACCAATTAATCAATTGATAAGTGAAGACAAAGTCTCAGTCCAATAAAAAATAGATAGTTCATAGGCACATGTTTTATAACTTTTTCACTTAGCTTCATTATTTAAATTGTAGAAACTGTCTACCTAAGAGTGGAAATATTGAATTCTTCTGTGTGTATTCTGAGAGATTGAGCTCATCCGACTGCTGTTCCTTGGTATTCCAAGATTTCCTAGAAAGAAATGGAGAATGAATTTAATTGAACACCATATATCCATTTTAGTTCTTCTTTTCAGATGCTCCATATTGTATTCCACCACAGTATCCTATGGACTTAAAGTGGGAAGTTTATTATAAAAGCTTACACACTTTACACTCAAACATTATAGTTTTATAGCAAGGTTCAATGATCACAAAATATAAAGGACCCAAGCACTCTACTCTGGAGAATTATATTACTTGATACTGTATCCTTTTAGGAAGAAAAGTGCATAGGATAGCCAGGAAGTTGGAAAAAAGGATATATTACAGAGTCAGGCTGTCACAGCTGAGACTACTGTCTCTGTTTGGCAAGTTGTCACTGTTAGAAAATTCTGAGTCTAGTCCTTCGAGGTTAGAAGGGCTACATTGCAAATTCCTTTTGTTGATGACTAGATAATGCCTATATTGTATTTTTAAAATGTTATTGTTAACACGGCCTTCAGTTCAGTTTCTTTGCAAAGCCCTGTCTCTCCGTTGTAGCCAATCACATCTTTTTAAAAGCATTTTTACACATACACACACATGAGCAAATTAAAAATAAACTTGATTATGCATTTCCTTAGGAAGCTCTGAAAAATAGACACCAAAATGTTCCTGAAGTCAGCGTGATACTGGAAGATTCCATGAGAGAACAAGTTGGAAGCCAAGTTTGTGTTGGGAGAATTGACAGAAATTGCTCTCAGGAAAAACAAAAACCTTGAAATATTTAAGTGAAATAACAAACCCTTGGCTTCCCCCACACTTTTGATTTCCCCTGTGTAGTTATCATCCATGCCACTGAATACTTTCTGGTTAACAATTCCTGCTCACCCACAGTGTGCGGACGCCATTCACAGAGCTGGCATAGCATCCACAGCTCCTGGTGTGGGCTGCTTTGTCCCAGTTGAAGATCTTTTGTCGGTAGCACGTGGCTTTTCAGTGTCCACCCTCCTCGGTGATGTCGCTCCCTGCTGAATGTCTTCCTTTCAAGAAACTATTCACAGTATGTGCTTGGGCCATTGTCTATTAAAGAGCGAAACAATCTTGGCCGCAGAGATTCCATCACAGGAGGACAAGAACAATTCCATAACTTTCTAAGTGGTGCCCAATAAGTAATGTTGCTTGTAAATGTGGTTGTGCTTTTTGGGCATAGTTTCCTGAACAGGACTGAGTGAGTGGTGAGCAGAAGGCACTCACCTGAGGATCTGCCTCTCTGGGTTACTTGAAATGCCGTATCATATACTCATCCAGTCATGGGCAGTATGTAAAATACCCTGATCCAGAGATTGCCCACCCTCTATTTGAATCCCACTTACATTTGAGTAGTTACTCTTTGAAAGAATATATCCTATTTTAAGAAAATACTATTTGAAAGCTCATACTTGTGTTGAGCTAAAACCTCTTACTTAACAGCTTGCAGTCATACATTAGGAAAAAGAGAAAGTACGTAACACTTAAAATATAGCAGGCACTATTCTAGGCACGTTACAGATCTTAACTAATTTAATCCTTATAAAAGTCTTGTTGGGAAGGTACTATTATCCCCATTTTACACACAAGGAAACTGAGATTTAGAGAGTTTAGAAACTGCCCAAAGTTAGCAGAGTCGGTACGTGGCAGCCAGGTTCAACCGAGGTGGTCTGACTCCAGGATTTGTGCTGGCGAACACTGTGCTGTGCTATCTCTTTGGTGCTTTGGGTGTTTCACAGAGAGAGCAAAGTTCTCTGGGTAAATCAAATGGACTCTAGTGTGGAAACCATTGAACTTCCTAATGTAGTCTTTCTCAAATTCTGATCCTCAGCAAGTGGCATCATCCTCACCTGGAACTTGTTAAAAATTCAGGTTCTCAGGCCCTTCCCTGGACTTAACTGAATCAGGACCTCTGTTTCAGCAGACCCCGCAGGTGATCCCAATGCCTGCTAAACTGTGGGAACTTCTCCCCCTAACTTAACTGTAGAAAGCCTCAGGAATCATAGAGCATCAGCCTAGACATCAACTGTAGAGAATAATCCCAGTGCCCGGACAACGCTCAATGTGATTGTGTGTTACAGCTCCTTCTGATATTATTTTTAAATCGTGGTTCAATATTTGTTTCCTCCATACAGAAAGGAAACCATGTTGCATACAAAATTTCTCCAGGGTAAGAGTTAAGAAAAAATAAAACTTACTTTGATAGAAAGTTAAAAAAAGATCAGTAGAGTTGTTTTTGAATCATCCTTAAATTATTCAGTCATTTTTATTTAATAATAGAAGTTATACTTTGGGTTAAAAAATTTCCTCATTTATGATTGAAATGAGACTACTGTTGAAGAATAAGACACTATTTGTCACCTTTCTCTAAGCAAAGATAATACAAATTCTTCACAGACACTAATTAACCTCTTACCCTTTCTGGGAAGGAGAGGTCAAGAGGATAGCCCTTGTTGCATGTGAGAGAAAATTGAGGCATGTGGACAACTGTCATCCAATTTTCATTCACTTCCTGACAATTCAATAACTGTGTTCTTTCCACTTTCGGATGACTCTAGTTGTACATGGTTGACTTTTTTAGTTGCTAATTTCTGGTACTTTTGGAAGTATTAATTTGTAATTAACCTTTGGACACATTTTAAGTTTGTCATTTTGGCTTACAGTTCAGAAGCTGTACCCAAGATCAAGGCATTATTTTGTGTTGCAATGATTTAAAACAAATACAGTAACTCACCTGAAAAGAAGGCTCACCAATTGTCAGTGGTCTTTTATCATTTGCCATATTTTTATAGAGTATGCTCTTTTTGATGAACAAATAAATCCCCTTCCAATCATCCAACCAAGAATTGGAAATACCAATATTCTAACCTTCAGGACTATTAAATGCTTTTCCTAAATATCTCCCTATTATTTACTTTTTCATAGTACGAATATAGAGTACAAATATGCTACACAGGCTGCAGTGAAGACTTAGCACATGTTAATAAACGTACTCACCACTGCATGTCCCCCAAAACAAGATACACAGATGGAGTGAACGCCAGACAGATGGTAGATGACAGACACATGGATAGATGTGTAGATCATAGACAGATAGACAGATGTACAGGTAGGCTTACCATTTCTCAATGTTTCTTGGGCATGCAGAATACTCATTGTGTGTGTGTGCATGTGTATAAATATCTTAGGTCAACTGTAATATTAGTAGCAAATATTAGCTAATTAGATTTGTATTTATAAACCCTAATACCAAGTCAGTAAAAGTTGTGATGGTTATATTATTTATTGGAGTTAAATCACTCCACCAGTAGGCCAAGATCCTCCATACTCGTCCGAGTATCCTGGGATGGTGATGAGTCTGCTCGGGTCCTCTCAGGTGTCCTGATGGTTCTGGCTCCCCATCCACTGTGCTGTCATAGGGGCCCATCTTTGCATTGATTCATGCAACGCTTTTATTCAACACCCACTATCGACCAGCCTTGTGCTAAGTGCTGAGCATGAAAAGATCAAGAGAGGTAATGCTACAATTCGCTAAACCACAAATCAGACATCAAGCCCGCAGACTGAATGTCTCTGTCATAGTTCATGTTTTATTGCTCGTGACTCTCTTTATCCAGGTTATCGATGTCACGTCATCAGTGCAGCTTGAAAGTGAAGAGCCTGGGCCCCAGAGCCAGGCTGCTTTCTCCACTTCTTAGTCTTGAGTCCATGGGCTGCTCGGATAATCTCTTGCTATGTAAAATGAGGATAATAAAAGTGTCTCTCTAAACAGGCTGTTTTAAGGGTTCTCTGAGTTGATGCATGAAGAGTTATTAAAGAAGAATACTGGAAGGTTTCATAGATATAGCTATTGTTATTGCTTTGTGAATATGTCCCATGACATCGGTGGTAACAACTTGTAGAAATGACCAGCTGTGCTGAACACCTGCTCAGTAGAAGGTGCTGGAAGGAACAAAACTGGCTTGCTTGCTACCCATGTTTCTTTAAAACATCATTCTTCCATTTTGTTTTTCTACAAAACAGACCCTAGAAGTTTCCTCTACTGACTAGGATGGTGGTTGAGTTATTTTCTTGGGACATGGGAACAGACTCATAGGGATTCTGTGAGACCACTTTGGGCAGGGTTGGGAGTTTTCCCTGCAGAGCAGACAAAAGGCAAAATAAACCCTGGTCCCTATATCATTTGCATTTCTCCAAAAAGGGAGAGAAACCTTCCTTAAATTCCATGGAATCCCTTTCTTTTATAAGTGATTTTAGAAATATGCTTTTTAGGCCATGCTGGAATATGAGAGATCAATTGTGTAGACTGAGTGTAGCAGCTCTAATTTATGCAGCTGGGAAGAGAATGCTGTTGCTCTCTACAAAGCAGTGAGATCAGTCTAGTCCAGCGCTTGCTTTCATGCATCTCAGGAAGCTCCATTTCTATTCCAGACAAGTCCATCTCCACTGGCTCAAACTGTGAGGAAAGAGAAGCAATTTCTGGGTGAGGCCTTGACAGGGAGGCAGCTGCAACAGGTGGCCAGGCAGGACAGGGAAGTAAGTGCATGTTTATGTCTTCAAATTCAGCACATCTAAATTTCAAAATGTAAATATTTTAAGGCAATCTGGGAGGAGGGAATCAAGTTTGATTTTCAAAGAAAGCAAGGAGTGAAACGTTCTCAGCAAATCCATACTCCTTCCTCGCCCTTCTCCCGGTGAGGGGTGAGGTCCCTGTCTGAGCTGCTGTTTTCCTCGCAAGTGCTGCGAGGTGTTGATCCACTGCAATTTCAAGCGCTCTGCACTCACAGCCAGAACCTGTGGAAATGGAGCTGTCAGCACTGAAAATAGAGATGCTTTGGTAGAAGTTAAGTAACAAAGTGGGCGAAAGTGCACTGCTCCCCATAGGTTCACCGGCTGTAATATTATTCATGCCGTCTTCCCTTTGCACTGGCTGCAGACGAATTTTGAAAAACAATTGTCAGTGTGTGTAGGGCTGCTGGAGGGAAACCTGCAGGCAAGAGTGGGGACAGATGCAGACTCTACAAAGCTGCTCTCTGGTTCCTCTGTATCTAAAGTACCTGCAAGTTAAAGACCTATATCCTTGCCCCTTTCCAAGCAAAGTACTTCAGTGGCTCATTAATCTTGATTGTTGAGGTCCACAGAGGATTTCTTTTGCTCTAGCAGGTAAATTTCCATTCCCTCTAGCTCATTCAGGCCCACCTGGTACAGGATAGAGGACGAATGCTCTCTGCAGCATTCCTGGTAAGAGGGCGTCTAGCAAAGACCTCATCCATTGAATCTCTGAAACAAAGTTCCTGGAGCCCCACCACTGGTCCATCATTGTCCTGGGCGCTTTTCCACTGTCATCCTGCTACATCGTCACCTCAGGCCGTAGGTGGCCTGGTGTGCTCACTTAGCCTACCTGGAACTAAAGTCTGGAGCCTAAAGTAGGTCATACAACTAGTGAGGCAACTTCAGGGTCACCTGAATGCCTTGTGATACACACTGTGCTCCAAAAGAAATTTTGTTGTTTTGTTTTTGTCTGAAAAATTGTCATTATAAGACACTGAGTCCCTCCATCAATTTTGTTTACTTCTGGTTTTCCTTTTTTCTTTTTTTTAAATTCTTTCCACTTTTTCTTGTTATTTGTCTTTTTGGCTGTATACTCTGAACTTTTATGGCATTAAAGACTGTTTATCTCATCCCCCACTCCAAGAGATTTCTGTTGTCGAGCATTTCGTATTATAGCCAGACAGATTAATTAAGGACTATTGATCTCTCCATTTTAAAGATTTAATCACATGTAATGATACATCTGTCTAACCACATTGAGTTGAAATAATTCTGGTAAAAAATTGGCCTATGCTATGGGATTCAAGTTTCAGTACCTCTAAGAACATTTTGAAATATTGCAAATAATCAAAGACCCACATCCTTAAGTCAACTTGCCAAGGGGTTCAGAAAGTTCACCATACAAAGTTCTTTCTACATTGTGTTTTGCTGTTACTGGCTCCCTGTGTGATGTAAAACAAAATGATTGCCATGGAACCAGCCTGTCCTGGGTCTTCTCTCCCTCTCTTCCCCCAGACATCTCCTTGCCTCCATTCTCCTCCTCTGTATGCACCGTACCCTGCAGCAAGATCGGATGGTGCACCAGAATAATGTGAAATTGGAGATTAATTATTGAAGGCATATTTACCACAGGCTATTCTGTGAGCATGCTGTTCATTGTTATCACTGCATTTTCCTTTGTTTCTACCATCATAAATGCCCTTCCTGTATGCTGCCCACCTAGGAAAGAGCTAATAAGGCCCTCCTCATTCAATACCTGTCAGAAGCCCTCCCTGACATCCTGTGTAGCAGAATGAAAGGCTATCCCACCATGTTTTGCTACCAATTTAATGTAACATTCTACACATTATGTCACCTTTGAGGACAGAGATTGTGTTTTGTTTATCTCCTTGTTCCCAGAATCTATTATCATATTGTTTGTTCAATAAGAATCATTGAATTGGATCCTTACTAAGGTATTACTCTCGCATGCAAATTTTAATTTTAATGGGCAACTCTGAAAGGAAGGGAGAAGGAAAGAGAAAGGGAAGAAGAATAAGAGAGGAGGGAGGTTAACTTAAGGAATCATACTCTATGGTTTCAATGAACTAATAATTACATTTATATTGGGGTTAGTTTGGGATGAGCATTCATCCTTTTAAAAGGTGGTTTATATTAAGGTGGCTGTGTTTGCTATAATTACACAGGAAGCAAATTCTATTTTCTAAATAAGTAGATGAAACCTTTTTAATTTTCAGCAATAACTCACAGTAAGATGAAATCTCCCATATCATAGAGAAGGATGAAATAATATAACATCTGCGTGTCTCAGAAAATGTAGAGACCACTGGAACATCAGTGAGATGTGTTTAGGAACACTAACAGACTAATGCATTACAGAATTTGCATTTTAAGAGATTCAGTACAACCTAATGTTTACAAAACAAAATTCAAATATTAACTCTATTTCAAGTTTTTTACATAATCTTGAGAAAGTCAGGTAATAATTCTGTTTCAATTTTATGGTTTGCAAATTACAATGATGCAACATATGCAAAGTATTCTTGATTTTTAAAGCATCATCCTTTTCAAATGCATTATTGTGACGTTAAAGGTGTTTACTTACTGAATCATAATTCATTGAGAAATATTTGTTAAGCCTTTCTTCTAGTCAGTGTCAGGATTGCCAAAATATATCAGGCATGGATCCTGCCCTCAGGCAGATTTATATACTAAGGAAAATAAAAAGTATGTAGACAAATAACAGGAATCAAGATGGAATGGATAGCATTTTAATTAGACAGGTTCTGAGGAAGTGATATGAGGGAGAGGAAAGAGAGAATTTCCATGGAAGTGGAAGTTTTTCTGAATTGCTTTTGAGAAGGTGATGGAGGTTGAATAGGTTTGAACTGAGAAGCTGGCAGGAGAAAGGTATTTCAGTGAGGCGAAAGAACGTAAGCTAGGCATGCTGATGGGAGTATGTGACAGTCGTGAACGCAGTATACGAAACATGGAGCACAGCAACGTTCTGTACAAGTGACGGCAGGGTGTGAGAGAAGCAGGGATGATTTTGCAGGGGGAGCAATAAGTTTAAAATTCTGTCCTGGAAGATTAATTAGAAAACAAGAACAGGAGACCACTTGTTAGTAATTGCAACAGTCTGGTGAGACACTAGAATGTCCTAAAGAAATGAAAAACATTGTAAAAAGATGAGGAAAAATGGGTGAATAGATTATCCAATAAATGATGTCATTGGCTTACGATAAAATTAGAGATTGTATAAATGAGCAGGAAGTGCTGTATGTACACAAGACTTCTATGTCTATAAAAAGTTTTCCTATCTTTTTAAAAATATACTTCTTACATATAGTGGAAGAATTTACTGACAAAAAGCCAGTCTGAGTTCATAGGGCAGAAAATGGACTCGTGACAATCAGGAGCACTCAGTGAATTGGGGAATTACTATAAGAACTAAGCAAAGACATGGTTTTTAATTTGGGAACACTCATCAGAACTGTGCACCTATTTTGGTTTCAAGCAGTGCCATATTGTTTAGATTTTTATTAGATTCTTTATTAAACTGTATTTCCAAATGTATTTCACATTTTAAGTACCTGGGCATTTCCCAATTTATTTTCCTTCCTTGGAAGAGAGTCGATGGCCAGCAGGACTTTTTTGTTGTTGACAAACAGAAGGCTGCAGACAAACTGTAGTTTCTAGTAATCGCAAGTTTCTGACATACGTCTCAGGCGAATTGTCTTTAGAGCAAGTCCACTTTTTGTTTTTTTCTGCACTACTATTCAGATCAGATGATGTCTATGTCTTTCCTTAATGAAGTAATAAAACAGAATAAAAATCAATACTTCCACTTTTCTATTGACCAGTCACTATTTGAAAAGAATGAGAGAAGTGAGAAATAAAGTGAAAGTGCTCTGCTCTGGCAGGTGAGGGCGAGCTCACTCATGACCCTGCTGAAATGCAGCCACCGAAGGAGCTGCCTGTTAGAGACAGAAGACACTGAGATCAATGTTGCTTCTTGCCTTTAGGTTTGTCTCTGGACATTTATAGTATAGAAATGTGTTGGGTCTTCAGTTTAATTTTCTTAATTTGACACCTTGGATGCTGGATAAGGCATGAACAAAAACCTCCTTAACTCAGAATACAATGAAATTACAGTGTGTGTGTGTGTGTGTGTGTGTGTGTGTGTGTGTGTGTGTGTGTGTGTGTGTGTACATATATGGCAGGAAAAAAGTCAAAACCATACTGTTTAATGTAACTAAATTATTTTTTATAATATTCATAAGAATAGTTATTCAGGTCCTTATATTGAATGCTGGTGCTTAGTAAAAAGTACAGTTAAAAGGAGAAGAATGAGGAGCCTGCTGGACATTTTGAAAGACTCCTGTGGGTATTTCAGGAACACTAATGTTTCTTGGCATTGGTCTTTATTATATTTAAAAATTAAAAGTAGCAGAAGTCTATAATAAAAAAAAGGATGAGTAACAAATGTTATGTAAAGTAAAAATTTTAAGTTTCTATTAGTCTGTCAACCAGAAACCCTTTCCAAATTAAAAACAGTTGAACATTTCTTATGCACCTTCCATAATATTTATAAACACCTCTAACTCTTATATTTATCTTGCTATTGCCAACCCTATTAATTCTATCAACACCACAAAACCATTTTTTTTACCTAATTTGGATCATACCATACATATTATTACTTGATCCATAAATTCACTTTATAATGTTTGAAGTGTATCTTTCTATAATTGCATATGCAGACCTACCTTATTCTTTTCAGCAATTGCACAGTATACCATAATATTGCTGTACCATAATGTAGCCATTCTTTTATTAATAGAACTTAATAGTAAGAGATCAATAATTTAGTCATTTTTTTCATTGCTGGAACTTAGATTCCAGTTGTTGATGTAACAAAGCTGTTTACTGAACATTAGTGCACATGCATATTTTTCCACATGTGTAAATATTACTAAGGATGGGTTTTGATGAACAGAAAAAAGAAGAAGAGAGATAACATCTTTAGGAAATGTGGAAGATATATAGACAAAGACACAGAATGGGATTTGGTGTGTCAACATAGGTAGGAATATAAAAGATCTGAGGTGGGATCATTTGAGCAATGATTATAGGTACACAAAAGTAAGAAATCTGATTCTTATAAGGTGGAATAGGAGAGTGTATAGGAATAAAAATCCTACTCTGTGATCCCTTGTCTGGTCACAGACAGCCCTGTCATCTCAGAAGAACTTGGCCTTGAGGAACATGAGGATCTTGCAACTCAGCGAGTTGGCTAATTAGCAGAAATTGCCTTTGGTTTGAAGTATTAAGTTCTCAACTTTAAAGTATTTTATTCTGTTTGCCCAGATTACAAATTGTATTATTAAATATATGGAGATAAACATTTTGATGGCGCAGTGGAAAGTTTTAGGGATTTGCAAGGGCTAGAGGATCCTTTTACTTTCCTGAATTATTACTTGGATTTCTCCAAGTGAATCAAGGGAATATAACACTTTAGAGTTAGTAATACTTAGAATTCATAAAACTAAACTATAGATGATATATCCATAGAGATACTCATTTTAAAATAATCAGTCAAGTATTTATTAAGTACTTAATACAGAGAACATTAACTTTTTTATAACCCTTGCCCTCAAAAATTTAAATCACTTTGGAAATATAAGACATATATGTATGAAACAAGACAATGTAGGGTAATTTATGATTACCCATAATTGGTGGTACAGGAAATATTAGCAACAGCAGTTTGAGTAAGGAGAAATGATGTTAGAATGACCTGATTTGAGGAGACTTAGGATGGACATTGAATGTTTGATAATATGTAACCCAAAAAGTTTGGAACTAGAACCCCACCTATCTCCCACATTGTATGAAGTTCTTAGGTTACGTGTATTTCAGCTGTCTGGGACAGCACCAGGGTCCAGTGTATTTTATCTTTGATTTTCCAAAGCAATAAGGGGCCAGGATCTGCATTTCTCTGCTTAATAATCATATGCTGAATTCATAAGTAGTTGTTTCCATTTCTCAAAAACCTTGAAAAGAAGCAGTTTTTTAAAGGAATGAAAAATATCTTTTTTTTTCACCCCTGATGGAGCCAACTAGTTCTATGGACTGTGTACAAAGTTCAGCAGAAGTAGGTGAGTTTCCATCCCTTTCAGAATCTGCTGGAGCCCACACAGATGGAGGAGTTGGGCAAGTTCCGTGAAAGACAAAATAATCTCTTTGAGTAAGAAAGTGCTTTGTCTGGAAGGACCATTTATAATGTGCTCAAGTAAGGCTGAGGCTTAATTCCATTTATTTCTTTTCTGTTGGATGTGGAGAATGGCACCGACAAATGCATTGCTCAGGACTGGAAGAAATCCGATGTTTGCCTTTGTCCCATTGACAGGTTTTCATACTAGTTAATTTCTGGCGTTGGAAATAGTCCACCCTGCCTTTTCAAAAGTCATCTGGTGTAAACAGTTCTGCAGGGACGTGATTTATCCTGGATTTGAAGATTTGCAGGGGAGCTGGTTCCACAACCTTCATAGCTAAATCATTTTGACGTTTAACAACCTTCCCCGCCAGGAAGTTCTTTCTTATATTCGAGGGGTCGGCAGCCTCTGGCAGGGGTTCTCAATCTTTTGATTAGAGGAGATTCTTTTCGTTTCCCAAAGCTTTAAGATAACTAGCAGGGGGACAAGAGGGTTGCAAAACAGCCTCGCCACGAGGGGGTATTCACTCTTCCCTGGTGGGGATCATAAGCAACTTCTGGAGAAGTGGATATATTTAAAAGGCGAGATGAGAGGGAATCACAGATTTGCCCGTGTTGGTGAGGGACACCCTCCACTTGATGTGGCTCCTGAGGGGATGAGTATCAGATTAGAACGAAGACCCAGAGAGAGGATGATAATATTATGAAAGGGGAAAAAATATCACCAAAGCCAGTTTCTCAGTATTCACTTGCCTCTTGTTACTTTCAATCTTTTTTCTTAACTCTTGCTCTTGGTGTCAACATCCCAGTGAGTCTTCTTTTAACGCAAGACGGCTGGAAATGCGTCCTTTTCTGACCATCACTAGAACCTTCAGGGTCTCAGGCTGTCTCCATGGAGCACTCTCGATTATTTCCAAGTCATCTTGTTATTTTCTGCTTTTCTTTTCTGCCTACTTGTCTTAATTACGACAAAGCAATTGAGACTGGAAATCCATCCGATTCCACTCGGAACGCTCAGCACCTTCACTCGCGGGATCCAACCCGTGCCCTCTCTGTCCATTAACATCACTCTTATTGTTTTTTTGGCTGTAACTGGTAGGATTTAAATAGCTTCTAAATTACTTATTTAAAAATCACACATTTCCTACTGTGTGGGGAGATGGATGAATCCAGCTATGGAGCCATTATCAGACCTTGCACTGTGCCCAGCTCAGGGGGGCTGGGGCGGTGCATGTTCCCAGGGTGGTCCACTAAAGACACAATCAGGTAGTGACTGCTCTCTGATCATAAGCCAACAGAGCTTTCAGTTGTTCTGTTTCGGTATTTATTTGATAAGTCCAGAAAAGACCATCATGACACAAATAAACTGGCCTGGTTTTGGATGGTCATGGAATCAGTGATTCATTTTGCTCTTATTTTCCCCCAAGAATCATACTTAGGTTTAGTTTTTTACCCGTAGTATTCTCCAGAGATATAGAATAAATACGTGGCTTGATCTCTGTCTTCAAATTATTTTTATTTCAGTTGCAAGAGATAGATAACACACAGATGATAGGATTGAAACACCGCGTGTGACGATGAATGAGCAATAAACTGTGTGACACAGAACATTTGCTCTGAGAGGGGAGCCCAGAGAAACGTGTCCAGAGATTGAATATTTTGTGGCAAAGGTAGAGCCCCTGAATTAAAATTGTGAAGAAGGAAGAGAGAAGAGAGGGCGTTAGACACCCCAGCTATGACATCTGTTGAGTGATATGGGCTAGAGTACAAGCAGCTGTCGGTCTGCCTTCACCCAGGGTAGCTCAGACACACCTTAATCAAAACTCCATTAATACCGCAGAACTGAGATATTTCATTTTCACATGTATTCTTCACCTTTCACGACTGTCTTCTGGCTCAAATTTGCTGTGGACATTAGGCAAACAGTGCTATAAAAATTTCTTCCAGGTTTCCATTTGATTCTGAATTGATTTTCATGTAGGGCAGCAAGAACCAGGTGCTTGGTACCTGTGAGGACCAAAACAAGTCTAGAAAATATTCATAAATTGAACTCAAGTGCTGTTGCTCTGTGGTATGCTTTAAAGTAAGGAGCAAAATGCCACCGGTTCCAGAAACTTGAGTGCTTCTTCTGTAAGCCCATATAGAAACCTCTATTTTTGCATTTTTGAATTGCTATTTGTGAATCAAAGTCATATAAACTTTTGGAGATTTCTCTAGTTCATTATTAGAGTACAGTACTCTGAATTCAAATGTTTGGCATCATAAATAAATACAAACATCTGTTAAACTCTTATTCTAGTAAAATACTTATGTTGCTTGTAAACATTAAAAAAAAATCAAAGACATATCATTACTATAAGGCACCGTGAGCCCTCTACGATTAAATTGTGCCAATCTAATAATTCTCTTTTTTGTTCTTCAATAAAGTGAAAAGATAAACACAGTTGGATTTCAGTAAGATATGTAAAAAATTCATCTTAATATTCATCCTTTTTCATTATTGTATTTACTTTCTGACTTTTGTTTCATAGGAAGGCTTTAGAATTATAGGTGATAGACATATTTCCTATATTTTACTGTATTGCTAAGGTTTTCTTTCTCATATGTACTCATTTTATCTCTCTGGAATTTATCTTCTCAGCCATCTCCTAAACACACCACCATTTCTACAATGAACTGCAACACTGACTTTTCGAGAGAGTTAATTTTTAAATACATTTAGATATCTTTATGGACTTTCTCTTTTGCTCCATTGATGCATCTACTTATGCCTATGTGAGCACAAAACTGTCATAATTTTATTAGATTTTTATAAGGTTTTATAATTTTATACAAGTATAATGTAGGTTCTAAACACCCTTTGTATTGAAAATTGTCTTAGCTAATTTTTAAATAGTTTCTGTCCCAGAAAATTTTAAAATAGTTTATGAATAAAGTTGCTAATTGGTGAGGAAAACTGTATTCCATTTCATTCAAAACTGGGCATTATATTTTGTCTTTCAATAAAGTTTTATAATTTTTTCACATGGATCTGTACCTTTCAGACTTTTATTTCTTGATATTTTAGTTTTCTGTTTGAATGTGATCTTTATTTTTTCCTGAAACTATTTGGTGCCATTACATTGTAAAACTATTGATTTCATGATGGAATTGGATCTGGCAAATTTAGTGTAAACCGTTTTAAAAGGAAGTATAATCTAATGATTATAAATATGTATTTTTAGACATATAACCCAGATTTAAATTCTATCTGTTACTTACTAGTTATGCTCACTTAATAAATTTTAATCCATCCACTGTTTTCTTACCTATAAATAGGTGTAACCTATTCCCAGTGGGTTATTGTGAGGACTGACTGATTTAACACCTAGTAAAATGTATTACACACAATAGTGTCTTCACAACAATAGTAGCAGCAGTGGTAATGGTGGTCCTAGAGGAACTGGAGTTAGTCAACATTGTAAAATATAATAATTTAAAAGAATATATTTCTTAGATTTTTATGGCTGTTTTAGTTTCCTAGGGATGCTGTAACAAAATACTGCAAACTGAGTGGCTTAGAACAACAGAAATTTACTGTAGCCCGCTTTGGAGGCCAGAAGTCTGAGATGAAGGCATTGGTAGGGCCACGCTCCCTCTGAAACCTGTATCAGGACCCATCTTTGCCCCTTCCCGACTTCTGGTGGTTTGTCAGCAATCTTTTACACCCCTTGGCTTGCAGCCGTGTCCCTCCATCTCTGCCTCCATCATCTCATGGATGTCTTTGTCTTTCCATGTGTTTCTGCCTTCCCACGACTCCTTCTTAAAAGAACACCACTCATACTCAACTAGGAGCCCAGGAATACCCTGACATGACCTCATCTTAACTGACTACAACTGCAATGACTCTGTTTCCACGTAAGGTCACATTCTGAGGTACTGAGAGTTAGGACTTGAACATATCCTTTTTGTGGGGAGAGCACAAAATTCACTTCATAAGAGAGAAACTTGTACAATCTGAAAAGACTTACAATTATTTCTCCATTGTTATGTATATTTTTAATTTTTATGTCTTAATTACTTGATTAAAATCTTCAGAAAAATATTAAATAATGTGATGATAAAGGATTTTTTTTTCTCTTTATTAACTTTAAAAATAGTTTACATTGTTTGGGCTGGGTACAGGATGTTCAAGTAAATTTTTAACAGGTTTTAGCAACTTCACTTAAAAATTCCAGAGAATTAAATGGTAGCATCAACTTCTAATTCTTTACTGCCAATTCTCAGTATTCTTACGAATAGATGGATACTTAGATAATATAGTGTTAGTAACCCATAGTTAATACGTCAATTGCAACTGAAGTTAAGAAATCATTTAGCAAGGGTACATATAAAACTATTTAGTTTCTTTAAAAAAATCAACCTTACAATTCTTGGATAAGATATTCTTGGCTATCAAACTTCATGTCAAAAAGACTAGAAGCTTTTGATGTGTCTGTCAAAATCCATTGTAAACTTACATTAAATTTATATAAATATAGTACCCAGAATATTATCTAATTCCTTGTGAGTCATTTAATGAGGACATGTGGAAAAGAGGTTGAGGCCAGAGAAAATTGACCAAGAAAGTAAATTTAGTAGGTAGGCTAGAAGAATCATGATGTATTTTTAGTACAATACTTTGTTTGAATTCTAAGGTCCATGTATTTCTTTCAGGTGCCATCCCTGGTGTCATGGGTCCTGAAAGGGCTGTCAGCTGGGGTAGTGGCAATGCTTATGCAGTGATTCTAAAGTTGGGTGGTCTCCAGGCACAAGGAGATAAGCCTTTGAAAGCACATCATATTTATAATCAATACACATTCTTCAACTCCTTGTATCTTTCCTATGGTTTTCTCTCAAACAAGTACTGGTTGGAGTAGTTGAACAGATTGCTACATCTTCAAATTATATGATGCACGTTAGTTGCTAAAGACATTTTATAGTCTTCTTGTTAAATCAGTAAATGATTAGCAAAATGATTGTAGCCACCAACACTGATGGCTGACTTTGTTGCAGGTCTCCAATAGATGGTGCTGTTGAAACTAGAAGCACAATTTGATAGACCCTTGTCATTGTTTCTAAAAAGGTTTCTGGGATAGTTTTCTACAGTCTTGCAATGATTTTTTGTTTGTAAATGGTAGTGTTTGCCCTTTAATTAAGAAGAGTTTCTCTCCCACCCCTAATTTTAATAAAAATGAAAAATTCTTAGTTAGGATGGAGTGTAGATTTAGTGTTCTTAACCAGTCTTCAAACTAATTAAAATACTTATGGATATTGAATACTGAGAATTCAATGGCTTCCAAAAATTCAACTGCACACAGTAAACTGTGTGATACAGCTAATATTGTTCTAACCCGAGAAGTCAATTTAGACTATACATTACTTACAAAATTGGAGGATTTTTTTTTTTGAGGGGCCGGGGAGGCTCAGAATTAAGGAATTGTAATCTATTCAGAGATTATTGAAATCTGATTTAAAGTGTGTTTTCTATTTTTCCCTTTTTATATCTATGATCTCTAACTTACCCATTATTTTGATTTTTTCTCCTAACCCCCCACTACAATTTCACTTGGGTTCTTATCAAGTTGTATCTTCCTGTATCCTCCATCCTTTCATTCATTACATTTTCAGTATCTATTTGTTGTGTACTTGCCGTATTCGAGAACTGTGCCAGATCTTGGATATATCCAGAGAAGTAAAATAAAGAATAAAAGAGAGTTTCAGCCTTCAAGAATGTTACAATTCAGTGGAGGTGATAAACACATTAAAAAAAGAGAACAAAATTTCACAAATATTGTATACTTTCTAATTCCCAACATTGTAACTAGCATATGTTAATCCTTCAATAACTGAATGCTGAGTGAATGATGGTTAATTTTACTTGTTACTCTAGAAAATCTTCCTATTTAAGTGTATGAAATGTGTCAGATGGAAAAAAATACTAGATATTTTGAGAATAGAAACAGAAGTACTACAGGCTCTTATCATAAGAGACTTGAGGTAAAATATTGCAAAAAGAGTTTCAGAATGTTACTGTTACTGTGTCAACCTACCAGACAGGACCTCTATCCAGAATTAAAACAAAATGGTTTCCTAAGAGTGATTTACACAGGTGGCAGTTTGGGATTTCCTGTTTCTTCCCTGGTATGCATGAGTGTGCTCCTTTATTGTTTTGCTCAGAGACCACACTGTGTTCCAAGTGTTCCTTGTATTAATAAACACCAAGCTGATGACTCTCTTGTTATTTTTGTAACTTGATTAGGCAACACTTAATATTAACTATTCTTGACTCACATTAATACATAGAATTTGCAAATTAAAGTCAACTATGATTTGCAAATTGAAGTTAATTAGAAAGTCCTAATGCAGCACCTCCTAAAAAGGCCAAAACACTTTGCATAGAAATAGCCAATTTAGAAGTCACAATTTTCCAATTGCCTTTTGGCAAACAATTATTATTCCTGTGAGCTGTCCTAAGGACTGGGGTGAAGAGATAAATATTCACAATGTTATTTAGGACTTAGAAAGTTAGTACATGGCCTTCTTTTTCTAAGCATTTGTGACTGAGCTGCCACTGTGCTATGAGGCTCATTGTTGTCCAAAGATAAAACTTAATAAATTGAGAAACTTTTCACTGAAAAGAAAGATGATTTAAAGAAGAATTTGAGAAATAATAAATGCATGATAATCTGTTGAGATCTTTATGTTATTGGTAATCTTTATTCTTCATTCTCATGGAAATTCATTGTGCTAAAATAAAAGCAAAAAGTAATCTATGAGGATATTATGCTTATAACAGACACAAATTTATTATTTAAAATATAAGATATCAAGATATAAATAGGTGCCTCAAATAATTAAGTGGAATTAATTTAGAAAATCAGAAAATACTACAATACAGTTTACCACACTAATGAATTAGAAAAAAAAGAAAGGCATAACCCTCTTGGTATGAGCTAAAAAGCATTTGATACAATTCACTCTCCAATTCTCAGAAATTAAAAATAAAAAAGGGCTTCTCAGAAATTAAGAATAATTTTCAGGAATTAAGATTCTCAGAAATTAAAAATAAAAGAGAGCTTCTTTAATATGATATAGACCACTATGATATTCTACAGCAGAGTACATGTAATTTAGAAATTTTAGACTCAATATATCTATGATATTTCCAAAAACAAGTCATGATGGATGGTTTTAAGATTCAGGACAAGGAGAGAACGCTCAGTGTAGAACCATAAGTTCTGGGCAAAGTGATATGGCATGAAAATGAAATAAAAATTAGTAAAATTAGAATAGAGGGACACATTTAATAATTTACAGAGCATATAATTATCTAGTTTTGAAATTGCATATAATTAGCAAAATATTAAAAGGTAAGCTATTACAAAACTAAGAGTTAGCCAAAATTTCTGGATATATGATCAATTTACAAAATAATCTAGCACTAACATCCTACAAAATGCATTAGAAAATAAATAAATCTTTACAAAAGCCACAAAAATAGGTAGAAATGGACATCGTGGAATATGCAGTAGACATTTATGGGGAAAATTAAAATTCTATTAAAAGATATTCAATTTTATTTAAGTGAATGAGGGCAATTATATTCATAATAATTTCTAAATTCAATGAAATTTCAATGAAAATTTCTGCTGTGTGTTTCCTAGGAAAGTTGAAAAATGATCTTAATACCTATATGAGCCTACAATTTATATTCTCCTACTGTCTTTACCTTAAAATACATAAATAAGAAAATTTGAAAAATAAGACCAAGGGAGGAAAAATCCCTCTTCCAAATATTAATATATAAAATGCTGTAGTGAAAACACAGTGTATAGTAAAGTGCAGGCTCAGAGGAATAAATAAGCTAATGGAATGAAATGCAAATCCTAAGAAAGAGACCACTGATGTGTGAGAACTTGGTTTATCAGTCAAATGATAGTCCAAATCATTGAGGAAATGACAAATGATATGGTAGATCATATTGGGAAAATCAGCTCACTAAGGCAAACTTTAATCTTGAGTCTCTACATCATACATATTCAAAATAAGTACCAGTGAATTAGTGACCATAACATCAAATATAAAACTTCTTAAACTGGTAGAAGAAAATGTAGGGAAAAAAATCTTTATAAGCCTTTGGTAAGGAAGAATTTCTTAGACATAAAAAAATCCTTAATTCACAGAGGAACATATTAGCAGAGTTGAGTGTAGCAAAATTAAGGGCTTCTGTTCAAAAATAGGCCACTTATACAAAGTTAAGATGGAGGTAATTGATTTGAAGAAGATATTTATAATAACTGATCCCAACCAGCTACTGATATCTAGAATATATGAGGGGCATCTGTAAATCAAAATAAATTGCCAGAAAACTCAATAGAAAAAAGTTGTGATGTCTTGGATGTAATTGGAGAGATCATCAACTGCAATGGTAATCACAGAACTGAAACAAAAATAACAATGAGACGCCCACAGGCTTAAAGAAAAGAAGAAAAGAAAGTAATACGCAGTGATGTGGATTCTGAGGAAGAGAAATGTTCCTGTATTGCCAGTTGTTATCAAGTTAAGATGAGATTATAGTGAGCCCTAGTCCAATATGACTGGTATCTTTATAAAAATGGAAACTTGGACACAGACACAATGCACAGAGAGAAGCCGATGGCTGGAGTGATGCATCTTCAAGCCAAGGAAGCCAGGACTCCGCAAGGAAGGATCTTACCGTGGAGCCACCAGAGGGAGTGGGGCCCGGCGGACACCTTGATCTTGTATGTCTGGCGTCCAGGACTGTGAGACGATGAATGTCTGTTGTTTTAAACCACTCAGTTTTTGGTATTTTGTTATAACAGCCCTAGAAAAATAATACATTATTTTGATTTAAACTGGTGTGACTATTTTGGTGAGTAGTATTTCATTATGTGCATACTTGAACAATGCAGAAATTCCACTTATGGGTACCCATACCAGAAAATCCTAATCAAGGAAGTTTTTTGTAGCTAAAAGTTTTGTTAAACAATGTAGAGAGCATGGCCTGCAGAATCATAAATTCGAGATGTAGAAAGATGTAGTGAGTGTCCATTTTAAATTGATCATTGCGCTGAGTGATGTTCATCTCTCAGAGCCTCAGTTTACGGTCAGTGAAGCCTAATTTAATTGGGCCACCTCCTAACACAGGAAATATTTCTTTCTCTGAAGCAACATTTAAAGAGATTAAAATACAAATTAGTAATATTGCTGGAATGCATCCAAAGATTTATTCTAGAAGAGAAAAAGCTCAACATAATTGACATTTTGTTCCAGATTTTCCTAGGCTAAATTCATCTGGAAAGGATTTCTAGAATTGCTAGATATTAAATGTGCAAGATCCTTTGTGTTTTTAGTTCAACCTATTCGTTTACTCTGTAGGAAAACTGAGGCATAGAGGAGCCACTTGTTGATGTGAACCAGCTTGTTGGAGAAGAGTTAAAACTGTGCCTGCTCTTGTTAATTAAGCCACTGATTTTGTCGTCGTACTATTTTCACCTAAACTAGGAAGAGCCATAATTTGTAGGGCAGTAGCCTCCAAAACTTACTACATTTAAATATTTTTGTATTAAACTTTCACCAAATATACCTAAGACTCTTGCCCTATATCTAAGGAGACCATCTACTTGTCACTCAAACCAAGGCCCTGTTGAGAGTAAAAGTGGGTGGCTGACTGAATCTAATACCAAAACAACAGACAAAAAACAGGGACTTTGTCCAAACAGCGAACATGTTCACCTTTCATTTATGAACTTAGCATTTGTTCTAAAGATAGAATCATCAGTTGATGATTCTGAAGACCAGGGACGAGGGCAAGAATTAAAAAAACAAGGATTTTAATTCTCAAAAAGCCTTATTATCTTTTATTGTTTTATAAGTAATTAAATAGTTTTTTTTTGGTTCATGGTAGAAATCAGACATTAATCAAGAAGGATTTAGAGAGGCTTAGGTAAGAATTTTGAAGACATTTCTTTCACATCTACATCAGTTTGAATGACAGCCTGCGTGGAATACATGCCCTGATTGTGGAGGGAACAGGGGAGTCAATGACAGGAATGTGTGTAGCTCCTGGACAGAACTGGACCCTTCCCTTGCTCACCACTCAATTTAGAAAATGTTTTAACTAAACTCAGCTCTACTCCTAGGCATCAATTTATGCACTGAATATCCAATTAATGCAGTTTTTACAGGGTTTTTTTTCAATGACAAAGATTGTAATTCATGTTCACCCTATGAAATGTGCCCAACTCTGAATTTTTCAAGAAGATCATGGCTAATGTTGAATTTTCTAGGTTCCTGCCATTCCTTCCTGCCAGTTTACCTTTCATCAACCACATTTCATCTACAGAAGGAAGGAGGAGAAACTCACCTCTGACACCCAAGTTTATTTATCTGATTACTTTGTAAAAGCATAACTAAATATTTGTCCAACAATTGTGTCAGAGGTCCTGTAAATTTCATTTTATTCATTAGTTTTTGTACTTTATTACTATGGAGAATTGGGAAAATATCGCAAGTTGATTGTCACTATTAACAAATTACTTTTGAGCATCAGTGGCAGATTTTAAGTTGTCAGATACTCGAGATCAAAGCAACTTTTGCACTGGCGAGATTTCTGTGGGAGATAAAACATATAGCACATGTGATGGTGTTGGTGCTGCACGCATAGGTTTTCTTGGTTGGTAAATCCTCTTTAAGTTAAGATACCTTTCTTCTCTCCTGGAATCGAAAGCCATGAGATCTTTTGTGTTGCAAAATTGTGGGGCTCTGAAGAAAATGAGAACAGATATCCTTAAAGTTTGCGAGGGCAACTCTTTCTCCCTGCAAAATGGGGATAATAGGATGCTCTGCTTTGAGTCTTGAATATGAAAAATTAGTCTTTCTCTAAATGTATGGAGAGAAAGGGGATAATTTTCTTTCCTATGTCTGTGTGACTCAGATATTTATGTGTCTGCTTCATTTCTGGCAGCTCTTGTGACGGCTGTGTGCTATCATTTTAGCATAAATTGTTCTAAAATCTTTTGGCCACTCATCCTTTCTTAGTGCGCATATCTCTGGGACCCAGATGCCCTAAGGAGGTCCAGGATGTAGGGAGACAGCCCAGATAAGCCTGGACAGGATGTAGATGAGGCAGACAGCAATACCTGTTGTGTTTAGAAGCCATTTGGACTATAGTAGCATTAACCAGCACCACATATATTCACCCTTGCCTTTCGGGATGTTATATTATACAGGAGAATAATATCTATAATGAGGACAAAGAGTACACATTTTTATAATTTGGACAACAGATAAGGGGCTGGTACTATTGCATTTAGTAAGATCTCTACCCAAGTTATTAATTAAAAAAATTTTGAACATTAATTATGAATCTTCAATTATTTAAAAGACATATTCACCTAGAAAAATCTAACCCCAATCCATCTTCCCTAGAGAAATTTTACATAATTCAAATTTTATGTACCAAAACATAATTTTTATACACTAAACATCTTTAAAGTAATTCTACTGAGTCTTTTGAATTATGCAAAAATATAGTCTTTATTTACTTTTTATTTTTCATATAGGGTTTTTCTATTTTAATAATTTAAAATATAATTATATATATAATATATCAGCTTACAAATAGAAAAAAATGATAAAGATAAGCAAAAACAAGAAAGTGAATTCAATGTTAATTCCACCAACCAATAATACAACTTAGTACCCATGATGCAAACAATTCGTGACTTACTTCAGAATGCATACACATATGAACATCTTTAAAGGGATTTCTGTACCAAAGGGACTTTGAAGGAATTACTGTACTTAATGCTTTTGGTAAGTACAAATAAAATGATGAGACTTTCGTACTCATAATTTTATCATTAACTTGTATAGAGTTTTGTTTTTCTTTTTAATGGTTCTCTCCTTACACTTTAAGAAAATAGCTTGTCTTACAATAGTGGTATATTTGTTCATAAGTTTCAGTCATATTTGCAATTTTTATTGAACTGAAGGTACTTTTTGGATATTTTTACTTGAAAGAGATTCATCCAGGCCAACTGTGCATGTGGAATTATTCTTAACTGACATGGGTACTGAAGACCCAAATCTCTCATTCAAAATTCTGAGTGCACTTATTTCTGAAATAAGTTACTTATTGTAATTCTTGCTCCAATGCTAGAAGAGGTTCTTTGTAGCTAGGGACTGCATCTAGTGTTTGAAATTGAAGATGATCCATCCTTGAGTGGTGCCAATTTGGCATCCTTTTTAAGCCATTCCTGAGTTATACTTTCAGCAACTCTGTTTCTGTGGAATAAAGGTGGTTTTGTCCAGTCTTCTTAGTCCAGGGAGTATCTTCACCTGGGTTGCCTTTTCCTCTTGCTGTTAATTTCTGAAGATTTTACATAACTCTTTGTATATTAATGTCATTAATATTAATATTTTGGTATTGCATGTTATAATACATATCACAAAATATGAAATAATTATCAATAATAATGCATCACCAAAGGACAGTGTAGCTCTTGCCTAATTCATGTTGTCAGATTTGATAAACTATATATTAAAATTACAGCTACTTAAAAATATATCATAACTTTTTAAATTACTTTGGTTATTTAGCTGAACCAAAGGTATCACTTAATCATTTCATAGACTAATAACAAGATAACTTAATAATATCTAAAACTTCATGAGAGATGTCCCTTTTTAAAGCAGTAAAAATAAGATTGGTTAATCTCATTTTTATTCCTATTTTGACTTAACAGCTGCAGTAAGGCACTTAGCCTTTACAATGTGTTTAAGAAATTGTATTGTTAGAATTTAATGACATATTTTTTTGATAACTGGTATATTCAAAATAAATTTTAAACTTTTTAAGGGAAATTAACTAAAGTTGACGGTAAATATTTAAAAAATTTAGGTGGAATGCAATGGGTAGACTGTATAAACTATATATTTTTAAATGCTACTCGGTATTTAATAAAATGTTCTACAGACAGATCAAATCACATTATAAGAAAATCTAAATGTCAAAATTCTTCTGCTGCATTGTAGCTTGTTTTTAAAAATCAAATATTATTTGATATAAATGAGAGATTTATGGAAAATATGTTCCTTTTTACTTGGTGTAAGAATTTTTGTTGCCAAAGCTTTGTGAGAAAGGGAGGCAGCAAAGCATCACATTTAATGAACTCCAGGAGACATTCAAATTATTGGTTCTCATAGCAGTTTATTGAAATCAATGCATTTCCTCTAAAATTATAGGTCTATGTTTAGAGAATCTACAGATTAAATGTGACAGAACTTCTTCCTTTCTATACTGGATGGATTAGCAAATAAATAGAATTGTTTTGAACCCAAGAACATAGGTGCCATTGCCACCCTTCTGAAGATATTGGACTTGTTTGTGAACAAGTGAGCACTAATATAAGTCCATTTTATTTATTACTAGGCTAGTGTGTGTGTATGCATGTGCATGTGCACAGGTGTGTTGGACATGGGTAAATGCCAAACAAAATTAGTGTGAGAGCTCAAATAAAAATCAGCTTATTTTATTTCTTGCTGCTTAAAATGACTCATGATAACACTTCCATTGTAAAGAATATTTGAATAGATAGAAAACCGAAAAAGAAAAGCACATGTATGGACACACTCATCCTTTATTTCCTTCCTTAATTTAGCCCCTGAATATTTTAGTGTTTCCCATGTGTCATATATTAGACAATGAAGAAAATAAAGTCAGTAAATTATTCCCTGACCTTTATAAATGTACAACTTAGTAGTGGAGGTTTTCCAAACATATTCATGAAATTAATTATGGCAGGTGCTAGGATAATGGTCCACGAAGAGTGCTGTAGAGCATTCCTAGGCGATTAGGGAGGGGCCAGGAGAAGGTGTAAATCAAGGTCCTCATGTCTGAACTGAGTCTTCACAAGGCATTAGGTATCTGTCAGGCGAACAAGCCATGCAAATAGGTTTCAGCTGAGAAATAACACGGACAAAGGCATCTGGGGGTGACCAGTAGACACTCAGATGCTACAGAGCTGTATAAACTTCCATGGCTTGAAAATATGATGCAGATGTATAAATCAGTTAGTATTTCCTTCAGCCATTTAAGATCCATTCACCAAAAAAGGGTTTATTTTTCTCCTGTGACAAGGGGTTTGGGAAAGTCAGGTGCGGGAATTGGTTTGGAGGTGTGATCTAGCACCTCTTGTATTATCCTGGATAGAGCTGGAGCCCATTCTGCTAAGTGAGTATCACAAGAATAGAAAAAACAAGCACCACATGTACTCACCATCAAATTGGTATTAACTGATCCATACCTATGTGCACATATAGTAGTAGCATTCATTGGGTGTCAGGCAGGTGTGAGGAAGGAGGAGGGGATGGGTATATATACGCCTAATGGGTGAGTTACTGGGTATGCACATGCTTGAAGCTCTGACTTGGTTGGGGCAAAAGCAACATATGTAACCTGAACAGTTGTACCCCCGTAATATGCTGAAATAAAAAAAAATAAGTATATGATGTTACTTCTGAGTCCTTTTTGATAATATCACCTAAATCTAGGTGATATTGATAAAGGGTTTTATTTGTATTACTCTTTTTTTTTTTTTTGGAGACAGAGTCTTGCTCTGTGGCCATGTGCAGAGTGAATGCAGTGGTGTCATCATAGCTCACAGCAACTTCAAACTCCTGGGTTCAAGTGATCCTCTTGCCTCAGCCTCCCAAGTAGCTGGGACTACAGGTGTGTGCCACCATACCTGGCTAATTTTTCCATTTTTAGTAGAGATGGCTCTTGCTCTTGCTCAGGCTGGTCTTGAATTCCTGAGCTCAAGCAATCCTCCTGCTTTGGCCTCCCAAAGTGCTAGGATTACAGGCGTATATCACTCATTTTTTTAATTGACCTGATATTCATTCATTGAGGTATACTATTATTTGACAAAGTAATCGACATGCAGATTCTGATTAGAAGCCCATTGTGCCAAATAGAGATAAGCATGCATTAGGATAATGCAGCTCTCATGGCTTTGCCAAAGGTAATTTCTACTGATATTTTTGGGTATGTCTTTGGGTGCCTTTGGAAACCTCATGGGTTGGTAGAGCCAGAAGCCAGATGACATGGAGTTGCAGACTGAGTTTATAGTTCTATTGTCAATTTTTGTATGTTTTCTATATCTAAATAAATATAATGGACATTGCACAATGTATATCAGGAAAATCTACAATGTATTAATCCTTTCAAGAAGTTTGTAATGCTGGTGTTTAAATGTTAAATCGAGCACTCATCGAACATTATTATTTTTTCCACCATGTTCTTGTAGGTGGGTAGTTCTACTTTCTAGTTGTAAATTAAGATTTACTTAAAACCCATTCAGACTGGTTGGTTGTACTGGACCTACTCCTCCCCAATCCCACCTCTTCAACAATTTTGTAATCAAGCAGTTTTTGTTCTCTATTGTTACCCTAAATTTGACACATTATAAAACTGAGAATGAGAAGAAATCAATTAGCATTCAGAAAATAACATTTCTTTGGCAGTTTTTCCCCCCCTGGGTAATTGCTTTTGGAGGCTATAAGTACAAAAGTTGGTTTTCTCTACATCTTATGCATCAAATGCTAAACTGTGATATAATTTTACAACTTTTTTATTAACAGATTCCAGTGCTACACTTCAACACCTCTTTTTTATTTTTTCTAAGGTACCATCTATTACAATTGCACGCAGGGAGCCTGTATGTGGTGAGAATGTTAGCTTTTGTATGTAACATTCCATTTGTGGGTGTGTTAATGAAACATGGGCAGCTCAAGTTTGAAAGAGAACTATTTTCCTTTTTTAAAGTTTAGAATCCATAAAACAATATTGAGATAAAATATCAGAAATATTTTCTCAAAGGTATTGATCATTGTTATTTTTTAAAATTTTCTTTATTTCAATTTCAAAAAACGGGGTGGGGCAGGTGGGAAGTATAGGGTGCTAGATGTCAGTACAACCACATAGTTTTACGATAGAAGATTTAATTGTGCAAGACCTGTTAATTCCTTGCTTAAAAAAAAAAGTATTTTGTGGTAATAAATTTAGCTTCCTATTGGAATAAACCAGATGTGAAAAATCACAAGAAAATTTTTCTTACATGTACTGTTAAGGGCCTGATGAATACTAATATAAATAAGGTATTTTGCCATTAACAAATAATGAGATGCATTTAGTTCTAACATCAATCCTGTGAAACCACACTTTTCACCTCCTTATAGACTAAGTGGTTTCTGTTACCTGTTTGTATTTCTGCTGACGTAGCAAATCCAAGCGGCTAAGTACCCACTATGATTTGGGGGGAGATGTTGATGGCTTTGTTATAGAGCTCCTTTTCCTATTCATAATGGAGGCCCTTCTAAATTATACCTTGCCTGAACTAAATTAGATACTTAAAATTCTCTAAAAAGACCTTCTAGCCAGTGAGATGGCATTGTCACATGTCACAGGAATGAAATGAGCCAATTTAAATAAAAAATTCTGGCCGCAGCAAGTAAGTGCCAGGATATGCTGCCCACAGAGTCAGCATAACAGAGAGACAACCTCCAGAATATGTCTGGAACTACTCAGAAGTACTGTGCCTGCAGAAACAAGGAAGCCAAGGCAGATTCTGCAAGAGAAAGAAAAATACTGCAAGGTTATACCACCCAGGTTGAAATTGGATGCAATTCAGAAAGTATCACAAAAATTTAGTTCATGTTTTATGCAATTATGTGGTTTAGTATTTTTATATATCAATGAAACTTTAGAAGTGTATCATATCTAAAATGAGAAAATACATTATGCAAGTTAGTAAAGTGCTTAAAATGGTACTTACAAAACACAATGTAAAAGGGGCCTTTGCCCAAGACAAGGAGGCCATGTGATCATTTCAAAGGTACAGTGAAACAATAGTCATACACTTCTAATACTGAAAAGTATATATATGAAAGAATTGCATAGTGTTAACATCATAAAGATGTGGTGAAAATGCCTTAGAAAGTACTTTTCTACCATTACCATACAGTATACAAGGCATGTGAAATCTCAGAATGTCCCAAACGCAGGCAGTTTTTTTTTTTTTTAAGTCAACATTTCTGAGTGCTTATTTGGTGCTAGGAGTTGTGGTAAGTATTTTACAGGTAAAATATCATTAATCCTCATGAGAATTCTACAAAGTAGTTACTATAATTCATTTCTCCCAGATGAGAAAAAAATGAGTTCCAGAATAATTAATAAGTAATCAGACAAATATAAACAGTTTGTGAATGGAGGATCCATACATACACACACATATCCCTGCCTTTAGAATCTAAATTTCTTGGCACTTGGCTAGAATACCACCACAGTTTTTTTGCAGATCTACTATGCTATTCTCTGAGAAAATTAGAACGGGCAAAGGCAGGAACACGGGGGCCAGGATTTACTTCAGTATATTGCAGAGATAAATACACACACACACACACACACACACACACGTGTACTCTTTGAGAAAAATAAATTTAACAAATCCTGACATCTAATGAGAGAAGATATCATAAAAACCAATTGTACTCACTGAACAGGGTGAGTCTGAAGACTAGCAAGAAATGAGTGTGTTAGGATTCTTAGTTGCAAAGTACCATGGCCCACTCCAGCTAGATTAAGCAGAAGAGGGATATATTAGAAGACATTAACACTCTGTGGGAGGGAGAGAGGACCAGCTGAGAGGCCACACAGCCAGGAACAAAGGCAGTGTATACCCCTGAGGTCGTACAGTGCTCACCTGAACTAGAATGAAATAAAACAGGTATTTTCTGTGAATTTAAAAAGTCAGGAAGGGTAATCTAGATCTAAACAAGTGATTTTGGAACAATTGGAACAATTTGAAATGCATATGGAAAAAATAAACATGAGACCTTATCTCATCCATATACCAAATACACATATACCAAAATTAACTCAAAGAAAGTAGATTACAGGATGTACTAGTTTCCTAGAGTTGCCATAACAAATTAACACAAACTGGGTGGCTTACAAAAATATTTATTTGTTCTGTGACAGTTCAAGAGGTCAGGAGTCCAAAATGGTGTCAGCAAGGTTGGGTTCGTTGGGAGGTTCTGGGGAGAAACCATCTCATGCCTCCCCCATAGCTTCCCGCAGTTCCTGACAATCCCTAGCCCCAGTCCAGTGTGATCTTATATTGATCTTTATCTTAATTACATATCAGCAAAGATTTTATTTTGAAACAGAGCCATATTCTGAAGTTCTAGATTACCTTAAATTTGGGGGAACACTGTATAGATCTAAATACAGATTTAAATCTATGTAACTTGTTGAATAAAGGAGATAGGATAAAATCTTTCTGACTCTACTGGGGTAGGCAAAGTTATCTTAGACATAAACAACCATAAAAGTAAAAATTGAAAAATTTGAAATTGTAAAAATTAAACACTATTGATCTTTGCATTATAGTGTTAAAAAATGAAAAAGCAAACCACAAACTGAAAGAAAACATTAACAATATATGTTTCTAAAATGTACTTGGATCCAGAATATGTCTTACAACTCAGTGATAAGAAAGCAAACAAGCCAATTTTTAAATAGGGGAAAAAAGATTTGAACAGACATTTTACAAAAAAAGATGTACAATTGGTCTATGGGTACACAAAAATTCTTCAGTTTCCTTAATTATAAGAAAAATGCAAGCTAAAATCACACTATAATGCTATCCTAGAATGGCTAAAATTAGAAAGCCTGAAAATATCAAATGTTGGTGAGGGCATAAAGGAACAGGGCCTATGAGTCTCTTTGGGTGAGAATGTAAAATGGTATAGTCAATGTGTAATACTATTTGAGAGTTTCTTTTTTTTTTTTTTTGAGACAGAGTCTCGCTTTTTTGCCCGGGCTAGAGTGAGTGCCATGGCGTCAGCCTGGCTCACAGCAACCTCAAACTCCTGGGCTTCAGCGATCCTCATGCCTCAACCTCCCAAGTAGCTGGGACTACAGGCATGCGCCACCATGCCCGGCTAATTTTTTCTCTATATATTTTTAGTTGGCCAGATAATTTCTTTCTACTTTTAGTAGAGACGGGGTCTCACTCTTGCTCAGGCTGGTCTTGAACTCCTGACCTCCAGCGATCCACCCTCCTCGGCCTCCCAGAGTGCTAGGATTACAGGCGTGAGCCACCGCACCTGGGTGAGAGTTTCTTATCGTGTTAAACTTAAGTCTACTCTATGTTGTAGCTATTCCACTTCTAGATATTTGTCAAAGGTAAATGGAATCATATTTTTACCAAAAAAGTTGTGTGTAAATATTCATAGTGACTTTTATCCACAATAGTAAAAATCTGAAAACAGGAACATACTCAAATAGGCATAAATAGGTAAAGGGATAAACAATATGTGGTATATCCCAATGGAATACTACTCAGCAATAAAATGAACAAATTAAATTACTGGGCAATAACATGGATAAATTTCAGATTCATTTTGCTTAGTGAAAGCAGCCAGATCAAACCTACTGTGTAATTCTGTTTATAACAAATTCTGGAAAATGAAATCTAATTTATAGTGGCCCCAGGCAGATCAATGGGTCCTGTGGCTGGAGCTGCAGGCAGGACCAGGCTGCAATGGAGCACTAGGAAACTTTGCAGGGTAATGAAAAACTCCGTATTTTGATGTTCGTGGTTTTGCAGCTATATACTCTTTGGATTTTACACTTTAAATTGAAGCAGACACACAATTATACCTCAAAAATATAGTTAACTGAGTATTTTTATTTGTGCCAGAGGATATGTGATTTCGCATGAATATTTTTTCTCACCTTTAATTTCCAATATTTGTATGCAAAGATAAATATTCTACAGTAAATGAATTAGTACTTGAGTTGAATTTCTGCTTCCCTCCCCCCCCCGCCATATTGTATTGCTACTAGAAGCCATAATAATGACGATTACAAGTTCTAATCATTTTCTATTATGATCTTTAGAGTCATAATAATAGTTTAATTTCAGGAATCTGTTTAGCAATAGTTTCTGACATACAAATGTGGACTAGCTTACTACTAAGTGTTTAGAAGTTTGAAAATAGGATTTTTTTTTTCCTGATCTTCAAAAGTTCTGCACCACAGGAAAATCTGGAATTTGGCCTGTTGTTTGTCAAGTTATATATTTAAAGCTTAATCTAAAAATTTACTGTGTTTTCATGTGCATATTTTTTTCTTTTTGTACATGTTTTCCTTGTTCTTTCATTTTTGTCTCTAATGTAAAGAAAAATTTATTTTCTCCTCCTGTGTTAATATATAATGAATCTCTTTAGAGACTAACCTGGATGTCTGTGGCTCAGTGGCTATAAATAGGGATGAAAATACAAAACATATATATATTTATTCTACAGAAACAGTACTTTTGTTTTACCAGATTTTTACTACTATATTTTATGTTGTATCATCAGCTGGTAATACCCAACCACATGCTCTTTGCTCGTAGTGAATCTTTGGAACTCCCATGATAAAATAGTCACATTGCATTTACATTTGCCTTACTGCAGAAAAATGTAAGTCCTTTATTAGATATATTTTTAAAAATGGCAATGGATGGAACTTTGTGTCTCTGGTACCGTTATAGTCTCAGGGATATTTGTGTTTGAGACAATAGATTAAAAATGGGGATATATCATCTCTAAGAAAGCGGGTCCCTTCCGAGGCTAGGCAACAAGGGCAGAGCAAATGCTCCCAGGTGCTGGGCTTCTGAGAGGAGGAATGGCAGGAAGCCCCTGCCAGCCGGACACTTGTGTTTGGGGGCAGGAGCTGAGAGGGTAGATCTTAAGTATTCTTAGCAGACACACACAGACACACACACACACACACACAAAATGTTAACTATGTGAGGTGCTGGTGATGAATATGTTGATTAGCTTGATTGTGCTGCTCATTTCACAGTGTATAGGTATATTAAAACATCAAGTTGTATACTTTAAATATATACAATTTACTTGTCAATTATACCTCAATAAAACTAAAAAAAATGCTAATGCTAATGAAGGACAAAAAGACACAAGGGAAAAAAATAACACCTTTAAGACAGATACTGAAACCTGGTTCACCCTACTTGCACCAGGTGATGGAGTTCTTTCTATCAAACTCTAGCAACTTACAGACAAGGGAACTGAGTCTGCTGACTTTAAATAACCCATGAAAGGACACATTGGCAGGGCTTACAGGAGATTCAAAATTTTCTGATTTTCATTTCAGTGGGGGCTCATTATAATACAGCACACAATCTGTTCTTGTTAAATTATTTTTAATTGAAGTAAAAAACATAAAATTTACCATTGAAAGCATTTTTAAGTGTACAGTTCATTAGTGTAAGCTGTATTCACATTGTTGTGCAAAATATCTTTAGTTTTTCATTTCAAAACTGAAACTCTAAACTTATTAAACAACAGCTGCTGCTCCCTCCCAGAGCCCCTGGCAGCTACCATTCTACTTTCTGTCTCTATGAGTTTGACTACTCTAGATACCTCTTTTGAGAAGACTGGTTCAAGTCCTAACAATCTATGTAAAGGATTCTTTGCCATTGAATGTAACATCATCAGAGATAAATTATGTTTCTATAGAGACTTCATGCTCGTACTCTGAGGATTTGCTTAAAATGTCAATGAATCAAAATTTGCAAATTTAAAAGTGTCAGTCATTATTACAGAATTTAGTTCCTGTGCTTTGAGTGAATGAAGCACACATTTATAGTGTAGCTCCTATGTGCCAAGCACTGCACTTGGTGCTGTGAATAGTCCTTCTTTAAGTATCTCACCATGTGGTTCTGAAAATGGCATGCAAACAGTAATGTCAAGTTGAGCTGGGACTGTTACACTAGAGACAGGACTGAATTGCAAGGGGGGAGAGAGAGACACTGTTTTCAAGGAGACAGAGGAAGATAACATAGAAGAATTGCAATTCACTTGTTCTGAAGATTTTTGACCTTAGTGACAAGGGTGATTTCAAAATTTGAGCCCTTTGAGTTTGTCCTAAGAGAACAAAATTGCATTTTGTGATTTACATTTACAGTAACGTGGTTCCAATGACAAGAGTTATCTTAATGACCAAATGTGATACTCATAAGACCCATTCCCATTTTAACTGGGCAAAAATAAATCAAATGACCAAGCTCGACAATGGGGAAGGGATGCATCAATTTCTCTTATAGAGGGGCATTAGGTATTTGTTAAAAATAGTTCTAGGTTTGTGTAATAAGCCCTGGCCAGCTACTTGTTGGTTTGTTGCTGTTGTTAATAGAAATAGTATTAGTTAAGAGAAGTATACTTCTCAAGAATACTCTTTGAGCAGAAAAAAGCACATAACACACACTTGGTGAATCAACCCTAGTGAATTCCCTATGCCAATTTTCAAGGTCAGTGTCTGGAACGTAGTGAAAGTTCAGAAACTCTGATAAATAAATAACATACAAATAGTGCTTTCCATTTTTTTTTCGGGTTACTTTAAATAATGTTAGTGTCAACTTGAGTTAGAAAGCCCTCTTAGAACTTTCACACCTGGAAAAAGTCATGAAACCAGACACTTAGAATTGGTGGCTTTGATGGGGCAGTCTAGGAGAGGGAATTGCATTTTGTTGATTTTATTGAAGAGTGGGTTTTTCTATTTGAACTTAAAATCATCTAAGAAAGTCGTTCAAAGTCAATTTGGACTATTTTCCAGCCCTGCCTCATTGGGATAGATGAAAGATGTGCATCACAAAAGATCCATTCATGGATAATTAGAAGCTGGGTGACTATAGACCTCTAGACCAAATGAGTAAATATGCTCTTTTATCAACTCTAACGGCATTATTTTTGAGACATACACCATACATCAATGTTCTTTGAAAATAAATCATAATGTGTTCCTAAGCCATCAGAAAATAATTAGCCATGTACTAGTTCAGTGGTATGAACAGCTGAAAATAGAAAAATCAATAAATAATGAGAGGCAGTTAAGCTAGCTTCGCTGCAGAGTAAATTCATGTCTCTTCTCCAAGTAAATAGAGAGGGTCCACAGGATTTATTAGTTGTATACTCATCTGCATCCTCTTAGGGTGAGTTCACCATTACATTCAGTTCATTTCTTAGGGATTTTGCATACACATCAAAAACCATCATACATTTAAAAGTGGTTGTGATTCTTATATTTTTCTGTTTCTGTCTTGTTTTTAACTGCTTTGTCAATAATACACAGAACGCCAGCACCATAAGGGTTTTTATGGCTTAAGGCTTCAGATCGCTCAGCTCGTTCTTTTGTGCTCAAGTGGTAAATATTTTATCATAGTTGTCATACGGAAGTTTTGGGGTCATTGTGAAAATATGAACCTTAAACACAGAAGTGCTGAATTTCATTTCATTGACATTATTGGTCCCTTTCACTTCTAAAATACTATGATTCTGTATTCTTACAAGAAAATGTATTCCTTAGTTGGATATACAGATTAATTTCTTTTTATTCTCTTTCTCCCTTCCTCTCTCTCTCCCTCTCCTCCCCGACCATTATCTATGACCCCATGAAGGTGGAGTAAGGAGACTGGAGTGATATCTGGTGTCCTGAGGGGGGTTAGGGGAAAGCTGAACCCAACCCAGTTCTCTGCTGTGCTCTTACCATGATGCATCATCCTGAGAAATTAATAACTCATTCAAATAACTATTATGGGGCTCTTTGTCATCCAGTTAATAAGGAGTTAACCACAATTAGGAATAAAAATTAGGAAAAACATACAGACAAAGAGGACAAAAGTGACAGAGAAATCAAGAAAGTAGTATCTTAATGATGGGCTTTAAATTTGGTCCAAAACGTACCTTAGTTCGTTCCTTTGGGCTGCTCTAACAAACTACCGTAGATTGGGTGGCTGCTAAACAACAGAAATGTATTTCTCACGGCTCTGGAGAGATCAGGGTGCCAGGGCGGTGGGGTTCTGCTAGGCGCCTTCCCCTGGGCTGCAGCGGCTGCCTTCCCTTCACATCCTCACACAGCAGGGAAGTGACGGAGAGCCCTCTGGGATCCCTTTTAAAAGAGCACTAATTGCAATTGTGAGGGCTCTGTCTTCATGACTTAATCACCACCCAAATGCCTCGCCTCCTAATACCGTCACATTGGAGACTAGTGTTTCAACAGATGAATTTGGGGGACACAAACATTCAGTCATATCAGAACTTCTGAAGACCAAACAATAAAAGGGGCCTCCTTTGCTAGAGGATTTGGTGCCACAGGAAATTCATACTCCTAGTTGCTCAGAGAAAACCTGGTACACCTGACACTCAAGTCTGAAAGCGGTTTCTCACGTAGACCTTTTCAAGGGGGCTGAGCAGTGTCTACAAATGAGGGTGTGAGAACACTCTTTGGTACATAAAGACCTAAAGGACACAAAGCAAGGATGTTTTCAAGAGAATTGAGCTTGTAAAACTCAAATTTCATAGGTCCTCTTTGTTAAACCCAGTCTTACCAAAAAATGCCTATAATTTAATCCAGAGGATTTTTAAAAATTTTTAAAGCCTTAAGGACTCATGAAATGTAAAATCAATTTTAATAAGAGTAGGATGGGGTGATCAATAAAGGCTTTAATGCATAAAATACATTACATTAGGATAAAATGATGTGGGGTAAATGGAGGAGAACTACAAATTCGATGGGAAAAAGTGGCGATCTATAATGTCTTAGTTTAAAGAAGAGCTAGCTCCTGTTTTTAAATGGAAAATGGTGACTTTCAAATTGCTATGGTAATGAGATTTTACTGGACATTTTATTTTAAAATGTCAATATTTACAATGTCAAAAATTATGCCCTTTTTAATGATTTCAATTTATTATAAACATTTCATATTCAAATTAAAAGGTGTGAATGGATATGCCATTTTTTCAGTTCTTTTACAGGATATAAGAGCAAAACAATTTTGATGGCTGCTGTTATAGAGAACTGTTATCTCAACAGTATCTAATAATAAATGTAATGCCTGGTTTCATCCAAATAGATTTTAAAGCATTGCCTAATTCTGTGAAAACAGTGTGATGTGAGATAAAGTGTGTGTGCCTGTGTGTGTGAGACAGAAAGGAGGGGAGCAATGTCAGCTGCCTAAGACGAGGTATTCTGAGTACATGCTTCTCCACGGCATGGCATGTGAGGTTAAAACCTAGACTGTAGAGCAGCACCCCCCAATAGCCACATGTGGATATTTAAATGTAAATTAACTCATATGAAGTGAAGTTAAAAATTCAGTTTTACTTTCACATTAAACATCTCAAATCCTCAATAGCCAAAGCTCCATGTGCCTTGGGGCTACCCGTCTGACAGCACAGAGACAGAATAGTTCTGTCACTGCAGACAGTTTTATTGGACAGTACTAATGTTTGAGGAATGGATGGACTGCATAAAGATCGCTTTTCTCAATTGAACTTGACCTCAGATGTAGGCAGCAGCAGAAATCTTTTTTTCTTTTTTTTGACAAGGGTCTGTATAGTGTAAGATAGTAGGGACTCTGAGATACACCGTAGGGGATAAGTCACATGACGTGTAGGTGACGTGAGCATATGGTGGGGTTGACAAGCTTTAAGGAGAGTGCAAGAAACTGATATTTGAACAGATTTGGAAGCTATACTTTAGCTATAAAATTCAAAAGTGAACTTTGCATTAGGCCTTATCTTTATAGAATGGAATATTTCTGAACTTATCACTGTTTTTAGAATCAGAAAATCCCAAGCACTAAACTTCAACATTTGTACTATATTCTGTTATTCACTATTCACAATAATAAAGTAATACTGGTCCTTAAATAGCAGGTACTGAGTCTTGTCATCTAAATAAATAATTTTTGGTTTGTTATTAAATAATTTTCCTTGACTGAATTTTGTCTTAGATTAAAAGTGGTATGATGTATTCCAATTTAACACAAATTGTACTAATCTATTTTTAGAGAAATTTTAAAAACTTTTCATGAGCTATTATGAAAATTAGTTATTTCTTAACATTTAGCAATAAACCTCTCATTTTTAAAGGCATAAATGAATTTAATTAATTTATTGAATATATTCATAGTGATTAGAATGAAAAGCTTTTATAAGTCAGACAAATGTAAATGCAAATGATTTTTATATTAATAAATTTGAATAATTAGAAATATCATTGAGAATATAAAATATAGAAAATTAATATAGAAAAGCATTTGATGCACTCCACAGAAAAACTACTATTGATTTGTGGTGAGATAAATACCTAGTTGCATTTTTCCCAAAGGGGGCCTATTGATTGAGGTTATTGAGGTCAATATTTATCTCGAGTGAAAAATAAATCTTGATTTTTTTCCATTGAGTCAAAATGCCAATACATATTTTCTTACAAAAACACTAAAAATGAACTGTAGTTACATTTTAATATATTCTGTTAACATAAGGATTTTCAAAGGGGGGCACTATTTCTCTTACCATATTTTTAAAATAAATAGAATCTGTCAAGATAATGGGGCAAGGAATTTTTCATGACCCGTTTGTATGAACATTGGTTTCTTCCATTTTTATTTTTCCTTTTTGATATGTCTTCTCTTAGAGAAGGTATGTTTGCCCACACTATTGTTTTAAATATTTATTTTTAGTGTGGAAGAAGCAATCACTAATTTTGTAAAAAGGAAAAACAGTTTCTCACAGGTAATATGATGGTCTCCAGGTATTCCAGATTGAAAACTGAAGTAAGAAAGGAACCTTCTGCAGGTGTCCTTGAGGTGTGAGTTGATTCCCTGGTTTGATGGAATAGCAGAGGAAGGACTGTGATTTTAAATTGTGCAGGATATGGGCTACATCTATCACTTAATTGTCATTCCTCAGGTGAAACAAGGTGCTATGGACAAGTTGCCATATGCTACCAAGGTGCACATCAAAGGGTGTGTGTGTGTGTGTGTGTGTGTGTGTGTGTGTGTGTGTGTGTGTGTGTGTGTCAGCAAGGAATATGGAGAAGGATTACAAATCTCCACTTTTTTCAGTCTGTGTGCTCACTTACTCTTTTCTTTTGAGGGGAGAGTTGAGGACAAGGTTTGCATGGCCCATTGACATAGTTGTATTGTTGACAGTAGCTGTCTGACTTCCCTGTTGTCTATGTTAGCCTTTTCCTACAAATATGTTCTTATTATCAACATTGGGGGGATGAATCTACAATTACAAAGTTTGGAGTAACAAACTCTTAGGAGCATCTGGTTACTTTGCAAATAACCAGGTTTGAGCTGCTGGCCAGGTCTCATAAACCTCTGAGGACTCTGGTGTTCTCTGTAAATCGAACGGCATTGCATCAGTGAGCCTCGCAGGGTGCATGGCCATAGCAGGCTTTACTGCCTCGCCTGTTCCCCGGCCCTCTCTTAACCTGCCATTAGGCCTTTCTGGGAGTTCCAATTTCCTTAATCCAGTGCAGCATAGAGGAAAACAGAACAAGTGGTTTCAGATGACTTGGCATGGTCTGCTGACATCTGCCAAAGTGGACAGTTATGTTGCTATAATTCTGCTCCGATGTTACTTGAAGACTTAGCTGAAAGGGAAATACTATCCCTGGCAGAATTCTGAACTATATTTATCATTGTGCTGCCTCAAAAAATGCCCTGAGGTACATATGTACACCAATGCACGGACACTGGCATAAACCATAGCTCTGTGCTCAAAGTCTTGGAAGAGGCAAGATTCCAAGATTGTTAACAGGCGGGTTTGGAACAGTAGGGTGTGGATGGACTTTAGAATTAACCCAGAGAGTAGGGTGACCTACCTGTCTAGACTTTTCTGGAACTTTCCCTCTTTTTGCACTGAAATCCTACATCTTGGAAAATTCCTCAATCCCAGGTACATTTGGACTGCTAGTCACCCTACCAGAGGTTGAGAATATTTTCCTCCGATAGGACTCATTAAAAGGCTGCCCCCACAGAGGGGGCTCTCATGGGAGACAGGACACCCCTTGCAGTCTGACGACAACCAGACCGCTCCACTCCACACCCCAGCATCGCTCCGTGAGCTTGTGAACAAAGCAGCTTTGCAGTAAGTAGGGCTGGGAGCTTGGCCTGGACTTAGTGACAAGACTTCTATGTCCAGTCCAGGTACTGTCACTCCAGAGAGCCTTGTTTGCCCATGGAGAAACCCACATCCAGGTGCCAGTGCAGCGCCAGACTTGAGGGGAACACATGTCGGCTGGCACACTGGTGACATCAGGCTGCTCCTGGGACAGAGCTCTCGTTGTCTCTCACTGGAATAAGCATTGATTCTAGATGTGGACTTGCTTTCTCTTTCTGCCAGCAGCAGAACTCCTTAACACTGTCAGCCTAAACACTGTGGCACTTGCCTTTCCAGAGAAAGCCGACTTCACACGGCAGAGACGTGGCCACGGGAGATGCAGCCTCTGGCATCCCCAGTAGCGGATGCCTTCTCAGGGTGGGATGCTGGGCTGCAGGACACCAGAATCTGGGGCTCTTCCTTATATAGCCTGAACATAGATCAGAACCAAATGAGACCAGCAGAGATTACTTTGTTGGCTTCAATAGCAGATGGAAATGTGCAAGGGTGACGGCCTGGCATGCAGTGCTCAGTGTCCAGGCCAGCAGGTGCCAGCAGGTGCCAGCAGCATCATGGAGTGGCACGTGGAGATGCCCTTCCTGAGCAGGTACAGCTGAGCTCTGCCTCCACGGGGCCTGGCTCAAGCCTGGTTATACAGCCTGCCTTACTATTCCTTAATACCCTCATAGAATATTTCTCTGCTGCTTAATTTAGACAGAGTCAATTTGTTTTGTTTGAATACTCAGTACTGACTATTACAGAAGTGTCTCCTTTTAGCTTTCAGATATTCATTCCACTCACACAGAACTGATGTCTACGCCGTTCCTAACAGAGAGGGCCCCAAGCCTAGCCCCGATGGAAACCCCATTATTGCCCAGACTAGGGAAAATGATTTGTGCTGTGGCTGTGTTTCTTTACAGATGTGAACAAGTCATCCGTTCCCAACTTCTTAGTGTTCTCACTTGTAATTCTGAAATGGAGCTTCGATTATATGAGTTTATTGTAAAAAATAACTAATGGGGAATTTCTTTAGCTATAGTGGTCTATGATCCTAAGTGGAGCCATACATAATGCCATATACAGAACTAGCAGCTCCTTTAAATTTTTCTGCTTCTGTGTAATCCCAAAAGCAAATTCTGCACCTGGCACAATGCACTTATTATCACAGGTACCATGTTTCTTAAATGTGTTATGCAAGGTGTTAGAGCAGTATATCTTGTTACAATGTCTTAACGGGAAAACGGACTTTGAGTTCCAGCTTAGTAAATGCAGATCCTCACAAATGACATTAAGTGGTAACAGTGTTCAGAAACTCAAGCCCAGTGTCAGCATAGATTTTTGAATGCAACTTCAAAATTTGGAGTTTTAAGTGTTGATGTGTCACCAGTATAAAATTTGGAATTTTATACTTTACCCTTTAACCAGTGCTCTATCCACCTGATAATAATCCCTATATTACACATTCTCCGGTATCTCCTACTGCCTTCTGACTGGACAAATAATCTGGAAACCACTCTCCAGACACTATAATCACAAAAGGGTTATTATTGATGAAGTTCGTAGTAGTTGTTCATCATTGAATTGCTTAGTAGTGTTGCTCAATGCAGTCATCAATGAAGTTGTATTCTTCTCCCTATAATTGGTAAATTATTCATTTTGAAGATTTTTGGATTTTTTTTAATACATAGGAGTTTTATGCTTAAGGCATAGGTAGAAGAACATAAGCTATGTGGCTCCATGAAGCTCACTGAAGTTTGTACACGTTTCCCTTGGCAATATCTAATTACTTCTTGAATATGCCTTAATATTTCCTGTTAAAAAAGTGGCCCATTGGCTTTGCGAAATGTTTATTGTTCTGTTTATGAAAAACTGCTTTCTTGTGTCTGACTTGAAATTTTCTTAACTTATATTTAAACCCTCTGGCACTATCATCTATCAACCTCTAATAGGGATTATCTCAGAAGAATTGTTGGCTCACAATGTCTATTTTTCTTCTGAATTACTATGGTGTTTCCAGGCTGTTTTCCCCTTTCTAACAGTGCATTCCAGCCTTCACTGTATTTCCTTGTGGGGAAAAAATGCTTTATTATCTACTGAGATATTTATTTTAGAATATCAACTATCATTTAGATAATATGCCAGAAACTACTGTTGCCTGTCTCGATATTAATTTTCTCTTCTTTCCTCTTCCCCTAATTTTAGTTTGATGTGTGACTGCTCAGAATTAAGTCCTTATTTTCCAGCTTCCCTTGCAGTTAGGTGGTGATGTAGTGACTTAGAGCCAAGGATCTATACCTGTGAATATTGAATTGAAACTTTAAGAAATCTTCCTGAAGACAGTTGATACACACTTTATCCCTTCCTCGTCACTTCTCTGTTGGCCCTTCTGGAATGCGTATCAAAGCAGGGAGGCTGGGGATTCTGGTAAGGGCTGGCACATTAGCAGCCATCCTTGACTATGAGAACAAGATTGTGCCCTAGGGATGGCAGGATGGTAAGCTAAAAGATTTGGGGCTCTAAATCTCTTAGTGTAGTTTCCACATAATCCACAGGAAGCCTATTTTCATACTCTACTTGTATAGGTGAGAAATAAAATTCATACCATATTCATGTCACTTTTATTGTGGGTTTTCTCTCATATGCAGCTTAATCCTAGATGATAAATAGATACGTTTGTTTTGTTTTCATGGATCAATGAAACAGGAAAAAAAGGCTGATGTCAAATTCCACATCTAGTATTTCAAACCTTCTATAACATCTGCTCTAAGTGGTCACCAAACCTTTTTATGTGTATACTTCTCAAAACAGCTCATAGCTAATTTTTCTCTAAGGGTTTCATATCTGGGTTGTGGGAAATACGTGTATATTCTTGGGCGTCAACTTATGCCCAGGATATTACTAATATTCTTTCTCCATCTTCAAAGTCAACAATGTAGCCTCTTCAAATCTCTCTCTCTGACTCTGGTTCTGACATCACATCTCCTTTTCTGACTCTTCTGCCTCCCTCTTTTCCTTACTAGGATTCTTCTGATTACATTGGGGCCACCAGGAAAACTTAGAATAATCTCTCCAGTTCAAGATCTCTAATCACATCTGGAAAGTTCCATTTGCTCTGTAAGGCAACATAGTCACAGTGTTGGGGGATTAGGGCATGGCCATTACTGTGGAGGGTGGGGGGCATTATTCTGTCTATGGCAGCATCCCTCCACTACCGGGAATAATTCAAGCATGGGTTACTGACAGTTTCATCTAAACTAGTTCTAAATAACAGCTCTTCCACTACACTTTCGTTTTGACTTTCATGGTTTCAGGAAGGATAAGGCCAGAAGTCAAAATAACTTCTTAGCATGTACTGCATAGGAGCTGTGACAGGCATTGATTGTTTTAAGTTTTGGGATGAGGACCAAAAGTGGGTCATGAAAAGTCTCATATAAAACAGAATATTAAAAGAAACTCTCTGATCCTCAATGTTGGCTGATACCACTTATTCAGATATGAGATATGAGACCACCATGGGTTACTCACATAAAAGGTTATGTATACATAACCCCAGCCCCCTAGAAGGATTCTGAGAAGCCAGGAAAAGCATTGCTGTAGACTACAAGATTTTTGGAGTTAGTTGTTGCTGTGCTGTAAGCTTCGCCCTCCAAGAAGACAGGGATAGTGAGTATTCTCCCTTCATCTTAAGTGATATATTTGGGGTACTTAAATGTGTCTTCTGTAGTTTTGGGATCACAATGTGCTGAGTGAATGATTGCTTGGTTGGATTTCCTGCCTGAGGAGTAAGAAGAAATTGCCAATGCATTGAGATTGTCCTGCACATTCAGTGTGTGTTTGGGTAAAGAGTGAAGTATTTTCTGTGGAACAAAAAGGAGATCATGTCCAGGGGGTAGCCTTGGAACACACCAGAAGTGGCTCCCAGGTTCTCAGAGGCTGAGGTACCAGCCTCCAGCTAGAGGTGAAGGCAGCCTTGTTGAAAACAAGAGGTTTCCAGTTCTAGGAGAATGGGGAGTCTCCAAAGAACTCATGAAAATACTCATTTATTTATTATTTTATTATTAATATTAACATAGATTCTGTTTTGTAAATGCAACTAACCAGAGAACTGTTTCACACCAGAAAATTTACCAGGCTTGCCTAAATTTATACAGAGGCAGGGAAAGTTCACAGTGATGGTTCTACACTCATACATACATACCCCCACGGAAATTGCCTTTAAAGGTAAGTTACATTCTACAATATCTTGAAGGCTCCTTTGAAATTTTCTCTGAAATCTGAACAGAACTCCAAAACTCTATGATTCTAATCATTTTCTTCTCTCCTCTCATACAAGTTTCTACTTTCTTCATAGAGAATTTTGATAATGGTAGTGTGCCTTTTTATCAGAGTCTGCTATAGGAGTATGTTTTGCACAAATGCAGAATGTTTAAATGTGGAAGCTTCTATTAATGTATTTTTAAGTTCAATCTAGTTAAATCGTTATTCTTAAAAATTTTTAAATTTGTGACAATGTGGATGAACCTGAAGGATGTTATTCCAGTGAAATGAGCCAAACACAGAAAGACAAATACTATGTGATCTTGCATATGTGTGGAATCTAAAAAATAATATTCAATAAAAATCAAAGTCATAGTAACAGAGAGTAGAATGGTGGTTACCAGGAGCTGCGGGGTGGGGGAAAGGAAACATGTTGGTCAAAGGGTATAAACTTTCAGTTCTAAAATGAATAAATTCTGGAAACCTAATATACAGCATGGTAACTATGGTTAATAACATTTTATTTTGTGCTTGAAATTTGCCAAGAGAATAGTTCTCAAGTGTTCTCACCACACACACACACACACACACACACACACACACACACAAACGGTGACAGGGTGAGATGATGAATATGCTAATTATCTTGACTGGGGTAATCATTTCACAATGTATACATATTTTAAACATCATGTTGAACACCTTGAATATATATAATTTTTATCTGTCAATCGTACCTCAATAAAGCTGGGATGAAATTTGTTATTTTTTCCTGAAAATGAAGTTAGGGTTAAAAAAATGCATAGATTTAATAAAGGGGTTTTGTATTATATTGGATTGTAGTAAACTTCAGCCCATTTTTGGTACTCACAGTCATGTTTAGGAAACACAAATAACATCTTTTGAAATAAAAATGTTACCTAGAAATCAAACAAAACAATATTTAGATGAGCTATGGAATTCCTTCAATACAGTTAGATCTTTGTATATATCCCTGTGCTTCTCAGAATGCAGGCCTCTGAGATTTGAAGATGAAGAAAAGAACTCTTTATAATATCAGGTTAAGGAAACTGTACAGAGTCGGCCACTTGATGAAATTATATTGCCAAAATAAACACAAGTGTTAGGATTCAAACTAATTTGTGATTTGCCCACAGCCAGACTATGGTTTATATTATTTATTATTGGTGATGTTTCTATTACTTTTTGGTCTCATAGCTAAGACAACAGAAACTTAACCTTTATGATCAAGGTAAATTAAACATCACACTCAGAAGAAGAGAGGAGGAGATAGAAAAACTACTTCTCTTTCAAACCATAACCTTTGATCTTGGCTGGCAGCACAAAGAAAAATATAAAAAGAAAACTGATTGAAAACCGTAAAACCACCTTGGCAGTTGCTAGCATTTACCATGTTCTTCATTTCCAACATGATAAAATCTGATAAATGTTAGAAGATTGGTTATTGAAACCCACTGAATGAATATTGCATCTTTTCTTCAATGAGTTTTTCAGAAGCACTTATACTTTCAAACTTGCTTGTGATTATTTGTTTTAATTATGAGCATACTTAAATTTATTCATGTTGGAAAACTCTGAGAATGAAGCACTCTTTTTTTTCCATTTATTTATTTGCATTTTTTTTTTTTTTTTTTTTTACTTCTGAGTTGTAACAGACACAGTAAGGAACATTGTGTCCTCATTTTTAATGTACAACTCAGTAAATATTTACATTTGTATTTCTGTATCACCACTACTTGTATCATAACAATATGATGGTGCTATGTAACATCAAATGTATAATATATAAAATATAACTATACAACACAATGATACTATATAACTATCAATGTATTTATTGTTATTTTAAAATAAATGAATAACATTGTTCTCTTTAATTTTTAGTACACTAAGTATCAGTACATATAATCCACGTAAACAAAACATCTTTTGTGGCCTCAGTAATTTATGATAGTGTGAAGATTTCCTGAGACCAAAAATTTGAGAGCCAATACATATGATCTAGTGATTTCACTCCTGGCTATATCACATTAGAGTAACTAAGCAGGAGGTCATTAGCCTGAGGCTGTCTTTATACTTTAAGTTTCTACGTAGCTAAGTGCTGCGATATATTGAGAAATTGAACATAATAAATCAATTAAAATAGGAAAAACACTACTGCTGTGTGAGATAACATGGATGGATATTACAGAAAATACCTTGAGCGAAAGAAGCATGATGTAAAAGAGGGAATACCAATTTATTTCATTCATAGGAAGTCCAAGAACAGGCAAAACTAATCAGTAATGATGGAAATCCAAACAGTACTTAAATCAGAAGTGGCCCTGGGGCCAGCCATGGACCAGACAGGGACACGGTGGAAATTTCTGGAAGTGAAACTTTGCCATCACTGCCACTAGAGGACTACTTAAGATGTCTTATCAAACTGCTATACGCTATTCTTACATCAGAGAGACAATAAAGGAAAGGCGATTACAATAAACATACATAATATACAAGGAGGCCAGTGAACAATAGACAATTGCAGAACAGAAGAGCATAGGAATTGAGGAGTAATGGATGCCATTATGAGATAATATTCCAAGAGATGGCAAGATTTGAGGCTGAAGAAAAATTGCTTCCGAACCGACTTACTGCTTTCGTGCTGTCACACTGTTCACGTTGTTCTTACTTGGACAGTCTTTCCTTTTTAACTGAAGTGGCAAACTCTTACCATCTCCTGTGGATTTAGTAGGCAAGGAATGTTCACAAATGCTGTGAAAGCACATGTCAAGTTTCTGTAACTTATTGGCTATTTGGCTGTCTCCCCTCCCAGGTTCTGAATCTTGGGGTGCAGGGACCACCTTTAGTAATCAGGCCATCCTAGTTTCTAGCTCAGCCTGACACATAGCAGGCACTGACATGTTAGGTTTTCTTTATCAATTAAACTCACTCATTAGACAATTATACATTTATTAGACTTTATAATGAATTAACTAATTCATTAATTTTTTAATATGAAGAATAATGATGCTTATGAAGTAGAACATGGGAGGCAGAGGGTCAGAGTACAGTGAAAACCTGGAGAAGAGGCGTAGACTCTCCCACAGGACCACGGCCCAGGCAGTAGACAGGAGCCTGCTAAGGGGGAGACTCATCCCATGTGGGAACACTCTGGATCCCAGATTGGAGTGGCCCGGAGCCTCCTCCAGCTAGTCACTGCTTTTGTGGGCTGGGACAGCCACCTCCATGTACCTTACTGAGATGCACCACGGGTGCACCCAGCTATCCTGCACCTGTGGCCAGCCCCTGCCCAGGCTGAATCCCCCTGCCGAGTGGGAGGGGATTCAGGGTTACAGTGGGGTGGGAGGACTGGCAGCTGACAGCTGCTCAGCAGACGGGGTGGAGTTGTGATTGGAGGTGGCATCTCATACGAACTGAGACCCTAAGTCTCCATGCACAATCCATTGTTCCACCAAATTTCACCCTCAAAACACAAATCCAAAGACAAAAGTATTAAGGACTTCAGGGCTGCAACCACAGAGCAGTGAACCCTAAGTGAAGGGCCCTTCAGAGCCTGGGACCCCCAGACTTCTCTGGTCCCACCTGGTGAAGCTGGCCCTGGGTCTGGGTGTGGCAGGACGGCTATGGGACTGGCCAAGGCGAATGCTCAAGAGACTGCTTGCCCAAGCCGCACGTTGGAGGACATTTTAAGAGTTCGCAGGGAACAGTCCCCCCCACAGGGAGAGGCACCCTGTGCTGCATTGACGCAGCAGAGCCAGAGGGACATGGAAGTGCCAGCACTGAACTGTAGCCAAGGGGCGAAGTGGGGCAACCCTGGGATGGCGACACCATCCTAGTTCTCCTGGAGCTGTTACTGCTCAGCTGGGTCCCTTGTCCGCCACCCAGTAAGGGTCAAAATACTGAGGCAGCAGGAATTGAGTGGAGAAAGAGTCTAATATCATGAGGTGCCTGGAGAGGAGATGGGAGTAATTTCTCAAATCCATCTCCTCGAGAATTTTGGGGCTAAGATTTTTAAAGGTGGTTTGGTGAACACAGGGCTAGGGAATTGGACCTGCTGATTGGCAGGGGATGGACTCATAGGGTTGGGAAACAGAAATTGTCTTCTTGGCTGAGCCATTTCCTGGATAGGGGTCTCAAAACTTGCTGGATCAGTTCCCATGCATGTTCACAGGTCTGGTTGATGTCCGTGGGTCCCCCCAAATGCAGAGTCTGGAAGGAAGATATCTCAAAGATGGGTCTTAGGTTTTACAATAGTGATGCTATCTGCAGAAGTGGTTGGGGAAGCCACAAGTCTTGTCCCAGTCAAGTGCGATATGTGCCTCTTAAGCAGTAAGCAGTTACAGCAGTAGGGAAGTTAGGGAACGAGGGCTGGTTAACTTTGGGCTATATCTATACTTTCATAGAAATCAGACTTTTATCACTATTCCTGCCTTATGGCCTTAGATTATTTTAATATAAGTGGTTTCAGACCCACCCACACCCTGGGCTTCTTTTATCATCTGAGTGGTGGAAACCGCCAAATGATGACTGAGACTGAATTTCCCATCTATTCTGAAAAATCGCCCCTTAGGACAGATAAATCACATAAGAAAAATAAAGACATGAGACATTTCTTGAAGCTGAGTGTCATTAGGCAAATTCATACTGGTTACCTTTGAAATTCTACCTGCCTCTAGAGTTTGCAAACTCTTAAAGTCAGAATATCAAGGGCTCCATCTCCAGCCACTTGTCTGTCCTCAGACGCTGCTGGCGAAGTACATTAGGACATTTATAATCTAGTTACATTGTTAAAATTTCCTTTGGCCCCAGACAGACTGGGGACACACCCAAATTCGTATATGAATTTCAGAGAGGGTGAATAATATAACAATAGCAGCAAAGGAGCCTGTAGACATAAATGAATATTTCTGGTATTAAATAGCTTTAAAATGTTTTAATATAATATTTTTAAACAAGGAAAGAACAAGCAAAATCTATACACAATTAAATTACCCTAGTAAAAGTAAAGTTTAACACAGTTATAACATGGGGTTATGAAATTATCAGTGATGTCATTCACATGTTACAAACTCCAGTCTTCATAATGACATACCACTATAGCTCAGGTATCACCGTGTACTATAGTACTTTTGATTAATTAGATTTTACAACATAATTCTACCTGGAAAAAAATTAGTGCCAGGTGTAGAAAGTTTCAAAGAAGTATAATTTTGCTCCTAAAGATAACATGCTAAATTTTATAATAAAATCTTTGCATACATAAAAATAAATAAGAATCTAAAATACAAAGATTATCTCAGAAATAGGTAGAAGGATTTGTGTTTCTGAGATGAGTTTGCTGAGTCTTGCTCTTTGATATTTGCTTCAGTTCATGGGGGAAGCTTCCTCGTTTTCATTGGCTTATCTCTGTCTCCTAATATGTCTAAATTTATCTATTGCCCCATTGTTTTATCACCACTCCCTCCCTCACAATACAGTTTTCTAATGTTTTGGTGGGGCGAAGTAGATATTGCCTCTATACTCATGGATTGTTCCAAACTGGAGTCAGGTTAGGCAGTTTTCTATCAGATCTAACTAGGAGGCACATCAACTATGTGGGATAAGTGAGTAATTAAAATTCTTATGCATTCACAACTTCTCTCTCTCTCTCTCTCTCACTCACACACACACACACACACACACACACAACACAATCAACAAAGGTAGGCCACACATCCACATCCAGTCACATGGTGATATTAGGTTTTGTTTTCTCTTTCTTGTTTTTCATTTTCTATTATTTAGTTCCTTAACCTTCAAAAGGTATGCATGTGATAGATTATGAACTTATTTGACTAGCTTTGTCTGGAAATTAGGTGGTTTATGTAAATGCATTTTTCTGAGTAACTGAAAGTTATTCTTATGAGGAAGTTGATTTATGTCACCCTGTATGGAGAGAAACCTTGCTAGTATCACACACTGCCCTTCATTCTACAAAAACGTGCACTGAACACAATGCCTCCCTTTCTCTCTGCCCTCATGGTATCTTTATGCTCTTAAAAATAAAGTAGGATGCATATAGACCTTAGTGTTAAATTATTTTACCGCTTGTATTTGATATTGTTGTTGAGCCACTCTTTTTCTATTTTTTCCATTTTCTTGGTAAAAGGATCAGATCATAGTACTATGAATCAATAGTACTGTTTGACTGTGAGCAGGTCAGTTTACTTTTAAGTGTCTGTTTTCTCATCACTAAAATGAATAGATTTGATAGAATGATTACAAAAACTCCTGACCTATGAGAAAAGTTTATGGCTCTAAATGAGATGTACCTATGCATATGAATATGAGTTGGAAGATGATTATAAGAAATATGATGAAAAGTTAAATATGAATTTTAAAAGTAAGTATAAGTAATATGGACCTAAATTATAAATATAAGAATAATATTTAGAGTCACATATTATATAAATATTTTCTCTTTATTATAAGTATACTGAATCACATTAATTGTTCATAGAACAAATATTATTCTACCAGAAAAACACTTAAAATTATACACTTTATTTTATTTTCAGGTAAGTGCATACAATATGCTTTAAATATATATATGTAATTTTATTTTATTTGAAATGCTGTATTGTGTACATTAGCTAAGTGTTGGCTGGTACATCTCAGATTTTTCTAAATTTATGACAATAGGGGCATTGAAGATATATGTTAGATCTTATGGGATTTTTTGGTGTAATGGTTTTTGTTATCAGCAAGATTGTTCTTTGTCAGTATCATATCTCAACAAAAGTTCAGGTCACTGTCAGTGGCAGATAGTAAAAATATATAAATTAGGCAGAATTCTAGCTGCACTCTTTGTGAAAATGTTTTCATATTCCATTCTTCCTAAGTTCATGTGACTGTGGGAATGCTTTTAAGAATTTTATTTTCAGAAATGTGAGGCTGTATTGTTTCACAAACTAACATGTTCATGCAATATGAGTGTACTTCCACCAAAACAAAGAACCTGAACTCTCCCAGTGGTGCTGGTCTCCCATTTGACCCAATTTCCAAAGGGGTTGTGACACAAACAAGCACTGAAAAAAAACAAGTAAAATAACTGGCCCAATTTTTGTGAACCAGTGTTGTTGCAGATGCATAACTGCTACCTCAGGACTAGGAGAAACATATTAAAATATACAGATTTTCTGCTTGGTAGATTTCTGCAAGAACTGTCGCATAGTTGGCATCAATTGGCAATGACCCAACAAGAGATAGTGAACAAAAAAGCTAAAGAAACAAAATTGTATTTTCCGACTGGCTTGTCTTGCTCTGTGCTGTAATTTTTACTTGAATTTTGACAGCTAATCATTGGTAGGCATATGTTGCTTGTGAGTCTTCATCTTGCAGCAATGAGGCTTAGAGCCAAATTGACAGTGATTGCATTTTAAGTGTCTATCAGTTCAAGAATTCACAAATATCCAAATGGTTTTAGCAGAGATATTGACCATATGAAACCGAAGTACTTTGAAGTGTAACTGCCTTCATCAGCTCAGATTAATCGAATGCCTGTTATGGAGCTAGAGTCTGTGACAGCTTCTCACACTTTCTTGTTTTTGATTACCTTGACAGTATTCAGGACAATTAGTCAGGAATTTTCTAGAAATTTGCCCAGTGCTGAGAAAGAAATGCAGGTGAAAAATACAGATACTCTGCTTTATTGTTGCCATCTAATATTTGAAATAAAATGTATATACATATATATATATAACTATAAAGCAAAGCATGATGCAATGAGTATGATAAAAGTAATGAAGACAGAGTGCTAAACTAATTTGTGTGAGGGAGTGATGTGTTTCAGCTGGAAATAGCAGGACATGATTAGTAATGAGGTGGCATCTGAACTGGGTATGAAAACATTTTATCTGGGTATTGATTGCTGATAAAAATAAGAGAGTGATGTTAATAAAAGCACATATGGAGATGTAAAATGTAGGGTAATTACTTAAAACCATTGACAGAGGTTCAATTTGAATGAGGAGCAGGCTAAAGAGGGACGGAAGTGCTGATATAGTTGGTCATGTTGAGTTATGAATAGATTAGGAGATTTGAAAGATATTATAAAGCATTGTGTATTTTAAAATAGAGAGGCATCTGCAGAGAAGAACAAAAGATAAGTAGGGAGAGCACAAGGCACCTGAAGATTATTTTATTTAGCAAATAAATCTGGGGATTATTTTATTTGATCTTTGTATCTGACTTATAGCTGGTTTACTAACAACTATCCGTGGATTATTTCATGTCATGTTTATTCCACCATTACCATACCCTTTGTCTGAGTGAGGCAGCTGAGGCTTAGGGAAGATCAGGTACCTGGCCAGGGCACCCATCTGACAGAGGACCTGGCAGTATGCAAATGTCCTCATTCGGACTCAGTTTGGGCCCTTTAACAGCAATGGCATCCTCCCTCCCAGTGAGTAACAGTCTAAGATTGATCATACAGCAGTGACACCTTTGGGACACAGACAGAGTCCCACTGGGACTTAGAGTTCTGATTCAACCACAGATTCAAACCAGACTGTCCCTCATTCCCCCAACTTGGGCATTTCTAGACTGATCATTATAGTTAATGATTTTTTAAGTGAATTTTTCATTTTAGAATAATTTTACATTTACATATGAATTGTAAAGATAATATAGAGGAGTCACATACATCTGTGGTGTAAGACTTGAAATTAATATTATGTGCTGTCTTGACATTTGAAACCTAGAGGGGTTTAGAATGACCTAACTGCAAGTCCTCCTCACCCTCTGTTCCTGCAAATAAAGTCTCCAAGCTAAACAAAGTTCTTACTAAATGACCAGATGCAGTTGCTGCTTATCTCTGGCTGCTGGCTTTCAGTTCCCTGCTGGGTGTGAAATTATTCGAACGAGCCAACCACATTCTCCTGTGAAAACCAGGGTGCACCACGTGTGGTGGCTTATTACTAACGTCCTACACTAGTGGAGTGTATTTGTTATGATTATTGAGCCGATGTTATTATATCGGTGTTAAGTAAAATCCATACTTTTTCAGATTTCCTTAGTTTTTACTTAATGGTTTTTTCTGTTCTAGGCCCCATGTTGCATTTAGTCAACATGTTTTCTTAGCGTCCTCTTGGTTGTGACAGCTTCTCAAACCTTCTGTGGTTTTGATGCCTTAACAATTTTAGGGACAATTACTCAGATATTTTATAGAAGGCATCTTTATTGAGATTTGTTGGGTGTTTTTCTCATGATGAGACGGGGCTATGGGTTTGAGGAGGAAGGTCACAGAGGTGAAATGCCATTTTCATCATTACATACCTACCACGTCAAGAATACACCCTGCCAACTTGACTTATCACTGCTCATGCTACCTTTGATCACCTGGCCGAGCTAGTGTTTGTGAGGTTTCTTCGTTGTAGTTACTTATTTTCTTTCTTTTTATACTGTACTCTTTGGAAGGAAGCCAACATGCACAGTCCGCACCTAAAGAATGAGGAGTTATGCTCTTTGTCCTTGAGGGCTGGGTATCTACAAAGGTTTTTTGAAATTATTTGACTCAGGATATTTGCATATTCTTCCTTTTTTATTTATTCAATCATTTATTTATATCAGTATGGAGCCACGGATATTTATGTTATACATTGGCTTTTATACATATATTTATTTTATACACTTATTTTATACATTTGACACTACTTTATTTATTCTGTTGCTCATATTGTTGGAGCTTTAGGCATCAGGAGCTCATTCACGTGGCTCCTGTGTCCCTCTGACATACCTACATCATTGTGTGTGTGCGTGCGTGTGCGTGTGTGTGTGTGTGTGTGTGTTTAGCACTCCATTTACTTTCTGGCACCACAAAATGCCCCAGTTCATCTTGTATATTTTCCACCTCAGGCCTAGAATTAGTCCTTTCTCCAGGGAAACTTGGCTCCTTTTATGTGAGAATGGCGTTGGCACCAAGGTCTGTTTGCCAGGTGTGCTCATTGCTCCTGGGCACTCTCATTGCTTCTAGGCACTCTCAGTTGACAGCAAGAAAATATCTGTGTGTATCCTAACCCATGTGCATACACACACATATATATATTTCTTTATGTAAACATCAGTATCTTATATTAAGCTAAACATGAATTCACTACATTAAACTAAACATGAATTCACACTTAATTGTTCAATTCCAATACACATGTATAGTGGTATTAAAAATGTTAAGACATGCCATGGGAGACAAATTTATACACTAATGTACATTGTTTTTGTGCATCTTTTGCCTTTAGCGTCACAGATTTCATTCATTTCCACAGTTACTTAGGTCAGCATATTTCCCCCCACCACTTTCTGTTAGGTCATTCCTATATTTGTAATACAGTTAAATTGTTTTGTCACATACTGGATTCTATCTTAGTATCCCTGCTAATGATGTTTTAAAATGTGTGAATGCATGAAAATGTTTATGTCATTTTTACAATGCTAGTATTTACAGAGATGTTTTCTTATATCAGTTAAAAATATTTATTTATTGTTTAAAACCATTAGTTATTTATGTCCTCTAGAGTTGCACAAACTATATTTTTTCTTCATATACAGGGTGTCCCAAAAGTCACCATACATAGGGAAAATGGGAAATTGTAGCTAAATGTAGGTACATGTAGCTAAATTTACCATGGGTGACTGTATATATAGTAATTCATCAAATATTCCTTGAAAACAGCTATTCTATTTTCCCAGCTCTTCTATAGGGAAGAGAAAGAGATGCAATTTTTCTACTTTTCCTAGTACAATATGATTTTCAATGTTCCATTGAATATTCCTTGTCAGTGGTGTGAATAATATGCCTCAAATTGAGCAGGGTATTCCACAAGTCATCTTTCCAGTTGCCTTGGCTTATCAAGGCCTTCCAGATAGATTTCAATTGCTTTTTATTATAGTTGTTGCCATTATTATTGCATGATATTGTTCTAGGTTTGAACTCAGGTTCCTTTACTATCTTTTCAAGTTATATAATTCCTCTTAACTTTGTCTCCTTCACATGTAAATTAGTTTCTCATATGTGTGTGTGTGTGTGTGTGTGTGTGTGTGTGTGCGTGTGTATAAAATCTGTTATTTTATTGACAAACACTGCTAATTCCCTTTCCCTTCAGCTTCGCCATCATATTTGAAATGTCAGGTTAGGAGTTTTAGACTTCATTCAGCATGCATGGAGGACTGATGACATACTTTGAATAGGAGATAGTTGATGCAGAATGTGTGCTTTGGGGAGATTAAGCTGACATCTGTTATGCAACATGAATGAGTTCCTTCATTCAGCAATTATTTATTGAGCATCCATAAAGTGCTAGGTGTTGTTACAGGTACTGGGGTTACAGCAGCAAGTAAAACAGGTAAAGCAGACACGTTCCCTCCTCTCGTAAAGCTTAAATCCTAATGAGGGGATACAGCAGGTACACAGACAATAAAAACATAAACACAATGTATGTCTAGTGGAATAGATTTTATTAAGAAAATTAAGCAGCATGGTAGAGATGGAAGGAAATGGGTGCTTACTCTCTACAGGGTGCTCACAGATAGGCTCTGTAACAAACTGACATTTTGATAAGGTCTAGAATGAAGTGCATGGAAATATAAGGAGAAAAAAGATTTCTGTATAAAGAAACAGCATGTACAAAGCTTCTCAGACAGGAGGGAAAATCAGACTGAGGAACAGCATAGTGGCCAATGTCATCAGAGAAGACATAAGAGAGGGAAAGACAGTAGCAAATGACGTCAGAGGGAAAGTTTATGGTACCATCAGGTAGGTCTGCTAGGCCAGGTGCTGACATTGCTCTCCTTTCTGAGCACAAGGGACACGTTTGTAAGATTTTAAACAGAAGATTGACATGGCCCGACTTATTTTTAAAAAAGGATAATGGTGGCTGCTTGGTGGGGAATAGATTAAAGGAGGCAGGATAGAAGCAAGGGTCTGGTCAGAGTCCGCTGGAGCATTCCAGGAAGAAGGAAGGATGAATTGGAACAAATGGTAAAGACAGATATGGAGTTGAGTGGTTTAGTATAGATTTATTTTAAAGGCAGAGCCACTAGGGTTTGCTGATGAAATGTGAGTGTGATTTGAGTGAATGCAGGAATCACGGATGACTCCAAAGGTTTTGGCGTGAGCAACTGTAAAAACACATATGCCATTTTTGATTGCTGAAAAAGAATGGGAGTGGAGGAGAGAAGCAGAAGTTTGCTTTCAGGTATGTTCCGTGTCAGTTGCCTGCTAGACTTCCAGGTAGAAATACTGAGTAGGCAACTGAATGTATTAGTCATGAGTTCAGAGGAGATGTTGGCAGATAGAGGTTTAAATTTGGGATTTAATGGCATGCACGTAATAAGGAAGACAATCGAATCAAGCCAGAGGTGAGTGGAGATCAATGAGCGTGTTCAGAGGCTTGAGCCCTGTTGCACAGAATGTGTACAAATTAGGAAGAAGGTAAGACTCTGGAACAGAAAACTGAGAAGGCAGAGCCAGTGAGGCAGGGTGAGAGTCCAGAAAGAAAAGTGCCCAGAGGCTCAAGGAAGATGCTGTTTAATGAAGGAGGGAGGCAACTGCATCCAATGCTGCAGAGAGGTTAAGTCAGGGGAGGACGGAGAACTGACTGAGTGATTGGACTGGGCTGCAGAGAGGACGAGTGGCCAAGTGGAGACATCCTCACAGATGACTCCTTCAAGAAGAGTTCCTACAAATAAAGGAGTAAATAAAGGAAATAGTCAAGGGCAGTCTGGGGTTAAATTCTTTTTAATGATGCTTGTGGGAGGAAATGGAGTCAGGCAGGAACGTGACCCAGCACACAGAGCATGTGTTCAGAGAGAGCGCAGGCTGCTCAGGTGTGGCAGAGAAGAGACAGACAGGAGGATAAAACCTGAGCTAATTTTGCAGCTAAGCAAAGGCCCATAGATCCTACAGTTGAGATTTTTCCACACAGTGCAGGTTTGGCCACCACATCTCCATTAAGAGTACAGTGTCCTATCCCTTTGGGATTTTGCACATCCTGGGCATTGCAGGAGGTATCATCATAGGGTCATCCAAAGGGGCTGAGCTGTATCTGAAGGAGGGGACAGTGTCATTTCTGATGCATGACCAGAGAGGGAGAGGCTGACTCACATAGGACATCTCTCCTGCTCCCTCCAGAGAGATTCTGGTACCCCCAGGCTCAAATGCAGGGAAGGTAGACTCTCATTATACTGGAAGCTGAGGATAATTCAACTCCCATGTGGTTTCTGGGCAATTGAGCAAAGCCCTTAGCATTTGCTCTCTGCTATGTTTCTCAGTGTGGCTCTTCCTGGGAAGTGGGCCTTCCCCTTTTTGGGATCTCTTCCCTGCTATTCCAGACCCCAGCCTCTACCTGCTGATTCTTCTCTTCACTTCTTTTCATCTCCTCAATCCTGCCTTTGGAGACTTTAAAGCATATCCAGGTATTATGCTATTTGATAAATGTCACCAAATGCATTTCTGAATGGAAACCCAATGTTCCAACCATAGGCAGCATTTTCTGATAACTTACCACATCGTTTATCCACTCAGGTTGTCCAGGTTTATAAATCGTTCATTAGAGTGACCCGTAGGCAATCCGCAGTGATCAGATAATGTGACTCGCAGAGTGCTCTGTCTTAAAGTCAGAGAAACTAAGTGTCCTGCTGGGGGGAGGCTTCCGAGAAGTCCCAGGCCCTAGTCTGCCAGCCTCAGCCAGGGGGACAAGCTTCATCAACATCAGCATCTTGCTCAGCCCATCAAATCATGAGAATCAGATTAAAATGTGTATTTAATTCTTTCTAGACACAGGGGTGTGAAGCAGGAATAAACACTAACCACTCAAAACTTTTAGTAGATAAAATATCTCTCAGTATGTGTGGCAGGGATGTTTTTGTTTTAATTGTTTATTTTTCATTATTACGGGTACATGATAGTGGTATATTTTAATGTTCAAATTCTCATGTCAGTTGGCTGTGGAGGTTTGCATGGCTGAACTTGGTTGTTTATGACTTTGGGCAGAGGGGAAAGGCTCAAGGGATTGCTCTGAGGCTGGAGTAGTTCTTTCTGCCCTGGAAAGTCTGATGCATGGCTTCTGGGTATGTGGAGGCAGCCTTGGCTGCTTCGAGGATGTCTTCTGTTAGCCACCTGTACGGTTCCCCAGGTGGATAAGACAGTGGGGATGGCTCAGTGGAGATGTGTTTTCAAGGTGGGGAATACAGTGTGTGGTGCACTGAAAGTTCATTGGTATCGGGGATACATACTTATACATATGGTAATGATCTATTAACAGTCGTATTTAATATTCAAACCTTTGCAAAATTTTCTGGTTATAAACAACAGCCACGGAATTAGATTAACTGTTTAATGAGTTATTAGGTGCTTAGGGGAAATTCCTGTGCCATGAGACAACACACCATTTTGGTACTATTAATGAAGAACAGTGGGGAGGGGTCAATGGGGTGGACTTGCTTTGAATAACACCATAACACCATAGGGCCCTACATGAACTAGATATAAACATTTAGTTTCTAACTCATTTGTCTATAAGTCCAGGAGAAGTCTTAAAACAGTGCCACAACGCCTGTTGATAGCTCCCAAATCAGCTGAATTCAGTAACTAATTAACTTTTCATTAGCAGTTTGAAAAATGGGCCACTCACCAATTCTGCAGGAATGGGGTAGGCTGTTCATTACAAGTTGCAAATTGTTAAGGGCCGGGCACGGTGGCTCACGCCTGTAATCCTAGCTCTGGGAGGCCGAGGCGGGTGGATCGCTCGAGGTCAGGAGTTCGAGACCAGCCTGAGCAAGAGTGAGACCCTGTCTCTACTAAAAATAGAAAGAAATTATCTGGCCAACTAAAAATATATATATACAAAAAAATTAGCCGGGCATGGTGGCTCATGCCTGTAGTCCCAGCTACTCGGGAGGCTGAGGCAGTAGGATCGCTTAAGCCCAGGAGTCTGAGGTTGCTGTGAGCTAGGCTGACGCCACGGCACTCACTCTAGCCCGGGCAACAAAGTGAGACTCTGTCTCAAAAAAAAAAAAAAAAAAAAAAAAAAGAAATTCCCTTAAAATATCTCATGAACAGGATTCTTGAAAAAGAAAAGGACGTAAATGATCAAAAAATACCATGAGGACCGCTGTATTTAGTATCTTTTCAGGTGATGACCAGTTTCTATGAAAAGTAAGAAGTTAATGAACATAGAGAGTAAATAGAGTATCTTGGCAAAGTAGTATACTTAGTCTCAAAACCTTACAAACCCTGTTTAAAGCAGTACAGAGTGTGTGTGTGTGTGTGTGTGTGTGTGTGTGCACGCCTGTGTGCGTGAGTAAATGTGTTCAAAGGACACAAGTTCTTAGAGTAGCTGTGCACAGTGGAATTGTTAGTTTACAAAGAATGTGTGACTATTAGCCAGTAAACCTTCCTGGCCCTTGATTTTCTTGTACATATCATGGATATACTGCATGCCCCACACCTGTCTCAAAGGTTTCCTGGGAGGAGTGAATGTAATAATGAATGAACATTACTGGGAAAACCGAAGGACGTTTTCATTTATAAGTGGCTTTATACTTAATCAATCAACGACAGCTGAATCAGTGCATTACAAGTTAAAACAAACAATTTTTGATTTAGTCATTAAAATGGAAGGAAGGAAGCTTCCAAGAAAGAAAGGAAGAGAGGGAGAGATGGATGGAATGATGGGAAGGAGGGAAGCCTAGAGGGAAGGAACAAGGAAGAAGAGAAACCGGGCAACTGCTTGTCGTCCAGCCATGACCCAGCACATTTAGTCCCTTAGTTTACCTTTTGGAACCTGGCTTGGTGGAGCGGGATGTTAAAGGGGAAGGGTCATACGCTCCTTTCGTGAGCGCTGATTGCCGTGCGCAGCCCGGTGTGCCATAGTCCCTCATGGTGAACATGGGCCGAGGTGAAGGAAATGCGACAGCCGTGCCTGTCCTGCATTATTCTCCTGCTAGAACTGCTCTTCCCTGGCCAGAAATGTGACACGGACAGTGGGTGCAGCACAGGGGAAGGCAGGCGGCGGGGACAGAATTACTGCTGGTGTTTGCATTTTGACTTTCACAGTACAGACCACAGGGGTTCAGGTGAGCTTGGGAGAAAATGCCTCAAAACTCTCCTAGGGGCATGTGTGTTTGTGTGCACACACCACCTATTTCACAAACACACCTGTTATAAGGAGGAAAAATATGCACGTGAGTCCCTTTCTCTCTTAAATTTGTGATACCAGATTCTTTTTTCAAATGTATTCATTAATATACAGAAGCCAACATACTCGATCTCTAATGTCCCAACCTATTTGCACACTGAAGAGCACAGTTCATGTTCTGACGTTAGCTGCAGAGCCTCCAGCCTCTTAACTTGTGTGCATTCCAGTGTTATTTGTTGGTTGGGTGTGATGCGTGGGGCACAGGACTGAGTCCTGAGATCTGTAGGTCTCATCCGTTGTTAATTCTTTGCTTGGATGGGGCAAGGGCTTTCCTCATCTGTACACCAGGAGAAACACACACCTGTCTTGCCCACCTCAAGGGGGCTGGAGACTCAGACACACAATAGCAGCACTAGAGCTTTGAAAACCATGTAGCACCATATAACCTAAAGCATTTTGTAAGTCACCCATTCTTGGGGACTACATATCATCATTTCTGTTTCTTTTATCCGCTGCCACAGGTAAAATAAAATTAGCACTAAACAGACTCTCAATTCCTTCCCTCTGCTGGCTAATATGAAGCATTTCCTACTATATTTATTGTGTTAGATAAATTCATTCTGTTCTTTCAACTTTTTGAAAGTGAAAGTCTCTTACCTTTCCAATGTAGCACTTGTGTTATCCTGAAACTGGCATCTGTGCTGATGATGACTCAGTGTTGTGAATAGAACTGAAGGTTTGAACCCACCCTGCAACAAAATGAACTATGTGATCTTAGGTCATACAATTTTCTGGCTGTTGGTTAAGTTAGCATAAAATCAATGTGTAAAATTGATTTAAAAAATGTACAAATTATCTCTAATATCATTACATCTCTAAAATTATATGATGCTGGTAGTTTTAAACAATGTACCAGTTTTCTAAAATAGATTAACTTCGGCTTCAGAAAAAAATCTTCAACCATTCTCGACTTAAGATTTTAGAATTGTTTATGTTTTTCTAATTGGTCTAAACCAATAATAGGAGAAAAAAAAACTTTGCCATTAGAGTTTTCTGAAGAGTGTTGTTTCCTTTCTTTCTTTTTTGTTTTTGTACTTCTGGATATGGAACTAATATAAATTGCATGTATGATAATTAGCATCAAAGTCGAAATAGCTCATCTGTTCATATTGTTAGAATTTCTTTGGAAGATTAGAATGCACTCAACGTTTGTGACTTTAAGAAAGAGCCCGAGACCCCCCACTGACTTGCTAATGATGGGTGATGAGGGGCTTTGATTGGGGTAATGGACGACGTTTCTTATGTTTCTGCCATGAGCTACCTTACCCTGGGCAAACCACACAAAACACTTTGCACTTGGTTTGCACCTTAAGCTCCTTTGCAAGGATTCATTCTTAAGAAATCTTTGTGAAATAGGTCAGACTTTGTAGTCCCATCTCATGGAAAAATTAAATGCTTATATGATACACACTTTCAGTGGAAATCAGAACCAAAAATAAAACATAAAATGAATGATCTGTATCCAAACAGGTCAAGAACATCTAAGTTCACACAGAGAGCTAAACACATCCCCAGTGGTGACAACTAACTTAACTTTCATACCCAGCAAAGTACTGCTAGGAGAAACAAAGTGTTATACAAATGATCATTACAACAGGTTTTTAAGAATGTTTTCTTTATCTTATATCCACTTTTGCTTCTACAAATTAAATTAATTTGGGTTTAATAAAAGTAAAATCTCATAGTATACAAAATGTTTAATATGCGAGGATTATTATTCTTTTGATAAATCTATATCTACATAGTCTGCCACTGAAATCTCTTAGAACATCAGTAACTCTGTGGTTTTTTTTTTATGAAATAAGACCAAGTTTTCATATATCTACTTTATTCTTTCTTAAAAGCAACAACAAAATGCATTTACCTGTGTCACTGATTTTTAGGGTTATCTGGCAAACAGGATGATTTAGATGTCAGTTGATACTTCATTATCTTTAAATTTTCTCATTTTGCCTATTTGGCATATAACAATTGTGAATTTACCCTGAGTTAGTGAAGGAATAAGGGCACTTAATTTGTCAATAATTCAGATTTCAACGGATTTTCAAAAATATTGCAGATATGGTCTTAAATTTGCTGCTTTCAGAGAAGGAAAGAGAATAAGGTAAAGGAAAGATAAACATGGAAGATATTATAAACTATATTTTCATGCCTATAATATATGATGATTTATAGTTTAAATGCTGTGTATTAACCATCTAGCATAGTGTTCACGAAATGATAAAATGAGTGTAACAGAAAAAGATAAATTAATTTCATTTATGAGAAGAACTTATCCACTGCAGAGAAAGATACCTCAAAGTAACAACCTAGAAAGTTAAGTGTGTGAGGAAGGGAGTGTAGTATCTCCTGGAATTTCTGCTCTGGTCTGCCTGACAGGGAATACTCTAATATCCTGAAATCAACAGATAGCAAAGGCCCAGCAGATTCAGCACCTTCTTAGAGATCAAATTGTCTCACTGAAGTGACTCCAGAGGGCATTTAACATGTGGGCAAAGTCTTGAGGGGAAAGGAGGTATTCAGACAACAACTGATTTGACGAGAGATATGAAAGCAGCCTTATTCATCCGTTTTGTGGAATTAGCCCTCCAAGGGTGAGGCCCTCTGCTCACTTAGAAGCACCCTGGTCCTCACTTATACCAAGCCTCTCAGACCAGTGCTTCTGAGTTAAAAAAAAAAAAAAAAAAATAGAAGTTTTTGAACAACTAAAAAGTGTTGAGAAATAATGAATGAATGTTTAAAAATATAATGAAAGTGGTACATTCAGACAATGGAATATTTATTCGGCACACACACAAAAGATCTTTCAAGCCATGAAAAGACATGAAGAAAACTTAAATGCATATCACTAAGTGAAAGAAGCCGGTTTGAAAAGGTACGTACTATGTGATTCCACCTATACGACTTTCTCGAAAAGGCAAAGCTATGGACACAGTAAAGAGATCAGTGGTTGCCAGGGGTTGGATGGAGGGAGGGGTGAATGGGTGGAGCATGGAAGGTTTTTAGGGCAGTAAAACTACTCTCTATGTTACTGTAATGGGTACATGTCATTATACAGTTATCCAAACGATAGAATGTATACCACGACTGAACCCCAGTGTGAAATGTGGCATTCAGGTGATAAAGAAATGTCACGGTAGGTTCACAGGTTGTAGCCGATGCACTACTTTGGTGAGGGGTGTTGGCGGCGGGGAGGCTGTGCGTAGGGGCAGGAGGTGAACAGGAACTCTCTGCACTTTCTGCTTAATTTTGTTGTGAGCATAAAACTAACACAAATCAGTTTTATATATATTTTATTTCATAATTTTCATGTGTGTTTGTGAAATTCTCATATATGTATGAAAATTTCAAAATGTAGCCATCCAGGCTTTATTGCTATTTATATTATTTTATTTAAAATGTCAGCAGCTTTGCGGTTTAGCCCATCTTCAAAGCAGGAAGTTTTTAGGCCCCAATTAGCATGTTTAGCAGACTTTGCTCAGTGAGAAATTTCTGCTAAAATACAACATATTCTGTTAGTTTAATGTTCGAGAAAAAGCATTTACTATTTACAAAGACTGCTTTAATGGTTCAGAATCCACACATTTATTATATTTATTGAAAACTTACAATGTGCCTGGCTCCGTTTTAGCAGAAATGATCTTGAAATGACCTGAATAGAATAAAACCCTTGTATTCCTGGACCATTCATTCAGGCTGGGCTGTTAGATAAGGTGTAAGGTAGGCCACACACACTAAGCTAGATTCAGTAAATACTCTGGAGGAGAATAAAGAACAGGGAAGAAGAGAGGGAGCACTGTGGTCAGTTGGTATAAGTTTAAATGAGACAGTCATGGAAGGCTCCACTGAGGAAATTATATTTACGTGAAAAAAGGGAAGAGGATAGAGAGCATGCAATTGGATATGTATGTGGGTAAAGAACATTGCCAGCAGTAAATACAGCTGATGCACAATCTCTAAGGTAAGAGTTTGTAGAAGAGAAAGAAAACCAAAGCAGCTGAGCAGAGGGAGTAAGTCGGACATAGCCGGCCCCAAGGTCACAAAGGAAGCAGGTGACGGAGTGAGTTTAATGGCACCTGCTGTTGCTTGTAGCTTTTGCTGTGGGAGGAATTTTGCCTTTTACATAGGAGAAGATCAGAAACCGGTAGCGAGTTTGGAACAGGACTCAGTGACATGATCTGACTAATATTTTTAGAAACATTTCTCTGAGGAACATCTGCTTTTGGTGTAACCAACTAACTCATAGTAGAACAAAACTGTAACTAAAAATAGCAGAGAAGCTGGGTAAATTCAAATAAAAACAACCAAACACATAATCCCCACATATTTATAGTTTGCAAAGCAATTCTTTTCAATTTTTTTCATTTTCAACCTGTTTGTATTTTTAATTGTCTCTTGAAGACAGTATGTTTAGTAGGATGTTGATTTTTAACTAGTCCTCTGCGTTTTGATGCAGCCTCTGCAATTTGTTTGGAATGTTTAGTGTATTCATATTCAATATATCTACTGATCTGGTTGGAATTATGCCTATAATTTTTCTATTTATGTTTGCAATATTAATTTATAAGTTTTCAAAATCTACTTTAGGTTGATATTGTAAAGATGTCAGTTCTCCCTGTTTGATCTGTAGATTCAATACAATCAAACCAAAATATGTTATATCCAATGTAAAGTCTACTTTAAAAAAAAACTTAATATGGCTACTGAGTTGGCAAAGGGAGAGTGAGAATAGAAGATGGTATTCCAGTAATTCAGGTCAAAGTGAAGACCATCTGGACTAGGGTTGCATGATGGTGATGGTGGGACGCCTCCATCCAACACCCCCACCAGTGGCTGTGAGAGAAAGAGATGAGTCAGGATGGACTAGGGTGTTTGGCCTGAACAATTTGTGGGAGGGAGTTGCCTTGTATCAAGGTGGTGAAGGCCATAGGAGAAGTGGGTTTGAGTGGAAGATGAGACGGTTGTGTTTTAGGTCATTTGAGACACCTATGCTAAACATTCAAGTGCAGATGCTGTATACACAGCTGCATCTGCAAACCTGGAGTTCTGGAGTTCCGGAGTGTGTTGAATGATGTTGATTGGTCAAATACAATGTGGATTGGGGTCTGGCCATGGACTTCAGAATGCAGCTGTTGCAGATGATGTTCACAAGAGCATTTTTTCTGTAGTGGTAGAGGTGAAAGCCAGATGAGTATGAGGGTAACTGAGAATGGAGCACAGGAATGGAAGATGTGCACCTGCAGGCTCTACTGAGGGGCTTTTCTGCAAAGGCAGCAGACAAATGTAGACATGCAGGGTCAACACATAGCTTTTTATCCATTTTTTAAGATAGGAGAAATCACAGAAGACCATCTTTAGTCCTTACAAACACAGTCATGAATACACGTGTGTATACTAATCCATCCATCCACCTAAACCTATTTTCTGTATCATCTTCCTCTGTGTGTGCCTGTGTTTGGGTACATATGCCTATCCTCTGGGGACATACTAAAACCCGTACCCCGATACCCTAAGGTTCATTCCAGTATCTCCTCTATTCTTGTAAATTTATTCTCCCACTGTAAAAAAATCCAGTTCTTAGCATCTAAAATATGTTTAATTGTTACATTTTAATATGAACATGAAGTTTCAGAATTGTTTACCCATATCCCTGGGAGAAACAAATTTTTGACTAGATTACATAATTAAAGTACAACTGTTTTGTCTTTAGCTTTACATTATCCAGTCATCATCTTCCATAGTTGTCCACCTCTTTTAATGAAGTCATGTTATTCATTGAGAGAGTTTGATGCATTTTTTATGCTAATCTTTTATTATTGGCTCACCTTGCATGCTAGTTGCTTTTAATTCTTTATTCAATTTTGGGTGTATATAGGATATGTGGAACATTTCCATGGTTTTAAGAGTCAGAGCTATAACAAAAGATATACTTGTGGCCACATCCCTCAGATCTCAATCCTACTCTTCCATTGCTACTCACTTCTCTCCAGCCTTAGCCCTCCCACAAGCTGCAGGTAACCAATCGCTATACTTTCTAATTTATGCTTCCTGCATTTCTTTTGCATACATGAGCAGATACTTGTGTGTTTTTATATCTACTTTTTAAATAAAGGATAGCATACTGTAAATACCCTTTTGTGCTTTTCTTATTTTATTTAGCAGTATGCCCTGGTAAAAGTACTTCCGATGAGTTTATAAAGTTTTTTTTTTTTTATTTTAATCAGCTGAATAGTGCTCCATTGTGTAGAGGTACTATAGTTTAGCTTATTCATTGGTGGATTAGTAGATATTCAAACACCCTCCCATATAAATATAGAAATTGAGGTTGTTTTCAATATTTTGTAATTACAAACAATGCTGCAAAGAATAACCAAGGACATTTGTATTTCTGTATTATCGGTGTTGTACCTTTAGGGTAGATGCTTAGAAGTAGGATTGCTGAGTCAAAAAGTTAAGTGCATATATAGTATTTTTGTTTTTGGGGTTCCTTTAAGTATTGTCAGGTTTCCCTCTCTATGGATTGAAATAATTTGCATTCTCATCAATAATGTTTGAGAGTGCCTGTTTCCTGACAGACTCACAAGCAGAATGTGTTGTCATTTAATTTTTAAAAATTTGTACCAATCTGATAGGTGAGAAATGCTATCTCAGTGTTGTTTTAATTTGCTTCTCTCTAAAAATGAGTGAGTTTGAACCTTCATTTATATTTTCAAAGGACATTTTTATCTATTTTTGTGACTTATCTGTTCATTAGAGTTTTCCATTTTTCTATTGGGTCTTTGTCTCACAGTATTTAAGAGTTCCTCCTATATCAGAGGTATTAGCCCTTTGCCTGTGGTATATATGGAGAATATTTCCTTTCAGAATGAGAGTTGATTTTGATTTTGCTTATGGTGTTTTGTCATCCTTTTAGTTTATTTTATATTGTGGTAAAAATACATAACAGGAGCTCTGCCCTCAATGTATTTTTAAGTGTACAATACACTATTGTTCAATGTTGGACAGCAGATCTCTAGAACTTACTCATTTTGCTTGACTGAAACTTTATGCTCCTTGATTAGAAACTCCTCATTTTCCCTCCCTCCAGCCCCTGGCAACCACTGTTTCACTCTTTGATTTTATGAATTTGACTATTCTTGATGCCTCATATAGGTGGGATAATGCAGTATTTGTCTTTCGGACTTATGTAAGTGATGGGCTTATTTCACTTAGCATAATTCCTCAGTGTTCTTTCATGTTGTACTTTGCAGAATTTCTTTCTTAAGGCTGAATGTTATTCCATTCAGCGTCCTCAAAAATTAAAAATAGAGCTATCATATCATATAGCTGCCCCACTTTTGGTATTTATTCAAAAGAATTTAAACCAGGATCCTGAAGAAATGTCAGCACGCCCCTGTCCATCACAGCACTATTCAAAATAGTCAAGACATGGAAACAACCTAAACGTACGTCAACAGATAAATGCTGTATATACACAGAAGGGAATACTCATACTGTAGTTTTTAAAAGGAAATTTTTATGTAGCTCAATTTATCAATATTTTCTTTTTCCTGCTGTAGATTTTCATTTATTGTTAGAAAGCCATTTCCTACACCAATGTTAATGATGAATTGATTCATGTTATTTTCCAGTGCTTGTATAGCTACAATTTTTACATGTATATCCCTAATCTACTTGGGGTTTATTCTTGTTTATGACCTGGGATATTGTCTGATATTATATTTTTGCAAATGACTACCACGTTGTCCCAACACCATACATAACAGAGCCCATCTTTTTTGTGTTTTTTTTTTTTTTTTTTTGAGATGGAGTCTGTGACTACAGTGGTGTCATCATAGCTCACAGCAACCTCAAATTCCTGGGCCTCACGTGATCCTCCTGCCTCAGCCTCTTGAATAGCTGGGACTGCAGGTGTGTGCCACCATACCTGGCTAATTTTTCTATTTTTTGTAGAGATGGAGTCTCACTCTTGCTCGGGCTGGTCTCAAACTAAAGAGTGCATCTTTACCTCTGTGATTTGAGATGTTGCTTTGGTCATATTCTATGCTTCCACAGATAGTAGGATCTAATTCTGGACTTTCTCTTCAATTCAACTTGTATGTTTGTCTATTCATGCAGCAGTTCTAATCTTATAATAATGGAGACTTTATATTAATAATATGTTTGACTGTCTGGCAAGACTGGTTACCAACTGTAGTTTTCATTTTCAGTGCTTACCTGGCTATCCTTTCACGTTTGTTTTTCCATATGAACTTTTATATCAAATTATCTAACTCCACAAAGTAGCTTATAGATACTTTTACTGGGATTGCATTGATATTAATTTAACGTACAGAAAAATGACATATTTATAATGTTGAGTCTCCTCTCCTAGAATAGAAGCATTTCTTCAAACAAAAATAATGACATCAAAGACCAATAATAGTTTGCAGTCCCACTACCAGTGTATGAGTGTTCCTATCTTTCTGCATCCACACCAACATTTATTGTTTTGGGACTTTTTGATAAAGGCCATTCTCACTGGAGATTAGTGATATATCATTGTGGTTTTGATTTGCATTTCCCTGATGATTAGAGATGTTGAGCATTTTTTCATATGTTTATTGGCCATTTGTCTTCTTTTGAGAAGCTTCTGTTCATGTCTTTTGCCCACTGTTTAACAGGGTTGTTTGTTTTTTTTCTTTCTGATTTGCTTGAGCTCTTTGTAAATTCTGGATATTAGCCCTTTATTGGATATGTAGCTTGCAAATGTTTTCTCCCATTCTGTAGCTTGTCTATTTGCTGATCATCTTAACAGATGAAGAAAAAGCATTCAACAAAATCCATGCACTACTCTGACCCTGACTCCAACTTGATATTCCTCAAATTTCTCTTTCCTTTTGATTCCCCCCTTTGCTTTCCAACTTGCTAGGACACAAACTCTAAAGAAGACCTATTTTTCTTAAAGTCACATCTCAACTCTAATGAATACACAATCAGTCTGTGGAAGGAAAACTTACTATTGGCAAAGGTTTTTTGTTTGTTTTTGTTTTTCCTCCAGTTTTCTTTAGGATTCTGTGAGACTCAAGCCATGTGTTCCTTTTTGCCATATTACTCACTACTTCACTAGGTTTTCCTATCTTGAGCCCTGATCTGCTAACTGTAATTCAGCTCTTCCGCATTAACAAACACCGTATTATTTGCTCACTGTTACAGTGTGGGAGCTGTCTTGATAATATTTCTAGTAGAATAAAACTTCTCTAAACTAGAAACACGAGAACCAATCACTTCCAAGGCCCACCCCTCTCTTCTAGTAGCTGCTTCTCTCTGGTGCCACCATATGACATTTTATGAAACATGGCTTAACTGTGGAGTGTTGAGTAATTTTTCTGCATGGATCCTCCTGCTGGCTGGAATAAGCTTCTGTTAATTCCAATTATAGAATCCTGGTGAAATTTCCTCCATGCTAAAAATTTCAAGGAAAGATTACAAAGATTTTACTCAGTCTATATCTTACCTGAGCCTCTGTCTCCTTATCTGTTGTTTGAGAAGAAAGTATCTTTTCTGTCTGGCCCTCAAGGTGATTTGAAGGTCAAATTAAATAATGAAGTAACAGTACTTCTAAAGTGAGTTGCGTACAAATGTAATGTATTATTATAGTCCAGTGGTTGCTAATGTATTATTATAGTCCAGTGGTTGCTTTTGTGTTCAAAATGTGTAATTTATTTACAAGCTATAATCTTATGTCCAGTTCTAGTTTCCTACTTAAAAACTAGGAGATTAGACCTTACCAAAGTTATAGTAATTACATTCACAAGTGAAAATCCTTTTCCCTGATATTCAATTTCTCCCACTGAGCCCAATTGCCCATCACTCATACTAAACCTCTTTTGGATTTTAGAATCATTTTTAAAAGCCATAAAAAGCTCTCATACAAATCACGTAAAACTGTTGTTCTGACAACATAAATGTCCCATGCATCAAAAACCACATTAAAATTATCCAAGCGGCTATGAAAATGCATCCAACACAGGAGGCTTTATTTGTTTGATAAGGACCCCCACAGCCGTCAAAAGCATGGTGCCAACCAAGAGGTGAGCAAGTTCCAGCATACCAGCACTAATGAATGAGGTTGGAGAGTTCTCGTCATGGTGAGAAGCAAGAAGCCAGGGTCCAGACCATGATGGAGATAGTATTTGTACGTTCATTAACCTGTATCTATAACATTGCATATAGATTTTAATTTTAAGAAAGCAGTAACATTTTGGGTTGTACTTTTATTACTTCAAGATAGTTGTCTGTATTCTTGATTATGAGCTCAAAGCAATTTAATTTTGACCTGATCTAATATTTGTAGATTTTTTTCCCCAACTAAAGCTACTGTGACAAAAATGGGCATTATATAAATTTCTTATTTTGGTAGGCAGACCTAATGGTACCCATGCTTGGCTTTATTGCATACATACATGATACTTATTCACATATATGGCTAAATGAGCAAGTACTTTAACACTCCACAAAACCCAAATAAAGAAAGATGTAGCATCAACATCACACCGTTATTTTTACCTTTAGGTCACGTTTTTGTGAAAACGTGTATCAGTTGAAAATTAGAGACAGTCAATTACAGTTTTATGAAAAATAGGGTAGCATATTTGTTCTTAAATAATTCAAGGAATTTAAAACATTTTTATGTTGTTACATATTTGCATTGATCAACAATATGTACAAACATATCAGCAGTGGAAAATATTGGAAATATTTCTGTACAAACATAGTGCCAATTTGCTGTTTATAATTCTATACACTCCCATCGAACACTCTACCTCCCCTAGCAGAACATTTGCCACACTATGCTCAAATTGTTCAATCATCGTAAGCCCCACAGCACCTTGCACAAAGTATAAGGAAAAATAATTAACACGTGAAGACCTTAGAATATTAGATATGAATTAAATACTTAATGATTTATTAAACTTATTAACAATTCCCCCCCAATGTGAGTCTTTTCTGTCAGTTTCCCAAGTCTCTCTAGACTATTGATTGTTACTAGAAAGTTGTTGCTAGTGTATCTTCAAAGTTCTTTCTCACAAAAGAGTGTAGCTGGCCTGGCCATTGCAGTGTGGTAATTGAATTGTATACAAAATGTTTCAGGGAAGTTACGGCTACACGTGTTTTGTTTCTATTTCCTTTCCTCAATATATCATTGTTATTTTGTTATCAAGTGCCTAAATACCTGTTCAATTAGTTTGATTGCACTTACACTCTCCTTTTAAAAATGTACCTATGAGTCTTAATATAAGATATATAGCTTACAGATTTTAAATATTCAACAAGGAGTTTAAAGGGTTAAAGCAAATTACTCTATTAGAGAACAGAAATAAATATTGTAAAATATTGCTATATTTTCTCATATATTATTAAATTAGTTCATCTACTAGTTATTACTAATTGGCTCTATCCTATTTTGTTTAAATAATAGCATTTATGTAAAAAATATAGGATAACACAAAATTTCAAATAAAATATTATTTTTATATTTTTATATTAATGATGTATCTATAATCATTGTATATAATTATGATTTTGCTCATATATTGTTAGCATATGATTTAATTATGCTAGTATGCCTTTATTTATTTTTTCTTATGCATCAAGTCTTTTGAGAGTTGAATTGATGTGCTTTTCCTCTGAGGAGATTTCCTCTGCTGAGTGCTTGGAGAGACTCCTATCAAAAGGCAAATTCAGCATCGGTTGTGTGTCTGGTATTTTTGCGTCCTCTCATTAGAATGAAAGCATTCACCAAACCCACCCAAGAATCAAATTATGTTTATAGGTTCTCAATGGATATTTTTTATTTCTCTCTGCCCAGATTCAAGGTCAAGATAGGCACACAGGTATCATACTTCATTTTTCTTGATTTTTTTCCTTGAGGGTGGGCTCTTTTCTGGTTTCAGGCTTTACTGAAAGATCTGGCATACAATCCTTCACCGTACAGAAACCCCAGGCCATGCCTTCTCTCTTTCTGGACAGCATTCCCTGACCTCAGGATTTCCCAACACTTTTGTATTCTTGTTCCTGCTTTATTGTTAGACTCTGAGGGCTTGCCATTTAATTCTTTCTTTATTAGTCATGCATTTAAAATATGTTCATCTTGTGTCTATCATATTTCGATATAATACAGTCATCCTGTTGTCTGGAATTGAACCAGCGCTAGTACTTAAGTGATATTAAAATATTACCAAAGGACGGAGTTTAGAAATGTGTTGTCGTAAATAGTAAGTGCTGAATTGAAATGAATTAAAGTAAGGAGTCTTAGGAAGAGGAAAAATATTGTGCTGTGTCAAAGAAGCCTGCATTATCTCTGAATAATCTGAGAACATCAGGCGGACACCAGGTGATTAGGCAGACAGGTTGAAGTCAGGTAATAACTTAACGCCTGCCATTGCTTCTGTGCTTAACTGCTCTGCAATGCTAATGATTGTGGTCCTTTCTCATCCCACGTTGAGCATGGAGGAAAAATTTAATTTGAGTCTGTACATGCTTGGATTGTCTTTGACGTACCTACATTTCCCTGGGTGTCTCTAGTCTTCCTCTCCCTCTACTTCTCTACCTGTCTGGGCCAAGAGAGCTGCAGTGCTCCATCCCTGCTCAGGTACCTGGGCACCTTCCCTTTTTCCTTGCTGGGCTAGTGCTTATTTTAAAACTGCTTGCCCATCTTTGATATTTTCAAATGCTATGTAAAGGAAAACACTTGTAATCCAGAAAATCATTTGAGATTAACCAACTCTGGCTTCAGATTTATCTTTAATGAGACTGACAGGTAAGCTTAGAATTTTTTTGTTGTTGTTGTAATATACATCTGAATCAAAGCATGTCATTGATTCACTTAGTGGGAAACCAAGTGGCTGTTGATTTAAAATAAAAACTTAAAAATTGAGTGTAATGTCTATCATACCATTTTAATTTTTCAGGGGATAATTGACTAGCAAATGCTAAAGCCATAAAAATATCCCCACACATCCATAACTTCTGATATTTTTCTCTCATATCACACAATTTGTTTCATTTTATATATTATGTCCCTGTAAAAAAAATCACAGATGATCACAAATTCTTTCTTTCTAAATCACACACACACACACACACATACAGACACACACACACACACACACACACACACGTGCGCATGCAAAACAATTAAAGTGGATGTTTAAAAACAAACCTCTCAGAATAAGAATTTTTCCTTTATTTATATTTTTTAACTGTGGGAAGCCGGATATAAATTGTAATCACTACATGTTAGGTCAATCTCATGTAGATAAGAACTCTACTTTTTATAATCTGTTTTTAAATATTCCCAAAGTATATCTATAATTAATTGTTAACACCTGTGGAATCCATCTGGCAAGCTCCCTGGATGATGAGTTGCAGGCAGCTTATCTGTCCCCTCATTCTGATGCAGAATCAGGAGCTGATTGTTTCCACTGAATATGCAACATCACGAATACCTATATGTCAACATCAAATGCCAGGTGTTTCTCTAATATAAAATTTTTGTTAGTGTCCAGGTTAGGCATCATCCAAATGGACTCCAGGCAAAGCAATATGCATTTAAGAATACCTCTCTGCTAAGAAAATTTTACATTGATTTTACTTAGTTTATTTTTCTTAGGTATGAATAAAAATAAAGAATATATACCTTTTGGGAAGGAGACATGTTTAAATATGGCATCTTCCTAACTATAGGTCTGAATTATCTTTAGATGATAACATTGACGCTAATACATTGGATTCAGAGAGACAGAAGGATGTGTGATTTGTTTGTTGAGAAAGGAATTGTACAATTCAGGAGATGACACCTGAATTCCCCTGATGAATCAAAGCTAATTATGCATTTACTAGTTAAAGAGTGACTGGTTATCTTGTTCATTTCAATAATGTGCCTGAAAAATAACAGATATTTTAGATATTCCTGGAACCTAAATCCATGATAATGTTTAGCATGCAGTAGTTTAGATTGATGGGGATTGTTGGAAACTTGAAAGAATTTCTGTATTAATTTAGATTATTTTATTAATCATAATGCCTTTTGCACTTATTTCTGAAATGTTAAAGGTACTAGACAACATATAAAGAACAAAGGTCCATGAGTGAGAAAACATATGTAAATTTGATTTTTATTTTAAATATTGTTTTGTTTACTTACTTTTTAAATTAATAATAATTTCATATGGTTCAAAATTTCTAAGAGTAAAAAGTCTTTATCCCGATATTAATTCCTATCCACCAAATTCCTTTCCTGAGGGCTACGGACATTACCACATTTTGGTGTATTCTTTGACAGAACAGACATCTTATGCATGTACTAACAAATTCATATTTAGATATATATTATATTAATATATATGAACTCATGTAAATTTATATATAGTATATACTTGTATATAATATGCTTATTCCATAAATTAAAAATACATACACATAGTTTTACTCTATTTACAAAAATCATAACATACCGTAACACTCCTCTGGGTTCTGCTGTTTTCAGTGAATAGTTTTGGAGGTTATTTCATGTCAGTACAGAAAACCTACCTCATTCTCTCCCACAGGAGCATAGTATCTCTTGGGACAGTTGTCCACTGTTGATGCAGGTTTTGCTTTCTAATCTTCTGCTATTGGAAATAATGCTCCAAAAATAACCATACACACATATATTCTCAACACATTTTCAATGATTGCTGTACACTGTTTTACTCTTGGTGGTTTTTGCTTTGCTCATCTATAAAATCAAGGTGGTAATACCTACTTCGCATGTTGTTTATGAACCTAAAATATAATATGAAACATCTAGAAAATTTTATGGTTGGAAAATAATAAATTGTACTTATCATAACTAATATGTATTGTGGAGGATATTTTCACAAATTCATTTTTATTTTTTAAAAATTTTAGAATATTATGAAGGCACAGATGTTTCGGTTACATAGATTGCTTTTGTACTGCTTGAGTCAAAGTCATAAATACCAGGTAGCTTACATTATACCTGTTAGGTATGATTTCACCCATCCCACCAAAACAAACCCAGGAATTTGTCAGAAGAATTGAATTTAAGCAGAATCTGAGACTTTTTAAGAGCTTGAGTCTATTCTGGACCCATAAGTGTTTCTGAGTTCTACCAAAGTATACTACAGGCTAGAAACATTATCCAGGGAAATGTTTAATTTGTGATCTTTGCATAAGAAAATCCATTCTTATGTTTCTTATATGGTGTCATTAACTCTCAAGTTAACTTGATTGTTGGCTTTTTTCCCCATATTTGAGTCAAATAAAGATTTCTCTAATTCACATATGATTCTGAGTATTTTAGTGTTTTTAAAGTTTGTCCTTACTTTTCTGAGAATTGAAGTTAGTTAAAATAGGAAATAACAAATAGAATTTTTTAAAATGGAAATACCTTATAGAAATTGGTTATCATCATCTTCATAGGATTATAGATAAGATCTACTGAATCTCCACTATCCTTTTTTTCAATTTTATGTGATTGAGATGATATAAAGCTGGTTTCATGTAAAGAGATAACTTGCAGAGAAAAATTAATTTGGAAAGGTTACTAATTCGAATCTATATTTTTCAGGCCCTCCTTAATGCTGATAACCAGCTAGTGTAATAAATACAAATCAAAAAAAAGAAAAAAAAAAAAGAAAAAATCTAATTTTCCCAGTGCAAGTAAGGGAAAAAGATTATTCCTCCCCTATCTTGTCTTTCAGCATTTCCTTTAGAAAACTTGCAGTTGTAAATTTTTTCTCTGCCCATTTGAGTTGTAAATTTTTATAAAAGTGTCTTGCCAGTTCTACACCCTAAGAATGTCTTTCTCAAGGACCTGGGAGACATCTCTTTAAGTGTGATCATCAAGGCGTACGGAGTCCTTCTCTCCCAGTTTTCGCAGGAGGGTAGGAGACCAACTCCTCTGGGTGCCTAGCCCCAAGTTACAAAACTACTTCCTGCTATAAAGATATAAGAAGTTTATTTTTTCTTTGGATAAGGCCAATTAGCTACCACAGACAGCTAATTACTTCAGTTACCTGCGGAATCTAGGATGAACTCTGTGTGACAAAGGGTGCTATTAAATCCTCTTACTTGAGAACTCGTTATTGTTTATCTTGAGAACATGTATGTGATGTAATGGGGTTGTATCGCCTTAGCCATACAAGAGGGTGAAATTTCTTTCTGTCTTTGCTATCTCTTATTGAACTGTTATCCATGTGATACACATCATATTCTGGTTTAAAGCTTATTCAATAATATAGTCTTTTTTTTTCTTTAGTATCTTTGTGGAGAGATTTTCTTGGGTTGAAGGAGATTTTGTTTTTAACTATATTTCCCCCAACATTAGTATTAGAATTATTAAGAATTAGTAAAAGGATTTTTCCATTACCAGTTTTTAATGTAAAAGTGAATTCTTCAACTTCATGTCTTTCTCTTTATTTTGTTAATGGAAGAAAGCCAAAATAATCCTAAAAGTCACTGGGAGACAGTATATAATCATTCCTTTTATTGTGAGTTAAAATTAAAATTAATAAAATGGTTTCATAGTGTTTGATATTCCCTTGACAATCAATGAACAAAAGCAGTTTTAGAAGTTCTATTTTATGTGTAAAAATTACATAATTTTCCTCATGATAATTAGAAGCATTAGACATGCAAGGTTAATATATATGCACATTTTAAAGCCTTTATTGGTAAATATCCCCCAATCACCCTTCAACAATTTGTACCAATTAAAAAGTTAATACTTATGTATAAGAGTTTCTATTGCCCTACACATTCCACAAAGCTACATATTAATTTTTAAAAATAAATTATTGTATTTATGTATTTTATTACCTGCATAATTAACTTTATCTTTATTTGAATTGGGATATTTGTACTTCTGATGCATTGTTCTCCTATATATTGATGATTTTGATTTGTTAATATTTTGTTTAGAGATTTTGCATCTATGTTAATGGGAGAGATTGGCCTATACTTTTTTTCTTTAATCCTTGTGAAGTTCTGATATCAAGGTCATGCTGTCCTCAGATAATAAGTCCTCTTTTATGATTTCTGGAAGCATGATCATAAAAGTGGTATTATTTCTTCCTTATATGCTGAGAAGCAGTCATATGCCACCTAAACTCCACCAGTAACAGTTTACTATAGTCATTTTATGATGTGTCTGTCTATGTAGCTAATACACCCTCTCGCTACCCAATCATCTTCTTTTTAAGCATTTCTGGTAAATTACACATATCAGTAAACTCAGCTCTCAGTTTTTTAGCATGCATTTCATTAATGAGTTCTGTCTTTTTCTATATAAAGTATGCATAGAAACAAATACACACATCTTAAGTATACGTTGGGCAAGTATTCACAAACACATACAGCTGTATAATCCAAACCTCCATTAAGATATACAGCGTAACCATCCATCACTTCAGAAAGGTTTCTCATGTCTCTTCTGGGTAAACATTCACCCTAACTCTCCAAAGGCAGTTGCTTTTCTAATAATTTTTCTGCCATGAATTAGTTGTGCTGTTCTAGAGGATCACATAAATAAAATCACACAGAGGGCAGTCTTTTCTGTAAGGATCCTTAAGGTCAGCATCATATTTTTAATATTCATCCTTGATGTTGCATGTGTCAGCTGTTCGTGATGGTTTTGTGACTGTCGTTCTGAGTTGTTTTCATTGCCTGAGTACCTGAGTATATCAGTTTATTTACGCATTCTCATATTGATGGGCATCTGCATTGTTTCCAGGTTTTCTTTTCTATTATGAATAAATATACTATGAATATTGCTGTCTGTATGTATGAGGTGAGGCCCCTTCTTATCACATCTTAATACAAAGATTTAAATTTAAAAATGAAAATTTACTGTAAGTGAATACAGGCAAATTCTTTTATGGTGTCAAAATGGCAAAGGCTTTTTTGAAGTATCAAAAACCTAGATGGTGTTAAAAATCTATAATTTCACAATATACAAAAAAGATTAAGAAGCCAGGATTAACAGAAACATTATATACACCATATTATCTACAAGAGGTATCTTATCCTTAATATATGTTAATATTTTTTGGATATAAAGAAGTAAAATTGCAAAATATAGAAAAATGGGCAATGGACATGACAAATATTTCACAGAGAAAGGGTTTCTTAATTATATGAAAATTTGCTCATATTCATTATGACAGAAATTCCAATGAAAACTATATACAGTGAATTCCTATTTTCTAGCTATTAAAGTAATAAAATTTCAAAATTTGATTATACACACTGTTATCAAAGGTCCACAGTTTGGTAGGAGTGCAAAATGGTACATCTCATATGTGAACAGATTCATCAATATTAATGAAAATAAAGAAGGCATTTAGCCTTTGGCACAATGATGCCTCTTGTAGGAATTTATTCTACATATACACCTTTACAAATTCAAAAGTGACAAATGAACCAGCTTGGTTCTTAACAGCATTTCTGTTAAAGGACTGACACAGTCCTTTGCATTATGATATATTTGTAATGCACACAAAGAAATATAATTCATAAAACATCATACAATATAGATTTTATATCACTTGTTAATATTTCATTTTGGTTTCTATAATTTCACTGATTTGGTGCCAGCCTTATCTATTGAGAACTCAGAGAGCTGTGTTTAAGGATAGAAATGCAATAGATTTTTTAAATAATTCAACAGCCTTGCTAAAGTATGTTATTAGTCTAATAATCTGTGGAATATTTTGAAATTTCTATATAGTAATATGCAAAGGCTGTTTTCTTTCCTCCTTACCAATTTTCATAACTGTTATCAGAATAGGCTTCTGTGAAGGGGTTAAGTGTATGTGTCAGCTTGGCATGGTACCTAGTTGTTTGGCCAAACACTAGTCTAGATGCTCCTGTGAAGGTATTTTTAGATGTGATTAACATTTACAATCAGTTGATTTTAAATAAAGCAGATTCCCCTTCATAATGTGGTTGGCCTTTAGTTGAGGGCCTTAGTGAAGATGGAGGTTTCCCAAAAAAAGAAGGAATTGTACCTCCAGACTGCAAGATAGAAATCCTGCCAGGGTTTCCAGGCTTCGGACTCAAGATCACATCAACTCTTATCCAAATTTCCAGTCTGCTGGTTGGTCCTAGAGATTTCAGATTGCTTAGTCCCACATCCACATGAGCTAATAAATCAGTTTCTGTGCATGGGTGTGTGTGTGTATGTATACAGAGTAATAGTAATAGAGGCTAATACAGATTAATGCCACTTTCTTGACTTGTTCCTGATTTTAAAGAAATATTTGAAACCTTCTATCATTAAGAATTAATTTTGTGTTTAAATTGTTTTAGATTTTGGAGCATTCAAGCCTTCCCTTCCTTAGGTCATATTTCCTTTCAGTATCACTTTTTGGAGGATTAAATGTGTGTGTTTCAGTTTGAAAAAGGCACCAAGATTCTTAGTGTTGTAACTTTCTTTGTAGGATCCAGCAAGATATTGATAAATCTCAATATATTATTTTTGTACTCCTATATTCCTCTGGTTGTTCCTATTTTGTTTCTTATAATTTTGTATAATGTTAAGGGTTTTGCCTAGTATAGAACAAAATGATTTCTAGCCAACACTGGGTGTGGTGGAATTCACCTGGGTGAAGAAGACATTGCCATAATTGCCCTTCAAGCTAAACACATAATAAAAATCACTTGATTTGAAAAGGCCCTGGTTGCTGATATTACTGAAACTATTACTGGCATAAGTGTATTATTAATATGTCCTTCTGGCCTTTGTATTTTTTAAATATGAGAACATGATAGAAATATCATTTAATGGCTTGTTATTTAATGTGTCTATCAAAATATAAATTTAGCATGGTGTTTATGTGTGTTGCATATAGTATACTCCCTTTATATAGAGACCCATCTAATATATTTAAAATATTACTCAACTGTATTTACATATTTTAATGATTTTTTCTCCCTCATCATGCTAAATGACACATAAAAAGTTTTAAAAGTATTTTTAGTTAATTTTGACATTCCTCACTTATAATGCAGTTGACTTATTCTTTAATTACTCTTATTCTAAATAGTTTGACCTTGTGTTATCTTCTGTACTTTGTATTCTGTTGAAATTACCTGAATGTCTAATTTCTTATCTTGAAGAAAATGTCTTAAGAACAATTTTTTTTAAAAGAACTAGTGAAAAAAATTTTTTTTAAGTTTGAAGTTGTTTTTGCAAATATATTTATAATTCACATGCCTAGCAAACCCTTTTGAATGGTCTAATTTTTAATTTGATATTGTACATAATCATTATTCTCCTTGTAATCTTCATATCACCATCATCACCTCTTATCTTTAATGAGTATTTGCATCTTAAGGACTGTGTCCATTCCTTTATTACATGTTCACTTTTAATCTTTAATTCTGTAAATTAGGCACTGCTATTCTTTCAATTCTCAGAGGAAGAAACTGAAGCTCAGAAACTGGGCAATTTGTCCTTCAGAGGTTTTGATAAGTGGTGAGAGAGATCTGACTCCAGAGTAGTTTCATAGACCACACTCTGAGCCACTGCGTTATACGGCATGATATACACACACACACACACACACACACACACACACACACACACACACACACACACACACTCTATTCATTGCCCCACCAACATCCTTAGTAAAATTTTTTCTTGGCTGAACAAATTCTAGAAGCATCAGCATGTTTGTTTGTTTTGCTACAAACCATCCTCATTTGAACCTTGCTCTTTTCTTTCCCAGAAAAAAAAATTGTTTATTTGAAAAACTGTCAGTGATATATAGTATTTTTAAGAGCAAGGTAGACCAAAACAATGAATAAACTGAAATTTGAGGGAGGAAATGTTGAGTACCAAATAAGTTTAGTTTCCAGAGAGAAGCCAAGACTGGAAGAAATGTGCGAGAGTAGCTCGGGAGCGAGGCCAGTCACCCGGTCAGCGAAGGAGGAGTTTGCTGCAAGTCAGTAGTCTCCTGGGACCATGATCAGATACCCAGGATAAACTTGTTCCTTGTTAGGAATGCCCATGGTATTCCTTCATAGCCTTAAAAAAAAATTAGTTCCAGCCATCTTATCAGTATGTTATTTGACTATAATTTATTACTTCATCTGCATCAAATAATTCATGATTAAAATTCATAGCAATGTTTACTTGTAGAGTACAGAAAGCAAAGAATGGGGAAAGGGAAATAAAAATAAAACCATAGAAGCAGGTTTTGTGAACTTATTTCTAAAATACTCATAGCAGAACTATAAGAAAAGATTAGTTAGGAAGTTGTACTAATTTGTTAGGTTGAGGCTGTAATGAGGTTGATTTATCAGGATCTCATCACATTCGATCTGCTTATAGATACCTTGCTCCATTAACTCTCCTAATGCTATATTTTCTAGTTCTCATTTTTACTGATTCCTTTGTACTGGCATTTGAATAATGTCAATACTTTTCCATCCTAAAATTAACAACAACCAGAAATTTTAACCCTGCAATTACTTCTAACTTGTACTTTAGCTCTGCAAACCCATTCATAGCAAATCTTTTGAGAAAGTTATTTTCATTCATTTCACTTTATTATTATTTTTTTTACTTCCCATTCATGTCTGTGCCCATTATAACTCAAATTCCCCGAACACAGTGCTGATGGATTTTTGTCATCATCCACAGTGATGCCAAATGCCATGAGAAATGTTTCAGCAATTATATTTCTTGACCTTGGATTATATTTCTATCCCATATTTGTTCTTGTTAACCATTCTTTTCTTTTTAAAATATCCTCTGGTGTTGCTTTTCATGACATCAGGCTCTCCTGGTTGTCATTCATTCTCTCACTCTGCTCCTTAATTTTTTTTTTTTTTCTTTTTTGAGACAGAGTCTCACTCTGTTGCCCTGGCTAGAGTGGCATGGCATTAGCTTAGCTTACAGCAACCTCAAACTCCGGGGCTCAAGCTATCCTCCTGCCTCAGCCTCCCAAGTAGCTGGGACTACAGGCATGTGCCACCATGCCTGGCTAATTTTTCTATATATATTTTTAGCTGTCCATATAATTTCTTTCTATTTTTAGCAGAGACGAGGTCTCGCTCTTGCTCAGGCAGGTCTTCTTAAATTGATTTACATATTTCTCTCCTAGATTACAGTGACACTCTGTGTTGACTACAGTAATAATCCCCTTTACTAACCCTTTTAAACATGGCCAGAACATTCTAAGTGTAAATATGACCATACATTTCTTAAATATAAAATACATCACTGAAAAGTTTGAATAAAAAAATATTAGGAGAGCTTTCTTGCTTGAGTGATTACATTGATTATCTTTAATTTATTTTGAAACATTAAAAGCTTACAAAATGATTCTTACTTCCTTGGGTTTCAGTTCTCTCATATGCAATGTGAGGAATTTAGGTTACATTAGTGGTTTTGAAGTCTGGATTCTCAAATTAAAGGAATTGGGGAATGGAATTTAATTTCAGTATTTCAAAAAGTCAAATTGATACTGCATTTCTCTTCTCAAGTAATTGGTTCAAACTGTAATAAATACATAGATTTTTATATTTAATATATTAAACATAATCTTATGTCAAAATGTTATGTATGTTAAATATAATATCTGATTAAAAGTTTTAGGTATCTCATGAATATAAATTTTAAAACCTTATAATTTGTTATTACTTTTTATGCTATTTTGGGAGACATATTATTTTAAAAACAAAGGGTCAATGAAAGAAAAAAATTAAAAGCTGTGTTAGTTACAAGTAAAAATAAAATAAAATTAGATCCCTTCTGTGGACCTTTCTAGATATAAATACTAGAACTTTATGCTTTCCAAAATGTGTTGGCGTCATCGAAATTCAAGGAAAGTAACAGAAGAAACTTTCACGACTGTGAAATGACACTAAAAACAGTCCCCAGTTTTTCTATATTCATTAATGGTCATCACTTTGCTAAACAAAAATAATATTATGACAGAGCTGGATATTTAGGGGAAGATATACATGGATACAGATAAACTAAAAAATTAGATATTTATTTTAGTTATATGTTGAAAGTCTGATAAAAATGAGAAAATTATGGATACCCACTGTGTAGGAAAGACTTTTGCTGACCTTTGATCTCAGTTCCTGCGAGAGGGCTTCTAACCTCTTGGGATTTCCAGAGTGATAGGAGTATTTTTGTTATTCGTACCCTCCTCCTAGACCACACCTGATAGTTTTATGCTAAAGACTTAACTCATATTTGGCACCTGACAGTTTATGCTAATGAAAGGACTCTAGGTGAAGTCGGCTACATCAATGGTCTTAGGATGGGGTCTGGCCACACCAGAAAGACCAACCTTGTGATTGGAGGGTTGAGACTTTGGTCCATGTGATGTGATACCAGCCAGAACTTTGGGAAGGTAAAGGCATTGGAGTTGAGTTCAATCTCATGGGTGATAAGTCAATCAACCCCATCTGCATAGTAAGACCCAACTATAACCCTGGGCACAGAGCTCACAGGAGCATCTGGCTTGGTGTTACCCCATGTGCGTATTGCCACACATCAGTGCCAGGCACGTAACAAATCTGAAACACAGAAGCTCCATGTTTCAAACCCTTCTAGTCCCAGGTTCTACCCTATTTGTCTCCTCCTTTGACTGCTTCCGGTCTGTACCCTTTTGCTAAAATAAAATTGAATCATAACACTTTCTGAAGTTCTGAAGATCATTCTAGTGAACTACCAAAAAGGAAGGAGTCCATAAAGATCTCCGCATGTGTTGCCAGCTGGGCTTAAGTGAGGGTGGCTCTTGGGACCCCTGAGCTGGTGGCTGGGGTCAGAATTTTAGGTAGATTTGGCAGTTTGGAGGACTGTGACTTTAACTTCAAGTACAGCTAAATCCTGGTAGGCTCCTTCATCAAATATTGAGGTGTTAAGACATAGTGCACCCCTGTTACTCAAATGATAAAAGTAAGTACAGTAAAACTAGCATTTCTTAAAATTAATACAACTGAAATTTTCAAGAATGAGTGGTACAGGGAAAAGAGAAATATTTGGTTGATAGAACCCTAAACAGAAGACTTAAGGTCAACTTTCACAAACTTTTCTTTCATTTAAAAAAAAAAATAAAAGTGGAAAATTGTATACTAGTCTCAATAATGGTAAAAATTGCCTTTGATAAAATTTAACACTCCTTCAGTATTATTATAAGTTAAAAATCCTCAGAAAACTACAAAGAGAAAGGATTTTTCCTCAATCTGATAAAATGCATCAATTAAATACTTACAAATAATATCAAATTTCCTGTTGAAATATTCAACATTCCTTTGCCAAATCGAGAACATTATATGGGTGTCCACTTTCACCAATTCTGTTAAATGCTGAACAGGCAATCACAGCAGGTGAAATAAGGCAAGGAACAAGAAACAAGCAGAGACATGAGAAAAGAAGAAAACTGCAGATGACATGATTGAGTAGTAATAAAATCCATAGGAATGCACAAAATACTAGAGGAAATTGCTAAATGTCATGGTTATATGGTACAATGCCAATATATAAAAATAATTTCTCTTTCTGTATTCTAGCAACAGACTATTGAAAAATGGAATTTTAAAATATCTTTTGCAATGCATTAGAAATATCAAATACCTAAGAATAAATTTGACAAAACTTGTTTAAAATCTATACATTGCAAAAAATTGCTAAGAATTTTTTTAAAAGACCTAAATAGAGAGTTTTTCCCTCTTTGTAGATTACAAAATCTAATATTGTACAGATATCAGTTATCTACAAATAGATCTATAAAGCCTATGGAAGCCAAAGCAAAATTCCAATAGACCATTCTTGAAAATTGCATAGTTGATTCTGTATTTTATATGAAAAAGAAAAAGACTTAGAATAGTTAAGACAGTCTTAAAAAAGAGCAGATTTGGAAGATTTATATCACTTATTTCAATCATTAAAATAAAGCAGTGATAATCATGACAATGTAATATTAGTATCAGGATAGATAAAAAGATTAGTGAATAGAATAGAGCCATACATACAAAGTCAATTGATTTCCAGCAAATGCACCAGTGCAATTCCATGTGGAAAGGAAATCCATTTAGCAGATGGTACCTGAACAAATGGAAATCCATATGGAAAGAAATTAACCTTGGCTCTAACACATCAGCAATATAAAAACTAATTCAAGTTGGATCATGGAACTAAAGGATAAGACTTTAGAACATAATATAGAAGAATATCTTTATGGTTAAGGACTTGAAAACTATTTTTTTAGCATACAAAGGGTACTAATTATGAAAGAAAATGTTGACAAACTGGCCTTTATCAAAATAAAAAAAGAAACAACATACAGCTGCCTTTCAGTTTTTAACTTCAAAGACTTTACTTTGAAATTTTCTTTTTTCCTGCAAACCAAGTAACCACTAATGTATTGGACTAAGTGCATTGCCTAATGAATATTAGCTCTTCCTGCCCAGTGACAAAAACTAACACAAGCTTAGCAGCTATAAAATGGTAGGCAATAAGGATAGCTCACCAATTATGCTATATTCTTGTCAGAGGGAGTAGTGGGCAACATTGCCTGTCTGGAATATACATTTGTGCCTGCTCATTAAGCTTCTAAGCTATTTATTAGCTCACACATGTGTTCCTTTCCTGGCAAAAATAGAGAAAGCTAAATTGACCTATTATATATAAGCCTCTTTATAGCAGATATGGTTGGAGAATACTAGTCCAAGGAAAGAAAGGCAAGTTATGGGGCAGATAACAAGTGTGTGCTCAGCTCATGTTTAACTCCTCCCCACCCCAACTTACCTCAAGGAGCCATTTAATTCACTTCAGCAAACATACTAATATATACAGCACCTGCTGACGAGAGAGTGCATTTTGAGCTCAATGAACTGAGAAACAAACAAGACCTAAATATTTAACTAAATACAATACAAATGTTGGAATAGCAAAGAGAACAAGATATTTGCATCATAGGTTGTCTGTGAAAGCTTCCCAAAAGCAGCAGCATTGACCTGGAGAGAAACTTGCTCATAATGTCCTAGACAAGAATGCCTTGCCTCGACTTAGTGCTGCTGACATGCCTGCAGAAGCATAACAATATGCTGTATGTTTGGAAATGTCCCTTTGTCCATGTGGTCAGAGCACATAGCAGAGTACGATTAGAGGTTGCTATTGTAGGAGATGGTGCTGGAGAGGTAGTCTGTGACCTTGCATAGACTCTAAACACACACACACACATACAAACAAAGTTTTATCTGGTTTTATGATTAGCATCAAAGTGCCTGGTCATACTCTCCCATCTTAAACTTAGATTTCATATATGGAAAAAACACTATGGTTGCTTTCTCTTAGATTGGCCTTTTGTGAAACAATTAAGAGTTACCTCTTCCATCCTTCAGAGGCTCTTTCCCTCCCACCCACAAGGCCCTTGCTCAACTTCTCACCCCTGCGCTGGCCCTCAGCAGCACCCCTCCATATCCAGCCTGGCTGGGTCAGTGAGATCTACCCTGTCTCCCAATATTTTATGATCTGTTTCTCATTTTCTTCCTTAGAACTTACCTATCTTATGTCTTATCCTCATAAGACTCCGTGTTCTGAAAACTAATCATGAAGTTAATTATCAGACATGAAGATCTTCAATAATTTAATTTGTTCTGTCTCAAAATTGGTCTCTCTCTCTCTCTCTCTTTTTTTTTTCCGCAGGATCCCAGAGCACTCGTGTAATCAAAGTTCTAGCTGGGAAGTGGTAGAAATTGTAGGCCTCCCTGGGTAAATGATAATGAATATATTTTGCATCTCACCTTACACCATCCTTCAACACTCATCACCAGAGCTGTCTTATCTGTATGTAGAATGCTGCCCCAGCTATTTACCAAGGAAGGTCACTACCAATCCTGTTATAATTTGGAATTATTTTTAGATGTCCCATCTATTTTTGGTCTAGAGGTAGATTTCAATAAAATTAATCTTCTGTATGAAACTGGGAATGTGTTCCGTGCCATTTCTTATTACAGTCGGGTATTTCCAGACACTGTGGATATGCTGATTAATGACCACAGTGGAACCCCCGTCCTGGGCTTTGCTACTTACTTCATATAGCAGGGACACATCATTCATCAGCAATGACCACATGGTCTGCCGTATTTTATTTCTTAATTACATTTCAGCTTTTGCAAACTTAGATTGTAAGTCAAGAGAAATTTGAAATTAGAAACTTTCAGAGCATATAAAAACCATTTTGATTTGTACACAGAATCCATCTGGCCATCTTCAGAAGCAATAAAACACACTTTAAAACTCAAGAGACCAACATCTATAACTCTAGATTTTTCTGTGCCCTGAAAATATTAGCATGCACAAGTGAAAATGTTTTTACTTATAATTAGGTCACTAATTTTTCTATGCTTGGATATGAAGTCAATTAATTTGAATAATAATTTTACCAAAAAGTGATATTAAACTCAAGTCATTGTATTGTAGGCTCCATTATTAACTTCTGAACTAATTTTCTTTGCAAACCTATTGAGTATGCATGTTACTTTCAAATGTTAATTTTGGTTAACTGTTTAAACAACCACTGCCTTTGGGGCTATGTCTACGTTGGATGGGTGGAGTTCAGTTACTTTAATTAAAAATATTCAATTAACTCAAACCCAGGTGACTGTTAGTCCAGACAACATTAAATTTCTGATTAATAATTAGTAAGTAAATAAATATTAGATGGAGAAAGATTGATTTTTCCCCTGGAAACTTGAAGTCAAATACAATTACTCATCACATTTTATTTTTAAGTAATTAGTTAAGAAAATACAAAATTTATAAAGAGACGCATTTCAGAATTAAAAGATAAACTCGGAAATGGCAAGAAAGGACACTGATTCTGCTTCCAAATGTTGTTAAATTAGAGTGGAATGTTTACTTCTTTAAATACATTTGTATCTTATTTTTTAAAAGATTAAAACATGAGCAACTTGTGTGCATACCAAAGAAATGATTAGTAATGAAACTAAAGAATATTAATGGATATGATAAAATCCTATTTTGCAAGCATTTCTATTACTTCAGACATATATTATCATAGAAAAAAATGTCAATGATGCTGAATAAAATAATGTAAAAAAGCCAGACACTGCAGAATTTTGCAGCATTTCTGCATCTTCTTAATCACGTTCAACCTTCAAATAACAAAAATTTCTCATGAGGTAAGGAATCCATAATTCCACATGTGCTTGTCTTAAATCCCTGTTCTGGTTGGCAAAATTTCCATACCACTGAGATCTGAGAACACCCATGACCAGAATGTTTTATAATTGGTACATGACTTTCTCCACCCTTGAGACATTATTAAATGTTTGGAAAGTGTGTCCTTTGCCTTTAAAATAAATTTACTTAAATATACATTCTTTCTAGTTACTAGTCTTGGTATAAATAGTATGCTTTTTTAAAGGGGACAGGAATGGTGTGGCTTGAAGAGGATATTGTTATTTTACTTAATTTATTATTTATTTTATTTTATTTCAGAATATTATGGGGTTACAAACATTTTGGTTACATCAATTGCTTTTGTACCATTTGAGTCAAAGTTGTAAGTGTGACCATCACCCAGATAGTGTGCATTGTACCCAGTAGGTGTGAATTTACCCAGCCCCTCCTCTCCCTCCCACTTGCTTGATTTCTGATGAATATTATTTCTAGAAGCACACATAAGTGTTGATCAATTAGTTCGAATTTAATGGTGAGTACATGTGGTGTTTGTTTTCTCATTCTTGTGATACTTCACTTAGAAAAATGTTCTCCAGTTCCATCCAGGTTAATATAAGAGATATTAGTTCACCATTTTTTGTATGGCTGAGTAATACTCAATGGTATACATGTACCACATTTTATTAATCCACTCATATATTGATGGGCACTTGAGTTGTTTCCATATCTTTGTAATTGTGAATTGTGCTGCTATAAACATTTGAGTGCAAGTGTCTTTTATATGGAATCCCTTTTTTTTCCCTTGGGTAAATACTCAGTAGTGGAATTGCTGGATCAAATGGTAGTTCTACATGTAGTTCTTTGAGGCATCTCCATACTAGTTCCCACAGAGGTTGTACTAACTTGCAGTCCTACCAGCAATGTATGAGTGTTCCTATCTCTCCATATCTGCACCAGCATTTGTTGTTTGAGGACTTTTTGATGAAAGCCATTCTCTCTGGAGTTAAGTGATGTCTCATTGTAGTTTTGATTTGCATTCCCCTGATGATTAGAGATGTTGAGGATTTTTTCATTTTTTATGGCCATTAGTCTATCTTCTTTTGAAAATTTCTGTTCATGTCGTTTGGGGGGTTAAATGAAAGGAAACAAAATTTAGGTGCATTGACATGTGAAAAAATTAGGGGAGACATTTTTTTCTATACTGCTTTTATTCCAGATGTCATATTTCCTATAAAATATAATTAAATTTCTTATGCTTATTTAAGTAGATTATTGACCTTTAAAACATGAAAAATTTATTATCTAAATGATTTATCTTTTCAATGACTGAGATGAAATTGGTGTTGCCTGGGACAGGGAAATTTTAGGTTTATAGAATATTCTATATTTGTGACAATGGTTACTGGTAAATAAAAATTTGTTAAAACTCAATGAAGAGTACACTAAACATTCGTGCATTTTATTGTATGCAAATTATACCTAAAATTGATTTAACAAGCAGGGTAGATTCTAAATCAACTTTAGGTAAGATACTGAGAGGCATTTTCTTAAGGAGTTTCACTCTCCCTATCCTAATACCTAATACTTAGTAAGTCAGAATATGTATGCATTTAAAAAATCCACTTCCACTGTTTTAACTACTAGTACCAATAGATGGACTGCTTTTTAATTTGCTTGACATCCTTTTCTGCCTCTCTGAAGAGATGTTTTACTTTCAAATGTAACCATGTTTCTTCTTGGGCCTGTCAATCGAAGTACCTCATCTTGTTCACTGAGGTGATTATGTACCCCAAACTGAGTCAGTCTGCCTTTTCTTGGGATTAATAAAGTCAAATAAAATTGTAATATGAAGATAATTCTTTCTCCATGGTGGAGAATCTGGACTCTGAGAAATCATGGCCATGGATCTGGCTTTAAGGTTAAGTGTTAAGTGTGCTCTAAAAGGAATAACCTTGGTCTCAGAGGTTAAAGCCTGAAAGTAGAGAGACAGAGAGATGTTTGTGTAAAATCTAGAGTTCTGATGATTGCACTAATGGCGGTGAGTGCTAACTCTGGGTCAGGTGCTTTGCATGACTTACTTCACCTGTAAACCAGTTTCATGGAGATTAATAACCTCTATCTCCTCTTATAGATGATGAAAATGCCACTTAGAAGGGTCCAGCATCTCATCTAGTCCATGGCTACAGACTCACAGAGGGGCAGAACTGCGATTTAGACGTAGATTGCCCGCGAGTGTGATCGCCATAAACTACTGCTTATCAGAGCAGGTGCAGGGAGGGAGGGGTTAACAAAGAGCAGTGCAAGGGTGCTGGGGGTGGGAGTGAAGAGAAGGGAGGCTGATCACAGCAGGCGTCTTAACATCTCTTCCTCTCCATCACATTTTTACTAAAACTCGTATCACTTTTGGATCATTTATTGTGTCAGTTCCACTGTCTCCTTCAGAGTGGCACATTATTCCTCCCAGCATTTCTCCTCTGGCCTGATAGGATAGGCGCACACCAAGAGAAAGAAAAATCAATGCACAGCTGATTAGAGATATAAAACCTGCCCCATCCCTTGGAGACATTCTCCCCCCACCCCCCCGCTTTACCGATGACACTGGACTAAACCTAACCGGATTTACTGAGTAAGTACCAGCCGCCTGGTGCCTTACCTGCGTACTGCTAGGGCACTGCTTCTTCTCCAGCAGATGGTGAGAGAGTTTTGCTGCTGAAATGCTTTGGACAGTGTTGAGACACGTAGGAGGAGGAGCAGATTTTAGTGCCACCCATGTGATAATGTAACCAGAACTGGACATAGTGATTATGACAGGGGTATTTGATGAGATAGTGTGGAATGATCGTTACAAGTAGGGATCTATTTAACAGAAACATTTCATTTAACAATTTTAAAGAGAGTTCACATTTTAAGAGGAATCATGTTACATGATTGAGTAGCTTTATTGTTGGAGGAAGAAATGTTATTGTCACGTATATTGACAATATTTATAAATTTCCAAATTCGGTCCCTCCTTGTGCTACATTCTGAAATGCCATAAATGCCTTAGTCGTGTCATATTCTTTCTCACCATCCTCAGTGGTTACAATATGGTTAGCAAAAATCTACATATTTTACAGACATTCCAAATATACTCCTGCCGTTGTAGTTATATTACCATCTGCCTAGAATGCTCTTTCTCCAGGGCTAATTCCCTCATCATTTTCACTTGCCTGCTCACACAGCTTGAGATTAAAGACGATGTCCATAATTATTACATTGACAGTCATATGTCCTCAACTGACCTTACTTTCCTTCATTTTTTTATTACCTTACTTATTTTTCTCAATAGCATTTATTATAGTATGGTCTATTATAGGTTATTTTATGTAAGTAATTACTTGATAAAATATGTGATATGTCACATATCGTATTTTTGAAGTATTTGGTTATTTGTGTCCCTCCTCCACAATGTAAACTTCGAGTGAGAATGAACTTTGTTTTGTTCACCACTATATCCTTAGGGCCTGAAATGATGTCTGTGATATCAAAAGCATTCAATGAAAGTGTATTTTACAAATTAATATAGTGAATACCCAACTTTATAAACATGTTTGACATAGCTTTCCTTGCATTATGCATTATCTTAAAGTTTTCTAGTTATTAATCCTCCTAAATCAGAATTTCTAAACAGATATAATATCGAAAACCACTGTTTAGCCTAATAAGACCAAGGTTCCTTGTGAAGTTATTTCTACGTCATCATCGACTAAAGCAATTATGTTAATTATCATTAGTATTTATCTTATAGTAAACTTTGACTATGTAGAATACATTCTGTATTGAACATTATAATCACCATAGTGTCACTATGCTAGTCTTTAAATCTTATTGTTCCCCAAGTTTCTGTATTTGTCATTTATCTTTTCTTGTAGAATCTCGTCTTTGTGTGTGTGTGTGTGTGTGTGTGTGTGTGTGTGTGTGTATGTCAGGGTCTGTGTCTTTAACCTCTACATGCCTAAATCTTTCTGTCTTGTCTAGAGTTCTCTCATAGCTTCCAGATGCCCAGAGCTAACTTCCTCCTTTTATAAATGTTGAATTAACTTAAAGTCGGCCTGAGGTTGCCTACATACCTTGTGTTTATAAGTAGCAAACCACAACCTAACATAGATGTAAACAAACCAAAACCTACCATAACAATATGAAAAACAGCCAAGTTTCAGCCAGTCATAAACAGCCTACTCTTCACACCACGACCAAATAAGGCAAACCCAGCTGTAGTCAAGTAGGTGATTTCTCTACTTTGCTTCCTTGTTTAGCTTATGAAAGCTGACTCCTCACACTGCTGGGTGGAGTTCTCTGAACCTCCACTGGTTCAGGGAACTACTGATTCATGAATCATTCTTTGCTCAAACTCTGCTAAATTTACTTTGTCTGAAGTTTTTCTTTATTAACAAAAGATAGTTTCTGTGAATTTATAATTGCATATGTAATAGTCTCCTATGATTGTACTTCATTTGTTGAACTATTACCTGTCTAGTTTTTCAAGTCAGGAACTCAGAAATAACTCCAGTATTCTCAACTATTTCTCATTAGATACATATAATCCCAATCTCATTAACTCTTCTCTTTCTTCTTCCTAAAGAGTCTCATAAAAAATCCAGCCATTAATAGTTTTAATTCAGGCCTTTATCACCTTCAGATATATAATTCGTTTAATCCAAACTGCTCTACTCAAATTCCTTTATTACCTCTCTGTAATCTTTCTGAAGTTCTCTCATGGCAAGTGAGGCTCTTTGAGATCTTGCCTCTATTTTCCAACCAAATTTGACATCTGTGAGCTTCTCCTTGGCAGAGACTTGGGTTTATTCATCTCTGTCGCTCTAGCACCTAGGACAGTGTCTGACAAATAGCAGCTATTAGGACACAGTGCAATGAATGAATAATATATAAACAAATGAAAGGATTTTAATAGGATACTTGGAACATATTTGATTCTTTTCTGGCAGTCTTTATTGTCACATTTTTGGGGAAGAATCAGCAAGCCATTAAGTAAACAGATAACAAACTTCACCTAATTCACATTTTAATAAGAATTTACTGTATAAACAGATTATCATCGATAATTCTGTGACAGTCTATAAACTTTATTGTCACATAATATTAGATAAAATTAGCACATTTCCTATCTTCTGGGCATATATTTAGGAAGGTGTTATGAATTTAATATCTTAGCTGCTTTATATTCCTGACCATTCACATATAACCATCTAGTATACACCTCTGAAATTCAACTTCTTATGTAATTTCATTGTCTCTGAGTCCCAAAAGTTCATGAAAGTTAACGTTTTTTTTTGTTTGGAAGAAAATGATTATATCCTGTTGGAGAGCTGTCTTTGTCATCAGTCTCTTAATGTCCTTATGTAATATGAGAAGCAGAGACATGCAACCTGTAGTTATTTTACTTCATGGGCCAACAGAAGCATTCATTCATATAGCAAAATTTAGTGAGTGCTTCCTGGATATTAAGGGCTTGATGGAATCTAAGGGTTTAGAGGTGAGTAAGAAACAACTGCCCTGTTAAACACTTGGCTTAAAAGCAAGATGAGACTCTTGCTAAGTCCTACTGACAAAAGGGTGAGTGTAGTCAAGGATGTTATGGGAACATTGTGTACAACAGGCTCCTTTCAGAAATTCATCTTCAATGACATATTGAAGTTCTGATAAGTTGTAGTGTTAAGAGAACAGTTTGGTTTAGTTTAACTCACTCTTTCTAATATATATTTGATGATAGAAACATTCTTAGGCATTTTTTATTTATTTTATTTTGTTTTTGAAACTTTTTTGCATACTATAGAATTAGCACTATACAATAGCTTGGCATTAATAACAAGGATGATACACTTTCAGTTACTTAATAAAAATAACAAAATTACATGAACTTGGCATGGGGAGTAAGAAGTAACAATTGTACAGTGTCAAAAATAGTTTATCTCTGAATAAGCTGGGCTAGCTGATGCTTTTCCATAAAACTCTAAGTGAATAAGATCAATATATGCATTATATATTTTAGCAAAAACAAACAAAAAACTCACTTTATATCTCAGGAATGATTTTTTTCATTAATATGTTAGATTTATTTTAACATTTTATTGGATTTGATATTAGATTAGTAGACAAGCATCAGTAAGAGATTTAGAATGTGGAGAGTGATGGATGCCTTTAGTTCTGAAGCTAGAGCCATGATTTACTTGCTATTTTCTGAATACTATTAAAAAGTAAAATACTAGTTTTACTTTTTTGTTCTAAGTTTGTGCCTTCTATAGCAAATACATTTTTATTCCTGTTCATTTGATAAAGGAACAACTGTTATGAATATCATAATTCTACATTTTTAAATGCATGGTTTTTATGAGATATGTGGGTTACACTACCACATATATAATATTGAATATCGATTTCCATTATAACACTTTTTTTCAGTTACTAGAAACTTTCTAAAAATTATCCAGTTCAAAGTTAAAAAGTCTGTCTTTGACTTCAATATATTCTTCTTTAAAAGTAATTTAAGATGTTTGTGACTTGTATAATTCAAAGCTAATGGAAGACTTCAAATGTAAAATCTTAGGAAGATGCCATCTATATTTCACTATGTATTAAGGAAATTGCATTTTAGTCAGAACTACACTGTTTCTCAGCAATATACATGACCTTAAGAAGAGACATGATTTCCTCATAGAATGGTGTAGTTTAGGCATATCCATTTTTATGTATCTGTATATACTTAAACATGTCTTTGAAACATTTTTTAAAATGATTTCACTAAAGTTGAATTAAACCTTAGCTCTGGGTGCTTAAATTTGAGCATTTCTTTTTCTTTCTTTTTAAAATTTTACATGAAGATAATTTTAAAATGATAATATTTTGTATTTATTGAACTGCCTGGATCTTCTTACATTGTTCACAAGTTTTTCTTCATTTCATATTAAGTGAAAAAGGGAATAGAAAAAAAAATAGAAAATACAGATAAAAGAATACAAAAATCCTATTTAGTTCCCCTATATAGAAATAACAGCACTACTATTTTGCACGTTAGTTGTTTCGTTGTTTGGAAATCGATGTCTAACAATGTACTGATGTTTTTATTGCTTCAAATACTTTTAAAAATGGATAATATAGTTCACAATATTTTCCCCTTAATATAGCAAGTGTAGCTGTCTGTGTATGGCAGCACATTATTCCATGAGTGATTCCTGATAGGTATTCCACTATATGGATGCTACTTAATGTATTTTGTTGTCTCTCCATCTGTTTCAATTTCTTCCTCCTCTCCTCCTCCCCTTTCTTTCAGTACTTCTCCTTCCATTGTCTTGGTCATTTCAATGATAAACAAAAGATGCTCAACTGCAGAAATTAGAACATTTTTAAGTGAATACAATATTACCATTGTAAGCTTTGTGTAAAATGAGATGGAAGAGTGTAATAAATGCATAGACTAACTTTTTTTCTTTTTTTAAAATGGATGTATGCTATTTGTTCAAATTATTCATCTCTCCAGTTAGCACCGAAAAACATGTTACTCATTTAAAAGAATGTGAATTGTGTTTTGTTTATCGACTCATCAGTTGATGGGCATTTGGGGTGTTTCCACCTTTTGGCTATTATGAATAATGTTGCTGTGAACATTCACATAAAAGTTTTTTTTTTTGTAGACTTGTGTTTTTATTTGTCTTGGATATAGATATAGGAGTGGTATTGCTGGGTCATATGGTAACCCTATGTTTAACTTTCTGAGGGACCAATAGATTGTGTCCCAAAGTGAGTTCAGCATTTCACATTTCCATCAGTATACGAGAGTTCTGATGTTTCCACATCTTTGGTAACACTTGTTATTAACCAACTCTTGGGTTCTCTCCATGCTAGTGCATGTCAAGGAGTATCTCATTGTGGTTTTGGTTTATTTGCATTTCTCTGATGACAATTAAGTCATGCACATTTTCGTGTGCTTATTGGCAACTTGCATATATTTTTGAAGAAATGTCTATGCAGATCATTTGTTCATTTTTAAATTGAGTTACTTGTCTTTTTATTATTGAGTTGCAAGTGTTCTTTATATATTCTGTATACAATTCCCTTTTAAATATATGCAGTAAATTGCAAGTATTTCTTTCTACTCTTGAGGTGGTCTTTTCATTTCTTTGACAGGTCTTTTGAAGCATAAAAGTTTTTTTATTTTGAAATCAAATTTAATTTTTTTCCTTTGTTGTTAGAGCTTTTGATGTGACACATTTGAATTTGCAGAATTTAATTTTAAAGTCCACCATGGCTCTTATGAAATCATTTAAGTAAATTAATGCACATTAACTTTTAAAATTTGATATAGTATTCTACATAGACTATGTCATCAGGCTTCACATTTCTCCATGAAATAATAATAATTATAAGATATATAGTATTGTTCACATGAGAAGTCTTTTTACTATTATTAATTATGAAGACTTGTTCAGATTTGACAGGTAGGTTTTATACAGTATATTTGTCTTTAAAGCATATTTTACACAAAATATTTGCATATATGTTACTTAGACAATATTATTCAATATATAATAGTAGCAAATTGTTTCTTATTTTGTTTTCCATATAAAACCTATAGTTGTTCTTTGAACATATATTACCTATTTTTTAAAAAACTTCATCTTCTTCCTATGCTTAGTGAATATTAAAAGCAAATAAATCCCCACTTTAGATTCCATTTTAAGGGTATTTCTGCCTGAATTTCATTTTCATAGAGCATAGCTAGGGCTACCTGTCTTCATTTATTATCTATGAAATGATACTTATCTTGATCTCCTGTGATATTATTAATGAGCTTTGCCTGAGAAACAGTACTCAACCATGTTGTAAAAAAATAAAACTTTACATGTCATTTAATGACATGACAAGAGCTGAAATGAAAAGCTAAAAAATAAAAGGTCATAAGAACAAGGGTTGTAGACGTACACAGAAAGCACTCAGTTAAAAACTATGGCTTTGGGGGCTTTAAAAAGAAAGAAAATAAGATCTGAGAGATGATGGGGAGCCTGGCCTCAGAGGTGGGAGATGGTGGAAGCAGTAGAAATGTCAGAGGAAAAGGAGAATGATGATGACAGCTCAATCCAGGCAGAAGAGAGCAAACCCCATGGAGGAGAAAGCTAGAGATAAAAGAGTAAAACTGGTGTGATTTCCAGGTCATTACTGGAAAAAATAATGTTACACAGAAAATAATACATCTATGCTCACTGCATTTTTTTCAGCATCATGGTGCAATTCTATCTTATAAACAGACAGGAAAAATACACAACACACCTAAGAATGGATCCTGAGGGAAAATACAATTTCTATTCTGGGGGAAGAACAAAAGTGAGCTGGAAAAAATAAAAAATGTTTGTGCCTTGTGAGAAGGCTAGAAAAATAGACATTCTGTGGTACAGTTAAATGAGGACTGAATTTGCAAAACTGATACTCTATGACATACCAGCCATATGACTTGGGCAATTACTTTATTCTCTGAGCCTTGGTTTCCTCACCTGTGAAAACATGAAGAAAGTACATTTCTCAAAAGATTCTTTGGAAATTTAACAGGATGATAAATGCCCCAATTACTAGCAATGTAGGGTGAAAGTTTATTTGTTTAATGTGAATCACCAACTCAGTGTCTAAGGACCATAATCATGCAATAGAAATAGTTTCTGTAAAAACCTTAAAGGATTCTAATATTGCAGTTAGTTGCACCTACAATTAGTCTATGATGACAACCCTAAAAATAGGACAAGATATTGAAATCAGGAAAAAATAGTCTCAGAATAGATTTAAACTATAGTTAATTATTTGCATAACCTGGTTTTTAAGGAGTCAGACAAGTCCACAACAATCATTAGCCTAGAAAACATAAAACGTTATTCTTACTTTTCTTAACTTCTACTTTTATTAAATGCCTATTTTATGTTAGGTTCTGATAAATGAATACACATAGAAATAAATTTTTGCTATTGATGTGTTTTAGGGAAAATTAGAAATGCCTTCTTTTCTGACATATGGGTGGTTTTTGATTCATCTAAAAGAAAAATAAGTGAGGATTTCTTGAAAACCATGAGAAATATGAACTTGTATCTCTCTCCTTAGTGGGTAAGAAATCACAGTGTAGTTCAGTGGTTTAAGGAGTATCTCAGGAGTTAGATATACTTCGGAAAAAAGTCTTTTCTCCAACATTATTATTTGTGGCCTCCGGCAAGCTGGTTATAAGATCCTCAATTTCTCTCTTTGTAAAAGCGGAGATGATTATCCCTACCTGATGGAGTTTTAAAGAGAATTAGCTATCACAAAATGATTCCAAATTGCCAGTCTTTATTGTGCTTAGGAGATAACTTTTGTTTTCATCTTCTCCTCTGGCTTTTGACATCTTTTTCACCACAGAAACAAAAATGCTCATTCTGTTTTTGGTTTTCATGTTCTTTTGCTGCTGTTATTATTTTGGGGTTTTTGTAAACAACAGAGCATTTTCTTCTAGCTACATTTTCTTTAATTCTCAAAGAAATTATTCCATCCCCCAAATATATATAACTTAAATGAAAACCAGCTATTGAAATAACATTAATCTTGCCATTAAACTGAAAAATGGCTTTGATCATACTAGTTGGCAGTATCTTAGTTGTTGCATAAAATCAAATGCAACAAAGTGATAGACAAAGAGTGATAGATAAAGATCATAGATGTCCCTCCCATGTGATGACTAGAGTATAAATCATTATCACCATCTTCTTATTCATCACCATCCTCATCCTTTCCTTTTAATATATAATAAGTTATAACTCAGTAGTTGTTTAACAACATCACTCACTTGAGCTGCGAAAAATTCTGGTTTAAGCAGAGCAGCTATTACTATTCTTGTTTCACAGATAAATAAATTGACTCATAGAGTCACTTATCCTATAAGTGTAGGTGATGGAAAGTTAGTATGTCAGAGTCTTGCTACTTCAAATCCAATACTTGATTTCAATCAAAATAAATCTTTAGAGACAAGGTAGATTTACAAACAAAAAATAAACACAAAATATAAAATAATGGTTTTTAAGCACTGGATATCAAACTATAAAGGACAGTGATTGCTGAGGGACCAAAGGAAAATAAGATAAGTCCAACGATTTCCTCAATTTACTTACTTGAGTTTCCAGACTGGAAATAGGTAGGGAGACTGAAGTTGAGCCTGGCAGAGTCTCTGAGTTGAGATGTTGCTGAGCTCCAGGGAGACTAAGGTGAATAGAATTTGCAGGGAAGAATAACTGAGCAATGAGTGATGCACAGAGAAATCTCTCCAGACCTTCCAGAAGGTCCACCTTGTGTATGTAGCAGGGCACTGATCAGCACACAGGTGAGGAAACCACCAAACATGGAAAAGCACTACCCACAAGGACTAGAAGTAACATTGCTAGTCAGAATACCCATACGATTATGATACCAACTTTTCCCAAAGTGATCTAAAGAATCAATGCAATCAAAATTCCCACCACCAAATAAAAAACAAAAATCTTAGAATAGCCAAAACAACTGGGTATATATCCAAAGGAAATGTAACTACTATCTCAAGAGAGATATCCACACTCCCATGTCTATTTCATTATTACTCACAATAGCCAAGATATGGAAGCAACTTAGGTGTCCATCAAAGAATGAATGGATAAAGGAAATGTAGTATACATAAACAGTAGAATACTATACAGCCTTAAAAGAGAAGAAAAATCTGTCATTTGTGACAGCACGGATGGAACTGGAGGATATTATCCTAAGCAAAATAAGTCAGTTACAGAAAGACAAATACTGTATGTTCTCACTGATTTTCTAGGGCCGTATTTGATTTAAGCTGGCCAAATTTACCATTAAGATCAGTTTTAGGTATACAAGAACTGTCCAGAAAGGATCCAGCCATTGTTAATATATTTTTCATATTACATGGCTGGATCCTTTTTGAACAGCCCTAGTATATTAAAATTGATGAAACTGATACTTATATTTGTTTATCAATAACCATGTAGAGGCCATTTGATATTATTGGATGTACCTATATGAGATATTACATGTCTACTGATTGTCTTTACAGAACCAAAACTTCTGGTTCTACTAAACCAAATTTTACAATGCTAAAGTGAATGAGTGCACCCTGCATGGAGTTTCGTGAAATTGGTTACATTAAGGAAGGGAAAGGTTAAATTGAAAGAGGGCACAGAAGTGCATGCATTTGGGATGGTTGTAATTTGTAATGCATTCATGAGCTGTTCTCATTCATAAGCTAGTTGAGGAAATACTATTGCACAGGCATGAGGAAAGTCAACATTTGTCTGATTTCTGTAATCTGAGTAATTATGTGTGCATTCTGAATATGAACCAGCAGTTGCCTATTAACACGATGTTGAAAATGAAATCAGACTTGCTTTCAAGTTGAACTCTTCCATAACAATACTCAGAATTCTAATACCAAATTTTGCAAAATTCTCATCCTCAGAGAACTTTTTTAAGAGCATCAAAAAACAATCTGTTTCAAGGGAGACTGTGAGAAATATTTTATTTTTTCATATGTGAATAACATCTTAAAAATTAATGTGGTGCAGGAGCCCCCAGTAAACAACTTCTGGTAACTATATGGACTCATGAGGAAGTACAACGGTTATCATTCACATTCTATTGCTATAATGAAATGTGTCTTGAGTCCTTTTCCAGAAATTTTTTCTCAATGACTCTTGAACCAACACAGTAATTTCACTAAGAATGCCAAGGGACCATTCCTAAATGCAGTTTATGGTTCCCTGAATCGTAATAATTTTGTTACGTACTTATATAGTTACTCAGGGGACATTCTAACATTTAAGCCATTCAAATTCTCTTTCTGCCTGAAAATCAGAGAAAGTCATGTAGAATTAAATGTTATTTGATGAAATATTACCATGACATTGTTCAAAATGTAAATTAACCATATTAGTTATTTCTATAGCAGACACTGTACAAACGATTATGTTGAGAATTGCCAACATTTTATAGGAAAAGCATGGTGCCTGTGGAAAGTGGGTCTTTCATTAGAATGTTGTGCAGGGATCTTTGTCCTGTAATGTGTCCCCAGCACTTAAAACCATGACCAGCACATGTTAGGGCCTCAAGAAATATTTGTTGAATGAAATATCTTGATTGTTAGTTGTTTGATTATGATGGTTGTTCTCCTAAACAATATATTTCTGAGACAAAGGCCATACTGTGATTTAATGTTTACATTCATATATTTCATGTATTACATATTGATTACCAGCAAGTTGACATTTATAAAGATGTGGTTTCACTTAAAAAATCAAATCAATCACTCTGGAGGTATAAAGAGCAATGAAACAGAAAGAGCCAGGAGGCCCTGTGCCTTGGAAGCAGAAAACGTTCAGAGTCAACATGTTCCCAGCCAGTGAGAATCAACATGCTTGACGAGACTTGAAATTCCAAAGTACTGTTCTTCTGACATTTTGCCACACTTGCCACTTTAAATTACTTAATTCTGAATCTCCTAAAAATAAGAATATATATAATCACTATGCCATCTATTATATCTAGGTTAACATAACATCAGTGATACTTTCATAATTATGTACAGCCCATATTAAAATATTCCAAGGTGCTCCAAAAGTTTTTCCTAAATTTTAAAAAGTAAAATTGTATAAATTATGATGCAATCAAATTTTATGCATTGTCATGGAAATTTTGATATGCTGTTCAGATCCCACTTTAAGTTTAAAGGATATATCGCTCCAGTTGCCAGAATATTCCAGGCCAACAGCCCATCCTGAGAATTGTAAAAGAGATCCCTCCTTAATACACTCTTGTGCCATAATCTCCACTTCAGATTTAGTTTCTCAGGGATGCCAACCTGTAACACATCTTGCATTAGGTTCATGACTATTGTATATTAATTTTAAAAATTCCTTCAGCCTTCCTCCTGCTTTTAATAACATTGACATTTTTGAATAGTCCAGGGAATTTAATCGATAGGCTGTCTCACCTGTGGTTTTCCCTCATGAATAGGTTCAGGGTAAACGTTCCAAATAAGTACACAGCATAGTTTATACTGCATAATTCTTTTTACGTAATTTCAGAAAGTACATAATGTCAGACAGTTCTAAAATGGTGATGCCAAATTGATCAATAAACTAAGATGGGCAGCATGATGGCCTTCACATCATCCTACTTGAAAGGTAATTTATAGGCTGAATGTTTTTGCCACCTCCCAACAAAATTTATACGTTGAAGCCCTAACTTCCAATGCGACTATATTTGGGGACAGGAGCTCTAAGGAAGTAATTAAGATTAAATGGGATTTGTGCTCCTATAAGAAGAGACATCAGACAGCTCCCTCCCTCTCTCCCTCTCTTTTCCATGTGAGTACACAGTGTGGAGGCAGCTGGCCACAACTCAGAGCCCAACCATGCTGGAACCTTGACCTTGGACTTCCAGCCTCCAGAACTGTGACAAAATAAATTTCTGTTGTTTAAGACATCTCATCTAAGGCATTTTATTACAGCAGACCAAGCAAACTAATACAGAGACATTTTTCTCCTCTGTTGTTAATCTGTGCAGTGGTATTTGAAAATGTCCTAATAATCTATTTCCCAACAATTGTTCACCCAATAGATGAGATCCCAAACCTCTGCTGCTTTTACTTCTCAATGTATCTGTCCATTTCTCAAGGGAATTGCCAATAACTTAGTCCACAAGACTATCATCTCCTTTTTCATGTCACTGCATGTGAACTTGGTGCTGTCAAATTTATCTATCATACATACAGTACCTGAGGGAAGTTTATCAAATATAAATAAGATTATTTAAGGTAACATTAAATATGTTGATTTTTACCCTAATGACAAAAGGAAGCCACCGAAATGTTTTAATTATCCATGATGTTTCTGGCATGGGTCTCTCTGACTTCCTAATTCAAATATAAGTTTAATGGAGGCAGGGACCATCTCTGTCTTGGCACTGCTGTATTCCTGGCCCCAGAACCTTACTCTGCAATGAGAAGATGCCTATGAAACATCCTGTGACTGAGTAAATAAGTCACTCCTAGGAGCTCTGTATTATGTGTTGTTACCAACCTTATATTAATCTCTGCTGTGATCAGTGTAACATACCCTTTTTTTTTTCTAGCCACGGGACTACCCAGGGCAAGATATACCACCTCTCCCAGCTTACTCCACATGGTACATTACTCATGCTTACCTGCAAATTATTTATTATGCTTTACTTTGACAAAAGCTTTATGACTTCAAACAATTGTTTATTGAAAGAAGACTGGTGTCACAATGGGACCAATTACTCCTTTGCAAACATTGTCAGGTGAAACAGCTGTTTTACTCCCTTCTTTAATTTGAAATTTATTCCAGAATAAAGTTTTTGCAATCTCTATACCTTCAAATACTCCTGATAAATTTAGATTCAGAGTATTCTTAGGATGTATTAATAGTATCCTTTTCATCCTAGGGCTGGCCATTTACAAGTGATATCATAGAATTAAGAAAAGTAAGGAAGATATCATACCCTCTAAACTGGATTTGGTTTTTTGACCTAGATGTTTATGATCAATTCTAAAATGATTTCTTTTTAGAATTGACTGAAAAACAATACCAACTTAGAATCACCATGTAACATCATGGATATCAGATTATTTTAACATTAATTACTTTTCCAACATCAAAGTTTTATGATTCTAAGTTATGTATCCCATAGTAACTACAACTTTTTCTTATAAATAAAAATGGTGGGTCCTATTTCTATATGGAACTATTTTTTATATGTAGTATAATAACTATTTTGAATCTAGAAAAGGTCATGAAGGGAGTGTAACTTTGAGTTTCTTGAATTCTTCAACATGAAAATTGTAGTACAAAGCAACCCCAAGTATTAATTTATAATCCTGACATAGGAAGAAAGATGATTGTAAAGTGATGCATCTAGATTAATTTGCCAAAAATTAGATGCTAGGCAGAATTTACAATCTAGATGCATCACTGTCTTTTAAACAGTGAAATCATATTTTTGATTCTTTAAAGATTTTGAGAAAACTTGAACTATTTGGAGAGAACTTATGAATAAATACTATCATAACAAATTATATATTTACTTAATGAATATGCTAGTTGAACATATCATAATAGTTATTATCATAGAAGGCAAGTAGGTACAGGTAAGGACAATCGTGGATTACATACAGCAGTGCAAACAATCGCCACATGGTTTAATTAATTAATTACTTTGAAATCGTTTAAACTGTCTTTACACAGTTGTAAACCAACTTACGCAAATCTACATAAAAGCATAAATAGGATTCTAAAATAATTTTATTTTTCGGTGTTCCTTGGAAAATATGATGTAGCTCCAGGTAGTTGGACTTTTTACGTGGCAACCGATTTCCAAAGAAGAAGTACAATCTGGCAGAATTCTTAAGGCCCAGACTTGGGAGTCCCACAGCATTACTTTCATTGTGTTTTATTGGTCAAACCAAGCCACAAGGACAGCTCAGATACAACAGGAGGGGAAATAAACTCCAATGCTTAATGCTAATGTGAGGTTTGGCACACTGGCAAGGGGTGGAGGAAAGGATTTTGATTGTCATCTCCGGAGACTATCACGGGGTTAAAAATAATAAATACTATGAAGATGAAAAAAACTTACTGAGTAGGAAGAGGGATGTGTGGAATAAAATGTTTGATAATGGAATTTACTAAGGATGTTATATACATGTGGTATTTACACTCAAGGTTTTCCAGTGGAGACATTGATGTGTGACTAGTTCAGTGCTGATGGACAGTCAAGGGAGTGTCTGGCTGCCGGTTGTGCTGCTGCCAGAAAGCCCTCAGTTTTTAGACCTTGAGGAAAATGCCTTAGTGGAGGAGAACACCGTGAACAAGATCGTAGCAGCCTTTCATAAATGTAGGTGCATAGAAACCCAGACCCTCACTCCACCGGAAGGCCACATGGAAGGATCATCTCAGTTTATATCCCTAAAGACATGGCTGAACCCTGCTAGGACTCCACACCTCTGCTCAACCCTTCTCTCTGCCTAATCCTCCTTCTGCAGGTATTAATGCTAAAAACAATCCTAATCTTTCTCCTGGATGCTAAACCCTGGCTCAGAGTTGGCTTCTTGGAGACTCCAGCCTGTTACACTTGGTCCTGAAAATGACACAAAAATGCAGTAACTTAGATGAGATTTTTGGAGCCAGCCCACCCACGGTTCACCCCCTGCCTGGCTGGCAATACAGACCCCCCCCATCCAGTGGTAGGTGGGACACAGAGATATACATGTGTATCTGTGTGAGCCCTAATGCCATGCATGTAATTCAAACTCATTATATTTAAACACAAAATTAGAATTTTACCCACTAAATCTGTCCATCTCTTAGTATTTTTCTAAGTAGTAACACCATCCATTGAGTGGCAATGTTGAGGCACCATACCTTCTTTTCCTAAGTCCTCTGTATGCAATCTATCACAAGAACTTACTGACTTAAAATTTATAAATAATTCTCAAAGCCATTCCCTTTTCTCTTTTTCTTCTACAATATCACTTGGCCAGATTTTTATTAATCTAATTTGGAGTACTGCAATATCAGCTTACTTTTATCGCATGTGCTCCTGGCCTCCCCTTCATCCTACACACACGCATACACACACACGCACACACACACACACAGCCCGTTCACACAGTGTGCAGATCTGTCTTTAGAAATCACATATCCCGCTGATCATGCTTCCATGAATTCCTCTTAACTTTTCTCATGAAACTTGCTTATAGACAAGGGTCTTTAATGGTCAAAAATTATTGCCATGGGAACTTTTCAAGAGAACATGGCACCTTAATTGAAAGGAACCACACTGATTTTGGAACTGGAAGATCCTGGGAGGCAGTACCCATTGGTTTTAGAATACATTTTCAAAAGAAACCACAACCCACTGTTTACTAGCTACTTCATCCTAAAAAAAAATCAAGTTCTAGTCTGTAAAGGGAGGAAGAATTTCTACCTCTTCAGGTTTCTAGAATCTCATCATAATAAAATAAATAATATGTGGAAATTACTTAAAGTAATAAAGAGCTCAAATAATTGTTTCATGAATGAATGGTAGTGGAAAAGTGTGTGAGTTTGGAAAGATAGATCTTCTAGTAATTTTTGACCATGTTATAGAAACAAATCATAGTTTTCCTTATATATATATTTTTTTCAAGAAAGTTTAGTTTTGAAGATGCTGGCAGGTGGGATAAGTGAATTCTAATTGAAACAAATATTAGAGAAAAGTGAAATTGTTCTGAAAGTTAACAGGGAAAGATAATCATTACCCTGTCTTGTGCTGCAGATTTTTTACCTTTGTGATCACAAGGGACATCATATTGTCCTGAAATCATGCATTACCATACTGACAAAGACCTTGGTTCCAAGACAATTACATACTCTCTCAGGAGTCCATCACCAAGTGATAATGAGGTGTGAACACATTCCTCAGAAACCACAGACATGCCAAAAGGGCAATTTAACACCTCTTCAAAAGACAGATGAGATATGAATTATTCATAATGAGCTCAGGCCAGACTCTCTGCACCAACCTAGTTCAGAACTTAGACTGGAGCGGGGCTTCCGTCTTACCTGGAATTTGAGTGTCTTCTCCTCAGGCAAAGGTCACGATCTGTAATCTGTTTAATCCTTTTATAGCAGGTTGCTAAGAGAACTCTCTCTTTCTCTCAATTCCATTATTGCCTTTATTTCATTTAGGATTTCTCTTTGTTGTGTGTGTGTGAGATTGTGTGTTGTGTACACTTCGTGTGGACTTCACTTACACACACACACACACACACCCCTGTATCCTACATTAGAACCCAAATATTAGAAAACATGTTCTGTTCTGCGTTTTCTTTCATTCTTCAGGTCTCCCTGTTGCATGCTCTTGTGTCATAATTTCAATACATAAGAAGATGATGACACTGAGTTAAAACGCAGCTATGCATTTCCACCAGCATGGCTGGCTTATGCCAGAATTCATCCACAGGTCCGCAGAAGAAGCCAGAACTGGTTGTCAGGTAGCTGATAATTGCAATATCTCTAAGAATGCGAAATAGTTTCATTGTATTGAGCCAATCGACCTGTAAAGAATCATGAGGAAGACCTGCCTGCTCTAAAACCAGTGTTTGTCAAACAATTCTTATGGAACCTCAATGGTGCTGTGCAAATTTAAGTTCCTAAGGTTGTTTTGAAAATGAAGAACAGTTTTAAATAATTATGTAAAATTATTCATTTACTTCATTGATAACTTAGGGAAGAGCATTAGTTCTGAATTAAATTCTATTTTTTTATCCCTCCAAATCGTACACTTGTCTTACCCAATAGCTTTTCCTTTATAAAATTGACAAATGGGGTAAAATATACATTGAAAGTGTATCAATCCTGTTAGGAAGACCATTCATGATTTTTTTTACTTAGGTCTATTATAAGGAATTCTGAAATACACATTGAGCAAAACATCTTATTTTCAATAATATATAAAATTGAAGCAGCATTTTCTTCTTTTTAGGCACTTATTATTTTAAGGCTGTTAGATTGTGCCAAATTCATTTTTAAATGCTCAGATTTAAATACTCATTTATAAAGTGGATAGAAACAGATGTAGAAAGAAGATATGAAAAGAATAGCTTAGTGATATAATGAAGTAACACTCAAATGCAAAATGCAAGCACTTGTTGCTATGCTTGGAGCTACTTTTGACCAAGAACAGTCTTTCCCTGAGCATATATTTATCTTGTTTTTTATTTTCCTGTTTTCCATATAACAATCTATCAGTTTCCTTTCATCAAATCATAATTACATATGTAGCCTGTGTAAACTCCTTTCTCAAAATCAATTTTTAACCAAAACTATTATTGCTTCTGTTTTCTCATATTTAATTTTGCTTATGTATTTTTTTTACTAACATTACATTAGGGTGTTCATTTAAAGCCATCATCAAATTTAAGGAACACTATAATTTGAATAGTAAATTGAAGAGGGAAAATAAAACACTATCAATTAAATACACATATCAATTGCATGAAACACTCATATATTTCTAAAAAAAGAATTCTTTTTTTCTTTCTTTTTGTCTTGAATCCAGATTCAATAAAAAATAATTCTTTAGTGGGAAATATACATCTCGGAATAAAGAATATTGAGGTATTATGCTAGAAGTTTGATTATTTTACTGATTTTCTATTTCCAAAAGAATAAATTATTATGATAATTTTTAAATTACATATATTCTTGTCGTCTAAAATTTTTAAAGGTATTATTTAACAATATTTTTTACTTTTTCAGTTTTCCTTGACTTTTCTTCTTTTTCTTTTTAAGCTAGCTTCTTACATGGTAGACTCTTTAATTGATTAATTTGCACTCATTTTCATGTAATTAAGAAAACAGCTAAGAATAAATGCTGCATCTGGGTAAAATATTTCCTGGATTTCAAAAGTTTTGACGTAAGGTGTCCTTATTGCTATTTTATATACATTTATTCATGCATTTGTTTAAGAAATTGCTCTCCATATTCCACATGGCAGTGTTCGAAATAAAATGAGGAGCAAAAATGAAATTTGACAGGCAGTCTAGTAGGGCATACAGCTATTAAACAAATTGTCACATAAAATATGTAAAATTGAAAATGTTGCTGTGTTACAAAGCAGAAATACATAGTGCTTGGAGGCCACTATGTACCCATGGGATTTAATTTATGGAGGTGCCTGAGTGATGACACAGAGAGGCTAATGCCATTGACAGAAGAACCAGCTGCATTTTCTGAGGGGGGCAGGCCACACCACGCAGGGCTCCTAGGGAAGCTCCAGGTCGGTCTGGAGGGGGAGTGAGGGCCAGAGCCTTCCTCTTGTTCTCCAAAGGAAAGGCCAGGTAGGGCAGGGGGACTGCTCAGAAATGACTAGTTTGAATAATATGGGTGGCTATAGGGGTGGTTTCACAGCCCTGGGTTGATTTAGGTTGATTTTTATTTTCCTTGACAGATTTCCTGATGTTAAACTATTCATTTCTCGAATATCCTTAACTATCCACTGTCAGGTGAAAATATTCTGAATACAATATTAACTATTAAAGTTTGAAAATGAAATGGTCCGACTTTCTTTTCTACTTTCTTTTTTTAAACATCAATATGATACTACCTAAGGTGTAAAGAAATAGCATTAACTGAACAACTGATTGTAACATTTTTTGTAATACAAGGGTTCATTGCAAGTTTGAAAGTGATAAACCTTAACAAGACATTGTGTGTATTTGTGTCAAATGAAGATTTTTAACATTTTAACATTTTAATTGCTTTGAGCTTTTTTGTCTATTAATATGTGTTAAAATATAACTATATGTATTCATTTTTATTATTAATTATTAATATTTGGGAGCATGTCTAATTTCTTTGCAGTTCTGAAACTTTTATAGTTGTATATTCTATTTATTTCTATAGTCTCTGTTTTTTGAATAGTCTTTCCAGACTTTTTCTTATTAATCTACTTTTTAAAATCTTTTATTTTAACTTTGTCCGTTGTTACCACATTTTATCATAATTATATTATTTATTTCATTATCTTCTTCCTTCATATTTATTATAACTTTGCTTCATTCTTTGGGTTGATTTTGTAGTTCCTATTCTAATTTTTGTGTGAAATGGTTTGACTATCTTTTTTTATTCAATTTTTCTGACAAATGTATTTAAAATTATAAAATTCCTTTTAAAAACTGCTTTAACACTGCATTTTATGTGCACCTTTACTATATTCTAGTTGTATTTTTTTTGTAAGGTTTTTAAAAATTATTTCTTCCTCAATACCATAGTATCTAAGATGCTTTCTAGACATATGGCTTTTTAAAACTCTCCTTTATTTCTGACTTCAAAAATGAGAGAACATATTCTATATGATGATGATTCTCTGTCAATGTGCCATATTCAGTCAAAAATAATACTATTCTCTATTGGATTTCAAATTATCTGTGTATAGTCGTATGTATATATGTATGCATGCAGACAATGTCTATCTTATGTGTATAAAATACACAATTTTACCTTTATTATTCAACTCTTTCTATGTTTATTATTATTATTTTGGCTTGGTTGATTTATTAGTTTCCTAAAGAATATTTTAAAAACCTTTAACTATCATCACCAAGTAATCTATGATTTCATTTTCTGGAAACCAAAGGACTTTCTTGCCCCAGAGCTCTGCCCCATTTTCTGCCCTAGCCTGGTGCCTTTACCCATCCTCAGCTCTGTGGATGCAGGGAGAGCAGTGAGGGAGCCGGTCAGCTCACCATGCTTCTTGATGACCTTATTGGGAAACAAAAGCCTCCTATGCTAAGCATTTGAGCAACATTTTCAAAATCTTTTATACTTTTTATGCTTTCCTGATTTCAATATTACTGCCAATCATTTTATGAATGATGCTACCATTTTGATCTTTTAGTTTTATTTTTTCTGAAGTGAAAGATCTCCTTAAGTACTTATCACATTAAGAATGTGAATAATTTTTCTGAGTGCTTGCTTAATTAATTGCCTTAAATCAGGACCACTTCTTAAACACACACATACACATACACAGAATTACAAATGTTTTCATTTTTCTTCCATTGTACCCAAGGAGAGCTTCTGCAAAAACTATTCCTTGTTTTTATTTATTGTTATAGGGGAAGCTGAAACTATCTGAGTTTGTGTCACTGTTAGGTAACAGTTTGGCTTTTGACTTCATGGTTTAAAGTTATTACTGTTTTGTTTTAAATATTATGCTGGTATTTGACTTATTCACTTATTTTTTTTTCCTTATTATCCCTTCAATGATTTGAAATCATTCCAGGATTGATTTTTTGTTTAAAGAAACAAGCCTATGAGTTGTTTCTGGTTTTAATGATAGTCTGTGCCCCTGTTTGAAATTCCTTAGATCTTCAAGTAGCCTGGGGCTTGATGCGTGTCGATCCTAACACAAGACTTTTCTCCACGCAGTGGTGTATTTCCAACAAGAGGCTTTGCTGGTTTACAATGAAGGTTTCTGTGTCTGTAAAGACCTTTGTCTTGCCTCCCTCACGTGCTGTTGTATTTTGAGGCTTCCACCATTGCAATGCACTTAGACACATGGGGGAAACAGCCATGGGAATGTTCTATACAGTTCAAACACCAGCGTATGTGCCGAGGCAGCATGCTCAAGGGGCTTTCTGCTCAGTCAGACATCGGGAGCACTCGAGTAGGGAGCAGTCACCACAGATGGGATGAGACCGACAGTTTTCATATTGTTTGTGCTGAGCATGGCTTCTCTTTCGTGAGTGACAACCGCTGACTTATTTCTTTCTGTTTAGTTTTTGTAACTTTAAGAAAGAATATTCCTCACACAGCCTTGCAGTGGTTTGGGAATGTTTGTGCCCAGCCCATGTCAACTCTACTATGAATCACACATGAATTGTAGCACAAAGTGGGAAAGCACTGGCATTTTCAACCCAGAGATATAAAAATATAAATTTAGATCATAAAATATTATGCACTGTTTGAGGAAAGATCATCCCTGATTTCACATCTCTCTCGAAAACCCGGGTTTTCTGAGGTACATTTATGCAGGGTAGTGTTTTCTAAAGTAACTGCACCCTTGAAGACTAGCCACAATCCTGAGTCTTTGTTTTAATGTTGAACACTGTCAGAGTCAAAGCAAATTAGAGAGTAACCTTAATGGTGGAATAGCTGGCGAGGCACAGGAGATAAAATATGTCTGCTCCCAATGAGAAATCGATAGATCTTGTGAGGGCAACCCTCTTAAGAGGTCCTGTCAATAATTAATGGCAAAGCACTAGTTTTCCTGGCCCTTTCCACTTCTCTTTGAAGGATGTAAGACCAGGCTGGCATACTTTGAACTTTTTATCCCTCCCACCCATCCTGTCTGGACTTCCTCTCAGGTCCCCAGTTTTCTGTCCTCAAAACAATGTTGTGCTTTGAAGTATAAGATAAAGAAAAAATTTAAAAATTATATTAGAAGACTCAACCTGGGATACAAGTAAATGCAAATTTCCCTTTGCATGAAATGTCAGTTTTTGATGTAATCATCACATTCTATTATTGACTTATTTTTTTAAACAGAAGAAAGAGAATGAAACATTTTTTATTGTATTGTTGTAAGTTATTCTCACTGGGAATCAACTGTAATTCAATCAGGGAAAACCTAGATAAAACATAAAACATATAGAGTTGAATTTATGCTGCTTAGGAATCACTGAGACTTTTCCAAAACATTTTGGGGGAAAAAAAACCCACAAAAACAAATTGAGAAGATAGTGAGGACAGGTACAGAATGGTGTTTGGCATTTTCCCATCTGGAAAAGCACATGCTTGTTCCTTTTTTAAATACAAATACGTTTAGAACTCCCCTTTTTTATTTTTAACTTAAGACTCCATCAAAGCTTTGTTTAAAATCAGAACCTGCTGAGATTAATTTTGGACAAACACATAACTTTTTGAAACAAGGATTCACAATTGTTTTTCACTATAGCTCCAATACACTGAGGACTCATTAACCTAAATAAAAATGCACGGGTAATAATGAATGAATATTGCTCTGGGTTCTTAACAATACCACAGCGTATAGCAGGAAAAACATTCAGAGGAATAGAACTTTTTTCTTTTCTTTTTTTCATTTTAGACATTGGTAGAAAAATCTTAATACCATCTTATTATTTAGGTCATTTTTTTAAAAGTGGCCTTGGCAAGATTGTAAGTAGATTGGAAATGTGAAATAGGTCTCACAGTTACTAAAAGACATAGGATTTATTATAAGATTGCTTTATGAGTATATGCACTTAAAGAAGCTTTTTGTTTGGAGTTTTTCAGGGAATTTAGAGTATCTTTTGGCCAATTTAGTGTTGCCACTCCAATTTGTTGTATTTATTTCTCTTCAGCACTTTTTGTCCCCCTACCTTTTGTTTAGTTCCTACCCTAAGATCTGTAATAAATTCCATCATCCTTATTTTATAAATGAGGCTACTATGGTTAAGGGGAAGATTGAGTTTATGATCTGTAATGCCATTTCTAATTTTATTCTTCTATGAATCTAGCACTTTATATTTCTTAATTTTAAAAGAAAACATAGTTCTGTGTACATGTGCATTTTTAGTGCAGTTTTTTAAAGATGACATATTAATGTAACCACATTACGAATGGAGAAATATCATGGCCATAAAATACGAATAAAATAATAAATATATTGAAAAGAGCTACTGTTCTATTTCCATGCAAGGCCCTCATAGCACATTGGGTCTAGTGACTGTTACTGATCTCCTGTGGGCGAATGAGCTCAGGTTCTTGACTAATGTCTTCAACAGGTGGAAATGGGAAATGAGAGAAAAGTAGAAGTGGCACTGAGGAGTGACCAGGAGAGTTGTGTTCTTAAAACAGAGACATCTCTAAATAGTGCTGTAGGTCATCATTCTGGGACTTGATTTTCTCCCCCGTAAAACAGGGGAATTAAATTAAATCGTTTCCGAGGTCTCTTCTCACTCTGCCTTTCTGATCTCCTATTTAATATTCACTGGTTCCAAAGTCATTCAGCTACCGAGAATGAGTGGCTACATGCTAATGTCTTGAAGGTTCTGCTCATGGAACTATGTGTGATAGAAACTTGCTTTAATTTCGTTGTAAGTTAAGAGAGAGCAAATGAAATGGAAAACATTGGCCTAAATGTCAAAGTCAGATAAAACAAAGCGCAAATCTGGATTTTACTCTATTAGATACATCAGTCTGACTTTCTTTCTTTTCTACATTTGTAGTAATGCTATTTGACGTTAGTAATTGAAAGTGAACTTAAAATGGTATCAGTTCAGGTAAGTATCATGTTTTTGTTACAGTGAAGTCTAAATAGTGCAGATAGAAAAGGAATGAAGAAAGCACTGGTTATAATTTCTAGAAAGAAAAGCTATTTAAACAAAATATGCATTTATTTTGATAGAGTGTATCTCTAAACAAGGGAAGAAATGTAACTACCACCCAAATAGTTATAATGTAGTAGAAGGGATTAAGTCTCACAAAACACAAGATAAATTCAAGATTTGTTAATTCCACAAGTGGAAATCTCACAAGCCAAGACTGTTGATAATGACTCCAGATAGGAGACTATTACAACAATGCACAATAGTTGAAGTCGGATGTTGACAATAAAGATAATAAAGGCTAACATGTATCAAATGTTTACATGTTGGATACTTTTCCAGGTACTATCCATGTATTAGCTAATTTCAGTTTTAAAAAACTGTGATTAACCTCTCTAACCTCAGCTGAAAAATGAAGAGACTGTTCCTGGCTCCTTAACCATTACTGTTTCCTGTCTTTTCAAGTATAGAGGGTCAGAAGGAACATAGTTGATAAATGATCAGGAGCTGGAAACAGTACACCTTGGCGGGCCCACATGCCTTGCCACACTGAGTGAAGTATGAAATTTCTCTTTCAAAAAGCTTCTGACTAGTAATTATACATACATACACACATTATACTTTACCAAATCTCTATGTGATTCCATAAACACCCCACTGATGCTGCAAAAATTCTTGTTAGTTGTTTATTAATCCCATGTTTTTCAGAAATTGAGTGTCTAAGATACAAGGTTAATGTTCTAAAGTCAAACAGGTTTAAACCTCTGTTTTTTGGTCACAAATCCACATTTTTTCCCTGGAATTACACTTTAGCAAGAATTCAGGAAGAAGGGGAATGAAGTAGCACAACCCTGTTGACGTATTTATTTTTGTCAGTAACAATGCATCCAAGAGATTTTCCTGATCTTTTTAGAATGTTCATAGCTCCCACCCATGTAAATGCCGGTCTGACTTAGGTTTTGATACCAAAGACTCAAATGATACTCATGAACCGTAATTTTTATTAGCTAATCAATGGAGTTCAAAGATGTACATTTTAAAATCCTTCTGGAGTTCTCTTTAAGTATGAGCAATATAACAGTATATGATTATTGTGAAAATAAATTATACCTCCTGCTATTGATATTAGATGATACTCATTCATGCAAATAGGGAATTCAGAATTAGAAGTGTGATTGATCCTCTTTGTTTACCTCTAGAAAGAATAAGATGGAACTGTCTAAATCAATCCATTAGATGTCAACAACTGGCTCAAAATGTCCTATCATGTAGTTATGTGGGGAAAAAACCCTGAAAAAATAAAGAAATGGAATAAAAACATTAAAATGTTTTATGTATGAGAAAGAACAATTTGAGTCAGTCATCATAGATAAGTATGCTTTTAGCACTTAAAACAAATTTCAAAGGCATGGACTAGCTAAATAATATAAGCTGACCTTATTTTTGATTTAGGCAGACCTCTTCTAATGCAACAATTGGACATCTCCTTGAGTCCATACTAATTAGTTAGAAATAAGTTAGAAATAAAAATCGAGGCCTAGCTTGTTCAGGTCTTTCGATTTTCCTCCTTAATAAAAATAGTGCCCCAAGACTCCTGGGACCTCGGCTGAGGTCATTAGACCTGAGAAACGAAGAGCATATGTGGCCATGGGCCATTCATTGATCAATCAACATTGGAATTCAGAGAGACTAAGATTATTGTATTACCCAGAATAGGGTTTTATGGAATCATAATGTCTAATTACATGATAAGCAAATTATCAGATATTTCATAAAGCTGGATGTTCAGCTGTAGTTTCAAATGCTAGGTGTGTGCAGAGTAGCCTTAGAAAGGAGCTCTCTCTTTGCTGAAGAAAAGGGAATAAAAATGATCATGAATGCTTCACAGTTTAGTTTGATTTTTTTCTCACTGTGTTGGTATAGGGATATGATCCTTCTAGGTTCATAAATAGATGCTTTTAGAGCTCTAGGGGTATATGGTTAGCAAGACAGTAATGAGATACTAGAGTTCTCAGGTGAGTTCAAGACCAAAGATGTATATATGTGAGTTTTTATGGTCATAGAACTAATTGTGTTTACCTTGTAAGTGAGTAAAAGCAGAAGAGAGAAGAAGTCTTAGGAATGAGTCTTGGGCACCTCAACATTTAATATTTGGTAAAGTGTCCCTAACACCAGACTGAGGAGTGGAAATGCAGAAGGAGAAAAATCACACACTCTGTTGAGTATTTTATTTTGTAGGTCAAAGAGAAAAAGCTTCAAAAAGGAAGGAGTAATAAACTGTGTGAAGGATGCTTAAAAGGTTACACGAAGAGGTCTGAGAATTGTAGCTTTGGCAACATGGAGACTGGTGACAACTTGGGCAGGGAAGGAAAGCCTGATACGTGTGCACTCAAAAGAGGAGAAGAGGCGGAGATAGGTAGAAATTGAGACTGTGTGTAGAGACAAAATTGTAAAGAATTTTTCTTTTGTAATGGAGAGCAGAAAAATGGAATGAATGGAGAAAAACAGGACCCAGAGGAGAACTTTGACAATTAACTTAAATATTTGTTAAGATAGGGTATATTATTGCATAGCGATTTGCTGCTGAAACAACCTACTAAGGAGGGGGAAATGATGACACAAGAGATAAGATCAGAAAATTGCTAGAATGAATTACATGAGTAGGCACAAAAGAATCTAATCCTGCATGTAAGTGAAAGTCTTGACATTAGATGCAATTTGTAGAGTAATAATAACACCTGGCACTGAGGGATTGGGATGCTTTATGTGAGTGAATTTCCCAAAGATGTGAAGAGTTATTCACAGTGATTATTTACAGGATTTTGTAGTTACTCCTCCTAAAATTTACTATATACTCTAATTGTCTAATTTTTTTTTTTGCTCTTAAATGATTCAAAATCTCTAATATAACCATAACATACCACACACTATGCAGACTGGAGACTGATGGACTGTTTTTTTCTCTTCTATTTATCTTTGTAATAATCTTAGCCACTGTTTTATCCTCATAGGTACAAGAGATTTTCGTGCTATAGGAAATGCATTGATCAGCATGATCAGGAATAGAACTACATAGAAATTTAAACAGGGAAGTTTTAATTTAAAGAATTATTACCTATTTATGGGGGATCAAACATTAAGGAAATACAGAACAGAACACTAAATAATGCCCTAGGACTGAGAAAATAGCCAAGTTTGAAGCAAATTTGGAAGGTACTCCTCCCTGCCCTGATGCTGGGATTGCTACCTCAATGGGGAAGGTGTGGTTGGCAGCAATGGATGGCAGGGAGTTCTCTGGGTGCCTCATCAGTGCTGCACACCTAGGAGACATGAGGGTGACCCTGAAGGCAGCAGGGGGACAAGCCCATGAACAGCATTGCTCTGCGGCGTGAGGTCTGCTGCAGTGCACACAGCATAGGAGGCTATAGAGAAAGGATTGATACTAGAGAAGGTTTCCAGAAGATTGAAACAAACAATGTATATGACTTTCCTCAGAGAGCATTATGGGGAACAGCATATTTGCAAAAACACCTACACATGTGTTTCTTGACACATCGTTCAAGAAAATCAGGGTAGGACATTTGGCTTCCACAGGTGGAGAGATGCTGGGGTCACCGTCGGGTGAGGAACATAGAAAAAGGATTTTCAGTGAAAGGTAATAGGTTGGGCTTGGGCATGCTGAATTCAAGGCTCAGGTGAAACCCCACAGAGAAGGGGCCTGACAGGTGATTCAGTGTATAGATACTGAGGTCTGGAGCGAGGGCTGGTCTAGCAGCACAGACCCGAGAGCAGCTGGCACGGGGAGGGAGGGGTTGGTGTTGGGAGAATCAGTAAAGAACAAAAAGCAGAGAAGATGGAGTTTTGCTGATAGCCAAAAAATACTGCTGCCTCTTCGTTTTGTACATAATGGCTAAATCCGTAAGGTGACATATCTGTGCAATCAATATTTTTCACAAGACACAAGAGATATTTCTGGAGAAAAATATAACAGAAACTTACTTCAGGAAAATCTTAATTTGAAATGTATTTTCTATCCGTAAATTAAAATGTTTCTCTTTTACTGCATCCAATCACTCTGATAAGCCACTTTCCCACTGCTTTAGAGAACCTGATTTAGAACACAGGCCATATGACATACACTGAGTCACATGGGGTTGCCCTGGGGAACCTGGGTATGGAGACTGGATGTGGCCGCTGATGCCGGAGTGTGCTGGGGGCCCGTGAGACCATGGTGAGGAACAGCCCTGCGTGGGCGTGGGGAGGCTCTGCACTCACATCAAAAGTGCAAACATGAACCACAGAAGTGTGCAGATGCCCTGGAGAGCAGCCACCCAGGGCTGCACGGGGACTTCTCCATTCCGCCAGACGTGTCACAGGCTGTCTCAAACGGCACCAGAGATTACTATAGAGAGCGGAGGTTAGTTCCGCCTCCAAGCAATGCTGGAGAGGCCAGCCACAGTTTCAGAAATTTTATATTTACGAGGTTAACAATAAGAACAATGGAACTTCTTTGGAAAGATGCGTTAGAGTTCTCTACATAAACAGAACCAATAGGATATGTATATTATATTTATTATATTTATTATATATATATACACACACATACATATATTTACATATATATCGAGATAAATATATATGTATACTTTTTATACATAAGCATAAGTCTATATATTTACATATATATATATATAGAGAGAGAGAGAGAGAGAGACAGACAGACAGACAGACAGAGACAGAGAGAAATAGAGAAATTACTGCATTGGTTCATGTAGTTGTGGAGAGGCAGGCAGGCTTGAAATCCACAGGGAAGCTGGCAGGGAAGAGTTGATGCTGCAGTCTTGAGTTGGGCAGAATGTCTGTGTTGCAATCTGAGCAGAATTCTGTCTTCCTTGAAGAAATCGTAGTCTTTGCTCATAAGGACTTTGATTGATTGGATGAGGCCCATCCACATTCTGGAGGGTAACCTGCTTTGACTCAACTGATTATAAATGTCAATCATCACCACAAATATCTTCGCAGCAACATTAGACTAGAGTCGCACCAATCAACCCAGCATCATAGCTTAGCCCAGCTGATAGATAAATTTAACCATCACAAATACAACCAACAGAGTGGAGCTCACCAAATTTTCATAGCTAGTAAGTTGTTGGTTAAAAAGTCACTCTGAGGAATGCCGGTATATTTGTCTAACTTTGTTCATAATTTCCACACTCATACACAACCCAAAATAAGGTTTACCCATTCCAAAGAAGTGACAGAGATTTCAAAACTCTAACAATGATAATCATATTAATAAAAATAAAATAAAACTCATATTTGGGATATTAGCTCCTAAGAACCATCTTACATTTAAGACAGTTCTTCTTCCACATAATTTTGTTGTGATGCTGTTATCATGTTTTTATATATAACCATCAACATACAGCAGAATAAAGGATTCACTTGATTAGTATATATACCAATTTCATCTAAATTTTAGCAGCTAATGAAAGGAACCTAACAATGCTTTCCAAACTAATTGATATTTTTTTCTGATGATATTTAATACATATCAATCTTAATTCAGTATCAACTATGGCAGGGGTGTGGGTGTGTTTTTGTATACTCAAGATCTTTATTAAAATTAAACTTATACAGCTTCTCCTTCATGATGAAAACTTGAACCCTTTTTTTTATTCTAAGGAATAAAAGGAGTTGGGCATTATAGAATAGTAACCACTACTATGTGTAATTCATATGCACTTTTTATTATAGCATTTCATGTTGACTCTTTACTTAAACCAGTTAGGATAATTTAATTAGAAAAAAAAGTATTAGGCATGGTCCAACATATGTGGACATATTAAAGATAGCATCTTTAAAGAGGTGATTAAGTTAAAATGGGCTTACCAGGGTGGGCCCTGATCCAACATGACTGGTGCCCTAGTAAGAAGAGGAGATTAGGACACAGGCACACACAGAGGGATGATCATACGAGGACACGGGGAGAAGACGGTCATCCCCAAGCCAAGGAGAGAGGCCCTCAGAAGAAACCAAGCCCCCTCACACTTTGATTATGGTCCTCTGGCTCCCAGAACCAGGAGAAAATACATTTCTGTTGGATATTTTGTTTTATTCTCTTGTGAAACTTTGTTGCAACAGCCTTAGGAAACGAATGCAGCCTCATGTCTGTAAATAAGCATGCATTTACCCACCTAAGGACTTTAACTTTCCAGTATTAAACATGTCTGTAATATAATCATGTAGCATTTGAATATTAAGTTTTCATTTACATATTAAAGATGGAAAAATTGAGGCAGAATCACAAGAGAACTATTTTTTTCTGTGTGGATGCAGAACACAGGCCCTGCTGCAAGAGCACTGGCTCTCGTCCAACACACACGTCTAAGAGTCCAAGAGGCTTAATATATTATCAGCAGGTGGCCTCTGTCATCCCTGGTCAAAGGAAACCCATTAAAACGTGGGATCTTTCAATCAGTCATGCTGGATTGTCATGAAAATGGCAATATTTTAGACTTTCATAATGCCTTCCGTGAAGCACATTCTTTGAGGTTACAATGGAAATAGATTATACCATTTTAGAATTTTAGAACTACAAGGAAAACCAAGATGAATTTTTCAGAATCCTAAATGTCTCATAGATGTATCCCCAGGTAGACATACAAAGGAGAGGTTAAGTCACGTCTCTGAGTACACGCAGGTCGTTGGTGATGCGTACACTGGGGCAAATGTGCCTGGAGTGACAGTCTAATACTCTAATGCTGCTCAGGTCGCGGCTTACCTCCTGTGCTGGCAGATCTCGTCACCATGCTGGTGGTTCTCAAACATTATTATGCATCAGGATCATTTGCAGGACTTGTTAAAATCATAGATTGGGGGGCTCCTCCTCACCAAGGTCTCTGTTTTAGTAGGTCTGGGTTGGACCCCGATAATTGTGTTTTTCCTGAGTTCCCAGGTGAGGCTTATGCTGTTAGTCCAGAAACTACACTTTAAGAACCACTGTCTTGTACTATTTTCATTTTATGACACACACCATCATTTCCTCTTGCTTATTGACCCAAACCCTCCAGCATCATAATTCTGCCCTACCAACCTCACAACCGTTCGCATTTTTGACTGCAAACAGACCGGTCTGGCTTTGAGGCAGTGGGCAACTCTGTCGTAAGACAAACATCCCAGTGACAGATGCACTGATTTTGCCTTTACCCCAACTCTACTTTCAAGGTCGTCTATGATGCGAAGTATGCTTCCTCCATCTGTTGAACAGGAATCTATTTGATTTCTATTTCACCATCTGTTGGGAGAGACATAGCTGCAAATATATGATACACGATTATCACTGCTGTAACAGTTTATTCTTTATACTGTTGTAACAGAAAGATGTGGCAAGTATAGGATGAACAGAGGAGGTAAAACTTGCATCGTTTTGAGGTTCAAACACCAGATGGCACTTGAGGTTAGGCTTAGGGAATGGCGAATGCATAGGGGTTCCAAAGGCTGACAAGTTGAAAAGGACATTTGAGCATAAAATGTTCAAAATAGATATAGTGGTTCAATTCACTCATTGGTTCCTTCAAGAAATGCCTATTGACCCCTTGGCCAAATATTCATTAAGTAAGAACCTGTATAGTTGTTACACATGAAAAATAAGTGAGCACATGTTTCCACTCTCAGTGAATATGTATCTCACTGGGCAGACAAAGGAGGAAACAGACAAAACAGAACATCACCACTGCTGTAATGGTAGTGTGGACAGGTTCCTTTCAGGGCATTGTGGAAGAAGGGTGAATTCATCCTGGGGAAATCAGCAAATCTTTATATGAGGGCAAAGTTAGGTGATAATATACTATCCCCGTTTTAAAGTTACTAATTATATTTACAATCAGGGTATATAGTTAATATAGGCAAATTTTTTTGAAAAAAATCTGCATATTTAGAAGGGCTCAAATGTAAGCTCACATGTATTCTTGGCAGAGAATGCCAAGCTCTCTGAGTTGAGCAGACACATGAATCCAGGTTCCTTCCATCGTTGGCTCTGATATCCTTGAGGACCTTCAAGCATTTGTGTCCAGCCAGCAGAATGGAACCACACAGTGGTTGTGGCAGGTTCACATGAGCCGTCCAGTTCTGCTCACATTACATTATCTAGACGCTAGTCACGTGGCTACATCTATCTCTAAGGAAGAGCATCAAATGTAGTCTAATTGGTTCAGGGAGAAGAAGAAATGGATTTTCCTGACTATCTAGCTGTTTTAGCTACAACAAATTTAATACTTTAAAATTTGCCTAGTGGAGGGTGTTATTGAAGGGGTAGAGGAAACAGAGAAAAGAATATTTGGTATAATAGTAGGTGCAAATGCATGGAGTTAGAAGGAAACAACCCAAAACAACAATTTTCTTAATTACAATGCAGCAGCTCACTGGGCAAGCTATGCAACAATTAAATCACCAAGAATTAGAAGTATAGATAAATAGAGTGATTTAAGTTATATGTTTCAGATTAACTCTAAGCATAAAGAATAATTAATCAACACATTATAGGCTAATGAGTTATTGTTGGTCTAAGTAGAAATCTCATGAACAAAGTTATATTTTATAAACAATTGCAGGGAATACTTGTCATCATTTTATCGAGCAAAAACACTAACCCAGACCACACATGTGTCTACTCTATGTATTTTTGTGCATTTGTGGGCAAACTGAGAGCAAACATGTTAGGTGATGTCCCTAAAGTCACACCAAAACCTAGGTCTCCCAGCACCGTTTGTTGAAAAGACTTTCCTGTGTTCATTGAATTGCTGTTGTGTTTTTTCTTTTTCTTTTTCTTTTTTTTTTTTTTTACAAAGATTGGTTCACTGTATTTTGTGAGTCTATATTTGGATTCCCTTTTGTGTTACATAGATCTGTGTAGCTATTCTTCCACCAAGACCATGCTGTCTTGATTACTGCAGCTTTATAGTAGGTCTTGAAATTTAGTAGTGTCTTTCAACTTTGTTACTCTCCAGTATCATCTTGTTATTCTTGAGTTGCACCTTTCTATATAAACCTTGATATCAGTGCATTGATATCTACAAAATAGCATGCTGGGATTTTGATTGGGCTTGCATTGAATCTGTTTACAAATTTGGAAAAAGTTAACATCTGAACATGTTGTATCTTTTAATCCATGACCATGGAATATCTCTCCATGTGTTTATATCTTCTTTGATTTCTTTCATTTGTGTCTTGTATCACTTACTTTTAACAATTATAATCCTTATTTAAGCAGCCAAATTTTAAGTGGTTTTTCACATGCTTTCCTAAAATAGATGAAGCAGTATTCAGGATACTGTTGAAATAAGCACACTAATCTAGTTAGTGTTGGGTGCCTTAATTATATATCTTCAAATGTCATCCTAATATCTGTTTATTGCAAATTTTCTAACTGTGTTAGGTTAGTTCCTTTGGAAAGCAGAGTCAAGACAGAGATTAACATACTGATACTTTATTTAGGAGCTGTGCAAACTTGGGGAAGTGAGAATAATGGGAAAAGCATAGTGAGGCAAATAAAGATGCAGGTGGATTTGATCTATTTCCAGGCTGGGTACAGTTTCAAAACAAGCCTCAGAGTCACAGCAAGTCTTGACCTAGGATTTTGCTCAAAAGCTACGAGAAGTCCTACCTTTGAGCGACTTCCAGAAGGAAGAAAAATGAGAAGAGTTTATCTGCCTAAGCTTTCCTTACATCTATTTCTCCTTGGGCAAGGTTGCCCCTGTGGGAAGCACTTCTGCACTTCAAGCTGATGTCACTCAGCCTGTCAGCGGCTGCTGAGGAAGGCAAATGACACTCATCAAGTTCAAGTGTTTTCACAAAACCCTAAAGTGGGGGAGATGCTCCGCAAAGGTTAGACACTGACCAAAAGAGAGAAAGAGGAAGATAGTTGAAAGAGTCTGAGCTGGTCCACAGGTTTGTATCCCAGTGCATTACCTCAAGGCTAAAACATACCTGAAACGTACTTCAAAGGCTAAAGAGACCTTTGTTGAGGTCTTTGAAAATAGCTTTGCTCAGTCACCAGCATCTCTGCCCCCTAGCCAGGAGTGTCCTATTTGTTCTTGCTCCCCACGGCCTTTGAACCCCACAGCTCTAATTGCACCCTTGACCTCCAACGCCCAGCCTCTGCTCCCCTGGACGCGAATGCCCTTACTGTTTTCCTTTGCAAATGAACAGGACATAATTTTCCTTGTTTTTCCCCTAAATGAGAACTTTCTCTTCTAAATGAGTTTGGGGTCAAATAAATAGAGAAGATTTCATTCCTGTTTAAAAAAAATTAAGTTAAAAATGAGATTTCTAGGTGCTGCAGTTATCCTTTCCCAAAGTGGGTAGATTATTTTAGGGGAAACATACACTGATTTTTCCACAGTGTCCTAAGGCATCATGGTGTCACTTTCCATTCATTGTACAAGTAGGACTTTATCACGGGGAAAAATAAAAATGAAGGTAGTGAGCTTAAAATAGAAGATGCATGTGAGGTGAGATGTGGCAGGAGGGGGCTGTGGATCTCTTGAGCTAATATGAGGCCTGATGGATGAGGTCACTTTTTTTTCTATATTTACGTTAAGTTCTAGAGCTTTCCTTCTATTGAACCTGAACACATAACAATCATTTTGCACGGAATAAAAGATGGAAAAACAAACACTTTGCATTAGACCTTATAGTAGGCCCCCCAAAAATGAGAACAAACCATGCAATAATCATTGGATAAGGTCTGCTCTGCTCCGCCGGGAGCCCAGGACCTGTCTATATAGCTCAGTCGTGGGGCAGGCAGGGAGGGGCGAGAAAAGCACCCAGAAGCTTTTCTACCATCGACTTTTTCTTTATTCAGTGTTTGCTTGGTTGCTGTGAACTTCGGTTGTTTTTCAAGGCTCTGACAAAGTGAGTTCTGATGTTTTCTGCTTGTTTCTCAATGTTTTTTTTGGGGGGGGGGTAAGAGCTTGCAGCTGCCTATTCCGTTTTGCTGACATCACTCCTGAAATCTGATTCTGTTTTAAGCTCCATCAACTTTAATGAGAGCTAAAATTTTTATGTAGATAGAACAAAGGACTATTAAGAAAAAAATATGATTTTTCTCCTAAACTGAAGTTAAAATTGAACAAATTGGATATTCATCCAGAGGTTTACAACAGCTTTCTACTCACATTCATTATTCATTTCTTGAGCCATTTTAACTAATTTCTTTTTAGATAACTTTTGTGATATTTTTGATATCTCTTTTCAAGTAAGGATTATAATTCCATATTATAAAAATTATATTTTACAATATTAAATTTCTAACTATAAATACACTATATATTTAAAATTATAATTATACCAGTAATATATCTTGTTATTTAATATTAGTATTATTTTAAAGTGTTTGAGATACATCATTTATAGTGGTCTTCACTGATCAAAAACTAGTAGCATATATAAACTATTGAGCATAAAGGAAATGTCTTAAAAATACCAGTACATTAAGAACATGATAAATTACTCCTCAGGGAAGTCCTGCCCCTCACAACCACCTCCCAACCTCAGGTTATTTATTTTACTTTTGCTATTACAAGCTAATGGCATGTTTCAACAATATTTTCTAAAATATGAAAAAGTACAACGGTGAACTTCATGTTTTTAACATGAAGCATTAAAAATTAAAAGTACTTCTCCTTTTTCTTCTCTTCAAAAGCAAGAGAAAAGTGAGAAACTATTCCGCTCAGGGGAGGCTGAGTTTGTGTTTGTCAGACACATTTCAGGAAGGGGGGGTTATAAAACAGTTAATACCAAATCGCTGTGCAGGAAGAAATAGATCATGGTCTGTGGTTCTGTGGTTAGAAACAGGGAAATCAGCAAACGATGGTTCTCCAAAACGAGAGATACACCTGAGGTGCAGCCTCCTTTCTTCACAATGCAACGGGGCTTGAGGGACTGGCAGAGAGGTTCTCCTTAGACTTAGTCTGCCATTCCTTCTAGAAAATCTGGAGCATTTCCACATTTTCAAGACAGTGTATCGGTGAGGAAGGTGGAAGGAGAGAGATTCCACACTCTGAACAAACCACCTGTGCTATATTTCAGCCAAGGAAAAAAGTAAAGGTGAAAATATCTCATGAATATCAAAATCAGAGATGAATAAAACTCTCTAGCCAGAGACACAACCTTTCCCTGTTTTCTCACCCACAACATTTTTTTTTGTAAGTAGCTCATTCAAGAAATACTAAGAAAGAAATGGGGGCAAAAAGCAAGTCCCAGATCACTACCAAGAAAGAACAACACAAAAAGAGAAAGAAATAGGAAATAACACATGGCAGCCCAGCGCACCCAGCTGGAGATTGTTTCCAGTATGCAGGTGACAATTGCTTCCAAATACAGTCCTATTAATTAAGGAAATGAAAATTAATAAAACAATCACTTTTATGAAATGAGAGAACAATTAGCAGTGCAAAAGCTTAAGCCATGGTTGATAAAAGAAACTGAAACATGAACTCCTACTCAATAATTTCAATTGAACTGTCACTCAGTTTTGCCAATTTTTTTCTTCTGCTTTATCAAGTCTGCTGTTGATTCCTCTAGTTAGTTTTTCAATTCAGTTATTATATTTTGTAGCACTGTGATTTCTCTTTGGCTCCTTTTTATAACTTCTATATGTTTATTGAAATTCTCATTTTTATGCATTGTTTTTCTGATTTCATTTAGTTGTCCATCTGTGTTCTCTTATAGTGTACTGAACTTCTTTAATATGATTAATTTGAATCGTTTTTCAGGTAATTCATGTATTTCTGTTTCTTCATGATCAGTTTCTGAAGATTTATTTTGTTTTCTTGATGGGGTGATGTTTTCTTATTTATTTGTGTGTCTCATTTTTGGTAGTGATCTGTGCATTTGAAAATACATACACTGCCCTCAGTCTTTCTAGGTTGGCTTTATGTATGGGAAGATCTCCATCCTTCAGCAAACTAGAGATTCTGGGCACCTCTAAAACCTTCATGTGATTATAGATTCTCTGGGCTTGTCTGTGTAATTTCTCAGAGGGGTGGACCTGTTTCCTTTTCAGGAGCTTATAGTCGGTGGTTCCCTCTGGTGTTCGAACATGGTGCTGCATGTCCCTTCAAGCTGCCACAAGCCACTGACTCTGAACTCTCCTACATTCTTTGTGGAGTCCAGGCACCCAAAGTATGCAAATCTGTCAGCATTCTAAGTCAGACAAGACAGAAACTGATCCCTCAAGAAGACCCCCCCCCAAAATCCGGGTTATTGGATGTACATTCCACTCTTCTCTTTTCCTCGCAAGGGAGAAACTACAGGTTGAGCTTTTTCTCCTGATCATGAGCTGTCATTGCTTGAAGGAGAGACTGATTCAGTTGAAATAAAATGGCTTATTTTGCCCATCTCGCTGCAGCAATTCTTAGCTTTGAGTTTGCCTGGGGCATTGCAACTTCCTAACTGATTTCTGGAGTTCTCATAAAGGCTTTTTGGATTATATATTGTTATTAGGTTGGTGTCTCCGTGAGAGAACGAGGTCTGGAGCTTTCTATTTCACTATCTTGCTAATATCCTATCTCCAGATACTTTTGGCAACAGTGTACATTTGACCCTTGAACAACATGTGTTTGAACTGTACTAATTCACTTATGTGGGTTTTTTTCAATAAATACAGTTGACCCTTCAGATCTGTGGTTTCCACATTCACAACTACTCAGATTGAAAATACAGTTTTCATGGGATGTGAAACTCATGGATATGGAGGGCTGAATTTTCATATCTGCATTCTGCAGGGTCAACTGCAAGGCTTGAATGTGCACATATTTTAGGATATGCAAGGTGTCCTGAAACCAATCCCCCACAGATACTGAGGGATAACTGAGTGTTTAATAATCTTATTTTGCTCTAGTAATTATATTCTTTGGGAAATCTTTTTTTTTGGGGGGGGGTTTATTGTCGTTTTATATTGCAGTGAATAACTTAGTAATTTTACCTGAAATATTTCTATAAGCATGAGAAAGCCTTTATATAACTTCAAAAATGACCATATGTATTGCTTATTATTCAGGACAAAGTGTATTGGTAGTGAACATATTATTTTTACAGCTGTCCTCATTGAATTTTTCTTTATTGTGTTAATATACATGTTAATATTTGGAGATGTGTATTAATATATATATGCATACATGGATATACATATATTTATATGATTAAGTATATTGATAAATGAATAAATATTATATATATTTAACTGTAGTGTACATCTATATCTTCAAACATCTTGAAGCCTAATTTATTTCCAGATTTTGTGATCAATATCTAAGTTTATTGAAACTATGCTTCTCAATGAACTAGATATCAGCTCAGTCCTAAAGACCAAGTTATGTATGACCATAAATAAAAGCTAAATTTAAAACACTAAAATAGCTGTCTTAACTTTGCATTCAGATAATCACTATTTTTCAAAGGAGATTAAAATATCTATAAGGGAAAATTTAGAGTAGCCTGTCATTCATATTATAGTTGTTATAGTAAAAAAAATAATCTTGAATTAAGGAATACCACAAAGGAACATGTTAAATGTTAATGAGGTATAATACATTTCACAGTTGGCATTAAATATTTATAAACCACTTCATGTCACAGAAGGCCTTATTAGTAACTCCAGGTTCACACACAGACATAGCATCTCGTCTTATTGAAGTAACTAGTGGAAGAGATTTTTGTCTGAATAAATAGCAAAGTTCATGGCCAAATTCATATTTTTGGTTTCATAATTGTATTGCCTAGTTAAGACTCCTTATACAAAACACTTGGAAAGAGTATGTGCCACTTCTGGAACCTGCTTTAATAATATATTAGAATGAACAAGGTATAGTTTAGTGTCATTTAAATTATTTCAGGTTGTAGACCTTGAAATCAGGTTTAAAGCAAGTACCTAAAGCTTTTTAGATTTGAGTAACTTGGTAGCAGAGATGTTATTTTCTAACAGGGAATTAAAACTTCCCTAGGCCATAAATGGCCTGGAGAAAAGCCTCCTATTGGTTGAGAAGCCCTCAGTGAGTCTTGCTGATATGAGTAAATATTCACTTTTTTATGTTCAATAATTTTTAAACTATAGTGTCTCAGTGCACCTTCATAACACATTTTGAAGAAGGCAAAATAGGATTTATTTGCCTCATTAATTTAAATTTGTGTAAAGAAAACCATGCCTAATTTAAATGACTCACCCAATTTCATACAGATTATTAGAATATATATATATATATATATATATGTAGATCCCAAGATTCTTCAAATTAAACGAAGTGCTTTTCCAAATAACTTGCTTTTCTCCCTTTGGATGAAAAAATAGGAGAATTGAAATCAAAATGAATAATACAATGGCCTTCCTTTCTCAGGCTTTTATGGGTTTGGGCATATTGGAGACACAAATTTCTGAAAAAGGGTCAGCCACATGCCAAGATGTCTATAGGCAAAATCTTGGGACAGTGAAGAGCTTTACACACATTAGACCCCATGAAAAAGCGCTTGATTGTGCCAAAGACAGGAATGGATAGCACTCAACACGATAGCAAAGGATGCTGACCAAGGGGCCTCCTGACCTCCAATCTTTTTCCTGTATATTTGAAATGATTGATTATATTTAAAAATAAATGTATGTTTATGTTTTTAAATAATCCACAAAAGAACATTAGCAGATGGTATCAAAGGCATAAAGCCTCCTTATGCCTAAATTAATTATTTCTCTTCCCTCCCACTTATGGAATCATTGACTGCAAGATTCTTTTCCTTTCTTGTTTTCCTACAGCTATTTTGTTTCTACTCTTTCCTCATATAGCATGAGATAACACCCATAAAGACACTTGGGAAAATACAAACAGGGTGTACCAGGGAATATTTTCAAGGCTAAAAAGATTGTGTACCTGTACAGCCAAATAATTGAGTTTCCATTCAATTATTCTGTTCTATTCAAATAAACCAAACTGATTCCTTCTTAATATATAGGAAACAAGAAAAAAATAAACTAAAATGATTTCCCCTTTTATGAACTCATGTTGAGTTGGTAGTTAATATCATTTGCATATGAACAGAATAACAGAATTCAGATCCTACCAGAGTAAATTATCTCTTCATTCATTATATCTGAGGATTGAGTCATTGGTTTTCTTAAGTAGTCTCATTTAAATATGCTCTGTCCAAGTCTCTTTGTCCCACTAGTCACCTTACGGTCTATCCTAAGACTTCTTTGCTCTATTAACTCTCTCAGGATTAACTCCTTATTCTCAAAACTTAATCAATATTGCCTGGAGGGTTCTTCTGAGTTACAGACTAGAATCTCCAGTTCCCAAAAGAGATACATGTAGATAGATTTATACAATATCGAAACCAAGCTCAGCTTCTTTCTCTCAAATCTGCTGCTCAGAATTTGCTGCCTTTTCTCAGATGATGGCATCATTGTTTTCACATTAATCAAGATACCAGAATAGTCAGTAATCCCCTCTCCCTCTTTGCCATAAATCATAGGTGCCTCAGTTTTTTCACCTCTATGATAATAATCAAAAGGCTTAAAATAGAAATGCTTATGGAGAGATGGGTATGTTTTAGTGGGCTGGGAACAGCAGAAGTGAGCTGGAAAATGCTGACTGACACATCACAAGGCTCAGGGACGATATGGATGGGTGGGGACTATGGAAAACTAGAAATCAAATCCACACTAGATTATTCGCATGAGGAAATGTGAGTTTAATTTTGCCTTATTCCACACCCCTGCATCCCATGCCACTGCCTTTTATTTTTTTTAATTAAAAAAATTTTTTTTAGGAATTTGGGAATTCAAGTTTTAAGTAAAATATCTTAGTATTGAATTAATGGCAACTAATTTAAAAAAGAAGAATTAAATTTTTAGCAAGAAATTCAGAGAATAAATATGTTAATGCGGGGCGTACTCTATGGATAAGTGCTGGAAATTAAAGTGAGAAAAGACATCTTATTGAAAGAGGAGAGGACTGGATTGTGAGAAGTTCTTAGAAGAGGTGAATTTGAAATATTGTCACCCCTCCAAAATACAGACATAAAAATGTTTCGAGAACTGTAATAATTTGCATTCTAGGTTTATTTATTTATTTATTTTTTATTTCAGCTCATCATGGGGGTACATAAGTTCAGGTCATATACATTGTCCATGTCCCACCCATCCCCCCCGAGTCAGAGTCCCAAGCGCGTCTGTTCTCCTTCTCCAGACAGTGCACCTGGCACTCATCATGTAGTCATACCTCCATCCCCTCCCCCCCCACCTCCCCGGGTCTGCACCTTCAAGCATGACCATGCCCTGAGCAGGGACTCTGGACAAAAAGAAAGTGAGAAACCTCTGTCGTCTAATTTGGGGAAGTTGATTTAAATTGGAAAATATGCTGATTTGAAAGGCCAGGTTATTAGATGGCTATTTGGCCACCAGTATGTAAAGCAACTTTTCTGATGCAATGTATTCATCTGAAAAATTGAAAGCTATGAAAGTGATATATATTTTTAAGGTATAAAAGTATATAAAACTTAATTCAAATCCCATCTTTGCCACCAGTAATCTGGGCAAGCTACTCAGCCTGCATGAGTATTAATTTTCTCCACTGTATGTTGAGATAATACCTAACTGACAAAGTTGGTCTATAAATTATAATTACAAGGAACTAGCCCTACACTTGAGAAATATAGGAGACTGTCATATGTTGTGAGGATAAAATAAAATGGTGCATACAAATAACAAATCAATTGCTAAAGAAATGGAAACTAAGTTTAAAAATGGCTTGGACAATAATGGATGGGTTTTAACAGGAGCAACTATACTGTTTTGTAGAAGAAGTCATCTATTGCTGCTTGGCAGATACTTATAGATAACTGAACGCTATGGCAAAAAGAAACAAAATTCTGCTGGATGTAATTATCAGCATGAAAGTAAACTGTTCACAAGTACACAGAGTCTCCCAAGACAAAGCAGAGATATCAGTCATGCTGTTAGTGGTAGCTCAGTCATGTGTGAAAAATAAAATAATTTTCTAACATTTCAGAAGGGCCTCAAGAGATTAACTATTCAATTCTCCTTCTGCCTATTAAAAACACAAACTGACATATTCTGCTGGTCATCTCATAAGAGAACAGGATTATTTAAAATAGTCTCAGATTCTTATTTACATATTTGGGGAAAATTATCTATTACACATGACACAGGTTAAAGGGGTGGACTAAATTGGCTTGGGTGGGTCACCCTCTCTTCCAGACACATACACATGCCTGATAAAATATAAATTAGCTGAGTTCCAAACAAAATAATAATTTTTCAGTGTATTTTAAGTGTGTATTCAAAGCTAAAAGAATAATGTTACTACCATATGTGCACATAAGATTTATTGGGTGTCAGGCCGGGAGGGGGAGGAGGGGATGGTATATTCACACCTAATGGGTGTGGTGCGCACCGTCTGGGGGATGGACACGATTGTACCTCTGACTGGGGCAGGGCAAAAGCAATATATGTAACCTAAACATTTGTACCCCCGTAATATTCTGAAATAAAATATCTATCTATCTATCTATCTATCTATCTATCTATCTATCTGATAAGTATTTGCTGCAGGAAGTTTTGGACCCACAAGTAAAAATTAGGGGAAATGACATTAATACCTAAGTGGGTACAGGAAATGAGACCTCAGGTTTGTGTGAAGCAGGGAGTTGGAACAGGAGGATGGGGTAAAGCTTAACACCTCTAAGAACCGTATTGTCCGTGAAGCTAGGAAGAGACAAAAATGCTCACTATCTTGAGGAAGGAGTAAGGAAGATTACAAGCCAATAAGAGCCACAACTAGTAATAGAGTTAGTAGTGACAAATCAAGAATCACAGAATGTCATTAGCAGACATAAGGTCAGAATTTAGAGGATTTGCATGGTAAAATCATGTTTTTCAAAAAAGGATCAAAATGTGTCTAAACCTGGTAAAATCCTTACTGCTTTAGCAGTGGCAAACTCAAAATACATTTATAGAGTATTTCCACAGTAAAATTTCACATAAAGCAATTTCTAGTAATAATGATACGAGAGTGAGAGAGTGAGAGGTTAAGTGTCATGAAAAATAGTCTGCCTGCCTACAGCAGGAAAACAAGAATTCTAGAATGAGAGCTCAAGGGCTGCATTTGTTTCAGACTTAAGACTATAATTCTCAGTTGAGAATACCCAAGGTTATGCATGGGAGAAATGAAAACAAGACCATATCTAAAGTGATAAGACAACTATTAATATAAACCTCAAAGTCAAAGAGAAAAATCCTAAGAGTTAACAGGGTAAGAAGGAAAAGTACAGGCTCCATTTTCTCTCTCCCCTGGATGAATCCCCATCTCTCTCTGCGGCTGTGCTACATTCCATACTTCGCAGACGGCATCCCATGGGGCCGCTTGCTCCCGAGCTTCTGGGTGGTTCCAGCCCATGGGAAAAACCGGCAGAGGATTGCAGAGCTGAAGGGGAGAGAGGCTCATGTCCGTTTCTCCTGCACCCTCCTGATCCGGTGTGGTCTGACTGCGGCTGCCTCCCTCATGATGAAACCTTCCTCAGTTCCTCCGCTTTTCACACAGGTCCTGGACACATTATTCTCTCCGCTTTTAGACTGAAGCTCAAAGGAATGATGGCTGCCATCAATTATGGCCACAAAACAATAAATATCAGTGATTATACATCTTAGTAAAATTAGTACACAATTTTTTTTCAGGAGAACTTCTACATCATGCAATTTACAACTTTTACTTCATTTAGAAAAGTTCTATCTTTACTTGACAAAAATTCCCGTGAAGCTTATTTCACTATCTTTAAAATAGAATTCAAAAGAGAACTGATTTTATTCACTGTGATTGAATAATAATATTTAACTATTATTGAACAGAGCTCTGTGATTAAAATTAAAAATGATTATAAAAACAAGCTATAGAATAAATGAATAGTGACATATTCTCAGATTTTTACACACCTTTAGATTATAATTGACAAATTCACCTTAAAATAGCCTGTATTTTAATACGATGTAATTGAACAAGGCTGGTATTCTCTTGCCACATGTGACTCACCAATGGATTTTGATGACTTTTGAATAAGTTTATATCTTGTATAATAAAGCAAGTCCATAATTTAGGCACTTAACTGATGTAGTGATTTCAAATTCGTATAAAATTGTCTAAATACCCGTTCTGAATGTGTGTACTCATCTCATTGTGGATTTTGTAATCTATAGTTCCTGGACCAGAACCAGTTTCAGACCACACTTTGAGCATCCTGGTCATCAGATCCAAGCAGGGCAGTGCCAGGGACTGCTTGCCGGGAGGACGATGAAACCTGCATTGTGGACGCCTTTGAATCATAACTCAGGAAGATTTACTTCAGCAGGGAGTGGGGATTTCTTAAAGCAGGAGAATGGAATGATCAGTTCTAGGAAGATTAGTCACACCAAATGTTTCGGGTGGTGTGAATAATGGAGGGCAAGAGTCAGGGAAATTTACATAATCCAAAGACCGAGCTAGAATAATGATGCTGGATGTGAGGAGGAGCAGGTACCTTAAAGTTGCAAAGGGAAAAGCAAAATCAAATTTAATACGGTCCTAACTCAGATGTTCCTAATGCCACTTTTGAAATTTCTAACAATATATTATACTTATTTGGTCTTAGTGAGACCAAATGTGTGCTTAAATATTCTCAAATATATTTTATAAAATCCTCAAAGTGAAACAAACATGGAGATATCTCTCTCCTCTAACAAAGCAAAGAGCATATGAAAAAAAATTGTAAAAAATTGACATTGCCAAGACTGAAAATTAATAGGAGTTTTGAAACAATCTAGAAGGCATTTATTAATAAAAAACATGCAGCATCACAGTCAAAATTGTGAGCTTTGTAGCATTTTAACTTGTCTTATTTCCTTGTCTCTCTTCCCCAGTTTTGTGGTAGGCCTTCAGCCAACAGCCTCAAAGTCACAATGAAATCCAGAAATGCAGTCACCACAGGAGGGGCAGGCCAGGGGCAGATAGTCCAAAGTCCCACTCCCAGAGAATTGTCATTATTTATCTCACGTGTAGCAACTTGAAAAAAACCCCATATGCAGGGATTTTATTTATTTGACATTTTTACATTTCACTCCTGAAAGAAAAGTAGGAAAAAGGGAATTTGTGTTATTAGGAAAAGATAAATAATTCTCCATATTTGTGTCTAAATGACTACAGACCTCAGTACCTCTTTAATTTAGAGAAGTGTTTATTTATATATTTATTTTTCACTTACTAACACACGCTAGGTTAGTGTCGTCCTTTCAGCCTTGCTAGTGACTTGTTTGGAAGTAAGTGTTTATTTTAAATTCATGATTAAATTAATCTATATCCCAAATGCAAAAGATGATTTGTCTATAGAACATTGGACATCAGAATAACTTATGCTAAAATTGAAAATAGGAAAATGAAAAGTAAATTTATCTGATAAAAACAAACACTAATGCCTAGGACACAAATTTTATGCTTTAAAGTATAAGCTTACACGTGCACTTGTTTTTAGAGATGTTAGATATAGATAAGACAGATTCCGATATAGATTTAGGTATGCATAGATGATAGATAAATTAGATAGATTAGATATATTAATTAGATTAGATAGATAGAAAAAGATAGATAAATATAGATAGATGGAGAGAGAGAGAGAAAGTGGTTGTTTTACTTTTTCAATATGTTAGGAAAATTGAGAAAATGTAAAAAGATTTCACTTTCAAAAATATTTTTTCCTTATTACAATTGTCATCTTTATGGTAAAATGTTTGAAAAATTAGAAAGAAAATTAAATAAAATAATCCATAATCTAAGTACTCTGAGGTATTCACCTTAGCTCTTGGTATATTTTTCACTTCTTTTTCTTTTTAATTCATTTTTAAATCATTAAACAATTTCAAATATTCAGAGAAAATTATAGACTAATAAAACCATTTATTGCCCCACCCAGACTGACTGCCTATTCCTCTATTTGCTTCAAATAATATTTGACCAAATCAAACTTCAAATATGTTATGGGAATGTCCTTTGCAACTCTCCTTAATCCCATCCGAGTTCTCTCTCCCCGGGATCGGTGTTTTACTCTATATACACTTTTCAAACACTATATTTATTATTGTTCTGTGTTCTTTGAGATGTGCAATAAGTGACAACACATTAGAGAAATATTTTTCTCTATTTTGGTTTTTATTTAACATAAAACAAAGCCTAGGATTGCTATAGTTAGGTCTGACTGATTTGTTTACTAATTCTTTGTTGGCTTATTCTACGCATTCTTTGTTGGTTTATGCATTTTAGATATCTCTGAATTCATTTATGTGTTTATTTTGTCAAAAATATTTTGAGTTTTAATGTATGTGATGTCTCCATGTTTTTCATCATTCATTGTGCTTTCATATTTTATTCAAGAGGGTCTTCTGTATTTTGAGTTTATGCATATAATATTCTACATTGTCTGCTGTTATTTTTTAAAGTTTCCCATTTATCATTTAGTTCTTTACAGCAGGAATCTATTTCCTGAGTCATATAATGTAGGAATCTGATGTTATTATTTTCCATATAGCAGGCCAACTAATCCAACATAAGTAATTCAAGCAATTCCCACGGATTGGTAATACTACCTGTGCTCCCCCCAGCTCCCATTTATGAAAGGATCTATGAGGGTCCCTCTAGTCTATCTCAGTGGTGTGTCGAGCTATTCTCAAACAATACTCTTTTAATTACCACAGTTATATTACATTTTTGATATCTGATAATGCATGTTCTCCCTCCTTATTCTTCATCTTGGTGAATTTGTGTATTCTGTAAGGGGAGGAAGCGGAGCAGTGCACACGTGCTCCAGCCACAGGCGGCAGGTGTCAGCAGCCTTAGCAGGAATTCAATTACAGAGAGCAGGTATGCAAGGGCCCTGCAGGACAGACGTGGCTGCTTCGAGGCACAGGCTGTTGGAGTTGAATTTTATAACCCTAGCTTGTCAAAGGCAGGCATGGATAAGACCAAAATTTCATTATACGGAAAGGAGAGTTGTTCCAGGCCTTAAGTTATTAGTGTGTGCAACGATATTTACTCCTTTTAAACCACGAAGCAGCTGAGTTCTGATGATGTTTGTGCCAGTCCTTGAGAGCCAGGGTTAGATCAACAGCCTCAAATCCCACTCCACGTGAAGTACAAGCTACTGGGGATTAACCCTGTGCTCACATGGCTTGCTCCAGCATTTGAGCAGTGGTTCTCAACACTGACTACCTATTAGAATCCCCTGGGGAGCTTTTACAAACACTGGGGCCCAGGCTACCCCCTAGACCAATTAAATCAGAATCTCTGAGAGTGGGATCTAGGCATGAGTAACATTTTTTTTAATTCCCTGATGATTCTAATGTGCAGACAACTTTGAAAAGTGCTTTAGTGTCAACTCAATCATGTGGCTTCAGTCTGGTGTGAAATAATTAATTGTATAAGGAGAAACTACCAGGAGCCATTCAGAAACCTAAGCACATCCATGGTAAGTTGGAAGCAGCAGCCAGTAGGGCTAGGACTAAAAATGGCAGCACCCAAGGTATTGTACAAATGATATTAATAGATAGAGCGTACTTTTAACATAGCATTGCAGTGCGAGGAACTTGGGGGGGAAATTAGAGAAGGTAATGCGGCCAGCTGCAGAATCATGTGAGAGACAGTTTATTTTACTCTTGCCATACCCCGACCTCAAGCACAAAGGGCAAACGTGGAAGCTTGGTCAACCGGGCACTGAGAGTACCACTTTGTTGCTCCGCCAGTGCTATGATGCTGCGTGATCCAAGACAGTCCTGCATCTCGTCTACACTCTGGCCGGCAAGGAGTAGGGATGGGGAGTGCAAACCAATCTCTTCCCTGAAAATAATAAACAGAACACTTCTGCTCTTATCTTCCTGGTGAGAATCAGTCATCTATCCTGGCCCATATGCAACAGAGTCTGGCAGATATACTCAGGGTGGTCATGTGTGTACTAAATGGAAGAGTAGAGAATGGGTATTAATGGATATTAGGAGGCAGTATTATTACATCATTTTTTTTCTTGTACCTTGTGAATGCATAGTCCCAAGCGTTATCTTTTGCTGAGTGCTATCTCTCACTTGCCCTTTGGAGAAATGGCTGATTGAAGTACCAAGGCAGAAAATACACAAGGTGCATCTGGGCTATCTTGTAGTTCCAGAAAGTTAGTGCTAAAACACGCACACGCACAATCTCACACACACAGACACACACAGAGATGCACGGATAATGGGGACATGTCAAAAGGACATTAGAGCTAACTGAAAGGGTTAGCCAAAAGCTGAGACAACTTGAATAATAAATAAAGTAATAAACTATACTCCAAAGTATAAAGTAAATATCTTTGATTTCACACTGAAATAACTAAATGATTGGTTAAATAAATGGGAGAGAAAAGACAAATCTCATGTGCAGAAGAATTCAAAATAATTTATTAAGATGCCTGCTTTAAAGGAGATGGATCATAACTCTCCACTCCTTAAGTTTGGGGTACACCTAGTGACTTCTTTCAAAGAGTACAAGATTCAAAAGTGGGGGTACGACCTTACAGTGGAGAAACCTGACAACAGTATCTCAGCCAGATGTCAAGGTTAATATCAACAGTAATAAATCACATTAACAGTGACAAATCATGGTGACCCTTTTTCAACATGAAAACATGAACTATTTTGTATTAACATGATTCTTTTTCGCCAAGTTATCTGTAGGAATTTTAACTGAGAGTTTTGCTAGATGACTGTTTTGATGAGATGTGATGTAAATGGTACTTTACTTCTGGGTCTTTCTCCCCAAAACCCATAATTACCATATAGTAATGGTAAAAAAAAAATCAAAAAAATCCAAATCAGAAAAAAAAATTAGACAAAATCCCAACATTCTACAAAATAACTGGTAACTTCTCCTTAAAGCCACCAAGGACAATTAAGCTATGAGAAACTGTCAACAGCAATGGACAAGCTAAGAAGACAGTGACTTCTAAATGTGATGCAGTAATAATATATTTAATAAGATTATACAGTGGAAAAGGGACACTTGCTAGTAACTAAGGGAATCTGCATGAGATTTTAACTTTTACTACTAATAAAAATAATAATATACTACTAGCTAGAAAGATTATGCATATTAGAACAGTAGAAAAAAAATTAAAAGGAAGGAAAAGCAATATCTGAGTCTACTGAATTCATAACTACCTGGCAAAGGAAGAAGTGGATTTGCAGAAATATTTGTTTCCACTTTGAAAGGTAAAGATTTTAAAAATATGTAAGTTCCATTTTCATAACTCCAGTGACTATATAGTCTTATATATGAAATGTATATACACTGCTTACAAAGCAAATAGTGTTACATGGAAGAGACTTAAGAAAGAACAAGGGTATTTGTAGGTTGCATGCAAATTTTAGCAACTTTCAGCTCTTTTGCTTTCTGCTGAAAACATTATTCATAGTGTGTCTATTGAATTGAACTTCCTTTTTGTGATTTGAAGCATATTGATGGTTATTGTAAACTTGGTAAGACAAATACAGTTTTAAATGGAAAAACAACTGTTGTCCGCCCAGCAGTTCCCTATTCTGTCAAGAGGCAGTGTTAACTTTTGCCTCTTTACCAAGGAGAGGAGTAGTTTCCTTCTTTCAAAGCCCTAATGATGGCATTGATCAAAATGTTAATTTATGTTGATTTATCAAGACAGGATGATTGTAGTGATAAGCCTTCATGATTGGTACTTCCAAAGTAAATGTACTGAAATGATAAATGTGTGTTTCCCTGGCCACAGAAATGGATTTAGCTCTGCAGTTAATGTTTCATATAGCCCAACTTCATTAGGCAGAACTCTGCCATTGACATCAGGAATTTGTTTCATTTTATCAAATTGCATTAATTAGGGAAATGTGTTGAATGTTGATTGTGAAGAAACATACCTCTTTTTGCTTGGAAAGAGGAAAGAAAAAACAAGGTAATTGGATTAATTTGTCCTCTTTTTTTTTTTTTTTTTTTTTAACCTCCGTTAACTAGGAATGTAAGGATCCTCTCTCAACATGAAAGCATAAGCAACTTTGTGTTAACATAATACTTATTAGCAAATTTAATTATAGGAATTTTAAGTGAGAGCTTTACTGGATCAGTGCCAACCTCTGACAACCATATTAAATACTGTATCTCCAGGGTCTTAGGTGTTTGATAATAAAAGCGGGAGGTTTCCTATAATGATTTAAAAAAACAAAACAAAACAAAAAACCAAGCACTGGGCTCTTTCTTATGGTTCTATAAATTATTTATGTTTGGTTTGCTGTACCACCTCTGCCCTCAAAGCTTAGAATAATATCATTTGTGATCTGGGAGTTTTTTTGGTGATTATGGTGCACGACAGGGTACATGATTCATAGTGATCTGTGTGAGTTGTTTAAAATGCTGTTGTACTGCACTTAATTATGGTAATAGATTATCCCAATAGTTGAGAATCGCATCATTTGCATGCAATTATGGCTGTTCTCTAGATTGGAGAGGCATAGGTAACTCCCTAATAGGAAAACACGGGTCTTTTGTGATCTTTATTCCCTGGAGGACTCTAGTTTCCAGTTCCTGTTGCAAAATACATTTCATGCATACGGCGACATGCAGTCCGACAGCTGCTCTGTATTCAGACCAAGTAAGCACGTCCCAGTGGGGCATGAAGCAAATCACACCCATTAGAGTTACCTACTGGGGTCGTCGCTGAGGTCATCTTCATGTTGAAGTTCTGAGTACCCAAGAAGGAGGCTTTATTCTAAACACTGGACTGATAATTGCTTCATGCACATAAAAGCCATCATCAGAGGTGAGACATAAGCAAGTTACACAAGTGTTTCTGTACAAAACTATTCAGAAATTATATATATATATGCACAAATGCACACAAGCACACAAACTATCAAACTAAAAGAGGAATGGCCCCTTAGAGTTTTTTGTGATTTCAAGAATAGGGTTCAATAGACATATGATGAAATATATTTTAAGGAAAAATTGCATGACTAATTTTCAATTAAAATTTGGATGCCTAAATATTTCTACAACTCACTTGAGGAATTCTCAATCTTTTTTCTTTCTAGGCCTCAGTCTGCTCATCTCTAAAATAGCTGCTCTCCTTCCCTCTCTGATATTCTATAATTTTATGACTTAAAAAAATAATTACTTCCCGCCATTGGTCATGTTAAATCAGCTGTGTAAACAATGTTTCCTTATGTCAATACTTTCAATTTATTAGCCTTTATGGAATCTGAAGGATAAGCACAGCATTCATTTTAGGAATATTTGCTAGTTATCCATGTGAAAGTAGTGCTCTTCTAGTAGATTTAGAGAAATCAGTTATAAATGCCAAAGACACGTATAAGGAACATCAGATCGGGTCTAAGCATTCTATCACTTCATTGTCACGGGATAGAAGATGAGACAGAAACTCACATGTGATGACACAGGTTGGGGGTGATAGGGTTCGAATTTAAACCTACTGAATACAGAGCTCTTGCTATTATTCTCTGAGTCTTCCTGATAGGTAAAGAAATGTTAGATTATATTATTTTACAAGCTTGTGAAGATAACAACCAAATGTAACATTTATTTGTTTTTTAAAGAAATGTTTTATTTTATAACACTTTTGCATTTATGGAATTTGAGAGGATAGAACAGAGAGTTCTCATATTCCATGCATCTGATGTTTCCTATCAGAACCTTCTTGTATTAGTTTGGTATACTTTTGAAAATTTGTGAATCAATATTGGTGCATTATTATTAACTAAAGTTCATGTTTCATTCTGATTTCTTTAATTTTTACCCATATCTTTTCTAGGTTCCTAGCCAGGAAGCCATATTGCATTTACTTGTCTTGTCTCAATAGGCTCTTGTCTGTGATAGTTTCTCAGACTTCGTTTTTGATAACCTTGACAATTTTGAGGCATACTATTCAGGTATATTGTAGACTATCCTATAATTGGATCTATCTGATGCTATTCTTTTTATTTTTTTAATTGTTTTATTTATTTTTTTACATTTAATATCAAAATTTTAATTAAGGGGTTACAAGTGTTTTTCTTACATGGCTACCTTGTATAATGCTTAAGTCAGGGCTTTTGGTCACCAGAATAGTGTTCACTGTGACCAATAGGTAGGTTTTTATCCCTCTCTTCCCCTCCCAACCTCCCCCCTTCTTGGTTTCTCACCTCCATTATATCACTTTGTGCCCTTGTGTACTCATCATTTATCTCCCACTTATTAGTGAGAACATACAGTGTTTGGTTTTGCATTCTTGAGATATTTCACTTAGGATAATGGTCCCTGTTGCATCCAAGTTGCTACAGAAAACATTATGTCATTCCTTTATATGGCTGAGCAGTACTCCATATATATATCCATTTTCTTTATCCATTCATGAATTGATAGACACTTAGGTCAATTCCACATCTTTTCAATTGTGAATCATTCTCTAAACATTCCAGTGTGTCTTTTGATAAAATGACTTCATTTTTTTGGGTAGATACCCAGAAGTGGGGTTGCTGTTTTGAATGGTAGGTCTACATTTATTTCTTTGAGAAATCGCCATACTGTTTTCCATAGAGGTTGTACTAATTTGCAGTCCCACCAACAGTGTATAAGTGTGCCTTTTTCTCTGCATCTATGCCATCATCTATTGTTTTATTGACTTTTTAAAGTTTTAATTTGCATTTCCCTGATAATTAGTGATGTTGAACAGATTTTTTTCATCTGTTCATTGGCCATTTGTCTATCTTCTTTTGAAAAATTTCTGTTCATGTTTTTTGCTTACTTTTTGGTGGGGCTGTTTAGTTCTTGCTGATTTGTTTGAGTTCTTTGTAGATTCTAGGTATTAGCCCTTTGCCAGATGTATATTTTCTCCTATTTTATAGGTTGTCTATTCACTCTGTTGATTACTTCCTTTGCTTTTTAATTTAATCAAGTCCCATGTATTTATTTTGTTGTTGCTGTATTTGCCTTTGGGGTCATAGTCATAAATTCTTTGCCTAGGGTAGGCCGACACCTAGAAGAATTTTCCTATATTTTCTTCTAGAATTTTTATGGCTTCCTGCCTTACATTTAAGTCTTTTATCCATTTTGAATTAATTTTTGTATATGGAAAGAGATAAGGGTCCTGTTTAATTCTTCTGCTTGTGGCTATCCAGTTTTTCCAGCACTCTTTATTGAATAGGGCTTCTTTTCCCCAGTGAATATTGTTGTCTGTTTTGTTGAAGATCAGTTGCTTGTAGGTAGGTGATTTTATTTCTGGGTTCTCTATTCTCTTCCATTTGTCTATGTTTCTACTTTTATACTAGTACCACACTATTTTGGTAACTATAGCCTTGTAGTATAATTTGAAGTCAGGTATTATGTTACCTCCAGATTTGTTCTTTCTGCTTAGCTATTTGGGCTCTTTTCCCCTTCCAAATGAAGCTAAGGTTATCTTTTTTCTAGATCTGTGAAATATGATGTTGGTATTTTGATAAGGATTTCATTGAATTTATAAATCACATTGGGCAGTATGGACATTTCAACCATATTTATTCTACCAATCCATGAGTATGAAATGTTTTTCCATTTGTTTGTGCCATCTGTGAATTCATTCATCAGTGTTTTGCAGTTCTCCTTGTAGACTTGTTTCACCTCCTTGGTTAAGTATATTCCTAGGCATTTTATTTTCTTTGTAGCTATTGTGAATGATAACTGATCCCTTTATTTGACTCTCAGCTTGACTGTTATTAGTATATAGTAATGCTACTGATTTGTGTAAATTGATTTTGTAACATGAGACTTTGCTGAACTTATTTATCAGTTCTAGGAATCTTTTGGTGGAATCTTTAGGGTTCTCTAGATACAAAGTCATACCATCAGCAAACAGGATAGTTTCATCCCTTTCGCAATTTGGATATCCTTTATTTCTTTCTCTTGCCTGATTGCTCGGCCAGCACTTCAAATATTATGCTGAATAGAAGTGATGACAGTGGCATTCTTGTCCTGTTGCAGTTCTTAGGGGAAATGGTTTCAACGTTTTTACATTTAGTATGATGTTAGCTGTGGGTTTTTCATATATGCCTTTTATGATTTTGAGGTATTCTCTTTCTATGCCTAGTTTGTTGAGGGGTTTTTATCATAAAAGGGTGCTGAATTTTACCAAGAGCTTTTTCTGCATCCATTGACATGATCATATGGTCTTTGTTTTTTTTTTTTTTTCTGTTTATGTGGTGAATCACTTTTATTGATTTGCATATGTTGAACCATCCTTTCATCCTTGGGATGAAACCTACTTGATCATGGTGAATTATATTTTTGATATGACATTGAATTAGGTTTGCTAATATTTTGTGGAGGATTTTTGCATCTATGCTCATAAGGGATATTGGTCTGTACTTTTCTTTTTTTGTTCTGTCCTTTCCTGGCTTTGGTATCATGGTGATACTGACTTCATAGAATGAATTTGGGAGGATTCCCTCATTCTCAGCATTATGGAATAATTTCTGTAGGATAGGTACCACTTCTATGTAAGTCTGGTAGCATTTGGCTGTGAATCCATTTGGTCTGCGTTTTTTTGTTATTGGTGGTAGTGATAGATATTTTATTTTTTTGCTTGAGATGTGACATTAGGTTTTTAATTTGTGATCTTTCTGTCTTTTTGATGTAGGCATTTGTAGCTAACACACAGTACGTGCTGCATCTGTGCTTGGCTTTGTCCTGTTTCAAACCCTACTTTCCAATAGCATTAAATGAGCCACTTTAGCAGTGGAATTTTCTGATTCTGGATGAGGACATTCTATGTTACAAGCAGTGAGAATTAAGTCAGTGGTGGATAGAATAATTGCTCCTAATATTTTAATTTTTATACATGGAATGCAAATGGAGAGCTTGATTTCCATAACCACAAGAGGTAAAGCTTATGCACTGTCACAGAATCAAATGCAGGGAAGCAAAGTTTCTAAAAATGTGTCAACATTCACATGTTCCAGTAAGCCCAGCACGTGGCTGTCACTGACAGCTTGAGTGTTCAATAGTTCCGTGGACATTCAAGCAGAAGGCATCTGATGGGCAGCACAGGTGCCATCTGACCACTTGGCTGATTCTGGCTGTTTATGGCTGTTCAGATTTACATACCTGCTATCAAATATCTGCTGTACAGACAGGGTTAATTTTAAACTAAAAAGACATTTCACAACTGACACACATGCCACAACTTATTTCAAAATCATAATTTATTTTATTTTATTTACTTTTTTTTTGAGAAAGGGTCCTGCTCTGTCACCCAGGCTAGAGTGCAGTGGCATCATGATAGCTCACTGCAGCCTTGAGCTCCTGGGCTCAAGTGATCCTCCTGCCTCTGCCTCCTGCCAAATATTATTTTAAATATATTTTAAAGTAGATAGCATTCAGCGTTTTTTGTGTGCTGGTGTTGTCATTGTCAGCAGAAGCAACATCCTCTCTTTACTGTAATATAGCATCAAAGCTAGCTCTGGAGTTAATTTTCAATTTCTCCTTCTCCTTCTTTCTCTTTTCTAACTGTCAGAGCACATGATCGTTCGTTCTTCTAATCAAGACTTTCCTGGAACTCTTCTTAGACCTCAGTGAGTGGCAGATTTTATACTGAAAAGAGGATGGGATTGGAGTTAGATTATCTGGGCAGATTCTCATCCCGCCTATGATGCTAGTGGCCCTGTGACTTTGGAGAGTTATGATTTCTCTGAGAGTTTCCTATAAAGTAAATATACTATCATCTTAATTTTTATAAGAATTAATTGAAATAATTAATCTAAAGGTGCTATACAAATACTACTTATTATCATCAGCATTCGTGATTGATAATTGCCAAAAATATTTCATCTAATCAAGAAGATTTTCATTTTATGTAAAACCAAATCTTTACGATGATGAGAAACAGCACTGAAATTGGGAGTGATGTTGTAACTATCAGAGAATGAGGCCCTGGAAGTTTCTCAGGCTCCTTATATGTCATTCACATCTGCAGAGCAAGAAGCAGGCTTACAAAGAGCTTTTGTATAAATACTAGAAATAAACAGAGTCAAGAAGACCCAGCTCAAGGAACAAAGGGAAGGCATCCCAAACACGCTGGTTTGTATTTTCTTGTCAAATTATCTTTCCCTGTATCATTTTTGTACCTGGCATTTTCTGTGTCACAAATATGTCCTCATTAAGACAGAATACTAGGTTTGCACACCCTGGGGTGACTAAAGAGAGCCAGTGTGCTAGCAGCCTGGGTGTTTTCCTATGCCTCATGACCATTGCAGGGAAGTCATGTTTGGCCTGAAAGGAAGAGAACCAAATGTTGGAGCACACACGGGGTTAATTTGAGTCATTTTCCAGTGTGCTCTTTTTTCTCATGCCTTTGTGACATAAATGGATTCTTATTACACTATTATGGTTTGCCTTTGAGCCAGAATTTCAGGGCAGTAGAAGAAATTATAGTCTCCTGCCCTGCTCTTTCAAATAGCTCAAAGCAATTGGTAGGGAAAGGTTGCTGTGTGTCCACAGCTACTGAGAAGTTACACAGCTACTGGAGAAAGGCCTGCCCCCGAGCCCACGTGCTCATTCCAGTAGCTGCCCCGAAATTCTGGCTGAGGCTGAGGTCTGCTCCCTGGGCAGTCTCCAGTCCAAGGAGCAAACATTCTGAATCTCCAAAAATTTCAACCACTTATAAAAGAACACCTTGTGATTTTCGGAGTCACATCAGTTCTCCAAATGTATTTTAAACTGTTTATAAAGCTAAAGAAGAACTTGAAGAATATAGGTAAAATTGTACTGTACGTGGGATTCATGCTAAAGGAGTATATATTTTTTTTTAGCTGTTCTTGCCACAAAAAGAAAAATGGGTAAATAAGTGAGATGATGGCTATGTTAATTTGTTTCACTATAGTAATCTTTTTACTATCTATATGTATTTCATGACATCATATTGTATACCTTAAAATACACAATGAAATTTACTTTTACAAAAAGAATTTAAAGAATGCTTCCAAAAGGCACACGGTTCCTTTGCTATGTGAATTAGGAGTGGGTCTCAAGAGGTTACAGGCAATGGGATGGCAGTGCTTACTTTTGCTAATGTCAAAGGTGATGTCTGAGCTAGAACTCAATGCTGTAAGAGATTAAAAACAGATGTCAGTGATTAATTATAAAATACAATTTTATAATTTGTGAGGAGCCCTCATCTGGCCAATTTATTTGAGGAAAGTGTATACTTGAAGCATCACAATGTCTTAGAAAAGCCTGTGGTTTGTGTTTCTCAACCACTTGAACCCAAGGGACAAGAAGGCACCCAGCTGGCCTCAGTGGTGTCAGCAAAGGCTACAGGTAATTGGAAAGCATGGTGAAGCAGGAAGTAGGGGACCATTGCTGAAGAAATGTGTAGGTATGTAAGTGCTGGAGGAGGAGAGAAAGCAGGTATGAAAAGGATCTTGGTGCTAATTGTCACTGAAATCTGAAGAGAATGAGGACTTGCTGAAAGTCATGTAAACCATCAGTGACAGAACCAAGGTGAGCTGAAACTACTGGCTGTTAACAACGCATTTCTTTTGATTCCTGCAAAACTGTTCTGAGATATAACCTCACACCTATTAGTGTGGCTCTATCAACCAAAAGTCAAAAGATAAGAAGTGAGGGTATAGGAACCCTGTTGGGGAGAATGCAAATTGGTACAGTCATTATGGACAGCAGCATGGAGATTTCTCCAAAAATTAAATATAGAGCTACCACGTGACCCAGAAAACCCTATGCTGGATATACACCCAAAGAAGATGAAATCAAAGAGATGCCTGCACTCCCGTGCTCATTGCAGCATTATCCACAATAGCCAAGACATGAAATCAACCTAAGTGCCTGTCAACAGACTAATGGAGAAAGAAACTCTCTCCCTCTCTCTCACGTACACACACAGAGAAGGATACTATTAATATTCAATCTTACAAAACAAGAAAATTATGCCATTTGCAACAATGTGGATGGACCTGGAGGACATTATGTTAAGTGGAATAAAAGATGTAAAGACAAATACTGCTTGATCTTATAGGTGGACTATAAAGAAGTTGAACTCATAGAAAAAGAGAAGAGAATGGTTGTTCGCAGTGGTTGGGGGTTGGAGAGATGGACAAATGTTGGTGGAAGGGTACAGCGTTTCAGTTATAAGATAAATACATTCTGGGGATCTAATGTCCACCATGGTGACTATAGTTAATAATGTATTATATACCTGGAATTGCTAAGTAAATCTTAAGTGTTCTTGCCACATACAAAAAATGGTAACTATGTGAGGTGATGGGTATGTTACTTAACTTCACTGTGGTCATGATTTCACAATGTGTATGTACATCATAACCACATGTTGTACACTTTAAGTATATACAATTTTTGTCAGTTATACCTCAATATAGCTGAAAAAATATTTCTTTCCAACCACACAGCCATATCATCTACCTTCCCATTGTAAAACATGTAAAACATTAAATCAGTTTCTCTGACTCTGTCTTTTCTTTATTTTTCTTCTTCTTTTTTTGAGACAGGGTCTCACTCTGGTGCTCTGGGTAGAGTGCAGTGGCATCATCAGAGGTCACTGCAACCTCAAACTCCTGACCTCAAGTGATCCTCCCGGAGTGCTAGGATTACAGGCATGAGCCACCACGCCTGGCCATTTTCTCTGCCTTTAATTTCAGGATGCATGCACACATCTTACTCAAAAAGTTATGAAATAGTCCATTAATTTCTCAGCATGTATTTCATTTATGAGTATATATGTGAATATATGTGTGGGGGAGATGAGGCTACTACGGGCTGTTCACGGAGCTAACTCCTTAGGATGCAAAGAGGAAAAGGTGTGTGATTATGCTTTACTTGATTCTTGCTCTTTAAGAAAAGGATGGATATGGGTCTTTTTGTTCTTATTGTTCCCATTTCTTTTTGGCCTACTGCTATTTTTCCTTACTTCCTTCTCTCCATCCTTGCATTCTGTTTTACAAATATTTAGTCTTATTTAATTCACAGAGTTGTTGGGAAGATGTGCCTCTGCCCTTCACTCCTCCCTTCAGGGGTTAACTAGTGAGTGAAAATGATTAAACCAGCTTGGAGCTCTTTAGTGAGCAAGAAAGTTGTCAGTCTAGAAAGGCTAATGTGGAGTGATGCCTGTAATCCTCACAGGCCTTTAATCGTTGCTCCGTGGGATGATATTTAGCCAAATAAGGGAAGGACCACGGAATCTAATGGCAGGTGCTTTGCCCATAGAGGAAGTATTTCTTGATTCCAAATAAACTTAAATTTTAATCTCCTTGAAAAAAAGTCTGTCTTTATGAGATAATTGTTACTAAAAAAGTTTATTTTGATGAGAGATGAATTGAAAGATCAATGTCTTCGCCAACCTAAAGGATGAGGGATCCATTTCTTCTTCAATTTTCTGTGAGTGTGGGCAGCTGTGGCCATGTCAGTCCATCCATGTGAAGCGCAGGGCGCTGCTGGAAATAACGTGGGCCAGATGGAGAACATTCTAGAAGAGGAGGAACCACAGCAGTGCCTCTCACCAACTCTGATAGTGCACAGACTTGTTGCTGGAGTATTGAGACAATAATTCAGGAACCGTGTTTCCAAGCTCTAAATCTCAGAACGATCTTTGCAGAACTTCAACTCCTACACAAAAAGATTTGCTGCCACTATGCCGGAGTTCAGCCAGTGCAATTTAGAATAGTTAAAATGTGTGGCCCTGCTAATCAGAGCTTATCACGAAAACAACACCACAGCCTTCACAATAGAGGGGCTATTAGCACCGCTATAACTCTCTGAATTCTGTAGTGCCTGGGCATATTTCATCAGGCTGTCCAGTTAATCCTCCCACAAAGCAGTGAGACTGTCAGACTCTCTGGAATCAGCTCTGTTAGAGGCTATAAAACTATATGAAAAAGTAGTTGTAAACGGATGGAGTATATAAATTATGTATGCTAGTAATTAAGTTAAAAATTACAAAGGGAAAGGATTTGACCCAGTCTATTCAATGATGGAGAACCTTAGCTGAATATTTTGTAAAAACCTTTCCAGCATTTTGAATTTTGGTGAATTTAATAGTTATTATTCTGAGAAGCTTGGGCAACACACATTTTCTTTCTTTGTGCAGAAAATAATATGCAAAGGTAAAATGAATCACACCAAAACATAATTTATGGGAAAAAGTCAGCTTTTAAATATTATGATGGATTACAAGGGAGCCCAAGAAGAATAAGAGAGCAGCATGTACTGCCAGTTATTTGTTTTCAGTAGTCAATCCACTTTTTAAAAGGACTTTACAAAACTGCCCAAGTCCTTGGTCCTTAGAAAACTTTCTTTGGCCAAAACCTAGGCGTGTTTGATAGAGCTTACAGACAGTAAGATAATTGTAAATGTGAGTACCAAAACATATCTTCTATTTGTGAATCAAGAGACATGGAAATTGCTGTTATTAACTTTCTGAGTGACCTTGAACATTACATTTAACTTCTACAGAAACTAAATCAACTGATCTTTAAAATGAGAAAGGGACCACTCACCTAAAGCCCCACTGTTTTGTTTCTAGGCCTGTTCTCCTACTGGTGCTTATTGATATATAGAAAAAAACCACAAGATTCTGTATTCTTTCAATTTAGATTAAAATACATTTTGTTGTTTGGGTGCTTTTATGTCTTTGAGCTACATATAATTTAAACATGTAGTCAGCCAAACCTGAAGCTTTGTTAAGGTACAATTTTAAATTTCTAAACGTGGTCTGTAGTATATCTTTGTGTTTCATGACTGCAACACATTCTCTCATATAGAAGTTTAAAATATATTTACTGAAGATTCACACTATAATATTGGTAAAAACTAGCATTATTTTTAGTCTTATAATGCTGAATGTTTTTCCATGTCTTATGTCAATTTGTTCTTTAAAATAACTATATAACATAGACCTACTATCATATTTATTTTACTGACAAGAATACTAAATCTTAGAAAAGTAATTTGCAAATCTTGCAAAGCTAATAAATAAATAAAAACAACTGTACAGATTCACCCCAGAATCTGAATGCCCCAACATTTGTTTAGAGATACTTAATTCCAGTATATATATATAAAATAATCTATATAGGACTATATAAGTGAACAAGTTAGCAATATAAATATTACATAATAGGAACTGTGTTATGCATATATGAAAATGTGCTTTGAGTTTAATACCTTTATAAATTTAAATGGTAAAATTCACAGCAAGAAAAATTGTTTGCTAAGACAAGCTTTGGAATCAGACAGTACATAGGATTTTAAGATTAGCTTTTTTCACTTAGGAATATGTGTTTAAGGTTCCTCTATGTCTTTTCATGGCTTGAAAACTCATTTTTGTTAGTACTGGATAATATACCATCATCTGAATTATCATAGTTTATTTATTCATTCTCCTACTGAAGGACATCTTGGTTGCTTCCAAGCGTTGACAACTATGAACAAAGCTGCTATAAACATCTGTGTGCAGGTTTCCTTGTGTGGAAATACTTTTTTTTTTAACTCCCTTAGGCAATTACCAATGTGTTTATTTAGTTTTGTAAGAAACCGTGAAATTGTCTTCTAAAGTGGATGTAGCATTTTGCATTCCCACCAGCAATGAGTGAGAGTTCCTGTTGCTTCATATCTTCAGCAGCATTTGATGTTATCTGTGTTCATATTTTGGCCATTCTGATAGGTGTGTAATGGTATCTCATTGCTGTCTCAATTTGTATTTCACTGATGACATATGATGTGAAGCATCATTTTATAGGCTTATTTGCCATCTGTATATCTTCTTTAGTGAAGTGAGTATTAAGGTCTTTGGCTCATTTTGAAATTAGATTGATTGTTTGTTTTCTTATTGTTAAATTTTAAAAGTTCTTTTTAAGGCAGGTACAGTGGTAGGCACCTATAGCCCCAGTTACTCAAAAGGCTGAAGCCAGAGTATCCTTTGAGTCCAGGAGTTCAAGATCAGCTTGGGCAACATAGTAAGACTCTGTCTTAAAAAATCAAATGGAAATATATTGTTTTTTAAAAAATGTTCTTTGTATATTTTGGATAACAGTCCTCTATCAAATGTGTCTCACAAATATTTTCTCCAAATAGGTGGTACCTTCTCATTTTTGACATTTCAAATTTTAACAAATTCCAATTTTCCAATTATTTCTTCCTAATAGCGTCTTTCATGATAAATCTAAAAAGTCATTGTCAAACTTAGTATCATCTAGGTTTTCTCCTATGTTATATTCCAGGAGTTTTGCAATTTACCATTTTACATTTAGGTCTGTGATTCATTCTGAGTTAAATTTTATGAAGGATAAAATATCTATGTCTAGGTTCTTTTTTTTTTTTTTTTTGCATGTGGATGTCCAATTGCTCTAACACCATTTATTGCAAAAACAATCTTTCTCCATTGTATTGTTTTTGCTTCTTTGTTAAAGACCAGTGGGCTATATTTATGTTGTTCTATTTTTGGGATCTGTACTCTATCCCATTGATATGTTTATCAATATTTTGAGACCTATTTGTCGATTCAGTGAAGACAGTAATTCTATGCTGTCTTGATTACTGTAGCTTTATAGTGAGACTTGAAGATAGATGCATAGTGTTAGCCTCCAAGTTTGTTTCTTTCCTGCAGTACTATGTTGGCTATTCTGGGTCCTTTGCCTTTCCATGTGAGCTTTAGAATCACAAAATATCCACAAAATAACTTGCTGGGATTTTTCTTCCTTTTTAAGTTCCTGATATATTTCAATCAGAAGGTTGATGTGACCAAAATATATTATCTCTAAAAGTGAATTAATCTGATAGAGAAAAAATCTTATATGAATGAGTACACCTGTTTTGTTTGTCCATAGATAAAACTGAATGATCTTTAAGATGTTTTACTTTCAGCAGTTAATCTGGATAGCCTCCCCCAATATAAAATAGTGGACAATGAAATGTTAACTGCCATCACCACTTCGTTGGTTGACCTGCATGAGTAAATGGACATTTCCTTTGTCACTTCAAGGAAGCCCAGAGAGCAAAGGTCTTGAAATGCTTGCACAGCGTAGGGTTCACGGCCATGTCAGCAAGTCAGTGTGTTGCCTGTACATTTACATCACCCACTTCCTGAAGACTGATGGCCTCACAGGTTAGACTGCAAATATTTAGTAAGTTAAGGGCAAAAAAGGAAGAAAAAAAGAAGAAAGGAAGGATGGAAGGAAAAATGAAGGGAACAATATAAAAATGCATAAAAATACACATTTCCTAAAAAAAAATAAAAATGACATTTTATCATAAATAAAGGAGGAGAGAAATCCAAAAGCCTGTATGTACCAATAAGAAAGAAAAATGATGATGCTAATTAATCAGTTACTCAATGATTTCTTTTCACCTCAGTTTTTTATTCTATGCCTTCGGAAAGAGATCTTTTAGAATTATTCATCCTGTATATTTATTATAGCTCTCTCATGTGCTTTATTAAAAGAAAAACATGGCAGATACCAGCAGTTGCTATGAACTCTTTTTCATATTCATAGTCCCACTCTTTCAAGTCCAACTATTCTTCAAGTCAGAATCATCAATTTTTTTTTCTCACACTATCTCATTCTTTGCAGGCTCAGAGCATTTGTAGTGATGAGGCAGATCTAAAGAGTGCTGAATTATCGACTCCCAGATTTCCTCATGAGCATTTACTCTATTTTCCCAGAGAATGCCAATGGAACAGATTTAGGCTATCTAGGTGTTATATTCCTTCCTAAAATGATAATTAATAAACTGTTGAATACAACTTGTAGTTTTCCAGGCATGACACAGGAATGGCAAGCGATTTTGTTCATGTGCATCCACTGACAACTACACCAATACTGCTGCCTGGCTGGCCAGGTTAATGAGATGCCACATAAGTTTTAGAGAAACTAATGAAGAAAAGAAAAGAAAGAGCGCATCTTACACATGGTTTAATATGGCGATTGACAAAGCCAGTTTAATTGTAAGAATTGCTAGCCAAATCCTACTCATTTTCTGGGAGTAATACAGTCTGACTTAAAGAATAATTATCAAATACTTATATGTGCTTATTATGACAGATCACTACTAGAAATGCTAGGGTGACCAGGTGGCCAAGTTTACAGCCATTGTGTTAGTGCCTGGCCAGGTTTAGAATTTCCTCAGGAATTCTCAACTTTTAATGAAGCACATTATTAATAGTTTTACAAGAATAAAGTGGAGTGATTTTAATAAGACTCCATTTTATTTTTCGGCTGCAGAGGTAGATAATTACTTTAAGAAGACTTGACCCAAAGGTGATTATATAACCTGTGCAGCTGCATGAGGTGCATTTACCCAGAACTCTGGAAAGCAAGACATTCCATATAGACCAAAATAGTCTCCTGAATTAATATCGCTCATTTTGGAAGCTATGTTTTCCTGCTCATATAAAAAAACAGTATTAAAGTCACAGCTGCCAATAGGTTGACTTTGTTAACAGAGGAACTTCACAAACAGTAAAACAATGACAATTTTATTTCAGTTCATTCCAATAATTTTCTTCTTTTTCATCCGATTCTCTGAATGAACTGGTCCTTTTGGATTTCATTCTGTTGAATGTAAAAACATTTTAAACATCATCATAAATTAAGTTAAAAAGTTTAGCAATGAAAATGAAAGTATTTGTTTTTTCAGTGACAATAAAACTATAAAATTTAGTGAAATGTAGCCTTATGGTATTAACCATATTCTTCCTAAAATAAGACACTTATGAAAGAGAAATATGTTTGAATTGCTTGTGAGGCATATACAATTCATACTTTACTCCAAATAACTGAAATATGTTTACTGAGAGATTACAAATCTGGGGGCTAAACATTGCAAAAAAGCATCCTGTCTATGATAAAGATGGGCTCATAGAAAACACTTAACGTTTGTTGAATGAGTGACTGTGTGATTGTGTAGCTGGATGTCTGAGCCTCGAGCCTTTCTTGCCTACATAAATAAACTGCTTTTCTTCTCTCTATATATATATATTCCTTACCTCAAGCTCTCTCTGCTTGTTCTCAATGGGCTCTCTCTCAGGAACAATGATTTCTTAAAGTTATCCTTTTGAGGTTTCATATATATTTTTTCACTCCAGGCAATAAACCATAATAAGAGTCCAGGTGTGTGAGAAGGATTTCTAACTTTTGGGAAGTGGGGAAAAGCAATGTATGTGAAAGGGGAGGCTGAGAGGAAGAACTTGGCACATTTCAGACTGTACAAGGTTGAGAAAGAGACAGCCGTTGTGGGCGACACTATGGAGGTTCCTCAAAAAAATTAAAATAATATTCTGAAATTTTAAAAAAAGAAAAAAATAAATAAATTGAAAAATATTAAAACTATTACTACCATGTGACCCAATAATCTCACAACTGAGTATGTGTCCAAAGGAAAAGAAATCAGTATATCGAAGAGATATCTGCACCCCCATGTTAAGGGCAGCACTATTCACAATGGCCAAGATAGGGAATCAACCTAAGTGTCCACAAACAGACGGATGGATAAAGAAAATGTGGTGTGCATATATATATACACAATGGAGTACTACTCATCCATAACAGGAATGAAGTCCTGTCATTCAGGGCAACATGGACAAGCCTGGAAAGCATAGAGTCCAGCCACAGAAAGACAAATACCGCGTGAGGCCACTCACCAGCTGCAGCTGAACGAGCTGAGCTCACACAAGTAGAGAGTAGAATAGTGGTTATTAGAGGCCGAGAAGGGTGAGGGTTTGGGGGGGAAAGGAAAGATTGGTTAAAGGACACAAAATTACATCTAGGTAGGAGGAGTAAGTCCTAGTGTTCTATAGCAGGGTAGGGTGCCTATAGTTAACAATAATTTACTATATATTTTGGAGTAGTTAGAAGAGAGAATTTGGAATGTTACCAGCACAAAGAAATGATACATGTCTGAAGTGATGAATATGCTCATTACCCCAACTTGATCACTAGGCACTATATGTATTGTGTGTTCCATAGGTATATGCAATTATTATGTATCAACTTAAAAAAATAAAAAAGAGAAAGTAGGAAATTGAGGATCTGGATATCGATTCCCTTAAGCTCTCCACTTCACGTACCCAAGAGAGCCTTTGTGTTCCTTGGTGTGTGTGAGTACTCCACTCTGATGGTTGTGTTTTGAGATGAAACAAAGTTGAAATTGGTGGGGGCACAGCAATGTTCCCCCAGCAGGTTCCCTTTGGTGGCATTACGTTACTATGGTAACTATATTTCAAGGAATTTTATTGGTAAATTAAAGATATTCCAAGAAACTATCTTTAGTTATTAGGTTTGGGAGTTTGATGATCCATTATCCCCCCAGATCATTAGGTCCTACAGTTTGATTTGGCATAACCAAGTATGTAAATGTTAATGCTAATATGCAGAAGCTGTTACTTAGTTGATAGTGACAATAATGACTTCATGTGTGGACTTCTACTCACTGATGAAATATCTCTTTATAGAAACTTACTGTGTAATGCAAAGTGTAATCTTGATTGGTTGGTGACTACAAAATCATATCAGAGAGTGCTTGTGGGATGATGCTATCAGACAATGTCATTAAATCATAATACATGAGCACAACCCTCGTAAATACAAGGATTTGTATATATGCTGCACAAAATGGCTAGCACATTTGCCCATGGAGAGTTGAAGAGACACACTTACTATGCACATACCTGACTTTCCTTTTGTAAATTCCTTTAGGACATATTCTCCACTAATGCATTATTTCTAAATGCAGATTATATTGAAACTATATTAGGACTTTTCTAGTAAGAACCACAATCTAATTTCTTTAGACTGAACTTAAGTATATAAAATGTATATTAAAAAAATCTCCTGGGTAATTTTTAAAGATGCCTGATCTCATTATTTATATTTGATTATATCTAATTTCATTCAGAGAGGCAATTTAATTTTACCTATGGTGATATTGCTTTTTTAGCTTCAAGTACATGTATAATATCATCTAAATAAAGTAAGAGGACTTCAGACTAAAGAGTCTGCACCATGAATGTAAGAAGATAGTAAATCTCTTGAAACTTCGTAATGTCATCAGGAATGCTAGTTGTGTTGCCCTTTGCATGTTGCCCTTTGCATGTTGCCCATGGAGTTTAGCATCAGAAACTCTTACATTAAAAAATGCGTGAAGATTTATCTCTGGCGTCAGTAAGAAAGTGAAGCTGGGAGCCTGAGAGACCAGAAGAGTGGACTGCACTTTAGAAACCTTTATAGATCGATTGAGAACAAAATCTAACTGAGTCCTTCTATGTCATCAATCTGTCTTTGGTCAGAATGTTCAGTAGGTCAAATCTATTTTACTTAAAGGGTATTATATTAAAAATAATGAACACTTTGCTTTTGTTTTGACTATGAAACATATGCTTTACATGACACTTTTATAGTTACTGAATTGCTTTATTTTTATGAGAAAATATATTTAGTATCACATGCTGAATTAATATATTAGATAACTCCAAATTTTCTTTTGAGTGACAAAATTTAAAAAAAAAATAATTATATAACACAGACCACACAAAATTCATGAAATAGATGCCTTTGGGATGATGACATGTTCTAACATTGAAAGATGATGATGGTGACAATTCTGTAAATTTGCTAAAAATTATTGAATTGTACACTTAAAGTAGGTGAATTTTATAGTATAGAAATTATACCTCAATAGAGCTGTTAAACACAAACACACATGAAATAAGAACAAAAACTTCAGAATTCATTTAAGCCTAAGAATGAGCGAAAGTAGCTAGCACAATACTCCGTCAGAGAGTATCATTTAAACAGAGCAGCACTCGGTACATTAATAGGCACTCAATAATACATGCTTACTGCATGTGAACTAGTGAAAGGAAGAGATCATTTATTGGTAAGTTTTAATAAATAAAAAATGATTAATATCTGAAGAGTTATGAGTTCCTAGATGATAATCAATACTGAAAAACAAATATATGAAGTCACCATATTTAATTAACTGCAGAAATGCTCAGTAGAAATCTGAAAATATCGCTGGATACTTCCTATAAAGAATCAGAATCTCCCTTTTGCCTTTTGCCTTCTCTCTCGTCACATACACTGGAGCACGTCTCCTACCTACATCTACAGGAGATGGTTTATGTGCATAAATTGACACATTTGCAGGTCCTCTACATGGTGAAGAGGATCTGCAAAGTTAAGAAAAACTTTAAATCTTAATAAGCAAGAGAGTAAAACAAAACTTCTGTGACATATAATATGTTGTATCAGAAGTGAATTAGTTTAAAAAAATGAAGTAATACATGTTAAAATCCAAGGGAATGGCACTAAAGAAAAGAGTAAGAGAAAACAAAGCCCTGTGTTGACATTTCTGTAATCTACCCTTTACATGGTATGTATATGTACATATAGTAACACATAGTATATATATTTTATACAATGTGATTCCATCGTTAAGTCATTCACATACGGAATTGAGTGAGGGTGGAAGGAGATATTTTAGGCTAGAGAATAGCCATAACGTGAGGGATGGCGGGGAAGGTGGAAGTTTATTTCTGCTGAGAGACTGCAAAGCAGAGCTTGGCTTAAATTGCAGCAGAGGGGATTTAGATTAGACATTTAAAAGAACGTTCTTTTATCAGGACTCTGAGCCACCAGCCTGCATTGTCAAGAGAGCTAATAAAATTGCATGGTTTATACGAGAGCAGGGGCACGCAGTAAATGATTACTTAGCTGCTCAGCACTTGAGATTTTAAGATTGGATCTTTTCATATAGGCTTGTGTGAATTCAACAAGGACTTTTTTTTTTTTTCCTTTTTTCCTTGCCATCCTTACTGTATGCTGATAACTTTGACTGGTGCTAATTTACCAGTCAGTTCTGATTATGTGGATCGCATTCTGAATACAGTTAAACACAATTTATTTCCAGTAAACCACTCATTAGCATTAGCAAGATCAGCATTTACAACTTAATTACTTTTACTGGATGCATAAACTACAGCTCTATTTGGGGCTTCAGTATTTTAAACCTTTAAAGGAAAAAAAAAAATATGTCCTTGACATGGTGTCAGGTATCCTTTATACACACACACACACACACATACACACATATATACACATACATATGCACACACACATAAATATACATATATATGTTTTCCCTTTTTTGGTAAGTGCCAATTGAAGTATCAAAAAGGTTTCACCTAGCATTTAGTCATAATAATACTGCTGTGATGTTTTACGAAGCAATAATGCACCTCCCTAATGCTCCCTGGTGAATTGACTGTGTGGTTGATGGCTGGTTTTCACCACTAGGAGGCCAGATTATTGTCCCATAAAACAGATCAACAGGACTGTTATTGGCAATATATAGCGTCCTTGGAAACCATTTCAACTTGAGTGTTTAAAGATAGGTTACAAGTGAAAATAATAACATACCTGAAAAAGAAATGTGCAAAAATATTAAATCAACTGTATCCTGAAGTAGGATGGACATTTTAAATAATTTGAAGTAGATACTTGCAATTTTAGACTTTCCTGATTTCCTAAGAATCTAACAATACTAAACACACACAGGCTCACACTCCAGGTGACTACACGGTCCATGCACCAGATAAGGTGCTGCCTGTAAATTTCAATACGTCCTGCTACCATCTACCCATTTTCTTTACCAAGCACACACACCACACACCACACACGCACACAAAACACATCATAACTTATTACAGTTTTCTTTCTATGATTTGGTAGAGTCTTTGTGCACATGGAACACAATAGATCACAACGCCCCTCCTTTGTTCAGCCTGTCTACTTCTCGCTAGCATCAGCCTTGCTCCTTCTGTAACAAGGCCGCAGCTGCCCACTTTCTCTCTCTGTGGTATGGTAAGTGGGTAAATGGAGTAATTTCTCCAGAAAAATATTGGGAGTTTTGGCTTCTAGATAAGTACAACTAACATGAGTTGAATGCTTATCATGGGGCAGTCAGTGAATTAAGTATTTTACCTAAATTGCCTTATTTAATACTCATTGCCACACTGCAAGAGAGGTATTATGATTATCATACTCTCCATTTTAGCAAAAACGTGGAGTAAAAAGAGCAAAGTAACTTGCCCAAGATCCCACCTCTGATAAATGGTACAGGTGGCTTTAGATCCAGGCAGTAATCTAGACATTAGAATCCTGAGGATTATGTGTGAGATCGTCCGGTCTCCCATGTGGTTTACCTTTGCTTCCCTAGCACCTGGGCCAAACTGACAGTGTGCTACCTGTTCTGCAGAAAACAGGGGGCGCTGCTGAGACAGAGACTGCTTCTACTACTGATGCACTTTTCCACTGATCGAGCCATGGCTCATGGCAATTGAGAAGCTTGATGTTAGAAAGTCTACATGGACAGAACAAACAGCCAGTGAGGGGATGTGGGTGGATCACAGCCATTGTCTGTTTCACAAGGCTTCCACCGTTCTCTGCAGCACACAAGTCATGTTCCCTCCCCACAAAAGGCAGCACAAGTACTTAGCATGGGCTTCAGGAAATCAGTACAATGGGAAAACAAACACCACATGTACTTACCATTAAATTAGCGCTAATGGATCAACACTTATGTGCACATATGGAAATAACGTTCATTGGAAATCAAGCAGGTGATGTGGGGGGAGGAGGGGATGGTAAATTCACACCTAAGGGGCACGATGCATGCTATCTGGGGCATGGGGATGCTTATCACTTTGACTCAAATGGTACAAAAGCAATTTATGTAACCAAAACGTTTGTACCCCCATGATATTCTGAAATTAAAAAAAAAATCAATACAAAATGGTCCTATGGCATCTTTACTAGTATTATTTTTATTACATTAATTTTGCCCATGTATTTTTTACTCCAATTAGAGTTGGCTTCTTCAGAGGCAAGTAACTATGTTTAAATTTCACCGTGACCCATGATCATCTGTTTTAATGAGCACATTATAATCTTAGTCATAGTTGATCAAATATTTGAGTAGATTGATCAATAAACTCACTAGTCTAGGTGGGCGTGAGGTATGAAAGCCCTCTCTAATTGCTGCATGCGTTATTAATTTCCTTTTTAAAAAATTTTTTTGAATCTTGAACTATTTCTAGCTCTTTTCCAATCAAGTGGGCTCTAGTCTCCATTTTAGCATGACTATATGTGGTTGGCTTGACCAACAATCTTCTTTTACTGTCTTTCATTTCTTATGTAATATCATTAAAATGGGAATTCCCATATGATGTTGTACTAAATTCATTCAGTTTCTCTGCTAGTCTGCATAACTGGAATGAAGCTATCTGTGTCCTTATTGTAATTTCTCTTTCTGTTCAGTGTTTTTCACACCAAAATTTCTAAGTTGCCAGTAAGATAAATTGACATTCCAAATTTACTCTTTTAACTAAGGATTCTGAGATTAGTATGGCCATTATGCATTCTAGCTTTGCTTTTCTGACACTTTATGTCCCTTTTTAAACATGAAAATAATATAATATTGCAAGAAACTTTTAAGGTACTCTAAACTAATCTTCCACTTTTCAAATAGGAAATTAAGACAGGAGAGTGGCTTTACCCACGTAACAAACTTGGGAATGAACAGGTCACTGGCAAGGTCTGGGTTTACCCAAGCGTGCTTTGCCCCACACACTACAGCACCTTCTATAATTTTTTATTTTTTAATCACTTTGTTTCTCCAAAGTGTCTTTAAAATGTTCGATTTGGGTGGTCTTTACTAATCTGAGACTGAAATTTTACTTAAAAGCAGCCCTGCCATCCTAAATATTTTCATCTTGTAATTGTTACAAGGAACTTTTCTCATTTCTTCATGCTAGTTAAGCCATGGATTATGCTTCACAGAGTGAAACCTGTATTCATAGATGAAATTTTGATCTCACTCATATTAGAAGTGTTAAAAGTAAAGGCTTAAGCTAATTGCTTAAGAGCCAGCTCTTCTCAGGTTTGTCCTTCCCTGCCTGCCACAGCAGACCTGTAAATTTCTGTGGACCACAAGCCATCTTCTGTCTCTCAGTGTTTGGAAATAAACAATTTTAGAATTTTATTCTTAGAAGTCAATAATTGTAGAATTCAACCTCTCACTTATTTGCTCTTTAGGTCTCATGGTTTTGTTATCGCTTAGTGTTTGGAATGAATCAGCATGTTCATTTATATATTTATTAATAACTTAGAAATTTGAAAACCAATTGAAGTAACATGGAGTTGGTACAATGGAGATCTGTGAACTAACATGAATATATAGTCCAAGGGTAACTCCTCCAAACATTTGGTAAATACATAGCTTCTTGTTTTCCTAATAATTTGATGTTTTCACAGTTTATGGAATATGAAGGATGTCATTAAAATGCAAAGAAGTTTTGAAAGTTTAAAAAGTTAACTAAGGTTTAAAAATCCGTAGGTGTATATACTGGTAAAAGTAGTATAGCATAGTGGAAAGAGCATAGCCTCTCATATCATAAAGATCTGGATGAAAAACCTGATCCATTATTTTCTAGTTTTGTGATTTTAAAATAAAATGTGTGTGTGTATGTGTGTGTGTGTGTGTGTGTGTGTGTTTGTGTGTGTGCTTTGCTTCCTTGGGTCTCAGTTTCCTAGTCTTAAATTAAAAAACAAAAAAGATTGTTATTATGTTTTAAAGGAAGATGGATAAAATGTAAAACAACTGGCACATAATAAGTTCTTATTAGATATTAATTATCTTCCTTCCAATTGTTCATTTCAACCATTTATTTTTATTTATTTTTAAAAAAATTCACTGTTGTAAACTTTGACTAGGTGCTGGGCATGTGAAGATAAGACACTCTCTTTTCTCTTTTTCTCATGCTATTTATCTCCTGTTATGCCATTTTGCCATAGCTGCATTTTTAATGCCCCATTCAAATCAACGGCTCAATATATTTTTGTAAATTATCTTTTGTGAGTCTAATTACAGTGAGAAGTCGTGATGAAGTGGGACACTTGAGCTGTACAAACAGCTTCCTGATGAGCTGGTGCCCGTAGGAAATACTTTATGTCTAAAGACAGTGCCCGTGCAGGCTCCAGGAGCAGGGAGTCCACAGCTCTCACAGGGGCTCCTTCACCTGGAGAGATGCTTCAGGGAGAAGGGAGCTCTCAGAGAAGGTGCTGCCAGGCAGTTCTAAGGCCAGAAATAAAAGTCTGACTCTTTTATGTTTCTGTTTGTAAACTGTGTTATAAATACAGTTGGCCTGTGTTGGCCTCTCTTAGAAAGTGTGTTCTAAAGCATGTTTGAGAAGATGGGACAACATATTTTTTCTTCATATCTGACTAAAAACAAGGGCAATATACAAACAGAAAAAATAATTCTATGCTTTGTATGGAATCAGAGAAGTCCCCACATAGAAAAAGCAATCTTAAGCAAAAAAGAACAAATTGGGAGGCATCAATTTATCAGACTTGAAGATATACTACAAGGCTATAGTAACCAAAACAGCATGGTGTTGGCACAAGAACAGAGACATAAACAAATTGTACAGAACTGAGAACCCAGATGTAAAACCATCCTCATATTGCTATCTGGCTTTTGAGAAAGCAGACAAAAACATACACTGGGAAAAAGAATCCTTATTCAATAAATGATGTTTGGAAAATTAGATAGCCACATGTAGAAGACAAATTAGCATTTGGGACTAGATAAAACTAGTCTCTATTTAAAATAAATCAAACTGTAAAATATAAGCACTTTTCACAACATCAGGAAATGAAACCATTTATCCCAGGCATCTTCTCCTTCTGGGAACAGATTCTTTGTGATCTGACTTGCTGACCCACTATGAACTTCCAGAACATTCACAGCTTGCTGGACCTTAACTCTAACACTTCATTCTTCCCTCCATTCCTGGGGGTGGACAACATTACCCCACCCTACCGATAGAGGTCTTGGCCGTGAGATTGGTTAGGTCAGTGCACCCAGGTGGCAATGAACACACACAGATTCTGAGCTGCTCTCAGGCTGACTGCACAGCTCCCTTTCACAGGCAGAGAGCAGACCCTGTGTGGCCCCTGTCTTCAGCCCCGTGTCTCAGCATGGGAGACACATAGAATAAACTCCAACTCAGGCTGAGCTGTGTCTCCTAAACCACACTCTTGAGAATGACAAGAACGTGTTTGTGTTGTGGCTATCGAGATTATGGAGTTGTTAGCAATGTATCATCATCACACCAAAAACCTAATCCCCATGGTTCATATTAAAGTGTGTCATGACTTATGAGTGGAGGCAGTGGAAACTAGCTAAAGAGAGTGGGCATGGTGGCTCATGCCTGTTATCCCAGTACTTTGGGAGGCTGAGGCAGGAGGATTACTTGAGTCCAGGAGTTTGGGACCAGCCTAGGTAACATAGTAACCCCATCTCTAAAAACAAACAAACAAACAAACAAACAAACAAATAAATAAATAAAATTTTTAAATTAGCCAGGTGTGGTGATGCAAGCCTATAATGCCGGCTACTTGGGAGGCTGAGTGAGGTGGGAGAATCGTTTGAGCCCAGGATTCTGAGGTTATGTTGAGCTATGATCATACCACTGCACTCCAGCCTGGGAAACATAGTGAAACCTGTCTTTAAAAAATAACAAAGAAAAAAATAAAAAAATACAACTACTAGCTAAAGAATTGTAGTTACCATTTAATCTATACTCTTCTGGATATACTCAATTAGAAAATGTAATTAAGGCAAAATTCTCAATTAGCAACTAATGTTTTGAAATATTTAGTTTCAGAAACCACACAGTTAGGGGTCAGTATTAACTTCAGGGTAGTTTGACATCAATTTGCAATGCATCTTATGTTATAGTTCTTACATTTTTCCTGAGTTGAAAATCACAATAATGCAATATCCATCAGTAAGTCTTGGGTATGTATGCATCTAAATACATGCACACATACATTTTACAGTACCGTGATATAAAAGAGATGTGTTGTTTTATACACCTCTTGAAGTTCACAGTAAGATTTAACAGACTTTTACATGTAATAACAATTGAACATGTATATACAGAATTAACATTGAAACAGAATGTAATGATCTTTACATTACTCCATAAAACAACAGAATAGCAATTATTCATAGAGAAGTAGGCACCTCCAATATTCCTGATTGCAAATCTTTTATTGTTTTACATTTTAATGAAAATATGTTGACCCAAACATGATTACAGTTTTAAATGTACTTCGTTTGCAAACACAAAGACATACTTGAACAGAATTTTCTTAGATTGATCTGGTAGTATTGATTCAGATTTGTCTTTTCAATGTTCTGAGAGACTAATCTCCACCTTCCTACCAGATTTAATAACAGATTGCTTCATGTTATTATTTATGAATACTCCATGTCTCATAATTCTATGCTACGGGAACTGTCAAACTGTGTACTCCTGACAAACGAGCAACAATATATTTCTCCTTTTCTTTGTATCAAAGATACGTGAATGTGATTTCCATGAAACAGTCAATTATTTCTTGCAAACCCTTGCTGTGAATGTAAAGAAATAAATGTAGGCAAGGACTTTCTTCCTTTAATCTTTCCTTAAAACACCAACTGACCAGGAAGAAATTATTTTGGTTGATTCACATGTCTTTATGGTTTGAACTTGAGGCTATTACTTTTCCCTCCTCTGGAGTAATTGGCCTTAGTAACAACAGAGTTCTCATCTATATCAGTCAGGTTATAGACGCTTTACTTCGCCTTCAACTCTTGCAGGCTATGGTATAAAAGCATAGGATATGTACAACATAGAACATAAATAAAATAATAAGTTTATGTTTAAACATATTATAATTATATAATGCAGGTCTGGATTTCTATGGGTTTCTCAGTTGGAGCCACTTGGAGAACATGAATGAGTGCAAGGCCTTGGCTCCTGCTCCATGAGCATTTTGTTCCGAGTCCCTGAGTCACCTGTCAGGACCAATGGGCGAGTGTGATTCCCTTGCTTAGGGCTGTTCTACCATCAGCTTTGACTTAGCCCCACATGCCCAGCTCCCTTTGCATCTGTAGTCCACAGAGATGTTTCCACATTATTAGTATTTGGAGTGTGATTTTTTTATGTAAAAGCACATTTGCTGATTTAACTCATAGTTTTGTCACAAGAGTTAAAACCTCCTGATCCTATGTAATTTTATATTACCAGAAAAAGATGGCCCAGAAATTTCTTTAGAGCAATAAAATAATAGTTTTGAAATCTCATCTAATAGTTACTATATTTCTTGACTTCATTAGCCATTTGTAAATAGTGAATATTGATAATTGAGATCTATCACAAATATAAAGTGAGAACACCTTTGCCTTCTTCCTCAACACCCTTCTCTCCAAACAAGTGCTATATTCCCAACCATTTCCCACCACAGAACTTGTTTGTGAACTACAGGCTATCTCTGAGAAAGGGCACCTATCCTATGTCTAGGGCAGAGCGTCTTTGACTTCTGCACTGGAAGGTCTCCTGCTTTTCCCATAATTATAAGAAAAGTAAGACTTTCCTTTTTGATTATTTTGCAATTCTAGAACCAGCTTTGAGGATCAGGAGATGGCGCCCTGTGTCTAAGATAGAGTCTTGGAACCATAAATTTCCTGTTATTTTATAATTACTTGGTTAAAATTTATTTTCATGGACTATTTTCATTAGTGTTTATACTCTTGAATGGCAGTGGAAAATATAAGGTTTGGGGTTTTGTTTTGTTTTCTTTGCTATTGTCTTTTATATCATTGCATAGTTTGGAATGACTTAACTTTTAATTTGTCAAAAGATCTAATTAGATAATATAATTAGTGATGGGTAATTGTGCTGAAGAAGAAATAGTTTACTCTGCATTATTTCATTGGGATAGATTCAAGGAGCACTAAGTTGTTTTTGAAGCACAACCTACTTAGGAAATTGTAATTTTCCCTGCATGAACAGCTCAGCTAGATAAAAACTGACATTCTGAAATAAATAAGTTTATTGCTATTTTTAGTCTTGGTACAATTTTATGTTTTCCATGTCTTTCCAGTCATGAGTGTCCATTCTTGAGACCATCTCCACTTGATAAAAACTGACATTTTTGAAATAAGCCACAGTATATTTGCCATTTTTAGACTTTGCTCAATTTTATATATTCATTTCTAACAGGTCTGCCTTTATATAAATTTATTAACTTTCGAACATTTTCCAGAATTGGGGAATACTCAAATTACTAAATAAATAAACACATGCAGTGCTTCTGCAAATTCTAATATAGTTTGTACAAAATAAATCTAAGTAAGGGAATATAACAAATCAACCTGAATTTACCCCTGTTTTAATAATACACCTGATTAAATACTATAGAGTTGTTAAAAAATATTTTTGTGAGTTTTAAATAGGTAAGTATACAAAAAATCATTTAAGGAAAGTTATTGAGATTTCAAGTTCATTAAAAAAAAACAAAACCAAAAAAACACTGTTTCCCAATTCCCTATGATTCTACATACCGATATTGACATTGGTATCTGTGGTCATCATTGTTGGGATAGGGACATTTTGTAAGACTACATAAAAATTACCCTGCTGTTTTTGCTATTTTGGGCACACATTTGACCCCTATGAATCCCTTTGATGTTCATCTGCATGGACTGAAAGGTGCTTCCGAATCATTCTGTCCTTGATTTTCCCCCACAAACCACAGTGTTGTCCATAGATAGGGTGAAAGTCATAATGCAAAAATGAGAAAATTTAGCATTGTTATGTTCACTGGGGTAGACGTCATGTTAGATGACCCTGAAGGGAGCAGAAGTGAATGAGTGACAGCCCGTGCAATGCAAAGCGTGTGCCCAGACTGCTGACCTCCACTTTGGAAGAGTGAAAGGAAAAAACGCCACCCAAGACGCTTGCCAGCGGTGACACTCTGAGCTGTGATGGATTTCTCAAGACTGTCTGGCTAACAACAGCGTGTCTTTAATTGGAATGTGGACATCGAGGGTTTCTCTAAAACTTAATATGATTTCCTTTTTTTAGACAATAACCCTGGAACCTGAGGGGCTTATAAAACAAAGATTTATTTCTTACTTATTCTACCTTTCCAGTGCATGTCGGGGGGCGGGGGACCAGCTGAGAGAAGGACTTGCTTTTGTTTGAAGCCATTTGGCCCTTATTATTTCAACAGCAGGACTCAAGATCTTTCCTAGAAGGAGAGAGAGAGAGAGATATCATAGCCTGAATGTAAATACACGTCCTGACCATATGGATTCTACCCGCAACCTGTTGTTCAGAATTGGTCTCATAACTGTCCATTTGCAAGGGGGTTAGAGACATGCAATGCTCTGTGGTCTCCACTAGAGAGGAGAATCAGAAATGGGTGAGCATTAGACTCTCTAATAGTATTAGCAAAGAACTAGCTGCTTGCTGTGACCTGTGCTGCATTTTCACTAATAGAAGCAAAACAGACCTCTTTGCTCTGTTTTTGTTTGTTTTCCTTATCTCATGGTGGCACAATCTATACCAAACAGAAAACTGGGCACTATCATTTTAAGTGTATGAAAAATGTTACAGGATATTGCGAGAACCTCCCCTTCAGAGAGTAGGATTCCTCTGGGCGACACAGTCAGGATGAGAAGGAGGCAGACGTCACGGAGTCCTTTGTATACGTAACTTTTGATGCAGAGTATAAATTGAGACTTTGGAAAAGCATTGCACATAATATTTGTGGAGAATGTGTCTTTTCACCTATACTGTGTCATTTGATGGGCAGATCACTGAGATTTTGGGCTTGGGATTATATTTAATAGGCTCTACTTCATATCCTGATCAAAATTATTTTTGAAGGCACAAAACAGTTGGGATTTCAACAGTAGCAGAACGTAGACATAGTGCCAAGTGATCTAACAACATATATGTGGATGTGTACCTACCTGTTGAATACCTGAGTCTGATAAGGCCTTAAGTCTCATTGCTGTTGCCATTTATATGTATTGAGCACCTACTATATACTAAGCTATTGTTGGATATTGAAGATAAAATGGGATGTAAAAGACATGGCCCCCAAAGACATTGCAGTGTACAGTTTCATTCAAGGAAATTGTCAATAGACTAATGTCACCACTACGCATCCCATCTAATGGACACAGGGCACCCAGCTAGGGAGGACGCGGACACCACCACCTGCAAAGCCATGCTGGAAAGAGAAAGAAATAATGCAGCATATTCTCCAATATCCCTTGGGGACTAAATATTAGTAGTAAAATAAGGAAAAAAAACAAACAAAGGGTTTTAGAATTTGTAATAAACATGGAGATTTATTTTTAAGAAGTGAAATCTCTATGTACCAATGATAAAACTAAGAAAATATATTCCTTATATAAGAAAGTGGATAATAACAGAAGGTATCTGAAGTTAGGAACAAGATAACAATGATAATCTCATCTTAGGTCAGATTTTCCCAGAAGCAGACCTGAAGCCAAAAACTCGTGTGTATGTGATCTATTAAGGATGTGTCCCAGGAAATTCCAGTAAATACAAAAGCAAGAGAAGGAAAGAGGAAGAAGATAAAAAAGCAGAAAATCACCAATTTTTTAAAGTTTATATTTCCATGCTGGTATTGCCAATTCAAGGATTTTTTAAACCTTCCTTTAATATGAGAGTGTATCATAAAAATGCTCCATGTTCAAACAATTTTTTTTTTTTTTTTGAGACAGAGTCTCACTTTGTTGCCCAGGCTAGAGTGAGTGCCGTGGCGTCAGCCTAGCTCACAGCAACCTCAAACTCCTGGGCTTAAGCAATCCTACTGCCTCAGCCTCCCGAGTAGCTGGGACTACAGGCATGCGCCACCATGCCTGGCTAATTTTTTCTATATATATTTTTAGTTGTCCAGATAATTTATTTCTATTTTTAGTAGAGACGGGGTCTCGCTCAGGCTGGTCTCAAACTCCTGACCTCGAGCGATCCACCCGCCTCGGCCTCCCAGAGGACTAGGATTACAGGCGTGAGCCACCTCGCGTGGCCTTCAAACAATTTTTAAGGTACTATTTCTACAGTGTCATACAAAGTGTTCAATGACACTGCTGTCCAAATTTTTGTCACCTCTGTTTTTCTTTCTTTTCCTCTTCTTTATTTTTTGTAACCCTTGACTCAAACATCCTGGATTTACCTTCAAGCATTTACTTTCAGATGATTCTTTGTCACCATCAACCAAAACCAACTGCCAGGTACAAATAAAAAATAAAGATTTCTACATAGGAATTACAAATAATACAGGAACACAATACATCTAATTTTCACAAAAATTTTATATAATAAAAGAAAAGTGAAATGAAAGGTATGGAACAAATAAAAGACTTTGAGGTTTGTGTTTAAATTTCATCATTAACACCTCATTTTTACAAGCACTGAAGTCTTTATATTTACAAGAGACAACTTCAGTGTAAAACTGCAATTTGTTACCAAAAATGGGCAAATAAAAAGATGTTTATTATCTTCTTCCACTTCGGCTTCAAAAGACAATTCATCTGACAGTAAGATGTATCCCAAAAATGTAAAACTTTTCTCAAAGGTTTCAAGTAAAAAAAACTCTATAGTTCTATATGTATAAAATCACAAACATATTTTGACTACAACATTGCACTTACAGTTCCTTATTCGAATTTCATTTAGGTATTCTTTCACATATCAACAAATAAACTTCAGGTATTATTGGGTCAAACCCAGATTTTTCAAAAAAGAAGAAAGATTATTGATAAGGATATAGCCATAAAAAATTTAGTGCAAAATATTCGTAATTTTATGGATTAAAATATGCTATGTCTGCCCTCACTTTTGTATTCAATAGCAAAAATGCAATCACTGCAGAGAAAATAAGCAAACTCACTTGAATGCTGTCAGTAATTTGGTAGCTAGGGCCCAGATGAATCTGCAGTGTGGGATGTGGTTTTGCCAAAATTCACTGGGTATAGGAGGGGCTATACCCAGTCATGTACAATTTCTGAGCATCTATTGTGTTGGTGTCCAATTGATTTATCCTTCACGCCTTTAAGGGAAAAAAATGACCGTACTTAAACATGTTTTGTTTTGTTACCTACTTGAGATACATGCTTTGATATAGTTTTTAGCAAATCTACCAACTCTTAATTTTCATAAAGAAACAAGTTTAGTTTGGCAGCCAGGTGATAAATCATTTGGCAGAATTTTTAAAATATTGTTTGTCACTACTCAGATGGAAAATCATCTCGTCTTATTAGCAAAGTTTTCATGTGAATATTTGTTTACAATAATCAATTTTTTTAATTTTCATTTTTCATCTAGATAACATAAGCATCTATATTAATCCCTTCAAAATAGAGTTGATGAAAAATATTAAAAATCTTTGGCTATGCTGAAATGTTTTTTCATAGTCTACATATACATATGACAATGATTTTATGCTTTATGCTTAAAAGTAGCTTAGATATCCAATTTTATTATTTCATAATGATTCTAATTGAGGTAAAAAAGAAAATCCTCAGTTTAATTAATAATTGTTGGCTGAAAGGTATTTTAATATTTCAAAATATGTTGAAGAGTTTCACAAATAATTAGATGGGGATACTAACAACGTGCTCATTTTTAAGTAGATATATCTTGTTACCTCAGAAATCCCTTGAAGAGTGCTTAAACATTAATTAGAAACATTAAATGTAGAGACCAAAATAAGTCACATTTCTCCAAGGAATTTAAGTAGTTTTAGTCTAGAAATAGTAAAATGTCCTTCACAGCACGGCATTGCTTCATTTCATTTTATTCTGCTCAGCATACTGATTCCTTTGAAATACAAAATATGAGGTTTCCTTGCCACATGTATACAGTTTCACTGCTATTAATACTTATTTGCAAATAAAAAGAACAGAGTTCCTAATAAATCCCATGAAGTTGAACTTTAATTGCTTTACAGTAGTCTTTAAGTATAATTTCCTGTTTAGTCTAATCAGTTTGTAAACATTTAACTTTTTATATGCAGATAGGAAATAATGCAACATTGTCACTTCCTGTAGCTATTCCAAAAGAATGTCAATCCACATGACTGGTTGCCTATAATATGTTTATTCTACTTATTAATTATCAGAGGTTATGTAGAAATATGTCTCTTCAAAAAGTTTATATATTATAACTAGGTGATTTCTCAAATGTTGAGATTAAGATTTTATGAAGCTAATTAAATGGCAAAAATGCACAAAAATAAGTTTTCTCCATAATGTTAAAATTGTGTACTGGTTGATAAAGTCATTTTAACCAAGGTGAATATTTTTAAGATCAATTTCCCCCTTCCTTAGCCTTTTAGAATATAAATCACTTAATTGAAATTTTATCCTTTTTCTTACCCTACCATTTAACTATTTTGAATGTTGTCCATATTTTTCAGGGGCACATATTTTTCCAACATTTTAACATAAAAGCTGAATTCAGTCATCAATAGTTTTCTTTTTTGGAAGATTTTTATCCTTTTGAGTTTGCAACACTTTTCTGCAGAGTTTCAGTGGAAAAACTGATGTATTTCTAAATGAAGGTTGATGTAAAATATTAAGGTCTGTTATAAGGAGGCTCAGTTTTTAAAAAACAAGGTAGATCACATTTTCAGTGATTTGTGCTCCCACAAAGTAATTTGGGAAAATTTTCATTGTTGGGAATCCCAGAGTCTTTCCCTTTCTGAGTCTTTACTTATTATTTAGATTAAACTTATTATTTTTTAGTTTAAATTTAGATTATTTATTATTTAGATTAAACTTATACTACAAAATTGAAGTAAAGCTCCTGGATCTAATGCAAACATTGCATTATTTCTGAGTTTCTCATGATTGTTCAAACTTCAGGTTATGTAAGAAGAAGTTCTAGCTATTCTGAGAATAAAAGAGCCCCAGCACCTTGGAGAGGTCTGTCCCCTAAGATGCATTCCACATGTGTTTTGTCCGACCTCCAGTTATCAGTATGGCCCTAAAATTGCAGTAAAAATCCCACTCTCTCCTTATAAAATAAAACAAAAGGCAATTTATTATATTTAACAAAAATATCAATAACTAAAGAAGAAAAAGAGGAGGTGGAGGAAGAGGAGGACGATGAGGTAGAAGGGAAAGAATGTAATAATTGTATAAATATTCAAAAATGATCCTGCCTAGTTGGCTTTCTGGCCTCGTTTGTTCATACCTCCCTAAACCTATTAGACTGCCTTAAATATCCTTAGAATATCCTTAGATCATCATGGGGCAATGGAGAGACACTTTTTATAAAAATATGTCTCCAAAGTTATATTTTTTTTTACTTAGATTTATTTTTTGGTATACAGTTTTTGAAGGCTTCTTTTGACTGGAATTTTAAACAATGTTGGGAGTGAACATGAGTCCTAGATTGGCTGTCTCTTGATGGTTGTTGTGGTGTCAGAAGTTCGCAGGACATAATTTCTAAATCCTGGTCTTAAAAGCATTTGGAGTCTATTTTTGACTGAACTAAGTTATCCGTTCTAGAATTTCTTTTAAAAATAAATTGAAGTTCAATGGTGAAATTCTCTATCTTTTCACCTATTTACTGAACATATTAATTGTATTTGTTTTAATTTGGCACCTGTTGTTTGCCATAGCTGGATACCATGTGTGTCTATTTCTTATTTTGTTTATCAGCCATGTTATTCTCTATTCTCTTATGTCTGGTAATTTTTTATTAAAGATTGGACATTATATAAAAAAGTGGAGTATTTCATAATGTTATTTTCCTCTAGAGGCTATGTATGACTTTTAGGCAACTGGATAGTGCATGGGTTAGGTACTTTGATCCAGGTGAGGACTGTATATTTCCAGCATGACCTACCACCTTGACATGACCCTTTCAGTGTTCTCAGGGGACATCCTGGAACATTTGTCAGGTCCACCCTTTCCTGGAGAGCCATAGTCTCCAATTCGGGTCTTTCCAGAACCATGGTGGTTGATAAAATTTGTTTTTGGCTTGTGAGTCTCCACTTATTCCTTGGTTACTCGTAGTCTGTAATTCTCATATGTAAATGTTAAGAGTTAGCAAATAATTTGCATAAAGAATGTCAGTCTCATTTCTCAGTTTCACCTTTGTTTTTTGCTGGAATATTAGCACCCAAGGCTTGATGGTATTGGTATCCATGGAGTCCAGAGTGCTATATCTTCAGCCCAGTGAGATTTCCGCAAGCTACGGGCTCCTGTTTTCTTCCGTGTTTCCACGACACACGGAAACAAATTTCTGAGAAGAAAATTTCTGAGTGAAGAGATTACCTCCTTGTGCACACTCCTTCTCTTGGGGAACATCACTGCCCAGCCTTGGCTCCAGAGGCTGTCAAACTGTGTGGTTGTTCATTTCACTTTACTTTATTCATTGTGCTTTCATAGTTATTTTCATAGGCAGGATTATTCTAATACCAGCTACATTTTCCAATTTTCAGTGTTATTTTTAGTGCAACTCGGAATTTTTTCTCCTACTCTTTCTATTTAAGATAATGAGAAAAAATGAAATAATTGAATCTCTTCTATGTTTCTTTTTTTTTTTTTTTTCAGAACTCATGTTCCCATACCAGTAAGCCTTCCTGATCTGTTTTAAGAGTCTCTTATCTTTTGCACCTTATTTTTCTTAAGCTGCTTGAGTCTAGTTACTTGGTTGTTTACACTGTTGTCACAAAAAATGTGGAAGTGATAGATTTCACAGCCATATCTCTGTCCTGTGCTTTAGAAACCCATGAACTAGAAGTTTTTGTAAATTTTCCAAAGCACTTGAGAGGAAGATGTGAACATTTATGTGTAAGAAAAGAAACTGTGTGTGTGTGTGTGTGTGTGTGTGTGTGTGTGTGTGTATGTGGGTATATAAAGCAAAATTTAATAATAATATTATACAAAGCCTCCATAGTATTGGTTTGACATGTTTACACATGAACATACACTAGAGTTTCCTGTTAGCATTTGTCAATAACAATTTCTCCTTTCAATTCTTATCATTAACAATTTTTGTTTTAGTTTCTACTCTATTACTTGGTATGTGAGAAATTGTGACAGCTCTACATTTGCTGTAGAGTAAATGATTCATCTGTAAAGGGTGACAATTTTTGCATAATTATTTTTAAATACAATTCTTTTTCTTTTTCTTCATATTAATATTGCATTCCCAGCTTCAGTTTTGTTGGCATTTGATTGGTAATTTTAGAATAGAAGGAACATGTGTCACATAGTCCTTCCCCTCTGTGATCAGAGACTTGAGGGTTTGAGTCTTGGTTTAATCATCCCTGCCTGATTAACTCACTAAATTCTATTAAAGTTTTAAGAGGAATAGAGAATAAAGCATCTGTAGCTCGTGGTAGAGATTGCTGGTTGACCAACGTGCAGCTGCAATTGGTAAGTCAGTGTGTTTGATGTCACGAGCACCTACTGGGAAGTGGGAGCTATCCACGTAGCCTGAGGGGGCTGCTGCACGTCTAGAACATGTGGAACCTGAGGGAATCCCAGGGTGTCCCTGAATAAAGGTGGTCCACACGTCCTCGTCACACCTGTGATGACCAGCTGCATCTCAAGTGTAGATGGATTCAGGAGCCTCACCTGGGAGTCATGAGACTTCCACTTTGCTCTTGGTACTTCTGCTGTGTTGCTTGGTATAAATCCTTTCTTAATAAAAATACAAACAGAAACTGGTAAGTTTGTGGGTTTTGAAGCTCATTTAGAGTTAAGAGAGTTATTATTAAATCTGGAGCCAAAAGTTTTATTGTTACTCAGCAAAGTGGAAATCCGTTTGTTTTTCTCCTAATGGTGCCTTCACCTGGTCATTTGAAAAAAATATTTATTTTCATTCAAACGTATTTTTTTGTTTTTTGCTATATCAAGTGGGACCTCAAACAAAGCAAGTTTGAGACATCTTCAGATTTTTTTTCTTTTTTTATTTCAGCATATTATGGGGGTACAAACTTTTAGGTTACATATGTTGCCTTTGCCCCACCTGAGTCAGAACTTCAAGCGTGTCCATCCCCCAGACGGTGCGCACCACACCCATTAGGTGTGAATATACCATCCCCTCCTCCCCGCTCCCCTCTGTCCGACACCTGATGAATGTTACTACTGTATGTGCACTCAGTTAATACCAATTTGATGGTGAGTACACGTGGTGCTTGTTTTTCCATTCTTGTGATACTTCACTTAGTAGAATGGGCTCCAGCTCCATCCAGGATAAAACAAGAGAATTTATATAGAACTCAGGAAAATCAGCAAGAAAAAAAATCAAAGAACCCTATCAAAAAGTGGGCATAGGGCGTGAACAGAAACTTTTCAAAAGAAGATCGACTAATGGCCAACAAAGATATGAAAAAAAATGCTCAACATCTCTAATCGTCAGGGAAATGCAAATCAAAACCACAATGTGATGTCACTTATCTCCAGTGAGAATGGTCTTTATCAAAAAGTCCCAAAACAATAAATGTTGGTGTGGATATGGAGAGATAGGAACACTCATACATCACTGGTGAGAAGTCTTCAGATTTTAAGTCTTTTTTTTTAATTCAAAAGATTTTCTTCTTCATATATTTGACTACTTTTAAATTCTACTTGATTTATTCTTTCCTATAGAAAAAAAAAAGTCATGTGTAGCCTGCAATGTGTTCCCACTGCATTTGTCACCTCTTTGTCCTATTTCTCTGAATTTTTGGCAATATTGGTAAGCATTTCATCTCACTAGGAATCAGCTGTCTTTGGTCTCTTTTCTGCTTTTGTCCTTCTGGTCCTATTCTATGTGCTTGGCTACTTCTTTTCCCTAAAATCTCCGTAAACTCATTTATGAATGAGGAAGAATATCTCATTTCCTGTTAGGGTTACTTCTTTAACTGTATAAAATATTCTTCAACTTCAAAGTGCACCAGAACTTTTAGTGGGAAGTTGGAGTAAATGAATAAGACAGTAAAAGCCCTTCTAACTGTGGCTTTTTTGTTTCTTGTGTTTTGAAGACATGAACAATTTCCGCTGCACAGTTGACTTTACTGATCTTGTTCCAAGGGACCAAAACTAGGTTAGAATAATATGGTTTGAGTTTTTTGCATTATCTCCCCTCCTTACAAGTTCAGTTATCCAGATAAAAAAGATCCCTGCCACATTGTAGTACTTGTATCATGGAAAATATCAGAGTAAACTCTTTGTCTTAAGCTGATGTAGCATGAAATATTTAAAGTTGAATGGCAGAGTATGTGCAAGTTAACAAAGCTACATAGAGGTAGAGCAATTGGTAGTCTACTTTTAAATAAACATATTTAAAAGAAAGCCAGGAAGTGAAACCAAGAAAGTTTAGTTTTAAAATCTCTTTAGTTCCATAAACACATAAGAAATAGTAAAACACTTTTAATGTGCGCTTCTAAGGGACACAATTTAAAACCAAGAAAAAAGAGGCTAATGCAAAAAAATCAGATAAATGTTATATTAAGGATACATATGGGTCCAATTTACAACTAAGATAGAATTTTTGAGAGAATAGATCAATGCACATGCATTTTGCAGCAATGAAGCATTTCTAAGACCATTTAAATATGAAGGAAAATAAAAATACTTTCTAAATGAAATTTTTGGCAAAGATACTAAGTTTTCATTGTTCAATGTTAAATTCTTTTTAGAAAATTATGTTATAGAAGATATTGATTCAAAGTCAACTTCTCTGTTGTTATTTTAAGTAAGTTAAGTAGGAAATGTCTGTATATCCACATCCTTTACAATTACTTGTAATTTTATTTGCAATAATATATCAAAGCAACTACCATGTTTCAATTTTACATTAATTTAACCCCATTTTACCATATTTTATTATGCTTTTGCTCATCATTAAAATATAAGTTTTAATTTAAATCTAAAATACTTTCAGATCTGAATGCCTTCATAATTTCAGATTTAAATGAAAAGTTGCATGTTTTCTGTTTGTATAAAGAGGAATGTATCATCATAGCTGTATAACCTTTGGACTTATTCATAATATGTGTTAATTTTTTAATATGACTGATATACAACAATTATCTATAGGGTCTTAATCTGAGGCTTTGTGGAGTTTTGGTCTAACAGAGAAGAAAGATGGTGAACAAGTTTAACATGTGCTATTAAGAAAGAAATATGGATTATTACTAAAGCATGAATGAAAGGGGTAAACTCAGTTTGGAGTGTCAGGAAAAGCATGTGCAAGCAACATACATTTCAGTCGAAACTTGCAGCATCAGTTAGATTTGTCTGTCTGCCCAGCGATTTAGCGGAAGAGCAGCCAGAGAACAGGAAGAGCAGGTTTTCACCCCAAGACATTATGGAACCTCTAAGAGTTGAAAGAGGAATTCTCAGTGTCCATAAACAAAGCAAGCAAGCCCACAATGGCTAGAAATGAAGTTGGGGCAGTAGCTAAGGGAAGTATTGCATAGCAACTTGGAAAGTGTATTAAGGATTATAGGTTTTTTCTTTAGCTGTGGCATGACAAAATCATACCTGCACATGTAAACAGTCCGCAATAATGATGTAAGTTGTTGGAGTGAAAAAGAATCTATGAAAAACCTATTAAATCTTACCTAATGGGAAAAAATCAACTTCCATGGATTCAGGTGCCCCAGAGATAGTCCATTATTTTCCTGGTTACTCTTAAAATTCTGAAATCTATGCTTAAATCCTGAAATGAATCAGTATTTTTAGACACCTCCCACAAAATAGAATAAATCCAGAATGCTTTACCTTCCACTTTCTTTGCCTGAATTTATATGTAGTGTCTGTCTAGTATTTCAACTTAATTTTAACATTTCAAACATTTTTATTAAAATATGATATTCATGCATGAAAGTACATATTACAAATGCCTGCATTGGATGGATTTTCATTAATTGAACTTATTCATGCAATTAGCACCCAGATCTGGAAACAACCCTACTAGTATCCCAAAAAGCCCTTCCTTCTGCCCTATTTCAGCCAGTAGCCCTTTAAGGGGAACCACTATCTGAATTCTAACAGCAGAATTTTGCTAAGTTTTATACACTACATAAGTGGAGTCATATAGTATGTTTTATCTTTGTCTTCTTTACTCAATGTTTTCTTTGTGACATTCGTACATATTGTTGCATCAGGCTGTAGTTTATAAATTCCCACTGCTGTGTATACATCATTGTAAAGATATAACACAATGTATTTATCCAGTCTACTGTTAATGGACATTAATTGTTTCAGTTTTGATTAGCGCGATATTCTAGTACATGTCTTTTGGTGCACATCTGCAATTATGAATAATAAATATATATCTAGTAGTGAAAAAAGGGATGCAGTGAAACAAGAAGTGTGACTCAGAGGGGAGCTGAAATCCCAGAAGACAGCTGAAAGGCATGGGAGATTAATTACTCCCAGGCCTTGAAATACAGTACAGTTTTCTAAGCTGGATTTCAAAATTGCTTTGGACCAGCAAATCAGAAAGATTATACACCATGATCAGGTGAAATTTATCCCAGGGGTGCAAGGATGGTTCAATATATGCCAGTCAATAAATGACATATACTTCATAAAGCAGAATGAAGGACAAAAACTATTTAATCATCTCAATATATGCCAGAAAAGCATTATTGATAAAATTCAACATTTTTTCATGAGACAGGCTCTTTTAAATTGGCTTTCATCTTGTGTTTTATCATGTTACATGGATATTTTGAGTCTAGCTTCAAAATCATGTAGATTTGGGTTTGTGATTATAAATTCTTAAGGGAAAATTGCTCATTATTTGTTTCACTCAGAATTGGGCATAGGTGTATAGCCACAGCTTGTTTGTCCCCACAGGGTCATGCTTCTCATTAATTTAACCATCAGAAAATTAATCACACTTTACTTCTAGATGATAATGCTTCACAATTTTGTCCATATTTTTAAAATACAGAAAACTTTTTAGTTACATTCTATCAGGAGAAATTTTTGCATACACTTGTATCCCCAAGGTGATTCTCTGAATAAAAGTTTACCATGGATTTATATCTATGTCCACATCCATATCTTTGTCTATTTGTATATATCCATATCCATACCCACAACTATATCTACCTGCCTATCTATTTTATCCAACTAATGATTCATTTATATTGGATTTTTTTTAAGATTTTTGTATTACGTGGATGCCATAAACAGTGTTGATGTTTCTCATATTTTGAGATTTGTCTTCCGTTCCTTTAGTTATGTTAATTTTAGAAAGCCATTTGTTTCTCAGTCTTATGTGTTGCCTTTTCAGTTAAATGAGGATAACAGTATCTCCTGACAAATCCACAGAACTTTACTGAGTTTTCAAAGCACTTCCATGGATGTTTCACATGAGATAACAGATTGAATCAGCTTTGAAAACTCTGATATGCAAATGAGGCTTATTATTGATATAGAAAAAATAAATGAAATTACCTTATAGCCCCTAACATTGCCCTTGAATCTGTGAGCTATTTTGCTTCAAGGCATTTTCATCTTTCTTTAATGGGTATTCTCTCTCCAGGGAACAAGAGTTTGAAACTGAGAACTGACAATTATTATTTGATGAGATCTAAAATAAATGTATGTTTGAGGACTTTAGGTTAATGCACTATCAAGTGGCAAAGTTGCATATTATCATCTTCTTTAATCATCCTCTCTTTATGAGTCTAACTAGAGAATCATCAAGCTGTACATAATTTGCATGCCAACATCAAATATAGTCCTATGATTTTATTAACATCACTTTACATAGGCTGTTTGTGCTCATTTTCATCCTAACTACATCTTATTTTATCCAATCATACCCTAATAAATTATAGTAGAGACTGCAATTCTCTCTCACTATTGTTTATGGTGATTTAAATTTAGAGAGGATGTAAAGTGTATGCAATATAGAATATTTTATAAAATGCCAGAAATATGCACATAAAGCACTGAAGTATGTAACTCATATTTAACATACATTATTTTGTTATGTTCCAAGTATAATCACTAATTGAATTATCTTTTCTAGCTCATATTTCTGACGTGTGCATAGCAGAAAATGTTTATGCACGAATGGGGGCTTGGTGGTACATCTTCATAGAACGTAGAGTTATGTAGCACACTGTGTGAGTTTGTAAATAATATTTTTATACCTGTAAACAAATTTCTTTTGATACACTATCTATTCCAAAAATTAACAAAAAAATAACACTTTTGAATTCAAGGGATTTATGACAACTACATAAATCTAGAAATGCCATGATATCAATCAGTTATTAGCATCATTCCTTGTTCATTCACTTGGCTTTCTATTTTTAAATAAATTCAGATGCAAAAACGTTGTAAAAATAGTATAAAAAATTCTCATATAACCTTAGCTATATTCCCCAGTTATGGGTGGGGAACCTGTGGCCTCAAGGCTCCTGTTCTTCCCTGGCCTTGTCTGGTTTTGTTTATTTCTGTAAAAGGCAGTATGTTCCATTCAGTTGTTCAAACCAGGAGCCAAAGGTCAGGGCTGGCACCTTCTCCTCCTTCCCCTGGAAGAGCCCCTGATCTGTGTCACATCCACCGTGAAGTCTACATAACTAGACCTTCTGAAAACCTCACCTCCACACTCTGCCTCCATCCCCACCTTCTCCTCCTCCTCCTCCTCCTCCTCATAGCAACTCTTATGTGAGCTCCTGAAATAGCATCCTGTTTCCCAACATTTCCAATTAATTCCCCACAATGCAGCTCAAGTAAACATTTTCACACTCAAATCTAATATTTTTAATCCTCTATTTAGAAAGTCAAAATGTCTGCACACTGCCCTTTAATAAAGGCAAACTCTTGTCATATCCCTAAGGCCCTGCATGGTACGGCCCCAGTGACTGCTGAAGCCGCCCTGACTACCTCAGGGTCCTGCGTGGGCTCCAGCCGGCTAGCTTGCCAGTGTTCCTGTTCAAACCTCTATTCTCCCGTTACAGGCATCCATGCATGGGGTGTCCTCTCTCCAGAGCAATCTTTCCCTCTAACTCATGATTAATTCTAATTAATCATGTCTGATTCCTTTGAAATGTAGACATGGGTACAGTGTATTCTCTATAGTTTTATTGTATTTTGTTTCAATTTGGACCTGAAGTTGAGAAGATGTAATCTCAACTTACAATTTTGCAGTAAAAAAACTAAATCATTTACTTCCTGGAAGAGCTGAGATGTTTGTAGTAGCTTGAATATTAGGGAGTAAAGATGTCTTCAAGAATGTTAGCATGTGATTTTTTACTTCCAGATTCATATCCCACGTGTATTAGTCAGGGGTCTGCAGATAAACAGAAACAAAAGGAGGGGATGGAGAGAAAGAGAGAGAGAGAGAGAGAGAGAGAGAGAGAGAGAGATTTTAAGGAATTGAGTTAGTTACATGTTGTGGAGGGGCTGGCAAGTCCAAAATTCTCTGGACAGGCTGGTAGGCTGAAAATTCCAGCAGGAATTCATGCTTCAAAGCAGCTTGGAAGAGGAATTCCTCCTTCTTCTGGAGGCTTCAATCTTTTCTCTTAGGGCCTACAACTGATTGGATGAAATCCAGCCATATTATGGAAGGTAATCTTTATTCCAAGTCTATTAATTTATGTAAACTATGTCTAAAAAATACCTTCACAGCAACATCTAGACTGATATTTAACCCAAATCCTGCTCACCATAGCCTAACCAAGCTGACACATGAATTTAACCATCAGAGCACTGAATTATAAAAACAATAATATAAATATGTACAAGTTTTTCTTATTTAACATTTTTTTCTTTGTATAACTTTGAGCTTCCTGAGACATTCTGGACTTATCCAGATATAGATACCCCCTAATCCTATTTTAAAAGTACTTTCTTTGTCTAGCTGCTAATTGGGATATGAAGAGATAAAAATTCATCTATGAATCTGGTTAGTCTATAGAAATAGAGTTGGGGTGTACGTGTGTGTGTGTGTGTGTGTGTGTGTGTGTGTTCCAAATGTATTCCCTAGCATTGCCCAGAGAAGCTCCTGAAATCATGGGACCTTTGAGAATAGATTCAAATAATATCAAGTCAAACAGAAAGTGAGTGGGAACTTCTTAGAAGTCACTAGTCTCCAGAAATTAAAAACTCTCTAGAAAATTTCCTGTACAATTGCAAAAGGTTGGAATCATTTCACTCAGAGCTAAATTTTGGTCATACCTATGCAGGTGCAGTGTGTTTAATGGTTTTGATTTTTTAAATGACAATTTCTCTAAGATCTAATTATTCACATTTCAACAGGAGGGTTTAATATGTTGCTCATCCCATCCATGTAAGTGTGAGAAAGTCATGAACACCTCTTTTCACAATGTGATGTTGCTCATTCTGGGTCTCTGTAGGCATACAGCAAGATACATGAATCACACATTGGTATCTAAAAACAGGCCCCTGTGGCTCAGATGGGTAAATGTTTCCCACATGGATATATAATTTATTTCCAAAGGGGAGTTACACCATTGGAGCAGATGCTCCCAAATGAGCTAATTTTTAAATCCCATAAATACTATCCACAGCATTCTATTTTATAGGTATAGTCATTAATGGATTAGGAAAAAAAAAAAAACTCTTCAGACTAATATTCCTTAATGTGCTTAGGCTTGGTCTGATATAAATAATAAAGTGATTAAAAAGGATTTCAAAAGTATAAAGTGCTAAATGGTATAAAAGTACTTTCACACTTCACTGGCTGGTGCTACTCAGAACAGTGTATATAAATGCTTAGAGGGAATTCTTAGTTCTATGAATGTCATGATATATTGTCGATTTTATGTGATCCATTAGTGCTTTTCAAATGTTAAAAGCTCCAACTCTCCATAACATCCATCTCTTTTTTTAAAAAAGAAATTATTTTTTGGAATCATGTAAATCAATACTATCTATGTCTCTGAGAAACTATCAAATGAGAAAAGATACAGATAGTCTCTCTGTATGGATATATACACTCATGGAACACACACGCTTATATGTGCAAATCTACTGCAGAAACAAATGTTCAGCATGTAGCATGAGCTGGGCACTGAGCTGAGATTTGATTCATGAATATAAGCAGGAAAGAAAGAAAAAATAACACAAACAGGAAATGATCAACTTCATATAGCTTCTGAGAAGATATTAAAAAATAGAACATTACATTTTGCAAGATCTAGGATAAAGTCTAGAGCTAATATTTGCTTGCTATGAGCCTTGATTCAGGTTACCAAGAATCAGTATCCTTATCTGTAAAGTTAAGTTGAAAACATCTTCCTCATAAGGGTATTATGAAAATTAAATAAGGCTTGGTCTCTCAATTTAGTGATATGTTGTAGATCCTTAAGAAATGTTAGCTTCCTTCCCTTTTAACATTAAGCAATGATCTCAAGTTCTTAAGGGCTACTTGATAATTTGACTGTATTTATAAAACTGTCCAGAAAAAATAGACTCATGCATAATTATAAACATCCAAAATCCAAGCACATCTGCTCTAGATGATAAAAGAATATCGTATGTTCTATGTACACTTTACTGAAAGAAATCTGTAAATAGTCCGCAATAAGAACAGCAAAAATGATTTTGCTTCTTTGAGTTCTTCTAAATTCTTTCCTTTGTATACATTTTTGTGACATTTTACTTTTACTATTTTCAAAAAATATAGTATCAAATATCTCTGTAATAAATCCCACAACCCACTTAACAGTTTTGGATTCTTATTTAAGTTGCTATGAGGCAACCAAGGTCTGGTGAAATCCGGTGCTGGTAGTTATGTCTTCAGGGCATAGAAATTGATTTTTCTCATCTTTCATCTTGTCGTATAAAGATCATCAGAATGCCCTTTGGATCACAACCCGAGGCCCTTCTGTAATATTGGCAGAAACACAGTAAAAATGTAAGTTCCAGTCTGAGGATCCTATGAATAAGAGAACCACTGTTCTTCAGGATTTTATAAATGCTGGGTTTAAAATGCCACTTATTCTAATTAGAAAACAAATCTCTTCCTGTATAATATCATGTCACATTTGTTTTGCAAATCAAATTATCTCGTAAGATCTCTGTGTTTAAAATAAATACTTATTGTGTAAGTAGCAGGTTAACTGGTATAACATTCTACTGTAACATGTTTTACTCTTCTGAAAATAACAGTAAGTTTATCAAGGGAACACTAAAATGTTTTCACTCTATTACTATCATTAGTCAGCATTGTCTTAGGGTAAACTCAATGCGTGATCCCTGTTCTGTGTGTATAATGAATGCCAGGTCAGAGACACATAAGTGGCATGAGTCTAAGTAAGTGTATTCCTATGAATATCAAACTCATAGATTAGCAGAGTTCACCGTGGGTCATATTTTTGTCACATAAAATTTAGGCTGAATTGTATCCTGGAATGAGAGTAATAGGAAAACATCACAGTGAGGCATCCTCAGCCCAATAGTAAGGATGGAAAAAACTGAACCTTTGTGCTCTCAAGATCAAATTTGCACCATTCCACAGTGTTTTTAAAATCTTGAAACACAGAACATTTTATCTTCCATTAATACAATTTCTGAAGTCAGACTACTCCCTAAATTTTCCTCTCCATAGCAGATGAAACGAATTTGGCTTTATCTTAATCCACATGATAGAAAGAACTCCATATTTCTTTAATTCATTCAACTAACCATAAAATTAATGATATTTATCAAGTAGTTAAAATGGGACAAAATCACTAACAATAGCAAACTTCAAAAATATAGAATTTGGGCTTTATTGCTTTTTTTCATTATTCATTTACTTTCAATCTGTGTTACAAAATAGTCTCATATACATGTATAAATTCATAAAGTAAATGATATTTTAAAATATTCAATCTGCCTGCATGTTATGAAATCAAATAGAAAAGTTTCATGCTCTCAGGACTACATTCAAGATTTTCATACATAAAGTGACAAAATCTTCTGTGAATTAAGTAAATTTTTCTAATCAAGACATTTTGAGATGCTGATTTTTGAAAGGTAACATGACTTACGTAAAGATCACTCAAGTTTTGCTTCTTCATTTGAAAAATCATCAACAAATCCTATCCTATACATTGGTAGTTTCCTATTCACCTACCAGCAGAATCTGAAATTATGGCCAAATAGATTTTAACTTCCTAAAAACGTAAGCACATATTAAGAAGTGAAGCCAGTGGGTGGACATAGAAGAATGCCTCTGTGGACCTGAATGCATGCCAAGGAGCCCCTCCCACAGGGGTGATTGTGATGTTTGCTCATGACATTACATTATAATGGCATAAAAATCGAAACATTATTGGAAAATATATACTGTTTCAGACCTTTTATTATAAAGAAAACTCAATTGACATAAAATCCAATATTCTTGCTGCATTACTGTGTAAAACATCATTCGTAAATTCTTGGATTATTAGAATAGCTAAAAGAATATATATACCTCTCTATGTAAAGCTCTACAATATTGAAGAAATCAGGCCACTAAAATCACATTCTTGTAACTAACATGTGAATATCCTAACATATCTTTTAATGGGAAACCTAATTTCACAATGGCAAGTGATATTTCAGACTACAGTGAGTGTATCAATACTGAAAAGCCATTAAAAAGCTAAATATTCCCAGCTAAAGAATAATTGACTCTTAATTAAATTATGTCATTCACTTGAAGAAAACTAGCATAATGTCCAAAATATAAGTGCTCAATAGAGATTATACACACACACACACACACACACACACACACACACACACACACACACACATCTATGTTTGTTTGTTTGTTTTTTTTTTTGAGATAGACTCTAGCTCTGTTGCCCAGGCTGAATGAAGTGCAGTGGCAGGATCATAGCTCACTGCACCCTGGAACTCCTAGGCTCAAGCAATCCTCCCACCTCAGCTTCCAAAGTAGCTAGGACTACAGGTATGCACCACCTTTAAAAGCAGTAATAAAAAGTCTACCATCAAAGAAAAGCCTAAGATCTAATGACTTTACTGCTGAATTCTACCAAGCATTCAAAGATGAACTAATACCAATCCTATTTAAACTATTCAAAAAAATCAAGGAGGAGGGACTATCCCCAAACACATTCTACAAGGCCTATGTCACCCTGATACCAAAACCACACAAAGACACAACGACAACAAAAGAAAACTATAGACCATTATCTCTGATTAACATAAATGCAAATCTCCTCAGCAAAATACTAACAAACTGAATTCAAGAACACACTAGAAAGATTATTCATTGTGATCAAGTGGGATTCATCCCAGGGATGCAAGGATGATTCAACATTGAAAATTCAATGATGCATCATATCAGCAGAACAAAAGAAAAAAATATGATAATTTCAACTGATGCTGAAAAAGCATTCAGTAAAATTCAGCATCCTTTCATGATAAAAACTCTCAAAAAACTAAGTGTGGAAGGAACTTACCTCAACATGATAAAAGCCATATATGACAGACCCTCAGGGAGTATCATACTGAATGGGGAAAAACTGACAGCCTTTCCTCTAAGATTTGGAACAAGAGAAAGATGCCGACTTTCACAACTATTTTCAACATAGTACTGGAAGTTTTAACTGGAGCAATCAGACAAGAAAAAGAAATAAAGGGCATCCAAATTGGAATGAAGAAGTCAAATTATCCTTGTTTGTAGATGATATGATCTTATATCTAGAGAAACCAAAGGACTATGCACACACCTACACACAAAAAAACTGTTAGAACTGATGAACAAAATGAGTAATGTTGCAGGATACAAAATCAACATATAAAAATCAGTAGCATTTATATATAATAGCAACCAATCTGAAAAAGAAAGCAAGAAAGTATTCCCATTTACAAGAGCTACAAATAGAAGAAAATACTTAGGAATAAAGTTAAACAAAGAAGTGAAAGATCTCTACAAAGAAAACTACAAAACACTGATGAAAGAAATTGAAGAGGGCACCAAAAAACAAAACAAAACAAAACAAAACAAATAGAAAGATATTCCATGCTTGTTGATTGGAAGAATTAATAGTGTTAAAATGTCTGTACTTCCCAAAGCAACCCACATATTCAGTACAATCTCCATCAAAATACCAATGACATTCTTCACAGAAATAGAAAAAATAATCCTAAAAGTTACATGGAACCACAAGAGACCCAGAATAGCTAAAGCTATTCTCATGAAAAAGAACAAAACTAGGAAAACCATATTACCTGACTTCAAATTACACTACAGAGCTGTAGTAACCAAAACAGCATGGGACTGGAATAAAAACAGACATGCAGACCAATGGAGCAGAACGGAGAACCCAGAAATAAATCCACACATCTATAGTGAACTTATCTTGGACAAAGTTGCCAAAAATATGCAGCAGGGAAAAGACAATCCCTTCAATAAATTTTGCTGGAAAAACTGGATATCCATATGCAGAAGAATGAAACTAGACTGTTATCTCTTGCCATATATAACAATCAAATAGAAATGGATTAAAGACTTAAATCTAGGACTTGAAACTATGACACTACTAAAAAAAAACATTGGGGAAACACTCCAGCACATTGGTTTGGGTAAGAACTTCTTGAATAACACCCCCAAAGCCCAAGCAACCAAAGCAAAATTGAACAAATGGGATCACATCAAGCTAAAAAGCTTCTGCACAGCAAAGGAAGCAACCAAGAAAGGGAAGAGACAGCCCACAGGATGGGAGAAAATATGTGCAAACTACCCATTTGACAAAAAGTTTGGTTAAAAAATAAGGAAATGAAGCTCAGAGAAATTCTGGGATTTGCCTAAAGGAGACATACAAAATATCAACACATAATATCAGTACAAGAGCTATGTTCACAATGAAGAATCACCAAAATTATGAAATTGTTTAACAGGAAATGAAATATAAAATGTTAAATAAAGAGAAATAGCTAGCACAAATGAAAAATTAAAGATTCCTAAGTCATGCGTGGTCCAAGTTTTTTCTTACACACATAAAACAATTGTGTCTTAAGCAAATAAACAATGGTGTCTTAAAATACATGAATGAGCAGAAGAATAAAAGAATCAGTGACTGAGGACCATGAAAGAGAAAGAAAAGCATCAATAAACCCTGTCCTCACACCAGAAATCTTCATCTCTTCTCCTGTGTGTTAAAATCATGGTAATCTAATTTCAAAAATGAATACTGAGGCTTAGTTTTAACTATTTTATTAATTTATCAACATTAAAAAAGATGAATTGGGAAATAATACCTCTGTGAATTCTCTCCTGTATGTAGTAATCATGATTCTGAAATATTGGTAACTACTTCTTCCACGAGTTGCCACTTGGCCCTTGGAAGCCGGCATTACAACCTATATATAATAAATGCTCAGAATGAAGGAATAGGCCTGGCAAGAGGAAACAATATTGCTGAGGAAATCAATAGAGAACAGCTTTGTGTGCACCCACTTACACTAAATGATTTATAAATGCAAAAGCAAGAGCTGGCAAACGTAAACTAACTAGGAGTCCATCCTTCTCAATGTTTTTAAGTAACATTGCTGCTGGGATTTAGTTTCCAACTCTGCCTTGACTGCAAGTTCATGGGTCCATTTTGCTCAACTAAAAACATGGTGCATAAAATCTGGTCCCATCTTTCTCAGAGTTACTGTGAGAACACAATGAGAAAGCCCGTAAAAATGCACTGAAAAATTTTAAAACAACTTAATATTGCCTTACCTCCAGATTATTGCATATTTTTCTATGACTATGAGCAAGATCCGATATTCATCTCCTGTCACACACCTGGACACCTTTAAAACTATTTAAATAATTACATTACATTGAGGTATAGGGAAAAATAAAAGAAGGGAACAAATCTAATATTTGTTACATTTGTATTATATGATTTATATTATTCTTTGAGTGTCTTTTTGGATGGGCCTTTTCTGCATTATCTGGCCATTTTGTCCAAACCATTATAGTTCCTATTTCCCTATAATTAAAATGTATCCTAAATATAGACTATGTAATCCATAAATAATTAATTAAATACTATAATTAACAGGTTCTTGATGAGACTGACTATATTGCCATTCCGTAATCTAGAAAGTCTTAGATCTTAACCAAGGTGGCTTGATAAAAATGTTGTCCTTTTGGGGCCTATATTCCTACTACATCTGGACAAATTACCAGCTCTTGGTGCTACTATAAAGTGGGAATGAATGAAGCTTTTAATTTAACATGTAATATTTGCAGTATTATTATTCCTCATTGGTAACTTCCCTATCAATAATTTACCTCTCTTCTATTAATGAATAAATTGAGATTTTTAGAAGGTTAGTTGAATAGTACAAGGCTATGCCTCTAGGAAACTATAAAAGAAGGACCCAAGTACTGGTAATACATTAAAATCAATGTTTTTCTTCCTTACTCTTGAATCCTGTAAATCTTCCTTAAATGATGAACTTTGAAACTATTTCACTATATTTCCCACTTAAAAATTAATAATAAGCAAAATTTTCATTGGAAAATTCTAAATTGAGGCACACTACCCTTCTAATCACAAGAGATGACAAAGGAATAACTTGAGCACAGGTTATTCCTGTGCTCATGTAGGAATCATGTAGGAAGGGGCCCTTCAACATCCAATCACATACATGTTTCAAAGGAGACAAATATCATTAATATTCGCTGTACTAAGGTAAAAGTAAATATTTGTTTATTAATTAATGAGCATTTTATGCATTAATTTAAGGCAATAAGTATTTTACGAGAGTGATTTTTATCTGAACCAAATTGAATTCTGATGTACACATCTAATTCATGTTGAACTTACGTTTATCAATTGAAAGATCAAAGTTTCCCAGTTTGAAAAAAAAATGTGTTCTACTTTAAAAATCTTCCAGAATAATTTTTTAAAGATCAGTTATCCTCACCATTTGAAAAATGAGGTATACAAATTAAACAGAGTCCCTCTACTTTGGCTGTGCCGACATTTTCTACGTGCAGCAGCCAGACATCCCTGAAGGAGGGGGGTCCCCCTTCCTTCTTGCACTTCAGTGCCCACTCAGTGAGCTAGGCAGGGCCGAGAGCACGCAAGCAAGCCATACAGAGATGCAAGCCGTGGTGAATAAACAAAGTGATAAACAGTTATTTCGTATGTGTGGTATTAAAAACAGATTGTCTAATGAAAATAAGCAGAAATGTCTACCAGTAACTGCGTTTAGGATGTTTAGTATGAAAACACATGAGGCAAGATTTTGTGACTAAATTCTCAGCTTACAATCAGCTGCTGATCATTTATAATTTTTTCTCCTTCCCATTAGGGATTAATTTTCCTCATTACACTATTATTACATTTCAATCTGAAATCTACCAGTTGTGTGTGGCCAAGATATATTGATCCAAACCTGGAGGTGCACAAATACCTTTGGTGATCATTGAAAGTCACTTAGGCTAAACAGAGTAAGCCAGTAACTATCCCAATAGGAAAAATCATTGCTATTTTATTTCACCGTTTTAGAGTCAAGGTGAAGGTTTTAAAGTCCATAAAGTATTTTGTAATGAACCATAATTTTGTCAAGTTTGATTTTCATTGGACTATATATTTCCAGTAGTCTTCTTTTAAAGTGCATTGATGAAACGTAAATGTTTTCTGAATTTAAACAGAAAAAATGATCCCAAGTTGTTAAATATATATGTATATTTATTATGCATATACACACATATATCTTTATAATAAAATAGTGTTATGGTTTTGGAGTATAATTTTAAAATTGTAAAAGTTTTAATATCTAGTAGTTTAAAAGAATAAGGGAGACTATTGCTCACAATCTCATATTTTTGCAATTAAGATTCTGAGGGTAAATGAATTGTCCAAAGTGTTACAATCTCAAAGTGACATAGCTAACTGAGTTTAACCAATGCCTAATGTCATCGGCTAACATTCAATCTTGCCAGAAAATGCTTATTTGTTTGGTAAATTGCTGATAATATTCCAGGTCATATTTCAAAACTATAGCAGTCTTAAAACTAAAATTTTACTACACTACTTTTAAGAATCAACATTTATTTTTCTTGTTGAATTCAGTAATATGCTATTTAAATTCAAGTTGATCCTGTTTACACTGGAGCTATTTTTGAACATTTTGCTTTATAAATCAAAGTCTGATAATGTTAGTTCACTCACTAATAGAAGAAATGAGAAAGAAATAGGATAATAAAAGGAAGAAAAGGGGAGCTGGAAAGTATTACAGAAGAGGAAGGGAGTAGAAAGGAATTCTAGAGGATGAATGCATCCATGTACAAGGCACTGGCATCCGGAGGCAGGAGTAATTGAGGTGTGAGATTCCTGAGAAGCACGTCCTCCCTGAAGGGAAAGAAAGTGGGGCAGGGGAGAGAAGGACAAGGCAATACAGATGCTCTGAGAAACGGCGGGGAATGGTGGATCACAGCCTGTGGGGCCGCAAGGAGAGCTGAGGGCGGTTGTCGTGTAACGTGCACAAACATTAACACATTTGTATTTAGCAGGAAGGGAGCTCTTACTTAGAAGGTCTCCCGGGCAGCTAAAATTAAATGTCTTAAGAAGTAGAGAGATAATAAAACACAAAGCTACTGGTTCAATCAGTAATGTTCTGGAGGGGAAAGGTACTGGCTTTTTGCCTTTGTCGGTTTAGAGGTGTTTCCGCTTCCAAATAATCTCATTACAATATTATGCATGGAGACGGTGGTTCTGAATATCACCTCAGAATTCTTCTGGGAAAGTGCTACACACACGACAGGTGGGATGGTCGTGAGGATCACTAGTCACGAGAAGAGAAAATGAAGTATTGCAGTGAAATCACAGTAAAGGGAAGAAAAGTGATCCTTAAATAATTTTGATTGTTGATGGATATTAAAGGAGGTTTGGTGACTCCCCCAGTCCTGACGGCCATGCTATAAACGCACAGCAGCCTCCAATGTGAGCAAATTGAAATCAGATATTAAATGAGTAATGATTTTTATTAATGTGAACTATATTGACTGCTTTTATAAATCTCAATATATGAAAGAAGAGGAATCCTATCTCCTTGTGATGATCCGTTATTAGATTGGGGTTCCACAGTGAAGCTCTGACTTGGGTGGGGCAAGGTAATTTATGTAGCTAAACATTTGTACCCCCATAATATGCTTAAATAAAAAAATAAATAAAAATCAAGAGCCAGCTGACTGACTGTATCATCTAAATTGGAAACTAAAACCACTCAGGTTTAATAGGAAAGCAGTTGAGTTAGAAGTTTGAATTGAACTGAGACTGTGAAAACACTCTAAAAATAAAAATAACACTCTAAAAACACCCTCACCCTTTATCTCTAGCTGAAAATCCACCAACCAAAATCCTTTTTGAAGTATCCTTGCACTTGTTAACTGCAAGAACTGTTTTGAATTGGCTGAGCCACATGATAAAATTATTTAAGAATACATAAGATAGGAGTGACAGGCTTTGCAATACCAGCAAACAGGAGGGCAGAAGATAAGTAAGCAAAAATAAACGTTTCTGACTTCATTCTGTCCTTTGACCTTCACCCAAATCTGTGCCTGACTTTTATTCCATTCCCTCTTACACACGAATTTCATCAAGGCTTACTATGCTGCAGGTGCCATGCTAGATAGGCTCTGGGGACAAAATGAATGACATAGAATAAAAGTGCCTTTAAAATTGGATCTGAATTCAGAGAATGACTTCTCCATTAAAGTATTAAAATAGTTTTTGTTTGTTTGTTTGTAGAGACAGGATCTCACTGTTACCCAGGCTGGAGTGCAGTGTCTCAGTCACAGCTCACAGCAACCTCAAACTCCTGGACTCAAGCGATCCTCCTACTTCAGCCTCCCGAGTAGCTGGGACTACAGGTGCATACACCATGCTTGGCTAATTTTTCTTTTTCTTTTTTAAATTGACTTTGTAGAGATAGGGTCTTGCCATGTTACCCAGGCTGGTCTCAAACTCCTGGCCTCAAGTGATCCTCTTGCCTTGGCACTTCTTAACACTATATTTTTACAAAAGAGTAAACATCGTCATTGTTGTTTAAGCCAGTATCAGTCAATCTGTTATTTACAGCATCATTCAGCCATCGTTTCTATGATTATTTTTCAGACTCCCAATGTTTTTCCACCTTTTCCTGGATGTTGATCACACCCACGTTAGATCTGTGTCATAATCTCCATAGTTCCTGAGACTCTGTTATTTCTTTTTCCAGTCACACCATAACATTGTTTCCCATGATCTTAGCACTATTCTTATTTCCTCCACGTTTATGACTAGAGACAGATCCCACAATTCCTAGTGGGGGCAAAGAAAAAAATCTACCCTAGTATGAAAAGAAAACAACAACCAAAAATTTAAAGGTTTGGCTAGTGTGCATCGGTAGACATTTACAGAACATGCGTAAGGATGCATTGTGGCCATGCATACGAGGGAAGGGGAAACATCATTTTAGATGTGCCCTAATTTATTAGTACTGTACAATTCACCAAGGCCCTAGATTTACCATTCTGGTTTGAGCAAATGAGAGCAGTTCTATTTATTTATGTAATTGATACCATAAGCCTAAATGGGTTTGAGATGCCACAGATGTCTTCATATGTAGAAGAAAAAATGCATACACTTATTGATATATGAATATAGGATTTCATTTTTCATGTGGTACCTGCTTACCAGCTTCCTAACTATATACCTTAAGAGGAAACAGAGAACATTCTGTTCATCAAGGCATTGGGAAATAGATTAGTATTAACAAAAACAATTAAACATAATGAAGATTCTGTAGAGGATATCCTCTAAAAGCCTGTCGTTTGATGAAAGATTCTTCTGTTACAATAGGCATCATGATTTCATTGAAGATGATTAAATTCCAGAGTAGCAGAGACAAAGTGGTAGTATCAAACTATCAGAGAAAGGTGGGTTTTGGTTATAATTCGAGAGTGGAAGCTGAGTACTAGTTAGAGTGGTTGTTATGGGAGGACTTTTGATAGTGGCTAATCTATCATGGAGTCTCTAATCTGACCTATGTGGATGGTCACGAAGGAGATAAGTGAAGTGGATAATTGGGAAACATAAACCTACAAATCTGGAATTGAATCACCATGGTGGGGAGTCATAGTTCTTCAATCCTCACCTAATTCTAAGAACTGAGACTCTTGGATGAATGAGAATCTTGAAATTCTTGAGGTAGAATCTTGAAATTCTTGAGGTAGAATCTTGTCTGTGACCACACATTTATGTGGCAAACTGTCCTTCAAATCTCCTCTATGGGAACCTGTAGCTATTTATGAGGATAATCAATGATGCGCAAATAGGTCAATAAGCAAGCTTTCTAAAGATTATCAACACTGAATCAGAGCTAATGCTAAGGTGTGAGAACCAGGTATAAAATCGTGACCATTTGCTTAAAGTGTGACCTTGAGGAGATTAGTTTCAAAAAGTAGAATTCTGGCATGGGCCCATCCAAAAGTGTGCCAAGAAGATTCACAAACCTATATTTCATATTGCAATTAATCTTTAAGTCCCTGAAGATATAGTTTGAAAGAGACAAATTTTTTTGCCTGGTAAATTCCTGCCTTAGCTCCATGAACCATGAGTGAGAGCAATTAGCAAATGCATGAATAAGAAGAAATCCCTAGACTGCTGTTCTTTTCCAAAATAGATACATTCAAAACATTACTACATCTCCGGGGATTTTCAAGGATTAGTGCCTCATCAATGATCTTAAAGATGCAAGGGTGATGAATCCTATCACATTGCCACTTAATTCACGTTTGTTTTTTGTTAAAAAAAAAAAAAAACCCAGTCTTTGATAATGAGAAAGGATTCTCACAAAGTTAATCTACTGCCGATGCCAAGTACATGTGCTTTTATAAATGTATTCCCCCACCCAGAGAGTAAGTGAACAGACCCTGACAGCTGGTACATGGCTATGGGTGGTGCAGGTTCTTTTTTTTTTACCTCTGTCTAAATATGCATAAGATAGACTGGAAACAGTTGTATTTCACCTGGCCGGGCCAGTAGTATATGTTCTCTTGTTTACTTGAGATCTATGTAAGCACTCCAGATCTGTGCCCACATTTGATACCTAGGGACCTTGATGTTGTCAATTTCTCATAGGATATATGCTGGTCCATAGTATCGATGGCCTCAGGCACCCGGTAAAAGAGAAGTAGAAGGTATCTTGGATGCCTTCCTAAGCCACGTGTGCACTAAGAAAGATAACCCTGCCTACATCTTTAGTGAAATTTCTGTGGGAGTGAGAGTCACTGCACAGATGAGTAAGAGTTACCATACAGAAGATACCTGACATGTCGATGGCCATAGAAATATGGAAGGAAGAGAGTGATCAGTTTATATCAGCCGACTCTCAACTCAAGGCATAATGTGAAAGTCAAACAAATTCTATGTTAGCGCCTTTGGCAACCAGAGGGCAGATTGTGTTGAAAATTGTCTACAATTTTATTTTAAAGGTGGCAGAGTCACAAGCAAGGTTGATGCAATCCCACTGACACAGTACCCATGCTGAAGCCAGGGCCCTGATAGGGAAGTTGCAAGACCTTGAGATCTGAGATGGGACATTGCGATGAACACCTTTCTTCAAGGAGTTTAAGTTCTCAGATTCCCCACACCCTCTGTACTGACGGGAGTGCCTCCCTCCCATCTGCCTGAGCAAAGCAGCTTCACGTTTCCTGAAGATTGTGCAAAGGTCGCACTGGGCAGGATGCCTCGCAAGATGTGTTTTTCCTCCTCACAGATCTTAACCATCCTATTAACACTTCTTATTGCTGGTGATGACTGATCATGGTGTTGCTAGGGACAAAAGAAGTAAGCAGTCAACACGGATATAGTTTAATGTATATGAACAAAAAAATCACTGAGATCTGCTAAAGAAGGCTGACATTGGCCACATCACATTTCTGGAAAGCCACAATCTCTTACCCAGTTTCAAGAACTGAGCTGGTTCTGTGACCTGCAGCTGATTGAGTGAAGGAGAGGCTTGGTCCTATGGATGCTGCAGCAAGAACATAAAGTACCTGTATCCCCACTCGTTCCCCAGATGAGCCAATGATCCTCTATTGCAGTCATTGTTCACTGGGGAAATGAAACCTATCCAGCTCTGTTGAGTGTGTTTAATGCAGGTTCTGAGCTGATATTGACAGCAGAGAACTTAAAACTTCATCATAACCCACATTACTGTGGGGCTATATAAACTAGAGATAAATGAAATTCTGGCTTGAATTTTTTGTTTGTTTATTTAATTTGCACCAGCCACCATCTTGACACCTCAATGACAGGACCTAGTAAAGCTGACACGGGGCTTGCGTAGTTGTAAGTGGTGCCTGATGCAGGTTGCCGCAGGCATCCCCAGCCCCCACTGATGTTCCCTTAACACTCCTTATGCCCCTACTTGCTAAATGGTTTCTTTGGCAATCATCAGAGACTCTCTGCCTGGCGCATTTCTCTAACTGCAAGAGATTTTCTACCATGTGTGGATTAGGCTAGATGTGTGAAGAGACTATGTGCTTGGGAGCAGCCCTCTGCTGGTGACAGATTGGAGATTAGCTACTACAGATAGCAATGCCCTTGCCCTTTTTATGGGATCATTGAAGGGCCCCAGGAAGAATTGATGCCCATGTTAATCACCTCATTTTGCTTTGAGTGCCCTTGCATGTGTCACTCCTTCTTCCGCAGCTAGAGCACCCTAGAATCACATCCCAAACAAACGGCTTGCTCTTAAATCCTTATCTCAGGATCCACGTCCAAATAGAGTCAATGTAAGAGACACTGTTTTCAATAAGAAATGGAAATCATTATTTTTGAGCACCTTGTGATTTTGGAAGAAACACGTATGGATTTGAGGTGCTGCATCCACTCATTTCTTGGGTAGCCCATCAATCTGCCAAGTATGAATGGGGCTTAGTTCCAGCAAGGGTTATGCAAAAAGTCCAGGCCACATTATAAATTTCCCCACCATTTGCACCTGACTGCCCGGCAGGTCCAGTGTCATCTGAAGTACAGATGCTGTGCTGAGCTTCGGGCCAGCCCTAATGAGGAAATTGGAGCACAGACCCCCACAATGTTGGCATAAGGCCATGGCTCATCTGCCAATAACTATTCTTCATTTTAAAAGCTGCTTGTAGCTTTCTACTGGGCCCTAGTAAAGGCAGAATATATCATCTCAGGACTCCCAATGACTGGATGAACCCAGCAGACCATCCTGGACTGTTTTCCAGTTGTAGACTGATCTGCCTCCCATAAATTCAAGATGGACCATCACAGTTTATCTTCCACTAAGGAAGCATATATGAGTCAGATCAGGCCAGATCAGAATTTGGAAGCAAGAAGTAATTACCAGATAAGGCCACTCATACTTCCAGGGTACCTGCTCCTGATGCAATGGCAATTCTCCCTCACCTTTCACCTATGGCCTTATGAAGAATTCCCTACCATGCGTTAACAGCATAAAGAAGGAAGAGGAGGAGAGATCCATAGATAGTTCCTTACGATATCTCACTCCAAATGAAAGTGATTTGTTATAGCTCTGATGGGCTGAACTTGGAGGGGTACAACTGTAGCCTATTCTGCCTTGAATGACCAAAAGTAGAGACATGCACTAATTCATGAGCATTACCCAGTAGCTTTGCCAGATTATCTGATATTTTGAGGAGCCAAAAATAGAGGGTTGGTGATGAGGGCTGAGGAAGAGCTATGTAAATGGGCCTTTGAATGGGCTCTGAGAGCCAATAGATTTGTGTTTCCTTGTGAACGCTGACCCAAATGTGAACGCTAAATAAATAGGTGTACACATGATCACATCTTATAGATACCAATCTGTTGCTTTCCACAACCACATCAGAGCACGTTTAATAGGCTAATCAATTAAATGCCTAGAAGGCAGGGAATTAACTAACTAATTGATTAACCCTCATCAAGCCTGCGCTGGCTACCACCACTGCTGACTGCTCTCGCAGGAGCAGAAACCTACGCCCCATCTCCACGGCAGCGCAGCGCGGTAGAATGGCAGAACTGGCTAAACCGGTGGGAAGTTGACTAAATGAGTTCCATTTCGTCATGATGGGAATAGTGATTTGTCCTACCTAGACCAGAGAGTCATTGTTATCGTTATCGTGACTATTCTTTCCCTGTCTGTCATGCTTGTTGCCAGGAAATTCACCCAGGGACCTACTTGACATTCCCCACCACGGTATATAACACATTGTTTTTGAGCACGCAGCTTATTTAAAGCAAAATGGAGGAGCTATGCGGTAAAAACCTCTGGGGATTTACTTGTCTTAGCAAGTATCACACAACCCATAAATAGCTGGATTTGCAGAATGGTAGCATGTTTTATTAAATACTTAGTCATGCTAGCTGCATATAATACCTTACAAGATTGAGTTGCTTTTTTTGCTGGTGAAATATAGTCTCTAAGCCAGTGGTAATTGTATGGGGCTGCATCACCGAGGTTCTAAATACGTGATTCTGGGAAACAAAGTGGGAGTAGTACTTCTCCCTATTTTACCAAACGATGCACTCTGCAAAATGTTTCATTTTGAGTCTGTGTGACTCTGAGTGCTAGTGGTTTTTAGATCTTGGAAACATAAGGGGCCCCCTAAGGAGAAACTTCCACCAGGGGATGTGCAAATAGTTTCAGTGAACAAGTGACTGAGATCATAATCTAGTCAACTTGAGCTCCCTGTGTCACTGAAAAGATAGGGATAAAAAGGCATTCCTCTGTCTTCATTATTAACCTTGGCTACTACGCCGGAAAGAAAAATAGTGCTGCACAATGGACACAGCAACCTTCTGCCCAGAACACCGGCGGTGTCAGTTTCCTAGGGCTGCTGTAGCAGAGTACCACAGACCGGGGGGCTTTAAAAGAACAGACATTTCTTCTCTCATAGTTTTTGGGGCAGAAAGTCTGACATGAAGGTGTGGGCAGAGCCACGCTCTCTCTGAGGGCTCCGGAGGAGGATGATCCTTTGCATTTGCATTTGGTGGCTGCCAGCAATCCCTGGCATTCCTTGGCTTATGGATAAGGAGCTCCCGTATCTGTCTCCAGGTCACGTGAAAGTCTCCCCTGTGTGTCCCTGAGTCTCTGTTCTCTGTCTCTCTCTTTTTGTTTTTTAATAGAAAAGAGATTACAGTTTGTAATCAAATACAAGTTTAGTAACTGCATATGTTTACTAATGCACAGAATTTACTCTTTAACTTTCTTTTGGTTATTTTTGTGTGTTTATAATTGATACATAATAATTATACATATTTGTGGGGTATAGTGTGATATTTCAGTACAGGTATACATTATAAAAAAATCAAATCAAGGTAGTTACCATGTCTACCACCTCAAACCCCTATCATTTCTTTGTGCTTATAACTTTCATGATCCTCTTTTCTAGCTATCTTGAAAAATAAAATACATCATTATTAGTTGCAGTCACCCTACTAGATAATGTAACACTAGGACTAATTCTTCTTACCTAGTTGTAACTTTGTACCATTGACTAAACTCTCCCCAAATCCCAATTCCCCTTTTCCCTTCCCCAGCCTGGAGTAACCTCTCTTCTTCTATTAGGTCAAATTCTCTAGATTCCACGTATGAGTGAGGTCATGCAATGTTTATCTTTCCGTGTCTGGCTTGTTTCATTTAACATTATCTCTTCAAGGTTCATCTGTGTTGCCTAAAATGAAAGGATTCATTCTTTTTTAGAGCTGAATAGTATTTCATTATGTGTATGCATGTGTATATGTGTGTATATTCATTTATATATATAAGACAATATATATAAGTATATATAATATATACACATAAGTATATATATATAAAATTTGCTTATCCATACATCTGTTGATAGGCACTTAGGTTGATTCCATCCCTTGGCTATTGTGAATAGTGCTGTAATAAACATGGGAGTACAGATATCTGTTCAACATACTTATTTCAATTCCTTTGCATATACTTCTAGTAGTGGAATTGCTGTATCATATGGTAGTTCTATTTTTCATTTTTTGAGGAACCACCATACTATGTCTGTCCATAATGGTTGTACTAAGATACATTCCCACCAATAATGTATAAAAGTGTCCCTTTGTCTGCATGCTCATCAGAATTTGTTATTTTTTGTCTTTTTGGTAATAGCCATTCTAAATGGGGTGAAGTGCTATCTCATTGTGGTTTTGATTTGCATTTCCCTGACGATTAGTGATGTTGAGTATTTTGTCATATACCTGTTAGTCATTTGTATGTCTTCTTTGAGAAATGTCAATTCAGGTCTTTCACCCATTTTTTTAATCAAATTATTACTATTGGTTTCTTTTGCTCTTGAGTTGTTTGAGTTCCTTATATATTCTGGATATTAACCTCTTGTGAGTTGCATGCTTTGCAAATATTTTCTCCCATTCCATAGGTTGTCTCCTCACTCTGTTGATTGTTTCCTTTGCTGTGCAGAAGCTTTTTAGTTTGATGTAATCCCAGTTGTTCATGTTTGCTTATGTTACCTGTGCTTTTGAGTTCTTATCCAAATATTCCCTGCCCAAACCAGTATCATGAAACATTTTACCTGTATTTTATTCTAGTATTTTTGTAGTTTGGGATATTACCTTTAATGCTTTAATCCATTTTTAGTTGATTTTTATATTGTGAGAATGAGGGTTCTAGTTTCATGCTTATGCATGTGGACATCCAGTTTTCTCAGCACCATTTATTGAAAAGACTGTCTTTTCCCCAATGAGTGTCATCTATTTATGTTTTCCATTTATTTACAGTTCAATCTTGATAGGTTTTATGTGTCCAGGAATGTATGCATTTCTTCTAGATTTTCCAATTTGTTGGCATACAGTTGCTGAAAATAGTCTCTTAGGATCCTTTGTATTTCTGTAGCATCAGTTGTGATGTCTCCTTTTTCATCTCTGATTTTTATTGGAGTTTTCTTTCTTTTACTTTCTTTTTTTTTTTATCCTAAACTTTGTTTAATGCAATGCTTAATGCATTCTCCATAATCCTGTAGTCATGTCTGTGTAGACATGCATTGTAGACATGCATTGTTACAGAGGGGCGACTGGGCTGTGTGGGAAACCCAGCCAGGGGTGTACCTTCCTGAGGAGGGGGTGGCAGGGTCTAAAATGCCCATTCTTCTTACTGGTATTGGCTTTTGTCTCATTTCTCCAGGCTTAGTGGGTTTTTCTGCTTTTTCCCTGAGTTATTGTGAATTAAGAATGATATTATTTTCTTTGAATAGTTGCTAGTTTTACTTTTGAGGGAAAGGGGGAGTAATACCAAGGGTCTTCTATTCCACCATCTTGTTGACACTCTGTCTTCTCTTTTTGAGGACACCGGGCATTGGATTAGGGTCCACCCTAATTCACTATAACTTCATCTGTACTGATTACACCTGGAAAGACCTTATTTTTACATAAGGTCACATTCATAGGTATTGGGAGTTAGAGACTTCAATATGTCTTTTGGAAAAATACAATTCAAACCACGGTTATCATCTTAGATTTTAAATCCAATAGTGAAAATTAATGGATGACTACAGCAAAACAACATAAGAAGTATTATCTTGGGATTAGGCTATAGGGATAAAGTTTTGAATCATTCATGTAAAGAATTTATATCAATAATAAATAAATAATAATACTAAATAATGAATAAAAGCTTTAATGAACTGAATTATCCATTTGCTTATGGGAAAGTGAATACAGAATGAGCAGTGGATAAAGAAAGTTATAAATAATAACAATGGTCTCAATTACAGAAAATGAAATTTTAATTACCCACATTTTCTTCTTTATACAAATTAAAGATTTACTCTTTTCTCTTTACTTTTCTATATAATGGTATATGGTGAGTGTTGTGAGTGGTTAACTTCGTAGATTTCACTGCATCCAGGTAGAAATGGAGGAAAATGAATACAATGGAGATTGATGTAGCAATTTTAGGATCCGGGCTCTTCCCCTTTGGGGAGAGAGTTTATTTTTATTTGTAACATTCATTTTCAATGTTTAGAGAAGAGCAAACTATTGCTATGTTGCATTGAGGATCAGTATGGAAAGAAACATATTTCTGGATGTCGAGTAGCCAAAGGACCATGGTGGAATGTGTTTAATCTCACATCCATGCTCCTCCTTTTCGAGAAAATAATGGAAAGAGAAAAAAACTACATTCTCAAAGCCCTTTACAGACTGCCTGTTTTATTCAGGTTCTTCATTTAGAACTGGATTATGTGGTGTCATGATTTGAAAGATAAACAAATGGTGTGGTTCTGGGGCTGGTGGCTGTATTATTGTAGAACTGTCTCCCTTTAATTCTGTCAATCCTTGCTTTGTATGATGTGCGTCTGTTGTTAGGTGAGTGAATGTTTATAATTCTTCTATCTTCTTGCTGTATTGAATCTTGTATTAATATATAATGTCCTTCATCTCTTGTACCTTTATTTGATTTGCAGTCTATTTTATCTTTTATGAGCTTTTATGCTTTAGTGAACAGTGCCACCACTTTTCCCACTTGACTTCCAAGTTCCAAATAGAGATGTGCACCTTGCATCACTGGTTCAAGTATATCCTGCAGACAGGTTAGAACAGATGGGCACAATAACTTGCACATTGAACTGTTCTGCTCCCTCTGGTTCAAGGGAAGTACCAGGAAAGTGGTTTGCCACTCCTGCAAGAACAAGACCACTAGCACACCGGGAAGGAGTTGTGTCTTGGGCAAGTAAAATGACACAAATCTTTCTACCATTTTGAAGGAGTTTCCTCCCCAGCCCCCATTTGGGTTTTGCTTGGTCGCTGTAAACCTTTGACTTTTTTCAGAGCTCCTGCGTAGGTGGCTTTGCCTGTTTTGTCAAGGTTTCCGTAGGAGAATGAGCCTGGAGTCACCTTAATCTGCCCTGCCATTTTGCTGACATCACTGCAAGGATCTCATTTTTGAGACGAACTTTATTTTAAAATCTGTGTAGAGGGAAAATAAAGCAGATTTTCACAACTCACACTCTCCCCCACAGAAAACTCTATTACGTTACCATATTTTTTGAAAATTATTCTTTAAATAACTATTCCAGGAGTAGACTGAAAATAAAAAAGGAACTCAGAGGAAAAAAATGAAGAATAAGACATAAAAAAAGGTAACATAAATTTTGCCAGGAAAATTCTCATGCAAAAAGATAACAATATTACACGATATGTATGCATTTATAAATGACATTCAATTTAATGTTTTCATCTTTTTTTATATATAAGACTTTAAAAGAGATGCAGAAATAAGTAATATTAATCTTTTCCTTTGTATATGATGATGGTGTTAGATCAGTTTATTTTACCCCATTTAGTTGAATTTTAATCCAAAGTAAATGCAAAGCTTGTAAAAGATGAAGTGCCTTTAGTCTGTCACTTCCTTCTGTGTCAGGAACTGCGGCACTCTTTAGCACCTTGTCAGGTTTTAGTAAGTGTAGCTGAGAGAGAGGGAGGTGATAAAGTGCAAGGCCTGTTTGGGAAGAAAGAATCCCACCACTTAATTTAAATATGGTTAAATGGCGATGTTCAATGTTGACGTGGGAGAGGTGCCACAGTCTCCCAGATCCACTCCCATGGGAGCATGAATTGATGTAATATTTCAGTAAAAATGTAACGGCATACAGAAGCCTTTAATGGTGTATATTTACAGTAATCTTACTTTTTAGTATTAATTTTTAAAAGCAATCTAAGACACAGAGGAATCTAAGATATGTGATATGTAATATATAATATATGTACTTTTGCATGGACAATTTGAATTTGTGTGTGTGCATGTGTGTGTATTGTTAGAAACTGGAAACAACTCAATGATAGTTGATTGTTAAATTGTACTAGATCTATACAATGAAATACTATTCATCAACTAAAATGAGGCTATAGATTTATATTTGACATAGAAATCCACTAGCATAGAAGTCAGTGGAAAAGCAGCCTTCACAGAAGCACAAATCATGTGATTACATTTTTGTGGGAGCAACGACTGTTGGCCTGAGCTAGTCCATGAATCAGAAATACCGGGGGAAAAAATAAAACTAAACTGTGGAAGCAAAAATTTTATCCTGGTGCAGGTGGTCATTCTTGACTTAACTAGACACATCATACTGAAGTAAAATGTTATACTGAAAATAAATCATTTGTGCATATTCTGCTATGCAGCACATGCTTCTTTCAGACGATAACGCAGCATTTCAAAGAGTGGATTCTTTCCTTACAGATTTGATTTTCCTAGTGACCAAATTATTAGTGACTAATCCACAAACTTGGACATTTAGGCCACTGAACTGAGTGTATAATACATATGTGTCCAGAGAAATGGTGGCAAAATGTCCACATTCTCAAACTCGTACAATGAAATTAGTTCTAGAGCAAACCTGAATAACTTCTAGCCCCTACAGAAAGTGGCATACTATATCTGTTATGGGAGAGTGGTATTTGTGCCAATTAAATCAACTTTTTTCTGTATTTGTACTGGATTTTTTAATGATTTATTTTCTTGGGCTGGATGACTGCTAGGGAATCCTTTCATATCCGTTTCAGAAAAATGTATGAAGCGCAAAGTTATTAGACACCTGTCCCCCAACCCAAGCACGGGTACATTTAAAATAAACTTATGCACTTCTAAAATAAAATATGAAAATAACTCAGTTATGTTTTACAGTTGAGCTCCTTTATACCTGCAGAATTATAATTTTTTTTGCTGTTTTCATATTAGAGTAAATTTTAAATGTCACCTTTATATAGAAATATGTAATTTAAAGTGCTGGTTCAAAAATGGATGAAGAACCCTTTTCACATGTGTTCAGTATGTTTCTTCATAAGTGTTAAAATCCATTACCTTTTATTGGCAGTGATTGATGATTAATGAGTAGGTTGGTCTGATTAAGCATTTGACACAAACTTTGGCGTACGTGTGAATTTCTGTCTAAACTGAACACATTTCGTGGTGGTAACATGGCAGATCTGGTATCACACTAAGCAAACATATTTTTTTAAAAAACTGCTACCTTATTTTGACTACCCTCAAATCATATTTTGAATAACCCCTGAGGTATGAGTAATTCTGGAATCAACTTACAGACTGAGGGCGAACCACTGTTGAACACTAAAAGGCACTGTGTGAGGGAAGGGCAGGCTTGTAGCCCTGGCTTGGGCGAGGCAAAGGCATTATATGCAACCAAACCGCTTGTACCCCCGTAATATTCTGAAATAAAAAAACTAAAAGGCTTAATTACCACTATTCAAAATGACTGCCATCCACTTTCGCTAATTTATGAACATACTTCATTTCACATTTCTCACTTGAAAATGGATATTTAAAATCACAATAAGAAAATTACCTCTCTCTCTCTCTCTCTCTCTCTCTCTCTTTTTTAGTTTCAGTAAACTGCATATAAAATTAGATAGGGTTTGTAAGAAATACATTTCTGATCCACAATCTTTCTACTTTAGTACGACAAATGAAATTTCAAGTAATTATCTTATTGAAATTTGGAAGGATTTTGATCCATTTACAAAAGAATATGCTTTTCCTACAGAGAAGGAGACAGAGGCAGAGACAGAGAGACACCTGACTTTCTGCCCGGGCCATGAGATGTAAAATGTTTGCTCACGCAGTGTGGTAGAAAACCTCTGGGTCACAGTCCAGCCCAACCCCCCTCTCTGAGATCCACCATCTCAGCTCCAAGGTAAGATGCCGCTTTATGTCTCTATTATATGAGTCTGACTAGGGTGGATTATTTCATCCTGATGCTACCTGACAAATACCTACAAACGTCCTTTGGGTAAAGAATTTATGAAGTCACTTTAATGATAGAGCCCTGTTATAAAAGTCTATGGATTTCTGCTGCCAAATCGTTTGCAGAGACCCTAGTGCCTGTTCTTCCTAAGGATTAGTTCAACAGGTCTTTCTCTTTGATTTTTGAGATACCTGAATACCTTCAAAAATGTCCTCACTTTCCACAAAATAGTGTTTTTCTCTTCCTTGAAAACTACAGATTTTAAAGAAAAGAGTATTCAATTATCAGTTATGACAGCTTTTTTCAGGTAACGGCTCTAGGCAATCACACATTATTCCACTTACTAATTGAAGGAAGATATAACATGAGAACAGAAGACAGTAGAGTTTGAAATCAACATTATTTCTTGGCACTTCCCAGAAGCACATTATCTTATGGTACACTTTTCAAATTCAGAGCATTATAATAAATTCTCATAATAAATAAGAGACACCAATTAGTGGGGAAAATGCTAAAAGCAATTTTAGAGCAAAGTTACAAATTATTTATCCCCTAAATTTCTCCTCAGCACTGTGAACTACTTTGATGAAATCAGTAAAATCAATCAAATAAGAAAACCAGGCTTCACATGATGCCAATTCATGTCACATATTGTTTGTAGCCTACATTTTGCAATAAAACATTTTTTACTTTTAATTTTGCAAGTCTAAAATCTCAACTGTGTGTATGAAATTAACTTTACAGAGACATATTTACTCTCTTGCATCATATTTTCGTTGCTTATATTTTGCATTGTTCCAGTTTCTGCTTTGTATTCATTTTCTCCAGACTTTGTCTAGCAGATATATTCTTTTTGACATAAATCCCCCTACACGAGGGATTTGTTTTATCTCAGCAGCATCATGTCCTCACACTGCATGTTGCTGCCATTTAAATTCCACATGATGTAGAAAAAGTTAAATCTTGCAGTTGTATCACCCTTTTACATGTTACATAATCGCAAGTTGTAAGTGCTATATTTCCTTTCTCTCTTTTTTCCCCCAAAACACTAGCCAAAAAAAAAAAAAAAAGATTTAATTTTTTTCTGTGGCCCCTTGTGCGTAGGTATAGACTATGCAAAGTAGGCCCCCACTTGTGTGGTTGCTTTGATCACCATGCAAGAAAGCCACAGTTTCACGGCAATTCCATTCTGAAATGTCATGATAAAATTTTTCAAGAAAACGTAGATTTTGCTTGAATTTCTGAGATTTTAAAGCCGTACTCCTGGACAACCTCAAGCAATTCTGAGGCCCTCTGGTTTGCCCTGACTAGCGGATGCGAGTGTCCCCGGGGCTCTCATAAAACACAATCATGCACCATTTGCCTAAAGTGAGGCGGAGAATACATCTTCCTGCAGAAGCACTGTGTGCAGATTATCTCGTGATGCTTTGTCCAATGTTTCTCTCAATTTTCAATGCACAATCACATGGAAATAAATAAAAGAAACACCATCTGTATGGCGTAAATGCTGGACAGTGTAGTAGCAACATAATAAGACAGCATTGTTCAAGCTCAAAAAATCTACTAAATAATGACCTAGGACAATGTCTAAAGCTTCTTATTTTCGTTTAAAATAAGACAACAGGGCAAGGTGCTTCTTACCGTTTACATTTCTTGGAGAATTAATACAGCAGATCCTGGACAAAAGCAAAACAAAACAAAGAAAAAAACTTGAGGAGTTAAATATTAATCAAATAAGTCAAGTGGAAGTCTATTACTACTGTGGTTAATCGATAATAATTCAAAAATACACCTGAAAGTTACCTGTAGACTCACTGAATATAGTGGGAAAATCATATCTTGGCCACATTCTCTCAACAAACAAATGTTTTCATTTGACTAAATATGAAATTTATGTTGTATTTATCTTACTATCAACCCTTTGCATTTTGAGGTGATAACTACACAATTGTAGAGAGGTCACTGTAAGAGCACAGCAGCACTGGCTGGCACTACATTATAGACCAAACTGGAAAGAGAGAGGCTGAAAGCTCTACCTCATCAGTAGAACTCACCTCTAATAACAAACTACCCCAAACCTAGTGTCCAATGGAGCATTGTTAACCCAGCTTATTTGGGGGGAGAAGAGTGTGGATGGAAAATAGGATTTTAAACATAATGGGGAAGTGAGTTGCTATACAGGAAAGCTGTGAGCAGGCAAACACTGCCTGTTAAATCCCAGAAAAGACTGGCATGCTCTCCGCACAAGGTCGCCAGTAGCTCCCCTGAGCTACAGACAATGCCATTGTGCTCTGAAGTATTTAGTTTTTAAAATCTCAGCTTTAAGGAGGAAAAAAATGAAAATGTCTGCCTCCTTGTGGAGGCAGATGTCAGAAAGCCATTTGGAGGAGACAGGTGACAATGCGTCATCTACGTATCAGGACGGCTTTGGTGAGGGTGCAAACAAAAGGCACTCATTAAAAGGCTTGAGAAAAAGTCAATGCCAGGTAAGGAACAAGGGAAGGATGCATTTTTATATTGAATCATTGTTATAGGGTTAGGATAATTGCATGAGAGGGAAATACAAGCCCAGATATATGGGAGACATTCACCTTTAAAACAGGTTTAAAGCACTGGAATGAGGCGGCGAATAGAGCCGTATTGATTGATCCACTCATAATTAAACAGAGCCTGAAAAGCAGGCTGTAATTGCCAAGATGCTCTTCAGCATGTTTACTTTCTATGGGTAACTAAAAAAGGAGACATAAACATGGCAATTAAAGGGTTATTTTTTTGTCCTTCATATGCAAGGATTTATTACTCAAGAACAATCTGATTTGTATGTGAGCAGAGTAAAATATTGAAATTTTCGATGTTCTGCTGCACTAAATGGGATCATTAGTGCAGGTAATTGACCAATGCATATAATTAACACAACAGGGGCCGGTGTTCGATGGACTCAATGCCTCTGCCATGGCCCACGTGCTAGAGTTCACCTTCATTCTTTTGGATTTACGCTATGCAGCTTCACAACCCATTCAAATGTTGATAGTTCTATATCACATAGCCTGTTAAGATTCAAGGTGCACTCCTGGATACTAGGATAATAGCCACAGCTTTAGTTGTTTCCACGGAGATCAATTCGTCTCCTTAATAATATTTATGGTTGGTCTTTGCTATAGTCTGAATGTTGGTGTCCTCCCCACATTCACATGTTGGAACCTAATACCCAATGTGACAGTTGTAAGAGGTGGAGCTTTGAGAAATGATTTCTCTCTCTCTGAGAGAGAGAGAAAATAAAACATTGGAATAAATTCAAAAATATATCCCATTTTATCCCATTTTACAAACAAGGAATTAATTTGCTAACACCAGTTCATGCCACAACTGATATTCAAAAACCTCTAGTGCACAGCACCCAGCTGTGTCTAAACTTCTTTGCAGTTCCTATTCAACTGGCTTGTTCTAATGGTTACCTTGGCTCTGACTTGTTTCCCTCCTACACTTGATAACAGTGGTTTCACTTTATGAGTTTTTAGAGCCCAGTAGAATTATTTTTGATTAACCCGAGTACGGTTGATTTGGGTTAAACTTAACATTTGTTTGTCTTGACTTGACTAAGCCAGAAATAAGACTGGCATGAATGAGCCCGCCCCAAGCCTGGTGGATGGCACACATCTGACACCAAGAGGGCGCTGTCTGGGAAGGTGACGATCACCTTTAATGCACTGCGTAAGGAAGCATAAAAGTAAAACCTGGTCATAACAATTCTATGTGATCTTAATGTCGTTAAATTCACAGAGAGGTTGGATCAAGGTTATAACCCACTACCTGTAAATGAAGTAAAGAGAAACTGATGTGAATAAGATTTTTTTGACATCATATAAAAGAAGAGAACTGACTCTAAAGATCAATCTTTTAAAGGGCTACTGACAGCACCTTGAATAAAATGCATTTTTAGAGACACTTCATCTTCTAAAGTAAGTTTGTGAAGTGAGGGCTTCAACATTTTACCCTGAATGCATCACATTTTCTGAATCACACCATCCGTCTGAAGATCATCAAAGCCTGAGATAATAGGCACTGGCCCATGGTAAAATCATTTCACAGCAATATGCAAAGCAGAGTGGCACCATAGTGTGGTTACAGCGCTGGATTTTTAGTTAGGTGAAAATTCTCAGGAGACCATTGAGCTTTATTGCCTTACCTTATATTATTTGATCTGTAAGCAGACCCCATCCTCAGTGGTTATTACTTCTAAACAAACACACACACACACACACACACACACACACACACACATAGACACATACTCACTTTTAAATGTTCAAATGAAAATTTTACCATAAAATATTTTTGTCCAAATTATGGTAGGCTAGGCTGTCCCTACAGAGTAACTTGTGAGTAACCAATATAGAAAAAAAAAAGAACAAACTTTAAATCTCAAGTTTTAGAATATAATGTCAGAAATCTTATAATTATTATACCTGAGAATTCAGCAATATTTTTTTTTAACCAAACATGTAGGCAGTGACTCAGCATTCCACTTTTGTTACTAGGAAACAAAACAAAAGGTCATTTAATTTAAGCATACTATTTTAAACTTTTTTAATTTTTGTTTTAGAATGAAAATAATGCAAACTTAACACAGAAAGAAAAAAGGCAGGAAAAAAAAGGAATTAAATAGCATCGTACAAATATATTTGGATGGATCACAAGTTACAGATTCCTTTGTTCCTTCTCCACTCCCACTGCTTGATTTGACCAGAAAAAAAAAAAAGACAGACAGACAGACAGACAATTTGGTCCTGAGAGGAAACACTACAAATACCACTGACAGTGAAATCTTATGAAAACGTGAATAGCAAGAAATACTCACTTCACATTTTGCTGTAATTTTGTCCAGTGTTTTACAGTAAATGCAGAGACTTAATACACTATATACATAGAGTTCGATATCCTTCCTCCCATTTACATTGTACAGTCAGTTCAGCTATCATACAACACATGAGCCTAAAAATCATTGTGCTATGCAAAATCATACAGATAAAAAAAAACACACACACACACAAGGATTAAGGGAAAACTGGGGTTAGGGGGGACACCACTCCACAACCTTGATAATGACCTGTTAAAGAAAAGATAGTAATCTCATTAAAATGGTGGCAGAGTTTTGCACATGTTAAATGATGAAATGATTCATAAATACTACAATAAATGTGACACTTTAACAATACCTAAACTTATTTGCTAAAGAAGCATTTGATAATGGGCTGTTATCCAAAATATGCAAAGAACTCTTAAAACTCAATAACAAAAAAATAAGCACCAAGACTAAAAGATGGTGCAAAGTCTTTGACAGATACTCACCAAAGAAGATATACAGGTGGAAAATACATACATGAAAAGACACTCTACATCACATGTCTTCAGGGAAATGCAAATTAAAACAACAATCAAATACCACTATACAGCTACTAGGATGAGCAAAGTCCAGGGCACTGGATTTAGAACAGCACATGCTGGCCAGGAACTCTCATTCATTCCTGGTAGTAATGCAAAATGCTACAGCCACTTTGGATGATAGATCAGCAGTTTCTTACGAAACTAAACCTACTTTTATCATATGATCCATCCATCTTGCTCTTTGGTGTTTACTTAAAGGACTTTAAACCTTATGTCCACACAAACACCTGCGTGTAGATGTTTATAGCACCTTGATGCATAATTGCCCAAATGTGGAAGCAACTAAGATGTTCTTCAGTTGGTGAATGGACAAATCTGAGACACCACGCAATGAAATATTATTTAAGGCTAAAAGGAATGGGCTTTCAAGCCATGAAAATACATGGCAGAAAACAAGCATTAAAGCAGAATTGGTTATTGCATCATTTTTGTTAAGGTGTTTTTCCATAAAAATTACTTGTAAAGAGTTTGTAATACTCTAAGGCAAAAAAAAAAAAAAAAAAACATAGTCTTCCACTGTTGAACACATAAGTTCCTTCTTATCTACAATTTTGCTTTCCCACAGTTTCAGTTACCCACAGTCAATTTAATTTTTGTGACCTGAAAATATTAAATAGAAAATTCCGGAAATAAACGTTGATAAGTTTTAAGTTTCATGCTGCTCTGAGTAGCGTGAAGTCATCTCCTATCCTCCTGCTCTGTCCCTCCTGAGATGTGAATCATCCCTTAGTCTAGAATGTCTACTCTGTAGATACCACAGGCCTGTTACTCACTCCATTGCCATTTAGGATGTTGGATCCTCAGGTGGCAAGGACGAGTACAATAGGATAGATATTGTAGAAGCCCCAGACTGACGCACAGTGGCCACCCGCCCCCTTCAGAAACAGGCCGTTCTTCTGTGTCCAGTGCACGAGGAAGACGATGCCCCCCTCCTGGTACAAGGACAGACCCAGGCATCAGGGTGGCTGTCTGGGCAGTGCAGGCTCCATCAGCAGCTTGAATCCGGGAGCTGTCCCAAAGCATAAGCCCTTGCCAGGCATTGACATGCGTCACTCTGACTGTCCAATCACTGTGCTTTGTCTCTGCAGTTCATGGACCCAAAGAAGAGGATTTTAATCTTCTGCTCCCCAGTTTTCTATGTGACACTCCAAACAGCTAGGCTACTGGCAACAGCCTACGCGTCAGTAAACGTGTGACACGGTTCATTGAGGGGAGTGCCGGCTGTGACAAGTCCCATGAGGTCTGCTCACGGAGCAGAGCGACCACACCCAGCCACGCACAGTCCATTTGGCACAGCTGAGGCTGCCGCAGCCCGTGGACCACCAGTTAACCAGTCAGGCAGTAAGGGGAGTCTCCGTCAGCCCGGGACCCAGGACAGCACGCGGGTTTGCTTCAGGCTGCGGAGCGAAGCAAAAATGTAAAGGTTCCCCCACATGGACGGCTGAGTTTCCACCAGGTCCGGCCCAGCAGCGTGTATCAAAGATAAACAAAGCCAGACGCTAACTGGTCAAAGCGGTAAGCATCGATTTTATTCAGCAATAACTATTTATTACAGTAGAGGACAGGGTCCAGTGTGAACTAAACTCAACTTCAGTTTGCACAGAAGTGACTGGGAAGGGAAAATGAGGAAGGAGGAAGGGTCCATGGGGGCTGGAGCGGAGTCAGGGAAGTGAAAATTGACCAAAGCAAGAAGGCGATTGGTTAATACGACCCATCTGGGTTTGCTAACTGGCCTACCGAAGTTAGGCTCCTGCGCTCCAGCAGGAACTGGGAGCTCAGCTACCTGCATGAATATTTCCACTCCAAGCAGAGGGCTGTCGGATCCTTAAGAAGACAGCTCTAGGTGGTACAGGATTGTCGTCTCGAAGGAGCAGAAAAGGTCTGTGCAGTGCAAGCTTTTCAAGGTAACTGCTTTAGGAGGGGACTCGGGGGCCTGTCTGCCTAACATCAGGTTTTGGCTGGAACGAACAATAAACTCTCCTGGCAGCATTGAACTTTCCCAGGCAGGAACTTCAGGAGGCTGCTTCATTATCCTGGGGATGTGGCCTTGAGCTGTTAGAAAGCGTGCTGGTGTTTGTTCCGTCTCTCAGTGGCGGCGTGGCGGACGAGGAAATCCACTGTGCTGGGCGTCTGCAGTCCTCGCGGGCCAAGGCTGCGGCCCTGAGTTTTGTCAAGCAGAGTCTGCCACGCTCTTGACTGTGCCATTTCCCTCTGACAAGTGCGGGTCATCGGGTTTTTCCCACACTGTTAGTTCTCGACTCTGAGTTGATCCACTCCAAGACGGGTATATCAGTCAGGAGGCCTCCCAGAGTGAGGTGTTTGGTTTGAGCAAAAACCCATTAGTCCCATTAGTAAGATAATTGCTGCTTTTCCAACAGGGTGTATCTTGCAGCTGTGTCAGGGGGTGACAAGTCCAAAACCCCACAGCGTGTCTCTAAGCGAAAGCTGCCTCCCTTTGCCAGATACTCCATTTGGCAAAAGCATCAGTCAGAGAAACTTACAGCTCAAAGAGATTATTTGAGGGTCCCATAGGTACCAGCACGTCTCTGTATGTGCAAAGAATAATCTCTTAATTGGAAGAATCCCTCTGGGATTTATGTGGCAGGGAGTACAAGCACACAACACCTCAATTCCACCATGGTGTTGGGGGAGCTGGCTGGACTGAAGACATGCGGCAAGGGCGTGGTTGCTCACAGTGGTACATGTGCCAGAGGGTCAGTGTTTTCTCGCTCAGTTCCCCGAGTTCCAGCCCCTGCAGGATGACACCAGGAGATCTGGGTCACATCGGCACACTTGGTGACCCTCATGACCAGAAAGGAACCTAGAATTTAATGAGCACAAATCTTTTACAATGACTGCAGTAAGCAAATTAACCCTGGGCTCCTAAGAGAGACACTCTCTGTATTGTCTAAGGCTTTATGCAGATATGCTCTTTCTTCCAGAGGAAGGCCATGTCTCTGCTTTCTCTGCTTTCTCTACACAGACATCCTTGTCGAGATAGTCCAGAACAAAGACCGTCAGAACCTCCGCCTTCAAGAGCGTAGAAACACAAGCAATCCAGGGAGAATTGTCCCCCTGAAACATAATTACTTTCCCCCAAAATAACTTTATTTGAATCTAGCTCCTAAAGAAGTAATTATCTAATTTCATTTTGTAGGACATCTTAAGAATCACTTGTAATTCCATGAATGTTCTTTCTAAAAAAAAAAAAATGCAAATGTTAATACACAAAAAATTCTAAGTGTTGGAAGACTCTATGAAGCCCATGTATTAACTGTGAGTTTCCAGTTAAGAATCTTGACCTAAAGGATTTTTCCCAGCATTAGTGTAGATTACGTAACTGCATGATGCTCTAAGATTAAATATTTAAAGGTTTCACTATGACAGAGAAAGAATTATAAAAATGGGCAAGAGAAATGTCTTTGAGAAAACCATTCATAACTCACCCTCTTCCTCCTCCTCCTCTTTTTTTTTTGTACAACAGCTTTAGTCTTGCATTGCAATGATGAGTTTCCTTCCAGTAATTTAGATAGTATGCTAGACCCACCCAGACATATTGATGTTCTAACATTGATGGAATGGAAGGCAATGAGTTGCTCTAAGAAAATGGTACTAGACATGGCTGCTGACTCAGGTGGCTATTTTTAAATTGCAGAGTATTTTTTCTGGCTTTTTTTCTTTCCACTGTGCATGTTTCTAGGAGAAGTTGGACTTAGAGAGTATCTCAAATGTGCATGTTTGGAATAAGTGTACGTAGAACTTAGCTTTAACAGTAATTATTTTTCCCTAAAGACTCCTATCTTAAAGTTTAGTATAGGCACTAAGATATTTTTGACCCCACTTACAAATGTAGATCTTGCTGTCAATATATCATCTCTTTCACCGTAAATATTATAGTGTTTTTATATCAGTATCTTCCAGTAAGACTTTTCAAATATAAAGGAAACCTCTTCTATAATATCAATATTTTACAAAGCCATCAGATGCACTTAAGATCTTACATTGTTAGCATTCATGCATAATTTGCCTTTGTTGTTCTTAATGATGAAAAGATTATATTTGGATTGCTATTTAGTTTTCTTCAGTATTAATTTTTAATGAATAATTGAATATAATGGATGCTTTGCCTTAAATTATAATACAGAATATTGAAGAATTGGTCCACTTTTAGATCATTATAACAGTTCTAAAATGTCATGGTAACCTAAATCAAAATTGATATAAATACATGGAATAATAAACAAAAATCAGGATTAATAAGGTTTGAATACAAATTGTATGTAATGCATACTCAACATGAATGGGACTTGCTCAAATATAAAATTATTTGGGGCCATTCAGAGTGAATAAGTTACAAAAAAAACCCACAACTTTTCTGACATCAATTACTTAATTCAATATTCTGTTCAGTCAAGTGTTTTGCCATTATCAATATGATGTTTAAGGTTGAATTAGGTTTTTTTTAATGATAGAATATGTGGTTTTCCAAGTAAAAACACGTCATTTGTTTAAATCAATATAATGTTAGCATTTAGTTAGAAGTTAGATTTAGCTTAGAGTTTTCCCTAAAATATTTCTATTTTTACAAAGCAGTTTCATAGTTAAAGAAGGAGATAAATGCTATAATGAAAACTATTTTGAGAGAGGGATAGAGGTTACAGTGGATATGTTTTATTTTTTAACATGATAGACTACTGTTAAGACCTTTCATTGAGATGAACCACACATAGTGCTCTCTCCCTCTCTCTTTCTCTCTCTCTCTGCCTCTCTCCCCTTCTCTCTTCTTCTTTTTTTTTTTTTTGTTCTAAGAGTTGAAAGCAGATGGAAAGAGAAGGATGATGGACAGTTACCGAAATTCAAATTCTAGAAATTTAATATGATCTTTATTTGTGCTTTTCAGAGTGGTTATAATGAATTTTGTTTCAGTAACATAAGGAGAGTTGAAATGTCACTGAGTCACACATTTCTCAAAAACATATTATGTTAATCTGAAACGTGAATTAAAGGCAGCATTAGATGAACATATTGTCCCTTTACTGGAGAACCAAATAGTGAAACTTGCAGTTCCTTAAAAGATAAATTCATCATGGGTAAAGTTAGTTATAGATTTATTATTCATTTAACCCTGGCACAGCACTCAGTGTTGAATTGAATACAGATAAATAGAAAGTTCTGGGCTTATTTCCAACTAAGTCTTTGACAATAATGGCCAATCACCATGAGCGACCATTCTCTTTAGCTCCCTGGAAACCTACTTCTACCATAGGCTAATACATAGATGTCTTTATTTCTGTAATTGTAACCACTGGGAAACCCCCCAAAAAGGAAAGGGTATTAGACAAGCGTACACTGACAGACACAGCTATGGTCTTGTGTTAGAGGATGTGATATATCTGGGTTTTTCTTCACAGTGTCTCACGGTCAGTGATACCAAAATACCATGCATGCTGTGTTAAGCCCAGTTTGTGAATCCGACTGGGTAGAATTGCAGAGCGGGTGAGACCCAGCTGCAGGAGGAAGCAGTAAATAAACCAGACCCTAAAAGGATTCACAAGGAGCTGCAGTGAAAGCTGCCTTGCAAATCAGGACATGGGTAAGTCATGTCAGAAACCTGGGAAGACTTAAATTACAAAGAACACCCTTGCCTGGAAATGCCTCGTACAGGATGCTGTATATATCAATCAGCAAAGGAAAGGATTTATGTGGGAAGCAGGACAGATGGCTGTGGCTAAAACAGTGGCCAGCAATTGCATGCTACTGTATCCAGGCAGGCATCCTAATCTTGGCAGAGGAAGAAGTTGGCAAGGACTGCTACTTGGCTTACTGCTACTAAAGTCTGATACTCCTAAGCTAATGGCTGTTTCTTCAAATTGAGAGTAAATTAATGCTAATCAGGCAGTGAAATTTGGCTAGAATTATTTCTCTAACCCACTATCAGAAGCCACTGCTGAATTGCAATACTTGTTTTCTGTGTATATTTTTACATATATGCCTCCCATAAGGTTTCTCTATTCTTCCATTTTCAGCTCAAACATCTAAAAAGCTTAGAAGCCATCACGTACATCCACACAACGAAAAAATGCTGACTAAATTTAAAAAGGATGGCTTTTCCTGGACACGTCAGAGAACTGAGGTTGCAAAGGGATCCTCCACCTGGAAATCCAAGGGCACAGGTGAGTGCAAGGGTTAGAACCGTGACATGTTTACTGGAGCAGAAGCCGCTGCAGCCACACACAGTAAGAACACTCGCATGGTGAATTTGGTGGATTGTTGGAGGCTGAGCATGGACTAGAATAAGAGTGAAAAACTTCTGGGGGGTCACGGTCTTGGGGGATGGCCCACACTTCTGTGGGTTTTACCTCGAGGAACCCCACCAGAGTGTTCCAAGAAAGAGCCGAGAAAGCTTTGCGTGGGCACCAGAAGGAGAGGAAGTAACTTTTGTCGAGCACACAGAGAGTGGTCTTTATAACCAAACTTACCCTCCAAGGCCAGAGACTTAACCAGAACTTTACCCTAACTGGAGAAGGGGCTTTGTTCTCACCGCAGCTCCCTCTAGTTTTCCGCTTTAACCCAAGGGGGCTGAGGGAGAAGCTCTGACACTGAGAAGCAGTTGTGAGGGTCGCTGGCCAGAGACACAGGCTCAGTGAAAGACTTAACATTTAATCACACAGTGACAAACACTCCCTCTCCCCACATTTGCCACCACGCTGGCCTGGGTCCAGTGTCACGACGGTGAATTACAGCCCAGCTAACTGCAAGACACAGACTCTCCCTGAGGAGGACAGTTCAGGGGGGACCAAAGTCAGCAGTGAGGACAGCAACGGGGACGCTGGAGGAATCTGATGGCCTGGGTACCTACAGCCACAAACTGTAAACTCATCCCAGGTCGTAGAAACATAAGTCTTATCAGTGGTGTCTTCACCTCTGCTCCTATCACTTGATCCATAGTATCCAGTTTTCAAACTAAAATATGACAAGGCGTGCAGAAATGAAAGAAAAATAGTCTGAAGACACAAAGTAGCATCGGAAACAAACTCAGATATGGCACAGCTGTTGAAATTCTCAGGCAGGAGATTTAAAATGACCGTGATTAATATGTTAAGGTTTATCATGGAAAAAAATGTAGACAGCATGAAAGTGCAGACAAACTTAAGTGAGAACAGAGATAGACAATCTAAGAAAAAATCAAAAGGAAATGCTAGAAATCAGAATCCCTGTAATGTAAGCTAAGAATGCCCTCGATAGGCCCACTCAGCAGACAAGACGGCATAAAAATCAGTGAGTTTGGGGACCAGTCAATAGAAACGTCCCACATTTGAACACATGAAGAATAAAGGTCAAAAAACAGAGCAGAACATCTGTGTGCATCCAGTGCTTATATTAATATTAACATATTCATCTGCTGGTCAACATTTGTCTTGCTTCTACCTACTAGCTAGTATGAATAATGCTGCCATGCATTTGGGTGGATCTTTTCTAGGTCTTCCTTTCAAATGTTTCAAGTATATACCTACAAGTGGGATTATTGGATCATATGGTGATTTTATTTTTAATTTTTTCAAGAACCATCATAACGTTTTCCACAGTGGCTGCATCATTTTACATTCCTACCAGCAGTGCCAAAGGGTCTGATTTCTCCCCATTCTCGTCAACATTTGTTATTTTCTGCTTTTTTTTCTTTTTTGTTAGTAATTATCCTAATAGTTGAGGGGCAGTGTCTCAATGTGGTTTTGACTTATATTTCCCTAATCACTAATGACTAAGACAGCACTACTAAATTTTTTAAAAGAAATATAATCGGTATGCTAAGAGATGAAAGAAAATAATAATATGAAAAAGTTCAATTAATATCAGAGAAGGCACAAAATATTCAAAAAAAGAAACAACAAATTCAACAAGTAGAAAACAGTTACAGACATGGTAGATATTAATTCAACTGTATCAATAATGATTTAAAATGGGGTAATTCCAAATACAACCATTAAAAGATGAAGATTGTCAAGTTGAATAAAGGAAAATAAAAATAGCAGGACCCACCAATATGTTGTGTGCAATAAACTCACTTTAAATATAAATGCAAAGATAGGTTAGAAGTAAAAAGATATACCATGCTGACAATAATCAAAAGATTGAGTAGCTATATTAATTTCAGGCAAAGTAGACTTCAGACAAGGAAAATTATCAGGAATGAGGAAGCCAATTACATAATGATAAAAGGGTTTATTCTCCAAGACATACAATTTTAATGGGTATGTATCTAACAAAATAGCATCAGAATATGTGATGCAAAAGCTGATAGCATTGAAAAAAGAGATAAAATAATCGACTATCATAGCTGGAGATTTCATCATCCGTATTTCAATGAATGATAGATCAGGCATGTAGAAAAGCCATAAAGATACAGTTGATCTGAGCAGCACTATCTGTCAACTAGATCTAATACATTTGCAGAATAAATGTCCAACAATAGCAAGCAGACAGAATTCACCTTCTTCTCAACTCAGATGGGACATTCTCCAAGATGGTCCATATTCTGGGCTGTAAAACACAAAAAAATTATATAAAAATCATACAAAGTATGCTTTTAGATCCAAATGCAATTAAACTAGAAATCCATAATGGTTGAAAAATCTTCAAACATTTAGAATTAAAACAACACACTTCTAAATAACACATGAGACAAATAAGATATTTTAAATTTGAGAGAAATTAAAATTTTTTTTAACTAACAGACAATGAAAATAATTGGAATAGGCTTATATCTATTAATGAAAATGAATCAATGATTATTAGCTTCCTAAAATATAAAGCACCAAGCCCAGATGGTTTCACTGGTGAATTCTGCAAACTTTTAGGGAGAATTTTTTTTTTTTTTTTTTTTTTTACCAATTTTTCACATCTCTTCCAGTAAAAGGCACACAGACAATATATCCTCACTCATTCTGAGGAAACACTTATCTTTATGGCAAAAAAAGATAAATGAATTACAAGAAAAGAAAAGTATAGACTAATATAGCTCACAAATATACATGTAGTAGTATGATTGGACAAAAATAATATGATGTAATTAATAAACAGCACAGGGTGCAGCAAGGCCTATATAGATACACATACATATATAAATAACACAAGAAAAGTAAAAAGCAATATATCTCATAAATATATGTGCAAAAATTCTCTATAATATTTTACTAGAACAAAATCCAAAAATGTATAAAGGTATCCTCTGTGTTCCACTTATTCATCCCTCCTCCTCCACAACCCCCCAAATCCCTGACAGCCACTGCCTTTTCCTTTACTGAATCTAGTAATTTTGACTTTTCCAGAATCATCTATATATTTTTAACTTATTTACTATGACACCCACAAATGCAATTGTGTGATCAATTACCTCCATTCCCAAATTGCATTAAATTATTTGCCTCCCTTTTTGTTTATTCTCAGAAATTCCACCAGATGATTTCTATAAGCATTTGATTTAATAAAAGTTAGAATTGATTTAGGTGCTGTCATGCTAATGTGACTTTTCAAAATAGCATTAAGTGATTGAAAATAAATCAAACATCCTCTGCTGTAGGAGATGCCAAGATGTATAATCGTACACATATGGTATTCCCATTAGCTGTTTCCATCACGGAACATCCTGAATCCTACCCATTGCCTTTGTTCGCATTGCTTATGTATTTAGAAAATGTTTACTCTGCCACTTCAGTTTACATATTCCATCCATCCATCAAGGCTTTGTTCAATTTTATTTTTTAATGTGTGGAAAACCCCAGACCCACACCATAGGAATAACTCTGGTCCATTCACTTGCACTGCACTGTCATGGTCATGTATTTGGAACTCACAGCATTTTACCATATCCAGTTATGTGTATTTTGATAAATATGTCTTTTCATAGCTCAACCTCAGTATTAATAATAGAAATCAGGGTTTCAAGGTTTCAGGTTTTTCAGTATTAATAATAGAAATCAGGGTTTCAATAAATATTTTTAAAAATATTTTTATTATGCTTAGTCCATATAGAACTGTAACCTCAATGTGTGGTGAATTGCCATAATTTGGGCACAAAATAAAACGTAACATTGATGAGGTAAAGATGTCCTAAATTTAAACTAAGTATTTAAGAATTAATATCATAAGTTATTAATATTTACATATTTGTTTATTTTTTGTGTATATTTAAGGTATACAGGATGTTTTCAATAAAAGGACAATGCTAGTGTTTTCAATTGAGTCTTGCAGAAAAAAAAAAGATGTTACTTAGACGTATTTATCCAAGACTATTCAAAAAAAGAGCCACAGTTTATTTCAAAACCCACTATTTTGGCCATGCATGTATTCACTCACTAAATAAGAATTTATCATCGCTGCGTTTAGAAGGATATCCCTTTCCTCCAGTTGCTCATAGACTCTTGTGGACAGATGCCTCTCCGTGGTTGCACACTAACCTAGATGCTGATATTCCCCATGACGTGCAAATTCCTCATATTTGAATATGAAGTCTTTGCCTTTTTTTTACTAGAATGGCAAAACCTGCTAAACCGTGCAAAGTCTGGACATTCCCCCCCTACAAATCTCAATGTTACCAAAAAAATCTGATTTGATTATGTGGATGATTACATCTTCTAAACAAAGCCCTTCTGCAAGGTGACAAGATTCAATTTTAGAGCCTGTTTGGGAATTCTGAAAAACTCCTCCTGATTTTAAAAGAACATTCTACAAAGATTAGAGGGGGGAGGCCAAAGGTCTTTCATTCGGCTGCCAGCAGAGTACCAGGCCAGCAAGGAATATCATCCAAAGAGCCAGAGGTCAGCATATCAAAATTTAATAAGGAAAAAATACAACTCCATCTACTTTAAAGTTTTCTTTAATTCTAAAGGTCCCTCCCGTATCTCTTTTTCGAATTCACTAGCACTGCTACCTGGGCAGCCCTCAAACCATTTACCCTTGTCTTATGCCTTTTGTACCATACTAAGTTCTCCTGCTTATGACCAAGACTTTCAGGGTGTAGAAATCAAGGCCAAGGTTGTCATTAATATGTTGATGATTTTAAAAGCTGTGTGAAATAGATGGTCCAATGTCCTAAGTTTTCACTTGGAGGGACAATTTCTGAAATATGGAGTCATTGTGCCAGAATGGCAATATAATCTGCTAATACATCAATAATACAAATTAATCTTTGTGTGTGTGTGTATGTGTGTGTGCGTGAAGCACCGTACTTGATTTATTACTTAAATTCTATGTTTTCAAGATAGACAATCATATACATGGTGGAAACAGCTACTCTGAGAGTTTAAACATGTGATGGGATAATTTCCTTGACTTTAATTCACATTTATGCTAATCTTTAAATAGATTTGTGGCTTGATTTTTTTGATGTTGATTGTACAGAAAAAAGTGTACAACTGTAATTTTATTTGAATACATACTAAATGGTACAAGTGTGTTTCAGATAAAGCTACATGAACTTAACACATGTCTTGGCATACATTCGTTTAAATTGGCAACAATACCAATAATATTCCCGGAGGAGAGTGAAATTTGTTAAATAGAATGACATAGATAATCTTCAAAATCCATCCATTTGCAGGTTATTACATGGGCCCTACCTAAGGCCAGAAATGTTTGACTCATGAATTAAATTGTACAATTTTACTTCACACACTGTCTCTCTGCTTCCTCCCCCTCTGCCTCTTACTCCTCCTTGTATAGTTGAAGATAGAATTAAAATAAATTAAATTTATTTAAATATGATTTCAGTTAATTTTTAAATAAGAAAATATATTTAAAAATCATAGTTCAGAAGTAAATTTGTTTAACTTAATTTTTCATGAATGCAATAAATGCATTTCTCTCAAACTCGTCCCCAACCTGCTCTCAATTTGGAAGTTACCACCCAACTAGACTTAGGGCTTATTATATTTTTTGCAGTATATAATTAGCATTATTTAGTTTAATTCAATTTGGAATTGTATAAAAATAATATAGCTTGTATAGACTTCTGCAGTACTTCCATTTAGTATTTTGTATCTAATATTCAATAATTTTTATTCATGTATATGCTCTTTATTTATAAATATAACACTATTTATTTGTTCCCCTATTAAGGGACATAAACAGATATCATTGTGGCACATTCACAAAGGAATAGCATGTATCAGTGAAAATTATCGCTAATATTTTCTTCTAATTGAGGAATTATTCTTACATCTTCCCTATGGTGATTTTTGAAGATTGGGGGTCTTAATTTGAATGTAATTAATTGGATTGTGGTTAAGACTAGGTAATGCTGAAGAACCTCCTTTCTCCCCTAAATTCACAAAAGTATTTTTCTATATTTTATTTTAGAAGTTTTAAAGTTTTGCTTTTTATATTTAAGTCTTTAAAATACCTATGTATTTTAAGTTATGGCATGATATAAAAATCCAATTTAATTTTCCCATGAAAATAACTAATTGTTCTGGGACCATTGTTAAATAATCAATAATTTTGCCACTGATATGCAATGTCATGATTTTTATGTTTGCATATAATTGTGGATCTGTTTCTAAGCTATTTCTTCTCCTTCATTGCCTTTGATAGTCTACAAATTCATTATATCTAAAAGTGAACTTATTTTTGCTTTCCCTGATATATCCATTTTTTATCCCTTGGAATAATAATTCTCCTTTTCTCATCCTACTATCTCTTTCTGGACTTTCACTTAGCCATAAAGTAGATTATATTGTCCTACACTCTTACCTGCTTTCATATTTTCTGTCTTCATTTCTCTTTATGCCAATTTCTGGGTAATTTTTTCAGCTACAGCTTTGAGCTCATTATTTCCATTAAGCTGTGTCTAATCCAGCGTTTAACTCATCCATCCACTTTAAAATTTAAAATAGTACAAATTTAATATATAAATGTTTATTTGTTTCTTTACTCATTTTTATGTTCACTTTTGAGAGTCTCATGTTCCTTGCTAGTTATTTTTAGTTTCCATTTTTTTCATTTCTTTAGACACCTTATTTCTTTAGACAATTAGACATTGTCTTAATTTTTATTTACAGCTATAACTAGTATCTTCTACCTGAGTTCCTTCAAAGTCTAAATTAATTGTTGTGCTCTCGTTGATGCTGGTTTTTTTATTGTGCACTGGTAATTTTTGATGGTGAAATTACAGTTGCTTGATTTTTGTCTGTAGAATATTGTTGACATAGCCCCTTTCAAAAATCAGGTCTTAAGTCAAAAATTTCAAATCCAGCTCCCTAGATTTACAACGGATCCCAGATGCAATCTGGTGAGTGAAAGCGTTGGCTCCGGTGTCTGTCCCCAGGGGACCCTCTGTCTACCCCTGGTTCCCACTCTTTCTGCTTACTGCTCAGAGAGCCCCACTCCTTCAACTGTGTTTGGGTTTTGGTTTTGGAAATGGTATTAGTTTCCCATGACTGACAAAACAAATTACCATAAAATGAATCGCTCAAAACAGCAGAAATTTATATTTTCACTGAAGATCAAAGTCATGGTGTCAGCAGGGCTACAGTGTTTCAGAACACTCCAGAGGAAAAGCTTCTTCCACTTTCTGGTGCTGTCATTGCTCTTTGTGGCCACATCTATCCAATCTTTGCCTCCATCACCACATGGCCTTCTCTTTTGTGTATGCCATCTCTCCTGTCCCTTGTAACTGCGATCCCCAACCCCTGGGCTGCAGAGCAGTACCAGTCCACAGTCTGTTAGGAACAAGGCCACACAGCAGGAGGTGAGTGGTAGTGAGCCAGCAAAGCTCCTTCTGTATTTGCAGCTGCTCCCCATCATTGGCATCACCGCATAAGCTCCACCTCCTGTCAGATCAGCAAGGGCCTTAGATTCTCATAGGAGCATGAACCCTACTGTAAACTGTGAGTGTGAGGGCTGTGGCTCCTTATGAGAATCTAATGTCTGATGATCTGAGGTGGATCCGAGGCGGTGATGCTAGCACTGGGGAGCAGCTGCAAACACAGATTATCATTAGCAGAGAGGTTTGACTGCAGAGATGATAATAAATCAATTGCTGGCAGACTCATATCAAAACCCTACCAGTGCAGGGAAAGTGAAAATTAAGCTGCATCTGGTGGCAGGCTTTTAGTCTGCTCGTGGCCCACCCATTATTTTATTTACCACTTCCATCCACACCTCTTTCCTGCACTACACACTTATCACAGTCACACTTTTGGAAAGCCCACAAGCTAACCATAGCAAAAATGGGTTAAAAACAAATGTTGCTAGAGAGCTTCTTTGAAAAGAGGGAAAGACTCAATGATGAGACAGCAGAAGACTCTAAGACTGCCAACAAAATGAAAGCTGCATTTGAAAGAAAATACCAAGGGTCCTACTTAAATTACAGGTTCATTGCAACAGGTGATTCACGTTCTCCAAGCCCGCTTTGTGTAGTATGTTGTGACCCACTATCCAAGGAAGCCAGGAAATCTTCAAAACTGCTTCACCACAGGGAGACCAAGCACCCTGCATTAAAAGACTAACCTGTGGAGTTTTTCAAAAGCAAAAGAACATGAACACAAAGAACAGAAGCAATTACTGAAGGCCACCACTTCATCAAATCTTCCTCAACAGAGAGCATCATTCTTAGCGACTAACCTCGTTGCTGAAGCTAAGAAGCCCTTTACCATTGGTGAAGGGTTGATCCTGCCTGCTGCTAAGGACATTTGCTGTGCACTTTCAGGAGAGGCTGCAGTTCAAAATGTGGCACATATTCCTCTCTTGGCCAGCACCATAACTAGCCCAATTTATGAAATAGCAGAGGATATTGAGGCACAATTGTTAGAGAAGATTAATTAATGAGTCACCATGGTATGCAATCCAGGTTGAGGAGTCTACTGATGTTGACAACAAGGCAACAATGTGTTTGTACGAAATATTTTTCAGGAGGATGTGCAGGAGTCTATGTTATGTGCACTTTTGTTGCCAACCTGCACCACAGCTGCAGAACTGTTCAAGTCTTTGAATGCTTATGTATCAGGAAAACTGAACTGGTCGTTTTGTGTTAGTGTTTGCATGGACAGAGTGGCTGCCATGAATGGACGGCTTTCTGGTTTCACTACTCGGGCCAAAGAGGTCACTTCTGAACATGAGTCTACACACTGTGTTATCCACAGAGAAATGCTGGCTAGCCGAAAAATGTCACCTGAACTAAACAGCGTTTTGCAGGATGTGATTAAAATAATACTAGAAACAAAGGGCATAATAAATGCAATGTGTTTGCATCATCTCTAAGCCATCCCCCACCACCAGTCGGTGGAAAAGTCACCTTCCATGAAACCAGTCCCTGGTGTCATAAAGGTTGGGGACCGCCATCTTATAAGAACACTTGTCATTGGATTTAAGGCCCATCTACTATTCCATGATGTTATATTGTCAAGATCCTTAACTTAATTACATCTGCAAAGACCCTATTTCCAAATAAGGTCACATCACAATTATCAGGAGTTTGTATGTAGACTATCTTTCTGGGGCCATCATTCAGTCTAAGACAGATCCTGTGTTTCCTGTGAAATATGTCCCGTCCTGGATCCGGTTATATATTTTTAAGATTGCCCTTCAAAGTATACTGATTGCATAAAGCCCTTTTCTATATTGTTTTCGGGAGGTTAGGTTTTAGAGTCAATATAATTTCATAAGACCTAACTCTCTCTGACTTTGGATAAGATTGTAGCTAGATGATGATGAGATATATATACATAGATAGATATAGACATAGATATGTAGATAGACACAGCAAATCATCATTCATTCAGTCAGTCAATCAATGAACATTTACCATTTACTGAGTGCCTACCTCATAGGTACAGTTTACCGGCTAAGAAAGTAATAGTAAACAGTAAATTAATCCAAGTCCCTTTTCTAAATGACCCTACATACCAGTGAGATTTAAGTAGTCTTGTTGTACTCTTACTATTACAAGTACACTTTGAATGTGGAAATCTTCACTGGAATTTAATCTCTTCAACAATCTTACCAGATAGAAACTATTATTACCCAATGGAGTATGTGATAAACACACTCATAACCGTGATACTGTTCATAATGTAATGCTTTTTGTTTTTAAGCGTGTTTGAACTTATAGCCAAGAGATTTAAATTTTGATCTTAATTCTGCCACAAGCAAACTGGGCAACTTTTGAGCATGTTTTTTAAACTTTACTGGGCCTAAGATTTCATTTGTGTAAAATGGGAAGTATAAACTAATGAGTCAGAGCCTTTCCTGGTTTGTAATTTTAAATCAGGTCACAAAACAAACACTCAGATATGACATTTGTAGATTAGATTAAATCCAGATAGCATACAGATATGGAAAACACGGTCTCTATTTTACTCCTGAGTGTGTGTGTGTGTGTGTGTGTTATCTGATCTTTTCATCTGAATTCATAGCTGCAGAATAGTAAAATTTTGGATCTGAGGAAATAATATCTCAAACCTCAGTAGAGAGCACAAATTACAGAGGTAGAATTCCATTACAGTAAGTTTACTGGAAAACCCAAATATCTTCAATGGTATTTACTGAAATTTATAGGCAGCCATTGTTCCAATGTATTTTTTACACCATTCAGGGAGAAACAAATAAGCAAACAAACAGAGTCAAAAAGTTAGAAGACAAGGTTGCACAGCAGCCCCGTCATTGTGCATCTCGTCAAGAGCCTGTGCCATCCGTCCTCCATGGCCTGCCCTGTCCCTTTATGGTCTGTGAGGTCTGGGAATTGGAGCTCCAAAGACTGGCAACTTTTAATTCAATTAATTCCATCAAATTTAGCATGCTTAACCCCCCTGCGTCTCACTGCACTCCATCCCCCAGAATACTGTTTATAAATATGCAGCAGTGTTGTCATCTTGACATTGGGGTGTGACAACTTGCTGGCAGCTAACATGCCACCCATGATATAACAAGTTAAATGCTGTCTGTAAACGATCGTTTGGCCTCATAAAACCAGCAAATGGAACAAAGCATGGGATTGAATCACGTGACAGTGCTCGGTTATAACGTGATCACCCGGATAACTTACAACAATCATTATAGTAACTTACCTCAGGTTGTTTTTTAAACAAAGATGCAAATTTTTCAGTTCTCATATACACATAAATACAGTCCATATCCCAGGTCACTGAACATAGCTTGCACAATGAAATGTTTCAAGCATATTGATTATGACATTTGCTTTAGTAGTCATCATTGGGACTTTTTTGTTTTTTTAACTGATGTGTAATTCTCTCCTCTGGCACAAGGGAGACTGAACTTCGTGGCCTTCTTCAGTTTGGTTGAGGCCATGGGACTAGTTCTCATGTGTTTCATGTCAAATATAATGATATATTTGTAGATCAAAAACCCTCCAACCTCTCTATTATTTTTCTCTTGACCTCCTGGGCCCTGACTTGCATTATTCAGTTATCCAATATTAACTGAGTGTCAATTACTCATTCAGCCATTCAGTCAAATTTCATACACACACGTGCACACACACACACACACACACACACCTCCATTCCTGCTAGGAATGTGCTAGGCACTGTGGTATGCTATCTCTGATCTCTGCCCTTAAGGAATTATTTTCTAGATCCATCAACAAGTGTGAGCCTTTGGGCAGGTTATGATGAATTGCACAGGGTGCGATGACAGAGAGTGGCAGTGCCTGTCAAAAGAATAGACGCTTGATACATGATCCATTGAATGTATGAAAGACCATCTATAGGAGTGACCTTTTCGATGTCAGAAAGATGGAGAGAAGAAAGCATGACAGCCCATGAGAGGAAGGGTAGAGGAGAACTCAAGGATCAGCTCATCCAGAAAAGTCAATGCACTTTATTATATAAAACACGGTAATACATGCATATCATATATAATATGAAGTAACAACTAGTATTATGTTAAATATATATTCTTACAGGCATGTATATAACATTATAACATCTTGGTGCATAATGATACATTATAGTATATATTAATATATAATAGTGTCATACTCTTATAACAATAAATTAATATAAATAAATCTCATTACATGCAATGCACTAATAATATACAATATGTTAATATATAGCTTAATATAACATATTGTTACATAAAGCATTATACAAAACTGTTATATATAAGCATTATTTGTCCTCAAAAAGCTTACAAACTAGAAGGTGAGACTAAAAATAAATCAACAGTATTAATTTAGTGTAATGGGCACTACTCCCAAGCAACTTTCAAGGAAAACACTGTCAAATGAAAAGACAGATAGGTGAAGCCGTAAATAACAGTTTGTTGTAGGAAACCATGCATTGCCAGTATTTACTGGTGCCTGAAGTGTACCAGGCACTTTTCTAATTGCTTTAAAGCTATTAGCTCTTTCACACTCGTGACAAGCCTTCCAGGTAGCAGGTGCTATTATTACTCCCCTTTTACAGACAGGATGGATGAGGCAGAACTGAGATTTAAACCCAAGGGCTCTGGCTTTTAGAGCTTAATCACACTGCAGTACACCCACTGCAATCCTTCATATTTTTGGAATGTAGATGACCTTTAACTCAACATTGGGATAAGGTTTGGAGAAGAGACTTAACCACAGTTAGTTCTATAAACACACATAGCTCATGTGAATTTTCTTTTTCATAAGCATTTAATGAATTTTCTTTCATCCTTGGAGAAGCCACTGAATAAACAGTCTTTTGTTAAGAAATGAAAGTAGACAGAGTTGCAGAAGAAGGTTCCAATGCAAATGTGTTTATATTTAAAAAAAAACTACAATAGTATTTCTTAAGATTTCAATTATTAAAGACTTATCTTGGTGACCTTGAAGAAGAAATATATTCTCTTTTCATTTTACCTTTAGGTACAAAGAAGAACTGTCATTATTAAAAGTAGATTATTTCAAACTAAAAAAAAAAAAAAAAAAAAGGAAGGAGTTTCAGACCACAAATAGGCAGTTCAGATCATGGAATATGAGCATTAGATTTGTAGCCAAAGATGATTGGCGTTCAGAGATTTTTTTTTTCACATACAAAGCTAATTTTATTAATAGCACAAAAACATTATTTTAAAATTATATTAGCTTGCATCTAAGGAATATATAAATTTCCCCATATTAAATGTTCTATTTGTGTGTGTGTGTGTGTGTGTGTGTGACTCTGTATTTCTTATATTGTCTAATATTTAAAGGGCTTTAAAGGGCAGGTTAGGGTATACTTGCATTAATGAAAGTGCCCTGAATTCATGTCAGTCTTCTGGTTGCAATACCGAGCTGTTGTTTTACAAGATGCTATAATCCAGTGAAGAATAAAGGGGATCTCTCTGTATCATTTCTAACAACGGCATGTAAATCTACACCTATCTCAAAACACAGAGTTTAACAAAAAATGTTGCTTTACTAGGGAGAAATTAATATGTAATAAAGTTTTTAATAAGCTCGTATTTTAACATTACTCATGTTTACAGTCAATATTTGATGAACATTAGCTGTCAAACACTCTTATTTTTGCACTATTATGCATCTATAAAGAATCTATTCTATTTTTAATTATAAATTAGACGGATGTTGACTTTTCATCTTTAAAGTTATGTAGCTGAAATATAATGCTGTTTACCTGAATGTTGTTTATATGTTTTACACTTCACCTAAGGGTAAAACTTCAGGTTACTTAAATAAAACCTAGGAAATGTTTTATTCAAGTTCACATTTAGTATCTGAGTAATGATGAAAGCAAATAGACACATGTGTACTCATCCATTAAATCCCAATGGCACGTAGTTTCCTAAAGTCCATTCAAAACATAACAAAACTGGGGTAATTATGTCACACGGAAGAGTCCCTCTCTCTTCTAAATAAATATCTTCTTTACTCCTAGAAATATATTGGTATAAAAACATTAGTTTTTTGTTCTCCTAATATAATAATAGCATGTTTTCTTCATTAATTATATAATTATATAAAGTGAGATTCTGGAAGCTCAGCACTTATTGAAGTGATTTTGCAACATAATCACTGCATTTACTGGGAAGCAAACTTATGATTTTGTATTCATTTTGCAAACACAAATGGCACACTCTGTTCTCAGCAACTCTACATATAAATATATTTTAGTCATATTAGAAATGGTCACATTTGATTTTCATTCTCAGTAAAAATTCAAGTATTATCAGAGCAAATTACTTTAAAATCATAAAAGTTTATGCTGTTGAACATCTTTAGCAGTGCTTTCTTTAAAATGAACTACTTTTGAAACTTGTTATTGAACTTGGATTGATGTTTGACATTATTTCTTCAAGGATTAATTGGATTGAATTTCACATCTTCATTTCATTATACTGAAATTGCTTCTGGTTCATCTCTCTTACATCTTTTTTTTTTTTCTCCGAAACAAGGGCAGGGAAATAAATTTCTCCTTATTTTACTGAAAGCATCCAGATACAATACTATTTACATTGTGAAGGGTCTTCACAAGCAACAGAGAAAAGGGAAGCAGTGAGTCATCCGATTCAAAAATACACAGTAAAAATCTCTGGCGAATTGTAAGTCCTAAGGGGAAGAAACTGTCCAACAAAAATAAAGAAACGATTTCACTAGACTTTGGGGAAACATTAGAACTGTGTGGCTCTAAAGTATGGAATGTCAGGTATCAAAGTCATCAGTCATGTTGGTGAATTCATCCAGCAGAGAAGCCTCAGAAAAGTGTAAGATTCTAAAGCAGTGGGTTTTTAAAAACCACTTTATTGAGGTATTATTGGCCTACAAAAGCTGTACATATTTAACATGCACACTTGATGAATTTGGAGAGAATTATATACCTGCAAAACTATCACCATAATCAAGGCAATATACATATCCATCACCTCCAAAGTTTCCTTGCTCTTTCTTCTTTTCTTTTCCTTTTCTTTCCTTTCTCCTCCCTCCCTCCCTCCCTTCCTTCCTTCCTTCCTCTCTTCCTTCCTTCCCCTTCTTTCCTTCCTTCCTTCTCTCTCTCTTTCTTTCCTTCCTTCCTTCTTCCTGATGCTGAGATGCCAAACCCACCAATCTGAACACACCTAGTGACAATGGCAAGGGCTTTTTTGCAAAGCAAAATGCCCTTCTTTAGGGCTAAGCTAATTCTCAGAGGATGAGAATAGAATTGAAATAACAGAAGAGAACAATGCTACATGGTAGCTGAAAAACTTTTTTATTGGAAAGTTAGAAGACTCTTTATGAATTCTACTTCCCTAAATTCCACTGTGATGTGTTAATTCCTCCAGAATTTTTTTCAGTGCATACACAAATGTGTATACATAGACACACATATATTTTATGTCTAGATAGGAGCATCTCTCTCTCTCACATATCATTTGAGAATTGCTTTTTCTACCATCTCTGCTTGTTTTTTATTGGGAGGGGGGGAATTTTATGCTACCTTTTTTTTTCAAGCTATTAAGCCGGTACGAATGTTTTTGTTACATGGATACCTTGTATAATGCTTAAGTCAAGGCTGTTGGTGCGCCCATTACTAAAAAGCTTTCCTTTATGCTCATATGTAGACCCCTGTTTCTCCCCACGCCTGTCATAATCCTGCAAAATTACTAGAAGAAAAACTGAGTCTATTAATAAACATTATATAACAAATATTTATGTTAGAACTTCTGCTGCAGGGATATAATAACAAACGCAAGGCTTTGATAAACATGGAGAGATGGGGGGGGAGGAGCCAAAGAGAGCGCGTGTGCATCTCGAGAGCAGGGCCTTGGATGACAGGGCCTGGCCCCCACTGTGTTGGCTTCTGCTTACTGGGAGTGGGAAACCGAGCGATATTCTTAACCTCTCTCGGTCTCAGTTTCAAAACCAGGTTAAGATAATATGTGCTAACATTTGTGTCCATAATGTTTGCCAGGCACTGCATGAGTCTACATTAGTCCTTATTTAATGTGGCTTGTAAACATACGGGGTAAGTGCTATTGTTGTCACTCCTACACAGATAGGCAAACTTGCAGAGAGATTCAAAAAATCCCCCAAGGCCATAGAGATCAGTGTGTTTGCATTTCTCCCCACCTGTCTGGTCACCCATCCTGTGCTCACTGATGATCTTAGCACCTTCACTTCAATAACATGTTCCACCTTTCCTGCTTTTTTTATCTTAGCTTTCCCTGGGGCTCTGCTTTCATTCATTTGCTTTGATATGTGAATACATAGACACATCACAGTTGGATGCCACTCGGGAGCTGGCCCTGTCCTCAAAATCATGGTTCTTTGCTTTATTCATGAAAATTTCCCCACCTGGTCTGTGATGCTTGCCTTGATGTGATGTGGATACAAGGAATTTTATATGAAGGTGAAGTCTGGGTTACATATTGAATCCTGTACCTTTCACAGTCAACAATTATTAGGACAAGTAGGGAAAAATCTGAGAAATATAAAGATTTGAAAAGGAATATTATGCATGACGGGTTTTATTAATGCCTCTGAAAATCCTGCAATGAAAGAAACCTGGAAGACGATCAAATATACATTTTCACAGGTAGAGGAACTTTTGAATATGCCATAACACAAACGACAATGTGCAAAGTTAGCTTGTGTGGTATGGATGGTTAAGCATTTGATTTGGTGAAAATTTTCCCAAAGCACATTCAGGGTAGCAGTGAATGGTTATGGGCAAATTTAAATTATCTTTCCCTGGGGCTCAATGGTGAAAGAGGTTCTTTATGTGCACACGAGTAAGTAGGTGGAGAGATGGGTCAAAGGGTATAATATTGACAGATAATTCATAAAACTGGGGGAAAAAGTAAAGTTCCTTTTAGTAATGGAAATAGTGTTCAGTAATATGTTTGAAATCACTATAAAGGGCCAAAAGCTCAGGGACTAGCACGGCAGAAACTCTAACAAAGGATTAGTTATTCATCTCTCATTCCTTGTATTTTGTTTTCATGATTTCTTTTATTCTACCTTAACATTGTTGTAAGAAAGAGGTTGACATTACCCAACCCTGGCAGGCCAATATCCATTTCCTCTCTTCTCTCATGCTCAGTTCTGAATAAATAAAATAGGATGCATCTGTTGTGCAGAATCTAAACCATATCTGGTACCCTTGATGGAAGGGATTCTGGATCAGCAGTCATTTTAGTGTTTCAGACTCAACACTCTAAAAAAAGAATGAATTTGTACTCAGAGGACTTCATCACAGTGGCCACCTATCCTCTAAAAATACAGTTTTCCAGCCATGTGTTCGTTTCCAGCCACCCTCAGGTGAAAGGGGCCCGACGCTGGCAAGGTCGGGAGGGGACCCACAAATGTCCTCGGATTAGTGAGAGTGCCTTTGAGAAAAGCAGCCACAAGCAAAGCTGTGCAAGTTAGCAACAGGGAAGTTCCCTAATATGTACTTCCAGAAGATTAAATTATTTGAGGTTTCTCTTTTTTGAAAACAAAATTATATATTTGGAAGTGAATATTTACTTATAATAAAACATACTCTAAATATAGATAGAATAAAACATTCAAATGACAAACTCTTGAGAGCAAAAGAAGGGAATACCTGGAAAACTTTGAGAAGATAAATCCAATAACTTACATGAAGAAGAAAAGTTTCTTTAAAGACACAAACTACCAAAACTCACATAAGAAGAAAGAGATACCCTGAATAGCTCTAACTCTATTAAAGACGTAGGATTTGTAGTTAAAAACCTTCCCCTGAAAAATCTTCAGGTCCAGATGTCTTCACTGGTGAATTCCACCAAACAATTAAGGAAGAAATTATATCAATGCTACACAAAATCTTCCAGAGAACTGAAAAGAAGGGACACTACACAGTTCATTTTACGAAGACTGCACTACACTCAAGTCAAAACCAGATGAAGATATTACAAGAAAACTATGGATTTACATCATCCCTTACAAAATAGATGCAAAATATTTTTAACAAATTTCTAGCAAAATATAATTCAATAACATGTATAGAGAATATAATACATAGTGAGTAAAGGGAGAGTTAATCACAATAATGCAAGTGTGCTTAACATTTTAAATTTAATCAAGGTAATACATCATATTAATAGAGTAAAAATGAAAACAAATAGGGTCTTATCTATATAAGAAGGAAAATATTGTGACAAAATTCAGTATTCATTTGTGGTAAAAGTTTTTAACAAAGTAGAAATGAAAGGGAAATTTGTCAAACTGATAAAGGGCATAAATTTTATAAAAACAGCTAACATCTTTTATGGCAAAAGGCTGAATGATTTTCCCTTCACATCAGTAACAGAACAAGAAGGTACACACTCACATCAATTCAACATTGTGTTAGAGGATCTAACCAGTGCAATAAGGCATGAAAAAGAAATGAAGTAAAAAATAAGAGGTCAGAAACAGTCCGTGAACTATTCTACATAGAAAACTGTAAGAATTTTACAAAAAAGGCTACTAGAATGAATAAATGGGCTGAACAACTTTATAAGACACATTATCAGTATACAACACTCAATTGTGCTAACAATAAACAAATAAGATTTGAATTTAAAATTATAGTATATAGTATTAGTAAAATATGAAATACTTTGAGATAAGTCGCTCAAACATTATGCAAAACCTTTATCCTGTGGTTGCTCAGGGAAAGGTTCCTGAGCAGGCAGGGACGGGAGTCAGGGGCACAGGGAGGTGAGGGTGAACTTTGGATGGGACACACGTATTCATTATTTGGATTGTGTTGATGGTTTCACAGATGTTTGCACATATCAAAACATACCAATTATACACTTCAAACTCGTGCAGTTCATTTTATGGCAATTACTTCTCAATAAAGCAGTTTAAAAATTCAAAAACTGTAAATGTAAAGAAGTTGACATTTTCATAAATAAAATATACACATATATATATAATTTCTGGTGCATATTAATACTATCTTTTCTATATTTTTATAATTTCTTTGAAAGTTTTGTATGGTACTGATTCCGTTACATTTTTTATTGAAAAACTAGAAAGATTATTTAGTCTCTCCTCTACTGTTATTGGTCAAAATTTATCATGGATGCCTGGATACACGAAACAGTCAACTTTACATTCAGTAGCCTTTGCTTCAACTCCAGCATCCTCAGACATTTCAATGCTGATAAATAGTATGCCATTAAAAGAGTTGAGTTTCTATTAAAATATAGAGTGATCATATTGCAATTTCACTACTGTCATAATCCTACTGCATGACAAAATTATTATCAGACTCAGTGGCTTGGATAAAAATTGTTCATTCTCATGGATCTACAGGTTGGCTGCATTTGGCTCTTCTGGGTCAGCTCAGCGAGACAGCTGGGGCAACTCTGCTTGTCGCTGGGGTTCTGGGTCAAAGGGGCGGGTCCAGGGCATGAGCCTGTGAGCAGTGAAGGGGCAGAGAAGGGACGTTCGCCTGTAATGAGAGCAAAGCACATGTGTGGACACAGAGAGGTGTGAAGGGCTAGTCATTCCATCAGCCACGTGCAGGCATCATTGATACACTGAATGACTAAGGATTTCCTTCTAGCAGGCAATGTCTGCTTTGACTATAATTGGATCTTCTGCCTGTTTGTACATATCCTGTTATGACTTTCTTCTTATGCGTCTTTCTTTTCTAGTTTGGTCTTGAGGGCTCTTTGTCAAGAGTAGACAAAGGCCAAGACAGAGATGAAAGAGAACCTTGGCCTGGGGTGTAGGGGTGGGGAGAGGTCATGAGTGTGTGAGGCAAACGAACAATGGAGTAGAAGAAATTTATTACTCAGAGATCCCAGAGAGGTTGTGGGTGCTGACTGGACCCCATGGGAAGTTTGGAGGCAGCAGGGACCCCAACAGTGGATAGGGAGCGAGAAAGAGTATGCTCTGATTCGGGGGTGGGGAGGAGGGGGGCAAGGGAAATATAGGTAACCTAAACTTTTGTACCCTCATAATATGCTGAAAAAAAAAAAGATAAGGATGTCTGTTAAACAGAGACAAGCCAGGGGGCATTTACCAAAACGCAAGTGAGTCTGTTAAGTAAATTGATGGCCTGCACTTGTGGTTTGAGTTTAGTCTTGTACGGCCTTAGGGCTGTTAAAGATTTAGTACCTTATTGTTACAAAGAGTAAGTCCACAAGGGAGGTGTCTGACCTCCCTTCCCCTCTGGGCTGGCAACTCAGCTTTAAGGTTTTCTGCAGCCCCCTGTGCCAAGGTGGGGTGGGGTGGAGGGGGGTCCATTCAGTCCTCTGAGGGGCTTGAGATTTTATCTCAGTTCACACCTCAAGGCCTTTCGCTCTCCTTCAGTTCGAAGCACTGAGCACGCCCAGGCACCGTACTTGCAGTGCGTGTTCTGAGCCCCAGCAGTGGTGTGTGCCCAGAGCTCTTTCGAAAGAGGGAACCTCAATGCTGTCCCTCAGCAAAACCATTTCATTTCTAAGATGCACTGGTCCGATGACCCTAATATTCCGTGTGGTATCAGCTCAGCTATTCCGTGAGATAAAGACCATTTCAGTCCCTTTGCTGCTCACCCACATTAGTTCGTTTTCTGCACACATTATGGAAATGACAAGGTTTCATGGCAAGAGAGAAACTATTTACTGAGAGTGAACGATGGCCAGAGAATGTGAACATTAATTTAACTTTCACTATCAGAACCAAAGGATAATGACTTTGTATTAGTTAACAAATGAGGGAACTGAGGTATGAAAAAGCTAAATTACTTGTTCAAAGTCACTTACTCAGGAAGTGCTGGAACCTTGGAATGACGCTTTGAACCCAGATCTCTCTGGCCACGACTCCTGGTTCCCCTTCTCTGATCCGCGGCCACAGGGCCGGCTAGAGCCGAGTTTGCCAAGTGTGATCCTGCAGTGGCCATGCGGTTTGACGGGCATTAAGCTGCTTATCCTAAGAGAGACATACGATTCTGATGGTTTTTGTATTGTTTTATTTTTTGCATTATTTTTGTGTCTTCTTAGAGGGTCATTTTCTAAATTAAGGAGCCTGATTTGATAGCAGAAGTAATAACAGGTTGCTCCTACTTTGAGTAGAGAGGCACAACAGTTTAAAAATAACCTTTCCAGAATGGACCGCTTTATTTTAAACCATCCTCTATGAATTAATGGACAAAAATCCACCACCACTCTCCTCTGGTCTTCACGGAAGGTTTGGCTTGAACGTCCATCATGAGGAAGGGCCAGGCCGGGCTGTCAAAGTGTCCACCAACGCCACAGCCCTGAGGAATTCAGAAATTTTGTCAAGTAGCAAAGTTGTCTCCTCAAGTCCGGGTCCAGAGACAAGCTGGAGAGCTGGCATGAGCCCCCTTTGTCCCCAGGAAGCTGGCCCTTCCCCTGCCTGCTCTGGAATTCAAGCTTTGCCCTTTGAGACATGGTGGCATTTCGTCTGAAATGAAGTGGCAGTGGCTACCTAGACATTCTGCTCTTCTATCTGGCATTTAATTAGTTGGATTTTAGTCCCTGTTCTTCTATAAATTGAAAAAGCCACATCAGTCATGTGACCTCTCGGAAAATGCTCTTAAGTGCAAGTGTGTTTATGAGCAGACCTGTGTCTGGGGAACTAAGTAGTCCTTTCTGAACCGCGAACCTTAAGCATTGACGAGACATCTTACCATTTATAGAAATTATGGGAAAATATTTGGAGAACAGAAGGTTAGCCTGTCCCTACGTTTACACTAATTGTAGGACACGATTCCCTCACTGAGCTATAAACGTGAGAAATGAGAAGGAAAAATGCAAACTTCTACATGATGAGAGTGGACTCTGCTTTTCGTTACTCAGGAGAGCAATTTAGAAGGTAAAGGTTTTGTTTTTATATTTTCCCTTTGTATCTTTATTCTTTTTATTTCTTAGTAGAGTGTAAAGATACATTACAGGACTTAATACAGGGCTATGTTTCCAATGCTGTATGTTTCCTCTTCCTAACAAGGACACTAACAAAAAGTGGTGAAGATGTCAGTTTTCTTGGACGTGAACTAGATGTGACAGGTACCTGTGACTTTGTGTAAATTCTCTTACCGCTGGTACGAGGCTCCAGTCAAACATCTCAGGATGGCTTTCCCACACCAACCAATGGAGACAAAATTGGAGGGATGTTAGTCACATCAAAATGTTTACCTTCTCCATGCTACAAAATATATTCTCATCCTTGTTATTATCAGGGCTTAGGACACACCCCTGAAACTACCCTTCACAAATTAAAAAAGGGGTGCAAGGTGAGAACCGTGGCAACGGCCCAAACTTTGCAAAGGCCCAGGGAGAGCTGAGAATCGTGATAACAATCAGCATCCTAGTTGGCTTTTCTATAAGTGCTACTCAGGAGTGACAGAGCTGTCAGTCATAAAGATTCTTACCCATGGATAACATCACCTTTGTGAAAACTAAGGCTAGCTTTTGAGATCTCTTCCTGCCTCTGCTTTCCGGGTGGAACAGCTGACCCACCCAGACCTACAGCCCACACCGAGGAACTGACTCAACTGGTATTGCGACCCCAACCCAGGAACTGACTTAGCGAAGAAGACAATTTCTATACCTCTGTGGTTCCTCTGCGAACCCGGCCAATTAGCAGACCCAACTGCCTGGACTTTTCCCCGCCAAACTACCTTTAAAAGCCCTATCTCCCAAATTTGGAGGAAATGGACTTGAGAATTCCTCCATCTCCTTGCATGGCACCTGTGATGTTAGACTCTTTCTCTGCTGTAAATGCTGCTGTCTCTGTATCAGCTTCCTCTTGAGCAGCGGGCAATAAAACTGGTTGAGTTGTAACACCACCCCAAAATGTGACTGCAAGAGACCAGAACATGCCACCCCAAAATGTACCAGTCTGGCGCATTGATTACTTTGAAGAAATTGAGATCCAGCCATCGGAGGAAAAGCTCCTCACATCCCACTCAACTACAGAAAATAAGGTATAAAACCCTGCCTTTGGAAAAATGTTTACATCTTTAAAGGACACTTTCATTAGTAAAGGTGTCCCCGCCAGGAAGACAGCTGTTCTAAGACAAGTGTTGTTACCTGAGAGGCTTTTATCTGCGCATCTGCAGGCGACCTCCATTCCTGCACGTGTCTCCCTCATCCGCCTGTGACGCCTCCACCGCCCGGAGAAGCCCTGAGCCCCCGCTCCTTCCTGTAGCTCAGGATGTTACGTGTATAAGATTCAACCGTCTAGTCCTTCTTTGAATCTCATATTTTTGTGGGACTCCCATGCTTATGGATGTAATTAAAATTGTTTCTCTCTTATTAATCTGCCTTAAAGTTAATTAAATTCATGACTCAGCCAAAGAACCCAGGAGGGTGGAGGAAAGCCGTTTCTCCCTCCCCTACATTATCTACTTTTACAAATGCAAAAATCACATCCCAGGTTTACGTTTTATAGCCTGAGGTTGATCCTCCTATTTTTATTCAAGGCACGGGGCCAGCCAGGTCATCGGATCGGCCCAGCAACGAGCGCCGCGGGGTCTCGGAGACGCGGTGTGCTCGGTGGGCTGAAGGCAGGGCCCACCATCTACAAGGCGTCCTTTATTCTCTTTCCCAGGAGCGCCCTGCACAGCAAACGGCTCACGTGAAAGCCGTTTCCTGGAGTCTTTGCCTAAGCTTTGGGCCAGCTGCGACAACTGCCTTCTAAGTGTGTCACAGAAAATGCCATTTCACTTCCACAGGGTGGATTCCTGGATCTCCCCAGCTGGCCTGCACACAAGAACGGTGTGAAAACCGTTCCAACTGCTTGAGCTTTGAAAATGGAGCGAGCAGTGAATCTGCCTTTGTTCGGCTCCGTTCAGACTGCCAGATCCCCCATCAATTGTTAAACTGCAGAGTGAATTCTAAAAGCCAGCGCGGCAGCATGTGACGTGCTCTGTCATTGTTCACACTAAAACATTCTTGCACCGACAGAAAAACAAGCAGGGCTTTCTTGCTCAGGACATACTGACCCAGACTCTGAGCTGTGTTTTCCTCACTTACCATCTTCTGAGCTGCCAGGAGATGTGCTTTCCTCCCATTACCTGGGCCCAAAATTAAATTTATTGTGGGTTCCTGCCAACCTAAAAGGAGCCGCAGGGAGACTGATTCTTCAAAACAAGGAGTTTATGCAGGAAAGCAGGGATTGCAACTCGGAATATGTGTGCTACAGAGGACCATGGGCATAGTCGGGGCTGTTGGGGCAAAGGGGAAGCATTTAAAGACAAAGGAAAGTCCCCATAAGCTATTTTGAAACAAAGGCCTTTGACTACAGGGGCCTGTTGCCGGAGCTGGCCTGAACTCACGGATGGAGACAGCCTTTCTCCTTCAGCAGGTACTTTGTGCAAACAGCTCACTAGAACACTGCGGTTTTGAAGAATCCCTCATGTAGTTCCCTCCCTGGCACACCTGCATGAGGCCCCTCCTTTACGGCCACCCTGTTCCATTTGTTAGGGTTTGACGTTAGTGACTCCACTTTGTCATTGATAACTTTCACAATCCCATAAAAAAATAAAAATCCTGAAATCTGGAACTACAGGTACATTACATTTGTATTTGTTAATAAGCCATGATGAAATAAAAATGTTACTTCATACAATAAGTGCTTGAAATATATGTATTAAACATTTCTTAAATGTAATTTTTAGACTCGATTATTAAAAAAAAATCAATCATCATTTTTTGGCATTTAGGGTAGCCACAACAGCACATTAGTCGCTCAGCCAAAAAGTCTCAGTTGTGAGGGTAGAAGTGGAAATCTTTAACATTATGCTTTAGCAGCAGAGATCTTCAAATTAATTACCTGTGGTATGATGAAATACACAGGATTCTCAAAAATCTCGCAGTGTGTTCTCTTTCTTGTCCTATGAAAGTCACGCTGAGAATAAAGATGGCATCATAAGCAAACGATTTTTAGTCATGGGTTCATCTATTCCTTTTTTGAAGCAGACTCCTGAGTGTCCTCCAAGTGCCACATGCTGTGCTGAGGGTACTGGTGCAGGAGAGGCGGGTTCACACCTGTTCCCCAGGGAAGCTCACGTCTGGCGGGAGAAACAGTGGCTCGGATCAGTAATCAGATGTAAGATGCTAAGTATTACAAGGAGGATGAGGAATCCGTGTTATCCTCTAACAGAGGAAAGACTGATTAGCTCCGTATAGTTGTGTTAGAGAAGAGTTTATATCATAACAAAATGATGGGTTAAAACCTTTCTGTACACTATATGTGTACAGTGGTATCTCATTGCATTTTAATTTACGTTTCCCTTGTAATTAATCTTACTGAACATCTTTTCACATAATCCTTTGATGTTTGTATATCTTTTTTGATACCAAGTCCTTTTAATTTTCTCTGTTATCTTTTATTGGATTGATTTATTTTCATATAATTGAATTTTGAGAATTTTGTAACGCTCTGTATACAAAATATTTGTTGATATTTGTTTTGTGAACATATTCTCCCAGTCTGTGGTTTCTCTTTGTATGATTATATTTCTTGTGCTTGGGGGTTGTTGAAATTCTAGGATCTGTACAGTTATACTATTTATCAACTATGGAAGGTTTTCACCCATCATTTTTTTTTTAATATTAATTTTTCTGTTTTGAGTTCTTTATTTTCTCCTTTGGGGGTTAAAATTGCATATATTTTTGACTAATTGATATTTCCCACTGGGTCAATGACACTTTAATTTTCTTCAATCCTTTTTCTCCCCACTATGTGTTTTATTTTTGAGAGTTTCTATTGCAATTTCTTCAAGTTCATTCATATTTTATTCTGGGTTTCTAATTGGAGTTCATCACATCTAATGCATTTTTAAATTTTAGATACTATGTTTCATCAATAAGAGTTCCACTTAGATTTTTAAAATATTTTTGTCCTCATCATGCTTTTTCTTCTGCATTTGTGATCACATGGAATACATTTGTAGTAGCTGTATAAACTACCATGTCTACTGACTTTATCATCTCTGTCATTTCCATGTCTGTTTTTATTTCTGATTTGTCTCCGTGTTATAGAACATACATTTCTGTTTCTTAGCATGCCTGTTAATATCTTACTTGATGATAGACACTGTTATTTTATATTGCTGGGTTTCAAGTTTTATTCCATTCCTTGATATTAATAGTATTGAGCTTTGTTCTGGTATTCCATTTGGTTACTTAGAATCAGTCTGACCCATTCAGTGCTGCTCACTACTATTTTGGGGAGGACTATACCAAACGCTTTGTGCATTTTCATGTCCCTACATTCTGTCTGGTAGGAGTGTCTGTCAACTATTTCCAGTTGCCTGTGGGCTCTGAAAGTTGTTCAGTCTAGTTCTTTTCACAGCTCTTTTCTTATTATCTTTGTGTTGCACCTCATACATGCAGAATCCAGTATTCGGCCCAAGATTCAAGGGACCTTTCTATAGACCCTTAAAGTTCTCTCTCTGGGCAGGTCTCCTACCTAGTGTTCTGCCTCATAAAGTCTAACCAGCTCAGCAGCGGTGACTGCTAATCTCTGTCTCGTTCACTCTGGGAGACTAATGGGCCCTACTAATTTTAGTTCCCCTTCCATGCCCTTTGGCTTGGAAATTGTCTCCAACCTTAAGCCCGGACTGTCATAAAACTTTTCTCATTGATTCTCTTTCTCTTAAGAATCACAACTCTGTTTTGCCTGTCACCCAATTTATGAAAATAGTCATTTCATATGTTCTGCCTAGTTGTCTAGTTGTTTACTACAGGAAAGTTATTTGCATAAGTGTCATTGTTTATGAAATGCAAAGTCTGTGATTCTGTATTTTGATTTGACATATATCGTTAACACCAATTAGCTGTTATTGTTTTATAACTCAGTATGCGCTTAGAGTTTAGAGTGGAGTTTTAGAGACTTTATTTTTAAAAAGAAATTGGCAAAGTTGAGGAACTTGTTTTTTTTAATTTGAAAAGAAAGATATGATCAGAAATTTCACTTACTATTTATATATAATCAATGGTCTGAAAATTCACCAGTGGCCAATAGTGTACTTGCCTGTTTATGTATTTTTGCATTTTGGTGCTAGTTGAATTAAAAGTAAACATGAGAATTATTGTTTCTTAATTTTTCTTGATTATTTAGATTTGTGCATCGTAGTACAAGTATTATTTTTTACTCAGGGAGTACCCTTTAAACTCAGAAAAGATTAATCTCTGATGGTTTTCTCAGGCAGCAGTGGCAGAAGTGTGAATTTTGAGGCTGCAGAGACTTTAGATAAGAAGGGTTGACAGCACTGGGGACAACATGGCAGAAAATTCCCTTCTTGCTTCAGACAACTTTAGAGAGAAAATAAGCCCCACAAATAAAGCTGAGGAACCTTTCAGGACCCAATTCCCTCCCTCTCCATCATAAACTCCCTCACCATAGGCAAATATCCTCACAAATTTCATGTTTTTCCTTTCTAAGAGCAAAGTTATTAGAACAATGCAGAGTGTGTAGTAAATGTTCTGGATATTTTAGTACATATTTATTCAGAATATTACTTGATTTTTTTAGAAGTATTTGAATAGTCTTTGCAACTCACTTTTTCTTCCTCCATGTTATGTTTTTGAGATTATCACTGTTGCCATAGTAGTTTATAGTTTATATCTTGTAATGTGTTCACTATTACTTCACATAAAATATCCATTTAGTTATGCCTGCATTCTCCTGTTCAAGGACCTTGAATTGTTTCTTATTTTTGATATTATAAACAGTAGTGCAATGGACTTGTCTCTATATATATTTTCCTTGTGCAATGGACTTTTCTTCCTGAGAATTACTCTTAATAATATAACCTACAAATGGAATATCCTGGCTGTGGGAAATAATCATCTTCAACTTTACTCAATATTGCCAATTTTTTTCTCCAAAATGCCAGTCATAATTCAGGTCCACACTGGCAAGAGTATGAAAGTTCCCGTTGCTCTAAATCCTTGCCAACACATTTTCGGGCTTTGTTATTGTAAAGTTATGCACAAGTTTGCCCTGGGGCAGGAAGAATGAAGTGATTATCGCTATAGGTCTGCATGTTTTCAAGGAGACTTTTAATAAAGCCAGAAATAATGAGCACCTGCACTGTGGCAGTAACCACGAGAATGGAGAGAACTTGAAGCAGTAATAAGGAATAATCCACAGTTCTTATTAAAAGCACGCTAAGAGAGAGAAGGTAGTCAGTCACTTTTAAAGAGTACAACAGAAGGTGGACACCAAATTTCGTGACTAGGAAGCTTAAGTGGGCAACGGAATCACCAATTAGGATGGCGGATGGCGGGAAGGAGCCAGGGGGGGTCCTGTGCTATGCGTGGAAGTTGTTTGTTGAGTGAGTATATACTTTGCGTGAAAACTTGAGAACAAATACATGCAAGTGCTTTGGGTCCCATAAGCTCCTTTTCATCCCACGTAAATAGAGCCTGGGTGTTCTAGGCATACCTAAACTCCTAAAATTAATCTGTTTGAAACTTAGTTCTTTCCTTAATTTGGCCAGAGAGTATATTTGAGAGGAGAAATGGAGAGGAGACCAGGTTATGATCATTGAGATATTATGCAACCTGCAGACAGCACTCAAAACTCGAAACCTACACGACATGGGGAGTTTTCCTCCCAAGGGACATGATTCATTTGGAAAAATAACTATAACAGTGATCTTGCTATACTAATTACGTGAGTTCTCACTATAATTGCCATAAAATTATAAGTTACAGTAATTTTCAGTCCTCCACCACGGAAAATGAAGTTACTTTGAGTTATAATGGCAAATTAGATGGTATCTTACAAAAACATGAAATAGCATAAGCAATTTGGGTCACTGTAATACGTGCTATGTCCTGAAATGCATTCTTTTCGTTAGATTAAATAAAAAACATACATTCATGCTTGTATTCAGCCTTACTCCACCCCCCAAGTATAAATAGATGACAAGACTCAGAGGATTATAGAAGTGAGAAGTGATATCAAATTAAGAGTTATATATTTTCATAAAGAACACATCCTATGCAAGGGGAATATTGAGCAATGGAAGTGAGTTTGTTCAGCTTGCTGGTATCTGTACCACTTTGACCAAGAGAAATTCTTGATGGGTAAAAGCTGGAGGAGAGGGATACACACAACTTAATATCTGGGCTGCCATCAACGGCAGGCAGTTGCTTTTGAGATCTGGTTCTACCAAACATTAGCACCAGCGTGCATCAGAAGAAGATGGTTCAAGGAGAGGTTTGTGGCATAATAGAGAATAGTAGTTTTGCTCAGAGAAACTGGGTTTTGATTCATGGTGTTATTATTTTCTCTTGAGTTTTAAGTTCTTTATTGATAACATGGGAATGACATTCCCGTTTCACAGAGCTATCAGGAAAACTAAGTTGCAACATACAAAATGACAAGCAGTGAGCCTATTGCACAAATGATTTTTGATAAAAATGATCACATCATGTGGTTCCCCAAAATATCTGTCAAAAAGGCTCTGGATTGCATAGAATTTTTTTCCTTAACAGAAACTCAGGCAATATCTGAATAATCACCACCCACACACACACACAATTTCTCTACGTGTTGATAGAGCATTACTTTTTACACAACATTTTCTCATCAATCACTCTTACTAGTGTTGTGAGGAACAAAGGAGATTAATGAATGAAAAAATATTTTGTATGTTGTCCCACAAGTGGGCTGCTATCAGACATTATGTCTACTCCTCCTTCCGTGCATTAATCCTGGTGTTAAATAATTCTATTCTTAGAGGAATCAAGGTTCAGATTTTATTGGCATGTCCAAGGTGACACAACTCTTAAGACAAACTATAGTTTGAATCCTGGGCTTCTAAGGTTTTGTTGTACACCACACTTCTCACCTATCATTCTGTTATAGCCCAAAATAATTTTATTTCTCTGCACAAAATAAGATTTTGGGAACTTGGGGATGATTTGTGATCTGATCAAATGCAATGGAACACTGACAGGGCTGACAAAACCAGAAGCCCAGGAAAATGGGTGTTCTCCTTTTTAAAATAATGCTATTTCCAGAGAGCGCTTGAACCTGTATTTCCTCGGCTCCTGCATTCTGTCATACTTGGGAGACCAGCTCTCACTAGTGGAAAGTAAGAATCAAATTGACAAGTTTCTTTTCTGAGTCAAAGTTTTTAAGAAAGGCTTTCTCCTCTTCTCTCTTGTCTTCCTTCTCTTCTTCCAGACACAGGATGTGAAGGTGATGAGGATTTAGGGATGGCAGAGCCCGAAAATGGAAAGAACCCGGGCACTGTGCCACCATAGTGGTGAAAGCTCCCTGTAGCCAGGGTCTCCAGGACACTGTGTCGTACTCTGACTTGAACAAGAAACATCTCTATTATCTCACAAATCTGCTTTTGAGTTTATTTTTTATATTAGCTACTGTTTCCCTAATACAACTGAATTCCATTTGGAAAAAGGACCTTAAACCTATTAATATATAAAATGTGAGACAATGCCTCATTGCTTATGAGATATGGGTATCTGGTACTTGAACACTTGGGATTGGACGAGAAACATACATTGCACAGGATTATTTTACTCCTAGTAAAACGACATCTGCAGCCCAGTAACATTATTTCAGTATAGCGTATTTTACCTCTAAGCCAACATGAGAGATTTAGTCACCGGTCCATAACAGAACTCAAACTGTGTTACATTGTGCTGATGAAAGGCAGTGTTGTATGGTGCAGAGAGCCCTGTAAGAGGAACAAAAAGACTCAGGTTGAATGCTTGGCTTTGACACTTTCCAACCATGAAGTCTTAAAGTGTTATTCAATTTCAACCTCACTTCCTTCGTTTTTTAAATACTAGGCAAGGACATATGTCTTTATCGTCTAACAGAAATGAAATATATAGAAATTAGTACACGTGCCTTATTCCACATAGTGTTAAAGTATTAACACAGTTTTTAAGTCTTATTACTAGTAGAACATTCTGATTTATAATCGTGTGACCATTATGTAAATAGACTTAAAATATATGCACGTATTTATAGATGTTATAAAAACTACAGAACCTGTGAACTCTTATTATAATGATTTTATGAAACATGTCATATCAATACATTGTACTAATAGTCCTGATATATCAGTTCTACATTAGTTGCTCAGTATAAGAATATATTAGGCTTACAAAAAATAAACTTTGAATCAACCGTAAGTCAGGACAATAAATGGAATAGAATATAAGATTTGGAGTTATTTTCTCCATAACATGTCCTTCAGTTCTAACATTCTGCATCATTAGCAGGATACCTCAAATCCATGCAGCTTCGTGATCACTCAAAATAAACTGGACGTAGCCCTGTTTCTGTGCCTGCAGGAGTGAAGCTATTGACTTTTTAAAAGAACACTTGTATATGGAGCAGATCAAAGATAAAACACAGGATGAGGTTTCCAAGATAAACAAGATCTGATTGGCCCCTGTTCTGTCATCTGTAAAATTTAGGCTACAATAATTGCTCTACAGAGTATACATTAAGTTAGATTGTAAAAGTAAAAAAAAAATTAAGGAAAACAAGCTAAAACTGTGTTACTTATATTATTGTTGATAACATAGTATGTAATTTTGTTACAGTTATAGAATGATATATAAGTAAAATTACATCTATATACTATATGTGAAAATATTTGTGATTTTAGTAGCTAAGCTAAAGTGTTTTTATTTACAATAACAGGAAGAAAACTATTTTCTTCCCCAAAAGTAACCATGCTTCTGCAGGTAGCATTGTAAACTCCCAATGCACATTGAAAAAATTTTCAACTGCATGCTAAATCTTGCACTTTGCAACAAAGAGTCTCCCTGTGTGGCAAAGCCCTCTCTGTGGAAACGATTTTCTCGAAGACATATCTCAGAAAATGCTGTAATTTTCTCCCAAGTTTGCCATTCCCCATCCCCTCCGCGTACGCTTTTCTTTGATGGAAAAGTTCCCCTCTGTGGCACAGCCCTGGAGATTTAGAAGTTCAACTCCTGAACAATTGTTTCTCAAAAATATTCCAACTGCATTTTAAGATGATGGAACGTCCGCATCTCTCTTCCATCGCCAGATCCCAGACAGTGAGACAGCCAAGGGCCTGCCAGGGCTCGGCCGCTTTCATCATCAGAGGGGCGGCAGTTGGCAGCCAGCTCGGGGCTGGCACAGTGGAGACGGGGCTCTGCCGGGCGGGATAGCAAGTGATGTGCTTAATGAGCACACGCTCCCTTTAAAGTGCCTTCTTTTGGACAGATCAAACCTGTTTGCATTCTAATTGCTCTCCTCAGTGGCTTAGACTTTCTCCTGTTACCTTTCTTCTAATAGAATATCAAAAACTGCCCCATCCCTCAGGTGAGATTCTCAGCTGTATTGAGATATATTTACTTTGTGGAAGTAGCCTGTTGGGTAGAAAGAAAACCGATAAGGGAATGAGAAGACCTATGCTCTCACCTTGATTCAGCCACATGGAAAAGGCAGGACACCGTACAAGTTACTCCACATCTGTACCTGTATTCTCCTAGCAGGAAAAATGACGATTTTGAACTAAGTGTATCTGAAATCCTCCCTCGCTCTAAAATCAAAGTAACTTCTTTTTTTTTTTTTTCTGCAAAGCCATTAGAAAATTAGAATCTCTGCATTCTCTACCCTAACTATAAAATTTTCTCTACTATATAAATGTTTAAATTATATCCTGTTAAACTTCTGTGTGATTAAATAGCTATAAGAACAAATCTAAAATGTACTGAGTTTCTGTGAGTTCAAAACCTCCCAGGAATCAAACTACTATATTTTAGTCTTCCAGTATCTGACTTCAAGATAAGTCAAATAAGTAAATTTAACGCCACTGGCAGTAACAACAAAAAAACAGTTACTGAAAAATATGTACATCAAAGGAAAGACTGTGGCAGATCAGTTCATCTGAAAGTGTACACAGTTCAGTATTGTGCTGAAAGAAGTACACAATGGTGCATCTGATGCTAAGGGAACAGTAAAGTTAGCACAGTAAAAAACGGTGTTAAAATCACAGCATTCAGCTTTCGTTTTCCCTGGGATTGGCATTACATATTATATTGCCCTTCAGTAGATCTTCTCCTCCTTCCTCCCTTACTTTCAGCGCTTGAGCTCAGCTCAGAAATGAACTGCATGCGTCCACATCCTTGTCTCAGGCTCCGCTTTGGGAATGTGGGCAAATGAAGACCTCTTTTGTCTTATCTGCCTTCACTGATCTCATGTCATGTTTACTGCTGTGCTTTCTCCTTCTTAATATTTTTAATATGGTATACACATGATTTTAAAAATTATCTAAATCTTTCCCCAAATTGTAAATTGGATTTAAACTCAGAAGACCTTGATGTTACAAAACATTGCTATTTATTATCTGTATTTCCACAAAAAACTTATTTGATTACATGTTTCTACAACTTTGAAATGTATATAATTACTTACATTCTTCCTAGTTTGCAGATATTTTATATGAATTATGTTTTGAAATAATATCATATATATAAGATGACAATATACAAATACAGAGAAAAATTGTATTATTAGTCATTGACAATAACTCATTTTCTATGTGTTACCTATAAGTGCGCAGCTAATACCTTTAGGGTATAACTAGATTTATTAACACATCCTCATTTGTTTCACTGAAACGTAAGTCTCCTGGAATATGGGTAAGATCCCTTCTAATTTGAGAAATATTCCCCATCTCCTACTTAATATTTTCATGTGATCTGAGGCTACTACTCTCTGGGGACTCACTGTATGATACATCCATGGATGCAGGAAATATGCATATTTTCACTTTTTTTTCTCAATGCAGACTTGAAGCACTTTGTCCACCAGTATACAGTGTTGAGTTGTTTGCAGTTATTAATTCTGAGCTACAGACTGAGATTTCATTCCCTATACAGAAGTCATATTGCTATCTGACAGGCCAACCTTTGATATATATGAAAAGATATATAAGGTATTAGGCAGGTGATATTTCTTTTTACCTCACTTGAATTTCTTCCTCAAATCCCTTCCCTTAACCCTACCTTGCTGTGCTGACCTGGACAGCAACATCTCCATATTACCCTCCTCCTACAAAGCCTGGGACAGATTAAAGGTGAATATTAGTTGACCTTTTCTTTTTCCCAAAGAACCCTACCATTTTGCTGTTTGTTCTTCCTGAATGATGGACTTCCTGAGCCAAAGAAATGGCCAAGGACAGTCTTTCTATTCTAGTCTCAGAAGACAAAACACAATAATGTCTCCCTCTCCATCTTTTATCTTTAACTTATTCTGTTTTGATTTTCATTCCTGCAAAATGCTGGGTTAATATTATTCTCTAGTACAGCCTAAAGGGCTTGGTGTCATCCCTGATGCCTGTGTAAGAAGGTGTCCGGAAAAGGTGAAACATGCGCAGTTCATTTGCTATGATATATTTTTACAAATGTTTGGAGCTTGGTAAAGCCAGGTGAAGCATGGAAACCTCTTATTATGTAACCGGGGTTTTTCGTGTTGGGAAATGTGTGTAGAAATAGTAAGATTAAAAAGTACTTTTGTTCTGCAGTGTTGGGGAGAGGGAAGGATGTTTTTGCATAACATTCATTCATCCTTTGCTAATAAAACTATAGCCACCTAGTCATCCAAAAGAATTAATCTGCTAGAGCCTATTCCTCTTCCTTTACCATAATTGAGCAGGCACTTAGAGTTTTATGAAAAGCCAAAAGTGCAGCAATTATGTGAAAGGTTTGAGAGTAAGAAAGTGGCGTGGCTAGAGTGTTGGTGAGATGCAGCTACTCCAATAAATGCAGATGATATATATAATAGATTCTGCTACTACTGAGAAGACTGTGGGCTTATGCTTATCTTCTCTTTGACCACAAATAGGGAAGAACATTTTATTGTTAATCTGGTCATTAGAAAATATTTTTTTTAAAAAAGATACCTTTTTGTGGTTTAATTTTCTTGTTATTAAAACTGTAGGTATAGTCATGAGAACTCTCCTTGTTTCTGTATTCCCGTCATCAAAAATAGTTAAGGATGCAACAGACAGAGGGTTGATGTATAGCTTCCTTCTACTTTCCAGACATAAAGAAACCTTTCTATTTAAACTGTCGTTTAAAACCATCTGTTGTTCATGGCCAAGTTGCAGAAGAAATTATCTACACATCTTAGTGTTTGACCAATTTCCTCTCCTCCAGAGATTGCATTCACATTTTTTTGTGAGTTAAATAAAATTAAAAATTTCAGTCATCCGTTATGTTAAGAAGAGCATACTTTTAAAGGTTAATGAAAAAGACACTCCTTACAGCAGGAATGCTAATCACAACCGTGGGGAGGAGGACCATTTGAAGCAAGAGTTTCCACGTCCCACCATTTTCTGACTATTTATGTATAACACGGCTGATGGTTTCGGTAGACACTCTCCACAACGCAGCCAGAAAAATCAAGGATTCAGAGGCTGCTGCTCTCGCTGAGCTGGTGAAGTGAGAGAAGATGGATTCTTATATCATCTCAGCAAAGAATTGCTTATTTTATCCAGATTTATGGTGTCTGCAGAACAAGAATGCTGTCACTCATAATGACTCCGGCCATTATTTATTTATCAGTCCAGGTAAGTTATAATTCACAACACACTGGACAGCTGCTGTTTTTGCCTGCTCATCCGTCATTCCCTCTTTTTCTGTTAACACTACCAATTTTTCTCTGAAAACCACCTTTTCCCACTTTCGGGCGATGGCGTTTGCATGGGTTTGATCTCGTCCCTCCAGTCCTCGGGGGAATGAATGACTCAGAAGTTGGACACAGAGGTTAACCGACCACACAGAGGTTACATGGGCATCTTGAACCAAGGAGAAATATCTATAAACTCACTTGAAATATTAAGAAAGATGATCCTTTCTGCTCCAGTTGCTAGCCGATACAGTGTATGCACAGAGCTGCTCAGGGCAGCATAGAAAGAACCTGCCACCAATAAGTCCACCCCGAGAAAAGAAGACAAAGACAGAGAGGAAGAAAGGCGTTGATCTTCAGAATACACATTTCCCTTTTTCTTTTCCTTTCTTAAGTCAGTGCAAATGGGGTGTTTGTGTCTTGCAACTGAAAGCATCCTGAAGAGTATACAAGTCTTTTTATTGATGATAAAACAGGAAAGAATGATAGAGACAAGATGTAGTTTAAGTAGAAAATACATTAGTTAGAGGTTATTAAGTGAATCACAGAGTTGTTGGGACGGCCAAAGGAATGTACTCGAAGATAAGCTTGCAGAGAAGATTCTCAAGGACAGAACGCCAAACTGGCTTTGTGCTATGTCCCGTCCATGTGGCCGGATGTGCAGAGTATTGTCAATCTAGAACCGTAGTGCATCATTCGCCTGCCTTTGAAAGGTTCGGTACATCCACGGCTGCAGCCCCTACCAGCAGAGTGGATTCTCCACACTGAGCCTTTTTCCTATGGTTGCTCATGTCTGTGTCGAGGTCTGGAGGTTATCTATGAAGCTAATTTATAAGCTTGTATCCTAACCACAAGCAAATGGAGAACTGTGTGTTTTTAGAGTCTACCATGAAAAGGCACTACTCAGAATGCAGGGTCTATCTAAATTTAGGAGAAATGTTCCAAAAATGTCAGATGGCCTTTTCAGTGGTTGTTCTGGTTTATTTTTGTGTAACAAATGGTGCTGAAACGTCATGACGTAAGACAACAATTTATCATCTCTCTCTTAGTTCTGTGAGTAGACTGGATTGAACCAGGCAGTGCTTGCTTACGGTCACTGATGTATTTGCAGTCAGGACTGGAGCGGTGTCACCTGGAGGCTGGATGAGGCTGGGTGTCCTAGCTGTTTCCCTGCATGAATGCCGCCAATACTGGCTGTCAGCTGAGAGTCACTGGGAACTTCTGACCCAGGTGCTTACAAACGTGTTTCCATGATGTATGGGCTTCTCATGGCACCATGGGTAAATTTAACAGAAAACAGGGGATGAGTGTGTGTGAGGCAGGACTATGAAGAAGCCTCCCATTCTCTAAAGGACTCCTCTTGAATTTGGACAGCGTCACTTCCACCATATTCCATTGATCACAGGTCTTCCCAGATTCAAAAGGCAGAGCGGTAATGTCACATTGCCAAGGAGCATGCAGATGAGAGTTGTGGCTGTGGCCATCTTTGGAATACACAACCTGCCAGATTGCCGTTTGAAAGTGGAGAGATGGAGCGTTTTTGCAGCTAAGTCAATAAACAAACACCCATAACATGCTCATACACACGTACACACAAAGACACACTAAATCTTGGTATCCAATCAAAAGTGACTTCAAATACTGAGATAATTATCTTTACTGCGTATTTACCTACCCACACTAAGCCAGAAGCCAGAATTTGTGATCACTCACTGTGATAGAAATAGGAAAGAGAAAAGCATTTGGCAAAATTTACCACCCTTTCATATAAAACCTCTCAATGGAATAGCTATAGAGGGACTGTCTTTTAACATGATAAAAGCTACCCATGGCAAACCCACAGCTAACATCATACTCAACAGCGGCAAGTTGGAAACTTTTCTCAAATTCAGGGGCAAGGCAAGGATGCCCACTTTCACTACTTCTTTTCCACATAGTTCTTAAGTCCAGTGCAATTAGGCAAGAGAAAGAAATAGCAAGCATTTCAATAGGAAAGGAAAAAGTGAAATTATGTGTTTGCTGACAACATGGTATTATGCAGAAAAAACCCTAAAGATTTTATCAAAAAATTGTTAGAATTGATGAATGAATTTGGTAATGTTGCAGTATACAAAATTGACATGCAAAAATAAGCAGCATTTCTATGATTAATAAAAAGCTATCAGTAAATGAAATTAAGAAAACAATCCCATTTACAATAGCAACAAAAAACTAAATACTTCGGTATAAATTTCAGAAGTAAAAGACTCGATACTGAAAATGATAAAACGCTGATAAAAAATTAAGAAAACACAAATAAATGGAAAGATATCCTGTGTTTGTGGCTTAGAAGAATTAACAGTTTTAAAATGTTTATACTACCCAAAGCCATATGCATATTCAGTGCAACCCCTATCACAATTCCAGTGCCATTTTTCACAGAAATGAGAAAAAACAATACTTAAATTAGTATGGAACCACAAAAGACAACAAATAGCTTAAACAATCTGGACCCAAAAGAGCAAACCTGGAGGCATCAGAATACCAGACTTCAAAATATATTACAAAGTGATTATTTAAAAAACAGCAAGGAAATGGCATAAAAACAGACATACTGACTGATAGAACAGGACAGAATGTGCAGAAATAAGCCCGTGTATTTATAGTCAATTGATTTTTGACAAAGGTGTCAAGAACACACAGTGGAGAAAGGACAGTGTCTCCAGCAAATGGTGCAAGAAAAACGGGACATCCACATGCAGAAGAATAAACTGAGATCCTTACCTTATACCATACACAAAAATTAACTCAAAATGGATTAAAAACATGTATGTAAGATCTAAAACTGTGAAATTGCTGGGAGAAAACTTAGAGGAAAACTTCATGGCATTGGTCTGGCAAGGATTTTTGGATATAATCCTACATGCTTAGATAGATAAAACAAAAATAGACAAATTGGTTTGAATCAGACTAAAAAGCTTTTGCACAACAAACAAAACATTCTAAAAAGTGAAGAGAAACCCCACAGAATAAGAAAAAAATATTTGCAAATCATACATCTGATAAAGAGTTAGTATCTTAAATATATTAGAAACTCATCACAATAGAAAGAGAATAAATAACTAAAAAAAAAAGGAAGAAAAAAATGAGCAAAGGACCCGAACAGACAGATACTGCTCAAAAGAAGACATACAAATGGCCAAAAAAGTTCATAAAAAATGTTCAGTATTGCTCATCATTAGAAAAATGCAAATTAAAACTTTAGTGAGATATCACCTCACACCTGTTAGAATGGCTTTTATCAAAATGTAGAAAGATAACAGTTGGTGGCAAGAATGCATAGGAGAGGGAACTCTTGCACATTGTTGGTGGGCATGTAAATTGCTACAGACATTATGGAGAACAGCATGGAGGTTCCTCACAGAATTAAAAAAAGAATTACCATATGATCCAGCAACCCCACTGCTGGGAATATACCCAAAGGAGTGGAAACCAGTATGTCAGAGGGATATCTGCACTCCCTTGTTCATTGCAGTACTATTCGCACTGGCCAAGCTGTGGAATCAACCTAAGTGTCTATCAACAGATGAATAAAGAAAATGTTGTGTATAAGCAAAACGGAACACTATTAAGCCTAAAAAAGAGCAAAATTCTGTCATTTGGGACAACATGGATGTATCTAGAGCACATTGTGCCTAGTCAAATAAGCCAGGCACAGAAAGAGAAGTGCTGTGTAATCTTACTTGTATGTGGAAGCTAATTTTTTAAAAGTTGAAATTATAGAAATGGAATGTCGAATGATGATTGCCATAGACTAGGTGGGGGATGGGGGACTGGGGAACTGCTGGTCAAGGAGTGCAAAGTTTCACCTAGACAGAAGGAATCAGTTTTGGAATCTATTGCAGAGCAGGGTGATTATAGTCAACATTAATATATTGTTTTAAAATAACTAAGGGTAAATTTCACATGTGTTGTCACAAAAATGTTAAGGAAGGTTATGAATATCTTCATTACCTTGATTTAATTATTCCACATTATATACATATAACAAAACATATTGTACTCTGTAAATGTAATGCAATTATGATTTGTCAATTAAAATAATTTTAATGAAAATTTTTACAAAAGCAAATAGGAAAAAGATTGGGGTGGAAGGGTAGGTGTTGGAACTTCCTTCTCAATCAGAGGTGAAGACTCAGGTTCATCAGCACAGGTTTCCATAGTGATGCTGTCTAATGATTTGTGTACTCGACTTCTTTCTTTTTAGTCCTAAGTCAATTTTCTGAAAATGGTTTCACTACAAACATGGGGGTAGATTGGACTGTCAGACTGATGCCCTGCTGTTTTGGACTCAAATCTTCCAAATTGGATTGACAAAATTTTGTTGCTGTTTTTTTTAACAGTGAATAGTATTCCATTTTGTATCTGTGACACATTTCTTTATCCATTCATCTGTTGATGGACACTTCGGTTGATTCCATATCTTGACTAATGTGAATAATGCTGCAGTGGGCAGGGGAGTACAGATAGCCTTTTAACACATTGATTTCCATTCCTTTGGATATATTCCCAGCTGTGGGATTGCTGGAACCTATGGCAGTTCTATTTTTAGTTTGGTGAAGAACCTCCAAACTGTTCTCCATAACGGCTGTACTACTTTATATTCCCATGAAAAGTGAACTAGGGTTCCGTTTTCTCTGCATCCTTGCCAACACGTATCTTATATCTTCTTGATAAAAGCCATTTGAACAGATGTGAGATGACATCTCACCTGAATTAGTAAGTTTCCATAATTAATATGTTGTATATTAGAATTCGTCTTTAAAAAACTAAAGATTCCATTCACTTTGTGACTTTGCTTTTCAAATGCAAGGTGATTTTCGCTTCAGAAAGACAACTGTGTACAGTGTCACCAACACTTCATCCCTGTTGATTTTCAGTTAGATGAAGTCTAGTGATCCTCATTATTTCACCTGCATCTAAAAAATCAGGGTGAGTGAACAGTGTCACTGGCTGTCCCTATCGAGAATTGATGTGAACACAGCTTTGCTGTGGAATTGCTGTAGGGCTGGAATAGTTCTAGACAACACTCAAGATTGCCCCACACTTGCTTATGAAAGACATCCCATGGACACCACTAAGGTGACTTCCAAGTACTCACTGAGACCCCTGAGAACTCATTCAAAATCCAAGAGTTTCTTTGGTCTTTGGAAACGGCTTCCAAATTCCAGCAGTTGCGAAGAAGTTATTTCATTTAAGTACTTGTGAAATCATTTAGTGCAATCATGAAAATGAAGGCAGATTGGTACATTGAGTTGTACCAAATGAAAACCATCTTATATCTTGAATTAAATTAAAGAATATAAATGTTGAGTCTTTCATTTTGATGTCTGTGCCTTCATAATTTGCCATCACTTATATGTGAATAAGACTCTGCTAATCTCAGACTCACGATTCAAAAATATAACAGTCAAAGTTTAGGATCCTATTAGAGAAAGGATTTGGGGAATCTCAACATTTAATGAGGACACTTTTTACTTAATTCCTCTACTTTTAAAATGAAAGTATTTTTACTACCACTCATGAGTCCTGGTATCTTGAAGTCTGGGAATCCTAAGATTCGACTTGCCCAGAAAATAATGCTCTGCTCGTCTGCTGACATCGAGGACAGAGATTGGCATGATGAGCTGAGGGGAGGGAGAGCTGCCTAACTGCTGCTCAAACTTTCACTCAATCTTTGTTCATAGCCCTGCCTCCTATTCCAACTTCCAGAGAATTGGTAGTTCTTCAGAAAAACACGGTTGCTACCCAGCCTTTCCCAATGCCAGCTCTGACTCTGCTTTCTGGAATCTACTGAAACAATTATTACTCTTCCATCTCTTTTCTCTATTTGATTCTTTTTTTTTTTTTTTTTGCTATCGTCTCCTCTCCACTTATATGTCTTTGTTGAGTTTTGCCTTTTGAAAAATTCACTTAATGTATTTTAAGGAGATTTATGGAATAACAAATGTAAATGCATACAATCAATTCTCCGTTTTAACCCTCGTGTGGAGTTTTATCCTTTCTCCTGCTCTGGACATAATTCAAGGTATCCAATTAAGCAGACTGAATAGCTGCTTAGATAAGATATTTATTTGATATATATCAAATCAACGAATCATACTGAAATAATTAATTGAAATTTGCTGAGTGAATGCATCTAAACCATTCAACTAATTTGTCCAATCATTTCAAATTATAGACTTATTTAAAAAATAAACTCTTCAAGGTATAAATACACATCACATGTACAGTAATTGTTATTAAACACTAAGTAGGGCTTGCTCCATAGACGAGAAAACAAGTTATTCCAGAAATTCTTAAACGAAGTCAGAACCATGATGCAGTGAACTGACTGAAGTGATAAAGTCTTTGAAGGAAGACTGAAGGCTGAATGCTGTTCATCTCGGGAAGGAAACTATGAGGGTTGGCTTTTTGTGAGAAAAAAGAGGCATAAAAGAATAAGAAGATGAAAGAGAATGATGTATGTGATGCTTTGTGAATGATGTGGTTAGAGATTCAGGAACTGTGTGGTTACAGCAGACGTTGTGTTGGGGGCATGAAGAGGGCAGATGACTTGACAGTTGGCAACATGAGGGATTCTTTCAACACTGCCGACCATGCAACGTTGGCTCGATCACTTTCTCCACGCCTCCAGGGCTTGGGGAGATTAGGTGCCTTTGAGTTACGCCATGAAGACTGAAGAGACGAATTGAAATGGGCTTGAACTTACACAAAACATTCCTAGGGTAGCTTCTGTCCATAAACTACCAGTTCCTTCATCAAAGGAATCACTAGTACCCACTGGATCTTGCGTGTTGAGAATCAGTCATTCCTCATCCAAAGTGTATGGTCCCATAGTCTTCGTCAATTTTCCTTCGGCAGAGAGTGTGGTATGGCCTCAGGAGGGGCTGAGATCACTACACCCCACTTCCTAACCATAATACAAGTCACTAACTTTGACACATTTGCCTTCAGGAAACCTGCCCTGCCCACAAGCTATTTTTAATCATTTATGAGCTTTCACAGTACAACATTCTAAATATATCTCAGCTCCACCCTTTGTTCTTTATCTCCACGTTTAGTGCCCAAGCTCAGGGCCTCGTGCTTGTTTCTAGTTCTATTGGCACAGCACCTACAGAAACAGGTGGACCTGCTGCATCCAGTCACGCTTTCTGTGTAGCCAACCACTGGAACCATCTGCCGAAAATATGCACCTGCCCATGTCACTATCAAAGTTAAATGAAAATAAAACAAAACAGTTTTGTATAAAAGTTAAAAGCCTTGTGCTCAGTGATCCGGCCACTGCTCCTGTCTCCATTCATAAGTGACTTTCTGCATAGATTTTCTACATCGATTGTGAGGGACCCTACTATAGGACTTTGCTGAAGTTGCCCCCTGTTACTGGAATGCTAACCCACCTGTTTTTGGTCTACACAACACCCACTCACCCTTTTTGTAAGGACTTAGTTCTGGCATCGCTTTCAGAAATTCCTCCCTTGCCCTCCATTCCTCAGCCTGAATTGTGTTCTCTGGCTGTCTGTGTTCCCATGAAAACCTGGGCACCTCTCTAATGATGCCCTTAGAATAATTTATCACCTTCTGCTGTGTCGATCTGTGTGACCTGGTTTGAGGTCTTCTGCAGGCAGTGATTGTGTCCTACTTTCACTTTTGTATCCATAACCCCTAGCATAAGTAATCAATAAATAATTGTTGAATAAATAAACAATCGTGTCCTCTACCTGTCATTTGGAAGAAATGTCACATTCTCAGTAAGATATTTGGTATCCATTTTAAATGTTCCAGTAAACAATTTAAGGTACTTTGAGTGTATTTCCATCAATTTGCTAAATTTCGGAGTTTTATACCCACATGTAACATGCAAAAATAAATTAAGAAAAAAAGAGGTGCCCACGGTAGCCAGTGCCAAAATGCTATTGGTGCTTCTTCCTTTGTTGCAGCAATGTACGATGAAGTCTTTGTAGAAAGAGCTAACTTATTTCCCATGGAAGTTGTGGCACAGATTATATATACACTCTGAATTGGTTAATCTTTCTTCGACACTACTAAAATTATTTTTGCCAATAACAATATAATTCAGACACACTATTCCAGAAGGAATTTTTTTTAAAAATTCAAAAGTGATTATCATTTGGCAAAGTCAGTGGTTTAAAGTTTGCTGGGTTCTCAGAAGTCATTTTCTCCATCTCTGAGATAAATGGAACATATTCAGGAAAAAAATATATTTGTGAAGGGCTTAGCAAGGTCAATTTTGCAGAATGTCAAACTTAAATGCATAAGTATAAACAATATGACTGGAGTATGTATATGATAACCCTTTCCATTTATAGATGGGCATCACTATTCAATTTGTAGAATAAACCACACACAAACAGCCACTAGCAAGATTATAAATGCAACAGACAAATCAAAACCAATTAGTAAAATAAAAAGCCTCTGCAAATCACTACTTAAAAATAATGTATGTAAGTTTAAGAGAGACATATTTATTAAAATTCTTGTTACATTCTACTCATTAATTTTTCTTCCACAATACATCTTCTTAAACAGCTACGAGAAAAGGAAGGATTTGGGGGAGGCCTGTTCTCTCTGGCAACAGGTGATGTGTTTTCTGTTCATCCCCAAATCTCAAAGGAAACCAAACAAACAGGGGAGAGGATGTTTGGCAAGAGATGAGCAATAACCCAACTTTAATTTTGCCCCCCTGTTTCTGAGTGCTCAGCTGGGGCACACGGCTCATTACATATTCATGAAAACGCTTCCCAATTGTGTGAGCCTCTCAGCGCAATGGATTTAGACAACACAATAGCTTGAGAGTGGTAGGGCAACAGTTCAAATTTGAAAAGTACCAGGACACGAAAAATTGAAACACTATTTTTGTGATAATGGAATTTCATTCAGTTTTAGCCATCAAAAGTAAAGAATAAGAGAGCTGCTTCCAATTGCAATTCCAGAAAATGATTGCAATGACATGAATCAGAAATACATACCTCTTACATTTAGAAATCATCTGAGTCAACAACATTATGCATATGACTTATATGTATCCCTTTATATTAAGTAGCAGAAAACTCTTCATAGCTAAAGATTTAAGCCTGTTAACTCACATGATTGTGAAGAAAATCCACAACTTTTCAACGTCTCATATCTCTGAGGTGGAGAACTGTCTGTAGGGACAATTTAATATATGCTGCTCCAAACGTTTATGCAAATGAGCACCTTTTCTAGAGTCAGTGTTAAGAAAAGGCTTCCTAAGTAAAATTGTTGTGTTGACTCGTAAAACTTAACTCAGCCAAAGGGTAATGTGCATTGGCCTTTTTTGTAAGGTTCAGACCGGTTGAGCCTGGTGATTTTATTTCCAAAGGTAACCATCGAGGTCTCGTTCTCAATGAGAGCCAGCCTTTCCCTGTCATTTCAATGCAGCTCAGAGTCCCTCTGCCACATTAAACAATAGTTTCCAGAGAATCTGCCTTTAGGAGTGACAGGTTAAACAGGTACCGAGCGGCTATTTTTCTCTACTAAGGTAATTAAGATTCATGACACATTTTATCACTGATCTACACATACTTAAGTAAAAATCAGACATAATAACACAGAATTTCTGTAAGGAAAATCCAAGAATAACTGCTTCTGAGATTTTTTTTTTTTTCTGTTATCAAGTCTCTCCTTCCCCTGTAACCCCAACTGTCTACCTCAAATAGTTAATGAAATACATGAAATAATTACTAGGATAATGACAGACAAGCTCCATTCACTACTAAATAGAAAGTTTGGGCAGCTTCTCGATTTTAGGAGAGTTATTCAGACATAAAGTTTATACTTTGATAAAATCTATGAAAAAAGGAAAAAATATTGTTTCTGTTTTAGAATTCAGGGTTTTGTAAAATTCCTTGGGAAATGTGGAATGGTATTTAGATATAACATAAAGAATAGTCATTAATGGGAAATGAAAAGGTCATTTTAGCTCATGACTCCTCATTCTTAGAATTTTATCTTTGAAATAAAACTACATTTTACTCAGCCTTTCATCATTGTTCTTATAATAAGCTAGAGGCTTCCACAAATGGTTAAAAATAACAAAAGTAATCCTAGGAGATCTTTTCTGAAACTGCATTTAATTTTGTTTGGTATTTTTCTGTGGTATATTTTCTGAGTATGGTGTTAATTAAAAACATGGGAGTCTTGGTGCAAATTAAGAAATAATTCACAACAATAGACTTCGGGAAGCACTTAATGATCAAATATATGTATTCATCGTGAACAAGTAATTGTTCATTGTGGCAGTTTCGTAAAGAGGGTGAAAAAAATGAATTGCCTAGATAGATCTATATTAGTAATATATATGAAATATGTGAAAAGACTGACATTTATTGATTCTATTATGAAACTTTTATACAAAATTCAGTGTAACCAGGAAATATCACACATAAAGGAAAATCAACCATTATTTATGGAAATATTTGTGCATATGAAGCAAGATGATGGAAACAGAAAGTTATACACAAACCTATAAGAGCTTGGGAAATAAAGATAGTTAGAGATGGTCTAATAACTCTGGCAACGATTAGCATATCACATAGATTGTAGGTCTCTTTGGATCATGTCTATATAAGACTCTGAAATCATGGAATTTTATAATTCAGGGTTGCAATTATTCATGATTACAAGACAAAGATTAGTTTGTCTTAATATGTGGACTCTTACTTGCTTAAAATCTTTGGGGCTTTTTGGTTCTGTGTACATTTTTATTGCTTGAGTAGTTTTGGGGGATTTTTTAGTATTTTATATTTTCTGTCTGTTGTTCTCTGTCATAGCCCAGAATCCAGAAAGCCGTGGAACATGGGCTCTTGTACATATTTGCTGTTTAATGAATAGATGTCAGTAGTGAGAGAAGCAGATCAGAATTTGTGAACGGGGACTTTCTGGACAAATTTAAGCTATATGGGTAGAATTCACAAAGTGTTATCAATCTTCATTAGTTCTTGAGAAGGACAGCACCCTGCCAAGAGCAAAGAAGTCATGTTGCCTCTTTAACTTTTAAAGCGGATTTTTACACACTCTGAAAAGGGCTATCATCTTATAAAACTCGTGAGAAAGGAATGGTCCATGCCGGACTTTACACATCAAGAGAGAAGTTTGGTGAACTGGTCATAGAGTTTTTCCTGTAATCACTGCATCAGTAAGATGAAAAATATGGGGAAAAAAGACCAGCTTCCTCAGGTTTCTGAGGAAGTTTCATAGAAAGCCCTTTCTGGGTGGCAGGCTGGGTGTGGAGAAGTGTGGAAATCCTGGCAGAAGAAAGCAAGAAGGCAAAGAGGTCGGGTGGGACCTGCCTCCTGTGACTCGCTCCTGGTTGAAAAGCCTCAGTGGGTTTCAGGGGGATTAGAAACTTGGGTAAGTTTGTGGGTTCAAGGTCAGGAGCACATTGCCTGCACTCTCTGCTGGGATTCTGTGGGGAGACCACCCACCTGCAGAACAGAAATGGCCACGTGATGTTTCTGGACAGGGGACCTGAGAGACCCCAGAGCGCACGCTCAGCCCCAGCACTCCCTCTGTCTCCAGAGCAGAGAGAGCTCGCCAGCTAGAGCTCTCATGGCCCTCAAAGGAGGCACAGAAGGTGACTGAGAACTGGGAATTACCCTATCGCCAGGGAAGTGCTGTAATATAGGCCCAGGGGACACCACAGCCAAAAGCATGAGGTGGAAAACCCGGTGAGAAGGGGTAGAGACGCCTGCACCTTCCCAGGGACGGGGCTGTGGCAGTGCAGGTGGGCCTGGCCCTGCGAGGCCTCAGTGGAGCCAGCAGACTCCGGTTGCTTCAGCTGTGGACCCTTCAGCAGGGAGTCAGTGAGGATGGAGGGAAATGTTTAAAGACCCTGAGACACTTCAGTGGGCTCCAGGCAGGACCTCAAGACAGAACAGGGACAGGTTCCCAGGGCAAGGCCAGGATGTGCAGCTGAACTCCCTATTCTGCCTCATAAAAGTGAGGTCATAAAAGCTTAGGAAGAGGAAGACGGGGAGGACAGCCAGAATCATCAGTTACGGAATCTGAATTTTGAGTTTAGCTAAATACTTTTCCTATTGTAAACTGTAATTGGCTGAATTACCTTAAAACAGCAAAAATGTTTTCCTTTTTTTTGATTTCTGAATATTTTCAATTTTGAGGGATATGCTAGTAGAGTGTTTTCTATAGAAAATACCTATTAGATTTCTTTTAATTGGCTTTTTTCCCCCACAAGAGTTTATGCTCCTGTGGATTTGCCTGCCACCCAAATATTAGTAAAATTTACAGATCACACCATCCATTTTACTGAGGAGGAATAGGGAGATGTAGAGTTCTCAGAAAGCAGTGCAGAGTAAACTTAGAAAAGAGGATGACAATGAGGTCTGGCAATTATAAAAAATGGAGTGAAAACCTCCCTGGAAATCAAATCACCTGGGACCAGGATTTGACTGTTTGGAACACGCTGATCTGTATTGTCGGCAAGACTGTCTAAAAATGACCACTGAGACCTCTAAAAGCCAAAGATGTCTCAGAGCCAGAACTGCATTTTGATACTTCGACAAGGATTCTCCAACAATCAATACAAATCATGTATTTAGAAATTAGAGGAATGGAATGCGTCTCCACAAAGGAGACTCCAGAAATTGAAAATCTCAAGGATTTATACTGTAAAAGGCTTTGGGAATAAAGGCTATGCAAACGGATGTGCAAAAACCAGTTGCCATTTTACTAATTAGAACATGTTTGGAGGAGGGAAGGCACAGAAGCACTCACAGGTCGGCCCTTTTCCACATGCAAAGCAAACTCCTCCCTCACACAAAGGTGCTCACATCAGTCATAATGGACAGTCTCGATGCACAGTAGGACAGCAACCCCCTGGGTCTAGCAACTGTAATACAATCCGCAATGGAGAAGTGAGCATTTTCATGTCACCCATGAAACCATGAAATAAATCTTGAGAACTATATTCCATAAATGCTTCACCCATAGAGAAAAAAAAAAGCATATTTAAAGATCAGGATTAGGTCAGGAACTGTGATCCCATGGAGGGAAAAAAGCTTATATATATGAAAGTGGGATAAAAGGTTCCGTTTGAGCTTACACCCTCAAGTTCAAAGAACTCACACCAGAGACAAATTCTGCAAAAGATGATGATTGTGGCAAGAACTGCATTTAGTGTTTATGTCTTTGTGAACAACTTTATGCTGGGTCACCAGAGACTCTGTGAGAAGAGAAACCTTATAAATTTTTTATTGGAAAAGAAAGTTTTTTTTTTCATGCAAGAGCAATTTTTAAATCTCAGAGTGTTCAAAAAGGGAGAAACTTCATAAAGACAGTACATAAATATATCTTTTTTATGTCCTTATTAGTAATAATATACTATCTTAGAGAAGAATATGTTTTAGGATGGAAAAATTAGATAACAGGAAGACATAACTGCATGAATTTTAAAAACTCACTCAACGTTTGGATAGATAACCTTCTAGAAAATTTCAAACATGTAGTTGCATATTTCTTTTGATGGTATTTCATGTGTAAATGTGATTTTGTGAAAATATCAATTCCTTCTACAATAGCTTTAGGAGATTTCTTATATTAAGTGAACTTACAACAATATATTCAACATTATTTCTAATTTACAGTATTTCCCTATTAAATATAAGAATATGTTGATGAACATTGCTGTGAGCAAATGCTTCCTCCCTTATTTAAGTTTTACCCTTGCGACCCGTGGCTTACACATCACCCTCCAGGAAAGGAACTTACAGGTGCAGGGAGGAAGCATTCAGGGGAATGTGTCCACGTGTCTTACCTGGTCCCAGCTGTTAACTCAAAGCACCTGTGTATTTTTTATGTGTTAACTGGTATGTTCTACGAGGAATAAGACCTGAGGGACATGGATAAAAAGCCTGTATCTCAGTAGCAGAATTTTCCAAACATTGAAGATTCTCAACCTTGTGTTCTTCACTTTTATCTTCCTCACCGAGGAATTAGGATTTTCTCATTTACATATTAAGATCACATTTTACAAAAAGAGACACACAAACTTCAGTAGGCACCTATTAGATCAGCTTTAAACAAACATAGATATTTAAGATCATACACTAAAAAGATTGGAAGTCATGTTTATTTAATACACTTTAATAATAAAAGCAGTTGCACTTCAATCAGGCACATCCCACGAGGTGCTGTATTTCAATTTATTCAATTATCAAAATAACACTGAGTGATGCCCATTTTTTAAACGGAAAATGCTAAGGCTTAGGAAATTAAATAACTCAACCCAGGTATCACAGGTAGGAGTTGGCAAAGTCTGTTGTGAAACTATATTCTTCCTTAACCAAAAGCCAACACTATGAGCTTGCTTAATCTGGCTGGTTTGTAAACTTGCCACAGAATGTTTTAAATCTTGAGACTTGCTAAAGAAAATCACTCCAGTTAAGTTAATTTTCTCAAGTTGTCTCTTAAAAGGACTTCAAAATGTTTTTTCTTGTGTTTACCTGAAGTTAGGAATTTCTGAAACAGAAAATTGCCTTCACTGTGGTTTATCAAGTGATACTTTATCACTGTTGAAATGTTTTAAATATTAGTGAATAACAGGTACATTCAAATAAGACAAAAGCTTTATGTTTATTCATTGCTTATGCTGATTAATTACAGCTGATAAATCCTCTCCCTTTCTTCTTTCCAACTTAAGAAGTATGAATCCATGAATCCAACACCAACTAGTTTAATTTAATACTACCAGACATATCATTAAAACATTTTAATATAATCATTTAAACTAGGATTTCAATATCCTTAACAAGTCTATTATAGCTGTTCATTCTGACACTTAATGAAATGTGTCTTCTATAGTACTGTATTTTCCCCATCACTAAGGGAGTTTACTAATTTTTTTCTGCATCTCACTTCATCCCCTCCCCAATTTTGAAAATCCTAAACCTCTGCATTTTAACATGAGCTTGAGAAGGGCTGCCATGACCTAGACGGTTCACCACCTTGTGCATCTTGCTTTAGTCGGTGGCCTTGTGTCGACTGTTGCTGTCCTTTCTCAGGGGTCCACCGTGACGCCCAGCATAGATCCCCATGAGTCGTATTAGAAGCGTTCTGTGTCTTAGCGACTCATCCAATCCAGACTGATTTTGGTTTATTTGCTTGGATCCCTAATGTGGACAACACTGATATCAAAGATTTTAACACTGTCTGTTGTCTGTGCAAAATATGCCTCACTTTGGCATGGTTATGAATTATGTTCCTTCCAAAATTCATACCTTGAAGCCCTACCCACCAGTACCTCAGAATGTGACTGTATTTGCAGATAGGGTTTCTAAAGAGGTAATTAAAGTGAAGCACCTGGGTGGGCACCAATCCAACCTGATTTGTTGTCCTTATAATAAGAGGAAATTAGGCACAGCCATGTGCAGAGAACAGCTAGCGAGAGATTGCAGGTGACCAGCTACAAGCCAAGAGACCCCAGACCTCAGAAGAAACCAACCCCCCTGACACTTGATCAGGAGACTCCACAACTGTGAGAAAATAGATTTCCGTTTATGCCACCTGGTTTGTGGTATTTTTTAACAGCAACCCCAGATGACTAGTATAAGCAATAATGGCTGCTTTTGCCCAAAACAGCTCCAAGTGTTGGAACTATCTAACAATCTGGCTTTTGTGGGTCCATATCAGCTATATTCTGAAGCTCCTCCCAGCATCTTTCCCCCTCCGGGGTCAATACATTCCCCAGAGATTGGTTTGTAATTTGACCCTCATTATTCTCCGATGGAGATGAGGGGAGGGGGGGCAGGTCCTGAGGGAGCACACGCTGTCTGCACTGTCTTCAAACCTGTGAGGCGTGGACCACAGGACTTTAATAGGTAGAAGTGGGGCCGTTCTGCAGGCTCATGAAATCCAGTGGGATCTGGAGGTTCAAAGTTCTCTAGAGCATTGACCCAGATGTCCCCATTCCATGTCCCAGAATCCTACTTCTTCCCATCCAGGGCCCTGGCTTAGGTATAGAGCATTGCCACAGTTGACAAATCAACTGTGTCCAGAGCTTCACTACCCTTATAATTAAGGCTTTGTCCTGATCCATCCAACTACAGGGGACAGGAGTTCTATTTATATGTTAGCAGAGGTGTCCAAATGACTGTCACTTTTTCCTTAAATTGGTGATTAATCACTCTTTCCTTTTGCCAGCACATCCATAGCATTTATCAAGAATCACCTGATGCCATTATTCCTTTAATTACTACTCCCCACAGAGCTCTCAGGTGCAGAGGAAATTGTGGTCTCTCCCAATGGAAGTTCTAACAACCGCATGGCTGCAGAGGGGCCCAAAGTCCACTTCGTACCAGTGATAGCCAGACAATAGGTAAGAGATATGATACGTCTTTAAAATCTCATTATGAAGTCTTCTTGGTCAGACCATTTTGGTATAGTCTTAGGTGAGACTCTCTGGGAATCAGTACTTGAGGTTGGGATACTCTGGCAGGAAATCCATTGAGGAACACTCCAGTGATAGCAAAAGGGCCAGGCTGGTCACATAGAGGTAAACTGCCATGCCGTTGTAAGAAATGACCCAGCCAGTCTCACGGAGGAATCCAGAGCTTGAATCGCTCTTGGAATTTGCCCAAAACTGAGGCATCATATACCCTATCCCGGAAAAAGTCTTTGGCTGCAGGCTGCTCCCAGAGAGAAAACATAACCTTGAGCAAAGAAGTGCTTTTTGGCTGAGGTCGATTCCTGAAGAAAGGCCAGGTGATGTCCATGTGAGGTCAGCTGTGAGCCTTCAGCATCTGTCCTCAGCTGCAGAAATTAAGGCTTCTGTCTAGAACAAAGGATCAGGAAAGCACATCATAGCAGCTATGGGTCTCAGAGATCCTGAGAAAACTAGCAGGGGAAAACATTTAGTTTAAGGATGCATGAATGTGAGACAAAAGTCCTATCCGTTCTACTATCCATGAGACAAATTGTGACAGAGCCCTCTAGTACCAGGATCACAAGCAATCTAAATTCAGCCAAATTATCTCCCCACCACCTCAGTGCGGGAACAAACACTGTTTCCATCAGAGCGCTGAGGACTAAATGTTCTGCCATGATGTTCTCAACTGCATTACTATTAATATCTATTAAAATTATAAAATATTTTTAAATGTTGGAACACAGAGAAAAAAAATCATTCTTAATGTTACAGAATTACTGTCTTCATTTTGATTAATTCCTTATCTACCCACTCACAGACCCGGGTTTTTTGCATGGTTATTATTTGAGATTACATTCAATTTTGTATCTTGATTTTTTTCCCCTTGGCATTGCTTTTTAAAAATTTTATTTTATTGAAATATAATTTATAATAGTGTGCATCAATTATAATAGTGTATAGTTTATTGAGTCTGAGTCATGCACTCACAGGAAACCACCAACCATACACAGGGTACAAGACATTGACATCCCTTCCGCCAACCAAAAGATTCCGTGGGCCCTTTTGTGGTCCAAACCTCTCTCCACTTAGTCCCAGGCAACTAAAGATCTGCCTTATTTCACCAATAATTAGTTTGCATTTTCTAATATTGTATATACATGGAATTTATATACTCTTTTTACCCTCTTTTCAGCAGCTTCCTTCACTAGCAAACCGATTTTGAGACTGATCCAGTTGTTAGAAGTGTCAGCAGTTCGTTCTTTCCATTACTACATAGTATTCTATTGCATAGATACACTACATTTGTGTATCCATTCACTCATTGATACATATTCTATTTGTTTCCAGTTTGGGCTATTATGAATAAATATTTGTATACAAATAGTTTGTAGACGTAAGTTTTTATTTCTCTTGGATAAATACAGAGAAGTGAATTGCTAAGGCAAATGGTGAGTGTACATTTAATTTTTTAAGAAATTGCCAAACTGTTTTCCAAAGGCCTGGCAGTAGTTTAAATTCTCATCAGTAGTGTATGAGAGTTCCAATTGTTCCACAACTTTGGCAATAGTTGATATTGTTGGTCTTTTAAATTTTTGCTATTCTAATGGATGTATAGTAGTATTTTGTGGTCTTAATTTGCATTTTCCTAATGTCATAGTAGGCACATTTGATGGGCTCATTTGCCCCAGTGACGTGCCTTGGCATCCAAAAACCGATTGTGCAACTGAAGAAATAGACTCACAAAGTTGGACAACGGTTTTTGACGAGGGTGCCAAAAGGATTTCTAAGTAAGGGTCATGGGAGACCTGCCTTCTTCATGTGTGTGTTTTCTATGTTCTTCAGATTTTCTACAAGAAAACATTACTACTTTTCAACCATGAAATCAGAAACTTTTTCATAAGGAGAAACAGGTAAGAAAGTTTACAATCACTGGTTTTCAAACCTGTTATCATTATTTTATAAAGCTTGCAAATGCCAGGCTTTGGGGGACTCCACATTGGACTGTGCTTTTCAAAAAAGAAAAAGTCTACTTTTCAGCTATGCTGGTTGGAAGCATCACATCTCTTTTTCTATCTGATTACTGTTACCTGTAAAATTTTCACAATCTCATCTGCTGAAACTTTAGATTATTTATGATGAAGGCTTATCAAGAAATAAGTAAATTATCATGCATAATTTAGAGGCATTTTTGCACATAAAGGTTTTGACTGAGAGTTTCTTTTTTGAAATTTTAAACTAAGGTAAAAAATTAAATCCAACTTAATTTCATTATTCAGCAATCTTCTCTGATGATAAAAAATATTTGATTTGTATATGTGAAATAAGTAAAACTTAAGTGATTATTTAAGTCTAAACAGGATAATACCAACTTTTACTAAGACTGTTTTCTGGGTTCCTAAGTGGCGTACTTACTGTTTGGGTAAAGAAATTAAAGACTTGCATGGATTTCCAAAATTAAATTTATTGAAAATATTAATTCTAAAAGATAGAATTCCTTTTATATTCTATCCTATTATGTACACACATTCTAATATGTTTCATTATTGGAATTACATCTATGGAGACTGAGTTATTTGGGCTACAAGAAAGAGATGTAGTGGCTTCTGGAAAGTCGTGAAAGGTGTGCGTAATCTGTTTATTAAGGACTTTCGGTTCACCGCAGTGTGTAGATTAATTTGACTGAATCCATGCACTGTGCTCTGTTAAATGCCCCTTTCCTTCAGGTAACATTTTGAGGGAACGCATTGACTTCTAGGCCTCGATTTTTCCCACACCAGCTCCCACCCATCTCACTGTGGGTAGATGCAAACAGGGAGGGAATAAATCAGGCTTAATGAAAGTTAATTTAAAAAAAAAAAAAAAAAGCCTCAGGAATTTTAAGTGACTAGAATCCTGAGTCAACTGTTTGAACTAAATGCCACCAAAACTTAGCTTGCCTTAGTTGCCACTGGGTTTAAACTAACATAAAAATCAACACATAAAGGACCATGAAAAAATTAAAGGCTGAGCACGCCAAGATGGTGATGGGTTACCAAATGGTAAAATGAACATAAATGTTTGGTTTAAAAGGAGATGCCTTACAAAGGGCTGGCCTCGCAGTTACCTTTCAATCATGCATGTTAAAATCTGGAAATAGACCAAAGGGCAAAACTGAGGTCAATCTGCACAACTCACAGTGGAGATGAGCTAAGTCTCAGGCAATGGGCTCTCTCCCTGGCAGTGCAGCCCCGGAGCCTGTGCGTCCTGTGGGTCTCTCAGTTCATTCTTATCTGTCATCCGTAGTTGATTTGCCCCTTCTGCTTCGATTGCCATCATCTCAATATAAAAGGAAAGAGCTTGAAAACAATCTGCCAGCCTGGAACCTAACGAAGATGAAAACTGTATTAAAGTATCCAAGAGTTGCTTAACTTTCCTATGACATTACCAGCAAGCATAAGATCACATGTCCCCTTTGGAGAAACCAAAGAGAAGTTCCTATTAATATGTTCCCCTCCCAAAGCCCCAACCCTCCCCCCCAAAATTCATAGAACACCAGTGGAAACATTTTCTGTGGCTTAAAATGCCAGGAAACAAAGTGTTTAATCCAAGCTTGACTTTGTCCTTCTTGCTGATTACAACACCAGGGACACTCTCTGTTTCCTTTTTTTTTTTTTTTTTTTTTTCTTTTTTTAAGTATACTCAGACTTTACAAATACATGGCACAGAACCAGAGTCTCACTTTGTGGAATAGTCAGTCATCAGAATTTCCTTGAAAATAAAAAGTAATGACATCAAGTGAATCATTCCTTTGAAAATGCCATTCAAGTGCTAAGCCAGAGAAGAGATTGTGCTGAGTCATTCAGAACTAGAAATAAAGCTCAGGACAAACTTTACAGGTTCAGAAAACTGGATGCTTTTTTCATCTTCAAGGCAGCTTCAGCCAAATTAAAACTAGTGCTGGGATCAGGAGCAAGGTTTAAGAAGATATATAAAGAATATCAAGATTTTTTTAATAAAAAAACCCTTATTACTATACATTTATTAATTTGGGATCATAAATTGGCAGGTAGGTGAGGCAGGATTTGCAAAACTTAATTCAGGCGTCTTATTGAAAAGACTAGTCAGTTTGTGGTTTTTCTTTCCCCATTGTACTGCTTCCTGCTTCTTATTTCATATTCTTTTTTAGGTTATGGCCACAATTCTCAAACAGGTGTCTTTATTACTGACAGATAAATTCAAGTAAGAGTGATGATTCTTTGAGTATATACATACAGAAGTATTGTGTGTCCTTGATAAGGCTTCCCTAGTTATAAATGATAGTTTTCCTTTTGCCTAAATTATATAAACTAAATAAGGTGATACTATACTAGTAAGACATTCAAACCGGCAATTTGATTTGTTTGGTAAAAATGCAAAACACAAATGATGATGTGCAAACTCAGTTTGTTGGTAAAATCTTGCCCGCTGTGGGGTGTCTCACCTTGGCATCCTTAGTGCCCATTGCTGCTGAGGCAGATTACACCATATCAGCACCGAAATGGATAATATTTCAAAACCAAAACAGGTTCATTTTGTTACAAAAAACATATATTTTACTAATTCTACTGAGAATGCGCTTTTGAAAAGAGTAAAAGATCCCTTTCTGTGTGTAAGAGCCAAGAGCGATGCAGATACTTCTTTAAAGTTTATATTGAGTAACAAAATCTAAGTAGTATGTAATAGGAGAAAGTTTAATGTTGAGCAGGTATTTCTGGTACTAAGTCTCAGCTATGATCCATCCTAGCTTTGAGGATATCGTTTAGATTCTATTTTTTCCTCAGCTTGCTTAAATATAAACCAGTGGTTTCAGCCAGGACCCCAATTCGTACTCTCTCTCTCTGATCATTTAGACTGATATCTTTTGTGAATTATTATATTTAGAGCTGCCTTTGTGGCCACAACCATTTATTCTTCCTCCTTTATGACTCAAAATCTATACCCATCCTTGTTAAAAATTGTCTCTGTGCCATCAGCCCACAGATGCCATCCTTCATGCACGTCTGTTAGCAGATTCCCGTCTCCACTTTCCTCCACGCGCACCTGGGGGCAGTGTGGGCTCTGTGAGGCTTTTCCTGACATACTCTCTGGCCAGCACCTCCGACTTCCTTATTCACTGTCCTTGCGTAGCAGGGACAGAGCAGAGAAATTCCAGTCTCAGCTGAATCTAATAATCCAGTTCCCCACCTTGTTCCGACCTGTACTAGAAGTTTCAAGAGATAAACTTTCTTGCATACGATACCACGCAAACCGTAAATTCATCAACCTCCACAGAGCACTGAAAAGGCACCAGGTAATCCCAGGTAATCCTACTGTGCCTCCTTAGTCAACTCTTGTTTATTCTCCACGGTTGCAAATAAAACTGCTACTTTCTGCTGGTAACTTTGACCCCTAAACCTTCCCATCAATCGCAAGAGATGTTGTACATCTTAGAAAAATATAAAAATTAGCATACTTTAAACTCAGATTCCCGCCAAATCTAAAAATATTCTACATTTACTTTCTGTGTGGTCTAAGTGCATCAAAAAACGGAGGTGATCTAGTATTTAGGAACAGGGAAATTTTCAGAACTCTGAGAACCAATGTGCTATGCTTTCCCCTGAGTTTTATTACTTTCTATTTCTTAATATTCATTGCACAACCTAAGCTACAGGTTCCACCCTGAGGAAGCACCTATTCACAAAACTCTTACTTTGGCTTGTTAGTTTAACTGAAATAATTTAAATTAAATAATAAACCTCAATAAATTTTGAGAAAGTGGCATCACAGTCCCCACTTGCTACATTAAGGCAGCGAATACATGTAGCCATTTTCCTGTGACGTCTGTAATGTCTGGGAAACAGGAAACATTTTTCTTTCTTCACTAGACTCTGCTTCTCTCCACCAAGTCTCCCTCCCGTAATCCCGGCTGTGACGAGTACAGCCCCGGCTGTAGAGGGGAAGGCAGTATCTGCGGTGCTGAGTCAACTATTTGTCATGAGGTATTAAATCACAAAGAGAGGAAAGTCATCTAGATTTATTATTTAATCTTAGAGGTAAGGAAATATGGACCCAGCGGGGTAAAATCACTTACCCAAAGGCATATAACTAACGGATGATGGAGCGCAGAACAGAGCCCACGATGCCCACTTCTAGACGGGGCCCCGATGTCCCTGCACAGGTGACGTCAGTCCTCAGACAGGTGCTTGTTGTTCCAAATGACTCCTTCACAGTTAAAGAAAATCTGACCCTGCTGAAAGCTATACAGAATTCCAAAGTCACCGGTTTCAATTCCCTGTTTTTCTTTCTCTTTCTATCCAGTAATTTTGCTGAGACTTCTACATCTGTAGTTATTTTATGAACTATAATTAAGTAGTACTAACTAACTTATCACCTTAACTTAACCTATGTATCTCCAGTTTGCCATGACCCCGTCTCTTTTTGGTCATATTCTGTGATGAGGTCCAAGATATTTTATATCATCTGAAGACAAAATCAGAGACATGGGATGTTGTCCTTTATAATGAGTTTGGACGGTTCTCCGGGAGGCTGCCTGTCGATTCTGGTCCTGTGCTTCTCCACGCCGATAGCGCATACGGAGACTCTGACATCTGAGGATCTCTCACCTATTTGCTGTCAGGGCTCAGTTCCCTTTTGCGTTTGCTCTTTGTGCTTCCAGTGCCTGCTCATATTAATGTCTGTGATTAATTCCTAAGGCAAAAATGTGCTGTGCACCTTCTCTGTGCCCTGTGCTACATGAGTAGACCAAACAACACAATCGTGGGAAAACTTGGAGCCTGTTCCTTCATTAACCTTTTACTCTAGGAATAAGGGAAAATATTAAACAGATAAATACACAAAAAAAAATTTAGGGTTTTGTGTAACAAAAACAGAGAGCTGTGAGAGAGTAAATTAGGGAGGCTGGAATGAGTCTAGAGAAATAGGAGACTTGGTTTCTCTGCATCCCGTGCTATCCCAGAGATTCCGCTGTGAAGAGCACAGAACCCAGTTTGGATGGTTCTCCCAGTATTGCGGCATCTGCAACTTTCACTCAAATGCTCCATAATGACAGTGACAAGTTCAGAGCTGTAACCCATCCCCAAACCTTATTTCAGCTTTCTTTATTCCATTTTCAAATATTGTTGCACATGGCCCACATTAGTCAGAAAACCCATTTTAAACACCAGAGACCAATTCTAAATAAAAAGCAACACAAGAAAAATAAGCTGAGAAAAAGTTATCAAAAATACAACAAGAAAACTCACAGAGATGAAGACCTGTCAAAGCCACCTGTAATGGAACAGGGACCAGAGCAGCTCCAGGTGTGCAGAGAATGGGCCTGAACACTCTCCATAGTCGGGCCTCTTCTCCCCGTGCATGAACGCGCTTCATTTTCTCCCCTGCAGACAGCTTGCCAGGGCACTTGCTGTCCGGAGGGTCCCAGGTTCATAAGCTGCAGATCCAAGTGAGGTTCCTCATTCCAGGGATGGACGCTGATGAGATGGATCACAGGCCCATTCTTGGGCAATTCATCGCAGCCAGAGGAGCGAAATGTTTTGACCGGCAGAAGTCAGTGGAAGCAGTTAGAGTCACTTCTCTGAAAGAAGGCGTCACTCACGGAAGAGGCATCTACAGGGGACCTTCGTAACTCCTCGCTGGACACCCACCATTTCCCTCCAGCCCACCCTGCTGCGTTTCTCCTCCCAGGGGGCCTAATCAGTTACCTCTGGGGGAGACTTTTGTATTTGTTCACAGGATGAATGTCTTATTATAATACAGGCTAATTTTGAAATTGGGAATGTTTTTCCCCAATATGAACACCCCAGGGCAAATTCACTTGTTATATCTGTCTAGTCCCGCGGCTTTCAGAGGATTCAAGAGAACCGAAGTTACGATCGGCAGGAGAAGCTTCAGCTGCTGGATTAGATCTTATGACAATCCTCTCAAATAATAGGGGAAAATAAGGTGACTAAGGGGTGACAAAGGAGAAAGCACCATTGGGTGGGCTCTATTGAGCGAGAGTAGGTGGCGGGGTGTTCTGGGGGGAAGTGACCACGTACAGCTCGTGAGCAGCTTCAGAAGCCACTTCCCCACGTGATTTGTAAGCTGCGTGTGTTGAGAGGCACGACCGAGGCCGTCATTACCGACTCCGACATGCGGAAGTGCTCTGCCAAGGCATTTCTTGCTGGACGTGGGGCAAACGTGTGAAAAACCCATGTACTGGCCCGAAGGGACCAGGTGATACCAACGCCACGATCTCAGGAGCTGTAGGAGAGAGAAGTTCGTTTATTACTCACCTTCATGCCTAAGGCACATGGTCCAGGGGCGGCTCTGCTCTGGGACACAGACTGATGGGGGCGCCTGCTGGAACAGGTGGCTTTTGGGGTGCCAGGGAAGGTGAGGACAGAGCCTCAGGGTTTCATGCCAGTTCTCCTACGCTTCAGGATGGATGAAAAGCAAGGTCCTTCTCCCCTCTGCCCGGAAGCTCCCCGGTGCTTCTCCTGCACACTCTGCTGCCAGCCTGCCCAAATTCCTCACTCCTTCGTAGGCTCATGCTGTGCTGCCTAACTGCAAGAGGGATAAGAAGCATATTGATTGGGGGGCAAGGCAGGGAGATAGATTTTTGTAAACTATTTCAATTTATTCCCAAGTAATATTTCTTTAGAGTTTTAATGATTTCTCAGGAACATAAAATATTAATTTAAGTGTCTTGAAAAGTCATCCATTTCATCCAGGTTTTCAAATTCATGAACACAAAATTGAAAAAGGTCATAAGCCTTTATTTTTCTATATTTGTGGTTATTAACCCATCCTTAATTACACCCAATTTTATACATGTGTATATTCTTCTTCCACACTACAATTATTTTTAACTAAGTAGACTAATATTTCTTTCTCATATTTTGTTAGATTTTGGAGTTATTTTATGATTGGACTAATGTTTTTGTCGGTAAACTGATGTGTTTAAACACACATCATAATCTAACTGGAAGGAAATGCCAGCTCACCGAGATAAACATCCTCTGAAGGCTAGTGATCAGTCTGTATTTGGTCCAAAAAGCATCACACAACTGCCTTACTGAAGAACAAAATAAGACACATTCCATGTGAAGACTTTCTACTTTTCCTTTGTTTTACTCGTAAACTGACATGGAATTTCATTAGAACATACCTTGCCCCTGTTCTATCATTTGTAAATCATCCAATAAACCTTCTCATCAGATATATGTAGCCTTAGATATGACTGTGGGAGAGGGACATTTTCCCAGAGGGATCTGGAAGTCATATTTTGGAGGTTATTGTAGTAACGTCGATACAAAACAGCCAAAGAAATAAATAAACTCACTGACACCGATGTTGCTTTCAACGTCTCTTTAGAAAATGAAAATGCGTCGATAATAGGGACAGGTCAGAGAAAGGGGAGTGACAAATTAAAAGTAAAAGGGATTGCTGAGAGGAAGGAGAAGGCATGAGGCGGGGGAGGTCAAGTTAGAGCGGTGAAGAAATTGAATGAAGGAAGAGTGCCCAGGACTCCTACGTGATTAGAAGGTGTCTCATTTGCCAGGACGGGGCCTGACCTAGCAGGCACGCTCGCTCTCGGCAGTTAGGCTGCTTGTATTATTCAGTCAAACGAAGACAACGCAGTAGCTGACACCACCATAGGTAAATAAAATGATTGAAACCATGTTTACAAAAAATATCAGAAAATCATCCCAAATGGTCTATCCAACGGTTTGTGCAGATTGTTAGACTCATCTAAGCTCCATTATTTCGAGGCAAATGATTCCATTACAGATATTTGTAGGTGATGCAGTGGTCACTTGTAGATAACTCTCTGGCAGCATTTGGGTACCAATGATAGAAGAGCTAGAACGTGACCCCATTAAATACTCTCCATGACTACCTGGGGAACGATTGAGCGCTTCATCAGCACTGCTTGCCATATGTTTCAACCTCAATTACCCAAGTTAGGTTGTGTGTGCTCTAGTATAACGTGCATCATATTTTTTTATAAGGAGAGTGAACGTTAAGGCAGAAGGTATTGAGCTGGATGTATGATGCGGTACACAGAACATAAAAGTTATGAACTATATTCCTTCAAGTGTGTGTATGGCAACTGAAATCTTTTACATCAGTGAATAAATGCAGCAATAACACTGCAGGCAAATTCAGCCAGTCATAACTCAGCAGCATCTCACACAGTTCCTGGCCTTAGAAACCCAAATTCAGTGACTAGATCCTGGTAGGAGCATGGGAGAGGGGTGGGGGTTAAAAACTTACCTATTGGTTAAAATGCACACTCTCCTGGTGGAGGGCACACTGCAAGCCTCACTTCAACATTAAAGAGTGCATCCATGTAACAAAAATGCTCGTACCCCCTTAATATTTTGAAATAATAAAAAGGAAACGTGGACGTATAATTGATATGCAAACAGAGAAGAAAATGGAGTCATATAAAACGCTCAACTAAAACCCAAAAAGGCAGAAATAATTGTGGAAGGCAAAACAAACAAACAAAAATAAGGACAACAAATAGAAAACAATAACAAATACACTAGATGTTAACCCACCTATATCAATAATCGCTTTACAGTGAAGACTACAAAATGTTGCTGAAAGAAATTAAAGAAAATACAAAGATATCCCTTGTTCGTGGATTGGCAGACAATATTTTTGAAATGTCCATACTACCCAAAGCAATCTCCAGATTCCATGAAATTCCTGTCAAAGTTTCTAGGACCTTTTTTGCAGAAATAGAAAAACTCATTTAAAATTAATATGAAGTCTCAAGGGACCCCCAAATAGCCAAAACAATCTTGAAAGAGAACACAGTTGGAGGATGGACTCAAATTCCTCAATTTCAGAACTTACCACCAAGCTACAGTTATTCAAACAGTGTGGTATTGGCATAAGAACAGACATACAGAGGAATGGAACAGAACAGAGATCCTGGAATAAACCCTCGTACATGTGGTCAGCTGAGTTTCAACCAGGGTGCCAAGATCAGTTAATATAGGTAAAGGCCATTGGGATGGAATGAATGCATTTCACATGGAAGAATGACAGGACATTTTGGGGGTGGGAGCATCAGGAATAGACTGCTATGGACTGAACTGTGCTCCCTCCAAATTCATATGTTAAAGCTCTGATCCTCGACGTGCTGGTATTTGGAGGTGGGGCCACAGTAGTAAAGTGTATTTCTTGCTCACAAAACATTCTGAGAGGTGCAGCAGCTCTCCTGCAAGCCACAAACTGAGGCTTTGGTTTGCTTGCATTTTGTTGCTTCAGCAGCTCAAGGGAAGACAAAGAGCCTGGTATCTGGTTTCAGATTTTGATCGGCAGCCTGAAGGTGGCATGCACCACGTCTCTTCACATCCCAGTGGCCTTTCCCGGCACCTGGTGCCAATCAAACTGCAAAGAGACTGTGAAATAAACACTCCACTGGAGACCTGCAAGAGATAAGGGTAGTGATCGCCATCTGTCCAGTCCCTGCCACTCAGTGGATGGTCTATAGCTTAAAATTCTTACAAACTGATGGAAATTTGTTATAGAAGTAACATCAAATTATCAAAATTATCGTGATTAATTGAGGGTGTAAACAGAGAAAATCCAAGACGTATAGGTATTATGTGCATGCTTGCAAAGTTTGCAAGTCTGTATTGACTTGAGAGCACATCTTTTCAACTTAAAATTCTAGCAGAATCAGAAATTACTCCGTGTAGAAACCTGTGAAGCGTTGTTTTGTTGTTGTTGCTGCTTTCAGACCCCACAATATGGTTCTATGAAGGAAATATAAAAGGAGGTTATGGCAGCTCCTCCTTGGGGATTCTAAATATATTAGATGCACCTAACATGCAGTAAGTGCTATACGATTAGACTATTGCTTAACTCAATCCGTCACCCTGGCCATATTATTTGTGCAAAATGAGGCGACAACTGTTTAAAGGAAAACAACACCCAAGGAACATGTGACCTATTATAGTCAATTAACAACTTTTGCTTAAGAACCTGATTAGAAGTGACAGTCTTTCAGACTATAAATAAGTGCCAGGTTTTGTCTAATTAACACCACCTCCCAGCTGTGTAGAACTTCAGAGTTCCTTCTTAGGCTTTGTAAAAGTTCAAATATAAAAGAAAATTATATCTTACACTTAAAAACCAGGATTTAGAGATGAGTAGATAGCACAAAGATGGTGCCAATGAACCTGGTAAAATCCAGTGTCTGTTAATATATTTAAAAAGTTGACATAATTCAAGGTTCAAACCTCAGTCTGCAGGCTCAGCAAAAAACTGGCTTTCACATTATGCACAGTGAGTCTATTTTGTTGGCAAATAGATTATTTTAAACAGCTTTATTCAAGTGTGATTGATCTATAAGAAACTGTATGTAGTGTACATGTCTAATCTCATAATTTTTGAGACATAATGTACTCTTGACACCATTACCACAATCAAGACAATGAACATTTATATAACCCCCAAAAGTTTCCTTGTGTCCCTCTGGAACCCCTCCCTCCAAATCTTCCCCCACCTCTTGCCGAATCACTGACTTATTTTCTGTCACTTTAAATTAGTTTGCATTACCTGGAAGTTTAATAAATAAAACCACTTAATATCATTCTTTTCTCCTCTCACAAAACATAATTATTTTAAGATTTATTCATGTTGTGTATATTCATTGTTCCTTCTTTTTATTGCTGAGTTTGATTCTATTCCATATGCATACCACCATCTGTGTGTAACGTGTTGAATGACATTTCTAGGTTTTGACTATTACAAATAAAGATGTTATGAACATTAATGTAGAAGCCTTCAAATGGACGTGTGATTTTCTTTGCTTTGGGTAATTACTAGAGGTAGAATAGCTATATGATACATTGTGTGATACTTGTGTTTATAATTTTAAGTTTAAAATTTAAAGAGCTGCAAAACTATTTTTAAAAGTAGTTGTGCCATTTTATTATATATTTCCACCAGCGTTGTATTAGGGTTCCTGTTCCTTCCTATGTTTCCAAATACTTGTTGTGACTAGGTTTTCATTAACTTTACCCATTCTAATTGATGAGTGGTAATATCCCAATATGGTTTTAATTTCCATCACAATGGTTAATTATGCTGAGTATGCTCTTATGCACCTATTTATCATCCATATATCTTTGTATAAGGTGTCTGCTAAAAGTAGCCATTTTTTACTGGGTCATTTGTTTCATTATTATTAATTTGTGACAATGTTTTATATGTGTGTATGTATACACATCACTAAGTTAGAACTAAAACTTGTAGAATGAATGTAGGGGTGTACGTCCTTCCTCCACATACTTATCTGAAGGCATACGTTCCAGAATCCCACTGATCTCCAAAATTATGATCCTTTATTCTTTTAAGATGACAACATTCTTTTTTTTTTTTTTTTTTGAGACAGAGTCTCACTTTGTTGCCCAGGCTAGAGTGAGTGCTGTGGCATCAGCCTAGCTCACAGCAACCTCAAACTCCTGGGCTTAAGCGATCCTACTGCCTCAGCCTCCCGAGTAGCTGGGACTACAGGCATGCACCACCACGCCCAGCTAATTTTTTCTATATATATTTTAGTTGTCCAGATAATTTATTTCTATTTTTAGTAGAGACGGGGTCTCGCTCAGGCTGGTCTCGAACTTCTGACCTTGAGCGATCCACCTGCCTCGGCCTCCCAGAGGGCTAGGATTACAGGCGTGAGCCACCGCGCCCGGCCACAACATTCTTTATAATTACATTAATAGTATGGTCATTTTTTTCTCAAAATCATTATGCATTGTGTTCAAACTCTTCACACTAACAATGTGTGAGTATATGGTTGGGGTGTCATATGTTTTATTCTTTCTACACTTTTTATATACAAATACTCTCTATTTTTCTAAAACTCTAAAATGGCTCTAACTAGGACTTTGTATAAACATTTTCTATACTATTTACTTTATCCTAGCTGTTTCCTTCAGCCTCTAAAATATTGTATCTTCTTATCAATTCCATTCCATTGTATGTTTATAAATCTTCCTTGAATAATAAGTGCTTTGGTTTCTTTATTTAGGATCTTGTTGCTTGTGTGCGACTTCCTGTCTGTTTGAACATACTGTCTCCTCTGAAGTGCATTTTCCTCCTCTGCAAACTCAGAAAGATATAGTTTGAAGTTTGATGGTCCATTGCTTTTATCCCCTATTTTCTTAATAAACAAAAATAGCACACTGATAAAAAGTTTATGGACCATCTCTGACCTATATTCCTGAGTGGTCCTGTGTTTTACTTCTCTCCTCATTGACTGGTGACCAAATAGCCCATTTCAGGGAGCTGAGTTTTCTTGGGGGGATCCCAGGTGACTCTGAGCAGAACCTGTGTAACCAGCCTTATAATAGCCATGCTTCACCCCCCAAGCATTTATTTTTCCCATGAGTTCCCACATTTTTGGTGCTGTCATCCTTTATAAAAGTGTGCCCAAACCTTTCACTCCCTTGTTCTTCAATTGTTCATCTTCAACACAGTTGGACAAAGCTCTGAGGCACAGCCTCGGGTGACTTCTCTCTCCATTCATTCACTCATCCTCAGCAGGAGAACCCTGGCTCTGGCCTCATTCCTGGTCGTAATGCAGCCCTTTAAAGACTGCAGCATTTATTTTTTTGTTTACTTAATTTTTTAGAGAAAGTGGACTGCAGTGGTGCAATCAGAGCTCACTGCAGCCTCAAACTCCTGGGCTCAAGCAATCCTCATGCCTCAGCCTCCCAAAGTGCTGGGATTGTAGGCATGACCCACCACATCCAGCCAAGAGTACATTTTTTAATCTCCCTTGCAACAAAGGGCATCCAATGCATTCTAATTATGTAGATGAGGGGAGTTTTGGGGAAAGTTCTTTAAGATAAAACACCAACTGACATGGATCCATTTTGTCTTCTACCCCTCCTCTGGCTTCTGACCTAGGAAATAAATGCCTGATTAAGGGCAGAAATTAGACAGTAAAAATGACAGAACAAAGTTTGAAGTCTAGTTCTCTAAGGATTTCAAAGAACATCACAATGATCATGGATGTTCCATATTGTACCGACAAAAAAATTAATAGGTGAAATGTCCGCCTGTGGGCACCGTGGCTGGTACCTGGAAACACTGGTCAAACAGGGACCCTAACCAAGACGTTCTCATGGGCACGTCTTTGTATTATGTTCACAGATCCTTCTACTGCTCAAGTAATCATCACAATTACCAACAATCCACCCACCTTCCCATACACCACTCTCAACCCCTGCTCCCCAGCATACAGTGACAATAAAAAAAGCTTCATTCCCAAGACTTTCATAACTTTATGTTGAGAAGTCCATGTTTTCATCAGAACACCTTTGAGTAGTTGTTAAATTCATATTTCACTGGTGAATAAATTGAGTCTTGGGGGTGGGGTTTAACTGAGTTCTCTAAGGTCTCTCAGATGGTAGAATACTGATTCCATCTTAGGTCTGACTCCAAAACCCAAACCAACTTCTACTAAGTTTACATCTTTGCTCTGTTTTCTTGTATTCCACAATCACCCATTTCATTTGATTTAACCACAGTGGCTTAAAATATCACAATGGGCTCATCTTTGCCCTCACTTCACTTAAAGGCACTGAGCTTGTCTTGTCAGCATGTCCAGGGCTGCTCAGACCAACTGGAAGCCCCCCCGGTGCTCACCAACCCCCCCCCCGCCCCCCGCGCAACTCTGAGGACCCGAATTTTTCTCTCACTTGGTCGCAATACCACGTCTTAACCTTGTGAGTGCATCAGTGTATTTCACCCTCCATTCATCTGGGATGACTTTTAAAACAGCAATCATTGTTCATCTGATGAAATTATTTTTTTCTTATTCTAATAAAATAATTATTCCTATTTCCTTTAGTTTGTTCTAAAACTTCTCTTCAATTCAGTCTACCAGTTTTCTAGCCTTATATAGTATTATTGTATATATTGTGCCTAAGAGTCCCTCATTGATTTCAAATCTGGAAATATACATACATACAAACACACATAGTTTTCCAGAACTTCCTTACAGCAAATTCCTAGAAGAGCTAGCTAAAATAGCATCTTTCTTCAGTTTTCCTTTTCCTCTTGTTTTTTGCTTAACAGCACTTACCACTCCTTCCACATTAAACACTTCTGCCTCCAGTACTAGATTTTAAGTGCTATAAGGCACAGATTTTGTCATACTTATTTCTCAATTCATAGTCCAGTGACCAGCCACATTACACATGTGTCCGTGAAACTAATCACTGCAAACCTCTGGACGACTGTCTCTAGCAAGAGTCTTTTAGTCTAGTTACAGTGATTCCATTTTCCCATTAATACACTAACAGTTGAGCAAAGAGAAGAGCTTTGGTCAATTTCAAGCCACTAATAAACAAAAGTTTAGAATGTGAGCCCAAGTCTTTCTGTTTAAAAAAATCTGTTCTCTTTGAATTGTGTCAGGAGCAGAAGTGTCCTCAGAGCCTCCCTGTTGCTGTTCAAAGGCATCTTCCCTTCCTGAGCTACTTAACATGCTACGCACCGTCCTTTAGTTGCGACACCTGGCATTAAATAGATCTTTTTATTTTGCTTGGTGTTTCACCATGATGGCCTATTTCTACCCCTTTTCTCTCTTAATCCTGAGACAGTCGTCAGAGCGTCCCCCCCCCCAGGTCGCTGCCTTCCCCCTGCTCTGGTCCTCTCCTGCCGGGCGAGCCCCTCACGGATTAGTGTAGACCTCACTCCTACTTGGCCCTCGCTCCTTCGCTCACAGTCCCTTCAGGAACTTTCCTTGAGTTTGTGATTTTTCAGTCCGTGTTCACTTTCATCCATTCCATGGCCTTCATTATTTAATTCTGTGGAGGGTAACAGATACTTTGCTTTGTAAAATTGGCGGACTTATTTCTATCCCTTCCAAGTTCTTTCTCATGGCCATTTTATTAATATTTCACACAGTCAGAGCATTTACAACAAAAAGAACGTCTTCAGCACCCATTCTGTGGCCTAGGTAACCACAGCAAGCTGTCATATGTTTTTTGACAGTTATAAAATGTCTAACGTCTATGTCCTTTCCTGGCATCTTAGAAGTGCCACCCTCTTTCTCAGTCATCATGTCCGTATTTCAAATTTTATCCCTAAACTCATGCTGACTTCCTAGGTTTTCCAAAGTATCCCGTTTTAAGGGAGTGTTCTTAGCAGTGAACTGCTCTTCTAATCACACAGTGGTATCGTTTGTCCTTCTTTGTTTCGTGAGTCCACCCTGGGCCATCTGCTTTGTAACTCAAACAATATCCCCCAAATCTAGGACTTTACAAGTCCAAGAATAGGCTTCCTAGTCATCATCTCACTACCTTAGACCGAAATCCCCTTCCTGCTGCTGAGGGAAAGAAAAAATGTCCTCAAAGAAACACTTATTCTATCAGAAAGGCATTAGGGATGGAATTAGATACAGGTGTGTTTCTTAGGTAAAAAATATGTATCATCCAAATCTAATCTTTAGCATGAAATAGTCCTATAAGCATATATCTATTAGATCTTCAAAAAGCACAACTTCTAAACATCTACTTATGCCTAAAATAAAGACCCCTCCATCTGGGTGCGTTGCCTTCTCTCATTGCTTCCTACAGCCTTGGAATCTTTCCTCACAGGCTTCTTTTCCACACATGGACCCCCCTGTTCGCTCTTTCTTCCTCAGCTGCTCTCTCCACCCCGTGATGCCTCCTCCAAATTCCTGCACGCAGCCACACTCCTTGAAATCCACTGTCCACCCCCCACCATTTACTTCCTGGACAAATTCTGCTTTGCAGCTATTCCCGCCTTTTGATCACCAGATGATGCCAAACACCATTGCTTAAAAACAGTCCCCTAGTTGCCCTCCTCCGACCGGAGAAGCTATGCATGTTCCGTTGTTTGTTAAGCCTCCTTCTTTCTCTAGCCTGAGGGAAGATCTGGATTAATCATCAGTATCTCTTCTTTCATTTTCCTCTCTTCTGTTCCCTCCTATTTCCTCTCTTTATCTATTTCTTTTCAACTTGTCCTGTGTCTTCCTGTTCTCCAAAGCTTTCATTTTCAGGCAAAAACCAAAGCCTGGGGGAAAAGGATTTGATTTTACACATCTGACCTTCTCCAGGACTTTTCCTGCTGGTCTGGCTTGCTCGGGTCTCCTTCCTGCCTGTCTTGTGCCCTGTCTCACCCAAATTCCCCCTTCCACTCTCTCAGTACTTACCTGCATTCCAGAGCTCCCGCAAACCTTCCCTTCCTAGGCTGCTCTGCCCAGCCTCCAGGCCTGCACACCGGTTCTTTGACCGAGGTGGGCCCAGGAGTGTTGCACCATTTTAAAGAAGTGGAAACTAGACAGTGGTGCTTTGCATTTTGTTCTCTGGTCTACAGGATTACAGTTTAAAAGCTAAGCAAACGTTCCAACCATGGCGAACCTAAGAAATTATTTTATTTGCAATTTGTTTGAATACAAAGCCCAGGATGCCACAGATTTCTTCACGTCTTTAAATTTGTATAATGGAATTGGCAAACGTGCAGACTGAGTCGTAAATTCTCCCTCCCTTGACAAACTTCTGTTTAATCCCTGTGGCTATGGCATCAATTGGGTCAAGCAGTAGTATTTCCAAATTAGCATTTCATGTAAAAGAGAAAACACATGCTAGAGTTTTCTTTCACATCTGTTTTCCAAGCCTGATATTTCAGCAAACTGGGATCATGATGAGGAGCAATCATATGATAACTGCTCAGGGAAGCTGTTCACTCTTTCTGGGACATAACTTCTAGAAATTAGTTTTTAGGGACAAGATACAAAGGACAAGTAAAAAGCTATGTTTTAAATATCATACGAGATTTTTTCTAATAGCCATGCCATATTCAATCCTTTATAGATACTCAAACAGATATGTGAAGATAAAATACATATATATTCAATCAGAAACATTTTCCAAAATTTAGTTACTTTATTCTTGCTTCTTTAATATTGATTTTTATTCCCTTTTGATGTGTTTATTTTTAAGATTCCTCTTAACTCCAATTATCATTACCAGTTCCAAGTTCACTGATCACTATTTGATGACAGCTACATTAAGTCAGTTTTCTCAAATAAAGAGGTAATTCAGAATAGTTCAGCTATTTTAAGAAGACTTACTAAAGAAGCAAATTCTTCTGTCATGTCTTTTAAGACATTTGTAAAATTTCCGAGATTAAAAAAGTCAACTTACAATTTTATCGTTCCAAACTAGTCCCTGCGTCCTATCATTAACAATTGAACAGAATCTCTCTACATTCACTGTTCTTTTAGCAAGTATGTTTTAGCCTCCACATTTTATTTAAAAAAAAATCACACATAATATTACATCATAGGACCAGTGACTATTTCCCCACAATTTATTAAAACGTTTGAGCAGCCACTTTTGTCACTTCATTCAAGATTTGCCAACAATCTCTCAAATACAGTGGTGATTAATTTTGCAGCTACATACAGGATCTTAACTTCAGCCAAAAGAAATGAGTGATGATTGCCATTTTTATCTTCTACATCATGTTTTCTGGTAAACCTGAACATATCAATTGATTTTTACACCTGAAATTAGGATCTATGAATAAACATACATTAGGCGTTGCATTTTTAAAAAACTGAACTTGGAACACCGCATACTAGACTTGAATGTTTTCCCTATTTTACGTCCACATGCACTGTGAGTCATCCTCCACGCTCCACACTGTGTCCACAGGCTCTAAGAAGAGCTCATTTTCCCAGGAGGGTGCTTTAGACTATAGTCATTAGAAAGATGTGAGAATTCGTCCAACTCTGCCAGCTTTGAGGCTTAGTTTTAATCACTGTTAATGAAGGTAATGATTTAGTGGGTGGAAAAATGAGTATTAGAAAGAATGATTAGACTCTACATGAGTTTCATAACCAATCTCCATAAAAGCTTATTCTATGTCTCAGTTCATCCATTTAATTCCATGTTTGGAAATTATTCCTGAGAATAAAGGGAGATTGAAAACATTCCCAAACCCAAAACGTATTCAGGCTTTCCTTTCTTGGTTGCTTGCTTTGTTTTAGAGCTATAAAATTGTAGCATTATTTCTTCCAAATTCCAAAACTATGTTAGTCTGCTATTAAAGGTTATGTATAGCTAATATTCAATACCAGAAATAGGAGTTTACGTTAAAGTTTTAGTGATCCCTCAAAATTTGTAGAAAAGCAATAAGAGACTTGAAATTTACAGATTGCCTTCAGCACAGATATGGGAAGGAATGATTGCAGACCAAATAAATAACAACTGATTCTCTAACATGGTGTAGGAGAGAAACCCCCTCTCGAAACCCCCAGATCGACTGTTGAAATCATTTCCCCCACCTCCTTCATTTGTAGTTATGAAAAATAAAATCTGGAGACGGTAAATGACTTTGTTTGTTTGTCATTGGTTATTACTCACTTTTTCAACCCTGTTGAGATGCTTCAAACACTCACCGCTGCAGCGACGTTCCTCTCTGTTTTTATGGTGATGCTGAGAGTAGTGCTTCCTGACAAGGGTCGCATTGGAATTAGTGAGGGGAAGAAATAGAATGAAAATTTGGGGTCAATTTTATAAAGCCTATTTGGAAAGTAAAAAGTGAAACTGATTCCATACAAAATGATCATCTTAAAATGCTCTTGGCTGCTGGAGATACTTGAAAGATACACTCTAGCGTCTACAAATCAGCAGTTTTCAACTGGGAAAGGGAGGGATTTGATCTGATGTCAGTCAGAGGTGGTCTGGGTTACAGGTAGCTGAGCAACACTGATTCGTATGCTTTGTGCTTTGACACTGTGATAAAACTTCCCATTTGTTTTGTTCAATGTCAGAAAAACTATTTACCCTTGAAATTTTGTCTTCATTTCTGTTAGTGACTACACACACACACACACACACACACACGTACATGTGTATGTATGCGTATGTATATATAATTTTGTTTTTCTTCCTCAGTGAATTTTCCTGAAGATATTTTGGTCCATTTTGAAGCTCTGAATGCTGTTCTTTTGTTTGCCTGGGTTTTCTCTTTCTTTTTGTTGGGTGGTGGGTAATGAATTATTTACTAATTTGCCAAATGTATTTAATGTTTTAAATTACATATCTGTGTTTACTTCTGGTACTGCACTATATTACGAGATACAATGTAGAGCAAAATTCTATAGTCTTTGTGCCCTAGGGATTTGCTGATTTGGCAGGGGTGAGGGAAAAATAGTCACAGTAATGGACATGTAATTAATTTCAAACTGAGACCGAACCCTGAAGGGAGTAATTTTAGTAAAGTGAGAGCAGGGGACAAACTTGACCCGGAAGTGCTTGGTGGTGCAGCCCTGGCTGGGGCATCCCATCCCATCCCAGACATCTTTCCTGTGTTAGTGACACTTGACCTGAGAGCAAAAATAGTTCAGTCTCTTAGCACAGAAACTTTCCCATTTTTATTCTTTAATTCTCAAGGTTGAAGTTGTTAATACCTTATAAATAAACACTGAGGTTGCAGGCTTTTCATCCAAATTCATAGCCTGGAGATAATACCTGAATTTCAGAGTAATGATGAGTGTAAACATTATTTTAAAATACCTACAGCATAATATGAAAATATCTTTGAATTTTATTGGTACCCTACACAGATACTGGTAATATGTCTGAAGCTTGTTGTGTACACAATTGGAAGGAATGGTGCCTGCCAGTCAAAGGTGAGCAAACATAAATATGCAATTACTTCCCCATTTCAAGTTCACAGGTCTTGTGAATTCTGTGGACAACTTTAAGTAACCCTGATGTAGAAAATTTAAGGATCTCTCTTAGCTTGCCTGAATAAAGAACATCCACACTTTTAATTCAATCTCTAGGAGTCGTATGGGGAGTTCTCTCTCTCTCTCTCTGTTTTTACACACACTCGCTACAAACAGATTCCATCAGTTCTGCCAGATTGACACAGTATCCGTAGGCATAGAGCTCTCCAGTCCATAATGCCAATCAAAACCTTGCCTTGGGGTTCCAAAAAGACACATTTTATTTTACAACTATCCTTTACACTTGAATGGCTGTCTCTTTTTTTTTAACTGAATATATCAAGCCCTACCCAAATCTGTTCTCCATTTCAGTTAATGTGCCTATCAACTTAGTCACAAAATTCATATCTTGTTATAGAAACCTATTTGGTTCCTTTTTATTTACCTTTCTCTTCCAAATATATATCAAAAATTCTGGCAGTTCTGCCACCAAAAGATATTTCAACATGACTGAATTCTCTCCATCTCAACTCTAGCAACTTAGGTATTTATGCTAAGATTTATTCATTTCAAGAGAAGTTTATGCAGCACCTACTAGGTACCAGATATTATTCTAGCTGCAAGGGCACTACACTAAACAAAGCAAAATCTTATTCACATGGAGATTATGGTGAACATTTATGGAGTGCCTGCTACTTGTATACTGCACAGCAATAATTCTGTTGCAGGGAAGAACATATTCCAGTGATGCTTTTTTCTCTGTGTAGATTTTTATTACTAATTATTTTCATTTATTTAAACATAACAAGGTAAAACCAAAGTCCCTTGTGATCATCTAATCATGTTTTAGGTAGATTGTGATGGATTTTTAGTAAGTGAGAGATAACATAAACTATACACATTCACAGTATTTATACTATTCTTTAAGGGGTTGCAGATCTTGACGCGGAAAATAATAATGCTTTACCCCGATTGTTTGAATTACGTGTCATTATGATAACTATCTAGGTTTAATACTGCTGTCTCTGTTGAGTTACAACATGATCGTTTCAAAACAACTTGTGTTGTTGCATATTCTCAGAATGTGGTGTTAACAAAAAAATGGTTCAGGATTTCAAATGTCAGTCAACCCAGGAAATTTGCCAGGTTCCACTGTGTGAGTTTAGAAAAAGATAAAAAGTTAGTCCAACTTTTGACAAAATCCAAGAAACTTAGGTAAATATATCAACACAATTATCTTTTTTATTCCAGCATCTGGGTGTTTTAAAAACCATTAGGATTTCAATGAACATGACTTTATTTTAAATGAGCAGTGCAAAAATCTAGTAAGTTGATAAGGTCAAAATTACTGTCATTTATAACTATTTTATCTAAATTTTTTCTAACAAGTTTCAAAATACTTAGTTCTAGAAATGATGGAGCAAACATCAGATAAATATCTATTAAATAACAGATGATCAAAGAGAGTTCAAAATCTTAAAGTAATTGATATCTTTTGGAATGAAGGCGATACAGGCAAACCTCAGAAATATTGCAGGGTCTGTTCCAGACCACCACAATAATGTGAACGTCACAGTAAAGTGAATCACACTAATTTTTTGGTTTCCTAATGCATATAAAAATTATGTTTACACTATACTATAGTCTATTAAGTGTGCAATCACATTATATCTTCAGAAAATGTATAATATATATCTTAATATGCTTTATTGCTAAAAGATGCTATGATCACCTGAGCCTTCAGTGAGTCATAATTTGTTGTTGACAGAGGGTCTTGCTTGGATGTGGACGCTGCTGATGGACCAGGCTGGTGGTTCCTGAAGGTTGGGGTGGCTGTAGCAACTTCTTAAAATAAGTCAACACTGAAGTTTGCGGCTTTGGTTCTTCCTTTCATGAAAGAATTTTCTGTACGGTGCATTTGATAGGATTTTATCAAGACTGCTTTCAGAATCAGAGCCAATCCTCTTAAATCCTGTCACTGATTTATCAACTCAGTTCATGTGATATTTTAAGTCCTTTATTGTCATTTCAACAGTGTTCTCAGCATCTGCAGGAGGAATAGCTTCCTCCTCAAGAATCCTCTTTCTTTGCTCACCATAAGAAGCAACTCCTCATTTGTTCAAGTTTTACCATGAGATTGTGGCAGTTCGGTCACATCTTCAGGCTCCACTGCTAATTCCAGTTGTCCTGCTCTTTCCATCACATCTGCAGTTACTTCCTCCACTGAAGTCTTGAACCCTTTAGAGGCATCCATGAGGGTCGTAACCAAATTCTTCCAAACTCCTGTAAAAATTGACATTTTTACATTCTCCCGTGAATCATAAATGTTCTTAGTGGCATCTAGAGTGGTGAATCCTTTCCAGAAGGTTTTCAATGACTTTGCCCAGCTCCCTGGGAGGAATCACTATCTCTGGCAGCTATAGCCTCACAAAATGTATTTCTTAAAGGATAAGACATGAAAGTTGGAATTCCTCCTTGATTTATGGGCTGCAGAATGGATGCTTTGTTAGCAGGCATGAAAACAACATGCATCTCTTGTACGTCTCCATCAGGGCTCTTGCATGCACAGTTGCACTGTCAATGAGCAGTACTGTTTTGAAACAAAAATCTTTTATTCTGAGCAGTAGGTCTCAACAGTGGGCTTAAAGTATCCAATAAACCCTGCTGTAAACAAATGTGCTGTCATCCAGGCTTTGTTTTTCCACTTTTAGAGCACGGGCAAAATAGATTTAGCATCATTCTTAAGGGCCCTAAGATTTCTGAAATGTCAAATGAGCATTAGTTTCAACTAAAGTGACCACCTGCATTAGTTCCTAACAAGAGATTTAGCTTGTCCTTCGAAGCTTGAAGCCAGGCTTTGACTTCTTCCCTCTAGCTATGAAAGTCCTAGATGGCATCTCCTTCCCACGGAAAGCTGTTTTGCCTGCACGGAAAACCTGTTGTTTACTGTAACCTCTTTCATCAGTGGCCTGAGCTAGGGCTTCTGGGAAACTTGTTGCAGCTTCTCCACCAGCACCTGCTGCTTCATCTTGCACTTTACAGTACGGAGACAACTTCTTTCCTTAAACCTCATGAACCAGCCTCTGCCAGCTGCCAACTTTTCTGCCACTTCCTCACTTCTTTCAGGCTTCGTAGGTTTGAAGAGAGTTAGAGCCCTTCCCTGGATTAGGTTTTGGCTTCAGGGAATGTTGTGGCTGCTTTGATTGACTATCAAGACCATGAGAGCTTTCTCCATATCAGCAACAAGGCTGTTTCACTTTCTTATCATTCTTGTGTTCACTGGAGTGGTGCTCTTGATTTCTTTCATGAGCTTTTCCTTTGAACCGACAGCTTGGCTAACTGTTTGGTGTGAAAGTCTCAGCTTTCAGCCTGTCTTGTCCTTCAACATGCCTTCCTCCCTGAGCTAATCACGTCTAGCTTTTGATTTAAATGAGAGTCATGTGACTTTTTTCCCTTGAACACTCAGAGGCCATTGTAGGGTCAGTAATTGGCCTAATTTAATGTTGTTGTGTCAGAGGGACTAGGGAGGACTATGGAGAGGGAGGGGGTGGGGAGGGGGCCGGTCAGTGGAGCAGTGAGAACGCGCACAGCATTTATCCATGAGGTTTGCTGCTTTCCGTGGGGGGCCGTTCTCGGCTCCCGAAACAGTAACTTCAGAGGCCACTGATCACAGGTCGCCATAACAGATACAATAGTAATGAAAAAGTTTAAAATATTGTGAGAATTATCAAAATGTGATGCAGAGACAGAAATGAGCCCATGTTGCTGGAAAGTGGTACCAACAGAACTGCTAATCAGGGTCACCACAAACCTTCAATGCACAAAAAATGCAATATCTGCAAAGCGCGATAAAGCAAAGCACAACACAGGGAGATATGCCTGTGCCAGGAATTTAATTTTTATCTACACATAACTACACAAGGTATGATTTTTAATTAATTTTATTGCTGATCAATATTAATTTCCACTCATTTACCATTTTTAAATTCTCTTTTTTTTGTTATTTTAACCAACAGGAATTATATTATTACATTTTTCCAGAGCTTTACCCCCAACAGATACCTTCTCTCATCCCCAAATTCAGTGACCACCAAGGCGGGAGGACGCGGTGGAAAGAAAGCTATTCGGCTCTCTGCTCCCCCTCCTGGCTGAATGCCATATTACACCCTGAGGTCTTTCTGCCGTGAAGCTGTGTAGCAGAGCTTCTAGCCTGTATTTGTAGTCGTGATTTTCTGTTAATATCTTGTTTATGTTCAGGTACTTCCTTTATTTTAAAAAAATTTTGGTATTGTGGTAGACTAATTTGGATCCTGATTCAAACAAACCAATGTTAAAGTAGCATAATATTAGAAATGTTAAAAAAATGTGATTATGGAATGTATAACAACGAATTATTGTTAATTTTATTAATTTAATAAGTATATTATGTTCATGTAAGAAATGTCCAATTTCTAAATATACATGTGGGTACATGCAAGAGTAGAATGTTATGATATCTGGTATTTGCTTTAAATACCTTATGAAAAATTATCTTAAAAAGTTGCTTCCACAGAGGTAGAGGGTAGAATAGTGGTTACCAGAGGCTGGGAAGGGCACAGGGAAGAGGTGGGATCGTGAGAGGCTGGTTAACAGGTACCAAGCCATAGACAGAAAGGAGGAACAATCCTAGTGCTCTGCAGCACTATGGGGTGAATATAGTTAACAACAAATTACTGCATATTTTCAAATAAGCAGAAGAGAGTATTTTGAATGTTTCCCAACACAAAGTAATGATAAGTGTTTGAGGTGATAGATTTGCTAATTATCCTGATTTGATCATTACAGGTTGCACACATGTATCAGAATATCACACTGTACCCATACATATGTACAATTATTATGTGTCAGTTGAAAATAACAATTAAAAATACTTGATAAAATTTTAAGTGAATACATGAGTCAAATGTAAAAAAAAAATTGAAGTCATTTATTCAAAATTTTGAAAAAAAATTTAAATCAGTGCTAGGGCACCTGAGGTTCATTATTCGATTCCCTCTACTCTTGTGCAGACCTGATTTTTTTTCCACAAATTTGCTTCATTGTGATTATTACAAAGTTTCAACAACTATTCCCACGCAGATGTAATATTCACAGACATTTGGGACTAGATATGGGATTATAAGAAACACAAACAACAGAAATACTGTCTCAGATTTCCAGGCAATTTAGGTAATTTAATAGATTCAAATGCCCCGTGAATCAACCTCTTTCAATATCAGTTCGAACATCAGTTGTAAATTCCAATCAGAGAGAAAACGAGAAAGACAGAGGAGGAGAGTGGGCTCCGCTGTTATTCACAGACAAGGACGTTGGAGCCACGGGGGAAGGGGTTGTGCCAAACCCCACGGAGACCCTGCCAGGGCCAGGCTGAAAACCATCGTGTCCTTCCTATTCATCGCACTCCAGCATAAATTTGTTTTCATGTTAAACATACGGAATTTAAGCAAAGATATTGTTTCATGACATTCATTTAAACAAATCCACAGCAACAGGATCCTCCTAAGAGTCACGGAGCCCTTAGGACTAACATCCAGATTATAAATAGAATCACTGTAAACGGTAAGAGCAGCTGCATTGACGAGGGGCTTATGGTACCTCAGGAGTTACACTAAATAGTCTTTGCCCTGTGCCTCTTCTTGCCCACCACAAACGTATGCATACGTCCTAACACAGGGTCCCATTTTCCAGGTGAGAACAGTGAGGCTTAGAGGATGCAGCCACGTGGCCAAGTTCGCACAGTGATGAAAAGAGAGGGGTATGGAGTGCACCAGACCCGTCCACGTCCAAAGCCCCAGCTGGCAGCCAGCACACTGGAGCGCTCTGGGATAAGAAAGAACATTGCAACGTTGAGGGTTGCCTTGCCATGCTCAGTGGTCAACACTACTTTTATTTTCTCTTCCTTCCTTCCTTCCTTCCTTCCTTCCTTCCTTCCTTCCTTCCTTCCTTCCTTCCTTCCTTCCTTCCTTCCTTTTTCTTCCTTTCTTTCTTTCTTTTTTTTTAATTCTTAAGCAAATTTCTGTATTTAACCACATTGCTGAATCACGTTTTCCATGGTAACTGCTGGTTACTTTTGTTTATTTGGTTGGTTGCAAATGTGCATGATCACTCTGCATTTTACTCCTGTCTACATTATTTCTCTGTCTTAAACATTGCCCTCAACTATTCTGTATTGAATAGAATTAGCCTCACAAAGCCCTTTCCAAAGTTGCAGAGGTCTCTGTTAGTTGCACTCAGCCACAGACAGCTGGAAACAATTTCTCTGCTACTGTGATAATACATTGATGTAGGAGCTACTTTTCAGGATAAAATAGCTATACTTTTTAAACTGCCTTGTGCATCTGAAAGCCTGTGTGTCTATAACTTGCATAGGCTTTAATTAGAGTTATATTTGGAAGAACTGGAGGACATATTTTAATTAGATACCTTTAAAAATGTTTCTTATTACCATGTTGCATTCACACATTAGTCCTCAGGTACCGTATTTATAACTTGCCTAAAAGTCAGGAAACTCAGGAGCAAATTTCTAGAGCGATAAAAATGACAGATAACATGCAATGTTAAACTTCACTTCTTTTGTTACCATTAACAGAAGCTGAATGAAGAGTCTGTGAGCCTCTGTGTACTATTTTTGCAACCTCCCGTGAACCTGTAATTATTTCAAAATTAAACAGTTTTAAAATCTGCTTCTTTTTATAGAAAAATCATAAAGTTAAGGGTAAAGAAATTCAGGTCAGGAAAACTGAGTTAATATTTCAGTTTTACATAACTCAGTTTAAATAACTGAAAAATAAAATGAAAAGTGGCATCCCTAAACAAAACTAGGTGACAGCCCAGCATGACAATACCATAAATTTTTTAAAATTAACAAATCAAATGACTAGATGTTTCTGAGTTGAGAAATACACAAATGAAATTTTGTGGTAAATAATTATTATGTGAAAGTTTTAACTCTTCCTCAATGAACCTAAACTAAGAATGGTTATTTTTATGTAATTGAAAATACAATTTTTTAAAGTTCTTTGTATGCAGAGGATGTATGTGTTTGCGTGTGTGTGTATGTTTGAGACAGAGATGTAACTGATAAATATCTAGAATTGAATGCCAGACCAGTAAAGGATTTTGGAGGTAAGGCAATTTCTCCAGAAAGGAGATCAAGTCAGAATTCCCCAGTGATGGCAGCTTTATTTCCATTTAAAATGCACAGACTGGTTTAATCCTATCCCCTGCTTAAAAAAATATTAAAAAAAAAAAAAACTAACAAGAACAACACAAAGCAAACACTTTGTTTATTTCAGGAGGTTTTTTTTCTTTCAAAAAAAGTTAAAAGGGCTTGTTAGTCTAATGTTGAGAGAATGATGAAGTCTTCAGAAACTATTTCTTTGATGTTCTCCAATTAAATACTTATACCTGTTTAATCTTTTAATTTTAGAGAGATCAAGATTTTTCTGATCAACACAGCGAGGGGACTTTGAGGATGGAGGAACTTCTAATGTTCAATCGCCATCCTTTGAGGATGGAAATGTCTCATAGGTAAGTAATTGGGATATTTTGGTGATAACTAGAACATCAAAAGAGTAGCTGGTAAATTTACTAAATTGTCACCTTTTGTTAGTGGATCAACTAAGAGAAAAGGCTTTTCAATCATAAGAACATCATAAGAAGATGTGTAGAAAAAATATTAATAAATGACTCTTTGTTAGCGGTTGGGGGTTTTGTCTTCGAAGTGGCCACCTGGTTAAAATCCCATCCCTACACCTGGATAGCCGTTTGTCCTGGGCAAGTCGTGCTACTTCTCCAAAACTCAATCCCCTCTGCTAGAAAATGCAAATAATGGTAGTGCCTATACTCCTGGGTTTTGTGAGTATTAAGTGATTTAGTATATGTAAGTTATTTAGCAGAATATCTAGCACATAGTAGGTACTCAATCATTATTAATCTACTTTTTAATGATGTATTTCCTATAGCAAATAGTAAATTATCGGATGCTATGGTATGCATATGTTGAGATGTTAGCCCTTTCACACTAAATATTAATAACTCAGTTGCCTATTTCCCTGAATTTTCTGGTTTAGGAAAAGACTCTTTTCCCCTTTCAGCCTAAGGCTTATGGACAACTAGGTGAGTACCAGCTCCACCTGCCCTGACGGGGAAACCCTATTGCACACTTTCTTGACTTCTCATTTTTCTCCGTAGTATTTATCTAATATTCCATACATTTTGCTTGAATGTAAAGTATTCGACATCGGAAAGTTTGTCCGTTTTGTTTATACATCTGTAGGACCGTAGCAGGCACTCCTGGGCTCTGTACATTTCCATGTAATCTTTAGAATCAAACTGTCGGTTTCTGCAAAACGCGAATCTGAGGACTGTAGAGGGACTGTGCGGAATCGTTAGGGCCCGGGGGATGTGCCGCCGTCTCGACAACACTAAGTCGCCCACGCCGTGAACCCGGGCTGTCTTTCCACTCCTTCAGGTTTCCTTCGATTCCTTTCAGCAGTTTTTGCAGGTTTCAATACGCAAGTCCTGTGCTCCTCGGCCTATTGTTTCTTTATGACAGTCGTCCTGGGCTTAGGGCTTCTCGGTAAGTGCACACCGTGTGAGGTCAAGCACAGACAGGCCCTGTGAGCGGGGCGTTCCTGGGAGCTTCCGGGAGGGTCAAAACGTGAGCATTGTCTGGGAATGAGGCGTCTGGGCAGCTCCACACCCGTCCTGCCTCCTCCAGCAGCTGATGGTTTTCAGGATTTTGTAGTTAACCCCGGAACGGTGAGGAAGGATATAAAAGGGCAGAGTAAAGCGCCCCAACACTCGTCAGTTCACCAACAGCCCGCCATCTCTCCTCAGGGAACAGCGCTCAGGGGGCTGCAAGCCTTCGGTGGGTATCCAAGATTCTGAAAAGTTGCCTTTGACCATTCTGCCACCATTCTCACTGTTTTTATAGAGAAGAGCATTTACAGAGGTCTTCACTCCACCATTTCAGAAGTAGTTTTAAATTTTATAGCTAGCTTTTGTTGTATTTTAAAATTTGTATTGTCTTTATTTTATAATATTTTTTTTTGTATATATCTCTTCTGTTGTCCAATTCGAGTGAGAGCAGACCCCACGGAGCAGTGGTCGTCTGTGGACTGTGGCCTCGCTACACGCTGGAACCGTCTAGAGAACCTAAAACACCATTGACATCCCGGCCACACCTTTAACGAGGCTCCCTTAGGGAGCTTGGGGTGGGGTTCAGATTTTTTTAAGGGAAATTTCTCAGGTGAACTTAATTTGCAGCTAGGATCATGGAGTATAGTTTTAGGTAAAGAGAGCCGAGGGCTGTGGCTTAGAAAATGGTTTTCCCTCTAGAAAGAGTAGTGGACACCCGAGAGGAAGACAGTGGAAGGAATGAGGAGAGGGTCTTGGATCAAAAGCCTTGTGGTCTAAAAGATTTCACTGGACAGATATGAATAGGTATAAACTCTATGTCCAGGCCTAAGTAATTACAAAGTTAGGTTCATAAAAATGGGAATATTTTATTTCACTAGATCTAAGAAAGAAAGGTGTTTGGTAGCTAAAATGTTCTAATAGAAGAAAGGGGGAAAACGTCGGGGAACAAACTCAAACCACCACCCCAGAGGGAGCCTGGATCCCCTTAAAAACTTAAAGTTCCCCCTTAAAACGCAGATAGATTGTCCATAGTGAGAACAAACTGGGGCAGCCCTCGGTGGCTGAGGAAGGGTTCACAATGTCTGTGACCGTCTGAAGACGTTTGGGACGATCAGAAAAGTTAATACAGATCTTCACACCAGTAAGTTGTTTGACGCTTGTTGCTCTATTGGTTGCAGGGGTGGTGTAGCCGAGGAATTCAAGGCGTTTGGGTTCCAGAGGTAGACACAGCAAAGTGGAATTTATATGATTTGGGGATTGATTGTAATGGGGGGCAGAAATAAGGACTAGGGAGAAAAATAGAACAAAAATAGTTTAGAAGTGGCCAGTTATCTGGTTAAGTAGTACTTTAAGAAAATTCTTCCAGGTATTTGGGTAGAAAAGCAATTTCAGAATTTTGAAAAAAAAATTAAGCTGGATTCAGGTTTCGGGTTAGTAGCAACTAATGGTAGAAGACAATGAAATAGTGTCTGTTAAAGCGCTAAGGAAAACGAGGAGGGTGGAGAGTCCTCCTAGCAAAACGCTCTGGTGGGCAGAAAAGATCAGAGAAAATGTGAGTGTATTAATTCTTCCTGTTTGTAGAAATTAGATGACATTACCTAAGCCTAGATATCAAAGAATTAAAGACTAAATTTAGCATTTTAAATAATAAAGGCAATCTCTATAATAACTAAAACTAAGTATAATTTAAAAACAAATCGGAGATGGAAGGGAAGGGGCCTTGTGAGGAAGTTAATAACAAATGCTCTCCTCTTCAATAGTATGAAATTATACCTATTTTCTAAAGTGCTAAGATTTGGGGTAAAATGTTTATATCCATAAAGCTTATTATTGTAAAAAATTAGGCTATTATCTTTCCAAATTGCCAGCAGGAAAATGTGTGGCTCTGAACATATGCTTCGAAACAGAGAATAGAAAGTATAATCTTTATAGGAAAAGTGACAAAATGAAGTGATGCTAAAATCATGGAAAGAAACAATTAAAACCAAGCACATCACTTTATAAGAAATATACATGGATATAGATAGACAGATACATAGGTAGATATTAAAAGGAAAAAGGACTCAGGTTGGCTTAAAATGCCATGCGGGAATACAAATGGGACAGGCAAAGTGAGTTAAATGATTAAGAGCAAAAAGACAGGCAAAGCATAGCAGTGAGTGTGGAATAGATGAGAAACCTGCCGATGCCAATATCAGCCCAGATGTTTTTTTTAGTTAAACAGTGATTTTATTGCTTGAGTTCATAGAGAAACGTGTGCAGGCAGGGAGAGCATGGATGTCAGAGACTGGGCAGGAAAACTGTGCCCCTGACCAGCAAACTGGAACTTACACACAGACCGTGAGCACTGCAGCCGACAGGCATGTTTTTGTGGCTCATTTTGTGAATATTTAAAATATATATATATATTTGGGAAAAAATTAGTTTAAAATAAAATGCTGTATTTTTCAGATGTTCTGGAAAAAAAAAAATCTACCATCCATCTCCATGGGTTTGTATAATCTCAGAGCCATTGCTAAATATTAATAAAGACCAAACTTTATCAGACTGGGCACGTGCTTTCCATTCTCTTTAGATCCCATTTTACTGACCACCCCAGGCACTGAGTCTGAAATATCTAAAAACCGAGACCTAGAAGTTAGAATGTGGCTGTGTGTGTGCGTGTGTTTGTGTCCGTGCTTGCCTGTGTGCCAGCCAAGGTGCAGGGTAGCTTGATCGAGGATTTTTATGTCTCCATTTATTAGCAATTAAAAATGAGTCTAGTCTTTTAAATACAGAAAAATTTTTAAAAAAGAAAAAATAGGAGAAATCCCTATTTTCAAGGAAATTTCAGATTCTTAATAAATAACAGATAATAGTGAGTTTTTCTGCTTGTGATACATGCTATTTAAATTATATTTTCAGTTTTTATTGATATATTCCTACCTATCTAACTTACTTTTCAAATGTGTGCCTGGGAAATGAGTCATAATTCAAGTTCATAAATAATTTAAAAGATTACTTTAGCCAACACTGTCGGATATTTTCAAAGTGGTGAATGAGAGACAAAATGATTTGTTTCTCTTCGTGCCTCTCTTCTTTCTGGTAGAGTTTCTATAAAAGACAGGCTTCGGAGGAGAAAGGGATGGAAAAGACTCCAAATAACCCACACACGAGAAAATACGCTACTTTGGCAAACACACTCAGCTGTAGGTGACACGATGACAATGTGCAGACATCTGGAGAGAAATAGAGTCATACATGTCTGAAAACCCAATATCAAAATTGCGCCGAGCAACACGATGGCTTTGCAGATTTACACAATTGCCAAGTAAAAGGAAGGTGGCAGATGTCCGTATTTTGGGAAATCATTCACACCTGAACAATGAACAGCTCTAATGTTTTCCTACATTAATTCAGATTACTTCATACATTAGCTCACCAGCTTGTGGGCTGAAGCACAACGAGAGACTGATCTAAAAAGTAATGATAAACGAGGCTAAATTAAAGCAAGAGTTGGAAATCTAGGAATAGTTGGCCATGATGCTGATTTACATATGATGAAACACATGAGCATGATCATTTCTTTGGATCTTGCTGAATCCCAGAATGTTTTCCTACATAAAACACATAAAAAGAAAGAAAAGCAATGCAACATTTTTGTTGTGTTAACTAAGTCTTAACAGCCAAGAATCCATTATAGGTATTTTAAAAGCTCTTTAATAATAATGTATCAGTGTATTGAACAGGACAGAACTCCAAAATAATAGGGTCATTTTATCAACCTTTAAGTGGGACGGACTTTACAAAAGGTTAGAATGATTGTCATTAGCACTTTTCAATTCAGAATCCAGTTTCATTTATGTTATGTTACCTCAGCCCATCCTCACACAAGCCAAGACATTATGACGTTATTTTCCTCATTTGACCTAAGGAAACCGCTCTTGCCTACGTCAAGGGCCTGGTCTGAGGGGAACAGCAGAAATCCAACAGAAACTCAAGGCCCTATTTTTAATTCCAAATCCCCGCTCTTTTCATGAGACCCGCTCTCTCCCACCAAGCACAGTCGACAAAGGTCCTCAGATCTGAATTGTGGATCAACTAAGAAAGGCCTGGAACAAAAATCCCCCTTGAGTCTGCCCACGTTGGACTTCGTGTTCAATCAGTCCTGTAGGCCTTTTATAACTTGATTTTACCTGTTCCAAAAACAGTGTCAAACACAGGACCTCGAGCCCTGTGTAGAACATTAAATAGAGTAATAAAAGAAAAAGCATTTAAATCTCTAGCGTACTGTTCCCTCTACCAGGTACACACACACACACGGCTGCACTCTGCATTCACAACAACGCCTGAGAAGCAGTGAGCGCAGGTGTTATGATCTTGTCTGGAAAATGTTACAGTCCAGTGGAGGAGATAACACCTTGACCAGGCCCAGATATAATCTACTCTCCATTTTATTTACCCAAAATAGTACTCCTGCTTTTTGTGTATCCAGGTCTCTTTACTCTGGATGCATCAGGTCCTAATTATCTTACACTGAGTTGGAATAAACCTTGTCCCGTTCCCATATCATACCTTTGAGACCTGCACGAGGAGAGCTTACCGGGCTTGGATGTGGGGGTGCCTCACTGAGCCTTCACCTGACGCCCTGCAAGGCTGTTTTGAACCGTACATAAGTTCTGTTATTTTGCAGAATTTCCCTGTTTGACCCATCGTGAACGATCTGGGAAGGAATCCCTTTCCCAGTGTCCACTGTGTGCTCAGCAGCTGCAGGAAAACCCGTAGCTCCTCCTGTCACTTAGTTTAAATCCTCTGCAAGTCTCACTGTTGCCGTTTCACACCAATAAAATGTGTTTTATTACCAGGGCCAAATATTTATAAATTATGGATATTTTAGAAAGCATAGGGTGATAGTGATATTGTCTCTAATTTTACTTATTTAAAAAGTTAAGAACCTTAAAAAAGTGCCCAATAATAAAATGCTCATGCTAATTAGAATGAATTTTCAGAAGCTCCTATTTCACTACCAACCCAGTTGTTTACAAACACTCCCTTGATGCTATTTGCAACAAGAGATATTTCTGTTAAAATAAATTCCATGTGACTAAACTGCTATTTCATATTTTAGTATAATCTCAAAATATTTTCTCAGATTTTTGTAGGCTTTCTGGGAGGACAATTTTTTTGCTAATGATGACGAAGTGTTCTGGGCAGATAACAAAATGATTACTTTCCCTCTTAAGTTATTTTTCTCTGATTTTCACCCTGAGCACGTGGTGAGGCCGCTTGCTGGAGAATACGCAGGTGTGGGGCTGTAGGTTTTAATCTTCCAATACAGCCCACGTTCAGACTCCCTCAATCGGTCAAGACCCTCTAAGTCATCCCTGGTGGGCCAAGGCACTGTTTTTCTCTTCCTGGTCTGTGGTTTTCTGTAACCCCCCGCCTGTCTCTCCAGTTCTCATGGGGGTGGTCTGTCCGGTGACCTCACTTCCCTGAGGGATTTGTAAAGATCTGTTGATTTTCAGTTTGTGCAGCTGCAGGGAGTGACAACTTCCAAGCTGTGTGTATTTCAGACCAGAAACAAGAAGTTCAAAACAAGGCTTTTTAAATTAAGTCTGGCTGGTATTGAATGTTGGTCTTCCTGCTACGACCAAGCTGGAAAAGGTGGTTGACAGACTGAAAATAAAATGTGAAGAGCTGATTCGTAGCGTGAAGGTGTGGAAGGCGTTGGAGAGAGTCGGCACCACCAGGGGACGGCCTCAAGGGTCTACTATAGAGAAGGGACCAGCCCGCCCCGTAATTAACGACTGAACACAGCTAACCTGAGACGCACCCGGGCCCTCCTGCTTCAGCCGAGGTGGGAAACCTGCCTGGATAAGGGGCCGGTCCTGTGCACGACCGGAATCCGAGAGTTTCTGCAGCAGGGCTCAGCCTTGACGCACCTTAGAATGACCCGGAGATACTATAAAAATCCCGACACCTGTATAGCACTCAATTAACTTAAATCAACAATTGATTCAGAACCTCTGGGAAGTGAAGCCAAGGTCTCAGCATATGTTAAAACCCCTCAATATTCAGTCCAGGATGACAATGACTGTTCTAAAACATCCCAGGAGCAAACTGATATCTTGGTGAGTATTCACCAAGATTTGGACTTGATTTCTTACGTAGGTGGCAAAATGTGCATTTTTACCATCCTCAGACACACACCTGTGCTCTTGAGCGGAAACACAAACAACTCACCACCCTCCTCTTTGGTATTACCTTACTGGTTTTGTTTTTGTTCTTGGTGCAGCACATGGAGACTTTGCATCCGTCAAGTGTGGGGCAGATTGTCCCCCCGGGGCCAGTGGCCGTCGGTGAGTTGAAATCAGCAAGCCCGACCGGCAGGATCTTAACAGAATGGCACACAGCATAGAGGGGTCTATCAAAGCCAGGTGATTTGTCTTATTCTACATTTTATGATTCTTCCCAAGACATGGATAAATGTAACAAAAGTACACCAGAGACCCTTGATTTTGAAAATGATGTGAGAAGTACGTGAATTTTTAAAGGGGAAGTCATATTCTCACATACCCAACAAAAGCTGCACTGATATCTAAGGAACATGGCTATAGAGGGGTGTTAAATTACTAGCTATCCAGGGATAGCTGTGTCAGTTATGCCAGGTGGCAGCACTTGGCAGAGTGGGAGTGATGCCTGGTGGATTCGTGGGTGAACAGAGGATGGGTAAACACAAGAAGAAAAAAAGAAACGGCACCTGCTGTAACTAACTATGCTGATGACAGGATTTATTTCAACTTCTTCAAATTTGTGGAAGGTACTTTGGCAGAATCAAGATCCTGCCCTGGAGGTCGTGACAAAAGCCAGAGGGAGTGGCTTATCCTGAAAATAAACCCTATTTGAACCCCCAATCACACAGTTCCTGGGGTGATGGATAAACTTGAAATTGCCGGTGTCTGGGTGGGAAGTGAGTGTAGCTTGGCGGCCTGGGAGCCCAGGCGCTCGTGCGAGGGAGTGAGCTGTTGGTGCAAAGGCGGCCCAGCCCTCGCTGAGCCTGCTCAGAAGCCTGCTCTCATGTCTGAACAGAATCACGGCTGCGGACCCTGGTTCTCTTTTTTCTTTCTTTCTTTTTCTCTTTTTAATGTCTTATCAACTAGCGTTTCCATATTATCCTTCAGTTCTGACTTCTGAAAATAAATCATGATAGAAATTAGCACCTCCAGAATCATCAGGACGATGGGCCAGACCTGGATGGTATCAGGTCCTGCCCATATCGTTTTAAAGGATATGGAAAATGAAAGAAGAGCTTTCCAAAATGCTTCCTCTAATGGGTGTCAGCTCTTATTAGCATTGCACTCAGGGTCGTCTCTGTCAAAACTAATCATCTGTCTCTATGCAATTAATACCATTTTTATCTCATTCTCCCTGTTCAGTGTCTAAGACAAAAATCACATCCCCATTCTTTCTGCCAGTGGTGCACAGAATGTATTAATAAGCATTAAGCCAGCAAAGGGATTTCTGGTTAATGAATTTGGTAAGTGCTAGGTTAAACAAAGTTAAACAGGGCTATTTATTGGTGAGTTCCTTAAAACTTCTGACATACACGCATGGCAAACCACCGAGGGAGTCACAATACTAACTATTCCTCAAGGTTATTTCACCAAGGAATCTATGACCATTTCAAAATTTGACAAACATGTGAACATATTTTAAAAATCCGTCCTTCTCACTTTATTTGGTGGCATGAACATTTCCTTTACGACATATTTAGAGCTGAACTAGCTACCAGGCGTTTGCATCGGGAGGATGCTTAAACATGCAGGATGAGCCTCTCTTGCCTTAGAAGCTCAGTGGTCATTTAGTTGTCCCAGGTTCTCCTCATCACCACTTCCGGTCCAAACCTCCGGCTCTGCCAGCCTCTCTCGACAGAGATATAAAGAATATTGTGCCAGGGTTTTCCAACTGTCTGTGTTCTTAATTCCCAGTGGAAGGCACTGAAAACCTTCAAGGTGGCAGCTGGTGACGTTAGCAGGACTGTGGAAGTTGGACTGAAAGAAATGCAGGGTGAGCGAGCTCGACGTGGTTCACAGTGCTGTGCTTCTCTCCAGCTAATGTGGGGGAGAATTTTTAGGAAACATGACAAAGCATAGCTTTCTATGTCCTGTGTCTTTTCCCCAACCACGGTTGTACAGTAGATGAAAGAGACAGCAGAGAACAAAACTATCCAGCCCACTCTCAGTAAACACAGAAGGGGTGGGGAGAAGGAAGAACTGAGAGAGCAATGCACGCGATCAAGGACGGGGGACACGGGGCCCAAGCATAAGGCACCTGCCCCAGGATGCCCTGAGCCTGCTCCCACACGGCCGGCTCCCAGCCTGCGGCTCATCAACTCCTTCCTGCAAGAGCAGGTTGCCTGCAGCAGCCAGTTCATTCCAGCAAGTGGATGAGAAAGGTCGTTCAATGCTTCTCCAACGCTACATCCACAGGGACTAGGTACGTTAGGACCCCATAAAGGGGTTAATGCACTTCCATATCCATGTGCAGTCCATTGTTAATAAAATCATTAGTGATCACTAATTACTTTTATCTTCCCAAGAAAAAAATTGATCTATTTTAATGAAGAATCTTGCTGAACCTTCAGTGCAACTAAAGTGTGTGTGTGTGTGTGTGTGTGTGTGTGTGTGTGTGTGTGTGTGTATATTAGATAAACAGATAAACTTCCTAGGATCTATGGACGTCATTCAATACAAACTTCTCAGCTGGTGTTTAATGGAAGTCCAATAACATACCTAAGAAGTTAGAACAGTCACAAGTCTGTTTAAAACCAAGGTAGATCAACTATGTATATAACTAACAAAATGCTACGTTGATACATCTTGGTTCTATACAAAATTATAAATCATAGTGCATTTTATAATGAGTGGATTAACTCAGAACATTATTAAATGTGATTAGATATTCAATAATTTAGTAAATGAAAATTAGCTAAAAGGAGGTATAAGTTATGGGAGTTGTGCCTAGAGTCTCCAGAAATTATTGTAGATTTAATTAGAAAGGAAACTGTCCTCTTGGATTTTGGTAGTACGTGTGAAAATTTAATGAGAAGAAGAGTGATGTCTGGCACATGAGGCTGGTTAAGTACAGGTTGAATATCCTTTATCTGAAATGTTTAGGACCAGAAGTGTTTCAAATTTTGGATTTTTTTTTTCATATTTTGAAATATTGGCTAATATGCTTACCCAGTTGAACATCCCTCATCTGAAAATCCAAAATCTGAAATGCTCCAATGAGCCTGTCATCTGAGCCTCAAGTTATCACTCAGAAAAAGTTTGCCTTTTTTAGCATTTTGGATTTTGCATGTTCATATTCGGGACACTCAACCTGTAGTTTCTTTCTCCAGCTGTTTTTTTTATTCATTAACATGACTGGTGATGAAAATTGCGCCACTCTCTCTTACAAAGCAAAGTCTCTGCAGTTATTTCCTGGTCCTCACCTTCGAGGTTGCCTTCGATCTGGCAGCCCGGTCCGTTCTACAGAACTGGGCTCTGTTCTGGGAAAGTTCTGTGCCTGCTTCCCAGGGAGCAGCACAGGCCCCTTGTCAGAAGGGCCCCAGGCTCCTCTTACCCCTCTGCTGTCCCCGTATTGAAGTTCACAATAATTTGAACAAGGGACTCCTGATTTTCATTTTTCGCCGGGATCTGCAAATTACACAGCTGATCCCGACTCTGCCGTCTCTCCCCCCGGGCTAGTCCCACACGGCACCCCCGAAGCCCATGGTTTTGTACAGGTGGTCACACTGATGAAATACTGTCTGAGTAATACATTTTAACATGGTGAACGTTGCTTCAAAAATGACACAGTATTTTTAAAGTGTTATGCAAAGCAACACCTATCCTGAAATTTAGTAAAATTTCATGTATTTTTTAAAATATGCACCATGTTTTTAGCCATAAGAAATGCATCTGGGCTTGTCTTTACAAAACTAACGTGATTTGTCCTTCTAGTGCAGAAATAACCGCTGTCATTTTTGTTTATTTTTGAGTGTTTGTTTGCTTTAACATGCAGAGAAAAGCATGGTCTCACCGTTTCTTCCTATTTCTTCCTGCTCTAGCTTCCTGCAAGTTGAGTGTGCACACGTACATACACATGCTCTCACACACACACACACACACACACGCACACACACGCGTGCGCGCTCACATGCACATGTGTTCCATTGTTTTATTGAATTGCTTTTGTAATCTGTGGATGTGACATTTGTGTCATTGAAAATATTTGCCTTTATCTTTATAACTTTTCTTGTATGCAGGGTTTGTATCTTGCCCGTGCCCCATATGGTGCAATTTAAAGGTAATATGAAGGGTAGGAAAGAATATATTTTGACAAATAACTAAGCTGTGACATAATAATCTGATATCTGAGCCTCCATCTGTCAGATGCAATCATCAGTAAAAGACAGAAAGAAGCAAGGGATTGCTTTCTAAGGAAATTAAATTATTATCTTGAGAATATTTCAAAAGTGTGACTTGAAAGGGCACACGGGTAGAAGTGTGCTTCAGATGGCAGGGGTTCCCGCAGGATCCCGGGCGAGATAAACCGTGGTGATGTGCTTGTCTCGTGTCTAGACCCTCATCCCGCTCATGTCAGGAAATGAACTGCCTATGAGCACAGGGCCCTGCCCAAAGCCCCGAGCAGCTGAGGCAGGCTGTGACTCGAGGCTCTTTAAGGTGATTCTCTTCTTGCCTGTGCCGCCAAGGGCTCTTCGGGGCGAGATGTGATGTTCCCTTTTGTGCTTGAAGACTTTTCTGTGATAATTAAGACGGCAACTAGCACAACATTGCGAGGCATCTGCCCATACAAGCAGCTCCTGACGTGATGCCCATGGAAGCCACGAGGTTCCGTACATTTTCTCAGTGGGCCAAATGTCAAGACGCAGAGTATCAAAGTTCTGAATTCATTGCAACAGAAGTGGAAAAAAAAAAAAAAACCTGTGACATTTGTGACTGAGAAATGGAGATGCGATACACAAGGAGCTGACAGATGAAAGACGCAGAACCGCTGCCTTTGTTCAGTGGGTGTTAAAGATATTTTGCTGTAATGAGTTGATACATTCAGGTATGCTTCTTCCAAAGACTCTGAATTTAAGTAGTTTGTGGATTGAGATTCTTATCAAGCGGCATTTTGCATTTTGTTCCATTCTGTGCTATTTACGCAGAGCCAATGGATATTTTAACCTCTGAGAAACCTGCTTTAAATCAATATTTCATTAGGGCTTTAATGCCATTAGTGCAATAGCCCCATGCCCGGATATTTCCTCCATTCAGAAAGTCAGAAATCAGTAAATAAAAGTGGGATAATTAACAACGAATGCCCACTACTCACACTTGATGTTCGCTGCATGATCTGTTTCCATTCCAGGCCTGACACGACAGCCTGGCGTGCAGGAGTGTGACACACAACTCCAGTATCGCACAGCAACGGGCGCTCACGGTGACCTCACATGTGTTTCCATGGTAGCAAATTCATCTGGAAATAGCGCAGCACTTTGATTTATAGGTGGTCAAAGACAGACTCCTGAATTACACACATTAAAAGGCTAATTTCAAAAGAAATTCTTAGGTTGAGAATTTTGCAGTGCAAGAAGATAACGAACATGGTATTTATAATTTTAATGATTATGCATTTCTACTTCTGAATTTGAAGTAGAACTTTTATCAGTCAAATGCCTAGCAATTGGAATATTTACAAGGAAGGCAAGTATCAGCACCAGAGTAATGGAATATAGTTTTGGCAGCTCATCACTGCTACTGAGCAGGTGCCTTAGTCTGCTGGGCCTGCCATAACAAAAACCCATTAGCTGGGCAGCTTAAACAACAGACTATTATTTTCTCACAGTTCTGGAGGCTAGAAGTCCAAGATCAAGGTGTTGGCTCTCTTCTTGGTTCATAGGAAGCTGCCTTCTTGCTGTATTTTCACATGCACGAGACAGAGAGATTTCTGGTGCCTTTTCTTGGGAGGACATTAATCCTATGGGACAGGGCCCCATCCTCAGGATCTCATTTAATCTTTATTACTTCCTTACTGGCCCCATCTCCAAATACAGCCATACTGGGGTTAGGGCTTCAGCGTATGAATTTTGCGGGACACAAACACTGAGTCCAGAACACCAAGGCTCATCAGCTGCAGCTCCCAAGGCCTTTGTTGTCCAACTCTGACCAAGGAGCCGGTTTATGTCACCTGAGCTCAGTGGCCTGTGCAGGTAACAGGGCACCCAGCCTAACTCCATGGAACCAACATAACTTTTAACACAGCAGTCGTGAACTGGAGATGAACAATGACAGAGTGAGCCATCCTTTTAATAAATAAATAAATAAAATTCCTCCTCTTCCATAACATCTGAGGACAGGCAAGAGAGTGGGTGTTTCTGTATGTTTTACGAGAAGGCATTTCCATGTCCTGGGTCTGAGGCGTGATGGCTGGGAACCCAACGTTCAGGTCCTCCCTGGCTCCTGGGAGGGGGCCTGGGAGGTCCTGCCTGGCATCATTGTTTTTAGGCAAAGTGGTGAGAAAGGGGCACCCGGAACACAGCCTCACACCCTCCCAGAGGGGTCAACCGTGCTAATACAGAATCCAACCGGATTGTTGAAATTAGTTAAAGGTGTCATTGTGCACAGACTTGCAAGGTAGAATAATATTATCTGCAACAGCACAAAACAATGTCAGGTATTTCTGCTATCACACCACATATGCCTTTCAAAAAATGTTATCTTCTGCAAAACAATGGACTAAAAACCACAGGGTTTATGGGAAAAATAAGGACAGGAATAAACTCTCCCTATGGCTGTGGTAAGTCCGTAACCAGAGCCTGGATAAACAGCCACAGCCACAGCGCACCTGCCAGGCCCCTCCCCTGGCATTCGCCCTTGGAACCACGGCCAGGAGATGTGTGCAGCTCCTCAGAGTTGCAGGGCTTGGAGGATATTTATTTCTAATAGAGACTAGTTTCATCAAAAATTAAAAATACAACTCCAGGGTAACCGTCTCAGTGATTATTAATAGAATCTTGACACAGAGGGGAAATTTCTTTGCACCTTCCTCAGATAGCCTGACATATTGGAAACGAATGACTAAGTCACCCATTTCTTGCATTAAAGTAGGACACTTCTGCGAGACTTTGCTCCTTTTCCTTTCTTAAGGTCTTCATATATTGCTGGGGTTTTATCTGTAATCCTGAGAAAATCCCTTGAAAGTGTTAACAAGCTAAGGAAAACCGTACGTGGATGGATAGGATTTCTACAAGCTAACATTACTTTCCTGTACGCATGAGCTAATTTGAGTCAAAGAGATGCATATTGTAAGAGAATAGACTGTATTTGGGGGGATGGTGGAGAAATAGGAAGGAGAACAGACTAAAATCACCAAGTAATAGCGAATCCCCATGACCCGTGAACACTATCTGCGCCTCACGCAGTACAGCTTCCTGGACTTCCAGACTCAGGCACACACACGTGTGCACACACAGGCACATGCACACGTGTGCACACGTACAGACACGCACCTGCACCCCTGTTTCTTTCTTTGGTGACTCACTCTCAGCCTCTTCACACACGAACACTCTTGCTCCCCGCCCTTCTCGCCCTCCCTGTCCTAGGTCTCCTCTTCCCCTTGAGCTCTACACGCCCACCTGAGCCCGTTCTCTCCTGACCCCTCGGCTTCCATCCAAGCCCCAAAGAGCTCCTTCTAATCCCACCCCCTGCGAGGAAGAGGCCTCAAACCCTTTGCTGGAGCCGCCTCTCTTTGAGAGGAGATGAAGACAGGTGTTAGACTGGAAGGGAGTTTCGGTAACTGAAGCACAGGTGCAGCAGTGTCAAGACGTTGCATCCTGAATTACGGAGCTCTGACTTTCTACAATTAAAGTGGCAAGACAGACTCCAACATTTTGAATTGCTATGAAATAATTTCCGAAGTAAGCAGAGTTCCTCTAAATTCCAGTTAAGCAAATGGGTGGAGTCCGTGAGGGTCTTTAGAAGAGGGTGGATGGGACAGACGTGAAGCCTGAAAAGTCGGAGTCCAGTCAAGTCACTGGGCGGCTCCTTCTCAGCCATTCAAGTGCCACCTGGACCAGAGACTAAGGCAGGACAAGAGCCACCACGTCCCTTTTTCTTTGGGGACAGCCACAGGAGACAGGGTTACTCTCACACTCTGCTTCTTTGCATTTCAAACCAGCTTTTCCGAACCTGCCCTGTGGAGCTACTCCACACAGGTGTCCCTCTCCAGCCCTCTAATTTACCCTGCGTCCCGCTTCCTGGAAGGTGAACACAGACATGCTAAGCTTCAATTCCTTTTCCTTCCCTCGCCCGTCATTCATACAATTTTACTCCCTTCCTTTGTAAGTGAGAATCTTAAATTCCATGGGATCCTGGTTTATTTATGTGTCTATTTCCAAGGTTAGGATTCGAGACGTCTTATCGATAAGCTCCATTGCTTGTCATTTTTCTAAAACAAATTCTGTTCTGAGAGCCAGCGGAGGGGCGGGACATGTCTTCTGTGCACCCCCTACCTGAACACACCTTGTTCCTCTCTTTTTTCCCCAGTCCTACTGCATCTTTCTTAAAACCACTTCCATTTCAATACACTTACAGACTCACCCATAGCAGGAGTAGACTCAAAAAGAATATTAAAATAATCAGCCTAAAATTTTTACATAAATTAAATATTTAAAAATAAATAAATTAAAAATAATCTTTTGCAGTTCCACAGGACAGAGCATGTTCTGTCTGCCTCTTCCACGCCCACCCACCCCCAAAGTATGTGCCCATGTGGATTCTAATGGAATCATGCTTGGTGGCTGAGTGTTCCACTTTTTAAATATGTATTTTGCAAAATACTTAGTCCAATGGATGTGCATACTAAACAACCGGTAAATAAAAGATCAACAAATGCACAGGTGGAGCCATAATATAAAAAATAATTGTATATGAAATTATTGGCATTAAATATAGATTTATTCCTATAAAAAACATAAACTAAATCTATATGTGTTGATAACACTCTTATCACATAACAAACACTGTGCACAAGGGTATCTGAAACCAAAATAGAATTTCATGTAAGTAGTAGGATAAGAAAGGAGAAGAGATTTAGGGTCATTTAAAACAATTGTCTGGCATGTTGTGTATCTTAAACATGATACCATCATACTAATACTTCAAAACAACACTTAAGCTGTTGAGGACTTGAGGAAAAGTAAGACTTGAATTCACACAGTGGATAGCGAACATTGGGGTTTTCTTGCCCAAATGTATAGGAAGACTGATGGAATTAGATAAGGTTTTTCAGGGGATGCTGTAAATCTAATCACCCTGTGAGAAAGAGTTAAAGCCCTGAGATAACAAATGATGACGTTTTATCTATAGAAACTGATTTTAAATTTCAGTTCCAAATTGAGAGGGACATTGTAAAAAATAAAATAGTTTTATTATTTAGGATTCTTTTTTTGCCAGGCTGTGAGAATTTTCTCTTATAACTTTAAATCTTTAGAAACATCAATAAGTTGTTTTCCCTTAATGTCTTTCTCCCCATTCATTTTTCCTTCCATATTAAGACAGGCACGTGGATACATTTCTGCCAGCACAGAGCTGAGTGACAGAGAGCATGAGCTCTGGAATCAGAATAATTAGGTTCACAGCCTGGCTTTACCATCTGCTGGTTCCAAGACCTTCATCTGTTTAATCTTTAATTTTCTCAGATTTACATATGAAGTCAAGAATAAGGCAAACATGTTTACATATAAAGAAAATAAAAATATTTACCCCTTAGGATCATTGTGAGGATACAAAGAGACAACCTATGTAGACAGGCCCTGGTACCTAGTAAGTGCTCAATAAATGATGGACTTTACTACTATTACTACTGCTACCTAAAATAATCTCCTTAATAAACATCAAGAACAAAATTCATCTTCATTCTAAACCTAAGGAGCAGCTTAATTTGAACAACCATAGCTAAGTTAGTTGTAGCTAAGGAAGAAATACAATTTTTATTTGGGACAGGTGACTGAGAATGATCCAACCTGGAAGTAATTTCAGTAGTTTCAGTAGTTTCCCATAGTGCACCAGTGATATTGGCTTAAATTCAGAAAAGTAAAAGAAAGTAAAATAAAAATCTGATGGACGCACAGATATCCCTAAAGAGAGACTATTTCGTATCCTACCCAAAAGGGCCTAATAGACAGCTGGTGAGCTGCGGAGCAAGACTCGATCCCAGCTGAACCCTGTTGAATAAAAACAAATCCAGGCTCAGGCAGAGAGGCTCTATTTGTGCACACTGTTCGACAAGAGACAGACTACTGAAATAAGGAGAACCCTCCTACCGTACGGTCCACAAGTGTCTCCAAGATCAGGCAGAAATGGGCTCAATTTCGCAGGGTCGCGTAAACAAGGCTAGAAACCCCTGAGTAGGGAGAGTCGTAGGAGCAGGTGGGTGACGTGATTTTCCGTCAAGGGATGTTCTTCCCTGAGTTCAGAGGTCAGCAATTCCGGTGAGACACCTGCAGGGGGATTGTTCCGTGTCTCAGTGAGTGCTCAAGAGCCTGGGGAATTGAGATGATCGGACTGGAGCTTGGCCGAGTCCAGTTCGTGGGCACTTGGTCCCGCCTGGTGAGCTGGGACAAGCAGTTCAGCTCATCATCTATGAGCCTCCCCCAAAATAGGTTTGGACTGTCTGTTTGGAGGGTCTGTGTCTTAGTTTATTTTAGTTGCTTTAACAGAATACCACAGACTGGGCAGTTTACAATGAACAGAAATATTTGATTGGCTCACAGTTCTGGAAGTCCAAGATCCAGGGGCTGCGTCTGGTGAGGGCCTCCGGGCTGCGCCATCACTGGCAGAAGGTGCAAAGGCAAGACAGCAAGGGGGGCAAACACACGCTTTTATTAGGGCCCCAGTCCCACTCTGAGGGTGGAGCCCTCCTGGCCTAATCATCTTTTAGAGATCCCACCTTTAATGCTATTGCCAGGGCAATTAAATTCCAGAAAGAGTTTCGGGGGGCAGACATTCAAACCACAGCCATCTGCGTCTGGGCTCATCTGGGTAAATGAGGGGCCTCCTGAGTCTCATCTAAGTCACAAAGGGAGTGTTGGTTCTTTGCCAAGGCCATTTGTTAAAGCACAAAGGGGTGAGGGTGGTTCTCAGCCGTCTCTCTCGCAGGAGAGACGGGCCGGGTGCAGAGGCCAGCGTGGTCACTCTGCGCCTGGCCCCACTGTCTGCCTGCTGGACCAGTCCACTGCGCCGCCCCGTGTTGCCTCTGCCCCGGGAAGGGCTCCGTTCTGAGGGTGGGAGTGGAAGACGCGAAGGGATAGGAAACACAGCAACATCGCAATGTAATGGAACAAAAAGAAGGACGAGCTCCAGCCATTCTGACTGAGGACAAGTGAGCTGAGGGTGGACATAAAGCCTGCTAAGCGCTGCAGGCAGAATCACAGGGGCCAGAGCGCAGGTCACGATGCCTCAGTGGGCTTTGCAGTCAAATAAACCACTGCTGAGAGTGTTTTTTGTTTTGTTTTGTTCCCCATTTGGGGCCTCATTTTTCCCCTAGACGTTATGTTTCATGGTGGAACAATTCCTCCCCCAGCCGTGGGACCCCACCCCGCTCCACCCCTACAAACACACACCTCCCCGGCAGCTCAGAGACATCCCACCGAGACTGGCTGTGGGAGGGTAAAGTGGCTTCTGTCACAATCAACCGGGGACTTCTCTATGTCCCTGGTGAAATCGAGGAAGGCAAATCTCAGCTTGGGCCTTCACAGAAAGATCCTCCAGGTGGAGAACCGTTTCCTAATGAAAGTGATGGAAACTCAGTCGCTTTGACATTTAAAGCTAGACTGCACCAAGCTCTGGAATTGTGATGAAGGGAATCTTGTCCTGGCAGGCAAGAGGGATTAGATCAACAGACTCTTAGGGTACCAGAGAGAAGCAGTAATTCTCTTTGATGCTTTCTTAGGCTGTTCCCTTACTAACAGGGGCGTGCATTACTTGCAAAATTCTAGTAGTTTCATTTTTTTTTCAGCATAAGTGAAGCATTTTATGAGAAAATGAGACAAACTTCATTACTAGCTTTCTTTCTAAGCTAAGCAACTCTTTGCATCGGATGGTTTAACATTTCAGGAGCTGTGGACCATCTCCACCGAAAAATGAAAACACGACTGTACACAATCTTATATACAATTTAAATAGTCATTTAATCACCTGGAAAACATCATACATAGAAGCACTGTGCATAGAACTGGGTTAACATCTCTCTTTCTATAATATTTTGCATCTCTTCTCTGTCGCTCATCTGGAAGGTTTTCTTAGATCATCACAGTTTTTAATATTTTGGGGGAAGATATTTTATTACGATGTTTACCAGCATTTCTCAATCAATCACAGGCATTTTCACAAAACCACTGTAACTGTTTGAAATCTACAAGATTTCACATCTGCCTTAGAGAAGCAGCCAGTCCAGTGAACATGTTGACATGGATCATGGCTGTGGGCAGGTCACCCACTTCCAAGCCTCATTTCTTTGGGTAGAAATTGTCATTCCCAGCACTGAGGTTATCAGGAAGCCAGAGGAGGTCATGAGCACAAATCCAAAGTGTAGGTGTATTACACACCGGGTTGGATAAAACACTTAGCACACAATGAGAACTCGGAAAAGGTTTACTGAGCAAATGTGAGGAAATGACTCTTCTCCTTGTGTCTCAGTTTCCTCATCTGTAAAAAGAAGGGATGATCCTGTTTGATCTCTTGGGACACTACTAATTGGATTTTTGTCTCATTTAAAATAATAGCCATGCTAGCATTTTGCTGTTAAACAGGCTTAAATCCACGGTCTTGTTGGCTGCCACAATCACAGTTACATTAGTCACATTAATTCACATCCTGATGTCTGCGATGACAAATCAATGTGAACGACTTCCAAATCTCTTTGTTAATAAAATTGGAAGAAATTACTGATGTTTGTACAAACTATTTAAACAGTGTTTTCCTATATAATAATTTATTCTACTCTCAAAAGGGCCTTGGTGGTGGATTGGACATGTGTTATCGGCACCGTAATTACGAAGCCGGAGAAATTAAGAGGAAGTGACATTAAGCGATTTCCCAAATCCTCCCAGCTTGTCAGTGGACACCAGTGACCTGGCCCTGGATCTGCTTCCTCCCGGTTCATTTCCTGCCCTCAGCCTCTCCGTGGTGTGGGTTGGGCACTAGCTCCAGGTTAGCTCTGATTTGTTCTCAGCCTTGATTTTCCCAGCGAGCTAGAAAATACTACCAATGCCCAGCACTGCCCGAGACATCCAGTTGCCAGCCGTGAATCTCCACACAGAGCAAAATGCCACAACCATGCTGACAGGGGTGGACCTAGCCCGTAAGTGAAGAGTCAGCCTCTGTTCCCGATTAACATGGTTATGCGGTCACCAGAATGGCTCCTCATCCCAGACTTAGTGGGATGATAGGGTCCCAGGTGAGTCCAAGGTGAGCCTGAGCACTATACTCTGTAATGAAAGATCCCACACAGACATTCCAAAGCCTCCACGGCATGGCTCTGCCCTCTGCTTTTGCACAGTGCACAGCAATACCCTCCAGCCTGTACATGCAAGCAAAAGTTTGGTCACAGCATCCTCTGGGGCCATTCCCTGGGGAGCAGTAGATCCCTTCTCTACTCCCACAACACAGCAGTCCTGGCCATGAAGACCTACGTTAGCATCAGTACCATTTTCCTCGCTCAGAAACTCAGCCTTACTCCACGTTTCCTTTGGTTTGGTGTCTGAACTGCCAGCCTTGCGTGGACGAGGAATGAGAGGGGTCACGGTGGGCTGTGCCGGCTCCCCCTGCCTCACTGTGCCAGGTCCCACCTCAACCTGCTCCCCCCCCTGAAGCTGAGCCCCCCGTGGGCCTCTGTCTCGACAATGAGCAAATCCCCGGGATGTCCCCACTTCAGCTCTCCTGAGACTTGTGAATAAAACGTTCCCCATGTCGGTAGGACTTAACACAGAGCACCCTCTGTTTGAAGAAAAGCAAACCTTACATCACAGAGCGTAGGTTCACAGATGGCAAACGCCTGCCGAAGGCACGCAGGACCCCTGAGCACCCGTAGATGCACGAGGTGCAGTTGTCCCATTTTACAAATGTGGCCATGTAAGACAAAAAAATGAATAAATAAAAAAAGTGATTTGGAGAGATGAAATAGTGGCCTTCGCCGTCATTTTTTCTCATAGAGTTTACACGAGCTTGACAACTCACACAGATTTTGCTGGGAGGATGGAGGAGCACTGAGCGCATCACTGTTAGGAGTGGGGGCTGCAAAGACCATTGCAGCAGCCTGCAGGGAGGGGTGGCCGGGACTCCTATTCCTGTGTCACTTACCCTATTTCCTTTTGCATTTTTAACCTCTGACACAGCACGATTTGGGTGACCTTGCCAAGCAAATGATACAGAGTCAGTAAATACAAGCTTAAGTGTAGCAAATTTGGGTCCACGCTTAAAACAGATTTTTAAAAATTCTTCTCACCAAATATAGATTTGCTTGAGAATTCGTCAGGTAGGTATCTCTCCACATCTGTGCATCTGTTTTCCTTTTGTGCCAGAATATTCTTTCTCCTTGAAGCCTGTACTTCACGCTCATCCTTCCTGCAGCCTGGCCCAAGGTCTTGGCATATCAGAGTATCTTCGGCAGAGTCCCTGGAGGCAGCAGGAAGCGATGAACAAAGGCTGGACCTCAGACTTCAGTTTCCATCCTGTTTCTGACAATTACTTATGAGAGGCAGGGCACGTAAATGAATCTTTCATAGCCTAAGTTTCTGCATAAGCACATGCCTGACACAGGTTCGTTACTAGTGTGCTCTCTCTTCTCCCACCCAGGCAAGAACCTTGCCTTGTGCCCTTGAATTACAGCGCTAATTGCAGAATCCTACACCTTTCAGACGCTCTTGGTGAGGGATGGAATTACTGTTGCTGTCGATGCCGCGGTAGCAATCACCTCCTGTCCTGGCTCCCGCTGCAGCACTGCTGCACATTTAAAAGGATAATCCAAGAATTGACTGTTTTGCAGTAATTCAAAGGATGATAACTCGCTTTTTGTAAAGAAGCTTTTCCAATAGGAGAGATTTTGCATATACAATTTCAGGAAATATTTTAAAGGATCTTATTTCAATCAATAAGAAAGAAAGGACAATCCTTTGGGGGATCAAAAAACAAAGTCCATTTAAACTCAGAGGCGAAGCTGTAAAGAGTGGAGAGAAAGGGAGCTAGCCTTCTATTTCTTTTCAAGTTCAAATTCAGCATTTTCCATATATTGTCTTAATTAATGCTCACAGCAAGCTTATGAATTAGAAAACAGATACTCTCTCAGGGACCAGGCGATCCATTGTTGCACTCGGGTAAATGCACAAAGCCACGCAGCTAGCACATGGAGGAACCGGGACATTAACTCGGGTTAGTGAGAATCCACATTCTGCCTGCAGGAGGAATTTCTCCATATATGAGATGTGAACAATAGCAGGCAGATAGGAGTCCAGGTAGAAGAAACAGGCCTCGCAAGGGAAATCCCAAGTGGCAGTCTCATCAGTCCTGGTCCCGGGCACCCATCTTGCTCCCTCACTACCCGGCTTTGCCCAGCGCCCTGCTCCTGAGGGTCCTGCCTTCTCCATGAAAGGTCAACTTAGATGACAGGAGCTGACCCTCCCACGTCAACCCCACACAAGGGTCTTCAGCACATACGATGCTCTTAAACCCCCAAAAGCCTCCCAGACTCAGAGGACACGACTCTACTCGTAAGAGTTCAGACATACTGACAGTCAAAGAGATCTGGAGACTTGAAACATATGATATGTGGGCAACCACATGATCTGCCTAACTTTAAGGTCATTCAAGAGAGAACTGGGCAAGGGAAGAGGAAAGGAACTCACCGGTGGAGGATAAAGAAAGACGGAACGATGCCCAGGTGTTCTCACGTCCTTCCAGAGAGGCCACCTGCTTGCGCTTCTCGTCTTCCCCAGTCCCCCTCCGCCCCCCGTGCACACCCTGAGGATCCCACTGAGGAGTTATTGTGCACAAAACCTTCACAAGAAGAAATGCCAAGAAGAAGACCTAGCACATTCCAGTTTTTTAAAATTAATTATTTTTTAACTTGTACAAATGTATGGGGTACGTGTGAAACTTTGTTACATATAAATGATGCAGCAGTGTGAAGTCAGGGTATGCAGGGCATCTATCCCCCGAGTACAATCCATTTGTTGTGAGCTTTAGTCACCCTACTCTGCAATCAAACATGGGAACTATCCCTCCTATCTAGCTCTGTGCTTGTGCCCTTTGACCCACTTCCCTTCATCCTCCTCCCCACTCGCCCCTACTCACCCTCAGCTCCTCTCTCCGGTGCAGGGAACCGGCGGGGCCCCCAGCTCACAGACGGTCTGCTGTGCATCTCGCTGACGGAATGAAGAGCCACCAGCACCAGAAGGCCAGTTTCCGGGTGCAAGTGAGGCTGTCCTCTGTGTTTCAAAACAGAGTGGAGGAAGGAAAACACTTCGGTTACACATTTTCGCAGCATCAGGGCATTGTCAAGTGAGAACAAGGCACCACCGGTAAGGTGGAATTCACACATCGGTGACGTCACCATCACCTCCTGGCATCTGAATTTAAGACACTTGTGGATAGAGTAATTATTTTGAGTTTTGTGATCACTGCACGGCTTCGCTGACTTTTTATGAAGAAAGTATAAAACATTAATATTGTTCCAGTTTACAGATGAAGATCGATGCAATGATTTGTATTCCAAAGTTGCAGAGATAGTGTGTGTGTGCCGGCGTGTGTGTGTGTGTGTGTGTGTGTGTGTGTGTATTGTGACAGCTCCTTTGCAGACCATTCTGGCAAACAAAAATCTTTATATTTTGATTTTGGAATGCCTTTCCTGCACAGAGCTCACCAAACTTACACAGAGGCCTGACAATAGATGGTATTTCATATAAGAAAAGGAAAAAGGATGAAACAGAGGGATAGAAGAAAGGAAAGAATCACAGAATTTTAGATGTAGCATAATTACTGGCCCCAGCCCGGTGTTTGACAGATATGAAAACTGAGTCATAGAAGAGAAATAGTTTTTTCCCGGAGGTTGAAAGAATAGAATGGAGCCTCGTCCTTCTGAAATTCGGTCCCAATGGGGAATGCTGATGAGTGGAAACCCCTGGGAAAGCCACCGATCTCTGGTATTCCTGCAGTCACTAAAGGCAGGTAAGCATTCAGCTGTATCTTTTTTTTTTTTTTTTTGAGACAGAGTCTCACTTTGTTGTCCAGGCTAGAGTGAGTGCCGTGGCATCAGCCTAGCTCACAGCAACCTCAAACTCCTGGGCTTAAGCGATCCTCCTGCCTCAGCCTCCCGAGTAGCTGGGCCTATAGGCATGTGCCACCATGCCTAGCTAATTTTTTCTATATATATTTTTAGTTGTCCAGATAATTTTTTTTATTTCTATTTTTAGTAGAGATGGGGTCTCGCTCAGGCTGGTCTCGAACTTCTGACCTCGAGCGATCCACCCGCCTCGGCCTCCCAGAGGGCTAGGATTACAGGCGTGAGCCACCGTGCCGGCCTCACCTGGGTCTTCATTGCAATATTTAGTGTTGGGGAAGCGATCGAGGAGCCCCCACCCCCTCCCAGGTCCGCTGACCTGCAGTGTCAGGCTGCACTGACAGCTATTCAAAGCATCTCTGCCTGGGGTGTTCTTTGCCGCAGGAGGAAAACATTATTAATGAACATTCAGAATGTCACTTCACCTAGTTCCAGATGAGCTTTTCAAGCTCGCTAGTGCTCCACCAGCCTTGGGAAAGAGCCAGGTGTGCGGCAGCCTTTCAAGTTGATCTTAAAAGTTATAGTGGATAAAACCTGCGGCTTTCCCACGTGGATTCCTGCTGGATTCACCTTGAGACAGTCGGGGAGACGTTGACTGAATGTGTTTTTTTTCCTTACCAGAATCCAGTTGGTAACTCTTAAAATACGGATCAGAACAGATGGAAATGCCTTCCTCCAACTGGGTTTCTTCTTTGCTTCTCTTCCTTTTCAGAGATCCACTGGATCTCCGGATCTCAAAAGGAAAATGATATTTCTGAGGACTGACTACCTACCAGGCACTGGACATTCCAACAAGTCTGTGAGGGAGATCTCATTATCTACATTTCAGACAAGGAAACTTACACTTCGATTAAGTTTTTTTTTTTTAAGTTCCCTTGTCTGGAAAATGGCAGATATGGGATTCAATGTAGGTCCTTTAGGCTCCAAAGTTAATGTTACCTCCTATACCCGTGGTTCTCACAGTGTGGTCCCTGGACCCTTCAGTGTCAACTTGCAGCTGGTTAGAAAAGTACATTTTTAAGGTCCATCCCAGACAGTCTGCATGGGGGTCAGTAATCTGTACTTGAACAAGACACAAGACTTCCAGGTCACTGTGATGCACATGAAAGCCTGCAGTTCACTTTGTGCCCCTTCAACTGGGCAACCTAATTTCAAAAGGAGAGAATTCACACTTTTTTATTCTTCCCAATAGATGATTTTTCACATGTTATCTCCTGCCTCAGTCTATTTGTCAGGTTGGTTTGCTACATGCTAATGCCATATGTGTGTGTGTGTTTATACACACACACATATGCTAAAGGTATTGATTTATTTAAAAATGGGAAATTATTTAGCATTTACTTGTAATAAGTCAATAAGAATAAGCTATAAGAATCTAGATTTATGTAAACAGTTGCAAATGCTCATAGGTTCTCTGTTTTTGCTTTTCTTGAATTCCCTAGCAAATGGTCTATCGTGGGGAATGTTCCATGCGCATTTGAAAAGAATGTGTATTCTGCTGCTATTGAGTGGCCTGTTCTATAGACGTCTGATTCTCTGTTCTTTTACAAAGCAACACTTGGAGCACAGAGACCAGTGCCTGTGAGAACTCTGGAGTCAGGTATGGAAGCTGTTCAGTCTGGCAGGGGCAGGAGGGTGGTTTTCAAGTGTTGATGCAGCAAAAGGCCTGAGTGTAATTCACCTTCTGGCTCTTCCTTAGTAAAATGTGACCTCCTGCAAATTGCTCGATTTCTCAAAGCCACCATGTCCTTATCTTTGGAAGCAGGGTAATAAACACAGTCATGGTATCGAAGAGGTTATGTGTCAAATGCCTGTGCAAACACTAAGTGGTTGTTTTGACTTCTGCTTTCATTCCTGAAGTTCTCTCATACTTCTTGCTCTCCCAAGGTAGGCATTGCATCGAGGGAAACTTGAATCATACTGACCCTTCTATTAAGGAAAGGATTTTGTTTAATTCTTTAGTTGCCATCACTTTTTTTGTACATTACATTAAACAAGCGAAACAATGTCACATGTAACCATCATGACAACATACCATATTCTCTCAGATTTTCACACATGTCTAGCTAATTACCATTCTCATTTGTACATCTTTTTTTAAGTTCTAATTTTACCTTAAGTATCATGTACATATTTTCTGTCCCCCTCTTCCAACAATGTAACTTAAAGTGCTCTCTCCCTCTTCAGCTGCTGCGTGTTTTAGACGTTTATGTTCACATCTCTCCAACTGAGTCTTAAATTAGTTGCTACCTGAGCTTAGGGATGTCACGATCCTTTCCAGCATGTCACTGCCTCTTTGCTTTTTAATCATTGCGCTGCTCGACTTTCTGGCTGGGCCCGAGTGCCAGTAGTATTTCTAATGCTGCTTAGCCAGGTCCCCAGGCTGTGGAGGGTGTGACGCCCAGGTGGGGAAATGGAGTCAAAACCCAAGTGCAGAAGCTGTGTTCCAAGCCCTGAGGCCAGTGCAGAGAAGCAGCCGCAGGGCTGCCCGGTGTGAAGTCCTGGGGTCCCGTGCTCCACTTTAATCCCATTTGCTTAGCTCTGCTTTAAGTAGCACACACTAGAATTCTGATACAGACCAAGGCTTTCACGATCATTTAAAAAATCAGAGGGTGGGGGAGGCCTGCAGTAGCCTAACACTTGGCGTCACGTACAGCCCGATTACATGAGAAGTGCAAGAGTGCTCTGGAGGGGCTTCCAAAACCAGGTCGGGAACTACAGATTAGGTCAGAGATAAGACCCAGGTACCACCGGTCTCTCTGCAAACACCAAACAAGAAATGCTTGACACTAGATGGCAGCAGTGCCCCATGTTTTCCTTCCAAATTAAACCAGCCATGAGCTCTTGGCGGGGGGGTGGGGTGCGAATCACAGAACTAGTGCACAAATACAACTGTATCACAAAATCAGCCTATTTTATTTGACAGGTGTTTCCAACCCTCCTCATATTTATGATCAGGAAACAATTTGGTATGAATCATTGTAACTCTCTAATATATGATCTGGCCATAGAAAATGCCCCATATAAATAACACCAAAAATGAGAGTGGTTACAGGATATTGGGACCACTAATTCTCAGTGATGTGGATCAAATAGTTTATTTGCACTCTGGAGAAAGGAGGTGGTGTGAAAGGTTTTCCAGCAGAACACAAGGAAGGGAAAGTTCAACCTTGAACATGGAGCCTGGGGCCTGTCACCAAGTGCGTGAAGGTGTTCAGTTTCTCAGGTGACATTCAATGTTCCTGAATGGGATCCTAATAAGGTGAAAATCTCCCATGAGTCCTGGCCCAGGAGGGTTAGATTTTGGATGGCAGAAATCCTTCTTGGTGACACGAGTCATTAGGAATGGCAGTGCAAACACAAGACACCATTTCTCAAGGAGAAGTCAGCTCTTTAGCTCCTGAAAGAGATCAATTTTTCCCGATGAGGAGCTCGAAATGAACTATTGGAGCACTTAATGGGTCTTGAAAGGCATTTCTGTTCACTTGCTGAGTTACAGATACCCTCTAGAGTCTGATTTAAAATCACAGAGGGGGCGACCCTCTCCTTCACAAGCTTAGTTCAGCCTAAAGAACAGAACTCAGCATTTCCACTGGGAATTTCCTGGTGATTAAACCTCTGAGCCTTCATAGTCCCCCTACAGGGACAACAAAGGCCGGCTAGAACTCTGCACTGTGGATAAGCCAATCATATCCAGGCCTGCAACTCTCAGAGAAGCAAATTCAGCTCTCATATTTGGAAGCTCTTATCTCTATGAGAGAGGAGAGTTTTGGTAGTGGCTCTAGTTGCTCTCCATAGGTTCCGAGGGGAACAAAAAAGTCATGCTTTGGTGCTTACATTCCAAGAGAGTAGTCTTCCATTTTGTGGATCCACCATAACATTCTTATGTAGCCCAGAGACCACAGGGGTGGTCTTAATCTAAGAAAATTAAAGGAGGGATATAAAACATTATGAAGCTATCAATCTATTTAATCCCCCAAACGTACTGAGATGAAATGGAAATGCAGGTATAATGAAGCAGTGAGCAGTTGCCAAAAATGGGCTCTCTACTCTACCACAGTCGTTCACTGACAAGTGCGATACAGTGTCTAGTTAGTGTACGCTAATGTCTCCAGGAGTGGAGTGTAATCCTCTTTTATTACCTTGTGGGATTTCCACATCCTGGTCTCTGCAGGCCTTTAAAAAGACTAAACCTTTTTGGTCAAGAATGGGGAATTCTTTAAATGTCCCTTTGTGAAAACTAGCATTCACTTGTTTGGATTTTCTATTATGGTACCACTTTTTCCCTAAAATGTCTTGCTTTACACATTCCCCAGAAATTGAAGGAATACCTCCTCTATTTGGGGAGCTGGGTGAAATCCAATTTATTGTAGCAACCACTGCTATTCTAGAGCTCTGTTCTCTCTCTGCTAGCATCATCGTTTTGCAGAATCAGGGAGAACCTCTGTCTCTCCTCTCTTAAGGTCCCTTCCCAACCCATTGAATTTTATATACAGCTTCACTGGAAGGTGTGACAACAAGCCAGCTCTCATCATCAGACCATAATATTAATTCTAGGGACTCTTCCTTACTTTGAATTGCGTTTGAACCTGAAGTTATGCGTGGATAACCCTAACACAACCCCAAGTCAATAAATTCAGAAATTTTTGTAACTCCTTGCAAATAGTCATCTTGTTAATTTCCAAAAAAGTGTGTATGTGTGTGTGTGTGTATTTTTTTTCCTTCCTGGGAATTAGAGGTTGTGCCCTTTCTCTTTCCACCTGCATTTCTGCTCTAAGTTATGCAGGGGCTTCTCTCTGGGCAGCAAAAAGCGAGATCAGTAGCTGGAGGCCGGCCTCTGCCCTTACAGAACCCCCCCCCCCCCCAGTTTGCTGGAGTTGCCTGGTGTCATTGTTTCTGCCCGGTGTGCGGCACGGGCTTCCCCCACCCGGGCGCCCAACAAGTCGTCTTCCTCAAGCCTGCGCGCCCAGGCGCCGGAGGCCCAGCGGAGCGCAGTCCTGTGCGGGGAGCCCGAGGGCCCGCGGCTGGGCTCTGTCTGGGATTGCGCCGTGCCCAGCCCCGTTCCCCTCTCTGTGGGTAGGGATGGTTGAGTCCAGCCGCCACGGCAGCGGCTCCTTGTGCCGCTAGCAGCCTGTCTTCTGCGCTCTCCGCCTTTTTCTCTCTAGACCGAATCTCTCCTCCCCCCGCGTCCCCCTCCCCGCATCTCCCACTCGCTGGCTCTCTCTCCAGCTGCCTCATCTCCAGGTCTCTCCTGGCTGCGCGCGCTCCTCTCCCCGCCTCGCCCCCTCCCGCAGCCTCGCCGCCTTGGTGCCTTCCTGCCCGGCTCGGCCGGCGCTCGTCCCCGGCCCGGCCCCGCCAGCCGGGTCTCCGCGCTCGGAGCCGCTCAGCCCTGCAGAGGCTCGGGACCCGATGCTATGAGAGGGCAGCGAGCCGGGCGCCCAGACCTGCGGGAGGCGTCGGATGCGCGGCGGGTCTCGGGACCGGGCTCCCTCTCCGGCTCGCCTTGCCCTCTGGTGATTATTTGGCTCCGTTCATAGCCCTGCCGTTCCTCGGAGGAGACGGGCGCATCTGCGAAGGGCCATCGTGTCGTGTGCGTGTGGAGTATCTGCAGACATGACGGCGCGGAGGAGATTCGAGTCGCTGTTCCTGCTGCTGGCGCTGCTGGTGCTGTGCGCGGGGCTCCTCACTGCAGCTAAGGGTAAGGCAGGCTCGCTCCGCGCCGGGGAGACAGCGCCCGCGGAGGCCCCGTGTGCGAACGCAAGTGTCCGTGCTGGGGACGGCAGGGGACAGAGGAGCTGGCATCCGCCGGGCGGTTGGTTCTCCATCGCCGACGCTGGGGAACGCGATGCCCGGGAGCGGGGCTTCCATCGCGCTCTCCCAGCCCTCCCCTGCCCCTCACCCCGCCATGCGTGCCCCTCACTTGGGCTCAAATGAGACGTCTCCCTTTCCTCGGCGCTGTGGGCGGTCGGGAGAAGGACCCTAAGGCGAGCTGGGCTGGAACTGCGCTCAGGCGGGGCGGCGTTGCCTCCTCCGAGCCATGGGCACGACGGGTCGGGGCTGCTGGGGGTGGTTCCCACGACTTTCTCCCCGGACCTGACGGCCTCGCAAGTTGGGGCTCTCTACCTGGGTTTGGTACCAACCCGCAAAGCTCCCTGCGGGCGGCTCCCCGCACCCATGCAGCCCATTCCCCTGTTCCTCCTTCCCCCTCCAACGTACTCCGCGAGCGATGAGCAGCTGCCTCTGCGAGGTCGCCCCCGCTCGCCTCTCCCCCGGACTTCGCTCCTTCCAAGTTGTAAGGTGCTGGCGAGGTGCGTGGAACAGGCGGGCAGTTCTGGACCCGCGTCCAAGTCAGAGCTATCACTGTGGGCGCAGGGTTAGTCCCCGTCCGCCCCCGGTGAGGGGAAGGAGTCCCTCTGGGTGGCTCCTGGGGCTGGGGGCTCTGTGATCCTAGTTTTCTCCTTGAAATGAGTTGGGGAATGTTTTCTCCTAACAAGCCTACAGGCTGCAACCTCGAGGCAGCAAGAGCTCCTGCACTTGTCCATTCTCTGGGAAGGAAAACAAGCCCCCTTTTGAGAGAGAGAGAGAGGAGAGAGAGAGAATATTGATTGATTTTCACATTGGAAAGTGCCTGCCCTCCTTTCCTCATTCTTAGCCTGCCTGGACGCTTCCTCTATCAATCAGCACTCCATCGCCAGACTCTCCTGGGAATATTAATATCTACAGAGATTTTTTTTTTCCTTTTTCTTTTTGAAGGATGGAGTCAATTCCTGTGATTTTTAATGGTCATTTGCTGTCTCCCTACATAAAAGTCTCCTTTCATCTCTAGATTCTTCCATTTTCTTTTTCACGCATTTCTTGTCCCTCCAGTGGTCCAGATTCACGGGTGATTGACAAGGCGAAGGAGGACTATGTCTGGCCCATTAGGAAACTCCGGATCGGCCTGGAGCGAGGAGGAGACATTTGCAGGCTGGGCTTCTCCTCCCCGCCGCTCGTCCCCAGGGCCGTCCAGGGTGGACAGGAGCTGGCCGCTGGGCACCAGCCCCTCCACACAGGCATCCGCCCTCGCAAAGGGGTGTCTGCGGGAATGCGCCCCGCGGGCCCGGGGAGCCCAAACAGTGGGTCTTAGTCGCCCAAGCTCATGGTCACTGGGGATCCGGGAGCTTCCCCGCAGATACCGACCCTCTGCTATCTATCTGCCTGGCTGGGTCCAGACGCCCTGCCCGGGCCGTGGCGCTGACACCGCCGGCGTAAGAAGCTGGCTGAACAGGGCCAGGCTGGCAGCGGCCTCCAGCCGCCCTGAACTAGCTGGGAGTTGAGAGGCGAAGCAGGAAAAGTCGAGGGTAAAGAGGACTGTGCCGTGGGACGTGTGCACGGGTGCGCGTAGCGCGGGGAGAGGCCAGGGCCAGCGGGCAGAACCCAGATTTGTTCAGCTAAGCCTCTCTGTGGGGAGGAAACACCTGCCACGCAACTCCGCAAAACTTCCCGCCCTTTCTCCTGTACTCAAAGCCCATCTGGGTCCCCGCTGCCTCTGTTTCAGGCAGGCAACTCAGCTTCTGAGCGCACTCTCGGTTCCCCCGAGTTCCGCGCGCTCCGAGCTCCCTTCCCCCGCAATTAGCAGAGGTTGCTGCGTGGAGACGGCGGCAGCCCTGGCTCGGCTGCTTAATAATCCGCACACGTGTGTGCCGGGCGGATTCCGCCCCCACGCGGGTGGGCTGCTGCGCCAGGCGGAGGCGGGCGCGAGGGTGCGGAGGTGCAGGCTGTGGGCAGAGGATGCTCTGGCTGATCTTGGGGCCGACGGGGCAGGGTGCGCAAAGTCCCGGGCGCCCCTAGGCCCTGATGGGCAGCGCCATGGAGGAGAGCGCCTCTGGCGCGCTGCAGGCCACAGATCCAGGCCGTAGGAGCCAAGGAGTAGAGCCCAGTGTCCCAGGCCGCTGGCGTGCACGGTGCTGGAGTGGTGTGTGTGTGTGTGTTTGTGTGTGTGCGCATTCGTGTGTGCACGCGCGGAGGGGGACCGGGACGCTCGGCCGCCACGCTCACTGCGCTATTGTCTGGCCCACGCGGCGGTGGGTGCGCGTTGCTTCTTAATTAACCCCAGCAGGAGCCGGGGTCGTGTCTCCTCCGCGCCCGGGGGTCAAGTGCATGCGCATGTGGCCGCGTGGGAAGGGGCTGTAGGCAGGCAGGAGGCTGGTGACGCCAGCATCGGAGTCGCTATGTGTGAGCCCTGGCAACTGGGGCGGGGTCGCATTCCCCTTGTCGAGCAAAGCGCAGGTGGCCAAGGTCTGGTCTCTGCCTGGGGGCGTCGGCTCCGGGGCTCGGCCCGCCAGTTCGGGGGCGACTGGGGGCGCCTGCGCGCAGTAGGGCTTTCCCAAGGAGGGGCGCTTAGGAGGGAGGGCGCCGGGCCATCGCACCGGCAGCTGCGCCGCGCGCCCAGGTGGCGGCTCCCGCTGTGGCGAAGGCGGGCGCAGAGTTTCTGATGCGTGGGGCGTAATTCGTGACCTGTTTGCGGAGTCGTGAGGCTGTAGGCGGCCGCAGTTGAGGTCATTGGAACCCGCTACCTTTGGTACCCGAGCGTCAGCTTCAGTTGATGGTGCTATGCTCTTCAGTGAAACGTTGGGATACCAGGAATTCGGTGTTGACTTCCTTTTTCTTCTTGATTATTGATGGTATTATAAAGGTTGTGTCCAAAGTGTGCGTCTCTATTTAAATGCACATTTTCACGGACCGCAGGAGAAAACATTTTCATCTAGTAAAGAGGTGGGGTAATTCATTCCCTGAGCGATTGCTCAGATCTAAGCCCTTAATCCAGGGCTGATCTGCCGGCTGTTTGGACAAAGTTTGCTCTCAGTTGTTTCTTGCATATGTGCAGCGACTGGAATGCAGGTATTTGCAGGCAATTAGTTACCCAGAGAACGTCCCAAAAAGGAGCATATATGACACCAGGAGCCCAAACCAGTCTCATTTTAGGAAGCCTGGAGGAGAAAAGTGGCGTGTTCATCAAACTTAGCAATCCTAACATTCACCAACCCACTCAGCAGAGATTTAAGCACAATTTGCTGAATTTCCACAGAACGCATGCAACTCAATGGCAAGAGAGAGGCCCTCCCGTATCTGCATGCTTCTGGTTGAGTTCTCTTTTTAAAAATTCATATCACCAAGAAGGATGTTAAGACCTTTAATTTGCTGATCAAATTCATTTAGGGCTGGGCGGCATCCCATGTATTATACTTTCTTCTAATGAAGCCAGGAAACTCCTGTGAATAAGAAGCTTTCACAGAAAGCCCCTAATCCATCATGCTCTACAAAGGTGGACCACTTAAAATGAAGTTAATATCTCTTTATTCGTGATTTGCTTAGCAGATCATGTCTTTTTCATTGCATTGTCAAGGGTATTACTATTATTATTGAAATTCGGAACTGTTTAGCTAAAAGCTCTCCAGCACTTCTAGGGCACCCATGTAGTTAGTAAGTTTGGGATTTTTTAAGTCCTTGAAAAGGTAAGCACAGGCCAGTCTTTCTTTGAAAGTGACAGGTTTTGTAAACGTCAATTGTAGGGCAATGAGGTCTCATCAAACAAGTCGAGAGAAGCAAACAGCAGGTGGTGGAGGAGGAGCGGAATTCCCCCGGGGCTGAAGCGTCTTGCTGGCAGGGGCCTCCTGAGGAAAGGGGATGGCTGTGTCCCCACTGGCTTTCTACTGGCCGGTCAAGCTAGATGAGACGCCAGCCACGGCGCTTCCGCGGCCCTACAGGCGAAAACAGCTCCTTCTGGGGGCAATGCTTCCTTAGTCTCCAGTTTATTGTCTCAACCACACACCAACACAGCTTTGAAAATGTCAAGAAAATGGTTCTGCTTCCTTTAAGAAATAGATAAACAAAAGCTCGGTGGCTGATTCGTGCTTATTGCAGAGGATAGACAGCAAATCCAGTGTAGACATTTCTAAGCTGTCAAATTGCAAATGGCATATTAAATACTCTATATTCCACTGAATTCTAAATGTGCCTCTGGTAGTTTTTCTGCTGAGCTCATAGTGAATATAAGCTATTACAACTCTCATACATGCAATTTCAGCTACACTTTCCCTTTGGCCTTTTTTATTTCTTCTGATTATGTTCATTTCCCTCTATAAGATAATTAAGGAGTCGCATGGGTAGTCTTTGCACACAGTAGATGTCAAAGATTTGTCTTCTTATATTTTAACTTTATTTGATTAATAAATCAGAAGAAGATATCTGAGTAAAGGCATAGATATTCTACCCTCTGTATTTGTACCTTTGGGTTGCATGGGGATATTAAAAAGCCTTCTGGCACCTATGCTGGGAGAGTAGGAGCTTAGACTGCAAGACCAGGAGTGGCAATGATTCAGTCAAATCAGTCTGACTCTGTGGTCTGGCCACCATAGCAACTAGAGGCAGATTTATTTTTATTTTTTATTTTTTTTTACAACAGTGGAACTGGCCTGGATATGCAACCTGAGACAAAGAAATAGATGTTTTGGCTGTGCTAAAGTGAATTAATCCTGAAGGAACTCAACCTTCTTACTTTGCCTTCAATTGCACAGCCACTGTGCTTAGCTTATTGGTTGTCCATTCCAAAACAAACTGTCAGTATAAAAATCAAATAATTGCATTTAGGTACTTATGCCTAAATACAAAGAAATAAGTTTTTTCCACAATGACTTTAAAATGACCTTATACGATCTTTGATTAATTTTTAGTTCTCTATTTAGGTTGGACTTTAGTTCATAGTACTGAGGTTGGTAAGCAACAGAATTAAACTTACCTTTATATGAAAAAAAATAGACAGGAATTGTATAATCGAGCCAGTTGAAATTGATTACAGGAGCCTTATGGACATAATGCACACCTTATTCCACCTCCCCCCCTCCTCCTCCAAGCAGATCAACCTCTTAGGATGCAGACAGAGTGTGAAGCACTTCTCTTTCTGAGCTCAGCTGCAATTTTCTTTAAACCATTTGTATCAGCCAGTAATTTCAGGGAGAGGAAAATACCATTAGTACTTTAGGGAAGTTGCTGGATCTTTCTTTATCCTCAAACATCTTTGTTCTATGGCAATAAGAGATTTCATCATCCACTAGATACCATGTCTCATTCACCTCCTCTGAATGTGTTGTAAACATTTCACTGAAGAAGAATAATTCAACAAATTAATTTGAGTCAGAGTCAGTGTTACTTTGACCCACAGTGGTAACATTTATTTTATTTTTTTTTTTTTTTTGAGACAGAGTCTCACTTTGTTACCCGGGCTAGAGTGAGTGCCATGGCATCAGCCTAGCTCACAGCAACCTCAAACTCCTGGGCTTAAGCGATCCTACTGCCTCAGCCTCCCGAGTAGCTGGGACTACAGGCATGAGCCACCATGCCCGGCTAATTTTTTTTGTATATATATTTTTAGTTGGCCAGATAATTTCTTTCTATTTTTAGTAGAGACGAGGTCTCACTCTTGCTCAGGCTGGTCTCGAACTCCTGACCTCGAGCGATCCACTCGCCTCGGCCTCCCAGAGCTAGGATTACAGGCGTGAGCCACCGCGCCCGGCCTGTGGTAACATTTATCTCCATCTAATATGACATGTGGATATTATAGAGATTTATACCATTTTTGTGTGAATTATCCAGATAATTATAAGCCACATGAGCCCCCACGGAATTGGAGCAGCTTTGAAAGAAAGATGTTCAGCATTTCTCCAAAGTGTTTTGGGACAACACTCTACCTTTTGTACTAAATATGTCTGTCACCTTTATCATTGTAGCTGTCAACATTATGATGGCCAGGTGTAGAAACAAACTTGATGTGCATAACAATCACTTGTTTCAGTCTTGATTCAATGTAGATTCCATGGCCTCTCACCCAAGTGATTCTCAGTAAGTTTGTTTAGGTTGGTGGCAGAAATCTGCATTTTTATTTAGCCCCTGTCCTCATCCTTAGGTAATTCTGAGACAGAGAATATGGATAATCTCACTTAGAGGAACACCACATTGGGTACTAGGTACTGTGATAAAATATGACTTCTGACTTTGAGATGGCTAGAGTGCTGTACATATATATATTATATATGTTAATATATATCATAGATATAAAATACGATACCTAATATATGCTTTTATCTATATAACACAAAGTATCTATATCTACATATATGTTATATACTTTATATAATATATACAGATAGAGTCTATTTTTGTCTCTACCTCCCTTTCAATAAAAGGCATCAAAATCTAATAAACTTTTCATGAATACTTCACAGACTAATTAGCCCACACTGATTTTGTGATGAATACACTATATCATGAAACTGTGCAATTAATTCATATTTCTTCATCATTAGTGCCTCCATTATCAGTGTTCATTATTCTATGCTGTCTAATCTTTTTTTTACAACAAAGCCAAGATTCGAACTTCTTGTCCATAATGTTTATAGTAAGGGAAGACTTCAAGACATAATTTACTCTTTCATATAAAAATACTGTTCCTATGAATTATTTTATTTTTTCTTTTAATGTTTAGTATACTCTGATATGATTAGTGTTATGTAAGAAAGAGCTAAATGTTAGATTAAAATTTGAATTATTTGGTGAGTGATCTCTAATGAATGAAAGCCTTTAAAATTAATTGTGAATTCCAAGCAGTCTTTTTGCAGATGCCAGGAGAATCCCTATGCTTTTACTCAGAGAAATTTGTTTCTCTTTTTATTTTTACCAGAAAGTGTCTTCATTGATCTCTTGCAAGGGAATAATTTTCGACCTGAAGTTGATATTTGTGTAAGGTATGTGAGGGACTCTCACCATTCTCCTTCCTATAAAAGTACACATCCTTGAAAACCAGTTACCTAACTGTGGTTCTTAAAACCTTGCCTGATGGCTGAGTGAATTTTCACTTCTGTTTTCCATCAGTAAACCGATCGTCAACACAACACACCTTTAACTGTTACGCAAATAGTAAGCGCCAGGATTAGAGAAAGTTAAATTTAGCTCCTTGTTGTGAAAATGAAGGGTTCTCCAGAACTAGATATTCACTTTTCTTTCAAAGAATGGACTTTAAGGGTATGTTCAAAGGCCTTCAACAATTTTCCTCGCTATGTTTCAACTACCCTTTTTATTTGGGTGGTGAGTGGAGTGCTTTGATGCATGATACAGCCGAGGCTAGTTAAGGCTTGCAGCCTGTGATTGCCACTTCTTACAAAGAAGAGGGGCCTTCACGTTTTTACAAGAAATTAACTGAATTGGGCAGATACTTTCTGTGCACTAGAAATGTAAATTTTGTTAGCATTAATCTTGCATTTCTTGTCCTGTCTCATTCTTTATCTTCTTTCTTTACAAAATATAGTTATTGTGGACAACTTAAGAACAACCCAGCTGTTAGAGTATTTTTTTGTTTCATGGTGTCAGCTATATTCCCAGGTTGCAGGTTACTTGTTCAACATGCATCCTCCATTTTACATGGAAACAATATGAATTTTGAAAATATAATTCTTAATAATTTTTAATGCAGATAATGTCATGAGAAAGTCAGGTGAGAACCATCATCTTGTTACTGTTAAGTGGAATTACTTTTATTGATTGATGTGTTTAAGTCTCTAGGTAGAATTACTATCATTTGGGGAAAATATACATATTTTTAGTCTATTCTGATCCTAAACCACGAAGACCCAAGGGCCAAAGAAGAGATTTTGGAAGTAGGCTCTTAAAAATTATTATAGTAATCTTTTTGCTCACCTGAAAAATCGTGGCATGTACCAGCTAAAATCACTCAATTCAGTGTAACTGGAATATGTGAGCACTTACTGTTCACTTACATCACATTTTTAACAAAGATGTTTAATTCTCTCAATGAGTTTCCCATTCTGACTTTGGATGTAAACTAAAATCACATGACACATTAATATTTATTCAAATATTAGCCCTATGTGATATAGACATTAAATGTCATGCACATATGGGAGGTTCTGTTGGAAATGCAAAGTTAATGGAGACTCAGAATGGAGGAGAAAGGCAAGAGGAACAGGATCCGTGAGCTGAGGGTGAAGGTGTTGAAGAGAACCAGCCTGAGGAGTGTCAAAAAGCCTTTTTTAATTTTTGGTAGCATAGTGAGGGCCACTTGAAGGGTTAGGCAGGTAAATGGACCCATGAACAGTAAGATTCAGTGGGGGTGCCAGGGTCAGCCTTCTCCGACATTCATTTATTGCTCTTGCAAGCTAAAAGGCCAGATGTGAAGGGAAATACACTACCGTGCTGGGACTATTTTCTGAAATATTCAGATATGCAACTTATCTTAGGCCTTCCTCCCTTCACAGCCAAGGGGTCCAATCTTTGAATGTCATGTATTTCATGGAAACTAGAATTTTTGAAATTTTTAACCCCCTCTCCCGACCCCCTGTTCTCTGATTGTTGCTTTTAGCTTTTACCATTCTGTAGTATTTTTTTTGCAATGCCCTCCAGGATGTAAGACTAGCAGAACACCGGGAGCGGAAAGGCACGTTGTGGTTTATTGGTGATGCCTATTGGCTTCTTAAGTGCTGCATGTGCTGCTTCTGTGGAATGTGGTGTGCTTTTCCCACACTGACTTTCAGAGTCCTCCATAGTCTGACTTCTGTCTGTCTGTCCAACTCCGTCCTTGCGACTTCCACTTAAAACCACGCACAACCTAAATGTGCCTTAGTTTTCCCGTCCACCTGTTCACTTTCCCTTGTTTCCATTTAGCCCAGGCCCACCCAGCGCTGAGTTTGCTTCTACTTGTCTCTCCCATAAACCGATCACCCAGTCTCCTCTTCATCTAGATTTTTTTGTCACGTGCCATGTTTAACAATCATTAGTCATAACATAGAAAACTGTAAATGTAGGGCCTTTTAAAAAGATTTGTCATTCTTGTTGGCTGGATCTGTTTTTGTTTGTTTACATCATTCTTATTTCATAAGTCTTAAAGTCTCGGACAATTGAAGGGCCCTTGCAACTCTCAAGTTGTCAGCCTGGTTTCTTACACAAACACTATTTCTTTAATCAATAAACAAATGTTCTCAGTCCAAGGATCTATTTGATTCTGTCCGTTATTTTTAGTGAGTCAAATGAATGTGTCCTAAATATTTTGTGAAAACACTCACAGAAGAGAGATGACCTAGGGAAGGTAGCAGTAATGATTTTTCAATTTCCTGCATATGACTTATTTACTAACATGCAAAGACTAGAGCTTGTTCAGATAATTAGCTTTGAAACTCTATATCCAACATATTATTTTGCCGTGATTATTTGGTTCACTCATGCTTCTTTTTCATGACTGTTTCTCTTTGTATACAGAGGAAGGTATCTAAGGTGTTTGCATTTTTTTTTCTTCCAGTGACAATAATTTAATAATATTAGAGTTTGTTCAGCAGATATGTCAGCCTTCAATTGTCATTTTGATCTTCATGACTATTTTATCTCTCAGCTTTTTAATTTAAAAGAATTACATAAGAGGATTATGGAACAAAGAAGAACTAATCAGTCTCCTTCTCTTACCACTGCAATTACAAAATTACCTTTCCTGTGTTCTTTGCTGGGAACAAGAGAAATGGAAGGGACACGTTGTCAGGTGTTGAAAAGATGAGGCATCTTCTGACCTGAAAGTATAAGAAGTATAAGGAAGCTGAACTTTGGGGTATGATTTATATCTCCTAGCAAATGTGTTTTTCTTTCAGTTTTTATGATGGATGGACAATAAGAGGCCCTTTTAAAAAGAGTCAGTATAAAAATACTATAAAGTGTTATATGACAAGTTGGAGCCACTATCATTTCTTCTTTTAACCTTTTATACTGTAAGAACAGAACCCATGAGAAGGAAGAACAAGTACATAAGTTAAAGATCTGGTGTCATTGTTTGCAGCCTTAAAATCAGAATAAGAAATTTGAGCCGCTTTTTTTTGCCCTTTAATGATAGTGCTCATTCTTTGTCCCAGAATAAGAAGGGATAGAGACAGAAAGCCGAAGGCATTTGTAGCGAGGTAATTTTATATCGTCCCTGTTCCCTATGTTTATCCTCTCTGCAGGACCAGATGCCACCAGGAACAACTCCAGAGCTAGAAAACAGACTTAGGTAGAGGCCAGGTTGGAGCCGTCTTCCACTGTAACAGTGTCTGTATCGGCCATTGCTGTGCAACATTGTTACTGCCGCCTTCACAGCTCAATACGACACACGTGTGTTATCCCCCACTTCCGTGGGTCAGAGGTCTGTGCCCAGCTTGGTGGGGACTCTGCTTATGGTCTCACAAGGCTACAAACACATGTTAGCTGGGACTTCATTCTCATCGAAGGCTCAACTGGGGAAAGATCCACTTTTAAGATTAGCAGGCAGTTGGCTCAATTCAGCTCCTTGAGGGCTTAAATTTTTTGCTGGCTCTTGGCCAGAGTTTACCCTCAGTTCCTAGAGGCCATGCACAGTTCCTTGCCACATGGAACTTCCCAACATGGCTCAAAGCCAGGGAAGGAGGAGTGTGTGTGAGAAAGAGACAGAGAGAGAAAAGGGGGTAGGGAGAGGGGGAGAGACAGAAAGAGAGAGAAAGTGGGGGGAGAGAGAGAGTGAGGATGGGCAAGTCAGGTGCTACAATCTTACATGTAATCACGTAATCCTGTGCACGTAATCATGTACATCAGCACGTGGAAGGATCATAGGAGGACCAGCTAAGAGTCTGTCCAAGACACGATTCTAGAAAAATAATATAAAAAGAACATTTCACAATCAATATGCAAAGGACCTAGGACTTGACTAAAAATAGGCAATAAGTATAAATGAGTACTTTACAGGATGAACAAACATAAATAATAACTGTGGGAAAAGATTCTCAAGCTTATAATTGATCAGAAGCATGTAAATTAAACATTGTTACTTTTCCTCAAAGCTTCTGTGACACTGTGCTTGGTAACATCGAGTTGTGGCAAGTGCTCAGGGAGAACACGCCAATACACTATTGTATATCTAGAAAAATGGGAGGTGGAGATAATTGGTCCATACCAATCAAAATTCTAAATTATCAGATATTTTAACCCAGAAATATGATACATCTGACAGTAAGTAATATGAGCTTGTTCATTTTAGCTCTTTCTAATAGTGAAAAATTGGACAGAGCTTAAATGGCATCCTCCTAAAATGGACAAATACAGCGTTGTGTAACACACTGTGTTGTCTGCATGAATGTGTTTCTGCGGTGAAGTGTTGAGTTGAAAATTCAAAATTGTATGTATATTTTGATTCCATTTTATGTAGTGAAAAGGCAAGTTACTTCTATACACACGTAAAAATATCTGCAAAGATGCACGCATCACAGTGTTGATACTTAAATCCTATTAGTTTTTTTAATAACTATGTCAAATGTCTCTAAATAAAATAATAGTTCTTAAAAAGGATTGCCTGAAAAAAAAAAAAACTCTAACAAAGAAGTAGCTCTTACTAGACCACATTGATGGGCAAAATAAAGATAGATTATAGGACTTTTGAACTTAATGTGACCTTCCAGTTTATAAATCCACATCTCTCATTTTATTTGTGTTAAGTATCTTGCTCAAATGCGTGGAGAAAACCAAGGCAGAGCTCAGTCAAGGAAGGCTATTTTTATTTTACCACGCTGCTCTCAGGAGAGCTCACCTTCCTCTCCAGGCCCCAGAGTCCACCTTCCGCCTGCCAGTCCAGACCTGCACTCTGTCCCCTCCCCGTGTCCTCTGTCCCCCCACCCCCACCTCCATGAGCGGCCGTGCCGGGCTGTAGGTACAACAGGAGCCGGACACTCTCTTCTGGTGGAGTCATACGAAGACAGCACTTGCCATTGCTCTCTGGGAAAAGCAATACGGCTAGGAAAGTTCTGGGCTTAAATTTAAAACCTAAGATTATCCTGGCAGCTGGAGAAGCACTGTGTTCAACCTTGAAACTCTGGAGAGAGTCCAGAGCCGTTGTTGGTGCTGCAGAACCCTCAGTGGGCAGGAAACGTGTTAAAGGATTTTGTCACTTTGTTAAATACTTAACTACAGTAATTTAGGTGAAAAACACATTGCTGTGCTATCATTGTGTTAACTAGTGAATATATGTTATGTCAATATAACTAGAATTATATGTTTGTCACTCTAGGATATTTAATTCTGAAGAACTGAGCACGTTAAATTTCACCACAATGAAATATTTTGTTAGAACTGATCAAATTAGTACAATTAGACAATTGCATTTTTAAATTTCTTAATGATTAAAATAAACTGAATGATGAAATGACTTTAAAGAAATGAGTGCCAGCACCTTATTTAGGTTGGTAGTTAACGTCTTATGATAGAAATAGTTCGCCTCTGTTTTCCCTGTGCTCAGGGGTCCCGGGTGGGGAGGAGGGCTGTGTAGAAAGGCCCTGCCTTTGACAGTGTCTGCTATGGAGCTAAATAAGCCGGAATTCAGTTTCCTCATCTGCTCCTCATAGTGTGGCCTTGGGAAATATCAAACTTTCTGACACTTGGTTTCCTTATCTTTGCAAGGGTGATGTGGGCTGAATTCAGTATTGTGAGGATCACTTGAAGAAGCCCAGGTAAAAGCACAGAGCAGTGCCTGACCCTTACTAAACTGAAATAAATGTTAGCAACTCCTTTATTACAGTAACTAAAAGATTAGACGCCCAAGTCTATGAGATGAGGCCTCAGAAGCAATAATGAAGTAAACCCAATTTTTCTGGAGAGAAATTATTTGTAAGGTGGAGAGAGTAATCGTTATATTTGGATATGATGAGTATTCAGGCGCTCGTTAGAATAATCCTAATACTATCTTCAGAATTTTAACTTCTAATCTTATCTTTGCAGAGTGGTTTTTGTTCTCACTTGGCTCTTCCTGAAGGAGGAATGAAATCAATTCAATATGAATATGAGTTAATATAGACAGCAAATAGTTAACAAAAGTATAAAACTAATGAGCAATGTTATATATAAAAAGTTTAAAGGCCGGTGATGGATGCACACTGCCCCATATCGAGAGGAACACCGATGTCGCAGTTGATACTGAATCCGTATGGAAGCCGGCACTTGGCTAACATTTACTGTGGTCAGTTCAAATACATATGGGAGACAGCTGACAAATTGCAGTGTTAGGAGGAAAAGACAACAGCATATGCCCTCATTCCACCACTTCAGAAAGCACTTGATACGCTGGTGCACTTTCTTTATGTTTATAGCTGACCAGAGAAATCTATCTCCACCTATCCTTAAGCACAGTTGCCCTGAAGTGGCACTTACTTAAATGAATATTTAATAAAGAAAGAGATCAGTAAAAATAATGTGTCATATACCTACCATATCACATTTATTTTTAAAGTGAAACTCATTTCCAACAAGGACATGCTGGACATGGGGTGGGTTTTTTTTTTTTTTTTTTTTAAATACTGACATAAAATACCATCTCACTTTATTTAGGATAGATGGGGGTCGGTGGTAGCAGATGGCTTTCAACACATGATGAATTTGTCTTTAAGTTATTTCTAAATTATTGGATTCTTCTGGACATACTTAAAAATTAACGTGAAGAGTTTTGTATGAATTACCCTTTATGCATGCAAAAGAGCTAACAACAAAATGATATGCAATAATATAGGAGCATTATGAAACCATTTTTTAATTAAGATTCTATTTAAAGACAATCTTTTTTTACATTTTGTTAAGATTCCTGCTTTACTTTAGTGTAATATGTAAATAGAGGAAATATACATTTCATGATCTATTAAAATAAACTAAGAGAAGAAATAGCTGTAACTTTTAAAGCAGCTACCCCATATATTTGCAAATAAATTGTTACAGGGAAAAATAAAATCAGGATTAATGACAGCCCTGTACTAATGACCCTTATGTTTAGGAAGTTGTTACCTGCAACTGAAGAAAAGCTCCCTCCCAAACCAGAAAGACATGAATATCCACAGTGCAACTGTTTCTTTTACAAGCAGATTTTCTCATAGTAAATAAAATTATTATTATCAGATACGGGCAATCTGAGCAACACAGGAAACAATATTTAATCCTTCTTGATTGCCTCATCTTAGACCACTCTGAGCTCCATGAGCAGTATCTGCTCTAGTTTATTTTTTTATTACTGCAAATAACACGTACATAGTTTATGACTGTCATAGGATCGCCATAGTCCTTACTGTGGAAACATTTGTCTACGTTTTTTGTCTACACCGGACATCAAATGAAGCCATGAAGAACTCATGGTGGGCAAATGCCCTGTGGCCTCCTTCTGTGGCTGTTGCCTCACTGCAGAGTAACCCCTGCTCTGCCCAGAGAGAGCACCTGGACCCGGAGCCTACAGGATGGGGTGTCTGGTCCAAACTGACAAAATCCTGCTTTGAGACCTTCTTGGGTCTCGGTTTCTTCATCTGAAAAAGAAGTGGTTTCATCCTTTTCCTTTTAGCCCTGACATTCTTTGGCTTCTGTTCCAAGTATAGTGGCAACCAGAGCAATCAATACTTAGAGGGTTGTAGCAAACAACCTGACTCCAATAAGGTGCTGGCAGCCTGAGGTAGAAGGAAGCCTTTGTCATACGTGTGTTTAATTTTTCTTTTTCTTTTCTTATTGCTAATTCAATTTACTCAATAATCCACAGTCTCTCTCTTCAGATGCTATACAGCAGATGCTTCCTTTAACTAGTGTTAAGTTGAAATTAATTACCCTTTGAGTCTTTTTTCCTGATATTTTCATAACCCCTTTGAAAATAAAAGTCACTTTGGTGAACTAAAACCACCAGGGCTTGGTTCCATCTTAATTCATGGGGGCCACTAGGTCACATAGCTGGTCTTTATTATGTGGACCTTGCCCTTCACAGAAGATAAATGTTTGGGGTAGAAGCCCTCTTTCCAGCTTGTCACTAGATGTGAATGCCTTCCAGGGCAGCTCTAGGGGAAACTATCTGTTTTCACAGGGTCTGCCCTATACAAATTTTTGACTTGAATCTACTGTCTAATAACTTTCTCTTTTTTTAAACCCCACCATCAATATTAACAATCATATATTATTTATGTGGAAGTTGATATGTTTGTAACATAGTCATAATGCTTAATAGGAGACAGCTCAATCCTGTATTTTATCATCTCATATTTTCCTGACAAAGACTTAAGGCTCAAAAAGTCACCTTCTCCTAGTCACGTGCTCTGGGCTGCAGAGCCAACATCAAGGGCATTATTCTTCGATCTCTTCCTTGCACTTAGGTATCTGAGTGTCGTCATTATTTCTGCTTGCCTTCCAACTGCACAGTCCTGCTACCATATGAAGAATTTTTAAAAAATCTATGTTGATGTTTATTTGTTATGCAATAAAATGTTGACTAGGGTCTTTTTTTGAAGATTGTGCACACTGAACTAACTCTCAGGTGATTTTACTTGAAATCCTTCTCCCGTGATAGCCATTCCCCTTCAACACCTAATTATGTGTATAGAGTGTGTATATGGAATCTAAGGATCTGTCAAAAAATGTAAATGTATCTTGATTCCAAATGTACATATTGGAAATAATCAAGGGAATCCTTTTAATGCTGCAGCGAAGTGCTAACTGGCATGCTAAACCTTGTGAGACTGCACTCTTCAAAAATAAAACCAATAAAACCGTGTCCAGAAAGGAAAATCTAAAATTTCTCCTTGCTTTGGACTGCTTCATTTTAAACCATTTTCCTTTCTAAAAATTACTTTTCCATTTCATTCCAGGAAACAGGCAGACTTTGGAGGAAAACGTTTTCAGCCAGGTGATTATGTTAGATTTCCTTTGTTGATAGGAAAGGGATAAAGTGTGGTCCTGTATCCATACTCAATGCAGAAGAAGCTAAGCCACCCTAAGTTTTCCTCTTATAACATCTGGGAGGATAAAAATAAATAAATGCCCCTCAGCAAGCCCATTCCCACAACATAAGCCTTGAAGAACTCTGCTCATGGGCAGAATAAAGAATTGGTATTATTCTTGCATAGAATGTACTTAATGGCACTTAGAAAATCTGTAGAGATACAAAATTAGTAAAGACTTTCAAGTAAATTTTATGTCTTTTTTTTTATGACAAAATCTCACTCTGTAGCCCAGGCTAGAGTGCAGTGGCATCATCATAGCTCACTGCAGCCTCAAACTCCTGGGCTCAAGTGATCCTCCTGCCTCAGCCTCCCAAGTAGCTGGGACTATAGGCAGGCACCATCATTCCCAGCTATTATTCTACTTTTAGTAGAGATGGGATCTTTGCTCTTGCTCAGGCTGATCTTGAACTCCTGACCTCAAGTGATCCTTCTGCCTTGGCCTCCCAGAATTCTAGGGTTATAGGTGTGATCCACTGCACCTGAGCAATCTTATGTTTAATTACAGGGATTTTTTTTTTTTTTGAGTTTTCACTACATCAGGAAGGAATAAATTCTATAGCATTCCAAAGAAGTCATGAAAGTTTCTTTGTGTTTATATTTGTTTTCAAAAGAACAGGAAAAATTTAAGTGCTAGAAAGAATTTTAGAAACAAAACTGGGGAGAGTAATGCTTCAGTACAAGCAAATAGTATTTACAAGTAAATTTCACGTATATTACTGAACTTATTTCAAATTTTTATTCAGTTTACTGTCTTTAACACCACCTATAAGTCAGATACTGTGCTAGTTTTTATGGACCTGAAGTGAATGAGATAAAGTTCTTGCTTTTAAGTATTTCATATTCCAATAAGGATGACCTTTCTCAATAATGTGATTAAAGTAATCCAAAAAAGTGTTCTGCAAGATACTGGATCAAAGAAACAGTACATATTTCTCAGTATTCTATTACATTTAATAAATGTACATACAATACCATGGATTTTCTTTGATTACACATTCTAGATAATTGATGTTGTATGCACTGTTTTGTCTTCTTTATGATATCCTTGAAAATATACAACTATAGCAGCAGTCCCTAACCTTGATACCAGACACCAGTTACATGGAAGACAATTTTTCCACAGATTGGGGAGTGATGGGTGGGGGAGAGGTGGTTCCAGGATGTTCAAGAGCATTACATTTATTGTTCAGTCAAACCTCTCTGCTAATGAAAATCTGTATTTGCAGCCACTCCCCAGTGCTAGCATCACCCCCTCAGCTCCGCCTCAGACCATCAGGCACTAGATTCTCATAAGGAGCCACAGCCTAGACCCCTCCATGCACAGTTTACAGCAGGGTTCCCGCACCTATGAGAATCTAATGCCCCTGCTGATCTGACAGGAGGTGGAGCTCAGGCGGTGATGCCAGCCTTGGGGAGCTGCTGTAAATACAGATGAAGCTGTGCTCACCTTCCAGTCCTCACCTCCTGCTGGGTGAGCTGGTTCCTAACAGGAACCAGGTACTGGTCCGTGGCCTGGGGGTTGGGGACCGCAGAAATATAGGATCAAATCACACAGAAAATTGAAGTGACTTTTAATTTTCAAAATGGCAACTGCCCTGGAGAGTTAATTTGCAGTATTTGTAAGTGTACTCTCCAAAAGTTGGGTTTCAGCACCTTTACGCATCGAGCAAACATTCCTGTAGCCTCATTTTTTCCCACATGTTGGGCAGCATTCAGGAGATAGGGTGATTAACAAGTCAAAACTTAGCTCCTAACTTCAAGGTGCCTGTAATTTAGATAGCTAGAAAATGTGCTTGTAATTATGCCGTCTCAGAAACAAAATTTCTTACCTAAAGCAGAATTTCTTTATTTAGAGTTCTTGAAAGAAAGTCAACGATTTCTTTTGGAATATCACTTAGTGTCCTGTTCTAGAGTTTTATGATTCCTTTAGGGGGAAAAAAATCTATACTTGTATACACTAAACCAAAGCATCTGTTCCTATAACTTCTGCATGTGTGGTCCTATTTCTGCCTGCAGGAACAGCCTATAATGGTATTAATATTACTTCTTCTTTCATCAGATAGTCGTGAAACAGATACTGTATCTCTTATCACCTCTCCTGGGCTTTTTTTTGCAACTTCCTTAAGACTTTCTTCAACTGTTGGCTGCTGCTTTGTAGATAAATGTTGATCACTAATAGCCATTTTTTACCTTCATTATGCATTTTTATGCATTATGTTTGTTCCCAATGAGTTGATTTTGTGGAAAATATGTCACAAATCATCGCATAATAGTATGTCTGAGCTAACAAGTGTTTACAGGCCGTTTCTCCTGAATACAAATTACGCAGACAAGTTAACTTCTATTTAAATTCTGTGTTTCCACTTTAATAATGGAAATGTTATTAATTTTAGAGAAATATGACATAAAATTGGCAGTATTTGTATAAAGAATGTGATCATGGAAAACAAATTATATATATTTTTTCAGAATAGTTTTCAGTCACATGTTTTCAAGGAAGTAAGAATGATACTATACATTTTTTATGCATGCATTTGCAATTAGAAATTATAGTTGTTGAATGTGTGGTAAACATAGCCTACTGCTAAATACATTTCTGGCTTAAAACTCAAGAAATTATGTCAGATAAAAATAAGTCTTTCATCCTTTCCTTCTCTAGTCTCATAATAATTATGGCAAATAGCACCTGTGTGCCAACTTTCCTTTCAAAAGATTAGGATTATGGAAATGTGAATATTTATAGTGTTAGAGAAAAGTGTTTCTTCTAAACATTTCTTCATAAAGCATTTCTATTTCACCATAGAGTTGGCAAGATTAATTATTTTGTAAGATCAGAGTTAATTCATGATTTGACGATGAATATGGAGAAAATTTATGTTGAAAGTATTTGTAAGAGGTTTTTGTAAAAATATTATTTAACCACTTTATCAACTTATAGGTGCTTGATATCATTAAATCTTATTTTTAAATACATCATTTTTTATGTCAGCTTATTCTTAGTTTTTGAGCTCAAAAACTATAGATAATAAGAGTTGGAAGGGGTCTTTGTTTGAAGTCTTAATCAGAGTTATGAAAAAAATAAGATACAGAAAAATCACAGACATAGTTAAGACCAAAGTTAGGATTAAAGCTCAGATCTTCTCAGACATTTCTTAGTCTAGTGCAACTATATTCTTCCCTATAAGGAACTGTATATAAAGTTCTTCTTATTATTTTTTGAACATAACAGGTATCATCAGTGAACATAGAAATGCAAAGTAAACCCAACCTTTATTACATAAAATGCATTGTGTTCCATTTCTTTCTTAGTACTATATTGAAAGTGCTTTCTAAAATGTATAATACTTTTATTTTGGTGATTAGAACTTGGGTATTATCTTGTTTTGAGATTCTGTAATTGGAAAATTAAGACTCTTCTCTGGTTTTAGAAAAAAATGCAGAGTCAGCATTGTGAGTTAAAATAGCATTTGCCAGGCTATTTATTCATAACTTTTTATTTAAATGTTTTATAGTATATTTAAGTCACACAGACTTTCCATTATTTCATATAGTAGATATATTTCTGGTGGGAAAAAAGTCAAGATCATTAGTATTGTTCATAGTGTGCATCGCCCAAAGTAACCATGATAAACCAGATAGTTCAAAAAACACAAAAGTTTAAAGAAAAATTTTATTAAAGGAGAACAGGATTATAACTGAACTCCATAAATGGCTTGTTACATTTTATTCACATAGAGCATCTTTTAAGAATTATGTTTTAATGTTGATGAAGATAAAAATAATGACAATATTAGCAATAAGGGCTAATATCACTTTTTGAACCTTTTTGTTCTCACTGCTTTAACACACACTCCCCTGCCACATTTACTCATCTCTGTCGTACAGACACACGATCTGCCATTTACAGGCAGATCCAAAGCTTCACAACTTACCCACCTCTCAAAGTGAGTGAATGGCAGAATGGAGAGTAAGATTCAAGTCGAAAGTCAAGCTCTCCCACTGCACTGTGCCTCAAATGACAAAGTAGAATGCCCCTTCTCCATTTTAGAGTGTTTTTCCATACAATTATTTTCTATATTGCTTTTATGTGAAATATTGTCATTTCCGAGTTCTATTATTGAGCACTAAGTTGCATTTAGATTCTTAGGTATTGAAGAAGTAATTAAAGTATGGACTCCGGAAAGCATGGTAAATATCTAAAATACACAAATGTTTTATATTTGTGTCCAATTTTGATCATAATAGACTTAAAAATAAAATCTCAATTAAGTAGCTCTTTTGGTCTTTATTTTGACACATTCATAGTAATATTACTGTATCCTACTTGTTTAAGTAGAGAGAGAAAATTCACTACTAACTGAGAAAGACTTTCAAATTAGATTGTGTTAAAATTCTACCTAGAAGCCTCACTTTCTTCTCAGAAAAATTAAAACAGTGGATTACAATTCCACAGCATGGAAGAGAAAGAATATCGCAGGAGCTTTCCCCGGGAGTCCCAGCACTCCTGGCATGCCTGGACAGCAGCACCGGACTCAGAGTAAACAGCGTGTCCCAGCATAATCCTGTGTGTACTTCACTGTATCTTAGCTTTGTAAGGTACAGTTGAACTGGGCTCCAGGGAGATAAAAGAGAGTATTTCCTAGAGGTTGGCTTTTCTGCCTGGCTGGAGGGCTAGATAGATAAATAAGTAGATAGAGAAGGATAGAAAGATAGATTTTCCATTAACTACCTCCCAAGCAGTGTGTGCTAACTGCCCCCATTGGATCTAGGTATGAGCACCCAATCTCATCTTATTTGGGGTACCATGGGGAAGGAAGTCATCATATAGCCAAACACTAATATTCTGATATTTAGTAATTCCTTAGGTAAAATGTTTTTCACTAGCAAATGGAAAACTCCTAACTATGTCTTACAGAACATGAACTTATTGAGTATGATGTTTCTTGTCCAAGACATTGGCATAGAGGTGACCAGGGAGACCAACACACACACACACACACACACACACACACACACACACACAATCCCCTCATAAAGAATGTAATAGGGTGTGTACCGAGGGATCGGGGGAGTCAGAAAAGAAGCCAGGGGGTCAGGGAGCTGGGAAAAACTTAACATACATGTTGGCGTTCAGGATGAATTCTAAAGAGTGAATCATGGTTTTCCAGGAGAAATGACCTCCTTGATTTCATAAATGCTATGTAAAAATGCACAGAGGTATGAACATTCCTGGAATGATGGAGAGAATGGCAAGACATGCAGGCTGTTCGTGGGAGTAGGCAGTTGAGATCCCAGAGGAAGGCTGGGGCTGTGTGTGGCGCACTAAGTCGTGTGAAATGGATCCTTCCCTGATGGATAGGAAATGGGAAAAAATGGGGAGCTGATGGACATTTTTAAGCAAGGGAGAGACATGATCAGGTCTGTTAAATAAGCAAACACATATGTGCTGCCCCTGTGATAGGTGAGTGTTTGGAGTCAGAGATGGCTAAGTCTTTTCACCTGGGCCAATTGTTGAACGAATGTTTGGAATCAGCACTGAGAGAGGAGACAGAAGTTGGTTTGATTAAGGAAAATCTCTATGGATTAAGTAGTCTTCTAAAATCTCTGAAACTATTTCATGTGCTGTTGTTTATTCACAAGCTTTTGACAAGGTTACAAACTGGAGATTAACGGAAAGACTTAAAAAGGCAAGGAAGAATACCGTGTAGAAAATGGTCTTAAAGGAGAAATATGGGGTAAAGTTAACCATTTATTTATTTATTATAAAGAAGTATACCAATATGGATCACATTCATATTACCTGTTTATAGGAATACAGGTGGAAATAAATTTTTGAATTTTTCATTTCCTTCTGTCATAGTATATGCAATAAAGATCTTTGTGCCTAAATGATTCTATTTCAAAAATATGGCATTTGTATTTTTCTTGCATAATAAAAATCACTTCTCTTTTATATTCTAAGGGATTCCATCATGAAACAAATTATTTTTCTCTGCTAACCTCAGAACTCTAATTTGGCTGGCTTGGTTTACTTGTCAGGTTCAGTTATACAAAACAAAGCCATTTGAAACTCTGCCCATAGTATATCTCCTGATCATCTTTATGTGAGAAAAAAATATATAATTTTCAGTTATTGTGGAAAATTTAGAATGTTCTGCTTTCTTCCACAGTACATTACTGTACATGTGCATTCTGTGGCACAAGAAGTTTCATTATTGATGTGCTGATGCTACATTAATGACATGTACACAGACTTTTTAACATTGAATAAGAAAGTATGCTAAATTCATGCTCATTAAAACTGAGGAATAAAATAATTTAAGAACTGAATATAGATTTGATGTAAGGTACTTTTTTATGTATTAAATTTTGTTAAAATCAGAAGTATTTAATAAGAATTTTCAAATGGGTATGGGGAAAGCATTGACTTAATATTTAGATACAATGATGGAATAATAATTTCATGAGAGAGTATATGTAAAGCACCTAGTATATTCCCTGGTGTGACTATAATAAAGTGAATATATTATGTTACTAGTACTTATTAATGTAATTATTCACCAATATGTCTTATAGGCACAACAGCTTTATCATGATGGAGATTATTATTAATATTTTGTTTGTAAGAATACCTGGATATCTTAGAACTAATTGTTCAGTAGAGGAAAATTTAAAGATGATTGAAATGGCTAAGACCACGGGAAAATTGACATAAACTCAGTCTAAGTAATTTTTAGCTTTGATTCTTTTCTTACTGCTCTGCTGTCTCTTTGAAAACAAATGAGAAGTAACAGCTCTTAGTCTTTCAAATTGTTCTCTGAATACAAGGAGTCTCTTCCTTTGACTGATTCCTGAATTTTTTTTGAAGACAAATTTATCTGCTCAAACATTTCAAATCAATGACTAAGTCAAATAGCCATTACCCTCTGGAGAACACGGTGATGTCTGGTCAATTTCCTCCCATGCTGCAACATCAGAGGTACAAAACGACATAAAATAAAATGGCAATTTGTAAAAAGCAAAAATTCTCTAAGGAATGTGCAACACTGGACTGCCAATGCTTCAGTCACTCTAGTTGATATTTTTAACTATGCTTGTGAATAAGGAAAAGATGCTCTTATATAATCAACCAGTAATTTGAAGGGTATGTTGACAGCTTACCATAAATTCCTTGAATTTTTACAGTTTTAAGTATATCTTGGTTATTTTTAATCAAGGCACAAGTTAAATCCAATTCTATACTTCTTTTTAGTTTTTTTCCCAAATAAAAATTATTAGGAGGATAATTTGTGTGACCTTAATTATAAATTTTATCTTATACTTGGGCTTTTACCATTCTTATGTTTCTACAGAGAGAACATAAGACTTTCTCAATCACAGACATAGTTATGGCTAACATGTCAAGGTGACCCTCCCTCACTCCAGGACGGCCACCAAGAGCTGAGTTTCAGATGGCCACTGCCCCTGGAAGGGCCTGGGATGTGCTCCATTGTGGTCTGGAAATGACAGTTGCCATTAGCTTAATAAATAAACTTGGTCCAAGCACCAGAAGGTAATTTGGAACATTTCCAATTCTACTTTTGGTAACAGTCATTATTGTTCATGTAAAAATACTTGCATTATCATCAAGTGTCCCTCAGCCTTATTTGTGTTCCAGATATGAGGATTATGGTATAAAAATGAGGTATGTTCACAAGTACTCAGGGATCTTTCTCAGATTGCATGTAGATCCTGCTTCATGTTCTCTTTCTCTACATCTCTCAATATATATCATCACTCCTGGAAGCCCATAAAATTAGACTGGATTCCAGGCAATTTTTTTTCCTAAATAACCACTAGTATTTCACTATGAAAATTTTAAAAAGTGCATTCAGTTTTGCTATAGTGTTTGAACATCCAGACAACTTTATGAGAGAACTTAGAACATCTACTTTCATTTCATTTATACAGATACAAGAAGTGAAATTCAGTAAACTTTAGGGATAAACCCAATTCTCTCATTTATAAAGAAAAAAATTTAAAAAAAAAAAGAATCTGGGGTGGTTTGGCAAAGGCACTTGCCTAGTGTGTGGTGAAGCAGAGACTTAGTCATTCTTCTGACTCTAAATGTCCTACTTTGTCACTTGAACAAGTCATCTATCTGTATAATTGACAAATAAATCAGTTGGAATGTATCCCACTGTAGGTGGGCCATGTGTACAACTGCTTTAAACAAATAGGTTTGGCTTTGATTGAAGTAATGCGTGTAAAGACTTTGCAGCCATGCCTGACACATGGTAAGCATTCAATAAATGTCAGCTAATTGTTATCAATGGTCACTTCATTTAATTTCAAATATTCTGGAAACCCTTGTTGCAAAGACCCTTCATGTGTTCTTTCTTTCCATGAGATGCATAACTCATGATTTTCTGTATGCTATATAAAAATATTTGCTTGCACCTCCAAAGCAAAAATATATATTCACATTATTTACTCTACTTGCCTATAGTAGAGATTTTTTGAGGACTTTGAAATGTGTTTGATTTTTTCTTTAAAGCAAATCAAAATGCGTATTGTGGAGGACAGGGTTTGAAGTGAAGAAATGACCTAAAGCAAAATGAATCAGTAGTTTACCCGTGGCGAGCGCAAAGCAAGACAGGCTAATTCATCCAGGAATAATGTGCTGCGAATCCTGGTCCCCAAATTCCACCCCATAACACTCAAATACAGCTGGAGTGACCATATCAGACAACAGTGGCATTACAGTAAAGTCTGTGGTGGGCACGAAACAGGAGTATGGGCTGTGATAAAAAGAACAATTTCATTCACTAAATGAGTTTTGGTCAGATTGAAGTTTAGGGACCACTATTGAGTTTCTAGAACCCAGAGAATGGAGTATCTCTGAGAAGTTTTCAATGAGTGTCAGAAAGAGGTCTTTCTGGAACAAAATGAGATCCAGTCTCAGATGTCCATAGCCCGTGTAAATGACAGCTGTCAGTTACTGCTGACAGTTAGTAATTAGTTAACCAATGCCGGCCCTCCTTTCCGTGCACTTTCTATCCATTCAGTCCTTTTGCTCTGAAAGTGCATTTCCCTTTAATCTCCTTCCTGGCCCTCAAGTCTTTGGAAAGAATAAGAGAATGAAATGAAGACGGTGCTGCTTGAGAAAGTAAAGAACAAAGCAATATAAACCCAGAAAGCAAAGAAAAACGTCTTGCCAGATCTACCCAGCTATCAAGATAACAATAAATGTTACATTCTTCATATCTGCCACACCTGTAACTTTTATGGATTTGTCAGTCTGTAAATTATAGAGTATTCAGTGTGAATTCACTCATTTATTTTCTTACTTCTAGCCCATTAAGAGTGTAAGCTATCTGATAGGAATTGGAAAGTGGAGGTATTTCTATAATCTCTTAGGTAGATTCAACTGGGTGGCAACTCTCATACTTAGTGGAAGATTCGATAATTAGATTATCATTTGGAGATTGCCATGCAGGTCATGCTATGTGGTTAAGTGACCAAAAGGAGTTTAGTTGAGTGTTAAAACTGCGTAGTCAAAGAAGACATCTGAGACACTTATACCTACATGAATCAATTCCAATAGAAAATTATACACTTTAAAAGTAAGATATTTATTAGTTAAAGGAAACATATGTATATAAAAAGTTGTTCAAGATAAGCAATTAATCATAGTAAGCTACTTGGCTTTTATAGTCATAACAAATTAAATATTGATTGTTAATTTAATCAAAAAGTGTGGTTACTATTTTGGAGGATGAAAAGTGGCAGAAACTTTCTATAAGAGATCTAAATGTTCATCTATCATACTAGGAAGTCAATAGATAAAGTAGGCTAAGTATGTTGTTTAGAAATGTGTAGTTCAATCTGGACAAACAGCCAAATGAATTGTAAATAGCTGTAGTTCACCAGTTGAGGTATATTTTAAAATAAACTTTTTTGTTATTATATAACTCATAGAATGATGTAAATGTATTCATTTGATAAAATAATTTTGTCATTTTACAGTGGATGATCATTGATTCTTGCTTATACATCAGATACTTGTGTAATGATGTTATTTTTAGGAAACTACTAGACTTAACCAATCAAGGAATAATTATGTGTGTATGTATGTATGCATATATGCATATATGTATTGCCATTTTCTTATTTCATATGAAGATTGCAGGATCACCTCTGAAATTCAGACACTTAACTGTTCTTCCATCTTGCTCTTTGAAGACTTGCAAATGGGGCGTTCAGCCTAGATTGGGACTTTTCTTTTGTAACTATTTATCCCCACTACATACCAGTTGAGAGTAGCTTTCCACAGTGGGAAAGAAAGTGAGTCAGATATCCTGCCAGCTCTCTCAAATTTACATTTTCACAGTGATATTTCTTTATTCTCTTCAAAGTACAATGCTAGAACATTAAACACATCTGCCTATAAATTAGGGACATTCCAAAATTAAATAAATGTTATGTTCAATTATTCATCCTTTTGGTTCCCTTCATGTATATATTGTTTATATTCCACCCTTGGAGTCTACTAGATCAAAATTTTCTGAGTTAGACAGTGAAATGAAAAAAAAAATGAGTTTTGGAGGGGGTCTAATATAAGTTTCAGAAATACTGAATCCACTCTATCCCTCCTAAAAATGTATTCTTTATTTGGCAAATATTTCTATGGTCCCAACTGTGGCTAGGCATTGTTCTGGGTAGTTGAGATGGGTAAAGCTGCCTCTGAGCTTGTGCTCTAGTGAGAAGACAGAGATAATAAAGCAGGAACATGATATATTTTAGTATTTTAGAGGAGAGTATGTGTTATCTTAACAAGGAAAACGTAGAGCAGGAAAAAAAAAAAAAGAAGATTGTTGCAATTCTAATGACGGAGGTCACCTCACTGAGAAATTGGATGTTTAAACCGAGACTTTTAAAACGTCAGGTATTTACCTCTGCGCATGTCTGGGGAAAGAGCATTCTAGGAGTAAGCAACAGTCAGAATGGAGGCCACATGCAGGGAGATGTCTGGTGTAAGCTCGTTGTTAAGATTTTGACATTTAGTGGACTGAGAAACCCTGGGAGGGTTTTGAACGAAGGTAGACAAGATGGCTGCTGGGTTGAGACTAGATTAAAATCTAAGGAGACAAGGCGGGAGGAGAACACCTGCTAGAAGCCTCTAGCAGTCAGATGGGCGAGCGGTACGGTCATGCCCTGGCCAGAGCGGTCACAGTGGAGCAGCTGGTTGGATTCTGTATATGTTTGATTGTAGAACAAACAGGATATCCTGAGGGCATCACATCCTTGTACAAGTAAAGAACAAGGGCTTGAAAAACCCTTCAATAAACAAACCTAATGCATTTTCACTTAGCTTTTCCAAAATATGTGACTTCAGAATCCTTTTTAAAAATGCATAACAACCGTTACTTTGTGGCAATAGTGTTGAACAGAACATACTTGGAAGGACTGTCATAGAAACCAAGAAAATGTGCAATTTCTTTCCAAATTGTCATATAACATTTAAATTCTGTATTAAAACTAAGCCTAGTCTGAACTACTCTCCTGTAGGTAAAAATCATCTTCCATTTGATATGATATGCAGTGGTCCCCAACCTTTTTGGCACCAGGGACCGTTTTCATGGAAGACAATTCTTCCACGGACCGGGGAGGAGGGGATTGTTTCAGGATGAGTCAAGCACGTTACATTTAGTGTGCACTTTATTTCTATTATTATTACATTGTAATATATAATGAAATAATTATACAACTCACCATAGATTGGGGACCCCTGCATAGTTTAAGAGTCTCAGCTAATGGGTGCAATTAAGATTTAAAGATTTCACAATTTTTTTTAATTTTTCATTTTGTAAATCTCACAAGATCTAAGGAAGCAAAGGGTAGCACGTTATATTTTTTCTAAAAATATCCTTTTCTCTTTGTTGAATGAATGAGAAGTCAATAAATTATCTACTTTCTTTGACTAAAGGACATGCATTTTTCAGACACTTGTCAAGACCATAGGATATATTTTCTGCATGAAAGCCCTGCTTTTTTCACTTCTAGTTTGAAACAGGGGAAAATTACTGATGACTTATAAAAAAGCTTCATTTATTTATTGAGTCACTAAATCTAATTAGGTCTATTATTCTTAAAAACTCCATGGTAACTCACAAAACCAGAAAGACTGATTCACATAGATTCTATACTTGAATAGCTTATTACGATTGCCTCAGAACTCAGAGCACTGCCTTGCTTAAGAAGCTGTCAGAATTTCTATTCATTTCAAGAGTTTATAAATTAACTATGGGAATATTTCTGGCTGAACTATGGTGTGCTTAACTCTGCAAGCCTCAGTGTCTTCACTATCTATTGCATTTTTCCTTTAATACTTTTAACCTTCATCTACTTTTATTAGAGATTCACTTTTTTTTCTTTTAAAGTTCATTGGTCAAAAAATTGTGGTTTAAGATAGATGGATGCAGACCAACCATGTTCATTTTACTTTGATTTTGACAGTAGAAAATAGTTTTTAAAAATTAAAAACCACATTATTGATGTGTCAAATATGTGGACTTTTGTTGAACTTGTCTTTCTAATGTCCTATTGAATATATTGACTATTGATGAACAATGCAAAAACATAATGTGAAAAAAGAGTATGTTAAACACAATTGATCAAAAGGAAATTTTTTTTTTTATGAACATTGGTTCTAAGTACAAGAGACCTCATAGAATGGCAGAGATCCGTTTTATGGATTATAAACTATCAAGTACTTGCTGCTCCATAATATCAAATGAATGCAAAAGATTCTTTCTTTTCAACATCGTGACTTGTACCATCTGTTGATATCACACAATTATGGAAAAAATAACATCTTACTAAGGAGAGGAAAGCAGAAGGAGCACTTCAAGTGAATGACTAAAATACTCCTCCTTGCAGACACCAGCTCCATCGGTCTTAGACTCCCACATGGCAGGGCTGGCACAGTGATGGGCCTTCCGATTGCACCCGCCATTACTCCGCAGACCTTTGTCCTGCGCAGTTTGCGGACAAGTTTCAAATTAAGCATAGGGAGCCCCTCCAGAGAGGGGGAAGGGGAAAAGACACGTGGAAAGTAACATAAAAACCCACCGTAGCCATGATTTTTCCTATGTTTTTGTTGATTTTAACCCCAGAAAGGTAAACAGTTTACCTTTTCAGTGCATTTTTTTAATGTAAGGGTCTTTTACAAGATGATTTTTAATCTTCTACAGAGGCACTGATGTCACAATCAATTTCTCATATAAAACACTCTAGAAAAGTTGAGAAACAGTAGTTATGTCCCCTCTGACATACTTGCGGTCTCTGAAGTTAATGAGGGAGTTTAGGCAAAAAGCAGGGGCCTCTGTTATGAGAGGTTTCTGACCCTGGTGACTTGGCATGTGTGTGTAGTTGCTTTTTAAACGTCAATTTTTAACAGACTCCCCAATTTACTCTTTTCTGCCCATGCTTTTTACCTCGTTTAAGAATGATTAGGGCCTTTGCACCTGGCTTGGCCGACTCTAGGATTTCTGAAGGCAACACAATCATATAGAAGTGACAGGCAGAACACCTTGCTATAGCTTTAGGTCTATACAGCAGTGTTTTCCAGTCATCAGGGAGAGTGTTTTCCCATAATTACCAGATTTCCTTTACATTTATTATTCTTAATGATTATATTTTAAAATTCATATTTCTAGCATATCTGGCAACAGTCCCAAATCCGTGTGTGTTTCTTCTCTGAATCAGGGGGCTTTCTCCCCCGAATTTCTTCTCCAATTCCTAGCTAGACCTAGGATCAGGAGCATGATTAGGCTGCTCAAGTAGTTGCTTCTTTCCCTGGAGTCCAGTGCAAATGAGTGTGGACAAAACGAGAGCCCCTCCTTCCAGACCCCATGGCGAGAACACCGTTAATCCAGGCAGACTTCCACGTGCTGAGTAGTACAACAGGGGGAGAAGAATATCTAAGTAGAGGGGAAACTGTTGTATATGTCCAGTCCCCATTCCCCAGAATATTTTACTCTTAGTGTTTACAGCATCTATGTTGGAACATTAGGTTCATTACACTGTAGGTAATTGAATGTCAACATAGTTTTTTTTTTTCAAGTCTCATTTTTTACTCCCCTAATTTTCTGCATTTATTCTATCATTTAGTTAATATATACATACTTCGCATCATCATATGTTATGGCAAGCAAGTATGTATTTATAGTGGATGTTAATTATATTTGTATGTCTTTTATATGGGAATATATAAGGGTCTGTCCTTTTAAATTAAAAAAAGTTTATTAGATGTTAATTAGGGCTGTAAAAGACAAGAACAATTTAATAAAGAAAACAACTCTAGAAAACTGTGTTATTCACCATTGAGGGAGGAAGGAGTTCGCTTTATCTGGGCAGAAAACCAGACTACCCTCTCCTGCCTGGGCAGAGAGCAGCTGTGGTTTTGCATCCCTCCAGGATAACTCACAGAGCACGTGGTCTTCGAGCAGCACAGTCGGGACAGTCAGATGGGAACAGTCTGCGCCCCGTTCTGTGCTGACGGTCAGATCACGCAGAGCAGTAGCTCTCAAACTTGAGCATTCGTCACAATCACCTAGAGGGCATTTTAAATATAAGTCGTTGCCCTGTGGAATTCTGATAAATGTGTAACAACCACTTTCTGGGGGGAAGAGACCCTGATTTACGCTGTTTCCCAGTTTCTGTGGTGTCAACACTCCCATGATGGCCGATTTCGAGCTACTATCCACGCCCCCCCTGAGCACGGAGTTTGGAGAAGAGGTGCAGGAGCAGAGCATTCCGTGCTGCATCTGCAGACAGACACAGTGGGAGTAAAGATGTCAATAACACAAACACAGTAGGAAGTAAAAAATGGGTCGAAGGATTCACACGTAACAGGTACAATGCATACTCTGGGTGATGGACACATTTATAACTTTGACTCCAATGGTACAAAAGCAATTTATGTAACCAAAGCGTTTGTACCCCTATAATGTTCTGAAAGAAATAAGATGAAAGAGAAAGAAGAAAGGAAGAAAGAAAGAAGAGAGAGAGGGAGAAAGAAAGAAAAGGAAGGAAGGAAGGGAGGGAGGGAGAAAAGAAAGAAAAAAAGAGAAAAAGAAAAAGAAAGAAACAAACAAAGAAGAGACAAGAGGAGTTGTCTTGAGTATTTATAACCTTCATTTTTAAAATAAAATTTATTTAATTATAACTTTATACAACTTTGCGGGTTCTTTTTTAAAGTGCTTATTGTATTTCACAAATGATTTGAAAAATTCCTGAAAATTCTGTTCTCATGAGCAGGTAGGAGCCAACTCGAGCACACCATTGGTTCTCTCCTCACAGGGTTTCTGATAGTGTGAGCCTGAGGTGGTGCCTAAGATTCCCAAGTCTAAGTCCCTGTGACTCTGGTGCTCTTGGTCTAAGAACCCGCTGCAAAAGCCACTGACATAGAGCAATGGAAGCCTGGAGGCAATGAGCTGGTTCTCTCTTCCAAAAACCGACTGGGAATACCCAGAAAAAATTTAAACAGAACTATTCTAAAATATAAGATTGTTAAAGACAAAGAAAAGTATTCTTTCACTGATAATTTCAATCAGGTAATTTGAAATAAAGATTTTCTGAATTCCTGAAGTGATTAGTTAGTGTGAACAATCTTGTCAATACCAAAGCAAAAGTAAGAGAAAATGAGAATTTCCTCCTTCAAGTCAAATATGGAAAACCAGAATTCTGTGTAGCAGTAATTATTATTAATGCTACTATTATCTTCTAGTTTCTCTACCTATTTCCATGCTATTTATATAGTCCATAATAATTGATAAAGATTGTTCACACACATTGATTCCTTCAAGTGCAAATTGAGTATTTGCATTTGGCAAGATTTTTTTTCTATTTCTTTTAAAATGTATAAAAACTCCAAGTAGTTTTTACTTACAAATAGTTTCTCATTTACAAATGTTATTTCATAAAATTAATATCAGCTGTAGACAACTGGCAGGTTAATTTAAAATTGATTGTGTTTCACCAGGTGATTGATTTCAATCATCATTCAAATCAGCAAATGATGTCACGTATCCAGACTGGACGTGGTGCCTGGAGCACTAACCTAGAAACCAACAGCTTCTACCAGAAAAGAAAACAAAAAACAAAAACCATTTGTAACTTTAGAGTTACCAATGGAAATATCACCTTTTTAAATAACAACCTTCCTTTATTTAAAACCTGTTATTTGCACTTCCATTATAACACTTATCACACCATATTGTAATTGGTAATTGTTGTTTAAAAATAAGTCCTTAAACCATGAGCTCCTTGAGCTTAGGGAACACATAATATGATTTCTGTTTGTTTATTTTATTTCTAATGCCAAATAGTAGGTTCTTAATTGACGTATGTTTGAGCCGGTACACATGGGAATACATGGAAGAGATATGTCTATGGAATCAGAGAAAGAAAAGAAAAGTGCTCAATTCTTTTCAGCAGGGGGTGGGAAGGGTAAATATTTGTTCTTGTCATGTCTCTTAGTCTTGGCAGTGTTTCTTAAGTTTAGTGTGCGTTAGACACAGCAGGGGAGCTTTTAAATATCAAAATCCTTGATCCCTACTCCTGTGCAACCTCTAAGCCCAGGGTCCTGTCTAGAGTCTGCATTTGAACAAGGATCTCAGATAATTTTTCCTGATGCAGATGACTCATAAACCACACTTTGGGAAAATTACTGAAGACAGAATCAAAGAGTTAGACTAGCAGACAGACGGGTATTGCTCTCCATCCAGATCTGGGTAGAGATATAGACACATTTAGCATCATGTAAAAATAGTACATTGATATTTCTATTTAAAAGGAGATTGACATTAAATTCTGTCTATTTATATGCATTTCTATGAGTATTACCAATTTTCTCTTTACTAAATTTTATGACTAGTTAACAATCATTTTTCAACAGGCATTAATAAATTGGGATGGAGTTCTATAAGGGCACACTGCAAGTTACATAACTTGTCACTGTGGGTAATATTGAGATGACAGAGTAATGCTCCTCACAAGACATCCATTGAGTATGTGAAGTAAAAGTATTAATCATAATGCTTTTATTTATAATTCTTATTGATGACATATATTGATGATGCAGTTCTTCCATAAAAGTTGCTTCATGATTTAGTGTAAGTTAATGGATACTTGCAAGTTCAGTTTTGCATAGACATTGCACTTTCTGAAGGACTGATTCAGTTAGGCTATTTAGAAATATATGTTGAAAACATAGAGCTGGGGACTATTCAGAAAAACTCTTTAGGAAACAAAATATTTTCCACCCACAGTACTGTCTTATCCCTTCAGAATTAAATCCAATCAATTCAATTTGAGTCAATATTCTCTTTCAATTCCATTTGAATGGATAGTTCTTTTAAGGACCATAATGTTGTTAGCCTTAACATTTGCTTATATATTAATGATCACTCTTATGTTACATGTAGGAAAACTTTGTTTTAATACCAATCAATAGTCATAGTGAATTAGATCAAAACAATTTCCACTAGCTGTTTAAACTACTCTTACAATATGGAAAGTATATTTATTATATACTACATGCACACATGAACACACATGTGTGTGTATCCTATCCTCCAGATTTGCTCAATATTGCTTAAAAGAAACGTTTAGGAAATAGCACTAAAACTTCATATCAATTTATTTGGAAAGTAAGATAAAATGGGCACATTTCCAGAAAACTATACTTAGTAAAGTATCTAATATTAACTAATGCAGAATTTCTCAACCTTGTTACTATTGACATTTTGTGCAAGATTCTTCTTGGTTGGGGCTCTGTGGGGGGCAACTGACTGGGAATTTTAGGAGTTGAGCAGCATGACGAGATACAGTTGTGACATGTCACAACTAAAAATGTCCCAGACATTGCCACATAACCCTGGGATGCAAAATCACTCCTGGTTGGGAAACACTGAATTTGAAGGAGTAGTGCTTAAATATTTCTCCATAAAGAATACAGCATACTCAAATAGTTTTCTACAAAAACTCCACCACATGTTGAAGGTACACATGACTGCAGTTTTATACGAAATATTTCCAAAGAATTGAAAAAGAATAACAACTTATAAGGCCAAGATAACTTTGATCCCAAAACAGATCTGGATAGTATGGGAGAAGAAGAATCCCAGACCACTCTCATTTATGAACAGAGGTACAAATATCCTGAAGAAAATTATTTACAAGCCAAATGCAATGGTATATAAAACAATATCATAATACGATAAAATTGAGTTTATCTCAAGAACGCAAAGGAGGTTTAACTTTAGAAAACTTTATCATTTACCACGTTTACAGATTAAAGTTACAAGGAAAAGTCTTATGATTATCCCAATAGAAGCAGAAAAGGCATTTGATAAAATTTTACACTCATTTGGGATAAAGACATTTAGCACACAAAGAACAGAAGGAAGCTTCCTTAACCGGATAAATTATATCAGCCTTGCTATATAAAGTGTATCTAAAATTATATCTTCCAAAAATCCACAGGAAACATTATTTTTTATAAAAATTCATGATCTTTCATTTAAAATCAGAATAAAAAGTCCCCATCACTACCTTTTCTAAAAACCCTTGTACTGGAGCTCAATTTTCAGGCAATAAGGAGATTTAAAAACACATTAAGAGTGTCAGAATTATAAGGGGAAGAAATAAAACTATTATTTTTTCTTAAATTAGGTAAATGGCTACACAGAAAAATGTAAAATATTATGCACACAGATTGTTAAAAATATAAGAGTTTAGCAACCTAGCAACAATTACTATTTCTAATTCTGTACTTCAGCAATCAGTTTTAAAATGTAATTGAAAAGGGCACCATTTCAAATGTCAATGAAACTTAAAGTTACTAAGAATAAATCTTATAACAGTTTTATAAGACCAGTATTGAAAAGATTATAAAAGTTTAATTAAAGTCATTGAAAAACTAAATAAATGAAGACATTCTCAACAGTCTTATATATAATACTCAGTATCAAAAATATATCAATTTTCCAAAATAAATCTATAAATGTAATGCCATCCCAAACAAAATAACAACAGGAGTTTTTATTAGACTTTGACAAGCTGAATAAATGGAATTTTATGAAAGAGTTATATGTCAACAATATCCAAGACATCCCTGAGGAAGAAAAACAAAATGAGAGGATTTAGATAAAAATATTATTATAAAGTTGGAGTAATTAAGAGAGCACATTAGTCAAGGGTAAACAATTAGACTGGTGGAACATGTTGAAAATTCACACATACATGGCTTCACAAGTCTATGAAAAAATGAATAACCTTTAAAGAAGAAGAATCTTTTAATTTTGACAACTAGTATTCAAATTAAAAAAAAAAGAAATTAGCTTCACATTTTGAACCATTCACAAATAATAATTCCTACTTACAGATGAAAACTATCTTTAAAACTTTTAGAATAAAATAAATATTTCTGCCTTTGGCATAAGAATTTCTTAAATAAAACACAATCATCAACGGCATTAATCATAGAAAAAAATAACATTAATAAATTCCGCTTAAGAAGTTCTGCTCATCAATATAACAAAGATATATAAAGCCAGAAAAAAACAGGAGTAGACATTCCCAAATAATTGACAAGTGATTACTACAGAATATATAACCAATAATTCCAAGAAGAAGGAAAAAAACTCAATAGAAAAACTTGCAGATAGTTTTAACTGCCACATCAAAACAGAGGAAACCAAAATAGCCAATAACCGTACCCAACCTTATAAAACTATTCAGCCTCATTAGTGACCAGGGCAATATAAATTAAAACCTTCGAAACTGTTTGACACCCACTAGACTGGTAAATATTATAACCTGAGCAATAGCAAGTGTTCAAAATTATGGTGATCCATGGAAAATCTTGTACCATACTGACAGAAACATAAAATGACACAACCGTTTAGAAAACAATTGGAATTTTTAAGAACTCAGTGTTCTTTAAATTCCACTAGTGGTGCATGTACATTACTAGCGAAACTTGAATATGTAACACCAGATGACACGTGGAACAAGTTCATAGCAGCAGATTTCTTTATAGATAGCAAATAAACCAGCAAGAGTAAACATACAAAAAAATCTGAGAATAACCAAATGTCCGACAGGAAAATGGACACACACATTGCGACATGCTTACAAAACGGCACTTTATATAGCAATTCGAATTAATAAAATACAGCTGCCTGCAACAATGTGTGAATTTTAGAAACATATTACTAATCGGGAAAAAAAAAGCAAATCCAAGCAGGATACTAATTTTGTAAAGTACAAAGCAAACAAATTTGAACCACATATTTTAGATGAAATATATTTGTGATGAATTTATTTTTAAAGGCCAGAAGTGTAAACACCATTGGTACAGATGATCATGGATATCTTAGACCATCACAAAAAAATTTTACATTATATCAAAACAACCTGTTGAATCAACAAAATAATGTAATAATGTTTCTCCATAAATATTTTTGTTTCAATATTTATTGGGTGATACAATTTAATAGATTGTAAAACTAATCAAAACCAGAGACCAAAGACAAACCCTAAATTTCAATATAATAATGCATGAGGTGGTTTATCTATCAGATTATCAAAAAATAAAATAATCAAGATGAAAAGTATGCTTTTTTTCCCCCCTGAAAATTGATGGCTCTTTCTTATACTTAAAATAATGACTCTTTAAAACCCCAGTAGATTTGAGAGATGTTAAAGAAATATTGCCACACCACTTCTCATCTCAAAGAATAAAGTAATGGTGACGAAAATACCAAAAAGCAAAACAATTGTAAACCATGACCCCTAAAGCATGAACTGGGAGGTGATATAGGATACATGGATTATGATTTAAAATTTTTGTTGCCCCCTGATTTTTTGGCATATGTTGATCTGTTACCACCTATACTGCTACCCTGGAGATTTTGTGAGCAAAACGTGTGTATTTTAATTGATTGGCTTGACCTTGTAAAGTGTTGATTTGTTTTATGTGTTAAAGAATACAAACACCTCTAAAATCTAAGTGAGAATTTGTCCCTGGAATAAACAGGATCAAAACATCAATCTGTCTAGGTCTCTGTTCTTGTGCAAATCTAGCACCTCTTGTATTATCCTGGATAGAGCTGGAGCCCATTCCACTAAGTGAAGTATCACAAGAATGGAAAAATAAGCACCACATGTACTCACCATCAAATTGGTATTAACTGATCAACACTTATGTGCACATATAGTAGTAACATTCATTGGGTGTCGGGAGGTGGGAGGGGAGAGAAGGGGATGGCATATTCACACCTAACAGGTGCGGTGAGCACCATCTGGGGGATGGACAGGCTTGGAGCTTTGACTCGGGTGGGGCAAAGGCAATATATGTAACCTAACATTTGTACCCCAGTAATATTCTGAAATAATAAAAAAAAACGAAAAAACAAAACCAAAACCCATTAATCTGCTTCCTTCAATTTCGGGAAGCTAGTTGATATTGGGTAGATGCATTTTCAGTTTGGTTTCTGAAAAGTCAATTCCAGTGGCCAGGTCAGTAGATGAAGTGAAGACATAAACCATGCCCTTCCCAACTCTTGTATAGTTATTAATATAAGTGAGTTAAAAGTACATCTTTTTTCATGTAACTGGATTTTCTTAAGGCATGTAATATGGCTGTACATTTCTACTTAATTTGTGTGTTTGAAACGTGAATTACATGTAAGCAGATTAGAAAATAAGTCAGAACTAAGAGATATCACTTTACTGTGTATTTTCCATTCATTGGCCTCTTAACTTCTCACACTCTTTCTACTCTTGTCCTTCTCAAACATACTCTGAGTTGGATGGCCAAGATCATCTTCTTAAAGTGGAAGTAGAACAGTTAATATCTTGCTTCAATCACTCCTGCGGCCCCTCCTTGCTCTCACAGTGGGGTCCTAACCGTCTCCTGACATGCCCGGTTCTCCCTCATTTCTTGCCACGTCCCCATCCCTCAATGGGATGCAGTCACCAAGGGCTTCAGTTTCCCCAAACTTTCCAAAACACCTACTCTGAAAGTTTATGAAGTTGTCCTCCTTTACTTCTTATTAATTATTTTTAATTGACCAACAAAAGTGGTATATATTTATGATGTACAAAACGATGTTTTGAAATACGTATCCATCGAGACAACGGCTCAGTTGAGCTAATTAACACACGTGTTACCTCCCATGCTTACTGTAGTTTTGTGCTGAGGACCCTTACGATCTGCTCCCTTAGCAATTTTCAAGTGTACGATACGTTGCTCACTCCACATATCCATCATATAGTCACCACGTTGTACAATAGATCTCTTGACACTATTCCTTTTCTCTAACTGTAATTTTGTATCCTTTGGTCAACACTCTCACCCCCCAACCCCCATGCCCACTATTCTACTCTCTACTTCTGTGGGTTCAACTTTTTCAGATTCCTCATGTAAGTGAGATTATGTGGTATTTGTCTTTCTGTGCCTGGCTTTTTTTTAGTTCATATCATATACTGTCCTTCAGATTTTTCCATGCTGTGAGAAAACAGGACTTCCTTCTTTTCTAAGTTTGAATAGTATTCCATTAGGTACACACATTACATTTTCTTTATCAGGTCACCTGTCCATGGACACGTGGGCTGTTCGCATATCTTGGCTGTTGTGACTAATGCTGCTATCAACATGAGAATGCAGACATCTTTTTGACATTCTGATTCATTTCCTTTGCATATGTACCCAGTAGTGGGATTACTGGGTCATATAGCAGTTCTATTTTTAGCTAACTGAGGAACTGTCATTCAGTTTTCCATAATGGCTGTACTAATTTACATTCCCACTTACAGTGTGCAAGGGTTTTCTTTTCTCCAAAAAGCAAAAATGGACAAATGGGATGGCGTCAACATAACAAGCTTCCGTGTAACAAAGGCAACAATAATGTAAAGAGACAACTCATAGAATGGGAGAAAATAGTTGCAAACCTTACACCTAATAAGGGGCTAATATAAAAAAAAAATCATAAGGAACTCAAAAGAGTCCATAGAAAGAAAACAAATAACCTTATTTTAAAAATGGACAAAGACTGGAATAGACATTCTCCAAAGAAGACAAACAAATGGCCAGCAGCGAAATGCAAATTAAAATCACAATGGGGTAATGCCTTATACCTCCTTGAATGATTATTATCAAAAGAATGAAAGATAACCCATATCCACATTTTTCATGACACTCACACTGCCCACTTGCCACCCTTCGCCCTCTCATATTTCAGCTCAAACATCTCATGGACCGATCCCCTGTCCTCCCCGACTCCAGCCTCATTAGGCTTAACCCTGAGGTTCAAGCACTGATTACAGCTATGTGTTTATATAAATGCATGTTTGTATAAATGTTTACATAAATATGTAAGTTCCCTACAAGACTGAAAACCGTATGAGGGCAGGGAATAGCTCTGTCTTGTTCAACACAGTGCCTATGTACTCACCAACTATCTGTACAATGAATCAATTAATTGTCCAAAAAATCTTAGAAAAATACTCATTTCTTTTACCAGCGCGTAACTCAGCATACAAACATCACTTGTTTATGAGACGTCGACGTAACATCTTGTAAAATTCATAACTATAGGACAATTGTATCAGGAAGAATTTTTGAAGTTTTTGAAATTTCTAATGTATGAATTCATTGTATTGATACTTTTACCCCCAAATTCCTAACTCTTCAAAGTCTAATAAGATTAGTCTTGAAAATCATTGAAATCTATTTTCTAGTCTACCAATCTCTCCAGATCTTCACTATTAACCAAAAGTAAACAATTCTGCCTATTTCTATATTTCTCTAACACTTTAGTATAAGGTTCACATGCAAATGGGTATTTTCAGTTATTAATCTCAAAATCGGTTTTGCCACTCAAATAGGCAAAAAATTAATCATTTTAAAATTCATACATTTCGATCTATTGTTTTGAGTATTTTTGACTACAAAGATTACTGTCAGGAAGATGAATCAGACATGCCAATAGGACTACTTTCAAAAACAAAAATGAAAACAAAACTCGGTGAAGTTATTAATAAACAGCCAGCATTCGGGAAAGAGGAAAAATAGGTAAGGTGGCAATTGTAATGTTAATGTATTTTGTTTTTCGGTTTTGAATGCGGACTTTCTGTTTGAGTCACACTCTGACACTTGTGTATGTTTGTACATGTGCACACACTGTGCCAGCACTTTTCCCAGGTCAGATCATACTCAACTTACTCCGCTCAGGCTAAAAAGCCAAGACATCTTTCATACACCTAAAGAAACCACTGTTCTATTTTAAATGGGATGAAATAATTCATGGGCTTTCATTTCAAATACTCTGACACTGCTGAGGTGTTTAGAGGACTTTTCCTCTCTTTGTTCCTTATCATTCTGACAGAACAAGGAATTTGGTACAGTAGGTGACTAACTGTCATTTTTGTCACCATTCCACTTTATAAATCTTTTTATCCAGGACGTAAGAACATATCTTCTCTCAGTATTACTCATCATGGGACAAAAAAATCTATATGAACACTTCAACCAGTGAAATTTCCCTGTAAGAATTCACTTCATCAAATCCCAACAGGTGTCCTTTTAACTATTTCATAAAAACAAACAGTGGAAAGTAATGTCTATATCCCGCAAAAGCATCCAACAGTAAAGGTAGGACTATGCTGCCTGAGTCTTCAGTATATATTAAAAAATCATTTTTTGGTAATAAAGCATAAGAGGAAAGAATAATTTGGGCACAAAAAGCAGTCAGATTATGACTTTCATGTGATATTATTTTTGCTCAGTAGCCATGCTGTTATAAGAAAAAATCCATTTCATTTCTTTTAGTGTGTTTTGGGGTACAAACATACAGATAATTATCACATGAGTTTTATCTAGTTCTATTAACATTGATGTTTAAAAAATTACAGTCCTAGGTAATGTTGAATAATATCATAACCCAGTCTTGAATTAAAATCCATCCCTCAGGCCTATGGTTAATTTAAAATATTGACATATATATTAAATGAAGTGTTCCAAAGTGAGGTCTCCTTAAAATGCTTAAGAATTTCCACCTCCAAACATCGATTTGGAAAGGTAAAATCCATAAACTAGAAGCATAACTGGAAAAGGTGAACACAGTGTAAGAGTCTTGAAGTAATAAGGTTTCTGGCCAAAATTTTCTGCTTTATTTTTGTCTATTTATGTCAATTTGAGCACATCTTCAAATTTTAATGATGGTATTGCTGCCCACTCCAAAAACCTTGACCAGGCTGATTTATAATTCCAAGTGTTCCCTGCCCATATTTATGTATTCACAATCCTATGTACACATTTTAAAAATTAAAGTTCCAAAGGTAAAAGATCTGTTATCTGATGATATAATATCTGTGGACACATTTTTATTAATCTTTATCTTATGGAAACATAATAGATTCCTGCCTCTCAACATGATTTTCGAGATCTGGAGGTAGCAAGGAAGATTATGTGGAATAGACAGAAACCATTTCTATAAATGTAATTACCCTCACTGCCTGCCTACGATTATTTCAATTTCCCTTGGCTGTTTCTTTGATTAAGTCTTCACTCCCTAATGCATTTCACTTTGGGTTCCTATTATTCCTGGCTGTTTTGCTGATTCTTCTGTGCTGCTGCTGAAAAGGCAGTGTGAGTACTGACTGTACCAGAGACAGTGTGACATCCAGGAGCATCCTACTGGGAGTGGAAGTCATGCGTGCAGTTTCCCAGTTGAAGAGGTTGAATCTGCTCTTAGTAAACAGTAAACCAGGCGGTCACTCCAATTGTCATTCCTGTTCCAATTGTCATCCTGTTATGGTATTATTTGTCTTTCTTCCTAATCACAGAAGAACTTCTTAGATTTTATTTTCTTCTATCAAATTACCTACAGGTATTTCTCAATCTTATTTTAACAGGACATAAAAACTTGTAAGATTTACTTCTTTAATTTTAATGGCATTACCACCCAGAGAGAGTGAATCTACATCTTGAAGTATCATCATAAATGAGGACAGGCTAATAGACTTATTCCTCAAAATATTTAAATTAAGAAAAATAATTATAACCACGTATGGTGGTATTCATTCATTCATTCATCCATTCATTCAAAAAACACATATTTGCTATCTTAGGTGACACAGATGCTGTTTGGTTGTTTGGCTTGGTGGAGTCAGGCTTAAAAGACATAGTTGTGAGTATCTTGTAGTCTTTTTCAAGCATTTGCACTGAACCAACCACGACAACACAGAGGGATAGGGCTTTAGAGTTGTGTGTACAGGGGTTAGGGTATGAACCAGAGCAGGTCTCCATCCGGGGGAACAGGTGCATTTCCTAATGAAAGCTCCGCCTGAGCTCAGTCATGGGGAACAACTATGGCTTGGGGATAACTGAACAGAGAAGAATAGGGCAGGGATGGGAAGAACTCTAGGTCCAGGAGCACATATAGGAAGGCAGAGGTGTGAAGGAGCATGGTGTATTCAGGGGATTGAAAATCCTTTTATGTGACTGATACATACAGTGAAAGTTGGGGGGTGCTGTAAGGCATGAAGGCAGGACCCTGGTCATAGAGACATGTCAGCACATGAGGTTTGAACAATTTATCTGCACATGTGTGTATACAGACATCCTTAAATTCTAGATGGATAGATGATAGATAAATAGACATCTAGCTAGCTAGATAAGTGATTAATAGATGATAGATTATAGGTAGATATAGATATTAATACACAGAGATGATAGATTCATGGTAGATGATAGGTAAATAGATCATGATGGATCAGTCCATCCATACATGATACATAGATAGGTAGGCAGGCAGATAGATGAAAGATAAGATGTACATGACATTGAGACTGTGTTCCTCTGTGTCTCCATGCTATAGTCTCTATTGTGTCGCTATTAGCAATTCCAGTCAGTTGAAAGTCCCTACCAACACTCTGGGGAGTGTAACTCAGTGAAGTGTTTACATAACCATAGGCTGGAGATTTTCAAGAACACATTAAAAACATGGAACACCTTCTTGGATTATTATTTTTACCTGATGGCACCAAAAATAACTTTTTGACAAGACAAATAATTCTAAGGTTAAAACATAGAGATGCAAAATAAGGTTGGTATGGATATGGGCAACCGTGTGTTGGGCTGTTGGAAACCATCCTTTGAGGAAACATTTATTCCTTTCCACTATGGGGAATATTTGGAAGAGAGTGTCGGAGGAGATTTGCTTCCGAGCTCAGGCAGCCTCTTGCATTTCTCAGCACCCTGGCTTCTTCTCATGGCAACTGGCCAGAGGCATCTTGTGGAGGGTCTCTGCCTGGTGCTTCTGCCTCCAAGTTCTAAGTGTGTGGACCCCACCCTGTGCATTCACTGTGGAGCACATTCATCCATTCACCCACACATCCATTTATTTGAAAAATAAGAAATAATCAATTAACATGAATAACAGTGGCGGTGGGAGTGGCTGTGTGGTCGAAGATGAATAGGTCATGGTTCTGGCCAATAAGAAGTTTAAAAACTTAACAGATGGAAATACTACTTGAGACAAAGCTGTTCTGCCCAATCTATCTTTGTGAATGTTTAAAGCAAATATTTTTTTATTCAATGTAAATGTAGGGACCTCACATCCATGTTCCCTTAGACGGAAAAGAGGAGGAAAGGATTGAGAACAGTGTAGTTTGTATGTCTTTCCATCATCAACTATCCATCCGTCTATCCGTCCATCCATCCATCCTCATCTCAAGTCCTTGGGAAGATACAATGAAGATTTGCACTAGGTGCTGCAGAAATACTGTGCTGTTATGTTATGGGTACCAAAGTGCAACTTTCCCAAAGCATTTTTCTTTCTTTCTTTCTTGAACTCACAGAGCAACTGCTGGCATTTACTTACCTTCTGCACTAACAGTTCTCTCCTTGTTGGTTTTGAAATTAATTTTCGTTATCTTGACACAAAGACCCAAAATATGACTTTTTTTCCCATAAGAACAGATGGTGAGGAGGAAGCAGCAGTTACAATTTACCAAAAGGGGGGTGCTATATTTAAACAGCATATTAATACATGGTTATACAGCTGGACAGATTGTGTTCCTCGGAGAGAATGTTGCTGTTGCTTTTCTAAAATTTGCTGGTGCCGTCATAACACACTTAGTCGGAAAACATAGCAAAGGAGAAAGAAAGGAGAAAGTGAGGGAGGAAGAAAGGAAAAAAAGAGGGAAGGAAAGAAGGAGGGAAGGAGGGAAGGAGGAAGGGAGAGAAATACAGGAGAAAGAAAAAAGAAAAACCTATAGTGGATAAAGAACAAATCTAGGGAAGGATTTAAAGTGATTAAATTCTTCAAGCTGCCAAAGAAAGCATTATTGATTACCTGATTCCTTAGAGTGAAAAAAGAAAAGAGTATCTTTTAACTCATCAGCAAAGGGAAATATTTACAGTAAAGTTTTTTTTTTTTTTATCTGCCTTCAATTTCTGCATTTTGGCAAGATCCATATAAGGTATCTATAGTAATGTCCTTCACTATCAGGTAGCAATTTTAAACCATAGCAGAAATTAATCGTATATTTGTACTATATTTTGGTGGGAATAGAAAACACTTATAGCTGAAGATTTGAGCTATTGAGCAGAAAGGGAGGATTAAAAACCCCATTAAACATTTAAAAATTTACCTTTAAATCTATTTCAACTTGTGTTATTTTAAGGATGATGTTTAAAACTGGTCATTTCTGTGTTAGCCTGTTGTGCTTTGCTGGAATTTAGCATGTCAGATCGTTCCTATAGCCAACTCTTCCTAAAAATGCATAGAAACCTGTCGACGTGCAATGCTATTATTACTTCTCTTTGCCAAAATGCCGACCTATCAAGTTTCTAAGACAAGAGCATACCTGACAAGCTTAGAGCTTTATTTTCAATTAGCTTCTAGCTAAATCCTTTGATTTATATTTCATTTTAATTGAACTAGGCCTTAATGAGGTAGTAGATTATTTCTGTTTAAGAAAAACTGCCAGAGAGATTTTTGGAAAACTTTGTGTCTTCAGCTCAGAGAAGGAACAAACTCTGTCTGCAGATATTCTTGTTTCTGAAATCAGACATTGGGTGGTATTTTATATATATATATATATATATACACATATATATATAAATATGTCAAGTGTGTAGTTACTTGATACCAAATGTTACTTTTTAAAACAATTTTATGTAAAAGTCATCTTTTTAACAAGAGACAAGTTATATTTAAGTCTTCCCAAAATGAAATGAACGGAACAAATTTAAAGTTTACAATTTTAATCATAGCAAAGTTAACTCTATTGATTTAATCAATTCATTTAGAAGCAACAGAGATATGACTGAACATTAAAAAATTTCGAAATGAAAATTGCTTTAATAAATGCAATCATGCCGTTGTTTAATATGTAACATAGGAATGTTAGAAATATGCATTTCATTTATTAATACTTGTATTCATCTCTCCAATCAGTTGTACTTTTTAAATTTGTTACTCCGAATTTGAATAACTAATACATGTTATACAAGGATTTGTTACGTAAGCGTACCAGTGTCCAAAGAACATTTCTAAAACACATATAACAGTCAATAAACGTAGGACTTTTGAAAACATCCTAGAAATATACAACATTTTAATGCATTTACCAAGCTAAAATATTTACAGAACGGCTTTCCGAGCCTCGCCATGCCTCTGCTAGAGAAACACACTCTACAAATTGCTCAGATGGTGAGAATGCACTGGGAAGGGCTCAGAAATTTAATCTTGGTTAGTATGCTTTGCATAATATTAATCAGACATGTGTATGTAATTCCTTTCTCCAAGGGAGACAGACTTTTTTTTTTTAATGGTCCATGATAAAGCTAGTTTTTCTAGTGTGGCCACAAACACTCCCCAAACTTGTCTGGTGAAATCAGTGTAGTCTGGGTGTTCTCTGTGGGAGCTGCCTTCCGTGGGGTGGCTTAGTATTGCACGTCACCATGGAGGTGTGTTTTTACAATTGCCCCGGAAGAGGGAGAGCAGGCTGGGAATCTGACCTTGGCAACTATTAATAAATGCACCCATCCGGCAATGACACTGGTCAGTTCCACTCACGTTTTGTTGGCGGAAGCAGGTTACATGGCCATCCCTACCATCAAAGGGACAGGATGTTTACTCCTCTTGCATAGCAGAAGCAGAGGAAAACTACGTACGCAGGTCCAGAAGTTACGTCTGGCACAGAAAGGTTCAAAATTGAAGGAGAAAGCAATATTCTAAGGAAAGGAAAGTTGGTTTCTCCTTCAATTTTAGGTCTGCCCCAAATAACTTTAATTTGTATAAGATGCAAATTAAGATGAAAACTAAATAAAATCAGTCATATTATGCTAATGGAAAATGTTTGTGTAATTACCTGAATTCCAAAGCCAATTTTTGTGGTCAATTAAGTCAAGGATATTGAATGGCAGATTTATTTTTTACTCATGTCTCCCATAGGTAATGCAGGTATCATCTTACTCTGCTTTTAACTCTAAAAAGGTTCCATAAATATCTGTAACTTTTGCATTCTGCATACTGCTAAGTTAGATAGTAGTATACAAAAAAGAACTAGACATAGAGTCTAGGAAATTCTAGGAAACTTTATTAAGAAGTTTTAGATAAATCCTACATACATGATGAGTGAAAGTCAAAGAAATAGAAATTTTGTGACTGAAATTTCTTTCCCCTCTCCATATATTGTCATGCTTTCTAGCACCTGGTACCCTACCTGTACCTGAAAGCAACAATTAGCTCGTATTATCCACAATATAAATGACCTAAAAATTGATACCTGGGGTAGGAAATATTAATGTTTCTGGATTTGGCAGGAACTAGTCTTTGGAGAGACAGGTGATAAATGTAATTGTGTTCTTATCCTTGCCAATCATAGCAGGGGATCTTAAACTAGATAGAATGTATGCTGGTGCAAGGAATGGGATTATTCAGCTGTGCTCTCTGCTGCAGTTTCTAACAATTTTCTGCACAGCTGTGCTGAGTGAACTAATAAATTAACAGTATGTCCAATTTTTCTTTAAGAGCCTATTCCTCAAAGTTGTGTGTGTATATATTTTATATATATATATATACACAAGAATGAATCAGAATTATATCATTAGATTATGGTGGTCAGAATTGGTGTTCATAGCACACCAATTACATGATGCTTTTTCCATGAAATGAATTGTGTTTCAATATTTATATGATTAATTAACATGAAACACCTAATGTCTCAAAGGACATGGATTGCATGCTGGAACTGGAGAAGATTTGCCCATGCCTACATTTTACAGGGCGTGAATCTAGGACCTACTGTTGTATTATACATTTAAATCAATTTATATCAGGGCAAACAAAAGGCAGTGTTGAAACAAGGTCTCCTCCTCCCTGGTCCACTGGGTTTGCTTCTCTACCATGTTCCCATATGCCTTAGTGCTTCGTGCATAACATTAATATAAAATGTTAAAACTCCTGTCCTGGTAACAGCAAACTGTAGCTTTATTTAGGAGCTAAATCAGCTCTTATGATATACTTTCACTTCAACAGCTAGAGAATGTTCTGATCCTCTGTTGCCGACTGCCTTTGTATAGCCTTGAAACTACCAGTGGATGACGTGGTTAGTCAGGGAAGCTGGTTATGGAAGTGGCTGAATCTGCATATCCTGCCCCCATCTCCTGTGGCTTCCTAGTAACCATGGGTCAGCTTAACATGACCCCTTCTGTGAAGTGCAGTCTCCCGAGGGAAAAAGGAAAAGGAAGCTGAAGATTCACAGGAGAGGTGAAGAATGATGTGTGGGTAACTGAATCCAACGAAAGGAGTGACAAATGATTATTGTCAACAAATGGACTAGACACACCCTGAGACTAACTTTTCCCTTGTCTACCCCAAGGTGAGCGTTACCTAGTACTTCTGAAATACCAAGGCAGGATTTCCCAGTCATATCTGAAATCTTCCATTTCACAACCCTGCATAAAGTTTAGAAATATCTTTGTGGATAAAACTTTTATTAAAAATGCCCATTTCATGTATATCTGTTACTTTAATGGAGTCTTTTTAAAATTTTATTGGCTTTCTGGGGCTTCCATAACAAAATATAATGGAGTGGGTGGCTTAAACAACAGAAATTTATTGTCCACAGTTCTAAGGCTGGACCTCCAAGATCAAGGTTCTGCAGATTTGGTTTCTCCTGGGGCCTCTCTCCTGGGCTTGCAGATGGGCAGCTTCTCACTGTGACCTCACATAGTCCTTTCCCTGAGCATGACATCCCTAATGTCTCCCCCTGGGTGTCCAAATTTTCTTTCTTTCTTTCTTTTTTTTTTTTTTGAGACAGAGTCTTACTCTGTTGCCTGGGCTGGAGTGCCGTGGCATCAGCCTCACTCACAGCAACCTCAAACTCCTGGGCTCAAGCAATCCTTTGGCCTCAGCCTCCCAAGTAGCTAGGACTACAGGCATGCGCCACCATGCCCAGCTAGTTTTTTCTATATACTTTTAGTTGTCCAGCTAATTTCTTTATATTGTTTTTTAGTAGAGAGAGACAGGGTCTTGTTCTTGCTCAGGCTGGTCTCGAACTCTGGAGCTCAAACAATCCACCCGCCTCAGCCCCCTAGAGTGCTAGGTTTACCAGTGTGAGCCACCGCGCCTGGCCTCAAATTTTCTCTTCTTATAAAGTCACTGGTCAGATTGGATTAGGGCCCATCCCAAGGGCTGCATTTTTATTTATTTATTTGTTTGTTTGTTTGTTTTATTGATGGTGTCTTTTGCTGAACAGAGTTTTATTGTAATGTGTCTGATACATCAAACTTCCCCTTATGTTTTGTAATATTGGTATACAAACTCTTGTGTTACCTTTTGTAGTTCTGCATTCTCATATTTGGGCTTTGATACATCTGTAATTTACTTTTTCTTTATGATGCAAAGTATTACAGCTCTTTTCTATTGTGCTAACACCATATGCTAACCAGTCTACGCTTCCCCTTGGAAGGGCAATGTCCCCTCCAGCATATACCAAGTTCACATATATTAATGAGGCTTTTTCCAGCTCTCTCTTTATTTCATTATTTTATTTGCCTGTCCTTGAACCATATCATACTCTCATAAGAACTGTAGCTTTATAAAATGTCTTGTTATCTGTAGGTAAGGGCCTCTTTTAACTCAATTACTTCCTTAAAGGCCCTATCTCCAAATAAAACCACCTACAGAGGTACTGGGGGTTAGTGCTTCAACATATGGATTCTGGGGGGACAGAATTTATTTATTCTGCAGCTTAATTAAAACCCTTAGTAGTGTCGAATCCTTATCAAGCCTTTACTACGAGCCAGATACTTTCTAAGTGCTTTTGTGGGTAGGCTCATTTAATGATCACACCAATCTGTAAGATCGTTATCATAATTGTCACTTCACAAAGAAAATGGAGCCCAGGGAGGTAGCAGGGACAAGGCTTGGGGCATCATGTATCAGTGGAAGAGCTTTCACTTTTGCCCCTGAGGATTTGGGAGTGACTGGGGAGTTTTGAGCAGACAGACTTGTGTTGGAAAGAGATACCGGAGGTGTTATGTGGACAACCCCTAGGAAAGGATTTACATGCCAGTGGAGAGATACAGCGGACAGGACAAGGCTGGGCTCTTTGGTGAGTCTTGATGTGACTTTGGAAAGTATGAATAAGAGAGGAATCAAGTTGGAATCCAAGGTTTTCAGTCTGAGCAATGAACAAATGCATTGGCCTAGTCCTGCTTATTTTGTGTTCCAGAGATATTTCATCTGACATACCTATTCTCATAACTGTGGTTCACAATCTCATCACCACTTAACCTGGGTGAATCTTTCTGCCAGGGAAGGTGGCCCTGCCTGTTGTGTTTCCCCTACTCCAGAAGAACAGGACAGGTCTTTCAGGGTTATCTGCTAAAGCATAGCTCCCATGTGCCAGTCACAGGCCCTGTCTAGTTCACTTGCTCTCTGCAAAAAGGACTGGCATCGCAGACCTCAGACACAAAGCAGAGACTCATGCCCAGGACCTCAACTCTTGAGCTGTGCATTTCACTTTCACACTATGTGCCCCTGACATTTACTGTCCAAGCTATCTGAAAGGGATTTATGTCATGATTAAATTAAACAATGCATTTAAAGCAAAGAACACGGTCCCATTTTGATTTTCATCAAAAGGCATAATGAAGCATGACTTTTAGATGCAAGATGTCTACTATCCTGGATCTTTTAAGGAAGAAAATAGCACGTTCAATAGCTGAATGCTTCTTTTTATTTTTAAACTTGGATCCAAGTAAATGGTTTAAAAGTTAATTAAAACAATAATATCTTTGCTCATTATATCAAAAAACTCGGAACAGCTTAAAGTCCAATGATAGCAAACTATTTAAATAAATGTGCAGATATATATAAAGGAGCACTTGGCAGACGTCCCCAACCATGAAGCAGTGGTAGGTGTGCCAATACAGACAGCTGACATGAAAGCATTAGTAAATGTTTTTTAAAAAAGTAAATAACAGTATAGATGGTAAAGTCCTGGGTAGGCTGTTTGTGTTAAGCAGGATGAAAAACAAAAACAAAACAGAACAATGCTTGTCACATTATTTTTGCAAAGAGATTAAGGATTAATGGGCTATCTACTTGCTTTTCATTCTACATTTTCTTTATTGTTTGAGGTTTTTTTTCTCCTATATCACTTATGTACCTAAATGAAGTAGTTAGTTAAAAAAAAAAAGAAGATAACTAGAGTTTATATATTCACATTTAAAATTATATTCTGTTTTGAGATTTCAAAGTTTCTAGTAGATGTCATTGCTGGCATTAAGTTTGAAAGAATTATGTAGTCAAATGTGTAGATCTCACAAATAGAGAAAAATATCGTAAAGATAAAGAGCTCATGGCAGAGTCTGAGGAAAGGATATTACACAAAATGATAGGTATTTTATTACTTCCTTTAGTTAGAGCCATAAAAAAATGCATGTTTACATCTGACACATCCATTTACTCATTTTTTCCACAAGAAAAAATAAATGTAATAGCAGCCTCTTTCCTTATCCTGCAATTTGAATATTTTGAACTTGATAGTCTTGGCTGTCCCTTGGATTTATGATACGGCAGTCTCATGAATATCAATACTGACATAATAAAGCACAATTTTTAAAAAGTCCAAAAGCATAAGCCCACTTTTAAAACATGTATATATAAATATATTTTTTGTTTGTTTGTTTATTAATTTTGCTTGGTTCATGAGCTTTCACTTTTGCACTCATTAATCTGGAAAGAACTCGTTTCTGAAACTGTAATCGGAAAACACACTATAAACCTCAGTCTGGGAATGGAGTAAATGCACAGGAAAATAAAAGGTACATAATGTTGAATAATGGGCAAAACAGGATGCCATTCTGTAATGAAGAAATGTCAGAAAGAACACCTGTGTCAATGAAGGGAAGACGGAGTCCTAGGACAGTTATGGTGGATGTTGAAATTATTGACAGTGAGTTCTACAAAAAAGATATATTTTAGATGAGTACTACAAAGTGCCATGAATTAATTTAACTGCTAAAGAAATATCAGAATTTAAATAAGAATCCTATGACTGAGAAGACATTATGATCAACTCAATGACCATCTGCTGGTGTCTAGAAATTAACCTTCAAGTTGAATTATTGGAGCCCCTTCCCCAAAGAAAAAGTGAGCCAAAGTAAAAAATAAAAATAAAAAAAAAAACATAGAATCTGGCAATGACCATGCTGTGTTCTCTGGAGAAACCATGCTAGAGTCATCATTCCTGGGGTTGAGCAGTCAGAAACAGTTAGAATCTGTTCTGTCTTGTTAGGTTTCAAACTCACAATCTTGTATCATGGTGTTGACATATGAGATATTAAAATGCATTTGATAATAACCCAGAATACTTGATATACGTTGTCATCAAGTCACTCATTCATTCATTACAAAAATATGGATTGGATCTATTTATGCAACGTAGACCCTATGGTGGATGAGAAGATTATTAGATTTCATAAAATAGAGAAAGACATGGGATTGGGGGAGAGAAGATTTGGGTTTATATCCCAGATTTGTCTTTCAGTAATAGGGAAAGTGGGGAAAATTACTTTGCTTCCCTGACCTGAGGAATCCTAACATGTAAAATGGAAATAATACGATGAATATATCAAAAAGTTTGAGCACCTCTTAACTGGTATGATATTTGTAGAAGTTCTTTGTAGGTTTTGCACTTGTTATGCTCACTGTTAAATCTTTTATTGAAAATACCCTGTAGATTTTAGTATAATAAAAATAGAATGGAAAAAGTTCAAATTCCTGAGAGGAAACGAATTTTACAGAAATATAATTAAGATATTTGATGACATTATCTCATTAAAATGATATAAAACTCTGCAACTGTCTGTCATGGTTAGATAGAACAAAGTAAAACTTACATAATCAGAACTCAAAGTTGACCATGAACTTGTGTTTAGTAGAGACTATCAAATTCTTATTCCACATAGAGAGTGCCCATACATTTTTGTTTGTGAGCCTGGAGGCTTGCTTAGATTGTCAGAATCATGAGGGCAGAAGCATGTCTTGTTTATCACTTTTTTCCCTGACAGTGATTGAGATTTCAAGCAAGTGGAAATGTTCTAAAACAACCACAGTATGATTGAGCTTCCAAGGTTGGGGATAGCTTGCTAAGCTGCTTTCTTTCCCTATGGAACCGAAACCAAAGAAAACTATATGAATAAAGTCTGTATACTGCATGTGGTTTGCCGGCCAGTTACTTCTTTATCTCAAACCTACCCTGCCCTTGTAGTTATTATCTTCAATCCCAACGCATGAATACTAAATCTAAGTGATATGGAGTGATTTCCTTATGGTTATTTGGTAAATTCCTGTGATCACCCCTAACCCCAAAGCACCACGGGTCTCATTCAGCTGTTTCCCTCTATAAGTGTAGTGAGAGCCAATGTGTCAGTGCAGGAAACATTGTAGCATACAAAGTACAAAGTGTAAATAAAGCACAGGAAACATTGTAGCATACAAAGTGTAAATAAAGATTTAAACTCTCTCTGAGGTCATCTCAAGGGAGTCTATTCTTACACTTCTAATCTCTCAAGTTAGTCATGCTTCAAGAAAACACCGTTCATCATCCTGACTGATGCAAAATCATCAACTCATGTTGTCTTTGAAAATAAGGCATGAGTGTGTGCAGGGTGGAGGGCAGAAGAAAGAAGCTGTTTAATGAATGGACACTCGCATCTACTATTAAGTAACTGTTGAAAGAAGTCTTTGGTAGCCATCCAGAGTTAAAACAATGATGGTAGTGTGTAGTTTTCAATACTTATTCTAATTCTGTGCTAGCACAACTGATATTCCCTTATTTCAAATCCTATTTAAGATTGTTTGCCTAAGTTTTAAATTTATTGGGGTGAAGCCTAAGAAGCAACTCCCCATTTATATTAGGCAAATGCTAAGAACAATTAGTGTGTGTATGAGTGTGAGGATTTCTTTCTTTGTGGAAAGTACTTAATATGTGCACATACCAAAACTTAGTGTAACATGAAGATTGAGGGAAGTGAGATGCTACTGTCACTTAGAGAGATGGTGCCAGTTAAGCCTCTAGTCTCAGAAAGACTTGATAAAAGAACTTTTCAAGTTGCTGCTGTAGGTAGGAGAAAACACTTCTCGGGGTGAATATGGTGTCCCCTGGTAACCTCCTTTAGACTCCATGATAATATAGGTCCCTGGGAATACAGAATGCATGTAAAGGGATGGTCTGTCCTTTGAAATTCTGTAGGTGTTGCCAGGGCAGTCACTCAGAGTCTACCATGTGAAGTGTGGACAAGGCGTGGTGCTCCTTGTATTTGTAGACCTTCTCTTGTGCACTCTATAAATTACTTTTATAGAAAGGAAGTATAATAAGTGCACTTAAAAACTGAGAGGGTATAAATGGTTTTCCCAGTAATTTAAAACAAGTCAAATGTTAAGATAGGAAGAAGACATGCAAGTTATAATATCAAGTTATTAGATGTTCTTATTGCTAAATTTCTCTTTGACTTTCAATTTCTAAACTTTCTCCTATAAAAGTGTTTTGCAAAATATGTTGGTCTACATGATTACAAACATTCGGAAATACTAGGTAGAGGTTGGGTGGGGCAGGGATAGGTTATGCAATAAGAATACTATTCACATATTCGTTTATGCGTTTATCCGTAACACATTCATTGTGTATGTCCTGCATTAGAACTGAGGATACAGTAAAAATGACACACACACGTAAACACATATATACTGCCTGATCCTTCTAGAAAATACTCTCTGCAGGAAGATACCTATAAGTCAATGGAAAATCTCAACAGAGTGGTTTTCTGGATCATGATCAAGAAAGCTAAGGTGCTCTAGCTGCATTTTTGAAGGGCTGTTTCTTCATGGCAGGGGGTTCTCAAAATGCTTTCCATAGGATGGAAATTGCAAGATCGGATCTGAGGCAAAGCTGCTAAGTGAGGAGGGTGACCATTCCAGGCAGATTTGAGAGTCTGGTCAAAGAGCTGGAGGTTGCTTCTTGCATGAAACTTTCTACCCTGAGTCTACCCAAGGGTACTATCACCCTTGGGTATTATTCCATGTTGAGCAAAGTTCCTCTGAACATTTATAAAGGCTTCTTGCTGTGATGTGTGAAAACAATACGTAAGAAAAAATGGTTGGTGGAGAAGACTAATTAATTAAAACAACAATAAACAAATTTTCTCTTAGAGGGAGCGAACATTACATACACATTCCTGCAGGCATGTGCACGCGCGCGTGCGTGCGTGCGCGCACACACACACACACACACACAAACATATCACTTCCATGGGCAATTAACATTCCCCAGTTATCCTTCTATTATTTGAGTAAAATGAAATGCATTTTTGAAAATATACATGCATATTAATATGCATCTCAATTTCTATGTTCACAGTTTAAAGTATCATTTTAATAATTATTAGTAAGTTTGGTATCACCCACTATATGCAGAGAATACTGTGTTTTCAGAGGACAGTGTATACAAATTCTTACCTTTAAAATGATCTTAAAGAACATAAACTCCCATCAATTTACATTACACATGCTTCATATAAAATAACAGTAATTGTTGCTCTAGTTTTGGAAGATTAAAACAGAATTTTATAATGGAATTTGAATTTTCCCGAGTATACCCTTATAACATGAAACGTGTTCAGCACGCCCACTCAGGGGCTGACTGGTGGCAGAAGCTTCCAAATGGAGCGTGAACAGGAGATAACAAGAAGTGACTTTGAAAGTTGGCCCTCGACCACAATGACAATTTCTGAAAGGAGGTCCTGAGTAAATTCATCCCTGGGTTCCCAGAAAAAATAATCTTGTTGCAGAGATACACTTATCAGTTGAAAATTAATCGTATTAAACTGATTTTTAAGATAAGACTGAGTTTTCTAGATTCATCATTTCAGCCTTTTCAATGAGCATATTTTCTCTCTAAACACTTTGTTATGGATATTCTGATTTTCCTGTGTGTGTATCAAGAAATCAGACACTTGAATCAGTTGATTCAAACAATCATGAAAATAACACTATTTACAATACATTCAAGTAGATCTGGGGCTCAAGACTGTGACCTATTTAAAAGGGTTCTGCTCCATTAGCCCAAGATTCTTAGCAAAGGTGTGACTCAGCATCACAAATATCACCGATATGAAGTGGGAATTTGCCTGATAAACTCCCTCTATTGATCTCAATGCTGTCTTCCTTTTGTCATTTCCTTTTATTTCCCCCCTACTGTTTTAGTCTGTTTTGTGCTGCTAGAGAAAACAAAACAAAACAAAACAAAAAATCCCGAGACTAATTTATAAAGAACAGAAATTTATTTCTTAGGTTCTGGAGTCTCAGAAGTAAGTCTAAGATCAGAGCATGGAAGGTTTTTTTGTCTGTTAAGGGCTCTCTTGGCTTCCAAGGTGATGCCTTGTTGCTGCCTCCTATAGAGGAAAGGGTGCTGCGTCCTCACATGGCAGAAGGCAGAGGACAAGAGGGAACAAACTCTCTCTGTCAATCTCATTCATGAGAGAGCAGCCCTTGTGGGGGCCCAATCACCTTGTATACATAAGCCTCACCTCTTAATGCTATCTATCACATTAGCAACACCTGGGTTTTGGAGGGGAGCCTCCCCCCTTCAAACCATAGCACCTACTGTGTTTATTATTGGTGTTCAATGTTACAGCATTGGTATTAAAAGTTTTCACATTATGGTACAGTGTTACCATACTTAGAATATTGAATACTGAATCTTCTCATTTTACATCACATGTTGTGAATGATATGAAGCTAATGTAAACTTTCATGTTCTCACAAAATAAAGATGACATGCTTTACACAGCCCTAGAAAGGTTCATAGATAATGTAAGTTGAGGATGCATGAGTTTTTGTTGTATAGATCTTTCATTTCTGCTGACGTTTAAGCATTAGCAACGTTGTGTAGCAAGAAAGGATTTGACATTTATAACTAAATTGTGATTCTAAATATACTTAAATTGGCAGGGACTATTATTTTTTTGGTCAAGAGATTATTTTTGAATTATAGCTATGACTAAATTTCAAAGTATTTTAATTTAAAGTATGTTTCAACTTTACGGGATTTTAATTTCACATCAGAGAATCTAAGTAAGTACATTTCTGTGCTAACCTTTTATAAGAGAGGCATAACATGTTACTTAAATACATAAATCATTCTTTTCTCTGTTAAACTATTGCCTCATCAAAGGCAGTGACTCTGTAATATTCATTCTTATGTCTACTCAGTTCATGTCATGGTTCGTGTATTTTAGGTACTCAATCATGTTGAGTTGTAATTAGCAAAAAAAAAACCAAATAAATAAACTAAACTCATAGGTGCGTGCACGCATGCGCTCGTGCACACACACACACACACACACACACACCAGAAACTCATTTGATTGTGTACTGTAAATATTTAGTAACCTTTAATATCTTATTTAAGACTCATTTTCTATTGAGCAATAGAAAGTTAAGTTTCTTAGGTATATCTGTGTGTGATGGGCACATGAAGGATATATATATGCATATACATATACATGTATATATATGCATTTACATGTGTTTATATACATACAAACACACTCACATAAATATGTTTGTATATAAATTATAAAAACATCCACATGTACATACATGCACCTATAGTTCAGATTAATAAAGGGAGAGTTTTTGATGAACTTATGGAAACTTTGTGATTCAAATAATGAATATATTTCACTGTTTCACTAGAATCATAAGATTGAGTAAAGAAAGAAAATGTTTATCACTTTTGACTTTTTTTTCGACATGACTTAGTTCCCATTTATTTTCTGATTTTATCAGAGTTTCAAACCAGTAGGAGAAAAAAAAAACTATCTTTTCACACAAATTAATTAAATTTGCTACTCCCCTATTATATTCAGAACCATTGTAACCAAACCCTGCCTGAAAATGGCAATGCAGAAGAGAAAAGTAAGGTCTCAAAAGATTGTAAAAGTTATATAACTGGCACTAAAAAACCCAACCAGCTCATAATACAATAATAAGCCTCTTCCAAGCAGCCTGGGTATCCCGGGGTGTGGAAGGAGGGCAGTGGGCAGTGTCCTTGGACCCCTGGATAAGCACTGACTCCTTTGGGATGATTTTCAACTCAGCAGTCACCTGAGGCCAAAGCAGGGTTTCATTCATAAGAAGAATTTCTCAGGGGCAATTTTTTTATATAATAAAAGTTTGAGTATTATTATTATTTTTTTAATAGTGGCAACTTACTTAAAACTTAAAAATTGCAGAAATAGAAAAGAGTTTAGACATCACCAAGTTGAGTATTATTCTACAAGCGATATGTTTTTGTCATTTCAGCTTTGTTATCACACACAGTAGCAATACTCATTTTCCTAAACATATTTTACTATGTTTTCTGCCTCATATTTCTGACTATAAGTGCCTTAAGAGCAGTGACCTCTTCTGAATGCCACCTAGCGTTTAATGTCCAACTCAAATCCTACAATTTTCAGAATTCCCTTCCTCCCTCTGAACTTCTGCTGCACTCTAGTTTTTCTTGCAGCACTTATCATGCTCTTGGTTTCAGTGCTGTGGATTTGCAGTCTTGGCATCCTCCCTTGGTCGGTAGTTGCATTCTAGGGGCTGTACGGAAGCCCGTGCACCTGGGGATGCCCCATTAGATGTCTCACGCCCTGTTGGTGTGAATGTTGGCATTCACCAGCCAAGAGACATGATGGTGACAATGGATAGCTATGTAATTTCTACCAAAATTAAAACTTTCCTATGCTTTGTTAAAATATGAACCTTAGAGCCTTTTTCTCTGTTGCAATGTCTCAGTAGATAGGATGCATTAGACTTCTTAAATAAAATCACCTGTAAAAAATCTTAGACTCTTTATATAAAATATTTTCATTAGAAGTTACTACTATAGAGTTTCCAAAATAGCATAATCTGATATTTAAACTTCTTGCATTTATTGAGTAGGGCAGCATTTGAGTAGCATTTTCTCTTTCTAGATGATGATGGTCAGTCTTCCTATGTCTATGAGCAAGAAAGAAAATGCATTTTGCAAGTTGAACTGAAACATCTTCATTGGAAAACAATTGATTTGAAGTAAATGAATGCCACCGTGTGTGTTCCAGTGCACACCGATTCTATCACCACGATGCTTTTTCCAAAGGGCTGTGCTATATTTGTAAGTTGCCCATAAACACTGTCAACGGTATCTGCCGATGTCAGGAACAAGTTCTTAATTTGATATTAGCCCATGTTCTTGTAACCCTAATGCACTAACATTCTATTTAGTTTTATAATTGTGGTCCTAGATGGAGCTGCCTCAAAGTGCTCCTATGGAGAATACTCTACTTTCTTTTATAAAAACATTTTTATGCCCTGAGTTATCTTCCTGACTTCATCAGACGCCTGCTGAAGCACCACCTGTCTTTCTGGCATCTGAACACGATTTGAAGTGCTGGCTCTGCCTTTCCAGGGCAAATCTAGTGTACTCGATGAACAAGTGTCAACAGGTGTGGCTCTTGCACAGCGCCGGACCAGGGATGGGGACTGGCAGAAGAGAAGGTCTGCTTGTAAAAGAGATGACACTCGCAGTTTTATATAGACTCCCTGGGAAGATTCGCTCCTGCCTGGCACCTCTGGTTTGCTGAAAAGATCTAACCAACTTTGAAATAGGCAGGATGCCATCCTGACAGATGGGTCTCTGTGTGGCCAAGGTGCCAAGTATTCTATGTATCAAGTGTTTCTGCTAAAAGTTTGAGTCTCCGCCAGGAATATCCAAATGGATGTCTGTCTCCAAACCTGGACGGAATGTATATGACATGAGGCTCCTCCTAAATCCACTGCCGCCGGGTGTTAGCGTCCCCTGGTTTAAAGGTCTTAGGTGGGAAGTCTGGGGAACTGAGAACCCAGAGTTAAATTGGATACAATTGTCCTCTGGCCCTTTCTGCTCCCGCCCTCTGCTGGAGAACAAATCCAGGACACTGCAGAGCTTGCCGGCCATGTGCGCTCACTCAGCTCGTGGAAGTGCAGGAAGGAAACACATGCCATGCGGTTCTGAGGAAGGGAAGATGGTATGCAGACATGTCGTTTCCTCTCTCTATTTGACAACTCAATACAAACACTCCAGCATCTACAATATGCATCAGAATCTGTGATTGTTAGACTATACGTAATACATATTTATCAACAAATAGCTTTTTATCATTACAATAAATCCATGTGGGAAAATCTGCTTTTGCGGGGTGGGGTGGAGAGGAGTCTGTGAATGGAAGTGTTTGTGTTAGATTTCTCTCTCTCTCTCTCTCTCTCTCTGTGTGTGTGTATCTAGTGTCTATTACATATAGCATACAGATTCCATTTTCTTCCTTCTGCAGCCACAGTCTGTAAGGATCAACTTGGCAACACCTTGTTAGATATGAAAACCTGAATGTGCCTTTAGAATGTTTGTCAAAATGAAGCACAATGGCTATTGCCTGGTAATTTGACATGAAACTGAAGTAAATCATCATCATCTTTGGATAAAACACTCTTTTCCTATTTTCTGTGACTTGGAAATACTCTGTGCCCTCTTGTGTCTTGGGCAATGGGTCAAAGTCATGAGTGTCCACGGGCCTCGATAAAGAATTTCCCTTATTAGATGGCTGCTGTGTGCAAACTTACGTAGGCAGTTACCTAAACTGAGAAAATATATTATGCCTTTCAGTATGAATATATCCAATTTTTATTGATTCTTGCCTTTGCAGAGTTCATTGTTAGGAATTAGTGTCTAAACAGAGGATCTGCTAGAAAATTTGTAAAAGTAAAGGAGATCCATTTCTATTTTTCAGTTTTTTAAATGAAATATTTCCCTTCCCTCCCACTCCACACATTCATACGCATCACTCTGTAGATTTCCAACAGAAATTATCAGATCTGTAATACGATAGAGTCTCATAATTTTTTTTTTTTTTGCTTTCTATGTATGTTACAGGAGGAAACTATTCAGGGAATTCAACTCAAATTAATTATCCATAGGTTTAGAATCTTTCTGTCTGTCTGCCTAATTTAGGTATAGTATGGCCATTTTTGTCTTCAGAAAATGTTTTTTAAGAAAATGCAGCATCACACCTAATTGATGGAATAATAATCATGGGATTCATAGTTTAAAACTTAACTGGATACAATTAATTAGAGCCCTCTCTTTATAGATTCCTTTAATAATCACGTTAATTAAGAAAGAGGCACAGTAATTGGGTTCTAGCCAAACCATAACATCACTTACAGCTGCTGACCAGAGCAGCTCCTCTCGTTATGAAGCCCCAAAGAGAGTGGGAGGAGGCTGGCGTGCAATCTGGCAGCGTGTGCTGACCTCTGGTAACACGCGGCTGGTTTCCTGGCTAACAGGTTTGTCGATGGTTCTTCCCAAGATTAATTACAGTCAGGCAAACTATGAAAATTGAATCCTAATCTGCAGAATACATCTGGTGGACATGCAACTCAGCCTTGGCCAAGCCATAAATGCTGCAAAACATATGGGTTGGAGAATTATTAAACGAGCTGTCCATGCATGTATCGGAGACATGCCCCAGTCGAGCTCTTTGAGGGCAGAGCTTTTGTTTCAAATAGGGTTCTGGGGTAGTTTCCATTCTCTATTTCATGCTGATGGCATTCAGTAGACAGGGAAGTATTGTTTGTCCAGGCACTATATTAGTCATTGGGAAAACAATAAAGGAAAAGAAAAGGTCCTACCCAGCGGAAGCATTTCTTGTAAGGGAGGTGAGGCTATAAACACATATTGACAGGGATTGCAATGACAGGCAACAAGTGCAACAATAGAACTCACACATCCATGGCATTCAAGAAAAGGAAACAACCAATTTTATCTGAGGGACTTAGGGACGCCCCTCAAAGAAATGCTATTTGCTAAACCCACTCTCTTCTACCTGTACTTAACTGTCTACTCTTTTTCTCTTCTCTCCGTCACAGTTATTTTTAAATTAGCTGGTGTTTTATGTCATTTGGCCTTTAAGACTTTCAAACTAATTGAAAGTCAGCAGCAGTTATCCTGTTTATATTGGACAGGAAAAAAAAAATGTGCTAAACTGTTTGGTACTTGACCTAAGTATAGCAGGTACTTAGCAAGGAAGCAAAGAAAACTTGAGCTAAAATAGCAAGGAATACTTAGGAGTGTGCCATTTCGAGACTCCCATGGTGACGTCACTGAACGTGGGAATCAGAGGAGCTGACAGCCTTCTGGTTTGAAGGCTCCAGCAACTTGTTTGTTGTGTGGAGTTTTCTAGAAACACTCTCTTCCTGTTCTCACCCCCATTCCTTATTAAATGTTTTCTATTGCTGCGCTGACCTACCTCCACAGCATTTACTCCTGTAAAAAAAAAATCAGGAAACTATGTCCTAATTTGATTAATTCTTCTCTCTTCTTTTATTCGATTATGATTCCTACAATGCCATTTAACACAATCGATTGTGTCCGTATGTTCTTGCCAATGATGTCAGTGTTAGCTCCGAAAGCCTCTACCTTGCTCAGTGAGAGGACTTATCTAATTTTAAACATTGTCTTTTATTTTTTCTTTGAAGCTATGTTCAGTATTATAAAAGTGCAGGTTCTGAAATTGAAAAGAACTGGAATTTAGGCTTTTTTTCCCCTTTACTAACTATGTAATTTCTGGCAAGTGTGTTAATTTCTCTGAGCCTCAATTTCCTCTCTAAAATCTATTAAAAAGAAAAACTAACTGCATATTGCATGTGAATTATGGATTTTAGAGGGGAATATTTAACAGAGACTGGGCACATTTTAGGCACTGGAAAATAATAAACATATTCATTTGTATTGTTGACTTATTACTTTTCTCCTCCTCAAGAAAGTGTTTCTTTTATTGAATCAGGACACAGCAAATCTTCAAATATCTTTAGAAATTAACTGACTCAAAATAAAGTAGAATTGTTTGGTCTGTAAGATTCATTTATGTCAGTATTCTGAAAAATGGTAATATCTGCCATATATTGATACAGTAACATGTGTGTGGCACTAGGTGTATTCCCATACATGCAGGGTGGTCACCACAACAGCCTCACACTTGAGTGGAGTCAGAGTCCTTATCACACATCTGAGAAATGGTGTAGCTAGGAGCTGACGCATTTCCATTGCATGTCAGAGTCTATGCTCTGCTCAAAACACTGCACTGACACTTTTTTAAAGAAAAAGTGAAAAGTAAGAAACTATAAATGCTTGCTTCTCTTTCTCAAATTGGAGTAGGGTAAAAGTATAACATTGTGTATCAATATTTAGGAAACCATTGCAATATCTTAAGCGCTCTAAAAAGTAGTTCAATGTTGGTGTGTTGTCTGAATAGGGAAATGGTTAGATAACCCTGACTCCTCAAAAAGTTTTTCCACATTTATCTATTTACCTATCTTTCTATCTATCTTTCTATCTATCTATCTATCTATCTATCTATCTATCTATCTTATTTATTTATAGCTTTATACTATAGTTAATTTAAAAATTTTAAAAATTCCAGGTCTATGTTATAGCTATTCTTCAGCTAAAGCCATGTGCCTGTATGCAAATGGTCACATTCAATAAACTGCAATTTAATTTTAAGCTTAAAACTCATGTATCAAGGATTATTAATGTCATTTACTTGTAATATGCCTCTATATGTATGGGCAATGACCGTGAGGTATGAGATGCCCTGAGTAGAGAGCTAGAGGTGCGGGTAGTGTGCAGGGCTGTGATGCTAGAGGGTTAGGCCTGGGTACCTGGACGTTGTCATTTCATCTGTCAGACAAGGAGCTATGGTGAAACCACCTGTGGACGTCCTCACTACCCTGGGGTTCTCCGATGCTATGATGTCAGGACACTGTTCAAATGTTGGTACCCTGAGGATTAACTTCCGGGATTACTGAATGTACAAAGGGTTATAGAAGGAAGACAAAGGGGATGTATACTTCTGGTGGAGAAAGTACTAAACTGAACTTTCTGGGTGGGGCTTAAAATACTGCAGACTAAATGGTGTTGCCATAAAATACTTGAGCTGAGCAATTTCCCTGATGCACTTGTCATAAGCCGCAGAGAGGGTACAGTTCAATTTACTGGGAGAGAAATGAGAAGACACAATGAGATTTAACAACTGATTCCAATTTAGGAGTGAATTTGGGTGGAGCCTTCTGTGTTGCGTTAGAGCCTCAGGAAGAAATTCACTGCATAGTTTGCCAGCCACGTGCTAGTGTTGATTCTGTTTCAGGGTAGTTATGGGAACTTGTTATTTCAGCCCATTTATACAGACTTTGAAGGAGTTATTTAATATTTAAATTATATAAACATTTCCTCAAAGGAACTCAAAATGCTTCTTTTTGGAGGGCGCTGAGATCCCTGGAGGTAGTTAAAGGGCAGGTGTTAGTAGGAAAGGTTTGTACCAACTTGATATTAAGGAAAAGTAGTAAGGAATGCTGACAACACTAAGATATAGGCCTACACATTCATCACATAATATTGTGAAAGTATATTCCTCATGCTGTGTCAGAGGCCAAGGGAATTATCTAATGTATCTGTGGAACAACCAACAGAATGTTTCCCAGTGACTTCAAAAACAATTGTATCCTTCTGTGTATTTGTTAGGTTTTTCTCTCAGCACTTGACGCAGCACTTTATCTAGACTTCAAGACAGAGAAGATAATTTTGACAAGTTTATAAAGGTCATTTTAAACTGATGGAACAGACAGAATTTGAGGAAAAGCAACAATCTTTATGCGTTTATCAATCAGATGAATATATTTTCCCACATTATAAAGAAAGTATTTTGTGTATGGTAATACAGTAGATCATTACCTACTTTATTAATTTTCTAACCCCTTTCACAGAAAATCTTAAAAGACAATTGCTTTGGACTGAATGTTTGTGTCCCCCCCGCCCCAGATTTATATGTTAAAACTTAATCCCCAAAGTGATGGTATTTGGACTTGGGAATTTTGGGAAGACATTTAAGTCATAAAGGTGGAAACCAGATGAATGGAATTAGTGTCTTTATTTAAAAAAAGGCACAAGAGAGATCCTTCTCCCCTTTCCCTATGTGAAGAGAGAGAGAAGATGCCTTCTATAAACCAGCAATGAGCCCTCACCAGACATCATGTTTATCTTGAAATTCCCAGCCTCCAGAACTGTAAGAAATAAATTTCAGTTGTTTATAAGCCACCCAGTCTATGGTATTTTGTATAGCAACCTGAATCTACTAAGATACACATCAATGTTGACAGAAAATCCTATTACATTTTATAAATCAAGATATATATGATGACTTTTCACTACAGTGAGACAGTCCCGTGGAAATGTAAATAGTGGTATTTCCCAAGATGAGTAAATTTTTGTCCAATATACCACAGTGTATGTGTATATGTATATCCATATATATTTCAAATTATCTTCTGCAGCATTACAACTGATATGGGAATTTGGAGAATACTGTAATTAGGATTCAGTCTTAAGTACTATGTGCATTTATGAGTTATAGAAGGTGCAGGAGTTAAGAATTTGATGATCTATGAATTATTCAGCTGAACTGGAACAGTTCAAACAATTCATAAAGTTTAGAAAAGGATGTATTAAAAAAATAAAATCATCCATGGGACTTCAGTTTCAGTTTGTCACATAAAAGACTTAGAAGTCATCACTTCCATTGTCACAACAAGAAAAGGCTAGACAAACCAAAAATCCTCAGACACACCAGAGAACTGAGGGAAGTTACACATCGCCAATATCAGAAATGAAAGGAGTCATCATTTCTGATCACATGGACACCAAGTAGATACAAAAGGAACACTGTGAATGACTCTATGTTCACAAATTTGATCACTCCGGTGAAATAGACCAAATCCTTAAAAGATATAAGCTACTAAAACTCACACAAGGATAAGTACACAAACAGAATAGCCCCATTCATCTGTTACATAACTTGAATAAATAATTAATAAACTTCCAAAATTAGCCTCAACAATGTAAAATTTGCATTATTTTTAGGTAAGAAGAAAAAAAGTCTCCTGGACTCTTCAAAATTAGCCATTGTTTCTCACATGGGCTGGTGAGAAACCATGTGAGAACAAGAGTAAAATTAATGGCAAAACCAGAATATATTTGCTGATAGCTCTCATGCAAGTAGGTGTTATGGAACATAGATGAATAGACATATAATCTTATTTTCCCTCCTTCCAGCTAAAAGTCGATTTAACAACACAAAATTTAAGGAATGGATTATGCAGGTATCTGAGGCATGTAATATAACCTGTAACTTTGAGGTACCAGGTTTAAAATTTAATTTAAAAAGATTTTGATGATGTCATCCACTAAGCACTTCGATGTCTATTTCAGGTGTGTTAGGAAATACAGATATCTGCATCTCTACCAAAGGAGGAAGGAACTAAACTGTGATCATGCTTTACAAGAACAGTGTATGGGCCATATTCTGGGTTAGCGAACATGAAAGGGTAACAAAGATCTCACAGTAACAAATACCTTATATTAAGTAATAGGAAGCTATTATATGTTCCTCAAAACATATGACATTCCCAAATGACATTCCATTCCCTGTGAGAGAATCCATGCCTTTTTACCTGGGTCATGACCTTACTTTTATTTTCTAATAACTGTTTTCAACTCGTCCTTTTGGAAAAAAAATTATTATTAATTTTTTGATAGCTGCAGATACCATTAAAAACATTATTCTGTTTAATTCTAGAATAGTAAGAGAACTGTGAGGTTAGGATTGTTACAGTATTTATTTTACAGGTGAAGATTCTAAGGTTTGGGGTAATTATATATCTTGCCCAGTGTAATATTTGCCATAATCAGTGCTTGAGGGATTTGAACTTAAGTGCACACATAGTAATAACATTCATCGGGTGTCAGGCAGATGCGAGGGGGTGGAGGGGATGGTATATTCACACCTAATGGGTGCGGTGTGCACCGTCTGGGGGATGGAGACACTTGAAACTCTGACTCAGGTGAGGCAAAGGCAATATACGTAACCTAAACATTTGTACCCCTGTAATATGCTGAAATAAAAAAAAATTTAGGCCGGGTGCGGTGGCTCACGCCTGTAATCCTAGCACTCTGGGAGGCCGAGGCGGGTGGATCGCTCAAGGTCAGGAGTTCGAGACCAGCCTGAGCAACAGCGAGACCCTATCTCTACTAAAAATAGAAAGAAATTATCTGGCCAACTAAAATATATATATATAGAAAAAAATTAGCTGGGCATGGTGGCACATGCCTGTAATCCCAGCTACTCAGGAGGCTGAGGCAGTAGGATCCCTTAAGCCCAGGAGTTTGAGGTTGCTGTGAGCTAGGATGATGCCACGGCACTCACTCTAGCCCGGGCAACAAAGCAAGACTCTGTCTCAAAAAAAAAAAAAAAAAAAAAAAAAAAATTTAAAAACACAGAGTAAAAAAAAATTAATGGGATATCAGGTAATTTTTCCTTCAGAGACATTAGAGAGTAGAACTAAATAATGTGAGATCACTTTAAGAATTTCTAATGCAGAAGGTGGGAGTCTTCCACTATGTGTATGTATATATTTGTAAATCTCTATATTTCTCTATATCTATCTGATAGTATAATGGGAAGAAATTATAGTCTTTATGGTATTCTTGGATGGAGTAGTGAAATAAAGTGTTATCCATTAGACTCGGGGCACCCTAAAGTTCAGCAAATTACTGAACATAGCTGGATAATGTGTTACATGTAGGTGAAATAAAACCTGAATCAAAATCACAGATGAGATATCAAATATAACTTTTTTGCAGAGATGTATTCGAATAGTACTCCCAGGACTTCATTCCTTATGACATTTAAAAGCTGGGTGTGTAGAGCACTAAAAATACACTACAGGGAACAATCCTATGCCGGCAGAAAAATGTTCGAGAGCTTCAAAAGGTCCCTGCTATTTTTAATTTCCACTCTCACACTACCTTAGAGTGGGTAATACCTTTGCAAATTCTACTATGTTGATTGAAGTGGTGGCAAAGTTTCTTGGCCCAGAGAAGCATCAGACAATATTCCAGAAACTAGGGTGCATGCTCTTGATCATTAGAAAGTAAATGTTTCCAGTAAGGAAGGCGGCAATTTTAAGATAATGGTTGATATGGATTTTAATGTCAGACTTTCTGTTACATGTTACTGTAACTATCAAAAATAATTGCAGATGTTTTTATGTGTAAAATGTAATTTTATCTCTGGAAATGTTACTTTAAGACTACATTTACCAAGTGCTTCTGTTTTATTCTAGTCTTCCCCAGTGCAATAGTGGATGCACCACACACATGAACTCCTGGTGGACTTATACACTGGAGGGTCCCTGGTTCACACACGTTTCTTTAATGATGTTCTCCAGCTCACTGCATGTGCCCACAGAGAGGCTTGCCTCTGAGTCAGGACAACTGGGCTCCCTCCATCCGATGTTCGCATTTGGGCATGGCCCTTACCTCTTCAAAGAATCAGCTTTTTAATTCGTAACATGGAGGTTATTTCTTCTTTGCCAGAGAATTGTGAAAGAGATAAAGATCTAAACCTCCTTTTGATTTTTGCAAGCTTTTTGCATGCTGCTAGCGTAAATCATTATAGATGTAAGAAACTGTTGTTGTTTTTATATGTGAAATACATTCACTGTCCGTGCATTGTTTATAAAACTGACAGTTTAAAATTGATCGGGGATTGGACCTTGCTGTTATGGCTCATTTTAATGGATTGCGAACTGGCGGGATTTGACCAGAGTTCAGAGGTTGGAAGGAGGCGGAGCTTGTCCCCATTCACTCCTACTCTAGAAACGATTCCGTCAAGCATCATACGGGAGTGGGCCCTTCAGACGGTTCTTCCTCATGCAATGTCCCTTCTCCAATCTTACCACCATGCCAGTCCTCCAATGGGTCATTATAAAACAACTTATTATTAAAATACAAAATGATGCAAAATGATTTTGCTCTTTCTGGGAACATTTATTTGAATTTTGATAGCACATTAATAGGCTAGAGAAAATGTTTTCCTATCAGAGGCATTTGTACAGCTTAATGTGCTTACACGAGGGGATGGGACATGCTTCTTGGCTATTTAAACTAGAAGAGTCTACGTGACTCCGGGTCCCACTGCTGAGAGGACTCAGATGCATTCTCCTTTTACTTTCTCCGTCCTGGAGCTCTGATTGCTTTGTGGGTTTTGCTCATTAGATCTGTAGGGCCTCTGTAGCCTCTTTTAGAACAAATATTTAGTCCTGCATAACTTGCTTTAAGGAGAAGTTTCTAATCAAAGTTTGCTGCGCAATGTATTGGCATGTCACAAGCTGATGTTTACAATTATTTTTACTTGCCACCAGATAGACAACATACTGCTAAATAAATATGTCTCCTGTTTGAGGATTTATGCAATTTTCAACAAAATAGTTCATAAATAATTAAAGATACCCATTTCTACAATTGGTGTGTGCTTTAGCATGATATCATTCTCAAGGGGAAAAACATCACTAGACTACTTGGACATCACTTTAAACACCTGAAGCTTCATGAATTAAAACCAAAGACGTACATTTAAGAGCTATGAATCAAAGATGGTAATTTTATCCATAAATGGAAATGAAAAGGTCAGCTGAAATCCACTGTAGGGAATCAGGATGATACACTAAGCCAGGCTGCAGGTGCTGTGATGGTCAGAGAAAGGAAATGTTTTTAAATTCAATCATGAGCATTCCTGAGGGAAGATTGCATGAAAACCCAAGTAGGTCTGGAGTGATGGCGAGATCCACATTCCCGGTCCTCACTCAAGTCGTGGCATTAGTCTGCCCATCTCTTCAGGAGGGAGGCATTTCAAATCACAGCAGCAGTTTTACAGAGTAGATAATTATGGCAAGTTATGAATGACAGAAATTACTGCAGCTACAATTTTCTTCTTTTTGCTTTTGCTGGCTGTTTTGTATCCATTACGGGTTCTTTTTATAGCCTCCTAAGTTATCTGCAGTTAATTAACATCAATAAATGACTGAAAATGTTATATAGTACTTTGATTGCATTTTTATCTTTTTTGTTTCTTTCTTTAGCAAACTATCACTGCTAATGTGTTAGTGACTGTTGTTAACATGGAAATTAAAATGATTCTTGGCATTGTTTTTTTTAACATAACTTATGATTTTGGATCTTTCATTTCAATTTACATGCTTTAGACCATATATATTTTAAAGATACTGATAGATGCCATCAAAATACTATGTGGGTGGCTATAGACTTTCATACATTAACCTCACTTAGCATTAATTTCTGTGATAATATAAGCAAAAGTGTGTGTGTGTGTGTGTGTGTGTGTGTATATATATATATATATATATATATATATTTTTTTTTTTTTTTTTTTTGGCAACAGACTCTCACTCTCTTGCCCTGGCTAGAGTGCAGTGGCATCATCCCAGCGCACTGCAAACTCCAACTCCTGGGCTCAAGTGATCTTCCTGCCTTAGCCTCCCAAGTAGCTGGGACTACAGGCCCTCACCACCACACCTTGCTAATTTTTTCTATTTTTAGTAGAGATGGGGTCTCTTGCTCAGGGTGGTCTCGAATTCCTGAGCTCAAGTGATCCTCCTACCTTGGCCTCCCAGAGTGCTAGAGTTATAGGCATGAGCCATGACACCTGGTCTTTAGGCCTTTTTGAATAGAATTTTTTTTTTTTTAATAGGAGAGTTGGTTGTTGACATTTTGTTTAAGTGGGTCATATTTTCACATGACAATTGTTTTTGAAATTTAGATACCATTTAATATTTTTCTCAGTAAGAGAGATTTTTGTTTAGTTGTTTGATGTAAGTCACAATCTAGTCTTGTATCTTAATTTTCTCTAATTTATAATTTTTGGAAGGTCATTACAATCACTTACATGCCACTAGAGGATGCTTGATTTTGAAATTTTCTTATGAGCATCATTCCTTAACTAATAGTGCATTCCAATTTCATTTTCATAAAAATACATTAAGAATAAAATAATTGTTATTATTATCTGTATTATTCAAGCTAGTGGAATCACCGAGGAATCCATTTTTTTCCCTTCTCTGTCTCCGTATCTCTCACTCTTTTTTTCTTTTTTCCTTCTCTATTTCTGTATCGGTAATAACACTAGGTTATTGTATTTAAAGTATTTTTGCACTTACTGCCAGAAGTTACTTGTATCACTTGTTAAATGGACAATAGTGACACCAAAAATTGCATCCTGTATTCTTTAAGTATTCAAATTGCATGGAATATGTGTAATAAAAAATAACTGAAGTCAAAATAAGTGTCCAACAGTAGAGCCAAGGAAGATTTGTGTCAATAGAATACTGTATGGCTCTATATATCTGATATGAGACAGATGTCAAGCTTTATCCTTATATGTAAGATGATATGTGCTAAATGTTTATGGTAGTCTACTGCTTGCATAAAAATATACATGTAATATGTATGGATGGATGGAAAGATAAAAAAGTAAGTGAAAATTAAAATTAAAATGTGTATATATGCATAAGAAGATAACACATGAAACTAGTACTTGTGTTTACTGCCTGGCCAGTTAAGCTACAGGGATCAGAGGTAGACACATTTTCCATTTATTTATATCTTTTGATATATGGTATATTGTGTATCATGTTCCTATATTACCTATTCAAAAGTAAATCGATTAAATAGTGTAAACATCACAAAGGTTCTAAAGAGGTGAAATATAACTGGAATATTGCAATGGTCAAAGAATGGTAATAGTCATGGCACCACGGCATTTACTGATTCAAAGAAGTTGTTAAAACTTAAGTGTTTCCTATAAAATGTGACACTAAGGTGCTATTTGCTTTGACAATCACAATAAATTTCCCATTTATTCCTGAAAAGATAATAGAATATATTCCTTTTTAACAAACTTCATCTATATATAGTTTGTATGTGGAAAACAGATGAAGATCAAATATACATGTATGTGTATTATGTGTGTGTATATGTATGTGTAGGTTCACATAGACATACTGTGTTTGAATCAGATCTGTGTTTCCTTGCTTGGGCCTCTTAAGTGATGTTCAAAGTTGACACTGTGGCTTTTGTATTTGACCTTTTCTTGAAAAGAGCAGCATGTGGTCAACAATCCTTTCACTATGTTTAGGTAAAGTAGAAGTGTCCTCATGGCTAGTATGAAGTGTGATACTACTTAAACAGATTTATCTGATTTATTTGAGAATATGCAATCAGCACTGTGATTCTCAACAAGGAAGATTCCTCTTCCTGTCATTTATTCACCATCCTGTATTCAATACAGATGCTGCTAGCAGGTATATAGGACTGGTTGCATTTTTAAAAAATTACAAAGAGATTTGTGAGCACCCTAGATTTAACTTACTAATGTCATGTGGGGAGAAAAGCTAATAAAGTATCAGGAACATATAGAAATAACTGACTTTTTCTCTCCTTTCTTTTGGTGAGGAGATCATAAGAATTTTTACAGAGGTCCTTTTAAGCTAACAAAGATGAAGGAAAGTAATTGATGTAGCTTTACTTAGATAATTCTCAACTATCCATAGAATTCTATGAAAACTCAAATAATGGAAGAGTCAATGAACTGATTTTAAGTACAAAAATCTATACTACAATGGTCTTCTATAGATTACTACACTTCTAACACCATTGTATTTGAAATTTTCTGTTCAGAGCATGAGAGTGAAGATAAAAAAGCATATCAAAAACATACAAGCACGTTTTTGTTTTCTGGAGGTGAAAAGGATAACTTTTGAGAAAGAGTTTGAAATATAGTCCTTCTTACAAAATAAAAGAGATTGATCGATCAACATTTGGTTTAAAAAATTATGTATTAGCCCAAAAGATAGTGTGAAAATACAATTTCTATGAAATATGGATGAGTGCATACTATTACCCAAAATAATACCTTGAATTGCCACAATTCTATGTGATCACATATAGTCTTATATTTTGAACATCAACATTCTTTTCTTTTCAAATAATCTAGTGAACCATTCATTTATTCAGATGTATTATTAAGGGCTTCCCATGTGGCAGGCACCATGCTGGGCACTTAGGAGCCGGTGACCAATAAGGAAGTAGCGCCTGCCCTCAGGGTGGCTGTGCTCTACTGAGGGGCGTGTGAAAAGTCAGTGAATTCGGTTCAGGGAATGTGATCCCTGAGCTGAAAGTGCAAGGATGAGTTAACTCGGTGAGTGGAAGAAACAGATTCTCTGAGCACCCGGAAGCATTTCCAAAGGCCCTTTAACAACCCAGAGTGTGGCAAGTGCAGGAACTGGACCCCAAGGCTTGGGCGAGAATCTGGAACCAGGGATGCTCCAAATGAGATGAAGCTGGGAAGGTGGCGCCAGGTGGAGCGTGCGGATCACAGCCCGCGTTGCATGAAAATGACCAACGGGGGGACGAAGTGAAGACGGCGTGGATGGGGTGAAGGAGATGGTAGGAAGAGCAGGGGACCTGGACGTTATTTACAAGGCAACATCGGCGGCACTCGGTGATAGACATGGCGCACAGGTGTGTGGAAGGGGAGTCGTCAAGGACGAATCCTGCTTTGCTGTCCTAAAAATTGGCGAATGGTGCAACTATCCATGGAGATAGAAGACCTGGGCAGTGGACGAGTTGCATCAGATGATATTAAAGTGTGAAAAGGAGGTCGCACCTTGGCAGGTGGGGCTCAAGGAGAAGTCGGAGATGACAAGCGCCCATCTTTGCGCCATCCTCACATCCCTGTCCACGGGAGACGTGAACAGGGTGAAGAGTGTCTGTAGGAAAAGTAGAGTGTGGAGAAGAAACAACGGCCAGGGACAGGAAGGTGAGCCCACGGAGGAAACAGGAGGAGCTACCAGAGGTGCAGGAGGAGGGACAGAAACATTTGGTGATACAAAGGCGAAAGAAGAGAATATTTTAAAGAGAGAGCAATGCTGCTTGGAGGACAAATCAGACCCATTTATGCAACAACTATTGCTTATGAGATTCTTATAAACAAGACTCTGACAATAAGTGAAGATTATAAACAGAGCAACCGAAATGCTTGTTCCCAAGTATGTCTAATATCAAACAAAAACAATGTAAAAGAGGTGCTTACTGATTACACTGTGCCAGGCCCTCTATGTTCTATTCTATCGACTTAGATGATAAAATTATAACACACATAAGCTTATTTTTCTCAAGGGAAAATGATCCACTGATATATGATTAGAGATTTTAAAATTTATGTCTTTAAATGAAGACCTAACACACCATGTTTCCTTCTTTTTAATCAACTAAGGAGAAGCTCGTCTAAATTTTATTCTCAGTTACCTAAAATACCTCTTGGGATAAGTATCTTTACATCTTTTCAAATTTCTAAGTATTTTTATCTTTATTTTGAGTGGCTCACTCCTTTATTAATGCACACCACTTCAATTTTAGAAGTAGACAAAAGATTTATGTTATCAATAAATTCATGTTTTCCTAGTTACACACGAATGGCAATGTCTTTTAATCTCAACCAAAAATCCTCTGAGGTATGTGTTTCTTCCAAAGGCACACATACCCACGCAAGTATATATGCACCCAAGAGAGGTTTTTACCCCAACATTGTTTATCAATACGTGTATAACCAAATTACCATGTTATACTTATAGTAAGGAAGCATACTTAAATCAAAGAACGGGGTGAAATGTTACATGATCAAGCTGTCCCCAAAGGGGGCAGTTGTATTTAGTACAAAACTCCCACTTTTCTATTTTTAAGTAGCTATGATTAGCCCAATGATCAAAAATAATTTTATAACTTTAATCTCAGAATAAAAAATACATTATCTCTAAATGCAATCTTATTAAACTGTACATAATATATTTATCTGTTATGTTAAAACAGACAAATGAAGCACCCTGTAGTCTGTATTCTGCCAAAGATTTTGGTTCATATAAAACATAAATATTTATTATTCAATTTTTATTTTGTGACTTTTCGCCTCTCTTCCAACAGCGAACTAATTGAACAACATACTCAGAGGGATTTTCAAGGACTATAATAAAAGCTTTTCCATTTCATTTTTCTCAGACTTTCCTGCTTGTATAATTTGACAATTTTCATAAAAAATTTCATTCAACAGACTGTTGTTATTAGCCATTCAGAGCATTATGATATGATTTGTGAGCAATGCTCAACCTTGGATTTATAAGAACAGAAGCATAAAGACATGTTTTACTGTTCCTGCTGGCAAGGGAACGACTCAGGCAGGCATTTGGATTTGGGTCAGCTTCCACTGTTTCTGCATCCACACCGGCCCTCTGGTCCCTCTGGGGAGATCACCCAGTCTGGGAGGCCTGCACTGCTATGCATGAATGCAAAAAGAAGAAGGCCAGGTTTGACAAACAAGTTACAACAAATAATTATAAATCTAATGGACACTATCAAAGGTGACAGGTGTCTTGGAGAAATACAAAATAAGCGTTTTATTTCTGGCCAAAACGGGCACATAATCTAAACACTCTGATGCACTCTGTCCATGCATGCAATTTCGTCATTCCATTTGCAATATTGAGATACATGCTAGGCTTTCTTCCCCCAAATTTTAGAAGCCAAAAGATACACACACGCATGTATATTACACACAAACATCTGTGCAGAATATTTATTTACAAATTCATCTGTTTTGTTATGCCAATATCCTATTCCTAAATATTCCCAACTAATACCACCAACGTTTCTTCAAGTTGTCTTGTTTTATAAGTTAAAGTCTGTTCTTCCAATACAGAGCAAACAGAACACAGCCTGGAATAATTTAAAGTTAAGCATATCATAAAAAATATAGCTATGCCAAGAAACATAATGTCTCCACTTATCAAAAACCATGCCTAGTCATTGTTTGTACAAGGAATTGATGATGATGCCAGGCAGAGCTCTTAAAAAGTAAAGCAAAAGTTTTGTTGATATGCAGAGACTACAAAATGTTGATTCCTTTTCTTATCTTAGTTTTATACAGAACTTCTTTCAGTATCTGTTTCCTCTCTCTCTCTGTCATCTATCAATATATCTATATATAATCTATGATTTAAATTCTCAAAATAAATTAAAATTAAAAATCTATATATAATCTATGATTTAAATTCGTTACAATGTTGTAACAAATAATGAGCAGTGATTTATTCTTCTTTCCTGTGCAGATAAAATATTTTTAGATAAAAGTTTAACAATAAAGTTATGTAGGCTGAAGTTACTGTATACGTAATGTCGTATTGTTAAGCGTTAGCATAATGGAAAAAACATGAGTTTTGAATGGTATTCATGACTAAGAATTTCTTAGACCAAGTAACAAATTGCATTGTATTTAACATCACCAAATACATAGTTTAATTTGATGAGCAAAGATGACATGAGAGGTTAGGGCCAGTGTTTACAACATCTCAAACCACGTTTTAAAGATATTTCTGTCAGTAGGTGGAGAAGAGTGATTTATGTTCTTGGTAGGTCATACTCATTGTAACTTTACCTTGTTAAAGTGGATTAAACCAGTACCTGTCTTGATCATAGCTTATAGAAGTAATGTACATTGGCACCCTTGGTAAAATTCTATTTATATTATCTTTTCTATTATTTTTGCTTTCCTAACTGAACACTTAAATTTATTTTGATACTATCAAAGGATTTTGACACTGTAGAAACCAAACAGACCTAATGTGAATTTTATTCCGTCTCCACTGACAGTTTCCTCGTCTGCACACTGGAGATAGTAGCATGCACCTCTCTTGGTCATAAATTCATTTGGATGAAGCAGCCAAAGTCAAGGCTGAAATTGTGGACACTCAGAAAAGGCCAGTCATGATTTTACTCCTGTCTAACTTTTAAAAAATTGATACAAACTGTCATGCAAAAAGAGAAGCCAGAGCATAAGAAATGAGAGAGATCCATTTAACGTCAGAAATACAGATGGAGCACGTCTGGGTGGTTCAGGGGTACGGGCACAAGGGAATATAAAGGAGCCCACGACCTCGTCACTGCTCTCTGCCCTGGCCAGTGCTACCTTCCGTGGCCCAGCTCTCAGGACAGCCCTGCAGCAGTACAGACCCCAGCCCCAGCGCCCTCTGGGCTTTGCATCTGCCTTTTCTCCCAATTCCTCCAGCCTCAGGGTGGTGGACTCACTGCTGCTTAGAATACGCGGGTTACCCACCATCACACACATGAAGGCTTGTCTCTTTCATCACCCTCATAATCAGTTTCTGGAAAACAAGTCCCAATGTTTAGACACTCGGAGTGGCCTCTCTGTTTCTACCGGGACTCGGAATAATTAATGGGCAGGGTCGATTGTTGAACCAGTATCTGTCAGGTTAGGTGAAGGAAGTATCCAGAGTCATAAAGCAAAGGACAGAAAGGTTGACATTGTGAGATCAAAATTCAGAGAGAATTTCAATTCAGGAGTTTCAACATTTGCCTAATATATGTTATATAAGGAAAGAATTGAAAAAAGCATAAGTGAGTAAACATAACATAAATGAGTAGATAGTTTTAAAAAATGCAAAAGAAATGCTCCCTGTGTTAAAGATAAACTCAAATATGCAGATTAAAGAGCTAATTAAATATTGGAAAGCATGAGCACACAGAGACCCTTAATTAGCGATATGCTAGTGAAAACCCTACAAAAAAGGACTAGATGCAAGGTTAAAAGAAGCAGACTGAAAAAACACTTTTCTTTTTTTTTTTTTTTCTTAAATGAGACAGAGTCTTGCTCTGTTCCCTGGGCTAGAGTACCCTGGCATCAGCTTAGCTCACAGCAACCTCAAACTCCTGGGCTCAAGGGATCCTCTTGCCTCAGCCTCCCGAGTAGCTGGGACTACAGGCGCACACCACCAAGTGGAGTCTTGCTCTTGCTGTTTTTAGTAGAGACGGGGTCTCGCCCTTGCTCAGGCTGGTCTCGAACTCCTAAGCTCAAGCTATCCTCCAGCCTCAGCCTCCCAGAGTGCTAGGATTGCAGGTGTGAACTACTGTGGCCAGCCTGAAAACACACTTTTCAATGCCATACTGAATTAGGAAGACAAGGGAGAAATTTCTTCAAATTTGAAGAAAAATTATTTTGAGGCTGCTGTCCATTAAAGCTAGCATTGAACCCAGAAGACAAAACAAAGATATTTTCAGACATGCAAAGGCCCCCAAATGGTGCAAACGAGGCATCACACTGGTAAGAACTGTTCAAGAGAACTCAGAAAACGGTTGGGGAAGGATGGTAAAAAATTAAGCACTGGATATCATAGTGAGGTCTAAACACATGGAGTATGATATAAAAATAATTGATAACAATTCTGAACCAACGTTCAATACACTAACAGGAGAAGCAACAAGAGGTAAGTGAAAGGAAAATAAACAATGTCATGCTAAAATTCTCATCTTGTTGGGGTAATTGGGAACAGCCATGGATGCATATTGATTTTCAAAATTCATTAGAAAAGTTTAATTTTTTTAAAAATGAATTCTAATTACTAGAAAAATAGAAAGAAGATGTGTAACTTTGAAGATTTTGAGGGAAAAATAAAACAGAAAAAGGGGGGATGGGTAGCAACTGGGAAAGAGCAGCCACGATGATCAAACCACAACAAAAAAGTAGGAAAACAACAATATGATGAAAAGAAGCCCCAAAATATCTGCAATCAATACCCATGAATCAGCTAAATTCCTTTATCAATAAAAATTCTAAAACTAGAGTTAAAAACCAAACTTGTGATGGGTATGATATATATGTGGATATGAACACATACATGCTCATGGTTTTTAAGTAAATAATATCTTTAGAAATTGGTGTAAATTTCTAAAGATACTAATACAGCATTAATATCTTTCTAAGGATATTATTAGTACAGTAAAAAGGACTGTAAATTAAGGAAAATAACCATAAATGAGACAAATGCCAATGATAATGAGACAGGATAACAATGTTTATGGCAGAGAAAATGGAACTTACTCTCTCAGGCTTTCAATGAGAAAAAGATGGATGTGTTAGATGCATTATATTGAGCTAATCATGCTATTAAACATATAATGCTCTAGAAACTGAAATGTGAGGGAGAAAAAAAGACAAGTAAATGTAATAGAAATAAGGACCTAATTTTCATAATCATAACACACCTCACTCAGAAATTATTCATTATTGAACATTGCTCAGCTTGCCTTAGTTGTACATAGTTAGCTTAGTTTTTTTTTGTTGTTGAACCTTCCTACCATAGTCATCCTTTTTTTGTAACAAAGTGAATGTAAATCCAATTTATTTTTGAGTAAAAGTTCTTTCATAACCAATTCTTGAGAGCAAAACATATTGAAAGCATGTTTATCATACAGAAATAAACTGCATATTCTGATTGTGAGAAAACTGAGGCCAAGAGAGGCTAAGTCATTTGCCATAGATCATGGACCAGAAAAGCAGAAGAGGAGGATTCAACTCCAGGCAGTTTGATCCCTGACAGCGTGTTTCAAACGTGACTTCCTTGAAAATGTACATTCCTGGCAAAGATTCATGGAACAAGAACACGTAAGGTCACCCAGAGAATCTTAATAAAATATAAAAGCAAATTGGCACAAGTCAAGTTCTCTCTCCACGAAGGAATAAAATGGAAATTTAGAAAAAAATATATCCTCAAGATTCCATGCATGCACACACACACACACATCCAACACACCACCTCACTCACCCCCACACTTTTATGTTCTCAAAATAACTTGGGTTAAAACAAGAATGAAAACTGAAATTAAAATCCATTTGGAGATAAGTGAAAATTAGTGGCTAAGCTATTATTTCATACAAAACCTTGCCAATGTAGTTCTTCAGGCAAAATACATAACCTGAAATGGAGAGAGAAAGAGTAAAAGAGAAAGAGAGAGACTATGATAATAAATTATCTAAGTGCTCTTGAGAATCTACAAGCAGCACCTTAATATAAAAGAAAATAGAGAATGCAAATAAAAGTAAAAATTAAAGAATTTTTAAAAAGCAATCAAAACAGAAGACTTGCTAGGTAAAAGATCAAAGCTTATTCTTTAAATTCCCAAGAAAATAGACTTTTGGCAAATCTGATGAGACAGATAGGTATCAATAGACATGTAGAATAAATAACCCAAAAAGAAAAAAAATGTTCACAGTTAAAAATAAGAATAATTTCTCAAATGTGGAGGATACAGTACACAATTTTATACATAGAAATTTGACAAACTAGCTAAAATATATGATTCTCTAAAAAAAAAAAACCACAGCTTAACCAAAATAAATCAAAGAGACAGAAAATCCAAAGGTACCATTATCATTGATATTGAAAAAGTTATTAAAAATCTACACTTAAATAAACAAAAAGACAAAAAGTTTTACATGTTTAAAACAACATTTTCAATAAAAGACATTCTTTTTTTGTTACATAGATTTTTCTTGGTATTGGAAAGAAATATATAAGAACAATGGAATATGATCTACCTTTCCAGATAATAACATATGATAATAAAAAAAATGGAAATTCAAACAACATGGCATTCACTCTGAGAGTAACAAATAGATTAATGAAACAAAACAGGTAAAGGTAGTTCAGAATGAGGCTCAGATGTAAATGTGAATCTGGCCTATGAAATGCATAATAATCAAACCAGTAAGCAAAAAAAAAAATTGACTTTTCATAAAAAGTACTGGCAAATTAGCATATCTCATCAGCAAATAATGTAATTTATGTGAATACATCATGCCATTTACAAAAATGTTCTCATCTGGGTTAAAAAGGAAAATATAAAATCATTATCAAAGATTTTGGGGAAAATAAAATGTGCATTTCTATAATACTTTCATCAGGAGTCTTTTAAAGGCAAGACATAAACCTTGATGCCATAAAAATAATATTAGTACCTGATTATATATTTGACAATAAAATATTAAGAAGAGTCTCTTATTAGCAAAAACATTAAAGTTAAAAACACATGACAGAAAAATATTTTAAAATACATAACAATGAATTAATCTACACAATATATAAAGAGTTTTCATAGTTCAAGAAAAAATCAATTAGAAACATTTGGAAAAATATAATCAGGCAACTGAAAGAAAAAATAGAAATACCATTACAACTATTTTAATGAGTTAATAAAACTGATTAGAATGAAAGAAAGGAAAATTAAAACAAAAAAGTATTATGTTCACCCATCACTGACAGAAATTAGAAAGAAAAAAATATACAACATTGAGGGCTGGTGGGGATAATTGAAATAACATTAATTTCTGGAAGTTAATCTGACAGTAACAATGCAAATTTAAAATGCAGATATATCATAATAAGTAACTTTATTCCCAGGAACTCTTACACAATATGCCCATATTCATGCAAAAGTAAGCATGTTAGATCTATTCACTTCATTAATATTTTATAGGGCAAAAGATAGACTAGCCTAATGCCCATTAATAGGGGAATTGTTAAATATACTAAGGTACATTTATACTATGGTGTGGCATACAGAAGTTCCAACTTACAACATAGATTCATACACTACTATTGGATAATACTAAGAAATAAAAGAAGATGCAAATCAGAAAGCAAAAATATTAAAAAAAAATATTAATGTACCAAAAATCTATGTAAATCCATTGGAAAAATATGTTTGAAAAAGAGAACACTAAAGACTTCAATGTTCACCTCTAGGGAAAGACATGAAATTAGGGCTGGTAACAGGACAGTAAATAATGAATGACTTGCACTTTTCCTTTACATATTTCTGTATTGATTTTTATTTTTATAGCTAGGCAAAACCTAATACCAGCATAGATATCATGACCCTTAATAGTCCTGGTATTCTTGCAAGTATTTACTATGTTTTGCAATTAGGAAAATGAGACTTAAAGACATTGATATATTTTTTCTAACTTATATTTGGAGTAGTGGAACACAGACCAGCACAGGATTCTGGGCTGTCCACTCCCCTCCTCTTCACACCAGTTTTCTTTCTGTTGTTATAATAATGGGCTTTATCACATAAATATCAAATATCAGTATATGTGATTGATTTCTTTTCAAATGGGAGACCTCACTACACAGGTGCTCTGATCATTTTAGAAAAGCAATATTTTACTGACAATGTGTTTTAATGCCTCAGAAGGATCTTGAAAAGTTGTTTTAATTATGTTTAAGTGAAACTACTTTGTTCAAATTACAGGTGAGAGATGAAATAAAAAAATTATCATGTGACAGGAAGAAAATAGCAAGTTCTATTTCTTCATACACCCCACAGCTTCTACTGACTCAGAGAATGTTTATTTCTACATATGGTGGTATTAGTGGAGTTCTCATCACAGTGCTTAAAGTCTATTTTGGTCCTAACTCTTTTGGAATTTATGTTTCAGAAGGCCATCTTTTTTCTTTTGTCTTTGATAACTTACCATCTGTTTATTTTCTAAAATAGAATATAAAAGAGTGAATGTTGACTTTTGCTGTCAATGGATAATACAAGATTGTGCCTATACAAATAATGTAAATGCATTTAATTAAGTTAGACTGCATGGGTTGCTAAGTAATTGCTCCACTGGAATAACTAGGGAGATTTAGGAAACAATTTGGTCTTTTCTTCGAAAACAATTACAGTGGTTTTTGTGTATTGATATAAGCCCCTAAGGAAAGGTAAACAATGTTTTCAATTTCAAGAAATTTGGATTCAGCATCTTTCAACAAAAATCCTGATTATGTGCTTAAGACATTTCTTAAAAGAGATGAAAAATAAATTGCAAGATGCTATAACTTACAAGGCAAACTGTCTAGAAAATTATATTTTTGTATAATTTTTGCACTATTTAATTATAAAATTTTTAAATTAAAAAAATATTATAAACCTAAGCTATGTTCACACATAGTAAGATGAATTAGAATATTGAAAGTTCAACTTACAAACTTCCTTAAGTTATTTAAGGAATAAAATGCTCTCTGCTAAACAAATTTGCTCCAATAAACCTCAGTCTTTTAAGAAAGGTTACATTGTTACCTTAGTGTGTTAGCTTGTAATATTATTCTTGTTTTGCTTAAGGACAAAGAGATAGATATAATTATCTGCACATAGAATTTTACCTTTAACCAACTCTTCATAGTGAAACATAATTGGCACATGTTTAGCTTATAGATATATTTTCAGAAATCTCACTTAGAGCTGAAGAGGATAAAATGTCATCAGCATTTGCTCTGGGAGAAGGTTTTGCTTAGTTCATAAGCTGGAAAATTGCCCATGACCCTATTAATTTTATTAATATTGACACATAATGAATAGAGCCACTTGCACATCTTTATTTATTTGGAAGTGCCTTAAATTAAAACATATATTCTTAGTATGAAATCAAAAGCAACACCAAGACCTTCCTTTTGATTCTCTGCCTTTGCAATTCCCTATGCATGCTGCTTTTTTCTAACACCAGGGCTGAGAAGCTTTGGGAATTTGGCTAAATGTATTTTTCTTATAACTCAATGTGATGTGCTACTAATGCAAAAGCCCCTTCTAATGTTGTAGAAAAACAGGAATATATATAACATGCAAAACAAAACAAAAGCAGGGAGGCAGTGCCTTGCCCTGTCCCGGACACCTGTGGCTGTTAGGACTAAACTGCCACATCCTCTCCACACATCTTTTTTACTCCAATCCTCTGGAACCTGGATGTTGTCTCCTTGTCAGCCTACTTCATGAGTGTCCACAGTTCCCTCACACCAACTGCGCTTCTCCCCATCCTTACTAAATCACGAGCTACCTGGGGCAAAGGCAGTCTTATTTCAGCGTGAGTCCAGACCAAGTCTGTTCATGAAATATCTCCTAAAATGACTAGGAATAATTTCCTCAAATGACTTTAAAGAAAAATGTTATTTTTACATAGGTCATCATAAGATATTTTTCTTTCTCAGAACTAGTTTCTAATTTATAACATTGTTTAAGATTGTTTCAGCACTTTACCTTTTCACTTCCAGGACTGCATAACGTTAATTATTAGTTAAGATACCAGAACTTATATATTTCTGTTTTGTAGGTATGATGTAGTAGAAAGATCATAAATTCTGACAGTAAAGAGGACTAAATTCCAAAACTAACTCTTCGAACTGGACAGACTGCTATGCATTTTGATCATGTTTCATGAGCTATAAATAAGAGGTAACACCTGCAGCTCCGATTGCTGTGATGGGAACATCCAGTTTGAACATCGAGCACTCAGACATCGTATCCTCTCTTCCTCGTTCAGGTTCTAGGAACAATAAATGAAATACTATGTGTCTAAAATAGCCAAGGGATGAGTTAGGGATAATTTTCTTTGCCTTTCATCACCTTGACTGACTCTTTTTCTCCCATTTTAAACAAAACCCCATATTTGCAGTCCTTTAATGTTACCAGTAGACATATGCTATTTATTTTTTTATTTTTTTGACTTTTCAAACTTATAAATAGTTGCAAAACAGAATTATTGTATACTGTTCTTCCAACTTCCTCTAATAATAACAATAAATACAACCATTTCACAATGATCCCAGCTTAGAAAATAATGTTGATACAAGACAATGGCCTCATCTATGAAGCTTATTGAAACTTTTGGCAGATTTTCCAGTCCAGGATCATACATTGCATTTGGTTGTCATGACTTTTTAGTCTTCCTTAACCGGGAGCAGTTCCTCAGTCTTCCTTTGTCTTTCAAAAGGTTCACACATTGGAAGAATACTTATTTTATAGAATGCCACTCAATTTGAGTTTGTCTAATGTTTCCTCATCATTAAGTTTAGGCTGTGAATTTATGGCAATAATATCACTACTGTTGTGCCCTGTTTACAGTCAAGATGTCTCATTACTGGAGACGCCAGCTTTGACACTCAGTTCAGGCATGTTTGCCGGGTTTCCCTACCTTAAAGTTACTTTTTCTCTTTATCATTCATGAAAACATTGTGAGCTATCCTTTAAGACTTTGTAAATTCCCTTTTTCTCATCACACTTGGATTCACTAAGTTTAACCCACATTGATGCTTCTTCCCGAAACAATAAGCACCACTATGATTGTCAAATCGTGATTTTTCTATTGCCATCGTCATTTCAATAATATTTAGTCATTGGAATTCTATTGTAGATAAGGGTTTTTTCTAACTCCCTATTCATTAATTCATTCAATTACTAATTTATGTGAGTTCATGGGTTAAAAATCTTTGTCCTTATTGTTTATTCTGTTACTGAAAATTTCTGATTTGCCTTCTGGGAGTCTCTTCAGGTTGTCCCTCTTGACCTTTTGATATGTCCCACAAATTTTTGAAACGTCCTTACTTTCCAACCCCAACAGATATCTCAGGCTTTCCTTGTCTTTTTCCTGCCCCAGCCCTGGAATCAGTTACTTTCTCAAGGAACTCTGGCTTCTTTTATTGGAAAATGATACTTATGGTCAGGATCTAAGTGCTAAATTTGCTTATTGCTACTGGGATGTCATTTCTTCCAGATCCTCTTAGCAGATAGACTTAGGATATAAATGTATATGGACCTGACCCCCACACACACACCTCTCTCTCTCTCTCCCCTTCTCTCTTATCTACCTATCTATCCACCCTTTGATGTATGTGAAGATACACGTGTACATATACAAACTATTAATATATGTACATAAAATATAATATATGCTACCACTGATGAATAAAATAGCAAATAAGAAAATAAGCAAATGCACATGTATTTCCCCATTTGTGAAAAAAGTAAATAAAAACTAATAGATCAGTAACTAATGAAATGATTATCTACAGGGAACTGTTGTGAAGAAGGGTGTGTGTATGTGTGTGTGTTTAAAAATATATTTTGAAAATGACTCACTATCAGTGCCTCAAAAATTTATTTATTTATTTCATAATACTGCTTTTGGATACAATATGAATATACTAATGTGCAAAAATTTTATTCACACACTTTTATATATGGCATTTAGGTTATTTCTAATATTTTATTTTATAATTTTATAAATAGAATAAAATCTTATTCTAATATTTTATAGATCTGGAGATCTATCTTCAGAGTAAATTCCTAGAAGAGGCATTGAGGGGTCAAAAAAAAAAAGCAGCTTATTTTGTTTAATATTGTAATCCAGCCTTCAAAAGGGATTTAAAGTCAAGTTTGCCCTTGATGATTTTATCACATTAGAAACATGCTAGATTCTTCACAAATTTAGCATACCCCAAATTCTCTTTTATTCCCCTGGGGTCCTATGTTGGTTGATTTAACAGAATAATGCAAGGGTTATGTTTACATAACTCTGTATCACTTACATAACAATTCTTATATAAGTATAAATGTCTTCTCAGCTAAAAAAATTTTTTTCTCTTAAGCTCATTATGGAAAATGTCAGTTTTTACTGCCAGAATTGTATTCAATACTATTCCTTGTACATATTTTTCAAATATCTACACTTCTTGTGTGCATAAAATGTCAACTTTTAATTCTGAATTTTCTCATTTCAACCTCTTTGTTTCATGTAATATTATTAAAAGTTTTCATAGACTATGTTTAATCATCAGACAGAATATCAGGCTTTTAAAAATATATCTATGTACAAAGAGATTATTGCTAGTCAACAATAAGAACATGAAGAATAACAAAACAAACAAACAGATTTTTAAAAATGGGCAAAAGACCTGAACAGACACTTCAACAAAAAAGTTCTACTGGTAGCAAAAAGACATATGGATAGATTATCCACATCATATGTTATTAGGGAAATGCAAATTAAAAAAACAAAAACAAATTATGCTGCATACCTACTAGAATGGCCAAAATCCAACACACTGACAAGACCAAATGATGGCAAGGATACAGAGCAATAGGAACTCGTTATTTATTGCTGATGTGAATAAAAAATGGCAAAACTGCTCTGGAAGACAGCATGTCAGTTTCTTACAAAATTAACACATTCTTATCATGCAATCCAACTATTGCAGTCCTTGGTATTGACCTATAAGTACCAAGCTCCACATGAAATGATTGTGGTCAAGAAGATGGAAATCCATCTGCCCTTGGGTGTTATCATAAATAAAAGGATGATAGGAAGAAAACCATAATAACTTATAAATAAAAGTCAATAAGTAGTAAATTTGAGATATAGAACTATTTAAAATTCATCTCCACATAAGGAGGATGATTTTTATTTTATGAGAAGCTACTTGACCTTTGTATTATACTTACATTTTATTTTTTAAAAAATGTCATAAAATTATATAATGTGGAGTAATTTTTTTGTGTATTGAATTAAGAGAAAGCTAACCTCCTGAAAATAATGTGTCCACTGCCTTTTTGTTTATGCTTTCCTACAATTCAGTGAATAGCTTCTTATTCTTAACTTCTATTACTTGAACGAATTTAGATCTGAGAAAGAAAAATAAAGCACTCCCATAAAACTGAGAAATGAGTCCAAATGTAAACTGGTGCAGTCAGCATACAGGAAAGAGGTCACAATTATTGTCTTAGAAGTTGGCACAGGAAGAAACCACACAAATATAACCACACTTGAAATACAAGACATTTCATTGTACTATTGTTAAATAACCAATTTTGCACTGACTTGCTAAGTTAACAAAAAAATGATACCATATGAATAAGCACCTTGTACAGTTAGAATTGAGGAAGCACTGAAATGTTCCTGATTTGTTTAAATGGTTACATATAGTCTAGTTAAAAGAAATTTAATTCAATAAACTAAGCATGGAAATTATCAAATGGTTCTTAGCCTGTATGAAATAAAGATCTTCACAAAAATGAAACACTTGTATTTCTTTGACAATTTGTTTTGTATTGCACAGATGTATGGGTTCTTGCACAATCATTTCTTATAGGTTCTAAGTGGATTGTGTTGTCCATGAATACAACTCTCTTTTAAAGAAGCAATGATTGCAACATATGAATTATCTTGTCATGGAGGGTAAAATTATATCATAGTACCAGATGACTGGAAGATTGAGTTCTAAAATTGGCCTGCATATTTAGTTAAATTCATGTTATTACCAGCAGGGGAATAGATCCAGTAGCCATTTGTATTCCTTACTTTGACCGTTGTTCAAACCAAGCTGAATTTAATGTACTTTTTCTTATAATCATCCTATGTACGACTTTTCTAAGGGATCTGAATGGATAGTTATTTTTTTATGCTACTGAAAATTTAACTTTTTACTCTATATTATAATAACAAAAATCTTATTCAGAAGAAAATATGAAAAATAGCATCTCCAGTTAATGAATTAAATTATTTAAATTGTTGGAAAAAGCCTATTTAGATTAACTATTCATTAAATGACTATCATAAGTTATTTGATTTGGTTAATATGTGTGTGTGTGCGTGATTACACATACAAATCATTACTTCTTAGATATCCCGAACCTATAAGTTTGTGATTGTTTATTTGCATATGCATATATACACGTTAGTGAGTGTTTATCTCAGTTTCTTAGCTCCGCTTAAGTTTGTCACTGCTTAGGTTTTTCATATTTGTTCTGTCTAATTTCTCTTTTCTTCCCTATCATATCTTATTGCAAACAACTTAAGCTGCAAATAGGGCAACGCCACCTTCGAATCCTGGGGACAAGATTTATGCTTCTGCTTGCGCTGGACAGTAGATGGCGCTAGACAAATGCCAAAGCTTCATCTCCTGGAGTTGCTCAAGTGCAACGCGTTGTTGCATCAAAACAGATGCAAAATGGCTTTGCACTCTAATTCATATTTAGGATAAAACCTATGTTTAATACTTTATTCTGGAGAAATAATGGCTTTGGTAAAGGAAAACAGGTCATTTTTCAATTCCAAAATATTAAATTACTGTCACATATGACACGACCAAATCATAGTTTCACAGTGAGAGTCATTGAGCTGGTGTATTTTCAGGTGACTTGAGTTTGACATTTGTTCATTTATATGTCTTATGCTTATGTTAATTCTGAGTTTTTAAAGCACTACCATATAGAGAAAAAAAAACATAAGAATTCTTCAAGATCTGTAGGCAGAGCATGTATCATTAGACAGCGAGGGAAGAAGAGTATCAGTACTTGCTCTAAATTCTAAAGACCAGAGAATATTTTCTTAGGAAAAAAAAAGGAAGAAAGATAAATAGGAAGATAAAGGGAAGGTGGGGAGGGAAGAAAGCGGGAATGGAAGGAAGGAAATAAGGGAGAAAAAGAAGAAAGAGGAAAGAAAAAAATGAAAGAAGAGAAACATTTTGTAAAAATATTTACCTATTAAAATGCACTATAAATTATACAGGCTCTAACTTTCAGTATGTCTATTGAATACGCCGGTAATATTCTATATGTACAATATAGTAGATACAGTATACTATAAATGTTATAATATAGTATTATATGAACCAGTCATATGTATATAAACACAACACACACACACATGTATATTACATATATCAAGGAATTAAGACTGAAGATATAATTCAAAAATAATAAGGACATGTGAGCTATTCTACATGGTGAAACGAGCCATTGCCAGGGAACATTTCCTATCACCCCCTCCTTTTCTTTTTTATTAATAAATGATGAAAATCATAGTAAACCAGTTGATAAGGAAGTCAAATAAAAAGTTAGATTATAGAAAGCAATCTCAGGCAGTAGATTACATTCTTTCATCCAAACCATGGCCAGTTAAAACTGTGGCTGTCTTAAGGCTACAAATCACAAACATTCATGGTCTGTTCATTGTATGTAAGTTTAAGGCTATTTGGAAAATGACAAAGGTTTCTATTAGTAACTGAGTTGTGGAAAATGAGAGACAAAGGCCTCATGCAGTGCATGCCTTTATTAGAGTTTAAATACAAAGATTTTATATATATATATATATATATATATATATGATAGATCGATCATAAAATTGCAACACACACAGTGGTTATTTACTCCAAATGAGATTGCATATTTATCCCTTGACATGGCTCATTTTTTCTTTTTCTCCTTCTATTCTTCCTTGTTTTCTTCCTTCCTTCTATGTTGCCTTTTCTGAAAGACGTAGTAATTCCAAAAATTCTTCATCTAAGACCCTTATATGGAGTAAAATATTAAACCATTTATAGAAAACACCCTTCTATGGTGAGTCCAGCTCCCAAGACATTCTACTGTTTATGAAATACGCACTCCGTGTTTTTCTAGATTGTGAGCTCCTTGAAGTCAGGGACTCAAATGTTGATTTAATTTTATTAGTTCTTCACTGTATTGTCGATCAGTGTTTGTTGAATGGATGGATGGAAAGATGAATGGATGAAAGAATGAGATTATTGTTTCCTTAATAAGAGGTTTTAGCCTTGAAAACAGTTGAATTGTTTCTTGTCAGCAACTATAAAGTATAATATGTTCTTAGATGCTGCTAAGATAGTACATAAAAGTTCAACCACTTCCAGCCCCACTAAGGATATCCTCAAGAAGTAAAATTCTTTTTCTCAAGAAGCAAAAATTCTATGGAGTCAGTTCTAGAGGTTTTTTTTTTTTTTGATTTCCTACTGAATGTCCTATAATCACTCCTCCCTTATCGTGCTACATGTGGATGTACATACACGCCACGGACACATTCAACACTGTTTGGAATAGATTACAAATGCGGATGAAGAAAGGTATTTTTGGATTAGTTGTTAACTCAGTGAATTTCAAACCTATACAAAATACCCACCACTCAGCTATTAAATCTTGGTTATACATTTTTGCCATCTCATTTCATTTTTAACCAAATCATAGCCAATGCATCATTTCATGGATTCAGATGTTGTACATTCAATAGCATGTACCATAATTGCAGTCTTTAAAATTTGCTTATGCAAAAGTAAAAAAAAATTAAATCAGTTCTTCCTAGAAAGAAAGGGTATTGGCCTCAGATAATTGATTCCTATAAATAACTATACTTTATTGAAATGTCTTTATTTACATAGGATGCCTTTAGGTTCTTCATTTCAGTAACACCTTTCAAATAATTAAGTGTTGGTCAACTATGTCAAGAGGAAAGAAGTTAATCAAATGCTCTTCTGTGACAAGATATAAACAGTGGGGCAATTAATTTTCCGGAAGAAAATTGAGTAGGGAGTACTCATCAATTTGCCTAGTATTTGACAACCCCCAAATTTACCAGCTTTCTTAGCCTGGTAAATGATTAGAAGAGTGTACCAAAAATTTTCTGCTGTAACAATGGTTAAATAAATTGTGAAGGTAAATAATATGTATCCAGCTGATATCCCAAGGGTTATTTTATTTTCTTAAATTCCAAGCAAAATATTATTCTCTGGATGGTTTACTCTGAGCAAAAATAAAATAAAATAAAATTAGAAACTGAAACTTTCAGAGAATTGATGATCAGTAATAAGCCCAGCAACTGAAATCTGCATGGTATTCAAGCATGTTCTGCATTAGGGAATGAGAGGGTCACAGAATATGGGGTTCTGTATTGATGATAAGGTTACAATAACCAGATCACAAAAATGTAAGGACTCTGTATTGTTGCAACATACATCTTTGGCTTTTCATCCATCATGTTATGTTTATAATAATTAAATAGAAAATGAGTTTGGAAGACTGAGTTTGAAAATTATTTTTCATTTTAAGGCTTTTGTCTTATTATTTATTTATTTATAAATCTGGTAAAGGGAAAAGAGCATTGGAGCTAACATTTGAACTTTGGTTCAGATTTGCACTCAGTTACTTAGAAGCTGTGTGCCATTAGGAAAATAGTTGAGCTTCTCTGGGCCTCTATTGACTTAGATGTAAAAGAGTTAATTATACTCACTTTGTGGGAGTAAACGTGCCTAGCATGAAGTAGATATTAAAATAAACTTTTTTAAAAAAGAAGGAAGAAACCAATAGAAGGGACAAACTTCTCTCATCAATGTTACCTTAGAGAAACAGTGAGGGACATGAACCCAGAGAAGGGCGCTCTTCAAAGATAGTAGTGGTTATTGTCTTGTTTTGTCAGTTTGAAAACAAGTCCTTCCAGGAGCCAATAAATTACTGGATATACATGTACACAATATTTGTAGTATTACTAAGTACCAAGAAAAGGAAGAGATTTAATGTGAATTTCCAGAAAGCCTGGTAAATTGAGTTTTTCTAGAAAGCTTTTCATCTTAAATGAAATGGTGGTCACCGCCTCTTAAACTGATGTCATAAACTTTGCAGTTTAGGATGACATAATTCTAGTCGCTTTGAATTAGGAGTGCAGTTGGATTACTGTTATTGATGGCTCTCACAGGCATAGACCATTAAAGTGTCAAAAATGAAGAGGCTTAATATGACATAACACCAGCCTTTTAAATTTAGATGTTGCTGTTAGGTTACATCTCAAAAGATTTCCTGTGTAAATGTACACTGACAGAAATAAATTTTTAAAAAGAATTTTCAAATTATCTACACAGGAAGATTAAAGCTCTTTAATGATTTTCTTTCAAACCCATGATTAAATTTAGTTAAAACTAAAGGGGAAAATATATTTCCTAAAATGCACAACAACGAAGAATAATTTTTAAAGTAGGGTCTGTTAAAAACTAGGCAACTAATAGATTGATCTTCTATTTTTGATCAGGGTAGAGCTTTTTTCTTTTACGTTAAGGTAATATACATAAAGTTTGCATTAGAACAACCATGGTTGATGAAAAGTCTCTCCCCTCCCCCATGGAGTGTAAAAAGAAGAATGCAAAATTGAAGTGCACTGTACTTACATCTATGTAAAACATAGAAACTTAAAAGTCATATGCAGTAATGGAAGTTATTATGATTTATGGCACTGAGTTGTCATCTTTTGTGACAACAATGTCTTCTTCTGTTTTCTGGATACCTCCTGGAGAACCTGCCTGGGGCTGTTTCACAGTTAACTTTTTTTTTTTTAATAAGTAGAAGGAATACACTCTAAAATTATGATGAAATACATAGTACAATAAATACATAAACCAGTAACATGTCCATTTATCAACATTATCAAGGATGATTTGCCACACATAATTGTTATGTGTTAGGCTTTTATAAGACTGGCAGTGCAGTGGGTTTGTTTACAACACCATGACCAGAAACACATCAGTAACATCTTGGGCTAGGACGGTACTACGGCTCACGTGTCACCAGACAATAGGAATTTTTTAGTTCCATATAGTCTCATAGGACCACCTTTGTATATATGGCCCATCTTTGACAAAGGTCTTTATGCAGCACATTACTGCATTTTCACACAAGCATGTATGTAAATGTTTACAGAAACATTATTTAAAATAGCCAAAAAGTAGAGACAACCCAATAGTCCATCAAGAGATAAAAGGAACAAACAAAATGTGTCATATCCATGCAAAGGAATATTATTCAGCCGTAACAAAGAATGAAGTGCTAATACATGTTCCAGCATGGATGAACCTTGAAACTATGACAAGCAAAATAAGCCAGTCACAAAATAACACCACATATATGACTCCATTCGTGTGCAATGTGCAGAAGAGGGAAATCCACAGGGACAGAAAGGAGATTAGTGGCGGCTTAGGGCCTGGAGGGTGGGGTTGGGAGGAGGTGGCCCTGAGGGTTAGGGGTGAGAAGCTAACCGGTAGAGGGTTTCTTTCTGAGGTGATGAGGACATTTAAAATTGACTGTGGTGATGGCTGCACATATCTGGAAATATACTGAAACCACAGAGATTTATGCTTTGGATGAGTAAACTGCATATGACTTATACCTCAAGCTGCTAAAAAAAAAAATCCCAGTAGAGGGGCATTCTACAAAAGACCTGACCAGTATGCCTCAAACTGCCCAGGTTGGTCATGGAAAAAAAAAAAAAAAAAAACTATCACAGCCCAGAGGAGCCTAAGGAGACACCATGACTAAATGTCATGCAACATCCTGGAACACACAAAGGACGTCAGGTAAAAACTAAGAATATCTGAATAAAGTATGGACTGTCATTAATAAAATGTATCAATACTGGTCCATTAATCATGACAAATGTATACTACTAGTTTAAGACATTAATAGTAGGGGTGATTGGGTATGAGGTCTGTTGGAAGTCTGTGTACTCTTCTACACAATTGTTCCGTAAATGCAAAACTGTTCTAAAATTTTAAAAGTTTATTAAAACAATAAAGATGCTTCTTTTTTACTTTACTGCTTTAAAAATGTGTTGTTAGAGTCATTCTTTAGGATTTAAGTATTCAAGATCTGTTGTCAGAAATTGCTTATGCCAATTAATTCTTTTAGAATCCTCTTTGAGATTCTAAAAGCGCTAAGGATATGGTACATGCTGAAACCCATTATTAGTTTAAGCATTAATTAATTTTATATAGGGAGGGACCTTAGATTTGCATACAAAAAGAGAGAGACTTAGGAAAGAGTGACATTCAGAAATAAAGTAGTAAGTATAAGCTCTCTGGTAGAATCAAGGCTTGTTCTACAAGCACACAGTGGCGCCTTGTTTTGGCTAAGTTAGCCAATTATCGGGACAAAAATGCTTATTTTAAACAAACGTTGCTTGTTCCACTGACAAATCCTTAGGGAATATAATTAATATGGATCTTGAAAAAATCACCATATAATTTTTTCTCCCCATGAATAGCCTCTTTTAGAAGCACATGCTTTTTATTCTTTAGTAACGTTTAGTATTATTCTGCCACGTGTTAATCTATTTCAAATATATTTACAGAAAAAAAACTGGAATGTGTGTGTGTGTATGTGTGCATATGCCAGATATTGTTTTGCAAACACATTCACTCTCTCATTTACTTTCTAACAAAATTAAAAGATGAGATATCCTCCACCCTGGAAACAGAGTTCAAAACCAGAACCAGATGTCAATCTAATGTGTTTTCATACTTAGCTATTAAAATTTCTAAGAGTCACCAGGGCACTCACCAAAATCTGAGCCTCCTGCAGGGGACAAAAAAAAAAAAAACACCTTGGCTTTAAAGCAGAGTCTTGCAAGCACCTGCAGCTGGAATAAAACCACAAACACCATTGGGCGTTGGTTTCAGGAGGCTGGTCGCAGTCTTAGTCAACCAAGCCGGAGAGCAGGACCTGGCAAAACCCCAAGGATAAGCCTGACGGAGCGCATGGGTTAGAGCTGTGAGAGTTCCAGGTCCTAGAGTTTAGGGAACCAACCACGTCAGCCCACCAGGGGAGAGCACCCACATGAAAACCCAGATGCCCGAACGCTCCTTACTGGCTGCAAATAATAAGGCAGGAAGTAAGGTATGAAGGGAATGAAAAGTTAAAGATCTTATTTCACATATTTCCAAATTTGAAAGTAGGAGCTATGTTTCTTGCAGAGGTCCAAAAAAGAAAAAAAAAAAAAAGAAAGAAAAAGACCCTGAATATGTGTTGGTACTTAAGCACATCTGCTAGTTTTCACACAGAACAGTGTGTAGAAGAGGAGAAAGAAACAAGGAAGTTACTCAATGGCCATGTGAGGGTTCTAACTCCTGCAAGTCTTTGGTTTTGGAGGTAGCACAAGAGTGACTGGCAAAATTGCTCATTCTGGAAAGACAGAAATGAGAAGGTGGATGTGGAATATTATGTTCTGACTAAGCAAACGCATTGCAGATTTTCTATCAGTTAGTACACATATGCAAAAGAGGTCAAGTTCAAATGCTAGCTGTGACCTTGTCATTTTAGTTCGCCAAGGTGATAGATAAAATCCTCATGTAGCAGGAAAAACTCAGCTAGGAATATTATTTAAATAATGTGTCTTCCACTAAATCCTCCCTTGGGACATTATTTAATTCCAGTTTGTCCCTGACACCAGGTAAGTGCTCCTCCTCTGTGCTGCTTGGGAACACAGCATATTAGTCTATCCTAGAGCTTGCCCAAATGTAACACACTTTACTGACTTCTCAACTCTCTAACTTGAATGTAAAGTGGGAACTGTGCTTTCTCAACTTTGAATCCAAAACTCCTAAATTAGTGTCTGGCATATAGGAGGAACCCAATAAATATTAGTGGATTATAGAAAATCCATGAAACTACTGGCCACCAAAGTTGAACAGTGGCCAAAATTTATCGATGATGAGAACATTAGCTCGAAATTATATGTCATTCAAAATTTTTGCTGATTGCACATGAATACAACAGTTGATTTCTGTTCTCTGTGAAAGCAATGGATATAAAATGTAAGCAGGATAATAATGTGTTTGGTTTGTGTGGATGTGGATATATATACCCTGGCTACATCAACAAACCAACCAGCGCATTTATTGGTGTTTGTATTTTGCTATTTGATGGTTTTGTTGTATCTTTATCAAATGCAATACTGACAAGTAGAATTATCAAAATATGTAGCCAAGAAGTACTTGTGTGATGACTTGTTATACTTTACTTCTCATAAGAAGTGATTATTGTTGGTGATAATTTTATATACTAATAATGTCACTTGAGAGAGAATAAGGACTCATATATATCCACGAAGATTAAATATATACATAGATAGCATTTACATTATTTTTAGACTTTACAAATATGCATAGAAATGCTAAATATTATGCAAAAATATTTTTTAAAATCCCATAGGTCTGATTCTAAGTCTGATCATAGTCTGATTCACAGTTTGCCAAGTCGACTCATGCCTATTTGGGAAACGCAAAGTTAAATAAAACCAGACTCTTTCACACTGTTGTATCCTGTTAAGTAGATGCAATACTGGCATATCTCCTAGTATATTAAAGTTTTAAAGGTCGGTTTGAATTGGATCAGAAAAGTTTTGTCAGTTAGTGAATTCGCCTTGGGGATTGATTAGGATATCACTGAGTTTTTTTTAAAATAATAATTATTATCATTATGATCAGTTCTTTAGCATCTAGGATAATAATGAGTGAATTCTATGTCTTTGGGGTCCTAAAAAAGATACTTTTGCACGGCTTGTTTAGAAGGGATGCTTATTAAGTGGAGATACAGAAAAAGCAATCTGTGTCCATTTAATTTTGTGCATCCCCCCTTATGGCTTGTTATTGAACTGCAAGACAGTCTCAGCAGGCAGTCCTGACCTTGAAGCAGCAAAGAGTGCTGATTGAGGCTATTATGAGCAAAAAAGATGGCATTATGCTGAGTAAATAAGAATCGAAAATAAAAGGAGTGGGTGAAAGCTTCAACATCCATATTCAGATCTGTTAATTTCCTTTGGGAAGTGCATGAGTCCTTCCCACTGATTTTTTCTGCAAAAAATAATTCAATCAAAGGCCTATCTACTGACGCTTGGGGACGTTTAGGTAAACATAAACACTGAGTCTAAAAATGTTAGTTTTAGTAGGAAATATAACCTTAGGGTACTACTTGAAATTAACAATTTATGCCAACAATTAATGTTTTTTTTTCCAGTGTCACAGATAGTAGAAATTGATTCATAGCTGATTGAAAAAAAAGTATAATTTGGAAACCCAAACCAATGCCATATGTTAGATAAACATTGTGTGGACTAGTTTCACCCCTAATGGAGAGAAAGCTGAAGCACTTAGCATGCAGGCAGTGACCACAGTCAACAGGCTCAAACGCACCGCAGTCTCATTCTTCCTGCCCACTCAGGATAAGTGCATGTTTCAAGAACAGCTTTTTCTACTTTAGCTTTTGAACTTCCCCTTTGTGGACCCAGAAAACAGCTCACTGGAGTGGGAGTCATTTGGCTCCAAATACAAGGATCTCCTCTCCAATGCGTCCCCTGATAATATTTTGTATGTTATCAGTTTGTTCATTCAGCGGATACTTAGCTCAAAGTGCTGTTGTAGACACTGTAAAAAACAGAATATTATATTCTGGAAGAGGAGATAAAACATGCACCTAAACTACCATAGAATATGGGAGATAGTGGACGGCTTTAGTAAGATTCAGGTGGTGTTCAGTCGGGAGGGTGCACAGGAAGTGGAGCTCCTGGCGGGACAAAGGGAATGTTTCAGGGAAGTGGGCAGCTCCTTTGGGTCGGCCCTCCTTTAGGTCGGCCCTTGATGGGGACGAGGATTTAAACTGCAGAAATGGCAGGATTAAAGATACTCAGTTTTGCGTCTTCCCTTTTACATGCACAATGTCTTTCCCTCTCTCTCTTTTCTGTTGTTTATCTTGTTCTAATCTCTCAAAATGCACTGAAAGGGAAGAGTCAGGTAAACACATGAAAACAAGAATTCTTAAGGTCTTAATCTCCCCCGAGGTGTAAACGGTTGCCTCATGCAGGCCCTGAGTAATAAAAGAAAGTTATTATGGGACACATCTCTCAGAAGGTATAGCAACACTCATTTGGTAATGTAATTCTGTCTTTTAAAGTTATAGTTTATTACCTTTGTGGTATTTTTTCATATGTGCTTTCTCTCGGAATTTTATTTCACAAGTTGTTCCTTCAGTAAATCTCTTATCGCTTTACCTTAATTTACTATTACTGCCTCATCAAATGAGGTAAAAAACATACTGTTATATTCATATTATATGTCTTTGCCTTTTATATTTTTATTTTTTTACCTCCTCCTCATATTTATTTGAGCATCTTTAAGAGTACAAACGTTTTGATTACATGATTTACTTTTGTGTAGTTTGAGTCAAAGCTATGAGTGTGCCCATCACCAAGGTAGTGTGCATTGTACCTGTTAGGTGTAAATTTACCTATCCCTTCCTCCTCTCTCCCACCTATTTGGTTTCCGCTGAGTTTTACTACCATATGTGCACAGGGGTTTTGATTGATTGATTCCAATTTAATAGTGAGTACATGTTTTGTTTGTTTATCCATTCTTGTGATACTTCCGCTTAGAAGAATGATCTTTAGTTCCATCCAGGTTGTTACAAAAGGGAACTGACTATAATGTCGAACAATTTAGTTGTTATTCAGATTTTCTCAGTGTGTATTCAAGGTTACTAGCCAGGGATCTATTAGCTTCATATAGTTACCATTCTACTTTGCAGATAGCAATTAATTGGAATGTAGAAGAGTGACAACAACAAAGATATTTAATGCAGGAATACTTGGCTGATTTTCACATCAAAAATAAGGTGCATTAATGGTATATATGTTGGTCACCTGCACCTGTGTCTTTTCTTTGGTCCATATTCTTAAGCTTTTTTATATCTACTTATGGGTCAAACTCATAACTCTGGTAAAACTTGTTAACATTTTATTAATAAGAATTTTCTGCACTATACATCTCTTCACAAGTTATTTGCTTGGTAGCACTTATTAACATTTGCTCACTGATTCATTCAACAAGTTCTAGCACTTGAATTGTTAAGTCTCATATGCTAAGAGATAGAGTCAGAAATATAAGAAAATTATGGCCTTTGTGAGGTGCTTATAATCTGTATGCAGTAGAGAGACATTAACAGTATAACAGGATGAAAATGCAGCTTCCTGTTATACAATACTAGACTGTATAACTATAGGCTATTTTAATTGACTCCTCACCGTGTTCTAAGCACTATTTAGTATCTTACTGAATTAAGTTCTCACAATAATCATATAATTGTTAGTACTATCCCAATGTTATAAGAAAGGAAGCTGAGGCTTGCAGAAGTTAAATAATTTGTCCAATGCACTGTAATAAATTAGTGATATGGCTCAGGTTTAAAATCAAAATTGTGGGACCACTAAGTCCATATCCTTAACCATCATCCCCTCCCTCACACAGAACTATTTTTTTTTTTCTTTTTAAAGGCAAGGTATCATAGCTCACTGCAACCTCAAACTCCTGGGCTCAAGCAATCTTCCTGCCTCATCTGGGGTTGCAGGCATGCACCACCACGCCCAGCTTTTTTTTTTTTTTTTAATTTTTGTAAACATGGGGTCTTGGTATATTGCCCAGGCTGATCTTGAACAGCACTGTTACCATATCAAAGGAAATGTGTATTGGTGGCCCCAGGGAAATGAATTCATTCTTGACCAAAGGAGGAATTCAATAATAATGTATTCTTCTGTCACTTCACCTTTTATAAGCTGTATAGTTTTCCACATATATTTTCTAACTTGACCTTCATTATTAGGATGAGAAACATTGCTATTATTATTTTTATATTACAGATGCTGTATTGAGGATCCGCAAAGCTGAGTAGCCTGCCCCATTTTTCACAGGGAGTTAGTAACGAGGCTGGGGTTTGAACTCGAGTCTTTTAGTTCACACTGTAGTAATTTCTGCTACCTGTATTGCCTTTTGGGGACTCACTGCCTGACAGATGAAGGGGCTACCGGCTGGTGGCATGACGGTGGCTAGGGAAACACTCAGGCCATAATCAGGGACACACAGAGAGGCCACGACACAGCGTCACAGGTGTAGGGAGTTGCAAACCAGCCCTAAAGACTCCGTGGCTGTCAGGCAACACTGGGTTCTAGTGGAGGGTATCGTGGAGGAGGTTGGTTCTTCCCAAGCCTGGGGGGTAGGGTGTCCCCTAGGTAACAAGGCTCAGCTGAGCTCCAGAGCTTTGCACCCAGCAGCAGCTGTGAAGCCAAGACTAGTCTTCTGTGCATGCAGGATAGGAAGGACTTCTAAGTTCCACAGTCCTATTTTACACCTGCATATACCAAAGACTTCTGCTCTCCAGGTCTCTGTACTAGACTTGTGTTGATGAGAAGCCCAGGAGGTTGGCTTTTGACTCAGAGACGCTAGCGCTGAGTATAGAATGCAGAGGCACGCTTTCTAGCGTGCAAAGATCAAGTCAACTAAGAAGATTTTTAATGACATTTAATTACAAAAGTTAAGTTCTATAGTTTATGCTTTTCTATGGAATGTTTAAAAATTGAGAGGCCAATAAACTTTGTAAACAATACTTCAGCACCAAATATGGTATTGCTCTTTGACTTCATGAGAAGTGTGAATTCTGAAATCTGATGCCATGCAGTTTCATGTTCTAACAAGTGCAAGAAACTAAAGTTCTTATTAATTAGAATATTAAGTAGAACATAATTATTTTATTTCCTCTCTTAGGGCTGAAACTTGTTCATGTTAGTGGCCCATCCTTTTGGAAGAAGAAACAGAACCCTGAACTGGATGGAATCCCAATTCTTAGTTTATTTAGAGTTAGTTTATTCTTAATTTATTTAGAGTTTTTCAGTGCTTTTGGAGTGTCTTGCTAAATGTCAGTGGAAATTTTTTAGCAGGGCCAGAAGTGATTAGTAAAATGTGTAAAATGTTGAGCTAAGTGTGATGTGAGACTTGGGCATAATTATAAATTATATTTATTTGCTTGTATACTTTCATGGCACATACTATTTTGTTTCTTGGCTCTTCCATTGGCAATAAACAGAGATGAATGGATGAACAACTAAGCAGCTAGGGGACTGAAGTCAGGTGTTTTCATTAAAAGGAGGTTTGTATATTGAGAGTGAGTCATGGCAGAGTTTCCTTCTCCGAACCTGATGAGGGGAAAGGAGGGCAGTTTTCCTGCTTTTATGCCTTTCAAAGAATCAGAGAGATGGAGGTGGGAAACTGAGGCAGAGCAGTGCAATGGAAGGTCGGAAATCTGAAGCAGCCAGGCAAGAAACCAGCTCAAGAGGTTCTAACAACATGAAGAGGGCACGCATAGGTTGAAGTAATTGCTAGGAAAAAAACATGATTTGTCAAAAATGTTCTTTCATAAAGTAAAAGTTTATGATTTACCGAAGCTCAAAGCTTTAGTTTCGGGCAGTAGAAAAAGCACTGAAAGTGGAGATGGAGCAAAAAAGAGAGAAGTGACCCATTCAAATAGAAACGCAGGGCTTCCCAGCACCTGTCAGTGAAGACTATTCTAGGAAGCAGATGGGCTTCTCCATCATTGGAGCCAGGGTGGCCATAGAAGGAAGCATGAGAAGTCTCCTCGGAGAAAAAAGTTCTCTTATTAGTGCTTCTCCTTTCCACCCCGTCTGCAGTAGATTTACGGCGCGAGCAGTTTTGCCATAGCAAGCTTCAGTCCGCCCAGCGCAGACTGATTGAGTACACTCTCGGCACGCACCCCGCCCAGCTGCCAGCAGGTGAAAGTGGCACAGGATGATTTGCCCCATCGAGGTGAAGTGATGAGACACAGCGACCTCATTAGTCTGAAGTACCTACATCACGAGGCTTTCTTCCTTCCCTTTGCCTTAGTGTGAGCTATGCTTAATTATCAAAGAACCTATACCAGGTTGCAATCTTCTATTTACTGTACTACTTTCAATACTTGATTGCATAGTCTTTTAATTTCATTTCCCGGAACAATTATGTTGGCACAGTGACTAGCATATCCTTACACTTCGACGCTGCCTGTACAGTGAAAATCTAAAAGGAACCCCTGAAGAGATCTTAAAGGACTGAAGAAAGTGGGGAAACATTGCATGAGAGCAAACGTTTAGAAGGTGCACAAAGCTTCATTTTTCCCTTGCTTTAAAACTACCCTTCCTTCATTTTCATTTATTCAAATTGTCATTACCAGAGAAGCCACTATACCCTGTCACTCCACTCATCCTGCCTTCCCTGTAGTTGGCTCCTGAGCTCAGATAGAAGAGAGAGGAGAGAGCTGCTGCCTTCATAGTCAACACCTCATGGAACATCTTCGAGATTGTTTCTGTCTCTGTCTTTTCAGTTTAGATATAACATATTTGGATCTATTGGAAAAGAGATAGCTTATTGATGCCCTCATCAAATAACAGTTCTTTATATCCCAGAGCCATGTCTCCTGAACGATCATTTCCAAACTCTCCATAAACTCTACTTCATTTCTTATGGAAAATGCAGAGAGAGAGAGAGAGAGAGAGAGAGAGAGAGAGAGAGAGAGAGAGAGAGAGAGAGAGAGACCGCCATAGAAGGATAGTCTTAGTAGAAAACAGAAGCCATCCTCACTACAGAGGGTTTTCTTTCAACACTCACCAAGGCAGGGTTATTATATAGTTGAGCTCTAGGCAGCAGCAGCTGTGTTCAGAGGTGGTCCTCAGCACTGGGTTCGTTTCAGCTGTAGACGGCACCTTTTGTCACGCAGGTGAAACTAACATAGAGATGTCTAGATAAGTATTTCCACATATGAATCAAGGTCCCTGTGAAGATAGACATGGTGATATTTAGAGGCCGGGGCTGTGAGACTTCTTTGCTCCAAGACAGAAACGTAGAAGCGGAGAGATGAGCAAACAGCTGTAAAATTTCAAAGCATCATTAAGTAATGACTGCCTTTTAAGAGTAAGAACAAAAGCAGAGTATACAGCTTGTACTGCATACTAATCAAAATTTATTCATAAAGTTCAGGTTCAAACTTCACTGTGTCTAAATATTTTCATTATTTATTACAATTAGCATATGCATGATTCATGTTACCTGTCTGCCTCATTCAAGAGCACTAGTCCTGTGGAATAGCACTTAGGGAAAATTTGGACAAATCTCTCCCACCAGCTTGTGATAACAATCCCAGCTGAGCCAAGTAGTGTCAGTCACCAAGATTCAGCACTGTTCCACATATAAATGCTCCTAAGATATGGAAATGGTGAAGTGCTAAAGTGTATTAATTAACATCTTAGAGGCAGAAGGTAAGGGAAATTAGTCTTCATGTTATAATTTGAAAAATGAGTCATGGTAGTTAATTAACCTATCTAATACCTCAAGGTAAATGAATGCCTGAATCAATTCACAATTAACAATTTAAATAACCCCACACTTAAAGTAGCCTTATAATACCTATATTTAAAATTGGATAGCTGCAACTCTGATAGTTGATCTTTTGTTGCATTGCTTGTATATGTCCAAGATTCTAAACTGTAAACTCATTTGAAGGCAAGAACCCTCTCTATGTATTTTTCACATCCTACTTGGAATCCGGTAGGATACTTTACACCTAGAAGGCACTTAATGAAGACTCAGCAAATAATTTAGACTTCCCTCCTTTATACTCATAATTTGTTATGAAAATTTCCAAAAAGAAAAAGATGCAGCATTTAAATCAACCAGCACTTAGTGACTACTGCAGTGTGCATTGGCTTATGTTTGCATATCTGTGTCCTCCATGAGATATGAGGCTGTTGACAACTACTCATTTTTGCAGCCACAAAGCTTAGAATAGTGTCTGCCACTTGGGAGGTATCTGATAAATGTTGACCTAAAATAAACTGACCAAAAGCAAAGGAAATTCATTTTGGCAAATGAAAGAAAATAGTGCTTTAACTGTTATATGTAAACTCTTCTATGTTTATTAATATTTCATCATGTTAGCAAATCAAGTTACTTATGTATAAAATACAGATCATAAAATTTGTGTTAGGATAACTCCAAGATCTCTATCTCCTGGCTTAACCACTCTCAAATTTATAACTTGATGTGTGTGCCTAAATGTTTCACAGGTATCTCAAATTCAATGTACATAAGGCTGAATTCACTACCCCTCCCTTCACTTCCAAAATAACTGTTGTTTTTTTTTTTAATTTTAGCTAATGGTGAGCTTCTGTGCTCAGTCTCCTACATTACCAATCTCAGAATCTTCCTAGACTATTAGCTCTCTGCATTAACCCTCCTCAGGATCAACCTGTGTTCACTCTCATGAAACCTAACCCCCAAATATATTTCAATTATAGCCTCTCCTTCCTATCCCCCAGGCACTGCTGGAATTCAATCCTTTGTCTTCTCTCACACTAAGTCCCTGTCAATTGTCCTTGACTTGAATTTCTATCTTCTTGTGTGTATCCTGGAGGCTGCTTCTAGAGTTATCTGCTTAAAAATAAATGACCCCAAGATTCCTAATATCTACAGGGCAATGTCCAAATGTCTTTTTCATGTAAGAAATGTCATCATTTGTTCCACCAATACTATGTTTTCCTCTTTCACACCATCAGCTACTTCCTGTGCCATTCTCTACCCCTGGGCCATGATGCTCTAACTTCTGCTAGAACTCAGAGGATTTTGTTCTTCCTTTCTGAGTTTGCTTGTTCTCAGAATGCCAATCCTTATCTTCTTCACCTGTTGATCCTTTGTATGTAGCTCAAACTTCACTTCTTAAATAAAGATTGCCACGAACCCACAGGGATTTACCTGCTCGATTCTCAGCATTTTTTCACAGTATTGTTAGGACTTACACCTACATTGCTTGTATCTCTTTTCACTTGTCTCTTCCCACAGATAATGGATTCTTACCACCAACCCAAATTCTCATCTGTCTTTCTAACCCCAACGTGTCAGCTGTGGAGCACATGGTGCTCAGTAGACACTAGACTTCCTACCTTCTAACCATGTTTTTTTCTTCTAATACATTCAAATACGTATGATCCTTTACAATTATAGGTTTGAACGTGACCTAGGAACACATCCCTGTTTTTATCTGTAGGAAGTATAGGTTTATAAAATTAGACATTATTTTTATCCGTTTGGCATAAACAAGAAACAAAAGGAATTGATTTAAACAGCTCGAGGAGCCAAATTTTCAAATCGTGTGGTTGATGGCGGCACCTACTGGTCAAGTGTGAAGTTGCATCCCGGATCTATTGTTTTTCTAAAAATTCGGGGCAGATGACTTCACTCTGCTGGACGCTGAGGAGGCAAAGAGCAGCAGTGGCCACCGTGCCATGCAGAGGGGACCTATGTCAAAGAACGCTCTTAAGGGTCATTTCAATGCTGAGCACCGGTGCAAGCAGCACTTACTGTTTGCATGCGCGCCCTTCACGGGGGCACGAGCCAGCCCGCAGAGCCACCGTCCAAGTTTTCCTTTCAGAAAGCTGGTCTGTCCTTCCCTGGGGGTCATATCCTAAGACAACCAGCAGAACTCGGTGTACACCAGGAGTGTCTTTACGTGGGAAAACACACCTTCCGGCCTCTAGCTATTGATTAAACACTTGCTGTGCAAGCGAGACGCCACCTAGGAGCGTCCACTCTTCCCCAAAGGTAAATAATAAGCACATCGAGTCCTGGTTTTGGATAATCTTGTGCTGCACTTGGAATGGAACAATCAGTGCATCATAATGATTTATCTGCTGTACAGCTGCACGGAGTGGGCGTGCGGTCCACTCCCACGATGAGGAACACATGGAAACTCGCATGCAGATTTAAACCCAGTGGGAATTCGCATGTAGCACACACTTTCCACATACAGTGGCCCGGGTTAAACGGCGAACTGGCACCTCCTGATTACCCTGGATGGAGCCGGAGCGCACTCTTCCACGGGAAGCAACCCGAGAATGGGAAAACAAGCACCAGGTGCGCTCGGCATCGAATCGGTGCTAACTGAGCAACACCGAGGTGCTCACGTGGAAGTAATAATAGTCACGGGGTGCCGGGCACGTGGGGTGCGGAGAGCGCTGCGTGGGGGATGGGCAGGCTTGCAGCTCCGGCTTGGGCTGTGAAAGGCAATTCATGGGACCAACATGTTTGCACCCCCCTAATATTCTGAAATTTAAAAACAGAGATGCTCTGTGTAACCTGTCGAAGTGATGAGGACCGTTGCTCGGTCATTTTTAATCAGATACAGCGACCGAGACAGGCCGGGGATTTCCTCGTGGAAATCAGGCTAGAACTTTCTGGAACAAGGAAACCAAACGTGGAAGGCGGGAGCGCGGGCGGTTCCGAGCTCTCTGGTAGCCCCGCCCGCTGCCCCGCGGACACACGTCGTTGACGGCCGAGGCCGAGCTCACTCGCCCTGGGGACAGTGGCCCGGGGCAGGGGGCCCCTGTGACAGCTGCGTGGTCTGGCCAGTGGGCAACCTCGCTCTGCTTTAATTCCTTGTCAATTAAACGGAGACGGCTGCTGCATCTACCTGAGAGGTGGGGAGTCGAGTCACGAGGAACAAACGAGAAGATGTATGTAAAGCAGCTCGGCAGCCGTGTCTGGCCGGTGAGGGCGCGCGCGGGCTGGCGGCCGCTTCCGCAACAGCTCCGCGCTTTACCTCAGGCGGCTCCCGCAGCCCGGAGAAGCCCCTCACCTCTCCGCCCAGACGACTCTCCTCTTCCCTCGCGGCCCCGCCGTCTCCTCTTCTCCCTCGAGGCGCCCCTGACGCCCTTGGCGGGTGCCGGCCATCACCTGTAGCCGAGAGCGCTTTCAATAAACCACCCGTGGGGGCCGCAGCCGGGCCCACCCATTACGCGCTGAGCGCCCTTCCCGCCCAGCCGCACCACATGGTCCCTCCCGCGCATGCGCGCGTGGCGGGCTGCCGAGGGGCGGTCGCCTTTACAAGAAAAGGCGCCAAACGAGCCGCGTCTGTGAGAGGGACGCCGAGGGGTGCCGGAGAGATTCGTGAGGGAACGTTTGAAGGTGCTTCGAGGAGGCTCCTCGGGAAAGTGAGTACATGGCCCGTGGGAACTCGGGGTGCCCTCCCTGTGGCCCGAGGTCGTGCCCGCCGGCCTGTGTCGCCTGCCTCGGCGTCGTCTCCGCGTCGCGTCGCGTGAGGGCCCGGGCGGGGGCGTGGGGGGCAGGGAAGGAGGGCGCCGTCCTGTGGGGGCGCCTAGTCTCGCCCCAAGCTCTGTACCCCGAGGCCAGGCACGGGCGTCTGTTTCCCAGTGTCTTGTGAATATTTTTTTTTTTTTTTTACTTTTTTATTATTTTTTTACTTCAGCACATTCCGGGGGTTCAAATGTTCACGTGACGTATGTTGCCCTTGCCCCGCCAGAGTCGGACCTTCAAGCGAGTCCGTCCCCGGACGGTGCGCGCCGCACCCCTCAGGTATGAACATGTTATCCCCGCGTCTCCCTTGAGTGACACCGGTGACTGTCGCTGCTGTGTGTGCCCTGGGTATTTCATTGACACGTGAAAAAAAAACTGACGTAATTTGGTAACTTATGACGGAGAAAAGCCTTGTGTCAGCGCGTGGCTGCAGAGCGAGGCAAACCGCGGACAAAACCCCAAACTGCACGACATTCCGGCAAAGTTGCCTAAACCCTGCGGGACCCCGCTCCTCCCACACGCAAATAAGTGCGGCGCCATGTACAGAGCTTTGCAAAAGGGGCCGCATGAGACACTACGGGCAAAATGCTTGGCACGTAGTAGGCACTTCATGCTGATGTTTGCCGGTATTCAGTGATAGCTGTTTTGCCGTTTGTTATTTGTTAATAATAAGGATGCTAATGATCAGATGTTGCAACAACAACCAGCGACGCTCTGGAGAGACGGAACGGACCAAAACGACGCCCCGCGGAGCTCTCGTTTTGCGGTCGTACCTGTGATAACGTGCTCTTATGATTTTCACTTGCTTTTTGTCAGGTGTGGAAAATGGAAAGACGTCTGCAAACAGTCGTATTTTTGAGGCCCTGCATTCCTTGTCCATTGAATAGCTGATGATTTAATGAAGTTGGGACAGTTTCCCTGTATTCCAAGGCTTGGGTGAAGCGGAAAGCACGGCCCTCCCTCCCGCCCGTGCCTGGCTGCGGTTGAGGCAAAGGGCAGATGGTGCCGCCGCTCCCCGTCTGCCCGGTGCAGCCCTCCAGTGAAGGCCTCTAAATGCCTCGCTGATTAGCTGCTCTTTTTCTTCAGGCAGCAGATAATTTCTGGGTAACGTAAGAAGAAAGTTCACTGAAAGTTCATTAGACTCTCTTCGAGAGGCATCTTCTTGATGTTTAATTTTTTTCCAGAATTTTTCCACGCATCGAGTATCTCTTCCTCCCCTTCCCGTTCTTATCCCATCCTGACCTCAGAGTGGGCAGCATTTGACTCTCTGCCATGACCAGTGTTTTTATTGCTTAGAATCCAAGGGTTCCGATTAAGTCAGGATAGAATAGCACACGGTTGTGATACAAAGTTGCCTTCAGCATTAAGTGCACTTTTCCCTTATCAGTACGTGGCTATCACTATCAAACCGTCGTTTGTTCTGGTATCTGTGTAGCCTTGTATTAGTCTGTCTGGCAACTATCTAATTTGTAATGATCTAATTATGTCACTTCTTTGCACAGGAGACTGTAATCTTGTACTCCATTGTTAGAGGCAGTTGCTTCTTGATCCCTGTATGTTACCATCCAGCACAAAGTCAGGCCCTAAATATTTAATAATTGTTTGAAAGAATAAATGTTCGCCTAAAAATATGAATTCAGTTCTTCTAAATTATTTTACAGGTGTTTACAGAGAGAGAGAGAGAGAGAGAGAGAGAGAGAGAGAGAGAGAGAGGAGAGAGAGAGAGAGAGAGAGAGGGAGAGAGAGAGAGAGAGAGAGAGTGAGTTTGCTTTCTAAATCAGAAACCCTCTACACACGGCTATGGGGGCATTGCTTCTCAGGCCTGGTTAAGGGTAAACTCCTTTGTACCACATTGACCTGCCCTCTTGTCCCTAAGGTAAAATCATCCCTCTCTGTTTCTGGTTCTTTAAGACCATGAACTGGAGTGTGTAACAGCTATATAAATGAGAATTTCTGTTTGAGTTGGGACTTTCTCTGCAGTAAAATTTAAGCCTTAGTCATATTTGTAACTGTACGTCATCAGCTTTTAGCACAGAGCATTGTCCACTGTAAATACACAATACATGTGTGTTGGTTTGATGAAGAAATAGATTAATATTCTAGTTTGGTGGGATAGAGCTTATGAGTGAATGTTGTAAAATGAACTCTTTAACTGAAAAAGAAATATTAAAATGGTCATTGATGTTTTACAAAATTCTGGCCTAACCAAGTGGAGAAGTCTTTGTTAAGTATTTGAAAGGTGAAGTTATACTGGATCTGGGGTCACAACAGGTAAGATCAATCAAACCAAAAGGACTGGAATAGGTATATTAACCATTAGTCACCCCTTTGTTAAATCCAAACCTTATTGAAGAAAGGTAACCTATTAAGTTATCATTAATTATCAATATCATAATATATTAACTCTAATAATTAGTGCATTTTTGACAAATCATTAAGCATCAGGGTAGTATAACCTAATTACTAGCTCTGGCTTTGATCTGGTTGACCTTTTAAAACACTTTAAGTACAGAGTTGTAGATATGCAAGAAATACTTATTATTCTGATGCAGGGACTCCATGGGTATTTTTGAGCTGTGATCTCTAAGTCTTCACAACAACACTATTAGGCAAACCTTTCATTTCATTTTAAGGGTGAATAAACTGAGGCACAGAGTGTGGGTAACTTACCCCAAAGGATGTAAGTGGTAGCATTAAGTCACACCAGCCTGACTTTTGCATACCTGGTCTCTTACCAAACTGTACTGCCAGACCTATGCCAGTGAACCCAGGTGATGGTCTCGGCTTGAAAGAAAGGGGTTCTAAGTGAGAGGCTTTGATGAAAGGCAGGACAGTCTAGAATTTGTGGTATACCTCAGGGAGGCACAGGGTGGCTCAGTAAAAGGCCAACAAGTGTTGGGAATTGCACTCCAAGACTCAAAACTGAACAGAGGGCCCCACTTTTCCATCCTGATCTGGCTGAGAGGAGATTAGGTGTCAAGTTACCTGCTTGGGATGATCCTTTCATCAAGTACCTGCAGGAAAATCATGGTGTTCTTCCACATTAAAGTTAACAATTTGACTTATTTTATTTTCCCGTGCCTATAAGAAAAGCCAATGAATTTGTTGACAGAATTTCCATTGAAGTTAAAAACAAAAAGTGTATAAAGTATATTTTTTCACGTATCATTTTTTCACTGACATTGGCTTAGCGTGTAAAATATTAAGTAATAGTAGCACTGCTTTTAAAACACCTAAGTGAGCTCTGTATTCATTAGTGGAAATCAATGACCTTATGGGATAACTTGCAGTCTTGGAAAATCAACTGTGTATAATTTTGTCAAAAAAGCTCAAGAATATTTTATATAAAATAAAAAATCTCATGATGCTTTTGATTATAACTAGCCTATACATTTCATATGTATTTTACAATACAAAGTTCATTATGTGATTATTAAAATTCTATATTTTGATCATACTTTTGAAACTCACAGATAAGCATTATTCTGTTTCAAGCAATTGTTTGAGAAATGGAGAAACACATAAAATACTAAAGGGCAAGTCAATTAAAAATTTGAGTAGGTTGTACCTGTAGATGACAGTGAAATTTTTCAGGAGGTCTAAGCAGAATTTTAGTTTGTCAATCTTGAATAAAAACCTTTGGGGAAGCACATTTGAATAATACACATTCTCTATGGATCTGTACATATTTAAACTTCCACAATGGCATTTTTTCAGTAAGTCGTGGTAAAAATAAGCTGCCAACTCCTAAAGACTTAGCTATCCCAACACTTTGTGACATAAACCACTAAAATGGAATGCAAGACTGCATCTTCATTGATAAAAGTAAGTCTTGGTATGTTTGGGGGAAAAAATGTTCCTAAGAATCTTGATTTCAGAATATTTTGAAAAATATTCAGCTCATCGTAAGTGCACTTTGTTTTTACTTGGCTGAAGAGGCTTCTGCAAGGAGGAGAGAGATGCTGTAGTGCTGTTCTAGTTATCTGGACAGCTCTGAAGTTGGGGGAGGTATCATGAGCAGAAATTGCTCTTTGTGTGTCTCGGTCTGCTCTTCTAGCCTTCGAGTTAAGACAAAATAAAAATCATTCTGATCTTTCTGTCTGAAATGTGAGTGATGAAGTAAACATTAGTCCTTAAGTTGATTTGGGTTATAAAAATAAATGCAGAAAGTAGTAAATGCAGATAAATTCTAAGGTTATTCCAGCTGATTCTGACAATGGCATTCCCAGAAAATGAATTTACAATTTTCCCTTAGCCTACTAGGAATGAGTAGATACAAAATGTAGTTAATGGGAGATACAGCAGAAATTTTAATTTTTTTACTCGCTGTCATTCAGGCACATAGAGAGCACAAACTAAAATCATGGGTCAGTACCAAGCAAGCACTGGGTACACTTTCAGATTTGGGGGCAAGTTATTTGCACTCTCTAAGTCTTGTTTTTCTTATCTGTAAACTGACACTAATAACCTGTAGGTCACAGAGTGATTGTAAGATTTGGCAACATGGATAAGGCATGCAGTTCCACGTAGCAGAATAAGCGCCACATTTAACACGGGATAGTTTCTCAAGTTTGGTTATGGGGCGTGGTGGTTATCGAAGGCAGAGATGAGGAAAGATGCCCAGAGTCATCAAGAAAGAAAACTATACGAGAGGAAGTAAGGAGAAGGCCCCCGAAGCAATTCCTTCCAAGTTTTCTCCCTTCACCACTAAAGTTCTAAACTAAAAATGTCACTGCTTCTGTGACTACCTTATTTCATTTAGCATAATGCCCTCTAGGCTCATCCATGTTTATACATATGATAGAATTTCCTTTTTTTAAAAAAGCTGAATAGTATTTTATATTATATATCCATTCATCTGTCAATGGATATTTAATGTTAGGTTGCTCCCATGTCTTGGCTATTGTGAATGATGCTGCAGTGAACACTAAGGTACTTCAAGATCCTGATTTCAGGTCTCTTGGATGTATATACTGAGATTTCTGAATCGTGTGATAACGCTTTTTAGAATGTTTTGAGGAACGTCCATACTATTTTCCATAATGGCTGCACTATTTTATATTCCCATCCACAGTGTAGATGGGTTCCAATTTCTCCACACTTGTCACATTTTTACTAATAGCCATCCTAAGATGTGTGACATGAGATCTCATTGTGCTTCTGATTTGAATTTTCCTAATGCTTGGTGATGGTGATCACATTTTCATATCCACGTTGGTTATTTGTATGTCATCTTTGGAGAAATGCCCATTCACGTTCTTTACCCATTTTTTTATTGTCTTTGGTTTTTTGTGTGTGTGTGTGTGTGTGTGTGTGTGTGTGTGTATGTGTGTGTGTTTTACAATTGAGTTGTTAGGAGTTACTTGTATATCTTGGATATTAACCCCATATCAGATATATGATTTTCAAATATTTTCACCCATTCTGTTGATTCCCTTTCCTCTCTGTTTCCTTTGCTGTGTGGAAGCTTTTTCATTTGATGGAGTACTACTTGTCTTTTTTGTTTTGTTGCTTATGTTTTTTTATCCTATTTGTATGAGGTATCTAAAATAGTCAAACAGTATAGAATTCTGGTTGCCCGGGTATGGGGGAAGGAAAAATGGGGAGATGTTGGCGAAGGGGTTATAAAGTTTCAGGTATGTAAGTGATAGAGACCTGCCATAAGCACTGTGCCTGGAGTGGACAATAACAAATTATACACTGAAGAATTTGTTACAAGAGTAGATCTCAAGTGAAGGGTTCTTGCCACAAAAAAGAAGGGTTGTGCGGGAGGAAACTTTTGGAGGTGATTGATATGTTTATCACTTTGGTTGTGGCCCTGGTGTCCTAGGTGTATGCACATGTTCACATGCATCCAATTATATATGGTAAACGTGGAGTATTTTGTGTCTTACACCTCTCTAAAAATGTTAAAGCCACTGCTCCTTTTCCACCTTTTGCAGATAGAAAACTGAGTCCAAAAAACACACACAGCAATTTGTATTTTTCTTTAGTGTATGTACGTAAAATTAGAATAAACTGCCAAGAAGTTTGTCTTCAAAAAGTATAACAAAACGAAGCATCATAAACATGGCATTGTGTTCAACTTCTTTTGCTCTTAAAAGAAATTCTTCAATTACTTCAACTGTCATTTCCTGTAAGTGTCTGGTCTTTGCATTAGCATTTATGTAGCAGTAAGAGCCCATTACCCTGTGGCAACAGTGTATTACAGTGACATTATTCCACTTGGAAATTCTGATTGTTTCTTAAATACAGGATACATACCTGGTCATTTCTAGTAAGGGCATTAAAATATTATTACCCTTGTTAGCTTTTGTCTTTGACAAGTTTCAGAAGTATTATTCCAAGTAATGCCAGGATGTATGCAGTTATTTCCCTGGATAAAATATGTAAGCAGAAATTGCCACTTTTGGTATGAGATCCTTTTTATTTGGTGCATACCCACAAACACAGAGATCTCAACAAGTAATTCCCGTGGAATTAAGAAGGCTACTTTGTTTGGGAGCATTTCCATGGTAATTATTAATAGAAGCCTCTTTTATTCCCAGAATATCTCAATTGGGAGCACTGTATTTAAAAATCATTTTATACCTTTAAACAAGCAACACTTTTCCTCTTTATGTAATTTTTCAACCTAGAACCACAGTAGCTTAGAAGTCTTAAGGACTTAATCACCCTCCATGTTAAATCAAAACTTAGCATATCATTAAGCCTTTCATCCCCTATCTACCTCAAACTGAATAACAATGTGCTATGTCAAATCGGTATGTTCCCAAGAAAAAGTTATTTTATCCATGAACTTGACATCTCTAGCCCTCTTCCTCAGCTCCTCTAGATACCATTAAATGTTATAAGTAGAGAATTTATTGATCTCCTTGGTCCAAAAATACATATCTCCAGGTATCAGTTGCATTTCCCTATTTTCTTACATATGCTTGTGAGAGTATGCATATGCTTTTATATGTGTGTGCATGTGCACGTGTGTGTGTCTTGATTTGAGCTAAATTCTCTGCTTGGAATGCACTTTTCTGATTCTTCCCTTGGAAAGATTCCAGTTATCTTTCAAAGTTCTTTTTATTCTATCAACCATCATTTATGTTATCTTCTGCTAGCCTCTTTCCCACCCCCACAACTCCATGAAATACGCACACACACCACCACCACCACCATACTAGCTGAATTTTTCACCTCAATTCATTTTTATAGTATCCATATTCAATTGTATTCTCATCATACAGAATTTATTTTGGCATCATCATTTTCTAAAGGCTAACAGTTGGTGTTTGATGTATAGGTGGAGGTCAGTATGTATTTTTTGAATGGACCAATGTTTGTTGCCTCTGTGTTTACTGGGATCATACACTGTTGAGGGTTGCAGCTCCCCTAGGAGGTCTAAGACTTGAGTGAGCTTTTACAATGGATCAGATACATTGTTAAAGACTCTATATGTGTCATTCTGTTTAATCCTTAGTTGCCCTAAACACCTTGTTTTACCAATGAGGAAGCAAACTAAGGTTCAGAGTATTTAGGTGATTTGTCCAAGGTGATGTAGTCATTAAGTAAACACAGTGTCAGGCCTGAATCATTGTCCCATACTTTTCCTCCCACATTTGGGAAGCTCCATGAGGTGATGATCCCATAAAGCAACCAATTTTGAAATATATAAAATATGTTTTTAAATATGTCAAAAGTCATTTAGTGAAAAGTAAACTGTTTTTGAAAAAAATATAACATTTAATGGATGTGATTTGAAGAAGACAGGGTGAAAAAATAGAGATTTGTTATGTGGCAGGAAAGTAAGAAAACTTGATAAATATTTTTTAATCAAATTCACACAGATGTGTAAATGTAATTATTTTTTTTAAAAAAACTCAATGTAACTCATCAAAGAAACTAAAATTTTGAGAAAGGAATTAAGACATACCTTTAATTAATTCTGGGAGTTTCAACATTTGAAAATGCAGGGAATGTAGAGAATTAAAAAATTGAGACATTTGGATTAAACCTGATAAGAACCTAGGGTTAAACTGGATCCATCATGAACCAGAAATCGTTATGATTACTACATAACGTATTTAGTGGTTTCAATCAGACACCAGCATAGCATGCTCTATCAAGACATCACTTAAAATAAATTTAATGGACAGAGCAGCAAGAATGCATTTCACAGACACAGTGATGGAATAAGAACTTAGTATGGTAAAATAAAATTAATTACTGGATTTCCCAATGGTTTCTAGATGGGATCATCAGAGACAAAGTTGGAATAAATTATGAAAACAAAATATTAGTCACAGAAGATGCACAGTGCGTTTCTAAAATTAACATAATATATAATAGAAGAGACAATGTAATGAAGGAGAAAATTATGGAAGGGAGAAAATACCTGCGGTTTCATCAAACTGAGTAATATATTATGGAAAGTTTTGATTGCCACATCTGGAGGTTAAAACCATATTTATACAAGTGGTAAATTGTCCTTAAGAAAGCTTACATGTGGGAGATAACATTGTATATGGTTGATTATATTTTAAATGAAAACTGGGGGGAAAGTCTTCCAGATATCTTTAATTTTTCACTGTTTGTGCATTGCCAAAAATAAATTTGATCATAATGTTCCTTTTTTTTTAAATTTCAAAATCATAAGGGGGTACAAATATTTCAGGTTACATGGATTACTTTTGTAATGCTTGAGCCCCGGCTATAGGTGTGCCTATCACCCAAATAGTGTTCACTGTACCCATTAGATAGGTTTTTGCCCCTGTCCTCCTGCCTCCTTCCCCTCCCTGGTTGATTTCCACTGAGTTTTACTTCCCTCTGTGCATGTGTGTGTTCATTGGTTAGTTCCAATTTAATAGTATATGTGGTGGTTGTTTTTCCATTCTTGAAATACTTCACTTAGGAGAATGGTCTCCAGTTCCATTCAGATTGTTGCAAATGGTGTTATTTTTTATGGCTGGGTAGTACTTCATGGCACACACATACCACATTTTGTTAATCCACTCATGAATTATGGGCACTTGGGTTGATTCTACATCTTCGCAGTTGTGAATTGTGCTGAAATAAACATTCAAGTACAGGTGGGTGTCCTTTTTGATGAAAAGTCTTCTTTGGGTAGATACCCAGTAGTGGGACTGCTGGATCAAATAAGGGTAGGTCTACTTCTAGCGCTTTGAGGAATCTCCTTAAAGAACTGTTTTCCATAGGGGTTGTACTCACCACATAAGCAAAAGCAAAAATGAAGACCATATGTTCATCTCAATAGATGCAGAAAAAGCATTCAACAAAATCCAGCACCCTTTTATGATAAAAATCCTCAACACACTAGGCGTAGAAGGACTATATCTCAGAATTGTAAAAGCCATATATGAAAAATGCACAGCCAACATCATACTGAATGGGAAAAAGTTGAAAGCATTCCCCTTGAGAACTTGAATAAGACAAGGATGCCAACTGTACCACATCTGTCCAACATAGTGCTGAAAGTCCTAGCCAGAGCAATCAGACAAGGGGAATCAGGCAAGGGAAAGAAAGTATATCCAAATCAGGAAAGAGGAGGTCCCACTGTTGCTCTTCAATGGTGATATGATCTTGTATTTAGAAAACCCCAAAGATACCACCAAGAGTCTCCTGGAGTTGATAAATAAATTCAGCAAAGTCTCAGAATACAAAATCAATGATCCTAATTTTTCTAATGCCTTTCTTTTCTACAAATAGTTTGGCAAAACACAAGCAGGTTAATTTCCTGGTTAGCCCTCTGGCCCATGTAAATGAAAAACATCTCCAACCAGTTAAGTCCACTTAAATTTACTATTACCAGTTTTCGAACCCTGATAGTTTATATTTTTGGAAATATATTTTATCTGAGGAAGTTGGGGATGAATACAGCATTGGACACCTTTTCTTCACTAATCACAGCCATAGATTTTGATGGCATACAGAGGCTAGACTTCGATGGCATCTGGCTTGTGATACAGCAAGAACCATAGTCTGATCCTCTAGTGAGCAGCTGGCATGATGAAAATAGTCACAAAGCACCAAAAATCACACACAACTTTACTTTCCTGGAGCACATTGGCATATAAGTAAATTTGGAGGATTACAACATTTAATATAAAGAAAGAGAAGATGAAAGTATCTGCAAGTTTTAGTAATTTGAACTCTACCAGAAAAGAAATGAAGGAGAATGGAAAGAGATGGAGAGATCATTTTAATAGTCACCATACTGATGACATCACAAGTCATTAGAACATGCTGTACTTTTTATTTTACCTAGGATTTTTTTGGAAGCTTTATTCCAGCTGATATTTTAAAATACCTGAAGTAGACAGCAAATATGATTATCTACATCTTACAGCTGATGACGTCCGCACTCCTGGGGCTTTAGTAGTAGCATGTGGAGACAGCAGAACAGGCTCAGATTTTATGATTCTGAATTTGTTGCTCTTTATTTAGCTACACACACCCCATTGCTAGAGAGTTGTGGCATTGATATAGTGTGGTAGGGGAGATAACATCACTTATAATACAAGAGCATCCCATTTGCGTGGGATTCAGTCGTAACTGATACAGCCCTTTCTTAAAAGAATTAACCACTTCCTCTTTCAAAATACAAATTCCTATTTGATTAAGTAAACTTACCTACTTAGTTGAATAGCAAGGGCTGTAGGCATAGCCCTGATTAGTAGGGAATTCCAATGATGCCTTGAGTTATGTCTGTGTATAGCTAAAAGAAATTCCATAGTGCATGTAGAATGCATAAAACATGAGAAAACGTATTATCTGTAATATATTATTGCATAGTGTGAGATTTTTAAATTTCTGTGGAAACACTAAAGTATCTAGATTTGCTTTTTGGGCAGATATGCATCTCTGTGAGGCTACTTTATTTTTGAGATAAAATTTATCTAATTAATGGCTTCTTAAACTGATTGGATTATATTGGCACATGTTCCCGAGCTGTTCGTATTTGTCTCAATTCAGCAATAGTTCTAAATGGAAACTGCATAATCCTTTATATTTATAAAATGTTTTTGCATCTATGACATGACTTGAATGTCACAGTGACTTGGTTACAGAGAAGAGAGGAACTGTGACTCACAGAAGGTTTGGTGTCTTGCCTGATGTAACCCAGATCTTATGTGTCAATTCTGTATCTTTTTATACTTAAGAAAGAATTTCACTACACCCTGCTTCTTCTAGTGTAGCAGAACCTAGGACATGTGGTCTAAGGTCCCAGTGATTATTTGTAGATTAAGTATTTTGTTATGTTTTTCAGCATTAGGAAAATAAAGTTCGAGGAAAGATGGCAAAGTGAAGGTATACACACCTGGGAGTTAAGGAAAAAAAATCTCAGATCGCCTACATACAAAAATAGTAACAATTACCCTTTCGTTTGTGCTTACTATATAACAGGTACTTATTTGTCCTCATTTTAAAGAATAGAAAACTGAGTCTTTTGTCATATTAAAAAAAAAAAAGTGAAACCAAGAACAAATGTCTTCACGTCTGAACACAAAGCGAGGTACTCTTTAAACTATGAGCTATACAGCCTTCCTAAGGAAATGACACAGCCAGCTGAATGATGGAAAGCACAGTCTTGAATTCTGAATTTTCAGTTCAATTTAGTGATTTCATAGAGCTCTATCATATTAATTTATTTCCATGCCTTTCTTGGCTTAGTTTTCATTTTTTCTAGATCATTTTCTTCTGTCATTCTGAAAGGATGTTAATCACTTTCTTATGGCTCTTTGAGCTTGTGGTTACCATCAACAGGAAAACCGTCACAAAAATAGCTGTAATTTATTCTTGCTCACATTTATATTTTAATTGCCAAATTAAAATTTTTACCAAAAAATTTAAGTGTATATTATTTGTTATTATCTTTTTATAAGGTTCTGGATACTCAGGCTCATATGGGACACTCTAAGTGTGCCCAGCCCTGGGTCCGTGATGGTCTGCACTCTCCTTTTCGTGCGGCCTGGTTGCCGCTGCTACCCAACAATGCGTATCATCTGTCCAGGCCAAGGGAGGGTGCTGCCTGAATGCAGTCTGACGAGCACCTCCACATGCACAGAGGTGGTGGGGAGTGCTTGTCTCGGCTCAGGTTCCCCTCAGGTGTTTTCCTTGGCCAGAGGCACAGGTGGGTGAATATGGTATTATAAAGAAGAGAAGCTTTCATGATTGGTAAACCAATATGTTGGTGAGTAAAATAATTTTATAGGTGTAGCAATTATAAGAAAACTAATTGATTGATTAACAAATATTGCCAAGCTTACATATGTTAACATATATAGTTCTCCTAACCCAGAGTAAGCCTAAGGGCAAAATTGCTCTGCACTCAAAGGTCGCACTCTGTCCTTGTTGGCTTTTCCGCTGGGACCTATGGAACTTCCACTTGCAGATGCTTCACCCTTTAGCATTTTACCCCGCTTTGTGGCAGAGCAGCTAAGTTTCTCTACATGAGCATTATCAATCCAATGATTTTATCTGAAAGAACTATACAGGAACATTTCCACAAAATGCACTTGTCATTTAGTATAAAAAGACCGATGCAGACAGGGGAGAGGACAGATGATATTTGTTAATTGAATACTTGGTATTCCAATCTTGTGAGAAGAACATTTGAAGACATTTACCAGGATATGTAAATGCTTCTTATTCTATAGACATTGAAAGTTGAAATTTTAACACAAAGGAAAATAGTCACAATTAATTAAGATAACATATACCACACATACATTTATGAATATGTTTGACATAAATTTGACAATATTTCTAGAAATTAGTTGAGAAATTTAATCACCCTATAAATCTTGCAAAAAATAAATTTGAAAGGCCTTTTTTAATATCACATAAATGGACACACATAGTCTATTTGAGCATGAGTTATAGTGTCTGATGTAGTTGTTATAGGAAGCATTTTTAATGGCGGTGGTTAGTTTTTTTTTAAGTGTAAAATGCCAAATAAATATTAGTATCATGATAGTGTTTATTTTGTCAAAAGTATCTTCATTCTGAACTGAAGGACAACAATGCAGTGGGAGGAAATATGATCCATATGCCGTTGTTTCTTTTAAATATATAAAATAAAAATAGCTAGTACCATAAAAGTGTTGGTTGTTGCTATTACATGCTATTACATCTAGGTATTTTATATCTACTAAGCCATTTATTTGTCACCAGCCATGGAAAGTAGAGAATAACATTTTTTTACATTTTGTAAATGAGGAAACACAGTCACATAAATTACAGGCCTTGGAATCAGAAACCCAGTTCCAGATCTTGTTCTCACTACTTAACAAACAGAACTTTCTTTAGTAAACAACATAACTCCTTTGATTCTTGATACTGCAAAGTAGGGAAAAATGAGACTGCATAATTCTGTGATGAGGCTGAAATGAAATGAAAATATTTCTTGTTGCAGATTACCAAGCAATGTATAGTTATTATAATTAGACTATGAGTTTGCAATTGTAGTTTCTCTCCTGTATAAGGATTCTTTTTCTATCTAAACATTTATTCTTATATTCATGCCTTTGCCCTTTCTCTAAAGATGTTACTTTTATTGCCATTTCCCCCCTAAACATATGTCAAGTGGCCTCATATGTGTTTTATTCAGGGAAATATATATGTATGCACACATAAATATATCAATTATGCATATATCTATATTATTCTCCTCATATGTGCATTTTACATATGTTATAATGTTAAAACTTTGCTGCTGAGACTGAATCTAAGTTTGGATTCACCAGGCTCTCTGGTAGTGAGAATGGTAATCAAAAACCAATGTTATGTGGTGCACTTTATTTAAAAAATGAATTGTTAAAAGGGAATTTTGCATAATGTTTATTGAAGGGACATTAAATGATGCAGTAGGCAATGTTCAAAACTATGGTTTTGTAATTTAGCTGTTGTAAATTTCATAAAGTTTAATAGACTATTTTCTAGGATAAATTGGGGATCTTCTTTGAGAAAATGATTAGCGAATTAGAACAATATTTGTATTGCCATACATGTTAAAACATTTGTTCAAGAGAGCTCATGGTGATATTATATATTAACACATAAATCTCATTAGTCACATAAATTACACAGTTTTCGTGAATGGGCTTCAAGAGTTTCTGTTCTGCATTATATATGTTCAGTTCAGTATAGCCTCCTGAATTGATTACAACACACTGCCATTCATGTGTAAAAAATGCTGGTCACTGGATGCTTGCTTGACATTGTTATGAATGATACATCATACCTGAATGTGAAATTTAGCTTTTTAACTCTAATATAATGCCAGGGTACACAGGCTAAAATACAATGTTCGAGGAGATGATGTTTATGGCTAACTGTCCTAATTTTCTTTGCCAAAGCTCTATCAAATCATTAACTATTTTCAATTTTCACCATATTATCCCATAGTCATAAGCTTCTGGCATTACCATGTTACTCCTGAGGATTTATTTCTAATCATATCGAGAGTGCATATTCAGTGTGATAGCTGAATTATATTAATTTGACTACAAACAAAATTACACAATTTAAAGTATTGATTGTAATAGCATGCTCTTTCCATAAATCTGCCCTGCAATTCCATTGATTTTTAAGTATGTGATTAAATGGTTTGATTTGATTCAGAAATTGTATTTTGATTATACGAGAAAACTCAGAGTAGGAAATTATAATTTTAAGTTGAAAAGTAAACTGAGTCCACTCTGATAAAGCAATGAAGTCTGGCATATTGCCTATGACTGGAGTAAGAACTGGATACCCTGGGCTGCCTTCTGGGCCTCCCCAGTAGGGTGAATGCATTTTTTTACTCCTACCTCTATGAAAACACATGCTCCATTGTGCCAGTAGACATAAAGTGGGTTCCCAAGCAAGCTTCATTTTTTAAAAAAATTTTGTTACAGAATTTTTACTTGCATGTGAAAACTGAACATAAAGAAAATTTCAAAAATTTAATACATAACTTAATTGGGTAGCCCTGGCACATATCAGTGGGAAAATCTTCATATTTTATCACTAACCACAACTCTAGTTTAAAATCAAATTCTTTATATGGGTACAGTGATATTTATATATGACTTAATATGTATGTATTTGTGTAGATGTTATATGTTTATGCTTATATACAAACATGCATACATAAATATACATACACATGATAAAACTATACATACAAAGTATCACTCTTTATATGTGTTCATAAATCCTAATACATATTTTCTCTCTGGGAGCTCAGAGACCTCTTTTCTTACCTGTGTTTTCTGCAGTTTTCCTTTCCTCTTGATTAGTGGCATCTACATGCAGCACACTTGCTGGCAATAGATGGGATCGGTTGTTCTGCTAGAGACCCCAGAAGGCAGGCATCAATTCTGACTCTGGTATCCCTCCCATCTTCTCTTTCATCCCCACCCTCAGCCCTGGCTGAGTCCTGCCACACCCTCATCCGCTGGTTTTGCATCCGGAGAGATCCTCTCGGATGTGGCCTTTGAACCCCAGGCCTTGAAAGGTGGCTAGTATTTGGATATGGAAAAATTAGAAGGGCATTCAGTCCTCCCTAGCTTCATGTTTTGGTCCTTTTTTCCTTTGGAAAAATAAAAATTACTGATCTTTACAAAATGTGTCCTTATAATCTCCTTAAAAAAATTTCAATCTGTTCAATATTTATTTCCCTGTGCTTAGCATAACCATGGTGAGAGATGACATGAAATGATTCTGTGTATTGCACGAAAGGATGACCTGATGTAAATCACACAGAGGCTGCCGAGTTCATCTGGATGCATCAACCAGGTCTCTTGCTCTTTCCTCACACATGGTGTTACTGCAGCATGAGTGCAACTGTCCATGCCATTCTGTAATATCCCTCGATGTATCTTCTGTTTCCAAAATCCTCAACAAAGGTAATGAACCCAAGGCCCCATCTTTCCTTCTTTAATATTCCACTCTACAGTGGCCCCACAAGGTCATGTGTCCCCAGGCTGGCTTAGTCCAGGATGTGACATCCTGCCCTGAGCCTACCTCAGAAGGCTGGGAGGGGGTCAGGACACAATTGCACATTGGCTGTTGTATAGCAAACTCAAATGGATTGTTCATTCACTTGTTCAAAGGATGAAACCACAAGGCTTTGCTCTAACACATTCATCCCTATTGATCTGCAGACATTCATTATGACACCCCCTTCTCTCTGTGATACTGATCTAGATGCCATTGATTGACTCATACCTATCATTTCAAAGTTTACATCACCCAGAGTGGGATAGTACATAATTTTCTGAAGTCAAGTCATAATTTAGAAGACATTTTAAGCTACTATATAACGAATAAAAAAAATGTAAGATGATTCACCTATGAAATGTGAGGATCCATCAATTCTGTAGTAAACAGATATAATTTCAAATCATTAGTTTATTAAACAAAACAGAGTTGTATGACTAAATACTTTTATCAATAAATATTAACTACCATTATCCAACTAATCAGTAAGTCCCCAACACTATAATTTTAGTGTATCTTAGTAAGCTAAAGTTAATAAAGACATCTTTTGTTATTTTAGAACATTCCTTGTCAATGATCTCTATGCTAGGACAAAATACTGAAAGTGTATGTGAAAGGATGCACCTGCAGGATTCACCTGTGTATACCAAATCTCCTGGTAGTATATAGCGCATGGCAGGCAATTTATTAATATTGGTTAAAATAATATTCACCTAACTAAACCTTTGATAAAATCATTATTTTGAAGATGGAATAAATCTAATTTTCCTGCAGTTTCCAGGGAATTCATTTTATATTCTAAGAAACAGAATGAAGCCACCATGTATGTGATTAAAAGTTTTGTTTGAAATTATTTTCCAAAAGTTATTGCCATTGAAATTGTACATCACTTTATCACTGAAATATGGTGAAGCTCAGTAATGGTGTTAATTATACAGTTGTTATTGATTAATTATTAATATTCAATCCCTATTTATGCAATCAAGAATACATAATTATAAACATTTAAGAAACTTGGGTTAAATTGACCTGCTTGTAAGTATTTTTAAGCTTCTGCTATATTGAGATAATATAAATTCAGAGGGCACAAAACCTGAGAATAGTGCTATGTATTTGAGAATTATTTTGTTGTATCTAAATGAAATTCAGTGACAACTCTAGACATTTTCAAGCAACAGCATAATTACTCAAAAATGCATTTTCTAAAAGTCTGTATGTCAGGGGTTTATCCTGTTTTCATCTTGAATTGCTGAGGATCCTTGAATCTCTCTTGCAATGTGCAAATTGAAGTTGTTATTGGTCAGGAGACTCTTTTAGAGACAAGGCAATGACATTCACCAGAGATAGGAACTTTGAATAAGTTTTTCTAGGGTTTCTGGGAAGAGCTAACACATTCACTGGTGTTTACTTATTATGATTGGGATAAAAAGAAAATCAGACAGCTTCTGATATTTATTTTTAGACACATTCCAGTTGTATTTAGGAAGATTATAGAAAACAAGGCATACATGTAGGCTGAGTTCCATAAAATTAAATTTTAGTTTTAAGATAGAGTGAATGGCAATTCTTCTGAATTGTTTTTATATTCTTAGGATATTTTATTTCTCTTCACAGCACAGGCTCTGGGTGGGAATGATTTGTTTATTTTTTAACAGAACGATCATTACTATATCGTGAACTAAAATAAAATTTTAAGGCTCACCCCCCTGCCCCCCGACTGGCTGACTGAATGGACCCCCTTATGGCCAAAGGAATATCCTAAAACTAAATTGCCTGCCAGGAAGAGGGAGGTCAGACATGCCTCATCATGCCCCCCTGTCTTCTTGGGGACATCTTTTGTAACCCATTAACAGGCCTAAGAGTATGCAAGACAAACCTACAGGTACTCAATTTACACAACAAATCTATGTCCTGTGGTTTATCTCTGATAAACAGCTCCTTATGTTAAAACATTCCAAGCCTTTAGACAAAGCTTCAAGTCTTTAGTCAATTACTAGCCAAAGAATCTTTAAACCCACCTATAACCTGTAAGACCCCCCCCTTCAAGATGGCCCATCTTTTTGGGCCAAACCAATGTATGCCTCCCACATATTGATTTATGACTTATCTGTAACCCCTGTTTCCCTGAAATGTATAAAACCAAACTGTAACCCCACCAAAGCGAATCCACTTGCTCAAGGCTTCTTGGGTGTGACTCTGGGTCACGATCCTCAAATTTGGCTCAGAGTAAATCTCTTTGAAATTACTTGATAGAGTTTGGGTTTTTTTATTCCTGTTAACATTAGCATTGCATGTTTGATTTTTCTAAGCATATTTACTTTTTGACTATGTTCCTAAAGCCAAAACATGCAGTATTTCTTTTAGTATATGAATTAATCAATGAAGATTTCATCAGTGATTTAGAGAGAGCTTAAGATATTTTTAGAAATAGTTTTTCTCAACTATGTAAATCTTGCATAAATATTAATATCTGCATTTGCTAGAGAGATCTCAAAAATGGGTTTATATATTGTCATCTTTTGGGGAATCCAATGTTGGTATGAGTTTTGACAAATCAGACAAGGCTTTCTTTTCTTTATATTTTTATTTTTTATTTATTTATTTATTTATTTATTTATTTATTTATTTATTTATTTATTTATTTGTGGAATGGTGTAGCCTTACAATTTTGTCAAGAAATGCATGGTAATGATACTATTAATGTATACTGATGTGAGCAATATTACCTGGTTTTCAATGGTGTAATAGTTATGACATATCAATGACAATAACTTCCTTAAAAAAAGTGACATATTAAAAATGATTTACTTTACAATAGCATCTGCAAAAATGCCCAAGAACACAAACTTAAGGTCTTTCTTTTCCAGTTACTTTCAGAAGAAAGGCAATTTCCTTAAATAGTATTTTTCTTTTTATGTATTCATTTTATATCTTTTGTCTTTAACTCAGAGTAAATGAGTAATCATTTTCTAATGACCTATGGAAACATTCCACATAGATTTGAGTTAGCGTAAAAGAGAACGGAGGCATCTGTCCTTGATCAGAAGCAGAAGGTGTCCAAAACAGGGAGTAGAACATTCTCAAACTTAGAGCTGTTCATCTGTGAAGCACAGACTTCGACTGTGGCTGTGTCTCACTTAGACACGTAGGACAGGCAGTTGAAGGGACAGCCGCATTTATCTCATTAGCTCACATGGAGCAGCCAGCAAGCTTCATAGAGAGAAATAATTGGTTGTGTTTTCATTGCCGAGACCTCCTGTCCAGCCAGGTAGGAGTTTTCAGTGATGTCAAAGTCAATGCTGTATAAATAAGTGACAGGACATATAAAACCTTTTTATTTCTTGGATGCCTGCTGTAGTAAGAAGCTTTTACTTTCTCTCTTTGTTCATTAATAAAAGTCAGTGTGTATTTGCATAACTTATTTTAATGTCCCATTAGAAAATTCTATCCAGAGAAAGTCAATTCATTAGCAAACATTTCTCTAATTTGGTACTGATTTCACTGTCGTAGAGAAAAAAAATCACTTTTTTTCTTGTTTCTAGGCAAAGCATGATAGTTTTAAACATACTCTTAAACTGCATACTGGAAAGAGACTAAAAGAGAGGAAGCAAAAGAATGAATCAGTACAAATTGTTTCTCTTGATTGTGTGTCCCTCAATTATATAAACATGATTTTGTTGGTCTCTTATATTCTTGAATAATGATTACTGTCCCTGACCCAACATAATTCATTTCAGTTATTAGAAAACATAGTTTTAGAATATTGGACTCAAACATTCAAAAGATATGGAGAGAGAACCTTTAAATCATGAAGCACTATCACTTTAATACATGACTCTTAGCCTGGGGGATGTGAAAAATGGTCCTGAGATTTTAAATCAGTTTATATTTTAATGTTTTCTCCCATTAGGCAATCTTTGAGTGGTCACATTGAAGGGAGTAAGTTTTAGAATCAAAGTGTTCTAAATAGTAAAAACCAATTGGCAAAGACGGTTTTCTTGGTTGCAGACTGTGTCATGTTTAATTTCCAGGTGAGATGATCACCATTGCATCTGCTATGATAAGTGTCTGGGAACATACTGAGTCGTTGTATTACTAAAAGCCTTTTTATATACCACAAAGGATCTAAGAGGGGGTGCTTTGTTCTCTATGGTTATTATTGGAGAATGCAGGAACAAGCTTTAGGTAAATTACATGAGCTTAATTTTTCAGATCCTTTATCCGTCTTTTGTTTTGAAATCCCTAGGATGTAGCAAAAGGACTCACAATCTAGACAGTGCTCTACACGTGTTTGCCTCAGGAAGGGGTGATGGAAGGAGACACTTGCCTTTCCACAGTGTAAATAGGTAGCACCATTTCTACAACTAGCACCTGTGGTGAACGCTGCCTGATCATCATTCTTAGCACAGCAGCCCAAAGCCACTGCTGACTGACAGGTGCTAGACTTAAGATGACCTGCATACCACTCTTTTCCACACCATCTGAATTGTGGAGGTGGAGTCCTCTGTTGCTCATTACGCAGGAAACTTTTAAATGCAAGTGAACATGCTTATAAATACATTGAGCCCACATTAGTATTATCTACAGAATTCAACCAGTTGTACTATCCATGGAGAGTAATGAGATGGAGAATGGATTTGCATTCCAGTGCTGAATTCCTACTAATAGTGGGATTTATTAAATTTAGAATGGCATTAGATCTTTAAGAATATACTCTTAATGTTAATAATGACATAGTTTATTATTGTTATAGCTGGTCCCTGTTGACCCATTTTATGTCAGATATAGAGCTAATATTTTAAACATATAATTTGGTTCTTAAGTTATTAATAACAATGTGACAGGTAGTATTTTTATTCTATTTAACAGATGAGAAAATGGAGATATATACACACATATATGTGCATGTATGTGTTAATACTTATGCTAGGATTATTAATGTTGCCATCTACGATTACTACAAGAATGCTGAATAACCATTCCAAAACTCAGTGCCACATAATAATAAGCATTTATTTGTCTCATGCATGTGTGGTTTCTCTGGGTTTGGTTGATTCAAGCTGGACTGGGCTGTTTGGCTATAGCGCAAGCTCTCAGCTCTGGAATGCACCATGAGTCTTTCATTTTTGTGGGAGTATTAGGCTACCTGGAACACATTTTCCTCAAGGTGATGAGGGAGGCTCAAGAGAGCCCTTTACACCTAGGTTTGGAACTGGCACACTGTCACCTGTACCCTTGGAAATTAGCCAAGGCTCATTATATAGCTATCCCAAGATCAATGTGGCTGGTGAATATTGGGGAATGTGGTTGGCTTTTTGTGGGAGGAGCTGTAAAGCTACATGGTGAACAGTGGAGACACAGGAAGGAATGAAAAATTGGGAACAATAATGCCTTCTACCATAATCACGGACTTAAACTACTTGAGTACTCTTCTGTATTTTCCATTAACTTTCTATGAAAATATATTCTGTGATTAAAAAGAAGTAAAACATGTATTTTCATATGTTAAGATGAGTCTATTTTAAGATGAAGTAGGGGAGATGACATTTGAAGTTGCTCTTTGTGATATATTTCTTTTTCTTTTTTTTTCTTTTAAGCATAGTAAATTTATTGAATCAAAATTTTATGTGACACGGAGGTCTTCAAAAGACCCAGGGAAAACTGTTTATATGCTGACGTTTGGTGGAGAATGGGCAATGTGGAGGAATGTGATTGGACAGAGGCCACGTATGACCTCATGGTGCTAGGCCAGGGGAGGTGGGGGGGGGCAGCAAGGCCTGTCTGTTGAGATTCGCCTTCAGCTCTCTGTGTAGCATTCCTTCCTCCTGCCATAGGGCAGGGTTCCTGGGTAACAAGGTCTTTATGACCTTGTCAGAGAATTCCTTATGGGAAGTTTGTACACGGAAAGGCAGGGAAGATTACAGTGATATTTCTAGGTGCTCTAGCTTGCTTTGGGGGGCAGGTATTCCAGTTTCTATAACCCACCTTGGGGAAGAGGGATTCTAGTTTCTGTGACTCACTTCAGAGGAGAAGGAGGGGTGAGAGACAGGAGGGTAAGAGAAGGTCAGAGAGAAACTTTGCTTTCGAGGCCTCCAATCTCCTTTAGTTCAAAGTACTCTGGGTGCCAAATCTCCATACTTTGGGGAACCATTTTATGAGCCCCAAGAATTATTGGAATGTCAGAGAATGGGGAGGCTATGTGAGTTAAAAGAGTAAAGATGTTACCTAGAATTGAAAAATAAAGGAATATGTGCAATGTGGAACTACTTGCTCATTCAATACTTGTGAAAGGTAAGGTGCTTTCCAGGCAGTGACTTACTTTTCATGGTGCCTTCATCTTTCATTGGTTCCTTCAAATTCAAAGCACAAGAATTCAAGATAACCGCATAACTAGATTTCTGTGATTAAATGGGTGGTTTTCTGATGAACTTCTCTGTTGCATGAATGGGCTTAACAAACTGTATTCCACATCCACTGTGCAGGAAACGTGACCAGGGCCAAAAGGCATCTGTTCTTTCCATGGCTTCAGAATAATTTTAATTACTGCATCTGGATGAGAATAGAAAGTTCCTTTTTTTAAAAAAAAAAAAATTATCTCCACATTTTCCCTCTTTTTAAATATGACAGTAGTATAATGTAGGGAAAAGAGCTGGGGAGGAAAGAAGTAAATTCAATTTAAACAAAATGCATTGCCGGTCTAAACATGGGGGCAGGGAGGTGTTAATGGTACTAACATCTACCAGGGACTTTTTACATCATAGGCGCTTGCTTTACCCACAGGCTGAGGTTACAGGTGACTCCAAGACAGCAAAACAGAAAACTGATAGAATGAGGGTGGAACTATGCCACCTCCCCAGGATTTAGCATGACTTTCGTTAGGTTACAGCCCCTACCTTGATTCTAAGCTGGTGTGTTTGAACCTATACCAGGGGAGTTGGTGGTGGTTTACTGTGTGGCTGTCTGGCTGCCTCATCTGAAATTGAGTAATCATTTTCTAGAGATAGCTACAAAGTTAGGTAACCGAATGTTTTTGTTGCATTTGTTGCAAAATTAGATGTTATGGGTCTATAGGTGATGCTAAAAGTAAGTTTCTGTCATTTTACGTGTTTCATCAGGACTGCTTAGGTAATTAATATTTTGTTGAATAGTGTGAGAAAGAAAAGATAGTCTAAAAAAGGCTCAGATTTACCTGAGGTCCACTAGCCATCTCATCTTAGTTCCCATTGACGGTTAAACGCATAATAATTTATATGACAACATTTGTGCTACATTTGAAGAGGAGCTTGTATTCTTGAGTTGACCATGTCGCAGAACTATCTTTCATCATGAAGGTATTATCCTTGAATCATCTTGTATTCATCAATGGAATATGACAGGGTCTGAAATGTGAAGACATGGTAATATGATTCCTTATTAGGTCAGTTCTGTTATCTACATGCAAATTATTTTATTTTGAAATAATTTATGTATTTAAAGAGGCCTCACAAGCATTAAGTAATGGAACATATGCGGCACTTCCTCCATCTTGGCTCAGTTCTTAAGCTCCGCTTCAAATCCAGTGCAAGTGAGAGAGAAAGGTTAAGTGATACGATCAGGCAGTGTGGCACAGTGACAGTCCCGAGTGCCAGAATAGCGCTGGCAGACTTCTCAACTCAGACGTCGCAACCCACTAGTCATCCTGGCTGTGCTAAGCAAGCACTTAGTCACGTGAAGAACAAGAAATGATTTATCATAGTAGAGCGCAGTAAGAATAAGATCACGAATTGGCAAAGTGCTTCATAACTTTCAAAGAGCATTTAACGGTTATGTAAAAGAAAGCATATTGTGTATGTTAATAAGCACATACCAAATCTATATGAGAGAGCGTGTGCAACACACACATGTTCTTGAAATATAATTTTAGGGCTACCTGTATCTTAGATATTATGTCACTGAACAAATGTGTAAACTAATGTCCAGAAAGAAAATTAACATCACAGAAGAATCAGGTCTATATCTAATTTGATATGTCAATATTGTATTACAGCTGGATAGTTGGGTTCTTCAAACAATCTCAAATTTGAGCTACTCTATTATAAAGCTTGTTTTCTTCTTTACCCTACTGTCTTCCGGATGCAGAGTTAATCCGTGTGTGTTTACCAGGAAGTAGATATTTATTCCAAGTTCCTCTCTTAATTGTTAATGTGCTCTTTTTAAGTGGTTTATTTTTTAGAGAAGCACACCTAGAAACAGATTGCTTACAGGGCAAATTCAGCAATGAGCTGTTTCTATATTTGTCAAAAGGTACCCTGTTCAAGTGATGGGTATACTAAAAGCCTATACTTCATTATGCAATTTGTTCATGTAACAATATACCACTTGGACCTTTTAAATTTACTTAAATTAAAAATGAAAACAGTGGGAATCAGGTATCATATCGCTATGTTAACTTTCCTACGAACAAATTATAGTGTGTAAACAGAAAAATAAGAAAAGTGTCCATGTATTTCACAAGGCAGTCATATTGATACAATGTAAGCATAAGTTTTGATTTTGCATTTTGATCAGTGAAAATTTTCTGTAATATTGTGTCTCTTTACCTTTCCTCCATTTTTTCCTTCCCTCCTTCCCTCCTTTCCTCCCTTCCTTCCTTCCTACCTCAAAGGCCTAAATTTCTATCATTTTCTCTTCCTTCTTTCCTCCTTCCTTCCCTAATTATCTCTCTCATCTCCATTCTTTTTTCTGATGATAATATAAATTAAATCAGGAATTCCTTCCTACATTAAAAAAAATCACATTTACACTGAAAACTGCGCATGATTGGCAATTTATTCAGTATTTGCATAGAAAGATTCGTGATATATCTTTTTAAAATGCTTACATGAAAGTCAATTGATTATTATATTTTTAATTTCTGAATATCCCATAGTATGAGTTTTTTCAATTAATCATTTTTGTTCTGTTGCTTTTCTAGCTCTGATGATTAGAGACCCACATTTTTAGAGCCTTAGAAGATGTATTTTAATTTATCTAGTTAAATACAGTCTGAATTTTATGGAAATCAATTCATCATTTACTTCCATTCAGAATACAGGGGCATCTAGTTTTCATATGTAAAGGAAATAGTTTCTCATCATTGTAGATAATAATTTTAATGGTTGAGCAAATAGCCAAGTAACCATGAAACACAACCCACCCCCTATTATTATTCTGTTGGCATTTAGATGTGGTCTTCTAGTATGTGAGGACAATTGCATCTCTGGCACAAGATGTAGTACCTTTGTCTTATGAAACGTTCAGCGAGAATTTGTGTTGTGTGAATGTCCATCATATTTATAGAGGCTAAGTGTGGGTTGACTACTTTCTTAAACAGTTAACACAATGCTTTCATTTAATTCTTACAACAACAAACCTGCAACACAGATACGATTATACAGTATCGAGGATATTCTATGAGATTTCTATGGGATGATGAGCTCAAATGTAGTAGAACCCTAAAAAAGACAAGCACTAAAAAATCCCAATAGCATTCTATGAAAAAAAAGTTATTTTATTATTTCAAAAGGCTACTAGAATAGGTATCAGCGGAAAAACTCAGAAAATAACTTCCTTTCACCGATGAATTTTCATTTGTTTTTATTTTGAATTAAATTTGATGTGGGTTAGAAAACATAGATCTTTTCAGTAATTAAAACCTGTAAAAGAACCAATTGAATCATAAATTCTCAATGTTATAAATAAAACAACTGAGATTCAGTGAGTGAAATTTGTTTCTGGGGAAGTTCTGGTCTAGTGAGTGTCAGGATCAAATTCCAACCTATGGATGTCTGGCTCCTAAAGCTACTCTCCATCATGCAAACCTCTTCCCAAAAGAGAGACAAGAGTAATAGATAAATGAAGATTTAATAACTTATGTGGATTAAGTCACAAGTTGTCAATAGTAAATGAAACCTAGATTATATTTCAAGGGCTATTTTCATGAATTTTTCATCACATACCAAGGGAATAAGCTCTATAGATGCTTTTCTTTGGAAAAATTTCTGAGTAAACCATGAATCATAACTTTAGATTCAGAAGTTTTAAATTTATCCTTACTTTGGAAAGTAGCCCAGATCGCCTTAATGTATATTATCAATTAGCTAATATTAGTGAATAGTTCATTTTTGGGGCAGAAAATTATTTCACACAATCTTTTGAATGACTAAGACAATGCCTTTTCTGTAACATATGACTTTTTATGTGCGCACATGATATCAAGATCCCTTCTTATTGAATTGGAGCTGGCATAGGAAAAAAACAAAATGACATCTGGTGACTTTAGAGCCTGCTCTAATAACATAAGGATTCTGAAAATAGAATCCATTGCATAAGCCAGGGCTAAGATCACTTGATTGTGCCTCTCTCCAGTGGTTAATGTCACACAGTTTGAAGACACATGGATCTTATATTATTTTTGCATCTGTAAGGACGTACTATGTTTTTCAAGAGCTAAGTGTCATTCAAGACTCCTCTTCCCTATGAAATCACAGATTTTTATATATTGGAAAAACAGGGTAAGTATAGCAATAAGATTGTTTAAATATTAAACTTTCTCTTTGGAAGAGAATATCAAAATAAGAAAAATATTTTAATAACATAAATAAAGCATTACAAAAGTATCAGAAGTAGGGAAATCCATGCCTAGAAACTGACAGGATACTTACAGACATTGTGAATTAAGTGTAAGGAAAACCATTATGAACCTTTTATAAACTGTGTTTTGAAACTAAATTCTCAAGTTGCTTGGAAATTCGCCATTGATACCTTTCTCTTTAAATAGTGTCTTGTTTTAAATAGTGTTTTGTTTGTTTTCTTTTGGCATCTACTGTGAGATGAAAAATATGGGAAAAGTTAATCCCTCCAGTTAAATTACCTGTGGAGCTGCCCCTCACATTCCTACACATATGTGCACACGTGTGTACTAATTTGCATTTTGGTTCCTAATTAGGTGCGCAGTGGGAGGTCAAGGATGAGACAGACTGTGAAGTCCCGGCTGAGACAGGGCAGTGGAAGGAGGACGACAAACACTAGCTCTAGCCAAGTCCACTTTGATGCAAAATGAGCATCTATGGTTCCGTGTAAGGGATCTGAACGAGTTCCTCTGTGCAACTTCCTTTTCATTTTGGGATCCCTCAAGCTATCCTTAAAACTGTTTGTGGACACCTAACAGTTCTTAGCTGTTCCCACACTTCATCCAGGCTGTGCCTACATGTGCTCATGCATTTTGCCAATATCCAAGGGACTATGCTCTATCTACACCAAGGCAACAAAATAGAACCTTGCTTCAGCCATAGACGCAGTACATGCAGAAGGAAGAAGTTATAAAAATGTGGAGGTTACCTTGAGAAAGAGCATAATTCTGGCTTGCAGTAGTGCCTATGCATGAAGTAGACCAGCCTCACCAGGCCTAGATAATCTGAAAAAAATAATTCTATCCTTCGTCATCCTAGGAAAAAAGGGGTTCTATTCATCTTCTATTTTACTCCCAGATTTTTTTTCCTCCTCCTCCTTTTTTTTTTTTTGATCTCAGTTTCTGCATTTTTCATACAGTTAATGTGGCATGATGATTAGGTTACTTTGTGCAAAAGAACAGAGCTGCCCCATTAGACAAACAGAGGACACTGGTGCAGGTCACTGATGGTTTCAGTCGCTCACTGACTGGGATGATGGAGCTATGAAGAACCATGAATGATTAATAATAGAAGAGATTTCCTTCTAGCCTAGTGACTGGTGTTCCTCAGAACTGCATTAATGACTGTCCCCTCCCCATTACAAAAAGGCCATCAGGTACTCTGAGGTCCACCAAGCATGGCTGCCTGGCTGAGAGGGGACCCACGGGGAGACCCTCACTTCCAGTCTCCTGCCTGGCACCCGGGTCCTGGAGGCCACAGCAGGTGACAGCTGCCTTCTTCTACTTCACTCATCTTGGGCTCTCCAACTTCACGTTTTCATTTGAAATTGAAGATGGCTTGAAAATGCTGCCAGAACAACACATCAGTGCCCAGGGTGGTTGCATTCGGGAAGAGCAAGGAGATAACCAAAACTAGGAAAAGGGAACAGCCCATCTTGAAGCAAGATATGTATTTAAGATAAGATACATAAAACATACTGCTGTCACTTTATTTTTTTTATTCATGGATTTGTAATTACAGATTTTTACATTCATTCCTTTTGCTTTTCACATAAGTATATGTCAGACGGTGAGTCTGAGACATTGAAAACAACGAGGGGCAAAACTATGAGTCTTAACAGCTTGGATGAAAGTGAAGAAAAGAGGCTGGCTTTATAAATTGACAATCATGAGATTTATTTCAGGTATGAGGAAATCTGTATGATGAGTTTGAAATGCACATTCCATGTGTTAATGCTAAGAACTGATGCTGAGGTTTTGGGTGGCATGTTCTGCCTACACTGCTGTGGTTTCCCCCCAGCCCCCTGCCCCTGCCCAGGATGCCAACACTTGCAGAATTTTTATTTTGGTCTGAGGCTCTGCTTTATCTTTTCATTCACTTATGGCATCTGCGATATACACAGGTTGTATATAAGTTTAAGCAGCCAAAATGATTAATTTTTTTTATTCTCAGTTTCTATAATAGTTCTGAAGTTTTGCTAATGAGGTCTTTATCAGCATGAAAATACATAATATAAACATATGTAAGTTTCTACTATTTTAGAAATATCTTTATGGAAGTTAGGTATAGGTTGGGAGACTGACATATTCTTCCCAATTTTTAGACATTTTGTAGAATCACGTTTTAGTCAAACATCATTTCCACACACATAATTGGGTAACTTTTTGTGAGTTCCCCTCCCCCAACATATCTGTTACTAGTTGTCAGATACTAATGGGTCTGTTCACATACGAGTACTAAGCTGTTTCAATTTTGTACTTTTTAGTAGATGTTTTCTACATTGTGAAGTCTCCCTTTTCTTTTGCAAAATGTTTCCCTTAAGAATGAGAATTTTTTGAGTTATTAAAAGTTCTTTGCCATTCTGACTGGGATGACTGGAAATTTTAAGATTCATTTGGGAACATTGTAGTCTAGGTGGATGGTCACATTTCCACTTACTCAGATCCTTCGTACCTCCAGGGTAATTTTCTAAGTTTTTAAAATATTCTTCAATCACTGCTAGATGTCTTTATATGTTTTTTTTTTGTTTTTGTTGCTTAATAATGTATACATTTTTGTGTCCCATGAGTATTTATACATTTTTCTGAATGATTGGTCTTGGGGTTTATGAAAGCTATTTATTTTATACCTTTATTTCTTACCTAACCCACTTAATGTTTTTTCATTTCTAAGAATTTTTCAGGGAAGCATTCTTGTCATCTTCAGATAATTTTATCATGAAATCTAGAGCTTCTCATTTATAATCTTTTTATCTCTCTTCAAGGATGCTATAATACTTTAGAATTATACTTAATTTTCTACAAATATGGGCTATATTTACTATTTAGGCTTATTATGACCAGGTAATCTGAGCAGCTCTGTACCACCTTCCACCCGGCCGGAGACCTGAGGTATGGATAGTGTTCTAGTTGTCTGGGCATGTCACACTCACTCAGGCCTCCAGCACTTAGTACAATTTATTTTTGACAAGTATAACACAAGTTAAACAGGTGAGGAAGACTTTATTCAAGGCTATTTTCAATAGGAGAGAGAGATTGAATTCAATTTCATGGAAACAAAAGAATGGGAGGGTTTTTAAGCACTGGCTGAGGAGAGCAATTGCTGAATGGGATATGCCCGGCACATTAAGTTGTTCACATGGTTTCAGATGTTCTCTCTGTAATTGTGCCACCTGTGCTTGCACATCAGCCTCTGTGCAGGTTAGGCTGCTGCCCTCCCACAGACAGTGGGAGATAACAGATGACATGAACTTTGATGGGCACCTTTCTAAGGAATGGCTCCAGGTTCTTGAGAAAGACAGTTCTGGGATGTCAGAGCAGCAAGAAGGGCTTAAAAAGATTTACATACATCTCAAAGGGGCAGAGAAAGAGTTTGCATATGTGAGTTTTCTAAAGTAAATGTTCTAACAAAGGGAGGGCAAAGGGCCCAAAGTCAAGAATAAACCTGTCTCAGGTTTAGTCCAGCTGAGGGGCGTCTTGGTCTCCTGTCATTTCCCTGTCTGGATTGTCCTCTGCCAAATTGTCCAGCTGGCCAACTCTCCAAGCTTCCCAGCAAATGAGGCATTCTTATGCAGCCTTCTGGAACACCCTGAGGCAGCCAGTGATGTTCTTCCCTGTATCTCTTCCCACCATCATGGCAACCACCGTGAGAGGGTTTAAGTTTTTTGGCTATTCATCTGTTCCCAGACAGTAAACTCCTTGTGGAATAAGAACATCTTATCTCTGTTGTCCCAGTGGCTCTCATGGTGAGTGTTACATTTCACATACCTGAAGTCTTGCCCTTAGCTGTATCTTTTTTTTTTTTTTTTTTTGCTTTATGATACATTGGAGAAGCTTAAAAGAAGTAATATCAAGTTGAGATTGTTTAATAAGCCCTGAGTATTTCCCTTAGTGGCAATATTTTCAGTCTCCCTTAACATGAGAACAACATCTCCTGGTTCCGTTTATAGCTCATTTGAAGAATACCTGGCTCAATGCAGTACTCAGCGTGATTTACAAATGGTACTCAGAGTACCTGAAGGTGTATCTGAGTACCGAGGTAACTGAAAGAGTACTGGAGGGCATGTTAGGAAACCTTGTTGCCTGGGACATCCCAGTTCATAGTAGATAATTAGTTTCCATGTTTGACTCATTTATTCTAGAATCTCCTGTATGAGAAACAAATGTTGCTTTGCTTAAAAAAAAAAAAGAAAGAAAGAAAAATAGAAAAGTTGAAACATTGCTTAAGAAAACTGTGGCAGCCATAGATGAGAAATGTGTTCTGTGTGTGGATGTTGATGAAGACATCAATATGTGAACTCGTTAAGCTCCTTTCCACATGTAAAAACATGACCGCCAGGACCTTACAACTCTTTTTCATTTTCAGCCATTCTTAGTCCTTTATTTCCTATACCCATTTCACCTGGTTCTTCACTGTTATCTTCTATATGCTAAAGACTGCAGAAACTTAAATACACACACCCCCCCTTCCTTTGATTGTTCCATCTATTAATAACTTGCTAAGCACCATTCCTTCCTTTCTCTGCCTTCAGCACCATCATGGAAATTATACTCCCTCCTGCCATTCTAAATGACCATCTCTCTGCTTTAACTCCTTAGTGCCCAAGATCTGCAGTCATCCCCAGACTCCAGCTCTTCTCCTGTATTGTAGCTGGGAGAACATCCAGTGCTTCTGCTCAAGTACTTCAGAGCCCCTGAACTTTAGCATGAAATTCAAGTTCCTCAGTAATCTGGTTAGAGATGTTTTTCCTGAGGTGTAATAGTCTGCACCATGCCCTAAAGGCAGATGCAGCAGTAGGAGTCAGCCCAGGAGAGAAGGGGGGAGGCCAAGGAGGAGGGGGTGCACCTGCTGGCTTGGCTCACCGCCCAGAGGAGGCTGAGGGACAGGAGATGGGGGGAGGGAAGTGAGATCAGGCAGGAGAGGAAACCAGGTGCCCAGAACACAGGGATGAGTAGCCTGTTTCGGACTAGGTAGTAAGAGCAATGAGGAACCATTTCATTTTAAGGGGTGTGATAAATAAGGTAATCAAATTTGATGCTGTCTTGATTTTTCAGGTGAATATGTTAGAAAATAAGCTTCTCATTTATGAGAAAGGGTTGATCATTTCTAAGGAAACAAAGAGACCTTGTAAAAACAATTGCAGGAGTATCAAGATGGTAAACCTTGTATATGCAGTGTGGGGTTTTCCAAAATATTTCTGACAAGAAATGTGATCAAAATTATCCAAATGTTGTGTAAAAATATCTAAGAATAATATTTAAAAATTGAACAACAGGAATATTGCATTTGACTGTTTATTAGAGAAGAAAGCATTATCAGGGAAGAGTTCCCATATGAGGGAGTTTGAGAAAAAGTGTAAATCCAACATTAAGCAGATAATTTCTAAGAGCATGGAGATAGTTTTTTAAGAAACTGCTATGGAAATCTGTACAAAATGCTTCTCTGTATTTTTAGTAAAGTTTTCCTAACAGTGATACCAGTTAATTTTCACAAAAACCTCAGCATTTTTATTAGTCAGACAGGCTAACCTTAGCATCCCTATTAACAAACTTCTAATCAGTGGAATTTTTCCCAGTCTGGGGCTGCTTAGTACTTTCTGGACCAGTGGCTATGATTTTTCATAGGAAGATTTCTTCAGAGATGGTAGAATGAGTGTCTGCATCCTGGTGAATTTCCTTTCCCCTATTAAAGAAGTTTTTAGTTTTCAACCTATCTATGTATACTTTGTTCTGTTGAGCATAAAAGCCAACATTAAATGATGGAAATATTTTCTTTAAGCATGGTAGCTATTATTCTGCTCGGGGTGAGTGTCTGGGAGACTGAGGGAGAATAGAGAAAGAGAAGAGAGGGGAGAATGTGAAAGGAAAAGTTACACTATATTTTGAAACGAAACCTACTTATACTTTCTTTTCAAATGATAATACTGTAGTAATTATAGCCACACAAAACGCCTCTCCTGCATTATCATTTGGTAAAATATGACCCATTCTTCCAACGTAAAACAGATACATAGATTAGGTCCTGTGAAAATGAAGAAAAATTAATTTGGAATCAATTAGCAACAATTGATTAATTAAAAATTGTTAACAATTTTTGGACAATGAAATGCAACATAACACCTATTGTGTTGCATTTGTTAGTTACCCAAAATTACTAAATGATCAAGGACTTCTAAGGTTAAAGAAGTTAGTACTTGTCTTATCTGTTTTTCTGTTTTGCTAGGTTTCTAAGATAACAAAAACTTCTATATGGCAGTGCCTATCTAATATTTTCCAGTTAGATGCTTGAACAGCAAATTATGCAAAGCTTAAAATATATATCTTCCATATCTATGTATAATTTGCATGCCTTTTTAATCATACCACATCCTATAGAATTGTGCAGAGGGCAGAAAAGTGGATGGAAAAGGTTTGCCTAAGAGCTGTGTTAACCAAGTGCCCCCTAGACTAAATTTTAATATAAATATTGCAAGTGTGGATGGAATGCATGGTGCTGAGTTATAAAACGCCCTATACTAATGAGCATTGGTGTAATTGAGTACAGTTTCTTGGCAGTACTTCACAGAATTGTTCCTTTTGGTTCTCAACCCATTGATTATAAATTGAGTCTTCCGTATAATTGCAAAAGATTAGAAAATAGTAGTCTCAAAGAATGCTGTAAGAAACTCTACTCAATAGTTCATCGCGTGGACGTACTGACAACTGTTGAGTGTGGTGCATGGCTGAATGGATGCATGATCACCCACAGCAAAGACAGCAACAGCCACTGCTGAAGGAACAGGAATAGAAAATTAAGAATATTCAAAACAGCTGATGAGTTCAAAGATAGGCTGATTTGATGTACCACTGCTGAATATTGAATAGATGTGCAGAGACTAAATGTCTCTGGAATTAAAACTTGAGTGTTTTTTTTTTTTTTTTTGAAAAGCAAATTATGTGATGCTAGTGGACTATTTTAAGGATTTAAAAACTTAGGGCCCATGAATTTTTATGGGAGTAGGGGACAGTTGGAAGGTGTTTGCATGTTTTCTTGCTTTATTATTTAGAGTTATACACATTTATTTACTTTATTTTATTATTTAAGCATATTGTGGGGTACAAAAGTTTAGGTTACTTTTTATGTCTTTCTTTAATTTTTTTCTTATTTCAGTGTATTTATGGGGGTAAAAATGTTTAGCTTACATATATTGCCTTTGCCCCACCCGAGTCAGAACTTCAAGTGTGTCCATCCCCCAGACCGTGCGCACCATACCCATTAGGTGTGAATATACTCATCCCCTCCCCCCCACCTGCCTGACACCTGATGAACGTTACTACTATGTGTGCACTTAAGTGTTGGTCAGTTAAGTCAGTTAATACCGATTTGATGGTGAGTACATATGGTGCTTGTTTTTCCATTCTTGTGATACTTCACTTAGTAGAATGGGCTCCAGCTCTATCCATGATAATACAAGAGGTGCTAGATCACCATTGTTTTTTGTGGTTGAGTAGAACTCCACATTTTATTAATCCACTCATGTGTTGATGGGCACTTGGGTTGTTTCTACATCTTTGCAATTGTGGATTGCATAACAATGTACCTAACACAGACTACCTAACATTGGACTGAGGAAAATAGTCAAACCCAGGGTGTGCTAGACTGTGAACAAAGACCCCCATGTTAGATCCCAGATAGATATACAGTCAAAATCATATAGGAGACGTGAGATTAGCATTCATTCAGTGCAAAATAGGTGCCAGTAAACTCTATGAATACACGTTACTATCAATTTTAGACATGAGAATGGGGGGGAATTGTCCAAAGCCAGATAGCTACATAGACATAGAGCTAAGATTCATACTTAATTGTCTACACCTTGTTGCTTCTAAATCATGGACTTTGTTGTATATATTGGGTACTATAAAGACCAAGAAAAAACATGGTAAGTTAGGTCATCTTCACACATGAAAAACAGTGGCAGGATGGATTTGTGACTGACTTAATATCCACGAATGATATTAATTGTTGTGCACTAAGCATTAGTCTAAGCACATAACATGTTATTTCATTTTGCAATTAAATCTTACAAGAATCCTGCGCGGTGGTTTTCTTATGATGACCTTCTCGAGGCGGTGATTCTCAGGTACCGAAAAGTTACATAAATTATTTGTGGAAGGAAGAATCAGAGCTAGGCAGTCTGACTTATAAGTTGGGATCCTCAGCCTTTAATGCAACTGCTGTCTAATCTCGGTACATATCGAACACTTCTATCTACTGTCTGTCTGTGTTATGTTCTGCCAGTCCCAAACGCTTGAAAACTCCAGGTATGTGCTAGCCTTGGAGTCCAGAAAGGAACAGGGAGAATTTCTATGGTACAATTTACAAAATTTGTAGAACATTTCAACTGAAGATGTCATGTTAATTTAAACATGACATTTTCTACTTTAAAGCTGAGCGACATAAGGCTCAGTATCACTCAGTAATTAGGTTTGCTATCAGGAATGATCAGTTATTACAAGTGGCAACTGCTCTCTACTGCATTCCTCATTGCCACAAACAGGTGAGCTATCCAGGCTTTAATTAGTATACAAAAGACCTTGCCTTAAAAAAAAGTTAAAATTAAAACAACTGTGTCTCTTAAATGGAGTACTAGCTAAACTAGTTTTATGTTATTGCTTACCATTTTATTTAAAGAATTGTTATTTGGGGGAATTATCTTTCATGCCTGAATTACATAGGCCTCAGTCTTTTAGGATTAATTGCTGAATCTATGCATGCTTCAGAGTTAGACTGAACATGTGTTAAGAAAAAAATAAATGAGGCATAATGTGCTTCTTTTAAAAATCTTCGCATACATTGAAGAAAACCAGATAGAGCAGAATTTATAAAAGAACATATTCTAGATTGGCTTCAGCCTCAGATCAGAGAGAGACTCAAACATCATCATAGGAATATTGATGCCTGAAATGCCACACACTGCTATATTTTAAATGGTCTCTAAATATGAGTCTCGTGTCTAAAAGCAGAAAACTACCAAGCACCAATTTACATCTCATTGCCAATAAAATAAAATGAGGTATCTGTGGTGTTCAACACAAAATTGGCAAGGGAGCATGATGAACGTAGGCAGTGCCTCCCCAGAAGTGAATATTTATTAATTACTTCACAAATGTCTTTTCTGCACCTAAAATTCTTATCTGAAATATTGTAAAATATTTTAGACAAATTCGAGTATTTTTAAATGAAGTGCTTGCTTTAAGAAGAAAGAAAATAAAAATAAATCGTGAATGGAGATTTTTTTTAACCCCTTAGAAAGTTTAATTGGTGAAAAAAAGATACTTGATTTCACTAAAAGCTGAGGTCATAGAGGTCACAAGTTGTCGGGGCTTATAAGTGGTTGTTAAAATCCTTTTTTGGAAGCAAATGGGTTGTGCATTTTTCTTGTGCAGGACATGTCCCTGCATAATGTCCATTTCATTAATATTTTTTATAATTCCATGTACGTACCAATGTTGGTGGTTCTTCTGTTTCTCAGAAATCCCCTGTACCTGCTGGATTAGCCACACTAAACAACTTATGCTGTAATATGTCTTCCATATAATTATTGAATGCTTGAATTTAGGGACATGATTAAGGAAGGGTCTGGCTTTTGGTGTTGTCACTGGTTTAAAACTCAGGCCTTCTTGTGATTTAGGATCATGGACAATATTTTTAATCATTTCCAAGTGACAGTTTCTCCATTTACAAAATCAGGGTAATACTCCACGTTATAGGATTTTTTGAGAATTAAAATGCTCTAGTTTGTGTGATTAACTGGGACCAAGTACATGCTCAGTAAAAAAAAAACACAAAAACCCAAAAAACATAAAACGTTCTCCATTCACTCTTTCTTTGTTAGGTCAGTTTGTATTTTTTTCATGAAAGTCTGGGACCCTGAGTCTATGGATGAGCTGGAGTGTTACCAGGGCCCCGTGAAGCTAAATGACTTTCCCAAGTGGGACAGGATTGGGGAGATGCATGTGAACAATTCAGCATCTCAAGCAACCAAGCTCTCCCGTGCTGTCCAGGGTTAATCAGCTCCCTGGGTCTCTGCTGGTCTCTAGCTCCAGAGCTTAAACAAGCGCTATGTGAAGTAATGGTGTGTGGATAACAGTGTGGGGCCTTTTGGTACCTCACATATTCTGAATTGCAGTACCTCCTCAACACCAGCTCTCAGACCATTTCCAGACTGGAAGTCTGACAACAAAGTTTTCCACTCATGCATTGCACCCCTGTAGCTAATCCTGGGCGCCCCATTATGAAGCCACCTGTTGCAGTGCTTCCTCTCCATGACTGCTCTGACCAGCAACTGCAAGATGCCATAATCACCAGTGAGCAACAGGACGGGCTGGGCTAGGAGTTGTGTTCAGTAAGGGCTACCCAAACACATTCTCATGTTTTCCACATGGTTTAAAAAATCTCCTGAAAGAAGATAGAAGGCACTCATGATCTGGAGACATCCAATCTTGCCTGGCGGTTATATAAATATCCACTTCTAATAATTCATTGTCCAGAATTGATTTCAGAATTTCCAATATCAGCTGAAACTTGAGGACTTCCATTTCAGTGTTGAATATTTTACCACTTGTGAGCCTAATTTAATCATCTTTACAAACATAAATTTCCAATGCTGTCAGTATGAAATTTGCTCAAGGGCTGGAGAAAGGACCTCAGTAATTTTAGATTTAATGGAGTCATATCTTTCTAGTCTCCCTGCCAACCCAGAACACTTTGCCCGGATTCTTCTTTTCATGTATATGGAGAGAGAATTATGGTTCAAATCTTTTCAGATACATCTTCATTTTAAAGCTCTATTAACATTTCAACCTATCTCCCTTCATTCTATTCTACTAGGTCCCTTTGAAAGTTCAAAAACCTATGCCCCTCTTTTAATATAGGCATAATAGATATTAAAAACCAATGGTGACAAAGATGTAAGAGAAAATAAAATAACTATAAAGGAAAAAAATTGTGCAATGTAGGAAAGACTAAAGGTTAAAAGTGTCAGAGGGGACAGCCTCCTATTGTCAAGTGAAGATATTTGGTCTTATGAACAACAGTTAGCAGTTAAAAGATCAATGTGAGTGTTATTTTAACCATTCTTTACAGATTCTAAATACAAAAATAAATAAAATGTGCTGTTAGGTTTCTTTATTCTCTTTGAAAGTGTTTCAATTACAATGTAACAGCACCCATTAAGTGACCTTGCAGGGAGCATTTTCCTAGACTGAATGCCACTTGCATTCATATTTATATTGGGAATTGAACTTTTGGTTATGGAAGTAGAGGGAGGATAAAGGTTATGCATTTGATATTGACTTCTTCAATTATAACTGACCACAATCACAATGTTCAAACAAGTGAAAGAAAATGCCCCCTTTATACAAATGAACCTGTGCTCAAGTAGACAAATATGAATCGTGCAACTGATTTATCCCACGTGCACTTGACTATCTTTTAGTAGATGTCAAGACATAGAGAACCAATCTTATGATAATCCCCCCAAAATTATCTAAATATTTAAAAATTCTTATACACTTGCCTATAACCATAAAGTTTACTAATTGTATGGATTAATCATACCAGTCAACCTTTTCCCATCTGTTGGAACTTTTAAGCTCTTCAGTTTTGTACTGAGCCAAAATTGTTCATGGCAAAATTCAATGCATGGAAATATCTCACAGAAGTGGACATGAAATATTCATTTTGGAGGTGTGATTTCACTCATGTAAGAATGTCCTCCTTGGGCTGGCTAATGCCTAGGCTTAAAGCCTTTATTCCACAGTTACAAATTGAGGTATCACCAGAATGAACCTAGGCGAGACAAGGCTTGCTTGTAGTTCCCACTGAAGTTTGAAGGCTTGATATTAATATTTGATGCTCTTCAAAGTGCAGGCTTTGGACTGGCTTGGATCTGATAATGACTAGAAATCCCAGGAGCAAAGAGCCAAGCGAAATGTGTGAGGGTGTGAAACTGCAAGCCCACAAAGTTGGACAACTCATGCCTAAGTTTTACTTAGTTCCAGCCAGGAATATCCATGCAATTGACAAAGATTTCATTAATTTTTTCTCATTATTAAATGTCAAGACAAATAGTATAATCTTGGGTACATTGTTCTGACAGAGGCAGCAGATCAAAGACAAAGCACTAAGGAATGCAGGAATCAGAATGTAGTTCCAGCTGTCACAGCCACTGCCTGGCTCCCTCTCAGCCTCCCATTAGGTGAGGCCCAGGCACTGAGGACCTTGGGCTGATTGGTTGGAGTGCACCTTCAACCGCATGGTTTTGGATATATCACATGACATCTCAGTTTTGGTTTCCTCTTGTGTCAATGGGCATCATCATATTTCCTACCAAATAAAATTTTTCTTGTATTACATATATAGCATAAAATAAAATATACTTAGCAATAAGTATATTTTAACTACAATATTTCAGGTGGAGGAGATGAATTTGTTGATCACTTATGGCATGGGAATGCTATGACTCAGCTGTATTATTGGATTTATACTTTTTTATGTAAATTTATGAAAAAGGTTCACATTTATAATTAAAGTTAAGTGTATGATTTCCAAACATGACCATATGACCTTCACACTTGACCTAATTCTTTCTAATCTGAAGTTGTATTGAGTTTAAAAAAAATCAAAGAGGATTTTTAAATAATTGTTTTGTAAGAAAGAATCCAACTATGGCACTTTTTTCTGCCTAAAAATGAAAACATGTATATAATAAAACTATATAGTGTTTATGGAAAAAAAAATAGCTTGAGTACATCCTAAGTTCAAATTGGTGGACCATGTGAAAATGCATATAACCAGGAATCTTGGTAACTACTATTAACTAGAAAATGATATAACCTAAATCCATGCACTTTCTATTTTTTTGCTTTCAAATTAAAGATAAAATGCTCATCTGCAAATCTATGAGTCATAGCAGAGCTACATTGTGCAAAAATATACAGTAAAAAATAGCTGTACATGCACAGTTTATTTTCAATATCTACCAAGAAAGTGAAATGTAGGTGTTGCTAAGCTCAGTAGCACAAAACTAAGATGTCTTAGAATATATTTATGATTTAGCTACGGGTAGACCAAAATCTACAATTCTGATCCTCAGATGAGATTCCTTTCAACCAAAAATATTCATAATTTATATGTAATGAAAATCTGTCATGGCTCTTTTTAAAAGTTTTATTAATTGACACATAATAATTGTACATTTTTATGGGGTATAATACATGTTTCAATACCTGTGTACATTGTATTATGATCAAAGCAGGGTAATTAGTGTGTTCATCATCTTAAACATTTATCTGTGTGGTGTGAACATTGAAAATCCTTCTAGCTGTTTTGTGATATACATTACTGTTTACTGTGCAGTAAAACATCAACACTATTTTCTGTCTAACCATAGCTTTGCACCAATTGATGAACCTTTCCCACACCCTCCTCTCCCTACTGTGATGTCTTTTTAAAGAATATAGCCTTAGATGTTTGTGCCATTGTGATGTGAAATAATTGGTATTTAGTGGGCTATAAATATGGACTGAGAAAAGTAGCACAAATGAGGCAAGAGTGGAATCTCTGACATGAAGGAGTCAGAATTCATTTTATTGTTTGTATGCTTTTTAAAAAGAGCTTGTTTTAAGTCTTGATTTCCATTTACTAGCTGAGTACCTGCTACAAGTCACTCCGTGTTCCTGACCTTTCTATATGTAAACTGTGATATGGGGCCATCACTGTGAAACATGCTTTACTGGTCTATGTGAGACGCTGCATGGTAATTATCCTTATATATTAATTGTTATGATTAAGAGTGTTTATCATATGGTGGACATTTATAATATGCCAAGAGATTTGCATATATACTCAATCACAAAAGCTCTTCATAACCAATATCACTTTACAGTTGAATAAATTGAGGACATTTGATTATGTGCAGTGTCATAAATTGAAGCACAATAACAATAAAAAAGCCCAGATTTGAAAAGATCTATTTGAACCCTCAAACTGAAATTTTTATTGGTCTACTGGCTTTATTGTTTTTAATTCTCCTCTCTATGGGATCTCTTTCTAAAAGATTGGCCTCTGAGTTCATGTTGCCTTTGTGCTAAACATTAAATAAGGTGAAATCAGTTCTTTATACATCTAGCAATAAGCATTCTTGGATGGAGGTGGGGAGATAAATGACTGTGAAGGAGACAGGAATCTGGAAGGCGATCCATTGCACCATAAGTGGTTGCAGACCAAATCTGAACCCAAATGTTTTCTGCAGGGCAGTTTGTTTTTGATTGTGTAATACGAGGGTAATCTACTCTAGGGCGGAGATTCTCACTTCATGGTTAGCCTCTGTGCTCACCACGTACATTTCAGTCTACTCTCCTTTCTCAGGGAGCAGAAAGCTCAGCCTGTGTTGTGGCACTGCGGGTGACACCAGTACTCTTCACTGGAAGAAGAGGCGTCACCAGGAGATGAGAATGTGTCTAAGGAGATGGCAGGGCAGGGAAAGCAAAGTCAGATTTGGCTGCAGGAAAATCTCTTTGCAGGTGGTATTTACCCTATTTAGGATAAGATAGTAACCTTTGATTGAGAGATAATGACAAAAATAGGCCATTACCTAAGTTTTATAATGATTTGTGAACTGCAAATCATTACAATTATTAAAAAAATAAATGCAACAGGATCTTGGGCACAATGCACCAAAGTAGAATTCCTTTTTCCTTTCTCCAGGTAAAAGAGCCATAAATACTTGTGTGTTACACATACACACACACACACACACACACACACACACACACTCGTAGCAGAATGAATTGCTTTGTGTTCCAGAATACCAGGTTAGTGGTATTTAAATCCCTCCCACTTGAGGTCATATTAGTTATAGATAATGTAGGAGAGCCAAAGCCTGCTTATTTTCTATACTGCCTCGGGTGGGAAAAAGGCTGGGTTCAAAAAAGTATGCCAATGTGCTCATCTTCAGGGTAGCTATAAAAATAATTTTTTTTTTTTTTTTTTTTTTGGTTAACACATAGTTCCGTATTATAGGCCCACTAGGTTGTCAGAGATGCTGAATGTCTGGCTAATTATGCTCCAAGCCTATGACTGTAGTAAATGTCCATGAAATATAATACGTGGGGGCATCATTTTCTACAGGCACAACTAAGTAAGGTCCCAATGAGGGTCACCGAATTTAATGGCTTGTCACTTCCCTTGCTGCTAAAAAGGAAGAGAAAAAGATGTTTGTTTTAAAAGTCATGAACTTATTTAACAACCGATTCGGGGAAGTAAGGTATATTTATTTTCTCATTGGGAAAAACAAACAAACAAACAAACAAAAAAAAACAATGAGCTGGAGGGATGAAACCGGGGAGCCATCGGCATGTGCTGTTTGGAAGCTGAAGATGCTGCCTCCTCGGTTTCCATGCCAGGGAATCCCCCAGGGTCGTCTTTAGGGAAAGGGCTCTGGCATCAGCTTACCTCAATTAACAGGATTTATTTCTTATTTACACTTTTCCTTTGGTTTTATACATTCACGTCTGGATTTTTCAGTGATGAAATGTTGCAGTGGAGACTATTTATAAAAATGCTAAACCCCACTTGCCAGAGAAGGCTGAAAGATGCTGGAGGCATGCAGTTGATGTTTCCTGTGTTCCCTCGAATGGAACATGATATCCGTTTTTTTCTTGACATTTATAACCCTTGGTTAATGTTCCTCTTCTCTAATGGTACAGGGTTTAGGGCTGTGCATAGGGAAATAAGGAAAGATAAATTAATGAGCTTCATTAAATATACATGATGGTGAGTTTTCTCTTTCAGACTCTGAATGCTGCTTTTAGTAATAAATGTTTTAAAAGGCTTATGAACTCTTCTGTAGAAATTATCCTGTGAGCCAGACTGTGAGTGAGTTTTCCTTTGTTGTTTCATATACATCATTTATATTTTTAATGAAAATACTGGTAAACCCTGAAGTACGCTATAAATGTAAAGGATCCAAAAGTCATGTCAGGTTCCGTGGGCAACTTTAAAAATATTAATAAGATCAGTTAGCATGTATTTTCCACCCTGGGAAAATATTTCAAATCGAGGACTACAGTTAATTCTTAAAGAGGAGTTCTAAAAGTTTTAAACAGTGCAAGCAGTTATGAACTTATGGGCTCTGCTAGTGACTCTGTACAGGTGTCCATTTGTCAGATATTAGTTGAAAAATATTCTGATTATTGTATGTCTATACCATTATATACCCACATGCAAGTGCATTCTAAACATTAGTATTATGGTTATTTAAAAAAATCACAAGATAAACATGTTGCTTCCGAATATCGTGAATCTTAATTTATCCTTTTCCCATGTGACTTTTTTTTTAAATTTCAAAGTATTACAGGGGAACAAATGCTGTGGTTACATAAAGTGCTTTTGCACTGCCCGACAAGTATGCCCTTCCCCTAGACAGCCTGTACCACATCTGTTAGGTGGATTTACCCATCCCCTCCTCACCCTCCCACCAGCCCAATACCCTACGAATGTTACTTTCCATATGTGTACATTAGTGCTGATCAATTTGTACCAATTTAATGGTGAGTACATGTGGTGTGTGTTTTTCCGTTCTTGTGATACTTCGATTAGAAGAAGGGGCTCCAGCTCCATCTAGGATAATAGAATAGGTAGTTCCTCACTTTTTTATGGCTGAGTAGTACTCCATGGTACACATATACCACATTTTGTTAATCCATTCATGTACTGATGGACACTTGGGTTGTTTCCACATCTTTGCAGTTGTGAATTGTGCTCCTCTAAACAATCAAGTGCAGATGTCTTTTTTTTTTATAGTCTTTTTTTTTTCCTTTGGGTAGATACCAAATAGTGGGACTGTTGGATCAAATGGTAGGTCCACCTTTAGTTCTTTGAGGTATCTCCATGCTATTCTTCATAGCAGTTTCTAAAAGTGAATATGCTCTTTGAATGTTGACCATTGTATCTCTTCTGCTATTAGAAGTAGCCCTAAGTGTCCAATACAATCTCTTAGAAAAACTGCTACCATAGCTTTTAAATTCTAAAGAGGGGCATTATAAAACTGATAGAGGGGCATTATAAAACTGTTACAGTCCAATGGAAAGCTTTTCCGACTGGACAGTACCACTCAGATTTGTCTAACCAAGCTATCTGCCCTCCCCTTGAAGGTCAGAGGGTCCCTGGTAGTGAAAGAAGTAGTATCTGCCCATAAACTCCCTCTCAGGGAATTAACAGGTTGATCCTCCTTGCAGAAAACACTATGGATATGTGAAATAATGATTTGGTATATGCTCATCCTGAGTCAGCCACAGTGCTAAATGCTGTGCGTGTATTATCTCATATGGCATAGGAGACACATTAGTACCTAGAGAAATTCCAAGCACTCCAGGAACCACAGTAGCTCCAATATGAATACAGTGAAAGGAATTAGGAAAAAAAATCAAGTTTTATGGAAACATAATCGATAGAACTATCAGAGGCCATGTATAGTATTATCAAAATGGCCATGGGCTTTTTATTTGCAAAAATAGATGATCAACCTGTGTGCCATAGTTTGCCAATGCCTGATGTAGATTATTGATTAATTATGGCAAATGAAAGTGTTAATTCCCCATAAGTGATTTTAATGGTAATCTTATGATGATGAAATATATTTAATGCATATTTATATTTATACATGAAATATATTTATATGTATATACTGGGCCTCCTAAGTTTTAAATATTTGATATATATATATTTGATTTTTAACTTCGTACTGCCATTTAGAACAGGGATATATAAAAATTTGCCATCATGAAATCAAAAGCCAACTGTATGTAACATGAATCTGCCACACATTCCTACAAGAACTGTATTATAAAGTAGAGCCCTTTGAAGTGAAATTGGTAGATTGAGGATTAGAGATACTGCTCAGTGTGTCAGAAGTAAAAACACAGACTTGCCCTTACTTTGAGACTCATAGATCTTAAGCCTGGAAGACCACATTCTTCCCTGTTTACCTTTACTCTTTGACTTCCTTTTATGTATGTGTGTGTACTGCATTTTTGAAACACAAACATGCATAGTCTTTTAAAAGCTAATCTTCCAAAAACAATCAGACTCAGGGCACGTTCTTGCTACATATTTAGGATTAGCTGATCAAAAGCAATACCTCTGTGTTACTATTTTAAAAAACTGTGTTATGTTTCAAGGATACACTTTGGATGGTTGCTTCATTTTTAAATCTGATTTTATTACAATAGTCTAGGTATGCATAGAACCCTAACAATGGTAATCTAATGCGGCATGCTCTTTGTGAGGTGCCTCTCTCATCCCTCCCTCTTGATCATCCTGAAGCTCACAGACATCTCATCTACCAAAGGCACTCCCTCATTTGCAAGACCCAGATTTCTGGTTGCATCCACCTGCTGAGTCAATTAGACTTAATTGTTTCTTTCAGTGACTAGCTGCCTGCTCCTGAGAGAGTGCTGTTTCTCAGTATGGCTGAGCTCCGTTTGGTGAAATAACAACCACAAGGTAAATGGGGAGTTTGAATGGACTCTTTTTAATTATCTGTCTGAATGTGGAGCTCACTGTGAATATATTGTCTGGCAGCAACATTACAAAGGCTAGATCTAAATAAAATGTTTTCAGCAGGACTCAGGCTAAAGTTAATCATATACAACACAGAAAATTCACTAGGTAGAAATCAGTCACATGTTTTATAAAGGATAAGCTAAATTTATATCGACAAGTAATTGTTAGCTTGTTAAGTGGTTTTATAAGCACCAGTGCCTTTAGTCTTCTCAGTAACTTTGTGAAAGTGTTACTATCTCCTTTTAAAGATGAAGACAAGCAAAAGATAGTAAGGTAATTTACAGAAGCTACAGAATTAGAAATTGGGAAAATAATAGAATTAGAATCTAAGTTGTCTGGCTCTAAAATGACACTCTTTGTGTTTCAACAACTGTTTCTAAAATACATATTGCTGAGTGTAATGCGTGGCATTTTGCAATAAATTTAAAAAATTAGAAATAAACCATAGTGCTGTAACTCTATTTACCTGGTTTTCTGCCTTCAGGTGAAGAATATTGGCATGTGTCAGGTAGTAACCACAATGTCTAAATGTTCTATGTAATAATACCTGGAGGTATCATTGAACTTGGGAGCTTTATGCAAAGACGGAGAATGAGGCAACCCATACCATGATTTCTTAGAAATATGGTGTCACCTTTGATAAGGGGGCCCTGGAACCTATCCATTTGGGGTTCTAATTACAAATCTGCTTCCTACTTCCTGATCTTCAGAGTTGTCTAATATAAAATGAAGATCATAATAATTTTCTAGGGGGTGTCATATGCATAATCTGAAATAAAGTACAGTATATAAAGTAGTAAGCACTGTGTAATTGTTCAAAAATCAGTAGTAGTATTGTGATATTTTATTTTGTTTAAATGTTCAGAAGGGTTTTGAAGTAAGCTCCATTAAAGGCTTTGTGAAAATACTTGCTAGAGTGACTATGGCAATGAGCTCCATTCTAATCCAATGTGGTCAAGTCCCAATTCCTCTTTATTTCGGTTTTGTTGATCTTCTATTTTTGATTGTCCTAAAATTGGGCTGGTTCCTACTTCTTAGAATTGGAGTTCCAAACACTCATCATTTCTAGAAACATCATATCTGTAAAATCTCAAGGTGTACTGAAATACTGGATTTGTATCTCAGAGTTTCTGAGGATGCTCTGTTTCACCCACTTGACAGTGCCTTGTTTAACGTGTGCTATTGACTGGAACGGCATCGACTAATTTAGGAATGGCTGCTGTTTGATGCTCTCTAACCTGTCTTCTCTGTGCCTGTATTATTCAATGTTACATTAAGTAGAAGGGATTTTGTCCTACCCAAATTAAGTAGAACTTTTTGATTGAGATTACTGCTTAGAGAACCCCTCCCTAACATGTACACATACACACAATTGCCACGGAAACTTGGACAGCAGGTCCCTTTCTGGAGATGCACACAGACCCCCTGTGGACCATGACAAATGCTGCCTTGGTTGTGCAGTCTTCTCTCTTACACAACACTAAAGATAATTTAAGAAAAATGAAAATGTTATCTAAAGTGTTCTTTTAATTAACATTGATTAGTTGGCTCAAAAATGTAGCTTTTTTTGTTACTCTATCATTCATAAAATAATAGCACCTGTAACCCTTGATCTTTTAGGAACCCCGGAAGTCCTAGAATGATAAGTGATTATGTGCATATTTTATACCCATCTACTATTTCAATTTCCAACTGTTTTAATAAGCTCACAGATACTTTACTTAGATTCTGGGTTTTTAAAAAATTATTTATAAAAGTTCGGAAACTCTAAAAAACACTTTTATATAAAAAATTGCAGTGGGTCTTTGATCTATTCTGTTACATATCACCTAGATTTCTTTTAAGATTTTGTACTCTATTTAATATTTCTGAATTTTATGATTCATCCTTAAACTCTTTCTTTTTTCCTTGTGTTTTATGTCCGAAGTTAAAAAAATAATAAACTTCAGTCTATGCTGACAATAATGGGAGAATTGCTGCAGGGTTTCCCGGGGCAGATTCTGTTTACAGGTATTACTTTAACTCTTTCTTTTGTTCTTTATGACATACTGAGATGTCTTATATATCTTGATCTGCCATAGTTGATTAATTCCCAAACTTATAGTTTGTATGAATTCTGTATTAATATATATCTTCCTGGAGATAACTATACTTTATTCCTTTTTCTATAAAATACTTTAAAATTACTTTATTCAGTATACATTAACAAATATCAAGCATGTCACCCTCAATGGCATTATTTGACTCCTATGCTTATCACCACGATTAATTTACATTTCTCTGATGATCTTTGCAAATGAGTGTAGGATTAAAGATGGTTATAATTCTCTGATCTTATTCATTTCTTTCCCTCATTTTTGAGTCAGTATTACTCAAAAAAGCAAAGTTCAAATTACATTCTTACTTTAACATTGTCCATTCACAAATGCTATCTGTTTAAAAGAAAAGGGGCGGGGGAAGGAAACTCGATGGGAGCAGGCATTGGTGAGTTTCAAAAAATAATTGATACAATTATGATTTTCTCCTTTTTAACAAAGTTTCTGTATTGAGAGTTCATGACCTGGCACATAGATTGGTAATATTAGTTACAACATTTATATGATTATTTTAGTATTTAGAGAAAAGAAGCAATGTTCACAATAAGAGTGACACTTATATACCAGTGTGAAAAGAGTGAAAGGCTACACAAATCCATGCAATGCCAGTGCAGTAACCCAAAAACAAAGGAAAGACTTGTAAATGAATCCTTGGTATTCCCTTAAATATGGATGGATGAGAAAGGATTCAATGTGAAAGTAAAAGTAACTTTCTTTCAACAGAATCATAAAAACTGGTGGAAGAAGCAATCCGACAGGATTCTTTAGCCAAGAACACAAAGAATCTCTGTGCTGGGCTGCCCAGCATCCTGTGAGCAGCAAGACATCAGTAAACCAACTATTCCAGAAACAAGACACTATTGGAATTTTCTGTTTAATTTCTAGTCTTCTGGGACTGAAAAGCATCAGTCATCTTTGAAGGCAGGACCGCAAACTTATAAAACAAACTGCTAGCTAGGCTGATACAGTTTGAACATTCATAATTTGAAAATCCAAAATCCTAAAGGTCTCAAATCCTGAAACTTTTTGAGTGCCAACATGTCACTGAAAGGAAACACTTCCTGGAGCATTTCAGAGTTTGGATTTTGGGATCATGGATGCTCAACTGGTTACATATATGCAAAGCATACGAACCCACCTCGTCTGAATCCAAGCCTCAAATGCATTCAACTTGATGCACAGTCTGGCAGACATACATTTGTGTTTGTTTTTGTTTTTGTTTTCAGAATATTACAGGGGTACAAACGTTTTGGTTATGTATATTGCCTTTGCACCACCAAAGTCAGAGATATGTGTGCCCAACCCCCAGACATTGTGCACCACATCCATGAGGTGTGAATTTTCCCATCTCCTCTTCCCTCCTCCCACCTGCCCGACACCCGATGAATGTTGCTTCCACATGTTCACATAAGTGTTGATCAATTAGTAGCAATTTGATGGTGAGAACACATGGTGCTTGTTTTTCCATTATTGTGATACTTTGCTTTGATGAATGGGCTCTAGCTCCATCCAGGATAATAAAAGAAGTAGTTCACCATTTTTTATGGCTGAGTAGAACTCCATGGTATACTTATACCACATTTTATTATTCCGCTCACGTATTGATGGGCACTAGGGTGGTTTCCACATCTTTGCAATAGTGAATTGTGCTGCTGTGAACAATCTTCAAGTGCAGATGTCTTTTTTATGGAATGACTTTTTTTTCCTTTGGATAAATACCTAGTAGTGGGATGCTGTATCAAATGGTAGTTCTACTTTTAGTTCTTTGAGGTATCTCCATTCTGCTTTCCATACAGGTAGTATTAGTTTGTCCCACCAGCAATGTATGAGTGTTCCTGTCTCTCCGCATCCATGCCAACATTTGTTGATTTGGGACTTTTTGATAAAATCCATTCTCACTGGAGTTAAGTGATATTTCACTGTGGTTTTGATTTGCATTTGTATTTCCTTGAGCATTAGAGATGTTGAGCATTTTTTCATGTTTTGGCCATTAGTCTGTTGTCTTTTGAAAAGTCTCTTGTTCATTTGTATGGTTTCTTTGCTACTCCTGCAGGTCCTATGTCTTTAAATTTTCCTTTATTATCAAAATATTTAGTAAGAGGAGTTCTCAATATAAAAATTCTTAATTTTCTTCATATACTTTTCTTAAATATACATCTAACTGGCAAAAACTTGTTGCTATTAACTGTGAGGAGTGTTTACACATTATGTTAACCTCTTTAATGATCCTCATTATGTGCTAGAGTTAGCTGTTTTCACATAATCCGAATAACTTGCTATTACCCCAATTATCTTCAATAAACTTGAAAACTTGGAGTCCGCAGGTAAAAAACAGTGAAGATTGATGCCCATTCTTCATATACTGAGCACTAAGTTCTGAGTGAAATAAACTTAAGAGGCTGCAGAAGATGGTTGGTTAAAGAGGTCTGGAACATGAAGAACCATGCGGGTGCGATCATTTGAGAGTCTTTGTAATGTCAGGCAAAGTTTCAAGCGGGCTTCAAGTGGGGACAGATTTGGAACCAGAATGAGTGGACGCATGTGGCACATTTAGTGAACAATGAGAATATTGACCTAATTGGAGTGGAAGACGTGTCTGATCTTAGAGATTTGTATTGAAAAGATGTGAGATGGTTCAGATTATGGGGGGCCTGGAAAGACAGATTTGGAGTTTTTAAGGAAAATTGTGACATGAGAAAATCTTTACTTGAGGATGATCCATTTTTCATCTTTATAAAACAGATTGGGAATGAGAGAGAACCAAAGGCAGATAGAATAGTTGAAGAGATGAGGTCAAGGTCCATCAACTGGGGCATCCCTGTGGCCATAGTCATAATAAGTACAATTCAATTTTTTTTTTAATTTTGTAATGAATGTTTTGTAAACAAAGGTACATTTAGCTACAATTTCCCATTTTACCTATGTATGATCACTTTTGGGACACTCTATTAATGTACCAATAAAAAAAATAAAATGGAGTGAATAGCTAAGATTTTAGAGTCATTTTCCTACTTACGAAAAGGACGGTTAATATATTTAAATTAGTGTGAGCCAAGCTCCATTTATTTTCTGTAGTGTACAGGTAGGCAGTATTTTAAACTAAAGTACATGGTTTATATTTTGTCATCTATGTATTGAAGTGATATGCTCCCATAATTCCAAAATATATTTGTTGGAAAAGGTAAACATTTTCATAGTTTGGATTTGTAGGGTATCATTTTATAAACATCTTTATAATGGTAGCTTTCCAATATTAAGAGAAATATTCATGCTTTTAGTTGGCAGACTCCCACAGGGGACCTCCCACACAAAGATAAAATCAAAACCACTAGAGTAATATTCACTCGGAATTGGTAGATTTTTAAGAAAAATGTTTTGCAACTCAAATAGTTTTAGAAGTAAAATTACCCCAAACCCCCAACAACACAATATATTTAATGTTAACGTTTTCAGGGCGTCATTCTGTGTTAAGCATTACAGTGTTCTGCTGAAGGCGTGGAGTTTATTCATTGACTTTTTGAGCACTTGAAGAGATTAACAAGACAGAAAACAAAAAATGCAGAAAAAGACTGATAACTTAAGCATCTCATACAATTCGAACTGATGCAGCTACACAAGCTTGAATATGAAAAGTAGATTCAGGGAATGGGAATCACCTAAATCCAGTAGACACAAATTTTCTTTCCACTATTTTAGAAAATAGTAGTTTAAATTGATATTTTTAGAGAGCAGCTTGGCTGGTTTCCAGTTTAAGCAAAGCACACAATTTGAAAAATTTCTATTCCTTGGAATACTAATTGTCTTCTCAACTTAATACTTTAAAGAATACAGATGATAAGGTAAAATTATCTTCCATTTGTTTGGATCCAAACTTGATAAAATTGTAAAAAGTTAATGTCAGAAAATTGTTAATACCATGATTGCTCCTTTGTGGATTGGTACTAATTTCTAGATTTCTAAGTATGTATATTTTACTCTACTATCTATTTGCAAAGGAGTCATCTCATATTCCTCTTCCTCATCATAAAGAAAAAAAATTCTAATCTCTGTACAATACCACCAACTTACTAACTTCTGTCGACCTCTGAGAAAAGACATATTCACTCTCAGGATTTCAGCAGTGCGTGTTTCATAGAGAAAACAGGAATACTGTGAAATCTCGTATAAAGTTTATTACTTATATGGAGATGGAGATTGGATAGACAAAGCACACAGGATGTTGTCTGGTGCCAGTGTGATTCATTGACAGCTAGCAGCTGCTGCTTATAAAATTTAAATTAAAAACTAGACGTTGATTTTGTATCAGTGTCTGATACTTTGACATGACACAAGTAGCATAAAGAATATTATGATTTGTTCAAACTTAATATTTTAATGTGCTCAGGGTTATTTAGTGGTGGCTTAATCTTTAGTTCTGTTTGTTTTCCTTCTGGAAAATATTTCAAGTGGAAATTAAACCATAATCATTAAATGAAATTAATTCTAGTCTTTCAGATAAGTTAGCATATATTAAGAAGTTATTGCATATAACTCTTGAAATGATATTCTAGAACTATTACATCGCATATTTTCTATTTAGTTAATATATCTAAATCAGAATTTGCTTGAAACACAAATGATTGTTTACACTCTTAGGGGTCATTTAATCCTTTGAATGTAATAGGTAAAAAAGGGATCAAAGAGTGGAGGCATCAGCTTTTCAGAAAATGAACAACTTATGAGAGGATATATCTTCTCTTTCTGTGGTACCTCAACCATTGAACAGTGATTGGCAGATTATAGTAAGTCATCAATAAATTAGTGACTGATTAGGGAGCTGCGATCATATCACTATTATAGCTGACCTACATTTTATTCTCAGTGCAGACTGAGTTAACTGTCTGGAAACCAACAATAGAAAGGACTCAGAATGAGATAGGAAATCTTGGTGTGATAAAGGCTGAAATTATCCAGGAGGGAAAGGAGAATCATTTTGTGTGTATGAAGCTCATTGAACTCACTGAGGGCTGCTCTTTCCTTCTCCGGAAGAGTTTTCAAAAAGAAAACACAGAACAAACATCTTGAGTTCAATTTTACTCCCAAATCCTTAAGCTGTTAAGTTGATGATTTGAAATTTTTGTGGGTTTTTTTCTTATTAATTCCCTCATATTTGAAATTTGGTGTTGTATATGGTATCACCTCTGTTCATCCAACGACTTTGCACACAGGATGTTACAGATGTGTGCTCTGGAAGTCTCCCTAGTCTGTCTTTGCAGACAGCTTTCTTATCTCTCTCCTTCCCCCACAGGCCACCAGATATTGAGAAATATCAACCAGTCTAGACTTTTAAAATTATAACCTTACCTACAGTGTTGCTATGGCAGGATGTATCAATGAGATGCCTAATAAATAGTATTGACTCCGATACATGCCAAAGAAAGATCTTTTCTTCCTGTTAGTAAATGGTGTAATTTAGATACATTTTTTTGGCCTCATTTCAAAGAGCTCAGAGGAGATTCGGGCTGCAGGAGCACTGAATTGAGATGGAGGGAGCACAATAGACCACTCTGGCAATGCATCTGTGCCTTGAATAATGACCTTATTGATTGAGAACTTTCACAGTGACAGCAGAGGTGGGGAGGCAATGTCCTATGCAAATTTGAAGCCCATCACTCAGACACAAGGCGTTAATTTGCGCTTCCTGAGTTGATGGGACTACCCATTTTTGAAATGTAGGTCAATCATGTTTTTTTTTTTTTTTTGGACATGTATATGCTTCATATGTAAATTAAGAAAGCTGCAATTTAAATCATAGCAAGTTAAATGGCTGAGATGCTTGAGAAAAGTAAATGTTTGATACAAGAAAATGTTTAACACCTCAGAATTCAGGTAGAATGGAATTTATTCAAGTATGTTATACATGTAAATGAACACAATTATTCATTTGTTTTTTCCCCCCTCAATTAAAGTACTAATATCAGTTAAACCACAAGTCATCTCACTATTTTAGATTTTAAAATAGCTCAAGCAGTTACTATATTAGCCCCACAGGGTAATGATAAACATACAAGATATTTTTGTTCTCTTGTGCTGGGTGGTGATATCTTACCTTTAAGTTTATTTCAGTTACATTATTTCTTACAATAAACTGAGTTTAAAATACCAGTGACTGTATTTGCATCATTTGAGACTTATTTGGTCTGAATCAGTATCCCAAGTCCTAATATATTATTTAAAAGTTGTAATCGAGTTTTCCATGTTAATGTTGGTTGCTTTTCCACTGAGAATCTTTCCATATATATTCTTTTCATGTACTATTTTGCTATTTCATTTACTAGCAGAATTATTCACAATATTCAAACAAAAAAAATGGAACAAGTCATATGTGCAGTAGTTAAAAATAACTCTGCCCCAATTCATTATTTCAGACTAAATAACTATTGGTTGAATTGCTTCAGAAAAAAAAATAATTATTTTGATAAAAGAAGTTTATATTGCTTTCTAAATTGTAATTATTTGATATGGGAATGTTGGAGATAAGTGGTTCAACCATGTTAACATGAGAAGTTTCAAACTCTAAGTCAGAGATGCCCGATTGCATATACAATTTTATGTCCACAGGACATATAAAATTTTAAATTTTAGTATCTACATTAAAAATATTAAAAGGGTAGAATTTTTTAGTGATATACTTTAATGTAATTGATGTTAAGTATTACCATTTGAATACAGTCAATATAAAATGATTTAAGATTTTTTCATTTTTGTACTAATTCTTCAAACATTAGTACTAATCCTTGTGCCTTTCACATTAACGGCTCTTCCCCGTTAAGAAGAGCCCCACTACGAGTGGGTGCTGTGCTGGACAGCCAGCCTCCAGTCAGTTATCTCAGATTTCACTTTCATTTTCTGTAAGTGTGTAAGTCGCTTCCACTTACTCACTGAATACCTTTACCTGCCGTCTGATTAACAAGCACCTATTTGTTGCAATATTCACTCTGGACTCCGAGATACAGTATACTATGTATTCTGAATGTAATGATTGCTGTGTGTATACTCAATTCATATCCACCAAAGGATGATAATGGAACTGAATGTGGAGGCTCACACCACAAAATGGGCCTAAAATAAATAAAGGAATATATAAAGAAACTTGAGAAAGGTGTGTTACTAAGGCCTGATGCTGCATGTGTTCTAAGAGGCAATAATATGAGCTGATAACATAGGTATTGCAATTATTCTGTTAATATAATAATTCCTAATGCAGCTTTTTTTTTTTGTTTGGCAGCAGATCTGAATTTACTTCTACAACTGAGTTTACTAAAATCCTTTGCCCAAATTGAAATCATTTTTGTTATAAAATACACATTTTATTAGAATAAACTTGAAAAATATGAAAAGACAAAGCAGACAAAATGTTACTCATGATACCAACATATTTATAAAATGATATTTTGGTGTATTTTCTATCAATTTCTTCTATTTTTCTGTACACATAATTGTTCTAGAAATAAGAATATCATTCCACTTATCAATATATGCCTAAAGTGTGTTTAAATTTAAAGCACTTCTACTTATTGGGAAATTAATGGGCTGTAATCCTTACAGAGCTTCATTTATTGCTCAGTAGCATATTAGGCATTTAAGAAATGTCAGGGCCTCTTTTAGCCACAGAACTGTCATAAACTATGCTGAGAATTTCAGTCTCACTTGCGCACCAGACATATGTCCTCAGTTCACCTTCATTCCGAGTTCCCTAGGAAGGCAGTATCGAAGTTCATAGGAATTAGAAGAATTATCCTCACCTGCCAAGGACAAGCATGTTTGTATTTTTACCAGCAAAAAAAATTCCCTAAATGTAAACCATATAGCAATAGATAATAATCACATGTATTGGAAAGTACCTTGTAGTTTTCTGAGTGAATTTATAGAATTACTGTCTTTTTTGATTCCTTGTCCACAGGATTGCATATGAGTCATTAGCATGACCGGACATCCCTGGATACCACATTGCATGCCATGCCCTGCCCTGGCCCTGCAGTCCACTTTGTTGGTTGCTGGGGCTTGGAGATGAGATACCCTCTGGGGATTTGACAAATGCTGCCGGGAGCTGCATCTCCTGAGGGTATTCAGTGAGTCCAGTGCCAGGTAGATGTTGGCACAAAAGAGGCCCGAACCTCTTGCCTCAAGTGTAGACAATACTAACAGGATGGCTGCGCTAGATAGGCCGAGGCCATTACAGCTGCTTCAGAGTTCACCTTCTCCCTCAGCCCCATCCTGTTTCCCTCACTTTCACAGGTACTGTTCTCCAGAGCACGTCTCAATAACTGCTCTGCACATAAACTCCATCGGCACATTTGTTTCCTAGGGAACCTTATCTAAGACATTTTTACAAAGTCACATAATAAACTTTAAACTGTGTAACAGACATACTTTCTACCTCCCACCATGGAAATCTCATCACAGAAGTGTCTGCCTCTCAGGACTTCCTTCAGGAAGGCCCTGCCAACCAGCACCATCCAAGGCATCTCTTACCTCTTGGAGATCCCTTCTTGCTTGGGTTTCTCTGGGGTCCTCTCTCGACCATCTTGTGTTCTAAAGAGTCTGTGCTGCTGTTCTTTTCTCCAGGATTTGATGCAACTTAAAATGAAAACACATAATAAATACAGGGAAATTATAAATAGCACAAGGAATTAGGACCAAAGAAATATAAATACAATTCAAAAGGCACAGTGAGGAGGCAGCTTTAAAAATATACCTTTTCATTAAGGCTGTTGCACTTCCTCCCAGGCAAAACAGAGAGGAGAACAACTTTAGGAGCCAGGCAATTCCTGTTATCAGCAGAAAAGTGCAACTCACGCATGCAGATAAATGCAACGTTTTTGGTTTGTCCTTGGTGGCAAATGTTTCCTTTGGTGGTTTTTGACAGAAATTTGTCACCTGAGAAAAGTAACACTGAGAAAAAGGAAAGAAAAGTATCCTCAACAGTGTCTGTGGGGTAATTTTTATATCAAGCATCATATGGCTTTTTATAAAAAAATTATGTTCTTAATACAATTTGAAGAGAGCACATGAATGCAACTCAGTAGAGAAGTGCCTCTTGTGGGATACAGACCATACTTGGGATACCCAGAGTAGTCTGTGGCATTGGAATGGTGTGGGTGCAAATCCTGTTTCTGCCTCTTACTGCAAGCCTAGGGAAGATGCAAGTTATGTGTTGGATTTTGAATGAGTCAGTAACCCTCACGTTCTCCAAGTGTTGTAGGTCTTAACTTGTGATTATCACGTATGATAAACAGTTTTGTGGATACTGAATAATCATAAGGGCTGAATTAGTCCCTACCTAGTCCATAGGAGGAATTGAATCCATGATAGCCATTATTATTAATGATATATGTCTTTTGTTGCAATTGTCATCTTGCAAAGGCTTGAAATGCAGACAATTCATTATAAATTGTTTCCTCTGAGGGGAAACCTGAGGTAAATCATCTAAAGTAATATTAATAAACTTAACCATCTATGTTTACAAAAGAAAAATCCAGCTATTTACATCTCTTCTCACTATTGATGTAATTTATATTTTTGTCTTTTGCCCCACTTGTCTGGTATATTCTTCCTTCTTGTTTTAGTTATATATCATACATTCATGCATACAGTGTATGAATGTTACACTAACAGAAGCTAAATGTATTCTATATGTCTGTTCTTCTCTCACTAGCTCACATATTTGAAGAGGTTTGTTATTTTTGTTTTTTAAATTCAGCATTGGGGCCGGGCGCGGTGGCTCACGCCTGTAATCCTAGCTCTGGGAGGCCGAGGCGGGTGGATCGCTCGAGGTCAGGAGTTCGAGACCAGCCTGAGCAAGAGTGAGACCCCGTCTCTACTAAAAATAGAAAGAAATTATCTGGCCAACTAAAAAATATATATACAAAAAAATTAGCCGGGCATGGTGGCTCATGCCTGTAGTCCCAGCTACTAGGGAGGCTGAGGCAGTAGGATCCCTTAAGCCCAGGAGTCTGAGGTTGCTGTGAGCTAGGCTGATGCCACGGCACTCACTCTAGCCCGGGCAACAAAGTGACACTCTGTCTCAAAAAAAAAAAAAAAAAAAAAAAAAAAAAAAAAAATTCAGCATTGGAAGCTGTTTCCAGTGAGAGGATAATTCAGACTGCCAAATCTGCATTAAAGTTGAAAAGAGAAGTCGTCCCCCCTTTCTCAATCACTGTATTATATCTTCTCCAAACTCTTCTATTATCCAGTAAACATAGAGAATATAGATCCAAAATGCCCAAATGATTCCAAGGAAGCTGTGGCATTTCTTTTTTCTATTTCTTCTGACTTTAAAAGAAACATGGAACCATGGGATGAAAACAAGCAATTGACTCTCTAGTTTCTATTCTATTTTTCTGATCCTCTTGTGCTAACTTAATCCTGGAATAAGATTCTTAGTGAGCCAGAGTGAAGATACAGCTGCAAAAACAAGTTTAGAATGTCAGTTATATTTCAAAAATATTATGCATACCTCACTGGAATACACTGGAGTAATAGGCATGAGTGTACAACAGTTATTTATATTTATATATAATTTATTTTCTCTAGAAATTACCATTTAAGATCTAGAAAATTGGAATATCACAGTTTCTCACTATTTCTTAGCTTATTCTGGCCAGAAAGGAGCCAAATGATACGTTTCAAAATATGGCCAGCATGCCTAAATTGACAAGTCAGTGGTTTTCTGGAAATCATCCACATTTATAATTTTTTCAATTTTATATCATGACAATATTCTATATTAGCTATTTTCTATATAACCCAATTCATTGTTATAGTATGCAAGATGTTAAATATATTTGCATCTTTCTTTTCAAGAAATGTGTATGCAGTTATTGAATTATTAAAATTGAATTGATACAGAAAAAATATGTATACTGTATATTCTTATTAAGAAAGATCTTTTTTGAAGCATATGTGGGAGAAATATATTTTCTCAAATAGATTGATGATTTAGCATTTGTATTTATTAACTAATTGACTGACTCAACACATAATGATTGAATGATTCACTCACCCGTACTGAAAAGTAGTAATCCATCATAAAGTTTGATCAGATTAATAATATAATGAGAGCAGTATTTCAGGTAATGTAGTATAGAGTTCACTGGAAAGGAAATTGCTGAAAGCTGGAAGGGTCTATCATGATTTTATGACGGTGGGCCAGACTGGTGTGGTTTAATCTAGGAGTGATTTAGTTTAAGGGTAAGGTGGTGTCATGAAGGATGGAAGGAATGGAGCAGATAAAGGATGGTTCAAATGTAATTAATATGTAAGTCTACATACAAAATACAGAAGCAAGAGTCAAAATGGCATGAATATGTAACTGCAGATAATTGAAAAATAATAATGCCATTGATAGACTTGAATGGAAGAATCTGGGGGCTGCAGACTATGAGGGGTAAGTTTCAGGTCTGTTAAATTCAACATGATGCTAGAATATCCCAAAATTGCATCTAATAGAAAATTGGGACAGATGTATAAGGCAGAGCTGAGAGCAGGAAACACCAATTTGAATGTTAAGCAAAAAATAAATGCTAATCAAATGAATAATAAAGTAATCAAAACAATAATCAATAATACATTGCTATAATAAAAACAATAAAAATATGAATCAAATAAACAGATGAAGTTATCAGAACTAAGTTTCCTAGGAGGAAGCAGACTTTGAAGGTTACTGCTAATTACAATGCAGAAAAATAAAAATATCCACAAAGGAAAAGTCAACATGACAGAGTTTCAGGTGCCATAAAGAAAATGTTTAGAAGTGGAGGGCAGAGTCATAAATATTGTGCTGCCAGTGTACAAACAGAACTCGTAAAACAGTGTGGTGACAAGAGATTGTTGCAAGAGAGAACTTTAAGATTTGGTCAATGGTATTGCTGCTTTTTTTTTGTTTTTTTGAAATGCATATTCTACAAGTTAATTTTGTGAGTGCATTTATGCAGCTACTTACTTGTATGTGACCACTTGGGATATGACATTAAGGTGAATAAATACCTTTAGGTGGGATAGCCTTGTAGCAAGAACACACGGTTTGAAGTCAGACCTCAGTCAGATTCTATTTTCTCCATGGTGTAGCAGTGCTGGCAGTATGACTTCTGGCAATTATCTTCTTACTAAGCCTTATGTCCTCTGAAAAATAGAATGACAGACCCTGACTTTCAGAGCTGGAGTGATGAGTGATGAGCATAGCACAGCGTTTGGCCCACAACTGTACTCAATCGAAAGTGGCTATTTTATTGCTACCACTAAGAATAAACTTTTAATACAACATACTATTTATAGTTCACATGTCTAAATACGGTTAGCTATATATATATATTTTTTTCTCTTATGTCAAAGTTAACAACCTTCAAAGAAAATCTTCAGCTGGATGGATAGACTATTTTTACTCTGCCTGAGCCTGAATCTGTTCATTAGCTTTTTAAATTGGAAGCATATGAAGCATCCCCCATGTGTTGGGAACAGATGAATCCCTACCATCTTGTAGCTTAGAAGAGGTAAAGGGATACAACTAATTTTTATAATTCAAAGCATTCATGGAATGAACGGAATGTTGTGGCATGAATTGAGGATGCATCGGGGGAGGGGAGAGGATGTTTCCGTCGGAAGGGAAGGTGTGTGTTTGTGCTGGTCTGGGGGCAGCGTCAGCTACTGTGGGAGCACAAGGACGGTCACGCTGTGCTTGGAGAACAGTGAGAAGTTTAAAACCATGAGAATATAAGGTTTGTGGATGCCAATGAGGAGAAATAATGCAAGAAAGGTACTTAGGGATTATGATTGAGGGCTTGGTTTACCTGCCAAGAAGTGTGACATTGGAGAGAATGGAAAAGGAGGGAGGGGGAGAAAACCTAGAAGACATACAGGATTGTGTGTGTGTGTGTGTGTGTGTGTGTGTGTGTGAGAGAGAGAGAGAGAGAGAGAGAGAGAGAGAGAGAGAGAGAGAGAGAGAGAGAGTCTGCATGTTAGTGTCTGCAGGAAGGTGGTGAGGGGTGGGGAGAGAGAGCCAGAGAACTTACCAAGAGCAAAACAATGGAAGCAGACAGTTATAGACCCTTGTATCCTTGTCATTTTAATGTATTCCAAAATTCCTCATGGTCTTCTATCGTATAAGGCAAATTTTATTTTATGAGTCAGTCCAGAGCAGTAGAAAAAAATTAATTAGCTCTGTCATCCTGGAAACCTGGATCTTAACCCCGTTTCCATCACTTTCTAGCTATGCGGTCTTGGGCAAGATACTTAACTTCCCAAAGCTTCACTTTGCTCATCTATAAAATGGTTACAAAAATAGCATCTGTCTTTTAAGGATGTTGTGAGGATTAAATGAGACAAAGCAATACATACTAGCTCTTATTACACATTGGATAAACATTAGCTATCATTATATACCCAACCACCCATAGCTGTATTTAAAAATAATTCTTTCTTTTACTTACACTGTAAGCATCACCACTCCACTGGCGCAACCCCTCTGACAACCCTAGAAATTGTGGCCGAGGGTGTTTGGGATAAGAGCAGAATGTAGTGATCAGCCAGATTCCTCAAGCTGTGTTCCAGGAACTTCACCTTCCCGGGCTTTTCTCTGGGCCCCGATGCTGTCGTCTGTTTAGCTGGGGACACCTCACCTCTGTTCTTCCAATGAGGAAATCCAAGAAGCAAATTCTTCCTTTGCCCCACAGGTAAAACTTATCCCTGTGCAGAGCCATCCCATTTAACCATCAGAGTTTATCTATTTAAGAGAAAATATGGCAAATCAATTTTCCCTCTCACTCCCTTAAATATTTTTTCTGTTTTAAAATTTCATTCATGTATTTAATGCACTTTAGTTTCACTGTGTGCATCTGGGCACAGAACTCTGAGTTGCAAAAAGGTATTCATATTTTAGTTCTTATGCCCAAAGCCGCAAGCAAAAATCTCTCATTCATTACATAAGGTAGTACATAAAGTTTTATGAAACCATCAGTCATACCTTCAGTCAATACTTATGACCTTAAAGAAATTCAAAGCTGTTGTTTTTCCCTATTTTTCAAGAAAATAAAAAAGGTCACTTACAAAGAAATACATAAAACAATTTCAAGCAAGGTGAAAGAGGGTTATTTTCGATGATCATAAATGAAATTGTATTGTCAAGAGAAATGTAGCATAATACACTGAGAGAACAAAAATTAAGATGTGGGAGCACTGTTTATGATAAAGTAGAATACACAATGGACAAAGATTCTTAAGATGCAAGTTGATTCTCTCGCCTGGACAAATCACAAAAAATGAGAATCTGTTTTTTAATTTTTAAAAATAGACAAAAGTCTACCTGCCAGGGTAGAAGGCTTTGCTTAGAGGTAGGGTTACCTGCACGGCTAACTTGTGCTTGTTTTGTGAGGCACACATCCCTAGACTTTTGTTTTTCCCTCCGTATAGTGTTGATGTTTTCCAAATACTAGGCGTTATTAAGTGAACTTTTTGGATTATTTCGTCTTGGAATATAATGTTCAAACCTTTTTTTAATTTTTTAATTTTTTATTTTTCTTTCAGCATATTGTGAGGGTACAAAAGTTTAGGTTACGTACATTGCCCTTGTTCTCCCACTCCCCCCCCAAGTCAGAGCTTCAAACGTGTCCATCCTCCAGACAATGCGCATCACACTCATTATATATGTATGTATACTTTGATTTTTCCAGCACTTTTACTTGATCGGCTTTGACTGAATAAATGAATGAAGGAATGAAAGAATGAATGAGTGCCTTGTATTCTAATTTGCCTTAATATCTTCAGTTTAAATAACAATCTTATTCTTTTTTCTGGTTACTATTCATTTGGGGTTTGGTTTATTTTTTTTCCCAAAGAAACGAAATGCAAATGGGACAAACAGGAGCGTAACCCTCCTCTGTCCTTGCCGCCCTTCTCTGTCTCCTCTGCCTACCCGGCAGGCTGGGTATGTTTTAGGGCCCCTATAAACATTTGCTAAATGAATGAGTGTGGTTGTCAACTAGCCTGGAAAGAAGTTCCAAGCTCATTTACTGCCTAGAGTTACTAAATCCTGGAGGATTTGGGCACAGTTAGAGCTGTTAAAATGCCTGCTTGGTCTTTATCATACCAAGGGCTAAAAACATACAATACAAGGGGAGTCTGCTTAGTCAAAGCAAAGACGCAGCTGGGGGGCCACTCAGACATGGTCACTATTCCCAGAGGCCTTGACTTAGGGTCTTCTATCAGGGGTGGTCAAGGAAGAAATGCTGTTCTGACAGGTCACATTCCATTAGTAGAAATAAAATCTAACAGCCTTGTAAGACTGGAGTTTGGCAAAGGTATTCAAAAACTAATCCATGATAAAATTATGCCCTCGTAACTATTTGCGCTTATGCATTTGTATGTGAGAATGAATACTTGGAGTCTGCTGTCCAGAGTGGGAATCTCAGGAAAACCACCAGGAATTTAAATCTATTACCTGTTCAGGTGTCTCAATTTAGCATCAAGGTTTCTAGAGTCCAGAAAAGAGTCTTTCACCTGTGCCAGAGGCAGTTTGCTGGAGTAGAAAGAGTTGTGCCCATGGTGTGTGATAAATCTGAGTTGATGTCTGTGCTCTGAGACTTAACACTTTGCACAGTGGCCCAGCAAAGTTACTAGATGTCTCTGAATCTCAGACTTGTCATCTGTGAAATGAAGATAAGCATGTGGAATTGTTGTCAAGATTAGCACAAGAGATGTAAAGCCCCAGGCACTGGGTGAGCCTGCAGTGAACATTTACCTCTCGGTCTTCTGGGATTTTTCTCTTCCGTCTTCTCTTAGTATCATTAGCATCATGGTTAATATTGCCATTGTCATTGCAGTTCTTCCTGTTGATATCCTTTTTATATTTGGCCCTTAAAGAATCTAACATTGGAAGTTTAGAATCAAAATACAGTACTGAAGCCATGTGACAAGATAATGTGCACACCTGACATGATAAGGAAAATGCACTATGAGGTTTTCTCAACTCCAAATAGAGCAAGGAGCAGAAAGTCCGTGTCACTTCCCAACAGCAGTGGAGCAATGGCTGTGAGCTGCCTGTTTACTGTTGTCCCCAGGAGCTGCTAAGCTCCTAAAAAGCAAAGATGGGTTGATTTTTGTTTAGTTTTGTTCCCTATGTTTATCAAAATATTCAATAAATGTGTATTGAAGAATTAACAAAAATGAAAATGAACGAATGGATCAGTGGGATTTTAAGATATTGAAAAATTAATAAATGAAAGAATAGATTAGTAGAATTTTAAGATCTGATGTATCTGAATGGATATTTGTTCCTTTCCAAGCTATTTCAAGTGAAACTATAAATTGTAAATGGTCAAGAGACTTTTGCTAAGGAAATAGATGAAAAATACGTGGTACAACAGGTAGAGGAATGTGACATATGCAGCTTGTTCCAATCCCTGAACAGGGGATAATCTTTTCATGTGGTAAAAGGAAGGGATGCTGAGTAGAACCACGAGGACAGTGGCCTGTAACCAAGATGGGCAGAGTGATGTGGGCATTGCCTTGTAGAGAGACTGAGTGGAAAATGACTAATTCTAGATTCAAAACAACAGAGGTTGTCTTTAATTTCAGTTTCGGTATGGAAAGCAAAGTCCTACTCTAAGACATATGATGGTTTCTTATGTCCTATGTGGGGAAATCAAAAGCCTGGAGTGACCGAGACCAAGTCAAGGCAGGCAAAGATCTCACAGTATGAGTCACGACTTTCATAGTCTCCATGGTCTCCATTAACTAGAGTCTTGTGCCTAGAACTTTAAACATAGAAGTAAAACTTGTGGAGCCTTCCTGAATGAGTAAAATTGTCACAACAGGCAAGAACATTAGCCCTGGTTCACTCAGGGATGACAGGAAACAAAGTGTGATGTAGTCACAGAAAGACTTTGTTCAAGGGTGACAATTTTCATTGCACTCTTATTTCTTGAAATGTGCACCAACATCAAGACAATTTGCAATTCTACCATCCATTCATGTCCTTTATTCTCAATTCTGGGATTCATTGAATGGCACCACCTACCTGAAATACTTTTTATTCTCAAGTTTATAAATTGACTTTGAATATGTTTTCCTCTTCCAAGGCCTTTTTGTATAGCCTGAAATATTTCTGTTGGACCTAATTCATCTTTGATTAATGGACTGGCTCCATAATTCTGAGTTTCCTCCAAAGAAAATTTTCTTCTGTCTCTCCCTCTCTCATCCATCCCTTTTTCATTCTACACTGAGACTGTGCTTAGTGTTCTGGGAATCTATCCAAGTGTCTTCAAATGCTTTAAAATGAGGAGAAGAAAAAAGGTGATAAAGATATCATCCAATAACTTCTGTGGAATTTTATGATCTGATATATCTGAATGAATATTTAGTCATTATGAGGGTAGTTAGAACAAGAACATGCAGCAGCTATGCCCTGAAGCACCCGTTTCAGAATCTGAATGGTAGAAGTGCATTGTCATGCATTTACCTGTCATGCATTTACCCTATAGCAGGTGCCTACAAGCCAACAGATGAAAGTGATGAAAACTCCCGCTGAAATTTCAGATAAGTTGATATCACCTTAGGACTTGAGAAAAAAAGATTAGAAGGAATATCTTTGTTTTTGCCGTGAGTGCTATAGAACAGTTTTACTCCATTAGATGTTACACACATATTCCATGTTCTGAGTTATCTGTGAGACCCTTTTCTACGACCTTGTAGGAAGTGCAAATTGTAAGCACAGCTTTGAAAAACCATTGGAACTTTAACACAACTCACTAGTCTCCTGTTTCTAAATAGATACTTCGGCAGAGTTTGTAACCCAACATTCTCACCCACTCGAGGATTAAGGTCTTTAGTTTTTTTCTCTATCTCTAGCATCATCAAAATTTGCCTGGTAGATAATTATCAGTGACATAAAAACATGTTACATTTTTTTTCACCTTGAAGACTTTGGTTTGACCCATCTCTCCTTCAGCTACTCACAATTTCTGTATTCCTCTCTGCTGCAAAACTCTTTGAAGAAGTTGTCAGTACTTGTTTTCCCCCCTTTTATTCATTTCTTCCCATTCTCTCTTAAACCTACTGTGATAAGATGCTATCTCCAGAATTTTCACAAAAAAATCTCTATGTAGATCATCAATGAACACTTTTCCAAAGATAATGGTCTGTTCTGTTTTCTTATTTTCTGTCCTTATCAGCAAAATTTTACAGAGTTATAATTCCCTCTTGATTTCAACAATAGTTTCATTTCTCTTCTGAGATGCCCAGTTCTCCTATCTCATTAACTTCTCCTAGTTTTCTTTGCTGGGTCATCTTCTTTCTCCTGGTTTCAGATGTTGGAATGACTTAGGGCTGAGTATTCAAGTGTTTTCTGTCTACATTTGTTTCATGGGTGGTTTTACCTAGTTCCATCTGTGCACTAACAACTTCCAAATCTATACCCCCATGATCTACCTCCTCTTTGAAATCCATTTGTTCATTTGAGTCTCCACAAGAAGGTCTGGCAGGTCTTGACATTACCTTAAGATTGACATGCTCAAAGTCAAAAGTCAAATTCCCGTGCAATAATCTTCCCTTTCCTCTGTTTTCTTAATCTCAGTAATGCCAGCTTTTTGTTCCAATATGCTTTGAACTGAAATACTTTGATTTTTTAGGTGCTAGCAGACATTTGGAAATAGTAATTGAGCACCAATTGAAATACTATTGCAAATAGAACTATGTAAAACCTTATGTGGAAGTATGATCTATGTAGAAAGTATTAACAAGTTAAGATTTTCTAAAGGAGATGGGTCTTTGAATTTTTTTTTTCACAGTAGAGAACCATATATTAAATGGTTATAAGTAACAGAGCACAATAAAGACATGGAATGCTCCAAGCTAATAATTTGGAGGGCATCTGCTTCTTCAACTACTAAATATTTACTGGGCACCTACTGTGTGCCAGAACTCCACTTTGTGCTGTAAGTTCTATTGGTAACAGTATCAAAATCGTTCTTTTATAGTCTGCACACTGAACGCTTCCTAAATGAAGTTTCTTATGTAATGTACTCAGGACCAACAAAGTTAGTTAACCAAACAAGGATTTTGAGAGAATCACTACAATGTATACATATCTAATATCAATTTTAACCTAAAGCATATACATACATTTTTATCTACCTATCTTATGATGTAGGATCACAACTATATTTATACTAAATATGTATATACCACATATATACATAAAATAAACTCATATCCTAAATTTGACATCTAGAAGCAAAGAACAGACATTAACTGAGATTAAAAGAAGAGAAAGAGGGGAAGAGGAAGATTATTGCAGGCAGAACATAGGAATTTGCCTTTGAGCATCATTTTGAGGTGAGCACTAGAGCTGGTCCACATGGAGTTCAAGGGGAAGTGGTTCACTGAAGTTATTAGTAGATAGATGGCACTAGGCAAAAACATACATACGCATATTGGAGTGCTGCATTATTTTTCTTTGTGAAACCGCACTAAAAGAAATTATTCCACTTCTGTAAAGTGCTAAGTGATTCCATATTTTTATTATTTTCCTCCAATCTTTTAGAATTATCTTACACCTAATTCTATGGAATTATTTATACATAGGGTGCACGTAAGGAGTTTTTACAGTTTTTGATGTAGAGAACTAGCATTTCTATGATGATTTATTTTCACGTTCTTTGTCCAGGGTTTTCTAAAACACTTCATTAAATTGTTGTTACAGACTTAACTGACATAAACTGACTGGTTTAATGTGGACACAGACGTGCTGAGGTGTCCCCTGTTGAGGGGATTACTAATCATGGACAAGTCACTTTTCAGGGAGCGTAGGAAGCTGCTGGCCAAGGAGGTAGATGAAGGAGATTCCTGGTCAAAGGCACATTCAGTTGCAGGAGTGTCCCAGATTCCTAGCCCTCCTTGGTGAATAGAAAGCTCTGGTATAAACCTCAAATATTACATTGAGAAAACAGTTTATTAACTTTTTCTTGTTATTCCAATATGCCCCATGGGGTCTCATTTTCCATCCCAATCATCTCATCAATATATTTTTTTCTAAACACATATGTACAGTTCCCAGAATAAGTTCATAAAAAAACTATTTTTCCCAGCTCTTTATATTTTCAATAATGTTTTTGAAATTCAATAATATTTCAGCATCTTTTATCCATTGGCATCTTCAGGTCAATTGTTGTGTTATCATGATTTTTAAGACCTAGCCACACCAAGAAGAGGAATTGGAATCATAACCCAGCCCGTGCTGAAGTGAAAGCTCCAGAAGGAGGAGGAAGAATAAAATTGGAGCAGTTGAAATGGAATGACAACAGCACAATAGAGTAGGGAAGGGGGGAGGAAGTAGTTTGAAGTAACCATCAGGGCTTTTGTCTATGTAAATGCGAATGGGATGCCCCAGAAGTCTCCTCTGTCAGAGTCGGAAATAACCTTGCTCCTCTGGTGAGTGTTGTTTAGATTCTTATGAAAGCCCCATCCATTGAGGTCTTCCTTGAAAAAGGAAGTAAAATATGTGAGGTGGACTCAAGGAACGCAAAGCCCTAGAGTGTGAATACAAGTTCTGTGAACTCTAGCTAAAGGGTGGAGTGCTCTATTTTTAGTCATTAGAATAGAAAGCTTTTGGTCCTAATAAGGATCTTTCAGGAATATGAAAAGCTTTTTTTTTAAAGAACACACTACCCACTTAGTCTCCATCTCTACAAAGGATCAAAGAAGGGTAAAAAAGCTGTAGAAGCACAAAAGAGCTTTTCCTGAATCTAATATGGGTGATTAATGCACAGCTGAAAATTTCCAACTTTCGTACAAAACAACTTTAGGATTTTAGTCATCTCGATGCAAATGGCTCTCCCAGATGACATCCTGCTTATCTGCAAGGCATTATGGTCTTTGTTCTTGCTGTGTGTTATATACACATTCTATGTAGCACATATCATGTGTCAGTGACTTGAACTGATAATGACATGAGCACACATTGTGACCAGAAAAATGTGGTACCAGAAAGTTCTTACAACCTGTTGTGACATCAAAGTTCAACTCTGAATCCTAATTACTTCCTGATGAATGCCATAGGTCATTTTAGTCTGCTAGGAAGTATTAAAGGAACTCTCCAAGAACAAAAACCCAATTCCACCACCGCAGTCTGAAGAATGATAGAAACAGAGGTAGGTCTCAAAATTCCCTTAACAACATTTTGAACATTACACTCAGTTCCAGTCAAACACCTAGAATGAAACGAAATGCAGCGTCTGTATCACCCAGTGCGTATGCATATTAAATAATCGGGAGCCAATTATTTCTCTATTATTTTGGATAGAGATTTCTTCTTAAATGCCAACACAAGGTTGGAATTTGTGTGAGAATGCAAAATGTGAAAGGCTTGCTTTGACCATTTCCAGAGGCTTCTTTAAAGAAGTGAATGTTTAAGAAGCACACCATGTTGCTTCTGAAATTGAAACGTATTTAGTTCATTAGCTATTGCTTAAAATATCTTGAAAAGGAGCACTACCAAATGGCAGTCTCTTTGCACAATGTGCCCTTGTGTGAGCTCACATAACTTTTTTTCTGATTTATCAAAAAAAAAAAAATGGAGAGCCACAGTAATAAATATTGTACTTGCCTTGTAGCATTGCAGCTCATAATAAAAACACCACTAATATCATTATAATTATTAATTTTGCTTGGATTTCCTAGAACTTGATGCTGACAATGCTAATAGAAAAAGTGGTATAGATGAAACTTAGACTAATCTTGATCACTCACGGAACTGTGCAGTGAAAAGTTTTATGCATCATACTAAAAAGATTGTAATGATTCTTAAAATTAATCTTTACTCTCTGGTTTCTACTTTCATTCTTCATGTTTTTAATGTTACCTTTATAAAAGGTTTACTGTTATTTTTACCTTTTATACAATTGTGTGAAAGTGTAGAAATGTATACACCATACAGGTATACATTTAATTTTAAAAGTCAGGATTACAAAGGGCAAAAGCCACAGATTTCCTTTTTATATTTAAAATAGCAAGTGCAAATATTTAAAACATATTAACATATTTTCTTTCAATAATTTTCTTTCATCTAAATTTTAAACTTAAATTTCAAACTCTAATCATTTCTACTGCAGTAATAATCTTTTTAAGAAAAAAAATAGGAATTTTTTTTTCTATTAATATTACATTTGGGGTTTTAACGGTAAAGTATACGACTGCCAGGTTTCAAATTCAAAGCAGCCTTTATCCAACTTGCATTTGTAAACCTGATTCATGTTATAAGGCTGTTTGTATATCTTAACTTTTTAAAAAATATGCTAAGAGTGTGGAGACCTGATCATTGATAATTTTATTCAGATATTCTGTTTAGAAGGGTGTTCTATAATTTTAAATTAAAAATCAGTATATTATCTGTGTGAAACATTTTTCCAAATCATCACGTGATACGCCAATTCTAACTCTTTTGATAGAATTTCATTTGTAGTTTAAAAATATAGCTATTAAGACCCAATATAAAAGTATTTATGCAGATTGACTCTAAGCTACTTATTAGAGACCTAAATATTATATTTGAATCTATTATTTTTTATTTTTCAGTCTGATATTTAAGTATACCTAATGCATTATGAGAAAAATAGAATGACATTAGTTGACATTATTAGCTTTTCATGTAGTCAGAAGTGATCTGCATGGTCTACATGTTTACACACAGTTTGGATACAGCTTTTTAAAAATGACTTCTATCTCAGTATTTATTAGCCAACCTGAAATTACTATTCTTACAATTGCAAGGTCAATATTTTGCTTTGAGATTATAGTAATTATCATAAAAATCATAAAAATCATGAAAAGCATTCTGAAGCATGCATGTTTTGTTTTGTTTTTCCCAAGAGGAGGTACAGGTAGTTGACTTACAGGGAAGAATGGCAGATTGTCGTGGCTCAGTTAAGAGCAGGTAGAATTTTGTTTACCATCTTCAGTTCTACAAAAATGATTCAGTGATTTAGGTTTAGGAGTCCTGGCACTGTAGTATAGAGTATTAAAAGAATGACCTTCACCTTCTCTGAGCAGGGGTCAAAATGTTAAATCACTTATTTGCTTTTAAATTTTCTTCTCTTTTCATAAAATTTAAAATATTAGGCATTTGTTTTAGACAAAATAAATTTCATCCTGTCCTACAAGGGCATTGATCCTACAAGGTGCGAAACGAATATTGTGTCAAGTGATCCACTCTAGTTAACTTGATTCATGAGGATAAGGTACATTTCACACTATTTCCCTGTTCCATGATATTAAACTTTGTTTTTTCCTGGATTTATGCTTTTCTTAAATAAATGGGAATAATCTTAGAACTGTCTCCTGAAGTTCAAAAAAGATCATCTATACATTGTAAAAGAGGGCGGTCACAAGACAATTTTATACTCTTTATGTCAAAGAAAAAAATATGACGGGGGTACAAGTGTTTTGGTTACATGGATTGCTTTTGTACTGTTTAAGTCAAAGTTATAGTGTGCCCATCACCCAGATAGTGTGCATTGTCACTGTCAGGTATGATTTCACCCATCCCCTCCTCCCCCTCCCACCTGCATGATTTCTGTTGAGTTTTACTTCCATCTGTGCACACAAGTGCTGATCAACTAGTTCCAATTTAATAGGGAGTACATGTGTTTGTTTTTCCATTCTTGTGATACTTCACTTAGGATATTAAACTTTCTTTGTGTTTACAGAAATGGTAGTGGGGTTTTCATGAGTTTAGCTTATCTCCCTCCTTGAAAGAGATTTCTCCTAACTCCTGGATATCAATCTTGGGTATGGTAAACATTTTAATTGGATTAATTCCAGTTAGCCAGTGGGAATGAGGTTAAGGTATGGCAACAAAATTGCCTGAAATGTCTTTAAAAGTAGCCATCTACATAATACTCTTACTTCTTAGTGGGGTTCCCAGGAGACCATATAATAGAATCCATTTCCACTAATGCACTCAAATAGATTTTAATGGTGTTAGGTGTACAAGTCAGATATATAAGTACCCAGATAGAAAGCTGACCTCTGTTCATTGTCGAAAGGAGATCAATATTGTTTTGCCAAGATACTACATAGCTATATCTCTCTGAGGCTCTTGTAATGCCAGCAGTAAAGAGAAATGATACCTCTGCACTCTGAGCTGAAACCCCACTGAGCTTAGATCTGAAAAGATCAGCTGGGTGTAGAAAATAGAAGTTCAGGTCTTTGTGTTTCACAAAGGACGTATCATTTTTTGTTGAGATTTCTAAAGCCAGTACCATGATAGTAGTATTTATGAGTTTAAGTGGCTGAAGAAAATAAGTATTCCTGAAATATTCAAGTAGTTGAGTTAAAGTTACTGTCATTTTCCTGCCTGAGTTCAAGTTAAGGCCAGTTTTTCATTCTGTGAAAATCAGTCAATTCATCATATTCAAATTAGGAAGAATATTTTTTTTCCATTGAGGACAGCAATGAGATATTGAGGCTACTACTCACATTCTCTATGGGCACATGTGCACCCTGTCATGCAGGGCCCCCCAGAAATGGAAGATAAATACTTCTAAGTATATATGATGTGTTTGAAAAATCCTACCCCATTCAGAGCATAACCCTGAAGAATCAGCAATCCTAAAAAGCCCTAATGGAAGAAGGTTATAGTGACTCAGGACTAAAGAGCACAAAATGCATTTTCATTACACTTTAAAAAGAGGAAGCACAATTTTTAACTCAATCCAGAAATGTACAGCATTGCAAGAAGTAGCCATATTTAGCTATTTTGCTTTGGATAAAATTAAAATCTGTATATATATCAAATATACTATGCTATTTTTTCATCGGTTTTTTAATTTTTCTTTTTCAGTTATCTACATTTAAGGTGTATAACATGATGTTTTGATATATGTAGTGAAATGATTACTACATAAGCAAATTAACATATTTAACATCTGACATAGTTACCGTCATGTGTGTGTGTGAGCACCTAAAATCCACTTAGCAAATTTCCAATCTACAACATGATATTAACTACAATCCTCATGCTGTACATTAGATTTCTAGACTTATCCTGCATAACTTCAGTTTTGTACCTTTGATCTATATCTCCCTGTTTCTGCCTCATCCCACCCCTGGTAACAATTTTTCTGTTCCTGTTACCATGTAGTCTACCTTTTTTAGATTTTACATATGTGAAATAATTTACTATTTTTCTTTCTTTACCTGGCTTATTTCACTTAACCCACTGTCCACCAGTTTTAACCACGTTATCACAATTGGCAGTGTCTCCTTTAAGGCTAATAGTTCCTTGTACATATTTACCATATTTTCTTTATCCATTTATCCATTGATGGACACCTAGGTTGTGTCCATATACATGGGTATTGTGAATAATGCTGCAACAAATGTGGGGTTACAGATATTTCTGAGGTGCTGATTTCATTTCCTTTGGGAATACACCCAACTGGGGGGATTTGCTGGGTCATATGGTACTTCTATTGTTAATTTTTTGAGGAGCCTTCATACTGTTTTCCATAATGTCTATACCAGTTTACATTCCTACAAACAGTGCATGTGAGTTTCTTCTTATACATCTTTATCAACATCTGTTATGTTTTTTTTCTTTTGATAATAGCCTAAGGCTAACAGACTTAAGGCAGCATCTCATTGTTTTTTTCTTTAGTGTGTGTGTGTGTGTGTATATTTTATGTCAGAATATTATAGGGGTACAAATGTTTAGGTTACATAAATTGCCTTTGCCCTGACCGAGTCAGAGCTACATGTGTGTCCATTTCCCCAAACAGTGCACACTGCACCCGTTAGGTGTGAACATACCGTGGAGTTCTACTCAGCCACAAAAAACAATGGTGATCTAGCACCTCCTGTATTATCCTGGATGGAGCTGGAGCTCATCATTGTGGTTTTGGTTTAAATTTTCCTGATTATTAGTGATGTTGAAAATCCTCCACAATAATTTATATTTCAAAATTGTTCAAAATCTATGTGAATTGCAGTAGTCAGGTTCATTCTTTTTACCATTTGATAATACTTGATTTATTCTTGCTTATCAATGGAATAAAAAGAGATTGCTTCTGTTAATCAAACCACCGAACTATGAAATCAAATGTATTTATTTCTTCTTTGAACATGTGAAACATGCTAGGCCTGTAGAGGTATGGATAAGGAAAATACCATCCCCATGTCTGAGTAATTCATGTAGGTAGGGACAAAGCATATAGACAGCAATAGTACGATTTGATTAGGTTTTTGCTGCAAGGACTTTATTGTTGAGTTGCATTTGTGAGATTCCAGAGTCTTTCTATCACACTTTCCACTTAACCCTCATGTTAATCTTGATAGGTTTATTATTATCATGGTTTGACAGATGAGTGTATACACATAATAATTAGCTATTTATTTAAATTAAGTTCAAATAAAAAATTGTCATCTTGTTAAGTAGGCAGGGCAAGCTTTTATAGATGGAAGAAAGTTAAGGTGTTTTATCAAGATCACTGGGTGTGTGAGTATCACGGATGAAACTGGAACCTTGGTTTTCTGCTGAGTCTTAGGTGTTCTTCCTACTATTCCATGATGGCCCTTACTAATTTGTGAATGGTATTCTATGTCACAAAATATTAATATTAGCCAAAATGACCTTTCCAAAACTTCAGTTTTTGAAATACTCCAAATAAGGAAATTATTTTAATCTCGTGCTTCAGATGAGAAGTAGTAACTGCTAGTTCTGCATTTAATTCCATTTCTCGTATTTTCTTTAAGATAATATATTGTACGATAGTATTCTGGTGAAATAGATTTTGTGAAAAGAAGCAATCTCACATCGCTTTCTATGACATTGTGAAACTCTTCTGACTTTTTAAAAAGTGTTCTGTTTATGTATTTAAAACATAGCAAGACATCACATTTTCTCCTCTCTCCACACGTACACACACACAAAAATACACACACACACACACACACACACACACACACGCGCACGTACATGCACATACAGACACCAAACTTTGAGAACCCCGAATAAAAAGTCCCAAACCACAGACCAAGAGAGGTGGTATTTCACATTATAAATAATGTTTTGTTTTATAAAAAGCTCACCACAGGGATCCTTCCTTTGAAATATTTAATGATCTTCAAATAAGCACTTAAATCCAGTAAGAATGGGGTATTATTTTACAGGTAAAATATAGCAAGAAAAATTTAAAGTGAAGTGTTAAGAGCTATTAATAATTGGTAAAATCAATCAAAATTACAGTTGGATGCATATATGTGAGACCTATGTAGGGAGGCCTTTTTAAGATTTCATACTACTTTAATGAGTTAAAATTTTATTTACAAAAGTAAAAGGCAACAGTTTGTGCTCTAAAAGGGAAATAATTTATACTTTCAAAAATCACAAATGCACATTGGGAATGTTTTAAGTAATTTAAAACTCCCTAGCTTTTACTGAAATTCATAAATCCAATTACTTTCATCCAGGAGTACAAAATAAATGGAAATTTAGCTTTTGAACAAAATAGAAGAAGCCAAGTTTTTATTTACTTTACCTATTTAAAGCATATACACATCCTGAAATCAAAATTCTATAATATCTTGGAAATATTTTAGTAATTCTTAACAATATTTAAGCAAGTTGGTTGTTGAAGATTTTTTAAGGGACTGATTTACTTACAACACACTTGAAAATGAGAAGCTCAGTTCTGGTTCCAGAAAAAATGAAGCAATAAATATGTGAGCCTTATGAGAATACGTTTAGTGTACAGCATATTATCATACAGTCATGGTGGAGTGGAGGAGCAGAGACAGGGCAGGGTGGGAGTCTCTGCTTTGGGGCCTTCGTTTGTCCCTCTCTTTAAAAAGGCAAATATTTTGCACATTTGGAACATCTCACTACTCCGTTTCTCCTCAACAATTATTTCTCTATGACTTCCAAATATCTCAACTCTTAACCATATTTTTCCCAAATGAGTATGTTTCATGTTTGGATGAAAATAGCGTATTGACGCAGGCAGGGGAGAAGGTTAAGATTTATTTTTCTTACTGATTATTTATGATATTCCAGAATAAGCAGGAGAAAATCTGTCCCCAGCAGCCAGGCTCCTAGACCAGAAGACTTGGTTTTTGTTGACACAAAATTACACTAAATTGAATTTTTAACTGATTGAATCTCATTTTTAAAATTTAGCTGCCGAATTTTTGCCCAGTTTTCTAGAGAATTAAAGAATTAATTTCAGTTCATATGCACACAAGATTTGGTTCTTTCAAACTTGCTAGTTGCTAAGAGAAGTCTGAAAATAGCAAAAGGAAAAAAAAAAGCAAGGCACTGATTTATCTCATTGTTTACTTTAGGACCTCAGTTTTTAGTTTGTTCTCGTAAGACCACAGAATAAAAATCATCTTGAATAGTGCTCTAATTATGCAGACTTATTTAGAATTTAAAGTAAATGCTTTCCTCAAATACTGAATAGGCCAAGGATTCAGGAAACCTGTGTGCTAATTTTTATTCTGCAACTCATTTCCTATAAAAATATAGTAAATTCATTTAACATCTTTGTGTAAAATTTATCTGTTAAATGAAAATTGATAGACGTTGGTAATGGATACTGAAGTATTAGGAATAATCTGAAAATCTTGCATTAGTAACTGAAAATTCTGCCTTTCAGATGTTAATCTTTATGGCCCTTGTATAAATTTGTGGAAAAGCCCCAACCTGGTATTGGCCTTCCAAATTTTAAAACACCGTACAAATGTTAGAAGTTTGATTTCCGTAACCAGCACATACAACACACACCCAACTTAGAGACAGGAAAGGTATCTTTTATTTCTCAAACTGTGTGAAAGTGGCTGGTAGAGTGAGAACAAAGGCTGTCTGTCACTAAGCTAGAAAGGGGAAAATCCTGTGTTCTTTCATGTCTTTTTTTCAACACCCATAATATCATTATTCTACATAATACCAGTTGTCTTCCCTTCCTACAGCAGTGAATCCGAGTATTTGGGCAGTGGCTGAGACATTTGATAATCAAAAGACTTTTTGAAGAAAGGGTAGAGTGCATTTCAGAAGCAATGCAGACCTGGCACCATGTGTCCTGGGTGTAGGCTCCTAGCCACGGTGAGAACAGTGCCGGCTAATCTCAGTGACTATTGGGTGCTGATGGAGGACCTTTTGAAGTTGTCTCTGAGAAGCCTTAGAGGGAAGATAAATGAGAACAAGAACCCCGGAAAGCAATAGGAGGGGGTCCTGCCCTATCTGTGAGAAAGGAAGACAGAGATAAGAAGTGCATGACCCAAGGGCTGGTCTTTGTCTATGTTCCTGCCTTTAGGGAGGGGAGGGCAGGAGCATTGTTGAGAGTGGGAGGTGGCAGGCTCCAATATTCACTATCCATCATTTCCTTTGTGATAAAATTGTTCAAAATTACTGCTAAGAATCATATGTTTGCAAAACTGGTACGTAGAGATGTTACGATTATTCAACTGTTTTTCCTAATTCTTAGAACCGTAACCCAGTTTCATCTAAAGGATTTGTTTTATTTTGTGGAACTCTGTTAATAAAGGAGCATGACATTCGGTGAACTAAATGTGTAGACAAATGACAAGTAACCTTTATGATGAGCTCAACAAGAAAACTTTGGGAAAAAGTAAACAGAGAATGAATATTTACATTTGTGTCAACCTTTAGAAACTTTAAACAGTAGGTGAGCGTAAGTTCTGGTGGGTTATTACATATATTTTGAATAATTCTGTGTTTATAATAAACTTCACATATTTGTCTTAAACATAAAGTAATTCTGTAAATCTATGCCAGAACTTTTGTTATTTCATAATACTTATCAGACCACATTTAAAGAAAGCATCATAAATTAAATGAAATAATTTACTATGGAGATTCATAATTAAAAAATATTAATTTTCTTTTAATATGTCTCTATTTTTATCAAATACTTTTTTCTCTCAAAACCTGATAATTTTAAGTAATATTACTAAATTTCTTAGACTATGTCAGTGTGACCAAAGCCATTATAATTTTTAACTGTCTACTGTTTAATGAGCATAATTTTAAAAGATATGTTTACGTAAACATATATGCCACACATACTAGATCGTATGTGCATATGATATATGTACATTTTCCAAACTTTTGCTTTTTATATTTTCATTTTTATTAATGCCTTTTTTATATTATTGAATTCTTGACATTATTAAATGCTGAAGTGAAGAGAAAACAAAGGTGTTAAGTTTCATCAGTTATAATAACTATACATTATGCTAAGTATTCAATGATATTAACTTACATCTTAACACAAATGAATATGAAAAAATACAATTTCCTTTTTTATATACAGCTGATCATTTTCTTCGCATAAATGCTTAACCTCCTACCCAATGTTTAATGGTAGTAATGATAAATAAAAGAAGTGTTTTGAAATGTCTCAAACAGTTTAAATGTAGTCTAACTCAATGATCAATCACTTGAGTTAATGCTTATTTTCTGTTAAAAAAATCAATGCTCATTGGATTCTATGACCTTTTCAGTGCCCGGTCTGAGTGTCACGCTGGCATCGTTTCATAGTACGTGGATTCTCGTCAAAGGGTAGTCTTCTCTGTAGAGTAACAGGTCTAGCATGGTCGTGTCTTGCTGAGATGGAACGTATGACCTGTGAAGTGGGTGTGACCCAATAATGCAGGTTACCTTGCAACTCTGTGATCTTTGTGACTAACAGTCACCTTGTCCCACCTGTACCTGTAGCACCTGTTTCTCTGCTAGCTCCTTCGTTGTCTGTTGGCTTTGTAATGTACTCCAGCCCCTGGCTCTTAGGATCACTGGTAATATTTAAGCACAATTGTCATGGAATCTGATATACATTTTACAAAGATGATTTACAGTGTGATGTTAAAGTGTTAGATGTCTGAGGTATCCACATAAAAATGTACGGTGGACTCTTGGATATATAAATCTGCAATTTAAAACAGGAGCTCTGAGCTGGAGATATAAATTTAGAGATTATCAGTGTACATGTAGTATTTAAGCTATGAAAACAAATAATATTGTCAAGGGAATAGGAGTAAATAGAAAAGAGGAGAACAAAGGTTTATATTTAAATTTTTTATATGTTCAGATTTTAGGATTGCTTTAAGTTAGCAATTACTTTGTGAATTTGTGAATTACTTCCATGGGTGGGGAACCTGCAGCCTTAAGGTCACATGTGGCCTTTAAATCCTTAAGTGTGGCCTTTTGTAAAATTTGGCTTCAGCCAACCTCAACCAGGTATCATGTCAACTTGGCTTTAATTAGCCCTTAATATCTTTGTCACAAACTATGAACTAAAATTCATGAAAACATTCAGACATACATTTCCTGTTTTTTTCACTGTAAAATAAGGAAATCACTAAAATCAAAGTTAGCTTACAGTTACATTTGTCTTAGCTTTTGGAAGTGAACTATAAGTGATTTGAAGATTAAAGTAATTTTAGGTAATTTTCTCTACTTATTTAAATAACAATTCCTTGGATAATGTAAGAATCATGCTTGAAGTTTTTAAATGATACAGAATTGTTGCCACATGTGAGTGTAAAAGGAAATATAGTCTAATTTTACAAAAAAGCAACAGAATATCTCTAGACCCCTTCCAAAAAAATCTGCTATTGATCACAGTAAAATTGTTATCATTATAAATGTATCATACTTTTTTCTTCAGTTGTATGAATTTTACAACAAAAGGAAAATCTTACTCCATGCGTTCAAACTGTATCTATGATAATTAAAAATTAAGTTTTAAAAAGAAAAAGCTAAGGTGTCTGTTTATCTGTTCATAATGTTGGGTGTATTTTAATTCCCTCATGATTTTTTTTCCCTATTCTTTGACCAGAAATTAAGTGGCGTACTTTATGCAAGTGGAAATCAGATAAAGGCAACTATGTCATTTTGGGGAGGGCATTGTGTTTTTGCTTGGGTAGATGTGAATTTGAATCTGAAGTGTCTCATTTAATAATTCTGTAAATCTGGTAAAGTTCCTCTTCCTCTTTGGGCCTCCTTTATCTATTGTATTCAATGATAAAATTATTAAGGGATTATTAAGAAAAATTAAGATGATGTATATGAAAGCACCTAAGTACTTTGACTAAGAATTTCTATTTTATTTATTGAATTTTTCCATTTTTTTCTTTTCTTCTCTGCACATTTTTTTGTTTCATACACTTCTATATGTATGGTATTTGCTTACTTGTCTGTTTCTCACCTCCTAACCCCAAAATCTGGCAGTGTGAGAAAGATCTAGATTTCCTTTCCAGAGACCCTTTGTACTCAGAAATTAATCGAATCTTGGTTGACTGCCCAGTTATGAAAAGATAACTCCGACTGTTTTTGATGACTATTTCAGAGACTTGGTCTCTTCTTACTCTCCCAGGATCCTAACCCCATGAGTAACGCAGACTTGAATAAGCTGTCCAAGAAACCCAAGGGCAATTCCCTCTAGTCCCTGCTTTTTAAAGCCTTTTTGGCCTCCTCCTTCCTCCCTTATAGCAGTTACTAGGATTTTCTGGATACCAAGATGCTCCTTAAGAGATTTGATGCATTTGGCAATAACTTATTCTCCATTCGGTTAGAATTGACTTGAACATCAAGGATGGTCTGGAAGAGAAGACAGGTGACCTGGATTCATTCAGGAGGAGTGTGTTTCCTGACTCTCGGGGAGGTGGGATGACAGGGGAGATGTTCAACACGTGGACTTGGAGCTTGGTGTTTGCATACAGAATACACAGCGCCTTTCTGTGAGGCAGCTCTCCAAGTTCTACCTCCACCTCCACTTTGGGCTTCTGCTCTTCCTCTGCGGACGGCAGTAAAAGGACAGAGGCTACAGCTAATACCCTGACATACTGGTTTCTAAGCCATGGTGCTCAGAACTTTCCTTGCTCTGGAGTTGCCCCTGGAACCAAATCAGGGTGTAGTGGGGGTAGGTGTTGAGGAGGGGACTAGCAGAGAGATTTCTGGCCTCTGACCCCTCTGTTTTGTCAAGAGAAGTTCCACTTTTTTGTGTTTCTATTTGATAATTGCATGTGCTATTTTATTTGAAGAAAAACCAACAACGACTGAATAATAAAAAGATGAGCGTCAGGGCAAGTGCTCATGGGACGGGTCTTGGTGTGTCACTCTCCTGGTTCTCCCCAAAACAACTCACACTAACCTCTCCTCACTGCGTTCCTTCTGTGCCTTGAGTAATTGGCTAATAAATCTGAAACTAATTTGGTCTAAAGTGTTAATGGCTGATAATGATTTAATGTGTTTCCCCACCCAGGGAACATATTTGCATTTTAATAGAGGTCTTGCTGGCAATTTTCTTAACTCAAATGAATGACTTTAATGGTGGGCATTTGAGGTGCAGCAGGGACCAATTTTGGCAAAAGAACTTTTCCAGTATCCCTAAAATCATACCCTGTCGTCAGACAGCCTAATATTACTACTGTTAATGTGTGTGGATTCATCTTTGTAGGAAATTGTACTCATTTTTTTGTGTGAGTCCTGTAGGTAGACCAAGCACTATTTTTGAGAATAGTGTTCTCTTATCCATCAACATGTCAACAGATATTCGAATTAGACCTCTCTGAAATATAAAGCTTTAGATAGTATAGTCATTTATATGCCTCTACCCTGAAACAAAAGTTGACAGTCCCCAAGGAAAGAAGAGGGAAGGAAAGCATCTTTAATACTACAAGTTAAAATAGGAAAAAAAAAAAATAACAGCATCAGTCAATATTATCCATGTGTGAAATTTTTACTAGTTGCTGAATTAGTGAGAAAAGATCCTGCAAATGAAGTCATGAAAAATAACCACTAACTCCTAAATATCTTAGTATTCCAAGGCCTGTCATTCCTATTCACTTCCATTTTATTTCCCTTCTTCACTCTGATTAGAGGAATTATTTCCCTGTAGGAAAAGGGCACTTCGGCACTGACATGACAGGGGGGAAAAAAAAGGAACAATTCAAAGTAAGAATTGGTAGTCTTGTATTCCTCTCTCTTTATTTTTAACCTAGAGATCATTAGACCAGTTTTATTTGTGTCGTGTACTAGTTGGGAAGGTTTTAAATATTGGAAATGTGTGGTTGGAATTGACGACGTTAGATTATGTCCCCTTCTCTGAAGTGTGTGTTCACCTAGAGGCATCCTCAGCCAATTTAGAATGACACTGTGTTTGTTCGAGAGGTGGTGAGTAGCAGTCTAGCACCGATTGAGTCACAGAAGGGGCTAAGGGGTTTGTGACTCCCAGCTTCATGATGGTCAGTCCTATTAAATGACTTACTTCCAGGAGAGTCGCCTGATTTCCTCTTCATGGCATTGACATGTGTTTTATAGGATTTCTCATGATACAATCACTTCTGTAGATTTTCTTTGTAGACTCTTACGAAGCCACATATTTCACATCACTAACTTGATTTGAAAACTTTGCCTTAAATGAGAGATGTCTACAGAGCCACCGCCCTTTTCCACATAGGCATTGAATCCAGTTAGTATTATTAACATTTATACCTCCATCACTGTTGCGTTGACAATGATAATTACTCTTGTTCACAAAACTGCTTAGTCAGGGAGCTTTCTTAGATGTGTGAATACTGTCCTCTGAGGAAAAGAAGAAAAAAAAGTGTTCAAGAAAATTCTAGGAGAATTCTCTTAAAATGATTTCTAGGCTCAGAGTCTAAATGAATTAAAAAAAATCTACAATGAAGAAGTATTAATGGCCTTTCCTATTGCAAAGATACTTTCTAATAGATGGCATTTCAAATTTAGTACCAACCTTTTTTTTTCCCAGTTCTCTCTTGTCCTTTGTTGAAAAACTATCAAATGTCTCTGTTACACCTTTTTCAGGATAGTTACCCCAAAAATAGTTTCTCTGAAAGTCAATTTTGCTTTACAAAAATAAAAAGTACTGTTCACATCTTGTTTGAAAATGTGGCTCTTACTGAAGAACCTATTATCTAAGAATCACTGGTACTAAAATAAAACCACTTAATGTTAATCTCCTGAAAATGTAGGCTAAAATTTATCAATAAGTAGTCAAAACAAGGTTTAATTTGGCCTTCAGTTTGTTGGGTAAACAGAGAATGACTTAAATGAGTGCTGTTTCATAAGTGTAATTATTCTGGCAACTTCATTGCATAGCAAGATTTGCATCTTTTACTTCATATTTGACTTTTGAGATATGATTAACGAAAGGACCATTTTTTGTGAAAATTGTTAAGAATTTCATCTGTTTTCCTGGACTTTTCTTACAATCATTTGCTATTTAAGTGAAATTTTTTCTTAAACATCATGTCATCATTTTCCTAATTTTTTTTTATCAGTGGTTAATGAACCCTGAAGTGTCACCTTATACATCATTCAAAGATACATCCAATGGCACCTTTAGTAGCATCAGGACTGGATACAGTCTTTCCACAGACAGGTCATTTTCTGCTGATAAACATGTTTTTTTTCCTCTGTTTTATCTTGAAATATTACTTCTTATGCTCTTCTTGCATTCTTCAATGTACTTGGATAGTTCTCATTTTAGCCTCCATGTCTTTTAACTTTTTTTTTTATTTCAGCTTATTATGGGGGTACAAAAGCTCAGGTTATATATATTGCCCATGTCCCATCCATCCCCCTGAGTCAGAGCCTCAAGCGTGTCCATTCCCCAGACAGTGCGCCTGGCACTCACCATGTAGTCATACCTCCATCCCCTCCCCCCACCCCCTACTTCCCCGAGTCAGCACCTTCAAGCATGACCATTCCCCAGACGGTACGCAATGCACTCATCATGTAGGCATACACCCATCCCCTCCCCCCACCCCCTGCCTCAGTCTGATATCCAGTTGGTATCGTTCCCCAATGTGCATTTAGGTGATGATCAGGGAAACCAATTTTCTGGTGAGTACATGTGATGCTTGTTTTTCCATTCTTGGGATACTTCACTTAATATAATAGGTTCCAGCTCTCTCCAGGAGAACCAAAGAGATGTCAAAAATACCTACATTATACACACACAGACACACACACAATATATGTATATATATATATATTTCCTACCTTAAGGTCTTCCTGGGCTGTATTATGTGTGCTTTCCCCAAATTTTCCAAATCACTAGTTAGCAAGTCAGCTTTTCTGATGGTTCCTAGTCCTTTAAGGCTTCGGCCGTTTCAAGTATATTTATTTAGATTTTGTTTGGATTTTTCTCTTATTTTTATTTATATTTTAGCAGGTGGGACTCCTGTACATTTTCACTTCAAGTCTCCCCACAATCACGCTCGCACTGCTGGTCCTCTCTCGGGGTGCTCAGGACACCTGACTGTGAGCTCACCTGCCACAGGTTTCTTGCTGTGCTTCCCATGTGTGCCTCAGGCTGTAGAAAATCCCCAGAGTGGGTTCAACATCTGTCTTTGCTGCAGACCCATGGCGTGCACTGGTTCCTGGGCAGTTTTCATATGTAGCTCTTGCCTTTGGACAACTGCTGTGAATTCGATTTCACGTTCAAAATCAACAGCACCACGGGCTCCAGTCTGTACTGCGACTGCTCTCTTTCTACCCACAGCCTGAGGAGGGGGGTGGTAAACTTGCCTCCACCTGTTCCCTACATCCCACAGAGTCCCTCTCACTCCTGTGCTGAGGCCAGGGCAGCTCTGAGTGGCCTGAGGCATTATGGGAGTTCTTGGGCTCCAAAGTGCAGCATGCACTAAGATCTACAGCCTAGACTCTCCTCCCCACAAAGCCTCAGATAACAGCCCCTGCTATTCAACACTTCCCTCTATCTACAATTAACCAGTGACCTGTGTTAACTCCAGCTCCTACACAACTGCGAGTTAGTTGCCTCTTCCACCAACCAGGAATTCTTTTCTCTAGATTGAGACCTCAGCTATGTATCAAATACTTTATTGCTTTACTATATTTGGAATTTCTGTGGTATTAGAATAAGAAATTCCTTCCAATTAGTCTATTACATTGGTGGGCATGATAGTTTGCTTAGGGCTTCCATGATAAAGTACCATGGATGAGATGGCTTATATGTTATTAATAATAACAGAAATTTATTTCCTCATGGTTCTGTGGGCTGGAAGCCCAAGATCAAGATGTCTGCAGGCTTGGTTTTTCTGAGGCCTCTTTCCTTGGCTTGTTGTAAATGGCCACCTTCAGTGTTTGTTCACATTATCCTCACTCTGTGTGTGCCTGTGTCCCAATTCTCCCTTCTTATAAGGACATCAGTCATACTGGACTAGGCCTCATTGACCTCATTTTAACTTAATCACCTCTGCAAAGACCCAGATGCAGTCACTTTCTGGGGTACAAGGGAGTTCAGACTTCAGATGTGAGTTTGAGGGGACATAATTCAGCCTGTAATAGTGGGGAAGTCTTTCTCTTCTCCTTTAAAAAGAAGTCAGTCTAATTAGGATGTTATCTATAATAATTAAAATATGAACACTAGGAATCTAACAGTTCATCTCCTTCTGGTTGCCTGCCTAGTTTAAATCACTCCACGATGTACTGTTATGTGGTAATCTGTTTTCTTTTTAACTTAAATTTCAAGATTATACAGATGGTCGAGCTGTTGTGACTTTTCAGGATGGTAGCCATCATGTCCTCATTGCTCCCATATTTGGTTTTTAATAAAACGTTGATCAGTGTCTTCTGGTGCCAGGTACTGTTGTAGGCACTGAGACCAGGTGATGAACAAGAGGTCAGGTCTCAGTACTCACAGAGCTTACACTGCACTAGGGGAGGCAGGAAATGCACGTCTGTCTTGTCTCCATCCCTGTCACTCGTGAGCAGCAGAAACCTGGGAATTTGGTTCAGGTCTGCTGTATAAGCTGCCCCTCCATGTAACTGTTCACTAACTCCTGTGTTAATTTGCCTTCCTAAATCCTGTAGAAACCCACCTTCTTGTGTTAATCCCCACCTCCGCTTTCATCATTTCTGCACAAAGTGTCCATTTTTGTCTTTGGTTCTCAGCATGATTAAAAATGTATTTTTGGAAACTAGAGTTTCTTTGAATTGCAATACCCCAGCTCTGGTTTGTGATCTTGGAGGGATTAATTTTAATTTCTCTGAGCTTCCGTTTCCTCACATTTAAAATAAAGACCACATATTACTTACCTCCTAGGACTGTTGTAAGAATAGCATGAGACAATGCATATAAAGCCTTTAGCAATGGTGTCTGGTGGATAATACCTATTCAATAAGAGGAAGCTATTATTTTATTATCATTTTCACCCATACCACTGCAATAGCTTTCTGGCTGTACACTGTGTCTGCTTTATTTTTCACACACAGCTCCTGGTATATGATCATTCTAAATCTCAAATCTGATCATGTTATGTCTCTAAATAAGATCTGTCAGTGACATTCCCCAAACTTCAAAAAAAAGGTCCCTTGTAATTTGGTCCCTATCACTTGGACTCCAACCCCTAGCAAGCTTCAGTTGAACAAATTACTCGCTGCTTCATGAAATTGGAGGCTTTTCTTTTCTGTCCTTTATCATTTCACTGGGCTGCCCTTTCTATCTGTAAGAAGTTTCCTCCACTTGCTGAATCTGGTTAACTGTATTCATCTCCTAAGATACGATGCCACATTAATTTTCCCAAATGCTTCCTTTGATGTCTCTGAGCAAGAGCCCCACTCTGGGTCTCCCTGCCTCCCTGGTCTCACCTCTGGCTTTTCTTTTTGGACTCTTATGCCCCTGTCTGCTTTCGGCCAGTACAGTGATTAGGCATTCTTTACTCGCAACATACTATTTGCATTAACTAGACACTTTCTAAAAATGAACTACTTTTACTGTGATACAAGATGTCTTAATTGATATTGAGTTAGACATATTTGTTTGTTAAATGTTGATTTGGGAAAAGGGTTTTAATATCTACTTTTCCTTTTCTGTCATAGAGACATGTGTGAACAACTGGGGTCATTGGTCAAATGGTCTGTGGCACTGTATCAAGTTTAGAATTTCTACACATTTTATCTGTAGATAATGAATTGAAAATTTAGTCTAATTCAGTATGGAATATAAGAATTTGAAGGGTTATCATGGAAAAAAGTATTTGATTGATTTCTTATTCCCTAGGGGTAGATGTGATGTGATGGATGGGGAATAAAAAGAGATTTTAGCCTAAAGTATGTTGTGGAACCTTCAAACAAATAGCACTCTCCAGATACTCAGAAATATATTGGACCCCTCCCTGAAAAAATTTGATTCAATAGAGATCATCAAAGCATTTATCTAGAGGTTTGTTGAAGATATTTCTTTACTCAGTAGGAAGCACCACCCAATAGACCTACTAAAACTTTTTTTTCCAAGAGCGGACCAGAAATCCACACATTTTAAAGCACTCCCAGGTCAGTCTGAGGCAGTTTCCCTCAGGACTCTCTAGGATGTGATCAGTTCATATTCTGAAATCACATTTTAAAATATTAGTTTTAATGGACGAGTTTATAAATTGTGTAATTTTCAGAACAAAACATGACTTTGTCTGAAAAATAGAGCGGAAGCCTATTTATCTTTCTAACAATATTATATAGACTGGTAGCTCTCAGGCTATACATCTCTCTTAAGGGGATATGTTCTCTAAGCAGCCAAAGGAAAGGTGAAGGAAAGTAGCCCTTTGGCTTTTTACTGTACTCCGATGCTAATGTATGTAACCAACGTCTGCTGGAAGTCTTCCCCCCAAGCCATGCTGGAATCTGGCCTCTGAGCTGAACTCGGTCGACTTCCAGAACCCAGTGTGGTCTACTGGACCTACTCTCAAATAAACCTAGAGACTGTTACTAAGTTTATACCTTTTCAACCTATAAACTGACCTATTGGGGCTTGCACCACTGGGGACAGTGATTCCTCATTGAGCAAAGAGCATTAATGAAGTAGTCAGGAAATTTTGAAAAGCAAAAGAATATTAAGAAAAATGTATTCTATAATATTGGAGCTATAGCAATTCACAATTACAAGCAACAGGTGTTAGCTTCATTGTTTGAAATACTGTATTGGACGCAGACAATCTTAAGAAGGCAACACATGGTTCCTCATTCTGTAGACGGAGAGATATGTGTGGATGGTAATGAACAATTCAAGGCAACATCAAAGATACTTGAAATTATGTCCTTCATAGGTTTGGTTGAGTCATAAAAAAAGTAGTCTTGTACTAGAAGAGTTCTAGGTTGTGTCTGTAAGGTCAGGATGGTTCCGGTAACAAAATAGAATTCTGTGGAGTGTGTTGAAGGGATGCTCAGAAAATAGTGGGATTCATCTGTCAAGAGAGAAGGGCCAGAATGCAGAGCCCCCTCCATGCCACAGTATTAGTGAGTAAACCAAGTACAAATGTCTGTCCTTATCAGTGCACCTGCCCTCCAGTCAAAAAAGAAGTAGTAGAGAAATAGAATCTAGGGGTGAGAGGATAAGGATCCATGTGTTTTCTTTTCTCAGGAAGGATAACTGCATTTGTTTGTGGCAGGAAGACTATGTGAGTACATGTTTGTATGGATGGGGGCTAGGGTTTAGGGGCTGACATGGGGTTCCACATCTTTGGATGCAGGCACATGCCCCTTGGGTTGTCCTACATCATTGTTTCCAGAAGGTATGTTCCTAGAATGTCTCTAGAATGTACCATACTATATATTATTTTTAATGGACTTGACACACATGAAGTTTAGTAATACTTTATTAAAACAAAATTAATCCCTTTTCTTGATTACAGGACTGCTTAGAGCCGTCTCTCTACTCTAGGGTGTTATGTCTCACCAATATAGAGATACAGTATGCAGCAGTTCCAAAGCTACTCAGCCATGGTAACTCTGCTTCCCCCCCAACTCCCCACCCCCTACGGCCCCCCAAAGCATACATATCCAGAGCATTTCAAAGGACAAGCATTTCCTTAAACAAGCAACCAAACAAATAGAAAACATTCTGGAAAATGTTTTTTCTTTAAATTACCATTGCCCCATAAGAAGGGTTCAAAGAAGAAATGTATAGAATTAGAAAATATGGAGTTAATCAATGTGATGATGTTTGGTTCAATAGCAGTCAGAATCTCTGTACAATAGCACCGAAACATCAGATTAGAAAGGGAGAAAATAGTACTACAAAAATTGAACTTTCCAAAATTGAATTTCAGTCAAGCAAATATTTATTGAAATCCTACTCTGTGCCAGACACCACATAAACAATAAATAAGTAAATAAACAAACGAGATCTTACTGATTGCAGTAAGTACTGTAATCAAGCCCCAGCAAACTGATGTGTGTACAGTAAGACACGAGACGCTGAATGGAATGTAAAATAAGTGAAAATCTCTGTCTTCCAAGTAGACTTGGGGACAGTGCAGGGATTATAAAGGAAAGGGATTTAAATGACAATGCATAACACTACCAACCTCTGAGACGAGACAGAAGTGGGTGTGATGGAGACTGGGGCTTGGGGACACAGCTAGATGGTCTGATCTTCTTATCCCCATGCCTTTTTATGTTATTTGTAATTATTTATAATTATTTATAATATTTATATTCATTGAATTTTAGTAAAATCACTTTTAGATTTTCTTAGAAAGTCTTTTAAATCAAGGTCATGGGAAATGTGAAGTCAACTATTTCTCTTTTGGATCAGTGGTTCCCCAGACTTTTTGGCACCAGGGACCAGTTTCATGGAAGATAACTTTTCCATAGGCCCAGGGGTGGGGGGGGGATGGTTTTGGAATGATTCTAGCACATTTATATTTGTTGTGCAGTCAAACCTCTCTGCTAATGATAATCTGTATTTGCAGCTGCCTCCCAGCACTAGCATCACCACCTTAGCTCCATTTCAGATCATCAGGCATTAGATTGTCATAAGGAGTGGGCAACCTAGATCCCTCCATGCGCAGTTTACGGTAGGGTTCGTGCTCCTATGCAAATCTAATGCTGCAACTGATCTGACAGGAGGCGGAGCTTATCTGGTGATGCAAGTAATGGGGAGTGGCTGTAAATACAGATGAAGCTTTACTTGCTCACCTGCCACTCACCTGCTGTGCAGTCTGTTTCCTGACAGGCCCTGGACCAGTACTGGTCTGTGGCTTGGGAGTTGGGGATTGCAGTTTTAGATTACTTTTCTGGAAATACTTAGAAATCCCTAGTTCTAAATAATTGAAATATTTCCTTAATACTAAAGAATTTTAGGACTTTTTATAGTTAAACTTTATTTCTTATTCATTTCAAAATTGATTAAAAGTGCCTATCAAGTCTGTAACTTTAACAAAATAGACCTATTTTAAGTAATTATGAATATCCATATATTGGTGATTGCAAGATGGGCTATTCAAACAGCCTAAATAATGAATTACAGGGGACAGTTAGATCACCACTTCTCTCCATGAAGGTAGACCCTTTCAGAAAACACAAGTCAGCAAAGTTATTTGAAAACACTCCGGAGTTGGCCCTAAAACACACACTACCTACTATTCACTCAGCCCCCTTCTAGCACTGTTGCCCGTAGCTGAGAACCACTGGCTTTTCATTCTGTGAGCTATAGCGTCAACCACTAAAATTTGCACAGAAAACTTGAATCTCTATGAATAGGAGGTATACAATTTTTTTTCTGCCAGATTTTGCATCTTATTGATACTATATGACACATCACTCAAATGAAATTACATATGATATAAAAATTCAGATAACCGTAAAATGTGACCAATGGAAATAAAAATATCACCATATTTTTTTCAGATAATTGTTCTTTTTTGAGGGTGCATACTTTAAAAAGTATGTTTTGAGACACTAAGGGTAAATTTCTCATTTTATGCTATTTTTAAAACTATGCAATCTATGATGGAAATGGATAAATTTCAAGATACTTTCAAATGAAAAAAATAAACTTGTTTTAATACCATCATTCATTAAAGTACTAAGATGAAGAGAGGATATGTTTAATCCCTGAATTATTATTTAATTTCTGACCTATAATTTTCCTCAAAAAATGGTATTCTTTATTTCCTTCCCCCAAATAGACAAGAAATTCTATATGAAAGAATTGTTGGTGGTTAGCATGAGAAATATGGTTTTATTAGTGGTCATTAAAAATGTTTCTTGGAAGCCCTTATTTGTGATTCTAAATTTGTCATTGACTCGTAATGAGCTCATTTTGTAAAGGGCAGTGCGTCCTCATGCTGAATCTATTGGATGATTCATAATTCATGCATGTCTTGTTATTTTTTAAGCTGGTAAATATTTTTATTTTCCATGTTATTTTTAAAAACAAATGTTTTGACTGGATGAGGCTATCTGTAATGCTCCAAATGAACTTTGAGATGTTGTCTCCCTCAAGGTTGTTTTCGCAGGATTATTCAAACTGTTGTTAGAAAGTCAATTTTTGGAGTGGTTACTTTTAAGAGGAGAAAGTTAACTAACCAGAGATTCATAGTCCAATCAGACGGCCCCTTGGCCATCCCTGTCTCAGAAGTAAAGCGTCCTTTTGATCCTTAATGGGGTACCATAGGGTTCTGCATCTGGGGGAAAATCTGTCATTATGCATTTTCACCAAGTCTCGACTAAAGTTTTCCAAAAGTTGTTAGAAGAAAATTAATGTTAAGAAGTGTATAGGGAGAAAAAGTCTTATGATTTTTCATCACTATACACAGTTTTTTTTTGTTTTTTTTTTTTTTTTTTTTTTGAGGGGAAAGACAGATTTGATGGAGAAGACATGTGGACCTGGTCCACTTCATAGCATGTCTACCCTGGGCAGCTTCTGGCATAGAACCTGGCAGTGTTGTGATCAATAACTATTTCTTTGGTGAGAAATTGGTCCTGTAATGTGTCTCCACGTGCTCACCATCAGTGCTTCCCCAGGGCCTCTGGGAGCTGCCGGGTGCTGGGCTGGGATGGGGAGAGGGAGGCTGGGGGTTGGCCCTTCCCACTGGGCTCCCCAGGGTGCTCTGTGGAAGCACCTGGAAGCATAAACAAAGGAGTCCTCAGTTCCTCCTAAGCAGAATTAAGAAAAAGCATCAAAGAAAGCATGACTCAAGAACAGCCTCAAAGCTGACTTAGAGTTGGTATTTGCCAGACAGGAGCAGACTTGAGGAAAGTATGGGAGAACTCGGCTGTGAGCCCGGGTCAAATGGGACTCTCTTTCCCCTGGCTCTGAGGATACTGCAGTGTGTGTAAAGACCCTGAATTCTTGAAGTAGTTAGCAACATTTCCCCTTCCATCCTAAGTCTACCCTTACTTTCCTAAAACTCACCTAGCAAATGTTTGTGCACTCACACGTTCACTGCTCTGCCCAATCACCAATAAATCCCAGGTCCTAAACTCGCACCTTATCAATGGTGTGCACCTGCATTCAACCTCTGACACCCAAACCAGTTCTCTTCAACAGTGCCCACCACCCTTCTGAAACCATTCATTTTGTTCTATAACAGCAGTGCTATTAATATTACTCTATTAACTCCTCAACCGTTTCTCCCAGTTTTGCTGATCCTTTTTCTCATTTTCTAATCACTCATAGAGGCATCCTTTTCCTTTATTTGTTATCAAATTTTATTGAAGTGCCAATTTTAAGAGTATAGTTTGGTGAGATGTTGAATATTGTATATATATGATACACACTTTATTTTTTAATTATTTTCCTTTTTTTGTGATAGATCTAATTAATTTTTAATGATAACTGAATTATTATTTCACTAATTAAAACCTTTATCAAACATTACATGGGTTTTTGATTTGCCTCCCTTTTAGACATTTTAAATGTAACACGCAAATTTTAATGATTTTAAATTTAATTAACATGCAAGTGGTTATTAAGCAATTAAATTTCCTAAAGTAAACCTACACATTTATAAATACAAAATTTGTAAAAGCAAAGTAAAGCAAATGAACAGACTTATAATAATAATAAAATAATACATCATTTATTAAATTAATCTGGATTTTATAATATTCACCAAATTTGAATCTTACCTTCCTTGCTAGAAAACAAGAGATTCTGTCTCTGATTTTTTTGCTTGGTTTTTGTTTCCAAGATTTCAAGATTTTGTTCCATGGAGATGAAATCTATTGATCTTAAAAGATCAATTAAAAATAAAAAACATTTAAAAGTTAGTTAATAAGGTTTATCACTTATTAAAAGTGCCTGCATGGTTAACTCCTTCAGCTTAAGAAAAAAACTTAGTGTTTTCTCCTTTGTGGTTCTTTATAAAGGCTTCTAAGAGAAACAAGATGGACAAATTGCATTCATGTATTCTAATGAGAAAAAATAATAGAGTCCAAGCCTGTCATATTTTAATTCCATCATATATATCTATATATGAATATTAATCTCCCATAGTATTCCATTATCTCTGAAACACTTAGTTTCTTATTCTTGTTCATTGTATTTAATCTCTTTTCCTCTCTGCCTGGTCGAGACCTGCTTATTCTTTAAGGCTAATTCAAACACCATATCCTTCCCTGATGAACTAATCATGAAATACTGTCTTCTTTCAATGAATCTTGACAGAAATTAACACCTAGTAAATTGTCTGGCAGATAAAAATCTACATCTTGGGACAATGTCCTAAATTTTTACCTGACGTGTTTTCAGATCTCAACAAATGTCAAGATCTCTGATGTTTGTACTTCTCAGTTAAATTAGAAAGAAAGGATCCATATACAAGAGTAAAATGGTGAAGACCAGCACAGGCTGACTGTTTGATATACAACCTTGACTATTGTTAGGACAGATGAATTTGGGGAAAATGTCACAGACAATGGCATTGAGTCTGAGTGTTGACAATAGAACAGAGCCACTCCTGGGAGACAGAGTGATCGGTGAGAGATGGGGCTTAGTTGTGGACAATCCCAAGTGAGCAGGGTTTGGGGGCCATTTTCATATGGAGCATTAAAGAGGAAAAATAAAGCAGCCTGTCTGAAACCGAGGGGTTTCGGTGTAGAAGCAGGAGAATAGGATGGATGAAATTCAAGAAAAACTGTTGAGACATTAACCCTAAGTAAGGGAAAGTATGTGAATATTAACTATAGATATAGAGCAGACTTTGACGTGTCCAGAGTGAAAAATGGAATTAATTTTTCCAAATCTGGCATCGTATAAGTAATTGAGTGATGAGAAGGTGAAGGCATTAAAATCCAGTAGGGTGTCTGTGTTAAAGCACACGTTTTCCCAGCCTTAAGGACAATTTCTCAGTTCATCAGAGACACCATCTGCGGAAACAAAGCACCGCGTGGTGAGGAGCTTGATGTCTATGAAAGTTAGTTCTGTGGTAAATTGTGTGTGTGTGTATGTGTGTGGTGTGCATGCTTTTAAGAGTAGGATTGCAGAGCCAAATTGAGGCAACCCTATCGGTTAGGATTTTTTAGGTTAGAAGGAGAAGTCACACTCTGAGGTTACAAGGAGCAATAACTTTTTATATGATGGGGTTTTTTAAAGGTAAGAGAGACAAATGGTCCTAACACCGACATAGACAGGTTTTAGGACAGTTGGCGCCTGGGACATCAATCAGACAGGACAGTGGTGATAATGATTCAAGAGCAACTCTAGTGGTTCAGTGAAAAGACCTGGTGATCGTTTCCTTGCCAACAGGCCCCCGGGGCTCTGCATCCAGTATTTCACCATTAGGGCAACACGGCAGCCTCTGCCTTTTACTCCCCCACTTCCGCTGCTGCAGCTGAGGAACTGCTTTCTGCTTCTCTCTGAAGTGTGTCTCTGCTACTTCCTCTGCAGACATGGGGAACAGAAATCAAGTCTGCACTCACCTGTGGGATGCTGGCCACAGACTGGTGGCTGATCTGATGAAGTGTGTGTTCCTGTTCAGGGCGTGGGGAGAGGGTGCAGAGCCGTTCTCATTGCGTGAGGGACTTGCCCCAGAAGCTTCTCTCAAAGAAGGGGCAGCCAGGTGGGTTCTCGGGGAACCATCACTGAACCCAGCAGCTGACTCACAGTTCTGACCTCAGCCACAGTCCTGCCTGTATCTAGTGGCTCAGAGTGTGAAATACGCACACACATGCACACAAGCCACACACACGCACCATATACACACTTCCCAGACACACACACCACCCATCATGCACCACATACACACCACATTCATATATGCACCACACACGACACATACCACATACGTATATACATACTACACACACTGCACGTGTACCAAATATGCACATACACATGTGCACACCACACAGCACACACACACCACAAACACATACACAGGCACCCAAACCACGCACACCACACACACCAGACCCCATACACATATAAGCACACACCACACATTCATACACATAAACATGCACCACACACCCACATGCATATACATACACCATAAGCACTTATATATGCACACACATCCTGCAAAAACAAAATTCTCAAGTTGCCACCTGCAACTATTATGTATGTGCAAAATCCTAGGTTTTAGAGAAAATGTAAAAATATAAAAAAAAAAAAAGCTGTGTCTGTCTCAAAAATAAACTCACTAAGAACTTTTGGGTAAGTACTATCTGGAAAAAAACTATGCCATTTCACATTTTACAAACATATTTGAAAATGCGACCTTGTTTAATCCTCATTAACACATTTGATGGCCATCCTTGTTGCCTTATAAGAACAGAGAGACCCAGGACGTTTGTGACTAACCCAATCACACAAAGCCTGTGTTGTCTGGGCCAGGGACTGTGGGAGGCTCTCAGAAATGTTGGCTACCTTCCCTCACCAAGTTCTCCTTTTGGGATATCGTCTCTAAGTTTCCCGAGCCATTGTCCCATCACAAACACCTTTGAAAGGAGTCTTTATATAATACTCAACACACGTCGTGTGGATAATGAATTTTTAATACTTATGAAGAATCAGATATTATATTAACACATGTGAAGATGCAGGAGGTTGTAGCATATAGCATAATATTCAGGTTTTTGGTTTTTTTTTTTTTTAAACAGAACCCAACATTTAAACCAAAAATGTTCACAGATTTGGGAATTAGTTTGTATTAAACATGATTTTGGAACTTTGCTTAATATTTTGATTAAACCATTCCAATTTTATAATTTTGCTTCCCCTACATGCCTGTCAAATGCTTGATATAAATTATAGATAGTAATGAATACCTAGACTTAAATATCACTGTTTGTCTTGACAGGACCAATGTTTTAAGTGTGGTCGGCTTTCTACGTTACTCTTAAACTAAGAATGCTCTTTTATATCTTATGTAAGAAGTTGCAGATACTAAACACTTTACTAATTATGAAATTATGGGTATGTGGATGTGTGGTGTGTATGTATGTGTATATGGGGTCTGGTGTGTGTGTGTGTGGTATGTGGTTTGGGTACCTGCATATATGCTTGTGGTGTGTGTGTGTGTGTGTGTGTGTGTGGTGTGTATGTGTGTATTTGGTATGCATTTGTACTTCATCTCAGTTTATTACACCAAATGATGAATGCTTCCCTTTTGTATTTTGAGCTATTAGCTAATCAACATATTTCGGAACTCTTATGTCCAGTAATTAAAACTGTCCAGGGAGATCATGTCACCAGCCACTAATATCAGTCCCTGGTGAATCACCTTTGGCCTTGTAATGGTGAGCCTATTGACTGAGCCCTAGTCAGCAGCCAATGGGGTAACAGTTGCTTTGGTGTGGTCAACAGTCACCAATTGCGTACAGAATGTAGGACATAGTATTCTACCTACAGCCAAATGAATACCTTATATGTAATAGCTGCTAAAATTTTTATGTCATTGGACCCACCTGTCTTAACAAATATAAGCATGCTAACATAAACCAATTTGCTAGTACCTAAACAATCAAGGGTGAAATGAAAGCATCATAAATATTTTTAGTGCAACTTTTGGGCACTGATAGCTAACTCCAGGTGGCACTCCCATTTTCTTCCTATGCTTTGTATATTTACTAAGGGCTGTTTTGGTAAGTTTGTTTTCTAGACTCAAAGCATAAACAGAACTAATTTTCTGATTTTTTTAATTCGTAGCTTTAGGACCTAAGTTGATAGCTCTGTTACTGCTAATATTTTGTGATTTTTTTTTTTGTGGAATGAAATTTAATAATTTGGGGTGAACAACGAGTCGTGTTAAATCACTCATTGGGTCATTCAGAATTGACATTGGATGCAAGGCGTGGTTCTGGGCACTAGTGGTAGGAGACAGATAAAGCCCTTATAAAAACAGCAATAATGAAAAAAAATTGTGAGATGTGTTGTATAGATAATAAATTCAGGTAATAAGGGAGAAATTGACTTTTTTCCCTGTATGATTCTGTGGCCTCTTCAAATGCCATGGGCTTCCAGGGTAATATAAGGTTTTAGACCTGAACCAAATAGAGATCTCTAAGGTTACTGTTCTTCCATGTCCTTCAGTACACAAATATAATTGACTATGAGTTAGAGTAAGTGGAAGAAGGAGGGACATTTCAGTGACAGATTGTTAAAATTCTCTATATTTTAGAGACCAGCCATAGTTTACAATAGATGAGCTAAGCAATAATCTAAGAGACTTTGGAAGTCATTGTTACAAATATTCCAAAGAAAACGTATGCATAGTGCACGTTTGATTTTATGCAGCTACTAAATTCTTATGTTTGTCTATTATATCCATCATACCCATAGACTGAAAATAATATACCATATATATGTAATACATATATATGCATTCATTTTTAACATTTGTTAAGTGCTTATTATGTACCAAAAACTGTTCTATGAACTTTTTAAGGCATTACCCTTGCTTACGTCTGGTGATTGATCATGAACTAGATACTGTTAGAATCCCTGTTTTTAAGGTGGGGATTTGATAACTAGCCGAGGTCTCCTGGCTGGTGGGTAATGAGTGAGGATTAAACACAGACACCTGCCTCCAGAACCTGTCTCTGACCAACATCCGGCTTCCATGGAGATTCCATTGTAATTTAAAATATTATTAAATTTGGCACATACAAGGGGATTCTCATGTTCGAAAAAGTTGGGGGCCACCAGTTTGGATGATTCCTTCGTGTGATTATTTTAAAATTGGCCCAGTAAAAATATTTTAGGGACCATATGATGCCATGATGGTGGATCCATGCCATTATAACTTTGTCCAAACCTGTAGACTGTACAACCAACAGCAAGAGTGAGCCCTGATGTAAATTGCAAACCTTGGGTGATAATGATGTGTCAGTGTAGGGTCATAGATTGTAACAGATGTGCCTCTCTGCAGGGAGATGTTGATAATGGGGAAGGCTGTGTAGGTGAAGAGCAGGGTGTATGAGGCACCTCTGTACCTTCCTCTTAATTTTGCTTTGAACCTAAAACCCTACAACTGCTCTGAAAAATAAAAGTTCTTTAACATATTTTAGGATAACCAGATAAATGATGAAGGAGAGACAAAAATGAAGTCAACTTAAGATCTTCACGGATATCACTGGTCATTTATGAGCAGTTAAAACTTTAAATCAAATACTGTGTATTTACATAATATGTGTGAAGGAGCCTCACAGCTAAGAGGGTTGGTCCTCCCCCTACACACCAGACACACACTGCTGTGGAAGGTGGGATGAGATTATCCCACTGGCAGTGGTGTAGCCAGCAGACACCGTAAGAGGTTATTGTGGAACTGGGGTGATCAGGGAAACCTATGAAAGACAGCCAAGTTTTCCTTAGAAAATGAAAGGACAGTGATAACTTAGGGAAATAAAGCAGATGCAAATTCAAAGTTCAAAGATCAGCACTTGATAAGTCATGGTGGCCGAAGTCTCAGGAGTCTGTGTTTAAATGGTGATGGACAGACCAACTTGGTGAAGGGGGACATTCCCCTAATGGGGAGTGGGGAAAAAGGAGAAGATGGAGGAGTAAAGAGAGCTTCATTACAGGATGTTCTAACACTTTGCTGTTTCAGCAAGGGCTGTGGAGGGACACAAACATGGACGTCATATGTGTATAGTGCCGTGGGGAAGGCTCCTTGGCCACTGACTAGAGGGCACATTTTGGTGTAAAATTTCCGGAAGATGAAAATTTAGCTGAGAAGCCACCTGAATGCTAAATGTGTGATGCCACATGGACCATAAAGAAACCACTGGGAATCTTTGAAAATAACTACACATCCTGCTATTAGTGTGGAAAGAAAAACCAGAAAAGAAGAGGGTTAGAAAGAATAAATTCTGAGAAAATGGAAACCAATGTGTAGGAGCACATGCTTGAGAAGATTGAGTGGAAACAGAAAAATCCAGGTGTTTGACCTCAATGACACCCTCCCTAAGGACCTCGAGTGGTGTATACATATTTAAAATAAGAGTTTAAAAAATTCAGTAAAATTAAAGGAGCTTGCAAAAAAAATAAGAAGAAGAATAAAAGAAATAGTATAGGACTGATGTCTCCAAAAAGTTAGAGAAGAATGAGATTCAAGGTCTTAAAATTTGGATTTTGCAGGCCAACACAACCAGAGCAAACTTCCAGGAAATTCTCCTACCACCAATTCTTCTCTCTACTGTGCTCATGTAAGCATCACATGTTGCTATATAGCATTCTGTCAAAGTTATGAAATTGTTTTTGCTTCTCCCTTTCCCCTTCCTTTCTATTCCTCCATGAATTTGGTGACCTTGTCACAGGCCTGGCACATTTCTTGCTCATGGATGTACCCGAGGGGTGAGCGTGGTGTCTCACATTTCAGTTCTCAAAGGCTGGCTACATGAGTGAGTAGAAGGAGTGAGGGCAGAGCAACAGTGGGACTCAGAAGTTTCAAATGGACGTTAGGTCCTCTGAGAGGATGTGGAGGAACGCTGTGTGGTGAATGTCATGGCATCCAGCAAGGATCTGCCTCTGGACAGAAGTCTACCTTGTGTCCCAACGATGAGCTCTGTTCCAAGAACAGCAGAGGGAAGAAAACAGGTGACCCTGAGTAGGTCGGTCCGATATCAATGAGGAAAAGCCAGTGGAATCTGATCACTGCTTAGGCAATTAACTAAGAAGATGACAATGGAGTCTTGTCCAACATGGGACATTCTGATGAGGAAGTAGGTCATGACTGCTTTGGTAGAAATTTAGAAATTCAGAATTCCAAGAAGGGTCAGGTTAAGAAACAATAGGGAATAATATCAGGTTGATGTGAGATCACCCTGGTTTGCACATCATGAAGCAGTTCCCAGGGATGCAAGACTCTCAGTTTTAAGCTGATGGTGACCAGGGGAAAACCAGGGTAGTTGGTCAGTCTTGTCTGCTGCGGCCTCACTGGCCTGTGGGGTTCTTCGTGGGCACCAGCTCTGCCTTCGGACCTTTGGGAATGCTCCTGCTCGTGGAGGACACCCTCCTCCCTGCCTGCCTTCTTCACCCAGCTGCACCCTGTTCTTCAGCTCAGATATGAATTCTGCAATTTTTTTCCTCTTATCAGTCCTCTTAGCTGCCATGAGCTTAAAGGACAGTTTCTACAATTCAAAATTTAGCCACAAAAAACAAGCAGGACTCATGTGTGGGAAATAGAACCTGTTTTGTTTTGCTTTGTTTTTAATACTTCTACTTTTGCTCTTTAAATTTCTCCTAATGAGTTTCTCCCTTTCTCATAATTATGAAAACATACATCTTAGGAATTGGCTTTTGGGCACTGTCTCCAGGATGCCCTGATGGAGTCTAGTCAGCGTGACGCCCCCCCAGGGCTGTAAGTTTGCAGGTGGAGCCCACAGGCTCAGGTGGCAGCCCCCTCTGTAGGGTAGGTTGTGTGCCCCAGGTCAGTGATATCCAGGATGGGATGGCTGAGCCCCAGGTGGTAGGAGGGCACTGAAGGTGGATTCAGGGAGGTGAGGGCTGTCACAGGAGAGCTACGGTTTATTTGCCATAAACCAATTATGGGGCATGAAGACCAGAAGGTCCCCAAACTAAGTTCATGTTACCTGCCAAGTTATAGGAACATGTTTGAGAAATGAGAAAACATTGGCCATTTTTAAACCTCTTCAATTTTGTCTGTTGTGGTTAGACTTGAACAACGGTTTAAAGGTCAGAAGTTTAGCATTCCAATCCTGGGCTGGCGCGCCACACAATCCTGATGCCATGCACCTGTGCCTTAATGAAACTGGGCTGAAAATAGGCATCGTTGAAGGAGGCAGGAGACTTTTCCTCCGTTCTGTCAGGGCAGACGTGACAGGCATAGATGGAGTGGAGAAAATAAATAATTTCTGCTACAGTTCCCGGAAGAAGTGTTTCCCAAGATAACATGACAAATGGTATTTGCTCTACAGAACTCTCCTCACAGGACAGAAGGTCAGAAAGGAGGGGAAATCCACGTAACCTTCACAGGTGGAGAGTTCCATCAATGATAAAATTGTCAGGAAGGATGTTATCACGATGAATATAATTACTAAATATGTTGCAAGAAAGTGGTTGCTTTTGTAATAGGTGTCTATCCAAAGGGAATCGGCCGAGTGACTTTGAAATAACAGCCTGTGGTAGAGGTTATCAGGCAAGAAAATTAAACGAAGGCTTGGAGCTGAAATTCAGACTCTCCACCTATCCATTCTGCTGACAGGTTGGTTTTCCATTTTAATTTCTGCTTAGCAGTACATCACTAGGAGTTTGGTGCTGATTCACAGTTTCTTTTGGTAGCATTCTTTCATTCCTTAACTCCCTTCCCTTGCAGTTAAAGTGTCCTGTGATCTTTTATTCTGTCATAAAGGTGGGGAAATCATTTTACCATATCCAGGTAACATTTTCAAGATGTGTGTTTCAAAGCACAGCGTAATAATTTTATTAAAGAGTTCAGACCTCGGTGAAAAGGCTGTAATAACAGTGACTCAGTGGTAAAGTCAAATTGGAAAGGCTGAGATTCTTTTACAAGAGGACTGATTGTTGTGTGAATAGCTGTATTTACATGATTATTTACATGAGTATGTTTACTAGTTCTTGTGTGAATAACTATCTTAACAGGAATAAGCATAATTTTTGCTAACAGATGATCTTTTGATTTAGAATTTACCTTTTTTCTGAAGTGTGATGTGTCATGACAAAGATAAAATTTTTCGAGGAATGCACACAAAGATCTTAATATACTGCCCAATACAAATTTTAGGAATAAAAATTCTGATATTTCCTCAAATGTTGAAACCTTTCTCTTTTTTGACTTATCATCTGGATTTCTGAATGTTCTTGCAACACTCCCCAGTTTAATTTATTCAGAAATACAAATAAAGGGAAATAGATGTTTTGATCTTTGCATTGCTTTTGACTTAATTTAGGTCATTAAACTACTGCCTTAGAAAGAATAGTACAGTCTTCCAATTTCTGTATGAATTTTAAAAGGCCACAGAACTAGGAAAGAGAGTGAACTAAACCTCAGAAAAATCAATTAAATATCTTCTAAAAATGGAACACTGTACATATTTGAAGTGTACACCAGATGAAACCAAGCAGAGGTGAAAGATACTCCAGATAAACAGAACTAAGTTGCCAGGAAGTGAAACTTCAGCCATCACATTTCTTTTCTGTTTTAGTAGGTATTCTTAGTGGCATTAGTGGGATTTAACACATCACTTAATTTACTTAAATCCAATCCAGTCTGACTTCCCTGTTACCTATCCACCTGTCTTCACAAACCATCCTAAGTAAGGCTTATCTCCCCCCGTCATGTGATGGTTACAGAGGCTGTGAGGCGGAGTCAGGGTGTCTGTCGTGACTGTGTAGGATCCCACGGCCAGTTGCCTTGTGCTAGTCTCACCAGTGGTCCTGCCCCCTCCCTGTGTGCTGCCCAGGACTGGACATACGTCTCTTTTACCTGCAAATGCCTCTCCGTTCTTCCAGCACCAGGAAACACATCTCTCTCTGGTCTTGGGCCATCTCTGGCTCAGGCCATGCCTCCTTCCTTCTCTTCTGCATCCCACCCCCAAAATCCGTGCTAAGGTTTCTGTGATCCTACCCTCCCAGACTGGCCGTGTAGGGAGAAGAAAGATCTGTTCTTCCTACCTGAGTTTCTTGGCTGAGGCTCTTATAACAAAAGGCAGATTAACAAGAGAAAAGCATATAAATTTATTTAATAGACATTTTATATGGCATGGGAACCTTCATAACGAAATGAAGACACAAAGAAATAGTTAAACTTGTGTATTTTTATGCTTAGGTTTGATAGGGAAATGTGAATAGTCATGGAGACATATGATTAGACAAAGGGTCATAAACTGAGGGGAAGTTAGCAGGGCTGTTTGTTCAGATTCTTTTCTGTGCCTTCAGGGATAAAGGTGTTATTAATACTTTTCTCTGGGTAGAGGGAAGGCGCCTCTGAAATTGAAGGTCTTATGACCTGATTAAGGGGACAAGGGCCAGGGGAAGTTGAGAGTGGCCTTCCTGCTTCTGCAGTTTTCTCAGATGCCAAGGGGCCCCATGTTTTTGGGTGGCATGTCCTGAATCCTGTCAATGGAGCAGGATGTGATAGTATGTATGTTTGTTTTAACTAGCCCCTGAAAAATAATTCCATCATTCCCCACCCGCCAAGAAAAAAAGCTAAGACAGCTTGGTCAGAAAGGCCATGCTAGCTTTGTGGGAGGGGAAGAAGAGAGTGTGGCTTTGTCTGTTTCTCTTCTTGAGCGAAGGGAAGAAGACAGAACATGGTGTCTCAGATAATTCTGATATACAGTCCATAATCAAAAGGTTGAGCGAGACGACCTGGGTATTCTAAGAAAAGATAATACTGCTAATTAGTTCCCTTTGTAAAACATGTTGCTATTAAACTGAGAAAATAAGGGTTTAAAATCAACAGTGTTTGCAGTTTTGTGTTTATAACAACTTTGGCACTTTTAAAGATGATGCTGTAAAGTTCCTTCATAGAGTTCTCCATTTTGCAAATCAAGGTACCACTGCCCAAAGGAAAATCAGCTGTCTTTTACCAAACCTGTAAATAAATATTTTATTCTTGCCAACAGATTTTAAACATAATTTCTTTAAAAAATGTTAAGAGTTTATATTACTATTTTGTTTCCTTGCACTAAATTTTCAACTGTAAGTGATGTTACCATTTTTGAGTTAAAAAGTATCATTCATGTTTCATATCTGAGGGGACAATATACATATGTATATTGTGTTCATGTTTTTATATGGCTTATTTGTATGTATTAATGTGTATTTGTGTCTTATTTTCTCCCATTACTTTTTTAACTGCTTTTATTTTCATTTGCGATTCCCTATGACCTTTCCTGTTCACAAAGTTTATTTATAACATATAATAAATTTATGGAATTCCCTTCATGAGTTCAATCTTAGTGACAACAGAAGGCAATAAGTGTGTTAGAGTTATCACATAGCTGGGTAAGGGTCAGCGGATTCATGCTGGAAGCCACTGTACTTGATCTCTGAGCCCCCTGTTTTTCTGTCAGTGTAACATTTTTCCCCACTCAAGGGAAAATAGGCTTTCATTTCAACAATTGGAAGCGATTGATAAATGTAAATGGAAATATTATTAACTGAATTTTATAATCTTACTGAGTGACTGATTAGAATAAGAAAGGTTAGCACAAGTTGATGTCTATTATAGTCTTTAACATGACTGAACAATTAATCTTTTTTAACTTTTTTCAAAAATTGAAAATGCAAAATCAAATCACCTGAAATTTATGATTGATTATTTATCATCCAAAATATTTTACATTCATCCTTCACTTGAAGGAGGCAGGGAATGAATATTCATGGTATTTTATGTATATCCTTCCACTTACTTGCTTTATAATCCTTAGATTCGGGTAATATTATTCCTAGGTTACAGGAAAGTGTTTGAATGGAGTAACAAGGCCAAAGTACTCTGTATGTCAAAGGTAAATCCTAGATTTGAAAACAGATCTGTCTGTGAAGATAGCTCCATGTTTAAAAACTCTTTACAAACTAATGCATTCATTAGGAAACATACATTGCATATGAACTAAGTAATTCACGACTGATTAGTTTTGGTAAATAAAAAAAATATAGAACCGTTTCAAAGAGCAAAATGCCAGCTTCAAGCTTTGGAAACGGTTGGAATTTGATAATATAGACTAGATGGGAAAAAGAAGATAGGTCACGTATTGTAAGATAAACAGAAAAGTGATCTTTTTTGTTTGATAAGATTTTATTTATTTTTTTTATTTCACGATATTATGAGGGTACAAACATTTTGGTTACATTTTGTCTTTGTCTCACTGAAGCAAGGATTAGAGGCATGCCCTTCCCCTCTACAATGCTCAACACATCCATTATTTGTGAGTTTACCCACTGCCAACCCCCTAAGAAAAGCGATTTTTACCAAGCTTGCTCTCCTGTTTTTTTGTATGATTAAAAATCAATGCACACACTGCCAAAAGTTGTTCAAAGTATAGAGGAAAAAAAACCATACTGTGCATGGAACGTCCTTACTCAGAAATAACTTTTTGGTATTTAAATGTATTGCATTTTTTGATTTATCTATGCATATGTATATGTGAAAAACATTAGCATTTATATCCCTTTTCACTTATATAAAACTCCTTAGATTTTTACATGTTCTTGAAAAATTATCTTAAAAGTTGCCATCACATCGATGTATGATAATTCACTTAAGCAATATCCAACTGGTAATATTGAGTATTTCCTCAGATTTCACCATCATAAATGATCCTTTGATTAAAAAACCTTTTTGTAGTATCTGTGGCTCACATTTCTAATTAGTTCTTTACTATACAGTTCTTGAATGATATTAGTGGCTCAAAATGTATAGAAGGAAGCACATATTGACTTGTCCTTGTTTTTTGTTGTCGTTTTTTTTGTGTGTTTCTGCAGCGTTAGTGTCTAGAGAGATGTGAGTAACAGATGCACATCTAAGCTCATTATACAAAAACAGGAGATTTACTCTCGGTGTATCAGGCCCCTGATGGAACCTTGAGGAAACAGAGCAGCTGGGCTGACTGGGTGTCCCCAGACCCCAGGGGCCTTCTTGTCTCTGTAGGGTTCATAGTCATTTCCTCAACTATCTGAAGAAATTCTTTCTTGGCTTCTCTGTCAATGAGGGTTTGGAGATGACATGCCCGAGATGCCAAGTTCACCTTTCCGAGTGCGGTCCGTGATAGAGGTGGGATGGCCTCTGTTGGGGTTGACTCCACTTTGCAAGAAGTGGGTATGGTGGACTTCCCTTAATCAGGTGTGTCCATCAGTCATAGCGAATGTGTAAATATGAGGGCTGGTCTTGGAGAGAAGGGGAGGGAGAGGGCTTAGCTTGGAGAACATGCTCAAACGGGCCTGGGTATCTGGTAGGAAAGGCATGTGCTATCAAATCTGCTTGGATTTTGCTTTTTTTGTATCTTCATGACTTTAATATATATTTCTTAAAATGAAATTGGGATCATTAGACATTTTTTTGTAATACTAAATTGTTTCATGAAGACGTTACCCTTAGAATAAGTAAAATTTGTTGAAACTTGTTAACAGATCAAATTGACAATTCAAAACCATCAGTTTTTGGTTACATACCAATAACAACAGTATAACTTGAATTAAAACTTCTCTTTATTTCTAATGTCTATCCCACATTGATGTATTGGACTGTATTGATCTTTGTATATCTCACAAGAAGTAAGAGCACTTGGATGTGCGTATAATATGTGTGAATGTGTTTATATGTATAGAAACAATACTGTTCCAAGAGAAATGGGAGTAACTTGTCTGTGGCAGCATCCCCAAGTTATTAAAATATTAATAAAGTATGCATTCACTATTAGTCTTTGAATAAAAACATTTCAATAGATTTAGTAATGAGAAAGTCATATGATACACATTATTCATTTAAATACATTTGTTGAAGCATTTAAACCATCTTTTTCAAACTTAAGACAGTGTTGTAATATTGGACCAATGTTACAGAACTAGGGTATCATTTTTGTGAGTGTAAAAAACTGCACACTATTTCAAACTATAGCATGCTAAAGTTCAAAATTATTAAAAATAAATATTTTAAAAAAGCCTGTTCACTTATATGGGACTTTTCAGATTGCATAATATGTTCGTGTATTATCTTATTTGCTTTAAAAACAGGTGTAGAAATTAGGTGTTTTCTAGGTATTAAGTGTAAAAAAATTCCTAAAGAATAATCCTGATTTGAAAATTACTAAATTTTTAGTTGAGGGCATAAACACAACAATTTAAATATAACATTCTGACTAATCAAAAATGTCTGTCAAATAAAATAACATAAACGTTCTAAGCCCCTTAATAAAGTTTTCCACTAAACAAAAAGGTGGGGAAGAAAATGAGTCAGCACTTACCGGTGACCTTCCGTGTGTCAGGGATCACGCGGGACTCCTGTTTTTCAGTGTGAGCTGCGGAGTTTATTGTTCCCAGTTTGCAGAGGAGAAAATCGAGGCTTCCAGAGGTTCTGCAACTTTCTCAAAAGCATTTAGACAATACATGATAAATACCACCCTATCTTTCCCAAGGATGATGATTTTTTTCACAATTGCTATGGGCTTCTTTTTTTGGGTGTTTTTGCCTTAAGTCTTTGGTTTGGGGGAAGGGGGGGCATGTATTAGAGTAGGATTGATCTTCAGCAACCAAATGCGCAGGGAGGTAACAGCAATCTTCGTGAGGCTGGTGTAATGCTCCTGATATTTTCAACAGTAAGTACCAGCACAGCTTAAACTGGCTTGAACAAAAGAGGAAATGCATTGGCTTACATAACAACCAGTATTTAGACACGGTTTGAGCTCTAGTTTCATGATTTCTTCAGGGCTGTGGCTCTGTTTGTCTGAGTTCATTCATCTCTGTCACATTCGTCTGCTGACTGTCTCAGTCTGGATTTCCTCATAATTGGGCGTGGCTGCTGGAAGCCTTCAGAACCACATGGTTCTACACTCATGGCCAGAGCAGGAGAGAGCTTCTGTCTTCCAGCCATTGGAACAATCAAGCATTGTGCTAACTCTTATCAAATTTAAAAATATGAAGGAGTTGGAAAAAACAGAATAGATTTATCCATCTAGATATCTAGGGTCTTAGCATCTAATGATCTCTCTCATTTCCTCAAGAAAATTCAACTCCCAAGGTTGGATAACCTTTGCAAGAAGTCTCACTGGCAGTTCACACTTGTATCAAAAATTTTGTGTTTTTATCTTCTTTAGGAGAGACATTAAAATTATTTTTATTACATAGTCACAATACAAGTCAATTTTTCTGAATTTTAAATTAGGAGTGTGTGTGGTGTTTTTGTGTTACATTGGAAACTATCTTAAAGCGTGTTGGTGCTCTGTCAAGTTGGCCCCCCGTCAGCAGTGCTGCTTTCCTTGCCTCTGTTCTCCTGCTGCGTACCGTAACGCACTTGCCCAGAGCCCTCAAGTGTGAAGGTTTGATGATGAGAACACCGACGTAGTTTCAAAGGGTGACGGGAATTCACCAGAAAGTGCATTCATATTGGAAAGTAACATTAGTTAGGGAAAGATTCGAGGTTGAATTAAGTGACCCAGTGCTCTCAGACTCGTATTACTTTCGAGACTCATTTTGCTAGGTGGAATTTTCCTTGCAAAATCGTAGTGATAACATAACCTGCATTTTTCAGAATCAGTAGAATGACCAAGGGCACAGCATGCATTTTTGCAGTGCACAAATTGATCTGAATGCTTTCCTAAGCACAGAGCTGATTTGAAATACGCGGCTGTGTATATTTATAGTTGCTCTTTTACCAAATGCTACACAATTTTAAAATGATTTGTAAAATATATTTAAGTCATGTTAATGGCATATGGTTTCATTCACACCATTTGCATACATTAAGATTAGAACACTTGAAGAATCTTCAAACAAATTACAAGTTGTTATATCTAATATTCTAGAAATATGGTTTCAAATCTGCATTGTTATGGAAAAAACAACTAGCAATTTGGGAAATAGCCATCTATTTTTACAATTAATAAATGAGCATTTCAACTGCCTATGCATTTTATACTATTTATACACATATTACTTAACATAAAGCTTCATTTAAACAAATAAGTAGTTATAGAAACTAAATGAATTTCAGAGCCAGCAAACATTTACTGAGCATCCGGGCTCTTTTAGACAGTTATATTGTTTGATCCTCCTAACTACTTAGTAAGATATTATCTTTTGTAGAAACATTACCATTAAAGAAGGAAGAAGAATAAAATAACTTATAACAGTTTTAATAGCGTGAAAAAAAAATCCATGGCATCTAAAAATTGGAATTTTGGGGCCAATGTCAGAAGTAAAGCCCAGACTCATCAAATTCTAGAACAGTGATGGGTATGACAGAAGGTGGGGATGGTTAGTCTGAAACTAAACACAGCTGAATTATTATTTGTTCTTAGGCACAGCATCTATTATATTTCGAGTTTCAAGAACACTAAAGAAAGGAGTAATATTTTAATGTTTATCAAAAGTGAGCATGAGCTAAAAATAATTTTAAACCATTGATAAATATGAAGGCCCCTTTCAAAGTGAAAAAAATGTTTACCCCAAGTACATATGTGCATTGGTAGTATGGTGGCCACTCCAAAGCAGGGAACTGTTAACTTAGCCTTCACTCATCCCTGCAGAGTAAAGTCAGCCTGCTTTCTCAGGTGTGCAGTTCAGCAGCCAGACTCAAGGGCTTAGTAGTGCAATGTGTCCTAAGAGACCCCTGTAAAAGGATGAGCCCCAGGTCCAAATTTTTGCAGAACTTGGGTTGTGGTTGATCCTGGCCATATCAAGAAGGGACAATTCATTGGCAGGGAGAAGAAGATAATTGTGCAGATGACTGGGTCTGAGGACACTGGAAATGAGATTAGAGCCACTTGAACAAACACTGAACTGACTTGGGCATGTTCCTGTTGTTCTGTGGGTGAACATAAGAGTTGTCACTCTGCCAGTGTTACCATTGCTGATTTGGTTGGTGTAGTTTGGGTAGGTACCATTAATTTGTTAAATACCACTATTAAGTTTTTGGAGCAACAGAATTTCAGGGTACTGTACAATAACTGACTGACCAGTTAACAAAACCAGACCCTTGTTACATACATGTTAAAAGTAACTTGATCAAAATCCAATAAGAAGAGAGACACAACCTTGTTCTTAATGTTATTTTGATGTTAACATATGTTGTTAACAGGCTCCTTGAAGACATTTTTATCTAATTCAAATGCCTTATATTGAAACACTTTCCCCCATCCATTTCCAAGATAAATAAATAGATAGCATATGTCTTTAATGGTGAAATGAACCTATATTATTATAATTTATGTCTTCACTTTAACTTCAGACTATATTGTCAGATTCCTTCCACAAGTAGAATTGTTTTAAAAATTCAGTGACCATGAATTCTACAGTAACTTAAGAATGATCATGTATAGTTACTTGGCCATATAAAGGATAATAAATACATGATAGTTCTTAGGTTACTGAAAAGTTTCTTCTCTGTAGAATGTCACTCCTTTCAGCCTGATAGAACCATTTCTTTAATTCACACTTGTGTATGTCTGTGGTTACTATAACGTTCATCGTGTGGTTTTACAGTAACTTGTTCATCATTGCCTCCTATTGCACAAAAAAATGGAAGGCACGGTTTTTGGTTTATGTTTACTTCATTTTATTGCCTTTAGTGTTTTATGCATAGGAAATCTAAACATTAATCTCAAATTACTTTTCAGCATTCAACATAAGTGTTATAATTTCATTTTAGAGACATTCTTCATCTTCCTTCCTCTCTTCTTTCCTTCTTTTCTTGTTCCTTTTTTTCCTTCCTCCTTTTTGCCCACAAGTGCTTGGTGAGCATCTGTCACCTGCCAAGAACTCTAACTGGCTTTAGGAACATAATGCTGAATGAAAGCAGAACTCGTAAAATTTAGGGCTAGTAGGAGAAAGAGATTAATTAATGATCAGATGAAGAAATGTAAAATTGCAAGGATAAATGCTAAAGAATTACCCAGGCACTGTGACAGCATCAAAGCAAGTGTCCTTGATCTGGTGTGGATTATAAGGGGAAACTTCACTGAGAAAATTAATCTGGCCTGGACATATATAAAGTGATTAGAGAATAAGTAAAGTGTGGTGTGTATTGGAATGAGGGGGGAAGAGTGGAGGGGACGAGAGAGAGGAATGGATTGATGGAGATATTAATCCAGGAAAGAGAGGCATCCCTGTCCAAAAGCATCATATAAAGTGAACAACATGGTGAAGAGAACAGACGAAAGTGTTGGTGGTCAGACAACAAACTAAGGGAAAGAAGGGCAGGAGATAGACCTAGAGGTATAGACAATGGAATGGCATTGATAGGCTTTATAAACTATAAGAAATTTTTGTTCTTATCCTCTGATGGTGGCTTGGAAAATAGAGATAAGAAGCCAGTTAAGAAAGTTTGCAGGCCGGGCGCGATGGCTCACGCCTGTAATCCTAGCACTCTGGGAGGCCGAGGCGGGTGGATCGCTCGAGTTCAGGAGTTCGAGACCAGCCTGAGCAAGAGCGAGACCCTGTCTCTACTAAAAAAATAGAAATTATCTGGCCAACTAAAATATATATAGAAAAAATTAGCTGGGCATGGTGGCGCATGCCTGTAGTCCCAGCTACTCAGGAAGCTGAGGCAGTAGGATCGCTTAAGCCCAGGAGTTTGAGGTTGCTGTGAGCTGGGCTGACGCCACGGCACTCACTCTAGCCAGGGCAACAAAGCGACACTCTGTCTCAAAAAAAAAAAAAAAAGAAAGTTTGCAGTGGTAGTTGGTAACTTGTGCTAAAATGGTGCTAGTGATGATGTAGACCAGCTGGAAGTTACGAGCTATATTTCAAAGGCAACATTAGCAGGACCTGGAGATAAACTGAATAGGAGAGTTGAAGATAGGAATAAAGACACACGGCAGTAGCTTCAGAGGCTCCAAGAAGTGGTTAAAGAGTGGACAGTGATGTCAAAAACAAGGACAAAGACAGCATTAAGGCTATGGTGCAGTTGAGGACAGACAGATACAAGAGCTTCTATTTCAGTGTTTGGCAGGGAATGAGAAACATGACTAATTTATCTTCATATGTATAGAGATGCTGTCATAAACAAGGGAGAAAAGAACTCCTTCAGGAATCTTTAATCCCAAGTACCTCAAGACTATTCCATGCCCAGGTCCGCGTCTATGACCTTGATAATGCACAAAATGTTTATTGATATGACAGAACACTTTATGCCAAGCTGGGTTGTGTAATCATCACTCAGCAATATGGGCATCATAGCTTCCTTATCTACTTTCCAGGATTGTTGTGAGGATAAAAGGAGATAATTTGCTTCAAATACTGCAAAGTTTTATGTGAAGAAAATGTGAGGAATTACTATTATCTATCAACTCCAGGCACAACCATAAAACAAATTATTCAATTCAGGCTTAACATTTCTTTATTGGCTTCTCCAAATGGTCTGATCATTTAGAAATGTTGTGTTCAGGAGACAATTAGACACCTTACTACACTCCATAAATGGAATGATTAGAGTACCTCTGGCTTTCACTTAAAGCAAACAGAGTGTTTGAATGTAAATATAGACTTGTGGTTGACAAGTAGAATAAAACCCAAGGCAATGCAGATGAATAGGGAAAGATATACAAAAATGTGTACCAAACATAATCTTGAATTTTTACTTTGACAGCTAAATTTTGACATTGCTAGGAAGATTGCTGTCTTAGTATTTTCTGTGTCAGTTCTTTTTTCACCGTAATCACTGCCACTGCTCATGCCCCAATTTAGGTGTCCATTATCCCTAGGTTGAACTGTTGAACCATTCTCAGAACTGGCTCCCCTATTCCAGCCTTGATTCTCCATCAAGTCATGTTCTATATTATTCTTGTATTATTCTTATTAAATTTTTCTACAGTCCTGAGGCTCAGTGAAGTTAAAGAAGTTAGTAATGATCAGTCAGCTCAAACATGGTAAAATTAAGATTTGGCCTAATGTTTTTGAAATACTGAAGCAAATATTTCTCCACATTCATTTAACTCACTCAACATTTCTGAAGTCAGTCACTCTTTTTAGGCTCCAACAATGTCCTTTCATAGATCATGAGGTTTCAGAGTAAAAGTTGGGGGTATAGCATGGTGCATCAACACTGGAAAAAGAATTGTTCACCAGGACAGGTTAGGCTCTAAGGTTTAATCCTAAAGAAAAGTAGGAACTCTATGAGTGGTATGTATTAGTCTGCTCAGAGTCCCATAGCAAACTACCTTAGACTGGCTGGCTTAAACAGCAGGGATTTACTTCTCACAGTTCTGGAGGCTGGGAAGTCCCAGATCAAGGTACCAGCCAATTTAGTTCCCTGGTGAAAGCTTTCTTCTCAGTTTTCAAACAGCTGCTTCTCTCTGTATCCTCATGAGAAGGAGAGAGAGGGGAGAAGAAAGATCTCTGATGTCTCTTCTTAATGAGGACTTGAACTCCATCGTGAGAGCCCACCCTCATAACCCCATCTAACCACATCCCAAAGGCCCCATCTCCAAATATCACCACATGGGGCAAGGGGAATTTGGGCTTTAACCAATGAATTTTGGGGGTGACACAATTCATTCTATTGCCTGCTGATGTCCTCTTCATGTAAGAATATTGGTTATCAGAGGGGAATTCTAAACGTGCATTGCACATCAGTTCCCACTGTCTCTCCTATTTACTGTCTGTCTCTCTGTGTCTCCCTGGCCTCTAGGACCAATCGTCATTCTAAGTAAGCTAGGGAGTCTTGCATTTTCTTGAATGTATATTTACACCACTCTCTTCATGCTGTATATTGGGGTTTTTTTAAACCAAATACAATTATTTCTGTCCTTGATGTTCCTAATTTGCACACAAAGCTTTGAGTTCCAGGATGGTGAGTGGTGCATCTTTGTTCAATACTGTTATGGTCAAGTTGCTTCTGCAGATTCCACGGAACACACGCCGTCCTCTCACTGCCTGTGAGATTTATACACACAGCCCCCTCTGCCAGGTGTTTGAGACGCTTCATTCCTGGCACCAGCCTGCCTGTTTCCACTCTGCTTTACCCTCCTTAACACCTTCTTTCAGCTGGAAAGCAGGCCCGTCTCTGCTCCACACATGCCAGGCTCTGTGATCCTTCAGCTCAGAGCCTCTCGGTTCAATCCCTCTGAACACATCATTTTATGGCCAGAGTTATGAGATCTGCCCATTAGCTCCATTTTTCCACATCATCTATTTTCCCAGTGGTCCTCTATTGTCAGATGGGCCAATTTTTGAATTTGGTTTATATAAAGAGAGTAATGCATACAAATGAGATAGTCTCCATTTGTATTTTTAATAATAGCTTTATTGAAATACACTTCACATATCATAAAATTTTCCTATTTAAAGTATGCAAGTCAATGGTTTTTAGTTTATTCACAGTTGTGCACTCCCCCATCATCAGTTTTAGAACATTTTCATCTATATCCCCCCAAACCCTGTACCTGTTAACAATCGTTTCTATTGCCCTAAGCCTCACCTCTGTTGCAGGCAGCCCCTGGAAACCACTCAACTACTTTCAGTCTCTATGAATTTGTCTATTCTGGATATTTCATGAAAATTGAATCATACAATCTGTTGTCTTTGGGGATTGACTTCTTTCACTCAGCATAATATTTTTAAGGTTTAATTGACCGGCTGTCTGTCATCCTTGGGGAAAATGTTGAGAAAGAGTTAGCAGAGTGAAAATGAAGGAGGTGTAAGATCCACATACCATGGTCCCTAGAGGAAAAATAGTCTGTGAATTGTTGCCACAATTTCCCCCAGCACAAGGTAGAAAAAATTTCTAGCTGTTAAAAGGCAACTAAGAGCTGTTTTATAGGGGCTTCTTCCAACAAAACATGTGGAAATATTCTCCTAAGGCTTTATATCATGTGGACAGTGATGTCAAGTTTGCCCCAACACTTCTGGGCCCTGTGTTGAGGAGGAGGACAACCTCATCATATGGCAGCTGGTCACCTGCAGACAGCACGCTAATACCCTAAAGTGTCCACCTAGTAAGTTCACCTGCAGAACTCATTTTGCCCTGTGGTCTTCAGGGGCTTGCCTTTTATGCTTCGTGATAGTTTTAATGAACTTCTCTCATGAGAATTCCAAAGGGAGTCTCCTGCAAAAAAGTTTTTAAATGAACCTTGCAATAGTTTTTACTTTCGTACCTGATCAATATTCTTTTTTCTTTTTATTTCTGTACAATTCTTTTTCCCCTTATTACCCTTATTGAGTTTTTCCAGTTTTCCACAGATGTGTGTGTGCATGTCATCATGTACGTGAGAACATATGAGTTTGTGCCATGCCACCATGTATGTCAGTGTATGCTGCATAACACCATGCATGTATGTGCTGTCACCATGACTGACTGTGTGCATATGCCATGTCACCATGTATGTGCTGTATCACTGTGTCAATGTGTGCATACCATGTCACCATATGAGTGCATGTGTAACATGTCACCATGTATGTCTATGTGTGCTGTGTCATGTATATGATTGTGTCTGCTATATTACCAGGTATATGAGTGTGTGTCATGTCACCATGTATGTACCATGCCACCACATAAGTGTGTGTGTGTTGCATCGCCATGTATTTCAGATGTGTGTGTGCCATGTCACCATGTACGTCAGCAGGTGTTTGCCATATCACCATATGAGTGTCATGTCACCATGTATGTCAAGTGTGCATGTGCCATGTCACCATGTATGTATGTGTGCACATTCGGTCTTATTTCCTCTCTCCCCCTGTCCTTAAACTTCCTCGAGCACCTGGCCATTTTGTTTAATTTTTGTGTTTACTCTTTTTGCACACGTTTTATTTATAGTAGAAAATCAGTGATACTCTTACATTTTCTGTTATTGGTTATTTTCCTTTAGCTGCATATTTCCTTATTTTAATAATTCTTTATTACAGCTTTTTAATACAAAAATGTATTTTGATATAAATGCATTTATCTCCCTCTTCTCTCTGTGATAAATTGGATTATTTTATTTATACTACACATATTTTCTGCCTATACTTCCAAGCCTGCTTCCAATTTGGGAATGCTGACAGACTCCCTTCCCTCACACTTACCTCCTGTTAACACCCAACTGCTCACAGCTTATACCCTGGGCTGAGAAGAGGAGGTCTTAGGGAGGTTTTCATTTTAGAGAGCACAAGAGATCAAAGCCTGCTGATAGGTGCCCTGTTAAACAACATTTGGAAGATGTCATGTAATCTTCCCTGAGAGCTTCCCACTCCCTCTCTCCCTGCAGGTCCAGGAGACTTGGCACATGGAAGCCCCATGGTGGTCAGGGGGCTCCTTGCAAGGGGGAGATATGTTCCTATAGGGAAACTTCATCTCCTAACAGCAAAGACAGGGCTGCCCTTGATGTTGGCACAGCTGTGCTCTCGGTAGGGCATCAGGACATGCAGGATGTTCTGAGAAAACATCGTGATGCCCACCTGTGTGGGGTGCTGCTCTGCACTGTGGGAAGCTGACCCATCCCACTGCCATTCTCGGCAACTAGTGGGGTGTTTCTATATCCTCGTTTTCAATGTAACTTGAAAAGAAGATGCATGGATGAAAGTCTTCAAATGTGATTTTTTTCCACTAGTTCCTTCAAGCTGATAGCCTCCTGGAGAGGAAAAAATATGTATGTATATATAACCAACCATACTTTGTGGCCTATGTTTCCTACAAAGTGAGATAAAATAGATCTATTAATTAAATTGTACCATGAAAACTGTTCCATTTTTAAACTGTTCAGTTTAATCTCTGTGCTGAGACATTACTGGGGATGCAGTGTTTGAGCCTATTGAGCGTGTCTGAGGAATTCAGGTGGAGAGGAGAAAGTGACCCCTGTTTGGAAGCTGGCCAGCCACACTTTGCCTCTATCACTGCTATTGTTCTAGAGCAGTGGCTTTGCTGTCATGCTTCCAGAATGATCACAGTAAACCTGTTTGCCAAATGTTCATTTTTCTCCTCATAAAAAGTTTCCAGTTGATTACACAGACAGACTCTGGACTATAAAGGATGTGTGTGTGTGTTTGTAAATTAGACAAACAGCATCAGTTGGGGTTAAAAAACAGGAGTAGAAATTTGCCACATGAGTGTTTCCCCAGGGCCCGTTTAGTAACCTGCCCTAGTATTTGCAAAGAAACTATTTAATGACTATGATGGTAAAAGAATTGAATATTTCATCTTGAAGGGGAAGAAAAATAGATGACTGGAGTACCATGCCTCCTAGGTATGTAAATCATGCCACAGGATTCTAAGGGTGCTGCTCACAAAGCTATTTTTTTTTAAGCCCCAGGTTCAAAACAACAGTGTTCTGCTTCGCAATACTTGCTTATCACCGTGTTGAGAATTATTGTTGGGAAAAACAGTGACCAATGTGTGCAAGTGTAATGGAGCCTGTTCATACAGCTACAGTCAAGAGATAACACTGACGTCTTTGTCACATGACTCTGCTCAGTGAATATAGCTATCCTTTTCACTAAAATGTCCTTGCCGAGCTACCACCCCACGTGCCACGTGCATTCCTACACTCTTCTAGGAAGTGTACTCTTACTGAATGCGTAACATGAATCACTTTTTATGTTATAAATTTGTGTATACTTGTATTTCTCAATCACTTTATAGCCACCCAATAAGTGTCCTGAATCCTATCAACGCCTATCATAGTTATGTTTGGATATACTTTTATATTATAGCAGGTAACATTTGTATAACTGTCTATTGAGACACATGTCATAGACAAATGCTTATAACAAGGACATGGTTATGTTATATTTCCCATGTTAAGGAAATAGACCAAAATATAAGATGAAGTACTCCTGAAGTTGGCACTCTTAATAATAACAGATTCAAGGGGTAGTCAAAATACCATCCGGTTACTGGCACACAGGACATGGTTTCCTCTCGACTGTCCCAAACACGTGTTTTTCTCACCCATGACATCACTCATTTGGAGAACGTGTATTTAGTTACCAGCCACGATCTCGACAGGGTCATAAATAGGACCAGGTCTGCCGGTCACTAGGGCCAGAGCCATCAGCATCAAAACAGGCAAATGAGGGCTTAGATAGTGATGAAGGCTCAAGTCCATCACCCTTGTAAACTAGCTCACACAACATGGAAGAAAACATAGCAGGGATATAGTGAGAAGGGGTTTAATTTGAGCAAAGTAACCTGAGTGTAGAAGGTAAAAAACAAATAGGTCTTTAACTCTATCCTTATGAGAAAATTTGTTCCTTCTTGTAAGATTCCCTGATTACAGAGAGCTGCACCTGGTAGGGTTCTTAAAGGACAAGTTTGTCTATACTGGGGAAGCACTTCAGAAATATTAATGCATCTTCTGCTAAGTGGCTGCAATACCTACAATACCTACAAAGCCTGAAACACTTGACTTTCAAGGATGAAGGAGTATCTGACATTGGGCCTCTGTCTCTTCCAGCACTTCTAGAAGCTTCAGGAGCCTGATGAGTTTTTGTGGTTTGGCATCTTAATACACCATTCTTCTTGGATGTCCTTCCAAATATTTCTATTTAAATCATTCTCCCTTTGGAAAAATATCGCAATGCCCCACCTCCAACCCTAAGAATGTGAATAAAAGCTATACAAAGATGGTTTAAAAAAGAAACAGCAGAAATTTTCAAGTTCAAAAAGTCAACAGCTTCATATCCTAAAATTTTAACAGCTTTTGTTCAAAATAAAAAAAGTTTCTGAAAAAATAAAAATGTATTGTCTACCCTAATGCTTTCAGAGTACTTCTCTGGAGAAGATAGGGAAAAAAATTGCTGAAAAATCTCACTGATGATGTTTCTCAGTTTGGAAGAAGTGTGTAGGCAGCCTAGGAAGGTGAAATAGCCTAGTTCTCCACATCCTCAGAGTGTAAATGGATTGCTCTCTAGAAACTGGAAAAAAAAATTGCAGGTATTTTCTCAAATGAAAGTAGATAATATGCAAAAGTACAAAAAAAAAGATATATATGAATTGGAGGATTAAATGCAAATTTGAGGCACTGTCTCAGGTAGAGCTAACTTCTTACAGTGATTTTAAGAAATAAATCTAAAAGGTAATAGAGGTAAAAATCCACAGTAGCGAATATGCCCAACCCCACTCCCTGCCCCACTAAGGAAGCTAAAAGCAAGAAAGATGACAGAGAGGAATGGGGTTTTCACACGTCGGTCCTCAAATCAGGGAATAAGGAAGAAAACACACCACACTGTGTATGGATTTTCTAAAAAGTTGAAATAAAGCCTTACTCATACCCTTAGAAATTAAAGGCCATTTGAATTCTGTGAAATATAAGATGAAAGATGAGATTTCAAAGAAAATGATGAATGAGATTAAAAGGAAGTTTGGAGATCCAAGGCAATACATTAGAGATAAGGCTAACACCATTTCAGAAATAATAAATAAAAGAATAAAATAAAGCTTTAGAGATGTGAGGGAGAAAATCAAGAACGTAATGAAAAAGTCAGAGACAACCACATTTAAAGGGAGGATAACAGGCACAGAAAAAATGCCATGGGGAACGTTCAACACATCACTGAGGGATTGAAGGAGAACCCTGGAAGCGTAGCTCTCTCCAAAGGGAGGTCAGAAGGAACTGGGAACTGGTTTTTGTTTTTAAGTTAATGGAAAGGATAAATCAAAAACAAGCAGTGCTGTGTATGGCAGTAGGTAGGGAGGAAGGTGCATGGCTCCCCAAGAGCCCCTGCAAGTGCTGGGAAGAAAAATTACAAAATAGAAAAGCTTGCAACCTTTGCTTAGATTTTGACTTGTGTCTTGGGATTTTCTAATGAGCACCCTGTGAAGGAGGCCAGAAGCCCTAGCAACAGTTCCTAGATTGAAGTCCATCCCAGCCCAGTTGGTCAAACCACCCATATCTCTATGAGGTTGAGAGAAGAAGAAACTATCTGCTAAAAGCTGTGCTCGCAAGGTAGAATAAGATTAGGTCAAATGAATTCATTTTAATGATAGATAGTAAGAGATGAGGCATTGTCATGTTGAATCAGTGCAGCTTAAGAATCAAATCAAGAAATTTTATGGTCTCGAATGATTACAATGGCAGATAAAAAAATTATTTTAAAAATGTATATGACAACAAGGGCAGGATATCCACTCCAACCACTGCTATTCAAAACTTTACTGGTGCTTTTAACTAGAGCATTAAGGAAGGAAGATGATATAAAAGGCATACAAATTGAAAAAATAAGATTATTTTTATTCACAGGTGATTTGACTGTCTATGCAAAAAAAATCTAAGGAATATGCTAAAAGACTACTCAAACTAAAAGAGTTTAACAGTGTTGTGAGATATAAGTTCAATACATTAAAAATCAGTTGAATTTATTACCATTGATTGAAAATTAGAATTTTTTTAATCCATATGAAATAGCATCTTATGAAATACTTAGGGATAAATCCAAGGAAATATATGAAAAACATGAAATGGGAAACTATAAAACACTAATGAGAAAAGTCAAAGAAGACCTAATTAAATGGAGGTTATCTTGTGTTCATGGATTGGAATACTTTATATTGTTATCAGTTTTCCCCAAATCCATCTACAGATTCAACACAACACAAATCAAAATGCTGGCAGACGTTTTTGGAGAGATGGACAAATTCCCTCTGAAATTTATGTGGAAAAACAGAATCTAGAAGGGCCAAAATAGTTTTGAGAAAGAAGCTGCTAGTTGGAGCCATGATACTACCTGACTTCAAGATTTCCTGTAACGCTACAGTAATCAGGAGTGTTGCATTGGCAAGAGGATAGATAAATTTAATATGGAACCAAATAGAGTCCCTAAATAGAACCACATAAATATAGTTAGCTGATGTTTGTGAAAGATGGCAAGGTAATGCAACAGAGAAAGAATGATTTTACCAAATGATGCTGGAATAAGTGGATTTCTATATGTAAAATTTTAAAAAATCGACCTTTGTGCTTAACAAAGTTTGAATGGTTTAATCCATTTGAGATGCATAAAATGAAACAAGATTTTTCCCCACAATAAAGATGCTATAATAGCCATGGCTGCTAAGTGTAGGACTATCTGATTATATCCATATAACATTAGCATTTACACTGTTATATAAAATAAAATTTTGTTTTCTGCTATTTTGTGTGTGTGTAGCTCACAACTTGTGATAATCACATGTTAATCAAATATGGCAATATGAGGAATGCTTGAAAACCCTTTCTTAGTGGTAACACAGAAATAATATTTTAGTGTGTCTTATATGGCTACAGGGTAATGCAAAGATAAAATCTACTCCCAGGGCCACCTTGAGATGAGTGATGAGAATATCTCTCTTCTCAACCTAGGGTTGTATATGTGCCTAGGTTTGAGAAATTTTAACAGAATCTGATGAAATCCTATAGATGACCTACTCACAGAGTCCACAGTGGTGATTTCTCTAGGTGGTAGCTCATTCGGGACATTTTGCCATGATGTATTGCTGGAGTCACTTTCTTAATCCCTGGGGCTTATCTAAACAAGCTTTCCCAATTCTACATCCACGGAGCCATTGCTAGAGGATATTGGATTCTAAGAAGAATCCCAGGATGTTTTTCCGGATCCAAGCAAGACATTTGTGAGAATCTGAAGTCCTGATGTTGGGATCCTGGAATTCACTCTGCCTGGGGCCTTAGGCAGATTGCTACAGCTCTTAGCATCCTCCCAAGACTCCCTAAGAGACATGAAACATACCTGTAGATTCTAGATATTTTTGCTCTATTCGTTGCTCCTTTAAAGTCATACCCTTTGTCCAGAGGATCCTTTCTGTTATCATGTGTATATAAGTAATGAAAAGTGAGAAGTGAAAATAGGGCTGGAATGGACGAGGACCAGCATCTCCTAAGTTGACTCGGAGGGTCTCTGGTGGAAACAAAGGTAGCTACATTCTCCACATATTCAAAAGCCCCTGGAGTGTGCTGAGGGGTTGAGTTACTTCCCTGGACTCGGCCGTTTTAGTCAGTTTTGTGCTGAAATGGAGATATTCTAGGGGGAAAAGAAAAGCCTTCTCCATGTGAAAGGGGAAATCATGTTGAAAAAAAAAAATTCCTCAAGAGTAACTTCTTTGGCTTTTCTTTCATTTCTGTCTTGTTTTATTTTTAGCCAACTCATTTTGGAGTAAACACGGTCACCCATGTTTCCACACCATGACAAGTGTCCTGCTACAGTGGTTGATAATGTAAAAAGTTGTTTGTTCCCTGAGCTTGAATCTGCAGCAGAAAAGAGATGTCACCACTGTCAATGGGAGTGATGAAAGTGGTGTTCGTGACAAAAAATCGCATAAAATTTGAAAGTCAGTGTAGAAACGTCCCTGAAAATAGACCACAAAAGGAAGTGACTGCTGAAAGGGATTTTATATTTCTGAAGAGCATGATGTGAGAACTAGTAGCAGTCAAGACTGACATTGTTGGGCACATGAATAACATCTTTACATTAGCATTCACCACGGAGACCAGTGCAAGTGCATGAAAAACACAGATGGGCTTTTCACCATCGGAAAGCACCAGTCTGCAGAAACAAAGTGCTTCACTGGAGAAAATAAAAAGAAATTAGTGTTATTAAAAGAAAAGTGTGTCAAAGTGGTCTTTTTGTAAAACCTAATCCTTTCTCCTCAGCAATTTCAGGAACAATGTGTGTTCCTATAAATTGCCCTCTGTGTCTTTGCTCATTTCCTCTTAGTAATTCAGTACTCGGTTATTTTTAGAAACCCCTCATTTGTCTAAAGAGTAAGAATGTTTATTCAATTTGCTATTAATTATAAAAAATCATTGCAGCATAACTGAAAACATGTCAAGTTATTCGACACCGTTTATAGATTTATTTGGGGGTTTTCATTTCCTCTGAAATGTATACATTGCATCACAGTCAATTAGAAAAGTCAGAAAGTTTAATTTGTGTGTGTGGTGTCTCTCCATTCCCAAATTCCTCTCTCGATATAAAGTCCAAGCACATTTATACAACTGAACTGTGCGTATCAATGGTATATTGATTCATGGAATGTGAACTTTCCTAACAGAGCATAATTATTTTGATTATATGAAAATAACCCTGTAGTTAGTATTTCTATGTAGAAATTCTGTTGATTAATATAACCATATTAGAAGGCAGTAATTTATTTATAGATATTCTTGTTATCAACACACTATGATCCTTTATTGTCATGCTAACATTGAATTTCAACAAATTATAGTAACTAGTGCTGCTATATTCCTCATTCTCTAACAGTTTTTTGGATATAGGATTATCAAGTTTACTGGTTTTGTCTTAGTCTATAATTTTTAATTACAATTCTTATTTTGAGATATTTTTAGATTCCAATGCAGTTGTAAAAAATAATATAAAGAGATCACCTGTATCCTTTAATTAAATTTCTCCCGAAGGTAACATATACAAAGCCACAGTACAATATCACAACCAGGGTATTGAGATCAATACAGTCAAGACAAAGAATATTTCTATCACCACAAAGATTGTGCTGCTCATGAACAGCCACATGCATCTCTCTCCCAACCCCACCTTGTCCTAACCCATGGCTACTACTAATCTGTTCTGCATTTTGTGACTCAGTTACTTCAATAATCTGATGTAAATTGAGTCATACAGTATGCAACTTTTGGGTATTGGCTTTTTCCACTCAGCCTAGTTCTCTAGAGAGTCATCCAGGTTATTGAATGTATCAGTCAGTAGTCTGTTTTCTTGTTTATTTATTGGTGAGTCATATTACATGTCATGGATGTAACATGATTTATTTGGGCATCCACTCATTAAAGAACTTGTGGGTTATTTCCGTTTTTGTCTATTCCAAATAACACTGCTATAAACATTCATGTGCAGGTTTTGGTGTGAACATGCTTTCAGATCTCTAGGATAAATTCACAGTAGTGCAATTAGAAGGTCATATGGTAGTTGCAGGTTTAGTTTGTTAAATAAACTGCAAACTTTTTTCCAGAATGGCTGTGCCATTTTACATTTGCACCAGCAATGTATAGATGATGCATTTTCTCAGTACTCTGGCAAGATTTTTATATTATCACTTAAAAAAATAATGTTAGCCATTATTATAGGTGTAAAGTGGCAGCTCATTGTGGTTTTAATTTGCATTTCCCTGATGGTTAATGATGTTGAGCACTTTTTACTATTCCCATTCGCCATTTGCCTGTCTTCATCAATGAAATGTCTCTTCGTTTTTTGTTTTTTTTTTGTCTATGTAATGATTGGACTTTTCTTTTTTATTGTTGAGTTTTGAGAGTTCTTTATTTACTTTAGATGCTGGTCTTTTGTCAGATATGTGATTTGAAAGTGGAGTACTGAAGTCTCCAACTTATTGTATAATTGACTCTCCTTTAATTATGTCAGTGCTTGCTTTATATTTTGGGACTCTTGTTTGGTGCATTTATGTTTATAATTGCCATCTCTTCTTGATTAATTTATGCTATTCTCAATATCTAATGTCCATTTTTGTCTCATAAAAAATTTTTGACTTAAAGTCTCTTTTGTCTAATGGTGGCATAACTAATCCTTGTTCCCTTTGGTTATGATTTGCATAAAATGTATTTTTCCATCCTTTTGGTTTCAACCTTTTTGTGTCTTTGGATCCAAAGTGAGTCTCTTATAGGCAGGTAAACAGCAAATAGCTGGGTCATGTTTATTATTTTTAAATCCATTTTGTCAATCTCTATTTTTTTTAAGGGAAAAGTTTAATCTATTTACACTAAAAGTAATTACTAAAAAGGAAATATTTAGTTTTTACAGTTTTCTATATATCTTACATCTTTTTTATTCCTCATTTATCCTACTGCCTTGTTTTGTGTTTAATTGATTTTTTATGGTGTACAATTTTGATTTCCTTCTCATTTCCTTTTATGTATTGTTTTCAGTTAATGTCTTAGTGGTGACCCTGGCCATTAGAATTAACATCCTAAAATTATAACAATCTAATTTGAATCAACACCACCTTAGCTTCAATATCATATAAAAATTCTGCTCTAATACAGTTTTGTACACTCCCGCCCTTGTTGATATAGTCACAAATTATATCCTCATAAATTTTATCCTTAAGTTTGTAATACTTTTGTAATTATTGTTTTAGGCATTTATCTTTTTTAACCTTTATTTATTTTTATTTTTGTTTATTTTTAATTATATGATTATTATAGTTATATATATTTAAAGGGTGCATGTGATACAGACATACACTGTGAATTAATCAAATCAAGGTATTTTGGTCATCCATCACTTTAGGCATTTGTCATTTCCTTGTGTTCGGAACATTCCAATTCCACTATTGTTATTTTAAAGTGTACCCTAACCTATTGTTGATTGCAATCACTTTGTTGTTAAGATCATGTAGAAAAAATGCATTAGAAAACAAAATTACAATAGTAGTGACTTTTATGTTTATCTCTGTAATTACCTTTATTGGCGTTCTTTATTTCTTTGTATGGATTTGAGTTACATTATAATATCCTTTCATTTTATTCTGAAGACCTACCATTAGTATTTATTGGATCATTTCAGCTTTAATTTATTTGTGAATGTCTTAATTTCTACATTTTTGAGGCATAATTTTGTAGAATATAGAATACTTGGTTTGGTTGACATAATTTTTGAGTAGTTGTTTTTTGTTGCAGCACTTTAAAAATATCCTCCCACTTCTGGCTTCTCTGGTTTCCGATAACAAATTTGCTGTTAATCTAATTGATGATCGCTTGTATATAATAAGTCATTTCTCTCTTGCTGCTTTCAAAATTTTCTCTTTGTCTTTCAATAATTTGACTATAATTTGCTCCAGTGTATCTCTTTGAGTTTATCCTTAAGGCATGCAGATGAGCAATTTGAATGTGTAGAATTATTTTTATTAGCAAATTTTGGAAGTTTCCAGTCATTATTTCCTCAAATATTCCTTCTGCTAGTTTCTTTTTCTCCTCTCCTTCTGGAATTTTTACTATGCATGTGTTATGTTTGATGGTGTCCCACAGGTCTCTTAAGCTCCGTTTAATACTTATTTCTTTTTCTCACATTGGATACTTTCAATTTTCCTACATTCAAGTTTGCTGACTTTTTTCTTCTACCTGCTTTAATCTGTTATTGAAACACTCTAGTGAGTTTTTAACTTTCATTGTAATTTTCAGCTTCAGAATTTGTTTGGTTTCTTTTTGTAATATCTATATTTTCTACTTGTTCAGACATCATTCTCCTGCTTTCCTTTATGTTCCTTTGGACATATTTAAACCAATTGGTTTAACTATTATTCTATTAAGTCCAATGCCTGTGCTTTCTTAAGGATAGTTTCTATTGATTTCTTCTGTCGATGGGTAATATTTTCTTTTTTCTTTAAATGCTTTGAAAATTTTTGAAAACTGGATTTGTTTAATATTGTAATGTGGTAACTGTGAAAATTAGTTTACTTTCCACTCTTAAGAAATTGTTTTGTTGCTATAGCTATTGGTTTAATTACGTTTTCAAAATATTTTTATAAAGTCTGAATTATTTTTCATGCATGTTCTCTGAAGTTGTTGTCCCTTTAGCCTGTGTTTAATCAGTGCTTTGACAGATTTCCTTGAATGCCAAAATCCAGAAAGAGAGAGAGAAAGAAAGAGAGAGATGAGGTGGGGCAGGGAGAGTAAGAGGAGAGAGAGAAAGGGAGGGAGAAAGGGAAAAGAAATGGGGTAGGGGGGGAGCCTCTCCCAGTCTGCAGATTGGTTGGTTCTTGGTGCTTTTTGTACTGGGCACTCCTTGATGGGTTTCACTACACTCTTTACCACTCTGCCTTAGTTTTCACTTCTTGTTTGCACTGAACCTAATGATCAACCAGATGTGAAACTTTAGGGGCTACTTAGGTCTTTTCTGAGAGTGGGTCCTGCCCTGGGCGTGTGTGTGGCTTTCTGAAGTTCCCATCATGCAGGGATGCCTTTGGATGCCCTTATATTCCTAAGATACTCTCTCCCCAGCCTTTCCTTGCAGCTTTTAGCATTCTGTTTTTTGTGTTTTTAAGGAATGTCCACCTTTTCTGTCTTGAAGAGTCCTGAATTAGGTGAAGCAAAGACAAGTGTTTTTGTAAGTCCTCCAGGTGGCCCCCAGACAGATAAGGACAAACAAAATGATTTATTCAATGCATCCAATAATTATGTGCTATCTCAGTAGACTTTGAAGCTATAGTTATTCAACACCTTTGGTGGTTTGTTCTATAGTCAATTCAACTAATTTTCTATTCACAACAGTCATATTTGCAAGTTGAATGTGGCAACAAATTTGAACAAACCCAAAGTTTTCAGAATACTTGTGAGAGGTATTGTTAATGAAATGGTCAGTAAATGTTGTTATCAGTTAAGTTCTTTTTGAACTTTAAAGTCTCCCCACTTCACTCAGATCGTGGTAACTTTGTACAACTATGCCTGATCTGACCTTCTCCACCACCAAAGTTGCCCCTGAGACCTCATGTCCTGCTAGCCCTCCTCACTGGGCCCACCAGCCTCCCTGCTGCCCACTGCAAGGCTTGCTTCTACCCTAAGGCCTCTTCATTGCCGAATCCCCTGCCCAGTCTGTCTTTCTGAATGTCCTTGGTGCTCCCCTCACTTCTCCAATCCTTGCTTCAACTCAGCTCTCCTTCCCAGCTCGTTTACACTTCACCCCATGACACAGGCATTCTTTCTTCTCACTATACTGTACGTTTCCTTTTCTTGCATAACACTTCTCATCTTCCAACAGAGTATGTAATTTGCATATTTATTAGGTTTATTGTTGTCCAACTCTCTGCCCTGAAGTCCAGCTCCAAAGGACACGGAGCTTTGTCTTCCCTGAGCCCAGCACAGTGGCAACACAGTTTATAGTCAATAAATATTTGATCAGCGCTGAAATACACTTTTTCCTTCTCATTCTCAATATACGAATTAGCTGAATTCTAATCCATATTTTGTTGTCCAGTGTCTGTAAGGAATTGATTTTCATACTGTATCAATGTACATTTTATTATACATCTGAGTAACTGTTATAATTTTCTTAAGATAATTTTTCTATTTAATACCTCTTTGTGCTTAGGTTTTGTATTATCTACAGCTTTCAGCTGAATTGTTAAAGTGATTACATGTCATATTTTCCTACAGTAAATTCCATAAAGTTGCTTACATAGAATTTGTCTGGCAAAGCCTTAATTTAAGTAATTTGAATGTTTATTCTTAAAATTTTAGTGGAAGTAAATATTACAATTTTAAATCTTCTTTTAAATTCCTATCACCATAGATTTATTTCACTTCCATTTAAAAAAAAATAAGCCAGAATTCTTGTCTATAGCTCCGTGTTTCCATCATAGAGTGACAATTGCTACTGTCAAACATGTACTTCCTACCTCTTTGTTTTCCCCTGACTTCTGGAGGCCACTTTCAAAGCTTCAGAAGGTGGTGTGGGGACAGGTGGCTGTGTGGGAATGGGGAGAGGCCGGGATATCAACACGGCAGTGATCCTGGGGGGCTTCTCTTCCCTTACTTACAGTTACACAGAAAAGATTTGTGGGTGGAACGAAAGACCATTCATGAAAAACGTAATTGTCTACATTTAAGGAAAGACATTTTAATAAAGTTAAAAGAATCAAAACTGCCTTAGTATGACAAAGTCCATAGAATTAATAACAGAAATGATTCAGTGTCTCCTTTGATGGACACACTTGATAAAGACACTCTTTGGCGGTAGGTCTGCATCAAGTGCTAGCTTAGCTTTATTTTCAAACAATAATTAGGTATTTTTTGTTCTCAGAACACAGTGTCGGTTTGGCCAATCAAAGACTATCTTCCAAAGTTATCTGCTTGTGTATACAGATGGGGCCCCTTTATCTACGTTAACCTTAGTAACTTCCTCCTTACCTAAGTTCCAAACACATTGAACGATAAGGCACAGATATGAGGCTACCTCTAACAAACTAAATAACAAACACAAGACAACCTTATTACAGACTAAGCTAATGTCAAACACCGTAGCTGGTATCTCCGGGCATGTGGGTGTCCTCCTATGAAACTTTTAAATTAGACCAACATCCTTCTCTCCCTCCCCAATAAACTCCACCCTGTCCCTTAGACAAGCACAGAACTATGCTTACTGCCTGGAGGTGCTTCACACCCAGAGGAGAGAAAGGGAGGATACACCTCCAAATATCTCCTTTCCCCTCCCAGACTCACCAAGCAGGTAATTTATTCTCCTTCCCTTAGAATTGAGTGCATGAGAAGGGTGGAGATAGCCCAGGGGATTACACTGGAGTCACCACCACATAGGGACAAAACATCTCAGAACCATTTGTGTCTTCCCCATGTTAGTCCACATTCCTTTGGTATTTGTCTGAACTAAACTCCTGAGAAAGATACAAGGAATGTTGAGACTTCTAGGTTCAGACTAGCCAGAGGGGGAGTTCAAAGGTAAGACAACAGATATGCAATAGACAAATAGAAAATGGACTAAGTACATGTAGTGTAAGATTGGCCCAGTTTGCACAGAGAAAGAAAAAAAAAGTTACCAAGACATATTATGGGGCATATAGAATTTATTTTTTAACTTGGACGACTATAGTCAATTCATGTTGACAACCAACCTTAAACTTGAATGTAAGTACCCTAACTAATCATGAGAAAGTGGAACTAGCTCAATCCTAAAATATCATCCGAGATATTATACATTGGTGAAAGGTGGCTACTGAGATATTTTGCATGAATGGTGTTATGCAAAATGAATGTAGTCTTCAAGATCCTGAAAGCTGACACTTGATAAAGATCAGTTATTTGCAAGTGCCTCCATTCATATTCAAAACGATATTTAGTATGCTTTGGAGTTCCAAGGAAATGTGTTTGAATATAGATTTTCCTCCAATGTTTCCTTTTTGCCATTTGTGTTACGATTATTTTCAGCCCAGGGCAACTTAACTTCCCGAGTATCACACTGAGATCGGGAACCCCTGCAGTCGACTTGCTGGCACTGAGCTGTTATCTGGGAATATTTTAATGCATATCATAAATCACAAAGAAAACAAAACTTTCTATTTTGAAACAAGTAGAAACGATGGTGAGCATGGATTTCTAAAATCTGTTTTATAAGGTTTGATGCCTGTAAGTCTTTGCTTCATTTAAAACTCAGATTTTAGCCTAGAGAGGCAAATCACATGATGTGCATCCATACGGTGACAGAGAAGCTACTATTGTGAATTAACCCACAACACCAGAATTTTCAATAATAGGAAAAAGGAACTCCACTTCACATGTTTATACTACAGCAGAAAAGAATGGCCATCAATCTACTTGACAGTCTACTTAAAGAGAGACTTTTAATTTACTTGGGCTTAGTGACTGTCATCTCCATTCAGTTACTTGGCAGTCTGTGGATCAAACCATCCCTTTACATGAACAAACAATTTTTGTAGATGAAAAGTCATTTACTTTAATATCTAAAATAGTCTCCTGTTATTACCAGTTAGGTCACTAATCACCAAAGAGTCTACTTTGGAAAATTTTAAACAGGCTGAGTTTGTGGCCAGGAAACAGACAAGGAGCTCTGTCTCGTAAACAAGTCCTCTAGACCTGCCGCTGCACTTGGCATTGCCCTGCTAGCTAAATCTGGGGCGAACCTGTCTTGGCCAACTAGGCATCTTCATTCTCTGATGTAGGCCGAGGGGACTGGCCTTGCTTGTCCCTTTTAACGGCACTTCCCACTTCCTCCAAAGTAGAAAGAAATGAACAAAAAGTCAGAAGAGAAGTCTCATGTTTGTTTCAGAAGACCTTCGCTGATGTTAATAAACGAGACTACCAAGGAATGTCAAATGTCTTTTCTCAATTATTCCTGGTCTCTGAACATAAATGAGACTTGGATTTATTGCCTTCTATCATTTTCCCCAATTCCCTCCTTAGATTTATGCGGCTCTTTGGAAGATTCCTATTAATGCAATCTCTTAATTCTGTATAATTGGGAATAGAATTTATCGCTTCTTCCCTTGCCTCTCCTAATCTCCTTTATTATTAATTTAATTGAAAAAATGATGTCAGAGAATTGACAATTCAAGTTCTTCCCAATTCAACCATGGCTCATTTATATCTCAAAGGAAACTTGAGACTTAGAGATTTTTTAATTGAGTCTCTTTTCCTTATACTTTAGGGAGCCAGACCCAGAGAGTTGAGTTAAATTCCACACTATCAGGTCTCTAAATAGTATAGCACATGAAAAATAACCTAATGTCCCTAACTTGCAGTCCAGGGTACTTTATAAAATAGAATTCCTTTAATTTCAATGAGATCTCTGTTTTGTTCAGTAAATCAAATTAAGTGACCCCCCCATAAACATACACCTTGCCTATTAAATGGTACAGAGGGGGAGTAGGTATGTGTCTTTAATTATAAAAGAGATGCATTAATTTGAGTGCCACATTGAAATAACAGAATGTTTTCATACACTTGGCAGACATTGGGGTAGTGAGAATTTTCACAGAAGATATGTAAGAATTCTTAGGAGGAGGTTAACCATGTGGACTTCGTTTTGAAGCTGGGTATTGAGAAGCAAATAGCAAGTACTTTAGTCCTTAAGTATGAGTATGACTCTGAGTAAAGACACCCCTAAGTTTTAATTTGTCTCTCTGACCTATTTGTATTTGTTCAGCAACCCCAACCAAATGACAATAACCAAGCTACAGGAGAAAAACTAGAATTCATGATTGCTCAGGATGCAGAGACCTAGCACAGCAGTTGAGGCAGCCCTTGTCCAAGAGCTGAGCTATTTGAATATTCAAGACCCCAGTAGGGGGTGGTTTTAACAACTTTTTTTTTTTCTGGAAATACCAATCTTTAACTCTTGATAATTATCCATTTTTTATTATTTATCAAACTGCTCTCTTCTATACCAGTTATAGGACATTCTTAAACTTATGGACATTTGATGTTATGGAATTTTGTATATTGTTTGATTTTTTTTTTCTCAGTTCAAAGTAAGGTACTCATTTTCACTTTAGCTTTTGTACTTCCTTTCCCTTAGCATCATATTATAATTTCCTGAGACATGGCCAGTAGATCTAAAAGTTTTGATTCTTTGTGCATATTTGATCCGTTAACATTGCAAATGGTCCCTTGTCTCTGCGTCCGTATTTCTTCTTGTTATAAACGCCTAAGTGATGAGTGTGAGCTTCTGGTTCACTTGAAATGCTTTAAAGCAAGGCAAACAAAATTAGTGTTTTCCTGCAAAACAGATCAGTGCTTCTGTTTATACTCTTTAGCTAGGCAACAAGCTATTTTTCTCTTTGGTCTTATTTCAACCCTACAGCCTTGAAATCTAAACTTGGGTAAAACAATGAAGAGCAGAATCTAGATGAAATTGAATGACTGTGCTTAAAGAGAAAAAAGAAAACCCTTTAGCTCTAATGAGAAATCAGTAAAATAAAAACATACACAGCACAGACTGCATTTTTTTTTTTAATTCAAGGCCACAGACTTCAAAGAGCATCAGTTCCTTTTGCCAAAACGGTTTGTACAACAATTCCTAATCCTCCATGGAATTTCAATATATCATGCATTATTTCTTCAGAAACATCACTAAACCAAGATAAAATAAGAGGCAGAAGCCAGGGCTTTGATTTCTTGCCCACAGCTTAGGAGTAAGTTAAAAGTTGAAAGGCCATGAAAATGGATGTAGATATTTTAGCTAAAGATCAATTACAGCAGCAAATCCATAAACAGAACTATTGATTCCACTGATATTTTTGTGGCTACTTAGTGTCTCCTGCATGTTCAAATATAAAGGTATGTCATCCCAGACATAAATTCTGATATCAATCAAGTTCTCCACAATCTTATGTTCAAGGCAGCTGTGTCTTGGGGAATGATACCCCATGGAGTTGTACAGTGCACAACTTGTGCATCAGCACGTGGTGCCCCTGATCATACACCTAAAATAGTGAAATCCAAACTCTTTTCATTTTTAAAGGCATGATTCATATAGTAACATTGGGTCAAAATAGTAATTTAACAAATAAAACTATAAAGAGAATATAAAGAGAAACACCCTCATTACTTTCTCAAATGGCTTTTTTTTTTCCAGAAAAGAAAAAAGAAAAAAAAAAAAAAAACTACGTGATTTCTAAGTTGTGGCCTATAGAATGAGCACAGGTTTTGAAGTCTTACTAATGTTGGTCTACACCCCCAGGTTCCTCTGCTGTGTGTGTGACTTTGGAGAAACCATTTAAGCTCTTTAGTTTCCTCATCAGTAAGGTAGGAATGATAATGTCTGTCTTTCAAGATCTTTGTAAGGATTAGAGAAAGTATGGAAAACATTTGCTTTGTAGTAGGCATTCTATAAATGTTAACAATTATTATTATAGGTAGTAATAATGATTCTTTATCCAATCCAACAGCCCGTCCAGTTCCTCTGCTTCCATACAGCAAATATTTAATATGTGCCATGCACTGTACTTGGCACTTGGAATGTAATGGTAGATGGTATGGTGAAGATTGTCTGCCCTCATTTTGGTTCCGGTCGAGAGCTGTTTATATCTGTATGAAAAGATTACATCAAATAATGGCAGGTGTATTAACAATGATTATTCAACTATCCTGACAGATACAGAAGTTGAAGCCTGCAAGAGGAGTTAGGGGGAAAAGGGTGTAGCAACAGTGTAGATAATGTTTGTGGAACCTGACGCTCTAGGGTTTCGGGATGCTAGATGCAAGTACTCAGGAAGTGCCAGATTGATTGCTGACTGAAATTGGTTTGGGTGTACGTGGAAGCATATTCTTATCACTTACGACGTTACCATGGTGGATGTGCATACCTCCCCGCCCTCCATAAATTCCCAATTGCCAGACAAGAAGCACTTAATAGGAGGCTAAGTGCCAGCAGCCGGTGTGGGAATATCTCATCTCTAGCTAATGGAGGCTGTTGTAGAGCCCTTATCCCCATGAATTCTCTGCCTGAATGCACAGAGACTCTGAGGAAAAGCACAAATGTAAATCTCAAAAACTAAAAAATAAAACATGGTGGTCTGTGCAGTCAGCCATGTACATGGTGACGTGTGGCATAGTTTAATTTGTGTAGCCACTGTGCAAAAATCATGTTTTGTTGGTCCAGATAGACACCCCAAATATAAATCATAATATCATTTCCCTAAAATGTAGGGGAAGCAGCCTAATGTGTGTGTGTGTGTGTGTCTGTGTGAGAGAGAGAGAGAGAGAGAGAGAGAGAGAGAGAGAGAAAGAGAGAAAGAGAGAGGGGGGGCATGTTGATGCATTTCTAAGACTAGCGGCCCTGCACCAGGAGGGGTCAGTTGGTGACTGAGACCCTCCTGTAGGCCGTGGAGAATTCAGACCGCAGCATCCTCTCCAAGGTGATTCACATTTAAGGAAATGGGAACAGGAGAGACATTAAACTGAAACCCGAAATGCTGTGGGAATCTTGTATGGCCCATTGTCTTATTTGTCCAAAAAGACAGATACAAACAGACCTGTTTACGCTTTTTTGTAAATTTCAGTGCAGTCTGTTGGAGATCAATTCCTTCACATGAAGCCCGGAAAACATTCCCTAGGATTTTGACTTCTCTGCCCTCTCAGCCCCACCTTTCGGATGGCCTGCAGGGGAATCTCAGTTATGCCTTGGCTGTTAGTCCTATGATTTGGGTCCACATCCCACCAGGGACAGAAATTGATTGCATGTTTATTTCTCATTTTTAAAATGTATTTGCTAACTTTGATATGGTTAAAAAATCTGATCATGATTTTTCATAGTTTCAGTCTCCAAATCTGTAAAATGTTTCACAGCAATAAAAGAGCTCCTTAATTCTCCTCCTCCTCACTCTTCTCTCAGAGAGTCTGCATTAGCTTCAAGACTCCTATGTGTGAATAGAGCCAGGGGCTGTTAGTATGACTTTTTAACATTTCAATTTCTCTTTGGGGGCAAACTCGACTAACTATTAAAATAGAGCATAGTATGGGAATTTTAAAATGTGTCCTGTTTTAGAAATCATCCTCTATAGTTGGAGAAAGACAGAACCGTAGCAATAATACATCTGTGTGGAAAGAATTTGTGCATGGCTGATCAGTCTGGTAAATATCCAGGAACACTCAAGTGGTAGTTTTATTTTACGTTTTTTAGTGAGTAACACTGAATTGATCCTATAGCATTGTGATTAAACTACACCAATTAACATCTTAAATTTAAATGTTCTACTTAGGGAAATTAATTTTACTACATCTCTCTGTGGCCACTGTCTTGAGACTGGCACTGTTTTTTGGCTTCTCCTGTATTAAAGCAGGAGTATCACATACCACAATTTCAAATTTGTGAAACAACTCCATCCGGCTGATCCCAAATGATGTGTTTCATCACTAGAAATTTCATTTAAACATAAAGAAATATCTGACATGATTTAAAATGTTAGTTCTACAGTGTAGGGAGGAAGAGAATTATTTTCGTTGGCAACGTATGGTGTGTTTCTATGAGAAAAGTAGAATTGACTTCAGGATAGCTTGTAGTATTGAAATATAGATTTGAAGTCTCTGAAGGAAAAGACTTGAATTTAGATGGTCTCTTGTTTCAGGGAAAGTCATTTATTTCAAAAACATCAGTGTGAGATTTGGGAAGAGTGGATAAATTGTGCTTTTATGTTTGGTTTTAATTTGTTTAGGTATATAACCAACTTCATCACTCAACATCTCTACAGTCACATCACTTGGCTGTTGCAATCCTAGTATTTTCAGTACCATAGTGTGAGCTGAGAGCACACATGGGATGGGCATCAGCAGGCACGAGGTGCCCAGGAAGGCGTCCTCTTGGGTGCAGTGTTGTCCCGGCCCTTAAAGGACAACAGGACAGAGCCCAGTCAAGGGCAGGTCTCACTCGTCATTGTACATGTAAAATTCTCTTACAGTCAGGAGGCCCTGTAGCAAACTATTCATTTTTAAAAATAATAGTAGCAGTCTTTTTGTTTTTTCTTTCCAGCTTCTACTTCTTTTCAACGTATTTTATCTCCAAAATGAGCATCCTCCTCATTTCACATCTGTGGAAAGTGAATCTGATACCCATGAAGTGACTGGTTCAATGCTCAGTGCTCCAAATCAGTCACATTTTAGTTTTCTGTTTTCTTTTTTTATGTATTTACTTTTTATTATAGTAAAATATACATAACAAAATTCACCATTTTAACAACTTTTTTACTTCAGAACATTATGGGGGTACAAACATTTTGATTACATATAATGCCTTTGCCTCGCCCAAGCCAGAGCTATAAGCCTGCCCTTCCCCCATCCAGTGGGCTCCGCACCCATCAACTGTGAGTTTACCCATCCCCACCCCCCCCACACCTGCCCGGCACCTGATGAATATTATTTCCATGTGAGCAAGTAAGTGTTGATCGGTTAGTACCAATTTGATGGCGAATACATGTGGTGCTTGTTTTTCCATTCTTGTGATACTTCAAAGGATAGGCTGCAGCTCTATCCAGGATAATATAAGAGGTGCTAGATCACCATTGTTTTTTATGGTTGAGTAGAACTCCATGGTATACATATACCACATTTTATTAATCCACTTATGTATTGATGTGCAGTTAGGTGGTTTCCACATCTCTGCAGTTGTGAATTCACATTTAGTTTTGTTTGATCCAAAGCCATGTTTTATTTTGTTTTGCTTTCGTTTTTATGCCCCTGCACTATCCCTGCAGTCTTGACAATTTGTTTCTTCAGAGTGGGTAGATGCCGAATGGCTTTATTACCGTTAATGCAACAATTCCTCAATAGGTGAAAACATACAGTACTGGAGTTAACAAAAGCTCCCTCCCCTGGGTGCAACGGCAAAGGAAACAACGTTGACATATCCACTGAGTTCCAGATTTGACTCGTTGCAGCCTTGCGCTGCCCTGAATTATGACCCTTTTCTAGAATAAAAAGGCAGAGATGCCAATGTACATAGGAGTAGCATGTAGGAGAAAAATTAGCTTCAAATAAAGGAGGGCATACTTAAATTAATCTAAGGAGCTGTCGACAATCCAGGTGCTAAACAGGATGGAGATTATAGGATCCCAGTTTTTGGAATCAAAATGACAATACTTGCATTCTGCATGTTTTAAATAACCATGTGGGGAGAATATATGTTTAATGTTCCTTTAAGTACCACTCTTTTCCATTCTTTCCATATGGGTGTGTATATGGATTTAATTTGTTACCACCACTACCTCCCACCCATACACCCCAATGCACTCACACACTTCAAGCATTGAATATTGAGTTCCAGAGACTGTCCTAGAAATGGGGACATAAACAAGACAAACAATATCTTCACCCTTGGAAGGTTTACATATTAGTTTCAGAAACAGGTAAGCAATGAATAAACAAGTATATAGGATATTTTCACAAAGTTATAAATGCTACAAGGAAATACAACTGAGTATACCGTCATAAGTAATTCCGGAGGTGGGTTGCTGATGCAGATGTGAGTGTCTGGAAAGAGCAACCCACGCTGTGACCTGAGGACGTTTGAGATACGGGAAAACCTAGAGGGAGAGCATTCTGTGCAGCTAGATTAACGCGTGCCAAGGCCCTGCGGCAGGGGCAGGCTTGGTATATTCAAGGAAGGGAGAGAAGTTAAACAGACCAAACCTGCGGGTGGTTATGAGAACAAATTTTGGTGGAATGAAGAAAGATTGTACTCTTTGTATTTACACAGACCAGGGAAAACGTCCGTTTTCTTTTGTGAGTGATAGAAATTGGGTCCCCATGTTTCGATCCATGATAAGAGCTACCTATTTGGCCTTGCTTGTGGGCTGAGTTGTGAGCAGGGAAAAGTGGGTTCCTCGGTTCTATTTCGGGCTCACACGCCTCTGGCTTTTTCATTCTTCCTCTTTGCTCCGGTACTGAGTAATCTCCCCTAAGTGCTTGGGATTAAAACCCGACCAAGTACCCTAAGGCCTCAGCCACAGTCACAGTTATCGGCTGCTTCTGGCACTCTGAGAAACAGAGCACTTTTAAAGCTTCCTTCAGGGCATGTTGCTCCTGCAAAATGCCTGAGGACTTCAATTTTGAAAACCCTTCATCAAAGTCCTTGGAAAGGCATTTTAAGTCATGGTTCCTCTACAATTAATCATTTTCCAAGTAATGCAGACCCTGAAATAGCCCAGATAGATAGAATATAATGCAGAGTTTAATGCATATTTGATTTGTTTACCCCTTCAGAAAGTACTTATCTGATCAGGGAAATTTCTACTTCCATCACTGAAATTTGAAACCCCTTGATATTTGAAATTCTGGAGCCACTTAAAAGTCTGTCATATTCCTTTGTCATTAAAGAAAATGAAAAAAATCATTGAAGATCACAGTGTACCATTTTCTTTTACTTGTGAGTTGCTATACAGTTACATCCAATAGAAGTAGGCAATTTTTAGTCTTGCAGAAAGCCTACAGAGATACAGTATAGTCTGACCACAAAAAGGTCAAAATAGAAGAAGCTTTGGAGGTCAAAAATCTGAATGTACAAAAGTAATTAAATTAATTTTTATTTGCATGGTAATTTACATAGACATGAAAACCATAAATTATCGTTTTCATAGAATGGATCTAGGAAATGAGACTTCCACTACCTGTAATAAATATTTAAGTTTTTTTCTCCTCTGAATTGTGTTTTAAAAACAATCCAGTGTAGCAATCTGGGTTCGTTGCAAACAAGATATAAACGATAAAGGCCATTTTTGATATCTCTCTACTTTCAGTGTTGATACTGTTGTAGTGATAATGTAGCTTCTGTTCCCAGTCTATTTTACACCCAAATCTATTTACTCTTTAAAATGATGTCAGGCCACATAATTGGAGATGATCTTACATTCCCAAATCTTAGCATCTCCAGCCCTGTCCATCATTTGTCATGTGGCTTGTTTCCTTGTTAGTAGAATTCAGTACAGCGCATCATTTCCCCACATCCCTGATGGCCAAATATTTGCTCTCAGAAAGGGGTTTTGCATAGCAGAGACTTTCCCTTATTATAAAATCTCATCTGAGTAGGTACTATAACAGCTAGCAAAGCAAAGGCCAAGCTACTTTCTACTTCAAAAGCTGTGCAAGAATTAGATGTAATCATACATTCCAAGTGCTTTACACATGAGTTTAAATATTAAACCCACCTCTGCCGCTCTCTAAGAATGGTCACTGAGCCCAGAATTGGGAGAAAAAGCCATGCCATCCATGGTTGGAATCTAGGAAGGTGTTTATGTATGTGTTCACTCATCAAATGCTTACAATGAATTAGGATGAATCACAGATGAATCATTACAGGAACTACCTTATTCTAGGAAATGAAAGCTATGTGCTTCTATAATACATCACAGCAAGAGCAGGAGCTCTGGAGAGGTACAGATCATGTGTGGGGAACCATCGGGGGGGGGCAGAGAGGTTGGTTCATCTCGGAAATGGTGAGGGCACCAAGGAGTCTTCGCAGCTGAGCATCTCTAAGACTGACTTTCAAAGTAGGGAATTGTTCTCGGCCACAGTGAGCCTGACCTTTACTGGAATAGGTTTTGCAGCCTACAGGAGGGGTCCTGCTGTCAAACCATCATCACTTCTGCTCACCAGGGGATTCTTCCTGTAGGCTTCTCAGGATAGAGTTTGCACCTACAGGAAGCAGGAAGCCTAGATCATCTCCAAAGCCAGACACATCCTACTTCAGTTCAGTCTGTAGCATTGGCAAGTATTTAATCCAAAACCAAAGCGCTCACATATAAAACACAAGGTGATATAGCACCCTTAAGAGTAGATCAGAAAAGTGTTCAGCAAGATTATAGTAACAGTTTTCTTTAGGAATGAGACTGTGAGTGATTTTTATGTTTCTAAAGCCTACTTTATACATTTTTTTCTGAAGTGGGGATAAATTCCTTTTAAAGATGGGCTAAAATTAGGGTCCCTAAATATCTCAAGTTTCCAGTCTGTATTTAGTCAGTATTTTATTTTGCAACCTAAGCTATTTATTGTGATATCCATTAAGATTTGATGAGCATATTGAGGCATACAATGTATTGTATTTCCCAACGTTTTCATCCACAGTGATGCAGCTAGGATGTGGTGGGACAGCACAGCACTAGTTTTGGGTGTCAGAAGACCCTGCTTCATTTCTGGGAGAATTTAGACAACTCACTTCATTTCCACCTGTGTTTGTATTTTATAAAATTGAGATGTGAGGTTGCTTTGATGATCAACTAAGATTATATGTGAAAATATATTTTGAAAACAGTACCTCACTCCAAAACTATAAGACAGGATTAAAATAACTGGAATTCTCTGTATTTAAAGTTGTGGTATTGAGTTCTTATCAATTGGGTGGAAATCCACACAAAATTAACTCTCTATGAGTCCACTATATCTAACATCCTGTTGATTACTTAAGATATGAATCAGATGTTTCATATGTTATAACTTAATTGCTAGATGACTTAGATACCAATTCCTTAAAATTATGGTATGCATTCAAATTTTCTGATAGTACTTTGTTTAAATTATGGCACCAAATACTTATCCGTGTGCACAATATTAGGTGTCCGTCTCTGCAATGTGTATTTTGGTATGCATACAAGTTGCATATGTGTATATAAAATGGAAGCACATCAATATCAGTGGGAAAAATGTAGAGATACATATATATTTTTTCCATTGATACTGATGTTTTATTTCAAGATAACTTCCATCATCAGTACTTGAAGATACAAGACCATTAGACATTTTCTTTCAGTAATAATTGAATTTTCAATCCCTGTAAAGTAACAACTCACTCTTAAGTAAGATATTAAAATTATCAGTGAAACTTCAGATTACTTTATTTCCCTGAGGAAATATAACTTACAAATGGACTTACAAGAGATTCATTTAAGCAACATGTTAAAATACGATTATGTTTATGTATTTAAAAGTTTGTCCATTAAATTTTTTTCTAGTTAAAATAATCTACTTATTTGAAGCTCTGTTAAAGGACAGCATTTAAATCAAGCTTAGATGTACATTATTTAAAAAAAATTGATACAATCTTTGTGAGTATTCTGTAGAAGGCAAGTCCTGATGAAGGTATAAGACCCAGGGAAAAGAGAAAGTACCACGTTGTTATGGATCTAGTGTCTATATTTTTGTGAGCTTTAGGCTTTTGATTCTGTTACATTGGATATTTAGGCCTGAACCATTCAAATACTGTCTTAATTATTGTAGCTTTATGGTAAGATGTATTATTACATTGCAGACCAAATAAATCAATCTATTTTAGGTATAGATAACTTTAAAACCTTCTCTGTTGGTTACAGTGGACAGTCAAGGATGAGAAGAACTTTTGGAAGTGTTCAAAAGTTTCTGTCAGGGCCTGTGGAAGACCCATGACCTTCCTGATCATGGAAGGTCCTGATCAAATGTGTCTCACTCTGCGTAGTGCACTGTACTGATTGGCACCTCAGAAGAGGCCTAAATGTTATTCCTTGGAGAAATCTTAGCATCTGCTAATCTAGTTCAACATATTGGGTCTATAATGGTAACAACCTTCTAGCTGACATTTTTTTCTGTTGAATTTATTTCTCTTTTCTCCTATTTATAATCAAGTCTTCCTTTTGTTGATTTACTGTGAAGGCAGAATTACTAGATAAACCAGAAAAGCTATTTTCTTTAAAGACCTTTCAAAACCCCACAGCTTTAATATCTACTTGTTACAGTGTCATGGTTAGACTTAAATTTAGTGGAAAATGGGCTTCTTATAAGTTCTCTGGTTTTAAACTCATAAATCCCCTTCATTAAATATTTTTCATTAAGATGTAGCCAATTCCCACATACAATACATTTGATAATATTACTGTAGAAGATTTGAGCTCACTGAGACCTATTGTAAAATAATGTTTTTAAGTATAAAATGTAGTTGAAAATAATTTTCTGTTTGCAGTTCAGCAGTAAAAGCTGGGATAATACTTGTGTTCAAATAGTTATGGTACATGGGATAATCTGAGCACACCCAGTTCCCTTTAAAACTTTCTTCATATATTTAGTGTCAAAACATTTAAATATATTTAAAACACGTTGGTGAGGAATGGTCAGGTTAGGAAGGAATGAAACCCTTGCGGACAGTTTTCAGGAGCTACTTAACAGCTCATTTCAGACAAATGAAAGATTTGAGAGGAGTTATTCTGTTCTCACAGGATGGTAATATTTACCGTTGGAACGATTAAAGTGCGTTCATCAGCGCACAGTAAGAATGAGGTATCTGTCCGATCTCCATCTCCGTCCTCTCTCATTCAGGCTGATTGATCCGCACGTAGGGGAGCAGGCAGACTGTCAGAGGTGACTGCGCAGAGAAGTAAATTAAACAACCACAGGGACCGAGTTAACATGGCACAGAAAGCTCGTGGGTGGGATGTAGTTATGTGGGGAGGGGGCATGGACCAAACAGGTAAGTAGGGAATCACTGAGCAAAGGTAGATGGATGCAAAATCAGAAGTAGCAGGAAGGAGATAAACTGGTGAGAGTGAGAAGGGAGGGGTTTCAGTGTGTCCAGAGGAGAAGTAGAACCGTGGTCAGGTGTGTGGCTGTAACTAACCTCCTGGAAGCTGTCCTTTCAGCGATTACCCTTGTAGGGAGCCTGGGAACTGCAGTTTGCTCAAGGGGCCTGTTCTCTGGAACTACTCTGGAGGTCTGAATATGGCCAGAGAAGCCAATTGTGAGAATGGATAACACAAAATCTTGGGAGCAGAGGAGAATGGAACTAGTCCCTGGGATCCCAGTTAGTGCCAGTGGTGGCTGCATGTGCTCCATCACCATTCACCGCCATCATGTCCCCAGCAGTGTGTCGATCTGACGCTCGGAGGGTAGTCTAATTTCACCTGTCAAGGGAGGTTAGAACAAGAGGCGTGAGTAAAGTGTGGGGTGTTCTGCCAAGCTGCTTAGGGAAGGCCAAAACACTTCTTGCTTCTTTTAACTGGGAGCCTTTTGTTTCTTTTTTTCCCATCATTTGGACATGAACTTTCCCTTCTCCTCTAACCAGCAGGTCCTACCTAGGGAAATAGAAGGACCCTGACAGAGAGGGTGTCCTCTCGTTTTGGGGAGCTGCTCTTTCATTTGAGCATCATTTACTTGTTTTATGCCTTTTATTTTCAACTGGATAAGCTCCATATGGTCTCATGTTATTCTTCTACAAAGTAGGACTTCTGCAAGCAAAGGTGCAAATCAGTAGTTAGCATATTGCCCATGATTTTTCCTACCTTCTCCTACTGACACACATGGCAGTCGCTTGGCTACATTAATACATGTGCATTAGTGTGTGCAGAGTTGAATAATGTTTATCTGTAACTTCATTTCCTCCCACAAGGAACTTATGGACCGAGTGTTTTCAGCATGATAATACGCAGATAGCTGGCATCAAATGTGTCCCCCGTATGTTGAAGTCTGATAATGATGAGACTATTTGAAAATGTCAGTAATATATGTCCCCAAATTTCTAATATGAGTTCCTAGATTTGTTATATTTTCCTTTCCTTGTCATCTTTTGCTGTTGTTGTTCTTTCCCTAGCTTTTAGCACTGAAGAACACTGTTACCATTTGTTACTCAATATCTATGCATGCAAAACAAGTCATTACAAAAATCGACCAAAATGTTTGGAAAATTTTTAAAAACACAGACTAAAGATGGCCAAAGTAATATTCTGGGTTTTCTTGTGTTTTCTTTTCTAGGTCAAAACTGTGGAGGCTTAGTCCAGGGTCCCAACGGCACCATTGAGAGCCCAGGCTTTCCTCACGGTTATCCAAACTACGCTAACTGCACCTGGATCATTATAACGGGGGAACGCAATAGGATACAGTTGTCATTTCATACCTTTGCTCTTGAAGAAGATTTTGATATTTTATCAGTGTACGACGGACAGCCCCAACAAGGGAATCTAAAAGTGAGGTAAAGTATCGGTTCTTCATTTTATAGATTAAGTAGCACTGTTGAGTACTCAGGTTCTGAAATCTAATTGGAATTAATATTTAAATTATCAGAAAAGAAAATTTAGTTACTATAAAGAAAAATTAATGTATATTTGTGTCAAATTGTGCATATTTCCCCCATACTTAAAAATGTAAGTTCTTATTGAAAGCAATCATTGACTTCATTTACAGATATCAAATTGTTCAAGATCTGTAAAACAGTGTTGTCAAAGTACTTTAAGTAAATTTATAATACACCATTGTTTTCAACTATGGATTTGAGAGAAAAAGTACAAAGATAAATGTTTGAGTACGCTTCAGACAATAACAAAAGGAACTTTTATATTGTCAGAGAATAAATTCCATAAAAAGAACATAGGAGGTGGGTGGGGGAAGAACATGGGAGAATATTGCATTCTTTGGAGAATTTTTGGTTTAGACAGTCATGGTATATTCTATTCATCATGAGATTTCTCTTTTGACTTATAATTTTTACCATGAATAAAGCAAAATATTTTCTGAAATGATTTTAAATTAGGTTTTTCATTTGTCAACAAGGGAAAAATAATTGTACCTATACAATTATATCCATCCTTTATTCACTTTGGCAAAAGAAAGAGGAATGTCTCTTTCAAAGAAATCAGATTTTCTTAACTTAATCTTTAAACTTATTTAAATCCGTACATATATGGCAAGTCACACCTTTCTCTTCTGGCTTTAAAATTTTGTATTAGAGATTAAGTTTGTTTAATATATGAAGGCATGTAGAAAAATTGACTGTAGGCAAAAGTAGTTTTAGAGATTAGAAAAATAAAATATTATTGATGTTAATGACAACAGTAATGCACACAAAATTCATATATTTCATTCACGATTTTGTGGATGAGAAAATCTCTTAACTACAAAAAATGATTTTATTTGTACATCTAGTTTTAATATTTATGTCAATATATATTAACTGCATAGTTAATATATGAAATATAAACTATATTTTATTAATATATTATCAAAAATATTTTATTTGCATTTTATTTATGCACTTTCAAATACAAAGCATCTTATAGTTTTTCCTGGGTCATCTACAATATCTGTTGTCTGTTCTTAGAAACATTTTTCTATTTTATATATTGCAGAATGGTTATCTATTTTCTGAATCAGGTAAACTTTTTTTCTGGTGTAATATTTCTAGTTCTGCATTTGGATGTTTGAACAAAGTACTATATATACAATCCTTGCTAGTCTGATGCAAGATTTCTCGTTATAATTCTTTCTCTTTTAAATTTTAGTTTTTTTTTTTTTTGTTTTGTTTTTTGTTTTTTTTTTTACTATTAATGCTACTAGGGAATAGTGATAGGTTGCAATAGCTGAAATTTAAAAAAAAAAAAACTGTGGTTTTGTCAAGAAGAAAAAATCTATTTTACTGAACTATCAATGTGTGTGACTACGTTAAAAGCAATTCTTTCTCTTTCCATTAAAAAATGGCTGGTAAGTATGTACTCTTGAAAATGCTTCTATTTTCTTTCTCTCAATATTTCCATTTCCCATAGCTCTTTCATATATAGGAAACCTGTCTTAATGTTAGTTTGATTGACTATCTTTCAACAATGTGTTCTCTCTTATGTTCCTCTGGTGTTATTATGAGCATTTTATGGTAATAAATTTAAAGTTTAGACAATAACATTCCTACCATCTTCAGTATTGTAACAGGATCAACAGTAGAAATCTTAAGGCTAGAACAATTAGATTCATTGAATTTTATTTTGAGGTTCCAGTGAATAGATATAAATTGATATCTGTGCTTAGAGAGCTTCATGAATGCTGGTGAGTTATTGGCATCACACCATGGCTCTTTTACTCACTCAGGTATTTTCAGTAGAGGAAGGAAGGAAGGGAGGTTGATAAGAGACTTCTTGGGTTCACATAAATTCCTCAGTTCCCTACAAGGTTTCATTTGAAACAGAGGGCAATGTGTCATATTTCTAACTGTTTTGTGTCCTTAAATTTAGGGCAATCCTTTCATCTCGACATTAAATTGCATAATTCTCCTGTCTCTACCCTAAGAATGCCATCTTGAGGAAACATTCTGTGGGTATCCAGTGAGGCTTTCAGGGCTGTTCCAGGTATCACAATACGAACAGGCAAAACACATCCAAAGAGTACTAGATGGGTCTCTGCTGATATAAAATTTTAGATAAATAGGATGAGAAACAGGACTGTGAATATTGTCAGAGAAACACATGGGAAAGTGTTTTCTCTTTCAGTATTCAGCATCAGTTGATGGGCAAAGTAGTTATAAATAGTATCAGATACTAATTAATTGTTGGAGGGGAGTACGCTAATGTTGTTTGTTCCCCATTATATCTTGGAGCAGTTGTTTATTTCTCAAACACAATTAACTAACGACAATTAAAGCAGCTCTAGTATTTAAAGGAAGGATACTCTTGTGAGAGAATTGATGTAGGAACTGCAGACCCACTGAGCTGTCACAAAAGTTATTACTTAGAGATGTCACGGTCTGTTATTGTTTTATTGCTGCACAAAAGCTGTTATTAGTCGCTCAAAATGTGCACTGACTGAAAAAATATTGAGTTGTTTTGTTAAACAACTTGAGCATTTTATTATACGGAAATCTATTTTGTTTGACCACAATAAGGCTTTTTTTTAAATACACTTAAGATGTAGATTTAATCCCCAACAAGGAATACAGAGAATTTGTAGTTTAGCATCATTGATGTTTATATTGTAACTTAAATTTTAGTAGGAATATATTATTTACCATACATTAAAAAAAAACTTTAAGGTTAAAAAAATGCAATTTATGTTATCATCTTGAATTATTTCTTTAATACAAACATATCCACAACACACATGTGATTTGTGCTCCCATCTATAAATTATATTTTAATGTATAGATATTGAGAGCTGAAATAAGACTTCTCTTATTAAGCACAAGGGAATAAAATGTGACTTAAAATTAGAAAAAAAAATCTCATCCTTGAATTATTTAGAATTAAAAACATAGCTCTTCGTTGATATCTATGAGCTGCCAGATTAATATAGTGGTTTTTTTTTTTAAATCTCTGACCTTTATTGACTCTGCACCTTCTTTTGCTTCTCAAAACGCCACAGAAGTCCAACCGTGGAGTCACCAAATCCTAATATTTTTATTTGGCAACGTCTCTCCACCTGTTTTGATCCTCACAGAGAATGCTCCAAGGAAGGCTCTTGTTCCCTCACAGTTGTCCAGCACATACTGGCTGAGGGATTTACCAGTGCAGTGGTCTTCCTGCCCTGGGCTCACTTCTGTCTCACCCCGAAACACCTGCTGAGGCCCTACTCCTGGTCTCTATTGCCAGCAAAATGGACAGTTCCAGTAAACATGATCCTAAAGGTCAAGAAACTTCATGGTCTGACTCCAAACTATATTCTGACTTTCAGTCTCCCTTTTGTTCCGTATGGAAGTTTTCTTGTTTAGTAGAACGGATCTCGGGATGACCCCATGATCTGACCTCGTGAGAGACTATATTTGTCATTTCTTTCTCCTTGGCCTTCTCTCCGCCCATCTAAATGCTATCTGTAGTCTGAAACCCGATTCACATGACATTTATTTCAGGAAAGCTTCCGTGTGCACTCCAAATTAAAAAAAAACATGTAAACATGTTCTTTTTTTCTGAACTCCTTTAGCACAGCCACTGAGGTAATGTTGAGGCACATGCGCCTTTGCACTCACACCTGCTCTGAACTTGCCTGTCACTGGGGCTTGTGGATCTCTGTATTTTTGGAAGCCAACTAGAACATATGTCCTCTGAGGCCAAAAATGTGCCCTGAATGTGCCTTCTCCTGTGATGATGGATGTGTTGACTTTCAAATAGTCAATAAATCTTTGTGGGGCAGTTTTGACTTAAGTGTTTCTGGTTCAGGGCCACTCATCACTGCCTCTGTGCACATAAGTCAATGTGACTTAACGTGACTCTCTCCTATGTGAGCGTAGTTAATTGTCCCATGGGGTAACTGATAGCGCATGTTCTCTAAATGTGAAGTGGTATTTACTTGTCCCAAATCAGAAAATAATTGAAGTTGACATCAATTTCCAGCTGTGATAACATTATAATACTGAAGGTTGAAAAGAAATCCCATTAGAAATTCAGGGAGCAAATAAAAGTAAACCTATAAAGGAAAATGGTACCATGCAAATGTCGAATATCAGGGTATATTATTTCATGATTATTGTCGAATTCAAGGCCTGGGAAAACAGCTTTGGCAGGTATCTTAGCTTTCTCACTCTCTCTCACTTTCATAAGATTACTCCCAATTTTCTGCAATGATGATAATGAAGAGGTTAGAGATGAATGCAATGGGGCCATTAAAATCAGGAAATCATGAATACGTATTGTTCAAATATCAGTGTTTTCCAGTTTTCTTGAACTGTAATGATATGTTTGAATGCATTAAACACATTTTTAAATAAATTTTATTGTGTACAGTTAAGGGTGTACAGCACTAAGAAACCTGCATAATATTAACTATATCTGGTGATGTTTGGACTTAGGAACGTTCGAGGGCTGGGAAAGGGTTGCAGTTGCATTATGACCATATCAGACAAGAGAGCTGGCATTGCTTAAATTCTGTCTTCCTGTCCCCATTATCACTACAGGGTACTAAAGGAGCCATTCACGGATCAATGGGCAGATAAAAATCAAAGTATTATTTTATTTTTAGTTTGGCTGGTGACTAATACCCCGATTAAGACTCCGATATTCATAGGATTAAGCTTGTGTAAAAGCTTCTAGATTCCAGCTTCCTGGGAACCCTGGATAGCAGTCTTGACATCTTATTTCATTTGGCCAGCCACGTGGTCAGGACTGAAAAGAAAGACCAGCATGTTTGGCCGGCACAGGTGAGGGAGGACCCCAGAACCAGGGACTTGGCAGCCCAAGGGAGGGTGCAGAGGAGAGCCCACCCCCAGCACACAGGTGATGGCACCCCGGGGAGGAGGCACAGGCCTTGGGGCATAGCAGCCCATTCAATGCTTATAAACCTGGTTAAACAGGTTGTTGTACCTTAGTGAGGCCACCAAAGGCGGGCAGTGGAGATGTTCAGTCTTCTCAAATAAACATATAACATTCCCATAATTATGTGATTTGTCACTGTTCTACATACAGATTTTAGGAGGATGAAATATAATTTCCCTCGATATATCTTTCATAGTTCTTTTGTCAACGGATGCTTTAAATTAGCAACTCATAGGCAAACTCTGTGATGACTGGGTAAATTTGAGGGTTTTTTGTTGTCGTTGTTACTCTTGTTGTTTTGGTTATTTGCAGTCAGTTAGAAAGGAGAAGGCCAATTAAATCGGAGGTTTCAGGATGAGATTGGGGCCAAGTCATGGATATAAATAATTCTCTGCTTCCCTAAGTGATTTTAGTATACAGCCTGGGTTGAGAACAGCTACGTGTGTGTGTATTTTCATAAAACTCATATTTGTTAACCAAAAATATAAAACCACTAGTAATGAGAAATCCTAGAGATAAAACAATAAAGCATGCAAGGGATACAATAAGAATTAATGTTTGTAACCCCGTAAGCAATTTCTCTCATGTATTTATTTGAATTCTGGTGGCGTACCTCCTCATACTGTGGTGGTGTGTTCTGCTGTAGCCAAAACTGATGGTTCATTTCCATATGTGGCCATTTTGAAAGTAGCAAAACCATATTCATATGGGCAGAAAAGTATTTTGGGCATTCATAAATATATGTACAGGGAAAAATTATTTCAATAGCTCCCACTTCTTAGAACATTTCTCTTATAAAAATACAGACTTGAGGAAAGGCACCTGGATACTCAGAAAGGGAATTGAAGAACAAGATAGCTGAATAGTTTGCAACATGACTCCATTTTTAGCAGACAAAGACATGTTGTGGATTTGATCATAGAAATCTGAAAGTGGTAAGATTTTATAAAATATTACATTTTGTCTTTATTGTAGCAAAATAAATATAAATAAAAATATTAAAACAGAAATGTTCTGATTGTCTTTTTAGACAAGACACTTGCTTTAGAAATCATAAATAAAATAAGTGAAAAATTTGACTTCCTAATGTTTAAAATACAAAAGGCAAATAGCAAATTGAGTAAAAGAATTTACAATAGGTATGAACGACAAAGAGCTGGTTTCCTTAATTTATAAGATGTACTTTTAGAACTATAAGAAAAAAAATTATTTAATTGAAAGGCAGGTCAAAAATGTATAAAGAGTTCAAATAAGAGAAATTCATGGCAATAAGGGCATTAAAAGTTAGTTAAAACAATGCAATAAAAAGTTCACCATTTTGAATGGCAAAACTTTAAAATTTGATAACAATGTTTTGGAGGATATGGAACAAATGCTATTATATTCTGTTGGTAGGATATTAAATTGCTGCAATTTTTTGTGTAGAAATTTTGATATTTTTCTCAAATTAAAAACATACAAACTTTTTCATTCAGCAAATCTATGCTAAAAATTTATTCCACAAATATACCTTCAAATATGACAAAATATATGTAAGGGAACATTTATTGGTCCATTTTGGTAATATTTCAAATAATCGAAGAATGTCTACGTATCACTAGAGACTCGTGAAGTCAATTAGAGTATCATAATACAATTGTATTACTAGTATGTAATACAATGTACCATTGAAAATAGTGAGTGGGATCTTTAGCTGCTGTTACGAAAAATCCTCCAGATATATTTTATATTTAAAAATAAGCACAGTATCAGAGTGTACGATTTCTCTCAAGGTTTTATTCTCTTTTAATAAATGGTGTATGATAACTCATTAAAAAAATCATCAATAGAATTCTAATGATGGCGGGAGCTCAGGAATCCCTGACCTCTATGTGATTTTAACACATTGCAGTGATTTCAGCAGGGGCTACGGGAAGCTCAAAGAAGGATATCTAACCCACCTGAAGGCTCACAGAGGGCTTCCTGCCAGCCAACATCGTTTTAAAGCAAGGTAAAATATTGCCTGAATCCGGAAAAAGTAGGCCATTTTAATGTCCCTGGCAGGTCAGGGGAGAAGGAGAATTTTCTTTTTTTCTTTTCCTGTAAGAATGTGTTTTCTGTCTTTGCAGTTCTTACAGTGAATTATATCTACGTCTGTGTCTATCTTTATGTTTGTCCACCTCTTATATATCCCTATACTTCTATCAGTCTTTCTGCACTGGAGGTAATTGTATGTCTTAGGGGACATTTGACAAGGTCTGGAGACATTTTTGTTTGTCACAGTGGGGTGACAGGATGCTGCTAGATTCTGGTGGGTACAATCAGAGATGCTGATAAATGTACTACAATACACAGGATATCCCCACGTGACAGAGAAGGTGTCTGCCATACAGTGTCAAAAATGCCACAGGTGCAAACCTCTGATTTATAGCAGTGTCTGTAATTGTCTGTCTATACTTCCCCATGTCTGTCGACATTGTTTCTCTCCACTCAAGGCCCCAAACTGAAAGAGGTGAACTAGAACTAGCTGGCAGGAGAGACTGTCATCACTGTGGGGTACAGAGGTAGCCAGGCAGAGGCCGAGAGGATGCTGGACTAGCTGAAGTGACCAGAAATGAGAGGTGGAATCTGGGATTGTGTCAGCAAGGAAATGGGCTTTCCAAAGTATTAAGCATAATCAGATTCCACAGAGAAATCATTTTTGTAATCATTTTATATTGTCTCTCAAAAGGAAATGAAATTATTTTATGTTTTAGTTCTTGGATTCTGGGAAAAGGAACATAGAGTGTCAAAAAATCAGTAAGATGGTAATTGACTTTTCTTCATGGTAGCAAATTGGCAAAATTAGTTTGTTAAAATGGCTTACTGGGAAGTGATCCATATTAATAAGCAATAAAGAGCTAAAATAATCAGATTTCCTAGAATTTCTAGGATTTTAGATGAGCTTTATGTGGACGGCCAGACTTGTAGTTGAATGACTGATCTTTACGTTTAAGATTTACTTTCTCGGCCGGGCACGGTGGCTCACGCCTGTAATCCTAGCACTCTGGGAGGCCGAGGCGAGCTGATTGTTTGAGCTCAGGAGTTCGAGACCAGCCTGAGCAAGAGCGAGACCCCGTCTCTACTAAAAATAGAAAAGAAATTATACAGACAGCTGAAAACATATATATATACAAAAAATTAGCCGGGCATGGTGGTACATGCCTGTAGTCCCAGCAACTCGGGAGGCTAAGGCAGGAGGATTGCTCGAGCCCAGGAGTTTGAGGTTGCTGTGAGCTAGGCTGACGCCACGGCACGCACTCTAGCCCGGGCAATAGAGTGAGACTCTGTCTCAAAAAAAAAAAAAAAAAAAAAGATTTACTTTTTCTTTTCTTCATCGCCTCCCCCTCCACATTATCAAGTGTTTTGACGGCAAAGCCTACTGCTGATTTATCTTTTGTCCCCTATAGTGTGGCTAAGCACTTAGGATATGAGTGAATTTTGATTGAATAAATACATTAGTTGTTTACAAAGTAAGTTTAAAAGAAATGGATACTATGGACAAAAATATGTTGGCTATCCACTTTTAATTCACAAAATTAAAAAACGAATATGATGTTACTTAGAATATGAAACACTTCTTTGTTTCACCATAATAAACACACTCACCCATCCCTTTGCATAGAAATATGATGCACTTTGTTTGTATGTATTTGAATGTAATAGAAATAATCAAATAGGGAAATATTTAACTCAGATTTCTTCTTGCTTCTATCATTTCTTACCTCCAGGAACCTGAAGTTTAAAGGGAGCAAAATTCAGAAATCTGCTCAGGGATTCAGGGTGTGAGATCCAAGTGAATAAAGCCTTCAAATCTTCCTCTTTGGGGCATGTTTCCCCTACAGGGTGGGTCAGGGCAGGCAGGTCTCTGCCTCTCTGGAGTGAAGCCTGCTGCAGAGAGCTTCCCTGGCGCTGGGCGGCTGCCCTCCTCTCCCTAACCTCGCCCCCTGGTCACTGACCCTAATTGGATTTCCCTGGCTCCATGCCTTGAGTCTAGCTCTTGTTGATCTCTGTCTCACAACCACTTTAAGATCAGACAATTTTCTCTCTAAAATTTATTTTTTGAGCTCAACTTCTCAAGCTCAAAGATTGTATTGATCTCACACTAAATCCTCAAACAGAAAGCTTGGGTTTACCACTATTGTTGGGCGATTACTTACCTCCATATACTTTATAACCAATACCTGTTACTTTTTCCTTTAGAAATCCCTAGTATTAAAAAAAACAAAACCAACCAAACAAATAAACAAAAAAAACCCAACAACACTTCAAGGAAATAGTTCCCCAATGAACAGGGAGTATGTTCCATTACAGAGAGAGAATCAGCGAGTATGCAGAACTATTACATGTGAATATTTCACACAGCCTGTAACCTTTCAGCCAAAAGGAGAAAATTAAGCTAAAGGAAACTTTGGCCTCCTAAAAACTTCTGAAAATGTCTTTCTATGAGAGATGGTTTCTCAATTTCTCACAATCTATACATGGGTCTTCGAGGACATTTTTCTCTGATGGTAATATCAATTCTTACAGGTCCATGATAATCCCATCAAAATTGTACCAAGCCTGTCTTGAATATGATATAGATCCTTTAATCACTTTGTTTTGTCGCTTAGGTTTAATGGCTTTCACACTTTTTGTGCTTATGCAACAGAAAATACTTTTCAGGTATTTCTAAAAACCAAATGTTGGGTATATGTAGTGGTTTTCTGTTTGTTTGTTTGTCTGGTAGAGTCTGGGAGATCCTACTTTTGACTAGTGATGGTTCAGGTGGAGAGGAAGTGGTACATATGTAATTTACAATGGTAAAGTAGTTGTGAGAGTATGTTACTATCACTGTGCTCGTAAATATATGTTCATTAAAATGAAAGACACCCTCAAAGAGTGGAGTGCTTTCAAATGCAATGTATGTTGCTTACATAGGGATGTTCAAAGCATCATTTAAGCTTTACATTGAAACTTTACCCTCTAAATGAAACTTTTTAAAACATAGCATAATAAATTTATTTTGTGATTGAGGAGAAAATATTGCTCATGTCTTTTTAAACAGATGAGCCCTGACGGGTAAGTTCTCTATAGACTGTGTGTAGTGGCCCTTTTATGTAACAGGCATTGGAGTGTGTATCCATGAAAGATGCCAGACCAAAGGCACAGTTTATTTGAGAAAAGCTGTCAGCTCAAAAGGGAAATAGTTGAAAAGATAGAGAGAACCCCAGGAAATAACTGCAGTAGAGGAGGATTAACTGGCATTCTAAGGACCTGACTTACGCAGTAGAAGATGAGGCCTTGCTTGGTCGAAGCAGCTGTCTGTAGGCTCTGTATCCCCTTCCCGTATATAATTTTCTTCCTCCTGGCATTGCCCCTGGCATGTCCCTGTCATGGCTGTCTTCCCACCTGTGGCTTCCTATTTTGGCCCATCCATCTAGGAGAACACTTTCTCTTTTAGAACGCCCCTGCCATTATTGCTGTTTTCTCATGAGCTCCAGAGCATACAAACAAGCTAGCTGAATATAAGTGATGATAACTAACTCATCCCTTCCAAGAGTTCTTAATTTATGAACATTGCTATTACCTAGCAGTGTCACATTCCAGTTTTAAAAAGAGCGCCCAGTGCCCTCATTTCCTTCACCAGCCTCCCGCCCCCGAGGAAGTGAATGTAACGTGAAAGGCTAAGATGGGTGCGATATGAACTTAGGGGTCTTTGTTGGTGAGCATCACAAACTTGAATGCCCACTCTCACAGCAGAGAGACAGACCGAGAGTTGATCTGAGAGACAGACCAGGTGTAAGGCAGTAGTGGAAGAAATTGTGGTGAGCTGGAGAAGAATCATACCCCATGTCAATGCAGCAGCTGCTGCTCAGCTGAAACCTGCGATTGCCAAGCACAGATGTGGGCCTCATCCAAGGTTCCAGATCTTCCATTGTTCAGCAGCCGAGAATCTTCATTACGTGAAATCCTCTCATTTTTAAAATCCAGCACAGGCCAAAGGAAATACATCTGGGCAGTAGCAGCTTGCCACCTCTGCTCCAGAAGGTTAATTAACAATTGCAGCCTTGTCGACTCCGTATGTCAGTAATTCCAGAGTGATCAGAAAAGGCATCCAAAAATCTTCTGGCCCAGAACGAGGTGGCATCTTTCTAGGTTTCTGTTACCATGTTTTGGAAATTGAGAGATTTGACAAGATCTCAAAGGGTTCTTCTTCACTAGACTAGGCAACCCTTTTCCCATTATATTTTGGGTTGCAACGATATGGTTTGATATACCAACAGTGTACTTACATGTTGTTAATGTCTGTCCACGAATAAAGGTTATCTAATTATTAACATAGTAGTTGATTTGCCAAGTTTCTCTGCAAATCTCATATTTTGGTTTCCTAAATTAGAACTCTGTTATTTAAATAGTCCAGCTTACATAGGATACATTCTAGATATCTTTACATAAGAGCAGGACATAGTCATTTTGAAAACTGGATTGACAAATAAAACTTTTAATTGTAATTCTTCACACTTTTAAGGTATAATTAATAAACAATATGGTACATATATTGCAAAATCAACATTTGATGAGTTTTGACATACAACCATGAAACTACATCACAACCAAACTAACAAATATTTTTTATCACCCGCCAGAGTTTCCTTGTGCTCCTCTGTCATCCACCCTTCTTTCTACCCTTTGTTGCTGGGCAAGTGCTGATCCCTCTTACGTCACTATGAATGAGTTTGCATTTTCTAGAATTTTATATAAATCAAATTAGATGATATGTATTCTTTTTTTGCTAATTTCTTTAATTCAGAATAATGCTTTTGAGATTCATCCATGTTTCTTTATGTGACAATGGTGCATCCATTTTATGGATATGCCAGTTTCAGTTTATCACTCTTTGATGGACATTTGGTTTGTTTTTTCGCCAGATTTTAGCTATTAAAAATAATGCTTCTATGACTATTTGTATAAAAGTCTTTGATCAAATGTAATTTCTCTTGGGTAAATATTTACAAGTAGAATGGGTATGTCATATGTTTTATGTTGAACATTTGAAGAAGTAGCCAGAATGTTTTCCAGTGGGGTTATATACATTTCACATTTCCTCCTGTAGTGATGAATTCCAGTTGTTCCATATCTTGGCCTATATTCAGTGTTCCCCACCTTTTTAATTGTAGTCATTGTAATGAGTATACAGAGGAGTGCCACCTTATTGTGATTTTGATTTTCATTTCCACGGTGACTACTAATGTTGATATTTTTTCATGTGCTTGTTGGTCATTCAGATATCTTCCTTTGTGAAGTATCTGTTAAAATCTTTTGCCCATCTTTACTGGGATGTCAGTCTTCTCTTTGAGTTGTAGAGTGTTTTATTCAAGATAAGATTCTTTGAAATAGGTGCCACAGGTAATTTCTCCCAAATTTATTCTCTTAATTGTATATTTTTAACAATAAATGTTTTAATCTTGAGGAAGTCTAATTCATTATCATTTTTTTCATTTATGTTTCATAATTACAAAGAAAACTTTGCATTTAATTGACGTTTCTATGCTAATCTTGTATCCTATGACCTTCCTAAATTCAATGGTTACTTCAAGTAGTTGTTTTGAAGATTCTCTGAGAATTTTTTTATATAAACAATCATATTTGCAGAGAGGGATGGTTTAACTTTCCCTTTCTTGCCTTCAATTTTTTTGTGGGTGCTATGTGGAGATGGCTAGCACCTTCAGCACAGGGATCATGGAAGTGGGAAGTGGTGAAAGTAAACATTCCTGCCTCCCTTCTAAGCCCGGTGTCGGGGCAGGAACAATGAAGCCATTCACCATCTTCTGTGACACCACTTGTGATGTTTATCAGGAATTGCTCTTACCTCCAAATCTACCCTTCTTTTCAGACGGAAAGAGCACACTCTTTTTTCTTTCTTCCTTGGGTACTACGCCTCAGCCTTAAAGGTCATTTCTGGTCCCTATTACTGTTATCCCTGTGTTTTTAAAATTCCCTTTAATCCTCTTTGCAATTAGTCTTCTGCTAATTAATTATTCTTTGTACTAAAATTTGCCTGTTGGAGTTATTGGTGGAGCTTCTGTCTCCTGACTGGAACTTAACTAATTTGCAGAGTGTAGATTCTTCATGAATGTCCTTTCTCACGTTGAGAAAGGATGTTCCCTAATGTTAGTAGTTTGCTGATGGTTTTATTATGAAGAAATGTTTAAATTTTGTCACATGCTCTTTCCATGTCAGTTAAAATGATGATATTTTTGTCTTTTTCTATTTGTTCAGTTATATTGATTAGATTTTTTTAATGTTGGTCCAATCTCTCGTTCTAGACAAAGTCTGCTTGGTCATGTGATACAGTCTTATCTATTTTATATATTGTTGGGTTAGACTTTCTTAAGAATTCTTATGTCTATATACATGAGGGGTTTTGGTGAATAAGTTCCTTTTTTGGTAGCCTCGTTCAGGTTTTGCTGTAAGGAAGAGGGTACTAAACATGAAAATCAGTAGAAAAGTGTTTTCTCCTCCATTTCTAAAAAAAAAAGGAAGAAATTGTGTAATTTTGATGTTATTTATTGGTAAAATTCAACAGAGAAAGATATGTATCTAGAGTTTTTTGGAGGAATCTTAAAAAATAAATTTAATATATTTTCTAGATTTAGGGCTGTTCAGATTTTCTCTTTCTTTTGCTGTCAATTTTAGTAAATTATATTTTTTAAGATATCTCCATTTTTAAATGTATTGCTACAGAGTTAGTAATATAGGTTGAGCCTCCCTGATTGGAAAATCCAAAATCAGAAATGCTCTGAAATCCAACATTTTTTGAGAGCCAACATGATTCCAGAAGTAGAAAACTCTACGCCTGCCCTCATTTGATGGGTCACAGTATTTATTAAAAATATTATATAAAATTACCTTCAGGCTCTGTGTATAAGGTGTATATGAAATATAAATGAATTTTGTTTTTAGAGTTGGGACCTATCCCCAAGATATCTCATTATGTTTGATATGCAATATTTTTAAAATATTGTATATGCAAATATTCTGAATCCAAAAATATCCAAAATTCCAAACACATCTGGCTCCAAGCATTTTGGATAAGGGACACTCAACCTGTATTATTATTTTGAATCCTTTCTAAGGTCTGTGGAATCGGTGGTAGTAATTGGTTTTTCACTTTTGATATTGCTAATTTGTATTCTTTCCCCTTTTCCTCTTTCTAGCCAAAGGTTCCTCAATTTTCTTGATTTTTCTGAGATTAACTTTTGCTTTATTATTTTCCCAGTAGTGTTTTTCTATATCTTTCATTTCTTCTCTTATCCCCTCTCCTTTTATTTTGGGTTTGCTCTGTTCTTCCTTTTCTTGTAATTTGAGTGGAATGTAAGGACATTGCTTTAGCACTTTCTTCTTTCATATGATAACTGATTAAATCTGTGTTTCGTCCAAACTCTATTTTATCTCTGAAACATTTTGTAGTAATTTAGTTGTATTTTGTAGTAATGTAGTTGTATTTTATAGTAATTTAGTTTAAAATAGTTTGTAATTTCTCTTATGATTTCATCTTTGTCCCATGAATTATTAAGATGAGTGTCCTGTGATTTCATGTATTTGGGGTTTTACTGGTAATCTTATTGCTATTGACTTCTCATTTAATTTTATTGTAGTCAGAGAATACACTCTGTGTAATTTTTATCCTTTATACTTATTGAAACATTTTTTGTGTTTTTTTTCACAAAAACAATAGAATAGCTTGGGGTAGCACCATCATCCATGACAATTTACCAAATTTTAGATTCCGGGCAATTCCCTTAACTTTCTCAAACTCAAATTCCTTATTTGTAAAATGGGAATATTGATGCTATTTTAGTGGCTTGTTGTGTGTGTATACACATATGTGTGTATGTATATATGTGTGTGTATATATATATTCTATATTTATTGAAACAGAACAGACTTTTATACAGAGTATTATTATATTTAATCGTATTTAGTAGTTGATTTTTCAAACAATTCTTTATATTTCCTAAAATTTTTTCTATCTGAACACCAACCACAGTGGTGACTGGTCTTTATAGTCCTACTATTACCAAAGAAAAAAACTTATATTCCTATAACTAATAATAAAATTCAGCATAGGTGAATATTAATAGAACTACTTTTTATTCTATTAATAAAAATTTTACTCACCCATAGTAATCACAATTTCACAGTGTGTATGTGAAATAAATGTTTATGAACATATTTACAAGTATGCCTCTTTTAGCACTCTATGCAAATTCCACAGTGTATAAATATAAATCTAATATTAATATTTAATATTTTGTTGTGGTTGACACACTAATATTTATGCTGTTATTGTTTCTCCTAAATGAAGCCAATGGCTTAATTTTATTATGAAGTTATTTGATGCCAAACGAAACTATTCCTTCAACTAACATGTGCAAAGTGATGTGAATACCAAAGTTATTAGGACATGCCTGGTTTCTCAACAGCTTCCTTCTGAGAGGAGAAAGAAGACATGTTATTAAATCAGGGGATCGATAGGCTCAAAGCCCTTTTTAAATAACGTGTCTTTGGTACTTTGCTAAATAATATGGTGTCTCATGTGGCCAGAATACAGAGTGCATATAAGAATAGAGTGAAAAATGTGACAGGATATATTTAGGGGACAAATCGGAAGAGCTGTGAACACCAATGCAGGTACATTGGAACTTAGAGTTTGGGCTGAGTCACGGCTGTGTTTGCAGTTATCTAGTTGCACTTATCACCTTGCCACCTGGGCCACACTCACCACCAGCACAACAGTCACTATTACTGGGAGGCCTAAGCTAGTTATTTCATGGGAGGAAAGACACATCCACTCTAAGCACTGGACATCGATCTTGATGCTAAATGTTGCCTATCTCTGAATTATTAATTGAGATTCTGTTCATTTGGAGTGTGTTATATAGCTTTAATATTATTACTTGCTGCATTTATTCAACATTAAAATGTAACAATATGTAATTCATCTTGCAAACACTAATTATGTAGACATCCTGCCCCACCCTTACCCCAGAGCCTTGCAAAGTAAGTTAGGGAAAAATATTTATTTCTTTTCTATGAATTAAATCCAGGACAAAAAACTAGTGCAATTCAACTAGGATATTTATCATTTAATATTTGTTTGATATTCCTACTGTGAAGAAATGACTGAGAAGAGAGGTAAACAGGTGAATCCTTTTTGAAACACAATTACATTATTTTAATCTCCATCTGGTATTAGAAGCTTATGCTATCTCTGCTAGAAATAAAATATTGACATGCAATATTTTAAAATATTGTATATGCAAATATTCTGAATCCAAAAATATCCAAAATTGTGGTTTCTTTTGTGAAGAATTTATTCTAGTCCACTATATCCATTCCTTTATACAAACTCCTGTATTTTATATACCATGGATTAAAAGTAAGATAAGGTAGAAGATCCTATAACATCTTCTCTGAGCAGTGAAGTCAGAAATACTTTTGGGGCTTCCCCTAAGATTCTGGAAAGGTAGTTGACAATATTTTCCCCCAGTTTTGCAAACAACAAGAGGGGATCCATACATCGTATTTTGAATCTACTAGTTTAGCTAAAGTCATGCTTGATTGAAATCTGGCAATAATTTAACTCTTTTCCAAGGCAGTGCTTCCAGCTAGGAGGCTCAGTAAAACATCAAAACCCTCTGTCTGGTGGATATAATAAAAGCCTATGTAGAAGAAAAGGAGACTAGGGAAAAAATATATACACAGAGTCAAAGAAAAACTTACTCTCTGAGCTTTGAGCTTCGTTTCCCAACCAAAATATAAATTAAGCTTTAGCTCAGTAATAGCAGTGAGTCCTGCCCACTTTTGTTCTTCCACTAAAGCCCTCAAAAATTTTTCTGCATTGTAGAATGTTCTATTACAGACCTCCTGGCAAAAAACTTGTTCCTCCAGCAAAGCTGAGCTTACTGAATTTCCTGCTTGTGAGGAAGAATACACATTGCTGAGCTTAGCAGTTCTCAAAAGGAGAACCACAGATGATGGATATGTGTGAGGTCTGGGCTTCGGTTCCATAGGATGGGCCTTTCCAGATAGGGGAACTTGCTGGTCACATGGAACAGACCTTAATGAGTGGTCTCTAGGTTTTGGTTTTTGTTTTGTTTTTCGGAGGAAATAGGAAGGTTTCATGAGAAACTTGGCAACTTGGAAGTTTTTAGGGAAAAAAAATCCAACTTAATATTGTAGTGATCTGTCACCTTTATGTATTTTCTGAGAGATTTATCACAGGAGCTAATAATAGCTGTCCAAAGAAAAATTGACCAAGAAAAACCTTATCCAAAGGAGCAGCTACCAAATTATAACTATTTTAAAAAAGAAACACTGCAGTTTTTTTATTTAACTAACACATACTTACTGAGTCTGAGCCAGTTCCCAGGCATTGGTCTAGTTACCGGAGGGAGAGTGGTGAACCACAGGCAACGGGATTCTCAGTCTTGTTGAGTGAATGTTCTCACAGAGGAGACAGACAGTGAACAATTAAAAAAGCGAACAAGCAAATGACCCACTTTCCCATAATGCTGAATGCCAAGAAGGAAATTATAGAGGTTTTGGGGTAGAGAAAAACTGGAGTGATCAAGGACAGATCTGCTGCTGGGATGACCTTTGAACTGAAACCTAAACAGTAAGAAATCTACCATATGGACATGTGGGGAAGAGCATTTCCAATGAGCTAATTTTACAACCATGTTCATATTTTAAAAATATTTCTCTGGATAGACAAGGAGAGGCAGAAGGACTGTCGTGGAGATGCAGAAACAATTCCAGCCAGAAACCTAATGCTGTTGTCTAGTTGACAGACGACTGGCCTGGATGGTTACTTTCTGTGCTCAGGGAAGGGTTTTTGTTTTACCCAAAATCAGTCTAATTACCTTTGTATGTAAAAATATAGGAGAATGACAGGGTTGTCATATTCTTTAGTGTTACTAAATAATACTGGTATCAGCTCTGTTTCTGTTTTCTAGTTTGAATTTGAATATTTTTGGTTAAATCTGCATCTATTTATATACATTATTAAAGGAAAGAAGGTAAAGAAAATCTCTAAATGATTTTATTTACAATTTCTTTATGAACTGTTTGTATGAAAGTATGAACTCCAGCTTGGATAAATTAAAAATGGAAAAAGAGTGGATGGTGATAACAAAAATAGAGCTTGTCTTAGTTTCCATAGGAATTTTTTAAACATGTTACAAACATTTCTTGAAAAGGACATAATTGGAGTCATAACGTCTATTATTTCTACAATAACAAGTCTAAACTATCATCAATTAATAAAATCTTAGAGATAAATTAGAAATCATTTATGGACTATTAAGAAACCTATCAGGTAAAATTAAAACTGATTTGAGTAAATAGGTAAATGCAATCAATCATTCAATAGACCTCTTGTATTATTAATATCCAACATAAGGTTAAAACAAATAATAATTAAAAAATCTATCAAATAGCAAAATAGAATGAACAAACCCAGAAAAAAAAAATATATTTCTTTCTTTAACTTTTTCCTTTGGATTCTAAAAATAATGAAGGGTAGACGTGCGTGAATCCTGGTACCCAGGGGAAACATGCAGCAGACAGTCTTCACCATTTGGTAAATGACAGGTTAATCAAGATGCTCCTAAGGTAAAATCTGTGCAGTGTTAGCACCCTCAGTGTTTGATGTCCAGGTGGCCCTCATTAGTTGCTAGTCCTGGATCTTGTAGCTCAGTGGTTTGTGTTTAAACAAAGTGTATTCAGCATTATCAAAAATGATACATTGCTGATATGGAAGTAAGAAAGTCTTTTTATTTGTGGTCCTTTACTGTCTTCATGACAGGGAGAATGAGCACGAAAGAAAGACTGGTTTATAACCAGCCTAAAATGATTATTCTTATTCATAAAAATTAAATAGGCAGAGTTCTTGAGCTGCACCAAGTATTGGAACCCGTGTTATGGCTCTTCTAGTCAGCTCCATTTGACACTCAGAGGCGTCTTTCAGAAGCAGATGGATGGCTGGTGGGGTCTTTATTCTTTTCCAAAAGAAATAATTCATTTGGAAGCCCATGGTAGACTTGTAGAATGGGTATACCACCCATCTTGCTATTCCAATTCTGAAAATGCTCATAGGTAGAATGTGGAAATTTAGAAAGAAGAAAAGGTATTTATGAAGTGTTTGCTTTGAAGTTTGTTCGTTCATTCTTACCAGCAGCAAAAGGAGTATGTTATAGGACACCTTTGGAGTAGTGTGGGCTTGGGCAGCATGCACTATGAATGAAGAACACTCTAGACTGTTGGGTAGAATTGCATTTCTTTCAGCCCAATATTGTTTGGGAAATTATCTAATCAGAAGGGTGATGTGTTTTTGTTACAGAGCAATTTGGAAAAGTTTCTGGCTAGATTCTCAATCTAAGTTTTTAAAGGGGCAATGTACAAACAAATAGTTAGGGTCTGTGAATTCAACTGATATGGTTACAAAAGAATATTTTTCAAAGAGTAACATAACAGAAAGTGAATGGTTATTACGGGTTATCAGAAACAAGTTAAAAACTGTCATACTGCCTCATGTTAAACATCAAAACACTATTCATTAAAATGCAGTCCTATTTTTTTAATATCCCTGGGATCAAAACAGTTTTATAAAATTAACAAAATAATCTGGGTACTCAATATAAGTATTATAAATAACAGCTTATTATCACAAAAACAATTCATGTAAGAAGGACCTTTGGATAGGGAGTCATAGGATATAGTTCCCCTTTTTTGATTTGGATTAATTTTTATCCTCATAGTGTGAAGATCCTCAAGCATTTGTTGAATATTAAATATTTTGGCTACTGTATAATTAGAAATTAGAAATTGGAAATCTCCAAGCAATTAACTTGCTTTGACTTACTCAGGAAGTTCGTCCGCATTTCTGAATAGCTGCTATACTTTGCACAAAGTCAGTGAACTATTCTTCCACAATTTCTTCATGTATAAGATAGGAAGAAACATCACTGCTGTGTGTTACAGGTGCCTGAAAGCTTTCCAGTCTTTGGAGGAAAACACTGTTTAAATACAGTGTGAAGAGACTATTTCACAATGTATTAACTTCTCTAGGTTCTATGCAGTGTGTGTCCTGTGTGTACACAGGTGCATGTACACATTTACTTTTGTTTCTCTCTTTGCGTGGAGTGTCCAAGGGTAGTAATAGATTTGAAAAAAGTAATTGCTTTTCCCTTTTATTGTGACCCATTTGTTTTATGTCATGGAGTTATGGAGGCACTAATAGATCACATGGGTTTGTAGATCTGAGACAAATAGGAAACTTTTCTTATCTGAAAATAACTGTGAAGTCATTAGAGTCCACTGATACTAATTTTCAGGGTAAATTACCTTGTGCTACAAATATGATTGCTTTTCAGATAAATCATAGAAAACTAGTAACATGTTGGGAAATATCTGAGATTGGTGAACAATTTTTAAACTGAAGACAACATTAGCTTTAGGTTTACATATAAGACTAAAATTTCTTTTTAAAAAAATCTCAATATTTGATTATATTTTAATAAGATTTATGCATTTTAAATTTTGTAAAAATACTGTGTATTTAATTAGCATCTTAGGAAGAAACTTTAATTTTTCCACCTTAATTGAGTACTTTGAGAAAGTGTTGGCTTCATGAACTCTGTGTGTGTGTGTTGTGTTGTGTGCATGTGTTTGTGTATATGTGTGTATATGTTTTGTGTGTTGTGTTGTGTGCGTGTGTTTGTGCATCTGTAGAGTCACATTCAGCTCACTTGCAGCTGGTGGTTTCTATATTTCACTTTTCTAAGTTCTAGATACTTTCACATGTGCTGTCTTACATAATCCTCATTAGTATCCCAATCTTAAAAATGAGGAAATCAGTTTAGAGATTACATAACTTGCTGAGACACAAATAGAAAGCAAATGATAGAGGGTCATTTAGGTCCTGGATTCTCTGACTTTAATGTCAGGGCCCTTTTCTATCAATCTTGCCTTCTCTAATAAGCCATGGTGGTAATGGTGGGAGGAGTACCTCCAAGAAAGGACTTTCTATAAGGTTTTAATCTTGGCATGCAGTTCATTCGGGTGAAAAATGCAAACGTGAAGGCCAAATTAGTCTTTGGCCCATATCCTAAATACGCAGTGACCTTTGCTGGCCCCTAATGTCCTTGTTTTTCTAAACAATATGTTTTATTTGCAAATAATTTTTCTTTCTTATTATCAGAACTTACATGTTCATTGTCCTTATTGCCTCTCTGTTAGTTCTCACATTGTTTGCCAGTAAACTGTCAAATCCATGCTCCATCTTTTATTATTGGTAATAATTTTGCATGCAATACTGCTAGATTTTTTATTTCCCTTGTTTTACACGAAGACACCTGGCAATTAAAATGTGAAATGCAAAAGAAAAACTCTCTAATGCTAAATTTCAGGCACAAAAGCAGATTGAGGGAGGGGGGTTTTATGGCATCAGTCAGGCCTTCTGCCTTCCAAAATAACACCCCCATTGTACCATTTCCCAAATAAATCCCAGCCTCGATGTGGTCCTGAAGCTAGGACTAAAGTCAGTGAAGGACCCAATTTGGAACTCAGTCTTCCACTTTTTCACTTGCTCATGACTCCCTACTGCCATTCCACAGAAAACTGACTTTTTGTTGCCTTTAGTCCACGAAGCATTGTCACACAAACCTTGCTCAAATCACTTAGCAAAAAGAGGGTGGGGGGAAAAGTCCAAGCACAGTTTGGTTAGTGTGTGGGTTAACGTGCCTGGTTCACAGCGGCCTTCTCTGATGGGACGCTCAGACGCACAGGTGAGAGTCACCATGTGTTTCCAGGCCTGCGAGAAAGGGTGTCGCCAACTTGACTCTGGAGGCAGCAGATCTTGGTTCACAAATCTAATGTTGCCAGCAGGATGATGTTAACCAAGCCCTAACTGCTCTTTAGGACTTCTTTATGTGCTGATGAAAATGATAACCACGCGGCCTTGCCTGCCCCGTGTCCGCTCCACATCAGCAGGTGCTCAGCAAACAGTGATTGTGACTGTTGCGATCACTCCGCCTTTAAATACAAACAGTAACTTTCACATGTTCCTCGAAGTGCTTTCCTTCTCACCAGCTGGTCTTACTGAAACGAAGTAAAGTTGTTCTTGCTCTCTTATGGGAAAAGCAAGGGGCTCCTGTTTAGAATTGCCTCTGTGTGTGTGTGTGTGTGTGTGTGTGTGTGTGTGTGTGTGTGTGTGTAAGGAAAAAAACCCACAACTGATGTAAAACAGGTTCCTCCAGCCTCCTAACACTGGGATTTTCAGGAGAATAATATTATGAGATCACTTCTGCAGAGACAGTTGTGTCTCTTGTCCCTGTGTCATACCATCAACTCTTCCCTTAATTAATACTTAAACTCTTTTTCTATCACATTTAGAATTCCTTGTGTGCTCTGATTCAGTCACATTCTTGCTCTTGTTTTGTCTCTTCAATTTTATCAAAGCCCAGAAGAGCCAGCTACTCGTGCTGCCGGGGCTGAGTGCATGTAGACGGGCAGTGCACCAGGGCACGTACACACTGGCCTCCAGGTCCTCTGCGCGGCGGGGGGCGCAGCAGTCAGGTGCATGGGGACCCCTGGCGGGGCCCCCTCTGAGTGGTCTTGCGCCTGTCCTCACGGTTTACCCTTTGCGTTGCTGACCCAGGCCTAGGCACGCACTCCTTCCTCTGGCCCTCCTCTTCCCCAGCGAAGCAAGCTGCCCGGGAAGCCAGTGATGGCCAGGTGGTGAAGGCAGTGTGCCTGCGTCCACCTGGCAGAGCACTCGCCGCCCAGGTCCCCGCCCCTCCAGCTCTGGGGACTGGTCCTGCCTCTGCTCCAGCTGAGAGGCAGCCCCTCCTGAGGACAGAGGGCCTTGCTCCCAGCCGGCTTTCACCGCCGCCCCGTGGACAGGTAGGGCACTATGGCGTCATTTTCATTCAGACTCAGTTGTTAAAATTTTGCTATTTCAGAACTGAGCACTTGGAAAAGAAAAGCAAATTAATCCAAATTAAAGGCTAAATTCACAAGTAACTTTTTAAGGATGCGAAATTGGTCACTGATTTCCAGTTGCACTTTAAGAGGCATCATAAATGTATGAGGCTGTTTGGTGCCTGGTGAGGAATTACCATTTTAAACTGGGATTAAATTACTATGTGTGTACAAAACAGGAGGGAGATATTGAGTACTTTCAATTCATTCTGAGCAGGTGACTCACAAATGAGGAAATGCAATCACAAATAATGCGAAAATATAACATTTAGTCATGATGGAAATGCACATTAAATGAATATGAGAAACTTTTTTTCTCTTAACAAAACGACATACCTTTAAGGAAGGTTAAACAGAAGGGGATTCTCATCTGCTGGAGGAGTAAGGGAAGATGGAAACATTTTGGGGAAGGCAATTTGGCAATACATATAAAAGTCTTAATAAATTGCTGTAGTTTCATCTACAACTTTCATACCTAGGCTTATGTCAAGAAATATAAATAATCGGGAAAACATGCGTGCTCAAGGATGTTCACGGTGGTGGTGTTTAAAACATTAAAGTTTCCTCAACACACCAGATGACATTAGGGGGACAGAGTTAGACCCACCACTGGGCAACCGCAGAGTGGGCTGTTTTGCCTTCACTAAAAAGTGAATAAATATGAATTGTCACATTTATTGGTATGATAAAGGATCTTATAACACATGATTAAGTGAAAGACATATTAACTAATAGTACCCATAGTAAGAGTCCCTTGATAATTAAAAATTATAAATCTATACACATATATAGGTACCCATAAATCCATGTTCCGAGGTCTAGAAAAACACATCACCAAATGTTAGCAGTAATTATCTTGGGGGCGGGAAGGAAGAGTGCAACGGACAACTCTCTAATGTCTCTTTTTACTTTTATGAAGTTTTTGTAAATAGGCAAAAAATAGAGCTAGTTAATTTTTGAGGGAAAATTATTGCTGTTTCCCAAGGAAAGCATGCAGCTATTAGATTAAGAAAGTAAAATGTCATTGTCATTTCTGACATAGGGGTGTATTCTTAACATTCTTTAGGGACAATTGAATATTAAAATGATTCTAAAACAAAATGACGTAAGGTTTTTAGCCACATATGCAGTTGTTTATACTCATATGTATGCATGCCATCCTGAATTCTTGTAAAAAGCAACCTCTACAGAGTGTTAATAGATTAAGTAACTTACACATTTGTCAATTTAGTCAAAAAGAACCATTTTCAAAGCCATTATAACCATAGGATTTACTTTTTAAATGAATAAGAAACTAATACATCGGATGAATCAAATCAAATCAGCTACTTATAATTTGGTATTTGTTAACGGAAAAGAAGCCAAACTCTGTAAAATAATTTTAAAGAGATTTATTCTGAGCCAAATTTGAGGACCATAACCTGGAGCCATGCCCAATAGGCCTTGAGCAAGTGGACTCGCTGTGGCTGGGTTACAGTTTGGTTTTATACATTTCAGGGAGACAGGGGTTACAGGTAAATTCATAAATCAATGTGTGGAAGGCATACATTGGTTTGGCCTGCAAAGGTGGGCCAGCTCAAAGGCGGGGGCGGGAGAGGGGGTGCTTACAGGTTATAGGTGGGTTTAACAATTCGATTCTTTGATTCTTTGACTTGTAGTTGCTTATAGACAGGAAGCTTTGTCTAAAGGCTTGGAATGTTTTAAGATAAGGAGCTATTAATCAGAGACAAGCCACAGGCCATGTATTTGTTGTGTAAATTGAGGACCTGCAGATTTGTCTTGCATACCCTTTGCCCTATTAATGGGTTACAAAAGATATTTCCAAGAAGAGAGTGGGCATGATGAGGCATGTCTGACCTCCCTCCTCCTGGCAGGCAATTTAGTTTTAAGATAGCCCCTTGGCCAAGAGGCGGTCTGTTCAGTCAGCTGGTGAGGGGGTGAGTCTTAAGATTTTATTTTAGTTCACATATTTCTAAGTAACTCAGTCATTAGACATTTACCAAAGCAGAGAGGAAACATATAAATGACAAAATAGCAAAATGTCACATTTATGGGATATTTGTTATATAGATAGCACAGTGACATGGCACTTGAGTGTGGGTTTTGGAGCAGCTACCCAAGGTTCTAAATCTGGCTCTACATAAGCTGCCTGTCCCTGGACACAAAACCTGACCCCTTTGTCACTATATCCTCAGCCATAAACTGAACATATATTTGAACCTTTCTGCACAGGGTTTTTAGAAAGTTTACATGATTAATGTGTATTACATGCCTAGAACAGCGCCTGATGCTTAGAATTCAGTACAAGAAGGACAGTTTTCAATCACATGGAGTCAGTTTCAGGCACTTCCCCCTTGGTCCCAGTAAAGGATTTACCAGTCACTGCTTCCATTTGGCAGTTCCCCCCAAGTCTTGCTTACATACTAATTTTAAATGGAGTAGTAAAACATAGAAAACAAAAAGGTATTGATAACCTATTAACATTTAAATGACATGCTTTGCCCTGAAAATGAGAACAATTGGGGGAAAGGGAATATCCTATGGTAAGAATTTATAGAAAATTATAATTTGTCATTTTTTTCTGGAGCTTGACACAAAGCAATGGCCATTGTCACAGGTTTTGCTAAACTGATAAAGGCGTTGTCCATGAGGTCCAGTGCCCTTCATTTGAACACTTACCTGATAATCACCTTGAGAAAGGAATGCTTCCTTTCATTTTAGGTGACAAATACATCACCCTTCCAGCTCTACCAGAGGCACTAGAAAGCTCAGGGACTTTCTGGTGCTCATAGTGTGTTCCTGCCATGACCTTTGTTTGTTTGTAGCTGTTGGAATTCTTCATTCTAGCCCTTTCTAGTTTGATTTTTTTTTCATGTTTCCCTATTTAAATTGTTTTAGCATTGGCAACTTTGCCTGTATGATGGGCAGTATAAAATTTTTGGAAGTTGCCAACCCATTAAGAAAAGAATTTCAGAAGTTCACTTTGATAATAAGATCACACTTCATGATGGCAATAGCTGTTTATTTTGCTCACTGTTGTATACAGAGTGCTTAGCAAAATATAGAAAACATAGAATTGTTTAATATCTATTAACTGAATTATTGAATGGAAATATTCATCAATTAATATAACAAAATATCCCAGCTATGAAATACCTTTGAGATCATCTGAGTTAGTATTTCATCTTGAAAATGAGAAGACTAAAAAGACAGTCCACAAGAAAGTGAGGGAATCCCAAATTGTAGCCCAACTCCTCTAATTTCATGTTCTTTGTCATTCAAGGAAAGCCACATTCCTTTGAACACCTCAACAAGGAAAGGTGTGACAACATTTTACAGAGTTCAATCAAGTAAGATTCATAGGGTTTAACTTTGGATACATTTTTACATGTTAATTTTAAACAAATGCCTTCTAGTTTCCAGACCTTGAGGAAGCACCCTCTCCCCTAGCCTGTAGCAGAAGCATTGTTCTCAAGTGCATCACACGTCAAAGTCGGTATTTTCCAACCTCCTGAAAGCAGACTTAAGTAAATATATTAACTCATAAGGGACAACACATTGTTGCAGACTTAACTTAATGAATGCCTGAAGGACAGTATCCGCAATTCTGCAGAGACTTTAAAGCATTGTTTAATAAGTGATAATTAAAAATGTATTGTGGGGCTTGCTAGAGATGATGACTGTTTATAGTATAATCTTCCCACCGTGCTCTTTACCTTGACGATAGAGAAGAGTAGTCTTTAATAACAGTGCCAGTGTATATTATGGAAATCCACAATTGAATACTCTGGATAATCTTTTTTTTTCCTTTTCCTTTCTCTCTCACCATCCCCCCTCCCTTCAATCCACTGGCAAATCACATCAGCTCTGCCCTCAAAGCAGATCCAGAAATCCCCTCTTCTCATGACCACTGCCACTACACCACATCCAGCCACCCACAGTGGCTCACCTGGGTCACAGCAGTGGCCCTGACGCATCTCATTACTGAGCCTCATAGCTCCTCAGCCAGTGGTGCCCACAGAAGGTCGTGGAACTCTTGGCTCAGAACACTTCCGTGCTTTCCGTCTCCTTGGAGCAGAAGCCAAACTCCCTACATGGCCCTACGAAGTGCCCCGTGGGCTGTTCTGTCATGCCACTCTCTCCTTGTCTTCATGCCACTCCACTGGCCTCCTTGCTGTTCCTTTTGAACACACCAAGCACAGTCTCCTCACAGGGCATTCACCTGGAACACCCTTCTCCTGCCCTCACAGTCACTGTTTGCTCCTGTCACCGTCACCTTATGGGTGACGTCTTCTCCAAGCACTCTGTACAACAGCATCGTCAATCACTGACCCTAACCCTCTGCTGTGTCCCCATAGGTATGTTTTCTTTCATAGTCTATACTTATCACTGGCAGAACTGTTTCAAAATTGCTTGTTTATTTGTTCATTGTCTACCTTTCCCACTCCTGCTGACACTGGAATCCAAGCTTCTTGAATGCAAGGACCCTGACTTTAATATTCACTGCTCTCCCAGGGCTTAAAAAAATGCTTGAAACACAATAAGCACTCGATAAATATTACTCGACTGAATGAATAAATGCAAGGATGAATGAAAATAATATAGCTGAGTAATTGTTCTATTTTAAGACTTTACCATTCAGTTTCTTTAACTATGGTGCTACATGACAAAAACTTGACTTGCATCTTAGCAAGTTTCAAAAAAAAAAAATGATGCGCTGTATGTAGGAAGATCTGCTTATCTGCAATGAAATGAAGCAGTGCTAATATAATGGGGAGATAGTTCATGGTTGGAGAGTTTTATTTTAATGAAAGTATCATAGTATTTCTGGATTTATAAAATTATTTTTATTTTGGGAGAGATGGTACTGTTCTATTTATGACAATTTCAAATTTTACTAGACCTCCAGTTTGTAAAATTGCAGGATAGATCAATAATGTTTTCACATGCAGAAGTCGTTCAATTGACCAAAACACACAGTGGTTTATTGGAATCCTCCATCCATATTTGCCTCCTCTCTGCTAATTTCAAGTGTCTCTCCAGCATTGCCTGGTCCCTGGGAGAACAGCACTGTTTTTCAGCAGCTGACAGCCCTGCTACCCTTGGCCACCTTCCTCTGGCCTTGTGTTCAGCCACACACAGAACTGAGGGAGGCGAGGGGCTTGGCATCGGATGATGTTGTAATCACAGCAAGAAGAACAGCCACAAACACCACTGTGAGTGGAGAGGGCCAGGAGCAAGCAGGGAGCGACACCTCTGGCACGGAAATCAGGCATCTTTTTCTCCCCCTGTTTCCTTGACTGTTTCCTTCCCAGTCCAGGAAGAAATCATTCTTTAAACAGACTGTCTCTCTAAGACACAGTCCCTTGTCTGAGGTTCACTTTTATTTCGAACTGGAATGTATTTTCTTCTTCTAACTCCTAGACAGGCAAGGCATGCTGAGCTGGGTGCAGTGCCAAGCGATAGCTGTGTGTCCTGCAGTTGAGAAACTCAGTATTAGTGTGAATTAATACTGCATGTCATTTTAGCACGATCGATTGTGAATGTGAGATGGGGCCTCCCACGGCCGCTTCCTTCTCGGCTTCCAAAATAGGAACAGGCTCCGACCACGCTTGTCTGCGCGGTGTCTGGACTCCATATTTCACAAGGCCTGGGTTTGTCCCTTGGCGCCGCCACCATCTCTCTCAGACACGTTCTCGTCCTAAGCACGTTTCCATGTCTCAGCGTCGATCTCGGTAGTATTCCAAATGCCTGTGCTCCAGCCTCATTTGGCTGGAATCTGACGTGGCGATTAACACATGAGCCCTTTGCCATCATGGAAATTCATCCTGCCAGTGTTTGAGAGAAGCTGGAACAGCAGCATGGCTTGGTTCCCAAATTCACAGGTCCCAGGTCACGGACATAAGGGAGCCATTCTTTTTATGCATTCTAGAAATGACAGGGTCTAAGTGTATGGTAAAGAATTATCATACAATGAAGGAGAATGTGCTAGAAAATGTCATAGTTTGGTTTTATTTACTCTTCGTAATTTTCCTTCCTGACTTCTTTTGTGAGGGGATAGTTACCCCATTTGCAATCATGATTTTTCTGTTAATTCTTCCGATTTCCTGGTGAATGGGGTAAATGCTGAGTAGGGTACAAAGTTATGATGGATGGTCACAACCAGGACCAACCTGGGGTCATGGAAGGCTCATTCTCTATTCAGAGCCACCTTCTGATTCTTTATCTACATAATTGGGTTTACAGGACTCAACCTCTGGTTTTCAGGGAGGAGTGTTCAGTTGGACCACAAACGTATGCACTGCAGCGCCATCCAGTCCTGTCCCTCCTTCTTGTCAGTAAACCCTTGACCCACGTAGACTACTTCCCCCAGTCACAGATTCCTCACAGCAGTGGGGCTTAGTCACGCAGAGCACACAACACCACACGGAACAGATTGCAACTGCTGGTGCGTGTGGCTGACAGCAGATGTCACAGAGTCCCAAGTTCACCTGGATTCCGTTTGCCTCATGTCTACAAGGACTTCTAAGAGAGCTTGCCGCTAGAACCTAGCCTCAGTCATAGAGATTTCATTTTGGGTTCATTGGTTAAAGGGAGTCAACCCTGTGGAAATGTCTTCTTCGTTTTGTTGTTGTGGAAAGGCAAGCTTCACTGGACTAACGTTACTGTTTGCCCTGTTTGTCAAGTTAGCATGTTTATGGTGGTTGTCTTAAATCCAAGTGATATTTGCAATATTTCTCTTTTTTGAGAATTGTGATCACAAAGATATGCCATTTATTTCAATGATTTTTAAATATATATATATATTTATATAAATATATATATATATATTTGCACAAGTAAATTCTACATTAGCTTCGCGGGAGGTAGGTGGGACTCTTGGTGGCCAGCCACACACATGAGGAGGGCTATTGCTTAAGTGTTCTGGACAGCACCATGGGAGGCCTTGTTTGTTCCTGGCATAGACCCTCAAGGACAAATTGCATCTCTGGCACAGAGTCTGGCACGTGCCAGCACAATTCTGAGTCCCAAACACAGACACCACTGCAAGTCTTGAATAATTACCTTTTGCTGTCAGACTATTGCATTAACAGGTCTTTTGCTGAAAAAAGGAGGTACAACTAAGTATTTAGCAAGAAGTGTATTTCCATTCAAATTTTACAAAACTAACTGCAAATAATGGTTTGTGCATAAATATTACCATTAAACACATGAATCATTATCAGTTCCAAATAAGAGACATAATTTGGAAGGACAATAAAGAGATTCATTGATTTTTGATTACCTTGCATTCTGAGACATGGAACTTTTGTTTCATTTTTAAACAGCGTTTAACCTAGGTTTTTGTTGACAAATCAAAGATTTAGGGGAAAAAATAGAGATTTTCACTTATTTATAGTTATTATCATAATCAAGTCAGAAGCTACTAACCACAAGCAGAAATGAACCAGGGCAAACACAAACTCCATTATTCTTCTGTCCTAGTGGTTCTGGTTGTTAGCCTCGACAGGGAGGATTGTATACATATAAGAACATTTAATGCAGATTCCTGTTTTGTTTCATAAGACTTCAATATCTTGTACCTATTGGACTTTTTTATTATTAAATTTCAGAATATTATGGGGATACAAACACTTTGGTTACTTAAATTGCCTTTGCACCACCCAAGCCAGAGCTATAAGCGTGCCCATCCCCCAGACCTCACACACCACACCCATTAGGTTTGAATTTACCCATTCCCCTCCTCCCTGCTCCCACCTGCCCAGCAGCTGGTGAATGTTACTTCCATATGTGCACATAAGTGTTGATTAGTTAGTACCAATTCAATGCTGAGTACATGTGGTGCTTTCACTTAGTAGAATGGGCTCCATATCCATCCAGGATAATACAAGAGGTGCTAGTTCACCATTGTTTTTTATGGCTGAGTAGTACTCCATGGTATACATATACCACATTTTATTAATCCACTCATGTATTTGTGAATTGTGCTGCTATAAACATTCGAGTGCAGATGTCTTTATTATAGAATGACTTTTTTCCCTTTGGATAGATGCCTAGTAGTAGGATTGCTGGATCAAATGGTAGTTCTATTTTGAGTTCTACTTTGAGTTTATTACTTTCCACAGAGGTTGTACTAGTTTGTAGTCCCACCAGCAGTGTGTAGGAGTGTTCCTATCTCTCAGCATCCACATCAGCATTTGTTGTTTTGGGACTTTTTGATAAAAGCCATTCTCACTGGAGTTAAGTGATATCTCATTGCAGTTTTGATTTGCATTTCCCTGATGATTGGAGATGTTGAGCTATTTTTTGATATGTTTGTTGGCCATTATTCTGTCGTTTTTTGAAAAGTTTCTGTTCATGTCCTTTGCCCACTATTTAATTTCTGTATTATTTATGAGAAAGGTATTAGTCAAATAAAGTTAGAAGGCTTAGGAGTAGAGTATTCATGCCTACCTTTCTGATTATATGAAGACCTTGGGATTGAGTTACTAATAAAGAACTAAATTTGGAATATAGATATAAGTGGAAAGAAAGGAATAAAAATCATTTATCTCTCTGTGACCCAAGGTTAACAACTGTTGGTAAAATGACATATCTTTCAAGTTTCTATATAAAATAATTTATGTAATGAATAGATTAGAACATATGCCAATTTGTAATTTAGAAACATATATAAATCTACATTAGTTAGTATTCATTTAGGAAATATAGTCACATCCAAAATTCCCAAAGTAGTACTTGTAAATTAAAAAATCATTCTTTCACAAGATACTTAAAATGTGTGTTGTTCTCTCAAACATTGGAAATTATTGTGTTTCATTCTAACTTCACTGGTAACCAAAATCACCCTAAATCTTCTAACAAGATCTCCTGATTAGCATACTAGCCAACATTTAGAGAAGAAAGAAAATCACAATTTTTGATATGACAGACAACCCACATCATTTTGAGGTAATTTTGGCTGAGTTGATTATATTCATTTTACTTTCATATTTTGGTACTGTTTTGCAAAGCTAACTAAAAGGGATTATGAGATCACTTAAAAGTTTTTCTGTTTTTTTTTGTTTGTTTTTTACCCACTGAGTTTCTTTTGTAAAAGGATTAATACTTATCTTTATTATTTACGCAATGTATCCAAGAATCCAACTTGTTAACTTATGTATATTTTGAATGGAATTTTAACATTTAAAATTGTGGCGGTTCACCACATTATTAAGTGGGTTTAATGCACAAGGCTTCTATGAGCTTTTTAAAAATGTTGCTAATTTGGAATTTTTTTTTATAAAAATGGAATTCGATCCAATAAACATTGATTCAAATGTAAAAAAAATTTAAAGGAGCATAAAAATTTGTGGTAAGCATTGTTCAACAGAGGAGAATTTTCTTTTTTTGCTTTAGGGTATAAGACAATATTTATAAACAAATGCCAGGAATTGGTATTTCCTTAAATTCATCAGTGTAAAAATGTCTCCATAAAACTTTGAACATGAACCAGTCTCATTATACACTAATTTTCATTCTCTTATTAGTCATTTATAATTAGAATTTTTGGTTCATTCTTCAGAATTTCAAATGGAGAATCAATACTATTTAATTATTAAAAAATAATTTAGTCTTTACTAAAGTAAATTACAAATAATTTGATAATGATAGTGTCACATACTTTAACATCAATTTTTATAATTCTCATAATAGATTAAAAATGAACCTTCTTTCTATTGCTTATTAATACAGTATAAAGTTAACTTGCCTTTCTATAAAAATGGTAGTTATAAGGCATCATTTAGAAAATTTTTATTATAGATCTTTCTGTAATAGTTCTCTCTTGATTCTGTTGGCTTTCTGGTGGTTTTACAACAATGAGGATCTTAAGACAATTAAATCATTTCAAATCAAAAAGTATTTGCCACTTGTAGCTTAAAAAGAAAGTAAGGATTTCAACTTCTTTGAATCTCATACAAGTTCCTTTACTTGTGAATGTCTTGAAGATTTGCACATCCTGTCTCAATAACTGTAATAACAAATACATCCTTAATATTTACAATTTTATTATATGCATGCCTAAGACATACTAGACATGTCTAGTCATATTAAATAAGGTCTCAACTATGCTCCTTAAAAATATTTCAGCACCATATTTCTGTGTCCTTTTCTGAGACCTACAAATTAATAGTCAGTTCCTCCCAGCAGTAGAAGCATCTTTTTCCAAGTAATATCTATTATTACATACTAATATCCAATATTATTATTTCTAATAATATCTATTATTTGGTTTGGAATTGGACCTCTTAAGTGTCTTACTTGTGCCGAGTCCCTTTCTTCTTCCTCCCTACTAAGAGTCCTCACCCCATAAAACAACCCCCAACAATTTTCACTGACATAGGGTGGAAATGCGATGCCTCCAGACGGAAAAGGAGGGGATTAATTTTTCACATTAAGCCAGTTCACCTTAGGGAACTGAGGGAACATAACAACGATTTTCCTGAGGCTCTTATCTCAATAAATGCAATTGGCAACTTTGCTAATACATCCTTTATCTATACTCAAGCTTCTTTGGGAATGCCTGCTAGCAAATGTCACTTGGAAAGTAAAGATAAAAACTTCCCGAGAATACAATTGCTTGCTCTGAAGAGGCTTTGCCCTGACACCTGTGTCTAAGTGTTCACAATGGATAGTGCAGGCAGTTCCAGACCATGCTCTGCTCGGCGTAGCTTCTCCCTGACCTAACACACACCAGTGTCATCAGGGACTTGCCTGCTCTTGAGTCAAAGGAAAAGAGAAGGCGAATTTGCAGAAACTCACAGTGTCTCTTATAGTTCCTACTTAGCCATGGATAAATGAAGTTTACTCACTTTTCATTTGGCCAAATTTAATGGGGCAAATATTTTTTTCTCCAGCTACCAGGAGGTACTGCAAGTCACAATGACATGAGCAGAGAGCCTCTTACAGGCAAGGGTGTGGAGAAATAATTGCAAAAACTTGTTCAATCTCCCACACTTTGTAATCCATAAATGTTGAGTAGGAAAGTATTGAACTCTTAATTTTAAAGTATCCAATTCTTAATGCTCCTTCATATCAGCTGTATGAGCATAGAAGGTCATTTAATATCTCTCCTCCTCTTTTCCTCTTCTGTAATATCACACCTGTCCTACCAACTTAACAAGGTTCAGGACCAAATGAGATAATGCATGTGAAAGTGCATCTGAGACTGTGAAGAACTATCCAAATGCAAATTATAAAAATGTCAGAGGTAATGGACACTTCCCAGATGCCCTGGTGGATCTCTGCTTTAACTTCAGTATATAAAATTAGGGTCAAAAACTAGGGTTGCAGCCATCTCCTTCCACCTCTGGAGCAATTTAAATAACAAGGGCAGTCCATTCTGAGGAAAGAGACAGGGTACAGACTCTTTTCTAAAACCAGATACAAACTTCCCAGGGGACCCTGAAACCTTCCTTTCCTTCCTGCTTTTCTCCCAGTCTTGTTTTTCATGCTTTTTATCTAATTAAGGGGAAAATTTCATTGGGCCGCATTTACACATTATATTATTTTTTCTTTTCAGTAAGATAACGTCCTCAAAAAATCAATATAAATTGTGATGATAAGGAATCTTTTTGCTTAAAAGTGAGATAGAGTATCATCTTCAGACTGGTTAAGATTGAGAGACTTTTTTTCCTAAAGTTTGAGACTACTAACAATTTATCCTCATGCATTAATTTGCATAAAGGGCAAAAACAGATAGGACTATATACCCTCTGCCTTTCTGTAAGTAGAAAATAATGCCAGTTGCCCATTTTTGTGAAATCTTTTTGTCAGTTGCTCATTTAAGTGTCTACGGTAATCTTTGTTATTCAATTTGGCCAATATGTGGTTTGATATTAAAGTCATGCAAGAAAATTGTTTTCTTTAGAATCGAAAGCAGGTCATGAAAGAGTTACAATTTTCTGTGTTTAGTTCTAACCCACATACTAAAATAGATACAATATATATTTGGCATATTTTACCTGTTAATATAATTTAGGAAAAGGCATTGCTGATCAGCTAAAGTTATTTCTGAAACAAGGAGCACTTGCATCTATAGCTTCATACAGATATTGACAGCTATCTATTTAGACTTCACATTTTGTGATGAATCTATAGCTATAACTACATCTACATCTCTACCCATCTCAATATTTTGTACATAGAGTGTCCAAGGTCATCCTGGAGGTAAAGAAACATCTGGAAGAATTGAAGAGAAAGAGGGTGGAGCATTGTGTGAGAAGTTTCTACAAGCTAGATACGGAAGTGGTGTTTGACCACATGCACACACAGTGCAGCTCCATGGTCCCAGTTAAGCAAGAAGTGCTGAGAAAACCATGCCCGCCTGGGCTGCCACACCCCAGGAATATAATGTAAAAGGGAAGGGCAGACTGTGGGTGGACAAGTAGTGATCTCTCCTGCAAAGAACAGCACCCGAATTTTCATTTCTAGTTATCACATGTGAAGATTTTCATCTAGAAGAGTTAGAGTATATGGATGTAAGATCCATATATGCCTGAGTTTGTATACCTAAATCTAGATATACCTACGTCTGCACTTACGAACTGTGTTCCTTTGAGCAGTTTATGGAAACCTCTTTGAATGCAAATTTGCTTTTCTCTAAAATGAAGATAATTTACATGTGTTAGGGAGGTTATTGTGGTAAATACTGTATGAAAAGCACTTAGCTCATTACATCCACTCTCTGAATGAATAGTGACAACTATTGTTGTATGGCAATAGAGAGGACTGGTTAGTGCTTGCTTTGCCCTGGGCCGTGCTGATGGTTAAATACTGTGCGTGTCGGCCGGGCGCGGTGGCTCACGCCTGTAATCCTAGCTCTGGGAGGCCGAGGCGGGTGGATCGCTCGAGGTCAGGAGTTCGAGACCAGCCTGAGCAAGAGTGAGACCCCGTCTCTACTAAAAATAGAAAGAAATTATCTGGCCAACTAAAAATATATATACAAAAAAATTAGCCGGGCATGGTGGCTCATGCCTGTAGTCCCAGCTACTCGGGAGGCTGAGGCAGTAGGATCGCTTAAGCCCAGGAGTCTGAGGTTGCTGTGAGCTAGGCTGATGCCACGGCACTCACTCTAGCCCGGGCAACAAAGTGAGACTCTGTCTCAAAAAAAAAAAAAAAAAAAAAAAAAATACTGTGCGTGTCATTCCTGCAAGTAACCAAACACATAAAATAATCAGTGAAGTGTAGAGAAGTGCGACTAAGTATGATACAGTTTCAATACTTATCGACTTGTCAATGAGATTTGTTGTGATTTTATATATTTATTCTCTTGTAGATTTATTCAATGTTAAAAAAGTCATGGTTTATTTTATTTTATTATTCATTGTATTAAATCTCAACACATGAGTACACGTCTTTTTATTTTTATTTATTTTTATTTAAATGTTGGAAAAACTCTTACAGACATTGGCCTAGGGAAAGAATTTATGAAAAAGTGATGCTTTATCCAACTTAGAAGTTCCACTCATGACATCAAAACAAAATTTAAAAAAAAAACAAAGATGTTCCATTCAAATTTAAGCTTCTACTTTTTCTTCTGTTAATGATGTAAGTCTTTCTCTCTTTCTTGGGGATTATGTGACCCACCCTAGTATGCAATTGGTCTTCTTGCTTCAAGGAATGTGGTAGAATTATTTAATCTCATTTTGTTCAGTCTGAATCATTATGCTTTTTTGTTGTTGTTCTTATTGTTGCAAGTTTTAAAATCTCTTTGCAGATATGGTATGTCGGGTTTTTTTAGACCTTAGTCTGAAAGCATGTTCTAGTATTTTTAACTTAACCCGAATAGTAGAGTTTGTGTAGTTAGATCAACTTATATGGATGCTGTAGAAAGAAATGAAGAACAGAATAAATTTACAAACCATTTTAGAATTTTCTGGCAGGTTTACGACCTGCTTGAAAGACTAACAATTGTTTTAACATTTGATTTACAAACATCTGAAATTATTGTTTATTTGAAGATCTTCACTCAATCTAGGGGGAAAAATGTCATTTTTATTTCTTCCTTCAAAAATAAAAATAGCTCTTCCTTATTTTTATAAGCTTGGATAAGAAAATTTGACCTATTGAAAACTCACCCTGTTTCTATGATTAAAAATAACAGTCTGCCTTGTTAGAGCCCAAGGTAAGCTGTGTATCACTCCCCCCCACAGGCATTCACGCTTATTGTCAACAAGTGTAAATCTTTCAGACAAAATTAGCCACTGGGTTCCTAGTAGAGTTAATTTTTATTGAGGTTATTTAATAAAGAAAGAAATTTATCTAACGTGGATCTTACATAACCTTTAACAACTCTGGAGTTTTCCTTGAATGTTTTTGGCAGACACACTGTAGCTGGAACAGGATATTCTGAGGTCATACATGAGCCACCATAGCTAACAAAACAACTGACTCAAAGTTCATACTCTGCTGACAGCGGTGATTTCCGGTATCTTTTATCACAGGGTTGCATCCCCACGTGTGGCTAATGACCAAACATTAGCTTCCAAACTCCAATACTATTTTCAGCTGTTTACAGGGTTAGACGCTCAGTGTGGTATTCATAATTCAAGTGGAAAATACAGCTCATCGTTGGGCTGGAGCAGGGTGAGTGTAGCATGCATTAGATAGGAGAGCTCTCAAGCACCTAAATATTAATCCCTACAGCTATGATAATCCCATTTTCAAAAAGCTTTATTTCTTGAACTTGAATTTTTATTGGGGTGTTGGATTCATAATAGGGGAAAATTTGTGAAGCATTTTTCCAAGCTAATTTCTTTTCTTTGTTTTTTGAATCTCATTAAGGACACATTATTGTGAATACAGAGAATTTTTCTAAAGAACCTCTAGTGTAATTATATACATGTATAATTTTATAATAAATTACTTACATCTTTAAAATAATCAGAGATGACAATGGTGTTTATTAAAAGAGCAGCCATAATATTAATACCCGTCGTATTCTCCAAATATTGAGTAATTGTGTCTCTTTCTTACCTCGTAAGTGTCTGTAAGGCAGGGACAGGCATGCCTATCTTTGTAGCTCCAATTCAGAGCACACTGACAAGCCTGGAATAGTCACTCAATTGATTTTTCAACTGAAATAGAAGAAAAGCTAAAATACATAATTTTTATGGGATATGACAGTCCATAAGAGTTATTCTTAGAGTGAAGAATGATGTTATTCTTCAGTAAATTTTTTCTGACCATGATTTAGTGTGCCATAGATATAAAAGGTAAATAATTTTGATCCAAATTTTACTTTTTGTCCTTTCTATGTTTTATTTCTCATTGCATCATTTTGGGAAAAAAGTTTCATTTCAAATGAGCAGAATTGAAAGTACTTGTTCAGAAAATGCTCAAGTATATTTTTTAAAACACAAATAATGTAATTTAGATGAAAATCAATTAGAAAAATTATTTTGAGAGAATTGGATGTGAACTTAGATTTGGGTACTGGATTATAACCTTTATAATTAATAAAATATTAATACGTATTTGCTTCCTATTATCTGTTATGGGTTGAATTGTGTTTCCTCCCTCCCAAAAAATTTTGGAGTCTTTAGCCCATGATAACTTAGGAGATGACCTCATTTTCAGATAGATCTTTACAGAAATAATCAAATTAAAATGAGGCTATTGCTGGGGTTCTGATCCAATATGACCAATGTCCTTATAAAAAGGGGAATTTGACACACAGAGACAGGCTCAAAGGGAAGAGATTCATGCAGAGCTGGAGGATGGGGTTGATGCATCTTCTAGCCAAGGAACATCAAAGATTACAGACACCACCAGGAGATGCAAAGAGGCAAAGGAGGACCCTCCCCTACAGGTTTTAGAGGGAATAGGTCTCTGCTAATATTTGGATTCCACACCCCTGGTCTCCAGAACTACTAGGCAATACATTTCTGTTGTTTTCAACCACCCAGTTTGTGGTACTTTCTTACAGCAGCCCTAGAAAATGGGTATATTTTTTATATAAGCTTTTTTAAATAAACTTACTTAACTTTCCTGAGCATGCTAACTTTTTTTTTTTTGCAAAATGGAAATGATATTACACATAGGTAGAGATTGTTGGGAAGATTAAAAGAGATCCTATATGTGAGACACCTGATGTATAGTGTGGTGCTTCATAAATGGAAGTAGTTATTAGGATATTTTTCAACTAAGGTCTTTTTCAGAATTTAAGAGTCCCAATCATAAAAATCCTGAAAATGCTTTTGCCATTTTTTTTCCATTTTCATTATGAAGTGTGATTACATATACACTGTAAGTGCAACAAATAGTCACTTTATGAACTATTTATAATTGAAAATTAATCCAAGATTCTAAAAGCATTCTCTTTTATTTTACACTTTCATTAAATGGCCATTCTCCTATGCTTAAGGGTATTTCAATTGAGATGAAACAGCATGCCAAAAATACATAATTAGCACTAAAATTATTACGCTAATTTTTTATCGTGACAATAACAAAGATTTAGCAATGCTGTAGAAGTATTTAATTAATTTGTTATGTACATGTTAAAAGGAGGTAACAAATGGGAAAATCATATTAATGCTCATGTTCCTGCAGAAATTCCATTAACCTTGCTTTTCAGCAACAGCAATATAGCAGATTCTGTAGTGCTCATTTGCATGCAGGTCAACGAATACCTGTTTCTCCTAATACTGTCAGAACTGAGCATACTTCATTCCCCCTAAAAAAAGGAATGAGACCAAGGAATAGCATGGATGAATTATTTAAGATATCCAAGGATGAGATAACTCCAGCAGTTTTTAAACCCTCTAGCCTATAGACAAAAAAATAATTTTCTAAATAGTTTTATGAATTTCACAGAAAAAAACCTGAGAAAACACACAGAAAAGAACAATAGCAAATCTCACATATAAATGGTGATTTAAAACTTCTAACTAAGTATTAGCATAGAATTTGAGTGTCAAAATATTCATATGCAAGGAGATTCATTTCAGTAATATTAGATGGATTAAACAAAGGGAAATGTGTTTATAGATTATAGAAAACTATATTTTTAATTAAATATAAATTTAAACATTAGTAGGTAAAAATTTATCATGCATTTCTGCTTGAGTTACATAAACTTCATCAAATATAAGAAACAGAAAGATTCTTTTTAAAACATTTTGTACCATTTTAATGAAATAATTCCAAAGCATTATAATGACCACCACAACCTTTCACTATTTTGTAATATTCTCCTGGAAATTTTAGTTAATGCGACTAGATAAGAAAATAAGAGACACAATTTTTAAAAAAAATTCATAGTGGGCACTTGTAATCCACTATGGGGGTATTATATTTACACCACAGAAATCGAGAAATGCTAAAAACCAGGAATCCCTTATGCCAGGAAAGCCAGTTTCTAAATATTTACCAGTATGCGCCTACGGTTAGATGTCAACGCCAGGCCCTGCGCAGGTACCACAGATGCAACACAGTGGTCTATGAAAGATTTCATCAACCCCATCCTGGCCACTCGGGCATGGCCTGTTTTGTCTTCACTGATATCTGCACGTGACCAGATGTTTGCACTAGCGGCTGCTTTTGCTTGTGTCTCATGAAGTCCCCTCCTAATATCTACCCAACCTCAGCCTCCCCACCAGTTCCTGGGCCATGTTTTTCTCCTTGCGCCTTGTCACATTGGCTCCCAAGGTGGTCTCCCTGTGACTGCTGCTGCATTGCTGAAAACTCTCCGCTCTATACTCCCGCAAGTATTTTCAAAAACACATCCTATCTCGTCATTTCACTGCTTTAAAACCTCCTCCAACTTTTGTAGAATATTGACATTAAAATTAAGGCTGTTCTAATCCAACACCAATGTACATTCCTGCACCATCTCCTGCCAATAGGTAAAGGCCCAGGTGCATCATCACTAGCTTTGGGAAGCCAGCTAGCATCAATACCCCGGAAAGACCCTTGCCCTGAGCCGTCTCTGCCCTCCACTCATATGTCATCAACTAAACCACCAGCCTCTCCTGGACTTACTGTGTACTTCTACAGCTCTAAGCTTTGCTCAGGTGTTTGCTTATGTTTGAAATGCTTCTCTTCCATCCTTCCTCCACCGGGATGATACTATTCACATACCAAAGCCTGGCTCAACTGGATTCTCCGTGAATTTTTCTGACTTAGCCCAGGAAGAATTAATTACATCTTCCTCTGCACTCTTGATCAACTGTTCACTTTGTATGTGGTGGTTCCTTCTGTTATTTGCAGATTTCTTTATGGTAAGAGAACATTGCTTATTTCTTCTTCATCTTTCTTCAGTCAATACCTAATAGTATGTTGCAAATAGTAAGTAGTCAACACACAGCTGAAGAAAGGATGCATTTAGGACTCAATACTTTAAACCTTGGTGGAATAGCTGACAAGCTCAGAGTAGAGCACCAAATCCCAGGAGTTTTTATTGGAAAGAACACACTGACTGCAGGGAAGGAGGCATAGGCTACATGTCAAGCATGAAGATCGAAAGAAAACACCATGCAAGTGTGTTTATAGGGGTCACTAGCTCTACAGAGCTCAGGAAGATCACAGAAATGTATAAAACTGAGTTCTGCAAAGTAAAAGTGGGTTGTCAGGAAAAGCTCAAAATCTGTCCCAGGTCCTCTTATTAGGAAGTCAAAAAAACAAAAAACAAAAAAAAAACCAAAACTCTTCAATTTATTTTAGAAAAAAAAGTCCTCCCAAAAGCTTAGTTACTAACAATGTTAAGTATACAAAACAAAAACAAAATTATATACACAAACAACAAAAAATGTGTCTATTCAGTGCTGCTTATTTTCTTAAGATTTCATTCTAATTATTGGTTTGCCCATGTTGTAGAAGTCAACAACTTTGAACATGTATTAGCAATATATATTTTTACTTTAGATAGCATAGTAATGTTTACCTTATATTTTTATCTGTAACAACATATGTATTTTAACAACATATGGAGAGAACTGACAAAATTCCAGGCACAATGCTGGGAGCTGCACACATATGCAATAAAGCTTATTGATGTTCTACATTCCAGAACAATCTTAGTTAGTACTTCTGAACATTTAAGGATCAGTAACATAAAATTAGTAAGTGTAAAGTGCTTTCAATATATTAACCTGCTAATCAGATATTCAAATGTTAGAATTTAGCATAATTCTGGATGTGGATTTTGTTTCATCAAAAGAATCCAGTCGCCCTTGTCTGCATCGCAGAACTTCTCAGTTCCTCACGTCGCCATCCTGGTACTTTCAAGGATGATGCCACTTTTATAATAAGTACCATAGACGAGTTATCTTGGTCTCATCTCAAAAAAGTGGCATAAACAATAACTGCAAGTAAAATTCACTTGCGTTACAAAAAGAAGTTGCACGCTATTCTAAGCGCACCTATATAACATTTAAAATCATACATTTCATAAGGATGTTACCACAAAAAAGTAAATAAACATAACCTTAAAAACAACCTAGACAAACATTTGTAGTCGCTGACTTTTAGAACAGAAAGGGTCGTAAGCACTCACGAAGCCTAGGAACCTGAAATTTTAAAGTGTGGTGGGCTGCACCAGAGCCACGTATTTTATGGTGTCAGAAGATAGGGCTTAGTGACATCCATTCCCCTGCTGTATTCTCAAAATTACTAATACACTGCATTTCAGAAACTGTCAAAACATTCTTGATATTCTTTGACACCTCGAAGATGTATATTTTTTTACCAAGCTGACAAATTGATAAATTATTTCATCTATTTTTTTTGCTATGATAATTGCAATTTGGAAATCACGTATTTGTGGTCGTGGGCATTAAACAACTGCAGACGTTATTTATGTCCAATCTTTGAAGTATAAAAACACATGCTGAACAATATTATAGAGTGAACACATTCATTATGCTAAGAGTAATGAGCTAGCAATTAATAGTATACGCAAGCCTCTTATTATAAAGTCAACATTAATGTATTATTATGCACATCATAACCTGAGGAGTGAGTGATAATTCACTCTTCACTTTCCTTTCACAGACAGTGATAAGCAGTATATCCTATTTAATTTAATTCTTTAATTTTTAGTGCTTGAAAAAAGAAAGTTTCTATTTTTCATTATCATTGATTTTTTGGTTCAGATAACTTCAGAAGAATGAGATATTATGGTTAACACTTTGAATCAGGCAGGAAACAAAACATGTATAAGGATAACTGAGGCAGGAGTTTTATTGACATACTGTATGCAGAGGGGAAATGTGAGTTTAGAAATAAAAAATAAATTTATTCATTTTCTAATATAGAAAAATTTCTTTCTTCTTCACATAATCCCAGGAAGGTTCTATCCATTCTCATTTTTGCTGTCTTTTTTTTTTTTTTTTTTTGCTCATTAAAGCAATAAAAATGACAATTTCTTTTTTAAAAAACATTTACAAATGTTTTATCTTTACAAATTAGAGATAGTTTAAGGACAGGCTATTTTCCATGTCTTTATTTTTATACTATATATTGTAAACATTATGGTATATTATGTATTTTTCTGGGCTCTGCTCAGCTCTGCTACATGTATAGTAGTAGGTACATTCATCCATATTTTCTTCAAGGGAAGGATCATCCTGGGATGTTCTTAACCCACCATGACACTCTTGGGACTCAGGAAAGCAGGAGCTGCCTCCTGTGGGTGTAGAAATGAGCAAGAGGAAGAGCTTCTTAATTTCCAGCAGCAGACAGAGTAACTAGGTGTGTTCTCCACTGTATTGGAAACTATAATCTGATGTTTTGTTTTCTTTTTCTTTTTTGGTAATATCAGCATTTAGTGGAACCCTAAAAATCCCCGTCTCTCTCCCGATGCCCATTTAGTTGTAATCAACATATGCAATATACTTGCTCTCTACTGAAAGGTACGACTATCTGAGAAAATGTTTCACATCATTTTAGTAGTCATTTAAAATAAGCCCAACTTTAAAAAAATCATTACCCGCTATAGCTAGGGGAAACCTAGAGGCATTTTAGAATATTAAACATGTGTTAGACATTGCTTTACGTGTTCCTCTTGTTTATTTTTTTCTTTCTTTGCTTAAATGGTGGTGTGGTGCATTCTCACTTCAGGGGACCATCTAATTGATGGTTGCTGGATGTGTCTGCTTCTCAACTACTTTGAAGTCTAGAGGCAATCTTTTACTATTGCTGGAGGCGAGTGTTACAAGTACTTGCTCTCAAATTTTCAAGGGGACACTGATTTTCACATTTCAATAATGTACATAATGATTTTTGTAGTTATAGGGCAGTGGAAAGGCAAAATATTTAAACAGAATGACATTCACAAGTTAATCATGTGAAAACTGCTTGTGTTGGCATCTACTCTGAACACAAAGTCTTAATTTTTACTGTTGGAAGGGTGAAAGAGATGGAGAAAATCTCTTAACCAAAGCATGGTGAAGCTGCTTCATAAGACACAGCCCTTGTCAATGAATGACTTGGTGCTCAGGAATCCGAGTGCCATTATTTGTGAGTAAAGTTTATTTCTTCCTTTATACCTCTAAGAAAGATTCTACATCAAAAGGAATTTATTTAGGATTTTAAATACTTTGACAAGGAAAAATTTGTGTGTGTGTGTGTGTACATATATATCAAGAACTTGTCAATCCTTTGAAAAACTGACAATTTTAGAATAGTCTGTATCCTTATTTTTTGCAGAGAAAGTGAGTAAAAGAACATGAAGCGCTCTACAAACTGTGCATCAGTTCTCAGTCCTCATTGCAGAGTAAAACACCAGACTGAGAAAACTCATTTTTATTAAAGGTATTACATAGCCCTGAGGTGACAGATGAAAGTTGACTGGTTCTCCACCATGGGCAGAAAAATCAATGTAAAAGAAGAGAGGGCACTTGACTCATTGGCCTTCATAGTAAATCGTCTCATATAAGTGTAATGCTTTGTGGGGTCACGATATACAAACAATTAAAAATTAATTTAGCGAACTTTTAATGAATAACTGCATCGTAACTTTTTAGTCGTATTTGTGAAGATATAGCTTCTCTTGCACAGTACAGATGCACACATGGAAGTTCCCATTTATTTGTCATCAAACACAGTAAATGGAACACTCATCACATCCTATGCCAGGCACTCCCTGGTCCTGCTGCAAGACAGACCTGTGTGTAGAGACAGCCTCAGCACGAGGAGCAAGTCAGGTGTGGGGGGAGAAATGGGTATCCCATAAAGAAGGATCTCTTTCGTGGGCACTTTGCATTGGGGAGTATGCCGTGGTATTTTATATGAATGATAATAAACAAGAGGGATTTTAGCACTGTGTTTTAATGATATAAATTACCAGGAGGGAACAGTCTTCATCCGAAAGTCCTATAGGAAATAAAGCATGAAACAAAATGCTGAAAAGAAATGTGTCTATAAAAACATCAACTATTCCTGGAAAATCACCAAGCTATTGCTCTTGCTCATCTTCTAAAAAGGACCTAGGTGTGATTTTCATCATGAAATCGGTAAATTTCACACTTACGTGAAATTGAAACATGATTGAGCGTATGGATAAAGATAGTGTACTAGAATAAAAAGTAGGGTAAGCATAACACTATTTTGGTAGAACACAACTTACTAGAAGCATATTTTTGAAAAAATGTTGCATAATTATTTTTATAGGAGAATGTAGGGGTGGGAGAAATAGTCTTGAGATTAAGGTCTGTGACTTCACCTGTTAAAGTCAACATTGTGTGAGGAGTAGTCGGTATCTGTACAAGGGATTCTTTAAAAGTAATGACGCAGATAATCATTGAAAGTTGGATGAATTGATTCTTTTGAAAACTATTTTGTTACCGTATTTAAATCTCACAAATCATTAGTTTTATTGTTACGTACAATCAACATCATTTTATATTTACCCATAAACTTATTGTTCCCATTGCTCTTTATTCTCTGAAGCTCCATGCTTCTGACTGAGGTAATTCTTCTTCTACCTGAAAAGGTCCCATGAGTTTTTACTCAGTTTTTATTTATCTGAAAATGTCTTCATTTTTTTAAAGGATGTTTCCACGTGGCATGGCCATCTATGTCAGCAGTCATTTTGTTACAGTACTTGATAGACATCATCCTTACCTGTGGCTTCAGTTTTTTCTTTACTGAGAAACCAGCCAAACACTCTGGGAGGCCGAGGCGGGTGGATTGCTTGAGGTCAGGAGTTCAAGACCAGCCTGAGCAAGAGTGAGACCCCGTCTCTACTAAAAATAGAAAGAAATTATCTGGCCAACTAAAAATATATATAGAAAAAATTAGCCGGGCATGGTGGCGCATGCCTGTAGTCCCAGCTACTTGGGAGGCTGAGGCAGTAGGATCCCTTAAGCCCAGGAGTTTGAGGTTGCTGTGAGCTAGGCTGATGCTGCGGCACTCACTCTAGCCCGGGCAACAGAGTGAGACTCTGTCTCAAAAAAAAAAAAAAAGAAACCAGCCACAAGTTTTATTGTGGCTTCCCTGGCAGCCTTTTCTCTCTGACTGATTTTAAGATTTTTCCTTTGCAATTTGGTTTCTTTCATTTGTATTCTACCTTTTCCCTTCTGCTACCTGATGTCTGTAATCAGTTATAGAAAATTATCTGCCATTATCTCTTCGAATATTGCTTTTGCTCCATTGTTTTTCTTTTCTTTTTGTGGAGAAATGTTACTTAACATTTCCCCCAGATTCCACGTTTCTCTGGCAGGCATTCTTCATGTGTCTTTCCTTTTTTTTATCTCTATTTCAAATATTTTGTATTAATCTTCTAGTTTTCTAATCCTCTTTTCAGCTTTGCCTAATCTATTAATTTGCTGAATTTTTAATTTCTGTGGTTGCCTGTTTCAGTTGCAGAATTTCTGTTTGACTCCTGTCTTTGTGGATGGCAGTACTCTGCTGTCACTCCTCCTCAGGTTTCCCGTTGTCATGAACATATTAATCACAGTTATTTTAAAAATCAACTTCTGATAACTTCAATACTTACCTTTCCTGTGCGTCTCTTTCTAATGTGTGTTTTTACTCTTAGTTTTTGATCATATGGTCTTTTCTCCTGGTGTGCTGGATTTATTGTTTATTTATTTATTTATTTTTACCGTAGAGCCCTTTCTATGGAAAATCGTGGGGATGATTGGAGATTCTGGCTGAGGTGTGATTTCCCCAGAGAGGATTTATTTTGCTTCTGGCAGGCGGTCAGGCTGGGGCTGATCCCATTAATCCAATTGGAATCTGAGCTGCTTAATCCAGTCTAATCTAAAATCAATCCAATCTAAATAAAAGCTGAATTACAGTGTTTGTGCTGGGTGCTGGTCTATTTCCAGGTGCACCCTTGGCCAGGTGCTGGGCTTCGCGAGTTTTCAGCCTGCGTTGGTGTTTGCTAGAGCCTTCCCTCCTTCCTGAATCCTAAAGTCTATTCCTTTTCTCACTCCTGTAGGAGTTCTGCGAACTCTGCTCAGCTCCCCTGTCTACTACCTGGCAAATGGAGGGAAACGTGGAGTCTCCCTGGGCTCACCTCTCTGTGTTTTTTCTCTCCCTCTATATCATTTTAGCTCCTCAAGTTGTTGCAGCCTTGATAACTCTCCCATGTCTGAAAAACAATTATTATTACCTTTTTACATATCTGATCTAGTGTTTTTAACTTGGCTTAGCAGTTTTGTTCTGATGACACACAGTTCCATCTTAGCCAGAAGAATATGTCCTGAATGATTTTTTAAGTCAACCCTTTACTAAGGATAGCAAATTTAAGTGCTTAATATTTGTCAGGTGTGTTAAAACATTAATCTCTATCAATTTTCAGTACAGTCATGCTGTGGAGGAATTATTACTCATGTACGACTCACAGAGCTAAGCAATTATGGGGGAAAAGTGGGGAGGGGCTCAGAATTCAAACTCGTGTTTCTTCTTTTCTCTAAGCTGTGCTGTTCCACGTCACCATGCTGGGCTACGGAGAGCGTCCTGGTGCTAGGATTGTAACTGTCATTCCTGAGCTGCCCTGGCTGCTTCCTTAGCCCAGCCCGTTCTTTTAGCTGAGTCCTGAGTTGACACAGGGGACACTCAGAGCAGGTCTGGGGGAGCCAGAGGAGTCCTGGGATGTGGGTCAGAGCCTTGTGCCCTCCCAGGCTTCCTGGCTCATTTGCTCAGAGCCCAGCAATAGCAACTCACCTACATAAGTGATTGGCTGCCGAGATGCTCTCTGTGGTCAGATGTGAGCACCTGCGGAGACTTCTCTGTGAGCTGTTGTGACTAACCTGCTTACCTGACCTCAATAGGGAACAGAGACTGAATCAAATAAACTCCCCCTTTCACTAAATTTCTTTTAAAATAAAGGAATCAATTCCTAAATATACTCTCTTCTAAAATAGGACTCAAGGATATATTATTTTTACAGTACTTGCTAAAAGGAATCTATATTATATATTTTAAACAAATGCATGTTTCTCACAACTTTTTCCATATGAGATTATCTCATATTCAAAAAGCCTCCAGTTTGCAAAATAGAAAACAACCACTGACTAAATCTGCCAAGCTAAAAATGATAAAAGTTTGAGTCATGTCTTAAACACATATGTTAAAAATGTACAGTAGACTGAGAGGTAATAAAATTTAATTAAAGGCATATAAATTAAATTCAGAATACTTTATTACTGCCCTCTGTATCTGACTTGTTCTTTTTGGTACATAAGCTAAGCATTTTGAAATGCCTAAGTGTTATTAATTCTAATATAAAACATTTTTTTATTGCCAGACTAGTTTCATCAACAAGTCAAATAAATTTTCAAATGGAATTTAGTGTTCATAGATACTCTCTTTGAATAAAGTGTCTTTCTGCCATTCATTTTAATTAAATTATTTGAGTATCTTTACCTTAAATTGTAGTTACACAAAAATAATTTCACATGTATTCTTTGATCCATGGATTTATTTACTCAGCAATTATTGAATGTCTGTTAGGTGCTAGGCACTGAGTACTGAGTAAGGGCTGAGAAGGTCAAAGGTTGACCATCTTGACACTTAAAAGTCAATTTAAAAGTGTGTGTTGAGTTTGAGAAGATGTCAAACATAATGGCAAGAAAACATACAGTAAGTTGTTTGCATTCCATGAACTTACAATCCCGTATGAAGCAGATAAGATATATATAAGATACATATCCTTTAAAATAGGATATAATTAGCACCATCATGAGGAAATCAAACATTGGGAAAATCCCAAAGGAAAATAGATTGATTTTGGCTGATACAATCAGGGAAGGCTTCCTGGAGTGGTAACATTTGCCTTGAAAGATATCCTGCTTTTTGTTGGGCCAAGGTAGATGAGAACTCACATGCCTTGCAGGAGGAGGAGTAGAGAGAAGCCAGCACAGGTCAGAGATGGAAGTGGGGAAATGAAGAAACCAATGAGACAGCAGGTGTGGTGGAGAATTCACCCTTGGAATCCAATGGCCAGAGCTGGGCATTCGTGATACCAGGGAATCTCATACCTTCACCACGCCTCAATGTTCTCACCTGTCTAGTGGGTGAAACAGTACTTGTAACTTAGCTTTAAGTTAGGTCTAAAGCCAAACCTGGTACACAGTTAGTGTCATATAAATGTTTCATTAATTTTAAAGTCTAAATATTTAGACGTCTCACCTCTTCCTACTCACTCACAGAAACAGAAAAACACACTCACGTGCATATCAGTCAAAATTATTACTACAAAACTATATGACAGTTTACACAGGTGTGGCAATACATAGTTTAGAAAATTAAAAGTAAATATCCTTTAGTAAATGACAACATAGAAATGCACACCTTTAGTAATATACTTAGTTATACAATTAGCAAATTTATACAAATTGTGTAAGATTATACACTTGGAAAATATTTATGTGAGAAATGAATCCTAGCATTTAGCAGAAATACAGAACAAATGTAAGCCAATAATGAATATAGGATTGGAAATTCAAATTTGGATTAGAACATGGAGTTTCCAAGGTATTTTCCTGTAGAAATGTCCTTAAAACATAGGCTGAAATATGACCACCTGTGAGGGGATTTTCCTGACTCCGTCAGAGCTAACTCTCATTACATTTTAAACTCTTAGACTACATGTGTTATTTTTGGGGCACATTTTGCAGTCTTTAATTAGAACTCTTTCTGCATTTTTTATTGTCCTTGCTCTTAGTAAACTGTTTAAATGGAGCAGTTTATTGCAGAAAACAAAAATATTGGCAGTATCTAACATAGTGCCTTACACATGATAAACATTTAAATATAATTTTCAATTTAATTAATGAGAAGATGCAATTTAAAAAGGTTAATCATTTAAATTAAATGTATTGATTTAATATTTTTCCATGTAGTGGTTTTCACATGATGATTTCAAAACAATAGTCTAGTAAAATGTGTTTTCTATCTGGCTTCCATTCCTGCCTAGAGAGTTAGGTTTTATAACAAAACAGGAAATTAATAATATTCTGAATATTTGTAGAAGGGTTTATGCTTATTTGATTCACAATGGAGAATACTATTGAGTCACTTTAAAATGCTTTTCTTCAGCTTATGAGAAAATGTGAGGAACTTTGAACATAGATTTAAAGATGTGGGAAACCGCTCTAAGTTAAATTGTGGACACTTTGCAAAGCGTACATTTTTATGGGCATTGATTGCTGGACAGTTCTAAAGCTAAGCCCTTGGTACACCAAATATGTGATCCCTGAAAGTCCAAAATTTGCATAGAGACTGGATCCATGTAGTTTTTCTCTGGCCACCCAAGGCCATAATTAGACATAGCATTGTTTCCTATGACTTGATAAATTGACCATGTACTTATTTATTAAACACATATTAATATTTACTTGAGGCCGGGCGTGGTGGCTCACGCCTGTAATCCTAGCACTCTGGGAGGCTAAGGCAGGTGGATCGCTCGAGGTCAGGAGTTCAAGACCAGCCTGAGCAAGAGCAAGACCCCGTCTCTACTAAAAATAGAAAGAAATTATATGGACAACTAAAAATCTATATAGAAAAAATTAGCCAGGCATAGTGGCGCATGCCTGTAGTCCCAGCTACTCGGGAGGCTGAAGCAGTAGGATCGCTTAAGCCCAGGAGTCTGAGGTTGCTGTGAGCTGGGCTGACCCCACGGCACTCACTCTAGCCCAGGCAACAGAGTGAGACTCTGTCTCAAAAAAAAAAAAAAAAATTTACTTGGGGTCTGGTACGTGCCAGGGAACGTGCAAGGTCAGGGAATGTAATTCTAAAGAAGATACAGTCTTTATTCTCAATGAGCTTTCAGTCGAGTGAGGGCAGATAAAAAATAAAACACATGTGGAAACACTGCCATAGGGCACAAGGAGAGCCCTTTGCAGGAGTAATTTCTGCTGTCATAGAGTTCAGGGAGAGTTTTCAGGAAGGAAGTGAAGTCTATGTTGAGGTGTGAAGAATTAGTAAGACATACCTGGTGAAGAAGGAGAGGTACTGGGTCCAGCCTGCAGGAACAGAAAGCATTCCTGGTGGGAAGAGTCCACAGGCCATTTGGAACCACATGGAAGGGCTGTGGATGGCAAGGCAGCCCGGGGCAGGCAGTGAGAGAGGGGTGGGGAAGGACCCTGGAGAGTCAGGCAATTTCCAAAACTAAAACCCTCCCTCCCGGAAAGAAGATCCCTTCCTTGAGGGGATGTAAAGAAACGTGCCACAGGTTTAGAAGGTAATTCTGAAATAAGCTCTCCAAAATATTATGGCCATCATTATTGGAATAATTCAAGCCTCCCAAGAAAGACAGCTAATAAAGTCAGCCAATATAAAGAGCTTGACAGACTAGTAAGTGAGTCTCCCCCTCTCTCACCTTATATCTTTGACTCTGATACATTTAAAACAAAGTTGCCTTCCAGAAATTAAAAAGAAAAAAAATTAGTGCCAACAAAGAACTATTAGAGATTAGCATATATTATATGCATTTTTATAGAAAAACAATTTATCTTATAATCTTTGTTGACCTGTTGATGATAATAATCAAAGCAATATTAAAGAAATAAAAATTCAAGATCTAATATCTGTCACCATGGAGATAGGTGCAGACTGCATTCATTGAATTAGAAAACTTAGCTGAGAGCTTTGAGAATTTCTACATGCATAAATCTAAATAATCATCCTTTTCTTGAAAAAAACTCTCTAGTCATAACTGAAATATGTGACTAAAAATTGTAGAAAAGTACATGAAATAAAACTAAATTGTTTTAAGTATTAATATTTAAATTATTTTGTGGAAATATCTTTATCTCTTGAATTGGGATATATTTGGATAGATATTAGCATATATTTCTACATAGTTGAGTAAAATTTTGTAAAGTGATTACCAGTCCTCTAGCTACTCTACTTATAGCTGAAAACAATTATATGCTTTTATTTATTCAAAGACATTTATTAAGCATCTGCTATGTATAAAGTTTAAGCTAGACACTAGTGAATAGTGAACCAACACTGCACCCCCATGCCCTGCCCCCAAAATTGTCAAATGTAGTCCTTGCTCTCTTGGTATAGTGGAGGAGAGTTATTGATTAGAAAATTTATTTTTTTTAGCCTTTCTTTGTCTTTATTGGCCATGTATTTTTTTTATAATTTCAGAAAAATATGTGGGTGCAAATGTTTAGGTTACATAGATTGTCTTTGCCCAACCTGAGTCAGAGCTATAAGCATGTCCATCCCCCAGACAGTGCATGAGAAACTTTATGTGGATAAATATATTCTTTCCAGCCAGGTTAAGGGTATGAAGGAAAAGCTGTAAGAGGATGTAGCGAGAAGAGATAATCTAGTATGGGCAGCGGGGCAAGGCAAGACCTCCACGGCAAAGTGCCTTCTGACTCCCATCTGCAGGGTGGGCAGGAGTGAAGTTGTGAGAAAAGAAGAGAATGAGGAAGGACTCCAGGCAACATTCTGTGGCAAGAGGAAGACTTGTCCTTTTGTAGAAGAACTAAAAGGTCACCCGAGCTTTGAAAGTGAGGTGGGGAGTGGAGCAAGATGAGCCTCAAGAGAGAGGAAGGAAGTGGCACAGTACACAACGCTCAAGGGTCATGCACACCTTCAGCCATCATTTCACGAGCGATAGGACGGCCCCACAAACCAGCCACAGTGGTCAAATCATGCTGCACTGTGGAGAACTGGTGAGAGAAGAGGTGGTGCTGACAAGTCTCTTCATGAACAATTGCAGTTGTCTACCCAAGAGATAACAGCAGCTGGGACTGAGGATGTGGCACTGGAGGCAGACAGAGGTTAAGAGATTTAGGAGGTAAATTTGGTGATGTGCTGTGGGATTGTGAGATTCAAGTGGAAAAGATCATAACAGCCGAAATGGGGAGAATAAACTACTGAGGGCGAGTTTGCAAGTGGCTAGCAGGCTACTGAGATGGTCTTGCCTTCAGACATTGATGGCTTTGGACCCAGGTTGTAGCTGCTGGAGGTGGTCCCCGAGAGCTGTTGCCAAGTGCTTGTGGAGTACAGGAGAAAGACAAAAGTCAAGAAATAGTTCTTTTGGCCATCTAAATCCATTAACATATTTTAAATCTTCAGAACATCCTTTGTATTTAGACAATTTCATTGTGTCTTGCAGGAAGGGAAACTGGAGTTCCAATGCATTGGGCAACATGTCTAATGCATCATAGTGAGTTTCTGATGGAGGCAGCTTTCAGTCTGAAAGTCAGTTTGGCAGAAGAGGTGTTCTCTTCCACACTCCAGTGCCTCCCCGAGGCTACCTGCATCCTTCTCATTCTATGGATAATGTTCAGAGAATTTTAATGACCTGCTGAAAGTCGCAAAAACAGATAATACATAGTGGAAATGGATTTGCAACCCAAGACTTATATTTATGAAATCCACCTTGCTTCTTATACCGCAACTGTAACACTTATGCACCCTGTTATTGCCACTTATTAGAATGACATCAGAGCATAAAATAAAATGATGTTGACACCAGTTACTTATGGAGTCAATGAGAATGATCTTCACCCTTTACTTGTAAAAAAGGTTAAACTAAACTGTAGTCCCAGGAGAATCATAGTAGCCTTGGAGGAACCGAATTTAAAAGGTGTATTTCTTGGGCATATTGATTTATGGTAGATCATCCATAAATATTTGTTGAAAGAAAGAATAAACTATGTACCTTAGCTGTTAATGCATTTTGGCCAGATTCTATCCTGTAATAAATTACAAGTATACTTTTAAAAAACTTTGTTCCCCAGGGACCATTTTCCCTTGTGATTACTAAGGAAGCATAATATTAAAGTTTCATTTTAATATTATCAAGGTCATTAAGAATAGTTCCTGACATAGTAGATATTGAAATGATATGAAAACTGTGCATGGTATTTTTATCACAAAGAAGAAGCATTCAAATTAAACTTTGGATCAGGAAGCACTTGAATATTAAAAGCTTTTTGTTGCTTTTGTTTTGTGTCAATGTTGGAGACTACATAGACTCCAAGTCTTGCTTTCACTGTGACTTGTCAGCCCACCTTCTGAGGTAAGGGGTGATGCTGTGGTTGGTTTTGAAAGTAAGACAGTTTTTTCCACAAATATGGAAGAGTGAATGAGTATAGCTAATTCAGAGATCCAGAATGTTTTAAGTCTGTTGTCCCCAACCCCCAGGCCATATAGGTACGGGTCCATGGCCTGTTAGAAACCAGACCACACAGCAGGAGGTGAGTGGTGGGCAAGTGAGTGAAGCTTCATGTGTATTTATGGCCGCTCCATTGCTCTCATCACCGCCTGAGCTCCGCCTCCTGTCAGATCAGCTGCAGCATTAGATTCTCATAGGAGCAGGAATCCTACTGTAAACTGCGCATGCGAAGGATCTAGGTTGCACTCTTTATGAGAATCTAATGACTGATCTGGAGCTGAGGCAGTGATGCTAGTGCTGGGGAGCGGCTGCAAATACAGATTATCATTAGCAGGGACGTTTGCACAATAAATCCAACGTGCTTGAATCATCCCCAAACCATCCTCCCCCACCCCAGTCTTTGGAAAAATTGTTTTCTATTAAACTGGTCTCTGGTGCCAAAAAGGTTGGGGACTGCTGTTTTAAGTGACTCCCACTAATGCCTTCATGAACATGTAAATTAAGACACAGAAAGCTTCTTAGATGTTAACATGTTTTGAATATAAATATTTTATTTTTATGCTCATATTAACCAGACATTCCCATTTTACACAATAAGTGCATATGTAACACACATGCTTCCAGAATGAGCTCTCAGCTAGCACTGTGCAAGACACTGAGACACAAAGTTGAATAATAGTCCTCGCACTCTAGGGATCTCAGTTAGTTGGGAATAAAGGGCAATTTCAGGTCATTGAATAGTTGAACTCATTAAATAATAAAAAGACTAAACCTCTTACTGAGCACATTTATATAGAGTCTGAATTGATGGCAAATGTTAATTAGCCCATGCTGTCTCACTTTTTTTTTCTTTCTGGTATATGATAATTTTATGGCCAGCGATATTTTAATATAAGTGCATTGTAGACCATTTATAGCATTAACATTAGAATCGGTCCGGCTAAAATGTGTTGTGAAAATCAATGTATGTCCAAAAGAGCCTTTATCCGTCATCGGGAGAAAACAGGGCATCATCTCACAATGATCGTAAAAAGCACCTGTTCTGTGGATTTTTAACATTTAATTTAGTGACTAATCCAGACACTTAGTGGAAAAATGCAGGTATATTTTCACAGTTTATCTATGATTTCTAAGTTGGAGGCAAAAGTAGTAGTAGACTTGATCTGCTCATTGTTTTTTCCTCCCCATCCAAGAAAGGAGAAGAGGTGGGGAAAGAAAGGACATCTCTCCCCAAACCTCCACGGCTGCTGCTGCCGTGTCCAGTTTCTGCTATAACAAAGGTGTCCTCTGAGTAAACATTTATCTAGTTCATGTTTATTTTGCTTTCTTTTTAATAAACATCATGGGGCTTTATTAGCTCTGAGAAATAACACAATTATTAAAACTGTAGCTAATAAAACCATTCATTTATTCACTCACTTATCCATCCAACTTCTGTTATTCAGTGTTCCGTGAAATAAACCAGATTCATGCTGCTGTACAAACAGTGTTATGCACATTCATGGATTACCCTGAGTATGGTCCTGCTGCCATGATTTATTTCTAAAACCATATATTTTTAAGTAAGCTATTTTTATAAGCACTTTGTCTAATACTTTTACTGTAAGGCACCAGTTAGGACCTTGAATGATACATTCAGGATTTGATTTGAGAAAATTGTGCCTTTTCTGTGGCTTGCTCAGGGCTTCATTTGGTAGTTAGCTTAAAGCTGTAGTTTATTCCCAAACTCATTTTTTCTTGGGAAAATCTTCAGGCAAGTCAATATTTTTTGATAGAAACGATTGAGCTGCAGAAAATAAGACTCATGCAAGGTGTGGGCTATTCTCACCCACAAGCACCACCTACTGGCTCAGAGACTAAACTGGGCAGGTCGTTGTCTAAACAAAAGAAAATCCAAAGGGAAGAAGCAACAGCTGCTCCAGATGGGGAAGGAGTCAGTGAAAGGACTCTGGAAGTATGAACAATCAAAGTGAAAAGATGCCCCCAAAAGGAACACAAGCTCTCTAGCGATTGATACCAACCAAAATCAGAACACTGAAATGACTGATGAAGAATTTTGAACACGGACTGTAAGGAAGCTTAATAAAATGCAAGATAAAATGAAAACCCAACGTAAAGAAACCACAAAAAGAATGCAGGAAATGAATGAAAAATTCATTAAAGAAATTGAAATATTTAAAGAAAAATCAAACAGAACTTCTAGAAATTAAAAGTTCATTCAAGGATTTACAAAACACATTGAAAAGCCTTAAGAATAGGTTAGATCAAGCAGAAGAGAGAATCTCAGAGCTTGAGATAGAGCAGAGAAATAGAAAAGAACAAGGCCCACAAGAAATATGGGATTATGTGAAAAGGCCTAACATTAAGACTCACAGGCATCCCCGAGGCTGAAGAAGAAATACACAAGAGTTGGATCATCTATTTGAGGGAATAATTGAGGAAAATTTCCCTAGACATGTCTTTTCAACGTCAAACTCATACAGTCAAATGAAGGTTCTAGAGCATTTTTTCCTGTGTGTGTACAGACTATGCTAAATGTCTGAAAATTAATAAAAGAAAATTTCTTTGAAAAAAAAATGACTCAGAACTTTGACATGGTATTTTGCAAAGCAACTTATAACTTTATTTTTAAAAATAAATTTTGTTATATAAACAAAAGTATATATTCCACCCAAAATATTTGGAAGTCTTTTTATATATGTTCCAAAATTATAATACTAAAACTAAAATTTCTGAGAAAATACTCCACTTTCATGGACCCTTGTCATACATTTAATTATAACAGGTGTATTTTTTGCTTTTTTCTTTAAATCTACTTTGTCATTATCTTATTAGATGGTGCCAACTCCAAATACATTAATGGTAATCTCCATGTTTGTATTGTTGAAAATACACTTACTGCCTAGAATGTTCTATTGTAGATTGACTCATGACATCATTCAGTGCCCATAGCAAAGACTTACTTACATTCAAGTAATGTCAGGTGTATTCTTGGAAAGTATCAGTAGAGCTGATGTGGCTTCCTGAGCAGTGTTTCCAGAAGATCTCCGCGTGTATGTTGCCAGACCCAAGTCAGGTGTTTGCTTATGGAATTATAAACAAATTTTATTTTAAAACATTCCAAAAGGTGACTCTAGTTTTGAGGATCTGTTATCAAGAGCTGCCTCAAAAGGTAGAATTTCATAAACCCAGCTGTTAATTTGGGCAACCTTTGATTTGTTTCCTTTTTATGAAATCTGTGAAATATATCCTCATATTCAGAAACTCAGGAAGCTAACCTGAGCCAAGGTCTTGCTTTCCATTTTCTCTCATGTATTATAAAATGACGGGATCAAACTATTTCAGGGAGAGCAAATAGTTTTCAGTTTCTGCGTCTTCTGCAATCAATCGGTGGTGGTTGTGTGCAGTGCTGTGTTGAGAAAGATGATGAAACTGCCTCCAGGTTCAGAAGGGAAAATGGTTGAGATTGATTTTAAATATCTGGCACCATGAGCAGGATAATGGAGAAGGTGAGGAGAGTCCTATATACTTGCCAACTTGGACAAGATTATCAGAGTTCCTTTTAAATCCAAACGTCTATGATTCAATCATTTGGATAAAAAATCACCTGCTTTCTTGGTCTCTGGCTTTTAAAAATGTTTGGAAAAATTAAATAAAATATAGTTAGTTAATATATTTCTCACTGTTAAGATAGAGGATAAGCTGATATATCAAAGTGTCCTAAAAAATACACAGGCTTTAGGTAATTTTCCATTTAATCTATCCCAGCAGTGAGTCATTCAAGGATGGTTGAGATATTCAGCTTCAAAGGACCACCTAGGACCCTTTTTTTGTGGTTCCTCCACCAAAGGGTGTTGGGTTCCACCACATGATCAAAGTTGGTGAAACCACATCCATGGAAGTGGGAAGAAAAAGTGAAGACTAAGCAACGCCTTTTCAACGGGTGCCATGAAAGCGTTATTCATCACTTCTCAGGACATTTTGTTGCTGAGACCCTGGTCCTATGGCCACACCTAGCATCTAAGGAGAGCTATGAGAAAATCAGTTTCTAGCTGAGTGACCACATACCTACCAAAACTGTGGGAGTGTTCCAGTACTGAAGAATGATACAGAGGAATGCTGCAGCCATTGTTTTGCCCCACTTTTGTCCTAGATTAACTAAGGACAAATGATTTAATAGCTACCATTGCAAACGTGTGTTATAAATGGCCCATTCACATGGGTTCGGGTCTTTCTGTAGACCCAAAGGGTACCATCACCAGGTAATGCAAAAGACTGTAGACGTGGCTATTTATCTTCCTTGAGTAGGGAGGGACTACCAAACCCTCCATAGATTAAACAGTTGTTGGAAGAGTGGAAGTCACTGGAAGCCTATTTAACAGGAGCAGTTAAAGCAGCAAAAAAAAAAAAAAAAAAGTGGGTTGGAAGAAGCCACAATTTGAAAAATATTGTTATGTTTTATTTATTATATATTAAGTAATACACACCATTAGAAGACAGAGTTTCTTTTTCTTATTTCTAGATTGATGTCTCTTTCCTCTTTTCCTTCCCCTCTCCCTCAAACTGCCCTGGATGTTTGATCTTCCATTCTTATTTTTTGGCATTCTGGAAGATGACACAATCGATGACATTACATTGCTACCAACAGAACGTTTTCCAGAAATTCAGTCAGCCAGGTTAAATTTTCTTGAGTAAGTTAGATAGTTGGGATAGGATGCTCTTTGTTTTTAATAACTACTTATTTTTATTAAAACTCAGAGTTATGAAAGTTTAACAAAGTTTTATGAAGCTTAAAACATTTAACAAGGGTAAAATGACAGAAGAATTTACCTCTAAATTACTCATAATCTTATAAACTTGAAAATACCATGTAAAAGTGAGTCTTAAAACTTTATGCAAAATTAACTTACAAGGATCAAGTATAGGGGTAAAACAAATTTTCCAGGAAGCAGGATTCTTGGTGCTTATTAAGGGGCAGAGAAATGCTCTGTGTCATCTCCACGTCCCACATCCCCCTGGACCAATGAGATGTGCTTCAGGGTATCGGGTTGTTGCTTGATTTCATGTGAACTGAGGCACCTGAGGATGCAGCTGCTTTCAGAATGATGCTTCTGCAATTACCCTGACAATCGGGGATCAGTTAAAAAAGAGAAATGCTTCGTAGACAGGTAGATGGAAAATCAAACACCTAATTGCAGTGATTTTTTAAATCATTCCATGGGAAAAAAAGCCATTTGCATGTATTACTAATCAAATCATATTTAATTATATATTTAAAAAGAAAACCTTGTGCTTTGAATTCAGTGTGAAAGGAAAGGCATTCATTTTTTTCTTTTTGCATGGCATTTCCATTCCGAGGGCTTATCTCTTGCTTTATATGAGTGCAATTACATTGATTTTATATTTATATGAAAGTTGGGAATGTTATAGCATAACAAAGTAATAGATGATGCATCTAAATGAACAACATAAATATTCAGTGAACAATGAAAAATGAAAGAGTATTTACTTCTTAGGGGGATATTATTAAAATAAAAATGAGACCTACATGAGTAAATAGAAAACTTTATCTTTTTCAATGGCTTTCATAAAAATAATTATTCATTTCTGTACTCAGCATACATTTTTATTAAATGCCAGCTTTGGATGGGGCTCTGTTAGGCCCAACATAAGCTCTTGTAGGAGTTTCCGCTCCTAGACCTCCAGTACTATCCAAATCAGCATCATTATTGAAGCAAATAAACTAAGAATAAGTTCCAATTCTTTCTTTATGCTGTGCCTTTTATTTAATGCATTGCAAGGCTTGGCTATCATCCACCGTGTTTCATATAGGGAGTAGTGGATTGCCTGGGAGTGCCTGGCCTACATTTGCTCAATAAATGTAATTACACTTCCTTTGTTTTCCAGACCTAAAACAAAATTGTTTTCTAGGCCTTTATTTTGCCATGACTGAATTATTGTCTCACATTTCTTCTGGGATGTGCAGTCGAATCCCCATGCAGCAGCAACAACAGCAGCAGCAACAAAACCCGACCATTCCTGTTTCTCTCGGCCACATTAGCTCTCTGCTTTCTTGCAAATTAGATGTATAGGGTTTTCATTCAAAATCACTTTTATCTGAACCATCTGCTTAGAGCTTCTACCCTAACTAAGATACTTTGTTGTGCCATTTCTCACACAGAACATTCATTCATTTTACAAACACTCATTGACTATAGTTTGCTCAAGAATTTTTGTTAATTGTGGAGAAACCGTGATGCATTAATGTCACAAGTGTTATTGGAGAGATGATGGTTTATTCCAGAACCTAAAAACAGTTCAGTACAAGTAGAGTAGAGAGTGTTTCAAGGTCTCCTGAGAAAGGAGGCCAGAGATGTGAGCTTATACAGGTAATGAGAACTTTTTTTCTTTTTCGATTTTATGCCACGAAATTGTATTTTATTCTAAAAGCCATTCACAAATTTAAAGCAGGAACATAATATTTTCAGGTGTGTGTTTTAGGAAGTCCACTGCTGTTGCAGTATGGAACATGGATTAGAAAAAGGCAGCCCAGCCATGAGGTTTTTATTGTTGATCACGTGAAAAACAACAACACGCCAGACTCGGGCAGCAGCTGTGGAAAGGTAGCTATAGAGACAGGACCTGGGCTGGCTGGGAAACTGCTCCTCTAGCTCAACACCTGGAGGACTGAGTAGAGATGCTAGGAAAAGCAGCGTGGATGGAAAAATTAGAAATTGGTGAAGGGGAATTCTCATGTTGAGTTTTAGACTATGAAATGGACAAATGATTAAGTCCCAAAGGAAGTTGGACATATGAGTTTGGAACTCAAGTAAGATGTCTGGGCATGAAATATAGATGCAGCTGAAGGGAAAACACGGATGATTAATGCATGTGTGTGGGTGTGGTCATTAATCCTGACATGACATTGGAGGGATGGTGTGTCAGGGTTCTCCAGAGAAAGACACCCATAGGATGGAGATATATGTGTGTGTGTGTGTGTATATACACACACACACATGTATATGTATATATACAAAATCAACATTTATTATGGGAATTAGCTGTGTGCCTGAAGGCTGAGAAGTACCTGATCTGCAGACTGGAGGCCCAGGAAAGCCAGTGGTGTTGCCCATTCAGGGCCAGTGGCCCAAGAACCAGGCGAGCTGATGGTCCAAGTCCTCTCCTGAGTCTGCAGGCCTGGGGACTAGGAGCACTGATGGCTGCAGGTGGGAGAAGGTGGAGGTCCCACCTGCAGAAGATAGGGCACCGTTGCCTTTCCTCTATCTTTTCTCCTATGTGGCACTGCCACTGGCTGGATGGTGCCCACCAGCGTGGGTGAGGGTGGATCATTTTTACTCAGTCTACTGATTCAAATGAAAATCTCTTCCCAAAACACTCTCACAGCCATACCCAGAAGCAATGTTTTAACAGCCATCTGGGCACCCCTAGCCCAGCCAAGCTGACACAGAGACTGGATGCGTGGTCAGGGCAGAAAAGATGGAAATGGACACTGAAAGGACTGTCTGGGGGCAGGGAGTTAACCCGGGGACTGCGGTCTTGTGTCAGCAGGTTGTGTCCTTTGGGGTGTCAAGGGCCTAAGTGACTTCACTTCTAGGAGCCTCTAATGAGCTTCAGAAAGTTTCACTGGAAAACTTTCCACTGAACACTGGGTGCAGGTGACAGACGAGGATGAGTCACAGGTGGGGAAGTGGAGGCAGCATGCAGCAACATCTCTGCAGACACAACCATGGACGGCCAGGGCCGTGAGGTGGCCTTCGGGAGGGGCAGTGAGCTACATGGGAGGAATTTCTTTTTTAAGAAGGAATGGGTGTGAATGTTATTAGATGATGGAGAAAAGGGAGGGAGAAGTTAGAGATACAGGTAGAGGGGACACCTGATGAAATGACCGTACTAGGAGCTATATTCTATGTGGCTGGGCGACCATCCTTGCTCAACGCAGACTGTAGCTGCCCCGACGCAGACTTGAGCCTGGTGCTGGGTCCAGGATCAGATTCGTCTTTCAGTGAATGACTCCAGAACTGAGGAATTCGCTCTCTGATGGCATCAGCTTCAACAGAGAAAATAGGGAAGATGTCTCACTGTGCATCTAGGAACTCCTAAAATGTCCTTCTTCTCCTAGTCATGGCCCAAACAGCCACTTGCTCTCTCCGCGGGAGTGTCTCTGTCGCCAGAATCTCTCTGACCCAAAGAGCCTTTCCTCTCTGTGTCGGATTTTTACGTATGTGAGTTGTCTTTCATTTTTATAAGATGTACCCACTCATTTATTTTTAAAAATATCTTGAAAAGGTGGTAGTAAGTCCCCCCTTCCTATTTTTATAGCTCTCCTAATATTTAGTATTGTGATTCATTGATGAAGATATTCAACTTTCATTGACTGAAAATTCCATATTCCAGTGAGAATGAAATTAGCAAAGAATAAATATGTATTAAGGGCTTTACTAGTGTTAGAAACTGTTGAGTTACTTTGTAACAAATGCTGCATGTTGCATAGACAATAGCGCTGCAAGGAACGATAAGTTACTGTACCTTTCATTTTATAGCTCAGAACATGGAGACTTCATTGTCCAGGTTCCCGGAGCTACTATTTGCAAATATGATTTAAGAAAAGGTATATTTGACTTTATAGCCTATGCTCTTTCCACTGTACTATGTTCTGTCTTCACAACACCATCTCTATATTCATAATCCACACACAGGCACACGTGTATATACTTTAAGTGGGTGTATGTCTTCAGGTACGTATGTGCTTAATGAGTAAATATAGAGTAAAACGCATTACACATAGGCCTGTACATAACTAAGGGCATATTATAATCATAACCTTCCCATTTTTCTGTACTGAAATATAAGTGGAAAGTTAAACACCAGTGTGATACTGTAGATTCCTTGCTGCTTAGTCGATCTCCTTACCTTATTTTTGGAAGCAGTGAAATGTTAATATGTTACCAGTAGATTGGTTCAAGTTTTCAGTCTATAAGTGAACAGCAGTTCACTGGGCTCCCTTAGGAAACAGATTTACTCTAATATCGTGACATCAACCTATGCTCCAGAATGAGTTTTAAAGGTCACATTGTAATACATCTGGCTTAAAGCTGGACATAGAATAAATGAATGCATCTTACCCAGTGCAGTTAAGGTGTACTCTTTCATTTATAGTTGGAAGTTTGTGTATATTATTAAGATTAACGTATGTATTTTCCTTCTCATGTCCTCCAAAACTTTATGTCATTTTTTAAAACTCATTAGTTGATCTAAATGTAATATATAGTAACAAAAATAGAAGACAATTTTTATGTCAAATTGCAAGGAAAAAGTTAACTAAATATAGTATTAGGATATTTTGTAGCTATTTAATTATGATTATTAAAGGTAAGTAAGGGTCCTATATGAAAACTACTTTTTGCTCAATTTTTCTGTAATCCTAAGTCTTCTCTAAAATATAGTTCATTAATTTTTAAAGTGTTGGTTACACACTGAAAATATACCACAATTTCAACTTTACGGAGGCAGGTGCCCTGGAGAAACACTAGAGAAATATACAAACATGCTAACATATTTAGATTAGGGTAGTAGAAATATATGTGACTGTCTTTTCTTAATTTGCAAATAGTTAATAATATAATGTTATATTTCTTAAATAATTTAAAATATCTATAGCTACCAAATGCTTATCTTTTACTTTGATTTATTTTTCTCATAACCCTCCATTGAATTTTATACTCACTATTTTCTACTAGACTCAAGCTATCTTCTACCATGTCAGATACTGTTGTTATAGATATTCTTCTTATCCCCATTGTCTGGTCCTGGAGCAAAGTGAAGAAGTTTCATTTAAAAATAGCATCAATAATATCCATAATACATTGGAGAAAAGTGACTCTACCCTTTTGTCTTCCAATTTAGAATGCCATCCTCAAAGATGTCTTCAACAATTGTGCTTCTTAGAGAGTTTTAAAGAACTGACTTGACAAAGCTATTCACCTCCTATTGTTTTTATCTTATTAACAGCATTGGGATATTATCTATCCCCTTTTTCCCCTAATTGCAATTGTGTTCTATAAAATGTCAGTGTCCAGTGAGATTTGTTTTTTTTTTTTTTTTTGATGGTTATTCTTCTGGAAAGAAAGCCAATTAAAGAATTAAAAGTATTTCTTTTTTCAAGTAAGTGTGAGAAACACAATTCTCTTTTGGAAAATGACAATTTATAGCAACACATTAATGCCTTGACTTGACATTGTTTATCCTAATATTCCCAGATATCCAGAATGTATTTGAATTTGAATCTCTTTTCCATGAAACACCATAGAACATGTTGTGTTATGTTTTTATTCAGAAACAGTCTGAGGGAACCTTAAAACTAAATGTTCTAAGGGTTTGTATTCAGGGTAGCATTTCTTTACTCATACTAGCAAGTTCATTATCCAGAAAAGAGCACTTATTTCGCGTGTTGAGAGGTTGGAGAGCACCCCGTTTCACACACAGGCTTCACTTTGGGGGACCACATTTGTGTAATGTGGCAGCAGAGCGAGCTTTCCAGAAGCTGCTCCTCCACATCCGGGCAGCCTGGCTTTGTGTGGATGCCCCGGGCTGCCAGCATCAGTCCTATAAACGGACGGCGTCAACTGCGGGCGCAGTGTCTCCTCTCTGCGCTGGCATTTTATATTGCTGACTATACAGTTTTGTCAGGATTTATTGAGAATTCTGCCAATTTTTGTCACACCAGGTGATATATGAGAGTAATTTTTGATGACATGTGGCACCTGGGTCCCAGTGGAAACCACTTAGAAATGCAGAGAAAAAGGCAAACCGTACAAACTAAATTGAAAAAAAAATAAAATCACTTTAACATACATAAAAATTTCAAAAGCAAGATCAAACACAATTGTTGTAGCAACTACATACAGGAGTTGTGATCAGCACCCATCACTGAAAATGAAGAAACCGAGAATGAGGGAGATTAACTGCTTTGCTCTAAGCCACAAGCTGGTGAGTGGCAGAGTTGAGACTTGAGTTCAGGTCCCTCGACACAGCTGAAAACACTTTTTACATCTCATGAAATTAAGCCCGAGCAACAATATTGGCTCAATTTGATGGTTGAAAAGCAGGTCACATAATACTCAACTCTCCAAACAGTAACATTTGGGGGAAATACAAAAATATTCTTAGTGTTTACAACAGTCAATTTTGTGAAATATTTTGTCAAGTAAAATGAGGCATTTAAAGAGTTTGAGGTTTTCATGTTTCCAATTCCCCAAGTCCCTTTGCCTGTCCCATCAATGCTATATTCTGTGGGAAACATAACTGCTCATTTTTAGGATGTAGCCTCATAAGATTAAAGTCAGATTAGCAGAGCAGTTAAATGTTGGACAACTCGTGTCACTGCATTTTGGATATGCCCTTACCTCTTTTGCCTTAGTTTTATCATCCGTAAAATGGAGATATAATACTACCTACCTCGCTGGGCTGGAGGATTCAATGAGGCAAACGCAGAGGACTTAGTACTTGGCCCATGTTAGATGCTCGATGAATGTCAGCAATTCAGTGAACTCAATCATTCAAGGGCTTGGCTAGGCCTTTGCTGGCCTTTGGGCACAGTTGACTGCACCTTTTCCTGGCCCTTGTAGGTTTTATTTTCAATTCTGTTATAGTGCTTGTTATCTTTAATTAAAATTATCTCTTTTCATTTCTGTACCATCCCTTAGGTTTTGAGGTGGTTGTGGTCGGGGATCTTATCTTACTCTACTTCATATCCCCAGAATCTGCCACATTATCTGACACATGGGAGCAGAACTTCCCCTTCAGGTTATCCATAGCTTGATACTGAGGTATCTCACTGGCCACCCCAACTGTTTCCAATTTTTGTATATCCATAGAGCACAAATAGAGCACAAAGATAATACCAATAACATGGTACAGAGAAGCCAGAGAGACGTCCAGATTGCCACTTGGCAGGCCAGGAGGGCGTTAGTGCCACAGGTGCTACCTCAGGGCACTGTGGCATCCGCAGGCAGCGCCTGGACAGCTGGGCTGGGGAGATGGGAAGAGGAAACTAGCTCTAGGTTTTGTCACACCTCGCCTCTCTTTGTGGTCCATATCCTGAGGCAGCAGGTGACCCAGAAAAGATAATTTGAGAAAAATATTTCATAAGTATAACCTGAAACCCATATGGAAAAGAAACTAGATTGAAAGTACCTGAAAATACTATAGACGATTAAAGATAAAATATTTCCCCCCAAAGATCACAATAACTCAGAGAAAAAGGTAGGTTATTTTCCCCATAACAGAGTCTTACTAAGCAACATTTTCAATGATTTTACCATTTATATCTTGGTCCTATAGTGGTTTATCAATCCATGTTTTCCTAAGTCCCCTTTAACGTTATAGGCCAGTGTATTGTTAGAAAAATATTTGACGTTTGTTAAATATCACTTTAACTTATTCAACAAGGCTGATGAAATAGAGATCTCACTGGTAGAAGGGGTAGGGAGAAAGTTATTTGCTTATATTTTTTTCACACAATTTTAAAGATGAGTTTTTTGGAGGCTGACTAAAAATGTAATGCCATCATAAATAAACGGTTGTTCTATAGGCACATTCCAGAAACATTACCACTGATCCATGGGCTTAGTGAAAGAAATCTGAAAGACCATTTAGACTAAAAATGTCTTAAAGATATATTTTACACCCCACAAATTCATACTACCTTCTGGAAATATTGTGTATGAAAGCTGAGTGTAGTATTTCATGTCTGGTGACTTACAGCTATGGCAAGCCTCGAGTGCAAAAATGTTGCATGCTAATTCACAGAAAAATCCACTTTTAGCTTCTTTCAAAGAATACAGTACTCTAAAGGTCATCATATAACATTTCTAAAAAGTAAAAAAAAATGCCAAAGATTTTTCTGGCACCTAACACTGGTGATAAAGGATAACATTGCCTGACAAGGGAGTAGGTTCTTTTATTTATTTTAGCTGAGTTTAGAACTGAAGCCAGAATTAGCATTTTTTGCTGAACAAATAAAGCTTTCTCTATTCAATATGAACTTTTAGATTCAAACATTACCTAAAAGGGAAATGTCAGTAACTGGCATATGCATGTTTGAAAACCACCTCTACATTGTCACTAGCTAAGTGGCCCAGAGCAAGTAACTTCTTTGGGCTTCTATTTCCTTATCTGTAAAACAGAGATGAAAATAATCACTTTGCCAAATGATTTGGAGGATTAATTGCTAGGATAGCTGTCAGGGGTTGGCATGAAGTGTAGGGGTGCTATTTCATTTTCTTTATTTGACATATGAAGAGAAAACCTGAATCCTAGAGAAATTGTAATATGTGTTATCTCATAGTGGTAGGATCAGAAATTAAACTCAGAACAAGAAGGATTAGAAAAGTATAAGGATACAGAACAAGTAAAGGCACCAAACAGTAGGGAAAAGGTAAAAAAAAAAAAACCAAAAACATACATATATATATAGTCCTGTCCAATTAAACGTGACATGTGACACCAGAACCATAGGGTGTCTGTGCCAGATGACCACATCACAGGCTCTAAGTCATTTTATTTAAGATTGAATTATACACAGCAAAAACCTTCTCCAGCCTTTTCCAAAAGATGAAGCAATTGACAGCTATATTTCTATTTGGTAATATGATTCAAATGGAAACCATGACTGCAGAGCATGGTGTTTGGTTATGAGTACAACTGTTAAAAACAAATTGGTCTGTCAGAGCCAGTTAAGGAATTTAAGGCTTTTCCCATAAAGAGAGAATAACTAATGAGGAAACAAACATTCTCAATCCTATGTGATGTTCAAAACAACGCAGACGTTCTGCACCTGCTGGAATCATGTGTAGCTCAGTTGGGGAAACAGCCTCGGAAGCAAGCGATGGCCACTCCCACTGAGTCGCTCCCAGGTCAACCTTCCACCCAGTCTTCCCATGGCTTTACTTGGGGATCAGTGATTTTGTCTGAATACACCCCAACTGAGTCCTCATGGAAGAATGAAAGTAATGCAAATCAATACCTAGTTTAAAATGCTTACAGAATAGTGTAGGTCAATGATCCCAGAAATGTTCAGGAGAATTTGAAACTTATTTTTGTGTCAGAGTCAATTAAAACTAGTCTGTGAAAACCAGCAGTTCCAGATTGCAGAAAATATATTAGACAGTAAATAATATAACTAGAAATAACAATAACAATAATAGCAATAATTGCAAAACAGAAAAAACTATATGCATTGTCCTACAAAATGTGGACAAGTCTTTTGTAACATTTTCTCATTTGAACATTTATTAAGTCACATCTGTGACAGCATTTATAATAGTATAAGCAAGGTCCCAGATGAGATATCCTATTTTTCAAAAATACCTGCTGCATTTTGTAAGTATCCTCTAAATAAAATATCTTAAATTATATTTTCTTCTTAATGCTGATGAGTAATCATCAGAATTTTATTTTTGAAAAGTACAGTAGGACCCAAAGTGTAATAAAATACTTATACATGCACATTTAAAAATAGATCATATTTCTTTATTTTTGTAGAACTTTCCTACTTTGAGTGTCAAGTCTGGTTTAAGTAACCCACTACTGGTGTTTAAAATAAGACCCTATAAAAAATTTTTATGGTATATTAAGAAAAATAAAACTTAGAATTACAACATGCCATTTCTCATTTATCCAATTGTCAAAAATCTACAGTTTGACAATATCCTCCTTTGGTGAGATTCTGGAGAAAATGGCATACTCATACACTGTTGTTCCAAATGCAAAATGCTATATAACCCCTCTGAAAGGAAATTTGACAACATTTAGTAAAATGACATAACCATTATGGTCTGACACAGCAAACTAACTTCTAAAAATCTATCCCTAAATATATACTAATGAGAGTAAAAGTGGCATATATTAAAGACTTTTCATTTTGACACTACTTATGACAGCAGAGTACAAATAAATAAATAACCCAGATGTATTCTCAACATCCACCTGTGGAGCCAGTAAACTGTATTTCATCTGCAATAGAGTACTATGCTGTTATAGAAAGGAGAGTGTGATATCTCCATATACTACAGCGTGACGTTCAAGATTTGTTAAGTGGGAAAAAACAAGGTAGAGAAAATGCATGTAGGGTGCATGTAGGATGAAACTACACACCTACAAAGGTCTAGGGATATCCATATGTGGATATATGTATATCTACATATATGGTTACATTTGAAATCAAAAGAATGAATTAAACAATACACACAAATATTATACACAGGAAATGGGAAGTATTGAGTGCCACAAGCAGAGAGAAAAGCTAGATTTCTCTTAATAGATCATGTTTGTAGATTTTATTTAGAATTATGTGCATATGATTTTACATAATCATAAACTATGAGTAAGTCAAAATGAAATGCAAAAGCACCCATAAAAGTCACAAGCCAAATGAAACAAATCTCCTTCTTTATTGAGCTGGTGGCTTACACACACACAACGGAATCTTGTCAAGTGAGTTTTAAACATAGTAATTAGATTTGCTGACTTAGTGGAGAGCCCCTCCTCACCCAGTGAAAAGACTAAGGAAATTTTCAACTGTTTTCAAAATAGTGTTAGTGTTGGCATTGGTAGTCTGAAACTTTTATTTATGTACTTAAGATAAAACAAATAATTATATCAACACTCTTAAGATCCAAGCCCTCAAGTATTTTTTAATAGATAATTATAGAATTAAAGAAGTAAAAGCTCAACAATTCTAAATTTTAATTGGAAATATAAGTATGAATTCATGATGTATTTCCTTTACAAAGGAAAAAAGGCCTAGAAACATTAACCTATTAACAATGAGTACCACTCCCACCATTTAGACCATTGTCTCTAGACACCTTATTCTAAGTACAGAGATTAGGGATCCTTAAAAAATGGCTGAAGCCAGGTCTTTGGCAAAAAAGTGAACAGAATAATTTGGGACCACATTATCATTTCACAGAACACAGATGCTGTCACGGATGACTGAGGGTTAGTCTACAGGTAGCTTGTGGAGCTCCTATTGCCCCCAAACAAAACAATTTGAATATCAAGAGAATGAGAATGACAATAGATTAAAACACATATAATACATAAAAATCTTTAAATTAATGATGATATTAAAACAAATCACCAAGCACATAAACAGGTATATTCTACTTCTATTGGTCATCCCTGGAAGATGCTAGGGAACTAACTCATTATTCTAAAAACAGCCATAAATAAATGAAAATAATATATGCTCTCTTAGTATGTTATTTTTCAGGATAACCAAATAATTGACTCTTCCCTCCTGATTTTGATTGTTATGACTATTAGAACCTCCTACCTCATCTGAGTTATAAGCTGTGAATGTTGAAGTTTTTGTCAATTATCTTTTATAAATTTCAATTGGTGATTAATTTTCAATAAATACAGATATACAAAACATTATTGGAAGTTTAATTTTGCAACAAATATATAGCAGTTGCACTTCATAAAAATTGTGAAGAAAACTATTACAAGTAAAATGTTATTTAAAATATTAATAGTGCTGCAAACATTTCTTTGCATCTCTTATACGGATTTCACTACATCATATAATTTTCGAAGTTGCCTTATATAGAAAAATATATTTTTAATATTATATCTTCTTTTCTAGTCCTGTAAGAAAGAAAAAAAATAAATGAGTTATAAATATTCTGGCAAGAGAATAAAGGTCAATGTGTGAAAACAAATTAAATTTCAACTGATGAGCCATCCATGCAAAGGCAGACCTTTACAGTAAAAATATGATCGTTCCAAAGTAAGCCAGAGCATAGGGGAAGAAAAAGGAAAGTCATATAAACCAGGATGACCTCCTAACCTGTATCCTTGGAGACAAGCCCTGCACAAGGTACTTTTTCCTAAGATAGCAGGTGTGACCAATTAAATTGTGTTTCCTAGTGAACCCTTGCTGTTTTCCAGTATTTCAGCTCAAAATTCCTAAGAAATGCCATTAAGGGAGCTTAGGAATATATCTATATATACATATATATGTGTATACATACATGTATATGTACACATGTACACATATATATGTATTTCTGTCATCTATTAAGAAAATTTAAATGCAAAGTGGGAGATTGGTCTGTTAATCTACATATTTCATGCATACACAGACTGACAAATCTGCCTTCTGGGAGTGTATAATTTATATATATTTGTATATGTATGGCATATAGAAATATCTATATTGATAGATAACATATATGTGTGTATATATACTTTTAAAACACTATTGAAAACCAGAAAAGATACAACTCACTTTTGTTACAGTTCCCAACTATAACACTATTATGAATTCCATTGTTTTTTTAGTTTTTTATTTGTGAATAATTTGTAAACTTTTAGATGATTTTTAATTTTTGGAATCTGCAGTGTAGTATGACATCATTTTGAGTTCTTCCAGATAATCACCTTTAGTGGCCTCTCCTTCCTTAATATCCTCTTCTTAAATTTGTTAATCATTTAGAGAAACTGTGAAAAAATTCCCAAGAATATTGTCTTCCAAGAGGGGCTCTAGCTATGTTCTTCAAGAATGGGATGATAAAGTCCAAGGAAATATCAGGGAGATTTGGAGGCATGGCATCTGCTAATCAGGGCTCATTTGGGTTGCCAGAAAAGTGGCCCCGTTTTTGTCTCACCATACTGAGCATGTGCACCTGAAAGCTTCATGATCGCATACAGAAGCCTTTCTAAATGGATGAATTCTGAACTCCTTATAATATTTGGCTTTGTGTAATGACAACCTGGCTTCCTAAGCATGGTGTATATTGAGGAAAGAAGCAGTCTCTACCAAAGTCTGGCTTTTGGGGGCACTTACTGAACTCTTTAAATGTTTAAAAGGAGATACCGTATTGATCATGCTACAGCATGAATAAACCCTGAAAACATCATGCTGAGTGAAAGAAGCCAGTCATGAGATGCCCGGTGTTGTGTTGTTCCGTCTGTGTGATATGTCTAGAACTGGCAAATCGATAAACACAGAAAGTAGATTCGTAGCTTCTAGGCCGTGGGGAGAGATGGACGTGGGGAGAGACTGCCAGTGGGTTCAGGATTTCTTTTGGGGGTAATGAAAATTTCTGAAAAGAGATTGTGGCTGTGTCTGTAAAACTCTGTGCGTGTACTAAAATGTACCCAATTGTACACTTTAAAAAAAAGGAATTTTATGGTATGGGACTTATATCTCAATAGAGCTGGTATTACAAAAATGTTGAAAGAAAAGCTAAACCTGACCCATCAGATAACGCCCTGCAGAGCTGGTGTGGGGCAGCTGTGCCCCACGAGGGTGTGGGGAGAGCAATGGGCTCTGAAGCACAGTCTCAGATCTTACAGAGTCTTCGCCTCTGAGGAGCAACGCTAACAGGCAGGATACATGAGTTATGAGCAGGAGGGTAGCTCAGCTTTAGAGTAAAGCTTCTGTGTCTCCCAGGGTAAGAACACATCCTATATGTTTGTGGGACATCTCATAGACATGAAGATTTATTTTTTATATTAAAAGTAATGGGATTTAGAAAATAAATCATAGGCCGCTATGTCAGTAAGAGAAATGTGCTATGTCCAACTAAAAGAAGGATGATAAGGCTACCTCAGTTTTAGTGAAACAGGAAGTAAAAGTAGATCCTGTAGTTATTAATATATAGGATTGTATATCTGAGAACAATTTTACATTTAGTTATATCCTCTTTCCCACCTTCTGGGGTATGCAGGGCACATGATATTATCCTTATTCCATAAATGCAAAAGATAAAGGCCACATAGACGGCATGAGTTACCACCGGACTCACTAAAAGCAGTTGTTAGAGTTGAGATTAAAACCCAGATCGTTTTACTGCAAGACTTTTTCCAGTACACAAGATACAAGTTACAGATTCTGACTCTTGTGGTTTGTGATGAAATGACCTGAATAAATTCCACAGCACATATGGTTTAGTTATTTTTGTTGTTTTAATTAATGGATTGTCATGTGGCCTACGAGGAGATCATCTATCAATGTGGCTAAAAATGGCAAATCAACTGTAGGACCACTGATTATGTGACTGTGTGTAAATTCGGGCAAAGATCCTACAAAGAATTTCCTACTCGCAAAGTCGAGTTATACATCTCCATTCTACTTGTGATGATTCAAGCCAGGTTTGTCGCTTGTATAGTCCACAGAAAATGTAGTGTCACACAGTGAACCTAACAGAGAGAGTGACAGAGAGAGGGGGCGTAGCCAATCTGTCTCTCTTCTCCAGGTCAGAGGATGTGGTTCAAATTCTAGATCTGTGTTTTTTTTGTGTGTTCACTTGGTTCAGCTGCAGTTCCAGTACAATGGGATGAAGGAAGCTTACTTCACTGTTTTGTGAAAAGGAAATAAGGATAAAAAGGCCCTGAGCACATAGCAAATTGCCAACAATAGTCTTCATTTAAATGTGGGTAGTAAAGGCACAAAACAGAGTGTGACACCCGGTGACAACAGTAGCAGCCCCAGAAACCTTTCTATAACCTATGTGTGAGTTTTGATTCATAGGTAAAATCTGCCCCTAAATGTTTTCTAGGGCAGCAGTTCCCAAACTTTTGGTGTCAGGAACACTTTATAACTCAGAAAAACGTATAAGGACCTAGAGTAGGATTGTCAACTATTTCATGGGATATACTAAAATCATATTTACTGTTTATATGTAATTCAAATGTAACTGGGCATCCTATTTTATTTTTGCTTTTTTTTTTTTAATCTTTACTAAATCAGGTAATCCTGTCCAGAAGAGCCTTTACTTATGTAAGTTGTATCTACTTATATTTACCAATGTCAAAAATGAAGACTCGGGCTTTTTTTAAGACTTATTTAAGTCAAAAGTAATAGTAATAAATTATTAAATGTTAACATTAATAGCACATTTTAAAGACATACCATATTTTTAAGGGACGTAACATTTTTTTCCCCAAAGAATGCCATAAAACTATTTGGCAAGAGAAATGGTATTGATTTACATTTGGGCAAAAATAGTAATGCTTGGTTTAATAGGAAACAGCTGGATTCATAAGACTTCTTTTGCATTCAACCTATTGTAATGCTGTGCATTGTGTAGCTGTTGCAAAACTCCATTGTGTACCCACAAGAGAAAGAGAAAGGGGCAAATGACATCTCCAAATTGTTATGATAACAGTTTTGACTTCACAGACTTCTAAGAGGACCTCAGGTATTCTATGGTGTTCCCCAGACCACGCTTTGAGAAGCACTATTTGAAAACATCTGATTTGTTGCTCATGGATAGAGAGCTCTTTATCCTCGGATCAATTTGCAGATGACCTTCACTTTTTAAATATACCTTCTCACATCTATCACAAAGAAAATGATGTTACAAAAGTTATCTTTCATTAATAAATTTCACAAAAACCCAGCAGAAATACATCATACTCACTGAGGCATTTTTTATGACTTGTTGAACTCAAGTTAATTGCCTGTCTGAAGAATGAAAAGCTGTGACATTTGTCATAATATACATTTTCTTAGGACCCTTTCTAGAGGGTAGAAATATTCACTCTGTGTGTGTGTGTGTATCTGTTTATCTCTCATCTGACAATACAGCAACATTCTCATTTTACTTTTTAAAAAAATATTGACATACAAAAAGCCATACATGATTAATATGCAACTTGGAGAGTTTGGAAATAAATATACACTGTGAAACCAGCACCACTATCTATGCCATAAACCCATACATCAGCTCCAAAAGTTCCCTCTTGTTTCTTCTCCTTCCCCTTCCCCTCCTCCTCCTTTATTATTATTATTATTTTGTATCAAAAATACTTAACATAAGCTCTATCCTCTTAGCAAATGTTTAAATATACAATACAATGTTGTTAACTCTAGGCACTCCCTATGTTGTACAGTGGACCTCTAGGACTCACATTGTCATTTTATGTAGTATTTTAATATCTGTGATTGATATGTTCATAGTCCCCATGTGTTTTTCGTATTCCACTTACCTCCTAACATAGTCGAGACTGTTGAAATACCCATCCCTGCCTTCCTGGATTCTTATAAAACAACTTTCACTGTTGCTCACGGATCTCTCTGGAGAGGTAGGGCTTCAGGGGACTTGGTGGGCTACAGATGTTCACTCTAGACTCTTCATTACCACTGAAGATGGAAAATAAAGTTGGAGACAGGATCCACAAACCAAGGAATACAGGTCAAAAACAAGGGCACTGAGAAGTATTTAGAAAGTTTTTAGAAGGATGAAAGTCAGAACCAGGATACAAAATATGAAACAATTTTAGCCACATGCTACCAAATGTAGCAGGGAAGGCTCTAGCTTTCAGGTATGTTCTCCAAAGCATTCTCCCTGCATCGGGCCCTGCGTGAGGACATGGACTCAGAAGATGGAACAACACAGACTGGCCCAGGCCAGTGGCAACATCGTCAGCAGCACACATCGCCGGTGGCCTTATCTTTCCTTGTCACATCGGAGTTTATAGAACTAAAAGCTCATATGATCCAAAAAAAAGGGAAAAAAGACACAGAATGAAATAAATTAATCCTTCCACCTTCTGCATTAGACTTTCCAAAACTCATCATCAAAAAGAATAATAGACATGATCTTGGTATGTCCAAAGTCACTAATATGACACATTTCATTATCTGTGCCTCTAGAGAGAAATATCATGTTGTATAAGTTACCACGTTCTGTGTAGTTTCAGAATTCAAATTTTATCTGTCATTCTGGGATTTAGTGCTGCAATAGGCGACCCTGCCAACTTCTTAAGCACAAGATGCATCTTCATACAAAGGAAAACTTATCTGTACAAACACCTGCTGGCATAGATAACCTGCATTTTGGAAAAGTGATATTCATTCTTTCTGTCTCGACACTGACAACTCACCACCTGTGCAGACAGGATCTGCCAGAAGCCAAAGGCGACTGCGTGGCCTGAAGTAAGTTCGGGAGAAAGGCATGACCCGACAATATTACAACAGATATTAATTTCTCCTCAGATTTTATTGTTTTGGGCAAAAGGATAGAGGAAGACTTAGATAACACTCATAGAGCTCACTTCTGATCATAAATATGCTAAGCAAAAGAATCCTAATACAAACTTTTTAAAATAAAATTACAGTAACTGAAATGGCCAAAACAACCAATTCTGATGTGGGAAGCAACTAGTAAGAATTACGTATGTGCTTAAGTCATCGGGTAAAAGCAAGTTAAACTCCTCTGAAAACTTACTGGCTTGGATCCAGGCACACAAAGAAAGGCAAAGAGAGATGTGCAAGATTCTCTAGCTCAGCGGCTCTATGAAGACTTTGAGAGTGGGAGGAAGTGGGTAGGCAGCATCTGCAGTGGGGCTGGAAGCCATTCTCTAAAACGCGGGATTATCTGAACTGGACTGAGCTTTGTTTGATCCATCGCAGTCATCGTCTGCAATCATGTCTAGCTGTCCTGTGTTTCCTTGGGGAAAAAAGAAATTGTCTATCAAATTTATTCTCCAGGGCTAGAGTATTTTAAAAGAAAATTCAGGTTGTGGAGAATCATAGCCCCTAGTAACACAACCTGTCATTTATCAAATATGAAAGCAGATTTAAGCAATGACAGTTATAATAGCCCTGCCCTTTTTGGTTTTCTATTACATCTAGAATGTTTTTGTTAGATGAGGCTAAGAAATTCTTTTACCCCCAAGAGAGGTGGCAGATTGTCGAAAGAGACTTGATAGATGCCTATCATGGTTTTTGTCGATTGCTTTCCCAATAGACCAAAAAATAGTTCAATTATTTAGCCGGTTTTCACTGTCTTTTTCATGAATGTGTATTATTGTTTGTACAATAATTACCTGATGTGAAAAATCATCAAGCATTTATTGTATGTTTTTTTTTTTTTTTTTTTTAGAGCTAAGCATTTGGCCCTTGGGTGTAAAGTGTAATTAGTAAGATGTAATTCCTGCGGTAAGGAGAAGACCACAATCATCATGACCAGAATCAATTTATTATTCTATTATTTTTCAAAAATATTTCTGATATTAAGCAATGAATTGCATGTTAAGTAGAGCTTGGCAGTTTCAAAGCGTACTTGCCTTTGCTTTTTGAGTCTTTTGTCTACTAATAATAGAACACATGCACATGAAAGAATACTCTGAATTAAAAAGTTGGTGCTCAAGAACTAAAAATGTTAGGTATCTCGCCATCACACTCTCCCTCTTTTTATGTTATTTTTTATAGCACTTCTCATTTTCCAAATAATTCTCTATTTGCAACATGTGTCCCAAAGACAACAAATAGCCTAGAGCAGAGATGTGTTTCTCTCCTGCCCCACTCTTTGTTGAGCCAAAGCAGAGCTCTCCATTGCTTTCCAGGAGTGACAGTCAAAAGGAGCTGCCAGGACAGAAGCTGGTCCTATCAGGGATATTTCATCGGTCTGAAGTGGACAACGAGGCCTGGAGTGGAGGATTCAGGGTGAAACGGTAGCCACATGTATGCCTCCCAGGAGTGTGCCAGTTCTAGACAGTAACTGGCAAGTCTCTGTGTGGAATGTCAGCCGCTGGCTGTGCCCCTCGAAACCATCACTGACAACAAGATGATGGGGTGACACCCGGCCAACCCTTGCGTGGGAGATTCCCATTATTTAGTTCATTTATGCACCAGAAAATTACGACGTCTCATTGTAATTCTGTTTTGCTAACATTTCTTTTAAACAGGCTTTTTTGTTGCTACAAGGAAGAGGTAATACACTTTTGCAGAAGCAGTGTGGCTAAATTGCTCTTATGACAAATCAATGTGTCATTTCCATACTGTATAATCTGTGACAGCTGAAGGTAAAAGTACATCATGACCATGCTTGGGAATGACGGTCAGTGCTATGCCTGTTAGTGTGAGGGGGGTGTCAAGATTGGAGGTTTTTCACTCATTGGTGACTGAAACCCCCATGTAATGGGCTTTGTCACCTACAGACCACAAGACCCCTTCTTGACTTTTTCTTTTTTTCTATCTATAAGTGCATCATGTTTTTCTCCAAGGAACTACTGTCTAGGGGGAGGTGAGAGAGCTGGTCACCTTTCTCTCACAGGATTATTTTGGAGCTGATTAAAAATTTTTTGCATTTTGACCTGGGCCTTCTTTTATAATAGAAAGGTTGATATATTTGACTTGGAGCTTAATTGGGCATTTTTAGCAGAAGACATTGAATTTCTTCATTCAAGATAACAAAAACAGCTGTTAGGTTGTTCTGAGACATTGTTTGCCCTAATTGTTTGATAATGTGTCATAGAAAATGGTGACACAGATGAAGTTATACTTTATTGAATACTTAGAATCAACAGTAGTATTAAAAGAATAGATCCCATCATTTTATTTGCTTTTAATGGCTGGATAATTTTTTAAATATTATTGATGGAGTAATGTGTAAATTATTTAGTTTGGAAGAATTTTAGAATTAAACATCAGATATGATTTACAAAACTAACTATGGGTCTATTTGTTGTACTAAGAGACAAGCATGTCTGTTTCATCAACATAGGCCACCGTAGGTAATGAATATTTTGCTTATGTGGCATTGAAAAAAAAAAAACTACCAAATGAGCTGAAAAATGGTTATGAAATGAAAGATTCACAGACTGCTGTCATCTGTGTTGTCCCACCCCAGACTGTGTTGGACTCACCAATGTGACCTCACAAGGCTGCTCTGTTTCGATCGCAAACATCATTTCAATCGTTTGTTGAAAACCAGTGTATATTTTCTGACATTTGAAAACAGAGAAATGCATCTTCCTCCGATTGCTTTCTTCCAGCTTTTCACAGAGTAGACTAGTACCTTTCTTCTAGCAGGTAGTCAACACATATTTGTTCACTAGATGGACATTTGGTTTTCATTTGAGTGTTGTCTTCATGGCTTTGTTCATGTGTATGTTTCCATGTGTAATATTTCCTTCTTTCATTTCCCATAACTCCCATCACTGCCTTCTGCACACAATGAAATATCAATGCATAGGACTGTATTTCTTTTGCTTCTTGGAGAGTTATTTCTTGGGAATATTTCAGAGTCAACTTGTTCATCGACTCTAAAAAAACCGTGTAAGGAGGATTTGCCACACCAGAAACTATATTAAATGCTGACTTCCAAAATTCAACACGTGTACCCATTCGAGCAGGGGGTGAGAACTGTGAGCTGGGGAAACTTCCAGACCTCTATGTAGCACTGGCAGGGAGACCCGAATTAGAAACAGACATCATTACTGGTTTTCAGAAGGAGCCAACACTTCACCGGCATTTTAAAGACCAGGGAAGGAGTGTGGAGGTAAATGAGAATGTGGCGTAGTGAAGGAACAGCCTAGCTGGAGGTTTAATGTTAATGTGATATTTTTAAAACATTGCCCTGTGTATACTTACATTATTTTAATATGCACTATTTTATCTACTCCTCACGTGAGAAAAGGAGGTATTATCAGTTCATCGTACAAATGGACTTTTAAAAGACCTGGAATGGAACATGGTTTTCTGACTTCCATCAGTTCTTCTGCCACACTGTTCTTCTGTCATTTGAGACATTAGTTTTACACATTCTTTCTGTGTGTGTGTGTGTGTGTGTGTGTGTGAAGGAAAACTAGCAAATATCTGCCCACACTCCTCTTATCATAACAGATAATTTTAATATGTATTTTAAGTCTTTGTGCCTTGTAAACAGCATACATAACACTAGAAAAATCATGAAGAATAAAGAAAGAGAAACTATAACAAAAATTTGTTTTGGTAAAGAAGCAGTTCAGGCTGAATTTTTATTTTATTTTTTGTCTTTTCGGAACTACAATAAAGATACCATAAAAGCCAGGTTATCGTATCGAGTCTGAACATTTATCATGCACTTGTCTTTAAGTCCCCAGTGCTCACGGGGGATTATGAACAGGACAGGCATTCGGTCCCTATTTTGAATTAACAAGTAGATGGGATCACTACCATTATCAGAAGTAAGTACCAAAAGATGTAAAATGAGAATGATATTGTCCCACTTCTGTCCACTGAGTTTCGAGGCTCTGAGGCATCTGTGAACACTTGCTCGTTTTGTAATTGAAATAAGCCCTACCTACTGCTTAGTACTTGTGTCACTTTGGACAAGTCCTGAACTTTTCCATTCCCAGTTTCCTCCTGCGGAAAGCAAGGATAACAATAATGCCCTTCTTTGCAGGGTTGTTAGGATTTGCAGAATGAGCTCCTTGGACGCTTAAGCAGTGCCTTGTGTGCTGTCAGCAATCAATTAGTGTTTGTTTGCTGTTTCTTTCTTCTTCTGTTTCCGCGGCCACGTCTTCTGGTCCTTCTTCTCCTAGTCATCACTGCAGGACTGCTACCGCCTCGCTCTGAAAGGCTGGAGCTAATTCCACAGGGGTGTGGGTGCATGGGGAACAGGGCTGAGTTAGTCAAGTGAGTTGATAGCTGAGGTCACACACCAAGGGAGGAGGGGCAGAGAGGAAGAAAATAACTCAAACTGCTGTCAGGAAGTGTCAGCTTTAATATGCTAAATTCTGCTTCTTATCAAAAGAAATTTCAGAAGTTATTGCTAGAGAAGTATCTGTTCTACAAGCTTCAAGAATTCTTCAGGTAAAAAAAAAAAAAGGATAAATCAGATGTTTTTAATTAACCCATCTGGGATCTCATCACTTTGTCTTGTAACTTCTTCTGACTGTGGGTGAGATTCACCACGACCTTTCTGATACGTGACTAGTGGTTTTTCAAAGTTGACTTGCTTTTTAAAACTTAATAAAAACTAGAATACAAAAGGGCAGGCTGTTTAGGAAATTTGAAAATGATAACATGTGCAAATCTTCCCACAGAATGCTTGTCATGGCATTCAGTTCAACCTGACAATTTTTTCAGTAGCTGAAACAGTGTTCTCTTACATGTTGCAAAAGTAACCACACAGTGGGTCATATAAGAGTTTTGACTTTCCTTCATATTCAAGTATCCAGTTATTACCTTTCTCTAGTCTTTATTTTCCCTTCTTATGAGCTATGCCCATCGGAATGTTTGGCTTATACCAGACAAGGGTAATTAAATGGACAATTTTTCTTTACAATAGGATCCTGAGGGCCACGTTTTTCCCAGATAACATTATCTTGCAATTCTGTTACCTTTGTCTCCTTCTCTTTTTTGGTATCTATCAGACAATGAAATAAAAAGCATTTCTCTATCATATTTACTTATTTAAATCATTTATCACTACCATAAGCATGGAAATATTCATCCATTAAATCTTTGAAGTAGAATTTTCTTAGGTAAATGGAAATATTAATACTTCAGGAACAGCATAAAATGCAGTAAAAATATCATTCTTATAAAAATACAAATAATGCATGCTATTCCCAATTTTTTTTTTTTTTTTTTTTTTTTTTTTTTTACTATTTTGGCACTGCTTAAAGGTTCTTGTTTCAGTCTTCCCAGCTCATTTTCCCATTTCCTATGTCAACTCATTTTTCTGGAAGGAAACCTCATTCTGTCTTTCCAGCTGTGTCATTGGTCCCATCATCACATGACTGTAATTCTAGTTCTTTTTGTTACATTTTAACATTGTTTAATAGAAAACAAAAATGTTTAAATGTATATATGTATTTAGTTCTGGCTGTAGGTCTCTGTTCATTTTGAGAATTGTTTGAATAGATGGCCTTTGAAGAAGGAGGTGGAAGAATAATGACAAAATCATTTTGAAAGAAAGGAGGAACTATTTAATATCTGTCATAGATCTTCTGAGTACAAGGAATTTATATGTCTTTGCTAAAGCAGCACTGACCATCAGTGATACAGTGAGAACCACATGTGTGTTTTTAAATGAGTAGCCACATGTTAAAAGCATGCAAACAAAGAGATATGACTAATTGTGTTATTTTTTGAAACCATGTGTATCTAAAATATCATTTCAATGTGTCACCAATAAGATGCTTTACATTCTTCTTAAAGAAGTCTTTAAAACCTGGTGTGTATCTTATAGAACATTTTGATTTAATTTCAAATTCTCATTGGAAATACTCAATCTATGTGCAGAGTTCATAAAAACTGGACTTGAAAAATTTGATGCACATACTCAGGTTGTTCTAAAGATATCAAAGGTTTTCCAAAGACTGTTTAGAATATCAGTTTTAAATTTGATATATAAATCAATTACAATTTAATATAATAAATACTTTAGTTCTTCCATCATACTGGTCTCATATCCAGTATCTGATAGTCACAGGTTTCTGGAAGACAGAGAATGGAGGAAAAAGAACCTGGCTCTCTCATTGACATTGAAACACAGTGCAGAGCAAGGACAGGAAACATGTGCTCTGTGACCAGACTTGGGAATCTGCATCCCATTCTCTCCACCCTGACCACCTGCCCCACCCCAGCCCCTGCTCTAATTTATTCTCCTGGTTGTAAACTTTGAAGGAAAGGACATAAATCTCTCTCTCTCTCAACTGCTTTGCTGTCCAGGAACTTCTGGACTGAGCCAGGCAATGGTCACGTCTAGAGGCAAAGCATCCACAGGACAGTGGAGTCACAGCCAGGCTAGAAGTCACAGCTGGAAGACAGGATGGAGTTTCCACTCAGAAGAATTAAAATACCCAAGAAAGGGGAGAATGAGTGAGCGGGGTGGGGGAATATAAACATCTGTTGGCATCACAGGAGGTAGAGGAGGAAGAGGAGAAGGAGTGGTGCCTTCCCAGAAACACACTGGAGACCCCAGTTAATTCCAGTAGGAGTTCTTGGATGCGATGAGTGCGCATTATGTTATAAAGTGAATTGTGGATCAGGAATGAAGGAAAGTTCTGCCCTTTGAAAGTATATGAAGAGCAGAGTCCATCAGGAAAATGGTGGTAGTTGGCTGGAGGTCACCAGGGATAATGCCACACACAGGTGGACGTTAGGGTTAATGGAAGTCGAGGTGGAAACACATTGTTTCTTAAGGAAAACAGTGACTAAAAGACACTGCAATCACTCTAGCTAAGCCATTATACCTTTAAGGAAACTCTCTCACGAGTCTTTGAGGAACCTCTGAACACCCACCATGGCAGTACCTCAGGCAGGAGGCAGTATGTTCCATTTTCAGATATCGCCAGTTCTCAGGAAGGCGTTTCTTATGTCCTGTCAAATTCTACTTTCCATAACTTCCACTCATGGTGCTTGTGTTAGAAGCATCATTCCTAAAGAACGATGAGACTAATGTTTTGGAGAAGTCAAGCAAGTGAACCTGTGGCTTCTCTGAGGAAGGGCTATCCAATCGTGCTTTGGAACCCCTTCTGAGGAAGAAATCTTCTGGCAATTGGCTGAGTCTTGTCTAACATTAGATAATCTAGACCCAAAGTCCTGTGCCTGAGCTTTCACCCTCTGCAGAGGAAGCTCTAGAATCTTCACACAGGACAGGGTGGGGAAGCACAGAGGAGAGTGTTAGAGAACTCACATGGAAGCTGCATTTGCTTCCTGTTTGGTGCATTATTTAGATTTTATGTCTCTGTTGTGGCATAGAGGAGAATGATGAAGATTATGCAGAGTTTCTAAGGCTTACTCACCATAGCCATGTTTCGGCCCCTTCTTCTGGGCTCTGACAGTATTACCTAGAAGAAATCCCCAGTAACTGCAGGACTATTGCAACAAAAGTGAGGCATGTAAGGATTCTGGCTTACACACACCAGTCAGGTCTGGGCATACATATCATTGCAAGTGCAGGGAAATAATTTATCTAAATCAAGGACTCCTGAGTTTCAGCCCTGACTTTACCCAGGGCATAATTATTCTGATGATCTGTTAGAAAATGTAGAGCTATGTGACCTCTCAGATATCCCCACCTATCAGGATGGCTTCCTCTGGGTTTAGTGATTTTGTCCTACTTTATCCTCCCAGGCCTTACTAAGATCAAAATCCCCCCTGCACTACAAGTGGAGATCTATCAAAGACTTGAATTTGCTACTATCTAGCCAGTTTATATGAGGAAATGTCATTTTCTAGGCTGTGAAATGAAATTTCAATTTCACTTACTATTACCTATACCAAATGTTCTAAATTAGAGTTGTGTGAACTTAAGGTTTGGGAGTGTTGTTTTGTAGATATTCCCATGTGAAATCCTAAAAGCCTAGGTAAAGTAATAAATAGGGCAGCAATCTTCCTGCCACTATATTGCATTTTTGTGAATACAGAAGCAGAGCCGAGCTCAATGGTTTCAGCTTTGCCACTTTTCATCTTTCAGAGGAATGTAAAAATAAAAACGAGAACATCATGACTAAATGTGATATTTTAAAATTATCTAAAAAGAGTTTTGAATGTTAAAGATGTATAGAATTTCTTCTATTTATACACATTCTCCTCATGATTTATCTGATAACCTTGGGTCTCATGAAAAATGTGCACAAGCTTGTGTGTGTGTGTGCACGCAGGCACACACACACACACACACAGTATATAGTGTAAGGGAACAAATCTGCTCGGAATTCCCTTTTGCATGATCCAAATCTAGTGAGCCTGCTCACTCTGCAAGATCTAGCTCCACTATGTCTTACTCCATAGAGCTATCCTTGGCTCTAAAAAACTATGGGTGATTACTTCTCTGGGGCTCCCCATAGCACATTTGATTAACTGCTTTTGATTTTTATGCATGGATTAATTTTTGAATATGCATTTTCATTTTTTTTAATTTTGAATACTTTTGTTTTTACCACTGAACCATGATTTCATTCACTCGTGCATTTGTCTGCTCCTCCATTCAAGAGATGTTTTCTTGGCCTTATGTGATTTGCCAGGTCAGCATTGAGCATGCACTGAGCAGTGAGATAGACTCATTCCTGGCCCTCAAGGATCTAATAATTTATTGGGGAACCCTGGCTGTCAAGAAATAAATAATTTAATACATTAACATTACAAAATAGAAAACATTATTAAGGGGATCAATAGGTTGCTGTGATAGGGAATGAGGAAAATCGGTGGAGGTGAACTCTCGGTGTTCTAAAAACTAGGACAAAGCTGGCCATACGGAGCGCTTAGGAAAAAAGAAATTGCAATGGGGCAAGAGAGAAAGTTGGGAGTTTCTTCATAATTAAAAAAGGAACAATGTGATTATTAGGCTGATAAATATTTTAACTCCTTTATTATTAGATTTTAGAGACATTTACTTGAAGACTTTTGAAGAGTAACAGCTTCGTCCTTAGGCCATGCTAAATAATCTATAATTTACTTGGATTTTATTTGGATGTATTAGAATATCAGTGGTATGTTTCCATCTCAGGAAAGGCTATCAAATTGATCTCTTATGTGTTTCCCTTATATACTCAAAAATTAGTATGCAATATCATTTTTATAAAATCTTCATATTTTTTTCCAAAATATTAGGGGGGGTGCAGATGTTTTTGATATATTTCTGGAGTCAAAGCTATATACATGCCCTTCACCTGTACAGTGTTCACTGTACCCCTTAGGTGGGTTTTTGCCCCTCCCCTCTCACCCCTCCCCCCCACTTGATTTCCAGTGTTTTTTACTTTTCCTCTGTGGACTTGTGTGCCCATCAGTTAGTTCCAGTTTACTATAGAGCACATGTGGTGTTTGTTTTCCCGTTCTTGAGATACTTCACTTAGGATAATGGTCTCCACTTCCTTCCAAATTGCCCACTAAAAAGTGGGCAAAAGACATGAACAGAAGTTTTTCAAAAGAAGATAGACAAATGGCCAAATAACATGAAAAAATGTTCAACATCACTAATCATGAGGGAAATGCAAGTTAAAATCACAGTGAGATATCACCTTACTCCTGTTAGCAGGCTTTTATTAAAAAGTCCAAAGACAATAGATGCTGGTGTGGATGCAGAGAGAAAGGAACGCTTATACACTGTTGGTGGGACTGCAAATTAGTACAACTCCTGTGGAAAACTGTATGGCAATTTCTCAAAGAACTAAAAGTTCTCATATTTTTGAAGAAGCCCAAATGGGCTTATGAACAGAATCCTTTGTTCTGAAGATTTAAGCTTTGCTGCTTTTGCCACCACTATTCTCCACCGTACAAGGCGTCAGATGCTGCTGCTCCATGTCTGTGGGAGTGAGCAAGGAAAAGTCCGGCTTAGGACAACATGATGCATTGAGTCAACCCCATGAATACCATTAGTGTCATACTCTGTCTTCTTGTCTTGTGGCAAGTTGTATTTCCAGCAAAAACATAATACTGTAATTCAGAATGTTTTCACTAGATATTTGTATGACTTTAGACATTTAAAAAATCCTAATAAAGCTTACAGTGAGCTAGGCAGTATTTTTCTTTCTTAAACAGCTTATGTGCTAATTTAATGATGATTGATGCTGCATGAAACAGGCTTAGAATTTTATCATAGCTACTTGAAATACATTACAACATGCAAGAGTCATACATACACTTAGAATGCAAATAAACACCCTGCTCAATGCAGATTTTATAAACTATGCAATATAGGTGGCTTTTCCATTTGATACCTATTAAATATGTATTTTTCATAACTTTTTGAACTAGATTTTTTTATTATGTACATTTAAGTTTGGCTTTGATAGCAATTGCTTAGAGCATTGAGGAGTTCTATAAAGGTGTTAAGAATAACTATGTGTATATTGATATGTTTTATTCTTAACATATATCCATGCCCATTTATTCAGTTTGAATAACATATTGGCCCTTAGGTATTTAAAGGCTCATGTACGTTAAATGTATTATAAATATTTGATATCGACTCTGTGGAATGAAAATGCTTTAAAGCAGTAAAGGGAGTTAGAATCAATATTTATTAAGCACTTACTTTGTCACGGTTATTGTTCTAGGAGCATTGCCTATGTGTCTAACTGAATTCTCACACTTCTGTGAAATACAGAATATCCTTTGGTATCTTCATTTTTGTAGGTGAGGAAAGTATTGCTCTGGGAGATGAACTGTTTAACCTGTGATTTTACTGACAGGGAGTTAGCAACTGATGCAATTGGTATTCGCAGCCGGGTCTGCCTGACCCTCACAACATGCAGTTTTTATAACTACATTTGTCTAAAATTACTCTGTAACAGACTGTTTCATATTTCATCGATCAAACCTGATTGCAATATGATATCATTGTGTAATACAAAAATGTTTTTATATGAATTATTTTATATGATGGGAATTTATAATCTTTTTTTATTTATTCAGTATAAACAGTCTTCTATAGGAAAATTCCAAGGCATAATTTGAATTTTGCATTCACAATAAGACACAGAAAAACAGAGATCTGAATAATTAGTCTTCCAAATCTTGTACTCTATCTGATATACTTCATTACACTGCTCTTAGGGTTTTCATTTTTCATAGTGAAAAGTAATAGCACACTGAATTAATAATTCTGAGTCATGAGATTCATGTTCTTATAAAAAGGTTACATTTGTATTCACCCTAGAGCTACTATAAAGGAAAGGATTTTTGCTATATCATGCTGAAAATAACTGAAATAAATGTATTTAATAAATACTCCCTGGGTTGATCAACAACAGATTTTCATGAGTTTATCCAAATGCAAACGCATTGCCTTGTTGGTAGTGAGACACTGATTTGCAAACACCCAAGGCAACACGCAGGGGGTTGGAGGAATTGGGGGCTGATCAAGGAAAATGTAGGACCACGAGAGAGGTAGCTTCACTCAGCAGGTTTTATCAGGCAATGCCTGCAGGAGAGGGGAGATGCCTCAGGTGAGCCCTTCCAGAGACTTCCAGCATTGCTGGGGGCCACACCTAGGAGAGAGGAGGGTGACAGACCTTCCCTGGGGAGGGGGCTGGAGAGGGGTTAGAGGTCTCTGTGATGTCTTCAGCAGCGTAGTGGGGTGAGAGAAGTCTCTGGGCCAAAGGGCTTCTGTGAACACAAGCAGTTTGGAGTCATTATTAGTGTGCTCAGGATACCATGACAAAGGGCTCACAATATGGGTGTCTCACACCACAGAGATCTAGTTCCTCATGATTTTGGAGGCTGAATTCCAAGATCAAGCAGGGTGGTTTCCCCCGAGGCTGTGCCTGACTAGCAGATGCTCTTCCCCTGCGTCCTCATGCCACCTCCCTCTGTATGTGTCTGTGTCCCCATCTCCTCTTATTATAAGACACCAATCGTATTGGATAAGGACTCCTGTATAGCCTAATTTAATCTTAATCACTCTTTAAAGTCCTTTTCCCCCAATACAGTCACATTCCGAGGTACTAGGGATTGAGATTTCAACATAGGGATTTTGGGGAGACACAACTCGGCCCATTACAGGGTCGTCTCACTAAGAGTCCTCATCTTATCAATGAGTAGCAGCTGTCAGGTGAAGTTTTGCAGGGTATGCAAAGCAGGCAGGCTCTAAATGGCTAAAAGTCTGCTAGTTTAGGCTATTTTTAAAATAATTGGATGTGTAAAATCTGAGTTTGGTGCCAGCAGGCTTTTGAGCTAACAGCTCTCAGTCTGCAATGAAGAAATAAACAACCTAGGGGCCGGTACACAGAGCCCGTCTTTGGCTCATTTATAGAACATAGCGGTGCAGGGCCTGTCAGACCAACCCTGAGCTCTGTAGGGCTGCCGCGTCTTGCTTACAACAGGCAAGCACCCCCAAGGGAATCAGCTCTCTTTTTATTTTGTTCCTGTTGTTGCTATTGATAAAATTTTAGATGGCTTGTGTAAGGCAAGTGTATCCAGACTTGAGTTTCACTGGGTTTATCCTTACTCAATTTTGAATAACTCTATGAAGATTTTAATAAAACTATTGTATTTCATGAAACCCATATTTCTAGACATTCTTTTAAATCCAGCTCAGATAACACCCATCCTGAAAAGCTTCCCTGATTTTGTCAAGCACAGTGTGGTCTTTCTTTGGGAGCCCCACAGCATTGACTGTCTCTCTCCACGACCTCATGGCGCCTGCCACATTGGCCCCTAACTGTTGTTTATTTGCATGTGCTATTTCCCTGAATCTGTGAGCCACAGCACATAAGGGACTGAGGTCTGTGCCTATAAGTCCCTTTCCCAGCAGAGATCCCAATGCATAATAGGTGCTCATTAAATATTATTGAGCTATTTAATGATTAGAGGTTAGAAGCAGCACCTAAACCAAGGCGTAATAGTAGCCACACCCTTTTGGCCAGTAAATGCTTCTCCTAAGGACCCACTGTAAATCATATAGACAAAGAATTGTTTACAAAATATCATTTGCCTTTTGGGTATAGAGAGTAGGACTTGAAATGGCTTCTTTCTTGAGAATGGAAAACTGCCATGGAAATAAAATGTAAATTATTTCCACTGAGGCTTTAAAAGCCAACAATCTTACTGGGTAAAATTTGTCACGAATGGGTCCAGACTCTGTCATACAGATGGAACTCTGACTCAATGAAATTAGCATCCTTATGAGAAGAGGAGGAGCCACCAGAGAGCACTCTCTCTGTCTCTGCCATGGGAGGACACGGGGGGAAGGTGGCTGTTCACAAGACAGCAAGAGAGCCCTCACCAGGAGGGAAATCTGTGGGCACCTTGGATCTCTGACTGCAGCTTCCAGAACTGTGAAAAAATAAATTTCTGTTGTCTAAGACACCCAGTCTGTGGTATTTTGTTATGGTAGCCTGAGCTGACTAATATTAATACAAATGGGAAGGCTCTTTAGTCCAATCTAGGGCTAAAAAGGTCCCAGGTGATTCTTATGATAACTCACACTTGAGAAATAAACTTTTTACATCACACTTCAACCTCAGAAATACCTGGGAACCACAGATGTCAGATTTTCTCAAACCTGAGTAATTATAAGACTCAGACCTACTAAATAAAATAATTTGCTAGTTTTGAGAACAGGTCATCATAGAGAAAATATAGGTTAAACGAGATTTCCCTCCTGTAGTTAAGATAAATAAGCATTTTTAATCTAAATGTATATATTTTTGCCTGAGTAGCAACTTTATGTATATACGCATATGTGTGGTCTTTAAAGTGCCCCAGAAAACATTACATGTTTCTCTAATTGTACAGTACAGGAGCAAAGTACTCTTCCTTTTCCTTCACTTTTCTTTTCTTCTTGCTTTTTAAATATCTTTTTCATTCTTCATTTAACATAAATGTAATTAAACACTGTATAGCTTAATATGATTCTCTAGATTATTTCAGAAGAAAAGAATCATTCTCTAACTCTAAGGATATGTATGTGTTACAACCAGAAATTTCATCTTTCTCCTGGGTTAGAAAGCTTGGGATCTACTTATTAACCTATTTTAAAGATGATCATTAGTACAAATAAACTTCACAAGCACTATTTGGAGATTTGTGTTTAAATTGGCATCTCTGTAGTAGCTTTGAAGTTTGCTACTTTACTCTTTTTAATAGACTTTACAGGGCAGTTTTAAGTTCACAGTGAAATTGAGTGGCAGGTACAGAGATTTCCTATAACCCCCCTGTCCATACATATGCATGGATTCCCCCATTGTCAACATTCCCCACCAGAGTGGTGCGTTTGTTACAACTGATGAACATACATCGACACGTCATTATCATCGCAGTTTACATTAGGGGTCATTCTTGGTGTTGTAAATTTTATGAATTTGTACAAATGTTCAATGATATGTATCCACCATTATAGTTTCATGCAGAGCATTTTCACTGTCTTAATCATTTCTGCCTAATCATTTCTCCCTCTCTACTACCCCTGAAAATCACTGATATTTTCACTTTCTCCATAGTTTTGCTGTTTCTATAATTTCTTGTAGTTGAAATTATATAAATGTAGCTTTTCTGAATTGGCTTCTTCCACTTAGATATAAGATTGGAAAGAACTGACATTTTGACAATATTGAGTCCTCTTATCCATGAACATTGGATATCCCTCCATTTATTTATTTTTTTAAAATTTCTTTTAGCAGAGTTTTGTATTTTTCCTCATTTAGATCTTGTACAAATTTTGTTAGATTTATACTTAAGTATTTCATTTTGTAGGATGCTAATGTAAATGGGATTGTGTCTTCTTAATTTAAAATTCCACTTTTTCATTCCTGGGAAATACATGGGGAAGCAATTGACTTTTGTGAATTAACTTTGTATCCTGCAACCTTGCTATAATCACTTATTAGTTCCAGGAGGATTTTTTTTTTATTGTCATTATTTTCAATTCTTTCAGATTGTCTACAGAGATAATAATGTCATCTACAAAGACAGTCTTATTTCTTCATTTCCAATCTGTATTATTTTATTTGCTTTGCCTCTCTTATTTTATTAGCTATGATATTGAAAAGCAGTGTTGAGGGGGGACATCCAATGCCTTGTTCATAGTCTCAATGGAAAAGCTTTCAGTTTCTCACCATTAAGTAAAATGTTAGCTGCAGTTTTTTATAGATTTTTTTAAAAATCAAATTGAGAAAGCTCCCCTCCATTCCTAGTTTAATGAGAGTTTTCATCATGAATGGTATTGGATTTTGTTAACACTTTTTCTGCATCTATTGATATGATCATGCAACTTTTTTTCTTTAACCCATTGATGTGACTAATTACATTAATTACTTTTTAAATGTTGAACCAGTCTTGCATACCTGAGGTAAATCTCACTTCGTCATAGTATATAATTCTGTTTATACATTGTTGGATTTGTTTTGCTAATATTTTATGGAGCATTTTTGCACCTATGTTCATGAGAGGCATTGGTCTGTAGTTTTCTTCTCTTGTAATACTTTTGTCTGGTTTTGATATGAGGGTAATGCTGGCAGACTTTGTTCAGAAGAACAAAATGCTCTAGCAAAATGGTTCCTTGTCTCCTTCCCTAGCTGAAAATAGGGGATTTTTTCTCCAGTATTCACTGTAAGAACCTGGAAGAGCTCCAGGAGGTAATACACATATAATATGAGGACCCTGGGATGACGGAGCCCCCTGGAGTTTTTATTTCTCAAACTTGTCCACACCGAGGCTCCAGCAATTCTTCAATTACAGCTCAGGTTTCTCTACCTTGGCTCTGGTGCCCATAGAAATTTGTGCTCTGGGGTTTCTGCTCTGGTACCCTGACTTATTATTTTTCTGTCTCTCCAATCTTGGGGTCAGCTAATTGCCCTGCTACAACCCTCCTCTGTGAATAATCTAAAAAGAGTTGTTGGTTTTTCAGTTTTTATGTTTTTTTCTTGTTATTGTTAAGACAGAGTGGTGACTTCCAGCCTCTTACATGCCAGACTGGAAATTGGAAGACTCTCTTTGTATGCTTTATTCTGTACAAACTAAAAATGATATTTCTGTATAAACTAGAAAATAGAAACTGGCAAGTTTGCAATGAGTACTGACTTGTATTCTCCTATGTTTTGAAAAGGACAGAAGGCTACATGCCCCTCCTCCATTCACTTCCTTCTGCTGGGTATGGGAGGGGTTGATGAGGTGAGTTGGAGTAGCCACAGCCTGGTGAATAGGGCTCTAAACTGGCTGCCTAGGCAACTCTGAGAATTCACACTTTCTTCTGGGATAAGTTAAACATGGGTCAGTTCATGGACTGGAGCATCTAACAGGCTTGCTATGCAGGAAACAAAAATTAACGAACTCGTGGGAACTTGTTAAATTTCATGTTGACATTCTGTTCACACCTGGAACTGAAGGGCAGGTGAGTACAGATCAGGCTGAACAATGGCTGTGGGAAAGAAAGCTCCAGAAAGGGAGAAAAAGCAAGACAGAGCTGCATAAGATAAAAGACAGTTCTTACCATTCCTTAGAGATTATCTAGTCTAATCTCTTCACCATGAGAAAGGAAAGGAGGGAAGGGGGGTTGGTCCGTGGCAGGGAAGGGACTCACTCAAGTTTATGAAGCTAATATTATCTGAGATGGAACAGGAAGTCTCTTCCCTTGGCCCTTAATTAGTAAAGTATGTGTTTGGATGCAACTTATTTGTTTTGTTGTTGTTATTTAGGTATGATGCTTTTGAATTGAGTGCAAATAGGTAAGAATAACTGCATGGCTAATCTGGAAAATGTTTAGGTGTGGTGATTTAAGACTTTCACATAACTCTATCAGGTGATCCACACTAACACCCTGTGAGGGAGACAGGAGCTGGTTCATTGTCCTACTGAGAACCAGCTGTGTGTCTCGGGGCAGCTTCACTTTCCTATGCCTTTGGTTCCATGTCCATAATGGGGAGTAATAATAAGAAGGTATGTTGTGTGTGTGATAATTAAGTAAAATGTGAGATGTAAAGAACCTAGGATAGGGCTTAGTAAGCCTTCAAAAATGTTGGCCATTATTAGTACAACTATGATTATTATTATGTACTTAGTACAATTTCTACTCACAAAGGACTTGATAATAATGGTCTGGCCACGGTGAGGGGGCTGGGGCATGTCCGCCTTTCCTCTGTAGGACTGGCTCTACAGACCACTATTTGTTCCATTTCTATGTGATTTCCTCGCAATTCAGGGAGGTAGCCAATGTCTGCAATGTCCAGGAAGAATAGCACTGCTCAGGTTTGCTGTCTTTGCTGGAAAACTCTACCCTATCACTTTATTTCTCCATTGCTCTTCTCAGGTATTTTGTTTTTCCTCTGGGGGGAGTCAGGGCCTCCCTACTTATTTTCCACTGCCTGTCTCATGGTCACATCATGGCCATATCCCAGCCATGTCCCAGCAAGGCTCAGACTCACCTGTGGTCTATCCTGTGGGATTTATGCTGTCCTGTGCCCCATCCAATTTAGGTATTTTCTTCATGGCAGAGATGCTACTGAAAGCTTTCAGAAAGCTTGCATTCCTTAAAAAAAAAAAGAAAAAGTTAATATTTTTAAATAGTTGACGTATCATGACTCACTGTTTTGACATTCCACTGAAATAATTTATGAATGTTTTACATCTTTACATTTAAATACATCTGATTCCCCTTTGAAGCAGCTAAAAACTGTTCCAGACCCAGTATCAGCTGCCTTGTAATCAAGGATTATTTTTTCATGGGGGGAAGGGGCAGGGAAGGGAGGAAACATCTCCCAACCCCCTGATTCATTTATTTATAAAAGAAAATATGGCACATTGCTCGTTCTCCTTGATCTCTTTAACATGCAATGGAATCCATCTTGCAAATTTTAAGGATTGGATGATTTTGTTAAAAAGGAAAGAAAATATTAACACATTAAATTTTAGAATAAAATGCTTTACTTATTTCATCAGTGTCTAAGTGGGTTGACTTTGAAGCATGATCAAAAATTATATGTAAAATTTGATATCAAAATTGTTAATGCTGGTATTTGAACTAACTGAAAGTTCTATCCTATACAATCCTATGGCTTTTTTGAAGAAAAGATGTATCATCATTATCTTTATATGACCCCAGAGCATCTAGCAAAGCAAAACACACAGCTGATGAAAAATAAATGTTTGTTTAGTGAAGGGAGATACTAAAAATGACACCTCCTAGGAACTGAAGAAAATTGTTATATTTTCCCCTGCCTCCTAGATCTGCAATTTCGCTGTTTTTGTTTTTTCCAAATAGCTCGCATTTCCAGATGTCCACTTCATAGAGACAGTTTTAGTTTCTATCCTGTAACTAGGAAAGTTCCATTCTGTCTGTCTCCTTAGGACACTCACACTTGTCTCTCCTGCATGTGTTCTCTGCCCTTGATACCACTTTCACTGCCTGTTCAAATCATTCCAAATATCTTCCACTTCCGTTTCAAAGCTGTTAAACTGAAATTGTTTGATGTGTAATATTTTCCCCTCAGTTCCAAAGAAACCTCTTGGAAAAAAAAAAAAAAAGCCGATCGGCTTTTGCCTTGACTGAGTGACTCCCACTGCTGGGTGGCCATGGCTTGGTGCTCTGCCTTCAGGATCCTGCTGGTAGATGTCTCCTCTCTTGTTGCAGTTCTCCAAAGAAATGCTGCAGGATCTTGGTCCCACTCATTTAAAAATTCCATTGAAAGCTCTACTCTTGTCTGCAGCTGATCTGGGTTCAATGGTTTTGACATCCATCGAGTGGAAAGTTTGCTCAACTTTAGTCTTTCAGTCAGAATAGCATAAGCTGGATCAGCTGAGATTTCTACAGTGTTGGCTGTTGTTTTGCTGTTAATCATCTGTCCTGTTCAATTAGGGCATGAATGAGATTAATTTCTTCTAGCAAATTGATGTAGATGGCCTGCAGCTATGGGCTTCATCTTCAACATCATCTTGTCCCTTCCTAAAATGAGTTATCCATTTGTAAACTGCTGATTTCTTTGGGTCATTGTCTCCATAAAATTTTCATAAAGCGTAAATGATTTCACCATTCTTATACCCAATTTTGTACCCACGCGCCTCACCATAAATTTGATGTTTGTTCTTGCCTTTTTTTTTTTTTTTTTTTATTTGAGACAGAGTCTTGCCCTGCCTCCTGGGCTGTAGTGCTCTGGTATCAGCCTAGCTCACAGCAACCTCAAACTCCTGGGCTCAAGAGATCCTCCTCCTGCCTCAGCCTCCTGAATAGCTGGGACTTCAGGTGCATGCCACCACTCCTGACTAATTTTCTTTTTTGTGTAGAGACAGGGTCTTGCTCTTGTTCAGGCTGGTCTCGAATTCCTGGCCTCATGTAATCCTCTTGCCTCGGCCTCCCAGAGTGCTAGGATTATAGGCGTAAGGCATCGTGCGCAGCCTGTTCTTGCTCTGGTTTGAGCAGAAATCAAGTTGCTCTGATAGGGCCTTTTTTCAAACTGATGTTTATTCTTTTTAAGGGCCTCAAACCAGATTTTGTTCAGTTTCAAAAAAATTTTGAAACCCAAGCATGATTTTTTTTTTTATAGTACACATTTCCCATGAACTTTTGGAAGACCCCTCATAAATCAATTTGCCTCTCTTTTAAAAAGCTTTTTAAAATTATGAAACATAGCACATATTCAAAAATGGGCCAAAACTAAAATTCACAGCTCAATCCTTTATCACAAGAGGAAAACCAGTATAACTCCCACCATGTCCAGGAATAGAATGTTACTGACACCTCTCACATTCCTCTCTCCCTCCTACTCAAAGACAACCGCTCTCCTGAATGTCATGATAGCAACTCTCCTGTTCTTTTTAGTGACAAATTTATGACAGCTAAGATTGCATTAATAAAATCTGCAGATTGCTTTGCGTTAAATGTTCAAATTTATACAAAAGAAATCATATTCTATGTGTGTACTTTTGTCTGGGGCCTCTCAAAATGTTGTTTATGCGATCCATCCTTGTTTTTGTCTACAGCCGTAGTTCATTAATTTTTTATGGCTATGATGTCAGAATACGTTTTATCATTATATATTTATTAATTCTCCTGTGTGGTGGCCATAGACTATGCCTGGTAACATATGTATAATAACTTGCACACTTGCACTTAGTGAAGCTCCATTTCCATGATCTCTCTTATATGCTGCTTATATTACCTAAGGCAACCTCTCCAGAAATTCTGTATTCCATCCTCTTCAGAGACCTTCTATTCTCCCAGCCTCTTTTCACTTCTTCACCTCCTATAACCTCTCTCTCCCCTTTTCTCCCTGTGGATGTTCTCTGGGGATCATCGCATGGATATCCTCTTTCCCCTTTTCCATGTTCACTAACCTAGAGAAGTTATCCTCACGTCCTCAGCAATCAAATCCATTTCAATGAGGAAAACTCTAACCATTATCTTCCACTGGACATCTTACAGTCACCTACTTACAAAGATATGTACTTGGAGATCCCAATAATAGACATTGTATGCAAAAGGTAAACTTTTCTTCCTTCTCTCTGTTTACCTTTTCTGATTTTCTAATCTTTCTAATAATCTTATCAACAGAATATTGACTTGACCAATATTTCAAATTCATTTATTAAAATCATTCACTTAAATCTTATGTTTGTAACAGATACCTTCTGGTAGGGGGTGATTAAGGAAATACAACGGAGTGTAATAATAGTACCGTCTATAGCCAACCCTTTATGGAATTAATATTTTCATTTTATTATTGTTGTGTATTTTATCTCTTACTTCTGCCTTGTTTAAAATGGTTGATAAAGTGGCCCCTTGAAAGTTTGATGTGCAACTCATCAAACACAGAAGTTCAGAATTGCCCTCATGAAATAGCGGTTTCTGTGTGAGATTTGTTCATCCTCAGCACAGAATTCGGAGAGGACTGGGCCTCCTCTGTGCGGACTTGCCTGCCGGTCTCACCAGGAAGAGCAACTTCGTCGGTAGGAGCATCTCCCTTCGTCTTAACCCCAGGCCTTTTTCTCGCATCTTTCTCACCAGGCTGCCTCCTCCTCCTCTGATCTTAAGCAGAATCCTGGGACTCATTCAAGGCTCACCTTCTCTGTGATGTCTTTTTAATGCTCCTTCATTGACTGTCATGCCTTATTCTTGGATGACTTCCTGGTACCTGGTTTGTTTCTCTAACTTCGTTTAAACCCCTAAACAGAAATGACTGCATTTTGTTATTTCTTTTGTGTTTGCTTTAGCACCTTCATTAATGTACTATTTTTAGGAGATTGTTATTAGATATTTCCATAGCTGAGTAATTAAGTCAGGAAAATCTTTAAATTCTATTTTTTAAAGATTATTCTAAGTAATTTAGCTTTACCATTTGCACAGAACCCCTGGCCATGTTAATGTAGGGCTGAGCCCTCTGATCTGAATCATTTCATTCTTCAGGTATTATTTTGATTCCTGTGGCTCCATTAAGCTCAGAAAGAGAAGACAAGTCTATGGCCTTAGCTGTAAAATCTCTGAGTTACTATAAAGATTTCCATCGGCGTTGACACTGAAAAATCCTGAGAACAAAGGGTGAGGTTGGCCAGTGTCCTCATCTGTAAAGTGAAAGTTGAGGATTCTCAAGGATTCTTTCGAGGATGAGACTAAATGCACTCAGAGGGCTTACCTAAGCGCCAGCAACAGCAAAGTAGGTGCTCAGCAAACGTGGTTCCCCCTTACCCAGGTGGAGGTAAAAACTGCAACTTGGCCTGTGTTACCTCAACAGCACTTCTGATTTTGAATGAGCTATTTTAAACATGAATTATCTTTCTGTAAAATTACAATAGAGTCTAGATGTGTCTCCTTATCCCTCCCTACAAATTAAATTTAATTAAAGTTAATTTAAAATTTAAATTAAATGTATTTTAATTAAAGATTAAGCAAATGCAAATTAATCATGTATTATAATAGTAATGTGAACTATTTGGAAATATGTAATATGTACATAATGTATAAAATTATATAAATACATATATGGGCACACATATATAATTTAAATAAAGTAGCAATCAACCTCACTGACAAATAACCTTGGAAGACAAATAATTTATACTTATGGACTTCAAACAAGAGTCAAGTCTGCAGACAGTTGCTCGCCCCCTCCCCCCATGTGCTAAGCATTGGACCAAGGAATAACAGTATGAGGATGACTATATGTCCCTACCTTAATTAGCTTGCTATGTTTCCAAGGAGGAAAAAATAGGTTATTTCAATTTTTTGAGTTCCATAATAGAGGTATAACCCAGATGTTGCACAAACACAGAGGACCACTCCCAGAGATGACAGCAAAGCTGGGGCCTGCAGCCTTTTGCTGCAATTCCCATTTTACATGTGCACCTTGCTTTGTTGTTTCTCTAGGAAATCTCACACGCTGCTGTGCATCTGCGTGCATGAGTGTTCCTGAAGGCGCCATGCATTCAAATGCCAATGGGATGCCTGCACATTTCTAAGATTGCACTGAGGAAAAAGAAATTATTTTCCTACCATTGATTTTGGAGAGCTGTGACTGCTACCAGTCTTCCTGCCAAGCCTGAGACCTTACACATATTCCTTGCATAACTGTCTTGAGGAGCTTTGTGCTGAAAGGAGGTTTGTATTTTTAGCATGCACACTCTTTATTTTATGTTCTGCCTTTCGTTTAATTGGAGTATGGTAATTTCCTCACTGGGGCATGAGTTCCCATTCTCATTCGTCTTTACTTAAATGTCTGCCTGAGCCCCCACCTCTCTTCCACTCATCCGTCTTCCTCCTCGTTCCTCAATAGAGCTACTATATCGGGAACATGCTGGATTTGGGACAGGAGAATAAAGAGCGATGACAGGTTGTAACTCTGCGGAACACAATTGGGCCTGAAAAGGTTATGCATAAATTGAAAAGCACTCAGTATTTCCCCTCCCCAAATATTATCATTGACAGCGTTTATTAAGGACATTTTTGGTAGTGCCAAGCCAGTGGCTTTATAAATAGATTTACTTTGTCAAGTAGTAGATCATAGTTTCAAAATGCCTTGCTCTGAGTTGCAAAGAAATTGTGACATTCAAGGTCATGGTGAAGGTGAGTTTAGAGGAAGTGAGAGTCTAGGCACAGCATCCTCTGGGGCCAAAGGAAGGTGAAGCATCAGATTTGCTCTAGAATATTCTGTAAAAAGAAATCATAAAAGATTGAGTCAAGGGGAATAGATGAGCTGTTTGCAGTGTCATTGCTGCTGAAATGTTGATGGCATCTGTCTAGCAGTTCTTGTAGAAGGAGGAGAAAGAGGGAGAGGAAATTGGTATTTCCATTTTTTTTTTTTCGCCTTTCTTTCTGAGCTTCATTAACTCACTCTCACATTGCAGTTTTGTGAGCTCTTAGGCTGATTCCTCCAGCCTCTGTGCCTGTGCTCTTTGATTCACAAAACAAGTATTAAATGATCTGGAAAGCCTGGCAAAGATATGTCCTGATACTGTAAACCTTCTGTGACCTCATTTTTGTAAACCTTGATTACCCATCAACACTCCATGTCTCAGCAATGTCCCAGCTCTAAGGAAATGCTTTCAAAACGACTCTCAGCTTTGTTCAAAGCAAGTAGCTTCTTACTCCTTATTGGCTGATGACTAAATGGAAGTGCTGTGTGTGCCTTGGCGGAGTGGCAGAATAAAGCGGGGGTGGGGGGGGCGGGGGGTGGAGGGAGAAGAGCCACCTGAGAGGCCCAGCAGCCCAGCAGCCCAGGAATAGCAATAACAACAGAACAACTTCAAGCAGGGCGAAGACAACGAGGCAAAGCTCAAAATAGAGGCCATTGGACTTCTTAACATCCTTCCCAACATAATCCCTGACTTATGAGTTCCACAAAATGAGATCCCACCTTGTTTTGTCTTGCCTTCCAGAGACTGTCTTGTTTTTTCCTTTCTTCCTGAGATGGCACATAATTCTGACCACCATTCCCCAAGCCTCCGTCTGGGGAGACCCCGTGTTATCCAAGCAGTGTGAGCCCAACACAAGGAGCATGTCTTTTGATCTTCATCCACGGCTTGCATTTCAACCCACCTTGTCCCAGCCACGTAAGGCTGTTCTGCACAGAAAGCACAAAGCTAGTTTTTTTTTTTCCCTTTGCAAAAATGAAAATGAGCAGAATGAGCTTGGAATTTAAATTCTCTCTTCATATTATAGCTTCACAGAAACTGCAAGTCAACAAAACTAGGCATTGTTACTTTCCTCTAACTTAAGTCATGTAGGCCAAATTTTGGCATCATTTAAGTGGGGGAAAAAATGGTGCCAATTAAGTTTAAATTAAATATCTCAGTAGGAATTTCAGCAGACTCACTTATTGAAAGCCTGATGATTTGTACCCTGGAATACTCAGAACTTTTAATCTTTTGGTGTTTAGAGCTTATATCACCCGAGGTTGGTAAGACGGAGCAGAAAACACACAAAAAAATTAATGAAAGTCAACTTATGTCAATGACTTTAATATTTGTAGGTAAAAAGAGACAGAGGTTATTATTACAAATATCAGCTAGAATTCACTTTCAGGAAAATATATTTGAATGATGAAAGATATTTAGTAGAGATTGAAACAAATCAACAATAGGGATGCCTTTCCTGTAAGGAAGGACTAACCTGTCTTGAGCCAGGTAACTTGCAAGCCTTTTACTTCCATTTTTATCTCATTTATTCCTCCCTAAAGCCCCCATAACACATTCCGATATCTATACCCTAAAAAGTCATTCATTTAGGAAGTACCCATTGAGCTCCTATTTTGTGTCGTGCCCTGTGCTAGCTGGCATGGCCCCTACCCTTGGACTGCGATTTTCACATGTCTCCTGCAATACATACGTAAAACAAGGAATGAATGAGCAAATTGGTAAATGACACACGCTATAGTAAAAAACAGAATGAAGGGTTGCAACGCGATGCCAGGATAGAGAAAATTGTCGTTGAAGGGGCATCACTTTCCAATAGGTTGGAAAAGGTGGTGGCATCTGGAAACGTAGGCTCGGAACCAGTAACTAACTTATGCTGAGCATGTAACTGGCATGATTTAGACTCAGGATTCAGACTCAAGACAAAGTAGTAGATAATTTTATTTGCAAATAGTAGAGCCACCTACTCAACAAAACTTAAGCCATATAGGGAATTTATTGGCTCACCACCTGAAATGTCCAGGAGGCTTGGTCTAAATCCAGTGGTTTGCTTGGAGACAACCTACCCCTTCCCTTGATGTGCTATTGGTGGCTTGGTGTGCCCATCAAGTGAGAAGGTCCCTCTACTACTCCAGTGTGGCCACAGGTGCTTGCAGACCTACCTGACTCCTGCAAGGAAGAGATCCTTGACCACACCTGCAATTTCTGAAAGTGGGAAGAGGAGGATGCCTGCCACAGAGAGGACTTAAATCCCTTTTTCAACATATATTTACTCTAGTGCTTGTTTTCTGCTCTAGTTGTCAAAGAGAAACCACTTTATATTTGTCACATTTTATGATGCCAATTTATGATTTTTCAAGTGGTATCCTTTTATCCTGCTATTAAAAATCCCAGAGATTTCTCATGAGGTTTTGAGTAATGCTAAATATATCAGAAGTACCAAATCCTACCTCCTATATTGATAATAATGCCTCTCATTGTTCATGTGCTTTAGAAGCAGGCTGAATAGCAAATTGGGTTTATTTTATTGTCTTCTAGCCCCTCAGTGCTTTTCTGCCACATAGTGAGTGTTCTCTTGCTCCCTTTGTTTCTCCTCTCTCTCTCGAACACCTCCATTCTTTATTTTCTCCACTTCTTTTCTGTTGTCTTCCGATCTTAATCATGTATTTTCCACTTTCTACTTTGCATATGCATTTTCTACTTTCAATTCATCCTCAACAATAAGAATTTTGAGCTTTTCTTTCCATATTTCAGGTAAAATTGTTACCTACCCTGCCTCAATTTCCTAAACTTATTCTGTTTCCTGGGCTATTTTCCACAAAACTATAAAAAGATACATTCACAATAGAGAATAGGTAATCAACAAGATAAAATATGCAGCCATTTTTGCATATTTAACCCAACTGTTTGGAATTCAACAAACATATGTATATATTTTTTATCTAGTGGGAATGGTGATGAAAATGCCAAGTAATATAAATGTGGATAAAATTTCTTTTAAAACCTGTATTTCAATGCAATTTGTGAAATGTTACCTACTTGCATTAATTTTAAACCAAAGCCCAGATACATCTCCAATAATGTTTAGTAGATAGGAGCAATTTCTTTTGGTAAAATGAACATAAAATTTAGATAGAACTGTCTTTGCATGAAAGCATAATAATATTTTAAAGTAACATATGCTATTGAACTAATTGCAGGGAAACTGACATGTAAATAATAAAATATGAAAACTATTCATATTTTACTTTGGTAAATCTCCAATTTCATTGGGCAATGTATCATGATCATGAAAATAATTACTAACCTACATGTTCTGTATATAAACGTTATAAGAATAAAATAAATGACATTTTCTTCCTTTATGTTTATTAAATTTCCATGGGAATGTATATTTGGTGAGGAAGAGAGAGGTACTTTCTCAGCATTTATGTGGCTGACAGGAATATTGGTTTTTGAAACGACAATGTGTTTCCCTCCCAGGATTTTACTTTTCGAACTTTCTCTCGCCTCTTTGGCAATGCGTTTTTCTGAGCCTCCCTTTGGAAACCTCACGTTTCCTATGAGAAAGGAAGGGATGCAGGAATGCCATGCACATTCTTCTCCCAGGACTGCTAGATCTCCTCTATTTTATGTGGACGTGTGTATGGTGTTCCTATACTTGAAGTAAATCAACAGAACTAAGTTGGCTTCTTTTTTAACCAAAATTCTTAAACACCAAGTCAGTATTTAATGTATATCATTTGCATTTCTTGGTCATTGTTTCTTTATGTGAGATCAGACATGGTAGTAACTAAACATAAAGTTTGTACTATTGTGAATGATGTCTTTTAGTGACTCCCACTTAGCTCAGTTGACATTATTCTTTGGGATAAAGTTAATTATATTTAAATGCTATTTAAATGTTTAATCACTAGATTTATAATGTATTTGTTTCAGTAATGACCCATTACTAGACTAAGGACCATCATTTAGGTGAATAGTTATGGGTGAATACACACACACAGCCTCTCCACACACAATTTTAGGATTTCTTAATCAACTTTTTAAAAAAATATAATGGCAATTATTCATTAAAGCAATTTTAAACTTTTTTTATCCATTATATATCTGTGCATCCAATGTAGGTATGTAATTATTACTGTCTTGAGCCAAAAATATTGTTGTGGCCCTTGAAAAAACAAACAAACCCTGCAGTCTTCTTATGGTACCAAACTAACTTTTTCCCGAATACCGACATTTCCATTTGCTTTTATAAGCAAATGTATTAACCTCAGAACAGAAATACTTGATATTGATCTCTTTTTCTTTTGGCCTTTATTCTGATACAGCCTTGATCTTCAGATTGGAGCTGAGGGTTGAGCCTTAACTAGACTAAAATCAATTTTTAATAAGAGCCTTCACTGCTCATGATAGTTTCTGCTATCTAATTGATAGCATAGCCCATGTTAAATGAAAAATGTACTTTTCAGGCATGTTCTCAGTAATGGAGTACGCATTCAGGCCAGCATCTGCAGTCCATTACTGTGTGCTCTGAATAAGGATGAAGAACAATGCAGAAAAAGTGTTTCCCAGCACATGGATTTGCATGGATGGCACCTGCGGCCATCGGCAGTTTGCATGGGTCTACATCTAGTGTCTTACTCTCAAAAATCTCACATTGCTTTTTAGTTGTCTATATTTTGGTTAAAAATAAATCCACAGGCAGTACAGTACTTAGGAGGTATAATGAAACCAAAATATTTAATCCCTCTATTGAAAATAATGGTATGTAAATTTTTCCTCTCTCAGAAAAAAATAAAAGCAAATCATGTGTGAAATTACTGCAGCATGGCTGACATTATTATTATCAGATTCATTTTAAAAAGGGAGGAAATCAACTTTATATATCTTGAGGAAGTTAACCTTATTTTTACTTGTGATGTCAAATATTAATATAATTTGAACATACCTTCTACAGTTTTGCCTTTTCCAGAATGTCATATATATGATATCACACAGACTGGTTTCTTTCACTTAGCAGTGTGCATTTAAGTTCCCTCCGTCTCTTTTTGTGGCTTGGTAGCTCATTTCGTAGCCGATTGATATCCCACTGTATGGACGTGCCATAGCTTGTTTATCTGTTCATCTACTAAGGGCATCTTGGTTGCTTCCTAGTTTTGCAAATATGAATAACTCACCTATAAATACTTTGCAAAGACTTTGTGTGGACATAAGTTTTGAACTCATCTTGGTAAATACCAAGGAGTGCAATCGCTGGACCATATGATAAGGCAATGTTTAGCTTTGTGTAAGAAACTGCCACATGTCTTCCAACATGGCTTTACTATTTCATGTTCTCAGCAATGAATGAGAGTTCCTGCTGCTCAGTGTTCTTGCCAGCATTTGGTGCTGTTGGTATTTTGGATTCCAGCCACTGTAATTGATGTGTAGCAGTGTCTCGTTTCCTGATGACATATGATGTTGAGCATCTTCTCATATGTTTATTTGCCATCTGTATGTCTCCTTTGGTGAGGTGTCTGTTCAGTTCCTTTGCACACTTTTTGTTAAATATTGTTTTGCTCATGAAAAAAGCATTTTCCAAGAGACTGACCATGAAATGTTAGAGCAAGGTGGTAAAATTACCAAAAGGATTCACTAACCAAAGTCTGTAGCTATTTAGCATATCCTTTTCACAGGGAGTTTTGCTGAGCTTATCACAGATAAGACATGAGGTTAATTCTATTTTAAACCTAAGGGTGATAGTTATAAAAAATGTTGCAGAGAGAAGCCTGGACAGGTGCACCCAGACTTGTCCCCTTCAAGATAAAGTCACACTCCCTTGCATGCCAGATATGGCCTCTTGGATCTTCCCCAGTGATCTCCCCAGGCTCATTTCTTATCTCGTCCTCCTCACCAAGGCACAGAACCATCAGCGGTCCCTGCATGTCCGTTGTGTCAGTACACTCTGAGCTTGCAAACGGGTCTCCGTTGTTCACAAATCAGCTCTGGTCTTTCTTCCTCTAGCAATCTTCCTTAAGCAGTCCCATGGTAAGTTATAGGTGTAGCAACTGCTTTGTGTGTTTTATGTGCACTAAATCGTTTGCTACAACAACACTGTAAAGGAAGGGTATCTGTGATTCAGCAGAAACAGAGAATTTGAATTAATACGCCCAACATCGTTGAGCCAGTTCACTAACTGACCTCAGATAATCCTTGCTCGGAAACTATGTTCTTTACCGTGCATCTGAACTTGAGATCCTTCCGGTTTGCCTCTGTGTATATCAATAGTGTTCTGTGCATATGTCAAATTGGCATTTTTCCCACTCGACTTAAGACTTTAGTAATTTCTTTGTCTGTGATGTCCTTTGTGAGAAGAATTGTGCATCTCATACCTACCATCCACTACAGTTCATGGAACTTGGTAGGTATTTTCAAAAATGTGATGAATGAATGCATAATCTAAAATTACTAAAATAAGTTACCAGTTGTAATAAAAAAATAAAAATTAAAACCAGCAATAGAGTAATAGTCCAGACTGATTTGAAATGCACATTTTATTCCTTAAAAACTAAGTTGGAGAATTTTAAGCAATGGCACAGCTATCAAGAGTTTATCAAAATTACCAGGGATTAGTGTGAAAAGAAAGAGTAGCATTTTGTGGCAAAGGTAACCTGCATTCACTTTCTGTTGCTGCTTAACAATGACCACAAGTGTAGTAGCTTAAAACAAGACCCATTTATTATCTTACATTGTCTCTGGGTCAGTGATCTGGGCCCAGCTTTGTTGGGTCCTCTGCTTCGGGCCTCGCAAAGTTGCCATCAAGGTGGCAGCTGGGCTATGTTCTCCTCTCAGGGTTTTCTAAGGAAGGGTCAGCTTCTCCTGGCAGAATCTACTTGCAGGACTGAGGGCTCCATTTTCTTGCTGGCTATCGGGGGCCACCTTCAGGCCCCAGAGGCTGACAGCAGTCCCCAGTCCACGGGGACTGGCAGCATAGGCAACCCACAACTTGGTGGCCTGCGTCTTCACAGGAGTTAGCAAGAAGGCTGTGGCAGTCTTACCTGTGGAATTAAGCACAGGTGCTCACATACATCCCAACACCTGGGCTGTACTCTACTGATCAGGAGCAAGCCACAAGTCATAGCCACGCGAAAGAGACACGGGGGCCCCAGAAGGCAGGAATTGGGGAGGGGAGCCTTAATAGTCGGTCTGCCACACAGTCATTGAGAGTAAACTTTAGACAAATTAGTCCAATAACCTCTCACTTGTGGTTAGGTATATGGTGTCCCCAGTTTATGATTTTCCAACAAATAAGAGCTTTGAGCAACAGTTTGAAGAATAATGGACGATTTGCATGGGGATTCAATGGGAAGTATACATAGATGTGTTTTACACTAATAACAATGACAAAACATTCAAAGATGTTTTACCATTTACATTGAATCTTTGGAGTATTTCCCCAGACCTGAAACTACATGTTTATTCCTTGAAACATGGCTTCTTCAGTAGAAAATCTGTAAGAAGTCTTTAGCTAAGTAATTTTGGAAGGCATGAACATTCTTCATGGGAAGACTTGTATTCTTTTATCATAGGGACGGGGAATCAGGAGGGAATCTGGGATTTCTTCGCAGAGGAGAAATATGGAAACATCCTTTCTGGATGAGCAAGAGGCGGCTGTCCTTGATTTCTGAGGGCCTATTTTAGCTCTAGGGATGCTGACAGAGAGCTGGGTATCAGGGCTTCTCATCCAAGTGTGATGATGTAGTTCTTTGATTTTCATTTGCCGAGAATATAGGAAGTATTTTGCTATGGGTTGGCATGTGTTAAAGCATAGTCATTTAAAGTATCGACTCTCAAGATACATTGCCTGGTTTCTATTGCAGACTCTACCGCTTATTTTTATGGGAATCTAGGCAAATTGCTTTACATCTGTCGTGTATAAAATAGGGGCAATAAGACCACATAGGGTTATTGTGAAGATTCAATGAATTGCTATGTGTAAAGTGTTTAGAATATTACTTAGGATATTTTAAACACTTTACAAATGTTAAGCACTCTTATAGTTAGTTGTATTAAGTGAAGGTCTTGGTGAGGCCTTTCAACACTCAGGGTATCTTAGTGTGAGCTGCTGTAACAAAATAAAGTGGGTGGATTATGAACAACAGAAATTTATGTCTCACAGTTCTCAAGGCTAGAAGTCCAAGATTGAGCTCTGTCAGATTAGGTATCTGGTGAGAAACTGCTTCTGGGTTCATAGACCACACCTTCTAGCCATGTCCTCACATGGCAGAGAGAGAGAGAGAGAGAGAGAGAGAGAGAGAGGGAGGGAGAGAGAGAGAGAGAGCACATGCATGCGCGAGCGTGCACAAGCTCTCTGGGGTCTCCTTTATAAGAGCACTAATCCTGTTCATGAAGGCCCCACCCTCATGACCTAATCACCTCCCAAAGGCCTCACATCCTAATGCCAGCACTTTGTGGGTTAGAATTTCAACAGATGGCTTTTGGGAGAACACAAATATTCAGTCCATAACACAGGGATCTGTATCTCCCATTTATTTTCACTTTTTCATTTAAGCCTTCCCAACTTTAAGGGTTTGATTTTACAGATAAACAGAAATAAAGGTATGTTTAGCCTTGTTATCCCTATCTTCCATGAGTTAATTAATTTTTGTAAGTATATTCAGTTTCTCTTTAGATAGTTAAGGCTTTTAGACTGAGTGTAGTTATTTTTATATCTTCTGAACAGGTATTTTAGCACAACTTTTTATATGGACTTAATTAATTTATCAAAAAATCCTTTTTAAAACAAAATCAAGGTTTGGCCTTATTTCTACTTCAATTTTGAAGCATCCGTCATTATTACACATTGCTTTAAATAGTTCCTGATGTGATCTGGCATTCTTCCTGAGGCTAAGATGGTATGAAAAAAGAAGTATCCAACTTAATTAGAAAGTGGAAATATATTAAAGTTCCTTTCAGTGGAACTTCATTTAGCCTCAACACCTCAACATGGAAGGTGTTGAAATTAAAACCCGTGTAGCCATCAGCGGTGGGCATCTCTTTACTGTTTAGGACCATGCCCACTTGACAAGCTTTAATTAAATTATAATTCCCTCTTCTCCATTCTTATCTTAGATGCAATGCTGTGAGCTTGATGTGTAATTAATAACAATAGCCAGGCGGAACTCTTGCTGGCATCTTTGCAGCAGAGCAGAGGAGGCTTGCAGGGTCATCTATCACTCTGGTTCTCGTGTCCGGGAGCTGCTTTCTTCCCTCACGTGCAGTCACCTTAGTACTTTTCACCATGTGTTTCGTTATGTCTTAATTTCACAGTATCCAAACTGCAGTTCCCCAATCTACATTGACTTCACAGTGTTTAGGTCACTGAGTTGTATTTATAGTAATACAGTTCCAGAAAGAATGACTTAGTATTTATGTGTTGGTAAGCTTTCATTTTGCTCACTTTAGAAAAAGGTCTTATTAGTGAAACCCAGGGAAAAACAGAAAACATATACATCATTGATTGTTAAAATCTGAAATCAATACAAAAGAAGACAAATTTAAAAATATATTATTTTTATAAAATATATAGGTATTATTACTTGGCCAAACCAGAATTGCTAGAAATAAATAATTGCTCTTTCACAAGGAATAATTCAGAGGCTAATCTTCAAGTATCTATCAGTATCAAGGTGAGGAACTTTGTGGTTACAAAAAACAAAAATAAAACTTGGAATGAAGTTCATTGCTTCCAAGAAGTCAATTTCTTACCTTCTGGTCTGAGTGAAATGTCACCATGATGGGGGTTTTGACATTTGTGTCTCTGTTTCGCACAGTTCAGGATTTACTTTTTTCTTTTGTCACTAGCAGATGTATTTCAGTATATCTGCAGACTTGGAAAAGTAAACCCATTGAGCCTCTTGGAATTAAGATTATGTATTTATTTGTTATTGCTAATTTATGAGCATCCTGATTTGGGTCGGCCTAATTAATGTGGGCCATGCTATAGCACGGAAGATCAATCTGGCTATATACAACTTCACACATTTTTCAACTTAAATATCCACGGAGAGGAGAGACAAGGAAAAAAGTCATATGGCTACAAGAACGTTATCCTTCCATTAACTGAGTATTGCTCTTAAGATTAGGAACTGACAACAGGGTTTTCTGCCCATCCCAGAAACACGATTGAAGTAAGGTGCGAGTCCCTGGCAGTGCTGTGTCTAGGTGTGAGAATCAGTGCATCCAGCTGCACAGATAGGGCAATGGGTTCGTTTTGTGAGAACTCGAATGAGAAACAAAACATAAGGATAGATTGTTTAGCTGCTAAAATATCAACTGGGAATAAATCTAGTCAACTCCTAAATCTTGGAGTTTTCTCAGTTTGTAGAGAAGCATTCCAAGCAAGTTTAAACAGGGTAGTGTTGGGTTCATTCCTAGGCAGCTCAAAGGGCTTTGAGATTTCCTTTCTCTGAGACTAAGGTGTGTAACTGATGTCCTTTCCCAAGGACAAAAGCCAGGATCCTAGAGGAGAAGAGGTATCAAGGACACCCTCTCTTCTACAAAGTGGGGGGCATTTAAAGGTGAGGAGGGGAGCTGCACAGAGATCTGCCTCACTTTCCCTCTCTGGGATCTCTCAGTTCCTGGCACATCAACTTTCAGAGTTAATGATTGGGTGAAAAAGTGATAAATCTATCTATTTATCATTACCCTAAAGGAAGGATATTGTGAGATGGACTTAAGAACTTGCTTAGGATTGTCTTAGTCTGTTTTGAGCCTCCTACAAATCCCCCATGTGCGGAAACAAAGAAGGGAAACCCCATCACTCTCCCTCCGTCCTGGTTCTGATACATTTAGTGAAGTAGAGATTACTCATGATGTAGGTAAACCTCTACCTCCCTCTCTCTCTTAACCAAGTCTTAAGTTTAAAAAAAAGGAAAAAACCTACATAATTTATACATAAAAATTATCAGGACAGAGGGACAAAACAAAAACAACTTTTTTTTTTAATAAAAAAGTCCTTCCCTAGAATTTTGGAAAACAATCAAAAAGCAAAGCTTCTTGCAAGTCCTTGTGGCCACAGCCCACTGGCTCTGGTGACTAGGGACCAGTAGGACAAGGGACGTAGTCATGGAGTCCCATGGCTCCCAGCCTTAGTTGTGGAGTCCCATGACCTGGTTCCGCCTGAGGGGCAGACACCCCTTCATCCTGAGCTGATGCTCGAGTGTCACTTGACAGACGTGAAAAGGGTGCAGCGCAGGCAGTCAGCCCAGAGGCTAAGAGATGTGGGTGCCAGGAAGCTGCTTTCTCCCCGAAAGCATGGCGCTGCCCATGAGATAAAATGGCACAGAGCAAAGGGAGCCACATGTTTTGCTTCAATCAGCAGAGCCCTTTAGTTTGTTTTCTCCTTGGTCTAAACATTTTGCATTGCCCAGACAGCATTGTTTTCATTTTCTAGAGTTTTAGAGACCATACGACCCATATTACTGAAAATTGAAAGGATAACTCAGTTAATCATTATTTATTTTTCCAAGATTATTTTGTAAAGCCATTTGAACCTTTCCCCCTTTGGCTTCATGACAACCAAAATCAGTTTGTTTTCACATAAAAATGTATTAAATATGTCTGTTTAGCCTATAAATCATATTTCACTGTTTTAAATTACTCTTAGCTCTACCCATGCTTCTGATGAAAATGAATCGCCAGTTTGATTTCGATATTGTTGAAAGTAGACCAGTGTATGTTTTGCCATCCTTCTTGCTTGTGTGACCTTCCTGGCCCCTGCATTATTATGTTATTGATTTGGAGTATGTTATATTTAAGGGTTGGGGTTTTTAAATGGTAGTGATTTGTTTTTATCTTTCCATATAATCAACTAACATTAGAAAATACAGCAACATTAATCAAAGTAATTTATCTACTGGTAGAATATTATACTACCTAAATATTCTATTATTGTTTTTGCTTATCTTATAACTATGCTTCCTACATTCACTAAAAATTCATATATTTGGAAAATTTTATGTGCATGTCCACTATTTGTCACACATTTTAGGAAAGTTAAAAAAAAACAGGTAGCAAATGAAGAGTTATACTATTGCTAGTGTTTTATCTAACTATTTTTGTATATAGTAATAAAGCTACCCATGGAATGATCTGTCCAGATAATTTATGGATCCCTGGAAAAACCTCCACTGATAATGCCAACATCATACGGCAGTTAAGACTATGAATTGTGGTGCCAGCATTCTGTGTTTAGGCTCTTCCATACCGTGTGTCACTTTGAGCAAGTTACTTAGTCTCTTTGTGCTGTTTCTCCTCACTTCTAAAATAGGAGCAGTAAGAGTGCCTGCCTCATGGGATTGGTACAAGTTAAATGTGTTGCTCTGTTAAGTGTTTAGAAATGTGCCTGCCATATAGTGGGCACAGTACCTAACATATACCTCTGTAAGCTTAAAGAAAGTAGCCTAATATGTGGAGACAAACCCACTGGGTGTACTAGTCTTGAATGGCAACCTTCACAAGCTCTGTGGCCTCACGTAGTTAGTATTAGTGTTTTTATTTCCTCGTGTGCTACATGTTCATTTGTAAGGATTAGATGAGATAACACATGAAAAGTTTGTCATCATACCAGATAAAAACAGGCTCAATCCTTTCTCTTTAAAACAGCAAATGGTAAGATATTTGCTCAAATCCAAGATGCCTCAAATGCTGAATACATCATTATTTTATATCCCACTGAGAAAGAAAAAAACTACTGCCAATTACACTATGACCTAATGTTTTCTTATCTTTGAGATTTGTCATTTTATATCTATTGAAATAACTATTTTTGATTAATTAAACCACAGACTTTAATGCATTATTCTCGGATGTACATAAAAATGGAAAATATAAGTGCCAATCTGTTTTGGCCAACACAGCAGGAAAATATGCATGGGCACGTACAAATCTAAATTTGGACTTTATTATTTTTAAACACCCAGCTACAGATAGGATGGTAGGTCAAAACAAGCACAATTGACTGTAGTCTAGAATTGATGCCCACTCTGAATCTTATACGTGCACCTCCGATGCCTTGAGAAGCTCACTATAAATAAGACTAAAGTGGAAATGGCATCTGATTTAGGTGATGTAGATACATATTTTGTCACTACTTGGGCTGGGTAAGAAATAGAAAAAAACAAACATAATCTGTTTTATTGTGATGGATTTCAAAAATCAATGAACCAAAGAATCACCTGGGAACACTAACTAGGTAATATGTCGCTTTCTGGGGCCAGTCCCTAAGAAGTCTGACCCAGGGACTAGGGGTTGGTATGAGGAATCTAGGCTTTTAACCAGTGACCCAGGTATTCATAATAACTGTGTGACAGAACCCGAATGTTCCAGTTGGCCGCAAGACACAAAGCTTAATATTATGGGGTCACTGGGCCCTCTACTTCAACATGTAATGCAGTTTATTTTGAAATCTCAAAATAGTTGATTCTATACCAGGTTGTCCACAGATAGAGATGGGTACACAGGAACCCCATAGGCAGTTAGTAAATATTAATATAAGCCTATTTTAGAGAAGGATGCAGATATGCATTTGTCTTGGTTTTACAGTGTGAAGCTAAACCTTTCCGACATGGGACCTCCATGTGGTGTGTCCTGACAGGTGCAGGAGGGGAGGTTTTCACCCAAGCGGAGAGTCTGGGAGTAGAGGTTATGCTCTCAATACACTTGAGATAAAGATGTCAGAGTGCTGTACAAACTTCAATCAAGACTCCAGTATTCTAGTGAGGAATGTAATCTTCTCAGAGAACAGGTGAACCAGTCTCTCATGGGGGCAGACACACAGAGGTCAAGTGATTTGAGCAAACTCGCCCTGGGGGGGGAGACCTACAGTAGACTGTGAGAAGTCCTGCTTTTCCTTAGAGCAATTACTTCCTTCCTGCATTTTTTATGATATCACAGTGCACTCTTGCAGTAGCAGGGAGAGAGTAGAAAACACAGATTCCCAATGAAACAGCCCATAACAAGGTGCCAAGTGACAGAAACATTCCCCAAGTAGAATGAGTGGGTAAACATGTTTGGTTTATCCATTTCCAATTTTTTAAAATCTTCCTATCTCTTTATAAAAGCTACTCTGGATAAATCATAGATGTTTGTTATCACTTGTCTTTTTTACTTGGTAAAAACTTCTGTTACTATTACTTAATTCTTCTAATGTTTCCAAAATTAAAAGTATCATATTGTTGCCATAGGTCCCTCCTTTTACACATTGTCAAATTAAGAAGGAAATGATCCTTGTCAGAAGTTCAAAACGTGAACATATTCTTACATGGTCCTTATTAATAATGCATGTCATTCAAGTTTCCCAGAGAAAGCGTATCATGTAAGTTGAGATATGAATTTTACAGGAAGAGAGGGTGACTTTGCTGGAACAGTGGCCCTCTGATACCTCCAGAGGCATCTGCTAAATTTCCTTCTCCCTCTGTTGCTTAGGGAGGATGGATCCTTAGAGCAGTAAGCATTGCCCAGAGGCTCAGTAGCCTGTGCTCTTAAACATCTATATCATACTGCCAAATTGATAACATTATTAGGTTTAAACACATCTGAGAATTTACATAAAAATTGTAGAACAGAATTTGATGCTTGACATCCAAAGAACACACTTTTCAATATCCAAAATTCATTGCAAGTTATTGGTAGTAGATAATCAAAAGTGTTTATATTAAAAAAGAGAGAGATTGAGAAAGAAAAATACATTTTTCAACTGGGATACAGGTCATTGCAACATTCGAGTCTGGAAAATAATTGTTAAAGCAACCAACTAAATTTTTAGGGAAAAAATTTATTTGTGCTGTGGAAGTGAAATGAGTGGCAAAGTAAATAAAATAGAAAGGTATTTATAAATGTATTGAGCATCCATTAAGGTGTTTATTATTTTGGTTGTATGGAAAATTATCCGACATATATTGGTTTTGTGTTTTTTTCTGATCTCACTACTTGGTTGGTAAAGTGAACGTATAACTGCTAAGCATATTCAATGATGTACCTGCACATAGACAGCAAAGGGCAGTTGTTCAGCTGTGTAAAATTCCTTTCCAGGCTTACCCCAGCAACACACTCACTAGCACACAAACAGAACTTTGACTTATTTCTGAGGTAATGTGTCAGTAATACTAACCTATAATTCCAGGGGTATCTTGTCAGGACTCTGAAGTTATTTCAGGGTTATGGCTTCATTATCACTTACTTTTTAATAGATTAATAAATTAATTTTGTTATAGAATTTCAAATTTCTCTATGCCAGAAAATGGATATTAACTGTATTTTTTTTATTTCTTTAAACATTTCAAAATTCAAATAACATCAGGCATCTGCCATATTCCATGTGCTTTCACATACATTGTCTTTTCTAAGAATCATGACAGTGCTTTAGAGTGGGTATTATTATCCAGTTTTGGGGAATGGACAAACTGAGTTTCAGAAAATTCAGAGAAGAATTTAAAGTCAAACAGTTATAATTGACAAAAACTAAGTGTCCATTTGTCCTGCCTTTTAAAGTCTAGCCTTGATTCCAAAAGATGAATTATGACATCAAAGCATATAAAATATATTGAAATTATTCTCCAAGAAACATTTAAATATTCTAACTGAGATTAAAATTTGTTAGATATTTTGTGCATTTCTATTAGCTAAAGAAAAGAAGGTTGTACATTTTGGAGAAGAATTAGCCTTACAAATAACATTTTAACATGCAAAATGACCATATGAAATTAGCTTGCTTTAGAAAGTTAACCAATTCACAGTCTGGTAGTGTATTATACTCTTCCAATAATATTTTTTGCTTCATTATTGATGCTGTTTTGTGTTGTTAATATTGATACATAAACATAAGGCAGTGCATTGAATTCTTTCTTTGATTTATATACCTGCTTTTTTTTAGGATTTTAGAAAAAAAAGGTAATGAAGAAAATATTGATTCATTTTTAATCTAAAGGAATTTGGAACTTACTGACAGAGTATATTATTTCACTTTACAATTTATTTCAATATTTTGTATACGTGTTTCAAATGTTAATATGTCTCACAGCTTAGAAGATGTAAAAATAAACTGTCACATGAGGCAATTTATGTTGATGAGTTGATTTTTACTATTTTTAACTTTAGGAGGAAATCAGGAAATAAGCATTTCTAAGGAAGCTTTTCAGTATTAAAATTAAGTGAATCATTTGGTGACTGGAAGGATATAAAAAGAGTAGAAGAAAAAGAAGGAAGAAATGTGCTTAACTCTACACTGTTATAGGCATTAAGCTTATGCAAATAAACATTCCATGAGTAGGTCTTCTGGCCCCATAAAAATAATTTAAAGTCAATTTTAACTTGAAAAGTACTAGGGAGGGGATGAAAGTGAATGGTAACGGAATTCACAGAGTTCGTATTCCTGACATTTTTCTACATGGATGAATGGAGCGAATGGATGAGTATTTCCTAGACATCTTTGCCAGGCTCAGTTTGAGGAGGCAGCAGGTTTTATCCCCAGCTGTAGATGGAGATTATGAAATTTACAGAATGTATGTTCAGCTAAAACAAACAAAAACACACTACAACACATATTAAGGAAATTTGTAGGCACCTCAATAAAACTCCTAACATCAAGTACCAAACTATAGTAAGAGTTTGGACAAGGCTAATTTTCAACGTGTCTGTACTTGGTACAGTCTGCTTCATTCTCCCCTTTGGGAATGCACCTCCATGACTCTTCCAGTACCCAGGAAACTGTCTCCTGAACATCCCACAAGCGCCTTTCTGAGCACAGAAATCACTGGAACTTTACATATTGCAATTAAAATGTGTCATAGAGCATCTTATCAACATGCCAGGTCACTCACATAATGTTGTATTTTAATTATAATTATTTAAAGTATATGAAAAATCTTATGTGTTACCAGCCCCAGTTTCTGCACCTCCCCAAGTCTGCTCAGCGCCATGCTCCCCAAGTCTGACTCAAAGTGGGCTGAGAGCTCTGCTGTGACTGCTTCCTCCCCTTCTAGCAGGTGGCCTCAGCTTCCTGCAGGCAGGGGACCAGTTCAGCCCTCCATCCCCACAGTGGTGGGGGCTGCAGCAGCCTTAGCCCTGGGCAAGTCTGGCACTGAGGACCTGTTGCTGTTCTGGGCTAAGCCAAAGGCATCTGATCCTGTGGGGTCAGTTAATGCCCAATGAGGCAAACTTGGACTTGGAGAAGCAGGTGGCAGGAAGGGAGGGTTCCAGCAGAGGAACATCCGGCCTTCCCTCTCCCTGACAGTCCTGAGACACAGGGTCCCACCCAACCTGCCTGGGGAAGTCTCAGGGACCACCACCCGCCTGCACAGCCCATGCAGCCTGCACAGTGAGCAGCGCACCACCTGTGTTGGCTCACCCTCCTGCTCTGCCTCATTTCCTTCTGTTCTCTCTTCACTCTTGTTCCCCTGGGATTTTTCTTTCCCCCAAATCTTTGTTTATTGCTTAAGTTTTGACTTCAGTTATTTTCTTTAGGAATCTGGGAAAAAGCAGTGATGAATTTTGGTGGACTGTGCGTGTGTCAGGCATGTCAGGCATTCTTTATGCCCTTTGATCCTTACATATGGACAAACAAGCGCAGAAGTTAAGGACAGTTGTCCATAAAGAGAATATGTGGCAGAATCCAGTTTTGAACTAAGGCGTTGACTAGAGAGCTCAGGTTTAGGGATTGTATCATTAATATACTCTGAGCTGTCATTTCTAAAGGCAGCCCGCAAACGCTCAATGTTCCCTAACACTCTTATAGGGACTTATTTTATTTTAAAGTGTCTTTCGGTTCTTTACAGAAATATTTTATACTTCTAAAAAGTAGTAAAGATGATGTGAGATTTTAGTATAATTTATATGAGAAAATATTTCCAAAATATTTTGCCTTAAGTAGATATGACTACATTTAAAACAAGCTGAGTTAATAGCATATAACTACCGAAATTTAAAGCCACGATGACATTGAATACTAAAACCATCTTTTTAGGATCCTAAACTTACATGTGAAATTCCAAGTTAGATACATCATACATGTGTAGAACACATTTTACAACTAAGAATTGAATCTAAGTTTACAATTAATTCTGCTTTAAAAAATTGAAGGAAATATTGATTCTTAGAGATAGATCTTATCTATCATTTAGAAAGTACTATAAAGTCTCTCTTAAGAAACCTGATATTTTAATCATTGGAAACATCTTCCTCATAACTTAATCATTAAAACATGTTCCTCATAGCCTAATCATTGGCCACACATTTCCTATATCCTAATCATTGAACACACACTTCCTATAGGCTAATCATTGACCACACATTTCCTATATCCTAATCATTGGACACACATTTCCTATATCCTAATCATTGGACACACATTTCCTATAGCCTAGTCATTGGACACACATTTCCTATAGCCTAATCACTGGACACACATTTCCTATAGCCTAGTCATTGGACACACATTTCCTACAGCCTAATCCTTGGACACACATTTCCTATAGCCTAATCCTTGGACACACATTCCTATATCCTAATCATTGGAAACATCTTCCATCTCCCTGAGAACATCTATACATTGTTCCCACTTATCCTCTCTGGGGCCAACCAATGGGTTGTATTTTTCCCCTCCTCCACCTGGCAGCTATATACATCCATTTGAAGATGGACAATTTTCCCTCAGAGTTTTCTGGCCTTCCTCTAATCAACAAGACGAACATTTCCAGTTTCTTTGACTTAGTCCCCTTTTAATTACGTTTCATGTTCTGGACTGATAACTCCATGGACCTGTCCCTTAAAGGACACCCATTATTAAACATCATTTTGGGCTAATTCTTAGGTAACTGTGTAAGCACATGCCTGTCCCATTATCTAGTCATGCTGTCTTATCTTGGACACATGCGTCTCATGAATACTTTTGCCTAATGACTTGCTGACAAGCTACTTGCTACCCTTGGATGATCTACCTGTCCGGAACCTTCCTGAAATAGTAAGTTGAATTCTAACCCAATGTCTTTTAGAAACATGCTCCATATTAGTGATCATTATTGCCTTTTCTAGGTTTTTACTAGTCTGATTGATTTTTGTTGTCAAATTTATTCTTGATTTTCTTTATTAGGATACCATTTTTGTGAGCTTGTGGAACACAAGAGTCTTTCTGAGGCTCTATTTTTATATAATAATGCAATTCAGACTAAATTAGGTAGGGCTAGGCTGTGTTTATAGTTCAATTCTGTTAAAGGATAATTTAAAAATGTAACCATATATTTTTTTATAAATATAAAATTGTTAGTTTTACTGATTCAAAAATGTGTATTTTACATGTTTGTACAAACTAACCATTTGCATTGCTATTTTCTATAATTTACAGTCTTAAAATAGCACAAAAAACCCAAAAAGAGTTAACCCCGAGACAGCGTAGGTTCAGATAACCCAGAAGAGTATACTCAATCATTAACAGTTACGGAAATAATCTGGGTCCATTTGAAAGTTATTCAGTTTTTTTACTATTCATTTAATCTTTGTTTTTGCCCTTACTCTGCTATTTTCTGTTGTTCTCCACACTTCCTCAAAAAGTATCATTAGCATTTTAGTAAACTCATTAAGATGGTTAACGTATGAGAAAGTAGTTTTGTGAGCTCTTATCATAGACCAATGTTAGATTTGCATATTAATGTTTCATTCTGCATTTACTCTCTAAGCTGTGGGATGCAGTTCTTGTCAGAGTTCTTATAAGGTATGAATTCAGTCATCCTTCCATTCATTCATCCGAGGATGAGCCCTCACTGTTCTAGATGGCAGCACTTCTAATCTTGTGAAGGAATCGTTGTCGGGCAATAATTCTACAGGGAAAAGTAAAAGAAGGAAGAGAGGAAAAAAGCATTAGGGAGATAAAGGACAGTAGTCAGGTAGAAGCTCACGTTGGGTAAAGGTTGAAGGGGTTGAAGAAGAGCCAGGGGTAGGCATAGAGCCCCCAAAGGGCAATGCTCCCGGCAGGGCTGAAAAATACCAAGAGACTGGAGAGGGTGGAGGTGGAGGATTAAGGGCGGCAGCATTAAGGATGAGTCTAGGAAACCCAGGGCCAGATCATGCAGGTCTCTTGAGTCAGCTTAAGGACCTGGGTCTTACTCCACCAGGAGGCTGTAAGCAGAAGAGTGAAGGGATCTGCAGATTCCCAAGGATCCTTCTGACCAGTGCTCTTTTGTGCATCGACTGTGGAGGGGCCAGGGCAGAGGGGAGAAATCAGGCCAGTGACGGGCACTCGCCTGGGTTGACTACAGAGGAGGGGTCAGGAGTTGGCCCCTGAATGAACTGGATCAAGGGTTTTAGGAATAGGCAGAGACAAGGAGGACACCCAGGTTTTGGTGTGGGTAACGGAAAGAAGGAAGCTGCCATTAACTGAAAAGAGGAAGTCTATACAGAAGGAGCAGATTTGGTTCTAGGTAAAATATACTCACCTGTCTTGGTCTGACTTTCTCTTGTGATGTGATCCGTTACAAAATCTGTAATCCCAGATCACACCCCTAATCTGCCAATAGGGCAGGATTCTGACCTAGCCACTTTGTTTTCTGTCATCTCTAACAGTTATAGCCTTTAGTCCCAAGCAAAGCACATAATTTTTTTAATCCCACTGACTCGTAATCATAAAGTGGCTTTGCCTCAACCTGACCCCAAGTGCATTCTCCAGGCCCTGGCTCCCGGGTGTGAGGGTGTGTGACAGGTCCCTGCCAATCTTCCGCACTTGCCCTTAGGTAAGTGAGACCCTGTACATCTGCCTATCAGGAGGGCTCCAGGAGGCCATGTCACCCTGTCCAAACTGGTCTTCTTCTTTTTCATCATGAGAAGCAAGTGCAATTTTGTTATTAAAGTTTCAGTTAGAGAGTCTGGTATGTCTTTTGAGCTTACTTCTCTTTCGGAGTCTGGAATAAGACAGTTATCCCCATCCTTTCGCAAGCTTGTTGGGTTTGACTCCTCAAAGACTTCACTGCGCACCTAATTGTTTCCAGCATTCCTTTCCTTTTAGCCAATACACTCTAAATTCCTTACACTATTCTAGTTTGTAATTAGCTCACCTGATAATTTAATCACCCTTTGGGCTAAATTCAATTTAATAATTATTGATTATCCATTATGTGAAAAACACAGGATGTGCTAAGGTGATTAAGACATCAAGCACTCCCAGAGTAGGACTCACCCTAAGCAATGTTCTCTAAGTTATGCCAAGCACTATTGTTATGATATACACACACAAAAAAAAGGAGTCTAGAGAAGGAAATCTAGCTTACTTTTAAAATTTTCTTCAAATTGAATCTTGAAAAATCATCTTTGGCTGAAGGAATTAATAAATAAAGTAGGATTTAGCTTAGGGAAAAGAGTGTGTAAATGCATTCATGTAAGAAGAAATAGAATAGTACATGTTCAGAGGATATAAATCATTCAGTATTATCAAGAACTTAAAGCATATGGGTTGAAATTTTGGCTCGAGTCTCATCAAAGAAGGTCTTGCTTACCATGCTAAAGATTTAAGATTAAGACTTTATCCACTTCATTATTGGCTTTTAAAAGGTTTTGTGATAATGCCTTTGGAAAAGAACTATCACCCAATCAATAACAAATAAGATAAATACTTTCTAGGGTTCTCTGGATCAAACTGGGTGGGGTCAGACAGGGCAGGAGTTTGCCACCCTCCTTCTTCCCCCAGGGCACACCTGGAGGCAGCTCCTCTATTTCTTCACTTCCGCAGCCTGACTGGCACTGCTGTAGCGTAGAAAATAGAGAGCTTGCAGGATGTTTTTAAGCCAAGGAGTTATACCTGAATTTCAGAAAGTTCTTTATAAGAGTGGTGTGGACAATGGATTTCAGAAAACAGGATTGGGGCAGGGACAGAGTGTGTGAGGGTGGGGAGAGCCCATTGCAGTGACCCCCATGGGAGATGGGGTTATCACTACAGAAATCTACAGTTTAGGACTTTGTGGTCAAGCTTTGCTAAATCATTATATTACTTTGTTAGTTCAGGAATGGAATCTCACCTCAATTGACTCTAAGAACCAGTGCTCAATCTACAACGTTCCTTCTGCTTTATGAGATTCCTTTTTCTTGATTATGTCAATCAATGATTTCTCTAGTTATTTCCCAAAGCCAACAAAAAATAACTTAATATAAAGACTAAATGTCCCCCAAATGCTTTCTAAGGTATATATTTTGTTAGTTTAACCATTGGACTTGATTTAAATAAAATAAGAAAAAATAGGTCTCACAAGCTGACTATGCTTTAATGTGCCCCTTTGTTTGGTTAATTTGGACAAGAAATGTAAAATAATAGGACATTTCAGAAAATAGAAAAGAATTGTCATAATTAACTGCTGAAAGAGAAGAAGGAAGAAAGAGTATTTTCTCCCTAAAATTAGAATTTTTCAGCAGATGTGATAGGCTAAGGTAAGAAGTTAAGCCAGAAGCCCTCTGCCCTGGGCTCAGCCCTCTCGTGGCGGATCTATGCCCACCAACGGCAGGAGCTGATCGCAGTGTAGAAGCCTGTCCAAGGGAGGAAAGAGGGGAGGGATGAGCAGGGAACGAGGATGTTTGAATTGATCCAGGTGCAAGAATTACACATTCAGTAATGGGTCAATGAAATAATCTGTACAGTGACTCCTTATTTCCTTGCCATGAATTGGTTTAATTGAACATGAATTGAAGTAGATTATTAGCTGGGATGTGTCCCTGGGAGCTTTGTGCAGACACAAGGAAATTGTTAAGGACTTTGAACATTGTTTACAGAATGACTTGTTAAAATTTCTTTTTTTTCTTTTTTTTCCCCCCGACTCTAAAGAATCTAGGGCAACACTAAGTAGAAATGTGAAAAGAAATCAAAGCTAATCACTTTTCTTCTTTTAATTTTTCTGCCAAGAAACAGACTTTTGTTGCTTTTCTGAGGCCAGTTGAGCAGTGTTTAGAAAGCACTCACAGCTGAGCTTTTCCTCATAGCTATGGGAATGAGGGACTTGTCACATGAAATTCTAATTTCAATGCTGTAAAAACACTTTATTTTAAATTCCAATATAATTAAAGATGACCATGTAAGATCTCATGGCTGAAGTTAACTTGAAATAATATTTCTCATGTTCAAAATGTGTTCTTGGATTTAAATTTTAAATGCCTTGCTATTTTTCTACACATTTATTTTGATTTCTTTCACTTGATGCTATTTTCATTACTGAAATTTGATGATGTTAAATATGGTATAATTATTGGGAAATATGTATTTGTTATATACTCCATGAAAATTTTACACACATTCTAGGGATGAAGAACCTATCTTGAGTCAGTTGTATTGGTGCTGCAATATTTTTAAAAAATAGTTCATTTCAATCAAGCTAGAAAAATTAAACTGATTTACAAGCGCTTAGAATAACTCAAGTCTTTGTGACACTCTTGGGCATTTGTTTGTCCAAACTTCTTTGTTTGCTTTGTTCCAAACAGAGCATTTCATCACCTGCTTCACAAAACCAGTAAACTTCATCATTTGATCATTTGTTCAATGTTTTGGCCACATTTCCTTTCATGATATTTATTGGATGACAATCTCAAGACAAGTGTTTTCTTTTTCTCAAACCTGCGTACATCTCCATGTCTGTACCTTGTCAACAATATCTGTCAGATTTTCTTTCTTCTCCTCCCTCTTCGTGCTTCCCTCTCTTCTCCCTCTCACTCCTCTTCCTCTTTTCTTTCCTTTATCTTCTCCTTCTTAACTGAAGCTTATTCCTTAGCTGGCTCAAGGATGTCTGGAAAGAATAGACAGAGAGACACCATCTCACCAGTATGAAACCACCACGACCAATCTTAAAACAGGCACTAAGACCACCGAGAGTAAGGTTCCTTCCCTCAAAATATTTTAGTCTTTATGAACTATACTCCCACTAAGTAGAGAGATGGGGTCACACTGGTCTTTAATGCACCCATAACTTGTCTGACTTGTGGTATCATTGAATGGTAATAAAAATAATAATTTGTCCATCCAAATGCATTTCTACATTTTTATCACCTCAACAGTCTTTCACCTCCTTCTCTCCCCAACAATGTATTTCAAGTGTGATGTTCCCTTGCTGCCCTTTCCCCCCATGGCCGTCACTTTCTGTTAGTTCGGCAATTCAGCAGCTTTAGATACCATCACCAGTGAGTAACAGAAAATGGTTTGTTGGCCTGAAATGCTGCAGGAATGTGGGGTGTGTTGGGCAATAAAATACCCTTAACCACCCCAGTCCTCAGAGGTGAGAAAAGAGTCGTTGACTGTCCGTAAACGATAGTTCCTCAAACACCAGCATTCTTTCCTCCTCTGCCTCCTCTTCTAATCGTAAGACCAATTTTGTTTCTCCAGTACTGTTAAGACAGGGGACTGGCAGGCACTGGTTCAGGCACTGTTTGGAGTGTTGCTGCAGCATTGCCTAATTGAGTCAGGAAGACCAAAAGTTTTGAACTACTCTGATCAAAACAGGATGGAGGCAGGGCAAGTTCCAACGGGTTAGAACCAAGATGATGGAAAAATTGATCACCTCTTGACCCTAGAGCTTCATTACACACTTCATTACCATGAAAGTTTCTAAGAAAACCTCTCACTCCCATCATGCACCTGATGCCGTGACACTTCCTGTTTGACCATATTTTGTCAAAATGAGGGTGTCCCCCTATTTCCAGCAAAACACTGTCCCTGCCATGAATATTTCTTCCCTTGCTTAGCCTATAATTAAGCCACTGCTTAGTAGAGGGGCAACAGGAACCAGGGGGCTGGCTCTCTTCTGCAGGGAAAACTAGCCTCTGCTCTGTCTGTGGAGTTAACTTTCTATAGTTTTTGAATAAATCCCGCTTTCACTTTTATACTGTCCGCTGGCTCCTGAATTCTTTCTTGCATAGAGCCAAGGACACACTTGGACCTCAAGAGGCTCCTAGCATTGGGAGTCACTTTCTTGTGTCACTTGGGGCTTGGAAATTTTGCTTTAATGGGACTTTATCTCTACAATCCTCTATGTCTCACTTCTGAGTCTTTGGCAGTGACCTATCAAAGAACAGACATTGTACCTCATTCCCATTCTGCCAGTACAGCAGTGTGTGTTCCTATCTTTCTGCTAGTGGGTCATCTCTTGGGAGGAAGGACACGGTTTCTTGTCAGTCAGTACCTCAGGTCATTGTGTTACTTTAACATAATACGACATGGCAGGGTGTTGTAAAAATTGAACATATAGATTCCTTCAGCACAATAAAATAGACTTTTGAACAAGAAGATTTGCTCACTTATCTTTAGTAAACATTTATTATCATTATTTCTTTAGAGTACAAATTTTATAAACATAGGAACTGTCTTCTTCGCCAGCGAATCCTAGTGTTGATGGCAGTGCCTCGCTAGAACATAGGTACTAGGGAAAAAGATGAATGAGACATGGTCCCACCTTCAAAATAAATTTATGTATTTTCTATATTTGGCCTCACCCTACTTTGTACCTCATATTTCCTCTGATGACATGGGGTGGCATGGTTTGGGGTGATATTATTAGACTTACACCTGAAAATTAGCTGTGAGTCTCTGTTGATATAAGCCATTACATTTCAGGTAAACTGAGTCTATGGGGTAAATCTTCAGCCTTTCTGCATTTCTCTCTTTTTTCCTTTTCCAAGGTAGTATCTGGGTACTGGAAAATAAACAAAACCCCAAATAACAAATAGCTCCCATGGTGTCATGAGTGGAGAGAAGCCTATCTGGTCTGAATATCATTCTGTGCTGAGCTCCAGCAGAAGTGCAGCTTATATTGCAGTGTTTTTGGGAATTGTTTACGTCCTTATTGAATCCCTGGCCAAAGTGAACACAGGTGGAATGACCTGGGATCTGTCTTTCAGAAATGATGACAGATCCCACAGGACTTGGCTATTACTCCTGGTGGACAAGCACCTACCTTTGCTTTTGGTGATTTTGTTAACTCAGCTAAATCCTCCATCAGGCTACTGAATTTAGGCAGTTCGCACAGGGGCTGCCACCTTCCGGTCCCTAGTCTCTGCAATGTGATGATCTTCCACTCTCTTCTGTGTTCTCCCACGAGATGACATGAGGACTTCTGGGTCCGTTCCATGCTGTGAGTAGACAGTGGGAAATGAACAGTCACTGGTCTAGGCCCTCTCATGGCCTGAGCGCCACCCCATGACTTCTACCCTGCGCTGGACAGTCCACGTTAGTGGAGATCATGATGCCGTTAGAGTGACTCTATAACTAACATTCTTAATCAGAACACTCTTGAGAATGGAAGGGGACACTGTTAGTAAAACTAACGCAGCAATGAGAATTTAGTTTATAAGTATTTTCCTCTGAAAATTCCAAGAGGTAAATACAGCTCCCTCCTGATCTATTTGAGGTATTTCTACTGGTTAACCTCCGCCCTGCCGCCCCCAGTAGGCTTCCCCTTAAAACAACAATGCTGATCATCCAATTGGTACGGATACAAAAACAAATGACAAATCCAGAGATTGATTATATCCCAATATCAACTACAGGCGGTTGCTGACTCACAATGATTTGACTTCTGATTTGTTGATCCTACAATAGTGCAAAAGCCATATGCATTAGTAACACCGTATGTCAGGTACACATTTAACCATTCTGTTTTTCACTCTCAGTACAATATTGAATAAATTACATGATATATTCAACACTTCATTATAAAGTAGGCCTGTCAGCCAAACTCACCTGTAATTTAGCCTCTGCCAATGACACTCATAAGGATGAGAAATGAAGGTGGCCTGATCCTCCTGTTGACAACTGTATTTTTGAGTGGGATCTGCAGGAAGAGGGAGTCCAGTCTTCCCAGCAACAGCCACCTGGTTTGGAGGGAAGAAAAAGGGGGAGAGAGCAGGTTCACTGTTCTTACAGAGATGCTCTTGACTGAATGTGTCTTCATGTGCTTTGTGATCTTAGGACAGACTCCAGAGACTTTAATTTTTTTAATATTTTTCACCAGTCCTGGTGGTTTTGCTGTGGGACAGGTATTCAGAGCTTCTCTTGCCCCCATTTTGAAAGTAGGTCTTTGGATTCAATCTTCACATTGCTAAATAAATTAAATATCCCTAACCATTACATTATAAAATGCATGTGTCTTTGTAAGTAGCAAAAGGAGAGTGTTATTCCCACTAATAAAGAGGTATTATCGTCCAATTATTTTGCTGCATTTTTGCTTAGGTTTGGGCAAGGGCCTTTGAGAATACAAACTTTGTTCCTATTGATTTTGTTGCTGTGGTGTGGTTGTGTTTTTCTCTTTTTCTTTCTAATTTACTGCCCCAAGTTATCTTTTAAAAAAAGGAGACTGTTAACACCAAGAAAGGATATATATCTATATCATACTTAATACTATGCATGTTTTTATCATACATTTCTGACAATATGTTTAGCAATAGTAATTATACATGACTTGAACTTCAGGTTGTTCTATAAACCAACAGATAATAATCATTATCAATAATTTCTACAAATTTCTAATAACTATTCATAGTACTCTAAATTAATTACATTATTATGATTACTGACACAAAATTCAGCTAACTAACCCCCTACCCATACAATACATACACACACACACACACACACACACACACACACACAAAGCAGGGGGAAGAAAGGGGATTACCATTGGCTCTCATTTTATATTACTCTGTTAACTATTTATCTTACCTGTCTGATTTTTTATTTTAGCTTCCACATTCCTTTCCAATTTTGTTATTAAAATTTTGATGTCTAGTATATTATGTCCACTCAAAATACAAAGATTACAGAGTAGTTTGAACAGAAAAAGTTTAATATAAAGCAATATTCAGTACATAAGAAATTAGAAAAATGGAAGATTGTGTAGTAAGGGGTAAAAGGGATTCTCAGGCATAGAGGAATAGCAGTTATAGGGTTAAGTTACACCCATTAGAGAAGAAACGATTCTGGGGCACTCTTCTTTCAGGGCTGAGATCTGTTAGTATTAATAGACACTCTGCTCCTGGGAAACTGGGCACGTTCACTGTGGCTCTGCGTCGGCTTGCCCACGGGGAGGCGCTGTGCCCCGGAATCACCGCAAAGCTGTCTGAGAAGGGGCCAGATGGTGGGTGCCGTGCAAGAGCGCACTGGGAGAAGGGTGTCATGAGCTGGGGGCTGCTTCAGACTGCTGGGTCCTGGGGAGGAGGGCACAAGGAAACCTGGAAGGAAAGTTCCTTCTCTTCCAGTATCTTCTAGTACCCTTTGTCCTCTGGCTTGACACCACGCCATTTGGAAAAAGAGACATATTTTCAACACTCAGCTCCATTATTATGGAGCAGGCAATGTAGGCTGGATTTGAAGCTGAGAGGCAATAAATTATTAACAGTCACTTCCAGTGTATAACTCAAATTCTCTTAATTATGTGGGCAACTCTCGATTATCCTTTCTTATATAATACCATGTTTAATCATTTCAAATAAGTAAGGCTTTTAAATGCATGCATGTATTCTATCCTTCCTTGCTGGCTCTCTGGGTGTCCTGAACCTCTCTCTCCCCTTCCAGACCTCAGGAAGGCCTGATCACTTTTTCCTCCTCCGAAACACCTGTCTTGATTCCAGAGCACTCCCCACATACTAACGTAGCCAGAGTAAGATTCATCACAAATGAGATATGTGAGCAAGATGAGCAAATAGATAAAACTATTAATACTTGCCTGAGAATGAAAAATAGAGATTCCAACCTTCCCTCCACATGCATTTACTATGGTGCATTTCAGATCTAGGCTGTAAAAGACACATCACAGTACCCTGAGGTATGGGAATAACTTTGTAACCATAAAAAATAAAAATAATGGCAGTCATTTTTACTTTTCTGTATGCCAGAAACACCTGGCCTGGGGCTTAATTTTTTCATGAACTCTGGGAATCGAGGATTAGCATATTGATTTTTATAGAGTTCATAAAAATCTCTCATACATGAGTACCATTGTCTTGCTCAGGGTAAACAGTTCGTGGGGTGTGGAAACTCGCTTCACGTCTCACTCTGAAGCCCATGCCCAGGGCCGTCCTCAGCCAGGATGTGTCTGGCCAGTGCACACCGGCAACGCCTTCATGGAGACCCCCATAGCTCACGTCCATATCTCATCAGCCCTGTCCTCTCCCCATGATCTAGCAACTCTGCGAGTGAAGGCTGATCTGACGGGGGCTCCATATCCTCCCCCCACCCCACAACCCCAGGGCTGTTAGATCAGTTGGTTGGCTGCCTGTTTCCTCCGCCATGCTGACATTGGACTATGTTACATATCACCTCAGCAGTGTTTGTGAGAAGATAGTGCTGCTTTTAATTCTACCCAAAGTGTTGTTGCTACTAAAGTGCCCACACCATAAATATTTTTCAGAACCTACGATTTTCTGAAGACTATGACTGTGCCCAGTAAGTGTTGGTTGTTGGTGATTTTTATTATCATTGTTCTTATTTTATTAGCAAAAAAAAAAAAAAAAATTCCAAGGAGTCAATATCTCCTCTTTGGTACCTATCTGTTTTCTTAGTGACAGATACAGTATTTTCAAGAAAGCATTTCAACTCCATGACTAATGTAATTTTTGTTGCTGTCATTGTAGTCTGTATTATAAATTGTCCTTCGATTTTTGATCCCAAACAACATCTTTTCTGTTGCATTCTGACTTTTATTTTAAAACAGATTTTCTGAATGAAATTGTTCCAAGCCTCAGAAATCCCTGTTATAAAATGTGCATCTTGTTCTTTTCGAAAGACAGAAAGCAAACTCTCTTAACTCTCTCAGCACTGGGCATAATACCCTTCCTATGATATGTGTGCACTAAATATTTTAAAACTTTAAAAAAAATCAATAATAATATTTAAGACTCTAGAGGGGAGAATGTACTATTTCAAGGATGAGAAGATTAGCAACTTATTGGTTGTCTTTTAATATCTTACCTCCATTGCATGCTGTGTTTTTCCTCCTGAAAAATAAAATGAGATGATTTTAACATCATCATAATTAAATCTCTCACTTACTTGGGCAACAAAATGATCTCACAAGCAGGAGGTAATAATCTATAAAATGAGTCACATTTGTGTTGTTGGCCCAGCTGTAGAGGCAAACGGAGAGTGGCTGCCTAAATTCTTCGATGTGCTATAAAATTAGGCAGCTCTGTGCCTTGTGTCATTTCTCCATTATTTCCTCCTAACTATACACGTGAGAGTTAGATGTGCAGTAAAACATGCTCAGAGTTGATGACCAGAATTTTCCAACTTCCAAAAGTGTCACTTAGTTTACTTGTTACATGGATTTGTGATCATCTTCATTGCTAATTAATGTAAGAATACACTCTAGGGTACTCCTTTTCCTAATTTCCTACCAGGTGAAATGGCCAACAGATATTAATTTAGAAGAATCTCCTGCAGTATTTCAGAGTAAGACAAAGGCAGTTAGTCAAAGCTTTTAGTGCATCCTTAGTTCTGAAATAACATTTTCCTTTATGTGATTGTCCAAATCCTTTTTGAAATCAATCACCCTTTCTTATGTCAGACTTTGAGAAAAAATTCCTGTACAGCAGTGTTTCATGTCTTAAACATGGTGATATTGTGTCGGTGACAGTGGTGACAAACTGGCACAGTGCAGTATAATAGCACTTCTAATTGTCTTCCCAGGCCCAAGAAGAAACAAAGTTTACATACTTCATATATCTGTAGAGCAAACTGTTCCTGCAAGTTACACTTCTGTTGTTTCATCAGCAGGGACCCATTTAGATTTGGTTTCTTTACAACTAAAATATCAAAAAAGTTTCATCCTTCCTATGATTGAGAGAATCTACCCTTCCAGTTGTAGCTTTAGTGGTTTGACAGTGGCCATCTATTTCAGACATTTTGTTTCACTCTAAAAACCATGTAGTGTTATCCACTTACTTACCAAAAGTTTCAGGTAGAATAGATGCTACTTAAGAAAAAATGCTAAGATGACAGGGTCTGGGAGGCTGCATTGAAGGGTTAATCTCTTCACCAACTCTGTTCTGCCATGCCCTCCTGCCCCAGCTGGCTCTAAATCAATGCTGTTATTTTGCCTCTTCTGGGTAAAAGTGCTCTGCATTGGAAATAAGAAGAATAATGCATTGTCCTTGCCTCCAAGGAGCTCATATTCTATTGGGGGACCGAGGAAACTGAATAGTTATACCCAGGCTGGGGAGGGGCAACAGGAGGGTAGGATATCCACAGACGATTCCCCAGAGGAATATCTGAGCCAAATCTTGAAAACCAAGAGGGATATGTTGAATAAAGAAGAAGAACAAAAAGATGAAGCTTCACAATTAAAAACAAGGATGTGGGAAAAGAGAATGTGCATTTGATATGAGGAGACCAGTTAGAGGCTGTGAGAAGTAGTGAGCACCTCCAGGATGGCACAGCAGTGGGGGTACCTAGGAAGTTAGAGGTTTTAATGTAGAATCAAGTAGAACCTGGTCATATGCTGGATTTGGTTAGGGAGTGGGCACAATCAAGAATGAATTGCAGCTTCCTGTTTGGGAATCTGGATGAAGGGCGATGCATTCACTAAAATGTAAAATAGGGACTCCAGGGAAGCAGGTTAGGGCTGGGAGTGGTTAATCCTGCTGGGCCTGGTGAGTCTGAGGTGCCTGTGAGTGGCCAGTGGGCATAACCAGTGGGCCATCAAACAGGCAGGTGTGGAGGACTGGAGTTGTGTATGTGAGTTATTTAAATTACATTTCTCAACATTGTTCGGTCTATTCATAGCAGTTCAATTGTTCAGCCAATTTCAGCCCAATCTGTTCTCCTAGCTGTGTTCTCTCTGCAGCATTATCATGCAAGAAGGGCTGACAGAGGTGTGGCTTTTAATTTGGCTAGACCTTGAGTCGCTGTTCTCCTGCCTACACCAACACAAACTGGTAAGCTGCTGTCCTGTGTTGTCGGGGACTGTCCTGATTCTACACTAACGTCCTGCACTCAGGAACCCCCAGCCCCTGGGAGACAGGCACAGTTGGTTACCTGTGGGAGTGCAGATTCATGTTTTTATTACATGTTACAGACAGCTAGGAAGGGCAGGGGCCCCTCTCACGCTATGTTCAATGCAAACTGGGGACAAATGTGCCCAAGGAATTCAGAATTGTCTGACTTCTCTCCCCCACTTCCCTCTCCCTCTTTACTTTTTAGAGTTTGCTACCCTTCATCGTCCTAGTACAATATATTTGCAAATCAGTAATCTGTGATAAGTTTTTCCCTAAATCTTATTCTTCAGAGGATTGTGAGAAATAGTCTGTGCAACTCCAGGAAAAAAAAAAAAAAAAAGAATTTCAATTGAAACATCAACATTATTTAACTAAACTAAAAAGTCTTTTTCCACTGTATTAGACTTCACTTCTTTGATTTGTTTGACCATTTGTTTCTCATATCACCTCTTACATCTCATTTTGCCTTCAACTTTCTCCCCTAATATTCAGGACTTGAGTATTTTCTGTTATTAATACAATAAGGTTTATTGGATTCGTATTTTAAGATGGGGTATTGGAAGATGAACAGCCGTGTGTGTGTTTATATGTATGTGGTTGCATCAGTGGTCATTTCTTAACTTTAACACCAACAAGAACGTGAAGATTTAGTTTATATTTCTGAATAAAGCACACAATGTTTATATCACATTTAGAAATCTGACCCTCAATAATTTTTCATTTTTGTGGGCTTATTTTATTTATGTATGTATTTATTTTTTATTTCAGCGTGTTACAGGGGTACAAATGTTTAGGTTATATATGTTGCCTTTGCCCCACTTGAGTTAGAGCTTCAAGCATGTCCATCCCCCAGACGGTGTGCACTGCACTCATTAGGTGTGAATATGCCCATCCCCACCTCCCCCCACACCTGCCTGACACCCAATCGATGTTACGACTATGTGTGCACATAAGTGTTGATCAGTTAATACCAGTTTGATGGTGAGTACATATGATGCTTGTTTTTCCATTCTTGTGATACTTCACTTAGTAGAATGGGCTCCAGCTCTATCCAGGATAATACAAGAGGTGCTAAAGAGCTAGTAGAAATATGTATTTTATTATCAGTTTCCTGATGCTTAGTATTCTTTAGCTGATGATAAATGATTGAAAAAACTAATGAATTATATTTTATAATTGTTGAGACAACCTCAAAGAAAAGCTGGAGTTAGCAGCTTATTGGTGTGCTTTAATAAGAATGGATAATGCCTGTTAGAATTAATACCTTATTTGCCAATGATTACTGTGCAAAAGCCTGAACTTCTCAAATAACCCTGCGATCTCTAGGCTACACCTGTGTATTCTCCTCTCACCCCCTGGTGGAATTTGTTTATAGTCATTGCTGTCAGAAACAGTCAAAATAAGTCATCTAAATACAGTTGTTAAGACAAGTCATCCATAAGAAGCAATTTGTTCCAAACTGCAAATGAGATTACTTTAGATGGGCTCTGGGATGTTCAGAAACCCTGAAATGAAACATTATGCAGACGAAGAGAGGGGGCCGGGAGCCACTGTTTGAAGGAGAGACTCAGGCGTTCCTTTCTGTTTCCTGGAATCAGCCTCAAGGAGGCAAATGGAGATAGAGCAGAATCCTGCAATGTGCAGAGAGGGGACAAGGCATGGAAACTCCCAGGCATGAAGAGAGCTTGTCTTTGCAAAGAGCGTGGAAGCACCGTGCTGCCCTAAATTACTAAAGAAAGTGGATGAGATCATTCCCGCTCCTACTCTTCATCTTCCTCCTCCCACGTGGGAGGGCTGGCTTCTCAAAGGCAACATTTTATAAAAGAATATCAAATTATACTTCTGGGGGCATGCTCAGCTCAGTGTGGGAACAAGATGAAACCATGTGAGGTATGAAAGGGATAGCATAAAAAGTAAATTACATAAATAAGAGAGAAAACTCATTGTGATACATCTCCATCCCGTAAGATGGCTTTGCAGATCCTGCTCAAGTCCTACCGGTGACAGTATCCCTATCACTTGGTGCCCTGTTCTTAGAAGTTGATTTAATTTAAAAAAGAGTTTGGAAGAACTTACATTTCATGTTTATCAATGAACTCAATGACTCAGACATTTGTTCAAATATTACCTTCTAGAACATTCCTTCTTTGACCATACATTCTGAAATCAGTCTCCTTTTTGTTGCTCTTGTGGTTTTCATTCTCTTGCTCATCCCTTTAACTTTCAGAGTCAGAATCAGTGGAATTTTTGTCATAAATGGGTTTGTTCACAGTCTATCTACTTATGAGCTTTATGAGCGTGGGATAGATATTTGTGACTCACCTATTGAGTGAGCACCACAGAGTTCATTCTGTTTCCCTTTTTTCCTTGGAAACTGGAAAACTTAGCTCTAAATCCAGTGCCCCAAATATAAAATATATCACTTTTAGATGTGTGTGCCTATGTGTATGTGTGTGTACATATGTTGGTGTGTGTACATATGTTGGTCCTTTCCTCTCCATCATTATATTTTTATTTTTATAATAGTACAGTCTGGCTAGGAGATGTTAGGTATTCTTCCTCCTGTGTCCCCAGCCCTCCCTCACATGTAGAATATGTTTATGCTTCTCTTACAGGAAAACAAAATGGAAATATAACATTTGCTTCCAATTTGTGAACAGGGCCCTTGCTGTGTCCTAGACTGGGTGTTCCTGAAGGACAGACATTGTCATTTTTCTTGAAGCTTATTCTCCCTCACACATAGGTACTCAGTAATTTTTAAAATTGCCACTCCGTTCCGTTTCACTCTCTATATGTGAACTCTTTGGGGGTCATAATTTGGAAAACAATTGCCTAAGCAGTGCTGGTGTGGAGGATACATGGGAAAGCAGAGGGACAGGACGCAGGGGTTCCCAGCCCCGGGTGGACTGTAGACACAGTAGCATCAAGGAGAGGACACCGAGGCTTTGGCAGGCGAGATGGCCCTGAGGGGGTCTGTTAGAGGCAAAATTTGGATGGAAAAAGGTGAGAGAAAACAGCAAAATTGAGCATATTCTATCTATTCGGCACAGTGCCCAGGTTTTCTACATATGTTATGGAGGTTGAGATTTCTAAGTAAAGAAACTGAGTAAGGATGAACTCATTTACCGAGATAGGGGATGTGGGCGGGGAAAGCTTGCAAGGCACAATTATGTAAAAATGCCCAAACTGGCTGCTCCAAACTTCTTGCCATCATTGTTTCTCTCTCTCTCTTTCTCCCTCCCCCCACTCCGTCTTCTCCCTGTTTCTCTCCCCTCCTCCACCTCCTTCTCCTCCCATCCCATCATCTCATTCCTCTGAGTTTGATTATCTCCGTGATTTATGTGGATTGCTCCAAGATGTATTCTGGCTACAGCAATGAATATTGATCACCTCTATTATGGGAATGGCTAAATAATTAGATGAGTCCATTGGGATCCAACTTCCTGTGACTCACAGACACAGCCTAAAGAGAGAACAGCACGAGTAACTCGGTTCATATTACACTTAATGATGATGGTTTTAATGACTAAATTATCAATAAAAATTGGGAAGAATGTGCACTTGTAGACAACTATTTTAATATATTCACAGCATTTCTTATTTTATAATGCACTAGAATCATTCTGGAAAAAAAGACAGCACAGGCTTAAAGCCAATTAGACAGATGCTCATTTGAGTCTTTTTCCATCTCTTCCTGGTTAAACATTTCTAAATTTTCTTTCAATAGTTACAACCTAAGCATGAAAGAGCATATTTTCTCAATAGAGATTTTAACAATTATAAAAATAGAAATGAAACTATATTATGAAAGAATATATTTATGTGTGAGTGATCAATATTGCAAAATATTTGTAAAGTCTGAATAGACTTCCTTAGCTTATGGTATTTCTTTTTATTTTATTTTTTATAAATCCCTCATAAACTATTCAACCTTCTTAGGAATAGTTTTGTAGAATTCTTGCTGTGGCCCTTTTAGTCAAGAACCATAACTTAGGCTACATGTACAAAAGTAATAAATAATATTCACTACTATCCATTTATAACTTCAAATCCAGAGGAGAAGAAAGGGAACCGGTAATTTACCAGTGAGTTTTAAATTACATAGATGGAATATGTGTGCATGTGTGTGTTTATCAGGTAAATACGAAAATTGAAGGCATATTAGAGAGAATATGGAGAAACCATCCTTACACTGTCCTCATGTTTGGTTTATATCTCATTTTGTCATTTGTAGATGCCAACACTTAAGGCTTTTTATACAGGGTTGTCATTATGCCATTCATGACAAAAAGTCAAAAGTGAAATTGAGATGGAATCATCATTATGAATGGTAAAAATGATACATATTCCATTTCACATTTACAGGGCCAGTCAGATGCAAATATGTGTGGGTGGTAGAATCCAAATATCAAAGAATATTGGACAAATTATTCTTTTTCCAGTTACTATGTTTGTAAGTTGAATGACACTAGGACTTTAAAATTACAAAATACAAAAGGAAATGTCAGAGATCTCGAAAAATAAATGTTTGTATGATTAGATTATTTTAACTAGAATTATATACAAGTCTGATTTTAAAAAAATGATTTATGTTCCTTGGTGCTATTATTTGGAAAATGAATTAATGTAAAATGATTCCAGAGTAAAAATTTCTCCAATCTGGATCAGGGTACACAGAGTTACTGAAAGTGGGGGAGGGTCCTGAGGGTGTATTTTGACACATGTTAATTTCAGCACTGCTTTTTCTTATTGAAAAACCTCCTGGATTGGTGAATAAAATTCACTCATTTCTTTGTCTTGAAACTGTATTTACAAATGTTATATTACGTGGGCATTTCTGAGTCTTTCACTTTGGTAAGGGTGAACAAAATTTTAAATTTTGTCTTTAACATTTTAAAGACAGACATTACAGTTATATATACTCACTTTTGGGGGACACCAGTGAGTGACAAAGATGGACAGGAGGGGCAATTAGGAGATTGAGAACAGAGAGAGAGAGGAGTCCCCCCTGGACAGCTTAGGGATAACCTATCAACAAACCTGGTGCAGAAATACTTAACTAGGCTTTTTTAAATGTTACCACCTGCCCCTGCCAAAGATTTCCAAAGTACTTTTTTGTACTATACCATTTGTCTTTCCAATAATATTGTAAGTGTGATCATTGTCTTCAGTTTCATGAAAATTGAATGATTGAATAGTAAAATGGCATAGTCCAGCATTCTCTGCTTGTACTTTTTAAAAATCTTTATCCCTCAAATCTCGGAAATGCTGTGATTTCTCAGTTGTGTTAGCTTCTTTTCTTCTCCTTTGTCAACTCTTAAAATTTATTCATCGCCTCAAAAGCGATTCCTGAATCTTAATTTGGAGATTTAATCTTGATTTTATTAACTATGGGTGTAGCCTCAGAAACAAGAGGTCACGGGAGAATTCAGAAACCATTTCTTTCCTTTCAGTAAACTTGTTTCCTTGAAACGAGCTTAGTAAAGTGTAAAGTATGATGTGAAAGCGTTTTCTGTGGAGAGAGCGCTGGCATTTGCAGTGTTTCTCTGTTCTCTTATCTGCAGAATGGAGGGTTCGGATTAGAACCTCTCCATGGAATGTTCAGATCTTAGATTAGGGATTTTGTTATCAGCTCTGAATAATATAATTTTACTCATCCCTCCAGGTCCAGATCAGTGCCATCTATTTCATGATTCCTTTCTCAATCGCTCAAGAGGTTGAACGGATTTTCTTTTTTCTTTTTACTTTCATAGCATTTTGAATATCCTATCATTGTAATAATTATCACACTCTTTCTAGACCTTTTATTTGCATTATTTCTATCAAATCTGCTACAGAATAACTATCTGGCAGGCAAGGAACTTATGTTGTATATTTGTGTTTTCCCTTGTCTGTAAAAATTAGAAACTAATGTGGAATCAATTTGTTAACATTTATTTTGTCTTGACCATTCTATTTTGAAATACAAATTTTTAAAACATTTTTTCTTATTTCAAAGTATTACAAGGTTACACATATTTTTGGCTACATGGATCACTTTTATAATGCTTGAGTCATGGTTCTAAGTGTGCCTTGAAAGGCAAATTTAAAGTAAGTATCTTTTCCCAAAGAAACAAGTTGCTATAACTATGGTTAGGGTCCCAGACTTGAAACAGGCAGATGTTCTCTTCATCTGCCTGTTTCAGCTGTCTCCATATTCCCTTCCATACAATCCTATACTGTCACCCTATTCTCTCATCTCCTGTTCTTTTAGGGCCACTCTTTCTGCAATCTCTTGTTCTGAAGATATCCTTAAAGCAGATGATTGTTGAAAAAAACAAAATGTTTTGTTTGTTGTTATATCTCTGTTATGAAGTATGTGTCTCAGTCCAAAAATCAGGTGTGTGATGTGTATAACTTAAAAATACACACACACACACACACACACACACACACATAGTGTGTGTACTGAGAATCTATACTAAGAAGCCATGTGTAGCCAGGTGAGAAGCCGTATATAAAAATACCAAAACTTGCTTTCTACAGTGAGCCCTGGGCTCATCATCCTGGTGAAACAATTTTACCTCCTCTTCCTGGGGTGTGTCCCTATAAGTGGTTGTAGAGTCAGGGCGCTGCTGGGGAGGAAGAGTTGACATTTTTCTATCATCTCATCTATCTGGCCACTGAAAGTCATTTTCTCCTGTTAGCGGGAAAGTTCACTTGCTACATGTGCATGGTTGTTCCATATTTTCTCCTCTTCTCACTCCCTACCCAGGCTGAAGAACATGCCTGTGCTGAAGACGTTAATAATTTTAAATAGGCAATAAAATAAACTTTCTTAATATTAATAAGCAATTTTGGATACATTTGTATGATTTCGTAGTATAGATTCTCAGTGCACACTATCATTGGATACACAATGCAATCTTATGCCACCAAATATTGATAGAAATTCTGAGTTGTGGGGAAAATGACATGAAATATTCTTCATTGGTTTCAATAACTTGAAATTCCTATGGATACACACTGTGCCAAGATTGACTATGAATATACAGTTCTTTAGTGAGGAACTTGAATACCAGCATAATGTCTCAATTCATCGAAACTACTTTTATCATGCAAGCTACCCAAATGAAAACAAAACCAATGAAGTATAAAATTGACTTTATGAAAGAAAAGACTTTGGCTTTCTTAAGTGACTCACTAGAGAGTATATATTTTGAAAGAGAATTTGGTACAGTAAGAAATAGTATTAGGGAAATATTATCCAAAAGGATAGACTTGTTCAGCTCTTCAAAAATGAGATCTTAAGGAAAAGACTTTATACAGTTCTAAAGTGTACAGAAAATGTTTGATTTAATGAGGCAAATACACCTAAAAGAATTCCATAGGTAATGACAGATTGAACGTGTGGCCAGAAAGAGAAGAAGTGAAAAATCATGCTCAAACAATGGAAAAAGTAGTCTTAACCATGATTCTGAACATAAAAAAAGAGGTGTGAGATTCTTTTTTTTTTCCAGCCCCATTGCCCAACCATAAAACAATATAATATTTACTATCCAGTCATTCATTTTCTGTCCTTTGTTGACAGAGGTAACATATGCACTTTTGTGTGAGTGCATAAATAGAAAATGGCTTAAAGATGGACACAGGTTTTCATTTTAACATTGGAAAATTAGATGCAAGAGAAGGGAAATAGCATCTCCTCAGCACCATGGATATATCCAGCTTATTTTATGTTAATCAACAAGAGAGCAAATACCTGAGGCTTGGAGAGCATCGCAGTCGGAGCAACACATTACCTTGGCAGGACTTGGAGACCTCCGGGATGTCATGTGTAGGCACCTGAAAGAATAGTTGAGGACAGAAGAATCTGTGATTGTTTGGAATGATATGTTCTTAGTCAAAACAGGGAAAATTAGATAAACATGTTCATGTTAGTTTTACCTCATTGTTTCCTTTGGTCCTTGCTGATGTCAACATGTCATAACAATCACAGTATCCTACCATTATCAATAATAACAATGTTCACAGATGGCATCTCTTGATTGTGCTGAGTACTTGGCATTTCATGTTCTTGATCTGATTTAATTTTTACAAAACCCCTAAGAGACAGGTGCTATTATTGTTTTCTTTTTTCACAGATAAACTTTGTAAAAAATATGCCACAATAGCACTTTCCTGCTTATGTGCTTTGCTTGCCCTGTACGTTGAGCACCATAAGCTGAACGCAGACTTGGGTGTGTTCATATGTTAGCTTATTGATTCATCACTTTGTAAATAACTCCATCATCGCTGCATAAGGGATTTTCTTGATACCGCGCAGATCACATCTGGTAGAGATTTGATTTGTTTGTAGTTTGGGAGAACTCTGTTCATGTTTGGATCACCTTTATCTGACTGCAGTGAGACTCTAGTTTAGAAGGGTAAGATCTAGTGATATAATTGCTATTTCTTTAACTGCATGAAAACTGCATAGCCGTTCCAATAAATCTTTGCATTGCATAAAACTACATGTCATTTCTTTGAATATTAAATTTGTTTCGTAGTTGAAGTAAATACATATCCCTTGTGTGTGTTTGTGTTTAACCACCCATGGCAGTGATTTATGTTATGATATTCTGTGCTATACTCTTGTGCTAACATACACAGCATATAAAGAAACACCTAGATTAGATAAAAAGATAAAGCCTGATTATGTCTTACAATCCAAAGTTGTTGAATAATGTTATAATCCAGTTATCTCTTACAATCCAATGTTGTTGCTAATGATTGTTGCAATTTTTAGGATAAAAAACCACCATTTTGATGAAGACTGGTGTGTATGTATATTGGTAGATTTGTCTAAAATAAAGTAACTTTATTTTCCAGTAAATTGAAAACTGGCCCCAAAAACAAAAAGATGGATCCTGATGACTTGATCTTAACCATTCTTAAATCACTTACCAATTACAAGTACAAATTGAACACCTATTATATACCCATTAATGTATCTCAATGAGAATTCTAAAATTTACATGGAGAAATAGGATACTGTTCTTATACCAGCCATCCCTTTTCACAGAATTTTTATATACAATAAGTAAAAGCTAATACCACCTTTCACTCTTTTCACATGGCCATATATTCTAAATTAAAATCAAAACCTTAAAAATAGATAGTGGTTTCCCAGGGATGGAAGAGTCTGAGCAATGGCAACACCCTGGGGATGTCTGTGGAGCTGCAGACACATTAGTTTGAAGGATGACTGTCACTTACATTTATATATACATTAAAAGTAACAATCACATTAATTTATGTCCCATATCAAATCACTGAGAGAAAAGCAACTCACATATTTCAGTTTCAGAAATCCAATCCAAGACATTTATCAAAGACTATTACTGTCTTTGGATTATGTACAAAATTAAAATATTCACTGATTCCAGTATCAAAAAATATACTTTTTAGGAAACTGACTTCTCAATGACATTGGATAAGGAAAAATCAACCAAATTGTAAAAATATTCTAGAATCCACAGGAATTCTGAGGGTTCGTTTCTTTTTTTGTAGTTATTTTGGGGAAGAGCTAAAAGTGAAACAAAGTATCTTTAGTTGCATATTATTTGAGCAGTTTCTCTAGGTAAACAGATGTAAGGAGTAACATACAAAAGCAGTAGAGATTAATATGCTTAGAGATCAGCATATAATCACCTACATTTATGAAATGGACTATCTATGTCTCTGTGTACAGTAGAGACTGGGAAGGTATATACTAGTGGGCGTCTCTGGGAAGAAGTGTGGGAGTGGGATAGATTTTGAAAGATAATTTCCGCTATATACTTTGCTTACATTTGTTTTCTAACTTTTAAAATTTTGTATTACTGTTGTTACAAAATAAAAACAGGAACAGCACAAAGCAAAGGAAGTTCATTTAGAAACAGCCCTAGCTGCATGATATATGACACCCTGTGCTGTAACAAAGGTTTATCAGGAGACGGTCACCTTGCTTTCATTCAGAGCTGTTTCAGCTGTTTGCTGAATCAGGACAGTAGACAAAAGAGTAGGAGAACATGGAGATTTAATCACATGATTCTACAGCCCAAACTCTGGTCAGTTTATAAACAAAACAGTTTTCTAGAGCCTGTTAGGAAAAAAAAGGGTCCACAGAAATGGCAAATTTGCTTTCATTGTTTTATTCTTTGGTTGTTCAGTTATTTCATTTCTGAATTTATATGTCCAGTGATTATGTAAGCAGGCTGAAAATAGGATTTATAAAAAAATTTTCTGAAATTGTAACAAAATACTTTGCAATGACTCAGAATTTTTTCCTTGCTTTTTCTTTCATTCTTTTATTAATCATTTATTCTTCAATATTTGGTTGAACACCACTTTTTGACATGCCTTTGATATACCCAAGATTAGTCAGTAAGATGGATTGTAACACAATATTTGAATATAACATGCAATTTCTCTACTGTACCTCAAACATTTTCATTAGCATTTTAAAGACACTTGTAAATATTTTAGTTAAAAAATATTGTGATTTTTTTGAGAATCAAAATCAAATATTTAGATAATGAAGAACTTTAACATTATAAAATGCATTAAATATAAAATATTTACATAAACTGCATATCAATTGAATTGCATTTATGTTATAATCAGCTTTTACCCATTTAAATTGAAACAATTTTTCATAATGCTATGCTACATTCTACCACTTGTAAAGTACCTCATGTATAATTAATAACAAGACATTTATCATCAATTTCATTTTAAGAAAGTAATCTTAAAGATAATTGTGTTCTGAATAATATCACATGGTCATACAAAAATATTGTAGATATTATATTTGAAATTAGATACATATATTTCCATTAATATTTTAAAATTATTTAATTGTAAAAAATACATTCACATGATACGAATTTCAAACAACACAAATATATACAATGAAATTATTAATACTGTTCCTTACCATACCATGCTACTACCTATCTCTCCAGAGAAAATGACTATTAAGGTTGCTTTTGCATCTTTTGAGATTATATATAGGCATGCAGATCTGCAGTGATATGTGTACATGCCTTTATATGCATGCACATTATAGAGGGGTGGGGGGACAGTTACCAAGATATATTTTTGTGTTTAAATAACAAGATGAAGAACGATTTTATATTGTAAGGTAGGGACAATTAGATATGTGTGTGAGTGTTGTGTGTGTGAGTGTGCATATGTTAGCAATCCTTTGTAATGTCATCTGATTCATCGTATTGTTGTATAAATATGTTATTTATTTTAGTTCTCCCCAATTCATAAACTTTCAAGTTGATTCCATTATCTTGATTACAATACCAATGCTATGATAAAGAGTCTTATAAATATATATGTTATGTAGATATGCATGTATGTAGGTAGGGCAAATTTTAGAAGTTACAGGGTCAAAGGATTTCTGCATTTTTAATCTTGTAATATATATCCAAATTAGCAAAAAATTTACATCAAAATTGCAATTCTAAAAGAAATAAGTGCCTCTTTTCCAATACCCTCTTCAAAACCGTGTTTTAAACTGTTGATGATTCCAGTTTTAAATATATTGTTTTTATATTAAGCCTCTTAATTCTTGTGAAAATTAAAAGTGTATACTCCAAAAGTCTAGGGCTGAGGAAATGTCATTTAATATTCATTTATGAAAATTATAAGCATATATTGTTACTATTAAGCTTATTAAATATTTTGCAATTGATTTTCTTTGGGGATCTTATTATATCCTCATATTATATTTAAAAGAAATATTCCTTATGAGTTCCTTTAATTTTTGCACTTGAATTTACGTCTTTTGTCCAAGTCAATATTTACAGGCTTGGCCTTCTTCATTAATGACACAAAACTGATTTATATTCTGTTTTTGTTATTAAGAATCTTAATTAAAATGAAGGCTTCCATTATTAAGTGTAAATTTTATGTTGTACATTTCTGTATACCAATTTCTATCTTGCCTTACAGTGTTATGTTTTTGTTTTTTTTACCTTGTGGGGAAAAAACATTTTTACAATGAAGAATAGAGTGAAGAAATATATATTCTTTTAAATAGTGAAGAAATACATATACTTGAAGTTACTTACAAATGTATTAATAGGTATATATGTATATGTATAGAACTGTCTCAGCTTACATTTTTTCAAATGTAAGAAAGTAGGAAAAGGTAAAAGAATGTTAGAAAGAGGTTAGAAGAATGGAATCACTGAATTATTAAATATTTTATTAAGCAATAAAATTTGGTGAAATAGGTTAGTAACCCACAAAGTTGTGTACTACTGTTAGCTGTGCAATTTCTGTTATTTGGAAAAATCATATTGATCGCCATGATAATTTTGGCAGCAGTAAAAGGTCACTTTCAATTTTCCATTTGTTTAATTTAAGAAAACAAGGTGTTTCAAATAAACTATTTCAAATGAATAAAATAAGAAATTTTTAATAAACAACATGATTTTATTAAGTCATTGAAATAATTCTTACTAAAACAGCAATAAAGGGATGCAGATGATTAATTGATTAGTATTTGATTAATGAGTATGAACCATATAAACCAGATGAAATAGGAAGGCACTGGTAAGATCTATAGTGGCTGAAATTACTAAAGAGAATGTCATTTATAATTTAGTTCTAAAGTGGAAATTTACCCTAGATGTCTGGGGCTGATGGAGTGTCAATGACTGCATATTGATTCATTTATGGAAACTTTCACCGTATATTGTTACTTATACGTACTTAAACTCTGTTAGAAGTCCTTGCTATTCTAATGCTTTTAAGAAAACACAATATAGACTCAGATAATACATCCTTTAATTTAATTTCAAGAATTAGATCTTGAATAATAAGCAAGTCATTTGATCCTTCAAATGCCTGTGACTGAGGGCAGATTATTTGAATGGTCTCATTAGTAGCCAAATATTTCCAGGTAATTGTAGGTAATCTCAATTGAGTATTAAGGCCAGGAGAGTTTGCATAAGTGGCTCCATCTCCAGGAGATCCAAGTAAATACTAACTTCTCGATGGGATAATGTAGGTATAAAATAATAGGAGAGTGATTACACACAATGTGACTTAGCAGGGTTCCCAAACTCCTGTCGGTTTAGAGATGGAAAGTAAAATGTGTGACTCAAGCTGGGACATGCCTATTGCATCTTCCTACAGCCAGGTGCTAAAGAACTGAGCACTGGTCTACTGCTGCCTTTGCCAGTTAACATTCTACATTATGCTAATGGATTGAGCCTAGGTATCCACCAGCTTCAACTATATTTATTAGTAAGCAGCATGCCCCACTGCAGAACAGAGTCTAGAGACTGGTGATTCAGTACTGTTGCATATGCTTCATCCATGAGTGTTTAGGTAAAACCCCAAGTCCTTAAAACTTTAAAATAACTGCTCTCTAAAAACTACGATGGGTACGATGGCTCAAACCTCTAATCCTAGCACTTTGGGAGGTCGAGAAGGGAGGATCCCTTGATGCTAGGTGTTTGAGAACAGCCTGGGCAACATAATGAAACCTCATGTCTCTACAAAAAAAAAAAAAATGAAAATAAAAATTAGCCAGTCTTGGTGGTGCATCTTTGTTGTCCCAGCTACTCGGGAGGTTGAGGTGGGAGGATGGCTTGAGCCCAGGAGTTTGAGGTTGCTGTGAGCTATGATGATGCCACTGCACTGTAGCCTGGGCAACAGAGTAAGAACCTATCTTTAAAAACTAACTAACTAACTAAATAAATAAGGCTGGTAGGACAAGATTATTTCAGGACTTTCTTGAGATCTATTTCAGTGTCTTTAAATTAGCGGTATCTAAATGAACAAGCATACTTGAGATTATTATTATTTTTTTTTTCTGTTGAATGCAGCATGGTGTGGTAGAAAAAACACCAACTTGGGAGCCAGGCAAGTTCCATGTGAATATTGGCTATGGTCCTTAGTAGCAAAGAAGCTTTGAACGATTCCTTGTCCCCATTTTAATTGGAGATAAGGTTGCTTCATGGGGTTTCTGTGAAAATGTACAGGAAAATACATGGAAGACGTTAGAGAATTCATTTGAGCGGGTTGATACTGAAGCTTGGCAGTTGGGTTCTCAGGTGAGGGCCCTTGAGTTCAATGCTGGCAGGTGAAGGGTGGAGAGAACTGCGTCCTTTTACAAATTAGACCATAGCCCTCCCTCTCTTAACACCACAGACACTGGACTCAGGGGCAGCAAGTATGTAAAGTAGTACAATATTCTAAGAATGCTCAGGCTCTTTCACACATTAGGTAAAAAATAAAGAAAGCTGTTTGACTCTGGGGTCCAGAGAGGCAGGGCAAACAGACACTGGTAGAATATGAAAGAAAAGCATTTTACCTTAGTATTCTGCTCAAAATGTCTACAGATTCTGCAGTATGTAGGTGGGAGGGAAAAATTACAAAAATACATATATGGCTATTTACATGTGATTTACTTTTGTGAACAAATTTCCAATTTATTGGGTAATATAATCATTACTTGAAAATATGGCTCAATTTCTATACTGTTTACCTATAGGTAGGATTTATAGAAATACCTTAAGATGTATTTCCTTTTCAAAACCAGCTTAGATTTTTCTCTCAAATGAAACAATTCTATTCCAGTTACTTGAAAGAAAGATTCATTTTTCCCATTGCCTCATTTCAGAAACAGTTCTTTCATTTAAGTCTTGGTCAGTGGTTTGGTTTGATTTGTTGAGACAGCAAAGTTTTGCTTTGTTTTGTTCAATGTGTTTGCCATTTCCAAAATATAATGCCCCCCAAAATTCTTCTAGATAGCAACTGTAGCATTCATTTTATTACAGTTAGTCCTCCTGTAGAAGGTCCTGTTAAATTACCTTGAGGAAAGGATGCCGCATCTCATGCTCTGGGGGCTCAGTGAGCGGGGTGGTCAAGGCAAGCGGAATGAAAAAACTCCTGAGCACAAATCAGGCAATTAACCTCTGCACGGAGGAGAGGTTGACAGGATCATTTCACACTGACAAAAACAAACAAACAAAACCAAGGCAAGGTGCATTTTACAAACATTTTTATTCAAATAAGAACTAATTTTCTCCTACAGTAAGATGATTCTATGCATGAGAAGCCTTAGACATCACCAAAATCTAATTTCTGTAAGAGGCTGAGACACTGAAATCTAACGTGGCTTCTATTCCTTACCCTGAATGAAGAATATATTTAGCTCAGTTGGACATGTTGGCTTTAGTCCTGAAACTTGGCATTATCAGATTCCTGAATGATCTCAATTGAATCTTATATTTGAAGAAGCCTCTATGTAGGATGTTAGTTCAGTATGTTCTTTGTGATAAGGAAAAAAATGGAATGTAGATGGTGATATGTGTGACTCGAGGCTAAGAATACAGATTTTGGTTAAACTTCTAATTATTGCCCATCAAATGTGCATCTGGCATGCCCTTTCCTTTGAGGGTGTCCCAGTTACGTCCCTTGTGAGATGAGATGTGGAGTCACACACTCTGCCCCGTGGGTGTTCGGGACACAGGTCTGTCTCACATAGTTTGGGTTAGCTGCCAGATGTGTGGCGCTTCCTATGTTAGACACATGGCCAAGGTGGGCTCCTTCACGCGTGGGCACAGCCCCGCTCAGGCACATCTCCGCCTGCCTGTCGGTGACATCTGGAGGTCAGCCTGGACATTGTCTCCTGCTGAAGCTCGTCTGCAAGCCCGGGAAGGCAGCGTGCCAGCGTCCATCAGCCGCTCCTCCTGTGCGGAGGGTGGGTGGCATCCTGAGTGTCCCGGGTGATGGTGAGCCTGAAGGGGCCGGTGCTGCACGGAGGGAGCGTGGTGACAGTAGAAAAAGTCCCTGAACGTCCAAGGCGGTGGGCACTAAAGATGCTGTTTGCCTGAACAAATAATACCAGCAGAGGAGTTTTGAAGATTTTCTGTGCAAGCCAGTGATTAGTTTAACAAAACTGTGCAAGCTCCAAACCTGCACAGCAACCACTCTGGTGTGATATCTAAATTTTGGTCTAGTAATTAAAATAAAGCCTCAACTCACCATGTTTCTGCATCTTATGTGTCTCACAATAACACGGCCAAAGTTAGTAATGAGAAGAGCATCTGTGGAAATGCAGGTAAATTAAGGAAGTTACTGATAAAAGGTAGATATTTTTCAAGGTTTATTTTTTTCCTATGGTCAGAGTGGCTGATATACTTGTATATCAATATACATTCTCTATTCAAATCTTATTATATCTTTTAAAATAATAAAATATCACTGCTATTTTTAAAAAATGCTTCTGCTCATTTCTAGCTTCTACTGTTAATTGGTTACCTGTCTATATGGACAACATATAACATCTAGAAAGGTCTAATCTAGAAAGCTATCTAGATTAGACCTTTTTTCTAGATTAGACCTTTCTCCAACAGTCCTGACTTCGTATATGTCACCGAGAATAGTGTGAAAAATTTGAATGATTTGACTGTACCGGTTTTTCTACGGGAAATCATTGTTTTTAACATCTGTTGTCATTTTTTGTTGTGCAGAATAACATGTTGACAAAAAAGCAGCATTTTCTTGAGGAGATACAAGTGGGATTTGGTGGGGGGTACTGGCCAGAAGTTGGGGGGGAGAGTGTGTTTGACGCTCAGTGGGGGAACCAAGTCCCAACAGCACGGGCTGCATCTGTCGTTGTCCACACCTATCCAGTCAGGAGACAAGCCCATATGACTACTAACATTAATGCTTCTTCCAAATTCTTTCTGCATTGATAATTTAGTGCAAATGTTGTATTTGGTTCAGTGACTGCAATGTGAATGGCTTCCTTGTTTTTATCCATGTTGGTCTATTTAGGACTCTTCTTAAATGCATCTTTGCAGGATTTGGGTGGAGGATTTTCTTTTAGTTGTTCATTTGCGACTTTCATTTTGTTTGTGGGAGCTGTGGGTACGTCCTATGATGCTTTCGTGAGGCAAAGGGCTGAGTTGCGAAAGTGCCCTGGTGCTGCCAAATATTCAAGTCTGGCGTTCCACCAGTCAGACATTTGAAATTCCTTGTCCTTATTTGTGAAACAGTTGAAGTGATTAGTCCTGAGATTGAAGAGAAAAAGAGATCACTTCCTGGAGCCCACAGTCATAAATTCCATGCACTTGCATGTTTTGTGGTGTCACTTTCTGATCCTCCCAGCTACTGTAGGATTGCTGCACACATGTGCTGTGTGTTTCACCCTCCTTTCCTTTTCTCCCCCAGATCCTACAAAGTCCTGTCTTGTGAAAGAGAGAGGTAAATGTGTACAAATTTTAAAGTCCATCTATAAATATGTAAGAGTGCCAGAAATAAATAGCTTTTTGAATCAAAAGGTGGGAATTTTACATATTTTACATGCTAGGCAAATGACTGTAGATCAGAAAGTTTTAGCTCTTTCAGACCAGGGCAGATTTGAGCATAAAGAAAACTGACTTTATTAGATTTACTGTTTACCATTTTAAGTGTGCTTCCCACCCCTCTGCACACATGTGTTTCCACAGAGGCAGAGGACTCAGTGGGCCTCCTTGTGAGCGATTGATCCTCTTGGCTGTGCTTGCCGGGCAGCCAGCGTGTTAACCTCGCAGGGAGTTGCCTCAAATGTGCTCCCTATCGCTGGCTCAAAGGTTGATTCTTTTATTATTAATTTGCAGAATTATTCCATTTTAACCATTTTAGTGGTTCTCTACAACATCATGCTAATGAAGTTCACATTACTGGTTGGTCCATAATCAATAACCAAATATATTTTGGTTGCATGTATTTTCGTGTCCTCTGTGGACCTGGTTTAAAGTTCCTTGTGAGCTTCCAGGAGCTAAAACACAGGCTCTGGAGAGACACCAGGGTCTGAATCTTGGCTCTGCTACTCACCGACCCCAACTATGTGGCCTTGGATAAGTTGTTGACAATCTCCAAGGCTTAAGTTTCTTTACCTGCAAACTGGGATACTACTAGTTTCTAAGTCATAAGATTATTTTAGGGATGGACATGAGAATATGGTATTTACAAACTCAGGACAGTGAAGGGCGGTTAGCAGATGTTCCACAGGGTTAGCTAATACCAGAGTTTACGTGTGTTGCTGCATTCCTTTTAACAGGCCCTGATTCTGGAAAATCAGCAAAATGTGAAAACTGCTTTGACATATAATAACCACTTAGTTCATAGCCAGGGAAGGGAGTTGTACAGCCGTCCTTTGGATAAGCTGTTTAAGCCTTCCGGGTCTGTGTCTGGGCTCTAGCATGACAGGGACCTGGAGGCAGACCACGGTTAAGGTCCTGTGTGTTTACTCTTCTCTCATAAGCCATTTGATAAAATTTTTAAGTTCAAGTTTTTTTTCCAAGTTTCTCAAAATAATTACTAATTATTCTTTTACTTTTTTTTTATCCAATAGACAATATTTCTGAATTCTAGTCATGTCTCTGGCTAGTCTGTGAACTTTACCAAAGCTCTTTAAGTATATTTAGAGGTATTTTGGGAACATACTGACACACATACAAAAGTGTGAAAATGTAGGTTATTGTAGTGGCTTTTAAAAATTATGATGTTTATTTGAAATGATTCCCCTTTACCCAGTTGTGACATAATATTCAAATATTTTAATAGTGTATATAAATTCTATTCCATAGAGAATGTAGCAGAGCTAATTTTCCTAGTATCTTCTGTTGTACATGTATTTTATAAACTCAGTAAGCATGTGCTATGTTTCTAATACATGCCAAACTACCGAAAGAGTTTGATTTCAAAATTGTTAGAAGAATTTCTCTAATTCTATTTTCAGAATGCACAGTTCTTTTGTTCCTCTATCTCTCCCTCTTTTCCAGTTAGGCTCTCCTTTTTTTACTCTGTGAAGTCACCACACAGAAAAATTGTGAGATGGAATAGGGTCTGGTGTAGATTGTTATAAAGAATAATGGAGAAGCGATCTTTCTCAATTTGATCTCTCTCTTTTCATCTCTCTGTCTTTCTCTTTCTCCGGCTCTTTTTTCTTCTTCCTACTCCAATCTCTGAATTTGTGGGTGTGGATCAATCTAAATGTCACAGATTCCAACCAACTACTGGATTCAGGTTTCAATTTTATAGAAGTTAGGTTCACAATTAAGAAGCAAATCTCAATTTAAAAATATACTCTGTCAGATAGCACAGTGAAATAAATTTGCATATCTTTATTTAACATCTTTGAACTATTTTACTCTTCCCTTAATATTACTGAGACCATGACAAAGGAGACCTGGAATAAACTCTTAGGGGCCATTGTCTACTCCCTTTGCTTGCCCATGAAGAAATTAGTTAGGGTCTCACCACAGCCCTGCTGTGTGTTAGATTAGTATTAAATATAGTAACTCTCAGAGGAGAAAATAAATCAGGAACCCTATGTGTTATTCTAAAGGGGCACAGAATTTATCTAAAATCTTAACGTGGAAAAGTGGCATATCTTGATATAAAAATCCTACTTATGGATTTTGCACTAGAAAGACAATTTGTGCATCCTTATCACTCAGGTGGGGCAGGAGCTGTGAACGTAGGAGGCCCGAGCGTGGCGGGGGTGAGGTTGGAGTGTGTATTCACAATGACGTTTGTGAGTGGAAAAATGCTGTCACTGTTTTAATGTCATTTATAAATGTTGCTGTGCTGTTGTCATAATACAGTCACATCAAGAAGATGTTATTTCATGCTTGGGGCAAAATCTGTCTAGATTTCTGTTTCCAATAGTGTATTACAGACTCTGTAATTATGAAATAACTTTCCCAGAATAACTCAGTGCATTGATAGAAAAAGAGGATCGGTGGAATTAATTCTTGACAAATTTGTCTAGAATACAATTTGGCGAAAACATATTTATTTTTCCAGAGGCACTTTTATTAGAGAGTAGTGCTTAGCAGAGAGTGAAATCCCTTAGGAGGAAATGTTTATTTAGTGCAAACTAAGATATACCGTGTCTACTGAATCCCCATAACCAGATGAAATTCCTCTCAGGATTGCAGGGAAAGTAAACTGTGTAGTAACCATGATATGAACAATGATGCATTTGAATAAACTGACAGGTTTTCGGTGATGTCAGCCTCTCAGGAAGGAAAACTGTACATTAAAGCTAAACGCAATGGTTTAATTGCAATATTTTTTTTTTCAGCATCAAACAGCAAATGTGACTTTAGAAAATTTCTCTTCCATCCCCTCCTCCCCCTTCTCATCTACCGCACTTAGGAAAGAGACCAGAGGGGGCATAGCCAGGGTGGATTATGATATAGACTTAATTTTGTGTGACAGCACAGTTTTATTAAAAAAACCTAATTACCTTGACCAACATTTAAAATTTTTAAATGCATTTATTCTGTGTATCTGACCATGAAAAATCTGGCAGTCGCCTGCGGTTCCACATCTCAGGGGGACAGCAGTCCATGAGGGCTGAATCTGAGGGTGCCATCTCTCCTTCACCTCCTCAATTTCATTACCTGGCAGGTGACCACTGATTGGGGTCATGTGAGCCATGGCCAGCAATGCAGATGGCGCCTTCATTCCATATAACTTAACTGAAGGGGAAAGGTGTTCATTCTCACCAAGTCAGTGAGATCATGGGACATTTCAAGAAATATTCCAGGAGCACTTCCATGTTACATGCATTCTAGGCCCTCTGTGTATGCCTGTGAGCCACAGTGAGCATATTTGTGCTCTCCTTGAACTTCTATTCCTTTGGAATTTTGGGGTCCAGCTCTTGGGGTGCCCAGCATGAAGGGCAGGTCTCTGTGTACTCACTCTTTTCTTCCATTTAGCCTCCAAACCTACACTTTCTCTGCCTCCTCCACAATGTGTACCAAGTCTTCTGTGATGCAGTGTGGCGTGTCCTCTTGCAACTTTCTGATCTAACTTGGATTCTACAAATTGTATAAGCTGATCTGTTTTTCCCAATGGCTGGGAGAAATTGGTAAAGGGCCAAGCTTAGCCACTGTTTACAAAACATTTTGATGTGAAGAAAGCTGTGTTTTCCTCATCCAATAGAGATATATTTTATATATGTACATATGTGTCTATATAAAAATGTGTGCATCTGTATGTATACACATGCAGATATACACACACAGGACTTTCGAAGAACAATGAAACCAAAATTATGAGGAGAAATTAGAGAATTCTCGTTATCAAGAAATGAGAGAACTACTTGAAATCTCATGGTGTTTTCAAAATATAATCAAACATATTCACGTATCACAGCCATAATCCTTTTAGAGGGCAAATATCTATCTCTCTGAAAAAGATCTGATGACAAAGTTAACTATGCATTATATTGTTCCACTGTATTTTTCAAATCAAGATTTTTAATTTCTTATTTTTAAGGCTCTCTTCAATTGTACATATTTTTCATAGACATGCAAAAAGCTTGACAATAGTCATGTCACTAGGTATATGTACATCTAAATATTATGTCATATACTCTAAATGTACATAATCATTAAAATAAATAACAAAAATAATCAAATTTCAAACTAATCCAGGATTATTAATAAAATCAATTTAAAAAGCTCCGAAATTTCTGTAGTAGGTGTATTTTTTACATTGAACACATGCACATTATTATTAAAAGTGTCATAAGGAAATTTTCTGGTTTATCATAGGAAATACCTAATTACATATGTCTATGTCTACACATAGACAGATACATCTGCTGGGCATATGAACTTTTTATTTTAGAAATTAGTATGAAAACACATTTTAAAATAGCACCCGAATATCATTTAGGTACTCCTTCTGAGATACTGACTACTTACAAGGCCGGTAGTAAGTTACTAGAAGTATCTGGAATTTCTAGTAAGCACTAGGCAATAGAAAAACATGCTTTGACACCTCAGATGCAAGGTGGCTGTCTCGCCACAAGATGCCCTGATTTTTCTTTGTGTAAAGTTGATTCTCTCCTAGTCGGGTTTATAGTTGTCGGTTAAGTAAATGCAGTGCAAGTGAACATGGAACCTTTTCTTAGGCATTTGTCAATGTGCAACTTTACAAAATGTTTTACCTTTAGACTTTTTTTTTGGACTGCTAATAATTACAACTTGAAGTTGTAGGAACTCTATGTTGGCTATGATAAAGGAATAAAGCCAGATGAAGAAATTGCTTTTTCTTTTGAGTCAAGCCACACTCAAGTAGGTGTGGGGGGTGCTTTAGAGAGAAGGAAAACAGATATCATAGACACATCACATTCATCCTTGAAATTGCCTTGAAGCAAGACATTTAAACTTTAATTTCTTAATAACAGTAGCAATGAAAAACTTCAAGTGCAGTGGCTACTTGAAATATCTCTGCTACTGGGCTAATCAAATGGCATATTAAGGAGTCAGAAAAAATTCAAAAACTAAGTTGAAAGAAAATAGAAGGTATTTAACTCAATCTGTGCCCAAGAGATGTTACATTAAGTGATGCTCCCTGAGTTTTAAATTCAACACATTTAAAAAAAAAGCTAAAGTATACACTAGCTTACACCTATATATGTGGTTTATATATTATGATAAAAATCTGTCATTAAAGTTGATATTGAGAGTGGATTTATATATTTTATATTATTGTTTCAAATTAGTGGTATGTTGAATAGAATAGAAAAATAAATAAATTTAATAGGTAATATTTTCAAAGGCTAAAAGTTAAGATGTAAAACATATATATAACTTTTTAAATGGAATTTAGAGTAATATTTACATTGAGTCTCTTTCCAAATTATGGCAGAAATTTTTATATGGTAAAGTCTAGGTGTACTGAGCCACTTCACTGTGCGTGTGCATGTGTGTGTTCAGTTCAGTCTTTTCCAATTTTACCTGGTAGTTTGCATCTTCCCTGGATGGTATCTTTGTCTGGGGGTGTTATATGACCCCAGAGCACTAGGGGTTGAAGAGACATCTGGCATCAGGTCACCCTCTGCCTTCTCCTGACTCCATGTGAGATGTGACTCATTGCACCTGTGTGTCCAGTCTTTTATCACCAACATCTGGACCTGCTCAGAAAGGTCCTGATCTCATGATTTCAGGACCAGACAGGCACCCCTTTTCCCCCTTGGGGTCCTTGCACACTGATCTGGAATTACAGACATGTTTGAACTTAGACATGCCCGTTGTATAGATTCCATTGTTACTACACTGTACTGTCTCCGAGGACTTTCCATGAGGATGGTGACCTTCCAGAACTTTTCCTGCAACAGAAGTCATGGCCACCTCCGCTCTCAGATCCCCCGATCTCTCTGGGGATCTTCTGTCTACATCAGTTCTCCCAGGGACATGATCACATATGGCTATCCAAATTGTCCCTATCCCCAGAGCAGGTAAGCCTTATTAAGTCACTGAATATCTCGAATAATGATTTCTTTCCTCCATAAAATAAACAACAGAAACATCTGATATCTAATAGCATCTAATGCCCTTGCCTACTTTAAAATTCTACTCTAATAAAACCTTCCTATACTTACAATCATGGAGGAATTCCAAAACACAACATTGAATAACTTTTAGGAAATAATGACATAGTTACTGTTTGGAGAAAACACTAGCCCAACAACCACAGACTTACAACTTCTGAAATTAAAGAATACATTCTGCGTTTTGAATATCCAGGCTATGGATATACCAGCCAGAATTTAATTTCAGTCTTCCTCAGTCACAAGGTTGTTGTTTCCATTACAAAAATAGTTCCTTTTATTTTCAGTCAGTTTTAATTTATTTTAATCTAATTTATTTTAATCTAATTTAATCAATCTTTTGGTGATTTGGAAAACACATTTTGAAAAAATTTTAATATGTACCTTTTAAATGTTTGAGCTATACCTACATCTCTAAGTTAATGATACTTTATCCTCAGATAGTACCCTCTATTTTTTTTTCTAAAACACTAAAATGGAAGTTAGGATATGTTGGGAGTATAATAAATTTCATATTTTGTTGAAATACTCAAATGTTATCAATAACTTATACACACCAAAATATTCCAATGCTGCCCCAAGCCATCAAATCTGGACAACATTAGAAGGTAGAATAGTGGCTATAAAGCATCCATGTGGATTATCCTGATTTATTTACTTTACTACAAGAATATTCCTATTTATTTTCCTATCTTCACTTTAGACTCCAAGGGTTTTTGGAAGCAGGAAATCTGTTATCTGTGAATATACAATTTAGGAGATGTCTGGTGAATACTTTGAATGAATGAAACATTGATTCTGATTACCCAATATTGTTTTTCAAACTAAACATATGGTACGATTCAGGCTCCAATAAAGCAACTGTAGAGATAATACACCTCAAAATAATGATATTTGCACAAAATGAATAGTTTTGAAAACAGTAAGCCTCATATTTTATCCCATGGTATGGAAACTATTCCAAATAATATATAACGGGACCAATGGTTGAATGTAATAGAGATGGATTTATAAAAACCTTAAGCAGGTTATTAGTTAATAGAGGAATTAGGTGCCTTGTGGGATCTTCATTTCTCAGCTTTGGAGGTATTTAGACAAGCCCTGGATAGTATCTTGCTGAAAAAACACTTTTTGAGGAAATTAATTTCATTGGTAAAACGTTGAATAAATTACTCTCTAAGATCATTTGTAACTCCTATGTTATTAATATTATTCTAATCTCACTTGTTATGGTAGGCCATGCCTTTTATAAGCTATATTATGAGGATACTCATATTGCAAATGTAAGAAATTTACTGTTATCAAATATTGACTATTGATACAAATTTGGCAACATTTGGCTTTACAGAGATTTTCTTTAAAGCAATTGCATTTTGTGGGAAGAGTTTTAACTTAGTGATTTTTTCCTAATTTACTTAAAATATGCACTTGACATTTTAACTAAACTGAAGTTTTAAAGAAATGTGATATTTTCAAACAACAAACACTACAGATTGCATAGTATGTACAATGTGTAATTTTAAAGTGCACCTATGTTTACTGGGGCAATGACTCACTTATTAGCGTATGTGAAATAAACTCTGTCCATCCTGGCCTTCTGTTACGACTTAGTTTTTCACTGAATTTGCCTGTTTTTTTCCCCTGTAGCCATTACCACCTCTGACCTTGAAGATTATTACAGTGACATTGGTGATTTTAATATCTTGAATTATAGCACAGTACAAAACATTTTGGATCTATTTCTGGGTTCAATTCATCCTGGTCACTTCTTGAAAGATGGAAGAAGAATAAACTTGTTCAATTCTGAAGCTCATGTTTCTGCAGAATGAACATGTACCTAAATTATAGAAGTGCTGCCACAAATTGTTCCTACTTTAACTAACAATCGGTCATGTTTGACAGGTGTGCTCTCTGATTTACCCAGGTTGCTAGATGTAAGAGGGAAATTGCTTTCTCTCAGCAGAAAATATAGTAAACGGGATTCTATAGGACAACAGGGACGCAATTCAAAAAACAATAGAGACATGTTTGGACTGACATTATAGTTTTTTTTTAATTAAAAATGAAATTGATTTCTTGTCACTGTTCTCACACCAAATTCCCTTTCCTAACAATTCTGTCTTCCGCCTCAAAATGATTCAACGGGGGCTTTGGATGAAAACCTAAGGTTTTGAATAAGGGCAATCAGGTGGCTTTGCACAGTGACCTGTCATGGAGGTGAGGGCAGACTTCCCCTCCGGGCGAAACAGACCCTCTTACACCTCGCCTTTAGGGCCACCTGCTGCCCATGTTGGCCAGACCTGCTTGATCTATTTAGGCAAAATTATGGCAGGAAATAAAACCATGGACAGAAAGACATGTATTTGTGGCTAGATTTGCAATTCAGTCATCTTAACGTGGTTTAAACATGCCATCACTTTAATATTATGAAATACTAATTTTCTGAGTCACGAGAAATAGGTCAGATGTTCCCATGTTGTAGGTGATTTGTAGGTTTGATAGAGAAAAATGGATCTTTCTTTCCTACTTTCATTGACTTAGTACTTTATTAGTACCTGGATTTGTTGTAATGAGAAACAAGGTGGCTTGCAAAGATACAAGGATACATGGATGGCAGCAAGAAAAGAAGTAGAAGAAATACAGATGAATGGAATCTGGAATGGGGTCATTATAAAAGTGTATTCATTGCTTAAGAAAGGCCAAAAATTTGGCTCTAGATATTCTGTTAGTCAATACTAAGAGGAAAACATGACCGGATGCCATGACTTACTGGATTCTAAAAATAAACCAGTTGCTCATAAGAAACAAGGATTCCTCAAACAGAATTAGGCAGTTTAACAGCAATGAAATTTATCCCAAGGGTGCTTGTACCAAGGATGCTACTCAGGAATGTACTACAGAGTGTCCCCAACAGCATATTTGCAGAGCCACCAAAGAGCGAGTTTCACCATCTGTTCTTTTTTTTTTTTTTTTTTTTTTTATTTCAGCTCTTCATGGGGGTACAAAAGCTCAGGTTATATACATTGTCTGTGTCCTTACGCTGAGCTAGTGTGATGGAGCAATGGCTGTAAACATTTTAATCACAAATTTAGCTTTGAAAGTTCTTTATGATCAATCATATACACTCATCCTTCTCCATCCAGCCAGTGTTGGAGTCCATCCTTTTGTGCTCAAACATGAATGAGTCCATTCCATTCCAGCTATGTAAACACATATCACATGCATATATATCGCCTAAACTTATGGATGCTAACCACCCCCCCAAACCTCCCAACAGCAGTCATACGACGCTGGTTTTAAGAACTGTTAACATCTCGCTACTTTTTCCTGAACCCATAGAGTTTCACCCTGTTCCTTCGAATCACAATTCTTTATAAAACTCATTAATTAAAAAGGATATGAAATTGTATTTATTTAAAAGTGCTATCACATTATCTGATACCTAAACTTATATGAATTGGTATTTAAAACTTCAAAATGGTTGATTACTAAACGAAGCAATCCTCAACAGTTTTTGTTCAATTTATTTTTGGAACTTAATGAATGTTTGTTACTAAAAATAATAATTTTTTTGGTTTTGTACTAAATTCATTATTTTAATAATTGTTAATATTTTCTTGAGTACCTCTTTATCTCAACCTTTTCAATGCAATTATTAAACTATTTGAGATATTTATATAGTCATATGCAGTTATAAAAATTATACAGGGGGATCCTATGTACCATTTATAAGTTTCCCCAGTGATAGCATTTTTCAAAACTATTGTACAATAAAAGTACTAGGATATTGATACAATGCAGTGAAGATATAAAATACTTTCAATCACCATAAGAATTTCTGGATTAAATACAAAGAACAATTGCTGAATCACATGGTAGTATCATGTTTAGTTTTTAAAGGAAGTGTCAAAATTTTCTAGAGTCACTGTTACAATTTTACATTTCCACTAGCAATGTATGAGCAATCAATTTTGTCTATATTCTAGCCAGCATTTTGTGTTGTTGCTATTTTTATGTTAGCCATTCTGATAGGTGTGTAGTGATACTTCTCTGTGCTTTCAATTTGCATTTCTGTAATATCTAGTCATGTTGAACATCTTTTCATTGTTTATTTGCCATCTATATATACATCCTATCACCTATCCTTTAGGTGATAGTACTTGATGCTTTTTGGCTATTTTCTAACTACATTTTTTATTCTTTTACTGTTGAATCTTGATAGATCATTGTGCATTCCAGATTCTCGATTTTTGTCAGATGTGTGGTTTGCTCATATGCTCTCCCAGTATGTAGCATGTCTTTTCATTCTCTTATTAGAGTCCTTCACAGAGCAAAAGTTTTTAATTTTTATGAAGTCCAGTTTATTAATTTTTATTTTTCTGGATGGTAATTTTGTGTCAACTCTAAAAACTCTTTGTCTAGCCAAAGATGCCAGAGATTTTCCCCTATGATTTTTCTAAAAGTCTTACAATTTTACATTACATATTTACATTTGTGATCCCTATTGAGGTAAATTTTATATAAACTGTTAAACTTAAGTCTAGGCTTTTTTTCCAAAAAAAAATGTCCAAAGACATACAGATGTTCCATCAGAACTTTTTAAATTTTTCCCACTAAATTGGTTTTGGAGTTCTGTCAAAAATAAGTTGAGTATATTTGTGTAGGTCTATTTCCTGGTGCTCTGTTTTGATTCATTGATTTATGAGTTTATCCCTTTGCCAACCTGGCAATAGCAGATGGTCTTAATCACTGTAGTTATAAAATAAGTCTTGATATCAGGTACACTGCTTCTTCCTATTTTATTCTTCTGTTTCAAAATTGTTTGGTCTATTCTATTGTTTTTGCTTTTTTTTTTTTTTGTATTTCCTTATAGATGTTAGAATAATCTTGTCTATATCTACAAAAAATCTTGCTGGGATTTTGATAGAAATTGTGTTCAAACCTATATATGAATTTCAAGAAGAATTGACATCTTTACAATATTGAGTCTTTCAATCTATTAACATGGCATATCTCTCCATTTATTTAGTTTTCCTTTGATTTATTTCTTTAGTATTATGTGGTTTCCTGTGTATATTTTTGTATAAGCTTTGTTAGGTTTATACCTGAGCTTTTAATTTTTTGAGTTATTGTAAATTATGTTGTAGTTTTAACTTTGGCATTCATGTGTGCATTGCTTGTACGCAGAAATTCAACTGATTTTTTATATGTTCTTTTTGTATCCTGTGTACCTGACCTCATGTATTAGCTATATGAGTTTTCTTGTAGATTCCTTGGCATTTTCTTTTTTTATTATTTCAAAATATTAAGGGAGTACAGATACTCTTTATACGTGGCTTTAGTCAGGGCTGTAAATGTACCCATCACCCAGTAGTGCTAGTTGTACCTGTTGGGTGGGTATTTGACCTCCCCTCCTCCCTTCTGCTCCCTGCTTGACTTTCAATGGTGCCAGAATGGTCACTAGCTGGTGAGGGCTCCCTCCTGACTTGTGTTACATGGACATTCCTTAGTGTTTGGCTGTGAAGAGATCTTTCTCTCTTCCTTTTCCCACGAGGACATGAATTATATTGGATCAGAGTCCCACACTTTTGACATTATTTAACCGTAAAAGCCCTATTTAAAATGCAGTCATATTGGGGGTTAGAGCTTCAATATATGAATTGTTGGGAGGAGCACAATTCAGTCCAGAGGAAAAGGTACTATCATGATAGAAAAATGGGTAGAAAAGTGTTCCATCCACTTCTATTTTCTGGAAAAGACTGTGTAGAATTGGTGTTAGTTCTTTAAAATGTTTGGTAGAATTCTCCAGTAAAACCATGTGGCCTTGGTGATTTATTTTTGGGAAGTTTTAATAAGTTTATTCACATTATCTGCTTTTTTTTTTAGCAAGTTGTCATAGTTTGTATTTTTTGAGGAAGGGGCCCATATTATTTTCTTAGTTGCCATATTTATGTTTGTATAGTTTTTGTAGTAGCCTCTTATTATCTTTTTGATGTTTCATTCCTTATAGTGAGTATTTGTACCTTCTGAAACCCCCACTTTTTTCTGTAAGTCTTGTTTGATGTTTGCTAATTAACTTTTTCAAAGAATCATCTCTTGTTTCATTATCTTTCTCTATTGTTTTCTGTTTCAATTTCTTTGATTTCTGTGCTGATCTTTTCTTATTTTTTGCCTTCTGTTTGCTTTAGATTTATTTTGTTCTAGGTTCTTGTTTTGGAAGTCTGGATTATGGAGTTGAGAGTTTTCCTCTTTTTAAATGTATGTTTTCAGTGCAACTAATTACCCTCTCAGCACTTCTTAGCTGAGTCTTAAAATTTTTAATATGTTGTATTTTCATTTTCATTCAGTTTATGTATATTTTTATTTCCCTTGAGACTTCTTTTTTGATCCATGGATTATTTAGAGCCAGGCTGTTTTTGTTTCCAAGTAATTGGATATTTTTATGTCAATTTTCTCTTATTGATTTCTAGTTTGATTCCAGTGTGCTCAGAGAATATACTCTGCATGAATTCAACTCTTTTAAATGTGGTGAGGTTTGTTTTGGGCCTAGGATATGGTGTATCTTGGCATATGTTCTGTGGGCACTTGAAAGGAATGTGTATTCAGCTGCTATTGAAAAGAGTGTCCTAAAGATACTGATAAATCCTGTCGTCCGATGGTGTCGGTGATTTCTGTATTGTTTCTAGTTTTCAGACTCTAAATTCAGTGTTGTTGATTTTCCTCTGTGGAAGCAATGTCTGCTTCATGGAGTTGTTTCCTGTGGTGTATTAGACAACATTGAAACCACATAGCAAAGTCTCTGCTAGTTTGGTGGATGATAAACAGTGGTTTCTTTTCCAACTTTTCAGTTATTTAGTTCTTCATGTGACTTGACTGTCTGGGTGTGGAATAGGCATCCAATGGGAGAAAAGTAAAAGGAACAAATGCTGCTTTTTAGGGAATAAAACAAAATAAAAGAGCAGAGAGCAGACACAGTAGTTCACGAATAAGAATACAATTTTGGAGCAGGTGAGGATCCTCATGGAGCTACAAATTGCACCAGAGAGAAAAGGTGATGAATCAAAAGACAGGGAAGAAAGAAGGGAGGACACAGGAGAGTGAGAAAGGACAAGCCAGCATGGGGGTTTTGTGATATGAAAATATAAGCCCTTTAACAGAATCTGGGTCTTCTTGGGACTCTTGTTTTGGTTGACCTGTTGTAGACCTGGAGCAGTCTCGGTAAATTTGCCCTGTAGACGACTCACGGCCTGTCTCCCTGGGCTTTTGTCGTGCTGGCCTTACTTTCCTCACGAGTGCTGCTCTGAATCCAGCCGAAAAACACTGCTTCACGAATAAAATAGGATTAACCAGCTAGATGGGTTTGTACCATGTTCTTGTTTGAGCTCACAGATGTTTATACACAACACACAAAATTTGTTATATATATTTTGATTAGGCAAATAAGTTTAACATTGATTTGTAAGAAATTACAGTTTGGCAATCAATAGACTATGGCCGTCTAAAACCATGAATTAGTAAGAGTTTTTTTTTATTTTTTAATAAAAAGTAAAGTAGAAAAAAATTAAACTATTTGATATACAATGGCTATTTATACTGAAAAACAAAATAGCATGTCATGTTAGCATTCATAGAATTATTCTATATTTTAAGACTCAGCACATCAAATATGAGATTTGACAACCCATTAACTAATAGTTTTGAAGGAAAAGAATAGATTCGGAAACACATGGAAAATCATATTGTTGTGTGTAGCGTGTATAAGAATGACTTTGCATTGCTGTGTCATCTTCCATATGCTTTGTTTAAGACAATGATGTGTTGCATAATTCCTTCAGGAAGGAATTTTCTCAAATGCTATTTAAATAAACAAACTCTGGACCTTCAAAATGTTTAATTTCACCTACATAACAAAGCCCTGTGTATGATTATATAATTGTTTAATGGCATGCTTGAAATTAATATAACACAGTTAAAAGAATTATTAAATGACTTTATCAAATAAGCTTCCTTAACAGATCATGCTTTTTAACTATATTCATATCTTTTTCAAATTTAGATTGTCGGGATTTCAACTGCCTTCCTCTATCGTGAGCACGGGATCTATCCTCACGCTGTGGTTCACGACAGACTTTGCTGTGAGCGCCCAAGGTTTTAAAGCCCTGTATGAAGGTAGGAGATTTCCTGCATTTTGCACATATTCACTGTCCACATGATCTAACCTACACTAATCTGGATTAAATATTTTAATGAAAAACAAGGCTGCTATGTCAGAGGTAGGTTTCATGTTGTTAGCTTTTGACTTTTGTGTGCTATATTGAAAACTGGATAACACTGTTTGCTAAAATTATGAAATTTTCCGGCACAAAACGTATTAATCATTTTCTTTTATTGGTAAAACTTTTCTTGATTGGATTTTCTTGGTGTTGACTTGCAGTGGATATGTTTTAAAAACTTTGAATGCAAATTAGTAGCCCTCTTCGGTAGTAAAGAATTCGTTTATAATGCAGAAGAGTTTTATTAAAAATTTTGTTGGACAATAATACTGCTAGTCAGTGTTTAAATAAAGAAAATTTCATTACTTGAGGTTTTGTTGTCAAAGCTGAAAATTTTAATTAATTGAGAAAATTAATTTGTTTTTACTGTTGTTTGATCATACAAGGCATAGGGATTTTCTTTTATTTGTTTTCATGACTTCAGATTCTGTGCATAGATACCTTTGGGGTATTGCTATCATTAAGCTGCTTTTTGGCAGAAAATAAAAAAATAAAACATGCTTTGATAGAGGAAATGATCGTTTCAAGCATCAGATGTTAAGAAATGGAATATTAATACATTAAAGGCTTTGGTGTGTCTAATTTAGTCTTGATTTGCATAGAGATCTTAAATTTTCCTTCACATGTAATACAAGAGCTATCATTTTTAACACAAACTCTGGTGCCTGTAGATTAAAATAAAATAAAATAAAAACTATGGATAGAGATACAGACCCAGCCCGTATTTATAACCTGCACAGTTTGCTTTGGACCTTATCCTCTGTAAGTCACATCTACATATTCTTATTTGAATACTCAGTGCACTTGGGCAAAATTCACTCTTCGTAAAAGCTTAAAATGTACGTGTGGTCAGTGCAACTGAGCTTAGCTGTAAGTGTAATAATCAGAAAAGAGGAGAATAAACTGATCTCTTTGCATAGATGTATAAACAGACCAATTTATCCTTTCATTTAAAGTTATGTGTGGAATGATGCAAGGATTGCAAACTACTCTGACCCTAATGCCTTTCGGGACATTGCATTTGTAGATGCTGCAGCATAAGTGGCTGAACAAGGTTAAAGTGTGTTACTGACTATCAAGGAATATTTTAATCTTTCGAAAACAACAGGTTAATTTAAGATCAATAGGTGCTATGAGCTTTCAAATTTTATTATACTTATGTATCACTTCCTATAAACTCTAAATTCACGTAATTTCTTTCTGCATAACATTACCAAAGTATCTCAAAAGCAGTCTGTACTAGCTACCTGTGAAGCATACTTTGTCCAAGCAACATATATATTTTCTCAGAAGATAGAGAATGCTTTTACATTTTAGAAAATTTGGCAATTTTCCTCCCCTTCCTGACAAATTGATAACTGAATACCACATTTTGCTGGATTCCCTAAGATTAATTTTATAGAAACTCTTTTGCCACTGAGTGATTGCCAAATGAATGATCCTATCAAATTTTTCTGGGCTATTGTTGGTTTTACTAGTTGTCATGATGGTATAATATAAACTATGGGTGAAATTGTCCCTGTTGGAAAAATATTTTGATGTTATTAAAAAAGACCAATTGGGAAAGTGACTAGAAAAGTGAATAGGGCCATAAGTTCAGTTAAATGTGTTTTTGAAAAAAAATGTAGATATGTGGAAAAGCCTTTTGTGAAATCTAGATGTTAAATAGTAACATTATAATATTGTCTGATATTTACAGTTAAATATAAGCCTTTATTTTGAAAGGAAAAAACCCATTAAAAAGGTGCTTTGTCAAAATTCCATTCAATATTTAATATCTGCATTTTTAAAATATTTCTCAATTAGTTTAAAGGTCTCCTGGGAACATGAAAGTCTATTATTGAGAGAAAAAAAGTTAATTATAGTCTAATTGGAATATAAAGATTAGAGAATTTATCTGGAGGAGAGTAAAGCATTTATTGCAAACACCAGCTACTTCATTTCCCAGTTCTTGTGGAGAATTTAGATCCCTGTAACTTACTATGGCAGCGTCAGGTGGAAAAGTGAGATTTTATTAAGAACAGTGCATGAAATATGCCAATGCAAGCAGAACCAATGATAGTAGTCAGAAAAATATCTAAAATTGTTTTGGAATCAGACCATTCATCTTTTGGCAATTCTGATTTTCCTCTTTCCCATAATTCTTTATTTTGAAGAGACTGCCCATCACATAATTTATATGAGCAAAATAACATAATAAAATTTTGCATTATCCAAGACTCTAAAGGAAATTGAATTTAGATATAAAATACTAAATCAAGTTTTTAAAAATAATTTTCTGTAGTCCTTAAAGTGCTAGTTTTCTTTCAATTAATATTAGGAGTTATTTTAGTACAACCAGATTTTCATTTAATTTTTTAAATTTAAATTAATTAGCTTGAATTAAGGATGTCTTCCCAATATCTAAGATCTGTCTACAAATGATAATCCTAGCAACACATATAATTTGGGCACTGAACTCAACTGTTTTCTGGCAGTACTTTGGGATAGGTATTATTTACATATATTATTATTCATATATGGAAATATTAAACTTCATAATGAGTATAGAAACAATAAATTAAAATATTCTAATTAGTATATTCAATCATTGACCTTAACTCTAGAAATCAAATGGAAGCATTTATAAATTCTAACTAGTATAGATCCTAGATAATAGTTAATTTTCTGAACATGGACCTTAGCAAGTCTTAGCAAATAATTTTATAGATTCTTGGTGAAATCAACCCATTTTAACTGGTAAATACAGAATAAAATTGAAGTTACTAATTTACACTTGAGTGCTCTTGTAATATTTTATTTGCTAGTTTCATCCTTGAACATGATTCTTCATTGTGCCCCAAATAATTTGCATAAGTATCTTTAATAAATTTGTAACAGAAAGTATGGGGAGGATATGCAATTTACGATGAGATAAATATCCAAATTCCTATTCATGCCCACTTTGGAGTACTATATACATAAATTATATTCATTCATGTATTATTATAATTTGTCTGTCTTCTTTCATCAAAATCTCAATTATTTAAAAAGAATAGATAATTTTTATCATTAACTTTGATGATGTTTTCTCAGAAAAACATCATCAAGGAGGTCAGAAAATTGTTGTGAGATGAAGGCGTGATGAACACTAGACTTGAGGGCCCTTACGGAGAACATACAGACCTGGTGACAGATGACACTGTAAAGTTTATGCCCAGAGAACCTCTTACCATGATGTTTTTCTGTTTATTCAGGGTTTAAAAGGAAATGGTTCATTTTCTAATGCTTTTTCTCATGTGAAAAAGTAAACTAAATGTTAGAAACACTAATGAGCATATTATAAACACTCTTGGAGTCAAAATGTTATTTTATTTCTGAAGCCTTTGTATTTATTTTAATGTCAGTTTTTGTTAATGCACATCTTTATTTTTTCTGAATATCATTTCAAATGTTTCAAAAACTATTTAGTAAATTTTTCATACATTGATTTTAATAATTTAAATCTTGGTTATATTTTTTAAATTTAGGTTTAGTGAGTTAATATCCCATAATTTAGGTTGATTTTAGTGTTTTAAATAAGTGAAATAAGTTTTCTTTGAAATTGATTATGTTTTGTATGATCTGGTATTTTGTCAAAAATAAAATATTTGTATATAATACAACTTATATTTGGATAGAAAGCAGCAACTATGTGAATCAAAATAGAGTCCACTGTTAATTCACTAGAATCAATACTTGCCTTGTATAGATCATTTCTCAATAGTGTATGCCAATTCCATAGATTGTGAACCAATTTACTTTGAACAATTGACAAAGGCTTTGTCATTGGGATGGCAGGTCTTGAAAGAAATATTAATGAAAATTATATGTGTTTTTGATATAGATATTTATAGTTATAATAAAATTGGCAAGGAAGAAGAAAGGTTAAATTGTATTCTTGGTTTAAGCACAGCTGATAAGAAATGGTAAGAATCAGTTCTCATTAAGATTCCATTAAGTATCATGACTCACAGAGTAGCTATGAAAGAGAAGACTCTTAAACACAAAAACATCTATCAAATATGTTAATCATAAAGTACTAATTTTATACATTCAACATTTAACTCAGCTTCCCAAGGTGCTGTCTTTACATATATTGACTTTACATTTTATTCATGAAATCTATAATAATCTGAAAGTGCCAAAATGAGTTTTAATGAATAAATACTGGAGGAATAGTGAGGAGCAATTCAACATCAGTAAATAGCGAAGTTTTGCTTATGGCAGGAAACAGTTTTTCACATAAAATAAATAGCTCATTTGTTGGAATGGGAAAAGCAACTGCCCATGAAGGTGTTATAAGGGACTTTCTTGGGTTCTAAAGGAATTCGTCTCTTACTTATTTGTTTTTGCTTTAAAATCATTAATTCTATCAATCACAGCATGATGTTCTACTAAGGTTTGTGTGTCTGGGTGGGTAGATGGATGGATGGGTGATGGAAGAAAGGATGGGCAGGGAGATAGATAGATATGCCTGGGACTGTGTAAAGCTCTTACATGCATTCTTTTATTAAATCCTCTCAAGAATTCTCTAAGTAAAGCAAAATTATCTATTATTATTATTAGATAAAGAAAGTGAGGTCATAAACTACAGTAATTTAGTCTCCCAAGATTCCACAGCTGCTTAGTAGTAAAAGCAAAAATTAAACACAGGTCTCTATATCTTAAGAAGTTATAATTCTAAACTCCTCACTATATATCCTCTCATATATTTATTTGTGTATACACACATATGAAAATACTGAAAAATACATGCATACATACACGTGTACATACACACTCGGATGCACATATTTATGTATACACACAATGTGCGTGTGGTTACATAAGTGGACACAGATTTACACATCTATTTATTCCCTTGGTTACTTACTCAGCAATCTTTGGGCGTCTGCCAGAGACACGATACCGAGTTAAGTGACAGGAATGCAAAGATGCAATGAATGGTGCCTGTTTGCAAGGACGGATGAAGGAGAATGACAAAATCCAGTGGAACATTAGCGTAATTGGAGCTAATAAGTAGCTATGCTGGTTTGACAGGGCCGGGCAAAAGGGGCAAAGTGTAGCCCTGCATGGGTCAGGTAGAGATCGCCACAGAGTGGACGCTTGGGCTGCATCTTGAAGAACGTGCTCCTGAAGGTCGTGTTCGTGTCCTAAGTACGCACTTTGTGTCAGACCCTGAATAGACGTTCTTGAGGAAGACATATAATTAATAGGAGGATCTTTCTGAGTGAGGAAGAAACATGGAAAAGTGTGGAGAAAAGCAAGAATTATAGGAGGTCTGGTTTGACGGAGAAGGGACTGCCAAGGCAAGACGATGCTGACGGAAGCTGAGTTTAGCGGGATCAGAGGGTGATCCGCCTGAGCCTTGGTTCTCCTGAGCTCGGAGAGCCTGAGGCCTGGAAAGAGAACGCTTACTCCCTGAGACCCTTAAGTAAAAGACTGAATTCGTTTCACTGGACCATGAAATGAAGTGTAGCATTGTGTTTGTGTATGGTTCCATTTTACAATTTTATCACCTTTTATCTTTTAAATGATAGCCTTGATGTCCAAAATGCATACAGAGAGATGAGGAAAAACATAGATTAAATGAATTCTGAATTCCTAATAGCAGGTTTTTAAAGATTTAAAAAGTTTATTGATCCTACAATACTGAATAATTAGGTAAATGTAAGATCCATGTATGAAGCACTTTAGCCATTAGATGGAACTTAATATGCCCCACCTTATGGTCATTTTTCTTTGCACCCTGAAGGGCAATAGTGGAATTTAAGAAAAATTTGAATCCTTGACATTTGGCATAAACATTCAAAAATATTTTTTGATAAAAAAATCTATAATACCCAATTTAACTTCATCTAGTAGTTCATAATCCTTCCTTTTGAAGGAAAGTTCTGACCTAAAAAGAAAAGCGTGAGTCAATAGTACAAATGAAAGATTTGCATTTACTTTTCTCTCCACTTTAACACACCCATGCACCCACATGTTTTTTTTTTTTTACAAAAAACACTGAAATGATGTAAAGACAAAGAGATTTTGTGAACCACAATATAGATAAGATGCTCTCAAAAAAAAAAAACTGGCTAAATATAAGAAATTCAATTAAAACCTTACACACTGAAAATGAGTTAATACTCATTTATTTATTTATTTATTGTACATTTATTTTAGAGAAGAAAATGGCCTACATTTTCACATACTCTGTAAATTTTCACCAGAGAAAACCGAATCTTCTACAACGGAGACCTTTTATTCCAGGTTTCATTAAGTAATTAACTCTGGGAATGGGTGGGGCTTCCTGTTGCCAGGGTGTTTCCCTGTTGGCTGAATAGATTTGGCATTTCCCTCTGACACATCCCTCAAGCAGAATTTTCTTTCCTTTAACATGCATGGATCTGGATTTAGAAAGAGCAGCTAGATTATTACCCTTCAAGCTCAAAGCTTTATTTAGAATGTCAGCACTGATTTATTTCTCCCTTGAAGTGATTACCCAAACTCCACCTGAATTAAAGCGTGGGACAGACATGATGCACCTGGCAGGATAGAAACGTTGCTGACTGAAGAAAGTAACAAAGTAACAAAGTAGCAAAGGAAGAGCAGCTACCCTCCATCAGCCAACATGTTAGCATTGTTTGTGATTTATCACAGTTACAGAGGTTGAAACAAATGTAACACTTCTGGAATTACTTTCCTCCTGACTGCTTAGGTAATCTAGGCTGGGAAACCCATGACTTCCTCAGCAAGGACACTCTTCATGGCTGTGAGGCGATCGGAGCTGGCGTTTGTCTCGTTGCCTTCTCTAGCGTAGGGGCCAGAACCTTCTTTGTCCTCCATCTGCATGGTTTTTCCACACTAGGTACATTTGAACCACTAATCAAAGGGTTTAACATGACATTTGAAAATATTTAGTATTTATTGCATAACATTCAACATTACCATCTTGTATAATTAAACATTTGCTATCAGGGTAGATCTCATGGTTGGTGTTACTAATATTGTCAAAATAAAATAAAATTTTACAAAAAGAAAAGTGTTGCTGGTAGGACATCAGTCGTAACATCTCCTAAAAGCACAGACAGAGGACAGACATGATTACTTTCTGAAAGTAATCCAGTGAAGGGAAGAAAGGAAAGAAGCAGAACTGCCTTAAAGAGACAAAGTTAGCCCATTTAGCAAGGCTTACCTATTTCCTGTGACTACTGATACACGTCATGAAAGAATAAAAGGTAGAATTAGTTTGAGCAGCTCCCTGAGCCTAGTGAGAGAGCACAGTGCCAGAGGCAACACTGCCCACCGCAGCTCAGCCATGAGGAGAGGAAACCTTCGCCAACACATGGTTGTGCCCTGTTGAACAGCCCCCTCTGCTATGGGCGTGAATGCAGGGAGTCAATTTTAATTATTCTTGTCTATTATAAAGCTATTCATATTCTATATATCTGACTTTCTTAATTTGGTAGTCATGGAAAATTTCTAAGTTTCCATGAATCTTTCTAATTATATGCACAATTTTGTATATATGTTTGTTCTGGGTAAAATCTTTCATAAACTGCATGTTTCTAAGAGTCTCATAACTACTGAAAAATCAGAATGGCTTCTGTCAATTGATGACTTAAGCTGTGTTGACCTGAAGCATTATACATTCTTCTATCTGATTGTTGTTGCTTATTTTATATCTTATTTTTGTTGTTCTGATTCCTTGTTTCAGAAACCACCTTTTAAGTTATAATTTGGCTTCACAGATTGGCTCAAAGTGATTAAAAACAACCGTCATATAAGTGTCAATCTAAATAGTCTGCTTCCTATGAACTGTAATTCATTAGTTTGGCATTTTGATTTTACGTTTTAGGTCTGTGAACTTAATTCATGTGCATGTATCCCTGAGAGATGAATCTACTCTCAGTGCTAAACAAATCCATTTTCTGATTCAACTGAAATAGTCCACTGTAAATTCATTAGAAGGAATTCCACTTGTGAGGCCTATTGGAAATATTTAGCCAATCTTTTGCCCTGAGAAAACACACACACACATACACACACACACACACACACACATACACACACACACATACACACTTTGTTATATTTCTATGTACTGCTTTCTTTCAAGCATCATCATAAGAAAACATTTTCTTTAAAGTTCTAAAGTACTGTCAAAAATAATCCCTTTTAGTCCTACATGTATTGACTGGAGGGGATGTCTGTGATATATAAAAGTGGAAAAAAATGCAACATGATCCCATTTTAGTAAAACTATAAATAAAAGCACTTGCATAGGTATGTGAATGTACACATATGTGTACATGTTTATGTGCCTATGGGTAAAAGTTTATATGTAGCATATGCATATGCTTGTATTAGTATTCAGAAAAGTATGTGAGAATACCTGATTTGTTAAAATAAATTACTTTTGAGAAGAACTGTAATGACTAGAAAGAAGGATTGCTGGATTTTTCTCTGTATAATTGTGTTATTTAGCTTCTTGCAATGAGCATTAAAAAGTTAAATAATGAACATTATAAAGTAAGAAATTTCTGAAGATGATGTGGAAATTAATATTGTTAAGTGGATCTCTGGCTCTTAATTGGAAATTGAATGAAAAGTGGAACCAGGTAATTAAAAGTCCTTTGATATTTTCTTTTTTCAAATGGTTGAGTTAATGAGTTCTAAGACCAGCACTGTAGCTGAAGTTTTTTTTTCATTAAGAGAAAACAAGGTGTACTCCCTAGAAATCTACTCACAGGAATAGTAGCCTGTCTAAAAACATATAGTAAAAGCCAAGTTAATTCCATAGAAGATCCATCTACCAAATCATTATACAGGAACAAAAAAGTATCGGTTAATATTTGTGCTTAGAGGATGTCTTAGTCCATTTTGTGTTGCTATAACAGATTGCTTGAGTTTGGGTAATTTACATAGGAAAGAGGTTTATTTAGCTCATGGTTCTAGAAATGGGAAGTCCAAGATCAGACAGCTTCATGGTGCCTCTTGACATGGTGGATGGCATCACATGGCAGAGAAGCAGAAGGGGAAGCAGGTGTGCAAAAGAGACAAAACAACCCACTCTGCTGAGAACTAACCCAGTCCCATGAGAACTAACCCAAAAGAGACAAAACAACCCATTTTCCTGAGAACTGTGCCAGTCTCATGGGAACTAACCCAGTCTGGTGAGAAAGACAATATTCTATCTTATCAACCTAATTGACTCTTAAAGACCACATCTTGCAAGGCCATTATATTGTCAATTAAATTTCAACATGAGTTTTGGTGGGGCCAGCCCACATCCAAACCATAGCAGAGAGGGCTCCTAAACCATGAGTACTGGTACTTGGAATTCTTAGTATGTTTCATCTTGAACATAACTTAAATGTAATCCTCTGTACTCACTCATCTCCTAAGATTTTTTCTTAGTTGATGTTTGCCAATACTGTCTTGTGTCATAGGCAAATTGCTCTACATTTATATATATATATAAACAACATTTGATAATATTTAATCACAGGTAATGTGTGAAAAAATAAAAGTCATCATGATTTAAAATGAACTTTAACCAGCAAAGACAAGAATGAGTGATTTTTTAATTATCTCTTTCTCTCTCACTCTTATTTGTAGTCACTAGAAATAAAGTGACTTTATCTCTATTTTAACATCATCAAGCATTGGCGATATATCTGGACAGACACTAGAAATGAAAAATGTTAAGGTAAATTAATTAAATGTTTATGAGTGGATGACAGCATGGATTTTGAAGTCTGGGTTTAATCCAGTTTCCCAATCACTATAGAAATATTGATAATATTATGACCATTGTGCAAGTTACTTAAGGATTCATTATATCAGTTTTCTCACTTGTTAAAGAAGAGTGAATAGTACCTACCTCAGAGAATTGGCATGAGGCTTATGGAAGATTAGTTATTTATACTGTTTGGCTCAGTACCTGTTATATAAAACTTTTAACAACTTCTTCCAGTTCTGCAGGATTGACTTAGAAGATGACCTCAAAAAATGTAGAGTGCAGTTATTTCTTCTAAACCACAAATTGTATAATATTCTTCTTTAATGCGTACGGTGCTCTCCTTTTGTGCTAATACCTTATTTGCCATCTTATTCTTGGGACACACCTGAGTCTTTCTCTATTCCAGCTTCTCTGTGCTTTGCCTCTTTATCTGTTTAATGTAGTTAAAACATACGGGCAAACTAGGTGTGATGAATCTGTGCGTGTGTAAGTGAGAGTGCAAAGAACACATTAATCCCTGCAAAGTTCTGAGTGGCACTTTCTGGTTTTATAATAAGCTGGCACATTGCATATTTTGATTAGGGTTATATTTGTACTGTGCTCAAACCTCAACTCATGTAGATAGGTATTTTTGCTGATGTTCTGTTGTTGATTTCTTCATTTCCTTTTTCTAAAATAACTTCAGAATATAGGATTAAGATTACTGAGGAAAGGGGATGTTATCTTTTGTTTAAGTTTGATGCAATACAAGGAGAAGATATAAGAGAATGACACAGATTTGGATTGTGAGAAGGAAAACACAGACATACAGTGACTTAAAACAAAAGGAACATGAAATGCTCAAAGTAAGCATTAAATATTTAAATTAGGGGAAATTTGTATTACAATTTCATAGATTAATCAAATTAATTTTTATTTTGGAGATAATTAGAAAAATGTCTCCCTTTTGAAGGTTCTTTTGTGAAAGATATGTATGCTGCATTAAATATAATTAATCTGTGGCTGTATGTAGATGTTAAGCTTAAAAAGTGCTTCACTGTCTAGTACGTAGTAAATTCAGTGTTAAATATGCACCAAAATGACAAAAAGAGATACAAATACTTCAGAGTTCTTACATCAGTCTACAGGGGATTCAGAGTTCATTTCCATTTCTGAATTTGCACTTAACATGTAAATTTATTATCAGTTCTGATAGACTTGCTACCTAAGGTTGATGGGTCACTGAATATTAAACAAGCATCTATGTTTCTAAATCTAAGCATATTTTTCAAAGGGTATGATAATTTAAAAAGTTTCAAACTTTATTGTGCATTTGTTTTGTTGTTTTCTTTAAATAGAGTCAGAAAATGACCATCTACAACCTCACAATAGATATTCTATTGACCTCTACAGGGTTCATACTCTAAGAGATCATCAATTCTGGGTTTATTCTCAGTTTCAACAAAATGAAGTATTGATTTTACTGATCAACTTGAAAAGGTGTCATATAGAGAGTACATTTTCCATAATCAGAGATTTCTTTTTTTAATTGCTTATTCTACGTTTCATTCCTTAGTGCTTATAAGCAATATAAGCCTATATAAGAAATATCTTTGATTGTATCCAAGCGTTGATCAGAAGAATGAGATATAGAACTAAAATTAAGCTTCCAACTAAAACACTTAATAATGTATGCAATGATTTGTACCCTCCCAAATCTTTTTTTTTAAACAAACTGATCATGGATAATCCTACTTTAATAGGCTAAATACCTACTTCTTGACAGCAGAGGATGAAATGCCCTTTTGAGATAGCTTCCCAGTTTGTTTTAACTAGCTTCCTTGAAGACATTTTCACATTGGTTCTTTCATAATATAATATTATATTTATTTCCTACCCTAGAGGGAGAGTGGAAAAAAAAACAAAAAACAAAACCCATGAATGAAAGAGGAGTGGCCGAGGGCCTATCAACTTGCAACATTAATTTGTACACATCTAACTAAGCTTTGGTAGTCATTTTAATAAAATATATCTTCTCAGTTCAGATTTTGTTTTTCCAATCAAGCATATATTTTTTGTAAAACATGGTTTTAAATATTAGAATAATGGAGTGGAAAGCTACATTTGGGCAGGCGAGAAGGGAGGGTGAGTGGACAGCTGGTGTGTGGGGACGTTTCAGTTTTCTCATGTAATTTTGCCTGGGTGTAGGAGGGTAACAAATGGGGGAATTTGTGCAGGAATAAGGCACTGAACACATTTCAGCTTTGGATGTGTTATCCATCTTAACTCATGAAGATGGGATTTCAACATTCCACATCTGATTTTTCATTTTTAAGACTTTCACACTTACTCAAAACCTTCCCATATGCCACAATACTGACACGTGTATCAAAATTTATGTATTTACTTGACATTTTTTTTCTTTTGGAAGAAAAGTTTAGATGCATGAATCATGGGCACAGCTAGAGCTTTTTATGAGTGTAGTGATAAATTTGTATTTGTATTATTTAAGTTCACAAAATCAAAGGAACTAATAAACTTGTGTTTACAATTAATCCTCATGTATTGATTACTGAAGTTCCTTAAAAATTACATGAAGTATCCTGTCTTATAAACAACTATATAAAATTAGCACAATTTGGACTCTGAATTTAAATAATGAATTAAATGCAGCATTACTATGAAATACAACATTAAATTACAATATTACATACAACGTTAACATTTTGCAACATACTTTATTTTAGCCACATTGTATTCAATTGTTTCAATTTTCAGCAACCTCAATACAAGATGCTGTCTAGCTTATTAAATCATAGTTTAAAAAAAAGTGTTATTATACACTAGTTTTCATTAAATCCTTAAAACATTAAAGGTACAGACTTTATTCCTATACAGTTACTTCAAAAGGTAAAGTAATTTCCCAAATGTTACATTGACATCCTGGGGACAGAAGAGTTGGAATTCAGGTGTGATCACTCTAAGTAGGATTAGCAAGCTGTTTTTGTAAAGGGCAGAGAGTGATTATAAGTATTTTTGGCTTTGCAACTACCTGACTCCATTGCTAGAGTATGAAAGCAGCATATTCAATTCTTAACTGAGTGAGTGTAGCTATGTTCCAATAAAACTTTATTAACAAATACAGGAGACCAGGGGCCATCATATGGGACCCCACCTCTAAAGCTAGAGCATTTTCCTGCTCTAGGAAGTAAGATATTCTTTCTGTGTCAGTTCTGCTTTATTGTTTAACCCACTCCCTCAGTACGCAGTAGACAAAGTCTGTGGACCTTAGGAGGAGCTGTGTCTACAATGGCCAGTTTAGTAGTTTTGTTGTACCTGACAGGACAGCTCTGTTAGTCACCTTCAGCAAACATCTGGTGACTCGAGAGTTTCAGTAAATTAGTTTTTTTTAGTTGGCAATGAATACATTCTGTAGTATTATTTGGATGAACAGAACTTGCTTGTGGCCAATAGGCATGCGTGCACTTCCTGTTGTGTATCTAATCCCAGACTTCCAACAGTTTCCTTTCTATCTTTGCTTTCTTCTCAGCTCACATACCTGCAGTGGACATGATGCTATTCTCCTTAAACTTCTTAGAGTGAAATGTAATACCAACTAATCAAAGTCCTTATTTTCATCTCATTGTTGCCCAGAGGATGGTTAGGAGGAGACTTACCAGAAAGTCGTAGCTCCTGGCATCTTATTTTTATGAGGTTAGGGGGGGAAAGTTGAGTTTTGTGTATTATCTCATTGTCACTTATCCGTTCCTCAAATTTGTCATTTTGAGTGACTTGAATCAACAACTAGAATTGTGAATAGTTTACACTGTTTATAATTTGTAATATTTGAGGGGAGGTGTGCTATGAGAGTCACCTGTGCCATTTGGAAGGGGTTTGCAGCACTTTACAGTATACAAGGGTGCCAGTGGAAAGAACCCTTCTCAGCATAACTCAGTTGTAATATGTGCACTGTGTTGCTCACTGCCATCTGACAGCTGTTTGGTTCCTCTGTGAAATGAATTAGTGCTGTCATTTTACTAATAGACCAAAAATAAAATCGCTGGCATTGTCTCCAACAGCCAGTTCTAACAGAAGCCAGTCTAAATGAATTGCCCTCTCTCTCGTCACAGTCATGCCTGTTACAGGACAGGTTATCAGAACATAAGGCGTTACTCAGTGTACTAATTGAGGGAAGCAGAACACTTCTTAGAGCGAATGTTACTTAGGGTCGACTAAAAATAGCCACACGTGTTTCTAAATTAGTGCGTGGCTTTCTTCTAAGGTGCGTCTGGGAGGCATGCCCTACTTTGGCCCAAAGGATTTGCATAAAATCACGAAACTCAAATAGAGCCTTAGAGTGTTTCTTATGTGTCTGGTATTGTGCTAATTCTAAGGATGGTTTCATGAAAACAGATACATCCTGCTGCATGGAGCTTATTGATGAGCAGGGTGATGTGTCTTGCACAAGGATAACAATTCTGTGCAAAGCCATGTTTTCCTTTTCCTTTTTGACCATCAACAGACAAACTCACATTTTGTATAGTATAATTCTGAATCCAGTGTGATGGTTTCACGGCATGTACTATAGTTTTTGTTAAATGGCTGTGCTAGGTATTTTTAACATGACCTCATTTTACTTTTTAAACCACACAGATATAGATGGATAATAAAATCTTCATTTTTCAAATGAGAACTGAGATTAAGCAACTTGTTTGTGCTCACACAACTAGTAAGTAGCTTGTACCAGGGTGTGAAACCATTCCTTCTCTTTGGAAATTGAGAAGCAAAAAAATATTGAGACTAAAACTAGGTGCCAATTCCTTGGCTATACCAAGATAATTATCATTTCCCTTTTTGCCTTCTCTCTTCCTAGCTAAATATTCCCAGTTCATGCAAGACCACCAGTTTGTCTCCTTTACATAAAATTCATTGTGTTGATAAGCCTTTTCTGATAGATTCCAGGGAGTGAGTATGTTCCAGAATTGAAAGGGAAGATGATAGCCTAAGATTCCCTTTTGTGAATAATATACTTCTGTTGATGCAGCATTGATTGATTTGAGAAATGGTATAGCATAGTCCTGGCATTACATGGGCTCTGGAGCCAGGCCTCCTGTGTTCAAACCCCAGGTTTATTACTTAGGCTTTTTCCTTGGGCAAATTACTTAATCCCTCATACCTTAGTTTCCACATTTCAAAACCAGGATGATCATAATAAGATTATTGACATCATAAGCTGTTTGTAAAGATTAAATTTGTGAATTAAATATAAAGTGACTGGGAGAGTGCCCATAGAGAGTAAGAGCCTGCTGTGACCACGACTCACTTACCCTGTAGTGATGGAAGGTGCTGAGTTCAAGTCCTGCTCACATTCAAATTCAATTTATAGTTAATAATGTTAATTATAATAATGTTAAACATCATACAAATGGGTTTTAAACACAAATATAATACTATAAATATAAATATCAGTATCATAAACATAAGTAATATAAATAATATAATAAATATTAAGATGAATTTAATATAAATTCATATCTTACTGCTAGCTAAAACTCAACTGAGTTTTAAGATTTTTATATTGAATGGTGTGAAATATCACTTAATTAAACTTATTTCCCCACTCACACTTTCCCATCTTTGTATTTATATTACGTCACTCTGTTAATGTCTATGTTCTGTAACAATTTTTACATAAATGTGTTTTCTGTAAAACTTGTGCATGATATCTTGGTAACTGTTACACTAAAACAAAATTAGGTAGTGGTAAACAGGTTTCTTGACTACTTGTTTCAAGTAGTCTTCTTGACTACTAAAGTTAAAGATATTTCTTTTCCATCACCTTTAATATTCCAACGCATATGTGGTTTTCCAAGAGGGAGATTTTGTGAGCAGTTTCCCAAACTTGTTTGGGCCATAGGAAATAATTTTCATGAACTAACTCCTGAGTTTAGGACCCTTGGGATACTTGCTTGAGAAAAATGCTCTAAAATTAACCTGTTTTTCCACAACATCCCGCCTCCACCCAGAACCCCATTACCTCCCTATCAACAAAGCATGCCACATTCCCTGGGACTGTCTCTTTTTGGCTCTCTCTGACAAATGTCACCTAGGGCACAGTCACCAGGGTGTGGCCCTGGATATAGGCCTTCTTGGTGCAGGTGCACCTGGCCCTCAGCCATTGAGACCTTAGCTGTGGAAGACACCGGCCGGCATCTTCCCTGGACTTTGCTTTATAGGCAGGAAGCAAAGTGGGGCTGTTCACACTCTATAGAAACCCCTATCTAAGAGTGTCTTTAGACCACCAACTCCACATCTGGGCATTGAGCTCAAATAAATAGCTACAGACATGTGCACATATATAGCCAAGGGGACGTTCATTAAAGCAGAACATTTTGGGAAAAGATAAGAAAAGAAATGAAAGAAAAGGGAAAGGGAAAAAGGGCAAGAGAAAGGGAAAGGGAAAGAGGGAAGAAGTGTCTTAAAGTAAGGCACTTACCCAGGAAGCTATTTCAGAGGGGTTTGAATAAGGCAGTGATTTCCGGGGCGATACTCTGGCCAGGTAGCTGGGCTCTGAGGGACGGTGACACTGAGTGGACAAAAGTCAGCAATGAGATGTCACTCTGCTTTTGTCCCATCATCTTTAAATAATCATTTCAGGAAAGATACTATATATATAAAGACATAATCGTTAAAGATAGGATACAAATAATGGAGAATAATGAGTATAATTTTTACACTGATGGTGACTAAAATGTGAGTCATTTGCATATGTGAAGTGACAAGGGTTAATGAGCTAAAAATGTACTGTAATCATTCATTTCTATATGTGTTCTCCCTTGCCGATAATATTAAATTCAGAATGATTTTCATATGAACACCTATGTTTATTAATCCATTTTAGAGAAACATAAAAATCTATTAGGGGTGAATTTTGCTAAGCATATTTGCAGTAAATAACAATGTGAATTTTGATTCACTCAGATTTTGGAATATTAAATTGCTTATAGGGTGTTTCCAGCACCTTATGCAGAAAATTATGTTAAATTTAAATTAGCACTAAAGGTTTACCTCTGCACTATCATAGATTGCCAACATTAAAGTTGACAGAATACAAACATTGATTTATTGTATTTGTCTTCTCCAAAAATTAATATTTTTGTTGCTTTACAAATATTTATTGGCTACCACCTACTGTATGAGAGACTTTTCTAGAGATTGCATGTATAGCATTGAACAAACGAGAACAAAATCCCTATGCTCATGGCTCTTAATTCTAGTGGAAGGAACCACATCGTAAACAAATACATAATTGAAATATCTGGCATATCACAGGGTGATAGATGATATAAAAATATAGAGCAGGGAAGGGGTGTATGGGGTGTCAGGCTAGGGTGTGAATTGTGGTGTTAACCATGTGTTCAGGAGAGCTCCTCACGGAGAGAGACGAAGGAACACCCACGTGGGATTCTGGGGAAACACCATCCGGGAAGCAGCCACAGTATGCCAGGAGTTCTGGGATGGGGTGTTTTGGGTTAATTCCGGATGCATTCTATTAGAACCAATAGAATTCACTGATTTAAAGGCTGTGACATATAAGAAACAGGTTACTCCCTGGCTGAAACAGGTTGCCCCTGGTTCCTGCAGACACTAGAGAGGTGAGGAGGACCAGGAGGCACAGACGGAGGAGGGTCTAGGACTGTGCGTGGTCCCGGAAGCTGACTCCATCAAGTCTCCCGGGAAGGAATTAGCACCAAGCTCCATCAAATGCTGCTAATAAGTCGCGACTGAGGAGGGGAGCTGGTTTCCCACTGGACTGCGCTGCAAGGAGCTCCTTGGTGCTTTGGCCCTTGAGTGGGATGGTGAGTGTGAAGCTCCCACTGGGAGGGTCCAAAGGGGAAGGAGGGCAGAGCAGTTGGAGAGGGCAAGCACAGACCACCCCTCCTGGGAGTTTTGCTCTAAAAATGAAATGGAAAGAAATGAAATAGTGGTAGGAGAGGGAATGGAGATAACAGCAGGGTTTCTTTGCTGTTGTTTGTTTATTTTGCTTTTAAAATAGGATAAATTATATCATCTTTGTATATGATGGGCATATTCAAGGAGAGAGAAAAACTGATAATGCAGAAGAGGGGACAGTGGTTGAGTAATGTCTTTATGGAAGCAGGGCTGTATCTTGTGCCAAAGTGGAAGACTTGCTTTAAAGAGCAAGGAGATTGCACTCACAGTGTCAAAAAAACTCACAGTGCAGATGCGAACAAGTGGGCAGATGAGGTGATGGAGGCTTGCAATTGCTATTTTTACATTCCTTCTATTTTCTCTGTGAAATAATAAATTCATTCCATGAGCATGTGGAGGGGGATAAGTCTTGAAAGCCTAAGAAAAGAGGAGCAGTACTGTGACGCCCAAAGCATCTCCTCCACAAGCCCCCCTTTGCGGAGGGAAGAATGAAGGGAGTGTGGGAAGTGAGCATCGCACAGCAGCTGTGTGGCCGTGGGGAGGCGCGTGGCCGTGGGTGTGCAGACAGGCCGGGCGGCACAGCTGTGTGCTCTTCTCTGGCCAGCTCAGCTGCAGGGACACAGCAGCCCCCAGGTTAGGGGAGGGGACAAAGCCAAGAGGAGAAATGAAGACAAAGTTTCCTTCAAGGGAGCGAGAAAGGCAGATTTGAAGGAGGGAGGAGATGAGCTGGGACAAAGACTGTGGGGAGGATCTCTGGATTGGCAGGCCCCCGTGTTCCAGAGAAAATGAGCCCACAAAATAGAAGGAGGCAGAAGTGAGGATGTGGGCAAATGAAGATGACATGGCTGGTGTGACAAAATCTGGGCTGCAGTCATGTGAGTGACAGACCAAAGAAGACAGAGGCCAAGTTCACCAGAGGAGAGGAGGTTGAACACCCAGGAAGCCACAGGATTAGGACCATTTAAGAAGATAGTGAAGTCACCAAACTTGTTCCTTATGACATTAGGAATGGGACAGGGGTCCCAGTGCATCCAATGCAGGGTGGGGAGGGGTGGGATCGATGGCTTCAGCAGGAGGCGTATCAGGAGGAATAAGCTGCAGACATAGGATTCGAAGCTGGGAATTTTGGAGGAAATGGGAAATGACAATGAGGAGTCCCTCCCGGAGGCAGACGGGCACGTGGGAGATGACCAGCCCCAGGAGAGAGCTGCTAGGCAGAGCAGGGAGGCTGGAAGAAGATCCTGCTCTGGCAAAGTGAAGGGGGCGGCTCAGTCACCATGACCTTGAATTTAGCTACATTTTAAAAACAAATAGATACAAATAATTTAAAATAGTTATGGCCAAATACAACTAGCATTTTATGCATCATTTGTGAATGAATGGTAATGATACTGAATTCAGTTTGGACACATTTAATTTTACTTTTATGTAAATATTATTAAAACATTTTTGATTACACATTTCAAGACATATCTACAATTTTTTATTGAGATTTTACCTCAGTGTACAGACTGATGAATGTTTATATATGCATATAATCAGGTAAGCATCACCAGGTTGACAGAGAACATTTCCACCACCCCAGAGACATTTTAAATAAACATACAATGCTGGAATCTATAAAGTTACTTCAGAAACCTTTTGAAGAATTTTTTCCTCATAATTCATATGGAAACATATGTTGATGAATCCTTAACCTTCCAGCTTCAAACAGAAGCGTTATGTGGCCTTGATAAAGAAGACTTGTCTTTAATGCTTCTTTACTTTATAAAAAGTCATTTCTTTACTATCAAGTATATCGTATTACAAGCTCAGCACTATAACAGTATTAACTTTCAGATTTGAATGTACTCAGTTTCCTTTTAAAAATTATCTCTTGTTAAAATGCTTTTGGAATAGAAAGCTTAAAATATAATTTAAAACAAAGCCATGAAGTTGGTGCCGTGGGCAATACCACACCCAGCTCTGTAGTACACGGACAGCAGCCACCTGATAAATCCATGTTGGGTTCACTTCTACTGCAATTAAACAAATATTGTACTTCAAATGACCTAATAATCCTTTAAAAGCATTAGCCCATTAAGACTTTTTTAAAAAGAAAAATAACTGCATGCACTCTATCAGAGAAGTGCTCTTGGAAACAAAATGTCCATTAAAAAATCTGGAGAAGAAAAGGAAAATTAGCCTGAACCAGCCTAAAATATGGGTTATATTAAATGTAAAGACTTGAAGACCACAGGTCAGTCTGGATTGCAGCCATGGTATTAGACTCCACCAGCTCTGATGAAAGTAATTGCTGACGTGGCTGGCCCCATGCCTTGTGTGAAAGGCATCATGAGGGCAATTTTTACTGACTTCATTTGAACTCGTGATGTCGCTAAACACAAGGATTTACGCAGAACAAATGAATAAATCAAGATCTCCACAAACGTGTGTGCACATGCACAAACATATGGTCTTGGAACTGCAAACACAGTAAGAGGATATAACTGAAAGCATTCGATGGCTTTGACAAATTTATAACACTCATAAAACAGTTGTCAATGGACCAGGAACTAAGAAACCCAATGTGCTGACATCTTCCTTATTTTAATTCATATGGCCAGAGAGCCATAACTTCTCCCAAGTCCTTAAGTTTGCAACTTCTCTCTTTCTAAGCAGCTTTGTCTATGGCTTGTATTTAATTAGTAATTACTTCCCTAACCACAGCTATACATTCCAAAATATAAATTACTATGGAGACTTTGTGGTACTTTAATGTATTCATATTTAACTCTCTATTTTGGCATGGTAATATTATACACGTTTTTTATGTATGTGCTTGTCTGCCTCCACTAGAGGGTGTGGGAATTCAACTTGGAAAGAAAGGCTTACCAACTTTGGTGCGAATGTCCTGGCTCAGAGAGCCTTAGGTGAGGTCAGGGGAGTAAAGCTACCTCTCACCTTCCCAGCAGACCTTATTACCTTGGTGAACTTTTAATCCAGGTCTTTCCTTCACATTGATGACTTAGACAACTTATTTAATAGCCTACTAAAAGCAGATGCATCTTGTGGAGGTAGACTCACATTAGCAAAATTCAGGAGCCTGATGTATAACACAAAAATCTTCATTTGCTTCAAGGGTGAAACTGCTTCTTCTGAAAGAGTTTTTATAATAACAGATTTAGCTTCAGACTACAGTATACTGTGATTGAAATTCAAAATGAAAAAGCCTGTCATGCTGCCACAGCAACATGTATTGCAAGATGCGGGGGTAGCAAAAATAGAGATGATGCCAGCTGGCTAGCCAGGATTTAGGGAGTAAAGGCTCTTGCATGTTATGTTAAGGAAATTGGACTTAAGCCTGAAAACCAGAAAACCCACCAAAGTCATACCCATTCTTTGAAATTCAGGTCAGTTTCATAGATTATGACTTCTTTAGCTGTTGCCTACTTTGGAAGCCATATACTTATTATTTTATTTTATAATTTAGCATTTAGCTATATATTGTCTTATATTGTTTTATTTGTCCTTCAGGCAGAATTGAAGTTTCCTAATTAGTAATGGTGGTCCTTTGTCATTGCTGTTTTTGTGGGGAGGAGTTACACACAAGGGAAACAAATGTTTGTAACATGTTTAAACCCATACTGTGTTTCTGGCTAGGTCTTTTAAACCATAATTTGTTAATCCCGATAATAATCACATGAAGTTTTGACATTATCCCAATTTTAAACACAGAAATCCTAAAGCTCTGAACATTTACATAGCTAATTAATAGTCACATGGTAGTGAGTTTTATAACTAGGATTCTTATACCAACACTTCCCTCTTAATTGTTCAGATGCCAAGTAAACAATTTTGACAGATTTCTGGAGGAAGTTATTAAAAAAAAATTCCCCAGAATGTGTCCTTGAGCTTTTGTAAATGGATTTGCGAATGGGGGACTTATTTTTAATAAAAATTCCAGTTTTAACAGTTTGAGGATTTTTTCAAACAAAAAAGGACTTTCAAAGAAGGAAGGAAGGGAGGCAGGCAGGCAGGCAGGTAGGCAGGCAGGAAGGGCAGCATCATAAGTGAGAGAATTATACTGACCAGTACTTTTGATACATGAGAAATTGACTGATAAATCTGGTATGATTTGTTTTGAAACTAGTACCTAAATATTACAGAGAGAAAATAAAAAAGAGGGTAACTAAAGCCACCAGTCATAACCAGCATTTAATACCTCTACCAAGAGTAAAGATGATTGTCTATCCATAAGAAAGATGCATAACCTTGGCACATCATCACACCAGGCTTCCCTGGGATGGGATCCACACACCTAGTGCAAAACAACCTTCTACGTTTTGCCCTACTGGGAGAGCTGGTGTCAGGAAACTTGTCATTGTAGAACCACCTGCTATAAACACACTGCCAGATGTGGCATTAGGAGGATAAAAGATTGCAAATCTCTAGCTTGATTGATGCTAACACTAATATTAGCTATTTGATATTTCTAGAGAGATGCCAAGTAAGAAATTACTACCAGTCTGTGTAACCTAGCCAAAGGCAGTGAAAGTATTTAAAAACCATCTAAGATTTTTAAGTAGATGTATGACAACTCTTTCTTCCTGCTCTACTATGTTGTAAAACGCAAGCTTAAAATTGTGACAAGAGGAGTCATTATAATACTGGAAGGAAAATTTTTTAATTAGAAAAGTATCCTAATAATACTTTATTTTGTGGTTACAAATATTATGTGATTAGCATGTATTTTCTAGATACACATTGCCATTAGGTCTTCCCTTCATCTATTTTATTATGCAATCTAAAAATTTATGTTCTAAACCTGTTTCATAAAAGATAAAGATATTTGTAGTTTTAGATTCAAATCTAGTTGTTATTTTTAAAACATGTTAATGTGTCTTTCCTTATTTTATATTTCTGCAATTTCTAACATAATTTTAGAACAAGTGATATGTCTTTTTTCTGTTTTATTGCCAAAAAAAGTGAGTCTCAGATACAGTGACATTATTCAAGGTCACACTGCAAGTTAGTGAAAATCCTGCAACAGGACATTGTATCTCAAGGCTTCCTGTATATCAGTGTTCCTAAAATTTTCTTATATTTAATGAATTAATTTATCTTTTAACTTAAGATGATATATTTTTAGGCTTTCATTTTTATGGACAGATAATCTGCAGTGGAATATGCTTACACATTCATGATTACAAAACAATAATTTGGTGCTTAAGTAATCCGTGCCCATTTTTATGACAATTTGAATTCTCAATGCTGAGTTAACATAATACAAATGTTATTCTAACTGAGCACTAAATTACTCTTAAATGCAGCATATACCATTATAGTAGTAGTAATATTTAATACTAATGAAATAGTTTAAGACAGAAATGGGTGATAGATGACAACATAATAGCTAGGTACCACCACTGTACAATTAGAAAAATTCGTGATTAAACATTACTTATTTTTAAGTTTTCTGAAAACATTTATCTAAAGTTAGTGACATAACTGAGGTATGTTTCAAGTATCAGAAAAAGAGTCAAGGATTTCAATTACACTTATTTTTGACCTAGTATTATTTAAACAATTATTTTTCATGCTTTTCTACATATACTACCTAATCAAAGTCTATAATGTTTTTCGTGCTACCATTTTCTAAGTTAATGTGTGTACCTACTTTGAAGATACACACAAATAATTGAATTGGGCTCTTTTTCCACTTAGCATTTTTTTATAAACGTTTTTACAGCACATGCATTTACAACAGCTACTTTTCTTTGTACCAAGACTCTATTGATACATATTTCAATGTTTTTTTGTGTGTCTTACTAGTATTTAGCACATTTCCTCTTCAGCATATTTAGATATAAGTGTTAGAATAATAGGTGAACATTTTTAGTTTTCTCCTGAAATCTTAGTTCCTCTTAGCCTTTATTTCAGACGGTTATAGCTCCAGGGCAGGGAAAGGGCTATGGGTTAGGAGGGTGGGTTTGGACACAGGTGGGGTAGGGAGTGATGGGTGGGCATTTGTACTCTTCAGCAAAACATTATCCAGTTACAGCTGACCAATGTCAATGTAAACAATGTTACTATACATTGTGGAAATGGCATCCCTAATGGCAACTGGGGAAAAAGGATGTGGGTTAGTAGCCAACTTTCAATATGAAAATGGAGGAAAAAAGGGGCTCTAGCCCCCCTTGGAGGGGAATGTATTTGTCTTAAGTCAAAAATAGGATTAGGAGTCCAGGATGTTATGGCAGAAGATTATCTATTATTGCATATTTATAGGGGTGACATTTTGGGACCTCCTCTTCTCCCCTCCTCCCATAAGAATGGTGACTTTCAGCAGGACCTTCCAGAGCTGTTTTGGACTTTTTTAGCAAGACCCTATCCATTTAATCATTAAATTATTTTCATTGGTTAAATAAATAAATAAAATAAATCTTGGCATTATTCTTGAACTAGGCAAAGCTGTTTTATTCTCTTTCCGTGATTCTTTAGCATTTCTGGAGCCTGACTAGATGGACCAGATGTTGGCACTTCTTTCCTAGTCCTAATGCGGACAAGCCTGTCAGACGTTAAAGACAGCCAGGGGCTGAAATTGTGGAGAAGTTGGTGGATGCCCCTTCCATGTAGTGGTTTTGGAGTAAGAGAGAAGCAAAAGGAGATAAGAAACATGGTTTGGAGAATAAAATCAGCCAGGTGTATGCCTTCCTCTCATCTCTGGCCTTGAGAGGCAGGTTTTGTTAAGTAATTACAGGGGAACAACAGGGAAGGGTGCAGAGGAGACCAGCATGGGGGAGGAGCCGCCCTGCCTCCATGGAGCGTCCAGCGCAGTTTAGGAGAAAAGACACATGCAGGGAAAAGGTCTGGCTTTCTCTACCATGCCTCTTCACTTCCTTACATTCTTGATCTCCGAGGTAAGACTCGGTGTGCCTGCCATAGGAAAACTATGGTTGGGAAAGTGACCCCCTAGACAAGGTTGTGCTGGCCTGTCTCGCCCAAAAGAAGCACAGAGGGTCTGGCATAAATTCAGAATGTTCTAAAGTCTCTTGAAAACCAAGGTGAGGCTGAGTCATCAGAGAGGAGCCAGTGGATCTCACCAGGCCCAGGAAGAATAGAAAAGTGTGTGGCTGTTGTCCAAGGCAGAGAGCAATAGGGATGCCAGCCAGATGCCCAAGGGAGTAAGGAAGAAAGGAGAAATCCTGCTGCTATCACAGATTTCCTGGCCTCAGGGACACTATACCACTTCCCTGCTGCTACTAGGGAACATCCAAATACATCATAGACTAAAGCCCATTTGCCCCAGAGCAGTGAGTTTAGGCTGAATGAGCACCTGGAACCTCTCTCAACTACACCCGGATGTGCTTTCAAACCTAAGAGAACCTGAGCGATTTTCCTCCAAAAACTAAGCACTAAAAGCCCAATATTAAATAGAAGAAAAGTTTTGTTCTAACAGGGCTATTTCTAGATTCATGATAAAGACAGGACACTTCGAACCCGGCAAAATGCTGTATGGAAATCAAAATGCAGGAAGGTAAACATTTTTGTCCTAATTCATTACATTTTAGTTTTATCTTAAAAAACTAGAAATCACTATTTCTTCCTGAACCCAAGACACCTTTCTCAAAAGTACATAATACATAGATGTAGATTTAATAATACTGTAAAATAATTAGCTCTCAGTTGTAATACTTGGGAGATATTCCGTAAACTTCATCTTCAGTGTTTTCTGAGGGGATTGAGAAATCTGTTTGGATATGAGCAACTGCAGAATATTAGTGCTTCATTGATGAGTTCCTTGAAGGCAGCCATGTCATATTATGGGTTGCTTCATTATGTAGCAAATTGACAATCCCATATTCTGTGCTTATCCCCAACGTACAGTCAGTAGTTTACATTATTTCTGGAAGATTTTAAGATGGCAAGTCATATTTAATATGTATCACAGTTGTTTTGTGTGCTCCAAGCATCTACATTTCTAAAATTCTGGAAAAGTTATGGAAATGTAGGAAAACATGGCATACATAGATGCCCAGTTATGCTCACCTGGCAGGGGAGATGCCATGATCATGGAGGTGGGTTTTCCCAGGGTGAGGCGTATCCATTGCACTCCAGGCGCACTGACCCCTGCGATTTCCCTAAAGGTGGGAAACTCGACTGCACAATTTGTGGTAGTGGGGGCTGTGTTCGTGCTTTCCCTTGCTTATGTCGGTTGAAGGGTAGATCTCTTTTTATTTTATGAAGGTTAGGTGGGGGTTTGTTGCCTTGCAAGTTGGAAGCTGTTGAGTGTTTTGGGGCTTTTACCTTCATGTGTTTTTTTGGGGTTGGTACAGTGTGGTGTTTTGTTTGGTGTAGCAACATCACTACATCATTAAATTTAACATTCTGTATATATTGTGATAAGTAAAACGTATTAACGTTAATTTCTTTTTTTTGATTGTTTTTTCTTTTTTCTTATTTTCTTTTTTATTTATTTATTTATTTTTTATTTCAGCATATTATGGGAATACAAAAGTTTAGATTATGTATATTGCCCTCCCCACCCCACCCCCACCTCTGAGTCAGAGCTTCAAGCGTGTCTGTCCCTAGACGGAGCACATCACACTCATTATGTATGTATACACCCAGCCCCCCCCACATCTGCCCGACACCCAATCAATGTTATTCCTAAATGTGCTCTTAGGTTAATTTCAATTGTCATTTGCCTTTTAAAAATATGGCTTTTGGCCAGGCTCAAAACCTGTAGTCCCAGCTAGCCCAGGAGTTTGAGGCTGCAGTGAGCTATGATGATACCACTGCACTCTAGCCTCGGCAACACAGTGAGACCCTCAAAAAAAAATTAGATGCCCAATTAAGGTTTGACGTTCATTACGTTTCTAATCGATGTATTGGGGCAAATGGATTGGGGATTGTTTTTGAGAGCTTCCCTTGAGTTCCAAGTTCTTGTTAATTATGCTCTAGCACTGTGAGGGAGACTGGGTTAGCGTCAGCATCTCTTCAACATCGATTTATCTAATCAATGGCACTTTACCAACCTGTTAATTGGAAGCCATCCTCAGAGTGTCTTTCTTTTGCTATCCAGCTGCACCCAAGTCAAACTGGCCTCCAGAACGTATGAAATTTTCTTAGATCTGTGCAGCTATTGCTACTACCCCTCATAAACATATATGGAATGTTCATAAAACTGAACTGTTGGTTCTGTGTGTTTCCTCTATTGATGAATTATTTCACAGCAATAAGTTAATTTCTGCTTCAGTTGCTTGGCCTTTGTATTTTAGAAAATGATTTATTTGATTTTTCTACTGCCTTTTGTTCTTCATCTTCCTTTTATTACTAAAACACCTAATTAAAAACTGCTTTCTATTTTCTTATCAGTTACTCCATTCATACCAAATTGCATCCTAATTTGCTTGAAAGCCGTTTACACGAATGTCCATTTTTTACTCTACTAGTGATGTTCTGACCAGTAACACCCCAGCACACACACACGCGCACACACACGGTTTCTTATTGTTCCTTTATCTCAGCAACGTCTGATGCCATTGGACACATATTCTTTTAAAAGTTTACGTTTCCTGGTTTCATATTACTGGGAAGAATTTGAATAATTTCGTGTCTCTGTGATGTTTATTTCTCTTCTCTCAATGGTGGCTCCTCCTTGGGTTACCTTCCCAACGTAACCCTGTCCCTCATCCCTTTATCAAAAGATCTGTTATCACCTATATGCAAATAACTATTCAATTTACATTCTCAAAAGTAAATTGATGTATGTTACAGTTATCCATTGCTGTGTAAAAAACAACATAGAAAGCAACAATTATTCATAACTTCTGTTAAAATTCCATGGGGCAGCAATTTGGGCAACAGGTTTGGCTTAGAGTTACAGAGAGGATCAAGGAATAAATATCCAGAAAGGCAGATTTTATAATTCATTAAAATAAAGAGCTTTTTCTTAATAATTAGATTTCTCTGTGCAGACACTGGGATATATATTTCAGTTCTGGCTTGCTTCTGGTATAAGTCCAGATGTGGTGGATTGTGGTGAAATGCATGGTTTGTGTAAATAGATTAGTTTCACTGTGTTTAGCATTTTCTATTCTCAGAATCTAAAGTTTTAATTTACCAGACATAAAATCCACTGCCATTACTTGATCATCATTTTTTATACTTTATATAATCTTGGCAGATATGATTTGGAAGAAGAACATTAAAAAATATTTGTTGACAGCTGTCATTCATGACTATGAAAAGAAACCTACACTTTTTGAAGTGCATATTCAAAACTCTTATTTTTAATTCTCATAGCTTTCAGATATCATTTTGAATAAGTTGGATAAATATGTCCATTTTAGCTAAAATAAAATACCATCGCCTCAAGGCTTCCTCTGTGGAAAATCCTTTAACTGATATAACTTTTCATTTGTAATTATTGTAAATAGAGTTTTGTACTAAATCCTAAAAAATACTACCACACATTTAATTTTTAAAAAAATTTTTCTGATTTAGATTTATGAGTCTCTTCTGCATGCTGCAAAAGATAAGCTACTACAAAAAAGATTTGCAGTGAGCAATTGTACAAATATGATACAAAAGTAGGTTCAATTTCCTGCTTGTATAGAACAAGCATGTATCGACATTTAGCTTTGAGTCATGACTGAACTGTTTTAAAAAATACTTTCAATGATTATTTAGTAAAAACCAGAGAAGAATTTTGTACTACTGAATGTAGGCTAATATTCCATTTATTGTATATTTTTTCAAGAATTAATGTCTAAAATTAGAATTTCTTAATTTGAAAATAGTATGCTCCTATAGCTTGAGAAAATAACGATTGAAGCATAAATAATTATTCTGATGTTTTTAAGCAAGGTGAATGACACCCCAATACCTCCTACCCACCAGCTAACCAATGGCTTTTGGTTAGCTCATCTTCCAAATTAAGAAGCTTCCCCCCAAGAGAAAAGGAAAGAAAATTCCCTCCGTCTGTTTTATGGAAATCTTCGGTTTATACTAAGCCCAGAAATTGCCTTTTTAATTCTTCCCATCGACTTTATTTTATCAATCTGGATATTCCTCCCACATCTTGAACTCAAGTCTATTTCAAATGAAACCTGTTGCTGCCCCTTCACCTACACGAATAATATAAAAATATTACATGTTATTATTCGTGATTTTTTTCTTTCTATCAATGATACCACCTGTCTGGAAGATTCATTTCACTATTAATGATACTATGTTTTTTTTTTAAAGTCATCCAGAATTCAAAATTTGGTACTGCTCTTTTATTTCTTGCTTTACATTAATCCCAAGAGACCAGAAGATTTTTTTTTATTCCATCCCTTCAAGTGAAACCTACTGTTTCAATCCTAATTAAACTCATCATTAACACTCTCCTTTCAACTAGCCTCACCATCTGTACCCCTTGTCTGCAACTCATTCAAGGACGAAGTGTCAAGTAGTCTTCCCAAAAGGCTCAAATACCTCCCATGGTTTCCCTCGGCCTCTCTGATTAAGTATCAGCTGCATACCCTGCCAGATTAGGTCTTTCTCTGGCATGAGACTCATTGTTTTTCCAGACTTGTCTCTCAATTCTTCTATGGAGTTAGACAACCAATGGGATTGAGATGATCTCTTGGAGACTGGGAGACAAGGTGGTCTTGATGGAAATGTATAGCAAGGAGGATGTCTGATCATTTGAGAAGGAAGTGGGCAATAACCAGGGATGGAAACTTGGAAGATTTCTGGGCAAAATCAAGATTCCAGCTGCAGCTGGAGAACAGTAGCACATGAGGGGACCACTGAGAAGACAAATGACCCTGATACAGTGCGAGTCAGAGCGGGATCAGATCCAGAGGAATCATCGTGATCAAATGGGGTACATTTAAAAAGCAACAGAGAAAATGAACTTACAGGAAAGATGGCTGTTATCAGAGCGCAGTGTCTGGATTTCAAGGGGTGGTATACTTAGGAGTCACAGGCATTAGCTGAGAGAACAGATTTTGAGAGAATCCTGGTGTTTACTTTTTAAAATGTATTTTTATTTTTTTAATTTCAAAATATTACGGGGGTAGGTACTTACTTTTTAAGCATCTATTTTTAATATCTATGCATAGTTTAAAAGTTTACTAACAACACAAAGAAATTTCAAGCATGGAGACATTAATTAAAACTGTACAAATACACATAATCATTACTACCAGCATAAATTACTCTTTAGATTTTAACATTTTTCAACAAAGTGAGCCAAATCTTTTGCACAAAAAATACCATTGTTATTATTATTTTACCACGTGCTTTGGGTAAGGCCCACAGAATGATGCTAATACCTTAACATTTGTAACAAATTCATAAAATATATAAAATGTTATCAATTTATAATATTTTTACTCTTTAAAAAGAATATATGGTACTAATGCCTAGTCCAAAAAAATGACAGGACATTAGTATTCCTAAGACTACTTATAGAGTATGCCTAAGTTCAAAACGTCTATTTTAAATGCCAATTTAGAAATAAAACATGAAAAGCATATATGTGCTGTGTGCAATCACTGCTGTAGTGAAGGGAGGCATTTGCTCCACACAGCAAAGAGGAAGGTCAGGGCCACGCCAGCGATCTGCTGCAGCAAAGGGTTTTCTTTGGGCGAACAGCTGACACGCTTTCTCTTTGTGTGCGGTTGGAACACAGACACAGATTGTTTTGAAAATCTGGTGAGCAAACATCAAACACCGTTTGAAGAAAAATTTTGATGTAAAGATGAGAAAACTTTGACTTGGTTAATTTGGAAGTATAGCCATTGGGTTTGATAGTCACCATAAATTATAGCAGTTGTATTGCTCAAGATCAAACAATAGCTTCCTTCTCCACTAAAATCAGGTGGCATGATTTTGATTTTCTCTAGAAAAGACTGGGTGGCCAGGTAGGGACGCCACTGGTTGGAGTCTCTGGTGTGAAGCCCCTAACATTGCTCCATGGAGTATGTGCAAGTTCCCTGCCCTGGGAAATGTCTACTCACACATGTTCCTACTCAGTTCTGGAGGAAGTGGCGTGATAGCGGGTACTCTGAAGAGCAAAAATGATCTCCCACTTTTCTAGAAATGAACACATTTCCTAAGCATCATTGCTCACAGAGCTGATATATGGGTAGGACTTTACAAAGTATTGAAGAAACTATTTGCTAAAGTATTGAGTATGTGATCTATGAATTAATAGATAGTATGGTAAGAAGCTTTTTAAAAAAAATAACCCCAAAAATGTTTAGAGTGTTTTAGTTTTCATTTGTTGTCTATTTGCATATACTATTTAATATTTCATAGTTTTACAGCGAAGGGCCTGAGATTTGTTTTGTTGTGTTGTGTTTATAGCCATTAGAGAAACCTTTGGGGGCTGTCATTTATAGTTCTTATTTGGCTAGGGCTTTACTCTACCACTTAGCAATGGCAGTAAGATTGTAATTTATCATTTTTTTCTACTTTGAAACTAGGGGAGCATGGCAATTCCAGTCTTCAGCAGAATATCTTTCTTGGAGCATCCTGGCATTCCCTGGGTAACAGGCTCAGGTGCAATTGAACTGGAAGCCTGTATTGATGATTTGGGGTGACAAGAACATCATCCCATCTGAGATAGAGCAAAAAATGACTCTGAGCAACAAGGAACATCTGTTAAGGGGCTGAGGTATTCCTGAATCCTTCTTGAGCAAATGCTATATAAAGGGTGTGTTATTGAGAGAACTGTTTACATAAAACAAAACATGATTTTCTTCAGAGTATCACATTCACAATTTAGATGAGTAACGGAAATACATTAATGAAGAGTTTTTGCATTTTAAAGTTCTGTTTATGTCAATGTTATTATTTTCAAGTTTCACTTTCACAAATATTTGGTATTATAGGTATAACATTTGACATTTGAAAAATTTGACGTTTGATTTATGTGTGAGAAGGAAACATGCTCAGTTTCTCATGGGATAAGGTTTTTACCAGGTTTCCCGCACTATAACATTTTGGTTTCTTTCTTTGGAATATTTTTCTGAGAGCTGAAGTATGCAGATGTTTCGCATTAGGTTCAATCCAGCAGGTACTTCTTACACAATTCCAAGTTTAGGAGCCACATAGTGGGATCTGAGGTTTATAAATGTTTCTGGTACCAGCACCCTAATTGCAATGGACATAGCTTTTTGTTGTCCTGGAAGTAGAATTACAGAAGACAGATTAGTTTATAAAATATTAGGAACTAGTGTTGAATTCATAGTATCTGACTAGACCTTACAAGAATGAGGACAGGGATACAATAAATGTAGCTACAAAATAGACATCCCCAAAAGTAAGTAGGAAGAACTCTCTTGTCATAAATATCCTTCTTTGATTCAGAGATTCCCCACTCATGTCCCCAAAGTCCTTCTCTTCTCCTTGGAAAGGCATATGGACTTTACTAGGCTCTAGGACGTATGCACTATTAACTGTTAACATACCAGATCAATTCAGAATCATGTGTCCCCTGAATATCATCTGGAGCTAAAGTGAGATGTTTTGAAGCAAAGGAATCATCAGGTTGTTTAGTTTAATACACATGGAAACACATAATGGAAGATGGTAGCGTTACTTAGCCGAGGAGCAGCTATTTCCCCAGAGTGCTAATGATTAGAGTCGTGACTATTCCACCGATTCTGACTGAAGCTGTTGACACATAGATGATGTTGCCACCTCTCAGTTCTTTATACAAGCCTCTATATATGCAGCTTAGGTGATAAAATAAATGTGCATTTTTCCCACTTATTAGCTATGTATTCTCGAACAGTTTGTTTAATCTTTCTGAGCCCTGAGCTCCTCGTAGGCAAAATGTGTGAGGTTGTTGTCACGAGGTAACGAGCTCTGCTTGCAGTATCTGACACTTAGGAGCCATTCCCATTTCCTTATTAAAAAAAAAAAAACCCAAAAAAACGAAGTTTATAGATCTAACAGTGTCAAAACATTTAAAAAGAAAACAGTAAATTCAAATTTATTTTAATTTACATTATTTATGCCAGAGCTGATGTGAAGACTTGTTTTTCTGCACTTAAATATATATCACCTTTAAGGACTAATGGATACCGAAGTCTTTTAACTTTTTATATCAAGGAATGCTCGTACTCAAAGGGGTTTTTATAATCATTCTCGCAATGCAGTTTGGAAGATGCACAGAGAGCAAGGAGCTTAGGTGGTCAGAGTGTGGAGTTAATGTGTCTACACTATTATAGAGTAACGAGGTCAGACCCCACGACAGGTCAGCTTGTTTTGCCCTGTTCTTTGACCGTAGACTCTCTCCTTAACCTCATCTCGCAAATGTGTGTCATTGGTCATCAGTGAGCACCGGTGAGAAGGTGTACATACAACTCCATTCTGCTTTCTGGATAAAGAACTCAACAGGCCGTAATGCTCTCAGGTCAATAACCTTTATGTCTTTGGTAATGGTTGTTTAATGGAATTGAGTTTTTGTTTGAAGGGGATCTTTTATTTGATAATTATATAATAGCATCACACAGAGAATGCCTTCTTAATAGCACCATGTGAAGAATGCACACTTTGCTTGGTCGAACACGTCCTTACCGTCAACAAGAGGAAAGTCCTGGCTGAAAGTTCTGTTTCTGGTGTCAGATAACAGAGGTTCCAGTCCCAGCTGTGCCACCTCCTATCTGAGGGACCTCAGTCAAGTCTGCCTTGTGCAGTCTCAGCCCAGTGCAATCGTCCCCCACACGCTCACACCTGTTTTCCTCCATGGCTGAGTGTCTTGTGTGCTGTGTAACAGAGAAGCTCTCAAGCAGTGAAGGTCGAGGCAGAGCTGAGTTTTGTGACACAAAAGGAAGAGATGAGGCTAACTCACCCAGAAAAAGACCAACCAGAAAAAAATCAACATCGCCTTGAAGCCTAAAGTCCACTCACAGCGGCGTCAGCTCTGAGGAGGCTGCGCCTCTGCTTCTCCTCCTGCAGGACCCCGGGCAGAAGGGTCGCCACGCTGGACAGCAGGGGGTGGCTCATGAGGGTGGAGAGAACATCGGGGTGTGCAGGTGGGGAGTGGGGTGGGGGATGGGCATTCCTTTTGGGCAAAATAATTGCAATTGAGCCTCTAAAAATACCACCTCTCCCCGTCTCTAACCTTGATATAAACCCCTTGTTGTGTCTACACAATAGGCTTCCCGTGGAGGGACAGTGAGCTTTAGCACACTCCAGGGTCCTCCTTTACTGGACTTTATTGACAAGAAACATCCCTGGGTTTTCACCTCAGTCTAGTCTTAGTGCTTCAGCTAGAATCATAAGACTCCTAGTCCACTGTGCTGGGAACTAACTGAGTCGTTCCCACCCAAGGGCTCTGCAGGTGTTTTATTTCCAGAACCACTGGAAGGCTGTTTGACCTCCGTCTTCCTCAGTCAGACACTCTAGTACCCACATTGAAAGAGCATTTTTAATCTATGCACCAAAGTTTATCCCTACCACAGGGGGCTGGAATAAATATTGAGAACAAATCAGCCTTTTTAGTCCTTAAGTCACTAAAATTTTATTATATAATCCACAATACTCAGATACCTTAAAATTAACCATAGGTAATCAATGATGGATAGAATAGTTCAAAATATATAAAACCATTGCATATTAATACTATATTAACATATTATAAAAATAGTATAGTAATATACTAATAAAACAATAATATATTAAATGCATGGAAACATTCTAAATTAATGTGTCTTGCTTCCAAGATTTAGTCTTTTATAATAAGCTTTTTGTTTAAGAACTTTTACATAAAAGTTGTGAAGACAGTATGAAGAGTTTCCATAGGTACTACATCCAATTTCCCCTATTATTAATGCCGTACATTACTATGGTACATTCGTCACAATTAATGAACCGATATTGATACTTTGATAGCTAAAGTCCATGCTTTATTTAATTTTCAAGTTTTTACCTAATGTTCTCTTTCTGTCCAAGGATCTTGTTCAGGATGGCATGTGACATTTCACTGTCACATCTCCTTAGGCTCCTGCTGGCTGTGACAGTTTCTGAGCCTTTCCTTGTGTTTGACAACCTTGACAATTTTGAGGAGTACTGCTCAGACATTTTGTAGAATGTCCCGCAGTTGTGATTTTTCTGATATTCTCTTGTAATTAGACTGGGGAGGACAACCACAGAGATAAAGTGCCTTTCTCCTCACCTCATGTCAAGGGTACACACCAGCAACATGACGTAACACTGTGCAGGTTGACCTTGAGCGCCTGGCTGAAGTGTGTGTCAGGTTCCTCCACTGTAAGGTTGCTGTGCTTTCCCCTCTCCACACTGTACTCTCTGGAAGGAAGTTACTATGAGCAGCCTTAAAATGTAGGGAGTGATGTTCTAGCTTCTGAGAACAGAGTATCTTTAAATTATTTAGAATTCTTCTGCATAAGGGGTTTGTGTCTTCTATTTACTTACATTTCCAGTCATTTATTTATATCATTATGGGTCCATCGATATTGATCGTATGCGGTGGGCCTCCCGTATACGGTTTCACCAGCCCCCTCTGCAGTGCTCAGGCCATTTCAGCTGTCGTCTACAAAGTGACTACTCCTTCCTTCCTTCCCTCACCAGCACACATGCTGACCGTTTTTCACCACATTCACCACAGTGTGGAACATGGCTTCTGTGAGCACATAAACATGCAGACGTCATTGCATCCCAGCAGGGATCACTTTTGCAGCCAATAGCACTTGCCTTGTATAGAATTGCCAGCATTTTGCCTGGAGGACACGAACCTGTCTCCCCGGGTGTAGATTTCCCTCACTTGTCATATCTTCTGCCCCTGCTTGTTCATTGCCCCCTTTCCCTATAAGAACCGATTTCAGCAAAGGTCCGGCACATACTTATTTTTACTCAGGGGTTAACAAATCTCAGGGCTTAGCATGCATATTTTTTAAGTTTTTATTTTTAAATAATTTTAGACTTACCTAAAAATTACAAAAATAGTACAGACATCCCGTATGACCTTCACCCAGGTGCCTTCCGATGTTAACATCTTACATAACCAGAATGCAGTTGTCCGAATGAAGAAATTAATGTTGACACAACATTATTAACTAAGCTTCAGACCTGGCTGCAATTCACCAGGTTATGCACGGTCACTTTTCGCTTCCAGGATCCCACCTTCAAGTGTCTTCCCTTTGCCTTTCCTGACCTTGACAGTTTTTAAGATTACTGGTCACTTAGTTTGTAGAATGTCCCTCAATCTGGGATGGTCTTATGTTTTCTCATAGTTTGGTTGAAACTGTAGATTTTTAGGCAGAAGTAATGAGCCCTTTCCAGTGTATCAGATCTCAGGGCACGTGACATAGCCACATGTCTCTTCACTTACGCTGTGAACACGCAGTGCTTGGTAAGGTGGTGTAGGCTGAGTGTCTCTGCGAGAAATTGCTACATTCTCTTTGTAATTTGTGAGTATCTAGAGGAGGATACTTTGCTATTATCTTAATCTGTCTGGGCTGCTGCAACAAAATACCATAAACTGGAAGGCTTATAAACGAGTGACATGTGTTGCTTGCAGTTCTGGAGGCTGGGAAGTCCAGGACGGAGGGCCGGCAGATTTGATGTCTGGTGAGGTCTCTCTCATCCTGGATGGCGCCTTGTCCATGTCCTTGTCCATGTCCTCACATGACGAGAAGGGGAACAAACTCCCTCGGCCTCTTTTGTAAGGACACGTATCCCATTTATGAAGACAGAGGCCTCATACCTAATCGTCTCCCAAAGGCCTCAACTCCTAAACCACCGCATTGAAGATTAGGTGTCAGCATATGAATGGGGGGGGAAGGGGAAAACAAACATCCAGACCATAGCAGCTATTACCCACATATTCTATTTATCTTCAAACTTTTGTCTTAGCATCCTTTTCTTTTACAAAATATTAAAGGGATGCAAAAGTTTTTGTTACATGGATAGCTTTTATAATGCTATAGTCAGGGCTATAAGTGTGCCCATCACCCAGATAGCATTCATTGTACCTGTTAGGTAGGTCTTGGCCCCTCCCCTTCTCTTCCCTCCCTATTCTTCATTTCCAATGACTTTTACATGTGTGCCTATGATTTAGTTCCAAATTGTTAGAGAGTACAAGTGGTATTTGTTTTTCCATTCTTGAGAGATTTCACTTAGGGTACTGGTCTCCAGTTTCATCTGGAGTCCTGCAGAAGACATTAATCCATTTCTTGTTATGGCTGCGTAGTACTCCATGGTATGTATACCACATGTTGTTAATCCCCTCATGAACTGTTGCCTGCAGAAAGTACTCAGAACTTAGCATCCTTTTTGACTCAAGGTATTTAAAACTTATTGGAGGTAAGTACAAAGCCAAAGGGAAGAATGGATATGATGAGACTTTAATGGATATTGGGCTAGGGGAAGAGAAAGAGAGTGAGAGGGAAAGAGAGAAAGGGAGAGAATGACAGAAAGAGAGATAAAATAATTCTCCTGGATATTTTTCCAATTGATATCATACCAATCCTTATGTTCTAAGTCAACTTGCTTGTAAATGATGAAACTTATTTCTCGTGTTTATGTTGTACTTATGTTAATTAAATGTCTAATAATGAATTCAGCAATTAGTAATTTATAACAACTTAATAGTGGTTTTGTATGACTTACATAGGATAGAAGTTTGGGAGCAATCTATTTACAAATGAAAGTAGAGAAAAGGGATTTTTTGAAAATCTCACTAATCAATACATAACATGACTAATCTGTTGGGAGACAATTAGAATAACAATATCCATAGTATAAGGGAACAGCAAAAATATTTAAGCGTGAACACTGTATAACGTCCATAAAATCGGGTTTCTGTATTATCCATCAAGTTCACCTGCAGGGTTTGTGACTGAAAGCTTAGTGGGAGTCACGCTTTCCTATAGATTAGAGGGAATCAGAATATGGGGATTACAAATATATTTAAATGCTGTTGAGAGCACTGCAATTCTATCGCCATTTGCCATGATCAGTATTACAAGGGCCACATATAAGGACTTTCCAATTTAAGTATTGTACAAAGTCACTCATAATAATTCAATTACTTCATTTAGGCACTAATAACAATTACAGAAATGTACTAATTGGGAAAAAACTATTCACATATGTAGATAAACAATTTTATAAAACTTAGATTTTAAAAGGTGCCAAGCTATACCTTAATGGCTTCATAGTTTTTATGGGCAGTCTGAGAAGTATTTTAAATAAAAATTGTGCAACCAATTGAATTTTTAAAAGTTTAATAGAAATATATTTATATATTTAGCTAAACAAGGACTTTGTAAATAATTTCATCAAGCTCCTAGTTCTAACGATGATAACTGAGGCACAAAAATTTACCTGGCCTGTCCTCAAGGTGGTGGCTCGGTTATTGGCTCAGCTTTGACTGTACACCAGCCTCCTGGGTCCAAATATAATCTTTGATCACATTTAAAATATATTCAAGTTGATTCGTGAGTAATTTAAGGGAAAAAAAACCATCAGTTTAACCTCCCATTTCACATGGAAAACTGAAATAGAGTTTAGATATGATGATTAAAAGAAAAGGAACCAAACCATTAGAAGCAGAATGCAAGAGGAAACGGTGTGCCCACCCCAGCCCCTTGGAAGCTTCTGGGCTCCCATAGCATCACCTCCCCCCTTTTCCTCCCTCAGCTCCAGGGGTGATAGCTGCTTTCTTCAATTACTATTCTCCGTTAATCGCCTTCCTCTTTTGCTGTCTCAGCCCTTCCAAAAGGCATGTAATCAATTTCATGCATTAAAATCCCACTGTTTAAAACACCTAAAAATGCAAACTAAAAGAGAAATTACTCTATATCAACATCCAGAAGGAGGAGGCATTAAATGTTTAAGCAATAGAATCAATGATAAAAGGGAGCGAATTGGAATGGGGTCCACCCCGTTCCCCGCTGTATCCTGTAACCTGGTGCACCACCCCGGACTTAGGCCCTCAGCAGCCATGTGTTGAGTGAAGGAATAATCATCACACCATTTGTATTAAATTCCACACAGCAGCATGTCAACAGCATTAACAAAATCAAAGTCAAGTAACTACAAAAATGTAGAACATAGAAGCACTTACAAATAAGGAGAAATCACTTACATGGGTAAGGAATACCTAAATACAGATCAGAGAAAACCTAGCTGTTTATCAAAAGTATTAAAAAATATATATCAGCTGCATGAATAAACAAAAAAGTTTAAGTTGAAATTCAATGAGTCTGCAAAGATTTAAAAATTAATATTCAGTGGTGAGGAGGATGTGATGATACAAGCACTGTTATACATTGTTAGAGGTGAGAATTCGGAGTTGCAACCTTTAAGAAAAGAAATGAGCATTATTTTATTTACCCTAAAAACTGTCAGACCATTAAAGAAAGTGTAATAACAACAAATAGATATATAAGATTAAATAAAACAAAGAAATGTGATTAAATATGTAATGGGGTAAATAATGGTATGGTCATGCAAATAAATAAACGTCTTGGAAGTTTTCTCTTTCTTTTTTCATGATGTTTCTACAGGGTTGGCAGAAAATATGTTGACATGTAAAATGCACATAAGAAAATCCAAGTTGAGGTTACATATGGTTACTCACAGTAGATATTTCTAAGAGCTGGATTATAGGTGATTTTTATTTTCCTCTTGAAAATTCCCTGACTTTTAAAATTTTCTATAATGGCCACAGGTCATTTTTATTATCAGAGAAAATTCTATCAGTATTGTGAAATGTGAAAAAGTGAAAAATAGATGGTTGACAAAAAGAGCCAACAGAAAATAAATTCTTTTGATATGATTATTAAGTACACGTGGTGTTAGAGCATAAATTCTGCAGTGCATTTCCATTTCTTTTGATAAGCTGAATTCGACTTGGTTATGATATATTAAATTATGGAAATGTTATTCTCTAGCTTTAGAATAGATATCAAGACTTAAATACAGGCACTTCCTACCATAAATGCTCCTGCCGCTGCTCTCAGAAACAGCGGGATAAATGGCAGCAGCGGGGTCTGAGAATCCTTTCTGCACACCCAGCAGCAGGGCCGCGCGGGCTGCATCCCGAGGGCGAGTTGCCTGTGTTCGGATTTACGGTTTAGTTCCATGTATCATTCTTCAGATCCCTGTGACATCTATTTTGGTTTAAAAGCACTGAACTGTTCAAAATGCAAGGGGTGGTGTAGGTGGGTGGGGGGTGATTCAGCAATGCAATGATAAGGACCATGTCGCCAGTGGTGCACAGGGCGGGGAGAGGGAACAAGAGCAGTCGTGACACAGATGTCCTTGTCCCCTCCCGCTCCATGGCTAATTCCTCCCAGTCTTTTCACCAGCCTTGACTGTCCCAGGGCCATTCCTCCGTATGCTTTCAGCCAATGACCCTCGGTCCACTTTGGAAGCTGCCAATTGGAATACTAATTTCACTTAGAAATTGGCTAAAATGTTTCAGGGTAAAAACTTTTCTAATGGCATTTTCCAATTAAGGAGACCCCATACGGTGGATTGTAGGACTATAAATGGGGTGAGGATAGGATCTGGTTTGTCCAGGATAGGACAAGTTTGGGCTCATTACCCAAAATACAGTGCATTCTTTTTCTTTTAAAAGTATCCCTGTGTGGATGATGAATAATGTCATCACTTTCCCAGTAGACCAGCTGGAAAGTCACTTCTGGAGAGATGATACTTCCGTGTTTTCCTTGAATCAGTTCATAGACAACTGCATGTTCTACATAGTCATAAAACCATCCTAAATATCTACCTCCATGCACATGGACTTGAAATCTCTGAATATTCTTTTTCTTCATTATGGGACTCTAGTAGTGTATATTTTTAGTACACTTTTGGTTTTGTGCCAACTAATGTCTTTGACCCTAATAATATATTTCACCTATGTATGGTCATTATTTTTTAATTCACTCATCACACCTATGTGGGCATGAACTACCTACATGAACACGCCTGGAAACATTCACCACTCTTTTTTTTTTTTTTCAATCTACCACAGACTGTTAATCCCCCTTCGTGTCTGTTTCTATCGCAGTTCTCTAAGATACTCAGGCGAGAAACCTGGGACATGCCATTGGCTCTTCCTCAAGCTTCATTTTATTAATATATATTTAATTAGCCACCAACTTCGTTCCATTCTCTCCAGATGTTCATTGCTGGCTTCTCTCCTTCCATCCCTCCGCAGTCCTCCTGGTGCAGGTGCTCGTTCATTTGACAAGAACTACTTTTGGCTACTCAGGCTTAGTCCACCCCTGACAGTGATGCGGCTATTTTTCTCCCACTAAAAACTACCTTTATCATCTAGAACTCAAAGAACTTCAAGGTAAAAGCCAACTGTACTCTTGTGGCTTTTCGAAAGTTTCCCTTTCATGTCTGTGGTGTTTCTCCTCATTCTCTACAGAGTGAGCCACCTGAGTGGGACCAGCCAGTCTCCTCCTGGGACCCACTGTGGGCGCCGTCACGTGGCTCCTGCCAGCTGTCCCTCCTCTCCCTTGAGCTCCCCAAGACAGATCAATTCCTGCTCCTGCTGTAAAGGGTTGTAAGGTACCTCAGCCCCCAGTGACCTTTTTTATTTTTTTTTGATTTTTCATTTTTACTGATATCCTCTGGTCTGTGCAATCTATCTGAGTGTCACAATAAAGGAATGGATTATATCTGACTCTAATGTTTCAGTATGTAGGCTGCATTTTTCTTCTCAATTAGAAAAGAATGTTCGCTCACGTGTCGGTGACGGTGGTGCTGGGTGCACTGCAGCTGATCCGCCCTCAGACCTATTCCCCTGATGCCGTCTGCGAGGGGACCCGAAAGCAGAGAGCCGCGGCAGCACTCTCTGGTACGTGGGTCAGTAAAGTGACAAGTGTGGCATCTGCGGTTCTGTCACATACAACACACTTGATGATTTATCATGGTGTTATTATTATTGTTTCAGTTCAATGTGGGCACGTCTTTTTACTGAAAATTCTTTTTTTAATTTTCCTCATAGTATATCGTCTTTTGCCTTAATAGCATTTATCAGGTCTGTTCGGTGGAGACACTAAAGCCTTCTGAATGCACGTCGGGAGGGGAGACGCACCACTCCAACAGCTTCTGCTTTGAGGCAAAAGGAAGAATGAAACACACACGTGTGTGTGTATGAAATTATGATACATATAATTATATATATAACATACATTCTCCTCTAGCTAGTACTATCTTTCAGGGTTTCTCGACTGTAACAAATTTATCAAGGAGAAAAAGTGCCCTGGGGAAAACCTGCTAGTAAGACGACACACTGTTCCCACCCCGGAGGGAAAGAAGGGAAGATGGAAGTGTTTCCTTCTAATTTAATTAAAGAGAAATCTTTCATTAAAATATCATAGCTCCCATAATATTATTAGAAAATGAATCTCCGCTATGTTCATGAATCACTATTGCACATAGGAAAATCGAGTAAGATGAAATTAAATGGTAAGAGTTGAGTACATAATAGAAGTGAGAAGGGTGATGCAGTAGTTTTGCAAGTTTTTTTTTAAATAAAATTTTATTTTTTAGAATGGTTTTAGATTTACAGAATATTGCAAAGACAGTACAGAGTTCCCAAATACGCCCCCCTCAGTTTCCCAGATTGTTAACGTCTTACATTACTGTGGTGCGTTTTTTGCAATCAATAAACTCACATTGACATGCAAGTATTAACTGAAAATCAGACTTCACTTCCTTTCTTTAGTTTTTACCTAATGTTCTCTTTCTGTCCCAGGATCCCATGTGACATTCAGTGGCCAGTGCTCCTTAGGCTCCTCTTGGCTGTGACAGTTTCTCCAACTTCCTTGTGTTTGACAGTAACTTTGAGAGTTGTGATCGGTGCTCGTCGGGAATATTGTAGAACACTGCTCAGTTAGGATTTGTCTGACATTTTTCTCATGATTGGACTGGGGTTGGGAGTCTCGGGAGGCAGAGCTGTAACCAGCAATGTGTCTTTCCCGCCACATCACGTCCGGGTTACACGCTGGGTAACTATCCATCAGGGCAATGTTGGCCTCGATCACCGGCTGTGGTAGGGTCTGAGAGGTTCCTGTGCGGTGGGGTCGCTCTGCTTTCCCTCCTCCCACACCGCGCTCCTTGGGGGCGGTCACTGCGCTGCCCACCATGCCTAGGGGCAGGGAGTCACGCTTCCTCTCCTTGGGGGCTATTTATGCAAATCATCTTTCACTCTTCCCTCCATGTATTTTTATCAGCAGGGACTCAAGTAGATTTACTTTATGATGCAATACTACTTTTATTTTCTTTTTCTAGCTTTGGCCATTGAGAGCTCCTTCAGAGGGCTCCTGGGTCCTCTGACATCCCTCCATCAGTGTGGTTTTGTTTTGTTTTGTTTTGCTTTTCTGAACACTCCCTTAGTTCCTGGCACTACAAATACCCATCTTACACATACGCTACTCAAAACCTGGAATCAGCCTTTCCTCCAAAGAGCCCTGGTTCCTTTTACTGGAGAATGTATGAGAAGTTTGTTTTCTGTTTGTATTTTGTGAGAGAGTGTGTGTGTGTGACGGTTATCTCTTGCCAATGTACTGAGTTCACTAATTTGTGGTATAGGGAAATACATGCCAAATGCATATTAAATGATTACTTTTTGAGATCAGCAATGGAGAGCAGCTCATTGAAGCAAAGCACTAAGCATTCCAACTTCACTTTTCTTGCCAGCAGAGCCCAATCTAGTGACATCCTTTAATCTGTGGGATCAGCAAAATGAAATGGGAAGCAGATGCTGTGCACCTTTACGCACGGTTTTACGTTTTCCTGCTTCAGATTATATCTCAATGGCTAATACTGACACACAATTATCTCTTCATAGATTAATACAAGATCAGAGAAAGATAGCTAGAAAAATGCTGATTTTCAGTAAATGGCCTGTGAACTAAGACAGAACTGGCTTCTCGTCCACAGCTCAGCCTCGTACACCTGTGGTCACCCCAGAACTCGCCACATCCCATAACCACATCGTGTTGAATCTTTGGTTCAAATGCCCAACTCTGAGTGACAGCCCTTATCACTTTGGTCATAAAATCTCCATCACAACAATTCATTTATGCTACTTGACCCTACCACTTGTCACTGTCATCACTCTTCTGAAGTTCCTGCTTCCCTTAACCTGCACAGTGTCTTCCATCCATCATCTTAAGTATTTATCCTAGGTCGCTCCATTTACTTGGCTCTTTTCCTCCAGGACAAGGGCCCAGCAGTGCATCAACGTGAGTCAGGAACCAACATTTGCCTCATGTGTGACTCCAAAGACTTCAGGCCTTTGAAAAAATTACACAAAAACATACACATGCATCCGTACATGCACAATGTTAACGGTCATACAGTCGTTGTTCTATTAACATCAAGATATAAGAAAGAAAATAAACTCATTTGCGCAATAAGATCCATTTTTACAAAGGAGAGAAGTCAGTATTTTGAGTCCATGAGTGAAAACAAAATGCATTGCTTTAAACTATTTATAATCATGCTGTTTCTTGCAAAAGGAAATATCTCATATCTCAATATTAAGTTTATGTCACTGTCTTTCCCTCTTACATGTCTTCTGCTCCAATTTCCTCCATAAAAACTCAATGCCTAATTTCATTCAGCAGAATAAAAAACATGTTTAATATGAAATACAACAAAAGGTTATCTTGAAATCCTACATGCAAAACTTTAAAGAGAATAGGCATTCACATCGAATGAAAATTACTCTTTAGATTTTCAGGGCTGTGTCCTAAAAATCTAGAGAAAACAAACAAACAAAAATCCTGAAATACACTAGATGGTGACTCCAAGAGTAGTCAGGACTTAAGTGTAAATTTGGTCCCTGGAGTCGAGATTCAAACCTGAAAGGTCAGCCTGGAGCACATGGCAGAAGGACCCAGGCGGAATTGGAGGCTGGGATCTCCCTTAATTTAACCACAATCAGCAGCTTCACACTCACCTTAGTGCTCAGAGTAAACAAACCAAGGAGAAAAAGAGAAACCAGTGTATCCACTTGGTATCTTCCAATAAGAGGCAAAACTTTTAGTACCTCTGATATCATAGGAAATGTGATCACAGTGCCTGGCTGGTGGGGCTCCCCTCAGGCAGCAGACTTGGCTGGAGAGAGAGTCCAGTCGCTCTAAGGAGAACTTTCTTCTTTTCTTCTTCCCTAGACCTGACCCAGAGATAAAATTTAAAAAAAAAAGTAGAGAACTGTGAAAAAAAAAGATACATGATTTTGATTACCTTGGCATTGCAATTATAATAACTATGTAATTTTCAGAGTTGGGGGTAATCCTAAATTTATTTGCATTAACATAGTTTTCCTTTAAGGAAGTAAAATTAAATTCCATACTATACTTATGAGGTAAAGCAACGAATATTCATTTCTTTTTATCTACAGATTGAGGTGCAAAGTATTTATTTTAAGCAAAATTGCCAAATTAAAAATAAAGATATGGATATGCTGCATATTAGTTATTTTTTCTAAGAACCTGAGAATATTTGAGCTTTTTCTGTGAACTTTCCAACACCACTGATTAAAATGGAAAATGTCTTTACAATTAAAAGATATTAATGGTATATTTAATAAAATACCATCTGAGTTCTATTACAGCATAGGTGTTTTTAAGTAAAATTTAAATATTTTAAGTCCCCTTGCTTGTTTTTCTTGAGCTCTTTGGTTCCACAATTGGTCATTATTTTAGTCAGAGGCATTTCATTGTACTTCATTAGTAGCCTAATTATTTTAAGCTGAGAAACTGTAGCATGGTCTAGAAACCAAGGTAGGAAATTGTGTTCCTAAAAATACATTGCTTTAAAAATAATTTATGAAAAAAATTTATTTTTTGTCAACTAGAGAAATATTGGAAGGTATAACAGTGAACAGGAGATGAAAAGGGGACAGTCGTTTTCTTAGATAAGATTTCTGGTTATTTTAAGGGACTGAATATGACCAAGAAGGCTTTAAAGTTCTCCTCAGCTTGAATAAACTTGCAATCCTTTCCGCACCTTTGAAAGGTAAAACTATTTTTTAAAAGCTGCTCGCTGCCCCATTGTGCAGCCTGGCTTGGTCTTTCTCCAGGTCTGAGCATCATCCCTCTGAAATGGATCCTCAGAGCAAATGGCGCTCTGTCTCCCAGGCTCTGTGGGAAGGCAGGAGCCTAACTGTGGCAGGGAGTTAAGTTATTCCTCCTGGTCTTCAGGTTTTGCAAGCAATAAAAGTGTCCTTCACGTCCTGCAGCAGGGAGGTTGGGGGAGATGGGGCTGCCGAGACCCTCAAAAGTGGAGTGGGAGTGGAATCTTGGAGGGCAGAAATAGATTCTTCTTCTTGTGTATAAAGCGCAGATACGCACACAGTACTAAACAGGTGTGCAGTGTCCCTCTGGTATAAAATTTCCTGGCAGGTGGGGAGGTGATTAGGAAAAAAAAATGTTTGAAAAGTCTCCGTAAAAGATTATAATGGGAAAAAAAATGTTGAGAAACACTGACCTCGGTCATCGTGGAAGATCTACCGAATACAAAATGGGAGCAGCATCTGTTGATGTCCACAGTGGGCTTGAAACCATCTCCCCCTTGTCATTTGCTCTGTAGTAAGAGGCAGATGCGGAATCTGATCCACCATGAGCTGGCTGCAGAGAAAGTTGAATTTTCTCCTTTCTATAATAGGAGAAACAAGTATGACCCAGGCGGGGCAAAGGCAATATATGTAACTTAAACATTTGTACCCCCCCATAATATTCTGAAATTAAAATAAAAGATAAAATATGTGTAAGATCTCAAAAAAATTACAAATCTTTTCAAATATTGCTGCTCAGATGTTAGGTATGATTTTTAGATGCTTGGGTTAAATTATATGAACTCATCCATTCTAACAGTCTCAGATATAATCCTTTCTATTTAAGTACTTAAAAATTAATTTTGTGACTCAGATGAGCCATGGATTTAGGAGCCCTCTTACGAGTGAGGGAGAAATATCTCTTATTCTAAAATAAAATTACAGAACAATTCTTTTTAATTTTTAAATTTAACCAAAAACCTTCCAAATGACTCAGTATATAAACATTGATTAGACAACAATGTAACAAAAGTGATTTTCCTTTTGCAAATTTTATCAACCATCCCATAGCTTCTTTTATTTTTACTTTCTTTTTTTAATGGGGTGGAGAGAACAGCAAGCTACTGATAAGAGAAAAGGAAGTTTCCTGAGCACCTATTTTGTGCTGCACTGTACCCAATTATATCATCTACTTTCCATGGTAAATTCAAGGTCATATTCTATTTTATGAAGTAAAAAGCAAAAACATAAAAGAGTTCTATGAAGGAAACAGTAGTCCTATTAGCAAGGGTCCTTTCAAAACAAACAAACAAATACACATAGTCTTCTTGTCCAAAGCCAAACCTAATCCTCTGGACTTGAGGCTTTGCACTGTGGCTCTGCTAAGCACCCCCTGAGCACAGGGGGCCACGGGGTAGGTAGGTGAACACTGGGGGTCTGGAGGTTCGATTTCACTGCAAAGGCCAACAAGTCTATTCAGAAAGAGGAGTCTGCTGCCTCTTTCCTGGTTAAAATCACTTCCCACCAAAAAGACAAGTCTTCATCGGTAATACGGCTCATTTCCTCGTGGAAATGATGCATTCATAGCTTCTTCATTCTCTGCTTAACTTGCCATTTGAAACTCTGCAATCTGGACTTCACCTGTCTGGCCCCTTTGAAACTATTTATTAAAGCTCCTAATATCCTTTGAAAAATACAGATGTAATGGACTTTCTCTTCACTGTACTCATTTAAATTGAATTATCTTCTGTCATAATTCTATTTTTATAAAGCACTCCTTAGAATTTTAATTTAGTTCTCATTTCTGATATCAGTTAAATTATCTTAGACTTTCTTTATATGTTTCTCACGTATCCTATCTCAGATCCTTGGCTTACTTTTTCTTGTTCTTCTACAGGGAAATTATTTTTTTTAAGGAAAAACAAAACAAAAAGACAGCATAGCATAGAGTTAGGTGCACAGAATAAGGACTCAAATTTTGAACTTGAACTCCACCACGTTTTTAGTTCCTAGGATTCTTTTATAATTATGGAGCTTTTTATTTCTGCTTTTTGAGTAAATTAGATATTACACTGAAAACATATTGTCTGATATAAACCTTGCAGATTCATAAGGTAAATCTAATTTTGCCTATTCTACAAATGCTGGGACTCAGAGAGTAACTATTTCAGGATCCACACAGTTGGTAGACGGAGAACAGAGAGAACATCTATCAGGCTCTAAAAATCCAGTTTTTCTTCTCTATATGACATTGATTTTAAGAGGTACTTTATTTTTACAAGAAATGTATTCAACAAATATTAACTGAACATCCACTGTCATCTAAGTACTCTTCAAGTCCCATGAAAAGCATGGGATGATTAAAAAAGAAATTCACCTTCTCTAAGAAACCTAATTTTAATCTGAGGAGCTCTGACAACCTTTAAACAATATTAAAAATAAGAGACCACAGGCTTGGCAATCAATTTTGCAAGTAAGCATGTGATGATTAAGGACCAGATTGGAGCAGGAAGGAAGTGCAATAGAAAAAAAAAAAAGCTTGTGATAACAGGATCTTATAGAACTTAATAAAGCATCATTATTTAATTAAAAAAATATTGTTTTCATAGGAAAAGTTTGCAATAACTTGCCATTGGGATAGAGAGGCTCGTGGTGTTACGAATATAACAAATTAAAGGAGGAAAGGCCAATTTGCGCTTCCCATGGAATTGGACACGTGGGGAGCACGGTTAGAAAAAGTAAATCTGGCCTCCCATGACTGTGATGCGAGTCCATTCTACTAAGTGAAGTATCACAAGAATGGGAAAACAAGCACCACACGTACTGATTGCTGATCGGTATTAACTGATCAATACTTAGGTGTACATATGGTAGTAATGTGCATGGGGTGTCAGGCAGGTGGGAGGGCAGAGGGAGGGGATGGTATATTCACACCTAATGGGTGTGGTGCGCACTGTCTGGGGGATGGACACGTTTGAAGCATCTGACTTGGGTGGGGCAAAGGCAACATGTAACCTAAACATTTGTACCCCCCTAATATGCTGAAATAAAAAAAAGAAAATCTGGGAAGGCAGATGTTTCCTTCATTAGGCAATTAGCTTAAGATGAGAAAGGCCACTGGCCACAGTGGTGATAAATGCCCTGTGGTTGCTCAGTGACAGTCACTATGACACACAGTTTATTTTCTCAGAGCATCCTTCCATCCAGGCCTGCAGAGAGGAAAGTAACGTACAGGGAAGTTAGATAACTTGCCCAGGATCCCGGGCAGTAAGAGGCTAGCAGAACGGCACCCACAGATGGTGACAGGTAAGTGATCTGTGTCTCCAAAAACAGGAATGGCAATGGATCCCCCTAATTAAACATCCTAAACACATGAAGCTCTCAAATAGGGACGTGCTGTTTTGCTGAATGTTGATATTTTAAACTATAATTAAAACTTGCTAGCTGTTTGGGATTTTAAGCTGTTGTCTCTGGACTATGTACCCACAGTCAGTCTTGCTGCAGACAGTAGGAGAGGCAGTGTGTGACTGCAACTGACTTGTGCTCATCATGCACCCTTTAGTTCTCATTGGCATGGACCGTTTTGGAATCGGTGTGGATGGAGGCCAGGCCACACCACCCCTGTGTGCAGACAAATACAGTATCGCCCAGAGGTCTCAGGGCACCCTCAGAGTCGATCCCATGCACTGGCAAAGGGAGTGTGCCACAAACGCAAGCCCGAGCCTTGACTCTGGAGCTAACTCAGTCTTCTACACACCGCGTGATCTCCAAAGACTAATACCTCCTCAGCCCGAGAGGATTCTAGATCTCTGTTCAGTTGAGAGAAGGTCGTCAACTTTGTCTACTAAAGTGATCAGGGATCTCTTATGAAGATGAGGGGGTTCAATCTGTCTTCAAAGGATGGATTAGCTTTAAAGTGCTAGAGAAAAAACAGGGGTGAGAAAAACAAAATATTTTGGTTAGCATGCTGACCTAACTTTAAACCCGATCAGTAACCTCCCTTGAGAATTCTAGTGTTTAGATGCTCTACACCTGTTCTGACCTACAAACCAGCACTACTGCATCTATTGCAAAGAAAGGAGCATTGGGTCACATACACACAGCATGCATCTTAAATAAAGAGTAACATCACCTCAGAAGGAGCAACTAATATTATGCAGACCATGGGGATTTATAGATTTTTTTTTCTAATTGCACACGCTCGATTTATGCACAGGTGATGGAAATCAGGCTTTTGTTAAATTGTGGATGTACCGTCTGGGGAATGGTCATGCTTGAAGGTGCTGACTTGGGGAGGCGGGGGGTGGGGAGAAGGGATGAGGGTATAACTACATGGTGAGTGCCAGGCGCACTGTCTGGGGAATGGACACGCTTGAAGCTCTGTCTCGGGGGGATGGGCGGGACATGGGCAATATATATAACCTGAACTTTTGTACCCCCATAATAAGCTGAAATAAAAAAAAAGAAGCTTATTACTAATGGAACCAGGCTAGAACCCTGATTTTTAGATTTCTACCCCAGTGCCCCTGCTCTCATCAACATCCCATGTTTCATATCTGAATATTTCATCACAATTCTATTTATATTAATTTTGCTATGCACCTGCATGTATGCATGTATATAAATAAATATGTGTGTGCACATGTGTGCACATATATGTGCATTAAAGATCCTGCTAGGGTTGTGACAAATGTATTAATAGTTTATATTAAAAGAAAGATTTCACTCTTGTATTTATCTTCAGGGTTATTGTGATCATTGGCAAAACTGTATTTGAAAGTTTTTAGAGCACTGAAATCCTGGCACTCTTATTTGATGTATAACTTATTTATCCTCACCTTGGCTAGCAGAACTATGTTGCAACCTAATTGCTTTTTTGAAGTCATATACACTTGAGAAATATTTTAAGGATTAAGCTACAAATATCTGACTTATAACTAGAGAGAGTATTTAAAAAAAAAACAAGTCAGCAATAAAAGGGATTCACAAATTATTGCATGGTATATTTATGCCTCATTAGTCTAGTCTTTCTAAGCAACTTTTTCTTTAAGGGGCCAGAGAATAAACATTTTAGGTTTTGTGGGCCCTGCAGTCACCACTGCGTCTGAGCAGGTAACACAAAAGCAACCGTAGACCCTACATAAACCACTGAGCCTGGCTGCACTCCAGTTCAACTCCCTGTGTGGACACTGAGATTTGAATTTCATATATTTTTCACATGTGATGAAGTAGTCATCTTCTTTTTCTTTTCAACCATTTAAAAATGTAAATCACTCTAAGCTCATGGCAACAAGACGAGGCAGCTGTTAGATGGCACCAGCTGGATCCGGCCTGTGGCTGTACTCTGCGTCCACTGATGAAAGCAAAAGTTCAACTAGACCCATAGTGACATTCATTTGGCACTTAAAATTACATTATAATCCCCAGAAGATATCCACCCCTGAATTCAGTGAGATTCTTTATCATTTTACATGCACGAAAATTTTGAAAATAAATCAAATTTTCTGATCATAGCATATCTATATGTAAGGATACATGTAAATAAAGCAGAAGCTATAGTGTATTCCTTGGGACAAGAATCCCGTGATAAAGGGAAGTAGAAGATATTTATTATATGTCTTAAACTGGAGTCTCATTCATGCATTATGTCACTAGCAATGGGCTATTAAGACTTAAATATATTCTCTGTGAATATTACATTTCTATTCACTACTATCTTTGTATTAAATGTGTATGATACATATTTAAGTTACATTCATCACACTTTTTTATTTTGTAACACTATTTTGATATCTCTGTTTTATTTTTATTTAACATAGAGCCTCAAAAATTTGGCCTGAGTATCTCTTGATCTCAAATGAATTTTGACTATATGTAAAGTTTTTGAAGAAATATGATTCAATATGGTTTAAAAAATTGGCATGGTCAAATAAATATGATATACTAAGCCTGGAATCAGGGAATCTTGCCTTCCAGCAAGCAGCCAGGTCAGTGTCAGGCACGCTACCCGATACGGAATGTTTACATCACTTATTTTTTTGTCTGAACACTCGGGTATCTCACTAGGGTGTTCTCAATGGCTATTTGTTTAATTATTTCTATTGGGAACCTCCTTTACTAAATTACTGATCATTTTCTTCTACTCAGAATATGCTACTTTTAATGAAAATGGGTTTCAGCTATCTTTATGCTTTCCCGTGTGCAGACACATAGACAGGATACACCGAACTCCTCCTTTCATGTGAAGAACACTATTGATGTGCCATTTGCGTAGAAGCCTATGTTTCCATTTGTGAAAAGTAGTTTGTTACTGGGTCTTCAAACAATCTAAATGTAGATTTTGGTGGAATTATTGTTTCTTCCATCTAAAAATGCTCAAATATGTACACACACTGCATTTTTCTTGCTTCTAGTCAGAGCTTAGACACCAGGTAACACTAGTTAAGTTAGAAAAACTCTTTGTGCTTTATTTTTTGGTGGTGGTGTTGGGTGTGTAACAGGAATTCAAACACCTGTCTCAGTTATATCAAGGGATCGTTGTAAAGACACAAAAGTGTTTCTAAAAAATTAAAATTCTATTTAATAAATAAACATTGGCATTTTATTTATTATTTTTGAGAAGAGACATGTTCTCATATGTTCGAGGAGAAGGTGGGAAGACTGAGTCATGGAGAAGCCTAGCATCCATGTTTAGAGCCAATGCAGCCACCAGCTTTTTTCCTACAACATTCAGTAATTAAACATTCATGACTCTGATTTCCTCTCTGACATTCCAAGCCATATATTATAATTTTAGCTAAAGCAGATGTTTAGTTTTTTTCTCGTTGCATGCCATTTAGTTGTTCTAGTGGAAAACTGTATATTTTAATAGTGATGAAATGAGCAGCTTTGGAAATATTTGAATGGATTTTCCAACCCAAAAAGAGATGAAACTGTTGAAATATTCTGTCTCCTTAATGCTCAATAAGTTAGTTGCTTTGGCATATAAAACACCGTGCTCTGGAAAGTCTTTGGTAACGTAGGAACATCGGTGGCCTTAGCATGGCAGGCTCCGAAAGTGTGCTTGTGGATGTGATGTTTGAGAATGCGCTATCACAGTCGTATTTAAATTTTAAAAAGTCACTTTCAGGTGAGTCTATAAGCAAGTTAATAACAATATGGGAACAGTGTTACCATGTAGATTACTAAAATAATATACAGATGCTGGATCCTGGCTTGGAAGGGCAAAAGCTTAAGGATTATGTAGAACAACCACGCAGGTGTTAGGCAAAAGTGAGACAATATATCATCACAGAGGGCTGATGAAGTTCCCTAATATACCTCAAATGAACATTGTGTACAAACAGCTTGCTGAACATGCTCTTTTCCCTGGCACTTTCGCTGTGAACCAGATGAGCCGTAATTAAGTGTGGGTCACCGAAAAGGGAAACATTGCTTTTAATGATCTGGCCATTTACATGCCAGCAAATAAGCAAATCAGATGTGCTGTGTGAAGGGCAAAAGAGAAACCTTCCTAAACCTCAACAACAGTCGTGGTTCACAAAGAAAAAGATACTTAGGCCTGATTTTGAATTTTGAGAGAAAACAAATATGAGTAGTTTAAATCAGTTTGAGAAAACTTATCCAGCATCAGGGACAGCAAACCTCCTATGGGCATTGTAGCCCTTATGAAGAACTGAACACACTCCAGAAGATTATTTTAAATTATTTTCTTCAGCTTACTGAAGCTCAAGTTTTCCCCTTCCTCCATTTTTCTCCATTCTTTATGTCTAGAATTGAGAACAACTTTTGACATACGAAGTCTTTGTATCCTATAAGACAATCTTTCCTAATTGAGGGGGAAAAAATCAGCCTTTATACAAATTGTTAAAAGTACTCCCTTGTTAGCCAACTGCAGGTTGGACCTGCCTTTGCTTTGTGGTTGACCCATACATGTGCTTCAGGGCGTGCTACGCTGGGTTTTATTCATGATCCATTATGTTTTCCAGGAAAGGTCTGATTTTTATATCAAGATTTTACATGTAGTCAATACCTTTGACCAATTTTAATTAGAGAACCTAATGCAAATTAATGTGATGCCACTTCATATAAGAAGTGAAGTTGAGAATATCTCCTTTTACTGCTTCTATAACCTAATAAATTATGACTTGGGAAATAATGTCCTCAAAAATTAATTTTTGTCTCTTTAATGTTGTATTTAAATGCTTGGCAGACTTTGCCATAATTGACTCTATAAACTTATCCTATAGTTGTAAATACTTTGCCTAATTCTTTCTAGCACCATCTTCTGAGGCAGTTATGGCTGACAACCAATACAAAGCCAAGGGAAACAGGTGCAATCTCATTTAAGTTGGGCTCATGCCAGCGGTTCTGAAACTGATGGCAATAGCCATGTCTGCATTTCAAGAGCCGATCTGTTCGTGGTTCTCACGAAAATAACTTAATTCTCAAAATTAAAGTGTCTTATTTTTATTCTTAAAAGTAAAACTTGAAATTTATAAGTTATAAATGGATTTTATAGGAATGACACTGTAATAACTTCCTCTCTGTATCACTCTGGGCAAACAATTTCTCCCCAAACTTTGTTATTTATATACAAAATGAAGAGATTATGTAGGTGACATCTGCACTCTTTTCCAGGTGGAAAATTCTATATTTTTTCTTAATTTGAATTATTAAAAATAATTTGGAGAATGTTTTGGAGAATATTCTCTATTCAAATATTTTGAGTTGAAAAAGAAGACTTTATAGCAGTTTTCTTCATGCCCCATAGATATACAGACATATTGGTATTTATGGATTACCTGAAACCATTTTTAGTGCTGACTTTTAATTTTGATGATGGTCTGAAAAAATAATTTTACCATTTTCCAAATCATTTGCAAGACTGTTCATGAGCAGGTTAGATCATTTGAGTGTGCCTATTTGTTTTGGTATTCACGATTATGTCAGCTAACGTAAAGCAGGGCTATCTTATTTGTTTCCAGCTACGAGAACCAAAGCAGACACAATAGGGAAATGATGCCATGATTCTAAGTTTGGGCCAAAGGCCACCTCACTCTTCTCTACCTGAGAAAGTATCCCAGCATGGAAGGAGGAGAGTGAGTAAAACTGAGTAAATAATTATAGACCACACTGGGGCCCATGGAACTTAGATGACCTGCATTGTATTAGTTGATTCTATATCCCTGTTTTAATCTATCCACTTATTTTTTCTGAAAATTGCCTTTTGTCACATAAAAGCAATGTCACATGCATGTCAGTATGTCAGTATGTTGGTGTGCACAGGTTGTAATTTTCACACAGGCCCCGCCGTGTAAAGGTCCTGGATGCCTTCCTGGGCCGGAGTCTTGCTCTTCCCTACCTTGGGCCCTGCATCCCAGGTGCACCAAGCAGGTGGCAATTTCGCATTCTCTCAAGTGGGTCTTGCTGGACCTAGAAGGCCTTGTTCTTTTCCATGTCTGGCTAATACCTCCCGAGATCCAAGACTCCCCTAGAATATATTCTCCTTTGGAAATCTCTCTTTTAAACCTTCCACCTTCATTCTCACTCCCAAGGGAGGGTTGAGTCCTCTTCTGGATTTTCCCACACACCATACATTTAAAGTCAAACTGAACTGTCACTTTCTAATTCTGTGATTTACCCATTTATGTAAGTTTGCTGAATCTCTTTTCTAATCTTCAAATGGGGCACAGTAGTATCTATGGAACTCATCCTTTAAAGTTTTCAATGATTCCCTAACACATTTGATGTAATCACAGCCCTGAGCTATGAGGGAGACCACATACTGTCCATGTGGTGTTTTGTTATAGCTGAGGAAACATTTAGCCTTGAAAAATAATTACTTCTTAGCAAAGGGGGGCGTTTTCTAATATTCCTTTCTTTACAAGACAGGATAAGGATGGAGCTTCAGGTATAAGTGTGGAGCTTGGTAAACATTATTAACTCCATCTAGAAGTCATCTGTCCTTTAGTAGAAGTGGCCAAAACAGAACTTTACTTCCTGTTAATCAGGGAGGCAAAGGCAAATATTTAAAAGGATAAAATGATACCTAAGAGAAAGCAAGTATGTTTGACACAGGACAGTCTTCCTAGCACTACGCTAGCTTAGAGTGCGTGTCCTCTCACCTACACACGTAGAAACTGACAGATAGTATTACTATCACTCTATCTAAGAAAAGCAAAACACTTCTGCTAACACAGTTAGATGGTGGGAATTTGGGAATATAATAATAACCTACCCAAAATTAGTAAAAACTGTCCTTGAATTTAGAGAAGGGCAAATGGGGGTTTGGGTCAGAAGTTTCAGAAGAAACAGATAGATAACCTTGACATTGCTGATTAAAGAAGAGTACGTGTTTGTCATAACTAGTAATCAATGATTAGTTTAACTATTTAATAAATTCCCTGAGGTTCTGAGTTCCTCCAAGTTTAATTGTCCAACTGACACTCAATTTCTTAGGCCAGTGTCTAGGAGTATTTTTTCTCATTGTGAGAACTCTGGTATTAGTTGAATAACCATGGAATGAGGACATAAGCTGACATTCCTCTCTGTCCCCACCAGGCTGTGAGCCCGTCACTGCAGTGATCTCCTCTCTGTGTGGCACGCAGTAGGCAAAGGGTACGATGGGATTGGGTGAAGCCAGGTGGACAGGATAAAGCAAAGGGGAGTGCAAGCTTTGCATATCATTCATAATGCAGTTTTGATCCTTCCTGATTTCTTTGGCTTCAGAGTTTAAGTTCCCTTCAGGCGTGTCAGCCCGTAAGACCTCCGGGAGGTTGCACAGTCACCAGGGTAGGCGTCACCTTGAGCCAGGCTCCCGCTGTTGATGCACAGACTTGTGCTTCAAGCCGGCTCCTAAACAGTTAACACAGCCCTGCAGTGGTCCCACAAGGATTGGAGGGGGCTCTGGCAGTAAGCAGGGACATCAAGTTTAGATGATAAGGACTAAAATTTGGGATGCATGAAATGGCTGCTCATATATGTCACATTTCCCTGTTCAGAGACTCTTATTTGAAATAAGCTAAAAATAAGCCTCTGTAGTGAAGGAAAAGGCAAAATTCCAGAGCTAAGGGACCAAAGCTATTACTTTAGATCCCTTAAGTCTACAGCATACATTTGTTTTGTTAAGGTTTGGCATTATAAAGGTCACAGCGCAACCTTTTCTCTAATGTGAGTATTTTAGTTCCCTGTCTTTTCTTAAAGGTAACATGACATAGTTAAAAAGTAAACTAAATTTTAAAAAATGTAAGGTCATATCATATTCTAATTTGAAACAGTTTAGAGAAATGAGTATCTTATTGTAGGAAAGATCCTTTTGGGACTTTGAAAACTGTAAAATAATGTTACAACTAATGATTTTATTTATAGGTGTGATAGAAATTGGTCACTTTTAAAAACTCATCATCTTCTAAATACAATGAATCTGGAAAAATGTGACATTTCAGGGAGAAGTAACAGTTTGCTAAGATTATTTGATTGCTAAATGTTGAAACCTTCCATTGTCATTTCTTAGAAGAAAACATGGCAATGGATGGAAAGGTGTTTGAAAAGTGAACAGGTCAATTCTGGATGGAGCTCTCCCTTTTCCAACGAGGTAACCTGAGACAAGTCGCTATTTCTGAATATGACATTCCCTCATCACTGAAGTAGAGGCAATGATATTTCGTCTGCTTACCACAAAAGGATGCTTTAAGAGAAACGTAAAGTACAATAATACCTACATCTTATCATGCTCTGATCTAGGGAGCTCTTAGAGTTTAGAAAAATATCTTTCCACTGCTGCAGAAATTCCTTTTGAAAACCACTGATCTCTACCAAACATCACAAAGAAAATTAGTCAGTAAACAAGCCCTTCTTACAATTCTTCTGAGTAAAATCTTCAATTAGTTATCTGGGGAAAGTAGGGTTATCTACAAAAATAACTCCAAAATGACACATTTGCAAGCTCTTCATTCAGATCCAAATGGAATTTCACTTATCTTCAAACTTCAGTTGATTTCTTAATTTATGCAAAGTATAAGCATTTCATGAGCCATGTTAGTAACTTCTAACTGGATTAACAAGAATGTAAGATTTTAGCCTGTACAAATAATTGCATTTTAGCTATTTCAACTTGTCACATTCTCTACCTGTGGTGCAATCCAAGAGTATTCCGAGGGCACCGTCTGGTTAAAAAACAACTATGATATCACTGGGAGAAAGGGTTATTTCTTAATTAGAGGAACAGGCATGTAGCTGAACTAAGGAAGCATATTTTTCCATTACAGGTTTTGCTGATTTAATAGGGCCTTGGAAGAGTAAGTGGGTAGAGACGGATGGGAAAAGGTTCAGAGTAGTATTATATTTTCTATAATTTTAAGTCATGGTCTTCCTAAGAATAAAGGTCAAATGGACTCTCCTGATGTAAACTTCACTTAAGTGGATATGTATGCAAAGATCATTTCTCTGTTCCTCTTTCACATACATGCCCACTCACTTCTCTTTACCGTGAAACTTTCAAAATCTTTGCAGATGGGACTTAGGTATCTTTCTTTGGAAAGAAACAACATGAAGATATTTCATCCAGCAAATGATCAAAAAGCTTAATTTCCTGTTTGTTTTTTAATATAGACTCATTTAAATTTCTGTGATCTGAAGTTTGCTTCAGATTTTTTTGGATTCAGTTCCTCTTTTAAAAATGAAGATTAGAAATAGTTTAAAACACATGAACAGTAGCCAAATGTAAAGCATACCATTTATAGAGTCATATGGAAGTACTAGTAATGTAAACATTAAATCTGCAATGGTTGATACTATAACTTTACTTGAGTTACAGATTGGCTTACACCACCCTACTTTGTTTTGGTAAACTCTAGCTTGTTTTGGGAGACCCGGGACCATCCTCTTGCTGCACCTGTTCAAGCAGGTTGTTCTCTTCCCTCTCATCCTCCTGCCCTCACGCTCCTATGAGGCATCTACAAAGCACACCTGCTCTCCTGGGCATTCCTCGGGCACCACGAGATAGCTATTCAAGGGCATTTAGTGCACAGTTGTCATCTTCTCATATACGTTTTACCCAGCCCAGTGCCTCATACAGAGGTGATATTCAGTAAATAACTGTTGAGAAAACAGACACTTTCTCTTCAATATTTATCAGGTAATTGAGCAAGCTTTTGGCTTTTCCTGAGCCACCGGTCTTTGCCTGGTAGATTTTGGAGCATCTTGTAATTTATCTTTTTCTCCACCCTCTTTGTGTCAGTTTTTAGAATGCTTAGAGTAAAATAAGTGGACCATGTTTAGCAATGTAGTGGTTCCATTCATTTGTGCCTCTGCTTTGTTTGTGTGCACTTATTTTATCATTTCCTTGTTTCTGTTTTACTTTTATCTTCTAATCACGTATTAACGTTGGAAGTTGCTGCCGATCTGTGTGCGTGTGCGTGTGTGTGTGTGTGTGTGTGTGTGTGAACAATAGAGGGTATGACATCTTTTGAAGTGATTATAGATTTATTTTAAGGTTCCTAAAAGTCAATAAGACTTGTCAGTAGACACCTACTAGGCACTCAGAATTGAGTTACGTACTACAGAAGATACAAGGGAGTTTATATTAATAAAAGGCATCGCAGTTGCAGCCTGATGTGAAATTTTACTCAGACTTAGCAGATAGCTGATGTCCTTTCCAGTTGGCTTTAAAGTTAGGCAACAGCCAAGTATTTCTCCTGGTTCTATTTGGAAACAGCCTTGTCTTATCATTTCATCGGTAAATTATAATTTAGTCTTCTTTAGTCTTGCAATTTTCCTCCTCTTTCATGGGTACAATATATGCTCTTATATATGTTTCTCTAGAAATATTCAAATAATGTTATATTTAAAAGAACAAAGTCGTAGATGTCCCAAGAAATCGAAGCACAAAGAATACTGATTCTGGTATGTACTTTTCCCCTACATCATAGACTGAGGAATTTTTTTTATTATTTCAGGAAATTGTGGGGGTACAAACATATTGGTTACATGTTATGACTTTGCCACATCCCAACCATGATTTGAGACATGCCCTTTCCCACCTACAAAGCTCACCATGTCCATTAGTTGTGAGTTTACCCACCCCCAACCCCCTACCCCGAAATAATATTACTACTATGTGAGCACCTTAGCGCCAGTTTGATGGTGAGTATGTGTAGACCGAGGAATTTTAAAGGTTCTTCCTCTTCAATTTAGAGAGGATCAAGGTGAGTTTTGCTACTTAAAATCATGAATGTCTGTTTCATTTTAAGTGTATCATAATCCCCAAGTATGTCTAACTTAAGATAAATCAGCTAGTATAAGTAATGCTAAAACTCAAGCACAGATCTCCTCATTGTCAAATCAAATTCTAAAATCATTCATCTTTCCTGCCGTGGAGAAAAAGTAACTTAGGAGGAATCAAATAAGAATAGGTGAAAAATGGTCTGAAGTATCTTCTAGTCTGGAAAATCAGAAAAAAGAAAATGTCCAAACTCTTGTAGCTGACAGGGGAGTGGGGAAGGGAGTGTCTTGGAGCCCACGTAACAAATGATTGTGTTAGAATTACCTTTGGGGAAAATAAAAAGAGAAGAGGAAAATCTCCATGGAGACCGTTTAAACAAAGGGAAATCTGAAAAGATATGAAAAACGGATCAGCAAGATATCTCCCAAATGCTGACTGTAAATTTGTTTTGTAGTAGACTGTTTACTCAAGGTGCTGTTTTTGTGCGATAAGCCAGAAAGTATGTAGCCTGTGTGCACACATATATTCATGTATATTCATGAGCTCATACCACCAGTGCTGTGGTACCACTGGCAATGGCTTTAGCAGCATTTACTGTGTATAGGAATGGCAGGTATGATTTTTAAAAACACTTTTCTTAGCAGTGTTTACAACTAAATAAATCTACAAAATTAGTTATTGAATTAACCAGGGGGCATATGTTATAGAAGATGTGAGAGAAAAAAAAATAGGGATCATTTCATCAGAGCTTTCCCACACGTATCTAAGGCAGTACCTGGAAAATTTCGAATGAGAAAGCATGTACCAAGAATAATGTTTACTTTTTAACCACATGCAGCTCCCCTGGTTGCAAACTGAAAGACAGAAAAAATCTGCAAAGACCAGGTCACTGACCACTGAAGGTGGGGTGTGCTTGCTCATACGGGAGATGGCTTATTTTCCAAGGGATTAAGCTCATGAGGTGTGTTACCATCTAATTGTGCTCGGTTACATTCCTGAAATACAGGGTAGCACCATAGCTTCCTCCAGGGAGAGGAGATAATTGCTATGACCTCATTCCCTCTTCTGGGAGATTAACTGATTCACTTTGTTTGGGAAGTGCCCAGCACGTGGAGCCAGGAGGAAATTTCTCAGAGGAATCCTAGGAGAATGGAGAGTGTTACTCAGAGAATACTAAACTTCTGTTCTCTCTGGTGCATACCCAGCGATGCCTTAGTTTATCATCAGTGCAACTCGTGGGTGCCAACGCTATGTGGCAAGGAATGGGTCTGAGGGGACACATTCAGGAAGCCAGAGGGATGTCATAAAGACCACCTTGACAAAACCTCTGATGTCGGCTCTACCTGTCCAATTACCAAGAGAGGCCAAACCTTCAGACTCCTTTTCCCTTGGTGTTCAATGATGGTGAGTGCGTTCCAATGCACACTCCAATGGGGAAAACCATTCCATAATAATATAGTGACTGAGAGAGATCAGACGCTGCACCCATGCCTGAACCCAATGTCCAATTTATACACAGCCACTTGAATATTTGTCATCTTCAGTGAGGCAAAATTTAATGAAGCCTTTATAAGAACAAATTAGGAAAGTAAGCTAGTTTTTTTCGTAACAGTGGTGCTACGATTTATGAAACTCTACAGTGACATAAAGAGCATCATAATTTCTCTAAGTGCCAGAAGCCCTTTCGAGGTTTTTTTTTTTATTTGTTTCTAAAGTTGCTATTAAAATTGCTTCATTGTATCTTATAATGCAGAATAATATTCAAGGTCAATATTTTTTAACCTTTTTTTCTGTTTCACACTTCTTTTCCAATATTTTTAGTGAAGTATCTGAAAAACAAATTTTTTCTTATTTGTTTCCATGATAACTAAAGTATAATCACTGCATGAATTTTTATCTGGCTCTAAAGGACTTTTCCAGTCTTAGCATTTTTTATTTAGATACGTACATAAGAATTTCATTTTATAAAATTAGATGTTAGGCCTGAAAAAAGCTTCTCTACTGAAGGGTAGTAGATGTAAATAATTTTCAGGATACTGCTTTATGCCTCTCATTTGGAAATATGATTCAACCATCATCCTGTATTTTTCTGAAGAGAATAATTGTATAATTTTCTATGTATTAGGTAATATGTTAACATAGTTCTGTCATTTCAAACATAATAGTAACAGATACTTTAAAAAATAAAGTATGATTAAAAGCAGCACACATAGTTGAGAAGAGATAAGTAATACGTCTCATAACTATCTTTGAAATAACTTGTTGAGGCAACCTTCCTAGTCTCATTTTTCAAGGGCACATGCATATGTGCACATACATGCTTATTTTTACACCTATGCTTAAGTATTAAGTACTTAGCTTTTCATAATACTGTTGGCTGTTAGGCATTGGATGTTTAGAGAGATAGATCCATATCACTAATCCGTTAAATTTAAAGCACTTGGTACAGTGTTTGAAACATGGTAAGTGCTCTAATTTGTCTATTGTCATCATCAGCAAGTAAGCGTTAATAGATAATTGTTGATTTTTTATGTACAAGAGAAAATTCAACAATCATTTTTCCACAAAGACAAGAGAAAAAGGAAAAGTAGTGTAATATCATTTCACCTTAAAACACTGGCATTTAAAGTGGACTCTAGACAGTATCTGGTTCAAGCCGATCCCCGCTTCACCAACATTGAGAAATGAGCTGGCAGTCCTCAAGCAGTTTTTTTAGGTTTTCTTTGGCTTTATTTCATAAGCTAAATTTTGTTATCCTTTTCCTGTAACTTTATTTTTGAAACATCATTATAAAAATGATCCTTAGAAGGTAAAAAGAATTAGCTATGTGGATGGAGATGGTTCCTGCTTTGTGGAAGTGTAGATTGCATCTGTTTGTTTTTTCACATTTTCTCAATCACTGCTTCCAGAGATATCACTAGCACATTCATAACTAGAATCTTTAAATCTTGTGTCACCAACTTTTGATGCCCTTTTAAACCCACAAGGCCTGTGCAAATCTGGAAGAAATCTCTAGCTCCAGGAACGGTTACCTGAGTCACATTACAGATACCTGTGGGAAAGAGCTGCAGGGTGGCCGTGGGATGGTCCACCCACCTGTTCAGCCAAGAAGCAGTGCACACCTGTATTTCCCATTTAGTGCCTTTGAATAAAGAAACTGAAGGATGACTCACATTTTTATTTTGCGGTATTCTGCCATTTTCTCTAACAATATTAATACAGGAATCCTTGGATAGAATTTAAATTCATACTGAAATAATACTGACAATGAGAAGAAAAAAATGCCTTTATATTTTATAATATTGCTTAAAATACATTTTTACATAAACTTGATCTTTTTAAGTCAGGATCCCCTACGACAGAGAATTTTAAAAACCACAATATCCATTGGCAAAATGAGAAGAGTCAGGTTCATCATGAGGTAATAGCCCACCTTTCATAAACTTCCCTCTGTGATTGATTAATCCAGAGGCTCCAGTGTCACAGAAAGGAGGTCAAGACCAGAGGAGGAGGGTCGTTGGGTCACATAACTTGACAGCACTCCTAAAAGTCAGTTGCATCAGCTGAAATAACGAGGCAGCAGGCAACACACTTCAGGTTGCAGCCAGTCTATGACGAGATGAGGCCTGAGTGTTCTCCTGCATGTTGACCTCCCAGGCAGTCTGGTGTCCCCAGGCTCACTGCAAAGAGCGCATGGACAGAACACACGTCAGGCCTCATCTCTGCTGCCTCTGCCTCCCACGCTCTTCTCTTGCCGTATCCTGCACCAAGCCATCCGGACCATGCTTGGTACAAAGACCAAGAAAAGTCATTGGATGATCAGAAAGTTGGGGACTGGAGGGTCAGTGGCTGTTGGATGAAGCCTCCTTTTGTTATTCTGCAGATAGATGTGCTTATTAAATCAGCCAAGCAGATTTGTGGCCATATCCCTGAAATATGAGACTTCCTGAATATTCTTGACCACTATTAATCCACCCTTACTAATCTTAATTTGTTTGAAAACACGTTGACTAATCCCTGTGTTTCCACCTATCCTGACAACATTGCTTTGCTTTGTTGAAAGATGCTTCTAGAACACATGTAATATTTCCAAGTATTTTTCCATGAGATAAAGTTTTCCTGGACAAATAAGTCACCATAGAATGTTAGCATTTCTTCTCAAAAATCACACTGTAAAAAAAAAAAAAAAAAACTCCTTGGATATGCTTCCTGGAGAGTTTCGTATTCATCATGTGCTGATTAGTCTATGCTCTGATCACAGAAGATATTACTTCCTAACCTTAATGACCTATCCTTTTATTCACACATTTCCCTCTACATTTTGACTTCAAGGCCTTCAGTGCTAAATTATTTCCTGTGATAGCAAATACGCATCTCAGAATTGAATGTGAAAGACTTTTACCTAGTGATATGATTGATTGGTTAATATATTTGAGCCTGAAATATGCCCATATGACATACAACTTACTTCAAAAAAATACTGGAAAACAGTTATGTAATTGCTGGCACCATGGAAACTTCCCTTCATTGCAGATTCAAATCCCCAAATATAGATGAGCAACGCCTACCAATTCAAAACGCTTAGATAGGCCTGGTTACCTAGGCAACCATGTATTGGGAAATGAGATGTCTGTGTTCTCACATTTCTTTCCCAAGTTTTACCTTTTACATTGCTTTAGAGTATAGATTTTAAAGGTGAATACATAATTTTCTGAAAAATAGGATGATGATGACAATTCTGAAATCCATCAGCTTGGAATAAACTCTCAATCTACAGTCTAGGTCCTCCCAGACCTGGGAACCTCTCTACTTGAGTTTCCCTGTGAATTGTAGGTAATATTTATTAATAGTTCATACCAAGCACAGTGCAGTATAATTAACAACCAAATCATTGAAATTCTACAAGTGGGTAAGGAGGATAATTAATTTTGATCTATAAGCAATTGTTATAGTGAGTAAAATGCCCTAGGATTCGGAACTGACACCAATAACATAAACAAGAATTAAAGAAGGTAGAACTTACCTTGGAGGTTGCTTGAATCCTTCCCTTTTCAGGGCTCACATTTCATATGCTCCATTTCCTTAATGCCTCCTCTCTGATCCAGAAAACCAATGATACCCCTGCCAAGAAGAGTTTGCTATACTCTCTCCCCTTTTCCTTTCAATGAAGCATGAAAGTCTGGTCACTTTTCTGTGAGACGAGTTCTCTATGTTTTCAAAGCATCCCCATCCAAACTCTTGAATTGGCTGGGAAGAGGTTTATGGGCTTCCATGACCTATAAAAAAAGGTAGAGAAGAAAACTCTTGTCGTGAGTTTGCTTTTGACCGTTGGCTAAACAAAAACTCATCAATTAAGCTGTAAATTCCTTGGGGAAAAAATAATTGTGGGTTTCTCTAGGGATTGTGAGTTTTTCATGGTTGAGTCCTCAATGTCATGGTTGAACATTATTTAATGTACGTCAGATGAATCAATGCAAACTTGTCCAAAACCCAATTCGGGGCAAAACCAACCATGCTGCGTTCTTCAAGTTACTCTCACTTGGCAACTCCTGCCCTGCCAATGAGCCGTGTCGGTACTGGGGTTGAATTATATTCATCTGAAGAGTAGACGGGACATGTACTAACAAGTACATTATACACAAAATATTAGCATGTTGTAATAAAGGGATAATTTATTTCCTGGCAATCACTGAGAAAGCCCATAAAGATGTGAGTAAGAAGCTAAAAAGATGTTACTACAGCACCTTCTTAGCATTTCTCATAGAAATGCCTGCCCTTGCCAAGACTCAAAGTCATGGTTTCTGGTGCATAACTGGTACCTTTTTCTCTTCTGGGGTCACACAAAATCATAAGAATGATCATGTTTCTCATTTTGTCCATCTTAAATGGTCAGATCATATTGTTTTTGAAGACTCTGAGATGCCCTGATCAGAAAATTCAGGTCTTCCTTGAATTCGCCATTTCTCTCTCAGGTCCTGATTTTCTCTACTTCTTATACCATCCTCTCTCTTTTTATTCTCTCTCTTACTCAAACCTGGAAACTGTTTTCCCATCCAAGCATAACATATTGAAGAACCTGATGGATGTTTTCTTACGTGGGCAGGTAATCATCAGGCACATTCTCCACCTGTTCTCAGCACTGTGGAATAAACAACCCAAAGTTATTTATGAAATATTCTGTAGTCTTTAGAAATGTAGGGCTAAAATTGAAGTCTTATAAATTTACACTCTGTCACTCAGATCCAGTATGTCATTTTGCAGCAGCTTTGTACAGCTGATTCAAACACCAGGCTCTCATTTACATGAAAGAGCCTGGACTGAGATTAGCACAGGGCATGCATGACAAGATAAAAAATAGATTCATTATTTGACCAGCTGATGAGTCTGCCAGTATAGCTTGTGAATTTAAATCACAAAATGGTAAGAACTGAAAGGGGTTTGAAGTAGTTATCAACTCTCTACTTTTGTCTCTAGGCAAGACCATAACTAAATTATTTCCTATAGATTGTTGCCTGTGGTATACTTGCAGATCTCCCTGGAAGGAGATAAAGCCCAGCTCAGGAACTCATTTCCGTAGCTGCTAACATACAGAACTAGAATGCTTTTCTGCTGCAGAGATGAGCTTTTTGGTCTAGACTTAGCACCCAGGCAGCCACCACCCAAGGAGTAGCTCCTGATAGATTTGAGTCTCGGCATTAATTGAGGCTACACTTTCTTTTTCACAAAGTATCAAAGTATTTTTCAGCATCTACTGTGTACCCAGGCCTATGTTCAGATACATGTTTACAGTTACTTTAACATTATTCATCACAGCTCAGTTTTCAATTCAAGAAACCTTTCCACGGGTCTCTTCTAAACCTTCTATAACGTTTTCCTTTGAAATTTTTAAAAAACCTAAATATTTAAAGTAATTCAAGAACTATTATAATATAAAAATAATATAAATATGACTTATTTTTGGTTTCAGGAGATTTAAATATTTGGTTATGAATTAGGGGGGAAGAAATCTCAGTTTAAAAATGTGTCTGGACCTAGGAGTATGGAATTGTCACTTCTATTTCTGGCTCACTCACAAGCACACTTTGTAACAATCAAATTGATCGAACGAATTTAAACTTTTATTTAATTGCTCTTGTTCCCATTATGAGCATATCAAAGACCTTATCAAACCCAGACATTCATTTGGAAAATAGAGTAAACTAGAAAAAGCCAAACAATTTGGAAGAGATAGAGTGGAGTACCTAGATGTAGATTTGCCACGAAGCTGACCAAGAGCAAGTGTCAAGGTCACTCACTTGCGTGGTCCTGGTAAGAAGTTGATTTGTCCACAGAGGTATGTGCTTCTGCATAATTTTCAAACAAGACACTTTTGTGTTTTTTTAAAGAGAGTTCTGGAATATACCAAATTTAAGGTAAATGCATAATTAAATTTATTCAACTATTGCATTGAACTCGTGCATTTATTAAACTATAAAAATGCAACTATTCTAACTTGATATTAGAAGTATGCAAGAACTGTTAGAGATATCCTCTTGTATTAGTATAAATATTCTTATAATCTTCCACTACCATACATTAGAGTAAAAATCATAGTAATTCTCAAATTAGTTATATACCATAATTACACATAAAATGCATATATTGAAGAAAAGAATATAATAGGTCTTATCACAGCCAATGCTTTTCATACATTTTTTCATTTAAACTCAGAACAACTATACTGGGAATCATGAGGTTAAAAAAAGCTGAGACTTAGAGAAGTTAAGAAATATGACAGTATTAAATGGTAAAATGTTTAGTGATAGAATTATTTGTTTCAAGGTTAAAGGATGCCAGTTTTGCTTTTTAAGATCTTTACTAAGGAAAAAGAAGTTTCGTAATTAATTTCTTTATTTTTTTTGATTAAAAATGCATCAGAACTGTGTGGGAAGATCTGCAAGAACCCCAGCCCAGCATAAAGGCTGTGCTGCTCATCCGCTCTACATTAATGTCAGATACTTGAACACACTGTTACAAAAGCAGGTGTGGTTAAAGAAAAAAAAAAAAGTCTGTAACAATAATTTGCTGTAAGTCAACTGAGCAGTTCAGAATGACACATGCCTAAAATATTTTATTTACTCTTCATAAGGATTTTGGGTTTGAAGAATTGATATGCCTCATGTGTACTTTGTAGTTGAATTTATTGTATACAAATGATATTATGATCTGAGTGTTGTTTATCCTTACAGCATACATATATGAAAAATAAAAGCACAGACCCCGTTACGGTTTCTGTCAGCAAAATAATGTAGATTTGAAACAGAAGGTTAAAATAGAAAAGTGTTCTGAAACTAAATTGTCTATTGATTGGAGGAGAGGGGCAAACACGAGTTAGCTGGAAGCATGCAACAATTGTCAGTTTCTGTGGTAACTGAGATAAACTTTAATCTTGATGGCAGAGAAGAATGGCAAGGAGAAAATAAGAATTTAGTTTCTATGATTGTTAAGTTTTATCAGGCACTGGAGTTTTCTGCCTTATGGGAAAAGATTGTTAGTCACCCCTTTTGAAAGGAAACTGCTCGAACCAGAGGTATAGAATTGTAATGAAAATGATAACAGAAGAGCCCAATTATATGCTTGGTTCCACCTGTGACCATGACCCCTCATGGCCCCCTGGGACAGTGAAACAGGCTTATAATGCAATGTGTGGACAAAATTTAGTTTATAATTGCAGATTTAGTAAACACAGCAGTCAGCTATTCTTGGAATAACACATACAAAATTGTGAGGTTTTGGTCAAGTTAAGCATTATAACTTAGAGCATATCTGTATCATTATTATTTATTATGTAAATTAGGTCATTCCATTTCTATATGTGTTTTTAATATAGAGTGTTATTGGAAGTAAGTCTACCCCAACCTGCAGTCTTTTGCTTTTCAGAGCCTGTTTCTCAGCCAGGAAACGTCCCCATCATGGTGCAGTTTCACCTGTTGTGGGTTAGGTCAGCAAGTTCCTTGAGGAGTAATTGGGCACTAGAAAGTATCAACAGCCACTTGGTACTTTGGCCTCCTTCCCGGATGCAAGAGCCATGACATGAAATGTGCACACACACTCATTTCTTTGTGCTACGTAGCCAATGTGCATTGCATGTGTTTATGTGTGTGCCCCCATCTAAAATGAATCCATGCTTTGCCGTGCCATTTAAAGCCTTCTAGAAAACTGCACATGATGACCTTTATTGAGTCTGGACCCAGCACCATATGAATGCATCCATGTTTCCGTGCTTAATGCATGGATATCTACATATAGCACAGGCGCTAACATTGTGCTTTAGCATTTTATCCAGAGTGATCACAGGTCATAATTAGGCACAGTTTTGTGTTTAGGGCTCATTGTTCACTGTTTTATGGCAGTGTACCTTTCTGCAGAGGCTACTTGGGATTGAAGGTAAGGCCTCAGACAAAACACCATCTCTTTGTGGAATTTAAGCAAGACCTTAAAGGGTCTTGAACCTACAGATATCCATATAATCTGCACTGAGTTAACCGAAGCATGCTGAAAATCCAGGAGTGTGATTCCTCAGGGTGGATTTGAAGATGAGAAGTTAATATAGAACAGGAAAAATATTCACAGCCATTTCTCTCGACTGCTGAATTGTTTGGGGGAGCTACTGGGACCTACTAAATTATTTAAGTGAAGACATGGGGGAAGTTTGGAAATCTGAGAAGTATTCCAAATCATAACCTAACAGAAGGCAGGGGGTGAAGAGTGTATTAGGTACTGAGTAGGTTGCCTTCTAGCAAGAACAACCCATGTTGGTTCCCTCCACCCTCCTCCTTGCCTTACTTCCCCTTTTAGTATTTGACATTTATTCCCTCAAATCGGTGTTGTTGGTCCTGTGGTCTCTTCTAGCTGAGAGAGCCTCTCCGCTCTCGCCCTTCAGCACAAGGCTCTTCCACCACACCCAGTCACATCACAGACAGCCCTGTGCGTCTCCCCCACCCCAGGTACCCCGTTTACCCCTGGGCTGAGTCACGGTGCACCTTCCACAGGGTGTGCAAACGTCACATTGTAATTTTGTCTTCAGGTGCCGGCTCTCTAATTATACCACAAGCTCCATTAAGGCACGTAATCCGTTCTTCATTTTTGAAGAGCAGTGCATTGTGTAGCAGCATACATGATATACTGCATGCTCCAAACAACTTTTATTTTGTTACATGTTTGAATTAAATACATGAATCAATAAAAAACATAAAGTAAAAGAAAAGTTAGCTGAGGTAGGATAACGATAGGTGTTTTAAGCTAATGTATATGTTTAGTGCTGAGGCCCTTATATGGCAGGTGATTTTTCAGGCATTCAGGCATTTTGTATTCCGAAATCCAAATAAATTCATTGATTTTTAAGAAGTGACTCTATTAAGGAGCCCCTGCTATCTCGGAGGTGGAGATGGTACAGTGCGTGTGTGTTTGGAAGATCTCTATATCCTGACTTCTGTGGACTGAATGCCTGTCTTCCCTCCCTGGTACATAAATCCTCACCCCCAAGGTGGTGGTATTAGAAGGTGGGGCGTTTGGGAGGTGAGTAGGTCATGAGGGTGGAGCCCTCAGGCATGGGATTAGTGCCCTTATAAGAGAGACCCCAAAGAGCTCTCACTTTTCCTCCCACACAGCAAAAAGATGGCATCTTGAACTAAGAAGTAGGTCCTCACCAGACATCCATCTGCCGGCACCTTGATCTTGGACTTCCAGCCTCCAGAACTGAGAAATGTCTGTTGTTTATAAGTCTCCTAGTCAATGACATTTTGTTACAGCAGCCTCAACAGACTAAGATACTCACATTCAGCTATAGCAGAATCTTCTACATTATTGAAATATTTATGCCAATAGGATATATTTTTTCATGGTATGAATTGAGCAATATAGGTTTTGGGGACCTATATCTTCTCTAACCATAGAAGGTATGAAGATGTGCATTGGTCGGCATTTTCCAGGGCAACTGTGTGGATACAGAGATAGAAATAGAGATAGATGGATGTCTGCCTGTCAGCCTGCCTGTCGTCTATCAAGCTATCAGTTTATCTAGACAGAGTTGTTTTAAGAAATGGGTGAGGCCTTTGCCTCTTCCTTGAAATGGTGCCGATGCTCTTATGGGTGCAGTTATGGGAGCCAGCAGGCTGAAAACTCAGGATTTTCACATTGCAGTCTTGAGGAAGAATTTTTTCTTTGAGAAGCCTCAGTCTTTATTCTTAAGGTTCTCAACTGTTTGGATGAAGCCCACCCACATCATGGAGAAACATCTGCTTTACTAATTGTAAAATGTTAATCACATCTACAGTTACTTTCACAGCAGCCTCTAGGTTAGTGTTTGACCAAGCAAGTGTAAGGCAGAGTTCTAAGCACCTTTCGTATATGTTCTATCATTGCATGGTAGGAGGGAAATCATATTAGATTCTCCATTTTACAGAGGAGAGAACTTACAAGTCATGACAGGTAGAGATGTGATTTATGCTCAGGCCACATGCTTCCAGAAGCTGCCCCCCTGCCCCCGGGAACGATCACCTGCATGTATTATTCTGTGGACTAGATCTTGGAACCTCCCATTTTAAGCAGTCCTTCCTGCAATTCTTTCTCATTAAATGGCACCATATAAAAGCACATTTTGTAAGTTGGTGTATTCTCATTGCATTTATATTTAGATCAAGGACCTTAAATATGTCTGTAACAATGACAATAAAACAGCCATGTAGTAGTAGCTAGTGCTTATTGTATGTTTGCTATGTGCATATTCTAATCATTTCACTGTTTAAGTACCTTATGGAATTAGAGTAGTTCCCAGCACACAGTAGCATCATCATACTTTCCCAGAGAGGGAAGCTGAGGCTCAGAGAGATTATATTTCAAGTTTAGCAACACATATGTGAGGAGGCAGAAACTCAACCCAGGACATCTATGCTGGTAGCTCCATACTACACCCTTGTGTGTTATTGCTCCTGGATCTATATATTCAACATAACCTGAGAAGATGCTTTCAGATGGGGACTTAGGTTTCAACATGGCTTTGATGGAATTGAGGCCAGAATCCTGGGTATATCATGAGCTCTGTTGTGGTCAGAATTGCGAGCAAAATGACATCCCACCTTGCAAAGGATTTTTTGGAGGAGTTCTTATTTTCAATCACATGTCACTGGATTTCACCTGCTATTTTCAAATCTTCTAAACAGTTCTAGCCTGAAAAAAGAAGGTAGTATTTTTATAAAATGCTCTTGACATTTCAAGTGTTTGCTGCCTGTGAGATTAAAATACATTGTTGTTGCTGGGCCCTTTCATACCACATTTGCCTTGAAACCACAGGCACACAACTTAAAGCTTTTATTTTTTTAAAGATTCCTATAAAGAAAAATGTGATAGTAAAATATATTGCTCAAGTTATTCTGTTTTTCTCCAAAATATTCCTTTGTGTAGATGGCTGGAAAAAAATCATTTGATCAAGGAAAAAGTTTCCTTATAAACTGACCTTTCTACACATGATTTTGAATTTCAAAACTTACCACATATAATCATATATGTATCTAATAGCTCACACTGAAACAGTACGTATACTTCATGTGCACACAAATTAATATTCTTCCAGGGAAGCCAAATAGCAGTTATAAATACTGTGTGCCTCTGTGTGTGTGTGTCTGTGTGTGTGTGTGCCTCTGCACGGAATTGTGTGTGTGTGTGTGTGTGTGTGTGTGTGTGTGTGTGAGAGAGAGAGAGAGAGAGAGAGAGAGAGAGAGAGAGAGAGAGAGAGATGCCATGGCAGAAGTGTATTGCTAGGAGGAAAAGAAGCAAAAAACAAGAGAAGATCCTGTACTTTTCCTGGGCACAACTGTGGTGACAATGCACACTCTGATTTTAGCTAATTGGTCCTTACTCACTGGTGCCTGGGAAGAATTCATAATGTCCACCTGCAGTGTGGTGGGCAGAGTTAATTTGAGTGCCATGCTGTCATGCTTTCTCAGTTATTTACTGATCCTAGAATGAAAAAGGACTGAAATAGTGCCCCTGAGAGGGCCTTGGAGGACAGCCCTCTGGCTCCGTGGTTGTACGATGTGACGATGACCAGTACTGGTGTTGCGAGGGGCCCGCACCTGTGCTCTCACAAACCCGATTATTTCTGTCCACAGTTACGGAAGCAACCTGAAAATTTTACAGCAACTTTGGGGCAGAATTATGCACGTATTTTGACAGTTTTAGAAACAGATGATTCAAGCGAGCCAAACTACTAAGATAAAATAACAGACCAAAACCACAAGCATCGATCATTGTAGGTTTGAGTAAATCACTTCACATTTTCATTTCAAATTTGCTATGTGTAAAAATGAGAGTTAATGAATTCCAATGCCATAGCCATGGAGAAATTGCAAAGATTAATACTATGTGGGTTTTTAAATAGTTAAATTCTTATGCTATGTATTACGTATTTTTTAAACAAATGGATTGTGCTGTGAGGAATGAGTAATAGTTATTTGCTTGGAAGAAAAATACTGTGAGTCAAATATAAAAGCATCTCCTGGGAAGATTTGGCACATACCCGGAGCTGGTTAATATTTAGAAAGGTCATTTTGGAGCCATTAGGAAAACAAGGATCATTGAAATGACCTAACCAGGGGACTCTGGGGCAGCTACCTTTTAGCTCTATTGATTACGACTGAGGTTTAATGGCAGGAAAAAGCCACAGTGGCCACCACGAATTTTGCCTCCTTCTCTGAAATCTCCCAGCTGGGGATTTTAATTCTTATTCTCAGTTCTGCAAAACTGAGAATGGGATATAACAGCATTAAAACATGTTTGAAATCCAAAACACTGAAACCACAAGAGGCATAGCAAGTTTCTCCTTATCAGAAATCAGGATGTCTTTTTAAGTCTTGGGGAGACAACTAGGCAACTACCACAATAAAAAGTTTTAGATGCTTACGTTGTAACTATTACAGGTTACAGCAAGACTTTGGGGTGGGGGCGGGGACAGAAATAACTCATTCTTAATAATCATGCATTTGCGTAGGAGTTTTAATGATTGATTTCAGAGAGAGTTTCCCTGGCAGAGGGAATTGGTGACCTGGCAGCACACACCACGTGGTTTGACACTGCACCACTGAGCTCGCCGGCTCTCTCTGAGGGCAGGGGGTGACCACAGGGAACTGGGCTGCACTGATCTTGTCAATTTTTTGGAGGAAGTTTGTCTGATTTATTCTTCTTAGGCACAGAATTTGAGGAAGGTGATTTGGTATCATAACAGCTTAGGTTGGGAGGAATATCAATTTTCATTTTGCCATTCTATAGTCACATCCTAGAGAATAAGAAAGGTGAACTATGAAAAAAGTGAACAGTTATTCAGCATGCAGTACGTGTGAGATAATGTACAATGAGCTACGGCAGATTAGCACAAAGCAGGGAGCTGTATGTGTCTGTGTGTCTTGTAACGAGTTTCAAAGATAAACCTATATAAAAATTAATGCAGTATAGGGCATTGGGCATACACTACAAGGCTTTCTGGGAGAAGCTGAGATCCCTGCTGCGGGTAGGATCTGGGAAGGTGGGATATGAGCTGTGTCTGAAAAGATGAACAAGGCTTTAAAAGACAGCCAAGGAAGGCAATGATATTAAACACGAAGACACTGCCTGGGGAAAGACACACAGGCAGATAAGCCACGCTCTTGCCTGGGGTGTCTCCACCCTACAGGAAACTGAGCAAAGGCAGGAGTGAGTGTCAAACACAAAGATGAGGGGAGTTGTAAAACAAATATGATTAGATTTGTGAGCCATAAAATAATGACCTTCAAAATTCAAGATTTTACAGGAACCATATTTAAATTCATTTTTGTGGCAATGCTTGAAATAACAGATCTAAAGATCCTTTATTCTATTTGAAATATGCCATTGGTTTGGAGAGAGTGGCAAGATGTGTTGGATCCTACTGGATCGGGTGCACATTACTGAGAATTTGTGGATCACGTGGCTGCATGCTACTACTTCTGTTGGTTACATATTGTTTGAATACTATTTTCATGAAGTTTTATATTTTGTCAAATGGTGACCAAGGAGGTGTTCTCATACAAGCAGTAAAGAAAAAAATGTATTTTCTTTCAAAGGTTTTAGCAATGAGGTTTTTTTTTTTCTTCTGTTTCTGTTCTCTGCACATTTCAACTAATAAGGCCAATAGTTTGTATTTCAGATTCTCTACAATTGTTATTCACTGCTATGGGCTTGATGAGAACCATGCATGCAATATAATGTTAATACATGTTTGGGAATCATGCAGTCTGTAGACTGCACACAGGCCCTGGATTTATTTATTGTGTAATTTTTATTATGTGATAATTCTACAGGCTAGATCAACAGTGTTCACCTACAAAGGAAGAATGACATCATAAGCCTGAGAGAATAATAAATATAAAAGTAAATATCTGAGTAGAGCGATACTCTGCTGAATCTGAGAATCTATTTAAAAAATAGCAAATGGAAACAAAATACCCCCAGATTATACACAAAGTAAAAGAATTAAGGGAATTTTATGAACTTTAGTTATCATTATTCTAGCAAGAATTACTTCAACTTCTATAACCACAGTGGTATTTTTAAATTTCTTTCAAAGAGAATGTTTAATCAGATTTTTAACTTAAAATTAACCAGGTAACTCTTTTCGATAAAACAACAATGAAGGTGTAGACTTAGTATAGCTTATAAAACACTTTCAAGTATGCTAAACATGTAGCTATGCCATTCAAAGAAGAAAGGTAATGCTCTTCTTGGTAAACAAACTTGGTAAATAGTTCTAAACAAAGCAACTTTATTACCAAAAAAAACAGGAATAACATTTTTGTGTTTTTTAAGACTTCTGTCAACTTTTACTTTATATGTGACAACAGAAATTTGCAAAAATTCAGAAGTCAAAACTGTTCAGAAGGTAGAAAGCAGAAGGAATTTAAAAATCATGCTTCCAGAGTTTATGAACACCAAGAAGTCTTAGACCACACAGTCAACTTACTTGAGGTATAGGGAAGAGGTGTTTCAGATGAGAAGAGAATTAATTACTCTTTCAAAAGCCAAAGAATTTTAGTAGTAAAGGTGAGTGAGACATAACAGAAAGTACCTAGAAGTTGGATCAAATCCCAGCTTACTTAGTGTCTTGTGATGTGACCCTGAATGAGGTGTTGAACATCACTGAGTATTTACTCCTTGGTACCTAAATGGACACAGTGACTTCCACTCTGCAGCTACTGGCATGGATGGTGCAAGTCAGAGTGGAGAGCCTCGTACACAATGCGTCACCCATAACAGCTGCTCAGTAACTGTTATTCTTTTCTAAGAGGGTAAAGTTGACTAGTAAATGTCACAACAAGAATTGTATTCAACTTCTAGATCACAGTGAAAAATTTACTGATTTTTGTGGAGGGCAAAAGAAATAGGAACCTGGAAACAAAAGGAAAGATGAAAAATAAGTTCTTTATAAAATGCTTTAATTTTCAAGGAAAATCTTATTTTGTACTTACAGAAGACACTCTAGCAAGATAATTCACATTTAGTTTTAGGATTAAAAAATGTAGATTTTTTTGACTCTAGGTTTCTTTCTCTCATTTCTTTTATCCTTTTATTATATGTCTAAACCAAAAATACATTTTATAAACAGTCATTGTGCAGCTTTTTCCCCGTTTCTGATTTGGTGGCATCTTTGCAGTGTGTGTGACGGTGATGAGCACACCACAGGAAAGTTAACGTTACAGTTTGAAAGCTGGAACATCACACAGCAATGGATGCTGCAGCACAGAGAATGAATGGTTCATCACTAGGTGCTAACACACAGCAACCTGCAGGCTGCAAACAATCTCCCTGATTGTGCCAGTGTGCTGTAATTTGCACAGTGAAATACGTCAGCAGAGATTTTGCATTTTCATTAACCTTTCTTTTAACTCTCTATTTTTACTCTTTTAAAATTGTTCACAAAAAGGAAGACAACAATGTACAATAAAAGGAGAGAGAGAGATTTAAAGAACAATTAACAATGAAATGGAGATTTGTATTAAAAAGCAATAAAGAGTATGTCATAGCATTTTTAAAGATACACAATGTGTCATTTCTAGATTACATGCATAACAATGTATCAAACTTCTGTGGTATATTAGTGCTGGTTATCGATGATAACAGCTGTTGCAATTGGATTTCCTTTCCTTTACAGGAACGTGCTACAGTATCTCATCTCTCATCTGAAGTTTTCTCCTCTGTCAGGGTCCACATCATTGACCTTCTCCTTCTCTCATCTGGTTCTCCTCCTTCATTCATTTTCTTTCTCAGTTTCCTTCACTGACTCCTTTTCCTCTGCTTGCACTTCAAAAGTAGCCATTCCTTAAGGTAATGGCTCCTAGCTCCATACCCCACCCCCCACACAGTCTACTGGTAGATTAAATCTTTTCCAAAGCTTCAGCTATCACCTCCTTGACGAAGCCTCTCAAAGTCAAACTTTCATTTCTGATTTATTTTCTGAATTCCACTCCTACGTGCTTAAGCTTCCGCTGAAGGCTCCTGTTAGTGTCCCGTCGTGTTCCCATGAAAGATTACCCATATTGAATGTTTTGGCTTCTTGAGTTCAGACTTGTTCTTTTCCTTCAGCCTTTGAGTAAAGATTAGCAGATCCATTTGCTTTGCTTTTTCTGTGGTTTCCCACTGTTTTCTCAGTAACAGAGACAGAAGTTTGGAGTGGCCTCTAACCTTCCCTTCTCTCCATGCCCGCCTCTGATTTCTCACTGCACGCCGTTGCCCACACATGGGCCCTTCTTCCTACTGCTCTTGCCGCTTCGCTGTGTCACATAGGCGTGTGTTCTTTCCCTCTTGTGCAGTAGCTCCTTAACTGGTGTTCCCATTTCTCTATCCACCCTATATATCTGAGCACCCCGTGCCACCTTGGTGATCATCCTCAGACAAACCCTCACTGTGTTCCACGTCTGAACAAACAAGTCCCTGTATTTTCAAAGGACTTTCTCCCTATTCCTTGCTATAGCCACATCTCCCGCAGCAATGCCTGAAGATTATTTGCAGTCTTTTGTAAACTTGGGCCAGCGGTTCCCAAAGTGTTGTCCCCAAACCAGCATCGTCAGCATCACCAGGGGACTTGATGGAAATCCACATTCTCTGGGCCAACTCCAAACCTAATGCTTCAGACGCTCTGAGGGTGGGCCCAGCACTCTGATTTAACAAGCCCTCCCGGCGATTCTGGGGAATGCCAGAGTTTGAGAGGGGGACCTCACTATTGTGTGCTCAGAGGATGATGAATAGGAAAAGTTGCTCCAGCTAGTGGAAGCCTCAGCCCGCCATGTGCTGACCACGTGCATACACAGAATGGTGCTGTCAGTGGCAGCCACTATGCAGACTATGTTTCAGTGCTCTGTAGTCTCCTCAGGTTCATCAGCGTTTGCAACTGGCCAAACCTGGGCGTTGAGAGGACTGCCACGGAAACAGCATCCGAGTCTTCCAGGCGGTGGACTCTGGCTGTTACAGCTGAGGTCCATCCCGCATCTCGCTCTCTGTGCCTACAGATGAGCACGGTTGTTGTTCTGTAATTTTGGTAGTTTGGGAAGAATTTCAAGTGTGTTCATGTCACTTTCCCTACTATGATAAATCTTTCTTCACAGACAAAACTAATGACATAGGTATTCTTTCAGTTGTCAAGGTTACCCATCCCAAGTAAATTTACACAAAAAATCAAAAGAAAAATGTTAACTACGGGAAACATTTGAGGATTGATTGTTCTCAAATAAGCAAAATCCACTTATTACCTGGCTTCCATAGAGTTTGTTCTGTAGAGTTTGCTCTAAGACAGATCCTCATGTCATTTGGAGGCCTGTGCTTTGGGATTTCCAAAGACTTAGCTTCTGTCATCTCCCCGGGTTCTCCCTGGGTGCATAAGCTAAGCCCAGTTGGAGAATCACAGTTTCACATTCGTGGGTGATCACACCAGTGATGCAGTGTTGTCTTTGCCAAATATAATCACCTCCTTTCATTTAAGAGGTTCCATAACTAAAACTAACTCAGGACTGAGAGTTTCCTGAGGAGTCAGGACTCCATCCGTCATGTGAGGGGTCCATTGTCATCTTTGTCATGCGTGTGCCTGCCATAAAAATACAGTAAATAACCCCCAGTAAAAAACAGCCTTTTAATATTTATTTATGGGGCTAAAACAAAATAAAGCCAAATCTTTTACCTGTATATTATCTTATCGTATCTTAAGGGTAATAGGGTAGATTGGGTTGCCCTTAGATCCTCTGAGCTGGGTCTGCCAGGAAGAGCATTTTCCTGTTTTCTTCTGTATGAAACATCCTAAGATAAAACTCACCCACTTTTCTCCCCATATGTTTATCCATCCTCTGAAATTGCTCCTGCGGTGGCCACCAGGATCCAAGTCTTAGGGCAGAGAAGAACCCTCCTATGAAAACACATCATCTGCTTTCAAAAATATTTCAGAAAAGGAGCCTGATTTGCTATTTTCACTTTCAAATTCTGGACTTCCAGGTTTTCTCCCAGGAAGAGGCGTCTGTCCTTGCTCCCACTGCATCCCTGAGGTCCCCTCCGGGAGTGGCTGTTACTGCAGGGCACACCCCTGGTGTGGTGTCTTGGTGGTTTGCTATTCAGTTGGTGGAATGCATGGTTATTAGGGAGGGATAGAAGGAGGTCTCAGAAGTCACATGTTCCTTGCTCGGGGAAATCCCTGAGGATGCATCAACCTGCTCTCATGATCCAGTTTCCTTTGTTACGTTTCGCTTCTGCTCTCTCCGCTTATTCTCTGTCTTGCTCAGCATTCACGGTTGCGCCCAGAGTTTATGCAAAGGAGATTTGTAGGAGATGTTGTTGGGAAGGAGAAAGGTGTAAAATCTAAGCCGATCCTCTAGGAAACCTTGCAGAACCACACAGTGGAACTGGGTTCCTAAGAGAGAGGCTGCCCCATTATTCCCAGAACCGCAGTGAGGCTCTAGAAGCAGGAAACTGCACCATGAGCCTGGGGGTCCTAAGGCCGTTGCTGGAACACGTCTTTCCTCCATGCTCATGGCTCAGTTTCCCCTTTCAAGACTCAAATTGTGCTGTTACTTGGTAGAACTGCCTCAAGCAAAACTCTCAGTGTAGTGTACTCTGGGAAAGGTTATTTGTAGCTCCCCATCCTTTATAATCCAGTAAGTCAAGTTAGGAGGGATTGGTTGGGGAATCAGGAGGAATTTGAGTGAGCCACTATGAAATATCCATATCCTTCTCTCTCTACTCGTTCTGTTTTATTTTTTGCTAATTCTTGTTTATAGAGTCTGTCCCCTCTCAGTCTTTTTTCTTTTGTATCTTCCGGTTTCTGTTCTACTAATACTACTGACTCTGTATCAGACACCCAAATACCTTAGAAGATATGATGGCTCAGTAGAGGTCTGCCTTGTAGGTAGGATTCTCCTGCCAGGCAACCTCACAGATCTAGGTTTTAGGGGCAATCCCAGTCCCATCATTTGTGGTTTGTCTGGGATTGTTACTTTGAACCACGTGGGACAACCTGTTGAGCAGATGTGGGCTGTGGCTGCGATATTAGGAGCATCATGCTTTCCAGGAGAGAACTTATATTTCTTACATTTCATAATTTTAAGAGGCTTAAGTACTACATACGTCATGACTGTAATGCACTAATTGTGTTCTCCCTGCTACAGAATCTTCTTTTAAGAAAAGATTTATTTTCTTTTTATTTTTCTTATATTTTTATTTTATTTTATTTTTTTATTTTTCTTATATTTTTCCATAGGTGGCCATAGGACTTTAGAACTGGAAAATGAGCATTTTGTAACCCAGGCTTGTAGTTGTAAAAGAGGAAACGACTTCATAACCACCACCTAAACTTCTCGCTGAAGTTCTGTGACTTTCCGATCTTTAGCCACTCACCTCTCTCTCTATTTATAGGCTGGTCAATGTCCTTCCAGTCTCAGATTCCTACTACATTTTCAACCTTGTCACCAAATCTTTGAAAATAAGCAATATTCTGTAGACAGTGCATATACTTAGACGTTCCTCAAATATGTCCAGCACTTTCCTACTTCTATACTTTTTTTGTAGGTTGAAATTTTCATTAATCAAAGTTCTGCTCATTCTCTTCACTGCTTACCTTAAATGTATTTTTATATAATCTTCTCTGAACCCACAACTTCATACAGTTCTTGTTTCATTCCCCAAGAGTAATGTGCTTTTACCACTATTGTGACACTTAACAATATTCTGCCCTATGTAATCATCTTGCTAATAGATTATATATTTCTTGGCAACTGGGAAAATTCTAATTCCCTTTTTATTAATAGCTTCCTTCAGAGCTTAGATTATTGCAAAAGAGGTGCTCAGTTTATATATATGTATGGACATATATATATGAACATATATATATATAAAACATGTTATTGCATTTAGGTCTTATGTTTAAAATATTTAAATATGGTATATTTTAAAATAAATTTTTGATAAATGCATCATCTTTATGGAGCCATATATTGAAAGGAAATTTTGTCAGAAAGTAATTTTTTCAGCTATGTTATTACAAATATAAATAATATAAAATGGAGGATAAAATAATCAAATATTTTAAGTCTTTATGTATTGAAAATAGTTCCATTCAGTCTGTAATGAAAATATCTGTGATTTAGGCATTTTTAAAGTTATGAACTTAATAGAATAATTTTTTTGCATTTCTTGGAGATAATCAAAGATGCCTATTATAATAGCAATTTCATGGTGAGAAAGATGTAGGAACAACATTCTACTAATAAAGAAAAGGCAAAAGTCCAATAAATCACTAGAGTCAGATATAATTTATTCTCTAGTTCTGAGTGAACGATATGTGAAAGAATAGAACTATACTACTGAACAGGATATTCAGCAGACTATGTATAAAATAATTTTGTAAATTTATAAATCACTCTTCATGGAAACACTCTCATTTGAAGAGGAATTATTTGGAAATTTTTGTCAACAAAGACATTGATTTCTATCACTATCTTAAAAAGAATCGTTGAGCAGCTCTTTCATCTTCCCTACCCAACTAGTTAGAAGAAGAACAAAAAAGAGAAGGGAATTTATTCCATGTCTATAGCATATCAGATACACACACCGTGTCCTTTAATCCCTACACCAGCCCTGTGCTATGGATATATTTATCTACATTGTATGGATGACGAATTGAGAGAGAGAGTAAAATTCCCAAGACCACACAGCCCATAAGTGACGGCTGCAGGTTTGGGATGAAAATGTTTTTCTGATTGCTCAGCCCATGTGCTTTAATAATGGCAAGAGATAAGAGAGAAGCCTTATGGCCGTTTCTGGAGGGAACAATAGGAAGAGAATTGGTAAAACTGGGAACATATCAACACACAGCATATGAATAATAAACAATGGGGACTCGATGGGGGCTGCTTCATTAATGTATTCATGCATTGACATAACTTTGCACACTATGCATTGATCGCTGTGCTAGTTGACAGGATAAGAAATGTGTATGACACTCTTCCCACCTTTGACTGCTGTAGACTCAAGTAAACAGGCACAAACTCGACATAACAGAATTGTATGTGCAACAAAATGTGAACAGATAGGAGAAAATAAACAATTTACGGGGCATCCAATATGAGAAGATAACGCTCAACCTGGACCACGTAGAGTGGCCAGTACCTTATGCTGGGGAGGGCAGGTGAGTAGAAAGACGATGACATTTTAAGCAAAAGTTCAAGTTTATTGATGTGGATGATGTGTTGAAGGAAAACAAACGGCCTGAAGTTATGAGAGGGCAAAGGTTATTATATTCATTTTATTTTCCTCTTCATTATGGGTCTTACTTTCCTGTTTCTTTGCATGCCTGATAATTTTTGCTTAGATGCCAGATATCATGACTTTTACCTTGTTAAGTGCAGGATATTTTTGGATTTCTTTAAATATTTAAAGCTTTTTGTTCTGTTACGCAGTTACTTGCAAGAGTCAGATCCTTTCGAACTTAATCTTCATTGGGTAGAACCAAAGAAGTCTGTTGCTGAGAACTCTTCATTGTTCGTTACTACTGAGGCAATAACTTCCTGAGTACTTTAACGAGGGATCAGGTATTACCAGATATGTTTACTCTGTGGGAGCACAGACACTGGCCCCGCGTGAGCTCTGAGGGCTCCTTTCTGCTCCTTTCTGGTGGCCTTTTCCACAGCCTCGGCTCAGCCGTGGGGACTCGGCTGCGTGGATATGCCGACCAGTTCTCAGCTGAAGACGGCAGGGGACCCTCAGCACATCTTCTGTGAAGCTCTTTCTCCTCTGTGGTCATTTGTCCTGTGATTCCGGCAGCCTTGGCCTCCCCTAAGTCTCAGCTTTGTCTCCTCTGTCCAGGAAAACTGCCAGGTTCTGCTGGGGCTGCCCCACCCCCGACTCCCCACCCCGCCCGGGCTCTGCTTCCCAGACCCTCTGCCAAGCTGCAGACCGGGGCAAGAGCACATTTGTTGGTTTTTCCTCTCACAGGAATCGCTGCCTTGTGTTTCTTGTTACTGAACATCCCAAAACTATGGTTTCCTATATTTTTATGTTTTTTCTTTAGTTTCAGGTGAAGGGCGGGGTGCAAATCTGGTCCCCACTACCCCATCAAAGATAGATGTAGAAATATCTAGATTTTGGAAAGAAGTCCATATTGATCAGGGCTCAAATACAGATAATGGATACGCAATATGTCAAAGAAACAGAGTTAGCAACAGGAAAGGAGGACCATCGTTGTGTGCTAAGATGTTTCTGTTCACTTAGAAGAAACTACTGTCTAAAAGCAAGGGGACTACTTCATTGAAAGCAATTGTAGGAAAGCAAAGCAGAAACATTATTGTCAGAATGTAACTTTTCTTCTAAGTTTGTAATTGGAACCCACTTGGGAATGTTACAAAAGCTTTAACTGTTAGGTCCTTCACCATTCTGATGTACTTGGTCTGGGTGTGGCCTGAGCATCACCAACCATTAAAATCTTCCAAAATTTACGTTAAGGTTCATCCATATGTTAGGACCACTGATCACACAAAAGGATGTTTCTCCAGCCAAACAAGGAGCAGTGAGCACATCCAAGGTGCTGTGTTAAACTTAATTCCTCAAGATGTTCAATGTGCAGGTAATACGGACATTGTCATAATACATGTGGTTTTATTTTGTTTTTAATGCAGAGAATAAAATTAAAAAACTGCCTTAGACTGTGGACTCTCTTAGTTGATAAAGTTTCAGAATGTACATTCATTTAGAACAGATTTCTGATGGTATCTATTACGTAAGTTGTGTTGTGATTTATGGGCTATGTTAGCTTTTCAAATAGTTTAAAATTAACTTGCTTGTAAGGACTATACCAATATATGCTATCTAGTGACTGATCTGAAGTGCAGATAAGAGCTTTTTATTGAAATCTTAAAGATAATATTAAACTTTTGAGTTAAAAATCAGTAATATCAAAAACAGGGTTGGTGACAGTCTCAAATTTAGTTGTGTCATTTTTAATTATTTACTAATACAAGAATAAATATTTTAATCAAGTTGTTTATTTACTCTTTAGCCTGAAAGCTCTTGATAGATAAGTTCTCATTAACAAATAACATTATTTGATTTTTCTCTACACCTAAGTAGGTCCTGAACTCAAGCTTTCTTTCATTACTTGCAAATAACCTACCACTTCAATGTAATTTTTTACATATTACATACTCACACACAAACTAAAGATTAATGCACAGAGATATATTTCATTGTCCAAATGTGTAGATATAGAAAGGAGAAGAGGGGCTGATGATTTTGGACTTTGTTTGCAGAGATTAGAAAGTGGAATTTTTACTTAAGAAAAAAGTTATCAAGTGTCATTTCCTTCCAAACTAAAAAAAAAAAAAAACAACAAACTCTAATAGTTGTAATAATTATCACTTACACTTAAATTTATGAAAGTATAATAACAATACTTAATTATTTGTAAGTGGAGACATTGCATAATATAACAACGTAGTTGGACAAAAGTTTGGAATGGGTACTGCTTTACAAATAGGCAAAACTACATTACACACTTAAATGAAAAAAAATCAGCCCAGCATTTTATATATCGATAATATTATTAGTTCTGGATTATAATTATATATCTAAATATTTATTGAATACTACAGAACACCACATATATTAAATCCTGAACAACATACCACATCATTCTTGACCTTTTTTTCCTCTCTCCGACACATCGGAAAGATGGAACCTATTTCCTTTCCCCTCAAAATAATTTGACTTGTTCAGAAATGTATTAAACAAATATTTATTAAATGCCTAAAGTGTATTGGCCACTTTGCTAGATAAAAGAAAACTTTTGGGGCAGTGTGGAAGTAACCTAAGTGATGCAGACATGTCTTCAGCTGAGATACCACTTCTCTATTTATGTTACCTCATCTCAGTATCTTTCTCTCAAGTGACTGACACTTAACCTGGATACTTTGAATCTATCTATGGAAAATGAAGAAACAGAGAAACGGCCAGGAAAAGTCACTTACCTCAGCAAGCGTAGTGATTCTGCATGCTTTACCTGGGCAGGTTATAGAAATGGTCTTTTACATTACATGACAACAGAGATATACTTTGAATGCTATTGTTGCCTTCTGAGTCTTATAGGATGGCAGAATGAAAGAGCAGTAGCTTACAACACAGAGATGGGTGTTTAACTAGCTTCCTCCACCCCATACTCCCAAGCGGTAAAATTAGACAAGTCACACATGCCCTTTCAACTTCTTTTTTAAATTATGCATCATGGAAAAAATATTGCCCTGCCTTGTGCATTGGATTATTATATAAATAAAATGTAACACATTGACAGTGCTAAAAACTGTAAAATGTTAAATAACTATAAGAGAGTTTAGGATTACTATTCAGCATTAGATTTATGATGCCCTTGGCCAGTCGGAAATCTACTAGTGACAAATCCTGGCAGATAGATTCCACAGGGCTTCTTCCTTTGAAGAGCTATTTACCTATGTAGTTTCTTGCTACCAAAGTATATTGGAATGGTCAAGAAGACTCTATTTACAATTATTGGTTTTTGAATTCATCAAAGAAAAACTGGCACTGCGTGGAGTTTTTGTATTAATTCAACATGGAATATATTTTCATTCCGTACCAGGCTTTTCTATTCCAGACTTTGCTTTTGTTTTGAAGATTCCTCCACGACAAGATTTGGTGCATAACAACAAAATATTAATAATAGCAGGTACCAATTATTTTGTATTCACTGAGCATTGATGTTTGCAGAAGTACCTATCTCTATACATTTATTTCGGGGTTTGAAAAAGGTTTTATGGGGATTGGACCACTTTCTTATTTAACTGTCATCCTCCTCACAATCCTGTGGCTTTGAAACACGTGAAAAGGGTGGTTCTTAATTCAACTGCAGGCTTGTCTTGACAGACTGCACCCCAGTCCCCCCACTTCTGCCGTGGTCATTTCAATGTACTGCCATGAAACCTTCACGAAACATTCCTGGAAAATCATTGTTTGTATCACTTAGGACTTGACCAGAAGCCTATTGTGGGATAATAACCCTATTTATAGATGGGAAAATGGCTTTGGTTAAGCCAAGAATTAATACAGGTCTGTATCACCACAGATTGTAAGTTCATATCTTCAGAAAAACACCAGGAGAAAAACATGCAGATTTATTTACTCTAATTTATTCCTTGCTGTATCTTCCAGATCACAGCAAAAGCATTGCACATGAAATACCACGCCAAAACTCCCCAAACTAGAGACTATGTAGTCCTGCTGTCTTGGAGTCTAGGTGACCTCTACAGTTCAGAGCAACTATCTCTGGACTGTCTACAGTTTTTTGAGTGTTTGTAAAGGGGTTAAAAATGAGTGTTTGGATTTTAATAAACCATTTTGTTTTCTACTCAAATATTAATGTATTTCTCAGTGAGATTCTTCCAAATTTCAACAATGCTTAAATTTTTAAACGAGAGAAAATAAGAAAAAAAGACACTCAGGGTAACCCCCATTCTGTTTTTATGTGCTAATAGGTTATATTTTATTTTGTATAGTTCAGTGCATCTTTAAATTTATAAATCTTTTTTAAAAATTTTACTGCAAAAACTGAGAATATAATATGAAATTAATTGTTGAAATACTCAAGGAAGAAAGCTTGTATTTCTTTTTCAAAATAGGTTTTGACATGAAATAACCAACCAGTTGCTTTGATTCAATTTTTTGTACAGTTCAATCTAATTATACCTATAAATATGTCTTCAACGGCTATTTTATGAAGATCATCATATTTATGTTGATATAAACTTTAACTCTATGACAAAATGATTTTATTAGAGAACAATATCATCTTTCATATTCAGCATATCTGGCAGAGTTCTAGATATATAACTGATGCTCACTAAATACTATATCTTTAGTTAATTTCTAGAAACCTAATGTTCTATTTTATTGCATCACATTTATTCATATTTTATTCTTGTTTCAGGCATTGAATCTTATTTTAATTCATTCATTTATTTAACAAATACTTACTGAACATGGGTCATGGTGCCACCTGCTGGCTACACATTAGTGGACGCGGCAGGGGTGGTCCCTGCCCCCTGGAGCTCACAGTGCTCCACCCGACACAGGGCTGTGCTGTGCGTCCTGGAACAGCGGGGCTCTTCTTGCACCCTGTCTTGATTGTCATAATCTTTGGCCCACCTCTGGTCTCCAAGCCAAAGCGGGGCTCCAATTTAGGGAAAGAGGATCTCCTGTCCCCAGCAGGTGTGCAGAAGGGCAGAGGGTCAGTGGCAGTCCCGTGAAGCTATAAGAAGCCCTGTCCTCTTCCTTCCCTCAAGGTGAGGATTTAGTGGTCAGAGCCCAAGGAAAGCCAAAGCAGTCACTGTTAGAAGAGGAACCCCTTCTCTCAGGCTGGGGCTGTCCATGCCACTAGCCGTGTGCAAAAGCAAGTTCCTCCCACCATTTAGAATGTCAACTCCATCTTTCCCACGCTCTAACTTCTATCCATTCTGATAGCCCAATTATGTCCATTGCTCCAACAGGAAGCCTTTCCTAGCACCTGGCTTCTCCCAGTTTCCTGCTCTTAAGGACTCCTGCAGCCTTTTCCTGGCTGCCAGATACTGAATCATTTCTGAGCATAACGCATTAGAAGACATGAGTCAGATGTATAAATGAGAAAAATAACTGACAGTTATTTTAAATGTGTGTATATAAATGTACTTTAAAGGCATCTTGACATGGCACTTAATTCACAAACAATACCGTTAGATTTCTTTTTCTTTTTTCTTTTTTTTTTGAGAAAATATCCCATAGATTATAAAAAAGTGATAGTGTCCTTGGAGTTTAGAATGAGTTTTAATAGCTTGGAAGAATTCCCAAGGTATTACCAAAGTTAAAACTTCTTAGAAAGGTATTCAAGGAACTGATGCAATTGAAATTGGCTTACATTTTAAAACATCCCCTACTATGTCCTGGAATAAAACTTTTATTTCTATTAGTTTACCTCTGAACTCCAGCCCTGCAAGAAACCTTTTGGAAAATCTTGTATGGCAGACTAAAGCACTGGCCATATGCCTGGTGACAGACAGCATGTCCTTCCCCTGTAAACCTGTGTACTTGGTAAATTGTCACCGAGAGTGTTGTTCTATGTTATATCCTGTGTTGTAGTCATATTATGTTATGACAACCACTATAATGAGTAAAGTTGTAAAAATAATCACAAGGTAACCAATGGATGAGATGTTCTTTAGCCTTTAGCTTTTGTGTGTGTTGAGAATTTCTGCATGCTAATAAATTGTAGTATCAATGCTGAACCCCCTGTCTCAGGGACCCCCCCAAGAAACAAAGTGTAACTGGATACATTTCTTGTCAAACATCATCCCCGACCCCCAATGTCCTCTTCTTCCTCCATGAGGAGAGGTCAGTAAGAGAGGAGGCTGGGGGAGTGCTGTGTCTATGAGCTTATGGGACAAATTCGACAGATTTTTTTATTTTTCTCTTTATATTTGGCTCTCCAAAAAGGGGAACAAGGGTCTGGATTCACCTCAGAGTTTTTAAATGGTTGAAGTGAAAGACCTCAGAGAGCTGACAATTAGTGCAAGAAACTCTAATTATTACTTAATTTTACCTAAAGTAGAAAATAAAATTTCTTGAAAAACTCTTGTGACAGTAAGTGTTGGTTATAGGAAGTTATGAATCTTTCATGCACTAAATAATAAATGTATTCATTAATTTGGGTTATGAAAAGGAAAAAGAAGTCTCTCCTGATCTTTGACCGACAATTTTCTCAGTATGGCTCTAAGAATCCAGTCTCCCTGCTGCCACATGTGTTTGCTGGTGTTGATCTTTCTTACATGGGTAGGGGCAGGGGACAACCTGGGAAGGTCTGTCCTCTTCTCATTTTGAAGTTCAATTATTAATAGTACTCACCTTTCAAGAGCCACTTCAAGTACTCTCTTATAAAGTCTCATTACTACAGCACTTAGAATGTATCAAACAGTCTGGTGCTTGAATACACTCTATTATATTTTTTATACATGGAGTTCAAAAATGAAAGTTTTATCTACCCAAGGAAAGGTGAGAATTTCTCAGTGAAAGGCTCCACTTGTTTTCATCTACCCCCTTATGCCCTAAGAAAACACCCGGCTTGTCAGGGCAGCAAGAGCCTACTGGCTTTGGCTCAGACAAAACTGCTGGAAATTCCGGCTCAGCTTCTATAGTGATATTACCTCAAATTAAGTTTCTGAAACTCTGACCTCCTGTTTTCCCCTCTCTAAAGTGAGCTCACCTCCTCCATTCTTGGGAGGATTAAGTGTGATGATGTTTCAAAGGAATCTGCCCACACATAACCAATGTCCAAAAGTTAATTCCATGACTTTTGCAGGTTTGATGCTAAAAAAAAGTTAATTCCACATTCTTCTCTTCCTCTCATGATACGTTATTTCCTGATATGATCTATACATTATTCGATTCTGTTTGATCATTCTTATGTGTGTTACCTTGTAGAGGTCCTTGGGTTCCTGCACTGCTAACATCTTCAAAGGGTAGATTTAAATATCGTCTGGGTCCCCTCAGACGTATGAATGGGCTTCTCTGATGCAAGTCCTGTGCAGAGATGGTGAGGTCGCCTGCTGCCCCCGTGTGTCACTTCCCTCCTCCGGAGACTGTTCCTCCAGTGTCCCACTAGGAGCATTAACTGGGTCCCTCTCAGTCCCTCACTGGGGCACCAGAGGAAAGTGGTTGAACATCTGGCAAATTAGGTGTTTTTCAAGGTTGTTAAGATCTCCCTGTTATTATTCCCTAAGAGAAAAAAAATGTCTGTTTAATAGGTTAGAAATTAATAGCCAGTTCCAGCTTGGTCACTGTCTAAGGGACTGTGAGAATGTTGTGTTTCTGCATTAGCTCTATGGCTATCTTGGGACTATATTCATTTGTCGTTTTTTCTGTAGAAATTTATCTGAACCATTCTCCTCTCATTTCTACCTCTCCACCTCCATTTCCCAGCAAACCTAACCTTGCAGGTCCCATTATGGGCTCTTCCTCTGTGCTCCCATAATTTTCCACACCAACCACCACCACTGTATCTGCCATGTGTGATGAAAACATTATATTAATATATTTTTTCCCTTGGACAACACAACTGTAAGCACTTTGAATTTCACCCATCTTTTCATCGGTAATATTTGTAATAAAACTTGAAACATATAGGGCCCCATATATGTTTGTTCAATTAAATCTAATTATCCTAGATCTAAATCAATCTTAAAAAGTAGGTATACTTTAAGTGTGTTAAAGTAGCTATATACATGTACAGCAATGGCTAAACATTATCTGTTGCCGTAAGTTAGGGTCCATAATCATACTGCAATTCTATATATACATTCTCTACATACATATAGATACTATGCATATTCACTATATCTCTAGATACACATGGGGAATATGTAAAAAGATAATAATATAGTTTGATTTTTGAAAGTATAGTGAATATAACTAGATACTTGATAACTTTCAACTCTTGGAAATTATTGACACATTTTCTACACAACCTATTTTTATTAGCTAGAAATGACAGAAATTCCAATATACTATAATTATTTCATGGCAATTCACGTCTTTCAACGTAATCTTTCTGTTGCAATAGGCAAAGATGAGGTTTGAGGCGAATGTCTCCCTTTGCAGGGCTGTGCATGGATGGAACCTCCTTTGCCATCCCTTACCTGCCTGCTCTCTGCTTGGTGGGAGATGCTCATATGTGCTTCAGGTTCTACGTTTGCTATGCCTCTGTTCTACCCCCGCTAAATTCTATAGACTTAGTCAAGTGTTTCAAAGAGTCATATTTTTTTCCAAACACACCATGTTTATTTAATATTGGGAGCTATGAAAAGTATCCAATTTAAATATGATATAATTATTGAGATTATCATTGTGTCTGAACAAAGAAATTTTAATATAAAAGAAAAAAATCTCAAATTAGTGAATGCTAGATAAAACAAATGTATGCTACTCATCATTTGTACATCTGCACACAATTTTTGTAATTTTCCTGAATACCAAAATGTTAGAATGATTGGTCATGGCATAGACTCTTTGCAAAGGATGCTGCAAATAAAGCTTTTGACCAGGACAGCCCATTGGGGGTGGGGGGGTGGGAGGGGAACTTGCTCCTTGTAAACCCACCTGTGACAGTTCCAGCCTGATCAGAAATGATCAAGGTTCTGCCTTAGTACTTTGCTATGTGGTAACTCCACGAATAATGCCAGTATCCCCCAGTAGATGAAAAGGGCATTGGCCACCATTGTCTCTTTACAGTACTGTAAACATTGCCTAGTGTTAACATCATACATGTCTGGCATGTAAGAAACATGCAGCAGCTGTAGGGACAGGAACGCGTAGATGAATGACGTAGTTCCTGAGAGGTAATTGTCACAGAGCTCCCGTTTGCGATGCCTCACTCTCTCATCACACTCTGCTTTTCTGAGATTTTCTTGAACCTTTTAGAGAATTTTTCAAATTCCTTATTTTGGTATAAAAATAAAATACTTTGTAAAATTGGGGTAATTGTAATAGACTCATGCTTCTCATGAGTTTCTTAAATCATATCTTCTGGTGAAAGCAAATTTATGACTCTCTGATGTAATACTCAGTGTCTGCAGAGGAAATACTTAGACAATTATATTTAACATGAGGGCAGAGAAAAGGGACCTAAATGGAGGTAAAGTTTCTATACTTCATTGAAATATGAAAACACTAAGATCAGGTGACTGTGATAGGTGATTTTGTATGTACTGTGTGTGTATGCTGCAATATCTAAATGTAAGTCCACTGAATATAATATTACAAAACCATTAAGGTAATATCTGTGCACACTGTGTAGCAGTATGAAAACTTATTTTGCAATCCTACTTAATAATAAAATCATTAACTATTCTGATAATGTTTGAATATATGTGCATATACACACATAAGCAAACACTGGAAGGGGGTCACACTTGACAGGATTGGCAAGTTAAAGTATCGGCAGCTATTTCTTAGGTTTTGGAATTCTATATATTATTTCCATGAAGCAAAATCTAAAGTATAGATCTATATCATTATCAGTTTCAAAAGCTTATGTGGTATCTGTGTAGAAAGCGTAGTGTTCTTCCTTTGCAGGGGGTGCGCATTTTGAGTGAACACATTCCCTCTCTAGCTATAGGATGTTAGTTATGTCTTTGTCAGTCCTTCAAATAAGACAGTGTTAAGTGGATTCTGCATTGAAAGGTTCATTTTTTCACTCTTGCCTTTTCATCCTTTCCTTAGAGAGAACACCAGTACTAGGAAACGTTCTTCAACACTGTGCTGTCCTCAGGGAAAGCAGTGCCTATAAAAGCATGTTAATTTTACAGTGATTAGAGCTGCCCAGTGGTGCACCTCACTTCCAGGTGATCGTGCCTTCCACTTAAGCCGATGCAGCCCTCCGCTAATCTCTTGCTCTGATCACCGCAAGCTTCTTAGAATCCAGTTAGTTCTACTCTTCCTTCTGCAGCCGCCTGCTTTGTGTTGGGCGAACTCACCCACTGTCAGGAGCTGGTTCAGCTCAGTTCTCAGGTATTGGAAATGGCCAATTTAGCTAAGCCCCAAAGCTTCAATGAGCTTTGCCCTTCCATGTTGGGGAGTACGTGTATAAAATTATTTCATATAATTGGGTTAAAAAGTCTCTTTCTCAAAATAAACGCCAATGCATGTGTCTAAGATATCATTTTTAAAATTTTATCCAGAAGCCATAGAACCTACTGTGCCACTTCTGTGCTTTAAAACTAATATGCACCTACATTGAAAAGTGACCCTGAGACAGAAACTATATATAAAACTATATGCCATGGATCCTTTCAAGACAGGGACTGGCCTTGTCATCCAGCAGTTAGTTAAAAAAAAAAAAAAAAGACTACAGCCTGACAAAAGGGATGATTCCCCATCAGCTCATTAAACATTAATATAATGTATAATTTTGACAGATTAAAGGGATTTGTTGTCAAAAGGTTGAAGGAAAGAGAAATAGAGTTTCAAAACAAAGGTTTAGTGGCCTTTTGAATGATAGTCAGAACTAAGGTGTGCCTTAGGGTAAAGTTAATAATTTATTGTAATGTGTATTTATTGGTGTTTTTTTTTAGCAAATGATGTAATTGACTTTCCTTGTAGAGAGGTTGGTCATCTTCAAATTGGAGAAGTTTCCTAGCTGACAAGTATATTATTTGGGTTTGATTGTCAATTAGAAGAATATAATCTAATATATAATGAGGAAATTTTATTAGAGACAGAGTCTTGCTCTGTTGCCCGGGCTAGAGTGCCATGGCGTCAGCCTAGCTCACAGCAACCTCAAACTCCTGGGCTCAAGCAATCCTTCTGCCTCAGCCTCCCGAGTAGCTGGGACTACAGGCATGCGCCACCAAGCCTGGCTAATTTTTTCTGTATATTTTTTAGTTGTCTAGCTAATTTCTTTCTATTTTTTGTAGAGACGGGGGTCTCCCTCTTGCTCAGGCTGGCCTTGAACTCCTGAGCTCAAATGATCTGATCCACCTGCCTCTGTCTCCCAGAGTGCTAAGATTAGAGGCGTGAGCCACCACACCCAGCCCACATGTGGGAGTCTTAACAGCCAAAGAAGTAACAATGGTCTGAATATAACTTTCACTCACTGTGAATAAATCCATTAGCGTATGCCTGTCTAGTAACCAAACCCTGTTTTCCTATAACACCATTTAACATCATTTCTTAGTGAATAAGGAGGAACTACAGTGCCCTGAATCATCTTATTTTTTTTTTTTAGATTCAGGTTAAAGATACTTTCTAATCAAGATCCTGTCAATATTATACCTAAGTTATAGGGCTTTTCTTCACGTAGCCTTGGTAAATTTTAAGCTATATGTTTAATAATTTCTAAATTTTTAAAAGATATTCATGGCTATTTTATGTTTTCACATTTTTATGTCATCCAAAATAAAAACTATGACTGTAATGGCCTAGAGAATCTCTCTAAGCTCCTCTCAGTCTATTCTACTTTAATGTGCAACTACTCTTCCCTAGTATTCCTTAATCTCTGCATTTGCGCTTTTTTGCACTATTGTCATCTGATTTATAGGTTTTATATTTCAATTATTTGTGTATTATTGTCCATTATCATGCACTAGAATATAAGCTTTATGAGATCAGCATTTTTTGAGAGTCTAAGACAGATCCAGTACATAGCAGGCTCCCTATAAATATTTTTGAATGAATTCATTTTGTAGTAATTTTCCACCAGCATAAAGCTATTATTCAGAAACTTTTATAGTAGTAAAAACATACCCACTGGAGTATAAGCCCTTGAGAAAGAAATCAATCTTATCTGTCTTTGTGCTCACGGCAACAAGCCTGGGGTCTTCCACACACTAGTTAATTGATGAATATTTGCTTAATAAATAAAATACAGTAAAATAGGAATTAAATTTACCTGCCTTTTGTACATATAAATGCATTCATCCTCCGCATTATGAATAGTGAATAACACCTAGCATCAAAAACAGATGAATTGCCTCTTTACGAAAAACATTAATTATTGAAAATATTTAAATATTTTACCTTTGGCCATGAATCCAAATGTCACGCCATTTCATACCATTGTCATAACCCTCTATATTTCATCATTATTATGTTTAGAAATAATGGATGTGCTGCTAGAAAATACAGACCTAAGTTTAGAATGTGTGATGCCTGAACACTAACATTTACAACCACGGGGGCTGCAGCATTCTCCCTGCCTTGGGCACTTGTGGAATCTGTGGCACAAGCCCCTCCGTCTCTATTCACTCATCAGAGTTCTAAGCAGGACCCAGCTGGGGATGAGTTGAGACCTGAGGCCCCAGAGAGGCTGAAAAGAAGAATCTGTGAAGACCCTGATCACACCCTCCTTTTTCACTGCTTCCTGGAGGTTTCATTTAAGACTTTTCTCCTTGCAAGAAGAAAAACAACAGAGTACCTAAGTTTAACAGTTCCTCCAATGTTTTGGTAATGGACAAGTTTTTTTTTTTTTTCCCCTAAGATTTTTTAGGAGGAAATCTGCAGGATTTTTCAGGAAAGTGCTCTACAGGGTGAGTATGGACATACTTTGTTTCTGAGGTGGGAAGAAATTGAAGCAGGCGATGGAGAAAAGAGAGGAACACTGTGCTTGTGTGGGATAATGGCTGAGCCAGTGAGGAATTAGGATGAGGAAAAACTAGTTTTGGATGTTCCTTCAAGAAATCAAATAAAAGTAAAGAAGAAATAAAAGAACTCAGATTGGGTTAAAATGAGATGAATTGGCAAAATACGATGGAAAAAACATTCCTGGCACTTTATCAAAGAGAAGAGAAAATGGGGCCACCTGATTTTGTGGGTCGTTCATTCCACGCACACTGATAGCTACGGAAAAGGAAATACACAGATTAAAGGGTTTTTTGGAATTGTTTCAAGGATGTTACTAACTACACTATTGTTAAAAATTAGCACTGTTTTTCAGGTTTTTATTTTACCCATGCTTACAACAGAAGAAGAATTTTAGAAAATCACCTGATTATAGTAAGAAAAAGATTCATACCTTATATGAGTAAAGAGCTAAAATAGATGGCCATATTAAAATATTTTTTTAAATTTAATATATCTAGACACATGAGCATAAGTTTCCATAGCATCACTCTGGAAAGTTCAGGGTCTGCAGCCACCAGACCTGGTTTCTAATTTCCATTTTCTCGCTAACTGGGTACCTTGCACAAGTAATTTTTGTTTCTTCATCTGCAAAATGTAGGGAATGACAGTACCTCCAAGCCTTATCATGAGGAACCTTGACACTCTACAAACTAGGAATTTAGATCACTGCCTATCATATTAAGTAATGAAGTGCTCAGTAAATATTAGTTATTTCTTGTTTTTAATTTCAGAATATTACAGGGGTATAAATATTTTGGTTAAAGTGCATTTGCTGTGCAGGGTCAGAGCCACAAGCATGTTCATCCCCCAGAAAGTGTGCACTGCACCCATTAGGTGTGAATATACCCCTTCCCTCCTCACCCAGCCCACCTGCCTGACAACTCCTGATGCATGTTACTTCCATATGTGCACATAAGTGCTGATCAGTTAGTGTCAATTTAATGGTGAGTACATGTGGTGTTTTTGTTTATTTTTCCGTTCTTGTGATACTTCACTTTGAAGAATGGGCTCCAGCTCCAACCAGAATAATGCAAGAGGTATTAGTTCACCATTGTTTTTTTGTGGCTGATTGGAACTCCATGGTATACATATACCACATTTTATTAATCCACTCATGTATTGATGGGCACTTGGGTGGTTTCCACATCTTTGCAATTGTAAATTGTACTGCTATGAATGTCTGAGTGGAGATGTCTTTATCATGGACTGTCTTTTTTTTTTTTCCTTTGAATAAATACCCAGTAGTGGGATTACTGGATCAAATGGTACTTCTACTTTTAGTTCTTTGCGGTATCTCCATATTACTTTCCATAGAGGTTGTACAGTCCCACCAGCAGTGAATGAGTGTTCCTATCTCTCCACATCCATACCAATATTTGTTGTTTTGGGACTTTTTGATGAAAGCTATTCTCACTGGAGTTAAGTGATATCTCATTGTGGTTTTGATTTGCATTTACCTGATGATTACAGATGTTGAACATTTTTTCAAATGTTTGTTGGGCATTAGTCTTTCTTCTTTTGAAGTTTCTGTTCATGTCCTTTGCCCACTTTTTAGGGGAGTTGTTATATTTTTTCTTGTTAATTTTCCTGTCTTCTATATAGATTCTAGTTATCAGCCCTTTATTGGATGTATAGCATGTAAATATTTTCTCCCATTCTTTAGTGGTCTGTTTGCTCTCATGATAGTTTCCTTGGCTATGCAGAAGCTTTTTGATTTGATCAGATTTGATTTATTTATTTTTGTTGTTGCTGTGATTGCTTTTGGGGTCTTCATAAATTCTTTGCTTAGGCTGATGTCTATAAGAGTTTTTCCAACATTTTCTTCTAAAATTCTTACAGTTTTAAGCCTTAAGTTTAAGTCTTATTCATCGTGAGTTGATTTTGGTGAGAGATGAGAAGTGCGGATCCTGTTTGCATCTTCTACATGTGGCTATCCAATTTTCCCAGCACCATTTATTGAACAGGGATTCTTTTCCCCAGTGTATGTTTTTGTATGCTTTGTCAAAGATCAGATGGGTATATGAGGATGGTTTTATATCTGGGTTCTCAGTTCTATTGGTGTATGTCTCTGTTCTTGTGCCACTACCATGCTGTTTTGGTTACTATATCCTTGTAGTATAGCTTGATGTCTGGTAGATTGTTGCCTCCCAATTTGTTCTTTCTGCTTAAGGTTGCCTTGGTTATATGGGGTCTTCTCTGGTTCTATATGGAGCATAGAATTGTTTTTTTCCAGATCTGCAAAAAACTGATGTTGGTGTTTTAATAGGGATTGCATTGAATCTGTAGATCACTTTGGATGGTATAGACATTTTAACAGTATTGATTCCGCAGATCCATGAATATGCTGAACTTGTGTCCCTTCGGTTACAATAACACAATGTAGTGGTATCTGCTGGTTCATGGAAAACCTAAAGGCCTAGGTAGATTATCCTGTGGCCTCAGCATCAGTAGCACAGGAGAATTGGCTGGATTATTTTAGAGTTTCCTGAGTTTGTGTTGGACGAAGCTGGGATCTTGTAAGACAGTCTGTCTGGAAATGTTAAGGTTTGCTCAAGAGAATTGAAGGTGTGGAGGGAACCCTTCAGGGTAGAAGAGCGGCTGGCCAGAAACGGGGCGTGAGCCACGCTCAGGAAAGGGAGTCTGATGCTCTCAGGAGCGCACAGGAGTGCCCAACACTCGCAGCCCCTGAGCACACAAAACCGTCCAGTGGCAGTGTCCTTCAGAAACGGAACTTTTCTACTCCCTAAACTTTTCTTTTCTCACTATAACTTCAATACTGAAGGGCACAGGCAGCACGGCTAGCAAAATGGGTAAAAATAATGCTCTGTAAAAGTGAAGAAGCTTTTTATCCTCCTCATTCCAGCCTTTTCCCTTCCGAGGTTCTCAGCTCAAACATGAGAGAGGTACAACTGTAAATCAAGCCCAAGGTTTGATTATCGCATGGTCTTGACATTTGGTAGCTGGAGAAAGTGTCTTTGCAACTGAAAATGACCGTAGGACATTTTATGGCTTCAGAGTGAGCTGAAAAGTCTTGAGTCTGCCGTGGTTTTCACGCAGGGACAGGGAAGCATGCCCCCCAGTAAGTGCATCTAGTGGGCCCAAGGGAGGTTAGAGGAGAGAAAGTAGGAGTCAAACGTGCTCCACTGACCGGTTCCACTTTCAGTAGCTATTTGTGTGACCTTTTGTAACTCCCTTAACCTCAGTCTTTCAGGTACTTCGCTCACAAAAAAGCGATGTAGTAATACATACCACAGAGCCGCAGTGAGCATTTAACTAAATCTATGTAAAGTGCTTAGCCTGGTCCCTGGAGTGTAGTCAGAGCTTTAAAAAGGTTGTTGCCTCCTCTTGGTTTGCTGTGACAACAATGGTAAGCTGCAGCCACATCGTTTAAACATTTAGTCCCAGGTTCTAAGATCCGTATGATGTGTGGACTTGTCATCTCTAATCACACTCATTCAATGCAGAGGGTAAGAAAGGGGAGTTAGGGAAAACCTCGTTTGTCATGGAGTATCCTGAGGGTCTTTTCCATTATATTGGTCTCCAAGATGTGTTGTGTTTTCTTATAAGGAAGTAATAAAGTAACTTCTCCAAATGTTAAAGAAATATACAGCAACGCTAAGTATATTCAGGGAAGGTGAGAGGAACATTTTATAACTTTCCAGAAAATAGAGTTAATACATCTAATTAGCAATGTGAGTAAAATTAAACTGTTCTAAATTATACAAATCTGTCCACATAGTTTCACATTAACAGACTGAGTGTTAAATAACTCTGGTCCTCTTAATTTATGAATAAAGTAGATTAAACCTTTTTTCCTCGAGTTAAGCCTTAGTGTACAATCATTCTCTTAATCAATTTTCCCATTTTTCAAGTGAAGTTCAGCCATTTATCACTACTTAGAACTGATGTCAGCCTCATTCAGCTGTCTCTAAGGGATTTGTGGGGTGTTTTTGGCCCTTATTAAATCAAAAAGCTGATCTATTCAGTTCTACTTCTTCTCCACAATGAAATGAAATAGGCTCAAATATAATCAGTACATATTTCCTTACAACAAACAGCACCAGCAAGTGGAAGATAAACTTTTGGATTTCTAGGAAATACTTCCAACCAAATATGTGATGGGAAAGAATATTTATCGTGTCATATGCCAGGGACTGTACTCAGTATGTTACTTGAATTCTTTTGTTCAATTCTCCCAGCAGTCTTAAGAAATTGATATGATTGTTATCCCATTTTGTAGAGGAGACGCTAGTTTTCCAGAGGTCAGTTGATGTTCTCAAAGCTAATAAATGGCATCCTCAGGACCTGAGCTCAGGTGTACTGACTATCACATCTATGCCTTGTGATTAAACCACACTGTCTTAGAAGGGCATCTTCCTTCCTGTGTCACAGTTGTCCTATTCAGACAAAGAGAACAGATTGGTGGCCAGTATCACAACCGAATAAACAGAATGTTCACTAATTTTCTACATCACATATTAACTGAAGGCCTTGATAGGGACTACACCTCGAATTAACACAAAAGGAAAACACTGCTCCATGAAACATCAGAATGTCCCAAGGTCGCAGGAGTGGTGGTCCATAAGGACAGACGGTATTTACTAAATAAAAGCAACTGAGAAGTGGAGTGTGTGGCAGAGATGCAGCAGAGCTTGGCAAGAGGGAATTACAGAGTATGAAATCAAGAAAAAATCAAGTTCCTGCTGAGGGTTGTTTATGGGACCAGGAAGAACTTAAGAACTTATGTGTGCACTTCACTAGTATGTGAATAATCATATAACAAGACAAGGGTGCCCACCACTACCACTTCTATTCAACACAGAGCTGGAGTCCCAGCCAGAGCATCAAGCAAGAGAAAGAAATAAAGGGTGTCCAAATTGGGAAAGAGGATATCAAACTATCCCTACTTGCTGACAATCTGATCTTCTATCTAGAAAATCCCAAAGATGCTACCAAAAGACTCCTAGAATGGATAAATAAATTCAGCAAAGTCTCAGGTTACAAAATTAACATACACAATTCAGTGACATTTCTACCTACTAATAACAGTCAATCTGAAAGTCAAATCAAGAATGCAATACCATGTATAATATTTGTAAAGAAAATAAAACACCTGGCAATAGACTTAATCAAGGTGAAAGATGTCTGCAAGGAGAACTACAAAACACTGATGAAAGAGGTCATAGATGATGCAAACAAATGGAGAAACATCCCATGCTCATGGATTGGTAGAATCAACATGGTTAAGATGTCCATACTGCCCAAAGTAATTTACAGATCCATGCAATTCCTCAAAATGAGAATGTTATTTTTCACAGATTTGGAAAAAATAATCCTAAACTTCATATGGAACCAAAAAAGAGCCTGAATAACTAAAATGATATTAAGCAAAAGGGACAAATCTGGAGGTATCACATTACCTGACTTCAAATTATACTACAAGGCTATATTAATTAGAACAGCATGGTACTGGTATAAAGGTAGAGACATAGACCCATGGAACAGAATAGAGAACCCAGAAATAAAACCATATGGTGATGATCAACTGACTTTTGACAAAGCAGATGAAAACATACACTAAGGGAAGGATGCCCTATTGAATAAATGGTGCTGGGTAATTTGGATAGTCACATGCAGAAGAATGAAACAGGAATCCTATAAATCCTTTTTATGTAACAAGAACACTGGCATCCCCTAATATTTTGAAATACAAATTATTTCAAAAAGAACAATAATTATTTGTCCAGCAGTATTTTTGGCTTAGGGATATAACTATAAATTTCCCTGAATCAAGGCAGAGACAGCTTGATATACTAGCCTGCTTCGTGTCAGAGGTAAAGGTGACTCATTGCACACATGTAATTATAGCCTTGTAGATATAGCATAGTTAGTTAAAAGGTTTGTGCAGATGGTGTTTAAAATAGTTCAGTTGGATTACCTTATAGGCAGGAAGAGACCACAAGTAGATTATGTTCCTGATTAAAATAGCCAAGGACGTATGCTCTTATGTGAAATTAGATGTGGCCATAGAGAAGAAGCCAGGGCTGCGGGTTTCAGCAAAGCTATTTTGACCTTCAGAGTCCTCGACAGGACAGGCAGAAAGCAGTGGCCCTGACTGCTTCACTAGGTCTGGAAAACTCACTTCTCCCTACACCATGGCCGTTCAAGGAGAGCACATACTAACCATCTGAGCTATTCCATTTAGACAAATGCTCGTGAAATAAAGTTTCCCAGCTGCTTGGTCCAAAATCAGCATTAGCAAAGCCCCTCCTCATCCAGGGAGTGAAAGCCAACTTCCAGCACAGAGAACCCTGAACAAGAGCTCTGGCTGCATCCTCCACTTATTTGGAAAGCCCACTTCTCCTCTATCACCCCGTAATTCTGAATTAATACTCTCATCTGGATGGTTCTGATGATAAATCTGATTCAAGAATCGTGGCCACAAATCCATTTCCCTACAGAATGGTGAGGCCGTGGCTTCAGATGGGTCTTACAAATGAAATAGAATGTAAGGGAATGCACGTGGCCTCACAGTGTAATTTGATTATTTAAATAAGAATGAAATGCCATTTGATGCTGCAGCTTGCCTGCTGTATAATGAAACTGGGTTGGATACAAGCATTTTGAATTTTAACACAGCCATTCCTTGACATACAAAAAAAAATGAAATTCATGGAGTAAAATATTCTGTACAACCAAAATATCTGTAAGTAAAATGTCATATTCTCATAAGCAGTAATAATAGTGAATATTTCCTACACACCAGGCATCCTTCTGACTATTCAGTAGTGTGTACAGTAACAGTGTGGAGTAGGTCCCATTATTATTCCCATTTTATAGGTGAGAGAACTGAGGCACAGTGAGGTGAAAAAACTTTGCCCAAGGTCTCATAGCTAAGTAAGTGCTATATCCTGAAATTGAACTTGGGGAAACCTGGAAACAGAAGAGTACATTTTAACTTAGCTTATTGTTTATGCTGTCGTAACATGAGTGGTTTGTGTTATGTTCTCTGACGTGAGTCAGGGAGGTGGCGGGAAGGGGGGGATCCTCTGCAGCATGGAGGTGCTCCCCTGAAGCAGCAGTTCTCCAAAATTTAGTGCTTTGTGCCTTCTGAAAGCGCCTCGGGGGTCCCCAGCAGGCCCGGGTCCAGTCTTGAACTATATTGCTCTAAGTATTACCACCTTCCCCTGAATTGAGAGTGTTAAGTATTTTGCTCAGGCTGCCCAATAAATGTCAGGTTTGGCATATGCAAATATGTTTAATGAGAGCCTGTGCCGTATGGACAGACACAGTATACAGAAGCGCCGTGTGGAGACGGCCAGCGCAAGGGCCTGCGCGCGGAAGTTACAGCGCTTGGCGGCCCCTCTCCCGGCAGCCCATGTCTCTCTTTAAAGATGGTCTTATTCTTAATAAGGGTGTGTCTAGATTTTCAAATGTCCTAAGATGAAAATATACATAAAGACTTTGAGAAAGGTCTGAGGGTCGGCGTGTCAAACTGTTTGCAGTGGTTCGAAGGAGGGGTAGGATTTTATAGGTGAATAAAAGCAGACACTTTCCTTTTACTGTCCTTTTTGGTTCATGTCCAGAATTTTAATATGATATAACATCCCTGCATTTCTTGGGCAATTACAGAGAATAAAAAGTAGGTGCTTCTTGAATACCTAAGTGAATGCAGGAAAGCTTAGATGTACCTGTGCAGTTTTGCCTCTACTTTGCTGTGTGCCTTGGGGAGGTGCCTGTCCCACGTTCCACAGTTTGCTAACTTAGATGTTGAAGATTTTGAATCATATGCTATAAATTTCTTTACTACTGTAAAATTATTGTTCTTACACATATTGGGAAGAAAATAAGGGAAAACTTTTATGCATAGTAGGAGTAAAGATGCAAAAGAAAATTTGCACTTAAAAAGCCCATACTCAAAAGAATCTCTCATTACAATTATTTCTGTTTGTGAGGCACCTACACTTTTCCGATGGCAGAGATATTCACATTTGCACATGATGGCAATGACTCAAGCTGCAAAGAAATCAACAAAATCAGGTGTTGGAGGTGGAAAATTTGCATTAAATTTCATCGTCTGAACTCTAAAAGGGTAGTGGATACCTGAAAACCAAACTTAGAAAAAAATAATTTATAAATAATTTTTAAACAATGTTTTTCAAAGACTCTCAACATACTTGCACTAAACCAACAATTTAGTGTTTTCTTCCATAATTACTGGTAACAATTTTAAAAGTCTGCTAAAAACAGGATATTTCCACTAAAAATGTCTGTTTCTAACTATCAGACATTTTTTAAGTGGAAACATAGTAAAAGGGATACAATACGGGGATAATGACTACTTTTCAGAAGAAATAGCATAGGTATATATGAATCATTAAAAATTGCAGATCCATGTTTGAAATCACAATGTTTTCACAGCAAACAATGAACTGGGGTAAGTTCAAACATTAATGTAAAACATAATCATGGTATTTAGAAAATGAAAATGCTTGTCAGACTGAGTGATGTTTTGTTGAATCTGATACATACCTGACTCCATTATGAAGTATAATTACTACAAAAAGCTCTCACAATATTACCATTTAAACATATTATCTCTACAAGTAATTAAAAGTGCTCAGATTATAAATGAGCTGTTATGATGCCATCACAACCAACCCACTTCCTAAGTGGTATTCAAATAAATGAAACTGAAAAGATGAATGAGTGCAATATACTAACATCTCTCTCTCTGATTACAATCATCTAAGATCAACTCATTTCATATAATTCTATGGAGCTTCGTAGAAAATGCATTAGTTTCTTTATAAACACAAGCCTCAAAGTAGGGAGATTATTTTGTCGAACTAAATAAAGTAAATATCGCAATAGACTGTCCTCTGAAAATAGAAACTTGCTTAGAAAAGAGGATGTCCCTGGGATACCAATGTGCTAACGAGTCCAAGAAAATGAGGAAGAAAGCATTGTTCTGGTTTGTCAGAACAGCTGTTTTCTGATCTTGGCCCCTGGGCACGCTCCGATGTCCCTGACCCTCATTGCTCTATCTGCAAAATGGCAAGTTCAAGTAGAGGATATTCACCTTTCTATGCAGCTTTAAGAATTTACTTTTCTAATTTTAGTTCAGAGGAAAGTAATTATTAGAGCCCTATTAGTCAAAATGTGGAATTATTAAATTATCTATTTCAGTATAGTCTTTGATCAATATTGTATAATTTTAAAAATTTTAAATAATTAAAAATGGTTTTGGAGTAATAGAAGAATGTTATACCTTGGATGCTACAACCTAGGAAAAGTATTCATAATAAAGCTTAATCACATCTCAAGAAACCGCGCATTCACCTTGCTGTAGTTGAGTAAGTTTGCAATTGATAGACCCGGTCAGTCCCTAAGCAGCACGTCTACTAACTAGCACCTCTACCATCAGCATGTCACTTAGCTTCTGTACGTCTCGTCATCTGCAAAACAATGTTTATGCATGTTAGGTGTACCTATGAGACAGGTGTAGGAAATTGGCATTTTATAATTGTAATAATATTAAATAAGATTACCCCTTAATTATTTCATGTATTTTGAAGACAAAGTAGAAGCATTAAGCTTACTATATTTTATACTAAAATGATACACATATAATCTATATTACATATAGATTTCATTATACAGAATTACATATCAAGAATGTCTAACATACAAATTATAGGCTTGACCTTTTGGCTGCATGTACTTTCTAGGTTTTAAAAAAATGAAATAATAAATACATCTGTCAAACCATTTAAAAGTCCTTTAATGTGAACTTTAATATAAAAAATATTCCACTGAAACCCTAACAAATTTGAAACCTAGGGATGGCGTATACTATTCTCAAATTCAGTTTCCTTCTGTAACTTTAATTTCATCACTTTGGACGTGAGAATTTAAAGGTTTTCTTTGAAAGACCATTGGTTTATACAAAAACCCTCTGTAGCAATTTTTTTTCTGTGGTCCTGGGCCCAATTCTAACAATTACCATCGATTTTTCATATCTCTTCATTCTAATTTTACATAATGCTGTTCAGAAGTTGTTTTAGGTACATATTTTAGGTAGCCAAGTTTTTCCATAGTTATTTTCTGAGGTCCATTTTATTCACATTTTATCTAAAAACATTCTGTCAGCTGCTCTCCAAGGGCCCAGTGCCACCTGTGGGCCAACAGAGGACTCACACCATCCTGCCACATCCCCAAGGGCAGCCTCCAGCCGCTTCTGCAGCTCGGGAGACTAAGGGACTGAATTTGTAAATGTATTTAATTTTCATGAATTTAAATTTAAAAACCACTATTTGATGCCATTATTGCAAAACTTTTAAGTGTGTTTGGAAAAACTTGGATATGTGTATCTACTTTATCAATTTAAATTTTATGAATCTAAGTACCAAAATAATGTGCTGTGGGTGTATACATACTATACAAAATGAATGTAAAACAATCATGTCATTAATATTTTTCATGTTGATTATACATGCAAATAATGTATATATAGTAAATTCAGTATTTACTATATATACATTATTTCACCTGTTCCATTTTAGATTTTTTTAATGTGATTACTAGATAATTACAATACATTTGTGGTTTACACTATATTGCTATCAAACAGTGCTGGTCTAGGCAGGTTTAGCATCTTGTGAGATGTTTCACACAAGGCCAAATAATTTATTTACAAAGTTATTTGTAAATGTGTACCTTCCGACAGAACCCACTTTTCCAGCTAGCTACAATGCTGAGTTTTAATTGTGCTGACATGCAAATGTAGCCACTGTAAATAATTTGCTTGTGTGTTTTTATTTTTTCTGCCAAAATATAGAGGGTATAATAAAGCACTGATATATAAGGAATACAAGTGCTTAAATTGGTTTTCTCTTCTCACATTTTTACGGTAAAGTTTTATTTCATTTTCAGATTCTGAAATGTGGAGGAAAATTCTGTATGCCATATATAATCAATTAGTATATACTAGAAGCTTATTTTTTTCTGCAGACTATGATGATATATCCACTAACTCAAAGGGATAGTTATTATAGATTAAATCATAAAAGTGTGGTAATATCCAATATTGTAATATACAGAGTTAACTCTATGTCAAAAGAGAGAAGGTAACCTTTGATTGGTCTACCCTTGTCTATCAGTCTATCCTAAATTCTTTTTTCAAGTATACTTCTAAATAATACAGAAGAGTATGAAAGTTTAAGTTCTCGGCGTAGTAAGGGGAGCATACAGAACAAAGTCATTTATTTTTAACACATAAGTTAACACTCGGTGTTCTAGCTTTGAGGTCATCACGTTCTAGGCAGGGAAGGAAGCCTCCAGTAGGCTTGGTGTGTTGGTATGAAAGAACAGCATCCTTTGATGTGTTTGCACCTATGTACTTCTCCTCCTGATTTGTGTCTTTGCTTAATAAAAAATGTATAGGACTCCAGCTGTTGACGCAGTTGGCATCTGTTTCAGATTCATTTTTACTGACAGCAAGCTGCTACTGGCAAGCAGTCAGTCTTTTTATCATCAAAAAATACACAGCCTGATACTCCCAGCCTCATCCATATCTTACGCTAGAGTTCTATTTATTTTTCTTCGTTAAAAATGCTGCATTGAAATCTGCTGTGAGTGACAAATAGAATAAAATGCACACTTAAAGTAGCCCAATTATAAGTTGAACAGTATTATACTTGAACAAGTGTCATACTTGAACATTCAAAGTTATGTGTTTAACCTCTTAGTAAAAGTATTTGCTGAGGAGAACAGAACCCTCTGTGCAGAAGAAGCATCTTAGAGGATACTTAGCTAAAGTTGTACTTATTACTCCATATTTACAGAGTAATAAAATCAGCATTCCTGCTCATGAAGAAATGCAGTTAAATGAGCCACTAAATCTTGCAATCTCCTAAAGGGACAATACCGCCAAGAATTCCCTTTTAACAGTGATTAAGAAGCCAGGACAAAATGTGACATTCTGTTCAGCTGTCTGCCTGCTACTGTCTAGTCCTCTGTGTGGGGCTGTGTGGTTTTTTTTACTATACATTTGAGGCAATTGTCTTTTTACGCTAAATACAAGGAAGTGTTTAAAAGCTTGCATGTTTGTGGCATCATGTGCTTAATTGTGTATATGTGTGTGTGTGCCTGCTGTGTGTGTGTCGTGTAGAGAGAGGCAGAGGAGCTTGGTCACGTAGAATTATTTCCTTTTCATGTCTAACCTGAGATGCTCAGAAGTTTGCTGATAGGTTGCTGATTTTAATGTTTTTATTTTGAATTATGGGTACATACTAGTTGTGTATGTTTATAGGGCAAATGTGATGTTTTGATACAGGCATACAATATATTAATCAAATTAGGGTAATTGGAGTATCCATTACCTCAAGCATTTATCATTTCTTGAAATGGAACTGAACATTCCAGTTCTACTCTTTTAGCTATTTTAAAGTGTAACATAATTTATTGTTGACTCTAGTAGTGGTGAAGAGCAGATAAAGCGGGGATGGTTAATGAGTGCAAAATACAGTTGGATAGTTAGAACAAAAACATTTGCGAAAAGGTGCAAACATAACAGAGTGATATCTGTGAAAAAGAATGTACCGAGAGGTGAGCTTCAACAACCATCAGTTGAGGGTGAGATCAGTATGTCGGCCTTATGTCACGTGTGGGCAGGATTTCGGTATAGACCAGAACAAGTGTTTTCACTTGAGTGCTGTCAGGCTGCAGGTCTCCCTTTAGTGTTGTACTGCAGTTGATTGAATTTTTTATCTTATAAATACTCTAAGGATCAATTTATGAAAACAAATGAAATCTGTTCTATAATGGTTACACTATCCTCCCTTGTTCAGTGTCTTATAGCAAACAAGTTGATCTGAGCTGATAGTATCGGAAAAGTTATACCCTGGGTTTGTTAGGTGGCTAAAGAAATCTCTTGGGTGACAGACTGTTCAATAGTCAATCAGAAGCTACTCTATTCATGTTAAATTTGTAACTAAACTTTTGCATCTTCATTCATATATTTATTTTTTATAAAAATAGCCACATATCTGATACAAACTTTTATTACATATTGATGATAAACTGCTTTTATTTTTCTAAAAATTAGATTTTTCATATATCTATGGTAGCATCACATTTAATTCCATTTTACAGGCCAATAGGTATTCATAATTTATATAGTTTATAATGGTATAGTTTCAACTTATTAATTTTGAGTCACATCTTAGCCATTTTGTAGATTATCAGACATTATTATTGTCTTTTTAACATTATTTAACCTTAAACTCCATTCATTGAAAATAAAACTGAATTTTCGTCATTATTCTTCACTGAACACTTACCCAAGCTTAGAGTCTCTGAAACACTGGAATGAATTATGAACTGCAGTCTGAAATTCAGGAATAGATTATATTATTTGAGCAAGTTATATGGACATAAGAAATAGAACCATCAAGGATTTTATAAATGTAAGATTTTAGTTACTATATTTAAAGTTAGAAATGACAAAGGAATAATTAATTATGTCAGCATTTTAAGTGTAAGGTTTTCCTTGAGCTTTGTCACTTGTGTTTAAATAAATACATGCTACAAATAAGCTCTTTCTGCAGATGCTTGTAATTAGGGCAATTATAAGTCAAGATCACCTGATAGCAGAGTTCATGTTCGTGTAGGTATTAACACACAGTTCTACCTATATCTCATATTTCAAGTGAACTGTGTGGACATGAGGAAAAATATGGCACAAGGAAAAAGTGAGAATATGCTTGTTTAAAACATCACATTTACGTTGGTGATGAAGAGGGTGGTTGGAAAGTGATGGAAAAGCTTCCCTGCTGGGGAAAGATGGGCATGCGTCACATCAAGCACCTGCAGCTGGAGGGACAAGGCAGGGAAGAGATGAATGTTTGGAAATTCATGGGAGGGCAGCCGCTATCAGCAGATTGTTTAAACTTATTTATTCAGGACTTAGCCTGGTTTTCTTAAAAATTAATAACATTCTCTCTCTAGAGAAAGAACATATATACATACATAGGTATTATATACATGGATGGTGTTTAAATAAACTGTGATTCTATATAGTTAGGGTTTATAAATATTTTTTAAAAATTGTTAGAATATTACCTCATACAGTGTTATAAAATTTATAGTCTGTCATCTTGGTAATTTTTTGAAATTTCTCAACTCTTAAAGTTATCTAGAATTCATCTGTATTTTTAAACTAGTTTACACTTACATTTGTCATTATACAAAAATATCTACAAACTGCTTTGAAATGAATTCCAGTACTCCATTACCTATTTTTAATTAACAGTATATTTAAATGTTTTAAATGCTGTTCTTATTAAGAAAATAACACATTTGTGACATTTGGGGAAAGAGATTTAGTTTCCAGAGAAACTGTTACTTCTTTCTACTGCTTATTTTCTTCTAAAGTGTTTTTCCCCTCTACAAACACAAAAATATATACACATCCCATTTATAGTTTAACATTGATAACACAATGTATATATACTGTCTCATTATTTTTATTTAAAACCATAGCAATAGCATTTCCTTATTACAAATTTTAAGTTATTTTAACTATTTATAATTCCATTTTTATACAAGTTCTCATTTAAACCTTCTACTTTTGTGAATTGAGTTAATTTGTTATTTTTCCAATTGTAATTAATGCTTTGTAGAACTAAATGTATAAAATATAACAATATAAATTTCATTAGTGTAGATTATTAAAAATGTCAAATGTTACAGCACAGCAGGGTTTATGGTTCCATGATTAGAGCATTTTACACAGGTATGTACAATGTTATACTCTTACCAGTTGTGAATGAAATCATACTGAATATTACTAGGAAAAGCTCTGCAAAATTTATATCATTTTTGCATTAATTAGCATTTTTAGAAAGTTTTACATGATATTTTTACATGCTGAGATTTAAAATTACACTATTACTTTCTCATCTAGGCAAATTTTATGAACACTAAGAAGTTCTGGAAGTTAACTAACACAATAGTTACAATACTAGTGCAGCTGTCTGTTTTTATCATACCCTCTACAATATGAGCTGTCTATGATTATCATGTTAAATTTTAAATAAGGGACACTGTATCATGTACTGTACCATATTTATGCTCTTTTGTCTCCTCACTTAAAACATTAAAGATGATTCCTTTAATCTTGGCATTGCATTTCTTCCAGCAGAAACACAACACATAAGCTTATATTTTCTGACCTTTCTGTTTATATTTCCAATAAAATATAAAAGGGAAGTTATATCACTTTAATTTCTTCTATATTTACTTATAAACAACATCAATAAAAATAAACTAGACAAAGATTTAACTTAAAAACTAGAGGGAAGAAATCCAAGAAAATATAACTATGCCATAAAACCTACTATTTTATTGAATATCATCTGTTATCTTTATAAGGGCAAGGGCTCTTTTTGTTTATATCTTACATCACCAATCTCACTGAGGAATTACTCAGAGCAAGTAGTTTTATGGAACCCAATGGAAAAACCTATTAACTGACTATTTATGACTGGCATCCTACACCACACACTCTGTTCAGCTGCAAGCTTGTTTGTTGATCTTATCATCAAGAGAATGTGTGTGATCAACACACAGAACAGTTCTTTTTTGGAATATCTGTAAGCAAACCTTTTGGGTTCTTTAGTCTGATAAAGATAAAAGTAGTATGATGGTTTTTAAAGCAAGATAGATAAAAATTTTGTTGAGGGTGGGAACATTTTTCCAAGTGACAAAAAGTTCTAATAATCCCTCATGTCCTGTGAATAAGGCAGTTTAGAGACACAAGTGATACAATATGTCTTGTGTTGACTTTGCACATGATGTACCTGTAAGAAACACTGAATTCTATTTCAGGGGGATTCGGAGAAGGAAGAGATTATAGACTCTTGTTCCATATTTAAGACAATGGTGACCAGAACAGAAGACCTTCCCTATAAACACAGACCTGTTACCAGAATCTGTGAACTAAATGAGTAGGTGTTAAAGAACAATTATGTGATTGGACAGTTCCATTAATGGCATTAAATCTGTGATTAGGATTGATCAGTAATGCAGTTGCAGCTCTTGGGCATCAACAAATTTTTGCACATATTGAGAATGTTTAAAATCTTTATTCTCATTGCTTAGAAAACTGAAATGTGAAAAAAAAATGCCTTTGCTCCCCATATGTGCCAGTTGAGTAATATTTCATGTTAGATGTCTGATGATGCCAACTAGAATTCATAGTACTAGTACCGTGCTGATTGTGATTAGTTCAGGGATCTGGACTGGATCCTAAACTAGTTGTTCTCTGGCTCTGTTTGCCACCTCATTTAACTTTGCAGAAAGCAAACTAGTAAATATTAGAGTAATTTCTACTACTGTAGTGGAGGAGGGGCTGTTAATATGTTCAATATAACAAATGAAGTGTTTATTAGAAGAAAGTTAGATTTATGTTTCCACTCTGTAATTGTTTGTAAAGTGACATGGGGTATAATGGAAAAAATCATGCAGTTATCACTCACTGCAATACAAGTATCATTCTACACACCCCAAGTGCATTTGAAGAACCTTTTTATGAAAGCAAAACAATGATAATGCTAGCGATCAACACTTACTGAACCCTTAACACTGCACTAAGCACACAAAGTGTATTTTAGCACTTCATCTTCAAACCAAGGGTTTGAAGAAGGTACCAGTATTATTTCCATCTGACACATGAGCAAATGAAAGCTTAGAGAGGTCGCATCACCTGGACAGCACGTCAGGATTTGGATCTAGAGGGTCCAGACCCCACCTCTTAACTGAATACTCATATAGCATATTCTGGTAAGAAACCGTTTCCTAGGAATTATCACTCTTTTTATTAGAGTTCCAGATAAAATACAGGAAATCCAATTTAATTTTTATAAGTTTTATAATTCTTTAGTACTTTGATCTGTGCCTGTATGGTCATGGAAGCTGCTTTTAGACTGTCGTTCTTCCTGGTATGTGGTATGATATGTAGAAGTCCTCACTTAACCCCATTCATGGGATCTTGGAACCTGGGATTGTAAACTAATGGGCAGGGAGCAGGTCCTGGAATAACATCATTTTGTTCACCTTCACTTCATTATAACATGGGTGAGGAAGAAAGATGATTTTGTCTTATGTCATTCCACTTAAAGTCACAGTTTCCAAGCACCTGTCAAGGACATAAAGTGGGGACCTGCTGTCTCCATCCTCAATACATAGTACAGTGAGTTGCAACTAGATGCAACAGCACATAATATACACATGTACAGTTGACCTTGAACAGCATGGTTTGAACTCTGTGAGTCCCCTTATATATGAGAATTATTTTTCAGACACACACATCGAAAATACAGTATTTTGGGGATGCAAAACTTGCAGATATGGAGCGCTGACTTTTCATATGCGTGGGTTCCACATAGTCGCAGGAGTTCAGTTTGCGTGCATTTTGGTGTAGGGGGGGTCCTGGAAGCAATCCCCCGCGCACACTCAGGACTGGCTGTATATGTTGTGGAACTCTCTCTTGAGAACAGCACTGCCAATGCTGAGAAATCACATGTAAGGTGACAGCCAGAAGATTCCTTAATAATAAGGGGGCAGCATCCATTTTTGTGCTTTTATAACAATATCACTTATGAGTTTCAGCTGAGGTACTGTTAGTCTCCTGTCTTCCTTCAAAATTTGAAAAAATAAACTTACTTAAATTTTCTTGTACTAGAGCTTGGTTCTTTGATATTTGTCTACTTCCCATAAAATCTAAACAACTGAGGGGTGGAAAGGGCATCTTTTCCATTTCTGCAGGAATATCACAAATAAGGCATTCTCTATCCTTTACCCATTAAGACATTGATGACATTTATTTTTATCAAGGAGAAAAAACTTCCGAGAAGCTCAAATCCCTCTTATCACTGTTTGTGTAACTTAAATATATCCATGTCTCAGTCATTTGTGTACATTTTGCTTTTATAACCAGAGTGGTCTGATGTCTTTGCTCTGAGAAACTGTGTAGGGATATCTTCATGGTTGACTCATCTCTCTTCCCTGGACACAAACATTCCTGGTGCTTGGTAAATACTCAATCTTTTAAAAACTGATTGAAAAAATGAATAATACATTACTATCTTGCCACTGAACTTTGTCAGTGCTGTTAGCATCTCTCAGAAATTAGATTTGATTTTTTATAATTTTGATTAATACGTGAGCTGTACATAGTTACAGCATGACATAGAGAAAGTCTATCTGCTTTTGGTGTTTAAACAGTTTTGTTTTTCTTGTTTACAAATGCTATAGAAACTAAGTCATCTTAAAATATTGTTTTTATTTCTGAATCCTTAAGTATATTAATAATATGCAACAGTGAGATATTAACATGTATGTGTAGTGATCTATATCTTAAGATTGAGGTCATTTGCCATTTCTTTTCTCTTTTATTAAAGGTCTGCAAAAGAGCTAATTCTCAGGCATGTGAAGTTTTTTGCCTTTTTTTTCTTTTCAAATGTTATTGTAACGGTAATATTTTATTGCTGATACTCATTTGGGCTCTCCTGATTTGGATTCAGCTTTTATCTATACAAATGTTATTGAATTACAGTGAATTTTTCTCCAGTCAACTATAAATGTCTTCTGCAACATTTCAAACAGTTCATCACGAAAAACTAAGGGGTTTTAAAGCTTTTTCTTTCTTTCTTTCTTTCTTTCTTTCTTTTTTTTTTTTTGACATTTTCCAAGCTTCGCTAGCATTTGTCACTAATGAACTATCGTACAGTCCTCTGGAAGTCGCTGCTGAAGAGTCCTGTTAGAGCCCCTGCAGCGTGATGGTCCTCTAAGCACGCTGGGCCCTGAGGTCTTGTATGTGGCAGCGCAAAAAACAGTATTTGCAAGTCACACAACTGCAGCCTTTCTTTCCAAGCGGAGGACATATGTGAGGCAAACGATGCCCACAGCAGCAGTAACTCGGCGCCGGCTCCAGGCAGAAGGATGAAATAATAAAAGGAGCTGCTTTGCTCCAGCATTCTCGACCTTCCGCGCTGGCTCCTCTCCCAGGGCCCTTCCTTTCTCTTCTCCAGGTCCCTTCTCCCCAGGCCCTGCTCTCACAGAGTTTAAAATTCCATCTCAGTAAAGAGTGAGTGGCTGATGACAGTTTAGCGTGCTCTTCCTCTCTCTAGGGGAGTCTCGGTTTTCACAGCGATCCCTACCTTGAGCTGTTTGCTGAAGAAACGAGGCCCTGAGAGTGGGATTTCAGGCATCAGTGCCCAAGTGGGGAAGGCGCGTGGCAGCAGCAGGGAACTTTCTAGGTGGAGCGAAGTCGCAACCACCTGGCGGGTCCCGTGCCAACGAGGAGTGACGCTGTCCTCAAACACAATTTTTCTAATTTCAAATTATGAATAAAAATGAGGATCAGATGCTTTTAATATAATAGCCCAGCGAAATTGGCAGATGCACCATCTTCAGTGGAGGAGCAGGTTTCATGCTGTCAGAGTGAAAATAAGGTTGAACAGGAAGTAGGATTTTAAAATGTGCAGTCATCAAAGATAATGAGATTCAAGCTGCACTAGTCACAGCTGGATATCAGGAGAGAGAAGAGTCGGAGGAGCCTGGAGAGACGCCACACGCGGAGGGAAGAAAGCTCTGGGAGGAAGCTTCCTTGGAAATGCCTCACCAGCACCACGGTGGTCTATAAAAAAGAGAGAGATGGTTTCTGGAAGCAGAAAAGCCAAAGTGCGAATGGCCAAAAGAAATAGTGGGTGGAGGGGAAGAGTCGCAGGCTATGAGCAGAAACCAAATCTGAACTTGCGGTTTGGTGGTAAAACTTAGCTCACTATAAAGAATAGAAAAATAGCAACTTTACAGAATAAAATAAAAATGATCAATAGTCATAAGAGACACAGGAAAGAAATGCACGGTGTGGCTGCAATGCAGCAAACACGTCCACGCCTCTCTACCCGTCACCGTCTTCGCGGTCTCTCTCCATACTCTGTCCTCCCTGCAGCAGCCCCAGTCTCAGAGGTTTCTGCAATACTGACCTGATTGTGTTTCTCTCCTCACAAATTTTCAATAGTTCCTTATTAACCATGAACTAATATTCAAATACTTTGTAGAATTCAAGGTCATCCAATACCTGGCCCCAGGTTCTGGTCAACTTTCCCCCGTAGCCTGCCTTCTTCCTTCTAAACTATCTGCTGCTCCTGCAAGAGCTCATAGCGTTTCCGTTTCTTGGATTGACTTTACTCCATCGGTGTTAGAATTCTGTAACATCACCTCCAGCAACGACGCAATCATACCTTTGAGGAATTACTTAGGGGAAGGATGGATTGGCACTGCCTGCAATTCTAGAGAATTGATTGGACATTGCCTGCCTCTAACCTGAACACTCTTAATTTTTATGAAGATGAACTCTGCACAGTTTTAATTAGAAAGCAAATATTAGGGTTTCAAAAGATCATGGTTAATTGCTAAACTCAACTTGAAAACATCAAAAACACTTTTAAAAAACAGCATTTGATTTTGGAATAGGCAGTTTGTACTGACAAGCAAGGAGTATGTGATACAGCCATGTGCATTATTTATAATACGCTTATAAAAATATGAAGTAAACTGCTATATGTGAAGGATACTTTAAGAGATCAAAGAAACAAAACTGTCAAATGAATGAGATATACTGAGGGTTTTTTCCCCAGAGATATTTAAAAACATACATCCGATATTAAAAAAAAAAAAAAAAAAACAGGCCGGCACAATGGCTCACACCTGTAATCTCAGCATTCTGGGAGGCCAAGGCAGGAGGATTGCTTGGGGTCAGGAGTTCAAGACCAGCCTGAGCAACTGAGCAAGAGCAAGATCCCATCTCTACCAAAATTAGAAAAAAAAATTAGCCGGGCATGATGGTGCGCACCTGTAGTCCCGGCTACTTGGAAGGCTGAGGCAAGAGGATCACTTGAGCCCAGGAGTTTGAGGTTGCAGTAAGTTACAATGACGCCACTGTACTCTACCCAGGGTGACAGAGCAAGACTCTGCCTCAAAAAAAAAAAAGAAAAAAAGAAAGACAAAAATACATAGATTGTGTGAACTCTGATAAAAATACATTATTAAACTTGAGAGCACAAACTCTCAATTTCAAAAGCAATACAACCTAAGGAGTGTGGTTCAAAGCATAGTCAATACGAAGATGATACTTGGAGTAGATGTACTGAATCATTTATTTTACTTAGCAATCAGAAAATATATTAATGTTTCTTTCATATATTGAATAAGTTGATAAAATGAAACAACAGAATGAGAAACTGATTCTAATACTCCAAGCAGCAAGTATCATGCTGAATATATGATGCCTCATGAGTCAACATTGAGTGTGAAAAGAGATTGGTTTTATGAAAGTTTCTGCTATATTAGAATTACCATCAGGCTATCATCAAATATTTATAGTGTCCTTTCCTATGTAAATATTATATAATCCACAGCCATTTGTTTTTTGGATATTCAATTGAATTATGTGGACATTTGATTATGTTACTTTAAAAAATTGAGCTTCACATGCCCATCTGACTTTTTTGTTAGGTATTTGGAGGTTATAAATTTTTTAGGTTTTCTGTGAACTTGTCATGTGCTCCCATAGCTACTCTTCTAAAAATTAGTCTTTTGTGTTTTTTTTTTTTCAGCATATTATGGGGGTACAAATATTTAGGTTACATCTATTACTTTTGCCCCATCCAAGTCAGAGCTATGAGGAGAACTTTCTTCAGTCTTTCAAGTAAATGAAATGTTAAATACAATTTTAAAAAATCATTTTGACTACATGCTTCTCTACATATTATAAAATATTTATAAATATAAGCAGGATCAACATCTTTCAGTGCTTCAGACCCACTGTGTGCTGTAAGCAGTCATTGGTTACCGCTACAATAATTACTTTCTCTGAAAAGAATTAACAAAGTGTATTGACCCAGGAGGAAAACATTAGCCAAGGAGAATCTAATTAGTATTTACTTCAGGACGTAACTGTTTTATATGTGGCTGTAGTCATCAATTTGCTCAAATATAGAAACTCAATTAGGATTTGAATGGCATGTTATATCGTGGATGTGAATATATCTTTGACAGTGTCTATCTGTCAAAGTTAGATACCAGTTGTCATTTGCTATTAAAGGGCTTTAAATACCATGATTCTGTATAAGAAGCAACCTTTGATTCCAGGCAAGTCTGACCTCACCAACATCAGCTTCACAATTTATCCATAGTATATTCTCTTCACATATTGATACACATTCAATAAGATTAGCTATTGTTTTTATGCGTTGTAAATTACAGTTTTGATTTGTTGCTAATTCGGCTGCATATTTTACCTTGTCCTGAATTTTTGATTGAACTAGAAGTTTGGAAACAGGACTCAAACCCAACTATCGTACATGTTCTGTATTTATCATGCTACATAGGGCACTTCATTTATTCTTATGTGATTGAAATTGTTGAATTGATGAGGTTCAGAAAGAATAATTCATTTTTCCAAGTTCATGGAGCAAATGTGGCCAAAAGAAGTTCTAGATGTTACTAAGAATGGCTCCTGTTCCTGGGCAATTAATTGGTGTCGATTTTAAGGCCCCAGCCACCTTGGTGAAATACAGTGTGTCAAGGAGGAAAAACAGGGATATGAAACCTTCACTGCTATCCACCCAGTTTTCCAGGGAAAAGTCATTGCTAATCCTTAAAAACACAGCTTTAGCAAATAGAACTGCTTAGCTTCAGGGGACTAATTATATTACTTTATGAACTAGATCTATGAGAGGGAGCTATCATCTGCAAGTTCTTGGAACAATAATTTCTTTATTAAACTGGATCCTTAGAGACACGTGTAACCTTCAGATGTTTCTTGTGCCAGCTTCTGCAAAGTGGAAAGGCACGAATACCTCAACACAAAAGAGTATTGCTCGTGGAAAACTGAATATCAATCATGTCTGTCGAGCATACTACAATAATGCATTACCATAGCAGTGTGTGAGACTATTCTGATGATTTTTAGGATAAGAGGAAATTCTAATAGTCACCGTCATCATCAGCATCATCTTGTAACAGCTTCATATTGTTGCAGAAGAGCTTAGTATCAGGTGTGGGGTTCTTTGTATACAAATGGCACTCATTTATTTTTCATTTTGTAGATGAGGCTCAGAAAGAATAACTTGTCAAGTTCGTGCAGCCGGTCAGTGGTGACAATCAGGATTCAATTCCAAGACGTTTGAGACTATGTTCTGAGACTATGATTTTTCTGCTACACCAAATTACATGAAATTCTTAGACAAATGCTGTATTTAGGAAACTACAGAATTCTTGTATCTGTACTTGTTCTGACTATTCCAGTCAAAATACTAATAATGTTTTTGAGTGCTGCAAAGACTTAGAAGACACATATGATTTAGGTGAGCCAGCAGCAACTGGAGTAGACTTAGTATTTTCTTTTTTTTTTTTTTTGAGACAGAGTCTCACTTTGTTGCCCGGGCTAGAGTGAGTGCCGTGGCATCAGCCTAGCTCACAGCAACCTCAGACTCCTGGGCTTAAGCGATCCTCCTGCCTCAGCCTCCCGAGTAGCTGGGACTACAGGCATGAGCCACCATGCCCGGCTAATTTTTTTGTTTTTATATATTTTTAGTTGGCCAGATAATTTCTTTCTATTTTTTTAGTAGAGACGGGGTCTCACTCTTGCTCAGGCTGGTCTCGAACTCCTGACCTCGAGCGATCCACCCGCCTCGGCCTCCCAGAGCTAGGATTACAGGCGTGAGCCACCGCGCCCGGCCTGTATTTTCATTTTCATTATTCCAGATAGGAAAAAAAAAATCCAGCATAGTCTTATTTTTCGAGTGAGATACGTTCTTACACTGAGGTGATCCAAGTCAAAATGATGTGGGTCAGACACTTAACGAGTTATTGCTAAGAGGATGTGGTTCTGTAACTGGGAATTTGCCAGATTGTTGAAAGTCAGTGAAAACTGACTCGTGATCATTGATGACTCATTCTCAATAAAGACATCAGAGTTGCCAATATCAAGTGTCAGAGAAGTACATTAACTATCGCAGCCAGAACATCAGGATTTGGATGAATTTGGAAGGAACAACTGTATCACACATCTAAAAATGGCCCCATCCTATGTTTCTGTTTGCCTTCATTTGACACAAATGCGGTCCAAGCCACTTTTCTATTTTCTGCTCCTGTTTGTTCGCCATAGCTGTGGGGGGAAGAAGTCACAGTGGCACATTTTGGTGGGAGAAGTCTGTACTGTACATGCTTGATTAAGAAATCTAACCTTTCTATTTAGGTCATTACTTAACAGTGTAGCTTTTGACAGTCAACAGAAAATACACACAGAAAATTTGCTTCAAACTATGCTTCCGAAATGGGTTCAGATTCTCCAGAAATTCTACCAGAATGTAATGACTACTTGTACCAGGGTTGCTTGTTCTTGACAATGTATTTCACATTAGAGAGAAATTTAAATTTTTTTTTTGTAAACCAGGTCATTACATTGGATTATATTTGCTAATTTCCCATGTTTTGCCATTGAAGTATAAGTGTTTGAGAGCAAAGGCCAGGTTTTGTCATCTTCGGGACTTCAGTTGTAATGATATTTAGTACAATGCTCAGAACGCAGGTGTTCAGTAAATTGCTTTTAAATAATAAATTTTGGAAAAAATAAGAATAAGTGAAACTCACAAGAAAGAATATTTCCCTTTAATGAAAATTCATCTCTCATTGAAATTGTTCTCATATGGAGTAAAATTCTTTTTTTTTTTTTTTTTTTTTGAGACAGAGTCTCACTCTGTTGCCTGGGCTAGAGTGCCATGGTGTCAGCCTAGCTCACAGCGATGGAGTAAAATTCTGCTCTAACATTTTCTTATGCTATTTGGCCAAGACAGAATTAGTTACTGATCTGAAAATAAATAAAATGGGATCTTACTTGGGGACCCAGTTTCCTTGGCTTAACAGTTCTTGAGGTCCATTATTTATTTAAATGACTACTTCTGTGATTGCTGTTTTGAGTTGCAAATGCTGTTTTTATTGGTTAAAAGAGAGTCTTGATTAAAGCTAAGACTTAGGAAATTCTCACTGACTTTGATCTTTGGAAATCTGTAGAACAAATTTCCACTCCATAGTTGAGTTTTCAAGAAAGTAAAGAAAAACTTCCGGGCCAAAAGAAAAGCAGATGATGGAACCTGCATGTTCAGCTGATGCTAGAGCTGGCTGTCCTGGGCAGAGATGTTTCACTGTTTTTGTGCCAAGCAGAGGAACTGGGTTGTAATTGTTTGGCTTTTAGGGCTCCAGGCTCCTGAGGATGGTGAGTTGGATCTGAGTTCCCTCCCTGTGACCTCAGAACATTGTAAATGCAGAGATCCAGTCAAAGGTTAAATTCAATCTTAAAAAATCAACCTGCTAGTAAAAGGAAATAATAAGGAAAGCATATTGTCTTGCTTGTTCTGAGTGGAAAATGTGAAAGCACGCCTCCCCTAAATTTGTAAGCACAAATCTGCCTTGTTCTGGTTTGGGATTGCTATGTATTCTAGAAATCCCAAATTGGAGAAATGCAAAGAAAGAGGCCACGGCTAGTGCCTGGGGACCCCAGCAGCAATAAATAGTCTGAGGGAAAAGCTCTCCAGAGTGAAGTGAATCTCCACCAATGCCTGGAAATTTTATTCTCCGATCTCAACCAAGTGAAACAGGTTGAAATTCACCCAAGACATTAATAAAGCAACTGACCCTGAATGAGAATCTGTGCAAACAGCAAAATTAGGACTCCAAGAATTCTCTCTATGAGCAAGAACAAACACTAACAATGACTAACTTTAAGTTTAAAAAAAAAATCATGGTAAATCCAAAAGGAGATAATAATATATAGTAAGAAACAGGTACTAAGTATTAAGTAGTCTCAGAGCTTTACATATTTGGGAGAAAAGATAGACTTTAAACTTTTACTGTTTATTTCCCTTTTTATTATGTTGCCACATCATTCATTCATTCATTCATTCATTCATTTTTGCTTTATAAATTTCACATCTGCTTTTTAATATTTCTCTTCTCCCCAGCTTTATTTAGGTATAATTGACAAAAATTATATGTATGTAAGGTGTATAATGTGATGTTTTGCTATACATATACATTGTGTAATTATTACTGCAATCAACCAAATTAACATTTCCATTGCCTCACATAGTTACCGTTTTTCTGTGTGTGGTGAGAACACTTAGGATCTGCTCACTTAGGGAATTGCAGGTACAGGATGCAGCATCACCAACTGTCGTCCTCATGCCGTACAGAACGGTAGATCCCCACAACTCTTTCATCTTAGACTGAAATTTAGGTCGAATTCATCTCTGACCACCATTCCCCCACTTTCCCTTCCCCCAGCTCTGGCAACCAGCACTCTAATTCCACTCTCTGCTTCTGTGAGGTTGGCTGGTTTAGATTCCATATATAAGTGACATCATACGGTATTTTTCTTTCTGCACCTGGCTCATTTCACTTAGCACAAAAGAAAGGTATCCTCTTTGTAGGACCTACTTGAGATGCAGAAGTGTCTGGACTTCCTTTCTTCTCTAGACTTTAACTTAATTATGCTTATTAAATTGTGGCGAAAATAGAATATGCAACTTCTAAGCCAGTGCAGGGGGGGGAGGGGGGGGAAGAAACCTAAAAAAGAAATTCTAATAAAAACAGGAAGACATATACAAAAGGCATATAGAAAAAATGATAATATATAGCATAAAGCAAGGGGTCAGAAATCCTAAATTCACTGTGAAAACACAGTGTTATATTGGACTTGTTTTTTTTTTAATTTAATGATATATCATTTACAGAAGGGACAAGACCCTGAGAAATTTAAAGTCAATGAATGGAAAAAATATGCCAGGTAAATACTAACTAGAATAAACATGGTGTTCCTATATTAATACCAAACAAAACAGAGTTTAAGATATGTCTTTCTAAGGGAAAACAATTATTTGAGACAAAGACAGTCATTATATAAATTTATAAGACCTAGTTCTCCAGGAAAGATAACACTTCTCAACTTTTGTGTACCTTATAATTTAGCCTGAATTATTTAAATCAATTATTGATAAAATTATAAGAAGATACTGATAAACCAACAATTAATGTAGGAAATTTTAATGCACCTCTTGCAAAAACTGAAATATGAATATTATGGAAATCAATTCCAAGGGCATATCAATAATACTAAAATTCTAAAAGTAAGAAAATTTTTGAAAATCAAATGTGTTGTTCATAAATAATATTATAACACTTTCTCTTTTTCTAAATAAAATTTAATCTGGCTACGGTGTTTACCATTTGGCTAGCAAGATTTAACATCATACTTGCCTGGTATCTACTTTAGTAGTGAACATCCCCACCCCACACTCAGTAATGTACGTACTACCATCTTAGTGTTAGTATAATTTTCCTTGTTAACAAAACCCCAAAATATGCAAATATTACCTACAAATCAGTAATGACTCTGGAAAATCAGGCAAAGAAACATAAACAGACAAATCATAGATGAGAAAATTGATATAAAATTACCAGATGAAAAGATTTTATTTCACTAGCCATAAGCAGAATGCAAGTTAAGGTAACAAATGCTGTTCAACCCCAATTAGATAGGCAAAGCCCGATAATAGTAAACATTGGCAAGGATTTGGCCTGATGGGACTCTTATCCACTGTTGATCCGATACATTGATACAGCAAATTTGTTGACAAATCTACCAGTATCTACTAAAATGGATAATGTGAATGCTCTACAACTCAGCACTTCCATTTCAAATATATATGCTAAAAAAACTTCTTTGAAGTGTTCACAAGAAGGTCCGCTTAGTGATATACATTGTAGCTGTCTTTATAATACTGAAAAATAGAAACAATCACATTTGATAGAATGGATAACAATTTGTGATGTTATACAATAGAATACTGAGGTGGCAAAAATAGGAATGGACTTGAGCTGTATGTCTTAATGCAGATAAATTCAAAACATAACATTACTGGTAACATGCAAAATAGTAGATGCATGTCATATTTATATTTATATGATTTTTAAAAAATTGAATAATATTATGGTTTATGATAATATATGTATATGCATGTGTATATAAGTAAAATATATATTAATTATGAATAGAAATTTCAGGAGCAGGGTGTTTTGTGTTGTGGAGGAATAGCATTATGTTAAGTGAGGACTGAACTATATTTGTAATATTTTGAGCTTATTTTTAAAACAATCCTAGATTAGTACTCAGGTATTATTTTGCAAATTAAAAAAAAATCAATGAATTTTTTTTTTAACTTTACTGAAGAAAGGATACATGGGACATAAACTTTTTATATGAAAACTTAACGTGCATTCTGATAGCATCAGGATGGCTCTTGGTATAATTGTCAAATAGGTAAAGCTTATTGGGGCTTTACCCCTCCTTTCTTTGAGATCCACTTTCTTAACCATCCTGAGGTTTCCACAGGAGGAAGGAAAACAATCTAAAGAAACAGTTCATTCAAAATGCCACCCAGGGACCAGGGTCACACATTTAGGTCAAAGTAGGATGTGTCCCATGTTCTCTCTATACTTTGAACTCCCCCGTGGCCTGGCATGGCTTGCAGAGTGGATGGCCCCAGGCTCACGGTGGGTGTGTGGGATCCCTGCCTGGCGAGCTCTGACGTTGTCAGCAGGACCTTCCTGGGGTAAATGCTACGTCAGCGTCACCAATGCTGAAGCTCAAAACAGGTCTTTGCACAAATTCTCCTTTCAAGTTCAATCCTTCTAAAAAAAAGCCTACGTTCCCCAGGGAATCTTTTAAATCTTATGTTACAGCTTTATATACCATAGCATATTAAGTATGTAAAACAAGGTTTGTCTTAGTCCCAGAGCAAAGCAAAATACAAAACACATGCCATGGCCAGATGGAAATGAGAGTGTCCCAGTCCCTTTCTATGAGGAACGGTGCATTGCATCTTTCTGCTTACTGTCCTGGCAGAGTTGCCTTTGGATTTTCGGTTGGGTAACATTCTAAATGTTATGAACTGAATGTCTGCGTCCCCCCTAAATTTGTATGTTGAAACCCCGATCCCCCGTTTTGGTGGCATTTGGAAATGAGACCTTTCGGGTGGTGATGAGGTCTAGATGAAGCTATGAGGGCAGGACCCCAGGAGGGGTTCCTGCTGTGAGGACAGACCCAGAAAGCCCCCGCTCTTTCACTGCCTGTGAGCTCCAGGGAGAAGCACAAGCCTGTGAGACAGGAAGGGCGGCCTCCCAGGCCTAAGCACCCTGGCCAGATTCTGAGCCTCCAGCTTCCACAGCTGTGAGAGATAAATTTCTGTTGTTGAATTCCTCCAGTCTGTGGTATTTTGTTGTGGCAGCCTCAGCACACTAAAATGCTAATGATTCCATAAAATGCGTGGTCTTCAAAGTGATTGTGGTGGTTGTTAACCTCGGCTTAATAAAGGCAACCGAATTGTTAGTATACCATAGCTGGATAATAGTATTTATTTCATATTTGCTATGTGCCATGCCATCTCATGTATATTTAATACGAATGACAATCCTATGAGGTAGATACTATTATCATTCTTCAGTTTAATTAGGAAAAGGAAATCATGAGGTATATACAGTACCTAGCAATAATAAAATTGGGATTCATACCTAATACTGCTTTTCCCCTGGCACCATGCTTTAACCAAAATTCTGTATTTCCTTAAACAATGGGACAAACTTTTCACTTAGTTTTCTTATCCCACAGGAACAGAATTGTATAAGTCTCTATTTCCTAATTTAAAAAATATAATGGAAAGCACTTCATGTATAACTGCATTCAAAAATGGCTAAGAAATATTAAAATCACCAGAAATATATGCATTCTTAAAATTATTAAGGAAGGAATTCTTAATGAATTTAAACAGAGAAAAGTACAAATCCATGATTATACATAAGATGAAGAAAAATGGTAATATTTAATTTTCTAAAGGAGAAAATTATTCAACCCTTGAAAGGATGGTTAAAAGTAGTTATCATTTAAAAGTGTACTGTAAAATAATAAGCCATAACAGAAAGGGTACAGTAAGACTAGTATAATAAAATTAAAATACATGGCAGAATGATATTAGTCTCTTTCAATAAAACTTCTCATGCTTAAAAATGTAGTACCATAATATACAACTCAAGGTCAAACTTTTAGCAATTTGCCCTAGGTTACAAATGCGATGGGGGTGACTCACATACAGTATGAAGAGCACGGTATTGAAAAGTTCTAAGAAGAGACGATCAATTTTAAAATGATGACACAGGCAAATTTCCTAGATGGCTGGGTACCAATAGCTTGCATCATTTAGAAATTACATACCTCTTCCAGATTGAATACCTACAGCCTGTGATTAGAGGTCAGCAGACCACGGAGGGTGAATGGAAGGAAAATAAATTCTGCTAACTCTTTCTGAGCCACTTCACCCAGCACGGTGACCGCCCCCTCTTTACAGGATTGTGGTTGTTACAGTTAGAGCTATTCTCTCCTCACGAGTCGACTTGATGTCAGGTCCTGACCCTCAGCCCCGTAGCAGGTGCCTCGAGAGCCGGGTTCTGCGCTGTCCCTCACTGCACCTGGGCCTGGCCCCTCCCAGACACGATGCCCCGCTCGTCTGCTGGGGTTTTCCTCGCAGCCACACCACCCGTCTGTCCACGGGTCTCACTGATCCCCTCGAGTGTGGTTTCCTCTAATGTGTGGGTAACCCTCGTCCCACAGAGTTTTTTAGTCGAAAGGAAATGGTGTTATTATGTGCAATTGCCAGTTTACTCCTAATATTTCCTTTTATGCTAACTGAGCACCTACCATTTGCCAGTTCTGAGTTAAGCTGGGTCTGTAAACCGTCTCTTTTAATCCTCACCACTCTATGCTATTTTCAGAGGGGGAAATAGAGAGTTCGAGGGGTCAAGCAAGTTGAGCAAAACCATTCAGTTAAGGCCAAAAGTCGGAGCCAGAAATTCAGAGCCAGTCTGTCTGCAAAACAGTGTGCATTTCACTCCACAGTGTTAGTGTTAGGTAAACACAGATCGTGAGGCTCGGAGCAGAGAGCGAAAGTTGGTTTGCACAGTCGTGTGCTTACGGGAAGTAGACACAGATCAGAACCCAGTCAGGTGGAAATTGGCATAAGAAGCTCCAGTGGCCTTCATGGTAATTATCGTTGCTCAGAGAGCATTTTGTAGAGCAATAAGGTAACCCAGATTCTTCCCAAGTTTGCCAAAAATTCATGGAAAATATACAATATTTGGATCTAAAAAGTAGCATTCTTTCCAAGCTGCATTTACAAGGTGACCCTTCCCGCCTTGTGAGTATTTATATTTTTAACAGAGCTTTATTGGACACCATGCTTGGCTGAGGGGAGAAAGTGATGAACAAAACATTCTGTCCCTGCCTTCATGAGCTTCTAATCAGTGGGCAGGTTAGAAAGGGGGGTCTATAAAATGACCTTGAGAGAGAGGCAAGGACGAGACCAGTCAGTGTCTCTGAGGAGATAGAGTTTGATTTAAATATATGTTGATTTTAAAACTTATGTTTAAGGCTGCGCTCAAAATTTATACAAATAACTTACAGTGTCTAAGATAATTCATCTATGTTACCCTTAATGTCATTCATAATATTTGCAAAGTCCGAAACAAATGCTGCAATGTGACTTCACTATTGATAAAATCAAACATCACCAGCTTTACATGATGTTTTCTAAGTGACTTACAAAGAAAGACCCCTATCTTTTAGATAAAAACAATAATGATTGCTATTTTAACCAGTGAATCCACTGTTAATAAGTTTAAAATGAAATCTATAATGATAAAAATCTTTATAAAATAATTTTTTATTTCTATTTTAAATTAAGTGAAAAAAAAATCCCTTTTTGCTGTTGGCCTGAATGCCCCGTTTCATACCCCGAGCTCGAGGTTTGAGGACAGTGACTGCAGATGTCAACAGCTCCCCTTCCTCGACTTTCCAAAATGAGAGACCTGTGATAATTGAAGAGTCTGATAAAGAACATACTCACTGTCAGAAAAACTAAAACTGTATCAGTGGGGAATAAATACGCTGCCTATGACTGTTCATAGGTACCCACCATGTTTCTTCCAGCATTGCCCCAAATTGCCTCATCACCTCCTCTGTGACATGAGGGGATTAGATTAAAATTACCAAAGTCACCTTCCAGACTGAAGGTGTTGAAGTCATTGATCATGGTGTCCAGAACAGTCACGCCTCGCTCAAGGACAGGGATGCTGTCTAGCTGCTGTCGTCACTGGGAGAACGTCATGGAGTGTACCTGCACAAATCCAGGGGGTGTAGCTGCCACTCACCTAGGCTGCGTGGTACGGCCTGTTGCTTCTAGGCTAAAAGCCTGTACAGCGTGTTCCTGCACTTAACACGGCAGGGAATTGTGACATGAGAATAACATATCTAAACATAGAAAAGTAACAGTAAAAATGCAACATAAAAGATGAATAGTGGTACATCTGTGCAGGGCACTCGGCATGAACGGAGCTTGCGGGACTGGAAGTTGCTCCGGGTGAGTCAGTGAGTGGCGAGTGAACGTGAAGGTCTCGGACGTCTCTGTGCGCTGCTGTGCACTTTGTGAACACTGGACACTTAGGCCACAGTCAATTTATAGTTCATTGACTGAAATGTCCTCACGCAGGGCATGATTATACTTTATTATCCGAGTGTACACTCCAGTTGAATGAATGTTACGAAGATACAATTCCTGTTTTTGTATTCTTAGGGAAGTAACTGGAACAGGTATTTGGTGACATTATCTGGCAAGGAGAGAGAAAGCTGAAGATGTCACAGCATGAAATAACATTGCTGCTGGCATTCCAAAGTTTAGTCTCTTCGTAGATAAAACCAGCAGGAAACTCATTCTTACCCATTAACGTAGGGATGATGATAATGATGATGGTGATGGAGGTAGTGATGATAATTTGTCTGGTACATAAATAGATGAAAAATTTCCATATGCTTTTTATTTTGGGGCTCTCAAGTAAATAATAACCAGAAAATTGATATGTATAGTTAAATATCACTTAGGTGGCAAATGTTACATAATAGAACCAGAGAATATTTCCAGTAATTGTTCGCCTGTCTAGGGGACCTGGCCCCCTTGCTCTAGCCATCTACTTCCCTGCAGATATTCCTCATCATCTCATTCTACTGATTTGAAGTATCCCAAAGCAAATGTTCTGAGATTAAATAACACCATCCTTTCCCTCCTCCCTCTATATCCCAGAGCGTAGCCTAGTGTTCAGTATATAACAAGAATCTATATTCATTTAACAAACATTTGTTAGGTGCTAATATGTTGCTCAGCTATCTATACTCCGGGAATAAAAAGAAATATAAATTCTAGACTATGGGCTCCAAGAACTAATGAAGAAGACACACATAAATACATAATTACAACGTGGAGTTATAAATTCCGTGGAAGGCAAAATATGAGACACAATGTGAATATTGAAGAGAATGCCTAACTTTGCCTCAGAATGTGAGGGACATAAAGCTTTGCAGAGATGTCATCTATTCTGAAAGAATAAGTGGGGGTGTGCTAGATTCAGAGAAGGGGAGGACATGCTCGGTCCTAGTAGGCTTTTCCTGTACAATGCTACATTTTAAGAGTCTTTTTCTCTAAGTGCTTGGGCAGTCTCATCCTAAACCTGTGTGACTGGAGGAGGAAAAAATATCTCTTCTTTGCTGTTACATGTTTCATTTATTGTAAATTCACTTTTTTCCCTATTATATTCCCTTCTCTTTCGAGCTTTTATTCCATTGTGTTTTTTTTTTTTTCCTTTAAACATTGATTTATAGGTAGCCTTCAGAAAATTGGCAGGGAAATTTTCAGTGCAACATCTCCCAAGCACCTTCATATTACCGACGTGAATTTGTGTCCAATAGCTAAAAATATGCTTGTCATTAGCTGTGATTTAGGAACTATCAGGTGTAATCAATTCAGCCACTAGCATTCAGCGAAAGATGTCATCCAAAGCAAAAAAGCTCAGCTGTGATTAGGACCTCATTGTTGGAGAGGTGCTCTTTCCACCAGGGTAGTGAGCACATGCTGTAAATAGTGACACAATGTTGCCATACTCTAGTTTCTTTAACCTGGTACAATTAAGCCCTTTAGCAGAGAACAAAAGAATTTTTTAGTTACTAGTGTGTTTATATGTATTTACGGTTTTATCTTTCCAAACTTTGTTTAGATTTGCTCAAGGAAAGGACTTGTGTTGAAAAGGAAATATTTTCTGGGAACTAAAATTAGAAATAATAATTAGAATAGCATCTAACATGGTGTGGAAGCAACTGTTTTACTATTTCAGTCGATTTATAAATTATAAGCCCACATGAATTCATTAAAAGAAGAAAAAATAGTTCTCCAGTATAAACTTGAGGGTTGACCTCATGTGGGATATATAATTCTACCAAATAGTCATTTTAAACCACTCAGAACACTGGGCCATATGGGGCCAAATATGACCCATATATCAGGCATGTTCCCTAGGAAGAGGTGGCTACAATTTAAATTGTCAATCGGCTTCCTACCACGGGGACTGTATGTACCAGGTCATGTTTTTTAGGAACATACCTTCTTTCTTAATAGCTTGCACAACCATCACACATTCCAGCTGGACTCCTGACCTGGACTGGGCCGTTTATATCACTGGAGGGGCTTCCTGTTCTTATCGCCTGCCTCAGTCTGTTTGTGTTGGTATAGCGGAACACCACAGCCTGGCTAATTTATAAAGAGCAGAAATTTATTGGATCACAGTTCTGGAGACTGACACATCCAAGATTAAGACAGTGGCGTCAGTTGAGGGTGTTCTTGCTGTGTCATCACATGGCAGAAGGGCAGAGAGAGAGCCCACTCCTGAAATCCCTTGCTGTGTCCCCAGGAATCCATCATCAGGGAAGAGCCCTCGGGACCCAAATACCTTCCAATAGGCCCCGTCTCCAAACACTGTCTCATGGGGGATTAAGTTTCCAACATAGAAATCTGGGGGAGGGGGACACATTCAAACTATAGCATTGCCTAAAATCTAAACTGAAGGAGGCCTACTCTGACACTACATTCTTTATCCCCCTGAGTGTCACCATTGATAAACTTTTTCTCAGTCTTGAGCATCTTCTGCTCAGGCTTCCTCTGGCTGCATCCCACCACAGCAGTAGCCAGAGAGGAGAGCTGGGATCCCTCAGGCCTGGAGCTACACGCCACAGATTATGTTCAGCAGAACAAGGTGTGTCCACATTGTTCCCTCAAAATAAAGTTTCATGGTCAAATGGTTAGATCAGCTCTCCAAGTTCTCCCTCCTAGAGCATCACCGTGCACAGTAATGTAGGAGCTCCTCTGTGTTGTCCTGTATTGAATAAAATGTTTAGCTCTGTGTAACTCAAGCATTTCCAAGATGAGTTTGATTATGGAGCCCTTTCTCACTAACACTTATCTTATATTGCAGAAGTTGTGTTCTGAGGAATATGCTACATGAGACATCTGTAGACTAAATACCACCTCATCCCTTGCCCTTAGGAATAAGTAGATTTTCTCAGTCATCCCAATCTTACCATCTATACCTTTGGAAGTCAAAGGCAAGATAATAAAAGAGAAATGTTTAATCTGTTCCACATCGCTAACCAAAATCTCCTCCTAACCCCAGGGTGGCACTATTAAGCCTTCAAGAACTCTACCTTTCTCTTAATCCATAAGGATTTTTTTCTGCTATAGTCTTATGTAAATGGGGGAAGATGGCGAACAGTAATAATGAATGCTAACACCAAGAAAGATTAATAATAAATTCCTTTAGCATTTATTATATTCCAGACACTACTGTAAATTCATTATATACATTGTGTGTATGTATGTTCCAAGTTCTTATATGAAAAGTAGCATTATGTTATCATGCATCAGTGTATGTTAAATAGACATTCTCAACCAATAGGGTCTAAATGGAATTTTTCTCAGAACAGAACTACTGAATGCCTGTTGCATGTTAGCCATTGTTCTAGGCTCTGAGGAGACATCAGTGACCAAAACTGGCAAAGATCTTTGCCTTTCAACTTAAAGGAGGAAAGCCAACAGTAAACAATGATTTTAATATGTATAATGTATTATCAGTTGAAAAATATTATACAAAAGCAAGAGCAGGATAAGGAAGCTGTATAGTACAGGATTGGGGGGGAGATGGTGGGTGTTTATTCCTACTATAAAATAGGGTGGGCAGGGAAGGTCTTATTGAGAAGGTGGTTTTTGAGCCCAGATTTGAAGGAGGAAAGGGAGTTAACCAGATGGGAAAGAGGGCGAGTCTGCAGGAAAACCTGGAACCCTCATGTTTGAAGGGGTGACATAGTGATGAAAACTTCAAAGGTATCCATAAGTAAAGGTTCACCTTTTTATTTTTCTCTAGAGTAGTATAGTCAAACCATTAAGCTGTTCTTCTGTAAGCCCCATGATAGGTTCACCAGGGACCAGCACTAGGGGACAAGATGAGGATGGCATGAGCACTGCGAGACAGGCACGGATTGGTTAGGGCTGTGGATTCAGCTGGCTTCACGCAGGGGTATTGGACTAGAGATGAAGACACGAATACACTCGGGCTGGTCAGCTGCTCCTCTATGCTTAGAAACCACATGTCATGGAATTCCTGCGGCTTCACTTTCCAAAGTGATTGTTTAACTACAAAATAGTCTTTTTTCTGCAAAAATAAAAATATAACAATTTCCAGAATAAAGTTATTATTCAACAGTGAAGCTCTTCCATTTATTCAGCTGATCATTACTAACTTGTCTTAGTCTCGAATCTGTATATAATTACAGGTAGCTAATTAAACTAAAGATTGGTTGAAACAATTTCAAAGCATCATAAAAAGTATCCTCATTATTTGATTACTGTACCTGTGTAATGTTAATGTATGGGTGAACATAGTCATTAGACTTTTTTTTTTAAGTTTCTCCCTCAAGGACAAAGAGAAAATAATACACATTATATTTGTATGATCATGTGATAGAATTTAATGTTATCAGAGAGCGAGGTTATGAACTTGATTGCCTTGGACAACACTTTCAGTTTCAACAGTGAGCCTTTAGGCTTCCAGATCAGCAGTCACGGTGATACATTTCCAAGAGGTTACTAATAGCAAGTGTGCCAATGTAAGAGATGCAAAAGATAATACATTATGGAAATAATTATTTTACACGTTAAATGGATGATAACTTACTTGAAATATGCCTCTACATTACTTTTTGTAATTATATAACAGTGCCATTAACAAGAATATTTATTATGGGGAATTCCTAAATCTTTTCTTCTTTGTATACTAATAAGAACAAAAATAGTACCTGTATGAAAGAGAAAATCAGCATGCATAAATGTCACTGAGGTAAACCGCATCTCCAATGAGGCTGCTAGCGGGTCTCCGAGTAGTAGAGGAGGGGGATTGCAACCTGGAGATGCACTTTGATTCTGTGTTTGACCTCATCACGCCCAGGAGAGCATGGACAAAACTCTGGCCCTCTCTGTGAAGGATGGGGGTGTGGTAGAAAGAACGGTGGCCCGAGAATTAGTTGTCTGGGTGTTTTATTTTTCCTTTGGTCGTTGCCACCAGTGAGCTATGCGGGGCCTCCCCACCGTTAGGGGAAGTGCTCTAGAGAAATACCGTGTGAACTGTGTTATGGGGCACACAGGAAGGTGCAAGGGAAGGCAGTACTGGTGACTGTCTGGTTTATTTAGTTTCTTCCTTACTGGTGTTTTCTTCGCCAGACGGTACAGTCCGTGGGGACAGCCCTTGTTCTTCCTGTTCACTTCCAGTTGTGAGGTTTCGAATAATGTTCTGTGCACAGTTGGCTCTCAGCCAGTGGTTTTTGATGAACAAACTAATTCTCCATGTCAATGAAAGCTTTTCCATGTTTTTCAATAATATTTATGTTCTTTCTCATAAAAGTGCTTTGAAGAAAGATTTAGGCCCTGAAAGGTGTTTGAAAAGTCACTTTCTAGATTATTTCTAAGGGAGTGCCCAGCTCTACATTCTATGAATATTTGTTTAAAATTTAAATTCCTTATCCCACATGTCCTTTACATTTCCACATTTCTTATACCTTTTGACCCTATTTTATTTAATATTTTCCATCAATATCTTCTTTCTTCATATATGACATATTGTTAGGAAAATCCTACTCTAATCTCCTGATTTCTTGTAATACATGTTAGTAAATTAATTAATATTTGGTATTAAAATCCATACTAATTAGCTTTAATGAATCATTCATTATATTCCCTCTCTTTAAAAAAAATGGATTGAGTTACTATTGGTTGTTTTCAGTTGCCTCAGCTTTTGTAGGAATCTGTTTAAACCTACATCCATCATATTCTAAAGGACAATTTTAATTAATTATTTTAAAGAATCTTCTCAGGACACATTTAAGTGAAAATTGTAATTTTCAAAATAGAATTACAATTTTCTTAGAATAAAAATCGTACCTCCATAACCAAGACCAATTCCATAATTTTTAAGGCACTATACAAGAGAAAATCGAGTGACAGTTGTCCACAAATTATTAAAAATTTCAAGACAGCACCAGCAGAATATTTTATGGAGTGCAGGGCCTTTCATGTCCATGCGACCAGCCCTGTCCGTGGTCCTGATCAGTCATATTGTCTAGAAGGGACGTTTATTTTAATGGGCTGGGAAAAGTCATCAGCTAAAGGACCATGTATGAAAAATATACCTGGTTACATGTCCTACGTTCAAAATTTAATCACGTGAGTGTGCACACTTGTCAATACTTTGTGTGCCCTATTTTTAAAGAAAATAGAAAATACAGAAACAGAATGAGGTGACAGGGCCTGACTATGTCACCAAGAAGAGTACGCCCTAGCAGAGCCCGTGAAGATGTTGCTGCATGAGAGGACTTAAACCGTGACTCAGAGGAGGAGGTGCTTCGAGTACCTGAACCCAGGATTTTTGGCATGATTATCACGGGTTCTTGGCCAGAGGAAATAAGCTAAATGCTTGTGAACCCATATTCCCTCAGGATACCTAACATTTGGTTTCAAGGCCTGGAGAAACCATGGACTGGAAACACCCAGCCTTAGGCTCTTTATAAAGAGTTTTTGTGAGTTCACTTGGGTTGCTGGTGGTCGTAGCAGGTACCACCTACCTCCTCATTGCCAAAGGAAAGGATTGAGCTATCAGGAAAGCCAGACTGTGACACTAGCAATCTCCCTCTCTTACCCTGTCCCCACAGGCATGTGCACCCACACAAATACTCTGATAAAGCGTTTGTTGTGTTAATATATGTAGAGTTACATAATTCATTGAACAATGATGGTGCTTGTTAAAATTTAATTTAGAGTCAATAAAACCAACATTACTAACTTGTTTGAGAGCACACCAGTAACAGGTGGGGCAAGAATTTGAACCTAGGCATTCAAACGTGAGCATTTTATGTGGAGTAAATATTTGAAATTTGGATTATCATGGTTCATTACAGACTGGTAGGCAAAATACTTATAAATAAAAATTTTCTAATGTAAAGAGTAGTGATGTTGTCGTTTACATGTATATGTGGCTATTTTTGAAGTTTATCAATTTGCTTTCAGTCTAGGCTTTTGATTATTTTAATGTTTGTTATATGCATCACATCCATCAGGAATATAGCATCCTTAGGGGATGTATTTACCATGAGAGGGTTTGAAACTTTCTGTAGATACTTACTTGGGGTTCCACAGAAGTGAGTTCTGATTAGGGAAAGATGTAGCCCTTCTCTTTCTCCTGAACTAGCAAATCACTTCAGTTTTAAAAAGGTATCCTTGAGGTGACTGCATTTTATAGAAATAGAGGGATGACGTGTGAAAATAAAGAACACAATTTAAATTTGTCATTTAATAACTGTTATCAGTTTTTAAGGAGCATGTGTGATTTTTAGTGTGGTATTCTGGGAGGAAAATCTTCAATAGTCGATATTTATGTGGCATTTTCTCATTAAGACTGAAATGAAAAGAATTACTTTGAGTTGACTCCATTACACTCTCTGAACTATTTTTAGATTATCTAAACCTATATATCCATAACCTTGTTTTTATTTAACTATTTGATGAGAATATAAAGGCCCACTTTTCTACTGACTTCATGCACATTTACTAATATAACAATGGCCCTGTGTAACTGCTTCTAACTATTAGAATCTTGGTCCCTGGGCTCCAGGAACCTTACGAGACATGGTGACAAGATCAGATAATCTTTCCCAAAGGCAGTGGGGCAACCTTCCTTCAGTGCCCTTGTTCTCAGTTGAACATGTCAAGCGTAGTTGTTAACGTTGGAGTTGCTTGGTCCATTCAGGCTGGGCTTGAATGGTTCTCCCAGAAAACTGCATAGCTGCCTACAGCACAAACCCACTTGGCAAAGAGTGCAAAGCCCATCTGTGTAGCCCCCATAAGTCGTCATCAGTGCACAGGGCAGCTACACCAGGGTGAATACAAGTAACCTGGGATCTGGTTAGAAGGCAGATTTCTACTCCATGGCAGGACTTGAATTATGCATTTCTAATAAGTTCCCAAGTCCTGCTGGTGGTTCTACTTGGGGGAAATCACTCTGGGTAGCAAACCCTCCACTAACAGTATGTGTTTATGGAAGAAAAAAAAAAAAAACCAACAACAACAGCAATCACGAATCCAAGTGATAACAAAATCCCTGCTCTGTTCACTTATCCATCCTTACTTGACTGTAAAAAGGATTGTTTTGATTGGTTTCTGTTTCTTCCCCACTGAATACTAAATAGAATGATGCCGTGCCGAGATGGGCGATTCTGTTTATGGATTCAGGTTGTAGATGTTCCCCATTGCAAGATGGACATTTAATCAAAAGGTAATTGAGTGGAAACATAACACATGTTTTAAGAACTATAGTCATTTTCTCTGTTTTCTGTGGTCAAGGAAGAAATCACCAAGCGACTTCTCCATGGATACTTTATTTACTCATATAATTATTTATGGGCACTTTTCCCTTTTATTTTTTCTGGTTACAAAGATAATATAAGCTCCTTGTTTAAAATTAGGAAAGTACTCTATGGAGTGGGCAGTACTGACTGGTAGCCGCATTCTGGGGGTGATGTAGGTTACACAGGGGGAAGGACAAAGGAACAAATGAGCCCCTAGAAGAAGAATAATTCTCTCCAAGTCACACTGTTTCTCGGGCCCCTCTGTAGCACTGAGTAGGTTGTTAAAGCTTTCACGCAGCTGTTTCAGATTTAGCCAAGAGCCGCCCCTTCCTGGGATCCAGACCTCATCATGACACCAGGTCAGGAAAGACTCCAGCTTGCTCTCCACTGCCCTGTCTCTCCTAGGGGCCAGACACGCTGCCGTTCCTTCACACAATATTTTATATTGATCTTTGTTTCTGTTTTAAAGGATTTATAAAACTTTTACAACATCAATTTTAATGACTTTCACATTTCACCATAATGCTTTACTATAATTTAGCTAATGACTTCACTGACAGTCACATGTAGATTGTAACTGAAAGTTCACCACACCCCCCAACTTATAATTGAATACATTTTCATCATTCCATCCAGGGCTGTTCAGATTGGGCTCTGGGCAGAGTCCCCTCCAGGGGGAGCGTGAGCACCACTCAGCGGGCGGCGAGCCCTGGGTGGGGTCTGCCCACCTGGCAGGAGGGGCGTCTGTCTTGCTCCTGATCCTGCAAAGATGCCTTGTGAACCAGTAGCAGTCTGGTTTATACATACATACGTTAAAAAATATATAGAGTATATATGTGTGTATGTGTGTGTGTGTGTGTGTATCTTTACTCACATTTCTGAAGCTTTTCTTAAGATAACTTATTAGAAAGAATAAGAAAGACTGGTTAAAAACAGTTTTAAAGTGATTAATAAATATTGGAAAATTACTCTCTAGAAATCTGCACTAATTTATTATGCTTGCTACAACTGTCCTATTAAGGCCTGAAGTATTATGATAGATTTTATTCTTTGTTCATTGGCTAAGGGGGAAAGTGTTTTCTTGTTTAATTTACAGCTCTTTGATTATGAGGGAGGTTGCACATTTTCATGTTTACTAATCATTTCTAATTACACTATTATGGATTTTCTATTCGGCCCTTCACCCTAAAGAATTCACATATTGTTTTTATATAGACTGGCAATACTCTGGTTTCTCTTTAGATCATATAAATCTTTCACCTTTTACTGTACAGACTGGCAATTTTCTTAACTAACTTCCCTGAAAAATCACAATTCTTTCAAGATTTTTTAATGTATCATTTTGAGAAGTATGTTGAATATGGTAGATTGATGCTAATAAAGACATAATTCTTTGAGCTTTCTGAGAGTTCACATGGATGCAAAAATTCTGCCTGGTGATGTAAGTGAATTTACCCTTTTTCATTTCAAATAGAAGGTATGAAAACAAGGAACAAATATATTGGTCTCATTTGCTTTAAAGCAGTGGTTCCCAACCTTTTTGGCACCAGGGAGGGACTGGTTTCATGGAAGACAATTTTTCCACAGACCAGGGGTGGGGGGATGGGGCACTGTAGGGTGGGGCCAGTACGGAGCTAAGATGGTGATGCATGGCCCATTTCCTAACAGGCCAGGCACCAGTACCAGGGTTTGGGGACCCCAGCTTTAAAGGATGATTTGGCATTTTAATCCATTTGACAACTTATATTGTATATAGTCAATTTGATGGCCAGGATAAAATAGCTTTGTGATGATGGCATCTCTACTTTCTTTTCTTTTCTTTTTTTTTGATTTTAGCATGGCTCTTTTATTTAGTTTGTTACATGATATTGTTATATTCTGTAATTATCATCACATTTGTGATTAACAAACCTCCAGAATTCAGCACAATAAGACAATAGTCAATGCATAGTTATTGAGCAAGTTTAAGTATTAAAATTACCCTTTGTAACATCACATGAAAAATCACCTTCTTCTATGTGAGCACCTTGGTGTTGGTCAGTTAGTATCAATTTGATGGCGAGTACATGTGGTGCTTGTTTTTCCATTCTTGTGATGCCTCACTTCAAAGGATGGGCTCAAGCTCTGCCTCGGATAATGTAAGAGGTGGTAGATCACCATTGTTTTTTTTGTAGTGGAGTAGTATTCCATGATATACAGACACACATTTTATTAATCCACTTGTGTATTGATGGGTACTTGGGTGGTCTCCACATCTTTGCAATTGTGAATTGTGCTGCTATAAATGTTCGAGTGCAGAAGTCTTTATTATAGAATGTCTTTTGTTCCTTTGGGTAGATGCCTAGTAGTGGGATTGCTGGATCAAATGGTATACTTCTTTCATTCTATCTCCATCCTTTCTCTTTCTGTTTCTCACTTAAAAATCACTCCAAATCCCATTTTTTATCTGGATGGAAATAACATCACCATTTTAATGGAATTTGAACATTGAATTATTTCTCATGTACCCAAGAACCCTCTACATCTGTGTCCCAGGTGTCTGTTTAGGGTGCTGTGTGGCATCGCTGTGCTTGGCACGAGCGTGCAGTGGTGCGCTAGAGACCCTGCCCTCCTGGGGAGCACATTCAGTAGATACATCGAGGCTGCATAGAGAGACCCTCACAGAGGGGCTCTGGCTGGAAGTGCAATGTGCTACAAGGAAGTATAACAAAGGTGCCAACTCAGTAAGAGAAGCAGGGAATGTGCCCAGGGCCTGCTACTCAAAGCTGAGAGGGGAGGAAAAAATAACTGAGGAAAAAGTCTCAGAGAAGGTCCAGGGTATGACAATGGCTAATGGGAATGAGTTGAGATGCTATTATTTAGGGCCCTACAGTCTATATTAAGGGTGTTGAACCTTATTGTATGCATCCTGGAAAGTCGTGGATAGTGTTTAAAGAGGAAGTCCATACCCAGAATTTTATTTAAGAAGACAGGCTGTAGCACAAGCAATAAATTCTAGGGGAGGATTGATTAAAAGACCAGCTAGCGAATGGTGGTGGCCAACAAGATGAATTTTTACTGAGACATTGGCTGGAGAGAATTGAACACACCTCCCGGATATTTAGAAGGCATAACTGTCATAACTTAGCGACAGATAAAATAGTTTTATGTTATCACTTTACAGCACCACAAACTTGCATGTATACATCATTCTGTATTTAAAAATGCCACCCCTTCACATATACAACAGATAATAGGAAAAATATACCATGAATATTTTGGGGTTCTTGCTTTTAAGAAATAATTAAATACAAAGAGAACAGGTAGAAAAAAAAAAGAAAGGGTAAAATTGGAAGAAATTTTGATACATTAGGAACACATTAGGAAAACATTAGGAAATTTAAGCCAGAAATGTATGAGAGTAGTACTTGTTGCAAGGTACTGAGACTGGGATTTGATAGGCATCCTCAGTGTTCAGGGAGCTCCTTTTTGAGCTAAAAGATAAAGTAAAAAGGCAGGAAGCAGAGACTTCTCGGATGACTCTGCAATCAAGTTACCTTCCAGATTCTTGCTCTGGGCTTCCTGTCATTTCATCTCATTTTAGATTGTTATCTGAGATGTGGAAGTAAGTTCACAAGTGAAACTGTAAAGTCTAAAGGGAGCAGAACAGGCTAAGGTGCTAAACTCTGATGCTTATTGAATGGGGAATAGCCAGGATGTAGGAGTTTTCTTTTTTGCAAAGATGCAGCAATGCCAAAAGCTTAAATTGTCCACGAGTCTAAGGGCCAAAGCAGTCCAAGGATTCCCAGTGAGAAGCCTGCCAGCGCATCAGGGAACAGGTTTGCACAGGTTCTGCTCATGAGCAAGTTTTAAAAATCTGCACCTTTTAAAATAAATTATAATTAACTTGATGTTCTTGCAAAAAGAAAAGTAAATAACCAGAAATAATAACAGTTAACAGAATGCTAAGTGACTTTGTTGTCTTATAAATATTAAATAATATTTGTCTTAATTTTAGAAAGAAAATTAAAAAACATTTGTAACCCTTAATATTTTGAAATAAAGAATTGAAAAAAGAAAATTAGGTAACTTATATAATCAACATCTGTGTTACTGTTTAAATAAAATGCTTTAGTAAAAGCTTCATTGAATAATAAAAAATTGTTGAGGGCCAGTGATAGTCTACACACTTTCACCTTCATGAGAAAAGTATTTCCTCATTAGTTTCATCCTCCCAATCTGATGAATGAGAAGACTGAGTTCCTTTAGAGAGTTAAATAATGCGGGCACCTCACTTAACTAATCACCACCAGAATCAGCCCCTCCTCACTGACAGTGGGGCAGGTGCCTTAATTACCTCCTAGTGAGCCTCAGAGCCTAAGGGAGTTGTCACCTGTATCTCTAACTCCAGGGGAACCCATGAGCACTCCTGATGGAGCAGGCCCCCTGGCAGCCTGGGGGCTGGAGGGCCACCCCCTCAGCACACCTGCTACACCTCGGCCAAGTCTCCCAGGCCCTGGCAAGGCGGGGGAAGACTGACCTGAAGAAGCACGTTCACTTCATTGCTCTATTCCACGTTGAATTAAACACAGGGCTGGGTGCACAGAAGACATGCAGCTCATTTTATAGATTCTGAATGTATTAATGTCTCCATGCTGGGCATTCTAAGACATCCTTTGGGGTTTTAGGACTGGATTCACTAGACATTTTTAGACCATGGGCAAATGTGACTGAACAACCTTGTCTCAATTTTAAAATAGTTACAATCTCTTGAGGCCTCCCAGAGTGGGAGAACTAAGCACCATGCAGGAATTAATACACAGGGGATGCTGTTTGTCCAGCATGTTTGTCCTGTGCATGCCCCCCGCCACTCTGACCCAGACTAGAGTTGACGCCCACTTCTCTCCCAGTGACAGCAGAGAGGACTCCAACACTATCGCCACTGAGCTGCACACGGGGGATGTACTGATGCACAGGTAGACTCTTAAGGAGCTCAAAACATTGTCCAGAAAAAAAAATACAATGTAAAGTTTCCCTTTCTTTTAATTACCATTGAGTACAGTATAGCTTAATTTTTAAGAGCCATATTATCTGGATTTAGTTTCTACTCTGTCACTTACTGACTGTCTTGGCCTAGGAAAGATTATTTAATTCCATTATATTAGGTTCTTTGTTTGTAAGACAGGTACAATAACAGCCCCCTCCTCACAGGGTGATTTTAAGGATTAAACAAACATTTAGTGTAGTGCCTATCTTAGAAGCTCTTGATAGTTCTTGCTATTAATTTTCCATCATCCTGCGAAAATACAACAAAACTAAGCTGGGCATTGTTCCTGACTTCAAAGCGCTTACTGTTTAGAGAGAGTGTGCATATTTAATCTTCACGATAAACCTCCTCGGTGTGCATTATTACCCTATTTTGTTATACAAGAAATTATCTGAGTCTCAGAGATAATGCTTTCTGTGAAAGTATTTATAATGGTTTAAGGAATTAACTCCCCTTCTCAATTTTTGCTTTTTAAGATAAACTCCTTCACCCTGAATTTTTTTCAGGACCAAAAGGGCAGAATATGTACTTTGGAAATAATTAATGTATTTGTAAAGTTGGTGCAAATGTGGAAAGGAGATGGGGGATTGATTAGCACCCAATCAATACGAATTTGTTTCATGTAGGACTTACGTACACAGTAGCTGCTTCTTGATGGAGGAGAGTGAAAATAAAAGATGTAGCCCCCGACCTTGAGGAGGTTATAATCTCTCCATGGCAACACATGTATCCATGAAGCAGTTGGATAGCAATTTAAGATTGTGTGTATGTGTGAGAAAATAATTGGTCTACAGTGTAACTGCTTCATGAAGAAATAGAACTTGAGCTTGTTTCTGAATAAAATTTGAGCTGAGAGGTCTGGAATTGGAATTTATACCACTGCCTGTTATGCATTATTAATATTTCCCTTCCCTTATATTCAGTGAGTTATATATTTGGAAACCAACATAGGCTTAATATTTTGCACTAAAATTTAGTAAATGTCCTTCTTATAAAAGGTACTGATATGAGGTCTTTTAATCAAGCAGTCTTTGAAGGCACCATGATTATTACCATTTTACAGATAAAGATATGAAAGCTTGAAGAGTGAAGCAATCTAATTCATTAATTTAACATTAATTTTGGCTGAATTATTTTCATAAGTATTTTTAGAACTTAAGATTAAATTTGTAGACACATTTAGTTTTGAAGATTTTCTATCACATTGAGTTTTATAAATCACATAAAATCACCTTAACTTTTTTGACCCAATTATCTCAGATACCTAGTCTAGCCTGTAAATATACCCAATTTTATTTTGTTTTTAAATGTCACCTGGGGTGTAGGGGAGACATTCTTGGCTGGCTACAGAGCGGGTATTTTGTTCCATCTCTGCCCTTGTCCCGGAGTCGGGGTTAGAACCTCTGTCTGTCTGACGTGCGCGTTAGACTGCTGTCCTCTTTCTGCTTCACGCTGGTTCTGCAGGATCCATGTCTGTGTGCCAGCTACAAATGAAGCACCTCAGCAAGAAAGGTAACGGGACGCAGTGTCGAAATACGCATGCCGGCACACATGCATCATGTTTTGACCGTGATATTTCGGCTCCTGATGGAAGAGCTTACTGATAACATATGTTTTTTATCAAGTCCCGCCATTTGGGGCCATGTGCTGGGCCTACAGGACACCTGGAAAAAAAAAGAGAGATTAAAAAACAAAAACAATATCCATTAGCCTCTTTGCTCAGAGTCACTATCACCAATCAGTTGCTAGGTTGCTCCGCATTTTGGCAACTAGGTTAACTCCACGGTGAACGCAAACGACTTGTTGGATGGGACTGTCGCAGAGAGCGCTGCCTTCTGTCAGGCTGTTCCATGGTCCTCAACGAGAAGAAAAGGATGCAGGATGCATTTCCTCCTCGTCCTCCTCCTCCTCCTCCTCCTCCTCCTCCTCATGCTCACAAGTTACAGAGCAAATGATTAAAAAAGAAAAAGAGCGGGGCTGGCGAGGGGGGCAATTTTTCTAATCATACCTACGTTTGAGAACTGAAATATCGCAAGAATAATCAAAATACCTCCTAGGAAAACATAGGAACAGGCTGATGCATTTTAAAATGATGCTGTGCCTTTCATGTCTATAGCATGTCTGTCCATCCAATGCTGTGAGTACATCCTGCAAGAAAAGACCAGATAGTCTTCTTTGTTTTAAAAAACAAAAAAAAGATGATGAAAATGTTATACTGGTCATTTGTAGTAGATTCATTTATGTGCAATTATTTAGAAAATTTTGTTTTCTAAAAAATGAGCAAGTGGATAAGGTTTCCAAACCACCCTTACCTGATATGTGTGGAACTGGGCATTATCAGACTGCACTTGGAGCATTACCTGTGCTACGTACCCACAATAAAAAATGATGTGCATTTTTGAAAAATGAGTATGAATAGCACATATATATAGTAAAATGTAATTTCATTTTTACCAGTGCATTTTTGTATGTGAGCTTTATAATTTTGCCTGTGGAATCTAACAAGTAAAAACGAAGTTTTTTTTTTTTTTCTTTCTTGTACCGTTGGCCCATTCTAGCATTTGCACAAATGTTGAAGACTTGATTTCCCCCCACATTATGGAATTATGAGCTTTTAGTAAGTAATTATTAATAGCATAGAACTAAATGAGGTCATGAAGGTTCTGCCCTCAGAAGCAGAGTTAGTGCCCTTGTAAGCAGAGACAGCAGAGAGCTCCGTTTCTCTGTGTGCACACGCCAAGGAAAAGCCGCGTGCAGACATAGCGAGGAGGCCTCCGCAGGGCGGACCACCCTTGCCCTCCCTCCACCAGCTAGAACCTGAGTTTTCAGCAGCAGCAACACTGTGGGGCCGTGCACCAACCTGATCATTCACTCGACTAGTATATATTTGGCACCCGCCATCTATTTGTCAGGTCCTATCTCATATGTCACAGAATAAAATGGTGAATAAGATGGAAATGCAAGCAGTGAACATACAATGCAACAAGAAAGCAGTACAAAATTGTGCTAAAGGGACACAACAAAGATGCCACGGAAACTCTTAGAAGCGGCATCTGAGGTCGACTGCTTTCTGAGTTCAGACCTCGTGGGAAAGTAGGTCTCAGCCAGCCACACGGAGGTGAATGCTGCTCCTGGCAGCAGCAAGGGGTGGCTTCTATGATTTAGGAATGCAGTGGCTGCAACACAGTCTCCCCCCCTGCACTGAGGCCCCTGGGACCCTGCAGGAGCCTGGTGTCATTTGTTGTTTTTAAAGTTCTGCCTATGATCCCCACCCCTTCGGGTTGGTCCCAGTGATGACTCCCTGGAAGCCTTGTTTGCCCACAACCCCCTGCCTGAGTCTGGCTGCTGCCTTCCTCTACTGAGGTCCTTTCTGTGCATCCCTCCTGGTTGAGGTGGAGTGTCATCTCCTTGGAATTTACGTTCAGTCCTATGGGGAAGACGCTTCCTTTTCGTTAAACTCTACAGCACTTGATACGCTTGTCTGGGTTAGGACTTATGTCACGATTAATCCTTTGCTTACCTTTTTTTCTTGCTGATGCTGGAACTTTTCAGACACAGGGGTCACACTCTGCTCACTCCTGGGTCCCCAGGGACCCATCCGTGATAGATAGTCCAGGGTTTGAATTGCTTCTGCTGAGGTGACATCATCAGTAGACAAGGTTACCGTGCAGCACCTCCCTTCCAGCCCTCACCCCGCCTATGGCCCATTGTCCTGAAATGCTGCCCCAGTGTCACCCTGAACTCCCCCTGCATTGGTCCCACCAGCCTTAGGCTGACATGGATTCATGCAGGTGTGCAGGTGTGGTTGGACAGGGCTTGCATTTGCAATTCCCCAGCACTGGGATATTTATGTGCAGCAGATTGATAATTAAATAGCCGACCCAAACTAACATAGTTTCATGGGGCACCTTGAGGTTCTTCTCTTCCTGTCAGATAATGTTTGTGCATTTCAACAAAGATTTTATAAAATATCTTTATTTTCTTAGTGACTGAGTTTGTCAGGGCTCTTGTAACAAAATTCCATACATTGGATAGATTGTAAAATAACAGAAATTTGGTTCTCACAGTTCTGGGGGCTGAAAATTCTAAGATCAAGTTTTGGCAGATCTGGTGTCTGGTGACAGCTGGTTTCCTGGTCCAGAAATGGCACCTTGTCCTGTGCCCTCACGTGGCGGAAGGGGTGGAGGAGCTCTCTGGTGCCTCTTTTATAAGGGCACTAACCCCATCCGTGAGGGCTCCACCCTCATGACTTAACCGCCTGCCAAAGGCCCTGCCTCCTAATACTGCCACTGGGGAGTAGGATTTCAACATATGAGTTTTGGGGGGACACAAACATTCAGACCATAGTACTTAATCCCTGAAAAACTCTAATGGTAGAAACTTTTAAAATTTCCACAACCAAGAGGTGGCTCATGGATAGGACGGCTGGCAGTTCTGCCTACATGTAAGCCAGTCTTCCCTGTCACAGCAGAGTTAACTTCACAAAAAGAAAACTAAAATTGGGAAAATTATATATTTTCAATATAAGTGTTGTTGCTGCTCCTATTAAAATGCATGCCATTGTTCGTGAGGCTGGAACGTGGTAGATGGTGATAACGTTTTCCAACTGTGTGGTGCAGTGCCAGTCCACAGAACAATGGGCTTTAATAAACCTAGTGTGACATATCCATGTGGCTTTGATCTGCAGGTGCATCTAGACATCACACCACTTTTATCCTCTTCCTGTTTCCTCCATTTCTTATGAATAACCAAATTATGCTTGACTACAGAAAACTTCTTGGAACAAAGAATTCTTGTGAACTTCAATATCCTGTTCTTCCTTTCACCCTCATCCAAGATTATGCCCTCTTTTAAAAAAAAAAAAAAAAAGGAATAAAATGATGTCTGTCTCTCAGATTTCAAGGCACCTGGCATTCAATTTAGTCCCAGCCTCAGACTGGGCTTTTACCTGATGGCAGGGAATGAAGACAATTTTGTGACTGTTAAGTCACGCTTGACATAAAGGCGTTACTCCAGTTCTAATCTCGCCGCTGATTCTGGACGCAGGGCACGCTTTTAAACAATGCCCCCTTCAGTTTGGGGCCAGAATTGCAGGTAAGAAAGTAAGATGTAGATTAAATAGCCTTCATCTCCTTTCCTTCAAGACATGAAACTATGGTTAAAATCACAAGAATCATTCAGATTTCCCATTTTTGAGTAGAGAAAAGCCAAGTTAATTATTCGTGGTAGATACTGCAGAAGACAAACGTTTTTCAATACAATCAGATTTTGAAGTTTAAGAAAGAAAAAAATTTTAAAAAATAAGATTAAAGCAACAATCAAATACTAAAATGAAAAGCTTGGAAGTGTGGGAAGCATGAATACAAGTACTAAAATAACCACTCTATCCCTTCCTTTCTTCTAATTCCTTACAGCATTGGGTCAAAATACTGTTTCCTAACAAAGTCAAATGTGGATAACTTTGCTTTATTAAATCATTACAGCAGGGTCAGTTACTTTTGCCATAATCCATCACTACAGATCACATCCTTCAGCCTGGACTTGCAGACCAGGCCTTGTAGTCACGGGCTACTCAGCTGAAAGGGTCGGCAGTAAGGGAGGAATCTGGCTCACCATTTGGAGGGGGCTTGTGCTTAAATTGATAAGAAGAAGAATACATAGAATGTTATGGCTACTTGGCCTTTCACAAAAATATACTGAGAGATATGAGGGAGCTGGCCCTGAGAGAGCTCACTGCACGGTGTCAGGTCTCCATGATGTCTGTAACATCTTTGGAAGACACATATTCTCCGCATCTCTCAGAGGAAGAAAATTATCCTGAAGTGCTAGGTGACTTATTGAGGTCATATGTGAGATTGAACCTGTGACCCCGAGCCTCATGCTCTGTCCCCATCATCACTGCCTGTGGTGACAACCCGCTTCCTCCCGTCACGGTCACAGCCATCTGAGAGAGAAGATGGTGCGTTTGACTTAGATTCCATGTGCAGTTAATATGGACGTGGAACACTTAAAAGTAGACTGAGGTCCTGTTTTGTTTTTTTTTTCTTTTTTTCATAACACCCTTCTGTAGTTAACAATATATCCTTGCTGGAGAAATGTTTGATTTAGGGTAAATCTTAACAAAAGGCTTTCTGGTTTTTTTTCTGCCAGATAACAGATTAGATAGCTGCTATTCCGTGGATGTGTGTGTAATGAAAGCCAAATCCTCCTCCTAGTGTTGGAAATAAAACAATCTAAGGAATTATTTTCTAACTAGTAGAAAATATAGAGTCATTAAAGCTTTCAAGAAGTCATTCAATTTTCTTCAGTAGTAATTTCTAATATTCATGGAGAAAGTTATGAGCTACCTGGTAACTACAAATTTGGGGATTTAAACACATCTTGGTCCATAACTGCCATAAATGTTAAGGACCTGTTTTATGGTATAGACTTTATTGTCCAACGTAATTGAGCAACTAGTGTAATAAACCATCTGTGTAAAAAAGTATACTAACTGTTACATCACTTTTGAGCATAGTTTAATTGTAAAAATTATTGATTGGAATTTAGTAAACATTTTAAGTCATAGTTCTCAAAATTAGAAAGACTTTGGAATATATGCAAGATTTTTTATTTATTAGTTGTCTGACTTTGGGGAGGTCAATTGAATTTACTGGGCTTCACTCTCCTTGTCTGTACAACGAATAGATTAGTATCTAACTGTCTACTCATTGTACAGCTTTAAGAGTCACATGTGTTAATAAATACAAATCTATTTAAGAACAACTCACATATTTATTAAAATTAGAAGGAACCTCTGGATCTTAAAATACTTTGGTTAAGAGTATCACCAATAGTTAAACAGCCAAAATAAAATTAACTCACTTACTCTTTAGTTTAGCCTCTTAAATGGCAATACTGTTGTATTTCCTTCTTTCTCCTGCACGTTTCTCTCCTGACCCAGCTGCCTGGAGCTGCCCATTTGCCGGCCTGCTCTGTCCTCAGTCACACTTTCCGTCCCAGGGAGACACACCGACAGGGTTTGCACCCTCCAGCACCACTGTTCCCCTTTGGTCCTTTAATGTGTGGATTTATGAAGCTCTTCCTGCTCACAGACCCAGACCCCTCAGAAGCTTCTCCTATTCTGCACGTAAAATATCGGATTGTTCTGGGAGAGGCTGGTGCTCATGTGGTGGAGGAGTCTGTGAGGGAGTCTCCAAGACCATTGCTTGTCACCATGTTGTCACTGCCATTAACGGTTCTCATCTGGTCTCTCAGCACTTTGGGTTTGATTTGGACCTCCCTCAGCAGCCTCGAGGACAAGCAAGAGGCCACCTGAGTGCTTTCTGTGACCAGACTTCTCCTGGGATGGCTTGCCTCCCAGAAAAGATCTGAGTCTCCTCTCATGAATCATTTCACCTTCAGGGCCATTCAGTGCCAGAGGAGACCCCGATTTACCTCACCGGCAGGGACAGTGATAGTACCTGATAATTTTCTGTACCCGATAATTTCCAGAACTGTGCTTCTCCAAAGTGAAACTGTTAAGCCTCATTACAAAACAAACAAAAAAGAGCAAGACCAAACCAAAAAGCTTTAAATTTAAATAATTATTTCTTACTCCCAAACTAGAGACAGATGAAGACCACATGAATTCTACATTTCAATAACCCCACTTTATTGTCACTACTAAAAGAAGAGAGGGTTTTTAAAAATTAAATTTAAAGCCCAGTGCCATGTTCTTTAATTATTAGAAATTCAAAATGTATAACTTTACTAATTTCCATGATTATAGTGTCATTCCTCTGTTTAATGAAGCAATCGATGTTATCGAATATGGATGCAGATTGTGAAAAAACTACTAAGTTATAACTTTTATAACTTAGTAGCTTTTTCATTTTATAGGATCCGTGGTAAAGCAAATTGTTTTGACTCAGGTTGTGTTACTGCAGTGTCCTATGAAATATCTAAAATGTGAGTATTTGTATCCTCTGCTGTGTCTATGTGCTAAATTAATTCTTTCTATTTTTATTTTTTATTTCTACATAATTTTAGAAAGGATTGGAATTGTACATGCAAAATGGTACATTATGACAAATACATTTCTAAAAAGAATAATTTGATGACCAATGATTCTCCTTTGAATGTCAATGACTATTTTATCCAAATACCTAAATAGATTTAAAGGGCTTAATTCGGTATTGTACCTTTGGGGGTTTTGTTTTTGTTTTTGTTTTTGCTGAAATTCTTACATAGTGAAGAGGGCTCCTTCAAGTTTCTAAAACTAAGATACCAAGTGACAGAAAAATAAAGCTCTCGTGCCAGTGAGTGTTTGTGTGTCTCCTTCAGCTCTGATCCTGCAGGTTACCTGAGTAGGTAAAAAATACATATCCCTGGGAGAATTTATTTTAATGTGTCTCATGAGCTTCTTCAACCCATTAAACAATGAAAGATGAAATTCACATTTAAATAAATTCTACCAAAGAAGAAATTATGAGCCAATTATAATTATAATCTTAATAAAAGAAAACAAGTATATGCACAGGTAAAATTTTTATTAAGGCCAGTCATCTGGTGCCACTTTACATATAAGACTATCATGCAATAAAATATTAATCTTCTGAATAGATTTGTTCAGTTTAGACTTTGCCTGAGAAACCGCCATCTGGTGGCAGTTTGACGCAATGACACTCCCGCTGGGTGACAGTCCCTTAGGGCTTTGCCTCTTTCCAACGTGTTTGATTATGATGCAGACCAGACGCGACAATGTACAACAGCATATTATTTCCCCCAAAATAAAAATGTGATTTGTTTGAACTCTCAACAGACACGGTCTATGTGCTAAAATAGAGACAAAAAGAATAGTAAAAATGTGAGAAATAGATCTATATAAATTTCAAGCATTTTGAGGTTTATCATTATTTCTAAACAAATGCTAATTACAATAATATGTGAAGACGACCTTATCTAGAACTTAAAAACTCGAAATTTATGAGTAACGCAATATATATTAAGTTATATCCTTTAGGTGGAATTTTTAAAATATAATCACCTCTCTGTTGAGGACTCAGAAAAATAAGAGTTTAAAACATGATTGAATAATGAGTATTTTTTTCAATTTCAGAGAAAATTATGGTTTGTCACTGATTTCTTCTCTAACATTACCTCGTGTATTTTACAGTGATGTGCCCTGAAATATTAGGTAACACTAACTAGCGCGATGGAGTTGCCCTGACATGAACAAATAAAATCACTGTAAGGGTAGATTCTTAAAATCGACAAATATATACTCCTACAATTAGGGATATCATGTATACACATTTTAACACTGTAAGGAATTTTGAGTAGCACAGGATAATGTTATGGGAAGATGCATAAGTAGCTAGTGGGCAAAAGAAGGTGTACTAGTGATTTACCCCATGCATTGGACATTGAGCAGTAAGGAATTATACCTAATTGTCTCCCTGTTCACTGTGGATAAGAATTCAGTCTGAAATAATAACCTTTCAGAGTGATTGCATTACTGAAGTACTGTGAGGGCTCCCTTGTCCCTTGAGCCCCGGGCAGGGTGACTTGGACTTAGAGGAACTTAGCGTGGACGCTGACATGGGGAGTGCAGCTTGGTCCTACCCACTGTTCCTCAGCCTGGCCTCCTGGACAAACTGAGAGAGATATACCAGGTTTATCTAAATATGACTTTCTGCAGTTGAATTGGCATCAAAATGTGCGCTAGTGCCCAGCAATGTAAATGTACCTAAGGCCACTGCAAAGTACACTTACACTGTGTAAAATAACTTTAATGTTTTGTATATTTTACCATAATCATGATAAAAATCTGTGCTGGCATGTACAGGAGCCCCTGCATGGAGTAGGGTTATGTATGCACTTTTTGTTAAAATATTCTACTTGGTATATAATTTGGGTTTAAAGAATTTTACTGGCAAGGATCTCAAAAGTGGTTGGACTGTTGTGTTGGGGCACAGAGAGCCACTAGATGTTAATATGTGGAAGGAAAATAGCAATGAGCATTTTAATTTTCCATGCAGGACTTCTAGGGAACTTTATATGTTCATTATCAATCTCACCAAAGAGAGAAAATGAACAGTTTCACTGGCTTCATTGGCCAACCAGCCCTTTGATTTGCTGCAGACCTGGTAACCTTTGCCAAAAGTATTTTGTGGATCAAATCCAAATTTCTCATTTTCCAGATGGGGGTTGGGGGGAAGTGTGGGCACTAGAAGTTAAATGACTTTCCAAAGAGCACATGCAGCCTGGGCTCTGAGTCTGTGTGCTCCAGACCCCCATGGTTGGTCGACACTGTGCCCGGCATCAGCGAGTGTTCAGATGACCCGGTCCTGCTTGCAGCTGGTGGCAGCTGGGAACCATGCAATCATTTCTACCATTTGTGCTTCCTGGCCAGGCTATGAGCTGGGAAACAGTCACCCTATTTGTCATGTGTGGTTGGTGGTGACGCCCTTTCTCACTCACCTTTGTGGCAGCTGAATTCACTTGATTGATGGACTACAGGTAGGAGTTTAAATTGTTCTGAGGCAACAGTGTTTCTTCAGAGTCCCGCCCGTGCAGAGGTGAATTTCTGGACGAAAAACATGGATGCCCAGAATGTCAGTGGATAGAAAAAGATAAATGTCCAAGAGACAAAAACTTCATTTGTGGTTTTTGCCGGGGTGGAGAGGTGACTTTTATGGACTCAGGGAGGCCCCTCTGGGTGGCGCTGCGCCTCCTCTCGCCAGGCCCCCGTGAGCCACGTCCGGCAGATGCTCAGGCCCAGGGTGGGCACGAGAACCAGCTCAGGCACCAGCTGCACGGCGTTCAGTGTCCACTGTGTGAAGCCTGTGGCAGCTCTTTTTTTTTTTTTTTTTTTTTTGTCTATTTGCCTTAATTTAACTTTCAGCTTCTCAAAGCCCAACTTTTATTTAAAAAAAAAAACTCTTTTAGAACTTGGATCATAAACCCTTCATGTAAGATTCACTTGTCTGTGGTTTTATGGCTGTGTCTCTTGAGCAAAAGGAAAGAAAGTTCCGTGATGGTGTTTTCAGTGACTGTCAGCCTGGTAGAACCTTCAGGGCAGTTCAACCCTTAACAGTGACTCAGTGGACGGAATGGTAACTGCCGCCAGGGAAGAAAGTGTTTGGTCAACTTTTATCAGCTACAGAACCTAGCAAAACAGGTGCGTCCCTGTGTTGCTGAGGTTGACCTGTGCTGTAACACGATTAAGAATTAAACAGGACAGATGTTGATTTGCAGGAGAAGCTGGGCCCTGGATGAGCAGATTTTAAGTAATGGCCCTTCACTTTTTTCTCCATTTTCCTATTTGCTTGCTTTTAGTAAGAGCAATGCTATGTACTTACGTACTGAGAACATATAATGGGCCAGGCATTAAACTAAGCACAACAATCTCATTTTACAGGATAGGATCGAGGCTTCTGTTGACAGTAAAGCAGAGATATGCACTGTCTCCCCACGTTTTTTATGCATTGTCCAGAAATTAAATGCAGTAAATGTGAAGATCACAACTGAGAAGAGATCGACTCGGTTGGCATGAATTCCTGCTGCACTACTGGAATTTTGCTCCAAGTAGTCATTAGTAGTAGAGCCTGGTGAACGCAGACACAGGAGGGTGATCGGGGTGGTGGTCGCCTCTGTGGGGGCTTCCTTGTGCTCACTTCTCTGTGCTGGTTGGTTGCTTTGATCTTTCTCCCACTGATGGTTTGTTTCACTGAGGGACGATCCTTGGATGGTCTCGTACTCGGGAGAGGCTAAGACGTTGCAGGCATCTATGCGTTTATGCGGTGTGGGGACAGACTGCTGCTCGGATGGCTTTATCCATCGTGGGGGGGGGGGGCAGGGCAGAGTTGTTGCTGGTTCCCTGATCCTCAGCCTCTGTAGGCGTTTCCCCTCAGCAAGGATCCCCTGATATCCTTCCGTGTACAACGAGGCTTCCTACGGGAATCATCAGTGCCAAGCAGGGGAAGGGGACTTGGTGTCCCTCCTTTCAGAACATAGATTCTCTTAAGCTCCCTGTAGCTCAGCTGGAGTCTCAGAGTCTAACTGGACATCTCTGGAGAGAAAATCTCTGCCTTCTATGGGAGAGCTGGAGGGGCACTGCCTCTGCAGTCCGGCGAGGGACGGATCCGGGGTGTGCAGCTGTTTTACCTGGCATCCTCAGAGGTCTTCCTGTTTGGGGCCCCCTTTTCCCACCTTTTCAGACACATCATAGGCCCCCCACTCCTGAGGCTCTCTGGGATTCTGTGCTGCAAACTGGCTTGCTTTGGGAATTCCCAGATTGCCCTCTGAGACTCCGGCTGCCTCGGTTCCTCTAAGTCAGTCCCACGTGTCTGGTAACCTGGCGGCTTCTCAAATTCCACTGCTGTCAGTGTGTCTCTTCCTGTTTGTCCTCGTGGAGAGGGGCCTTCCTGTGCCTTCGAAGCATCTTGTGAGCCAGAAGTGGTAAGTGCATTTGCTGTGCCGTGTTTAACTGAAAATTCTTGAGAGCAGGTCTTGATAAATTTCATTTGATGCAGGTTGTATGTGAAACATGTACGGGACACATGCTAAACCCACACTGGGATTCGGAATCACGGACTGAGCTGCCGTGGTATTGCTCTGCTTGTCAGGTTTCAGTTCTCTGTTTTTAAGTCATTTTCCTTTGTGGTTTGGTCGAAGGTACTGATCTTCCCCAGGTTGAAGTTTGGGTCTCCCGGACGTGAGAATAGCTGGCCTTTCTGCAATTGCATGTGGCCCGGCAGATGCGAGATTCCCCAGGGCTTTGCTGGTGGCCTGTGTGCACCGTGATGTGTGGGTGGGGAATGTGCCTGCCACCCTACCATTGCTCCCCCAGGGTCCAGTCCTGGAGCTGCTCTCCTGCCGTCCAGGAACTGCCTATGTCTGGTTCTCGTCCAGCCCCACAGCCTCTCTCTCTCTCGCAACCGCCCCCAACCTCTCCAGCTGGGGGCCCAGGAGGCCTCTCTTGGGTGGCCCTGTTCTCACCAACCTGTCCCTCTGTGGCCTTCTCATCCTCTTAGTGACTTGTGCCACCCAGACACTGGCAGCCATTCTTGTGTCTTCCCTTTCTCTCACCCCCTAACCTGTCTCTGAGTTCTGTTGATTAGTCTCCAAAACATACCCCCATCCTCCCTCTCAACATTTACCCTCATTACTCTAGGGAAAGCCGTTGTTATTTTTCACAGAAACTAAAATTGTTCACTAATGCATCTCTGTTTCCCTTTCTTGCTAGTACTAGATATTCCTCATGCAAAGTAACATGCACTGGCTCTCAGCACTTTCTACCCTTTAATGCCATCCTGTTGATGTATCAGGACCCTAAACACTCACAGGGTCCCCAGGCCTGTGTGAGCTGCCCCCAAGACTCCTCTGCTCCCCGTGCTCCGTCTGGTTCTCAGACACAGGGAGCTCCTCCCTGCCCCAACGCCTGGCGTCCCCTTGTCATGGTGACTCATCCTTCCTGCTCCTCCTCACAGTAGCCTCCTTCCCATCCTCTAGGTCTCCAAGCACATAGCCTTTTCAGAAAGGCCGTATCACTGGCAAGTCTTTCTAAATTATCCTACGAGTGCTGCTCTTCATCACATGACAATTGTATCATTTCTGCAAAACATTACTTTCATATTTTGTCTTGTTATACACCCCCATTAGAATAAAAGTAACTGACACATAGTTGGCTCTCAATAAATATTTAGTAATAAATAAGTGAATGAGGAGGTAGTGACTATCTGGTGACAATATTAGATTAACTTTAGGAAAAAGTCACCCAAAGAAATCAAGATCCATGGTCAAGGCAGTCCCAAAGAATAATTTTTAAACTCTCGTGTGTAGTGACGTTCTCCAAGTGACATTACTCTTCAGGAGTGAACAAAGAATTGCTTATAGTGATGTAGTGTTTTGCGGCTTAGAGCCAACCATAGAAATTGACAACAGTAATTTTTTTTAAATGAATGTCTCAACACAGGCATGAATGTTTAAGCCAAATTTGTAGTGTTTACGAGAAAGACTGACGGAAATACCGAAGAGGCTGATGGAAATGTGGAAGCAGAGTTCAGGAGAGAGGTCTGGGTATGAATTATGACCAGAGCATTGTTCCTAGAGAGGGTCTCTCATTAATTTTATAAATATTTAGTGAGCACGTATTCTGTGCCAGGGAGAGTGCCCAGTTCTGGGTGAAGTCATGGAGGTGAATGCAAATACAGAGAGATGCACTGCACTGTGGGGAAAAAAAGACCCGAGTTGGAACTGGGGCAAACCCCACACTTTATAAAGAGGTAGCAATATTTGTGAGGAAGAGTGGTGAAAGAGGGGGAAAAAAGAGTTTCACAGCGGAATGGCTGCAGAACATACAGCAACACTGGGAACACAACGCCAAGTGCTGCCGAAAGAACACAGACCAAAGAGGGTCATTTATCCTTGATTTAGAGGAATAGAAAAATGCACCTGCAAGTCATGACCATTTAATGGGAAATGACACAAAATGTTACTTGAGACTAGTTTCTGTATTTGCTGTGCAGAGGGAGGACCTGACCAGGCACACACCTGAGGGAGTGGCTTCAGCCCAGAGGAAGACGGTCAGGGTTCTGTTCCCTGGTGCAAATGGCGCACATTTGATTCTTGCTATGAAAATAGGAAAGAGGTAGTGCTTGAAGAAATCATTATCAGACTAGAAGGTTGACACTGAGAAGAAAGAGGTTAAATCTGTGTGTTGTTATTTCAGGCTGGAATCGAGAAACCGATGCCAACAGCCTGACCAGTCTGGGGATGAGTTGCCGTTATTGTGATGGGCACGTTTATCGGGAGGGTTGTGCATCCAAAGACAAAGCCTGAACCCTCCATCCCATCAATAGCTAATTGTTGTAGGTGTAAAATTGGGAGTATATGATTTTGTTTATCAATTGGAATGAAACATTCAACAAGTGTAGATTTGGTTATTACTGAGGAGAATGTAGAAAACTTTCCTTGACTCAAAAGGAAACAAATTCAAATGTCAGTTTAGAGAAATAAATGCAAACATTGCTCATTGGGCAAAGATGTTATAAAAAATGGAGATTCGGACTTTTATGGAAACTATAAAACATTACAGCATAAAAATAGTACATGATCTAAAGGCTATTTTTGAATTGAGATATAGGAAATGCAAAGAAAATTATTAGAAATGATCAAAGAAAATCTAAAGTTTGGACATTTTACCTTAATTAATAGGCTAAGAGTCCATGGTCAAAGAAAACTAAAGTTGGATGCATTTCTGTTTCCATAAGTAATTCAGAGAAATTTCTCCATCATTAGGATAGCCATTATAAAATTAAAACACCTGAGCAAAACAGGGCCAGGTATACTACACAAATCTATATCCCCCTTTTTCCTCTTCAGATTCTTTTCTCTGTCTTCTTTTTATGTTCAACATCACAGGATTGATCACATATGCTGTACCCTTTCCCCAAACTATGCTCTTTGGAATGTTAGTGCTAAGAAAGAATAATAGATGTGCTATCAAGGGGAAACATGCTTTAAATAAACAGTAACAGGCACTATTGCACTCGAAGATTCACATGTACAATTGCATATTAAAGACCAAGAAGTCTGTATTAAAAAACAAGTCTCATTAAAACAATTTTTCAATCCCAGTGTGACCTAAATTTACATGTGTGCCAAATACTATATTTTGCATATCCTAGGTATAAATTTGGAAGAAAAAGAAACACAACCTGATTCATAATGTAATTATTATGAACATTATAAAGGATCTTGGCCTCTGGAAGGAAAACTCTACGTATTCACGGAAACTCACTAGCACCCAAATCCTTTTCTCAGTATAGGATATTCAAGAAGCATTGACTCTTTTGTGTTGCTAATGATTCAGACGTGTATTTGCCTGAATCTATTATTCACATTTTATCTAAAAATTTTTCAAGGAAAAACGCCATCTGTGGACACCTAAAGCCAAGTGTAGCTGTTGGGTGGAGGGGCCGGGTGGGGGAGGTATTTGGGAGCACAGAGCTTGGCCTGTGAGCGGGAGAAAGGGGATTCCTGGGAACGCGGTTCCCCCTAGAGGTCACAGCTGGTTAAGCCTTTGTGCCGCGGACACAGGGTCCCTGTTAGCACCTGCTTGGGATGCTGTGCATCTCCCTGGGCCGGCTCTCGGAGAACTGAGACCCATTCACTGGTCGGGAATAGAAGTATTGTTGGTATTTCGCTGGCTTGTGGCTTTCTCTGAGCCAGCCTGGAAGAAGTCGTTAAAACTGAAGCAGAATTGAACTTGACTTTCTCCCTAATCCTGACAGAGTAGGTCTTGTGCCTGGTGCCTCACGTGAAGTGCGTTGGTGTACGTTCATCACCATTTGGCCAAAAAGGTTTTAAAAAGTTGTGAAATTTAAAAGAAAAATGATATTTTTAAGAAAATGCTATTTCAACCTGGTAGTCATTGTTTTTCTCCAAAAGCTGTTTGTATTTTTGAGCTTCTATAAAGGTCATATTACATTTGAAATGTGTATCACATCAATTACTGAAAATGTGGGTATATAGTTCTCTGTGACAAATTCTGCGTATACACATGCTTATACACACACCCCCAAACACGTATACACACATACACATACATGCAAATACATAGTGTCTGTGCCCAAAATTCTAATAAGGCAAGGCTTTCTTTCATTCTAAAATTCTCAAAAAGTAAAGCTTATTTCCATCTTGGTCCATCCACTGAATCACCATGTATTAAGCCCTATCTTAGGTAAAGTTTTGCTAAAATTACAACAAAATAAAGAGTTGAGGTCTAAGAAAGAACAAAAACTGGAATGAAATTTAGGGACTAGTGGCCAGACACTTTAGTAAGTCAGGTATTTATTGATCATTTCACTTTTTCTTTTTGTTGTCTATTAGTAATTATATCATCAGACCTTTGCCCTTTTCTCTTCGTGTGTCTCGCATGACACTGTCTAGTAAATGCACTGCGGTCCCGTGTGTTACTGTCTCGGTAAGAACTCACCCGTCTGTTCATGCATTTGTACCTGTGGAGCTTCACATGCCGCTCGTCTGGTTCTCAGCCCAGGACAGTGGGGCGCAAGAGCTGCCCCGTTCCTTTATTTTTCTTAATCACGTTTAGTCTGCAACCCGCCCTCCCCGCAGCTAGCAGGGAATTCCGTCTCAGCCCGCCCCGATCCCACACTCCCTCTGTGAAATCACTCGGAAGCCGGGGACATCCCGCCAGGCACAACCCACTGCTGTGTCCGTCCCCGCTGCTGGGGAACCACCACCCCGTCCTGCTTTCTAAAATTCATGAAAAACGGAAGGCTGGCATTTGATTTTTCTTTCAGTTTCCAGGGGCGGGGGCGGGCAAAAGTGTTTTATCTCAAGGCACTGTGTATATATCCTTTCTGTACTAATGTTCCAGCAATTTCGTTCACCACGTTTTCTCACTGCAGTGATCGGGCGCTATCCAGGCACCTGTCCTCATATGGGAGTAGTTGCGACTTCCCACACGCCCTCCCAGTGTGTCTGGGCTGGATTGAATGGTGTAAGTTTCTAAAGGAAGAGCTGCTTTGCATGTGGCCTTGAGAAGCTCTCTGGGTCGCACATCTGGAGCAGCGAGGTGTGGCGTGAGCGCTGTTACAGCTAGACCGCGCGGGAACCTGCGCCGTTTGCTGATGGAATCGAGCAACCCATCTGGTTCAGAGACAGCACATACCCATTAGTGAAATATGATTCACGTTGTCAACTCCGTCTCTCCCCATTTGGTTTATATCATAGTGAGAGATTTTCCAGATGTTGTTTTTGAATCTGTGCATGCTCGACTGGGCGAAGAATCTATGTTCTTCCGTTGTCGACATTCCGTTGTCTCAAGGTGACCTCAGATTAGGTCTTAAATCAGCAACTCACTTTTTAAGAATAAGAAAACCAAGGTTGTGAGAGAGAACATGACTTAGATGTGAACACTAGGTCTTTGGCTGGGCATAAAGAACTCTACTTGGGCTTCCGAAGGAAATACCCTATTTCTGTCTCAGCCACTAAATTAGTATCCTCAGCTTCCTGTAGGACCAGAGAGTTGAACTAGAGAGGTGTTCTCCAAACACCTGTGCATGAACTGGCCTGTGGCTATGATGAAGCCTATCACTAGCCTGTGAGAAAAATACAGTGAATGTGGTAAATATTTTATAACTTTTAATATCCATGTATATTATATGTAACTAAATTATTATTTTTTCTTGGATTTGTGTTTTGTTCTTTTATAAGATGATGGCAGTAGTAAATGCTATCATTGTTTGGATAACTACTACCTACTGACAATGTCAGGCCCTGATTTATTTTTTTGTATTTTAGAAAAAATCTCATGCCACAAAACCCAAAATTTCTAGGATGTCTAATCTAAGTAAGCTCTAAAATCCCTTCCCTCTCCCGGTCTGAAAGGAAAAATGCTAAATAAATTGTTCATCATTTTCTGGAATACCATGAACATTAAAGTCATAACATGTGAAATATAGATTTCATATCTTGATGAGATTCTCTGTGTTAAACTTTTAACTCATGTGGGTTTTCCACAAATTACCTGTAGATATGTGTTTGGATGCTAAGTCTCTACTTTTGACCAAGTTCTAGGGCAGTATTTGTTGAAGTCAGTCAGTTAAGAATGCAAAAGTATTTAAGGCATTAAAAGGGTTTTTTTAAAAGGCTGGAAAAAGAGAAAAAAAGAATACATAAATAGGAAGATAACTGAAGGCCTTTTGATCATAAAATAGGACAATTATTCCTTAAAAGAGACTATATATTCTTTGAAAACATGATTTGTAGGTTCTGTTGACAATGCCTTTACTTTTTCTATAATTGAACAGGAATTTATCAAAATCCTGTTACTGTATTACAACTGCACAAGATGCAAGTTTCAATTGCTCTTTTAAAACAGAAGACATCCTGCTAAAATCCTCTCTAAAATTGGAATATAGTTGACTTTAAGTTCCTTTGTTCCTACTAGTATATTGGTGATGTTGGGAGAATGTTTTCTGTAGATAAGATTTTTTATTATAAAAGAAAGTTAGTGTTTTTTCACCCTCAAAGTCTTCCATTGAAAAATTATCTTCTAACGTCCAGAAGTACCTAAGAATAGTTTGAAGGAAATATAGTTTGTGAAGAAGGTATAAGTTTGTAAGACTCTTTGTCAAAGTCAGTTTCCTTAATGTTCAACTTGCCTAAAACCTGTCTTTCAAACCAAGGATACTGCCGTATTTAGAGAATTTACTGTAATAGGATATACACTGCTCTTCTGGGGCAGTTTATGGATGATTTTTCTTTTTCTTTTTTTTCTTTTTTTTTTTTTGCCATTTTAGCAAAGCTGCTTTTTACTCAATTTGGCTAAACTTTTCTTTGAATGCTCAAAAGTATACAAAAGATAAAACTAAAAATAAATACATTCAAACACACAGTAAAATTTTCAAAAGGAGCTGAAACCTTATCATTGTACACAAACTGCTATGTATTTGGTGATTTGTTGACAAAATTCAGTGATGTTGATTTAGGAAAAATGATTTTACGTGAATTATATTACTTCAAAGAAAAACAGGGAATAAAAGAAAGCTAAATAAATTTAAGAGTTTGATATAATGGTGTAGTAGGTTAAAGAAAAGAGCCAAAGAAAAGGTATCAAACTGTTGGGTTTCTTTCAGCTTTGTTATTTTTCCCCCAATCCATTGTGCTTAATTTATGTCTGCTAAAAAATGTACAAACAATTTTCCTGTAACTTAGTGATTAGAACACACAATCATGAATACATAACAGCAAGCAAATTTTCCTGATGTAAATCAATTACATGTGGACATGAATTTCTTAAGGAAGGAAATGGGTTTATATTTTAAAATATTTTTGAAACTTTTATTTTAGGATGGTTATTTTTTACGCAGTAGTTATTTCCTGGTAGGTTCTTTTGTTTGGCAGAGTCCGGAGCAGAATTTAGACAATCTGGTTTGTTTCTATGTCAAAAATTTCTTGCAGGAAATATTGTCTGGGGGGCAAAGAAGGCAATATTTTGGGGAGACATTTATCTAATGAGATAGATGTTCCTTTGCAAAACCAATAGTGGTAGCAGTCTTGTGACCTTGTAAAGATGCTCATGGCTGTTTACTAATTGAACTCAAAAGCTCTTTAATAGTTCAATAGGTTAAAGATTTACTAATTTTTATTAAGTTACCCAAATAAATCAAGGTTGCAATCAAACAGGCAAAATCAAGTGGAAAATTGGCTTTATTCAGATAAACTTTTTGTTGGGACTACTCAAATAATGAATGGGATATTATTTAATTAGTTATTGACTTGTTTTACTCTAAATCTTTTAGAAAAATGGCCAGATACTGTGTTTTCCTATTCTTACATTTATAAAATTTGAAGATGAACCTGTATTCACACTAGGAAATAACAAAGAAAAATCTCGCAGATTATTTTCTCTTCAAAGTTCAATTTATAAAACTTCATCTTTTCTGTTTAAAATAATTGAGATTCCTATCTCTCTGCATCTATAAGCCACTAGTACCTGCAATAAAATCATAAGAAGGAAAAATTGGGTTTGAATGGCCAAAAGGTGATATCATACGTCTTATTTTTCACCGCAGATCTCAAAGGTAGCAGGAAATATGGCAGCAGGGGGGAGGGGTAAAACCTACCCAATGGGTGCAATGAGCACTGCGTGGGTGGCGGACACACTTAGAGCCCTGACTAAAGCATCACAAAAGCTATCTATGCAACAAAAACACTTGCACCCTCTTAATATTTTGAAGTTGAAAAAAAACAAAACCGTGGCAGTAGAAGTTGAGAATAAAGGAAAAAGAGAATGGCAAGCGTCTGTCGGATCATAAAACCGTAGGGATTGCTGGCTGGGCAGGGGCGCAGGGGAAGCGGTGGGTGGGCTGCGGCAGGCGGTGCGGGCACAGGTGCCCTTCCCGAGAAGCATGGGAGGCGCAGGAGCCTCCTGAGACGCAGGGCTGCGATCCGGGAGGAGAGGCCGGGGGACAGATGTGCGCACAGGCCGGTGGGGGCCTGGAGACAAGCAGGTCGTGGTCGCTGGAGAGGAGGGGCCACGTGCGTTGTGGCAAGAAAGGAGCGTGGGAAGGTCGATGGGGATCAGAGTAGGGGAGTCCCCTCCTGGCCCAAGGAGGAGTTCAGGCTTCATCCCAAGTCTCTGAAGGAGCAGAGCGGGCTCTGAAGCCCTAGAAGGAGCGGACCGCACGTGCCCTTTGGTCCTCTGGGGGCGAGGTTAAAGGAGGATGTCTCCTAGCGACACAGGAAAGCGGACCCCAAAACTGGGGTCCAGCCTGGAGGCCCAGCGGGTTCCCTGCTTCACGCAGGAGAGAATTCGGGAGTGAGCCACGGAGTGAAGCAGGTTTACTGAAGAAACAACGAAACAGAAGGGGGCTGCCCTGGGCAGAGCCGCAGCCGTGTCGCAGCCCACGGAGAGTAGCCCTTTGCGAGGGCCCAGGGTCTAATTTTACACGTTCTGTTTAATTCTGTGTTACGCAGAGAGGGGATTAGTCCTAAGATTTCTGTGAAAGGGGTGGGGAGTTCCCAGGGCCAAGGGTCCGTCCCCGTCCTAAACCATGTAGGCACTTCTGGGACTTGCCAGGGCATTTGCAGACTGCCACGCGCTGGCGGAGGTCCCTGGCATGGCGTGCTGCTCCCGCGGTGTAACTAGCCTGTGGTGAGTCGTGAGGTGACCTGAGGTCGCTCCTCCCCGCCGTGGCGGTTCTGGCTGGCCTGGGCAGGTTTCTCCAGCCGCCCTGTGCTGTCAGCGACGCTGGCTCGGGTCCCACGCGCAGGGCCTGCAGGGCCCCGGCTCACCTGGCCCGGAGAGCTTGGGAGCGAACCGTGAGACAGGCAGAGCCCGGCCGCCCTCCTTGTCGGTCTGGGCGAGTGTCTTCTAAAGGGCTGGCAAGGTCAGCGACAAAGCCGTGGATGTCTAGAAAGGAAGGTGGGCTCCAGAGAAGATTTTATTTATTCATTTTTGAGATAGAAAACTTGAACGTGTGTTGATCTGTGAATCATTGCAGGGCAGGGTTGAAGAGGGAGGACGAGGGCAGGGCCCCAGAGAGAGGAGAGAACGGGGGGGGCTCCCTCCTCGTGCACGCGACAGGCACAAACGAGCTTTCGCTCTGGGGGTGTTCTGCTCTCGGCTGTGTACTGGCTAAGGTTGAATTTTCATCTGCCATAGCCACAAGGCATGTTGCAATGAAATTTAAGAAAATTTCATACTCCCCGGTATTTTGAATGGATACTAAACACTACTGTAATTTTCTGCCCAGATGTTAAAGTAAACAATTGTGAAACAGGACAACTTTCTAGATGTTCTTTTTCTAATTTCCATGATGAAAAATTTCCACAACTGTATTTTCTCCATATTCCATGCTTTTTATTGCCTTAATTCTGGTTTATTTTTAGTCATTTCTTGACTCATCATAATCTTTTGCATAATTGGTTTTATGTCATTCCACTGCATCTCACAGCCTTAGTTTTATTACTCTATATTCATTTTCTTAACATTAGTTTCAGGAAGAAAGAGAAAATAGAATGAATCAAATCAATCTGATATTGAAGTTTAAAATGTAATCTGCTCTTATAATTCATCTCAGATTAATAAGCGGCAGAAGGCAAATGAATAAAAACATCAATTATCAGCTTTCCATAGCCATAAAAAATTTGAAAAAATATAATAGAGTTTTAATAACAAGGTAATTATAATAGGCCAGTAACTCAGTTCCTTGGGAAAATGCTTTTCTATTCCTCTGGGAAAGGATTCAAATAAGACCTAATTCTCTTTTATTTCTTTTCCTCTTTCTTTTCCACTTTCTCTTCTTTCTTATCTTCTGTGTATGTGACTGAAAAACCAATTATAACAATTTACTATTAACAGCAAGAAGAAATACCTGTGCCATATTGCTATATCTCTTTTCATTGCTAATACCTTAAAGTCTCCATCCATATGTTTATACATATTGCATTAATGCTAGTGACAGGTGCATAGAATTTTATATTCTGACATTGCTCTCTATAATGTTATGTTTCTAATCTGAATAAAACTCAATTGCCCTGATATAGTATATTTAATTATATATTATATGCTATAATTGATACTATATGTTGATATATATTCCCCAATTTTGGACCTTCAGGTTTTATACTTTGTTCTGCTTATTTCATGCCATAATAAATATCATCTAAAGATAAATTCATAGGAATGGAAAACTTAGACTAAATAATATGAACATAGCTGTATTTCCTGCTCTATACAGACCAATTGCTCCCCAGATATGAACCAAATTATCAATAACATTACCAGGCTTGAGATTGCATTTATTAAAAGATAATTATTTTAGTCTTTTGTATTATCAGTGCTACTATTTGCTATTCTAAATATTTTGAAATGTTATATGATGAATTTATATTTTATTATTAATACCTTCATTGTAAAAAATTCTTTTGAAACCAACATGTGAATGCATACTCATCGATGTAGCAATACATTTAAAAAATCGCCTTTTCATAAAGAAAATTTTTGCAAACATTTAAAAATTTCCAGTTTAAGAAATATTAAGGGTCAGACAATAGTTTTAAATGAATAAGAAAAAATTCAATCAGCTACTGTAAATTTTACATCAGTGCAGTTGGCCCTCGGACAGCACAGGCTTGGACTACACAAGTCCACTTACACACAGCTCTTTTTCAACCAAACACTATATTTGTGGGACGCCAACCTGGTGCAAATTTCAAGGGCCGACTTTTCCTATAAGTGGGTTCTGCAGGATGGACTGCAGGGATTTTGGTATATGCAGCGGTCCTGAAACCAGTCTCCAAGGATACCAGGGAACACTGTAGTTCAGTTTTCAGAATAGCGGCACAAGAGTTAGTTGAAGAAAAAATATGATTTACTTTTAAAAATCTTCCTTGAATGTGTGAAAAATATCTAAACTATTAATCTACTTTACTGACTAGTAGGATGATTGGCAGTCCTAGCCACTAACATTTAATGTTGACATGGTTTATATCAGTCATGATTGTACAGTTTAATTCTGTCATTTGAAATAATAGTGATGCTAGTTGTATTTTCACATAGCTTTTCACATTCATTTTATATCTACCTCATTTGGTAATCTTACATTTATTGCTACAAATATAAATTATTTTATTTTTACCAATTGTGGTATTTTTAAATCATTTAGAAAATGAGGACATACTTTAGTGTTCTGGGGTTAATAATATACCTCGTGCAAATGTAAAGAAACAGTAAAATATTTATATATATTTGAAAGAGGTATATGTATAATTTTATTTACTAAAGCATTTTTAAAGGGTACTCTTTTTATTAATTTATAATGAGGCTCATATTTATATAAATATGGTGCCTTTTATTTTTTCAAAAGGGAGAACAATTTTTGTCCAACTCTATAAAATATGTAGTTTTGAATTATGGGAAAATATTATAATCAGATAATTTGCTCCTAGAGTCACATAGAAAATGACTCAAAACTCATAAATATTGGAATAATCTACAAATAATCAACCATTTTTAAAAATAATATTGTTTCCTTAGAAATATTTTGAAATCCTAGTTTTCCTGAGTAGTTTGCATGTATTATGCGTAACAGAGGCACCTGGCAAGGGCCCTGCCTCCCTGTATGATTTCTCCTATTTACTGTCCCTTCCGTCCTTTCAACTGGGAAGAACCGCAGGGCCCCAGGAAAGTGACCGCCGGCCTGGGGAGGGCCTACGTGTTACTGGAAGAATGAAAAGACGCCAAAAGTCGTCTGGTCACGAGAAGGGGGGTGGGGAAAAAAGAAAGTAGTAGCAACTTAGAATCAGAAAAAGGCAGCCTGCAAACGACTTAGGGCTTATTTTCTAGAGAGTTGGTAATATTAAAGGTAGTTCCCATTCTGTCTTTAGGTGTTTACTTGTGTTACTATGCTATCGGTAAAAGATTTTCAATTCATATGCCCAGAAAGGTCTAACACAGGCATTTATTTCTTCCATGGCCAAAATAGCTGTTCATATCGCAGTGGTGGAGGAATTGAGCTGAACTAAACATCTGTTATTTGGTGGGAAGGAACTTTGTGAAATCTCTCGCACGAGCCCCGGCAGTTGTCGCACGGAGAGGCACGCGCAGTGTGCGGAGGTTTTAGAGGGAAATCACTCGGGGTTTGGTCGTTCCCCATCGTTTATTTGCGCCGTCACTTCAGTGCATGCCCAGACTCTCAATGTCAGCTTCATCATCCCTAAGATGGGATAAAAAGCTACTCGACCGGGTTGTTTGAAGAACTAAATTGCTTTTATGAGTAAATGACTGGGCACTTAACAAACACTTAATGAAAATTATTTTGATGACATTGCAAAGATATGAGGCACATGCAAAGGCTAAAATAAAATTTTTACAGTTTTTGCTTAATGAAATTTATCTTAAAAATGTAATCCTTATTGTAGAATATTTGAGTAATTAAGAATGAAGTGTCTCTTTCAGGGGCCTATTTTAAAAACTAGGTGAGCAGCAAAAGTACTAAATATTATAAATAATATTTGACTTAGGATTTTACCTAATAGACTTGTGCAATGAGATTATTTCAGTCAGATATTTCTTCACCCAATATTCTCTTTAAGAACAATTTCATTCAAGAGAGTTGCGATAAATGAGTCTATGTCAACTCATGTTTTCTTTCAAAATACACATCAGGATGTTTACTAGTAAACTATATGGTATTGTCATGGAAAAAAGTGGTAAATTATTCTTGTTAGGATAAATAAGAAAGAAAATTTGAGAAAAATTATTCTCTCAAAATAATTAAGAAAGTTTTAATTTCTTAAATAAGAAAGCAATTTTCACAAAATAATTTAGGTTTTCATTACCTACTATCTCCCCACACGTTTATGCAATGTTTCTGTCAGTTTGAATCTTCCTCTCAGTATGGAACAGGAAAGGCATCATAATTCCTGCCATATTTTAAAAGATAAGGTGACATATTATGGAAAACTGAATCTGGTTCACTTTACAATCTATAAAGTGTTAAAAATATCTCAGGAAGGAAAAGTGGTTTTAGAATTATGAGATACATTTCTATCTTTTCTAATTTTTAAAGGAGATTATCAAATGAAGTGCTGTCCGTTTTCTCACTTAGGAGTGGGCAGGGGGAAGCTATTCTAATTTTGGGAAAGCAAAACCAAAACCCCTAAACTAAGTTTTCTTCTTACCACAGTGTAAATGTGTGTCAGGGGCAAGAGCACAGTGATATTGTCAAAGACCACATTGAAATGACATTTCTCAGACACACAGCACCACATGGGCAGTCAGGGAATTTTACTTAGGTGCTAAATACTGACAGATACTTTACTTTTCAGTTTTAATTCATCCTTAGGGTGTGTGTGTGTGTGTGTGTGTGTGTGTGTGTGTGTGTGTGCATGTGCATAGATATAAATTATCCTGCTCTACACTTGGCCAAGAATGAAACTGAGCCCCAGCCTGTGTAAGGTCCACCCCCAGCCACACAAATTATGAGAATTATGGCTGCTCTTCGATCCCAAGTCTCTCGGCTGCACTGACTCCCAGAGTAGTGTAGCCTCCACTGTTTGATAGCAGAGGATGCATCGATTCACAGAAAATATCTTCCCTTTGCTCATTGAGAATCTGTTTTCTTCATTATAGAAAGAAAAAAAAAAACTATATTGGTTTTCTATGGCTGTTGTAACAAATTAACACAAACTTAGTGGTTTAAATAAAACACAACTTTCTCATCTTAACAGTTCTATGGGCTTTGGGGGAGCTTTTCCAGGTTCCTGCATTCCTTAGCTGGTGGTCTCCTTTCCTCATCTTCAAAGCCAGCAAAGTTGCCTCTCTCTGACCCTGTTTTTAATGACTTCTCCCTCTGACCAAAGCCAGTTCTCCGCTTGGAAGGAACCATATGATAATACAGACCCCACCCAGATAATCCCACATGATCTATCTCAAAATCCTTAGCCCTCACATCCGTCAAGTCTTTTTGTCCAGGCAAGGTTCCTTAATTACAGGTTCTGGGATTACTGTGTGGACGTCTTGAGCGGAGGTGATCATACCGTCTACCACAAATGCAAGAAGAGAGTCCAGGCCTGGCCCACCCTGCCTGTAGGTGTTCACATGGGCCGTTCTCTTTCCCCAGAACACTCTTCATTCTTTGCCTACCTGCAGTTTTGTTTCAAGTACCAGCTTCAGGGTCCCCTTTTATAGGTATTTCCTGATAATTGAGTCTACATTTTATTCTCCCTTTTGTCACCATTGTTGTTTCTTTCATAACGTGTACTACAGTCATTAGCTAAATGTTTGAGTATTTTTTTGTTCAGTGCTGCTCTCCCTCATCTGTTACAAGGTTGGTTGGGTAGGCACCTTGCCCATGTATCTGAGAGCAAATTTACAGCACCCATCACGATACACAATAGAGGAAAGCCATTCAACCACTTTTGAATGAATATGTAAGTGTTTCAATGAAGACTATATGATGACAAAAATAGTTGTAAATTTCTTTAAGTATGAAAGTACACATTTGTTATTGGAGACCTGGCCAGAACTCACTCAATAAAACACTTTGTACAGTGACCTCCTCATCCTTCCTTTCTAACAAGAACACTTAAGGATGAAATGCAAAATGAAAAAGAAAAAAATATGCAGAAAGATAAGATAGAGGAAGATGTGAAAATGCCATATTGTAACTGAGCTCTTGAAAAGCAAATAGACAGATGCTTCATTTTTTAAAGCATATTCAGTAAAATGAATAAAAACTTAACTATATTGTGAAGAAAAGACATAATTCATTGAACAGTCACATCTCATTTGGTTGTGTCATTATAAGAGTAATAAATGCTAAGACAGCTGGTCAGCTACCAGTCCTAGAAATGGCTGATTGAAAGTGTTTTCTCTAGAGAAAAAGCAAAAAAAATAAATAACAAAAAACAAAATTTACACTTAAATTGAGAGGCAAGCATTAAGAGCCAGTCCACAGCAGGCATGGGACATTCATAAGTCCTCCTTCTTAACCACAGTACAATCACCAAAATGTAAATAAGGTTTTTCTTTTCTTTTCTTTTTTTTTTTCTATCCCAAAGTTTTTATGGTTGGCTTAAATAAATGCTACTGAGCACAGCAAATGAATGTAGCAGTCTCCCCATAATTTCCATGTATAATGGGCATCTCTGATAATTAGACACAATTCAGAGCCTTTTTGTAGAAAGCACTCAGGTATTTGAACAGCAGCCATGAGCAAGGTTAGGTACATAAACCTCCCCATAGAGATTTTGAATAGTCCATGTATACAATCATGTTTTTCAAACTACTTTTCTCAGCTCTTCAATTTTCATATATGTGTAAAATTTGAGAAAATTATGGATGTGAAATGAATGATCAAGGACTAATAAGCCTCATTTTATATTTCAGTTTCATTCCACAGTTGTTGCATATTGTTTTACCATTTTTTTTTACCTTGCAAGAGAAAGGAGAACAACCAATATTTCTTTTGTGCCATATATTGAATCAATAACTCTGAACATGCAACTCTGTTTAAACCTTTTAAACCTTTAGTGTTTTTCTTATGTGATATCCTAAGAATAACAAGCAAACAAAAACAAAGAGTGTGAGTGGAAGAGAATTATTATCAATGGAGTGAAGGGAGGAATTGTTTTGACATGCTAGCCAGAATTTCCTCATAGTATCACATTAAATTGCATTTCATCTGGGAACTTAGAGGAGCATTTGTAATTTCAGACTACAATGATAAAGGAAGCACATCTCATTGAGATGTTATGACCTCAAAGAAATTACTTCCAGAAAGATTATAAAGATGATGATTTGTGAGTACACAAACTTAATAATTGTTCAGGATTTGAAGGTACTTCAAGATAATTTTTAAGAAATCCAGCGTCCTTGAACTTTTAATAGTCACCATTTTTTTCATTCAGCTAATTTTTTTTCCTTATTGGTTGAGACTCATTGTAACCATGTTTTGCCGCAAAATTTATGTTTCACCTTGCACTAAGGGTCTAAAAATGTTGCTACAGTAAGCTGTTGTAAAGGAGAAATTTTTTGTTGTTGTTCTCAAGTGCAAACTTACAAAAATCATCCGATTTTCTATCCAAACAGCGTGTGACACTTGAGTCTTGAATTTGTGAAAATATTTTAAGAGGATCAGAGCACCTGATCCCTGAGAAATAGCATTGGATTAACAGTATTAAATCTGGACTGCCTTGCTTTTCCAAGTTTGTACACTGAGCATGGATAGGAAGTCTTGATTTATTCAAAGCAAAACACCAGGCTTGAAGAATCAGAGGAATCAGTTTGTCCCTTGTCCAGTAGCTCCTGTCAGCAGAGGGGACCCATGTTGATGGTGGCTTATATTTGGATGGCAATTGACATTTCACAACATCCTCTTGTTTGTCTTTTTAATTTGAGTTGTTCAGGAAACTGAGATGCAGTAGAATTATATGACTTGACAACTAAAGCCTGTACCAAATCCATTGTTCTTTTCACTCTAACATGCTATCCATCTTTATTAAAGCATCAACATATTTGGGAGATGGACTTCATGTATAGACCTCAAGCTATGAAAAAGCATCCCATAAACTGTTTGTGTATCAATGATTAAAGCAGAAAATGCATGAATTTAACATTGTCACGTGTCCGGTTAAATGTAACCTCAAGTGGATAGTTGACGTTGTACGTGTTTTATGTTTCTGAATCATGCCAACTGTTGTGCCAGATGCTTTCTGCACACAGTCTTATACAAACTGGTGAGAACTTTACCAAAAAGAAGGGAAGCTCAGGAAAGTCAATGTCTTCTTCAAATTCTTCTCGCAAAGTGACGTCAGAGCTGGGTGCTGGCTCTGGCTTTGCTGCTCCCAAACTCGTGGTGTCTCCACGCTCCACCACCCCACAAGTTTCCTCAAGCCTTGGTGGAAGAGTGCTCCCTGTGATTTGGGGATTGAAGTTCACTTTGTTCTTTGAGACAGGATTATGGGATGAAATGGACAATAGGATTGTGTAAAAGAGACATACACACAAGTGGAAACCCACAAAACCTGAGTAGAAGAAAGATGAAAGCAATTTCAATGAAAATAAATGAAAAGGGAAACAAGTGATAGTGTCCTGGGTATCTATTCATGATGCTATGTGAACTTCTTGTGCCACACTCTGTCATTCTAGTACAGTCTATGAACTCTTTCTCAGAATGATGTTTCAAAATTCACACAAAAAGTATAGGTTAAAAGAAAACAAATTGTATTGAAATACACTAGTGTCCATGCATTCCTTGGGGGTTTACAAACCCCATCTGGAAAAGGCAAGCTATATTGATGATGGGGTGTTATCTATTAAGCCATAAGATCAAGGACTCATTATGTTATTAATAAAATCAAAACAGTTAAGAAATTCCTCGTGCACTTTCCTGAAAGTTTCATCTCTCAAAACAGAAAGAAACATTCTGCCTTTCTTATTCCACAAATCCATATTTCACTTAATCATGGGCATGGTTTACCTGTGATGCCAATCTGACCACACAGCCCTCAAAACTCTGTGACTTTCCATGTCTGAAGAGGACCAAGGGCAAGCTCTGAGCCCAGCACACAGGGCGGCCAGGAAGTACTACTGGTGGCCTGGCCACCCTTGCTGACATCACTCTGGGATTATAATCTGTGCTTCTGTAGTAATGAGCTGAGGATACCTGAATGTGGCACAATGTCCTGTGCTTCTCTGTATTTGCTGACTTGCCCCCTCTGCTTGGAGTGACTCCTCTGTTCACGCTGCTTGTCTGCTAATTACCATTTAAGACTCAACTCAAAGAACCTCCTTCTCTAAAACTTTCTTGAACAGAGACTCTCAGAGTTCCCTTCCCCTGTGCCTCGATAAATCTTGAGTATAAATATTTCACCATTGCTGTAGTCTGTCTCCCCCACTCTTCAGAGATGTCCTTGAATTCAGAAAGTATGTTTTATTCATCACTTTATACCCGAAGTCAAGCCAATGAATAGAAGATAAACATCTTTGGGATTGCCAAATGAATGAATGGGTGGAATGGATGATGCCTATGTTAGCCAGGGTTCTGCAGAGAAACAGAGCCGATGTTGTAGTTTGAAGGCTGTCAGGCAGAAGAATTTTCTCCTACTTGGGGGAGAGTCAGTTTTTTGTTCTACTCAGGCCTTCCCCTGATTGGATGAGGCCCAGCCGCACTGTGCAGGGCAATCTGCTTTGCTTGGTCTAACAACTTAGATGTTAATCTCATGCAGAAACACACTTGCAGAAGCACCCAGAGAAATGTGTGACCAAACACCCGGGCTAAGTCAAGTTGATGCGTAACATTAACCATCGAGATACCCAATGGCTGATGCTTCTCAATTAAGAATTACCATCTGATTGTATGAAATCGTATGGGAATTACTTGGAATTCATGAAGATATTACTGGGAAATACTAGGGCTTTTACACACATTTTTTGACTGTAGTAGGACGGATGATGACCTTGTCCTATTTTGCTTGGGATCTACCTGAGGACATGCTTGTCTTCTCCATCCCCACGTGCTGCTTCTCACAGAACACAGCCAAAGTTCTCAGCAAACAGCTCTTAAACCGAACAGAAGAAGAAATGCCCTCACAGTGAAAAATAGAAAGCCTAGAATAAATATTGCAAGGGGAGTTGAAGCTCAAATGACTAAAACTGAAGCAAAAAAATGAATGAATACATGATCAAAATCTTAGAAATTCAGGAATGTGATGAAGATTGTGGAACTTTCACTAGGTATCTCCTATGGGTGATGTGGTGGGCTGGATGATAGCCTCTCCAAATACGTCCATGCCCCATCCCCGGGGGCTGTGAATAGGTTCCATGTCTGGCTAAAGGGGATTTCTAGATGCCATTAAGGACCTTAAATGGAGAGATTATCATAGATTACCCTGGAGGGAAATTGAACCACAAAAACTCTTAAAAGCAGAAGAACATGTGGTGTTTGGTTTTGTATTCTTGCCATACTTCACTAGGAAGTATGCAGTCACCAGTTCTATCCAGGTTTTTACGAAAGATACTAGATCACTGTTTTTTTTTTTGTTTGTTTTGTTTTGTTTTTTAATGACTGAGTAGTGCTCTATGCTATACATATACCACATTTTATTAGCAGGCAGGAGAATGGGTTAGAAGACGCAATGTGAGAACTCAACCCACCATTGCTGGCCTTGAAGAGGCAGGGAGGGAGTCGTGACCCCAGAGAACATGGCAGCCATAGAGGCTGAGGATGACACTCAGTATACAGCCAGCAAGAAAGGGGGGACCTTGGTCCCACAAGTACGAGAAACTGAACTCTACCAACTGCCTGAATGAACATCAGGTGATTCTCCCTTAGAGCTCCAGAAAGGACCCTAGCCCAAGAACACCTTAATTTTTGCCTGGTGAGACCTACAGAACTGAAACGTCACAAGTTCATGCTCTTTTAAGCCACTGTGTGTGTGGTAACTTACGGCAGCAATGGAAAACCACTGCACGGCAAAATGAATTTCCACACGCACAGTGGCTCACAACAGCCCACGTGCCTTATCTCACCGTCTGCACGGGGCAGGAGTTCAGACTGGGTCCTGCTGGGTCCTCCGCTCTGAGCCTAACCGAGCTGCAGGCAGGGCTCGGGCGGGTGGCTGTTTCATCCAGAGGCTCAGCCGGGAAGAATCTGCTTCCAAGCCCCTTCGGGTTGTGGGCAGAATTCACTTCCTCCTGGCATCGTCACTCAGGGCCCTGGCATTCTGCCAGCTGCTGGCTGGACGCTGTGTGCACAGGCCCCTGCCAGATGGGCTTCTCCAGCAGGGCCCTGCTTTTATAAGCCCAAAGGAGAATCTGTAGTCCGTCGGGCAAGACTGAGTCTGTTGTACTCAAACGAGTGACACCTCTTCTGTAGCATATCCCGTGGGTTAGAAGGAAGTCACAAGTCTTCATCACACTCAGGAGCAAGGATTATACACAGGTGTGACCAGCAGGAGGTGGGATTCACTGAGATCACATTAAGCTTTTTCAGTCGCACTGGTCTCTGTGAAATCCTGACATAAGGAGCTGGGTGTGGTGCACACCTGTCATCCCAGCTACTCAGGTGGCTGAGGCAGGAGGGTCACTTGAACCTAGGAGTTCAAGGCTGCAGTGAGCTATGATCCTGCCACTGCACTCCACCTGGGCGACAGAGCAGGACTCTGTCTCAAAAAAAAAAAAAAAAAAAAAAAAAAATTGTGATGTAATCATGGTTCAGTGCTAAAATAGATTTTATCATTTTTTAAAAATGTCATAGAAGGGTTACTTTGTTATGATAAGATCTTAACTACTTATATTCTATAGAGTTTAGTTTTTTTTGATAATTGTGAACACTAAGATTTTTATAAAAATATTTCCACTTGAAGTCTAGGGTGTACACCCAAATTTTCAATTTATTTTTCATTGACAGGCAAGATTTACACACATGTTCAGGAAATGTAACTGACTTAGAAACAGAATTTTTTCTTTAAAATGCTTAATCTGGTTTCTATTTTCACTTTCATGGGAAGAGTTCCAGGCCTAATATCTATAAATTTGTTCCCAATCGTAAAATTGTAAATAATGAATAAAGGTACAATTTGAAGAGGTGGAAAGTTCCTAGATGAAAGTAAGCTAAGTATTCAATTCTTGCATTCATTTTTGCCCAGGGACCATTCCCTGTTCTACTGTGGCCTCACATTAATTTAGAGCTAATGGTTCTGATTGTTTATGACCAACCAAAGTGGGTATAAGGAAATGGAAGGTCTTCGAAAAAATGTGTTTTTTCAATATGACTCATGTTGACCAGAGTCTCATGATGCATGAGAATAGTTTTATACATGTTAAAATATTTTTATTTAAAAAATGAAATCTGTTTAGTATCAGTTGAAGAACTTTGACAGAGAGTGTTATGTCCTAGTATACTTTTACATATTTTATTAAATGTTTCTATTTTCCTTGCAAGAAAATCTGAGAGATTTATGACTATTTTGTTAGCAAATTAATGCCAAAAGGGAAACAAAAAAATGACATACTTTTTATTCACTGCCACTAAATTATAATAAAAATTGTTTAGATGTTTCCTGGCAGTGCCAACGTTGTAATCACTGTCCATTAGGGGAGCGACGGGGCACTGTTTTAACTCGGGCCTGTTCACCACTGGCTGTCAGACATTTCACAAGCCACTTGACGTGTCCATCATCCCACGGCAGATGCCAACCTGAGAAATCTCAACAGGTAGACCATTAGTGGGTGGTTTTCTTTCCCAGATTCTAAAGCCCATCCTGTGTGAGTAAATTTCTGGCCTTTTATTTATTCCTGAATTAAAATTTCCACGTTCATTCTTCATTCAGTATTAAAAGCTGCAGTGTTGATTATTGGGTGCGATTTAGTAGTAAGTGTCAGATAAGAAACATATAGACTCCATAAGGCAATATTTTTGTTGTTTTGCTTAATCCTTCGTATCACCATACATTCTCTTTGGGCCACCATAACATTTAGAGAAGCAGCAAATTGATAGTATATGTTTTCTGCATGAAAGTTACTATAATTTTTATATCACACCTTAAAAGTCACAGTCATATTTTGAATAGGATACATAGTAATTGTAGACATTTAATTTGGAAAGAAGAATATAGAATTTACCTGCAGTCCCATCTCCTGGAATTAAACACCATGTGTTTTCTTGTCCCTTCCCTGCGTGGATGTGACCCGTTCAACTGTGGCTTCTTGAGGTATGAATGGGAGGGAAATGCAGGTGAACCGTGTTCTGCCTTAATCCCTTCTCCCGCTGCAGCCTCCTTCCACATCGTCCCAGTCCAGTTCCTTAACTCCCCAGTCAGGTTCACTTGTTAAACACTCTCCTGCTCCTGGAAATGTCGATTTCATCCTGTTCTCACCTCTGGAAGCACCCTAGGCTCACCCTAGGCTCACCTGCCTTCCTTCCTCCTGCCCTGCCAAAGAGTGGGGAAGAAGCAGGGGCTGGAGGGAAGGAGCAGTCACTCTGTGACACGATGGCCCAGGACATGCCGACATGTGTCCACTGAGACAGTCATCCTGCTGTCTCTGTGTGTTTGGGGTGAGGTTGGTGTGAATGCCCTTCCTGCTGCAGATGGGCGTGGCTCTCTGTGTTTGGGTAAACACCCCAGCGGTGGCCCTTCATGGCAGCACACTCGGGGTTCCTCAGAGGGCCCTGCGGCACCCTGCCCTCTCAGGGGACACCAGCAAGTCTCCAGCCATTGTCACCTTCCTTCTGTCCATCATTCCACCCAGGAGAAACTTGGCCTGATGGGGTTCATGGGTACAGAGACAGCAAACAGAATTAGAAACATATGAATATTCAGTCTGATACTCTGCTGATTTACCTTAGTGGTATGCATTGAGAATTTTCTGTTTTTTTTAATGATAACCTTATTTTTTTTTAATTTTTTAATTTCAGCATTTTTCAGGGATACAAATAGTTAGGTTACGTATATTGCCCTTGCCCCACCCAAGTCAGAACGTCGAGCGTGTCCATCCCCCAGACTGTGTGCACCGCACCCAATACATGTGTATGTACCCACCCCCTCCTCCCCACTCCCATCTGCCCCACACCCGATGAATGTTATTACTATATGTGCACTTAAGTGTTGATCATTTAATACCTATTTGATGGTGAGTACACGTGATGCTTGTTTTCCATTCCTGGGGTACTTCACTTAGTAGAATGCATTCCAGTTCTATCCAGGATAATACAAGAGGTGCTAGATCACCATTGTTTTTTGTGGCTGACTAGTACTCCATGGTATACATATACCACATTTTATTAATGCACTCATGTATTGATGGGCACTTGGGTTGCTTCCATATCTTTGAAATTGTGAATTGTGCTGCTATAAACATTCGAGAGCAGATGTCTTTTTTATAGAATGTCTTTTGGTCTTTTGGGTAGATGCCCAGTAATGGGATTGCTGGACTAATGATAGGTCTACTTGTAGCTCTTTGAGGTATCTCCATATTGCTTTCCACAGAGGTTGCACTAGTTTGCAGTCCCAACAGCAGTGTTTGAGTGTTTCTCTCTCTCCTCATCCATGCCAACAGTTATTATTTTGGGACTTTTTGATAAAGGCCATTCTCACTGGAGATAAGTGATATCTCATTGTGATTTTGATTAACATTTCCCTGATGATTAGAAACCTTGAGCATTTTTTCATATGTTTGTTAGCCATTAGTCTATCTTCTTTTGAAAAGTTTCTGTTCATGTTCTTTGCCCACTTTTTGATAGGGTTGTTTGATTTTTTTCTTGCTGATTTTCCTGAGTTCTATATAGATTCTAGGTATCAGCCCTTTATTGGATGTGTAACATGTGAATATTTTCTCCCATTCTGTGGGTTGTCTGGAGAATTTTCTGTTAGAGAACATTCTTTCAAAGCATTATTTTCACATGGGCATGGCATTGCAATACATGTGACAAAACACATCTGCTCCGTGTTCTCTTGTCAAGCTTGTCCATGTTCATGTCAGCTGCACCAGAGGGCACTTTACCTGCAATCCTGCTTCAGACTTCAAATAACTGAGATAAAGTCACATGTTAATTGGCAACTTATCTTCTATCAGTATCTTTCCTGAATATTTAGGGATTTCAAAAAATATGGAAGGTACATGTTACTACTCAAAAATGTATTTCAAATAAGATAAATGACATGAACTAAGATATTCCAAAGTCAGTCTTGAGTTCCAAAGCTGTGATTGCACTTGGTTTGTAAGACACTCCAAATGAAATTACGGAAGTAGGAGAGACAGTATTACGTACAGAATATACTCCTAAGGTAAGGTGAACTTGCCTTCACAGGTGTGACTTACAGAATCAAGTTCCTAGAAGGGCATAAACATGGGTAAATGTGTGTCAGTGGGAGGAATCGTATCTACTATGAGTAATGAGTGAGTGGATTGTGTTTGAGCCTGAAATCAAATGGAAATGCTTGAAAACTCAAATGGTGGAAATCACTAAAATGCAAGTAGATGCACACTCTCTTACACCTGACACATTGGTGACCAAATGGATGAAAGGAAGTCATCCAAGCCTGCAGACTGAATGCTTCCCTCACTCAGATCCCTGAGCAAATATCCCCTCTACTGCACCCCATGCTGTACTGGTTACAGTGCAAAGTTGGTGATGAACAAAACAGCCACTAGCTGATGCTGGTGTAGTGAACAGGCCCCCTTGCCAAAAGGTGGAGGTGTTGTCTCAAACTAAGTTTAGTGTACAGGGGTCTGGATGCCAGTATTGCTAATATCCACCCAGGGGGGCAGGAAAGGAAGTGTGGTTCAGATGGTGGCCTACTGGCATTCCAGGTACAACTTGGTAAAGACAGCAGGAAAAAGATTCTCTGAAATGGATGTCCTAGAACTGCTGATAACAGCTCCTCCTGACACTTGATGGGATAACTTAATTGAGTATTGTATGAAACTATTAAAATTATTATCCAGACTGTCATCTTTATAATTTATAATAATAATGAACCACATTTTGATAACATGGAATCATCTTTGCTATTGTAACTATTATTTTTAATATCATCTGTTGAGCCTGTGTAATGTGCCTGTGGGTGCCTTGCAGTGAAGATGCATCATATTTGAAATGCAGATGATCCTTGTCCCACCAACTTTTGTGTTTTTTCTTTTGTATATAATGGCCATTGAGATGAAATTACAAACACTTTTGTTGCAGGAGAATTGGAAACAGCGGGAGGCTTGCACATTTCAGCTCAAATCCTTAGGGATTCCTTCCTGTATGGGTGTTTGGCTGTGGGTGCAGATGGCTGAAGGAAGTTGAATTGTGCTAATGTTCCCTTTCTTTGCTCATCTTTGAATCGCTGTCCAATTTTGATGTTGCTGAGGTCTGGAAGCCGACTGTTGATTTTGCTGATTCACATCCTAAATCATTTGATAGAACATGTAGTTCAATTCAACCTTAACCACAAAGTGAACTGAACCACCATTTTTTAAAAAATGACCTTTCGCTTTTTTAAGCCGAAGGAGATTATATATTTTGCAAAGGCACACAGAACTGAAATCAACCTGATGAATTTTTCATATGGCTTTTCATTTTCTTTCAATTTACCTAGTAGTTTTCTTTCAACGTAGAAAGCTTAAACAGCTGAGGAACGGTGATTCATGGATGAAGTACAAGCATTTTCCAGTTGGAGTTCAGGGAGACACATGCTTTAGTGAGCAGTTTCCCCCCCTCCCCACCCCCGTAAGCTGCAGGCAAGAAAGCACAGTGCTTTTATTTCTATCTTGTTCAATTAGTTATGTCCATCTATTTGATGTCAGATGTTTTACTATAAATGTTTGCTGAGTTGTAATGAAAAATATACCTGGTTGTATAGCCAAAGCTTTCGGCCTGGTTGAACCACTAACCTTGTTGTTTAACCCCTCTGAGCATCTGTGCCGTCATCAACATGGCAATAAATCATCTCCGAGTCCCTTCCAATTTAAAAACCCTTGCATTTCTATGTGAATCTGTAACTTTTGTTTCTAATTGTATTATTTTACTTACTTACTAAGTGCTGTATTAGTATCAGGCTCTAATCACTCTGCGCAATCCATGTTAATGAGCGCTGACTCATTAAATGTCACAACCATTCTACCAAGTAGTTGCCGCTGTAGGGATGAGATGCCTGAGGTTCAGAGAAGTGAACTTGCCACTAAGCCTAATGATAGGGCCTGGATTTAAGTAAAGCTGGACCAGCCCAAGGTTATCCTCCTCTCAAGCACTACATTGTGCTGTCTGCTTTTTTAGAGAAAAAATACACAAATGTTTCTTGAAATTGTAGGATGTCAATGGTTTAGAACTGATTTCTGTCTATAAAAACGTTAAGATTTTAAAAAGATGTACTCTTTGAATCACTCCTACCCTACTATGTGGCAACATGATAAAAAATTTTCTTTATGTACCTGTTTAATCTTCATGATTTATCCAGATTTTCTAATCTCAAAAGTATAAAATTAGAATACAAATGAAAAATTTGCTTTTAAACATTGACTTATTCTGTCACGATGTATCCTGCGATAAATAAGAGTTTAGGACATCAGGAGAAAGGTGTCTGAAAGGGAATATAGCTTCCTATGTCGAAGCCGACGTATCTATGGGAGGATGGACTTTGCCATTTCTCAAAAACTCATCAACTAACCCAATATCATGCGTATTTCAACACACTTGAGGGATGGTTGATGGTAACCATAATGTTAGTGCATCTTTAATATAAATTCATACAATTAAAAGCTCTCTCCTTAGTAGAAATGCTACAGTCTTTCCCCCACATACACACTTTGCTAGACTACTGTTTTTACCTGTTTTTTTAATGACTTATGTAACATTAGAAGTGATGTGGTTTATTATTTTTATCATTAACAAACACACTTGGCACTAGGCTTCATCTTGAGTTATTCAACATTATGTCTTGAGTGAAGAACACAGTAAGAGTTTCTCTGCAGACAGGCACAGTTGGACTTACATGGGTTGTGGGTACGGGGACATGAGCAAGGGTGGGCACTTGTGCGGTGGGTGCACCTTCTCTGATCTCAGACAGGTGACTTGCAACTCTGGTTTACAAAGGATGTTCTAATAAGGGGAAATATGAATCTCTTATGATTTTTCTTACTAGGTTATTACCACTATTAAAACAAACAAAACCTAGAGTGTCAGTGGCTTTACCCAATAGCTATTTATTTCTGTTTACATCACAGTTCAGGATGGGTCTGGTAGCCCTCTTTTAACACCTAGCTACAATATCTGGATAAATGAGGTAGGCAGAAGCACAAAGTCATGCACGACTCTACTGGGTTCATCAGACACTTCAGCAGACAGGGCCTGTGGCCGCCGTCCGACCTGATAGCAAATGCAGAAACACTGCATGGTTTCCTGACCTTTCTCCCGTTTCCTGTCCTCCCTTCCAATACACATCCTAGAGTTCCTTGGTCCTCATTCCTGCTGAAAATGCATATTGTGTCTTTTCTAGACATTATTTAAAAGTGGATGATTTATTATATTTTTATATCTCTCACTTTTATAAAGGTCAAAAAGTTTTAAAAAACTGTTTTAAATGGGTTTTCTGTTCTCCATTAGATGAAAGAAAGGGCTCCTACTTGTATATTTGTAAACTTGCTGTGAACTATAAAGCAAATCTGTTCAGTGTGTACCCAATTCTGCCTGAATTAGTAAAGACAGCATCAAATAAACTATTTGAAAATAATCTTTCATGACAGTGCTTAATAATAATTGTCAGACCCTCTTCCAAAATAAAGATTTTCACACTTGACTTCAAAACTCGTATTAGCAAAAACAATCTAAGGTAATATATGAATGGTTTGCATATCTTTGGTTAGTACATAGATTGAATTATGGCAGCTCAATTTGTTTACCCTTTAATTTGGATACAGAAAAGTATCTGAACAATTTGAGAATAACTGAGCATTAACAGAAGTCTAGGGCAAGAGCGACCGCTAAAAGTTTGGCTGTTTTTATTTTATTTTATGTTTCTGGGTCATCAGAGTCAAAATTCACATCATTTAAAAAGTGTCCCTTACTGCCAAAAGCACCTTTATGAGAATTATGTACAATTTAAATATTTTAGGATTTATGTGGTAATGCCTAAAAACTTACATTTTTAATTAAACATTGTGCATTTTGCCAGCAATCACATTTCAATTTGCTTTAAATCACCTATGTGACTAGGAAGAAGTTTGTACTATTTTATGTCTTTAAAAAAGTCTTTTAGCTTTATAAGAGTTACAATGCAAGGGAATGAGAAATACCTGTGATACTGTACATCGCTTGAAATATGAACTGTGTTGTATCTAAGTAGCAAGAATTGAGTATCATTGTTACAGCGTCACCCTGCACTGAGGAAGTAAAAATGTAAAACTGCCTTTGAAGTAGTATCAGCAAGTCTCTGAGACTGAGTTTGAGAAAAAAAAAAGCGTCTACTTTACAATTTAGTGACAGTGAATTACATTTCTCTGTGAGTGCTAAATTATGGTTCCTTAATTTACATTGACTAGAACAATCTTCCTTAAAGCTACTTAATGCTGACATTTGTCAGTTAAAAAATATTGCATCCCAGTGTATTCCCCAATTGTGGTGAGCAGAAGAACGTAAATATTCCTTAAACGTCATTTTTAAATCTCTACCCTAAGAACATACTGAATTAAAGCACAGTATTAACTTTTCTCTGGGCAAACTTCAAAATGCCTGGGAATGTTGCAAAGTAACTTATGTTTAATACTACAAGTCAGTAAACCAATGTTTTAAAAGAGTAAAGAAACATCACGGAATTCCTCAGAACTTTAAGGGTCCTTAGAGATAATGCTTTTCAGTGGTGAAGAAACATGTATGTATGGGAGTCAAAACTGTTCTGGTGAGTCTTATGGAGGAAAAAAATTTATTCTTAATAATAAACAAATTTACTGATTTTACTAAGTAGAAGCATAGCAATAAGTAACAGCCTCTCAGCCTGCAGAAGGCTAAGATAGGACACATTTGACATCAGCAACTCTAAGGCCCTTCCTATTATATGACCCTTTGTGTCTTTACACTGCTACCAAACACTTTTCAGAATGCATAATTGGATATCATCCTCAAAAATTTTCCTTGTCAACATCCCCATTTTACAAATGGGAAGGCTGGGCTCCAAGAGCTTGTTTCCAGTCTGCCAGGGATCGGGGTTGTCTGGGGGTGAATCCAGCATCTGCCTCCAACACAAGGTCTGGAACCAGCCCCCAGCCTGCGCTGAGGAACCTGACGGAAAATGGACAGTCTCCAGCCTTGAACACGGCCTCCTTCTCCTGTAATTCACAATTTCTTCCCTGCTGCATTAAGCGTGGCAGGTCAGCTCAGCCACCCTGAGCTCCCACTGTCCCAGAAAGATCTCGTGAACATTCAGCGTATCTTGGCTGCTTCTCCAATGCCCCAGCAGCCTCTGGAGGCCACTGGATTGGTGACAGCCTGGCACAGCCCCTCCAAAGAGGGTGTCTTTTCTGCCCACTGCTGTCCTCTGTACCTCGAGACCCCAGGTTCACCCGGGTAGTATGTGCCTATAAGTTTCTGTTCACAAAATTATATCAAAAGAGATCTGCAATTGTTAAGGATGATTTTTGTATTCAACTCTAGATCTGAAGCTAGATAAACTGTGGGGCTGCTAATCCAACTTAATTATTGAATATTTTACAAATATTAAAGCCGTGATCATAGTGCTGAAGCATGCAGGGAGAGTCACTCTGCTCACCAAATGGTTACTCAGGGCACCCTCGGACTGCTGGCTCTATGCCTCCCTCATCTTACAGATTTCCACTTGTAGGGGCTACTTTACCTCAAAATGATAACTGGACTGAAGACGTGAGTCCATTTTACAAATAGATCTAAGCATACACTCTCAAACTCATCATTCTTTGAGCACATATGACTATGTTAAAATTTATGTAACATTTTAGATTGGCAATTAATTAGGTGCTGCAGTTTCATTAATCAGTACGTTGATTTGGTAGACAGAATACCGCTGGTCAATATATGTGAAAATAATTAGTGCATGTGATTCTCTTTGTTCCAACTTATATTAAGAAAAGGGATATCTTTCTGCTTCCCTGAGTGGATCTTATGTTCTTGAACCTCTTTACTGTATGCTGTTTTTAAAATTAGTATTTATCAAGCATACACTTTAATAATGTTTATTGCTTAGGGGCACCATTCTCAGTACTTTAAAAGAACTGTGCTGTTTAATCTTCATAGAAGACCTATGACAAAACGATTGTTATCCCATTTTAAGACAGTGGGGTTAAGATAGGTTAAACAATTTGCCCAAGGTCAGGGAGATTGCAGGTGGCAGGGCCAAAATTCAAAGGTGAGGAACCTGGCTCCCCAGCCTGCACCTAACGTCAAAGCCATGCTGTCTTTATAAAGATTATAATCAGAACTAATCCAAGAGGATGCACCAGCTGAAATTCTTTTCCCTACACCTCTGAATATGCTCCAGATTATTAAAGATGGAAAGAGCTAGTTTTGAGCGAGTATTCAAGTGTTTAAGACTGATGACTAGGCTGAGCCTAACCTTTAGGAGTTTGACATAAATTCCTGAATAGCAGGAGTAGACTTTGAACAGGCACGTTGGCCATGTTGAATGCTACAGGAGTATCTTCTCTCTGCTTATAATTATACTCCTAGGCTCACACTGACATAGATTTGATATAATGTGGCATCTCTACAGGTTACTGTGCTGTTTCTTTCATTGTTGTACATTTATATATTTTTGACAATAAAATTCTCCCTTGAGAAAAGGCAGTAAATTTATGTGAATTTCAGTATTATGAGACTTATCCGACTTAAAGTATTTGCCATCATAAATACTGTGGTAATTATCAGATCATTTTATAATATTTTCTCTCCTAAGACACTTTCCAGACAAATCTAAGGGCTGTCTTTACAGCACTCACATTTATTCACTGGGTTTCTCTCAGTTGTCTCCTCATAATGTTTTAGAATCAAGGTATATTTACAATTTTGGATGCTTTTTGTTATCTTATGATATAGGTGTCAATTAATTTAAAATGTTTTATTAAATAATAAAAATACACTTCAAGTAAGAAAGATCAGACTCAAGCCTGGCACTATTAAAAAGTAATCAGGAAAAAGTGGTGAAGATAACTTTAATCCAAACAATAGAAGATTCACTGTCCTCAGGATGTGACCCCGCAGTGGAGATAATTAAATATAAATGGTTTTATTTAATTGGCTGACATTGTGATATCACCTTAGTGACTTGAGCTCAATTTTCCCCAGTAAGAAGTAATTAAAAATCACTTTTCAACAATGATCTTTCTTGATGGTCAAGGTCTTACACTATTCCTCAGATAATATTATTCTTGGCAGAATTTGTCTATGAAAATGCAAAGTAAAAGTCAGTGAAAAATGCCCGGATTCACTTAAAAAGGAATATAATATACTTAAAGTGGAGAAGCGTGAGATAAGAGTTTCCAATTCAATAAATATCTCAAAAAGCCATCAATAATAATTTAAGGGACTTCAATATTAAATTAAGGAATTGACACAAGATCTGTAAAAATGTCAGAGTGTGACCGAGATGTCTAGTGTTCATTAACATCAATATTTTAGCTGAATTTTTTGGAGGGTGTTTGATTTGTGAACCAACCATTCTGAATCGATCTCAATCTCTCTCTCTCTCTCTTTTCACTATTTTGGATCAACCCATTTTCCCAACATGTTGGCATGGGCCTGTTTTCCATCATTCCTACATGCTTGTATTTTAGATTTTATCCTATTATAAAGGGGGCTTCAGAAATCCTGTAACACAGCCAGACCTTGTGTAGCATTTATAAAAAACATCTTTTCTGAGAGGTGGCTGAGTACGGGGAGTCATTTATTACATACACCTGTGGTTTCTCAAAGATTTACTAACCTTCCCAAACCGTTATATATATTATATATGCAACAGGAAAACCATGGTCAGGAGATTGCAGACCCTGTGGAGTGCAATCCTCCTGCCCCCCAATTTAAAGGCACTAGACCTCCGCCAAGTGACGTATCCCCCCCCCAGACTCGCCGTAATCTGCAAAATGACGCCGTAAGGCCTCGCTCACGCGGTGGGTGCAGCGTGCAGACCGTGCAGGGTCAGCCCGCAGCGGCTTAAGATTCGTTTCCGTTTTAACGCTTCGCTGTCGAGACGGCTTCGCACGGCTGCTGAGGATCGCTGGGGTTGCGTCCCCTGCAGCGAACACTTGGCGTTTTCCCGCCCTCGGTTTTAACACTGTCCATTGAGGACCAGCCACTGGCCTGAGGGGGCGACGCTCCAGTCCCCGATGTGCACATCCGCCACCCTCCTGCCCCCTGGACGCCCATTGGCTCGGGCGAGTGATTGGTCCGGCTGGGCGCTCAGGTTCCTGAGCTTCCAATCGGCACAAAGCTGGGGGTTTGGTTACCAGGTGGAGGGAAGAGGCTCGGACGTGCCCTGAACCAAAAGGCCTAATCTCATAGGTGACATCCCATCACTTTGGCCATGTGCTATTTAATAGTTGTGAAGCCCTGGGTCCAGCCCACACTCCCGGGAAGAGGATTACAAAAGGCCCTGAGTGCCAGGAGGAGGGGATCCATGAGTTCGTCTCGGATGCTTCCGACCCTAACTGGGGTTCTGGTTTCATAGATCTTCACTTTCTAATGCAGCCCAAGGAGAAACAGCAAGGGAGGACGATTGACTCTTAAACCTTTTTGCCACTGGAATGAGATGCCGTCTGAGTTATCTAGACTGTGCTGCCCAACACAGAAGCCATGAGACACAGTGGCTATTTGGATTTCAATTTGATTTAATTAAAAGTTAAGCCAAATTTAGAGATTAGTTTCCCCATCATACTAGCCATATTTCAAGTGCTCAGTGGCTACATGTGCCCAGTGGTTACTGTATCACACAGAGCAGGTAAAGAATATTCCAGACATTCTGTTGGACAGTGTAGACTTGACCCTAATAGCTTGATCCAGTGTTTTATTTTAGAGGGAGCAGAATTTCTCTTATTAAAAGGCACATACACATCTCCAATGCCCATCTTTATAAGTCTTAGGTAGTACTCACTTACTAAAATGATCTCCATGATAAACTGTCCTTGAGAAACCTCCTAAGAAAGAGGGATGTTAAGTAGCACATTGTGTTTCCTTTTATTTGAAAACATTATCTACTTCTTCGGTGGTATTAAACTATGATAGTCAAATGAAGGATGCTGATTATTACATTATGCAAACAAGAACATGAAATCTAGTGTAGTGCGAGAAACATAATTTATGTAAAAACATGCAGACAATTGCATTCAAGTATTTGATGTAAGTAATGAGAGAATCACACATAATGGGCATTTTTTATTAAACTGAGATTTAGTTGATTTGTCTTATGAATGAAGTTATTCAAGCAAATTGGATTGTGAGCCAAAAAAAAAAAAAAGGGGGGGATAAATTAAAGAGATGGAAATTTCAGAAGCTTGGCACATAAATATCAGGACAAACAAATAAACTCTGCTCTAAATATTCTACCAATTTATCTGCATTGGAAAGGATGGGCAAGTTTGGGCTTTGCCTTAGTGAAATCTAAAGTGAATCTTCCTTTAAGGAATTATGGAGTTATTGGACATATATTACTCCATATACAATTTTCATTGAACATTTTTTAAGTGCCAGCAAAAGAAACAATGGGCTACAAAGACTGATGGGACGTGCATCTGTTCTTACCCATCTCTTCGTTCAGAAGTGCAGATAAGCCATGCATAACATAATTATATCACAAAGTAGTAAGCAATTAGTATGGTAAACTCTTTGTATTATATTCTGTAGGATGTTGGAGAGAAAATAAGTTCAAAGTGGGCAAGGAGTTGTTTCTACTATTGTGATCTCTACAGCAGGGAAAGGGCCTGGCATAGGGTTTGCATTTGATAAATGTCAGGTGAACCAATGTGTTAGAAAAGCTGCATGGACAGCCACACAGTTGAGCTGGTCCTTAGAGTGTAGGTTTGACACAGGTCTGTAATCATGATGAATGTGGGATCCAGAGGAGGCTAACAGCGTGGGCGCTAAGAAGGAACGTGGAAACCTCAGCTCTGTGTGCAGGAAAGCAGATGGTGCCGTGGGACTCTAGTAGCCCACACGGAGGGGACAGTTGCGTGTGAGTCTGGAAAGGTCGTGGTGCCTGACATACAAGGGGCATCGTGCCACTCAAAAGAGTGTGGACTTGAAATCTCAGTTCCTGGTCTACAACAATGGGATAATGACGTTTGCCTAACAGGTTATACAGATATTGAAATATGTGAATGAGAAAACCGATATGAATGTACTTTGGGGGGAAAAGATAAAAATGCAACAGGGGTTCAGGCTGGTCTTACAAATAAAGAAAGATCGTGGTGAATACATACATTGTTCCAAAACAGAATCAGTTGACACTCTCTATCCCCTGCCTATCTCTACCTAAACAGTATTAATTTGGAAAAATCCTGTACTAGGTATGTTGACATACTTTTGCCTGAACTCTCAACTCTTTGTTCAACTTCTCTTAAGTGAATGTGTTAAAACAAGTATTTCCCACTAGGAATTCTTGTTTGTAGAAACGCAGTTCGTGGGTGGACTGTTAAGAATGCTAAGCATTGTCTGTGTTCCGTATTCTCCTGCTCATACTGCAGAGCTCACATCTACCTGATGGAGTCTTAATGGCATGCCATTAATCTCAATAATCTCACTCCGTCAGAAAGAAGTGGGGCGCCTATAAATTTCGGAAAAAGAGATGTATTTTAACATTTTAAACTCAAGGTATAAAGGAATATTCTTTTTTTCAAGTTTCATTTGAATTCCATTTATCATAAATTATCTGAATATGCTGAATTGCGTGAATTGAGACAGAATGTGTTTCTTTTTATATAATTGAAATGCAAATTGCATAAACTCTAGCCAAGATAAGAGAGTGGTTCAAAAAAAAAGAGATAACATCCTCTAGAAAGGAGCAGTTAGACTGTGAATGAAAGATCCTTCACTTTTAGCAACTAGGAGGTTTTGGTAACTGGCGAGAGAAACTCCTTGAGGGATAAAACATGTTAGTGTCACGTGTTCCTAATCTTCGGTTCACCCGCAATGACTTGCACAGAGGTTTTTGAATATTGAAATAATTATTTAATCTTTCATTCATTCCACCCTCTTTTAGGCTCTAACACTCTTCTATGCACAGCAGAAACAATATTGGGGAAAACATTCACAAGCAAAATTCCCTTGTAAGTTATATTCTAATAAGAGGAAAGAGATAATCATACGTAAACCCAAATACATTTCCTGGTATCCTAAATGGTGGTGCATGCTATGGAAATAATTTAGAGAAAGTAAATAGAAAGTGTGGCTGGTGGAAGGAATAGATTTTCACGTTTAAGCAGATGTGACAGGGAAGTCCTCACTCAGAAGGTGGCATTTGTGCAAAAATCTGAAGGGAGAATTCCCAGGGGCAGAGTCTCCAGGGCAAGGCGTGGGCAGTGGCATGCGTGGTGGGTCCCTGGAGCCGCGAGGGAAGCCCACAGGACCGCTGCAGAGTGGAAGAGCGGAAGTCACGTGTGTGATGGGGCCTCCAGGGGCATCAAGAGGACATCGGTTCTCACTCTGAATATGATGAGAAAGCGTTGGAGGTTAAGGCAGATGCGTGATATAATCTGTCTTACATTTAATAGGATTCCACTAAGGCTATGTTGGGAATAAAATGTATGGGAAAGAGTAAGAAGATGTGTTTAGAGGCTACCACTTCATCTAGAGGAAATGGAGAAGAGGCAGTGATTAGAGTGGACCTATTTGAGATATTGTCAAGAAAATCAGAAGAGTTTGCTGAAAGATTAAAGGTGGGATGTGAGCAAAACACAGGTGTCAATAATGGCTCCAGTTTTTTGACCTGAGAAACTGGAAACAGGTGGTTGCTGCTCATCTAGGTGGGAGAAGATGGAGGAACAGGTTTGGAGGAAGAGATCCAGGGTCGCCTTGGGATCATAGCAGGTTTGAGGCACTCGGAAGACATTTGTGTGCCATATCGAGTGTGCGGTTGGACTTTGTTTAGAGGTGTCCTGGCCAGATACAAAATGTTAGGATTCTGCAGCTCTGTAGAGGGTATTTATATGATGAGACTGGACACGTTCACCAGGGAATTTAGGTAGCAAAGACTTTGAAGGACTAAGCCAGATGTCTTAGAGGTTGGAAAGAAAAGAAAGCACCAACAAAGAAGTATAAGAGTAAGCAATCCGTGAGATAGGAGAGAAATCAGGAGAATAGCAAGAAGATAGCAGAGATGATCAAATGTGTCAAAGGTCAAGGGCAAATGGAATACCAATGGAAACTGACTGTTGGATAAACAACCCTGAAGGGATCATCACCTTGCTCAAAACAACTGTGATGGAATTAGGAAACAAAAGATAGCCTGGATGAAGTGAGTTTAAGAGAAAAAGAAGGGGAAGATTAGAGTTTTGTTGTAAAGAAGAGAAATAGAGCTTAGCTTGGGGAGGAAATGAGGTCCAAGAGTACTTTTGCTTAATTTTTGTTTGTTTTCAAATGGGATAATAACAGCACTTTTTAAAACCTGATGGGAATGATGCCTAAACAGGAGAAAAGATGACGATGCAAGATGCCCATCTTGCACGGAAGATGCTTTGTATCTCTGCAAAGATCCTCCGTTCCCTTTGTGGTTCTGATTTCCCCATTGTTGTATTCTGTGTTTGTAACTTATTTAATGTAGTCTTACACATTAAATCTCTTTTTTTTTTGCCACTTTCACCACATAACTTTACTTAAAAGCATTATATTGCAATTTTTCTGAAATATAAAAATATATAAAATACTATAAGTTATGATCAGACCTTAGAATCAGGATTATTTATTGCTTTAAAGTGGTCATATAAATCTAATATATTTTTATGTAGCCAATTTGAATATTTTCTGTTAATTACTGCAGCAAACAGGATTTTATATAAATCTGAGGTATCTGCATAAGTCTTAGAAAGTTGTGTATCTTTAGTTTTTCTAACATAACCACTCAGTCACCATTATTTTATTCCAATATGTTCTTAACATTTCTACCATGATTTCCTTTACACAAACACTACCACCTGTGATTCTTTAAGGTAGGTCCTTATTTAAATTGTAGAGTTACGAGGCAACCTTTACTAAGACGTACTTAGATACCTCCAACTTAAAAAAAAAAAAAGGCAGTCTTCTATTATAAATACAGGTTTTCCAAACTGCAAAGACAAACCACGTTTTTCTCACTGAAAGAAACTCTTTTTCTAAAATCATAGATTTTGCAATTCAAAACGTAAGTCCTCTGGAAAACTTCATCTTGTCCTCTACTTCAGACTTAGGTAGAAGACAAAACGTTGCATGAGCAATACCTTGGGTTTGTATATGAACTTGAGAATTTTGCATTCCTATGTAGCTATTTTTTTTTTTTTTGAGACAGAGTCTCACTCTGTTGCCCGGGCTAGAGTGAGTGCCATGGCATCAGCCTAGCTCACAGCAACCTCAAACTCCTGGGCTCAAGCGATCCTCCTGCCTCAACCTCCCGAGTAGCTGGGACTACAGGCATGCGCCACCATGCCCAGCTAATTTTTTCTATATATATTTTTAGTTGGCCAGATAATTTCTTTCTATTTTTAGTAGAGACGGGGTCTCACTCTTGCTCAGGCTGGTCTCGAACTCCTGACCTTGAGCGATCCACCAGCCTCTGCCTCCCAGAGTGCTAGGATTACAGGCGTGAGCCACCGCGCCCGGCCCTATGTAGCTATTTTGAAAGTGATCTTTCTCTTTCCTCTTTATTGCTGTTTTCTAACGGTCCTGGCCTTGTCCCTGGGAAACAAAAAAATTTCATAAACACCTCCCACGGGGCTGGGGAGGCTGTTCCTCTCTGCATGTGCTGCCCAGCGTGTCAGCCGCTGGTCACACTTGTCTGTCAAGCACTTGAAATGAGGCTGCAGTGACTGAGCAACTACATCTTTAATTTTATTTACTTTAACTGAAATGAATTTAAATTATAAAAGGAGCAGTGTAAAACATCTTGTCACTAAACACAGCTTTATCATTTTGATAGGACTACATTTTACTTTAATTGTTGAAAATTTAACATCCAACTAAGATGTGCTGTGTAGCTATATAATACACATAGTGTTTTATAGACCTGTCGTTAAAAAAGAGACTATAAAATATTTCATTACTATTAATAACTTTTTGTATTGATATATTTTATATTGATTATGTAATGAAGCGAGCATATTCTGTATATATTGGGTTAAATGAAATACATGATAAAAACTGACTTTTTGCATTTGCTTTTCAAGGAGACTACTACAAATTTAAAATAATGTTATGGGTTCACATTATATTTCCATTAGGCAGCGCCACTCTATGACCTCGTCATTAAGAATGTAATTAATAAGAGATTTGAAATCCAGTTAGTAAAGTATAAGCCAATAAATAAGGTAGAGAAAATGGATATACAGAGATATGTCGTTATGAAATTGCAAACTTTGTTTCAATTATCATTACTTACATTAACAATTTGAAGAGCAGGCAGTAATTGCAGTTTATACATTCTGTACAGAGGCCCGTGCTAGGTACAGACATGTGAGAAAGAGCAGTTGTTCTCTGACCGGAGGCAGAGATAACATCTCCTGATGTGACCCGAGAGTAGTGATGAAATGCCTAGTGATCAAACCTCTAATAAAAATGGCATGTATTTTGTACAAATCGTATATCGTTCAGTAAGATTTGTTTTAGAGTGCTAAAGCATTTTTGGGATAGTGCATATTTGCCCTTCTACAGCTGAGATAATGGGCACAAAAATTTAACCAACTGGATCAACAGCTTATGTTCCCCTTGAAAGGTGATGCTAAACCCGAAGGAAGCACAGCTCTTGGCTGCTAATATTTGCTACAGGGGAAGGTCTGGTATTAGGAATTCAAGATTGAAATGTTGATGCCTAACTGGCATACACACATCAAAACGGGCACATGAATTCTTGGCTTCTCTAAACACACATCTGTACTTGCACAAACTTTGTCTGCAATGGCCTCCATCACTAAGGAAACTTCAGGTGTCATGGGCAAAAATATCCAGGAATGCACAAAACTTTACAAAAATTATAAACACTTTCCACCAATCAATTCAAACAGATAAAGGAGGCTCTTTTTAAGGGCTATTATCAAACCACATTTTTAAAATATCATAGCTCCTAAATACTTTGAATATTTAAATTTCTCTTTTCTCCACCTCACTGATGTATTATAAAAATCTATATTCTCAAAAATCAATTGTGTGTTTTTTTAAGAAGCAGAAAAAATTAGAGGTATGTAAACCAAAAAAAAAAAAAAAAAGAAGACTAAAGGAATTAAGATTATGAAAGCCTTCAAAAGATTTTCTTTGGTGCTTAGTTGATTGTACACTAGCTTATATCTAGTTTTTAGGTGAGGGTGCTGCAAAGATTAGCTGGACTTGCCCGTGGGTTGGTTACAGGTTCATATCTTGGAAGAGTGCTGGGGTGCTAAGCTGCTGCAGAGGTCACATGCCACCATCAGGTATCTTAGAAGGACCACCTAAATGTGTATGTGTTCTCTGCCCACCATATGTAGTGTGTGGTTGTGATTTTAGGAATGCATATTTAGAGATTTTTCTATCTATATCATCTGTGTCCATTAATGATGATTAATCTTGTTCAAAATTGTTTTGTTTTTTCTAACTTCTCTTAACACGTATCAAATATTTTGGCTATATTTTAACATTGTTTTTCTTCCAAAATGCTGTATTAATACATTATAGTCATGTAATATTTCTAATAATTACATTTTGAAAATATAACTAATAGCTATAATAAAATTTAAAATTATTTCTTAATACCATCGTAAGTATTGAAGTGTTACTAATGTAATGATTATAAAGGAAAGGAGGGAAGACACGTTTACTATTTGCTTACTATACTTATTTAATTTTCCCACACTCATAATTATTCCTTAAACCCACACTCCCAGCCTAAAATTTAAAAAATTAAAAATACAGTCTAGAAAACTTATGTAACAAAATGAAAGTCACCTAACAAGTAACTGAACCTGATCCAAATCCAGTGTTTCTCTTTTCACTGCACCACATTTAGAGTGGTGATTTTTAAATCAACAATGAAGAGGTATAGACATATAAAAGTAAAGTATAACTACATTATTGAATTGTTATTATTTCCTTGAATGTTACCCCACTTACAATGCACACAGTCAACAGAGTTTTGCAAGAACACTTACTTTAAGACAAGAATAAATTTTGGTGAATTTAATTGACACCAATAATATGCTGAAACTTTAAATAATATTTCAAAACATTTGTACTGTGATTTGGAAGGATACAAATTTTTCAAAAAGTAACACGAACTTACTAATATGGTCAAAATCCAAAACATTGACAATATCAAATGCTGACGAGGAGGTAGAGGAACAAGAACTCTCCCTTATTGCTGGTAGAAATGCAAAACAACCATGTTGGAGGACAGTTTGGCATTTTCTTAGAAAACTCTAAGCGTACTCTTAGCATAAAATTCAGCAATCACACTCCTTGTTATTGACCCAAAGGAACTGAAAACTTTTGTCCATACAAAAATCTACACAGGGCTGTTTTTAGTAGCTTTATTCATGACTGTCAACATCTGGAAGCAACCAAGATGCCCTTCAGGGTGTAAATGGATAAATAAACTGTGGCCTATTGATAATGGGATGCTAATCAGTAATACGATAAAATGGGCTATCGGGCTGTGGAAAGACAGGGATGAAACTTAAATGTATATTAGTAAGTGAAAGACGCCAAGGCTACATACTGTGCAATTCCAGCTATGTGACATTCTGGAAAAGACAAACCTATGGAGACACTGAAAAGATCAGTGGTTCCCAGAGGTTGCGGAAGGGAGGTTTGAATAAGTGGATTTTTAGGGCAGAGAAATTACTCTGCGTGATGCTACAGTGGTGTATGCAAGTCATTGTATATTTGTCCAAACCCATAGAATGCACAACACCAAAAATGAACCCTAATGCAAACTATGGACTCTGGGTAATGATGGGGTATCAGTGTAGGTGCATCAGGTGTAACAAGTGCATCATTCGGGTTGTTCATGGCTGGGGGGCCGTGCGTGTGTGAGCACAGGGGTTATATGGCAAATCTCTGCACCTTCCCCTCAGTTGTTCTGTGACCCTAAAACTGCTCTAAGATATAAAATCTATTTTAAAAAAATCAAAGCATCATAGGTAAAATAATTTAAAATATCCAAAAGTCAATTCTATTAGATTTGAAAAAGAAAACTATTCATCAAATTGGGTTAATTTATTTGTAAATCTTGACTCCACCTTTAGCCCATGTATCAATATCTTATCAAAGATTTACTCTCCATGTAACACAGAAAATGTTGGAAGATTAAAATTTATTCATGAAAAATAAGAAATTTTCTTTTGTAGTACTATAAATCCATTAAATTTTGCTGAGTCTTATTTAGCAAACTTTATTATTGGGAAACCTGCTACATTTAATTGCTGAATGTTTCCTAGATGACTACTGGTAAAGTAACAATTAAAAAACACATATGGAATTTTGGAAAGAAAATTTACTCAAAGCAGGCACTGAAACTAATTATGATGTCTTACTGGTTCAGTTTATTTAGATTCATTTAACCATATATTGCTTTAGTGTTTAAATGTTGCCTTAATGCTTACTTGTTCATCAAGGTTGACATTAAAGAAAATTGCTTAGTTTAGCAAAGTCATATGCAAATATATAACGGCTAGTCAAAGGCACAAAGCCACCATAAAGAAATTACTTCTGAAGGCCCGTTGTGCGTTATACTTACTGAATATTTAAATGAAAAGGCTATGAACTGATTATGCCTTGACTTAGCGAACCATTATAAACTCTTCTAAAATAAAGGTCAGAAAGTTAAATTCTACAGAAAAGAAAAAAAAAATGCAGCGATACCTCTCCTAAGAGGTATGTAAAAATAAATAAAACTTTGTTTTACACAGTTCAAAAGCTTCTAACTCAATTGCTTGAAACTGATCCCAGAATCTCTATAAAGGTTGACAATAGTGGCTTCCTTATGGTCTACTACAGATTTTTCTGCTAAATTGTAGTAAGTTTTATTGCTGTTGGTTATGTTGAAAGAAATACACAAAACTTTTGACATTTTAAATTTAGGTTTATAAGAGGTATAGGTCAAAACGTACCATTTACTCATCTGTGTCTGGGACAACATAGAGTAGTAGGAACCCCAAGCTGTAATGTGATTATTCAACTTGAGTTTAGTCCTTTTTCTTCGACCTCAACAACCGCATGACCTTGAGGAAGCCATTTAATTTATCTTCAGTTTCAGTTTCCTCTTCTAAAAAATTAAGGAAGAATGATAAGCTTATTTCTAAGACTCCTTTAATTCTGTGGCTGAAAACCTACATTTTTACAGTCAAAGAGACCCAGATTTAAGTCCTAATTCTGTCACTTACCCCTGGTTATCAATTATATGTAGTTGGCAAGTTATGTAATATTTCTAAGGCTCAGGTCTAAGTTCAGACAATACTAGTTGCCTACCTTATAGGGTAGTTGGCAGGATTAAATGAGATATGGGAAGTAACACCTTGCAAGTCCCTCTGAACTTTTATCATATGTCTCAAAAGGTTATCTTTTACATTATTTACATTTCCTTGGAACCTGGGACTACTACTCGGTTTTCAAGAAGTGCTATGATTTGATGCAAACTGGAGTAAAAAAGACAAAGTGAGTGATGCATTCTGAGAGATATCAAATACTTTAATTTTCTTGATATTTGCAAAGAATGGTTTACAATATCTTATGCATACATCAAATGATGTATGCAATGGTATCAAGTAGTATTAAACCATTTCTTCTGCAGAAAACAACTACTATAAGATCTTTTTAGGGCTTCTGTTTAAGACAGTGTTTGAAACTATAAGTTCCTATTATTCTTTTTTTCAAATATTTAAACTATACCACCATCAGAGCTAGAGTGATACTTTTATCCAAACGTTACTGATTAAATTCAGTTTCATGTTATAAAAAATCATGGCAACTAACTACAAGGAGGGAGTGAAGAGGTGGAGTGGGGGTGTGTGTGTATGTATCTGTGCACACTTAAGCACACATACTTCTAGAGTGGCTAACAGCTGGAATTTCCACAATGTGTATACGGGGCCGTTAGCTTCATACAAAATGAAAAATGGGGATATTTAAATCAGTCTTAAAAACCCTTTCACCTTACATAGGCAAAAGGCTTTTTTCATTTTCAACTAATGCTTGGGCCACATGAAGACACATGGCTGGCACTTATTTTCTTATGTAAATATATTCCTTATTCTGAACTCTTCCCTTGAATTTCAAGTTTTATATATTTAGGTCAACTGAACATAACCCCAAATTTTCAAAGTCAGCTTTGTTTTTTTACCAGTCTAGGTTTTCAACCATTATTCAATTTGTATATTTGTTGCTGGGTAGTTTCCTAAATTCACTACCTTCCAAAAATCAGAATATTTTCTGTTATTTGTGATGAAATTAGACTTTAGAAAAAGAAACAATTATCTAAATTGTTGCTATAGAAAAGATAAATATTTTTTTCCTGAAATCTTAGTCTTAATTAAATCATAATCTTCAAAGTTTAATACTTAGAATGACTGAATTCAATTAAAAATTAATTCCTCCATTGACATAAATTTGCCTTTTTAAGTCTTTTAGGAGCAAATTAGGCAAAGACTAAATGCTATCCCCATGAGTAAAACATTTTATTGCTACATATCAGTAAGTAGGTGCATAAAGACTCATTTTTCCTTTTGTCTGTGAACGTGGTACAGCAACGGCTTGAGAGTTCACAATCTGGAAATCGACTTCCCAGTCTTGGATTCTAGATCTACCACTTATGATATCTTGGGTAAGTTCTGAACTCCCCACATCTCAGTTTCCCCACCTGTCAAATGAAGATAACGGTAGCACTCACGGGGGTGTGTTGGGGGCAGAATGGAGTGGTCTGATTAAACAATTAGGACAGTGGCTGGCCCCTAACATGCACCCATCACTGCTGTCGTTGCTCTACTACCGTTAAAATTCCCTCTCTCAGCCAGAAAGATAAGAAGAGTGAGGAAAAGGGACTCTTCTTTCACGGTGAGCCTACGATAGAACCCAGTGTGTGCACTGACACTACTATTTCTTTGGGGAATTCCTGTCTCCGTCTCCCTCTGCAGCAGCAGTGGCTGCATCTCTTCTCCGTGGGCTTGGCACGTGCCCTGCTCTTGGGTCTTCCCGTGTCCGCAGAGTGGACGCATGAGCTTCCCTCCTGGCATCGGAGTTGCCGAAGTAAAACAAGTCTGGACTTAGGTAAGGAGAGACCTCACTGGAAAAGATGAAGGACACAGGAAGAATGGTCCGACCTCAGGGCCTGTGGTGATCTCAAAATCAAACAGAAAAAGCCTTTTCTTGTGTGGGTGGGGGAGCAGGGCTAGCAGGGGCTTTGAGGGGAAACTGGCCCGGTGCACAGGGGCGGCTGAGCAGGAAGGGTCCGCGCTCTGGTCAGCCAGTCTCACAGTGAGCTGCCCGGGGAGATGCTCTGCCCCCCAGAGCTTGCTTCAACTTGGGGACCAGCCTGATTCAGCGTCCTGTGGGGGGACAGGAGAAGGACTGACGTTTGGTCAGGCCAAGGCTGTGGGTCAGGAGCGGGCAAGGCCACCCTGCTGCGAACGCAGGTCAGGCACATCAGCCCCAATCCTGACTCCCAGTTCAGCAGGGCCAGAGAGGCAAGTGTGTGGCTCCCAGCCCGTGTCTGGGGCTGTGAGGGGACGTCCTCTCCCCACATCCAGATAACCGAGGTCAGGCTGCTCAGAAAACCAAAGCTGCAGGAAGGGCTTGCGGTTCTAGCATGTGCCCGCACAGGAGCGTGGAGGTATCGGGGCAATGAGAACACATCACTGACTGCGGGTGGCTAGAGATGCTCAGCTGGTCCTCTGAGGACCCTCCTCCTGCTGCATTCTAAAAAGGGAGGAAGAGTGGGAGGAAGGAAGGAAGGAAGGAAGGAAGGAAGGAAGGAAGGAAGGAAGGAAGGAAGGAAGGAGGGAAGGAAGGAGGGAAGGAAGGAAGGAAGGAAGGAGGGAAGGAAGGAAGGAAGGAAGGAAGGAAGGAAGTCCATCTCTGGGTCACTGGGACAGTTAGATCTCAGGAACTGTCATTGTGATTATAGGTGCCTGCAGGAAAAATTTTCCTTTCAACCTTTGAGGTGGACTCAGTAAACTTTTTCTGTGAAGGTCAAGGTGGTAAATATTTGGGACTTTGACCACCCTCTAACTGCTGTTGTGGCTTCTCAGCTCCGGGGTTGGCTCACCAACATAGGCATAGACAGGCGCTGCTGCCTTCTAATTAAACTCTACTTACCAACACTGAAACTCGAATTCCATGTATACTCATGTGTCACATCGTATCCTTCTTCTCATACTCTTTCAACCATTTGAAAACGTACAAACTGCTCTCAGGGGTTGTGCAGACAGAGAGGGGGGTCTGCCCCACTGTCAGTGGTCCGTCGACCCCTGTTCTAGTCTAGAGGTTCCTCGTGTGCGGAACGTGCCCCTCTGCACCAGCCTCCTGCCCCGATTGATGTCTGGGATACCCATACGACATGCCAAGCTTCTGCAAGGCTCTCTGATGCACAAGATTCTGTGATTGTCACAAAAGTCCAGAGAGGTAAAAAAAAAAAAAAAAAAAAAAAAAAACAGCTCCATTTTATATTGAGGAGACTTAAGCTATTAGATATTAAGATATTAATAAAAATGTACCCCTCACGGTACACTTTTTTGCATCCATAACTTGGGGTCTTCCCAAGGCACCACACTGTCCCTTTTTCCTGTGCAAAGCTTGACTCACTCATCTGGCCTCACTGGAAACTGCACAAAGTCTCTGCCAGGGGCCCTCCTGGTACAAAAAGTTACCTTAAATCTCAAGCAGTTATGTACGTGGCATCACGGAGTAGCAAATGCTACCTGTATTTCCCAGCGTTTCTGATTTGTCACTAAGTGAATGCTTTTGGGTGAACTGATAGGACTAATTCTTTAACTTGGAAATTAATAAGATGAATAACAGGACATTTGCTTTATTACACACAGAGAAAATAAAGTATTTGAGATACAAAATGTTCCTTAAAAGAGTTAGGATGAATATTATTTGTGTTCTTTTTTCCCCCAAAAGTTTGTACAGAGTCACTGAGAAGTTTTATGTACTTACCATTGGCTTTTGCATTCATTGAAGTTTTGTCCTATCTGGGGAGAACATAAACTTTGCAAAGCCATTTGGACCCTTCTTTGAAACAGGGAAAGCATTGTCAACTCCGACTGTTTAGTCAGCATTAAAATGTCAGTAAAAACAAAGATATTGTTGTTACCCAGGGATGCCACACTGATCCACAGGCAGATAGGAAACCCTCCTCCTCCCCCCCTCACACAGTGAATTGCCTGGGGGAGGTGTGAGCCACAAGGAGTCCTACCCTCAGAGTCAGATGATCTCACGCTCTGATAAGTTTGAGCCAGCACCATTCCAATTCCATTTGTGCAGGAATCTCTGGGGCTCCTCTGAGCAACTGGGCCGCTGGGTCCCTGACTCCATCACAGTCCTTTGATGACTATCAGCAAAGTTTAGTGGCTCAATGATTAAAATCTGCAATTCCAGAGCACCTAGGATGTACATTCCTGAAAAGCTCATTCCTGCAGTTATTGGGGACAGAGAGGGTTATAGAACGGCAATTTTTTTTTTTTTTTTTTGGTTTTACCCTGTTTAAGAAGATTTCATTTACTTTGCAGCCTTGTGTGTTACTGTTTGTAGCTTTTAATACAATTTAGTAGAAAGATCTGGGATCACTGGCAAAAGCTGACCCAAAGGAATGTTTCTGTTCTGATTTGATGACGTAGAATGCTCATGATTGGAAATTTGCTTAAAATTCTTCATGTTATTTTGAATGTATATTATTAAATCATCTAGCCAAGGGTGTTCAAAAGTCAAATGTCATCTTTATCTGCAAAATAACTCATAGTTTAATGATAAGAACATTGATTGTAAGATGTGGCTGAAGATTTAATTTTTCTTTCAGCCATGTAAGTTTTGCATTTAAGAACGATCATTTTCCCCCTCTTAATGAGAAGAAAATCCATATTAATCATATTTTCATTTCCAAAACCAGTTTCCTGCCAGACCGAGGCTCGTTTTGATTTATGGAATGAAAGCACTGGCCTCTGCGGCGGAGAATTTGGGGCAGTGTGGGTGGTGCCCGGTGCGGGAGTCAGGCTGGATTTCAACGCACGATCCGGGCGCTGATCCGCCTGCCCTGCACACCCCTCTGTCGCCGCTGTCAGCCTTCTCTTGACCACGTCATCTGGCCCCAGTACTAACTGCCCACAGGGGAATGTTGGGCAAGTGATGTAAACCGTGAGTGCCTTTGCACCTCCTCTGTGACACGGGACGACAGTGCGTTTGACTCACGCTGCTCTTGCAGCACCGAATGAGCGCACAAGCCCGCCCTCCGCCCGGAGCCCGGACGTGGCGAACTCTGCAGGAGCGCTAGGGGTTAGGGTCAGGTTTATCGCCACGTGAACTTTCAGTTGTGCTTCCAGAGTGGCATTAGTACAGTCCACGTAATTCCCAATATATAATTTTGTATTACCTTATGTAGACTTGGTATTTAGAAAAAAAAATATATCATTTCAACAAATATTTATGGACGACAATATCGCTCTCTGATCAGGTTATCAATGAATCAGAAAACTTTCACTAACCTGCAGTTGTGCCTGTTTTCCCATCTTTCACATGTCCTCTTACTTTCTCTATGAACATAGTGGTATTGATGTCTTGCGTGAATATTAATTATTCTTCATTAAGGGGGATGTATACACATTCTCTCTTTTACCCTTTTCAAATGGGGAATCCTCAGGCTATCAACTATCAAGTGAGTGAACACAATTATTTATACAAGTTTTTTGATTTAGACCCTTTGCAGTCTCGTGTAGTCACATGGCCAGAGACCTCTCCTTAGGACCCGGCTAAGGGCTTTGGAAGCTTTGTGACGTCTCTTCTTCTCTTTCACCACAGGGCGCTTGTCTGCACATGGCTTTGAACTTCTGGTAAACCATTCTCCTTCCGTAGAGCCCTCTTGACTTTGAGCTCTTTGAGGCAATACACTGACATCTGCTGAATGCTTTCGTCTACACTTGTACAGTAGATTAAAAATATAGGTCACGAAACATGGGCCACCCTCGTACTCTATCCTCTCCACTTAAACAAGGAGCTGGAGTGGAAACAGCTTATTTTGCTATTGTTAAGCATAATTATTTTCCAGGGACTTTATAAGATTCCACTGTAGCTTGCACTAACCTTGATGTTATTCTCCCTCAGCAGACGTGGAATCTGAGGTTATAGATCTCATATCACTGGTGTAAATATATCTCACCCTCCACAGTAGCAAATTGCAAAGCCAGATTCCTGACTCATTGCTCTATTTTTTTCTTTGTTTCTTCCAATTTATTTATTATCTAAGGAAAAAAAATATGACAGAGACCTGGAAATACGGTGCAGATTGAGGATGGAAAGCTATCACTGAATTCTGCTTTCTCAGTAATTTGCTGTCAAATGATGCACAAAGCACTGGAAAACAGTCTCAACGGTGTCTCCTTTGCTGGGTTGGACAGTGGAATGGGAGGTGGCAGTGTGTGCTGGGATGAGTCAGGGAGTCCACAGAGCTTTGCTATAACTTGCATCTGACATTCAGTCATTTTTAGTTTCAGAGGCAAAAATATAAAAACCGAGATTCCCCAACAAAGAGGACAGGGTGGTCACTCTGAGCTGTGCTCGGTGCATAGTTCCTTCTGTCTGTGAGACTGCCGGCTTGATGGGAACAGGAATTCTTGGCAGTGGCTCTATGACCAGTAAAGGACGTCAACTGCCCTGGAAGGTGAAGAGGGGAACAGGGCAAGGACATCACAGGCTCACAGGGAGGGACGCGGCATTACCCGTGATTTCATGGAGGCTGCGAGGAGGAACCAGCTGGTGTTTTGTAATTCAACAATTTTCAGCAAACGTGTGAGGGAACTGGGAGGCAGAGCTGCAGGCTAGCACCACCGGCCCCTGCCAGCACCGCTCACAGGGCCGCCCACAGCGGGCGGAAGAGTTTAGGGGCAGGCGCTGGGCGGCACCGGCAGAAGGCTGGCACCAGGAAGGAGAGAGAAGTTCAGGTTCACAAAAATGAGCAACCCTGGAAGTGACAGGAGGTCAGAGATCAACTGGGCCACCTCCCTGCCCCCCGCATTGTTAACAGCCTTCACACACTGCCTAGCATGGGCTAGGCTAAGTTAGTAAGCAATATTCAGATGTAGGTTTATAAATTATGAAAGTGCCCGAGGAGGAGGCCATGATGGAAACGGGCAGAGGTGGCTGTGGGAGCACAAAGACAATGCTGTAGGACATCAAAATGGGGAGTGGAGATTTCCAGAAGGAAAGTGGGAAAGACATTCTAGACAGAGAGCATCGTGCAAGGAAGATGGCGAACGCAGCTGCCGGGGGATGAAGACAGAGGGAGGGAGAGGCAGACGGGAGCTTGTCGGAGGCTCTGCTTGGTGCACTGAGAACTTGCACGGAGTTTCGCAGGTGAGGAAGGACCACTGAGGGATGCCAGGTGGGTGGCAGCAACATTACATGGGTTGAGAGAGAGACCCTGGAGAACTATCTGGCTTCCCTCGGGTGACGGAGTGAGTTAGTGTCAAACACAAGAACTGAGGTCTGTCTGTCCTTGTTTCCATGGTGGTTACCACAGTCAGGCAGGATTGGACATTCAGTATAATGTTGTCATCCTCCTTATTAATTACACATTTGAAAGGGGATCATAGCACCTTCAAAAACTAACACTGAGATGTCATAAGTCATTTTACATCTGTAGTAGATGGTATACATTTGCAACAAGTTTATTCACTTCATCACAACAGGAAAATAAAGAGAAATACCATTTCTAAGATTTTGAGAAGAGAAAAAAATACGAACTTTTCATAAGGGTTTTGAGGAAAATTTTAATTCTAATTGGATGTTAATTTCTCTCTCTGTGTATATATACACATATTTTACATATACACGTTCTACTTTATATATGTATATACCCATAAATATGTAAGTATATATTTGAATATATGTATATTATATATATATGAAGTGTTTTTAAAAGATTAGCATATAAGCATTTTTGTTTATATGTCTATGAGATTCCTATAAATATTTAATTCATAAAGCTGATTTATAAACAGAAGCACACTTTCTCCCTTTAAAGTGGAGATAATCTTGGAAGCATTTGGTGCATTTTATTATCTAAAGAGATAAAAACTATCTTAGCTCTCATGTTATAAGTTAAACAATTATTGAAGACCTTTTTAATGAAAATTTTAGCATATTAACTTTATCAATTCTAGATGTTAGAAACTTTCTCATTAAAGAAAGAAATGTGAAGCAGAGTCTTCTGAAGACATGGAGCTACATACGTCCATTACATCGAAACAACTGTCTGGAAACCACCAGCCAGACGATTCTAGCTGCTTCTCTCTCCCATCAATTTTGTGTGGGCGTGACTTATCACTGCTGAGACAGGGACAGGCTTTCCTTCCTTCTAATACTTAATTCACACCAACAATATAAAAGACACTTGGAAATATAGTCGTTTAATGTTATATCTAAAAAGATAACGTTTGAAATGATCTCCCTGCATGGAAAACAAGCATTTGTGGAAGACGTGTGATACAGGGGGAGAAGGCAGGACTAGGAAGGAAAAATCAGGGATTTTTAATACTACAGTTTTGCTACCAATTTAGCTGTGTGAACTTGGGCAAATTGCTTCAGTTTTCTTCCCCTATAATAGGAAGATGATAGTAATGATGCCAGAGAGTCACGATAAGAACTATGTGAAACCAAATGTCACACTGCATGGGAAACTGAGAAATGCATCTTACAAATGTAGCATCTTAATGTCCCGCATTAATTTAGTGATTTTGTATAACTACATGTTAACTGTCAAGATCTTCCATTTGGCCATGTTCTGAATCACAAGGTTTTTGCTAAACTAGATATAAATGATTCGATATCTTCATTATTACAAATTTCTCAAAATTTTCCATTTATATTTTTATCTTTAAGAATATTTTCCTTGATCAGTAGGATCTAGCAACTGAATTGCACTTAATTTCTCATTGTAAATAAGTGATTTACCTCTTGTAGCATCACTTGTAGGATCTGTAACAAGGCATATGGGCCAAAGTAGTCTGGATATTTTAGCCTTCACAGGAAGCTTCTCAGTAGTTATACTGGATATTGCAAAAAGAGGTTACATTAATAGGAAGGATTTTGCATCGAATCGTTTGCTTTCAAAGGTCAACTCTTTTATTGCGTTTGAGTGAACAGGGGTCCTGATACCTTCTGCTGAATAAGGGGTGCATGCCACAGCCTGCTTCCAGCCAGCACCCCAACCATTCTATTGCTGTCCATAGGGGACCCGATTTCTCCTCCATCATTCCTTCCAAATAATCTCTAAGGTCTGCCTCTGGAAGACTTTTACTGAGAGTTCGCAAGTTGCAGATGGTAATTAAAGCACGGGAGAGGAAACAATGTTAAACATTCTTCTTGCTTTGATTTATTAGGCATTTCTCATAGCAGGACATATTTTTACTATTTGTAAGCCATGTATCTCAAGTTATTCTGTTTCTGTCTCACTTGTCCCTGCCCCCTGTATGTGCACAAACTGCAAATTTAAATTATCTTTTCGGGTGAAGCAGGTAGATTTTTCAACCTTCCTCTTAATCTGAGTTCTAGGTCTACTCTTGCATGGCATTACCTTGCTAAACAAAAGGCTACCACTCCATATCTTTACCCTAACAATTTAGAAAACTAGGAGAAGATCAGATTGCTGTTAATGCCTGTAGTTTTGCTTGTTTGCTTGTTTTAACAATACCCAGGGTACAAATCCTTCAGCAGGATGTTTTTTCATTACCCTTAGAGGAACAGAAAGAGAAATTCTGCCTTCTGGCAGATATCTCTGTTGTGAAGAATTCTTTTAACTGGGGCTCTAAGCCCTGGTAAAAGGCACCAACGTTGTCCAAGGCTGCCATGCACAGATAAGAATGTCCACATTACTTTCAAAAGCTACAGACACTGAGTCAGAAAGTCAGCAGTCAGAGATCTTAGAGATACCCTTCCTAACAGGGGAGTGAGGAAGCTGGGGGACTTCCAGGATGGGGGAAGGGACCCAGGCTGGAGTGGGCACAGGGTGGGGAAAGGGCCCTGTCTGCTGGGGGCCCATCCTGGTACCAAAGGACCCGTGCCTCCGGACATGCCTGGCTTATTCTCCGTCCCCAAGGTACTGTAGTTGCTTCCTTGAAATACACAATCTTCAAAATATACTCCCTTAAAATAGAAAAAAAAAAAAAAAAAGTTAATTTAACTTACCTTAACTTCGTCCACCACCACAAGTGACTTGTAAATACAGAATAGTGGACATTTTAAACTAATCCATTAGCCTTTCTGACTCCTCTCTGATGAGTCTGAGCTTTGTTTACCACATCACAGAATTCCCTGTCGTTTGCAATTTAACAAAACACCAAGAGGCAGATTACTGATCATTAGAGTGGACCGAGGTCAGCTTAAAAAATAATCATTACACTTTTAATTTATAAAGAGAGTGAATCTATTAAATGGGCATTTGAACAGCAAATTCTCAGTTGACCTCCCCCTAAGTAGCTGCCATGCATTCAGCAAGTTCTGGCTGGCTGGGTGGGGTTTAGGCTGTTTGGAAAACGTTTCTGTTGGAAGTCAGCATTGCCTGGTGCTGTTCTGCTTTCAGTGCAGCACTTCTCCTTCCCTGCCCTCTGGGTACAGAGCCACGATGGTTCTCTACCCGGAAAGGCCAATTGCTCAGCTCCTTTTTTGCAAAGAATCATTTGTATTTTGATTTGAACCGAGAGCATTAAAATAAAGTTGTTAGTATCAAAATGGTAGTTCCCCAATTACTTGCAGTCAAGATTCCAGATAGAGTAACCATTTCAAATATATCTGATGATTTTTTTTTCTTTGCACTTGTATAGAAATATCATTCAACCTTTGCTCAGAGTTATTGAAGTTATAAGCTAAGGTATATTATTTTTATTAGACCAAACTTTACCTTTATAGGAATGTAAACTGCACTGATGCTTTTAAAATTCTCAATGAATTTGCGAAAGCTTATCTGGATATTTTCTCTTAGGAATATGAAAATGTAATATGAAGTAAAACTTTTAATATGGGGCAATAAGATAGGTAGTATGAAAAGTCCAACCAATGGTGAATTATCTTAGAAATAGAATGTATCTGATGTCTGCATATGATGAATCATCTTTTTCCATGATACAGAACAGAGAAATTAAGGTCTAAAAGTACATGTTATCAAAAAGTTATGGAACAAAAAGAAGAAAGTAGAATAAAAAATGCAAGCCTATCTTTCAGTGGGGCTGCGTGTAACCTCAGAATCCCATTGGCATCCCAATTAGCCAAGGGTGTTGAGAACTATAGGTTAGACCTAAACTTAATGGTTACAGAATTTGGACTTAATGTAAACATAGTAGCAACTTCTTGATCCATTTAATTAGCCTTAACTATGAGCTGTATGTTAAACATATTCCCTATGGTAACAAATTTGCCAAAGGCATCGTAGATTTCATTCTGACCTCCACCTGACTAACCTCGTCTGTGGCAGAAAAGGAGATATGAGCAGCCCATGAATCAAGTTTTTTAAAAAAATCTAGAAATAATACCAGTACTACAAAGTGGAACTGCTGCTATGACCCGAAGGAAACATTTCTTTGAGGCCAAGTGGAACAAGAAGTGCTACCACATGAGTCGTTTCACCCACACTGGACCATAGGCAGAACATTCTCAGCACCAGCGTTTTTGGAGCACTCGTCTTTCGAATGCATTTATTTTTCTAGAAATTTCACTTTTCCCCCTCATGTCTTCCCCCATTAATAGATAAAGATATTATAGAACTAAACTTGCTTCAATGTATTCAGTTTATTTGTAATCGAGTTAGAATGTCACACTAATTCCTGCTTTGAGAGCCTTTTTTCAATCGCTTTAAAAATGTTTCTAAGCATCTGATGTTTTTCTGTCCGTGAGGAAAATACTTCAACATATGAGCTCCTACTACATTTTATGCTTCAACAGCTACTAATCATATTAGCCAATGGTGATATTAGAAACAGTGTAGCCATTTACAGAATAACTCATTCCCCACGTTAGACATTTTGTAACAAATGGGAGGCTTTGTTTAAGCCACTTTTGCATTAATCGGGTGATTGGTATGTTCCGTGTGATCTTGCACTGTGGCAGGTCTGACCGTTGGGAATGCCCTAAACCTCAGCCATCCAATTAAGTGCAAAAGAGCCATAGCTGGCATCACTTACTGTTTTCTTCCCCTCATTTGCAATTAACTGCAGAGCCGGTGCCACTAAGATAGCTATTGGAAAAACATGCTTTTCTACCTTATAATAAAAATGGTAATTTTACTGTCTGAAAATGTTGCTAAACTTGAAATTCATCTAGAATGGCTCCTTTTACACTAGCTTGTGAATTTAGCAAATAACAAGGTAGATTAATCTCAGAAGAGGAAAGAGAAACTAGTTCTGTCATGGTAGTAGACAGAAATACTGACCCAGAGAAAATCATTCTCTCTCTGAGGCCTCTGATATTTGCCTACAGATGAGTATCATGGCCTCATGGAGTAGAGTATCCGGAGGATAAAGACAGTAAATTCTTTAGAAGCATAAATTGTTGCCTTGCACCAAAGGTGGAATAAAAACTGTTTCATTAGTAATTTAAGGAAAACTACAACATGATTAAATATGAAAAAATAATTGTCTTAATCAGGTGATTATCTTGAGTCATTATGATGATATTCCTTAATGACTTTTTTTACCTATGCATACCTGTCAGTATCTGCTATGAAATGTTGCTTCAATGCTTAGGAAATGTTCTATATTGGTGTTACTTTTGTTTACTGTACATCTTCATATATATAAATTGAGAAATTTTAATGTCCTAATTTGTAAACAAATTAGCACCACGCTCTTATTTTGGGTAGCATACCAAATTTTACACTGTAAAATGTTTTCATTACTTTCTTTCCCCCTCTTGGTAGGATTGGTACTGTCTAAACTGAGCTTTTAATTATGATACATCCTTAGCATCAGCCGTAATTTTTCCTTTTTCATTCCTTTTGGTTTGGGGGTTGGGGAGGAGCTTGGGCTGTGTGATTAGGCCTTGTGTTTTTGATAATTGGTGTTTATTTAAATTAAGCTCCTTACCCTCCCTCAAAGACTGGGAAATAGGGGTCTTATCTTTCTTGAAGATACATTTCAAAGAAATGGCTTCCAGGTCATTGAAAAAGACATTCCTGATTTACATCTTAAAGGACGAATGCTCTAAGGGAGTTCTCAGGCTCTTGCAGTTAGGAAGAAGCTTGTCTAAAGCTTAATCAAATTGAGGGGAACTTTAAGATCCTCTTACTGGATTCCATTCAGGTTGTTCAGAATTTCTAGACCATGGTGATGATAAAATTTAAATCAGTTTTTTTTAATAAATATGATAGAGCCTGAAGTAGATGTTAAGTTAGGTGTTATAAAATAGAGTTCGTAACACATTTCACTCATACACATTGTCAACAGCATGGACTGAATTGCTGTTATCTGTTTTTAATTGGAGGATCATAAAATGAGAATTGTCTGCTATCTAAAATTTAATTTTAATCAATTTCTGAAGAAGGTTAGAGTTTGGTGGATTCATAACACTTGTGAAATAGGATAAACATGTAGTGGTGGAATACTTCTAACTCTCTTCCTTTCTGGAACTTCTCATGTATGGCTGTAGGAGCCCCATAGGATTATCCCGAAGGGCAGAGGGGATATTGAGCACAGACGCACGTCTCACACTGTGCATGCCGCGTGGACGACGGGTACCATTGTGTTTCCTTCCTTCAGCCACAGCTTGCTTGAGCTTTTTAGAGTTTTTGGAGGATATGAGCTTCATAAACTTACTTTTGTCTAAAATAGCAATTTTATTTCCCCCTAATTTATGTCTTTGTATTTATGGATTACCTGCTCCTTGGAGACCTCTGGAATTTGGGGATACAGCTTATCCTTCAATATCTTTTAAACATAACGTGTCCCAGACTTTTTGATTAGATTACAAGGCTGGAAATAATTTTGACACTGTGCGAGATGGTCATGTCACGCATTGGAACCATATTGGAGGAAACTGCTGCATGAAACCAATGAGTTTCTCAGCTGCTGGAAGTATTGGCAAGTTGTTAGATAGAACTAAGGAGATGAAAAGGCAATGTTTGTAAGGAGTGTTATATAAATCTATTGCTTTCTGTGTAAACTCTTTACCTTTCCATTTATTGAGATATTGGGATTTTTCATTTTTTGAAGTCTTCGTTCACAATGTGCCAGCAGTCCTGAGCGCATGCATTGCTCCACCCAGCTTCAGTCTGGCTCCCAGGAGACAATCAATAAGTACTTTTTAAATGAATGCATAAAGACAATCACAGTAGCACTCTAAGTGTATGTTTCAAAAAAGGTGGATATTGTATTTTTTTCCAAATTTTAGAAGAAAATGAATTAAAAAAATTTGTAAGACTTAACTCCCAGAATTGGATGTTAGGAGGTGAGTGAGAGACCAGGGTTAGAGCACTCCTGCAGGAGCTTGACCGGGAGGCCCCTGGCCTAATGTCTGTTTCTGAAACCTGCTCGTGAAGTTTAATTAGTGGCAGAGCCAGTTGTAAAACACAAGCCCATCACCAAGAGATATCAAAAAATCAAAAAATGTAATGTAAGGCATCAGAAAGGTAAAATTATAATACTAAATGGGTTTGTGACAATATGTAAAGGGGAAGGGATTTTGATTGTAGGGCTTAGACGATCCTTGGAAAATTTAGAAAAGAATGCTTTTATATAAAATGCAAAATCATGCAATACAGTCTTTTTATCACTGTGATCAGTAGTCTTACAGATCTGTAAGAAGTTAATTTATCCTCAGAATGAACTTACATTGAGGCAATTTATAAAAATGTGATTTGTTAATATTTGTCTCTTTTTCATTTTTATTCCTTAGAGTCTAACCAATTCCATTAACATCCAATCTTGTATCCACCAAAGAGAAACTAATGCAAATGGAACATGAAACACTACCGTAACACTTTATAAAGGGAATAAAAGTTATATCCTTTCCCGATAATTACCTTTTTTAACAATCCCTATTTTGCCAATATATTTAATTTCATTATTGAACAGAGCAAATAACTTTTGACCTCTCTTCTGTTCTTCATGGATCTCTTTGGCATAAGAACCCTGCCATTCTCTACTCCACATGCCTGAGTTAGCTCGAAAGGTTAGTCTACGGGTCCTTAGTGTGTCTTATTTTCATTAGAATTAGACTGTGTACTTTCTACAATTTCTCGTAGCCAGCCAGAAGAGAGGCATTGAGGAGAATTAATTAAAGGTGCCTCTATCCAGACAAGATTAGTCTAATGCTATTGGGTAGGAGGATACGTAAAATCTGTTATGGCATCTGGTGTGGGTGCACCGTTCTCTGTTCCATGTTTTCAAAAGTCTTTCAAAATAGGTGGACAACCTGGACAGCAGCAAGGCAAGTCGAAGCCCAAAAGGGCAAACAGCTAGGATCACGGTGTGAAAATAGCGTGGCTCGTTGGTTTATCATTGTGGTCGCGTCTATTCTTGGCACATTGACATAGATTCAATGTTGGTTTTGATCCATATTTTAATCCAGCACTTGGGAGAAAGAGTGGCTATGACAATTGTTTGTTAAGTCTCTCTTCTACGAAATTAATAAGAAATCACAAGTCAAGGCCAGCGTTTATCAAACTTTTTGGTGTAAGGAGCGCTTTACAAGCTTAAAATTTATTGAGTACTACAAACTCCCCGTTATAAAATTCCAAGCAGTGATATGCACACATTTCTGTCAGAGTGATGGCTGCCTAAGGTAATACTTAGTCTCTGAAAACCCACCAGACACCTGTGAGAGAGTGAGAGGGGAAAAAAGAAAATGCTGTCTCACGATTTTTATGGAAATGCATTTGACCTTGCATGCCTGCTGGACTGGGCAGTTTCAGAAATATTGTAAATTAAAGGCATTTAATTTTTTTTTTTTCCTGAGAATCATTCGAGACCATGTTTGCTGTTGCTTTAGTGAACACTATTATAATAGCATCTGCTTATTTGGTTTGCTAATACACAGAAGCATTTTTTAAAGGGGATGCTTGCTGGGAACCAATTTTATTTTATTTCAATGACTCTCTGGTCAATTTATAGGTAGGTAGTTTCACTCCTCCTTAGGGATGGACATTTTATTGTCACTAACAGCGATCATGGTACTGATAAAATCTGGAAGCTAAACACAAGATCTCTATGTGTCTCTGAATGTTTTCAAATTATAATTTGACAAGTTCTGTTCAATAGCTTATCTTTATGTTTTTATCAAGTTTTACATTCACATAGCTTTTTGTGTGCACATCATCTCTTTCCTGAGCAAACAATAGAGTCACAGCAGTTCTTTCTGAAAGGTGCTATGAACTTTCAAAGGAAGTACTTCTACTGAGTCAATTCAATGCTTCCCCCAGCACCATTTAAAATTCTGCTTTGGTTTTCACCAAGTGTTTTAAAAATCCTCGTTGAAAATGACTATGACTCCCATAGTATTTGCCTTAAAACTATTAGTTTAAAAAGCCTGATACAGGGGAAACAAATATATTTTAAAGTCCTTGCTTCAAAACACTCAAAATAGTTGCAATTCATATGAACACTTTTCTTATTAGATAGAAAAAGAATATGCCAATCTCTAGTTATGAGTATGTTGTATCAAAATGATTGTTGGCTAGAGTTTTATTAATATCATTAATAAGTTTCTCTTTCCAGTGTAAACAGCTGCTGTTTAAATGATAACCTGATGAGTAAATATTATCACAATATTATTATCCTAATAAGCAAAATACCAAACTATTTTAATTTCTTCTTCCTATATCACCAAAAAGATCTCCAAACTATTTCCAGTGCAAACTAAATTTCCCCCTCAACATTGCAACAATCAAAACTCATTTCTTCATATTTAATATTTGTTTCTAATCTGGAATATTATTAAGTGTTTTTTCCTTCATTTTTCTTAAAGTTTTGGTTTTATATGTTTGGAAATTTTTTTGTGTAAGGTGTGTTTAAGTCTAATGAATTCCCTCCCTCCCTCTTTCTTACTCCTGCCTCCCTCCTCCCTCCCCTTCCTTCCCCTCCCCTCCCCTCCCCTCCCCTCTCCTCTCCTCCCCTCCTTCCTTCCTTCCTTCTTTCCTTCCTTCCTTTTCTCAATTTTTAATTTCTAAACTCTAACAGTTTTTAGTAAGAGGGCATTAAGGAACATATTCCAGTGGGACAGCTTGATTCTCAACACTGTTAGTCCTGAAATGACAAACAAGAACATGTCTTTCCTTCTTGTTCTTACTAAAATTTTACCAGGATTGTACCAGAATATGACAATATTTTTGTGGATCAAAAACCTACAAGCAGTTGTTTACTACATAAAATTATTTTGTGTGTATACTATGCACAGTCACTATGCTAAGAGTTTTAGGAAATGACCTATCCTTGCACAAAAATAGTCCATATAAATTCTAGAGGCAGGAGAGAACATGGTCCCTGGTGCATTTGTGGACTCTAAGCTAAGCATGTCTAGAATAGAACACAAGCTGTTTTTTGTCCAGGGATGAGATGAAGACAAAAGCAGTATCCAGATCATTAAAGCATCCCAAGCTATTTGAGTAACTTTATCCTAGGAGCAATTGGAAGTCATCAAAGGATTTTGAACAGTCAGGTACAGGATAAAATTTGGGGTAAAATGAATCACTTGGACAGCCATGTTGAGAATGGCCCAGCAAGGGTATCCTAGAGGCATGTCAGCAAGGAGACTCCTGTACTGATCTAAAAGAGGACACTGGCTCAGAGTAATTTCAGGCAATTGGGATGGAGACGTTCACTGATTTTAGATATATTTTAAGAGTAGACTCAGAGAATCAGAGAAACTTTGTAGGTTTATTTGTTGGAAAGTGTATTGTTCCTTAGAGATTCCATAACAAATTACCCCAGACTAGGTGGCTTAACCAACAAAAAATTATCTTCCTACAGTTTTGGAGGATGAAAGTTTGAGATCAAGGTGCCAACAGGTTTGGTTTCTCTCCAGCACTGTTTTTAGCTTGCACAGAGCCAACTTCTCCTTGTGTCTTCACATGGTCTTTGTGTGTGTGCATATCTGTAGCCAAATTTCTTCTTATAAGAATGCCAGTTGGGTGTGGTGGCTCACACCTGTAGTCCCAGCATTTTGGAAGGCCATGGTGGGAGGATACCTTGAGGTCAGGAGATCAAGACCAGACTGGGCAACATAGAAAGATCCCATCTCTACAAAAAAATAAAGATCTTATTATGACTTAACTACCTCTTTGAAGACTTCATCTTTGGGATTAGGATCTCGCCATATGAATTTTTGGGAGACACAATTCAACAAATAAGAGAGGTGACCTTCCTTCAACTTTATAGGAAAAAAAGTAAAAGTAATATACATATGAGTTTGTGAATTCATTAAACCATAAAGGCAAATTTAATATTCTTATGTCAGCACTACTGATGATGATAATAATAATCTTATAATAATAATAATTAACCTTAATTAATAGCTAATCTCATTTAAATCTTCTAAACATTTATGCTTAGGTATTATTACTTTTTTATTTTTATGGATAAGGAAACTGAAGCTTGAAAATGTTTGGTTGCATGACCAGAAAAGGGAAAGTCAAGATTTTGTTTTATTTTCCTGGAGAACTACATTTATAAGTTTCTTACAAAAATTTAGCTCTCCCTATATGTAATCCTGATTGTAAAAGAGATATATATATTTCAGAAGAGATCAGGCATTTTCAATGCAGTATGGCCGTAGGTGAGATATATATCTCAATCAAACCATACAAGAAATATTTTCTACCAAGTTCTAAAATATATTCCATACCCCTAACTGGTATTGAATATTGCACTTAATATATCATGATGTCACAATCTTTTTACATATTTTTTCTGCACTTCCATGGAGATTTCAGAGTTTTCTTCTTTGTATTTTTAGCACGATGCATGGCACAAAGAATGCACTTATTGCAGATACCATGGCTCGTGGGCCGCCTCACTCTCGGATCCCTCACACCACAGTGAGGAGGAGCAAGGGGAGATGAGTGGTAATTGGCGGGCAGGTGTTGCTTCTGTACTAGCTAATTTGGCACAAAAAGGCCATGATGAGTCAAATTATAACATTTACAAAGAATTCATCTTGGGGACATCTCACAAAGGTGAGGTTATATGTGCTGTAAAGTGTCACTTCATTAAGTTCTATAAAGTGCCCACCATGCGGGCAAGTCTGCAGTAATCTGTTCTCATTTACAGTATAAGCTTAAAATTTTTAAGCAAATGATTTCTATAAAAATATTTGCTTAATAATACTGTTAGACATTCACCAATAATTGTCTATCAATGTATGTATTAATATCAATCTCACCTGTATTTATTACTTCTTTATATTCATACACACTTTATTTTGTGTTTCTCTGAATCAGTTGTACAGAACGTCAACATCATTTCTGCCAAAAGTTGGATTCACAAATGACAACAGGGGAACAAGAAAGGTCCAAGTCTAGTTGGGTGCTCATCAGGTTTGTCATGAGTTGTAAAAGTGGAATATTTATTTAGCTGAGGGTGAATGCCAGATACTTTGCTGGAATGAATCATAAACCATTGATGATGTATGCTGCAGCACAAAATGCCTTATTTATTGCCACCTTTGCATTTTGAAATTATACCCAGAAATGGAGAAATACATAATAAAAATGTATTTCACTACCCATGTTCCTGTTAGAATGTAAATTAATCAGTGGAATTTTTCTCCTTTAAATAATAATAGTTGCTATGGATAAACAATTTTCAGACACCCTACTGGATAATAGCGCAAAGACTAGATTTATTTTACAAGGAATAAAAAAAAAAAGGTCATTTATATTCTCCTTAGTGTCTTGCTCAATCTGAGTTTACCTTCAAAGAATAAACCATGCCTTTGCTTGAAATTTTCATAAACCAGCAGTTCTAGATGTCAGAAAAGGGTATTACTGCCCTGTAAAAAAACCTTTGACAAATTTTAGCCACGTAAACTCACAGAAAATGGATGATCTGGAGAAATGCTATTTTGAGTGTCAAAAGAGACTTTGGGAACCCATATGTGATTCTTTCCCTGGTTTTAAAGAATCTATAATGCTTCGCATCTACCTTTTTATGCCATAAAGCAGAGATTCTGATTGAAATTGTCATTATGATGTGATAATTTATCTTTTTTACAACTGCCCTATTCCAGTTCTGTGTGTGTGTGTGTGTGTGTGTGTGTGTCTGTGTGTGTGTATATTATTATTGTTATTTGCAGGAAATGAAAATTGAGGTTTATCCCACTTACCATTTTAAATTTTATTTACCCAGAGAACAGGTCATAAAGTTGTGACTATTCTCAATTGTCAAACAAATCATTAGGGGCTATACAATTCTATCAATCTATGAGGAAAAATATTTCCTACAGTTCAAACAAAGAAGAAATAAATTAACATTTAAAGTCATGTTTAGTGAATATCAAAAGTGAAAAATGCTTGGTGTTAAATTTTTAAAAAGAAGATCCTTGGTTTAATTATATACCTGACCTCAGGGTAGTTGTGAGAGAAGTAGTGCAACTTTTACAAGGAAGGATTAATGGAAGTGATTAGAATATTGTTTTGAAGTTTAAGTAGGAGTCGCCAGGCAGAAAATGTGGGTGCAGTCAGATATCACAGCACAGGGAGCTCTGTACAGACCCAGCCCCTGCAAATCCACCATTCATCTCCCACCTTTCCCGCCCAGCCTCACCAAATTCCACTGACGTATGCAAATGTCTCGTCTATCTCACTTCATTTCCTAAACATGGGCAGATTTGATTACAAGGAAAAAGATAGGCAAGTGGAAATTCCTGGTGTAATACGACAGATAAAATACTTCCATCTCTACCTTCCCTCCCACATCCCACTTAAATTACAGTAATGAACATGAAAGGATTATTTAAAGGTTGCATATTCACAAGGATAAATAAAAATAGAAGAGAGATGTGCAATACAATTCTTACAAGTAGGTGAAACAGAATAAAAATAAAAAAGTTGATTAAAAATTCATTTCACAAGGAATTAGAATCAAATTCCATTTCCTTTCCAAGCAACTGGCTGTCTTCTAGCTCAGAAGAGGGCTGAAGGTTTATTCTTTGGAGAAGGTAAAACTGAAAGGTCTTTGCAGTAGAAAACCCCGGGCATATTTGGGGATTACATCCCAGAATAAAAATAGGAAAATTAATCAAAGTTTACATGAACATGGAAATCCCTGGCTTTCCTAGTTTAAACCTTAGACCCACAATTAGAGAGCGAGGGGCACCAAGCTCAGAAAATGAAGAGGAAGAACAAGGGCGTGTTGGACATCTCATTCTGTGAAATAATATATTAGTAGAAAAACGTGTTAGGAGATCCAGTAATATTTTAATTATTTTTTCTATAAATCAGAAACCTCTCTCTCTTTTTTCAGTTTTATTGAGGTATAATTGACACACACAAAAAACTTCTCTTTAAGAGACGGTGAAACTTTTATTTTCAGGGTTCAGATGCAACCTAGAAATGTATGTTTCTTTGAAAGTTAAATATTCTTATGATACTCTATAGTTTCTCACTTGAACTTCATTTTCTGCTATATTTCATTCCTGTTCCTTCTATGTTCAACAGCAGTAAATAAATAACTGCAGTGCAGCATATTAAATTCTAATAATTAATAATCTGACATTTTTCAAATGTGATAAAATCATGGCAATTAAAATTGGATTTCTTCATTTTAAATGTATTACAAGTTGACATTTCCAATGTTAGTCATCAAAGACAAAAAATGTCCTGGATCTTCTTAAACAATGTAACTGCACTGACTTATCCAAAATAATGTTTTTAACTGTTAGATATTCAAGAAATTATCAATCCACTGAAATATATAGCACATAAGAACTGAATATTAGAGGAGGTTGTGGGATCGGTGACGCTCACACTGAGTTTATTAATTGGAATTCATCTTCTCCAGATGCCATCCTGTAACAGTATCTGCAAAATATTTGTTAACCTAACATATTCAAAAAGCTGCAAACTCTCTTTGATTTACTGCATATTTCTGTGGTTGACTTTGAACTCATCTCTAAAGTATCCGTAGCCCTTCCTACATGTCCCAAAGAAAGGGAAGTGTCTCAGCATGGACGACGACATAACTTCATTTTTCCATTTTGTGTATTGAAGGATCATTCTTCTATTTTCCAATCTCACTGGTGCTATTATTGTATCAAGGCTTTGAATGATTAAGTGCAGAAGAATTTCTTTCCCTGATTGTCATTTCTCAAAGTTCAGAGCTCAGTGGCAAGTCTTTGCTGAGTATTTCTATAGTTGTAGCCACAAAGCCACAGTGATCATTCGAGGAACGCTAGTATTTGCTGTTGATTTGTGTCCTTAGTAGTGTTTGTGTGCCTAATGGTGTTTAGCTATCATTTTCTCCAGGAATTGACTTTCTTTATTTGGACCAAGTGTCTATCCTCTGTGAACCCTATTATGGAGGTAGGAGGAGATTAAATTGTCTTTTTGATGAGAGAGTGACTTTCACTTACACCAGCCAGAATTTTCCCCATTTCACAGAAAGTGTCACTTCTATGAAAATTCCTGAGTCTCATCGTCCAGCTATGCCCAGCTACAGCCCCTCTGGGCCACCCTTCACCGCGTGACACTGTTTGGTTTGGTGATAGGTGGCCTGTTGGCCACATCTATGCAGAAGAGCCCTAATTTTGTGAGGTGTGACATTGCCACCACACGGGGACAGGTGAGACGGCTGACAGACGACCGGGATCTGGCTGGTGCTTTCTGGGCCTGCTTCAGACAGTTCATTTAATCCACTTGTGCCTTGGTTTGGTGTCTTCGTTGTTACACTGGAACAACTGCCAGGGTCTGTGTTAGGATTCAACATGATAACGTGCTGTACAGCCAGGCCAAGCGTGGGCACTCAGTAAGTAGTGATCCCTAGCTCTACGTCTGGGGTTAGAAATCCCGTAACTTTTGATCATTGAAACTATCTTATAACCAGTAAATCTATGAATAACTGGATCTCAAGCAACATAAGACGTCAAACCCAAACAAATCCCCTCACAAAATTGAGGAGACAGAAATATTATCAGACAAGATACTGGAGCCACCATGAATTTGATCAAATCTGTCAGGAGAATGACTGAATTAGCAAAATTATATAGTGGGTATCCCTGATATCCTCTATTATAAAATATTATATCTGTATCAATATCAATATCTATCTGTTTTTATAAAATTATTTTAAAAGGAACACTTAGACCCACAATAACATAGAAGCTTATACATAATACATTGCTTTTAATGATTAAAATATTATTTTAATGGGTCTATATATAGGCATCATTAAATTAAATTTTAAATTCTCTGATTATTTAATAGAAAATTGGGTAATATGATTTGTGAGTTTGCATTTGAGGGCCATCTTAATTCAAATTCCTTGGAAAATGAGTATTTCAGAAAAATTAAGTTTTTTTTTCTCAAAGCACTGGAGCTAAGTTAAAATTAGAAAATAACTGATGTACTGTGGTATTATCATCAGATTTTTGTGCAAATTATGCTGTCTTACACTTGCTGCCATTTAATTCTAGACTGAAGTGTGTCAGAATGATAAAAACCCTCTTCTTTGAAATTAGAAATTCTTGGCTTAGTTTTTTTTTTTAGAATTTCCACTTCTTTTTTTTTTAACTAGGTATTTATGTACATTATATAATTCTGTTTCTAAAAAGGATAAAAGATTGATTACATTTTAGATGATTGCTTCATTTCCATTATCAAATCTGTCATGGTTATAATTACTTATTGTGGACTGAGAAGTAGGAAGGTACCTGGAACCAACGGTAGCACTGATGCCCTTGACCGGTGAGGCGGGCGTGCGAATTCTGTAATTAAAAATACACTGACATGCAGACCTCCGTCAGAAACGAAGCCGCTGTGTTACTGGGCTGTTAAACTAGTGCATGTAAGAAACCAGCCGACGGAAAGTTCCGCTTTTCACGTACAGCTTGCCTGCGACCACTTAGGATCGGTTACCGTGCACGTCCTGGGGCTGAGGGCCATAGACTCGCTCTGCGGAAGCTCCCTGCCTGCAGATGTCCCTTTCTCCCTGTGTCCTCACGGGGTGGGGAGAGCGGGAGGCTCTCGTCTGTCCCTCATCTCATGAGAACACTAACCCCATCGTGGGCCCCCCCTCATGACCTCACCCGGACCTCATTGCTTCCCAAAGGCCCCACTTCCTGACACCGCCACGTTGGGGATCAGGAGCTCAACATGCCAAGTTTTAGGGGGCCACAGACCTGCAGTCCACCCAGATGTATATTATGCTGAGACTTGATTTTTAACTGAAACAATAAAACAGATTTTTTTTTTTTTAATGCGACCGACCTCTTAACAAACTATTCACTTACTATTCCCTGGTGTGGATGTACCAAAATTTGATGAAAAATTTCCCTCGTTTCTAGCTTCTTTTATTGAGAATGCTGCAGTGAACATCTAGGCATATGGACCTATGGACCCGTCTTCATGTGTGAGCATTTCTTAAGGGATTCTTTTTCCTCTGGAACAAAGCATGTGTGCTGCTGTCGAATTCTGAATGTTATTACCAATCGCCAGCATAAATAAATGCATGAACACACCACTCCACGGCCCCACTGAGAGTCTCTAAAGGGCTGTTTCTTCAAAATTCTGCACACTCACAAACGCATCGGACTTATTATTTGTCCAATCATATGGCCAATGATATATATACCCTTGTTTTTTCCCCTGATTACTAATGGGATAGAGAAAAATGTTTTGCCTACCGTATTTCTCCTGTGTCTGTTCTTATTCTTTGCCCATTTCTTTTTCTCTTTGGTTGGCCTGAGTTTCCGAGGAAAATTTCTTTGTTTGATTTTAAATGATCTGCTTTTCTTTTATTTTTTTTTTAATTTCAGAATTTTATGGGGGTACACACATTTTGGTTACATAATTTGCTTTTGTACAGTTCGAGTCAAAGTTATACGTGTGCCCATCACCCAGATAGGTGTGAATTCACCCATCCCCTCCTCCTCACCTGCTTGATTTCCCTTGGGTTTTACTTCCACATGTGCACGTGACTGTTGCTCAGTTAGTTCTACTTTAGTATTGAGTACACGGGGTGTTTGGTTTTCCATTCTTGCAATACTTGATTAAGAAGAATGGTCTCCAGTTCCATCCAGGTTGTTACAAAAGACACTAGATCACCAATCTTTTATTCTGAGTAGTACTCCATGATATACAAACACCACATTTTATTAATCCACTCATGTATTGATGGGCACTTGGGTTGTTTCCTCATCTTTGCTATTGGAGAACATCTCACTTTCCAGATAAAAGATAAAGACAAAGAGATGTCAAAAATCAAAAAAAGAGAATAATGTCAGGAAAGAGCTGCTGCCTTTATTTTCTTTTTTGATTTTTGGCATGTCTCTGAAACTCTGTCTTTCATCTGGAAAGTGAGATATTCTCTAAGATATATTCTGAGCCTGAAATGCCATGTAGAGGCCTGGCCTGTTTCCGAATAGGTATGTCACATCTGTGCTTACTTCCTCCAAGATACATGATGAAGTGACCTGCCCAGAGGAGGCCGGTCTTAGGCAGGTGGACTGTTTATTTGGGATTCAGAAGCGAGAGGCCTTCTGCTTTTTAACCCACCTCTTTTCTAACTGGAAGTCCTTTGTAAAATGTAATCATGGCTATCATTTATTGTAGCTGCTATTAACTGTCACAATCACTGAGTATTATAATAGGCCACCAGGAAAGCTGGTAGGAAGGAGATGATTTATAACACATCGAGTGCATCATTTATTAAGACTATCATAACCCTGAAATTACAGCGCGCTGCCCTGCTTGTATTTACCTTGCAGCAAACAGTGGTTCCAGTTGGAGGCTCCTAGGTTCCGTTTCCTGGTGCTTTGAAACACGAGGAGGCAACAGTGTTGTTAGAGGTAGGCAGTGATGTATAAGGAAAGGTCCCACCAGCCAGCCAAGCAGGCCGTTCGAATGAGCCCCTCTGGATTATGGAAGTCAGAGGAAACCAGACAGACTCCTCCACCAGGCGGGAGGGTCCTCTGAAGCCATTCCGGCAACAATTGAGAAGAACAATATGCAGATAATTTGGGGGAGTTTCTGCTCTTTCTCCTCGGCTTGAATTTGGCAGCAAGAGACACAAAGCACAGTAGGAAGAAGGTGATGGAAAACTGCCCAGATTTTATTTTGGTTAACTGCTGGCAATTCCCAAATTGCAAAAAACAAAAGTTTTAAGCTTCAGTGTATCTTACAAAAGACAGTCACTGGATAAATAATTCTGTCAACCTGAGTCTTAGATTTCATGGGAGTGACTAAGGATGTTGCATGTCTGGAGTAATTCACTTTCTGGCTGCAGAAAGCTTATATCTTTCTGGCAAATCATACTATAAGATTTTTTAAAATTTAATAGACTTTATTTTTTTCCAGCAGTTTTGGGTTCATAGCAAAATTGGGCAGGAGGTACAGAGTTCTCTATACCCTGCCCTTCACACACGCAGCAGCCGGCCCCACTAGCCACATCTGTGAACCGATACTGAGACTGTAGGTTACATCAGGTTCCCTCTCGGCGTTGTGCCCTCTGTGGGTTTGGGCAGAGGCACCTGGCATTTGTCCCCCTTACGGTAATACGCGGAGCAGTTTCACTGCCCCCAACATCCCCCTGATGCACCTGCCCATCCCTCCTGCCCCCCAAGCCCTGATGACCATGGAGAGTTTTACTTCCCTCATAGTTTCGCCTTTTCCAGAATGTCACATAGTCGGAATCAGACAGCATGTACCTTTATATTGGCTTTTTTTTTACTTTGTAATATGACTTAAGTTTTCTCCAAGCCTTTTCATGACTTGATGGCTCATTTCTTTTTAGCCCCGGACATTAATATTCCATTATCTGGAGGAACCACGGTTTATCTGCTCATTTACCTACTGAGGGGCATCCTGGCTGCTTCCAAATTTTAGCAATTATATGTAGACCTTCTATAAACATCCATGTAACTGTGGATTTTTATAGTGCATTTATTTATTCAAAAATGTTTGCTCAGTTAGGTAACCTATTAGCCAAATATAAATTATGTATTAGCTAGCAGAGTGGAAAGATCATACATTTTATTAAAAGAAACTTTAATATTGAAAAACATTATGTTTAACTGATATAACTTAATAGAAAAACTGTCCCCCTGACATCCTTCTCCCTTTACCCCACTCTCTCTGTGTCTGATTTCTCTGGTCAGTGCTGTTGTACAGAACTTTGATGACAATGTTATTAATAAAGTTCATATTTAGGCAGATGGAAGAGTAATTATTAATACTGCTATTTGCATTTGAGAGGATGTACACTTTGTCTCCTCACTCTCATAAACCAGGAGCAGGTTCAGTGTCAGTTAGCAACAGCAGGTGATGGAGAGCCACCTGCAGTCAGGGGACTGGTGCAGTGTCCCTTCTCTTTAATCACCGCATCTGACACGGCGTGTGTGCCTCCCGGTCCCCTGTCACATTGACGTGGGTGATGGATTGTACTTCAGATGAGCTTTCGGTGGGTGCTCATTGTACATGCAGTTTGAGTAGCTCATCCTCTCAGCTGTTCATAAAATGCTTATAATTAGAAGTCAGCAGGTGCTAATTTGTAGCTTAAAATTATCCCAGATATTGATCGCTTCTATACACATGGAATTTTGAAGTGTTGGAAATATCCATTTCACTTGTAATCATTATCCAGTACTTTAAGCAAATTCTTATCAATAAGACGTGCATTAAGGCATTTTCCACTGTGGAGCAAGTGATTTTTGTACAGAGAGGACTTTATCCTCTACAGGTGGTTTTTGTAAGGAGCTTTGTTCCTGAATAAAAATCCGCTTGATTTTAGGAAGGTCTAAGTAAAACAGGACAGCAAATTGAAAAATCAAACACTTTGAGTCTGCCAGAATTGAGTTCCCACTTTGGTGCCAGCTATTCCCAGCTCCATAGCAGCACATGAATTACTTATGCTGTTTGTTGCATTTCTTTTCTGTAAATTGAAGACATCAGGGCAGTTGTGAGAATTGCTCGGACTGTGTGCCGTATTCCGAGCGCTGTGTTTGCTTGCGATTCACCGTCTTTACCATCGTCATTACTCTGTTCATGTGGCACTCCGCACGACGCCCCATTTGGAGATGTGCAGGGTGGCAAGTGGCAGCTCTCACAATGTCCTGCTCTCGTTGCTCTTATACAAAGCCCGTCCGTTGAATCCCAGACCTAGAGCTGTCCATGGGAAACAGAGAGCCGCAACCCGCTTGGGTTTCATCCGTTGTTTTTCGGTATTCATGACTCCTTGACATGAAGCAATGAAGGAAAACTTGTGAAGCCTCTGACGTTGGATAGTGCAAGTGGGTCTAGAACTCAGCTCGTGGCGATGGTAGCTCTGAGCCAACATGCACTGGCCTCGTGATATGTGGGTTCCTCAAACGTGAGAGGTGCTGTGTGCAGTGGACGCACAGAGGACCTTGAAGACTCGGTATGAAGACAAGAATGTAAAATATCTCGTTAATTATTTTTTATAACAATACCAGTCAACATCATCTCTTTGACATGTTTGAGTGAATAAAATATATTATTAAAATCAATTTCACCTTTTTGCTGTGTTAACGTGGCTTCTCACCTTTAAAATTTTATAGGCAGCTGATGTTCTATTTCTATTGGACAGGCTTAGTCAAGAGCAACGTAGAAAGACTGAAGCTATTGAATTTTTTGTTTGTTTATTAAATTGTGTAGAATTTAGTATATAAATTACTTGTATAATATTTACCAGAGCAATTAGCCAGCCATCTAATATAAAGCTGTATTTTAATTTTTAAAAAATTAGGTGTTTTGGAGCCTTCTTTTAGAATCTTAGAGAAAGCCTAATATCTTTTATCCACCGAGGGAAACACATACGTGAAAATGTTGGTTTATCATGTTCGGAACTCTGTGGATCCTTCCCCTAACCCTGGAGGCCTCCCTCGGACCCCCGGTATCCAAGCAGCCTGGGTGAAGGCCGGCCCTCACAGGGACAAGTGCAAGACATCAGTGGCCACTTTCCCTCAACCCCACAAGCACAGTCCTGCTCAGAGACCTTGAGTCACCTCTTCCACCTGCCTGACACCCCTAAAATCTAGCCCACTCTTATACAGGACAGGTTGTAGCACTCCCCCAAATGCAGTCTGCTCCCCAACATCTCCTTAGGCTAAGCAGGGCCTTTTGGCTTCTTCAGGCCAGGGCTTGAGGGCAGACTAAAGTGTGTGTGCTGGGGGCTGAAGCCCACCGGGGCCAGCGTGGGCCAGGTAGGTGTCTCTGGCCCTCAGAGCCCCCAGAGTCCCTCTGGTGCCCTCAGAGCCTCAGAGTCCCGGCCTCAGCAGACTGAGGAACTCTGTGGACAGAAATACTCTCGTGTTCGAGAGAGCTAGCTTGGGTGTTTTGTATGAAGACCCAGAAAGCTGTGGTTGGTTTTGCCATGGGAGAGCGGAGCGTGGGCTACCGTGGCGGGTGAACCCCGCGTGGGGGCAGAGGCCACGTTCCACCTGCTGTTCCAACCCTCTACCCCGCTCTGTGCTGTGCTATACGTAACCCTCATCACCCACTAATCCTCTATAATTTACTTATGTATCGTGTTTCTTTTTTATTGTCATCGGCTCTTGTTAGAAAGTAAGCTTTATGAAGACTAGAACCATCCTCAGCACAAAGTAGTACTCAATAAACATTTATTGAATTAATGAATGAATAAATAATGAGTTTAACCAATATCCATGTTCTCTCCCAAAAATGCTTTCTGTAAAACAGTGTTTTCATTCATAGCTGTATTCCTGAGGTACATGAAAACTCAGTATAAGAAAGCAATTCAAAAGTATTGCAGGACTAAAGTGAAGTCACAAAAACAATGAAATGAGGTTAAAATTAAAATTATAACCTTATAATTGAATATGGCCCTTGATCAATACTTAGAGTTCCCTTTGACATTATGTGAGCCTTTGATGCCCTTGGCAAAATTGTAGGATGTCTATCACCCACACAGTGAATCTCCTTTTTGCAGTCATACATTATTGGTGATTCTGCATTATGTCTGGGGAGTTAAGAGCACATTAAAACACTCACTTGCTGTCTTTACTTTAAATTTCATTGCCATCTTTAGTTGAAATTAGGCCCTTAGCATTTCTATAATGTAGTTTTTAATTGAATTGCTTTTTTTTTCATGTGGAAGTGTTCTATTATGATCAAACTGGCAGCAGCTATGAGCAAACATGTTTAAACTACTGTTCTATAATTCTCACTCACTGTGGGATTGAGCTTAATGGATGCAAAAGAGAAAAAATATATACCTAAAAATGTAAGCCTAAGCACTTAAAAACTTGATCTCAAGGAAACATTTAAAGACATCCTTCTAAAGGTCATCAAACAGCGCACGGAGCCCAGGAAACTGGAAGGCGAGCTGGGCTTCTCCTCGGGTGCTGACCTGTTGCTCGTGGGACTGCTGCTGGCTGCTGCGTGAAACCATCTCGAAAGGTTGCTTGTTTACTATTCTTTGCTCAATTCTTTCCCAAGTATGGCAATCCAGGCTAGTTCCAGATATTCTGATTCAAAATGTTCTCATGTAACGATTCGATTAATTCATTTATTAATAATTCAACAGAAAAGTAGCTTTTTAGAAAAGTCATAAAATCAGGGTGTGGGATGGTGGCGCTCAACTCACAAAAACAAGAAGAACTGAGCAGAGTCAAATAAATTTACTTGGCACGTCGTGTGTGTGTGTGTGTGTGTGTGTGTGTGTGTGTGTGTGGTGTAGTAGTAGTAGTAGTAGTAGTAGTAGTAGTAGTAGTAGCAGTACTCTGTGCGTTCTGCTGTAGTAGGCGCTTAGTCTAAAGAAACAGAAACGGGTAAACGTCATCCTTGGCACTTGGGTGCTTAGAACCCAAAAGGAAAGATGGGTGCACACACACACAGTCACACACACACACACACACACACACACACACATTATGCCCCTAGAGAATTAACTAAATCCCAAATAAAATTATGGATAATAAGTGCTGAAGTTGAGGCACCGAGTCAATGCACTCGGGCTGTGTGGGTCAGGCCACTCGTCTACTTGTGCTCTTGAAGGAGGAGGGGCTGCAGTGGCTGAGAAGCCCGGGCCAGGCTGGGGGGGCCAGACAGGTGCAAAGGCAGAACTCCCCGTTCTGTAGCAGCAGGTGCTCACGGAGCTGCGGCAAAGAGTTAGAAGACTGAATGTTGCATCTGAGGCACGAAGCCGTTTGGTGTTGGAAGTGCAGCAAGAGCAGGCGTGAACCACTAGAGAAATAGCGCCAGGTAGCTCCCAGTGAGCAAATCGTTTCATGGAGGCGTAATCATGGCGTTTACCCTTTCCATCATTCTCTTTGGAAGCAAGTCATCTTTGTAACGTGAGAAGTTTGGCTTTTCTCGCCATCAAGCCTGAGACGACGAGCTCTCCTCATGAGTTTTTACTGAACATTCACTTCAGTTTCTGATCATGTAAGAATTTGAAGTATGACATGTGTAATGAAATTTAAAGGTCATTATGACTATATAAGTATTTAAATTAAAATATCTAAATATGGATAAAATAGTAATTTTTATTCAATATATCAAGCATTTTTTGATGTAGTTTTACATTTATAATATTTAACCTTTTCTTGATAGTCATGCACAAGGTGTTATGATATCATTTTTTATTTTTTTTTATAGAGGAAGAAGCTGAAGTTTAGAAAAAGTCAAGAATTTGGCCAATGATTCCCTGACAGTCATTGCAGAGCTGGAATTTAAAACCAAATTTCCACTACTCTAGAGAATATAGATATTTTATATTTTTTCAATATTTTATTTTGGTTTGGAAATGTTGCTGTTACTTGATTGTGTGCTGACTGACCCATGCAGTCTTGTCCACTCTACAAATGAATGTTGTTTTGTGTTTGGAGACAGAACCCACTTTATAGACCTGTCTGGAGCTCAAACTCAAAGGCATGACCACATGACATAATTTTCTAACCAGCTGAGTCAACTGACAATGTCAAAGAGTAAAAAGTTTAGAATCCAATTTTTTTTATTTTTTATTTTTTGCTGACTATACACCTGTTAAAACTGTCAGGAAATCTGTCGTTTATTTTTAAAGTAAATTGGAAACCCTGGCAGTCAGCACTTTGCTGTAACCTTAGAATGCAGAGTTAAGGGCACCAGATTTCACAGTAGATTCCTTTCTGATACCAGGCGGAACGTGCAGGAAGCCCGCTCACAAGTGCTGAAGGAGAAAAGTCACCTTCCTGTCCTTGTGCTGGACTAGTTAGAATTAAACAGATCCACTTCACAATATCTTTTACTAAGATCTTTTAGATACATTTTAGCATAACATCGGTAATAAGTGTCCTGAATATTGGAGTTTAAAATTGTATAGGGAAAATATGAAAACCAAGAACGGGAGGTGCTTGAGTGGATGTGAGTGAGGTTAGATTGAATTCTTTCATGCTGGGGACTCGGCCTCTTGTGAGAAGCTGACATTTCGGTGCCATCACTGAGCTTTCAAAGAATTCTGCCCCCGAAGTGACAGATTGGATATCTGCCTGAAATTGACCAAGGACTTTCTTAAATGTATTATGACAGAATCAGGGAGAACATTCTCCAGAGCGGTGAACCTCATGAAATTACCAATGTCAGGGTTCTGTGGCAAGAAAACAAACAAACAAACAAACAAACCTCATAAAACGTATTTCTATATTTTTGTTTAAAATTAATAGGAGAAAAGCTAAGGCCATGATTTTGCTACCTCCTTTCTAATGGGTAAATTAGATCTAAAAGTAAAAGATCACAAAGGGCAAGGAGCATTAGTCTTAAGTTCAAAAAGAGGGAAATAAGCCCTTAAGCATAGGAATAAAAGAAAAACAAAACAAGAAATCCCTTTACATGATTGGAGTTGTTTTTGGTTTTATTTGTGTTTATGTCTCATTTTTTTGAAGAGCATTATTTTAGGAAAAATAACACGGTGTATGTGGAACTGTAATGCCAGAAGGCTGTCTTGATTTCTGCGCATCTGACAGCAGTAACCCCTGAACTGCTGGGGGTCCCACGGTGATGAGGTTCCAGGCTCCTTCTTTCCCTGTTAGAACTGCTCGTAGCGTGTCCGCTTGCAAAGTGCCGTCTGTTACGAGGAAAGACAGTGGCTGTGGACAAGGTGATGGGCAGTTGCAGCTGTCATTTTCAGGGGCAATTCTAAAGAGGTGCCGAGTGAGTGATTCCCCGTCCCCTTTGAACCCGCAGACTGCCGTGCCCCGCACTGTCCTAAGCAGAAGCTTTCATTTGTCGTTGGTCCAGGTTGCTTGCCTCCTCTGGACTGTGGTTTGATGACTCAGTCCTTAGGTTCCCATCACTTTCAAATATTCAAAACATTTTTGAAACGACTTCTCAAATGATCCAAGGCAATTTAGAAGGTCTTCCTACATTCCGGGCTGAAATATGTTAATATGTACTTTTGTAAGATTAAAGGACTCGCTACTTATTGGTTATGTTTTTAGATGTGGTTTCTAGTCTGTGTGTTCGGTTGCTACTGCAGAACGGGAGGAGTGCAGCACGGAGACCCCTGAGGGTGTCTGAGCCGTAGGACGGTGACCGCTGTAGGGGGAGATGCCCACCTGTCTGACGACCCCCCTCGGGGCACCAGAGCCACTGCGATATTGATAGCAGTTAGGTCTGCCCAGTTCAGTTGTCCTTCCCGAAGTGTTAAGCAAACTCTTTAACATGGGAATTCGGAGGAATACCAGAAAGATGAGTTGTGTGAACCCGAGGAAAAATTTAAAAAGAAAAAGCAAGAATGCACACCTGTACGGAAGCAGGAGGGCGTATAAAAAGACTGATTCATAGAAAGAGGATAGAGTGGTTCTTATGTTAATCATCGAGTCTTCACTGGTGTTCTTAAATAAATAACGCTGGAATGGCCAGGTGGATGTTTTGCTCTCACTCCAGCTCCCTCTCTTATGTTTTCTACATCACTGTGTAATAACAGACTTTACTTGGGATCGCAACTTGCCGTGTTCGGATTTCAGTATTGTGCTGATAAGAGTAATTGCAGAAAACACTCTGAGCTCTTAGTGTTTCTACTTTAGATAGACACCTTTCTGTACTTAATGAGCTGACTTTCTTGTATTAACAGAGGCTTTCTATTTTTTATTTTAATCTATGAGGCTCTTGCTCTTACAATTTGCACATGTTTTTACTTTTTACTTCTGGGGCACCACGCTCTAAATGCAAGAATTTATGACTTTATTTACGCAGTCCCCTATTGCTCCCAAGAGCAGCAGTGTGAGAGTTTGTTAGGAAAAAAAATAAATAATCTCCCAGTGTGGATGACAGTTTCAAGTATCATTTTTCCATTGTCACAATGATGGGCATCTTTATCACCATCATCACCACCATCACCATGGAAACTATATTTTGAGTTTTACTATATTCTGAATGATGCCATTCTCCTTACATAGTCTTCAATTTGATCCTTCGACAATTCTGTGAGATAAATTTTAATCCACCATACAGTTGAAGAGACTAAGGCTTAGCAAGGGTAAGCGACAGCCAGAAATGCAAAAGCATATAGTGAGTTTGCTGCTTCTGCGTATGGGCCACAGGGTAGCTGGATGGACAGGTACAGGGAAGGTAGAAGGAGAGGGTGGTAGAAGAATGACGCTAGAATATGGAAGGCATTGGGTGCTGCTTCAGTAAGTATTTCCTTTGGTGAAAGATACTAAAAAGATGCAGAAATGGTGAAGCGACTACAATTTGTTGCATGCCCACCAAATTCCATCAGTACGCTAGACACTAAATATAATCTCATTCCATCCTCACCCTTAACCAAGGTAGTGGCTAGTATGCCTCATTTTACACTTACAAGAAGCAAGAATTGGGGAAAGTAAGTAATTTTCCCAAGTCAGAAAGCCAGTAAGTGGGAGTCTAGATTAACCCAGATCTCTGTGATTCTGAAGTGCATGTTCACTGTATTACATTTGATCTTATAAACTCATGAAACAAGGAAATAAATGAATGAAAGTTAAGATAAATGTATTAAAAATGAAAATGAGAAAGTATCCTTATGCAATAATTTTTGTCAGAAAAGACTTCATGAGTAGGTTCATTTCTGAGCTGGTTCTCAAAGGGTAAGTAGAGCTTGAATAGCTGGGACAGAAGGACACTCTGCGTGACCAAGGTGTGCACACCACCAGGGACGCGCGTGGTCCTCACAGTAGTAACATGACAAAGGAAAAGGCTGGGAAAGTCACACAAGAAGAGGTTCCTCTTTTGGAGAGGAAAGGGACCAAATAATCTCTGGTAAGGAAAAGAGTTATTTTTTGTTTGTTTGTTTTGTTCTGTTGTTAATAACCAGACTGCAATAGTTTGAACCCAGAGAAATGCATATTTGAAAAAAAAAAGTTGGGAAGATGGTTTTGAAGAAGAAAGTGATTGATTGATTAATATATACTATGCCTGAATCCAAAATATACTTAAGTTTGTTTACAAAGATGCTTCACAATGCCACAAAGTACAGCAAGTGGCGTTGAAGACTCCAAACACCAAAGTGGAAAAGGATTGGCAGAGTCTCAGGTGTGGTGACAAATAAACAGGGTGGCCACTCACCACACTTTAGAAAGTGGCTTCAGGGAAGCAGTAGGAATTGAAGCCTGATTTCTGGGTTTTGTGAGGAAATGTTGAAGAAGGAAGAAAGAGTAAATTGGTGCTGGTTTCAAGGAAAGAGGTAGAGAAAGCAACCGACCGAAGAGAGATGCTTACAGAGGGAGGATGCTGAGACTCTGTGTGTACGTGTGTGTGCATGTATGTGTGTGAGTGTGGGTGGATAAACAAGACTGGTGCATATTTAGACTCTGAAAGAAAAAAAAAGCCAGTGATCACATAGCGACAAAAAGGAAAGTGGAGTGAAATAATGTCTAGGATGAACAGGATGAAATAAATTTTTGTGCATGCTATTTCATTTGTGAAGATTATCTTTCTCCACTTTGATAACCTGGAGAACTTTGCTCACTGTTAGTACTCAAGTTTTGCATCACTCCTTCCAAGAAGCTGCCCATAGGTCCCATTCAGTGTACTGTACTGAGGACATATGTCTATTTTGCACTTATATATTGTTATGATTATGTTATCAAAGACATTTCCTCTACTACATCCCTTGCTCTTTCATGCCAAGGCATATGTTTTTCTTATGGTTGTGTCCCTGCCACTTGTCTGTTTTCAATATAAATTAGGGGCCCCTATTTAATGGGTTGAATGGGTTCATTTACATTCTTTCTGCTTTGAAAACTGTAAGGCAATTTTACCTTTTTTTCTGTATTTGTCTCCAGCTCCTAATGCTGGCTTTGATCCATAACTGGTTCTCAATGAATTCCTAGATTTGAATAGAAGAATAGATGAATGGGATGTATAACATGGCCCTAGAAATGAGAGGAGACAGTTTTCCATGACATTCTCATTTTGTTGGCAATCACTGCAGTTCTATCCCTGTCTGAAGACTGGAAACAAGTAAGATAAAGGTTTCTGCATAGGGAGAACTTAGCAGAGGGATGACAGAGATGAGAACTGGAATTGCCACAAAAGAAGAAACTTGATAACCACTAACATATACAAGCTGGGCATATCACTACTTCCCCTTCTTTGGAACTTTCTTATAGAGGATGTTGAGTTTCTAGTCTTTAAGCCCCAACCCACTGATTCCTGAGTGCACATTTTCAGCTCTGTCTTCATAGCCAGGCAACAGCCCTAACACTCAAGCCTGGAAACTAAACAATTTGTGATACAGAAAAACATGTGTGTGATGCATGATGCACGTTTTATGCAATAGGGCCCTGAAAAAAATGACAAACCAGTTTATGGAAAATTAAATTTTATAGAAAAGGGGGTTAAGATTAACAGGATCATGAGATGCGTTATTTCTTGGTATGATACTTTATGAAGATTTTTTTCGGAATTTCTTGCACTTTATTCTGAAATGCCATTGCATCCGAAGCCCATTGTATTCATTGTAATATAGTTAGAGTCTATTCAAATTGTGTGTGTGGAATTGTCTTGAAATTAGCTTTATTCTAAAGCTGTAAAACATTATTCTAATTTATAAGGGTTTTATACAAAGTCTGATTAGTGAAAAAGAATCTTAATTCAGCCTTTGTTGTTGAGATCTTTTCTTTAACAAGAACTTTAAAGTGGCCATTATGTGGCTGGATAAAAATCGTGTGGACACGTGAGAATCACTCTTCACTGGGTTCAGTTCCATCTGATTTATGAATTGTCAAAAAAGGAACATCCCACATTTGAACTGCAGTTAAAATTTACCTTCAAATTATGTTCCTTTTCCCTCAGACTTTCAAAGGGTGAACTCTCAAGGACGGGGACAAAGTTGGGTACTAGTGTGATGCCGCATTGCAGGAAACAATGCACCAGGCAGACGTGCTCTGACCACACGATTCTTAGTCCTCTGGAGACAAATGTTTGCACTTACCCAGAATTTGACAACTACTTCAAATTTCTTTCAAAATATTAATCTTATGTTGAAAGTTCTTTCTTCCTCCCAATGGCCAAAATCCTCTGTATTAAACAGAGAATATCTTTTCAATGTTTTGGTATCCTTGAGTCCCTGTGTTTCAGACAGCTCTCCCCTAAAATGAGTCAGTCTGGATGTTACTAGGATCATACTGCGCTGAGCCGTCTTCTTGCTTCCAGTCTTGAGGTTTGGATTTGCCCACACCTGGAGCACCAAGTCGTTCAGAGGGATTCTAAACCTTTCTCAATCAGCATGAATTATTACAACTACTTTTAATAAGAGCTGTTTTATCTATCATTTATTTATACATATTTTCTTGTGTGGCATGTTTAATTCTTATACCAACAGTGTGATGTAAGCATTATTCCATTACTCATTTTATAAATGAGTCAACTGAGACAAATATAAATAAGTGTGCCCGCATCACCTCCTTTTAAATATAGAGCCGAGACTATAATTCAGTTATCTGATTTCAAGTTCTGTGTACTACAATATGGAAATTATTTTCTTATGAGATAGTCGATTTATTCAATCAGCAATTATTATTGATCATATACTACGTAGTGGAATACAATGGGAAACATGCTAGAAGTGAACAAAAAACTCATTACAGCTCAGGGCTCAGAGAGGGGAAGGTGCAGCCTTGCTTCTTTATGTAATACAAATCCACACATTATATTTCACTAAACTAATTTTACAGAAATTTACAATCATTGCCAAATATGTTATATCTGCCCATCACTTTGGATTGACCAATTGGTTCATGCATCTAAGTGATTTTCAGTGTTGGGGCATTTCATCTGCAAACATGGAGAAAATTGAGATAATGGAGACATTTGGAACTGCAAATTGGCTTTTCATGAATCCTTTATGTGAGACATATACGTCCTTTAAACATATCAAAGATGATTAGTCATAAGACAACATCAGAATGTAACCTGGAACTGCCTTCTAACTTGTAGATAAAAACCCATATAATGTTCTTCTCTTTTTCTCAGATAATTAACTGTGCAGTAATGAGTGACTGTTTGGGGGCCATGTATTGGTTGTCTGTCTTCCTTGCTGTTTTCAGTCTGTGTTTGCACTAGAGCCATGTAGGCACCCTCTAGGCCAAGTCTGGAAACTCCCCAGGGACATTCAGGCCTGTCCTATTCCTGGGACGACTCACTCTGTGGGCGAATGTGGAGACTGGGACACGATGGCATCCCCACGTGCCTGCTCCGACAGCCCAAAGAGCTATCAGAGACAATCAGTTGATTTCTTTTATTTAGGGTTTCATCTTAATGCTCCCATGTTGAAGAGAAACAAAGATCTCTGAGTCAGCCAGCTTTTGTCTATTCCAGGACAGCCAGGACCCTGGGCGTATTTGAGGAACAATCCAATTATTTTATTATCATTTACTGTCTCTTGCAGCCTTCGATTTTTGATTAAGAAATGTTTTGTTTTCCTTCTCTCAGTCATGCCTTCTTTATAGCAATCATAAATTTGAATTCTTGAAACAAAGAATATATGTTTAAAGTTTCTACTCTTATCTTCCGTGTCTTGGCTTTCAACATTTGTTTACTTCTAAATATGTTCTCCAGGGCAAAAACACACAAACAAAGATGCAAACAAACACACCAACAAAGACTTGTAATTGAATTCACATTATAGGACTTCCTCTTTAGAGAAACAGAAGTACATGGCTTGAAACAATTAAAGTTTAGATGCAACTCATCATAGTTTGCCCTTTATTTTGAAAAGGGCCCACCTCAATTATTGAATGCAAATGTTTTCTTCTTTTAACATATGTACTTTTACATATCCACATTATTTTTGTTCTTTGGGTTTCTTTGACTCTCTCAAATGAATTTATTTTCAATACTTTCAGTGACACCTTTTCTTTGATACCAGTGGGGGCATTTCTTCATCTTCACATTTCAGAAAATAAAACAAACAGCAAACAAACACACAGAATGTTCAGATTGGAAAGGAGAACATAAGCACTAGCTACACTATTTTGATTTTTGTTTTGCTTTTCGGTATCAGCCACATACAACGAGGCAGGGGAGCAGGCAGCAAGTGTGGCAAACGTCATATCAGCTAGTATGTCATGGTATTGAAAAATTATAAATCTTCACATCCTAGGAGGAAGCTCTTGGGGAATATGGAAGACAGGTCTGAGTCGGTTGTGCCTGAACTGGTGTGAGTCAACCGTGCATCCCTCTGCTGGCGTCTTCGCCTCCCGCCTCTTCCTCCCGCGCGTCCTGTCCTTTCCTCTGAAATTCCATCAACCCAGGCTCTGGGCAACTCAAATCTGAACTATGCCCGTGACTTTCTAAAGATACTCCTATGCGTGCGCCCCTTCCACCCCAGCTGTACGTTATCATAATAGTGAGACTTTATCTGTTATCTCCCCAAACTCAGTCCCAAACCTTTAATATTCCCCCTTGTCCATACAGTACACTGTCAGTCTGTCTTTTAACACCCAGTACAAGGTGCCTGTAAACTCGTTACCGAGTGTACATTTACTTCCCTACACAAACTTTCCCTACACAGCAGCCGTGCTTATCCCAACACGGTGTGCAGTTTCAGATCAGCGTCTCGCATTTCCATTACTTTTGCTGGAGAAAGAGGCTTCATGCTGCACTCTCTCTCTGGGGACCGCAGCAGTCCTTCCTGTGCTTTGAAATGCGTCCGGATTACGGTGGCTCCTTCCACACACGTGTCCCTGGGTACACGCCTCTCCTCTGAGCTACCCTCGCGCAGCACACTGCCTCACTGGTGTTTCCAGAAGGGCGTCGATGTGCACAGACCTCCGAGTGCAGATGCGCGCTCCAGGGGCAATCCTGGAATTGTGAATCCTCACCCTCCACCGTTGCCCTGGTCAAATGTACTCGAGACGTCAGCTCTGGTTCCCCCCAGGGCCTGTCTCCCCAGGGCAAATCCATCCACCGTCACCTACCCCTTCCAGCTCGAGCCGCTGCTGGCCCAAGTTGCTGCCGTGGGCTGTGGATCCGTGTCCTCTGTCAGTACAGCCACCCCCGATGTATCACCCCTGACTCACAGATAGTTACCTGGTCCGGTTACCATGGCAATCAGTGCAGCCTGGGCTCAAACCCAGGTTTTTCTCCAGAGAGCGTGCTGACGCACCTGCGTGCAACGCCGCATTTGTCTCTCCAGGACACTCCTTCTCAGCAGGACGGTGCACTCTGTCCACGCAGTCACTGCCGTGCCGTCCTCAGCACGAGGGCTCTCACTTATTCTGCTGCTTTCCTTACAAACCTTCACTTTCTCCCATCATCATAATTGGCTTAAATGCAATTTTTATTTATTTATTTATTTCAGAATATTATGGGGGTACAAACTTTTTGGTTACATAAACTGCTTTTGTACCATTTGAGTCAAAGTGTCCCCATCACACAGATAGTGTGCATTGTACCCTTTAGGTGTGAATTTACCCATCCCCCCCACCTGCCTGATTTCCAGTGAATGTTACTTCCGTATGTGCACATAAGTCTTGATCGATTAGTTCCAATTTAATGGTGAGTACGTGTGGCATTTGTTTTTCCATTCTTGTGTTACCTCACTTAGAAGAATGGTTTCTATTTCCATTCAGATTAATACAAGAAGTATTAGTTCACCATTTTTTATGGCTGAGTAGTACTCCATGGTGTACATATGCCACATTTTCTTAATCCACTCATGTATTGATGGGCACTTAGGTTGTTTCCACATCTTTGCAATTGTGAATTATGCTGCTATAAACATTCGAGTGCAGGTGTCTTTTTTATAGAATGACTTTTTTTCACATTATATTCTGCAATTTTTTTCATTTTGACCATTTTCTATAAAATAGAAAACTCTAATAACATGAAAAATTTCACTATATTCCTCTGAATCATGAGCTAACATAAAATCTATGTAACTTCTATTTAATATCTCAATTCAGATTCAAGTGGAGTGATAAAAATTGTATGCATCTGTTGACTTTAAATAACTAATTTGGCTTTCTAAATATCAATTCTTAAATATAAAACTTAACTTTCATTATCCTCCTACATTTATATTTACCCCATGGAAATTAAAAGCTGGTTAATTTAAATTGTGTAGGATAAATAATTATTTTTTCATGTAAATGTGATTTTAGTTTAATTAGCAAAATGTTATGTAAATATATGTAAATTATACTTTAAATATTTACATAATGTAAAATCTAAAATTTTGTGTTTGTTAATATAAACCTGGAAACAGTCAATATAGCTTGCATAATTTATGGCTGGGGATTTTAGGCACAAGGGCATTAGAGTTAATTATGTGGTTAAAATACTCAAAACAGAACTTGCTCAAACTATGCAATACCCAACATGTCACAGAAATGTCCATGGCATTTCCAAGTGGTCTTTTCTGTGAACAAACCCCACCCTCTCTGCAAGCTACTCCCCACAGAACAAGGGGAATGATAGGGAGAGAGAGAAAGGAATAAAAATATATGTATTGAGAAAACTGGTGTTTTGGAAAGTCTGGATATAATTATTTAAAGTCCACTTATAATGATTATCCAACCAGCAAACTGCTTTGATCAAAACAAATTTAAAAGAGCTGTCTATTAAAATCGAAAAGGTCCCATGATATAATACAATGAAAGGAAAAAGAATTTATTTTTAAGGAAAATAGGGAAGTTTAAAAAGTTGTCATTTTCAAATATCACATTAAGGAAAAATATTCACTATAAAAAGTACTTAGCGAATTATGTCTCAGCATTTAAAAAATGATTTAATACAATCTCTTAAACCCAAGTCATTCTTCTCATAATGTCTTAAGAGGTTATGCTAATTATTGGTAGTGTTAAGAAAGATAATTACATGTCTTTAAAATAATTTTCCAAAATCCTTCCATTCCTTTATTCAATATACTTACTAAAACTTAAAGACTATAGGTTTAATTATTATTTCACAAAAGATGAGTAAGAATTAGTGAAAATATGAGATCTAACTGTCTTCTATGTTATAATCTGGTGAAAAATACTAAATTCAGTGAGGTTAGTGTGGAGAGAAGCGTGACCCCAGGTGGGCAGAAGTGTCATCTCTCACTTCCCTGTTGAATCCTGGAAACACGACAGGAGGAGGCCAAGAAAGTTCTCCCTCGGATTTGCCATGCTCAGTTGATTGGGACAAATTATGAACTTTTTGCATGTTCCCCTCTTTTCTAGAATGCCTTTGAACTGTTAAGAAATGTCAACTAATTTGTCATGGATTTTTAAATTGTCCTCTTTGGCAGAATTAACATAGTGCCTCCTAAGGAAAGAGTTTTTCTCCCAGGATAATCAGAATGTGTCACTCATAAGCTTCCTATGTATGACAAGCAATGAAAAAAAAATACCCTTGCCCTGAGAAATATGCTGAATATTATTCTATAAAAGTAGCTTAGCTTATTTTAGATGCGTTAAATGTCTAGCAGAGTTTACATAAATCCCTTTTCCTGGATGGCATCTTCAATTGGAGAATGGGGGATATTGCATATTTTGAAACCAATACAGTTCTTACCATGCACAGTCACATTTTGCTAAAATTCTATTAGTCATTTCTCCATTTCTTAAAACTTCACTTTGAGAATAAGACTCTCATGCTGTGACTGCACGTTAAAGTGTCAAAAATTAAATACAGAACACATCGGCACACACCAGCCCACCAGTGAGGTCTGCACCTTTATCAGTCTTTGTAAGCATCCAGCAGTGTCGGAGAGTAAGTATGGAATCTTACAGAACTCACCATGGGTTCATTATTGGAATTGTTTTCTTACTCCTCTGTATGATGTGTGCGTAGTACAATTATGCTACCTATTAATGGAGAACAGCAGTTGCCCAGGTTTGCAGTTCTTAGTGCCAGTTTTAACATAATCATCTCCCCACACTACAAAATATAATTAAATGCTTTTTTAAAAAAAGCTGTGTTCTGTTTATGCAATATGCAGGAAAAGTACAAAGAATAGGTCAAATGAAAATAAAAATTCAAAAGTGCATTTTTTCTCTTTATTAATTTTTTTCACTGGACACTTTTCAAATTCAAGGGTGAAATCATTACAATTACAACAAAATGTTTACTGACTCAGAAATGGATTGTAAACTTTGTTAAATTCTAAATTCTTATTTTTTACTTTTTTCTAATTTGCATTCTCATGATCTGTTCTCAAGATTGTTCCACATTATTCTGAGTAAATATATTAATAGTACCTGTTAGCATAGTATTGATGCCATGCTATGCATGGCATGTCCTCTCCAAATATTGATATTTCTGTTTCATCTTCCTATCTAAAGAGTATTATGTTCTTTAACCAGCCAACGTATAGCAATAAATTATAATCTTTTTCATACTCTTTCATATGTTTTGGTTTAATTTTTAAAGAAAATTTATTTAAAACTATATTAAAAACTATCAGAGGTAAAATGGGGAAATTAATACACTTTTCCTTTTGCTCTAATTTCTAATGATAACCATCAAGTTCAAGGACCTTTTTCTGGGATTCTGGGAATTTTTGCATATCAGACTGGAAGCTCAAATGTACATTCCTAAAGGTCTTAGTTTGTGTTATAAAAGAAACATAATCCAATGCATGAAGAGGTGTGTAAAATTTTCCATGGGGCAATTTGAGTTATTTCTAAAAATTTTTTAATATCTCAGAGACTTCTCATTTTTGTCCTTAAAAAATATTAAACCCATCCAATCAAGACCCAGGTGTTAATTAAAGAGGAGAAAGAGCAGAAAATCTGACACTCAGTAATTTATTTTAAGGCATAATAGATAATGACTCATGCTTAATATTTTTCTTCACAAACAATATTACCTAGTTGCTTTAAGTTTTCCTAATTAGAAGGCAGGCTGCTTGACAACACAGCTTGTGTGATAACTTTTCAAAACAAGCCTAAAATATTTTTCAAGGCAAACAGGTACTTTGTAACTCAGTCGAAAGTGGAGGTTACCCTCAAAACAATATGAAGTCTGTGATGCTGTGCTCTATTAATAATGAGGTTCCAGATTTAAACAAAGCAACGGATATGTACAAACGTAAGTTTAACTTAGCTCCTTTAAAAATATCCATGTTCTACTTTAAATCAATGTCAAATGTCATTCCTCTTCAGAGAGAGCAGGTTAATGTTATAGACATGATCTATCTGAAATTCAGAAATATTGAATAGTAATGCATGCAATATTCTTCTAATAAAAGAGTTTAAAAAGTAGATTGGGTGGCATTATCACCCTTAATAAAAATACTCCCCAAACTAATGAATGATGCTGTGCCAATAATAATTACAGGAATCTGAGGCAGCTTCCTCTACTGAGCACGTGCTATGTGTTAGGCACTTTACTAAACCCAGTGGACAACATTTCATTCATTCCTCATAATAATATGTGCAGTATTACCACTGAGAGAGCAGATACCATAAATAATGAGTCAGCATTCAGACTGTATAAAATCAGAATGCTGTAGGGCTTGAATATCCGAAATGTATCACAGATTCCTGCGGTTTGCAATTGTTTTGTGAAACATTGATTGTAGTGAAGGAGACGTAGAAATGGATGATGGAAAATGATGATAGCGAATGCAGACTATGCGCCGCACTCATTTCCTTCTCACAGCGTCGCTGAAAAAGCTTCCCCCTAACAGCGCATACCGGCCCCAATACCAGCCTGTCTTCCTTTTGTCTACTCAATGAACTTGCGAGAAACATCTAAGATTTGGCACCACCCCAGCGATTCCTGGAGAAATGTGCTGAGCAAGACACACACGACCTATGTCCTTATGGAATTTGTAGGTAATCGAAAAGGCAGGTGGCCAAACAAATTGTCACCATAAAGGGGGGAGTGTTGTGCCCAGCCGAGCCTCCTCTCGGGGTGACCCTCTGCACTGCAACGTGGCTTCCTGCTCCCGCCTAGTACTACTTAATCAGAAGCTCTGGCGGCAAGGCCAGGGCACCTTTGTTCTCAACAAGAACCAGGTTTGGGCTCAGCGAGAGGGTTGGTGTGTGCCAGGAGGCAGGACCCCCTCGTGGAATTCAGGAAAGACCTCAGGAAAAATGAGTTTTAAGTGCATATAAGGGTGAATCCGAGGGAGCCAGGCAGGGGACGGAACAGGCTGGTGTCTGGGAAGCCAGGAGGATGGCGATTCTCCCGGGAGGTGGGAGTGCACACACCGCGGGCGGCCGCGCTGGGTCTGGGGGATGAGCGCTGAGGGCTCCGGTGAAATGCGGGTGGGAGCCGGCCCCGTGGGGGTGGGGATGGGGAGTTGATTGCAACGAATGGAGGGGTGAGCTGAAGGCGACATCGTGCAGATATCCAGTCTGGGTGTCACTCCCAACGTGCGTGGCTGGGAAAGGCAGCAGAGAATTACTGCAGTGGGTGTGGGGGGCCTGGCGTCAGAGAATAATGTTGACTTTTAAGGTTGGAGAGATTTAATTTTGCTTCTTGGCTGCAAACTGCATTGAAAATAGAGGTAGAGAAGAAGATAGACAATCAACGCAGGGAGAGGATGGGGGAGGGAGAAAGAGACAGAGAGAAAATAAAGGAGAGTGTAGAGAAAATGTGAGAAAAGGGAAGAAAATATTAACATAAAGATGAGGGAATACCAGAGAATACAGGAAGAGAGTGAAAGAATGGCAGAAGCATGTGACAGGATACAGTGGGGACAGGCAGGGTGGCGGGTGGGGACTGTGAGAGGAAGAGCGAGTGGACTCCCGTGCTGGGGAGGGAGGGTCAGGGCAGACGTGGTAGAAAGTGAGAGAGAGGGAACATATGAGCCTGTAGGGGGAGGAAATTTTGAGAATGATAAAGAGACAGAAAATGAGAAAGAAAATGCAATCCAGCATATAGGTCCAGAAACTACAGCAGAGAAAGCCACGCCTGACTTTTTCACAGCAGAGAGGAGAATAATAGTAGGTTTGGGTGTAGGTGGGTCAGGAGGAAAAGGGACCGACGTTGGGTAGTTTCTACGTTCTCTGACAATCAGAGGGTTTTACAAAGCTTCAACCCCAAGTCTGACAGCTGCCAACGTTTGCTTTCATTTTACTCTCTTCTGCTCTCAGAAATATGATGAACTTTGGCAAGGATGCACACAGAGTTTTGGTTTTTGATTAGGAAATTTGTTGCCCAAGTTTGAAAAAAGATGTAGGAATTAACTGACCACAAACAATACTCCTTGACAGTGTGACCTCACTACCTGGTTACCTGGGTCCAGGTTGCTTGCGGCTGTTGGGTGTTTGGTAAATACTTGATGAATGAATGAAAAAGAAGGTAGTCTCTTGGTACATTAAGAAAAGCCTAGAATGTGTATCATGCTTTACTCAAGGTGGACCCTGAGGGACATATTTTAAGAGCTTGACAAATTTGGAGGTGATCAGTCAGTTTGGTAATGAGTTTGAATCCCATGCTAAGGTATAGTCAGAAGAAATTGGAGTGTAACAATGGTAGTATTCTGAGAAAACACGATTTTTAAAGCAATTGAGAGGTGTGCTTACATTGAAATTTTATTTTGCTTTCAAACTTTAGATTTAAGCCTTAGAACACCATGCCTTAATAAAAGAGACAATGAATCCCTGCTTTATGACTGTTTTTGTGACCTCGAGCAAATCACACCCTCCAGGGGGTTTTCCTTATAACATCTGTTCACAAGGATGTACCAGAAGATTGTGCAGTACTTTGCAAGGTTTTATTATTTGGGTAAATTACCTAACTTTTTATGGGCATTTTTAAAATCTGCAATTTAAATATAACAATAACACCTACCTCATAGGATAACTATTAGGGGAAAAAAAGTGAGATTAAGTATGGAAGACAAATACATTTATTAACATGTTTGCAGTACATGTTTGCTACTGTTTTTGTTGCATATTGGACAGTAGCTTTATTAGTACTTGTTTTTTTAATTAAGTTTATATCTTGAGATAATTATAGATTCACATGCAGTTGTAAGAAAAAATACAGAGTTCCCAGCATCCTTACCCAATGGTAACATCTTGCAAAGCCAGAGCACAGTAGTACAGCCGGGGTGCTCACCTGGACACACTGAGGATACAGGACATTCTGCCACTGCAAGAATGACTTATGTTGCTCTTTTATACAAATCTTCATGCCACTCCTCTTCATACCCCCCTTAACTCCAGGAAACCACAAATCCATTCTCCATTTCTATAATTTTATCATTTCCATAATGTTATATTAACATTGTGGGATTATACTGAAACGTTACTCTGGAATCATATAGCATGTAAACTGCAGGTTGGCTTTTCTCTCTCTCAGCACACTTCCCTTGAGATTCATACAAGTGGTTGCATGCATGCATAGTTTGTTTCTTTCATTTTTTTCCCCTTAGGCTTATCCAGCTTATTAAAGCTACAAAGAAAGAATTGGATAAAAATTATATTAGAAAAGAATTGGAGTATCCAAGGGGTTTTACACTATTAGCAAACATGAATTCAGCAATTTAAAATCATTTATTAAATAATCAAAATTGTCAAAATATAAAAGAACAGTTCCTTGGAGCCTCCTCAATTTAGCTTTTTATTTTTTCCAGATGTAAGTCCATTCAGTTTTCCATATTCCCAGAAGTATCATTAAAATTCCTAGCTAGACCAGGAGTTTCTTTCTACACACAGGTGATTGGGGCAGAAGCTCTGCCAGGCTCCTTGCACTGAGCAGGCGGGTCACTTGCAGCGAGGCTAAGATTGCTGGACACCCCTGCCACCTGCCACCGGCCGCCGCCCCTCAGTGGAGTCTGTGACGGTGAAGCCTCAAGGCAGGGGACATCTCACCTCAGCGTTCTTAATTGGTTGGACCATTGTTTCCTGGTTTGTAAACACTTTCACTTCAATCTTCAACATATTGCTTATGAAATTTAGCGTTTTGTGGATAGTTTCCTGAAAGAAAAATCTAAATTCCCTATCACGTTCCTGCCGTGGTTACGTGCACCATCTCGCCTCTGCAGGTTCTTTCCTGACTTTCCCAAGTTGTACTTTTATCATAATTATTAAATTTGTGTTAGATCATATTTTGTTCTTCTTTGAGATACAATAGAGCTGTCTTGGGGAGTGGAATTCTTGCTCAGCAGGCCTTGAATAGAAAAGTTATGTTAAAGCCACACACTTGGGGAAGAAGAGGGCAGGTGGGCTGCTTTGGCTACTATTGTTAAGTGAGGCTACTGTTACTAGCGCTCTCACTGCTGTTGTTATTGTTAATTGAGGCTACTGTTACTAGCGCTCTCACTGCTGTTGTTATTGTTAATTGAGGCTACTCTTACTAGTGCTCTCATGGCTGGTCTTGCTAAAGTTACGACTTTCAAGCGGGCTTGGCAAACTGTTGTAGGCTCATTTTTACTTTACCTCTCCCTCCACGGTTTCTTGAGGAATTGGGTTCCTCAACATCTTACAAACCCTCCCTCCCCTTGAGGAAGTAAGAAAAATAGATAGGAATAACATTTTGTAGGCTTAGTGGGAGCTGTTTTAAGATGATGAACCAAAAAATCATGTAAAGAGTAGAAGTGAAAATTTGGTTGATTTAGGAGCTCAAAAATCTATATTAATTAAAATGACTGATTTTATCTATGGTTTTAGTATTTTTTTTCTTTTTTTTTAACACACCAATACATTTGTTATCTGTTTTTCTTCCCATAAAAGTTTAAGATTTTCCAGTTTTTGGCCTTTTTACTTTCATTTACTTTTGTAGCCAGGAATTGCTGCTCTACACTGTAAAACTAACCAAAGAGTTAGGGGGAAAAAAACCAACAAATTCTTCAAATCCTCTCTGTTTTGCTTTTTAGTTTTGCTCTTATAAAAAATAATGGAGATATATATAAAAACAAAACATATAGTTCTACCCTTTCAAAGACAAGTCCTGTAATCATTTTTTATATCAAAGCATTTGATTTGCTAATTTTAAAGGATTATTTTTTGCTTTTATGTTCATAATGGATAGTGCTTCATAATTCTGGGGTTTTCTTTTTGCTTTTTTAGTTTTTGTTATGTCTCTGACAAAGTTTGTTATCAAAGTTATGTTAGCTTCATAAAACTAGTCAGGAAATCTTTGCCTCTATTTTCTGTGAAATTTTGGAAAATATTGGTGTTTTTGTGTTCTTAAATGTTTGACAGAATTTGCCATTGACACCATGTGGGCTTATTATTTTAATTTTAGAAGGTTTTTAATAGCAAACATTCTATTTCTCTCATAGATCTAGATTTACTCAGGTATTCTATTTCATCTTATATCAGTTTTAATATGTTGTAATTTTCTAAGATTTTATTCATTCATCTTAGCTGTCATACTCTTTGGTAAACACTTATACACAGTATTTCTTCTGTACTTTTTAATATCCTTAGTATCTTACATATAGCTTCTCTTTTGTTCCTGGTAATTTAATGTATATCTCTTTTTTTATCAGTCTGGCTAATATTTTCAATTTTTCAAATTTGAAGATCAATTTATCATTTGATGTTCCCAAAGAATTTTTTTTTTTTTTGGCTTTGAGAATTTTCTCTATTTATTTGCCTTTAAAATTTTATTTCCAAACATATTTTTTTTCTTCCATTCCTTCTTTTTGGTTTAATTTTCTCTTTTTTATTAACTTTCTGAGGCAGAATCTTAAATAATTGATTTTATGTCTTTTTTTTAAGAATATAATCATTTAAAGCTATGCACTCCCACATAAGCATGACTTTAAGTGAATCCCACAAATTTTCATACATTTTAATTTTATAATCATTCAGTTTAAATTTTTTTTTTTTTTTTTTGCTTTCCTTGTAATTGTCTCTTTAATCCACTGTGTGTTTAACAGTGTTCTGCTTAGTTTCCAAATACTTGAGTTCTTTCTAAATATTCTATGGTTATTGATTCCTAGTTGTGGTCAGAGAACATATGCTTTAAAATGTCAAGTCTTCTGAATTTTCTTGAAAGTCGTTTTGTGGCCTAACTTGTTGTCTCTTTTGGTGAATATCCCCATTTGTCCTTGGAAAGAGTGTGTATTCTGCAGCTGGTGAATATAGTGTCACTTAGGTCAACATGTTCATAGCGTTGTTCAGAACTTTTTATGTCAGCATCGGTTACCTATTGTTGCACAGCAACTTGGCAGCTGGACGCAGCAGTAAGCACTAATCCTCTCACAAGGTTTCCGTGAGTCCTGAGCTCGGGAGTGGCTTGTATGGCAGGTCCGTGCTCAGGGTTGGGCTGAGGCTGCACTGAAGTCATTGGTTAGAGCCACATCTTCTCGACACAGGGCAGCAGGACCCGCGTCCCAACGGCCCCCTTGTCTCCTGTGGCCACTGACAGGAAGTGTCCACTCCTTTCTGGCTGTTACCAGGAGGCCTCACTTCCTTGTGATGGGGACCTCCCTATAGCGGCCTCGTGACACGATAGCTGGAATGAATATAATTGGGCACCTGGGACATAATAAACAAAGCATCTATCTGTAAAAGTTATAAATTGTACTTAACTGTCAGATGAAATATCTCTGGCATTTTCCCATATGTTTCTGGATTCAAAAATTTGGAAGCATTTTTGCAGAGAACACACTTAAATTGTCAATGATTTCATTCTGGATGGTGCCAGTTGTCAGACTTTAAAAATAAAGTTTTTGAACAAATAAGCAGAAGGTGAGCAGTGTTCCTAAATTATTAATTCAGAAAGAAAAGAACAAATTATTTAATAGACGGCCATGGTTTTCATTTAGGAGCTGCAGATTCACACACTGAAAACGTTGTTTTGCACCTGCTGCAAATCATCCTGAAGCAGGGTCCAGAAGCACTCTCGTGGAGAAGCTGAAGTCGCACACATTAACGTGCAGAATGTATTATTGCTAGCCTAGCAGAGGCGAACCTGAGCCATCCTCTAGCATTCTCTTCATTGCCTCTCTGACCCCACAGCCGCTTTGCATAGCCTGGTGGATAATGAATTCACGCTGCCTGCCTCTCTAGGAGATGTTCCCCTTCACCTGGATGAGCTGTTTGATAAATGAAAGGCCTATATTGCAATAAACAGCTGCTGTGATTACCAAGGAACATAAAACCTTCTCTTGTTCTCCGTCGAAGAACTATGGGCAGATTGAGGATTGCCCCTGCCTGATTTATTTCATCTCATTTTTACTATTTTTTATAAGCAGTTTAGCTTTTTCAGACAGGTGTGCCCCAAAGCTCTCCAGCAAGAGAGTGTGTGTAACCAGCCAGGTTATGTGGCCCCAGCCAGGGAGGGTGTGCCCCTGCAGTGTGCGGAGCCGTACTTGTTCTGTGAAAGATTCGCCTGGAAGTGCACAAGCAGCAGGAAAAGGAAATCACATGCAAGATGTGTTGTGTTTCACATTGTAAAACAAATGTCTATTTCTTGCATTTTAGTTAGCCTAGTCTTTTGTGTATTATGCTATTAACCTAGCTCACCTGTTAAAGACACAAATCAAATTTTGGCCTCTTTTATCAAAAAAGTCAGAATTCATCGATAAGTGTTCACTAAAAATGTTTCCATGCAACGATAGTGGGAATCTCAGCTTCTGCATCAGGCAGACCATATCACGTAGGGTTCAGAGCAGATAAATTGTTGCTGTGTCCTGGATAGCTATTCCCGCATGAGCAAGACATGTAAATATTAAAAACTTTGCCTTCGTTATAATAGTTATACTTAATATAACTATTAGTTATTGTGAATAATATATATAATGCTACACAGAACATTGAGGCAGTTTGCAAAGGTCATTTGAGTGGTGGGTTGTGGAGCCAGGATGAGCCCATGAGATCTGTGAGTTTCAGTGCTGTGCACACTGCCACAGCTGCATCCGTCACTGTTATCACCACCCCAAGGATGTTCCTCGCGGCCGTTTGCCAGCCCCTCCTCCTAGGGGCATCCAAGTCTTTATGGTTCTATTTTTTGTACTTGTGTTCCACTAGCAAATTGGCATACCTTGCATGTATCTCCGTAAATTATGCATGGAAAGACCATTGCCAAGCGCAAAAACAGGTGAAGGGACAGCACGCATGTAATCCTATGAATAATAATTTTCTGACAATGTCTGAATTTTCACAGGAGTGTTTTGGGGAAACAAATGCCAATAGGAAAGAAATATTTTGTCAAGACTTCATCAATCAAATTCTCTTTAACTTATATAACATGCTATAGTTGACCTCTCTGATCACATTATTCCAAATCCTGCTTAACAAATAAAAACACTGTCCAAAAATCAGTCACTTTTAAGTAGGAGTCAGGATTGATGGGGTCATATAATTTAAAAGGTAAAATAAGTAAGAATCAAGAGCCCATGTAACAACTCAGATTGTACTCTGCCCTCATCTAGCGAGCATTGACCAGTTGTCAGTGGCCTAACCAGGGCAGGCTGGAAGGGAGGGGAAGACGATTACTGTAATACTCCTTTTGCGTCACTTGTTTGGTTAGATTCCTCTTCATCTTTGTCTTGTAAAGTACTCAAAGGTAGGATCACTTCTTACTCTGTGTGCTCCAACCATGGAGGACAACACCTGTCACATAGGAGCAGTTGTTTAAAAGTGGACCATGATTATGTGTATTAAAGAAGAGGCAGCCATCACTACTGAGGAACCAGAATGGACCAGGGCAGAGCTTTGTAAACACCTGGGGCTTGTTGGGGAACAACAGACTGAGCAATATGCCCGGGGGGTGTGTACACGAGAGAATCGAGGAAAAGAAACACGGACACACAAAACGAGGTTAGACTAGTGGCGGATTCCTAGCCTGGCCCCTGAAAGGTCTTTTGATATCCGATAAAACCACAAATGTCCAAACTCCATTTTCTTAATCTTTAAATGATTTTGATTATTCTACAAAACTCTGTAAGGAGACACCTGGCAAAGATGTAGGAGCAGTGAAAGGTGGCCCTTGTGCCCAAGTCTATGAGGAGGGTACTAAAGTGGCAGTTCAGAACTCTCAGTTGTCCCCAGTTACCACTTTCCCTCGTGGAGGTGTTGCCTGCCAATGTGCTGATGAAAGCAGAACCTAGCTTATTAATTGCATTAGCTGTGCTTCATCACGGCAAGAATGTTCACTGGGCTACTAATACTGTGGGAAGCAAGTAAGGTTATTGCAGGAATAAACTAATGCGAGCCCACACGAGAGCTGGGGCAACTGTGTCTGTGTGTCAATTTAGCTAATTCCCAATGAAGACATCTTTCATGCTTTCCCTAATAAAGTGTATTTAATATAAAGTGAAATACATCAATAAATACCTTCAATGTTTTGGCATCAGACATGCAGATGGCTTCATTGGTTAGATAACCACAGTAATAATTTGTCTGTCGTTACGCTCGAAGAACTCAGAAGAAAGGAAATGCCTGATGGTGTTCTATATTCTGTTTTCAGCCAGAGTTAAAATAGGCATCACAAAACTGAATAGAATGCTTGATTACATAAATTATGGAAAATAGTTTTTAGTCCAAGTGATGCAGGCAGTACCTGTTCTCTTCGTTTATCTGCTTACGGTGCAGTATGTAATAAACTCCTATACTTCACTCCCCGCAGGCTATATCTGTGCATTTGGTTGTTTCCCACCAAAAAGCGAACATGTTTCTATAGACTAAAACCTCAGCTTATATTCAATTAGCACTTTCCTTTTCTCTCTTTTCTAAGATCTGAATATAAATTGCCTCAAAATCCACATTGTTCCAACTGACCCTGAAATGGAGTGTGCTAGTCCCACTCCTGAACCATCTGACCACAAGAAATTAGATGTGTGCCATAGTGACACTGCTTATATGACATGCCGGGAGAAAGTCAAGTGAAGATAATGAGGTTTTCAACTCACTGAAATTTAAATATTTGTATTGCTCCAAAGCAATCTAGCAAGTATGAGTCATTTTTTAAAAATATTATCTCTAAGCAAGAAGTGTTGCAACTTATTTCTCAAAAGTATAATTAGAAACACATGCAAAATACAGAAAATATAGAAAAACTTTTAAAAAAAAGCCTTCACTCCTAAGATTTTGTGTTAAAAATTTTGTATCAAACTCATCATATTATAGCAAAGTTAGATCTGAATTATCAATTCACAGTTAAATTATGTAATATATTGAAATGTGTAAGAAGAAAATTAAAAGAAAAAAATGAAGTAAAAATGCATCTGAGAGTTGAAAATATCAAACTGAATTACCATTGGAAATGTGTAAGCTGATTTTAAAGTCATTATAGCATTTTCCATGTAAATTATTTGAAGATTTCTCTCTTTGGTATGTAGGCCTTTCTACAAACATATTTTTTTTCCTACTCCCTACTGGTGGATTGCATTTCTTGAAATAGCACTATTTTTTTTTCCAACTGAGAGATGAAAGAGAAATCAGAGAGCCTAGGGACACACATGCAGGGTGACAGTGGCTATGGAAAAGATTTTATGACGATGGTTAGGTCTTCTGCAAGGGCACTGTTATATTAGGAGTCAATTACAAATCAGAAATGGATGAGAGGCATATATAGGCTCGATTTGGTTTATGTCTCTGAAAATTCCCATGGAACACAGGACAGTTTTTGCAATGAGGTAAAACATGTTTATTATGGAGTGGCAGCATCGGGAACAGACTGTAAAGAACGAATTAGAGACTGGCGAGAAGCAGGAGTTAGATGTTGTGAGTTAGAAAATGAGAAAACCCCAGGACCAAATACACTTTCATTGTGTCACCAGGTGAATCTGATCTCCCTGAATGATCAGCTGCCCAGCCCTCAGGGAGGAATGTGACAAGCACAGAAGTGATTTAAGTGGAGACCTTTGTTCTGTTTTGACGAGGCTGACCTTGATGTGATGGTGAGAAAGTCAGACTGTGAAAGTGAACTGCCCATAGGAGGTCCAGGCCCCGTGGATACGTTTAAGAATCATCAGTATGGGATACCAGATTTAATTTACTTAGATGCTTCCTCTTGTTAAGACTCAGGAACCACTAAAAGGTAATTCTGATGAAAAGATATAAATTGTAGTAGATATATAGGGGGTGCTAAATAGGATTTTGCACTGGGAGTGGATGAACTTGTGGAGCTCTGGTCTGGATTCCAGACTTTTCTCTGGGTGCCAGTTGTTGTCCACTGTATGCAACTGGACACAGCATTTAGCTTTCTTGACTCCATTGTACTCAACATTAAAATGAAGTGGTGGCTTCAAATGCACATCTTATCAGACCAGTTTGTACTGAGAGTAAGTGCTACATGCTGCATAGTACAAATCATCGTGAGCTGCAATTTATCTTACTGCTAGCTGGGCTTGGCTCTCCATTGTGATGTTCTAATTTAGGAGACACTGTCATTCATTTGCGAGATTTTTCACTGAACAGAGCTAAAATGTTTTGCACACAGGCATGTGTGTGCGCACACACTCACATATATCTTATCCATCTTGTAGTTCAAATTGGATAGCTGACAGTTCAGTAGGTCTCCAGACTCCGGTAGACCCTGGCAGAGCAGAGGGAACTGAGTAGCCCGTCTTGAGTTGGCAGGTGAGGCAAAGGCACAGCATGTTGTGTGGGATGGTGCATCCTCCGACGTGGCTGAACTCAGGGTGTGAGATGTGGCCCGTTTCCCAGGGTGGTCGGGCCCTGGAGAGCCAGAAGTGGGTAGCGGCAAGAGTATGGCTAACTATGATGTTTGGAGCAGGCTGAACAAAGCCTCATTAGGGAAACTCTTTATAATATCGGGAACGGTTGCCACAAAATGTTTGATATGCATTTTCTTTTAGATATTTATGTTTGGGGGGTTTTCTTTTGACTCCACTCATATATATTTATATGTCTAATAATTAATTCAAAAACATTACATTTTGCCGCTATTAAAATTACAATCTTCAACAAACCAAAGAAAATCTCTTTATCTCTCCGTAATAGTATTGAAATTAAAATAGCCTCCCTCCACCCACCCAGAGGCAGAAACAATCATACACTGTAGAATTTTACAGTGAAAGAATACTTATTTATTTTCTTAGACTATATAAAGTACCAATACATTGGGAAAAAATCCAATTTTACATATATAATCTACAGTGTATATGAACTGGGTAATTCCTTTCTGATTGTGCAAGAAGAACCTTCTTGCTTCTTGGCAGTGGAAACAATCTAAGGTTCACGTGGCTCATCAGAACCTCCCCAGAAACCTGGCCCGGTGGGAAACCCTCTGGGAAGTATAGCAAACCTGAGGACATGCAAACCATGCCTACACTGACTATTTTATATCTGCAAAATGAACCTAGTGCTCTAAAATGTATCACAAATTGAGGCAATTTCCCTAACACAGTGTGAGTTATACTATAATAATAGATTAACTCCACAATGCAGAATGAGGAATAAATGAATCACTGTTTAATATTTCACCCATTACATATATTCTCCAAGGGAATATATGACATTTTCAGTTATCAATTCATACAGAATTCATTTGTCACTTTATTTTACCTATAACAAGAAATTTTAGCATAAGCCATTTCCATTAGAAATGTTAGCAGTTATAAAACTTGTTTTGATATTAAAAATAGTATTTTACATATCTGTTCTTTAGCCTTAGAAAAAGATCTTTCAGAGCTTCACCTGTTAAGAAACTTCCATATCTATATTTTGTATATAGATTACATATATTAGCAATTTATCTTTAATCTGTAGTTCTACTGAAACATTTTATTATGCTCTTTAGATAATTCTAAATCCTTAAACTATAAATACTAGAATTATATATCATTTACATTTTTTTAATGTACTACAGCAAAGGATTTTCAGCTTAGCAAAATTTTATCCCTGCTTAATTTCCCTTAACTTTTCTGTACTCAGAGTTCACGACTTAGTTGTGTGTCCAACAGGTCTGAAGAATATCTTCCGTTCACTGTAGCAGCAATATTTACTCATCATTCGTCCTGGGGTTTTGGTGAGCAGAGGCAGACATTGTCCCCTTTTGCAGAGTCTGCAGCCTATTACAGAAGGCAGACTCAAATTGTCACACACAAAAATATTTATAATTTCAAAATGTGATGTCTCATAAAGAGGGACTACTGCTGCCGTGAGAACATGAAGAAGAGTGTGCATCCTAGTGGGGAGAAATGAAAACTCAGGAAATTCCACCTAGAAAAAGGATTCAGGTAGATGGTCATGTACCACAATGATAATTAAAAACAACTACTTTGCAAGCAATGTTCTTTTTTTTTTTTTTTTTGGAATCAATGGAATTAAACGATCTGGAGTCTCAATGTCTCGTTTCTCTGCAGAATATTAACTTACTATTGTCAATGAAAGGGACTGATATTATCATATTAAAGTGGAGTTCTGATCACATGTAGGACAGCAGTTTGAAATGATTTATAGTTGAAGAGTTTATATCAGAGTCTTTAGCTTCCCGTGGGAATATTTATGATACATCATGTCCCCAATATAGCACTTTATAAAGTACCAAATTTTAGATTTGTATAATGGAACATAAACAGGTTTTTGGACAAATGCCTTTCCTGAAGGTAAATAATCATGTGTATTCAATCTTGATGGAATTTCTCTTGAAAATTTTGCTGCTGTTTATGGACTAAATAACATTTTATATTCAGATGCCAAATGTTTCATGGTTTTTCTTTGTAAAATCATTTGTTTTTGCTTTCTGTTGTGCATAAAAGTGGTATAATTTGTTTATGATTTGGCATAATGACGTAAACTAATTGGATCATATAGGGTGTGCATTATATTTATATAGGTATACTATGAGTATAATTAAGTTGAAATTCAGTTAAGCTGACCAATAAACTATAAAATTGTTCTCCTACATATCAATACTATAACAAACTTAATATGCAAAATTAGAAACTATAAATGTATCTTGATTTAATGTCATTAAAGCCTTCCAAAGCCAACAGTAAGCATTGTACTGCAGTGATCTACCAAAAGCGGTAATCATCAAAAACATTTCTTACAGGTTAAGACTACTTCAGATATATACGTGTATAGATCCAGATTTCATGTTCACTAGATGACTGAATTTAAACTGTTTTGATACCGACAATTTTAAACCAATTAATCCTGAGATAAATAATTTAGCAACATTTTGAGGGGAGGGCTCATTTTCAAGACTATAAATTGCTTCGATGGGAAACAGAGCTGTTGTACATATGAGTCAATATTTGCGTGTTAGCAAGTTACTTAGAAATAATCTAAATATAACTATACTTCAGAGAATAATTTCCCAGAATAAATTCATTAAAATTCAATTCATTTCACTTTATTTATTTCAACACTGAAAAGTGAATATGTCCCTCATACTGTAGGATTAATAGTGTGGTTATTTTTGTGCCATCTGGCTCCAAGACACATCCAGGGCCTCTGAAAGAGTCTTGGATGAGGACAGCGAGAGTGGGGAGAAAATAGAATTTCAGTGAGACACTCGCACAGAATAGCAAACAGCTCCCAAAATTTCCCTCAGCTTCTTCTACATTTACTTTTTTTAGCTTCATTAAGTATGACCTTGCTCTTATGTGACTAAGAACTGTCAATTTTCACAACTCTTCATTTTGTATTACTTCAGCCAAATTTCCTGACTCTCTTCTTTCAAGTCTAATTTTGGCCTATTTTCACATTCTCATCATTTAGTGTACCTACCGCTTTTATTTTTTTAAATGAGTAATTGTTATAGGCTGTCTTTGAAGAGTTCAGTCTTGACTTTTTCTAGAAGTGAGATCACTAAAGTGTTCATTTTGTACCAATTTCCAGAATAATGATTGTGACTGGAAATAAAACATAGTGGAACATAAAGAGAAAACAAAAGTGAATAACGTCCGTATTTCTACACTACACTTACAGGTGATAATTTGCTGGGCATTTACATATAGAGTATGTTGTGCAATCCAAGGCATCACCCGATGTCACAAATAAAATGAACAAGACTTTTGAAAGAAGGCACTAAGTAGGAATGCAGCCAAGGTTGTATTGATTTGACTTAGTTCCACTATAAAAGAATTTGGGGTTATTTTCAAGCTTATAAATTTTTATAGTGGAAAATAGGGTTTTCCGGCTGCCTGCAACCCTATGATTTTCATACTCTGAGAATTTCCGGGACTCCAAGGCCCCATGTGCAGAGAAGGTCACAGGGAGGCAGAGAGCAAGGTACAAGCTGTAAACACCCAGTCGTACCTGAATTCCCAAGTCACAGTGTTGGAGCTGTTCCAGGAGGCCCACGGGAATGCAGGAAGCCCTTCTTAATCCTGTGGATGTTTAATTTTCAAAACATAAACACATAATACACAAACCTATAAACCCATGTATCCTCACATTTCTTTTATATGTGAAATTATGCCTCAGACTTGAAATCCAGCTATTTAAGGCCTGTTTACAGATAGTCTCAATTCCCTTCACTGCAAATTTGAAATAATAAAACCTATTTCCCAAAGTAATAAGAATTAAAATGATATAATTTTATAACATGCTTGGCACACAGAATGCAAAAAAAAAAATTAAAGTAGCTAGCTCTTCTTGAAAACTAATACTTGTATATTTGTGTCAGGTATAAGCAAATACACCCTGAGGGCAAAACAAAATGTTTTTTTTTTCCCAAAAAAATGCAATTTAGGATGCTCAAATAAACTCCTATTGGACCCAACCCTCCTTCACTTGCTGATGTGGATAAAATATAAAAATAAGTAAAACAGAAACCCCCGCAAAAGGAGAGCACTAGAAAGTGCAAGGATGCAAGTAGATTCTGCAGGAGTCCATCAGCCAGCACAGAAGCCTCGATTTTTGGCTTTTAGTCCAAGGACAAGATGAAGGCAGTGCTGAGGGAGATGACAGAAACGCTGGCGTAACACCCACATTCATTCTGAACCGCAGACATGGCAGGCAGGAATTCCTGAAAGGAGGGCTTGTGGTGGGGAGTATCAAACTGTTGTGGTTCTAAATTCTGCCCAAGATGTTACCTGGCTCTTGACCTGTGCATATGCAGAGCAGATTCAAAGTGGGACAGCTGAAGATCTGAGGTTTGCATCCCCACCTTCACCAGGAAGAGTTTTCAGTTCAAGTCCAATCCATTGTCTGCCAAAAAAAATTAAAAAAAAAAATTAAATTCCAGTAAAAAAATAACAGCACTTTAAGCAGATATAACAGAGTCCAGAATCTCCAGAAATAATATTCACTATTACAGGGACAATGACAAATTTCCCGGCATAGTATGTTTTAAAGGGAGAAAAAACTAGTTTTAAGCTAGTTTAAAATTAAAAATTAAAAAAGACCAACAACTTAGACCAAGCTTGATATGACCCAGATATTGGACTTTAAAATCCAGACTAGGATTTTAAAGCGGCTGTTACAGCTATGGTTAAGAAGTAAAGGAAGCAATGTTCTTGATTTAAAAAGTTAGAAATGCCAGCAAAGAAATCAGGGCTATAAAATGAAAACTGAATGAATAACCAAGCATTGAAAAATATAATATCTTCAATTTATAAAAAAAATAATACGTTGGCTTGGGAGGACTTAAGGGAATGAGAATGACATAAGAGATAGGGAACTTGAAGTTAGACCAATGTTACCAAGTCAGAAGAGAAAAAAAGACAGAGAAATAATAAACAGGATTCTGGGACAATATCAGAAAGTCTGACACAAGTTAGCTTGGAATTTCATGAGGAGAAGAGGGAGAAAATAAGGCAGAAAGCATCTCTAAGGTAGTAATGGCTGAAGTTTTCCAAATTTCTGGCCCCCCCCAATAAACCAAAAAACATAAGGATTCAAGGCACAGTGAACTGAGGGTCGTGAGCAAAGAAGCCACACGCACATGCATGTCACAGCTAAACTGCCACCAAAAGAGAGGACAAACCTTGAAAGCAACCAGAGAAAAATGACACATTACATATGGAGGACAAGTTAAATTATTGCTCATTTTACATCGAAAATCATGGGGGCCATCTATGTGGAGCAACATCTTTAAGGTGTTGAAAGCAAAACAAAAGAAAACAAAGCAAAAAAGTAACCAGCAACCCAGACATTTATATTATATGAAAACTTCCTTCGAGAACAAGGCAGAATATAGAAAAAAAATAAGAGAAAACTACATGGATTTGCCATCAGGAGACCTGCCATCCACGAGATGCTAAATAAGTCGTTCAGATTTTAGGGGAATAAGAGGAGGTGGGAACTTGGCTATTCAGTAAAGAATGGAGAGCACTGTAAATGGTAAATGCTTTGGTTAAAAAACAAACAAACTTTTTATTCTCTTATTTTTTTAAAGTGTGTAAGACTTTTTAAATAAAAATTACAACATTGTTTTTAGGGATTCAAAATGCATGTAGTTGTAATATGTATGATAACCATACCAAAACAAAAGAGGTAGGGTAAATGGACCTATACAATTACATTCTTTATACATTTTTTAATAAAATGATATATTTACCCCAAGAATATTAACATGTCTAGTATGTTTATTGTAATTCCTCAAGCAAACTGTAAAGAAACTCTACAAAATATAGCTAAAAGACTAGTAAATTAACTAAAATGAAATTCTAAAAAAAATTGTACATTCCAAAAGAAAGCAGGAAAGAAAAAAAATGAGAAACACAAACAGAGGGGACACAAAGAAATAATAATACCATTCTGTACCATTTCAATACTCCTTCAGCAAACATTTGTTGAGTAATTACTTACGTGTTAGACACTGTGCTAAGAAGTAGGAAAGAAGGGATGAGGTAGTAGCCGCTGTCCCTCCCCTCCAGGAGCTTAGAGTGTAGCGGGGAGAAACACAAGTGAGCGTAGCGGGAGAGCGCGATGCAGCAGGTGTAACTGCAGGTGCTGCCGAATCCTGGAGAGACACAGGTCTCTGAAGCACCAGTCAGACTGGGGTCGCCTGCAGACGAGAAACACAGGGAACTGGGCTTGCGAACAAGTCACTGAGGATCAGCAGATGTCAGGCTGTCTGTACCTTTACTTAGAGATAACATTCTGAAAAAAAAATTCTTTTTTGTAAATATCATGAATGCACATTATAGAAAACTCATAAAACAGATAAAAGTATAAAGTAAAATTACCTGTGGTTCTAACGCCTGGAGGTAAGCATGGGAATTTTGTTCATTGTCAGTTTTTACAAATGGCCAAAGAATAATGACCTTCTAATAGACAAAAAATCCACAGTAACCTTGCTTTGCCGAAATTTTAGATTTGTTCTCTCCTGTGAGAGAATTTTACATTTATGTGCAGTCAGAGCAGGTGGTTTTATGCCTCCTTGTCATCAGATGTATTTGCACACAATCTCCTATGGACGATACTGCACTATTTTCCTTGAGCAAATCAAATTCTAATAAAATTTATTTTAGGGAAAAGTAAATTGTCCATAGAGGGAAATAATAAAAGGTAGACTAAGTAAAGCCGGGAAGACTTTGTTATCTTTCCAAGCCATTGAATGTTTGAACAAAGGAGAAAACTTATGTTGTAAATCTGGCAAAAAAATTTCTCAAAAAACTATAACTATTAGTTGATTTATTACAAATATTTTATTACATATATAATGCAGTGTATAACTTTTAGTACAGTACTATGCATATCTGATACGAGTTTATATTACTGTTTTTATTATGTAATATACTAGTCTGTACAGAAAACTATTTTACAGTGGAGAATTATATAGTGAAGATAGAGTTTTTTTTGTTCTACACTGCATAGGTTAGGTGCTATCTTAAAATGGGAATCATTTTTATTCTTTCCATCTTTTCTTTCTTTATCTTTACAACTGGCAATTACTCTGAAATTGACAGCTTATACTAACTGGGTATGTATACTCCAATCATTGCAAATACCTTATTTGGGAAGTCCCATAGCTCCTGGAGGATATATTGTATGATTCTCTATTTGGATTTTGTAAAAATAAACCTGTTTTGTGTCTGTGGTTGTGCTTTGTGTTAGGACATGAAAGATTCCTTTCTGCATATGAACTTAATTTCCCATACACCCTACTTGTCATTTTTCTCTCTGTCTCAAATCCCCAATATGAGATAAAATTCAAACTCCAGTGACCAAGAAACGTCCCCTTTGCTGCCTGACCCTAATCCTCACGGTGGTCTCACAACACCTTCCTGCACACGCCTTCTTCCAGCTACACAAACCATCCTTTCCACCCTCCCAGGGCAAATGCTGAAGAGTTCCCTTCATCTTCATTTGCTTTTTACCCTGCTTGGAAGACTTTCTTCCCTCCTGCCACCCTTTTCTTAAGAAAACCCTATCTACCCTATCTACCCTTCTATAGACCCTATCTGGCTCTCCTATATCTAATTTTAGTAATTCTGTTTACAGGAAAATGCTTATTCAATTAGTTGTCCAAACTATAACATTTACCCTTATCAAAATTATACTAATATGGAAGTTCTAATATTCCATATGATGAACTAGAGGGTGGGCTTGCATTTCATTCAAACAGTAGGTACGTTTCGAATCAGTGAAGGAATGGATAAATTAATGAATAAATGATAACGTTGACAATTATTCTGGCTTTAGCTATATGGAAAGTTCCACAATGAAAATAAGTTAAAAATAGATTCGATCCATTTAAATATTTTAGACTGAAAAAAAGAACTCATTTATTTTATGTGAAAAGAACTGACATAGAAATTTATAACAACAAGTTATCTGAGAAATATTCATTCGTCTAAGAAATACTGTTTTTTTCTGCCAAAATCTACTTAAATTCAATAATCAGTTTCACATTCCCTGAGTTATACCTTACTTGAAAATCCGACTTAACTTAAATTAAGTGTACAGTGAGTTGAAGAAAGTCAATCTTGGTCAGGATTCTCACTTTTTATAATTATCTCTCCTGAACATTTTACTTTATGTAGAAAAAAAGGTAATACAATAAATGTAACACCCAAGGAGAGCTTTTTACCCAGGATCTTAGATTCTTGCTGTCTCTTCAGTTTTGCATGAAGTAACTCTCTGGAAACACGTCCAAGGACAAAGGGCCTCCGCACCTCCATCTGCCTGCGGGGTCTGGATTTGAATGTCCTGACACCGTGATGACACTTGGGTTTCATCACACACAGAAATGAGACCCCACGCTGTCTTCCTTTCTCAATTTTGGAGTGACTCTAGGATAGATTCATTATATTTCATCCTAAGGGTATTTATAAAGTATAAATGATATTTGTCACTTTCTAAAAAGCATGGTGTTTTAGTTAAGTGTATTCCATGTGGCTCTGCGTTGAATTAATGGCATGTGTTTGCGTGTGGGGGTGTCGTTTTCTCTCTCAGAGCACAGACAGAGATTGTGTTTGTCCCTTGCCCCTTTCTGCGTTTGCTTGCGTTTGAGACCACATCTCCATCTTCACCCTCTCCCCGATAAAAATATACTATCATCTATTTTCAGATTGTTTAAAAACAGGAGTGTTCTTGATTTGATGAACAAAAATCTAATTCACAAAGAGTTGTTAATGGTTACTAATGTACATTCCCTTCTGGGCATAATCACATTAAAAAGATAATTACCACCTCATGTAACAAATCTTTAATGGTAAAGTTTCAGCCAGATAAATTTAGTAAGACATCCAGTGTGTTGTCAAGTCAATAGATTCATGTTATATCATTTATTTGGCAAATACCCTTGGGTAGCTGTGATGGCAGGGTGCTCTGCTGTGTCCTGTAAAGTCCCAGGGTCATGGGGAGCAACCCCGTCCTTGGTCCTTGGTGGGCTCAGAACTGCACAACGCAGTGGTGCAATGATGAAGGAAGCAGACACCACTGCGAAGCCGCAGAGACACTGTCGAGACTGCAGGCAGAGGAGAGACCTCTCCCAGGTGCCATGGGGACAGTAGACAAGGAGGGAGGCTCTGCCCAGGATTGGCAGTTGAATCAGCCTCTCGGGAGAGGCAAATGTAAACATGCAGAAATAATAGGATTAGAATTCCAGATGGGGGAAATTGCTAGAACAGAGGATGAAAAGCACGGGCTATTTCGGTCGTGCGTTTGTAAATGAGCCAGCTGAGCCTGTGTTTTCCCTCTGCCTTGCTGGGGATGCCTTCTGACTCCATGTGACACCACGCGGGGAGGAATCTTCCGGCAAAGGAAGAGACACCCACCACGTTAACCACTGCATCATGGAGACAGAGCAGCCTCCTTCCCCTGTTTTGTTTTTCGCCCAAGTCAGAGGAAAGTAAATGAATTGGCAATTCTGTCTAATTCTCGCCCTTTTATGTGTCCCTTCCTTCTTTCTGTACTCTTTCTTGTGGAAGGCAGTGTAGGTAGGAGGACCATTTTTAAATTTTAAAATATATTTCAAAGGAGATAAATGCACAAGGAATAAACTTATTTCCTAGGATTCCTATTCACTTTACTTCCCCACATCTTCAGCATTTGTGTGTTTGACGACAGAATCTATTTTATTTTTTCTTTTCTCAACCAGGAATATTGTTACTTCAGAGTAGTCCATAGGAGTCTGTTTTCTCGGTCCCTAAGTGGATCCTAGAGTCTCATTCCTGGGGCATTTCCCTTCCTGCTGGAGTTTATTAAACACTTGTAGGCGGGTGGTTTTATCTCTGTGTAAACACAGGATGACGAGGAAATGGATGGGGAACTCAGAGCAAAAGCTGGTTTCTTCTGTGACAACACTGAGATACTTGCACTTGACCACGTCGCTGCTCTGATTCACAGCATCTGTCCCAGGTGTACAGGGTGTTCCTACTCAGCATCATGCAGAAGTGCTGCCATTGGCGGAGTCGTGGCTAAAGGGAATCGCGTGCTCTGTTTCGTGGGCATCACTCATGAGTCCCACCACACATAGCTCAATGCAGGGATGCCTCTTTTGGCCGTGGAGCACAAGATCAGCTACTATCCAGTAACATAAAGTCAGTGTGATATCACTTTGAAATAATGTTATGACCGTTGGATAGATAATGCATATTCAAATAAAATAAAAGCAAAAATCTCTATTATATGGATTCAATTATTCTATTGCAATTTTATCGAATGAAAAAGTTTTAACAGTTTAGGGCTATAAACTCTAACTATCAGTGACTTTGTTGCATGCTAGCCATATGCTGGTTAAAAGCGAAAGCTCAGTCTCCTACTAGGAGCACGAAGACACTATTTACAAACAGAGTTGACGGTTCCGAAAATGTTCACCACACTCTAATTGTTTCCGTGTTTGGGGCTATTACCTTTCATAAGATATTTTGAATGGTTTGTGTCATAGAAATATTTCACAGAAATAGTGTCAGTGAAATGTAATTTAACAAAAAAAAAATCTGGAAACCTAAACTATGGAATTTTAATTTTAAAACCTTCACTATTTTTATATTTTATACTATGGTAATCATTTTCAAGAATTATTTTAATAATCTTTTCAGAGTTTTTTTTTAACCTGAAAAATTTATGTGGATTTGATGGAAACCAAGCAAAAGTATGTGAATGCACAGCCTTAAATAGGGAGGCCAGATATTGGGGGAAAAGACGCCTGTGTCCTGGTCTCAGTGGGGTTGACAACTCTATGAAGAAACCCACGAGGACACACACAATCACAATACAATATGGCATGAATGTAAGTATTGGGGTGTCTGGGATACAGTAAGCCAGATGCTAGAAAGGACTGGAATTCTTCCCGGTGGGATGCTGCTTGATCTGCCTTGTGAAGGTTCAGTAAAAATTTACTGGGTGGCTGACGCGCTAGGGATGCAGTGTTGGGGAGGAGGCCACGGAGAGTTGCCGGCCCAGAAACAGGATATGAGACGGCACCCGGGCTTAGGCCTGGCTTAGGCTGCGTTCAGACGCAGCAACTGTGCGGTGGAGGAGGGTGGGCTTGGTGCATGGAAATGGCTGCACAGGCAACCTGGACAGATACAGCAGAATCCAACTGCGAAGACTCCGTCCGCCAGAGTGAGACAATTTGCATTTTATTCTACAGCATAGAATTTGTCATTGTGAAAAGAACAAGAGTTTGGACAAGAAAATGTGCTTATTGAAAACTATTTTTGCTGAAGTGTCGATACATAGAGGCAAAGAGAATTGTTTCACCTTTCCTAGTTATAATTAATTAAAATTACCCAAAACTGATTTTGTAAACAATGACAGAAGGTATGATTTGGTATAATATATAACATGACTTTAAGGTTCTCTTATTATTGCCTTATTTTATGTATGCATGAATCTATGTATGTGTGTGTGTGTGTATACACACATATACACACACACAGACACACACACACAGACACACACACGTATATATATATATATAGCCTTTAGGTATTCAAGTGAAAGGAAGAATCACTTGTCTCTCACTTCAAATCAAAAGCTAGAAATTATTAAGTTTAGTGAGGAAGGTATGTCCAAAGCTGAGATAGGCTGAAAGCTAGGACTCTTTTGCAAAATAATTAGCCAAGTTGTGAATGCAAAGGAAAAGTTTGTGAAAGAAATTAAAAGTCCTACTTCAATGAACACAAGAATGGTAAGAAAGAGAAACAGCCTTATTGCTGATATGGGGAAAGTACCAGTCTGGATAGAAGAGCAAACCAGCCCCAACATTCCCCTAAGCCAAAGCCTAATCCAGAGCGAGGTCCTAACTCTCTTTGATTCTGTGGAGGCTGAGGGAGGTGAGGAGGCTGCAGGGGGAAGGTTGGAAGCCCGCAGAGAGGCTGGTTCCTGAGGTCTAAGGGAAGACGCCGTTTCCAGGACGTAAAGTGCAAGGTGCAGCGACAGGTGCTGACGGAGAAGCTGCAGCAGGTCCTCCAGGAGGTCTAGCTCAGGTCTCGGAGGAAGGTGGCCACGCTAAACAGCGGCTTTCCAATGGAGATGAAACAGATTTCTCTCGGGAGAAGACGCCATCTAGGATTTTCATAGCTAGAGAGGAGAAGTCAACGCCTGGATTTAAAACCTCAAAGGATAATCTAACTCTCTTGTCAGGGACTAATGCAGCTGATGACTTTAAGTAAAAGCCAATGCTCATTTACTATTCTGAAAATCTCAGGGCCCTTAAGAACTGTGCTAAGTTGACTCTGCCTGTTGTCTGTGAAGGAAGCAGCAAAGCCTGGATGAAGGCACATCTGTTCACAGCATGATGTGCTGAGTATTTCAGGCCCGCTGCTGAGGCATACTCTCTGAGAAAAAGATTCCCTTCACAATATCACTGCTCACTGACAATGCACCTGGCCACCCAAGGGCTCCGAGGGAGAGGTACAAGGAGGCGAAAGTTGCTCTTGCGCCTGCTAATATAACATGCATTCTGTAGCCCACGGATCAAGGAATAACTTTGTCTTTCAAGTCTTATTATTTAAGAAATGCATTTCATAAGCCTACAGCTGCCATAGAGAGTGATTCCTCTGCTGGATCTAGCCAAAGTAAACTGAAAACCTTCTGGAAAGGATTCCCCACTCTAGATGCCGTTAGGAACACTTGCAGTTCGTGGGAAGAAGTCAAAATATCAACATGAACACGAGTTTGGAAAACACTGATTCCAGCACTCATGGATGACTGTGCGGGGCCCAGGCTTCAGAGGAGGAAGTAACCACAGACGTGGTGGGAACAGCAAGAGAACTAGAATTCAAAGGGGACCCCGGGATGTGACGAAATTGCTGCAGCCTCATGGTAAAACTTGCGTGGATGAGAAGTTGCTTCTGATGGATGAGCAGAGAAAGTGGATTGTTGAGATGGCATCTACTCCTGGGGAAGATGCCGTGAACATTGTCAACACGGCAGCAATGGAATTGGAATGTTACGGGAGCTTCCTTGATAAGCAGCCGCAGGGGGCGAGGGAATTGACTCCAATTAAGAAGTTCTGTGGGTAAAATGCCAACAAACGGGATCGCCTGCTGTCCAGAAATCTTTCGTGAAAGGAAGAGTCCGTCCATGCGGCAAACCTCATTATTGTGTTATTTTAAGAAACTGCCGCCCTTCGGAAACGCCACCCTCCACAGTCGGCAGCTGTCGCCCCGGAGGCAGCTCCCCCCCCAGCAACAAGATGAGGACTCACTGAAGGCTCAGATGATCATTAGCGTTTTTAGCAATAACATATTTTTAATTAAAGTATGTACTGTTTTTAGACGCAATGCTATTGCTCACTGAATAGACTATAACATAGTGTGAACATCCATTTTATCACACTGGGAAACCAACAAGTCTGCGTGACCCTGCGTTGGCGTGCGGCTCTGTCGCGGTGGTCTGGCACCCAGCCCGCGGTACCTGCGGGGACACCTGCGTGTCTGTGTTTGTACACGGCCTGTGAAACGGGAAACCGGGCCTTCTTCCCATCACGAATTGCAGTCGTTTTAGAGAATTTAATTCATTATTTGATTCATTAAATAAGCCTAATAACTCTTAATTTAACTGAACAAAATAAACCTACCACAAAGGGGACAATTCGTGCTATATTCTTCATTATCTTTTTATGACATTAGAGATAAGTTTCCTTTATCTAAATACCATAAATATCTATGGATGAATTCAGCGTAAAGCAGAGACTATTTAAGGCCTCAGGAATGCGGGTGTTAGAACCCGGCGGTGTTCGGTCCCGCCGTGACCCTCCCTGCGCTCCAGCGGGTCGCGGGGAGAGGCTGGCGGAGTTCTGGCCCCAGGGCGCCCGGCCTCGTGACAGCTGCCTCGCGGTGGCCTGTCTGCCTCTCGGGAGCTGCGCTTGGACGTCATCCTGGCTCACTTTCGTGGACACATTAAACTGCGGACAGTTTTAATATATCAAATTTTAAAACCTGGCCAAAAATTCAGAAGCTGCCTCATTCTCTGCGTCCTTAATATTGAGGGAGAAGACAGCCCGGCAAGCCCCCGAGCGCCACGCAGTTTGTGAGAAGGAGCAGGTGTCAGCGGGCATCTGTGGGAGCCCAGGAACGGGAAACAGGGCACCAAGTGAAAGGGAAGGCCGGGGCCTCGTGTCGTCATCCTGCTGTGAACCTCCAGGGCACAGAAATCCATCGGGCCCTTTATCGAAGCTCCTAATTTATTTACTTTCCACTTTTCATAGTCGCATTGTTAGATGTCAGATCCGTTGTGGAAACAGTAATTTTCCAGCACCGTTAACTGCCCGAGCGCCTGAGTGTCACGGTCACACGGGGAGGCCCCCAGGAGAGCCCAGTCTCCGCTGGTGTCAGCGAGACCTGCAGGGCTGCCACTGTAGGCGCCTCGTCTTCCCAGCACGTTCCCTCTTGTGTGTAGTAAGTCACGGCTTTGGTAAGTCTGGTGGAAGATGATTTACCACCGGCATCACTGTGCGTGGTTTGGTGTTTTCCCTACCTGTGAAGTGTTGGCGTGGCAAAGTCGTACTCCCGGTTCATTCCCACCAGATACAAAGTACTCTTAGATCATTTCTCGAAAGATTTAGGTTAGAGTGGAATTAAATAAACAAGTAGATATTAAAAGCAGTTTAAAAATAAGAGCCACTTTGCATTTCCAACACACTGGGCAATTTCCTTCCATGTGGTGTCTGATTCCGTGTCTGTCCCTCCCTGGTAACATGTAGCTCAGAAGAGCCGCACCTGCTATGCTCCCTGATGTAACCCAAGGGCCTAGGAGAGCCTGTGTCCCAGTGTGAGTGACAGTGCATTTTCATCAAACGAACCACTGGTTTGTAAAGAGCGTTTTGTTTGAGATTAAGACTGTGGCACACAGTGGCTTTGTTTTTATTTAATAGACACTTAAATAGCACATTGTATGTGCTAGGCATTATTCTAAGGGCTTTGCAAATACCAATTCATTTCATCATATTTATGATATGCTATAATCTATATGATTCAGTAGTTTTATGTTATTTAAATATTTTATCAGCATTTATTGTTAAGCTTTATTCATACTTTTATTTATGTTTTACTTTTTAATTATTTTTTTACATTGGGCTTTCCTTCTTAAAATTTTTTTATTGATACATAACAATTGTACATATTTATGTGGCAGGTGTGATTTCTTGATACAGGCATACATTGTGTAATGGTCAAATCAGGGTAATTAGGACACCCATCATTCAAACATTTATCATTTCTTTTTGTTGGAAACATTCCAAATCTTCTTTTCTGTCTATTTTGAAGTATACAATAAATTGCAGTTAACTATGGTCGCCCTACCATACCGTTGAACACTAAAACTTATTTCTTCTGTTTAACTGCATTCTGGTACCCATTAACCAACTTTTCTTCATAAATTGTGTAGCCAACAATAGCTCTTAATATGTGTGTGGATTAATGGTTTCCTTCTTTATCTAGCTGACATGATTAACAGCTTTTATATAAAATTATCATTCTTCACAATGGCCAGTAATATTGCAGGACTCCACTCATCATTTCATACGTCTTCATTCCCCATGGCTGTTAGGATTTCAACACACAACGCACAAGAGTCAGGTATCTATGATGCCGCAGATACTGAAAGTGAAGTGAAGGTTCAGATTTTGCAGGACATCCAAAGACGGCCTTGTGATAATTGGACATGATGACACTGATCCGATACGATGACTGTCCTTGTGATCATGCTGTCATTGGTCTTGCATGGGGAAGCCACCCTTGTGTGTGTGACTGCCAAATCTAAACCTAGGAAGTGCTGCTTCTGGGGCTCTCAGATCAGATCTGGGATACATAAGGTAACATTTGTGGAGAATGTGTTTCAGGAAATGCCCATGTTCAATGTCGATATTAATGCTACAGGTGATTTACAATGTATTCCCCTATTTAGAATTGTTTTGTCATTGTTCATTTATTTGTAGTGCATGTGTTTTTATCAAGATATCTGACTTTCTTAGGAAATTTTTAGAATATTTATTTACAACCAGTCGGCCTCACTCCTCTCTCATTGCTTAAGAAAAAGCCATTGTCAAATAAAATTGTTTCTGCTGCCTCCCAGCCTGTGGCTTACTATTTAGAGGTGCCCACACGAGATGCTTTGATCTTGCCAACTGTGATTTTATTGCAATATTTATCACATGATGACTCTGAGGAAATCAGACTTGTGTAAACCTCTCTTGTAGCTTGGAAGGCCTTTCCTCGAGCCCATCATTTGGCAAGTGTTGCCTCTTTCTGGTCTCAGGCACACCCTGTGTCTTTGCCGACTCCAGGGTGTCTCAGACATGCCCTGCTGCTCTCCTGACACACGCCTCTGTGACAGCAGTGACCACCACATAGCCTCGCGTTCTGCTTGATGTGGGTGCTGTGTCCTCACTAGACTGTGAGCTCCCAGGCAAGACGGCAGGGGCGTTTTTATCACCTAAAATGGGTAATGATGAAGAATCTTTACTAGTCATTAATGAATAATTAAGTTATTTATTAACTTTGCTAGTATGCCCAGGAGTTCTCCAGTCATGGAAAAACTGACCTACTAATATACAATATATATTTCTTGTAACATGGAGCAACATTTAAAATAGATCTGATTGGCCAACACATAACCAGCTGCAAAAGAAATTACTCCTTTTCAAGTAGGGAGCACCTGGAGAGGTTAGTCACTAGAATAATTAATTTGGTCAGGAACCAAGGTAAGATGACTGGAAAATCAGGAAGGATATTTCACACTATCATGTAAAAGTCTGTCCATACTAGTTCCCCCTCTGAGAATCTGTTTGGTAAAGAGGTTCTAGTCTCCAAAACAGAGCACTTCTTTGCCATATTTAAGGGTCTTTATCCGATAAACTTTCATTATTTCAGCCTGACTCACATTCTCTACTTTTCATATTTTGATTTTTGTTCCACACTTTTGAATTTATTTTGTTTCTTATATATTTTTAGGGAGACTTACAGATTGGAAAGGTACTGTAAAACTGATTTAATCTATTCTGTACTTGCTACATTTCATTTTTTAACTTCTTTTATTTTTTTAAATCATTTTTCTGTATTTTTATTTCCCAGTTTTTTTTTTATTTCAGAATATTACAGGGCTACAAAAGTTTTGGTTATATAAATTGCTTTTGTACCATTTGAGTCAAAGCTATAAGTGTGCCCATCACCCAGATAGTGTGCATTGGACCCAGTAGGTGTGAATTTACCCATTCCCTCCTCCCGCCTCCCACCTGCTTGACTTCCAATGAATGTTATTTCCATATCTGCATGTAAATGTTGATTGATTAGTTCCAGTTTAACAGTGAGTACATGTGGTGCTTATTTTTTCATTCTTGTGATACTTCACTTAGAGAGATGGTTTCCAATTCCATCCAGGTTAATATAAAGGGTATTAGTTCACCATTTTTTATGGTTGAATAGTATTCCATGGTATACATATACCACATTTTATGAATCCACTCATGTATTGATGGGCACTTGGGTTGTTTTTACATCTTTGCAATTGTGCTGCTATAAACATTCTAGTGCAGATGTTCTTTTTATAGAATGTCTTTTTTTCCTTTGGGGAAATCCCCAGTAGTGGGATTGCTGGTAGTTCTACTTAGTTCTTTGAGATATCTCCGTACTGCTTTCTGTGGAGGTTGTACTAGTTCGCAGTCCCACCAGCAGGGTATCTGTGTTCCTATCTCTCTTTTACTTTTTGGTCCCTTTGAATTTTCAGTGCTTCCTGGGTGAAGAATTCTTCTTACTGTAAAGGTGCACCTATCTATGAAGTCAAGACTCCACACTTGTGCATGACTTAAAATAACTCCTCTCTAACCAACAGTGCTGGATTCCTGAAGGGCTTGTACAAGAATTGATATTGAGAAATTTTTCATTATACGGGGAAAGGATGGGAGTGAGAAGATGAGCCTGCAGAAGCCCATCTTCTGTATTTGTATTCACAACAATAAAGCAATAAAGATAATGCAATAAACAAATTATATGTAGATGGTATTTTGTACTCAAGCATTAATCACAATGAGTATTGTGGAATTAATTTTCATTTTTACTTCCCTTACTCACTAGAAGCTTGTCTTATCTCTTTCTTCCACACTTTCAATGAGAAGTGTATATATTGTTTTTTTCTACTGCAAATGTGAAACACGTGAAGAGGGAGTTTTGTGTTATGTTTTTTTATTTTCTTCCTGTCTGGTCATCTAACTAAATGATTATTGCCTTTCTAATCAATGCCCTTCTGATTATAGTCCACTCCCACCTTCTTTATCTCAATGCCCCGTGGGGTCCTGAGTAAACAGAATAACATCAATGGCTGTGATGCTCTGAGTAAATCTGATTTAAATTCCCACGTGGATGGAGGTGCAGGTGTTTCCCAGGCTGTAACTGTTCCTGCAGCATGCCTGCTTTTCCTTTGCAGACGCCTTTTCCATGTTGAGACTTGCAGACCTTTCTCAACTGACCACTGCAGAAACCCTCGCTGCTTCTTAGACATCCTCTTTCTTTCTCTATTCTAAAACTTCATCCTCTTTCTTTACAAATAATCAATAACAAGAGTGATTAGAAATTCACCAGTATCAAAACAGATATCCATGATTGAGTTAAACTTTCCCAGATGGAAATCTGTGTAGAGCAGAATTTTGTGTTACAGAGGCATCCAGCAGCGGAAAATCCAGGTACAGTGCATGTACCTTTTAGGTATTATTTGGATATTTTATTTAAAAATTTAAATACTAATTACTTTATCCATCATCTGTATCTAAGAGACCATTTTACTATATTTATATAAGCTGGTATAGTAAAAATATCACACTCTTTAAATCAACCCTACTGTTCCTTCGATGTTAGTTATTTGTGGTGAAAATAACATTTATTGAATATTTCTTTCTTGAAGAGTCTTATTTACTTAGAGATTATATATTCAGGCCAATCTGTTTTATATGACATCACATTTTCATCTCCAGATAATACAAGGCAATTTAAAAAATTTTACATCATTACTTTGGTTACATCTATAATTACATTTAATGATTTCTGTTTTTGTGTTTTTCACTCAAATTTTGTATCTATTAAGATTTTGGTTATATAATATGAGCAGATTTTGACTTTTATTTGCATGAAATGCTTTATTTAAGTGTTTCATATAATTATTGACAACATTTTCTCTTCACAAAGCTGATCCGATTTTGGAATGTTTAGTGAGTTTAAAATATGTATTGGATCAATTAATAGGTAAGATTGTAAAATTTACAATAAATATAAAGTGGAAATTTGTTTTAATGTAAGGAAAGAAAAATTATTAGAGAAGGAAACATTGGAGTCTCTCTAGAAAAAAAATCAATAATATGAAAATGAATTTATATTCCTTTATGACAAGCAATCCTATTTTCCAAATTTTTTAACCATTGAATAAGAAAATTGCATAGTTTTAACTCATTGAATATATGTTAGAAATTCATTTTTCAAACAGCTTTTAAAGTAGGTGGGCCATGTTTCTGCCGTAATCTAATGTGCAAAACTAAATGAAAATGTATTGCTAATAATCTCATTAGTAGTCTAGCAGTCTCTTCTGTTGCTTAAATATAGTATATTTATCTAAGGTTGTGAGATACACACATATGGATTCGTATATCTGTGCATTTATGTGATATTCTTTGTATGCTGTTAAAAGCAGTCCAAGTGAAAACTTTCAACATCTCTTTGTACTTTATTGATTTAAAGGTGAAATCCCAGAGCTCAGGGCAAAAACAGACATAGGTTTTGGGCATCACAGCGTATTTCAGTGCAGTCTTCCCAAACAGTGTCCTGCTGTAGATAAGCAAATGATTACAGAGCTTCTGCGTCCATCACTGTACGTCCAGTTGAAGGTAGATGTCACATTAATCCTCAGAGGGTGACAGGCCACAGAACTTTCGAATGTTCATTTTGCCGTGTGCCCTCCTGGATTAGCTAAGCTACCGTCCTGTAGGATGTGCTGCTGGGATCCATCATCACACACGTGTTTTACAGTCTGGTGGGAAGATAAGTTACGTGCACATCCAAAATTATAGTTCCCTGGGAAGAGTGATGGTTTCCACAGGAGTCTCAGAGATGCTCTGTAACGGCATCAGGCCATATAAAGATTCTAAAACACCGTGGCTGTCTCCCACACAGGAGTTTAGGGGTAGGATGGGATTCCCAGCTTGTGCGGGTGCCTCGGGGGCATCCCCTGAGTGGGACACGGGCAGCAGAGATGGATGTAGCCAAGAATTCCCACTCCAGGAGAGAACATGAAGGGACCCACTTCTCGATTCCCATTACCTCTTAACCCCAACTCCATCATTCGTCCACTCCTAGCTGCAAGAGAGACACAGCCTGGTGTTAATAATTCTCTCTGTGTGGCCGTGTGTTCAGCAAAATCGTGATGGTGGGGGGGGAGAGGTCTGTACTAAAAAGAAAAAAAAAGAAAAAAAACACATGGAAATGGCTGCTGAGAGACCATTAGCAGTCTGTCCTAGTGAACTGTCTCAGGCAGAGACAGGACTAGGACTCAGCTCTCAGGGAACTTCTAAGCAAGGCCATTTGCAGACAGGGGACACCCCTCAGCCACTCTGGGGAAAATAACGTCTCAGGCTTCTCCTTAACATACTTACATAGTTTTGCATGCAGGATAATAGAGAATGAGCAGATACTTGTTAAATAAATATCTTTATTTTCTCTAAATTATCCTTTATTATTATTATAGCAACTCATTTCAGGCCTGGTCAATAATTCACCCAATTCACCTGTAAGTATTATAACAGTTATCAAACATTTTTGCAAAAATGAGGGCCTTAAAACATACTGGTTCACACTCTAATAGAAGCCCTCAAATACCATCGTGTCCAAATAAAATTCAGGAAGCTGGTACAAGAGTAGCTCCATTATATTACACATGGTGAGTTACTTGATTTTAACTTGCTCTTTTATTTTGTCTGATTCCATTTATATGAAACCGGACAAGGCAAACGTGGTGATGTAAAGGAGATCCATGTTTGCTAAAACTGGGGAGACTGAGGACAGAGAAGGGTACAGAGACCAATTTGAGATGATGAAAGTGTTTCATAGTTTGATTGTGGTGGTGGTTTCACGGATGCGTGTGTTTGCTAGAACCTTGAACTTGAGCCTGGCTCCCCCGCAGCATGCCGAGACAGGGTGGGGAGAGAGGTGTACTCCTAGGCATAGGCAGTCGGGCCATCTTTGTCTGTAGGGATTTTAGAATAATAATAACACCGACTAAAAGTAGGTCCGGTTTTTATGATCCTCATGCATTAATTCTAGACAGTGTCAGTGATGGAATACTTCTCTCTGAAAAAATCATGCCGGTCTTCGTTTGAAACAATTGTTGCTGTTGCTGTTGACTTTTTAACATCATGGATCCAAGCCTCACACGCGCACCTGCGGCCCGGGCCTTCGCTGGCCGTGCATAGACCCGGGCTAGCTTCCTAAGCGGGGCGTCCTCCGGTCAGTCTCTTCCTATCCGCGCCCTCCACACCGCCACCCCGTGGCCCGTCTGGTTAAAGGTGCCAATTGCTGCCCTTCCCTAAAGCGTAAGGACAGTTCTGAGCTAGGAACACCGGAACCTTCTGGTTCTGGATCCAGTTCTACCTCTCAGGTCCTCCGCGGCCACCGCTCCCGGCTCCTGCGTTAGTTTGTCCCAGTGACGTCCAGACACCTGCTGCACTGGGGTCCCGGCGTGGTGCGGACATGGGTGTGTCCAGACACCTGCTGCACTGGGGTCCCGGCGTGGTGCGGACATGGGTGTGTCCAGGCACCTGCTGCACTGGGGTCCCGGCGTGGTGCGGACATGGGTGTGTCCAGACACCTGCTGCACTGGGGTCCCGGGGTGGTGCGGACATGGGTGTGTCCAGGCACCTGCTGCACTGGGGTCCCGGCGTGGTGCGGACATGGGTGTGTCCAGGGACCTGCTGCACTGGGGTCCCGGCGTGGTGCGGACATGGGTGTGTCCAGGGACCTGCTGCACTGGGGTCCCGGCGTGGTGCGGACATGGGTGTGTCCAGACACCTGCTGCACTGGGGTCCCGGCGTGGTGCGGACATGGGTGTGTCCAGGGACCTGCTGCACTGGGGTCCCGGCGTGGTGCGGACATGGGTGTGTCCAGGCCCCGCACCGCATCTGCCGAGTTAGTCGCTCCGGGGCTCGGCGCTGGGGTTCCTCAGCTGATCCTGCTTTTCTTTAACGTGCTGTTATGTCATGTGGTGATGAGCAAAATGCTTATCACGCGGGCAGCAGAGACAGCCCCCCGGATGGCGGGATGATGGCTGCCCCCGAGTCCCTCTCCCAGGAAGACCCTCTCAGTGTCTCTTGCTCCTTGAAATTCTTAAGAGATGTGGAGAGAAACGCCAGACTTTGGCATTTTTCAGCCTGCTACCTCAACTTTGATGTGTTGAAATTCTAGCAGACTGAATTTGGAGATGCTGGTTAAACAACAGTCCATTTTCCACTGCACCCTGTCCTGGCTGAAGATTATCAGAGTCTGTGGTGAGTAAAATCGCCTTTCACTGTGCAATAGTCAGGATTCCTGATATCGAACTTGGAGTACATAGATCTTTGACAATTAGATCATATAAAAATAGCAGATGTGTAAATGTAATTGGCACAGCTCCCGTGCATATTGTAAGTGCTCAGTAGATGCCAGGGTTATTTTCTTTTTTTTTCTTTTTTTTTTTTTTTATGAGACAGAGTCTCACTTTGTTACCCGGGCTAGAGTGAGTGCCGTGGCATCAGCCTAGCTCACAGCAACCTCAGACTCCTGGGCTTAAGCGATCCTACTGCCTCAGCCTCCCGAGTAGCTGGGACTACAGGCATGAGCCACCATGCCCGGCTAATTTTTTTGTATATATATTTTTAGTTGGCCAGATAATTTCTTTCTATTTTTAGTAGAGACGGGGGTCTCACTCTTGCTCAGGCTGGTCTCGAACTCCTGACCTCGAGCGATCCACCCGCCTCGGCCTCCCAGAGCTAGGATTACAGGCGTGAGCCACCGCGCCCGGCCGCCAGGGTTATTTTCTAACCTTTGCCCAGTGGCGGCTGTGCCTTGCCTGGAACTCTCCCCACACTTCATGACCACGTGGTCTCTGCCACACCTGTGACAATTTGCTCCCCATCACAGCCAGCAGCTGCGTGTCTTTGCCTCGCTTCGGTCACTACTTGCCTCCTCTGCTGACATTTTTAAAAGCAAATTGGCCTCTGCCAGTGCAGAAAATCCTTCTTCACCACGGTAGCAGACTTTCCTAGAGTCCTGTGGACACAGACCGGAGTCACTTGCGCTCGGCACTTCCGAGGAAATTTAAGGCTGCTTGCTTGTTGTCGGAATCCCTTCTCTCCGCTCATTAGAAACTGCATTTTGTGCTAGTTCTCAAAGATACTGAGTAACAATGGCACATTCACTTTATATTTGCAGAGCGCTTTTGCTTCTGCCGAAGCATTTGCAGTCTTGCAGTCTCATTTAACTAAGTTACGCTACGGGATTTGATCGGGTCTCCAGGATCCTGGCAACCTGAAAGAAGCGGCCTGGTCTGGCTTCACGAGGTCATAGCCTTCTTTATTTTTTCTTTATTTTTTATTTTTAAAAATGTAGGTGAGTTTGTGTGCAGGCTTGTGAAACTGTTGGAGGAATCCAGGAAGCCCAGCCTTGTGCGCAGGAGCTGTGTCCCCGGGAGGGCTGAGCTGCTCTCCTCGCGCCTCCCCGGCAGGCGTTCTGTCCCCTCTTCCTTCTACTCCTTGTCTCCTTGCTGTTTTCCCTGGTGCTCCCCTTCAGTCCGCTGTCGGCACTCGGGGCAGTGCACCTCAGAACCAAGCAAGAGAGGGCGTCTAACACGACGCGGGGCGTCTGCGTGTTCTAGGTCCTTCGTCCTTTTCCCGCAGGCCGCGTTACTCCCGCGGCACCCAGGCCCGCCTTTCCCTCACCACACGGTGCGTCCCTATCCCTGACTCGAATGCAGGTCCATTCAAGATGTGTGTAGAGGTAGGTTTGTATTTAATCTTGGTGTGTTAGAGGTTCCCTTTGAGATTCAGGGATTTGCCTAAAAAGAGTAATTTCATACTTGTGGTCAATTTTTGCATTCACTCTTTAATGATTTAATGTATTTACTCAATAAATAATTGATGGAGTCTCCACTATCCAGGAAGTACTTTTCTAGGTGCTGCATTTAGAACCAGCCCAATTCTTTACTCCGTGAGTGGAGCCTACCGGTACTTCCTCCTTTCCAAAGAATATAGGCTGCAAAGAAGGAAGAAAGAATAACTTTCCCGGGGAGAAACCTAAGGAACACGACCTCGGCCAAGTGACCCAGGTCAACGTCAGCAGTGTTAAGTCCTCCCGGGAGATGGTGCACCCCGTGGGGGAATTTGTGACGAGAGGGGCACTTAACCTCTGTGATCTTCCCCACAGCCCTCAGCTCTACTCAATCATGAGAAAACATCAAATTCCAGTTGAGGAACATTCTACAAAATACGTAATCAGCATGTAGGAAAACCATCCAGGCCTTTAAAGCAAGGGAAGCTGAGAACCTGTCACAGCCCAGGGACACGTAAAGAGAAGGGTCAGATAACTATGGCATGGTGTCCTGAATGGACTCCTGCAACAGCAAGAGGACTTTAGGTAAAAACTTACAAAATTAGACTTTAGTTAATCATAGCATACAGGCATGGGTCCATTGATTGGGATGAATGTAGCATACTAAGATAACATGTTAATAATGAAGAAAATTGGTTGTAGAGTATTTGCAGATTCTCTACTATTTTTTTTAATTTTTATGACAATTTAAAAATATTATAAATTTTAAAGTGTTTATTAAAATTGATAAAACTATCTGTACCTACGTTTGTTTTGTAGTAAACATAATGTTAAATTATACAACTCACATACTAAACCCTGAATAAAAATATATGAGCAATAGTAGCTGGGTATAAAAATCTAGAAATCATGTTAGAGGTCAGGACTGGAAATAAAAATGTCCAGCATATAGATGGAACTTGAATCCAGGGAACTGGGTGTGATCCCTTAGTGCAGTCGTTTTCAAATGCGGATAGATCTGCTCCCCAGGGGACATTAGGCAAAGTCTGGAGAGATTTTTAGTCATTACAACTGAGGAGGCTCAGAATGCTACAGGCACCCTATGGACAGAGGCCAGGAATGCTGCTAAACATCCCCCAACAGGTGCAGAAAGCCCACCTGCCGTTTCAGTGGCCTTTGATGAACACTGGTGGCAGATTGGAAATATAACTAAGTTACTGCCCCGAAGCAGGCATCATGCATATCAGATATGTGCTGAGAGGTCATCAGAATCCTCGTGGACGCTACCCTGACCTCAGCCAGCGCTTCCAGCTGTGATCCGATGTCATAGAAGCCATTGTTGAAATGCAATTATGTCCAGACCAAAGACCATATTTAATTCTGCCTCTTCTTGGACCCCAGCAGTTTCCTCTGTGTGACAACCCTGCAGGGCTAAGACATGCCAGTCAGGGAGGTTTCTGGAATGACAAACGGGCTTGTAAGGTCTGGGTTGGACAAAGGTCTAACTCAGTGTCTATCTTGGCCTTAAGCCTCTCTTTCTACATCCTCCGATGGGCTCATATTACCTTCTCTGCATGGCTCCTGCAAGAATTCAGGGAAATAAAGCATCAAATGCTCAGTACTGAGAGTTTAATCATTGCTAGTCTACCTCCTCCTTAGGCTGAAATTATTTATGATACATGTGTGTATGTCATGGGGGAGGAAAACATAATTTTAAGTTATTAAATAATTTAAATAATATATAAACATTTTTAAACCAAATGGAAATAGTCTGTGCATTACATATTAATTATATCTATACACTCATTCCTTACTATGGTGGAATTATTGAAAATCAACAATCCACAGCAGAACTTCAGAAATGAAAAAGATCTGGAAGCTCACAAATGCTGGATAGAACAGTGAATGACTAAGAAGACAAGGAGGCATGCTCTGCCTCTTCCAAAACACTCTTTTTTATAAAGCTTGAGCTGTTTATGGAATTTAATAGAAATCACTTTTAGGTTAAAATGGATATGAAAATCATAAATTCATAATATACTGATTCCTGGTAAACTGAAACTATTCATGTCCACGAATTTAAGATTGTTTTCAGAAGGTAACCACAAAGAAGAATAACTAAATCAGGTCAGACTGAGAAACAGCTCAGAATTCATGAAATAGAAATAAAAGACAATGCCACATGACTTTTAGAAATTGTTAAACACCATTTATTATTTTCTATACATATATGGCTTAAAACTGGAAAAAAGAGTTTACAGTCTATCTTCCACGAATCCTAAATTACATATCTGAATAAAATTACAGAACCGTTATTTTGAATTATATCCACTTTTCCATACGGGCATCTGATATACTTTGGTTCATACTCAGATGCATATTTTCTTAAGCAATATGGAGTGCACCCATGTGCATGTTCATGAGCACAGGCTTAAAGATCCTACTTTGTCAAAATTCTGGGAAGCCATGCCCAGAGTCCACAAGGAAAGAGTGGATGATAAAGATGCAAAGAAGCATCTCTTATAATGTATGAAAATGACTTTAATGTATGTAGTCTTTGTATTTTGTAGGTCACCTGTGTTCACAGGTTTTATTTTAGTCTTTGGATCTTACGGTGATTGCTTTGAGTTCTGGGTTCTCTATTTGAAATTATTTCTGCTGCAATCTGCTTCCCAAAGGTAATTTGCCCTTTTCTTTTTTTAAGTTGCCACTAATAGCACCAATATTCCTGGGTTTGTTTCATGCTAGAAAATTGCACAGTCTCTGTCTGAGCTGTAACTGCAGCTGCTGCCTACGGGGCCCATGCGCTGCCCTTGGAACAGCCCTCCCATGTTCAGCAGCACTTTGACTCCAGCATCAGCCGCTCCTCGATTGCTCCAAGCCAGTTAGTTGTCTTCCACCTGCTGTGGCCGCTTGCCATTGATGACACTAATGCTGCACTATTTCAAATCATAGTGCCCTGGGAACAGTTCATCTCCTCATATCACACACAAATGATATTTTTCTTGCCTGCCTCCCCCTGCAAGGATAGCCTTCCTTTAGTATATTTGGAAAAAATAAATAAATGAGAGGCTCTGTCTCACTTCTGCTTCGAAGCTAGTTAACACCACAGCTGCTTGCCCCGATTCTCAGATTCTCGCCTGTGCTGGGCCTGGGTTCCTGGTGCACCGGGTGCCCCACCCACCCCTGTGGTCAGAAGTGCAGGGGTCGCCTTGTGAAGATCACTCTAAATTCCTCCCTTCTGCCTCGTCTATCACCTCCATACAACACCCCGGCACAAAGCTATTCTGCAATAGCATATTTTCCCCGTAAGCCAGAATGTTTATGTATAATGTGTAACTGTAACGTAAATCAAAACACCTCCATGAACTAGATGTTAAATATGATTATTCTCAGATCCCGTGGGGACATTTTTGAAAAGTAACTTTTCCTGGAAAGGGTTTGGCACCTGGCTTCTCCCCGCCAAGCCCTCTCCAGGAATCGGCGTTGGTCTGAGAGAGCTGCCCGGGGCAGGGGGTGCGGGTCCAGGTGGCAGCCCACGTCCAGGGACTGGGCTGTGTGTGGTTGAAAGGCCTCTCTGCAGTTTGGACAATGTGGAAGGGCCAATCCAAATGGAGCCCACCCTGTAGCACCGACTGAGGCCTTTGGCGGCTGCAGTTCATTTTCTCTGTCTGCCCATTGCTGCTTTCTTTCCCGACACCGACCCTGTCTGACAGACTTGCTCCTGCAAACATCCCTGCCAGTCGGCTTCCCCGGGAACCTGCTGCAACTCCTCACATTTCACAGGAGAAGAAATTGAGACCAAAATTCAATTAGGCTTCCAGTGACTCAGCTCTCCCATGGGGGAATCACAGGAAGAATGAAGTTCCCTGATCCTCCGCACCTCTCTTCCCTCCCCGGGGAGCAGTTGCTGGTCCCAGAGATGGGACCCTACTGTCAGCACAAGACAGGCCTCTTTTATGGTAAAGGTCTTAGAGTTTGGAATGTCGGAAAGTTAACTGAGATTGACTTTACCTTACAGAGAGACTACGTCCTACGAAGGAAATGGTAAATAAGAACTGCATTGTTTCCTTTTTAAATTTTGCATTAATTTTCAAAGATGCCTTCTCCGATTTTCTGTTGTCACTTTTATATACATATACATTTAATTTGCAATAATAAGTTTTGAGAAAGATGGCAGAAGTTGCATGCATTTGAAACAGCCACTGTTGTGGCAGATCCCTAAACTTCTATGGTGGGTGAGTTCATCCCAACTCTCATCTTGTTTTTCACAGTTAAGATGAGAAAAGGGTAAGCCAGCCCCAAAATGTAATATTACAGGAAGGGACACATAGTAGGCAAGAAAGGACAGGGGCCTATATTTTCTAATTAATTATCTTGTGTTTTTCTATTAAGCTATCCCAATCATATATCTTTCTAAGTTACATTTGCATTTAAAAGCATTTCAACAGAACTGTGACAGTGAGGTGGGGTGGGAATATCACCAGTTTATACAGACATGGGTTCATCTCTATCAACCCAACCAGGTTGCTCAGCCTCGCTGGGTTTCATCTCCTCTGTGTTTGAAATGGAAGTGATGGCGCCTCGCTTTGACAGTTGCCTTGGGGATTGGAGATAGCACACAGAAAGTGTTTGAGTTTTGATATGGAAGCTCAGCAAGTCATAGATATTATTATTCTTAAGGTAATTAAATCTGTAATTTGGAACACTGAAATAAATGTGCACTGTCACCCACCGACCAGCACCTGTAAAATCAGGAAATGCATTTGGTCTTTTGTAATTCCGGTTTGGCCATTCTACATGCATTTCACCATTGCGAGAGGCCCTTAAGCAGCATGCTTCAGCCTACCTGCACCCACACGCTTTCTCCAAACTCCTTCTTCCAAAGTACCTCATGTCTTCATATCTTTGAACATGCTGTTTTGCCTGCATGGAGATCGCTGTAGTCTGCTAGTCTACTTCACACACACACACACACACACACACACACACACACACACACAGTTTTTCACTTCTTACTGTCTTCACTCTTTATACAAGACTGCCTTGGCTCCTAAGACACTGTGTTTTCTTGTCTGCTGCCTTCCAGACTGCGAGTGATCTTGGTGGTAGGATCTCTGACTTGTTCATGTCTACAGTCTGATCACTAAAAACAGCTTGGGATGCAGTGAGGATTTCTTGGTAGAATACATGAAAAACATTTGACATTTTTCTTAAGCAGCTTTATTGAGGAATAATGTCTGCTCTTGTCTTCATTATTTCTTCCTTTGGGTTTATTCACAGTTCTTTTCTAGTTTCTCGTGGTAGAGGCTTAGGTAATTTATTTGAGATCTTTTTTCGTTTATAATATAAACTTTCTATGCTATAAATTTCCATCTAAGCTCAGCTCTCAGTGAGCCTCACACCTTTGATATACTATTTTTAATTTTTATCTAGGTCAAATATTTGCTAATATTTCTTGTGAATTCTATAACCATTAATTAGAAGGTGAGCAGTGAGGTTGTTCAAGTGTTCTATATCCTTACTTATTCTTAATTTACTGTGCACTCAGTTATTAAGAGACAAGTATGGAAATCTCCAACTATTGTTTAGTTTTATGTATTTGTCCATGCAGTTCTTTCAGTCTTTGCTTCAGTATTTTGAAACTTTGTTATTAGACACATAAATATTTAGGATTGTTATACCCATATTGACAAATTCACCCTTTTATCATCATTAAATAATCCTCTTGATCCCTGGTGATACCATTTGGATTGAAACCGCTGGTGTGTGATAGTAATATAGCCACTCAAGTGTTCTTTTGATTAATGTTAGCACGGTCTAGCCTGGCTTTTAAAAAATGTGTTTCAAGCTCTCTAGGTAAATTTGTATAATAGCAGAAATGCCATAGGACAGTTTTACCTAAGGAAACATGGCAAGTCTCTCAAATCCATCATCAAACCTAGCTCCACTGAGAACATTACAGGTCTGATGGCATTTTATCACTATCATCTCTTTTGATGCACCCAACATTTTCATAAGAAAGACAGATTATTGACTGGCTTGTAAGTAGATATTTGAGACCTACCATATCCAAAGCCTATCACCAATACTTGCCAGCTGCGTGGCATAGAAGTTACTTAATCTCCCTGTCCCACAGTTTTTTCTAGAAAATGGAGATCATAATAGCATTTCCGTCATATACACTGTAAATATATACAAACCATTTAGACAGTGTCTAACACTGTAGTGCATGTTTTGTAACTGTTAGCAGTTATTACAGCAGAGCAGAAACAATGAAGTAGAATTAATATTGCTAGATAAAAAGGGGGATATCTTTCTCCTTTACTTCCAATTATAATCACTGTACTCCCATTGTAATGACAATCTTGCCTCTGATACACTTTAAAAAAATTCTTTATTGTTTCTATTTCTATAATTGGGATATGTTAAAATCTCTGTACACATTGGAAATTATGTTTTTTCCCTAAACTGTGCATGCTGCTTTAGAATTGGGAAAATAAATGAAAAGTTACTGACATATATGGAGCAGTTAACCTGTCCCAACTGCCCTGCCAACTCTTTTACTTGCCTTATGTCACTGATTTTTTACAACAAACCCATGAGTCAGTCACATTTTTCATTCCCCTTCTGAAGATGTGGAAATGGGGACTGAAGTCATGTGTCCAACGTTTCACAGTCGGGTTCTAGGGCAGAAACCCAAGTCTGGTGCCACATCTGACAACTGTAACCCACTGTGCTGCGTACATTTCTATCAATGCCTGCTACAACTACTTTCCCACATAAAAATCTTCTTTCCATTCTGATTTGGCCAAACCTTGCCCCTTCTTACCTGTCAATGTACTTAAAACTCACTTTTGGATACTTTCTGAGCGCTCACCTTAGCACCTGCTACTTCTGCTAGCAGTGCCATTCATAAGGTGGTTCTCTTTCACCTTCTCTCCTCCTCCTGGGGACAATGACACTTTGCAAACAGAAGGCACTCAGTAACCCCAGCCCACTGAGAAATCCTCATTGCTTTTGTCATGGAGATGCTGCTCAGCGGCTTCTTGTTTTACAGATTGGCCAGGAGTCAAGGAGTCAGGAAGGAGGTTAAATGTCAGTTTTCTTTCAGATTTGAAAATATGATTTTTAGTGGTTCATAAAAATTATACAACCAGATTTTTCTAATCCTCCCCAAAGCCAGGAGAGGGAGTGGCGTAAGGAACCTTCAATGGCAAACACTCCAAAAGCAAACACATCTACTATGGTTGGTTTACAAATCAAGTGTTGTATGTCATGTGGGTATTTGAAGTTTTATTTCCTTAAGCTGCCAGGAGACTCCAAGAAAGGCAAAGTGTAAACAAATAGTCTGACAGCAGCCCTAAGGGATCTGGTTTGCAAATGAATGTGCCTAATGAAATTTCATTGATTGTACACATGCCCTTAAAAATTCTACTGCTCCTTTGATGAATTTCAAACTTTTTTTTGGATAGCCTTTTGTTTTGTGGAGCAATGAATATTAATGCTGTGTTTTATTATAGTAGCATGTCTTTACTTTTCTTTTGGAAAGATATTTAATATGACATCCGTTTAATCATTTACACAGGTGGCTTAAAGTTTCAATGCGATAGCCCGACTAGGTCACTGAATTGAGATCATAAGTACTTGCCAAATTAAAAATGTCACGCAGGGAATTTTCGTGCGCATAATTAGAACGGCAGCCTAGGTTTCAGACAGACTTGGCTTCAGAGGTCTGATGGAAACCTGCCATGAGAGGAAACAACTGTGCCTAGCGTTCCTTTCAAGAAACGCTTTCACATCCCCAAATGCCTGCACTGGGTGCAGAATTCCCAGCACCTAAATAAGAATTTCTTTCTTGAAGCGTCTATGGGAAACAGTGCAAATCGCTCAAGAAAGAATTAAAGAGAATTAAAAGTAGAGTTCAAGTCAATTCAATAAGTATTTACCAAATACTTAATGGGTACTGGTTACTGTGGGAGACACAAAGGGACATTCACAACCTTCGGGGAAGCTGGTTAAAAATTTAGTTAAAATGAAATGGGCAGAAATGACGTTGCATTGCATTTACCTGATTTTACATGAGTTTTTCTCAGCTGGTGGATTTTCATATGTTGGCAGTTTTCCTGTGTCTGAGCCTTAAATCTTTGCATAGACCTAATCACTTCCATCAATATTTTTATATAATTTATGGGCATTTGGCAATTTGGGATGAAGTTGTTGATGGTTTTATAACATTACATGCATTTTTATTATTTGTAACTAGAAGAAAATATTCTAATTCTTCGGCATCTACCCAAAGGAACAAAAGACATTCTATAATTATTTCTGTTCAGTTGTTGACATTGTTTACATTAAAATTTTAATAAAAACTTTTCTTTAAAGAAAATTGGTTGAAAATGAAAATCTCAATCCCTAAATTATACATTTATAACTCCATGCTACCAACCAGTAACTTTAAAGTTTAAGAGGGAGTTTTAATCACTTTTTCCCATTTGCTAAGGTTTTTTTGTTTTTTATATTCTTAAATTCATTTTAAGCCTCTAATTCCTATATACATTTTTTACCAAGCATGGGAATAAAGTGACTAAATTATACATTATTAACTGATTCAATGTTTCTAAGATAATATTTTTCCCATCAGTTTTTGAAAAACATTTTTTTCCTATTCCCGCCAAGCTTATGGGCTATGTAAATTCTAGTTATTGTACATATAAATATATCTAGGAGAATATATGATCTGTTTTATATAACATTTGTAATTATCATTTAGTTGAGCAAATATATCTGTAGCAACACCTGCTGGTCACTTGTTCTGGACAAAAATGAAAAAGATGCAACCCCAACCTCGAGCGACTCAAGGCCTCTGAGCTGTTAGCAGCTGTTTGCAATTAAATCTGATAATAGAGTCATAAAGAACAGACATTTGCAGACCTGTGCTCTCTCCTTCCATCTTCACATCTTCTCCTGTAGAAATAAATATTGATAAGGAAACATTTACACCAAATAAACAGAGCTGACAATATAAAAGAACATACCTTAATGTCCTCCCTTTTCCATCATGGTCCTTGTCAGTTGAAAATGGCACCTTGCAAAGGCTCAGTGTTTGGCATGTTTTTTTTCAAGTGTGTTTTTCATGTGTTTTTTTCAAAGTGTGACGCTCAGCCATGGGACATCTGTGTCTTTCGGTGATTTTGTCATTGTGCGGACATCAGAGTGCACTTACACAACCTGGAGGGTGCAGGCTGCCACCCACCTGGGCTCTGTGATGCCGCCTACCGGCCCTCGGCTGTAATGCCACGCAGCGTGTTTCTGGACTGAATGCTGTAGGCAACTGCAGCACAGTGGTATTTGTGTATCTAAATACAGAAAAGGCACAGTAAACATACGGCATAAAACACCGACAATCGTGTATCTGTGCAGGCACTTCCACGAATAGAGCTTGCAGGACTGGAGTGGTGAGTGCGTGTGAAGCCTAGGACATTGCTGTGTGCTTAAGCTACACTAAACTGATAAAAAATTATTTTTACAATGATAAATTAACCTTACCTTACTGTAACTTTTTACTTTATAAACTTAATTTTTAACCTTTTGACTCTTTTGCAACACCACTTAGCTTAAAACACAAACACACTGTACAGCCATACAAAAATATTTTCTCCCTTTATGTACTTATCCTATAAGCTTTCTTTTTCATTATTTATTTATTTTTTACTTTTAAACATTTTTGTTCAAAACTGAGACATAAGCACACACGGTAGCCCAGGCCCACACGGCCTCAGGATCGCAGCGTGGCTGCCTTCCGGCGCCGCGTCTGGTCCCCCTGGAAGATCTTCAGGGCAGTGACGTGCGGGGAGCTGCCGTCTCCTGTGACAACAGTGCCTGCTGTCACACTGCTGGAGGACCTGCCGGAGGCGGTTTTTTTAGTTAACTTTCTTTTTATATGTAGAAAGAACAGATTCTAAAATGATGATAAAAAGTACAGTACAGTAAATACATAAACCAGTAACACAGTAGTTTTTTTATCACCCAGTATCATGGACCGTGTATAATCGTGTGTGCAAGACTGTTACACGATGGGCAGCTCGGGAGGTGTGTTAGCACCTGCATCACCACAAACGCTTGTGCTACAATGCTGTGGCAGCCACGGCGTCACTGGGCACTAGGGGTCGTTCGGCACCGTTGTAATCTCATGGAGCCTCATCACATACGAGGTTCATCGCTGACACAGACGTCGTTATGCAGCACATGAATGTATGTTGATGTTTAATATTGTTACGTTGATCTTTCCGCACAAGAGTCAACTATATTATCCACGCTAAAGTTAATTAAAAAATATTTCCTTGCTGTTTCTAACAGAAAAATGCACAGAAAAGTTGTACAGGCTGCGTTAAATATTCAGATGGCTCATTTGCATTTTTCCCTGTGACGGTGATTGTGTATGGCGGTTACCTTTAGCAGGTTTATTTGATAGATTTACATGGATAACTCTTGTCTTTGGGGAAACAACTTATCTACACACAGTCAAGTAGTGAATGTACACCTTCTAATAAGGGTGGTTACTAAGGGTTCTATGATAACGGTTCATTGTGGATCTTCAGCCTGTGTCTGACTGTGAGGGCCTTCAGCTTACAGGCAAAACTGTAAAATAATTTTGATCGAGAAAGCTTCGTGAGTCACAAACTGAAGGGCTCCCCCAACATAGAATTGCCATGTTTTCTACCTTTAAAGTGTCACTTTTAATATACTATAAACATTTTTTAAATGTTTTCTAAGTCTAGTTTTTAGGTGCGATTAAAAAGAATATCTTAGCTAAAGATTTCCTAATTTTTATAGTTCAAAAAGTGGTGCCTCTTTTGTGATATAAATGGATCTCAACAGAAAACTTAACCTTTTCCCCTTCTTTCTTTGCTCCTTCCAACAGTCTTACCTAGCCACACATGTGGAAACCCTGGAGAAATACTAAAAGGAGTTCTCCACGGAACGAGATTCAACATAGGAGACAAAATCCGATACAGCTGTCTCTCTGGCTACATCCTGGAAGGTCACGCGACCCTGACCTGCATCGTCAGCCCTGGCAACGGCGCGTCGTGGGACTTCCCCGCTCCTTTTTGCAGAGGTACCGTACTGCCCGCCGTACCGCCGTGTGCCTGCAGCTGGCACCTGCTCCGAGTCAGAGGCTTTGGCGCTGGTCTTAGGTTAACAAAAGCTTCCATCTGAATGAAAAGAGAGCACATCTGGCTGGGTCTTATTGTGCCAGCTCATTCTGTTCCCCAAACTAATATTGTACTTTATGGGAGGAACCATGATTGGACCCTGAGGAGTCAGTGACAAGTTTGCGACTTGTTATTATGTCCCCAAATATCCAAAATTTTCTTCATTCTATTTCCCAAACTTTATGGACTTCTGTCTATTTTGGTTACCTTTTGTCATAGATTCGATGTAGATGTGCGTGTTCTTCATGCTTTGATGGTTCCTTTTTTTTATCCTTGTTAAAAATTACAAACAACCCTTGATAGTTACATGTTTATTTTTTAAGAACACTTTCAACATTCTTAGGCTTCTGAAATGAGGTGATCGTGAATGGTGCCCTCTCCCAAGGGTTCGTCATCATGATTCAGTGCAAGATTAGAATTACTTCACCTGAAGCCCTGCAATTTTTACAGTTTCTGATAAAATTATTTTGCTGTTTGAGCAAGTGAAGAATAAGGCATATGCCAAGCTAAAACAGCACCTTTGTTACCAATAAAAATGCCATTAGAATAAATACATATTCCATATACATCCATATATGTTTTCCATATGTATGTATATGTTGATACATGAAATAGATAGGCAGGTGGACTTTCTAATGTTGGACTCCAGAATTAGACAGATCTTGCTACCCTTTCCCAGGCAGCACTTGACGAATTTATCAGCTCCAACCATCCTAAAGCTTTGAGGAGCACTGATATTATCTGATATCAACCAAGGCTGAAGCAATAGAGATCACAAGAGTGTGTCAGCCTTGTCAGTGGTCTGAAGGAAAGCTCGTGTCCCTCCAAAGTCAGAGCAGTGAGTGGCACTGATTCCTTGCTGTCTCTGATCTAACTGTAGGCCTCAGCATCTTCCATTCCTTGATTTAGTTTTCTCATTGAACTGCCCTTACTGTAGTCATCCAAGATTAAGATGATTGGGGAGGTGAGGGAGATGGGTAGGGGGATTCTAATGACACAGACAGAGAGAAGTCACCACCGGAGAGAAGCCTTCCAGTCATGTGCCCAAGGAGCAAAGGAGCAGGCAGGGAGGTTTTAAAGAGCAGCTACAAGTGAGGATCATGTGAGGGAACAGGGGAGAGACACAGCATGGGCACGATTGCAGGTGCACCTGCTCAAAATGAGCTGCGTTGTCACCAGGGCACCCTCACTCTTTGTGGCAGAACTGCTGGGGACAGGGGGCTGTCAGCTGCCACACACCAAACCAACACACGCCAGTTCCTTGGTATTTAGAATGGCACCGTCCACTCGAAATATAACACAAATGTGAGCCAAATGCGAAATTAAAAATCTCCAGGCACACGTTACACAGTAAAAGGAAACAGGTGAAATTAGTTTTAAGAATGGATTTTATTAACCCAAAACATCCAAAAGATTCATCATGTCAATACACAATCAATATAAACTGTTAATGATGTATTTTGCTTTTTTAAAATACTGGTTTGAAACTCTGGTGTGGTTTTTAACAGTTAGGTCATATCTCCATGTGAAATAGCCACAGTTCAAGTTCTCATTAGCCCCATATGCTTGGCTATGGCATTGGACAGCTCAGATTTAGCAGGTTGAGGAATTTCATCTTTTTTGTTCTTACCGATTCTTAATTGTGTAGAGCTCTGATGGTGTGTGTGGGTTTCATTTTCTCTTATGGTGTAGGGTTCAATATACGAATGTAGTTTAATTATGAAGAATGATAAGAAAATGGGTCTGAAATACAGAAATCTATGCCATATTCTGATTGGAAATCTTCTCTTTAACTTTTCAGCCATTGCTGAAACTTATTTGATCTGAATAGTCTCAGACAGGAGAGTCTACTTGAAAATCAGTTTGGGCAAAAGATAACAGTGAGCTAGCTTCTTATTAATCCAAGTATATTTCTCAAAAAAAAAAAAAAAATCTCATTTAAAACCTTGCTTAGTTTTGGAAGAAATGACATCAGGATCTGATGAAGGAAGAGCATGGAAGATTGAAAAAGACGGATATTTGCTGGGGACGGAGGCAAAGAGATGGAAACAGGTTTGTTGCATCTGCAGCTGAAGAGGGATGAACGCGTACAAATGAGCGATTCTGGGAACTCAGAGTTATGGTCTATGTTATTTTATTATCAGCAAATCGGACGCCTTTCTCAGACTTCTCCGCCTTGTTCTCTGTACTCCTGACCCAAGGTGTTCGCATGGCCGGAAAGCAGGAGCGCGGTCTGGACCCAGACAGCCCAGCAGCAGAGGTCACATGCCCAGCCTTTATGCTATATTTTCAGTAAAACAAGCATTTTGAAGAGGTGTCTTTCCGTGTGTCAGTATGAGGGTTGAATGAAACGCGGCGTCTCGCAAGGTCTCGAACACAGCGCGGGTCGCGCGGCAGCGCCACGGACAGCAGCTCCGCGGTGTCGCCCCCGGGGCAAACCCCGGCTCCGCCAGTCGGGTGTTCTGTGTCCTTGGTCAGTTTATTTCATCTCTCTGGTCTCAATTTCTTACCTGTGTAACCGTGTCTATTTGACAGGTTTGTTGTAATGACTAAGCGAGATAATCCAGGTAAAATGCTGAGCAAAGAGCTGGACACCTAAAGAAATTCTAGAAATATGAGCAGTTATGACTGTCTCTGTCTCCCCCCGCCCCCCCCCCCCGCCCGTCTTGAAAGCATCTTCTGTTATTGGACCTAAGCGCCTTTAGCCAAATGGCAAACAGTTCAAAGAGAAATTCATGTGAGCTACAGGATGTCAATGTTGGTAGCTCTGAAATAAAGAGATTTTAGAAATTATTGATATTCTTTGGAATAAAAAATTATGAGGCTGATTTAAGAAGATAAATTGAGTGTCTAGAGGTTCAGTCAAAAGGCAAAATGAGTGCCTAACGAAGGGCAGATCTATGTAGGAATGGATCCTTTTATTTTTCGTGCCACTACCTGGACTGAAATACTGAAACAAAATTACATATACAACATGCACATATATTCAAATATGCATATAAATAACATGACCTAGCATAGAAATATAGATTTAGCAATAGTAGAGATATAGATGATTTCTAGTAAATGAAGGAGCACCCGTCTTAAAGTGATAGAAATCACAGCTTCATCACAATTTTAGATTTTAAGAAAAAAAATATGATAATAAGAGTTAAACATACAGCAATCACCAAGTGTCAGACACTGTTTATATGAATCAGTATATTCTTGTTACTAGTTTTCAGAGTAACCCTGCAAGTTATATGTTCTCATTATTCCTGTTTAGAGGAAGAGACTCATACGCAGACTCAGTATGGGGGGGAGGGGGAATCCGACCTAGGCGCTTTTGCAGCAGAGTTCGCACCTTGGCCTCTGGAACAGGCTACCTGCTCCCCTCTGATTTACAAGAACAATAAATATCTTTAAAAGAACCTAACTTAGAATTGGGAAGCAAATATTTGAACTTGAGTTAAAGAAATGTTTTCTTCTTGAGAAATGCATGCTTGGACCCTAAACATCTGGGGAGGGGCAGGGAGGACACTGGCACCGGGAGAGGTTCCCCCTGTCGTGAGTGAGGCAGGTGTCTGGGCTCCGTCCTGCAGAGACAGCGGTGGCTGTGCTTGCATTCCCGCCCCTCCTCCTCCTGCTCCCGTGTGCGACGCAGGTTCTGATGTATCGACACACCTGAGGCCCCTCGGGGATCATGTGCCTGGAAAGAAGAATGCAACCAGGAAGAGGGCCCGAGAGGAACGTGGTTACTGCCCCTCAGCATCGTTTGTGAGCCGAAGGTGACCTTGAAGGCCATGATCCCGAATGTGGAAATCCTCAAAGATCAACATCCCCAAAATATAATTCTGTAAAAAATCTCTTCAAAAGATATTTATATTTTAAAAGGGAATTTGTTTGAGGAATATAAAAAAACATGACAGAACACTTCGTGGGTCACTTTGCACAATGAAACAGGCCATAGTAACATGCATGTTTTTGCAAGCATAAACCCTAAGGTATACTAATGATGGTTGCACAGGTATAACAGTTATGAGCAGATGGATAATATTGATAAAAAGTAGGCCAAAAAGGGAACTGTATGAACGCTTATCACTGTGGTTGGCAATTGTGTGCACCCAGTTCTGTAATTGTGTCAGCTGAAATACTGTCATGAACAACTGAAGTCTTTGATGAGATTCCCCCTGAGAACTGGAACCAGACAAGCTTGCCCACAGCCACCCCTTCTATTCAGCATAGTACGGGGTGTCCTAGCCAGAGCAGCCAGGCAAGAGACAGAAATAAAGGGCATACAACTTGGGAAAGAGGAGGTCAAACTATCCCTGTTTGCCAGCTACATGGTCTTATATCTAGAAAACCCTACAGACTGCACCAAAAGACTCCTAGAATTGATAAATTCAGTGAAGTCTCAGGTTACAAAATTAATGAGATCAAACAAAAACCATGATGGGCAACCACAGAATGTGCAGTTGCCTAAAAAGCCCAGATCTCGAGAAATTTTATCTTTCACAAATGCAGATGTACAAAAAGGACATCCCTTCATTTGCTGAGGAAGTTTAAACATTTTTAGGTACACACACAAGGCTCGCACATAAAGTCAGCATTCTGATAATGCATGGTCATGGAGTCAAATTTGCAAAAAAAAAAAAAAATGCATGAAACTAATTAGAATTCTCTAAAAGTCTCTACACAATTTATATGCCTGGTATTGGAAATGATGTAAAGATGAAAAATACAGCATGACAAATTGTAAAACATAATGTTAGCCATTTAAAATAGTGAAAAAAGAAACTTAAGAAAAGAAAAAGACAATAAACCCTCCCCCAAAATGAAAAGAAATTGGACATATGGGAAAAAAGCATATTATAGGGATAGATTATGGGCAATTGTGCAGAGATAGTCCATAGAGCTGGCTGATTTTCATGGTCATTGACTATATTTTGAAGTTTTACATCATCACTATAAATAGCTGCTTGATCTCTTTTAGGACATGTGTATCCTCAGAGAAAATGTTCACATTCTTTTTCCACATGGCACTGCTCTTTCTGAAATTCTTCCATGATTCCTGTGATTGTGATTTTCAAGATTTTGGGCATTAAGGACTTTAGACTTTAGGAATTTGGATTTTCAGGGTCTGATCTGTCAGGATTTCAACATTTGGGATTATGACGTGCAGGATTGTGTCTTTCGTGATGATGATCCAAACTTGGCTAAAATTGCTGCCTAGGTCTTTGGTAGACATGACCAACAGAAATCTCCTGCATGTCAAGTGAAAAAGTATATATATAAATTGAGCTCAAGAGAGCTTTTAACCCAAAGAGGGCTGTTTGGCTGTAGGGCTTTTCTAACATTTTACTCAAAGGCTAAATATATTTTGCGGAAGCTACTTCGTTTTTGAGTAAATCAAACTTGGAGAAAACAAAGCAAACAGTAGTCTATTTACCCAGCCAAATCGTTTCCTTCCTCTGGAGAGAGGCTTTCTTTGGATTGAGTTCATCCTCACTCCTTTTCCTCACAGTCCCAGGGCCTTAACCTCTGTGAGGTGTGTTGGGTTACGAACTTTAAACACTTTATGTTATATAATCCTATCCAAAGAGTTTCAAGGTTAATGTTAATACTTAGATTTTGCAGATGAGAAATCAAAATCTCTGAGAGGTTAGGTGTCATGTCCAAGGCTGTCCACACCAGAACTGGTGGTATCATAAATAGCCCACTCTGACTCTGGGCTTTTCACATTTACCTCTGACTGTCACCTTCTCTGGGACAACTGAAAGTCGGTTTTGTTGCTGTTTGCTTTTGTTTTGTTTGGAAGCATGATCTATAAAGCATAGAACAGTAACAGCATATGAATCATCTTTTAAAACTAAGGCTGCTTACTGAGTAAAGTTCTACCCTTGATTTTGTCTAAACACATACTTTTAAGATAAATATTCACCTGATGTGTCCAAACACATTGTCACTACTATGTGATGCCTTAGACAATATAGAATGTAACAGTTATTTTTTTTTAGGAGTTAAACTGATTTTATCCGTTTTAAGACAGTTGTGTTTTCTTGAAAGAATGAATGATAGTTGGCAAGCAAAGATGCCACTGAACAAGGAAGCAGTATCAGTAGCAGTAATGCCTTTAATAAAACATGCTAAATAATGCACGCCCATGTCTCATTCAGAGCGGTCGAAAGCTGCAGATTGCTCTAATTGATAAGCCTTCCATACTGTGGCCGGGAATGGCAAGATGTCACTTGCCAATTCTTCATGAAAAGTCAGTCAAGGCTGTTTAATTGCAGACATTCTGCTGCTTGCTAGGCAAGCACAGACTGGGGAAAATGTAGCCGGAGGGGAGGAGAAGGAAGAGAAGTCACGCCTTTTATGGGTGCCTATAAATTCTGTGATATTTAAAACACAGCTGTGTTTTTATCAGTTATGTTACAGAAGTAACATTGTAGAATGAATCTGAAATGATCTGTCACGTCAGGACCAAGCAATGCAAAGTAAGATTGAATGGGACAGTCTTTGTATTAAAAACCTAGCTTTAAATTAAGTTTGAGTGGTTTTACACAATTTAGTTTTAAGCACTTTTCTTGCATACTGTGAAATAAGCAACTCCAATGTAAATCCTATCAAAAAAAGAGCTACTTCATTGCAAAAAAATTATATCCCTCTGAGACATCCTGGTCTCATGTTTTGCATCATCGTCTTGGTGCTGCAGGCTTTCTGCTAAGCATGTTACTCACATTATCTCATTCTGTGCAATTGTAACAAGTGTAAAAAATAATCCTAAGTGCCTCTGTCAATTATTTTCAGTTTTGTGGATTCCTTTGCAGTATTTTTCTGTTGTTTTATTCCATGCAGGTATCATATTAGGTTATAGAGCTGTAAAAATGAATTTGTCTAGAGCCAAAATAAATACACGCCTAAGTAAATGTCCTCCGTTGTGACGGAGTTATGCCAAGTGTTCACTAGTCAGGACTTTGTCATTCGTGTTCCAGTGTCATCACTTCCTAGCTGGCATGTCTCAGACATGCTATTTCCTTGCAAAGCCGTGGGTTCTGGATCTGTTAAATTGGACTGAGATGACTTTTAATCTCACAGGACTTGCACAGATTAATTGAGACATGCAAAGTGCTCAATACTAATAACTGCTGCTAGCAGCACGTAGTATTTTTGGACAGCTAGAATTGGGGGGTAGAGACCACAAGAAGCCAACCCAACCTATAAAAATATTCAGAGGCTGAAGTCGTAGAACATATAACATTTATATTCTCCTTTGTAAGATTATTATTAAATCATAAATATTTCAAATTTCATTGACATAATTTGATTCTCAATATTATACTAATTATTGGCTCTCCCTGTAATTGAACATAATGAGTGTTTCCAATGTTTACATCTATACATAATGCTATAATTAGTGTCTGTGTACATATAGCATTGCTTTTGTTTCTTCTGGTTAATTATTTCCGGAGGATAGAATTCTAGAAATGTTATTTATGCTTTGCAAACTTGATGAATGAGTTTCTAATGTCACAGGAGTTTTACCACAATTACTGTAGGTTTTGATGTTCACATTTCTTTTTAATTTGCTGGGAGTTTAGTGGCATTAATATAATGCTCCAAAGATGCTTTAATTGCCTTTTGATTTCCAGTAGAAACCAATATTTCCCCGTATATCGTCTTAGTATTTGTGTCCGTTCCTTGGTTCTGCCATGATATCAAAATCCATGCAACTAAAACCAGATGAGATCAACAAAGGAATGAATGTAGTTAGGAAGAAAAGAGGTGGAGAAACTGAATTTTGCATACTGCACTAAGGATTGGTAGATGGGATGAAACTTATGAGGGGAATGAGAACCAGCTGATGAGATTAGAGAAAGTCAAGAGAGTGCTGTATAGAAAGTCTAGTGAATCCAATGGCCCAGGATCCTGTGCAGCCAGCCCTCCTTATCCACTGTTCTGCATCTGCAGAGTCAACCAATCAAGGAGGGGAAATATCCAAAGAGAAAAAAAATCCAGAAAATGTTCCATTGCTGTCGATGGTTGTGTCCATACTGAGCATGTATGGACTTTTTTTTCCTTGTCATTATTCCCTAAACAATACAGCGTAACAACTATTTGCAAGACATTTTCATTGTATTAGATATTATAAATAATCTAGAGATGATTTAAAGTGTATGAAAGGATATGCTTAGGTTATGTCCAAATACTGTGCCATTTTATATTATATAAGGGACTTAAGCATTGAAAATTTTTGTATCCATGGCGATCCTGGGACCAGTCCCCCATGGATATAAAAGGATGACTGCACACTCATTATACCAGTGTCATTTTTGGGGGTCTTGATACTGTACTATAATTGTGCAAGATGTAACAATTGACAGAAATCAGAGGAGGGCATGCAGCATAACACTGGACTAGTTTTGCAAGTTCTTGTGATTGTTTAGAAAGTATAATGATGGAGGTATCTCAGGGATGAGGGAATGTTGTTGAGAGTTTGATGGGGCAGAGCACCAGGGGATGCCCCTGGGATTACTAGCCTGGCTGCTTGATGGGCGCCGCGCCCAGGACCGGTGAGGATGAAACTCTGACATAAGCGGTTCAAGAGAGGAAAAGAAGAAAGGAAAGGTTGCAAATATAGACTCTCCAGGTGTGTTTTAGTGAAAGAGATTTCAGCAAGCAAGGCTAGAGGTGAGCATGGATTCTGGAAGCAGATGTGGAGTCAAAAGAAAGGTTTTAAAAATGGGCCCCAGAAGCAGATTATCAGCCACCTGAGGGGACCTCAGAGATGTGGTATCCCCAGAAGACGCCCAGATTTCCACAAGAGGCAGAGGGAAGGAAATTGCTCAGAAGTGGTTGAGATGTAGGAAATTTTGAGTTTCAGAGGTCCTAGTGGAAGGGTTTGAAGATCTTGGGAGGAATGTGATTAAGGAGTCAGAAAAAGAGATTTGTAGATCTCTGAGGGGTGGGAGTCGGGGGGAGAAAGGTGACCCAGGAGACCAGGGCTTCTTGCAGTGAGTGTTGTGAGCAAGGACAAGGCTATTCAAGAATAAACTCCTGATGGTCTCAGGCATAAAATAAGTGGTGGTGAGTCTGTGGGAGAAGAGGGAGAGGAGGGGCGGGGTGGTGCCTGTGTTGGCCCCTTTCATTCCAGCCCCTCAAGGCGGGGACGCCGGGAGAGGGTGGGGCCGCCTGACCCAGCTTGCAGACCCCTCCCTCCTGGGGGGGCCACCTCGCTCCCCTGAAGGGAGACTTGGGAAGGGGAGTCCTTCAAACTTGTGATAAAATGCTCCGAAATAACATAATAAACTATAATTGAGTGACCACAGTGTACTGTAATGAAGAAAATAATAACAGCTGTTTTTAATGGCATCATTGATACTCCCTGCATTGGTCTAAGCCTGTTACAGTGATTAATTCATCTGACTCCCCGTGAACTGATACCGTTATTATCTCCATTTCATAGACGACCAAACTGAGCCTCAGAGAAGGCAAGAACTCCCCAAAAGGCATAGAAAAGTAAGTGGCAGAAGTCAGATTGAAACCCAGATGGTCTGACTTTCGAGTTTTCGCTGGTCCCGTATTCTACATGGCCTTAGGGAAACCATGCTAGGTAACATCTCCTAGCATTACAGAATGAATACTGCATTACATGTGGCATGTTTCTTATTTATTTGCTTGATATTTTTCATACAATTTTTAAAACTGAGATGAGATTATGTATCTATCCTATACCCTGCATTTTATAAATTTAATGTTATAACTTAGGAATTCACTGAAGCAATACTGTGAGTGTTGGGTAGACATGCCGGATGATCATAGGGTTTGGGTGCATCATACTTTATTTAATGACTTCTCTGTCGTTACATATTTTAGGTCATTTCAATTTTTCTTTATGATAAATATAGCAAAGTTTGTCTCTAAATAATATTTGATTCTGTATTTTGAATTATGTCCACAGATAGGTCCCTAGCAACATTTATACCCAGGCAAGGGATATAACAATTTTAGAGTTGAGAATAAAACTTTTTAAAAGTTTGAAATTCCTTGGGAGAAAATAGAAATCGGTGTACTCTGATCTCTGCTTCCATTTAGAATTATTTTCCCCACTTACAGAAATCAGTAGATTCAAATGCATCTTTTATTGAAAACCTTATCTTCCTCTTGGATTAACTTGATGATATTCTAACTTCTTTTAGCTATGCAGCCTTTTCTTCAAATGCAAGATTTTATGAAAACTCAATATAGGAAACAGACTTAAACAGTAATTACTGATAGAAATTTGATGTGGGTGCCAAAGCCCACCCACATCATTCTGTTCTGCTATTTGCAGAGTCCTGTGGCAGTTCTTATAGACTATTCTTTTTTAAAACCTCATGCCTGAAAAAGCCACATATTTCTATAACTAAATGAACTCACTTTTCTTCTTCTGCTCTTACGTAGGGTATAGTTTGATGCCATATATAGTCCCAGAAATATATTTTGTCACAGCCCCATTACTTATCCTGATAACTGAGTGGAGGCTCGTTTGTGACAAATATCATTATAGGTAGGGATTGCAAGAATCATTCCCTGAATAAAAAAAAAAAGTAGAAATAAAGACAGAATGGTTACTGAGTGTCACGCTGCCTCCTAGGTTGGGGATAAACCAGTGTGAAGAAAAGCTCCTAAGCTCATATTCCAACACTTTGCACTTAGCAAAGCACTAAGAATTGAAGCACATAGGACAGAGAAACAGGGAGTGACCCAGGGGGATGCTATGTTACATGTGGTGGTCAGAGAAGATGGGCAGGAAGCTGAGCTTTGAGGAGCCCTGAAGGCTGTGGGAGAGACACATCTCAATTAGTAGGATCAGTGCAAAGGTCCTGGGGCAGTAACATGCTGGACTCTGGCCCCAAGAGGCAATGTGGCTAGAGCAAGTGAGGAAAAAGGAGGGGGGCAAGGGAGGAGTATAAGGAGTAGGGGAGCCTGAGGGTCCAGTGACACAGCGCCTTTCAGGGCCTGGTAAGCCTTGGTGTTGAGTGTTGATATGAGCAGGTAACAGTTTTGATCAGAATATGGACTGCAGGTGTGTTCTATGTGAGTGGGCATCAGTGCTTGACTAAACTGATAAATAGTAACATTCCTGGATTCTCTAGGTAAAATAAGAAATATGAACCATGATATAATCCATGATAGTATTAGGAGTTATTGCAGATCCTGTTCATTTTATGGAAATCAAATATTGTGACATACACTTCTCCATGTGTAGATGGAAAGGGACATGAATGGTCACTTTAACTTCTCTTGCTTTCCCTGCAGATTTAAGACAAAGGGAAGAATCATTTCTAAATAAACCTAACATCCCAAGAATATTTCCTTTCCTTTTTTTTTTTTTTTTGGTTCACTTCCTAGTTTTAAAACCCTGTTGGTGAATGACACTTATTCATGTACACAAACTAAGTACATTTCTGCCTCTTATGTCTTGTCTACAGCATAAGGGTGGGCTGGAGAAGGTTATGGGGAAGTTGCAGGACACAAGTATCTGTTGTTGGTGGATGAACATAAAGTCTCCTCAGGGCCCTACGCCTTTCTGTTCCATCTGTTGGGAAAACTCTTCCTGCAGCTCATCCCTTGACTGGTTCCTTTTCTTCAGATCTGGCCTAAATGTTGTACCTTTAAGAAAGCCTCCCATGTTCGTTCTAATTAAAGAGTACCCAGTAGAGAATAGTGTTTAATATGTATCAAACGAATAAATTAACACAAACACACGGTTCTGCAAAGTCAAATGCTGAGCCAACCTCCAGTGTTTTTTGGCAACCAGTTCATGGGGACCAGGGAGTTCAGAGATAGAAACAGGACTGTCAGCAAAGCTCCTAACTATTTATGGAGCTGGCAACAGCCGTGGAAACATTGTTTATCATAATGTTACTGTTTGCTTGTATATAATAACTTGCTTTCAAATATTTAGTTGACACAAATCCATAAGCGAGTCTTAAAGTTCTGCTGTTGTTTGAAGGGTAACGCAGCCCGTGTGGTATCAGGATGAGACACCCTGTGTTCTCTGAATTAGGAGTGAGTTTATCACGTTGAGAACCTCATTAATTCCATCTGGATGTCATCATATTAAAAAAAGCCAAGTAAGGAAATAGTCAGTTAATGAGTCTATTCGTTGAGACAGACAGGTGCCCCACCACAAGATTTAGAGCCAGAAATAATTCAGTGTTTATCGTCAGCAAGCGTCACACAGCCCTGCAAAGTACTGTGTGTCTGTAAGGGGGGGGGGACGGCGTGCACACCCCCTGCCTGCACGCGTCCACCCAAGGGGTCAGACCAGCCTCTGCATCTCCTCGTCCAAAACGACAGTCACAGTGAACGCCTACAGGTTCGAAACTTTGAAAACTAATCAGCTTAGTACTTTAACAAGGTAATTACATAAAAGTTGCTGAAACCTAAAATATATTGCAGAGCAGTAAACTGTAGGAAAGAAGAAAAAAAACCAAACAAGTATGTTTTGTTTGTAATAGCAGTGGTTGCCTTGCAGTTGTGTGTTGCCATAAACATGACTTCATTTTTCTCTCTTCCGTTTTACTAAATATAACGCAAACATCCATAATCTATAATGGATAAATTAGGCCATTATTTTTCCTGCTACATAATAGGTTTTCCTTTCCAGAAAAGATTCATGGCAGAATTTATTTTTAAACAAAAACAACAGCATCCCTGGTATATTTTCAGTATGTGCTTTACCCACATCACGCTCTCTTGGGAGCGTATTAATTCTTTAAAGTTCTGCACATGCGGTGATTTAACATTCACACCTTTCATTCGTTAATATAAACGATTTCTTGACGAAACATTGAAGGATTCTTAAAATCAGTCATAACAAGCATACTGCTGTAACACCGCAATTATCTAAATTTTCTACACTTGTAACACTCTTTATTAAGTCAAATTACTGTGTGCCCAGTCCGCGCCTGCGCCAGGTGAGCCCCGAGCCCTGGGCCGCTCGCGCTTCGCTCCGGACGGACCACAGGAGACCCGGCCGGCTCCCTCCCGGCCCCGACCGCAGCCAGGCCTCGGATGCTGCTCCAGCCCCAGGTGCCCGAGGACGACGACGACTCAGACACGGGTGACCTGGCCCCGCCGCCCGCGCATCAGCCACAGCGGACGCCGCACGGTGTTGCCGGCGCGCCGCGAGCACCTGCCCAAGAAGGGCCTGGAGTTCCACGTGCAGGACCCCCAGCTCCTGCCCCCTGTCGCTTGGCGCCCGGCTCACCAGTCTCTTCCAGTGCGTGACTGTGGCCTGCAGGTAGGGACGCGGCGACCTCCGGAGGCCCCGGCTGGGCCCCGCCAGCGCCGCCTGGGCCCCCCGGGCCTCCCGTGTTCCCTCTGGGTCTTCCCCTTCAGCGGGGCTTACGGGTCTGGGGTTCCCAACGCTGTGAGGGGGCCGGGCCCTGGCCTCTTCCTGTGGCCCCCGACTTTGGACAAGAGAGAGGTATAAACTGTCTGCACCCCGTGTGAGCGACTCACGCTAGCGCTTTGCGCGTTTGCGGCCACGTTGGGCGGTGGTGAAGCGCACCAGGTGCGCGCTCCGCGGCTAAACGGGCGAGCAACACCCGCGAGCCCGTGCAGTCCTTTGTGAGAAGGATCCCGTAGCGGCCGCCTCCCCGGGGCTGTGGTGGGGGTGGGAGGAGGTGGGTAAGTCGCTTATTTGTCAAGACTCAGGTAATCCATAAATGTTAGCTGCTTCTTACTGCCCCACACCTGAAGGCGTTTACAGGAGACCCTCCCCCGCCGAGGAGGCCCTGGGAGCCTCTTGCGGCCGCAGCTGCCCTGGCAAGTCGGAGGGTTTTCTGGCCGGCCCTGGAACATTTTGTAAGGGAGAGGTCAGTGATGGGGTGGACATCCCGGACACCAGCCCGACCTAGGGATCTGGCCCTGGGAGGAGATCCCTTTTATCCTAGTTACAGAAATTCTTGGCCCTCAACACAGAAATGGTTGTCAAAGCATCTTTCCGCTGTCTCTCCCTTCCCCGGCGTGTGTATTAGGTGTTTGTTTCAGGTGACTTTTCCACCTCAGCAGCAGAACTTTGTTGGACTAGCCGCGGTGGCTTGAGCAGCTCCGCCCGGCACAGGGCTGTGCTAAGATCTCTGCTGAGCTGGGCTTTTTGCTGGTAACCAGTGGCCCCAGCTGTCTTACCTTCCTGCGGCAGGCAGCCCGAGAAGTTTCCTAGGAGACTCCAGAATTTTTTTTTTTTTTTTTTTTTTTTTTTTTTTTTTTGAGAGCCCTGAATGTATCCAAGTTAAAATCCTTTGCATTTACCTTAAGTTAAAATACCAGGTACTTGGCTCTGGGTGGCATTTTGCCCCTCTGGAATAAATGATTAGTCAACTTGTTCCTTTGTTATGTTCCTGAAACACACCCCACCCCATTTCTTCTCTTGTAGGTTTCCCTGCTGGTCTGTCCCCACCCCGCTTCCTTCCACCCCCCTTGCTGGGCATGTTGGTCAGCCTCTGAGCCCATTCTCTGGTCTCGCCAGTGTGAGCTGGCACTGGGCCTGCAAGGGTGTTCCGTCTTTGTTTTTGGTTTAAACAAGTGGTATTGATGTTGCAGCTCTGTGCACCCTCGAGTCTCATATTTTGAGCACTTCCATCGGAATCAAACCCAACTAGCTTGCAGCGTGTGCTGGGCTTTGAGAGAGCCTTTCCAAACAAAGCTAGAGGTGGAAGACAGGAATGTGTTTATTAAGGGAACTTAATCATCCTCTTTATTTTAATATAAACTTCTGCATAGCCAGGGTGAGAATGGATGATTGAGTTGTAGGAGGCAGGGGCTAGAAAGGTCTTACCTAAGTGACCTCTGCCGAAGGGAAAATAAATCAGTCTCACCTCTGCACTCTGTTTGGATAACCAAGGAATTTTAGTAATGGTACTTTCCTTTTCATTTCTTTCAAAAATATTTTTACAACTGGCCGCTGCTCACTTAACATTCTTGATTGCAAAATGCACCATTAATTGGGTGCAAGAAGCTCACCTTGCTCCCAGGGCTTCTATCCCTGCTAGCTCTCTTGCTGGTTTTCTTTTTTTTGAATTTAAATTTTTTAATTAAAAAAAATTTTTTTTTGAGACAGGGTCTTGCTATGTTGCCCAGGCTGGCTTTGAACTCCTTGGGCCTCTCTAGTAACTGGGACTGCAGGTATGCCCCACCATGCCAGCTCTGGCTATCTTGTTTTTGCTGCTGTTTCCTGTGCCTGAGGTCTTCTGCCATGTAAGGTCTACCACTTCGGGTCCCCAGATGGGGTCTGCCTTGTAATTTCTCATGAAGATGCCGTTTGTCTGTCTGTGTGAGGCAGTTTGACCAGCCCCTGAGTTTAGTTGGCAGTGCGGGACCTCACTACAGACCAGCAGAGGAATACTCAAACCCAGTGGTCTGGGCTGTCACTGCTGGCACAGAAAGAAGCTGGAGAAAAGTGGGTTTCTGACCCTCGCTCTCCCAATTAGGACCACCACCTGGCTTTCAGAGGCGTAAGATCGAGATGGGGGAAGGGAGGAAAGAAGCCAACTTCAGGGAGGATCTGACCTGCCTTTTGTGGGGTTGGAGAATAGTCGTGCAGCCGGGGGGCTGGGGGCTGCAGGGTGGGGACGTAGGAGCCTGCTCTGCAGCCTCAGGTGACATCCCTGTTCATGTCTGCTGCCTGCACACGCTCTTGTCAAATGGGGTTAATGGTCAACTCTGATCAAGGCTACTGAGATGTTTTCCCAAGTGAATACAGTTAAACTTATCCTGCACATGCATATTCTATGCTTCCACTATACTAGGTATGTAAATATACCCACTTTAAAGCCTGTTAAATCATAAACAATGCTTCAGCTCTTCGGTTGCCAGGACAAAAATTCAGAATGATTAATGTCAGTTATTTTTTCCCCTCCAAAATATTGGAAGGGGGACTTTGTTTGCCTGCAAGTTAATTTATAAAGCATTTATGAAGTCTCCACAGTTGGATTTGCATTAATACATTTTATTAATCGTCCAACCACAGCATTGGATTTTGAGGACTTTTAAGTCCACACACCTGTGACATTTTATCTTTTTATATAATAAAAACACTGCAGCTCTTTTGCTTCTGTTCTTACGTTGAGATGACTTTCATAGCATATAATGTAATCAGAAAAGAATAGAATCTTGATAGTAATTAAAATTATATTGTATTTTAATGATCATAGACATATATGATAGATTAATGCATAAAAATCCATATTACTATGTAGGTATTTATATATGCAAATGTGTAATCTGTTTATATGTGCAGTTATTTAATCACTGGTGAATGTAAATATCTCAAGTGATCTCGTCTACCTCATCTCCCTGTGAAGCAAATGTTTATATTTAAGTTTCAAGAATAACAGAATACAGTATGCCTCCCTTTCAGTTGTCAAACTTATTCACCAATGTCCCAAACCAAGGGACTCCCAGCCTGATTCTGCACAAAGTCTGAGTATCAGTAATGGCCAATGTATTGTCCCTCATGGTTGGAATATGTGCTGCTGCTTTTTTATACGATACTGACTTTTTATCCCTACTTTGTAAAATACAATTTTATCAAAGATACATGTGTATATATACATATGTATCCATATATATCTCCATATGTATATATATGCTTACATATATATCTCTGTATACATTATAACCACATTGCTAATAGCTATTCCCAACAGTAAAATAAAACTGCCCAGAGCAGGGCAGTTGAGGACCTGGCTCTCATGCTGACCAGGGACACGTGTGTTTGCGTGTGCTCGCGTGTGCTCACGTGCACGTGGGTTGCTCAGGGGTGGGGGGGAGGCCACACAAAGTATTTTCATAATTTTCAAATTGCCTTATATACACAGTTATTTATACTTGCTTTAAGTTAAGTTTTACTCTTTTGAAAAATTACCAATTTAGTATAATTCCCACATCCAATATTAATTTTTCAAATAAATTTGAGCCATCAAAAAATGGGAGTTTCTTGAGACTTTCTTCAAACATATCAGTTTAAAACACTTCTTTCTCCTATGTGTACAGTTTACACAACGTTTTGTAACACGTCAAATTTAATAATCTATTTTTTACTGTGTGACAAACTTTACAAGATCTATTTCTCTTCAAACCAATAGGTTTGACCATGTTAGTTTATACCTTAAATGTATTTTAACTTTACTAGATTTTCACTTCTCACTTTTGTAAGATAATCCATGTAAATATCTTCCACTCAGAACCTTTTTATGAATCAGTGTGTCTCTGTTATGACATTCCTCAAGAACTTAGCAAGAACTTTTCTGAAATTCAAAACCCTAATTAATAATCTAAATTCTATAGAAAATATGATTAGGGAAACTACTTTTAAGAGCACAGTTTTTTCGAAGCCAGATATCAGTGGATTAATAAAATATGGCTACATGTTTTTAAGTCTCAAAATGTTTCCTACATAGCTTCATCTTCCAAGAGTCAGAGTAAAATCTTTGAAAATAGTGTTAAGCTGACTCTGAACGTAAGGTATAGAGGAACTACATTCTGCATTTCCTTTTTTCTCTTTTCTTCCCCCGCCCCACCCCAATATGATCTGCAGGAAGCATTTTAGAAAAGCTACAACTTCACTTTCTCACGATGGCCATCCAATTAGTAATATGATTTAACCATTAGGCTTCATAAGCCTTTTCATAGAACTAAATTAAAATATCAATAGAGTTCCTTTTATTGATTGTCTCAATTTTGGATTCAGAAAGTACGTGGTGCTGATCGAGAGTGACATTTTGTGGACATACTCATGTATGAAAACCACCCTAATAAGTGACACCTTCCTTCTGCTCCTGTCCCCGCAGCTGAAGGGGCCTGCGGAGGAACCTTGCGTGGGACCGGCAGCTCCATCTCCAGCCCCCACTTCCCCTCCGAGTACGAGAACAACGCTGACTGCACGTGGACCATCCTCGCGGAGCCGGGGGACACCATTGCCCTGGTCTTCACGGACTTCCAGCTGGAGGAAGGGTACGACTTCCTGGAGATCAGCGGGACGGAAGCTCCCTCCATATGGTAAGTCCTGGGGAGGGGACTCCAGCACCGGGCGCTGGTGCAGGTGTGTCCACTGTGTTTCCTCCAAGGGGCTGTGTAAGTTTCTTTCCTTGGACGTTCATTGGCAACACGGATGTCCCTTTTGTGCCTTGCTATTTGGGCTACTAAAAAGCCATCTTTACTGTGTGACCAGTTTCAAAGTTTCTGGGATGTCCTTGTGCTGGTATTTGGAGGGGGAGAGGGTATTTGTGTACTTGGAACTTACCGTGTCCTGGGTTCGCGCTCTTTGAAGGCAGTACGGACGATGGCAACTAAGTGAGGCCAGTCAGTTTTGGGTTTTGCCTGGAGCTAGTTTGCTGTGAACAGGTATTTTTTAGACTGTGTATTTTCTTTTATTTCATGTGACCAAGCATTGGCAAGCTCTGCTGCAGGTATGTGGCTACGTATACCTTTTGTTCCATGGAGATTGTGCACCAAATCATGGCACCACCTCTGAGGATATGCCTGTGGCCATGAGGGCATCAAAGGGAAACTGAGTCAACATAAATCCTCATCTAACATATGTACAAAACCGACCAAGGCATGGTCGTTCTCTGGTGTGTACCAGCAGAGACAGGAAACAGGGTCTAATCAATGTAGGTTTGGTGCTATTGATTGCAGGGGCAGCTTTGTGTCTGTAAGTGCAGTTTAAAAGAGAGAATTAAAAGAATAGATGTTTAAAGGCTTAAATTCTGTCTCTGATTAAGTAACTTGTTGTGTTGAAATGTTTTTGTGGCTTTTTGGTTTTCATTATTTTCTTAGCACTTTAAAACAGCTTCAGTTATCTATTTCAGATCTTGACCTATGGGTAAACTTGACAGTATGTATATTCACACTAAGGTAGACGCAGAGGAAATATTGGCCACTTAAGCACAGGAAGGAGAGAATATGGAATGAATGATTGTGAATATATCTACAGGTTCACGTTTGCATTTCAGTACAGAGACTTTAGCCTAATGTGAAACACGTTGTAAATATGATCACCTGTTTCAAACCAATTATTGAAAATGAATTGAATTTTACTTAATTTTGAAAACTCAAGTCTCAAAGCAGAGGGTTCGTATTCATAGGTAAATCATTTCCTTCTTTGAGTTTTATTGTACTTATGTCAACTGTTACTTCCATTAAGAAGTGGGGGGGAAACACTCTCTGTGCTCCTTGTTTTAAATTTTATTAACCCTGAGCAATACTTTTAGATTTGTCACTTTACCCATTTGCTTATTTTATGTTATATAATCTTAACTGTAAAAACTCAGGAATTTGTTTGAATTATTATTCGTCTCACTTTGTGTAACATCAGAGTTAGCAGAAACAGACACTGAGCTGAGAGCTGGACAACCTAGATTCTACTGTGCCACAAATAGCCCTTGTGACCTTGGGCAAGTCTATCTGCAAAACAAAGAGGCTGTGCTAAACATTTCTTTAAAAATCAATTTGTTAAACATCTATCGAGTGCCTAGTATCTGCCAATCATTCTGAGAGATTCAGGTGATCTAACAACTTTCTTGTTTTAAAAATGACATTATTGTGGTTTTCAGAAAAATCATTGAAATACAAAATATGTGATGACTGAATTTCAGAAATTATATGATTAATGTTAAAGGCTTCATTTATAAGATAGTCTGGAGATATCAGGCATTGACTCATGGTCTTGCTGGTAAGATGTCAGACTGGGCAAGGTGTGAAACCGAGTGAGGTGTATTTGTCAGGGATTCAGTGGTAGCTGTTGCCAAACACACTCGGTCTCTGTAAGGAAGGGAACTTTAGGATGCAGAGTCCATATCAGGGTCTGAAATAAAAACAGGAGATGCTAAACAGATGCCACCCAGATGGAACACGGCCCTGTAGAAGGACAAGAACGGCTCAAACACACACTGTGATGTACTGCTGAGTAGGAAATGGCTCCTTTGTTCCATTTATTTTTTATTAAAGATGGAATCAGGACTTAGAGGGTGTTTGACATAGTTTTGTCCATTTCTTCTTTTCTTACTCTGTTGAGTTCTCTCATATTCTCTTCTCCTCTTTACTTAATCTCTCTCTGTACCATCCCCTGACAAATATTCATCAACTACTTTCATGGTAAATGCAAAAAGGTGCACGAGGGTGATGTCATGGATATGCTACCAAGTGTGTTCTGTGCGGATGCTGAGTGGGACGGTAGTGGGGCTCGATAGCAACCGTTGTCATTGTCACAGACAGCACAGCTACCAGGGATTGACCCGTCTTCTTGGTGACAGGGTTCAGACTGGATGGAAGACTTTTTCCTGCTCACTAGAATCCCTCCATTTATTTGCCAGAGGAGATTGTGGGAAAGTTCTGAGTGGGGACTTTGACCCTGTGATCCTTCGGTCTAATAAACTCTGTTGCCAGTTGGCTTAACATGTTCTCCTTGAACAGCCATTACGAGACAGGTGCAGGGCTGTGTTCATGCTTGTATTCTTAGCATGATTTATTGTATATTGACCTGTGTGCTTGGTGCAGACTCCCTGTGAGGTCATGGTTATTACCGTCTGCTATGACTCCCACCTCTGTTACCGTAGATGAAGAAAGAGCCGCGCAGTGGGCAGGAAATGGCAAAGCTATGGTGCACGTGGCAGAGCTGGGGTGAGGGTCAAGGGCTTCGGCTGCAGCCTTTTCTTCTCGCTCTGTACCGTCCCCTAACAGTCCAGCACGGAGCTGAGCCTTTTCTCTGTTTCAGGACTGCAGGTTTGATCACAAAGCCTCGGGCAGGTAACTTTCATAGGGGAGATATGCGATTGAAAAGCAATTTACCCTACATGCTGGGTCAACACCAATAGAGGAGACAGCGTTTTGTTGTGTGTGACATTTGGTGTGTATCCTAACAGCCGAGAGAAATATCTTGTCGAGGCCATGCTACTACTTCTAAATGGAACTCTCAGCTTTCAATTACTCTTCCGTGAAGGCTGAAAGGGAAAAGATGACTTTCCTAAATAACTATGGAAACCTACGTGAGCACATTTAAAATAGAAAATGGAATCACTTGAAGTACCCTTTTAAGATTTATACAATGCATAATATAGCTTATCTTAAAAACACTATTATTTTGCCTTAATTTTAGAATGGCAGTCTCTGAAATGTTTAATGGCCCAAATTGGTATATTTAAAAGATTAATTCATTCTTTAATTGCACAAAACACGCCAAGGAGCACTGTGGGTGAAGGTGACCTCTTCTCAAACACAAAGTCACACCACTAAGACACAGAGACAGCATTAGTGGCTGTGAGTGGAGACTGCACACACACACACCATTTTCCAGTAATCTCTTTTTTTAAAAAAAACAACATACAAGCAAGGGCACTCTAAGAAAAAAGCTACCTGGAAAATTGTTAAGAACAATAACAGGATTAACCTTATTTTCATTTAATTTGGAGTGAAATTACCTACTCAGCTATGTTTTATGTCAGCGTTTCCATGGCTACGGTTGAGGCAGTCTAAACGCGGCCAGTGATGTCATGTGCCAGGATTATCCTTGTGCTAAACGTGGCGTGATGTAAACCCCGCCGACTGTGTGTCTGTCAGATGGTACTGATTTTTTAATTTTTATTTTTACCAATCAGATTCTAATTTCATGCAGGTCCATTCCCTGTCCATACCCTACTTTACCAGAGCGTTGCCATGTGTAGTTCTCTTTGCAGCATGGTCTGCAGTTATGATTCTTCTTGCAATTAAAAAGAAAATGTGTAGCAGTACAGCCAGCCGCGAGTATCTTATTTTTTCTTCCCTGAAGTGATTTGATGGTGTAGCCCATAACTCCTAACTAAAAATATCAAGAAGAAAGAAAATTGATTAGATTTCAGCATTAACCTACTATGGTTTCTAAATTAAGACATGATGGTTAAAAGGATTAGGGTTATGTGGTCTTAGGCAGGAAACAACGGGGGGAGAATTTACTCTCTTTAAAATATGCATCTTGGAGGGTGTCGTGGCTTAGTTGCTTAGAGTGCCTGTCTAGTAAAATATGCATCTGTATAACCAGAATCATTTGCCCATCCGCCGCTGAGACAGGGAGGGAGTGAAGCATCTAAAGGAAAGGAAACAAAGAAAAATAAATGCATCCTAAAACACGCTTTAATGCATAGATGTCTTTACTCCATGACTCAGTCTGTCAAGACAGAGCCCAGAGCCTCGGCATCCTTCCGGGCCACGCACAGCCTGGCCCAGCTGTCCCTGCATCCCTCAGCCCTGGAGCTGCTGTCCTCGTTCAGGTCTGCTCCACGGAACCCGTCCCTGCCATCGCCTTGGCATGTGTCTGCAGCCCCTGCACGCTTGCTCAGCTACCTGCCCCCGCATGGAAACCCCCCACTGTGCAATTAATGCCGATTAAATTAGCATGATGCTTGGAGGGACATGCAGCGTGGATGGCGGAACACTGCGGGACTCGGGTGGAACAAACAGGTCCTGCAACCTCCCTCCCTGGAAAACCTGACTGATAACAGCGCAAGGAGGCTTCTTGGCTGACTTGGATTAGACCTGCCTTCTCATAGCAAAAGAAAGCTGTCACTCTACAATTTCTTAAGGCTTAGGTTTTATTTTTCCCAAACCAGCATAACTCTGCCCCACTGCCTACCTGAACTAGGCAAGATCATAGTTGAGGGGACAAAATAAGGTTTTGTAACCACTTAATTTTTTTTTCCATTAATGTGGCAAAATTCCAGGATTAAATCAATCTAATCAGTGACTTGCTGAAACCAAAACAAAACTTGAGAGAAAGTGATGGTGCTGAGTGAGCTTCAGCGAATGTTTGAAAGGTCGATAATAGCTCCAGTGTTTACCCAAGTTGTCACTAATTGATGATTGACTTCATGTGTATGTTTAATTTGTAACGAGGAAGGATTATAGAGACACACAGCGAGTACTAGATTCCCTGCGATCGATGCTTCTCTCACCTGCTTACAAATTCCCTCCTTGTATTATTTTAATGGTTTATTTTGAATTAATTTTATAGAAAACTTGCAAAACTAGCACAGAGAGGTGCTGTATACCCTAAAACTACCTTCCTCTAATGTCAACATCTCACATATCCCAGTCTAATTACTGAGACCAAGAAATGAACTGTGACAGTCTTCCTAACCCATCTGAGACCTCACGTGAGTTCTTCTGGCTCCTCCGCTGATGTCCGTTCTGTCCCTGGGACCTAGCCGGGGACTTGCAGAACATTTGGTCGTCTCTCCGGCCTCCTCCGGCCTGTGACTATTTCCGTCTCTCTCTGTGTCTGTGACCGGGACTTGGCTCCCATCAGCAGTTCAGGCTGTCGGAAAAGCAACGACCTCGTGCAGGCACGTTGAGGACACATAGCAACACCCAGCACCACCAGTGCAAGGGCTGCCTCTGTTTCCTTCATGTTTTGCATTGAACTTTGAATTCGGTAGTCGTGTTTCACAAACTTACTGCAAGGCATGCCCCTCTACATTTTTTATAGATGTAAGCATAATATAAACAAAAAATAATACATACATATACGTGTATATATATTTATAATATGTCTGTGTGTTTATATATTTATATAAATATAGATGAGTTTCTCCTTATTTGAGCCTCTATGTATCAGCTAAAGGTCCAAGGACATAATTAAGGTGATATTATGATAGCTCTTTTCCTAAACTCATCTTTTAAGCAAAATATATTTTCTAAAGATTTATTCAAATAATGTATTTATTCAAAAATTATATTTAAGAATACTATTCACTGAGCATTTGCTATGTACCAGGCAAATGTAAATAGCCACTACTGCTACCTGGAGATACTATTGTCCCATTTTATGGATGAGAACAACAGGCCCCACAAAGGGTAACTGCTGAACCACTCAGCTAGCAAGTCTCAGGGTGGCGATTTAAAACAAGGACAGCCCCAAGGAATGTATCCTCCTCTACTTAAATAAACCAAGATCTTATATCTTTGCCAACTTTAAACTAGGGAGATAAAAGTAGGATGCTTAACCTCCAATATTGCCCTAGAATGCCTCTCGTAACATCCGGCTTCAGTACATGCAGAGCTCCAGGCCACTTCCGATTTAGATTTACCTCCGTTATCCAGTGCTGGTGCCGCCTGAACTACCTTTTAAATGCTCCTTTCCAGCATTATTAGCTATAAAGTAATGCGATAATCTTAACATAGTTATTTGTTATGCATATCTTTGACTATAAATATAATTACTAATAGAATAAGGCTTCTAAAATGGGGCATATATAACAGGGCTGAAGTTATGAAGGTAACACCACTGATGTGAAAAGTCAGGGCTGCGTATACGACTTTAGCCCCACTTAAGGGTAGGTAGGAGGACAAAATAATGGCTGGCCCAGATGACCCGAAAACCTTGTGACCTCTACCCTGAAACTCAATAAGCAAATCGAAATTTCTCTAAATGCAGCTAATTCTATAGGACAGAGAATTTCCAACCTGATCAATGCCTTTCGTTCACATCATCTAGGTTGGGTTTACTTTCACCTGGGTAGATCTGGTGCCCTGTCCCTAGTGCCTGCAGAGCAGTGAGTCTCCAGCCTCCACCTCCTCTGGGGGCAGCTGGCAGGGGAGGCTCTAAGTCACCCGGAGCAGAGGGATGGCTGGATTCGATGCTGCGATCCCACACTCTGAGCGCAGCAGGCGGGCTGCGTTCTGCAAAGGTTTCCCACAGGTGTAATTTTACCAGATAGGTTTTCCCTCCCTTTCCCTCTGAAATGCCCTACCTGAAGTGGTAGGTCCTGAAGGAAGGCCTTTCATGCTGGAATTAACTGTGAGGAGGAAAGCAGGTGGCTGTCTGCGAAGGGCCCGTAGCGACCTCCAGGGTCCACTGCCAGGAGAATGCGCCGAGGGGGGGATTCCCTGCCCCACCCCCTCCTCGTGAAAGGGAAGGATGCGTCAGTAGGTGCCGTGAGGATCTGAGAGTCCATTGTACCATTTATTGCCTAGAATTAAGCCAAATGTTCATATATTTTCACAAATCCTCAAAATATCTTTCTAGTAGTTCATCTTAGATACCTTCCATTTGGGGTTAAAACAATACCAGAATTTCCATCCAGAATTTCAATAAGACTGGTGAAGTTACAACAACAAAAAAACTATTTAATTTTTAAAAAAATTGCAATATAGGACATTTATGTAATTTATTGAATGGTGGTAGTTATATGGATAAAATGCAATCTTTTACCCTAGGATTCCATAAAAATGATCCGACTAAATGGTAACCAAGAGACAAAAATGAAACATTCCTGGTCCCTAAACATGAGACCCATTGGAGACAGAATTATCTCAGAAGAGAATCCCACAGTCTTTATCTATTCCACTCTTTGGGCAGGTACAGAAACTACAGCTCTGATATAAGAGTTCTCTTGTCCTGTGAAATTCCTTCTGCTTTACCTCATTTTACTGAAAAATGTGTCTCCTGTAAATTACTTAAGTTGAAGGCAATGGGGGAAAATTCTCCTTTTACAGGTTAGAATTTGCTTCACAAAATACAAAATATCTACTTTTTGTAATCACATTTCTATTTTTGTTGTATGTGGTTCTTCAGGAAACAGGAAAACAAGTATAATTAATGCTGTTAGATAAATTTGCCTTTTAAAACCATTGCCCTGTGAAGGGGCTGTCGTGCCTCCTCTGTTTTAGTCATTCTCAGATGATGGTCTCTAACTCTCATTCATTCCTGAAATCACCCAATTGGCACATCATGGTGTTCCAATTGTGCATTCTGATATCTTCATTTAAAGTTTCTCTCAAAGCCATGAATATCTAATTTTTCTCTTTCTTCTGAAAGTTTGCACAATTTCATGGAGGACTGGCTGGGAGAATAAGGTAATTTTGTGCAATCCAAACTCCTCCAACAAATGTGACACTTTATTGCTTGGGTTCCCTCCTGTTGGCACATGCGATACGAGCTTGACAGGTCCTTTAAATGAGCAGTGGCCCAGAACAGTGACATTTCCCACCCTCTGACTGTAATAAATAAGATTACCTAGGTTATGCTGATTTGAATCCCTTTAGCGAATTATAGTGCCCTTTCTTTCTTTCTATATATATATATATATATATATATATATATATTTCATAAAGGCTTAGGTTTTTGTGAATTATAAATTTTAGAATGGATGGCACCTGAGAAATCTCCAAAGGCCATCTTTTATTGTTTGGGTAAGTAAACTGCATCCTAAATAGATCAAAGCCTTGTCCCAAGGTATGCAATTAGTTAGCTAGAAGAGAATCCTGATTTCTGTCTCTGTTATCAGCCCTGGTTCTGCCATGCCAGGAAGCCACACTTACCTGGCGTGGGGGACAGTGACCTCCTTCATCGTTCCGTTATCTTTCCATCAGCGGGCAGTAGAGCAGAGCCGCTAAGGCAAGCTACCGATTCAGACCTTGTTATTCATCAGATTTGGGCTCTAGTCTCGGTTTTGAACCTCATGAGCTTGATGCCCTGGGGCAGGTTTGCTCTCTGAGTCCCAGATCCCTGTCTGTAAAGTGGAAGTGACCATGACATCCCTTGGAGACTTGCTAATTGGAGCAAATGAGCAAATACTTGCAAAGCCCTCAGTGCGATGCCTGCCACACACGGCGGGCGGTTTCTGCGACTAGCTGCGTGTTTACTGTGCTGAGAGAGAGTGCCATAGTGAGTTCCTACTTCTGTCCTAGAAAGAAAACGCAATCTTTCTGATTAAAAACCTTTCTTGAAATTGCTTTTAACCTGTATTTAGTTTTAAAGGTCTGTGTTCAGCATGTGAGCTTTGCGTTTTCTGAATTATGAAAACGTTGCTAATTCTGTGTTGGACTTTTGGAATATTTATGTTACCTTTGCTATGAACCTTTGAGAAAATAACCACAGTAATAGTATCACTTTAAAAGAAAAGTTAGAAACTAAATGCTGACCCTATTTGATTTTTGGAAATAGAATTGACCACAGGGAATATTATTTAATAGTCAGGGCTATTGTCATATATGACATTCAATTTTGTGAATGAAAATCCAACTGCTATATAGGTTCCAGTCATTTATACTATAATATTTAGTGAAAAGAAAATGCAAGAATGGTAGAATTTAGACCAAAGTGTATTTTTTTTCATTTATTTAGTGTTCTAAACTTTCATGCATGCAGGACTTATTGGGGATCTACTTAAAATGTAGACTGTGGTCTAGCAGTTGCAGAGTGATCATAAGATTCTGCATTTGTAATTATTTGTACTTTTTTTTTTTTTTTTTTTTTTTTTTTGAGACAGGGTCTCACTCTGTCACCCAAGCTAGAGTGCAGTGATACAATCAATAGCTCACTGCAACCTCAAATTCCTGGCCTCAAGTGATCCTTCCACCTCAGCCTCCTGAGTTGCTAGGACTGAAGGTGCATGCCTCCCTGCCCAGCTAGTTTTATTATTTTTTGTAGAGATGGGGTCTTGCTATGTTGCTCAGGCTGGTCTTGAGCTCCTGGCCTCAAGTGATCCTCCCACCTCGGCCTCCCAGAGTGCCAGGATTACAGGCGTGAGCCACCGCGCCTGACCGGATTCTGCATTTCTGACAAGCATCCAGTTTAGTAGGCCCTGCTGGTCTGTGGACCAGACTTTCAACAGAGAGCAGCCGGAGTTTTGTGGGTGGTGAACATATTTCACAAAAACAGAACTAAAAACTTTCTCAATAATAATTGCAAGTTTTCCTCAAAAGTAAACATTTTAGTAGCTAGTTGTTTCAGAAATAGATATGAGCTCTTTAGTATTTGTTGAAAAATACCTTATACAATTTATGACGGGGTTTTGGGACAAGATGGCACCAATGCAGAAAGATCGGGTTTGTATCGAGTTTCAAATTTGGGCTTCACAGAACCACTGGGCCGCCTTGCCCAGAGGCTGCAATTTAATTAACCAAACCGGCCAGCTCTGGGGCTGATTATTAAGAATGAGACACAGAATCAAAAGGGAATGAAAAAAAAATCGCAATATTTCAACAGCTTCCCTATATGTTCAGGATTATTAGCACTTCTCAGTCTATTAATAGCTGCACGTTGAAAATAAAATTGTTTTGAGCTCTTTTTGAGAACATTAAGTGAAAAGTTAAAGGATTTCCTTTTTTTGCAGATTTCTCAGTCTTTTTCTGGGACAGTTCAGTGTGACTCTCAAAGACCAGGTGGAAGACGTGGGCCAAATACACTGGACCGAGAGAAGGCTCTTTTCTGGCAGGGTGTCGGTCAGCACCTTGGGGTGTGTGTGCGGATCAGGCTGTGTTGGACCTGGAGCAGATGCTGCCCCGGCCTGACCCCTGCCAGCATTTACCTTCCGTTCTGCATTCGTGCTGGCAGCCCCCTGATTCCCGGGTCAGGGTCCTTGTCTCCACACTTTCAGTCCATTTTCTCTGTCTGGAAAGTCTCCCTCCTGCTTGGTCAGCAGCGCCCGGCTCATCCCTTGCAGCTCTGGGAAGAGAATCAGCCTTGGAGTGAGGGCGAAAATGGGTTGCAAATTGCCTTCCTCTCCCTCGGAGCTGGGTCATCCGGCCGAGTAATTCAGACTCCCAGAGCTTTGGTTTCCTGACTGTGGAATGAGGTTCACCACACTCACCTTGCTGGAGGAAGATTAGAATCTAGGTCAGAAACCTGCCGGTGTACCTGGCACGGAAACAGCCAGTAACCTGCATCCATTCATTGTTACCTCACCACACATGACAAACAACACATCAGTGACACGGGCACAAAGATGCCGTCAGAGTTTAGAGGAGAGAGGAGGAATCCCGCAGGGAGGTCATGACAGAATATTTCACAGAAAACTTGGGATTGGAATAGTCTCTGAAGATGCAAAGCGTGCAGGTTGGAGACGTGTGCAGGTGTTTTGGGCGCGGCGTGTGTAGGACATGCAGCGTGGGAGAACACGACAGACATGCCAGTGCCGGGAGAGAGCGCCCCCATCCTTTGACAGAACAATAGAAATGACAGAAACAGTTTGAAGGCGGGCCCTTGAATGAAACTCAGACGCAGTGTATAATATTTTTCCTTGCTGAGAAGTTCCCTGTAGTCCGCACATCTCTTGGTGTAAGGAAAACAGTGCTTCAGGAAAGCTGAGACGATTTTGGTATGTTTGGATAGACTGGGAAATAGTAATTAATTACAAATTTGAATGCGTAGGACGTGTAGAATTTACAAGGCTGTGACGGTCACAGGAGTAGACTGAGGAGGGAAGATGACTGTGTGTTGGAAACCAGGAGAGCCAGTCTGGGCTGTGCAGTGACACCTCAGTTTTCCCCCTGAACCGGGCCCTTGCTAAACGTTCCAACGTTCAGGACCCACGGCTGGGAAGACGGGCCGAGGATGCCTGGGGCTGCTCGCACGTCTACATTTTAATCAGCCCCCTAGAAGAGGTGTATCTGAGCCTTTAGAAACGTAGGGCAGGGTTACAGAGCGGACGTCGATGCTCTCGGCTAGAAGAGGGAGTCACGAAGCCCTCTCCCCCCTTCTCAAACTGGTCTCTCTTCTGCACCATCTCAGAACGTGGCTGCACTTTAAGATGGAAAGGCTCTTCGGAGACCTTTAGGGAGATGGGCCTCACGTGAGCTAAGCTGGGGGGTCCTGCTCATTTGAGCTTGTAGCTCCCAGATGTGAGATCCTTGATTTCAGGGTGAGGTCTTGGAGTCAGGAACAGGGGAAGAATCAGAACTAGAGATAGCACAGAGCTGGGGGTGGGGTCTGGCTTCTCCTGGAGTTGGAATATAACAAGGGAATCCTTCAGGCTAGAGCTAGGGGGAAAAACAAGCTTCTAGTTTATGCAAAATGGCTTGAAATGTTCAAAGCCAGGGAGTATGATGAGTCGGGAAAGAAAACTTACTTGATGGTTAGACAGACCCAGGTTAAATCTCAGTGTTGAAGTTACTTGCTGCTCAGAGGCTGTGATGAGAATCCTGCTCCGCACCTAGCAGAGCTTTGTGCGTACGGCAGATCAGTTGTGTGAAGAGCTTCACACACTGCAAGGTGGGGACGCCTGCAATGAAGTGACACTGTTGTCATTCAAAAGGAGAGCAGTTGGGAAGTAAAATTATTACACGTTTTCTTTAACTGCTGAGATATTGGTGGTAGATACTTTTTAAGCAGTGTGTTCTATCCAAAAGTATGTGCGCATGTTCGACTAGACAAGAGGGTAGGCGTGCATTTATTTACTTTCTATTGAAAAAAACAAACTCTGTCCTATGTAACCCTAATGAATGGAAATAGATATGCCTGCTTTAAAAATATATTTTTTTCCTCAGCAAATGTGCCTGGTATGTGGTGGGGGAATTTTCTAAAACATAAAATGGGACTTTAATTTATAACACATCAGTGCTTCCTGGGTCCCTTCTAATTTACCACAAACTGTGAGAAGGGACAGGGACAACTCCGTGTACATCCGTCACACCCGTCCTGAGGCCAGATCTGCAGAGTTATTTTTCGTGACAGTTCCCCCTAAGTAACATAAAAGCTACAGTGTTTGGAGAGTTAAAAATGTGAACAGGGCAATAAAAATGTGTGCAGAGCCGCCCTATGGGATCAGTGATTTTTATCTGAATAATGCCTCTCTCCCAAATCTTCACAAAGGTAAATTTTGTGTGATTTTCAAAGGCTCACGATGAACTGTGCCGAAGCCTGAGATAAAGTCTCCGTTTTCTGGACCTGGTTCAAGCTTCTCTCCCTTTCCTGCTTTCTTCTTGCTCTTCTTCCTCTCTTGCTCCTTCTGGTTCTTTTCTGTGTGCTCTATTTTCATACACATACATGCACTACACATACGTGTGTGTGTGATACGTGTTTATGTACATATGCAAAAGGCAGACACTGAGCCCTCAGCAGAGAAATCGTGTGTGTGTGTGTGTGTGTGTGTGTGTGTGTGAAAAAATTTTGGCAATTTGTTCAAATCAATGTTCTAGCTATGTTTTTTCTTACCTTGCCTGAAAAATCAAAATGTTGTATTTATTGGGATTCAAAATGACCTAGTCATTATGTAATGTCATATTACGTTATAGAAACACATATTAATGTGTCTCTTTAACTAGGCATATCATTTAGAAACAAAAATGCAGCTTTGGAATTACGAATTCTGAATAGGAAAGCTACTCATCTGTAGTCAGCATTTGCTTTCTGCAGTGGATTGGCATCTGGCCCAGGGAACTGCGTGCACATGTGACCTCTTAGTGGCAGCGCCAGCGTGGCGTTTGACGTTAAGCTGAGCGTGCCGGGGGCCTGCGGGACGGCTCCCAGTGCGGGTTGTCTGTGCATGGGCACGCGGTAGGTTCCGGAGTGGCGCTGTCTGGGACGCCTCCCTGCCCCAGGGCTGCCATGGGCTGTCCCATCAGGCAGGACCACGACTGAGGGAAACTCACCGCGGGAGACAGCGCTCACAATCACGGGACTTGTCGTGGAGATTCCCTCCCTGTGATCTATGTGCTATGACACACATGGATTGTGGATTGAGAAATACAGTTTGATGAAAGGAAGTCTATGAAAGAAAAAAAAAAGGGAAAAGTTAAAAATAGAGGTGTGCTCTCCATCAGCAGGGTGCTAGCGTGGGCAGTGCTCGGTGCCAGTCTGAGTCTGCTTTCCTGATGACTTAATACGTACCCAGGTGAATCACAGTGGGAGGAAGCATAAAGGTACTTGAGACCCTTTACATCACCGGACCTTCCAGGGGACGGGAGGTGGGTCCCGGCCCCACTGCTTACCCAGCCTCTGCTCCTGGGCCGCTTGTCCCCGAGCCTGTTTCTTTCTTTGCAACGTGGACTTAATGGACAAGGGCTGGGAAATGGCAGTGCCTGGCTTTGTCCTGCCCGGGCAGAGCTGCAGTAATGCAAGCGATAGCCACCCCCCAGGTAACCCCTGGCCGCTTCTCTTCCTCTTTCTGGCTCTCTCCATGTCTTCACTGCAGCTCCTTCCTCATTCCTCTTCCTCCAGGTCCCCCTTGGGACCCTCTGTGTCCTGGTTTTCTGAGACTTCCGGGACCCTGTCCTACTCTAGCATCTGGCCTCTCTCGCCCCACATTCATTGATTATTTCTCATCATGGCTTTTCAGTACTAGGTGAACTTCTAATTAGATATACGAGATCTGCAAAGGAGTCACATAGTTATGATGACTCAGTTCCCTGGTCCTCACAGAGCATTTAATGATAGTTATTGTCATAACGAGAGTTAGGATCTATGTATCAGTTCTACATACTGTTGTGCTTTCCATGCATTAGCTCGTTTAATTTTACCAGCAACCCTGAAGGTCTACGGAATTATGTATCCCCATTTTTCAGATAAGAATACTTAAGGCACAGAAAGGTTATATAAACTTCTCAGCAACACACAGCTCGTGAATGCAGACCAGGTTGAAACCTGAGCACTCTTTTAGCTCAGGTTGTGGTTCCCTCTAATGAGTTTTAGGTGAAAGGAAGCCTGAGAGCAAAAGTTGAAGTGTTCTTTGCTGCGAGCGAATGCACCCTCCTCACCCACTGAAAAATGAGGCTCGGTCACCTCTCTCCTTGACTTTACAAAGTGCGCATCCTGTAGGGTCAGTGGTTCTCCAAAGCGTGTTTCTTGAATGTGCGACCCAATGAACTACAAGAGAGTCTTTCTCTGGGGCACTGTTCAAATCAAAGAGAAATTATGACAAGAGATAATTAGAAGGCTATTCGAGGGGGACATGATTGGTCTAATTTATCAAATTTAAAATGAAGAACTCAAGTCCTGTGCAATAGAGCATAGTGTTGGAAGACAGGTGAACACAGTGCATTGTCTTTACAGGCGATAACTTGCTGGATTCTCTATTCTCGGAATACATTTCGCATCCAGCACAACTTTCACAACAGTTTTCTGTCTAGAGGACTCTTGACACTTCAGCATGTGCTCTGCACATAGAAAGTCAGTGGAAGGGACTAGAATATGGGCGTTTCTGACTGTGGGAAAGCAGAAGCTCACATGTGACAGTTGAGCACCGAGGGGCCTGGGCGTGGGTGAAACTCACGTGGACCCAGAAAGTGTGGGCGCCCGTTCTTCACGGGAAATCACCTGGGCATTGCAGGGAAGTATTAGGGCAATTGGGAGAATTCCAGCCAGGAAAAACATTGTCTGCCTTCACGCCCGACGGGGAAGGATTTGCAAAGTAGCTAACTCAGGGGTGGGCAGCAGCGTGGCCAAGGCGTGTGTCTCTGCAGTGTGGGTGAGAAAGTCACCCGCAGCGTGGAAGAGGATTTGGGGGCCTTTCATCCCTCATTGTACAGTTCTTTTGGAGAGAAACCTAGGGAGAGTAGGAGATACTGAATTCTTCAGGTTTTCAAAAGAATAGGCAGGGACTCTGGTATATTTTCATGTGATAAAGGAAAGATCAGACAGTGTTGGCATAATGGAGTAGCGGTAAGTCATCGGTGCATAGGAAACAAAATAAATTAGCTGAAGTGGGAGAATATTTCAATCTCAGATTTGAATGGAAAACCAAAGAGAGAGAATACTACTCCATATGGTGTAGGCAAATAGAGGCAGAGACAAGCAGAGTCAATTGTTAGTTAGGCAAAAAATGCCTTAGCAAAGATATAAGATGCGAAAATTCCCCTGATGATAGGACAAGAAAAACTATTTTATGGTGCAAGGAATACATCAACATAGAAAACCCCACATTAAATCTGAAATTCAGAAACATCTTGCAATCTCTTCCTGATACATATTAATTACACTGTGACAAAGACAGCATTTAAGATATGCTCAGGTGCAATGCAAGTTCATGCCCCCCCAATAATTAAGTTCCCACCTATGCCAGTGGTTGATAATATAATGTATAGCTCATATGAGTGTGAAAAATATTGACATTAACTCATATATTAGAAAATGCTTTATACACTGTAAAGCACTCTACAAATATGAAGCCAATTTCCTAGAACAGGGGTCCCCAACCTATGGTGAGTTGCATAATTATTTCATTATATATTACACAATAATAATAATAACAACAAAGCACACAATAAATGTAATGTGCTTGAATCATCCTGAAGACATCCCCCTCCCCAGTCCGTGGAAAAATTGTCTTCCATGAAAACAGTCCCTGGTGCCAAAAAGATTGGGGACCACTGTCTAGAAAACAGAGAAAAGTTATCAATTGGGAATAGAAGATGTTATTTTGGTGAACCTGTTGTTTAAAATAATTGAGTCATTTCCATAGTAATACCCAGTTTAAAGTACCTGTGAGATGTTCTCCCCGGTTTTTAATATTTGAACTCTGGCAGTGTAGACCGAGGCTGCAGTGTACACTGTTAGAGGCCAGTGGTCCATTTGGAGTGTGCCTTTCGGTTTACCAGGTTGGTTTGTGGCTGCCTGCAGTATGGACAGCCCTTACCATTCCGATTCTTTTCCACACTGCCTTAGGTTGCTCGGGCTGCGGTAGCAAATGCCATAGACCGGGTGGCTTGAATGACGTGTTTATTTCCCGCAGTTCCAGAGACTGGAAATCCGTGATCAAGGTGCCGGCTGATTCAGTTCTGGGTGAGGACGTGAGCCCTCACCTGGGTCACAGCTGGTGCCTCCTGGCTGTCCCTCCGCGTGGTAGGGAGAGCTCTGGAGTGTCTTCCTCGCTTCATACCCCACGAGGAGGGCTCCACCCTACTGCCTCATGACACTTTAATTATCTCCCAAAGGCCAACCCTCTTCATGTCATTACTTTGGAGGTCACAGTTTTACTGTATGAATTTTGGAGGGACACAAACACTCAGGCCAAAAGACACAGCATGTCCTGTGAGTTCAATGCACACGTATCGGCCACTTCTCTGTTCTTGCATCTCTTTCTCCAAGCTGCTGCCTCCTTCGTCTCTCATCTCCATTCTGTTATGCCTTAGAACAGCAGCCAAAGAGCATGATACCCGCCTGGCACCTCCGACACAACACACAGGACAAATTAGAACACACTGAAGTCTGTTCCCGGCGGCCAGGTGGCAGGGGGAAGATGCCCTACATTTCCTGGCCTAAAACTTCCTGTAAGTTATTGAGATTGTGCTGTACCTGGATCCGCCCGGTGCCGTAGAGTGTGGGGTAGGCCCCAGGCCCCACGCTTCACTGTATAAGGTGGAGCTGTCTACGCTCACTGGCCATTGCTCAAGTACCGCCGTGCACATCTGGAGGGGACTTCGTGTGGTCCAGGCGTCACACAATATCGGTTTTCTTTTTCTCATTTTCTAATTATTGTAGAATGCGAGCTTCTAGGAGGCAGTTTAAACACGGTGGAACCTGTGGCTAGCAATCAAAAGCACATTATGACACGAATTCCCTGGGCGCTCGCTGTCCCTGCATTGTGTTCCCTTCATTAAAGCTAATGGCAGCACCGGGAAGGGATCAAGAAGAGACCAGACCGCAGTGTATTAGAGATGCCTCTAGAAAGGGAAGCCGCTTTCGCTTAAAAGCATCAGCACCATCATGCGCTGGTGTAATATGCCTGGGATACATCTTTTACACCGACATCGGAGTGTTCAATTAGCAATAATTAGAGCCCAGCGGGGCGAGAGTCATTTCAGCACCACTGCGAGGAGGTGAGAGACACTGACAGAGGACACTTTTCATTCAGATTACTTCCCCGCAAATATGCCTCCGTCTATTCATTAGGCCCTGGGAGGATCTATAGTTTTCAGGCTCTTTGCCAAATTCTCATGCGTGTGTTCCAGGCTGCACTGTAGAGTGCATTAAGATGTTCAAAGTTACATATTCATGGACGTCTGGCAATAATGCTTTTATTGGCAGGTAGGTTCCAAGAGTACAAATAGAAAGAATATGAGTTGAATAAATCTATGAATTATGAATGTTTGATAAAGAAGATGTGAAAATTATATGTGCTTCTAAAAAAAAAAAATGGAAGAAAGAGAGCCACGTGGGAATAGCTGTTTTCCTGGGGGTTGTGGGTGGGGTTGAGGCCTCTACGTCGGGGTCAACCCTGTGGGGGCTGCAGGCCCCGGGCAGCCCAGCGCACAGCTCTGGCCCCACTGACAGCGACAGGTGCCCTGGGGACGGGCTGTTTCCCCACTAGAGAGGAAGCTTCTCTTGGGAGAAGTGCTTGGCCTTCATCTTCTTATCCCCATGGACGGTTCTTGGTAGATACTCGGTTATTTGATGACGGAGCTGGCTGGTGTCAAGACGCAGGTTTACAGCCACCTGGTGCAGTGTGGCTAGTGGGGAAGGGGAGACGGGCAAGAAGGCCGACGGCCACCTGAGCGTTAGAGGTCGGACGTGGCTGATGTGAAACCAGAGATCCGTTGCCCTTCTCTCGTTCCTTAAATCTATTCTCAACGTTTTCCCAAATTGTTCCCGGTGACTTGTTTGACACTTACAGAATAATATAAGGACATAGAAGTGAAAGTCAAGATGAGCAAATTCATTAACTGTAAACGGAGACTAGCGGAATTGTGGAGACCAGAATTAATACTTAATTTCCAGGCATCTATGGCGCAAGGGAAACTTGGCAATTTACCACACTCTCATTAGCAGAAGAGAGAAGTTTCCAAGTTTCTCTCGAGTGGCAAAGCTTTTCTTAGCGCTAAATTTGAATACAAAATGTAACCCGCAGCTTTGTGCCAGAGTCACAGATAATAAAAATGTTTGATGCTCTGATTAGAAGAATGCAAAATTGTAAAAGCAAATTACCTCAAGTTTTCCTCAAGGTAACCATTTTTAAGTCAAGCCCGTGCCATCCAAAACAATTCAGAGAAGATATAAACAACACCAGCAATGAAACCTGTATACCTTTCTTCCTTCAGCAAAATTTATTTGGTGTTTTCTATTTTGGGTTGGTGCATCGAGTAGGGGAGGGTTTGCAGAGAGGAGTAAGATGACATTTGTCTTCAGGGAACCCACAGGCTAGTTGGATCATCAAGTAGAAAATATTTAATATGAATTATAGTAGGTAGAATGTAGTACATATTTAATGGGATGTAAGCCCTACACACCCAGGTATTTTTTTGGGGGGAGGGGGTCTGAATTCTCCCTACATTTGCTGGTTTACAATTACAGAACAGCAAAACTGAATGTGCGGTCTGCCCGTGGTTGAACCGATCAAAACTTTGCACTTGACCTAAAGTGCATTCGTGTAAAATGCTGGGGGACAGGGGTCAGGGGGACACAAAAGTACTATTAAGTTGTCCAAGAGTGTAAATAAGCCATAAGCCATGCAAAATTGAATGCAAATGCATATATGTATGTGTGTGTATACACACATGACATAATTTTACTCCATAGTATGCAATATGTGCATATAACATAATAACACATTTCAATGAAAACAAAAAGTTATATACAATATTTACCAGATTACACTGTATTTTTAATGAGCCTACCGAAGGCACAAAAACATAGGATGGAACAGAGGATCTCCTATTCTAGGGATTAACTTTTATACAGAGAGTGATTTAACAAGAATCTGAAACTTGTGTAATATACTCTAACCCTAAATCTTAGTCCTAGAAATTATCCTAAGAAATTAGTATAAATCACTGAAAAGTGCCTCATGGACAAAGACGTTCATGGCAATATTGTAGATAATGGCAGAAATTATGAAATGCAAGCACATGGGGTGTGGAAATACATTTTGTACAGGTTATAGATTTGGGTTTCTTGGAAGCGGCATCTCTTCAGTGTCCGCATGCTGATATGATGCCTTGATATTCTGGTGCCAGAAGGGTCGTTTCCTGAGACTTTGGAAAGGGCGGGTACATGGACAGATGCCTCTAGCATCCCAGGCACACAATTCGTTCCATTCCCCTGGGGAGCTTGGAAAGGGAGTTCCATACGGTGGTTACAGTCACACATGCCAACTCGCTGAGCATGTGATCTTGAGCAAGACTCCCAAGTCTTTCGGGACTCGTTTTCATCACCTATAAAATGATGCTAATAATAAAGACTACCTCATAGGAATCTTGTTGGGATTAAATACATTAATAGATATAAAGTCTTGGAAGAGTAAGCACTCAGGAAAACTCTCAGCGGTGTTTCACGGGTGGTCAGCGTGGCAGTAGGAATAGGTTTGATGATATGTTTATTGCTTAAGCAAACCCGGTCTTGTTTTACTTGCTCTTAATTGCTAAGATTACACTCTACTTGACAGGCCCTGGTGATATTGTATTTGACTATTCAACAAATATGTATTAGCCATTATGTGTTAGTCACTCTTCTAGCCCCTGGAGACAGGTGAATTAATGCCCCCATGAGGTTCAAGCTGGTGGAATTACACACAGCTTGGAAATAAGCATCGTCATCAGCATCGTAATATCTATCTTCCAGTTTTAATAAAGAAGCATTGAATATATGAGAGAAATAATTATGAGTTTACTCTGACAGGTAGAATTAACCTTAAAGTGATACATTTTCAATAATTAAAAAAAATCACATTTAAAGTATTAATAACACCATAACATAAATGATTAAAAATAAGTACAAATTATTTTTTATTTAAAATCTCAGGTTATGCATTACTACTATAGAGTTTCTACTCTATAGTTATGAGTTTCTCTATTAGTTTCTTACTAGCTTCTGAGAAAAAGAAATCTAGCACATTAAATACAGATTTCTATCAGTGCATGTTGAAGAAATCTTTCCCTTTCATTCTCATAATATTTTTAACTTCAGCAGTTGATAGATAATGCGTTGAAAATAACTCGTGAAGCTGGTGCATTCACTCATTTGCAACTAATGAAATCATAATATTGTTTTATTACTGAAATAACAAAGGGCAATAACTAAAAAATTATATTTGAACAATACATCTTTGAATAAAAATAAAAACATACAAGTATTTTTTGATTATTGGCCATGATTTTCCCTCTTTTTCCTTAAAGTTTGCATGTAATGAAGTTAGTGCCAACCGTGGCCTTTCAATCAATCTTGCCCTGACATTTCCTGCATCAGGACTGCTGAGCACTGCGGCGAACCCACAGGTGTTTTATTCACAAAAACTCTTTTTCTGAGTCACAAGCGGGTGCAGCCCCTCTCTGATAAAGGGCCACCCATCACCCTACTGGGAGGAGCAGATGTCACAGCTGCCACCTGTGGATGAAGAGTTTCATGGAGTGAGGGTCATTCCACTGTGATTTATGATTGAATTTTGTGAGGGTCGTGAATTGATTCCATCTAATACTTATAAAAGGTAATACCCAATTTAGCTCTGATCCCAAAAAGAAATGGAACATTACTATTTTGCAACTGATGTCCACAAATACTCAACCTGTCCAAAATTTACACTGCACAGCAAAGGGAAAAATAAATAAGATTGCAACATCCCCAGTTGCATGTATAGCTGTTTCTATAGGACAATATATAGCAAGACACGGGATGGCTAAGTATTCAGTCATGCATCGACAAGTTCATAACTAGATGCTGAATGATTAGCATTGCTGAATTTCACCTGAGTTCACCACACCTCAAAAATACATTTCCGTAGTCCTTCTATACAGTGCATGATATGTTCATTATAAGTATATAAAATGTGTTACAGTATTTAATCTGTATGTGCACTCTGTAAGATAGGTTTTATTCTACATATAAAATTTACCTGAAGATGTTAAATAAAACGCTTGATCATCAAGTTTGTAGAAGATCTCTCTTCTCCAAGTTCAGGGTTCTTGCCATTGTGCTATAAAACTGTTACAAATTCAAAGTATGCATCCATTTCATTCGAATTTGAAGATACTCTCTTTGGAAACAAGGAAATTAGTTATTGAATTAATGATTTACTGGACATTGGTTATTCTGATTTTGGGTCTCTCCTATTAATAAAATTTATTCATATTGATAAGTATCTATACGTTACTCCAAGCAGTTGTATCACTCACGTGAATAGCTATTCTTTTGTAAATTTACATTTTTAATCATGCCATGCTTTGGCAGGATGCCTATCATGTATATTGCATGGAAATGTGGATAGTGGTTTTCAAATAATTAAAACTAGTGTTTTTCTAAGATTAAGAAATAAACCAGTGAAAAGATGTATATTTTCCAAATAAGATCTAAAGTAGTTTAAAATATATATTTCGTTTTGAACATGATAAAGAATCAAACATCAATGTTTTAGGTAGAGAAAATCCTGGGTCCTTACTAGACATGAATTGGGATTTGTTCTATCTACTCCCAGTCATTTCACTGTAGTACCTATAATTATGATATATTATTATTGAACAACTTAAGTTATTATGGTAATAGCTGATTTTAAATCTAACTCTGGTAAAATATGTTAATTGTCTCAGAGTAGATGCTCCTTAGTGTTGAGAATGACTGAATTGCCAATACCTTTAAAGGTACTCAGTGTTCTTAAAGCACTTTAAACCATTAATTCACCAAATAATTATTGAATGTTTATTATGAGCAAGGGTTGTTAGTATTACAAAAAGAAATGTATGAATTTTCACCAGTTGTAAAAGCAAACATTTAAATATTTTGATTTAACTAAATAATAACTATAAAAGATTTTCTGTTTTATAATCACCTAGTCTTTTTTCAGTTTTACCACAATTTATTAAGGGCTGTATTCTATCATTAGCACGTACCATTTTGAATATCTTGGTCCAAGTGAAAATAAAAATATATATTTAATTTCCCCAGTCTTTTGAAAACTGTATATTTGATACCATTTCTTTTTTTATGGGGAAATATTCCAATTTATTTATGTATTAATATTTATTTCAGCTTATTATGGGGGTACAAAAGTTCGGGTTATATATATTGCCCATGTCCCGCCCATCCCCCCGAGTCAGAGCTTCAAGCGTGTCCATTCCCCAGACAGTGCACATCGCACTCATCATGTAGGTATACCATTTCTTTAAACTAATCAGACAAATAATGTTTGAGGGACAAGGGAAATGAACAAGCCAGAGCGTATTCAATCTGTAATTTTAAAGTCAAGGAAAAACAATTATTTAAGATATTTATAACATAAAAAAAGATTTTTGTGAAAGAGATTTTTCTGACTTTGGGCTTTCAGCTGATAAAATGTGTGCATGTGTGTGTGTGTGTGTGTGTGTGTCCTCAGGTCTGCATACACACACTGGCACATACATACAAAACTACGTATTAAATATAGGAAAGGTCAGGGCTGATTTCTGGGAAGTGGCTACTCCCATCTCCAGTTAGGGCATGCTGATTGGTTTGGATAATTATAACAATAAAATATTCACTGATCTTGGATGATGAAGGGCTTCCAATCACATCCTTGTTGTCGATCAGTGCCAGTGATACTGTGATATATTTAAGAAAGTAAACAGATGCATATCAAGAAACATGAGATTTTCCCTTTCCCTTTTTTTTTTTTGTATTTTTTGAACAATTTCAGAGTGCCAAAGAGTTTTGTAGTTTTTATAAATACATTTCTACTTATACAGGAATGATTTTTGGGGTGTATGCTACTTTTGAAAATAAACAACTTCAGGAATATTGCAACATACTTTCAAAGAATTTTTGTATTTTGCCTATGCCTCACTAGTAGAGTATGGCAGGTCACAACAGTAGGTAAATACATAAAAGTCAAATATTCTTTTGAAACATTCTATCTAGCACCTAGCAGAGTGCAGACATTCAGCTGATATTCAAATTCCTACGCAGGTGGGAAAATTTCTAAACAGGGCTCATGACCCAGGCTCAGCGCTGACTCCTAACTGCCATGAAACAGCTTTGTGTAGGGCACAAGGGTTGTAGCACTATCTTTCATTTAAGGTAATAGAGTATGCATGTTTTCAGACAAAAAATAGAATTTTAGAATTTCATTTCCATAAATTCCCACCTGCCAATAAAGTATGCTTCAAGAATTAGAGCTTCTGTCAAACAAACCAAACATTTGTTATCTAATAGCACTTATCTACGATCTCATTGGTAATTGCTGTTATAAGCAAAAGATAAATTAAAAACTTAAACAGTAGATGAAATGTTCCTACTTAAATCTTGTGAATAACTTTCATTTCAATTTTACTTTATTTCACCAAGTCTCTATTTTGGTTATTTAGCTGGTTTGCATATTTTATATTTTGGTGTGTTTTTTTCCTTTGCTTCCTAAAATTTGCTTGAACATTGAATATGTACATTTTTAATGTTTTTAGTTGGCAAATGCATGTTTACTCCCACATGGAGAGTTGAAAAGAACTTATTTGCAATACCCATGCCAACACTGGTTATAAGCAGTTACTATTTTTACTACTGAATATGGGATACGTTCAGTAAATGTGTTAGTAATACATTAAAAATAAATGTCTTCATATAAATATCAGTAATGTAAGAGGCCCTGTGACCAGTATGTGAGCACACAGGTTTACTTTGAGAACCGTATTCCTAAGGAATGACAGATGAAAAAATTCATTCCAATGAGAAAAGAACAAAAAGAGCCAAGGAAACACTGGCTACAAAAATCTAAAGTTACATCAAGTCTCAATCACTTGACTTACTAATATACTGGTGTTTATAGAAAAGAGCTTTAGCAAATATTATATGAGATTTTTTTTTTAAAAAGTGACAATATTGGAAAATTGAAATTCTAAAGTTGGGCTGTGTTGGTAACATATATAACCAGTGCTTTAAAAAAAGGTCAATACTATTTAATCGAGGTTCTTTATTTTTTTTTCTTTCTACAACAAAGTGATAGAAAATTATGACTATGGAAACTTAGTGGATACTTGGAAAACTCAGTTTCAGGTCATCTGTGCACCATACAGCGAAAATCATTCAATATTTAATTCCATTTCCCACGTTGATAATTCCTTCTATGGAATTTAAGAACTTGAATCTACCTTGGTAGTACATCAAAAACTCACTAATTTAGTCATGAGAACTGGTCTGAGAGTAAGAACACCATGTCGCCACGTGCTTCTCACTCCTCGGGGCCGTTTCCTCATCTTTCACAGGAGCAAGATTGTCTTGAGGCTCACATGAGCCAGTAGAAGTAAAAGTACTCCCCCAAATTAAAAATATCCTATGAAATTTTTCTTTGCGTTTCACCACCTCACTTTAAAAATTCATTCATAAGGTTGGGAGTTCTGATTTACCAAAATAGATTGTTTAATGTGCTAAACTTGAGATTGGGTTAGTCAAATCCCAAAGCATATAAGGGAGGGGAGGGTGTGGGGGGCACAAGGAAAAAAATCTTGAAAAAGACCTTATGAAAAATTAATGGGCAAAGTAATCACTTGCGTTTTCAGAGTGTTACTAGAAACAGAACACATCTGAACCCGCAGCTGCAGCCGGTAGAAACTCGTGAGAACCCTCGTGGAAGTGAGGAGAATATAAATCGCAACTCGACAGACAAAAACTCCGGCAGAAGCATGAATGCTCTAAAGGCTGGAGCAGCGTCTCTGCACATGAACAGGAAATTTAGTGTTGTTTCCCCCCATTGTGCCAGAAGCCAGCATAAATGGAGTATTTAACGTTGCGTGATTTTAGAAACACTTTTGATTACACAGTTCAATGCCGTCTAATGCCAGCTCCCGCATTTGTGCCAAGATGCCATGCAACCTTCCGAGCCGAGATGTGCCTTGCACATGGACACGTCCATGCACATATTATTAGAGGTTCCAAATGTTAATTCAGAAACTTAAGCTAACAGAATACGGTTTGATGTTAAGGTTACTAGCAGTCCCTGAATCCATAGCAACATTTCCATGGCAAAACGCTAAAATCTGGCTTCAGATTCCTAAATTGTATTTCTGGAGTACTTAGTATTAATGATTGTGAACTTTCTTAAGGTTTCTTGGGGCTTAAACACAGAGGCAAATGTTTCTCACGGCCGCACACAGCTGCCCCCTCAGTCGTCCCAGGCTCAGGTTTCCAGCTTGGTCAGAGGCGCAGAGTGAGCTGCTTGTAGCTCTGGGCTCTGCCTTAACTTCCGTGTCTCTGTTCTAACAAGGAACGTTCCAGAGATTTCGGACCTGCTATGCTTTGGTCTTTCCAACTGATTAAATTAGGAGGTGCATCTAGGCATGCATTTATTTTATAAACAAAAAGAAAAGAAAGAAACTCATCACTTGATAGGTTCCTATTCAACTGCTAAATGTCACATAAAAATAATTATTTTAGAATTTAGTTGATCATTTCAAGACCTCCCACAAAAGCAGGAGTTTGATTTCAGGCTGCATCTAACACAGACCACTTAGTAGTTTAGTAGCTCAATGGGATTAGCACAGGAAAGGTGAAAAGTCATTATCCCCAGTAACTCAGTCAACTGTGGACTAAAAACTTTTCCCTGACTGACCAAAACAAACAAACAAACAAACAAAATGAAGTGAGATTGTTCATATAAAATGAGGGTTTTTTTTTTTCCATTTGTTTTTGCAAATGACCCAGAGCTCTGCATTCTAATTTGACAGCTTTCCAGAAATTCTCTTAGAGACAGACACTGCATTTAAAATCTTCCCCTCATTTTCCTGGGAGGATGTTAAATTTCTTCTTCAGTGATTTAAAATGATAATATGTATGATTTTTCAGTGGCAACTACAGATGGTTATTTTATTGTCAAAATCATCTTTTGATACCTCAACAGTGTCCATTAGTGACAACAAAGCAAAGAACATTTTAGGCTTTTAAAATGTGGTTAGCATTTTCTTAAATCTTGATCTAATTTTAAGCAAGGTTAGGTAGGAATGAAATTTCAGTTACTACATCACCTGTTTTCGGACGTGAATATTAGGTCATCTTTCCTCGTCACAAGAGCTTACTCGTGTCTGACTTTGACACCCAATTACGCAGCCTAAAACTGCCTTTAAAAATATTTCATCTGTTCCTGCTCAGCAATGGATGGTTCACCCTCAGCTCTGAGAACTGTATGGAGAACTTGAATTATCTCTCGATCATTAAGACCAACCTCTTAATTCAGGTTATTGGCATTTGACTCGAAAACAGATGACACGCCAGGTATGTTGTCTGCGCATGATACAGTTTAGTGTCTGTATAGACTTGATTAAAATAGAAAATAGATTATTTCTTGGGATTTGTTCCTAGACTTACGGATCAGATTGTGTGTGTGTTGTGTGTGTATGTGTGTGTGTTGTGTGTGTATGTGTGTGTGTGTGTGTGTGAGAGAGAGAGAGAATGCTTGCAACCTGCCAGGCATGGCTCACGCTGTGGCCGCAGTAGCATGGAACACAACACATGGTCTGTGCCCTCAAAGACCTTGTAGGATAATTGAAAAAATAATGACTATGAGTAGTGCATGCCAAAAACTGCAAATCAAGGTTCACAGGAGGGAAATTGGCAACAAAATAGGCCTGGAAATTAAAAAAAAAAAAAAGAAAGAAAGAAAGAAAAAGAAAACATGGACACACATTATTTTCCCCCTGGAACTAGTTCTTCTCTTCCTTCTAACAAATCAGTAACACATGGGAAAAACATCAGAATTGTTTCCAAGATTCGGATGTTTATAAATTTGGAGAGTGAAGGACTGAGCTCGACGTTCTTTCTTCCCCTCTTCATCACTGACCGTTTAAGCCTCTGTGTTTTGAGTGATAGTGATGAAGCGTGGAAGGAAAACACTGACCCTGTGAGCTGCCAATCTCCTGTGCCTCAGTGGGTGCCTCAACCTTTTCTCCTGCGTCATCCTGTTGGCGGAGACGTTCCCCGTGACGTGAGCAGGTGCCTCTTGGCTGCAGAGGGCACTCCTGGTCCCATCCTCAGCGGGCTCACTGGGACCTTCCTTGTTCTCATTCTCAAGTCATTCTCTAGCCCGTCTCCGTCGTCTGTGATCGAATCTGTCCCTCACATGGCAGTGTATTTCTATGACACTTGTTTACAAAACTCTTAAAAACTGAATCTTGGGCGGGGGTGGTGGGGATGGGTAAACTCAGAGCTAACGGCTGTGGGGATGGGCACGCTTGTAGCTCTGGCTTGGGCGATGCAAAGGCATTATATGTAACCAAATGTTTGTACCCCCGTAATCTGAAATTAAATAAATAAATAGGAAAAAAAAAACCCATAATGTTATTTAGTCACCAAAAAGCCTTATTTTCATTGTAGCATTAAGGAAACTGATGCTTAGAGATCCGAGTCACCTGTGTGAAGCCCTGCCTTCTACTTTGAGGTTCAGTAGCCCCACCTGTGTCCTCCCTCCCCCAGGGCCTCTCTGAGTCAGCACACGGGATCCAGTCTAAATGCTGTGTTGGAATTAAAGCAAATGCATAGGAATTAACTTGTATATACTCAAATAAGTCACCGTGAGACGCATTGCTCAGTGACTCTGCAATGTTCCCTACATCAGCCTGTGAGCTCTAAGGCTCAAAGGGGGTATATTGGCAAAAAGTATAATTTTGTAAATTGCTCTGATTTATAATAGTCTTTTTTAAAAATAAGTGACTTTAATGTGTATTTGTTAAGACGAAAACTGGGTGTCACCCTCTTCTGTGAATTTTGTGCACAACTTCTTTTCTGGAAACAGGTTCTTTTTACTGTGGACAAAAAAGTTATTCAAGCAAGTGCCTCACGCTGTGCCATTAATGAAAGTAATTTATGCGAGGCATGAGGTTCCCTGTGCATTCTGGTGATGTTTCAAGTCATTCTATTTGAATAATACCTTTAAATTCAACAAACTTGTTCTAAGACAGAGAAAATTGGGGGTAGAGTGAGTTAGAAATTCTTCTAGGAGTCAATTAACATATGTATCTTCATTGCTTAAACTGAGGTTTTAAGATTCTATTTAAGTTTGTTAAAAATGTAAGTTGATGCAGGTTTTATTTCAAAATATTATGTTTTTCATGACTTAGCTTGCTATATATACTATAAACTATTAAGATATACATATAGCCTTTGCTTTGCTATCAAAGTTAATTGCATTTTGTCTAGGAAGAAATCTATATATTTAATTACACACACAAACTCAGGTGCATATACACACGTACACACCTTTAACATTTAACAATGAAACAATATGCCATATGTGCTACTAAATTTAAGCTTTAAATGATTCCTTTTTTTACTCAGTAGATGTTAATATTTTTTTAAATTGAAATATGTAAAATGTCTGTGTTATAAGAAAAAACTGTCTAAATTTTGAAATGTAAACCCCAAGTATATCCATTGTACAATTTTAAATTATGAGGCATTCACCTCAGGTTGGGCTATAAGACTAGTAAGATATTTTCAAACTAACTAGAAATCATGGAGTGTAGGACGTCCTAATATTACTGAAAATATGACTAAGTAAATACCAAGTGTTCTTTCAAACACATTTAATTGGCTTCGTTGGGTAAGAGCCGTGGTTGTGGAGTCTATGCTATTCATTCACTCAACAAACAATTATTAAAACTGCAATATTCGAAAAACTGGGCAAAATGTTTTAGAGAAAAAATAATGATAAAAAAAACAAACACAAACTTCAGAGGTTTTATAGCCTGATTCATACTAAGTACGGGAAATCGATTCTGTGTTGTCACAGCATGTAAAATGTAAAAGGACACTTACTGCCTTCAATGTTTAAATAATTTTAGATGTTGTTGAAATGCAATTGCCAGCCCCTTGGAGTCCGCAGCCTTTAGTGCAGCCAGAAGGGCGAGCAGGGACTCCTACCGCCCCGCTGCGCTGGCACTCAGCTGCTGATTGCCATGGAATAAAGGCAGAGCCTGCTTTAGATGCATTATAACATGGGAAGTTTGTTGGCGGGGTTTGTTTGTTTTGCATTACTTGATATGTAAAGAAACTAGAAGACTTAAGAAGTTCAGGATTCTTGCAGCGAGGCCTATGACAAAGCCGAATGTGTTTCCAAATTTGAATGTATTTCCACTGTAGATTCAAAACATTCTCCCTTCAGGTACATAACATAAACTTACCTGGCATGCTGGCATTTAAGTCAAAGAAGAGAAAACATGTCAAGAATATAAGTTAAATAAATAACAAAGCATATTCTGTAATTCAGAGCATCCGGTCAAATTATTTTCAGACTGAGACAAAAACCATGGGAATTTATTAAATCAGTTTTTAGAAAGATGAACTGTCATCTCTTATATGAAAATGATAGTTTTAACTATGTGAGGAACGATGTGTGACAAGAAGTGAAAGCATGTGACAGAAACGCGATTAAGAGCTGAGCTGGAGAAACGCCGGCAGGGCAGGTAGGCAGGACATGGGAGGCAGCCCCAGGGGGGGGGATCAGGGAGGCACATCAGAGAATGCTGAGCTGCAAGGAGTTTACGGGTCTGAAGTCGAGATTTGGGCTCAACAAATACGTGTTGCATGAATGACTGGTATAAAATTGCTAAGTTTAGTGGATATCTGCTACTTTTCCCATCATCATCTAATCGTACTTCACCTGCAACACGACTTCCCCTGCAGATCCCTCTGGTGTATGTCGCAGAGGATGCCACAATCACAGTCCTCCTAAAAGGAGACACAAACGTGCTCCGTGTGACCCACCACATAGGATGTTTGGTCGTTTAAAGAACAAAAGCCTCATTTCTAATCCTACGTTATGTCCTGACTCATTTCCCTCTTTTTTTTCAGTTCTAATTTGTGTTTTACAATGTGTCGTTACACACATATCATAAAACCTCTAGAAATCTTTACTGTGTGCTCGTGAGAGAAAAAGAGTGAAAAAGGTCCATATTCTCTTAGTATTATGATGAAAATTGTTGTCGCTTCCAGGACTTCAGGAAAAGTCCTCTGCTGTGCCCCATTCCAGGCTTCCTGGACCCTCCTTTGAGAACTGCTGTTGAAATAGTTTGTTCTTTCTGTCTGGAAATGTGTAGGTTTCTCTTTTTCTTTCAAGAAGCTCATGAATTTTGCTGTGATGCATCTATGTCAGTGGCTTTTGCTCAATCTCACCCATAAGATGGACAAGCCGTTCCCAGGGTAATTGGGGAAAATGTCCTGTACTCTTATTTTCATGAGAATCTCTTTCCCATCTTTTCCTTTTTCTTTTTGTCCTGGAAAAGTGGCTATTTATGTATTTTATGCTCCAGGATATTTTATATATTTTAACACATAATTAATATCTTCTTATTTTTCTCTGACTCTGGAGGTTTTTTCCCCTCTCATTTTCCAGCTTACTAATTCTTCTTCACACAAGCCATCCTTGTTTTCTATTTACCTATTATATTTTAAAATCCCCCAAATGTTGTTAATACCATAAAGTCTCATTTTAAATTTTAATTAAATGTCTGCAAATGTTCTTTTTCTTTTAATGTTTAGTCTTCTCTTCAATGTTTTTCTCAACTGTCTCCTAGAGCAGTTGTATTTCCCTGGTGGTTTTGTATGATTATTCCTGCCTTTGGCCACACATTTTTAATTAGATATATCACCATATTTAAATGCTTAATTTCTAGGGCTCATTTCTAACTTGTTGGTATTCAGGTGATTGGAATCCCACAAGGGGAGGGAAACACAGCGCTCTGTGTCACTGTGGAGAATGGAGTTTGTGTTGCCGTCTACCCCAAATCCCTTTCCTGTGCATTTAGTTAACACAAACTTACTGAGTTCTTGCCATGTTCGTGACTCTGGGCTGCTGCGTGAGAAGTACAGGGTCCACCTAGGGTATAAAGATCAATCAAAAACCGAGGAGGAAATCTCAACCCATCTCTGTCACCGTTAGAACTGCACCCACCTGTGTCCTCCCCACGACTGCCTCCCACAGTCTAGTCTCAGATAGCAGGGTGTCACCTTAAAACATCTGTCTTTGTAAGATAAAAAAGTTTGAGACATCTCCTCCCTCCTATAAATATACAAAGATACTTTCACATAAATGTATGACATTTCAAGTATGATATTTGAATAATTGAAAAATCTTTTAAAATAAACAATCTTCTCCCCAAAGTGGCTGCAGATCAAAAATAAGGCTTAATTAAATTATGTTCTTATGCTAAGTTTTATGTGATAATAAGAAATCTTTTCTTCTTTTTATTTTTTGACTATCAGTTCAACATCTGTTGTGAATATTTGATTTCCTCAATTTTTATTAAGTAGTTTTTTGAAAGAGAAATAAAATTATAATTAATCTTTTAAAAGAAATATTCTACTTTCATGTTATCATATCTGTTATTGAAGAATTTAGTTATTATACCATATATTTTTAGTGATAAGGTAAGAGATAAAAATATTGAAAATCTTAATTACATTTTGAAGAAAAACATTTTATCCAGTGCTTGATAATGCATTATTAAAGTAGTAGGAGAAACATTAACTTCTTAACCATAACGAAGAAAAAGATCAAACACCCTCCTGCTGAGCCACATCTTAATGGTGGTTCAATATTTCATGCAATATTGCCATAGGCAAGTGAAATGCTTGTAGCGAGACTCTGTCGTGCTGAGAAAACTGACACTAAGTGGATGAAGCCTACAGAACTGTGGTCACACGTTGCGTTTATACATTAGCAGCCAAATCACTCATGCCTTGGAGATGGGAGAAGAACTCCTTTTGCTACTTACACTGACCCTTGGGCAGATTGGAACTCTACCAGAGAGCTCCCTCTTCTTTGCTGGAGTTTCTTACCCTTCATGCAGACTGACTAAAGCCAGATGGCTTTTCTAATTGGAAACCATTGAATTGGGGAATTGATTCTATTTTATAATTTTTGCTTAAACATCAAGCTACTAACTTATGCATCAACGTAATTCTTTCACTGCATGATGCGCAACTTTAGAGTCGGTATTTTATTGCACCCTTTAGGATGTTACAGAGCTTGTCTCCTTTCTACAAATTCAACTAGGTATTAAACACAGGTCAGTTTAAGGTGTCTAAATATTATTATTAACACTATTGGGGGAAGTTTTTTTTTCCATTTTCTTGCTACTCAGTCCTGTCTTTAGCATGACAGCAAATGTCTCCAGAGCCTACAGGACATTCCCCAAACCCTTGCAGCTGTGGGCGATCACATGCAAGCTCAGAGATGCCTGTCTGCAAGCGTGAGCCACTCCATGGGTATTTTCACAGCCTGCCCCAACAGCCACGAGCTCACCAGGCTTCATGGGTCCAGTCTTGAAGTCAGGGGTGAGTAGCAAATTATGACCCCAGGGAGCACTCAACCAATGGAGGATGGAGTCCAGTAGGTGGATCAGCGCCGCAGCTTTTCATCTGTCCAGGCTACAACACTCTTGTTCATTTTGCCTCCTTCCTGGAAGTCCTGGTGGAATCCATCCACCAGTGCTTATAGCATAGATCATGAAAATGCCCTTATAAAACTACTCTTCCTTCTCTGTTTCTTCCTCTCACCCTCCTTGCTGTTTCAATCTTGTGCCTAAAGTCACCTCCGAGACAAACCACCCACTCTGAGGTTCTTGAATCAGGTTCTCAGCATCAGGAAACTCAAAAGTAACAGACACACTCACTGTTGCTCGCTTCTCTCTGAGCTCCTAACAGGGCAATAGTAACATTTAATTGTGCATAGTATTGGTACTCAATATTAATCCTGTTCTTCACGTTTTAAGAGCTTCCATATACCTTATACATGTAATAATTTAAAAATTAGAATAGTTTTTTTTGTATTTCAGCATATTATAGGGGTATAAAAGTTTAGGTTACGTATATTGCCCTTGCCCCTCTCTCCCCTCTGAGTCAGAGTTTCAAGCGTGTCCATCCCCCAGACAGTGCACATCGCACTCATGTATGTGTACACCCATGCCCCCAACATCTGCCCAACACCTGATTAATGTTATTCCTAAATGTGCTCTTAGGTGATGATCAGTGAAACCAATCTGATGGTGAGTACATGTGGTGCTTATTTTTCCATTCTTGGGATACTTCACTTAGTAGAATGGGTTCTTTTCAAGTGAACGTACATAGAATACCCACCAAGACAGACTCTTCTTGACCTTAAGTCTAAAATGTTTGAAATTATATTCTCAACAACATAATTAGACTAGACATTGGTAAAAGAATATCTGGAAAATCAAGTATTTGGAAATTAAAACAACACACTTTCAAATAACCCATGGGTCAAAATAGATATCACCCAGAAAATAAGAAAACTTTTGAACTGGATGAAAATGAAAACACAAAAGATGGTACAAAATATTGTCAAATCCAGCAGCTTATAAAAAGGATAATGTGTGACCATTGGGGTCAATCTCAGGAATATGAGATTGGTTTCACATTCTTGAAAACCAATGTAATTCACAATATTAACAGACTGAAAATGGAAAACCACATACAAGGTCTTATCAATGAATGCAGAAACAGAAATTTGAGCTATTAGTAGTAATAATCATCATAGTTGCAGATGGAGCCATAACTCGTGTCAGTAGGGCATTCTCATATCTAACAATAATTCTGGAATGATTATTACCTACAGTCAGTATTTACCTTTTATGCTACTTCATGTGTCAGTTGGTTGGTGAAGTTTGCAGTTGCTTGTCACCTACCGTCACATCTCCCGTCCCAGCTCAGTTCTTGTTTTTTCCCCTCCCTATGACCCCAAGAAAAGGAAATTGGCTTTAAATGCTGATGCAAAATATGGACTGTAGTCATTTCACCTAAGCAAAATAATACATCAGGCTTAGTTAACACTGTGGATTAACCAGTACATTAGTTTGCCTAATGGTGATATTAATTTTGAATTCTTTTAATAAATATTTGAACTGGCATTGTCTCTCAAAATTACCTGAATCAATGGCTTTCACTATTATCAATAAAATTTCGAAATATGGGAAATACATAGAGGGCTAACTATGAAAATAATTAAAAATATTCAGCACTTAGACTAGGAAAGTCATTTATGATACATCATTTCAGCAAAAAAAAAAAATAATAAAGCCCTTCATTTATACTGTAGGGTTTATTATTTTTATAAAAGCTTTGTGGACATCACTATGCCCATAGTATTTTAAAACAGGTTAAATTAATTTCTTATGAAGCTAGTGATTATTTCAGTTTATATAGTGCATAATTTTTCAGCTTATATTCCTCTTTCATCTATAAAGAAAATTTTCCAAAACCAGTAGTTATCTTTTAGCTTTTCATCGTGGCCAAATATTGAAAATCATCCTTAAAATTGCCTATCACTTACAAAGCTTAGTTTTATGACTATCTGGGAAAATGTCTTCATGTTTTCTAAGTCTCAAATTAGACATTTATAAAATGAGAGACCGTGGAGCTCTTCAACATGCTGGAAACGGAACACTTCGTGTTTTATTTGGGGGTAAACAGCGCTGGACCAGGGACTGCGTGGCCTCTTTGTACTCATGACAATGTCAAAGAATAAGAAAAACATCAGGTGGGAAAAAACTGGTTGTGGGGGATAAATCAGAAAATTGAACCCAGAATTGACTGTCACGTATGTGATCAATTTGAAGAAGTAGTTGATTGATTTTTTGTGGAGTGGGGGAGAGAAAAAAAAATGGAATAAGATAATCTGGGTATTTGTAAGAGAAGAGAATATGTTCCAGAAAAAGGAATTATTTTGAAATTTTGTCAAAACACAAATGCTCTGAGGAATCTCCAACATAGATTATTTTTATTTTCTGTCTCCCCCCACAAAAAAGACTCCATCAACTTTAAAGGAAGAAATATGTTAGTGAATTTGTTGATATACCTGGAAATTCACACGAAAAGTATTTTAAAAGTTGTAGATAGTTTGAATTTGCTTAAGTATTATGTGTGGTGATTAAAATCCACACTGTGCCTAAGAGAAAAAGGGTACAGTGGTCTGATATCATCAAAACTCATAGGAGGGGAGAAAAAACAACACAATAACAAAAAAACAAAAAGGCTTCTTTTGTCAGCTGAATCCAGAGAAGGCTCCCCCACCCACTTAATTGTCAATATTCAGCCATAGACAGGAACACATCTAATTTTGTTACAAAAACTATGCTTTAATAAATAAAGCATTATGCAACAGTTGATTACTGAGGGCACAGAGAGGCCGACTTGATTTTTCTACTTTGCCCTGTCTTTGAAAGAGACAAATCATTTTTATAAAAACAATTGAGAGTTTTTTCCTTGACTTTTTAATTTTCAAATAATTTCAGACTTTACTAGAGTGTTACATAATTAGGACAAAGAAATTCCATGTAGCCTGCACTAAGATTCCCCAAATGTTAATATTTTATCACATTTGCTTTATTATTCTTTTTCTCTATGTTTTCCTGAAATGTTTGAGAATGCAAATAAGCACATCCTCTGCCATAACCACAGTATGATTGTTACTTTTTAAGAATTTTAATAAATTTAGGGGGAAAGGTGCAGTTTTGTTGCATGGATATTTTGTGTAGCAATGAGGTCTGGGGTTTTAGTGTACCTGTCACCCGAATAGTGTACATCATGCTTACCAGGTAATTTTCCTTCCCTCCTACTCCTCCTTCCTTCCCACCTGTGGAGTCTTCAGTGCCTGTTCCTCCACCCCTATGACCATGTATACCTGTAGCTTAGCTCCCACTTACAGGTGACAACATGCGGTATTTGGTTTTCTGTTCCTGAGTTACTTCACTTAGGATAATGGCCTCCAGTTCCATCCAAGTACAATTATTAAATTCAGGATATTAACTCTGATTAAATACCATTGCCTAATTCACAGACCTAATTAAAATTTTATCAAACATCTCACAAACATATTTCCTGGTTCAGAATCTAATTTAGCATCAACATTTGCATTGAGTTGCTGTATCTCTTTCATTTCCCTTGATATGAAATGGCATTTCTTTTTTTCCACATTCTTTATACTTTTGAAGAATCCGGGCCAGTTATTCTACAGGCTGTCCTCAAACTTGGGTTTGTCTACTTGTATCCTCATGATTAGTTAGATTCAGGTGATTCATATAATTTTGGGGGCAGAAATACCCAAAATTGACATCCTGTCCTTCTCAGTTCGTCATACCAAAAGGCACCTGTTTATTTGTACCAATAATGGTGATATTAAATTCTATCTCTTGATTAAATCTGAAATACCTGATATCTTCCAGATATTTCAACTGAAAAGTCATTATCTTTCCCTTTGTGAGTCGTATTTTATCGAGTGATTCTTTGAGTCTATGTAAACATTCCACTTCCCATAATATTTTCACCTACTAATTTTAGCACCCACTGATAATTTTTGCCAGAAACAATTTCTAGAAAGCTTTTTGTAAAAACAACTTTGAAGACTCATTTTAAATATAACTTAGTCAATTATCTGACATCTTTCAACCAAATGGGGTTTATTGAATCCCAGAATACTTCACCCTTCCAGTTATGCGGTTATCAAGGACCAAAAATGGCTCCCTATACTATACATAATAAAGCAGGACAGATAACTAAAATTATTTAATGTGTTTAGTACAAAAGTTAAACCAAAACAAAAAAACTTCATAGTTTTTTTTTAACTTTATAGTTTTTAAGCATCCAGCACCAATTCTTTATGTTTATTCTTGCTTCGACTCCAAAAGGAGTAAGTTTGTTTGAAGGAGGGGACTGTCAGGCAGATAGCAGCCAGGAGAGGGACCCTGACCTACCTAAAGCGAACTAAAGAATTTTTGCAAAAGTGCTATAGAAATCCCTGTATTTAATCTTGAAAACTACAGTTCAAAGATAATATTTCAACTGGAATTCTAGCTTCCTAGAATAGTTCAGTTGATCAAAGTTTCACCATTTGTACACAGCTGCCCTGATGAGTCATTCCCTGTCAGGATCATAACCCTTAATGCAGAGGGAGACCGGAGTACATTGACTTACAGTGTGCTCAGCTCACACTCACGGTGGGGCACAGGTGTGTGTTTCTCCAAATACAGCATTGGTCTGACCACTCTAATTGTTAAGTAGTCTCAATTTAACTTCATGCCCTGTATGACTTGTAGGTTCTCTTTTTCCAAATGCACTTTTTAATTCCTGCGTCCTTAATATAATGCTTGTTCTAAATGCCAGTGCACGTGTAACATTTTGTATTTGTTATTTGCCATTTAAACAGTAGGTGGGATGAGATAAACATTTTGGCAAGACACAACCACAAGGACAATGATCCAGCTATGGTAGTTTCCCACAAATTAATGTGATAGTCTAATAAAACCATATGAAGACATCATTATGATACTTTTCTGAATGTTTTAATTAAAAATACCACTAGCAATGACACACTGAATTAAATGTGGTAGTTTTACTGGTACTTTACTAAGGGCAGGTCTAAATTATTAAGTATTATTTTGTTACACAGCAAAGTCATAATTCTCAGAGGCTAGAGTAGGATAAATGTAAAATTTCTCTGTTACTCCAAATGATGGATGGTTTAGCTTTGGATTTTATGTGTCTCATTAAATGACTCAAATGCACTGTTTAGAATACTATATGACAAATAATAAAAGAATGACATGTTCGAGGGTGTTTGGTGGCAGTCAACCATCCTCAGTTGGTCCTTTGATTTGCAATATCACTTTGTGAAAACGTGTTCCCTTAGGGATTGGGCTCGATGTGCCCCTTTCCTTCCTTATTTATGAGGGAACAGAGGAATGATTTGAATCAGAGTTGTGTATGTTCACACTGCTATAGCCAAGATTTAGCTATAGCATTAAAATTAACAATTTTTGGAAAATCTCATTACATTTTAGTCAAAATCTGCATGGGTTTGCAGTTGAAGTGGAGGTTTTTTTTTTTTCAATAAGTCTCATAATCATGAATTACCATATACTTCTTATTAATAGAAATGTGTAGGTAGTAACATAGCCAAGGAAACCCAACGCTGGGAGGTAAAGCACATTAAAAATCAAGTATATTTAAATCACAGCTCCTTTTAATCAGGTCTCTCAAATATATATTTTATAGGAACTCAGTGTTTCAGGAATCAAACAAATTTTACTATTTGTTTGATGGAAGTATTTTGAATTTTGAGAAATTAAAAATACTTAAAAATAGTTATCAATATTCATTACACAATAAGGAAGAAGAATTCTAATTGGCATAGGAAGTTTTCATAGCTCTTGGCTAAAATAGTAGTTTTGGGAATTAGTAATTTAGCAAGTCAGATTCCAGGTAAATGTTTAACTAAAATATGTGCTATGGACATTTGAATTGTTCTCTAATGTTTTTACCATATAGAAAAGGTAAATAGTTAAAGTGGTGTATATCCCAGTTTCCCTTATTTGATTATATGAATGTCTCAAATATCACATATAGCCCAAAGATATATACCTGTATGTATTATGTATTAAAAAAATAAAAATAGAAAAAACTTAAATGATAATTTGGACATATATATATTTAAAAACAGATTTCAAGATAGATATAATCTCTAGGAGAGAAGCAGCAAGGATGGCATAAGGGAGAAGTACAAAATTATTTTAAAATAAATCTCTTCTTGGTTTGAGTAGTGGTTTTGAAGATTTTTGTTATAGGCCTAATAAATAAAATACTATCATTTGAACACTTAGCAGCCATTTTTAGGTTATCAATTGACCTAATTTCAAAGCTGTTGCATCTCAGAGAACAAACAGGCCCCAGGAGAGGTAAAGAGGTGGGGAAATGGCTGGATTTGGAGCAATCAGAACACGCGTAACATTTATTGATGACGTTTGCCATCTGACATGGGTGTAATATGTGGTGTCCCAGAACAATTACAGTAGTAACATCAAAGATTAGTAATGACAGATCACCATAACATATCTAATAATAGTGATGATCAAAATGTTTGAAATATTATGAGAATTACCAAAATATGACACAGACAGGAAGTGTGAGCACCTGCTGTTGAAAAAATTGGTACCAACAGACCTACTCAATGCAGGGTTGCCACAAACCTTCAATTTGTAAAAGGCGCAATATCTATGAAGTGCAGTAAAGCAATGCACAATAAACTGAGATATACCTTATATGAAAATCTATCAAAGTAAATAACCAAGAGTAACTAATGCATGTAACTAATATTTCATGCTGATTTGGAGTATACTAAAACATAGTATCTCTGAGAAACTTTCATATAATAATTCTGTTACCCTACTTTTTAAAAACAATTTCCATTTATTGGAGATTTGTTATAATTCAGAACTTTCTTAGAGAAAAATAAGGGTCATATTGTTGCTTCTTAAATTCTTAATTCTGAAATATAGAGAAAATGTGTGAATTGGAGTGCTATTTTAAGTGTTAGATATAAGCATGTTGTAATTATTAATACGAAGCCAGTGCAATGGAAAATAGATGAGACTAGTTTTTGGCGTTCATATACAACATCCACCTGATTATGTGTGTCGCTGAGCTTAAGTCTGGGTGCCTGGTAAATTTTTAGCAAATAGTACCTCCCTCTGTCTTCCACTCTCCAAATTATAATGTTGTTCTTCTTGGCAGACCCAAACTAATATGCCAGCTGTTTAACCCGTAGCCAGTTACTGAATACCGAGAACGGCCGTGCATGTCGGGTGGTCAGCCGTGCGCCCGGCAGGTCCGCCGGGCTGAGGCGTGTCAGCCACGTAATAAACACGCAATGCAGGCTGCGCTGATTGAGGTCTGGCTTCGTTACCTTTCATTCCTATTATACGAGATATTTTAGAAAAAGATGATCATCCATTCGTTTTGAAAACTGTGGGACTGTTTCTTCAGCAACCACTACCTATGCCCATTACTGATTTCAGTGAATACCAGATGGAAAATTGTTGCAAGATTAAATACGTATTTTTTATCCTCTTTATATGTGAACTCTTCTAGCAGTTGTCACATCCACGTGGTAGGGCACTCAGGTGCGGGTTAAATTAATGAAGAACAGCACGTTGATTGTTCTGAGCAGCTGTATCAATTAGCTGTTCTTCATTGATTAAACAGGATCCTGGTGGAACTGAGGTCCTGGATTGCTCAGGATCCTATGGAATTGTCTCTGTAAGGTTACGAAGTTACCTTGTAATCTTTTTAAATCTGGGTTTTTAGTTTTCACAAGCATATGTTAAAAAATATAAAAGTAATTGTGGGCGCAGTGTCCTTTAGACTCTACTTAGAGCGTAGTGCCTGCCTGTTCCTCGTGGGTTCGTGTGTGAGGCGAGCGTTTGCGGTAGGGTTGAGCCGGTGTGTGCCTAGGAGCGTGCTGCTGAGCACTGTTCGCACTTTTCTCCACGTTTACCCAGTGGCCTAGGAAAGGCGGTGAATGAAGCTTTGTTGAATGCAAAAAAAAATAATAAGTTCAGAACACAGTGGTAAGTCCACTTTGAACTAACTGGGTCCAACTGTAAGATGGAAGTTATAAAACAAATATAATAAGAAAATGTGTAAAATGTGAATAAATCTCATGTTATTTCTCCTTACTTTTGGACTTTGTCAACAAAATATTGCATCCAAAAGAAATCAGATGCCAAACATTTTGTAAAATGTTTACATTTTTGCTCTAGTGTCTTCAATATAGGGAATAACAGTGTCTTACCAATAGCAACCCTTTCTAAAAATCCTACATACTCATATATTTTCCCAAAGTATCACATATTGTGCCAGGGGCCTCACCTCTTCTGTTCTCAAAGGGTTCCACATTTTTTCTTCCTTTAAGAAGGTCGTAGCTGGAGGGAGGGGCTGGAGTGAAGATACCATCTAGAAATAGTCTTTCTCTCTGTTACACCCCTGAGTCCTGATGAATTGCTTTCCTGTATTTATTTTATTATAGTAAGAACTAAACTGAACTTGCTCTTAAAATTGTTTAAATGGTTCAAGTAATTTAATGAAAGTTTTGGTTCACAGATAAATATATTTCAAAAGTGAATAAAGGAAAGCATTTTAGATTAATCAATTTAACACGCACTCTAAATCTCATTTCATCTCTTTTTCTGCTTAACAAACTTTTTGGGGATGAGGGAAATTAAATTTTACCCTAGGGATGTGTTTTAGATAAATGTATTATTATACTAGGTAAAAATCGAAATATATGAACCAAATGATGAAGAGGAAAATAATGCTGTTTCTTTTGTTTTTTGTTTTTGCTTTCCAATGAGATAATTTACCACGAGATTTTTTTAACAAAATATTTCTCCTGCTCTATACATAGTAAATATTTACATTTTCAGGATATTAGAAAGAAAAAAGAACAAAAATAGCCTGTACTTTTTAAAAAAATTTAATTTTAATAGGCAGAGGCATGTTGTCCTTGGAATGAGAAATTCAAAAGCATTCAACTTCAAAAAATAGTGAAATCTAATAGCAATAGTGTAAAAAAAGAAAATATATGAATTACCATATATCTGGACTGTAAATGAAAATTTGGCATTTTTTAACTTTATATTTTTTATTAGTGGTTTATTACATTCCACTACTTGTTTCTCACCAATTAACATTAAAGCCCAACAAACTGAGTAATGATCTTATAAGTTTATGGGACAGGCTTTTTAAGGATTCCTTAGCAACAGAGAAAATGTCAACATAAATGTATTGTGAAATATGATACTGTTTGTGGATTTTTAACTAGCCACAGTACTAATTAAACTGCAATACGCTGAGCTTTAATTGTGGGGCTTGATTGATTTAATAAGGTTAACATCTGCCACTTCCCCTCAACTTAGCATTAAGACCCTACATATCAAGGTCTTATTACCCAGCTTAAGCTAGGTTATGAGACTCAAATACCGTTAGAAATGTCAATGCAGACAGCATATGTTGCAGGCATAGAGTCTGTATTCATTCCTCTAGTCGTAATATAAATGGGTGAAGTTGCATCAGGGAAGACCAGGAGCACATGGTTAGCTGAGCATTACTTAGGGGCATTTTTCTGCCCTATTTCTGACCCTTTGCAGTAAGACACTAAGGGGTCCAGCTGTAGATGAAACAAAGCCTACAAATGTTGATATCTGAGTACCATTCTGGTGTTGTCCTCACTATGCCAGCCATATAATTACTTTATTTCAAAAAATGTTTCACCCTCTGATGAAATTAGCACTGAAGTCAAGAAAAGATAGTATTCTCATTGCCCCCATTTCTATATCTAAATCTATACCATTTTAATCTTTAAAGAAGCCCTTTTTAGATTCTACAGCTCTAGTTGGATTCTGTGGTTTCCTTTTTCCTTTTTCTTTCCCTACAGTCTTTGCAAACCAAAACCATGTCTTCCTTTGAGTCTCTGCATTAAAGACAGTTCCATCCTCCGACTGAATTGAAGCATCACCTTGTCCATTTCATATTATCGACTGAGGTCTTAGCTTCTCCTCGCCTACCTTGTTTGCTGTCCCTTGTAGATCCAGGTTAAAGCCTTCTAATGCCATCTCTCTTACACAGCAGTTCTAAATTTTAAAAAAAGTCAGATCTACAGGTGAAAGGTCATCCTGAAGCGCCTTTCTCCCTGGCTGTTTCCAGCTCTTGGAGCCGTGGGTTTATCCGACTCAGGGCACTGGCTGCTCCAAGACCTCCCTCCCAAACAAGCTCATTAAACAAGTTGATTGTAATCCGATAAGAATGGAGTGGAGCATGGGCTTCCACGACTTCTTAAAGAGCCCCAATCTGATGAATTGCTAGGTTTAAGAACCGTGGATTGAAAACACTTTTTCCATAATACCTGGAATGGATAAAATGATAAGTTTGATATCCAAATAGGAGCCTAAGAACTGAGGGCCAGCTCCTCTCCTGTTTACTCCTACTTCTTAAAGCCTTTGTTTGAACATTTAAGGAAACCATTTATTTAAAACCCCAAGTGCAGAATATAGCTAGAACCTAACAAAATTTCTTATTAAACCCCCAACTTTGTTAGTGCCTTCTTAAAGAAATGTGAGTGTGTGATACTTTGAAACATGCAGATGTTTAACTAAAATTATCTGTGGTAAACATACAGTAAATATCTAGGCTTTAATGATATAACTAAGGAAAGGTGAAAATAGTTGAAGTTTATTTTACCAGTTATGCCACAGTTAGTTAGCATGATGGCTAGTTAACACCTTAAATAATATGATATTCTACAGGACATTTTTTGCTGATGTATTTCAGGCTTTTAAGAATTGTGCCAAGAATGGAATTTTTTGTAACTTATTTTTCTGTGATATTTATTAGGTTTTAAAAATAGAATAAAATGTACATTAACTCTTAAAATACCTCTTGCTGCTTCTTTGTTTCAAGTGCAAATTTATACGAGATATTGGCCCTTTTCATAGAATCGTCTCATAGATACATCATGTGTAAGTGGTGTACTCAGGAGCACAGAGCTCATTCGCAAGCCTCTGGTCCTGCTTTTGTAGGTATTTTTCATACCAGATAAAGACAATCCTCCCAAGAAGAAAAACATCCCTAAGTAATACCTACTCTCAGGGATGTTTTCCCATAATCCAGCGTAAGAAAAAAAGCTTACACTAACTGTAAAATAATTTTTAAAAATTGAACATACATAGACCTTAATGAGGGAACATTTTTATTCATGTAAATATGCTTTCAAATAAGATGCTTTTCTCTTTTAAGAAAAATAATGCAGTCATGAGTCTTTTTTTTTTAATTTTATAATATAAAACCAATGTATCAGAATGGACAGGCAACCCATTCCCTGCCAATGGATGTTCACTTCGAATTTCAATACCTAGATGACCCCTGCTGCACAGACGACACCTGCAGCCCACCGTGTTCTGTCACCTTCCCCTCCCAGACCCGCCTCCCACAAAGGGAGGTTGAAATTACATGTCAGCCCCTGGCGGTGAGCGGTTTAAAACTCATCCAGATAATGTGCAGTGTTGGAAATTGTGTATGCATGTCTACCTGTTGATAGAAGATGACTTTTTTATTTTAACATTTGTTTTCTTAGTGAGGAAACTTAAGAAAGAAAAACTATCCTGTCCGTATTTGTATAAGGACGAATACCTGCATTGTGTGAGAGAAACCATCCACGGTGGTGACAGTTTTCCCAGGGTTACGTTCTTGTACGGGAATCTGTCCAGGGGAGCCCATTAGAAAGCTTCTTGCTTATGTGTAAGGTTTTGTCTCTTCTTGCTCCAAATTCTTAAATTTTTGTGTTTTTGCATATCTGCATTTAATAAATGCAGATACTAATGGCCTTGGGATTTGCAGGGAAACCAAAAATCAATAAAATTTCCTATTTAATGACAACCAGATTGTTTTGGCACAAAACCATAGCATTCATCTTGTTAGAGGATGATAAGAAATTGAAGGGCCGTGGAAAGGAAGGTGACTTTAAGCATCAATGGACAGCTCAGTGACGTTTCTCTTTACCTTTTGCAGCAGCGGGAGGACGGGGCAAGTTGAAGCATCAGGAATTCACAGGGTGGGAGGGCAGACTGGAACACCTTGGAATTCAAGACAGTTTTTAAAATATTCATTTTTATTCGAAACAGCATAAACTTTCATAAACTCAAAGAACAAGAACAATTTTTTTTAAAAAAATCTATAGCTTCTTTCAATCCAGTTTTATTACCATTTTTACGTCTATTTCCTTTTCCTTCTTATAGCAACATCATCTATTACATTGGTGGACGCAATTGCGGGTAGAATTGAACTTAGTATAGTACCTGTGCCTGTGAACGGGCCATGAAAACGTTCGAAGGCAGGTGGGCCGTGGCGTCCTGTTCCATTTAATTGCATTGTTACTTTTATAAAAGGATCTAATTAATTCAGTTCTTGGTTTTTGAAACGTTAAGACTGCTTCTGTTGATGCCTCCTGCCACCTACAAATTTTTTTCCTATCCTTTAGAAGGGGACAGAAGGCATTTGTTCACAGCTCAACCCTGAGAATTAAGAGGAAAAAATAAACATTAAAGGGGTATGGAAATGAATGTGATATTTGCATCACAGAATATATAATTAGACTGTTTTATTTATACCTACTATTTTGATATTCTTTTCAGTCTCACTAAATTTACATTGTTCTCATATTCTTTTCTCAGTTGCTTAATTGAAATGTAAATTTTCAATAGGCAATTAAATCTATAGATAGTTAATTTACCTTCGTTTGTACTTACCTTCTATTATATTATTCTAAACCTAAGCTTCTACTGATAATGTGGCAAAGTAAGAAAAAATTGGATATTGTACTTGTTCTTCAGTCATAAAAGATAATATTTAAAAACCTGATGAGATTTTTCAACATTGAAATTATGTTTAGGAAGCTAAAAAGAAAGCAGATGGTGTAACAAAATTAAAAGTTTGATATAAAATAAGTTTTTGAGTTAAGCTTTAAATATCATATTAAGGAAGTATTTATAAGTATGAAATTACTTTTAAACCATTTTTATGGTTTTCTCAAACATGGAGCTACTCATTCAGAAACGTACTAATTGGTAACTATATTTCATACACACAATATTATGTATACCTGCATATAAAACATTATATCACATCTAATACCCTGGTTTTGAGTCAGATTTTTGTTTCTGATAAGCAATAGTAATTTTGTAACCTTTTAAATTCAAAACTAAAATGTCAGTTTTGTTACTTTTCTTAGTGCTGTGATTATATAAGATCAAATGAGCATCTCCTGGATTTTCTGGTTCATGGAAAGTAAACAATATATTCATTGCCTATTATTCATTGATACTCTTTCCTTTCCCATTGAATGTTCAGATTTCTTTGTCCTAAATATAGCCAGGATAATCTGCTTACTCTCCGCCACTGTCATAGGTATTAGCTTGCCTCCGCCAAGTATTTTGTACTTGTTAAAATAGTATAAAGAAGATTTAGCATTTATCTATTATAAGTCGATGTTAATAAAGCCCCTTACAAATTATAGCCTTACAATTTTATAGCCTCATCTTTTATTTACAAGGATTTCTATTCTCAAACAATTTAAAAACTATAACGAAACTGAAATATGACAACAAATGCTGAATTCTCTCCTATAAAAACAAAATAAAACTAAGCAAAAAAAAGGTACATTTATAGATGTTAATTTAAGGTGACCTTAGTTGCAATTTTTAATGTGTTAATTTGCATTACATGGATTCAAATGCTTTAAAGCTGGGGTTCCCAACCCCCAGGCAGCAGCCTGGTACCAGTCCCTGGCCTGTTAGGAACCAGGCCTGAGCTCTGCCCCCTCCCCCACCCACTCCATTCTGTGGAAAAATCATCTTCCGTGAAACTCATGAGACAAGGCTACACCGCAGGAGGGGAGTGGCGGGCAAGGGAAGCTTCATCTGTGTTTACAGCAGCTCCCCCTCGCTCACGTCACTGCCTGAGCTCCACCCTCCCCTCCCGCCCCCATCCGTGGAAACACTGCTTATAATTTATATCAACTAACCTCCAGGAACTTCAGTTTTCTCAAGAATTCAGTAGGATCTGGCAGAGTTGCTTTGAGAACCGCATGAAATAGCGTGTGGGAAACAGTTAGGACAGGTATTAAGTGTGCAATAAATATTTGCAATCATTATCATCTCTTTGTGGAAGGGAAATATCCATTTTCTTAAAATGTCTTTTATAAAGAAGGCTTTCATGTTCTGAATAACTGCCTGGTTTCTTAGGAGATACATCACATGCCATTGGAAGAGAGGGAGAAAATGAAATTAGTTTCCATTAGCAGCATTGGTTAATAGGAAAGTGGAGTTTAAAAATTTTGCTTCACAAAGTACTCTAGAAAAGGAACAGCTTTTAGTTTGGATTAATTGTTATTTTTATTAATAATGTGCCTCAGCACTATTTCATGACCAGCTGGGGTCTTTCACTAAGTGCAAGTGTCTTAACCTGACTCACTACAACAGCTTAATACCCTCCCCCAATCCATCTTCTGATTTGAAGTTGAGGCAGCCTGAGCTATGATCTTGTTATTATTACTTTTATAAGTACTTTTATTGCTTTTTCTGTCCTTACGATGATTCCAGAAAGGAACTATACTGATGACATGAGGCAAGGAATGCATCAGGTTGAGAAGTTGGGATGCCTACCCGTTAATCAGTTTTGCAGACATCTACTGGTGTTAATATTCACAATCAATACTTCATACATAATTGAATATGGAATGATTTGACCTAGGCAGATCCCTAAGTGGGAATTTAATCCTCATGAATAGAAAATTTGGAGATAACAAGGCTTTATATATAAGTAAATGTCAAGTTAATCTAAGTATCTTCTTATTTTGTTAAAACAGCTCTGGAAACTGGGGGTTATGTCATCATGGAATTAACTAGTCTGCATAGAGGAGAGCTATTCACTGATAGTAATAATATCTGTGATATATAAATATCCAGGTTAGCTCTGAGACGCAGATAACTTGATGACCCCTTCCTCAGAAATTCCTTTGGGTGCTTGTTGTCTGTGGTTTCCTTTCCCTCCATTGATGTGTTTATTAGCAACATCTGGAAGCCACTGTTTCATTGTTGTATTGTCTTCAATTTTTTGAAATAATAGAGCATTTAGTATTTTTTTTTTATTGGAATGCACTGGCATGTTATCTTGTTTGACACAATCATTGAGTCAGAGACACTTACTGAGAAGATTCTTTGAAAAGCAAATTACTGTGTTGCTCATTTATCTCCTGTCTGCAGTGACATTTCCCAACTAATTGGATTGTATCAATCTTACAAACCTCACCGAAATGCTTCCAGCCTGCTTACCTACATGTGGAGCCAGTTCATGTAGTTCTGCCTCAAATAACTCAAATAATTCATATGATGTTTAATTTCCCTTCTAAAACAAATGAATAGTTTCTAGTTAGGGTGATATTTAAAATGTTAAACCTTGAAAGGCACACTAGATAAAGATAACGCAATTGATTAAATTCTTAGGAGCAGATGTAATGGAAATTGAGAGAGTTAATAAGTTGAGCTGCTAACTACATTAATGTTCAAACAATATAACACAGAGTTCTACATAACTAGTAATATTATGTTATTAAGCATACAGGTTATATTAAATTATGTATAATCATATGATAAGCTTTTCAAATGTTTCAGTTGGAATTCTACGGACTATTCTGAGTATTATATAATTACTCATCCTATTTAGGGCTTGTCTCAGAATTTGACTGAATAGTAGACAAAGCATTATCATGCCTTGTTTCCCATCACTCAACACTTCCCTGAAGCCCTTGAAGTTGGTCTTCTGAACCCACGATGTTACTGAAACTTGTGTTCCTTCATCCACAGGGCTTCTCTAGTCATTAATTCAATGGGTATTTCCTCCCTGCATCCTTGGAGGTCTACGCAGAATCTGACTGTCTCGAACACTCCTATATCTGTGCAGGCTTTTCCTCCCTCATCTTTTATCACACTTCAGTATTATTTTGTCATTGCTGATGTTTTCAGGTCAACTGATTATTGAGTTATTCTGTAAGATTTAAAGAGCACAAAATTAAAGATCTGTGCCTTGGAGTAATTTACTGTCCAGCAGAAGGACACATAGCAGAGTAGATGTCAATAAGTATTTGTTGAGGGGATTAACTGCTAAAAAATGAAGAATGAACAAAGACAGATAAGTATCAAAGGAACAGAAAATAAAAAGGATAGTAAGAAAATGAAGATGTCTCTCATCTTGACAACTAGGCTGACTTAATGTAAACTAATATGACTGGTCGGACATTTGGGAGAAAGGGAGAGTTTCATTTAAGGGCAGATGGTAATATTTTATTAGTTTGCTTTATAGTAATGAGGAAATTTCCACTTCAACAATGGAAACAGTTGATACTGTGATATTAAGTTACAAGCTACAAAAATTATGCTCTGTGTTTGGTACACATACCCCCTCCTTTCTCAAAAACATGATTCTCCTAATAATTCACAGTAGACATAGACGATTTAGAATACAGCTTTCTCTACCTTCTTCCACCAAAAGTCCCCGGTGTTCCCCATCTGTCCTCATATATTTGGGACTTAGTAGGACACCTTTAGCTGGCTCCTGCATCCTGTCTTCCTCATCCTCGGGAACACTGTGCTGTCCTGTCCTGTCCTTTCTCGCCAGAGAGTACACCTTCCCCAGCTGTTCCTTTCCACTCAATGCTGCTCCCTTTTAATCGTAAGTTACTTACCTCTTTATTTTTCATTAAAAATATACTTCATTGTTTTCTCTGATTTAATTATTTTTCTGTAATACTCAGATTAATAGAGTGCTGCTCGCCAAAGACAATTCACTTTCATAGTTGAAATTTAATCATTTACTGTAATCATTTCCATTTAGCATTATTTTTCTTTAATGTACCAGTATAGAGATGGTTTTAAGAATAATGAAATTCTGTAATCAGAATTTAAATATTAGGTAAATCACTTTTCTTTATCTGTAGACAAAAATGATGATTAACTTATTTGAGTCTAATACCAGACTATACACAGCTGTAATAGACAAAGCTCACTGTGCTCGTTAACTGGTGAGGAGACCTAGGTTGGTTCTGGAGCTCCAGTACTCTGGTACCCAGCGTGAAGGAACAATTATCTCCTTAAAAGTTCGTCCTTGACCCACGTCCCTTCACCAGCCACTGCCTTAGCTCCATGCCCCCATCAAAACTTCCTGAAGGCTGTGTCCTTCCTGTTCCACTGGTCCCGGCTCCAGCGTTTTGTTGGTGGATTATTCCGCCACTTCCCTGAGTGTGTCCCTGCCACGTAGACCCTGTCCTTCCTCTTGCCAAGTGCACTGGAATTCAGTGCCCGTATAATTTATTGCTGTGCCGTCACTTGGGCCTGTGTCTCATTCCATCCTTTCTGAAACGTTTTTTTCCTTCACTTCTGGGACACATTCCAGTGGTTTTCTCTCTTCCAGTCCGGATGCTGCATTTCCCTCAGCTGGTTGCTCCCTGTTCTCCAGATGGCCTTGGAGCCTCCGTCTTTAGCAGGTAGATGGTTCTCAGGATGTCCTTTGGGAAAACGAGCCCTGTGGCTCCAATTATCATCCACATGCCAGGAATTCCCGAATGTCGATTCCAGGAGTGGGGAACCTGCAGCCTCCGCGGAACCCAAACTTCACCTTTGTTCTGTAAAATCTGGATGCCACCAAATGGCCACACTGTAGGAGCCAGATTCAACTCTCAGCTCAACATCTCCATGTGGCCGTAACAGGGGCACTTCAAAATTCAGTGTGTCCAAACCCCAAATCACCATCATCACACACACGTGCGCATAATAAAATTGCTCCCCTCCGTTGTTCTGTTTACCTAGTTGGTCAAGTCATGGTTCTTCTCTGACCTTCACTGTCTGTGTCCATCAGTAGGTAGGCCAGCTTCCCTGCATCTTCCTCGTGTTTGGTGAGTTCTCACCCACCGCCACTGCCTCCCCCAGCGAGCGGAGCTCTCTCCCCAGGTGACGACCACCGCTCTGGGCTGATTGGTCTTCGTTCACTCTCATCATCACCCTCTCTACTCCCCTGTCCTTTACCAACAAGGTAGATAATTTGAATTTCAAATCACACCATGTTTATACTGACGAGCATTTAATGCCTTCCTGTGGCCCTTGACCTACAGGGGCAGATGTCAGTCTACCTCTTCAGGCTGGCCTTGGACCTCTCATCCCGTTGGTCTGCTCTTCTGGATTGTTTTTAGCTTCTCCCCCACTCCCCGAGGGTCCTTTCGAGCACTGCCTGGAACTCCCGCTTGCTCTCTTTTTCCTGTCTGGCTTCCTTGCTCTTCCCACCTCCCGTGCATTTTTCTACTCATGCTTGAAGTCTCATCTCCAAAATAACACCAGCAGGGAAAGGAAGATTGACCAGGTCCCCTGTTATATATTTCCATTGTTTCATGTGCGGGTCCAGAAGCACGTGCGCTCGTGTGCAGTGCGCCTTCCCTGGTGGAGTAAACGCAGAAGTCCCCACGTCCTGCTTGTTCCTGCACACGCTGGCTGTGAGATCGTCTCGAGTGTACGACTGAATATGCATTTTGATGGAATAGTGATTATTTCATGTCAATTATAGTTTACCAAAATATGAAATCTTCACTCTCCATTTACTGCTTTTTGCATAATTGGTGGCATTTCCTAGTAGGATCCTGTCCCTATAAAATGTGTCAAATCAAAGTTAGAATAAAATTTCTCTGACTCCATCACTAATTCACGACAGATGTGAAGCTCATATTTCTCTGATTAAGGATAGAAAACCATCGTCAGAATTGGACAAGCTACTATTTTTATTGACGTAGGGTTTGAAAAGTCTCCATAAAGTATCAAAGGTGGTGAAAGAAAATGGAAAATAGTGAATATCCCATACATGATAGCGAGTGGTACTTCTATCAATGTTTATCAAATTACTAAACTTGTGCGAAGATACAATAAGATGCAGGTCGGTCTATAGGGAAACTACACACAGGGTAACAGCTACACACAGATAATGATGAGGAAAGGTGATGGGGGTGAGATGAGGTATATCTCTCCTGGAGAAAGTCATAGAAAAAAGAGGTGAGAAAGAGAACTTTTGCGGCAGGCTAAGAAAATGGGTTTAAGCAGAGAGTATGAGTTTCAGAGTATTGAGAAAGGCAGCTGACGAGATGAGGGGGTCTTTGATGGGAAAACTCAGAATGAAGGTGGAAGCTCTGGAGTCGAATACGAGAGCTCAGGGGCACTGATGGCGTCGCCGACAAGCCAAGCCAGGTGGAAGTGACGATCACGAGAGACTCTTGTCCTTATTAATGGGCTTGGATGCGACTCAAACTGGAAATAGAAAGACCAGCTGGTGTGATGTGGCCCTTTGTTAAGGGAAGAAAAATCCAGAAGCCACAATAATAGAGACTTCAGTTAAATAAAAGAAAAAGGACTTTAAGAATGCTGTGATTTAATTCTGGAATAAGCTTTCAAGAGAAACTCTGACATCTGGGTCCCCAGAGACCCTCCTGGAAGCAGACACCTGCATTATGTGATTTCCTGGGAGCCCTCTGAGCTCTGTGATTGGCATCCCGTCCAGTAAACTGCAGTTGCCAAGGCAATTTGACAGAGTGCCCTGGTCATCTCAGATTTCCAGAGCACTGGATATCCCCAAGGGGCGAGCTCAGCAGCCCCTGCATAAGTAGGACTTGGCTGAGCCTGCCTTGTAATAGCTGCAGAATATGCCCAGGAAAGTACCCTGATCATTGCCAATCAAGATAACAGCATTGTGTAGATACTGTGTAGGAAGCACTTATTTTTCCATTTCTTTTGAAATTTATTTCATCTGAGAAAGGTAGAAATTAGACAGAAATGCGGCCTGTTACACGCACTCTCCAATGACTCATATTCCTGACTCTGCACTCTGGGGAGACGGCACTTTGCTCTCTAAAGCAACAGCGGGTCCGTCCTTGTGTTCTTACTCCCTTAATGGTCTGAAAAAACATATCCAAATAACAAGGGAGAAAATAAATTATATAATTAGCAATATCTGTCTGTCTTCTTATTAACCATAATAGCTTTATATTAAAATCATCTGTCTTTTGCTGTATTAGAACCCTAACGATAATACATCCATAATACTATCCGCTCAAATTATTCTGAATGTATTATTCGCATCCTACTTCTTGGCAAAATGAGTGTCGTGTTTATTTGATGCACTTTTAAAATATATAATATATTGGAAAAAAAAACCAAAATCAGTAAACTCAAATCTCATGACTTTATGAAGGGACTTAGAGTCCTTGCGGCCATTGAGCCGATGTCCTCTGAGCTGGTCATGGTCCACTCTGTGATGTCAGTGCTCTGGGTCTACTGAAGTCGCTCGCAGACTAAGGCCGGGTCTGGGTTCCGTCGTGTGTTCTAGTACAGCAGTGAGACAGTGGGTATCCGGGCATCACCCTGACCTCTGGCATGTTTTCATTCCCACACAAAACAAAAATGTGCAGGACTTCATGAAAAGTGTTTTCAATTATTAAATGCATTGCCTTCTGATATAACAGGTGCCCACAATAAGTTTTAGACTCGTGCACTGCTGTTATCCTTGTTTCGTGTTTCGTTCTCGCCTGCCCAGGGCCATGTTAGCATTTGACCTTAGCTCTAGTGATGCCTCTTTGTTAAGAGTAAAATATAGGTAATTATTGGAGAAACATTCCAAGCACTCCCCTTGTCTGTACCCCCATCAAAAAGCTGTCTGGTTTCTCATCTGATTAGAGTCCAGGCAGCTCTGATACAGGGATTAGTCTCTTAATGATCGTGTACCTATTCCACCAGCTTGTATCCACCAGGATATATGCAGTGCTTTTATTACAAGCACCATCAAAAATGGTGATGAAAACTAGTAAGTGGTTTCCAAATTGCTAGAGATAATGTGTGCTCCAGGGTCAAGAGCTCCTCCCCAAACTTAAGGATTCAGGAGAGGGAATCTTGACCTTAGAGAGGAGCGGGAAGGTACCCGGGGCATCTCCCCCTGCTCCTGCGGTTGGAGACAAGCCCCTGGGCACCATGATGGGCATTAGAACTTGTCCCTCTACACCATGGAAAGGCAAAGGCCTGTGAAGGGTCGAGGTGTCTGGGGAAGGCTGTGACACTCTGTGACAACACTCCTGCTCCCTTCACAGAACACATCGGATGTTTCCCTGGAGCTGCCTCTTCGGCAAAGCCCTCCCTGGCCGTGTTTTCCCTCATCCTACCTGTGGATTTGGTCTCAGTCCCTACTGAACACCATAACTTATAAAACATTAATCCTAGGTGAAAACAGTTACTCCATTTGTTGCCATTTTAAAATCTAATAAAGTCATTGAACACGACTCCATCTGCGCACCTAAATGAGAGGAGGCAGAGACCGTTTTACTCCAGTGGTTCCAGTGAAACTGTCAAAGGATGTCTGCCCCAAGGCTTACGGAAAAGGCACGATATTTTACAAGCAAACACAACTGCAGGATTACGTACATTTTCCAAAGGCCGCCTCTCTCGGTTCAGCGTTGACAGCGCACGTGTGAGATGTGCCTGGTGAAAAACAATTTAAAGTATTAGAGTAAGAGGAAAAAATGCATTAGCACAGATTCATTCTCGAGAGGCAGGAGGATTTTGGTGAGAGATGCTGCTGTTCACTTCTGGGCAAGAAACTTTGAGAACGTGAAATGGGAGATTGGGTTAAAGCTGACAAGAGGGTTGAAGTAGCACACGTGTCACTGATGCAGGAAAAAAAAGAGGAGAAACGCTGGAAAATCAAAGAAATCTCGCTAAGACTAGAAACAAACATTACTAAGCATTTGAAATCTAAACGTCATTGGGCAATAGTGACTTGATAATGTTTCTGCTTCTACGTGACGAGGATGTTCTATTATTACTCAGGAGTTAGCAGGACATGCTCGACTCTCCCCAAAAGCGTTTCCGCTTTTATCTTGGACTCCTGGTGGGAAATTATTTTTCCCCCAAAGTGGTCCTTAAAACCCCTCCCACTACCAAAGTAATGACAATAATGATGATAGTATTCACGGTAGCTACCGATATTGAAAAATCACCAGGCTTCAGGCTCTTTGCTCTGACAATACAGACACTCTCTCATCCAATCCTTCAGCAGACTTTGGGCACAAAAGGACCCAAAAGGAAGCAAGTGGACGCCAGGGCAGAGCATGCAGCTTTCTGAACAGGTGGCACCTGGGAATGAGAGGAGCGAGCTCAGAAAGTGGCCACGTCCACCAGCACAGGAGGCAACAGGACAAGCTTGGCAGAGGGAAGCCGCCCCTCCCAGGGGAATCAAGTTAAAAGAGTTTGTACTTTAAAGGCACAGTTTGAGCATGTCCTTGAGCCTGGGGTCTGCAGTAAGGGACCTTATGGGACAGAGCACGTGGTAGGATCGCCTTGAGGGATGCCGTCCACTGCCACCTCCAGATCCCCGTAGCTGTGGATGCAGCCACCCCAGCCGCCCCCCTCAGCCCCCCACCACGTGATGACTGTGCACATATGTGTCCTCTCTAATCCTGGTAATTACAGAAGCATCGTCCTATCTGGTTTCTGAGCCTCCAAAACCTCTTCCTTCCAATACACACTTATGTGGGAAATAATTCGATTCTTGAGAAACAGAAATCCCACTACATCAACCCTCTTTTAAAAATAATATCCTTACTTTTTTCTCCATCCCCTTAGGATGGTGTCCATCCAAGAAGTCCTGCAAGGTCCAGTTACTGCACACCTGTGGCTGCATCAGTCCCCGCCGTCTCTCCATGCAGCCTGTGTTGCTGAGAGGCTGAGCTAATCGCCGTCCTCAAAGAGGTCATGGCCAGTCACTTCTTGTGCCAGTGCAGAGAGTCTGCCCAGCAAAGCCCCACTCGCTCTAAAGTAGCGTCTCTTCTGCAGAGCCTGCCCGGAAGTGCCCATCTCTTAGCGGGGCTTCGCTTCTCTTAGCTACCTCACGCCCCAGTGTGAACGTTCCCCCCGGTCTTACACACCCTCTGCTCACTGTTTGCCTGCTCCTGCCCGAGGCTGTGACACCTGTGGGAGGATTGACAATCTTTGTATCTCCACTGCCTAACGTTGTGCCAAGCAGTGTGTGTGTGTGTGTGTGTGAGAAACTGAAGATTAATCCCTCTCTGTTATTCCATGTTTTACTGACCTCAATTGTTTTCCTTCCCTGGACTTGTGCAGACTTTAAGACTTCTAGCACCCATTTCAGTGGTGAAATATGTACTGTTTGGTCCTGCTTGCGTTGATTTTTCACATGAAGGTGTTGAGGGCAGAGGTTCTTGAACAGGGGCACCACAGCTTACACTGATGTGTGCTCAGTTGCGACCAACGTGGCATTGGGTCCATCAGCTGTGTCCCGAGCAATCAATGAATACCTGATGACTTAGTAATCAAGTTTAGGGAAGGTGTTACTGTCTTAGGGAAAGCCTACTTCAGATTCGTATTCAGTGGTTCAGTTGCAGCAAAGCATTCAGGTTGTCTTGCTCAAGAATTCATACACCTGTCCACTCTGAACCCTGAAAGAGAGACAAGTTGACAATTACCAAGACGGCATGTGGGTCCAGAAGGATTTATGGGTGCACCTTTGAGGTGATAAACACTCTGCCCTATGGCAAACTGTTTTATGTGTTTGTATTTCAGTGCAGCAGAGATTTATGTTTATTGTGATAATCCAGACACATTACAGACCCCAAAGTACCCCTGGAACACTATGCTCAATGCAGTTGTAATGCTACATCTGTAATATTATTCAAATTAGCCCATGATATGTCACACATGTTTTAACTCTTCCTGATGACCTTTGATGAGTGGCATTTCTTTCTCTCAGTAGGAGACTTGCCACGTAACAGATAGGTGCCTACACATGTGACAGATGACATCTGGCCCCTCAGTTGCACTGGTACTGTTCAGATACGGGCTGTCATTGGTATTCATGCCTCTTGCGCCGGTGGTGCCTGAGCTCTCCTCATTTTCTCAGTATTTGGGAGAGTTTTTCCGTGTTTATAAGCTCGTACCTGGACGTCTTGGGGGGATTTATGAGTTGCTGCCTTCGCTCTGGCTCAGCTGGTGGAAACTTTGCTACATGGCGAGAAACTGGGTGTCAGGGTGGTTGTAATGTATTTCCTGCTGTCCCTTGTTTGTAAGTGTAAATACATCATTCAAATAGGAGAAAAGCGCTCTCAAACTGGGAGCCTGTATACCTGCTAGGGGTTCTCCAGTTCTTTGTGATGAGATTTTGACCTCTGGCTTCCATATTCGGATTATATAACCATATGTAACCATTTCCTGTATCGCCGGCATGACCACCTTATTTGTATTGCATTTGAGATTCCATTGACTATAAGTGGCACTGCTTTAAATATCCTCGGGTTGATGAGAAACAAGACATAGGTGAACTTGCTGTGTGAATGGGCCATCTGGGCCCACGGAAGGCAAATGATATCAAAGTATTTCATGGAAGAGGATTTTTGCAGAAACTTTAACGGGGCTTCATCTTAGTATTATGGGCATGATAAAGGATATTGATACTTAAAATAATGTTTTTATTAATGATTATGATGATCATTTGCACTATAGCAGTCCATTTTGAGTGATGTAGAGTTACGTAAAATTCATCACTTTTTCATTTTTACTGACATAGATTTGTATACATTTGTTTATATACTTTATAGTTGTGTAAAAACTATAAGAACTCCTGAGTTTATATGTGATTAGTTTAAGGTCATAATTCGAACAAAACAAATTAATCAGCAGAGGGATCTATAAGAAATGTTTTGTTTTAGAAGAGGCCTATCTGGTATTAAAATTTAGGGAACACTGATGTATCCCATTGGGTATAGGAGAACCCTGACCCAAGTGTTGACTGCCTCTACCCACAGCTCTCACTACCTGCGGATAATCAAAGTCACTCGTCATGCTATAGCCATGGTCCCCACAAAAAAGGCAGGCTGTGACATCTAATTTCTTTAATTTTATTACTGGGACCATCCTGCTACAAATCCTCATGTCACTGAAATTCAGACTTCTGTTCTAAGATATTGGCTGCCCTTTAGAGTTTCCATGGTTGCAGTGCTGTCATGAGCATGCTGGCTGCATGGGAAGGTGCATTAGGAAACTTCCAGGACAATAACTTCATTTAGCAAATGGGGAAAATTAGACCCAGAGAGTGACTCGGTTGCTCAAGATGCGTGGCCAGCTAGAATTGCTATCTAGGATGGCATGGTGAGTAGGTTTCACTAGGAGTATTGACGAAGCGATTTGTGAGATCGAGGTTATTGTATTGGAGAACCAAACATCCAAAGGAATTAGGTGATAGGCAAAGAGGTGTTTTTTGGTCCAAACTTGATGTCACAATAAGACCATCTTTACAGACCCTCAGACAATAGATTTGTTCTTTCCATATATTTCTCTGTGTTTTTAAGAAAAAATATTCAATACATCATTTGGTAGCATTTTACTGAATGTGCTCTTCCTCCGAAGTGTTCAGTGTTTCAAAACCATCACCTCTGAGATTCCACACATGTAGCTCGGTCGCCATCTCCAATCTCTCTTTGGACTGGCAGCCCTTCATGTGCTGCTAATTCAGCAACGTGAGTGCACAGATATCTGGAAATTGGTTTATGCAGTTTTTCCCGGGGTTAGGTCACTCACGGACAGATATGAGTTCTGGAAGGCTTGTGTCAAACACTCTTGGCAACAAAAACCAGGCTGTAGAATCGGAGCATTTTTCTCATGGGACTCAGATCTTTCTCTGTTTCTCAAGGAGAGCTTTGACTCAGACTGGGCTTGCTGCTCAGGCCGGGCACTCCCGTCCTGAGGGTGTGGCCATCGGGAAGTGATTAACTGCAGTAGTATAACAGGTCTAACTGGATAGCTGTTCTGCTGCTCTCTGCTTACTGGTCCCTTCCTCTGGAAGCGGCGGCCCTGCAGTGAATGGTGCCCAACAAAAGGAGAGTGTGAGAAGGACCATCTTTTACAGGTGTGACTTAAAGAACTTACTGTGGGAAGGTCTCCCAGGTGAAGGTGCCTGTGGATCACCTGGCGGTCCCTGAGACTGCTCATTCTGATCCAGCAGCTTCTCTGCAGGAAACCTGAGACTCCCCATTACTAATGAGGGCAGGGACAATTGGAGTGTGAGGAATTAAGACTGTAGTGAAGTTCCTTGGATAAGTGAATTAGGAATGAATAAATAAATGAAAGAACAAATGGACCAGTTAGAAACAAAATGCAAAGACTTAAACTGTAAATATGTGAGCATAAAATAAAGTATTTTTTCTTTTTATTTACGATGGGATTGTTCCTTTTTGAGACTTTACCCAGTGAAACATGTTTGGGCATTAGAAGTATAAGCCTATATACACATATTTAAACATGTTTATGTCCTGTTAGGAACATATTTATTTCACAAGGATAATTACACTTAAATTGATAAAAGCCTTAATAATATTGATTTTCTGTTTTCTGTCTCCTAAGATTTAAACATTGTGGATCTATACTACTAACAGGGATAAACAAGAAGCGCTACTGCACAATACTCCATCTAGTATATAAAATAAGACATTCCCCTTGTGTTATAAATCATCTGTTATAACTTCAAGTATGAATCTATGTTAATACTACATAATTTCATTTTATAAACATAATTTAAATAGAATGCAGCAGACTTTCCCCGTATTGTTGTGAGCCACAATTATAATTTAAAAATCAATTATTTTAATTAAAACCCATTTTCCTTATATATAGGAAACATTATTAGTGTCTCTGAATTTGTGATTTTGAGATGAAGTCGACCTCTAGGTGATTCATGAATTACATTTAATCAATATGTTGAGAAGGCCTTGAATATTTAATTATGACACCCACTGGTTATACTCCAACTGAATACCATTCAGCCAGTAAATACCTCACAAACAGCCTCTGTCAAGCTGGTTTCGAGCCAAATGGGAGATTCATGACCAACTCTTCTAATTACTCTCTTCATCATAGTGGAAATGAAGTCATCTGTACAGTGCAGTTTTGAATACTAGCGACCCACTGTAATTTTCTAGGATTTATAAGACAGGTGTGAAAATAATGTTCTTTTTCAGTAGAACCAGAGCAAATTATTGACAGTGGATCTAAATCAGGGCACCTAAATATTTAACAGCCATATGCACTCGTAATTGACACGGGGAAGCAGGAGGCACTTCCTCAGTGATTCCAGTTAATCAGGAAACTAATTCATAGAGTTGGAGGCAGGAAAAAGGATCAATGCATTTTTCAATTAGACCCTCTTGTTAGCATTAACACTGAAGACTCGTTTCAGCCTTAGCACTGAACATTTATTTTCCTGTAAACAGCCTCTTGCAGACAACAAATCAATAGGCAGTAGAAAACCTATATTAGGTACATTTTTGAGGGAGACGTCTTAGAATGATTTTTAAAAATTAGGTAAATTGTAAAGCTATATGCAGTTCTACAATTGAGGGCTCAAGGTAATACACTATTTTCTTTTAAGTGGATAAAGTTAGATTTATTCCGGTCTTTAGAAATGTCAGAACCACGAGGGATCTCTCTCCTCTTAGGCTGTAACATCCAGGTGCTCCCAGAAGGAGAGAGACCCCGGCACAGAGCTTCCATCGGGGGAGGTAGGACTAGGGCACGACGGAATGCACAGCTCAAAGGTCTGGGGGTTGCCTTTGTTTTTAGAATAGTTTTGAATTTATTTGCAATGAAAGGAATTTTAATAAATATTCTGGTTTTGCTTTTTCTTTATTCTTTGGAATAATATATCCAACTGTCATAATAGTTTTCAGAGGCTGATGTAGGTTTTGTTGGACCTAAATGTCATTCAACTTGGGGGGCCCTCTAAGAAAAATATACATATAATTATGAATATTATATGAAGTTTGAATATTTTCCTTAAGACAAGAAATCACAACAAATTGCATGTTTCACAACCTGGAAAGTATTACGCACATCAGAAACATAAGGAAAACATCTGAAAAAGAAATCACCTCGTCCTTTTAACCCTGATGGAGCCTGGGAACATGTTTTTTCCCTACAGCTTTGGCTGAATACCCTTTGATTACCTCTTCAGGTGAGGATGGTTTTATCATTTTTGTGGAGAGAATAGAAAGATCTTTCTGGCTTTTTTCCAGCGTATTTGGTCAAACTTGTTTTATCTGTATCACTGTTATTGACAAGTTATTTTCAGTGCAACAGCTGAACCATGATTATAATGTCATGTATATTTTTTTTAGCGCTGAGCAAATGCCCTTCAAGTTAATTTCACAGACAAGCATCTCACTCTGGCCTTATCAACCCCCTGCCCTATTCCCCAGCTCCCTTCCCTCAGTGTCTGGCAGGCAGAACACATTCTTGGCACCCTGACGCCACTGGCCCAGAGCTTGGACATCATGACTCCACTGAGTGCACAGAGCAGAACGTATAGATCATCCTACAGTGATGAGCAATGACTTCGTTACACACAGAAGTGGAAGAGACCCGCAAAATATACTCAGATAACTCTTTTACCCCATCCTCGAAATCCCACCCCATGCCAACCAACAGTGTTGATGCATAGTATAGGGAGAGTCAGAGTGGGGAGAGAACAGTCTTCACTGGTTGTATTTAAAATGTTATTTTTTTGCAAAATTCCTCAAAGCTATGATTTTGTGCATGCTCTGATAGGACCCCTTGCAGAGCTCAGTAGGAGTCCCGAATGGATGAGGGGCTCTGAAGCCTGATGCTTGTAGGCTTTGGGGGATATAGTCCTCTGATCGTTTGACTACATAAATGCTAAGGCATAAAAAACATAGAACCTTCCCTACACATCTTCTTGAAGAGGGAGGTTGAAGACAGCTTCTCCTTTTAGCCATTAGGGGTGAGTGATGTGTAGCTGGATTATTGTGCTGGATTATTGAACGCTCAGGTATCTGAGTAAATGCTTGACCTCAGCTCTCTAGTTTAACCTTATACAATATGACTGCACATGGGAAGCCGTCTAAACCTGTCGTATATATGGGCAATTGCCTTCCCCTTGCTAATGTCATCTTAGAGCACATATATCTGTATTGTCTGGGGAGGAGGAAGAAACTTTGAACACATACACGATGAAGCCTTACCCAAATGTGACCAACCTTAATTTTTTTTCACTTCTTTCATGTTAGTGGTGTTACTGTGTGCTAATATTAAAATAATTGATGCTATGCTTTTGAATACTCATTGGAAAATGTTCAAGTCTTTCTTAAAAGCTTGATATCCTGATAATTTTGGAAATTATGTGTGGAAATAATAAATATGGGATAACTCACTTTTACTGAGCAATTTTTAATGGGTTTTACAGATGGGAGAATTAAGACTTATAAAACTAGTTGATGTGCCCATATCCCGTAGTGATGGAATTATACAGCCGGAAGTCGCACTGCCTGGGAGACTGTTGGGGGCTGCAAGGTACAACGCACCTGGGTTTAGAATTGGACAGACCTGGGTTCACAGACCTGCTCAACTCTTGGATGGCCTTCATTTCCTCACCTGGAAAATGCTCATAATGTCTACTTCACGCATCGCTGGGAGGATCATGTAAGATAGTATCCAGCCCATGTCAGACACTCAAGAAATGTTGCTTTTTCCTCCTGTCAGCCCGTGCACGCACACACACATGCACACACGCACACACGCACACACACAGACACACACACACGCATATACACATAGACACACACACGTTGCGTGGCCCTCCCCCCAACTGTCAGGAGGACAGGATGGGAAGGGGGTTCCGCTTCCCTCTTCTGAGAGGCCCGTGACGTTTATGCCCTTTGTTCCACCCTGCGTGCAAAGTCACAGTCCTAAAAGTCCCACTGGCTCGAAAACCCGTTTTATGGACCCTGATACGGATTCGACTATTCTCCCCCGGGATCCTAAGCTGAATCCCTAATCCCCAGCGTGACTGTATGTGGGGCTTTAGGGAGGCAGTTACGGTTAGGTGCGGTCATACGGGTGGGGCTGTGATCCGCTGTGACTGGTGCCCTTAGCAGAGGAGGAAGGGACGCCAGGGACGCACCTGCCCAGGGAAGGACCCCTGAGGGCACGGGGGGACAGGTGCCGTCGTCCGCAAGCCGCGGAGCGAGGCCCCGGGAGAAGCCAGCCCTGCTGACACCGTGACCGCGGACTCGCAGCCTGCAGAGCCGGGGGAGGTCAGATGTCAGTTGTTCATGCCACCCGGGCCGTGGTCCTCTGTCACAGCAGCCCCGGCTAAGGCAGGCCGGTTACACTACAGCACAGGACAGGAAGCCATTCTCAGTGGTGCCACCAACGCCCTTTCTAGTTCCGGTTTGCAGAACCCCTCTCCGCCGCCAGAGGCTGGTCTTGCTGGGAGTCGTGGGAGCCCCTCTCTCTGCACGCCCAGAGCCGCCTCCGCGCGCAGTTTTCCCCGCGTCTGAGCCCATCCTGCTTCTCCTCCGGCTCTCAAACTCCGCGCTCAGCCAAGAGGCCTCCACGGCTCCCCTGCCTCCCCTCTCCACGGAGCCCTGCAGCTGTGTCTGGGACGCTTCCCCTCCCAAACTTCTCCCTCCCAGCTGGAATCCTATGCCCCCCAAAGTCAGCAGGAGCTCCCCGCGGTGAGGCCGACAATGTTCCACTTGTCTTTGTTTCCCGTGGTCTCCTGAAACACCCGCCAGACAGGAAATGCTCAGTGGGGGTTGTGGAATTAATGTGTGCAGTTCTGCATCATTATTAAGATTTTTCAGGTAGATTAAACTTAACACCCAGGAAAATGTTTGATATTTCATTGCAAATAAGACCAATGATGATACTTCTTATCTTTTATTAAAAGTGAAATTGTATCTTTCTTAGGGAATATCATACTCTAGTTATCAAAGCTACAAAAGAAGTTACAATCCATATATCCAACAAAAGTGTAAAAGTTATCAGATTATTAATTTGTCCTAATTTGCAGAAAATGCAATGATATTTAGTAATTCAGAAAGTATTTTGTTAACTTTATCTATTTATTTATTTTTTTGAGATGGGGTTTCTATTTTTGCCAGGCTGCTCTTGAACTCCTGGGCTCAAACGATCCTCCCACCTCAGCCTCCCTAGTAGCTGGGACTGCAAGTGGGCACCACTTGCCTGGCTCAGCAGATATTTTTGAAATTTCAGCGCTTTTTGAATTTTGATAATATTTTACTTCATGAGAACAAATAACAGAAAAATAGACAATTCACAACAGAGGACTGTTGAATACCCATGTCTTTATTGATGTCTTACATATGCTTAAGATAATACTGTACATAATCAATTTCCAAAACAATAACCCAAGTCACAGAAAGTTCAGATTCATGTTGCAGGTGGACAGTGGGTAAAACCAACACTCCAATCCCCCTGCAGACGTTCAGCTGAGTGCATTTATGATCTCAATGGGCATATGGATTTTTGACGTCATAACATTAGAAGCATATCAACACACCATTTAATTTTTAGCAAAAAATATTTTAACAAAACTAATGAAATTTGTTGTAATAAATACCATAAAACTTGGCAGGTTATTCTTCTTTTATCCCCTGGAACTTATGACAGTGGCTTTCTAGAAATGCAACTTCTAGCAAACCTCTCTTCAAAATATTACTTTATTATTATTGATTATTATTGTTGATAAATCAATCTTGATGGCATCCTTAACCTTAAAAACTCTTCATTTTAAACATTGACTTTTTGTCTTTGAATTATCAGAAGTAAAACTTGTAACTTTCAGGAACCAATGACTTGGCCATCGGCAGATGAAATGCGTAGTTGGTATACTACGCTTCTGTTAAAATTATTTTATGAAATTGTAGGAATGATAACATTTCAATGGGTTGTAAGTGCCTTTGTTCATAAAGGATAAACTTTCATTTATATATAATGCAATTAATAAATTATTCTTCCTATAAAACTAAATGGTGTGAAGATATGTTTTTAATTAAATGATAAAAATTCATCATGGATATTGAAGAACACTGGAATAGGATGCGTTTATAAACATAGGGTATTATTTTCTAGAATAATACCTTCCTTAGCTTCTCTGAGAAGAGCTGTTCACTGCAGGGGGAAGGTCTGCTCGCTGTCCCGTAGACCAGGGCTCGGTGAGTTCTCCGTTCTCGACACCGTCTCCACCCCAGCTGCCCGTCTCTCTCTCTGCACAGTGAGCTTCGTACGCGACATGGTAGAGCACTTGCCCTTGCTTGTGTCACAGAGATCTTGTTGGATGATGCAGCTGGGCCATTATTAGCTCAGCTTTCTCCAGCTGGTACTTGAACACAACAAGAGGCACGACAAGGTCAGATGGGGGAGCCAGCAAAGCGCTTTGTGTTTCATTTGGGCTAACAGACAATCATCTCCTAAGTGGTGCTCCTTTTTAATTATGCATTTGCACATGAACCTTGCATTAAGGTAAAAAAAAAAAGAAGATTTCAGTATGAAAAGAAGCTTCTTGATCAAGCTTATTTACAGCTCATCCAACTGAGTAATCACCATCCTTTAAACTTGGATACAAAGTCTTGCCTTGAAGATGAAAGTGTCAGGCTGATGTTAACAAGGGCTTGGTGTCTGGGTAAATTTAGCTGTTCATTGCATTTTGCTTATTGCTCTAACTTCTTTTTTTTTTTTTTTTTTTGAGACAGAGTGTCACTTTGTTGCCCGGGCTAGAGTGAGTGCCGTGGCATCAGCCTAGCTCACAGCAACCTCAAACTCCTGGGCTTAAGCGATCCTACTGCCTCAGCCTCCCTAGTAGCTGGGACTACAGGCATGAGCCACCATGCCCGGCTAATTTTTTTGTATATATATTTTTTAGTTGGCCAGATAATTTCTTTCTATTTTTAGTAGAGACGGGGTCTCACTCTTGCTCAGGCTGGTCTCGAACTCCTGACCTCGAGCGATCCACCCGCCTCGGCCTCCCAGAGCTAGGATTACAGGCGTGAGCCACCGCGCCCGGCCATTGCTCTAACTTCTTACTTAGGTTTTCATTTGAAGTTTTCAGGTCAGGTATGATACAATTTTTATAGGATGGCAAATATTATGTACAAATGACATTATCTATATTATTCCAGTTAGGTAAAGAACCATTTGTCTTTAATTCTATAATAGTGCAGAAAAACAATGAATGTGCAATATTTTCCAACACATTTTGTGTTCTCAATTTCTGTGGTGGAAGTTGGACTCCTTTGATGATCAGCTAAGAATCCTGACAAGCACTTTTTCTCTGTTTTCTTTAAATGTAATATATCCTGCCAGTAAGAGCATTATTTCCATAATTATAATTTTTGCAAGTGGATTTTCTTTATTTTGTTCACCCCACATGGAAACATGAATGAAAACTTAGGTATTTAGCTCCCTCTTGGCACAGATGGAGACACGGAGGCACGTGGAAGGGAACTGCCTTTCCTGAGAGGCACACGGCCAGTTAATTGAGGTGTGACAGTAATCTGAGTTTGCTCTTTTAGCCTCTAGAGCAAAGCTGTTTCCTCCCAAAACTGTGGCCTCAACATATGTCAGTCACATAGACATTGTCTCTTAACTCTAGGTCTGGAACAATGTTCTCAACGCTGTATTTATGTTGGAATTACCTGGAGAGCTTTAAAACAATTTCCTTGGCCTCACCCTCCCTAAATTCTAAGTTAATTGGCATAGTTTGAGGTCTGGGCATTGGTGTTTGTAAAGCAGGGGACTCTCATCTGCAGCCAGGGGTGAGAGCTTGACATCTAGGGCGAAATTCATCCCCACCCTGTGGATACAGTATGTCATGTGCATGTATGTTTCAGATGGAGCAAGGACATCATGACTTTGGGTTCATCCAGAGAGGGCTGCTGTTTTGTCTTGCTTCTGCTGTTAGCCCCAGAAGGCCTCGGGGAGGATCACATGGCTGTGCCATGGGTCTCCCAGGTGGCTCTTTCTCCACTGCAGGTGCAAGAACATTGATTTCATCCCATGGTCAAACTGCCTTCGTTTATTCCAAGCCGTTTCGGGAGCTTGATCTTTTCAGTGGCTGGAATACTGTCTACCCACACCAACAACTTTACCGACTCAGTTTGGTTTTGGTAAAATTCTCAATCTCTCCTTTTGAGAGTCTCAGCTTGAGTGGAATTGTATCTTGAAGTGTAGGTAGAGTTCGAACAGTTGCTACAGTCAGTGCAGTGCTTTTCTGAGAGTCAGTAAATGTGAACATCTCATGGCTTTGTCTACTGAAGTACGTTTACTGAGAAGTGGTTTCGCTCCCTTGACAATTGCCTGTGTTTATGGTCAGTGAATCAGCACCATCTGACAGTCAGTAGAGTGTAGCTTTTGAGGGCACGAAGTTTGGAGTTAGAAGGAGGGGCAGATTTTGATTCTACTTGGCCTCTTTTTGTAATTATTGATGATTCTTCACCTTTCTATGTCTTAACCTCCTCCCGGGAGAGCAGGGATGATGACAGCTACCTCAAAGGTACCAGACTGAGGCTTTAGGAAGTGTCTAACACATAGTAGATTCTTAATCAACAGTAGCGATCATTAGAAGATATATCCCAGGAGTCAGCAAACTACAGCCTATGCACCAAATCTGGCCCCACTGACTTTTGTCTGTAAAGTTTTCCTGGGACAGAGTCTCAGCCGGTCATTACTGTCTGAGCAGGTGTTGTCCATGGGCTGCTTTCATACCTGAACAGCGTCGCTGAGTGGTGTGGCAGAGACCCTATGACCCACACAACCTAAAGTACTGATTATGTATCCTTGTACAGAAGGAGTTTGCTGAACCAGTGGCATTCTAAGTCACTGCTACCACACTAGCAGATACTATTTACCAAGGAAGTTGGCTTGAAAAATATGATTGGAATCATTAATGTAGCTGTGTTCTGATTTAAATGCATATCTTAGCAATTTTTATCATTTTATACTTACGGATTAGAAACAAACCTCACTCATATTTAGAAAAACTTTAGCAAAAGAGCCAATTGTCCCATCCATAGAGACTTTGGCTGAATTGGAAACATTTTCACTCTATAGTTGATTATTTGAGACAAGCATCTTTCTGTTGCAAATGAGCTTCATTCCAGCCCGTGTGTGAGCTGGAGGGGACTGATACTGGTGTGTGCTGAAAATTCGTGAACTCACACATGCATTTCTGTGAGGTTGAGGAAGATGGAGAGAGGAATGGGGAAGAAGAGAGAACAGAAAACCAGAAATAAAAATATGATGAGTGGGTAGATTGAGTGTCTTTGGAGCAGGTGGTCACCATAGCAAATTCGGATGCTGGATGATACTTTATCTAATTGCATGAATAGGTGGAGGAACAGTTCTTTCCTCCTTGCAAACGACCTAGAGGTATTTTCTAGGAGTTTATTTTCAACTCTGGGAAAAGTAGAAATCTGTACTTCAGCCTTGTTCAGATAATTTATAGCATCCTGTGATCAGATATTGTCCTTATAACTACTCCATTGGAAGCTTCAAGCTTTTATATTTTCATTTAACAATATAAGTGTCAGTAACTGTGCCGATAAATACTGACAAACCCCTGAAAAGGTCAGATTGATTCTATAACTCACACCTGTCTGATTCTAATGGCTTTTCAGGATTTTCTGTGAACACTATGAAATAGTCTCCCATAAGGAATCTTCCATTTTTCTGACATGTGTTTGCCTCCTAATAAAACTCAGTGCTACTAAAGAAATGCAATTGGATCTTGTTAACAAAGATACAGTCTCAATAAATATATCTGGCCGGCATGTATGTAAGAATCTGTTTGCTTTCAAAACATTATATAATCATAGAAACTATGCATATTTTAACTTCCTTAGAGCTATACCAAGGTTTATTTTTTAACATATAATGTAAAACATTATAAATTCCATTACATTAACATATAATGTAAAAAACAAACCTTAATATAGACCTTTATCAATGTGTGCTCATTGTATACTCTTTCCTGAACAACTGTCAAGGCAATTGTCTGTTTTCCCAATAACCCTGGTCAAACCGTCACCATCACTCCGGCCAGTCTAACTTGAAACCCAGTTTTCTTTTCCCCTTGCTAACAGTTTTCCGCCCTATCCTGAAACCCTCGTCCTCGCACGTGGTGTAAGTGATGCTGCCCTTGGGCTCCCTGCGCCCAAAACAAGATGAAGAGTCCCAGCCGGCAGCTCATTGAACATCAAGCCTCGCTCTCGTGGCTTCAGCACTTTCCCGTCTCGGGGTTCCTGGAGTTCGGATCCCGCTATCTGGCTTTGCGGCCCCTACACCTGTTCTCTTTTCTTCTTCCCCGGTCCGCTTTTCCGTGATTTGTCTTCATGATGATTATGCTAGACCTGGACCCCTACCGAGCCGCCGTTGTGAACATCGAGACACCCCCACTTCAGCGCTCCCTCCCAGCACGTGCCCCCCCTGCGTTCAGTCCTCGCTCCGGGTCTCTGTCACAAAACCCCTTTGGATGCTTGTCCCCCCCAAGCGGGAAGAATTTCCTTTTCCCTGAGACGCAGTGGAGTTTCTCACACCCGCTGCCCTCGCCTGCTCCCTTCCTCTGCCTTTCGTCTGTCGCATGTCCAGTGTGTCGTTGGCCGCAGGCGGGAACCCGGGGACTGCCCGGCCCTGCGCCTGGGTCCCCCGCCACCAGCCAGGTCCCGGGTACCCTCTGCGGCCCGCGCCTCGTCCTCCACCAATATCAGACCACGAGCGCAAACTCTAGAATCCGTGAGATTCACAAAGAAGCAAGATAATGTAGTCAAGATCATTTTTTCTTGTTGATTATAAATATAAATTTAGCAAATAGGCATTTTAAAATCTAAGCATCCTATAATTAGTAACAGATTGGTTATCCAGATTCCATCCCCTCGTGTGTGTGTGTGTGTGTGTGTGTGTGTGTGTGTGAGAGAGAGAGAGAGAGAGAGAGAGAGAGAAGGCATTTAACATTGAAACGATAATTTTTATGGTAGCAAGTTTCTCAGCCCTGGCATTTTGACGTATGAAAATGAGGACTAGGCAGAGATTCTTCTTCGTCTACCAAAAGGCACAGAAATACAGTGAATGCTAATGGGATCGGAATCATGGTTTACTTACAGACCTTATACAAGTTAAGGTCAATCATGGAAGACATTTTCCCAATTGAGTTAGTAGTTAAGTTATAATTGAGAGGAGAATATCTGCAATTTACTAGTCAACATTTAAAAACATTTAGCCATATTGGAATAAATTAATTCTTACTCACCTTGTCATGTATGTGCATGCAATGCTCGAACCATGTGGATCAGTCACGAACGCCCATGTGTCGGGGCCTGTGCGTGAGGAGACAGTCATGCGTGCAGTGAGGCTAGCGTGTTCTCGCTCCTCAGAGCCGGCGCTTGTGCGTTTTTGTTCTCTGGTACTTTCCACGTCCCTCGAGCCCAGGACCTGGAATGGAATATGCCACTTTCAGCAGCAGCCGTGTCTTTCTAACAGTTCTACAGGGAGTGAGTTTATGACTTTATGCAGGTTTATGTAATACCCATATAGTCTCTTATATAACAAATACAAATGTTCATCATATGTTAAGTGGGAGGCAGTTTAGACTCTCCATGGGAGGCACATAAAGGGATGATAGAGGGCTTGCCAAACAAACCTGCCTCTGCAGAAAGTGAAGCCACTGAATGAAGTTTATTGTTTCATAAATATTTTCTGATGAATATGATAAAAGCAGCAAGAACATAAAATTGACATTGGTAAATTTCTTTCGTGTTGCTGTTTACCTTTATTGGAAACCAGATGCTTTTGAAGCCTTATACAGAAATTACTGTTATCTTTGCTATGGGAGCTAAAATATTTCATGAATTCTAACCTTCGATTGTGTCTGTTTATCATACTATGTACACATAGTCTCTGTGTTTTTAAACGCATATGCCTGTATGCATGTAAATATTTTAATATATATTTTAGTTTCAAAAATATATATTAAAATACAACCTCTTTTTTCTGTCACAATTGTTAAATAGATTTATAACTCTGAGCGATGCTTGTTCCATGAGATTATGTAACATTATTTAAGAGCTGCTTGAACATTTTGGATATGTCCTGGGTGAATAAATATATCTATTAGATGTATGCCTGGGAACGGCATTGTGAAGTCATAGTGTATGCGTCGGCTCACCTTAGGCAGAGAGAGTCTAACAGCTTTGCAAAATAATTCTACTACTTTAGAATACCATGGCCTTGTATGAAATTATGAAATTTCAAGTTGTTCTACAACCTAACCGATATTTGGTATGTTATTTTTTTTTTTTCCATTTTAGCCATTCTAATGGAAGTGTAGTATTCTCTCATCATGGAAGTTTTATTTGAATGTCTCTCACTGCTAATGAAGTCAAGCACTGTTTTGAGTGTTTCATGGATCCATAATTTTAGTATCTTTCTCTGAGAAGTGTCCGTTCAAACCTGTTGCCTTTTGTTTTTCCCTCACAGGTCGTCTCTTTCTCATTGATTTGTAAGATGTCTTTATACACCCTGTACACAAATCTTGTTGGCTGTATCAGTTGCGATGATCTTTTCTCACTCTCTGGCTAATGGTTTGGACAGAGTTTCTCAAATTTAATATGTCTAGGCTATTGACATTTGTTTCCTTTATTGTTGATACCTTTCGTATTTTGATTAAAAACATCTTTGCCTAGTCAGAGGTCAGAAGGATGTTCTCTGGTGATTGGTTCTAGAAAATTTATCATTTTATCTTTCACTTGTAGATCTTCAATTCCTCTGTAATGGTAGAGGATACAGGTAACTTGCTCCACACAAGTACGCGGTTGGCCCAGCACCATTTATTGGGAAGATGATCTTTTAACTGATTCATTTCTAGAATAGATCTTGATAACTGGTAATAGAAGGCCCCGGCTTCGCTTTTCTTCAAAATTGCTCCTTATATACTTACATAATCAGTCATTTATATTTCCGTGGAAGCTTTATAGTCAGTTTGTCAATTCCTTCAAAAAATCAGAAAACAAAATACAAACAAATCTTGTTGAAGTTTGGGTTGAGATTGGCTTGAATCTATGGATTACATTTCTAGAGAATTGCCATATTTACAATATTGGGTCTTCTAATGTGCTAACATGGTGTATATCTGCATTTGTTAGCTGTTCTTTATTTTCACTCGATAATATTTTGTAATTTTCCATCTTGTTATAATATGTGATTTCCTAAATTTATGCATAGATATTTGGGGCTTTGCTGATACTGAAAGTAGTTTCTTTTTAACATTTTAATGTTCATTTTCTTTGCTAGTATTTAAAAATGCAGTTGGCTTTTCTGTACGTTGACACTGCATCCAACGTAGTACTTGCTAAATAAAACTGTATTTACTTTTAATGAGACACAAAGAAGGATTAGAAAAATTTATGTTAAAAGAAAACAAACACACACACACACAGCAGTCATTAGATTATTTTTAAGAATTATCTTACTTTAAAAACAGCCATATAAAATAAAAATATATTGTGTTTCATGAGAATTATTTTGGATAATACCTGTATTAACTGTCTTCAAGAAATTTTGTTTTCCTGCTTATTTATTTAGGGACTCAGGATTTGGGAAAGACACATACAAAGAATTCTTCCCCCTTAGATTTTATAAGAAAGGTTAAGAGGCATATATGTCCTAGACTTTAAAAGGAATATCCAAAAACATAGCACTGTTTGTTTGGTGGAAGGTAACTGGCTATATATACAGTCCTACTCGGAAGCACTTGGTGACATCAGTTTGCCTGTGTGACTTGGGAAAATAAAGCTTTATCTGTAACTATATGGAAATTAAGTTAAGGAGCAAAAATTAGAATTTACATACACATCATTCAAAACCTACAAACTAAAACACGTTTGGTTCATGTATGTGGCACTTTGGCATATTATTTTCTGCCAAAAACATTTAATAAAGAACTAGGATTCAGTATTATTGGGGAGTTTGAAAAATGTAATCTAACATCGGTACATAGGACCAAGAGGATTTGAGTCCTCCTGAATGCTATAAGAGAAGGTAATTCGCATAGAATTGCACTTAAAATTGCATCGTTCTCCTTAACTGCTCCTCTTGGCTATTCTTGAATCCAATTTCCTCTGTACCGTGATGGAAGGTATTAGAAGTCACAATGGAAACCTATGGCAGTAAATGAATTCGGTAATATGCTTGTTAGGTTAGGAGCTCTAAGTTTAAAAAAAATCTTATATAATCTTATAGGATTTTACACTTTACATCAGTCAGTAACTTTGGTATGGAATCCAAATTACCAGTCTATCTTAACACAATTCTAACCCACTGAACAAATATGTAGCAGGATGCTACCACACGCCAAGCATCATGCAACTGCCAGGAATAAAAAGGTGAAAACAGTAGTCTCCACCATAAGACTAAAATACAGACACACACACACACAATCCCCCCAATAAAAATACAAAATAAACCACAAATGTCCGAATCTGAAAGCAAAGCTCATTCAGAGTAAAATGTGTTCGAGTCCACATGGAGCTTTTTCTCTTTGTAGTGTAGGAGTTAGCCTTTTACTTACTTTTTTTTCTGTAAACTTTGTGACATCTAGAAATATTGGTTGTCTACACAGGAAAAGATGTTTGTGTTTTATCGTTTATGAAACCAACGAATAGAAACAAGTGTTCTGATACCTGTGTAACAGTCAAGGTGACATCAGTGCAGCATGACAACGTAGACTGCACCTGGGGAATGGATGCATCTCCCAGCTCTCATCATGAGTTGCTGTTTGTCACATTCACACCCAAAACAACAGGCAAACCTGCGAAATCGCCCTCAGCAACCAGAGCAACCTGTTTTCTCCATATGTATTGTTTTTTGCTATTAATAGTAATGGATGAATGCTTTGTATATAGAGAGATTCTTTAGATGATTTTATTGAATCTAAAAATCTTGTCTTGATTTAGATTTGAATGCAGGACATTTTTGCACACATTTGATACTGGCATATATTGATGAACAACATGTAGTATACACGCTACATACATACACATGTGTATATGAGTACTGCATATACTTCTAGGTAGAGAGACGTACGCTGTAATAAATGCTCATCTGCCCCTGAGTGAGCTAGGGCTTTGATGATAGCGATGAAATACAATGATGTTTTGACACCTCCGATTCAAAAAGATGACAATGTACATGGGTATCCCAGGACCACTGAGATGCTTTCTCTGTGCCTGGAGAGCTATCCAAAGGTTGTAGTCTGGAAAAATGAGTTCAGAGTATAAAAAAATATCAAGGATAGGTTAAAGATACATACTAATACTAATATTTTTGGTTGAAGTGCTTGAATTATAATTTTGAAAGGCTTCATCATAGACATAGTCACTTTCCTTTACATCCACTGTCTCCAGTCTGATATTACTTCTGATATTGGTGAAGAATTAAGCTCAGACAACTTATTATTGTTTGTATTAGGACGCAATTCATGAAATCTGGAAAAGGGAATTTGTGATAGTCAATACAGTTACTGAGTTTGCTCAAAGTCAGGAGGTGTAACCATCCAATATAAAGTATAAGGCTACACATTTTCCATTTAATACGGCCTCATGAGACCGTCAGTCACAATAGCAACTCAGACTAGCTGAATAAAGATTATTTACTTGGTCCTTTTAAATATTAATCTCTTGATAAACAGAAATAGATGTTAGAAATTTATAGATGTCAATATTTGAAATAGTTCACACATTGATTACATAATATCCTGTATCTGTAATTTCTTTTTTCATTTACATTTTTTCCATTCATTCTTTTTTTTAGTTCAGAATATTACAGGGGTATAAATTGCTTTGGTTACACAAATTGCTTTTGTACCATTTGAGTCAAAGTTATAAGTGTGCCCATCCCCCAGATAGTGTGCATTGTACCCGTTAGGTGTGAATTTACCCATCCTCTCCTCCCCCCTCACACCTGCCTTATTTCCAATGAATATTATTTCCATATGCACATAAGCGTGAATTGATTAGTTCTGATTTAATGGTGAGTACATGTGGTGTTTGTTTTTCCGTTCTTGTGATACTTCACTTAGAAGAATGGTCTCCAGCTCCATCCAGGTTAATACAAGAGGTATTAGTTCACCACTTTTGTATACCTGAATAGCACTCCATGGTGCACATATACCACATTTTATTAATCCACTCATGTACTGATGGGCACTTGGGTTGTTTCCACATCTTTGCAATTGTGAATTGTTCTGCTATAAACATTCGAGTGCAGATGTCTTTTTTGTAGACTGTCACTTTTTTTTTCCCCTTAGGGCAAATACTCAGCAGTGGGATTGCTAGATCAAACAGTATTATTAATAATAGTTCTACTTTTAGTTCTTTGAGGTACCTCCATACTATTTTCCCTAGAGGTTGCACTAGCTTGCAGTCCCACCAACAGTGTATAGGTGTTCCTGTCTCTCCACTTCCACACCAACATTTGTTGTTTTGGGACTTTTTGATAAAAGCCATTGTTGCTGGAGTTAAGTGATATCTCATTGTGGTGTTGATTTGCATTTCCCTGATGATTAGAGATATTGAGCATTTTTTCAAATGTTTGTTGGCCATTAGTCTTTCTTCTTTTGAAAAGTTTTTGTTCATGTCTTTTGCCCACTTTGTAATGGTGTGCTTTGATTTTTTTTTTTTTTTTTTGCCGATTTGTCTGAGTTCTTTATAGATTCTAGTTATCAGCCCTTCATCAGATGTATAGTATGCAAATATTTTCTCCCATGCTGTAGCTTGTCTGTTCTCTCAAATGATTGTTTCCTTGGATGTGCAGAAGCTTTTTAATTTGATCAGGTTCCATTTATTTATTTTTGTTGTTGCTATGATTGCTTTTGGGGTCTTCCTCATAAATTCGTTGCCTAGGCCTATGTCTATAAGAGTTTTTCCAACATTTTCTTGTAGAATTCTTATAGTTTCATGCCTTAGGTTTAAGTCTGTTATCCATCATGAGTTGATTTTTTTGAGTGGTGAAAGGTACAGATCCTGTTTCAGTCTTCTCCAAGTGCCTATCCAATTTTCCCAGCACCATTCATTGAATAGGGTTTCTTTTCCCCAGTATATGTTTTTGTCTGCTTTGTCAAAAATCAGATGGAAATATGAAGATGGTTTTATATCTGGATTCTGTGTTATGATTCATTGGTCTAGGTCTCTGTTCTTGTGCCAGTACCATGCTGTTTTGGTTACTATAGCCTTGTAGTATTGTTTGAAGTCTGATACATTGATGCCTCCCAAGTTGTTCTTTTTGCTTACAGTTACTTTGGCTATACAGGGTCTTCTCTGGTTCCATATGAAGTGTAGAATTATTTTTTCTATATCTATGAAAAATGATGTTGATATTGTAAAAGGGATTGCTTTGAATCTGTAAATCACTTTGGGTAACATAGACATTTTAACAGTGTTGATTCTGCCAGCCCATGAGTGTGGTATGTTTTTCCATCTGTTTACGTCCTCTGCTATTTCCTTCCTCAGTGTTTCATAGTTTTCCCTGTAGTGGTCTTTCACCTCCTTAGTTAAATATATTCCTAAGTATTTTATTTTCTTTGTTGCTGTTGTGATGGGTATTGAGTCTTTGATTTGGTTCTCAGCTTGATTGTTGTTGGCACATATAAATGCCACTGATACATGTACATTGATTTTGTAACCTGAGACTCTGCTGAATTTATTTATCAATTCCAGTAGTCTCTGGGCAGAATCTTTGGGGTTTTCTAGATATAAGATCATGGCATCAGCAAAGAGTAATGGTTTGACCTCTTCTTTCCCCATTTGTATACTCTTGATCCCTTGTTTCCGTCTTTTGTCCGATTGCTCTGGCCAGGACTTCCGCACTATGTTGACTAGAAGGTGACAGTGAGCCATCTTGTCTGGTTCTAATTCTAAGCAGCAGGTCTTGTCTTGACAAATTCCCTCAGTGTTTGCTCAAAATCCTAAATGTAGCACAAATATTTCCTTTTCTCCTTCTCCACGGCTGTGGTCTTAATCCAAACCACGTGGACTGCTGTGGCCTCCTCACTGCCGAGCAGTCCATCGCCCAGCATGTCCCGTTTCACATACAATAATGTCCTAACCCCTCTCTGTGCTCCTGAAGCTCCTGTAGCATTTGGTTCCCACTCACTCTTCGGGGCTCACCCGTCTGCTCGTCCCTCCGTCATGCTCTGCCCGTGTTCTCCGTGTGCTGCTCTGTGGCCAGATCTCCACCTCGCTCAGCACCTGTGTGGGAGAAGCTCTCAGCTGAAATGTCACCCCCTGGGAGGTCTTTCCCCAGCCCTGTTTAAATCGCTGGTTGGCACCACTACTATGTATCTCATCACCCTCTTCTGTTTCTCAATGGCTTTATCCATTCTATGAAATCGTCCCTTTCTTTGGTTTGTTTCCTTGTTTAATGTCTGCATCTCCCTCCCAAATGTAGCCTTCACAATAACAGACACGTTGTGTTCTCGCCTCCCTTGCCAAGAGCCGTGGGTGTCAATAACATTTGTTGTATGAAGGAATCGTAGAGTTGTCATTATCCACAGGGAGAAACACAACAGTTTCTTTGGGAAACCCATTTTTTCTGAGCTCAGCTGAAAAATGAATTGCACATGTGGGAATTAACCTATTGAATGATGTTTCTAACAAAGCCACTATGTGGCAGCTGCAACAACAACTTCGTAAGGTGCTGCTTGTATGTTCTCAGTGGAGGCTGAGAGTGTGTGCTCCAATGCAACTTAATAAAAGAAATCCGTAAAAGGCCAAGCAACAAAGTCTGAGCTTTCTGGTTTCTGATTACTCAGTCTTTCCAAGGATAAAACCTGTCATGACTATGACAACTAATGGAAGGTATGTCTTCAAAGAGTTCTCCGTAAATAAGATTTCTCCGAACCCCACTTTGGAGAAAAGTTAGGCAGCCTGTAGTTCCAGCAGGCTGGCTCCCTGGCCCAGGGGCTTAGGGACCTTGAGGCTTCTAGCAATAAAACGAACATGTCCCCATCCTTTCCAAAATTGCAGGAAGGTGAGGACGATCTTCTCCATGGCAATGGGACAGTAGACAATTATGCTTTATAGGATGGTGTGGGGACAGAGTGCACCCTTTGGGGGCAGAGGTAGACTTCCCTGAGAGAGGGTGGTGGGGCCCAGCAGGAGGACGACACAGGGAGCTCACGAAGTGCAGAGGATGCATGGAAAGCCCTGCAGGTGCTGATCCAAGGGAGCCCCGCGTAGCCACAGCCCTCAGACTACCCTGTTCCCTTTCCATAATCCAAATTCAAGCCAGGCTGATTTAAATGAATTTCATCTCTGTCTTCCCAACATTCAGAAACTACAAAGGTAGATCCCAGCCCCGACGGACTGCAGTCCCTAGACGGCCACCAGACAACAGCCATCCACAAATTTCTTCCACCCAAAGCAGAGGCTCACTCTGGTTCAAATGTCCTATTTCTGTCTGCATCACTAATGCCAAGAATGAGGCCTTATGTGTAGGAGGAGGATCTGAATTAATGAAGGGCTCCAGGAGTAAACTCAGACGTAAATGAGCAAGAGCGTAGAGGGAGGAAATTGAACCAGGAGTGCTTTTCCACGGGAGCCTGTCAGGAAATTCTGAAATAGAAAACCTCAGTTCTTAAGAGCCAGCCGCTAAGTGACCTGGCAGAGTATTGCCTAGTTAAGGCACCAGGGAACACATTTTACTTGTCTTTCCCCATCGCTTTTTCATTTGCAAAATGGGTCTGGGATAACGCTCGCTAGCCAGGCAGTTCGGGAAGGTGGTGATGAACGGCCGGTGCCACCGAAGCGGGAACGTCTTGGCAGCGCATCTGGCTCTCCGCCAGGGGGACGCGGGGAGGACGGAAAATGAGCACAGCAGCAGTCACAGAGTGACCCAAGACGTGACACACTCGCTTCACAGCTGAACTCTTCTACCAAGATAAAAAAGGATAAAATACATAATCTCAAAATTACATTAGCCATTCTAATTTAGCTACATACCCAACATGGGTTGGAACAGTATGAAATAAGGAAAGGAACAGATAAGAAAGGAAAGAAATTTAAGAAGACAAAAAGGGAATTGACCTTCAGCAAATTTTATACTAAAATAACAAGATAATATATCCCAAGATAACGTGTTAACCACCCTGGTAACTGCACGCCCATCACGTAGAAGATAGCCCAGGTGTTGAGCACAAATAGAAGATCTTCTGCTTTTCAGAAGACTAAGTATGTGATAAAGCATTTCATGTTTATTTCTAAATTGGGCGTGCGGGGAAGGAGCGCCCGCCCGACGGGGTGGCCGGTCCGCACGCGGGCACTGCAGCCGCAGCCGGGAGATGGAGGAGAGGAGGGAGGCACAAAGTAACTCTGCAGGGGGGGGTGACAAGCCGTCAGGGAATGCGATGTGACTGCGGGGCGCCGGAAGGGCACACTTGAGAGTAAGGGCTGTGAGGTTGAGTTGAGACCTCCGCTTTCCTGGTTCCGGGTTTTTCTCCAAGCGCATTCAGCTGCGCCAAAGGAGGCCCACGTGGGCTACACGAAGAGGGGGGGAAAAAAAGTTTTATTGCTTTAGTGGCATATAACCATGGAGTCAGATTTGACCAATAATTTATTTTTATCTCATAAGATAAAAAATTAATTGAAACCACCTTATACTTACTGGGCTACGAGGCAATTTTAAAGAGGTCTTTGTGTTTCTCGACATTTCCCAGGCACAGAGTTCTCAGAACAGACGCCTAACTGCACGCCGGTCTGGCCGGGGCAGAGGCGCAGGCAGCGGGGGGACAGGTCCCAGGGTGGCTGCCTCGAGTGGATCACCCACCGTGTCCGCCGCCTGCCCTGGCGAGGGGGGGCTCAGTATGTATTAGATTCTAGGGTTGAGACATGGAAGTTATTTTTTTTTGTTTTTACCTATTACGCAGAGTTAAGCAAACCACAAAGCCTAGGGGCACCGTCCTCCACAAGACACACTCACCTCTGACCCACCTGCAGGTCTGGGGGTCTCCCCACACCACCCTCGGGTTTGATAATTCACTAGAACACTCACAGAACTCTCTAAAAGCTGTTATACTCGTGGTTACAGTTTATTACGTGAACAATATGCAGATTCAAACCAGTCCAAGGAAGACATGTCTAGCGCAGGACCCGGGGTGGTTCAGAAAGTGAAGCTTCTCCCGCCCTCTCTCGGTGGGGTCAGGATGCGTCGGCTGCCAGTGTGGGGTGTGACGATAGGCACAGAGCATCGCTGGTGGGGGGAGCCTGCCACGCTTCAGTGCCCAGAGTTTTTACCGGGACCTCCTTACGTAGATATGGTTAATTAACTGCCCATACGGTTGAACTCAGTCTTCAGGGCAACTGACACTATGAACCAAAGATCCCCACCGTGAATCATGTGGTTGGTCTTTCTGGCACGGCCCCACCCTAAGGTCACTGGGGTGGCCAGCCCCTGCCCTAAACAGAGATGTCCCTATTGGATATGACAAAGATTCCCCTCCCAGAAACCAAGGACAGAAGCCAGACCTCTTTGTGGTTAAGGCGAAATTCTTCACTATATATCAATAACTAGAATATGTTTTTTCAAAGGTATTTACAGAAAAAGTCTCTTATTTCTGGGCCTAAAATGTTACAGAGTAAGAGAATAATACGAGAGGTATAAAAAAGATGCCATGGATAGATGCTGAAGGAAAAGGAGAAAGATGCAGCGACTCTGATTGAATGAGGAGAGATCAGTTGAGAATGTCACCCAGTGTTGAGTGCGGCTTTGTTCATTTGCACACTGGCTCAGCTCTTACGTAGAGAGGTTGTTATCTGTCAGGCACTGCGCTATGCGTGTGTAGAGACAGGTTTGGTCCCTGTGTTCAGAGCTTTGGTTTGGTGTATACAGGTGGGAGGATGAGTGTTTATCAAATAAACATGCAAATAATGTAGAAGTTCACTTAGGATAAGGTCTTTAGGGGAGAAGACTCCTGGTGCCATGAGGGTGCCGTGTCGAAGGGGTTGATGTGGCCAGTCCTTGTTTCTGATTCACTCCCCAAAGTGGCTCCAGTCCACTCTCTCAATCCATTTGTAAAATACGTGAATTTACATTGTCAAGGTAAACCTGCTCAGGATGGAATGCTCTACAGACATAAAAATGCCCCCTGGAAGTCACATTATTTCCCAGTAACATAAGTAGAAATGTTTCAGTAATTTTACATCTTACATAACTTAGGCAGGAAGGTAACATGCAAAGTAGTTTTGAAGATGTGATGTAACCTATGAACTATTTTATTTGGGGTATGACAAACAGAAAAAAAAGTCCTTCTTAAGACTATAATAACAGCATGGAATATGTAGAAAAAAGTAATTTCTTAAACAGGTCTTTGGGCATTTAGCAAAAATAAATAATTTAACAGTGTTCTTTAATATACTCCATTTATGCATACTTAACACCTTGCTCTATGAACTTGTATTCAAAATTAAGTAGGCCTTCAATTCCTACAAATGGTTGGAATTATTATCTAAAGATAGAATAGTATTTATGTATCGCTGAAATGAAGCAAAGATAAAATTGATTAAAAAGCTAAGGAATAGGATAGAGTGCATTTTAAATCACTGTTATAAAACCAAGGTCAAGCATGAAATATTCCAAGCACTCTTCTAAAAAGAAGAACCTTTGAAGTTTTTATTCATATTAATGAAATCCTGAGGGTTTGATAAAGTCCATCCTGATTCTGTGGACTTTATTAAAGAAAAAACATTGTATAACTTTTACTTTGAATTATGATTTTAGGGAGTCAAAAAAATTACTCCATTGACAAAAAGCCTCTGTTTCTGTCTCTAATGAGAGTTAGCTAAGATCTAAGTCATTCGACTATATTATTAAAATTCAACTTGACAGCCACAAATTACATCTTCATAGAGGCCAACATCAAAATCTAATCACTAATTTTTCCAAGAACTTATATGCAGAATAATTTTATACAGAAAGCCCAACATATAATTTAGGCTTGAGTTGATTGGCTGGAGGGCAAAGGCTGAGCATATTTAAAGACTGAAGAAATTGCTGTTTTATAGCAAAGAAGCTCTCATTTGTTGAAGGTAATTCTAGATATTTTATTTTAAAAATAATCTGTTTTACTCCTGAGTTCTAATTTCCACTTGGACCTGATGTTATATCCTTTCTCCCAATCCTGCCTCTCTCTACATTTTTACCCTTAGTATCTCTGTTGAAAATTATCTTTATAAATGAATCATCACACAAGGTGTTTGCACATTATGGAGCCTCTAGGAAAGGTACTAAAATTCCATTCAGTGAACTCTCATGAAGGTCCCGGATTCTGTTGTGTGTGGTCTTCACCTGGCCCCACGAGGCGGCTCACCTGTGCATAGCACAGCGGCAGGACAGGTGCAGTTGCAGAGTCATAATCTCAAGCAAGTCACCTGCCACTGCTGGACTTAGGTATCCTCATACGTGTAAGTGGAGTGATTGATTTAGAAGTTCTCTAAGACCCTATCCGGCTTGGATTTACCACCAGGTTTCTTTAAAGTTGCTATTCCAGATATAGCCAGATTCCTTTACAATTTACAAACTTTGCTTATGTTATTTTTGTTTAACCTGCCTTGTCCTTCTCACCTCCTTAATTAGAAAAATCCTCCCGATGTTAAAAGCCCAGTTTAATTATTACTCCGTTTGCGAATATTCCCTCTAACGCTACCACCTCAGTCAAGTCAGGTAATTACTCCCTCTTGTGCGATTTTGGCACTTTGTCTGTGAAGCTCACGAAATTACCCCATCATTCCACACTAACGCAGCGGACAACCTTGTCTTAGTCATTTTTATGACTGAGGAACTAGGTCTTAGTCCTTCTCATTATCTTTTAAATGTTTCCTGCACAAAGCAAAGCTCGAGACCTATAGATAGAAAGCCTTCAGTATACGCTTTTAACCACCGTCACCCCATCACAAGCCATTTCTCTCTGTGCACGTAATGCTTCCCAGATACCTCCCGATTGTTCATGACTGTCGGGACAGGTAGGGTATGCGGCAGGGACTGACAGCCTCCCTGTCCCAGTAGCTTACATGTGTTCCTTTCACTATGCGTATCCCCTGCAAGTCCCTGTGTCCCTGTCCCCCTCACTCCAGGCTCCAGCCTCATAGCGAAGTCTACATCTGCGACATGTTCTATCTCCTGGTGGAGGGAAGGAAGATGTGACAAGCCAGATATTGGCTTTTAGAGATTTTGCTGGAAAATGACATGTCCTTGTATTAACAGTACTCAGGTCTCCTTGGTCATAGACACTCCCCAGCTTATGGGAGGGCAAATGTTTACGCCTCCTCCAGAGAGGGGCGTCACAGAACGGGACTCAAGTAGATGGCGCATTAGCATGTGAGCTAAAGTGCAATTTGGGCAGTGTTTAAATATGTGGTGGTGAATTCCATTTGACCCCCTTGTAGTTCTCTTCTGCACAGACCGGGGACTAACAGGGCACGGTGTTAATAGCAGTATGTTGTGAAAGTTCCTTAATGTTTTTGTAAATACCAGAAAAAAATAGGAAAGATTAGACTGATATATACTGATATTATAAAACACTTGGATAAGAAGATGCTTCTGGGATTCGATATTTAGCTAACTTCCCAGATTTGGCAGTGCACGTGCAAAAGCAGCAAATAAGACAGTGTCCCCAAAGTGCCGTAAGAGAGGAGGTCTAAGTCAAGAGCCCACCTGACACTATCAGTAAAAATACTCCACAAAGCTTGACTTTCCTCAGAAAGTCAGTAGTCTCTAGGATTTAACACTGCATGATTCAGTAACATGAAATTCTGTCAGTAGAAGAAAATGGTTACAATTATATGGTAAATAACTTATGATTAATGAAATCAATAAAATTAAATTCATGTTTCAAGCAGCGGACTGTCATAAGAATTAGCACACTCAGTCATCTGTCATTGTACCAACTAGAATGCAATTAATCAGTATTTCAGTTAAACCCATTAATGCCCACAGGGGCAAAATGGCAATTAAAAAACACGTTTCTTGACACAGGAGCCTAAATCTTCATGACTAGCATGTTTCTCCAAGGAAATAGAATTTCTGGTATTTCAGCTTTTTATTCTTTATCCTGTATGCCTTTGTGTTTTGTTGCATTTATTTTGTTCTGCTTTTCAGACTAGTGAGTTAAAAGTTGGGATGTGAGTGTATTTCCGTTGGGGGGGAAAGGAGTGTGTGTAATTTTTTTAAAAAACACGCCTGAGCTTTGAATTGCATAGAGAGATTTTAGAATTTTATATGATAAAATTGATGGTTATTTCTTCTTTTACATTATAAATGTTTTTGCCTTGTTTGTCCATTCGAGTTTTAAAACTACATTTTTTGTTATTAAAAGTAATTGATACTTATTAGTAAAATTTTAAAAATAGAGAACATTAAAAAAATTAAAAGCTATAGTTTCAACAGTACTACATAACTTCTCTTGAAATTTTGGAGTCTTCCCCTTTCTGCATATGCACGTGTCTGTGTGTTTACGTGTAAATGTGTGTGATCGTACACACATATGACTGCATGTGTGTGTTTTGTAGGTAGCTGTGCTGTTTTTATTTCACTGAACATCACATTGGCCCCAGTGACGATGTTCAGAGCACAGAGAAGAGTGATCGAAGGTGGCACATGAGAGGGTTCAGACGTAAAAATGGGAGCTATTCAAACCAAAATAGAGCACACAGAATACACATTGATTCTATCTTAGACTTCTCTATTCGCCTTTGATTCTTGTCTGGGGACTTTGACTGAAAGGAAAGTGTAAATGGTCTTACCATCTACCTATCCAGCAGGCTCCTGAAATCCACGAGAGGCATGACCTGAAAATGGCAAAACCCCCAAATTCACCAGCACCATTGTATTACATCATCTTTAAAACATATTATTCCTCAAAAAGTGTTTGTGCAAGAGCTTCAGAAAGTCTGAGTTTAAATCTGGTGCTTCCTGCACAGGTCGTCCTGTCACCAACACACAGCCCCAGTGACGATCTCACGTCCCCTCGCTGGGGACGTGCACCTTTCGCCGGGCAGGCTCCTGCACACGGTTCCGGGAATCGCTTTTCTTTTTCCAGTTGGAGCATTAGGTGGACTCATTTGCATCACAGATAGGCATTTTTTTCAAAATGATCATTTGAAGTTTTCAAAAGTAAAAAATAAATAAAAGTAGAAAAGTGCTGAAGGAATAAGGATGTAAAGAAAGAAAATATTTTTATACAGCTATATAATGTGTTTGTGTCAAAAAGTTAAAATAATTTAAAAGCTTCTAAAGTAAAAAAGTTACAGTAAGCTAAGGTTAATGCATTATTGAAGAAAGACAAATATATTTTTTTTATAAACACTGTAGCCTAATTGCACAGCATTCGTAAACTCTACAGCAGCGCACAGCGACGTCCTAGGCCCTCCCAGTCACTCCCCAGCCACTCACTGGCTCCCCCAGGGCAACTTCCAGTCCCGCAAGCTCCGTTCATGGTAAGTGCCCTATACAGATGTATCATTATATACTGTATCTTTACTTTTCTGTGTTTAGACACGCCAATACTTGCCAGTGTGTTGCAATTGCCGTAGTATTCAGGACAGTGACCTGCTGTGCAGCTGTGTCACCTGGGAGCAGCAGGCTGCACACACAGCCTAGGTGTGTGCACGGACACGCTTGATGTTTGTGCAACAGTGGAAACACCTTGCAATGCGTTTCCCAGAACATGTCCCCACTGTTGATGGAGGAATGATTGTACTGTTTTCCTAACAGCATGTGATTTCTAATTCCTAGAAATTATTCCCCTGCCTTCAAATAAATGTTTATAGATTTGCCCTATAATTAATACTTCTTACTTTCAAATATACCTATACTTTCTTAAACTATAACATGAAAGTGAAATCATAGACCTCATTAAAATTACATACTATGAACCTATTTTTTTTAACTTCGGAAGTTTGTACAGTATATACATATAACATATTTAAAATTACTAATTAAAATAAAAATTGAACGTTAGGATCTCAGTTCTTAAATGCACATTGAAGCATTGACAAGAATTTTAGGAAAAGTTACCACTTTAACTAGTTTTTTAAGAGGTATCTTCCTCTTCAATAAAAACAGGAAAAAAAAAAGACAGTTTTGATTATTATAGAAGATTATGTTTCAGTCAGAAGTGGCTGAGGTCAGGGGACCTCATGGCGGGGGAAGATCTGTGTTTGAATCTGTTAGACATAAAGCCCGTGAGGCCACATTCCTGCCGGTGATGGATTCAAACATCGAGCTCCCAGTGCTGGCTCGGAGAACTCCTTCCACCTGCAGGTAGGAGGGGTCCTCCTGGGCCTTTTTAAATGGCATTGGTCTCTAGTTATTACTTTCTTAAAAATCCAATTTTTTCCTTGTGACAATTCTGCTAATAAATGATAAAACTGCAGGTGGTCACATTACCAAACAGATTGCACCCTCTGAACACGTAAATCAACCCTCTGGAGCCCCCACTTTGGGTCACAGTGCGGAGCTCTAAAATCAGTCCTTCTTAATAATCTTGTGGGTGAGTGAGGCGTGTCTCTCTACCAGATGGAGCTTCTGAGACTTTCTGCAAGTATTTGTCACTCTCTTCCACCCGAGGACTTGGCGTTGATCTTCCAAAGTTGGTATTGATTTTTCTTGATTGACCTCGTCCCATTGGGTGTGGACACAGTCTCACCTGAGGTTTGAGCCTCCAGCCAGGCCCACTCTGTAACCTGCTTCTTAAAGAAATAAAAATAAAACTTTCCTAAATTCATGTCCATAGTGCTCTTTTTGAATTCCTAAAAGACTGCACCGGTATGTATATAATATGTGTATAAAATGTGTATAAAATGGCGAGAGGAGCAAGTTTAGGTGGCTTTGTTAAGAATGATAACAGAGATTTAATCACATTAAACTTTTTCCATTGTAAGAGCAGCATCCGAATGTCCTGAGTGTGGGATGTGCACCTCACGTTTCCTCCTTCCATCGTGGTGGTTCTCACGTAACCTTGTTTGCGTGGAGGGGGACATTCTGCTGGGTGTCAATTGCATCACTCTAATTTTTACTCATGGTATTTGTCCCACTTTATAGTGTTCAAAGGTACATTATATTCAATTTCTACAACAAGTCTTGGGGGTATTGTTTTTATTTCCATTTCACAAATTGCATCTGACAATCCTGTATGTCAGAGCATTTTCCCAAGATCATGCACCTGGTGATAGAGCTCTGACAGGTCCTTGTTCTGCCCATGTGGGTCCTTGTCCCTGACTCTGCTGCCTGTCATTTTAAAAATGCATAAAATGCATTCCATGATATCCTATCACACGTTTCTTCCTTAAATATTCAAATATTGAACTTCTAATTTGATATGTTGACATATAAGCATTAGTGATTTATAGTTATGCTATAGTTATTCAGAACCAATAAACCCAGGAGTCATTTAATTTCTGATATAACTATCACTTTCTGATTTTCTCCCCATTTTTCATGTATTTGCATATTTTTTTCTTCCTTTCTGTCCCGTGTTTCATGTACATGAGGTCTGAGTATAATTTGTCACTTTTATCCTTGCATGGCTATTATTTTCAGTTACCCTCCGTCGAACACTGACTTTAAACTTCTGTAATCTCTTTGCTTACAGTTGCACGTAGTAGGCACACAGTAAATATTAATTAAATAAGGTCTTCAAACAATGTCCTTTGCCCCATGAAGTAAAAATAAGTACAAAAAACAAAAGTCATGAACAAGCGATGAAAGTACTGTCAGTGGGTCAGTTTATCTGCAGATGACTGTATTAATGGCAGAAAATGGAAAAGCAGGATTTTCAAGGAAACTAGAAATGAACAAACCACCCTTCAATTCCGTTTGAAGGGCCAGCTGAATCGTTTATCCAAACTGTGAAAAAAAGAAAAAAGGAAAACATGCGGAAATGAAAAATTATCACAACCTTCATTATGTGTAAAATCTGAATAGTAATAATCCTTACTTCTCATGGTGATTTTAGAAAATAAATTTGAGCAAACATTTGAGAAATTTTATATTTTTACTTCTCACACCAAGTCTGTGAAAACAAATGTTAGTAACATATCCACATTTATGACAGTAGCCATTTGCTACTGTATTTTTGAAAAGTCACATTCTCACTTTTTAAAAGACAATTTTGAAACCAAATGTTAACTGTTTTGTTTTTTTTTTTCAGTTTTCCCAATTTAAATTTTGACATGTTTTTTGCAGGTTTCTCATGAGTTTGGCTTTAGTTTCAAAGTCTTTTTAAAATGTAATTTCTGGATGTTTTAAGGAACAGAAACTATAACTGTTAACATTTTCTTTAAGTTCAATTCAGGCAGATTTGTGTGTTCTTTTCACCGTTGTATCCCCAGGATCTACGATGGATCTACCACTATTTCTGATATAGATCTGAGATTAGAATCCGATTTCTGACATAGATCTGAGATTAGAATCCAATTTCTTCCCTAGAAATGCAGTTAACCAATATTTAATATTAGCACTGAGGATGAGATGGTTTAACATCTGCTTAAAATACAGTAATGAGAATGATTATAACATATGCCTAACCAATTGTAGCGATTTTTGTTTACTGTAATTATAAGCCATTAGTACTGTTGATAAGATTATCTAAAATCTACTGTAGTCAGAGTGCACAGATAGATACAATGTACTACCGTGAAAAGTGTAAGAATCCCGGTCGGGTGCGGTGGCTCACACCTGTAATCCTAGCACTCTGGGAGGCCAAGGCGGGCGGATTGTTTGAGCTCAGGAGTTTGAGACCAGCCTGAACAAGAGCGAGACCCTGTCTCTACTAAAAATAGAAAGAAATTATATGGACAGCTAAAAGTATATATAGAAAAAACTAGCCGGGCATGGTGGCACATGCCTGTAGTCCCAGCTACTCGGGAGGCTGAGGCAGAAGGATTGCTTGAGCCCAGGACTTTGAGGTTGCTGTGAGCTAGTATGATGCCACGGCACTCACTCTAGCCCGGGCAACAGAGTGAGACTCTGTCTCAAAAAAAAAAAAAAAAAAACATTGCTAAAAAAAAAAAAAAAAACAAAGAATCTCATCGGAAGATTTGGGCATCTAACATTTTAGTGTCTGACACAGACAAAGAAGTTTTGAATGTCTAACAGAGACATCAAAAAACTGGCATGATTCTACAATAGAGTTTTGGATAATGGCAATATTAAAATTATGCTATAAGGAAAAAAATTTTAAAAACTCAAGGTTGGTTGACAAGGAGAAGATTTGGTTGAACTGGGCGGTGTTAGGCGAGATGGTTGGAGGCATTGTGTGTGTTTTCTGGTTATGTTTAGTGTGTGTTTTATCAAATATCAGAACTAGGAACAGGCAGTGTAAGTTAGACAAAAGAGAGCTTTTAGCTCAATATAAAAATTAATGCTGCCAAAAAATGGAAATAACTACTTTTAGACATAGTGATTTTCCCCTCACTTTTACCATATGAGCTGGGGTGGGGGCAGGGAATCCTCATAGAAAAGTTTTAGCCACAGCCTGCGGAAGCTGGCAGCCCCAGGCCCCGGAGGCACTGCTAGCCTTGGGCAAAGTCACCTTGCTTCAAAGGCAGGCCCGGGGCTACTTACACACCTTTACTAATTTTCGGTGTATGTGGATGTTGTTAGAATAGAGTACACTTAAAGCTAATAGTGAACTGTTGTAGTTCTGGTATTGCATATTCTAATTAGTGAATCCTAAAATTGGAACTGTGGTCATGTGGGGGTTTTTGAACCCCTAAAATACTTAAATCTGAAAAATTGGGAACCGATTCTAAAATCCCTTCTAATACTAAGCTTTAACTGATACTTGCGCTATGTGGAAATTTACAAGGCTTAGTCACCCCACAAATCTCAGAAGATGATGAAGAAGGAATGGGTAGCATATAGTTTGGTCTTCCTGTGAAAGGATGTAAAAGACGTTCGTTTTTTTTTGTTTGGTTGTTTTTTTTTTTTTTTTTTTGCTTTTTTTTCCATAACAGCAATTGAATACATTGGCTCTAGGTTGGAAGCCACATAGTGAACATGTAGTTCGAGGAGTCAGAAAATGCATTTTTTGGCAGTTCATTTTGCCAATTGGTGTACTTTTTTAATTTAATTTTGAGGATTGTTCAAAATAAAACCCATGTGACGTTTAAAATTTCGCAGTATTAACCTTTCCAACCAAGTTTATTGAGATGAGATTCTATTGTGTCTGTTTCCATTTTGTATATAAAAACGCAGTTTCAACTGCTTATTGATGCATTCTCTTGTTACGGTGACCAAGGGTTCCCAGAAGAGTCCTGTTTAATACCTGGTTTTACATCAATCAGTTCAGTTTAGTGTCTGTCCTGGAATTTCAGCCTAACACTCCCGACCTGAAGAAGTAAAGTCACCATTTAGTAAGTACACACACTGACGCGTACACACACACACACACACACACACACACTTGTAAATGCACACATATGCTTACACATACACCTACGTATTTTAACCTGAAATAATATGAGACATGCTTGCATTTTGATTGAATTATATTGATATGTTTCCTCCAACATTTTACTTTGCATATGTGTATTTTTTTTAATTCCGTCAATGATGTATTGAATGCCTACTCTGTTCAAGGCAATAGTCGTCCTTCTATGAAGACAGTGAAATAAAGTACAACTTTATCTAAGTTGCTTATTCACAAACTATTATTCTCCCTCAGAATGTTTGTGCACTGCAGTTTTCAAGGATAGTTCTGTTCACAGGACAGTAAGATGCTATTTGGCGTTTTAATCACCTCGTTGAGCGTTGCCTTTCTTGAACATCTGTTTCACCACTTGGCTAATCTATGCTTTTTTTTTTTAAGATTCAAACATACAGAAGCATTTAGTGACTTCATGAAGGCCGTGTGACAGCCTAGGCATGTTGAGAAAACCTTAAGTAAAAGGGAAGCAAGCTGTTCATAATAGGTCTTTTTACCAGGTAAGAAAATATGCATTAAAAATATAAGTGGAGCCATAATATATAGCAAGAAACAGGAATTTTAGAAACAGGATTCCCAGGAGCTAGGCTTTGGAATGACGCTTAAATGCACCTTTCACCGTCTCACCCGATGCTCCAGTCTCCGCACAGACGATCAGTGCGCTGGTGCTTGTAGACCCCCCTGATAAAGCACTTACTGCCTCGAAAGACTGTTCTGATCCCTAGAAACTTCTTTCTGTAGGTGAGACACACACGCTCCTTTTCTTGGCCTCTAATTTGGACACCAGATTTTCTAGGAGCAAATCTAAACTTTCTTACAAATGGCAGCCTTCTTGGGTTTAAAATCAAGCAAAGTGCTCTTCAGGCACTTTTATGTCATTCTCCACACCAGTTCAGAAATAAAGGGAAGTAAGAGATTTTAAAACGCCAGCAGTGGTAGTTAGTTCCGTCTGTTTAACCAGTAACATGTGAAAGTTAAGCCCTTTGGTTTAATAATTTTACATCGGCATGTTTACGTGACGTTATTAAATTTTAAAAATGAATGCATTTATTCAATGAATGTTTATTGTTTATTATTATTTCTCTGTGCCGGTCGACTTTATGAGCAGTAGGGATAAAATGGCAAAGCGCTGGGTTCTCACGGAAGTTACAGTCTAAGGGAGGGTGATAGAGAAATGGGGATGCAGACAGAGGAGGGACGTTGGTGGCGGGAGCAGCAGTAGGCGGGGAAGCCTCAAGTCCCGGCCTGACTCTGAGGGAGCCGCCCCACGGGGATGATCTGGGGGAGCTGAGCCGGGCGGCTCCAGGGAGCAGAGAGAGACAGCGAGCTGGAGCCCTGTGGTCTCGGGTGAGCTGCGGATACGGTCAGGAGGGGAGGAGGTGGCAGGAGGAGAAACCGAGATACAGGTAAACATCAGATCACATATGTGTTCTGGAGAATCAGAGATCCCTCATCCGATGTGGTTGCAATACCCCAGAAAGGGAAGTGAATTACGTAAGGTCACAAATCTAGACAGTAGTAGATCATTCACAATGACAAACCAGTTTTTCATATTGTTTTATCCATCACGTAGTTTGAGTGGATGAGTAGAGTTTGACACAGGATACGTCACGTATATGTTGGGCCGGGCGCGGTGGCTCACGCCTGTGACCTAGCCCTTGGGGAGGCTGAGGCGGGAGGATCACTTGAGCCCAGGAGTTCAAGACCAGCCTGAGCAACATCGAGAGATCCCATCTCTCCAAAAAATAAAAGAAAAAATTAGCTTGGGTGTGGTGGTGTGCGTGGCTGTAGTCCCTGCTACTGGGGAAACTGAGGCAGGAGCATCAGTTAAGCCCAGGTGCTGGAGCTATGATGATGCCTCTGCACTCCAGCCTGGTGACAGAGCGAGACCCTGTCTCTACCAAAAAAAAAAAAATGCTGAATATTGTTAGTGGTTCCGTAGAGAGATGGGATATGTTTTTGTCTTCTATACCAATGCTTTATTAAATCCCTAATTAATCTAAACCTTATGTTATGATGGGAAATTCAGTCTTAGCTGCTGCTTCTCCCCTGCCCCTCTCCAGGTCAGGAGCCTGCAGAGCCTCCCAAGAGCACAGTGCTGGTCCCAGGAGTCCCACAGTCCCCTCCCTGCACCTGACCTGGCCCCGGGCAGTGACAGTGTCCGTCCGCGTCTTCCCCGCTGCCAGAATTCTTCCCTGCATTTCTCTCTCCATCGAACAGTTTCTCGAGGTCTTCTCCGTGAGCTTTAGATACAGTAACTCCCACTTCCTGGGTGTGCGGATGGAGAAGCGAGATGTGCAAGTATTTCTTCCCCTCATGCATCAAGGCTAGCTCCAGATTCCCTTACTGTCTTACTCCGTTTTCTTCCCCTCTGAGGTCACAAACATACCCGTAGACTTGGCGATCAATTATAAATTCGTATAACTCTCACATCCGTGTCCCTAGCTCACGTCTCACCGCTGAGTTCTAGACTTTTCTGGTAGTCCGAATATTGGAAATCTCTCAGTTAATTCGAAACACACCTTTAACTTTATACATATATATACATGTACACATACACACCTACACACACATGGATTACATACCCACACAGCTCAGAAAATGGTATACGTACACACACACAGATCACATGGATCACACAGAGATACATACATGGATCACATGGATCACACACATACATACACAGATCACACGGATCACACACAGATTACACACACACACACACACACACACACACACACACACACACACACACACACAGCCCAGGGACTGGCACCACCCTGGCTCCAACAGTAAAAGCCAGAACGTGTCCCTCACAGCCCCACACCCCTCCATCACCAGCTTCAACCCAGTTCATATTAAATTATCTTCCATCGTCCTACTTCTTTAAACATCTCCTGGTGCACACAAAGGCATTGCTCACCTGGACTCCCGTGCTAGCCACTCAAAATCAGTCCACACACGTATCTCTATTCCCCTCCTAATTCTTCACTCTGCAGCCGGACAGTCTCTTCCAAACCTGCACCCGACCAAGCCCTGCCCTCCAACTGCCTGTACGGAGTCACTTTCCTTTGCAACTAAAATAAAGGTAAAAATCAACAGATGCCCCAAGAGGTCCTGTGTGAAATGGGGGCACGACCTGCCTCTCCAGCCACTTTTCACACCAGACTCTCCTCTGCTTCTGTGCTCCAGCCGCCCGACGTTGTTTCAGCTCCCGTCGGTTCCCCGGGCTCCCTCCCCTCTGCCTGGATCCCGGTGCGTCCTCAGCCAGTGGAAATGCAACAGCCTTTCACAACCGTCATTATGTGTTGATAATTTTGAATTTTGTGCCCTTGTGAATTTGTGACAATTATTCATAAAGGGGACTCCAGAAGTGCCCATTCAGAAATGAGGCCACAGGTGAATGAGAAGAATTCACATCTGACCAGACACAGCCTCTGGGGGAAGGAAACTGCATCTGCTCTTCCATTGGCATTCATGGCATTTGCTTCCCTCACCCAAAGGGGATACGATAACATTCCATAATAGGGTTTCTTTTTCTCTCAACTCTTCCAAATTTTAGGCTGGTCCAAAGGCCAGTTTTCCTTTTATTGTTTAGATTAAGGGCCATTAACCAAGGCCCACTGAGAAAGATATAAAGTGTGCTTCAGTGTCAAACAACTCTCTTCCGCACACTTTTTTTTTTTTTAAACCAATTAAGGAACAAACAAAATGACTTCTAAGACACAGAAGACCACCATTGTTTTGCAAACTAGTGTAAAAAGTAAAGGAACAATTCTAATCTTTATCCTGCTGTTCCCGTACAAACTGGGCCCAGAATAATAAAATAGTTAATGGGGGGGTATCTTAATATAAGTATCCCCAGTGCAAAATGAAGAGGGGGTGAAAAAACACCGCTGTATTCCATCCACCTTCCCAGTGATTAGGATACTGTGAGTTGCAAACCTGGTCAAAGACACGTGAGGTGACGTTTGCTTCCTATCGAAAGAAGAGAGGTGCCCTCTCTTGCAGCCTCTGGGTGTCCTCGCGTGGGGGTGTGAAGACGGCAGCTCTCTTGGTTCGTGCAGGTGCACATCATGCTCTGTTCCCTCTCCACGCTTCGCTTGTGCTTGTATAACTGCCTGGAATAATTTCACCGCTGCTGGTGTATCCGCACCGTCCCAGTCCTCTGACACTCAGGTCAAGGACTTAGTCATGGAAGCTTTGCCAGTCTTCCTCCATCACCTCATTTTTGTGCATTTCTGTTGCACGTTTTTCATGTACTTCTGCTCTAGTAATTTATACACAGGAAAGCAGGGTCTATGTCTGATCATTTGTATTCTGCAGTACCTAGTGCAGGACTCATATTTGTAGCTATTTTCTAACCCCAGGTTAGAAATTCAAGTTTCTACGACAGCTCTGCTAAAGCCCTACTACAGCTTCCAAATCACATGATTCAATACATGCACAATTAATTATTATAATCAGCTATGCTGGTCATCAGAAGTCCAAGAATCCAGTTCAGGCTCCAAGGCATGAAAACATCCGAGAACGCATTAAAAGACATTAATTTGAAACATGGTATATCCATCTGTGCATTTCCAAGTAGCAGAGACAAATAAAACCGGTCACGTGAGGTGAGACTGGAGCTCCTGGGAGGAGGATCCCTAGCACAGTCCGAAGGGAAGCAGGCAGTTCCTTGCCAGGGAAAGGTGCAAAGACTGAGCTGGCAGACCAGACGGAGCTTGTCGAGGAGCGTGTCGCTGTGTGTTCTCAACCCACGTTGCTCTTCTGACTCAAGAACAGACATCCCTGTGCCCACACGGGATGCGGTTTTCTCACAATCCCCAGAAAGTGCCACAAATCCTGGAAATGCTATTAAGACTTCTGAACGCTCCTGTCAGTCATTTTCAAGCAGCATTATTTGTAATGTTACCGCAAGGGCTGACGACGTTTTTTAAATGCCTTTATGTTCTCAGCATCTCAGATCTTGTTTCTGCCATTCGGCGTGAGGTCCCAGGAGGACATCTCTTCCCTGAGAAACGGGTGTCACTGGGGACACAGACGGCCATTTGAGATCAAAGTGCTGCTACTTCAATTTTCCTCAGACCCCCCAGTGGCTTAATATAGCTCTCGCCCGGGGCTCTGAGGTTAGAAATGAGTGCTGGTGCAATCTAATTTTCTTCTGCTGTTGAAAAGACTCATCTATCTGATAAAAGGATATTTCTAAGGGTTAAATAAGTTTTACCCATGCAGCTCTATTCTGGAATAATCGCTCAATGTTTTCTTTGACCAGAGACTTGTGAAAGTGATGTGAGCAGATTTTTCTCCTTTATGCTATTTATAAATGAGAACATGTGGTATTGGACTTGTTTCTGAGTTATTTCACTTCAAATATTGTGCTACAAAAGATGTGATTTTATTTGTTGTGGTTGAGTAATATTCCATGAGTAGTGTGTGTGTGTGTGCCACGTTTTCTTTATTCAATCATCGATTGATGGACACTTATTACGTTGATTCCATATCTTTGCTACTGTGAATGGTGCAGCTGTAACTATGTGAATGCAGGTATCTTTCTGATACAGTGATTTCTTTTCCTTTGGGTGGATACCCACTAGTTGAATACCTGGATCTAATGGTAGATCCAGAGTTGATACCAAAACAAACATAAAAGGTAAATATATGTAGATACACACAGATAATATGGTAGGAAAATTAAAGGCCATTAGAAATATAGGAAAAACGAAAAGAAATTTAATAAAGGAAATCAAAATATATTTTTCTGAATAGTGACAAACCTTTATATTAGTGACCACATAAAGAGTTAAATGGTTAAACCACTAATTTGACAAACAAATCAATATGTATGACCTGAACTTACTATATCACAACATAAGATTATAAGCATGGTGTTTATACCTGAGCTCCTACTCAAAGTTTGGCAGTAAAAGAGGAAATCTTACTATATCTAAACGATTTTGTTTTCTCTTTTCCAAGTTTACCAAGGGAAGAGAATCATGATCTCATTCTTTAAATGTTTCACCTAAACGTCAGCATAGATCTTATACACATTGAGTCAGAAAGACCAAAGAAAAACTAAGCACCACATGTTTAGTTTCTGTTGAAAGTTGTCACATAAAACACCATCCCGTCAGATGGGAGATACTGTCATTGTGTTTGGGGGCAATAACATAATCTCATCACATTGATCAAAAGCAAAGAAATTTGTTAGTGGTTATGGTACATAGAGAAAAAAGTGCTGTTAATTGAACACAATTTTGAGTATGAATGAGGAAAATATTTTGTTATAGCAGAGAAATAAGATAGCATTTATGAACAATTTGTAAATAGTCATATTTATGGATTTAAAATATACCATAAATAAAATATAAAAGCAGTTGAATGTAGTAAGTATTTAAATGGTGACAAAATGCTCTTCAATATAAAATTGTCCAGATACTTAGAATAATGCTTTTACAAATAGAAACCCAAAATAAGAAAGAAACAGAGATCAGTGTTGTAATGACACAATGCAGATATTATTAACATGTGTAATAGGTTGGAATTCCACTATAGACAAGAAATTCTTGATTAAAAATTTCTGATAAATTATAATGATTATATACTTTCCTAAAATATTACAGAGGAAATTGACCATTTGACACCCTCGTTCTAGTGTGAAGTTTTTTGAAACCATCAGAAAGATTCAAATACCATGAAATTGAAAGTCCTCACTACTTTATAGTATTGAGTTAGCAACTGACACTTTAATATAAATATAAAACATTGCATACATTTCTCAATTATTAATACTCATTTATTAAAACATTTCATAATTTCATTGTAGAAAAAATACTGGAATCCTATTAATATTTGTGTTACTTATGTAAGGTGGGTTTTCTTTTGAGATTATCCAAATTTATGTTTCTGCTTTCTCTATGATAGTACACATTAAATTTTATGTTGTCTGTAATGAAAGAAGGGTATTTTTTATCTGAATCAGATGGGAAATTAAAAACATGATCATAGCAGAAGCACATCACTGTGCAAGTCCTGTTTTTGTTTTGTTCTTGAAACACAGTCGTGAATCTGCAGCGTTCATGGTCCTTGAATTTCAATTTCCTCGCAAGTGCTTGAAATCTCAGACTCCTTCCAACAGGCATAGTGTTCTTGCTGGCATTTTTCGTGGTGGTGGTTCCATCTTGGAATTCTTTTGCTGCAGAAATATACAATAAAACAAAAAGTAGTTAAGGGAAAACAAACAAGTAATAATGTACAAGAGAGAAATATGGATACATATTTGAAATAAGAAACAAAATACTATCTTTTGTAACTGATTTATTATTAAGACAATTCTGGGAAGTACAGTACTCTAAAATGATTCAATGGAGACAATGTAAATAACATCGACCAAATAACTATTTTAGATAGGAAGTTTACAATAAACAATCTGAACAAGTAGTGGCATTTTGTTTTAAAATTAGGAGCTAAGAAAATAATCCATTGAGCTGAGTTATGAAGGACGTCGGTTAGGTAAGGGCTGAATCTCCGTGACCAGCTCGCGGCTGCGCATCCTGCGTTCGGTCCCACGTGACCTGGTTGGCATAGCTGTATGTGCATTTTCCTAATGTTTAGACATTGGCTTATGAACAACCCTAAAGCATTACTGCTTTCTCACCTTCACACAATACAGTGTTCTGCACATAAGATGCTCACTATGGATGAGGATGCGTTGGTGTCAGTGATAACATCAACACAGAAAAGCATAGAGATAAAAAGAAATCTCCACTACTGTGTGGATGATGGCAACACACCTGTATGGAACCTAATAAAGTCTGCAAACTCCCCACGACTGAGCTCTGAAAAGTGTTTTACATATTTGGATACTTCTGAATTACTAAATTGTATAACTTTAGTTGCAAAGCTGCTGTGCTATGTTAGCCGTGATGGCGGCAGCCTTTCTGAAACATAATGGGTCGTATTCACATCACCACTCGGGAGTAAAAAGATCTCAGTTCGTTATGTATTACACTACAGATCCGAGAACTGTATTTTGAAACCTATTTCTCTTTTCCAGCAGTAAATTCATTAGCATTCTAAACATATCCCTTTGCCAGTGGAGATTTTAATTTGTCATAGACTCATTTCCAAGGAAAACCCATAAGCAGTGCAGTGAACAGATACAATACTAGAGAGAATGTTTGGAACGTTCCATTACTGTAGTGAGCGCAGAGGAGGGTTAAAATAGCATTTTCTCCTTGCCTGTTCTCTGAAATTAATTTTTTAGGCATCTCTATTGTGGGTTTTGGTACCTTAATAAAGTATTTATTAGGGATCCCCTGGACCTTTCCTTATGGAATTTTAATGTGGTTTTGGGCATTGTTAGGGCAATTCCAAGAATCGTTTGTCTGGTTGGTGAAGATGAGCTTGCAAGTGCTGTTAATAATTCCAGAAGGAGACAGATGGGGCCAACTGAAATGCAACATGTTCTGGCTCTCCGGGGCGGCTCCCCTGAGGAGCAGAAATAACTAATAACAGCATTCTCCCAAAACTTTTTTCCAAATTTAACTTTTTACATGCTTTTGTGAAAAATCTATTTACTCATTAATGTGCAGTCTCCAGATAAATTGGGTTTCTTCTGAATTGTGAAAGTGTTTGTGTAATAATGTTAACTTTTAATTCCAAATGGCATTATATTCAATATTTGATTATTTTCTTCTTGACATTTCTAATACCTGGGTTTTGTTCATGTACTGAGCTTCCTTCAGAGCCAAAAAGCAGAAATTCTTTGTGAGGGAAAAGCTGCCCATTTGTTGATGGGCAAGGTGAACTATCCCCCAGAAAGAACAAAAAATTTTAGGGTGAGAAGAAGGGGATATAGATTTCATTAACATAGTGAATTTCAACAAAGACACTCTTAAAATTATCATTAAGCATGCATGAAAGGAGAACTTAATAGCTCCTAATTATTTTATTTCAATTACCATCTTCACTGGTGTGCCTGTCTATTCATCTTGAGATTATATGCTTTAAAAATAATTACTACATTTGAACAAACACAAAATTGAGCAGAATTGGGGAGGAATTTTCGGACTCATATTCATCTCACTGTGATCTGAATATGAATTCCTAGGCACTTTGATAATGGCCATGATAGATAATTAAATATGTATTTTCTATCAAAGATTTTTGAAAACTCTTATTCTTCAACAAAACTTACTGAAAGCCTTCCGTTTGCCAGAAATTCTTCGAAGTACTAAGGATACGATAGTCTGCAAAACACCGCGATGCTCCCTTGCACAGAACTCGGGGCTTAGAGAAGAAAACCGGTGTCAAAAACAATCACAGAAATCAATGTATAATTAAAAACTGAGTCTCATCTAACTTGAGGGGTGAATCACCTTTCCTTGGGGAAAACAGTCCCTGGGCTGAGACCTGGACCCATGTTAGTCACTAGGCAGGTGCAGGTAGAGTTGCATTTTGCCGTGGAGACAGGTGCTGTCTCATGTGGCAACTGTGCCAACTTTGCTCTGTCATGTATGTTTGCTTTTGCAAAATTTCTCATTATTTTATTATGTTACTAAATATGAAATGTCCGATTTCCTTAAGTACTAAGTTTGATAGTTGATATCTCTGACGTGTCACTCTGACACTTCTTTTATTTTTATTGTGAAGATACATCCTCATTCTTTCAAACTCACAGTTTGACTTGTGATTATCTTTCAAAACTTTTTTAGAGCAATTTTTGTGAAATGGTGGATAAGTCAAAAATTCACGTCATTTTCGAATATGAGTTCTGTCGTAGAACCAATGCAGCAAAGACATCTTGGAAAAATCAATGAGATGTTTGGGAAGGATGTGGCTAATGAATGCACAGTACGTCGATGGTTTGAGAAGTTCCATTCTGGTGATTTTAATCTTGAAAATGAGCCATGTGGGCGACCAGAGACCAAGGTGGATAATGATGAACTGAAAGCTGTAGTGGAAGAAAATCCATCTCAACCTATGTGTTAATTAGCAAGAAGGTTTGACATTACTATTCCAATGATATTGGACCATTTGAAACAAACGGGCAAGGTACAGAAGCTGGATGGATGGGTTCCGCACGAATTAAACGAGCATCAGAAGAGAAATCATCTCAAAGCTTACTGCTCTTTGCTGTCACAACATGAAGGTGAACCGTTTCTACACCATATTGTTATGTGTGATGAAAAATGGATTGTTTTTTACAGTTGCAAGTATTCAACACAATGGTTGAATATAGATGAAGCACCAAAACACATTCCAAAACCAAATGTTCATCAAAAAAAGCTAATGGTGCCTGTTTGGTGGTCCAGCACTGGTGTTATCCACTACGGCTTCACGAAATCATCAGTTGATTACAGTGGATGTCTATGCAACCAGTTGGATGAAATGATGAGGTTGTTTGCGATGAAGCAGCCAAGATTGGTCAATAGAGACAAGACAATCCTCTTACTAGACAACAATGCTCGACCACGTCTCACAAACGGTGCTGCTCAAACTACAGAGACTGGACTTGGAAACTCTCTGTCATCCACTGTATTCAGCAGATGTTGCACCAACTGACTACCACTTCCTCCAGGCTTTGGACCACTTCTTGCAAGGAGAAATATTCAATTCCTGACAAGGTATGGAAAACACCTTTTGGGATGTCATCGCCACTCACTCTCCAGGATCCTTCCCTGCTGGCATAAACAAGCTACCGTTAGGCAAAACTGTGTTGATAATTTAGGCTCATACTTTGATTGTACTGCTTCTTGTTTGAGATATGATAAACTGCATTTTTGATTCAAAATTGGACATATCATATTTAATGACCTAATACCTCAATACCTCAACAATCCTTGCTCTGCTTTATTATTACACTTGATGGAAAGGAAATTCTAAGACATATGGAATCAAATGGAATCATAGAAATTGTTCTTCTTTTTAAAATCAGGGAAGTAGGGACAAAAGTAAAATAATTTGTCAAAAGTCAACACAAATAATTACTAGCAGATTTAAAACAGGAATACAATTATCTTGGTAAAAAGGAAAACAAACATACAAAACGAAAAAATTGAGTTAAACTCTTGTTTTTCCTTGAACAGAATGATTTTTTTTTTAAAAAAAGAAATATTCAGGTTCTCAGTAGGTCTATGTAGACAGATATTCACATGTCAGTGTTTTCTAAATTGATTAATCATCATAAAGAGCTCTTTCTTGAAAAGAGATTATCTAATGGTAAATAGTTTCAGAAAACCTCATTCAACATGCCTGTCATAGAGAAATCACATAATTGCAATATGGTACAAGTTGCTACAAAAAGAAAACTGATGTCTTAACCTAGTATTTCTCAAGCATATTAGGTAAAAGGACATTTATTTCACTGAACATCCTCAACTCTTTATTCTACACCTTTTAATTTAGCTCTTCTTATGTGCCAGTCATCATTGTAAAGTTGTAGCGTGGAAATGATCGATGATCCCCTAACCTCACGTAATCATATCCTAAGTACAGACTGGGGATATGCCAGACACACAGACAAGGACAGCAGGATGGGACGAGGGCCCTGCGGAGAATCTGAATTGGTAGATGAGATAGAGACCTGCCTCAATCTGGCTGTTATGATTGGATGGCCGTAGAGAGCTGCATGTCCCAAGGGGTGACATTTAGACTAAGTTCTGAGTGAAGAGAAGGACCTGCCGGTGCAAAGATCATTGCGGACAGAGGAAAGGATTGATGTAAAAACCCTAAAGAAACGGGTTGCCACATGTAAGAAACAGAAAGACGACCAGTGGGGTGAAGTTGTGGGCAAGCTGGAGTCTGCCGCAGTGGCCAGAGGGTCAGTGGTGTGTTGTTGTCAAGAACAAGGTGGAATCTCATAGGGTTTGTAACCAAGAGTGAGGAATTTGGTTTCAACTTGAAGGGACCATGGGATGCTATGCAAGGATGCTCCGGAGAGAAGTGGTGTGGTCTCACCTATGTTATCCAGGTCTCTCTGCCTAACACAGAGAAAAGGTTGCAGAAAGGCAAGAACAAAAGTAGGGAGATCCACAGAAAGGTGTGATGGTGGCTTGAACTGCGGTTGGAATAGAAGAGATGGAAGGACATGGCTGTGAATTCTTTGCAGAATCAAAAAGACAAGGTATGTAAGACACGAGAAAGTGGGAGGAGGAGAGGACCAAAGGGTAACTAGTGTTTGGGAAATTCTGATAAAGGTCAACTTCTTTTCTAGGTCCACTTGAGTTTTTATTTGTTTATTTATTTATTTATTTATTTGTATTTCAAGTGAGAGGCTGTTGGAATATGACAATATGGTAATGCAATTTCCTCCAAACTGAATATCCTATGAAAATCATAAAGGATTCTTAATTATAGATGCATTATACTTAGGTAAAAGCTGAGACAGGTGTTCAAAACTGAAAATAAGTGTGTTAGGAAAAGCCATCAGAACTTATATAGCATTTTAATTTATGTTTCTGGACAGCAAGAGTGTCTTTTTCCAGCCAGGAATGTCAAGGATTGTATACTGGTTAAACTTAGGTTGTCTTTGTAAATGTTAAGTGACTTTCAATTAGGACATTCCCAGGTATGCCATATGGGCTATTAACATGCTGTATGGGGTGTAATTAAGCTCTTTGTGGCATAGCTTTTTGCTCACTGGAGTATATCGTGCACAAATTCATACAGTTGTAAAGTCTTGCCATGCATGAGGATGTTTCTCTGCCTGCTAGGATCCCAGTTTGGATAGGAATGTCAACACAGATACTTTATTTTCTGTTTTTAAATAGAGATAACTGTATTGTTTACTTGGAGTTGGTCCATGAGGATGGAGCTTCATCAGGACATGCACGGCAAGTAATCAGTGGACCAACTTTTACAGCCTCATATTTGTATAACTGGCAATAAGTTATACAGGACAGTATTTTCCCATTCAGCTACTCATTATTGTGTATTGGAGAAGTACAATGATGTTGACAGTATAATAAATCCTGAAAAAATTCTCAGCCAAGTCGATAAATTGGGTTTGTCTGACTTTCAAAAAAGATGTTTTATTTGAAGAGGTTTTTATAGAAAGATTAGTTCCATATGAATAGTTCATTTCATTGATATAATTGAAATTTTATCTTAGTCTTTGATCTAGCAGAAAACATTTCAGGAAGATGACAGTACCTTGGGGAAATCTAGATGTCACAGAGGAATTGCAAGTTAAAAATCACGTTGTGAAAGACCAGACATGTTTTGCACTACTTAAATATTAGCTTAATAAAATGTGGGTTTTTTTTTTCCAACCTGATACATATGATCTCTAAATACAGGTGCTACTGAAACAAGTTATCTATTAAATTAAGTCTTTATTTGTAATTAATTCTATTGATAGAGAGCCTTTCATTCTAATCACCTGTGGTTCAAATATAACTTTGCAAGAGTATGTGCAGTTCATTTTAGTTATTGATGGAAAATTCAGTACGAAAGGCAAATTTTTCCTTACTCCTTGTTGGAATATGTAATAGCTCAAAAACAAAAGAACATAATTACATTAAGGCTCAAAACTATACCAGCAATTATGTATATTTTTTGAATGTCTATAATTGGCATATCTAATGTAGGGAAGCTATTATTAAAAACTAAGGTCATGCTCTTAACTGAGTTCTCCCAATATTAAACCCAAACTGATTTTTTTTTTTTTACATAAAGGAATTATCAAGGACCAAGTCAGAGATCATTTACCAAAACCCAGGTATGGCCTGCATAGATACAGTGATAACAGATTTAATATGCCAAAGAAGGGAAACTAAGGGAAAAAGCTTGAGTGAGCCAGCGGTAGACCTTCTCCCCCAGGGAGGTGTGCACACCAGCCCAGAGAGACGCTGTAAGTCCCACGCGGAGAACACGGACCACGGAACATCTGAAAACTTGGATCTGAAATAGCTTTAATGGTCCCTTAACCATGATGAGATTCAGAAGTACTGACATAGACATGAGGTAAAGTCAGAGCCCAGCGTATTGAATGACCGCCTTCCTGTTGAAAAATGCCTTATTGCTCCCGTGCTTCATCAGCTATCGGGTGACTTGGAAACTTGCTCAGAATTTGGGTCTTAGGCTATTTTCAAGCCAGAACAATGATTTTAACTCATTTCAAGCCCCAAATTAAGACAATCTCAACCGCCTTCATGATCTGAAGTGGTATCTTGGTATGATCCCTGCCTGGGCTGACCACATGTGTAACTTCATCTCTCTAGAGACCACGTCGAGCTCCACCAGCCCACGAAGGGCTTTACCGTCAGCCGGGGCATTTTCACGTTGATACATTTACTCTCCATACCAGTTCCCTGTTAACTGCAGGTTTATTGTTATGTAATCAAAGCTGCGTGTAGCATGTTTGTTACAAAAGATATATCTCTGAGTCTCCTGTTGGAAAATAATGTATTGACTTTGAAAAAGGGCAGAAGAATAAAATGATAAAGATTATCCTGCTAAGAGTCTAGTTACAAAGATGGATTTAATCTTAACTTAGAATTAACCAAAATGAATTCTTGTGTGTCTGATTTTGCCACTCTAGCTGGTTTCTGATTTCACCCTACTGTACAATGAGTCTAGAATTATATGTCTATTTCATACCAAAACTGTGTTGAAAACCTCCCAATCCTATATAATCTGGATTAAGCCCGAAAGTGTTCCACATTCCAAGAGTGCGTGTGGCTCCCGTTGTCCTGTGTCTCCTGCAGGTGACGTCCCGCGACCAGCTTCCGTCTCTCAGAGGGAGCCGCTGAGTCCCTGGAGGGCAGGCAAGCTCCTCAGTAGTGTTCAGCTGTTGAGTTGTGTCTCCCAAATACAAACCGTGTTCTCCTTCTTTTTCCCTTTTCTCCCCCTTTCACATAATAAGATCCACTGTCAACCCCACAGCTGTGTTACCCCCGAGGAGTTCCGTGCTCAAGTGCTCTTGATGTGACTTGGTATCTTCGTGCATGTTACTCCTCCGTCGGTGGAAAAACACTTTCTAAAATCAGACCCAGAGCTTCCGGGAGAGAGGACTAGGTAGCTCACATGCGCTTCCTTCTAAGTCACCTTCCTCGGACATGCCTGGCCTGGGGAAACTAAAAAAGCAAAAACAGAACGAAGCAAGAAGAAAAAATATCCATAGGTCCCAATCACAATGCAGCCTTCCTGCAGATGAAAGAGTACTCGTATTTTTAGTACATTTCATATTTTAAAAACCTTTATTTAAAAAAAAAAAACCTTCATTATTAAATAACAGTAACAAAATAAGATCCATCACTGTTGCTGCTTTTATGGTACTAGACAGCACTGAAATCTTTAAGACTCCTATTTTATTAAAACCCGTGTCATTTTATTAAAACCATGTATCCAATTGGCTTGCCCATCAATTTAGAAATGGAGCCCTGCTGCCCAATATACTGTGAGTCACCAGTGCATGCCACATGTCATTTAAATTTTCTAGTGGCCACATTAAAAATAAGTAAAAAGAAACAGGTCAAATTGATTTCAACGTATGTAATTAACCTAATATATAACACATGCTATTTAATCATGTAATCAATAGAAACACATTACTGAAATGTTTTCCTTTCTGTTTTTCCTGCTATGTCATTGAAATCCATTCTGTGCTTTGCACTTGCGGTGCGTGTCCGTTCAGACCCATCACATTTCAGGTACGGACGGTACGTGTGTCTGGAGGGTAACATGTTAGACATGGCGGTCGGGGAGTGGCAGCACAGAGGAGAGGGAACATAAGACTATAATGTCTATCCATACTTCCTAGTGGAAGTTTTACAACTCAGCTTTGGGGGGAAATTGCTTGCTGTGGTTTGAAAATGTTGCAGGAAGCACCTGGAAACCGCTCAGTATGGGTAGGTTCCTGCTGTGCCAGTTGCTACAATGTAATTAAGGAAAGAAGCCGACACATTTGTTAGAGTTCCTTTCCAGATAAATCAGCAACTCTGTCAGATAAAGTTAGGCATAGTTGCCAAAGCTACAGATAGTTCAGTTAGAATACTTTATTCTGCTGGTGAACGGGATATTTCTTCAGATATATAACACAAGGAGACTAATTTCACAGTTACCAGCTTTTTCCCCCACAAATCACCGAAAACCAAAATGAAGGGTAAGAGGTTTAGACTTCTGGGCAAAGGGCAAATTCAGTTGCAATGACTGGGGACACAGAGATTATTGGACTTAAAAATAAATTGGGGGGTATAAAATAAAATTTTTAAAAAATTAAAAAATCATTTGATATATTTATTAGAAATTTAAAGGTAGAAATAAAAAAAATTAATTTTCACAATGAAACCAAAGATTGGCATGGCAAACTATCTAAATGAGGTGAACTTAAAATTGTAAAGAATTTCCATCTTTGTGTTCTAAGTCATCTTTAGCACATGTTCATGCTGAACGAACCAAGACTGACAAAAGTATTTTAGAAAAACAAACACATAAGTGTAATTTATTATGAGAAAATAAATTAATTCAAGAATAAGTTAAGTGGTTCAAAACTGTATTAATTGCATAAGAGTTGTAAATATTTTACACTTCCTTCCATAAATCTCTGCATAGGAAATACCATCACTTGCCCTGAAATCTAAGGATATTTACCTTTCCATTAATTAATGTGACCAGGATTAAAAACTAGAGTACTGGATTTCTATTATACATATAAAAGGAAGTTTTCAGGAGAAAGGCCTTCTGGGCATTATCAGGCAAAATTAAACCGGTTTGAAGTTTTTAATTATTTAATTTACTTTTTTACCTAAACTAATAACAGGACAATATTGTGATTTCTCTGATGTAGCAAAGATAGATACAGAGGCTATAAAAACACAAGCAACAGATTATATCTTTGAATGACCATAATTGGTAGGAAAGGGTTGCAGGTAATTTATTCTTCTTGCAATCTCTACCATGAGGTCATCGTGCCCTCTCCTGAGCTCAGACAACACTCTACACGCATTTCTACTTCCCCATGCACCACACGGTCCCGCAGCTGCGTTTGTGTGCTTGTCTCCTAATCCCAAAGCACAGCTCCTTGAGGTCAGGGGCCATTGCTGATGGATTTATCCAAATATTCTGACACTCCCAGCACTTGGCAGGGCACTGATCTGCCCTGGCCAGGGATAAGACCAAACTACCCCTAAGCAGTGTATCTTCTCCTGAAGAAAATGAGGAATCGCTGAGAGTCTTAGGTAGAAATGTACTTGAATGCTATTTTCATATTTGTGAGGGTGACTATGATGTTCAAGGGGAAGTAGGTTGCGGGGATGTGAGTGTGGGGGCAGGAATTTTGGAAACTGCTAATTTTCCCAGGGAGAGGGCTGCCATGCCAAATCCAGGCGATTCTGCCCCTGTGATAAAACCCTGGGTCCGTGTTTGGTTTTATTTGCCCCTTTCAAAAGCAGAACTCCAGCTCCAGGTCACTTCTTAAGAGTGGAAAGAACAGGGCACTGAAGGTGAATTTCTAGCTTCAAACTTTATCTACCTTATTGCAGAAATATTAACCTAAACTTTAGTTTCTGGGGCAAAACAAAGAGTGTGCTATAATGAGAATACAGAATGATACCAGCCGTATGCCTGCCTCTCTCTGGTCTCTTAATAATGTCTATGACTTTTAACTTCTGGTGATAAAAAGGTTTGAAGCCAACGTGCTTGCCCACGCCGTCAAAGGGCTTGTACAGAGTTAGCCTGGGAGGCATTGAGGCTCACTGTCCATTGAACCATTGTCTGATCCATCTTTGGTCCCTTCCGACCTCCTGAACCAGCCTCAACCCAGCTCGGTCTCCCTGTTCTCTCTACATCCAAACACTAATCTGTGCATTTCTCCTACAACCAGGCCTTTATTCTCAATCTTGATGTCAAAAAGGAGTGATACATTATCATTGTCAGCTTTCTACCCCTCTTCTGAAGTTTGCAAACTCCCCAGCCCTAAGCAGAAGGGTGGGTGTGTATGTGCACACAAGTGTCAGTGTCAACATCATCATCTGATTTGCAGGGGGACAGTGTGAGCAAGAGAGTTGAATTATGCAAGGGATCTCATTTGTAACAGTTAAGTGGTGACTCAAAGGGAAAGAGGGACATAGGTTTGGGGTTCATACCAGGTGTGTTTTAAAGCCTTCTGTCCATACTGATAAAGCTCCTCTGGCTGCGTTTTCCATCTCACTTGCTGTGTCCAATGCCACCTCTTTGGAAGGTCACCATTGCTCTCATCCGATGACTCGAGGGCCCTGTTACTTTGTCCCTTGTTACCGTGTGTTTCCGTTGTCACCACGTGTTTCCCTTGTCTTGCGCTTCTCAGACTTGCCCTTCCGTAACACCTCCGTTCCCTTGATCTGCTGGATTGCTAAGGGTAAAAGCTACGTCTGTCTAATTTGCTGTTGTACCTCTGGTGCTGAAAAGATTACCTGGCACACACACAGTGTGCTCGATTAATAGCTGATAACAGGAGCTAATTACTTAACAATAGGTTGTTTTTTTCTGCAACTCAGACTGCCCTGGGAGAGTAGACGTTTGTAAGTCTCCGTATGGGAAGCGCTTTGAGACTGCTGCATGGGCTGCATCTCAGGGTGGGCTGCACATCCCCACGAGGGGCAGGTCTGGGGGCAGGAGCAGTCAGCACTGTGTAAGGGTCAAAGGAAGTGTCACCCTGGGCTGAAACTGTTTTTATCCTGGGCTCTCAGGAGCCTTAAGGGGCCACGAAGGGGGTAAAACGGTGCCTGGCTGGCTGAGCCCGGGCTCCACTCCTCCTTCAGGCAGAATGGAGCAAGAACGGTACTCTGGGCTTCTGTGGAAGATTTTAAAATTAAATAAAAAGGTATTTTTTATATAAACACAAGTACACCAAACACACAAGAAGAACTCACTTAGCTAATGCCGGCTTCTTGCCTTATGGCCAAGAGGACCGACACCCCCCAGCCAGCGCCAGCATCCTGGGCGCGTGCCCCACCCACAGGCCAGGCTGGGCTGGTGAATGTTTGATAAACATTGCTGACTCTTTCCTGCCTCGGGGCTCTGGAAGCCCCCTGTTCCTGGAAGGTATTTCCCCTTAACTCTTCCTGCTGAGAAGCAGGGTACCTTCCAAGAGTACAGAGGTAGGAAGTTCCATTCAGGAAGACATCTACGTTTTTAGCATGGGAATGTTTTCCTAAAATGCCAGAGGAATCTACCTCTAACGTGTGTTGTGACTGAGTGCAGAAGGTGTGATCTCTTTGGATCCCCCTCCCAGAGTGGGCAGCTGGAAGTCCCGGTAAGGAGTGTGGGCTTCTTGTGGCAGGGGTCGGGGGTGTCCCAAGTCCCCTTCTCTGCAGAGCCTCTTCCCTCCCCCGCTCCTCCCTGGGTCTGTTGCAATATCCTGATCTTATCTTATACAACAATGAGAAGCATTCTTTCAATCTGCATATGTATTTATTTGTTGGTTTTTCTTTCTCTTGAGTCACTGGCTAGAATGGGAAGGGTCCTATAGAATTTAGGGGGAAGAAAGAGTAAAATGCACAGTGTGCCACCTTGTTCTTGGGGGACAGGGTCCAAGACCCCCAGTGGATGCTTAAAACCACAAATAGTACTGAACTCTATTTAAGGTATACTACATTTTTTTAAAGTTATATTTTTATTGATATGTAACAGGTATACATATTTTGGGGGTGCATGTGATAATTTGATATATTTATGTTATATAGTTTGTAAAGATCAAATCTGTGTAATTGAGATACCCATCACCTTAAATATCTGCCTTTGTACTGCAAACATTCAAATTATTCTCTTCCAGCTATTTTGAACTATACAATAGATTATTGTAAACTATAATCACCCCACTGATGTGTCAAACACCAGCTCTTATTTCTCTTAGCAAACTGTTATTTGTACCCATTAACTGTGCGTACATAGCCATGATAAAATTTAATTTATAAATTAGGCGCAGTAAGAGATTAGCAACAATAATTGTAAACCAGGACAATTATGACAATTATCACAATATGCTGTGATGAAAGTTACTTGGACTGTCTCTCAGATGTCTTATGGTACCGCACTCACCTATTTCTGGCCCTGGTGAGTGTGGGTAACTGAACACAGGGGAGGCAGCGCTGCCAGGAAGGCACTTCCCTACGGCGTGAGGGGAGTGGGTGTAGGAAGGAGTGGGGTCACCTATGCACCTCCCCTGCCAGGCCACAAGTTGTGAGTCTTCCTGAGTCACAGAGCACAGAAGGGAGATGGTTTTCAAATTGTGTTTTCTTTGAGATGGAGCCTGTGGTTTATGTTAATGAGACAGAGACCTAGGGATGAAGGACTCAACTTCAAGGGGGGGAGTTGTTTTTTGTTTTGTTTTGTTTTAAACGTGTAGAGAGTAGCTCAGCAGGAAAACAACCTGCAGTAGATTTTGTTTTCCAAAGCCCTAAACCACAGCTCATGACAGACGTTGATTAAAAAGGGATGTGTTAATAGTACATACATTTGTTAATTGATTTTTAAACACATATTATTTGCTGCTTATTATACTCCTATACTCGGTTTGTTTTTGTTTTTTTTTTTTTTCATTTTTGAAGAACCCCAAAGAGCAAACCGCAGCCTCTGTTCTAATTCAAGATCACTTGGCCTCACTTCCCCGGGGGAAGGAGGATGGTACCTGACACCATGATCCATCACCACGGCAGCTGGGTGAGCCACTTCTTTGCTGCTGAATATAGATTTAAATTATAATTTCTATCATTGAGGTTAAATTCAGAGTGAGAGAGGGAAAAATACGACATGGAAGTTTATCAGGAAGGCAGGAATTGTCATGAACAGAACTGACCCAAGGAGACCTAGTAAGGCAGATGATATCTTTTTACTGCAGTTTTTAAGTTTGATTCTATAATGCTTTTATCGAGCCAACCTATTGGAGGAATAAATTAGATTTCTAGTCCAATGAATTCTTCTTTTTTCTTTTTCTTCTTTCCACTTACTCTTGATGATAATTTAGTTTAATAAGTGTGGAACATCACTGGCTCTAATTTCTCTGCCACATGCTGTGATTCAAAGACTAGAATTTAGCCTTTTGAGACATGTTCACGGGCTGACTACCATAGATCAAAGGAACAATGTGGGTTTATGACTTTCCATATTCTGCGTGTAAGACTCTCCAAGTTCAAAGAAACAGAGGCAGGGTTAGATGGATCCAGAATATGAAAGTCATCATCAGTGATAAGAGGCTGGGAGTGTATCGTCTTCGTTATTTTTTTTGTTGTTGTTAAACTAAGTCTAGCAGTTCTAGACCTTTGAAAATCCTACTAATTCTCATGTAATTCTCAAGCACGACTCATTGTTCCAAAAACATAGGTTTTTCCCTTTTATTGTGTTTGATATAATGTTTAAACACGACTCTACATACATTTTAGAGTTTACCTTTGGTACTTACAGAAACCCAAGGGTCCAGAAAAATACCTGTCAGTCTCTTATGCCACAAGTAGAATTAATCTTAATTCATTTCAGGCTGAAGTTCATTTGTAAGTTTTAATGAAATTCTCTAACCCCTGGTGAGTTCCTAAAGAGAGGACTCCCTCAGGGGTGGGCTAATAGAGAAATCATTTATGATTCTTTATTTTGTTGTCATATATCCTTAGACAGTTTTCTCAAATCTTGTAATGTTCTGTGTTCCCATAAAAGGAGAGTAAAACAAGGAACTATGTTAATATGTAACCATAGAAATTTAAGAGTGCCCGCCCACATATCTGAGAGAAATACTAAGCAAAATATTCCCTGTCTGTAATTTTCTGAAAAATGTATCGCTTAAATGTCAGAGGGCATTCAGTCATTTCCTCACATATCTTCACTTGCACTTCCCAGTATTTCTTCATTTAGTCTGGTAACAACTTCACGTAACCACGTTAATATAATTTAATTTATTACTTTTTTTTACTTGTACATTCTCCTGTATCTCAAAGAACATCTTTATTAGATGACTGGCTCGAGAAGTAATGAAAATGTTGGGGTTTTAAATTTATTTATTTTTACTATGATTATAAATAATTAACACAAGTGGGTCTGCCCAGTAAGACCTGCCTCTTTCTAGTATTGGAGTTGGTGTGAAATAATCACAAAATGACGGATGAATAGAAAAGAGCTTCAGCGTAGTAAACTGGAATGTGCATTCTGGATTCACGAGCAGGGTGGGATCCCACTCCCAAACCACCAGTCACCCCTGGGCTAAGTGGCGGGTCTCAGTCTCAGCTCTCTTGACATCTTGGGTTGGGAAATCCTTTGTTCATGGGGCTGCCCTGTGCACTGTGGATGTCTGGTCTTGCAGCATTCCTGACTCCACCACTAGAGGCAGGGAGCTTCCACCCAACACACGGAAATGTCAAATGTCCCCAGGGGAGGTGGAGTCAAAACCAGCCACGGATAACAACCAGGGAGTGTGCAGAGCCAATATTTCATGCCAGTTCTATCACTCTCTGGCAATTTGAAAAGTGTTCAGTAAAAGGAAAAGCTACCTGGAGTTGAAAATATCCTTGATCAGATAACAGGTTCTGGCTTGGGAGACCTGAGAAGAAAGAAGAAATGACTCATGGTTCAGATGCAGAAATTCAGAACTAAGTATCAGTGCGATCTCATTTCTGTTCTGAATGCAGATGGGTGGACATGCCAAGAACCACACCAGAGGTTCCTGCAGTTTGCTTGTCCCTCAACTCTGGCAGGAATTGACTCCAGGGCGGAGCGGGGGGTTGATGAAAAAGTCGGTTCTGACAGCGAGCTCTTTCTCCAGAGCCTGTTAGACGGCTCTCCTTTTACTTAGGTAAGGATCCCATATTTCACATCTTCAGAGTTGTCAGAAAAGGCTCTTAGAGCAGAGATTTATTAAGAACAAAGAGGAACGAAAAGGGGACATGACTAGTTTCTCCTCTTCTTCTCTTGTCTGATTGAAAACATACATTTCCAAGCTTTAAGGAAGATAAACATACTTCAAGTTTAGACAGTAACAGAAGGCTTTGGGAGAGTGATGCCAATTTCTGCTGCCCGTCAGCCGAGAAATAGCTCCTTTGGTACAGAAGAAATGAAGAGTTGAATAATGGCAGGTACAGGGCTTTTAAGCCAATTGAAGAATTTTTTCTAAGTAACATGTTACCGTCACTATTAGGCACAGGCAGTCTGAGGAATTATGTCTTAAAAGTATCTCAAAATTCTTGTTAAATTGAGTTTCAGATACTATTATGTTCTGTTGTGCCAGGGATGCTTTCTCAGCCTAACGCACTGGCTGGTACTCGTTAGGGTGGGTGGATGGATCTTAGCATCCACGTTGGCCCATCTTTAATGCATACAAAATTCCAAGGCATGTGAGGTTACTAAACACCATGCTTATAGAATTAATTAAAATAATTCTTATACAGGACTCTTATAAGGAAAATAAAGCCTACTTAAATCTCTTAGATCACTTATTTACTTCAAATCGTTTGCTTAACCAAATGATTGGTTACCTGATGAATGATTGGTGGTGGTATTTCCGACCATATAATGTCTTAACAGGGTACATTAAAGGCCATGCAATTAACTCTGTTTGCATATAATTACAATTTGATCTGCTAACTTAAATATGACACCACAATTTCACCCTCTTTTTTTTATTACCAAGGACATTTAACTGAAATAAAAACATGTCATGAATTCCTTTGTGTTACGATTTTAATGGGAACATATGTGAGAGTCTTCAGCTTATAAAACAAAACTAGCTTAAAATAGGATTTTATTGTCATAGTAGCCTTTATCACAACAGTTGACTTTGAAGTGCTGTCAGCATACTCTGTTAAGTAACCTAAGAGTTAATTCTAAATTTCCTTTCAAGAAATTGCATTGCCTCTTCCCTTTTACCATGATGGATCTCTGATGTTATCAAAAAGGACAAAACACATTATCATGGCCACAAAAGAACTGGCATGTCATTAAACTGGTCCTCGTTGGCTAATTCGAAATCTGATGGCATAAATGCTACAAAACTCCGAGCAACCCCAAAGACAGCTAATTCAATGGCTACTATCGATTGACCCCTGGTTAATTAAAATGGGTGAGAATGAGGGAGGTGTGGCATTTTATGGAGTTCTGCTGAGATGACAAAGAGCTTGTATTGTCATTTGCATGCTCTGCAATCTTTCATTTTTCTTCGACTGTGGCTGGTGTACAGATTTGTCAGTTAATATATTTTCCATTTGGGTCCTTGATCGAGTCAGTCTTTATTTCCCCATAAGCAAGATTTCAGAGGGTAGTTGCACTTCAGCTGAACTTTTGAACTGTTTCCCACAGATTGTTTTTTAGTGCCCCAAAAAAGCATGAACCATTACAAAGGGACTTTGTCTTGTTTTAATCTAGCCACATCATTGTGAAGCACTTTAATTAATATGTGAGTGTCAGAACTCCTTAATTTTGCTTCATTTAAGTATCTTGCCACCTGGCATAGAGGCTTAGAGGACAAATTGGCAGGCATATTGCTCAGAAATCTTCCCTGTGAGGTTAATGTCCTCCCGAAGAAATCAGGCCATATTCTTTGATTTCTTTTTGATGTTCCATTTCCTGTATTATCTGTGTATAACATAAATATTGTGGCACGTGGTCTCTTTGTATCAGAACAATTTGCTGCTTAAAGGTACAGGATTATCATGTGAATATGAAGACAAACACACAAGGTCTGTCCAGAAAGTGCCCAGCCACTGTTAACATAACGAGAATGGTTTGCACAGCACCGATGTAACCTGGCAGCCAGGGAGAGGGGACTGGGGTGCGCCTGCGTGAACAAGGATGATGCCACTGTGCTAGTCAGTGGGGCGCTAGACGCCACTGAGTGAGCATGTGGACTGTCGAGTTCAAAATGACTGAGTGAGTAGAGCAACAAATCTGCATGAAATTTTTCATTAAGCTTGAACATTCCTCCATGGAAACTATTCGGATGATTCAGAAGGCTTTCAGGGACAATGCAATGAGTGTAGCGCAAATAAAAGTATGGCTCTACAAATGCTTCAAAGATGGTCGAGAACCTGCTGAAAGTGATCCATGTTCTGGAAGGTCTGCAGCATGCAGAACACCCGAGAATGTCAAATGTGTATGGGTCAGGGTGAGAGACGCTGGGAGAACCGTGGGAGGTGCCAAGGTGCCTGCTTTGAAGGGGCCTGAGGGGTCTTTGTCCCATGTACAGTGGTTCTTGTGTCTTGCATCTTCTTCAGTAAATGTCTCTGTTTTCATAGTACATGGCTGGATACTTTCTGGACAGACCTATACATAAATAAATGTTCTTGTGAGTGTTGTAACCTTTTAAGGAAATTATTGAATCAAGGTTCCCTAATTCACCCCAGTGACTGATGAAAAACTTTGAAATGTTTCATGAAATTTTTATTTTTCTCACTAAGCCTAAGAAACAACTAAACCATCAATGACTTAGGGTTAGATTCTAAGTATCTCAGAGAACCATTACAAACAAAAAAACAACAACAAAAAAAACTTGACTTTTATTAATGTGTGTTTTGTTAAGACTGTTTAAGTTTCAACTGATCAAAACCTCTACCCAAACTGGCTTAAGTAAAACCTAACTCATCGGCTCTGGTAGCTGGAAAACCCTAGAGTAGGATCATATTAGCCCTAGATTTAGAGTTGCTGGAACAACGTGGACACAACCTCGCTCCTCCCTCTCTCTGTCTCAGCCTTTGTCCCCGGAGGTTCCTCTGCTCCTGGCCGTTGTGAAATGTCTCCTGACACAGCGAATCTCAGAATGGCAATGAGCAGGCTGGCTTGGGTCAGGACCCAACCCCACGCTGATCTCTGGGGCCGGGGGGAGCGGGTGGCTGTGGTTTTCCCACTGACACCTCGATCTGGGGTGTGGTCAGGTGCACCAGCTACACACACCAGAGGGAAATGAGCGTGTCCTCAAAGGACAGTCGGGAAACAGCTCTGCTGAAAGTGTCAACAGCTACTCCGCAGGGGAACAAGCAGAGGTCCGCTGTCGGTGAAACCACCAGCCCACCATAAATAAGTCCAAAGTGAAATAAACTGTTCACTAGATGTTCTATGGATCTAAACAAGGAAGAACCATAGGTAGAAACAGGATTTTAAAGCCTTAAGTATCTGTAATTAGGTCACAGTGCTGAAATTATAACATATTAGCATCCAGTGTCCGTAAACCCACCTCTGGGAATCTTTCTCTGTGTTTCATAGTTAATTTCAGTATTTATGCTCACATATTACCCTGCTGCCTTAGAAATAATTGGAATGTAAGAAGAATTCAGAACTTGCAGTCCCGTAGGATACTGAACAACATCAGGGAGTTATGGGCACACATAGACATACAGGAGTCACCTTAGAACAACCTTGTATCACAAATTCAAGAAAGCTGCTCCTGAAAAAGTTAAGGTTCATCGCCTGCCAAGCAGCTGGAACCATCAAGTGAGCATATAAGCCTCATTTCATGGCTTTAAAGTACTTGTTTTAATAGAGAGCAAACGTTACCACCCGCACTTCACAGATAAAGAAACAATAGTGCAAAGGGGAAGCCCTTTTCCCAACATCTCAGGGGAGAAAAACTCATGTTTAAAGCTGAACAGCACCTTGAAGGTGGTGCAGCTTCCTCCCCATTTTGCAGTTGAGGAGAGTGATCCCAGCCAGGTGATGCTCTGACCCCACGTTACAGCACAAATATCACGGCCACAGCCGGGAATGAAGCCGGGTGCTGTCGAGGAGAGTTTCCTACCCGGTTGCCACAAAATCCAAGAGATCCATCCCCACAACCTTTTGGGTCAACGGGGGTGGCCAGAGCTACCCGACGCCCTGGCCTGCTTGCCCCAGCCTCAGACAGACTCACCTGTTTGATCTGTAATCATCACTTCATTTCCTATGCTATCGTGTGAAAAAATGCAGAAAAGTCTGTCCTAGAACAGGTTCAAGATCACACATAGTCTTGCTATTCTGTGAACCCGGGGTCAGTAGACGCAGAGGCAGAGTTCCCCCGAATCGTAAACGTCAGTTGCTAACTAGCAGAATGGCAAGACTCCACCCCAGGTGGATGTTTCCAAGGTTAGACTCTTTCCCAGTTGTCGCTGCTGTCCTGCCGGGGCCACGGCTGGGCCCTGCTGCATCCAGAGTGGAGAGGGCAACTGGTGTCATAGTCACATGGCCAGCACATGTCCATGCCACTCTATTGTACCCCTTCCCAGGCTGGTTAAGAGAGGTCCCCACGTTCTTTGTATGAAGACTCATGTTAGCCTTGCAGAGCTATCTGCGGGACTCCATCTCCAATGATTGACAAGCTGCTCCGGCTGCTGCTACGTGGGACAGCAGATCTAATGACCTTGGTCACCGGACCCTTTTCTGATTGGCCGTTTCCCTTACCCAGTAAACCCCAGAACACACAAAAGTCGAATTAAGATACATTGAGTGGGTGCTAATTAACTAATGGACAGAGCATGGCCAGGGTCAGTTGTCCTACACAGCACAACCATCTCATTCCCGAGGGGCTGTTGGGAGCCTGAGCGTATCTCATGGTTCCTTCCATCGCCCCCTGGTCACCCTCAACATATTAACTCGAACCTGTTTAAACACCGCAAGCCTATTCCACAAATGACCATGGCGCTACGGTGAGCCACGCCATGGCACCAGCAGGGATCCAAGTTTGGAGATGGACCTGGTGTGTAAATTAACCAACATGGCATGTTCTTAGCCATTGTTCATGATGCAGAAACCTGTCATTGTAAACTCTTTAAAGAGAGGAACCAAGTTTTTCGAACAGTCATTCCAATGAGTATTTGTTGAGGAGACAAAACTTGCCTTTGATTGTAGTTCTATATGTCACAGTCAACCTCTGATTATACCAAAACTGAAGTTTCCTAAAATTGGTCTTTACTTAAGAGAAGCTCTAATTAACATAGAATCAACACCACCACCACCTTTATTTCCCTTAGCAAGTGTGACTATAAAACATTTTGTTTTGTATCTCTTGGTATATTTCATGGTACAGATGTCTTGCAAAAGTAATTTTAATAGGTCACATGTTTTTCTTTTTTAATTTTGAGGAGAATTTAGATGCTTTCAGAGAGGTTTCTATAATCAAAGGGTTTCTATAATCAAACCCTTCTCTCCAACCTGTAACCTCTGTAGAAAAGACGATTTAAAAATAGAGTTCAAGCATGAGATGACTCTAAAGCATTTAAATGACACAGGAACAGAGCTGCATATCTGCTTTGACAAGTCATGCAAGCCACATAGCCTCAGAAAATTATAATTTGTTTTTTGTGTGTGATTACTTGGCACGAGGGGGTTTGCTCCTGGACCTGGTAATTCCACTGGTAAATGCACCAGCATCTCAGCGAGGGTCTGTCCGTCTTTCTGTGACCCTACAGGACAACCCAGATGTCTCAGAGACAGAACTAAAAATAGATGATTCCTGTTTGATAAAGACCTTAGGATCAATTATAACTCCAGGAAGAAAAGCCAAAACTTAATTACATAGAGATGTGTAGGTGAATGAAAACATCCCGGTGTTTACTGAAAACACAACTGACACACAATTACGTTATTGAAACATAAAGAAATCGTGGCTTTGTAAGTCTGTTATTAAAATGTGCAATTAACCAATTAACATATCATTAGTATCTATTTAAGCTCTGCCCTAGTAATACTGCTTTCATGTTTCAAAGATAACTTGACATTTCTGGCTTAATGATCTTTGCCTTTTATTACACTTACAGAAAAAAAAAAAAAAAAACTAAAAAACAGCCTCTGCTCAACACAGTATTGAATTACTATAAAGGGCTTGGTAATATTCCCAGCTTAATCACTTTCTACTACTTTTTTTTTTTTTTTAGTACAAAACTGAATACTGTATTTTATTTTGCTGGTATGCTGTATAGCTTGCTTAAGTTTCTGTTGATCAAAGAATGAAAATTACTGTGGCATTGAAATATGGGTTTCTCCAATGTCCTGGCTTTTTTAATGAAAATTTCCAGTTCAGAAGTTCACAGGGGAAAATTAAAGGCTGTGAACCAAAGTTAAGCCTTCCTTTCAGGAATATGCTCTATTAAAGCCAATTTAACTTTGCCCCAGTGTGTGGGGAAGGCCACAGAGAATATTGATTAAGCCAAGGGACTCAGGAGTCAAACCGCTCGTGTTACAACCTCTCTAGTTCTCTCTTGTTCCTAGAAGTTAGATTAAATCATTGGATTAAGGAGTTGGATTAAATCCTGTCTGGTAGTTAGAATAAATATCTACCTACTAGCTTAAATTATACTGGGTATCTAATTTCTTTTAATCTGTTACTAGATTAATTTGTTTCTAATGATAAAGACTTCACAATACAAGATTGACATCAATGTTTTTTTTCTGATTATTTTCGAGTCCCCCTTTTGTAGGCCCTTCCAGAATTCCTGTTTTCCTTGGTCACATCAAACTATTGTTTTTGAAGACCACGTCATCTACGGGGCAGTGAGGAACCTCAGAAGTGCATGCCTCACTTGGTAGAGAAAGGACGTGAGCACTGCCTCCTCAGGAAAGGAAGGAAAACTTTAAACTTCCAAGCGTTTGTTTGTGCTGCCCTCTTGGAATGCCGTTTAATTGAAATAAAGAAAATAGTCCAGTGCTGTATGGTATTGAGTTTTGAAGTGTCACGGTTAAGGTAGTAAAGTAACAAACTTGTGATTGCTTTGTTACTAAGGGCTTAGAATTATATAAATAGTTGGCAAATTACATCATGCAGTAAGTCTGGATTTCTCTCCTTAACTATGCGGGTGGCAAAATTATTCTGCTAGATATATTTCCCATTGAGCTTAGCAAGTGACTTCACATCAATTTCACATGGATAAAATAGATGGTTTTGTATAAAGTTGCCAATTTTTGTAGAAAAATACATCTAAAATATATAAAAATGTGTTTGAAATGTAATGTTAAATTTTTAATTAAATATATCTGTAAGCACACACACAAAAATGTATATCTGCATGGAAAATAATACTATAATAAGTGATGACAGTATTTTAATAATAGTAAGTTACTAAGTTTTTTATCAAACTGATTTTATGAAATTAATTTCTCTCTCTTATAGTAACAAATCATATTGAAAACGATCATGGTTTTAGGGGGGACTTTGAAATCTGAAGGTGTTGCATTCCCTTTGCCCATAATTGAAGAATATTTTTGACCAGCTTTCCTGTGAGTTAAAATGACAGGTGTCATCTGTGGCTCTTAGGGCCCGACAGGTTTCGACACAGCCATTCGTTAGAGATAGTTTCTCCCTCAAAAGTAGCTACCTGGCAGAGCATCCGTTACTCAGCACCCTGACATTGCCAGGTCCATATTCACAACCTCCTTTCTAGAACCCCAAACTCACTTTACTCCGTAGTTATTTCCAAAGGTCATGATCTTTGAAATGGGAACACATGGGTATGTTTATTAAAGATATCTAGATAGCGTAAGATTAAAACAAAATCAATTAACAACAAAAAATCCCAGCTATTATCTCCGTCTAGTTTGATAAGTTGCTATTGTGATGTGTAAGTGTTTTATATGCCAAAAAGCCCACACACGTGTACACACGCACACACACACGCACACACACGCACACACACGCACACACACGCACACACACGCACACACACACACGCACACACACACACACAGCATTTTTTGCTTGGCTGTGGTTGTCTTGTCATCATGACTATCACCATCATCATCGTCATCATTATCATCGCTGCCACCACCACCATGACCACCAACATCACTGTCATCGTCACCATCATCATCATCACTGTGATCATCATCATCACCACCACCCTCACCACCATCACCTTCCTCATAACCATCATCGTCACTGTCACCAGCACTGTCACCATTATTATACATTTGCAGCTACAGCCAGTAGCTACACATGACATGTTTTCTTTGTTTTTCTGTTGTTTAGCTTCGGTTTAATTAACGTGCTCTCTCTCTCTCAAAACAGACTTTTGTGTAGGAAGGGTTGGTGCGCAAGGCACAAAAGAGATCCAGTCATGAATATGAATTTGTAACAAGGCACATGAGCCAAGGCTATTTATATGTGACGTTTTAAAACAGCAGTAAGCGGATCTCTAATACTTTCATCTGATATCTAGCCGTGGGCCTTCCACAGGGTTCTGTAATCGCTCACACCGTCATGGACCATGATTATCTTTACGTCTGGGATGAATACCAGCCAGACCAGGTCCTGCTTGTCTTACTCGCCAATTTTAAGTCTTCACCAGCATATTATTCTTTAGGGGACTCAGTCAGTCAAAGACTAACAGAATTATTCATCATCTCTAGTTGTGTGTGCCTCATTTAGCAAGGGAGTGAGACTATTATCAGAGTATCAAACTAGTAACATAAAACTTGAATGGTAGTGTGTTATAATCTGTATTCCAGTTCCTACTGAAGTTTTGTACGTTACTTTAGAAAGCCACACAGCAAATACCAGTCACATCATTTTCTGTCTTAGTCTGTTTCGGCAGTAGTGACAAAAGACCACCAGCGAGGTGGCTTCCAAACAACAGTCCCCGGGTCAGAGCCTGCTTTCTGGCGTTCAGATGGCATTTTCTTGCTGTGTCCTCACAGAGTGCAAGTGTGAGGCAGCTCTCTAGGGCCCTGGTCCCAAACAGGGGGCCAAATTTCCTCCCAAAGGCCCCAGGACCTAATGCCGTAACCGTGGTGATTAGGAATTTTGAGGGGCTACAAACATTTAGAACATACCATTCTCCTTCTTTAGGAATAGCGTAATACAGTAAAAGTAACCTGGGATTTGGGAACAGATGACCTGTGTTTGAGTCCTAAACCAACATCTAGGAAATGCATCCTCATGGTGTAGTCCCTTACCTCCTCTGGGCCTGTCTTCTCGTGGGTATGATGGGTTTGACCGTGACGTCTACCCCAGAACGTTATTGCAGGGGGGCAGCATGAAACAAAGCCGAGACTGTCTCTGTTGTATCTATCGGTTGTGAATCTCTTTACACGAACATCCAAAAGTGCAACTCACATGTGGCTATGACAATGCTTTATAAACTCTAAATCAATGTTTAGATCCATAACGATGTTATGGGTGTAGATGTCACATTTGTGTCTATCTGTATCTGTATCTATATTTATCTATTTGCAGAGGCCTCAGGTGGGATTTAATTCATCTTTATGATCCTATTAAGACCTTTGTTAGGATTGAATGCATTAAATTAGTGAGTGGATGCGTGGATGGATGAATGAATGAATGAATATCTGGAGTAGATGAAGCAAACAGTTGAGTTCTTAGCTGGGGAGGAAATGATTCCCAAATTCTGTTTCTACTTCTGCCTCCGGTCTCAGGGTCCCTGGGCTGTGTGCCCGGGAGCCGCAGGGCGGGGCTCAGACACCCGGGAGGGATGTGGCCGTGGCTCAGGGCATCTCAAGCCATGTCCCTCAACATCCTACCGTTTTTAGCAAAATGCTAAAAGAAAACTCCTCAAAAAAGAAAACTTTTTATGTCAATCTTGTTTAAATGCCAGATCAATATATCTTAAAACAGTTGATCCAACGATCTGTAATTTATAATAATATAGAACCATCGATTCCCTGTTTTTATTAATGCAAGCGATTTCTTGTCCTGCTGCCAAGAATATTTTAAAGATTTTAGAGAGAAGTGCTGGGAGGGACCTGGGATGTACCCAAACAACACTCACCCGATGGGCAGGCCCTCAGTTGCAGTGTGTGAGGTTGAGACTGTAGCCAAAGACCCACTCTTGTTTTGCTGGGTCTAAAACTCACAGCTCCCAATTATTCAAGAGCTTTACAAGTCCATGCCAGGACCTCTGCCCTCCTCCTCTTTCTCATAGCTACAGTGCAAAAATTGTACAAAATAGTACATTTGTACAAAATAGAGTAATACGATCGCATTTCAGTACCATTTTGTGCAAGAGTTTTTTTTCTATTTTGCAAAATAGGACAGTGATATCATGTTCTAACACACTTAGAATACTAAGAAGTACTAATATCAAGCTTGTCATATAATAATTTTTAACTTTCCCACGTGGTATACATGTTTTCTTACAAATGTAGATGTGTAGTTGTCTAGAAGCGTATAATAATTTGTAAGCAATATCAAATTGTAATTACTAAGCTGCTTTATTTCTCTTTGGAATAAAATAATTATACAGATTTAATTGTAGTAACAATTATATCTTTAATTAAAGTACCTGAAAAATCTGTATTTTCTCACAGATGCATGAATACTAATATTTTCCTAATTGCTATTAAGCTTTTCTGATAAGTTGCCATTCTACTTGATTAATCGCCATTTTGCTTTTCACGTGAACACTTGTAAAGCGTTTAGAAAAATAATTGAAATTCATGGATTGCCCACAAAATGTGAAAATACTGGTTGTCTGCTTACTTAATTAATTTTGAGAGTAAAATAGCATCAACATTGGACTGTTTCCCCTTACAGCTTTCAGATTTAAATATATGTAAAACCACATTTATTTTTAAAGGTTGTTTATCATCCTTCTCACAACTCATGAACTTTTTTTTTTTTCATTTTCCTCAACAGAGGAGTGCCAAATTCTGGACTTATTTGCATTGTTTCCAGGAGTTGACGGCTACCTGATTATATGTTCAGTACATTTTTTTAGTTACCTTTCCTAGTGAGCTATGTTGTTATAATAAGTTATGGTTTAATATTCTGTAAAGAAACTCTGAACTCAGAGTGAATACAGCTATTAGCGTATTGAAGGTGCTTAAGAAATGACCGTGGAATAAAATCAGAGTTCCCATTCTGGTCCTCACTTCCCACGCCCTCCTCTGAACCAGATGCTGCAGACTGCCCGTGTGTCCCCCCCGGCGTGCGTGTGTTGGAATCCCAGCCTCCCGGGCGCTGGTGTTAGCAAGTGGGGCCTTCAGGAGCTGAGAGGGGGTGAGGACGGTGGAGCCCGCGCGATGGGGTTAGTGCCCTGCAAGCAGAGACTCCCAGGGCTTCCCCTCCCTCCGCTCGGCCCCACGGAGGACACGGGGGAGACCCCCGGCCGACACCGGATCTGCCTGTGCCCTGATCTGGGACTTCCAGCCCCCAGACTGAGACACAGATGCTTGTTGTGTGAGCCCCGTAGTCTGCAGAATCTGCTGAGAGCAGCCAGACCGACTGAGACACTGGATTGCACAGGTCACCAGACCACCAGAGCCCAGCGGTGACTTCCTGTAAATCCACTGGACGCCGTTTTTCCAGTCCTGGCCAGTGCTAGTCAGGAGCTCTGATGCTCCCGAGTGTCCCCGTCTTGCGGACCCTGTGACTGGACTTCTCATCACCTTTCCTGCGTGTCCGGCCCCACCTCTGTGCAGGTGTGTTCTCTCCTACCTTAGTGTCCCCTGCTCAGTGCCAGGGCCTCGTCTTCTCACCCTGTCCTCTTCCTACTTGACGCCACCCAAGGCCAGGCTTCAGTGACCTTCTGTCCGAATGGCCCCCAAGTTCTTGTCTCCATCCCTGAGCTCCCTCTGGCCTCCACGCCCAGGCGTCCACTCACGACTTGACGGGTCCCAATGACGTCTCAGTGACACCTCGATCCCAACACTGCCCAAGACAAGGCCAAGGACTCACATGCCAGCCTCGTCACGAGCCTGGTGCCCTCTGTGGGTGTCCCCTCACCAGGAGCTGCCCCCTCACATCCAGCCCAGTGCTGGGCCCTGCCGATGTTCACCCCCCAGTGTCACCTCCGTCCCTCTGTTTGTCTGTGGCTCTGTGGCCACCACCCCAGTCCGAGTTACCGCAGGTCTCAGGGGGAAAACGGCCTGACCCCAACCCCGGCTCCCTGTCATCCCTCTCCCCACCCCAGAGAAATCTTATTAAACTTTAGACATTGAGACATGATCGCAACAGATCCCTCTTTAACTGCCTGGGACACTTCCCAAAGCCCTTCCGGGTGAGGAACACAGATCCTCGACACGGTCTGGGAGGGAGTCCCCGGCCCCACCCGCCTGTCCAGGTTCCGAGGGTGCCGCGTGCTGCGGCTCTTGCTGTCCGGCACCCGGGGCCTCCTTCCCACACCTTGGCCCTGCCACGCCCTCCTCACGGGACGTGTCCTCTTCCTTCCGTCACCACCCAGTGGTCACCGGCTTCGAGCCTCTTGTACATGAGACATGATGATACAATTAAATACCCTTAGTGTCTCATTCCTCTCCCTCCCACCCCTCACTGCGCTTGTGATCTTGCACCTGTATCTGTGGCTGCTGACTGGCGCATCGTGCACCCCTGGGGTACAGGCTGCAGGAGGGAGCCATTTCTGCCTGTCCCCTGCCGCACCCCTGGTACACAGCACGGCCTCTGGCCAGGAGGGACCCTCCGCGCCTCTGTGGGGAGGGAGAGAGGAGGTGAGTCCCCGCCTGACTGTGGCACCGTCCAAGGCAGCCACTTCCCTTCACCTGAGGTTTTTCATTGTTTATTTCACGAATACGACTTCAGTGCTTTCTTTAAGGCAGACGCTCTTCTGAGCATGTTCCAGAGACAGACGCGCCAGCTCCTAGTGACGGTGCTTTGATTTTTGCTCTTACCGTCCACACCGTGCAGGGGGCATCCAGCACAGAGAAGTCAAACAGCTGCCTCGATGTCACAGAGCCGTTAATATCAGGACCAGGAATCAGATCCAGCCAGTCTTGACCCAAAGTGCAGACACAAACCGCTGTGCTGTTGGGGGTGAGATGGGGCCGGTGTCTCTGTATCTGTTTCCCCCGTTTTAATCATTTAGGGAGAGAACGTAAAATGAAGGATATTTTGCCAGAATAATAAAGTTAAACTTTACGGTATTATATTTTAGTTCAACCACAAAAAAAAGTCTTGACCACACACACAAAATGATGTACACAAAGCACAGTTTTTAACAAATGCTAACATTGGTACTGTGATGATTTTACCGGTTGAGTTGAAAGACCCCCCAAAAAGCAGTCAGTCAGCATTGAGTGGCAAGCAGGAGAATGCTGTCCTGTGAAAGCCAACAAGAGGACACGGTATTTATAGGTTTCTAGTTTAAAATGATCTGTCCTGTCAGACATCGACTTATCGAAGTTTCCTTTGTAAGCATTGTCTTCCTATAGGTCAACAGTTTCATAGAATCACAGTTTGTATTAAAATATATAAGCTAGTAAATAAGTATCTTTCAAATTAAAGTGAGCGTTAAACTAGGATCCAAGTGAGACAGATTCTGTCCTCTGCTGAGCCCTGAATTTGCTCTGCATGTGATATGAGTCTCTTTGACTGTAGATTCTTCCTCTTTCAAATGAGGCAAAGAGATTACACGGCCCCTAAATGTCTCTCTGATATTAGTGTTTACATTATCAATGGCTCCTGCCAAATATTTATTAGGCAGACAGAAGAATAATAGATACTCTTAGATTATACCTTAAAAACCCAAATGTCGTTTCACCTCTCCACGTCTGCTATAAGCACTTACCCCTTCTGTGATGGCCCTGGCATCTGAGATTACAGTTCTTATCCAATGGGTCTTATCAAATTAGAGATAAATGCAGGGGGAAAAACTGTGCCAGGAGAAATACTGTGGAACAAATAGGGCTAAGAAGTACTTAGAGCAAAATGAAAGTGCACCAGCATTTTAAAGGGGAACGGTGTGTCCCCCACTTCTGAGTCCTCATCTGTCTTCATCAGATGGTCAGTGCCACCATCTGCCAGCCCGTCTTGCCACCATCTGTGGGGGGACCAGCCATGACCTGTGTATGCTGGAGTCTGTGACGGAATCCTAAGCACCTGGCACTGCGGCCGCAGGGACAGCCGTCCAAGGCAGAGGGCGTGTGAGGCGGGGGAGAACGTGAACACACCTGGAGTGTTCGTCTGCGAGTGAGGGGCAGCGTGTGGGCAGACGGGCCGTGTAACCATGTCTAGTCACACACCCTCCCCCAGGGCCACCACCTGGGGCAACTGCAAGGCGCCCCACTCCCCGTCGTCCCTGTGACGCCCCGGCACGGCGCACACGCTCTCCGCTTGGCCGCAGGGCACCAGCTTGTATTAATTCTGTGATGCACCGAACTCAGCACCGACCGACCTGCAGCTAAATAAGGCTTGGAAAGAATGAATGCACGTGTGAATATTCTGTTGGTATTACCGGTTCTGATTCACAGCCATAAGCAGTTGTGAAAAACAGTTGCTGTAGCCGTTGACTGTGTACTGTCCGTTTAATAATCGCCTATCTTCGTCTGGTTTTGCCAACGTGGCTGTGAACTCCGGAAAGCTGAAGCTGCGTTTTTGGCTTCTCGGTACAGCCTGTTGTGCCCTGGCCCCTAATAGGCTTTTACCTGTTTGCTTCTTTGCTTCCATTTGCCTGAGATTTCCCCTGTGAACTGCTTTATTCCAGGCAGTCAAACAAGATGTCACAGATCTCGGAGCAAGCAGACAAATATCTTTCAAAGCCTCCTTTTTACATTTAGGAAGCTGCGGTCTTATCTGAACTCTCCAGTGTTACCCAGGCCCCTTCCGCACTCTGCCCGCCCCCGAATGTCCAATAGCAACAGAGAAAATCATCGAGGAAGTTGTTCTGTGGCGAAGCAGGGAGGCCGGATGATTGAATTCCTTTCTTTTAGATGGATCTGTCGGTAAGCGTGTCGCCCGGGAGATTAGACGGGCCCTGTGTGAAAAGCAGCCGCGTGTTCCCCACCGGCCGCGCGCTCACTGTTGGCAGCTGACGTGGGGGGACAGGTGAGGGGCTTCGTTATAGCCCCAGGAGCTGGGAACAGGCCTTGGCAGGCGGCAGTTTTAGTGAATTATTAGATGCACTTTAGTATTTGTGAATTTGATAATAGTAGTTTGTGGATGTTCATTACCCGGACAATTCCGTATACCACCGAAATGGCCGTAATGGCATGCTCTCTGATGCGGGCACCCGGAGGTAATTTTGAGCCATTAAAGTTGTGAAACCCACTCTCCCTGGTGAGTCAGCGGTGGGGGTGGCGTGCGCTTGAGAGGAGATAATTAAGGACCAGGCAGCCCGGGATCGTGTGTGGTGCCTCCGAAATCTCATTCTGACGAACAACTGTTATTTCAATCTCCTCATTTGTGGGATACAAGCTAATTGCTTAGCCTCATCTGCGGCGTTTTTGAGAGCAGGAGGATGAGACAATGCTTATTTGATTAATCCTGGTGCACTCGCAGGGGGAGCCAGAGGACGATTTCAACCTCCAACGCTCGATATTGGATTAGTGCACGGTACTTTTTTACCCAAGTGCCCCCGGTTTGTATCAGACCAACCTTAATTATTTAATACAGAGTGGTAAGACCAAAAAACCCTTAAAAATCCTAAGAATCTATATATAAATTTTCAGACGATGCAAAAAATCTTCAGCAACTATTTCCCTGTTCCCTCTTAAATATATCCCAACATAACTCAGTATTTCTGGGCATTAATCTTCTAGAATGAGCATGAAGACTTTGCTCAGGATATCTTTCCAATAGCGTAACTATGCTCCTATGTTCTGCATATATATGCAACATAATCATTAGATAAATCTCACTGTACCTGTTTTTCCATATTGTAAATGGCAGGTCATAGCACAAGTGCAACCTAAAACATTAACCCTGCCATCATCAGTATTTTATTAAAATACCAGGTTATTCACCAGCATAATTGCTTTTGGATATTTGAACACAATTCACTGTTAATTTGCATGGCTCATTTCGTAGAGTAATTTGCATCCAGTATTCAATGAAATCAGTGAATAATATAAAAATATTATTTTAAGACACACAGAATCCACCTCCACACTCGAAAGACAACTCAAAGTTTAAACAATCTCTCTGGGTGCTCCTAATGGATATTCATCCATCACAGGCTCTCTGAAGCCTCTCCTTCATCTTGGGTCCTTACAATATATAGCTATGCCACAATTTTTAAATAATGAACACACCTGAAAATCAATAGAAAACTCCAGGCCTGGTTCCTTACAAGCCCAAGCGGAAAGATATTCCCCTTGCATTTCCTCCCGGGTTGGAAAGTACAGGGCGAATTCTGCCCCCACACGCTCTCAAAATGCACACACACACACACATGTAGTGAGGTGTTTTGTTTCTCTGGAAAGTATGTTTAAAGAGGGTTTTAACACACGTGCCTTGCAGAGGGGAATAAGGAATGGAGATTTGTTGTGAGAATGTTGATCCTGGCAAGATTCTGGTGTGGCTGAGCTCATCCGGGCCTGGGGAAAGGGCTGCACGTCGGAAGGACACAGACCAAGGCAGCTTGTCCTCCCAGAAGCTGCGTTTTTAAGGGATTGTTCGTGATCGGGAAACTCCTGCCCTGCTCCTTGCACCAAGGCCTGCAGGCAGCGTGTTTTCTCCACCGTGTGTTCAAGGAGAAATAACAAACCCGCATGGCAGTCAGGAGGAGAGTGCTGGGAGGATGAAACAAAGTGCCGTGACACCCAATCACGAGCAATTGTGTCTACCCCGATTTCCCGGGTTCTGCAGAAAGCCAGGGTGTCCCTTGGAGTCAGTCCGTGGGTGGCTCTGAAACGGCAGGAAGCTGCCGTCCAGAAATGACCTGGAGGAAGGCGGCGGGCAGGGAGGGTGGACACGGAACGGAGGCAGGAGAGGGTCTGGCGCTCTTTCCTGCTAGAGAACCGGGAACATGCGCCCCGGGAGAGCTGTGCTCACCAGGCAGTGTTTCTGCAGGAGGCAGGGATGGGGGACGGGTGGCCCAGCCACGGGACAGTGGGGAGGCCAGGCGCCTTGGGGGAGGGGGTGGGAGTGGGAAGAGCTGATCTAAGGGTTGAGTTCCTACTATGCATCTGTCTCTGCCCTGCCTCTGACGAGATGATTTCAGGCAGCCGGTGGTTGCGTGGGCTTCCCTAATTGGGGAAGAGGGATTAAGACAGAGATACCGTTTTAGATGGTAACCTGCTGAATCACAAATAGGATGTGATAGGAAACGTCAGAGTAAGGAATAGAGTCCGTTTCACCAACCTCTGCGGGGCAAAGTGGCTGCTGTGGCCCCTTCCTGCCCTCTGCTGACGTCTCTAATCCGTCCTGACACATTTTCCCACCAGCTGCCGTCTCCCTGTCACTGTCTCTCTGCTCATCTACCCGGTATCCTCTCTGTTCTATCTATAACCTGTATCTGCATATGGGCTATTTCTGTCTTTCTCATCTGCGTGTCTATCTCATCTGTTTGTCTATCATGTATGTAACTTTCTTCTACCTGCTATCTATTCATCCTTCACACATCCATTCTCTGTCATCTACCTATCTGTACCTGTCATCTGTGTGTCCATCATCTGTCTAGGTGGCTCGCTACATAAAACCAGGAGTGACAAGCGCCTTGGAGGGAAATGAAGGAAGGAAGGCGGCAGGGAGGGCTGGGTGCAGATGGCTCCATGTCAGTGAGACTTAACCAAAGTCCCCTTGGGAGCAGGAGCCCCCTTTGAGGGTGTCGGGGATTCCAGGCAGGAGGCACAGAGCTGCTGGGTGTTGGACAGTCGAATGGAACTGGCCCTACTTGCCTCCTCCGGCAACACGGAACAGAGCTGGGTCTCATCTGCAAAAAGCATTTGGAGGGAGAACTCGCCCCCTCACGCTGCGTTTGCAGAGGGGGAGTGATGCCGCCTGAACTCCACCACACTCCGCTTTGCCCGTGTCCGTAGGGTGGCCGCCGCCGGACGGGGATGCTCGAAGCTGGGCTCCCAGCGGCCCAGGTGGGGAACCCCCCGCATCCCCCGCACCCGGGCGCAAAGGCCGGCGTGGCTTAGGGAGCCAAACACGACTTCAAAATCCAGAGGTAGCTGGACCTGGAAAGGTCAGGCATTTCTGTATTCCAAAGTGCACCAAGTTATAATTCCCATGTGTTGGAATTTTTTTTTCACAATTCCCATAAAATCGTCCAAGACCCTGGGAATAAAGTGTCCCAGGCATCCACTGTGTGCACATGCAAATGAGATGCACACGGACACACACACATACACACACACACACACACTGCCCAGGTTGACAGCCCTGGGAGATATTTACATTTACCTCCTGTCAGAATGGGAAATTCACCCGGCTATCTTAAAATGATTAAAATAGTCCCGAAAAATCTCTGTGAGACTAAAAAGTATAAGTCAGACCACAATTTCTTTTTCCTTTTCTTACATGAGCTCCTAAACATAGACGGATCGAGAGAGTATAAAAAGCTGCATTAGGTCTGGGTTTGGGGGAGGCAGAAGGCTGTGGAAGGAAGACAGAGACCCCGTCATAGCTGCGGGGCCGTGGAAGATGGACCACGAGGTGTTGGGGCTCACGGTCAGGGCAGGAAAAAAAGTCACTCAAAACTACGTTCCTTTCAGACCCTTCACTGACTGCGGCTCTGTGTGTGGGGAGCCTCTTAGTGTCCTGAATATTTTCTTTTGCACCAAAGAGAAGCCACGTGTGGACATATATGATCATAGGGAGTCACAACCGAGGGGACTCACGCTGTGGCCTTGGGTAGCTTGGGGGCAGGTGTGGCAGCAGCTGTGACGTTTGGGGGACTCTGGTCCCAGCAGCGCGGCCGTCCCAGGTCCCAGCCTCGCCAGCCCCGAGCAGCAGCGACGGTAGCGACTGAGCTGGATGCGGAAGGAGCTGAAGGTCGTGATGTAAATTCGTGGAGCACCTGTCAGGGGCTTCTTTCCAAAGCTTATTTTTTATTAAAAGCCATTTTGCAATATGTGTTAAAAAAAAGAAATATCTTGAAGAAGTGCATCCCTTTTCACCCATAAATTTTACTTCTAGGAATCAACTGTAGGAAATAAAAGTGCTGATTCAAAAAATTCTCACCAGGAGGTGGTTTACTCTAAAATTTGTCAAACTCTCAGAAATAATATCAAATTGCTGCACTAGGACATTGGTTAGATGAGCAATGGCTCACTCCACGGCGTGGCACACGGAAGTCACAAATTATACGTATTGATGTAGAAAGAACTATAATGTACTATTTTATTTATCTTTTATTTAATTTTTTATTTCAGCATATCACGGGGGTACAAAGTTTTATGTTGAACTAGTAAAAAGTAGATTTTAAATAATTTATAAATAGATACACCATTTTTATATCTGTCTACACGGTTTTATTTAGGAATATAATGAGAATATTAGATGTATTTTTGTGACAAATTTCAATGATTTTATACTTTTTCTTTATCTTTTTTTATTTTTTTAATATGTTTTTTTCTTATGAACTGTGGAAGAAAAAAACAGTCCAGGATGTCCCTTAGAGCCAGAGCTGGGTCTATCTGAAATATTCTCTTGTGCCACTGAATGCTTTTTAATGTAACACTTAATGGATATTTTTATCTAATTTGATACAACTGTCTTTTAACAAATCTTCACTTTTTCTCAAGATTATTTTAACGGAAGACCACTTTTCCACTGTAATCTATCTCGTTACTGACCCCCAGGGAAGCACAAGTGACGGACAGATCGGTTAGAATCGTTGCCGTCAGAGAAGGGCGTCCCACTAGCACCTCCGGGAATACTGGAAGTTCGTAGAATATCGGCAAGGGGAAAATGCCCGTGTTCCCTTTAACCAGTTTAACTCTACAGTTACTAACAAGGGAAAGTCACATCTCTGAATCAGTCCCCCATCTCGGAGCGTGTCCGTGGCGTGTGATACCCTGACTCGCTTTACACACTAATGAGGAAATATGTGGGGCTTGTGGAGGAGATTTCTGGGGGTGGGAGCGACAGCCCCCAGCCTAGCCCAGGAAAAGCGCCCACTGGCTGAGGCCACTGTCTGGACTGGCCTCGTCCCTCTGTCCCCGGGATAGACGAGAGGCCCGGAGGACGTTCCCGCAGAGAAAGGCTGTCAGAGCCACCGTCTCTCGGCTGTCTCGTCACATTACTGGTCTGTCTGGGCCGCTTCCCAGGCTGGAGCTCTGAGCACCTCCCTGGCGTTTAGTGCTTCAGCTTCAGAAGACGAGCGCTGTCAGCCCCACTCCCGACGGACCCTCTCTGCTCGACCTTGGGGTTAATTCCTGCCGCTTGCTTGGCTGGAGTCCTGGATGCTTCTGTGACCCTCTCTCTTCTCTCTCTTGCTGGAGCCGGACTCTCCTCCTCCTCTCCCTTCCCAGACAGGGAACGCACGTTCTGGCCGGACGTCCTGGCACCTGTGCCAGCCCCTGGGCTCCAGGGATGCTCCTGGTGCAGGAACCGCGGAGATCCGGGTCCCACCCAACGGCCTCCCCCCTGGAAGGGGCTGACCCTGGCGGGACGGTGGCAACAGCACTCTCTTGCCGTTCTCACCTTGCACAGTCTCAGGTTTCACCTCTCTTTTAATAACTTACATTATCAGCAAACATGGAAGTAAAGAAACCATTTAGAGACGACTTAGTGAGACTCTAGTGTACACAGAGTATACAAGGAACAGGGGCTTGAGTAAGTTTCCCGCTGGACCGTCCACGGGCGTGCAGTGCAGCAGGTGACGGCCACCGATGACGTGGGACAGACTTGTGATGCCCAGGGAAATATAGGGAGCAAACGATAAAGGATCAGGAAGGCAAGAGTGGTTACATGTATATGCGCGTGAGTATATCTGTGTATGTGCATACACACACACGTGCACATACACGCACACAGCTCTTGTTTTCATTGCTTTTCATGTCCTTGCAGGACGACTGCCTTTTATTTTGTCACTTAATGTCCACAGCAAGGCTTGGACCCGCAGTATGAAGTCAACACGTGTTCGTAGGAGAGTTGGTTTCCCTTGTCATGTGAACAGCAGCCAAACTGGAACATGACATTTCAGGAACTCTCTGTTTGATCAGATTATTCTATTTGATTTTGACAAAGCGGAGATGATGAAACACCACGCTGTGAAGCATCTCGATTGCGCGTCCACAAGAGCACAGAAAAACAGCAGATCTTCTGTGTGAGATTCTCCCCAAACTGACGAGTAATCCGTCCCTTCCAAGGAGCAGGTTCATTAAATCCCTTGGTCCCCTTATGGAGGGGAGATCGTTTGAAGTCTGCCTGGGCAGTATTAATGCTTTGTGGCTTCTTAGCCTTCACAGTTAAGGAGATTTAATGACAGAGGAACCCCCAGAGAGTTCTAGGATGGCTTTCTAAAGACATAAGAAATCTGGCTTAACATAAGAGAAATACTCAAACTGAGCAATTTCCGAAACCATTAGCATTTCCAAATGCGTTTTAGGAAACTATCGCAGTAAGTTGACTCTGCATTATTCAAGTCATGTAAGTGCAACGTGTGAGTCACAGACACCGGGTGCTCAGCCCCTCACACCACCGACGGGAGGAGGGAAGCCAGAGGAGGTCACGTGAGAAAATAAGTCACGGCTGTGTCATAAATAGCAACCTAAAATCCGAGGTTCAACTATTTGGAGAAAGTGGAACAGACTGGCCTGTCCTATTTAGGCTCAAAAGAGGTTGTCTCACCCACAAGGATCCCTTGAGTACTGCGTTTATTTTTGCTCTTAGCCGAAGAAAACCTTGTGGAATCCTTTGAAAGAAATGAATTTGCCAATGATTTAAATTGCTTAATTTGGTATTCTTTAAAAAAAAAAAAGAGAGAACTACCAATTCCTTTAGCCAGATCTAAAGGGGACTGTTGCATATTCTCATGAAACGGCTTTATGGGTTTTCTGACCTAGTCCGAGACCCTCCAGAAATAAAACGCCTCAAAGTTCCCCCAGGAAGACCCTGTCTCTGCCCATTGCTTTGAGGTTTTCATTTCCTCACCTGAGTCCCCATGGCCTCGACTTGGTCGTCACCCTTGGTTTCCCCAGGGAAGGGTCCCTTGTTTCCACATGTTGGGATAGAACATCGTCAGTGTGTGGTGAGCTCGGACAAAAACCTACCGTTATTCCCCCTTTTCTCTTTAAATCATTTCTGCTTTGCATTTTGTGCTCACTGTTAATATCAGTGTCCTCTATTTGCCCCAGAATCTCTCTCTCACTTCCCACACTCTTTATTTATTAGAAAACCGAGTCCAGCAAACTTAAAAGAAACGTCACCAACAACAGCAGAGAACTTGCAGGAAACCTCACTCCCACGAGGGTCGATCTTCAATGGCTGATAATTCCAGAAAGGGGTTAATGCACAGATTCTCTAAGATTTGAATAGATGTAGAGTGATGAAAGATTCCGCCATGTTACCTTCCTTCAGGACTGTTCTAGAACGGAAAATAGGATATACTTATTAAAAAGTTTTCTGTTTTGTTTTGTTAATTCACTTCATTGAGGTACAGTTGACATATGAAAAGCTGCACCTATTTAATACATACACCCAGACGAGGAATTTGGTTTCTGTTGCCCCGTAACAAATGAACGCAAACTGGATGGCTTAAACCAACACAAACATATTATCTTACAGTTCTGTATAGATTAAAAATCTGACATAGGTCTCACTGGAATGAAATCCAAGTGCCATCTGGACTGTGTTCTTTCTGGAGGCCCTAAAGGAGAAGGATTTTTTTTCACCCTCTTTCCAACTTCTCAAAGCTGTTTGCATCTTTCACGTCAGCAGCATTGGGTAGTCCTGAACGTGCCACTCTGACCTTCCTCCGCAGGTTCACCCACCTGTGACTCCTGTCTCTCTTCCACTTCAGCAATCTTTTTGATGACATTGGGCGCACCCAACAACCCAGTGTACTCTCTCCTTCTCACAGTCTGTAGCTGTGTCACTTCTGAAAAGTCCCCTCCTGCCATGTGAGGTAACAGAGTCACAGGTCTAGGGGTTGAGATGTCTTTGGGAGCCATTATTCTGCCCACCACAAAGGTGTTTCGTTGAGTTCTTTTCCTCTAAATCATGTCTGAATCATCAGGTTCTTAGTAAATTGACAATATCATCTACTGGTTGGTATAGTTAACAACTTTCCTCAAATTACATGATTTGTAATGAAGGAACAATTGAATTTATAGCAGAATCTTTGTGTTGGATAACAGTTATAAGGTTAGTCCCCAGCCCTGTGGAAGGAGACAGAATAACTCACAATTCTAAGGACAGGTTTTATACACAACCGCCCCCCCTAATAAAAAGGGATGTGAATATTTGTTTAACTCCCAAGGCCAAATCAAAAACTTCCTGCACATAAATCCACTTTGGAGTGTGACTCATTTGCACGGCTTGGCTTCACCATGGAGAATGAATTATGTAATTGTTACAAAGTCTTCACCCTTGATTCTGTGTAAAAGGAATCTGTGCAGATGTTATGCATGTTTTGAAACTTTGGTTACACTGGATTGATACACATCATGTAATTATCTCCCTGCTCAGTATTTTTATAAAGTGCCTCATGTATGTACTAGAGCAGGGTCCGCAACTGTTGTCCACAGGCGAAACCTGGCCCATAAGCTAAGAATGGTTTTTTACATTTTTAAGTGTTTGAAAAAGCATCAAAAAAGATAAATATGTTGTGAAACAGAAAAAATAAGATAAAGTTCAAATTTCAGTGTCCATAGTGAAGTGTTATTGGAACACGACCACACTCATTCTGCGGCCGCTTGCGAACTACGATGGCAAAGTTGAACAATTGCAACAGAGACCATAGGACCCATAAAGCCTGAATTGTTTACTACCTAGTCCCTCACAGAACAAGTTCACTGACTAACACAAAACTGGCATTGCTGTGGGTACGTATTTGGAAACACAGATGAGAGTGAAGAGGGAATTTGGGTTTAGGTGGGGGTGGAGAGTGAATTAGTTTATGATCATTGTTAATGTTGGAATGCAACTAAAATGCAATTCCACCTAATTTTTGAGATCAGAACCATTCCAAAATAATCTAATTGAGAAAATATATATTTTTAAAGCAACAAAATAATAAACTTGGATTTGATTTATGAAAAGCTCCTTGAGTACATACACAGAGGTGAGCTTCACAGGCTGTGGGTTTTTGAATCTTGACTTGACTTTTCCTTTGTACTTTTTACACAGCTTATACTTTGGACATTCTCAGTATTAGGCAAAGAGGCATGTGATGTATAGAATTTGTCAGATAATCTCACCAGAAAAGAATAAAGGTGATTAAATGTGTCTTGGAGTCAGCCTTATCCGTCACCAGTTGGTACTACACAAATCTAAGCGAATAGGCAAATCTGAGCAGTGCATTTCCTCTTACAGAAGATTATTTCAAACAGTGGCATAAACACTGTTGCAATTGGTTACAGTCAAGGTCTGGCTTTTAACTTTAAATGGAAACTGAGCCTTTGTAAGCCTGGCAGTTGGAGTGGAGCACCCCGACACTAGAAAGCCCGACTCCCTGTCCATGCGACGCTGCTTCCTCCAGGCAACAGATACATAGGGAAACGCTCTGCACAGGTAACCCGGTCCCAGCAAACCTTCCGCATAGAAATAAGACGCCAGCCTGACCAGGCAGCCCACCAAGATTGCCACGGTTCCTCGGGTTCTGCTAAGAGCAAGGTGGTTAAACCCTTACAGATAACCTACACTAATACCCACGATTTTGAAAGCAGATTTGGTAACTAAGATGCAAAATAAGTATGCACCCCATGACCACATGTAAGTCACACAAAGAATGTGCTGCAGGTGCATTTACATGCATCTGTCTCATCTCTTTCAACTCCTTGATGTAGGTGTTTTCATGTCCAGTTAACAGATTGGGAAACTGAGGTTCATAAAACATGACCCGACTCTGGGACCTCAGCCAGTGCAAGGCAGAGCCTGCATGCAGTACTGGTTCTGCAGCATCCAAACCCGATGATGCTCATGCCACTGGCCAAAACTAAACGTATCCCTGGTACCTCTAATGGGCAGGAGTTTTATTATCTGAGAAGGCTTTCACTCCTAAGCAATCATGCGTTTTCAATAGAAGGAAGTAAAATGTATGATTGTTTCTGACAACTAAACCACACGCTGTAAAGTGAGCTAGGTATCTTAAACAGCTTAACCAGAAATTGATTGTATCTTAGTTTTAAAAAGGTGAATGTCCTCCTTTTGTACAACATAGCTTTATTCCTTTTCAACTTTCCTCCACAGCTCCTGTCATCAATCTCGTCAATGCCCATCTTCCTCACCTTGGTCGGAAAGGGCCAGGGTGTGAATCCCGCAGATGGGTCTCTGGGAATGTGGCTGCCCAGCGTGACAAACAGCTCGTTTGAGTCTGCCGCAGGCTAAACAGAATCACTGAGTGTTCAAATAGAGAGAGGCAGAGTTTTATCATCTGCCTATTTCTTTCTCTTGTTCCAACTCATTTTGATAGAAGTCCTGATGGGAAGGACTGAGAGATCCAAAGAGTATCTTCTCACATATCCATCTTCCATAGAGAGGGGTCGAAATGCCACGTGTTTTTGAAAGCCTTCATGCCATCGGGGAAGATGGCATTTATATTTGGGCAAAGATAAAATGATCTGAATCACGTTAAGGTTTAAAGACCAAGAAATGGCCTCTGTCTTAAGCGTCTCGAGATGCAGAATGTCAGTAATCCTGTTTTCAGGCAGGTTTGATGCAGGACATTTGCTCTGTCGGTTTACAAGGGAGATTTTTTTCCTCTTTCCCTTCTGCAGGCTGACGGGCATGAACCTCCCCTCCCCTGTCATCAGCAGCAAGAACTGGCTACGCCTCCACTTCACCTCCGACAGCAATCACCGACGCAAAGGGTTCAACGCTCAGTTTCAAGGTAGGAAATCATTATCTTATAAGGGAAAAAAAATAGCAGAAGATATTCTGGTGTTTTCTAACCCTGAAAGTTTAAGATCTTGCTCACAATGCAATAAGAGGTATAAATAAGCTGGAAAATGCCTCGTATCTTTCTTATAAACAGTTAACTTGTACAGGTAACAACTGGAAACTTACTAGTACAGCTTTATTACTGTCACAGTATGTAGTACATGTAGAGTGTCTTGTTTGGCTGGAAGAGTTTCTAAGTTTTAATAAATACAATATTTATGAGCATTAATTTTAATTACCATACACCCAACCTGAAAATTTGCACAGTTGGCTGGTTATTGCCATTACTCACATGCTAAGTAAGAATTGTAAAGCAGATACGTTGTGTGAAAATGCACAAAAATATTGCAATATCACGTTTAGTCCTAATGCATCTTCACACTTCATAGACACACAAACTGAACGATCTGACTTAGTAATTTACACGTAATGAACCTTAAAAGAAATATGCTACATTTTCTGTAGCTGGGCTAAATGGAAAATCTGTAGTTGTTAGCATGTAGTTTGACTCTGAAACTGTCTCTTTGTGTGGAATTTCTAGTGTTCATGCATGAATAGTACTGCAACATGTCCTGTATGTTTCTGGTAATGAATAATCCTTACTAAGATAGCAATGGAATCCTTATGAATGAAGCAGAAAGCATTGCACTTGCATTTGCAAATAAAAATAATATGTCTACACTCAAAAATAATATACCTTCCCAAGAGAACTTCTCAGGCATTCCCAAAATCGTGACCAAGAGAATGTCGGTTCAGTCAAGGCAGCTTTCCCTGAACACTTGCCATACGCCAGTGGGGATGCTGAGCCGTGCAGCGGACCCTGAACAAGGGAATTTTAACAACCCCTGTGCTCCAAAAACTAGCAGGTCCAGAACGTTTAGAGTTTTTAAATAACTCCCATGAAAGGCAGAATGCAAAGAAAACTCATCATAGCTCCTGAGGGAGATTCTAGCAATTTTTCAACAAACTAGTCTGAATATCTCTTATCTCACACATTTTAGGATCTATAATGGTTTTATTGTTTCCTTTTGGCCAAGCAGTAGAAGAGTAAGAGTAACTGGCAGGGAATGAAGTCCGGGTGTTGCTGAGAAGCACACACTGTTTGCCCCCCAGTCCCTGGGGCATGTGAGCTCACACAGAACTCACCTGACTTAGGATCCAGGGGCAAATTTGTTTTCCCAAAATGTGTTTTATACCTTGCTGGGAGCATTGTCCATCCTACTGTGTCTTCTGATGTTTCCAGAGAGTTCTTACCTTGATCCCCTTTAGTTGCAAATACGCAGTCCTGAAGTTTTGTAGGAATGAAAATAACACGTTGTCACTTCCCCTGCGACCAAGGCAAGGTTGATCTTTTCCTTTTACGTTCCTGCCTTTGTCTGCCTTTATCTTCCGAGGCCCTGCCCTCTAACAGCGGTTAGAGTAGAATAAATGTGGGAAGGACACATTGGTGGTGGGGCTGGGGTCACCCTGGGACAGGGTGGGTGAGAGGGAGGAACACCCCACGCAGGCTGGTGGGAAGTTCTACGTGGGGCTTCTCTGCACTAATCCGCATTCTATGGGCCTGTCCGTCCCTGATTTAAAGTAACCGCAAGTCAATATTCAGAATGTCAACAGACTGGCCATGTAGTTAGGTCGATTTATAGAGTTGTCTCTCAAGTGTTGATTGATCTTCTCCAAGAGCCTTCATTAATTGACGGGCATTGAATGAAAGAAAAATTCCTAAGTGTCATTGCTCAAATCTGACCAGTGCATTCCTCACTTGTATCTGTGCTTAGAAGAAAAGTTAGAAATGGAATATCAAACATGAAGAGTCGCCAAGCTGGTTGCTATAATAACCATTTTGGTTGGCAGAAAATTGCAATAGCTGAGATATAGCAGTCATTGATTTTAAAAGTAAATATATATGCAAATATGTAATTAATTAAAGCATTATAAAGTATATAAATTATATCATTAAATAATATAAATTACATTATTAAAATATATAAAGTACACATATACTTATATATAATTAAAGTACACACAGAATTTAATTATATATATAAAAGGAGACATGAGTAGAAAATTTTGCACCTAAGTCAAAAGAGGTAAAAAGCTACAAAAATATAGCAGTGCCCAACAATAATATATTAGAAACAGTAATCAGGCTTAACAGTAATGTATTAGAAAACCATTTCACACCGACTTTGAAGTTCAGCTCCCAGAAAACATGGTGTGATGAACATGCCTCACTCTGTCACCCCGGCTGGAGTGCGGTGGTTCATCACAGCTCACAGCAACCTCAAACTCCTGGGCTCAGTGACCCTCCTGCCTCAGTCTCTGAGTAGCTGGGACTACAGGTGCGTGCCACCATACCCAGCTATTTTTTTCTATTTTTGTAGAGATGAGGTCTTACTATATTGCTCAGGCTGGTCTCGAATTCCTGGCCTCAAGCCGTCCTCCCACCTGGGCCTCCCAAAGTGCTAGGATTACAGGCATGAGCCACAGCACCCGGCCTGCCTTGGTTTGGCTATGACAGAGGCCTCATTTAACAAGGGGTGTTGTGCCTAAGACCACAGCTTGGCCAGCCATCTCCGTAAGGTGGGGTTCAATACTAGATGTCACCCTTTTGAGGACATTGACCAAACATAGAGTAACCAGGAGGATGACAAGAAACATTCAAAGGAGGACACGAAGCAGCTTAGAGGGAGCCCAATACATGTTATGCAGAAGAACATTACACTTACATATCTGGTTCCAGAGGGTAGAACTGTCACCAGTGAGTGGAAGCTACAGGGTGGTCAATGCTGCTGCTTCTAGAACATACCTAAGAGCGCACGAAAGCAGGAGCCAGAGCGTTAGCTTAGGACAAGACGGGCCCTTTCAGAGTCCCTGCCAGCCGTCCAGATGCATGATGCTGTCCCGACTCTGCAGGTTGAGGCCTCACGGTTATCCACTCTGAGGGCCACTGGGGAACCTTCTGTCATAGGGGGAAAACCTGTTCTCCATTTCAATCGTCCTTTCTTTCTGTGTCTAAACTGAATACCAGGAAACCCAAACGCAGTGATGGGGAGAAACCCACTATTGTTCTTGCCAACAAAACTGCAAAGAAGAAAACATAGTTGGCTGATATTCTAGAAAACCAATAAGACAACGATAATATTAATCACACTACCAAAAACTTACATAGTGTTGACTAAATACTGTTTTCCTATCTTTGCAAATATTCTGTCAAAGAGCTTTGTTTGTTTGTTTGGTGGAGAAGGGGAACTTTAAGAAAAGAGCATATATTTTTGTACCTTTTTGACATTATTGTAGTCACTTTTATCACTTATGGTTACCCTTAAGAACATAAAAATCTGATCCATAGTATCTGGAGTAAATATGACAGCAAACTATTTGGAATCCCTGCAGGAACTCTCAGTGGGCCCCAAATGCCAGCACAGCCCTCTGGTGGCATTTCTCTATGAGAAGCTGCTTTGTGATCCAGGAGGGTGATGCACAGATAGAATTTTATAACTTTTTAAAAAAAGAAACAAAGAATATATTACCTTTAACTTCGTTCTTTTCTTGGTCATATAAAGCACCACCACCATACAATATTCTTTCTTCTCTTTCTTTATGTTTTTAACTTTCATCTCCAAATTCTTTATTCCCTGAGTCTGACACTTTCTGCTTTGCCTTTCACCTCTTCAATCATGTAATCACGTCCTGCCAAAAGCCGTGGTGAGGTTGATTGACAAGCAAAACTGCTCTGTAGTTGCTACTCCTGAAATGCATTCACTTCTAAAATAGCATTGTGAGCAAACGAAGTGGCAAATGCCATTTTAAAAAGCGCTCTTGATATATTTGCAATCCCCTCTGCATACATTGGGCTCTCGTTGAATGAGAGATTTATGTAGGATGCATTATTTCTTTAAATCAGCTGAAAATTGAGCCCATTCTTTATGTGTGGACTCCATCATTAATTATAATTAAATAAGCACCTTGTTAGTGTAATCCATCATCTAGACGTTTTCAGTGTCGACGAGATGAATTTTTTAAAAATATATTAATCTTGAACCACGAGGACCTCTTCGCTACTAAATAGCTGTACAGATGTTGAGCTCCTGTCTTACATGTGTCTACCTGGCTATTTGTAAAATTAAAATTTTTCACAAAATGAAATTCTCATTGATTTTTAAAGCTGATAAATCATTTTGAAAGAAAGTGTTTGTAATAAAATTCCAATTTATATGGGGAACCCTCCAGCTCATCAATCACGGGAAAACCCGACCATGGCTGTGAAGATCGTGTTGACACAAATAATGCGCTTGCTCCTCAGGCTGCAGTTCCGCATAGCTGTCGATTTTCCTTTTTATTTGAAACGAAGACCTTTACACAAAATGAAGACTTTCGTGTTATTAAAAAGGTATTTTCAGTAATTGAAAGCTTCGAGTTCCCAGATTAATTCTAATCTGAATAAAACGGACCCATCCCCCATTCTCCAATGCTCACGTTTTCTGCCCCCTGAGCTGCAGGTTCCAGGGCTCTGTCCAAGGCGGTGACAGACCCCGGTTCTCGTGCCATGCACGTGTCTGTCTCTCCTTTTAGAACACAAACTCTGCTAAATAGCACGAGCCATTATCCAGTACCGAGAAGGTGCTCAACTGATATTTGTTGAAGGAATGGAGGAAATCAAGTACCCGTTTTCTCCCCAAGGCCCCACAGACGTTGCTCTGCAGAACGAGCAGACCCTCTCGCTGGGCTCTTGCCTGTTTTTGTGGCAGTGCCGGCACCTCCGCCCCCTCCTACTGACAGGGGCTGCTAGGCGGGTGTGCACATGTGCAGTATCTTGTCCCTCAAAATCAACTGGTGGAATGTAACCTTGAACTTCTAAGTCATTCTTAAAATGTTTTTTAATGAATATAAACTCATTCACATAAGAAACCCGTGACCACCTTTCCTGCTATCACCGGCCATAGAGCACTGACTGTGGCTTGGACACATCATCCACCGGCCTCCCCCACCCCCAGCCCTGCTGTGTCCTGCTACCACACCTGTTCCTTTCAATTCGTTTTTGCAGAAACTCCCCCGTCTTCCAAGTCGGTATCAACCGCTCATTCATCAGTCCCCTATAATACTTATTCTTTCCTCACGCTAGGTTAATATCACACAGTTCCGTGCAATGCAATTATATGTGTGGACAATAAATCATCTTTTCTTAAGAGCAAAAGCAAGTTCTTTGTTGTTTTCGGAATTGAGCAAAGGGATCTTCAGAGAGGCAGCATTCACTTCGTGCTTATTGGGTGCCTATCAGACGTTTCAGTGCCTGAGCAAATTAAAACCACCTGAGAAGGATGCACTGCTCTGCATTCATTAAAGTGGCGACATGACAGAGTGAAGAGACATTTGGCATTTGGAGCTGAAGCCCTCCGTGCCCCCGAGCATGGCTCTCAGCTTCCTTCAATGTCTGATTGTCCAGCTGTGAGACTGAGCTACTCTCGGCTGCCACACAGGAGTATGGGGACCAGTGGGCAAGTCTGGTGAGTGTGTGTTCTGACGGTGGCCTGTGCCCCGGCGGTCCCATCTTTAGAAGAGGCACGTGGCATAGCTCCCCAAAGCCTCCAATGCCTGAGTGGGTCCCTGCCCACCTGCACACTCGCAGCTGCCACCCACCTGCTGCTCGGGAAGCGCCTGACTCTGTCGCAGCCACAACACATGTGGAAACTCAAAAGTGACTCTTCGCAGGGGAAAAGCGGGTCCCCTTCTATCGGGGCTCTCTGAATTGCTCCCGTCTCTCCCTGATCTCCCAGTGCTTCTCAGGGGACTCTGGACCGGGGGAAGGTCCTGAGTGCAGGTGTGCGAGAGCCGCCCTGTGGGGCCCGCAGAGGCCAGGACAGGAGGCTGCATCCACCCTGGGGGCAGCGTGTCGCTCTCTTAACCCAGCGCACGTCAGAGGTTTGTTTTACTTTCTGCACAGCACCAGCCGACAAAGAGGAATACTTTTAAGAATACCTAAGTCACATGTGGCAGGCATATTGTAGACATTCTGTTTAGGAAAACAATTAAAAATTCAGGAGTTTATGATTCACTAGTAGCTCTCAATCAGTATTTGGGCCAGATTCCCCATTGAAATTTTAATAAAAGTTACGGACTCTCTCTGTGGATACTAGAGTTCCCAAACATTTGTATGAACTTTGTGTTTTCCTGAAATCTTAGGAGTTATAAACAAATTCCAAGTTAAGAATTAAGTCTGTCTGCAGAAGATACAGAGATGCAATGATGACTTCTGGCAAGCGTTGGGCTATCAGGGGCGCACTTGACAGAAATGTGACCAACGGGGACAGACAGGCAGAGACCTAGACAGACAGACAGGACTTGCGCTGGACAGAGCTGGGAGTGGACAGGGTGGGAAGTGGGCAGAATGTGCTGAGGGGGCGTGAAGCTGGGAAGGAAGGCGGAGAATTCAAGCCTCAACAGGCCAGTTGTGAGTCTAAAAGAAAGAAAAATCAAGAGCGCTTGGAAGATGTGGAATTAGATTTGACATTTTCAGATGATAATTATGGAGAAGTGCATTTGGGCCAGAATGTGAGGAGCATGATAAGGAAGCTGAATTTTTGCTCTTGGTGAGTAATGTACTTTGTTGAGCCCAATGTATCCAAAATACTGTGATTTCAACATGTGATATCTTTAGTCATTTGTTTCACGCTATGAAATCTGGTCTATTTTGCACTTGTGGCATCTCCGTTTGAACCAGCCACACTGTAAGGGCTCAGTCGTGACATGTGGCTGGTTGACACCACATTGCAGAGCACAGACTTAAAGAATGACCAGCAATAAAGGGTAATACCTGTCAATAGGCAAATGGCTGGTATAGAAAAACAGGCAGCTTTTGCAGGAGTTCTCAGAAGTGGCAGACATCACTTTGGGGTAAAATTCTCAGAGGCAAAATAGTTCCCCAGTGAATACCATCTGCAGGGGGAAGGAGAAGTACAGTATTAAAATTAATTTGACTTTTTTTACTTCTTTAATGTGGCTGCTAGAAAATGTTAGATTGCATTCATGGCTTTTATTTCATTTCTGTTGGACAGCACCGCTGTGAACCATTTCAGCTTCCCAGGGGACAGGGGCTTCCTCTTTACCAGGACAGCAAGCAAGGATGTCTGGGGACTCAGGCAGCATCCCACCGTGCCCCTCCAGTCTCCTCCCCTACCTACGGCTGACGTCTGAAACTCCCACACTAAGGACTATGTCCTCTGGGTTAGCATTTTGATGTATAAAGCAAAGTCTCTACAAGAGGTAGTACTATAAGCTTTATTACTACTTATTTTTCATGCTGAGTGACTTTCTCAGCTCCTTTCTGGAAAGAAAACAAAAAAATGGGATTATATTAAATTCCCCAGTTAGTGAAAAGAGAAGGAATCCTACCATGAGAGAAAAGAATGAAGAAATACAGGCCAAACTTTCTTAATTCACAATATCACCTTGGACCAGCTCTTGATACCCTGACTGAAACCAGGTGTGAGCTCCTGCGAGGCAGGTGGGACTCCCAGCAGATCATGAGCACGACTTCTTCAGTGTTGTGTCTTCAAGTCTAGGACAGTGACCAACAGACATCTCTGAGGCACCTTCATGTGACCAGTTGCACTCACATACCTGCTGCTACTCTAAATTAAGAAACTGTCTGCAGCAGTACAGAAGGCTGCAATACCCAGGGTAATTCAAAATCAATATTTTAAAACTTTAATCTTTATGCCCTTTTTATATAAAAGTAGAATAATTTAAATGCAACCAACTTTTATAACTCATAGTGGTGATAAAAAAAAAGGCTGTGTATGAATAGATTTCCTTCAGATCATGACCTTAGGGTGAAGGAAACTAAATCGGCATATATCTCCCCACATTAGTTCTTCATCACCCATAGTCAATATTGTAGTTATAATTTTTCTTATGATTATAACTTAAAAAAAAAAAACTTCCTGTGTAAATGTTTTCTGGAAACTACACTTGGATTACAATTTTCTTAATTGACAAAGATTCTTACAACCTGGATGTGAAGTAAGTATTGTATTGAAATAATTGAAGTAGCAATTTATAGCTTTTGAAAAAGCAGTTACTGCAGAGAAGCAAAATAATATAAAATTTAAATTCTATAAAATGAGTACCTGCATTGCATTTTTCACTCTGCATGTTGTAAGTGGTTCTGGTTTTCACAAATTCCTTTGTATTTCATTGATTCATTCAGTGACACCCAGAAGAGCCCCCCAAAATTTTAATTACAGGTATACTGAATTATTATAGAATCTCCACATTAATTGCCATGCCATTTTTAGAGATAAATGCCATTATTGCATGAAGACTGCAATCAGCATTATTTGCTTCTGAGATTCTTCGACTTATATACTTTCTGAATTGTTCCTAATGCAAAATGTCTGCATTATTTTTACTAACAAAACTGAAATTCTTTTACATGCTATCCATTGATCTCAGCTCATTATAAAATCTGTTGCTATTGTCTTGATGAGTGTGGATCAATAGTTTAATACTTATAATACTCATTACCACATTTGGAGCCCTTTCAATATCCCTTATTCAAAACCTTTATGAGATTTGCAATTTCCTTTACCCAGGAAATCTTATTTTCAAGTAATTTCTTGTGAAATAAAGTCGTAACAGATGATTCTTTAGGGAATACTCTTTAGGGTTGATTTCACTAGCTAATTTTAATCTGATTAGTTCTAGACAGGAAGCCTACAGTTTTGCATGTTCACATAATTTTATTAGCAACAGGTATACCAATAATAAGTAGATGAAGTCCTTTTTGCTAATTGGACTAGTTAACAGCTTAAATGATAGGTATTGACAATTACAAAAATAAATAAATAAATAAAATTCATTGAATGTTCTCACTTTTAGAGAGAACATCTCATTTTTTCTAGCTATGTTAAAGGATTGATATTGCCTTTCTTTGTTCCTATAGAAATTGAGTCATGTTTTATAAATGACAAACAGAAACTTTATTTGTGAAGTCATGGTCAAAAAAAGATTGGCTTAAAGAATAGCTCTGGGAAAACACATATATAATAAATCCCATTTCAAATAACCTCAGTGAAAATATTTCTGTATAATAAACCCAAGGCCTTCCCCCCACCCCCCATATCAGTAGTTGAGCCTTAACACTTTATTACATTGAATTCAAGATGCACATGTTTTTATATTTTGATGTCTCCAAAAGAAAGATCATGTATTTGGCAGCATTTTGTCTTTGTTCTTTCTTTGTGGTACATAAAACAAAGCTGCATCTTACAGTCAGGGATGTCTTAGGTTTGCTGCAGAGCTGTACTCATTGATGTGACTTTAGACATTTCTCTCTTCCTAGATGATAAGACCCTCTCTGTGTCACTCCCTGTCCCTTCCTGCCTTCCATCCCCAGCCCCACCCAGTGCAGATCCTAGAACCTTCTTCATCCTTCTGCCACATGCTTTTCCTGAGACAAAGAACAAGGCATTCAGAGGAAAGTGAAAGGGCAAAAGGAAAATCCTGAGGCCTTGGGGGAGTTATAATTTGGGTTAAATATGAAAGTAATATAAATAAAATAAATATCACATCATCTGGTACAATCTTACAATATAAGAATTTAAACATTAATAGATTTAAATGTGGCCTGTAAATGTTCAGCAAACATTTTTTTGAAAGTCTTAAAGCATTAGTTGGTAGAAAGTTGAGCATGCACAGATTGAATCAGCAAGACTTTTTTTTAATTGACACATAATTTTATACATTTATGGGATATATAGTAATATATATGCGATACAATGCATATGCACATTGTCTATGTGATACAATGTATATACATATTGTCTACGTGATACAATGTATATATATGCTGCCTATGCAATACAATGTATGTACATAGTACCTATGTGATACAATGTATATACATGGCATCTATGTGATACAATGTATATATATGTTGTCTATGCGATAAAATGTATATACACATTGTCTGTGCGATACAATGTATGTACACATTGTCTACACGATACAATGTTTGTACCCGTTATCTATGTGATACAATGTACATGTTGTCTATGCGATACAATGTATACACACATCTATGTGATACAATGTAGATACATGGTGTCTGTGTGATACAATGTACATGCATTGTGTGTGTGATACAATGTGTATACACATTGTGTATGTGATACAATGTACATTGTATCATGGTAACTGGGAAATCTATCACCTCATGTATTTATCATTTATTTATTTGTGTTAGGAATAGTCAAAATTCTTTCTTCCGGCTAGTGAAAATGTATAATAAATTATTGTTAGCTATAGTCACCCTACAGTACTGTAGAACACTAGATCTTATATCTAACCATAATTTGACATTTCTTCTAAAGACATGCCGCAGCTTCCTCAGAAGTTCCGAAAGATGAGACCAGAATGCCTGGGAATAAAGTGTGAGCAAGGGGAAGTTGCATTCCTTCTGGATCCAGTGTGCTTCAGATACTTTAAGTACAAATATTTTTTAAACTTGCACAGTAAAGTCCTACCATTCTGAAATTTCACCTATGTTAGGTGAAATGAATAAAACAGAAACAAATAACAAAGAAGGAAAGGCATAATTACAATAAAACATCTCTACAGAAATCACCCCTGCTAAGTGTGACTGTGCCTTTGTGTCTATGCCTCATGTCCCCACTAGCCAAGGACAGGGAAGATTTCAGGGCCTTTTAGATTTTTATTTATTTATTTATTTTTTGTTGTAATTCTATTATTTTACATTTTTTAATTTTTTTTAATTCCAGCATTTTTAGAACATAAAATTAATTAAGTGGTAAAATTTCAAGGAATAAGCAACATTTATTGATACTTATTTTAACAAAGATAAAAATGGCATCATGCTATGATGATATCTGCATAACACACCCCTTTCACAAACATGGTATTATCTCACACCACTCTGAGTTCATCTTTGAAACTAGGGTTGACATTTTTTATGTTCTCCTTTGAACTCAGCAGTAAGTCCTAGCCAGGATCCAAGCCCTATCTAAGGTTTGTCTTCTCTTAGGTCTCTCTGGTAGTGACCACTGTCACCTGGAAGGGGCTTTGCCATGTTCCCTGACTGGAAAACATAGCTCTGACAGGTTTTTCTTTGAGAGAGGGACCAATACTTGCATTTCTGATCCTCATGATCAAAACTCAAACTTCAATAATGTATTCACTGCAAGTATTAGATGCAGGTAAATTTCTACCCAAGATAAAAAACAATAAAATTTGCAATAACCACCATGTGTGTTTTATGAAAAGTATGCACGATTATAGTTATTGTCTAGGCCCCAATGTGTGTGTGCGTTGTAAGATGTGTGGAAATATGCAAAATATGCATACAAACACCTGAGACTGTTCTCTTCTGTCAGTGTGGTATTCATTTTTTCTGTTGGGGCTGTCTTGTTTTTTAAGTAGCATAAAATCCACAACTTCACCTAATTTTTTTCTTTCTTTATTAAACTTATAGAACAAAAGTCATAGGTAGGTTTTTTTTTTTTTGGGGGGGGCGGGTAGAGACAGGGGTTTCACCATGTTGCCTAGGCTGGTCTTGACTCCTGGCCTCAAGCAAACTTCCCACCTCAGTCTCCCAAAGGTATAAACTACCAAGCCTGCCAAAAGGCATATGTTTTCTTGCACATATCTACTAAGTGTATTTAGTAAGTAAAGGTGTGTGTTAGAGTCCAAATAAGGGTAATGAAAAGAGACTATAGCAATCATTTACTTTAGTGTTTGAAAGTTATAAGCACCAGAAAGGGAGACATGGTTCATTTCCACTTCATTAGTTTGTCACTGAGTTCTTCTACAATCTCTTACAGGTAATTTAGTTGTTTCTTATAAAAATTTCCCTTGACAGTCATCTGCCTTCAGTGTTAAAAAGCAAGCCAGATTTTAAGGAAATTCTAACTTTGCAAAGGTTAACTAAAGACTAACTTAACAATAAATGGATTACATTTTGGTAGTTTTAAATATTACCATCTTGGCTATTTTTGTTTTTCTCCTCTGATTTCAGATCATCTCATGCAAACATAGGAGCTAAAAATGAATGCTGTCAGAGAATCTTTAATTAAGCATCACTGCCTAAATTTGCAAGCCAGAGACCTGAAGAGAAGAAATTGTAATCGATTTTCCTGGACAGTGTAGCTTGTTGGGGCATCCAAAGTAGCTTAAGAAAAGCTTAGTAATTGAGAGGGTGTTTTCTCTTGGCAGCATTTATTGTTGCCATAAGAGGAAATACACTACTCTATGCTAGGAGATGGATAAACAGAAATCAGTAACAGGGTAAGTAAAAAATGTTATAATCAATAGAGGAGTTTAGCAACAGACAAACCAAAATGATGACATTGAACATTTTATTTTTATATGACTCTTTAATTCTAAAATAATTTCAACTTCCCTTTGTTACTAAATAGATCCTAGAAATTAAACAACAACAGCAAAAAAAAATCCACAATGACTAATGTGATTTAGAAAAGAAGGCCACATTAGGAAAATCAAGTTTGTGGTCAGCTATCTCGTCCCGAAAGGAGTCACATCAGTTTACATTGCCAAGATAAACTTATAGGTCATTACTACTAATCAGCTTATCTGTAGAGAGCAAAAAATCAGACTGTTTCTTGAGATAGCCATTATTTGTGGTAAGGGTGAAAATGCAATTTTTATTAAAGCAATAGTCCCTGTCCCATGTAATTTAAGACATATGTGTGTGTGTGTATAAATATGTGACGATTATAGCTACATAATTCTTTTATATAAATTAACACTCAAATTCCTTCAAAGCAGATCACCATCCCACCTAATCCTTTAACCATAGTCGCGTGTTGAATGTCTTCTGTGCACCAAATCCAGGAAAAAGTGTCCACGCTGTGGAGTGGGGGAGACGCCTTACCCAGAGTGCAGAACACCCTAATGGGCCTCACAGAAAACTTTCTGTGTGCCGGGTGCTGTTTGCATCCATTTACACGTAGACGTATGTCACGTCCCGGCAGCCTCACAAAACAGCCTATTTATGTTATTGCCACTTTCCAGGTTAGGCAGGAAGGCAGAGTCACAGGGCTGACAAGTGGTAGAAGTGACTCTGCAGCCAGGCGGTGGGGGCAGACTGTGTCCCTACCCACAGTCCCTTCTGCAGAAGCAGGAGACCTCGGGGGAAGAGGGACACTCACGGGCTCCAGGGGCCGGGAGCGAGGTTGGGAAGGTGGTAGACAGGTTCCTTGGAAGTGAAATTCTGTTCAGACCTTAAGAATGAGCAGTGTGTGTACCTGACTACTTTCAACTACTGGGCGATAGTCTGTTGTTTGAAGAAAACATTTACTTTTCCATTTCCCTCCTTGGGGAATGATGTGTTATTTTCCCAGAATATTGTGTGAAAGCCAAGTTGCATCGATACACAGACTACGATGCAGTCAACGAACCCATTATCACCATGTGTTTTTATGAATAGATGCCATGACATTAGAGGGTGTTATGCATATTTGCAACTTAATGCCTGTAAACTGCATACAGTGGTGCTTGAAATGCCGTGTTATTGGTCCGATTCACACCCACTTCAGCATGGTTCTTTGTATTTCTCTTCCCTCATTTTTTTCCCTCAAGTGCTTATTCCCACTGAAAACCATGTCTCTTACCGATTCGATTTACCTATCTATCGTTTTTTTCACCCAGAAGGAGAGCTGTAGGAGGGCATAGATTTTTGTCTGTTTTATTTACAGCTATATCGTCAGTATTTAGAACAATGTCAGGCATAAATGAGACAATCAGTACGTATTTTCAAAATGAGTAGTGTTAGGAAATACAGCTGGCAACGCTGGTGATGATCTTGCATATTATCTGTAATACTGTGAAGGCTGAGGACGGGCTAGTCCTCGCTCAGGATGTGTTTCTGCTGCCCACGTCTTTAATCCTGACAATAAACCTATCCACGAGGTAACCCGATACTCAGCTAAGCTAAGCAGAGCAGGCACAAAGAGGTTAAAACTCACCTGTGGAGAGAGGTAAATAAGTACCCAAGTCAGGGCTGAAGCAAGCTGTTATGACAAATTAAAATTTTTTTTTAATGTACAACTTGGTTTTTCCTATAGAGTTGGACAAAATCAGTAGCTATTACACGCATAAACAGAAACACATCAACACAAAGAGACTTGTAAAAGCATTTTGCATGATATCTATGTTTCTAGATGCTTTCTAGAATCACCTAGAACCCTTGTAAATTATACAGATTCTCCAATCCTAAGATTAGAGATTCTGCATCAATAGTAACAGAATCTGTATTTTTCAAGCTTGCCAAATAATTCTGATGTATAAGCCCAATGCGGGATACTTAATGAGTAATATCCCTCAGTATCCAAAATCAGGGAAACAACAACAAGAAGAGCCACTAAGGAGCCAAGGGTACTATGCCGATTAACATGTGCCCTATTCAAAAGGTATGTGATTTGTGAATATGTCAACTGAAGGACGTGCTATTTACTGGTAAGGGTTATTTTGCAAGCATACGGTGTTTCCACCCAGCCACAGTCGCTGGGTAATTTCCTCTCACTCACACTCATATCGCATATTCTAAGTGTAAAAACATGATTTCCCCCTCTCTCCCCAGGTTACACACTGCTAGGGAGTTATGGTTGTTCTTAGAACGAGAAGAGAGGCTATTTTGGAGGCTCAGGTGGAGTGAAGGAAGAGTTGCACCTGTAACCAGGAGGGCGAATTGTTTGCTGTGGTCTCACGGCATTGCAGCCTCAGCTGGCGGAGACGTGTCCTCGCAGGAGCAGCAGCCGACGCATCTCTGTGCTCACGGCAAACCCCCCCCCCCCACTGTAAAGAGCAGAGAGATCTGATCACAAAAGCAGCAGCAGCAGCAGCATTAGGCAAGTGTCTATATTTTAAATTGAGCAGCATTAGGGATGTTTCTAGTCAGAGGCAAACCCGTTCTTTTATCCATCTGTTGAATGTCGGTGACGGAACGAGACACGTGGACACCAGGGAGGGATTAGAAGGCAAACAGGTACCTACGGATGTGAAGCTGAAAGTTCTGCTTCTCAGCCTGAAATGCAGCCTTCATTACATCCATCAATTAAGTGTTTTAACTGGTATATTAGTAACGGTAATAACCTTGAATAATTAAATATCTTTATTAAATATTAATTTAGTACGTTGGAACTCAATGATGACAAGTTCACTTTTAAGACTCTTCCTATTTTTAAACATCTTGCAGGCATTTCTGTGTTGATTCGCTGTCATGCCCACACTCAGACAGAAGTCCCCCCTTTTCCTTGGGGGAATCTTTCCGAGACCCCCCGTGGATGCCTGAAACTGCGGATCATACTGTTCTTATACACATTATGTTTTTTTCTCTACGTACATAACCAATGAAAAAATTTAATTTAAAAAATTAGGCACAGAAAGAGATGAGCAGCAATAACTGATAGCATAATAGAACATCACAACAATGTGCCAGCTCCACTCCTCTCTCGCGCCCTGGGGCCATTACTAAGTAACACGAGCGTGACTTGTGCACAAGCACTGCGGTGGCTACAGGTGACTCACGGGTGGGCAGTGTAGACAGCGCGGATAGCTGGGCAAAGGGATGATTCAGGACCTGGGCTGGACAAAGTGGGATGGTGTGAGGTGTCACCATGAGACCCAGAACGACACGCAGTTTAAAACCTATGAATTGTTTATTTCTGGAATTTTCCATTTAATATTTTCAGACCACAGTTGACTGTGAGCAACAAAGCAAAACCTTGAATGAGGGAGAACTGCTGTACACATACACTTAGTCAAAAATATATCATTAAGGTTTTCTGTCATTGGAATCAGATTGTAAACAATTTATAAACTCTGTTATACATTTCTCAGTTTTAACACAAATTTCGAAGTAATTTTGAACCACTCTGTCAGTGAACACCTGAGATGAGGCCAGATGTCACAGAACAGTTTACGTTTCTTACAGTCATTGGGACTCAGATTTTTCATCAAGATAGTTAAGCACTGGGTTTAACGAGTTTCATTCTTGAAGGCTCAGTTCACCTGGAATATTTTTTGTCATTTCTTTTTCTTCTTTCTGTCTTTTTAAAAGATCAATTGAGGGTCGAATTCTGTTCCAACAGACAAACAAACAAAAAGGTCTTGGAGGCGAGGGTTGCCGAACACCCTTTCCCGGTGGGTGGCCCAAAGCCTGCAGTCAGTGTTTTTACCAAGAAGTTGAATGGATTTTCAGTAAATATTTTCCATCCATCACTGTTGGGTTTACAGTTCTCCTTGTTTCTGTAGCTGAATCGCTATTCCAGAGGAATGACTCCTAGTGTGACTTGTTCCATTATTAATCTCGTGGAAAGGTGCAGCTGGAAAAAGTCCTTGCCGGTTCAGCCTGGTCAGTGTGTTTTGGCGAGACTGGGATCCACAAAGGTTAAATGGCTTGTTCGAGATTATGTGTAGCAGAAAAATTTGAAGCTTTCCTACAGAGTGCAGCTTCCTATCAAGTATCTTCCCTGGGAGGCGGCCCCAGGCACAACTGCTAAATTGACGGAGTCGGTCTCTTCCCGGAGCCTCCCTGTTCCCAAGGCGACCACCACAAGTGACCCGAATTCGGGGCTTGCCTGGGGCTTCTGCTAGGAGCTCCCTCCTCTGAGGCCTCCTTTCCCGGGCAGTGTGCATTTCCATTAAGCGCTTTGGTCACGGAAATGGAAACTCGTTCAACAGCCTTAAAAGATGAGAGGGTTCCATGTAAACTGGCACAGTTTGTCCCAAACACATTTCAGGACTGTGCATTCTGCCCACCTCGTGCCGCTGCTCTTTAGATATTGGCTGAGTTCATGAAGAGGGCAGGGTTTAGGACTGGTGGTCTGGTTTCAAATCTCAGCTGCTTCACTCAGGGCAAATTAATCAACTGCTCTAAGCCTTAGTTTTCCCAGTTACAAAGCAGGAATAGTGATGGAAACTTACAGGTGGTGAGAGATACTTGAAAGGCTGCACATCTAAAACATGAACACTCCATACGTGCTACGATGACGAATGTCTTTATTAGTGATCATCTGACCCAGCCTCTCTACCCTGCCCATGTAAACTTTGTGCTTCGTAACGGCGACCCATTCCTAACTTCTGCTTCCTCGGTGTTTGCTGGCCTCATGGTACAGAGTCAGACTCCTAACTTGTTTCCCTACGTCTTTTCGGCTTTAGCCTTTGTTCCTAAAGTCCATATCACTTTCACAATCTTATTTTAAACTCTCAAGAGCCGAAATCAAATCATCCCAGCCCCGTTGTCTGCACTGGGTCAGACGGTTGGCCCTGAGTTGCCCACCTGTAGCAGGACAGGCTTCTGTTTCCTCTGAAGAGACCACACCTGGCGGTCACGATTAACGCAGCTGGTGGCAAATGCCACACTCTCGCCAGGCACCGACACTTCTGCCTACGCCGGACCGTATTTCCACTGAGACTGGCTATTCCTCCCTCTCCTCCTTCCAAGGGAGGCATTCAGGAACACTCCCTTTATTTAGAGAAATCCGTAAGGGCAGCATGCAAATGTAGGGCTGCCAGGAGCTGGGGACAAAGTGGGGACATGGGGGAACAAGTTAATGGGTAAAAGGTTTTGCTTTGGAATGATGGAAAGGTTTGGAGCCAGATAGAGTTGGTGGCTGCACCACACTGCAAATGCTCTAAATGCCGTCGAACTGTTTGCTCTAAAGTGGCCAATTTTATGTTATGTGAATTTCCACTCAATACTTTTTCAAAGATGTACGATATTATGAGAAAACTAGACCATCCCATACATTCTCACCTGAAAAAAAAAACTACTCCTCTTCTGAGTGAAACTGTGCGTGTGGCTGAGAAAGGCTGCAATAAATACAGCCACGTGTCGGGGAGGATAAAATCTCTCCTCCACCCTCATAGGTTCTGGGCCTGAGAGTTAAACGGACATCAGGCAGATTAACAGGAGAAAAGCATACACATTTTCTTTAATATTTTTACATGCACAAGGGAACATCGTAGGAAAAATGAAGATGCAAAGAAATGGTTAGGACTAAAAGAGCTTATATATATATATACCTTTTTAAACAAAGAACAATAAATTTGTGGAGAAGTGACCAAAAAAAAAAAAAAAAAGGAGAAGCCATTCAAGTTTCTAGGAGCCATAAATTATGGGCCAGTGAATATATGGGGAAGCTACTGGGAGTTGATTGCTTTTCTAGTAGGATTGTCTGTACAGCTGCATGTTGGCATCAACTCCCAGCGTCCAGTGTGAAGGATGCTCTCCTCCTGCTGGCATAGGGAGGGCCCCTGTTTCCTGGGGAGTCCTCTGACCTGCTTTTTCATAGAAAGAGGGGGTCAGAGAAGCTTCCCTGCACCTGCTGCTTCTCAAGTGCCTTGAGCTCAAGATAATCAATATGAAAAGTGGTGCCTTTAGTGTAGCACGTTTGGAACCCCTTCGTGCACAGAACGTCATGGCACCCAGGCTTGGTTTATTAATAGCTTTTTCCACATTCAGGGAACAGTTGCAGTATTTTACATGCCTGGACAAGCCCCTGTTGATGCCATGTCCCCTCTGCTACCTGTGACCTCCCTACACCTTCTTGAGCTGCTCCTGTGCTGGCAGCCGCCCTCCTGGCACCCTCATCCGTCTGCCCCTCCCTGGCCCCGGGGGCTTGCTCAGCACAGGCCAGGCGGGCTAGGAAGGTCAAGTCCCCTCCGGCACGGAACTGCAGGGGTGGGGGCACATGTCCCCAGCTGTGCCCCCTCAGGGTTCCCTCCACGCTGCTTCCCAGAGAGGGTCCCAGGTGCCCAGAGAAGTGTTCAATTCATCAGTGGATTTTCTTTTCCCTTTCTTGTTCCATTTTTCCCACTTGCTTTCTTTTGGTTCCCAGAGTCATTCCCAAGTAAAGTGAAGGCAGCCAAGTCCTTGTTTCGGCATCACCTTTTTGATGGAACCAAAGTTAAGCCAGTGCCTGGTCTCACGTAAGCCCCACAGTAGCCTTAGCAAGTCAATGTGCATATTAGACCTTCCTGTATTCGAACAGGAGAGTCACAGGAAGCGGAAGGGATTTGCCCGAGGACCTAAGCTTATTAAGTGGCGGAAACCAACCGAATTCAATATCCCCCTGTGCCACTCCCAAACTCATGTTCCTAAACCCAGCACTGTATTTTACATACATGTACCTAGTTGTGATCTTTTGTGTCCTGGCTGGGAGAAAGACTGTCACCATTTCATAGCCTCTAATAAAATAATGGGCCTAGATAATCTTCATCAATGCTCCCAAAATCACACAGAAGTACAGAGCAGACCTATGGGGTGTTCTTGTGAAAACTTATAAAACCCGAGTCTCCTCAGGGCTTTACCTTCCTGACAATTCACAGGACATTCAAAGGATGGAGAAGCGTATTAAAGAACCTCACGGTCACATGATTAGCAAAATCTAGTAGCAGGAATTTCTATAAAATGCATAGCCCATTTTTGTTCGATGAATGAATTTGATAGTAGAGGGAGGAGGAAGAAATAGAGAATGTAGAATTTTCAAAGACACTTTAGAGACACATCAGCCAATTAGAATATCTAAACTTTATTTGCATCTTGAATGGACAATTAACTGGTATTACAAAATGAGATAATTGGAGAAATTTCAATCCCCACTGGATATCTGCTGACATTAGGAGATTATTGTGAGTTTGTTTATGTATGAAAATGGCGTTGCGATTATTTATTTTGTTAAAGAGTTTTAATCTTTTAGAGATGCATGTGGAAATATTTATGGACTTATTTTTATGCATTTATGGTCTGGGATGTGCAGCAAAATAACCTTGGCTGGCAGGGAAGTATGTAAGGATATAGGTGGGGGAGGGGAAAGCTATGATAATTATTGCAGTTGAGTGATGGGTATGTGTGATTCAATACACTTTTATCTGCAATTTTGTGTATGTTTGAGATAAATTTTACACACCAAAAAGGTTTTTTTAAAAGCCAACCTTTAGAAAGATGGCACTCTGAAGCAGTAAATTATTCTACCTATTATAATGGCTAAAAGCACTTTCTCTTATCTCTAGCATATTTTTTCTTAATATCTGGCATAGTATGAATTGTGTTGTTTCTGAAGGTGTCATAATATTAGGTTGACAGTTTCACCTCTGAGTGACACATCTGGCTCTGCTGCTGTGTGCGTGGAACTGTGCGTGAGCTCACGGGACTGTGAACTGGGACACGCACTTGCCGTCTGGTGAGGGTAGCGAGTGCTGGTGAAGGCCTGTCCTTTAAAAGAAACGCTAGGCTTTTTGGAGGAAGGGTGCCAGGAAGGGGCACATGTAGGTACTGAGAGCATATGGAGCGCAGGGCTGTTCTCTGGGGGTCGCACGGCTCCCCGTATGGCCCCTCCCGCTAACCTGGGCACCAGCCAGCTGAGGGACAGAAGCTCGGGGAGCCATCGAGGGCGGCATTCTTTGCTCTGAAAGCGCAGAGGTTTGCTGTGTCAGTGCTCAGTGGTGACTGGGAAAAGAGCAAATAAATCCACTCATTACATTTCCTGAGATCCTGAGACATCTCCAGGCACGTACGTTCATCCGCAAGGAGAAAGGGCCGAGTCCGGGGTGGTACGTGCAGTGGGGTCTACGTGGTGGAGGCATTTTCTCCCCTGGCATCTCACCACCCAGGTCGCCAAACAAAAGTTGTTGTTCGTGTTGCTGTACCCTTGGCATGCGCAGGCAAACTCAAGCATCACGGTGGAGGGGGAAGCATCACCACGGACGCATCCACTGCAGACCCCGTTTGCCACTCCCCGTGTTTGCTGCCGATGCGCCTGCCGTTGCCTTTGCGCAAGGAAACGAGCAAAGGATGTCGCGGTGTGACTGTGGAACAGTTTCAACTGAACAGCTGCCCGAGGGTCCTGCAGACCTCAGGCACGCGCGTTGCCCTCCGAGAACCACCGCCAGGGCGTCTGCCGACGGTGCTGCCTCTCGGCGGGGTCTGCAGGCTACGGCTTCCCAGTTCATAGCTCTGGCCTGGTCCCTCGTGTGCCAGACTCAGGTGCTGAGTTCCCCGCCTACTGTCAGCCCACCCACAACTGTCCGATCTCTCTGTGCAACCTCACCCTTTCTCGTTTGGCGCATAACTCTGTATGGCGGATTTGTCTCCCAGTTGTTCAGAATGTAGACCAAAGTTAAAAAATTTTATGTTTTATATAATGATTTAATCAGAAAACTTAAGCTAAAAGAACTTTTGTTCATAATGTAGAATCCACCAAAAAAAAAAAAAAAACAAAGCTATTCCAGGGCAATTTGTAGAACATTTTTTGTGCTGCAATGTTCATATTTCGTGCTTGGACGGAGCAGCTGAACAGTTTTCCTAGTGGGCCCTTTTCCCGCTGGGGTCCTTTGTAGGGTGAGCTATTAATGACAGTTTTGTGGGGATAGTGGCCGGAGGTAAGAAGGGTTACAGACCACAGCCAGCGAACAGGTGAGAGAGCAGCCTCTCCTGGGAGCCAATGGTTTCACCTCTGACTTAGGCTGCGGCAAATACTTCCCCGTGTTCAATCAAGATTAGCGGTTTAATCAATATGTTGATTTCTTAGCTACTGTGTTCAGACTACTAAAGTGATCTTCATTTTCATCCTGGCATTTATGAAACTTCAGTGCTGTTGCCTTTGTTTTTCTTCAAATGCTTGCTTCCCCAAATTGAAGCTACCTACATTCTCATCCCTTGCAACTGTTCCGTTAAGTTATTGACACATCTCTCTACCTGTAAAACACATAGTAACCCCACTGCCTTACACTGGCTCTGGGAGGGTTTTGGTGTCAGGAGTGAGGGAGGAGGAAGGCGCTGGATGCCCCCGTGGCAGGTGTGTGCACCTGTGCACCCCCCGTCCCCCCAGACTGCCGGCTTCCAGACAGGGCTCTCCATTCTCTGCTATCTTCTTTAGCACCTCTCAGAAAATCCCCTGCAATAATTTCTCAAAGATGGCTTATGACAGTGGCTCATTGAGAGATAAATTTTATTATTCCCATGTAAAGAATTTACAATTCTGTCCCTTTATTTTTCACCACATTAACTTTGATTTAATATGTCATTTAATGAAATTAATGAAGCCTTTCCAAAAGCATTGGGGGGAAAACAGCAAAATAATGGTATTTACAAAATTGGAATAATTAAAGTAAAAGGGGGAAAAGAGGAGGAAAAGTGTGAACTGAAAACACCATCCTAATTTAGAAATGAAAAGATTCTCAGCGTGTGCGTCTCCTCGTGCCATGCCCTGGGATGCTCTCAGTGGCCTTGTTGGTGGCTGATGCCACAGTGATGAACTCGGCCCTGTGAGGGTCAGTCACCGTCCTGGCGTTCTGTGGTGCAGCCCTGCTGAGTCGTCTCCCAGGACTGGTCACAAAAAGCTGGGCTAGAGCTGTTGTCGAGTCAGTTTCCATCTGTCCTCACTACTGAAAATCTACAACCCTGGTACCCGCTTGCACACACGCACGTACGTGCCCACTCAGTCCAGATCCTGGGGGGCATTGCTGCTCACAAAAGGAGAAAAAAGATCGGATTTGGAAGTTTCACAAACGAAGTCACATGTGTTTGAAAACTGTGCGGAGGCTAGAGAAAGAAATGGGTGTTTTGGTACAGCCTGCTCCTCCGTGATTCCAAGGCACAACCGTCAGATAATCACGTCTGGAGCCACTGCGAACAGCGTCGGAAGGCTTTGCAGCTTTGCTGCACTCAGTAAACCTCCCGGGGTTCGCTTACATGCCTGTGGCCAGGTACCGTTTGAGCCTCCCCAGGGGTCGTGGAAGAGAAACACAGTTGTTATTTTCGTGAAAGAATAAAGACTTTGGCCACCAATACTGTGGGCTTTCTCCCGCTGTGAGATGCCATTCCTGCCTGAGAGGGTCAGCCGCCCGTGAATGCGGGACACTGGTTAGGGGCAACAAAGGGTTACGGTAGCAGGAAAGGAATGGTTGTCGTTGAATGTCATGTTAACTGGTCTGACAGGACACAGGTGCCACAGTGAGGTGCTTCCACACACAGCTCGCACCGAGGGGGCTGGGGGCGAACAGCGTCTGCTATTCCCACGAGGGGAGGCAGAAGTGGGTCCAGGTGTTGCCAATGGGATGTTGCGGTAGCTTCCCTTTGTCTCACTCTCCTCCCTTTCTTCTTCCGTAAATTGTAGTGATTTACCAAATGACAAGCACATGACAATTTCCCGCCTGTTGGAGCTGAGGATGACAAGACGTGGTCCTAATTCCGTGGGGACAGTCCTCAGGGAGTTTACATTTCCGTCCCCAGCCTCCTGCATGTAGTGACCTTTCAGGGGAAAATCTGGGGGAGGAGTTGCATTAATACTCCACGTTGGACCCCATCGGGACCTGCGAAGTTTTCCTTTTCGTGCAGTACTTCCATCTGTGTGGCCTCTGTTAGTTATCTGACCTCTCTGTTGCTCGCTTTTTTACTGCCAGTGATTGTAGTAATGGCATTAATCTTACATTTGGAGGAACTAAATGGAATATATACAGAGCATTTTGCATAGTGTCAAGCACATCATAATTTTTTAAAATTAGTATTCTTATCAATAATACAATAATGGTAATGTTTCATTAGCTGTTGGCCATACTTCTATTGGCTGTGTGACAGTGGAGTCACACGGGAAGTTCAGCTGTATGGCGATAGACAATAAAACATCCGATGGCAGCACGCAGCCTGGTCAAGGAGGAGCAGCCAGTGAATTAGGGGGAAAACCGAGAGAAGGAAACTGAGGATTTCCTGGAAGCTCAGGGCAGGAAGGGAGGAAGTGGAGACTGGGTCGTAGTGCGGAGGGGAGCGGGGAACTGACCAAGAGATTAGCAACAGGGACAACAGGGACGCTACAACAGCCCGGAGTCCAGCGAGACTGGGGAGAGATGCGCATAGAAACCTATGACGAGTTTCCTTCCCACCTGCCCAGGAGAGTGAAGGGACAGTGGTAGCTGTGAGAGGAAGGTGGATCTGAAACGTTTCTGCACGTCTGCTTGCCTGCCTGCCTGCCTTTAAAAATATATATATTTGCTTTGTCCTAGTTTATTAAGATGCAAAGGAACAGCATCGTTGTGTAATAATTGGGTTAATCAAGCAAAAAAAGAAAAAAATGATTATGCAGAAGAGGAAAAAAAATGACAGAACCATGTTTTTGAAGTGAGGAGTTTGGGGCAGATCTGGGGCTCTGGTGTTAGGCTGGCGATGGCCCCCCCACACGTGCTAGGAGCCACCGTGGGGCGTATGTTTGTGTTAACGTTTACTGTGTGTCAGGAATTGCACACTGATAATAAGCAGAGACATGAAACTGGGCCAATACTTAGGAATTTAACGGGTGTCAGGTTGTTCAATATGGAGGTACTTTGATAGTTTTTAAAAAATTTAAACATGTTTAAAATACAAGGTGATCTGAATTTTGATGACTCGTCATTAATATAACACAATAAAATTTAATGAACAAAAGTTAAACAACTGGGGGTATGCAATTGGATCTGCTAAGGAAATAATTGAATATGTTGAAAGCAGTTCTGAATTCTACTTGAAAGCAATTCATAAAAGAATATGATGAAAATGCTCCTAGAAAAAAAAATGTGAGTTCTGTAATAAGTAAATAATCAAAATTCCTCAAGGCATATTAGATTCAGAACATTTATTTTTTTTTCTTAAAATGAAAAATATTGACAATAGTCTTTGAGATAATTGAAAACATGTTTAGTTTTTATTTTCCAATAATAAAGGAGACAGAAAATGGTCCAAAATAAACCATGAGCCATACAAAAATCTGAATAATGTCATTTTCCCCAATATAAGAATAAGCTCACATAGATAATGATATTTTAAGCAAATCATATTTGCTGTGATAATATAAAAGGAAAGCATAAATATCAAACAATTAGTAGCTTATGGAAGGTAATTGCTTGCTTACCAAATTTAATGGAAAACTATTGATGAAATAATTGTAAGACAAGTTAGAGAACAAGAACATTTCTGGAACAAAAACATTTCTAACAATAAGGGAGCCCAGTAGATTCATTTGTATATGTTATATCCTTATATTTTATATTATATATTTGATATGTAGAGCTATATATTTTATTACACACACGCATCTGTATATTGAGCCCTTGCTATTATTGCAAAATAATCAATAGTAATGAACATCCTTTCGGTGTGCCACTTAAATGGAATTTGTTAGCTTGGTTAGGCATTGATAAAATTATGATAATCCTCTGAGTTAAAGTCTAATAAACAGGGTTTAAATTTATAACCCATTTATTTCAAACCCTGAATTCTTCAGATTTGGTCCATGTACATGAAACAGTTTCCTCTGTGGTTTGTGAGGTTTTTCAATGCCTTCTGTCCTCATATTCAGTAAAGGGAATTTGTTTGAAACAATGTTGCCTTTTGTTTGTTTATGCGGGATTATCTGAGCTCGCATTACAGGCAAAGCATCCTTTTAGACGCAGGCAGGTCTGGGGGCACTAGGAGCAGAGGACAGACCTGGTTTCCTGAGAGAGGTCTTAGGAGCACAGTGGACCCCCGGGAGGGTCCGGTCTGGCTGCTGCGCTAAAAAGAATAACAAAACCGCGTGTCATTCAGTGTAGCAATGGTTTCCTCACTTCTTCAAACTACCTAAGCAAGTGCCTTTGAAGGTAACCACTGAGAGATTATAGCGACAGCAGCTGATGCAGAAAAAAGGGAGGAAAAAAATAAATGAAACAAAATTATATATATATGTATGTGTGTATATATATATCTATATATACCTTATGTATAGCTATTACTGTGATTTTCAATCTTTTCTACCATTAATCTGAATGTTTCCCCCATAAATTTTCATCTTCCTAAATGTTGTTATAAGAAAGGGGATTGATCCTATCTATTTGAGGTTTTTGTTTGGGGATTTTTATTTGTTTTTTACCTCATATGCTTGTCTATTTGTGGTGAGAACACTTAAAATCAACTCTTAGCAATTTTCAAGTACTCAGTACCTGGCCATCAGCTGCAGTTACTGTGTTGCACAGTAGATCCCTCCTGTCCAGCTGAAACTGTATCCTTTGACCAACGTCTCCCAATCCTTCCCCAGCCCCTGCTGGCCACAATCTATCTGAAACTGTTGAATCTGAATTGCTGAGGAATCATGTTAGCCAAGATAGACCAGGAGTCTCAGTCTCTAACTTTACCAAGTAGCGAATGCCCTTTTCTGCCAACGGAACAAAACTAATGAACAGAAAACAAAACAAAATAGACTCAAAACCCAAACTAGGTAACTGCTGAGATAGGAAGCTTGAAGGCCAAGCCTAGCTGCAGAGGTGGTGATTTAGTAACCTGAGATTAGACACAACAATTAGCATTTTTGTCAATCACAAGGGCTTTTTATTGTTCAGTTTAAGTTTTGACACTAAATGGCTAAACACTTGAATTCGTAGGAAAGTGCAGGTTATTGGAAGAATTTGCCGGGTGACTTATCTTTCTCCTGTGTTGCCTCTCTCTCTCCTTTCTTTGCAAATGGAAATCTCTCTGCCCAGCCCTGAGGGAAGTTGGAGGGAGGAGGAAGAGGCGGAGGAGGAGGAGGTTTCTGGATGGAGGAAAAGAGGAGCCCCAGAGGGGCGAGGAGAGGACAGAGCCAGAGACAGGTGGAGCGAGGACACACAAGTCACCTTCCTTTTCGTACAACCCTGCCAGGAATCAGAGCTGTCTAATAAGAGAACGTAATAACTTGAAACAAATTAGAACTCAGTGGAGCAGACAGTCTACAGCAGTATAACACCATCTTATTGAAAAGTAATAAATATATAAATAAAAATATCCCAGGTGGAAATTTAGCTTTACAGAGCTCCAGACACTCATTTGCAAAATTATGGACTGTATTAGCTCGTCGTACTCTCAGATAGGTCCTGTGTATTCAGACACCTTTATCACCCCCCGAAGGCTACTCAGTTTTCCTTTTTATTTTCTGAGTGGATCGAGTTCTGCTTGTTTTATCTGTTTGTGTTGGGTGACATTTGCTTTGAATTTTATGTTCTTTATCATCTCCCATCGATTGTCCTGTGTGTTATTTATTGGGTATCCACGGCATCTCTCCCGAGTGAGTCCGAGATAAAGTTATTTCAGACAGTGTGGACGATGGCAGACACACATCGGGGCATTTCCCATTTCAAACTAAACCATTATCCAGGGGAGATCTTACGGGGACAGCCAAGCGTGCCGCCAACAGGACTGCAGCAGCGCGAGCAGATTCTAGATCTCATTTCCCCTCTTCTGTGTTGTTTATTGTCACAGCAAAGAGATAAGGGTGAGGGAAAACAGCGTGAAGAGTCAGTGGAGAAAGAAGAAAGATGCCAGGTGCCTCCGTTGGGGTGTGTGCATGTCAATCTCTGAGTGCACCTTGGTGTGCAGGACGCTCACGAGGGAGCAGCCTGTGGGGTCCCCACCAAGGAGGGGGGTCCAACAGAGCCTCGGCGACCGCGGGGTGCTTGGGGCTGCAGTCACAGTGCAAGTGGCCTCTCTCTTTGGTCTTCTATTTCCAGAAGGACCTGGGTGAGGGGCTGTCTGTGGCTGCCCATGCTCTGCCCAGCCCTTCCCTGGGGGGGTCTGACTGGCCCGGCTCCCTCTCCCCCTTGTGAGCAGGGTGGTTTTTAATTTAAAGCTTGTTTTCTACAAAGGATGTAGGAAATGGGAGTAAATCAGCTTTCATTCTATTATCTCAGAAAGAAAAGCTAAATTAAAAGTATCAATAGCTAGTCCTTTCACTTTAGTGACAGGTGATTTTTGTGCCTACTTGGTCTTACTTATGTAGGAATAATCCACGAATTTAATCTGACCATGGCTAAAAGTCGTGTTTCCTGCTCTGATGCTCAGAGCCCAACTTGGGATTCCCGGGAGGGGGCTGCGCCTTCACTCTGAGCCAGGGCCGGGCTGGGCTGAGGGTGGGCTTTGTCTGGGGTCCTGCTTTCTTGTACTAAAATAGTGCCACCACATGAACACATGTTTGACTGCGTGGCTCTGCTTATGCATGAATTTTTAAAAATAAATATGTTGAAATATTTTTTGGAGTTTAGAGACGATTTAAAAAAAATTAAAATGAACTGTATACCCTAGAAATATATATGTAGAAAAGAAAAAGACAAAGAAAAAGAAGTCTGTCCTCAGGGGAAGGTCAGCGTTTGTGTCCTGGCCAGGCCTTCAACTGATTGGACGTGGCCCACCCACATGGGCAGGGCCCTCAGCCTCGCCCTGTTTGCTCGTTTAAATGTCATCTCAGCCCCTCACAGACACGCCCAGAATCACATCTGACCAAATATCGGAGCCCCTTGTGGCCCAGCCAGGTTCACACGTAGAACTCACCATGTCACCTGGGTTACAGATACGCGAACAGGCTCAGAGTTAAGTAACTCACCCAGGCCCCGTAGCTACCAAGTCGCAAGCAAAGATTCGAACCCGCATCTGCCTGCTGCCAGCGACTCTCAGTCCAGCCTCACCTTGGACGCCAGACATGTCTCCACAGGCACTTAATAAAGCCAAGTGTCAGGTTTCTTAGAGAATCAGATCATGCTCTATTTTCTTGTCACAAAATGCCTCCCTCCCCTTTGTTTTTCTGGAAATGAGTAGAAAAGTGGAGCTTCTTAAAGTGTTTAATGCAGGACCTAGAAAATGAAGAAACTTACTTGAATCTGAGAAGTGTGACATGACAAACCAACACCCTCCGTGCCATTTGTGTCCCCTGTAGCGCGTAACAGTCTGGAAGGACTCTTGTCTCAGCCCTCCCTCCTGCCTCCATCCAGGTCTGTAAACTCTAGGTGATGACATGAATATACGAATAAACAAATGAGCAACTGGTATTTTTATCTAAGATTTTCCATGAGTATAGCAAATTTAGAAAGTCCGTAGTCGCTATGCATAAATAGAGACAGTGATCTGCCCGGACTCTGATGAAATGACAGTGATTTGAGGACCCTCCCATCACCAGCCATAACTAGGGTGGACGTGGACGGTAAACGCAGCACAGGTTGCTTCTACCTTCCGACACGGTTATCATAAGATTCCATCTTGCTGCTCAGTAGCCTCGTGTTAATTATTCACAAGCTCATTTACTCCACTTGCTTTGCATCATTAGCCTTTTGGAGCATGTCCGCTCTCAGGGGTCGGTAGGCGAGCAGTCATGGTGGGAAGTGCGATGAGGATAAAACGTTGTTTTATGATCTCCAGGTTTCGCCTCCTGATGGCTTTATTTTGTTTCTTCCAGTGAAAAAGGCGATCGAGCTGAAGTCGAGAGGCGTCAAGATGCTACCCAGCAAGGACGGCAGCCATAAGAACTCCGTCTGTGAGTCCCTTTCTTTCTGCGTGGGGACGGGGGTGTCGGTTGAAGGGGGGTAGAGGAGAAAACCGGACAGTCAAGGAGGAGTACTTTCATAAACTGCTTTTCCCACTTCTCCCCTTTCATCTTCTCCACGTGCAAAAGCACTGTCTTGGGGAAAGGCGTGCACCGGCTTCACACTTTTGGGCAGGGATGTCGTGTGGATTCCACCTGCCAAACATGCCTCAAATCTGTCTCCGCCCTCGGCCCTCAGGGGTCCCTGTCTGAGGCTGGGCCTTGCCGAGGTCTCCCTTAAATAAATGTCCCACCGTCCAGCGTTTCGATACCAGTGGGTCTCCACTGCAGGGTACGAGCCCCCCGCACGCAGGCCGGGCTGGCCTTTGGAAAGCAAGTCTGGCCCTGCCGTGTGTCTGTGGGACGTGCTCAGTCACCCACTGCCTGGAGAGTGAAGAGGCTTCAGGGCCGGGTCTGCGTCCCCCCAGGGAGAGCCGGGTCTGCAGACCACGCCCTGCTGAGTGCCTGGCACCTGCCCGGCCCGCGGCAGGTACCCGTGCGTGGCCGTGGGGTGTGGGGGGGCATCCTCCACACCTACTGTTCCGGCGTTTTCCTCCCGGCACCCCTTGTAATTGTGCAGCCGTAGGACACCTCGCCACTCTTCAGCCGTGTCATCGTGCTTCTCTGCCAGAAGTGCCCTCCGTCCCTCGGCTGGACGCCGCATCCCATGCGTTTCTTAGAGTCTTGCCGTGACTCCGCGTCTGGCTGCTCCGGCACCATCAGCTCCCCCGGCTCCGTCCGCAGAACCCCGTCCTCTCTCCCCCGTGACGGGCTTTGTGTCCCCGCAGCCCCTGTGGGTTGGCTTGTCCCCGTACGTGGGGATCTGCAGGCTCCGTGGACACTCCACGTGGGGTCACGCCCAGTGTGGCCCTTGCCCTGCGTCAGGCTCTTTCTAGGACTTTCCACCTGCTGGGGGCCTCTCCGACTCGTCCCTAGTGGCTCCGCTTGTGTCCTCACCGCCCGCGCGGGGTGCGCCCTACCCGGTATTTCGGGCTCTGCGTCTCATTCGCTCCCGCTGCGCGGCGGCTGCTGGAGGGGGTCGCAGGCGGGCGGACACCCGGCCGTCTGCAGGTCTGTTGACTCTGTTTCCGCCTGTGGACTGCGCTGGCTTCCTGCATGGGCTGTATCTGTGATAAATATTCCACCAAAACAAACAGGTACACACAAACGATAGAAATCCTTTGAAAATCACACTGTGGACTGGCCTACTTCTGCTTTCTCAGCATGGCCATTTAGGGTTTCCTGGCAGTTGTCTGTGTGAGGACAGCCCGTTGCCTGCACCGTGTCCCCGTCCTGTGTCACTTGGGGAGGACAGGGAGGTAGACTCACCTCCCGGGGTGTCGGCTCCAGACACACGTGGGACCCACGCTGGTCGGTGGGTCCCTTCCCCCCCCACCAAAATCTATCTTTAAATGTTTTCCTTATGCTTTCTGTTTAGCAGTCATGGCCAATAACCTTCAAATGAAATTAGACTAAAAAAGAGTGGAAACAACTGAAGAAGGAAACAGGTGAAGGAAAGAGGAAGGAAGAAAGGGTTTTTTTGACTTTTTAAATAAAAGTTTAATATTTTGTTCTTATTAGCTTTTAGTCCAGAATGTCCTAGAGTGGGAGATACAGTATTTACGATAATTTTGCGAGTGATTTTACGTTCGTGGTTAAAAACCCTGCAAAAATGACCTGAGGCTCAGTGTGGAACTGCATGCCAGCTGCAGCCCTTCCGTTCAATCTATATGAGGCCGACGCCAGGTGGGCTGGACATCAGATTGATCAGTAAGTGCTTCCTGGAGGGAAGGACGTAGGATTAGAAGTGAGGGAGACAAGGATTCCACAGCTGTACAAGCACATACCTTATTCAAGTTTCATCCCTCACAAAATTAACATAGTAACCGTGTTTATAGGGTTGTCATGCAGATAAACTGAGATAGTTGTTAAATTGCCTGTTCCGGCTAAGACCCGCAGTGGGTGGCCTGTAAACCATGCCCTTAGGAGCTTGTCCACACATAGGCAGGGAGGAGTGACCAGCGTCACCGGTAACTGAAGCGAGAGTTACTGGCCCGGGGACCCTGCTTTGTGGCTGAGGTGAGATGAGGCAGCTGCACGCGCCTCCTGAATCCCAGGCTAATCGCGGGAGACGGGGCCCATCCAGGGAACATTCCAGAGCGTCCAGAGCACATTCAGGTCTCCCGTGACCAGCACCCTGTGTTTGGTTCTGGCTCCTTGTGGAGCCGTGGCCGAGAGGCTGCACGTGGAAGTTACCGGCATTCCTTATGTGAAACCCCACGGGATCCCCATCGCTGGCATCAGGATTTCATCCCGTATCTGCAGGGGCTGGATGCCGCTGCCTTCACGAGGGGCCTTATTCTTTTCCAACCACTCAATAAACTTCAGTGTCTACAATTCGGCTTCATCCCAAGAGCTGGGTTTCTCTTCCAGACCAGCCCCTGATATTCCAGATTAAATCCAAGCACACAGTCTCTCTTGCACAAGTTATGTGATTGTTCCTCCAGTGAAGGGTTTTGCTGTGGATATGACAGAATTTTCAGGATAAATGCCCAGCGTGGGGTCTGCTACGGCCACACGGTGCCCGCTGGTTACCCGTCTTAGGATTTCTCTGGCTGTGAGCGCGACATATGCTCTGGTGGGCGGCTCTCTGCTCCGTCCTCGAGGGTAGAGCATGCAGCCGCGGCAGCCGTGAGTCCCCCTTTCCCGGCGGGGTGTGGGGCTGTCCCCAAGGCTGACTCCTGAAGGCAGGACAAGAGTGGCCGCAAGGACAGCTCTCTCCGGGGGGGCTGGTGTTCTGTGAGGGGGAGGCACCAACGTGAGGCTGAGTGACAGAGGCCAGAGAGGGGTTCCAGCTCTTCTGTACGGCGAGGGCAGCTCGCTGCATTAACCCTTAGGATGAGAAGATTTAGAAGTTCCTTTTTCCATCAGTTTGTAATCAGTAATGTTTTCAGGAAAAAAAAAAAAGACCATTAAGATATTAAATGTGTATAATGTTCTACATTTCTAGTTATTTTAAGCTTGGAAAAATTGCAACATAAACAGGCCACACTATGCCACAGAAAGAGCTTCTGAAATAAACTTGCTAAGTACCCCGTCCTTGACCTTCTTTGCACCCTTGAGTGACTGGGGCGAGGAGGTAGTCTTTATTCTGAGATTAGAGCATTTCAGGATCAAGAGATTATGAAATTGCCACTCTGTGTGTTTTAACGATGGCAACAGTAGATGCAGTTTCTTCTTCTTCTGAGCATTCTGCTTTGCAGAATCCAATTTTAGCAACACACTCAATGTGAGGATTACGAGGCCAGATAATCTGCCTGTGCCCTTCTGACTCCTAAATACAAGACTCTGGAGGGAACAGGATACCTGACCACCTTGGTTGTTATTTTCAAGCTAGAGATTTTTCCCTCCCACATAAAGTTAGAGACGAATGACTTTACAGTTCTGTATTGATCGTGTAACTTGCTGGGGTGAATCGACGCTGCCGCCTCCTGCTTGTTGAGCATTTGCAGCCGCAACGGTTGATACGGTTGATACCCGACGAGGATGGGGCGGTTGGTACAGAATCATGACTTAACATAAAGCTGAATTTAAAAAAAAATGTGGGAAAATTGAGCAATACAATGCATTGTTGTATAAACCCTTGGGGAAAATATCAATGGATCGTTATGAACTAAATGCCCCGAGTATTCTCCTACATGCAACCATCAACGTTCACCTCCTTGCCCTGTGTCAGTCGATTCCTCCCTGCCTGGACAGGGAGCTGAGGCAAAGCGGAGCGGTCCCCACCCCCGAGTTCCAACAGACAGTCTGTCAGGGAAAAGCACCTGATCGGATGGGTCTGTTGTGACAGTGCATGGAGCTTCCCTTTTCCTTTGGTTTTCTTGGGCTCCAGCATAATTATCTGGAAGGGCAGATTTTAAACCTTGTGCCTCTGTTTGTAGAACTCGCTGCAAAGTGGTGTCCCAACTACTGTTTACACTTAATGATATAATCATGACTACAGATTGTGTTATCTCTTAAAAATGGCATCCCTGTTTGAGCTGCTTTCTGAAATGCACCTGTGTAAGAGCTCTTTCCGCTGGCCTTGGGCATGCTGCATTTATCCACTTATCACTGCAATTGTTATATTCGCAGTTTTAGTTGTCTTAAGTTTGGAATAACTTATGAGCAAGTAAATTATACCAGAGGGTAATATTCTCTTTGTGTTTAAATTCCAATGTGCTAAAAAAAAAGGTTTAATTTTTTAATGTCTTGCATAGTTTCTTGCCCTCACATCAGCCTCTAAGTGTAGCATCCTAATCACAGCAAGGAGGCTCAGCCCAGGGAAGACGCTAGCATCTATCCATTTTCTGAGGTCTGAGGAAGTTAAGAGAAAGGAAAAAAGAAACCATAAATTCTCATTAATAGGATCACAATGGGAAACTTTAAAAAAGCAAAGCACCCCAATGTTTTTTATGGTTTAGTTAGTTGTTCCTACGTGATCCACTTCCAGAACAGAATGAGGCAGATTGCATTTATTATCCAGGATTCTGTCCTGAATTCCGGACTCTGGGACCCACCTGCCAGCCAGGATTCGCACACAGTGTCTAACAGGCGTGTCCCACACTCTCACCTGTCTCACAAAGAGGCCATGACTTCCCACCGGTCAGTCCCTGGACCTCACGCCACCCCGTCTCCAGCCCACCAGCCAGCCCTGCTCTCTCCCAACGGGCATCCAAAGCCCGTGCGTTTAGCAGTCACATGTTGGGAAAAGTTTGGGACTGTCAGGAAGGTCCCCAACATGCATTCCTTCCTTAGGAGAAACTAGTCTACTGGAGTTTCAGATCACTGGTCAACACTGGTCAGATAATTGTGAATATGTGTTACACAAAGTGTGTTGTCATAAAGGCAGCAACATTGATGATTGAGTAAAAATGGAAATTTATTATTCTTTCAAAAGATTAGCAGAAAAACCCACGAAATATGGGAAGCCCCAGAAACAGGGGATGCAAGGCCAGGTGACAGCAGGTGCCAGGCAAGACAAGTGGCCCAGGGCTCCTCACGGGACCTTGTCCACGGCTGGGACGGAAGATTCACAGATGTGTCCTAGGCGTTGCTTAAGAGAAGATCCTGCCTGTGCGTTCACACGTGCTCTGTGAAAGAGGCACAAATAATTAATTTATCCATGTCAATGAAACACAGTAGTCTTAGAGTCATCACACCTACTGCATGGAAGGAAACGTTAAAACTATGAGAAATTACTTTATTTTCTACTTTCTCTCAAGAGGTGGTGGCTGTCGGTAATAAAAACTCACTGTCCCTCTGAATTCCGTGCTCCAGTCAGTTGGGAAACACCCCATAACGCACTCAATCCCCCCACGGCACTGCTGAGGGGTCCCCTTGTTACCGAATCGGTGACCGGGGCGGGCTCGCTCCTAGGACGGTCCTGTGAAGACCTGGATACAGCGCAGCCCGGCCACTGCACAGAGCGCCTGCCCCAACTCGGAGCGACGTGGGTGTGCATGTGAGGGGTGGGTGCAGGAAAGTGGGGGGCTGGCTTGACATCCAGCCAGCCCAGGGAGCAGGACTGGGACACATCCCCTGCCCTGGCCAGCTGGAAATGACGCTTGTGTCGCTTCAAGCTCTGAAACTTTTTTCCAGAAATTATTTCTAACTGGCATTTCCATCCGGCCATAATATCCCAGGTAACTGGATACATTTTTGTTCTATGAATCCCCATGTGAATAATCTTCAGTAACAGACACGATCTGCTTTACCCATCTACAAAAAAAAAAAAAAAAAAAAGATAAATTTTGTTCCATAATAATATTGTTAAAGATACTAAGCTTGCTATTAATTTGCCAGAAATGCCTCTCATCACAGGGCTTGTTTGGGGACGTTATTGTGGTCGAGTGCCGAGTGATTTGTCTTCGTGGGGCAGACTGAGCGATCTGTCGTCCCGCTACGGAGACAGGCGTGTGCCTGCCGTTCCACGTGCCCGATCCCGGGCACCGCGTGCGCTAGATCTCGCTTCAAAGCAGATTTTGACAGTACGGAAAATAATAGCCCCATTAACCTCTAACAGTTGTATAAAGGTTTAATAAAACAAGAGGGATAATTGCCCTAATCTACTTTGTTCCGTCATAAAAATGTAATAATTCGGAGTCTTGCAATTGTTAAAGATCCTTGTTTTCTTAACAAAGATCCAACCCCACGTAGCACGAACATACTAGATTGTATAAATTGCTTCATAAATCAGGTAAGTAAATTATGCTTGCCGTTTCTAAATAGGCCTTTGTCACTGCGGGAGCTAAAATATCTTTTAAAATGCTTTGGGAAATCTTGCTGTGAAGGGGATTGCTGTCTGGATGCGTTTGGGGAGAAAAGGATCACTGGTGACTAGAGGCAAAGCGAGGTGGTTCATCAATTATTTAACATACCATTTGCATAATATAATTTTTTAAATAACCAGGGAAAAAAAAAGGATCTGTTCAAACACTTAAAACAAGATGTCAGCTGACTGGATTTAGATGGTTAAATTGAATTGTAACCCTGGCAGGAAGTAAATGCTTTCTAAATGGTTTAGCATACAATTATGGAGTATAATTGAATAAGTAAAGGGAACAACTCACTTTGCAAAAATGACTAAAAAGTGCATCCTTTTACTTCAAACAGTGACTGGGAAACAATCTAGAGATCAGGCCGGACCTGAAAAAAAACAACATAGATTTTAGCGTTTCCTATCACTTATTATGTTTTTTTAGAAGCTCAATGTATCACATGAATTTTCATCAGATTTTATAAAAATAAAATAACTTACACAGTCCCTCTGCAGTCGTCCTATATAATTGGGTGAGAAAAACTCTGAAGCTCTGGCGGAGTGTGGGATTACTGGCATTTGGTGTCAATGCAGTCAAGCTAATCCCAGCAGCCGTCAGAAGTGGGAACTGGCGGGTTGTTATAATTAAATCATCTGGCATGATCCGGTGTTTGTTAGAGAAACTTCAGTCCGCAGCTCTGCAGACCGGACTAATTCCTCGCTGGGGCTCCTCTCTCAGCTAAGTTAAAGCCTCACCTTTATACACGAGGAAGCAGGTAAATTAAGTAACCTCGACAGAAGGACAGATAAGAGTTAAAAATCAAGACGTCCTCAGATTATCAAGGGGAATTCCGGAAAAAAAAAAAAAATACGCATTCCTTAAGCCTCCTCACTTCAATTAAAACACATTTTCAAGGTGTAAGGAGGAAACAGAAAATGTTCTGTTTGCAATTAAATCCTTTCACTGGAGCACGGAGTCCTAGCATTGACGCTGACTTCCGTTCTCCACAGGGAAATCAGTTGGCCCAGACCTGGTAACGTTGCCTCACTGAATAAGGAGTTTCAAGATAAGTGAGCCAGTATTGACCCAGTGGTGATTATTCTGATTATTTATGTTTAATTCTACAGCAAGTGATGGGTGTTCTGTAACATGGGAAATGTAAGGAGAGGCGTAGTTGCTAATGTGGATTTGGGGGAAGAGGAACCACGTTCTGCTCCATGACTGGGAGAGCCCATGACGGGGATGCGGGGTGGTCTCTGGAGATTCAGGGAGGGGCTGGGGAACTGCCTCCCCACCTGCCTCGCAGGAGACCCTGGAAGACCCGCCCCCCTGCCCCGCACCCTACATGGTTTTCAAAATATTTCAAATAATCACCACACTCTCTTTTAAACTTTTTTATGTTGTAATGATTATAGATTCACAGGAAGTTGCAAAACCAAAAATCGACAAGGTCTTGTTTCCTTCATCCCCTTTACCTGAATGGTAACATCTTGTATAAAGATAGGACAGTGTCAAAAACTGGAACATGGATGTTGGAGCAATCCATAGAGCTTATTCAGGTTCCAAGAGTTTTACATGCACCTGTGTGAGAGTGTGTGTGTGTGTGTGTGTGTATGTGTGTGTGTGTGTGTGTGTTTCTCTGAAGCTGTACATGTGTAGACTCCTGTAACCACGGCGGCAATGAGGATACAGAACTGGTCCAGTACCAGATGCTTCTCTATGGCCCCCACCTGTCTACCATTAACCTATTCTCCATCTCCATAATTTTGTTATTTCAAGGACGTCATATAAATGGACTCATGCAATATGTTGCCTTTTGTGATTGGCTTTTTTGCTTAGCACAATTCCCTTGAGATCTATCGTTGTTCCACGAATCAATACTCTTTTTTGTAAATTGGTGCATGGTGTCCCATGGCATGATGTACCACAGTTTGTTTGATCATTGACCCATCCAAACATACTGGCTTTGTGCCCAGTTTTTACTGATTGCAGATGAAATTTCCATAAACATTTCTGTACAGGTTTCGCATAAATGTGTGTTTTCATTTTTGTTGGGTAAATGCCTAGGAATGTAATTGTTAGGTCATATAATATTTACAATGTAATTTCATGAGAAACTGCAAAACCAGTTTTCACAGTGGCTATACCATTTTACCTTCCTACCAACAATATGTGTGTAATCCAATTTCTCAACATCCTCACCAGCATTTGGTGTTATCACAATTTTTTTTTTCATTTTAGCCATTTTAATAGGGGTCTGATAATATCTCATTATGGTCTTCATCTTAATTTTCATTTCCTTAATGGCTAATGGCGTTGAACACTTTTTTATGAGCCCATTGGCTGTGTATATGTCTTCTCCAGTGAAATGTTTCTTCATATATTTTGTAACACTATTTATTTGGATTATTTTTTCTTGTTGATTTTTGAGAATTATTTATATATTCTAACTATTAGCCCTTTGTGGGACATGTTGGTTTGCGAATTTTTCTCCCACTCTGTAGCTTGTCTTTTCATCTTCTTCCAAGGATCTTTGGTAGAACCAATCTCTTGTTTAGCTGATAAATTTCAACCTAAAAAGAAAACATAGATTCCAGTTGCTCTTAGAAGCAGGAAGACCTAGTATCATTGGGCCTGCAGCCTTGCAGAGCAAGCTGCTGAGGAGCGTCTGCCCTAAATGGAAGCGCAACAAACATTCACCAGGACCCATGACCTGGGTGCTGTTTCGGTTTATAGCCCCAATTCTATAGCTCACATGGCTGGTACAGTGTAGGCAAAGCCACAGATAAGGCGTTCTCTTTCATATATCCGTTTTCACAGGAGTTCAAATGAGCCCTATAGAAATAAAGGAATTTAAAATATAGGAATTAAGTTTAATTCAATTCCTGAAGAGTAGAAGACATTCATTTTACAAGTTTCTATTGATTTTATTCAATATACGTGGTCTTTAATTTGGTCCTGTACTTTTAGGATTAAAATGGACCATTCCATTTCCCTTAATGACTCTCTTGCCTTATCTGCAAAATGGAATAGTCTTAAAGTAAATCATTAGGATCATGTAATGATGATGTTTTAATCTTCAAAAATGCTCACTTTCTTTTTACTGATCTGTCCAAATTAATTACCATAGTAATTGAATCAAATGGGATAATGTAATCACAGTAGATGATTATATTTATTTGGTTTAGTATTTGTTGGGTCATATCCCTTGAGTTCAATGCATTTACATTATATCCACAGAGAACAGATGCAGGGATGCACTCAGTAGTAGTTTATGTCAGAGAGGAAAAATAAGTCCTGTTTTAAGATATGTGAGAGTGTATGGCAAGTCAAGGAGATGAGCTGAGATTAACAAATTGAGTAATTAGTGAAGTGCTTTGGAGATGGTGCCATATTTTGCAGGCAATGCATGTTACAATTATTATTGGGATACTTGCAGGGAGTCCAATTTGTTCGTTTAAATTGCCTATTTGATAGTCTGAGAGGCATATGGAATAACAGAAACCATGTGACATCTAAATAAAATACATTCGTTATGTATCTGGGAAAATCATAGCTTTAAGTAAAAATTCAAGATCAGTAATATGCATGAAATTTTTCATCTCCCTCCCTGCAAGAAAATATTGACAGCTTTTTTTTGTGCAAATATACACATGGTATGTCTTCCACTAATCTCTCTGTATGTTTCTGGCATTGGGAGAAATAATCCCATATATTTAAAGTGTACTTTTTGGAAGGGCTAATGTGTCTGTTCTTCTTAAAAAGATAGAAAATAATTAGAAGAATATCAAATGCATTAGGTGAATCTAGCATGTGAAAAATACAATGCTAATTTCTGTGAAATAAAAAAGAATGCTATTTTAAATTTAAAAAGTGTTTTTGCTGACTGATCTATAATCTAAATCCAGTTTACCGTGTATTGAATATCCTTAGAATAGGGTTTAGCTATAATCCTTCCTTCCAACCACACTGTCATTTTATTTAATTTTAGTCACAATTTGCTAGAATCTATTTAAAAATTATTTATAACATATTTTGCCCTAATTTTAGTTTTATGTCACATGCTCTTTATGTTACAATGGCATATTTAAACCTGCCTTAGTTGAATGAATATCCACCATTTCTGGTTTCCACCCCCCTCTGCAATGAAAATGACAAACTAAATTCTCTTCTCTGGATGTTCTTGTAAAATATATCAACATTTTTCTCTAGTACTATCATCCTTCACAATAATAATTTTCTTTTATCTGCCAGAAAACAAAGGAACAAATATTCTATTACTATTCTCTTCCATATCTGTGATAAACTAATTATCATAAGATAAAGCCAGACTTGTATTTCTTAGGATTCTTATATTAATATTCAATCTATTAAGTGGATTAATTAGAGTGTACTTTATTAAAATGAGGCTTAGCATACAGGACAATTTGAGTAATTACTTTTCATTTTTTGTTACTCAGCATTTCTTACGGGGAGTTCAGTATTTTTGGTAAAGGACATCAATTTGCAAATTCAGCATCACAGGACTATAATTTTAATGGGATTAATATCCTTGCCCATGTCCCAGAGTCTTCAAAGGTTTGTTACACCTGTAAGATAAATCTAGTCTTCTGACAGCATCTTAAGGGCCCTCTGCTTTGCAAAGCCTTTCCGCTCCCCGGGTACCTTTGCCCTACACTTCTGCAAGGGTCACACACACACACACACACATGCACACACATGTGCACACACACGCACACACATGCACACACACACACACAGGCATGCACACGACAATGGAATAATGTGGCTGACTTCTATTTTATTTTAATGTGATATTCATTTAATGACATCAGTGCATTTGAGTCATTAAACTACCTATTTAATGGCTTCAAATTTTTCTAGTTTATGAAATAGAAATATTGCTCTTCTTTTTTCTAGAAGTTGAAGTGTCTCATATAACAAGAAAATATTTTAAGGGTGGCTCAGTACCACCGGTGGCAAAGATGAAATCAGCTCAGGGCTGTGTACGGTTCTCAGCCTTCCTACAATTCCCACCTCTCTTAAGAAAAAAAAAAAAAAAAAAAAAACAGGCAAGTGAAAGAATATTTTGAGAATGCAAGTGGTGTTAGCAACACAGTTGACTCGAATCTATTAATGTTAATATAAAAAACACTTGCAGCAACTGGTCGTTTGAAAAGCGCACGATTACAAGCAACCTGTTTGGAAGATGTCCCCCACCTGACTGGGACAGTCACCGCTTCGCCCCACAAGTGGAGAAGCCTGAACCCAACTGCCAGAGTTTACCCATATGCAGAAGAAAGTGTTTCAAATATTTCACCAAAGGCAGGAAAATTTTAAGCTCATGTTTTGATTAAGTTTATTATTCTTTTGTGTTTGTTAAACCAAGAACTCCATCTAGCCACCCACCCCACCGCGTTAAAATATTATCTATAGGTCAGTACTTGCTGATGACATCGCATAACCTCTTTATGCCTCTTTATTGCTTCATTTATGTGATTATTTGCCACTTCAATCTTCATCCACGTCCCTGTGAAATGCTGGGGAAGATGCCTGGCTGAGAACTGGTCTTTCTGAGCTGACCAGGTTGGAATCATGGCGCCTCCACTGATCAGATTACGGCTTTGCCAGACTCAGTCCATGCCTCCAGCCTCGACTGTATTTCTGGCTTGTTTTTCCGTCCTTCAGAAGGAGGTCATTACCATGCTCACCTCACGGCTGGCGGGAGGATTCGAGGAAGTGACTCAAGCCGGCCGTTTAGAACCAAGCCGCCTCGTAGCGACACTAAATGCTACCAGTTGGCAGAGGAACAGCGAGCCGGGCCTTCCTTAGGGGATGTCAGAGACGCAGTCGACGGGGAAACAGCCCCCTGAGTAGAAGAAAATGGAAACGGTGTATCAGAGTGAGAGTACAACGCTAGTCTGTGTTCAGGCCTCTCTCTGCATCCGTCCATAGCTACTTCCCAACACCCTTCTCCTGTCTTCACTCCCTGAACATTGTCGCGGAGACTGGCACTTCAGGTGGCCTAGGCCAGTGTGGCATGTGAGAAGGACAATACAGGAGTTAACTGGATCACCCGGGTGGCTCAGTCCAGTGTTAGGCACAGCCCCTGGCACTGCGTGGCCTAGAAGGTGCAGAGGGGCAATTGCTCCGCGCTCACAGTTGGCTCCTGTCCCCAAGCGACAGACACAGATCTGCTCCTGTCTGGGTGGAAAACGCATATGGACCCAGTGAGCAGAACTCTCTTTTTCTCTCTCGAGAGTCTGAAGTGGAGCAAAGATCGAGTGTTTTCACAGGCTGGACTCGGCCGTTACTCAAGGCCCTGCTGTCTTCACGACGGTCGAGTGTTTCCAAGGCCACCGGCGGTACGTGGAGTGGCCGGGATCAGGCAGCCGCGGCCCCAGCGTGTGGCTTTCAGCACAAATGAGCGAGGACAAGGTGCTCAGTACCCGCTGACATCTTCAAAGGGACACCTCAGAGAGCAGTTTATTGAAACCGGAAGGAAAAATAGCCTTTCAAAGGTGAATATCCAGAAGAAAAGTAGAGAAAATAAAAACAGAGCAAATGCCTTTTGTAAATAGACCTCCTTGTTTGTCACTTTCTCGCTAACGGGTCTCTTTTCGTATTGTATTTGAAAGGCAAGTTTCATCACCTAAAATTAGAAATGCAGAGTTGAGTGTCCTTTTCGACATGCTTTCCTGTCCCACCACGTGCTCTGAGAGAGAAGGAAGAGTCTTTCCCAACCTGCCAACGAGGGGCAGGTATTTTCTTCACCCATCACACGTGGGGTAACTGTCGTCTTCATTGTCCAGACTGTAACTTTGTTTTGTTTTGTTTTGCTCTGGTACAAATGCTAAGCTGGCCTTACCAACAGAAGGTCTACATGGGACTTCCCTGGGCAAACCAGGATAGAAGGTCACCTTCTAGGAGCTGCAAAGAGGTGCTTTCAAGAGTAAATTCACAACTAACGGGCGTAGACCTCACTGTCCGGGGGATGGGCATGCTGTAGCTCTGGCTTGGGCCGTGCAAAGACAATATATGCAACCAAAATGTTTGCACCCCCATAACATTCTAAAATTTAAAAATATAAATACATACTTACATTCATAAATAAAAGGTACTGCTTTGGAAAAAAAAGAAGGGAAGCTTGCTTAAGTCACGCTCACATCGATGCATTTAGATTAGTACAGGCTACTGCATGTTATCGGACATACCGTGGATATTTTGTATCTGACACTGTCACGTCCCCAAGTTCTCTCACGCCCAGCCCCAGCCCCAATGACCGACGCGTCTCCTCCCATGGCCCTCGTGCCTTTGAGCGGGCGTTTTCTCCGTGCGTCTGGGAAAGACACTCCCTTTCAGAACTCCCAGCTGCATCAGTGCAGGAGAGGCGAAACTCCCCCTCCGCCTTCTCAGGGTGCAAGTTTTAAATTCACGTAAGTCTAACAGGGGAAAAGCATACAGACGTATTTAATTTGAGTTTTACGTGGCCTGGGAGCCCTTCTAAGGAAAGGAAGACCCAAAGACGCAGATGGAAGCCATCGCGAGAGCTGAGTTGGACAGGTGACAGCAGCCGTGAGATGTGGCCCAGCCGAGGGGCGTGGGCGAGGGGGATGCAGCGGGCAGGGAAGAGAGGAGGAGGGTAAGGCCAGTTTAACAAGGTTGTGAGCACAGGTTTTCCTCAGCTTCGATTTTCTCTCCTTCATGATAAGAACGTCGCTTTTCTTTTGGTAGAGGGAGGGTGTCTTTCACATGGGAGTTTTATCTCCTGCGTTTAAGAAACAGAGTGAAGTTCAGAGTGCCCTTCTTGCAACTGCTATTTTTGTTAAGTGCCTTTAATTCAAAATAAGCCAGAGCAGCGTATTTTGGGGTGGCTTGTTCTTAACTCCTTCACCAGCAAATAAATAGAAGAAGCGAGGCCAGTAGCAGACCTTACAGCTGATTAGTCTCACCTCCCTATTTGACAAAAGTGAAAACAAGCTTAGAGGCTCCGGGCCCTTCCCTAAAGTCACACTGTTAGGTACGAACAACAGGTCTTTTGATGGTGCCTCTCCCAGCATGCATTCCGTAGTGCTGCCGTTATCCATGAAGCCCGTAATTCAAGTGGATGAACCACACTCTGACTTTACAGCAGTGAGCTCAAGCTTAATTTCAAATGATAATGTATGATGTGTAGTGAAGATTCAAGGACTTTCTACAGTGGAAAAGGCAGTCGGAGAGCTGATTTGTTAGACTTGACTTAGTGGGTACAGTGAGCCTTGAGGCAACTTTATTTTGTAGCCACTGTCTTTGGTATGAAACAAGACCAATGGCTTCACTTTTGCAACTTGGGACCATATTTTATCAATTTAAATGTCCCTGGAACAATGACATCAAAATACTGATTCCCCAAATCCTCCCACACATTTTATATATATAAGCCCAGAAAATTGATTTATGATAAAGAGGTCTCTTATGTTTGCTTGAAAAAGTGGGCTTGGATTATGTTGACCCTTCCAAGTGGAGCTCTCTGGAGACTAAAAATGTTGGTTTCAGAATTAACATGCTTAGCACACTTTGTCCCAAAGGTCATTTCATAGTCAATTTTGGCCAAGTTCTTCTCCACACTGCTACAAATTTCAAATAGAGCATTTAGAACTGCAATAAAATACATAAGAATTATTAATGTAATAAATGTTCTGATGGAAATAGTAGAGTTTGGAATATGATCTATAGCATTCAGAATGAGGTTGAGTAATATTCTGCTGTAATAATATCATGAATCTATTTTACTTCCTGTATCCGTATCTGTGATCGGGTTCAACAGTGATCAATACAGGAGGAGGATGGTGCAATTTTTTTTTTTAGATGGCATGTAAAAAAGGTAAAACATGTTCATAATTTGGCAATCAGGAAAAAATTTTAAATCTACATCTAAATAAGAATGTTAAGTACTAGAGGGTCATTCTAATGAATATATGTATGTATATATATATTTGAAGTTTTTTATTCTCCATGTTTACAGTAAACCACCCATAAATTAAAGTAGAAAGACTTTGTCCATTTGGTGTTAAATTATTAATTGAAATGTGTTCTCATGCCTTAGGTCATGTTTTCCCTCACCTGAAACAAAAACTTTACATTCTTCCAAATTTTCTGTAACTTAGTATTCCAAAAGTCATTTTTAATCAGTAAATAACATCAAATAAAAATGCACAAACTGCTAGCTTAAAATTCATGAAAATTCTTTACATCTTAAAATGTTTGGAAAAGCATTTTGGTACCAAGTCAAAGCAAGGCAGATGTGATTTAACTGGAGAAACCTGAAACTTTACCTTTGCAGACCTGGGTTTGACTCCAGCCCACTAGGTGTAGGAGCTTTGGTAAATCATTGAGCCTCTTTTTTTCTTATGTGGAAAAGAGATGACAACCCCACAAGATAATTATAGGTATTAAATTAACAGAGCAGGCAAATGTTTTTAGCGGAAGACCTGGCACGAAAATGATATTCAAAAAAAGTGCTTTAAAAATATTTCATTTTTCTTTTGACTCAAAATGATCCTTCCACACTGCCCCCCCCACCCCACCCCCAAGTTGGAAGAGTGCTGACAGGTGCACATCAACATGGCTGCAGAAGTGGTTATATGATCATTCTGAATTCCCTTTAGGCGGACAGTCTCACATCATTACGTGTAATTGCTTTAGAGAAGAAGTGACAAAGATGCCATGCTCACTTGTGATTTGGTGAAGGAATAAATAAGAGAACAGAATGAAAGAGCTGTCTTTGCTGACCCACCCCCTCCTGCATCCACAGGCAAGGAGTCTTGGGGACCCTTGTCGTTAAATATTTACAGAGCGCTTTGAAGACAGGTAACACCCAAGGGTGTTGGTTGGTTTACTGAGCCGGCTTTTCTGTTCCTCAAGTTCATTCCCCTCTTCCCTTTTCCTATACAAAGTGCTGTTTGGGAGATGATGTCTGATAATGGAAGAAAACGGGTCAAATGGATAAAACAAGGTTGTTCTGAGTTAGAGGATTTCATTGAAATACTGAGTTTGATATCATTTACTAGTTTAAAAATTGCATGTATGTTCTGGATAGAAGTTCGTATTTCAGTTTTGTGAAGTTACAGACTTTCCAGAACAAACTCGGTGAACTTTCCCAGCTCTGGCCAAGAAACTCTAAGTGCTAGAATTCCTTTTGTGTCAACGGCTAGAGGTTCTGCTTAGAACAGTGGTTCTAAAGCAAGGTGGCCAGTCAAACTTCTGCTCACTGCAATCAGAGCGTCTCCAAACCCTGCCAGTGCGACTCCCTGAGGCCGGTCACCTGGGGACGCCATGGCACTGCGTGTGCTCTAGTGTCTTCTCCAGAGCACAGACCTGTGCAATGACTCAGCTGGTCCCCAGCAGCCTGAGCTGTAGGGTCACTGGCCGATTCCCTCCTCTTGCAATGGGCAGGGTATGCTGGACTCGGTGTGTTCTCTCGTATAGGAGGTAAATAATTCTGTATTTGTTCAAAAATTACTTTTAAATAGCTCTATTTGGTTATCAAGTCATTTTATTACATGAATCATTAGTTTGAACAATAACTTCTGGGAGAGAAATATCCGATGCACACTGTTAGTCTTATACTTTTATGGGCACTTTTATTATGTTTATTTACATGAAGCTTATATACCTATTTCAGTTATCTCGTGGTTGATAGAAGTGTACGCTCACCTTTAGGATGTTGAGCATGATCAGTGCACTTTGCCCACGTGTGTGTGTGTGTGTGTGTGTGTGTGTGTGTGTGTGTGTGTGCTGACCACCCACAGGCTCAGGTCAGCCTCTTCAGGGAGCAGGTTCCCTACGTCACCCCTGGTTTTAAGGGTCTGGGAGGGCAGACCTACTGTTAGTGTGTGTTTAGGATCAATACGCTTCTGAGATGCAAAAGGCTTTCAGGCATTGTATGAAATTCAGTACAATTTAAAATGAAATGATGTTTACATGACCAATGTTAGCATTTATCAGGTGCCTCTGATGTGCCAAGCGTGGCACCTGGGGTTCTGGTTGTCATCTCCTGTCATGACATCTGTCCTGCCAGGCAGGCCTGCCTCTCTGTTTTTTGGAAAGGAACACTGAGCTGAAGGAACTTGCCCTGGGCCACACAGCCAAGTTGTGCCCAGAGACCGAGGGGAGAAGATGCTGCTTCTTCAAGTGTTTTCATCCCTACATCCTTGCTAAGAAATCGTCCCGTACTGAATAATGAAATCGCAAGTCTCTTGTTCGGTGTCTGCCGAATTTTCGATCCACCTGTTGTGCTGGGTTGTAGAGGATATGGAGTGGGGAAGAGGAGGGTGGAGAGCAGATATTTGATGGGAATGCACACAGTTAACTAGATCAGAGACCCCAAAATCAAAATTTGCTTCTCTGTAACAATAACTACATAATTTATCAGCAAGGTGATCATCCCTGCAATTTAGGAGTTTTTATTATCAATTTCTCAACAAGCTTTAGGAATAAACATAATAATTTCACTTTGCTGGGCCTCCCTGCTGTGTAACAGCGTACAATTTTGCTTCGTAGAATAATTTCCTGGATCTGTAACAAGTTATATTTTAAGGATTTATATACTATTTATGTAAATTGTTCTGAAATAATTAGATTAACATTTAGATCATCAGAACGAATTTCCAGCAGATACAACAGCTCCATGTGGAATTAGATGACCATGTTCTAAAGACCTACAAGTATTTTAGGAGACTATACTATTAATATCTGGTCATTTCTACCATATGAAAGTTATACTTTTTTATGCATTATGTGGGAGGACAAAAGTGAAATTATTAATTGAAAAAAAAAAACAAGAGGCATTCAAAATAATCCCCTGGAACTGGGAGGCAATCCTCAATGTTATAGATAATAAATAAATTTTTGAAAAGTTTAAATTAAAAAAAGTATAATGATTGCATGGTCATTAAAACATTACTAAATTTACTTTTAAGATTGTAATGCTATGAAAATAGAGAATACAATCCTTATTAAAGAGATTTATATAAAGCTGAGTAGTCCTTGAAGTAAAAGTGTATGCAAGATCAATTGTTTACATATGTATTTCTTTTCATTGAAAAGAAAAAAAAAAGTTTTCTGATCCAATACATATTTCACATACTTTTATTTTTCATTAAATGAGTGTCATATTTGAACTATGTTTACATAGAAATATCTTCTGGTGTTGTCTTCTATGAGAAATGACCTACCAAAGTTTTTGAATTATCTTTTTTTTTTTAAATAATATAAGGTTGGTGCAAAAGTAATTGTGGTTTTAGTGCTGTTGAAATTTACTATTTGATATTGAACTACATGCTTAAATGTGGTTATGTTATATATCATTTTAATGCACATTTCTCAATTTATGTTTTTTTTGCTAATGACTTATTATTTGCTCTTTATGTTTATTTTAAACTATGGAAATAACGTTACACAAAAAGCAAATTCAATCAATTTTCTTATTTGAGTTCAAAATGGGTTGTAGGCAGTGGAGACAACTCGCAACATCAACAACACATTTGGCCCAGGAACTGCTAGCGAACGTGCAGTGCAGTGGGGGTTCCAGAAGGTTTGCAAAGGAGACGAGAACCTTGAAGATGAGGAGCGCAGGTCCGGCCATCGGAATTGCCAACGGCCAGTTGAGAGCCATCATCCAGCTGATCCTCCTCTTCACAACTACACGAGAAGTTGCTGGAGAACTCAAGGTCAACCACTGTATGGTCGTTTGGCATTTGAAGCAAATTGGAAAGGTGCAAAAGCTCAGTAAGTGGGTGCCTCATGAGCTGACTGAAAGTCAAAGAAATCATCATTTTGAACTGTCACCTTCTCGTACTGTATGCAACAGCAATGAACCATTTCTCAATCCGATTGTGACGTGTGACAAAAAGTGGATTGTATACAACAACCAGCAATGACCAGCTCACTGGTTGCACAGAGTAGCAGCTCCAAGCTCTTCCCAAAGCCAAACTTGCACCAAAAAATGGTCCTGGTCGCTGTTTGGTGTTCTGCTGCCGGTCTGATCCATTACAGCTTCCTGAATCCTGTGAAACCGTCACATCTGAGAAGTCTGCTCAGCAAATCGATGAGATGCACCCAAAACTGCCATGCCTACAGCTGGCGTCGGTCAACAGAAAGGGCCCAGTTCCCTCCATGACACCCAACTGCACATCCCACAACCAACGCTTCCAAAGTTGAAGGAATCGGGCTACAAAGTTTTGCCTCATCCGCCATATTCACCTGACCTGTCGTCAACCGACTACCCCTTCTTCAAGCATCTCAACAACGTTTTGCAGGGAAAACACTTCCACAACCAGCAGGATGCAGAAAATGCTTTCTGAGAGGTCCTCGAATCCTGAAGCATGGATTTTTCCACTACAGGCATAAACAAACTTATTTCTCATTGGCAACAATGTGTTGATTGTGATAGTTCCTATTTTGATCAATAAAGATGTGTTTGAGCCTAGTTATAATGATTTAAAATTCATGGTCCAAAAATGCAATTACTTTTGCCACAACCTAATAATATTGTTAGCAAATAAAATATATATATATATATATTATTTCAGAATATTACAGGGGTACAAATGTTTAGGTTACATAAATTAGCTCTGCCCTGCCTGAGTCAGAGCTTCAAGTGTGTCCATCCCCCAGACAGTGCTCACCATACCCATTAGGTGTGAATATACCATCCCTTCCTCCCCCCCCCCACCTGCCTGACACCGGGTGAGTGTTACTCCCATGTGTGCTTGTGTTGATCAATTAATACTGACTTGATGGTGAGTACATGTGGTGCTTGTTTTTCCAAGTGATACTTCACTTAGTAGAATGGGCTCCAGCTCCATTCAGGATAATACAAGAGGTGCTAGATCACCATTGTTTTTTGTGGCTAAATAGAACTCCATGGTATACGTATACCACATTTTATTAATCTACTCGTGTATTGATGGGCACTTGGGTTATTTCCACATCTTTGCAGTTGTGAATTGTGCTGCATTTGAGTGCAGAAGTCTTTTCTATACAATGTTAGCATTATTATAGTCAGTATTAAATACTGCTATGTTGACCCTTTGTGTGCTGGGTATTTCAAGGTGAGAATTATTTTTCCTGCTCCCAATCCAAAGTTTCTCTTTACAGGATATATTTGATATATTTGCCACTAATCAACAGTGAAATGTTGCCCCTCCCCTCAACAAAAACAAAAGAAAAGAAACATTTGCAAAGAAAGTAGAGAATGAGTTTAAAGTGGATTTTTGTTTATGGTTTTCTTTGTTTTTGTTTGAAGGTCCGTCTAAATTCTAATTAATCAGTGTGCTACGTTATCACCCCAGGTTATTTTTCCTATCAGCATTTGTTAAATAGTGTCATTCTAGTCTCATCAAGAGAATTTGTTTCAATAACCAAAAGGCAGAATAGAAGAGCTTTGTTTAAGGAGTTTGCAACCCATCTGGCTCTGTCTTGCCTGGGCCCTCTCCCCTGGCCGGCTCCTGTTCTGCCTTGGCTCGTGGCCCTGGCAGCTCCTGCTCTCCTAAGCTTGGGGATGCCCCTTGCCCAGCTCTGTCACCAGGCAAAGTCCTTCCGATGTCCTGTCGAAATCCCCTTGCGATTTTCACCGCACACTTAGCACTATGCCCGATGACGTGCAGTGAGATCTCAAATATTTATTAGTAAATTGCTGTGGGGATTGGGTAGATGGAAATGTCCTCAAAATACCACTCACCCAAAAGTCTCTTCCTCTGCCTCCAGCAGGTTCCAAAGCCTGCTATTGAAAGTTTTATTTCTTTGAGGTTTAAAGATGTTTCTGTCCTTCTGATAGCTCAATATAGATTTTAAATGAATAAATGAATTTTGCAAAGCATTCACGGAACCCACCCTTTAAAAAAGAACATGCTGTTTTATATCACAGTGGGCCAGACCCGTTAAATTAAAATTTCTTCCACCCAGGAGGAAAAATTAGTCAAAATATTTTAAGATGCTGTAAATAGATTTAGTGTATCTTCATGGTGATTTTTAAGAATATCACACTGTCATGGAAGGAGCAATTTGTCTTGGGCATTTCATTTTTAATTCAACTCTGATTTATTTTATATATTTATTTGAACTTTTAAGGAAACTTTTCAGAGAAGCTGTTGCATGTCCATTTGCATAGGCCAAGAAAGTTTTAATGTGTTTTATGGTATAGACATAGAAAGGAAGATAATATTTATAGTTATTATCCTATTCAGCTAATGTATTACTGTTATTGTCATTACATAACATGGTTCTTAAAGAGAATGATAAGTTTGGACAATTTCCAATATACTCTTTGTGTTGTAAAATGCACTGTTTTTGCCCCAGCCAGAAAGGTATGGAGCTAAGGTGTGAGTTCAGGGATGGAGGGGAGGGATCTGGGGCTGTCCCCATATCCTTTCCAGATCATAGCTTGGGTTTTATGGCAGTGGGTTATATTGTCCGGGGAGGGTGAGGAAAATGAGGAAGGAGAAAGGGCTGAGGAGAGAGCTCTGGAGATTGTTGGTCTTTGAGAAGCACACACTGGAGCAGGAGCCTGATGAAGGAGGAATAAAAGGAAACAGAAGAGATGCACAGAATAATATCGGAAAAGTCAAGGAAAGAGAGAAACAAGACAAGGGAATGTTGCAAGTAACAAGTGCCAGAAAGATCAATCACATAACAGTTGGAAGAAGGCAGGTGGATTTGGCAACAGTGAGAAAAAGGCAAATTCAAATGTTGAGCCAAAATAATATTTTTCTTTCTGAACCTCCTCCTGGGCACTCTTCAGTGTTCGTTTAGCCTCTTCACTTGATGTTGCAAACTTCCTTTCGTTTTTCACAGGTGCATTTATGATGTATCCTGTTTTCTCGGGACTTAATTTCAAGCCGGTAGGACCCAACTTAAGACGCATGATTTCCAAAATAATATTGAAGAGAATATCCAATTTTCAGAAATGCATCACTTTTTGTTTACTTTTTTAAGAATTATCAAAAGTAAAGTATTTAAATAGTTCCCTAGTCTCCAAATGTGCTGTTGTTGAATGGTTGTACGTGCAAATGTTCAGCCTTCTGTAGAGCTGTCCTGGGCATGCGTGGGGCTGCCATTTATGGTCAGTTTGAGTGTGGCCGTCGCGGGCAAGAGTGTCAGAGAGAAAAAGTAACCGGACTGTCATAGGACCTCCGTGTGCTGTGATCTGTGAGCCCTTCGGCCAGTTTACGAGAAAGGGGTAGCCATCGGCTTAGAGCACGTGCTTGTGCTGCCAAAATGAAAGGCTGAAGCCGTGCAAGGACCACACACACTCAGCAACGGCATGGCAGTAGCGGAAACCTGGCGCCATGATTGTTTGACCTACTTAAACTTGTTTTCCCTTCTTTAACCGGTTAAATATCCCCAGGTGTAATGAAAAGACAAACCCACATGCCCACGGGAGGACCTTCCTGTAGGAGTTGCATTTACTTCTTTTATAGCCAAATGCTGGGGCCAGGTGTCTGTTTTCATAAAATCACATCTTCCTGAAGTTTTTATAAAAGCCCAAAGGCATTTTTTTTTTTCTCATCAGGACACAAACAACTTACGACTTGTTCTGGCCTGTGGCAGAGATCCAGGCTTATTTTGCTACAATTACTTCTTTTTTCTTTTAATAAGATTTATTTGTTTATTTACTGTATACAGAGTCAACACTTTTTATGTAAGAATAAAACCAACCAACAAACAAGCACTGCATAAGCCTAGGCTGCTAGCAGATGACGTTAGGACAGGAAGAAAAGGAAGAAGAATAAAAATTTAAACCCTTAAGCATTTTATCCAAAAGCAATCATAGCAGTCTTAGTGCCGATTTGAGAAGTGTCCTCCAGTTTGCAGCTGGCTTCCTCTTTCTAAGTGGTTTCTGTTCGCAGTGGGAGGTTAGACACGAAAGATACCCTCCTGTCACTGCCTGGCAGCCACGCCCATCCGGCCAGCTGACCTCTGAGCCCAGGAGCCCTGGCGTTTACAAGTTCCTTGAGTAAACGTGGTCCTCAATTTGTAGTTGATGCACAAGCTGTGTCCCCTTTCCAAACTAACCTTTTGTCTATTCTTTGCCTAGATAATAACAACATATTCACTTTAAAAATTATTTTTAATTGACAAATAAAAATTGCATATCTTTATGCTGCACAACATGATATCTTAAAACATGTATACATTGTCAAAAGGCTAAGGCAAGATAATTAACAGATGCATCCTCACACCCTTTTCATTTCTTATGATGAGAACACTTAAAATCTCTTAACAACTTCCAAGAATACCATACATTGCTCTTAACTGTAGTCACCATGTTGTACCATAGATCTCTTGAACTTGTTCCTCCTGTGTTGCTGGATTTTGTGTCCTTTGACCAACATCTCCCAACCCCACCCCAGCCCCTGGCAACCACTGTTCTACTCTCTGCTTCTGTGAGTTTCCTGCTGAACGTTGCACATGTGAATGGAATCGTGCGATATTGGTCTTTCTGGGCCCAGAGTATTTCACTTAAGTTATTATCCTCCACGTTCATCCATGTTGTTGCAAATGACAGTTTCCTTCTTTTTTAAGGCTAAATAGTTTTCCATCGCGTATACACTATATATAGGTTAAGTATTCCTAACCTAAAATTCCAAAATCAAAAATGCTCCCAAATCCAAAACATTTTGAGCACTGTCATGACACTCAAAGGAAATAGGATTTCATATTTTTGGATTATTGATACTCACCTGGTAGGAATAATGCAAATATTCCTAAATCTGAAAAATTTCAGCCTGACACTGAATATTTATCTTTTTAAACTCTACTATAATTTATTACATCATTTTATAAATTTTTATATTTCCATTAAACCTAAGTATTGGCGAACAGTGTCATTTGAATTCAGTCCACACAAACTACAGTTTACATGCGTTTCAGGCAGGCTGAAGGCAAACGCTGAAGTGCTTGAGAAGAACAAGCTGCGAGGGTATCAAGACGAAGGGGCGGTAACATTGTTTCCTGAAGACGGCCTCTACTCTAACAAAAAAGAGACATTATTACAGGGATTTCTGCCTAACTAGATGTTCTAGACTTGGCCCCTCCAAAGCAGTGACATGTGCTTTTCACATCAGCGATCCAAGTTCAAATCATATTTTTTATGTGACAAGAGCAGGCTGTCACGGGTGAAATGAAACTTGTCAGTTTCAGACACAGGAGCAAGTGCTGATGTTAACACTGACGCTGCCGGGGTGAAGACTGTCGTTTCTGGGAGTGAGGATGAAAATTAATATGTAATCTAATCTACCAGATGTGTGTGGGTCATCAAACTTGTGTTACTGCTTAGACATAAGCCACGTTGGGGACCCTGGAGTAACAGCAGGAGGGTGTGGCTCAGCCTCCACTGGAGTCCTCATGCTTCCAAGGAGCCTCTACAATTGCTGCCACTTGGTCTCTGAAAACTGGCCCTCAGCCAGCTGCGTGGTCTAAAGGAGGAATGGCCAACCTAGAGTCACCATTCCGTAACTTAGCCACTTGGCATTATTTACATGAGACAACATACAAACAAGAAAACTCTAGAAATAGACTGTTTTTTAAAAATCATATATTGAAAAAAATATATTAACTTTGAAAAATATGACTTTATGGTGTTTTCAATTGATAAAGTGTGTACATAGAGAAGAAAAGCTTAACATTGATGAATGAGTCTTAATTGAGTGCTATTTTCTAACAGAAAGCATTTGTGAGTGCCTTTTATTGGGTTTTAATATAATTTGAGTGTTATTAATAGTGAGTGCCAAGAGTGCTAATTATGCTTTCAAATAGTTTCAAAAAGGGGGGGAGGCTTCAGTCTTCAGTGATGTTCATTTATTCATTCAACAAATATTTACGGAGTGCCAACCGTGTGCTGGCACGGTTCTCGGTTCTGGGAATGCAGCAGAGAACAAAACAAAGTCTTTGCACTCAGGAACTTTGTGTCCCAGAGTGTCAGGGAAGGCGAGAGAAACGAGTCAACATGCATTAACAGTATATCAGATGCAGAATATCAGTGGAAGAGGCAGGGAGTGCCGGGGCTGGAGGGGTCACACTAGTGTCCTCTGTATAGTGGTCGGCAAAGACCTCATTAATGCAGTGACATGGGAGGAGAAATTTTGAAAAAGGGAGGGGCCAGCTCTGCCGGTTACGTGGAGGAAGCGTGTGCCAGAAAGAGGGGTCAGAACGTGCAAAGTCCCTGATGCGTCACGTGCGTGGTGAGCTCCAGGTACACCGTGAAGGTGGTGACTGAAACATCTCCAGTGACAGGGAGACGGCAGACAGAGCCGATGTGTGTGGTGGGCGAGGGCCAGATCGTGTCTGGGCTTATGGACCAACGTGAGGATGCCGGCTTTACCCCAGGTGATCAGGAATCCTTGGAGCGTGTGGAACAAAAGAGTAACGTGACGGTCTTGTCTTTGAAGGATCCCATCAGCCGCGTAGGGAGGACACTGCTGGGAACAGGACAAGGCAAAAGCAGAAAGACCAGCAAGGAAGCTATTTCTGTAGTGATGACAAGATAATGATGGCTTGGAGTGGGGTAGCACATGGTGAGAAATGGCCGTTGTGTGTACGCATTTTGAATGTGGAGCTAATAAGTAGGATCTTCTGATGGCTAGAGCTGGGGGGTGAAAGGAGACAGTTTACTGCAAGGTTTTTGGTCGAAGCAAGTGAAGGACAAAGCTGTTCACAATAAGGAAATACAGAGGGGACGTGTGCTTGCGGGTGGGGGGAGCAGAAGTTGAGAAGACTGTAAGATGCTCACCGGGGGTGCCCTGTGGTCAGAGGGGGTTGCGAGCACAAGGGGAGATGTCGGGATTGAAGACGGTACGAATGTGTCTGAACCCACGAGAAGGGAGCGATAGTGAGACACCTCTACCGAGAAACTCAGGTTGACGTGTCAGAGATGAGGGAGCGGTCTTCTAATGGATACTTGGCTTCCCTTTATGTTTGAAGCGGATGCCATCACTCCACTCAGACCGTCCAAACCTGATAAGCCACACACCTGACCTTCTTCCTCTCTCACGCCCATAACCTGCACATTGACAGTTTTTATTTTCTCCTCTCTTTTACATTCTCCTTCTAGGGTGAACCAATGTTCCTTGAAACTTTATTATCGGGGATACTTTGAGGCCTGAATGAGGGCCGTGTTCCTCCAGAGAGGATTTGTGTTTGCCTGGGTCAGGACTTACGAATATCCTACGACTTCCATTCTCCACTTGAGATATTTAGGGCCATGTGGGTTCCATGAATTTGGCCTATGAACCATGTGAAAGACTTAAGGTTGACAAATTCTTGGTGGTGATTTCTTCTTCCACACAGCACCAGGGTTGAAAATGGCAAGGTTTTTTTTTTCTTTATTTCTGAGCTATTTTTCCACAGTGGGCTTATTTCTTGTCAACTCTTTTCCTGTGTATTTGGTGCTTTGGGGTCTCATCTTTTAGTATATATTTTAATGTATATCATTTTATATACGTATTATGTCCAATATATATAACATGTCTTGATCTCTGTGTATGTGTAAGTTTAGACTTTGCATTCTGGGTGGGTTATCAATGGAAAAACCGAATCCTACCAATATATTTAAAGAGCCAGTAGGAGTGACCACTGTCCAAAGAGCATTGTCTCAAGGGGCCTGAGAAAGGGGTCCCGAGGCAGCCAGGTTGCAGTTGGTTTTATACATTCGTGGAGACAAAAATTACAGGTAAAATCACAAATCAGCACATGGAAAGTATGTATTGGTTTGGCCTCAAAAGGCAGGACATCTGGATGCGGGGAGCTTACAAGTCACAGGAGGGTTTGGGGGGTTCTTTGGCTGGCAGTTGGCTGGAAGAGTGAAGCTTTGTCTAAAGACTTGGTGTCAGTAGGAAGGAGCACTTGAGCGGGTTGGATAGTGAGCCGCATTCGACTGAGTTAATAAAAATAAACTGTTTAATGAGATTTCATGGTCTGTAAGGCGTGAGTCACCAGGCCTCTTAGAAAGGAATTTGGGCAAGAGAAAAAGGCTCAGCGCTCAGTCCTCAGGCTCTAGACTGTGTCTGCTGTGTCCCATGTCCTCCGGCAGATCCGTCAAAGGGGAAGTTCCAGGTGACTGCGGTTGGCAGATTCCAAGAGAGAGAAGCCCGACTCTTAGGACTGCAGCTCTCACTTCGTTTGTGTCAGGGATTCATTCCGTGAGTGTGTTTCTTGCTCACCTGACTCTGAATGAGTCTACACAGATTGCCCGTGTCCTGAAACCTAATTGAAATTCGCTCTAGTAAGAGTAGGGAAATGATGGTTGGTTTGAACAATGAGACGGGCAGAGGTAGGCTCTACCCAGTGGGATGTCACGGCACAGGGTCCCTGAGGACCAGGAGGTGGCAGAGTGGCTGGAACCCCGAATAATAAGCAGGGAAATTACTGACATCAAATCTTTCCATTGAGCCTGGAGCCTGCTGGAATTCCTGGCTTCCTCTTTACAAGTAAAAGATGAGTTTGAAATCCCTATGTGACCATAAGCACTGGCTTTCTCTCAGAAATGGTGTGCCGGCCTCTTGGGAGACAAGCAGAGTTCCATACCAGCGGTATACATCTTGATTTTTTAAAAGAATCTTCTGAGTTTCATACACTCCTTTTTTTGTGTGCTGAAATAAATGTTTACCCACGAGACCGAGTTACACTTTAAGTGTCTACATATCCTGCCAGATAAAAACCACTTAATAATAAAGTAGGAAATATGTGGGTTTTGAGAAGAACCAGATTTTTATTACTGCATCTAAGATCTCCTCAGTTTGAGGCTGTTACGTGAGGGGGTGAATGAAATGCCCCAGATGGGGATTCTGGGTTCTATTGTCAGCGACTCATTGTTTCTGCATCTGGGCAAGCAGCGGGCAGTGGCCCCAAGACTGGCCCTGATTTGCTTAGGGATTAATGAGTCACGCAGAAGAAGCGGAACAGAGAGGCTGCGAGAGGCAATTTACTCCAGGAAAGCTTCCCCCCATTTCACCTTAAATGTGCATTTTCAGGGCACTACTCTATCGCTCTGCAGTAACTCGAATCCTGCTTTTTTTTTAAGGCTTTCTCGGAGGCCTGATTCATTGTAACTTTTGAGGCCACAGTTCACAAAAAAAAAAAAAAAAACCTAACAGTACATGAAAATGAAATAGGGAGTTTAGAAAGACAATACAAATTATACAAAGTTTATTTAACATACAATGATGTTAATTTTATTTTTCTTTCACAAATAAGGATACATCTAGCAAACTATGATTAATAGCACGCATTGGATATTGATAGCAATAACAATTTTTTAAGAAATATTAGCAACATAGGACCTGCACGGAACATGTGTGTTCCTGCAACTCCCTGTAAGATCTCCTCGTCCACACACGGGGGCTGTGGACGAACATTTTTCAGGGCCAATATAGACTTTTTATAAAACTGGTTTATAGACAGACATTGCCTTTTTTTTTTTTTAATCAAGTGTTCTAACCATGAACAAAGGGATATCTAATTTATTTAGCAGGAAGGTTGAGCTCTCAGAGACCGCTTTTGATTTTATAGGGGTTCATGGAAAACATGTGTTTTTTGTTGTTGTCTGGTGCAATGGAGAAAAAAAGAAGTTAAGTTTATTCTTGGACATTTTTCTGAGATAACCTACACAATTCTCCATTAGTTAATTATATAAAACTGAGCAACTGTTTTTGGAGTTGAGAAGGGAGTCAGAGAAAATAGAAAAGATAGTCTCTGGTCTCAAAACTATGAGGCACCATATTTAGGTGGCTTCATGTCGGCTCAGCAACTCGGGAGGCTGAGGCAGGAGGATCGCTGGAGCCCAGGAGTTGGAGGTTACAGTGAGCTGTGATGACACCACTGTACTCTACCCAGGGTGACAGAGCCAGACCCTGTCTCAAAAAAAAAAAAGAAAAGATCATTGGGAAATAAAAGATTTCAACATGTGTAGTGCTTTAGGGTTTACATACCTCATTCCATTTATGTTTAAAACAGTTTCAAATCAATTGAATGTATTGATATACTAATTGTACTGTTAAAACTGTGTATCATAAAAATATCACATAATTTAATACTGCTGCTCTTTTAAAATTCAAAAAGAATTTCTAAGCATTTTCTTTCTATACATTGCACTATGGAAAATAAATATTAATCAACTCTATGATAAAAATATGATAAAATATTCATATTAAATACTATTGATTTACTAATTTCAACATATATTTAAATATGTTTATATAAATAAAGGTATAATTATATATTTACTTGGATATTTATATCTATTTTATATGCATTATAATAAAGCTTAAATGACATTATTCTCCTATTCTGAATACATAGGTAATAGAAATAAAAGTAATAAGATAAATGTATACATAAGTTGTACAATACACGCTAATATCATTTATATTTACTGTGTTAGAATGCACTTAAATAAAAAATTCTGAAATCACGTATGTACTATTGTCAGAAAGAAACTTTCTATGGGGCCTCATTCAGATCATTACTATTTCCTATTTTTAATCTAAGAATTGACAAATAAAAGCTTTAATATTTAATTATATTTAATATAAAATATCTGAATATGATATTTAAATATAAATTTAAAATAAAAATATATATTTCTGAGGTCAATTATCTTATATAATAACTTCAGCATTTTCCTTTTGCTGTCAGATTTCAAGATGGCTGGCCTGGTATTTTAGATCCTATGCTAAGTAACATAAATTAGCCCGGTCCAATGCTCTCTTCACTGTTAGAAATCCATGAATAATTGGGCATTCTGCAAGATGTCTTTGAGTGAGCCCTGAAAGCTATTCCTGAGTCCTAGGTTCAGAGTTCTTAAATGTGCAAAAAGAGACCAGAGCAGAGATGACAGGCTGTAATTCCTCAAGCTAAGCGGGTGTTCTCTCCGATGACGGTCACTCTGCATCCCTGGGAGCCCGCGGAGGGCACAGAGACAGGTCTCTTTGCTGCTGCCAGTATACATTTGAGTCAGCATCTCAGAGCACGCTATGGACTTGGACAGAGAGCAACGAGGAAAGTCCTCAAGGCTCTTGTAAAATTTTCAGTGCCATTTACATTGCGAAGGTCATTTACACTGATCTTGCACTAGAATATTCCTATTTTTCATTTTGCTTGAATAGTAAATAAGCATTGTGGCTTAATTTGAGTTTAAATCAATAAAATATTCCCTCTTTGAACATTTGCTGCCATAGTGATTCATCAGTTGGAACAATAATTATTAATATCAGAGGCTTATAAAAAATCTTGTTTTTCCCTCTGGTAGAAAAACAGTCTAGGGGAGATAACGTTAAAGAAGAAAAAAAGAAGACTTAATAGTGCTAGAATTTGAAGCATTCAAAATTATCCAGACAGTGGAACCCCTGTGGGTAGCAGTTAGAATAATGTTGGAAAGACTTAAGGTTTTGAACGCTAGTCAAATAGCCTTTGTTGTGCAATCGTCATTTTTTTAAATGTCTCAATCATGTCTCTGAGGGCATAGCATTTGAAGCCAAAATGTATTTTAAAATATATAGTACTGTAAACTAAGAGAGTTTAAGACCATGACAATAGAATTGGAGAGAAGAAAGCATTGGTAAAATTTGCCTATAAAATTATGATAATTGTTCAACTACTGGTGTTTTACAAGTCAACGCACTAAGACATGCATTGAGAGAAGAGAGGGAGCTGACACAAACATGTGGTGATGTAACAAATTAGACACTTGGAAAATCCAGACCATGACTCTCACACACACAGGGCTGTAGGTTCTTCAAGTCCGGTGGGAGAACCATTAATATGCAACCCAAAACAACACATATAAAAGCAGTGCATTTTTGGCAACTCATTTCTATGTAAACTATCATTTAAAACCTCCCGTGTTGCTCTGATAATAAGAATTTATCAACCGATTGTCAACAATTCTTATTTGCCCTATTTATATAGAGCTTGTAAACATTTGTTTACTGCTGTGGGATAAAAACCAACTATTTGTACTAGAGACTGTACAAATATTCCATAAAAACAGAGACAAGTGCCAAAAATTATGGATATGGACATAAAAATGTCCCATGCGATGCTCTAGGACAAGATATTCTTGTTCTACCTACGTGAAAGAAATTATTAAATATTAATAACAAAATGTTAACATGGAAATCATCATCTAATCAACTTATTGGTTTTTGAGGAAGGGAAGATATAGATAAGTTTCATTCTTGATGAGACAGAAACCTTTTGCAAATCAAAAAGGGGAAATATGTTAAAAAGTAGGTATTGTTTTTCGTTCTGGTGAGGAAATACTGAGTCTATTAAACGTTGAAGGGAAAAATGTCAACGTTGACTTATTTCAGACTGAGTGTGGTGGGAAAGTCTGAAGTCTGCAATATCCCCAAGCACAGATCCTAGAATGGGTTGTCACTCATGCAAAGGTCACCGGCAGAGTGGGGATATTGCCATTAAGGAATTTCGAGCAGAATGTGATCTGTATAACAACAGTGCTGATTGTTATGCAGCTAAAAACATATGTCACCTCCCTGAAGGTTTAAACGGTTATAGTTCATCTCAAAATTGATCCGGCTGAAACGTGGCTGTAGGTGTCTAAAGAAATAAGTGTCACCGATGAAAATATGCAATAATAATAAATTACAAGCGCCATCCCACTAAAAAGGGCAAATTTATTTAAATGGATTTTATTTTTGATCACTTATTCCAAATATAATCCAAAATTTAACTCAGAATGACAACTTACATAGAGATTTAACATTCAAGCCGATTCATAGCTCTAGTTCTCTAAAAGTGGATAATGTCTTCTGTGGAAAGCCTTTGAATCTTTTTTTTTTTCTTTTTTTACTGAAAGAAAATTGCTACCAGATGGTTTGAACTGAAGTCTCATGGTTCAAACCATGTGGCTTCCCATGTGTATGCTGGTTGAGAATATAAATGAAAACACCTTTTTACTCCCACCCCTTTTTGATGTTCTCTGTCCTTTTATTATTAAACACATTTTATAAAAGAAATGTGCTTATTAAGAATTTAAAAAATTTTTTGTTAACCAAAATCCTCACTTTTAGATCATAAAGCCCTTTAACATATAATGTCTCATTAGGTCACTGTAGTGAATGTAGGGAAAGGAACTTGGATTTTAAGTTAACTGGGTCAAAACTCCAGCCTCAGTTTTCCTTCCTATAAAATGGGTTTAATAGTAACAATTTATAGAGCGATTATATGGAGTAAATTTAAAAATGTGTAAATGATACCTGGAGTTTCTAGCAATGCTATATTTAATCTTACATCATCATCCTTATTCTTAGCACTTTATCTGTAATTATTTCTGATTATTTCACTAGTATAAATCTTATGTCCACTAATTTATTTGTCTCTAATCTCCTTAGGAATGATTGTAAGATACTTCTTTTGTAGCCTTACTTCCTTCACTGTGGCACCTAGTCTTGCTGTATAGTTCGCTACAAATAAATTCATGTTGAGTTTTAACTGACATTCCTGACATTCGTCCTCAAAGAGCAGGGCAATTTGATGGAGAAGCATAGACCCTGCTGCCCCACAATGGCACGGGTCTTGTGCGGATCTGATGAGGTATGGTGAAGCAACGTGCTTTGAAAAAGCCATTTAAATATATACTTTATACTTGTTAAACAAAATTCATTCAAAGTCTTTTACAAACTCTCTAATTTGTATCTGATCGTCCAATTGCATAATTTCACATCTTGCTCTAGTATTAGTTAATGATGTGTAATGAACTCATCTATTGAATATTTTCAGTTTTGCTTTTTAGCTACCAGGTTTTGACTAAAACTTCATCTATTTATTAATATCTATGGCATGTGTACCGTGAGCTTTCAAAAGATATAATTCAACAAAATTTGGGTTTAAATGATATTAAGCCCAGTAATTCCTCTCTTTTGAAAATGTTGCTCTGAGGCACTGGGGATTCCATTTGCAGTGGATTGATCTCCATGACTCTTTCCAACATGAAAGCTTCAGTTTTCAGAGGAGTTAATTACACGCGATGCAGCTAGAAGAGGTCGTTGGGATTTATGGAGCTAATTGTTTGCTTGTACCTGCCCTGTTTGTCACCGTGCTTCTTCTGTCACCCGAACACATTAAACACCCATCTCTGCTTCAGAAAATTACCCATATTTTATGTTTAATCTCTCGTCACACTTTTGAAATCTTCCACCATCTGCAGTCCATTCAGGCTTTCTGATTCATTCTGTGCTCACACAGAATACCAACTGACTAACCTTTCTTTAATAAGTAAGTGACTTTGGTGTTATCCTGAGAAAGACCCAAAATGTTTTAATTTGTCTTGGGTGGGCACATCCAATTTGTTTCCTATCTTTTTCCATGTGAGGAAAAATAGAACAGGGAGATATAAGTGGACCTTTTTAAGCCTTGCTGCTGTGCTTTGACCAGTGTGGGTACCGCAGAATAGGGGATAAGAACCACGCTGGAGTATGCTGCTCTGACAGAAGAACAGGGATGGCCACTCACCTTGATGAACTGCATTGATTTGCCGCAGCAATAACTGTCTTGCTTGAGGGAATGTAGGACACATCTAGCCGGGGATGACAGAAAGAAAAAATATGACCGAAGTACCACTCTGCATTAGAGTTTGAAATTATTAAAACTAGATATATTTAGCAGATAAATTTTAGAGAGTCAATAGCTGACCACTGCTTACTGATTAGAAAGTTTACCTTAGCACATAATGCAGACTCTGAAAATCACTGGATTGGAGAAAAAAGTAGTAGAGCTATATTACCATGGTGGAAATTTATGTATGTGTATTTCTCTATATATGTGTGCATATATATATGGTATGTATATACAGTGCATATATAGGGAGATAAGATATCATATTTACTAATTTTAACCATTTTTAGGTATACAGTTCTGTGGCATTAAATATATTCACATTGTTGTACAGCTATCAACATTATCCATCTCTAGAAAATTTTCGTCATTCTCAGCTGAAACATTGTAACCTTTAAACAGTAACTCCATATTCCTTCTTACCCCCAGCCCCTGCAGCCAGCATTCTATTTTTTGGCTCTGTTAATTTGACTGGTCTTCACTCTTAAGCTCCGTGTGTCCGTAGATCTAAAGTGAGTCTCTTGTGGGCAACATATAACTGGATCCTGTTACTTATTTATATATTATTTAATTCATTCTGCCAATCTGTGTCTTTTGGTTTGGGAGTGTATTAGTTTACTCGGGCTGCCGTAACATCGTACCACACCGCAGGCTGGATGGCTTAAACAGCAGAAACTGACCTCCTCACAAATCTGGAGGATAGAAGTCTGAGATCAAGGCACTGACAAGGTTGGTTTCTTCAGAGGTCTCGTCCTTGACTTGTTGATGGTCGTCTTCTTCCTGCTTCTTCACGTGGTCTTTCATCTGTGCATCCAGCTCCTGATCTCCTCTTCTTATAAGGTCACTCGTCAGACTGGAGCAGGGCTCACCCTTTTGACCACAATTTAACCTAATTACTTCTTCAAATAACCTATCTCCAATGACAGTCACGTTCTGAGATCCTGGTGGTTGGGATTTCAACGTATATGTTTTTAGGGGGAGGGACATAGTTTAGCCTATAACAGAGATTTATTCCATTTATATTTAAAGTAATTCACCTATAAGGGAATACTTAACCATTTTACCATTTTCTTATTTGATTTTTTTATGTCTTAGAGATTTTTTTGTCCCTCATTTTCTCCATCACTTTTTTTCTCTGTGTTTAATGGATCTTTTGCAATGATATAATGTTATTCTCTTCTCATGTCCTTAGTGCTTATTCTGTAGATACTTTCTTTGCAGTTACCATGGAGATTACATACAATATCCTAAAATTATGACAGTATCTTAAATTTAATACCAACTTCAGTCATATACAATAACTCTACTCCTTACGAGTCTGCCCCCTACTTTATGATATTGATGTCATAAATTACATGTTTATATATGTACTTGTTAACATAGATTTATAATTATCTTTATTCATTTGTCTTTAAATACTGTGGAAAATTAACAGTTGGGTTATAAGCCAAAATTACTATAGTACTGTTTTTCATAGTTTTTCATGTGTTTTCCTTTACTGAAGAACTTTTTCTTTTTATATGGTTTCAAGTTACTGTCTAGGGTCCTTTCATTTCAACTTGAAGGACTCTCTTTTACATTGCTTTTAGGGCATGTATACTGATAATAAACTCTCTCACTTTTTATTTTTTTATTTTTTTGGTCTGGAAAAATCTTAATGTCTCCCTTGATTTTTAGGGACAGTTTGCTGGATATAGCAGCCTCCATTGACGTTCTTTTCTTTCAGCACTAAGATATGTCATCCCACTGCATTCTAACCTTCACGATGTCTCTGCTGAGAAATCTGAAGATAGTCTTAGTAGGGTTCCCTTGTTTGTGACAAGTTGATTTTCTCTTTCTGCTTTCAAGATTCTCTATTTTTCTTTGGCTGTTAACAGTTTGATTATAATGTGTCTCACTGTGGATCTCTTTTGGTTTTCCATACTTGGAGTTCATTAACCTCTTTGGATTTGTATATCCATGTCTTTTCTCAAATGTGGGAAATATTTAGCCATTATTTCTTCAAATTTGTATTTAACAGTTGTTTTAAATTTGTTGTCTAATAAGTCTAATGTATATGTTTCTTCAAAGACTGTTTCTAGCAATTTATTTTGTTCCTTTGAATGAGCCCTATTTCCCCATTCTTTGTAAGCCTTGTGATCTTTGTTAAAAAGATTAGGCATTTTTTTTTAATCAACCATCTCTTTCAGTCTTTGCAGAATAAAGTGGAAGATGTTCACTAGTTAGTGAGCCTCTCAGTCTTGAGAGCAACCTGGGTTAAAGACTTAAAGTCTTCTCAGTCTTTTCTGGATTTGTGTCCACTCTGGGTTTGTGTGTGTACCTTTAAGTTTCTTGTTGTTGTTTGCTTGTTTTTCCCAACTGCTTTGAAATATCTTAAATTCCAATAAGCCTCAATTCAGCTGATACTTGGGGCCTTAGATGCTCTAGTGTATTCTGCCTGTGATGTATTCCTCACAGGTGCCCATGGGTCTGCAGTACTGCTCAGCTTTCTTCACAGTGGCCACACCACTGCTTCCCCTAGCTTCCAGCTGGAGATCCAAACTGTGCCACCATTCCGCCTCTGAGCTCCAAGTCAGGAAAGAAAGAAATCCATCCCTCAGGCAGCCACAGAGAAACTAGAATGTTGCCAAATAGTTTTTCTCTGCTTCTCTATTCCTTGAACAGAAACTGGTAATTGGACCACTTCCTCTCAAGTGCACTGTGCCACCACAGGGAGGGTGTGAGACAAGAAAGAGTGAAAACCCCATGAAATGTCCTACTAATTTGAACATGGCATTTGCTTCACTGGGCATTTGTGTGGTTGCTGTAGATCTTTGACCAGTTCCCAGAGCTCCTGTAGAATTATTTCAGTCTGGTGACAGTTGTTCCTTTGATGTTTCCATGGAGAAATGAGGGTCTGGAGCTTTCTCTCCTACCACTTACTGATGTCACTGCCCGACTTGCTAGATTATTTTGAAATGACATTGAGAAAATTAAATATTTAGAAAATAAAATGTTGATGGTTCAATATAATTCTCACACTCTACAGCAAAATAATTTTTAGATGTTAGTAAAAATTTGATTAAAAATAAAAATATATAAAAAAATAGAGGTTAACCCATTTGGAATGGTGAAGTATTTACAAAGAATGAAATCACTTAATATATTCTAACAGGGTTTTTATTTATTAAAGGGTTATATCCTTACCCAATTTCATCCTAATTTAGCAATGAAAAAAGAAAAAAATTGCATAATTATTATTGTTTTTATACAAAGTTTTAATAAAATATTTTAGGAGTTCAACATCTGCCTAGACACACTTTTTTCTTCTTATGGAGTCACTTAAAAGATGTGTGAGAATATGTCTATTTGTATGTACACTTTTCAACTGCAAATAATAGAATCACTTATTCAAATGTGTTTAAACTAAAGATATGAGTCATTCAGCTGTATGTTCAGAATTAAGATAGGTTCCTGAAATGGTCACTTTTCTGTCTCAACAAGGAGATGGAAGGTCATATTCCACCCATGCTGTTACCTCTATCCTTGAATTATATAGCACGATGGCACCAACAGTTCAGTGTCCAAAATCTAGTTGCAGAAAGGTTCGGAGTAAAAGAGATAGGTTCTCTGTTAACACACAGTAGCATTTCCCAGAAGAACTCCTATGGAGTTCCCCTCACATTTCATTAAACAGGATTGGGTAATAAGCCCTCTGTTGAGCAAATTTCTGGAAGGAAACAGGTAATCACATTGGTTGGATCAGACAAATTATACAGGGTGGAATGGAAGTTACAGTGGCAGCAACTCTACCTAATAAGGAAATGAGTTATTTACAAACTATTCTGTGATGGTGCAAATGCCAAAGGGAGGGAAGGCCCTTCATGGAATAGACTCAAGAAACAAGTCAGCACACCTGAGCAGAGAGACCATCTGGGTTTTTAGTTCAATGACAAGAACATCCAATGTTTAAAATATAAGTAATTGTATTTAAACTATCTCTTGTATAGATCGGAGTGAATAATTATCATCCCTGTTGTTATCTATGGGAAGTGAGGAAGGCTTCCTTCTCTGGGAGAGTAGCCATTTTTTCTCACGATGATATTAATTGTGAGCTGGCGTAAAAGGAGTCATAATGAACAAATGAGTTAATTAAATTTTGATCTTTTTAATACAGGAGAGTGCTCAAAGAATGTTGTCATCCTTTCTCTGGGGAAAAAAATTATTTTTACTAATAAGAATAAATATTTATTTTAATGTACCTAAGCTGTCTTACTACTTTAAAAAAAATCACATTTTAATTCATGATCATTAAAGAACCAAATATGCCTAGAATAAATTTGTTCTCTGGTTATTTCCTCAACAGCTGCACAACTTTCAGTAATATTTCTCTCTCTTACAGTGAGCCAAGGAGGTGTCGCGTTGGTCTCTGACATGTGTCCTGATCCCGGGATTCCGGAAAATGGCAGAAGAGCAGGCTCTGACTTCAGGTAGGAGATGAAGTAGTGGTTGGGAAAGCGTTTATTTTTTAACACATACATAAGGTCAGCTTGCCATTTTTGTTTAAGTCTTTTGTCCTTTTGATTCAAAGGTACAACTGATCAATTGCTATGCTGCTATGTTACTTGTAGAACTCTAAAGCATACGCTGAAAGATACTCTGGAGTTGACACCTGTCACTCTCCGAGCCAATAATACAAATTTAACTCTAAATGTCTATTGTCAAAATTGGTCTTCAGGATGTTTTTCTTTTTTTTCATCTGTTACCATTTCATATTCTGAAGTTTTTAATGTGTGAAAAATAGAGGGGAAAACTTAATCATAACCTCATAATTATTTTATTAAATAAACTTCAGAAATGATGAAGGTTAGTAGCAGCCAATTCAGTTCATTAAGAAAATGTTGTGGGCCAGGCGCGGTGGCTCACGCCTGTAACTTCCATTCAACACAAAATTACCCAGATACAAAGGATTCTGGTTTAACCGGTCAGGAATATGGCCTGGGCATTAGAGCTTTGGGGTTTTAAATTTTGATTTCAGTAAAATACACGACGTAAAATTTAGCATCTTAGTCACTTTTCAAGCTTCCATTCAGTGGTGTTAAGTACGTCCGGGTGGCTGTCCAGCCGTCACTGCCGGGTGTCCCGGCCATGAGACAAAGCAGCCATGCCCGTTGCCGGCGTGTCCTGCAGGTGCACGACCGAGGTGTGAGCCATGGGGGCGGCCCGGGCTGCGGACTCTGCCCGATTCCTCGTCCTCCAGCTCTGACAGTCCTGCCTGTGTCCTCGCTCCGCTGCAGAGCAGAGAGGATGGGCTGCAAAACACCTCCCGGCCCGACACGTGCCAGGGTCCCCTGGGCTTCCTAGTCCCGAGGGGAAGACAGGCTCAGGGGCTGCCGTCCGCGGGCACCGACGGTCCTCAGGGAGGAGAGAGGGGCCTCTGCCTCGTCTCAGGAAGGGACACAAAGCGGGGAGACCCGGCTTGCTGGGGGAGCTGCTTCCCCAGCCTTGACTCTCCCGGTTCCTGCCCACCGAGCCCCCTCCCCGCCTGCTCCTGCCCGGGTGTGGGACTTAGGGTGCGTGGGAACGCGCCGCCTCTGCGTGCTTAGCGGGGCGGTGACCCCGCGGATTTGGTTTTTCCACTTGGAGCAACCAAGTCTTCGTTTCTGTAAATAGCGGCCCCCACAATATAACAGACTTGGAAGATTCAGATTAAATTTCCTCGCAGGAGAGTTCGCACCTCTTGCCAGTGTCCTGCTCTGAGAGCGGGTCCCGGTGGGACGCCGGTGGCAGGAACGCGCCTTCGGGCAGCGCTGCAGCTGCTCCGGCTCCCGGGCCGCCTCGTGCGACCGCTGTCGAGGGGCCTTTGCCGCGTTCTCGCTAACACGCGGCATCTAAAAATCACATGAAATACGAGTTCCCTTTCTTTCCCGAGGCTAGAACGCTCCGCCTGCTCTCTGATGCATTTGTCGCGGTGCTAAATTGCCCTAAGGCTTGAGGAGATGAGTCTAAAAATTGTTGCTATAAAAAGAAAAAAAAAATGACCCAGAAATGACACGCTTTGTGTGAAAATCAAAAAGGGTGATAAAACACATTGCAATGGCCACAGCAGCCGCGTTTGTCTCTTTGACGATGGCGTTTTCTGGAATGCTGAGCAAGTCGGGAGGATGTGAGGACGTCTCCCTCCTCGCATGTGCCCAGTTTGTTCACAAACTGTCCTTGCTGCCCCCTCGGTTCCATTGATTAGGGCCATGTCCCTCATGGCACCTCTCACGGACACCATCCAATGTAGCATCCAGGCTCCTTTGTGAGTGGTTCAGGGCCTCGCTTGTAGGAGGATCAGCGCGGTGATCTAATTGAACCTGTTTGTTTATTTATTTTTATTTCAGCATATTACAGGGGTACGAATGTTTAGATTACATATATTGCCTTTGCCCCACCCGAATCAGAGCTTCAAGTGTGTCCATCCCCCAGACGCTGTGCACTGCACCCATTAGGTGTGAATATACCATCCCCTCCTCCCCCCGCAACCTGCCGGACACCCAGCGCCTGCCGGTGGGGCTGCAAACTAGTGCAACCCCTGGGGAAAGTAGTGTGGAGATGCCTCAGAGAGCAAAAAGCAGAACCATTGATGGAAGCTGTTTGGAAACAGAGGTGAAGGATCACAGGGATGCATGAGCTCCCTGCCTGCCCAGTGGGATGCTGCCCTGAGGCTGTGTTGGGGTTTTGCTCCCTAAAGCCTTCCAGGCTGACGGCTTTTCCAGCATTTTAGGGATGGTCTGAACTCCTGCTCTTGCCTCCTGGCTTTTCCTGCCCGTTCATCCCACAGATTTCAACTGCAGGGATGTGAGAAGCTCAGTGCACAGAGCTAGAGGCTGGGAGATTTCAAGGTGAATAAACACAAAGCCTTCTGTGCCCGCCTTCCCTGGCTGGGGGCTTCTCCCAGCCTCCCAGCCTCGCATGCTTCTGGGCTGTGGGTGGATATTTCTCAAACTAAACCTGACGTGGAGCAGTAAATGAACTAAGTTTTGTGCCTCAAAGTGAGAGAAAGGAGCGGAAGTTGAGAGAAAGGATGTCAACCAAAGCCACGTGTCTACGGAGGAGGAGCACAGGTGCTGACCTTCCAGGTGGGAACACGTGCCACAGCCCCCTTTGGAATAATCACCGGAAAGTTCTGTTCTAGAAAAACCAAGTTACTTGCATTTACCCAAACAAACCACCAACTTTGAAACCAACAGGGTTTTGCTTTGGTGAGTTTTTGATCTAGGACACACATACTCGTTTTGGGAAAGAAAAAAACTTCTATGGCTCTTTCAAGGGCCAACCCAAATTTCGGTTTCTGGCAATAACTTTTTCTTACCTTTATGCTAAATGCAAAATCAGTTGTTTTCCTTTTAATATTCCCATAGCAGTTTATATTTATTTAGCACATTGCCCAAGAGCCGTCTGATGCATGCTCACCCCTACCAGCTCAGTAACAGGAGGAGGGTTTGGTCGCTACCACAATTTCTCATTCCCGCTTTGCCTACAGATTGACGGATATAACCACGGGAAAGTGAATTTCCTTAATTAGTTCACTCAGCTTATATTTACTGGGTGTTCAAGGCACGGAGGATATTTTTTTTGTAGGATTGGCACTTGAATCTAAATGTTCTCAAGATGTCAAAGAACATCAGAGATGTTTTCTTTTCTCTCTTTCTCATTCTCATTCTCTCTTCTCTTTCTCATTTAGATTCAAGTTTCTCTTTTCTCAAGTTTTCGTTTCTCCTTCTCAGCTCAAATGTCGCACCTCTTATTCTAAAGTTGGAAAAATACCTTCAGCCTGTTCTGCTAATAATGGAGTTGTCGGGTTTTGCACCTTCCTACAGTAACTGCCTGTATAACTGATTCTACTTGTGTGGAAAACAGCTTTTAATGAGGAAAAAGAAGTAAGGAGGAGGGAGAGAAACCAGAAGAGGGAGAGAGTAAGAGAGGGAGCCAGACCCGCGCTCGATGAGAGTAGCGATGTTATTTGCAAAGTAAGCGAAAATGCGTTTATGACATTGAATTACAGGTCCACAAGTAAACGTGACTTTATTCGAACTGTGATTGGTAATTAATTTCTTCTTCCAGAACCGCATACTGTCTGAGTCAGAAAATTTTATTTATTCACCCTTGGTAGAGTTAAAATCAGGGATTTCTGAGTCCATCGGTGTTAAAGTCAGTGGTCGGCGTCCCTTCTCTGTCCCTTCTCTGTGTCTCAGGATGCGAAAGGCCAGGGCTGGGGAGAGGGCACGTCGGCCCCCGTGGGGGGCTGAGTCTGTCCCCGACCCTGTGTCCCTCTGCTGTCCACGGCAACCTCCCCACGCGTCTGCCCGGGGCAGGCCCTCCTCCTGGCCGGGCAAGGGTCCCGTGGCCGTGGCTCCTCTCAGCACAGGGCACAGCCTTTAGGGAGGCAGCGGCCCCTGGGTGGGCTCAGCACTGGGCCCTCTCAGCCAGGGGGTCCCCTGCTGCCTCCCTGCCCCATGGAGGCCACAGGGGTGAGACTGTGAGCCCAGAGCTGGGAATAGGAACGGGCCCTGCATCCCCTGCACACCTCAGCCCAGCACAGGGGCTTCTCCCGTCCCTGTCCTCACCCTAGCGTGGTTCTTGGTCCCACGTGTGCTGGGCAGACCAGGCACGGGATTAGCACAGCCTTCCGGCCGCCGTGGTTCCAGCCCTGCCCCCAGTCCTGTTCTTCCCCGGGGCTCGGCTGAGAGTCCTGTCTCCGCGTTCTGTGCCTGTTTCTCACAGTGGGGGGCGAGGGGTGGGGGCAAACGCACCATCTCATCTCCTTTAGACACGTCGTGTGACTTGCACGCGGGCGACCCGAGTGAATTTAGAAGCCCATGATGCACTAGTGCTGTGCCAGGACAGAGGCAGTCAGTGTAGATAAAACACAAGGAAAAGAAAAAGAGGTGTGTGTATAATTGCATGCGGGCAAAACACACACGTGTTGCATGTGCACACACACAGGCACACATGTGCACACATGCAAACAGACACACATTCTTCAGCACTTCATACTTCATCCTGCCATGGCCCTCGCTCACTTAAGCAGAATGTCTAAATCTTTGACACAGTCCACTTGCGGATGCCATTCCCCCACGGTGCCTGGCCCCGTTCCCCCGGGACAAATACGGCAAATCCCGGCTTGGACTTCGTGCTAAGGAAAAGTTTGCCTCAAGTTTTTTGTGTTTTCTGTTGCTTGAGGCTGAAACAGTATAATCTAATGTATTTCTCCTTCCTTCTGAAGATGCAGAATGTTTAAATGCCGACCTTTGGTGCCTAAAAATAAGATCTATTCCTTTCGCGTTTGTGGATACTCCCGTGTGCTGTTTGAACTGGGTTTGTCAACACAGAGGCACTAGCCCGTCTTTCCTTGTCTGTCAGTCTGTCTGTTGGCTGCGCCAGCCGGTTCAGGGGATGCTGGGCAGTGTGGGTTGAGAAGAGAGGTCGGATCCCTCCGTCTGGGCAGTCGGGGAGATTAGCGTCATCCCTGGTGGGTGGTGGCAGCGAGACGTCACAGCTAAACCAGCCCATATCCTGTCCTGGACTCTAATCTCTGAGTCACTTCGCATTTTTTTTTTTTTCAAAGATAGTGATAGTACCCGTGTTGAATGAATCCACAAATACCCACTCTCTAGGTCAACCGTATTTAGAAATAGTCTGTTCACAGCTAGACTGTTCATATGTTTAGCAGGTAAAGCGAACTAAATGGTGATGAATGAAATGTCCTTAGAAACCGAGAGTCAAGTCATCAGCTTTTCAGAAGTGCTAAGTAGTGAAGAAGTGAAAATGCATTTCTTCTATTGTATTCTATTTAAAAGAAAAAAATTGCTTTAGCTGTTTAAGTTGAGTTTTGTCATTCTGGTTGTTTATTTTCAATATGCAGTATATCTTGATCTTACACAGATCAGTTCTCTGCTATTTCTTACAGTTGCAAACTACTAACAGTTGTCTCAATTGTACAACGTAATTAATCTAAGGCATTCCAAATTTACCTGCCAATAGACAAGCACTAAGGGCTTTTTCTTTTTTCCTGGAATTTTCTTCTGAGTACTTTTCAGAGAACCAAATTACACGATCTAATGTCATATCTAATATATATTACTTCTAACATAAATCAATGAAAACTTAGTTTATTGTTATTTGAAGTTGAAAGCACACGAGACTTCTAAATAGAACTGATCCACAAGCTAGATAAAGCCAAAGCAAAAGACTGAATTAATAAATTAGAATCTGGGCTGTGTTTAGCTTCAGCCTCGTCTTGATTCACTGCAGCACAGAGAACACTCAGCTCTGCTGCCGGGAGCGAGTTTACCCTCCTTGGCTTGTCCACGGCCTGCAGTGAAATGGAGAGGATGCTCTTGTTAACAATTTTAATGCCTTGAAAGTAGCAAAGCTTCAATATTTTATCGATGGCTATTTCCGATCATTTGCGAAAGGGTTTTATGACAGTAATTAAGGAATGAGTTCTATATTGTCCTCTAAATGTACTAAAGATGAATGTCCCAAGCAGAGACTTCTGGACTAGACTGTGATACCAGATGATGATCGTAAAACACTAGGTAGAGTCCCCATCTCTGTCTGGAGTGGGCATTTTAAGTGTTTGATGAGAATCTGAGACAAGCGAGAACTGTGTTAGTGTCACAGAGAGTATGGGCAACCGTCTCAGTGAGTGAGAATGGAGGGACAGTCTAGTAGCAACTTTAAACATCTTTTTAGTTAAATTATAAAGTAATTAAACTGGAAGAAATACAGTATTAGAATATAGAATACAATATTAGAATATACAATACAATACAGAAACAAAGGTTTACATATAGTGATAGTACCACTCAAAAAGTAGTTTTGTGCCTATGGTTCCTGATCTATAGATCTATGTGTAGATATGGATTTCAGTGTCATCTGGGAACATGCAATTTCATATCATGTCTTTCTTCTTTTCTGTATTGCTACATATTCTTATGTTTGCCTTTTATGTAGCAAAATATTGGATTCTTTCAAACATATCTGAAATATGTTAGTCAAGCATGGTCCTCGTATTAAACGCTTTCTTGTTTTCCCAAAAACATCACTGCCCATAATTTTCCCATCTTTTGGATGATAAACATATATTGCTAAAAATTAGATCTGTTAGTCATAGAGCAGCGGTGTTAAGTTTCCTTTATTTTAAATTGACAAAAATTGTATGCGTTTATGGTATCCGTGATGTTTTGAACTATGGATTGTGCAAGGGCTAAAATAAGCTAATTAACATATTCATTCCCCCACAGACGTAAGACTTTTTTTGTGTGTGGTGACAACATTAACGTCTCTCTAAGTGATTTTCTAGCATATAACACACTATTTTTGACCACAGTCACCCTGTTGTGCTGTAGATCTCCCGAACTTAACTCCTTTTAACTGAAGTTCGTGTCCTTCGACCAACATCTTCCCTACGCCCCTCCTCCCTCCATCCCTGTAATCACCCTTCTACACTCTGCTCCTACGGGTCCTGTGTCACATGTTTTTAGATTCTGTATATGATTAAGATCATGCAGTGTTTGTCTTTCTGTGCTTGGCTTATTTCACTCAGCATAACGTCCTCCAGATTGGGCCATGTTGTTGCTCATGATGCATTTCCTTCATTTTTAAGGCTGGATAGTGTCCCATCGTGTGTGTCTGGCGCATTTTCTTCATCTATTCACTTTATCCACGTGTTGGACACGTGGGGGGGTTCCATATCCTGGCTGTTGTCAGTAATGCGCAGTGACCACGAGAGTGCAGACATCTCTTTGACACACTAATCTCTTTTCCTTCAGAGACATAATCAGAAGAGAAATTGCTACGTCATATAGTAGTTCTCTTTTTTAATTTTTTGAGGCACTCCTGTATGTTTCTCATAAAATCTTTACTAATTTTCGTTTCCACCAACCGTGTACAAGGGTGCCTGTTTCTCCACATCTTTGCCAGCACTTGCTCGCTTTTGTCTTGTTGGTGACAGCCGTCTTACCACGTGGGAGGGGATAATTCACCTTGGCTTTAGTTTGCATTTCCCTGAGGCCTCACGATGCTGAGCACCTGCTCATATACCATTAGGCATTTTCACATCCTCTTTTGAGAGATGTCTGCCAGGTCCTTTTTCCAGTTTTTACCTTGGCTATTTGGTTTTTTTGCTTTTAGTTGTTTGAGTTCCTTACGTATTTAGATATTAACCTCTTACCAAATGCATAGTTGACAGATATTTTCTCCCATTCTGTAGGTTGTCTCTTCATTCTGTTCATTGTTTCCTTTACTGTGCATGATGAGATTTTTAGTTTGATGCCAGCTCATTTGTTTTTCCTTTTTTTTTTTTTTTTGCTTTCGTTGCCTACGCTTTTGGGGTTTATGTTTATTGATTGTTTTTTTCTCAAAATAGAATATAATTCACTAATAATATTTAAAGGAATATTGATCGGGTGTGTGGGGAAAATGTATGTAAGAAGTAGAGGTTTTGCTGCAGCAGAATGCACCCCGTAACTAACGAGTTGCATGCTGCTGCAGTTGAAATATGTGATTGCCAAGTGGGAGCAATAAGCACACTTCCCTTTCTTTTTGTTTGACAACTTCTGGAATGTTCAGTAAAGAGGATCATAGAAATGGTGACATACTCTCAAATTCCAGCTCTTCTTACCTCATTAGCAGTCATATCATTTTGTTTATTTCTTTCATAGTATTTATGACATCCTTTCATTTTTGTTATATGTGATTTGATTGTTGGATTTGTTGTTGTCATTAACTATTATGTTATCTCCCTGAGCCTGGGGCTTTGTCCGTATAATCCACCTCTGCCTCTTTGGTACCTAGAATAGAGTAGGACCCACAGTAGCTTCTCAATTAAAAATATCAGAAGAATTATGAAGATTATGGATATTGAAATTTACATACATAGAAAGAACTACAGACTGGTGCCTGCAGTAGAGAACACAAGGATATGATCATTGTTTCCACAACAAAATTCTTGCATTTATCTCATTTATTCCATGTGGCTCCAAGGTTTAAACAAAGATCAGTGAGCAGAAATTAAGGAGGAATATGTTTATAAAGTACAGCTGTCTTAACTTATGACAGACAATAACAGTGGGAATTATGTCTGAGTATTGGTTTTTATACTTTTCACATTCAAAAATATACATATTATGTACTTACAATGCAGCGTTTCTCAAAATTGGTTCCATAGAACTCTAGTTGTCGTAAATTCTTGGTGCAAAAAGTGCTTCCTAGATGGACAAATCTGGAACATTCCACATATTTTACATTCCCTTAAATAGGTAAAATAAGTTTTGCATATTACATTTCATTAAGCTGAGAAGTCCCTTTAGAAAGGAAAGATGTTTAATTTTGTTTAAGCCAGAACTTTCCAGATTGGTTTGACTCTGATAATTTTCGCGGCCATGGGTGACACTCCCCAGGGAGAGAGTTCTGTAGCTCTTGTGGGAGATGCTGCTGTGATGTGACTTGAACAGTGTTCAATCCAATACTGTAGATGAAGGTGTTTTTCAATAAGCAAGAAAGGAAAGCATCTGTTTATTTACCCTATTTTCTCCGTACTGTACTCCATCCATCCATGTAGACGACTGTGCATCTTTTCCTTCAGAGCCTCCCTCTTTCACTCCTATTTCCTCAACATCAACCTCTCCATTATTCAAAATAAGAAACACAAGTAGAATTTCCTCTTGTAGCAGTCGTCTTGTCAGATAGTAAAATAATGCAATGCTCAACTCAGTGTCAGCTGCCAGGCTTAGAAGAAGTAATTGGGTGTGTTCAAACGTGATGTATGCCTCAGCACTTCTTCATGCACCTGTCCAGTTGTTATCCTGTGACAACGTTTTGTTAACGTTTACAACCCTGAAGCTTCATGTTTGCAGATGCAGCTCTGGAGCCAAAGCAATTTTTCAACTAACTCTAGGCTGGATGGATTGCTTTTTTTTTTTTTTTTTTCCTAAAACAAATGATTCTTTTCCTGTAAGAAGTATTTCTGAAATATAACACCACTGGCCTTCTTTTAAGTATAATTAATGTCCGTGATAGTAACATAGATTCTTTACGGAGACATTTTCTTAACCTGGACTTTTTCAGTTCTTGTACTTGCAAGATATTTATTCACGTAGAATGACATCCAACTGTGTTTTGTTTTCAGGGTATAAAACTTCCCATAAATTTCCTTATGGAAACCGCGAACACTCAATGAGGTCACCTTTGCTATTTTCCCTGTTTTAAAGGTGACAAGTTAAGGTTCATATGTTTGTTTAGCTGTGAAACTGGAAGAGCAGAAATCTGAACCCAGGTTTTTAAAAATTTTATAACCTTTGCTAAATCCCAGGGTTGCCTCTGTAAATAATATTGAATGGATTGCTTAATGTTTTGTATCATTTTGACTGCATAACATTGTAGCAGCCATTTTTTATAGAACATCTGTGAATAATTTGGGTTGTTTTTTTTTTTTTTTTTTTTTTTGTTTGTTTGTTTTGTCGCTGCTTAGGGTTGGTGCAAATGTACAGTTCTCTTGTGAGGACAACTATGTGCTCCAAGGATCTAAGAGCATCACCTGTCAGAGAGTTACAGAGACACTCGCTGCTTGGAGTGACCACCGGCCAATCTGCAGAGGTAAGGCATCCACCGTGGGGTACAGCCCAGAAACTCTCTCTTCACGATTGGATTTTTTTTTCTGAATACGCAATTTAGATTTAAAGCATTGTGTATACACAGTACAGAACTTGGTAAGGACACATGTTTTCATTAAGATGTGGGTAATTAAAGAAGTATTGTCTTTAAATTAGTTAGGAGACAAATATTTCAAAAGATGTTTGCATATTTTACATTGCAGGACAAATATGGGGAAACCTAATTATTCAAACTCACACACACACACACACTCAATATAAGGTAGATCTACCGATCTGTCTGCACAGTATGTGTATGGAGGACTATATGATACATAACCAGAGCCTTTGGAAAGTTTTAGGTGAACCCTGGAAAATCTAAATATCCTCACCTTTTGATTTCAGTGAGGTTGAATTTTTAGGTTTGATTATATGAGTGATAAAGAGAGTTGTTCTAAGTTACCATTTTATCAATAAATTATCTTAAACTAATCTTTGACATACTTAGCAAAGAAAAATAGTCATCATCCTTATCACTATCACATTAAAAAATATATATGCAGTTATCAGAGGTCCAAGTACCTGACACTTGTATGAAGTATATGTACAATCCTCCCAGAATTATAGAAATCATCCTGAAACCAGCAGAAAACTGGTATGGTTGTGTTAAAATGGAATAATTAATAAAATTGAAAGAAAAACAAGGTTTTTGGGTTTCATTTTTGAATTTTGGCCATAAAATAATCTCCGTAAATTAGTAATTTTGAAGAAATAAAGGCACTAGTTTGACCAAGAAATAAAAAGGCAAGTTTGATATATAAGAATATCATCTCTCTCTTCATAGTCTTTATAATTTTAAACATTTTGGTTATAAAAAGTTATTCTTAATTTTAAACATTTTGGCTATAAAAATGTTCGACTCAAGCACTTTCTCAGTATCCTGTAACCTCCACCTCATCACCTGACTTGTGTCAAAACTCCGAGGTCTTTATCTCTTAAAAAACAGCTGCTCCATCTGGCTGAATGTGGGGACATTTTTCCATCCCCCTCAACCCAGCACCCACTTACTCCAGAGACAATTACGGAGCGTTCTGCTGGACCTCCTGTTCTTATAGATTCCCATGTCCCACTTGATCACGTTTCGGAAGAGAACGCCTCTTCCGCAGGGTCCCGTTTGCCATGCTTGCTTGGTTTCTCGTGAAGCTGCACCGATGGCCAGCACCCGCCTCCTTCCAGCTCCAAGGCAAAGCGTGTCCAACCCCACCCATCCCCTCTCCCCCCTCCTGCCTGGTGACGCACTTGTTTTGCTTAAATTAGATACACCTTGATTAGCACTGAGTGGTTATTTAGTCCTTATTAAATTTGTGACTTTTAACTGTCTTTCATAATGACTTACAGTAGCTGGAAATAATTCTTAAGACAGTGTTTTCACAGAGGATGTATTTTACTAGAGTTTATTCATTACGAAAGCCACAGCCACAGATATTTTTGAGATACTCTTTTCTGCGTCCTGGGCTCCCGCCGCGATGCCAGAGGGACGGTGCCCTTCAGCCTCCTAGGGACCCTCTGGGCTGGTGGAGAAGGCCTGCGAGGAAACCCTCAATTCTTGAAAGCACCCCATTTGCGGCTGCACACTCGTGCCCTGACCTTGAGCACTCTGAGGTGGCAGCGAGAGGTTATGCAGCCGCACATGCAGCCTTTTCTCTGTGTGGTGCTTCCAGGAGCCCTTTCCAAATTTGAGCATCCCTTGCCATCTGGAGAGGCTGAGAAGTTTCAAAATCATCCAGTCTGGCTGCTTTTTGTTTAATAATTCTCCTTTCATGTTTTAATATAAGTGACAAGAAGAAACCAAGGGGACCTGCAACACACAGCCTGGGCATCTCCATTGTCCCTTGAAAGTCCTGCTTCCCACCTAATTACACAACCGCTTCTGCTAAGCTTTTGCCACTTCTCTAAGCTTCTGGCAACATCTCCCTCACTCCTTTGGAGCCCGACCTACAGTGTCTTCAAAATACAGGTTTTTGCTCATAGTGTGTTGGATGCCATTAGCTTTCTCTGTTATGTTCCCTTTAGCCCTGACCCCCCACCCAGCTCCAAATCTGCCCCTGCATTCGTTACAGCAACACCCCGTGTCCAGGCGCCGGACGCTGCATGTGTCAGTGTTCAGGCAAAGAAGCAGAACTAGGAGGATGGAGACGTGTGTGTGTTTAGACCAAGGAACTGGCTCGCAGGGCTGGTGGGGCGGCTACATCAGCCTGAATTCGAAAGACAGGCAGTCAGGAAGGGGGTGGGGGCTGGACAGGCCAGAGCTGCTGTCTGCAGGCAGGAGTCTTCCTCTCTCTAAGGATATTCTCAGCCCTCTTTGGAGGCTTCCCAGCTGGCTTGGTAAAGGCCACACAGGATAATCTCCTTAATTGAAAGTCAGTTGATGAGGGACTTCAGGTACACCTGCAAAATCCTTCACAGGAGCACCTACCTTAGTGTGTGATTGAATAACTGGGAGATGGTACGTGTTTGGTTCCCAAAATTCCATATGTAATTTTGAAATATTTAGTAGCCAGATTAAAAAGGTAAAAAGAAACAGGTGAACTTAGCTTTAATAACATTTTCATTTAACCCAGATACAGAAAATGTAATCATTTTAACCCACAGTCAACATAAAGATTATAAAGAGATGTTTTACATACTTTCCTTTTTAAATATATACTATGTTGCCGGCGTCTTGTACTTACAGTATAGCCCGTCTCAGGCCAGCTGCGCTGCAGGTGACCAGTGGCCACGTGTGGCCGGTAGCCACCGCACTGGGCAGCACAGCTCTGAACGTTTAGCTCAGCCTTCAGGCCTGGTTTTTGTCCTCTCTGTGCAGAGCCGGCAACACCCTTGCAGGTGTGAAGAGGAAACATGAGCTCAGTGAGTCGTGACCCGTTTCCTGGCTGGCGTCCCTCTCTGGAGAACGCACTTTCTCCAATTAAAATCCATAAGTTTTCCAGGTTGGCAGCTCTTAGGAGCCTGAGTATGTCATCACTCTCCCCCTTAAATAGGTCTCTACTTGCTCCTAATGACTGATTTCATCAATTACAGAAGAGCTGAAACACATTTTTTAAAAGTGGTGGTTCTGTAATTATTTCTATGAAAAGGTAACTTTAGATATATGTAAAATGTACTGGGAAATGGATCCCATGGAACTTGACGGTGTTTCCAATGCAATTTCCCAGTTGGTTTTCCATTCTGTGCTATTGCCATGCGGAGTAGTTTCTGAATTGTCAACATCATAGTTGGGTTTTCCTGATTCGTCGCTAGCCTCTCAGGCGGTCCTCAGATTGATCACTTCGGCCACGTGTTCTGATCCCAACTGTCTACTGAGTACAGTAAGATGCCTCCGGTCTCAGCATCCTGCAAGCTCTGTGCGTAAAGATACTTCAGATCCGCGAGTCCAGGAAGGACCGATTCTCAAGGTTCTCACCTTCATGAAGGGTCTCTAACTCTTATTACCATGCCTTCCTTGCAGAAGGAGTATCCGATGGAAGCGTTTGATAAATTGCAGTGAGTCAGAAGTGATCCTCCCATCTGGAAACTGGGGTGGCTCGCCAATGCTTACATTAGCTGATTAGCTTTTGAGGACTGGGGGAATATTACCTTTTCTTCCTGTTACCAAACAGATGAATGGTTGTCATAGCTCAGTAATTATACAAGTGATTTTGTTTGAAATTATGCTTACTTCATTTAGGGATAGGAAAACAACCATTATGATTTTTTTTTGCAGGGTAAAACATTATGAGCTGTTTAAAACCGTATCTTTAACTGACAGATTTTTTTTAAATAAGCAAATAAAATGAAGAGTATGGCATTCTATTTTTTTTTTTTTAAGTAAAATGTTCAGGCTGGTGTTGCAATTCCATCAGTCTTTAGAGGGGATTTATATAGAGCTTTATTAATGCTAATGCACTTTGATCTGCAGAGTTAATATTTTGAGTTGCTCTCTGAGTTAAAAAGGCCTCTAAGAAAAAATGACATTATTTGCCGTTGTAACTGTGGTTACATGAAAGCTAATTAGAGCCAGCCAGGGTCACAAAATAAAGTTATTTTTACCTTGGGATTCTAGGTGAGGTTAGCTAAGAATTACCCTTAATATATAAACTTGTTGTTTACCAAGAACTTTTATAGCTTTTTCTTTTTTGCCCATGTTTTCTGTCCTTGCAGAAATGAATTTTTAAACAGCAATAAAACAGATCATTTACGCATGAACGATGACTCTTCATTCTACCAGACTACAGGGCCAGTGTCAGTTTTAGAATGATATTCTATGTACTGATTATTCAATCAAGTAGCTATTATCTCAGAGATTTAGAGAAACATATACATGATTAACTTTTTAATCCCGTGAAATCGGAGACATTTCTGTTGTTGCTTCCAGACTCCTGAAGCTTTATCATTTTTACCTGGAGGTCACTTGAGAGAAAATGCTTTTTATTTTCCTTATTATTTTTTTACTGTGTTATTGGCAATAATAATTTTTTGTGTATTGTTATATGACCCTCATATTCTATTGATGTAGAATAACCTGAAAACCACCCTTAAGTGGGTGCTAATTACATTCCTGGAGCCAGAGGAGTTGCTGAGTCAGGGTCCTTGCGTTTGTTTTCTCCCCTAGGGAGCACTTACCCCCCAAAATCTACGTGGAGTCTATCCTGCACCGTTCATCAAATGTCTCCTCATCCACAATCCTCCCGTGACCACCCATCTTCCACAGCAAGCCCTTTCCAGACACTTTGCAGACCTTTTCACTGCCTTTTTTCAAAGCTCTTGTCTCCTTCTGACATTATATGTGCATGTGTTTGTTTGTTTGTTAATTTCCTGCTGAAGGCGAGAATTTCAGCTATATCCTCCCAGTTGTATCCTCTGTGCTCAACTCAAAGCTGCAACGTACACTTCTCGAGGTACATACGCTGTGCTGTATTATGCTGTGTGCCAAATGCTTTACTTGCATTATTTTATTCAATATTCATAGCCATCATAGATGGAGTTGTGATTATTATGCTAATTGAATGACCCGAGAGTCTTAAAATGGAATAATTTCAGATGAGAAAGCCAGGGGCTGCATAAGCCAGGCCTGGACCTCACATGGGATAAGGAAAATCAAGCTCCTAACTTCTGCAGCTGTTGCCTTCGCTGTGGTTGACAAAAAATGCTGTGTCCTGAAAATATACAAGAAATAGACCATTCAATATAATTATTACTTTGCATGAAAGAAAGAAGCTTCTGATGTGAGTCTTGCTATGCCACTAATTCAAATGTAGTTGATTAGAATATTCCCTCTTTCAATTAACTTGATTAATTGAGCAGTTACCATAGAACAGTACGATTTCCTGGAACCGAATTTAAATAAATAGATAAGTTATTACTTTGTATTAAGTGGGATAAATTACATGAAACAAATGTACTTTGTACTTAATAAGTATTTATTGATTCAACGGATAAATGGCATGCACTGGCATTCAAAATTGGTTAGTTTTCTTCTTCCTTTTCACTTCCCCTCTTGATATATTTCCAATTTGTCATTTTGTGAATTCTACCTTTTATTGGGAAGACATAAGATATATGAGTTTGAGTAAGATGTATGGAATTTGAGTTTACAAGTTTAGAAAACTGTTAGTCAAATAACATCAGTGGCATATTAGGTCACAGTTATTATCCAAGGACATTTATGAAGCATGTAAGTGAACATTACTCTGGATTAGGTGCTACGTTTTCGGGAGGATCTTGACAAAGGGCAAGGCTTTTGCAGGAGTTGCAAGTGGTGTTTGACTGTAATACGAATGAACATGCACATACACATTTCAGTGATGGGAATTTATAGAGAAAGAGCTTGGTCTAAAAGCTTGCTGGCCACTAGTATATTGTGATTAAATTATTTAATATGTTGCGTAATTAAATACTATGTTGACCAGTTGAATGCCTGTTTAGTGCAGGAGCTACTGTAGGGAAGAGGTCCCCTGCCTGCAAAGACACCGGGCAGCTGTCCCATCCCAGTCAGAACAGCTGCCCCTAAGCGACCCACCTGTGTGAGGAGCCGCAGAATCGTCCTTAGCAGGAATCGAGAAACCGGCAGACTCCACCAGTGAAGAGACAGGCAAAATGACGGAGCCTCCGATTTCTAGCCTCCTGGGTCAGATCTTATGGCACCATTTTATTAACTCCCAGAGCATCAGTTGAATTCACATTCAAATATGGCACAAAGCTGCCCGACCTGTCCATTCTCACTCATTGGCTCCAATTCGGTGGGACTCTCAGTCCTGCTTCATCTCGTACCCCTCAGCCTGCTCCACCTTCTTCTCTGGTTCCTTTTCTTCTTTCCAAACGTTAAATTTTCAAAAATTTACCCTATGGTAGATATGGTTCCCTCTGCACAGGGAACCTTCAGATGTATTTTTTCAAAGTTTAAAATACAGACTTAGAAATGCAGTGTGGGTCCATTGATCCATAACTAAATCAACAAATATTTACTAATGCTAAATTATATTTGTAACAACTATTAATTATGAAATGTAAGGACATATGACAGCAGAGCATAAAGATATTCTAACTCAGATTTTGTCGGTGCTAACTTTTCTTCTGAGATTTTCTCTTTGAAACTGTTAACATTCAAGTGCTCTAGGGAAATTTTACACTTGATGTTCATGTCCTCGCTGAGAACACCTTCCTAAAACTGGACTCACTAGAGAAGGGACTATGAGAGTACAGGTGATGTCCATGCTTGTGTTTAGTTCTTGGTCAGGTGACCTTTAGACCAATGCCACACCTCCCAAGTGTTGAAAACTGCATAATCTTTTATCCATCTTTACTTTAAAAATCTTGTTCATTTGGATGATAAATGACAATATTTTAAAAGTTAATTTTAACCTTGTTTTTCAGTGTGTAGTAGGTCGATTTTTAGCTCATCATTTCCATAGTAAGTACTAAGTAACTGAAAAGTTGTCTGAAGTCATCTTGTCCCAAGGAAAGAACGCTGTTGCTAACGTCAGGAGTGCAGACCTTGTGGGAAAGATAGATCAGTGGATTAATAATCACAGCAGAGAACAGAAGTATTATCAGGAGTAGCCATGGTTCATACTGCTCTTGTATCACTGTAAATGGAGGGAGAATTGGGTAGTGTGGGCAGCATTTCGGAAAAGCTGGGTTCAGTGGTTATTCCTGCTCCCCCAGAGACCGTCCTTCTGAGCCAGGGATCCTGGCCTGTTGGGTTTTGCAGCTGAGGACCCTGGAGTGACAACTGACCTGGAGCAGGTGCCCAGCCAGGGGGAGGGAGGAAGAGAATGTGGGTTATGATTCGGATTAATCCTTCCTTGGGAACAGCTTTCTCAGTTTGTGTGATGCTATGTCTTGGGAAAATGAAGCAGAAGTTCTCTTAGATTCATTCCTTCTCATAAAATCAGTTTCTTCTGCATTCTCGAACTCAGTTTAAATTATTAACGTTAAGACTAGAGCCAGGCTGACATGATATTTTCAAATTTTGTCTATTTATTGGAAAAGAAAAAAAACCCTCTCTTCAAGTGGAAGGCAATTAAATTACTTTTATATTCCAAACGGAGTCATATATATTGGATGACGCAATTTCTATGCTTCACTTGGTTTTTCATTTCAACTTTAAGATATTTTCGTTTTCCTTTTAGAATCCCCACTTCTATTTTCTTTCTTTAAACTTTCACTAATATTTTAAGTTCTGATTTGCATTGTGCTGTAAAGAAATTGGTACAGTTTATTGAAGAATAGAGTCTAAAGCTTGAAAGTGACTTTGGAGATGGTTTCCAAAATCCTCCTTTGAAGTTGAAAGGACAAAGCTGGGAGAGGTGAAGCTGCTTATCCGAGGCCAGGTAGCATATATTAACTCTGGTTCAGTCCCTCTGTAGGGGCCCTTTCTCCAATCTTGTTGCATGCGTGTGCAGCTAAGTGTATATTAGGGACTCTTTGTACAACCAAGTGAATATGAAGAGGCTGTCTTTAGTCAAACAGGGGATTAAAACTGGATTACGTTGATATTGACATTATCCATGGCACAATCATCAGTGATATCATTTAGCGAATGGTCATGTCTTTGGAAATCATGTAAGAAAGTGTCCAGGCCAACATCGCAGGCACCAAACCCAGGGTCCCAAAGGCTGAGCAAAATCCACTTGCCAACCTGAGTTCGTGCACCATTTTTTCTCACGATCAGATAACAGCTGACTTGGAGTTCCACGCGAACGTTATGTCTCTACCGCACTAATGGAAAGTTGCAGAAAACAATACCGTTCCTATGTCTTTCCAGCTAGAACGTGTGGATCCAACCTGCGTGGACCCAGTGGCGTCATCACCTCCCCTAACTACCCAGTTCAGTACGAAGACAACGCGCACTGCGTGTGGGTGATCACCACGGCCAACCCGGACAAGGTAAGGCTCATCCCTCCCTCCGTGCGGCCAGCGCAGCCGACCTCCGCCAGGGTCACCTGTGCGGGCAGACACCTGGCCAGCGGTAGCGTCCTCACCTTTTCCTGTCTGAATTAAAAAGTTCATGCCGCATTTTGGCATTTTGTGCCTGGATACCCACGTTCGTTGGAAAGCAGTCTGAGATTCAAATGCAAGGTGAATATTCTCCGTGCGGCCCTTATAGTGATTCTGGAGATTAAGTTGACGTTCCTCCTTCATGTGTCATAGCGCTTTTTGACGTGAGTTTTTCTCAATTCAGGTCTCATCTGCTGTATCAGATGCTGTCTTAGTACCGCAGTATTTCCGCGCAGCACTGCTAAGGGTTAGAAACGCTCTTGCTGTACGCAGATGCAAAGAGTACTGTCTCTCAGATACTGTTTTCTAAATCACACTGTTCAAATGTTTTTCTCATGAGCTATATGAGTTTTCCTAAAAGTTAACAGGTCTCCACACTTTTTCCGATTTCTCATCTTAAATACATTGAATAGAATATGTATTTTTCCCCCAGAGGAATAAAAGAGGGCAACACCATGTTTCTTCTCTATAAGTTTTGCATACATAGTCTGCAACTGTGGTGGTACATTTTAATCGTAGGTCAAGGAAGCGCATTCATAATCATGTTTCATTGGTTACAAAATGAATTTTCTTTAATTTGCTTTAAGTTCAATATAGATGCCTACCTCTGAAAAGAAAAAAAAAAAGGTGGAACATCTTCAAATTGATTTGATTAAAAAAAAACTGTCAAAAAAACAAAGGTATGGATTTCACTAAAATAAACAATGTTAAAAGGAATGTATATACTAACAGTCAATTTACTGAGCCCACTGTTTGCCAATTATCGAGTTATTACCAGCAGTTCTGGGTCTAAAGTGATCACCTCTCCACTTTTATATTTTATTAAAATATGTGTTATATTTCTGTAGCTCTCTCTTAAGGCTATTTAGTTCCCAGGTCTAAAAGCAAAAAAGTTCTGATTTTAGATTCAGTAAAGTGTTCATTACAGATGGCTTTTGGTTTTGTGTTGGCTTATTTTAATTCTAAAATCCCAGTGTTTTATTGGAAAATATAGGCTTTAATAAATAGAACTGGGTAAAAATTCAGGGTGTTGTAGGCATTCTTCTCAAAGATTGAGGAATTTCTGGGCTGTCTTTGCTCTGTCCAAAGCCTCCGAGTTTTATCATGTGCTTCTCAGGATGCTAGAGCTGTGTTGTTCTCTGGGACATCCACTGTGCTAATCCAAACCATATTTTTCCTATATGCTATTCAGTGGCTCATTTATTCAAATTTATACCATTCTCAGACCTTTAGATACCAGGCTCACTGCTTAGTAATTGCATGAATTTGGGAAAGTTATTTAACTTCCCCGGGCCTTAGATTTCTCACCTGAAAAAGAGGTAGTAATTGTATTCACCTTAGAGGGCGGTTGTGGAAAATTAATAAATCAGTGTGTGTGCCTAAGTAAGTGCAATGTCATCGCCTATTATATGTTATTAGTACTAGCAGTGGTAACATAAACAAGCATGGGAAAAATAGAAAAAAATTCTGCATTTACATACTTTTAAATAATTAGAATATCCTGTTTAGTCCCTAGGAAGTTAACTCACATGATACTGAGAATTTAGAAAAGCTTTGAAGGTTAGATAGTGAATCTGCAGGAAGGGAATATTAAAACGATTGAGTTTGTTTGTCTGATGGGCGTATTAGGTGTTGAGTTGAATGAATGGTGAATAGACTACATCTATTTCCACAGGGGTTCAAATGAAAACAAGCATTTTATATTGTAGGGATTGAGATGTGTTTGGGGACAAAAGTGTCTGATTGAGACATTTATAGAATATTGACACACGTTACTTCTGCAGTCTCAGAGGTAGGAGAAACTCTTTGCTTGGATGTGTGATAAAAAAGCCGCTGCCTGCAGGTAGGTGGCATCGCGCCCTCCCGCCTCCCCTCCGGCCCCAGCCCAGCCCCAGCAGCCCCCGGTCTCCTGCTTCCTGCCAGGGCACTGCCACTCAGAGCTGCGAAGCCTGCGGGCGTCCCCTCTGCAGGGGGGATGATGGAGCACGTGGACACCCCCTCCGGTGGGTCTGAGCCGCATTCTGACCGCTCTGCAGCTGTCCCCAGCAGGAGGGAGCCAAGTGCCCGCAGGGAGACGGCTCAGTGCCACACTCGCGGGTGTGATTTCTTCCCATCTCCTCCTCTGCCTTCAGTTAAGACCCAATGGCCAGGCTGCCGGCAAGCAAGGTTCTGCCTGGGGGGAGACCCGGGGCGAGACAGAGATGGCCCTGGCCAGAGACAGAGATGGCCCTGGCCAGAGACAGAGATGGCCCTGGCCAGAGACAGAGATGGCCCTGGCCAGAGACAGACATGGCCCTGGTGAGAGACAGACATGGCACTGGTGAGAGACAGACATGGCCCTGGTGAGAGACAGACATGGCCCTGGTGAGAGACAGATATGGCCCTGGCCAGAGACAGAGATGGCCCTGGCCAGAGACAGAGATGGCCCTGGTGAGAGACGACATGGCCCTGGCCAGAGACAGACATGGCCCTGGCGAGAGACAGACATGGCCCTGGCCAGAGCGTGACTTCATCCAGGCCTTTCACGGGGAGGAGGCGCAAACACGCCCTATGGGGGAGGAGGGAATCTACCACGATCCTCCAGTGGGAAGTGGGGCTGGCTCCCTGGGGTGGTGCAGGGAATCACCCCGAGGTGAGCAGCTCTGGACTCAGCAGGACTCGGCGACCAGTCGGGACTGGGGGGGGGGCGGGTGGCCGAGGCTCCTGACTGTCCTGTCGGACACTGTTTTCCACGTGGCTTTGCACTGGGGCTGGCCTCCAGTAGGTGCTGTGGGTGACAAAAGAGAGGAGGAATGGAGATGGCATGGAGGGTGAGTGACGAAGCCCTTGCAATGTGAGCACCTGTCCTGGCCTCCCAGGGCGCCCTGGCAGTGCCTGCTGTCCTTACGGTATTACTAACAGGGCTGCCACTCGGTTCCCAGAACTGTTCCAGTGGGGAGCAGTAGATTATATGCTCTCTCTACCTCTAGCCAGGGAAAGGACCTCAGGAACCACTGTCGGGGGGGAATAGTTCGGGTTTGAGGTTCCTGCTGTGTACGTATGTGCGAGTAGACATCATGGGTAAAGGCAGACTTGGGATTCCCAAGTGTGTCGTTAGCTGGTGAAACCAGGCATTAGAAGGACGACATGCAGGAAACAAAATAGAGTTAGGGAAGGCCGTGGAATGGCATTATATTTTCTCTTAAAGGTCAGTCGAAGGGTGGCTTTGGCTTTGATTATAGTGAAATGATCTTCTAACTATAAATGTCATTAAAGAGTTCCAAAATACTAGCATTTTTTGCCATGAAACAGACTACCCATGGTGTTTCAGTCTGGAAGAGAGGGCTTTCAAATTAAATCTTCAGGGAGTTTCATTCACATCTTTAAAATATTTTCAAAATCCACTTAAATCCAGATTACATATGAATAATTATAAATATTTTTATTCTGCGTGAAAGATGTGCCCATGGCGTATCTGAGCTCCTTGTTCTTTCCTGTACATATGAGAATAATTGAAATTTCTATCTAAGAAGAAGCTTAGAGTCTGTGCTGTCTCTGCCTCTTACTTGGCAAGGAGGAAGCCAAGCCCCGAGGGAGTTACACTCACCTCTCAGGGCGCTGTGACCACAGGTCACCAGCGTCCTTGCTGCCTGGGGAGTTACTTCTTGTATCTCCCTATTCCGTTACCACTCGGGTCAGTGCCACGAGGAAATGAAAGAATATGGTCTTCAGTGAGGCAACAGGATGATTTTGGCTGTAGGACAGAGAACCAACTAAAACCCCAGCGTCTTCAGGGACACATTGTTTCATGTGACCAAAGGGCAGAGGCAGGGCGAGTCCAGGTCTCATTCGGTCGCTCGGTGACGTCGCTGAAGGCTCCGGGCTTTGCCGTCCGTTCCTGCCCCACGACCCAGAGCAGAGGCGATGTTTCCGCCCAGTCCTCACGGCATCCGCTGTAGCGACAGACACCATCATATTCAATGAAACGAGTCTCGTTCACCAAGAGACGGGAGAAACATTTTCTAGAATTTGTCTATCAAATTCGCTTCCAATTCTGTGGAGTTGAACGCCTGTGGTCCTGCTCCCTGGGAGCCTGAGGAGAGAAACATCTGGAAGGCGGGAAGAAAGGGTGATGGTTAGTCTGTGGGCGACCAGCCCTGTCCACATGCAGGCAAGAAGAACGCCAGGGAAAGAGATCGGGGTTATCACTAGATCCGTCTTTTGTGCGTGACGTGCTTCAACTCACGTTGTCTTCCTCTCCTGCCAGACTCCCGTGGACTAACATGGGTTAAAGCTCGTGAGATACGTTCTTCGACATTTTGATGTCGATTCTTTAAGCAGTTTGGGTTTTTACGTTTTTCTTCCCTCGTTTTAGAAGTTTCACTTTTCTCTACCATCTTTGTATGTGTTTACATAGATTTTGTAAATGTTTTGCATAAATTTTGTTGATTCTGAACACTCAATAATCACCGAGTTAAATGTCGGGAGGCTTGTGTTACGTTGCTTCAGAATGCGTTTTGCTCCTCATCACGTACTTCAGAGAAAGGTTCAGAGAGGGAACCAGGTACTCCAGGTTGACGTCCTCGCACACACCAGTCCCCTTGGCAGAGCACCACTTAGACACCTGAAGGCATCTCAATTAAGCAGAATTACCATCCAAATTAAGCAGCAGCCATTGCCATTAAGTATAATTAGGCTTAATTTGATTCCTTGGGAGACATTCCAAATAAGCGGGTTTCCCGATTAAGTGCACGGTGGCGAAGGTATGTCACATATTGAGCATAAGAGGAAAGAACAGTTAATGCAAAAGTTTTCACGCAACGACGCTTGCCAGAAGCACTGATGGAGAATTTTGGGTAAGAAGAATTTGCACGCCTCAATTTGTATCTTTGACCTGGTCTATAAACTTTTAAGAAATAAGGTAGAATAAAAATCTAAATTTCCAGTGTCAATTGTGAATTAGTCAACACACTCTCCTTTTTTTGAAAAATGTAAAAACCCTCTCTTGACTTACTCTCTTGCCTGGTCTTATTTGTGCTTTGACGGTTGTATAATCAAGCACCACGTGTTAGTTCATGCCACATATTTACATAAAATTGCTTGTGCGAATGGTTAACGGAGGAAGCCTATAGTCTCTCTTAGTAATGCACATGACATTTCATAATCTTGTGCATTATGAAATGCAATGTCAAGTTGAATATTAGATATTCATCAAAACACTAAAAGTATTTGGAGAACCTAGTGTGTACATGTTCTATGCAGGAAACTATAAAATAATTGGTTTCTAAATAATATTCCATTAGTTGAGAAGCAGATTTATAAACAATACTGCTCCTTCCATGGTATTCTGGAACAAAGTCAATAAAACTGAATACCGTAACAAGGTATCTCTAAATGCATTTCATTGTAAACACATTCAACAGTCCAGCTATTTTCAGATAAACCCTTGACGAGTCCTGTGATCACATTCTTGAAACAGTAACTTATTAATGTATTACTGAGATATACGTAATAGGAATTAAAGATAAATATTCTCAAAATTCATCCCTGCGCTCTTCATTGAAAAGATTAAATATATCATGGAAAACCAGCCTTCTGCTGAATCCTTTTATAAATGTGTGTATATATATGTGTGTATGTGTGTGTATACATGTGTATTATATTTGTGCATACTTAAATGTATACATACAAACATATATACACATACGTATACATATCAGCTAGAATGAGAGGTGTGTGTGATCCAAGTTCAACATTTCTGTTGTATAGACGTCAAACACATACATACATGTATATACATTTTAAATACATTCTGTGGTGGTGGGATTTCAGCACCTGATTCTAATTTGAGCTTCTGGTAGAGTATTTTTGTTGGTATTAAAGCTTGTTGAAAACTCTTTGAGGATGTAAACAGTTTAAAATGTTAGTACATTTTTGTTTATTTTTCTTCTGCTTTTTTTCCCAGCTTTATTGAGGTATCATTGACAAATAAAAAGTATACATATTGAAGATGCAGTATATATAAAAAATAGAATATTATTCAGCCACAAAAAAAGGAAATCTTGCCATTTGTGACAACATGGATAAATCTAGAGGGTGCTGTGCTAAGTGAAATAAAACATTTGACATTTTGGTTAAGGAAATAAATGCTCAAAAATTCAGAAAATTATTTTGTCAGACGAGTGAATACCAGCACTATATAACCATCACGAACACTTTCATATGAATCTCCAGATAGTCCATTATACATTTTATAGAGTAGAAATTATAAAATTGGTTTAAAAGCTATTAAGGAAATAAACACTCAGAAACGCATAACTCTTACAGTCGCTCTTCCCTGTCACCTGTCAGAGTCAGTTTCTCTGAAATACCAGGTGAGTTTCCCGCACAGACGCTGGATGCTCCCACGCTCATGGGCGTGTTTCAGTGTCTGGCTTCCCTGGGGAGGATCCCGGGGCAGGGGGCACACGGGGTATGGAGAGAACGAGCCCAGTTCCGTGCGGGGGAAGCAGGATCCCCTAACACAGGGAAGGTGCGGAGGGCGGAGCAAGAGGCTGAGAGCAGGCAGGGAGCGCGGAGCAAGGCTGGGCTTCCAGGACGGGTGGGAGGGGACCATCCCCAGCCTATTCCTGTTGCTGCAAGATGTGTGCTTGGGAAACACGCCTGGGAACTCGAGCTGAGGCCAGACGATGGGCGTTACAGGCATTTTCAGTAGATTCTCACACCCTTTGTGGAGCAAGGGAGGGGGAGGGGGGGGGGAGGGACAGCCAGGGATGGAAATGTGACTGTCCCGCGGGAACGAGGCCGGTTGGCTAAGGAGCCCTGGAGGAGTGTCTGGGGTGGGCCAGCTACTTACCAGCTTTCAGTCCTGGTGCCATTTGTGTTTCCTTTCGGTGTAAATAGTGTCCACTTTCTTTTCTTTTCTTTTCTTTCTTTTTCTTTTTCTTTTTCTTTTTTTTTTTTTTGCTTTTTTTAAATTTTAGAATATTATGGGGATACAACGCTTTGGTTACATAAATTGCCTTTGCACTGCCTGAGTCAGAGCCACAAGCGAGCCCAACTCTCAGACAGTGCACACTGCACCTGTCAGGTGTGAGTTCACCCCTCCCCCCACCTGCCTGACACCCTGTGTTACTTCCCTACGTGCACATAAGTGTTGGTCGATTAGTTCCAATTTAATGGCGAATACATGTGGTGTTTGTTTTTCCATCCCTGTGATACTTCACTTAGAAGAATGGGCTCCAGCTCCACCCAGGGTAATACAATAGGTAGTTCATCATTTTTTATGGCTGAGTAGTACTCCATGGTACACATATACATTTTATTAATCCACCTGTGTATTGATGGGCACTTGGGTAGTTTCCACATCTTTGATATTGAGAATTGTGCTGCTATAAACATTCGAGTGCAGGTGCTTTTTTTTTTTTTTTTTTTTCTAGACTGTCTTTTTTTCCTTTGGGTGAATACCCAGTAGCGGGTTTTCTGGATCAAATGGTAATTCTACCTTTAGCTCTTTGAGGTCCACTTTCAATAGCGTGCTCCCCCTCCTTCTCCTGAATGACAGTAAAGTTTAACTTCTGTGCTCAAAGGAAATGGTGCCAGTATAAGATATTGAGCAAAGGAATGGCATGACAGTGTGTGTGGTCTAGAAAGATCCTTCTGCCTCAGCGAGACAGATGGATTTGAACAGCACAAGGGTGGAAGCAGGAAAAGCTGGAGCTTTATTGTTACCAAGAAAGATGACAGGAGCCTAAAATAGGACAGTGACGCCGTGTTTGCAGAGAAGATGCAACAGGCTTGAGAGCTATTTCAGAGATACCTAATCAGTCATAGCAATTTATGTCTTTGCATTACACCTTTTTTAATGAACAATGTTTAATATCTAAAATAAAATAATGAAAACAGATTTAAATTTAGTGCTTGCAAGAAAATACTGATCTGTTTCTCAGATCCCTTTCTGGGAAAGGAGCATTAGCTTCTTTTATTATTCAATGGATTTTTTACAGAATTTGAGTAACAAAGTCATAAAGACAAGGCATTCATTGCATTCAAATTATTTTAAAGTTAAGGTAGACATGTACGTTATGTGGAATAGGCAAGAGAATTCGAAATGCACTTGGAATAGATGCAGCTCGGCAGACTGTTTACCTATTGGGGGTTACGAGCGGTGGAGCAGCAGAGACCACAGACGTGACCGTCCCCTAGAACTGTGTCAACCACTCTTGTCATATCAAACAGACATTTTTCCAGCCCAGAAGCGGCAGTGAAACCCATTGAGCTGCCCCGTCCACTTCTCGCACGTGCTGCTGGGGACAGTCGATGCCCAGCCAACTTTCTCCCGTCGCACGTCAACAACGACCCCTCAGTTCTTCTCAGCCACTATCACTAATCTCGCGTTATTGATTCGCTATTGCGTCCTTGTCAACTCTCCAATGTGTTCATCTCCGCGTGCCAGCCCCTCACTGTCAGCTCCGTTATCACGGCTTAATAGTGGCTGCTTTCTCCCGGACTGAGTTTGGCTTTTGCGACGGATTTCTTCCTGCTCAAGCCTCTGCCATCACCTTCCCGAGGTCCCCTCCTCTCTCCCACGTGCCCTCCTTTCTGCCAGATTGGTTTTCTCGTAACACCCCAATTCTTCTTGAACCAAATTTATTTATTTTAACTTATCATCTCTTCGTGGTACCGAGAAATAAAAGACATTTAGAAATAAGGTCCGTGCTTCTGATTTGCTTGCAAACGTGAATTATACAGACACACACACCACACACACACACACACACACACACACACACACACACACGATGGAGAAACAGAAAGACTAATCCCTCTGCACATTTTCTTTTGTAATTATTGCTTTTCTTACTGAAATGCAACAGTAACTATATAAGTAGCAAAAACGAAACAAAAAACTTGCTCATTCAGCAATTTATTGAACTACAGACTCCTAGAAAATTGAGGAGTGATAAATGAAGCTGCTAAAATCCCTGCTTGCATGGAGATACTGCTTCAGAAGGAAGGTAGAGAAAATAAACCAGCAACCCAACTAAATATATTCAAATGGGGACACATAAGTCAGGACAATAAAATATGGCAGATCTTGAGAATATTGAGACATACTTATAATATAAAATAAAGAAACAATGCAACCCTGCACCATCCCTGCCAGCCAGAGGCCATCGCTGCTGTGTTTCCATGCACACAGATCCTCGCTGAGCCAACAACGTGGTCACACTCCAAACGCTGTTACGTCACTTGCTCTTTCTGACTTAACTGAGTGCTGTGAACATCCTTCTCTGCTGATAAAATTCACTTTTTACAACAAATAGTTCACTAAATGGATTCCTCGCTTTTTAACCAATCGCTGTTGTTTGGCATATAGGTCTTGTACAATTTTTCATTATTAACAATAATAGTGTATTAACTTCCTGGTGGATGAATCTTCTCCCAGATTCAGGGTATTTACCTTCCTGCAAATTTCTAGAAATAAAATTTCACCAAGTTAAAGAATAAGCATATGCAGGGGACTGAAGTGAGGGACTTTGGATTCATCTGGCCACACTGGCTTTACTAACTTTCGGGTTGCTGTGGAACTCACCTGTGTTTTACCCCGATGTGTGCAAGACCACGAAAGATGTTTCATTTCTCTTTCGGCTTCTTCCTTTCCCAAATAATCACGGCGATGATAATATAGGTACATGAACGTGTGGCATTTCTGTGTTAGAAGAATCAATGTCTATGGAAATACTTCTAGGTCATTAATGTCATTACTAATGTAATTGTTACTACCCCATAATTTCCTCTTTCTACCCTGAATTTCTTCGCAGCCCGTTACTTAGGGGGCTCTCTGCTCTGCAATGAGCAGGCCCCTCGTCAACGTGTGCGACCCAGGACCACAGTTCACAGGGTTCCTGGGCGTCTCTGGGGCATCCGCTCAAATGAACAGATCCAGAAACAACCGCGCCTGCTCCCCCACACCGTGTCCTGGGTCCTGGTCGCTCCTCCTGCCCTGCAGTCCGGGAAAGCCCTTTACTCTGCCTGCATTTCCTCCTCTGCCAGCTCAGCCAAGCGGCGAATCCTTCACCCCTTCCCTGTGTTTTGGGTTCCTTCCCTCCAGGTGGTAATATGTAATCACTATTTTAAACATGATATAGTATAGGTAAATACAAAGCAAAAATTGAAGATCTTGAAATAGATCAGTGGATCCTGCCCTGCCTGCTGGGGCTGGAATCCCTGGAGGCCTTCCCGGTCCGCACCGCTGACTGCTTTCCAGGGGAGGCTGGCGTGCACGCTGAACAGGGCGGGAAGGAACGTTACAGGGTCCTAGAACACACCAGTAAATCGGTTACGCATTAAAATATCTTATGGGACTAGCCGGGGAACCAAGCCCTAGTTAATTGGTCAATCTGTACAAAAATTAATTCTAACTTTCTAAAGGCCAGCAAAAATCTGCATATTGGATTACAAACAGTTAAAATCTAAGACTGTCTTGTTGTAATCAGAAAAGCAGCTTATCTGATATGTGAAGCTTTTGATCCAAATTTGTAAGACAGTAACTTACTGAGATAATAATTTAAGCCAGTATGTATAAATATATAAATATCTAATATACTTAATTATTTAATAATTAATAACTATTATAATTAATAGTACATTAATAATTTATATATGAATATGTAAATAAAGACATGCGTGCCGGGAGGATGGCGTCCCACTGCGTGTGTCCACTTGCACCGCAGCTGGGGGACGGAGAAAGCAGCCCCTCCCCGGGTTTTGTACCCCGGGGGGACGGATCTCATGGGGCTGAAGTGCTGGAGGACACACTGTTTCTGGGGAGGGGACTGGCCCACAGCCGGGGCTGCTCCATCCACCCCCATCTCGACACACCGTGTCCCCAGCACATCCCACGGTTGTGCCTGAGAACCACAGTGTGGGGGGGGGGCCGGAGGGGGGGCTGGGTCAGAACTGTCCCCTGCTGTGTCCTGCAGATGGGGCCGTCTCACTGTCCCGGAGGCCTCACCTGCTCATGGCAAACACCCTCCTTCCTGCCCGCCACCCTGCTTGACGCCCCCGCAGTCCCCGCCGACATTGGACGCACCGAGTAGTCGCTGCCAGTTCTGCGCCTCTGCGCTTGCATTGGACGGTGAGCAGGGACGCAGACTGCGTCTGTTTTGTTCGCTGATGCGTATTGGATCCCAGCACCTGGAGCAGCGTGGGTGCTCAGAAATACTTGTGAAATAAAATCATGAATGAATACTTACCTTCCCAGTCGTGAAGACAGGGATGAAATAAAATAATGAAGAATTTAGGACAGTATTGGACAAATATTTATTTATTAGTTAGGGGTCATATCAATATTCAGGTCAACCAGGACCCGTAGTTTTGAAATGTTTTGGAATAAATACAACTTAAAACGAATTTCCATAGGAAATATGAGTCCATGTTGAAATTTTTTTAACGGATGTGGGGCAAGGTAAAATAAATAATATGTGTGCACATATGTGGGAGTAGATGATTAGCAACGAATTTCCATTTTTAAGAAACGGTGTTAAGCCGTACTTGATTTTAAAGGCAACCCTGTATGTGGCCCTATTGTGACGCAGGAGTTCCAGGTATTTATAAAAGAAGTGTTAGCACCTGATCTAATTAAGTCTCCGCCAAATGAGAATGTTGGCTTTGGATATAAGTTAAATCAGGAGATGTTGGTTAAAATTCAGAGTTTAATAAGCCCAAAACATTGGAATAAGGCTTTTTTGCCCCCCAAGACTAAACTGTCATTTTGGTACACGCAATTCAGCTTAATTTCCAAGTATGAAAATTCTGAGGCAAACAAATCCACAAACAACTCAAATCACAGCAAAGACCACTTACAAGCAAATAGGAGCACACGGTGCACCACACAGCAGCAACCACTGCAGCCCCGGCGCCGTTTTATTGAGATGCTTCCGTACGCAGGACTCGGGAGATTGTTTCTCAATCTAGGAATAATTTACAAGACACAGAAGAGCTGTGGTCTATTCGTGGAGCAATCGTGTCTGAATTACAGGAGATCATTCTCCAAGTTCGTTTGGCTGAGGGAAATTGTCTACTGGATTTCCACGGTAGCTTAACACATCCTGAGTTTTCCTTCTTTTTTGTAGGTATTTTCTTTCTTTTTCATTTTTTTCATAATAAATGGCCAGAGATTCCTATTTTTCAATGGGTTATATATATATATATATATATCATTCTAAATGTCACTGTCCAACGCTTTATCTGGTTCTTGCCGTGTGACCAGCTCACCCACCAGTGTTAGGAGCTGGGATCGAGAACTGCACAGGGCTAGGTCCCAGCTCAACTCTCCAGCAAGTGGCGTAGCCTCTGAGTAACCCTTTTTCTTGCATGTGCAAAATAAGAATCTTCACGGATTTCATCCATATAGTACATGTATGCAGCCCTCCTGTTACATGCCCAGCACTGTTTTAGGACTGGAGATGCAGATTTGCACGAACACACACACAATCACTCATCATAATTTATAATCTAATGAGTGAAGACATTAGCCTGGAAACAAACAACCAAAAAAAATGTGCACATTTTGGATAGTAGTTAGTGCTGCCCAGAAGATAAAACCAGGGGTAGAGAAAGATCTGGTGGGGGGGGGGCAGTGCCACCTCATCTGAGTTGGTTCAGGAAGTCCTCTGGGAGCAGGTGGCTGGAGGGTTAGCTACATACACAGGGCGAGGAGACCTTCTGAAGACTTTTCCGGGCACAGACAACAGCAAAGGCAGCGGCCCTGAGGCCAGCAGAGCTGGGCCTGTCAGAGCAGAAACAAGTGGGACAAGTAAGTGGCAGTTGTTGTCTACCGGCGTGGGGTGGCAGGGTGGGGCAGGATTTAGGAGACTTGGCTCAGCGAGGGAAGAAAGGCCGACTCTTGCAGATCTTTCATGCTATCCTAAGGTGTTTGGATTTTACCCTGATTTCAATGCGAAGCTACTGTAGGATTTTTAGGAGGGAGGGGTGATTTGATTAGATGAAGAGCCTCAAAAAGGCTGCCGTGTGCAGAGTGAATTGCAGGTGAGGCAAGAGTGGGAGGCGGAGAGTGTTTAGGAAGGCAGAGTGAGAGGAGATGCTGCCTCACCAGGTCCCCAGGGCAGGCGGAGAAGCAGCGTCCGCTTGGAGCTGTAGGACTGTGGGTGCATTGCGGGGTGTGACGGGGGGAAGCCATCCGAGGTGGCCGGCTGTGCCGTGCTGCACAAGGACACAAGGCCAGGGTGCCTCTAAAGGAGGAATGCTGGGCCTCTGCTGGGTGCCAGGGCCCGCTTGAACGCACGTGCAGTTGCAGTTGAGCCAGCGCAGGTGAGGCAACTCAGGTGTGCCGCTCAGGTGCGCCGTTTCAGAAGGCCTCTCTCAGGTGAGGCCTCTCAGGCGAGACCTCGCCAGTGAGACATCTCAGGAGTGTGATATTAGCAATTATTTCAAGCACACTAACAACAATAAAATCCCGTGCAGACGATAGGAACGTGTTACGTGAGGCAGTTTGACCCGTGGTGCCACGATGCTGCATGTGGGGGTTCTCAGTAAGCACCGACCACGCGGACGGCTGGTGGGAAAGCACCCCCCACACACGGCCACGTCAGATCTCACTTTCCCAGCCTGGGCTTCCCATCTCGGGGCTGGAATGACTATTTCCTCCACTCCCCCGAGGAAGGCGCACACCTAGTATCACTCCAGGTGCTGAAGGGAGGGTTAAACCCGCAGATTCAGGGGATGCCCTGGCATTGACCCAGCTGACAGGCAACCGTGGGGCCAACGCCCCTTATTACTCTGTTCCTGCACTTCCGGCCACGGCCACTAGATGGTAGTGGCAGCTCACACTTCGCAATTACAGCTTTTAATCTTCCTAAGTGTGATGAAGGCGATGACGCCCATTTATGGAGTATCTACTAGGAGCCAGGCTCATACTTGACATTGAGGCTGGTCCTCAGAAACACCCTGTAGGGGGGTAACACAACCCCTGTTAATCAGAAAGGAAACCTGGCCCCGCTTCGCCCATCCCGCAGACGACCCTGTTCTCCTGCGGTTCCCGGGTGGACCCGGTGCTGGTGGATCCCGCAGCCTTGCTCACGCGCCAGCACCGACTGAAGCCCACAGCTGCCATCTCCGTATGTTGTGATTAGCTTACGTACAAGTAGATACCACACAGGCAAACATGTTAACTCTGCTCATTTAGAATGCGTAACGGCGTTTCCAGGTGTGAAAAGCAAACCTACAGCTCTCTGGCCACACCTGCTGAAAGCCGTGTGCTCTAGCATGGGAGGAGGGTCGAGGCTCCGGGTATCAGAGCCTGGTGTGGTAACGGCCACCGTAAGGACCTCTGTCTCTGTGGGGACATCCTCTCCCTGGCATGCGATCGAGACTGTGAATTTGCCAGGTAGCCACTCGCTTCATTAGAGCATGGGAAGGCTTTGAGCTGCCACAGGCTATGCAATTGAAGGGCAAAACGAAATTTATTTAGATTTACAAAAAGCACGATGAGACTAATATCTGATTTACATTTTTATTGTTATGTTTTGTCCTCCTGACTCAGTTTCTTCCTTCAGTGACTCGGCATGGTAGACAGGAAGCCCATAGTACATCAGAAAGTGTGAGTAACCACTCCAGTGCCTTTTGTTGTTATCTTCCAATGGTACCCTTGGCTTGACTCATAGACTAAGGTACATTTAGCAGGCGGCTTCCGGACTGTTAGTGAATAAAATGTTGCCACGGAGCAACATTTCTTAAAGCATGACCCACAGAAAACTTTGTCTGAGATATTCATTAAAAGGAGATAAAGTAAACTTGGCTGTAAAGATGCTGTCCTCTCACCCCGGGTGCTTATGCACCAGGCTCCTAGCAGCCCTGGTGCTGTCAGGGTGGAGAAGTTCATCCAAGCAGGTGTTTCCTAAAATCCTCTGGCTCTGGAAACTGCATCGCCCACGTGCCAACGGACATGCGGCAGAACCCTCCTCCGAAAATGTGACTTTAGATCGATCACAGAAAGTAAGCGATCGTATAATAATGTTTGAAAAGTTTTTTCTTCTAGTTGGCAAAGCCAAAGATATTTATTTATCCCTGAGCATCAGAGAGGGTTTGTAATCCACGCAGTCTGTGGTGAAGAGTTTGCACAAAGCAGAGGAGGACAGAGACTGAAGGAGAACCACGGGGAATACGCAAACAGCCTTTAATGTAGAGAGAACTGAGAAGGATGTTGAAAAAGGGTCTTCATGGAGTTTAATATCAAGCTAAAAATAAAGGAAATAACCAGAATCTATGAAGAACTCAAGCAAATCATCAAGGAAAAATCAAACAACCCCACTAAAAAATGGGCAAAAGAAGTGAACCAAAGCTTTTTAAAGGAAGATAGACTAATGGCCAATGAACATATGGAAAAAGGTTCAACGTCACTAGTCATCAGGGAAATGAAAATCAAAACCACAATAAGGTATCACCTAACCCCAGTGAGGATGGCTTTTATCAAAAAGTCCCAACACAGTAGATGCTGGCATGGATGCGAAGAGAAAGGAACGTTTATACACTGTTGGTGGGACTGCAAACTAGTACAACCTCTATGGAAAACAGGATGGAGATTCCTCAAAGAACTAAAAGTAGACCTACCATTTGATCCAGGAACCCCACTACTGGGTATTTACCCAAATGAAAAACAAGCCATTTTACCAAAAAGACACTTGCATGCGAATATTTATTGGAGCACAATTCACAGTCACAAAGATGGGGAGTCAACCCAAGTGCCCATCGATTCATGAGTGGATTAATAAAATGTGGTGTATGTACACCATGGAGAACTACTCAGCCATAAAAAAATGAATCAACAATCTGGGTGGAACTGGAGACCATCCTCCTAAGTATCACAAGGATGGAAAAACAAACACCACGTATCCTCACGATTAAATTGGAACCAACTGATCAGCACCCATATGCACAGGTAGAAGTAAAACTCAGTGGAAACCGTGCAGGTGGGAGAGGGTAGGAGGGGATGGGTGAAATACTACCTAACAGATACAATGTATACTATCTGGATGATGGGCACAACTTATAACTTTGGCTCAAACAGTAACAAAAGCCACCCATGTAACCAAAACATTTGTACCCGTATGATATTCTGAAATTAAAAAAAGATAAAGGAAATAAATAAATTATCAAGAAAAAGAGTAATAAATGAGTGAGATAATTGAACACAGAACTTTTGAACGACCTGGGGAGAGGTCATAGTATCGTAGGAGTAAGTGATGAAACACCCAGCAGAGATGGGTTGCTTTCAGGGTGTGTGTTACTTGTCAGTGCGTGTAAGTGAGAGGAGGGATACAGTCTCTAACAGCCTATGGTTCTAAAACAGTTATTTGAATCCAAGTTGAAACCAGTAACTTGAAACAATGATGATTATCTATAGAATATCTTTTCTAGGCAAGTATAAACGTGGCCAAACAAAACATTTCGCCTACACTCTCATCCTTGTAGCTGTTCTTGTTGTCGGCAGACCAAAGGCACTCTTGGCCAGTGGAGAGTGATCTTAATAAATCTGGAGGATTCAGGTTGTGGATACCTCCAGGCTATGATCCCTAAGTGTGTAGCAACCCAAGAAGGAAAGTGAACTTTCCATATTTGTGGTTGTATGAGAGGCCTTAGAGGAAAGAAAATAAAAGGGACAACTCCAGTACCTTGGAGCTCAGTGCCAAGTGCTCGGCTGACGTATTCAGAGGGAGCCACAACACGATGGAAGGCAGCTCGCAGCCCTGTCGCAGCCTGTGGGGAGAGGTGTGACCCGTCCGTGTGGTGCCGGGCAGCCTCCAGGGCCAGTGTGTGCTTGGGGTCCGTCTCCAACAGCAGCACGTGAGCCGTTGTAGACAGGTTAGTGAAAGGTGTCTTTGAATCGCATCATGCTCAGTGAAATAAGTCGGTCTCAGAGGACTCTAACATAGTCCAACTAATAGACTCAGAGTGTAGGATGGTGGTTGTCAGGGGCTGGCGGAGGGGACAGGGGGAGGTGCTTCCCACGGGGGGCGAAGCATCCGTTGTGCACGATGAGGCAGTTCGAGAGAGCCGTGCTGTACACCTGTGTTTACAGGTAACTACATTCCATTGTGCACTTGTAAATTTTTTAAGAGGTATATCTCATCTGTTCTAATCAATAAAAAATAAGGATATATAGAAATGAAGACATCTGGTTTTAGGATGCTCTTACTTTCTGTAAAATTTTTGGCACAGAATTTAATCTCTAAATTCCTTCCTCTGTAAAATAAATCTTTCCATGCTTAATCTGTTTTCCACACTGAGATGGTTATGTAAAGTTATAATGGAAGAGTTGCCAGCTGTTTACGTTAAAGCATTATGTTATAGAAATCTTTGTCATTGAAACTTATATCATTCAGTTAATCTGTTGTGAGCCAAGGCTATGTATGAATGAGAGATTGTAATGAGACCCTACATGAGAATACTTTGAAAGTATATGTGCAATGCCACAGTTTATATATACTAATGATTTATCATTGATTTAAAAAGTGTATCTCAGTGTGAAATGCAGCCTTTGTGCAGGGCATTGTGCTGTGTGCTTTGTTGACCTCAAACATTAATCAGCTAATAATTATGTGTCAAGAAGTTTGCAGTCTTCACCATTGTTATTGTGTCTGTATCTGTATCTATAGATAGATGGCAGGTAGACAATAAATAGGACATACTGAAAACGGTATTTTACCTAAATCTTTTAGAATAGTGATTAGAGTATTTTTTATAATTATACTTGCAGACAAGTTTCGGAGTAATAGACTGTAAAACTCTGGGATATTAAATCCAAGATAACACAGAGACACCTCAGTAGATTTGCTGGTCACGTCCTGTTCTCTGCCCACATCTGGCCATCAAAGAGGTGATCTGAAGTCCTCGCCTTCTGGGAGGAGGGGGGAAACTGGCTGGGCGATGCCAGTCACGCCTCTCCAGATGGCCGCGAGCCCGTCCGCCTTCCAGCTCTCCAGCCCCCGACCCCTGTGCACAGAGATTGGGGGTGGGGAGAGACGTGCCAACAACTGGAAGATTCTCCCAACCTTGGCCACTGTCCTGGGAGCCCAGCCAGTGACGCCATCAGACTAGACTGTGTGTGTCTGCACGTGAGCTGGAGAAGACAGTCCTCTTGTGGGGCCGAACCACAGGGGGCACCTGGGCCCAGGGTCTGGTGCTGCCAGGCTCCCAGGCCCCCTCGCTGGCCTGCCCCCCACGCCAGCCTCAGACAGGTCAACAATCCCACAACGGCAGGATCCACATTCAATGCCTGGATTTGGGCAGTTGACATCTATCATGTTCAGCAGAAGTTTACTATTCGTGCTGTATCTCCAGACTCCCCCACGGACTCATCTGAACAGATGCCTCCCACGGCTCGGAGGGGCTAACAGGTATTTAGTCAAAGTCCTTGATCAGTGGTGCGCTGCTTCTGCTAAGAGCCAAACAGAATCAACAAGGAAATTACTAACGTGCTGGGTGAATAAAAGCCATAGGAAATGAGAGGCACCTGAAAAGTAATTTTAGCTATGCTCACATTAGGTGAATCTTATGAAATTACACATTTTTTTAAAGAAAATTAGCATTTAACAGACAGGTATCAAGATCCACTGTCAAATCTTCCCTTTATTACTTTAATAGCAGATGAACAGCTGGAAAATTTACAAATATGTGGAAATTAAACAACCCACTCTTAACCATTGGACCAAAGGAAAAAAGGGGAAATTGGGAAATATCTTGAGACAGATGAAAATTAAATCACAATGGGATACAGCAAAAGCAGCACTAAGAGAAATATTCATAGCTGTGAACAATGGTATTAATCAAGAAGATCTCAAACCAACAACCTAACTTTATACCTTAAGGAACTAGAAAAGAGAATAAACTGCATCCAAAGCTTGCAGAAGGAAGGAATTAAGAAGGTTTAGAGCAGAGATAAGTAAAATAGAGAATAGAAAACAGTACAGAAAATGAATGAAACCAAGAGTTGATTCTTTGAAAAGATCCACAAAATTGGAAAACCTTTAGTGAAACTGATTATGAAAACCTTTTGTCTTAGACTGAACTTTCAAAATCTATGATTGTGGTGCATTCTTCTTGTTATTATTTATAAAATTAAACTGTCATGGGGAAACAAACAAGGTACAAGGCATATCGTTATTAGGTATGGCAATTTATTGTGTATATACTTGCAAATGTTTCTGCGACTATAGGGGCATTGATTTTCCACAAGCAATTCCCACCTACTACAATTGGCTTACTGTCCATGGAAATTTACACTCGCAGAACACTGGTAGTAGGAAAATTCAAGGAGGGGATTGTTTAGAAGAGGAAGGAAAACACATTGATTCATTTTGCAAGGTTACTTTCAAATTTGCATGGGTAAAACAGCAACAAAAATATTTCCCAAGATGTGTTTGTAAGTATGAGTAGGTTAAACTCCTCTGAATTTATTAAAACTTGAAAACTGCTTATTTTTGATTCTCAAAATTAGTGTCAAAAACTATGAAAAAGAACTTGCATTGAATTATGAGCTAGTGGCATTTTGCATATTAGTAACACTGCTCTTGACTTTGGAAGTCTGATTCAAAGGAGAAAAGCTAAGTCAATGTCTTATGTATTGTCTTCACTACATAATTTAACATTTTAATGAAATAATGATTAGTCTAGTTTTCAAAGAAGTCACTATATTTTATTGACAGTGTCTACTTTATAGCTCATACTAATGTGAGCCTTGTCCAAAAAACGCTTTGGGGAGTGATAATATTTTAGATTCCTGAAAATATGTCAGTATAAGTTCATGTCAATTGTCATTCTTCTCTCTGACATGTAATTATCTAAGTCTTACATTATTTATCATACTTTTGCAGATAAGTGCAAATCAAATGCACATTTATAATACATAGTATTAAAACTTTAATTAGTTGTCATATTTAAATAGAGAACTATTTCCAGAAATAATTTTACCCAGGTGTTTTCTATCACCTTTCAGTTTCGGGGGGAAGAAATAGTCTCAACAACTTTATGTTCACTATTTCAGTCCTTTGGGCTTTCCAAGCTGCACTGGCCTTTTGTCTCAGATGCACCCACTCTGTCCTTGGAACCGGGCAGGATATCAAGGCATTTGATTAATTAATATCAATTTGTATTTTGAAATTCAAATTGTTTGTTATATACAGTTTACAGAACCAAAAACATGTTGATACATTTAGTGGAAATGTATGCACATTATCGGGAAGAGAGGCCCACAGGGTCTCTTGGGAAATGTCTCCTTCCCCGAGTTTTGACGGCTGAAGAGTCATCAAAATAAATTCTATGGGATAACCAGCTTCTAGTGATGTATCTGCTGTGTCTAAGCTGAGTAGGGACTTTAGCCACTTAAAATTTAAAATATACTCAGCGTTGGAGAAGACCTTGTTTCTCTCCACTCACACAAAAGGGATTTGGAGTGTCCATTTACACAAAATCATTTTTCTGAACATTTTCCGCACATGAAAGAATATGCCTCTTTCTATTTGCTTTTCCTGAGATAGCTTTGTATTTTAGGACAATTTATAGTCTATGGAAAAATTAGGAAGCAAAAACCATTTACCCTTATGTTTGATAGAGAAATGTCAGAAATACTGTAACAGCCGCTGTTGATACAAATTAGACACCAACTTGCCACCCTTGATTTCTAAAGTAAGATTATGGGTTGTTTTTAAATTTGAACCGACAACTCAGCATTTTGATGGCTGTTTGAAGTCACATGTATCCAGGCTACTAATTGTTTAATTTGGGTAAATTATTTAAGCTCCATGATACGTTTCCTTATCTTAGGGGCTGATTCTACGGGAGTCAGAGGATTATTGTAAGGCGTGAAAACCGTGTCTGTGCAATGACTTGTAAGTTGTGGGTACCTGTCACCTCTTTGGTGGAGACCAAGTTCGTGACATTTTCTAGTGGAGGTCTGGTGACCTGGGGCATTATTGATTTAATCCAGGTGTCCACGTGTGGGCAGCAGCCACGTTCCTGTTAGAAATCCTTGTGATGTGTGGTTCCCGTCCGTCTCCTCTAGGAGTACTTTCCCACAGGGAGGTGCAAGACTCTGAGTGGGTCACAGGAGGCTGAATAAATAGGGCAGCATCTAATTCCATTGATTGTGATCATGATGAGATTGATAGAATGTTAGGAAAGAGGCTCTGAGGACACAATGGCCCCCTAGTGACAGCTTAGCCTCTGCTGTTCTGATTATCAAGAAAGGCGACAGCGTCCGTGGGTGTTTCGGAGCAAAATCAGTGGCGCTCCACTGCATTTCTCATCGTGGAAAATAGCTCTTCACGTCCCACTGTCTCTTATAAAATAGCTCGGCTTGTAAATTTTTGTGAAATCGGTGCCTGGGATATTACTATGATTACCTTGAAATTAAATCCACCTTAGAATCTTGATCTTTATCCTGCTTCCCAGAGAGCTTTTGAAATACTGCCCTTCTCGCTGGAAATGCTAATTCCGCTTTAACCTGGTCTGTAGCTTTGAAAGTGGCTGAGTGCCTTTGAGGACCCTCGGCGTCCGGCGATGCTATCTCGCCGGAGGAAGGTCCGATCCTGAAGGGTTTCCAACAGGCCAAGTCTCCGGCAGCCTAGAAAACCCCACCCCAGCCTTGGAGCCTGTGGCTGGCCTTTTCCGTGTGTGTGATATGGTGCACTTGGTCTCGAGGAATGTGACCCTCCCTTTAGTTGGCTTCTAAGATAGAGTCCTGTTCAGCCTTGGACCCAGGGACTGGGGCAGAAAATAAAGGCCAAGCTGATGACACGCACATTGTCATTTTCTCTGAAGCCCTCAATGAGGATGTGATGTGTGTTTGGGGAACTTTTTAAAATATGAAGTGACGCCAGGTTTATTAATTTTTTAACTTCCTCAAAAATTGGTTCATAAACATGATGATATTCAAATCAAAGGGAGTTGTAAAGATCAAATAAAATAATAGTACCCATCAAGATATCATTAAGGAGTGATCATTTAGGAGTTTTCACCTGGAAATTGTACATTTTGTATTAATATGTGCATGCATGTATGTGCGTGTGCACGTGTATGTGTGTGTGTGTGTGTGTGCACGCATGTGTTAGATTCCCTTCCTGCTCACAGCCATGTGCAGCTGTGTGACTTGGTCTCTAAGCAGCTCACTCTCCCAGGGTTTTGGTTCTATATGTGGGGTACGAGCAGGTCGGTCGCTGACCAAGGTCTCTTTCACCTGCAAAGTCCTGTCTGAAGTTGTCTCTAAATGAGGATGCGATGCTACGATAGAACTAATTAATTTCAGTAAAGCGAGAGTAATTACAAGAGTAGGTTACTAGTAACTAGGATTTATTTTAAGTACTATGTGATGATACGTTGGGTCTTGTTTAGGTCTATAATGCACAGGGAAATACAGACAGCGCCACGCTCAATTGCAATTGTGATCAATCCCATAGTCTGCTCTGCAGAGTGCCAAGGAGGACACGCCACCCATGGTTAGAAAGAACTTACAGATGTGACATAATACTGGATGCAGAGTCAGGGACTTGAGCTTAATTTCCAACTCTGAAAGATTAAAGACTGCCTTACTCAAAGGAATGTAACAGAAGTTTATTTAGCAATATTGTGCATTGAAGAACCTGTGAGTGGTGGGTTAGCGTGATGCACATATGAAGCGCTCATCACGACAGACTTCTCTGGGTTCTGGGCTGGCTGGTGCCTCTAGAGCTGCCGAGTTTTCTGGAGAGACGTTGGGCTTGCTGTAGTGTCTCTCCAGTGAAGGGTGAGGGAACAGCGTGCTTAGTAAGATAAATGTGGCCTTATCAAACGTTGTAAACTTCTTAAAATTACTATGGCAGAGCAGAATCTTACTTTCTCACCCCCCTGACACATTGTACATGTTTCTTTTTTTTTTTTTTCAGTGATACTTCTGAACAAAGAAGGAAACAATTGTGTATATTCCTCTTCTGCAAGTTTGTATTTAGCTAACACATGGCCAAGTTTAGAAAATTATCAAGGTCACAAAGAGTCTTAGTTGCCTTAATCTTGCACAGTGGTGATCTGTGGCTGCTCGGATGTGTTGAGCAATGTGCCAGCTTCGGCTCAGGTACCATTGTTTACAGCACGTATGCCAGGAAAAGCCAGTGCGGTGCTTGTATTTATGCGAAGGACAAATAGGATTGTCAAATGCACCTGACGTTTAATTTCCTCAAATCTTTAAAATTTCGTACAACGTAAGACTCTCACAAACCCTTCTTGACTCTTAACAGGTATTCAAAGTGAATGTAACATTGATGACTGATTTTAAAAATGTTTATTTATTAACTGTATTACTATTTAGAAAAGTTAGATGTTGAATATGATTGGTAGATTACAAATTTGACTAAATGTTGGACGTTAATTTTAGGATAGAATTTTATTTTAGACAAATACTTCATATGTTCAAATAATGCATGTAAATTTACATGAATTTATTTGGTCAACATATAGCATAGGCAAATGAACAGATAAAACAATGATAAAGTTCCATAATATGTTGCTCTGATTTTTTTTCAAAAGGTATTAGAAATAATTAGGAATATGTTATTTATAATATAGGTTACTAGGGCAAATTATAATTTAATCACAAAAGCATCATATGCAACATAAATTAAAGGAGGGCAATTATTTTAACTGAAAAAAACAGTATTATGTTCAACCGCCAGATGATATTAACAAAAGAGAACTAGAAAAATGATAAAAATAAATCATATGAGAGGTAGCCTGTGATATATATGACCAGTCATGACAAAAGTAATGAATTAAATTAAAAGAAATACATTTAAACAGAATTTGAGAGTTTTCCCCAAACTATGCCATGTCATTTATTTATGAAATATCACTTTTAAGTATTATCATTCAACTGCTTGTGTTAGTCAATTTAAAAAATAGTTCAATTATCCCTTTCAGATATATTACGAATATAGTAGTCATAAAGCTTACCACCCATACAATTTAAGGAGCACCTGATAGAGGGATAGGAGGCATGGGAGAAGGTTTCTTCTATATTAGATGAGTAAAGCAATGACCCTTATAGAAAATATCTTCAGTCTTCTAACTTTCAGATTGTTTGGAACCTAGAACTTCCCAAAATACAATTCATAATTGTAGGCTTGGAAACAAATGGGGTGAATCTATGTGGCTAAAGGTTTTGAGCTCTATATTATTCTTTACTTACCCTCCCTAAATTTCTTCCATAAATCTCTAGTCATCTCCAGAAATCCTAATGGGCAGGTAGCCCAGTGGTGAGCCAGTAAACAGGCTCATCTGTAGGGTTTGCCAAATACTCACCTGATAGATGATTTCAGGCTACTAATGGCTAACAACTGTCTTGCAAAATTGCTGAATACTTAATAATTGGCCCTTCAAAGCTGGTACAAACTGGCTCCAGTACACCATTGCAAGTTTAGTATTCTCATAGGTAGGAGGGTCAGATTTAATACTTTCCTAGCACACTTTCCAATTTATGCCAGGCAAATGATGATAATTCCAGGATTATTCAACTGCCGAGAAGCTTTCTCCATTGGCATCTGCCCACAGGTGACTGAGAGAGCTCCCAGGGAACGAGTCCGGCTTCTGCAACAGTGTCGGAACCACACCAGCCAGGGGACACTTGTGGTAGAGGGACAGGAGCTGGATCCTGCAGTGTTGCACATTGTGTCATTTTGGTGTGAAAATGGCATTAGCAGGAAGATATCAACTGTGACAAAAAAAGATGGAATGATGTTACAGTTTTAGCTGAATTTATCAGGGCAGCTAAACTTAGGTAATAATTCTCTTCATGGCATTGTTTGCTATAATCATGCTGTAAATAGAATATAGACTTCTTGAGTTGCTTTGTTCCTATCGTCATCTGCTATTTGGTCAGAGCCAAGTACTTTTTACACAGTATATTATAATGAGATGACACGTCACCGTAAACAACACGGCTAAGATGCTTATGTGCCGTAAACGGCTCAGAATGACAGTAGTCTTGATGTTTCTGCCATCAGTGTACAAGGACATGTCCTTATAGCTGAAACTATCTTCACCTTCTGTCCTTCCCAAGTCACTGATGGTGGCCTTGATAGAAATCTCTGAATTCTTCAATTTTCAGTGTAGATTAATAACAACCTGTGGCCCAGTATGAGTTCCTCAAAAGTTATTTTTACATGTCGATTAAATGTCAGAGGCGTGATGTTGAGGATATCATAACACAACCTGGAAAGTGCTGTTACCAGGAGGGAGGATCATGAATTAGGGTTTTTCAGTGGGGACTCTCAGTGAGCTGATGGGAATAACACTGCATTTGCAAGACATCACATAATCACTCCAGGAGACCGCACGATTTGTCACTGGGTGTGCAGGACCCAAAGAGTAACAGCAGCATGTGGGAGACCAGACATCTAGCCCCAAATATCTGTCAGCCGCAATGTACTGAGGACGTCTCTATATACATCATTTATAACAACTTGCCAAGAAAAAGGGAGAGACTCTGAGAAACCCATCCTTGTTTAGGACCCTTCAGACAAGAGAATGTCTTCATGAAGGATCGGAAACAAGCTAACGTAGCTTCCTGGGAGACAGAAGTGATTACGGGGAGATTGATTCTGAGCCTCTATCTACTGAGAGAGGAGGATTGAGTGATGTTCACGGAAAACTGAAGAATACAGGTTGCTCCTGGGAGAAATGTGTGCTATTATGAGAAAATTATTTTCCGTGCTATAAAAGGAAGGCACGGATTAGAATCTGCTGCCTTGTCTACTTTCTTTTCAGTATTATCTACTTTCAGACTCTAATTGTTTCTTCTTTTGTTCTGGCCTGAATCCTTCTGTGGTTATAACCTCTGCATGTTTATCTACCTTTTTATAACCCAGCATCTTCTCCAGAGTCTGTGATGCAGTTTGCTTATTCTGTGCTTCATTGCAGAATTAAAAGGTTGGGCTGCGTACTCCCCGTGTGTGTGGTGAAGCTGTGTTCTCCAGTGGCTCTTAGGAGAACTGACCCATAAGATCTGGGTGGCCACGTATCCGCATTTTGTGGGGATCAGGGCACACTGGCAGTGGACTCCCTCGGGTGCTGGTGGCAGAGCAGTGCATTTTATCACGTTTTCTGGGACAGTGGATGTCATCAGGGAGTTTACTCCAGGGCCCAGCCTGCTTTGCATGGCTGGTTAGGTCGTCGCTGAGTAAGACGAAGCCTGTTTTCTTTGAGACCCATGGGGGTACCCCAATATACCAACAAATTCACAACCAGATTCACAGCCCGGGAAGACGTAAAATTGGCTAAAACACATCCTTTCACCAACATCACATTCCATTTCCTGAGCAAATTGCATTAGCATTATATTTGATTTACATTTAATATTTAATGCTAAGTCAAGGATGCTAAGGATGAATTTTTCACTGTGGTCTCCTCAGCAACATTAAGAAGATTTTTTCCAGATTCAGCTTCCAAATGCCACAATTAAGACTGACCCACATCCATGTCACTACCTAAGCATCTGAGACGGAGGTGCCCAAAACATCTGTACCCACCTGATAGAGAAATAAGTGTAATGTGTAACATACCTTCGTGGAATTTGTGTTTTTGTTAGAAAGTCAAATTTTGAAAAAAAAAAAAAGAAAACTGTTGCTCTATTATTATACTTTGGTATTTTTTTCCTACATGCAGTGTTACAAAGTCATGGTCAGGAATTGTGCGTGTGAAGTTTTGCGTTTGCTCAAGTTGTGCTCACTGTGCATCCCCGTACGCAATGCTCCCATCAGGCTCTGTAACCGCCGCTTTTGGTTGTGCTGCGACCTTTGCTTACTTGCCATCCAGCCTCCACTGCCAGCCTCTCTCGTGCTGCCACGCATGTCCTTCGCAGAGCTTCTTAGGGTCTCGGGACTGACCAGTCTGGCTACCTGAATCGCAGCCTCAACTTGTGGTCTGCATACAAAACCAGCTGGCTGTTCCTCTCCAGAGACCGAGTCCAGGTGTTCTGGGGGTGCAGCGCCTCTGCCCCCCAGGCTGGGTGCGGCGTCTCCTTTGTTCTGTGCCCACAGCCGCCGCCTCTCTTCCAACACAGACCTTCAGCCCTGCAATCCAGGGTCACTCCTCTGTCTCTCCCCGTGGACGCACGTGGGAGGGTGTGACATGCCACCCAGGGTAAGCTTCACCCTCCACCATCCTCATGTGCTGCTCAGAATCTCGTTGGTCCATTTGCCACTGGAAAAACAAAACTATTATTTCTGTTCCTTAAACATAATCCACTTATTCTTCTGGGTCTGTGTATAGAATTCTTTTGGTTTTCTTAGAGTCAGTCCTATGGGATGATAGATTCCTATTATTCTCATATAGCTTTATTTTATTGATGTGGGGCCATAAAGAAGCACTTCTAAATTCCATTCTCAACACTTTAATCAGTTTTAAAAATGTGTTTTTTAGTATTTTCCAAATTATTGATTCTGGATCCATTGTTATTTTTTGACAGACTTCAATATCTTCTGCTTTTGTCTAGAGATCCATGATTTTTCTCTTGTCATCCTTTCACCTTTTATTCCTTCAAAGCTCTAGCTAAGTTACTCCACACATCTTGGGTTGATGGATGTAAATGTTGATTTTGCATTTTATCACATCTAATAATGTTCTGACTTATTCTATAGCAGTTATTGTATTGTGCGTTTTAAATTCCCAGTCCCTCATTCTTAATAACTATTCCACCCTCTTTCATATGTTGAGAACATATTTCAGTAATTTTCTAAGTTTGCTTGTGATTCTCTGGTTGCTTCATTCCAGGAGTTAATGAAATTCTCTCGGAAATCTCAGTGGCTTATTTTCTAATTTTATGCACCAAAACTTTTTAAATGCTCCTCCATTACTGTTTTATGATTGCTGACATTCCCTGGTGATCCAGTTAATCTCTGTTGTTGTTCTGTAAATATTTTATATCCCTGACAATTTTCCTGGCATTTTGATAGGTTTTGCTTATGAGACTTTGTCCCGTCACTCACTACTTCCTTCACCCAACCCCCGGCTTGCTCCTAACCTGGAACTTCACGGGTCTCACCTTACTCCTCCAGAATGCACAATTTCCGTGTCTAACTATTTTGTCAAGACAACACTTCTCAAGAGAAGCAAAATGCTACTGAGATAGGGAGGGAAGGTGGGTAGATGATAAATTTTGTCTGGAACTCAAAGGATAAAAGATCATTTCTGGATAAAATTTGAGTTAGGAATACTGAGTCCGAGGGAAGACAGATGAGTTTTCCTCGGTTGTAAAGACTCGCAAGGCTTGAAATAACAGAATCCTTCAAGTTGGTGGCACAACGTGGCTCTTCCCGGCAGCAGTGACAAGGGTCGCAGCAAGGATGACAATGAACACAGCCACCATTGAACGGATGCCTGCCGGGTGCTGGCAGCCTGCACACAGCTTGTCTGCGTTGTATCCCTCGATTCTCGTAACTATGATAAAATAATAATAATGAATAATTAATGACAACATACTGTATCAAAAAGCCAGCCAGCATGGAGACACCTAGTAGAACGATTAATTCTATTGCCTTCAGATACAGATGGACACACACCATTGTGTAACCATTTATGGGTAATGAAGTAACTTCATTTTAAATGATGTTTCTGGAAAAAAATTCTTAAAACATAGATGACATACTCAAAGTTGCTGACAAGGCAAAGTAAGACAAGCTAAAAAATACTATCTGACGTCAACTCTATCACCAAGTCTCTATACAGTAAAGTGCAGTATAAGAATTCTGTCTGAGGCTAGTTTTAAAGTACTTTGAGTTTCAGCTTTCCCATAAAACTAGGATTGAAGTTCATTGATCTTTTTCACCATTTCTTTAGAAAATATTATGTCATCTGTGCAATCGTGAGAATCTTCTGGGAGTAGATTGTGTCATATGCTTAGTTCAGGATGCTGTAAAAACATACCATGGACTGGGTATTAATATTTTCTAAATAATAGCAATTTATGTCTCAGAATTGTGGTGGCTGGAAGGCCAAGATCAAGGCACTGGCAGATCCTGTGTCTGTCGAGGGCCCATTTCCTGGTTCGTGGATGACACCTTCTCTCTGTGTCCTCTGGTGGTGGGAGACCAAGTGTCGGCCCCTTTATGGGGGCGCCAGCACCATCCATGGGAGCCCCACACTCACGACCTGCTCACCGTCCAAAGCCCTGTGCCCTCAGCCCGTCACCACGGGGCGCTGGTCTACTTCAACATACGGGTTTTGGGAGAACACAGACACGGGGACCTTGGTGAAGCACCACTGATATGGCAAGATTATCTTAAACGTCTTATCCGAGCACCCCCGGATCATGTTAGCCGTAACTCTTGCTGCCAGTTTAGCTGGTTCCTGCTCGGTTAGGGCTGTGCAGCAAACGCAAACTAATCCTGGCAACAAGACGGTTTTGCGACCGAGATGGGAGCTACTGCGTTGGGGAACGGCTTAGACCAGCTCTACAGATCCACTGCTTGTTTATAGATTCCGTAAGGACGGTGTTAGTGTGGCCTGTCTACATGTAACGAGCTACACCAGGGTCGTAGATGCTTCTGTTAGTACTGACAGAGGAGGTAAACAAATTCATCCCCTTTTTCCTCTATTTAACTTCCTCCCCACTCCCTCAGTAAGAAAGACGAAGAAAACTTAGGTAGAGAAACATTGTGTGGGCCCTCCTGGGAGAAATAAAGCAAGCAAGATACATAGAGGAAAAAAATCCTATATAGGTTCTATAGGTTTGGAGGCTTTAGAAAAACAAGTAGAGTTCATTTTGAATTGGTTATATAAAATAAATTATCCAGACTCTGATAGTAATTTGCATTCTTTATTAAATAAAGTACATGATTCATTTTTTGTAACAAACAAGGATTCTGTTCATTATTTATAAAAAACACACACACAACCTCCATACATTGGTATCTCCAGTTTATTATGCCTTGTGTAAAGCTTTACATAATCACATTATCCTTGGTGTGTAGCGGTTTGGCAGATCTTTCCTTCCAAGTCCTAGGAAGGAAATCTTTCCTTCCAGTAAAGTGAAAAACATATAGAGATAATATTAATTTATTTAAAATTCACCATAACCCACCATTTCTGTTTTACTCTTGATTTACCCAAACTACTCTCACATGAAAACACATGATTCATGTCTATACTCCTGGGAAGTTCTAAGTTACAGGCATAGACATCAATACAGAGATAGCCACAGCCATAGACATATATATAGATGCAGATACACAGACAGAGATACAAACACAGGGGTCGTGTTGACCGATCGCGTTCTTCTGTGAGGGGCTACTGTCTGCTTTCGGTTGGGTGTTGGCAAGAGGAACATTGCAAACCAGGGAAGTGAAGTGGGATGCCTTTCAAGTCCTCCCACCATCATTTCTAATACATTAAAATTACAGAATCACCTGTTGCACGATCCAAATGACTGCACTTAATCCTGCAAGGGGTTTTTGTACCGACAATTCTTTTGCAAGGCCAATTCATTGTGTACTTGCTCTTTTAGCAAGATGCTTTGTTGATAAGCAAAACTGTAGTCTGAGTTTGGTAACAGTGGGTTTAAAAATTACTTATGGAAACGAAAGCGTTTGAACAATGTCCTGTCTGTGATAGAGGACACGAACATTATCTGGCCTTGAATATATGAATGAATAAAGAACGAGTGAGTAGAAACAGATAAAGAGAGCTGTGGGAGAATCAAAATAAAATTAACCTCACATGTGTTTTTAAGTATTCCCAGAAGATAAATGTGTTGAAGTGTCGGCATCATTTGATGTTCCCCCTTAAAAAAGTTGGGATGCAAGTCTTCTATGTATTTTTAGAAATATGTGATTTATAAATGTTTAAATATTTATAAGGTAGTATTCTTTCTCATGGGATCTATAGGGCTTTTGATGTGGTTGATAATCTTTAAACAAAAAAGCTGGTAAAAAAGGGGTTTCACAGACCAACTTTATTACAACATTGAGATTCTGACAATTGGTAAAAAATAGAAAATAACACAAACACCAAGAATATGTTTGAAAAATGACACCAAAGTCTAGACTGAGTGACCTGTCTTTCTCACAGGTCTGAGATGCTGTTTCGAGGTTGAAAAAGTGAAAGATTTTATATAGTGTCATTAAGAAATCTTTATCCGTAATGTTAAATTCCGTAATTATTTTATATGTGTCAAAATACCCGCTGTGGCTTTTAAGGTTTCTGAAGCCTGGGACTCCATCCATCTCTTTTGTCCCCTCCCTGTTTTGTCTACTGGGTGAAGGAATCTCCACCCGGAAATGCTCAAGTCTGTATTGTTGGTGTTTAGCGAAATGCTGCAGCGTGGTCCATCTCTGCACTCGCGCCCAGCTCTGTGGCCTGCAGGAGGGGATGTTCAGTGCACCCCCTAGGCCGAGCCCGGGGCTGCCCTCCCTGGGTGACCACAGGACTCCGGCCTGGCAGCCTCACGGTGCAGGGGTGCGGCAGGCAGCGCGGCCAACCCAGAAGGGCTGTCAGCGCGTGGGACGTTATGGAGGGGACAGGCGGTCAGAGGACGCGCGGGTGAGGGAGGGACACTGAGCAGAGGCTGGAGGAACATGAGCAGTCGGCTGCAGGGAGCCCTTCGGGGCACAGGGAGACCACGTGTGCCGGGGAAGGAAAGAAACCCCCTTGGCCAAATGCCACCGAGTCATTCAGGATTTAAAACGTGGCATCCGTTCCCCTCCCTTTTCTTGTCCATCTCTGGCTATCCTTCGCTGACAAGGAATTGCGCCTTTAATTGAAAATATACCTATTCTGTATTTTCGCCACGTATGTGTTTAGATTGCCATATTTTCTGATAAATGAGAAGATCTTTAGACAAGGGGGAAGCTACATTTTTTGTTTTTACAGAGGGTCAGTGGCAGGGAGAAAAATGGCCATTTGACAACAGCCCCCACGACTGTTGAGACGAAACACTGGCAGAGACTTGCTCTTGAAAGAACTACAACGTGGTGGAAGCCCATTCGTGTAGTATGTTCCCTGTCACGTGGCTCGTGACAAGTCGTCCAGCCATGACCCTCGACCCCTGGTGGGTTGTCATCCCCTCCTGCCGGGGCTTCAGACACGTCAGGACTGAGAAAACCTGTCGGAAAGGGATGGGGAACCACCAGGTCTCGAAGACAGTTCTTTAGTTCTTTTATTCTCTAATTATTAGACCATGTCACTTATAAATAGAGCCACGAGAGAGGGAAAAAAATAGAAATGAAACTGCCATCAGGTGCCGGGTTTACTATGCAATGTTTACACCGGTTTGCAACAGCCATCACCCCTACACCTGCCTCAAATCAGACTGCTAAAATAATGCGTTCGTACAAACACTGCCATTTGAAATAGTAGTTTTTTAAAATAAATTGTAATAGCTGTATCACTAATTTTAGTAAGAAATTCAAATAGCAAAATTAATGCATTCCTTATCAGCATTGCTCGGAAAGCACCTGTTTAGAGCCTGATCTCATTGTGCATTACCTCTGACTCTGCTCTTTCCAGTTTCTCAGACAGGCATCGGACACCGTCCTAGGGATTGCAGACTGTCAGCCTCATTCTGAAATAGATCCATTACAGTGCACTTCCCATATCATGGTTAGTGCTTTTCCTGCCCCATCTCCCTCCTCCCTCCTGTCCTCCTCCCTCTCTGTCTCTCAATCTCTCTCTCTCCCCCTGCCTCACATAGCCATCCATTAGTGTATGTATCATTGATCAGTTATCCATCCATCCTGTCATCTGTCTGTCTCTCTGTTATCTCCCTTTCATCTGTCTAATCTTTCATGTCAACTATCATCTGTCACCTGTTTACCTACCTATCACCCATCTATCTAATCGATCATCTATTTATCTAATCTATCATCTACATCTCATCTATTAATCTGTCATCTATTTATCATCTATCTGGCATCTGCCTATCTAATCTATCATCTATCAATCATCTGTTTATCTAATCTACCATCTATCTGTGTATCTATCTAATCTGTGATCTGTCTCTCATTTATCTCTCTTCTGTCTACCTACCTACCTATCTACCTACCTACCTACCTATCTACCTACCTACCTACCTACCTACCTATCTACCTACCTACCTATCTATCTACCTGTCTACCTACCTACCTACCTACCTACCTATTTACCTACCTACCTACCTATCTACCTACCTGCCTATCTACCTACCTATCTACCTACCTACCTATCTACCTACCTATCTACCTACCTATCTATCTATCTATCTATCTACCTGTCTACCTACCTACTTTTCTATCTATCCCCTTCCCTTATCTCCCTGGTCCCCCAGCTTCTAGCCTACCTTCAAGATACTTTCGTCTCCCTTTTCCCCTTGATCCCAATTTTGGTCACCAAGGGAAGCACGTCTTCCTTCAGGAGAGAAGGACCCTGTGCGCTACAGAAAGAAGTTCCTAGGCCATAACACGCTGGAGCATTGGGCATAAGCCAGTCCTGTCCAGAGGTCACGGTGCTGGTCATCGTGACAATGTTTCTTTATTTTTAAAAAAAAAAAATACTACAAGGTTTAAGAAAGCTAAGTACAGAGATTTTATAAAGCTAAGTACATTCTAGCCTCAGAAAGTCTTTTTTCATGTGTTAATATGGATAATTACATGAACGCTGCATAATAAACTTAAAAATATTTATTGCAGGATATTCTGAATGCCTTCAAAATATATCTCTTTAACTGTAATCAACATTTATTTTGCTTATATTGACTCATCTCTTGATTAATTCAAACATTCTAAATGTTAAATATTTTATGGATATTTGACTTAAAGTGTAGAAGTGATTACATTTCATTTTTAGCACTGAAAATACCTATGTCGGTCATAGCGAGTTTGAATTTCATAAAATTCTATAATTCAGGGCTCTCAAATGGATACAGTTATCCACGTAACGAAAGCAGCTTGGCGATCGTGTGCCATACATTGGCCTTCAAGAGCAAAATGTAACACGACAACTGGATGTTGGTAACGTTAACCATCATGGAAAGTTCCTGTTGTGCTAAGTCGCTGTCTTGTGCCTTGCGTTTAGGTCATCAAACTTGCCTTTGAAGAGTTCGAGCTGGAAAGAGGTTATGACACCCTGACGGTCGGTGACGCTGGGAAAGTAGGGGACACCAGATCGGTCTTGTACGTGTGAGTATTCCCTCGAGCTGCTTCTCCCAAGACACTCGCCTGCTGAGGGTCGGGGGGATGCGGACTCGAGATCCTGCCTTCGACGTTTAGCTCCTGCCATGTGTGGCTGATCTCTGGCTTCCAGTCCGGTGTTGAATGAGAGCTAATTTAGGATTACGTTTTAGCTGTATCAATTCTTTTCAAATCATTTAAAAATATGTTTATGGCAAAAAAAAATATTTAGAACACTCAGAGGGTAGAAAGTGGAAATGATAAATTTCTCAATTCCACCGCTTTCAGCCTCTTGCTGCTTCCTTGTGGTATTCTGTGAGCGGGTTTTTTGGAGGTACAGGTGTTTTCTGTAATAATGCCGTCTGTCTTCCCTCGCACTGTGTGAAACTGCACAGTGAAGATGACAGAGGTCACGGGGAAAATATTGCTGGGGTGACTCCCTGTCTGTCTGCAGAAGTCTGCGTCCAGAGTCCTCGTGAAACCGCTGCCAGCCCTGATGTCAATATTTGCGGGCCGATGGCTCTGCCCAGGGTGCCAGTAGGGTCTCAGTCCGGTCTGCGGCTCTGCGTCCCGGACGCCCACTCCAGCTACTCCCAGATGTGGGGCCTCCGGGACAGATTTCCTCAGTGTGTGTCGGACCTGGAGTATCACAATTAGAAATGTGATTTGGGAGTGTCAGTCAGTGGGTTCTCAGATGCCTTGTCTGCCTTGGCACCCTCCACAGATGGCTTCGCGGAGTAGCTCCTAAAACCACTCAACCAGAAACTTCTTGCAGAGGAAGGCGTGCGCCAGGGCGTGTACCCTGTTTGCTGAGTCTGTGAACACACTACTGAGGATTCTCTACTATTGAGAAAGTTTGTCCCTGATAACATCGACGTATCACTGCGCTAGAAAAAGCGATAGTGTGTGTTATACTCACGTCATCCCCTTATTTTCTGATTACTTGTGACAAAATTCACATTCTGGAAAAGTGCTATACCTGGTTACACTGTATATGCATTTAAAAATCATTTGTCTTGTGCCAGGACTACACCGGGAATGTGCGTCTTTCATTCATTGTATCTTGAACATTGTTGCCTGTGAGCACCTGTCTCTATTTTATCTTTCTCCTGGCCCATTCTAACTACGACTAATGATCATCAGAACCTCATTGCTGGCTCATGATTTGTGATAATAATCACAGTAATAGCACTAGTAATATTATAGCTACCTTTTATTGAGTATCTTATGTACCATGCATTGTGCTAAATGCCTAATACCTAGGATCTGTATGTGGTCTTCACTATAACTCTGCATGTTTTAGGTGATAATATCCTTATCTTATCAGTGATGACACTGAGTCTTTGACAGATTAAAGGATTTACCCCAATTCACACACCTTGAGTGTGTTGGAGCAGGTGTCCCCACCCAGTGACAGTGATGCTATTCCTGGCTCTGTGTTCCCCGTCGTCCCCCGTGGAGCTGCTGTGCTTTGTATTTTTTACTTTTTTTTAATATTTTAATTTATTTTTTTTTCTTTTTCTTTTTTTTTTAATTTCAGCATATTACTGGGGTACAAATGTTTAGATTACACATGTTGCCTTTGCCCCACCTGAGTCCCAGCTTCAAGTGTCCCCATCCCCCAGACGGTGCACACCGCACCCACTAGGTGTGAATATGCCACCCCCTCATCCGCCCCCACCTGCCTGACACCCGGTGAATGTTACGACTGTACATGCACTTAGGTCTTGATCAGTTAGTACCAGTTTGATGGCAAGTACATGGGGTGCTTGTTTTTCCATTCTTGTGATACTTCACTTAGAATAATGGGCTCCAGCTTCAACCAGGATAGTACAAGATGTATTAGTTTATCATTTTCTATGGCTGAGTAGTACTCCATGGTATACATATACCACATTTTATTAATCCACTCATGCGTTGATGGGCACTTGGGATGTTTCCACATCTTTGCAATTGTGAATTGTGCTGCTATAAACATTCTAGTACAGGTGTCTTTTTTATAGAATGTCTTTTTTCCTTTGGGTAGATGCCCAGTAGTGGGATTGCTGGATCCAATGGTAGTTCTACTTGTAGCTCTTTAAGGTGTCCCCATATCGCTTTCCACAGAGGTTGCTCTAGTTTGCAGTCCCACCTGCAGTGCGTGAGTGTTTCTATCTCTCCTCATCCATGTGTGGTTGTTAAATGATTATCGTCGAGAGCCCTTTGCTTCCCCCCTAGTTTTTGCTTTTGCGAGCTGCTGCGCAGCGGATAACTGCACGTGTGCATCAGCGCACTTGCTTCACATGCCTTCAGGGAATTTTCCAGCGGAGAAATTTTGGGGTAAAGGGGTGTCTTCATTTACCTTGTTATGCTTTTCCCATTATCCTCCCAAAAGTTAATATAAACCACAGTGGGACACAGAGGTCCCTATTTTCCCACACCCTCACCAAATTTTCATTACCTTTTTTATAAATTGGTTTCTTTATTTTTAAAAATGCAGAGTCCTACAGGGTGGGGCCCAGACATCCGCATTGTTGGCAAGCTTCCGAGGTGACTGTCCCATGTGCTGCCTGTCTCTGGCCTGCGACAGCACTCGTGAGCAGTGATACAAGGACACGGTTTACAGAAATGGGCCTGGAAGTCAAGGGCAGAGCTTCTGGCTCCAGCTCTGCAATTTACTGTAGCTGTGACCCTGAGGGGAGTCATTTCACCCCTCGGTCCCCCTGTTCTCCTGGCTATAAAATATGTATGCTAAACCTGCCCTGCCTGTGGTAAAGAGAAAAATGGAATAATGCATGCAAAAGCTCCGGAGAGCTAAGAAATGTAACCCACATGTATTATTATTACCATAACATCTAATTTAAGGGAAGATGTCACTAAAATAAATGAGTAAAATTTTTAAATAAACTCAAAATTTAAAATATAAATGTAGCAAAGTGATCCCTTATAAAATCCCTTAGGTTACTATTAAAGATCTAAAATCATACACTCATTTTTTTAACGCTATTTGTTGTTAGGAAAGCAATAGCAAACTATGTATTACGTTGACATAAGTGTTATTAGAACCTCCTCTCAATAGCTCAAAACTATAAATGAAAAGCTAAATAGCCAACTGAATCAAACTGAGGTGCCCTTTGGGAAATATAATGTAACAAAGATCGGTTGGGCATTTAATCAGCTGCAGTGGAGGAAAAAGAAAAGCCCCTGATATATTTTCTTAGTGAACCAAATTGCCAAAAAGGAAAAGAACACATTCCAGGAACCACAGCCGGTCCCTTTGAATAGACAGGTAGTTTCAGACAACACAGCAACCAACACCGTTGAGGACTGGTATGCCAGACATTATCAGCATGGAGTTTGCGATCTGATTGGAGAAATGACGGATATGCTAGGATGGTTTAAATACTCGTCAGTATATAGAATCATGGAATCTCATGGCACACATTTCAAATAAAGAAGTTAAAAAAAAAAAAAAAAGAACTCCTTCATGGCAGACTGCATTCACTACTTTAGATTTAACATTTCATGGGTTTCCTTCTTCAGGGAATTATGGAATCCTCGTCAGATCATGATTTTTAAGAGAAATTTGAAACGTGAGGTAGCCAAAAAGGGAGATAGCTCATACTAAATATGGCTTCAAAAATTCTAATTTCTGTTAACAGCTTTTTATTTTCTTGGCTTTTGTGCCACACACACACACACACACACACACACACACACCAGAATTCCTGAGCATTCAGGGCTTCCCTCAATAATCCAGTCTTCCCAAGAGGCGGATGAATGTACGCAGGTCCTGTTTGCAGTGTGTCAGGCTGAAAAGAAAATTAAATAACTTACTTAGCGAATCTCCGTTGAGCTCTTTCCAAGCGTGTATATTGATAATTTTCTTGAATTTAATTTGCAGAAGAACGGCGTGGGGAGATTTTGCCTTACCTGGCTGGCCCCTGGCCTTGGCGGTTATTAGCTGTCGGTCGCCGGGAGGTGACATTAATTGAGGGCGGGCTGTGGACCGCAGGCACAGGGTGCGGTTTCTCAACGCCCACCCCTCTGTGGGTGGGAACAAACGGCAGGGAAGTCTGCGGGCAAGCAGGGTGGGCTCGGCCCGGCTCCGTGTGGGGTTGACAGTTAAGGACAGCAGCCGGTGCTTCACTGGCTGGATCCATTTCTGTTGACACTGCTTCTTGCTCCTAGATGCTGCCCCGACCCCGGTGTGGCCGTGACTCTGTTTCTCCCTGCCATTACCCACTGGTCCTGAGCAAAGGGCATCATTCTCTGTTGGTCAAAAGACTGCAGAACAGCCGTTGAAAGGCAGCCAATAAACACAGATGCGCGCACGTGTGTGTGTGTGTGTGCGCGTGTGTGTGTGCGTGTGTGTGCGTGTGTGTGTGCGTGTTTATGTATCTTTGATGTGACCACGGACTCAGTCGCTAAACGTTTAGTGCTTTAGAGGAAGGAAAGCTTGAGTGATTCATGTTAGGCATGAAGATATCAACTTAAATCCTCTCTAGATAGAAAAAATATACTTTTTTATCATTATAGATTATAATTAGAAATCAAACCAATTAGGAATTAGGTTCTTAAAACTCTAGAATCGCACGATCCAAACGATCGTTCTTCGTCCTGTGGTCTCATGAGAGCATAGCGTGTGCACCTGCAGACCCCAGACGACACGGGTCAGACTCAGACCTCAGTGCTCTGGCCTTGACGGAAAGTCCACCCGCGGTGAGATTTCCCTTCTCTGCCTCGTATCTAGAAGCTTCCTGGCTTGATTCTTTGAAGGAAATGCTGGGTACTCTTTAAATCCAACCTTTTATTTTAGCAGGGAAGCAGCGTGTTTGGGCTTGGCACGCGGTCTCAGCCTGTCTCTGCGGCTGAGTTTCCCGTGGCGGTTTGACTGTCGGGGGCTTTGAGGTCTGTCCTAGTCAGCCGGGGGATCTGGCACCTGGGGGGGTTCCCGCTGGTCTGTGCTGGTGCCGAGTGGAGGGTCGGAGGGTTTCCCCAGCTCGGTGAGGGCGGGGTAGGGTGGGGGAGATGTCTGTTGGTGGCAAACGGTTGATGGGGACCCCCCACCCCCTCACCTGTCCCAGCCCCTCCACCTGTGTCTCTGGGTGAGGCGGAGACACTCGGTGTCAGGTTCGCGGTAGCAAAGAGCCTCCCTCGACCAGGGCATCAGTGTAGCTGAGTCTCCTTGCGCCTTCTGCCTGCTCAGCTGTTTCACAAGCCAGGGCAGAAGGGATTTAAACTCTGTGTGTGTCCTCAGTATGCTGCTGCAAAGGGAGCCCTCGCTTCACCTTCCTCTGGCGGCTACTTGTGGGTGTGGCTCCTTAACGCATTCCCCTTGCTGGGGGCACCAGGTGCGTTTGAGGAAGGAACGGGCTTACCTGGGGGCCTTCTGTTTGCGGGGTCCCACTGATGTCCCAAGCTGTGCTGTTTCTCTGCTCCTGGGTCTCAAACCAGGTTGCCTGTCCCTGGTCTCTTTGCAGAGGGGTCTGCTGGTAGCTTTTTGTGCCATTTCCAGGGTTCATCCCTGTGTTTAGGGGGAAGGGTAACGGGAAAAAAGGTCTCCGTGTCAGGAGGACATATAGTCCGTATATTTTAAATACTCCAGTCTGCACTCAGTAAATAAAGTCTGTAAAAATAAAAAAAAAAAATCTTCATTTTTGGGCCTTAGTCAACTTTTTTTCCCCCATCTACAAGATCAAGAGGTTTGGATTAGGTCTTTTTCATGCAGTTCCACACGTGAGCACTTTGTAATTCTGATACTGTTCAGCGAATTTAAAACAGAGCTTGCGGGTGATTGATGGAGCTCACATCATCCTCTCTGCCGCCTGCTGTAAAGGGTCCCAGCTCGGTAAATAAACGCTGTCATCCTTGACTGAAACGTGCGTGTGAGTCAGAGTCAGCGAAATCGGAAGCTTGTTCTCATTTCACATCGATGTCAATGAGGAAATTATAACAAAGTCAGCCTACGTAAGAATTACCTTCAATTTTGACATTGTATGTAATAATACTATTTATTCAATAAAACCATTCCCTTGGCTTATTTTTCAGAGTTAGCTTGATTTAAAAATGAGATTTCCGCTCCCTTCTACCTTCCTTGGCTCTCTGTGGTGGTGCGGTGGTAGATGTCACATAAACAAACATGTCATCAGCAACTGCCGTGTGCCAGGAGCCAGGCTAGGTGCCGGGTAGACTGAGAAACTTAACTCACTTCCTTTTCTCTTGGAGCCTGCTTAATTCTGTATTCAAAGATGTGTGAGACCTAAGATTGCAAATATGGCCTTCCAGTGTTTAAATCTCTTCCACCTTGGTTTGTTAAATGACTGTGTGGACTTCTGACTGTGACCCTGGCAGCCTTGTGCCTGTCCAGGGTTTGGGTCAGGGCTTTCCTCAATCTCATTAACAGTGCTCGCCTGCATCCTTGTGAGGAACCAAGTCCCTGAGCAGATTGCCCTGTAACTTCCTCTGTCCTTAGTAATCTCCAGCTCACTCGGTACCAACCCAATTAAGGCAAAAGGTCAATTAAAACGTACAACTAAATATGCATCTTCTACATTTTCTGAAGAATTTATAGAATTAATGGGCATTCAAGAACCAGGAAGACTATAAAGTAGTTCAGTGTTAGGCCAGGTTTTATCTTGGGGTGGCATTTTCTTCTCCATTCCCCAGTTGACAGTCACAACGAGTATGCAAAGCGTTGGTCTAGCACGTGTCTTTCCGGTCGGGTCCCTGCCTGTGGGATGTGGGCGTGGCTTACTGCAGGGGCTACGTTACAGCAGTTTCATGTTTTCACAGCTTTGTGGCATGTGCAGGCATTTTTCTCCAGGTTTAAACAAATTTTTTTTTCTTTTTTATTTATGTTTTCTTTATTTTTTTTTTTATTTCAGCATATTATGGGGGCAAAAATGTTTAGGTTACATATATTGCCTTTGCCTCACTTGAGTCAGAGCTTCCAGACTGTCCATCCCCCAGATGGTGCACACCCATTAGGTGTGAATACACCATCCCCTCCTCCCCTTCCCATCTTAACTAACATTCTGTAAAACAGGACATTTTGAATGTAGATATCAATAACTTTAATACCTATATACATTTTGTAACCACTGCCAAAATCAGCATATGGCTCTGTTGCTTCACCTCAAAGTACTGTGCTGTCCCTTTGTGGCCTCACCATTTCCCATCCTAAACCCTGAACTTGAACTACTTACTTCCGTTCTCCATCCGTATAGTTGTGTCTTTGGGGGAATGTCATACAATTGGAAGTAGAAGTGCAACGTGGCACAGTAGGTTGACAGTATCATATGGGGGTAAACATATATCAATTATAGGACCCAGCAATTTCCACTCCTTGGTATTTACCCTGGAGAAATAAAGTTTGCATGACATGAATGTTTACAGTAGCTCTGTTCATAATTGCTAAAAACTAGTAACATTGTAAATATGCTCCAACAGGGCATTGGACCAACGTGCGTGCTATATTTTTACAAAGGAATCCTACTCTGCGTGTCTAAAGAACAAACTAACTATACACACAGCAACATTGGGGAGCTCATGGGTGTTGTGTTGAATGAAAGAAGTCACAGGTAGATTTATCCATCCCTTTTTGACAAATAGATTTCATGTAGGTTAGAACTGCTGAACTGTTTACCAAGGGCCAAAGAGAAGGTCTGTTCAACAACGAGCTTGCTCGTGTGTGCACTGAGCTCAGCAGCAACCAAACATCGAGAAGTGGCACCATCATGTGGAGGCTGTAGGGCCCACACAGGCATGGGGAGAAGGTGTGGGCTCCACACAGATAGTGGCCTCACAGGGAATTGATTTTTTTTCCCTCATCAGTGTTGTAAGGAAACAACAGTGAATGAAACCACATTATTCAAGGACCTGCTGTATTTTATCAAAGCCGGCATCTATTTTATTTTTCAGTTGCAAATTATTGTAAGAAAAAAATCCTGTTTCAAACAGATAAGCAGTTGCAAAGAGTAACAATATTACTTTTTTGTTTTAAGCAAATCGTCTTTCAGTGCTAGCAATACCAGGGAATTTGGAGGGATGGAGCTAGTTGCATTAACTACAGGGGTGGGTTCGGGAGCCTAGACACGTGATGTAATTGAATAGAGCTACACACACACACACACACACACACACACACACACACACATACAGAGCATAAATAAAACAGGGAAAATTTGAACAAATAGGTAGATTGTATCAATATCAATGTTTTGGGTGTGGTAGTAACTTACAGTTTTGCAAAATGTTACCATCGGGGAGAACTAGATAAAGAATGGGTGTGATCTCTGTACTGTTTCATACTGTTGCCCGTGTGTCCACAATGGTCTCAATGTACATTTTAAGAATAGAAAAAATAGTAATTAACCACTATTTGTATTTATACACAATGTGAAGTCCATATAAAAATTGAAGTAAATGAAATACAACTACAAACAATTATGTGAATTTTCACTAACATAAGGTTGAACGAAGTATTGTACATAGTGTGATTTCGTGTATAGAATCTTTAAAAACACAGATAAAGCTAACCTGTGTTTTGGGAAGGTGGGAGGACACAAGGAGGAGTCTGGGTGCGGCAGTTCTCCATGTTGGTCCGTGTGGAGTTTCCCCGTGAAAGTCCACGAGCCAGATACCCATGGTCTGGGCACTTTTTGGTTTGTTACAGGTCAATAAATGCATGCACAGGGGAGAAAAAAAAAAATCCTCTCTTCAGACACACAAGCAACAAAACAGCCACACAAAATAGAACCGTCTGGCCAACCAAGGCAAATATTCAGAGAGAAATACATACTTAGTTACTGTACATCACTCACTGAAATACTGCCCTTCTTTCAATTTGCACGTAAGGTCGCATGAGTTACTTCCCACGTAATGACTGTTGTTCATCTTCCTTCAAAGACTCAGGTGTTCTGTGCTGCCCACGGTGAGAATGCCAGGCTGACAGATGATGTGATTGACGGGGAAAATCGTGTGTTCATATTCCCGAAACTGCTTCGCTGAAAGCAAAGCTTCCTATTTGATTAGGGGCATTTGTTTTGGTTGAATTGATTTTTCTCTCTCGCACTTTTTCTATTTCAACTTGCTTTTCTGTCAGCATGTTGAGTTCAGTCAATGGATTTAGCGTTTCCTTTCTCCGGCTGACAGCAGCCCCTGTGTGACTGTTTTGTTAATACACAACAAATGCTTCGCTGAAACCTCCGCTCGATGTGATCTGGACGTGGCTGTGACATGCACAAGGAGAGGCCAATAAATGCCGCCAAATCTATTTCCTCCTCGCAGGCTGTTCTACTGTGCAAGTTTCTCTCAATGTCTGATTACCTATAATGCATTTTTATAAGGGATTTTGTGATAAAGGTGCACGATAATTCCAGACTAGACACTCCCAGAATTTAGCGAATGAACCAGTACAGTTTCTCACTGCGGGGCTGCTTTCCCTGGGATGGTGTGATGTTGTGAAGTCACACGGCAACAGGGTGAGTCCCTGTCACACGGACGCACGGTCCCCAGGGTTTCCAGGACTGTCTCTGGGTGAACACTAAGTCCTGCACCCGGGGAAGCCCCTTAGTTCAGGCAAGTGGGACAGTTGGTTGCCCTCGTTTGATTTTTAAAATATAAGATGCCAATTTGCAGTTGTAGAATAGAATGATTGCTGTAAAAATGCCAGTGACATTGAAGTTTAAATATTAAAATAAATTACAAGTGGTTATATAATGGATGCTTTGAAGGAGGGTCTTGCTGGGTATATATATATATGGGTTGGTCGTTTAAGCAGCAAGCCCCTCCTTTGAGGTGAAAGTGAATATATTTGCTGCCCACAGTAAAAGTTTCGGCGTTTCTCTTCCATGCAGACTCACGGGCTCCAGCGTTCCCGACCTCATCGTGAGCATGAGCAACCAGATGTGGCTACATCTGCAGTCAGACGACAGTATCGGCTCACCTGGCTTTAAAGCCGTCTACCAAGGTATGGCTGGAGCACACTTCACAGGGTTGAAAACGCGCATTCTGACAGAGGGTGTATAGACCATTCTGTGTTAGATAAAATAAAATCAAGGCAGAACAGTGCTTATAAACAGGGACCGATTGTTTGCAACTTCCTGAAAGTCTACTTATGTTGTTAACGTTGGAAAGCTTGACTCACCCTGAAACGTGCTCTTACTGTGTCAAAACACACAGCGAGAGTAGGTGTCAGGTGTAAGCCGTGGGACCTGTGCACACCTGTGTATCCTTTGATCATATCCTATTGATTGGTATTTTTAAAAACCTATTATTTATTATGGAAGATTTCAGAATGTGAGCAAACATAGAAAACACAATATAATGAGCCTGAAAAGACGTCCATTTGTAAACACTGCAAGCCAAACACAAATATTTGAAATGAAAGATCTGTGCCTTTCATTGTCTTTGAGCTATTTTACAACTCTGCACATTGTAGAAAATGACTAACGATGCAAATCCTTCCTGACCATTGAAATGCAAATGAAGTTCCTGTTCTTCTTTTCAAAATTCTCTTAATACGCGCTTATCTATAATATATTTCTGAAAGAGATTTTGTGATAAAGGTGCATGGTAATGCTGGACTAGAGAGTCTAAACCTGTTGGGGATGAACCAGTACGATTTCTCATCATAGATCTGCATCCCCTCTGAAGGTGTGATGTTACACAACCCTACAGCAAGAGATGCAATTGATTATTGCTCTGTGGACGTTGACTGCCTTTGAATCTATATGCAGATTCATTTTAGTATCTCTGATTGTATGTGTATTTTCTTTGAATTCTCCTTTGAAGCCGTTTTTAAAAATATCTTACTGGTTCCTTCATTAAATATTGAGATCTTTAAAATATTTATCATGCTAGATTTATATGTGTACAGGTGAAAATGAGAATATTAACCTGCAGTGCTGGAATTTTATTCAGTTTTACTTTATGAATTTGAACGAAGAGACAACATGCTCTCATTTTCCAAGTGTATATTGTAGGAGTAGTTTCAAGAGCTGAAGAAAATGGAACAAGAAGCCAATGAAACAGATAATAAAAAAATATCCACCAACCCCCGAACGATAAGCAGGGGTATGATACTGTCCTGAGTTCCTGTGAGTGAGGAGTCTTGGCACAGTGCACCCCCTCCGTGGGAGCTAGAGGGGTTGCAGTGTGAAGAAGTCCTGTAGTAAAAGGACTCAACCACGAGCGTCCTTATCTACAAAGCATGAAACAGGTTTCTCCTTGCTATACACATGTGCTGTAGTAGGGACTTAATGACTCTTTTAATAAGAAATGCTACAAACAAATTATATTTACATCCCATTCAACGGTGAGGACTAGACTGCAGAGATGATTGCTGAACACTTCCTGGCATTTGGATTTTTGGACCTGACTTTTCACTGAACTTCTACATGACTGTACGGTTATTCAAGAAAGCATGGTAGAGGCACAATATTAATATTTTCCACATGACCTACATTTGCCGCTGCCTTTGGTAGAATTGAAAAGCAGCAGTGAAATGCCAAACCTTCCCAATGGGGCGCGTGGCCGTGAGTTAGTTCCGGCCCTGTGAACACACATGTCGTGGGGTTCGCAGGACGCAGAGGGGAGACCTGAGCCTCATTCCCAAAGCGCGAGTCCTTGACTGCTGACAGATACAGGGAATCGCAGTTACAATGTAAATATTCTTCCGTGTGTCATCTTTCAGTCTGAGAGACCATACCGCATCCATTGCAATTACATGTGACTCTAATCAGTCTCTGCTGACAGTCTCAGCAGACAATGAACGGCCCGTCTTGAGCCGGCAGGAGGGTAGAACGGCCGTCAGCGCCTGTGAGGTTGCCAGTTCAAGGCCAGGGGTTATTTGACAAAAGAATATTCCAGAGGTAAAAAGATGATTAAAATAACAAATATAACCTTTGATGATTTCAAACATTAAGAGACTATATCAAAAGAAGGCAGTCTAGGAATTGGGATTTCTAGGGCACTATATTAAGCTGACAATGAGAGACAAAGTACACAAGTCACTTGAGACTGGGACCCTCAATCTAGTCACGTGAATTAATTCTGAAGCATCTTTGTCACAGAAATACCGTGCAGCTGGCGTCCGTCACAGGGGCTGAGCGTGTGTTCCTCGTGTTCTGTGCGGGTTGCCGTAGCCAGTTACACGTCGGCAGGGGTAGATGAGAGGCAGTGTCCCGTGTAGTGCTGCTGGGTGGCACAACGCGGCCCGTTTGGGGCTGACAGTCTCAATGGCTCCGGAGAAAGCGCCTGAGTTCGGCGTCCACACTGGAAGCAGATTGTCCCCTGCTGATACGTCGCCGAGACATTGGTAAGGAGAGGGAGCGAGGCGTGGTTCAGGCGTCTTCATCTGTAACCGAAGTCTCTGCTTGGGTGACAACTGGGAAAGTCGTGCTCCGTGTGGCACTGACTGTGGGAAAGTACAACGCGGGTCTTTAGAAAGTGAAAATCCAGAATGTTCTAGTTTAAAGTCAATACGGGGTTGAGCGTTCAGTGCCGAGGCCCCGGCAGCCTCGTCGGGAGACGGTTTCCCGTCTGTGTCTCGGCGCTGGGCAGAAATTAAAGCGCCATGAATGATATTTGTGAATTACAAAAGAATTTCTGAAATAATTGAAATCAGAGATGTGCACTTCCAGATTATGTTCTAGGCTGTCTGAGGGAAAGGATCTTCCTCTTTTTTCTGTCCGCACGTCTGTGTTCTGCCCTTGTCACGTGTCACGGGTGTTTGGACGTGATGACGTGCTCTGACAGCTCCACTACCTGGGCTCTCAGACGCAGCAGGATGCGCTTTTCCTTAAAAGCTTTTCCCTTTGTGGTTCTCCGGTTTTCTCACAATCTGTATTATTTTGTGTTCCACGTTCCTGCTTCCTTTAGAAATTTCTGCGATCTCAACAAAACAGAGTCCTTGTTGGAATGACTGAATTGCGTTGGCTTGCACGTGGACGGATTGCGTGGGCCTTGCAGGTTGAAGTTACAGCTGGAGCTGATCCTTCCTCTAACCGCACCCTGTAGTTCTCACCTTCCCACGCGTCCTCCAAGCCAGGAAGGCCCGTTCCTCACGGGCGGTTCCTTATGGCTCAGCGCAAATGTTTTTGTTTTAGACGCAGCTCTGTCACCCATCAGCGTGTGGAGCGGCACTTTTTCTGCTTCTCTAATGGGAAAGAGGAGTGGAGTAGGAAGAAAGTTAGTGCAGTTGGAGATTGAGAATGAGAAAAACAACTGGGGGAGTCAGACTTCCCCAGACTTGGGCAAGAGGGCCCTGGAGTGGGGTACAGGAGGGGTATAAGGTGAGGGGTGCAAGTATAGAAGGAGGGGGTACAAGAGGAGGGGTGTAGAAGGAGGATGGGTATAGAAGGAAGAGGGAGGTGGAAGGAGGGGTGCAGGAGGAGGAAGAGGTGGAAGGAGGGGTGCAGGAGGAGGAAGAGGTGGAAGGAGGGGTGCAGGAGGAGGAAGAGGTGGAAGGAGGGGTGCAGGAGGAGGAAGAGGTGGAAGGAGGGGTGCAGGAGGAGGAAGAGGTAAAAGGAGGGGTGCAGGAGGAGGAAGAGGTGGAAGGAGGGGTGCAGGAGGAGGAAGAGGTGGAAGGAGGGGTGCAGGAGGAGGAAGAGGTGGAAGGAGGGGTGCAGGAGGAAGAAGAGGTGGAAGGAGGGGTGCAGGAGGAGGAAGAGGTGGAAGGAGGGGTGCAGGAGGAGGAGTGAGTGCAGGGGGGTGCAGGGGGGTCAGGAAGCTCCATGGAAGAGCATTAGCCAAGGGACCTGGGCTTGGGTGCCAGCTTTCTTCCCATTTGCTCTGAATTTCCCTGGCCAGTGGGCTCATCTGCAGCGAGTGGTGGGGATGGGTCACCGTGTCACCCGCAGGGCTTCCTCCCAACTCTGGGAAAGACGGAAATAGCAGTTCTGTGAATATTCAGTGTTTATGGGAAGCTGTTTCCAGGAGTGGCTTGTAAGCCAAAGGAGACGTGACTGTCACCTCCGCTGGTAAAATCCCTCCACTGGGGACATTCCCAGGCTGGGGTGGTGAGAGGAGCGCGCAGCAGGGTTTTCGGCACTGCGGGCAGCAGTGCGGGGGGTGCAAAGCGGGAAACCGTGTCAACATCGATGAGCACGAGAGCGTGTGGGGCAGCGTCTCCCAGGTCCTTAAGTGATGTGACGTTCTGGATCCGCCAGAGAACAGGAAAGGTTCATGTGCAACGTGTGTTTGGGGAGGCAGATCTGAGGGTCCCGGCCAGGTGGTGACTGAGGAAGGTCACGATGTCAGTGGGCAAACAGGAAAATGGGGCAGGGAGACACCCATAGTATATAGATATTTTGCTCATTGAGACTGAAAAGTTTTTAAAGCAAAGAAACTGACGTCAGTCTCTCTTAAAGTATTTTTCAGAATAATCCCATTGAATTTCGACTTCCCTGTGAAATTCTCCAGATTTATGCCATTTCAATGCAAACAATTTAAAAATCAGTTTTTCCTCCTTATTTCCAGAAGCAATCTTGAAGTTTAATTGCATTATAAGTGCTTTGAATGCTGCTTTGTGGTGTGCAGACCTTGGGTGACAGAGGCAAGAGCGGATGAGAAGAACGCAGATTTTTACATGATCTTTTCTCATTTCATTTGAAGTAAACTCTTCCACTGATATGCATCTGTTTTCTGTTTACATGTAGTTGTTTGCGTTCGTGGTGATTGGCTCTCACCTTGTTTCTTGCATTTTCTCTTTGCATATGGAGGTTCTTCTTCTGGAATAGAATTATGTCTGCCTGGTCTTTCCACAATTAGTGAGGAGTTGAGAAAGTCATCCACAAAACTGTATCTTCTAAAAATGTGACTGAGGACAAGTTAGCAATGATTCCTGACGTGTCTAAAGCTAATCTCTGTCATGAGTCCCTTTGTTCTCTGCCCAGGAGGACCGGTTGCCGTAGCCACCGAAGGTCCCGTGTGCCCACTGGATGCTCCGTGACTGCGGTTCCCGTGGGAGCTTTCAACCTTGCTTGTCTCGCCCTGGTGGTAGGACATGTGGACTCGCCCCGCTCCCACAAACCTTCACGTCCCTTCCAGCCTTCGTTAATAAAGCCCTCAGCAGCCTTCCCCCTCGTTTGCAGGGAAAACGTCACTTGTTTTATACGGCAGGGACTTCCCGCTCCTCGCCCACGGCCATCTCCATCTGCACCTGCGTCCCTCCCTCCCTGCCATCCCCCCTCAGTCTCGGAAAGATGCATGTCCTGCTCTGCTCTAAGGATGGACGCGGCGTCGATCCTCTTCTCCTGTTCAGATTTGGCTCCGTCGGAAAATACCGACGTGCTTCTCCTGATTTCCGCTGTCTTCACCGTCTGCTCCTGCAGTCTGGGCTCCCTGCACCTCCCACAGACATTAGCAGCATCGTTCTGATTGCTCTCTTGCCCTTAAATCCCATTTTTTAGTTCTGTCTCTGTTGTGAAAATTCTGTGTGTTTCGGATGAGAGAGACTCACCTGTGCCCAGCTGTAGGACGTTCTGGTGACATTGTCAGGACTCTCTGTGGTCCCCTCAGCTCCTCTTTCCCTTCTTGTGGCTTCATGCTCGGGTAGGGTGTCCGTGAGCGACAGAAATAACAGCTCGCACCTTCTCGGAGATTATATTCTGACGGTGCGTGACCTTGGAACGCCAGGAGTGAGGAGACCTTCAGGGGCACCTGCCTCAGACCCAGGAGTGACTCTGCGTGGTCCTGCCGGGGTCACGTCCCTCCATCCGCCACAGGGCCCAGGGACTCCCAGTGACCTGTCCATTCGGGGCTGGAATTCAGACACAGAGTCACATGGACATTGGTCTCCTTCTCCAACAAAGAATAAAAATCTTTAAAAAAGGAGCCAAATGACCGGAGATGTTCGGTGTCTCGTCCTGCAGAAACCTGACCTCCTCTGGCCTCCGTTATAAACATTGTTTCCCTGTTGCTGCTGGCGTTACACTGTCCAAACCCCCTGCGTCACCTGCACCCTGTGTCACCAGTCCCCCTGCGATGCGGATCTCACCCCGAACACTGCTTTTCGCTGCGTCCAAAAACACCTCCTGAAATGGCTTCTGTTTGAGCAAAACCTGAGCCATCCTCTTGGTTTCATTTTCTTTTTGCTTTCTTTTTATCACTTCACTTTCTTTTTCTGAGACTCAACGATTCATCTTCACCGCTAAAATGAATTAGCGTTTTTCTTTCATTAAAATATTTAATTCTATTGAAATGGTGTCAGGGGAAAGAAGGACGCTGCCATCTCCCGTTACCGTGTGTTCGGACGCAGAGTCACTTGGGTTCGTCACTTTTCTTTACCGTTGAGGTTCTTTCATCCTTGTGTCAGTGCCCGTGGTTCTTTGATCATGTCTATTGCTCCTTTGATGTCTCTTAATACCTTCAGTAATGAGGTGCTCAAAATATAACAGCTGACGCCACGCGGTGTTTTAATTTTATTAAGAATTTTCTATCCTCCTGAAAATGAGAAATTTTACCCGTTTTTCTATTCTTTGCATCTTCGACTCCTCTGCTAACAAGTCATTATGTGAAGGCAGACGGCACGCTAATGATTTCCTTTCTTTCCCCGACTCAATTAGCGCTGTATTTCACATGTTCTTGAAGTCAGAAAAAAAAAAAAAAAAAAACTTATTAAGGATACCAGCTAGAATTCAAAACTAACAACTTGAGCACCGTGGAGCGTGTTTATCTTGCCAAGTTCAATCTAACAGAGTCAGAATGGTGGGGAACCCCTGGCCTCGGGGTCCCCAAGTGCAGCCCCTCAGCTGAATCCAAATTTTACGGAACAAATCCTTGTAGTAAAAGGATCCGTAAAATTCGGATTTAGTGAAAAGGCCGCACTCAAGGATCTAGAAGGCCGCATGTTGCCCCCAAAGCTGCAGGTTCCCACCCCCATGTTCCTGTTTCCTTTTCACTCTTCACAAAATTATTTTCCTTTCCTGATTTCTCAGACCGTCCTCCCTTTGCGGACACAGAGGAGCCCTCCTTAGAGCAGTCTGTCCACGCGTGGGGGGGAGGCAGGTCCATTGCATGAGCTTCACCCGCAACCTTGCTTTTAGTCTCTCCTGTGGCCCCGAGCTAATCACCGATTCTCCGACCACCAGTTTCGTTATCGGTGAAGTGGGAAGAATAATAACCGGGCTCTTGTCGGGATAAGTTGTCTAAATAGATGTGGCAGCTTGTTGAGGACAAGAAAAGGATCCTTAGTTTGGAATCTGTGATTGCATTTGCATATTTTGTGAACAGTCTGCATAAATCTGTGACTCACCTGAAGGAGAATTATCTAGAAAGGTAAAGAACACTGATCTTATGACAGCTCGTGCACTACGACTCACTGGTGTTTTCAATTTCTGGCGGTCAGTCTCTCTGCCCAGGACTAACAGCGCCTTAGAAAGTGCGTTGACGATTCTCTCCCTCCTCCTGTTCCTCCTCGCTGTCCCGCCCTGGGGCCTGGGCTTCCTCTCCTGCAGTCAATTCCATTACGACAGACTTTTCAAATTAGTTTTTAGTCCATTTCGACTTTGCTGTTATCTGTCCAGACTGTTCACCTTCTTGTCAAAAATGCAATTATCAGTCCGGCTCTGGGACGGTATTTCCGACTTTCGGTCCCATTCCCTGTCCCTCCGGTGTGCTCAGAACAAGTCTCGCCGCCGCCTCTCCCAGCAACCTGCTTCCGAGTCAAGATGATGGATCTAAATGGCACTTTTCCCGCTTCTGTAACCCGCCCGCTGAATCACACGCCCTCTCCCGAGGATGTAATCCCTCGGTTGCCATTGGGGGTTATTGTTTTGTGTCTGTTGTCAAGGTTTTATCCTCTCTCTACTCACATGGCTTTGTTCTTATTCCTGTGGATTTTATCGAAATAAATCAGAAACCCTCATCTGCCACTTGGGCTTGTTCCCCGCCGTCCTCGCGGGTCCCGATGCATTTCCACCCAGATCACTGCGACTCTGTCCCACGTGGACTCTCTCTCTCCTGCTCTCTGTTTTACGGTCTGTGATGCACAGATTCATCATCTCCCTTTCGTACAGTCTCTGCTCATTAAAAAGAAAAAATATATAAAGCAAATACGTAGGGAAAGCACAGTGCGTATTAGAGCCGCAGAGACTGGGCTCCGCCTGTCCTGGGCTGTGTTTTTAGGGCACCTCCCCTTGCAGTTCGCTCCCCTGAGATCCGTCTGTGCAAGGTGCATCCTCACACCTGCCTCGCGGGCGTGCTGTGAGGATAATGGGCACATGCACATGCATCAGTCTCCAGAATCTATTAATAATACAAACCCAACACGTATTCGTATGCCCACCATAGGGCCCTTAGAAACATCACAGCTTCACGCACTAGTGACAGATTCTCAGACAGGCAGGAGAGAGGGTCCCTCCTCAACCTGTGTGTCAATATCGGTCCCCTGATGGTGATAAAATACTGCAGTCTTGCAAGATGCTACCTTTGGGGGAAACTGGATGAAGGTCACATGACCTTTCTGTATCATTTCTTACAACTGCATGTGAATTTATAATCATCTCAAAATGCAAGTGTTTAGTTGATAAAATAAAATAAAACCCCATAGTAATTCTTTACCAAATCACAGATGGACCTATTAATAAATAGTCACACAATCTCTGCAGCCACCTCTATAACTTTTCTAGCTGGTAAATTCTGCTAATACTTAATTCTTGTTGTCCATAAAGCTCTATTTTAGAAATAGGTATCAATTAGCTGCATCTGCAGCAGCTTTGGTGGTGTATCCTGTTTCCTTTCTACTGTGATTAGAAAGTGAAAACATTTCTGCTATCAACAAATTATAATCACTGTAATCTTCCGTGCTAGGAAGCTAATCCACTCTGAAGGATAAATGACTTTGGTTGAAGATCCAGCCTTTCCCTGGCTGTGTTCGCTGTTACTGGGATTTTTTGGGCAGGGCTCTAGAAGCTGCCAGGACTAATCTTATTTCTCAGCATCCCGTTGGAATAAATGTCTGTTAACTCTCTTTAAAAATTGCAAAGCGCATCTGATTCAGCCCTAGGAGAAGTCAGAAGCACACGGATTGCCAGCGAACGTGTTTCACGGGAAGACACGCTCCACCTTGCCAGAGAAACGTCCTGAGTTGAGACCAGTCCTGATGTAGGGCCGCGTGTCATGAGCCTTTCTGTCACCTGGGATGAGAGTCTCCTCTGGAGCGAGGGAGGGTAACAGACAGGGAAACCTCACATCAAGTGAGCAACAGATAGGATTTTTGTGAGTTTTCCCCTTGAACAGTATTATGATAAATTCACACAATAGCATTTGATTTCTTTCCCTCCCTACCAGGAAGATCAAGCAAAGAAAATGACTTTGCCCTTCAGTCTTTGAAGTTTTTTGATGCCTGACAACCACAGCCAGTGATAAAAATTAAGCTCCGCACGTTAAATGAGCAGTGAGCCGGCTTTCCGGGCCGGCTTAGGTCCCTCTCTGCTTCTGGCATGTTTTTTTTTTTTTTTTTTTTTTTTCCTCTCTGTATTTAGCCTCACGTTATTTTTGGAAGAGCAATACATAGAGTGGCTCAGAAAATAATAACTAGCATTACCTTAAAGTTTTCCTCTCTACTTATCGCCCCAATCCTAACGTATTAGCATATTGGCAAAATTCTGCAGCCACTGACATTTCTTTAGAGAAGAGAAGAAAGAGGAAAGAAATGCCTTTTTTAGGCTTTACTCCTATAAATGCTTATTGTTGACGTATTGAAATGCTGCCTTTTACTCACAAACCATTTCTAAGGTGTCATGTGTACGACACCTTACAAAGACTCACGTTTTTGTTGTTCAGAAAAATATGTAAACATAATGTTAGCATAGCGTTTGTTATCAGTAATAAAACATACATACGATTTAGAAAAGACAGATATAAAAGGAAATGGAAAAAACATACATTTAAAACCACTAAACATTAGATTTAATTTAGATAATCGATTTTATAAATATTCATTGAGTATCTGTTTTGTGCCAGGCATGGTTTTGAGGGCTCGGATGTAGAAATGACAGCTGGGCTAAGGACCAGCACTCGCAGATTTTATATTCCCATCAGGAAGGTGGGCAGTAATGCTGCTGATAATAACAACACCTAACCTATTTCATTGCTTCTAAGGCGTGGATTTTTTTCACATTTTAGTATCTGTGATGCGGGATGTCTTGTACGATAACATTGATATGAGAGACTCATACCACATTTTAATTTTCTTTTTCAGTATTGCATGAAATAATTATGCATCTTATAATTGATGGTCTCTTAGGCTTGATGTTCTCCTAGGTAGAGAGAAGTTCAATGAAGAAAAACACAGGGGCTTGTTCAGAGGGCCAGAGCGTGGTGGGGGATGTGCTTCCGGATAGAGTCGCACGCAGAGCACCTGTCCTGCAGGGGCAGCAGGTGGGGATGAGTCTGTGCACACCTGGGGAGTGTCCCCCAGGGAGCATCTGCAAATGCCAAGTCCCAAGGCAAGACCTCACTGCTGCTGTCCGGAACTGTCCGCTCAAGAGCACATGCTCACCATGGTATCCGCTCTTTTCCAAAATTTATTGTTCTTTCTTTGTCTTCCTTTTTTTTATTTTTCACAACTGAGTTTCTTTGGTAGTAAAACTTTTAATTAAAATCCTTTAACAGACAATTAGAAGAATTACAGATGTGCACATATCTTTGGAAAGATTCTTTCAACAAACATTTTCTGAAAACTGAGTGGAAAAACAATTTCTGGAAATTTTTGGTTCTTCTTTCAAGTTTCGCTTACATCTCATTTTCCCCACTCCATCAACAAACCGAAAATTATTTATGGAGCATTTACCAGGTCCCAGAATTGTTGTATGCCGTGGGGAATGCCGAACAGCTGACCGTGAGCCCAGTCCCACAGGGAATCACAGCCCTGGCAAGGAGAGACTCAGGGATGCCTAAAATGAGTGAAACAAAGGCTCAAAGAAAACACACTAGGGAGGGCGGGAGTGGCTGGCAGTTTTATCGATCACGTGTTACTGTGAAGACTGGATTGGATACAGATGATAGAAGCTATTCTAAGAAACATGTAGAACCTATAATTCAGAAATCTGGGGCTTTTTATCTTGGGGACTTAGGGCAGAGGATGTTAAATATTATCCTGAGTGGACTGATATTGCTAGAGTCTGCAAAATTGTTACTTTCATACTGAGAACTCTTCTGGTCTTTGTTTTGTGTAAATAAAACCATACTAAAGATTTTGGTTGGGTAGAGAACAGCGTTTCTATTTCCTTAATAATAACCTGGGCTTGTATGTATTAATTCTAGCTGCATCTGAATATACCTTTATCTCTGCCCATTGTATATGTGGCCCCTCTGGAACTGGGGGCTCCGGGGACCCTCCCCATGCGATATCCAGCCATTTCCTTCAGAGATTCATCAGTTAAGCCTGGGGACAGTCTCTAAAGACCAGCCTTTATGTTTTTTATGACTATGCATTTTCCTCTAGAGTTGGCTTTCTAATGCTTTGCATTATGAGTTTAATAAAAAAAGTTTCCTACCAACAATATCATAAAATCTTAAAAGTATAATTTTTATTTTCCCACACTGAACATAAGCTTATAACAGGCCAAATACAGTTTTATTGTTTTCAATTATTATAATAAAATGGCCACCACAGTAAAAACTTGCACAGGTTTTAGTGTCTTTTTAATAATGCACAACACAGAAAGAAACTATAAATAGGCAGAATTAGTCTCTGTAATGTAATATAAAATCTGATTATTAGCTAACTGGACAAGAAGAAACTAGAGATTTCATTGATTATTCTCAATCATGGGAAGCATTTTACTTATCAAATTTTTTATATTTCTCTGTAAAGATATAACATCTTTAGATGTTTATAAAAAAATCTTTTTAATCGGCATGCATAATGCTGAAAGTAATAGGATGTTCAAAATCTCAATACTCTACAACCTGTGCCAAGAAGAATTCACTGAAAAGATGACAAAGGTATTGAGACCTAAAATTCTAGACTTTGGCTAGCTTTCAACCAGAAAAATAGGTGCACGTTAAAGACAAACTGTATCTTTTTAAAAAATAAACTGTTCTTTAAAGTTTAATCCGTTTTAAATTGACAGAAAAGTTGCCAAGATGGTAGAGAATTTCTGCCCACTGTGCGCCCAGCTTCCCAGGGTGCCTGTGGCCCAGCTCTGAGTCATTGTCACCTGGAGGTCACACTGTGTTCAGATTTCCATCGCCCTTTGGGTTGGGGTCTCTCTCCATCCCAGGTTCCCACCCAGCATCCACGTTACAATCAGTCACCTTGGCTCCATTGGCCCCTGGATATCATGCCTGTTTTGCAGCCTTTCCTTGACTCAGTGACCTGGACAGCTTTGAGGGGGGCGGGGTGACTGTCTCTCTGCTAGTGTCTGCCTGATGTTTTTCTCCTGACCAGACCAGGGTTCTAGGATTTTTGAGGAATACCATAGCGTGGTTACTTGGCCATGGATGCCTTGGGTCCGTATCTGCTGATCAGGACCTTCATCCTTCATGTTCCGTTATTCACTTTGGAAACGACAACGCAGTTGGTTCTGTTGTAAAGTTTGCAGTGAATATGAACTTGAGTGCAAACCAGGAGCATCTGGTCGGTGCAGACTGTAAGCCTAACAGGATGGCTGTGAAGGTGGCCAGCTCGGCACCTGGAAAGGCATCACTTGCAGGCAACAAGTCGAGGTTCCTGCTGACGTGAGGACTGTGGGACATCTGGCTGGCGTCCCCAGGAAGCTGAGACCTGAATGAGGTTTATCAGTGGAGTCTCAGCACAAAACAGCTGCAACAGTTGCAAGTCACTAAATGCGTGCATACTTTGCGTATAGTATAAATGAAAGTAAATTTATAGTAAGATGATTTTTCGTAACGAATTTCTACTAATCCTGGAAAATAAAATTGCGTTGTACGTACCTTTCGTTAATTCCGAGGCGCTTTCCATTACTAATTTGGCTCTCATGTTCATTTTCTGTGTCTTTGGAAAAAATTCCATAATATTGGCAAAGACAAGAGCGTATTCTTTAAAGGGACTCGTTCTTGCTTCTCATTCCCTGATATAATTTGACATTTATTGTGGGGTCCTGCACATCTGGTTACCAACTAGGGGATTCACCGAAGATGTCCAGGGACTTGGATGCCTGTTCGCCTTGCTGTGATGCACAGCGGGGGCATCTGGAGCCCGTATCCCCTCGTGCCGGCCCGTGGCAGACCCGACCTCTGGAGCTGAAGCACAGGGAGGACATTGTTGGATCGGAACCTTCAGCTCAGAGTCATCACGTCACTAGGTCAGCAGGAAAATCAGGGAATTCGGCCAAGTAAAGGTGGCCCCGGGATGGCCACGGCTCAGTGCCTTGCATAAAATCATGGTTTTCACAGTAAGTCCTCTCTGGGGCCCAGTCCCTCAGCTTTCTGGGCAGCAACACAAACGAACTTCCGAATTCCAACAGCACTCCTAAATAATTTGGACGGTGCTAAAAATGAGTTTGAAAACAGATGCCTTCATAGTCTCTGGGAGGCCACTAGAGATGAGGAGCGGAAGGAGCTCATCGCTGTGGTTACGTATAGCCCGACTTCGCAGGATCCGGAATCTCCCAACGGGGTAACGGTGGGAAAAGAAAAACGTGGCAGATGTGATTCCGGACATGTCTTAGCTTTGGACTATGCCTTTAAAAGCATCTCGTTTTTGTTGTGGTCAAGCAGAGCATATCTGTGCAAAAAGCAAATACAATATTTTATGCAACAGATCTTGCCCCGCACACCACAATTAAGCGGATTACACATAATTTTAGTGTGCGCGGGCCACAGTCATAGCAACCCGCTGTTTGCTGGGGTCATGTGATCGATTGTGACGGACGAGGAAGCAGCCACAGGAGGCTTCACTTCTCTCCCCGATTGTGCCGTGTCCAGACGGTTTTCAGTGACGCGGGAAACATGCAGTGTCCACGCGGCGTGGAAGTGTTCTGACGCCGTCTCCACAGGACGGGGCCGGTGGATTGATGTTCATCTGCTGCAGTCTTGTTTTCCAGAGATGATGAAAGGAAAGCTATTATTTTAGAGATTTCTGAGTCAAAGCCCAGAAGAAATGGGAAGTAATCTCAGAGCAATTGCAACGTGGACACTTGACAAGAAACTGTTGCTTTTACGCACTGTCCTTTCAGCCGGGAAATGGAAGCAGGCTCCGATCGGGGCCGTTTTCATCCATGTGCGAGCACTCACCACACGTGGGAATTACGGTTCTTTTAAAGCTGAATTTAGAATAGAAATAATAGTCAAGTCGCATGTGAGGAAAAAATTAGACACACAAAGTACGCCACATTGCCTTTTGTAAGAACAAGCATAGAAGCTGTGTGAATATCTTACTTAGGCTATAAAAGGTTTGGTTTGATGTTATGGAGGAAAAAACCTTTAGATCTCTAAAATCTAAACGTTTTCAATTGTTTTGAAGAAATATTTCCTGAATAGCTACAGCAATGTGGCTTCTGCAGAAGTTAATTAATTGCAATCCCGTGACAACCCGGGGAAAACTTAAAGGTACAGCCTATCTAGGGAACATCATAAAATATACCCATTTTGTGGTAACTTAAAAAAATCTAAATGAACTCTTGATGGAGACAAAGACTGCAGCCACCTAGTGTATTTCACGTGTCCAACAGAGATTTTACAACTCTGCGTAGGATAAATTTGGTAAGACAAGCACCTCAACGAGGGAGGACACTGTGGTTTGCCATTTGTTGGTGGCCAAGTAGTTAGTACTCCACGGTGTACATACACCACATTTTATTAATCCACTTGTGCATCGATGGGCACTTGGGTCGATCCCACATCTTTGTGACTGAGAATCGGAGACAGATCTTTTACATCTGCGGTCGGGTGGGGCCAGGTCTCATCCAGAAGCCCCGCGATGCCTTCATCCTTCATCCGGTCTCGGCACAGACAGGAAGCCCAGCAGGCGGCCTCACCTTTCCAAGCCACGGCTGCCCTGTGTCCCTTGCGCCCTGGGTGGGCTGGTGTCTGTTTCTCAAAAGGGATGGCTTCCGTCTTCCCCCCGGGCACTTACATAGCCTCCTCCTCCACCCATCTGTCTGCCCCCTCCACACCCCTTTGTGTTGCTTTAAATTACCCATCATTGTTTGAATCACATTCATTTTTGATTTTTTAAGATTTTCTTCCATAGACTGTAAGGCCCATGAGTGCAAGAACTTTGCCTTGTTCACCCACTGACCCCACGACCTCAAAGAGGACCCGACACAAAGAGGCTCTCAAAAAATACTTTTTGGATGAATAAATAAATAACCTAGTCAATACATCGTGTGTAGTTAACATTTGAGACAGAGCAAAGTCTAGAATACAGTTTGGGTGTTGTGTGCAAATTTTATTACAATCACGTTTTAATGAAAAGAAGTTTGATGCTGTATTTTTTCTTTTCATCTATAGAACAAACTGATTTATTTTGTTTCATAAATGAGTTTTAACATTCATGTAAGGGAAATAATATCAGATAGACTATATTGATTTACATATTCAGTAGGGAATCTTATTTGTATTATTTATAGTAAAAAACACATAGATTAGAAACAAAACTGGTATTTACATTGTAGTAGTAGCAATTGCAGGTAAAAGGCCAGAAGTGCCAAAAAGGATGCATCTGTTAATTGCAACATTTGTGTTGTAAGTGTATCCATGTAGCCATGCGTATCTCTTAAAGGACACAATTAAATTTCTTTCTCTAGAGTTGAAATTGCATTTTTTTTTCCTGCTTTTGTAATTAAATGTTAGATGAACGGAGTATCCTTTTGGAACTATGTGCAAACGTGATGTTTAGAGCAGCCGAAAGAAGCCACTTGTTCATTTTCTAAACCGTGGACTTAAACATATCCGTGGTGTATTTTTTTTAATGGTTCGTTGTTTCTACGATTTTCAGAAATTGAAAAGGGAGGATGTGGGGATCCGGGCGTCCCCGCCTACGGGAAGCGGACGGGCAGCAGCTTTCTCCACGGGGACACGCTCACCTTTGAGTGCCAGGCGGCCTTCGAGTTGGTGGGGGAGAGGGTCATCACCTGCCAGCAGAACAACCAGTGGTCTGGCAACAAGCCCAGCTGTGTCTGTGAGTACCCGCCTGTCCTGCCTCCTGTCCTGCACCTGCCTCACAGGGGGGAGAGGGAAACACAGGAGCGTCCATGTGGGGAGGGCGCTGGGAAGAGCCGGGCCACGCTGTCTCTACCAGGAGCTGCAGGGCCCTGCGAGACACGAACCATCCTGTGTTCCTCACCTCATTAAAATTTATTCACACCTGCCAGATACAATGTAGCTGCATATTTTCAACTGGAAAGGCCATAACACGTACCTTTATTTCCGTCCGAAGCTCACGACGGTGTGTACAGTATTAGACACCAGCACAGCAGTGCAGTGTTTTCATGACGTAATGACAGACACTGAAGCACGAGTCGCCTGCCTGTACAAGCAGGGGCAGTGGGGTCAGTTTGGAATCCAGTGGAAGAGCTTCCTGCTTCCTTATAAGTATAGTATTTTACACGTAGAACAGACATCAGAGCTGATTTTGAAGGGGTATTCTGTATTTGTAAATAAACATAGCCATGGCTGGAAAATGCATATGAAATTATGTGGAATAGTAATAAAACCACACCCCATCAATAAATCCAACAGTTGCTCCCTCCAAAAAAGAATACACACACACACACACACACACACACGATTTTTAAGTGTATATCCTTAAAATTAAATTTTCCAAGAGATTTTTATGTTACCCAAGTAGAACAGGGTCTGACTTTTCCAGATTTATTTATTTATTAATCTTCACCCTGTAACTAATACAAACTTTAAATAACTTGAAAATGCACTTAAAGGAAAATATAAAATGTAAATTGAAAAGTTATCACACAAGAGCAGACTGAATGGTTTCCCGGACACAGACATACACCTCTTCATATTAATATTTGCTCTTCCCAAGGCAGAAAGTTGTAACTAGAAATCACAATACTTGGCACTTGTTCTCAGCGAACTTGAAAGGATCGTTTCGGAACCAAGCCTGTGCTTGATTATGTGTGGGTGCTGGTTGTGCTCTGTAAGATAATGAAATATTCTACCTACACTTTGGGGAAAGAGAAAACGTTATGGTCCAGAATTATTAATTTTAACAGAGTTGGATCATCGTAGCTATTTGCAGGTATGTGTTGCCCGGCCAAGTTCTTAGCAACCAGTTTGGGGCGGCAGTTCTTTGGATATGTGCAAAACTGTCTGAAAATATCATGTCTCCACAGTTTCATGTTTCTTCAACTTCACGGCGGCATCCGGGATTATTCTGTCACCCAATTACCCCGAGGAATACGGCAACAACATGAACTGTGTGTGGCTGATTATATCTGAGCCAGGAAGTAGAATTCACCTCATCTTTAATGACTTTGATGTGGAGCCTCAGTTTGACTTTCTTGCGGTCAAAGACGATGGGATTTCTGAGATAACCGTCCTTGGGACTTTTTCTGGCAATGAAGTGCCTTCCCAGCTGGCCAGCAGCGGGCACGTCGTGCGCCTGGAATTTCAGTCCGACCACTCCACCACCGGCAGAGGGTTCAACATCACCTACACCAGTAAGTGCCTGCAGGAGCACCGTGCCCAGCTACCAGCTGATACCGCAGATGTTTTATTATCATTATTAAAATGAAAGTGGCAAAATTATACAGCATTATCCTGATAACCAAAAAAAAAAAATCACTGTATTTAGATTACTGTCTTGGTCACTCGTATAGTAAGGGGCTGGATCTCTCACTTCTCTCTCTCTGGTTTTCTATCCATCCGTCCATCCATCCACCCATCCATCCAACAGTCCATCCACCCATCCATCCAACAGTCCATCCACCCATCCATCCAACAATCCATCCACCCTATCCATCCAACAATCCATCCACCCATCCATCCTTCCATCCATCCACCCATCCATCCAACAGTCCATCCTTCCTTCCATCCATCCAACAATCCATCCACCCATGCATCCAACAATCCATCCTTCCTTCCGTCCTCCCTTCCATCTTTCCATCCATCCAACAATCTGTCCCTCCATCTATCCTTCCATTCTTCCATCCATCCAACAATCCATCACCCACCCTCACACCCACCCACCTGCCCATGCATCCTCCATGTGACAAATAGTGTAGTATGAAGGACTGAGTCATTTCAGGTGAGGAATCCGGAATTAGAACATCAGCTCCTGTGTGTAGTTAGTGAATTCTGATGACAGCTAACGACTTCTTGCTTCAGGTCTGTCATTTGCAAAACAGATTTTATGTAAGAACATTTACCTAAATGCATTGTAGAGGGAATAAAGTGAGATAATAGGGTTAATATGAATAGCATTTGCTGACTGCTTCCTTCTCTTAGGACCTGTACCTAGAATTTGACAGGAATTATTTCATTTAGTGTCACAGAATTCTGGTGTAGAGACCTATTCCTCACTGTGTCAATAAAGACAGCTGGGCTCAGGTCATGGGAGCTATCTGCCCATGTCAGATAATAGGTGGAAAAGTTGAGATTCTAACCCAGGTGTATCCTGAACCCAAACACTTTCCACCACCTGCTCCATCCCTTTTCTCCTTCTCCAAGTGCATATGAGCGGTGGTTGTATCTAAATGATAGTTGCATCTGTTTATCCAGGTGCTCTCTCTGTCTCTTTCTCAGTAGATACCAATATCCTATTTATTTGATGTATTTATCTACAAATGATATAACTGAAATTTTTGAGACAATAATTGCTTTGTAAGTATGTTCTGTTTTCTTCTTTTTCAATACATATAATTGATATTCAAGTATTTTTATTCTGTTTTTTTTTTTTTTTCTTTTCAGCGTTTGGTCAAAACGAGTGCCACGATCCCGGCATCCCTATAAACGGCCGGCGTTTTGGTGACAGGTTTCTACTGGGGAGCTCGGTCTCTTTCCACTGTGACGACGGCTTTGTCAAGACCCAGGGCTCCGAGTCCATCACCTGCATCCTGCAGGATGGGAACGTGGTCTGGAGCTCCGCGGTGCCCCGCTGCGAAGGTACGGTCCCCGCAGCGCTGGGTGTTCTCTGACGTCACGCACCTGTCACTGACAGGGTCAGGTTGGGTGCCCCCCCCCCCCCAGCAAAGCACCACACACAGTAAACAACACCGTAGACAGCAGAAACGCACAGTCGCAGCTCTGGAGGCTGGAGTCTGAGATCGAGTGTCGCAGGGTGGGCTCCTTCAGAGGGCTCGGAGGGCGGCTACGTCCCAGACCTGTCCTCTAGCTGTGGCGGTTGCTGGCGCTCTTTGGCATCTGCGGTCTGCAGAAGAATCACCCTAGTCTCTGCCTCCTATTCATATGCCATTCTCTGTGTCTGCCTCTGTGCCTAAATCCCCCTTTCTATAAGGACACGATCTCGTTGGTGTAGGGTCCCTCTGTTCCAGTGAGACCTTATCCTAACTGGCTACATCTGCAGTGACCCTTTCAGATAGTCACAGTCGGGGTGCTGAGGATGGGGACACAGCGTATGACTGTCGGGTGGACGGGCACACAATTCACCCCCTAGCAATGCGGTTTAGTTAACTGTTTTCTTGTTCTTTTTGTAGCTGACGTAAATACTAACTAATTTTTTTCTTGATATTTCTGTTCTGGTTACTAATCTAATGAAACCAGAGGGAAAAAAATTAAGGAGAAATGTTTTGCCTGTAATTATTACTCATTTTGAAAATGCTTACTTAGAGTATATACTCACGTTTCCTGTCAGAGTAGTTCAGGTGCAATGATCTAAGAAAATCTTTTTTTTTTTTTTTAACTTACCTCTAGTAAATATCAAAGAAACACAAATTTAAAAACAAAAGTAAAATACCATTTGTGTATATGATTGTCAAAGATTTCAACATGTTAATAAGATACATTATTGACGAGGTTCTGGAAAAACCGGTATTTCGTGGTCATGCTATTGAGGATTTAAAATCACAGCATAACGGTGAAAACTTATAATAAGAGTCAGAAATGTTTTTGCCTTTTGAGCCATCAGTTATATTTCTGGATCAATATCATAAGGAAATATTCAAGCACCTATGTAAAGATGTTCGTTGAAGATCAATTTTTGCAGGACTATTGATAACAATGAAGAGTTGCAAACATCTAAACTTCAAACAGCAGAGGAGTTGGTAGATAAATCATGATGTATTTGTGCACAAGATCACAGGCACCGTTAGCAAAGATCGTAGGAGCACAGAGACCCATAAATCCTTATTATGTGAAAGATCAGATGATACCAACACATGTGTAGCAATATACTATTTTTGAAAACATATAAATATATACGTATCTCCTGATAATTAAACTGGAAAGAAAACTGCACACAAAAATGTTAATCATAGTTATGGGTATTTTCTCCCCTCTTGGTTTATTTTTGTGTTGCTAGTGTTGCTAGTTGTCTTCAGTCAACATACATTTATTTTTAATAAATAAATAGAAAAATATGTGTCAAATGTAACCTACAGTTGAGGATCACTGTCCTGTCCAGAAGGACGTGGCATAACATCACCAAACCCGGCATCTCTAGGTAGTCTGAGCAGAGCCTGCACCCACACGTGGCGGGATTGGGATTCCACTCCTCGGTGACAAGTGACAACCAGCAGCCTGGCAGGGGGGTCACGTCTCCCCACGGCCCTGCCCCCGCCCCACCTGTTCAGTTACTCGCCACGGAGGGAGGAGAAGTTTCTAATTAGGTCCTATTCATTTTCTGTCTGGTGAGGCTCAAAAAGGTGTTGTAGTTTTCACTTTCATAAATTTTTAAAATGATTTTGTGGACTGTGAGTTGCACCCGTGGGTGGAAAATTGATCCACTGAAGGGTGAGAAAACAATGGTAGGTTTTTCATTTTTATCTATTTTCATCGCATATCTTAAATGTATAGTTTTTATGTTTCACATTTTAGAAGATGTTAATAAATGGATGGGTTTTTATCCTTTACAAATAAGTAAATAGACACACATGGGGAGCTCAGACGCCTCACACTAATCAGTAACGGTACATAGTCATGTCTGCAAACACTGCTCTGGCCGGGCACCAGGCTGTTGACTTGGAAGCATGAATAATAACGGGAGGAAGTTTAAAGTGAGCAGTTTACTTTATTTGGCCTCTTCATCTTCTGGCTGCAAGTCTAGCTGCCCCATGCCCTTGGCCACGTTGGGCTGCTGCAGATGTCACAAGCTGCAGGGGGAGTGTCCCCCTCAGCACAGGGCACTGATGTGGGGGGTGAGGAGCCCAACGTCACACCAAGGGGGAGTAGCACCTGGAACGTGAGCAGGTGATGCGTCCGTGCTCAGGAACAGAAGTGAAAGCAAAACCCAGCTGTAGGTTGTTAACAAAGAAAACCCTCAACAGAAAGGAATCGTTTGTGGGGAAAGATTTGGAAGGTTTACCTGTGCCTAGAAACCCAATCACTGTGTGCGGATGAGTCTCGGAGAAGCCAGGTCCTGCCGGATAAATGAAAAATAAACTGACTTTCAGAAGCAGACAGATCTAGTAGGGAAAAAATCACCTGGCAATGAAAAAGTGGGTAATACAAACCACAAAACCTGATTTGAGGAATGCAGAGAGAACCTCACCTTCCTCATAGAATGCTCATTTTATTGTTTTTCTCAAAGATTTGTGTTAAAAATTAATTCCATAATTAACCATAAAGTGAACCTTAGCAAATTAAAATAAGTATAGGCCACACATTCTATAATAGTCCAATTAAAATGTAAGTGTATAATAAAAATAGAACCACAAGCGAATCTCTATAAATCGAAAAGTTCACCATAATTATATATTAAGGAGAAACTCAAGCCTTAAGTCCTACACTTTTTGGAAACCACAAGAAACACTAAAAAATGATGTGATACAGCCAAACTGGTGCTTTTAGGAAAATACCTATCTTGAAGGCTTCCAGTATAGAACAAAAAAAGATCAAAAATAAAAGAATTTAATACTAAGATTGAAAAGTCAGAAAAAATGAAAATAAATTAGGATACGATGTTAATAAAAAATCAAACGTTGGAAACAATTGAAAGCAAGAGTGAGTTCTTTGTTAACACCAGTAAAATAGACAACCGCTATATGATTCTGATAACAGAAACTAAGAGCTAAGAAAGAAGAAAGTCACAGATACTTGGGAACATAAAAGAGAAATGACCTTTATTACAAAAATAATATAATGTTACATAGAGACTGGAAGTCTCACAATAAAGAATTTTTTTTATAAAAGTATGCTACTTATTTATTCTGGCAGAATTTACTCAATGCCAGGTAGATCTTGGGTATAAATCATGTAGCCTCTGGGCAAAAGATTTCTAATTGTTCTGCCTCTAACTGGGTCACATTCCTCAGCACAGCTAGGTGACATCGCTAAAAACACCAGTTATTATGGGGGAAAATAACTGCACATGAATCCTCAACCCCAGGACAACAAATTGTAAAGCCTGTGGGAAATCGGTGATTTTCTAGCAAAATATAAAATGCCAAAAGTGGCCCAAATAGAAAGATGAAGTATCATAGAAAATAATTCGAAAAAAGATTAAGGATTGAACATTGAAAAGGCACAAGTACCGTAGACTTGCATGAGTGAGTTCTCTACCTTTCACATACAGGGAATTTCAGTGTTGTGAACACTAGCGCACAGTGGGAAAGCTGAAGTTCCTTCCTCTGCAACATTTCATAAATCTAATATTAACGTAACCCAAATCAGGAAATTATATTAAATCAAAAGCTATAGAAAAAAAACGTATGTATGTCATCAGGAAGGGTTTATTTTAGAAATACAGTATCAGGACATTGACTGCTGTAATTTAAATCATCAAAAAATGAAAGGAGATTCTGCATTCTAAAGACCTCACTGGTGTAGTTGCTTTTCTGCCATCAGCTGTGTGAATGTGAACGTGTGTCTCTGAGCGCCTGGATGTGTAGCGTGTGTGAGAAATAAATCTTTCCTGTTAAAGACAGTAAAATTGTAGAGCTGTTTACGACCACAGCATAACCAAATCTAAGCTAATAACATCAAACTTGAGATCATCGTTTCATATTTCAGTGTTAATCTTGTTCATCTACAACATAAAGATTAAAATGTCTATTTCACCAGGATAAAGTAATACAAATTCTAATGTACACTGTAAACTATAAACTGAGATTGATAAGAAAATAATTAATAGTAATGTGTGACAATTTAGGCACAATGCAAGACATGTAAAAACACAAAATAAAAAAAAATCAAAGGGATCTTTCGGTTTTGTGTTTATGTGGGAAGTTTTTGCTTTAAAACTTGAAAACGTCAGAGCCACGAGTACAGAGGCAGGCGCTTGCTTTTGTCGAGATGCTGTTTGTCGTGTCTCTCTGCATTTAACCCGACCTAATGGACCTTGTGCATCTCTTTCAGCCCCATGCGGCGGACACCTGACAGCTTCCAGCGGAGTCATTTTGCCTCCTGGGTGGCCGGGATATTATAAGGATTCTCTAAACTGTGAATGGATAATTGAAGCAAAACCAGGCCACTCTATTAAAATAACTTTTGATAGGTAAGAAAAAAAAGAAACAAAACCCTTTTTTTCTTTCTTCATTTGGACCTAACGACCTGTGTCTGCTTCCTGTATTTAGTAAATGGGCCTTAAAACTTAAAAAGATGACAGATCTTTAAGGGCTCCCCCAAAGGAACTCACTTAACCAGAAATAGGTGTCAAACCTTGACAGGTTTTGTTCTTCTTCCCCGTTATCCTCCAACACCAAAGTTAAGTCGCGGGTCTGCGGGCTGCTGGGGGAGGTGCCTGCCCGGGTGGACCGTTGCCCAGGTCTGACGCCGGAGTCGGACCCTGGGTTCGGGGCTTTCACTGGAACAAATGCTCATGGTATTTGCACGTGGAAGCAGCTTTGGGTCGCTTTGGTCCCCAGGAGCGTCCGTGGCAGCAGGGAAACACCTTCCCCGCTGTGCTGATGGCTGTTGGTAAACACGGGGCAGCGTAAGGTGGCTTAGTTGCCAACGCGGGGGTACAGCAGATTAATTACCTCTCAATTAGCTGCGAGGGATGTCATCAGGGATACTTTTTGGCTTAGCTGTTTGATAATGCATTTGATGACCTAAAAAACTAAGCGTTTGGTTTGAATTCTGCATGATAAAATGTTTTCCATTTGTCGCAACGTTGAAATCAAACTTAGGTTTAAGAACTAAAAACATTTTTGCCATGAACCATGTGCTCATCAAGCTAAGGAAACATCTTTATTAATGTTTCCAGGTTAATGTCTGAATAACGCTGGACTTTCTCTAACAATGACCTTCTTCTGGACTAGATTGCAGTCTGGGCTTTAATATTTAGAATATTATAGGGTCCCAACGTAGGTGAACACCATTACTGAACAATGAAGAACCTGCAGGTGTTTCTGTTCCCGAAGCCGTCCTGGAAACCTTCCACCCGTTGGGATGTGACCTTTGCCGGTCCTTGCTGTCACTCAAGCAAGGGGACATGAATATTTCTGTGTGAATAGAACAAATGAGATTCCTTTCCTGAAATCCAGATTCCTTGAATTTGTACTCAAACAACTGGGAAATGGCAGAGTCTAGAGAAAGTTCTAGAATAGTGGAACACAAAGCTGGCACTCTCCCATCCCAATCACACCCGCCTGCAGCCTTATTCTGGTCTAGCTACATGACGTACAAGTTGCTTGAATTCCTCTCTGTAGAAGAACAGGTTTCAGGGCCCGACCTAGCTAGTTGCAAGAATATCTAATTGTGCATTTGCACTCAGAGCAGTGGACGTGATTCAATGACGAACAGAGCGGAGCGGTTTGGTTTCAGCATCCCTTTTTGTTGCTACGTGCCGGGACATTCAGATAGCTTCCTCTCCCCCAGCCGTCTTCCTCTTCGTCAGCACTGTCCAGCCCAGAGCGCGGGGGATAATGGCCTGGGCTCCAAGCGGCGGAGTGAGTCAGAGGCTTACGAGGCTTCCGCTGCTCCCTGAGAGCACAGTCAGACACTTGGAAACCAGGTTAGCTCTTGGAGGGCGAGATGGGCCCATTTAGAAAATTATCTCACGCCCGGAATGGCGCCTTCATTGCACCGGAGGGCACCCAAGTGGCTGCAACTTTATATAAATATAATCTCAGGCCAGATTCTCTGGAAGCATAAGAAAAGTTAGGCGCTTTTCGGAAGCTGCTCTAACTTTTTCAAGTCGTTAAAGTATCGTTTGGTTCCTGAAGTAGCAATATGCTCGGTGTTATTTATTCTAGTGCCCTGAAAGAGTTAACGTAATTTTTTAAAAAAGCACAGGATTTTCTCTTTTCATGAAAGGTATTTAAAGTACTGCCCTGTATTTTGAATTAACTTCCTCCTTTAAAAGACAATTTCCGATCAGTACACCCCGTTTAGGATGTCCGTAATCATATTAAGTAGAGAATGACGAAAAATAGTTTGAAAATGTATACGAGTAGATTTTTTTGCTAATTGAGGATTATTTATTGTTTAAAAACACTAATCTAGTTCACGGTATTTTTGTTTTAAGCTGAATAACGGCCCCTTTAGTATCTATGGTGTTACAAGACAGGGTATTAGGGAAGAGGAAGGGCCATAGGGCATGCCGTTTCTTCCAGGAAAAACATACTAATCTTACATATTATATCCCCCCCAACTTTAAAGTATGTATAACTTTAAATACCTTATTTGTATTGATATAAATGGGTTTTTAATTAGTGAATGAAGATGTCCTGAGTGGGTCTGCGAGCTGACGAGGCTCTGGGTATCTTTTCTGACCTGACACGCGTGTTTGCAGATTCCAGACGGAAGTCAACTACGACACTCTGGAGGTCCGGGACGGGCCAGCCGGCTCGTCCCCGCTGATCGGGGAGTACCACGGCACACAGGCCCCCCAGTTCCTGATCAGCACCGGGAACTTCATGTACCTGCTCTTCACCACGGACAACAGCCGCTCCAGCGTGGGCTTCCTCATCCACTACGAGAGTAAGTTGGCCGATGCATCTGCCACCCAGGCCACCGCCGCACACACAGAGAATTTAAGATCTGTGTCACTGTTTTTCTTTTATTTCAAAATAGTAAGGGGGAACAAGTGTTTTTGATTCCATGGATCGCTCTTTTAAGGCTCGAGTCACAGCTGTAAGCGTGTCTGTCACCCTAATAGTGCTCATCATACCCATTAGGGAGGTTTTCTGCCCTCCCCTCTCCCCCCGCCCCTGCCCCTGCCTGATTTCCACTGAGTTTTACCCCCCTCTGTGCACATGTGGGCTCATCGGTTAGATCTAATTTAATAGCGAGGACATGTGGTGTTTGTTTTCCACTCCTTAGATAATTCGCTTAGGAGGATGGTCTCCAGTTCCATCCAAGTTGTTGCACAAGGCATAATTTATCCTTTTTTTCACTGAGTGGTACTCCATGGCATACATACACCACATTGTGTTAATCTGCTCATGAATTGATGGGCACTTGGGTTGATTCCACATTTTTGCAGTTGTGAATTATGTTGCAATAAACGTTCGAGTGCAGATGTTGTTTTGATAAAATGACTTCTTTTCATTTGGGTAGATACCCAGTAGGTGGGATTGCTGGATTGAATGGTAGGTCTGCTTTGAGTTCTTTGAGGAATCTCCATACTGTTTTCCATAGAGGTTGTGCTAATCTGCAGTCTCACCAGCAGTGTGTAAGCTTTCCTCTCTCTCTCTGCTTCCACACCGGCATCTGTTATTTTTGGACTTTTTAATAATAAGCCATTCAAAATGGGGTAAGGTGGTATCTCATTGTGGTTTTAATTTGCATTTCCCTGATGATTAGTGATGTTGAACATTTTTTCATATGTTCACATTTCTCTATCTTCTTTTGAAAAGCTTCTGTTCATGCATTTTTCCCACTTTTGACGGGGTTGTTTGTCTTTTTCGTGCTGATTTGGTTGTTATTTGTAGATTCTGGATATCAGCCCTTTATCAGATGTGCAGTTTGTGAATATTTTCTCCCGTTCTGTAGGCTGTCTGTCTGCTCTTACATTCCAGCACGCAGTTCCCTGAGCTGGTTTGATGATCCCATCTGACTCTGACAAAACCACACTACACACCTGTGAGAACTTGCTCATAAGGGAACATCTTGGGGATTTTTCCTGTAAACTCTCAAAAATACATACCCATTGCCTATGATAAAGTAAAATAATGAAGTAATTAAAGCAATGAAAGGGGTTCGTCTATTGCATATTTCTATTACTAGAAAATATACATATTGGACAAAGGTGGTCCAGACATGCCACTAAAACTGCACAGTCTGAGCAATGCAGAAAAAGATTCATTGCTAGAAAAGCAGGGTTACAGCAATTGGTGGCATTTAATCTGTCAGTGCACGGGGACAGGTTTTACTGGGTAGAGAACATCAAGAGAGAAGACGGAATTAAAACCCACTAAACCTGACCAAATGCCAAATAATTACTAACACTAGTTTACCAATTGTTAACAATATTTTAAAACAACTATTAAAATATTATCATGGAATATATTCTGCGAGACAGTCCAAATGTTAAGTATTCCTTTCCATTTTTGTCTCCTCGACTCAAAATTATAGCTTCTGAAGCTGAGATCAAGCCATTATATTATTTTATAGTAGTATTTATGCAAATATACTTCTGGAACAGAGCTGAGGGGGTTCCCCTGGGAATGCATGTTTACCGCTGGCCAGATAAAACCAGAGCAGATACTGCTCCTCTGTCCGCTTGAAAACGCTCCCTCAGAGAGGAGAGTGAGCCGGGGGAGTGAACAGAAGTTACCGTCACCTCTGAAGGAGTCAAACCTTCGTTTTGCAGGATTTTTGTGGTTCTCTTTCAGAACCTTATCCCAAAATAAAATTAATTTTAATGGTTCTTAAAATGTATTTCTACATATTCCCCCCCACACATGATTCTACAAATGCATGGATGGGACCACACTTAGTGTGTTGAATCTTAAGTCTCCTATTTCCTTTTTCTTGCCTTTTTCCCCGTTGTCTCCCCCTGCTGCTCCTGCCAACCTGTGCGTGAGCCCTTTGCCCACACACAAATCAGTCACCTGTTGGGCACATTTCTCTGTTTCATGTGCCCATGTAACTGCATACAAACCTACACATGCATATACACCTGTGAGGTTACGTGCACTTTTTGATTAAAATATTATACTCATTTTCTGATAGTGAGAAAATGTATTAATAACTTGAAGATTAATTTCAAATTTAATTAAAATTATTAGTCATGCTTTATACATATATGTGTAATATATATATATATGACATCCATTCCAATATAGCATTTTTAAACATAAAATAGAATTTAAGAACCAGAACATTTCATATTTTATTCCTTTATAATGTCCACTTAAATTATTACTTCTCTTTGGAGTCACGATATACGCGCATTGCGATGATTTGAGTTTGTAAAACTCCCAAGTGCTGAACAGCCAGGGGTTGTATTTTCTCTACACCCCACTGTTTATAGACCAGAATCACTTGGCCCTTAGATGTCTGCCACTTAAGAGAATAAATGTTTTCGATGTTGGTAACAATTAGAGCAGAGTTTTTCTTTCTTTTCTTCTCTCCCTCTCTGTACCCACAGATAACTTTGCATATTTTAGCACCTTTGTTGTCTTCTATGGGCCACATGCAGCCAGTAGAAGTGAATTTCACATATTAATCTAACTCATTTGAATGAACTGATTGCTCTTATTCTTCTTTCTGGAAAATCAAAGAACGATCAAAAGCCTGTTCACAAATTCCTATTTAGCTTGCATACACACTAATATAATAATAATATAGTATAACATTGAGTATATATTATAGAATAATATGATAATCTATTATGCAGATAATACTAACAATAATCTTTATAATCGTCAAAGAATTGCTAGATTGTATTTGGTGTTCTTTGTATCTATCCTATGCTCAGAAGCAGAGCGCAGCTTTTGTAAGGCACGTGTCTGTAACCTGGAGTGTTGTGTGTGTCATAAATTTCTCATCGCTTAGGGTTCTAGAATTCCTTCCCCTTCCTTCTCTGCTGGCCAGTTGGGAGGCAGCTCCGCAGCTGCAGACGAAGCCGGAGGCCTCACCTGGCGGGTGAAGACAGGTGGGCAGGAGCCTCCCATAGCCGGCGTCCCAGTGCTCTGACTCAGAAGGGGCAGGTCTAAATATACATCCAGACTTTCACACTGTGAACATCTCGTGATCCCTCCAGAGGCCTCCGTGCTTTTTGGGGGTCTTCCTCTGGGTTAAAGCATTGAAACTACGTTGAAAAAAATATAAGGATGCCACATTGAACCTTGCCTTGCGGTCACCTCTTATTGACTGATTGATCGTTATGTATTTGAAGGGAATAAGGAAATGCAAGAGACAAATGAGACCCTGGATATGGCTTTTAAAAAAAAAAATAAAGTACGTAAGTCAGGAATGACCTGGGATTTTTAAGGCAGAGCTCAGCAGCCGGTGCTGTGCACGGCAGGTACCTGCGGGGCTTTAAAACAAGGCGGGGGCTGGAGTGCCAGCACAGATGTCCTGGTTGCTATTTCTGTGGGTGATACAGAGACCTGAGTCCCTTCAGAGAGCCCCGTAACCGACTCAGAGGCCATCCCAGTTTGGGAGGCGTGCTGAAGGAGCAGTGTTTCTCAAACACGACCGTGCACTAATACACCCCTGGGGATCTTAGTCAATTGTGGAGTCGGAAGCCCAGATTCCAGATACTGCAACTCAGTGAGCCGGTGCTGAAGGCCTGAATTCTGCACTTTTAGTCAAGCCCTCAAGGGGCGCTGGAGGGCAGGTGCCCCTCGTGGGCTCCAGGGAGAGAGAACCTGCAGGCAGGTGCGGGGGAGGGGCCAGAGGGCTGCAGAGGCCGTGGAAGGACAAAGGGACAGATGAGCTCCACAGGGAAGGTGGGGGCACACAGACGGGATGCAAGGCTGCAAAGGACAGGCGTTGCCAGCCCTGTCACAGAGTCGACCGTGTCTGGCACCGGATGAGGAAATGTCTCTAGAAGCCAAGATGCAGGTGCTGGAAAAGTTACACTCGCTCATCCAGCCCGGTCTTAAAACATGGGTTGCCCATGACCCAGGAATGACTTATGTCAAATTCTTTATGCCATTCGAAAATAACAGCATTGCTTTTCTCTCCTGTGTCTTTCGTCATAAACGGTTCACAGTGTAAACCTCCCTTGCTTCACAAAATTATTAATGACCCCTCTTCACGCCCAGAGAGGCCCCTGGCAATCCGCCCCAGGTCACAGCCGCCCGCACTCCAGGCTGACTTGTCCTGCGGTGGTGCCTGGGACAGCGTGCGCGACAGTGAACAACCTGCACGACTGTGAACAGCGTGCACTGCAGAGGGTCTTCCTGAATCGCACAGAGAAGGGCTTAAGTCTAAGCTTTTCTGAAAAGCATTCCCGGAGTTGCAGTTCCGCCTTGTGTGCTCAGCCTTGTGAATCAGGGCTCTGATGAGCTCGAGTCCCGCCGCAGTTCCTGCTGTGGTGGTCGGTTCCCCACAGGGAACGCGGAGCCGCTTCTCTGTCTAACAGTCGTGGCACTGTCGCCCGGAATGCGCACCTGCGTTGTGCCTTGGTCTTCGAGTCACCACTTTAAAAATGATTTTAGAGAGAATTACAAACTAAATGGAATTCTCAAGTGTACGGAGGTTTTCCATTTACCTTTAGAGCATTTCTTGGAAATGGTTTCTTTCAAAAGTATCTTTTTAGTGATATTTGAAGAAAGAAGAAAGATTCGCCACATGTTATTGTATGTGTCCTACTATGCGATTCATACGTTGTGTTATTTTCAAAAAATAGTGTGATAAGTAAAGGAGTATATTTTGTAGTGTATGCACATACACACACGCACACACACACAGAGATTAGTTGTTTGAGATTCGGTGCCCTTTTTTTATGACCAAAAAAGGAATATGGTCAAGATATCATGGTAGTGGATGCAAAATGATTAGATATAACACACACACACACATGCACACACACACATGCACACACACACACACGCTCTAATCATGTGCTAGTCCCCTTGTGCGAACATACCCATCACACATAGGAAAGACAGACAGGAGATTAAAATGACTAATTTGCTTAATTTCCTGGCCTCTTGCCTCATCTATAAAGTGAGGCTTGTAAACTTCTATTTCTAAACCGTTAGGCCATGAAAGGTGACAGCTCTAAACTTGGTACATAAAAGGCACTTGGCAAATGCTTGTTTCTTCCTTGGATGAGAATTTCTATAGATTGATAGCTGAGAGCCCTGCTTACATCCAACGTGCATTACTGTAAGCCCCTTGTGGATTATTTCCGAAAGTACCAACTTCCTCTATTCGTTAAGTAGCAAATTTATTCAGACACTTACTTTACAAAAGCCGCAGGAAAAGAAGTGCTTTATTTATATCTGCTTGTGCCAGAAATTCACAGTTGCTGTACGTTTCAAGTAAGAAAGAGTTGGAATAGAGTCTGCACGGAGCCATAGTTTGATAAAATCCGTAGATCCCTGTTCCTCTTGCGTTGTCCGGCTGGAGACGGTAGGGAAGGAAAACACCCTAAACAACACTCGGAAAAACACGGTTGCACCTTTTCATCAAAGCGCATTGGCCACCTGTCCTCACGGACTGGTTTTAGGGTTTTAGTTTATTGCAAAGGTCTTGTCGCGTTGGAGCGATACCGCCTGCTGTGAAACTCTGTGTGTTCCTTCCCACCTCACCTTGTTTGGGGATTCCTGTCCCTGGCTTGTTCCAGGTGAACTGCTCATCACTCCACTTTACCACTCAACAGTTCACCCCTCCTGCATTCTCCACTCAAACAACTGGCCACACAAAGGGACAGAATGTCTGCACATGTCACAGCCCAATAGAGGTGCCCGTTACGCTTACAAACGAATGAGTAAGTTATGGAACAACATTGCTAGTAAGCATCAGTTATGACGCTAACAGTTATTTAGTTTTATATGTAAATAATTCTACGTTTGAAGTTCTATGCTTTGATTTCCTCTAATATTTTTTTTCTCTTTTCCCTATCAGTTTTTTCTTTTCCCTGGGCAAAGTTTTGATTACAATTTGTAAATTTCATTATAAGAACTACTCATTCATACGTTATTCTCACATCAGCTAAAATAATAATTCCTATTATTATGTGATAGAAAGCAGGAAAAATTTAGACTTCATTTAATGCAGTTCATTAATTTCCAAGAAGAAAAGTAAAATTCAGAAAGGTCAATGGATTTTTCAAGGTTGTACTACTTAGATATCATCTGGTAAATAGTGTGACAGTATGAATCTAATTTGGAAAACAGGGTTGAATATTTGAAGATGTATTCGTTTTGACATTAACGGATTGTTGGGTTCACCTGCATAATGTTCCAGGTCTGATCACGCCTGGGAATATTTCATAGCATACGGCACGAACATGTTTTCTTTTCAATAAACCAGCACGGTCCCCACATGACGCGTTTTCTCTGTGCACCCAGGTGTGACTCTGGAGTCCGACTCCTGCCTCGACCCAGGCATCCCCGTGAACGGCCATCGCCATGGCAGCAACTTTGGCGTGAGGTCCACGGTGACGTTCAGCTGCGACCCAGGGTACACGCTGAGTGACAACGAGCCGCTTCTCTGTGAGCAGAACCACCAGTGGAACCACGCCCTGCCCAGCTGTGACGGTAGGTGCAGCCCCTCCTCAGAACCCAGGTGTGAATACCTGGAGTGTGGGCGGCGCGAGTACTTTATGGGGCGGGACAGTATGACTGAAGTGTGATTTCGCTTTGGAAAGTCGTCCACCTTCACAATAGCGTTGCTCTTGAACACTGCAAGTTTGCCGACCAAATTTCCTCTACTAGGAAGAACACCTGCTTGGAAATAAAGAATGAAAAATTACAGGCTGTCCTTCAACTTTATCCCCAAACAATCAAACTTACAGAGCTTAGTTCTACACGTAGTTTTCAAAGAGGGTGTTTATTGTACCTGGCGTGTGGTGCAACATAGTCGCTGTCCGCAGCCTCGACTGTCAGACCCGGTTTGTTCTGACCCAGGTCCAAGCACAGAACTGCCTCTAGGTTTACACAGCTTGTTCTAGTTCCCCCCGTCTGAATCTCCAGCTCCTCGGAGCATGCGCTCTGAGACCGCGAGCTTGCAGGAAGCACCAGCGGCTCTGTGTAGTAACAGCCACTCCCCTTGCGCTGCACGGATCTGCTCTTGCAAGTTGCAAAAACAAATAACGTTCTTGACTATTGTGTGATACTCTGTTGCTCAACTCCATACTATGCAGTGTACAGCTATGTGAGAATCGAGATAAATATTCTACTTGTGATCATTTGCAAAAAAAAAAGTGGGGCCTTTTGTCTTTGGACATGAATATAACCCCATTATAACATTGTTTCTATGGAAAAACAATATGTATATTATTTACATTTCAGTACTTTTTATGGACAATAGGCATTTCTTTCCAAACATAATACATGCATTCATTAGATACCTTGACTTCTTTAAAATCATGTACCCAAAATACCAGGGTTTATGGGATAATTCTACTTAGCCACAAACCACTCAAAATCTTTGAGCTTTGTCACCAACGTACTAATCCTAACAAAAAGTGGTGCTTTGGGAGACAAACTGCAAAGTGCAGGTGGACAGCATGAGTGGCCCGAGGCTGTCTGAGAAGGTACGAGAGGTACACGAGACCGGCGGGTGCCAGATGGGAGACAGGGTCTGCACTGCAGGGCCACAGGTGCACGGGCACGGGGGGAGGGGGGTGCGCTGAAAGGGGTGCACACTTGCTCGTAACTGGGGTGCCAGGGGATGCCAGATGCATGCGCCGTATTCTCCTTGGAAGGTAAAAGCTACATAAGACATGCGTTTTGTTTCTTTATTGTCTACCAATTTAAATTTATGCAAATGTGAAATTTAAACCTTTCAAGGGGATTGATAGCATGATGATTTGTTTTGCTGCATTGGAATGGGTTTCAGAGAATCATGAATTTATGAGAAAAGGCATTAATTTGCAAACTTTGGGAGATTTGAGAGTTTGATGTGTGAGTTGTAGTCAGTCGCAGCTGGCTGTCCTCATGTAACTAAGAACCCTTGTAACTAAGTTCTCATTGGGCTTCCCAATCTTAATCTCTTAAACCTCATGTTTTTATTGTAAAAAATGATACATACATAGGATATTTTGTATCCTTAAACCCTTAAAAATTTGCAGTTATCAGAAAAGGGAAAAGGAATGAGAATTAACTATAATAGTTTTTTTTTATCGCTATGCTAAACTCTATCAGTTTCTGCCCCATGTCCACAGCATCTGTTCAGTTTGTTTTTAATGCCAGTGTTTCTCATGCTCTCGTTGTGAAGAAATAAGGTGAACATGGAGATAAATTCTCTTCCTCTAATTTGGTGGAAGACAAAAGTAAGGAAAACTTTGAAAAGAATTTGTTATTAAATAAGTATTTTTGCAACCTCTTTACCCTTTCCACAAGCATTTATTGGAAAATGGCTGTATTTTTAGCAACACAGTTAAAAAGTTTGCAAGGGAGAGGAAAGATGATTTTTTTAAATCACACAATGAAGTGAGAACTGTCGGGGCTGCTGAGGACACAGGAGCATCAAAGGCAGTTCACATAAAGGCCAGTCCATGTGCCTCCTTTTCCATGTACTTTCTATTCTCTGTGTATCACAGTCCTCCATCCAAAAGAATTCTGACACAATGTAGCGGCATCCTCGATGCTGGGTAGGTTATATAAATACAAGAGTAAAATTCAAGAAATTATACCAGTGAGTATAGGAAATGTAAAACTTTACTGTATCTTTTACAACTACCCAGAAAAGACTCTCCCATGCATGAAGAAATAGATTAATGTAATTCAAATTATATGCAGCCCTATTGGTAGCTCTGCCACAGGAACGCAGACGTGTCTATGTATAGTTGTAGTCGTAGATGCGTGTGAGCACCAAATGTAAGTCAGGGATTTTATTTCACTCCCTCCTCTCCTCTCTTCAGTTGCAGATGAGAATAGAAATTCTATTGTCTGTATGTCAAATTTTTCTTTTCCTGAAAAAAAAAAAAAACGTAGGATTTGTGAAGGGAGTTATTTTTGTACAAAATCTTCATAATGTACGAATCAGGCTGTGTTGTGTTTGCGCTCGTACGAATCTGCACACTCATCCGAGCTGCTTCATCTGTCCCTTTCTGTCCAACTTTGCTGCTAGGCACGGCGTGCTGGGGCTGGTCAGCGATTCCTGGGCTCTGTGCTCACGGACAGGTAGCACCAAAGGTGGGCAGAACACGTTCCTCCCCAGGTCCCCCCAATATAGGGCCCAACAATTTTTCTTGATGACATTAGGACAGAGGATGAAATCAAGATGGATAATTTTTAAACGTAGCTGGATGGGAATGACATTTTATCTTTTTATGTGGCATGTGTAGATTTTAGAGTCAAGACTGCCGATAAATAACTTTGTATATACGATATCTCAATTTTACTTAAAATGTTTTAAATACATTATAGCTAAGTCTTTCATAAAAAGTTGCTAAGTTAGTGTGTAATTCACACAAATCCAGCGATAGACACAGAGCAGTCACCAACGTGTAGCTTCCAGATTGAGGACTCCGCAGTCCACTGGTTTTCTTCCTACTGCACCGGCTTCTGTTTCTGTTTCCTTGGTGGAAGCTTCCTTCCCCCCGAGCTGCTGACCCTGAAGTATCCTTGGTCTTAGTCTTTGTATCTGCATCTACATTTGGTGATCTGGTGACCTCATCCCGGTGGGCTCTCCTCTCTGTCCCCTGGTCAGACGTGTCCGGGAATCCAGCCTCGCACAACCCAGTGTGGTGTCAGCCGCTCCACCGCGCTGTCTAGCAGGTGCCGGGCTTCCCGCATCCAAAGCTGAACTCCCGGCTTACTCTGCAAACCTGCTTCTCCCAGCGTCCTGCTTGCTTTACGCTATTTTACCCTCAGGCTTTTAACCTCACACTCATGTGGGCATTTGTGGTAATGCCCACGTCCCACGTGTAAGAAAGTCCCTCTGGCTCCACCTGCCAAACACAGCTGGGGTCGGCCCCCATCTCACCGGATCCAAATGCCCATCTCTTCCGGGGACACCTTCACAGACACACCTGGAAATAGTCTTGCCAGCCGTCTGGGCACCCTCGCCCTGCCCAGATGACACAGGAAGTTGGCTGTCACCATGAGGGCAGGCAGCTGGGTTCCGAGCTCTGTGCTGGGGACACACAGGGACCTCACAGCTGCAGGTGGAGGTGCTTGCGGAGACCCAGAGCTCTTGGCGACTAAGATGTGTGGCTGTTTGTTTGCAGAATGTGAATGACAGTCCCCTCTCCTGTCCCCTGTTCTGCAGACTCTGTTACCTTCATTGCTTCTGTATTGGCACAGTCCTTCCATTCTGGGGAAGGCTTGACAAGTCTTAAGATGTGACATGAAAGAAAAGCATTGGTGAGAACGTGCCAATATTCCCCTCTTGATGTTGGTAAAATTAGGCAGTATCAAGTTTATTCAAATTGTTAGATTATTGACATCTTTTAAGGATCAGATTGCTGTGAACAGCTGTCATCAGTGGCTAATGTTCTGGGTACACATCAATTAGACACTGTGAAGTGCGATCTACAACGGCGACCACCGCAAACACCTGTCCATGAGACGGGTTCTCGCTATTCCACTTTCAAGATAAGACATGGGAAGGACTGAAGGCAAATGACTCACCAAAGATCACAGAGCTAGCAAGTGGCAGGGCTGACGTTTGAACTCATGACTTTCTATCATGAGTCTGCGAACTTAAACTCCCATGTTCTGCTGACGTTCTAATGGTTGCTACTTTCCCATCGAAATTACTACATATAACTTTCTTTTCATTCCTTCAAAAATGCGTCTCTGAGTTAGTGCTGAGCACGACACATCTGTCGCAGGGGATTTAAACTCACCGAAGTGCCGCAAAGAAGCCAGCGGTGCCGGGGGATGCAAATCCGCCCTGCTCCTGCGGTTCCTCCCACTTGTTAACGTGTGTCCCGTGCCCCTGCCGTGCCGTGCTCTGTCATGTTCTCAAGCTTTTGTGCCAGTTAGGACACACCCACATGAACTGGCACCTTATAATTGCAAGTAAAATAAGGTGTAGATTTTGCTTGGTTTTCCATGGACATGACATTAGATCTTCTTTTAGTCCTTGTGCAAATCCCACGTCATTTAAAAAGTATTTTGTTCCAGCAATTGTTGTGTTCTAGCCATCGTGGCGAAGCTCATGCTATCGTCTCTCTCTGTTATTTTCAGCCCTGTGTGGAGGCTACATCCACGGCAAGAGTGGAACCGTCCTTTCTCCTGGGTTCCCGGACTTTTACCCGAATTCTCTAAACTGCACGTGGACCATCGAAGTGTCTCATGGAAAAGGTAAGAACACGTCACAGGTCTCAAACAGACAGAGCAGTAAATGAGACAAAAACACAGGGGCAAAGAAAAACATATTACTATGTGAACAAGTAAGATAACTAGTCTTCTCACCTATATTTCAAACTGTTGATTTTTATTTTTAAAAAGATTTTGGAAGAAAATGATCTTTCATGTTTGCTGCTACAAGCCAACATATATTCCTGATTTGCTCTGTAGTTGTCAGGTTACGTGGATATATGCACGTGAGCATAGCTTGAAAATTAAGTATAATGAAAAGGAATAAAGGCATCAATTAAATAAAATGTGAATATGGGTTAAATAAAAAGAAAACGAAAAGCAAGTATCTAAACATCTAATTTCCATGATAAATCTGGGATAGTTTTTGTACCTACCTTATGTTTTAAGTTTGCCTGGTATTATCACACATAATAAATCTTTTATCTCCATGTAAAAAAGAGATGCCTTATAGAGTAGATGTCATACTCCTCACTTTGCAGACAAGTATAGTGAAAACCAGAAAAATTTGCATTTTGTGTAGGAAATGCAGATTGTAAACATTGGGTTTAGTACTGTCCCTTAAGCTCTATTCTGTGACTAAACTTGGCATTTGTAAGAGTCTATTTGGAACTTTGATCACATAATTATTATGCAGACTTTGTCTTTCTACATAGATTTGAACTCAACCTGATGTTAAATTGACATTTTATTATATATGCTATGTTACCCTGTGCAACCGTGGATACACTTTAAAGAAGAACTTAGCCCTGTGGGAAATTAAGGATAAAGAAGAGACAGATTATGAATGACCAGGGATTTGTCATCATAAAAATAGGCATTTTTATTAAAAGTGACCTATTCATAGTTAATTTTATGCACTTCTCTATAGAAATCCAGAAGTGATACTTTGTGAGTATGTTACTAGGAGGACACAGGCACGAGGAGCAAATCAAAGCACAATCTCAGGGAAGTTTTCCTCCAGTTATTAGACCCCCAACGAACATTACCTGCCCGTTTTCCTCTTAAACTTCAAAGCTGGATGTAAATAGCAAGATAATTGTTTAATATTTTGATTCGAGACGTTGATGTCTCTAAGCGCAGAAGAAAGTATTTTTCAGCAACTGTTAAATCTGCTGACGTCTCTCTCTCCCCATCTCTGTCTCTCTCATCTTCATCTCTGTCTCTGTCTTCTGTCTCTGTCTCTCTCATCTCTGTGTCCATCACCGTCTCTCGTCTCTGCTCCTTGCTGTCTCTCTCTCTGTCCCCGTCTGTCCCCGACGCCCGCGGCGTCCCAGGCGTGCAGGTGATCTTCCACACCTTCCACCTGGAGAGCTCGCACGACTACCTGCTGATCACGGAGGACGGCAGCTTCTCCGAGCCGGTCGCCAGGCTCACGGGCTCGGTGCTGCCCCACACCATCAAGGCAGGCTTGTTTGGAAACTTCACCGCCCAGCTCCGGTTTATATCGGACTTTTCCATCTCCTACGAGGGCTTCAACATCACGTTTTCAGGTACGGCAGGCTCTTTGCTGTTCCCTCCTCTGGCAACAGCACGGCCGCTTCTCGGAGTGAGTGTGAGTGTGAGTGTGATTACTGCTCCTCTGAGTGAGTGTGAGTGTGAGTGTGATTACTGCTCCTCTGAGCGAGTGAGTGTGAGTGTGAGTGTGATTACTGCTCCTCTGAGTGAGTGTGAGTGTGAGTGTGATTACTGCTCCTCTGAGCGAGTGTGAGTGTGAGTGTGAGTGTGATTACTGCTCCTCTGAGTGAGTGTGAGTGTGAGTGTGATTACTGCTCCTCTGAGCAAGAGCGAGTGTGAGTGTGAGTGTGATTACTGCTCCTCTGAGCGAGTGTGAGTGTGAGTGTGGTTACTGCTCCTCTGAGCAAGAGCGAGTGTGAGTGTGAGTGTGATTACTGCTCCTCTGAGCGAGTGTGAGTGTGAGTGTGGTTACTGCTCCTCTGAGCAGGAGCGAGTGTGAGTGTGAGTGTGATTACTGCTCCTCTGAGTGAGTGTGAGTGTGAGTGTGGTTACTGCTCCTCTGAGCAAGAGCGAGTGTGAGTGTGAGTGTGATTACTGCTCCTCTTAGCGAGTGTGAGTGTGAGTGTGAGTGTGATTACTGCTCCTCTGAGCAAGTGTGAGTGTGCATGTGATTACTGCTCCTCTGAGCAGGAGCGAGTATGAGTGTGAGTGTGATTACTGCTCCTCTGAGCGAGTGTGAGTGTGAGTGTGAGTGTGATTACTTTTCCTCTGAGTGAGTGTGAGTGTGATTACTGCTCCTCTGAGCAAGTGTGAGTGTGCGTGTGATTACTGCTCCTCTGAGCGAGTGTGAGTGTGAGTGTGATTACTGCTCCTCTGAGCAGGAGCGAGTGTGAGTGTGCGTGTGATTACTGCTCCTCTGAGCGAGTGTGAGTGTGAGTGTGATTACTGCTCCTCTGAGCGAGTGTGAGTGTGAGTGTGAGTGTGATTACTGCTCCTCTGAGTGAGTGTGAGTGTGATTACTGCTCCTCTGAGCGAGTGTGAGTGTGCGTGTGATTACTGCTCCTCTGAGCAGGAGCGAGTGTGAGTGTGCGTGTGATTACTGCTCCTCTGAGCAAGTGTGAGTGTGAATGTGAGTGTGATTACTGCTCCTCTGAGCAAGTGTGAGTGTGAGTGTGATTACTGCTCCTCTGAGCAAGTGTGAGTGTGAGTGTGATTACAGGCGCATTTCCACCCCTGGGGGGCACGGACATTTGCCTCTGTGATGGAGACCACAAGGACATCGGCGTAGCATCTAGAAAATGCCACTTTGCTGTGTAGACTTCGCAAGTTCTCATCTTTGAAAATCTGTACATATCACTGTCTTTGGCAAAGCCTTTCTCACCCATGTCTCGTCACCAATTAATTCTACCAAAATCTCGGAGGAAACTTTCAGTATTGGGAGGCGTCCCCAGCATCAGTTGTCATCTGGCTGCGCTGGTTCCTGCCCTCCGGGAGACGCCAGTGTTTGGGCTGAGAACGACCCAGGATGAACAAAGCACGTGGACACACACAGTCAAGGATGAGCGTTTAGTTTATTTTAATATCTTCATGCACAGTGACAAAACAGTTTTTATCTTTAATCACATAGATGATATTTGTGTAGGGTTGATGTTGCATCAGACTTTTGTATGGGTTAGATTGTCTGATTTACACAGTTCTATGACATAGGTATGAATATTGTTTCACAGATGAGGAAAAAGTTACACACCAGATAAAAACCGGTGCAGCCTGTGCAGGAGGAATTTGGTCGCATAAACAAACACTATTCAGTGAACGTTGGTGCTTAGGAGCCCTGCAAACCTTCATTCTCTGCCGCCCCAGCAACACGAAGGGAACTGCTGCTCCACAATTATTAATGGGTGTAAATAATTATATTAATTTACACTTGTATAGATGATGCTTTGGAAAAAAAAAAAGCGTTTTCCCTCCTCCCAAATCTAATGTAATTTTCATGAAATGGTCACTAAGCAGCACAATCGCATGTGATTTCTTCTATTTATAAGATCTCGTAACGACTTTTGATGCCACTTATGAGATTATTTGTTGCAGTATTTGAGTATTCATCATCTCCTGTACTGAAACTAAAAAATAGTGATAGAAGGGCTTCTGTTTGCTCCACCTTCGTACAAACACTAGCTCTCTTCCTCTATCTTACACATGCACTTGACCCTTGAACAATGGGGGGTTTTGGTGCTGACCCTTGGGCAGTAGAAAATCTGAGTGTAACTTTTGACTCCCCCAAAACTGACCTGCTAATAGCCTAGACTAGTATCTAAATATATTTTATGCATTCATGACATCCCTAGCTTTTTCTCAATTTTTTAAATACCTTTAGACTATGTGATTCATCTGTATGTTTTTTTCAAATTGTCACAAATCACAGAAACATTTTCTAATATGTTTGTTGGAAAAAAATCTGTGTGTAAGTAGACCCAAGCAGTTAAACCTGTGTTGTTCAGTAGTGAACTTTAATAAGAACTTAATAATTGCTTACTACCTACTGCATGATCATTAACATTAGATAAAATGAAATATTATCTTAAAGAAAAAGCCTTTCTTAGAGAGTTTAAGATCTTCTGAACTGTTTTATACTCCTTCTAATTCTGCCCAGCTGCCATTTACCTCACTCTGACTTTGGTGATTTTTCTTGGTATTTCACTGCATGAGTTGTCCTTTCAGGACTGGCACAGACTACTTGATTTCTTGGAAATTTGCTGTAATGGGTGGTAATTATGAAATTGGCCACTTTATATATCAAAGACTTAAATGTCCCTAACGCTAATGCCTGAATCGCTCTCTGTGCACATTCTCCCTGGGTGTTTCTCAGTTCGGATCACTGGGAGAGTGGTGCTCCATTTCTGCTTTTGTTGTGATCCAAAGTGAATCTCAGTGGAACACCCCACAGAAAGAAACGGCCGTGGTGCAATCGTGGATTTCTTCCACGGGTGTCTCTCATGAGTCGGGCACACGGCCTTCATTTCATCCACCTGTTTCTCATTCTAGTGCTCTTAGCACAGGACTCACACTAAGTCTTTTGATGACTACTGTCCTTGTTTGTGATGCTGTAACAAAATACCTGAAACCGGGTAATTTATAAAGAACAGAATATTATTTCTTACCATTCTGGGAGTTGGGAAGTCTAAGATCAGAGTGCTGGGTTCTGCGGGGAGCCTTCTTGCAATGCCCTCACATGCCAGAGGGGCAGACACCCCTTTATCATGTCATGAACCCCGACCCGAGAGTGGAGCCCTCGTGACCTGAACACTCCCCCGAAGTCCCACCTCCCACCACCCCTACGCTGGGGATCAAGTTTCCAACACATGGATTTTGGGTGACACGTTCAGACTGTAGCAATTATCAGCAGTTTCAATGTCACTCTAGAGCTGCTGCCTTTCTCTGTAATAAACTCCTCACACAAACAGGCAAGGAAACACCACCAGCAACAACACCACCACTACCACCAACAACAGGATGCTCCTCACTGGGGTTTTCAAAACTCTTTGGGACAGTTTAAAAATATTTTTGGACGTTAAAACTAAAGCGGTAACAGTCTGTGACTATTTAGAATGATTCCTTTACACATAACCACTAGAAAATAATGCATAAAGCGGCAGAAGAAGTCAGCTTCATCTGTGAGGTCCCACACAAGCACAGACGGTTTTTTAAAGACTGGCTTTGATTGCAAAACCAACTGTAAAGTAGACAAGTTCTTTAGATGTGCTAGGGGAATAATTTTATTTGGAAGGATTTTGCCCTGAAACTGGGCTGCAAACAATTGCCAGTGACAATGATACAATGGAGTTTAAGTATCCAAATAAGTAGCAACTTTATTATACAAACGCATTTACCCATCTGGGGGCCTTTCTGTCCTTTATCCAAATGACATTCATGGGGATGTGTTGGGCTTCCTGTGCTGGAGATATCTCACAGAGGATATCACTGAAACTGTGGAATACAAATAGACACAAAGCAAAAAACCTTTAAGGCTGTGGTGTTTCTTTATATAATACAACAGGTGCAGCATAAAAGATTACCAAATTGTTCAGCTTGGCAAGAGTTTTCAACTGGTTTTAAAGAAATGGTAGGAGAGGTATGGTTTGAGCTGAGAGCATACTCTATGTCCGTAGATAGAAGGAGAATGATACCAGCAAGTAAACTTTGCTGGGTTGTGACATCTTTATTTTAGAATTTCCTAGAGATTCTATCACGATGTTTTGTGTACAAAAGGTTTTCAATAAATATTTATTGAGTTTCATTAAATAACACTGTTTATATTTTTTCTCTTCCTGGGCAGGTACTATAGGTTATTACATATGAAATGTCTGATTTCCTTAAGCACTAAGTTTGACAGTTGATACGTCTGACATTTCAGTTTGATACTTTTCATTTTATTTATATTGTGAAGGTATATCCTCAGGCTTACAGACACATTTTGTCTTGTGATTATCTTTCAAATTTTTGTTTGAGCAATTGTTGTGAAGCCATGTATAAGTCAAACATTTCCATTATTTTTGAATATGAGTTCCGTTGTGGAACTAATGCAGTGCAGACAGCTCAAAATATCAACAAAGTGTTTGGGAAAGATGTGGCTAATGAATGAACAGTACATGGATGGTTTGAGAAATTCTGTTCTGATGATTCTAATCTTGAAAATGAGCCACGTGGGCGACCTGAGATCAAGGTGGATAATGATGAGCTGAAAGCTACAATGGAAGTGAATCCATCTCAACCTACGTGTGAATTAGCAGCAGGGTTTGACGTTACTATCCCAACAATATCAGACAACTCGAAACAAATCAGCAAGGTAGAGAAGCTGGATAGATGGGTTCCACATGAATTAAATGAGCATCAAAAGAGAAATCTTCTAGAAGCTTGCCTTTCTTTGCTATCATGACATAAAGGTGAACCATTTCTGTACCGTATTATTATCTGTGATGAGAAATGGATTATTTCTGACAATTGCAAGCATTTGGCGCAACAGTTGGATAAAGATGAAGTGCTGAAACACAGTCCAAAACTGAATATTCATCAAAAAAAAGCTAATGGTGTCTGTTTGGTGGTCCAGCACTGGTGTTATCCACTACGGCTTCATGAAACCGTCAGTTGATTACAGTGGATGTCTATGCAACCAATTGGATGAAATGATGAAGATGCTTGTGATGAAGCAGCCGAGATTGGTCAATAGAAACAGGTCGATCCTCTCGCAAGACAACGCTTGACCACATGTCTCACAAACAACGCTGCTCAAACTATAAAAGCTGGACTTGGAAACTCTGTCATCCACCATATTCACCAGACCTTGCACCAACTGACCAACACTTCTTCCAGGCTTTGGACCACTTTTTGCAAGGAAAAATACTCAATTCTCAACAAGCTGTGGGAAACGCCTTTCACAATTGCATGGCCACTTGCTCTCCAGGCTTCTTCACTGCTGATGTAAACAGCTACCGTTAAGACGGCAAAACTGTGTCAATATTTTAGGCGCATACACTGATTAATTGTACTGCTTCTTGTTTGAGATATGATAAACTACACTTTTGATTTGAAATTGAACATTTCATGTTTAATGACCTAAATAAAAATAGGTCAAATTAATAACTATGTTTCATGATTGGCCAGATTATTGTAGATATTGTAGATCCAGAGTAGGTTTCTCACCTAAATGAACAGCAGAATGAAGGCCACACCTCCGAGGTTGGCTGGTAATCTGAGTGAGATGAACGAGGATTTCACCACCTCAAACATTTGTCGTTTCTTTGGGTTGAGAACATTTCCCATCTCTTCTACTGTTTCAAAATGCACAGCACGTTATTGCTGACTGTACTCACCTCGCTCTGCCGTGGATAGTGGAGCTTATTCCTTCCGTCCAACTGTGCGTTTGCACCCACCAGCCAGTCTCTCTTCTCCCCCCAGACACTGTTCCCGGCCTCTTGCAACTACCACTCTTCTATGTCTGCTTTTTAAAAAATACCAAAACCCTTGTCATTTGCCATAAAAGGGCACATAGTACCTAGGAAGACAATCCCTACAACCATATAACCAAGTCTGGGGAAATATATATACATATATATCAGTTTTTAATAATAGCACATTTCTATTCTTGCTAAGTAATTGTGGAGTGTTTCCCCCAAATCCCCACACGTTTGCTCTGTCTCCTCAGAGTACGACCTGGAGCCGTGTGACGACCCTGGAGTCCCTGCCTTCAGCCGAAGAATCGGTTTTCACTTTGGTGTCGGAGACTCTCTGACCTTCTCCTGCTTCCCGGGGTATCGCCTAGAAGGTGCAACCAAGCTTACGTGCCTGGGTGGGGGCCGCCGTGTGTGGAGCGCACCTCTGCCAAGGTGTGTGGGTAGGTGGTCACACGCTTTCATTTCATTCATCCATGGGGACAGGGCGCGGCCCAGGCAGGAGGCAGGTGGGGGGCTTGACAAGGAGGGAGAGCGTGAGAGCAGGGGTCCCGGGGCTGCCCCCCAGGCCCCTCAGCCAGCAGGGGATGGGGTGTGGGGGTGCTTGACCACTCTGGGCCTGAGTTGTCTCATCTATAAAGCAAGACCTTTCAGCTCTGAAATTTTATGGTGGAAGAAGAGTGAAACTAAAGCATGTGTCGAGCCTATTTATGAAAGACAAAAAATATATATATGTATAAAAAAGATATGTGTGTGTATATGTATATATGTACATATACGGATATATGTGTGTGTATATATATATATACATAAAATCTGAAACAAAAGGAAAAATAAAAGCTGGAAGAACAAACCTCTGACAATTACGTTGATTAAAAGCATCGAGTCTCCCCCGTATGACAATAGTGACAATTTAAAATAGCGGTTTTGTTTTTCTTGTCAGTTGATTGGATGTTGTATACTCCTGAGAGTGGGCATGATAGCCATTTGAATGCTAAATTGGCTTTTTTAAGTGTGTTCTTGAGGAATTCAAGAGGCGATTCCAATGAGTAACAGGAAATGTTATTTCGCTACTTTGCAAGGAGGAGCTGGGTTCGCGTGCTGGGCACGGCCTGCCGATCAGCGGGTGCGAGGTGCTGTCGTCTGGGGCCTGGGCCGCCGTAAGGGGCTGAGGGGAGGACTGTGGGGCCATGGTGGCCTAAATGGGCTGTGTCACTCCACAGCCAGGAGCTCTGTCCTCAGCCCCAGAGAGGAGGCCTCGTGCCTGCCGCTCAGCGGATCTTGGGTGTGACAAACTGTTCTTTCACGTTACAGAAAACTGCCCAATGTCATGGTGAAGGGACAAAGGGAGGTCAAAGATTAACTGCGGTTCCCCCAGTGTGGAGCCTTCCGAGTCCACGGGGAATCCGTAATACCGTCCGCACAGTCGTCCCGGGGGACAGACTAGAGCCAGGCAGGGCAGGTCTGGAAATGAGACTTACTAACCTGTATAAACACTAACCTGCGCATTTGGCGTAACTAGGTATTTTCCATGACACAGAATCTCTTCAATTATTGGCATTACTTAGGAATATCATGTGATTCCAAAGATAATAACTGTCTTTCGGGGTTTCGGTGAGCCAGAGATAGTCAGATAGGACTTCCTTATAAAAAATTAAACAAGTAAATATGAACCAGATCATCTTTATCTCTTGCTAAAACACATGTCTATATATTTCTACAATCTGGTTTTCTCTTCAAATACTGGTTCTCATGTTTTAGTGTGATTTTTATTTGAGAATTGGATGCAAGTTTTGAATACCACTTCCAGAAAAATATGGTGCATTATGAGAAGTGATTATATGGTTAATGTCCTAAATGCTAATGTAGTAACAGATATCAGCTGCAGTTTATTGGTGACCTATTTTGGATAAAAGTCCTTAAAATCACTCCCTCTTCTAGAACATTTAAATTCTTATTACTCCAGTTTCATTACTGTTACTTATGAAGGATATTATGAGTTATTAGTTGTAAGGTATATTTAAGCATTATTTAGGATACAAAAAAGGTGTGATTCTCTTCCTGAGCACTTAACAGTTTATATCACATCAATAATTAATCTGCACTAGTTATATGACCTTGGGAAAGACGCTTGGCTTGAAAACCATTCTGTGCTTCAGTTTCCTCATCTGCAGTTGGGGTTATCGACCTGCCACATGAGGTTACTGCAAGTATTAATAAGCTAATGAGTGTAAAGAACTTAGAAAAGTGTGTGACAGCAAATAAATAGCATTATTACTCTTGACGCATCGCCTCATTACGAGAAGTTAAATCTGCCTTTAAAGCGTGATACTTCTAAGTGCTTCTGGAAGAATTCTCTTTGTGGCGAGTTTGTCAAGGAGGAGAAAAGCCACAGCTAGAACAAGAGAACAAAATCTGCCCACGGCAGACATGGAACCCCCAGATGGTGTGTGAGCTGGCTCAGGTCCCCCTTTGCAGATATCTTGGAGTGGGCTCACAGATGAAACAGGACTTGGTTCTCCTTGGATTTGCAGAAATCATGGAATGCCTCCCTGAAGACACGCCAGCACGTCTTGTAGGAGATTTGTCTGTCATCAGATCAGATCAGACTGATGTCACTGAGTATCAATGCAGGGAAGTCACGGTGACACAACAGTTGAATGGGCACATGGGGATGACTGGGGACATTTCCCGAGGCAGAAATGAGGTGTGACGAGGTGATGCCACAACCCAGCAAGACAGCCGGGAACCGTGGTCCCAGGCATGTCTATCTTATTCTAGAACTCTCTACATGGTGGCATGCTGCTTCCATGCACTAAGAGGTCATTCTATTAAAAGAAATAAGAAAACATTGAAAATGAGATGAATGGGGTATCTTTTCTGTCTAGGTGGTAATACTACAAAAAAATCACTAACCTATTTTTAAAAAGCTGTTTTATTAATAGACATACGTTGATAGAAGAGAGGGCTGTCGTAATTATGAAGTTTTTAATCTGTGAATGTCAGTTATTCCACTTGTGAACCCTCTTTCTTTAATGTCCTATTTATTCTAGCTGAATGTGGAGCGAGTGTCAAAGGAAACGAAGGAACGTTACTGTCTCCAAATTTCCCATCCAATTATGACAATAACCACGAGTGCATCTACAGAATAGAAACGGAGGCTGGCAAGGGGATCCACCTCCAAGCACGGAGCTTCCAGCTGTTTGAAGGAGATATTTTAAAGGTAAAAAGAACCTCCTTTAATATGGCGACTCCATCTTTTCTTCTCAAGGGACGTACTATCTGTCTGCATGGATATAGGCAGACACACTTATTATCACGTACATATAGTTTATTCCCATTTACTTATGCAATTGGTTTGAGAAGGTATAACACAGTGTCGCTTGGAAGAGCACATGCAGACATTGAAATAACTTTGCCGATAATCCTGGATCTAACATTCCTTAGTCATGTGTCTTGTTCAAGTTATTTGACATTTTTTATCCTTAACTTTCTTATGGGTCAGCATAGCAGGGATATTGACCTTTGGGGGCTGTTTTAAGGATTAAATACTATAATGTACGTGGCTGTGTCTAGCATTGTGCCCAGCACATCGTACCAATTGGCAGGGCCCCCAAACCGACCCTGTCTAGAGTTACTGTCAGTTTTCAAATGTGGTCGCGACACTTGAAGCTGGAAGGATGCTGGCTGGAGCGTGTCCTGCCGCCGTCCCCGGAGGACAGAGCAGGGCTGGCGGGGAGAGTCCCAGGGCGAGACGTGACCCCTCTGTGGGCTGCAGGTGCACCCAGGTCTTGCCTTGATGTATGAAGTCCCAGCTCCAGCTGGAAATACCCCTTAATTCTTAAGGCTTCTGATACAGTTCCCGGGAAATCGGGGACCGTCTCGGGGCTGGGGAGTGGGCGACCTAACCTCAGGGCATTGACAGAGAAGAGCTCTGAGCAACCCAGGCTGGTGCCACGAATCACCCGATCGGTCCAGCCACCCGCCTGTCCCCGTGGGAAGGTGAGCGTTTTACTGGTCGCACAGCTGACCTTTGGCAAGAGAGGGACACACGGCTCTTCTTACTCCCTTTCTAAAGTTCTAGGGTTTTCCAGTTGTGTCTGCTGGATGCACGCAGTGATGCAGCTCCGATCCCCCGGAGTCAGCTCACTTCGAGCTGTGAGCATTAAGAGAACACGCAAAGCGCCCACCAGAAGGGGAACGTTTGTCTTCCCTTTTCACAAAGCCCGGACCCCAGGCGCTGCGGGCCTGGGATGCTCACGGGTCAGGAGAGGCCCACGGGTTACTTTCTCCCAAGCCCACGTTCGACTGTATCTCAGCATCATGACTTAGCAGAGTGGTTTTGTTCTGGCTGTCCTTTCATTTTAATAGTCTCTTGAAAGCTCACGCTGGCAGTATAGAGGGACTATAATTAAGAAGTGGTTTTCAGGCAGGAAACTAGCACATTCTTACTGATCAAAAAGAAAAATTTCAGTTATGTCGTAAGTAAGCATTTTCTGAATTCTTTGATAACCTCAAATTTAGAAGTCAGTAAGCCTTTAAGGCAAACTTTTAAATAATTCTTAACTGTCCTCTGGTGCAGGTGAGTGATTAGAGATAGTGCATAAAATACACATGGATCAATCTTGGAACAGAGGGAAGGAACTCATGTTCATTTGTGTTCGTTTGTGACTGTGTGCATTTTAAACTTATCGATTACAACACAAAGTAAAAAAAAATATTCATTTAACACGTTTGATTTCAGGGAAAATGCCAATCGTGTGAAATGCCTAAATATTTTGCAAGCACATATTTTGTTGAATGTGCTCATGCAAGTCTCTGTTAAAAATGTTTCCAGTGAAATTATCTTAATTTTTGAGCATACCACGGTTCACATTTCTCCTTCACACACAGTGATTCAATAACAAAGACTGAATTTTATATACACACCCCCCCATGTACATAAACATGATGTTTTCTTGCTTCCTGCGGAAAAATCACATGAGGGAAATACAGCTCCCAGGAAAATGTTGTGAAAGCAAAATATAATGGAAAGAGCAATCAATTAGGGAAACAAAGCCCTGGGTGTGGTGGCCGTAAACTGGGACAGATTCCCCCGCAACCTCTGGCATTCTCGCCCTGGGACTCCAAGGGATGCTTTCTAATCTGCGGTCATGGTCATTGCTGAGGGGCTGCGTGCCTCAGGGCACACGCGATGCCTGCCTGCCGCTCCGAGGACGGCTGGTGACTCAAACGCTTACAGCCTTGCGTGGAACAGGTGACTCCAGCCGGCTTTTCCCCAGTGACTGGAAGGGACCTTCCGGTCTAGCCTCCTGCAGACCAGGGAGTAGGAGATGCCGGAGCTAACGCAGCCTGTTGCCTGCGCAGTCGGAATCAAACGTCATGTCTTCCGGCTTCCTCCGCTGTCTGGATTTCACTGGCCATCAAGGCACACCTGGAACTCAAATGTTTGACTTTAGAGAGACGGCAGAATAATGCCCCCTGTTAGTCTGTGACCCACCCGTTCTGAGATACCTACTGCTGAGCACATGCTACCTGCCGGCGGTGCGGACGGAAAAGGCAGGTGGTTGTTTTGGAGAAGCTTGAGACTCCGCGTCTGAGTCACTTATTTCCCACAGCTGTGACCAGGAGGCTGCTGAGGGCAAGATGCTGCCTCTGGGACCTGTTGCAGGTCCGTGGGACACACGATCAAGGCCTCCCGAGGAAGCCAGGATCCAGCGGAGCCGACTAGTTGACCGTGTCTCGGGACTGAGCCAAGGGCTTAGCTGCGTGGTCAGGGGTTTTGTGCCCCCCAGCTCCGTAGATTCCTGTGAATCACAACCACGTGGGATGTGGGGTAGCCCAAGACCTTCCTGGGAGACCCGGACATTTTCTCTTAAATTAGATCCTCTGCATTAGACTCTCTGCTGTCTGTGTGTCAGACCCCTCGCTGTGTCCAGTGAAACCACATGCTAAACCAAACAATGACTTTTAAACAATAGCCTGTGACAATAGCCTTATAGTGAGGAAATTAGAGGGTGTTTGATTCCACTGCACTAGTGTGTGCTTGTGTAATTTTAATGAAATAATTATTCACAAAATTTATTTTTCCAAATGCATTTTCCCCTTTTATGAGTATGTACATGCATGCATCAGTCTCCTGGGTAGCAAGCATGCTTTGCACATGGGTTGGAAGAGAGGTGAGACAAGAAAAGTGAAAATCGATCCGTACGAGGAGGTAAACACCTGCTGCAAGAGGCTACCGAGGGCTGATTGCCTTTATTTAATTAAGGTGCTTTTTGTACCAAGAAAAACTTGATGTTCTTCAACATAGTGAAATACATTTTTATTCATACTTCCGAACAACCTCATCCAGAAGGTGGTTCCCTGCCTGTGAGAGGGACAAGTTAACGTCCCCACTAATCTATCCTATGGGGATGTGAATTCCCCCGAATTCCACGCCAGCGTCCCTGCAGTTTCTGCCAGGTGAGCGCAGCCTTAGCGGGAAGCCCAGGCCGGCAAATCCCACAGCGCCCGGCCGAAGCCGTTTGCCCCACTCCCACCAGGACGCGAGGCTGGCACCCAGCCCCCGCGGCCTCTCCCCCTGACAGCTGGGGACCGGTCTCTCCCCGACCCCTGACATCTGGTCCAAACCAAGCCCTGTGCACTTCACCTTCCGTGTACTCGTCACGTCCACTCACGGTTTGCACCCACTCAGGAAGGTGACGGCAAATACGAAGTGTTTTAGAGCAAGATGACACTTCTCCCCGTTATTAGTGCAGGAGAGGGTTTTTTATTATTACAGCAAACTCAAGACTAAAGTCACGCCGGGCTGACGGACTACAAAACGTGGCAAGATTTCATCACACCCTGCTGTCTTTTCCTGCCTCCGGAGAGAGGGGGACGGAGGAGAATGGGGTGTCCTCTCGCTCGGGGGGGTAGTTCAGAGAACACACTCGGGGCTGACCCAGGATCATCCTCTCTTCCTTCCTAGCTGGATTAGGAGGAAGGGCATACAAAGGTACACAATGGAACCCGTACGTGCAAAGGAATATCTATTTAATTTTACATGGACACAGAAAGAGCTCTGAAAGTAATGAACATGAAATGGTCTGAACAAAAATGGAATCTCTTGTCTCTAGTATTAGGGCTAAAGATAAAACTTAAAGAAAAGAAGATTATGTAGCACTGACCCATCCATTTAGCTTTCTCTAAACTGTGTAATTTTTAATGTATCAAATCTCATCTTTGGAGATTTTAATTTCTTGTTAAAATTGCTAACTTAAGAGTACGATTAAAGAGCAGGGAGCTCAGGCTGTGAATTTTTTCCTCAGGTGTTTGACGGGAAAGACGGGTCCTCGCGCCCCCTGGGAGCCTTCACCAGAAACGAGCTCACGGGGCTGACCCTGAACAGCACGTCCAACCACCTGTGGCTGGAATTCAACACCAACGGCTCGGACACGGCCCAGGGCTTTCAGCTCACCTACACTAGTAAGTAGCAGACAACGGCGCTTTTCTCTTAATCTTTTTATCTTTTCAGGACGAATCTGATGCTTAGCTTATAGGACAAGTTTCACATTTTGATTTTTCTTTTCTGGCCACCAACTGCGTTTTGGGTGGTGGTTTAATTCTGCACATTGCTGATGGGACCAGTGGGGACACATTTCTAGAAGTGTATCTGATGAGAAATATTCATATTTTATAATGAAATAGCTGGATCTGAAAAGGAAACATCTCCTGGGCTTAAAAATACTGACTGTGGTATAGTACATACTGATAAAAAGTCACGTACTTATCTATGAAGGATTTAGGATGAATGTTTGATATAATTAGAGGTTATGGACTGAATGATTTTATATACATAAAATCGTATGTATAATTTTATGTGTATATAAAAACACACACATATAACAACTGTAGGTAGTAAATTCTTTTCTCATCACCAGTAACTTCAGAGATGGGAAAACTAGCAGAAGTAATTTGAGTACTTGCTCAAGATAACAGTCCTATGAGTTGGTGGGGCCAGGGTTTGATCTGTGTTTCACAGTTTTAAGCAGTATTCTCTAGTACTCCCCTAATATCATAAATCAATATGAAATATTCTTATATATTTAAAAGATGTAAATGAAGAAGACAAAAGAGAGGAAAGATAAAGGAGAAGCTATGTTTCACAAGGGGAGTTTGCAATACGGTAACTGACATTTTCAGCATTTTTAGTGCCAAAGTTAAAATATTAGCTTTTTGGTGTGGATAACTAATTAAAATTAACTAATCAATTAACTGAATGCTTAGAATACATAAAACGGTCAATCCTTCGCTAATCCAGTGATTAGAAAACTATATAATAGTGAACAGCACAATATAAGAAATTAAGAAGTTTGGCTTTGGGAGCGTGGAGAGTTTGTTAGGATCGCCGGCCCGATGCCCTGATCTCACAGACGAGCCCTGAAGCCTGGAGAAGATAAGAATCGCCCCACAGACCCGGAGCTAATCCAGTGCCTAAGACGAAGATTAATTGCCTCAACTCCCTTTGAGTAGGAGAAACCGCACTTGAGGAATTGGAAGACCCTGGGCAAAAATAGAATTAGAGTGGCTGACATCATGAGAAAACCAATTTTGCACTTTCGCCATAATAGCATTGGAAAGGCTGAGCAAATAGCAAGCGTGTGAATTAATTCGTGTGCGTGATAAACTGGCAACAATTGATGCTGTAAGATCAACCTACAATTACATTTAGAATTTAGCTTTCCAGGATTTCACTCTTTGTAGAATCGTTTTGCTCGCAGATGAAATGGCTTCCAGTTCCCTTTCTCCGTCTGTGGCCGATGTGTGTTTGTTTTCCTACTTGGATGTGTTAATCCCCACGCCCTCCTGTGCCAGTCTTAGAGGAATACGAACACTGGAGAAGGAGAACTGTGTGCAAAACCTTTTGGTGACTTTCTGAGTTCAGATACTTCAGGGAAGTTCCCACCACGTGCATCTCCAATTCTCTTGCCACGAAACATGTTCTGTTGCCTTGGTTCGTCTTACAAATCATGTCTCTGCTGTAGATCCCTCAGCAAAGGGCAGAAACCCTGGCCCGGGGTCTCCCCACTCCTATTCTCACCTCTGCCCCCTAACCCTGACCCCAGCCCTAACCCTAACCCTAACCCTGACCCCAACTCTAACCCTAACCCTAACTCTGCTCCAAGTTAGGAGCTGACTGCATTTCCGTTTCCTCTCCCGTGGCTGCATCAGCGAAAATGCATCCTTGCTAGCTTCTGTTTTGTCTCTCAGTACTTTTCCAACCCTAGTAACTGCTTCCTATTTTCCCTCCGACTATACTCACTTGGTCCTATTTTCTCATGGTTGTGCAAAAAGTATCCAGAAGGAAATCTGTGGATACTGGAATTTCAAGCGACTGGACTTGGAATTGAGGACACTGAGCTGTCTCCAGAATCCTCATGTCTCCTTTGTGTTTCCCGTGGCAGTTAGGAAGGTCACGTGCTCTGGAACCGAGAAAGCCTGAATCTGTTCATCTATTTATGGGCACTTTCCAATTATATGCACGTTTTTGACTGCGTGGTAGCACACACATTCTAAAAACAGAAGACAGAAATAGTGGAGATGATCGGTATTTAGTTCTTAGTATAATCAATTTGACGGGAGTAATTATCTTTTTCTGCCTGTTTTGTTTCTGCCTACGAAAGCACAGACGCTTGTCAGGTACAACTCTTGTTTGCAAGATTGTCTTAGACGGGACAAGATATTTGTAATAGAGAACTGGTGGTGCCGATGGCTATGTAACCAAAGGAGTATTAACTGCACATTAAATTCTTAGATTTAAACATAAGTAATTAAGAATTCCCAAGCTCCCACAGTGCGATCGAATACCTGAATCAGACATCCATCCCTAAAGGATGTTTTGAAAATGATGAATGGTTATAAAATATTTTAGCAAATTATTAAAGCTCAAGACTGTATGGAGGCACTTTCAACTATTTTCAAAAGCCTTTTGTAATTGCCTCTTGCTCACTAATTGCATTACTTGAGGAAACATTGGTATTTAAATATTTCAGATCCATAATTAATGTGCACACGCGTGGATTAGAAAATGTCAACAGAGAGTAAATATATAGCTTAATACACACCCTAAAATTTTTAGAAATGGGTGAAAATTATGTCTGCATATCCTTTACTATTTACAAAAGCCCACTCTCACGTACGGTCTAACTTTACAGTCCTGGCAATTCTGGGTCGTGGCACGCAGCCCCTTTTACTTTTCCTCATAAGTGAGAAACTGAGTCTCCAGGTCTTTCGGGACTTGCTGACGTGTCACACGGGGAGTGGTACCGCTGGGACCCAAATTCAGGTCTTCTAATTGTTGACGACCTTAGTTTCAGATGTCGCAGGCAATCACGCCTTCATGAGCACCACATGCGTGACTGGTAGTGACACGAACACAAGGCACCCGCAAGGCAGAAAGGCCAGGCCGTCCGTGAGCCACGCTGGAATCAATATGTTGATTAATAGCCATTTTAATGAGCAGCTGCCGTTTTCTCAGTAGTAGGTGAAACCAAAGTAAAAGTTTGAAAGTTTACCTCTATTACGAAACGCTACCTTTTATTACAGATTTGCCTCTTTTCTTTCATGCCTGATAACATTTTTCAGAGATGTAACCATGGAATGGAGCCGTAGCCCATGGCTCTGGGATCAGGGACAATGGATGTCAATTTTCTGTCCTTCTCTGCGTCTTACAAAGATGTGTGGCCTGTAATGGGAGAAACTCAGATTGGATCATTGTTATTTAAATTGTATTCTGGCGCACAGAGCCGCCTGGGGCAGTGAACAGTGAGAGCTTCACCTTAGTTAGCATAAGCGTTTTGTTTTGCTTCTCCTAGTGATCTTAAGCCTCTTCAAAGATCAGGAGAGATTATACTGACAATGAGTTACTCTGTCATCTAAATATTTCAACAAATATTTTTACAGAAAAGGAGGTCTGGATTTTTTTTTTTTTAAATCCTCTACTGAATTCAGAATTCTTTTAAGAACATGTTGCATTTTTAGAGCTTCATAAGAATGTTCCCAGAATAATCACTCTTAGGAAACTGTTCACTGCAGGACTGTGAGAGAGTTGGGAAACGAGGTGCACTTTCGGCATTGTGTTTCCGACTTTGGTGGCTGGTTTACCGGAGCAAGGGAGAAAGTGGGGGCAAAGGTGGAAGATGCTGAGAGGTCGGGAGTCTCTGGGATGAACCGGGAGATAATAAAAGTGATGCCAGTTTTGGGAAGAGATTGAACTCACGGGGTTTGTTTTGTTTATGAAAAGTTTTGGGTTCCATATTTTGTTTTGCATTGTATTTGGGTTTTGCTGCTGGACGCTCCATGACATTTAGCCTCCAGGGAACCTCACGTCGGGGGTGCCAGAGTGCGCCGGGCATGAGGATCACGTCTCAGGGCCCTGCGCCAGGTGCACACGGGCCTTAGGTTGGGGCTCCCGTTATATTGATGTCTTTGGGGCCCCCCGAGTGCCGACGGGCTGGCTCCTCCTAGTCACAGTCGAGCTGAGGGATGGCAGTCGCTCGGCAGAAATCCTTTCAGAGGATGAGATATTGAGAAGGAAGAACGGTATTCCCGCCTCCCGACGCCGTGCGATGCCAGCCCTGCCCCAAGGGAGGCTGTCACTGCCCAGGGATTGATGACCTCCCACGTTGCTTGAGGTGGTGCAGCATGGCGGTTGCTTTGTATTTATTAGTCACAGAATAATAAAAGTAACGGCACATGAATCATAGCTGCAGCCATAAATCCAAGCATTGTTGATAATCCGTATGTGCATGCGGTGTGTACTTAGGAAGAGCAGGGTGGGAAGTGTTTTTATACAGCCTTTACTTTTTCTTACAAAAGGCTCTACAGCATGGGGGAAGGAAGACGTGAGCGTTGCCATTCACGCTGCGCACTGGGGAAGCTGGGGCAGCACGGGGCAAGGGAAGGGGTGCGGGAAGGACTGGGTCCAGCACGTTATTTGGGAACTTGACTGTCCTGTGCCCATCTCCTCGTGCCCTCCATCCTCTCCCCTGGCTCCAGGGCCCCTGGGAGGATGTGCTCTGGGACCAGGCTCTGCTCTTGGCAGTGTGGTGGGGCCCAGGGGGTGAGAGAGACTTTTCTGAGGGAACTCGCTCTATGCCGGGAGCCAACTCTTTAAAAGTTCTTTTTGTCTGTTCCGCTCACTTCTGCCTCCTGGAGCCTAAACGTCCCGTGTTTATTAACCTGCTTGGCCTGTGTGTTCCTCAAAGGAGCCTGAGCCTGTCTGGGCTGCCACCGTGCATTTCGACTGTAACAAAACTCTCCCGTCGGTCTTGATGAGAATCCTGCGATCTCAACCACTGTGTACGATTATTTTCATGATTAAAAGGGAGAACACAGATAGCACAGCCCGCTGCATGGCGTGGCACAGAGCACGTGTTCTGTCTGTGCTTGTGGCCCAGCCTTTACTTTAGGCTGATGCTCACGTTCACACATGTGGAAATTTGCCTCTGAAGTCGGGCCCCATCCGCACCTCTGCTCCTGAGCCAGTAGAAGATACTTACATCTGTGGGGGACAGTAATACATTAACCACAGCTTGTATTCCTCCATTAAAGTAGAATATTTAAAAAAATGAATTGTCTATGTGGGCATCCCCATCTCAAAGAGAATAAATATGAATGTAAGTATTGTTGAGTTTAGACAATGAAAATTAAAACTATATGCTGAGAAGCCCATGCTGCTAATAAATGCTCTAAAAGTGACTGCTATGATGTGCTCCTGATTTCCCGCCTCCCATTTCCCCACCATCTATATTTAATGCATATTAAATATTCAGTTTTTTCCTTAAGCAATATGACAACAACAAAAAAAGTTCTGAGAATTTTCTTACCTTTAAAAATAACTATATAATTCAATATCACAGAAAAACTCATGTTTCTTTTAAAAATCATTGTTGAAAGTAAGTGTCAGTGTTTAAAAAACATGAAATAATATTTCAATATAATTTAAATGTATGGCCATTGCAGTATTTGGGATATATTGATATTACTATTACTGCATTTCACCTGCCACCTGATTCCATTTATGTTGATAGTTAATTTCACAAGCTAGCAAATTGTGTATTCAATCTAGTTTTTATTTCTCTACCATACTGATATCAAGTTATATCAAATTATTTAAGTGTTTAAATATTTCCATTTGTATTTGGCCACGATCTTGATGGTTCTACAGTAATGCAAATTCTTATGGCTAAATTCTGAAGAATCAACACTAATCGGATGCGTGGAACAGATAAAATATTTTAAGCAATTAGTTCCAGAATATAAAATAAAAACACGTTGAACTCACTTTTTCAAATATATTGTTTCTAGATTAAAAAACAAACACAAATAAATTTTTAAAAAACCTGACAAAGAGGAAGACACTTTTTAAAATTGCCTGCATGTAAGACAGATCAAACCGCTAGTGTGTTTTGCAATGTGTTCTCAAGACAGTCGAATTGCGTTTCATGGATTGAAATGGGATTCTGTGGTTGGCTGAATTCATTTTGTTGTGTGTCCGGGTGCCCCTTGTGTAAATGCGCGTATGTACGTGTGCTTGTATGTTTTTATTTCTAAAGCTGAGAGAAGCCTCCACCGTCAAACACGGCCCGGGCTGTCTGACTGTCACCCGCGTGCCCCTTGGAAGGTACAGGTGGCTCATATAGAAGCAGCCATATCTCATGCGTGTGGCTGCCTGTACATGGGCTGCCCTGTGCCCCTGTCCAGCTGTCACAGACGCCTCTTGGAAGTAACCGGAAGACTCCAGCTGGTGAACTGCCATCTGGCCGCCACCTAAGGAAGGGGATGCTTGCTCCTCCCGTTCTCCGTAAGCACTTGTTGATACGATGCGTCACTTCCAAGTAAACCCTGAGTCCTGAAAGGCGAGACGAACCCTGCACACTGACATGCAACACGGTATCGAGTGACAGACACCACATGCAACACGGTAGCGAGTGACAGACATCACGTATGACGTGCTTAGTAAGTGTGTGCTGAATCAGCGAATGTCCCCCGAACGTGTAGGATGTTACTTTTTAGCCAATACAGATTATGAGCTCCTGGAGAGCAAGGACTGAGGTTAATTAATTTTGTATCTTCAACATCTAACAAAATATCTGGAGGAGAGCAGGCAATTTATAAATACATGTTAACAAAGTGATTTCATTCATGAATTAATGTCGTAGGTCAGAGAAGATATTCCAGATATGAGTTCTCAACCAGAGAACTGGATTCTTTCCCTCTCTCTTTGAACTTTTTTTTATCATAATTGAAAGTATATTTAAGGAGAATAATATTAAAAGTTCAGCTTTATGGAGTAGCCGTTTTCCATGTCAGCATTTAACTTAAAATGTGTGCAAGACAGTGACGCCGACATTAGCCGGGTAGCCGCGGGCCGATGCTGCGTGAGCAGGGAGCCGTACTCACAAAACCCCGCAGAGGCTCCTGGTAGAGAAAACCACCAAAATGATTCTTCTTTTCACTACTTACTCCCAATGTACAAAGAAGTGAGCACAACAAAACACGTATAATTGGGGGAAACTAGCAAAGCTAGCGGAAAGCAGGGACCAGGAGCAGCAGCGAGCGTTCGGAAGCATTGTTCAGAGCCTGTCCCTTCCAAACCCCCAAATCCAGTAAAACTGCAGTGATGGTAACAACAGAGACTCCTGTTTCTCTTTCCCCTCAGAACAAAGACCAATCCGTAAGGCCTTTTGTGACACTGATGCGCAGTGGATTTTGTCACATGGGACATGACAGTTGAATGTTCTGCCTTCTCCCTGGTTGTCTGTGCACGAGCAGTCAGAGTAGGACAGTCATGTACTTGGGTGGTCCCCAAAACCACAGGTGACTAAGAGCCTTCCCTTCACTCTTGGCAATTTAGAATATCCTTTGTTTTGCACCAAAATCGATAATACCCTTTTCTGCTCTATGCATTCCAGGCGTCTTAAATTAAAACCATTTGTATTTCTTAAATAGATCAGAGTTATTATAAAGGTTTCATAGTCAGTAAAGACATATGCTTTATGGAAGGAAACTTTATAGAAGGAAATTTTCTTGGCAACTGGGTCTAAATGATCAAGCATGTGGTCCTTTCTCTGTGCTGTACAAAGTTGCAGAACTCAAGCTTGATTCTTTGGAGATCGGCAGGGTAAAACCGTATTGTGAATTTGAGGATATATTTTCCTCAACAGGAGGCATCTCAAAATGCAAGTTGACGGGCAGACTTGGCAAGGGTCACATATTCATTTCAAATTTTAATTTTTTTTTTTTTTTTTTGAGAAAAGGAACAATTCAAAGTTAGGTGGAAATAGAAGTAAACAACCCACGTGGGCCCTCCAGGTTCCAGCCCTCCTTTTAAAAATCATCAAAATCTGCATCATGAGATGAAGAGAAATATGTTACTGGAAGACTGTCTTCACGGATGGCCCTGAAATATTGCCTCCCATAAAAGCAATATATAGCTCTCGGTACTGCAGAAGCTAAATCTTCATTTCCGTCATCCATTTCTGGGCATTTAGGAGCTTATATTGATGAGGTCATTATAATGATTCATTTCGGGCGTTTCTGTTGTGCGTGGAGCCGCTCGAGAGCCTCGTAACCTTGTACCGTCAGGAGTGTGGTCGGCCGTAAGTCACGAGCCCCCAGGTTTTTGTGGGCAGGAACCACTTTTCAAACTTCCCATGAAGTTGAGATCTTGGAGGTTGGGGGGCATCGTCTAGAAGGTGGGTGGGTTTTGACCAGGACCGAGTGCTGGCCATGCGGACCCCACAAGGCAGCCGGGTGGCGCTGGTGGGTGGCGTTTCTCTCTTGGGGGTCTGGGGTCACGACAGGGAGGGCACGAAGCTTCAGTGCAGGAGGGCAGACTCAGCGCGCGGACCCCACGTGCGGACAACGTGGGGTCTTTGCGAAAGAAGACTGTATAAAGAGAGAGGAACAAATGAGGTGATTGAAGCTCAGGAAAGCGCACATGGTTAACAAAGAAACCCGATGAAGACCCATGTTTCTTTTCCCTTTTGTAGATTCCCAATCTTTCCGTGTCTTCCTGTCCTTCAAGGAACACGGAGCAACCGAGTTCATCCCATCGCTATCTGAAGGCTGATGCACGTTCGGCCTTGGGTTCTACCCGTGCTTTTCCTTTCTCTCTCGTAGGTTTTGATCTAGTCAAATGCGAGGATCCGGGCATCCCCAGCTACGGCTACAGGATCCGCGACGAAGGCCACTTCACGGATACCGTCGTCCAGTACAGCTGCAACCCAGGCTACGCCATGCACGGCAGCAACACGCTGACCTGTCTGAGCGGCGACAGGAGAGTGTGGGACAAGCCGCTGCCGTCCTGCGTGGGTGAGTGGCCGCGCCGGGCCGGCTCCTGCCCAGCAGCAAGGCTTTGCCCTCTCCTCATTCCCGTGGAACTTCGCCACGTTCCAGCCTGGGCTTTGTGCACTCCTAGGCGACGCGTGTGGGTGTGGTGTGAGCTTTCAGGCGTGACAGACAGACTGCCTAGTACTGTCCTACGGAGACAGGGTGCACAGAGCTATTATTAGAATCATCACACGAGCGTTTCATTGCTTTATACTCAGCTTTACACGGAGGATGAATATTTTCGATTAAGAAAATGGCTGGGGAGAATACAGGAGAGAAGTGGTGGAAAGATGGCGCCTGTGGTCTTTCTCGCTAGGTGTAATGCAGACACGGTGGCTTTGGTTTCTGACAGCAGCTAAGTAGCAGCATGTGACCCCGGAGTTGACATTCCCGTGCCTCTGTGTCTTTTGCAGCGGAATGCGGCGGGCAGATCCACGCGGCCACGTCGGGACGGATACTGTCCCCTGGCTACCCGGCCCCTTACGACAACAACCTGCACTGCACGTGGATCATAGAGGCAGACCCAGGAAAGACCATTAGGTACTTGCTCTGTTTTTATTTCAGTGATTTGAGAACAGAGGCATGTCTTCTTGTAGCAAAGATAGTAGTATATCAATTATCCGTGGTTAAAGTGTCTGAGCTAAAGAAGAAAATGCAAAACTGTGGCTACAACTTTTTGTTGCTTCATTTGCTTACTTTGCTAGTCCATTGTAATTCTGTATTCAGCCATAGATGATAAAGATCAAAAGCAAGTGAGTGTATCAAACAACAGTTACTTGTTGGTTCATGACTTCATGGCTTGTCCAGGCAGCTCTGACATGGGTGAGGCTGGCCGGGGCTGGGTGGTCCAGGGTGACCTCCCTCAGGTGAGGGGGCCCCTCAGCTGGGCTGGCTGGGAAGTCAGGAACCCCACGACATACACACACACACACACACACACACACACACACACACACCCCTGGTCTCTGCAGGAGGCTGCTCGGGTGGAATGCCCTAGAAGCAAGAGGTGACAAACTTCAAACTTCTGCTTGTATTAATGTTATATTTGCTAAGGTGCCATTTGCCAAAGCAAGTTTCATGGGTAGACAAGACTCGAGGTAAGAAGAAGTAGACTTCACCTGCCTCTTAATGGGAAGAGAAACAAAATCGTGTTGAAAATTGGTTTGCATACAGGGATGGGGGGAATGTGTGTCATTTTGCAAAATACCAAAGTATCTTTGAGATGGGCAAGAGAGTAGTCTGATCCAAAGTCACACGTATAGAAGCAAATCATTAAAAATTGCAGAAAACGGTGCCAACATTTACAGAAAGCATTCTGTTTCAATCGAGAGTTCTAAGTTATTTCGGTGAGTTTCTTAAAGCAATAAAAAGTCATATTTTTAAAGTTCTCCATAATCTAGTTGTGTCTAAAACCACAGCATGTAAGGGAAAAGTAATTCTAAAATAATTTCTTCTTTAATTATAGTTATTATTGAACAGGAAGAGAACACACAGTCCTCAGCAATACGTCTTAAAATGTCTTTTACTTGCAGTTAACTTTCCTCTTTCATTGTTGTTGTTTTAAAATCTCTCTACAAAACTTACATTTAAAAAACTCTGGCCCCCAACAGCCTTAATCCACATGTCTCAAATCTTTATAATCTTCCCTCACGCTGCTGGGCCCATCAAAGACTACACGACTCTGTCTGGCTAGCTCAGCTCTACCTAAATATATGCAAAGCTGAAAAACAATAAAAGGTCAAAGCCAGAGGTTTCTGTCTTGGGGAGGTTGAAAGATGGAAATATTCATGAACTAATGATTTTCTTCCCTGTGCACAGAGGACAGCCTCTCAAACTTAGTAATTTATGTTAAATAGCCATCATAGACTCATTGTACTGCAACTCTGTAACCTGGCAAAAATAAGATGGGATGAAGCTGGGTGAAAAAAATGCATATTCTGTTTCATGATGCTGTTTCTCTTCTTCTAACACCACCTCCTCTGAAATTCATGTGTCTTAATTTAATCATATGAATGTCTTGGGAGTGAGTTGAACCAACGTGCCACAAATTATTGCCATTTACAAACTCAAAGATTCTTACTATGGAGGAGGAGCCAGAAAAATAAAAAAAAAAAAAACTACTTAAAGCACGTATACATTGCAAACACATTGTCTTTTCTCATTTCTGTTGCTATAACAGAATAGCACAGACTAGGTAATTTATAAAGAACAGACACGTATTTGGCTCACAGTCTGGGAGGTGGGAAGTCCAGACACACGGTGCCAGGACGTGGTGAGGGTCACTCCACTGTGGGAGGTGTCACCTCATGACCTAATCACCTCCAAAAGGCCACACCTCTTAATAGTGTTACAACGACAATTAAATTTCAACATGAATTTTGTTGAGGACATTCGAACCATAGGATGCGTTATTTTATAATGACTTATTTAAAAAGGTATGTGTCTTTACTAAAGACAAATGATGCACTGGGTAATTAATTATTGCTGCATTGGGACGACACTGAGATACACCTGAGTAACAGGGTTCCAGATTCCATGGTGCTCATGAGAATCAATGAAGTCACTTTTCTGTTGAAAAAAATAAATTTTAATTCTTACCTTTGAATTCCTGAGCACTTGATGTGAGTAATATAAAAACCGTTCCACTAGTCTTGATTTTGAAAAACTGTAAAAATCATCTATGACCAGTGGAATGACTACATAACCAGAATTTATTTTCTTTCAGGGAATTTCAATTTTGTTTTTCTTACAATTCTCCTTGTGATATTTTTCCCCCTAGAATTAGAATGGGCTCTGTTTTCCTCTAAATGCAAACCAAGTGATAGATTCACTCTTTGCAGGTCAATCTAGTACTTTGTTAACGTTTTAATAAAAAAAAGAGAAAAGATTAATAAAGAATGATTTGAAGTAATAAAAATGTATAACTTTTATAACATGAACTGACTTTGAAATCTAATAATTAGCATTCTAGAAGAAGATACATTACATACACCAATGTGTTTTCCTGGAGAAAGTTTCTTCTCATCTATATCTTTCAAATATGAGGGTATACATTATCAAACTTAGAAACATATGTTTTTAATTTAAGGCATGAAGTCCTTCCTAATAAGAAGGTAAAAAGGAAGCATCAGTATTTATAATTAATGTTCTCAGTTGAGATTCAGCTTCATCCGAAAATGTTTCTGATGATTGAGTCACTCTTCATTAAGAATATATAAATGCAATTTTTGGTATGGTGGTTTAGAAAATAACATAATTAAAAGTACATCCTACATAATTTTAGGCTTAAAATTGTGCTAGTGTTCTGAAAAATAGCATTTGGCCTTAGTGTTGATACTTGCTGGCTAGTTTACTAAGTCTTAGTTACTACATTGGTAACGTAGTCAATCTTGCCTGCATTGTTTACTTGAGAATGAGGAATACATCAATCCCATAAACATGAATCCGGAAATTAATTTAAGTGTGTTTTAATATAAATGGAATTCATTACTATGCATTCATACTCTGATGTTTAATGTAAATTTTTTCACTCTCAAGGAATGAATACACAGTAGGATCTTGGAACATGTTAAATGGCTGTTTTCAATACTTCCGGCCAGTGGTTTCTGGGCTACTTTGATTTCACTGCGGCCCAGAGCAATTCTGGTTATATATTGCTATGACTCTTTCTTTGAGGTAATAGAATACCCCAAAAATAGTTATTATTATGGGGCACTTGGGTCTGGAAGAGGTTTGTAATGTTAACATATACGCTATAAAGCATTTACCAGAGCCAAATTTAATTAAAAGTCTAATCACAAGATATTGTAGTAAATTTAGCCCCATTAAGAGTTATATGTAAACATTTCTCTAAGGGACCCCGTACATGAAATAGTCCCGTGCTGAGCACAGCTGTGATTTATATGACTCTGCATTTTTTGGCATAGGAGACTCATGACACTGAATATTAAGGCAAATTGAAAAATTGTCAATTTGCAATTATGACATGTATACAAGCGCACACATGTCAAATGGTATTTATTATGCAATTACTGTGAGCCGCAGGAGCTGTACTGTGTATAGTTTAGAAGTATGTACAGGCGCACACACACATGGAAATTATGACGATGTCAATGGGAGCAGCCTGTGGCCACTTCAGAGCGTGGGACGAGGGAGAGCACAGGTGAACTGGTGATGTGGAGGGAAGAATGGCTTTATTGATAGATTTTATTTTTAGAAAAGCAAATAGGACAAGGTGTTAGTATCAGTGGCGGTAAGAAAATACACGTCTGCTATATTCTACACTACTCTCTATATTGCGTATTTTACATTGGACATTTAAAACACACCACATATTTCGTGCTTTCTGTAGGGTGAAATGAGCATTTTCTTTAAATATGTAACATGTGCAAAATAAAGCAGTTGAGATTTGTGTGCAGTTTCTTGTGGGTCATCCACTGTGAATTTATCTCCCTAACAATGGATGTGCGACAAGTAGTCACTTAAAAACTATAAACCGACTTATCCAGGAAGAGCAGATTTCTGTTGCTGTTTTACCTAAACTCTTTTATTTCTTTCAATTGCCGTAAACGGGGCAGCAAACACACCACCGCCTCTGAATGTGAGTGCAGAGATTTTTAAGTTGCTCCGGAAAATATCTGTAAGACTAACAGATGTGTGTTAAAATGTTACCAAGAAGGGAGTTTCTGCCTTTGTGTTGGTATTTCGAATGATGCATTTTTCTTTTCAGAAAATAAACATTTTTAGAAACGAGGACAACCTAAGAGCAGACCGTCGAGATACAAGCAGAAAACCTGCTTTTGGTGCAACCACTTTGCGAGCCCTGGGTGCTGCCACCGCGTGGGCATTGCAGGAGCAACACCGGCGTGTGTTAATGCTTGAGCCGGCTTGGAGCAAAGCTTTGTCAGACCCTCTTCGGCTTGTGCGCCTAGAAAGCTTTGCATGGTGAAAGGACCCGGTAGCCTCTAAAGGACTTGTTTTATCCTTACGTAGATAACTCAGCACCCAGCTCAGCTATCTCTCTGCGTCCCTTTGTGCTATATTCTACTGTGTGCAAGTGAATTAATTTCTGTTTGCTCAGCCTTAATTGTCAGATAATACCACGGCGCTCTTTGGTGGGGTTTCGTGAGCACTGAATGAGCTTGTGCACATCACGACCGACCTCGTGGCTGGGACACGCTGTCATCGCGAGTAACCGCACCCGCTGTGCTCTCTCCCCGCAGCCTCCACTTCATCGTCTTCGACACGGAGACGGCCCACGACATCCTCAAGGTCTGGGACGGGCCGGTGGACAGCGACATCCTGCTGAAGGAGTGGAGCGGCTCGGCCCTCCCCGAGGACACGCACAGCACCTTCAACTCGCTCACCCTGCAGTTCGACAGCGACTTCTTCATCAGCAAGTCCGGCTTTTCCATCCAGTTCTCGAGTAGGTGGTCCGGCTAGTTCTTCGTTATCTGCACGTCACATCTTTTTTTTTTTTTTTAATTTCAGCATATTACAGGGTACAGATGTTTAGGCTACTATGTTTTCTTTGCCCCACCTGAGTCAGAGCTTCAGACGTGTCCATCCCCCAGACGGTGCACACCGCACCCATTAGGTGTGAATGTAGCATCCCCTCCTCCCCCTCCCCCTGCCTGACACCTGGTGAATGTTACTTCCATGTGTGCACTTAAGTGTCGGTCAGTTAATACCAATGTGATGGTGAGCACACATGGTGCTTGTTTTTCCATTCTTGTGATACTTCGCTTAGTAGAATGGGCTCCAGCTCCATCCAGTATAATACAAGAGGTGCTAGATCACCATTGTTTTCTGTGGCTGAGTAGAACTCCATGGTACACATATACCACATTTTATTAATGCACTCATGGATTGATCGGCACTTGGGTTGTTTCCACATGTTTGCAATTGTGAATTGTGCTGCGATGAACATTCTGGTGTAGATGTCTCTTTTATAGAATGTCTTTTGCTGGTGGGACTGCAAACTAGTACAACCTCTGTGGAAAGTAACATGGAGATACCTCAAAGAGCTAAAAGTAGAACTACCGTTGGATCCAGCAATCCCATTACTGGGCATCTACCCACATCAAATCTTTGCTGTAAACATAGAACTCTATTTGTGCTCTTAATTACATCCGTTATGGGGATGCAATTTTTGTTGAGTGTAATTTGAAGTTTGGGAAGTGCATATTGTGGGGGAGAAGAGATTTCTTTTCTCACCCGTCCCTGGGTTTAGGGCTGAGGCCATAAACAGAAGGCAGACAAGAGAAAAGTGTAAACAAATGTCTGTGGTGAGTTTGTGTGACATGGGAGCCTTGGAAATGAACACCCTGGGAAAGAGGAAGAACTAACTGTGTATGTTCAGGGACAGCTGCGCAGCAGGGTGACTGGAGGACCAATGGATGTGACTTCACCTTAGCAAGGCTGTTTGCTCGGACTCCTCTCTAGGCTTCCATCCCTTTCCCCGGTTACAGGGAGGCTCCCTGGGGTGGTGGTTTTGTAATGTGGCTCAGAGGCAGGTCAGGGAACTCTGTTACGGGAGCGGGTGAGAGTGACCACCCTGCTCCTATGATTTCTCCAAAAGCCAGGGCTTGATTCCAGAGTAATGTGTCCTGAACCCATCTGTATCAAAGGAATGGTTGGTCTTAGGAGATTCTGTTCATCGTAAGATAGGGACAGGCAAGGAATGTGTCAGATTTCAGTCTGAAATGCCTGTTCTTGGCACGCTCATGGCCGGAGAATGACCAGATGCACCACAGTAAGGCAGGCACGAAAATGAGATGTATTGAGGAGAGAGAGATAGGATTGTAGAGCAGGAGGAGGACACAGGTTCACAGAGTGTGATGCATGTGCCACGGGTGACGACCAGACCCACGGTCGCAGCCAAGGGAGGGCCAAAGGAAGGACAGAAAAAGGGGCTGGTTATGGGCTGTGTCTTGCTTTATAGGTTCCAGATTGGACTTTGCTGTGGCTCAGACGTCACCGTGGAAGCACTTTGATTGGACAGTTGAGAGTTGCGAATGGGTTGTTCTACGCATGCGGGTTTTTGTAGGTCGATTTCTGGACTCCGGGGCACCTGTGCTGCCTGGCCCGTGGGCTGGAGTCCTCTGCGTTCTTGTGCAGCTGGGGCACTAAGCTGATCGTCAGATCTGTAGGGTGTTCCCTCCTCCCCCAGGTGTGGCAGTCGCCCGGTGGAGGATTAGGGCGGGGCAGGACCAAGACGAGGGGATGGGACCCTCCCTTGTCCTTCTTCCCAGGTGGGGCAATTGCACCAGGGCTACAGCACCCACTTTCATCCCCGGGAGACCCAGGATCCCTCCCTGTGTACCAAACAGATCTACTTTGTTATGTGAAAAAAAAATATGGCTTTTAAAGGTTTCAATTCATCAGTAAACATCTAAACTTGGGTGCAAGACAGATGTGGGTCTCTAAAAGAATTTAAGACTTATCTCCGGGGCCCTGATAACCCAGTTCCAGTGCCAGGTTCCCGGGTCGCCCTGGATGACTGTGTGTGGCGGAGTCTCTGGGCCACTAGCCTGCTACGCAGACGCGCTGTGACTTGTCTGCTCTCACCTCCCTGTGCAGAAGTGCCCGGCGTTACTCCCGCCCTGGCACTGAGGTTTCAAGTAGCTAATAGAAGAGAGTGACCTCCGCTGAATTACTAGCGGGAAACCACATTTGCACACCTGAACTATTATCTCCTGGAGATCGGTCCCGTCTTAGCTGTCCAGCCCATTTTGAATGAACGGTTTCCTAAGAAGGAAGAGCGGTGATATTCTGTGGCAGTTCAACCTTTTAGTGCCCTTCACACAGCACCGTGCAGAGATGCCACATAATTCCGTAGCACGCAAGGTCAGCTATCGTCATAAAACAAGTGGAATTTGCACACAAACACATTCAGACTCAATTTATCTCTTGGCAGGTCACCGGCAAGCCATATTTAGGATTTACATAAGAAAACTGACTTAGGTCAATTTAATGCTTTAAAAGGTTGCTAATAAAATGGAGGTCATAGTCAGCACAATCTTTTTACCTCCAGTTTCAGTGCGCTTTGAAGCGGTCGTTTGCAAACACGTGCCTGTGGAATAGTATTTGTACATGGTGATAAAATTTTCACTGGTCTGTGGCAAAAAATATCAAAGTAAATGTGCTCCCACTATCCTGCCTTGGGGGAAAAAAATGTCCTTCATTTTACGATTATATCACTTTTGCCTTTTGTTGTGATCTAAAATTTCCTTTGTGTTCTGAAATGGTGGCAGGATGCGACGGTCGGTTTGTGACTTTTTGTCTTTTGTTTGGCAAAACAAACAGTTAATAAGATTATGAGGTTAGGCTCATTTTTTCCCCTTTCCATTCTGTATGCTCCTGGCATATTTTTTATAGATTTTATATTTTAGTTACAGGTTCACTGCAAAATTGAGTGGAAGGAATTCACCATAACATCGAGAGGGATGTACAGAGAGTTTCCAGATACCCCCAGCACTGCACGCACAACCTCCCCGGCATCAGCACCCCCAGAGTGGTGCGTTTGTTACAATCTATGAACCTATATCCACACGCCATTGTCACCAAAGTGCATGGTTTCATTAGGGCGCATTTTGCTGTTGTCACCAAAATGCATGGTTTCCTTAGGGCTCATTCCTTGGGCTTGGACAAGTGCGTGGTGACCTGCGCCCACCACTGCAGTTTCACACAGAGTCCTTGCGCTGTGCTAAACATGCTTTGTGCTCCACCTGTTCACACCCCACAGCAGTAGGTATGCAGTCTCCCGCCATGTCTTTTCATGGCTTGAAGGATCATTTCTTTTTAGCACTGAATAATATTCTATTATCAGGATGGACCACAGTTTATTTACCCATTTACTTACTGAAGGACATCCTGCATGCTTCCAGGTTTTGGCAATTATGAATAAAGCCGCCATAAACATCCATGTGCAGGATTTTGCACAGGGCGTAAGTTTTCAGTTCATCTGGGTAAATACCAAAGAGCAGCTTTGCCGAGTCATGTGGCCAGAGTATGCTTAGTTTTATTCTCGGCCTTTTTTAATCTTCCCTTTTTAAAAAAATTGTTGTGGAAACCCAGAAATCTTTCGTTTTTCTGTGTTTTTTTTTTTTATGATTCTTTCTTTTCAGAGAACATCATCGTCATTTGGATTAAAAAAAATAAGACCTTTTATTATAATTATTTGAGGAACATAGACATTTTTCTTCTTCTCCTACAATTAATTAATAGATTAATGTTCAGGAAGTAATAAATGTGAACACACCCATAAAAGCTCCTATAGAAGTGAAAGTTCCTTAATTTTCTTTCATCCAGTTTTTCATGTGTATTAATTGGAACCATATAAAATTGTCATTTTTATAGGTTAAAAAAATGATTGAATGTTGGTGATTCCATAAGGTTTAACATAACAGTTGGATGCGATCCATGCCCCCGGCCCTGCTAGCTAACGAATCCCCAAGTCACACTTTGCGAAATATCATTTCAGGGGAGAGAACAGAATGTTGACTCTGAGGCTGTTTTATGGATGATTTTTTGCAAGACTTGTCTTAAAAAGTTTATTGAAAGGAAAAAACAAGACATAAAAAGCATCGCCCAGACTGTGACTCAGGAAATTTGGGTTTCTGTCTTGACGGCTTATGATTCGAGACTCACCTTTCGTCTCTGCCGTTATTGCTTTATTTATGAAATGAGATATATATATTGGTTTTCAAGGACATTTTCATTTTCCAAAACTCTGCCTCCTGTGCCACAAATCTTCCCTCCGCTGCCCAGATCTGCTTTCTTCTCCCTAATCTGCCCTGTGGCTCTGGGGGCAGCCCGTGTGGACCCTGCCGGGGACGGAGTTGGTATGTGCGTTACCATCTTGTCACCGTGAGATGCGGCGTTCTACGCTAGGAGGACGAGCCCCGGGAGCTCACGAGGTCCCCTCACCCCGTCAAGGGTCCACTGTCCTGCCAGCTCCGCGCAGCGTGTAAGACGGGAGGACGTGAACTGACTACTGCAATTATGTTAATTGTAATCAGCCTAACACTTTGCATTAGCGCTTAATTACCACTTAATCATGCATGAAATGCAAGGAAATGGAGTTCAGCACACAAAACCGACCTTTACTCCAGGGGTTAAGCAAACGTCGGCTGAGCTGTCAGTGGTCCTCCCTGTCGGCTCCCAGAAAGTGGCTTTGCAACAATGTTGCATTCTCAGATTTTGTGAGATTGGTTTCTCCGTAAATAATGGTAGTGACTTGGCAGCTACATGGCATGGCTCCCCAATTTACTTTGTTGATGGATAAGTTAATAGGCGCATCTTCATTTTTAAAAAATATTTTGTTGTTTATGACAGGAGAGGCTTTTGGTGCTGTCAGTTCCTGAACAGGATGGGACTGTTTTACGGGACAGAACCAGCCCTAACCCGTGGCTGGTGGCTTGAGTTCCTGAGCAGAGGCAGCCCCGGGCAAGTGTGGCTGGAACCTTTGCCCCTTGACCCTCTCGGAACCCTCCTCATGGGCCTGGAGGAGAACGGGCCGTACGTTCCTATGATCAACCAGTTAGGCACATGGATGGCGAACAGCTCAAGGCCACAGGGAGGCGTGTGCAGCTTTGGTCCTGGGGTCACCTGGACCATGGCAGAGATACACAGAATGTGCGTTGAACTGATGGAAAAGAAGATGCTGGTCCAGGTGAAGTTCGTGTCTCGGATTCTGTGGGATGTTGGGATTTTAGCTGGGATTCCTTTTCTCTGATATTAGCAAGATTCACAACAAATGAAAGCACAAAATGAGACGTGTAAAATGGCACCTTTTCCTGTTCTTGCGGATGTTACCTTTAAGTCTTGTCTTCCTCTTCCTGCCCTGGAGATGCAGGTTTCCTGGGAGTCGGCCTTAGGACATCTGGTCCACTCTGCCATACTCTCCCTGAGCAAATTCTTTTCTCCCCAGGCCTGAACAAAGGTCTGTGAGGTTCAAGACCCCAAACGTCTCGATTTCCAGCGCACTCCTGTCCTGTGGCTGTCTACGATGCCAACTAGACAAGCGCATTTGAACGTCTTGCAGACATCTCGAAAGAAAGCAGGTCCAAAACTGAGCCCGTCTCCACGCCCGGTTGCCAAAGTAGCGGGTCGTGACCTCCAGTGAGATGGTGAGACCGATGTCACCCGCGTGTCTCTGTGTCACAGGGGCTGCCGCATCATCACCCGGGTCTGCACCCAAATGGGACCCGACCTCCAGGGCTGTTTTGAGGGTGCAACTGCATCGACTGATGATGAAAATCCACCTTGGCAGGGAGAAAACCAACCAAGCCCCTGCTTTGGGGGGAAAAAAAAAAAAACTTCTCTAGTTTCTAATTTACATTAGAGTAAAATCCTGACTCTGCAACGTGACCTCAGATTGGTCCACGTGGGGCTTCTGGCTACTTCTCCGTTCTCATACTCCTTCCACTCTCGGTCGCTAACATGCTTCTCCCCTGTTGTTTCTGAGCCTTCACGAGTGCGGGTCCCTCTGCCTGGGGCTCCCGCCTGCTCCGGTTCACGCCAGGGCAGGTGAAGGCCCGTCCTGTGAGCAGACTTCTCCTAGCCGGGGAGTAAAGCGGAACCCCTTTTGTAGGATCCTCGGGCTTCCCCCTTCGCAACGTTCGCCACAAATTATTTTGATAATGTTTTGGTTGTTTCTGACTGGCCTAGTTTGCAGAAGCCGTGGATATTTTGTGCTAATTACTGCCTTTAGTGTCTCTCTCTCACATCCGACGCTAGATAGGATCGTGCCCTTCCTTGTACTTCCGTTAGTTCCTGTGTATGTGCCTGTGTTTGTTTTCTGATTATTTCTTAGTGTTTAGTTATTGGTTCTAGCAAGAATGTGAATTCTTTAAATGAATTAATCATTATTTTTAACATCTCTGCTCTGATATTTCACACCCCTTAGGATGGTTCCTATGACAAGAGCAACCACGCAACAGATGTGTGTCGAATTGCATTTTAAAGTGACTTACAGATGTTTCCCCCCAAATAACTCAGGTTCTCACTGAGGCAGTTAGAAAACTTTTGAGGTACAGATCCCAGTAATAAACTTGGCAGTGTTTAGCGTTATTAGAGAGAATACAAGCTGTCCAGATGTTAGCAATTCCATCACTGGGACATACAAGAAAATATATGCGTAGATATATTTACTTGTGTTATATATAAAATAGTCTTAGGCATAAAACTCATTTGAACCATGACAAACTGCATAATAGAAGAGTCCAATGTATACACACACATAATATTTATGTAATTCTTAGACAGAGCAGAGCCACTGTTCCTGGCCTGGGGCTTGGCCACATTCTTCCCAGCTATGGGACCTCAAGCGTGTGCAGTAAAGTCTACTAGCAATAATTTCCTGTTTATTTAGGCTAGATTAGGACATACGCTCTTTTTACTGCCCCACAGCTTGGACGAGGACTGCCCTCAAAGGTGAGGGACACAAAAGCACTTGGATTTCGACGTTTCCTCCCAATATGAGGGACTGTTATTATTTATTCTCAGTTCTAGAGACACGTTGACTCATGGGACGCATTGGGTGGTAAATGATTCGGTCTGCAATTCTCAGATTAGGTTTTTTTCCTCTCTTTGGCCTCCCAATCACCCCGCTCAATTCAAACTGACAACAGTAAGATCCTGCTGGCACTGGCGTGGCGGACGGCACCTGGGGCGTGAAGCTCCGGCTCAGGGATGGGCAGACGGTGCGGGAGTGAGTCTCACTGTGCCGTGGGTCTCTGCATGGCCCCAGCCACCTGAGGTTCTGTGCCACACTGCAATTGCCACTCGGCCCTTGGGATTGATGGAGAACAGGTGAATTTGCAGAGAATGTTTAATGAAAAATCCAGTGGTAATTGTTTCCTCACCTCAAGTCTGTCTTGTGTGGATACACAGCTTTGACTGTTCACACCTGTCGGAAAGCCGGGATCAGTTTGGTGGTTCCCGATGTGAATAAATGTTCAGAAAAGGATCTTTGGGAACTGAGGACTGAAGTGTTTAATTTGGTTCTCATTTTAGTTATTAAAGAGACTAAAATCTCTTTAAATAACGGAATGAAGGGGCCTTTAGTTTCATGAGGATACAAACCAGAAATTTAAACAGTATCCTTACTATTAGGTGCAGTGTTCTAAAAATAACTGTAAATGGCATCCTATTTTTAAATATCAAAGAACAAGCATACTTGGTTTTCCCATAATGTCTAAACTTCACATGATGTAACCAACATTGTTAGAGTTTTTGCGTCCGAGAATTCACAATTCCTTTATTAAAGGGAGTGAGTTTAGTTCACAGTGCAGTCTTAACAACTTCATTGAGATCAGTGATTCAAGTACTGTTGTCAACACTGTTACTCTGTTATATTTTTATGTTTTACATCAACTAATTTGAACAACTATATGGTACCAATCTTTCGGAAATATAGTTTCATAGCTAAAAAAATTAAAATATTTGTTTGCAATAAATAGAATAATAATGACTTGTAATTATTACCTACAGTGGACATTTATTACATCCCAACTATGTTCTCTTTCCAATAATTAATTATAAGGCTCTTTGAGTTCATCTGAAATAAACAAAGATCCAGTGCTACAGTATATAAATATGGGAATTAGAATACAACTACAAAACTTGACTGAGCAGGAGAAAAAGTAAAAGGATATTTCTCACAAAAAGTAAAATATCTGAATTCAAAAATGAAAATTTTGGGGGCAGGGGGGTTTATTGCCTAGCTAAATAGCTTAATATCAGTAAGTTTTTTAATATTTTATGTATTTTATCTTTTAATTTTTTTATCTTTAATTTTTATTTTTTTAATTTTTTTAAATTTCAGAATATTATAGGGGTGCAAACATTTTGGTTACATATAATGCCTTTGCCTCGCCTAACCCAAGGCTACAAGCCTGCCCATCCCCCATACAGTGCACTCCGCACCCGTTAGTTGTGAGTTTACCCACCCCCACCGCCCCCTCCCACACGCCCGGCACCTCATGAATATTACTTCCATGTGAGCACCTTAGTGTTGATCAGTTAGTACCAATTTGATGGTGAGTACATGTGGTGCTTGTTTTTCCATTCTTGTGATACCTCACTTCAAAGGATGGGCTCTAGTTCCACCCAGGGTAATGCAAGAGGTGCTAGATCACCCTTGTTTTTTATGGCTGAGTCGTACTCCATGGTATACATAGACCACATTTTATTAATGCACTCGTGTATTGATGTGCACTTGGGTTGTTTCCACACCTTTGCAGTTATGAACTGTACCGTGTGTTCCTTTTCATTGCTTCACAGTGTTCAGGGGGTGAATGTACCAGTTTGTTTAATCCTTCACTCACAGAGGGACCTCTTTGTTACTTCCAGTTTGGGACAAGTGTGAGTTAAGCTGCTATAAACAGTCATGAACAGACTTTCACGGGAACATAAGTTTTTATTTCTCTGGGATCAATGCCCAAGAATGCAATTGCTGAGTTGTGTTTAGTTTTTAACCGCCAAAATTTTTTTTCAGAATGGCTGTGCTGTTTTTTTATATTCTCACTGACAATGCATACGTGATTCTGGTTTTCTGCTTCTTCACTAATATTTGATATATCTACGTATAACATAAAATTGTCTATAATACTTGTAATAGCTAGAGAAAAAATATATACTTTAATTTTAGCAGCACTAATAAGTATACAGTGATATCTCTTTGCATTTCCCTCATGGCTAATGATTTTGAGCATCTTTTCATTTGCTTATTTTCCATCTGTGTATCCTCTTCAGTGAAATGTTTTTTCATGCCTTTTGCCCCATTTTATGATTGGAGTTTTTGTTTTTGTTTTACTTTTGAGTCTTGAGCATTCTTTGTATGTTTAAGGTGCTAGTCTGTTGTCAGATATGTGGTTTTCAAGCATTTTCCCCCAATCTGTAGCTGGTCTTTGCATGCTCTAAACAGCAAAAGTTTTCCAATTTTGATGAAGTGTGATATATCATTTTTTGCTTTCATGTTGTGCTTTTGTTGCCATGTATAAGAACTCCTTGCCTAGCTCTAAATCCTGAAGATTTTCTTGTATATGTTTTTCTAAAAAGTTTTGCAGTTTTACCTTTTGTATATAAAGCCATGATCCATTTTGAGTTAGGTCAAGGGGGTTTGTTTTTGTTTTGTTTTGTCCAATACTCTAGCACCGTGCACTACTTCTGAAGACACAGAGGCGGAGATTTGTCAAAAGTCTTTCTTTCCCTGAGCACTGGAGCTGTCATCGGCCTCTGCTCTTCGAAGGGGAGGGACGTCTCAGTGGACTCAGTGTCTGTAGATATTGAAGCCCTTGGACATTTTCAGAAATGTAAGGAAGAATGTTTATACCTAATTAGGTGGAACTTCATTGAATTCAGATCCACCTTGTTTCTTTCAGACTCTGGGCTTGAGCCGATGCACCCCATGGGTGTGAAGGTTCCTCTTTCTGTATGTTTTCTAAACTTTCTCAGCCAAAAAGTGCTGATGTGAATTTAATAAAACTCCACCTGCTGATTCACATCTATCTTGTGAAACACAAAGGCAATGAGCCTTAGGAAGCAGACTGTCCTGACCGGCGCTAGAATCTAACCCAAAACAGCCACGTCTCTGAGAAAATGGTCACCTGATAATATGCATAAAGACGTGAATTCAGGGTGGGGACCCAGATAATAAACCACGTTTTCAATTTTCTTTATTCAAAAACAAGAGGATGTAGGGTGACTTACTAGGACACAGTGCTACAAAATAAAAATAAAAAACATAAAATAACAAAAAAAAATTTAAAAAGAAAAAAAACACGAGGGTTAATGAGAAAGAGTTATGTAAAGACAATGCCATATAAATGCAAAGAATTACTATGTAACCACTGTCCTGTACCAGGGCCAGCGTATCTCTTCTGTAAAAAGCCAGGCAGGAGCTACTTCAGGCTCTGGGAGCCTGTGGTCCCACTGAGCTGACTCAGCTCCGCGGCTCTCGCGCAAAACCAGCACAGACGACACGAACGTGAATGGCCGTGGCTCTGTTCCAGCGAAACTTTATGAACCACTGAGATTTGAATTTTATGTGCCATAAAATAACATTCTTTTATTGATCCTTTTTAACCGTTTGAAAATGCCAAACTATTCTTAGCTTTCAAAATATAAAAACAGGTGGCGGATCAGATGTGGTCCACAGGATGTAGTTTGCCAAATTCTGTTACACCAGCGAAAGCAAAATCCGTGCCTGAGTGCTCTGAAATTTGCATTAGACTCACCGATTCAGTACATTTGAGGATGGGGTAGAATCTCCAAGTCTTCTCCCAACCCGGAAATCCTCTGCACAAAGGCAGAAGAGAAAGGAAAACACTTTCATCATGGAATTAACATTCAGCCTGTGGTGTGTGTCGCAGGCAACCCACTAGGAATTCGCTAAAGGAACAGAAACCGCCCCTTTCAGACTCCAGGGGGTGCGACCCCCGGCAGGCGGGTCCTCGGGAGACCCGGCAACAGGCAAGCACCGTTTCTCACACATGTTCGTCCAGGTTCACCCGTAATTGCAGCAACTAATTGGTTTTGTATGAAGGAAAAGATAAATGTCTCACATCCTTGTGAAAGGAGACAGCCGTGTGCACTGCAGCCGAGTGCTTGCGGGAGAGGTGGGCTCCTCTCGTCTCTCGAAAACCGGGAGGTTTTATCACCAGGTTCCAGCAAGCAGAACAAGGGCCCTAACACGCTGCCCCTGCCCCAAAAATGGGGAAAAAAGGAAAACGTGTCTCACAAGGGCCTCAGCAGCCTCTCCGCCTGCTAAGTAGCCCGTTATGCTTTCTAACCTCGTTTCAGACATAGTAGCTTCGCTTCGAGTGTTGAACGGTGTAGGTTGTGCATCACATGCGGGTTGTGATTTGGGTATTGGGTGTAACTACTTCTGTACGTGATGTGTGGGCGCGGCCGTGCGTGTTTCCCTGCAGACGTGAGACGCGCACCTGCTCAGGTAAGCTGCTCGGGTAAGCTGCTCGGGTGCAGGACACAGACGTCTACTGCTGTGAGCGAATAACTCCGTCAGCAAATATATTTTTAAATGTTATTTAAGAAGCACGTCAAGAGGATGTTATACGTTTAGTAGGATGTGTGTGGCCCGTATTCTTAATTTTTTTTTTAGCAAAATAGGGAAAGAATGTAACTTTGTATATAATTAAAAAAATGTATATCCCAGCGTCCCCAGCATCAAAACTGTCTAATTAGACAGAGACTGGCATCGTGGCAGCTTCCTGTCCCCCAACACTGTCCTCACTGCAGGAGACAGAGTCCGATCCACCCCTTACCGGAAGCGGAGCGTGTGTTTAGGTTGCTCAAGCGATGGGTGGGTCCAGCCGGTCGGGGAGCGGGGATGTTCCCTCGGATACTCATGGGCTGTGGAAAGTGCCTCTGAGACCTGAGATATTCCAGGGACCCCTGGGGACATTGAAAAACACCATATCCATCACCTGGGGAGCAGCACCGCCTTCCTCTGCGGTAGCGCAGGGATAAGACTGATGCAACTAAAGATACTGTTTTCCTTTTTATGGCAAGAAACTAGAAGCCTTCAGAGTCCGCAAAACCCCATTTGCAGAAAAAAATATTTAAGAGAAAAGGGAGTGAAATGTATGTGGTGGCACATACGAGAATACGGTCATAAAAGAGAGATGAGAACCTGCTTCACGATGACTCCGTGATAACCCTAAAAGTAGAAAAGCGACCTCTGACCCGAGCAAGGTCCCCGGGTGGGGCTTGCACGTCAGCCTGGAGCAGGCGTCCCCACCCTCCCCTGGGAACCTCTTCCCACCATTCACACCTAGAGGAGAATAAATGACATTTATTTTAAAGACCCAGCTGATGGGTTTCCTGTTGCATATTTAAAATTGTTTTCTTTTTCCTTCCTTGAGCCTTCGGGTTGCTGTTTTAATCCAGTCTGGATAACCCTGCGAATTTCTTATCTGTAATTCTAGAAGGAAAGGTAAAGGTTCAGGGTTCATTTCAATCTGAGGAAGCCTTAGTGGTTGACGTACTGATTATCTTGAGCGGCTTTGACAATATGCGAGCGGACGTGGACATAGCTCTGAGTATGTGGCGACCCGTCTCACCCCAACTCTCATTTCATGACTGACGCACGCTGCAGCTAATTACGTGGATGCAGTGTTTGTTTATCATACAGCGTGAACTTCATGAACACCTAGCTCTTGCACGCTTTATTATTATTATGTAGATGTTCCAAATGAAAATTTGGTTTAGAAGTAGGAAAGGTACTTTCAAAAGTGAATAAAACTCTGTACCATTAAAAGATGTATAACCATTAGTGCAAGCCAGGGTCTCTACTGATCATCTGTGGATCTTTATTTTGAAGGATTGTAAGAGGTTTTCTGGCGAAAATGTGCTCTACAATTACATAGATGTAGGATGTGCTGGATTAAACAATGATTTTAAAAAGTTTCTTTACGGTACGTCAGACAGCTCTGAGCCCTTAATCCCTAATGCACGATGGAAATCTCCGAGAGGGATGTAGAGCTCACGGGATTTGCGAATCTCACTGGAAATAGCCTATTAACTCCCAGAAAAGTGTCCCAGAACCTTGTCTTTACAAGGCCGATGTGTCTGATATGTCTGTTGAAATGCTTATTCACACACCAAATCTGTGAGGTTTTGTGTGAAGCTTCTTTATTGGGTTTCAAGTATCTTGGCTTTTCATAAATATTGAATAAAAGATTGAGACAGAGAAATAGTAAAAACATGTCATGGTTTTTAAAATTACAATGAGACCCTCATCCACGATCTCCTGCCTTCTAAACTTTTGTTTTTAAGTTAGTGTAATACAGTATGATATTCATTTTATTATATAAATAGTGCTATATTTAATACAAATATCACTTTATCATAATTATTTTAAACTCTCTACTTTAAAAAACCATTTTACTTCTGTATAAACTGTGGCGGAAATTATCACTTGTACATTAATACTTGATTGCCCCTGTGACCACTTGCTTGAGGAAAGGATGAAATTGCCTTTGAGCATGTGATATTCAGTCCAGTGTGCAAGATTAAACGTATAATATAATTGGCTTGTGATTATTTTTCTGAAGCCCCGAGAAATCTCAGCGAGGGAAGAACACAGGTAGATCATTTTATGGTTCTTGCTGTGTTATAGATACCCATTTGTATATATTTCAATACATCAACACATCATAAAAACCAAATAGAGAAAAATAGTGAGTGACTGAGACAGCGTCTGCCTGCAATTAGCTTAGAGAATCGCAAGAGAAAGGCAAGTTAGCAGGTTTTCACTCTTCATCTTCACAAGAGACTTCATAACTTAGATATTAGTCTCCTTTTTACTGATTGGTTAGCTGAAGATCAGTAAGCTTTAAGTGACTAATGATTAAGTACTAATTAAGTACTAATGGGACTGGAAGCAGGTCTGCCCACCCCGGCCCCTTGATGTTTGTGCCATGCGATGCTTTCCGATGGGGCTTTGATCCTGGGACCTGCACAGCACAACACTTCCTTTTGTCCTGAGCTGTTTGTTCGTTGCCTCCCCTATTGGGTTAAAAATCCCTCAGTAGCTCAGAGCAGGCCTTGCTCCTTTTATGCATCTCCTAACTCTCTGCTTAAATGGGTTTCATTTATCTAGCCACATGTATATATAAAACAATGCTCCAGAATTTATAAAACAAAACAACAAAAAATTCACCCCTTCTCCTTACCTTCAGTCTGCGAGTGGCAGGATGGCCAGGGTGATGCTGTGTATGTGGGGCCACGTGCTCACCCTCCTCTCTGTCTCTCTCACGGGACGTGGCGTTGTAGACACGGAGCCCTTCACAGAGCAGCGGTGCAGAGGAAGAGAGAGCTCAGCATTCCAGCCGAAAGTGCGAATGGGAAAAAAACAAAAAAAGACTCCTAAGCTTTAGATCTTCCTAAGTTTTAGTATAACACATAACACAGAACAGTTATAGAAATTGGAGAAAATAATCACTATTTCTGGAGGCCATTCCATTTCAGCGTGGCGGTGGGGTTTAGAACTCTGGTCGAAGTTCTGGGCTTGAGGGAGTCTTCACCAATGGGGAACAGGCAGGGTTGGTGGCCACGTGGTTTTAGGTCCATTGATGACGAGAAGTTTCACATGTGACTGTCAGAGCCAAACTTTACAAGGCTCCAGCACCCTCCAGAAGCCCTGTGACCAGCCTGTTTTGCAGATGCAGGCCTCTACTCACCTGATTTGAAATTATATACACACATATACATACGCACACACACACATATGTACACATACAAAAAGGGCATCATTTTCAGAGCTTTTTGTTAATATGAGGGTGGCCGCATAATTTACTGTCCAGCTTGGAATGTTTTTGAGAGTAAAAGGGGTGAATAATGTTACCAAGGCAACAGCACCTATGGGACCTACGGAATCCTCCTCAGAACTGAGCATGCGTCCCCTGCCTGCTACCATTAGAACGTCAACAAAGATTATTTGTTCCTCTTGGAAGGGAATGCTTCCTATTTTATTTTACTCAAAGTTCCTTGAGATTGGTGGACTTTTCAGTCATTTAACTTGTAGTATGTGGTTTCATTAAAATATTGTTAAAGAGAAAATCAGAAGGCGATGTCTGTATATGTGTGTGGACTAAGTATAACGCGATACAATGACTTGGTATAATCCATAACTAGTTGTATTGTCAGTAAGATTTTGCTACAACTTATTCAACATAAGCATAATAAAGATGTATGTTATTTAATGTATCCCTGGGAAAAGAAATTATTTGCTATGTTCATGTGTAGGTAAATGATTTACTATGCCAATGGAGAGCGCTTCCATCCACAAGAGTACCTACCCCTACCTGAGGGTAGTGTTTTCAGTCATTTGACCTGATATTGTCTTTTCTTTGCAGCATCCATTGCATCCACCTGCAATGATCCAGGCATGCCCCAAAATGGTACCCGCTACGGAGACAGCCGGGAGGCTGGAGACACCATCACCTTCCAGTGTGACCCTGGGTATCAGCTCCAAGGACAAGCGAAAATCACCTGTGTGCAGCTGAATAACCGGTTCTTTTGGCAACCAGACCCTCCTACGTGCATAGGTACCATGCAACAGAAAATAGAAATCTTATATTTGGAAATGAATGCATGTGATCATTAAAATTGCTCTGTAAATACATTATTTCTTCAGAAATATTTCTCGAGAGCTTCTTAAATGTCCTCTGGCTCTCTGAGACTCTGCTGAAATCTTATGGTAAACCTTTAAGTTTTATTTTATTAGGTGAAATAAAGGAAGTCGTTTACTTAACACCCAGTAATTGGCACTTACCTTGCATTTCCTATCTTTAACAAATCGTGTATGAATGTGGATCAATCAGACTACTGTAATTTAAAATTCTGGGTAACTCAAAATTCATGACCTTATCATTACTGTTCTCATTTTTAATATAGAAACATGCCCTCAAGCAAAACCTACTCACTAAAAAGTACTTTCTCTTTTTACATATTTTTTCCCTATAATAGTAGTACATTTAAAAATAGAATCCTGGAAACTAGAAATTGCACTGCTTATGTTAAAATGAAGATAAAAGGAGAAACTTGTTTCTGAAATTTGTTAAAATTTTATAGTTTGATCTTATAAAAAGCATAAATGGTTTTACAGACTTTGGTTTGAACAGTCATCTGAGACAATTTATCACAAATATGGTCTTAGGGTAATATATATTTTTATATAAAATAGTAATTGCATGTAGATTGTCACTTCAATTAAATAATTTACCATAAAATTCCTACTTAGACTATAACATCTTAATTTTTTAAAAAAACTTTACTAAACTTTATTGTTTTAATGAAGTATCACAGTTTAGTACTTCTTCATAATCTGTCTGAAAAATGTAAGATTTAATTAATCTGTGCAGAGACAGAATGATCATGAAATAGATGAGCCATTGTGTATTGGGTGACCTTGGGATTTTGTGATTTAACGTGATTTTTATTGTCACACACACACAGCAGTAGAGAAGCTCGCAGTGGTCTTGGAGAGCTATGACACAGGCTCTTGACTTACTACAAAGTACTTGTAGTATTCTGAAGGCAGATGGGTTGACAGCTCTGCGTCTCAGCATTCTCAGCCTGTCTGTTTATGTAATATCCTGATCTGCATTTACATTCGTGCTCTTGCAGGCTTGGTCATGCCTTTTATTTCAAGCTGAGTCATCAGGAGACTTGGAAGATTTCTTCTTGGTTTTTTCTGTTGGTTTGTTTTCAGGTTTTGTTGTTGTTGTTGTTGTTGTTGTTGTTGTTGTGTTTTAAAGTGGAGTGATAACCTATACATGACAATCAATCATTTTAAACCATTGGCCTATTTTTAAGTTAGGAAAGGCTTTTTTTCTTCCATTTTGCACATGTTTAAGGTCATAGAGGAATACATTAAAGGGCAATAGGACTAGAGTTTATCTCTTAAAAGTCACTTATCACTTCACATTAATTTAAACACATAATTGTAAAATTTGACCCTCTTCCCAATCTTTTGTTCGTTCATCTCTTAGTTATCTCATCTTGACCAAAAATGAGATAAGCCAGTCCTCACAAAAGACAATACATGAGGCTTCCTGTGTCTTGAATATCAGCTTCAAGGACAAGCTGAAAGCACTTGCAGAAAATTGAGCAATCAATTATTTTGGCTGCCAGACCTGCCTGTACACATAGATACTATGTAACAGGAAAATGGAAACTGTATATTTGGAAATAAATTAACATTATCTTTTTATTACCTTTTTTTCTTTTTTTTTAAAGAAATGAGGCTTATGTCCTCTGTAAGGAACTTGCCCTAGCCTGAGCAAGAGCGAGACCTTGTCTCTACCAAAAATAGAAAAAATTAGCCGGACGTGGTGACGCACACCTGTAGTCCCAGCTACTTGGGAGGCTGAGGCAGGAGGATCCCTTGAGCCCAAGAGTTGAGGTTGCTGTGAGCTAAGATGATGCCACAGCACTCTAGCCCAGGCAACAGAGCGAGACCCTGTCTCATAAAAAAAAAGAAAGAGAGAAAGAGAGAAAGAGAGAGAGAGAGAGAGAGAGAGAGAGAGAGAGAAAGAAAGAAAGAAAGAAAGAAAGAAAGAAAGAAAAGAAAAGAAAAGAAAAGAAAGAAAAGAAAAGAAAAGAAAAGAAAAGAAAAGAAAAGAAAACAAAAGAAAAGAAAAGAAAAGAAAGAAAGAAAAGAAAAGAAAGAAAAGGAAAGAAAGAAAAGAAAGAAACTTGCCCATAAGGGCATCAGCTAACAGGCCACAGTAAAGCAAAAAGAAGAGGGAAAAAGCTGTCATCTTTTTCCTTGGAGGCAATTACAATTAATATAAACAAACATTCATGTATAAACTTTATAATTATCTTATGATTAATGTATATAATCTATTTTAAAAATGTTTTTAAATGACAGCATCCTGCATGATTATTTTGTAAATTGCCGTCTTATCAGTATGCTGTGAATATCTTTTCTGTTATTTTGTATTTTCTGCTGGCTCACCCTGGCTACATAGTATCTCTTTGGAAAGCAGCTTCGCTTACAACTGCACCACCAACACCATACCTAGTATCTCTTTGTTTCAATACCAATATTATTCCATTAGTCTCATTATTGTACAACGAAATTGTCTCAACCTCTTCTCTATTATGAAGATAGATACAGTGAACACACTTGTTGCACAACACACTGTGATTATTAATGAATGATGTATTTCTAGGACTTTTAAACATTTTCCAAAACCCTTTCAGAAAGACATGAACAATTTACATTGCCATCAATCACCTATGTCTATTTTCCCTGACTTAGAAAAAAATAGGACATACAACAATTCTTAATCTCATAATTTAAAATGGGCAGAAAGGGATGATTCCCTGTTTTAATTGGCATTTTAAATTAATAATGAGGTTGAACTGTTTTCCTCTTTTAATATGCTTATTGGCCCTTTGAATTTGTTCTCTCCTGATTGATCTGCCAAGGTCTTTTTGCATGATTAGTGCACGTTCACCCATTACCAGCTGTTTTCTGTCTCTTTTATACAGCCTCTTAGCCTCTCCCCTGCTGCACGGGGTGACACATTTTCAGGAGCTTGCCACTTGCTGTCGCGTTTTCCTGTGTTCCGCCTCCCTTTTTTACGCTTCCCAAATGACTTCTACCACGGAGTCTCCTCCTTTTGGTTTCCGGCTGAGTCTTAAAGGATTAAGTCTCTAATTCCAAGCAGTGTCCCTCAAAAGTCTCCACTTTTTTACGTAGCCTACAATCACCTTTTCCAATAAGTCCAAAGAGCTCTGAGAAGCAAAAATGGACCCTAGTTTGCTGAAGCTCATCTGTTGGCTGCCGCGCGTCCTAACCTGCAGGGCAGTATTTGGAGACGACCTTCCTGAAGGGTGTGAATGTTCGAATGCTTTGACGCAGCAACACTGACGTGTGTCATCGCAGAGCACTGCTGCACTGCCTCACAGCCTCACGGAGGACGGGGCTGCTATGCATGGGGTGGGGCGTGAGGGACTGTGGATTGACGGGAGTCTGTGGATTTTATCTCTATGTCTGTTCCTTTTGGAGGATTTCTTAGCATCGCAGGGTTACGTTTTCTACTAAATTCTAAATTCTAACCCTATCCAAAATATTTTGCAAGCTCCCTAATTAAGACCTAAGTAAGCTAACAAGGAAGAGTCCCACACCAAAAGAGAGAACAAACAAGGCAAGACAGTACTACTTAATTCCACTTTAAGCTTTTAAATAGCCTCATTTAAAAGTTGCCTCCTGGGGTCTGCATGAGTAAGACGAGATCTCCCCTTTGTTTATTTCAAATCAATATTTGAATCGTATCCCTGCTGGTAGCACCCTGTAGACAGTGCCCTGAATCTGTCATTTTTCATCTTTCAAAACCCGCACAGAGTAGAATCTTCTAGACCTTCAAGGTACCTTCTTTCTCTACGTTAACACCACCTCCCTAATTGGTCCACACTTCCAGTGCTCCACGCTGTCAGCCTCCGCTGTGTGGTTCTGGGGGGCATCGTCCTGCCAGGGCTGATTAGACCATTGTTTCCACATGGTTTATTAAAATAAAACTGCATACTAGGGAAAATAGAGTTTTAATCTTTTTTTCCATGAAAATTATATCATATTATTCTTGAGTATATATCGGTAAGAATTTATTATAAATATTCCCCGTGACATTACTCAGAGTTTGCCTGTATTTAGACTTTGAGATTAGAACAAAACGTACTGGAATTAGTTATATTTCAGATTATGAAAAATTAACTTTTCAGGAACGTTAAATGAGTATTTAAAGACACATCCATCACTGAAAATTGTAATTTATCTTCCTTCATCTTATTTACGAAAAAGTCTTTTTTTATGTGTGAGGGAAAAGATCACCAGTTAGGACATTTTCTTCCCTAGTTACTTTTTTCCCTAAATGCATGTACAATTCACCATGTGAAATAGATGTATAGTTTAGGGAAATACTGTGATTTAATTGGGGTGATACTTTAAAACCACTTTGTGACAAATCATAGTATTTGATACAAAGAAGCTTTAAACCCAGCATATTTTTGCGTCTTTCTAAAAATGTGTGTGCTTTTGAATTCTGCAGTGTTTTAAAACCTTCCATGTGATGGAAGATTTTAGAGAAATTCTATCTAATAAATGAAACAATCCTAAACACTTTCAGATTCAAGTACAAAAATTGGCTTGCCTATTAACAACATTGTTCTATATAATTACTGCCTTACTAATATAAATGTATTGGTGACTATAAAAAAAACTAAATTTATTATCATATAAACTGCTTCTTTCTAATCATATAGGAAGCATTGTGATCAAATAACATTTTTAGAGCTCAGCCTCATTGATTATGTATCTCTAGATGTCACTTAAACTTTTTGTGTTTTGCCATTTTGAAATGTGAGGACGTTAATCCAAGTAGGAGACTGTGGGAACATGAGATGACATGTTTTCGTTCATTCGACAAATATTTCCTGAATATTTATTCTGATCAAGAAACTGCTTAGCCATTCGGGGTAAAACAATGAACAAAAGACAGAGATGATCATTGTACCACGTGAAGCGTTATGTTCAAGATAAATATGCTTGGACTTTGTAAACCTTAGGAACTGGCAAAAGAATCAATGTGACCATACAGTGATATTCATGGGGATATTTTCTATCCCGGTTTTTCTGTGTGTGCTTCCTGGTGGATGTGGGGATGAGGTAGTCTGTCCAATTTCTTGGGTAAAATTTAAAGTTAGTTACAGGAAGAACATTTTATCTGTCAGAAGTTCAAAAATCCTTCCTAAAACTGAGGTGGGAGATTATATAAAATTCATTGAACAATCACATGAAAGACGTTCAGACTTCCTGGGTCTTAAAATTTTATCTGGGTAATTGATAACTCCACATATAGTCTCTTTGATGGGATAAAATCCTGATGAATGAGCTTTTTTATTTATTTATTTTTTTAATTGTTCTGTGATGTCTCAGTTCACGTTGACTGCCTGGCTGGCATTCTCTCTCCTAACTTTTTCTCTACAACTTTTGTTCTGTGACAGCTGCTTGTGGCGGAAATCTGACGGGCCCGGCGGGTGTTATTTTGTCACCCAACTACCCACAGCCGTATCCTCCTGGGAAGGAGTGTGACTGGAACATAAAAGTCAACCCAGACTTTGTCATCGCCTTGATATTCAAAAGGTACCTTCTCTTGTGGAATGCCTGTTTTCAGGAGGATGTTAAACGCCACACCTTAAACACTACTTCATTTATTACTTCATGGAGTCTCCAATTTTACATCTAGGCAAACCCTAGATTTTGCATCTAATAGATACTCAGGCTGCAGAAGGACATGAATGGAAATACGTTATTATGCTTGGAGCATCCTGGTGTTCAGACACACACAACTGACTTTTCAATACTGTCTATCTTGCACACATGTGCGCCCTGAGAAGCCTTAATTTGCAGAATATGCAAGAAAAGTAATAAAAATATGATGTAGATACGCTTTGTATCATTTCTTGTCAAAGTCTCCTATTCCTCTAAATGTGTGGTGGCTAATTCGTTTCCATAGCACACCCCGACGGTCCCAAGAGTAGAAATGTTAGTATTGTTACCATAGTCATGACTTGACAAAGCTTCGAAATTGAAAGCTCCCTGAAATTTGGTTGCTGTAAAGTCTGAATTACTAGATATCAGTCCTAAAAATATGCTAAACCACATGACACAAGTTCAAATACTGTGGTCATTTTATAAAAATAGATTCTTAAAATATTATCACATTATTGGTACATAGGATAATTACATGTTATTGAATCCCAAGATGTTTTCCAACTTTATAATTTGATTTTTGAACTAAATGAATGTAATATTTTTAAAGGTGAATGGTTCTATAGACTGTCCCATTTATCTCTTGGTTTAATTATACTTGTTCATCTGTCACTGGAACAAGTTGCCTTTGTCTAGAGATCTTTCCATCAGTGTTCAAGACCTGGACATGATTACCTTCCTTCACTTTCTCCTGCTGACAAGATCTTAGTCAGTATAATTTTAAGTATCTGTGATTCTGAATCTTAACCAGGTTGAAAGCCATCGTTTCCTGAATTTACTAAAGCTGCTATGAATTTACCAAATGTCACTGAGCTATAACACAACACCACTGAAACATTTGCTGGCTATGTTTTTGGATTCTTTGTGTTTTTCATTAATGCTAAATTCTAGTAGTGCCTTCTTTATTTAAAAAAAAAAAAACAATAGGAGGCATCTCTAATTCTTGGATATTAAAAGTGAATTGTCAGTTAAAAGCCTTTTGGTGAACATAGAACTTTAGAAGGAGTTTCCTACCTCCCACTGTGTTACGGTGACTAACGATCCACATTCCTGAAGTGCAACTCATTTGATAACATAAATGTATAAGGCAGTTTTATGCCAGATGTTTCTTCACTGCCTTTTACACACCTCTGTGGGAGAAGTTTGAAATAATCTCTAAGTCTCTTCCAACTCCTAAATTCTACGGAACCATCGGCCGGCTCAGTGTCTGAGAAATTTCACATCCCGGTGAAAATCAGTGACTCCTCTGGTCTGGAATTTGCCCTTGCTCAGGTGGGAGTCATCCTGGGATGTCAGGGGCCAGATCCCGGTGGTGGGAGTCGGAGCCAGAGTCCTGCGTAGGGAGGCGCAGCGACCCGGACAGGACACAGGCACCAACATGGCGCGCTGTTGGAGAGGGGGTGCTCCGGGGGGAGAATGGGGTCTGGCCTTACTAGCAATAAGGGCAGAGGATTGTAGGGTCTGCAGGACACGGAGCCCCAAGGCTCATGCTGGTCCCTGGGGCCTTTGGGGAGGGATGTTTGACCACGTGTCCCTCTGGGCTGAGTGGCTGAAGCCCACACACTGCAACCCAAATTAAGTTTGGTTCAAAAGCTTGGCCAGATTTGGCATAGTATTAGGACTTATAGACATGTGCAGCTAGCATAGAAACAAGACAGGATTTAACCAAAGGAACAAAATTATGGTAAATTTCACTCCAGACTTCTATGCATGAATTCTGTCACTTCCAGAAAGAGAGAGCAGATGGAGTGTGTGTGTGTGGTTTTCTGTGTCTGATTGTGTTTGTAGCGTTCAATAAATAATCTATAACCGCAATTAGCTGTGCCAAATACTGGGGGCGCAGCATGACCAGAGTCTAATAACATCCTTGCAAAATATTAATACTTCAAATAAAATTTTTATTCCAACAAAATTCTACTTGCTCTGTACAATTCCTCTTAGCCTTCTGTGCTTAGGAACTCCAATCTCTTACTCTTTCTCCCTTTCTGACTGCAGTGAGCTTGTCAAATAAACAGGCTGAGAAACCTTATTGAACTTCCTGTAATATGTAATAAGCGTGTTCAATATCTGGAGTGAACGTAGCCTTGACCCAAAACAGGACGGCGCCGGGCTGATGAGGGGTGGGTGGCGATGAGGGGAGATGGGGAGGGGCCGCTCATATGGAGAACTTGAACACGTTAACTTTAACACTTCTGATGTGTTAGTTTATTCTGACCACAGCAAGGTCTTGGACGTCGGAACCAAGTTCAGTCTTTCACTCGAGAGTGTGCAGGTATGAGGCTCGGACCCCCTCAGCCTGCACATCACAGCCGGCAAAGCCAGCAACCCCCTGAGAGCTTTGGTTCCAAATCATCACTCTTTGGGGATTGACCTTCTGTTAGTATTGGAGGAGAAGGAAAGAGAGAGAGAAAAGGATAAAGCAGGAGAAAGAGGAAGGAAGGGAGGGAGAGAGAGAACTGGAATATTCAGTGTTGGTGCGAGGGCCCTGGGGAAGCTGGCAGTCTAAACCACTGCAGGGACTGTTCATATTGGCCGATTTATCTCAGCAAGTAGAGGCAATTGCATCTTTTAAAGTAAAAAGAAAGAAACAAAAATAACTTTCTAAAAAACCCTTAAGAATAGTCATTAATACCAAGGGTACATAGTTTCAAAACTAAAAACATTCATATGAAAACCAAATGTCAGTGGTAATTTCTTTTGAGCCCAGTTCTTTTAAATCGCATGTCATTAGTGAATTCCTGGGTACTGAGAAGGGATATTAGATTTATACTCTTGTGATTTGTTTCTTTTCAGCTGTGGTCAACATCGTATTGAATACGATGTGGTCATTACGTGAAATACAAATACTATTTATTGCAGTTGATATTTCTCACATTTTTTGCTGTTGTAACATTTTGATTCTCATGTCATTTAACTTTCTGATTGCCCTAATTGTTAAAATTTTCATGCAAAAGCAAACAAAATCATGTGATGCTCTAGAAGGCTTAAGAGTCTGGAAGAAAAGGTGACCGTCTATTAGGCAGATAATAGAATCACTGTTCTCTCCTCCTAGTTTCAACATGGAGCCCAGCTACGACTTCCTGCACATCTACGAGGGGGCGGATTCCAACAGCCCCCTCATTGGAAGTTTCCAGGGCTCCCAAGCCCCAGAGAGAATAGAGAGCAGCGGAAACAGCCTTTTCCTCGCGTTTCGGAGCGATGCTTCCGTGGGCCTGTCGGGGTTCGCCATTGAGTTTAAAGGTACCGTGATCAGCTGAGTCTGTGTGGAAAGTAGTTTCTATCAGAGTCGCTTTAACTGTGAGCATTTCTTTGCAAACCTTGCACGTCTGTTTCATGCATGAATGCTGACGTGTATCTCGACTGTCTGGGGGAGAGTCTCCTAGGTCTCCCGTGGAGAAAAACTCCAGAGACACGTTTCTATTCTACCCCGACTTAAAGAAAAAAAAAAGATATGAGAAAAGTTACGCAAAGGCAAGGACATTTAATGATAAATTATGGTTTGTGGAATGAAGAATTCGATGACATTTAAGAATTATTTTAAGATGTGTTTTAATATCTTCCGATTTGTTTCTTCAGGGTGATTACATGTAAGTGTATGAAAATAGCTCCGTTTCATCTGTATGTTCTTCAGTATGGACGCCTCTGTCACCCTGCCCTGTCCCTGCCACCCCTGGGCCAGCTTGAGGAGTGTGTGTCCTCACTCAGAGCTTCTCCCTGGGGTCCGCAGATGAGTGGCTCGGCCTTGGTTTGGGATCCACCGTTCCCCGCCATTAACATCCAGGGAAAACAGACAGACTCCCAAACAAAACCAGCCTAAACTAAGCATTTTGCTGTAGGGCCTATGAAAATACGCATATTTTTTTCAACTCTATTTCTCATGTGAATAACAGCAGAAAAAAAACATAGCATATATTACAAAGAATTAGAGAAGATAAAATGTCAATTCATAGTAATGACAGTTCTCTTAAAAAATAATGAAAATATTTATATTTTTTAAGCTTTTGAGTTCAACTTGTAAATGGAATTTTAAAGGAAAGACATAGAATATATTTTATCTCTGTTAACTCATTAGCAGACCTGTGTTTATTTACATGCTTTTAAAGTAGAAAATTGATCTGTTTTCCCCAAAACATCAAAATCTACGAACATATGGTTTTTTATCTTAAAATGTTCAATGAAAAAAAAAATTGTGCAATTCAGCAGAGGAGCATCCTGTGCCTTTTGGGTAGGATCTGTCATGATCATGAGTAACTAAAATTAGTACTTTTAAGCATTTGCCATGTGATCGGATAGTTTCAGTACTAATAAGAATTCACTAAAATGCACGTCACCATGACAGTACCTGGCCTGTGATAGCCAAAAACAAAACAGTTATTGTAAGTAAGATGCAACTCCTGGGTGATCATTCCATGCCAGGCACAAGGTTTGACTCATCAAGTACTAACTGCATTTCTCCTGCTGAGTCTGTGATTCGCTCTGTGCAGACTATACAGCACACGGGGAGGGGTGGAAGTCAGACCGTCCTCCTATCCCATCTTCTGACCGCTGTCACCCGCGTGAGGACGTGCTCTTGTCTTCCACGCATTGAACCATTTTCCTTTCGAGAAGTCAGATCTTTCCCTCAATGTGTGGAGTGATTGCACGTTCATACGATTTAAGTTAAAAAGCTAGAAAATGAATGTTAATTTTTCCAGAGTCAAGTTCTTTGGTTTAGTACTAAAACCCATAGACATACATAAATGTATAAAAATGCAGTACTGCATTTATCTTTCACCTAGATGAAAGAAATTCAAAATCAATTCTATAGTAAAGCGTGGTTTTATAAAAACAAACATCATTTTGTTAAAGAGGAATATTTCTATTTTTATTTAATCAATAGTTTACCCTGACCATTAGCCAATCAATAAGTATTTTGGGGGGTTTCTCGCATGCTAAGCACTGTTCTAGGCCCTGAGTAAAACAAGCAGAGAACAAAAACGAGAAGAAAAGAGGCTGCTCTCACCAAGTCCATTGTCCTTTCTCCTGCAGAGAAGCCTCGGGAAGCGTGTTTTGACCCTGGGAACATCATGAATGGGACGAGAATTGGAACGGACTTCAAACTGGGCTCGACCGTCACGTACCAGTGTGACTCTGGGTACAAGGTCGTGGACCCCTCGTCCATCACGTGTGTGATTGGAGCCGACGGGAAGCCGTCCTGGAATCACGCGCTGCCCTCCTGCCACGGTGGGTGTGGGCGGACTCAGGCTGTCCCCGCAGTCACCACCTGCCCTTGGGGGGCAAAGTCCCACGGGGAGCGCGGTCCCCACGCCAGCCCTGGGCTCCTCCGGTCAGCGGTCACCTTGCACAGGGGGCGGGCGGAGCGTTTAGTTTAGCCGGTGTGTCAGCCGCCCTCAGAGGTTCCTGGGTGGCAGTTTTTCCCTTCACTCAGGTAGTTTGACCTTTTTAACTTCTGTTTCTGCATATTCTAGACCTGATCTACATAAGGAATCATAATTAGTATTTTCTAGGTGCTTCTCTCTCTCTTTCTCTGGATATGTGTGTGTGTGTATGTGTATGAAATCTATATAGATACATAAAAAGAAAAATTATATATATGTATATACATATGAATGGATGTGCCATTTTCCCCCAAAACATCAGTAGTCGGTAATTTCTTCTTTAGAGATTAGATTAGTAAAATCACATCTTAAAAGTCAGAACTGTCTTTAAGGACAGACGCCACTGACCTGCAGTGACAGGCGGGACAGCAGTTGCCCTGTGGGTGTGACCCAGGGGACGGACTTCCCGTGGCCGAGCTCTGAGTCTGACTCCAGGGCGTGGTTTCCTGGGAGTCTCTACAGGTAAAACCTCACGCTGTGGGTATTTGACTTATGCCCTTTCCTCTTTGCGTGGTCTGTATTTTAAAAAGAAAAAGATGGAAACTTGTGGTTTGTTGAAGAGAAATGGATTTGCAGGGCTACTTCAAGATGAACTGAACATTGACATTTAACAAGATATAATTTTGGATAAAAATTATAATTTCTTTTTCTCACATCCCATAGGACGATCTGTGCATCCCCTGGGTTTATATGTTTTCCCACTTCAGACATCTCTATAGTGATCATATAAGGAGACTGATGTGAAAGAGATAAAAGCAGGAAGCTAAATTAAGGAGATACTACGGGCTTGATACTTTTTAAAAATACTACTACTAAGGGCATTTAATTTGTATTAAATTCAAATACCATTTAAACATATGGAGGAATGATAATACATTAGCCATAGGAAAAAACATAAAAAAAAAGAAGTCACAATGGACAATGGGCAATATATTTATAATAAAATTTTAAATCAGACAGTGTTTCTTTTTCCATGTCTGAAGACCTGTGAAGTCGGGCACAATTATTCTTACCAGGCGTCAAAGCACATCACTCCTGGAACACTGATTTCTTGGAGTGGTGTTCTGCCCAGACGGGAGTAAAACTCGATGTTCCAAATCTTCAAAGCAGACACGGTTTCCCCACGGTGCATCTTGGACCTCGCACGGGGGCAGCACGTTCTGTGCGTGAACCAGCACCTGTGACTCGCTGAGATCACCCGCGGAACTCGGCACTTCTGTTCCACGTTAAACATGTTGAAAGTTCCTATAGTGTAGGATGCACTCAGTGCATTTTGGTCTGTTTTCTTTCAGAGGCATTGTATGATCTTTTTCCTGGTTATTCATTTGTAGCCAGGAATTTATGCTCACTGAGGTTTGCTATATGATTTGAACTGAAATTGAAGCAGTGTGGGGCCCCTTTCATGGGTCAGAATAGCTTCTCTTTTCCAGTTTTGTTTTGTTGCCATTGTTGTTTATTCAATTTGATCATATGTTGTTGCCTTTACATATGAGAGAGAGGGGTGTGTGTGTGTGTGTGTGTGTGTTTCAGTTAACCCCTAATGGATGAGCAAGGCTGTTGCTGCCATCTGCAATGAATGCTGTCGAATGTCTTTATTCATTTAGGCATTAATCTAATACGATAATTACCAGATAGTAAGCACCTATTTTTCTTGTTATAGCATTAATATAAAATAATTTCTGTTATAAGAAGGACTTCACCTGTTTCTCAGATTAACACAGTAACACAGACATAATAATAATTAAGTGTTAAATAAAATTATCTACATAGTTTTCTCAATTGCACAAATGTTTTGTTGTGTCTGAAACACGTTATGCGTGTTTGGTGCTTATCTTGTAAGTCTGAGGAAGAATGTATAGGCATGAGCACAACTTTATCAAGGTGGTAACAAACCAACATGCCAGGTAGTTTTCTTTTATTTCATCTTTGACTTTAAAAAATATATATTCTCTATTACGACAAGGTAACGCTCTTTCATTCTCTCCCCGGGCAGCATAGTCTTTGTAGTTACACTTTAAAAAATACATCCTGCTAATGTCGCTGATAAGAATGAGTCCCATCTCTAATAATTTGGGCATCAACATTTTGGCCCAGTGATGATTTATTTCCACTTTTAATTTATAATTCTTATTTAAAATTTGAAATTGATGATTTTGGTTTTTGGTTTTTTTTTTTTTTTTGGTGGAAAGAACGTATTTGCAGAATGATTTGCTTGAATTTTATGTGATTGAACTAAAAGAAAATAAATTTCTATTCTTTATTTGTACTTATTTTTTTAAACTTAAATGTTAAGCTTTTGAGGAGAAAGAAGAGATAATTCTGAAATACGCTGGTTGAATTCACATGGGTCAGGAGTGGGGGATAAAATTGAGGGCTACGTCTGCCTTGGTAGCTGAGTCTCCCAGTGTTTTCTTGCAGCTCTCCTGGAGTTGAGCTACGGAAGTCTCCTCCTCCTAAAAGAGAAAACTGAATTCTTCTATTTAAAATTATAAAAAAGTCTATGCAAATGTCTTTAGAATGATAACATGATTCTGCATTAAGACATTAGTGTGAAGGCCGAGCTTGGTCTAATTAAGTAAAATCTCTACCAGTTGATCATAAACAGGTCAAAGCTGTCAAATGTCTAAGCTGTTTCTCTTTGACTTTTAGAATCGGGCTTAAATTTTCCAAGCCATTGTAATGCACGGATTTGGGAAATTTCTTGATAAATCATTAGCAAAGTGCCTTCACCTCGGCGTTACCACATTCTGAGGAGTTTTATTAATCTTGGAGAATTTTCTGTGCATCAATTAGGATTCAACAGGGTACTAATTAACATTCAAGGGATTAAACATGTTATCTCTAATGTCTTTTTTTTGAGGCTTGAAAATTGCTAGATCAAGAAGAAATGACTGTTAAAAAAAGAAAGGAAAATAAAACAGTGACTCAAAGTCCTGTAAGAAAGCAAAGCAGAATTGATCTGTAGAAATACGGAGTTTCTGGGAGACTGAAAATAAGTCCGCGTTGGAATCAGCGAAGGTCCATCGCAGATCAGCAGTGCAGTCCGGCCACAGGCAGGCGGGACAGGTGCAAGGACTGGCAGTTGGTGACTTCTGTCCTGTCACAGCTCTGCAGCCTAATAGATGGGTGGACTTGGACCCCACTCGTGAAAATATGAGGGATTGAAGCATTGGCGATTTAATTTAAAGGCTGCATATCGAGTGGCTGGGATTGATTTGGATGTCTGTTTTCACATATGATGCTGATAAACATGTTCCGAACATCTGAGCTACAGCGTTTCTTTCTTTTCCCCCCTCGAGAAAAGCAACTCCGAAGTAAATAGGATAATCAGGGAAGATCAGCACACACACACACACCCTCTGTGTTTTATCTGCCCTATCTAGTAAAGAGCTCCTTCAGCTTTAATGTGAACCTAGAGGAAGCCCCAGCAGCCTTAGTAATTATGTATGTCGCTCTATAACTCAATCGATGAGACGAAAAGTTAAAACTAAAAAACCGTAAAAAGCAAATCATTTTTCCTTTTAGTCCCATATTAATGTAAGAACAATAGAAAACTGCAACAATGTTTGTGTCTCTTAAGTTAATATGGCAATTCATGTCGGCCAGGAAATGCCGGTGAGGCTTTTTAAAGTAATTCAGTCGTGTCTTCATCGAACCTGTTTTATTGTTAGCGTGGCTGTTTCCTTCATTGTTTAAACATGCCTGAGACAGATGCTGGAAATAGCGTTAGGTCTTTCTCCTAAGTTGAGCTACTGTTATTCTAACCTGGTAACTCTTTGCGTTTATTTTTCTTTCGCTTTGATAGCCATGTGGAAGGAGACTGTGACTTTAATATTTTGTTAAGTTTTCAGATAAACGGGGCACGCTGCTCACTTATTTGAAGACTTTCAGCCTTGGCTGGACAGCACTTGTGGTGTTATTATCGCCCGGGACATAATTCTTGGTCGGTTTTCTTTTCAGCTCCGTGTGGAGGGCAGTACACGGGGTCGGAAGGGGTAGTTTTGTCCCCAAACTACCCTCGTAATTACACGGCTGGTGAAATATGCCTCTACTCCATAACTGTGCCGAAGGAGTTTGGTAAGAATTTATTTTTAATTTACTGTCATATTTCTGTCCCTTGTCAATTTTCCTGCCATTTCATGAACCAATATGCTAGCTCTTAGTAGAATAAATAATACTGTAAAAGAAGACGAGTTGCATTTAAGTGGCGAGCTTTCCAAGCATGTCCCACACCATGTCCATTACAATATTTTTTACCACCATGATACGAGCTGTTTAAATTCCCTTCTGGGATTCCAGCGCAGAATCATCAGAGAGAATTAGTTTGGCTTTGTTCTGATTTTTCTCTGAAGCAATTCTCCGGGTCGGTGGTCTTTGCGTGTAAGGGAGGATCGCGAAGTGGCACGTGGGTCAGGCGAGCCCGAGTGCCTCTGTGCACCGCTGACCCGTGAAGTGGCCGGTCTGGCTGTGACGGGAATCGCTGCAGCCCTGAGCCAGCGGGAGCTGGGGGCGTGTGCTCGGGGGCGTAGAAGCAGCCAGAGTCCTATTCCGCCGGCTGAAACCCAGCTTTCTGAGCATCCCTCCTGTGCTTTGCTCCCAAGGGAGCGAGTTTTGCAGAGTGGCTTCCTGGGTGGTTCTGCGCATTGTCTGCTCAATGCCTCGCCCACTCTTGAGCAGGAAAATTCGTCCTGTGTTGGATTCTTCTCTGGAGTAAACCAGAGGGTAGCTTCTGTCATCTTGTAGATGATTTCCTTTTCTCCAACAGTCATATGAAAACCCTACGTAGTCTAGGTCTTTCTTTACATTTAAAACAGCAGTCACTTAATCAGAATACAAAGCAGATACAAATTCTGATGTTGGAATGTGTTCGAGGTAAAACATTTTTAACGTATTACGGGAAAGTTATTTGCTGGGTAAGAAGGTTGCATACCAGAGACAAATGATTTCTGTAAACTTCTGTTGTTACTTGCTCAGGATAGGATTAAGGGTGGGCAATGCCGTTATCTTTCTTCCCAGGTGGGGCAGTTGTTGGAGGCAGCACCGAAGCTGGGCACCCTTGTCCCTAGGGGAGCCCGAGATCCTGGCTCTCTCCCTAACAGTGTCTAGATGCCAACTCTCTAAGCTGGACCAAATTCTCCCTACTCAAGTTCCTTCTGTAACCTCAGCCTCAATTCTGTGTTTAAATGAAATACATTTTTTTTCCACCTAAATGCTGAGCAACATTCCTCAAATTACTTTATCACAAAAATCCTTTCATTTTTTTTTCATGTATACATGACAAAGTGTGCTTATCACAATGGGATTCAGCAGCCCTATTCCGTGATTTTAATTGAGTACAAAACTTACTCATTACCACAATACAATTGTGCTTTTTCAGCAGAAAAAAAAATGTCATATTCCTACCTTAAATATTGATTATAAATTCCCAGTGTGAAAGGTGTAATGAGACAGACTTACGCTACTCTCCCTGGGTGGAAAGTTCAGTGTGGAATGACAAATCATTTATTCTTAGTTTCTAGCAGGAAGTTGATGCTCACTAAACATTTCCTCGAGAAAAGTAGGAATTATGTATATACAATTCACCTTTGTGCTACTTAAAAGACCCAAACATTCAGCCTCCAGCGTGATAACAAATTAATTAATCTGGGGAGGAGGGGAGTGGGAAGGATTTTATGAGCGAGAACTGAAGAGAAATCGTAGCGTCCTTCCCTCTGTAATCCCTGGGATGCCAGGATTTTAAAGCATTTCTTCTGTTGGAAAAATCCATCTTGCCTGCATGCCTCCTTTGTATTTCTCCCTAGGAAATTGTAACATGTCAATAATGCCTGATGTACTATGCATGTGTGTGTATTCTGTTACGTAAATACATATGTATGTACACACACACGCAGGCACAAGCACTGTTACAGGTGGATTGTCCCCATTGTACTAACACGGATTCTTGCCCTGAGAATTCTGACCTGCACAGCCAGCATACACCCCTCCCCTTCTTGCTCCTGATGATGCAGAATGATTTCAGTGCTAACCTGGCACGTAAATAAGAAAAGGATTGGTTGCTCATTGCTTATAAATAGATACTAAACCACAGGGTTTTCTGAACATCGCAGAGGCGCTCTGCGTCCTCCATCCAGGTGCACAAACGTTGCTTACGTTTGAAGTCATAAAATGCGTGGTTATGTTTTACCTGGAGGAGGTGTGTTCACACAACGCACATGACCTGGAAGGAAAATAAAACTGCAGAATAAGAATTTTGTGGCATAACAAGCCGTTCCTGTGGTTTGTTACTGAATCAAGTGTTTAAATGAGTTAATATCAATTTGGCCATATGTTAATATGATTTTGGCATTTAATAACCTTTTGTGAAGAATTTTAAACATCTCATCAAATTTTCATGGGGTGTGATTTCTATGCTTATTTTCCATTGAATAAAAGGTCACTAATTAAACATAAATGAATGCATTCAGAGATATTCTTCTGCCATCATCTTAATGTAGTAATAGTGTCTATTAAAAGATAAAAACGTTTCTCAACATAACAAGAATAAAGAAGCAAATAAAAGTATTCAACTGTAAACTTAGAAAGTAAAGAAAATAAATTAATATTTATTTTTTATAAGAATCTTAGGATAGTCATCCTTTGGGTCAATCAATAAATATATAGTACAACCAAATTGCCCATTTCATTTTTTTAAAATATATTGTGCCAACTTTTGTTTTACAGTGGTGTTTGGACAGTTCGCCTATTTCCAGACAGCGCTGAACGATTTGGCAGAATTATTTGACGGGACGCACGCCCAGGCCAGACTGCTCAGCTCCCTCTCTGGGTCTCATTCAGGTGAACTCTCAGAACGCTGTGCTCAATTCCGTTCAGACAGCCAGGGCGATTAATTTCAATACTTGTCTATTTCTTTTTCTGTTTTTCGATTAATGAGAAATTTAATCATCTTTGAATTTGAACATGTGTTTAGGAAAATTTTATTTTAGATGTAAGATTTCAGAAGTATTTTTTGTTCCATATATAAAACCACCTGCCTTTATCATTTGGCTTACAAAGATTGTCAGAAATGTAGTACTTATCTCCATAAAAGAGAAGATAACCAAAAAAGAGATAATAAACTATCTTGTAGGTTTTATTTTCTATTCCCTGTGTCTTAATCTTCCAACGGGAGGTAAAAACAATTAACATTTTTTTTCTAGATCATTCCAAACCTACAAGTACATAGATACAGAGACCCATCACCTCCACACATGCGAAAGTGTGCACATGAGTATACAGGCAGGCAGCCCTGCACGCTTGCATGAGCATATATGGGACTTCATAAAACATGGGGTGTTATTTGACACCTTATTTCTATCCCATTATTTCACATAAAATTATACAAAGAGTCTTTCCCTATCAAAACATATAAGTATATATCAAATGCCATTACTTTGAGTTCTGAGTTGTTGAATTAGGTGGCACAATTTATTTAACCACTCCGCGTAGATGCCCTACCCCGTATTTGTTCTATTGCTACGTTCTCACCATTTACTGAGTAAATGTACCAAGTCCTTTACCAGGTGAGCCATGCGCATCACAGGCTTTGGCCAAGTAAGGTAAAGATTTGGTTGTTCCAGTTGTTCACTGTTCCATTATTAACCCAAAGTCTTAGGATCTGTGTTTGTTATTTTCTACCAATGTTCAATGATGTGATGTCTGAGAACGCATCAGAGGACACCCATTCAATATGTTGATACATGGTAACAAATTCTCCCCTGTCTGAAAAGCTTAAGCCGCTTCATACAACTCTCACCAGTGCCTGAAACGGACTCTTCCCCGTGCGGTGTGTGTACCTTAAAGGGCTAAAAATATATTTCAGGAGGTTTTTTTCTAAATCCTTTAGTTGTTTTTTTTTTAATCAGCTTTGGATTCAGAGAAAATTTCTTAATTTTAAGTAAAATCCTCGCAGGTAATTATCAAATTGAAGTGATTCTGAATAAATGATTCACTCAGTACTTGTAGCTCCCCTGTTACCAGTTCGTAGGCCTGTTTTGGTGCTTTCTTCCAAAGAAAACGTATGTGAAATAATGAGTATAATGTATTTTAATAGAATGAACAAGCAAGAACAGAGTTTTAAAATCTTTATAAAAACAATATATTTGGGTCTTAGACCCCAAAGGGAAGATTTTTTTTTTCAAGCAAAAATAACTTTTAATAACAATATAAGGCAATTAACAACTTATTCAAAAAATTAACTGGGTTTCATTAATCCCATATTCATAAATTTTAAAAATTAAATTGACAGTATTTTGGTCATGTCTCAAAATTTTACTTGAAAAATTGTGGCTAATTAAAATATCATTGAGAAGGTGAGAGAGAGGTTTGCTAAGAAGCTCAGATAATACAGAGTGTGGATACAAGGGAAGATTTTTTTTTAAGGTTCAAAAATTAAATGTGAAATTTCAAGTTAATTATTATTCTCCAAAATACCATTGTCCCCCGAGGGCTGTGTATTTTCTGGGTCTCATGGATTATCTCTGTTTTTGCGTACAGGTGAGACGTTGCCCTTGGCTACGTCAAACCAAATTCTGCTCCGATTCAGCGCGAAGAGTGGGGCTTCTGCCCGGGGCTTCCACTTCGTGTATCAGGGTGAGTGTCACTCCGCACGCGGCACGCACCGCCATTTTCAGACAAAGCACTGAAAGGATCAGAGGTGCATTTTTGTGACATTTAATTAATTGACGATATTCATATATTTATAATAAAATTATTTAGTAAAAACATTACAATTCTTTTGACACTTGACTCTGATATTTCTACTACATGGACTCAATAATATCTCATTTATCTGGCACTCTAAGGTAACCAATACTGGTCACATTACTTCTCATAGCTCTTTATATCTTCCAAAATGACTTCAAATGCAATATTTTGTTTAAGTAAAGTATTATATAATAGTTCATATCTCAGTAACTGTTTAAAATGCATTATACACTCCCACATCTTATTGTAAAAACTAACTTAAAAGGCAATTTAACAAAACCAAAGAAAATATAAAATCACTCATGTATCTAGTATCCTAACTGAATATTTATTTTGTTTGTGGTTTTTTTTTCTTTTTTTTTATTAACTTCTGGTACTTTTGCACTTTTACACTTATTTTTGAATTTAGGGTGTATTGAAAGTGTTTCAGATTGCTCCAAGATTTCAAAAAGTGCATAGATTTTCCTAATATGTTTCACCTTTGTTTTACGTATTTGTTACATGAACTTAACAAAAATGCCGCACACGCTGTTCGTGTACTTTCAGAAGCACAGAGCAGCAGCAGAAGCTGTAATGACTGCAGAAACAGGTCTGAAAGAGCTTATCATCTTCAAAGATAAACTGTGTGTTTAGAAGTAAGAAGCAAATCCTTAAGTTTTTCTAGGTCTCGATTTTGCTGGAGGCCAGAGAGATTACTGGCCCCTCTTAAATATTTCCTCAGAATCAGAGGAGAATTATTTCTTAGCAAGGTGTCTTTCCTTCGATAAAGACTTCTCCAGAAAGCATTCTTGACAGTGTTATGTTTTCCAAAAAGTTATGGGGAATAACAATGCTGTATTATTTATATATGATGATCATTTCTAATCATCTCAAATTGCAAGATCGATGCCCTCAGAATAGTTCAGTGTAAAAACCCTTCAGGTTTCAGCAATGAGCTGACGTAGGGTGAGGGGAAGAGAGTGAGAAAGGTGTTTGACAGGTGATAGGCAGCAAAGGTCTCTCTGTCGTGTTTTAACAGGAGTTGATCGAATCGCGATGCTATCGAATGAAAAGTAGTTACATTTTTGTTATAAGTTGCATCTTTTGTTAAAATGCAGACAGTTACCCAGAATTTTAAAAAAATGGACTTTATTAGGGAGTGGCCTGTGTAAGCAGCCTGCCTGTCTTAGTCTGTTTGCATCGTTATAAAAGCAACCCCTGAAGTGGGTAATTTATTAGGAAAAGACGTGCACCTGGCTCACAGTTCGGCGGCGGCTCAGGAAGCCTGGCGCCAGCCCTGCTTCCCACGAGGGCTCCGGGGAGCTTCCGCTCACAGGGACGGAGCAGGTGTGTCACCTGGCGAGAGGAGGAATAAGAGAGACAGGGGAGGCGCCAGGCTCTTTTTAGCAACCAGTTCTCAAGGGGACTTAGAGAGGGAGAACTCACCTGACCAGTAGGTTCCCCCCAGGCCACTCGTGAGGGACTCGCCCCCACAGCCTGAACAGCCCCCACCAGGCCCAGCCCCACCGTGATCAGATTTCAACGTGGGATTTGGAGGGGACAAACCTCAAACTATGTCACTGCTTCTTTCCCGTTCTAATTGTCCTCAAATTCTGTATCACGTTGCAGAAGCAGAATCACAAACCGAACTTGGTGTGACATGTAAAGAAACTAGACCACCTGGTTTAAGGACATTTTTCCTCCTGGAAATATTCAGATTACTGGCATTGTCAGATCTTTTTAAAGGGCTTCCTTTGATTTTTGATAAAAAATTAGAACATCTATCGGGTGACCAGATAAAATATTTCATGCAAATGGCTCAATGCTTATCCTGTCTTCAAATGTTAACCTCAAATGGTATGCTTCCTAAAGATTATGTTCCTTTTTTAAAAGTAATACATCATCATAATGTATAAGATGCAGAAAAGTAGAAAGGAAAAGTCATTGATAGAAGTGATCTGTTTTACCTGTGGTTAAGAATATATAATAACTCTAACAGCTTCAATATTTCCTAAAGTCCTAATATACCTCCTTTCCTTGCTTTGTTCCTACCAGTGAGTTTATGCAAAAATTGATGTTTTTCTATCAAAAGTACATCCTTTGGAGGTAAAGAATGGGGATCATAAATGCAATTTATAAATTATTTCACGCCAGTGGGAAAAGTTTTCGATACATACGAAAAGTTCAATTGACTGTCCCCTCTTGAAAGATAGCAGTTACACTGAAGCCTAGAAATTATTTGAACTCTGTTGCATGAAAATTTTCTGAATAGTGCTTTCATATACCACTTACAGCTTCACACTTTCATAGATTATTAAAGATTAGAATTGCACTGAGACTTTATGATTTCCACGGTTATAGGAAATCTAACCCTTGTTAGCAGCTCTGTTAATGAAGAGCCGCGGAGACGTCAGTGACAGTAAGTGTGGCAGTGTCACGGTGCAAAAGCCCGTGTGACTGCAGGTGTGCAAAGACCGTGGTCTCTGGCCCTGCGCTCCACACCCCTGCATGTCACGCCGGATAACCGCGCGGGGACATTGATAACGATGATCTTACCGTCTCTCTGAACTTACCAAGAAATGGAAGTGTAGGGGCTTTCTTATAAAGCATCCTGATTGATCTACATATTTGCCGGATGTTGTTTGTTTTTTGTACCATTTGAGAGTAGAAGGGGACGTTTATAAAGCATGAGAGAAGAAAGAGGGGGAGTTAGGACACAGGAGCGCCCCGAAGAGGGTGATAGCAGGTGGCCCTTCCTGGGGAAACTGCTAACTCGCTCTTCCACACTGACTGATGGACGGCCGTGAGTCGGCACTTGGGAAGAGCTGTGATTGGCTGCTGTTCGGTGCAGTTTAATGAGTTACCATGGCGATGTGAGCTCTACAGGGAGTGCAGCATGCCCAGTTCACCAGTGTCCAGCTACATAAGAAGTGGTGGGGACTGAGATCGGTGACCTTATGTCACCAACACGTTTCAGTGACGGTGGAGCCCCCTCCGCAGCTGTGGCTCAGGCCTGTGTCCTGCCCCTCCAACCCCTCACCGCTCGCAGATCAGCAGCTGCTCCCTCCGCTGTGCAGGAGCAAGTAGAAGGTAGATGCAGAAGGTAGAGAGAAACTATCATGACAACAGTCTCGTGATTCTCCACCTGAAGTGGGACAGTGTTTGTGATGGTGCCAATAGTCCAGGGCTGAACCACAATCTCCCTCTCTCTCTCTCTCTCTCTTTTTTTTTTTCCTGCATAAGAGAGCGTCTTTGAAGACGTAGGATGTATACACTTCTTGCTTTCAAACATTGGTCGTGTTTGGCTTTGCACATTTTCCTTTAGGCATCGAGCAGAAATTTCTCTTACCTGTTTTCTGGCTCCCAGGAATTCCCTGAATGTGCACGGCAAAGGGGATTCCCATGGCGCTCCCTCCACCCCTGAGCTCCCTGACCTTTTACTGCCAGTGGAGATGACAGATCCTGCCGTGACTAGAGTGCAGGTGTGGTGATCCCTGCCACTCCGTGGAAATTATATGGCACCTACGGTCAGCAGATGCTTAGGTCAATGCAAAAGGCAAACACCAGACATACCGTTTCTTCATAAGTCCAGCACTGTCTGTTTCTTCCAGTGTTAGAAGAGATCTCTGATGCTATTCTGTAAAGTATTTGCATTTAGAGACTTTGGCCCAAAATGCATGCCTTTCAACACTAGAATCAACCAACACTGGAATCCATCAATGTGGCAACAGAAGCCAACTTGGGGGAGCAAATATCCTCTCTCCTGCTGCCCTGGCAAAATAAACAGAGCTAAAAACATAGAAATACTTTTTTTTTTTTTTTTAATTTGGGTGAAAAGAAGGTATGTTAAGAGTTTCTCTGCTCGAAGTTCCTCCTAGGCATGCAAGTGCCTGCTTCTGTCGGTCTGCCCCAGGCCCCTTCTCCTTCTAGATGCACGAACCATGAGGCTTCACTGGTTTTCTCCTTCTAAGAAACGCACGTTTTGTGTCAAGGCTTACAAAATGCGTAGTTTTTACGAAGAAGACTGAGCATCAGTCCTATTTGTAACTCAGCAATGTGTTTGCATTCACTGACTCGTACTGGCTTGTGGAGTCAGATTTTCAACTCCTGGAGAGGCACGATTTTGAGAAATAGAAAATGTCCCTCAGTCACTAAAGGAAACAGGGAACTGACTCCCTTAGATATTGTGAGCGATTCGGATGTATTTTATCATCGCTGCCGTTGCTGTTGCTGCCCTGTCCACACCAGCAGAGGTGCAGCACGGGCGGCAGCACATCCGTGGGTCAGAGCATGTGCCCTGGGGGGGAACGATTAGCGAGTCTGTCACGTCATGTGTCTTGCTTTTCCCCTGCGAGGGGCACACACGTTCATGGAGCCGCGTTACGAAGGCCCAGAGCAAAGCATCCATGTCTGAGCAGCACGGGGGCCACCTGAGGAACTGATCGCTCTGTTTGTGACTCTCTGCTGCAGGCTGGCCCTGCTCCCTGCCCCCTTGTCCACCGGGCCGATTTCAATTTTGTTTCACAGCAGGGCGAAACATTTACTGAAAAAGAGAGCATAATTACAGTAGGGGATGGGATTTCTCTCCAATGCTGTCTGAAACATCCAGGTTGAAGGGCAAGAGCCAGCGTATTGGCTGAGAGAGAAAGTTATGGAGCATTGTTTGATTTTATTTTTTTCCCCCAACGTTATGTGGAGGTTTGATGTCTCGATTTCGTGGCTCTTCTCTGTCCTACTTTCTCACGTCCTTAAAATTGGTTTCTTCTCTTTACTTTCCAAACTTCTTCCTGTAAAAACGTTCTCCTTAATTTTATCCGGGTAATATTCATTTATTGTTACTTTCCTTGAAAGTGACAATAATAAAGTAAAATAATAAAAAAAGTAATACAATAGGAAGCTCCTGAAGAGGTTGTAATAGTGACTTAATGTTGTGTTTGTCCTCATCTTTGAGGCCCTGGGATGACAGTGACACCCTGGAAATACACAAACAAGGGAGGCTGCATTTGAAGCCCCTCAGATGAGCAGAACCTTTGCCACAAATAGTGGGCACTTCCCAAGTCATCGGTCACAGCAGGAAAATTGTCACCGGTGATGCTTGCTTTTGCAAAAAATCCCTGAGATGACTGTGGAAGCCTCCACAGGACATATTTTTTCCCTTCATACCATTATTCAACTGCAACAAAATACTCAGACACATAAATACAACAAATACAATTGAAGCTGTATTTTATTATATGGGTTGAACTTCCCTCATCTGAAAATCCAAAATCTGAAACTTTTGAACATCAACATGATGTCACAAATGGAAAATTTCACACCTGACCTCATGTGACGGGTCACAGTCCAAATGTGGTCGAAACTTTATTTCATGCACAAAATTACTAAAAATCTTATGTATATTAAACAAAAATGAGTTTTGTGTTCAGACTTGGATGCCATCCCCAAGATATGTATGTCATTATGCATAAGCAAATATTCCGAAAGCATTTGTATAAGGGGATACTCAACCTTATGGAATATGATAGCTATTCTATATTTCACTTTTATTTATAGGAAAGATCAATTCTGACATATCATCAATTTTTTTCCACTATAGCTTTTAGATGCTATGAAATTTTACTGACTTTTGCTTTCTGATAGAAAATATTGGCCGGGCACGGTGGCTCATGCCTGTAATCCTAGCCCTCTGGGAGGCCGAGGCAGGTGGATCGCTTGAGGTCAGGATTTCAAGACCAGCCTGAGCGAGACCCCGTCTCTACTAAAAATAGAAATAAAAATTATCTGGACAGCTAAAAATATATACAGAAAAAATTAGCCAGGCATGGTGGCGCATGCCTGTAGTTCCAGCTACTCGGGAGGCTGAGGCAGGAGGATCGCTTAAGCCCAGGAGTCTGAGGTTGCTGTGAGCTGGGCTGACGCCACGGCACTCACTCTAGCCCGGGCAACAAAGTGAGACTCTGTCTCAAAAAAAAAAAAAAAAAAAAAAAAAAGAAAAAAAAGAAAATATTTCCACACTGAATTGAAGCATAGTTGAATCAAAATAATCTCCATATTGCTTTCCACAGAGGCTGCACTAGTTTGCCGTCCCACCAGCAGGGCACGAGTGTTGCTAATACTCTTACGGCTTCCGTCTTTATGTGGTTGACTTCTTAGCAGCAGTTACCCAACTAGCGTCTGTCCCTGTTCAGACTCAGGGCAGTGTCTTGACTTCCTGAAGGAGACGCAGACGCTGTGTTCTCTGTTCTGCCTCCAGCGGTTCCTCGAACCAGCGACACCCAGTGCAGCTCTGTGCCCGAGCCCAGATACGGACGGAGAATCGGTTCTGAGTTTTCTGCGGGTTCCATCGTCCGATTTGAGTGCAACCCGGGGTACCTGCTTCAGGGCTCCACGGCGCTCCGCTGCCAGTCGGTGCCCAACGCCCTGGCACAGTGGAACGACACCATCCCCAGCTGCGTGGGTAAGCGGCGTCCTCGGGCACGGTGGCTCCCGCGGGCTGTGGACCGGAAGCGCTCAGCAGCGCTGAAGAGCTGTTCTGCCCCGTCCACATAACCATCACGCTCGCGACCCACATCAGAGCAATTTATTTTATCGGAAATAATCGAGTGGCAGCCAAACCCTAAAAATTATTGTGTTGCGTAAAACAACTCATCAGCTTCACCAGGATACAGCGTGTTCCTCTTCTCAGTGCTCACTAAGGTGCCATCGGCTCTAAAGTCTTGGATATACAACATCATTTCATTTTGGGGAAAAATCATTGTAATGTTGATTTGCAATATTACTGACATAATGTCCTTTTAATCAATCGGTGCTGATGAATGTTTGAAACGCGATAGGTTAATGCAGCCCGAATAACAATGACCTTGTTAGCGATGGTTTATTTGCTTCATCTGTGTGGGAAACTCTAGCGCAGTCATGACCAGCACTAGCATATTCTCTCGTGCATTTCAAGCTTCTCTCTGGACTTGCTCATAAATCCCATTAACATCGCTGGGCGTTGCATGTCTGCACAGAGAAGAGACTGTTCTGCCAAGATCCTGAATTTACAGTCGATAAATTATTCTAAACGCAAGTCACTTCCGAGATGCCATTTGTGGGTACAGCCCTTTCTTAGAGAATTGGAAAAGATTCATTTATAGACTCAAGATCTTATAACTTAGTAGCATGGTAGATAATAATCAATGATATCACTAATTTAAAAGAGAATAGACTAAACTGTACCTTGGCTAAAAATGTCATTTAGCGTATCATAATACATGTAATGTTTCTCTCGTTATCTGATCACACGGTAAAAGAAAACTAGACCCCAAATTCACGTTGTCCTCATGGCACTTCTTTTTTACTAAATATGGTTTTGTCCTTCAGTTCCCTGCAGTGGTAATTTCACCCAGCGGAGAGGCACAATCCTGTCCCCTGGCTACCCCGAGCCCTATGGAAACAACCTGAACTGTGTGTGGAAGATCATAGTGACAGAAGGGTCGGGAATTCAGGTGGGTCCTCAAAGCCCAGAGTCTACAAACGGTCAGCTGGGGGCTGGGGGCTTCTCTCTCTCCCTCTCTCTCTCTCTCTCTCTCTCTCTTCCTTTCCTTTTTAATTTTATATTGATTATTTTAAATATATAGACCATAATCTATTTCCCTTACTATCTCTACAGCATGTCTCTAATAATCATATTTCTATATTTGGAATAAAAATAATCATTTTTTAGGATAAAAACTATCAAAAGCACCCTTTGTAGAGACTGTTGTAAGTTCTTTCATGTCTTCCTTCTCTGATTTGCCATGTACATGCACACGCATGTATATCAATCATGAAAACCCCATCTGAGCAGACAGATGCTGTTAACCCAGAGACAGTACTAACTCAGCGCCGTGATTTGGCAGATCCAGGTGATCAGCTTTGCCACGGAGCAGAACTGGGACTCCCTGGAGATCCACGACGGCGCGGACGCGACGGCTCCCAGGCTGGGCAGTTTCTCAGGTGAGATGCGCGTGAGTCAGAAAGTGCAGACGCTGAGAGAGCAGAACCGACGGCCCCCCATGCAGATGTTTCCCTGCAGAGCTCCCCCGTCTCCACGGTGGTGTCTCTGGGGTTGAAGGCTCAGAGCAGCATCGGCCAATGCAGGCAAGAAGGTGCGTTCCCTGCGCAGGGCTGGCCTGGACGGGTCAGGTAGCTCAGCCTCCGGGCGTGGCAGGTGCCCAACTGGCAGTGGGTGCAGCACTCGGCGATGATGGTGGGAGGCGGGGAGAAGGCTGAGATTCGGGGGGTCTAGCTCTGAAAACGTGAGCCATCTGGGAAAATCACACTGTGTTATGGGCCTCGATTAGGCCCGAGATCTGCAGCTTTTTGTCACGTAAGAGTTGTAGAAAGTCTTAACGCTTCACTCTCAAGTAGCCAGACCTGGAGTTGTGGTCGAGGCAGCTCAGTGCTCTCTGGCTCTTCCCCCCGCCTCCAGCGTGCACAGAGGCAGCTGTTGTAGAGATTCTCCTTTCAGAATGCGCCGGCAAGCCCACCCTGCCCGCCGCCCGGGGGCATCATTCAGCGGGTCGTGCTGCCTGCAGACAGGTGACACTGTATGGCATTAGCACATTGCACTTGACCAAGAGCGGAGTGGTGATCCTCGGGCGCTCGGGGTGCAGGCTACTCACCCGTGTTGACATGCGTGTTTAATTTTACCCTGAAAATGGCACTGTGAACTAAGTTCTATTGCTGTCCTTGTTTTAGAAATGAAGAACAAAGATACAGACATTACAGAATTGCCCAAGATGAAACAGAAAAATAGTATTTTTCTGAGCTCTCCCTGCCCCACAATGCACTACGCACTATCCATTTCCTTTTTCTTAAAAAAAAAAAAAAAAGCTGTCTAGTAAGAGTAGAATGGAGATGTTTGTGGAAGCAACGTACACAGTTTAAAAAAGAAACCCAGCCTCCCTGTGCGCCGGGGGAAACCAGTGCCAGAATTGAGGCCAGGGAGCTGGAGGGAGTCGGCTACTTGGGGCAGCAGCTGGCAGGGGACCCACAGATGGAAAGCGAAGAAGGGAAGTATTTCTTAAAAGAATTTATAGTAGTTAAGTAGAGTAATGGAGTGGAAAAAGTCACCGATTACCCCAAATTACAGGCAAAACCAGGCAAAAAGTAGTGCAAATAATGTAATAAAAATGTATTTGGATAAATTAGATCTGTAGTAACATACTGTTCTTTCTACAAGTATTATCTGAAAATGCAAAATAATAAAATAGGGAGAGGACGGCAGATATCACATAAACTGAACTACATAGGTTAACACTGGTGTTTTTAGTGATGTCTGTTTCTTTTCTTGATGTTAAAAAGGGTCTTGAGTTGGGCCGTGTGCGGTTAACACCGCTCCCTCCCCTCCCCTGCCCCCATCCTCCCTCACTCTTCCCTTTCCCAGGCCTGGGGTGGCCCTTCCCAGCCAACACTCGGCTTCTGCTGGAGCTGGGGGTGGGCTGGGTTGTGCCTCAGACAGATTAGTTTTCATTTTGCAAACAGGCTGAGTGGCTCAGTGTGGGACGTTCCACCTCCTGCACTGTGTTATCTGTCACGTGGTTTACAGCAACCTCTCCTCATGATACCCGCTGGCCAGCAAGGACAGGCTTGCGGTCTGTTCCCTGCAGTCGTCCTGTTTGAAGAGTTATCTTTCTCCATGTATCCGTCTAGCCATCTATCTATCTATCTATGTATCCAACCGACTATCCAACCTAGGCCAAACAACAAGGGTGTTACATCAGCAAACATTTTAAGTGTCTGTCGTTCTATACACACAATTGTTTTCATGCAGTGTATTATGCGCTAACAATTCAGGCCTAAAATGACCCCACCTCCCAGAGCCGACCCCCTTGGCAGCCAGGGAAAATGGAATGAAACACAGACGCCAGATTGCAGGCAGGGAATCCACCTTCCAAAAGGCTGTACACACACACATGCACACGCACATGTGCACTCATCCCGCACACGCACACACATGCACTCATCCCGCACATGCACACGCACGCACACACACACACATGCCCTCATCCACACACTAAAAGGTCTAAAGCTGCAGGTGTCTATACCCTGGGTTTAACCCCCTCCTGGCTTTAGTCGTTCAAAAGGCTCAGCTTTTGGAAGCAGAGAGGGAATCAGGGAAGGCTTCGTGGTAGAGGGACTGGAGTGACTGACAGGAAGGAAGCTTAGGGAGCTTCCCGGGCCGGGGTTTCCTGCAGGAAATTGGGGTATCACTGCATGCCTTGCAGCACCACAGGAAGCGGCAGGACCTCAGAAAGAAAATGGCAGCTGGATGCACTCACAAAGGTTAGATCTGGGACCAGGCAATTGTCAGAGAGCGTGCTGTCAGACGTGTGTGCAAAGCCTTGGAACCGCTCAAACTCAAGGGTCTGCGTGAGCTTGGGGAGTGGGCGTATGTGAAGGAAAGAGCTGAGGACTGCAGAGTTCGGGACCGTTGGCCGTCCTGAGGAGAGAAGGGATTCCAGGTAATAATGTGGGTTAAATTCTCCCCACTCCACAGGATGAGTCCTCAAGGCGAAATGAAGCTGATTTAGAATCTTATTAAAAGATGTTTCTTCTGCCCATATCTAGAAATAAAATTTGCAAGCATTCTCCGTTTGTGAGAAGAGTGTTTTGTGTGCAGAATGAATGCAGATGGAGAAGGCCAGGCCCAGCTCTGCAGACCAGCTGGGGCTGTTTCATCAGTCCAGGCAGGAGAGGAAGGTGATGATAGCAGAGAAGAGTAATTACACCTGTAGCAGCTCCGTGTTTTGAGTGGCAAGATTGGTAGCTTGTTGATCTTAGGACTTAATGAAGTTCCAGTCTTTGAGGCTCTCTCCTAATCAGGGAGAGTTCTTCTTTGTATCAAGTCTGAAAATAACTGGTACGTTTGGAGAGTCGGTTAACGGGTTCTATCTGGCAGGAGACAGGGAAGCCGATCAGATGTTGCAGGGACGGAACAGGAGTTGGGTTTGCACACGTCATGTGACCAGAGACGGCCGCAGTCCTCACCTGGAGCCGTTGGTTTTGGGGGATATTGGAATCGTTTAAGCAGAGAGTGACAGATGATGACGGAGGATCTTATCTTTTCAATAGTATTCATCTACTCATAAGAGTTATCAACTCGTTCCCTTGCTTTGTTATTTAAAATATAATTTCTCTCTCCGTGCACCAGTGCTGTCTTCAGCTCAGCACACGCTGATAATTGGCCTGCACCGTGGCGAGTTTCACACGATGCACGTTCCTCAGGGTCTGGTGTGCACAGACTGACTCAGAGATCGACTTCGGTCCAGTACAGTGCTGAGCATGTTCACTTTAGGAGAAAGTTGTTTAAACTCCTCTGTTCTTTCTCCGTATGTTGATGTGTCCGACCGCAGCATCTTACACTCGTGAGAGAAGAACATGTTGCTCTTCCTCAGCACCCGCCAGAGTCACAGCTTGTCTGTCACCCTGGTCCTCTGCATCCGCATTTGCTTTTCTGACGTGTCCGTTACTCCGATGCAGCCTGGGACGTTTAAAGCAAAGGAAGCAGCGCTGTAAAAATAAACCTGCATTTTCCTTTTCACACACGTTTAGTTGAAATCACTCACAGAGCTAGCGGGAACGGTATTCAGTAGGAGCTGCTTAGGGAATGGAAAGGGGACACATCGTCAAGACCAACATCCTGTGAGTCACACATGGTAGCAGCACCTGCCCCCGTCTCTCCTAGGACTTGGGTGGTGAAATTTTGCCCCTTCTTGGTTCATGTCAAGTAAAATTTAAAGAAATGAATAAATAAAATTTAAAGTAGAAGGTTGCATTGTTATGGCGAGGCAGAAGCCGCACGCTTGGCAAAATGTAAGAGTTTTTGTGCCATAGAAATAATTATGCTAGACAGATGTCACGTCCACTTGAAATCAGAGGAAATGACATGTATGTTTTATTGCATCTAGAAAAATAGAACAGCTGACTATGTCCTGCTCAAAATCAATCCTCAGATTAAATACGCGGTGACCAATCTATAGGAATTTGTAAGCCTAAATAAGTCTCCCCATGTATTTAACATTTAGAAACGTGAGTAATTTTGCAGCGTTAACGTTCCATCCACGAATTTCTTACAGGCACCACAGTGCCGGCCCTGCTGAACAGCACCTCCAACCAGCTCTACCTGCACTTCCAGTCTGATATCAGCGTGGCGGCCGCTGGGTTCCACCTGGAATACAAAAGTAAGGCCCACTAGTTTTGCATCTGGCTTTCATTGTTATATTGAGCCATTTTCTTAAAGGAAAAATAAATGCATGATCTTATTAAATAGTAAAATATTGTCGTTCTAAAACTATGTCTAAGATGTGCACAGAATCGGGTCTTATAAACCCTAGCCCTATGAAATATCTTATAAAAGAAGTGTAGAAGTTTAGTATCTGGAATAATTAGATAAAACAACTGCTATCATTTCAGGTTGTTTGTATTAAAAATCGCAAAAACGACCCATTTGTAATATGACTGGTTTTCTTGCGAGGGATGAAAAATATTCATATTAGCATCCAACATCATAAGAAATCATAACTTCCAGGTAGATTATGGCGATGAGCCTTTTCTGTTTCTAGTCTCAAAGGCTGTGAAAATAAGAACTAGCAAAGAGCAGTCGCTTGGTGCCGGCATTTGTGTATCATTCATTTTAATTGGAAAGAGGCATCGCCCGGGAGATGCCAACCTTTTAAAAATGGATGTGAAGCTGAGTTAATAGTCTGATCAACGGATGACAAAGGTCAAATTCACAAATCCTTTCTGGCGTTTGATTATGCAGGTAAACCTTGTAAAAGCGAAATAAGAATTTCCAACGAGAGTAAGGTTTATTTCAGGACATGTTTTCAAGCACTAAAAATGCTTAATGTTGATATTCATCTGCTTTAATAAGCAGTTGCAAATAAGCCAATACGTGGATAAGCTTTAATAAGCGATCTTTGGAATTGAGACGAACAGTTTGCGGGGATGTAAACGCGCGAGTGCCTCTGAAAGCCCAGATTTCCAGGTGATGATGAATATTCCGAACCAGACACAAACCACAGGGCTGTTTCACATTCTGGTTAAATTTCCCTACTCATTACCGGCATTTGTATGCAGGTTTATTCCAATTTATATGAACAAGACTACTTCGGTGACAGTGTAAAATTACACTGTGGGTGTTATTTATGTAAGGTAGGACGGGGAAAAATCTGCTTCTTTGATACATTTTGTGAGCATCTGTAGACAGGAAAATATGAACCTAATTTATGATAGTGTTAATAGGTTCACTAATGGTTTTTAGCGGTGTTAGTTAGGTTTGATGAATGTCCTTACCCTCTTGCACTTGTCTTGTAACCTCTGGCTTTTCATTCACTTTTCACAGAAAAAGGTTCTAGAAGAATAATTAGTCTGTGATTATTATTGTACACAGCGACCCCTGCACTCACATGGGCTACAGCTCCGATATAATTATCTACATTCCACTTCATTCCTAGTCAACATAATTCATTATAAGAGAGAAATTCACATATTCTCACTGAAACGAACCTTCTTTGAGAATCCAAGCCCTTGTATAATTACTTAATGTATTTATTTTTTATTTGGCCAACGTAAAACTCATTTCCTTATTATTTTCGAGTGGTTCTGTTTTTTGATGCTAACACCATTTGAGTAGTAAGAGGAAATCATTTCTCTGTGCTAACTCTTCGTGCCAGAGTTTGAAATCTAAATTACAGAAAACGATTAGTAGAATTAACCTAAGATCAGCAGCAAATGCTACAAGGTCTACCGATGTAAATTGCCAAAAGAATTTCTAATATTTTTAACCTGTTGACATAGCTTTTGCGTCTACCTTAAAATATGTAACGCCCATCTACAAATATTTAAATTCAGATTGTTTTGCTAAAATACATCTCCACAAAATAAAAATGAAACAGCAGGAGGCACTTACTGTATACCAGGTCTTACTCTAGACCTGGGATGACTCTTTACTTATTCATCCTCAGAACAGCCCCATGTATTTGAGGTACGCTCGGATTTCCAAGGTGAAGAAACAGAACGGGAACGTTTTGAGCCTGCCCAGGTCCGAATCGTGCAGCGATTCCTAACGCAGCACAGAGGCACAGGGATGTCTCTTGTCGTGACCCCTGCATGCCCACACCTACGTGGGCATCCCCATCACCTGTCGGACCGGGGGGGGGGGGGTGGCTCGGACGGCCCTGCTTCCCAGGCAGTGACGCGGGAGACACCAGCAGGCTGATTCCAGGTTCCGGCTGCCGTGACTAGTGCTGCAGCAAACATGGGAATGCAGATCCCTCTTCCACATATTGGTTTCCTTCATTTTTGGAAATACACCCAGGAGTGGAATTGCTGGATATATCAGCTCTACTTGAGATTTTTGAGAAAAGTGTCCAATGGATGTATGGATAAAGAAAATGTGGTCTGTGCGCACAACGGAATATTACTCAGCTGTGAAAAAGAGTGACAGCCTGTCATTTGCAGCAATAGGAAGGGAACTAGAGCTCATTGTGTTAAGTGAGGGAAGCCAGGCACAGAAAGACAAATACTGCATATTCCCACCCAGATGTGGGAGCTAAAAAAGTGGATCTCACGAAGGTAGAGGGTAGATGGGTGGTCACCAGAGGCTGGGAACAGGAGAGGGGGTGAAGAGAGGCTGACTGGTGGGCACAGATGCACCCTCAGATAGAAGAGCTAAGGCCTGGTGTTCCGTAGATCAGTAGGTGACTGTAGTTAGTACAGATCAATCGTACATTTCAACATAGCCATAAAAGAATAATTCGAATGTCTCTAGTAGAAGTAAACAATAAATATTTAAGGTAATAAATACGACTTGACTTGATTATATGAATGTATCAAATTGTCACATGTACCCCCAAAATATGCACATCTAAGATGTATCAATAGAAAAGGGTTGGTAGTAGTTGAATAATGGGCAGAAAATCAAGGAGCCCGTGAGTCTGTGTTGGAGATCAGGTTTGTCTGGAAACCCGAGTGGTTATGCCGTGTCCACACCAACCTCCACCCGGGGGGCTCCAGTTTCCTCCCCCGGAAATGAAGACGGGGCCCTCTCACTTGTAACAGGATATTATTCCAAATGGCTATTGGTAGGAATTTCTCAAACAAAACCCAAACACTTTTATCTGAAGGGATGGGTTGTAAATGATTAACAACAACAAAAGCGATTCCAAGAAAGTCAAGTTTAATATGTGTGATCTAGATACTCTGTGATGGTACAGAATCCAGGTAAAAGCTTAAAAAATAAGTATCATTGAATGTTTAGTATATTCTACAGCCATGTATTCTTGTTTCATATGATTTAATTTGATTAGACATTTGAGAATGAACACAAGTGACATTCTTGCTCGGGGCTCTTTTCTACCAAAAGGAACCAAACCAAACCAAACCAAAACAAAGATTCAGAAGTCTCAGATTACAGATATGTAAACAGCGGTAATATTGGTTTATCCTGGAAATTATAGAATCTAACCCAAACGTGCGCAGCGTGGAGCTTGCTGCCAGGTGGCAAAATGGCAGCAACCGTTTCTGAACTCGGCGTTGACTGCGGTGGGTCTGGCGGGAGGAGCAGGGTCTGGCGGGAGGTCACATCTCAGGCTTGGACTCCTCCAGTGCTGAGCGGCCGCTGTCCTGTGCTTGGCGAGGGCTCAGGTTAGGACCCCACCCTCAGCTTTCTGCTGTCCCCAGCCCCTTTCCCAAGCAGCCGGTCTCTGTCCACCTGCTCCCCCCATGGCAGGTTGCTGTCACCTGTTTCCCTGTGCTGAGCCTGCAGTTCAGTTGATCTTCTGCAGCCTGAGTCCGACCCTGAGCGTCTGCACAGAGGGTGGGGTTTTCCCAGCATCTCTGTCCCCCCTACCAAGGGGTGAAATCCTACCTGCGGTTGGCCTCGGGAGGGAATGTCCTGCCTGTGCCCGGTGCTAAGAGACTTCTGTCTTGGAATTGGCAAAGGACCCTAAGCCCCTGCCGCCCTCCTGTCCTGCCCCCAGATTGGGAAGATGCTTTCCTTCTCCCAGCTGCTCTGCATCTTGGCCTTGTCCCAGCGGTGGCAGGGTTTGCTGCTCCTCCCACGGTGATCTAAGGCTTGTGTGACCTGTCCATGACACTGCAGATTCTGGTGGGGGACCAGGCCACATTTATGGCCTTTATTCTTACAGCCACCACCCTTGAGCCTGTTCCTATAAGTCTTTTGATTCAAAGAAGACAGAATCCAGTCCCTAGGGGAGTCCCCCAAAAGTCAGAATGCTGGACATGGATTCCACTCTTCTCTCGCCCTTCCCAGGGGGAGGTTGGCAGTTTTCTCCCAGTCGTGCTGCCTGGGTCGGGGCTCTGGTGAGTGAGCGCCAAGAATTTTCCCACCTGGTTCAGTGCTGGTGGCACCGTGTTTGCCTGAAATGCGGGAACCTCTCAACTGATTTCTGGACTTTTTATTTTTTACAAGGGCTATTGGTTTGTTCACTGTTGCTATGTTGGCATCTTCATGGGGGACACAGAGTGTGGGGCTTCTTAGTCTAACGTCTTCATGATGTCACCCCTAGCCGTGTCATACTTTTTAAAAAGCTAAAATCAAATAGCTAAAGGGCTAGGTAAATTAATCAACATTGTTCTAAGAACAGAGAATTCAAAACAAATTCCTTTACTGCATTTTGTGCTAGCAATTTCTTCATTGGTTAACAAAGAACATATTTGGCCTGAATGTTTTCACACAGTTGTATTATTTGTTTTGAAGACGTGGTTAGTGTTGATTTTTTGAAATTATATTCATCAGATTTTAAGTAATATTAAAATCTAATGTGTTGCACTATTTCACATTTTGTTTTGACATGGATATGGTCCATTTGCATAGACTTCTCACAGTTTGGATATTTTAAAATGTGAGAATGTACATGTTCATGTTTCTTCAAATATCTAGAATAATAAATACCATAAATATATGTTTATAATGATCATATATCTATATGAAGGAGTTTAGTTTACACTTTGAGGATATAATAGACCACTACAAAACATGAGTGAGCAGCTTTTTTTTTCTCGTAACAGGCAAGAGGGTAAATATATATATCTTTGTGAGCTAAGTGAAAGCAGTCCCAGACAAGACATAAACAATAGAAATTTGGATTTGTCCCATGGGACATCATTTGCTAAATCCAGTTTTACAACATGAAAAAAGAGAAATTTATTGCAATTATGGATATATTTTACTTTTTAAAAAATTCAATAAAGTTCCTGATTCAGTCACTTGAGGACTGATGATTTGGCCTATTGAGTATTAAGAATTTCAATTAAATCTGAATATTTTACATATGCTTATTTTAATGTTAAGCATTGAAATGTGTGCACATAGTCACATGTATAAAATGCCCACATTTTATTTCATAATTATTCCCTTTAATATATCTGATTTACAAATTAAACAATCTGAGAAGCCTTTAAGAAATCCCTGTCATTGTCGTTGTTTTAAACACATAATGGGCCTTCCACTCAAAAACCCTGGAAACTATGATAAACGCATGCACCACTAGATTTATTTCTGTGTAATTGAGGCTAAGTTCAAGTGTAATGTTTGGCATTTTAAAATACCAACTAAATTTAATAGTTGAGTTTTCTGAACCGTATGTCTGTCTAGTAAATTTTCAAGTGGAATGAGTTGCTAGAATTTGTAATAAATAGCTCTATGGAAAAGAGCACTCATGCAGCTGTATCTTAAGTCATCGTTCCCATTCATAAAACAAATGTGGCAACCCTGCCATAAATACATGAGCCAGGACCCTGAATAAATAAGGATGTTTCATTTTTCACTACAAGTGAGGGATACACTAAGCAATACATCTCTGGGCCCTGTTAATGTACTGTTATTTCTTAAAGAGATAGGTATCACTAAAGAGCTACTATTTCATATCATTATCTTTATTAACAAAAATATGAAAACACATTATTTGGCAGACAAAATATTTTTTAGATAATGGCTGAGATAATTTTGCCCAAATTTATTATTCTTTTTTTTTAATATGTTAATTCAACAAATGTGCATTGGCTTATTCCAGACATGCGCTAGGTGCGTGGTATAGACTCACAGTCTTTGTCAGCTCTGGCTGCTGTAACAAGATACCTCAGACCAGGTGGCCGTTCTAGAGACCGGAAAATCCAGGGTCCAGGTGCCGGCAGATTCAGTTCCTGGCGGGGACTTGCTCGCTGGCTTGCAGGCGACCATCTCTTCATTGTGTCATGTCCTTACTTGGCCTTTCCTGGGGTGCACATGCTACAGAGAGAGAGTTCTGGTCTCTTCCTCCCTTTCGAAGGGCACGAATTTCATCATGAAGTCCGCACACTTGACCTCATCTAACACTAATTATTTCCCAAAGGCCCCGCCTCTAAATGCTATCACCTTGGAGGTTCAGGCTTCCACCTGAATTTTGAGGGAAACAAAACATTCCACCCATAATGCTATTGAGGAAGAAAGAACAAGTGTTTGTCTGCGTGGAGCCTGTGGTCTAGCTAGGGAAGTGAAGCAAGCTGTCGGTCCAGGAGCAGTTTTATCTCCGCCCGTGAACGAGGCTGCAGGTGCAGGGCAGGAGGGGTCATTCGCGGAGAGGCGGGAGAGCTGGGTGTGCAGACAGGCCACGTCATTTCCTGGTGGTGAGACTTTGGGCGGGCTATTCGCCCCTCGCCATGAATGAGGACATTAGCCTCGATCGATTCAGCTCAGGTGTTGTACGGAACTCGCCTCCCTGTGTTGTTAACGGGTGGCACCCAGACCAAGATGGCCCCGGGATCAGCTGGAGAGAATTCATCACTGTGCGATTTCTCTGTGCCTTTAAAATAATATAACTTAGGAGTCCCTAAGAGAGAGACACAATATTTGACTTCCCCCAAGTGTATTTTATTGCTTTCCTTGACACTGGACATGATCCTTTATTCTTTGAAGAGACCTTATGTTCTAACAAATGGAAGGAACAGAAATACCATTTATTATGTGTGCTGAGCCTGCCAACAGTTTACCGGTCCGACAAAATTGTTTTTGCTCCATGTACAGTCTAAACACCCTAGACGATAAATAAAACATAGTTTCTTTCTTTTCCATTCCTAGAATTGCATTGCATTAATGGAGTTTTCTCTACAGACGATCTTTTTTCCATTGAAGACTTGCTGACCCGTTACATGTGTGATATAAAAGTCTGCGTGTATAGTATACACATTTACATGTATTTCTGTGACCGAGGCATCTGGAATTTATTTAATCTGTTGTCACGGTCACATGGGGTCTCCCGAAGTGACTTGATGTCTTTCTTCCCCTGTTTTCCAGCACATGTCCTGACCTTTAATGCAATTTTTGCATTAGGGTTTTAAAGAGCTGATGAGCAGAACTTCCCTCTTAGGGTGCACCACCCCTCTAGGCATATAAAGAAAGATGAATTTTTATCTATCAGTTTTGTGCAAAAGAATAATTGTTTAGTTACAATAAACAGTGTAGTCAACTATTTTTTTCTTTTCAAAATTAAAGAACGACTTCATATTCTATATAGCGTTCGTGATAGTCTACTATATATTGGTTGCTCATGTATCTGAACCTATATGTATTTTGATTTCTTTCCCCTGCCACATACTCCACTCCTGTTAATATTTTCCCTTGGATTTGCTTCCTTGCTCTTTGGCTATTACATTCACTGTTGTTTTGAGCTCTCCAGTCGGAACATATGCTTTTCAAGTTGCGCAGTTTGAAAACCATATACGCTCTAGCAGTCAATTGAGGACAATGCCACGTTGAGAAAAATCACCCAAAGTATTTCAATTTATAATATCTACAAAGGTCCCATGTATCCTGTTCTAAGTATTCGATAAAAATTGCATGTTTATCACGTATTTTGAGAATCATTTTTGTTTATATGATTGAAGCAAACTATTCTCTGAATTCTGCCCAATGGATTTAGAACAATGGCTACAATAAATTCCAGGGACCTGACGAGGCTATTGTTACATTCTGATTCATAACTCTCACATTTTATGATCAGTGGTAGGTGAGGCCATTAAACTATATTTTTGGTCAAATTAGGAGACTCTTCTTTTTAATGGCTTTGTTTTATATTCTTTGCTTTCACAGGCTAGATTCATGGGGTTTGAAAACTTCTTTTGCTACATTCTAAATCTAATTGCAATTTTATGTATGAGCACATTTCAAAATGCCCGAATTTTAACATTGAAAATGAACACAAAATATATCTGTGGATAATATTACATAAAACATGGTGGTGCATAAGACTCACACCCCTAACGCCGACCCCTGGGTTTTGTTGTTTCTTTATAGAAGTGGTTTTAAGCATTTAGATTCCGCAAGAATCACCTTCATGTCATCTTCCCATTTCGTCAGGGGAGGTGGTGATTCAGAGCCAGGTCGTTCGAGAACCACCTTGTAAAGCAACATTGCTTTCTCACCTGTGCTGTGTTGTCTATCATTTACGGTATAAAATACAAGAACACTATGGTTTGAAAGAGCTAGAGATCCTTTCTATCAATAATTTTGCTAATAACGTGACAATTTGCTCCTTACAGATGTCTCTGCTTCTGAAAAATTAACTTAGAATTTTCCTATCACGTGATTGTGTTTCACAGCTTATTTTTAGTCCATCTGTAGGACAGTTTTTTTTTTTTTGTCTGTGTACTTCTTGCTAGATATCTATTTTTGTGTCTAAATAAATGCCTTTTAAAGGGCTCTTTGTATAGGCTTGCCCATCACTCATGTCATCCTGCTACCCCGACTTAACAACGTTAAGATGTCCCTTTCAACAAGTGCAGGCATCTTTCTTCCAAAACGCTGCAATTTGTTAACGAACATTCTCTTTTTAGATTTTTTTTAGAAGAAGGATATATACATTTATAGACCCAAATTTACCTTCCTTCCAGTGCATATTTATTACCAAACACCATCTGCCCACTTCTAATCACATCATCTTCATTTCACCCTTTGATCGGGACGGTGATTAGATACAAACAGCCCCATGTCGCTCTTCACCGGCAGCTCTTCAGGAGCACACCTTCTCCCCCCCACAGGCCGGAGAGTTAATCATTTTATTCTACGTGACCGACTTTTTGCATCACGCCGCCTCCTTCCAGATTGCTGTTTCGGGTCCATCGCGTGCACGGTGGAGCTCTCTGCACAGCGGCTTCACCCCGTCCCCAGAGAGCTCTGCCCTGTCCCTCCCGGGCCCCGCGCTGGCCCTGCTCCAGCACTGGCATCTCTGCCACACGCTCAGGGCCCGGCTGCCTTCCGCACCGGCGTCCGACACACCTTTAGCTACTAGCACCCAAATCCCTGCAGGACACAAAGCCACCGTTTTCACAGTGACTTCATCACTGTCACTGTGGCAGGTGGATCTTTATGAGAGAAGTGCAACGTGCGGAAAATGCCTGTCTTGCCACTTACCCACTTTGTCATTCAGTTTCTGGATAAATAGAATAGCAGGTTTAAATGACATTACTAAAAACCCCCTTGCAAATAGCATGCGTGATCTTTGCATTCTCAGCTTCTAGCACAGCCTGGAGACGGGCTGACCCTGGGGAAGGAAGAAAAGACAGACGGTTCTTCCTACATTTCGAGCACTGTGGTCTGTGTGTAACTGCTTCCCAATCTGACTGTATTAAACACTGGTTAGAATGTTTTTGTGTGTTTTTATTTTATTCAGAAAATTAGTTATAATTCCTAAGGGGACAGATCTACATGCAAGGGTTTTTCTTTTTTTATTTTCCAGAGGATGATTTGGATTTAGACAGAGAATTCAAGGAAGGAGAAAATGAAAATACATCAGTACACAATAACTGCATATAAATCAACATTTAATAGGCAAATATAGTAAATAAATAAAAACCCATTATATCTTATGTGAGAAAGGTGAGAATTTAGTAAATGGAATTTAATATGAAGTATTCATTTTATTTTTTTATTTCAAACATTTTTTCTCTTCATTTTGAACTTTTTTGAGTTTTGGGTATTATTTGTTCTCTGTCCTGCTGAGCCTGTACTTGAATGATGTCAAAATGACGATGATCTGGTATCACCATAAATCAGATTTTCAGTGTTCCCAACTGCTCGTAGAAATTTTGTACTGAGTATTTTAAGTACATACATTTTTCAGGGTGAAATAAAAAACTTAAGTGATGATATATGGCAGATGATCTTGCTCTTCTGTGGTAGGAAAGAAAGGATGGAATTTAAATGTCGTCGTAATCTATATCCTAAAGTTCAAAAAGAGATTTCAGACTTCCACTAATAAAACAAGGAAAAGGCCTAAGTGACTATTTTTTTTTTCATATTTAGTAGTTTTATCTTCTATGAAAAGCCCCACATGACTTGAAAATCTGTGCCAGGCATAAACATATTGCTGCTTAATGCTAAGGGTGTTTTGTATATTTTAAAATATAGCCATTTAGGGGAAAATCTATTTCAACTTAGAAAAACTTCATGACACTCCTCATACCTACTCACCCCATATAGAGTCAATATGTTGCATGGCTTGAAATTACACCCACGGTTGCATTTTTAATTAAATTAATTAACACATCCATCATGGCCCATGCTGTACATTTTAGATCCTCAAACTCATTCCTCTTACAACGCAAAGTTTGTACCTTTGACTAACCAAAATGGATTTTCACTTAGATAAAGTACCATGGCTTCATGTTTTATTTATTCTCCCAAGGAGGGTTTACAGAGAGAGGTATCAGTGTTAGTAATACTCAGAGTTAATTTATTTGATAGTTTAGTCTGAATTCCAATATTATATGATGAATTTTTTAAAAATCTGTGAGTGTTTAATTGAGGCCAACTCATCCAAGAAAGTGCTAGATAACAGCTTTAGGGTCTGTAAATGTTGGTCCTGTTTAATTAGAAATGGACTGTTCATAAGAATTTTTTTGTTATCTAGAGAGAGACACAGAGAGATAAAGAGGGGGTGGGGGAGAGAGAAAGAAGTTGGGGAGAGAGAGACTGAATATAAAGTATTTGTTCTCATACTGTGTTTTTCTGGAAGAACAGAATTCCCAGATTCATGCTTAGATTTTTTTCATAAAGGCTGCTACATATGTTTGGAAAAAAACAAAAACAAGAGGGCAAGATCATCGAGTTTTGCATATAATAGAAAACGTGATTTTTTTTAAGGATCTTTTGCAATGTCTATATATTGGGATTGAAGTGTTTTATACTAAATGTGAAAGTAACAAATTTTATTGTATAGAGAAATGCCGCGATTCACAGCATGATGGAAATGAAACAAATTAACATTTAAGAATTAGCTCATAACTCTGATTTAAAGTTACTTAACACTTTTTTAGGTAGAATAACAAGAGGAAGAGTTACAGGAGGACAGCAATAGAAAAAGAAAACTTTCGTCATTTAAACAGTTGAGGACAGTATCTATCTTGTGTAATTTCTGGTGTTTGTCTTTGCATTCCTGTAGCCGTGGGTCTGGCCGCCTGCCAAGAGCCGACCCTTCCCAGCAACGGCATCAAAATCGGAGATCGCTACATGGTGAACGACGTGCTGTCCTTTCAGTGCGAGCCTGGATATACCTTACAGGTATCTCTCCCTGGAGCTCTCAGTAACAGAAAGTGCAACATGGTAATCTTTGGGCCACTCCCTTAAAGATGGAGCCTGCAGTTTGTACCCCGAGGGCTAATTTGGTTTTCCTCTTTCAGTCTGTGAATGGAACTATTCATACTAAATCATGCACTTTGATAATCTTAATCATCATTTGGAAATAGCATTGAAAGGATCAAGTACTGTTTCAAAACTAAGCATTCTATGTTTTACAATTATTTTCAAAACATGTGTTCTCCTAATAACTACGCAGAGAACATTCTAGGGGCCAAGCGTTAACCGTCTCTTGATCCCCCAATAAGTGAGTCTGCTTGAGTCATGTGCTGTACTGCTCTGCCCTGTGGTCTTCATTCAGTTCAATAAATTATCATTAAATGCCTGCCTTGTGCTAGGTAAACAAGGCATCCAAATAATAGATTTAAATAATTTTCAAGAGATATTAAGAGGTTTTCCATATACGTTTATAGTTTTTAAATAGTTTTTTACATAGAAGTTTTTATAAACAATGTATAGCAAGATTAGCCATTTTTCTGTTGTTTATTTTCTGGTTTGACCACGAATAAGCTTATACCAAGTATAGTTTCTATCACTTAGCATAATCCTTATATAAGTCTCCCTGCCAATAATAAAAATTGATCATCAAAACATGTATATCCCAAAGTCCAGGAGAAATATTTAAGCCTGCTGACATTCCTACCGTTCAGTTGATTCAGGTAATAGGGTATGTTGGCTGTACGTATATGGTGACATTGAAGCTGGTAATTTTTCAAGGAAATTTATTTTAGCCAAGTTCTGTAATGACTTAAATAAAACAGCCCGAGTAAGCATCAGGAAAGAGTTGCAACAACACAACCGTGAAAGAACACAATTGCATGAGATTCAATTTCTGCACGTGTGTCGGGGCCAATGGGTAGTAGAACCGAATCGAGTGACAACACCAACATGGCAAGCAAATGTGGAATGCTGAGTGCAGTTCCATGTGCTTCCTATACAAAACCTCGTTATTCCTCGTCAACTGTATGACGTGGATACCATGTGATGTGTGCTTTAAGCCTGGAGGAAATATCTGCAAAATACCTCGCACACCGTAGCAAATGAAAACTATTGTTGTTATTATTATAAACAGATATCACTATATTAAGTCACCTTCATGAAAACAAGTCTACAGTTTACATTTTAAAGACCTTGGTGGCTACAGCCATCAGTGCTGTGACTTAGAAAAAGACGGGAGACAGAACTGGAGTTTCTATAGTGGAAACTGCAGCCTGACAGCACCTCTCAACAAGGTTTTAACCAAGCACACGAAGGCTTTGTAGGCTGATCCTTTAAGACATGGCTTTTCTGCTTCACACGTTATGATGTAAAAAGTTATGCATCATAACTGAAGGGGTTCATTTATAGGGACACCTCAATCTGTGCTATCTGCCATTTTTATGCCTCTTTTTGGCTTGCATTATAATTGATGGAAATCACGTAAATAGTGTGTTCTCTCTGCTCTCCCCCAAATTCCCACGCTGTAATACTTGGTTTTGACCATGGATGGTCATTGGACATCTTCTTTCTACCTGGTGATGATGTAACTTTACAATTTCTGTTAGCATTATTTTTTATTGTTGCTGTTTTTTACTAAATGATGTTACTGCAACCCTCAGAGAAGGAAATAGAAAGGATTCTTTGGTAAAGAAATTTCTTATAATGAATTGTTTAACATGCTGCCTAGAGATGCAGCCTGTGGACACACTTCTACAGCCCAATCAGATCACGTCTTAGCTCTGTTTTTCAAAGACAAACTAAGCTATTTTTTTCTTCATTGCAAACAATGTCAAGCTTTGAGTTTGCAAGCTGCTGTTTGTCATTCACATGAGCCAGAAAGGATTCTGGATTATTTTAAATTGCTAATGACTGACAATTTTACTAACACAGTAATACATTTGGAATGTCAGCATGCATAAATTACACATTAGTCATGAAAAGCATTGTTCCTTGCATAGTAAACACATGAATGTCTACAAATACATATGCCTAGTGGGATTCGTGGGCGTGGCATGACAACACATGCTGAAAAGAAATCCTGAATATTTGAATGATTTATGATTTCCATTTTCTCTAGACCTGTTTTAGTGCTTCTTTTAAAACATAAAACAGAAAATTCTCATTTGGGTAAAAACTAGTAAATAGATACATAGAATCCTGTCTTGTTTTTGATTCATTACAAAACTTTTAGCTATAATCACTCATTTGAATTGTTTTTACTGAAATCAATAGCAGAATATGATAGATTGGTAATAAATGACTATTTTACTGGTAGTGTTCAATAAATATCTCCAGAGGCTTTTGTCCTTTATGTTCATCCGTATTTCAGAAAGAAATTTATGAAAGATAATTTAATGGATTGGAGAATGACTATACATAGAGTATGAATGTTAGCAGCAAAAACACTGTCCAGATATCCTCTTTAAAAGCATAGTCTTCCTTAGTGTCACTACGTTAACAATGTCAAAAAGTGTGACAAAATTAGTCTGGGGCAAGTGAATTGAGTATGCGACGTTTCTAAGCTTAGGGAATTGGTTTGCCATTGATAACTGCATTGGTGCAAATTCTTGTTTGATGCGTTCCCAGAGTGGCCGGGATTATTTAACATGAATTGAAGACATGTTTTTCAATTGCCGCTATACCGATTGTCGGTGACAAATGGAAATTCAAGAGATAAGGGAGCCTGGCAGATAAGGCCGTTGAGTCCCAATCAGGAAAAAAGAAAAAAGAACATTGTCCGAGAGGTCTCCTCTGTTACCTTCTCCTTAATTTGTAAGAGAAATTTTATCAGGAAACGTCTCTGAGTTTAAGAGACTCTGAGAAAAAGACTAGAATAGATTTTTTTAAAGCTGAAAGTTGATGCAACAAACAGGCATATTGGAAAAAAGAAGCTGAGAGTTGAAAACTTTGTATACGCAAAGGACAAGGAGACCCTGAGTGATGGGAGTCACTGTCCCTGCAAGCGGGTTAATTTGACGGCTGTGAGGCTGGTTAGTTAGTGACGAAGGGACTATTACATCTTCCTTTCCGGTGAAGGAAGACCTGACCCATTTCCTTTCAAAACTGTGTGATCATGTGACTTGTAACCAGGCCCAAGCAGGAAGGTGACATTTTCATAAGCAGATAAAGTATCACTGACATTTTACCCTTCTAATCAATACCTACTATTTCCTAATCATTTTTGGCCTTTCAGACCAAAAGCTATAAATTCTGATGACGGGAAAAAAAAAAAAAAAAGCATACCTCGCCCCATTATCAACCTTCTGCAAATATCAGGAAAGGATCCAGGCAGAAATATGGCCTGTTTAAAGGAACGTTGCAAGATTTTCTTTTTAGTAAAAAAGAAATACAGTAACAATGGATTTTTTCTACGTTGGGTCCAAATATATGGTGCGTTAGTAATCATTAGTAGGACTAGATTTTACAATTTCTGGTGTTTTTCATACACAAATCCTTAAAGGCTCTATTTTCAGTTACATGAGTTTTATCTTACTCTCCTGCAACAGGGCCGTTCCCACATCTCCTGCATGCCGGGGACCGTGCGCCGCTGGAGCCACCCGTCGCCCCTCTGCATCGGTAGGTGGGTCCCGCCGCGCCTGGCTCCAATGACGCTCCCATTCGCGCCCCCCCCTGGGCGCAGTAGCTCCGCCTCTTGGGCGTCCCCGGTCGTCCTGTCCTGCAAGACCAGGTGCAAATGCAAGACCAGGTGCAAATGCTGCCCACGCGGGGCCTGAACTCAAATGACAGAAAAAAAAAAAAAAAAAAAAAAAGTCCGGTTTGTTAATTTGTAGGAAAGAAGGAATGTTAGCTGGTATGAAAGTCTGAGCGGTTCTCTGCATAGACTTTTAGCCTCAGGGAAACCAAGTTTCTAGAAACAAACTTCAGAACTACGAATTACTGATGTGGAGTGGTGGATGGTATTTCACATGGGAAACACAGGCGCCAGGTTTGCGGAGGCAGAGCCCTGCCCGGCCCGCAGCCTTGCAGCACAGGTGAGCTGCCGGGGGCTTCCCAGGGGCTGCTCGTTCCCGCTTACAGGCGGTCCCTGAATGCAAAGGCCGGAGATGTCGGGGCTCTCTGCTCCCCCTCGTTCAGGCCCAGAGCTTCACCCACCACCTGCACGTCGTAGTCCAACTCAGAAATCTTCACCTGTCGCTCAGGTGACCATACGACCTCGTCAGGGACCGTCGGAGCATAATCATGGTGGTTACCCGACACTCCACACCCGCCAGCCTCTGCAAACGCGTCCCCCTCCTGGGCTCCGGCCTCAGAGAGTCCCGTCATCACACACCTTTTTGTGCCTAAACAGCGCAGCTGGATGCTATCTCAGATTTCTCCCTCGCTCCCCAAATCCGAGAGATTTCTCACTCCTTCCAGCCCTTCTGCCTGAGGTCTCCATAGGGTCCACCTGCAGCCCCCAAGTTCAGCAGTTCTTCACCTCTGTCATCGGAAAGGGCTTGTTAACGTTGAATGATGAAGAGTCCTTCCATCTCCTGCCACTGTGCACCCACCCCCACCCCTCAGCCAAAATGATAATCCCAGCTCCCTTGGGTGGCTTGTAAGGACCCCCAGGCTAATCCGCACCCCCACCGTCAACACTGTCCCAATTCCTGGCATATCCTCCTTCCCTCGTCCCCACACAGACCCACTGCTGTAGGAGGGCCATCCATCCTCCGCGACCCCTCCCTGACCTCCGAGTTCAGTGTGGTGCTGCCCTGGCACAGCCCGAGGCAGAAGGAAAGATGAGCAAAACTGACTGCGTCTTCATGTAAAACTTTGATGTTTTGTCCCTAACAGATTGTTTTGCATTGCTTTTGATTTTTCCAAGCATTGCACCAACACAGTATTGGGGGTTGGGGGTGCTCTTGAATTTTGCACCTGTGGGACTGCCCCCCAGCTCCGTTCAGGTCCCCACCTTCAGGCGTGATTAGCTGTCCCCGCCCAGGGCCACCACTCACCACAGGTATCACTCGACTCTACCTCCCCGTGTGGAGCTGTGACATCGCTATTTGATTTGCCCTCCCTGCAATCCCCAGGGGCTTTGGTGACAGAAATATGTACCACTCAGGTAGACGCACAAGAAATCTGACTCAAGAATGACCAGTAAATGCATGTGTCAGAGAGCACAGGTCACCGTGACAGTCACAGGATCACGGATTCCCTTGTCAAAGCTCCGTGCAGTCCTCCAGCACTGGGGTGCAGTGTCGGCCGCGTGCAGAGCCCCCAGACACCCTGTGTGGCCAGGCGGTGTTTCAGGAGGAAGTGGCCACCTCTGTATGGACAAGTGCAGGCAACTCTAAAGGCCACGACGTATCCTTAAAATTGTCCGCTGAGCTATTCGCATACTGTTTAGATTTCATTTTGCCGAGGAATATGACAGCACAGTGCTTGGTCCCTACAGGGAAAGCAACATAATTACTCTCTGTTCCATGTTCTTCTGACAGCCTGATTGTCCCACGTCTCAAATAAACCTTAGGCATTAAATGGTTTTTAGGGATATGCATTTAACTGCCTTGTCTGGGACACAGATGGAATTGTGTACAGAGGAAAATAAAATGACACCAAACCTGAGAAACAAGCAGAACCTCAGCAAGAAAACACCTGTCCATACCGTCTTCGCCGTATCGTGTTTGCCTACAAATGAAAAATGTTCCGTGGTGGCCAGTGTCTTACTTTATGAAAGTTATTTCCTGGTGTAAAATAAATGTCTAGATTAACATGTCACCTGAAAACACAAAGTTATTTGTGTGGAGGTTTAAAATCCCAGCCTGGATTTGGAAGGAAGAAATGAAAAGATGGCAAGGGTGCCGCCATGTCATTACACAGAGTATCAAGCTCCCTGTTTGTTTTATAGAGAAGAGCGTTCCCTTAAACTTGGGAGTGGAAATATTTTAAATTTTGAAATGAAATCAATTCCCAGCAGGAATTCAATCAAACAATATTCCCTTGCTGTCCTTGTATACTATGTAAAGGAATGTTTTATTTGAATGGTTATACTATCGAAATATAATTGACTTTTATCTTTTATGTAATATGCCTTGGATATTAGCAATTGTTGAAGGTACATCAACTTACATAATTCTTTAGACGGTATAGAGAAAAGTTTTTTTTCATTGAAAAAGCTCATACATGATCCATGATAAATCCCAAAGACTGGTTGGAGCTATTGACAGGTTTATGTTGCTGTTAGCTTTAGACGAATCCAAGCTGGGGAATTTTAGGATTAGAAATCTGTAGAGCAATAATATTTGACTTATTAGGGCCTGGAAATCTCATGTCTTAATTTTGAAAAATACTAGTACCAATGAAGACAAAGTATATAAAACTGCTTCTCTAGAGGTTACTAAGTGCCAAGAATAGTGCTCAGAGCTTGACCAATATTGACTATTTCGAATATCATGACCAGCTCCCCATGGTCAAGCAGTTTTGTGGGGCCCAGCAGTGAGGCTGGCGCTCAGACTGTGCAGGGGGCCTGGGCCCCCCGTCCTCACTGCACCACGGAGCTCTTCAACCCTTGAGTGAAAATTCAATATACTCTTACCAAAGACCCCCAGGAATTTACACAAAATAAGATGTATAAATGCAGTAAAATGTAAGGTCCCTAGCTATTTTATAATAATAGACAGCTTGCCCTTTAAAAATACTGTATTTACCAATAACTTTCTGCAAAGACGCTGTTTCCCCGTAAGAAAGGGTCTGACATGGGGGGAGGTCACCAGGCAGGGGCAGGGGGTCAGCTGGGGAAGGGGTGGGTAAGCCCTGAGCGGAAACTGAAACCTCTGAGTGACGTCGAACCAACCTGAAATACGACCGGACTGGTGGTGGAGTTCTTAAGATATAACAAAGGAAGAAAAAGATTGATACAAGTCTTTTGGGAGCTCTGTTTTTATGCTCATCCATCAATTCTTAGGGTTTTTTTTAGAGGAACAACAACAAAGGGATCACACCTGCTTATGAGGAGGTTCTCAGGCGATTGATTATTGGGTGCTTGACGGGAGATGTCACAATGACCGGGCCCACGGTGGAGTGGCTTTCCCACCACGTGGCGGTCAGCCTGTGTCAGACACAAACAACAGTATTGTTGGCGATATCCATCCTCAGACACGGTGCCAGCCCCTCGTGCAAGGTTATCTCAATCCTCAGCTGAAAATCTACATGGATGTGTGCAGTTTATGATTCCCAAATTTTGGGAGTTTTTTGGTAAAAAAAAAAGAATCAAAAGGGGTTTTTTAGCAACCTTGCCCTTTTTGACATTAATGTTCCTGTTTGGCCATTGATTTGGCATTTTCCACTTGTGTCTTCCCTGCTCTCGCTGGAAGTCCCAGGTGGCTGGGGGGGCGCTGTCCCTGCTGAGTGTGTGCAGGGTGTTCAGGGACCACACTCAGACCTGCACGTGCTTCTCCACCAAAGTCCACAGGTTCACGGACAGGTGCAGACTGGAGCTCCCCTTCCAGACACTTGGTTCCTCCCACAGAGAAGTCACCTGGGAAGATTTTGTAACCACAAAGTCAGTTTTGCCCAAGACTTTTCTGGAACTGTGACTCACACCACAAAAATACACTTTTGAATTTTTTAATATGCATTTTTTTAACTTATACAATACTTGAAACCCAGAATATGATGGCCTGGCTTCAACGATCACCATAGTAACTAGACTTGAATGTCGGCTATTTCTCAAAATATTAAATTTGTGCTCGACAGTCTACCCCGATGATTACCAAAATCAAAAAACAAACAAACAAACAAAAAGGCTTCACCACAAGTCCTAAGGAATCTCTGAAAGCAGGTTTCCAGAAAATATGTTGTCTAAAATATTTTTCCTAATGAGAAGATTGTTAAAATAGGAATAAAACGGTTTGATGTAGCTTCCTGCAAAGAAGTGGCCTTATTTGCATTAAGTTGGAAATATAAGAAATCCTCATTTAAATAAGTTACAAATGGTCAGATATCAGAATTTCATATGCTCCAACCTCCATTGTTGGGGATGTTTATTATAAAATGAGTCATGTTTCTTTCCAGTCGGCCTCAGATCCAGCAGCGTACGGTGTGTGGGCTGAGATAAGGGGAGACGTGACCGTATCTCCACCTGCCTGACCACACGGGGTTCCCTGAGGACAAGGTGCATGCAGTTAGCTGCATCCCAAAACTAAAAATACATCTGGTGGGAACGCATCCCGGTTAAGACTTGGTTCTGGAACCGGACAAAGCGAGAACGACATTCTGGTTGTGCTATTTAGCAGGCATGTAACTTCAGGCAAATTTATTAACCTCTTCTGGGCTTGATTTCTCTATCTGTGGGGTTGTTACGGGAGTGAAGCCGTACAATGTATTACATTTATCCCAGTGAGTAGCACATAATTAGCAATCAGTAAATAGTTACACCACCATCCAATGAACGGCAGCTAATAAACTGAAGTCAATTTGGTGCCCGGCTGCAGGCCAAACGTTAAATAGACTGCCCTTTCCTGAGAGCCGCTGAGCACCAGAAAAAGATACATTTTGAACAAGGTCTTTACTCTTAAGCAGTTCAGACGAGAGGGAGCGCTAAGCCCATGAATAACCAAAGCGCAGGGCATTGTGTTGCGCGCTGTGGTTGCGGCAGGGCTCAGCTCTTGCTGAGCCTGGTCGGTAAAGCAGGCTGGACTGAGTCTCCTGGGGGAAACCGAGAGCCCGCACTGACAGCCCTTGTGCATTCCGCAGCGACCTGCGGCGGGACGCTGACCAGCATGGGGGGCGTGATCCTGAGCCCTGGCTTTCCGGGTTCCTACCCCAACAACCTGGACTGCACCTGGACCATATCCCTGCCCATCGGCTACGGTGAGTGAAGCGTCATTAATTCCTGAAAGTCCAACCGTTTCATTTCTAACTTGGAAAGAAGGAAGCTGAATTAAAAATGTGGCTTCCTCTGTTGACATGACTGTATCTTTAATTGAAAGTGGCTTCCAGATTTAAACAAAGCCTTGGCAGAATAACTTTGAGAACGGAAAGTTATTTGAGAAATCAATGGAGCCGTGCAGCGCTTTTCAAGGCAAATTAAATTGGCTGAGAGATGATATAGCAGGCACATGAAGTGTAAAACGGAGCATCACTAATTCAATTATCCATCTTTTTATTTATAATAACGCCTTCTCTAATCTATCGCTGCCGGAATTCAATAATGGTTATTGTTTCTTCTTGGACAGTTTTGAAGGCTTTTTTTTTCAGGTGGTGACACATTTTGAATTGAATATAAAACATAAATATGAAAAAATAGTATCATTCTATGAATTTTTATTATAAATTGTGTTGTTTATAGGTTTACAAAAAAGGCTTTTTAAAAAAAATCTTTAGTTATTAACTTTCAGGTTCTTCACCTTAAATAATAATTCATAATTTTAACACTAAAACCGCATTCTTCCTGGCCTGTCTTCAGAAATGCATGGTCTTTGTGAAATTCGGATCCGCTCTCTGCCTCCTGGCTTCCTTTGTGTTTTGGGGTCATTCATCTGGGTTCCCCCGCCTGTGGGTTTCTCTGGGACCCTCAGTATTGGTGGGCCGAGTTAGGTGCTCAGTGAATGGGGTGCTCACAGACTGAATGTTGATAACGAATGAATACAAGCATAAATGTAAATCACTGCCGTCGAGGAAGATCATACTTTCTATTAAGTTTTTGAAGCTTGTGCCTTCGGAATCTGTGCCCAGGACGGCAGTAGCCAGAGTGAGGCCAGAGGGACTTGCTGTGCGGGGAGGCAGGAGGGAGGCAGGCGTGGTCGGGTGCACGAATGAGGAAATGCCGTCCCCCTGCGTGGAGGGTTACGCGTGGGACGGGGCCAGCGTGGAAGGGCCCCACGGGGACAGCCCGTGGGGTCCAGCGGGTTCTTTGGGAGGCCGCGCAGGGCCTGTGGGTGAGGGAGGGAGAGACTCCTCGTGAGAGGATGCTGTTAACAGGAACCCTCGGTTTCTTCCAGGTTTTTTAGCTTTTAGGGTTTTTTTTTCTTCAATATAAACCCTCTGAGCAGAGAGGCAGTGATGCTGCCAGTGCTAGAAGAAGGCCTTTGCATGACTTTAATCAACACTGGCTCAGGAATCCGCCAAAGTGGGTCCCCTTTCTCCCCATGGAGGTCGGAAGATAAGGACGTGCTGGCACCAGTCCTCGGAGTCGGGGTTTACCGGTCGCATCAGGGATCCGTGTAACTCAGGGTGTTTTCAACATGGTCCTGTGACACTTGGTGTCACAACCTCGTGGTGCAAGTTCTCATAGCAGTGAAGGTCAGAGAACTAGGGACACAGGCCGGCGGCCACCTCCCTGGGCGGGGCGGCCTTTCCCAGTGAGTGAGGCTGCAGGACACTTGTCACCGAAACAGCCACGCCAGGTTACGGTGGGATGAACTGACATAATCCAGGCTAGGAGTGTGGTCTAGGCTTGGTGTGTGGCAAACAATAAAAAGCAAAGTGAGACAAAAGGCCACACGTGGATATTTTTTGTATTGTTGTTCCAAATAGTTCCCACTCTCCTTTCAACACTGATTAGAAACATTCTGGTCATTTTCTTATTTTACCAACGTTACTGTCCTATAATTCCTGAGAAGGATACCATTTGGTATATTTCCTTAGATTGTTCACTCATAAACCATTATACAAGAGAATAATTCAGGGGAGAAAGTGAATTGAAACCAAAATTATCTGAGTTCATGGTCAGGATTCATGAACCAAAACAAAAATATTTATTTAAAGAAAGATTGAAATGAAAAGAAGTAGAAAATGTCTTTTCATTGAAATGAAAAGAAGTAGAAAAATATTTAAAATTATGTAAATCTTTAAAATATTTTAAAGAGGATCTAGAAGGGAAGGCAGAAAGAAACTTTATCTCTTAAATTCTACATACATACAAAGTAGTATGACTATCCCTAGCTTTCTAGAATAAATGTAGTTGTGCTTTAGAACAAGTTCTCGCAGATTAAATTTAAATGGTGCACCAGGTTTCCCTGTGGTACATTTTATAACCTGTAAATATACTTCCAAATGTGAAGTTAGAAATTTGGAGAAAAGACGTGTAAGAGGTGGTAGGTCCCTGGCATAGTGAACATTTGGCATTTTTATGCCCCTGCTAGGAGTTCTTACTAGGGCTTAAGTCATTTTAGAGCATTTTGCAAAAGCTGAGAAAATTTCACTACCTACCTAGCTTTCAACTGCACGTCAGTTTTGCAGTTGAAAAGCAGTTGAAAACTCTTAAGCCTATTAGTTCTGTATGTTCCTACTCTTCTGCAATTTCTACGTCTTCTCCCTTGTACCGTCCTCTACCCTATAGCTCAGTCTCCCTCCCACACACGGCTCTTAAAACCACATCGTGAGTCTTGTTCCCAAAGGCCAAACCACATTTCAGCTACGTGAGAAACATTGTATCTGGATCACCCGAATGTCTCAGACGCGGTTGTCGTAGATGCTGCTGTTCGATTCCCAGTTCGTATCCACAGCGAGATACAGTTCTCTTCTTTCTCTGAACCTGACCTTATTTTTGGCAGCAAGATTTTCCAGCATCTCCCAAATCATAAGCAAATATCAGGTCTCTTTCCTGGAAATTTTGAGAAAGTAACTTTGGAGTTGAAGCCCAGGAATCTGTAGACATTTATAAATCAAGCACTCCAGAAGTTTCTTATAAAAAAAATGGGACTACAGCAGAAATAACCAAATATCTTTTAATTATAATTTCTTTCTTTTTGATCCTCATATTGTTTCATATGCATAGCCAAGGCTTTAAGGTGATTCTGGAATATTCACTGTGATTACAACTCAGGAAAGGATGCCTGACTCCCTACTGGGACAGGAGGGACACGGGGTTCGTAGGCAGGTATTTCTGTTGACGTCACACACAAAAATATCTGAAAACGTCTGTTGTTAGGGTGATCTTGGCAATTAAGTTGGAAAACGATAGTCAAAAGATATTTCCTCCTTAATGCTGAGAAAAGACATTTATGGGATAGGGCGTTTACATTAATGACCACGGTAGATTTAACCAGCTGCTCCTAGTGTGTATGTAAATGGTGCATCGCTGTCACCTCCCTATATCTCCCCTAGATTTCCTGCTTCTGGGGGTGTGTGTGGGGGATCTCCTAGCCCTCTAACCCTCCCCCTTTCCTGAGGTTTGGGAAACAATATTCAGCAATACTTTCTTTGCAGTATCACTGGAAATTTTACCAAGAAACAAACATTACGGGAAACTTGCTTCCTTAAGACCCAAAGAGAATGTCAGATCTACTGAGAATTTTATCTACTTATACTTGGAACACTATGCAACGAGGAGCATGATTGCTCAAGTCAGTGGCTCTCATTCTGCTGTGCACAAGAGCAGCGGTCGAGGTCAGTGATGTAGAGACTCTCACGGTTCTGCCTTAGTGTCCCCTCGGGATGGGACAAAGAATTGCTTATTTTCACAAAGCAACCCCGGTTCATTGGATGTGAGAGTTACACTAAGTCAGGAAACGTTTCTCAGCACTTTCGCACTAAATAAGATGAGAAATGCACAGAGATTATCATAAGATTTTTACAAACATTACTTATTTAGGATAAATTGCTCTGGTGTAAAAAGTGTAGAAATCATGAGATTTGGGCAAATTGTCAGTAGAGATAGAATATTACTGAGCATAAAACAACAGGACAAGTCAAAAGTACAAAGTAAATTACAAAAAAAAATTCCTTAGTGTTCTTACGGAGTATTCTTAAATATAATTTCTAGATTTCAAGTGTTATCTATCTTGTCTGAACATACATTTCTGTCTCCTCAGTTGTCGGCTTTGGAGTTTGGTTTCTCAGGGTGTGGCTGTTGAACATGAGTGACTTCAGCTTCTCCAATTGCCCTGAACAAAAACACTTATCCAGAATATGAGACATTATTGACTTTTCTTGAGGCAAAATATATATTTGATGTTTTTTATCCATGCGGGATTTTATTGGCTGTTTTGAATCTTGCCTTACAACTGCACAGGCGTGGACCTGCCTGAGAGATTGTCCACGCCCTGAGCTAAGTAGCTACCAGCTTAGTCAAAGGATTCTTTTGGTTAATCCCTCTCCCTGCTCTTGGATCAATCAACACTTTAATTGAACAGGCAACTGTGGTTGGCTGCTTTGTTATCATGTGAAAACCACCTCACCTTGTTCTCTAATTATTCCTTCCACTGACAGCAACTTTCTGCACCCTGTCTCTGTCTCTCAGAATGGTCAGAGAGACCCTGACCAAACACACCTGTGGAGCAGGTGGCCTATGTTGTCCTTGCTCACAGTTCTGGGCTCTGCGTCTAACTGAGTAGGAATCTTAGCTGATTCTTTCAATGCCTGGTTGCATGAGATACCAAAATGCTTCGAACCCCGTTTCCTTATGTATAAAATGTGTCTGATGCAATATCAATCTGATCGGGCTGCTTTGCAGTATTAAAAAAGGATTACATAAAGACGGCATTTTGTAAGTGTCAACTGTCTTCAGTGGCTAAACCGAATTCTCCGTGTTTTTATGCTGTTTTCTCTCCCTCTTACAGACATGGGTTGCCGTTCTGTGTGGCTTTGACAGAGCTTAATCCACTCGGAGTTTCTGTCTCTGTTTTCTTGAGAAAGTCTAAGGTGCAGGGGAGAGATGTACAACCCGGTCTTCTTCCGCGTGGTCCTTACCTTTCATCCTTAGAAACCACTGCGCCATGTCTCCCAAGATGCTGTGAACCACTGTGCCTTTGGTCCATCTAGAAACATAGAGATGACAGAAAAGATGACTTAGAACGTTCACTAAATCCCATAGCTATTAACTCTTTTGCCGTGTGTTTATCACACACAGAAAACACAAATCAGCAATTAATATTCACAAGTTCTATCAACTCTAAACTAGGGTTTAACTCTGAAATCATAGTCACATTACTGTTCAAAGTTCTGTCAATCCCAGAAGGCACTTAATTTTCAATATGTAACTATCCTGGGATGGGAATGTGCTCTGTAAATTCTACGGAAGATAAGCGTTCAGATTGGTTTTCTTGTAATGACACATTTTTTTTTAGTATTCCGTGAGATAATAAAAGGATAACTAGGTTATGCTTATTTTAATCCCTTCATTTGGGCTTTGCGATGTCAGATGGGATGCAGTTTGCTGAAAATTAGATCACTGAATAATGCTATTTTAAGCCAGATTAGAGCTGAGCCCTGTTCTATTTCCTGATATGTGTTAGGTGGTTTGATATGTGGCTGTTTAGTTTATCCTACTTAAAATGGTAATTTTGTTCATGATATTATAATTGTCATAATTCCGTTTCCATTTCAAGTTTAATTCCAAATCAGTAAAAAGCCACTTTCACTCCACCCTCTGCTTTGGAGACGCTGGCTGTGTTCAGCTTTGTCCAGCCTTGATCTGCCTGTCATCTTTCATCTCCTCCGTGACTGCGCCAGTCCGGTCCGTGGATTTCGGAACGGTCTGTGGATAAACGCGTCTGAAGTCTGCGTGTGCGCATCCGGAATGAGCACGTGCTAAGCCATTTCCCTAACTGTTGGATTTTAAACGTTCTAATCTTTCCCTAGTTTTCCTTTCTATCTGGTACGTTTTGGACATAAATAGAAATGTCAGTAATTGAGCAGGTGGTTTTGATTACTCCTGTGTGGGCTTCTTGCATCTCTCAGGAATGTGAGGGTATTTATGAAACTCTGAAGCACACACAGATTTAATGTCCCAAAGTAGTCACACACGTGCTTCTTTAGGATAGTTTATTTATTAGTGACAGAGCTCATTTTTGTTATATTTGTGGGCCATGCCACAAAAGAAAGCCATGTTTTTGGTTTAGCAATGGACGAGGAGGCAAGTTAGGTCCTGGTGTGTGATCTACGAAGGGGTCCACTGCTCGCCTGTCACAGCTGGGTGGAGGGGACATGGCCTTCCTCTTCTCCTTCCTCCCTCCCTCCCTTTTTCTCTCTATTTTTTTTTCTTGCTTCTGAATTTCTTTTGACCACAAATATTTGCTGCATTTAGAAAAAAATAGCTCATTGCTGGCTGTTCAACACAGCAATATTTGACATATTGAAATATTTACAGAAGTGTTTTCAGTTTAAAGAGCTGCTCCACCTTGGTTATATGCAGCGGATGATGCTTGAATGGCTGAGACAGCTACAGACTGGGTGTCCCTTCCCTGACAGGTGATGACCTAGTGGCACGTAGACTCGGACAATCTGTCATAGGAATCTAATTACTCGTGCTAAAGAGAATTTCTCAATTTGGTTGATCTGTTAAAGATCTGCCTTCTTCTCCTCCTCCTCAAGTTTTCCACATCCTACTTCCTTTTATTCATCGTCTTTCAATGTAGATTGAACAAACATAATACAAACTGATTTTCCCCAGGAAACAGCAGAACATATTTTTAAGAGAATGGGGTGGTTGGCTCTTGTCTCGCCTGTTTGCAGGCTAAACTGGAAAAGGTGAGGACGTTGCCCGTCAGAGCTGGGTGTGAACCCGACTCCGCCTTTCCCTGTGTGAATGTCAGACGCGACAACTAACATTGCTAAATCTTGGTTTGCTCACGGGTAAGATTGTGATAATGACATTGATGACCTCACGAGGAAAAAGTTAGCTGGTAAATTAATTGCACCCCGAGCGTGACCGCTCCCCTTGCGTGACGCCCCGACGGAACTCACTGTTCTCGCCTCTGTTCTCCCTCACAACGTGGACGCCATAAATAATGAAATTGGTTTTCTTATATGACCTTAAATTTCATTGAGTACTTTTAGGTTTTTTTTCTCTATAACTTTTTACTTGAGCTTTTTCTCTTCCTCTCTTACTGAATTCTGGCCTTTGATAACTATTTTCCTTTGACACCTGAGTAGATAAGTTTGTGTGAAAATTTCTCTGCATTTACACTTAAGTAGGATAACCCGTGTGTTACCTTTCATTTTCCCAATCTAGGAAACATAATATAATGGATGAAAAAGAAAAATAAAAGTCTTCTCATCTATCAAAAACAGGAGAAGAGCGATGCAAAGCAAAGCTTGTCTCCTAAATTGGGAGAAAGTAGCCGTTAGTATTCTCAGTCTGGGTTTTACTGCCCCACTTAACTGCATGGATTTATGCAAAGACGAATAATGTCTTTGGAGCTGTTTACAAACTATTTAAAGGCACTAAAATATTTCAGACACAGTAGTCAAATTTTCAAAAATGCCACAATACCATAGTGAATAATTCTAAATTATTTTTATTTTTATTTCCTTAAGTTATTAGCCATAGCTTATTTAGTACATAGATCACTATGATACCAGAGATATTGGTCCTTGGAACAGTCCTTTGGTATGTTGACCGGTGCCAGGCCGTTAGATTTAATTATGAGAGTTATAGTGGCATTTATTGGATTAGGTTTTTTACAAACATCAATAATTTGCTTTGTGTGCCTAACACAATTAAAAGCAATCACTTGCTAAACTAATAAATCTCTTGTGCAATGGTATGACCATCCGATTAAGGTAAAAGTCACTTTCAAAGTTTTTTGCATTTTTTTTGTCTTTTACTAAAATTGGCTTCTTTTTTGGCAAAGGCATAGATGAACTTGTGGGTGACACAGCGTAGAATGACACGCCCTTGTACTGTGGTTGTAATAATTGTAACAGCAACTGGGCAACGTCATTCCCATGCACGCATGTGCTAATCCCCATTCTAGGCACCGTCCTTGTGTGTCTCCGTGTTACGATTCTGGTAATGTTCATATTTCACGAATGAGTTGACTTATGGACACTCACTTCGCAGACAGGGATCGCACAGTGAGTAGTGGCGGAGGGGAGACTGGACCAAGGTCTGCTGTCGTCCGAAACGCTGTTTTCCTCCACCAAGCAGTCGTTTCATGGAGAGAGATTATCTGGGGAGACTGGCAAAGGTTTAAGCACTGTTTATCAACATAAGCATGGATTTTATACATTTTGACGTGAACTTTCACGACTTCGGCACATTTCCCACAGGTGCACACATCCAGTTCCTGAACTTTTCCACGGAAGCCAACCATGACTACCTTGAAATCCAGAATGGGCCCTCCCACAGCAGCCCTCTGATCGGGCAGTTCAGCGGCTCGGACCTCCCGGCCGCCCTGCTCAGCACCACACACGAGACGCTCATCCACTTCTACAGCGACCACTCGCAAAACCGGCAAGGGTTTAAACTGGCTTACCAAGGTGAGGCATAATAATAAAAAAATCTAAACATGCTTCTTGCATTTAAGTTGGGTTTAAACGTAAATCTCCCCAACTGGTTAAAAATGTGTGCAGTTAGAAGCATTTGTGGTGGGATTTAGCTGGTGTCTGGCTAGCAGGGGGACTTGGCAGTTGTTGAACACACAGGAAGGGCACAGACGCGCACGGTGGGATCGGGCTGCTGCCCAGGTTGCCCTCACTGCCTGCCGCTCCCCACAGGCTCTCTCAGGGCCGTCGGCCGGGACCTGTCCAGGCACAGAGTCCCGTCTCCACGTAGCCCCCTCAGTGGTCACTGTGTCCCTCTCGGCTCCTGTCCCTTCAGGACACAGGCCGTCCCATCGTACGGGAAGTCAATCCAGAGCAGAAGCGGGTCTGGTGCTGTCTCTCGTGTGTTTGTGCCTTGTCTCCGCGCAGGGTAACAGCTACGTGCATTGTTCAAGGCATGTGCAAACCACGCGAGAAAAAGACAAAAAAAAAAAAAAATTAGTGACGGAACTTTATCTTTTTGTTAATCTGTCCACATATGCAATCGTTAAAAATAGTTTGAATCAACTACGATCGAAGCATTTTTGACGTGTGAAAAAACACAGCATTTTCATTTCATACAAAATAATTTATCTGGCCTTCTCTTGATTATTGCTGAATCGAATGAAGTCAAAACATTACATCTAGAGCCTGTATTTTCCTAAACATGGCTAAATTGCTTGCTTTCCTTAATTTCACAGGCTGACCCCAGAAGCAGGGCTTTCATATTTTATTACTGAAAGAGGTTAGTATTTCATGTTGAACTCAGACATTGTTACTGAAATTCTCATCTAAAATATAAAATGTAGACATAAAGTTCCAGAACTGGGGTCTATTAAGAATAGAAATCCAGGTGTAGCAGAAAAAAAGAGAGGAACCAAAGGCCAGACCGGTGAGCGCCGTGGGCAGGCACTGCCGGAATTCCTCCTCGAGCACTCTGCGTCTTTCACTGAGTCTCATCTTCATCTTTCTCCTCCCGAGCAAACAGCCTCACTCCCTACTGAAAGGCACAGGCGTGCGCGCACACACACATACACACGCACGCACGCACACACGCACACACACACACACACACAGAGAAAGAATATCACAGGGAAAGCAGCTTCCCACAACAAAGCAGGTGCAGTCCTACCTGCAGCTGCACCTGCTTTCTGCTCTTTCTCCCTCTCAAATGCAAGCGAAAGCTCCTCCTAGGTGAGGGAAATCCGTCAGGGGCTCTAGCACCTCCCCTCCCGCCCCTTTAGAAACAGCAGACGGAAATATCTTCTACTTCTGCTTTTGCATCTGCCACCTCTCTGCTAGACCTTTCCCAGTAGCATTTCAAATATGCTCAAATCTCTTTCTCTCCCTCCCGCTCCCTCCCTCCCTCCCTCTCTCTCTTTCTCTCTCTCTTCTCTCTCTCTCTCTCTCTCTCTCTCTCTCACACACACACACACACACACACACACACACGTGCACACACCTATTTAGGTATAATTTGTGATGCACCTTTGCCCTCTTATCTTCCTCCAGTGTCTGCTTCCTACTGATTTCCAGGAGGCTTGTCTGTGTCGACCTCAGTTTCCACGCCTGTTCCTCACTCCTCTCACCTTTCTTACCTGCCCACCCAGTCTCCGGGCTAAGAGTGGGGGAGTTAAAAGAAGACACAGTTGCTGTACCAGACAATGTTACAGTGTAGCAAGAAAACTATATTAACGATGTTTTTGGTTGTAAATTAAAATCTAACAGGAGCCTTTCTGTAATTGAGGTATTTGCAGATGTCTGAGGGGACACGGGGGAGGGACAGTCCACTCTGTAGTGGCCTGGCTCACATCGCGGGTTTGCACCCAGAAAGTGACCGTGAGGCCGGTGGTGGACCCACTGGCTTTGGCGAGAGGAGGGATTATCGGGGCCACAGGTGAGCTGCGAGGAGCAGACAAGGCGATGACACTCGATTCTGAAGTCATTTGCATCTCACGTTAAGAGCTTGAATTCTCAGGGCTTCGGTTCCAATGTAGCTTCCTCTCACTGAGTCGCCCTGTCCGGACCTCACGCCTGAGTGACCTCCGCTGTGGGCACTGTGACCTCTCACACCTGTGCACCGGGCCCCTACCCCTCCCCGGGTCCTGCCGAGCTGCTTCTGCTAACATACCAACGTTCCGCCCATGTCCGTCATTTTAAACTTGGTTATTACGTGGTAATTTTCATTTTTAAATTAGTTTGATCTTAAAATCTGAGCCAACGAGAAAACTATAACATGACTGCGTGTCTCCAGCCGTGAGCCGCCAGGTAGCTGGTCCACCTCGGTTGATGCCGAGCTCTGCTGGGGCCCTCCTGGTTTCCAGTATTCTCCACGCTGGATTCAGCACTTAACTTCCCTTTCCTTACTGACACTAGAGAAACTCAAGTATAGATTCCTATGGCAGCATTTGCCGTGTAGTTTTGAAAGTAGAGATTATCTTACACAATGTCTAACCTCTGTGGTGTAGAAACAAATGCTTTTCTGTGGGCTTTTCTCTTGGCAGTTTCCAGGTAGGTTTATTAAGGCCATGTCTACGTGGCTCCCAAAGCTACCGATGATTTCAGTCTAAAGGAATGGCCTACAAACAAACCAACCTGGGAAAGCTCTGTGTAGAAACCCTCTAGGCCAGATGTCATACAGTTGTGATTAGCTGGCAAAATATTCAATATTTTAAAAATGAATTGTCAATATTTAGAGTTAGATGTCACATAATTTGTGAGGTACCAACACATCCCGCTTTCTCTTGTGCTATCAGAATCTGGACACTCTGGGCCTGCAGTCACTCGTGGGACGGTCCCCTCCGGAGCAGGAGGGCTGTGACCTCTAACACTTCCTGCGGCCGCCTGCCGGCCCGGCTCCCTGAGGCTGCCTTGCATGGCCTTCAAGCGTTAGAATCTGTGCGTCCCCAGCTAGGTCAAACCTCTGGTCATTTGAACAAATGCCTTATTTACTTGACACCTGACTCTAAGCATCCACGTTTTTAAAAAATCCATAAACAACACATTTTTTTTATTATAGGCACCTAATTTTCTATAACAGAGATATAAAAATAAATAAAAAGGAATGAGAACATGAGTTTGACCTCTCCTGTTTTCTTGTAGCATATCATATCTGACAAGGATGATCCTTAATTAGATAATTTAAAAGTGTTTGTCCTTTCATAAAATTGATAAATTGGTACAGTGACACTTAACTCTGATAGGTAAGTCATATAAACATTCCTGGGTTCTACTTGAGATTTATAAGCTAAGATTATAATTAATGACGTATACGAAGATGCATAAATCACACAGACAATTCTTGTCATTTTCAATGATGTCTGCGTGGTACACCTTATGCTTAGACTTTGTCATTTATTTATGAGCATGTAAAGGTCAGAAATATTACTCTCGATGTAGCTGTCTTGAAGTTAAAGTGACTTACAAAGGACTTGTGAAATAAACTCAAGTTCATGCACTCTATTTCTAAGTCGGGAACTGGAAAATGGATGATAGAATGAAGATATTTATCAACGAACTAGATATTAGCCTAAAAATATTAGGAAAATGACTACACGATTCCTTTGGCTGTCATTTAAAGCACTTACAATTTAAACACTTGATGTGATTATTGCTTGAGGTTGAGAGAGTGAATAATAGTTGTTTTCCCAGATCCAAACAAAGGATTCCTTTAAGAAAGATAAAATAGATAAAATTCTGTGTGTTATCTTCCTTTGTGGTATTATAGGCTTATTGTTACTTAGATTTTCATAATACTTGTGAGATTGTGGCGTATTAAGCATTTTAGTGAGTTCCTTTTCTTTTGGTTTTTGCAATCTGGCATTTGCAGAAGTTGAGATTTCCTTCCTCCCTCCTTCCCTCCCTTCCTCCCTTCCTTCCTTCATTCCTTCATTCCTCCCTCCCTCCCTCCCTCCCTTCCTTCCTTCCTTCCTCCCTCCCTCCCTCCCTCCCTTCCTTCCTACCTCTCTCCCTCCCTCCCTCCCTCCCTCCCTCCCTTCCTTCCTTCCTTCCTCCCTCCCTCCCTCCCTCCCTTCCTTCCTACCTCTCTCCCTCCCTCCCTTCCTCCCTTCCTTCCTTCCTTCCTTCCTCCCTCCCTCCCTCCCTCCCTTCCTTCCTTCCTTCCTTCCCTCCCTCCTCCTTTCTTTCTTTTCTGCACACTGATTGTTCCTTATAGACACTGCCATGGTTTATGGGTGGAATTGATATTCTCCTAGAACCGTACCGTGGCCTGTTAAGAACCAGGCCGCACAGCAGGTGAGCTGCAGGTGAGGGAGCGAAGCTTCCTCTGTATTTACAGCCGCTCCCCATGGCTCACATCGCCGCCTGAGCTCCGCCCCCTGTCAGACCAGGGGTGGCATTAGATTCAGATCCAGTGATGGTGAGTTATGTTGTCACCAGTGAATTATCCAGATGCCCCACTAGTATTACGTATTGTTATTATAAAGAGAAAAAAAAACACCATTTCAGTAGCTTATTCGATAAGAAAAAGCTGTTGATAGTAACACAACTGCATGACTTCATGAGATGTTTGATATCTGGCAGATGGTAGTGAAGACAAACCCCGAAGCGCAAACAGTAGCTATTGGTCTTTCGAACCACAAGCCCACGTACAGTGTCCCGATTATCATCTTTCCATCCACACATTTCAGTCGTTATAGTAACATCCGATCCGTTAGCCTGGAATGCCGGCCAGTCTCAGGTGTCCCCGAGTCAGGCCCTCCTCGGGATCTGCTCAGCACTGCTCCACCTGTGCGTCCCCGTCATCCTCGTCCCCACGTCCCTTGGAGGCCTGAGCTCCCTGCTGTCCCTGTGCCTTGTCTCTCATCCTGCCCCGTCCCTCTTTATCTCAGGTATTTAACACAGAAACCTGAAGTCTAAAATTCTGGGAAACACCTGGCGTAAATCAAAGACCATTTTATTTTCCAGCATCTGTTTACAAATTTCAAAGCTACACACTGACCTCCAATGTGGCAAACGGTCAAAGGATTGACATATGGAATTGAAATTTCTGTTTTCTTCATTCCCCATTAAAAGCCCACTCTGCAGTCCTTCGGATCCTTTATTTGATCTCCATTTTCAGTGGATTGAGAGGAGGGCAACCAACCGGTGACCTCTTGTTCTTTTTTAAACTGATTGTGTGTTGCCTGGAACTGAGGGTCACTGGTGGGTTTTCAGCAATTACAGGACAGGGAGGCTGAGCAGTTTCCTCCTGAACTGAGTCCCCACAAGGTGGCTTTGCCACTGTGTTGGAAGCGACGTCCCAGTCACCTTTGTGTATCGGGGCAGGCTCCAGTGATGGAGTCTCTGCAGGTGCCCCTGAGATTTAGGATTATAATATCAGGAGATTTCACCTAATTGATGGATTAGTTAACTTGTACTAATTTACAGGTGAATTTTTAAATCACACAGACTGCAAACCACATTTATTATATATCATTCTACCTAGAGTCGATTCTAGGGAACACAAAAAAATTAATGATAAAGCACAATAAATAATATGTTATAAAAATTGTACTGATAGTAATTGCTAGCTTAGGGTTTCTACAGCTCTTGTTTTCTTTTTTTAAGAAAAAAACACTAAATAAAATGGAATGGATTTTTCTATTTTATCTGTATCAAACAATTAGTTAAACAAAACAAAATAGCTACTTATTTCCCAGTAAACAGTACTTAGAGCGGTAGTATATTTCTTGTTTAAATTAAAAGGGAATTATTATGTGTTTGTTTTCCCAGCATTCTTTTTTTTTTTTTTGGTCAAGTGGAGCAGTGGGAGTAGAGAAGGATCCCAGCATTCTTTATAGACCCTTTTTATTATTATCTCTATTATTTTTTTTTAAATTCATGTCATATACTTTCTCTCCAAAGTGCACATTTTCAAATTTATTTTTCGTGTGTGCTCTGTTCCTTCTGAAATACACAGTAAGTGTTCATTAAATGCGTATGGTTATAATTCTACTACCACTAATGATTATTGTTTTACTCAGTGTGGATGGTAACTGACAACTTGGAAAAGACATTTTTTTTAAAACTTACATCCAAAAACTTAAGAAGCTGCATGTAGCCAGATTCCTTCTCTGCGTTGCAGACTGGGTTAACCTGCCGTCCGTGTGCTTATTTCAGCCTACGAGTTGCAGAACTGCCCGGACCCGCCCCCGTTTCAGAACGGCTACATGATCAACTCGGACTACAGCGTGGGCCAGTCTGTGTCCTTCCAGTGCTACCCTGGCTACGTGCTCATCGGTCAGGCCGTGCTCACCTGTCAACACGGGAGCAACAGGAACTGGAACCACCCTTTTCCGCGATGCGACGGTGGGTGAATCGTCTTTCCTGGGAGCAGTTTAATTTTTCATGGGCACCATAGTGCACCGCACATTAAATGAACCCATTCAATAATTCATTAATTTCTTCAACAAATATTTATTGAGGATCTATTAGGTTATACTCACCCCACTTTTATGGAATATACCCTATACCAGTGAGTTTAAAAAACAAAACAGCCCTCATTCTCAAGGAAATTATAAGGATAACAAAACAATAGACACTGATAATTACACGGTAAAAGCAGACATAAGGAGATGTGTTGTGAGAAGGTGGCACAGGCTTGGGAATTAGCCAGAGAAATCTTTCTGAAGTCGGCAGCGTTTAGTTTTACAGCGGTTACTCCAGATTGTGGGATCAGAGGGGAAAAGGGTACTTATTAATTTTGACTTAGGTATTTTTGTTTGACTTTTATGCTAATCATATATAGGTTTTGTATTTCATAAAACTGAGTTGATTTTTGCATCGGGCCTGGAGGGTACAGAGTATTTTGCTACTCAGAGATAGAGAACATTCCAGGTGGAAGACATGGTGTAAGCAAAGATGCCGTCTTAGGGGAAAACAAAAGTGCCGTTTAATAGTGCATGTTGACGGGGGTTCTTGGGAGACGTTGGAAACAGGTGGCCGGGCAGTGGTGCAGGGGACTCGTTTGATGTCCCTCCTCTGAGCTGGAATCACTGCTTTATAGCTTCTGCACGGCTGCTTAATTTTTATGATGACTTAGACGTTTGTGTAATAGCAACTACATAAATAGATGAGTGCTGTGTTTATGAAGGTTGCATATGACACAGGAAATGTACTGTGAACTCAATATTCTGGCATTACAAATATAGTACCTTTGAATGAAAAAATAATGAAATTACCAATGCTGGACCTTTGAAATGCTAAACTTATATCCCATGGGAAGCGGGAAAGACATCTAGCTGTGTTTGAATTTCTTCTGAGGAAGTAAAAAAAAAAAAAAAAGCATATCAGTGGACTTTTTAAATCATAGTTTTCACCTGTATTTTCTTTCCCATCCTATATCATTATCAAAACAACTATAAAAAGCCCTTTAGCTATATTTTTAAAATTTCCTTATCTTAATCTAATATTTATTTAATTACATATAAAATAGAATTTAAAAAATTAATTTTACACAACCAAGAATAGCAGGAATGTATCTGGGGTATTTTTCATTACATTAAAAAAAAACTTAAATCTACTCTCCATTTTAAAATCTCATATATATGTATAAATTACTTTGAAATTATCAAGATTGCAACCTCTTATTTGCAGTTTTAGCCTGAATTCTTATAAATTCATATGTAAATGGTAGACTTCTTGGCTGGATATTGTAAAAAAATAGAATTAAATATTTAAGATGATGTCATTGCTTTTCCAGGCTTAGTTTTTCAACATGGAAATACCTGCTCTGCTCTGGCTCAGAATTACTCTGTCCGCATGAACATAACAAAATATATCTTTCTCTTTAAACGAAAGATATCGCACTGGGAGGCTGAAGTCTTGCAGACTCTCAAGACCAGCTGAGGCTTCATACTTGATTAAAGGAGCTCACAGAACTCACTACAAGCTATTCTATGCATTGTTACCGTTTTCAACAGGGAAGGAATGTGGGCTGTGTTAAAATCAGCCAAGGAAAACAATGCATGGGGTGGTCTAGCAGGTGCGTCCCTGTCTCTGGAGGGTTGTGAACTGGGAACCCTTCCTGAGACTCGGTGCCGGCAGTTTTTACCGGGGCTCCTCGCCGTAGGCACGACTGCCTGCCTGCCCACAGGGTTGGCTCCAGCCTCCGGGTGGACTGCTGTGCCCCAGATCCCGGCCTGATCCACACGGTGGCCTTCCTGGCGTAGGCAGCCCCCACGCGACACCCCTGGCTGGGAGAAGCTCCACCCGCCGCAAAGACGAGCCCGCCAGGTGTGCTGCCGTCTCCCAGGAGTGAGGGCAGAGGCCGGACCTCTCGTTGGGCAAGGCCAGATTCTTCACTGATCACACATTTCGACCGTTTCTCTTCTTACCAGTAATGTCATAAAGAGAATAAAGATGGCATCACCTTATACTATATCGAAAATACATATGAAATTATATCATAAGTATTAGCAGCCAGCAGAGGTAGTATATAAAGGATTTTCTAAGCACTGTCAATGTGGCATTAATACCCTCTCTATATTGAAATAATAAGGAGATAGTTTTATTGAAAACAAAAAGTACTTTAGCTGTGAAAGGTTAAAGGAAAACAATCCTGGTCTATAAAAATGACGGGCAGTTCAGATACGTATTAACGTTCAGTTAGACAACAGCCCCGCCTTCCCCAGGGGGAGCAGCACACTCCGCGGACCGCCCAGCATCCTCACCTCAGGTGTTTGATTAGTGCACCGTGGTTCATCATTTCAGGTCTCCGGTTGCCATAGAGGGAAAGTGTCCTGAAAAACTGTCTTCAAAGGTCCAGCCCTGGAGACTTCCAAAGAACTTCAGAAAAAAACGCAGATACTTTGAATAACCTCTGGGTGTCTTTATTAAAAATCAATTAATACAACTAATAGGAGAATTAATATACACGATTAATGCAAGAATTCTAAATCTTAAAGCATCAGTCTGCACAAGTGTCTGTTAAATCAATTTGCATTTTTATGCAGAAGACAGTTATGTGTTAAAAGCTTTCCCTTCCCACGTCCCAGCGACGTCTGCCCCAGGCAGTGGTGGGAGCCCTGGCCCTGGGCGGGGACGGGCGCTGAGGGCACCTGGGAGGGATGTTCACAGTAGATGTCACCACCGTCCCTTCAGCAGAAGGATGCTGGCTCTAGGATTTGATCAAAATATGCGGCATCATCACCTTTATGTGCTTATTTCTCTCTGGAAAAACACACGCACAATGACTCGAGAGCATTCTCCCCTTGTTGGTGCTCTGCACGGCCGTCCTTTCTCCCAGCCTGATCTCTCTCCTCTTAGCATCCCGTGTACCTGTGAACACGCAAATGAACATGCTTCTGTTTGCTTAGTGGCTCGTGACGCCCAGGGGCGATGTGTAACACGCGATGCTGCCATCCTCCGCGGGATGTCCTTGTCGCGCTTGGACCGGAGTCCCCGGGCGGGCAGGTGCGGAGCTGGGAGGCGCCCGCTGTGCTGCACGCGGAGCCTCGTCCTTGATCTCACTCCAGTCTCCACTTTGAACCTCGCCTTCGGGGAGGAAGACGGGATGGTGCACTTGCAGCCGGGTCTGATCGCACATCCACCGTCTCTGCCGGGCTCGGGGAGGCGCTGCCCAGACGGGATCTGAACATGCCTTTGATGCCGCTGCGGGAGGATAAAGCCTTCTTTGGAGCCAGATAACGACCAGGCCGGAGGAGATGGGAGAGGACACTTTGCCTGTTGTTTTTTTAGGTTCCTCTTTTTTCATCTCTAGACTCTGCAGCAGGAGGGCGACAGAACTCAGCTCTGAGAAAATTTTACCTTGTGCACCGATAGAATATTATTATCTTACGCGACAAGGAGCATCGGTCTGTTCCTTTCCTTCATAGCACTTGCACCGGGAGAATTTTAGACTTACTTAGTGTTTGTTTAATATCCTTCTCCATCACTCTTCAATAATCTCTGCAAAGACAGGACAGGGTCTCTCCGGCTCACTGATAGCCCCAGCCGCGAGCTCACCTGGTAACTGCCAGCACTCAGTAAATCCTTGTCGAGTGAGTGAATGAAAGGATGTGCTGTTTGAACTTCGCAGATAAACCATGCAAGCACGGCTGACTCCCTCAATGCCGTAGGGCTGCTAAGTGAAATAAAAAAATATCAGATGTGAGGGATGTGTCCCCCCCAAAATTCATCACATCATTTATTTCGCCCTTTAAGAGGTGGGGAGTATGATTTTTCGTGTTGTTTTCTCAGCGGGAAGGGTGCTACCACCTGTAATGTTGTTATGCAACTATGAGGTTCAACTGGAAAAGCAAAACTGCGAAAGGGAAATCTTAGGGTTGTGCCAACATCAAACGAATAGCGCCAAGGCACGAATAAGGGATGTCGGCCTGGTGCCCCGGAGCGTTTACTAATGAAGGGTTTTCCGTTCATCCTCAGTTCATCGTCCAGTGTTTGTCATGATCTGAGGCGGACAGTGGGGACTGAGGAAAGGAGGCTGTGGCCGGGGAGGGAGGAGACCTGGTCCCTGCCTTCCAGGCCTGATGGTGGAACCACAGCTGCGTGGTCTGTGAACATACCTCCAGAGCCCGGGGCAACCAAGGAGGACTTCAAGGAGGAGGGGGAGGCGGTGGGTGACATTTGAGTTGAGTTTTGAAGGAAGAAGCAAATCCACCTTGGTGTGACAGCAGCCTGGTGGCCACCCTGTCCCATGGGCTGTAAGCCTGAGTGATCCGGGCCTCACCTCACAGAACTGACAGCAGTGGAGGCTCTGGGTTATAATTTGCTTTGCCAAGTTCCAAACCAAGTTTCTCTGACACCAAACTCCACTTAGTACTGATTATGCTCTGAACCTTCGAACAGTCCCTTCTTCGGATAAATGTATCCACATCTTGGGGCAGGTTCAGTCTACTTTACACGGGTGCATTTTCTGTGTCCTTTGAAATTAATTATGTGTCTGTGCAAATAACTCAGCCGTGTCTCATACTGTGCCGTGCGGCATTTCATCAGCCACTAGTTGGAATTGTAATTAAACCATTCCTTCTGTCTTTTCATGTGTTTTGTCCTCTCCACTCTACCTGCATTCCACAGCTTTTGCAGCAGGTCTTTGAGCCCTGCAGACGCGTGCTCGTCGCGGACACTGTCCCACGTCTGCCCCCTGTTGGGTCCGTCCCTACTTGTCTTGACTTCGACCCCCTACACGATTATTTGAATTAAAGACTACACGTCAGACTGATATTTGTTCACACCGTTTTTCCAAAAATAAAATAATTGTTGTTGCAACAATAAATATGAATTTATTTAGTAAAATAAAAATAAGAGTGAGTATTGTGATTCTTCATGTAATGGAACATTAGTAAGAAATGGAAATGCTTCAATAAAACGCTCCTTACATAATTTCCTCTCCTTCAGATATAGATCGGGGAAGAATGGATAATGTCTTTGTTTCAAGGCAAACAGACTTAGATGCCACTCTTTTAGACAGCTTCAATAGACTTCAGAAATGTGACTTAAAAATGTAGTTATATATTTATGCATAATTTCCACATAATCCACTGCCCTGGATGGTCCAATGGGTTTTGAGCTCAGTCACAGGTGATAAGGGTTTTTTTTTTTTTTTAATCATGTGGGAATGACTTTATCCTAAGGGGATTTTGAAAATTTGGTTAATATATTAAATAAAACTGAGACAATTTAGCTTAGAACTATAATTCTCCTAAGGTTCCCAGATTCCAGAGGAATGATCTTGACAAAATAGCCGCTGAGAAATATTTCACAGTTATTTCTTCTAAGGGAAAATTTTGGCTGAGGGACTTTGGAGACAAACATATTTAACTTTCTGCGTTCTACAATCAGCTGTATCGGGCTCGGTTTTTCTTTGCTTCCTTTTAGCTCCCTGCGGCTACAACGTGACGTCTCAGAACGGCACCATCTACTCCCCGGGCTTTCCGGACGAGTACCCGATCCTGAAGGACTGCGTGTGGCTCATCTCCGTGCCGCCCGGGCACGGAATGTACATCAACTTCACCTTGCTGCAAACGGAGGCCGTCAACGACTACATCGCGGTCTGGTGAGAGAATCTTCCAGTAAAACGCAGCCTGAGATTGTGATACACTGTCCCGGTTTCACACTTATCGCTTCTTACACGTCAGGTTATGTATTTAGAATAAACGAGTCGGAAAGGAATTTATCAGCGAAATCGGGAGAAACAGAGAATAAATTCCACGTAGTATATTTGGGTTTTGCAACATGGTAGAAATATCCAGGATTGTTTTTAATGGGTGAGAACGGCCCAAGGTTGTTTCATTTTACGTTTTTAAGTGTGTTTTTTATTGTCTGAAAGAACAGCTGGCAGGGCCTTTGCCATCATGTGACGCATTTAGGAACATGGAAGAAAGGGTCAGACGGAGCATCCCATCCCCCCTGTAAACGCTGCGGAGCTGCCCTCCCGTGACCTGTGTGGGTGACACGGGGACGGGGACAGGATGGGGTCTGTAGTGCTGGCTCTTTCCCACGGAGCCACCCTGAGGGAAGGGCCACCTCCACCTCCACTCTGTACGCTGAGGGCTTGTAGGGACACAGGACACAGGACACATTCTCCCGCTGGGCCAGCACAGGAGGGAGAATGTCCCCCTGGGCACCAGGAGAGAGGAATACACTGCCAGGGAAGCACAGGGTCATCGCAGATGGCAGCCATGCATGTGTGTGTCCTTTCCATGTCTGCATGGAGGGCTGTTTGCGTGTCTGCCTCTGTGTGTGTGTGTGTGTGTGTGTCTGGGAGTCTGCATGGTGTCGTGCATGTAAGTGTGTGTCTGGCTGGATATTTAGGTGTGTGTTTCTGCATGGGGAAGTGTCTATGTAACTGTGTGCGTGGTGTGTGTGTCTGTGGGCATGTGTGCATGTGTGCATGTGGTGAGTGTGGTGTGTGTGTCTGTGTGCATGTGTGTGTGGTGAGTGTGGTGAGTGTGGTGTGTGTGTCGTGTGTGTCTGTGTGTGTGGTGAGTGTGGCGAGTGTGTCTGTGTGTGTGGTGTGTGTGTGGTGCAGCCAACCTCCCGTCAGAACGCACAGAGCAGGAGCGGATGGGCACCAGCAGCCACAGGTCCGCAGGAACCGGGTGGAGGGTCTGGGGTCACCCCGAGCAGGGCGGGTCCACGGGAGGGTGTTGGGCAGGCGAGTGTGAGCCCAGACTTCGGTTGCAGAACAACTTGTGTATTTTGTGGGCGGCACAGTCTTGCGGGGCGAGGAGGCGGCCGCGGAGACTGGACATAGATCTTGGCGGGAAATGGTGATGACCTGGGCCAACAGGGGTGAGGATGAGGAGAAACAGAGAACTTGCAATACTGTGCCGACCCTATGAAACTGCTGTTTCAAATGCAAAAGGACAACAGCACCGTACGGGCAGTTTCCCGTGTTTAGAAGGTAGAATCGACGGGTGTGACAGTCGATCCCTGTCGGTGGCCCCTGTCAGACGCCAACGAAAGACCAAGTTTAGTCGACGTGTGAACATCACAGGTCTTGATCCTTGCAAACAGGATCCAGAGGAAGGTTCTGGTTCACTGTTGATGGAAAGTATCTTAATTCAATAGCAAGATTTCCCCTGACCTCACCCATAATGAAACAGGCGTCCACTCCAGCCTCCCTCCTGTCTTCCCCAGGGACGGGCCGGACCAGAACTCGCCGCAGCTGGGCGTCTTCAGCGGGAACACCGCCCTGGAGACGGCCTACAGCTCCACCAACCAGGTCCTGCTCAGGTTCCACAGCGACTTCTCCAACGGAGGCTTTTTCGTCCTCAATTTTCACGGTCAGTTTCTTTCACCCCGTCGATTAAGATGGAGAATTTTGCATGAGGTTCGCGTGGCGGTCGCTCACGCCTCATTTCTGGCTGCAGTTCCCGGACTCTGCCGGCCCAGGGCTGTGGGGTTGTCTGGCCTTGGAGGCCAGCGTCTCCCGTGAGCTTCATCCTGTACTGACATCCTCATCCTGTACTGACATCCTCATCCTGTACTGACATCTTCGTTATTTCACAGCCTGTCTTGTCGCGCTTGGGTTCATTCCGAGATAAACATATTCCAAGTGACGCGCTGATAGGAAGCCCATTGAATCCATTTGGTAGCTTTTGTAGAGTTGCTCATCCGTGTGTCCAGGTGAGGTGTTGTAGCAAATGTCAGGTCATTATAAAGGGAGCGAAAGCAACTCTCTGCTAACCTTGAGAATGAACTCTCAGCACTCTGGGAACAAAGTCCACCAATTGACCCCTTCTCTCCCGGGGATTCTGCCAGCCGTGAAATCCCTCCGGACAAGGGACACGGGAGACCGTGTCAAATCTAAACATGGGCAGGGAGCCATGGCCAAGTCATTTCTCTTGCAGAATTCCAAATATATGTAAAGTGTGTTTATTTAAATGGTATGTATTTTATTAATTGTGCATTTTATTCCTTGGCATTAACTACTCATATGAGCATTTGAAGCTTCAGAATTTTGTAAAATGACGATTTATAAGTACATTCCCGTGCACTTCAGCAGGGTAGCAACTTTAAGAGGGATGTGATTCTTTTGGTAAAATGTGTGTTTATTCAGCAAATGTAATTGCAATTATCATTTTTCCCATCAACCGTGTAGCATTTCAGCTCAAGAAATGTCCGCCTCCCCCGGCCGTCCCCCAGGCAGAAATGCTCACTGAGGACGACGATTTTGAAATAGGTAATATGTCCCTCATTACAATACCGTGAACTCAACCCGACTTCTTTCACATCCACCTCTCACTGCAGCAGTTAGACCAGCAAACAGGTCATTTGTCAGAAAACAACTATCCCCAAAGCATTGCTGGGAACTTACACAAACGTCATGTGTCACATAGAAAATGGTTTTCTCTCTTATGTCCCAGTTTTATTTTTGTTTTGCCATTTGAATTTTCCTTTTGTTATTGAGCGTTTTTTTTTTCCTCTATAACATTTTCTAGTTAATTTTTTTTTTTAAATAAAGTTTGCAGAGACAGACTTGGGTAGATACTTGCATTTAAGTACGGGGACATGTTCAGGCACTTAAAAAAGAACTTCACATTTGTGTCTGAAAGAATGATTAGTATAACACTGACCTTTCATTGAAACTGGAATATAATAATAGAGTAGATTTGATGATAATATGTAGAAATTCTGTCTTACCATTTTATATTAATGGCATAATTCATTAGATAATCTGATCATATTAAGAAAGTAGCCATGACATATGTTTGTAATATAATTACGGTGACCTGGGATTTCTCTGCCCCAAGTAAAAAAGTCCATCCTGTTGTCCCCTGTGGTTTCAGACCCCTGCTCAAACCAGGTGACCCAATTCCCGCTGTACTCACAGCGGCTTGGTACGTTGGAACATTGTGCTAATTAGGGCCAAGGTCATGGACGAGCCCTCTCTGGGTGCACTAAAGCCCTCCTATTCTTCAAACTTGCATAAATCATATGCATCCGTTTCACTTTTTAAAAATAATTTTGGGTAGTCATTGGGGAAGGGGAACCAACGTGGAAGCATTAGTCAAGGAAGAAAAGCCTGCCACATAATTTCTGTACTACTATTGGTTAAGTTTAAGATAGCAATTTTGTAAGTTAAGAACTGAAAATAGTACTGTTCTTTAAGCAGGTGAGAAATGCAGACATTGTTTCTAAACAGGTTTGCACATTGACTTAATGCGTGAAGTAGTCTTGTCTGTCTGATGTATTCACACTCCGCATGTCGCAGAAACACAACTCTCTTGTTTGTGGTGTTGACCCTCCAGGGGACTTTGTGCAGTATCGGTGCCATCCGGGCTACACCTTGGTGGGGACGGACACTCTGACCTGCAAGCTGAGCTCCCAGTTGCAGTTTGAGGGCTCTCTCCCGACGTGCGAAGGTAGGCGCAGTGGGATGCCAGAAATACGGACGTTATTCAGCATGGGAAGTGGCGTTACTTGTCTCGATCTGAATTTCTTTGAACTTAATCTCTGTCTGTGCTTCGATCCCGTTGCAGTCAGAATAACCTGTGAACACAAATTCCTCATGTCCCTTTCTCTTTAGCTAGCACTGGAAAATAAGTCAAAGCCACGTTAAATAAGAAATCATGGTTTTTTCACAACAATGTATGATGAAAATGTTCAAACATATAGCAAAGTTGAAATAATTTTAAAAGCTGAGTAATTTAACACCCAGATACCCACCACCTGAGTTCCACCACGAACACTTACAATACTTCCTTTCTCACCTGTCTGCCTCTCTGCTACCTTTCTAACCATCTATTAAGTTGTCTCATATTTTTGATGCATTTCAAGGTAAATTTGAGCATAGCTTCATTTCTTCCTAATGCTTTGGCATGAATATAATGAGCTGGTGTTTAATATTTTTGATGTAAACTTTATAAACAATGAACTGCACACATCTCATGTTTTATTTACATGCCTTTAAAGTGTGTAGATCATGTGCAAGAACATAGACAATATACAATAATAGCACAAGGTTTGAGTCTGAATGCATTGATTCAATCGATGCAAATACAGTTACATTATTTTTTAAAATGTCGTTTAATAGGCACCATTGAAAGTACCACTGAAAGAAAAAGGACTGGAAAAACTATCTTCTTAGAAGGAATCAGCTTCTATACCATGTCACAAGAGCAACAGTGATCTACTCGTAGAGTTTTTTCCTGAAGGTGGGGGGATAGAAAATGTTCATCTTTTGCCATTTGATATGAAAATGAGCTGAGGCAAATCTTCACAGAAAATCTACTGTTACGATGTCGTCCTCCCCAGATTGCTCTAGTTCTTATTTAGGTGAAGTTTAAATCCTGGCAGTCCAAGAACAGGGCACAGCCATGTGCCACATTTTCGTCAGCGATGGGCCACCTGTAGGAACGTGGTCCCGTGAGATTGTGATGAAGCTGAAAAATTCCTATCACCTGGTGACGTCTAGCAGGCGTAATGTCATAGCACAATGCATTGCCTTTCTGTGTTTAGGTGTGTTCAGATACACAAGCATTTACCATTCTGTTGCAATCGCCTGCTGGAACGCAGTGGTAGAACATTCCAGCAACCTGCTGCACAGGCGTGTAGCCCCGGAGCAGCAGGCCTTGCATGCGAGGTGTGTAGGAGGCTACACTGTCTAGGTGTGTGTCAGCACACTCACTCTGTGATGTTTGCACGGTGACAAACGTTGACTAAGGACGCATTTCTCAGAACATATCCCCGTTGTTGGTGACACATGCCTGCAAATCAATACCACATGAGTACCATTCTCTAAATGGCCCCGGCAGTCACACACATTTGCAGGGAGTGTTTGGCACAAAAAACTCACCCCTTTACTCGTGAGAGACTCCCATGCCCTACGGAACTCCCAGCCATCAATCTGCAGCATAACAGACTTCTCTTCTCACTGGATTCCGTAAATTTGTTGAAAAAGAACTGAGAGTGATGCCAGTTGTCATTCTCTGAACAATCTTAAAGAGAGGGGACACAGCTCAGGTGTCTTTTGTCACATCCATAATCACTTAAGCACTTGATTATAATCTTTCCTTAGGTTCTTTTGCATTATTTGATTGATTTGATTGGGCTCCAGTGGGGGCCAATCTTCCTTCTCTTGAGGGGACGTTGTATTGGCTCTCAGTCTTATGTCTTCAAATGTCATAGGCATGCTTTTAGAAGTTCTGCTTTGAAAATGCCCACAGGTTTTGGAGAGACAAGGAGAGTAAATTGTTCCTTGTCTATAGGCAGAAGATATGGTGTTAGGCATATACTTTTGTTTAGTAAAAAACTGAGGAAGGGATGTCCCGTAAGTGACTTTTCTCATGTTGAGGAAAGAGAAGTATTTCACAAAGGGAAGAGAAATAACGAAGGTTTGGAAACACAAAGGGTGCGTGGCTCCTGGCTGCTAGTCTCGGGGTGTCTTGGGGGAAGGGGTTCTCGGTGGGGCCGGAAACCTAAAGTAGGACCAGATGGTAAAAGGTCTTCTATGTCAGGTTTAGTCAGATCCATCAGTAGTTTTCAGACTATTCATTTTTTCAAAAAAATTAGAAGCAGACATTATCCATGAACACTAAGGAGAATCATGACCCTCAGATAATGACCACTACGGAAAGTGCAACGAAGCTGCGTAAAAGCAGCCGCCCAGCTCTGGCCTCCTCTGCACACGCCGTAACCAGGGCTCCGGGGCAGCTTCTCCCACCTGTTGGCAGAGTAGTGTCGGTTCCTGCAATTCTCTCCTACCTGTAGGTGCTTTTAAGAATTAATCTCAATTACTTGTAAATCTTGATTCATGTTACTAATCCTATATTGCAAATCTTCATCTTATTTTAATATTAGTTTTGCTGAAGGCCTGCAAGGTGCATTGAATAAGATGCTTTGGGTTTTAAGCCTCACATTTGATATTTCTTTGAAAATAAGCTAAAGAAGTAACGTTGTGCAGAGGGAGGATGCTGGAAGCAGAAGCGGCGTCTGCGAGAGGCAGGCTCCTTTCAGGTGTGTTTTTGACAGGAGCCCTGGGCAGGTGCGTCCCTGCGGTGGGAGGCTTACCGGACCCCCTGCAGAGAACCGCGTGTGTTTTAATGTATAATTGCTGCTGGAGAAATGAGCAGCTCCGCCGCGGGAGAGCACACGGGCCTCTGAAACCTTCCCCCGCCGCGTGGGTGTTGCTCCTAGCAACAGTTTAGAGCAGCGAACACGGAGGAGAATAGGTACGCAAGACAGAGCAGGACAAACCGAGTGAAACCAAAAGAAAGAAAATCACTTTGTTTCCCCGGGGAAAAACATTCAAGTGCCTTTTTAAAACAATATGTAGGTCTGAAAAAAATGTTCTTAAATGTTGTAAGAAAAATGATACAAATAATTTTGCTTATAGTTCCATTTTGTCTTCTCTAAGAATCAAAATTAGCATTTCAGAAATGAAAGGAAGGAGAATGGCTGTGTTTAAAATGCTGCTTCTGACGTGGAATCACTGCGCTGCTTTGGGCGCACTGACAGGTTTCCAGGTGGAATTTAGCAACTCCATAGCAGGTTGCCCATTTCCAGACGGTCTGAAGTTCCAAGGCCATCTAATAACTGTAGCCGCAGTGATAAGACCGCAGTCCCCATATATATACAGGGTGGAGAGATTGCCCAAGTATTTTCCAAGTGTACCACCACAGAGTGACGTGTGCTATGGTAGCATTTTGGGGTCGGGAAAAGGCAGGCAGAGCCTGTAACACCTTGTGCCCATACAGTGCTTTGCATTTAAGGAAAACATTTGCATCTGTCGTATCTAATCATCACCCGAGGGGTAGCTGTTACATAACAATATTGCCGTCTATTTACATCAGAGCCAGGAAAAGCTCTTCTTGCAACGTCCAGGCAGGTCTGTGGAGCTTCTAAAACTCCAGGCCCCGGACTGCATAAATGGGCACAGACACAAACTCTTGATTTCTTTTCTTTCTTTTCTTCTTAAAGTACCAGCACACTCACTTTTGGATGAGCATAATAAATTTTACAGAGTGATCTGCCCACCACCCCATGAGAAAGCAGTGATTTTAATTCAGGTCTTTCAGTCTGTGTGCTCTGGTTAGGATTATTTTTGTTTGTGTTAACATTATTGCCGTTAATTTATCATTAAGAATATTTTTAAAGTCTCACCTAAAATACATATTTCTTTAAAGAATTCCATGAAGTGCTTCATCGTTGGTGGTCTTATACCTACCTGTTTTCATGAATTTTAAGTTACTCTCCTTTGCCAGGGCCCAAGCGATCGCAGCAAACGTTTACATTTTATTATTCCGAGTACGGTAATCCGCACCCCCCATCCGAGGTCTCCCTGTGGTCCACCGTGGTTGGAAATATTAAATAAAAAATCCCAGAAATAAACCACTCACGCGTTTTAAGTCGTGAGCGGTGTGATGCGGTCTCACGTCGCCGCGCTGCGACCCCCTGGGCGCTCGGACCCTCCCTGGCCCGTTGCCTCCGGGGGGCGTCACGCCGCGACCGTGCGGGAGACCCCCCGCGGCACGTCGGCTTCCCTGCGGTCCGCGTTTCAGGCGTCCCCTGCGGATAAGGTATAGAAACCACTGAAATAAATGCAATTTTTGTTTTAGCTCATAAAACCCCTATGTTTAGTCCACATTGGACAGGTGAGGTCCTGCTTTGCAGCTGAGTTGGGAAAACGTGGACGCCGTCCTGAAATCCGCAATGCGTCCGCCCCAGATTGGCATGTGTCGGGGACACAGGGCCGCGACCGGAAGGGAAAGCTGCCCAATCAATACTCCTTCCGGTTCACCGCCGCGCTCCCGCCATGGCGGCTTCCGGTGTGCAGTGGGCCCCGGCTCAGTGAGGTTGCTGCTGCTTCCCCTCGGCTGGCGGCCCCGGCGGGACGGGACCCTCCCAGTCGGCGGCGGGCTCGTTCTGTTAACGGCGTTTCTCCCCGCAGCGCAATGCCCGGCCCACGAGGTGCGCACGGCGTCCTCCGGCGTCATCCTGAGCCCGGGCTACCCCGGCAACTACTTCAACTCGCAGACGTGCGCCTGGAGCGTGCGGGTGGCGCCCGGCCACAGCATCACGCTCTTCGTGGACTCCTTCCAGAGCGAGAGGCAGTTCGACGCCCTGGAGGTGTTCGACGGTGAGTTGGTGGAGCCCGTGCGCGGGTCGCGTCGTGGCCGAACCCACCCTGGCGTGCCCTTGAATATATGCCACGGCCCAGCCGCCCCAACCGACCCGGCTGGGACGGGGCCGGCCCGGGGGCGAGCGGGCTGTAAGACGTCAGCATGCGGTTACAATGTTGCAGCTTCTCAAACAATCGGGAAGCTTGATGGTGCCCTGAAAACGTGCAGGATTGTCCTGAACTGCCCTTTATTTCCCTGATCCGGAGGTGGAGAGCAGACGGGCTCAGATGGCTTGCTCTCTCCCAAGGGTTATACCGATTCACAAGGTATTTTAGGAAACTTAAGCAGTCGAGAGGTATTTTGATCTAAACGATTATCTTACTAGAAATATGCAGACATAAGGGCTCGCAGGGATTTCTAGACAGCAAAAGCTACAGGAGTTTTTAATGCATATATTTTTTAAGATAGTGAAATATGGTTCACCGCACGCATGCTAATACTGTTTTCAACACTAGTCTTAGGATTTTTTTACACATTTCTAATTAACCTTTTAATTTAACAGTGTTGTGAGTAAAAGTAGTATGCGACTGAATTGTCAATTTGAAATGGAACGAATGTTAATAATTTTTCTTTGTATAAAAGCATCATCACAGCCCAGAAATTTAGACCAGATAAAAATTACAGCTGTACCTGAAAACAGGGTTTTCACATGTTTCGAGGGATTTGTCATTGAGTTCAGATAAGTAACAATCAATTCAGTGAAAAAAATAAATTACTCTGATTCGGTATGTGTTTGTCTGCATTTTAATGACTTGGACCATCATAGGCAAATTGCTTGTATGGATAGACAACATGTGAATCAATGTATGTATTTTCAAAGATGAACTGCTGAATTGGAAGTTAAACTCACATTTTTATACACAGAAACAGAGGATAGGACAACAGCATTTTCATTTTCAGAGTGTTTTTTTAAGTGTATGTTAAAATGACATGTGTTATTGAAGACTTATCCCTTGGTCTTTCGAGTAGAGAGAATTAATCAATCAGCCAAGTATAAAAGTGGGGATTTTTATGCCAATGAGGAAGGCTGTTAACCTCTACTGGGTGCCTTTTAGGTGTCATAAAAAAATAAATAAAATAAAATAATGAGAGATGGGATCTCACTATGTTGCCCAGGCTGGTTTCAAAATCCTGGCCTCCAGTGATCCTCCTGTGTTGGCCTCCCAGAGTGCTGGGTTTACAGGTGTGAGCCACCACACCTGGCCCATGTCTTTTAATATCAGGAGCAGAATTCTTATTAATAACTTATGCACTACTGGCTTGCAATTTGATCTCCCCAAAATCTGTACTGATCACACCCATTATAAACAATAGGCAAAATAGACAATAGAGACAATATCATAAAAGTTGCTGTCAAAACTATCAGAGATTTATGACTAGGATTGTGCTTTGTCTCAAAGATTTTTCTATAAAATGAAAGGTCAGAGTTTTATATGAATAATTTTTTAAGCAATGGCATTTTTGTTGCAATAAATGTCATGCTTGTCTCTTTTTTTGTTTTTTTAAGATGGGCTCTTTTATAGTTCGTGGCTTGACCAAAAAACATGTTGAATACCTTGATTTTAAACTTTATTAACCCCAGAGTATATTAGTCTCTATGACTCAAGTAGTAGATATGCCATAATTTTTAAAAATAGAATTTTGGTCATCCTAGAACTCAGTTGAGAATAGTGTCAAAATTAACATTGTAGTTCACTGGCAAAATACTTAGTTTCCATTTTGGTAGCAGCAACCACTGTTTTCCTTTAGAGCGATGCTAGTTTTCTGCACATGCCAAGCTGGGAGTTGGCTTTTAAAGAATAATCTTCTGGAAAGTTTGCTACATTGTAGGCAAAGAGAACAGATGGAAAGTAAGGAGGGATTAGATATTGGATTAGGAACACCTAAAACTTCACTCTGGAGTTCTGTCATTAGAAATGACATTCTAAAATATCATAAATTCAGGTTAATTAATCTCCCAGTGGCATTTTATTTCAAAATGTACCTTATCTCTTTAAATATTGAGAAATAAACCAACACACAAAACACAAGGCTGCCTTCTTCAGTTATAAAACACAGCCATCCTTGTGCAGTGCACTCTCCGGGACACTCACCCGGGACACTCTCTCGCAGTAAGAGCTGGCATTCCTCCTCATCCTCTGTCACTCCGACCAAAGGCAGCCTTGCCTTGATTGTCTCTATTTAATATGCTTTTTGTGTGTTTTTATTATGCTGCCATGACAAAGTACCGCACACGTGGTGGCTTAAACAGATAATGTATTTCCTCACAGTTCTGCGGGCGGGAGGTCTGAGGTTAGGGTGTCGGCAGGGCTGGACTGTCCTGGGCCTCTCTGCTCAGGTGGCAGGTGCCACCTCCTATGTGTCTGCCTGTGGCTCCGCTCTGTGTGCATCTGGGCCCCAACCTTCTTTTCTCATGAGGACACCAGTCCTATGGGATCAGGGCCCACCCTGATGACCTCATTTAACCTTCATTATCTCCTTAAAGACCCTCTATCCAAATATGGTCACATTCTGACTTCAACATAGGAGTTTGGGAGGGACACAGTACAGCCAATGACAGTTTTATTTGGAAAGCTCTAGAACTGCTCTGATTGCAAGTGACACAAGTAATGAAGGGTGGTTTCTCAATATCGTGGCGTAAATAAAAACTTTATATGTAACTCTCAAAGGTAGGCGCCACTTCTCTTGATAAAATTTATATTACAGATAGCAATTAAAGCCTCATTCTCCCAGTCTCTAGTGTGTTCCCTGGGAGTGAACTGTGAAGTGCAGAAAAGCCCCAGAAGCTTCTAAGACCATGAGGTAGCGTGGAGTCACTAACAGAGCAGCATGGCTGAGGAGACCCCGAAGTGTGACTGTGATAAATCAATTTCTCTCAATAAATAGTGTTGGGTTATGGTGATGGGAGTCATGCTAGATGACTGTACACTCCACTTGCTTTGGTTAACTACGTATTTAATCTTAACTTCGTTTTCTTAATTTTCTGAAAAATTTCAAATACTGTATACGGAAAGATGAAAAGATGTTAAAAATAAATATGAACTTTAGGATGTTGTCAAATTTAAATTTACTCCAGGCCCTTATTTTATAAAGAAGTGAGGTGTGCAGGTGAATTCAGAGGCTCCATGCAAATCCAATTCCCCTTTTGCCCCTCCTTGGGGAAATTAGTATCCTGAAGTCAGAATCCAATAGGTCATTGTTGTGCATGTTTACAATTCATTCCCTGTCTACGTACGCACATTGTATGTATTGCATGCTTTTGAATTTTTACACAATTGCTTTCATGTCTTTTTGGGGGGCAGAGGGGTTCTGGGGCACCACAGGGGTGACCACCTCATGCTCCCAGTCTCGCTATCATATTTATTTACCTGAAAATAGATATTTTTAGTCATCAATATGCTATTTTAAGAACTACCTATGCTGATACATGTATATCTGGTTTGTTAAATCCAATGCTGTGTGTATCTGATTTCATTTCATGGCATTTTCAGTTCTTCTTTCAAACCCTAAACTACTAGTTTGGAGCCAAAATTTACCATGAGAAATAATTGTAGAATACACATTTTTGCTATATAAATAATACCTTTGTATGTGTAGAGTTTATAGAAATTTAATGAAATCGTCAATTTTACTGGGAATTACCAAATTGCTCCTTAAAGTGATTGTACTAATTTATCCTCCCCTAGGACTGCATGAAGGTTTCCATTTACCTACATAAATGCAATATTGCAAATACTAATAATAGTAAAAATTAACTTTCATTTTTGTTCAGTTATTGCTGTTTTATAGACAAAGTTCATTTGCTTTAAATATTATGTCATTAATAGCATGTGTACCTGAAATTATTTTTGTAGGTTGTTTTATTTTTATCGGGGAATTTATTTGATGCTATGGTCATTTAAAATCCTTTGTCCATTTTGGGAATAAATAGCTGTATATTGTACTTATAGATGCCAATCGGATCAAAAGCCAACACTCCGCATTTTGCAGATGCTCACGCACATCTGAACTCTTTCATCTCTCTGTTTCATTTAGGTTCTTCTGGGCAGAGTCCTCTGCTAGTAGTCTTAAGTGGGAACCACACGGAACAATCCAATTTTACAAGCAAGAGCAATGAGTTATATCTCCGCTGGTCCACTGATCACGCAACCAGTAAAAAGGGATTCAAGATTCGTTATGCAGGTGAGTAAATGGAGTTTATATTTAACATGAAAATGTTTTGGATACATGGTGAGTGCCAGGTGCACTGTCTGGGGAATGGACACACTTGAAGCTCTGACTCAGGGGGATGGGCGGGACATGGGCAACATATATAACCTGAACATTTGTACCCCCATAATAAGCTGAAATTAAAAAAAAGGAAAAAAAATAATTTAAACAGAGTTACAATATAAACTTAATTTCTGAAGATTGATAATTAACAGCAATAGAAATAGTATATGGGAAATTACCATGAGTGTTATCTCTAAACTACATTGGGGAATTTGTTGATTAATATTTTAAAATTTTATTGTTAAACTTATAAATCATTGAAATGCATAGCATAGAAAGCAAAGACATCTCCAAAAGAAAAAAAAAATAACATAATCAAAAATAATTTTAAAATATGTTTAAATGTTAAGGGAACAAACAGAAGAGATAATTATATCAAGGGCTGTCGGAAAGTATCCAACCATGTAACCATTCTCCTTATAGTAACAATGGCTGGATTGTTACATAACTAAATGCAAATTATTTTGTCCTTCCTCTGTATACTTTAATTATTCTCTGCCAGTGGTTATTTATATTAATTAAATTAATTAGCAAATTTATTAAATCAGTCAATACATTGATGACATATTAAATTTTGTGTACAGTCATCAGTATGATCTGACCCACGACAGTGTTTATACTGCCCTACCCGAGCAGGGAGCAGACTTTTAACTGCTGAGGACATTTTAGCTACCAAGCAAAACCTCTAAACTTTTCTCAACTCTCACTCAACAATACCCATAACATTTGAGTTTGCAGTTCCCTAAGAAAGATGCTCATTGCATATTTTAAATGGACAATGCATGTCGACAAAGGATTGTTCATTCCTGCCTTGGTGTTTTACATCCTCAGTGACGAGAAACACCCTGAGGGAGGAACAACAGTACCGGTGATTTTAAGAGTAAGGTTTCAGCTCTCTTCTGTTCATAGACATCTGGAAATGGTAAAAAGCATCAAGGTTTTGAAAGGCCTTGATGTGGAAACAACAGGCATGAAATTCAGACCTTCCTCCTCTGGAATGTTTCATAAAACATACTAGACCTTTGTTCCGAAGAGCACAAGAACAGCGATTGGATTTGCATTCATCAAATTCCTTGCTCCAAAAGATTGTACATAATGAGACTTTTAAAGGTGTTTGAATAGATTTCCAATATGCAAAAATGGTCAGTGCAGGGGAAATCATGGTGAACGTAATGTATCTTGTTTTATCTGCAGCGAATTACTTAGTTGCCTGGTGATACGATTGTGCCTTGAATTCTGAGAACAATGATTTCCAAATCTTTCAAGGGACATTTCCTTTGTTGTACAATAAGATCCTCTTTGTTCAACTGTATCTGGAGAAGGAGACAATATAATTTGATGCTTCTTTCTGTGGATATATGCATGTATTTTATATATGTGTGTGTGTGTGTGTGTATTATATGTACATGTATATAAAATCTGTGATATAAAACTTGAAATTCAGCAATTCAGTGATTTCTGCTAGGAGTTCACCAGTAATTTTTGAGCACTGATGAAATGAAAGTGTCCCTAAAATATTACCATGTTGCCAAGGGAGCTCTAGCCCATAATAATAAGATCCCATGGCCACACAGCACACCCCCAACCTCAGTTTGCCTTGTACAGGTGAACTACTGATCATTTTGGCATAAGAGCGATATAATTGATTGTTGCAATTGAAAATTGAGTTTAAAAAACGATCAAGCAAGTGTGGGCCTAACGGTGTTTCCCGGCGATTCAATACACGGTGCTAAGGGAATGCTGAGTAAATGACATCCTTTTGGTGCTGCAAGAAGCATGTGTAACTTCCATGTGGGGAGAGCGAGAGACAGGCTAGGCTGGCTTTCTCCCGGAAATTCGGGGTGTCTGACTCTACCAGTCTGCCTCGTCCCTGGCAGCCTGCCTGGCGCTCTCTAGTCTACGTCCGTCCCTGCCTTCCCAGGCCCGGCCAGCGGAGCGTAAGGACTGGGCGCTGGGCTTCTGAATTCCGTTCACTGTAGCCAGGACCTGAGCAGGCGGGGCTGTGTTCCCACCTCCCCTGTACCGTCCCGAGCTGTGATTTCCACCACGCGCCACCTTCATGCCTTGTCCTAGGTGAGCTGGGACAGAAGAGGTGGTAGAAGAAACGTAGTGAAAGAAAAGGTGCAGTTACAGCACCCAGGGAGTGGGATGACATCCTGCAAGCCTTTCCCTTAAGAGACTGAGCTGTGTCGTAAGCCACAGTGACACCCAAAGGACCTCACGGTCGCCCTGCCCTGTAGGACTTTCAGATTTTATTATCTTATCCCTAACTTCAGGGAAGGGTCTGCAGTCTGAAGGTTCTTTCCATTTTCCATTATCTTTTTTTTTTTTTCCACCAGCACAGTGATCCAGGCAGTCAGTATTCAGGGTGGCTGGTTGTACTCATATTTTCCCTAAATTAAATATTTTGGTTCATTCAAAACTTACACAAATTTGGTCTAGGACAACCGGAGGCAGAAAACAGCTTGGCCAAGGGAAATGTGAATGGAGAGATTCCTAAGAACAGTCAGTGGATTTTCACTCGAGAGAAACCAGCCCATCTGAGACAAGATGAAACGCAGCTTCAGAGCTTGTCCGGCTGAGAGTGTTCTCTGAGGCTTCTCCCAGGAATGGGGGGACAGCGGAGGCTGGACATACAGACATCGCTGCTGGGCAGGGCTACACTGGGAGACCCTCAGATAGTTGCCTCTGAGTTTATTTCTAAGGAGAGGGGCAACATTCAGACGTGTGTGCTTTTATATGGAAGCCCCGCAGGGAAGTGGAACATCTAAAACCTCTTTTTTAAAAAAAAGAAACCAACAGTTTCCAGTCCTTAACAACTTTCTCAGTTTTACTGCTTTAATTCCTCGGAGCAGTGGTGAACCGGCTGAGAAGTTTCTTTGTCTAAATGTGTAAATGAGACACAGGACTTTTAGCCCCGGGGATGTTTCCTTCCTTGTGGGTAACACTGTAGTTGTAACAAATGCCCGTCTCTAATTTTAAACGATCTCCCTGCAAAGGGGGTGATTAAAGCTACTGTAAGATTTTTATTGACCCGTAGTACATTTTCTTCAAAGATTGTGTTCAATTCCTGTATGTTAAAAAAAGCAGCTTAATGTCTAGGTCCTTGTACAATTTGCAAGGTTCACTTAACAGCATCAACAAGGAAAAAGTTAATGGCTTGACTATGAAAATGTTATATTGTTTTATGTTCTCCGTTTTAGTAATACTTTTTCCTTAAATATTGAGGACTTTGGTTGGTTTCAAATGTGGCGCCCTGAGCAGGGCCCTGCCGTTGCCGACCCTGGCGGGCGGGAGCTGTCTGCGCGGGGGAGCAGCTTTGGGGAGACGGGCGAGGGTGTCCAGGGTGACCCTGCTGCGCCCGTGCTCACGACGCTGCACCCAGGGTCCACCCTCACGTCGATTGACAGCTGCAGGTGGTCTACACTTCAGAGGGAGCCTTGCTTTTCAGAGCGGATGTCCACGTGGGTGCGCACTGCCTACCATTTAGAAAATAGAGGTATTTTGTTTATCTGCGCCCGCCAAGGGAAGGGGCGCGAGCCGTCTGTCTGTGTCCGCTTACTCACGAATGCCTTTGCGTGCCCGCAGCGCCCTACTGCAGCCTGGCCCCCACCCTGAAGGATGGTGGCATCGTCAACAGGAGCACAGGGGCCGCTGGAAGCCAAGTGCAGTACTTTTGCAAGCCTGGGTACCGGCTGGTCGGCCGCAGCAGCGCCAGCTGCAGACGGAACCCCTTGGGCACGTATCAGTGGGACTCCCTCCCGCCGCTCTGCCAGGGTAAGCAGCGCCGGCCCCCAGCCTCCCCCAGCCTCCCCCAGCCTCCCCCCAGCCTCCCCCCAGCCTCCGCTCTGTGCACCCTCTTCCTCTAGCCGCGCTCCGAAGGTGGGTAAAGCGCTCAGTGACGCAGGATGAAAGGTGAGGAAACACTGAATGTTGGCTTGTAAACTGCAAGGGCAGCTTTCCGCTGGCCGTGCAGACACTCCTGCCGTTTGCGTGAGGCTGGGTTTCGCCTGCGGCCCGGATGCAGGGAACGGTCGCGTTGGTTGCGTTCCGGGTAGAGTTGTTCTAACACCTACTTGTATGTCATCTGGAAGGAAAAAAGTGTGTCCTCTGGTTATGAGTCAAAATCATTTTTCCTGATAGTTGTGTTAATTTTAAAAAATCCATTACTGAAAAGCTCATTTTGCTTATTTTACTTTAAAAACTCATTCTTTGAGCCATAAATTCTGTATTTGATTTTTCTTTTAGACATTTAAATCTAGAGCTTAAATTTGATTTCAATATTTCATACCTCTCTCTTTTTTTTTTTTGCATTTTATCTATCATGTGCATAAAAACCTGGTTTTCACATAAGGCATTTTAATTTTAATTGAAGGCTTTGAAGTCATGAAATTTTCATAGGTTTGTCTTATCAAGGTTTATATTCACAATGTAATATATTAGTCTTTGAAAGATAATTATGATTTATGAGCAGAAACTCGTATTGGCTTCCTTTATTCTCTTTTTCGTTAGATAATAGATTGTTTGGTATTGTATAAGGCATAATAGATACTTATCACACTTATTGTATGTCTTTAGCCATAAGAAGTGGATCAGACACTTAACTTGTATTATTTACATTTTACCTCCAGAAATTCTTTTTTAATGTAAAATGAACGTAAAGATAGATCCAAGAAGCTTATCTCGTTGGGAATGGTTGTTTTTTTTTCTTTAAAAGAATACTTTTTGTAGGAGAAGAATAAATACTTCTCATTTGCTCTAATGCTCGATGACTCTGTTTGTCACTGAGGATCTGTTGCTGGAGAGCCCACCTTCAGCCCAGAGAGCAGCCCGGGGGCTCTGCCCTGCTGGCACTGAGGACAGAGAGCCAGTGACAGAGTGATGACCCCACAGCAGTCGGGACGCAGGGGAGGGTGTAGAACAGGACTGGCAGAAGCCCCTGAAATCATGTCCTGCGCTGCAGAGGCCGAGTCACAACAGAGCCCCAGTGGAAGGTGCTGGGACCGTCGTGTGATGAGAGGGGCTGTGAGAGGTGACATCACACGTGTCAGTCTGTCTCCCTGACACACGAGGGGGCCCTAAAGCTGTCAGTGAGATGGGGGAGTGGCTGGCTCTCTCGGTGAACGGTTGAGAAGGAATAAAGGACATCAGGAATACGGTCTGTAGACAAATCTTGTTCTCTCTTTCCTTCCCCGTTGCCGCCTGTGGCAGAGCTATTTAATGCCGCGGTGAATGACTCAGAAATGACGATGGGGCACTGCAGACCGGCCCCTTCTGAGGTCTTGGCAGTTCCTGCTGAGGAATCTGAGGGGACACGAGCAGTGTGTCTCCTAGTGTAGAACGTGACTGAGAGAAGCAATGGCTTTGTGGACACGGGACCCTGGAACCAGATGCCACGTTCCACAGAGCATGCTAGAATATCTTCTTCCAGATTTCTTCCCAGAGATAAAAGGCCCATGTGAACTTCTTCTCAAATTAGGAAATGCTGTACTAGCATCATCTTCCTAAAACAGACTCACAATTCTCTACACTTTCTGCTAACCTGTCTGATAACCAGAGATTCAATATGATCTTGTTCTTTCTTCATAAATTTTGACCTTTAAAACCTGGAAGGACCTTAAAAATAATCCAGTATAACTGCTTATTTTTATGCTTTTGAACCTGGGACACATGAAAGTTAAGTGACTTAATAATCATAAAAACTGTTGGTCTAGAATCCAGTCCTTATGCCTGCGTCGTTAGTATTTAAGTGGAATTGCTTCTTGCCAAAAGAAACCTTACTTAAAACAGAATCTTGCAGATATGGATTTTGAAAGTAACCTCATTTTAAGTGCTTAAATTCATTCATTGTGGGAGAGTTGTTTTAGATCTCATAGATATTTACAATTTGTGTAAAATAGAATTTTAATTATAAAATATTGGCATCACATATGAGGTTGTAATTCATAAAATAAAATAAAACATTTCATAGAAAGTAGGATTTTTTGAACATTGAAATTATGTGGTATAATTATTAATAAATAAGCATTTTCATCATTTTAAAAATAACATTAAATTTTTTAAATAAATAGTAAAAGTGATTACCTGGATAGATAAAGACCATTGAGAAAAAAATATAAAAGTTTTAAATAGCAAATGGTTATATAACCCATATGGGCAATTCACACCCCAGTGGTTTTTTGCTTATTATTAAAGAGGCATTAAAGTTGGTTTAACTGAATTTAACACAAAATGTATGTGTAATTGTCACAGTCTGTAATAAAGGGAGATTTCATTTGTTTAGTATTAACTATCCACCTCCCTTTTGTTACTGAATGCAGAACTCGTACATGATGTAAATACGTTCTGAAGTTACAGCAAGCCTCGGGCTCATTGAACATAGTTAGGAAGAGGCTTTGTGGGGTCTTAGCTGCTTTGCTTCTGTGGCCCGTCTGTGGTGAGTTGTGTGCTACGGTAGGATCCCCCATCGACCGACAAACGTGTCCAGCGGTTGTGTGGGCTGGTTGCTCAAGAAACAAAGTGAACGAGAATCATTTCTTCCCAAGGCACTCACGCCTAGTCATGCCTAAAAGAATTGTGAATCATGGCAAATGCCGTCATGGATACCACGACCTAGAATGTACTTCTATACATGAGGCTGTTTATAATTAATTAACAGAATCCTTCCTGATGTGCAAATAGAATTCTTTTCCGGTGAATGTTTCTAAAAAATACGATGAGAGAAAATTTTTCAAAAATTGTAAGGTCAAAAGTTATTTTTAGGTTAAATTTGAAAACACTTTAAAAATAAAAAGGCACTATTATTATCATAGATTTGTTGCTATTTTCCTTCAGGGTTAAAGATACAAATACTAAGGAAAACCTATTTTCTATTTGGCTGTGGGTGTCTTGATTAGAGGAAGATACGTCTACTTTCATTTCAGCTCGAACTTGCCCCTGAGTCGAGCACTGCGGGTGCCAAGCTGAGCAAGCGCCTCCCCGGCTCTCGAGGCTCTGGTGGTCCCGGGGGAGAGAGACTCGCAAACTTACGATCACAATCCAGCGTGCCTGTAAGCAGGAGTGGGGAGTCATCAAACAGAAGTAGCACAGGAGGCCTGGGACAGTTTTCCCTTGGTGGGACATTTGAGCTGCAGTTTGAAGGGGATGTCAGGGTAGAACGTGGGGTTGGAGGAGCAGGCAGGGCAGGTCCTGGGAGACCCCAGCTGCAAGTGTCTGTGTCTCCACTTCCCGTCCTGTGGTTTCCGTGAGCCCATTTCAGGCAAAAGACGTACAATCCTGTTAATATCTACACCTTAGAAAGACGGATCCTTTGTGGCAGGAGAGAGGACTGGAGTGAATCCTGTCTGGAATACGGGGTGTGGGGAGCCACAGGGGTATGCGTGTGAGCGATATGGGACCTCTATCAATGCAGTGAAAATAGGTTTTGCGAGAAAACAGATATTGAACATATTTAGAAATAGTCAGCACTCCCTTGAAATAGCATGTAAAGGGTTAGGATGAGAAAGAATTCTGGTGCTGGGAGAAGATGAAGTCTTTATAAAATTATCAGTAAGGAGGCAGTAGATTCAATTACTTTAACGTATTGGGTACATCAGTATTTGTTTTACACAAGATATTTGACTTCATAAATTCTATAAGGACCGCTTCAAATGGATAAGGTTGTGATAATTAAAAAAGAATACTATCCGCTGCAATAAATTTTAAACTAGACAGCTCAACCAGGAAATGAATAATTTCTGAGACTCTCACAAAAGATCAAATTTGGTCAGAAGCAGTTATAAATCCTGCAATAAATCATATAGATTGTCTTCGAGATAATTGGAAATTTAATTGCTAATGTGCAAATGTTGAAATATTTTAAGACCTTCACAACTTTAAAGTCATCATAGTTATTTTGATTATTTTCATTTGAAAATATGGACCTTGAAAATCAGGGAAAAATAAATAAAAAGACACTTATCTGTGGCATTGGAAGCTTAATTTTAATGTTTTTGAGTTTACATATTTTTTCTCAATGATTTATTGACATTCCATTCTTATATAAGAATAAATGCAAGTATACAATTTATACATTTTCTAAGTGCATTAAGACATTAGGTTTTTTTCTTTTTTCTTTTTTTTTTTTTAATTGAGACAAGGTCTCCCTCTGTTGCTTGGGGTAGCATGCAATGGTGGGATCATAGCTCACAGCAACCACAAACCCCTGGCCTTGTGTGATCCTCCTGCCCTCAGCCTCCCGAGCAGCTGGGACTACAGCTGGGACTACTAACCATGCCCGGCTAATTTTTCTATCTTTTGTAGAGACAGAGTCTTGCTATGTTGCCCAGGCTGGTCTCAAACTGCTGATCTCAAGCGATCCTCCCTCCTCGGACTCCCAGACTGCTAGGATTGCAGGTGTGAGCCACCTCACCCCCAGTCTAGTTTTTCTCTTTAAAAAATTGTCTAGAAGAATATTTTGAAATGCTTACTAAAATGCAAGGTCAAAAGCTGAAATGTGGGGGTCGTTTTCTTTCCGGCCCCAAGCTGCTGATCTTACCACAGTGTCTGTCCTCCTGCACCCTGCAAACACCGAGCAAAATACTCTGTCACTTGCAGCTATTTGGTAAATATTTTAAATAAAAACAAATTAATAAATCTATGACTTTCTAAGATATGTATTTGAGGATATTTTTCCCTTCAAAGGTTATTTATCTTGTGTCAGATTTTGTTTTGTTGTCTCTTCTATTTTCATTGGCATTTTTTGCCTGCACAATTATAGACACAGAATTTTGAAAGAAAAATGGCTCAAATCTAGAGTCAAAGGACACACATTCTGAGGACCAGCTCCCTCAAAAATAGTCTTGCCATGGTCAGGGAGTCTTAATCTCTTGCACCTGTTGCCTGCCACGAAAAATGGGCATTTTGCTATGTAGCTGCCAGAACTATTGAGAAGATTGAAGAAGAGTGGACTGAACCTTCAGACATGACATCCATGCCGGTTGCTGTTATTAGGTCTGGGGGGGCTGGGAGGCACCTTTCCCAAACTCTCCTAAAATCCAGTGACGCACAGCGGCCGGGCCCGGGTCACACCTCCGGACGATGCTCTTTCCGGAGGCTTTGGTGTCTTGTGATCAGAGAGTTTCACCGCTGATCATCTGCGAGTGCAGAGCTATCACAGGCGAGATGTATTTTATTGGTTTCTGGGAACTCCAGGTTGTTTTTCTCACTTTGCTTGACCTTTTAAATTATTTCTCCCAGAACATCTGTGTGGGTTTTTATCGTCCCTGATAAAGCCAGGCACATCTTCTGTCCTCCGGCTTCATTTCCTGCCTTAAAGCAAGAAACTCTGCCAAGCAGCTGTCTGCATTATCAATGCACTGATCTTATTCATCTTGGAGAAGAGGCTGAATTAGAACTGAAACTTTCTGTGTTATCTCCGAGACCCAGTTAAACCGGCGCGTCGCGGTGCGTGACTGTCCAGTGTCCCGTGTTCTAGCGGAAGCCGTTCCCGAGTGGCTGTTTATTTTAAGTTTGTAGTTCTCAGAGCCCTTTTATTAGCTGTGGCTTTTGCTTGGAATTAAGCTTGTCTGTTCTGTGTTTATGCCCTGCTAGCGTCTTGGAGGCAATAAAGAGTAGGGAAAAACAATCTTTCTCACAAATTAATTCTGTCCTTAAAGCCAGAACTTGAAGCTGGACAGAGGTAGCTGGCTGTGTTCTGCTTGCGCCCAGTATTGCAAAGGACAGGAACCGGCCCAGAAGGGATGAGTAGGTGAGAGAGACGACATCGTGGGCCTGTCTACATGGCTCTGTAATCCCTGTAGATGCTCTGATGGTGCCCAAAGTGGGCGCTACCCGAGGAAACGCAATGGCCGATTATCTGAGATGGGATTGGACCCAAGTTCTTCCATTTCCAAATTTAAATCATTTTCATTTTACCATGCGGGCACCATGCAAGCATATGTCTGCACCCTGAGAGGACATCTTCCAGAGGGAAGCCGTTTTTTTAGTTTCTTTTTTCTTTTAATTTGGAAAACATCGTTATCAAAAGTTACAAGGATATGTTTGGGGTCCCGGCATAAGTAAATACATTAAGATATTTTGTAAATCTTAAAATTTTCTACTTATGAACATAAGTATTATGACTCTCACCTTGGTTTTTTTCATACACATATTTATTTGCTTCTGTGAAATTTTCCATCTTCTGTGTGTAATGATAATATATTACTAGAAATTTAGATTGAGAAGTTGAAATTTAAATAGAAATTTCTAGAATTTTAAAGTGTCACATCATCACATATCCTGGTATATATGTATGTGTGTGCGGGTATAATATATACTGTAAAGACAGGCTATAAGTGTTACGTCAGCCATATTCTAAATTATCAGAGTATGAATCCACAGAGCACATTTAGCTCAAACTATCCGTATCTCATGGAGCAGATCATGAAATGAGGTGTGTCCCATTTGCCCTTGACCTGACCTCGCACATTCTTACGGGGTTTGAACTTGGAGATTGCATAGTCAGACTCCCTCAATTCCTCGATCAATGAATGAAGTGAGGTGTTGCTTAGTTGCTTAGTGCAATTAGCCTAAGAAAGTACTTGGGAATTTAACAAGGGAGAAAATAAAATACAAAGGAGAGCCCAGAAATATCACACCAGTGCTCAAACTCCACGTGGTCTTTATATTTTCAGAATTATATTTTGAAAATGTATTTCTAACCGGTTGGTTTGACTGACTGAGTGCTGGTGATTGGACATTGAAAATAAAAATAAACATGAACATGGTGAAACACAGCAACTTGGAGAGTAACTGAGGGGTGGGCTTGGGCACCAGCCACCCTGAGCTCTGAGCCCCGACAGCCACTCACTACTCGGAAGGATCCGGGCAGTTTGCATAGTGTCCTAGGCCCACCTTCCTTAGAAGTGATAAAAAATAATAATCGAATCTACTTCTCAGGGTATTGGTAAGATTAAATGAGGTGACCAAGTAAAAGAAACATTCACCATGGCAGGGATTTTGTATTCGATCCAGGGATGCTATCCTGACAGGGGTGATGATGTCAAAGCGCAGAGATTTCTCAGTGGCTCGGCCCATCCCTCTGCCTGGCTGTGTATTTGGTCTTCTGAACCTTGCGGTCGGCGCTCGGTGTATCTGGGTCCGCACTGATCTGCGCCAGCCCAGGATCTCGTGTGATTGAGGAGTCGCCCCCGACCCCGGGGCATTCAGGACTGGGCTTCAGGTCTTTCGGCTTTCAGTCCAGCACACCCTAGTTTGCCTTGGTGGTGGCGTGAGGACCTAAGACGTGAACCGCCAGATGTTTCCTCTGTATCCATGGTGAAAGGTGAAAATGTTCTTCCATATTTATTCAGTTTTTAGTTGACCCTCATTTAAAAACCTGAAGAATGCTTATTTTTAGAAATTAAATCTGAAGGAAGATGACTGTTTCTCATGACAAAATATTGTCACAATGGATGCTCCCATTTTCTTAGGGCTTCATACGTTCCAAATGTTTTGCTGTGTGAGTTACAGCATGCATTTTGACACGGTAACCCTGCTGAGGACTTCTATGGCTTCTAGTTTTACAGGGGAAGAATCGAAGGCTCAAATAATTTAGATAAATTTTCCAATTCATAAACAGACAGGTACCAAGTCAGACTCTGCTGTATCTGAATCCAGGTGATTTCAGCAGTTCCATGCTGTGTTGCATGGCTTATTAAATACACATGAATATAGAATGACCACCTGAATCTTTACTTCCCACACACACACGTGCACAGCTGACAGTGACTCTGCACCAGTGCCCACGTTCAGGTGACAGGCAGGAAGCAAAGACATTCTGCAAGTGACACAGGATCTCCAGATTCTCTCTGTTCTGAAAATATGCCTGGAGACCTGCTGATGCCCATATTGTGCTGAAAGAATTCCTTGGACTTATTGCTTGAAGTAAAACTTAATAAAGGGATCCTATTCTTTAATCTTCTCTTCTTGTTATAATCTCATCATGTCACATTTTTCAATATGTTGAAAATGATGAAATTTCACTTCCAAGACATTGGCAGGGCTGATGTGTCCTTCATGTTGCAGGCACAGAAAATTTTGAACAATATTGTGTTCTCCATTAAATATTATTTTAAACTGTGGATTTTTGAGGGGGGGGTGTCTGCATCCATGATGGTAACTACTGTGACGGAATACCAGAGATGGGGTAATCTATAACAAATAGGAGTTTATGTCTCACAGTCCTGGAGTTGCTGAGTGTTCAGCACTGAGATTTCACAGCAGAACCCAATTGTAGGTAGGGACCCGGAACACTCCCACAGTACAGCTTTTGACCAATGTTTCTATGTGTACATATGTAAAGTTACTAATAGACACATACAGGTTCGAGCAAACACTTTCATATGCTTGCATTGTATGTAGCTAAGGACCCTCAGAAGTCCATGGAGTTTGAGAAAGTGGCTACATCACTATTTTATTTTTTCATTGCACTTAGGCAGAAGCTAAGCAGGAATTCACCTTGCTCTCTTGCTGTTCAAATCCGTTGTTCTGTTCTTCTCCCCACATCCTCTCTCCCTAGAGCGTTTCACCGCTCTCCATCCTTGCAGCCCCTGGGCTTCACAGGAGTCCTCCGTTTGGGGCCGTGTTCCTGTCATATTTGAGGCTCAACTTGCTCTTTTGGGCTGTGGCCTTGGTGCCTGTCAGATGCCTCCTGGATCCTCGGCTGAGACCCCGTCAGTACACACGCCTCTCACCGCAAGCAGGTCCCGGGAAGCCCCCCGCAGAGCACCCTTTACACTCCGTGCCTTGCGCTGGGCGACCTGCCCCCGGTTGGCCCTGGCGCATGTGTGGAGTCCAGGTCATGAAAACACAGACGCTCTGCTGTGAGATAACGGAGATGTGAACTAGGGTATCGATCGTGGGAAACGAGAAGACAGTGGGTGCGGGGCACGACTTTCAGATCAACAACGATGGGCAACCAGCGTGAAGACAGTGGATCAGACTCCCCTGGACTTACTCCGGGAACGGTTCCCAGAGGCAGGCGCCCGGCGGGACAGGCACCTGCAGGGTGGGACGTGGGCAGAGCACAGCTGGGAGCTCGTTAGGCCGCCGACGACAGAAAGTGCATCGAGTGGACACCAGGATCCAAGAATCGCGAGTCTGACGGTAACAGCCACGGCCTCAAGGACCCCTGAGCTTTTTGAGGGGAAAATTGAACATCAGTAAGGAAAGAAAAGAGCGAAGTGAATGGTCAGGTCTTGGAACCCGAGAGGCAGCAGAAGGAAAACAGCCATTGTGGTTACAGAGGACAGTCGTGTGACAGGAGTAAGGGAAGGTCAGCGGGCAGGATGAGCAGTGCTGAGTGGTCTTAAATGTGCACGGAAGAAACCCGCTCAGGGTGCCTGCGTGGAAGGAGCAGCCGCACAGCGTGGGAGAGTCTCTCCTGTTTGTGTTGAGTCTCTCCTGAGAGCCGTAAAAGAAAGCAGCTCACTAATGACTCAGTCTTTGTTCTCCTTAATAAATAGATTGCGACAAGTTGATCCTTGCAACTCATGTCTTTATTTGCAAAAGAAATAAGTGTAAATTATGGGTGTAATTTACATAATATACAGATTACATGCTTCAGATAATTATAATATTCTGCATATCATAATTTTTCATTTATTGAATATCTACATAGTGTCAACAGAGTGTTAATTGTTTGTACATCTGATATTATTGAATTCTTACAATTACCTTTTGATGTGTGGATTAATCTGTGGTCCCCAAACCCTGGACCACAGACCAGTACCAGTCGCGGCCTGTTGGGAACAGGCCCACACAGCAGGTGAGCGAGTGAAGCTTCATCTGTATTTACAGCCACACCCATCATTGGCATCACCGTATAGGCTCTGCCTCCTGCCCCCGGGTCCGTGGAGATATTGTCTTCCATGAAACTGGTCCCTGGTGCCAAAAAGGTTGGGGACTGCTGGTATTAATAACCTGAGAGTAATGAGACAATGCTCATTAAGTAACTGAAGCCACACAGCTCATGGGAGTCTGCAACCAGAGCAAATTCAGAAGACTGACTTTAAAGCCTGTGCTCATAAACAAAAGATAATTAAAGGATGAATAATTGATCATTTGCCTAAACAATTGAGAAATGTAATGCTATGTTAGTACAATTAAGGAAAAAACAACCAAGAAACTTCACTCCCTTTAGATATACCAAAAATAAGAAAATTCTCCAAATTTTGAGAGTGTCATATAATGCCAGTACTAATTGGCATTTTTAAAAGTCATGTATGATGTCTGTCACAGAGCAACCATGCAAAATTTGGGTAATAAACAAATAGATGAATGAACACTAGACTTTAGCAGGAAACTGCCTTCATCCCATGAACCTGCATTTAGTCTGTGAGAATTATGCCAGCTAGTCCTCATTGAATCAGAAGGGTTATAATTTTATTTTTGATAGTTGCCAACCTCTATCTTAAATCCCATCAAATAGCCTTTTGTTAAGACACTTAAGGATTAAAAAGTATAGCTCAAAACCAGAACAAAATGAAAAAGATTCCCAGTTGTTGATCAGACAACATAAAGGGGAGGGGGGCTTCTTAGGTCCTTGGAATCGGGGTTTACATCTCAAATGCTTTCAGATTGAACAGCATAGCAAGAAAGCTTTTCTGTTTCGGCCTCCTGGGTGTGAATCCCTTTACCGCAGGGCTCCATACATGTCTGGGGATTGGCATCTGTCCCACCTCACCTGACAGAGAAACGCTATTTCATTCTGTGCGAGCCCCGAGTGAGAAGTTTAAGGAAGCTGAACACTGGGTGTGCTTCAGTGAGCAGAAGGGAAATGAGGGTTTGTGAGCATGAGCAAATGATTATTGAGCGCAATGTGAGAGAAAGAGATGAGAAAACTAGATATTGGAACATCGTGAGACACAAACAGATTCAAAAACGATGAAATCTATGGCATTTGTGCGTTCAGTAAATCAAGACGAGCATTTTCCAAACGCTAAGCAGTCTCCCTGTGGATGCATTGCTTCAATGCAAAGATTATTAATTATTTTAACTAATAATTAATAATGCCCACAATGATGCCTGCATATCTGTGGTTTTTCTTCCCTATCCACTAGGAATGGATCAGTGCAGTTGCCTTACGTGCACATGTGTGTACACGCACACACATACACACATATGTTTCTGATGGTGGAAATAGCTGATCATAAATTTAAACACAAGAGAATTCTTAGGTCTTGAATTTTCCAGAAGTTTGAATCTTATTAGTACTTAATTTTCTTTTACTTTTTGATGATTTCCCAATATACTTATTTAATATTTTGATAAAAAAGTAGAACCAAAACAACTAACCAGTAAAAGTCCAACTAAACCACAGATAACCTCACAGAACAGAAAGTAGTCCCAGCTGAGAGCCGTAAGAGCTACTCTGTGGCCACAGGTGTTACTCAAAGTCCTTGTTCCAGGCTAGGCTAGTAATTCATCTTTCTGACTCTCAGTTGTCTTTATCTGTAAAATTATGCTTATACAAACTCATTTATTCAGTTCCTCCGGCTCTAACACACTGCATGTATATTCTCATTAGAATCTATGTGCGAAAAAGTTTAAATTACCTAAATTTAAATCCATGATGTGAACAATATCTTTAATGTTGATTGAGTAAAAGGAGGCCCTTGATTCAGTTACTGCAAAACTCTTCTTTTGCAGGAGCAGCTGAATCGGGTGCGGGATTGGTGGGAATGCCACCCTCTGCTGGCACCTGTTTCATTACCGTAATGTCACTTAACTTGAGAATTTTTTCCTTGACTCGTGGTAGACAAGTCTGGATTGGAACTAGTGAATTTAAGAAGAAAGTGTTTTCAGTGAATTCTCCCCACAGTTTACTTGTTTTAAAAAGTTTCCTTCTTGGTGCCTGCCTCTCTCTCGCACAGCCGTTCACGGAAAAGCCACCCTGTGTCCCAGCGGGCTGTGCCTTCTGCCCTGGGGTCTCTCCTTCCTGCTCCCGTATCTTAGGTCTTCACACCTTGTTTTCTGACACATAACTTATAAACTATGAGATTTGTGATAATAGGTGCGTTGCGGAGCTTAGGTAAGTTATCTGCCTTGCATCAGAACTTGGGCTAGATAATTATAAAGCTATTTTCTGACCCCGTTTCTGTTGTTTCTCACTGACCTTTAGTATTCTTAAAATTTTGAAAAGGTGTATACTTATGCCACACCCTAGGAATACAATTAACAGTTTTTATAAGTATTTGAGATGAAAACTGGGAAAAACTAATGATAATTCACATTTCTAATAGATAGAAACCATTTCCTACAAGAGTAAGACTGAATTTGTTCCATTTCTTTTCAGCTGTGTCCTGTGGCATCCCAGAGTCCCCAGGAAATGGCTCCTTCGCAGGTAACGAGTTCACTCTGGGCAGCAAGGTGGTCTATGAGTGCAACGAGGGCTTCAGGCTCGACGCCGGCCAGCAGGCCACGGCCGTGTGCCAGGAAGACGGGCTGTGGAGTCACAAGGGGAAGCCGCCCAGCTGTACACGTAAGTGCTCATGCATGTCGGCCCATCCTTGAGCTTTACTCAGGAACTGAACCCGGCGGGGAGCGTGCTCTGTTCCGGGGTGCAGGGGTCCCCTGCCCCACTGTGGGGGGGCTTGGGCTCTTTCATCATAGCAATATTAAAGCCAGATTTATTCCATGTAAGGTGCTCCAGCTGTTTCAGATGAGCTGTGCGCTCCTGAAGGCTAGATGGATGCTGTGGGTTCCATCCGTATAGATGCCGTGTAGTGGACACAGCCGAGCCCGCTCTGAGAGGCCGTTTTCGATTTGGGGAGATGCAGTCTAGGGGAAATTGAGACATTAGGCCCAGCAACAGCCCTCTACACAGATATTAAAATGTAACTCAGTGCGAGTTTTCCTCTTCGTCTCCCATCAAAGTTCTTTGATGCCAAAGACGATGTCTGATTTGTGTGTCACCTGTGCTGCACGACACACTGAGGCACAGGAAGGACAGCACTCGTTTGAGTTGCACAGGCGGCCGGTTGTCTGGGAAGCTGTTTATGGTCGGTGATAATATTCTTGAAAGGGTCAAAAGTTTGTGTCTGTTCTGGAACTCTAGTCTTACAAAAATAATAAAGTCTATAACGCAAAGTCAAACAAATGTTCTCTCTCTCTCTCTCTCTCTCACACACACACACTTTCTTGAACAAGATTTTCATTGCAGGTATAGTAAAACTAACCTCACACTGGAAATAATGTAACCTCCCACTTTCTCTAGGTTGGAGACTAATATTTCTATGTATACAATGATATTTTTTTCTCTACTTATCATAGCAGAAGGGATCCGCATGGTCTTCAGTTATAAAATCAGATCATTGGACTCTGTGTACAGTATAATTTTGGTCATGTTAAAGACAGTGAACTGCTTAGATATGAATATATAAATGTCTGTGGAAAATAGTTGAATTCTCACCAACAGTCTTTATTTTTCTTGCTATCACTTTCGTCATTTTTATTGCACTTCCTTAGATTTGGTTCAGCACTATTAAAACAACAATAATATTTCCTGGTTATTTTCAATTTAATAAGGTACTGTTTTATTGAAAGTAAGTAAGGCAGTGGAGAGCTAGGATAGCAAGATACATTGGTATGGTTTCTGAGTTCCATCCTAAACAAAATCATTCTCTCAAAATAAGAACTTAATCTGACAGATGGAAATGACACGAATGTTTTGGGTTGATGTTAATAAGAGTGGCATCCCAGACTTAAAGCAGTGCTCATTTTGCACGTAGCCTGGAGGTCATTAATGATGATGCTACTTTTAAAGTGTGTATTACCGGCTAGATTTTTCAAATAGCTTGTCTATACATCTCATAAAAAAAAAAAAACCTGGAAAGGTGGAACCCTGACGACCTCACAGAGGAGTTGAAGCTACTGATTGGCAGAGGTGAGGCTTGACTCCCACTCTGTCCAGCTGTGAATCCCATGCCCCTTCCCGATGCCATGTTCCTCCACCCTGGGCATGCGTTGAAATCCTCTACAGAGCTTTAAAGTAAATATTAGTATCCAGGTTTGACCCCCAGGGATTCTGAATTAGCCAGTTTGGGTGGAGACCAGGCATCCATTTTTCATAGATTTTTTTTTTTTTTAAGTTCTCTGGGTGTTATGCTTAAAATGTCATGTATATGCTATTCCTATAAAATGGGAAACTCATTTTAAATTTGTATACTGTCTGAGAGAGACTTGATAAATGACAAGGTAACTACATAAGATATAATTTTTTATTTTCACATCTTTTGTGTTTTTGTTTAATAGACTTTATCTTTTAGAGTTTTAGATTCACAGCACAACTGAGTGGAAGGTTCAGCATGTTCCAATACACACCCTATCTCCCCCCAAACCCTGCAGCATGCACGACCCCCCCACATCTCACCCAGAGTGGCGTGTGTGCTACAGAGGATGAACCCACATCGACATGTCTTCACCCACAGACATGGTTTACATTGGGGTTCACTCCTGGCATGGACAGTCTGTGGGTTTGGACAGGTGTGGAATGACATGGATTCACCATTACAGCATCACGTGGAGGAGATTCTTTGCCCTAAAATCCCCCATGCTCCATCTGTTCATCCCTCCTTCCCCCAACCCCTGACAACCACTGCTCTTTTTACCACCTCAGTAGTTTTGCGTTTTCCAGAATGTCATGTAGTTGGAATCCCACAGTAAGAAAAGGCTACTGCCTTTTCCGATGGACGTCTTTCACCCGGTAACATGCATTTAAGTTTCCTCCATGTCCTTGCATGACTCTGTAGCTCACTTCTTATTGCTGAAAAATATTCCGTTGTCTGTATGCACCATGGTTTATATACCCATTTAACCTGCTGCGGGTCGTCTTGGCTGCTTCCAAGTTTTGCAATTATGAATAATACTTATATAAATACTATGCATTGACTTCTATAACCTTTTATGTTTGTGTGTTGTATTTAATATGAACAATTTCATGTACACGTGTAAATTGTATATGTGCATGTCTGTGTGTGTTTGTGTTTGTACTGGGTATGTGTTTGTTTGCATATATATTTGTACCACAAGGCAGCAGATTCTTTTACTGGCACTTAGTTTAATTGTTTTTGTTTTTCTCTGCCGGGGGGTGGGGGGGTGGGGTGGGGGAGTCATCTCAACCTTCGCTTTTTTTAGCCTAATTGAAAAATGATGTTTTGTGGTCATCAGGCCTCAATCCCTTTGATCTCTTGGTTGGCTGTTCTCTGGCCATCAGTAGTGTATAGAAAACCACAAGAAAGAGTGAAAAACCACAGGAAAAATCACCTGCAATTTAATCAGCCAGGAAGACCACCTCAACCCTTTTATACGGGTTGACCCTATATCACAGTGTGCACAAAATCTGTGCAAGGTGGTAAAGACCTCGGTGTGAAAGGTAAAACACAAAGTGCCGGTACAAACCCAGCTTCGTGTACCCCACCATCCCCCGACCCGAGCCTGGGTTCAGCAAGGGCTGCGTGAGCAAGTCTGCTTCCTCCTAACGAGGGAGATGGGTATAAGCAGCCGTGTTCGGTTTCAGCACTTCCGTTCCTCAAAACACGTGGACACGTGTCAAACAAATACTATTTAAAGAATTCCAGTAAGAAAAATGCAGAAATCCTAGTAGCTGCCGCTACACTGCCCCCACACCAGAATTTATACATTTATAAAACAAAAAAGACAGAAGACACCAGGTGATGAAAAGAATGTTAAACTGAAACTCCCGAATGCATTGCTGGTGAAAGTGTAAGTTGATATATTCTTTTTGGAAAAATAAAATGTTTGGTGGCACCTACTGAAGCTGAAAATAATTTATGAGCCAAGATTCCCACTCCTAGAAATACGTGCATGAGTGTGTTTATCGCATGAAAGGCTCTAAGGTTTAATGGGCGACCACCCCAATGCTGGTCCGTAAGGACGGAGTAGACTGCTGTGTGTTGATGTTACACAGTGAGCAATATCTGGTGGGACAGAGGAGCACTGCAGCCCAGAGCCTCCAACCCGATTGATTCCACGGGCATGTTAAAGCCCATGTGCAAAGAGATTCCTTTAAGGAAGTGCAAGTGGAGTTTCACCCCAGAGTGTGGGGTTTGACTTCCAGAGGGTGAAGGAAGGCAGGGGTGGGGGTCAAGAGAATGTGGGGGGAGGGAAGGAAGGTTCTGGCACCATCCGAGGTGTGGGCGGGATGGGGGGCAGGATGGCAGTGTCCTGGTCTCTAACTCGGGGTGACTTGCGCTGCTCCCGAAACTCGAGTTGGAGGATGGAGCAGGTACCTGGGGCCTGCAGAGCGCTCTGTTTCTGTGAGAGTTCAATGCTCTCCCCACGTTCTGTCCCCCGTTCTGGCCTCGTCATTCCACAGGGCTGAGGCTGGGAAGGGCATTGTCTGTGACCCCCTGGTGGGCAGCCACAGGCACGGCCGGGTCCTGGCACTGTTGGCGCTGCGTCTGCAGGAAGCGGCTGCAGGTGGATCCAGGGAGCAAAGACTGGACCATCTAGTTCCCTGACGGCTCCGAGGAACCGGTTTCCTAACGTCACCTTGGTTTATGTCACGCTGGTTTTCTCCTCCAGGATTATGTCATAGATTATTCAAATTCAGACGCTTTTTCTACTCTTTCCCTCAGATCGTCTTTGAAAATAGTAAATAAAATCACAATTTGCAGCAATTTCTGGGCACCTCTTCCTGCAGTACACAAAGAAGGAGATGGACTTTCACATTTTTCTTCCAGTTTTCACTCCTTTCTACTCCTAATTTTCACTCATATGTTTTCATTTCCTCAGTTTCTTTCTGATTTTGGTGCCATACATTTTCTTGGCAGGTTAATTTTCAAAGCACACACATGCACAAACACACACGTTATTATAAATATATGTGATTAGCACCTACTTTGTCAGACGCTATACTAAAAATAAAAATGTGTAAAAATCCACAGCGTTTACAATAAGTGAGCTCATAACCTAGCAGAAAATAAAGAGATGTAAGCAAACAGTTAAACTAGGATAAGATAATTACAAAACAAACAAAATAACATTTTCATGAAGAAAGAAGTAGTCGCAGAGAATTTGGAAATTGCTGCTGTAGATGATGTTAGCTCCAAGAAAACTTCTGATTCCCTCGTGTACGCCAAAGTTGAGTCCTTCTAGGCAGAAATGGAGTTTGTCGAAGTCAGTTCAGGTCGTTAAAAACAATCAAATTAATTCTAGAAGCACATATTTGGGTGAAATGAAATGTATTATATTTGAAATATTCAGAGAGATTCAGATTGAGTTATGGATTTATAAGGCTAAAGCCTTTAGAGAATTTTCAGAAATGACAATCTTGCCTGAAATTCTAAAGATATTCTGGCTAGATAAAAATATTACTTACATTGTTGGATAAAACATTTTAATATTCATCTCAATTTAGAGTAATGCTTTATTTAAAAATTACCTAAGAGAAATAAATCTAAGGATTATTTTTATATTAGCAATTTTTTTCATATTTTAAACCTCATTGATATTACTGTGATAATACCAAAAGCCTATTTTTTTTGAGTTTATTTGCACATAGTACTTTTAAATTACTGAGAGAAAACTAAATGAGACTTTTACGACATTTTTGGTTATGTTTGACTCAATTATAATGACTTTGTATAGAATTTAAATGCAAGATATATTGATACTATGATTCTGAAAGAAACTATGATTTCTCTAGCCAGTTCTTCCAGGTTTAGTAAATTAAGCAATCTGGTCACTTTTGTTGGTAAGTGATTATGGTAGATGTTAGCTAATTAGATGCTTCATATTTGGAGAAGTGGTCTGGTCCCTAACTCCATATACTTTATTTTAAATCTTATTGTGCTTTTCAGAAAAATACATACTCACATGCAACTAAAGCTTTGCCTCTATTTTCAGCATGTTTATAAATTCCTTGAAGTCCACCCTAATATTCTCATACAGCTGCTACCAGCGCTGTTGCTGCTACTGCTACTGTTACTACTGCTATTGCAATTGTTACCACTGCTCTTTAATAAGTAACTGCTATATCCCAGGCCTCTTCCTGGTGGTATGAGTAGATCATCTCCTTTAAGACTTGTTAAACATCTTTCTGAACAATGTCAATGCAGTGTTCCCGTGAGTGTCTGTGTGCTTACAAATCCGGTAACATACAGATATACTATAAATGTGTGTTTCCTAGACAGGAAGACGTGAGAACATCTGATCTTCTGAAAATTAGTGCCCAAGCTGGTTTTCAATGACACAGTTCCTATTCCAAGTTCCTCAGAGGATATTGAGGCAAATCACATGTACGATTTTTATATGTATGTGCTCATTACCGTGGTGAAAATTTTCCACTCCGACACAATCCCCTTGCGTCTCAGTCTGAAGGCAGCTTTCCAGCACATCCGTAATGAGGCAGTTGGGAGCATTTTACGTGTGGGATCGTTCCCGTGGGATTCTGTGGGTCGCAGAGGAGCTCTGAAATAACAGGGAATGGCACTGACTTCTCCCTGCACGACCGGGTTCATAGAGCAGCCTCTGACCCCCGCAGGAAAAAAATGATGACGCTGTGTATGTTTCCTCCCAGCGGTGCCCTGCCCCAGCGTGGAAGCTCAGCTCTCGGAACACGTCATCTGGAGGCTGGTTTCGGGATCTCCGAATGAGTACGGAGCCCAGGTGTTGCTGAGCTGCAGTCCTGGTTACTACCTGGTGGGCCGAAGGCTCATTCAGTGCCAGGCTAATGGGACGTGGAGCGTGGGCGAGGAGTGGCCCAGCTGTAAAGGTAAGTGACAAGCGAACCATCCCAGGGGCTAAATTACTGAATTACTTACATCCGTGGTGCCTCCCTTCAGTGGCTTTATACTCTGTCATCGTCCCATAGAGCAAAACTGGTCCTATAGGCCAAAGGCACATGGCATGTCTTTGATTACAAGGACAAATACACATTTTTATGTGACATCCTTAAAACATACAACTGCTGGATTAAAAGTTAAATGTTGCCTTTTCCTTGTTCGTGATTATATTTTATAAACTTTAAAGTGTTAGAATATTCAGATATTTCAAATCAGCTCAAAAACAAAGCAGGCCTATGTTTCAAAAGATAACAGTTATTCCACACACTGGCTGTTCGAAAGTTCTAATTAGAATCTTGGGAAACAGTGTTTATGCCAAAGATATTGTGTTCTCCAATAATGACTGTCTGGAATGGGAAGATGATTATTCTATTAGGTACAAGATAAGTGGTTAAAGCTTTGAGGGAGTTTCATATGAAATATGAATAATCAGAAAAAATAAAACAAAATTAGTATTGTTCAGAGCACGGTTTGATTCAGACGTACTTAATAATACAATCTGCAGCTGATTGTTCACAGGACATTGTCATGCAGGGGGACAAGTCGTTAGACCAGCGTCTAATTCGTGAGGTACACAGCTTAGTGAGAATAAACCAGAATTCAAAACAGGAGACAGACACAACAATGAATGCCTAGCTACCTTGGATACTAATTTTAATTCCACATTTAACAGAACAAATGTTAGTTATGCACGTACACAGCCTCTTCCCCAGGGACACAAAGGTAAATTCGGAAGGATCGCTGACCTTGAGGAGTTCCAAGTCCAGGTTTCCCCAGGAAAGTCCTGCCTGAAGCCTCTTTCCCGGGGAATTGTCAGTGGCTCCTGGTCACTGTGACAAGTGTCCTGGTTTGCATGATTAATGACCTGGTCACAGAGTTTGTAGTGAATCTCCCTCTGCTGCACGCGCGCCACGTAAGCACCCTCCTCCCGCCGTGCTTGCTGGTCCCCCACCGCTGCCCACCCTTGAGTGTCAACCTGTGACTTGGAGACTCCAACAGTGGGGACACTGAGGTGCCATGGGGAGAGGGTTTAGAAGCACTTACCTTGTGCCTCTTTCGGACTCCTCCAGCCAACGTCATTTTATCAGTTTCAAATTGGAAACAGGATCTTAACAATAGACACCCATTGACTCCCTGGGGCTGGGGTGTCCAGGCAAGGCTTCTGCAGGTGCCACAAGCCCGACGCAGCTGCTGCTTGTCTTCCTAATTCCCCAGGGACGCCCAGCTACGAAGTCCCTGTCTGCTCAGGGCAGGAACAGGCTGGTGGATGCCGGCTGTGCCACAGCCCGTTATGCTAAGGGCTCAAAACGCCGCCCCAGAGGAATTCACACGTAGGTCTGAGAGCCTTCCGTGTGAGGGGTGTTCGCAGGAACCAGGCTCCCCGAGTCTTGCACCAAACTCATTGGCAGCGAGGTGCCAACTTCATTGGGGGAAGAAAGCAAAGTCCTTGATTAGTATTTCTGCGTCCAGCCTCCACATTCTAGAAAGTCTGTTTTCCTGAGTCAAATCTCATCCTCTGTGTTCTGCTGGTTCTGATACGGAGTCTGGTACAGGGACGGCGACCACTCACCCGTTTCTATTCCTGCACCCAGCCGTCTCGGGACACGCGTTTATTTTGTAAACTGCCGTCTGTTCAGGGACTCACACTGCCGGGCATGGATTGTCCTAGCACTTGGTCATTTGTCTCTTGAATGTCATCATGGACATGTGGCATTTTTCTAGAATCAGTGGATTCTAACTGAAGTCACTCTTTGCTTTTTCTGTTCTTGTGTTTTTATCAGCGTTTGCAGTTCAGATGGTCACAATTTGGCCAGGGGGAGTCCCTTTCACACAGCTTCTTCATTTTGTCCTTCTGACACCTTTAAAAGGTCCTTGTGTTGTCATAACAACAGGACGGTCTATGCCCCTCCTGACGATTTCTTACCCAGACGTGAAATCAGCTGTTCTCCGAGGAGCACTGCTGCCTTTTGGTGCAGGACGGTATCGAGACAGAATCTGTGCCAGGGGAAGGGACTGTCCTGCATGTGGCCAACGGGAACGTTGACATGCAGTTTACTGTCACCCTCTGACTCAGCTGGAACTGTTGTGTTTGTTTTCTTTTCCCCCTAAAAGGCCTGATATTGATATTGTTAGTTTATTTCTATTTCTACTTTTTTTTTTTTTTTTTTTGCTGAATTTCTCACTAACAAAAGAGCTTGTGAAAGCTTTTTTCCTCTTTTAGGAAATATGAATGTCATATTAGACATGGGAATACTTGGTGTTCCAGTTGTGGTGCTGTCTGAAATTTCAGAAGACTTTATCACCCGCTACCCCCCTTCTTCCCTCCTGTTTGTTTTGGAAATGACACCAGAGTTCAGGAGTCTAGAAACCTCCATCATGAACATACACAGCAAGCCCTCAATGAAAAGCACGTCACTCAGAACACCCTAACATTGAATTTTCTTGATAATACACACAAGCAAACGCCCAGCTGACATCAGATAACACCAGGGACAGCTCATTGCCCCAGAGACGGCTGATTTCACGTTTGAATATTTTCGCTTTGAGTGAGACCTTCTTTTGGACTCATATCCAGTGACTGATCTTGGATCTACCCCCCTAGGCCTGATAAAACAATTCCAGACTCTGGTGCACACAGCATGCCTTCATGGATTTGAGGACAGCCACTGTGAGTCCTCCAAGCCTTCTCTTCATGGTGAAGAGCCCCTCCCGCATGCCAGGCCGGTCACTCATGGCTCATGATGGCCTGCAGGTTCATGGGACCTTTTCCCAGCTAGAACGTACTGGAAAGCACCTGCTCTTGACCTTATGCTTATTTGTCACACTTATTTATCACAAGTAATATCCATATTTTGGATAGGAACGCTGTTTTTACAGGTATGAGAAATCATATGCTACATTGAGGGTTTTTATTCTTTTAATTAGAGTAAATTTCAAGCTGGATGGTAGAATTGGAGGAAAGGGGGAAAGGAGGCTTTCCTGTGGGAAGGGAGGCAGTGGCTTGGAGTCCACGGTGACTGTGAGAAAACCCACTGCGGCTGGCAAGTCGGGGACATTCCGGACGCTGTCAGCAGAGCGTCTTGCGAGTTTGAGGACTTGCCCTGAGAGTGCAGGGGGGCACTTGGGATTGTGAATATTATTAATAGTACATTTTTAATGGAAGAGGAAGAAAACAATAAATTCGTTTTTTAGAAACTTCGGGGGAGAGAATAACATGGAAATAAGGCTTTCTCTGTGCTGATTGCAGAGGTTATTTTTAGTGGTTCTCCCTTTCATTGTTGCTACTGTCCTTGTCAGTGTGCCGGGTTTGCTACCCCAGGAAACACCAGCCCAGAACCCCCTTACCCAGCCACTGGAAAGCTGACACTCTGCTCCATTAGTTCTTTACAACGCAGTAAATCTCATCAGGGGAAAAACTTAAAACAGTCACGAGAATGTTTTTAACAGTGGCTCGAAGGCTAGAAACGCGAGCAGCAGAGGGCGGCTTCCCTGGGCCCACGGCTGGTGCCCTGAGACCTCCAAGAGGAATCGTGCTCCAATCTCATTGTTATTTCATGCTTTCCCGACAAGCCCCGAAGTTTCAAGACAAGATCCAATTATCTTAAATGGCTACAAATGGATCTTTAAATATCATGGTTCAAGGTGAAGTTCACGCTATGTTTGGAAAAAGGCTTAATGAAAAGTTCATGACAAATTGTAAAAATCTAAATCCTGCTTGCATTCATTGACATTTGGTACAGCAAACATGTTAGCAATATTACCAAAGGCATACGATATGACACTCTAATGGTTTAACAATCCCCAAAACTAATAAATCACCGAGGCTTTTTCAGTGACATTAATGTTCTGATCGTGAGGTGCTCTCAGGTTGAACTTCCAAACTTCTGCTGAGCAGCCACCCCGGGAACCCGGCCTGGCTGTGTCTGTCTGACCTTTTAAACTGAGCCTGGGTTGCTCGTCCTAGAGTGACATCAGCTCAATTAAAAGGGACGATCTCAGTGGCACATACGTAAAATGTTTTGTTCTCTTACCTGTAAAGATTTTTGCACTTCTTATTCAATGTATTAAATCAGTCCTGATTTATTACTAATCCTGATTGAGCCCGATTATGTGCAAATGGCTTTAAGCACTTACATCGTCCTCCCTTCGAGTCCCAGTACAACCCCACATGGTAGCCGGCACTGTCCACCCACAACAGGGCCCGGCGACCCTTGGGCAGTTGGCAGACTCCCCTAGCTGGTACCTGGAGAACTAGGCTCGACCCCAGGGAGCTGACAGCAGAATCTGGGTTTGCATCACCGTGTTTCACTGGCTCCTGTCAGTTCACCATTAACAAGGACTCGGGAGTATTCGCCGCCTGCCGGCTTTGCCCTGAGCACCGAGCAAATCAGAACTCACGGGGCTCTTCACGCTCCACTCCCAATACTTTTCCTAGCACTTTCATTCTCACCCGGACCCCCGTGACATTCTGAAATTTAAAAAAAATAAATAAAAGAGTCAAAATTTAAAACGCACGTGAGCCTCGGATGAGAGGCTGCGCCTGAGGGCCGTGTGGCCTCCTTCCTTCTCCGAGAGGCCAGGCGGGGCCGAGGCTCTGTGGATCTGAAGTGCAGAGACTCGAGTGGCGTAAGAAGGACGTGCACAGGGTGCCCGTGAGTCTGTCCTCCCAACTGGAGCACGTTGGCGGGTGGGCGTGGACGTGAGCGACACGTGTGCTGGGACAGCAGGTGTGGACGTGGGGCGCAGGGTCACCACACCCGCGGCCACTCAAGGTCTAGCTCGTACGTGCAGTTTTTAATTTCTGAACGGCTCTGCGAGTCCTGCGTGGTCTGAAGAACACGGCAGCTCAGCACGACCACCGCGGCCGGAGTCCTGGGTTCCGTGTCGCTTACTCTGTCCCCGCTGATTGATTCTGGCGTAGACAGTTCACATCCCTCGTGTCTGGTGGGCTCACGGAGGCGCTCACTGCGATGACATCGTCCTTGGGGTCCATACGGGCAGAAAAGCAGACAGATGATTGCCAACTTACTCGATGAACCTGCTCGTAGGTGAATGAGTTTGTGTGCTACGTATTTTGTCAGGAAAGGTTTAGCCAGTTGTGAGGATGAAGATAAAATAATAGGTAATTGAAGGGATCTAGAATACTTTGGAACCCACTCTCAGCTTTTAAGTTTTCATTGAAAGGATTTGAGGGAAGGAACATTAAGCTGCCTAGATGACTGGTCTACCCAGCCCTGAGGAGACATCCATGGTCCATGTTTCTAATGAAAATTAAGACTACAAACTGGCTTTTTTTTTTTTTAAGGACCAGAGTAATCTGCAATTATTGAAATCTGAAATTATGTTCACTTTATTTTTTTTTTCCTTCTAGTGATCTCCTGTGGAAGCTTGTCTTTCCCCCCAAACGGTAACAAGATCGGGACGCTGACCGCCTATGGGGCCACAGCTATCTTTACGTGTAACACGGGCTACACCCTGGTGGGCTCTCACGTCAGAGAGTGCTTGGCAAACGGGCTCTGGAGCGGGGCCGAAACTCGATGTCTGGGTAAGTTAATCTATTATTCTGGCACTTATTTAATTCAAATAAAACTTTAAAAATAGATGACGGCTGGTAACACATACGGCTTGTTGCTATGAATGTTGTAATAGAGTGTTGCTGAAGCCTACCTGGGGCCTTAATGCCGCCGTCCACAGTGTGACGTCTTCTCTGAGCACCTACAGGGACTTTATTTGTAATCTGAGCAATAAACAAAGGTCACGTATTGCCATAAGTGACATACTGAATGCAGAAAACATAATTATACTCAAATACCATTGTGATTTTAAGGCACACAAAAGTGAATTTTAAAAATATTATACATTTTATCTTTTTAAAAATTTAAATATGTCAGTAAATTAAAGTGATATTAATCAAAATCAATGTAAGCACAGTAAATTGTTTAAAAAGGAATGTGCCTGCAATAATTTGGCCTTGTTTTTCCCACAGATTAAATTATTCTGCATGATATTTTAAGAAATGAGTTGAAGAATGTTTTGAATAAATGCATGACAATTCTTAAACAAGTGGATTAACAGATAGCGGTTACTAAAGGGGCTCCTGGTAGGGTCACCAGTCATTCATAAAATAACCGGCTAAAGTCCTTAGGAATCTTCTCTGTGATTTTCTGTAATGTTGTCATCATACGAGGCCATAGAAGCTGGAAGGTTTAATCTTCGGAATCCTCATGAGCTAGGATCACTTTAGGCACTAAGCCAGGACCAGGGAAATTTGAATAATAAGGCCTGTTCTTTTTATTTGGGAGAATTTGAAGAAAGAGGCTCACAGTTGTAAACTTCAAGAAAACCAACCCCTAAAAGAAGGTTCTCACACGTATACATGAAATGTAGTACTTATACGAATGCTGCTTTAATACTCTCTCTGTTTATATATATGTGATTTTACTATTAATGTATTTAATACATTATATATTACTGAACACACACACACACACACACACGCACGCACACACACACACACCTTGTTGTTGGATGTAGTCGCTGCAGGCTTCAGCTGACCGTGAGATTTCCTGGGCACGTATGTGGTACTTCATGTAGCGGGTCCCACGTGCTTCTGAGGTTTTTCACACATTCCTAAATGCTCTTATGCACCTGGTCAGCCCCAGAGGAGAGCTCTCCCGTAGGCAGCTTTGGTGTGGACTAGACCCTCTGTGTCAACTTCAGTGGGACTTGTCACTGTAGAAGGGAACTGAGTGACCGAAGACACTTACATCTCTGGTAGTAATTGTAAGGGTGGGAATTAATAACAACTCACACTATGTAACTGTGTGTAAGCTATGACTTTCAGAAAGAAAGAAACCCCCATGAGGAAGAGATGAGGAGTCACCCAAACAGACATAGTGCACACCAGGTTTTCTGCAAGAAATTCTATCTGCAAGCAGATCGCCTGTCCCGAGACATGTTTAAAAGATGAAATATAGTTTCAAGGACAGTGTGGTGAAGGACAAATCCACCATGAGCTGGGAACAATGTAAAATGTTCAGGACCATAAAATGCCTTGTAAATTATGTTTGAAATAAGAACCCAATTCGCACACTGAAGTTGGTGCTAAAACCACAGGTGACAGAAACAAAGCAAAAGAAAGACCTCAGCATCCTCTTCTGTTCTGTCTTTTCTGTTAGGAAGCATTATTATGGCAACACAAAGGTTATAACCTGTTTTTTGGATTTTTTTTTTCATCAAAAACTGGCTCTGCAGAATGATAAGTTTATTAAAGAGACATTAGACATCAGAATGTCTAATGAAGTTGAGTCTCCTGCCTAGAACGGTATCAGAGCCAACTGAGGGGGCTCAGAACGATATTGCTGAGTCGTTGGCAGTGTTCTTTGTGGGACATTGTTAAAGGGAAGTACTCTAGAGTTAGACAGATATCTAGTGTGACTTTTCACACAATTAGAAAAGAAGTTAGCTGTCAAAAACCATGGCTTAACTTGGTGATGTGTAGAGCAGATGCTCAACATGTTCTTTGTAAGCAACTTTGGGGACGCGTGTTCATGGTTTCACAGGACAGCATGCGAGCGTGGACCCGTGTTTTTGTTTGATGTAGCCGTGAGATGGGTGTTTAGGAATGCTCTTTAGAAAGGGTGTTTCTGGATCTTCAGTCTTCATTCCTATCTTTGATTAGGGCATGAGGATGATACTAGTCGAAAGAGTGAACCTAACATTCGATGACAGATTCAGGAACTTGAATTTTAATGATAGGCCAAATACATAAGAAAATAATAGGAGTTAATGTAAAATTTCCCTCAAGGTAAAAAAAAAAAAAAACTTCAAATGTGTATGATGAGAAGAAAATTCTGAAATCATAAGCATAAAAGCAAAGAAATTGAGTATTTTGGATAAGAGGAGGCTCAGACCTGCAGCGTGGTCTGAAGCTGTCCCTGTCTGAGTCTTGCTAGTGACATATATCTATCCTCTGCTGGCCCATGTGCCCCGTATCCGGAATCACGATTTCAGGTCTGTAAAATAGTTCCAGTGGGCTACTGAGAAATTGGTACGTGTCTGTGGTGAAAGATCTGCTGACCACAATCTCTGAGGAATGAGAAAGTTTGATGTTGGTTTGGCTGAAAGAAGAGTTAGGAAGTTATTGATAGCTATTTTCAAACGTTTAAAATGCTATTAGGTGAAAGATGGAATAAGCCAATTGTAAAAAATCGTTTTCCATGTCAATGCCAGCCCTGTTGGATGGGCAGAGTCTCCATGAAACCTGTGCTGAGATCTAAGTCCTAATAATGAATCTGTGGGTGGAAAAAAAGAAACAAAAAATAAAATTAAGGCCATACCTCTTCCAAGGGCGAGGACTAGGGTTGGTGCTGACATCGGCAGTACCTATTTTCATCTGTTGATTTGTAATAGCAGTTGCTGTGTACAGAAAAAAAAAATAGCTTTTGGACTCAATATAAGAAATACCTCCCCTTATTTATGTATTTTTTAAAAATAGGAGGTCTGTCCAGCAATGCAGTGGAGACTTCCTGCAGAAGGCAGTTCCCCGCGGTAGTTCTCTGGGTAACGTTCCCCGGGCTCTGGGCCGGATCAGCCTGGGCTTGCGAGGTTTTCCATCGTAAAGCAAGACCCCTTGGCAAAGGCATCGTTCCAGACTGTGGGTGCAGTATCTCGTTTATTTTTAGGACCACTAAAAAGAAGGCTGTTTTCTGAGATTGTGCCTCTATTTCACGTGGAACGTGGATCATGTTTCTGGTACTCTGTTTCCAGTGATTTCCACCATGGGAGAACATGCTGAAATCCTTGCCCATCGCAGCCAAAACCACCACGCACAGGAGCGCATAGCATTTCCGCAGGCTGAGTCCATGGACGTCAGCCGTTGAGGGCTGTAGGTTAGGAGAGGAAGGATAATTCTCTATGTCCAGTATTCAGGAACTGAATTTATCCTGTGCTTGAGGTCTCCAGTCTGAATTCTAAGCAGAATCTTTGAGAGAGGATGGAGTATGTGTGTAAACATGTGTAGCTGGATTTTAGGCAAAGTAATGCCTCTGTACGTCAGAGTAGATTCTTATAAAATTGAGCCCACCCTTCATCAATGCTATCATCCCTGTGCTATCGCTGGGCTCTCCCAGGGCTCTGTAAGTTACTGAGGGCTCGTTCTCCCTCACCATCTGTGCTCTGTGATGCTACAGGTCTCTCCTGAGAACACTGGCCCCCATCTGCTCTCTCAGGCACCTTCTAATCCATCAGGGGAGTTTAATCATCTTCATTCTTACTTAATTATTTTCTTCTGTTTATCTTCCCTGTGGTAGTTCGCTTGAACCAACAGAGAAAACACAGATGAGAGAGAGGTTACACGTTTGTAATCTGTGCCCCCTGTTGGAGAACAGACATGAATCTTTTGATAAGTCACCTCATTTAGACTTTTCAACACAGAGGTACCTATTATCTTCTGCATTCCGTTACCTCTTAATCTGTAGTATTCAAGATGTTAGTGATAGACGGAGACATTTCCCGCATAAAGGGCATTATCTTTTTTCCATTGGATTGTTTTGATACCATTTGAAATAAGTTTGCATTTGCTGCACTGTCATGACCTATGAGGAGATGAATTCTTTTTGTAAATATAACGTTATGGAGACATTCAAATGGCTAAAAGGGCTAGAAGACATGACTCAAAATAATATTTTTAGACCATTCTTCATAGTTCTTAGAGAATAAAATTGAAATGTATTCTTTAAATGCCTTGTGTTTTTTGAGAAATCCACATAAAAATGTTTACTAAAACAATTGATTAAGATAAGTTTATAGTACAGCAGAAAGATGGTTTAGAGTGGCAAGATGAATCCTCCCCGTTGGGTCTTTGCTAGACAATCTCAAGTGTGACGCACGTGACGCCCACTGCCGATCCCCACATTTTGCAAATGCATTGTCAGTGTCTAGGGAATGCATGTAGCAAAACCTCAGCCCTAAGTGTTTATGTCTGTATTTCTGAATATAGAATATCTAATGATATTCTTTTAGTTCCTGGAGAACTATTGTGTTGTGTGGAAAATTATGGAATTTATACTCTAAGGAATAAATAAAGTAAATTCCAAGTAGCTTTAATAAAACCTTGGCAATGATGAATGGCAAAAGGGAGATGTAACAAAGTACTTCAGCAGCCTGGCGAGGGTGGGCAAGACTGAGAGACGGTTGGGAGTGGGGGGTGGAGGAAGCCCCTTTGAGCACTGGTAGGATTCCTGCAAACAGGGAAAGGATAAAGTTCTAGAAACAGAGCCCCAGACCCTGGCAGCAGCACAGATGTGGAATGACACGGGGTGGTCTTGATGCCACAGTGAGACCGATTTGCCCGCGCTGGGCATGTTCTGGAGCAGAACTCCTTCCTCGTAGCCGCGGGAGCCTGGACTGACGGGGCCAGTGCATGTGGGAAAGAATTAATCTGATATCACGGACGCCTGCTCTAGGTCAGGTGCCGAGCTGAATCTCGTTCTATAGAACATGATGCCACACTTAGAACTCACAAATAGTGGAGATAAACAGGTGAGAAAAATTATAAGGCCATCTGCTAGATTCTAAGCAAAACAAAGCAAAACTGGAAGACTAAGTATTTTAAATAGTGGGTCCTGAAGGTAGATTCTCCTATTACAGGGAACACCTAAACAAGGGGGATATTTGTGTTGTGTATAAAGGAGCAGTAATTTCTTCAGTGTTTGTGGAAGACTGCACACAGAGGGTAGGTTTGAGATGAGTTTTGAGAGACATTTTACAGGCAGACAAGACTGGGGAGGAAACTTCAGGCCAGTGGGGCGGTTTACGCACAGGGGTAGAGGTGTGAACCATGACGTGTTGGGGAGCTAGGTACAAAAGCAATAGGTAAAAGATTTCCAAAATCCCCAAAGGCCATCTAAATTGTGGTACTGGTTTGAATGTTTCTTTGTATCAAATATGGCTTAAAATAATCATCATTGACTAAAATGTGTTAAACAGGGACTTGATTAAAAAATGCACTTTGTGGCAGAGGAATTGGGCCTTGTTGGATGTTGTCACTGACAGTGTGGAGTGTTGTGTAGCTCATCAAGGCTCACACTCACAGACCCCTGCAGGGATTCCACGAGCTTTCAACAACAGCACAGATTTCTGCGTCATAGGCAAAGTCCCTCAGCATTGCCCCTAGAAATCACACTTGGAGGGAAAAAATAAGTCTCATATATGAGTGTTCAAATGTGTTTCTTTAACATGTACAGGTCTAGAAATTTAAATATGTCCATTGACGTTTAACGCTAAGAATAGCTTTTCCTGCATGTAAGTAGATCTGATCCACCTGACATTTTATGACCATTTACTGATACTCAAGGAAAGTTTGTAAATTGACTTTGGAATCCACTGCCCAAATAACCCTGACTTTAGCTCAAAGACTGTGTTATTGCGCAGAGTGAATAGAATATAGCACATTGCATTTCTAATTCTCCTACAGGTACAGGATATTTGCAATGCTTAGTATTTTATTTTCAGCAATAAGCACCAAAAATCACAAAGCAAATACTAAGGTTGACTATCTGGTTTATAGATTTTCTAAAAATGGATTCAGCTCTAATCCCCAGACCCATATTTTGTATTTGTACTGATACAAACTGGCACATTTAAAAGGTGACCTTCAAGTAGCCAAGTCCAAGGACGGGAATGTGTGCGGGGGAGGGGGGCTGTGAGAGGACAGAGACCCAGCCCTGTGGCTCCTATCGAAGGCACTGATTCCACCCAGAGGAAGGAGGGTTCCAGGTCTGTCCTACACTGTGGAGACATCATGCCCGACGTTTCCACTGGTACAAAGGTCTCTGTGAAACAAGTGAAAAAATGCAACTTTATTTAATTTCCAAATCACAGAAGCCATTTCTAAAACTGCACAGGTCTACATAACTTGTCAGAGGCTCTAACCTGCTTTACTTACCTGTGAGGTGTTCACTCTGCATTTATTTTGACATTAAGGTCAATCCACTGACTAGTGGCTCTGATCTCTTTCAGTGTCCAAGACACCTTCTCCGTCACTCAGAAAGTCACCACTGAAAATCCATGTAGTGTTGTTAGGTTTCAGACAGTGTGACTCATTGCAGTATCAAAAACTGGTGCAAAACCACAGGGAAAAGTAATCTAAACACTGCCCAAATCCTGTCTGTCAATGAGCTCCCTCCTCTAAAAGGTGACTTCATAGGGCCACATTCCAGAAAGAATAGGCAGAATTCTTGCCAGGGCTGCAGGGTGCAAGACTGAGGGGAATGGACCCAGCCAAGAACTAGCTTACAGGATACTCACTCTACTAGAAACAAACAAAACAAGCTTTTGTTCTCTCAGAAGTTTTGCAGTGTTATACTAAAACATCTGTGCAGTGGGATTTAGACGGAAACCCAGAAACGAAGGCCTGGAGAGGCTGCCGTGCTGAGATCCGGCTGTCCTGCGTTAACCTCTGTAAATTGCAGGAATGTTGCCTCAGGTGGTCTGAACCCGGACCACGCTGTGCAGGTGTTGGTGGACTGAGCGGTTCCTCCGTGTCCACCCTGTTGGACTTCAGACCAACCTGGGCTCACAGAGGGAGCTTGGCCACTTTCTGCCCTCCTGAGTTCCCCCTCAAAAGTGCAGTTTGCAGGAAAACCCTAGGCAATCAAGAAAAGAGGCATTTCTCCCTTCTGGCACCTTCTTCCGTGGCATTTTGCTTGTGGCATACCACCGGACTTGGCTTCCTTGCTATGAAAGTCAGCTAAGCATTCTGTCCATCTTGCTACCAGTCTCTGTATTGGGGTGAAATTCATTTGGCAGATTTTATTTCCTTCTAACCTTTTGTCTTTTAGAGAAAGATTGTTAAAAGAAATTTTCTTTTTCTATTTGAGGCATCCTAGCCAAAATAAAGTAGCAGTTTATAATTGCAAATAATAACACAGCTTTTGTTATGTATAGAATAGAGAAAACTTAAACACCAGTGATTTTCAAGGCTTATGGTATAATGGAATAACTTTGCACACCAGCTGAGACATGCAAATTCCTGGGACCCACCCATTCTACTAAGGGGGTGTATAAACCTTCACCTGTTTTGAATCTCACAGTATTCTTATTCCCTTGTTTGAGTAAAAGGCCATCTTGAATGATATATTTTTGTAGTATAATATGTAAGGCAAATATAATCACTTGAGAAGACCACTGAATTCTTGATTCTACTTATTCTCCCCGAAACAGTTTCATGCAATTGGTGAGTTATCCGTTCCACAGTAATAACTGCCCTCAGCATGGAGAAAATAAAGAATTAAAATGTAAAATTCTAGAAGTGTGGTACTGATAGAATTGTTAATCCATGCTTGAACACAAAGGAAAATTTAACAGTTCCTTTAGGGGATATCTGTATCTATCTATGTATATGTGTTGAATTACAAATCACACGAAGTTACAATTTTGTAGCATTCTTGCCTACCTTTGTAGCCATTTGCTCATCTGTTCTTTCAGGTTCAGGTTACTATAAATTTATGAGCAGGATTGATATAAAAGCAACACAGGCCACATGCTTTCACCCCAAGCTTCTCTTTCCACATTTTAATGGGAAATTTCTGATGAACACTCTCAAGAAATTCAGGTTTTGTGATTTTCTCAGTGTGATTATTGTTGCTTCACAATTGCCCATGGAAAACAATTAGTGATCTTTGTTTGGGCTTAAGCCAAATGTCAATGAAGTTAAATAAACAAATCCATAAAAACAAGATAAGACAAAAACTTTGGGGTCTGGGATCATGGTATAAGGTCTAGAAAATAATCACATTGCTTTATTTTATTTAGTTGGTATTTGGTTTTGAAGTGTGCAGGGCTCTACTAACCCGATTTCCTTTCCTTTTGTTTTTTTTTTTTTTTTTTTTTTTTTTCAGTTAAGAGTTGCTTACCCTTCTTTGCTACTGTTCACACTCAGTGTAACTGTAACAACTAAATACCTCTAAATGGCTGGATAGGGTAGCCAGATAGGTACAATGTTGCAAACTGTGGTAGCCAGGTAGGTACAATGTTGCAAACTGTGGTCACCAGATAGGTACAGTGTTGCAAACTGTGCTAGCCAGATAGGTACGATGTTGCAAACTGCAAAGGATTAGAATGGCCACTGTCTAGTAAAGTACAATCTGGTCATACAACTCTACAGTCTTCCTATTTAGCAGAGACTTTAAAAAGTAAATTAAATTTCTAATATCTGTGACTAAGCTGCCTTTCTGTCACCTTTTCCTGGCTGACACATGTTCATCCTTCAGACAGTAAATGTCACCTGTTTCGGTAGGAGTTTCTGGCCTTTGGTATGGCTGTGTGTCCCTGTCACACAAGGTCCGCACACCCTCAAGACTCTGTGTGTTATATCTGCTCATCCCTTTTTTCACTCTCTGTGATTGTTTCTTATTCTCCATTTAATCTTTAGCCCCAAGAACATTTCAGGCCCATAGAAAATCATCGTTAAATTATTTCCGACCACATGGCAGCAGCATAGAAGATAATGTCTGTGGAGAAATGTAAAAGACATAATGTCAAGCAGTGGAGTTACTTTGTTTCTATTAATTTCAACAAGTATCCCATGAATGGACACTGGGCACAGTGTGCGTGTAATCATATCTCCACCTGATGCGAAATGCAGAGAGATGCCTTCTAGGTGCTGTGTCCATGACTCAAAATCAGGGCTGCACTGAGAATACTAAAAAAAGAAAACTCACACACAAAAGGATGTAGCACAATATTGTCATAGAGTAATGCAATCTCAGTTTTGACATAGAGCTTAGATTTCATTTAGTTCAAATTCCACCTAGTGCAGTTTTCTGTTCCACAACATTTTGACATATTATTGTTGAGATTTGGGTTAAACAATGTGGTATAAGTGAAATTATGTGGCTATTCTAGTTTTGTGAATAGTCTATAATTAGTCTAAGATTTGAGCATTTTACAAAGGAATTCACTGAAGGCTGGAAAGTGATACAAGTAAAAAAACAGATTGCTATCTCTTTGTTTCACATCAGAAAGGCACACTGAAGAAATAAATTCAGTTGTTCATATTAGGAAGCTAAAATACAAGGGGATCCTACTGATTCTTTTTTCCCATCAGTCACAGAGCTGAAATGAAGTGTTTTTGAAAGACATTCTCTATTCTCTTTAGCCATTTAGCACCAACTCCTCAGAGAACTGAAATGACCACGTGTCAGAGAAGAGTCGCTGTTGGAAATGCTTATTTCCAACACAGCTGTCCACCTTTCCTCTGGTTTCTAAAGTTTACAGAGACCTCATGGCCATTAAGAGTACTTATTTGCGAGGCTTTTAAAGAAGAGGGCAACTTCAAACTACGTGCACTTACTAAAAACAGAGTTGAGAAAAATATTTGCTAAGGTTTAAAAAGGAGTGTGGCCAGTCACCACTGTCCAAGCCAAGAATGAGTCCAGAACAGAGCTCCCAGAACAGCAGGACTCCATCCAACACAGCCCTGCGGCCCTGGGTCCCAAGTCACCTCCCCTTGGAGTGGCACCAAAATGAATCAGATGTGTTTTGGGGGTGCATGTTTCTAGACATGTTCTAGGCGTGTTTCTCTTCATTTTTAACTGGTTTTATTTTTGTTTCCAGCGGGCCACTGCGGGTCCCCAGACCCCATTGTGAACGGGCACATTAGCGGGGATGGCTTCAGCTACAGGGACACGGTGGTGTATCAGTGCAATCCCGGCTTCCGGCTGGTGGGCACGTCGGTGAGGATCTGCCTGCAGGACCACAAGTGGTCTGGACAGACTCCCGTTTGTGTCCGTAAGTAAACGGTTGGTGGGATGGTTCGCCAGATCCTTCCTTTTGTCATCTTTTCTTGTTGCCGTTGTTACAAAGTCATAAGAGAAACAGGTTGAATCTTCAGAGTAAAGCAGGATAGAGAAATCTCGGTTTTGCCTGTCCAAAGAGAGAGAGTAGTATCACCAACATATTCACTGTTGCCCTTTTACCATCTTCCTCCCCTTCTGTTTCCTTTGAACACCTCGGACCCCCGTACACATTTATTTTGCTCACTAATTCATTTTAAATGGACCCCTGGACAAGTGATCATGGATTCATGTTCCCTGATTTTATCACATATAAACTAGGTGGGGACAAAAGCTACTTACCAGAGGGTAAATGAAGACGGGGAGCCCGGGTCTGCGGGTTAGGTCTGCAGATCCCTAAGCACAGCTCCTCTCCGAATCCTCAGTGCTGTTGGTATCCTGGCCCTGCTCTGCCAGGAACCCAGAGAGTTTTGTACGAAGTCCTTCCTTTAGCAGAAAGAGGTGAAATTATGTGAAATGATCGGCCTCCAACGCTATAACTGCAAAGATAAATATCAGCTACTCTTTGAAGGATAGAAGCACCATCTCTTCACTGCAAAATTCCTGTAAAGCCAATTGTTTTACTAATGTATCCTTTATTTTCCCATGAATTATGCAAAAGAAATGTCCATTCAGCTCTGGGGCATTGAAAGGGCTTGTCTGTGACAGCACTGTGGAAAATGGAGGAAGTTCCGGGGTGAAAGCTTTACTTAGAAGAAAAAAAAACTTGTTGACAAGATAAATGAGGAAGAAAACACCAGTTTTATGACCATAATGTGTTTCTTTTGAAAGGGCCAATGACGGAGCTCTCCCTGCTGTCTTGCTGGTATTAATATTTGGGGCATGACATAGTGACAGTTCACTACATCCCAAAGGATCATACAATAGGAATTGTCAACAGAAATACCATTTGAATGTGCATACTTATTCTGCTAATTTCATGCTGTTTAAATTGATACTGGAATAATTTTACATGGAAAATTTAGAACCTCAAGAAAATCCCCATAATGTTTCAAGAGGGAAGTTTTACAAAATCAGCTCATGTGTATGAGGGGGAAAATACTCGAAATTCATGATTAATGCAAGAATTTTTAGCCTGTCTTTGTTTTTCACTGCTTCATTTTTAAATCACTTGGTATTATTCTGTCATGATTCGAGTAAGAAATAATAATTATTTTGATGGAGAAAAAAATACGGTTGGCAGGTGCTGGTTATTTTCTGCAATTATAATAAGAGCCTGTAGGTTCAGCCTGTGATTCTCACTCCCAATGTTCCTTTCCAGATATAAATATTCTCTTTAAAATGTCTGATTACTCGAAAACCCTTTAATCTGTATATTTAGAATACCTGCATGTTTATTAGCAGATAATCTCAAGTGAATGTGCTGACCTGTTTAATGCTGAACAACAACCTGGAGCTTTCTGTCTCCACAGCCATCACCTGTGGTCACCCTGGAAACCCCGCCCACGGGCTCACCAATGGCAGCGAGTTCAACCTGAACGATGTCGTGAATTTCACCTGCAACACGGGCTACCTGCTGCAGGGGGCGTCCCGGGCCCAGTGTCGGAGCAACGGCCAGTGGAGCAGCCCTTTGCCCACCTGTCGAGGTAGGAAAGCACCCCGGACAAGAGCCCTGTGCTCCGGGAGTGTAGCAGGGTACACTCTTCCTGCGTGTGCTGCTTCAGTACGAAGTGAGTTAAAGCCCACGAGTGTCACTGAGATCAATACTGAAAGAATGGCGACACACACTAAAACCTGAACCAGTGGTTCTTCTCTGGAATATCAACGTTCATTATATCCAGGGAGGTGAACTGACGGTTGATTGAGTGTGAAACAGCAGTTGTTGCTTGGACATGCATGTTTTATCAGCTTACTTAACAATGAAGTGGAGAAACATATTTTTTAAGCTCCGACACTTGACGATGGAGGAGGAAATCACTTCAGGTTTCATGCGTGTGGCGTTTTACTCAAATGAAACTCCCCTGGTGGCATTTGTATTCATTGCCTCTTTGCAATGAATAAAGGGGACCTTATCACAAAGACTAAGTGCCATTGTCCCTGTGTGTTTTCATGACACTGAAATTCTCAAGTGGGAAATGCAGCATTGCTCAAGTGACATTTATTTATTTAAAAACATGAGTACTCTCTTCTTGAATACGTTCTGTTCTCACAGTGTTTGAATACTTCAATGGCTTGTATTCATGCACATCCTTGTTCTTTTTACAAGGGATGTGTTTCTATTAATTAATTAACAAGTTATACTTTCAAAAGTAAAGTTAGGCATAAGAAAATGGCAATTTTGAGCTATGTTTGCTGTAAATATTTGTGAATTCTAGGTTGTTTTTTAAAGAAATGTTTCATAATCTATGAGACTTTGCAAAAGTTTTAGGGTAAGGCCGTGTCTGGTTTTAGGAATTATTCTAATTTCTTTTTTGTCAGTTATAAGCTTTTGTACTTTTTATTATTTCCAGTTAACTCACTGATTACATTTCCAAAACAAGAAATCTCCAACAGTTATAATTTTATCCGTAGATGTACATTTAGTATGTTTTAGTTCTTCTTCTGTTAGGGAAATTTTAAATAATTTATATAATCTAACATCTCTAAATTTATCGGTGAGTTGTGTGTTTTAAGAATGAATTCAGTGTTACAGTTATTAATGGAAACATGTTGAGTGCCTATGTAGTCTGCACATAAGGTAAACAGGGATCCTTCACACCAAATGTTAGAAGTAAGAGGCCCGTTGAAGGACTAGACATTGGGAAAATGGACTTTTAGATAAGATGTGTCATCTAAGGTTTTGCTCCCAGAAGAGAGGAACCCAGGTTTATCTGAAGTAGTGCATCTAGTAATAATATAGCAGTCCAGTTGCCAGTGTTAATGTACCATATGGAAAACAATCTACAAGGGGAGAGAAATTGTCACATTAAAATATAAAAGAGAGACAGTAAATAAGGCAAGACCAGAGTACGTCCACATTTGCTAAAAAAGACGCATCCAACCCACGGGTTCACGCAGTGGACGCAGAGTTTCTTGAAACCGTCTTGTTTGTTCAGCACCTGGCATAGCACAGGGTCTCTACGCTCCAGGTGGATGCTCACTGAACAGAGAAATGGGATCATCATCCCTTCTGTCCTCTTCCCCAAAGCAGAGAATCTTGTCATTCAGAGCAAAGACACGGAAGCTCCTTCGTTCTCTCTCTCCAATACCTTAATGAGTTAAGTTACATGCCTTTCAGCCTGACGTGCAACTGCCAAGCCAGGCCCTTCATACAGACTGTTTATTATTTAGTCAGTACAATGTGATAGAAAACTACACTCTCAAAGCTTGTAAAGTAGAAGAGCAAAGAGATAATTAAGAATTAGCTCTTTCTACCTTTGCCTTATAACTCGGTTAAAATCAGCTAAGGGAAAATATACTTGCAAGAGGTCCTAAAGTCCACATTTAAATATCATCATGTAGATTATTTGTATGAGCCATTTCCTTGTGTTATTTCATGCAATTTGCCTCCTTTATGCTATGCATAGTCTATTTGGTAAGTAGCGAACAGGGAAAGTATGAATATCTGTCTGGGACTTAGAGGGAGCATTGCAAAGCAGAGAAAACATGGTCTTTGGAGTTGAACAAACAGATAGGAATTAGCATTCAATGCCACCTTGTTCTAGCTTCAGGGTTTTAGAGTTAATGCTCAGCTTCACCAGGAGAACAACAGTCTTCCTACATGAATAATCAAGGAAGTAATACCCTTTTCATAGGTTTCTGAGAGCTCTAAATAAACCAATGCTTAGCAAAGTGGCTGGGACACAGTGGGCACTCAGTAAATCTGAGTTTTCTCCCTCAAAATTTATATTTTCTCAGGCAGTCGATTATAATTATAATCAATTGTAACATTTCTTTTTCATCACACCTAAAAATAGAAACTGCAGCTAAAAATTAGCTATTTCAGCTTTATCAGTTACTGATAAAAGATGAAAATAGTATGACTTTGCATATTTGAAAAATAGTCATAAATTTTGTTGTTATTGTTTTTTTCTCTGTGACTAGCAATCCTTTTTTTTTTTTTAATTACTATTATTTTGGTTCATCCAGTCAGGGCACAAATCCAATAATGTTTATTGTGTACAACACACTGAATGTTTTATAGTTATCTTTATCTTTATCTTACCTCTGAAGTTTCTGTAATTTCTTCTGTTGAAAAGTTGAAAAAACAAATTATAGAAAACTAATCAATTGAAAGAGCTTTTAAAAATTTTATTGAACTAATTTTTACCCTTTTTCCTAATCACCAAAAAATTTAAATTGGCTAAATTGGTTATTCTTACATTATGAAACATAGGTTTTTAAGAAAATTTTTCTGTTCACAAGCAGGTTTTTAATAAGCTATCAAAGACATTAAGGGAGAAGAAAGAAACAGGAGTAGACACTAAAAAGTTACTTAAACACATATTTTAAGCAAAAAAGAAAAAAATCAGGAAAATGTGAAGAAACTTTTTCCCTCCCTCCCTCCTTTCCTTCCTTCCTTCCCTCCTTCCTTCCTCCCATCATAAAGTGCTGAGCATGCAGACAGTGAGGTTCCACAGTCACCAGAGCCACCTGGTGCTTTCCCACGGACCAGGTCCCCAGCGCCAGCCTCCTTTCCCGCGTTGCCCCGACAGACCTGTTGAGAGAAGCCAGCCTTCCCCCTGCCTGGCCTGATTTCCACCTGAGCCCCCAGGGGAAGCTCAGTCAGACTCTCCTGTGACCTCCATGATGTCCATCAATTTAGAATTTTTGTTGGAACAGTTCCTTCTAAACCTTACCAGGTATACCACATTGAAGATTGTTTCTAAGGAAATTAAAATGTTAGGAGAAAACAATAAGGGATGAAAATTATATGTTTGCCTATGCAGTGTGCGATTTAGTGCCTTTAAATACAACCTTTGTAATTAAAGTGGAGAAACAACGTAGCAATGTCACATCCCAGCCTCCTGCATCAGTTGTATGTGGAAGGCGTCATATATTTTGCCTATATTTTGCCTGTCCCCGAACTAGGCACGAACACAAAAGCGTCCTCAGCGTCTGGGCCCAGCAAGGGCCTCGCCCCTGGCCAGGGAGCAGCACTGGAAGCTTCTTCTGTCTGCTGGGCCTGACTCGCAGCTCCATGTGCGGGAGCGGGCCGTGGGATTGTCTTCCAGGCTGCACAAATAGTCGAGTTTCCAACTGTAGTAGATTTTCTCCAAGTAGGTAGTTCCTGCTATTTCAGAGGTTTGGGTTCAGGTTTATTGCAGATGCAAGGCACTGTGGGGCCTTAAAAAATATCTGCCTGTACTCTATGAATGTGTGCACGCATTTTTTTTTTTTAATCAAAAGAACTCGAGTCTTTCTTCTGTAAACCCAGGGTTGTTTAAACAAGCACAGACGGCCATTCTACAGCACAGCACTGAAAGGGAACTTTGCAAATCTCCGTTCTGCGCTCTACCTTCCTCCTTAACGTGGAGAAGAAATCAAACGTGCAGCTCGGGTCAGGGTTTGCCTCCAGCTCCTGGGACCCGCGCTGTGCAGTGGCTGCCTGGGACTCAAGTGCACAAGCCTTTCCTGAGCCAGAAATATCTGGAGAGAGCATGGCCTCACCAACAGCTGCTTCGTTCGCCGGCGTGACGTGGCCAGGGTCTCTCTCTCTTCCTCTGCACCTGCAGAGGCACATTGCTGTTCCCCTCACAGACGCCAGCGGGCATTCAGGCCGGGACGATGCCTTGCAGAGGAACCAGAGCATGTTGTGCATGCCACAGAGGACCGTCCCACGACCGGGCTGTTTCTAAAGGGAGAAGAGGCTTAAATCAGAGTCTGGCTTGACTTACACATCTATTAAGGGTTGATGGAAGAATTGTCATTTTTTTATTGATTCGACACTTAACAGAAATTGCTTTAGGCACGCACACGGAAGCATTAACGCGTGTGGGTGTGCGTGGGGGGAATAGTTAATTACACGCCACAGGCTGTCCTAAAACATCACGCCTGAGTTAAGGTATTTTAAACTAAACCAATGTCATCGAGTTCTATTTTACCATTTTTAGAGCATAAAAATGTAACCAGGAAGACTAATTTTAGAATGTAAGTTGAAGAAACATGTTATTAGGAAACAGTTAAAGGAAATTAGCTTCGTATTGTCAAAATTGCTACCCCCGCTGATCTACCACTCCACAGTTTTTGAAGCAAACTGGCTCAAAACAATAAGTAGAGTTTATCGAGGGAGCAGAATTTCATAAGCCTGGCCCACGATGTTTACATTTTGTGAGCTTTCAGAAATGAGGAGGAATATCCCTTCCTTTCTGATCTGCTTTGTCTGTACTGTGCGGCTGTTTCTAAACCATGTATAAATGTTTTCTCTTCCAGTGGTGAACTGCTCGGATCCAGGCTTTGTGGAAAACGCCATCCGTCACGGGCAGCAGCCTCCCCCGGAGAGTTTTGAGTACGGGATGGCCGTCCTGTACCACTGCAAGAAGGGGTTTTACCTGCTGGGATCTTCAGCCTTAACCTGTACGGCAGATGGCTTGTGGGATCGCTCTTTGCCCAAGTGTTTGGGTGAGTGGGGGTTAGTTTGCATTCTTGTGCACATGGCCCTGCAAGAACCCCGTCAGCAGAACAAATTTCATATGTATCTGTTCAAAAAGGTGCTGAATTTTAATTCTCTCTTCCCCTCTCACCATCAATTGTGTGAGTTCTTACAATAGCTTTAGACAGATGGCCCAAAACCCCAAAATATTAATTTAAACAAGGCGTGATCGGCGTCTTCACATACCTGACCCTGGAGAGAAATGGACCTAGGTTATTGGACATCGCTTGGACCAGTGATGCCTTGGTCTCAGCACTGCCTGCCGCGCCCCCAGCGGCCGGGCTGGTTCCACACCCTCTCTCAGCTCCAGTCTCTTGCATCCCCGGTTCAGAGCCTTGGCAGAGGGCTCTGGTGTGGAGTTTCCATCTGCTGGCCCAGCGTCCATGCCCAGAGCAGGGGAGGACTCTAAGGGACCTCATTTGGGTCTCAGGAGCCCTCCTACTACAGGCAATAGTGACTGCAAAGGAAAGATAACATCTTGATAGTAACATCCTCGTGAGTTGTATCTTCAAATCAGGGGAGGGAGCGCTGCTCCCCTGGGCAGAGAAAAGTAGAGATCACCACCATGGCCCCCTCGAAACATTTTCATCTCTATGTTTTAGAGCACGCAGATTAGCAAGAATATATCATTTTACCCAAATAGCCATTGTCTTATTTTCTTTCACTTGAAAAATCAGATTGTGTCTTAGCTCAAAGAGAATCATCTTTTTAAGAACATAGTCTGATCCGAAAATGTAGGAAAAGGTGTTAACTTTCTTTGGCCTTTTAAAAATCAGGCAGAAACAAAGCAATCCTTAAAATCAAAATCCTATGTTCTTAGTGTGCATTTTGGGTGCATGAAGAAAGCAGGAAAGGACAGCAACATTATGAATTGAGTCCACACACACACACACACACGCACGCACACACGTGCTAATCCACCTGCCTCCTTCAGTTCCAGCACTGGGAAGTGCATTGGAGAATGGATTGTCAGAGGAAATTCTTTTCCCTCCAAGTACATTTTCCTCATACCCTTTCTGATTTACACAGAAACTTGTCTCAAATTTTGACTTTAACAGTACAGTTAACTTCTGTAAAGAAAGAGAATGATGACTTTCAAAAACAATGCTCAGCCTTATGTGACCAAAGCAATGCATCTGTAAATGTCCTACAATCTTCATCCAATGACGTCAACATCTTAGTTTTCCATGTCTCACACGAGGAGATTTTTCTGAGAGATTAGCTTTGTTTTGTCTTTTCATTCCCAAAACATTTAAGTCTCCTGGCTTATGTGAGAGCTCCATGAGCTCCAGTAATGAGGCTAATGTGCTTCGGATCTCCAGGAACGGGGTTTGCACCGACTCTCGTTTTCCTCGGTGGCTCCGTTCCCACTCAGTTGTCATTAACGGTTGGAGTGACCGTGGATGTGGGGACACAGGGGTCTCGGAGGAGCACTTTGCTTTCACAAGCTCCAGAGCAGCGAGGCCCGTCTCTACTTTCCTGTTATATTATTTCACTGAAGGTTCCCTTTTTCCTCTTTTATTTCAACCGGAAATTCTCATTTATCCAACACTTCACTGTCAGGTCTAGGTGGTTCTGGGTTAGGACTCTGTGTAGATAACATCTGGTTCTCTGATGAGTGGGTGTCCACGCAAGACAGACAGTGGGGACGAACTTGGGATGGGCTAAGCCTTCCCGGCTTCTAAATCCACCTCTCTGGTTGATCTGGCCTTGGGGTTGCTGGTTACCAGGTGTGATCACCCCGGGCTATTAAATCAGATGTCTTTCAATAATTCATTGGTAGCCTCAACCTAGTTAGCTTTTTGCACATGGCATAAAAAATTGTCAGTTATTAACCCTAATTTGTTACTGCATGAAAAAAAGAAATGAATCTTCACTATCCTATTAATATATCAATCTGAATTCCAAAATTTGCCTCTTCGAGGGGTATTTATAAATAGATTATGGACCTGATTTAGTGTAATTTTAAGGAAATGAATGGAAATGCTGATATTATTTTATAGAATAATATGAGAAAGAAATTAATCAATCATTTATTACTATTATTATTTTACTTACACATTTTAAATTGCCACCTATTCAAACAAAACTTGATAGAATGTTCTTCCGAGACATGTGACTGAAGGTTAAGCAGATTTGGCAGAATTTAGTCCCTAAGCAAAGGATGTGACTGTCAAATTAACTGAAGAAATAATGAAAATAATTTTGACGGATCCACATTACTTTCTCAAATTTCTTTTAATACTGCTCATTTGAAATGCAGTTAAAGGTAAATGGAAACATTTTAGTAGGATGGCTTTCTCCTTGGAAGCCTACGTGTATAGGTGAACATGTACAGAAACCCTCACCTTAAGCAAAGCTACCTTAAGATTAAAAAAAAGAAATTTTCATTTACAGAACCTTTTCTTGTCTGTAGTAAATTAATATTCAGGCAGGGAGTGTCGTCTGGAACTTGGCATTTCCCACCAATACAGTAGGAAGCTGTAGGGGTTTGCCAGCGTATCTGTTCTGTAGTAGGTGATGTTACTACAGGCGTCTATGTGGGAGCTCTGCCAACGCAAAGTGGTTTAACTGGAATGATGCACTCATCTATGTTAATTTTTTTTCCTTAAGCTATATCCTGTGGGCACCCAGGGGTTCCTGCCAACGCCGTCCTCACTGGGGAACAGTTCACGTTTGGGGCCACGGTTCACTACTCATGCAAGGGGAGTCACAGTCTCGTGGGCAACAGCACCAGAGTTTGCCAAGAGGACAGTCACTGGAGTGGCGCACTGCCCCACTGCACAGGTGAGGGGCGGGGAGGGCAGGGTTGGAAAGAGGCTGCACTCGTACCCCTATCTGAGATTCTGATTATCTTATTTCCAGCCAAGCACACCCCCGTAGTCCCCAACCTTTCTGGCACCAGGGACCGTTTTCATGGAAGACAATTCTTCCATGGCGAGGGGCTGGAGGATGGTTCCAGGATGATTCAAGGGTGTTACATTTATGGTGCACTTTATTTTTATTGTTGTTACATTGTAGTATCTAATGAAATATTTACACAACTCACCACAGGCTGGGGACCCTGTTACAGACTGTGAGCATGATTGCCGTGGCTGTTGGCAGACACCACACTGACGTGGGGGACGCGGGGGTGTCCGGACCGCGTGTGGCAGGAAGCCCACCCGCCTGGGCTCAGGGGCCCCGTCTGCTCCCTGCTCTTCCTCTGCTTCCCCTGGGTCCCTGCACGTTTGCCACCTCTGCCAACCGTGATGCCACTGGCCCTCTTGGAGAAAACCGATCGTTTTAACTCTCCCATGAATGTTTCCTAAATAAGTAAATTCAGTGAGTCAGCAACTCAGGACATGATGGTGAAGTGTTAAACCTCTTAATTAGTTTTTTCATTCCTGGGACACCTTCACCCTTTCCCTTTTGCCGTCTGTACCCGCCCTCCAGTGAGCACCTGCTGCATTCACCAGCCAGGGTTTTCCTTCTTCGAAACACCTGCCGATCTCATAACAGTGTGTTAACAGGCTATTTTCGTTCCAGTGATACTGGCACAATGTGTTAAATTCTTTCATTCTGGGAGCCATCGCAAAGAAAATCTTTCTTACCAGACTGCCAGAACGCTGTGTAGCCGTAACTCAAGTTACATACATACTGAAACAACTTTGCCGAATCTTTAAACATAGTAACTGTTTTAAACAAGTCTTACGTGGTTGTGCACTGGCATGTGTGTTTATTTTCCATAGGAAATAATCCTGGATTTTGTGGCGATCCGGGGACCCCCGCACATGGGTCCCGGCTGGGGGACGAATTCAAGACGAAGAGTCTGCTCCGCTTCTCCTGCGAGGTGGGCTACCAGCTGCGGGGCTCCGCGGAGCGCACGTGTCTGCCCAGCGGGGCGTGGTCCGGCCTGCAGCCCGCGTGTGAGGGTGAGTCCACCTGACGGTCGCAGCCACGGGACTCAGGATCCCGCAGAAATCCTATAAGTTTACACTATTTGCACAATTAAACCTCCCCCAGAAAACTTACAAGAGCATCATCAGAAATCACGACTGGGTGCATGGAGATATCCTGACTGTTCAACAGGCCCTGTATCACGGATCCTTAAACTTTGTAACAAACGGAGGTTTCTATTCTTCTCATGATGACAAGCAGCGAGTGGTTTTTCTGATGTTTTGTGGATCCCGGCGGTGAATGAGCGGGGTGGCCCAGCCACCGACAGAGGAGATTTCTGAGCCTGGAAGTCGGTTTCGTTCGTGTGTCATTTCCAAGCTATTGGCGGCCCTTGTCGGGAGCCCAGTATTACAAAGGAATCGAGGGCTGTGTTCTGCGAAATATTCTACAGTGAATATATCTGGTTTCGTTATTTGAAAGGGACGTAGTAGGGAGTGTGGGATGCTCCAGTGATGACAGTGAAGATTGCGTGGATGCCTGGCTGGCATCATGCTGTGTGTGGGCAGCGTCTGCCTCAGGCAAAGGGAGCTGACAGGACAGTCATTTGTTTAGAGCTCAGAAAATAACTGAGTTAGATTTCAGACCGATATGACTTTAAATGTTAGACCCCCAAAGCAATCACAGCAGCAACGAAGATAAACAAATGGGACCTGATCGAATTAAAAAGCTTTGGCACAGCCAAGGAAACTATCATTAGAGCGAATAGACAACCTACAGAATGGGAGGAAGTATTTGCTTTCTACGCATCCAATAAAGGGCTGATAACAAGAATCTATATAGAACTTCAGAAAATCAACAAGAAAAAAAATCAAACAACCCCATCAATAAATGGGCAAAGGACATGATATAGAAACTTTTCAAAAGAAGACAGAATGATGGCCAGCAAGCATATAAAAAAGTGCTCAACATCTCTAATCATTAGGGAAATGCAAATCAAAACTACAATGAGATACCACCTAACTCCAGTGAGAATGGCCTCTCTCAAAAAGTCCCAAAACAATAAATGCTGGCATGGATATGGAGAGACTGGGACACTCATACACTGCTGGTGGGACTGCGAACTAGGACAACAGCTCTGGAAAGTAATTTGGAGATACCTCAAAGAGCTAAAAGTAGAACTACCATTTGATCCAGCAGTCCTACTGGTAGGCATCTATCCAAAGGAGCGAAAGACATTCTATAGTAAAGACATCTGCATTCGAACATTTATAGCAGAACAATCCACAATTGCAAAGATGTGGAAACAACCCAAGTGCCCATCAATACATGAGTGGATTAATAAAACGTGGTATATGTGTACCATGGAGTACTACTCAGCTGTAGAAAAGCAGTGGTGATCTAGCACCTCTTGTATTATCCTGGATAGAGATCGAGCCCGTCCTTTGCAGTGAGGTCTCACAAGGATGGAAAAACAAGCACCACATGTACTGGCCGTCAGACTAGTGCTAGCTGACCAGCACGAAGGTGTCCCGTGGTGGTGATACTCACTGGGCGCCGGTCAGGTGGGGGAGCATCGGGGTAAACCCACAGCTAATGGAAGTGGAGCACACGGTATGGGGGAGGGACGGGCTTGTAGCCCCAGCTTGGGAGAGGCGAACGCATTACATGCAACCAAAATGTTTGCACCCCCAAAATATCATAAATAAATAGATAAAGCAATCAATCAATCTCACAACAATTCTATCTTGGTATTAAAAACGTTCAGTGCCGAAGTATCAAGGCTTTGAATTTGCAGCGCTTTGGCTCATGTTACAAAGTGTCTGGAAGGAGCGCACTTTAGACAGGACAATGTGACAATGCAGTTTTTATGCTTGTAGCTTATCAATAAAATTAAACACAACTCATAGCAAACATACATTAAAGACCTTCCATGGGATCGTACGCTATGGTTTTGTAATGAATGAATAGTCTGTGAAGCCAGTCATCTTTGGGTGGCTGTATTTGTCATTTGCATCGTGGGTCACGCGCTCCGTGTGCCGTTGTTCTGTCTCCCTGGCAGCCGTGTCCTGCGGCAATCCCGGGACCCCCACCAACGGCATGATCGTCAGCAGCGACGGCGTGCTGTTCTCCAGCTCCGTGGTCTACACCTGCTGGGAGGGCTACCGCACCTCGGGGCTCACGACCCGGCACTGCACGGCCAACGGGACCTGGACAGGCACGGCCCCCGACTGCACAAGTGAGTGACGATCGCCAGGTAGACTCGGGGACGTCACCGTAAAATCCACTCTGTTGAGGGGGAAAAAAAAAAAAAGAGTCCCTTTAAAGTGTTTTATTGATTTTTTAAAACTCATAGACGATTAAAAGGAAAATATATGTTTGATATTATGACTCTCTTAAGTGCTTTACAGTTTTTCTCCATTTTCTTATTTATATGGTTGAAGCTACTTTAAAAGGCCAGTTGGCTTGGACGTTGTAAAACTGAAGTCAGAATAAATCCAGGCTTTCTCTGTCTGTAGACCATTCAGTCTGCAGGGAATGAAGAAGGTGTGTGGTTCTCTGGCCGCAGCCTCTGTCTCTGATTACGCACCAGGCCTGATTAGTGACCAGTCCGGGGTGGAACCCGGCGCCCGCGTGGCCAGCATCCAGCAGGACTGAAATAAGTGAATCCAAACACACAGCCTCCGGGCCGCGGGTCAGCGAAATCATCCAACAGAGGACAGTGTTGCTTTAGTAATTCGCTCCTTAATCACTTCCTGTAGTAGCTCAAAGAGAGCAACTCTGAATAACAGCTCCGCCGAGAGCAACCTGGAAGAGAAGCCGTGGTTCATTCATTTCATGATAAATGTGTGTCTCGGCTTCTTTCTTGTTCCCTGCTTGTTAGTTATCAGCTGTGGAGATCCGGGCACCCTGGCAAACGGCATGCAGTTTGGGACGGACTTCACCTTCAACAAGACCGTGACCTATCAGTGTGACCCTGGCTACCTCATGGAGCCGGCCACAGCAGCCACCGTGCGCTGTACCAAGGACGGTACCTGGAACCACAGCAAGCCCGTCTGCAAAGGTGTGTCCTCGCTTGGTTGTTGCTGTTCTTGTGGTTCTTGCTGATACGTGTGAGTCTTTATTGAGTTATATTTGATTTTATTTTGCAAGCATTTATGCAACCCTTCCGGGGGCCAGGGATTCTTAAAAATCCGTTTGCAAGTGTTAAATCACTTTATTTTTACAACACTGTAACCTCAGTTCTAAAGATGGGAAAACTAACTCAGAGAGAGGTGTAACAAGAGGCTAGGAGCACACCCAGCGTTGGAGGAGTCGGGGTCCGATGACAGTCACGCATCCTCCAGAGTCAGGGTCTGAGTCCCAAGGCGTGGCCGTCTGTCTCCTGGTGAACGCGCTGACCCCGGCTGTGCCGAGTTTCGTGGCAGAGATGACGTGATTGTACCTTCAAGGGGCTGTGAGGAAGGTTGCAGAGACGAGAGGTCATCGGGTGAGAGCAGAATGCTTGGGGAGAGGGTTAGTGCCGTGACGTTTTGTGGCTGTGGTTGCCGAGGCTGAAGGTGGCACGGAGGAGGCCTGGCGAGGTTGGTGGCTGGTGTAGTTGCCCTTCCCGGGGGACCAGAGCCGGTCCCAGCCAGTCAGGTGGGGGGCAAAGCCGAGCGAGTGGGTCGGACCCTCTCAGTGACGGAGGAGCAGGGATGGGGGTGGGCAAGGGCTGGTGGGATGTGCGTGGTTAGGGTTTCACCGTCGGCACCGCAGATGGGGGGTCCCGGCACCCCTATCGGCGGACGTGCAGCAGGACGAGAGGGGAGGGAGGGCAGGGCAGAAACAAACGGGTGCTGAGAGGGAAGAGCGGGAAGCCATGGCAGTGTCAGAGAGAAGGTGTCGTCTTCAGGGGGCTCTGAGGGCAGGGGTTTGTGTGGACGGTTTGCTGCGAGGCTTACGTGAAACCCAGAGGCTCAAAAATGTCGCCCCCCTCACCTCTGGTGCGGCCGTGTTCTGGAACCATCCTCCTTTCCCTCCCAGTGGAGTCGAGGGGTCTCAGCATCTTCTGTTCTTTCTGTCAACACTGTCCCTGACACCTAACGCCACTAACTAAACGTTCAAGGAAACTCGCAAAGTGGTGTTGGGAGAGTCCTGGTCAAATGCTCCCGATGGAAATTGCCGGCAAAGTGGGCTGGCTGCTGCGACTTCACGGTGCTCTTGCAGGTCTTTATTCTTGGGTTACCCGCTGGATCCACTGTAATGCCGTGGCCAGCAAGGCCCTGTGAGACTGGACCTCTCTCTCCCTCTGTCTCTGTCTCTCTTTCAACTTACCTGCTTGTCTCCTGCCGTGCACCCCGTTGCGCCTGGGGAGCCCGTGTCTCAGGGCTGTGCCCCTGCCCCCCCCCCCCGCCGACGTACCCCCCGTCTGGAGCAGGCACTCCACGAGCTTCACCGGAGCCTCAGGAATTACTTGTTGAGCAGGTGGGGTGGCCAGAGACAGACCCATGCCCAGCTCTGGGTGTGCTGTGTAATTCGTGTGTCAGCGTGTCTTCCTCACGTGAGAAGGCATGAGCCTGAACACGCTAAGATGCAGACAGGTCTGTTCTGCGTCTTCCGCCACCGACAGGCTCATTTGGAAACTTCTACTGATTTCAAAAGCCCAGAAAGCTCTTGGATCTTCAGAGAAGAGTTTAGAGTGTAGTTTGGATTTCCCCCCACTGTTGTGCGTCCCAGTGTGCTTTCCAGAGTGGGAAAGGAGGCCCTAGGTGGACCTGTGTGGCCGGCGCCAGCGATACACCCTCCCCGGGAACGTGCTCGTGCTCCTCAGGCCGATTAGGTAGATGCCAGGCTCTAGGGCTGGGAGGAAACTCTTGCAGGTGGCATTTGACAGACTCGCCTTTGACCACGCAAGCATTCAAGACATAGTCATCAAATAAATGGAAAGACTCTGTCTTTTGGAAATCGTATACCATTTTAAAATAAAAATACAGATGGCAGGAGAAATTCTTACCATCTGTGTATATAAACTCATGTCATATGGCCAAGTCTTCATTTGAATTGCCCTCAGTAACCATCATAAAAAGACACAAATTAAATAAGAACATTTCGTCTTTTGTTGGCCTCGTGTATATTGAGAGCGTCAGGTTCAATCCTGTTTTCTTTTACAGTGTGATGTGTTTTGACTTGACTTTGCTTTTACATACGTGATCCAAATTAATGAAGAAATGTTGGAGCAGTTTTATTATTTTGATAGACTGTCTTCCCTAGTAATTCTTTTATATTAAAAAAAAATAACCCTATGGAGATGTCATTTGTGATTCAGGTAAAATTTAAAAAAAATATGAGCCGTCTGAGCATCCCAGCGGCAGCACAGGCTCTGGGACGCTCAGTGTTGTTTGTTCTCTGGGAACAGCCGTCCTGTGCGCTCAGCCTCCCCCGGTGCCTCATGGCAGAGTGGAGGGGACCGACTTCCGCTGGGGCTCCAGCATCAGCTACAGCTGCGCGGACGGCTACCAGCTCTCCCACTCGGCCATCCTGTCCTGCGAGGGCCGCGGCGTGTGGAGAGGGGAGGCCCCCCAGTGCCTGCGTAAGTCCCACATCCCCACCTGTCCTGCCCCTCGCGGGTGCCGCAGTGACCAGACTCACGGCACCCGTCAGGGATACCGTCTGAGGACACGCGATGTCTGGTTCGGCCTCATCTCCGTGCGTGAGAACTCGGGCTGGGGACCGCATGCGTTGCCCGGGGGCAGGTCCTTCCCTCCGCTCCTGTGCTGGTTAGATAGTCAAACCTCAAGATTCACCGAAACCGGTGAAGCAAGTTCAGTGGGTGAACCCGATTCAGGGCCTCGTAGAGCTGACGCCCTCCTGTCGTTTCCCTCAGCCGTGTTCTGTGGAGACCCCGGCACCCCCGCGGAGGGGCGGCTGAGCGGGAAGAGTTTCACCTACAAGTCTGAAGTCTTCTTCCAGTGCAAACCCCCGTTCATACTCGTGGGGTCTTCCAGAAGGCTCTGCCAAGCGGACGGCACGTGGAGTGGTGTGCAGCCCACCTGCATCGGTAAGAATCCTAAGGACGTTTGCAGAGGAGGACACTCCGTTCCCACACTGGGTCATTTGTGGCTGCCTAGATAATGTCCTTATACATAATTTTCTGTGCAAGGTAATATTCTTTGAGTAGGCGCTAGTCACCTACACTGAAGTGCAGCGTCTTTTACAGCCTGCAGACTGAATTCGGAGCTGACTTCAGACGTCTGCTAAAGTGGCCACTACACTTCGCCCTCTTACCTCAGTGGCTCTCTCGTGTCCGACTCCACTGAAAGCCTCACTGTTCAGGGAGAAAACGCAGTTATTGACGTTCTCTGAGACGCCATCGCCCAAGAGACAGCCTGGCTGCTGTCTTGCTGCTGCAGACTTGAGTTTTGCCGTGGGGTTAATTTTGTTCACAGAGCTTTATGGAGCAGAGGAGTGGGTGTTCTACAAATCTCTAGTAAAACATTAATGATTACTTTCAATTATTTTCTAAGAAATTGACTAATGTCTACTTAGAGACAGCATTAGAAATACTTTTTCTGCTTATAGGAACACGCACTCTCGTCTGATGCGAGCTACTGCTACGTGGTAGCTGTCTCTACACTAAAAGCATTTTTCTTCCCCCTGTAGGTTAGTTGCTCTAGAAAACAAGTTCAAAATTGTCTGTTTTGTTCTTCTGCTAGCAGCTGGAACGCAGCAAATAAGGAAGTTGAAGTGCTCTGTGATTGCACAAGTTCTATATTTTTGGAAAATGTCACTGTTGGCTTCTCGTATGCTTCAATTCTGGAACATTAAATGTATTTCTCATTTTGAAGTCTTGAGGAAAATTAATTCAAGAAATTTAGAAGGATGTCACGGATGACCAAATGAAATGCCATTGATGGAAACCTCATAAACCGAAAGAACATAAGAGATCGTTATTGCAGATAGTATAGGGTTGACCAAATATATATGTGTCGGTAGAGAAAATTAAACCAGAGAGTGGAAAAGAGTGTACTTATTCTTACATGGAAAAGAATATACAGAACTATTTAAAGTCTGATAAAACTCTAAAAAGTAACATCTAAAGGAAATGTCTGGAAGAGAAGATAAAAATAGCAATTTAATTTTTAACTGTCATTAAAAACACCTTGTACATTTGTCAAAAAAAATTATCAATTTTGTGAGACCCTTTAGTAAAAAAAAAAAAAAATGATAGAATTTCTGTAATAACTATAGCTGGTCTTTCTTTTTAATTGTGAATTTCAGATCCTGCCCATAACACCTGCCCAGACCCTGGCACTCCCCACTTTGGGATACAAAATAGCTCTAGAGGATATGAGGTATGCCATTTGTATTTTCAGTGCTTTTCTAGAAATATAAAATATAATAGATACTTAAATATTAATATATATGTAGGTTTTATATACCATGTCTTATTCTCGCTATATTTGCCTAAATAAAATTCATTCGAAGAGGATTTCCTTGTGTGTTTTTAAATGCCAAAATCCATAAATCCGTGCATATTTTTATGGCTACAGTAGCACCTGCTGTGTTAATTTCTGCGTGAAAGCGTGTGTCCTTCTCTTATTTGTCTGCCACGCTTACGTGGCAGTTCTATGATTGGGGTGACTTGTCACTGCATAGCTACTGTGAAAGACTGCGTTTAGGAACTCAGTATAATCAGCAAATAACTTTAAATTCTAGAGAAATAAACAGAAGAAGAAAAGGAATCAAAGTCCCTTAGTCTAAGTCTCCTTGTGAAATCTGTTCTCCACACGATCTCTTAAAGCTATGTGAATTATCGTCATACTAAATATTACTTTGGAGTGTTCATTTGACTTCTAATAAAATGAACATGAGCATTTCAGTTAATATTGGAGATATATCTAAAAATGGAAGGTAATGAAGCTTGAAATAAAATGATTTAACCATCTTAATTACTCACATAACTTCATGTCTGTCTGATTATATGACTTTGAAAACCAGAGTTAAACATATATACTGAGTTCAGGATAGAGATACCATTGATTTAGAATAAAAGACCTTTTTTCTCGGCCGTTTTCCCCCATCTCTCCTACGCAGTAAAATATTCCCATTTTACTGGCTCCGACATGCATTGGCTGTTTCCTAAAAGCTCTCTTGCATCCCACAAAGGAAATTCTCACAGGTAGATGATACGTTAAATCTAGCACATTTTATACGTCTCAAATTTGGCCTTAAACTCCAGACAAATACTTCCTGGCATATAAATATTTAATACCAAATATCAAGGAATATTGTAAGACACTGGGTATTGTTTTCACTAACTTCCCACAAAAAAGAAAAGTTTGATCACCATGGATCACGATTGCTTTTTAGCAATTCTTAACTTTCCTGTGCACAACTTACAGTAAATAAAATTTTAGGACGACTGTAAATAGCAACATATTCCTATAACCTATCATAAGGTGCTACTAGGGACGGATAAATCCTTCACCCTCCTTAGAACAAAATAAAGTTATCCTAACTCAAATAAGAGATTGTACCCAACAGCAAGATTTACTAATAATAATTTAAACGACACAGGTAGCATCTTTGAAAGGGGTGGCTGAGACCATGAGACGCAGCTCTTGCAAACTGTCTTTTTTTTTTTTTCCTCCTTATTAGGAAACATTCTAGTTTTGAATGCTATAGATGAAATTTTTGTCTGTTTTCTTTAGCACATGCTGAAACATTACTTGGGCAAAGTCAACCATCTCAGTCGGGAGCTTCCCTATGTCCTCCTACATTAATTATGCAATTTGCATGACTATCTCCCATTCTCCAACCGGGCATGTTCCCCAAGTGCACAGGCTCCAATTGATGTGCAAGAATCCATTTAGAGAGGATTGGTATATCCCGCTGAAAATATTTTATTGAGATGGACAATGAATCTTCTTCCTGACAGCAAATGGCAAAGGCTGCCTGTGATCTCCCCGTGAGCGTGTTAGCAATGCCACGTGTTCACAGGAGGCCTGACCGGGCAGGGACGTGCTTACAGGGAGACCCGATGGGAGCCCCTCCTGGCAGAGAGGCGACAGGTCAATCCTTTCCTGGCATTAAATCTCAAGTCAGTTACTGATTTGAAGCCTAGATAAATTTGAATTTTTTCCTTTATAAATTCTGACTTCTACTGTATTAGTCCCCCCGACCTGCTTCGTCACTATTCCATAGACCCTCTGTTTCCGCACATTTCACTTCCAGGTGTTCTTCCCAAAGCCCCATGAGGGGGGGACAGGCTGGCCCCTGTGAAGACGGACACAGAGGAATTAAGTAACTGGTTAAAATTCTCAGAGCAAGTGTCCACAGGGGGGTTCACATCTGTGGACTCTTGCTGGGTGCATTTAAGTCAAGCTTTAGGACACAGCTGGGTTCCATCCAAGCGGAGATGTCAAGAGAACAAGCCTGCCTTCTCCTCCTCCTGGGAGCTGTTTTTCTTTTCCCTTCTATGCGCACGATGCCCGGCCTCACGCCGCAGAGCTGAGTGAGCGTGGAGCACTGCTGGTGGCCCGCAGCCAGCAGCCACAGCTCGTCCCTAAGACAGCACGGACGGGTCACCGGGACTCTGCCCTTCAAGGCTCTCCCAGTTCAGTTAGGAAAATAGGTATATAAATACACAGGCAATTCCCCCAGGAGTGTCAACAAAAGCAATTTTCTAATAAATACCCATCATTTAAAATGTGAGTCACAGAAAAAGAATTGGAAAAGGAAATAATAGATATTATAAACTAAAGAGAGAGAACTATAAAATTAAAGAGAGAAAGCATACTTTCTTTACCCAAATAGCCTCCTAAATTTTCACAGTTCACTATGATCTAAGGTATTACCTTATCCATTGAGAAATCTATATTGCGTGTATTGCTTTAACATGTAGTTAAAGTGTACATGGTAATTCAAACAATGGCTTGGGATTAAAGTAAACAATTATAAGTGTACTTTTGCGCTGGCAGGTGCTTTCAAGAATTACTAATTTATACTGACTCTGTTCCTTTTGCCTCTGAAACTAGTATTGGGTTTCCTTTCCAGGTGGGAAGCACAGTTTTCTTCAGGTGCAGAAAAGGTTACCATATCCAGGGTTCTACGACCCGAACTTGCCTTGCAAATTTAACGTGGAGCGGGATACAGACTGAGTGCATACGTAAGTGTGACTTCTTCCACCACAGTCAGCAGTGACCTGTGTATCGCTGGATGTCTGGGAAGTGTTTACCTTCAAGGGAAATGATGAGAAACTGTTCTGTTTTTGTTTGGTTTTCGTCCCCTAATCCTAGACTTTGAGTGTTGCTCAGAGCGCGGTTGCCTAGAACCAGCAGCACGGGGGCATCTCCTGGGGGTTGAGTAGTGAGGCCAGTTCTCAGTCTGCCCCCCAAGCCTGTGACTCAGAGACTTGGTGTGGGGGGGACACCAGCCTGTAGTTTTCCCAGCCCTCTGGAGGTTTATACCCGATTATTAAGGAAGGATGAACTGGGTCATGCGCATGTCGGGATATAAGTAGACATGTTTAAAATGGTGTTCTTGCTATATAGTTGAAATATGTATGAATTGATCATTCAAATAGTTGCTTGAGGATCAAATTTTATTTCGTGACTTAACCATGAGAGCGAGAAAAAATGTCATATGAATAATTAGTAAGTCAGTCATTCATTTCACCTGCTGTGAATTCAGGGAAATATAGTGTCTTACACTCTTACCTTACTATGTTGAACATAAGAACATTAGTAGGAGTTATAAAAATTATTTAATAGTATATGAGGGTTTTTATATAATTATTGATCATTATCATATGTATTTATTTCAAAGCTACCTTCTCTGCTCTAAACCACTACTCAAATTATATGTAAATGATATATATACACATATATGTATATACACTTACATATATTAATATATGCATGTGTATATATATATATAATATGGATTTTGATAATATCAGGTCTTCATTATGTTGAAGTTTGAAAGGTTACTAAATTGTCAAATAATGACAATACTTAAAGCAATTGTATTCACAATTTTAAAATAGTAAACTCATTTTATAGTAATTTGCCAATACCATTACTTGAGACATATGCAAACTTTACAAAGTTATTTGAAATATAGAGTATACATTACAATCTCATTTACTCCTAAATTATATTTTAAAGAAAATAGGAATCTATAATATTTTAATTTTTTTGAAATACATTTCAAATTTTTACCAAAATTAATTAAGTGAATAATAAATTTGCTAGATGCCACCAGAAAAAAGAAATCAAGACATATCTCAGGGTATGTGCCAGTCTGTATGTGGTTAATGTATAAAATTGCCCTTTTAAGGATTTATAAAACATTATTTTTTAAAATAATCTTTGTAACGTATCAGAAGTATTCTGTGTATTTCAAAGCTTTGATCTCTAAATCTTTACACATAACTACATATAAAAACCACTTCCAAAATCCTTTGCTCTATTTATTTCTCTTTTTTAATTTTTTTTTATTTCAAAATGTTTATTATCCTGGATGGAGCTGGGGCCATTCTGCTCTATTTTCTTCCTTAGACACACGTGCTAACTTTACAATGAACAAGGTTTTGCTGTTTCCTAACAGAATTGATACTATTTCAGCTCACGCCTGCAGACAGCCGGAAACCCCAGCACACGCGGACGTGAGAGCCATCGACCTCCCTGCGTTTGGCTACACCTTGGTGTACACCTGCCACCCAGGCTTCTTCCTCGCCGCGGGGTCTGAGCACAGGACGTGTAAAGCAGACATGAAATGGACGGGGAAGTCACCTGTTTGTAAAAGTAAGTCATTGATCAGGGAGTGGAAGAACGTTCCTAAGGAGCAGGGAAGAGTGTCACCTGCCCATCAGGCCAGTCTCCAGGTTCCAGGTTCATACGCCACAGCACGATGCCCGTAGTGTCACCACCCCGCTTCAGCCGTGCTCGATGTGCGAGAGCTGTGTGTGCGCGGATGTGCGTGTTGTAAGTGTCGGATACGATGGTGCCGTAGCTGAGCAGATGCGTAGATTTTAGTGTCTGCTGATTTCACTTTAAGCCAAAGAGAAAAGCTAGTTGGTTAAGGAAAAGCATCCTGAGTTAAAAGGAAAACCATATGCAGTATGTTTTCACAAACTATATTTCTTAAAGATGGAAATGGATAAATATCACCAAGTACCTAGAAAAACATAAATTGAACTTTCTGTGTAACTTTGCAGACCGCAGGATGTTTGTGGCGGACTATACACGTATGTGTTCTTGACATTGGTTCTGAGTTTTAAAGTTACAAAAGCGACTGACATGGAAGTGATGCATTAATGGATCACAGATTTGTGTGTTTACAAGTGAGAGTAGCATGTCCGGCTCAGACTGGATAGTAGCTAAGTCTGCAGGTCCCCACCAAGCGTAATTTATACGCACTGAGTACTAAACAGCGTGAGCGAAAGTCGCACCATGTGAGCGGGACAGTGGCTGTAAGTTTAGTTCCCTGGGGCTTCTTTACAATTCTCAGATTGGGAATTTTTAGGAGACATTTGTTTCCCCTGCCCTTCCCCGTCAGAAATAGAAGAAAGCAAACTTTAAACATGACAACTTGTAGTTTGATATATAACTCTAAAAAACAAAATATTATGAGTTAAATCCAACTTGATAGACCAAATTAAACATTCTGCAAAGGAAACAATTTGATGTTCTTCAATAGTAATTTATAAATTCATTGATTTGGGTGGGGGATTGGAAAATTAAGAAGGATTATGACGTGTTAGTTGTTTTGGATATCACCTCTCAGTTTACGTCAGGGTGTCCCCAAGAGGATGTCAGAAGGTGGACACAAGCCACCCTCGTTTGCAAGGCTCTCTGTTGTAGCACTTCAAATGGAAACACACAGGCCAGATAGGTGACACTGAGTTTCCGTCATTCAACTCAGCCTCCCGCAGACACCAAGAGTATCCTGCTAGGAACACACGGGTTTGACACGCAGGTGGATGAGGTATCCGTATTTTGTACATTTAAAAAATCTGGAGAAATAAAGGAAATTTTGCTTCAATTTGACATTTTTTCAGACTTACTCAAAAAAATAAATGTTTTTGAAAATGATAATTTGTCTTTTTACTTGTAGGTAAAGGAGTGAGAGAAGTTAATGAAACAGTTACTAAAACTCCAGGTTTGTATACCAGAACAGTTATAGATTTCGATCAAATAAAGTGACTTGTTCTCTACCATACTTTGTACAGTGAAACGACCTTTAGCATTTAAATTTCTGAATCGATTAGTCCATGACGACGTTAATGTTTCAATTATTTAAAACACCAAGCCTACGTAGATTTCTGTTTCTTTCACGACGGTGGTTTGTTAGTGAAATAACACTGCTTCACTTGCAGAGAAAACCTTCGTTGTTACCACGCAGTCTCATGAAAAGGCCCCTCAGGCATTTTGTAGGCAGAAGTGGACACACAAAATTGATGGTGCCGTGTGGTATAATGGAGAGCCTTATAAAGAGGGTTGCAGTTCTTTCCTCCAAGTGAAGAAGCTCTTGTAAATGAGGCCTTTTGACAGCTTCACTTGCTAATTTGAATAGTTCCAAGGTAGAGCCCCATTTTTTTTCACATATCTCCATAATCCAGGCATCCTCCGCCCTCTAAAACGTGAAGCACAGTTTCTTTTTGTTGTTGTCGTGTGTGGTGCCTTGCTAAATGCATTACGCAGCAAACTGGAAAGATGCAGTCCCACCCTCTGAGCAAAGTTTCTGTCACTTGAAATCATCTGACATATTCTATCTGTGTCACAAATTTAGATACCATTTAAATAACAAAACTTGTCCTCAAATCATATTCATTTAAGTCAAATTGGGTGTTTTTTGTTGTTGTTTTATCAGAAACAGAAAACCTTTGTAAATATATAAGGTCACTAGACTAGTATTTTCTTTATTCAGGTGTTAACAGTAATTTCTTGGGCATAAAGCTCAATTTTAGAACCAAATGTGCAAAGAGCATTTGCAGGGCTGTGAAGTCAGAATTCCATGTTATGCGTTTAATCCTTAGACTAGACAAAATATACCAACATGATTAAAAGAATTTCTCCAATTTGCACCATGAAGAATAAAACATACCTTTAGTAAAATCTTTCTGGACTATTTTATTTAAATATTAGTTAGAAATCAAGTACAGAAGTCAGTACTCGGCAACACTTTCTTCAAGGGAAGGAAACAATCTCTTTTTGTTATCGTTGTTGTGTATTTGTTCTGTTTTTTATTTGCTTTTTTGTATTTAAGATATTGAAATATATACATTCTCTTTTAGTAGGTGCAAATGTTATCATTAGTATACCTTTTTCTCACTTTCTCTGAAGGGAAATGCTAATCAAATCAGTTCTTTAGCAAGGTGGTTCTTGCATTGTATTTGGTTCTTGCATTGTATTTGGTTCTTGCATTGTATTTGGTTCTTGCATTGTATTTGGTTCTTGCATTGTGCTGAACACTTAGCATAACAAGTGAAATGATGAGGACCCCAAAAGACAAATTCTACCACATGACTGATGGTCACATTTTGATACACAGAAGCCACTTCTAAGATATTGATTGTACCCTGTCCTACCCAGGCAGGAAACTTAAGTGAATGGCATGAACATCTTCAGATGAGTCTATATGTTCTAATTAGGGAAAGCAATCTTGATGTTATTTTAAAGACTATTAATGTCAGTCAAGGAAGATAAAGTCATTTGGGGGGTGTCAGTTACAACAGGGCCTCTGTAACGCTGCTGATGGATAAGTGGAAATGTTTAATGTCAGTTATTTATAAGCAAATGGTAGATGCTTGACATATCAGTTTTAAATTACTTTTTTATTGTTGTTAGGAAGGGACATCTATTCAGAACCGTAGGAGGCTGCTACATCCTGTTCTTCTTTAACTCTTCCGTTGCCAGGCTGAGCTTCGTAGGCTCAGCCTGCTTAGGAAGACAAGACAGCGGCCAGCTGGGCTGAAAAGGGAGTCACGAACACAGGCACCACAGACTTTTGTCTTCATCATGTGTGACTATAAGTGGATTTGCTAAAAAAATACATTTAGGGATAAATGAACCTTTATTTCTACCTAGAAACTCAAACAGTGTGTTTGGACCAAGTCTACTTACAGTGGATCTTGTCTCATTAAATAATTTAGGCACATCATAGGGCAAAAAAGCAACAATAAACTCAGTGGACTCATGGATGTAGATTTATACAATGGAACACTATTCGTTTTTCTTAATAGTGTGAAAATGGCAGGATTTTATACACATTTAACAGAAATGTGAAAAGTAAGTTTATTTTTTTCATAAGCAGTGAAAACAAGAGAAAAATATTTCAATAATTCTTGCAAGGTTTCACGTCCCAGATGAATTTTATGTTTTAAAAAGACTTAAAAGTCATAACTATAAAAGAGATATTTGAGATGATGGAACCCACCTTTCTCAGCAATATTGGGCTATTGTGTATGAGGAGGTTAAAGTGGAAGAGCAGAGTGCGAGTGAGAGAAAGGTCGGCTCCACTGACAGGATAAAACCCCCAGAAACGAAACGCCATCGTCTTGGTAAGCTGGTTGTGTCCAGCCAGAGTGGCTCTCGGAAACGCAAGTGCTTTGAGGGCAGGGGATTCCCGACAGACGGTGCGTGTCACCTGTGCTGAGCCTTTGAAGTCTTTGCAAGAGTAGACTCGGACATTAGTGAAATGTCAGTAGCGACTTCATGGGTACGTTTAGCACATTTGTTACCAAGCACAATACAAACCAACCTACCATCAGCAGTGCCAGTTCCCCACGCCCGCCCGGCCTGGGCACGGCTGTTATGCTTTGGCCCCTAAAACACTTCCCAGCAAGGAAACAGGTGTCGGCCTGCACACCACGGCAGGGCCCTCCCGGTCTCTTTGGACGTGTGCACCTGCTAGGAGAGGGCAAGGCGCTGGGTTATCTTTGCCTTCATCGTCGTCACCGTCTGTGGCCTCTCCCCGAACGACACCGTGGCTTCTGTGTGTAAAAGTGCCTGGACTCGCTGTCTGTGTGTGCTAACACTCGGGTCTCCCTGTCCCTGCAGTCCCCTCGGATGTGTTTTTCGTCCACTCGGTGTGGAAGGGATATTACGAATATCTGGGGAAGAGGCAGCCTGCCACGCTCACTGTGGACTGGTTCAACGCCACCAGCAGCAAGGTGAACGCCACCTTCACCGAAGCCTCGCCCGTGGAGCTGAAGCTGACAGGTGGGCCTGGGGTTCGCCCGTGCTGGGCGGGGGCAGGCTGGGCTGTGATCGTAGCAAAAGGGGGCGATCCCACGTTTCTTAAGTACATGTTAAGGTCGTGTGCGCTTTGCACATACGACGTCTTACTGGGGCTGCTTCGTAACCGCGGCAGGTGGGTGTCATCTTCTCATTTTAAAGATGACAAAGCCAGGACAGAAAAGATGGTGCACAAAACGTGTTAAGTCAAGGATCTGAGATGCACATGCCGATGTGCTCACCTCCAAACGTCATTCTTTTGGTGGCCTTTTTCCTAATTCATGTTCCTCATGAGTTACTTTTTTTTTTTTTGTACAATTAATACAATGACAGCTCTGATTTATATGGCAGACACTATTTTAAGCACTTTACGTATATTATTTTAATCGTTCTTACATTATCCCTATGATGTACGTACTCTTATTATATACATTGTGTTGACTGATTTTGATAGAAAGGGAGATACGTCGACCCAGGAAAATCACGGAGCTTTCCTGAGGTTCCGTGGTAAGTAGCTGGCAGAGGCAGGGTTTGAACTCGGCAGTCAGAATCCTGAGCCCACGCTCCTGAGAAGCACAGTGTCACCCTCATGCTGCATCCAGCGTAATTAAGAACAGAATTACTTTGCTACTTATGACCACGTATTGTTGTGAGTAGACTGACTCTTAAGGGCTTGAGATTCTCCCTCAGTTATCCACGAGTAGCAGCTCTGGTTCTGAACACCAAGAAGCCCCCACGTGCCCCCCTGTCTCACTAATGAACAGACAGCCCAGTGACTGACCTTTAGGGAGTGTGGGAGCAGGTCAAGGCCCCCGACCCCTGCCCGTTCCTCCTTCCAGCTTCCTTGGACGTGAACACGTCTAAAAATGGTGCATGTGCCCTGGCTTAGGAAAGGCACGATCACTCCTACTCACAGGTGTTTCACAGGTGTGTGTTTTTGGACTCGTGGTCTCAGGCCTGAGTATTTCCTTACACCGTGCACCTGTGAATGTACAAACGACTTAGACCAGCTACTTAAGTCATATGTCAAAATTAACTAAGAAACTTTTAAAATATGTGAACTCCTTAATCTTACTCAAGAGAATTAGATAATATTTCTCTTCATGGAGTCGGGGGGCTTGATGGGTGTCACTCAGATTAGAAGCAGCTGTATGGGGAGTTATGGTTTTGGTCTCTTTTTTCTACATACTCCTGTCCTCAAAAGTGAATAAAATGTGGATTAAAAAATTCTGGATATTTAATTAGCAGAATTGAATACATATTGCTTTTATTCTTTCTGTGGTATAAAAATGTTGAATTTAGTGAAATGCATTATAGCCGTTCAACATCAACAAAGATTTGATAAGAAGTGATTTTTCAGGGAAAAAAAAAAGGAGGTGCTGAGGCTGAAGTTTACAAATATAAATGAAATTTCTGTGTGAGTTTCCCTCTGTCTGCAATGTGGTTGTCTCATGGATCAAATGGCTGAATCATTAACCCTGTGGATTCCTGCAAGGCAGGGCTGACCGGCTGGTCTGTTCGCAGGCGTTTACAAGAAGGAGGAGGCCCACCTACTCCTGAAAGCCTTCCAGAGTAAAGGCCCGGTAGACATCTTCGTGAGCAAGTTTGAGAACGACGACTGGGGTCTGGATGGTTACGTAAGTACCCTGTGGGGTCTGTGACGGGCTTCCTAGTCACCTCCGTCCGCGCGGAGGGCAGGCCGGGCACCAGGACCTCTGAGCGCAGCAGTGCTGTGTCTGCCTGGAGCGCTCAGCTGTCCCTCTGGCCAGCAGGGCCGTTCTGCCCCTTCATGTCACAAGGGGAGGAACCAGGGCTCTGAAATGAGAGACAAGGGGGCCAGCTGTCACTGTTACAGTTGAGAAGAAAACAAGACCCCAAATCCAGGTTCTGCGCTATAAACACCACGTTGCATCCTAAGAGCGGTGCAACCCCGAATCCTCCAAGAGCACATATTCCCCTGAAAATCCTTCTTTGCAAGTTACCCACTCGTTTGAGTTCTAATTTGCTATCTGACTTCAGGGTGTACAGCCTCACCTGACAGACACAGGCCAACAACGTGCAGAAAGTGATTTTCATGTAATACAGGTCATTTACCAACTCACATGTCTGTCCCCTCAGGACGGTTGGTGAACATATGGAAATGTCGTAAGATGTACTGCCATTTCAGAGGTCAGAATGAGAGAGTAAGCATTTATATAAGTTAGTTGAGGATTTATATAAGTCTGGATGGATTTCTGATTTTTAACTATAAATGCGTCACTAAAGAGAGCACAAAAATAAACTATTTAACCTGTAGCATCTGCATCCGAGACAGTGCAGTCATATTATGATAAAAGAAGATACCACTGTTAATTCCTGTTTGTTCTTTTTTCTTTCTCTCCTTCCTTTGCTATGTATCAGGTGTCATCTGGACTTGAAAGGGGAGGATTTACTTTTCAAGGGGACATACATGGAAAAGACTTTGGAAAATTCAAGCTAGAAAGGCAAGGTGAGTCTCACCTGAGATGTTTGTAAAGCGAGTGACCGTGTGGCCTTCCAGTGACCAGGCTGAGAGGGAGGGGACAGGGCGAGGCTCCAGGAGAAACACAGACAAACATCAGGATTGGAAGAGTCTCAGGAACAGCGAAACAGGCAAACACAGAGCTGGAACTAACGCGATCACTGTAATTTCGATGACAGATACTCTGCTGAGTCTGGCCCCAAGACGGGAGAAAGCAGCAAACAGCACTGATCTTTGTGGACAAAAACGTACAAACGCTTTCAGTCCATTTTTATGAAAATGCAAATATCTGTGACTAAAACCAAAAGTCAGGACCTATAGCGACCCTTTTGCCTTTCTTACGTTTCCAATGTGAGGGTCCTTCCAGTACTGTTGCGTGTTACTAGGACATAGTTTTTCCTATCTTGGTGATAAAAGTGGACATTAAAGTCTCTGGGAAAGACTGTCAGCTGGTTCCCTGTGGAACTGCAACTCCTGCTTGTGGAGATTATAAACTTATCCATTTATAAAATTTATCATCCTCATGTCTTTGCTTAAGCCTAGTACAACCACCGCAAACTGAGTATTCCTCTCACCTTCCAGATCCCTCGAGCTCGGACCAGGACCCCTCCAGTCAGTACCACGGCACCAGCAGCGGCTCCGTGGCGGCGGCCATTCTGGTTCCCTTCTTTGCTCTCATTTTATCAGGGTTCGCGTTTTACCTCTACAAACACAGGTACTGTCAACGTGGTGCGCGTGTGAAGTGTGGGTTTGAGCAGCGTGCGTGCACTCGCGCTCCCGTGCATGTATGTTTCATGTTGCTACATGCTATCATCTCTCACGTTAAGAATGCACACGTGTCAAGGTTTCTGTTGTGTTTTGAGGGTTTGTTTGTTTTGTTTTTTGTCCCACTTTTTCATCAGGACAGATGAGAGTGATAAGAGAATAAACGACTTGGTTGAGAGATAACATGCTCTGTTTCCTGTTCAGTTGGAAGATGAAGTAAAGCAGTCTGTTCCCACTTTAGGCTTCTTGGCAGCCACCAGAACACTGGGACGGTCTTTCTGCCTCCCAGGAAAAAGGGCGAACACCGTGTTCTCCGTGGCTGCTTCCAACCCCACGCATTTGTGATCGATACATTTTTATCGATTCCTTCCTTCAACAAACAAAAATTTAGCGCTCTCTTTATATATTAAGAATTGTTAGATGTTCCACTCCTGAAAAAGTATTCTGAATGTCTACTAATTTGCAAAACCATACTAAAAGGAAAATGTCAAAACCCAGGGAAAAGCCACTTTAATGCAATAGAACCTTTCATAGGGGTTTATATAAATGCCAAAAAGAAATGATTTTGGAGGAATTATAAATGTCTCATATGTTTCATCTCTATATGGATAATATGTTACCTGGAGGAAGTTGACGATGCCAAACTACTCTAAAACATTATTTGAAATAGTAGCATTATCTGCAAGTAATAAGAAAAAAAATTATAATCCTCTACAGTAAGGTTAAAGTATGTTAAATGAGCCAAATGTTTATTTATATAACATAGATATTTCCACTTAATCCTGGTTAAAACAAAAAACTTGTGTGAGAAAGTTATTTTTTTAAATAATTCATGGAATATCTTCTTTAAATGTGTGCTGTCTTGTGTTTGTTTTTGAAATACAAAGTAGCAAGAATGTTGCTTCAAAGTTGTATAGCTTCAGCTGCTGGCCTGCATGTCTTCCCTTTCCGGAGGCTGAGGCAGGTGGATCGCTTGAGCTCAGGAGTTCGAGACCAGCCTGAGCAAGAACAAGACCCCGTCTCTACTAAAAATAGAAAAATTATCTGGCCAACTAATATATATATATATATATATATATATATATATATATATATATATATATATATATATATATATATATAAATTAGCCGGGTATGGTGGCGCATGCCTGTAGTCCCAGCTACTCGGGAGGCTGAGGTAGGAGGATCGTTTAAGCCCAGGAGTTTGAGGTTGCTGTGAGCTAGGCTGACACCACGGCACTCACTCTAGCCCGGGCAACACAGCAAGACTCTGTCTCAAAAATATATATATATATATATAAGCCAGTGAAAGGAATTTCAGACGGTACTTACAAAACTGAAGATTGACATATCTGTATTTTTTTTAATTTGGAAAAAATTTAAAAATGCCATAATTAGAGGTGCTTCTCTTCTTAAAGAGATATAAATTAAAAATATATCTTCTTTCACCAATTTCTCTCGGTAATATAACACCTTCTGGAGACACATACTACAGGAATTTGTAATTCCTACAAATTCATTTGTGCTGTCTTGGCATCCACATTTCCCCCCAGGAAAGGGTCTGGTCCCTTTAAGCTGTCTCCCTTCAGCTCTCGACATTGTCCTGGTCAGCAGGGAGACCCCAGATAGTCCCGTCTTGGCCTCTGTGCCCGGAGCTGGGCAGCATCCCCGCCTGAGAGAGCTGTGCCTCCCAAGACGCAAACCTTCACGGGAATCTCAGATTGTCTTGTCCTTTGCAAAGATACTCCCACGCGATTATATGCATTTTCACATGAATTAAATGTGACTTCTGCTTATATCTGGCATGGGGGGTATATTCAATATACATCCCAGATTTAGTCCTTAAACCCTAGAAGCCTCCGTACGATGTTCGGAAGTCATTACAGCTGCCTGGGTGAGGGTGTCGCCATGGGAACGGGTCTCAGACTGCACAACCAGACGGGCGGGAGATTTCACTTGTTTTTGTACAGATGCGAATCCTCCTCTGGGTGGGGGATCCGGTGTTGTCCTGATTGGGTTCCCTCCCTTCCCAGCGCTGCTCCAAATCCAGCGCTGTCTGGAACGTGGACGCTCTCCCGTGTCCCGGCTCCCCGGGTGGCCATGAGGCCGCGGGGACGTCTGCGTCTCTGGGGTTTTAGTTCCCCACTCCTGTGCCGTGCGAGGGATGCCAGGAGCTTCGCAGAAGCAGGAACCAGGGCAGGTGCCGAGCGCTGCAGCCACCAGGCCACCTCCTCCAGCTTCTGGCCACTCTCCAGGGACCCGTCAGGCCCTGAGCACCCCTCCCCGCCCCACTGGCTTCTCAGCCTCTGCGGAGACACCTTTGCTGATGAGTTGGCTTTGTATTTCTCCTCGTTTCTGCTCATTTCTGAGTCCCTTTCCTGCGGGTGAGCTGGAAGCTGTGTTGCCAGGCAGAGCCGAGGTCCTGACCCCACCGCCTCCTGGTTGGGTCGGCCAGGTTCCCCTCTCCGGGGCGGCTGCATGGGATCCGAGTGGTCGTGCATGTCCCAAGCAAGGAGGGGACAGGGGTGACTCTGGTCCCGGTGACCGAGAGAGCATGTTGGCCAGGTCTTCACGCCACTCACGAGAGAGCGAATGTGTTCGCTGACTTCTGCTGCCGGGCACTTTCCAAATCAGTGACTCAGACCTCGCTGCTGCAGGGACAGCTGCCCCCGGCGCACGCTGGTCCCGAGGCCAGGCCGGCTCCACTCCTCTTTATCTTAGTGAATATTTGGCAACTTAAGAAAACCTAGTAAGCAATGAAAGCAAATATTCATTGACCTCCAGTATCAAATTATGTTATTAAAGTTCTGTCTTTGCCGCCTGGCATGTTTTTTTTATGTAATTTCTTCTGGAAAAAGGAAAATTATAAAAGGAACCAGACCAGATATGTTTAGGTCTTTTAAATCTAAAAACTCTCTGACTCTCTCATCATGGAGTGTGTGTCGGGGTTTTCTTTTAACCCTAAAATGTTAATAATAGTTTAGTCATGGGTCTAGCTTCTTTCCTACAACAGATTCATTTTTCTCTCACCAGAGACAAAAACTCAAAACTAGCTAACGTTTAGTGAATGGTGGGAATGACAGCGAACTGCGAGCCTGTAAGTGTAACTTAGGTCAATCTTAGCAGCCCCAAAGGGCAGATGTCGTGCTTCGCATCCTTGTTTTACAGAGCAGGGGACAGCTCAGCGACCCAGGGCCGCGTGACTTGTCCACGGTTCGAGGGACCCAGCCGAGATCCTTCCCACGCCAGCTCTGAGACCTGCCCGGTTTCCCGGGAGCATCTGAAGGAAGCATAGCTTATTCCTTGATTTGGAAATTGCTTAAATTTTTTTAAACCCTCTTTATAATCCCGACCACCAGTTTAAAACAAACAAGCTCCGAGGCATGTGCGCACGTGCACACCCTCTCCCCGCACGGCTCTCCATGCGGGGGCCCCTCTCGCCCCGACCCGAGCTGCTGTGCACGTTTCATTGAAATCGGGACTCTCACTGTCGGCTTCCTCTCTTCCTCCTAGAACAAGACCCAAAGTTCAGTACAACGGCTACGCCGGCCATGAAAGCAGCAATGGACAAGCTTCCTTTGAAAACCCCATGTACGACACAAACTTAAAACCCACAGAAGCCAAGGCCGTGAGGTTTGACACGACTCTGAACACGGTGTGCACGGTGGTATAGCCCCGGCGCCCCGGCAGGACGGGTTCATAGCCATACCTCCGACGGACAAGCAGTGATTCCTTTGGTGCCATAGACCACTCTCCCTGGGACTCGCCTGGCTGCAGTGCCCCGCCGCCTGCCGGCCTCCGCACAGCGGGGACTTCCACGCGGACGTGCCGGCGTCTTCTGCGGATGGAGCCACACGTGCATCGTCATTCCGCAGGTGGATTCCAGACGCCTGGCCGCATCCGCCCGGGATCCAGACATGCCCGAGGGAGACAGACGGCCGGGTCGGGCCGCCGCGTCACACCCCACGCCTCCGATTGTCACACGTCCGTGTTGCGGGATGCCTTTCAATGCAATCTTCTGGGCACGTGGATACACCCTGCGGGTGTGGTGACAAAATGGTAGCACCACAATATGTGTGTGTGTGTGTTTTGGTTTTTTTTTTAATTAACCCCCATGAACACGAATACTCTGGAAAAAAAAATAAAAAGCTTTCTTGAAGAAGACACCTTTCTGATAGACACACACACACAAGCAAGCGCTTCACCCTGTCCCTGCGACACCCGGCAAGCTGTGAGGACCTCCCAGCTCCGTGTGTCCGTCCCCAGGGACATCTGCAAATTTCCCCGTCAGCTGTTCTATTACAGAATTTTCGATGCACAATTTTTTGCACTAGTGTGTTATGAATGACTAAGATTCTGATTAATCTATTTACACAGGGTTTATACACACGCTCCGTAGTACACAAAGCATCCTTTCATGTCAAGCCAAACATTCCGCCGTCAGCCTAGTGGGAGTGTTAGGAAACATCCACAGATATGACGCAGATCCTAGAAGGAAATACAGCATTGCAGAGATTTATTTTATTATTGCTTCTATTTGCTGAATTCATCGAAGAGGTCCAATGAGAAAAGAAAAAGGCCCTTCTTAATTCTCATGTTTTCTTCCTTTAGTACGGTCGTCATCCACTTGTTGTCTCTGTTATACTACTTATGAGCAGGGGGTCGCATACGTTTCTATTTGCCATGTAAAAATGTGAATAGTAATTTATTTTAGATAGCTCATGGACTTGTGGGGTTTAGCTCACAATGCAGTCTTCCCTTTTGCATTGTTTTTTCTTTTCTTTTACTGTCCCATCACTCTCTGATATTGCATTGAAAGACGGGACACCACAGTGGCACCTTGAGCTCAGTGACAATTGTTCAGGATTAAAAAGCTAAGTGTTCCTTTGGAGGTAAGGGAAAACGCCACACACTCGCCTCTCACGATGATATATCCTATCTATTAGTTTGCCTTTTGTTCCACGCTTTATAGTTCCAGACGGGAAGGGAACGTCGGTGATTTCTCAAGTTCAGAGTTCATGAGAGGTCAATGGCGAGTTACGGTAGAAATAAAATAGGTCAGAATCCCCAACGTGGATAAAATCCAAACACGAAGCAGAAGCTTATGACCATGAGAATGTCGATGTAACAAATTCAAAGTGAAGATCATGTTTATTTTTATTTATACTTGTTTGATAAAAATATTTTTGAAAAGATAATGCTTATTTTATTATTTCACGTGTGAGTACCTGCCCACTCCGCTTGTGGAAAGCACCCCCTCTCTGGCATTCCGGATTGGCGTGGGGACGAGTGTCGGGGTGCTCGCATCGGCCTGGCTTTGTTGTCAGGGACGTGGCCGCACCCAGCTTCACGACGAGCACGTCTGTCTCCCGAGCGTTTGAGTGCAGGACTTCGAAAGTGCGAAAGGAGAAGGGAAACCCTGCCAGGAAGGAGAACAGGGCACGCTTCTGAAAGCCGTGCGTTTTGGTCAGAACGTTCCGTAGATGTGGTCACGGGGCTGTCGCCTTCCCGCTGGAGGGGTGCGTCCTGTCGGGGGCGCCGGCCCCTCCTCGCTCCTCTATCTTGCGAGTTCCCCAGTAGCGGATCCCACGTTCGTGTGCTGAGTCCTCTGCACGTGTCCCCCGGCCACCACGCACAGCATCCTTGCAGACTGGCTTTGCAGGGAGGAACCTCCCGTAGCCGTCACTCGGTAGCGCAGGGGAGGTTGGCAGGAGGCGAGCTCCTGGCACCCACGTGGAGTCAAACCGAGCAAACGTAGAAAGCTCGAGAGCCACCGTGCAAGGGAGAACAGGGTCACTATACATAGTAGGTGTATATATATACATATATATATATTGTACATATCTAAGTTTGAGTCACTCAAACTAGGTGCAAAATGCTGACTTCAGAGTCCGAACCGACGTCTCTGTTCCCACATCCCTGACCTGCTTGCCGGTCAACGACGTTACAAAATCCTGACGCGACAGGACCTCCGTACATACGAGAAATCACATATCAGATTAGACGTCGTTTTCCTTTCTGTGCAAAGTCAAACTGTCCTATGGTTGCCAGTTTGGAGCATGTTATTTAAAAGAAAAAAAAAAAATTCAGTGAAGTTCTCTTGCGAGAATTCTGCCTGGTTTCTCCCGAGGGTGTGTGCCGTGTGCCACCGGGTCCCCCTCGGGGGGTCGGGGATCTCGTTAGGGGCAGTCAGGAGAGGCGCTGGCTGAGTCGGGTCTGGAAGACTCTTCCCCGAAGGCGACCAGACCACGGGCGGGAGGCGACCACACGCTACAAACAGGACACGTGCTTCAAAGCTGTTTAAAACTGCTGCTTGTTCCACACACATCTTGCCTTTTTTCAGGCTAGCTGCAATAATTTTTTTCTTCTGTAAAATATTTTGTAAACAACGACAAAAAAAAAAAAAAGCTATTATAAAAAGGGGGGAAAAAATTAAAGAAGGACGCTGGCATTACGATCAGGAAAACCTGTCATGGCCACCCCTCCCACGGTCCCTCACTCGCTGCTGACACCTCGTAGGTGCAAAAAACCTTTTTTGTACAGAGATATATTTTTTATGAAGAATTTGTAAAATTATTAAATATGCTGTAATTTTTTGATTAATGTAGGTAACTTGTTAAAAAATAAATAAATAGATGTTTTTACCATACAGAACTGTAATTTTCCCAATAATGTACAATGTACCCTGTCTAGCAGATTTTCAGTTCCAATCCTATTACACACGTATTAATATTACAGTGGCCTGTTAAAATGAACAGTTATCTTTTTTGTCAAAAAAAAAAAAATTATAAAGAGAGTGTAAGATAGCCTGTGCAATGCCACCGATCTTTAAAGCAAATCAGAGTTCTAATTAATTAAATATTTAATTTTAGATTTCTATTTCTCGGTGTGAATTTATTTTGGCTTTCATGTGTGCACTTAGGTCTGTGGCAGGGGAGGGAAAGATCCTTCGTTGTGTTTAGAACGACGCCCGGTATCTTCCCAAGACAGTCCCATCACCGCCACGATTAACAAATAGCACATTGGCGAGGAAGCAGGACCCACAGAACGGTAGCGTCGAAGCCGACGGATTTCTTGGTGGTTCGCATGGAGAACCGTGAGAGCTCTTGGTTTCTTCCGAACCCAAACCAGATCTGTGTTTTTGTGATTTCCTTTCAATTTGGGAGACCCTTTTTTTGTGTGTGAATTTTCACAACACTGAAAAACGACATGTAAGAGAATTACAGACATACTGAACGGAGCACTTCAAATATCGCACTCGAAGGAGGCTCAGAAAAGATGTTCTTTCCTTTAAAACCCAGAGCCAGGCCCCTCTCCCTTCACGTCTGGGCTGAGCAAAAACACCGGGTTTTACAAGTCCTCAGTGGGCCATGAAGCCGGATGTCTTGCAGTTAAACAGAATGATACACTAATTTTCCAAGTTACTACAAAATGAAAAAAAAATAATAAAAAAGTATCCCTATTGTGGCTTCAAAGTAACAAAGTTTTGACGTCCAGTTTACAGTTTGGGGCCATTCAGGCCGGCAGCCGGGATTCGTTGCCATTCACCTGCAGACATTACAAATAGTCCTGTAATCCAGCACAGTAGGTTCTACCATTTTCCTATTTTAGACGAAAACAGCAGAAATTCAAAAAAATTAGTTAATTTTCCCGAGGACACACAGATATACAGAGCAGGTATTCAAGGTCAAGTTTCTCTTCTTTCAACATTCTTCTTTCTCATGAAAAAAAAAAAATCACATTATTAAATTTACCAGTGTTCTCTTTTGTTGCAATTACATTTTTTTCTGAATTTCTATCATTCTACCTGTAATTTATTTTTACTTCATTTGGTAAGCGAAGAATTCTAAGGGAAACAAATACTCCATATTACTAATTTTACCATCTCACGGATTTCCTACACAAAATGTGTCCTCAGGAGTTATTTAGTGTGTGAAGTTGGAACTCGAGAGCTCTGCAATTCTCCTGTGGGTCTTTGCCTACACACACTGAGATCGCAGGGCAGCTTTGCTTTTAACTCGCCTTTCTACTGACACACCCTGAAACTTGACTGGGGGTTAAACTTTCACCCCACAAACCTGCCTCCTATGTCTGGGATACTTAGCACGTGGCAGAGCATGGCCAAGCTTGAACAGTATTTATTTGGAACATCTACGAGGTGAGATAATTTATTCAGTGATTCTAAAATCTTTGTAAAGGTAATTTACAGTTACATGGTAGGATATATTTTAAGATATTAGAAAAATACATGACAACCAAAAGATTTTTGCCATAGTTTAATGATTGCATTAGTATATGGAACATTATTTACTATGCAATCTTGTGCGGTGATAGTTTCTATTCGCCTCTCATATCCGTTCTTTCCTTCTTTGTTTGTTAGCTACCTAGAATAAATATCACACTAGAGCTGAGTCTGGCTGGCAAACTAAGCTGTGAACAGTACCCTGTAAGCAGTTTTCTTAAACAGTGGAAAATTACCCTTCAGCTCTTCATTTTTCCTCCGGGCTAGAATATGGATGTGAATGTGAATGCTGGAGCATGAGCATCCATAATGGGCCATGAAGTGGATGGTAGAACAACAAGCCGGAAGCAGTCTGGCTCTTGAGGATCATGAAGTCACCAGACCAGCCCTGGACTGTCAACCTCTGGACTTCATTTACATGAGTGAGTAACAAACTTCTAGTTTGCTTTAACTGCTGTTATTTCAAGTCCATCACAAACAAAACCACCTCATACTGACTGTGTTATCTAGAGACATGCTTAGTCCAATATGGTAGGCAGTAACCACATGTGGTCATTAAATACGCACATAAAATACGACCAGCTTGCGCAGAGAGGTGCTGTGAGTACAATATGCATGTAAGATTCAGAAGACATAGTATGCAAAAAAGAATATGAAATATATCATTAATGATTTTAAATCCATTGCATATTGAAATAATAATATTTGTATACATTGAATTAAATGAAATGTTTTTAAAAGTAATTTTACTCCTGCTTTTCAATTAGTTTTAAAATGTGGCTACTAGGAAAATTATGATTTTGCTCTTGCCTCACATTTGTGGCTCATGTTATATTTCTGTTGGACGGTGCTGAGCTATATCCTTGCAACCCCTGAGCAATTGGTTTCCTGGGCTGTTTATAACACAGTGAACATTCATTCTTCTTCTCAAACACCTTCCCTGTGAGGCATTTCTTGGCTCACCCAAGCAGAATTGACCACTTACCAAGTTGTATCATAATTGAATTGAATATTTACCTGTCTTGTAACCCTTAGAAATGTCAACAAATACTTGCATGATAGGAACTTGCTGCCTCCCCTGCCAAAATTTGTTATTTTCATTGTTTTGTCATTGTTTACACTTAATTTTGTTGGTGGGGAGAGAACTGCTGGCCTCTTCGTTCCACCGCAGCGGGGGATCCTGCCTCGTCTGTTTGATTATTGCAGATGAGTTTTCGATTGATTTTATTAAATTCTTAAGAAAATTTCTAATCAGAGTTAAACAGAATGAAATCAAACCTGCTGCTTAATTCAAGAAGATGTAGCTTCTATTTAAAACACACAGCATATGCGTCGTTAGATTCTAAGCGTGTTCCAAAGCAGGGAGACTCCGTGGTCCTACTGGGATCTTCGGGGCAACTAAAGAAGGGGGACAGCGGCGGGCAGCCGAGGGACACGTGTGGGCATTAAGCGCTGTGTGCACAGGGAGGAGGCAGGAACACGGACTGGTTTCTGTCTCTTGGAGGTCTAAACTCTTTACACAGCCTTGGACAGACAAGTTAATTAATTGATTTAAAAGAAATGAGCCTGGCAGGATGCAATCCTCCTAATTGATTTGTGTTCCACAATTTCCCTCAATATTCCGATGCAGTTGTCTGCAGAGCTGGCTCTGAGTAAAGTCAGGATTCCGGCATCGGTTGAGCAGCTGGGAGTCTGGGGGGACGATGAAGGGGTTGGGTATTTGGAAAAGGACGCAGAGTTTGAATTGGGGATGGGGGATGGGGACATGGCCGCGGGAGCTGGTGGCATTTTTCTGGCATCCGAGAGAGGCCAGGCTGAGTAGGGGTGGATCGAGGGTGAGCTGGTTTCCTCCGCAGCTCCGACATTTCCCTGCGTGTCTCTCTGGACTCTGATTTGTTGGGTGCCAGGAAGTAGCCTTTCTCTGTGGGTCAGTCCAGGCTTGACGGCCCGATGGATGTGTAGGAGATCCGCTCGTCCACAGAAAATGACAAAAGAAGGGAAGACGCAGTTTCAAAGGGAGAGTCTCACTGTGTGGCCAGATCCGCACGGAGCGATTGTCTCCTCGTTGATACGCTAACAAACAGATAAAAATGCAAAGAAGAAAAATAAAGAAAATAGTAACAAAAAACCCTAGTTCCTCAAATGGCTCAAGTATTTGCCAACCCCTGCATCGTGAGCAGAGCATGAGAGAGCAGGTTCGTGCAGAGAGATTGCCAAGGTGTCCGGTCTGGTGGGCTGAGGTGAGGAGTCGCCGTCCGGTCCCTTCCACGTGGAACTGCACCGTCTGTCCAGCGTCACTGCGCCCAGCCCTGACAAGTGGGCTTTGCATGGTCAGCTCCCCAAATTCACAATGAGCCCACCAGCCACCAGTGCATTTTAACCATCGCAAAAGGCACTAATGAGATGAGCAATGGTGAATTTCTCCACAGCCAGCCCAGCTGCCAGGGCTGTGGCAAAAGCCTTGGCAAATGCCAGCGTTTCTGGGATCCGGGCCAGCAGAGAACAGCAAGGTAAACACTCAGAAATCTTCGGCTTGAGTTCTCCGGGTACCCAAATCGTAAGGGACTTCTCCTAGGACGTCACCTTCAATTTCTGCTGCTCGACCTGACTCCATGGCGCCCTCCCCAATAGAACAGAGCTTGATGTGGTCCCTCCCGGAGAACAAAAAGCCCCCAGGACCTTCCCACCAGATCCCTTGTGACATAAGATCTGTCTGGAGGGACCCAGACACTGTGCGAATTTATAAAGGCGATTTTAAGGAATTTCAGGGCACTGTCGATTCGATTCAGGATTAGAGGAGACGAACTTCTGGGACATTCTGAATGGACCAAATGATTCCTCTTTATTGGAGGGAATATTTGCAATTACCGTGTCACAATGTCATTACAAGTTGGGCACAGAGAACCCAGGAAACTCCCTGTAACACACTTACCTCCCTGTATGTGTGCGTTGAACTTGATTGATTGCAATCCTGGAAAGGAAGGAGCCCACGTTTGAATCGATAGTGTGTGCAGTGCACGACACTGACAAATGGACCTGCCAGACCCGAGCCGGCGGAGTTTCCCTCCCAGAAATATATTGTGAATATAAAACAGTCCTGGGTTTCGAGGGGAAAGAATTTAATCAGCAGTATAATGGCAGAGTTGGTAGAATCTGTCTTAGTGGTTCCCCTTTAGAACTCCAGATTACAAAATGGAATGAACTATGAACCCCACAAAACAAAACGGGCTCCTGCCTGCTTTGCAGCTGCACCACACCCGGCATATCTGCAGGATGCTGTCATTCGTCGGACACACCTGTTCTTCCCAATATCGTCACATTTCAAAGCCACAACCGTTTGGCTTCTCTTGGAAGAACTAGCAGCTTCCTTTTATTTCCCTACAATGAAAATGTTTAAACCCCTCAGCATATTATTATAATGCCTGAGGAGTGATTTAAGTGGATGCCCGAGATCCAGCTTGAATGTTGGATGGAACATCACACAACAGTGATACGTCTGTGCCATGGTGACAGTTGGGAATCCGTCTCACCTGATGTCCCCTACTCTCCTGTGGGTTCACTTTCCTTTAAGACACAGGAAAACATATACAAGCCCTTTCCAGGGGCTGACCTTTCTAGGCGTGTAGTTTTCTCCAACAACAAGGTCAGGCGAAGAGGCACTTGGTTAAGTTTGGTTATTGGGCAGAGCATAAATCATACGTAGTTTTTCTTTCAAAATGTTTACAGGGGTGCAAACGTTTAGGTTATATCTATTGCATTTGCACCACCCAAATCAGAGCTACAAGCGTGCCCATCCCCCAGATGGTGCACACCGCACCCTTAGGTGTGAATATACCATCCCCTCCTCCCCTCACACCTGCCCGACACCCGGTGAATTTTACTACGATATGTGCATGTAAGTGTTGATCAGTTAGTGACAGTTGGATGTCGGGTACATGTGGTGATTATTTTTCCTTTCTTGGGATACTTCACTTAGTAGAATGGGCTGCAGCTCTACCCAGGATAATACAAGAGGTGCTAGATCACCACTGTTTTTTATGGCTGAGTAGCACTCCATGGTGTACACAGACCACATTTTATTAATCCACTCATGTATTGAAGGGCACTTGGATTGTTTCCACATCTTTGCAATTGTGAATTGTGCTGCTATAAACATTCGAGTACAGACGTCTTTTTTATAATGTCTTTTTTTCCTTCGGCTTTTCAACGGTTTCTTCCCTTGGTGTGAATTCCTTACCCTTCGAGACTCGATTCACCTCGGCATGTCCTATCTTACAGAACGTCTTTTCCAGGACTCAGAACTGGTGTAAAAACCCGTCCCCGTGTGAACCGAGTGCATTTGACATTCCCGTTGTAACGTGCCTGCCTGGTGAGAAAGCTGTGCCCACCCCAAGTTTCTTCTGCCAACCGAAGGCTGAAGGTTCCAGATTTCTACGTAAACTGAGCTACCTGTGCAAATGCCCCCAGGGATGGTCTCTGAGTATGAAGTAGGGAAGACACGAACAGGTTGTTATGGAAAATAGGATGCCCTATAAGAAAGCTTATAATGGAGAAGAATAAGAAGAGGTTTGAGGTCTGTGTTCTAGAAGCTGTTTTGCAGCATCCTCATCGTCTTCATCATCCTCACCGCCGGCATTCGTCATCGGCCTGCCCTGCGGCCCGGAAGGCTTCGCCTGTGTGTTACCCCTCAGCCTCTGCAGGGCCGGAGACCCGATTCCCGGGCCCGATGCAAACAGCAACGGGGACCCTTTGCTCAGGAAACAGGTGAACGTGCCGTTAAAAGTACTTAAATATCAACCTTTTCCTTTTCTTCTGAGGTCTCTCCCTGGACCCGAAATGGTGTTTTTGTGTCATTCAGAGGGAGGGTAAATGAAACTTTAAAATTATAAGCATGAATTTTACAGTTCATGCGTGTATTTTTCAAGGCCAGTGTCAAGTGGAAATATTAGAGAATGTAACTCCTATGCAAGCAGAGAGTTAATGTGCATTTGGCGGCTGCTGCATGCCCACGTGGGAACCTGCGGCGTCTTTTTACGGCAGCAGGACCGACGGCGGCTTCTCTCCTCCCCTCACCTGACGTCCCCGCGGAGCACAGGCTCAAAGATGAGTTATTGAAAGTGTCGGGACGGGACTGCAGGGCGCAGAGCCCGGCGTGGCCCCTTCAGGGCAGAGGAGCTGCGGCCACAGCACCAGGTAAGGCTGCTCTTCCCGTGTTACTTTAGAGCAAACTGACTTCCGTTTGCAGCCAATATAAATCTTTCTCTGCAAATGCAGGAGTTGGAGAAATGTCTCGTTCCGGCTTTCACTGAAATCTCACTCTGAGCCTCCTGGTGGGAAACTCGGCCTCGGTTCATCTGGGCGTTGCCGGAACTCGGGAAGCTGAGCCGCCGCGTGGGAGCAGGTGCGGGTTGCGGGTGTCTCGCGCTGACGGACGCTGGGGTCCTCTGGACTCAGAGGGTCTTTGTTCTTCCCTGCAGAAGAGACCCGGGAGGACCGAGGTGGGACACAGCCGCCCCGGGTCACGGTTGCTGCCCTGCCCTGCCCTGGAAGAGCTGCATGTTGGCTGATTAGACTTTACGGTGGACATTGCTATGTGGGCTCCCTAGTTTTTCCTGCCATTGTTCACCAGCGGTTCCTCAGTGTGTGCGGCCAGCCCTCGCCCTGAAAGCTCACGCGCTCTGGGGTTGCCAAATTCACCCCCCGCAGCATCTGACCCAGGCCACAGTGGTCACAGGGTCCCCATCTTCTTGGCCACAGCCACTACCCTAGGGATGGGTTGGTGACCAACTTTAATGCACAGTGAATTCTAAACCTTTTGTCTACATTTTGATGAAAAAAATGTTCCGTTTCTTCTGCACAGGTGTCTGGAGGGACAGGCCAGGGGACATCTGCAGTCGGCTGATCACCAGCGCAGGAGGGGGCAGGTAAGGACGGGCAGCCGGAGGGAGGAGGCTGGCAGCGTCCACGGCGGGAGCTCTGGGTCCGACCAGCCGTCCACGGGGCGGTGCAGACCCACGTGGCTGACTTAGTGTGGGGGGTGTTTCCCACGGCTTGACCTTGGCAGATTCTTCACTGACACACAGAGTAGATAATTTGCAAGAATTTCCCTCTCTTGTTTAATTGTGATGTAGAGCTTTACCATCATGATGCAAGTTTTTAAATATTTTTGAAAACATGAAAATTAAGTGTCCATGCACAAGACGGGGTGGACAACAGGTGGAATCGTGTTAAGGCCCTCGGTGAGTCACGCCTCCCGGAAGCCGTCCGTGGCCTGAGGCCCCTGGCCTGGGCGTGAGAGGCTAAATGAACCCCTGGAAATAACAGGGGAAGCTGTAGTGCCGACCTCTGTTGATTCCCATCTTGGATAGAGAATGTGAGTGAATGTTCAATGGGCACTTAGGTTTCACCTTTGCTGGAGGTGATGCTCACGGCAGAGGGTGACTCCTTGGCCGTGTTGTGTAGGGGCAGCCTAGCGACGAAGCTGTCCTGGAGGAGGCAGATTGCTGAACCTCTTTTTCCCAGATCATAAATCTTTGCTAAAGTCAAACGGCGACCACAAAAAGGCCGTTGGTGATAAGGAACAGGGGACTCCCTCTGGCCGCCTTGTATCTCATCGTGAAATAAAAAGCTCCGAGACACAGACCGGGAGTGTCTCTGGCAAAACATGACAAAGTGGTTTCATTATCTGGGCTGCTTAGTAAATGGTCCCTCTCAAGTGGTACCGTAAGTCTCTTTCTAGAGAAACGGTCCTTGTGAGCGCAGGGAAAACAAAACATCACTGTGCATCTCTGTTGTTGTGGCTCAGAGCCATCCCTGGTGGTGGAGTTTCTCTCCCTGCGCTTAAATGTGGCCAGAACGAATAACCCGTCCAGGCAAAGTGCTGACACGCAAGTGTGCAAGTCCTTTCTTACTTGTTGGTCTGGACGTTGGGAGCCCCGAGCTGTCTTGGTCCGTCTGGGCTGCTCTAACCAGGTACCACAGACGGGTAACTTGTAAATGACAGAGATGTGTTCCCTGCAGTTCTGGAACTGGGAGGTCCAAGGTCACGGTGCCGGCAGGTTCGGTGTCAGGTGAGGGCTGCTCTCTGCTTCCCGAGTGGCGTCCTGTGGCCGTGTCCTCTGTCAGCGAGCAAGGCTGTGTCCCCACGTGGTGGGCAGAGGGGAGAAGGGAGGAAGCTGTGAGCTCAGGTGGCAGAGGGGATGGGGGGCGGGGGGCTCCCTGAAGCCTCCCTGATCAGGGCGTGAACCCCATTCCTGGGGGCGGAGCCCTGGTGACCTGATCACCCCCCCCCCGGGGGCCGACCTTCCGACACCATCACTGGGGTGATCAGGTGCCAACAGCTGCATTTTGCAGGGAGCTATCAAAGGTCTGTGATCATTCGAATCTGAGCGTGTAACTCGCTGGTGCAAAGTCCTTCCAGGGCCCACCTGTGCATCCCCACCTGCGTGTCCCCTTTGGAACCACCCTGGCACCGGGACTCCGGGGCCGCGCGTCACCGTTTCGCTTCTTGCTGGGTTGGAAGCTCCGTAAGGAAAGAAAAGTAATTCTTTATGTTAAGGAGAAATGGAAAAGATTGTCGGGGAGGGGAAGAAGTGACAGCGAGGTACACGGCCATGTGTCATAATTACATGCAATCAATATTGCCACACAATGGAAATTAATAAGCAGTGATTAAGGGATAGCATTTACAATTATGCAGGGAAATACAAAAATAATAATAATAATAATAATTGAAAGAATAGAATGTGCTCGCCTGTGGAGGGAGCCCAGGGGACTTCGGTACCTTATGAAATGTGTTGACTCTTTAAATTAAGGGCAAGGAAGAAGAGCTCTATGAAAAAGAAAAGCTGAATTAAAAACAAAACAGTAGGTATGGAATGCGACGATATCCTAATGGCTACAAAGCGTCCATATGTTTCCCAGACCTCAAATCTACTTCCACGGGAGCGTAACAGCCTGCTGTGGGTATTGCTAACAGAAACACGCCAAAGCCCGCCGAGTCTTTTAATGTTCCCTAAAATACAGTCACAGAGTCTTGAAGACAGACTACACAGAGTAAAATACGTTTAATTAATAGTTTACTAAGATTGAATGGCAAGCTCAGGTCTGGATCTTTGTTTATAATTCATCTGGTGATTGCGAGATCCCGATTATTTTCAGGAGTAAATTGCACGCAATATATGGAATAGGCTTCTTTATTTGGTGTGCAGCATCATGATGCCCCGTAATAATCACAATTTGTTTCTGCTGAAGGATGGAGCCATTTGGACACCCTTACTGTCATCAATTAGAGCTTTATGCATCATTAAATCGTACAGCTAATTAGCGCGCAATGAAATAAAAAGGCCAGTTGATGAATGGTGGAAATTCTCCACTTGAATAGCAAACTATCATTTTGAAGGCGATGACTTCCATGCAATGTCATTTAAACCACTAAGCTAGAATCGGGGGTCCGATTTCCATTTCAGGTCTAGACGTTTGCATTTATTTCTAATTAGCTAACTAGACAGCAGGTTTGCAAGGAGACGAGCAGAGAGGTGGGTTGTTTGTGCACTGAGAACCTTCAGTCGTCAGCTAACACTGAAGCCGCGTCCACCGCTCACGACCTGTCGTGAACGCTCCGCAAACGCTCTCCGCGGCAGTCATCGTCCCCAGACCCGAGGGCTCGCCACGTGTGTTTGCAGTGAGTTTCCCTGTGTACACGTGTGCAAATGTCATGCTCCATGGAGTCTCACGGGGGACTGAGAGGGATTTCGTTTTTTCGTACATTTCACTTCAATGAAAGCTGTATTATTTTATTATTTATAACAATATTCTAAAATATTGTTGTAAGAATTAGATTTTGTGGAATAAAGAAGCCCACTGTCTTTGCCACGTTTGAGCACGTGTTTGAGCACGTTCGCTGTTTTCCTGGTTCACTGGGCATCCGCGGGTGGTCAGTTCCATGGCTGGCAGGAACAAACATAATATCCCGTCCTTTTTGCAACAGCAGTGCTCTTGAGAGTTTAGCTTTCCTGTGTTTGTCATTCTGTGGTTTGACCGTGCTCAGACCAGGGGATAGTTCCTCTGTTGGCATTCCTGGCGGACTCTTAACTCACTCAGTATAACGCTTATTACTTTTCAGTGTAATCAAACTACAAAAATAAGATATAACTGATTTTAATAACTAATATATTAATAAAATTCAAGACATACAAAGGGTATAAAGTGAAAAGCATAGGATCTCATAGATTCTATCTACATTGTGCTTTTTTTTACATTTCAACATGCCTGAAGTTGCATTTCCATAAGACTTTTAGGATTAGCTCGTCTATTTCTGCAAAAACAAATCAAATTAAAACTAAAAAGACAGCTGGAAGGTTGACAGGGGTCACGTTGAATCTGTAGGTCTAACTCCAGACTCCCCACATCTTAAGACTATTACATATTTGTTTTGCTCTGTTTGTTCTTGGTTCTTCAGTGTGAGCACCTGGCCCAGGTGCTGGAGGTAAGACCCGTTTATACCTGGTGCCCCCAAGCCTGAAGCCCCCACGAGCTTGTCAGCCTCGCACTCGTCCACACTCAGGCTCCAGCAGCCCACACAAGTGACCGTGTGAGTTCCACTGATCATCCCTTCTGGGCTCCCACATCACCGGAGTCCCTTCCTTGCCTTGTGACAAAGCACCCGGGTTAATCACGTGTTCACATGGTTCCTCTCCATCTTTTCCTGCGAGATCCTCACGCACAACAGCCTGTTGGTCCAGTCATCGGATCCCTGACACCAGCACTCGAGTCTGGCACCAGCAAGCGTCGCACAAATGTGTTTTGAATGACTGTCTACGTGCATGAATGGACATCACACAAAAAGTCAGTGAAATAATAAAAGGCGAATCGAGTTTTCTCACTGTTCCACCATTGCTACATCTCACCTTGATGCCTTTTTGGTCAATAAATGCACAAAAATGACACGTCTACTTTAGACCCCACTAATCTCCTCTTTCAAAGAGATTCTAGGGCAGAGAGATCTTGAGTGTGTGATGGTTGGAAAGGGAACCTTCCGGCGGGGGGAGCGGGTTATGGAGGCTTCGTGACACAGGTGTGATTGACAGCCGCGTGGAGATGGGATTGGACGAAAAGCGCATGATCTAAACCCAGCAAGGCCGGTCCGGATTCTTCCTGGCCTCTCTGTGCAGCACCCTCCCTCCAGGGTACGGGGCAGGACCTCTCCGGAACGAGGTCTTTTGACCCACAGTCGGGTTAGCGTCCACCTCGGGCAGGTGAACGGAGGGCAGAGAAGGGCAGAGAGAGGGTCTGTCTCCTGAGGCCTGAAGCTCCCAGCGTTATAACGAGGACCGTGGGAGGGATGTGCCTGGAACCAGCACATACATCCCAGATCCGCAGCTTCCAAACTGGCTCTCTCAAGAAACTAACAAGGAAAGTTGTGCACGGCTTTTTCTCAACCCACAGTCAAAAAGAATGTTCTGGAGCCCAACCCACAAGAGGACCACGGCGATTCTGCCTGAGCCAGCAGCGGCAACACTTATCTCAGGAAAACGCACATTTGTTAATAATTGTCACCTCCCAGAGCTCAACGGCTCTGTCCAGCAGGGAGGGGCCCTTCAGAATCGTGCGTTTTCACTGTCACTTTGTGTTTCTGTCACCGTCCCTGAGCTTCGACAGGCACCGCCACTCTGTCCACGTGGCCAACGCGTTTGCCTTCAGCTCTAAGGGAGAAGAAACCCGTGTGCTCAGAATATCAGACGATATTTGGGAGATAGATTTGTTTTCCCTCTTGCTGACTTTGAAGTCAGAAGCATACGAACAGGCTGTGGAAGGCGTAGCTGCCACCCAGGCTTGTTTTCTCGGAGGGAAACGTGTTCTTTTCCTAAAACAAATTAAAGAATGGCGGCCCAAGAAGGCACAGTCATGGAAACGGGTCTTTCAACTCTGGGATCCCCTTTTCATCTCTACTAGGAATTGGATTAGCTCAAAGTTTTTCCTTCTTCTTTTTTCTCTCTCTCCCCTCCCCCCCCCTTTTTTTCTATTTTTATTTCTAAGACCCTGAGCAAAGCCTTTCATCTGAAAATTCATAGACGAACCTCCTTAACATGCATGGCAGAAGATCTGAATATCCATCTCGGCAGATGTTCCTAAAACCCCCTCTGTTTGGTGCTATTTGAATTCTTCTCAGATAAGTTCAAAGAGGTTTCACAGTGTACGGTAGGCTTGTAGCCCCCCGACCGAAACGCGGTTTGAAAGTCTCAGACTCATTAAATGGGCCGCATACCTGGCATGAAAGAGAATGGAAAATTTGACTAGGAACGGTGTGGAGTGATCTAGATCTTGCAACTCGAACCGAGGAATCTTGTTTGATACGGAATATTTTGGAGCTGACCGTTATTATATATTCGTCAAATTTGAAATTGCATTTTTAGAACAAATAATGGAATTTTTGCCAAATAGATTCTTATCATCTAGACAGAGGATAATCAGAATTGCTTTTTTAAAAAAATAAGAAAAAAGTTATTGGATTTATTCTAATTTGTATCATCTAATTCCATTCAAGTCAATACGATTGTATTCTACTCTTATTTCTGTTCTATTCTATTCTGTTCTGTATCTTATGTGCTCAATATGTTCAAGGCAAAACTCTGGAATAACACTACCTGTCAGAAAGTGGATTTTAAAAAAATATTTCTGCATGCTTAGGGCATTGCAAACAAATTTCCCTGGGACCTGGTTAAAGGACAAGCCTTGGAAGATGCTGAGAGACAGCAGGGACTTACCTCCCGGAGGTGACTGTACAGTCCCAGGAGATGCCATGTGGACCCCTGGGGACATTGCAGAGGTGGTGGGTGACTCCAAGATGCTGGTTTCAAGGCCACCACCCAGCCCCACATTTATAATATTTACATTTTAAAGAGTGGAAATCCAGGATTCTGCCCCTTTTCTTCCTGAGGAATTTGTTTACACCTGGGAGCAAATGTTTTTGTCCCTTTCTGGGAAGGGGACAGGACAAAGCTGGCCATCTTGTATATGAGCTCCCAGGTTCAGACTCCGGGAAGTCCTCACAGACGATGTGTGGGGGGCCAGGTCCGAACCTCACCCCGTCTCCCCAACTCAGGGAAAGGCTGGGAGGAAAACCAATGCAGCTATTGCTCTCAGTGGGGAATAGCGGTCCGTCCCCCAGCCAGAAACCATAAGTCCACTTGCAGAACAATGTATCGATTGATTGATCAATTGATAGAAACTGTCTCTAACATTGTCCTCAGGGAGTTGGCTGTGTATGTGGAGAAATGGATATGATAGAAGGTAAATAGTGTCCTAAGAAAAATAGTAACTAAGTTACTGTGGGAAAGACTGAGGGGAAGGAAGAATTCCAAGTGTTCGAGGGGAATCAGAGATGATACCTTGAAGGCATTTGCTTTATCGTATAACCTAAGATAACGGGAAGATTGCAGCAGGATAGAAACAGAACTCGGGTAGAAGAACGAGATACCTCAATTCTGGGGGTGGCAGAGCGGGTCACAGTCTGGTTGTCTTATCGCTCGTGTCTGTGGAAGGTGGATTGGAAAGACAGAGATCGTGTTTTGGAGACTAAAAGTAAAAACTCGAGAAGCGTGTGTCGTTTTAAATAAACTGGGAGGTACTTCAAATTGTCGAAAGAAGACTGACATGATCGGTTTATTTATTTATTTTGAGTGGGTTCTTGAAGAATTTTCCGGTTATGTCTGCATGAACTCGGTATTCTACGTGCTTTTGTATATTATTCCACTACAACTTAAAATATCTCTTTCGAATTACCAAGTCTTATCTGACCTTTTGTGACTGTTGGATCATGCAATGTGTTTAGAAGAAATCTGTTTTCAGGGAGGTTGTTGAACAATCTCGTGAAAGACTGTTGACTCCTGTCTCGGTATGCTATGGGCCCATCTGACTTGCAAAATTATCCATCTCAGAAATATCTAACAATGAGTAACCCATTTATTCTAATAGACTCTTTTATATGTGTGATTGGTAAACCGTGTATGTTTCCTGACATCCCAAAGCCTTTTTTCCCCTACAGATACAGTGTCGTCATTTGTTACAGTGTTTTCTACACTAGCACAATTTGTTTCCTCTTACACTTGATTTGCGTTTGGAAGCCTGGGTGGGTGGAAGGAAGAGTGGGACGCGGCCTCTTCCGCAGGCTGGTGGCTGTCTCGCTTTTTGTCTCCTACGTGCTTTATTTTTGTCCCTTTCCCCTGACACACTATCTGAGTGGTTGGAAAACATGCCGATGAGTTTATTACAGCGATGCATAAATCCATTTCCAAAGGACATATAAAAGAAAATAATTCTGTATAACTTTACTTTTTTTTTTTCCTTGTACGAATAGCAGATATTAGGGTTTCGGGACATTTGGTTTAAATTATTGTAAGATAATTTATGAGAGCAATTTTCTCTTTCAGAATTCTCGAGTAGGTTGCCTTTAGTTTTCAGCCTCCCTATTCATTAAAATACTATCATAATTATAAATTCTCTAAGTTCACTTCCAAATTAAGATGTTCTTTGTGTAGACAACAATGCACATTGTGTTACATAACATATTGTGTATTTCTATATTCCTTACATTTTTTTAAAGATTCATATCTGTATACCTAATGAATATACATATCATGCTTGTATCAACTCTATGCTATTAGATAAATATGGGGAATAAAATGCTCTTGGATTAACCTGAATAAGAATAGGTCTTTGCATTAAAGTAACCTATCTTGTAGTGACATACACAAAATAATTACAAAATTCCCCAAAGCAGCAAAAAAACTTGGAAAACGGGTATTTTACACCAAATGACTAAGGGTCTCATTACTATGCTGGACAGAAACCCTATGAATTGGAAAATGAAAATGTTCAACTTGGAAGTGAAAATGAATCAAAGAGTTCAGTGTTCTGCAAATCAGTGATTCTCTTATGACATGTGACTTCGCAGAACTCGGCAATCTCTAAGGTGGACTCTGAGGACAGAGGTACATTTGGGGATGTCCACCAGAGAAGTAAATGTCATTGATGTGCCCCCCCAGACGATTGGGAGCTGTTGACCAAGAACAATTAGTGTTAAGAACTTATTTATAAATCTCATTTTTGTGAGTCCCTGGGGAAATAAGCAAAACATTTCTAAATAAACCCTAATTAAAAATTCAAAGCAAAACATAGAAAAATACGTTAAATGAATCATCATGACATTTCAAATTATCAATGTGTGTGGATGAAAACAAATTAATGTTCAGTGGAAAATTTATAACTTTAAATATACTAGAAAAAAGAACACTGAAAGTAAAATATCTAACCTTCTATCTCAAGAACCTAAGAAAAATGTCAGCAAAACAAAACCTAAAGCATGAATAATAAAGAAAATAAGAGTAGAAATCAACGAAATGGAAAACAAAGTGAATGTTTTATACCCTAATAACATCCATAGCGTTTATTTTAATGTTGATTCACCTGTCACTTGTTAATTTTTAATTAGGTGCTTGAGAAAAGTCTTGACTACCAAGACAGAGCAACATGACACACGTAAAATAAAAATTAAGATATCTAGCATAAATGTGTGTGTGTGTGTGTGTGTCTGTCTCAGTTGACCCCTGGACACCATGGGTATGAACTGTGTGGGTCACTTACAGGTGGATTTTTTTTTTTCAACCAAATGGTGGATCAAAAATACAATCCTCATGGGATGTGGCATCTGCATCTACAGAGGTTTTCATATGAGCAGGTTCTTCATGGCTGACTTCGGTCCTTGAGCGTAAGTGGATGTGGATCTTGGAACCAACCCCCTGGAATACCCAAGGACAGCTGTATACATATTCTATGTGCCAACCGATGCTTTGGGGCATTTTACGTGTGAATACTCACTTAATTCTCTAGAAAAACCCTGTGGGGTAGACACTGTAATTATCTCCATTTTTCATAGGAGAAAATTGACGTGCAGAAATTATTAAGGACTTTGCTTGAGGTCTTATAATCAAAAGAAGCAGAAAGAAAATTTTTACTTTGACAGTCTATGTTCTGAGTATGTTTGCTCTTAACCATTCATGTTACTTCTTCAACCACATGTTCTATTTTTTATTGTGTTATTGGACCAATTAGAGTATTCCTCTTCCCGACTCTATTACCAAAAAATTCACGCTGCATTAAATTTATCATTCTGATTCACATTTATCTCTCGATCTATCCTTTGAAAGAAGAGAATAACATGTTTGTATCTTTGAATAACTTTAACTACATAGTATCTGGCACAGGATATCATCCATCTGCCTATTATTTATTTATCTATCATTTTTATGTATCTACATATCTCTATATATTTATCATCTATTCATTTATCTCATTTATCTGTCATCTCTCTATCTTCGTTGAGTGAAGAAGAAAACTTTGTTTCTCTGGATCATTTAACTGAATGTATGTTAAAGGATCTTTGGAAAGGAATAAAATTATTTTTTATGTAAGGTGAAAGCTTTCCTGAGTAATTAAAAGAGCAGAATATCAGAAGTAGTTAACGATCAGAGCATTTTTAAATGACATTCACTGTTCTCCATGGTTTGTATTCATTCCTTGAACCCATGGGAACAATTAACCAGTTGTTTACATATCAAATAATGTTCGTCAAGGGACAAATTTCATTCAGTTTTAATGGTCAACTAGGTTTGTTTTCAATAAATCAATAACCTTCATACCCTTCCCCAGAAAGAGTTGAAATTGTCATTCAGAGGATGAAATACAAAACTCCTGAGTTTCACTCTCCCTCAGCTAAGCGTTTTAAATTCCCCTTTGGTAAGCAAGATCTGAGGATCTGGGTCAGAGCCGGTTTGAATACAGAAAGAGGATGTCGATTATAATTTTGTTCATCTTCCAAAGGATCAAACCCGAGGTTAATAGCATCACAGGCAATAATGAAGGAGACTGTCCAGATACATTTTATTAAGGAAACACGACCTCTCGGAATTCAATTATATATGCTCTCAATAAAGAAGTTTAACTCAATTACAACGATTTGTCAAAATTGCGCATAATAAATCATTTCAGAGCTCCAAATTCATTATTCTGAAATCTGCTCACTTGAACAATTATATTGGGGAAAAAAAATCCTTATTCTTTAATTTGAAATTAACCTTTTAGACTATCCGTCAATCAAAATTTTTGCAAAGTACATGGTAACTCATTTTAAATTTTAATAGTACATTAATAAAAAATGTAGAATTATTGTGGCTTCTTTTCGTTTTTGATTCCGGGTACACAGAAGAGAGGTGATTGGGTTCATAGTTACTGTCATGAAATCAGGATACCTTATGCACTTGTTTTTTTTCTATTTTTTTCTCCATTTTCCATAATAATATTATTCCTCTCCCAGCCATTGTCATCTATTTCTGTATGTGATGGTTACTCTTATTCTTAACCTACTATACATTGTATTGACATGAATAATTACCTGCTGCAAAATTATACCATCTCCATATCACACCCACACTCCATGGATGAGCTATCCCGCCCTGTGAGCTGTGCATAGACTCTGGTTCTGACCGGAAGCATCTTTCCAGCCCACGACCCGGCGGGACCCCCACCCATCATTCCGGCTTCAGTTAAGAGAACACCCTTTTTACACAAGGGCATATTCTGAGCCCCTTTTATGTGATTGTGCTTAGTCATATTACAACATTTTTACATGAAATCCAATTATTTCTGCCGTTTGAATTCCCTGCATTCTTCTCAATCCCTGCGTCCGGTTGTAAGGCCGCGGAGCAGGAGGGCTACACATGCACACATGCACAGTTGGAGCCCAGCAGTTGACAGACTGACCAGCGCGCAGTGTGGCATAATTGCGTCTGATGGGTACAGAAATACACCTCTGTGAGGCTTTCTAGCAGGTGTCTGGATTTAGCCCTGATGCATCCTCCACGACTGTCCCGGTTACATGGGGCTCCTCCACGATGTGAATTTTCAGTCTGGCTTAGGATAATTGGAACCTTAAGACGGGCAGATGTGTATTTTGGCTTGTTTCACTTGGCCCCAGGTTAAAATGAAATGGCAGCTTCAGGTTAAAATAAAACTGCAGCTTCTTCAAAACTCATTCAGTAGTCCGTGCACCTGATATATTCAACTTCAAAAGAGCTATAAAAATGCTCCATTTTTGACAAAGAATAGCTACAATAAAGAAAATTATCTTCTCTTAAAATTTTTAGAAATTGTAGTTTGTACCAATTATGCTTTTATTTCTAAATGCCTTAATGAAAAAAAAAAAACAAAACAAAACATGCAAAGCACCAACAGCTATGGAACAATAAGCCTGTGTAGGTAGCTTGGAAAATTTATTTTATTGTAGGTTTATTATGAACATAAATATGCTTTTGTAGCTGTAGCATTTGAAACTCTGCGGTCGTAATGGGCAAAATGTTGTGTGTGTGGTTTTTTAATGCATTATTTAAAAGGGGTAATTTTCTTTAAAGGTCTTTTGAAAAAAATCTGTTTTCCTACTGACATTTCACTCCGAGCATTAATCTTTATTGCAAATGCACCTTTTAAAATTGACATCAAATGATTAATATTCTTTTCTTTTCCTCTAAAATAATTTTCCTCATGGTATCCATCCATGCATATGTGAGGTTTCTCAGCCTCTTGCAATCAGCTCTCCCTGCTAGAGGCAACCACTTTCAATTCTTTGTACAATTTCTTCTAGTTGTTTCCAACACATCTCTAACTAATATGCCAATCAAGAAACCTAATAATATTTATATAGTTATGTCTTGATTATTGCATTTCCGACTATATGCACTTGATTACTGCTTTAGTAAAACTATTGTAAAATATGTACACATGCATGTATGAGTGTATGTGGTGTGTGTGTGTGTATATATATATATAAAGTGCAGTGTGTGTGTGTGTGTGTGTGTGTGTGTGTGTATGGGGAGAGGGAGAGTACTGTACTTTAGCATACTAATGTTAGGAAGAAGGAAGTCTAAACTTAGAATTATTAGAAAATTGCTAATTTGAGAACCCGCCTTTATTTGCCAATATCACCTTCTGTGTTCAAATAAGCCTGAGTTGAAATCCCAGTCATAATTTGATAGCTTTTTGTCTTTGGAAAGTGTCTATAAACACTGCTAATCTCGGGGTGCTGTGTAATTGTGTCAGTGAATACCCACCCACCAGGGCCATGTTCCACGCGACGATGTTAAGTGAAATGACTGGGCGTCCGGCTCGGCACGTCCAAGATGCTCAGCAAAGATTCTCACCTTCCCAATCATCTGCTTTCTCAAGTCAGGGAATTACGCTACTTTTTCAGGCTCTTAATGCACATTATCACTAGATCAATTTAACAGGTAACCTTATTACTGTCTATAGGTTTTTACATTATACCGGAGAGCTTGAAATTAAGTGATGAAGTGCAAACTGATGAATCCGTAATCCTAGAAAGACAGTAGACAAACCTACCTGGAGCCAGGGCTCCTGGTGCCACGACCTCTCCACCATTGCAAATCCGATCACCCCCCACATTCTGTGTATTACCAGAAAATAAACCCAAGCATTGCTTATGTTTCTACCGTAGGGTTTCAAAATGTGCTTTTTATCCTGAAGGTAAGATCCGCAGAAGAAAATGGCAATGAGCGCAAGCTGCTTTTTAACTGTATTCCTTCAGGAAAAACATGGAAGTACAGAATTAAAAAGCTTAGCTTGTTTGCAGAGTGATTTAGGACCTCATAAATGCGCTATGTTTTCCTTTTAGAGATGGGAACAGGTGTTTCATTCCTGATTGGGACGACAGTCAGGAGAGGGGAGAGGGCTGAACATGCTTCTCACAGCAGGGGGGCCCTAAGCAGTTTCACCTGCCAGCCCTGAGCAGTTCCTGCCTTTCCCTCCCTCCAACAAGACAATGACGAGTGAGTCGGCACCGGGTGGCCCAGGAGCAGGAAGATCCCCGGGATGATGGGAAGGGTCAACCCATCCACCCTAAATGTGCCCCCAGTTCCGCTACAAGGATAAAGTCACACGCGAATTGCCCTCTTAGGTCCCTTCCGTAACTCTCTCTGCATCCTCTCCCTACGTCCAAACCCGCCACTTCTCCTCCAAATATTTATCAAGTCCATTGAGAAATATCATCATTCTGTGCGTCCGAGGGCTGTGGAAATTACGTATAAATACCCCAGAGTGAAAAGTGCAGCTTCTCTGTGCTGGCCTGTACGTTGGAATCAGATTTGGCTTCCAACTGAATGCAGGACCTGCAAAATATAAAACCTTAAAACATCCGGTTTTATTCGACCTGATTTGCTGGCTAGTCGGTGGTGGCATCTTCTATTCTAAAATAAGGAATAAGCGTGCGGCAAATTTCCTTTTCATATCTGTGTCTGGAGAAGCACTTAAATCAGGAAAATCAAGCATACGTAAAAGCAGAGAAATTTGTGCTCTGTCTCAGCTCAAAAATGAACATAGGTATATGTCTTATTTTTATTTTAAATATTTAATTGATAAATATTATATATATTCAAGGTGTACGTGGAGATTTAATATATATTTTTATATATATATACACATTGTGTAATGATTATCACAATCAAATTAATTAGCACATCATCGCCATCCATGATGTACGTTAGATCTCCAGAACTTGTTTGTCTTACAAATGAAACTTTGTATCCTGTGACCAGTATCTCCCCGTCCCTCCCCCTACTCCCAGCCTCGGTTTACCGCCGCTCTGCTGTCCGTTCCCATGAGTTCAACTTTTTTGGATTCCACATACAAGTGAGGTCAAACCGTATCTGTTTTTCCACATCTGGCTTCTTTCACTTAACGTAACGTCCTCCAAGTTCATCCCTGTTGTCTCGAATGGCAGAATTTCTTTTTTTAATTATTTTAATATTCCATCATGTGCGTGTGTATATTTTAAATCATCATGCGGACAATGCAAGCGATGGAGCCAAAGGGGGAGATGGTGTCTCAATATACTAAAACCAACACATCCTCATTATTCAGAAGAATATAACAGAATCCTGATGACACAACACTCACAATGTCCAAGACGTAACCAGCTCAGAGGTTCGTCGCTGCCAGGCCAGACTGCAAGAAACACTAAGGGAAGTTCGATGAGTTTTCCAGGCTGGGAAAATCTAGATCTTCAGAAACAACTGATGACTATTACGAATGGTAACTATTCATGCAATCTGAAAATGTCTTTATTTTCTATGTATTATTGAATAACATTTTTTGTTGAGTAAAAAACTCCTAGTTGATAGTTTATTTTTTTATTTGTTTTGGTTTTGATATTTTGACCAAAATTTATAGCTGTTATGTGAGAGAGGGTGAATTTATTAGAAGCTCACTCCTTCACGTCTAAAGTATAACTTCAAACACCAGTATTTGAAAAAGTATAAAAGTCCTCACTGAATATTGCAAATCTAAGTCTCTTAGATGAGAAGCACCCTGAAATAGAGAAACTTCCCCTAGAACTGAGGAAATAAGGAAAGGAAAAGGAAATTTAGACTATTTTGTATATTGCCTTTATTTAACAATAGATGCTCTTTGTCCTTTTTTTTTTTTATTGGTGGTGGAAGTGTTTTAGTGGCATCACTTTGTATGTAGTTATATATGCCAGAGTCCATTGAATAATAGATATATATTTAATCTTAATATCTGCAGACCTAGGTGCTCAAGAAATATCTATTTGCTAAATTAATGAATAAGCATTCGTTATAATGAATCCACATTTGTAACTTAATACTATAGAATCACCTAGCAAATTGTAAAATGCATATACCATTTACATATAATATTTCTATATATAATAGAGAGCATATATAATCTAATTAGGCATATTCAGACATCTGCACCTTCATATTCGTTGATGCTTCAGGGGCACAGGAGGGCACGTGGGGACGGGGATGGCTCCGGGCTGAGGGGCTTGCAGAGTGCTTGGGGGCTGCTCCCACCCCACCAGGGGATGCGCCCCCAGATCTGGTGGCTACACGGGCAGAGACTGAGGCAAGGTAGCTAGAGACCCCCTGGAGCGCTCTGCGTTCTCCAAGCCAACCTTTCACGATGCCTTGAAAAGGTGAATCCAGAGCTTGCCGGGCTGTGGATCAAATGGATACTTTGTTGCCAGCTTAGCTACACATCTCAGTGGGTCTGGGGAAGACACAGAGACCCCGGCATGGAGGAACAGTACATGGGAAGGCGCAAATCTCTAAAAGCCGAAATCAATAAATTACAAACAAGTTAACTTTTATCGAGTCATGATGAGAGCTAGAAAAATCTTTAACTTCTTTTCAACTCTAAAATTCTGTAAATCTATGAATTATTAAAATGGGAAAATACTTCCCCAAATGGATATGAGACACAAAGATTCTTCATTATTATTGATTATGGGTTGCTATATGTTTATGTTAATTGAATCATATTAAATATCAGGAGCCTAATAGCTGACATTAAAATATTGTTAGTGATAGTTTGAAAGATCGTTCTTTTGTAGGGTTTTATGTAGTCTTAACTTTTAATCCTTCATAGATGGTTGACGTTTCCCCTGATATTTTCATATAATCCCCGTTAACACCCTATCATGAATTACCACTTAATTAAAACATATAATCATGTTTTAATTCCTTGTTTGCTCCCCTAAATTGTTTCCTATTTATTAATAGACAACCGAGCATAATATTTGCATTTTAATTAGCTTTTTTGTGCTTAATAATCATTCGTTATTGTCTTTGCATCTGTTCACAAACAATAGCTAATTCCCTAATCTGTTAATCTATACTTGGACTCCACGAGGGCTTTATTTTGTAATTTCTTACTCAACTGAGAAAGTATTTACCGAGGCTTGCTTTCTTTGCTGAATGTGCTTTTAAATTACTGCTCATACTTCATAAATGCTCACCATATTAAATTGCAAAAATGCATTGCTTTGCCATTTAAAATCTCTGTAATGCTGGGGAGAGTGCGGACCACCTAGAAATTAATGGGTGCTAACCAAACCTTTACGTGATTTCATCATTTTCTCACTTTTCACAATAGGATTCTTTCATTTGATGGTAAGCATATGGAAGCTCTACTAGGTACTATATAGTCTGTAGCTTTCTTTGTCGTGGACTGTTAGACTTCAGGGCAGCTAGAGCTTTCTTTCCCTTCCTTTCTTTCTTTTTTTCTTCTTAGTGATGAATCAATTCTGTAACATTCCTGAAACATGACCTTGAACAATCGGCCTCCATCCTTCAGTAAAGATCACCGATGCTCTCGGTCGATAATGACCCCCAGCTAGACTGGTCAATACATGAGCTCTAGACCATGTTTGAAAGGCTTTTTGGAAAAATGAGTTTGAAATAAAAACGGTTTGATTAAAAGACATTATTTCATTTTTAAAATATTAAAACCATAACTTCATACAAATATAAAAGGAACTCATGTCAAAGATTTGATTCAATTAGATTAATTAGTGAGTGAACCAGTGAGGTGTTAAAACTGGTCCAAACCCTGGTTGAGAGTAGGTGAATACAGAGGCCATTTAATAAACGATATCAGGATACGATTTTAGGTCTAAATACCAAGCCAGTTTGTGAGAAAAAAGGGCAATCAGACATCACCTTTCCAGTTGTCTTTTCCATTGGGTGGAAATTATTTGCACCTGTACCAGAAAAAGCAAAATTTATAAGGCCATCTCTTTCCCTGCAAAGTTGGAAAATAGCCCATTCGATTAAAAAAAAAATCAATCAAAAGTTCAAGCCCAAGACTACCTCTTTCCAAGTTCCAGATAATTTTTCTAACAAAGCATTTTTAACAAGTAAAAAGGAAAAAGCAAGCTTGTATTTCCCAGCAAGGAAGTGGGCTCTTCTAGGGCACACAGGTGAGTGCAGGACAGTCCCAGGAAGGGCTCAGTCCCGCTCCAGCTTCCAGCCTCCTCGGGGAAATGTCCCAGAGCTACCAGAGTTTCCCGTAGTTTTTAAATAAAATTCTAGAAAATAGGAGTTTTTTTGAAAAAGTTTTTGATTTATAAAATACCATGAAGATTAAAAGCAAAACAACAATAAAAAAAAAGTCCCTTGGGCCCAAGTTTTTCTCTCTTAAACAGCTTAACATAAATTTGCCCTGGAGGAAACTCTGTCTCCTGGGATGATAAACTTTCTATTTACTTTTGACAGTGCCTTTGTTTGCAGGAATTTGCCTCCCTGGGGTGTTACTATTGCCCCCAAGGCAAATTAAATATTTACAGGGTTGACTTTCAAGCTTGAGTCCCCCCTGAGTTTTCTCCCTGAAACCCCAGTGCTCTAACTTGTAGTTACAGCTGTGATTTCTCAGCGCTTTCCGGGTCTGTCTGTTAACCGGGTTTCCAGGTATTAGGAGACATAAGGGTCCCCGTTGCTGGTTGGAAAATCATTCGCTTTCTTTTGTGGAGGAGCTTTGTGTCTTTGAGAGTTGACAGGAGACACAGAGCTCAGGCGTCCTAGCAGAGTGCAGATGGTGACAAGATGTCTAACCTGACACCGGGTGCGGGTGAACCTCTGCGAGGAGACACGGTCCGGACACACCAGGTGCAGACAGGCGAGGACGGGAACCGCACCACCAACGTCCTCACTCGGCAGCGGGGCAGTCCCGCAGGCGGAGAGAGGTTGACATTCCCCGAGAAGATCCAGGATGGGCTTCACGGGTGAAGTGTATCCAGAAAGTCAGCCCACCCGTGCCTTCTCTGGACATCACACCAAGCCGGGTCAGCAAGACCAAGTCCCCTCGGCTCAGGGCAGGGCCCACAGCAAGGGCATCTGTCCTGTCTTGGGGGCAGCAGAGCCTCGGCTTTCAAAGCAGCACCTCCTCCTGCCTGTGCAGTGCGGATCATCGGCGCCCTGTGAAAGGTACTAACACGTGTCAGCGCTGCGTGAATGCCGTCACGGCTTGGCCACACGCCGGTATCATCAGCAGCATCCAATAATTTGGAATTCCTCTATCCCATTGTGTCACACGCGGCACCCTGACATATGCCACCTGCAGTGATCTGAAAGCGTAAGTGAGAAAGTAATCACACCCATCTCTCAGTACCGCAGGGACGTCCAACACTATGAGTTTCCTGGACTCGAACGTGCGGAAACCGGGCTGCCTCTTGCTCTCGAGATGATCCCTCCGGTGCCCACGCTGTACTGGCCACTGTCAGTAATTTTTTATTCCAAAATAATTGGAGAGCTATGACACAGATTATCCAGTGACAGCACATATGAGCAACGGTAGGAAAAGGGGTGACTCTAGGAATTGTGTTTTTGTTTATATGCCAATAGTTATTGAACTGTGAATGTGGACCAAAGACAGTGCTTGCTTTTGGGGTACAGCGGGGTTCATACACGACAAAGCCTGTGCCCCCGTGGAACTCATTCCTTACTGGGAAGACAAAAAGAGAACATACAGTATAATCTCAGCTACTAAATGTCCCTGCTCTGAAATACATTCACTCACCGAAATATTGCACATTCCTCGAACTATTCTTCAATTGCGCTTTTCTTTCTCTGGATGTCGGGTTCACGGAGAGTCATCTTCCTCCTTTCTTAACACTCCCAACCAGAATTCCAGTCTCCAGGGTGCTCGGGAAATACCAATTTGTCTTCTAGTTGAGCAAGTAACAAATTAACAAATACAGAGCAAGTAACCAAACATCACTTTCTGAGCAAATAAGTGACGTAGAATTTCATCCACTGGCATGGCCAGTCTGTGGACGGAGCTCGGTTTGCCCTCCAAGCCACCTGGCTCTTGAAAGCTGCATTTGTTAGTGGCTTTTAGAATTTTTAGTCGCAGAAACGTGAGTCTGTTGTGCTTCTTGCTTGTCTGGGACACACCTGATCTCAACGTGATTTGCTTCTAAGTTCTGCCCAAGGTCAGGTACCCTCCGCTTGGGAACTTCCCTACTGCAGACCTTCGGCGAGCTTATTAAACGTCCTCGACACACTGAATTGCATTGTCTGCCGCGGTTCTCACAAGCTCTTCCCAAACCCTCGTGTTTTCACACACCTTTACCGGACTCTCCTTTTCTAAACTTCCACTTCATTTTCTGTCTTCACTGGTCAATGGACGTGAACTCAATCATTAACCAGAGTTTAGGGTTAGCTCTCACTTGATTAACTGATGTCCACCCAAACCAATTTGGGTCTCTCTAAGAAATTCAGACAGCTTTGCCTGTGCTCTCTGAAACTATCGACTGACTGTGAGCAGAACTCCCCGTATCATAAACACCTTCTCCGAACGTCGTCTTCATCTTATCGAACCTCATTCTCTGCGGAGAACACTCCCCTGCCTCCTCACCCCGCTCTCCCTCCGCACGGCCCTCGGTTTGGGGCCCCAGGGTGGAGTGAACCTTCTTCCAGCTGTTGCTGCTGTTTGCAGACCATTTTCCCTCCACCCTCTCTCCACCCTCTGCCATCATTTCTTCTGAAATATGCAGTTTCCTTCGAGTTACTACAGTGAAAATGTGATGGTTATTTCTTTGCTTCCATTCAATAACGTTGTACCATTTGCCTTATATATAGCAGTTGTTAAGATCGTTTGCCGTTATGTCAATGAGGAAGAGAGATATTAAAAATCACGTATATTTAATTGTTGAACCCTAGGGTTAGACTTTTTGAGACTATGTCTTCCATAAAATGATCCTCCCCCAATGGGTTTTTGTCAGCACGTTTTACATCCCTTTAAATAGCTCCCTTTTGTGTCGCTCCTGATAAATGCTTACTTTGTGTCCAGATGCTTTCAAAGGTGCAATTACTCACGTATCGAATCGGCCTTGGTGCCAGACCTGTATTAAGTGCTGAGATTGCAGAAATCCAGAGACAAATGCAGTGGGTTGAACACCTTCCAGGGCCTGGTTTGGAGCTTCGCTCATGTGTTACAGATAAAAGGTTTTGTCTTCCGCGACGCTTCCTTCTGGGAAGCTGCCCCAACCTATTCGTAGGTTCATTCCACGTGGCTCTCACCTTGCTCAGAGACCATGGTGACAGAAAAGGTGCAAAGCCACCAAACCGACTTCCCTGGGATGCTCCTCTCGGGACCGACTCACAAGTGTTCATTTTCCGTGGGGTTGGCTGTGAGCTGAGGGTTCCAGGCAACCTGGACACATTTTGTATCTCCCTCCTCAGACTCGGGGTGCAGAGCAGCAGCGAGGGCCCCCCCGGGAGCGAGCTGGGCATGCAGGTGTGATCTGAAACTAGTAGATCCAATTGGTTTCTTTTAAATCTTACACCTGCAATCCCTTTCCTATGTTACACTCCCTCAAAGAAAGCAAATAGTAACAGATGGGTCATTTTTTAGCACACTCTGTACAAAGATGAGGCAAAGAGAAGAAAGTCAATTTACTGATCTGATTTGCAGATTAAAGTGTCTGTCATTTGCTGGATTTCACCTTTTAAGACCATTCATCTCCTAAAACCTGCACACTGGAAATAAAGAGCATCGTCTAGTGTGAAACTTCCAAGCGATTTTCATTGTTAGAAATTCACTTTTCAGTGAGTTTTTTCTAAACGATCCTACCTACTGGAAGTCTCCCCTCCTTTCAAGAAGGAATGAAAAAGTTAGCATCTCTAAAGGGAGGCTGAGGTCATGAACAAGGTTAATTCAGTTCAGTCTTGCTTTGAACGATTTATTATTGTCCGTGATGGCTTTTACTGAATTTTTTAAAAAGACGTTCACGAGGGATTTCAGCCACAAAAATACTTTTCGGGTGGCCCGACGCATTTGATTTGGATGTTTCTTTTTATTTTCTCGGGGTTTTTGTGTGCTTTGTTTTTTCACAAATGGACAGTTGCCCTGAGGAGGGGTCCCCACCCACCTCATTTCAGGGTGTATTTTTATAGAACTGATGTAATTCCTGGACTCCACGGGCCATAGAACCAGGAGTTCTGATGTCCAAGGCCAAGAGAAGAAGGCAGGCCAGAACAGAGGACAAGAAGTTTTCATTCCTCTGCCTTTTTGTTCCATCTGGGCCCCAGATGGATCTGTGGATTGGATGGTGCAAATCTTCCCAATTCAGTCCTCCCGCCCACAACGGGCCAGTTTACTCTGGAAACACCCCCACACACACACCTGGGGAGCCCCATTGTTCCAATCGAATGCCACACTACCCGGGCTTGTCTCTCTCTCTCTCTCTCTCTCTCTCTCCATATATATATAGAGAGAGAGAGGACTATGCAGAAATCTACTGAATAGGAAGCCCTCATATTAAATGTCATTTACGTAGAGATCAGTTATCAGAAACTACAGAAGAGATCTCTGGGCCGTGTAGTCGTTCAAACCGTGCTAATTTCCTCCCACCTCTCGGGTTTAAGCTCCCGAACATGTTTGCCCACCTAAAACCCACATGTCCCGCTCTGTCAGTGTTAGGATTCCGTCAGCACTTCCTGCCTGGCCCACCTTACCCAGCCTGCACCTGCCCAGGTGTTTGTCTGCGTTTGGAGCTAGTCTGAGTTTAGGATTCCCTCTCTTTCTTCTCAACCAGATTCCCACTGAACAGACTTTAGATCGAAGGCTCTGTTAATGCTTTTAAGTATTGTCCCAATTAACATAAATTGTATTTATGATATTCAATTTGCTATTTTTTTACCATTGGATTAGAATGACTTATATAACCTTTAATTTTTTTTTAAACTTCTAAACTCAAAGCCTTTAAACAGACAGCTTTTTTCTGCTGCTAATTTTTGCATCCATGTGTGACCGTAAGTGGTTTTCACGAAGAGGGACACGGCCCTACGGTGCAGAGACAGATAAATTCACCTGATGCCTCCCAAGAAGCTATCGATTTCCACTGCTGTCTTCTTTACCCATTTCTCATTGTTCAGCAGAATAAAATGATAAACACATAGATCTTTTTAAGCAGACAGTTGAGGACTGCTGCACACACGTGCACACACACACACACGCGCACACACACACACCATGCACTGGCATCTGGACTCAAACAAGTATTGGAAATTTGTTTTCCAATCAGACTCCGTTCGAGGAGACTTGAAAATGTCTGCACACTTCGGTTTGTACCGTATTCCACTTCAAAAATTGCATAGAAAATTACGCTTGTTATTATGTCTTGCCATTGTCAAATAAATGCTGGTCTGGGAATAGAAAATAAACCTGAAGGCAAATGTCTGTTGAAATAGGAGCGGGCCGGGGCTGAGTCCCCCTGCACGGTGACCCCCGTGTCTGCAGTACCTGGAGCTGCACCTGAGTCTCTCTCACCACAGATCCGTCCTGCTGCTGTTTGGCAGAAGATGGATGAAACATTCCTCAGAACAGAACTTAAACATAGACAAATCATGTACGAAATCTTTAGCTTCCAAGTTACTTGTTATTCTTTCCTTGATGACAATGTCATGAAAAAGCCTCTATTTACAACTTTGATGCTAAAATATGTGCCATAAGATAGATAGTCAGGATCCTAAAATAATAGTTTGTACCAGGCCATTTTTTTTTATCTTTAGATTGCACACACATTTTAGATCCCATTATTATTTACCTCATTTATTTTTATGAGCTATTTTAGCTAGTCAGATTGATGTTGGTATTTGACCTTTGGAACTTAGTGCATTCCTCATAAATTTTATGTGCATAAAGAACGGTTTTGTCGCCTTCTGGCTTTGGAGTTGAGTGGGAAATACAGAAACATGTGAATTTGGGTGGTATAAACTTGTTTTTGATAGATTCTCTTGATTTCTACGATGCATAATTTTTCACAATTTTGAAATACACTTCAGGCTCTGCCCAAAAGGAGATGAGACTCTAATTGAGGAGATACGGCAAAGTGAACACTGAGGAGGTGGTTAGCAACGTCGTGGGCACTAACAGAACGAACAGCACAGGTATTCAGGCGTGTGAGCTGTCCTGTTGCAGACATAACGGGGCTAGCGCTGTCAGAAAAGGCTTCAAAGAAACGGTAATCATTTCTATGGTTTTAGGGGGAGAGAAAAGTAAGGGAATCATTCCAGGTGTGGAGAATATACATCTTCAGGATCCTAAGTTTGTGATAGGAATGGATAGTGATTTTGCAAACCGGAAGCGCCGTTTCTCGGGTGAAAGGAACTCGGTAGTGGTGGGGAGAGAGATGCATTTGGAGAGCAGGATTGAAACCAGATTATGCAAACTGCTAAAAACCAGAGAAGCTTCTCATTTAGAAAATCACCAAACTTGATGTCAACATTATCAAAATATTATTGTGCTAGGGCAACTGTCTTTCTGACTTGTGGATAAATTAAATATCTATCCAAGAGCAATTCTAACAGGAACGTAGCAGTGATAAGCTGATGCCTTCATGTCATGTAGGGGATTTTGGAAGAAGCTGCCAAGGAGAGGGCAGGGGGCTCACTAGGATGGTCACCCTGGGACCAGGAGGAAAGGGCAGAGCATGTAAGTGGCCATCTGTGAGCCGGGAAATGAGCCCTCAGCAGGGAGCAGCCACGCCGGCACCTTGACCCCAGACTTCCTGCCTTCAGAGCTGGCAGACGGAAATGTCTGTGGCTTAACTTGCCCAGTCTGTGGTATTTTGCTGTAGCAGCCCGAGATGATCAGGACATGCGTTTATGCCCAGCTGACAAACGTAAAAATGTAAGAAAATAAATAAAGCTTGGTTTGGCAAGGTTGACAAACCACTCCCTCCTTCCCCAGGTGCAGCAGTTGCTGGGAATAGGATTGAGGCTGGGGCAGCACCAAACCGGAGTCCCCGCCCTCACCCTCCTTCCCAGGTGGAGCAATCGCTGGAGACAGTGCCAAAGCAGGGCACCCTTGTCCCTAGAAGAGCCGGAGATCCTAACTATCTGCCTGACAGTTCCAAAAATATTATAATTCATTAGAGAAATACATTTATCGTTCAGTTTTCTCCCAGACTTCAATAATTAATGTCTGAGAAAATTAGCCTTGGAAAACATCACACATTCTTGCACCAGTTCTAGAATTTCTCTGAAAAACACAACAAAGTTGACCTTAGGAATGTTGCCCAGGTCAGTGGGGGTATGATTATTTTAAAATGATACCAAGATACTGCACTGTCTTCAGAATTATAACAACAGTTTTTTTCCCTAAGACCCCATAGTTCATTCTAATCCTGTGTGATTTTGATCTTGGCCAACAAGGCAGCTGAACATGTAATCCAAGGACCGTTTGGTGTCATTGTTGTTACATAATTGAATAGGACACCAGTCCTGATACACAGGGAGCTGTCACTTCTAGTGGTGGTTACTAGTTTTTTGTACACAACAGTATTTAATAGACTCATGTTCATCATTTATACTTAAGTTCAAAAATAAGCCTTTTAATCAGAATTACTATTCCTTGCAATAATCAAGTCATATTAGTCTTTTTTAAGATTTTTTTTTCTATTCATATTTTAATTTACGTTTTATCCATAAGAGCCTATAAAACATTATGTATTGTAAGGTACGGGCATAAATGAATTATCAACATTGCGTGTATCACATCTCACTTTAAACTTCCTATGCTAAATATGCTCTTCTGGTATTTCTTATAATATTCTTCTAAAAATGCTTTTTGGCACAATCAACCTATTGTTTTGAAAATCTTTAATAAGACAAAAAGGTACTAAGTGTATAGAACAAAGCTCTAAAATTAGCATTGTTTGCAGGTGGTCCATTATGAAATTACTTTTTTCCTTGATAATACAAAACCTTCTGAGGATGAAGAAACACAAATTCCTGCATCCACACTGTAATTGCATTGTGCAGTGGAAAACGCTTTTTGAAAAACGGTCGGTATGTAACAGCATAATTAGCACTTTTCTCTGAATAACTTCCTGGTCAGTAGGCACCAGTGACATGAACAGTTTTCTTCTGTAGAAAACTGTAATACGGTGGTGCTTTCAATACAAGATTTTAAGTGTACAATTCCCGAGGGAAAGACAATCACTTCATTTGAAGCTCCGTGTTTGCTTTGCTGTGTGCTCTGCCCCCACTCCTGTCCCTGTGCCCCCACGACCACACGCAAGCGTGAAGTCCCCAGAGTCAGTCCCCGTGGGGAGATCCAGGAATATGAAATAATGAAAAACAAAAGAAAACGAAGCGCAGAAACTTCTCTGTGTACTCAGATGATTTTTTAAAAAATTCACCACGTAAGTAAATAATGCTATGCGAAAGTGAGCAACCTGTCAAGAAGGCAATTGAATACGATTTTTGCCTACTCAATGACATCAGCCTAAAAATGGTCTTCCTGTTTCCACGACAAACCCGCGGGGATTTGACCACGTTTCTGTCTCTCCCTGGTGTCATTTCTGCAGAGTTCTCTCCAGGCTGTTGCCCCAGTAGAAAGTAAACCCTTAGGAAGACCGAAAAGTGCCCAGGTGAGGCTACTGTGGAATAAAGCAATAGCAATGGGCGTGGGAACCAGTGGGACGGGAGCTGATGCCTGACCTCCGCGAGACAGGTGAGCTCGTATACTTACATCTGTGTTTTCTTTCATTCCGCCTCAGCCTGCTCCCGAGGACCGAAGGTGTCGAGTTTCTAAGAATATTTTCCTCCATTGCCTCTTTCACCACCGGTGGGCATTAAGAGACGTTCTTAAGTTTTCTGAGCCATCTGTTCCTCCCTTCTAAGATGGGGATAATTCTGCCAACCTTCTAGAAATTATTAAAAAAAATTGATAGAGAAAGTTTTTCTACTAAACTAAGGTGCTTTACCAACACAGCAGAAGTCTGCTAAGCAGAAACTACGAAGGGTTTGAGATGTTACCGTACTTGCCCAGAGAGTTAGGGAGACAGATGAGATTAATGGACGGATGGATGGATGCTAGACTATATATATATTCAGAAACACGAGGCACATAAGCCAGAGATTCCAGCTTTATTTTACAGCAAAATCAGCAGCTGGAATAGCATTGAAAGGTTGGTCTTCTCACACCTAGAACTCCCCAAGGCAACGCTCTGAGAGTCAAATGAATAAAAGCCCTACATGAGCAGTGAAGTTGTTCTGCAGGAGAGGGGCCAGAAATACCAATTTGCTCCACTTGTGAAGGATAAAGGGGCAGCTGCTCTCACCAGCCTCTGGGAATCTCCTGGCAGACCGGATGGGAAGGATCCTTGGTTCTTCCGCATTCCATACCTCTCCCTCCAGGGGGAGGATAAACTGTAGGCCTCCAAGTTTACACCCCAAATTTTGTCATCCCTTTTGATGATGTGAACACCTGGGAAGAGGAGCTCTGGGGCCACCTGGTTATTTACCTGCCCTCAAAGCTAAACCAGGTGTCCACTCTGGATGTAACCACGCAGCTCCTGTAGAGATAAGTTCATTATCATCTTTCTTTTTCCCTCCCTCCCTCTCTCCCTCTCTCCCTTCCTTCCTTCTTCCTTCCTTCCATCCTTCCTTCCTTCCTTTCTTTCTTTTTTGTTGAGATGGAGTCTCACTCTCTCACCCTCAGGCTAGAGTGCAGTGGTGTTATCATAGCTCACTGCAGCCTCAAACTGAAGCGATCCTCCTGCCTCAGCCTCCCGAGTAGCTGGGACTACAGGTATGTGCCACCATGCCCCACTAATTTCTTTTATTTCTAATAAAGATGGGGTCTTGCTCTTGCTCAGGCTGGTCTCCAACTTTTGAGCTCAAGTGATCCTCCTGCCTCGGCCTCCCAGAGTGCTGGGACTGCAGGCGTGAGCCACCGCGCCCGGCCTTCACCATCATTTCTGATGCCTTCATCATCATTTCTGATGAAACACTAAAGAAACCAGTGGTTGCAGATTTAATTTCTTGGGGAATTTCCAGCACCCTCCTCTGTCTTCACAATGTATCGTTACCCACAGGTCAGAAAGCGGAGCCTTTGCAGGACACTGAGGAGCCCGGGGTAGTTATTACCCACAGGCCCTTGCAGTGTCATCGTCATCGTCACACCCAGCACCGACACCAGTGTGGTCCTTGCGTGTTCATGTCGCCATCAGGATTTAGTCAGGACACAGCCCCACGTCCCATCCACAGGAGGGTGCTGAGGGGCTGCACGGCTCCTGCAGGCAGAGGGGCTAATGCACGAGGATGTGCAGCAATGGCCCCCACGGCGTCACCAAATCACCTGTCGGGGAGACAAAGCTGTTCCAGGAGCTCCCGGGGTGAAGGGACAACGTTTGCCCAGAGCCTTGGTGCCAAGTCGGAAGGCAAAACCCAGTCAGGACGCTGGGGAGATTTTGAACTCTGATTTGCGGTGGATCTTTCAATTCAGGGGATTGGTTAATTTGGGGAAAGATTATAGTAGTTTAGGGTTTGGGGAAAGATTATAGTAGTTTAGGGTTTGTGGAAACAGAGTGGCAAGAATGTTGAGGCCAGGTTGTTCAAAGGGTCTTTGTTTTAAACTGGCTTCTGATGCTTCCTACGGAAGCATTAGTGAGTCTTGGGAGCAAACAAGAAAGGTAGTTGCGACTTTCGTCTTCCTGCGAAGCATCTCCTGGAATCCTACAAGAAACACAAGTGAGGTTATGTTTTTGAAGACAGGAAAGTATAAAATCATGTTAATAAAAATGGCAAGCTGTGTGGGTGGTTTCCATGCTCAAGGGAGAACCAACCGCTGAAAAGGAAGTAAAAACATCTGAAAGAGGTGACTTCCAAAGAGAAAAAATATATATATATATATTTAAAAACAAAAGCCCAACTCAGGAAGATACAACGAGAGCACCCAGGTGGCTTTAAGAACTAAGGAGAAAAACAAAGATGACATGTATACTTAGAAATTCCGTGAAGAAAATGTAGAAGCGTAATTTATGAGACCCACAGAAGCCCGGTGTGTATAATTCATCCAAGAACTATAGAGACTGAAGGAAAAGAAGAGACCTCGAAAGACAAGAGATGGTGATAAACTAGTTGAAGATGAAAGTAACTGGACTCGTGGTAACTGAATACAGACAAAAGAAATTCAAAATTAGGTTATTACAAATGGGGATTAAAAATATGGTAAGCAAAGTAATGTGCATTGCTACATTGTGGAAAATCCTGGTAATTCAAAGCACAGTGAAACTCTGCAGGTGGAAATAAGGCGTGAAGCTAAGAACAGAAGAATCGATTGAAGATATTTGCAGCACAAGGTCGATTAGACTTCCTCAATGTCCCCTTTCCAGCAAAGGGACCAGGGGGACAGAACCCCAGACGCTGCAGGTGAGCCCGGGGGAGAGATTCTGTATTCAAAACAGGCTGATTAACTGAAAGTTAATATGCTGAACTATGAAACTCAGTGTTTCCATCTTCCATTAGGGCCTCAGAATGTTCTGGGCCAGCCATACGCCTTCCACCCCTGCAGAAGGTTGCTGAGTCCTTCCCGGCAGAAACCGAGCAATCGCGGACGACGTACACACACGGCGGACGGTGGGCCCTCCCCGATGGAATGAACAGATGGCAGTCGTCCTCCGATGACCCTAAAATGACACACCCTGGATGTTAGAGCCCCGTTATTCATGCATTATTCCCGTCAGCGTCCCAGCCCCTCTCTCCTAAACGGAAGTGAGCCAACAGTCTGGGGCCACTGGCTGCTCCTGGAAGACCCGTCAACAGAGATCGAGCTTAAAGATGAAAAGAACAAACAAATGAAGCAGCGAAGAGAAATAGGATGTCGGAGAAAAGATGATCAAGCAGCTGAAAAAAAAAGAAAATTTCTAAAAACGATTGCTGCAAAACCAATTACGACCCTGAAGAAGCAAGTGGAACGATGACGTCCCAGTGTAAAAGTCCAGGCACAATTAGATGGGAACAGAATAAGGAGAAAGGCGAGCTGGAAGGGGGATCCCAGAGGCCACTGGGGGGTTCTTTTCTTTACGTGACTGAAGGGCTGCACGACCCAGGCTAGCAGAGCCCAGGGGACACTGTGACCTGCCCCTGCCGATGCCTGTTCCTTAGTCAGCACTGACGCCGGGCTCAGACGCCAGAACCCACAGACTCTGCGGCCCCGTCCGACGCGAGCATTGAAGCCAACCGGCAGACGATGAGTTAGCATCTGCTTTTATATCTGAATCTAGAATACTTTAGAAATTAATGTGCTTTTGGCCAGTTTCCCTTGGAGAACTACTGCCATTACCCGACTCTAAGTGAAGTAGTAAAAAAAAAAAAAAATCAGCAAGGGGGTCTTGTTACTCTAAACAAAATGTATTACCCTCCAAAAATCTCCAAAGCAGAACCGAGTGGGGGCACCTGTGTAGACCCATAAATTTCAGTACACGCCCACCAGGAGAGACGAGTCCTTTCGTACCATCTGAGAGCTGTGGCCATAGACAACTTTCACATACATTCATTACATATAAATATGCAAAGTACTATTTTTCTAAATAAAGGGATCCATTTTGGAAGATTTTTGGAAGCACTAAGAGAATGAATGAAGTGTTTACTTTCAAAGGTGATTTCAGCCATTTAAAAAGAATCATTATTCCTTTTAAGCCAAACTCTGAAAACTATGCAGTGAATGTAACTAAATATAAGTTTTTCAGGTCTGGAACCATGTTGCCGGGTCAGAGCCGTGGGCCGTTGCAGATGCAAAGCGGAAAGGTGTCTTGTGTGAGAGTCACGATACCACGCCAGGTACTAGGTATGTGCTCTGCGCTCTGTGCATATTGGTTAGTGTGGAAACAATGTATACAGTAGGAATTTATAAAACATAGGGATAAGAATATTATTTTGAACCACAGGGCTTGAATACAGAGCCAGTGGTTTGGTGGTTCGGATCCAGCTGAACAGTCGGTAGCTATCGATCCCGTCTGTCAAAACACAGAAAAATTGATTGTGTGCGAAAACAATATTCTTTTCAAAGACCACAAGTTTCTGAGTGAAAACTCAACAGGAATCCCAATGAAGCGTTTAAATAATTCCTTACAAATGTTTATTTTATAGAGCATGTTGCATCGCATAAAGTGGTTTTGACGCATCATTTCAATTTTGCAATGACCTTGTCACTCTGGTTGATCCAAAGTGCTTTCCGGGTTTTGGTCTGTGGGACCACGAATTGAACATAGTTGAGCAGAGGAACGGACCTTTCAGCTGACCCGTGAGAAATGGGTCGCTCTGATGTCCCAGAGAATGCTTGTACCATTATCGTAATTTAAATGGTCTGCAGAACGACGATTCCCATCTCAGGCTGTCTCCGGATGCTTCTGTCAGGAGCAGAACCCTGGCCAAGACGACTCTTGCTTTAATCCAATGTGGCACTTCGGATATTGCGATTGAGAGCTGTCATTCAGTCTCGCCAAGACCATGACGATGTTCGCAGTGGGAAAGCTGAGAAAACTACACAGATAACGTGTAGCTGTGTTCCTGAATGTATCTGACTCCAGGACCAAGAGCCAGCAAAACTCAATACCTGCTAACCACAAAGCTCAGAGCAGGGCCGTGTTTACAAAGACGTATGGATGTCATATGTTCCAGGGAGGAATCAGACGGAGGTCAGGTCTGCGACACGCATGACTCTGCCCTGCGTCTGTGAAGGTCGCGTAGCCGGATAGCGGGAGCCACACACGGAGAAGGTGGCCTGTGACAGTTTGGAGGAAACATTCTCGGTGGAAGCGAAGCTGTCAGTGTTTACATCTCAGTTGCAGCTTGTGTAGGTCCTCAAGGCAACTTCAATCACTGGGATAATCTTTCCATGGATACGCCGTGTTGCTGATACCATCTTTCCCTCTCTGGTGCCCAGAGGGTTTATTTTTTCCTTGTTTCTTTCATTACCAGAGGATGCCATTCAACAGGTAAGCCATCTCCTTAGGGGCAACCTTGTCGGGAGAGTGGACCAACACGGGGTGAGGTAGGGACACACCCCAGAAGCACTGTCGTCCCTCAAGACGCCCCTTATTCCTTGTTTGAAAGAGAAAACCAGCACTCTATATTTAAAAACGCTGAAGTATTTAAACTGTAGATTATTAAATGAAAAATGTCACGTAAAGGAGAAACGGTTGATGAAATTGAATTCTAAAAAAGCCCGAGTTTTAAGTTTTAGAAAATATAGCAGTTGGAATTCTCATTTTGACTTTTCTGTTTTCACCGTTTTCTTAGTAGCTTGAGGAGTACAGGGAGAGCCATGGAGAAAACACCTTTATTACTTTTAACCTAAAAATAATATGTATTTTTCCTGAGCAAGGGACATTATATCATCCTGGGAAATCATAGTTTACCGGAGACCCGGGGAAAACATTATTCTTTGAAAATAGAGTGTATTCAGGTTATTTAGCACCGTTCAAAGTATAGCAGAAAGTGTATTTTTTCATGGCATTGTGTGTCTTCCGTGACTGTAATCCTGATTTTAATCATCCCATGACTTTAGCTCCAGACTATTGTTAAAGTTACTTGCAGGTTGGTAAATATATATGTCTTATGCTTTTTTTTTTTTTCACTTTTCCTTAAAGAGCTTATACTGAGAAAAATAGCCCTCTTACTTTATTTAAAATAGCTGAATCGTACTCTTAAGGAATGCATCACCAAAAACAGTGGAAAAAGGAAGTTAAGGAATAAACGTGTTCATTCTCTTTGAAAACAAATTTTTCCAGATGTATCAGTATAGTAGTTTAGTACAACTCACCTAATACTTTAATCTTATTATAAAATGGTTCTAAAAATAATTAGAATATATTGCTAAGAGATCTTAAATCTCTTTTCTCCTCTTCATTTATTTCTGTAAAATATTCACCTTTTGACAGAAAATTTTTGTTGGGTGCCCAAGAGCTTATACTAATATTGTTGGCCTTTAAATGTAGCTAAACCTTTGGCTTTAAAGTAAAAAATAATTGAATATAGTGTGACCTTTAATCGTGATAAATCGTAGGAGATACAGAAGTGGCCAACAAGGCCTAGAGTCTGGGAAAAATGAAAACAAAACGAAACAAAACCCCAAACAAGATGCTACAGCTTCTTACTCCACCTGTGGCTCAGGTACCAACAATACAACGGGTAAATTAATTGTGATATTTTAATGCTGTAGAACACTGCATGGCAATGAAAATGAAAGAATTTGTAGCTGTGTATAGCAGCGTGGAGGTACATCATGTTTTCTGTCTTCTCCGTCCACATTTACTGTCTTGGTGGTTTCCGTATGGTCCTCTGATAACATCTGCCCAGGTGTATGCCCTATACCCTTCTCCGCCACACGGAATAGTCAGCCGCCTTCTCGAAATGCCCATTTAGCACATAATGTCCCAGACTGGTCGGGTCACAGATGTCCTATATTCAAAGAACATGTCTGGTTTAAAGTAGCTGAAAAATCCTACAAAGCACTCTTAGCTATTATTTACTCGCGATCATTTGGCAACTCTTTTTTTTTTCCTTTTTAAAAATTTTATTTATTTAATTTTCTTTTTATGTGACTCTGCAATGAGCCTTTGCCATGTCATCCACCCCTCGTTGCTGAACGGAAAGAAAACAGAGTGATTTATTTCTCTTTGAAATACTACGTGATAGGTGATGATTTTTAGTCAAAATAGCGTTGTTAAAAAAAGACATACATGTAAAATGATCGACTGACTTAAGATAATAGTGTTTCATGGAAATAGAATTTTTCAAAAGATGGGACTGCATTTCTTAATACTACAATAACACTTAGGATGCCAGTGTTGTTCACATTGACTGACATATATTTAAAGTAAAGAATGGAATTTCATCGTAATGTAAGAAAAGAAAAGAATGATATTTTCCTTGTTGCTGACATACGCCTTGTGGGATAATGAGATCAATATTTGTGGAGCTGCAGACTGGGAGGAACAAGACTGATGTCCCTGCTGCAACTGCCAATACTCTCGCCAACCCCATCATCTCGCAAGCAGCTCGGCACCATCGGTCTAGAGATAATTTCCTGCACCCGGAGACATGAGCTGTTTGATGTGAAATCTCTTTAGAAAGATCTTCTAGGGAAAAACTGAATTTTTCTCTTGTCTCTACGTTGGAAACATCTTACCCGACATGTTTATTTCCTCTGGAGTCTGGAGGCCCGAGAGACCGGGGTTTTCAGCTCTCTGCAATTTCTGTTGGCTTAAAATCTGTCGACAGTGTCCTGCAACTAGTAAGACTACCAAGGAAAACTAGTATTTGGACAATGCAAAATGTCTTCATATGTTATTGTATTTGATGTCAGTATGCTGTTCTAGTTATTTATTATTGACTCAATGTTTTCCTCTCTGTCACTGCTTCACTAATGAGGAAAATCGACCCCAAAGTGGTTAAGGGACTTGCCAAAAATTGCATGAAGCAGCAGAGATGACCACTTCCTGGACTATTTATTTGCCTGAGATCATTTAGTGCTTCTCCGGTTGTGGTTAGATAAGCAAATTTCTTTTTACTGTACTATTCATTTCGGATACATTTTAATTTTTGGATGCTTTTACTATGACTTAATGTCTCTTACTTAGAAATTGGAATGTAAACTGTTCATTCAGTTCAAAACATTTTCACTTCCTCCTTTCCCACTGTCTCCCGAACTTCCGTAAAACTTCTGCTCGCCCTTTAGTTTTCAAATTGAATCCCCAATTCCCCCGAGAGAACTTCTGGAACTCCCGCCTTTGTGAGGGGCTGCTTCTACGAGTTCTTAACCGACACGACAGCCGGCAACACCGGGGTTGCCTGTTTCTCTACACGATTCCCCCTTATGCACTGGGAGGGTGCAGGGTAGGGGAGAGAAAGTGTCGGCTCTGCAAACATTGACGTTTGCATCCAGCACCGGATGAGCCTCAGTTGTGTCATCTATAAAGTGAGAGGAAAATGTCACCAGTATCTGGGGACTGTGGATACGGAGTGATACTGTTAGACAAATAAAAATCCTATTTCAGCCATTAGTTGTTGTGTTTAGCAAAGTGTGATTTTTCTCCTCCTTTTTCGGGTCTACACTGGCTTCTGACGTCCCCATCTGGCTTCTCTGGACCCATCGCCAAGTCCCCGTGCCGGCCAGGGTTCCCGCTGTGGACCTGAAGTGGAAGATTGGACCTGAACTTGAGGAAAAGCCTTTGGAGCCCGAGGGCCCTGGAAGAAGTGTCTCCGTGGATTTCCCCAAAACCCCCCGCAAATGGGCAAGTCTGGTGAGGTTCACCTCCTCGCCCGAGGGCCACGCGTTACCCGAGTCAAACTTGCTTTGACTGTGTTCCCAGGCCGGGCACAGGCGTTTTACGTGACAAGTGCAAGAGCTAAACATCGTGTCGTTCGGGTCCTGGAGTGTTCTTCCCTTCCGTTTCTCTGTAGGAATTTATTTGTTCTCGGACCTTTTCCTTTTTATTTATTTATTTTTTCTGTTGTTTTCTTCTATATCCAAACGAGGTAAGACGGGCCTCTCTGGGAACCCCAAAAAATCGGAGTCAGGTGAGCTGGACTTCACGCTTCTCCAGGCAGGAGCACGTCACTCCCACCTGCGCTGCAAGGCAGGTCCCCGATCATCTGAAGCCGGGATTCAAGGCGGCGTGTTTGGGGACGACACACCTAGCAACTGACAGACGCCATCTGCTAACCTGAAAATATTGCTTTGTGGGATTCAGAGAGACGTGAGAAAAAGCATCTTGGTGGCAGTTCAGGGCTGCTGGAATTGCCTTGAAGAGGAGAGAGGAATTAACCAGACTTCACAGGTACTGCTCGGACGGGTTTATGTGCTGTCATTTGAATAGGCTTACGCTGGAACCTGACACCCGCAACTCCGCACTGTCACTAGGTCCTTACCTATCCTTTGCTGAAACAGGAAAGCACTTAAATTCACCAGGTGCGTTTCCCTGTCAAACAGAGGGACCTCTCAGTCAGCCAAAGCTTCCCGAAAGCCTTCAGCCTTCGACACCCTTCCAGGACTTTCTCCTTGAGGTCTGTTCTTGGGGCAGCTATTAATTTAATGCCACTGTCCCATGGGCAGGGTCTCTCAAGGTCATTTTCCATCTTGCCAAAGTCTCCAGTTAATTTAACTTTACTTATCAAAAGTGAATAAATTATTGTACAGGTTACCTTTAGATTTTGGTAAGTGTTTCTATCTTAATTTAACTTCTCATTTGACTTCATTTTTTCATTAGCATTCTCAATAGCAAGCTAGGTACAAAAGACGAATAAAAATAAACTCAGAAAAGTTTAATTTTGGAATTTAATGTGGGTTCCAGTAAAATATTTTGGAGACTGAAAAGTAATTAGCAATAAAAATTAATATGACTAAATGGAGTTTTTTTTCCCCACTCAATTTTTGCATCAAAATAAATGTTTAGTTATGAAAAGCCAGCTAAAATAAACATATGCTAAGAAATAACAATGAAATTTCACTTCATATTATAACTACAGAGCTCTTATTATCTTCAGTACTTAAAATATAAAACTGTTTAAAACAAAAGCAAGAAAACTTTTTTATGTCTGGATGTGGAAATTTTAAGAATTTATTAAAATAAATTAACATTCAAAAATGATAATTTTGCAGCTTAACTAGTATAATGTGCACTCAGGCCATACTCAATACAATGTGCACGATCATTTACATACTTATTGATGCAAAATACTTCCCTCTAATTAGAAGTGCTTTATTCTCTTAACAATTGGTACTTGCCATATTTTGAAGGATATCCATCTATCATGAAAGAAAATTCATATTAAATTTTCATGGAGACTGTAGCTTTTGCTTTATGTTAAGACCCAACTTATTATTTAAACAGAGGTACCTTCTTGAAGACTAACCCAATTACACCTTCAAAAATGCTATGTTTTGTTTTGAAATATTTAAAGAAATTTGGGATGAAATGTCCTCACCAATGCATGGCTTGGTATCACGGCCATTTCTGCACACGGCTCTTACCTTTCTGACAGCAAAAGACTAAGCAGATGCTGCCTCTCAGGTACTCTGTTTTGGGCAGGCTCATGATGCTTCATAAAATAGAGAAAAGTTAGTTCCATGTGACAGCAGCCTGTCTCTACATTACGGTAAGTGATACCGGTCGTAGGAACCTCATATACTAAACCACAGTGAAATGTTTTCTAATTATCAAAGATTGTTTGCATATAAATCAATGTAGTTTTAATTAACTGTATGTTGTGGCATTATCCTTTAAAAAGTGGTAGTTTATATAATATTAATAAAGTTACATTTATCAAAATGCCAATTTATAGACAGGTCTTGCAAACATGGACTATTTTTACTAAATTTGATGAGCAAAATTACTTTTCATGGAAACTGTATTTTAAAAATTAATAACCATCTACCTCACAGGTTACTATGCGGTCATTATCGTTGACTTCACAAAGGTACTCTGCTATGTAAAAGCTAATTAACAAATACAGCAAATAATACAAAAGCGCTGACACATTCTGACAGTTCGAGTCTTTATGAGAAATCACTGTATCAATGTCCATTCTGAATCTGAGAAAGCAATTTGCATTTTGCTCAGGCAGGTTGGCTGGATTTCCGCTGCCCTAACAATGTGACACAAACTTACTTTCTCAGCCGATACAAAGTAGCAAGCACTTAGCTCACACCATTCATTCATTACAGAGACACACAGAGGGGTGCTACACTGTAACTTTGATGTTGACAATGATAAACAGAAGAGTTAATTAATTGTGCTCAAAAAAGAAAAGAGCATCTGTGGCAGGATTTCCGATTTCACAGAGAGCAACTTGCCTCTTTGACACTAGCTGTATACAGTGCTTGGGTTTCTTACTGCCAAAGGAGGGCCTTCAACCAACTGACGTACACTGGAGCTATGGGCAGCGCCCAGAGAACGCTATGGGCAGTGGTTCAGTCTTTAAAACCAGAAAGTCTATGAAAGATCCAGCCTCTCTGAAGAGGTTGCATCTCTTTTTAATGAAAAATATAAAACATAATTTTTATAGCTATTTTGAGGATATTGATTAGGAAGCTCTTCTTTTCCATAAATTATTATTTTTTTATTATCAAATAGCAACAGTGACATCCAGTGTTTAGTAAAATTAATGGCAGGTTTCCTCTGAGGACCATTAATGACTCTAATGCTTTTGAATAAAGAGGTGTACGCTTCTTTAAAAACTAGAAGGACATGTACACAGAAATATGCCTGTTGTCCAAACTGGCTTCTTAATTTGGAAGGATTGTCAGTATTTTACTCCTAGGCATGCATGCTGAGGGCACTGGCTCAGGTGATGTTCATGCTAAAAAGTCTCCCCCATCCCAGTAATACTGCTATTGCTTGCTCCTACGACCCGTTTTCCTAAGGAGTTTGCTGAGTTGAGTGGTGATTAGCTTCCAGTTTGCCTTATTTCTGCACCTTCTGCCTCACGCTCCTGAAAGCAGTTGAGCAGCAGTGAACAGGACATCACTGTCGGAACCTGGTCCATTTCATTCTCTTCAATTCCTCTTTGCTCCTCAGTGTCGAGTTGGATCACCCAGCATTTAGACAACTACTATTCTGCAATGACAGAGAACATCGGTTTCTTACTGTGTCCTTCTTACCATACGTGTGCCGTTTGGATTTGGAATCAAAGAGTGAAAGTTCGCTGTGCCACACTTTTAAACAAGTTTCACGTTTTCCAATGTCTTAATATCTAGTCTTGGATTGGTTACTTATTATGTTTCCCAATAGGCTGCAAACACCAAGAATTCGGGGGTGGTATTATTGAATTTTTGTATCCTAGTACATGGTTTGCAATTATAAAATGCTAAGTGTTTAAGAGATCCTTCCAAAATGTTTTTAACTTTTTAACGTTTCATTTTTCCAGGTAAATTTTAAAAATTTGTCACATATCAATATCAAGAATTAACACAAATTCTAGTGTATTTTAGGAATTCACTGAATATATTTTAAAAAAATGTGCACAGGATTTATGTGAAAACGATCAAACCTAAAAATGTTCCCAAATATTTATCCTAAGTATTTTAAACATTTTCCCACTGAGGCCTCATTCATTTGCTTGGGAAACACTTTGCTCTTATAGATAATACAAAGTTAATTTAGCTTCTGCCTACTTGGTCGTGAATTGTTATTATTGGACCCCAAATAAATGCCGTAATTGAATTTGATTATGAATACATATAAAATATTCCCTTTTGGTCTTATTGATAAAGTCACTTACTTGGATGTCTTTTGTTTTGCTTTTGAAACTCACTGATCTGTTGTCACATCGCATGCATAGCTAGAATAGTCTGTACAGAAAGAAATTCTCAATTGCTAATAATTAGTTGCAAAATAGTCCTCAAAGGAGAATTTGCATGGGAAAGAATAGACTGTTCCTTGAACTTGTTATGAAATATGGATATATATTCTTTTAGCTTTTCTAGTTAATTATTAGCATACCCAGGGTCTCCCCGGTAAGTTTCCCCTGAAACAAAGTCCATTTTGTCACCGACCCGGCAAGAGCTGGGCCTGCCAGTCTGCCGGTGCTGTGCCGCATGCTGTCACCAGGTGGCGCCGTGCAATGGCCAATTCGGCTCAGGGCTGCTCAGGTGGCCCTGGCCAGGCAGGTAGCCCTGGCAGTGCAGTGTCTTAGCATGGCCCTGAGTGGCTCTCGGAGACGGGGGGGCCCGTGCTCTTCATGGCAAGCTTGGCCAAGTGCACACCTCATTCGGGATCCACAGATTTCTTTGATGAGCTCTTTAATTTCCTAGACCAACGGTGCTGGGCTAGGACCCCGTCTAACCCTGTCCACCTAACAGTCCTGAATTACCTGTCCCTCCCAGGACGGGAATCAGTGCCCACGGGGCAGGTACACGTTTCTATTAAACCATCAAAACGCACAGAGTCTATTTATATTCCTCTCCAGAAACAATCAGGCTCACACCAAACTTTCCAGGGGCAGCATCAAAGGTGATTTATTCACCCGAGGGGGTCGCGTCCACTGAGCCGAAAGCGCTCAACTCCTCACCTTGGATCGGAAATTAACTTTAGTGACTGAAGGTGAATGTCAGCCTCCTCCCGCGCTGAGGGGCACCTGCCAGCCGCCCTCACCGGCAAACAGCGAAACACACAGGTGAGGCCTTTCTCCTGCAAGGTGAGCGCCGGACACTGCGTATTCCACGCCATTCACGGTGACGTGAAAGTGGAATAAAGGGATTGGGGGCCTTATAGACTTTTGCAGCTGGGAGGGTTAAAGGACACCCTTTGGAGGTGTCCGTATGAAGGAAGGAGGCCTAATGCGACCCATCTCAGTTGTGAAAATAAAGGAAGACCAACCAGGTGAGAACGGGCAGAGGCTGCTCACGCAGAGCCCGCCGCCCCGTGTGCTCGGTGAGAGCCTGCAGAGGAGCTGCGTGGGCGGGAAGGGACCCCCAAGTCCTGGTGCAGCTGGGGGGCTCCCCAGGAGAGGGGCATCTCGTGGGATTGGCAGGTAGGATGGCATATTTGCCTTTCTCTGGTTGGTCTTCAGTTGACAGCTGTCAGCTTTTAATTAAGTCCTGGCCTCTTGGGCGATTTGCTGCAGGAATCCCCTGTGTGGCTTTCTGGGCTGTCACCAGATGCAGAGGTCTGTCGTCCCCCAAGCCTGACTCAGGCAGGCCGCCGCCCGAGCTGCCCCCCGAAACAAGGGCTGGCTTCCGGGGTGCTTGCGGCAGATCTCGGACCACGTCCAGTCTTCTTATATAATCTGGTCACTGCTTATTTGTATATTCAGTCCCTTAATGTACTACTGTCTCGGTAAAAACTATCAATTTTAAAAGATGGCTATTATGTGTGGGTTTTTTTTTTTAAAGAAAATGTTAAATCGTTATTATTATTTTGATTGAGTTTGCATTTTACCTTTAGAAAGGTAGTCTTCTAGTTTGAGGAATCAATTGTAGAAAAATATAAACTTAAAATCCTATAAACTACATTCAATCATAATTCATCATAGAAATGAATACCATCCAACACTTCGCTATCAGAGATAATAAATCACAGAATTCTAAAATCTCTCCAAAAAATTATGTGTATGTAAAAACATTCCTGCCTTTTTTCATTTAATCCTATCCACAGACTTGTTATAACACAGTCATTGATGGAACCCACATTATTTTCTCACTGCCAGGATTCATCTTTGTACAAACATAAAAGCAGAGTGTAGAATTAGATTAGTAAGAAAGTAATGATTTTTGTATCCCAGGGATAAATCCCACTTGATCGTGGTGAGTGATACCTTTAATATGCTGCGGAAAACAGTTTGCTCGAGTTTCGATGAGGGTCTTCCGATCTGTGTTCATCCAGGATGTTGGTCTATAGTTTTGTTTCCCTGCAGTGTCCGTGTCTGGCTTTTGTATCAGGGTAATAATGTTGGCATCAAAAAATAAGTTTGGAAGTGCTCCCTCCTCTTCACATTTTTGTAAGAGTTTGAGAAGAATTGGTGATAACTGATGGAATTAACCCGAAGCCATCTCGCCATGGGCTTGTGTTTGTAGGGAGGTTTGTTTGCTTGTTTTAGTTGTTATACATTCATTCCCTGTGCATGCTATTTATTGCTTGTTCGGATTTTTTAGTTCTTTCTTTAATAGACATTAACAATAATGCTGTAGAATAATATTTATTGACATTGGAAAATTATCATCATGTATTGTCAAGTGAAAAACTTTGGTTGCAAAACAATGCAGCATAAAAATACATTCTGATATACATATTTATAGGTATATATGACAGGAAGGTTATTCAGCAATGGGACTGCTAAAATTTTTTTATCCTGTATTGTGTCAGTTTTCTTGTTTTGTCAGTCTGAATTTCTAGGTCTAAAAAATTATTGAAGACTATGTTTCACCCTGTTATTAAAAAACGTATTTGTTACAAAATAACCTGGTCTCACGATAAAAAGAACAAAATGGTATGAAGTAAAAATAGTCTATCCAGATACCTCTGTCATCTGGTTCAAGTGGGCAGAGGTTGTGCGTGTCAGTCCCCAGCCAAGACCTAAGAGTTATTGCTAATATCTATTTTGTTTATCTCTCTTGTTTTTCTTTGATCCCTTCGTTAAGGTCCAAGGAGACTAAGGAACCATATGTCACATAAATAAATCCCCCTGAACGTCTGGGGCAAGCCCGGTACATCAATACGACCCAGGAGTTACATCTGCCTGGAAGACGCAAGGAAGAAAACACACCTGGGTTCTTGGAAGTCCGTGCGATTGTGCAGGTGTTTTGTGCGTGACAAATACTAACACAGCACTTTTTCTACGCTCGTAAAATTTCAAGGGCTTCCCACAGTTGAAGAATGGAGGTGATAAAGCTTAGGTTCAGCGCAGTCTACCATTTCCTTACCTGTCCATTCAGTGTTATCTTTTCCAATTCCCTTTCATTAACCTGGACTTTCACGAAGAAGACCGCTCTGTATTTCAGTCCCTGGGAGACTGCCACCTGAAATACCTTTGCACGGCCAAGCCCAGCGTGTCTTTCCTCATAGCATGTTCCGCAAAAACCTCTCCAGTTCAGTGTGCTGACTCTTTCTTCATGGGCCCTTTTAATAAGACTTGCCTTGCTCTGTCTGCAGCCCTGCCACCCTGGGTGTGCCTGGTCTCCACGGGTCTTGGAAGCTAAGCAGGGTCGGGCTCGGTTAGTGCCTGGATGGGAGAATTACTCTGCGCTGATCTCACTTCGTATCTTTAAATCCACCAACGCACAATTTTAACGTCAACCCACCTCATAAAACACTGTCTTTAATATCACAGTCCACTTAACAAAAAAGTTTTAAATTTATTGGTGACAGGAAATGTCCTCTTAGCATGCTAGAATATTGGATAGTACGTTAGTGTTTTACACATAGTGGTAAATTCACTGGATTGAACTGAATTATTGAAAGAAAATATTACAGATAGTATTGCTCAAAACATAGGATGGAAAAATATCGTAGGGGGGGTGTTCAGTAAACAATTAAATGTGACTTGTCATAATTTTTCCCAGGATCGGTCATAAACAGCAGATGGAAATTGATCACCACAGGCAATTCTCTGCTATAATTAACAAATTCAGAATCAGGAGCACAGGCAGATGTGTAGGCAAGAGTAACCGATTTGTACAGACTCATTCTGAGCACCCAGTGGCTGCACATTGGGGTACCAAAGCAGTAACCATCCATGCATAGGTATTTGGTCCCGGTCGGGACGCTGGTGCCCCTGCCAACCCCTCCACCCCCAGCCCCCAGCTTAAGGGAATCAGTGACATGGCTATGGGAACATGGGAGAAAGTGACTTATATAATCCCCATGTCGGGCACATTAAGAACAAAATAAAACATTAAAAAAACCAAAAATCCTGCTCATACTCCTCAAACCCCGCTCTTCCCCTCCTTGCTAATGGGTACCTATTCCCAGGGAGATTTCGGAAGCCATCTTTGCAAATGGCGCACAGGTGTGAGAAATAAACTTCCAACTTTTTGAGTGGCTGAGATTCTAAGGCTGCTCTGTTACAGCAGCTAGCAAGATCTTCACTAAAACAAGTCAAAATGTGTGGATATCCTTGTAAACCTCAGCCTCCTTCTGTGATACACACACACAAAGTTGTGAAAGTACTTTTGAATTACTCTGTGCCAAGCACTTAATAGAATAGGGCATGGAACCTGTCTTGTAGAGCTCAAAATCTATTGCATGGAGCTCGATCAAATAATACTTTTTACAGTTAATATATCAGGCACCCAACAATTTTTTTGGCAATAGTATTATTTCCCTTTTATTATCAATCGTTAAAGAGATCCCAAAGGTTTTTTTTTTCCTAAATAAAATGTTTCATGGGGAACTTTCATATTCCTGGGGTAGTGCTGTCTTTTGGATTTTGTTTGTTTGTTTGTTTGTTTTTAGAGTTTAGGAATTCTAGCTGTCCAAGTCATCCTTCTGTATCTAAATTTATCTCAGGCAGCTGTAATTACAACTAAGTATACTGATGCTTTGTTATGATGCCACAGAATATACTGTGCTCCGCTAAACTGCTTACATCTGTTTATGTCTCTGCCACTACAAATCAATCCAAACAAACTTCATTCTGCTAATGCCCCCATCTGCCAGCTCCGGTTCACTGTTTACGAACAGTAAAGACGCCCCATCCTTTAATAATAAAGTGAGTGAGCCATCCTCCATCTTTCCTTGGGTGGCAGGAAGCCATTCACCAGGCTCGCAAGACTCTATTTAGCAAATAAACATTTGGGGAAGGATTTAGCAGACTGGCAGGGCTCTCAATTCTGCAGCAGAACAAATTTAATCAGGACCCTTTGTTCTACCCTTTTGCTTTGCTCCTATGTGCAAAGAGTCCGATAGAGAAACTTCTCAATTGACTGCCCTGGCCGGATCAAGCAGGTTCCCATCCTGTCTTGCCCTCCCTGGCTGCAGAGAAGCAGAGTCGAGCCTTCGGTCACCCACACAGAACTGGAAGAAACGACTGGCGGGCAGCGGTGGGAGACCCACGTGGGAAGGATATTGGGCTCAGTATAGAAACAAGGACAAATCAACTGAGAACACGCGGCTTTCAGTTTGTTCCGCAGGATGCAGAGGGTGCCACCTACCCGGAGCAAACCCATCTCCAGTTCCGTGAACATTATCAGTTGCAAAGCACTAATGGCCACCGCTGAGAAGGGGCAAAACGTAGCTTTGTGTCCTGAGCAGAATTTAGATATAGTCCTTAAATACCTCCTTTTTCTGCTCTAAATCCTCTAAAAGTAAACGTAGGGAAAGATCAATGCAAAATAACCAACAGCATGTAGTTGGAGCTCTAAAAGTTCATGGCCGCAGAAGCATCATTAGAAGCTGTGAATTTTTAAATTACTTTCCAACCTGCAGTAATTCTATTTCATAATTTTCACATTACAAAGTAATCCCTTCTTTGTGACTGATAAGTGGGTTTAGCTCTGTTACCTATTTGGAAGGGATACAGGAATTGTCTAAGGTAAGCAAAACTTTTAAAAAAGCAAACTTGTACCTGACTTGAAACTGAAGAACATACCATTGTTCATCAGCGACTAAGTGGCAAAGACTGCTAAGTAATAAATAAAATAGAATGTTCTTCTAAAATTATTAATATGTTGCCACAATGTTTCTTTGAGTGATAGATAGAAGGATAGATTATCAGAGAAACAATACATTGCACATTAATTATGTTAATCCTTTTGGAGAATTTTCCATTCTTTCCAAATTTAATTTAAAAAAATCCTTTCTGAGGGTGCTGCAAATGTTTGCGTCATTTTTAACATGATACATACAAGCACTTGACACAGAATCTGTCCCATAGTAAGGGCTCAAAATATTTTAGCTACTGTCACTGACTCAAATTCTTAGTTTTCCTTCCTGTGTAATGAATTATTTCCAGGTCCTCATGGACACATGTCCCTGGCATCCCCACCTCCCTGCCACCAAGTGCTGGACCATGTAGACCAGCCTGAACCCAGATGTGGCAGAGGCTAGGCTCAAAATGAGTTCGTACTATTGTGTGAAGGGCTGAATTACTCATCCTCCTTAAGTGGTGATTTTTCTCCCTCGGGCTCGCTGAGGAATTTATAACGTGGCAGTATCCATCATCCGGCCTAGTTAGCAAACAGTAATGCGCTAACTTCACCATGGGGACATCATTCAGATTTCCTGCGTTCTAAAAATGACAAAGATGATTCTTCAGCACCACAATCTTTCATTAATAAATTAAAAGAGGCAATATGTGTGCAATCAGTTATCATGTGTTTAGCCTCTCTTTGAGAACCTTGCTTGCCAAAATATTATGTCTCACATGATTTTATAAAGACAGTCCTAAATCTCAGGCTTCCCCACCATCTTTTCTCATTTAATAATCTGTCACAAGTGCAACAGCTTAATAGTCCTCTTTTTTCTTCCATTTTTGCCCTTATAGTCTAGTCTCTACACAACAACCAGAGCAATCTTTCAAAAACACAATGCAGATTGCCTCCTGTTCAATACATTCCTGCTTCCCTGAGCTCCAGAGTTACCCTCCTGTGTGCTGCGGACGCGTAAACTCTGCAGAACACATTTCCCGGCAGCTTTGCTAGATGTTCTATCAACACGGGGCGTGGCAGGCAGAGGAAAGGGGCTATTGTTTCCTGCTTCCCTACAGCACAGCCCTGGCAGCAGCCGTGGGCTCCAGCAGTAGCAATTCTTTTCACAATCCAACTTCTCGTAAACTCCTGGAATCAGGAGCCCAAGACCCCCCAGAGGTCCACGGAGCCGCCGGGCTGCACTTCAACCCAGACACTGAGGGGCTCCCTGTCCCTGTGCCTGAATCTGCAGCGAGAGCTCATCCACCCCCTCCTCGGGAGGGTTTACAGGTCTGTGGGGGCCCCTCTTTTGCACTCTTGGGTTTCATTAATCCCCACTTGTCTCCAAGCTGTGGAGATTGTAGCTGCTTCTTGCAGTTATTACTTCTGGATGTTGGCTGATCTTCTTTTGCAGGGCTGTTAGCCTAACACGCCTGAGAACAATGCTCCGTCTTAGCCCTCTCTGAAACACCTGGCATAACCTCCACCTTCCTGACTGGCACAGCCGAGGCACCGGGAGGCGTCCTAGGACAGGAAACACAAATTAAAAGGCAGAATTTGGGGATTGTTTTGGTTACGGCCTTGGTCGTTAATGTGGTTCGGGGCTCCTTGCTGCTGGAAAAGGGAAGGCAGGTAATGCACGGCAGGTGGCAGCGTCAGGTCTACCTGCACCTGGGGCTTCCGGGATCAAACGCCTGCTCATACCCACTGCGACGCCGGCACCCACAGACCTGGGAAAGAATTCCGCTTGTCTCTGACCACCATTGTCCCCTAACTTGACTTTGGGTCGCCAGGAACTGACATCAACGTGCTTCACATATTTAATAATCCCTTAAAGGCCCAGGAATTTCTCTTTCCTCGTGGGATCGGATTGAGCCCCGTCGTCTCGGTTCGCAGTATTGTTTTTCTTCAGGACTTTAAATATGGCATCCTGCTCTCTCCTGGACTGACACCTGCTGAGAGTTCGGCCACCAGGTGACCTGAAACTCCTATTATTTTCTTCCTTTCTCTTGCTGCTTTCAGGATTTTCTCTTTGTCTTTGAGGACCGGATTACGATACCTCTTTCAGGTGGAACTTACCTAGGTTGAATCTGGTTGGTGACCTTTACCTGTACCTGGATATTTGCATCTTTCTGCAGGTTGGGGACGTTTCTGTTATCTCTGAATAAGCTTTTCTACCCGTCTGGCATTCTCAAGACTAACTTGAGTACCAATAATCTGAATATTTGCTCTTATACGCTGTATAGTTCTTACCGGTTTTCTTCATTTCTTTTTCTTTTTCCCCTCTGACTGCATTTTCAAATGGGCTGTCCTTGAGCTCGCTTATTTTTCCTTCTACTTGATCGATTTTGTCGGTGCTGCCCTGTATTGTGTTTTTCACTGGGTTCGTTACATTTTTCAACTCCAAAATTTCTATTTGATTTTGTAAATTGTTTCAATCTCTTTGCTACATTTCTCTGATACGTTGCTGAATCGGTTCTCTGGATTTTCTTGAATTTCATTGGGTTTCCTTACAACGGCTATTCTGAATTCTTTGAGAGGTGACATATCTCTTTAGGGCTGGTGTCAGGCACCCTGTGGTGCCTGTTTGGTGATGTCCTGTTTCCCTGAATGTTCTTGACGCTCACGGGCATGGGAAACCACCTGCACCTTGACAGACAAGGTGTGGGTGTCAGTCTCTGATGTCCGGCTGTGTCACTGTCCTTCCGGAGATTTAAAGCAGCGGATTAAACAGTCTCTGAGCCTGTGGCCACTGCCACCGTCTCAGCACTGGAAGGGGCCCCAAGCCCAGGGTGCTGCAGGTCCACAGTTGGTGTGTCGTTCCCCTGGGGAAGGGTGGTCCACCCCGCTGGGTCTGTGAGCGCCCACCTGGGACCAGGTGGGTCCTGAGGCTCCACCCACAGTCCCAGGCCTGGGGACAAGCACTGCAGGGCTCCTCCTGGTGGCACCATGCCGCGAGGGTCCAGCGCTGGGCTCAAACTATGTACAAAAATCAATCAAAACGGATTAAACACTTAGATCCGAAACTGAAACTATTGGAGGAAAACATAGCTACACATTTGCCTGGGTGATGATGATTTTTTAAATTTGAGCTGGGGGGCAGGGTGTTGGAATAAAACCAGTGAAAATGCTGTGAAACTGGCTTCTTACAGAGATTCAGCTCCTCTTCCTGAACACATGTCCCTGGACTTTCGCAAGCCTTTGGCTAATTTTCAGCTTCCTGCAAATGTCGGTTCTATCCGGTTTCGCTAGTGACCTTGTGACCTTTATGGAGGGGAGGATTTTGTATAGGCGCTTGTCCTGCCGTTCCTAACACCGTCATGTCCCAAGTGAGACTCGAATATCTGTGTCCACAAATCAGCTCCGATTCAGATATAAAATAAACAAGAAACAAGACGATTCAGATATAAAATAAAACCTAATTTCAAACAGGTCAGTAAATTTGGACACGAATATGAGGAATGGTCAAGCAAGAAAAACATTTTCTCCTGAGAGGCAATAATAATTAACCACATCCTTTATGAAAACTATTATTTGTGGAACTGTCGGTATTTCAACAGCATTAATTTTTCAGAATAAATCTCTGAGAAAGACTTAGTGGAAGCACCTCTCAACTGTGAGTCATACTGGACATGGAAATATGTCCAGTGTGCATTCAACTCAAGTATTTAGTTTAAACTCCTACCAAGGAAGTCATGAATAAATATAGATAACACATGGTAGTCGAGTAATTGCATCTTAAAACTGGGATGATTGCAATGACACCGTTTTCTGTTCAACCCGAACATCTTACTTTTCCCAAGGACATGCTCTTCGTGAATATACCTTGCTGAATGTATTTACTTTTAAAAAAGGAAAGACTTAATTTCACTTCCAATTTCACAGTTGCATTACTGCTCGGAGTTATTTAATAACAATGGCGACATCTGGACAATAGCAGCATCGCTTTAAGATACTTGAACCTTGTCCTACACTCCTGAATTTTGTTAGTTTCCCTATTACACCAACCTGATTTCCTAAATTCCTCTGCATATACATTCTGAAATAATTTCCCCGTGATGTGCTGACATAGTTCGAGATTTCATATTGTGTTCAATTTAAGTAGTTCATACTCCCGGGAACCACTTTTAGCTGCATTTCTCGCATTGTGCTTCTTATCAGCAAGCTGCAGACTGGGTTCCGGGATTCCTGTTGAATATTATAGTCTCTGGTGGAGAAATAGTCTATCTCCTTCGGAAATTTAGAGGATGCCTGTGAGGTTTTGGACTTTAAAAAAAAAAAAAAAAAAAAAAACTCTGCACTATCTTAGTTGTTTCCTTCTCCAACTGGATGTCATGAAATTTTAATGACAGCCTAAAAATATATTCTTTGTTTCCTTATGCTACTCCATTGAAGACTGACAACTTAAAATAATTCTTTAACGTTGTCATCTCAAAGTTTAATTTCTTATTACTGTGTTACAAGATTGCATATAAAAAGTAATTCGAGTCTCTTATTCTTTAGGACATTCATGTGAGATTTTAAGGAAGACACACGTGTTTAATTAATTGTCTGCAGGAATCCGCGCACTTGCGGACTATGTGAAATGTAGCCACCGTCGTTTGGGTTGAACGTGAGTTACGTTTTAACGCAGACAATAATTTATTATGTATCATCATCTTCTGTAAATTCTACTTATTTTCTCTTCCTTTATATGGATCCTTTTAATCAGATTTTTAGACAGACTCAACTCTGTCTCATCCTTGAAATAAAAAAAAAAATGGAAAAAAAAAAAGAATTGAGAGAACATTTTCTGAGTCACATTCACGTCTGCACCTCCACCCCAGAAGCCAGGCCTTTTTCTTCAGCTCTAAAACCAAACGTCTTAAAGGCTGTAAACGTTCAGTGTGCTCGTGTGTTCATGTCCCACAGTTGGGAATACTCAGCGCAAGTGCCACATTCCCAGGTAGGACCTTCCTAACTTCTCTGCCACTAGCTGCGTCCCTGCTTTCTCTCTGCCCTAACAGGGCTCACATCCTATTTTTTATTTAACAGACTCTGTAATTATGTTATTTGTCTGGTTATTTTCACCTCACACAAGTACATCGTGTGCCAGGATAGGGTGTGTATGCAGTTGTGCGATAAATATTCATGGCACGAACAAATGTTAAAGGTCATGAAAGTGTAAAATAGAAATCTCATGAATTAAAGACGAAAGATGGTAAAAGTCAGAAGCAGCATAATTATAATATACGTGTAGAACGCAAACCAATTATGGCCAAAGAAAAGCAAATATTATTTTCAAAGGATTAATAATTTAATAAAATGTGAAAACTGGGTCATTGAGTCATTGCAAATTGGCCATTGATTCTCAATATCTCCCTTCAAAATTATAGCTTCTTGAAGTTGAAGGGGAAAAAGTGCTATGGGAGGCACAGTGGATGTTGCCTGAAAAAAAAAAAAAAAAAACACCTTATTTTTTAGAAGTTTCACTCTGCCAGATCTTTTTCCTTCTTAGTTAAATTCTTCTTTGTAGCGGCTGTGTGCACCCTTGATCACAGTGATGAAATTTCTGATGCTGACAGTACTCAGGAGCGTTGTTTTAAGATGTCTCCGATTTAGCAGCACACAAGTTGCAGGGTGTCAGGTTAAAAAGGCAAAACGCAACACACACACACACACAAAAGGGAAAAAAAAAAACCTGACTTTCCTGCTTGATGAAACCTTGTGAATTGTGCAAATAGATCAGATTTGTATGCCTTGTTTTTTTACTGCTTATACTATAGGTAGCATAAAATATAAACCTTATATGTCTTTTTGTAAGGCAAAATGTCGTGGGTTTTTCTTTCCTGGCAGTTTCCCCCAAGCGATTGCTGTGATGCTGACCAGTGTGCTCGGGGTGACCCCGAGCCCGTTGACCTGGGCTGGACAGGAACCACGGAAACCACGTGCATTCTTATCCATGATAAAATGAGTGACCACGAAGTTGTTCCACTCAAATCTGTTCTTCAGAGTTCAACGTGGTATTTCGAAAACGCACACGTCTCTGAATAAAATGATTCAGAGTCCTATGAAAGAAGCACAAACGCCTTCACTTGGTTTATTGATCAAGACTATAAACAGACACGTAGAGCAACGTGTGCTCGCTCTCGCTCTCTCTCTCTCTCTCTCTCTCTCTCTCTCTCTCTCTCTCTCTCTCTCATTAAAGCCCGTCTGTAGGAGCTCAGGACGAATGGGCGTAGCAGGGTCAGGTGTTCCGGCCACTCGTAAGCAATTTCTATTACTCAGGGAACCACTCTGAACCCAGAGTTCTTTTCTACGAAGCCCTGTCCACCCCATCACTCTGCCCTGTGAATTCTAACCACGTTGTTCCCCTGCTGAACTCACAGCTCTGCCGGGTTCTCCCTCCTGTTGCCACTGGGGGACTCGTTGGAGACCGGGGGAGATTAAAGGGCCCACCGGCCATGTGTCCCGTCTCTCAGGGACCCTTGTGCTGCCTGGGGTCAGTGACTTGAAAACGTTTTTCCCATATATCTTGTGCCACTCTAGCTTGGCTGCCCTGGTTTTTGTTTGGCATGACTGCCCTCCACCTCCCCATCCTCCATTCCCGATTTTTATTTATTATTTTTTTATGGAACAAACAATCTCCGTGTCTCTGGCCCATCTCTTTTACCACCAGGGACACCATGCCTTGTGGGCCACCCCCACAGCTCAGGGTGGCGCAGGCTCCCCGGAAGCAGCAGAAAAGCTGAGCTGCTGTTAAATGCCCTCGTCCCACAGTGGCACAAGGGCGGCTGCGGAGTGAGGGTGGCGTCTCAGAACCCGCCCACCTTTGCCACGTCAGCCCGTCCTTTGTGTTCTCATACGGACAAGCAGCAGGTGTGAGCTGCTCTTTGGAGAGGCGGCTGCTGGCAGTTCTGACCCTGACCCTAACCCCCCGCCCCAGGGCACCCAGTCCTGCGTGGAAGAGGGACAGGTGGAGCAGCACAAGTCCAACCGCAGCTCATCCTGTGAAGAGACGTTTAAGGATTTAGAGATGTTCATCTCCCAGAAGCCGTGGATGAAGGAGCAAGAAACATCTGTGAGTCAGTTTCGAAAATTTTAAGATCTGTCACATAACAGAGGATTATATTTAGCTTATTAATGAATAATTATATCTCAGATCTTAGATCTGGAAAACATAACTCTAAACCCAATACCGTGTGCATCAGTAATGAATTGGAGACTCAGCCACTGGGTAAGATCCCGTGGAGGAGACTGGAGCCCCCGGGGGGGGGGGGACTTGGACCCCAGGACATTTGAGTCTCCCTCCAGCCTGACATCCCTCCCGCCGGGCTCGCTTTCCTGCATCTCTGCGACTTCGTTCTTCCTGGGGTCTCTTAATCTCCGCCTGGCAATGTACAAAGATTTATGCAAGTAAATAAAAATGTGCCCACTTGTTAGTTCCTTCGGCTGAATTAAGGCAGGTCTGTGGGTCTTTTATTGTTCCGCGAGCAACGTTAAATATGTCTTACCCATGTTTCTCACCCAATCATTAATGCTCCTTTTGCAAACATGCCCGGGGGCAGTGTCGAACCTCCTCACAATGAAATCTCTCTCGCTGTGAATTCTTGTACTTCCATCCGCTCTATTTTGACGCGTCTATTTCCCTTTGGGAGCTATCTTTAAGAAAAACTAGAGAATTCGAGGTTAAGAAAAATACTGCATTGACTGCCTCTAAACTATGGTGCCTGCGTTTCACTCTATATTCACCGGTAGATTTATAACAGTCAGTTGATTTTCACTGGGCTCTGGCACTCTCGAAAGAAACCACTGAGGCATAAATCTGGAATACACACAATATATTCTTTTTCTCTATGGAAAGCAGCTAATCCCATCGAAGATCTGGGTTGAATAATAAGGGACTGGTTTTTCTCTGTGGGTCTAAAGAAATAACTGGAGTTGTGCCCTAGAAAGCCACAGGCATTATTTCCGGCAAACACCCGGAGGTGGGAATGTTTTAATACAGACGGATTCTTGGTAAATCGCTTGTTAATCTTTGTGCAAAACGATATTATTTCGAATGTTTTTAGATAAACTCTTTCCACCGAATGTTGCTGAATTGTAAATTCGTTTCATAAAATGGCTCAGTGGAGCTTCTCCTAGAATATGAAGAGGTTTCTCCAAGGGGTGCAAAAGGTATTGCCTCAAAGTGCCACCCATGCCCCCGGGACAGAAGACGTCTTGTCCCAACTGCCAGGAGAGCTGGTCCGGCAAATCCCTCAGCGTCAGCACCTCAGGGGTTGTCTCAGCCCGAAACAACGGCGGCTCCCATGACCACGTCCCTCCCTGGGGAGCTTCCTGCCGCGAGTGCTCAGTGGATCTCTGAAGGGACCGGAGTCTTAGTCCCACTCCGGCCACCTCTTCCATTCTGCCTCGGACCCCCTGGAGGTTGTCACCCTGCATCTGACAGCCCAGCGTCTTCCTCTGGGCATGTCAACCTTGTTCTCTCCTTTGCACAAGTATTGATCCAAAAGCAAACAATACTGAACACTTTGCTCCGTAACTGTCTCAGAGGCTGATTCCTGGGACTTCAAACCCTGACATATGAAAAACAAATTGTTTTTTTTTCCCCTAATAAAGATAGGTACCAAAATAAGGTAGGAACATTCAAGTAGAATAAGGGAAAATAGCTAGATACCCTTTCTTGTGGGATGCTTAGGTTATTTCTATCCAGTCTTGCTTCAACTAGGTTTGTGCAAGATTTTTTTTTTTTACCAAGGTGATTTTTATTTAACATCAATATCAATGGTAATGATACATTACTTTTTGTCTTTGTCATCCTTATTCATAGAAAAGCTTCATGGTTCATTCATTTGGGCTCTGAATCATTTTCGTATGGAGACCAGGTAACGTGTAACCACAAGATACAGACATGGTAAGTCATTCTTTGGAAAAGTCATTATAAAATTATTTGTGCAAATCTCAACAGTAACAAATCCACCACTTTTAGCTACGTTAAGTGTGGAGAGGATGAAAATAAGACATTTCTCCGATGCACAGGTCTATACCCACAGAAAAGTCTACGCGTACCTGACCACACACTGAGCACTTTTCTGAAGAGACTTTTTAAGAGGCTGTTTTCTCATTAAAGCCGGGATTTCTGTGGTTCTGAGTTCAGAGGTATGTTGCACACGACCAGATGTGCATGGCCAAAGTCCCTTTGCACTTTAATATAATTAAGCACTTAAATGTCAATATATGAAAGGATAGCTCTTCACTTGAGCTTTTTCTTCAAATAATACATGCAATTTACAGCAGCACACATCCCGGACCTTCTGTTAAAACCGGAAGAGCGTTGGTGAGTCCATTGGTGAGGAGCTGCATTTGCCAAGGTCTCCTAGGATAAGTGTGGTGACGGCAGGGACAGAAGACACACAGCCCTAGTGGGGTCCACAGTGTAACCCCGAGCTGCAGGCCTGCAACATTGTGACAAAAGTAATTACTTCCTTTATTTTCCCCAAGGGCTATATTTCTACGTAAAAAAAAAAAAAACCCAAGTGAAAATAAAAATTACAGAATACATGTTGAGTTAAATTCGTAGATGGATGGGAAGGCTTTGCTGCTAAACAGTCGTATAAACTCAAACTGAGATTAATTGCTCCATTCTAGGCTGGAATGAAGAATAAAGAGATGTGTTTTCTTTCAGTCCAAATTGCTGCTTTAAATTATAACAAACATGCCACAACATTGTGTTGTTTTAAGAGCTATGAATAATTCAGCGTGACTCACTACGATTAAAGATTTGAAATAAAAAAAAAAGAGAAAGAAGTTATATTTACTAATAAGTACATTTTTATTGCTGCAAATGTTATTGTCTGAAATAAAACTGTACACCACGCACGGGCTTTATAGTTTAGGAGTGTGTGAAGAAACGGTTTGTCTGGGGACGGGGTACACAGGTGTTTTTGCTGTCGTCTGCTCTGTGGGGCAGCACAGTTTTCATGAGCAGAAGGGGGATGGGAAGAGCAGAGATGTGTCGAGCTCCACCTGCTTCAGAAGAGGTTGATGCCACAAGCCAAGGGTCCAGGGGTCACACCTGTGTAGCCCTGAGCTTTACTCGTACCCCGATGGGGACAAACCTCACACACCTGGCGCATTTCACCCACCAGTCTAGGACGTTGCGTCCGGAAGAGAGACCCTGGGCTCCAGAGAGCTCTCCTGGAAACTGACTCGAGAGAGAGAGAAGTGTTCTGAACCCTGGGACGTGCCACTGTCTAGAAACCGAGAATAGAAGTCGAAGCCATGAAAAACCCCCAAGAAAGAACAGTCAGTGGCAGAAGGAGAAAACCAGGTGTGCGTATTTTCCTGGAAGCCGAGTTGAAAAGGAGCACGAGAAGGGAGGAGCTTTGGGAGGGGCAGACGACGCAGGGCTTAGTGGGAAGGAGAACAGCTGACTGTCTGCAATTCGGTGGCGGGACCCACGGAGACCGCTCGTACCACTGGCTGCAAGTGTTTGCTTGTTGAACGTGTGACCAGAAAACCTTCAAGAGAAGAGGAGCAGTGGGGGTGTGGAGCTAGAACGGAGCCTCGTGGCAGGAAGAGTAACTGACTTCCTGCATGTTCATAACGGGGGCTGGACATGCAGTTTCGAGATGCACACCCAGATGGTCCACAGGTACGTTTCGTTTTTCGTATCCATTTATTTTTATTCCAATTCTCATCTGGTGTGTTTGCATAATGTTTTGTGTAGTCAAGACCCAGTGAATCCAGACAGTTCAGTGTTTCCTTGGTAATTTCAGGCTTCCGTTTAGTTTCTTCAGAGAGTTCGTGCTCTGCACTTTCTCTCCAGAGGTATCTGTTTGTCCCAATGCTGCACCTAAGTGCAGGGAGGGAGGGAGTACGCAGAGCACAAGTCACTCCAAACTCCAAATCGGAACCTTCCTTGATTGCTCTGCTGAATTACAAGGAATTCTCCTTTGTGCTATTTAAGTCGACGTCTTGATCCTGACAGGTGAGAGCTTGAGAAAGTTCAGCTGTGGTGTGAAGCTGTTAGTGACCTGAACGGGTCTAGGAAGGATACTTCTGACCACGTTCTTGGACAAATGGAATACGTGGGACATCCTGGAAGAGAGAAACGGGGAGGGAGGAGGGGAGGAAGAGGAGACAGAGGAGGAGGAAGGAGCGTGCTGAGCTCCGTGTTGTAAATCTAAAGCACAGGTGTTAGGAAGACACATTAGCGGGAAGATAGATACCAGAAAAGCATGACTTTCCCCACAAACTGGGGCCAGGATAAAGCTTACTGGACTTTTTTATTTAAAAAGAAGTTTCAAAAGTATCCCATCGAAGTATCCAAGGTTTAAGGAATACCCCACCCTAATATTCCAAACTAGATGATCAAACACCCAGGAGATTATAATGCACTATAGGAAGCAGCTGAAATTATGTCAAGGACGCTAGGAGAAATTTGCTTTAAGATGAGCAGTGGATAATGTGGTTGGGAGAAAAGGAAGTATAAAATCGATAGTATTTGGTTTTCTATTTTCATTCATTATATCGGAGAATAAACCAAGCGACAAAAACAGACTGTTCCTGAAGAGGCAAGGATGCTAAAAGATCAACAGAATGTTGGGTGTCCTGCAGAAATGGAAGGGAAATAAAGAACTGTGCTCAGTCTTTCAGTATCTAGAAAGAGGGAAGTTTAGGCAACTTCCACCGCAGACCACTGTGCGAGTGGACCAAGCCTTCCCACCATGCCCTGTGAGGCCCAAATCAGAGCCCCTCGATTTGATCGTGGCTGACACATTGCACTTTTGCTGTTTATAAAAGCATTTTGCCAAAATGGTTTGAAAACTTTAATTTAAAGTTGGCAATGCTTGAGTGGTTACTCATGCTGTTCCATGAATTTTGATCTTTTGAAATATTGCCAGTCCTTCCACGGGTATTTTTCACAGTGATTGACTGCACATGGGTGTGAAGAACGTATAATTTGGAGCATGTTAGGCAGACAGAAAGAATTCCCTGGACCACAGAAAGATTTTTCTGGAGGGACTGGGCTGGAGAACAGAGTTCACAGTTCTGCACGTTTTAAAGTAATTCTTTTAACGTAAATATCTTAATAGCGAATGCCAGCACCAGGATCAGATGGTAAAGACGGCATTCCACACGTATTTGCACATATACTGTTAGCATCCTAAATGAGCTTGATTTGATTCCCAGAAAGGATAACTCAATTATTTGTATAAAGCAGAACACATGATGATGACAGGGTAACTATATATATGTTGATATGTAAGAGATATTTCTAATAAAATGAAACAGGGAGAAGAGTCAAATGGAGATGAAATCACTAATATTAAGTTTTGCATGTCGGGTACATTTCTGTATGTTAGTGTCATTGGCTCATTAAACATTTGAAACAATATCAACTAGTATACCGTTATTTTGCTCATTTTCCAAATTTGAGAAACTGAGGCATGAAGGGTGGATTTACCTTGCTGGCTTTGAATCCACGGTGGATTCGGGAGCCCATGAGCCTTAGTGTTGTCGAACCCCAAATTCAGGCTTGGGTGCCCAACGCAGAGCTGAAGCAGGTGCTGAGAAACCGACAGGTTCTTGGAGACAGAGACAGGTTTATTCAATTTGCCCAAAGCGAGACGGAAGGAGAGTAAAATCTCTCAGATCCGTCTTCCCGAAGAGATGAAGCAGGAGGTTTTATTTGGCTATCGGGTAAGGGGGAGGGGGTTTCAGGGGACCCAGGATGGATGGAGTCTGTGTCTCCTTAGTCTCAGATAACATCTCGAGCACCAGACTTCTGGGTGTTGGCAGCCGACGTACTCAAAGGCATCGATCCCTTGTGCAAAACAAACTCATGGAATTTTATTTTGACCCTGGAGTTCTCTACTCCAACTTGACAAAAACAAAATAAAACAAAACAAAAACCTAAAACCCAGTACCCCAGCAGCTAACAATTACTGTGAGAACAAGGGTTTCTGGGCAGAAAGGAGCAGGTATCAGGTGCATGAAAACAAGAGCCTCGTCGGAATCTATTAATAATTGTGTCTGTCACTAAACATACTGGGGCACTAAAATCTCAAGCCCCCCCCTCCACCGGCTCCATAAGCACAACTCTTGTTCCTCCACATTGTATAGGTTGTTCTCCTCTTAATATGCTAGTTATTCACAAAATCAGTGTTTTACAAAGTATACATCATGTGGACTTATGGTCGCATACTTAGCAGGTTTACTAGGCTATTAATTTGGGATAATGCTGAAATAAGGGATTTAGAATAGACATGTACAGTGTAAATATTTTTGTAGAAATTGAACTTCTAAAAGAATATAAAGAAAAACCTTGGTAAAAGTAATATGCTAGATAAATAGATCACATACTTCAGAGCGTTTTCACAATGTATTTGCATATTTCTAAGGAATTTTATTTCATTTTCTCTAAATAGAGTGAATTTAAAAAAAATTTTAAAACCCTCCATTACCTACAGGTATTGGTTCAAACAATTTAGCAGACTTTCCTATGCTTGCAATTACAATAGATTATTTTTGCCGTAACCACATCTATCAAAGGGTTTCGTACTTGGCCGTTGTTCAGAAGAATGTATGATATTTGTGACAGAATGATATTGGAAATGTTTATAAAAATCCATATCGACTCAGAGTGTAAAAACCTACCATATATTTGTTTATGGTAAAATATATTGGCACCCAAAATGACTTGTCTTAGAGAAAAATGGCAGTTGCCCACAAAATCAATCTCTGGTACAGTCAATTTTTTTAATATTATGATTTATTGAGAGCTATGGTGTCCCGACTTCAATACTCACAGAAACTTAAATTTACATTCTTGGGGACTTACTAAACTTTCAACTAAATTTTAAGGACAAAGCCAACTCTATTTTACTCATAAAATAAATTTTCTCTATGACCTGATGTAAGTAAGTATCAAGTAGTATAATTGCACTATAGTGTATGTGTGTTAGTGTGTATATATTTGTGTATACATTTTTATTTGCATGCATATACATACACAAACACGGAGATGTTTTCCCTCAATGCTGCATTTTAATAAGTGTCTAGTCTCATAATGGCAACAGCTTGTTTTAGGAAACAATTGTGATTTCTGGAAATATTCTTGTTCTCAAATTTAACATTTTCATGGGTATATCTTGATTGCACCAGAGCTCTGCTCATGTGATGGGAAGGGGTGGGGAGGGTCATAATACAACGTCCCAGTTAAATCTCAGGCTTCCCATGGGCTTGTGTCTCTGCCCCGTGACTTTCACAGGTGTATCTTGTATGACAATTAAATCACCATGTGATTATCTGAGTTAAAGCTGCAGAGAAAGACTTTGCCAATGGTTAGGAATAACAATGTTACAATGGTTGTCATGTCATTGTATCTCCTGGATTTTAGGTCTCACTCTTTTCACTGTTTAAGACAAGTTCACTTTTCAAGGACAAGAAGCTAAATTTCCTTTTCTGTCCATCTCCCCAGCCTGTCAGCCCGGCTGGTTGATAGCAGGGCCTCCGTTACCTATTGACTAAGGAATTGATTCACAGTTCCTACAGAATCCCTCATTCATTTGTGAGTTTTTTTTTTTTATATTGTTGTTGCTCTTGTTAAAACTTAAAATCTTGGTTATTTTTCATTAACAACATGACAGTAATATTTTTAAGTAGGATCCATTCTTTTTATTTTTCAAAATGTTTTAAAAGTAGGGTGACTATTGTTATTCTTCAATAAGAGAAGAAAGGTCAGAGGCTATGATTTGTCTTTTACCAGATGAGATAATGATCCGATATCCTTTCAGGGAACTTGGTGAGGGGACTCATTCCGGCTTTCGGCTGCAGCGTGGGCATGGGGTGGTGGCCCGCAGGGTAGGATGGAGCGTTTGTGGGCAGTGATCCAGAGCCGTGTCCTACATCAGTCACAGAGTAAATATCTCTGGGGATCCTCATTTACATTACAAAAAGCAAGATGATGAGCCAAGATGCAAAGCCCATTATGTCAGCAAACGATGTAACTAACGATTGATTGACATTTGAAATCCCAGACAGCGGGGAGAGGAGCCGGGGAGCCTCCAGCACCCAGGTGGCAGCTGATGGAGTTTGTGCACACGGTTTTCTCCACCCCGCATGGCGTGTTTGTTTGTGTGGGGTGGTTGTGTGTTTGGGACACTTACACAGGGTGCAGTTGGGAACAAAATGGGCAAAACAATTGCAGGAACTTAAAGGAAATCGAGTGACTTTGACTGTTCTGAAATATCGGATGACAAAGATTCAGCAGAAGTGAGCAAATTGAGTGCATTGAATGTTCCTGTAGTCAGTTTTTCAGTTTCACGTGGGTAGTTTGGGGAGAGGACAAAGGCCCATGTATGTGTTTGCGTAAGTCCCCGAAACACAAATTCCTCAAGAACTTGCAATGGGTGATGTTTATTTCTCTGTGTGCCATGAGGGAACGGCACATGACACTTGTCTGTAGGTGTTCCGTCCCTGCTGAAGGGTGACACAAGAATGCTTTCTTGATAATCTTCAGTCACTTGTCACTCAAGAGTCATGTGTCAATATGAGGAAGCAGACATTAAACACTGGGACAGGATATAGAAAAACGAGTGGATAAATACACTTATTGGAAGGAACAGGTGAAAATATAGCCCCTTCCTGGGTCAGGAAGTGTGTGTGCTCTAGGAAACCAGGGAGGAAGAGCTAATGAGCACCTTCCTCCAGGCAGGAGAATGGGGTAAATCTCTGGCAACCAACTTTTGTCCATGATGCCACCTTATGTTCAAGCTAAATGTCAGGCTGGGAAGAACCGATTGAGCTTAAACCAGGGACCAAGGTGTTTTCAGGAGTGAAGAGGCATCCAGCACAGAGCACTGCGTGCCCCGGGCAGGGATGGCTCCCTATAGGCCAACTTATCCACCGCAGTGAAAAGAGCGAGACTTAAACACCAGGAGATACAATGAAATGACAACCATTGCAACATTGTTATTCCTAACTATTGGCAAAGTCTTTCTCTGCAGCTTTAACTCAGATAATCACGTGATGGTTTAATTGCCAGACAAGAGGACACACCTGTGAAAGTCACGGGGCGGAGACACGCCCACGGGAAGCCTGAGATTTAACTGGGATGTTGTATCGTGACCCCCCTCCTTTCCCGTAACATGAGCAGAGCCCCGGTGCAGCCGAGATGCGGTTTTAGTGGAAGGAGCTGCAAGTCAGACTCTGAGGAGGAGACTCAGAGACGCCCGGCCCAAGAGCAGAGACTGAAACAAGGTCGCTGGAGGAGCCTGCAGCCTCCGGCTCCCGCAGCTGCAGCCGACACCGAAGTCCAGCCGCTGCTCGGGTAGCGTAAGTCACACGCAGAGGCCTGGTGACCTCAGTTTCTGTCACCCCATCCATGAGGTCCAGCTCTCAGCAAACGCCAGACCAGCCGAAGGACAAGGGGGAAACGTCTGAGGAAACACAGCCAGCCTCCGACATGAGACAGAGGTTAGGATTATCAGAAGGGAATTAAAACAACTGATTAATACGTAAAGGCTCTAATGGGATAACAAAATAACATGCAAAAAGAGATGGGTGATATAAACATAAATAAGAAAATTCTGAGAGATAAAGGAAGTACCAGAAATTTAAAAAAAAACTACAAAACAGAAATGAAGACCACCGTGGGAGCAGGCACCAGCAGACTGGGCACACCTGAGCAAGGAGTCGGCGAGCCTGGAGGTGGATAAACAGCGGCTTCCCACACCAAAATGCAGAGAGAAAACGGAATGATGGGGAAGGGACCGGGACAGACTATTCCGGAATCTGAGACAACTGCAGAAGGTACGATATACGCATAATCTGAACACTAGAAGGAGGAAAGGAGAAAATAGTTCAGAAGGAATGTTGGAAGTGATACCGATCAAAATCTCACCAAAGCCAATGGAAAGCAAAATCTAATGGGAATGAAATGAGAACCAACAACAGACTATTAGGAGCTGGGGACTTTAAAACGCCCCTTTCAGGCGCTGACAGAGCACGGGCTTTGAGGCTGACCCATGGCAGCTGGGAGACACTGTGCAAATGACTCGTCAATAGCTATTAGTTCCCTCATCTGTCACGTGGCGATGAGAACAGTGCCGGTCTCGAAGGAGTGTTGCAAAGACTAACTGAGCCTGCAAACATCAGGAGCTCAGCCCGGAATCCCGCGTGACACAACGCTCTGTTTCTTATCTGCAGTCAGTGGTGGCCTTGTCATCATTGGTAGGTCTGGGTCCGGGCATGCTGTGATGGGTCCCCCAGCAAGATGTCATGTGGAGCCTGAAATCTCCTTTCATTAAGTTCATAATTTGTCTTTTCCTTAATGACATCCCGGAATTGCTTAAATTTAAAGTAGCATGATGCTTTTACTAAGTGCTAAGAATTATCCTAACAAGTAATTTCTTTCCTTCACGTTGGCTCTCTCTCCAAACCAGTGTCGTCACTCATCTCAGCCAGTCATCATGCTATAGATACAGTAGCCTTATTCTGTTTGGGGAAATGCAATCCCCCCTTTCAATCTGACTGAAACCGCGGGGGACTGATAAAAGGAGACACCCAGAGTAACATACTTTTGGGTCTCTAATCATTTTAAATACCCAAAGGTTTATCAGCTTTTTGTATATCCCTACATTCTTAAATCTGGTAGTATGGTTATCTAGTTATCACATACGGAGACAAGAGATAAAAATGTAAAATTTGACTTTAATATTGTTAAATGAGCTGTGGAGCCGACTCTTTGCCATCACCACTGAGTTTTGTTTTTGTGTCTTTGGCTTGCAGATGCGGCGTCATCAGGCTTCACTCTGGAGGATGCGGTAAACTGGGTCCCCTCGGGTGGTGACTGTGCACCGGCTACGCGGGGAAGAACAGCCGGGTTGCTGCTGCTGCTGCGAAGGAAACACAGTCGCCAAGGAAGGAAGACGGCCGCCGGCCACGACGGCACGTGTCCCTGAGCCTGAGAAGTCGGGGCGGGAGGTGAGGCTGAGGTTCTGCCGCCGGGTCCCCTCCCCCTGGGCGGGTCACGCCCCACCGATCAGGCAGGTGACGGTTAGGGCCCCGCTCCCTTCTAAACCTCACCGTGGGAAATCAAGGAAAACGCTGCTCATTTTCCGGTTCCGTCTAGATCGGTGAGGATGGGCGGAACCTTCGAGGAATGGGTCAGTTCGGAACTAGAACCTTTCCCCCCGGGGGTCACGGACTTGCCAAGGTGCACCGCTCACTTTGGAAAGCTTTCGGATGTGCACAATCTAGAGGTCGATTCACATGTGCACTGGTCATAGGATTTTATTGCCACGAAGGTGACTAAGTTTCATTTACTGCCGTGTCACTGGTTTTAGATGAGGGAGGTGCCTTAGCTATTGCTTGGCTGCAGGTATAAGCTACCCGACGTATTGGGTATCACAGCGGATCTGCTGCTAAGCCTGCCTGAAGCGGAATCCGTCTGTGCATGGTGACACTTCTTGTAACTGCGGATTTAAATTTTTTGCATTGATTAAACATTTACAAATTTGATGTTGCATAGTGAGATCATAAAAGGGCACTGGGCTGAGACAGAGAATGTTCAGTGTAACAGTCCTTTAGTCACTTGACTTGATGCTTACTTGCCAATTTCCAAAAAAAAGCTAAATAGCAACCCCAGTGATTAATAACATTTTGTTTCTAAATTGTGCATAGTTTTCTGTTCCTTTAAATAAAAATATACTAGTGCTTACTATCTGAATGTAGCATGAAATTGTGTGTGTTGTTTGTGGTGTGTATCTGTGCTTGTGTGTATGTGCCTGTGTGTGTGGCATGTGTGGTGTGTTTCTATGTGGTGGGTGTGCATATGTGTGGGGTGTACATAGTGTGTATATGTGGTGTGCGGGGTGCGTGTACATGTTGGTGGGTGTGCGCATGTGGTGTGTGAGGGGTGTGGGGTGTGTGTACATGTTGGGTGTGCACATGTGTGATGCATGTGTAGGTGAGGGGTGTGGGGTGTGTACATGTTGGTGGGTGTGCACATGTGTGATGCATGTGGTGTGTAGCTGGTGTGTGGGGGTGTGTGTACATGTTGGTGGGTGTGCACGTGGGGGTGCATGTACATGGTGGTGATGCATGTGGTGTGTAGCTGGTGTGTGTACATGTTGGTGGGTGTGTGTACATGTTGGGTGTGCACATGTGTGATGCATGTGGGGTGTGGGGGGTGTGTACATGTTGGTGAGTGTGCACATGTGTGATGCATGTGGTGTATGTAGTATGTAGCTGTGGTATGAGGGCTGTGTGGGTGTGTGTACGTTGGTGGGTGTGCACGTGTGATGCATGTGGTGTGTAGCTGTGGTATGAGGGGTGTGTGGGGGTGCGTGTACATGGTGGGTGTGCACATGTGTGATGCATGTGGTGCATGTGGTGTGTAGGTGTGGGGTGCGTGTACATGTTGGTGGGTGTGCACATGTGTGATGCATGTGTAGGTGAGGGGTGTGGGGTGTGTGTACATGTTGGTGGGTGTGCACATGTGTGGTGTATGTGGTGTGTAGCTGTGGTATGAGGGGTGTGTGGGGGTGCGTGTACACATGTGTGATGCATGTGGTGTGTAGCTGTGGTATGGGGTGTGTGGGGGTGCGTGTACATGGTGGGTGTGCACGTGTGATGCATGTGGTGTATGGGGTGTGTAGCTGTGGTAGGGGTGTGTGCGTGTACATGGTGGGTGTGCACGTGTGATGCATGTGGTGTATGGGGTGTGTAGCTGTGGTATGAGGGGTGTGTGGGGGTGCGTGTACATGGTGGGTGTGCACATGTGTGATGCATGTGGTGTATGGGGTGTGTAGCTGTGGGGTGAGGGGTGTGTGTACATGTTGGGTGTGCACATGTGTGACGCATGTGGTGCATGTGGTGTGTAGCTGTGGTATGAGGGGTGTGTGGGGGTGCATGTACATGGTGATGCATGTGGTGTGTAGCTGGTGTGTGGGGGTGTGTGTACATGTTGGGTGTGCACATGTGTGATGCATGTGGGGTGTGGGGGATGTGTACATGGGTGTGCACATGTGTGATGCATGTGGTGTATGTAGTGTGTAGCTGTGGTATGAGGGGTGTGTGGGTGTGTGTACATGTTGGTGGGTGTGCACGTGTGATGCATGCGGTGTGTAGTTGTGGTATGAGGGGTGTGTGGGGGTGCGTGTACATGGTGGGTGTGCACATGTGGTGTATGTGGGGTGAGGGGTGTGTGTACATGTTGAGTATGCACATGTGTGATGCATGTGGTGTATGTGGTGTGTAGCTGTGGGGTGTGGGTGTGTGTACATGTTGGGTATGCACATGTGTGATGCATGTGGTGTATGTGGTGTGTAGCTGTGGGGTGTGGGTGTGTGTGTACATGTTGGTGGGTGTGCACATGTGTGATGCATGTGGTGCATGTGGTGTGTAGCTGTGGTATGAGGGGTGTGTGGGGTGCGTGTACATGGTGGGTGTGCACATGTGTGATGCATGTGTATGTGGTGTGTAGGTGAGGGGTGTGGGGTGTGTGTACATGGTGGGTGTGCACATGTGTGGTGTATGTGGTGTGTAGCTGTGGTATGAGGGGTGTGTGGGGGTGCGTGTACATGTTGGTGGGTGTGCACATGTGTGATGCATGTGATGTATGTAGTGTGTAGCTGTGGTATGAGGGGTGTGTGGGGGTGTGTGTACATGTTGGTGGGTGTGCACGTGTGATGCATGTGGTGTATGGGGTGTATAGCTGTGGTATGAGGGGTGTGTGGGGGTGCATGTACATGGTGGGTGTGCACATGTGTGATGCATGTGGTGTATGGGGTGTAGCTGTGGGGTGAGGGGTGTGGGGTGTGTGAACATGTTGGGTGTGCACATGTGTGATGCATGTGGTGCATGTGTGTAGCTGTGGTATGAGGGGTGTGTGGGGGTGCATGTACATGTTGGTGGGTGTGCACATGTGTGATGCATGTGGTGTGTAGCTGGTGTGTGGGGGTGTGTGTACATGTTGGTGGGTGTGCACATGTGTGATACATGTGGTGTATGGTGTGTAGCTGTGGTATGAGGGGTGTGTGGGGGTGCATGTACATGGTGGGTGTGCACATGTGTGATGCATGTGGTGCATGTGTGTAGCTGTGGTATGAGGGGTGTGTGGGGGTGCATGTACATGTTGGTGGGTGTGCACATGTGTGATGCATGTGGTGTGTAGCTGGTGTGTGGGGGTGTGTGTACATGTTGGTGGGTGTGCACATGTGTGATGCATGTGGTGTATGTGGTGTGTAGCTGTGGGGTGTGGGGTGTGTGTACATGTTGGGTGTGCACATGTGTGATGCATGTGGTGTATGTGGTGTGTAGCTGTGGGGTGTGGGGGTGTGTACATGTTGGTGGGTGTGCACATGTGTGGTGCATGTGGTGTGTAGCTGTGGTATGAGGGGTGTGTGGGATGTGTGTACATGGTGGGTGTGCACATGTGTGATGCATGTGGTGTATGTGGTGTGTAGCTGGGGTGTGTGGGGGTGCGTGTACATGTTGGTTGGTGTGCACATGTGTGATGATGTGGTGTGTAGCTGTGGTATGAGAGGTGTGTGGGGGTGCGTGTACATGTTGGTGGGTGTGCACATGTGTGATGCATGTGGTGTATGTGGTGTGTAGCTGTGGGGTGTGGGGTGTGTGTACATGTTGGGTGTGCACATGTGTGATGCATGTGGTGTATGTGGTGTGTAGCTGTGGGGTGTGGGGTTGTGTGTACATGTTGGTGGGTGTGCACATGTGTGGTGCATGTGGTGTGTAGCTGTGGTATGAGGGGTGTGTGGGATGTGTGTACATGGTGGGTGTGCACATGTGTGATGCATGTGGTGTATGTGGTGTGTAGCTGGGGTGTGTGGGGGTGCGTGTACATGTTGGTGGGTGTGCACATGTGTGATGATGTGGTGTATGTGGTGTGTAGCTGTGGTATGAGGGGTGTGTGGGGGTGCGTGTACATGTTGGTGGGTGTGCACATGTGTGCACATCTGCACATGCCTGTGCGTGTGCGCTCCTAGAGGGGCGTAGTTTCACGGCAGTGTTGGGGTGTCAGACTTTCAGACATGCAGTGTACAGGAAGAGAAGGAGGTTCACACGTACCCACACCTCTGTTGAGAGCCTACCGTGTCCAGGAGCGGCGTTAGACTGCAGTGAACGAGAACATGGTCCACACGCTCAAGGAGCATTCAGAGTTCCGTGAGAGCAACCCACAGGAGCCAGGGAACCTCCTGCGACACCTCGTCAGTCTGGCCGACCCTGGGAACACAGGAGGGGGGGGCAGGAGTGACACTCGCAGGGCCCAGGCAGGCCCTGGACTGACTTTCTGTGCAGACCCTCAAAGACCTTTCTGTGGACGTGGCACCTACACTGAGCCTCAGCCAGTGAGGGGGGAGGGACACAGGGCCAGAGGGAGCAGGTGTGCAGACAGGAGCTGTCCTCATCCCCGCACCTGCAGGCCCTGCAGGTGAGCCCAGGAGAGGGCAGGGAGGCTGAGCCGGGGAGGAGCCTCCCAGGACGGGGGTGGCTGCTCAAAACACCTGCTGCAAACCCACTCGGGGGTTCCCGCCCACCTGGGCGCTGTGGCTTTGGTTCCTGATGCCCTTGTGGGGCGGCCGCCGGGGCTCCCACCTGGGATTCAGAGCACCTGAGGCTGCCGTGCGCTGGGAAGCCCAGGCCACAGCCCAGAAACTGAATGTGTGATTAAAATCCTCTCCTCAAAGAACAGCCTGGCTTCAGTAAATATCCACAGCATCTAAGATAGGAACATTACTGATACCAAACACATTCTTTCAGAAAACTGAAAAAAAGGGAATAGTTCCCAACTCATTATATTAAATCAGCACAATCTTGCAATCAAAATGTGACAAGTTCATTATAAAAAAGAAAAATTTCAGGGCAATCCCTCTCATAAACACAGATTCAATAATGCCAAATTAAATATTAACAAACCAATTCAAATAATATAGAAAAATATTAATACATTGTGCCCAAGTTGGGTTTACTTCTGGAAAGCAAGGTTACATTTACATTAAAAAAAATCAATCAATGCAATAAAGTACATTAACATAAAGCATAAAAAGTAACAAAAAACAAACAAACAAAAAAAACCCTGCATGATCCTCTAAATGGATCCTCTAAGTGTTTTTGTTGTTGTTGTTGTTGTTTCCTTATTTTTTTTTTATTTCTCACGCAGCTACAAGTTCTAGAGGGCTCCTCTAAGTGTTTGTTGTATACTCCACCTTATTTAGATCAATCAGCTTTAGGATTCATTCCAACCAAAGTTTCCATCTTTGAGAATTTTTTTTCAAGATGATTTGCTGTGGTATGAAGACTTGGCCCACTACAAACTAAAGGGAATTAAACCACAGCTACACATAACAGGTTTTCACCCCACAGTTTCTACAACTCTCCTTTGTCCGGTCAGGTAAAACTTAAAACAAATAAAGAATTATTGAGACTTTCTCTTTTAGTATCCAATCATTCTGATATTCATTTTGTCACCCACTATGGCAGGGAGAATGCAGGTAATTTAACCTAATCGCTCTCTTCCTTCTACTCCAATTAAAATCGCTTTACTCAAAGTGAGAACAGCTGCTGTAGAAAAAGATTAAACTTGAAATGCACGCGTGGGACTTTTTTGTTTGCTTGCTTGCTTTTGAAAAACATATTTCGAAACAATGTTATAAACAATGTCACAATGTTATAATTTTAAAAGATCCCCGATTAATAAATGATAACAATACACTGTATTTACCTTGAGTTTAGGTTCTAAAAAGAAGGCTTTGGATGGGGTGGAGAGGCTGTGGGAAAACCTTGCATGATTCTAAGCAATGAGCTTTGCAAATTCAGTTGTATACAAATATTCAGCTTCTGCGACTCAGAAAAATTCTTTGAATGTGAAGTCGTACATTTTACTGTATATCTTATACCCTACTCCATCACTTGAGTTTTGAATTATAACCACTTTCCACTTTATGAATAGTTTTTGCAAACATTAATGCCACAATGAATATTCATGACATGATTCCCTCGCTTCAAGCTGTAAATCATGAATTTTCATTTTGAAAGTGAAATGTTTTCTGTCTTGCAAAAACAAACTTACTTTTCATTAAACATTCAAGATCTCAAAGGATGCTGGGCTTCATTTTTTCACATAATTGAAGATGGAATGTAAAACTTAATCAATTTTTTTTTCTTTCAGTATCAACAAATCTATAGCTTATGTTATTGAGTTTTGGAAGTTGAGATAGGACAAAATTAAAACACCAGGTACCTGGAAATCTATGTGGCTATTTCCCAAATATATGAACTTATTGTGGCTCTTGTAGATTTAAAAAGAAGTCATCGTGTTTTGATGGTTTTCAATTTACTACTGACAATAAAAGCTCATCTGTACTAGAACTCCCCCTGCTGTCTACATGGAGGAGAGAGTAGGACCAGGCTCTGTTCTGTGCACGGTGCTAGCGGCTGCTCAAGAACGTTATTTCTGTATCGCAAGCAGGTGTGAGTCCGTGTTTTAACAGCTCTACATTGGTTTCAGCTGCGGAGCATCAACAAAGGAGCCTTTGGCCTTTATAATTTTTATGTTTCAAAAATCAAAGAATTTATCTTTCTTCAAGCCTAGGTTTATGTTGTCTTTTCATGTCTTTCACCTTTTATTTGCTGCAGTTTTTTATTTTTAAAAAGGTCTAGTTCCTGGGCTTTTGGTTACTTCATTTTGATATTTTCTATAAATATGTTTCACTACGTTTTCTTAATGTGAATGAAACCTCTCCATTTTCAATTCCAGATATTAATCCACACTAAGAGTACATAAATATCATGGGTAGAGAACGTAAATTCTTAGGAAACGTTTTCGAACGCGGGCCTCGGGCTTGCTGACTGCAGATGTTTGGAACTATTGCCTCCGTGAAACTCTGAGCCAATTCCTTACAGTAAATCTATCTTTACATCTGTCTATCTCCATCTTTATCTAGAAGTTATATAAATTATATTAAATTAAATTAATATTATATTAATATATAATTATATTAAATCATATAAATTATATTATTATATAAATAAGTATTAATAAATAAATAAAACTAGTTTCTGAAACAAGCGTCAGATCTTCTGTTTTCTCAAACACATTAATTTTAACTATATTATATTAGACTGTATACTATACACATAGTTTGATATAGACAGAATTAGAGCAGTGATTTTTGCCTGGTTTTTCATTGTTGTATTCACCGAGTGGATTAACAATGACAGAGAAACAGTAAAAGGCTTTTTATTGCTGCCCCTTCTCTGTGACATGCATGTACCTTCTCTCACTTTTAACACAGACTCTGTAAACGTACCTATTATTCACTGATACTAACAGACCTTGGTCCTCAAAAGATTAAAGTCGCATCCCTCTGTATTTCAACGTAAGCCCATTTCAGTCCATCGAGGCAGAACTGGGTTGAGAGTGATCCCGATGCCCCGTGGCATCCCGGGCTGTGTTGACAACAAGGGACAAAACGTTGCTGGTGCCACCTGTGCGTCCTATCCCTACAGCGTGAACGATACGATTCCTTGTCCCTCTCACCTGCAATGCCGTGACACGCGGGGAACCAAACGAGAAACCCTGTCTCCCGTCAAACTGTAAACTGTAAACATATATTTCTCTTGCCGTCTCGGCTACCCAACCCATTTAACATCTAAAAACTAGTATTTAAAAGAAAGAAAAAATCTCTCCCCCCATCTCAGCAGGTTAGAGAACACAGAGGCTCCTCACCTTACGACAGTCCTGATAAACCCATCGTGAGCGGAAAACATTCCAGGCCAAAAAGGCATTTAACACGCCTGCTTCCAACGTCCTGGGAACGCGCACGGCAGCGCAGTCGGGCAGAGCCGTCTGAGCCACGCAGCACCCCGCCAAGTACCCGGCGTGGACCCCTCGGATCGCAAGGCTGGCTGGGAGGACGAGGAAATAGCCTACAGGTGTTATTCAAGACACCTGCGCTAAAGCACTGAGCACACCTGTTTGCATGGCTGTGTTTAATTATCCCCGCCGGACCATTCTGAATTCAGGGGAGGGATCAGCCTCCCACTGCATCCCTTGCACGTCACACAGCGTGTAGGGGGGCTTTGATGAATATTTACGGAATAACAGCACGGACCTCAGTTCACACGGAGGGTCCCCGCCACCTAGCTCTCAGATTTGTTAATACGACATAGCGTGTGTGAGAATGCCAGCCAGCCCTGTGTACATAAAAGGTCGTTTTGCACATCAGCACGCGTAAAACAGGACTGAGCTTGCATGCCAAGTGTGCCGGGACTTCCTTTTTTCTCTGCCAGTAATTAGCGCCTGTGGACGGTTTATGTATTTCAAGAACAATGTTGCTCTGTGCCTCATGTTTGAAATACTTTGGCCGTTTGCGAGGAAGACCTAGATGGTCGGTGTGAAAGCTCAGCTGAGAAGCGGGGCAGCCTCCACAAGGCAAGGCATTGCCGTCTAGAGCACGTGGGAGATTAGCCAACCTCCCTATTCCAACTTCAGGAGTCTCTGCTCAGTGCCTTCTATCATCAGCGCTTATCTGCTCAAAGCAACGGCATCTAGTTCCCGTGGAATATTAAGTATTTATGCAAGACACACTTTCGCATGCAAGCCAATCAAATCATCGCCTCTCCTTATCTCGTTGACTTCAAAATGACTATATTCCTTTGCGGGCTCAATGTACATGTCAACGCACTTTTGCTTTTTCATAAGAAAAGTCTTCTTTTGTCAAAGAAGGTATATTTATCATATTTATCGTGTTTCATTGAATGGTGCCTTGCATGAATAAAATATTACTTTGTTCTCATTTCAACTCAATCAGATGGTTTCAGGGGAGGCTTAACAAAGCCAGCGACAGAACTTGAGCTTTCGAAGATTAGTTCTATCTAACTAGGGCAAAGAGTATGTGTGGGGAAGGAGTGAGAGAGGATGCCAGGAAATGCTCCAAGAAGACAGTGCACACATCATTCTAGATGGGAAGCAGCGTGACGTGGTCAAGAAACAGAGAGAAGGACCCTAGGTTGTATTGTGAGGCCCAGGGGAGGCATAAGACCAGGTTCCAATGAGGCCGGAGAGGGTTTGGAGACTACTCAGAGCATGTGGGACTTGTTACCTATTTTCGTATTAATGTGGTGATGAATCAGGTGATTGAAGGATAAAAGGAAAAGCAACATGATAGGATTTTCACTTTGTAAGGGTAACTGGCTGACGTGGAGGAAGGTGAGAGCTGCCTGGAGACCAGGTCCGGGGTGGGGACCAGCCTTGCAGGGACAGAGGCTGTCAGTAGTGTGTGGCGAGTGTGTAAAATGGAGAGCAGAGAATGCACCCCGAAGTCGGAAGATGAGCCTGAAAGCCACGGGTGATGCACTGGGTGTCGCGGTGGACAGAAGAGAAGGATTTGTCCTGTCTGTCACATCTGTGTGGGTGTCCCTGGTCCCCCGTTCCCAGTGTCAAGAATGGGTGTTAGCACCGAGTCCAGCCGCTGTGATCACAAATAGGAAGCAATCTCACACAACATTCAATGCAAAACAATGTCATTAAATGCAAAACAGCCCGTCCTCCGTGCATGGAGAAGGCCCCAAAGTCTGAGCACAGCTGCCTTTTATAAGCCCACTCGTTTGTCCCGCCTCTTTCCTGGCAGGATTGGTTGTCGTTTCCTGCCTTTGAGGTGATTGACAGGTGGGGGGCTACAGAACAGGTTGGTTACACAGCAGTTTCCTTACTATGCAAGTGTCTTCCCAGGATGCTTTGTGAAAACTCCACCCATGCTATGCTAATGAGATGGTGATGAGCTCCAGGGCAGTGAAAGGTCACGAGGAGCTCCTCACTGTGTGTGTTCCCACCAGGGAACAGTTCCTGGCTGCAATTGGTTCCTAGCTACAGTTTTGTTCCCTCTCTCCATCCTCGGCCACTTCCGTGGCCCCTGTTTGTCCTCCTTCCGACCTACCCTGATGACCAGGATCTGGCCTGTGCGGAAGTAGCACAGTGAGACCTAAAACCCTGGGAAGGACAAGATTGGGAAGGAGATGCAGGAGCTTGGCAGTGGACACAGCCCATGGGAGTTAAAATCTGATATATACGCATTATGGCAGCTACCGAATTCCTTTTCCTAATTCAGCTGGAGTTACATGTTCTGGGCAGCCTTTCTGTGTAACCCACCACCCTGAAATTACTGGCATAAAACGGTAGATATAGGACGCTGCTCACAGATCCTGTGGGTAGAGAACTGTAGGGTGCACGGTGGGGTGCACAGTGTCCAGGGTCTGTGCTGCGGGGACCCCAGGGCTGGCAGCTGAACCCCCCCCCACGGGCTGGAGGAGCCCCATGGATGGCACTCGGGCCGGGAGGACCCAAGGACACCTACCTGCCTGGTTTCCTCCCACCGTGGTGGCCTCGGGGCCCCGTGAGCAAGGGCAGGGCCGTCACCTCCCCTGGGCCAGGCCCGCAGCAATGCAGCATCAGGTTTTATTCCTTTCCCTCCCTCCCGCATTCAGCGGAGGAGGTGCAGCCTCTTCCCGACCGGCAGAGCATTCAGGTCACCTCGCAGAGCACAGGGAGACACGGAAGACGCTGTCCCCAACCCAGGACAACGGAATCTGCACTTTGCTTCTCCGGGTCTTGCACGCAGAGCCCTGGCCCGCACGGCCTCCCCTTGTGTTCTCTCTCGGAGCACTGACTGGGCCATGACACACGTTCACGCAAATGAAGAGGGCCCTTGCCGGGCTGTCTGGCCCAACCTCTCTTCTTTGTCTTATGGTTTCCTGTTTTATCTCTTAAAGCAACATTTCAACTCTTTATATCAAACTGATAAGAGCAGATACTACACTGGATCTTAGCCAAAGGCTGAGAAGGGATTCAACTGTTTACAAACGAATGTGTCTTTAAGTTTTATGTGGCAGGAAAATTTGAAAAACAGTAAAAATGTAAAGATGGGATTAAAATATTCCTGTGGTACCACAGTCTAGAGGCTTTCACTGTGGAGGGTTTGACATACATTTGATGGTCAAGAGATACCTTCCCAGGCTGCCTTGAATTAGTTTCCTTACGTGCACATCACTAACACCAGTACATTTTTTCCTCCCTCTTTTAGCATTACATAAGTATTCATTCATCTCATTAAAAGCTCCTCATGAATATAATTTTTAGTAACACTTTGTCAAAAATATGTAACAAACACTGTTTTCTACATTGAATTAAAATCGTAACGATGTAAATAGTGGAATGCAGATAAAAGTATTGAACATTTGATTTGTGAGACGAGAGAGACGTCCATTTTAGAGGTTTTGGAGACGATATCCTGAGGGGAATGAGAATTAAAACTGGGGAATTAGGCCGGGCGTGGTGGTTCACGCCTGTAATCCCAGCACTCTGGAAGGCCGAGGTGGGCGGATCGTTTGCACTCGGGAGTTCGAGACTAGCCTGAGCAAGAGTGAGACCCCATCTCTACTAAAAATAGAAAGAAATGATCTGGACAGCTAAAAATATGTATAGAAAAATTAGAAGGGCATGGTGGTGCATGCCTGTAGTCCCAGCTACTCAGGAGGCTGAGGCAGGAGGATCACTTGAGCCCAGGAGTTTGAGGTTGCTGTGAGCTAGGCTGACGCCAGGGCACTCTAGCCCAGGCAACAGAGTGAAACTCTGTCTCAAAAAGAAAAAATAAAAATAAAAAAACTGGGGAATTAAAATTGCTTCCTTTTTTGTTTATGCAAAGAGATTGTCACTGTTTCCAGATGCTTGCAGGAGGTTTGGGATGTTAGGTGAGTCGTTCTCATTCTTCCAGTTCCCTGGCATCATACACACAGTCAGTGCCTTTGTTTCCTGAAAGGAGCCACAGGTAAGTCATTAAAAATCATCCTTACTCTGCAGTAGTTTCTTGAGCCAGGTCTACTCAGGGGATGTGCTTTGGTTACCTCCGAATTCTCTTCCAAGTTTTCACCCTGAATGTGTGCATGCACTTCCTGAGTTGTGAAGTTGTTAAAGCAGGCATGGCCTCAAGGTGAAATCTGTTGAAACCTGTCAGAGGTATATTTTTCATCTTGCTGTAAAAAACAAACATCACATTTTTCAAATCCTTGGGAAATAAATTAAATTTTTTAAAAAAAAAAAACCTTCCTGAATGTAAACAAACGAAGAAAAGAGTTCTTGGTCATCCACAGGAAGCAGTTTTTCGGCAATAAAGGGGATTTACTTTTAACGGAAGAAAATAAACTTATTTTCATTAGGAAAAAGGGTATTCATTTTATTAAGTAAAATAATTTTCATAAAATGTAATGATGTGTATACTAAAAATAAGGAAACTGAATACTTTAACAATTTTAACTGAATGGTTGTTACAGGTAGAACAACGTCCCCTCAAAATTCGTAAGTTGATGTTCTATGTCTCAGAACCCCGGAAGGTGACCTTATTTGGAAATAGAGTCATTTCCGATGTAATTAGTTAAGATGAGGTCATATTGGAGTAGGGTGGGCGCCTGACAGCTGTCGTTTTAGAAAGGGAACTTTGGAGACAGACATGCACACAGGGAGAATGGGGAGCAGAGAGGAAGACGGGGTTTGGGGTCCCCGTATCCACAAGCCCAGAAACACCAAAGGTTGCCCACCCTGCTGACACCGCGACCCCCTTCTCCCAGCCCCCAGAACCGGGAGAGAACATGGTTCTGCAATGCAAGACACTCACTTGCAGCACTTTGCCCTCGCAGACCAATACACTGGTCAACTGTATTTTTTTTTCCTAAAAGGGTTTTCCTTGATAAGAATCAGGTGTCTTACAGACCGGGTGCGGTGGCTCACGCCTGTAATCCTAGCACTTGGGAGGCCGAGGCAGGTGGATCGTTTGAGCTCAGGAGTTCGAGACCAGCCTGAGCAAGAGCGAGACCCCCGTCTCTACTAAAAATAGAAAGAAATTATCTGGACAACCAAAAATGTATAGAAAAAATTAGCCGGGCATGGTGGCGCATGCCTGTAGTCCCAGCTACTCGGGAGGCTGAGGCAGGAGGATCACTTGAGCCCAGGAGTTTGAGGTTGCTGTGAGCTAGGCTGACGCCACGGCACTCTAGCCCGGGTGACAGAGTGAGACTCTGTCTCAAAAAAAAAAAAAAAAAAAGAATCAGGTGTCTTACAGAAATGAGTGCACTGTTAAAATTATACTCCAGAATTGAGAAACTGAAACACAACTAATGAATTTAGTAATCTGTGATTGGATTGACAGCATCCTACGCCTAGTGCATCTTGGTCCTGGGTGTTCATAGAATTTCCCTACTGTGAGCACGTTGTGGGTAACAGACAGAGGTATATCCACAACGAAACACAGGAGACAGGGATATCGTGCCCTCAGTCTAGTCTTGACAGTGACAACTTCAAAACAGACAACATTGGTCAACATTCAGAAACTGGTGGGAAGGAAAACCCTCTTGGGGAAGTGAATCAATAGATTTGATGCACTGTAATTATTTGGTCAGTGCTTAGGGGGAAAAGCAGTATTTTATCACATTTCTAATTTGGAAAGTAAACATTTTAAATGGACTTACTGCAAGCAAAACTTTAGGTAATAATTATGCTCAAAATACATATTGAATTTGGAACAAGTGGTTCATTTGCTCCATTTCACTGAAAAAAAAAAATCACCCCACAGCAATAACAAAACCCTGCAATACACTTCAAAATATTTTACAGAAAATCTGAAATCTCCCTGGATAACTGAATGATCGTAGCAATGGAAATTCACAGATGCTAGCAACAGGGTAGCATATGATCAGAAATAATTACCAACATGTTTTTCTCATATGATGTCTCTCATTAAAATGCAATTTGTCAAATTGGTGAATTTCTAATGTTTTAAATGTTGTTTCATTGCCAAAGTTGTTTTAAAAAAAAAAAAAAATCAGATCCTCTCCTGTCTTGTCAACAACAAGAAAATCCATATTTTTGTCACATTAGCCCAGTAAAAACTACCAGGTATCTGCTGATAGCACAATATAAATAGATGTGGTGTTATTTTGTACTTTTAATTAATTAATATTGGTCATATTTTACATCAAATTAAACAGGCCCCATTAAGAGAAACCTCATTTCTACTGCTCCCCAGGGACTGTGTCAGGTGGGGATTCCCGAGGCAAAGAGCTGGAGACCTGCAGTGCACCTGGGGGTGAGGCCAGGAAGCCTCCATCGGGGATCTGGGAATGGCAAGGGGCAGGGTGGGCTCTGGGCTGCAGCAACAGCACCTGCCCCATCCTTCCCCCCCAACACACAGCAGTTTTATTTCCACTAGGGTTTTTCTGCTGCTTAAAAAAATTAATTTCTTATTAATTATAATTAATTTCTTAAAATGGATCTTGTTAAAAGTTGCCCTGTCGTCTTCATGACCGCAGGCTCTTCCTTCTCTGCTCTTGGTAATTAGTAACTCTGAGGATAGACGTTGCTATTGATACTTCACATCTAAAATGCAAATCACTTTCCTGCTTGCTCTCCACACTGTAGTATAAATTCCTAGATGGCAGAATAATCTCTTATTCCATTTTGCACCTCGAAAAATTAGCATAATGTCACATCCATAGTATGTGCTCAGTATTTATTGCACGAATTAATTCATACGTTATGTTATGCTCGTGGTAGGATCGTGTATTTTTTCCAAAAGTATGCCAGGATTTAACACAGTAGTTCAGATCCTTTGGCTTTCATGACTGTGTTTTACCGTCAGAAAGAACGCTGAGGTTTATTTTGTCTTTGCAAAAATCCATTTGCACTGTTTGGTTCGTGACACCGTGGCAGGTAGACAAGCAGTCTATAATTCTTTCATTTTCTTCTTTGTCCAGGGCTTCGGTGAGGTGTTCTTTTTCAAATAAAGGAATCAATATAGAGAGACAGACCAAACCTGTATGAATTGCGTTTTGTCGAAAAGCTGTCACGGGAACTAACATTGAGTCCAGGTAGAAAACTAGAAATTCCACCAGTGAGGAGTTTGGAGCTTTTCACATTTTCTTGTGTGTCCCATGTTTAGAATGTGAAACAGAATGATCAGACTAACAGATGTTTACTGCAGCTTGTCTGGGATGAGGCAATCAGCCCAGGCTGTCTTTAGAAGTAAGTTGTAATATACACTTGCTTTATTTCCCTGACTTACTTGCCTCCTACAATGCAGGCAGAGTTTTGCTTATTTGGAGAAATAAATACCATGTTATATAATAACAGATATCAACATATCTTTCTATTTAATGCTGCGTGTATAATTTTAACAACTGAGTTTTAAATAGAACTGTTATATTTCTGTGACCACTGAAATATAAATTCTAGACTATTCCCATTTTTTATTCCTCTTAAAGGATCGATTTCTGTTTAAAAAAAATCCAGTTTATCTCACTGTGAGTCCAACTGGATAACTTATTTCTAAACTATTTGCTTTATTTGTTTGTTTTAGAGCAGAAATGCCTTATGGAAATGGCTTTTCACTAGTATTTCTAAGTACTAATATTATAGAATAACCGCTGTTATTTATGAGCCGTTTCAAGTTGCTTAACTTGATGCTGAGTTTCCATGAGACAAAGTTTCTTCTTTTCAGAAATAATGGTCTGTAACATTATTACATAGAACATTTTATGTTTCGCAAAATACAACTTATTTAATGTAAACACTGTGTCAAAGATAAAATTATTGTGAAGTGTGAGGCTTGGGGAAAAAATCTATTTTATATGCGCCATTCTAAAGTTCTTGTAGCTAAGGTAACTTTGTAGCTTTTGCCACTGAAGAATCTTATTTCATTTGATGTCTCAAAATCAAAATCAAACAAACAAAATCTTTCAGACATCGTGCCCCATCGCAAGACCAAGCTCTGAATACAGTTCATTCCATAAAGGGTGGCCCACCACATCTGTTGAGAATATCAGAGATATCTTCCCTATTATTATGCACTTTGCCATGATATGCAAGGATTAACTGAGAAGAACTGAACAGGCAAGCATATAATTAACTATATAAAGATTAAGTAGGTATGTTTAACAAGTAATCATGTAGATTTATAAGGGTGGGTCCGAAGTTACTTAGGGGTCTTTCTGCACTGTGATTAGGGGGTGCTCAGGTGGGAAGGGAAACGGGAGGGACCTGCCATTGCTGCACATCTATGATGCGCCAGGTATGTGCAGAGTTCACGGAATCTTCCGAACAGCCCTAGCTGCACCTACCACCATCTCAATTTAATGGACAAGAAAATCTCAGCTGAAGGAGCTCCTATAGCTTGTTACATGATAAGTGGGAGTATTGCTTGAACACAGTTTGAAAATGAACTTACCCTTTGTCCCCCATTCCTGGCTTTAGGGCCCCTTGTTTGGTTTGTCCTCTGGGCTTTGTCTGATCTAAACTTTCTTCTAGTCCCTTCGGGTCCTGGACCTAAACTGGTTCTCAGTTGTCCCACAGTTTTATTAGTCGATAATAAATAAGTGATGATGCCCTTCATCTTCATGATCTTTCAAAATCCACCCTTTAAAAATTATAGACTTTTCAGCTTCACCTATGCATATTTCCCTCATCTGCAATAACCCAGCTTTGGGTATCTTATTTCATCTTTGCCAACTTATTGATTTATGCCACTACTTAATGAGTACTTAACGAGCAAGGAGCTTGATTCTGTTCCCCCACAAAAAAAAAAAAAAAGCTCATTTAAAATACCTTCTACAGTTATTATCGGAAAAAAGATAATAGCGAATGTTGGCAAGGATGTGGAGAACGGGGAACTGTTATCCGCTGTTGGTGGGAATGGGCATTAGTGCAGCTATTATGGAAAATAGTATGGAAGTTCCACAAGAAACTAAAAAAATAGAGCTAGCACATGATCCAGCAATCCCACTACTGAGATGTCTCCATAAATACCAATATCAATAAATACCAAGATGTCATTTTGCATTGGTTCATAAAAAGGCTGGTTTTAGTAAGCCATGAATAATGTATGGCATAACAGCTTGGCAATATTTTTTTAAATGTGCAGAATAATTATAGACACTTAAATACGCACATAAGGACATAGACATGTAGATAGGTGGGTGGACTCACGACCATCGATAGTGCCTCATTGTCTTGCAAAGAGGGGGACCACATGAGTAAGATTTTGACAACAACTTGGTGACTCTTATTCAAGCAACATGGGACATTATCTTAATCTCTCTCTATCATGTTTTCAGATAGCTATCACCTGTCATTGCTTCTTGTCCATCCAAAATCCCAGTAAGGTAAAAACTCCATTACTTTTTTTCTTTCAAGTGCACCATCATTTCGATTGAACCAACATGATGAGACTTCAAAGAACTCATCAGCTTCCCAGGCTCAGCATCGATCCAGCTCCGTATATATGCCGGGTCATGCCCACTGTGTGCCAAGCCATATCCACAAAAATTGGAAAATCGGACACCTGAGGAGATTGTTGAAACAGAAGTTACTCTGCTTCTGTGTTCAAAGAACAACAAAAAGCAATAACAGGGTTTTCTGGAGCCAGACAATCCAAGATTCATCACTAAGTTGAGCTGCTTTCTACAGCTTTTATTCCTGGCACTGAAAAATACTCAAAAGACATCTTGCTTCCTGAAGAAATCTGGATTTCAGAAAATGTACTTTTGAATGCATGTAAATCATCTCTAATAATCATATTTTACGTTATCTCAGGCCAGTCACTGGTTGTGTAAAAATTAGGGTATTTTGGATTTCATAAAGATGTGTACTTATAAACGTCAGACGACGCAAATACCGTTCACTATGTTTTTTTTAATGAATTATCAGAATAGCTGTAATAGTTATTTCTTGGCACCAAATCCTCTATCAGTCGGGGTTTAATCAAGGGAAGCCATCTCTTTAAGGGCTGTGTGTGTGTGTGTGTGTGTGTGTGTGTGACGCTGGCGTTTGAAGTCTGCAGGGCAGGAAATCGAGATGGGGAAAAAGATGTGCAGGGGGCATGTGAGGGCAGCCTGAGACCCCCAGTGCTGCTGGGACCACCAGGAGGAGCCAATGCCCTGTGAGCACCCTCGCTGTCTCCAGCTGTGAGGACCTGGGCTCCTGCAGGGAGGTGGGGCAGGTGCAAGCCCCCTAGGGAGGCACGCACACCTGGCCACGCACTCCGAGCAAAAGTGAAATGGCTGCGGCTTCAGGTGCGACCTTCAATGCTGGTGCAACAACTTACCTGTGTGGCCCACGTGACTTGACACACACCGGGGGGAGCGGGAGAAACACAGCCCAGCGTGGACAAGCCGACACATGACAAGTAATCGGCCGCTCCGAGAAGGTGGTATGATGCTGTGAAATCCTTATTTATAAGAACTTCTTAAAAGAGAGAATACATTATTTTCAAATTGATTTTGTTTTGAATGCCACACCTGATTATTATAAAGGAATTAAAACCGTGTCGAAGTATATAAACTAAAACCTATAAGTCTCCTTTTCGTCTTCCCACGAACGATTTCACTCTGGAATGGGTCTCACGCCGCTCATTTCTGGTGTGCGTCTTTACAGACGTTTTATTTACATCCTTGTAGAAAAGGGACCCTATTGTAAATTCTGTTTTTAACACTGAAAATCAAAAATATAGGAATATGGAAATAAGTTACGTTCACTTAAAAATGTTGCTTTACCTTTTTTTTAAATTCAGTTTAGTGCTTCTATTATCAGTGGCAGGAGGCAGGTTAAGCTTTGCAAAGCAGAGGAGGCAAGTTGTGAACACGCAGAGATATTTTTAAGTGATATTTAATAGTCAGAAGTTTGGTGTGATGATGTGATTTTTTAAAAGCCATTTTTAACAGGAGTTTTTAAACGTATTCCTCTCTTTGGGAAACTGAGCCAGTTCTTTTCCTGTTTCCGGTACAAGAAGAAAAGGCATTAAATTAAAAGTAGAAAAAATAAGCAATTCTTTCACCTCTCCCTGAGTTTCTGCATGGTTCATGCTGTCATCTGTCATTCTGATTTTGTTCAGGTTCCCGTGAGGAGGAATATTGAAATTAGCCAGGAATCTCTTTTCAACTCCCTCCTTCTCCTCCAGGGTGTGATTTGAAGTAATTACTCTTTAATTCCAATTATATATATAATGCACACAGTAAACTCACTTTACTTTTCATATGCTGCTCAAATTCTCCTCTCTTAAAAAAATTTAAAAAAATGACCACTCATGAAAGTCTTGCTTTTTTAAAAAAATGAATTAATTAAAGGGAGAATACAATATTTATCTGAATGGTTAGGGATGAGTAGAAGAACAGTGGCAATTTGCTGGTCCCTGAAGAAAACTATTGGACGTAAGCAATCAATAGTTTCAAGATTTGTGTATTCATCTACGTTTTCAAAATGAATAAGCTTCTCTCAGTCCATGGCCATATTTAAACAGGTTCTGTTAATTTTAATACTCAGTACTGAAGTGTGTTTCGTCATGATTTCTTTCAGCAGTCATTGCAAAACGCATCTAAATACAGTTCTCAGTTTGAAAAGGACATCAAACAGGGTAGCATTCGATAGACAGGGAGCAGGGAGCCTGAAAGTGCATTTATCGCCTGTTTTCCTGGAACTGCACCACTCAGAACTCACGGGCACTGGGTTTGGGCAGTCAGTGCTGTTCCCAACAGCCGGAGACTCCTGGCTCCCGAAGGAAGATTGTCTGATCAAATTACCATGGGTTATTTTCACCCATTAGGATAACTGTTGTGCCCAATTCAGGGTCAAAACTGATAGACCATTTTCTTCACTTAGAGTCCTTACTATTTGAGATTCTCAGTAAAGTATTTTATAACAAGACCAAATAAAAATATTTTAAGGTAATCCTTGATATATAAAAATTCCACTTTAGTGCATTTACTATAAGCATGACCCAAACCCTGTATGTAGGAAAAGCTGAGCCAACGTGAGAATGACTTGAAATAACGCAATGAACAACGGGCAGAGCCGGCATGCAAACCAAAGGCTTCAGACTGCAAATTCCTTTGTAAGATAATGGATCCAGCAGTTATTTTGGTTAGTATTCAAAATTTGCATTTTTTTTTCTCTCTGTTGTTATCAGATAACACTTCATTTTTTCTAATGCTGGCTAAATTCCCCTTCAGTGTAGCCGAGGCAATCCTAGCTCTGCACACTCAAGGCACAGTACAATGAAGTCACTGGATCAAGGACAGAAAAGTCCGGTTGTGAAATATACAGTTTACCCGGTAAAACACTTGGAATCATAATTCAAAGCGGCATTAAAGTAAGTTCTGATCAAAGCTTTAAAACTATTGGCCTTATAAAAACATTGAACACATCCCCCTCATTTTAGAGCTTTGAAAAACTCATTCAAGGTTATTTTGCATTTTAAGCAGGAAAGTTTAAATAAAGAAGGTGTGTTGGGTCTTCAGAGAATAAGAAATGAGGTAAAAGAAAACAAAATTTATTAGTACGTGATGTTGCCTCACGCCTAGGAGGCGTTTGATCAATATTTGCTGAATAATTTAAAGAGTATGTAAAGAAACAATTAGTTGAATCCAGAAAATTTAGTGTTAATAAAGTGACAAAAGAGGTAAAATACTGACTAAAAATTAAATAAGTCCTGTTATAATATTTATTATTACAGTTACTCATTCGTCATTGATCTTCCCAAACTCACTTATGTAAAGTTACGATTTATGTTACGTTTCTTTTTTTCAGCATATTATAGTATCTAATGCAAAAACTAAAGGTTAATCTTACACTCTTCCACTAATATGCTTTGATTCTGGAAGCAAAGCATGGCTTTCTGCCAGGTGATGTGTCCGTACTTGAGTCTATTCCTGCACAAATCAATGGAAAGTCACATTTCTTAGCAATATCTGTTGTATCGACTTTCACACTGCAGGGATAACTCAATTACCAGGAAAAGAGGTTATTTTATTTTAGAGTCACATCAATGGTATGCAAGTCAAATTAAAGAGTTTTCATTTCGAAGGTAATAGAAATATATTTTAGGCTGAAAGCTTTAAAACAGCCTTATCATATTTCCATTAGAGGAAAATGTCCCTTGGACAATTTGCCACTGGCCTTATTTGCACTTGGTAACGTCCTGGCTGTTAGAAGCAGGTGCGTGGGAAGCCGCCGTGACTTCAGAGGTCCTCACTGAAGCCTGGACACACCCACCTTTCTGAAAGACACCTGATAACCCACCTGCGACTTCTACACGGACCTCGTGGTTGGGGGTCACAGTGAGGACTGGCGACCTTGCCCAGGCAGGGAAGACTGGAGTCCTTCGAGGACAGCTGGCATGTGGGAAGCATTTTGAGGGGCACAAACTGCCTTCTGGAAGTGACATCTCTACATAAATCCATGCACACCCCCCTGCTTTGTGGTCGATCTCTCAGTGGTAAAAGTGGCGAATGCCAAGCACCTTACAGGAGCCAGTTGTGACATCTTTTCAGGACCCAGGGAAGGAAAAAATGGAATTATGGTGAACTAGTCTAAAACACAGTTTCTTGCAACTATGCAATAGCTGTAGTCTCTATTCCTATTCAAGTGTTGTGTCAAACGGACCCACCTGTAGAACTGCCAACTCCAAACAACTGTTCTGACCGCAAAGCGCCCCACGTAGGGAAGGTGATCATGTATGTTTTTTTGAAAAACCAGCAAGCACAGTATTTTCCGTAACTGCCTGGAGTTTAGTTTTCCAGTGAAACCGTCCCTGTGTCTCTGTGGCTCTGCTCTCTCAGCCTCTCCTCTGCGGGTGGAGTCGACATCGTGGTTTTTCGGAGAGTCTCACCTGAACCGGCTCCCGAGCTCTCGGGCCACAACACGTCCCGGACAACTGACTCCCCGTCACTGACCTCCCGGGGTCTTCGCCAGCTGGAAATCATCTTCATACAACAGGACAATTTTCTTTTCTTCATACGTGAACAGGTACCGTGCAGTATACCTTAGAATATTACCTTTCCCCAGATCTTCTTATGAAATATAGATTGTCTTTTCTTGCTCTGTCATTTCTATGATTTTAGGTCACTTTATATGCATTTTTTTTTCGTCCCTAGCCCTGGACATGTCCATGTCTGGCTGTCAAAGGCTTGGTTCAGAAGCCCATACATTTGTAACCCGTGTTATCAGGTACTTGCAACTTTTCCATGTGTGTGAGAGACACGTAGACAGACGGTTCTCGGTAGCCTTAGTCTAGCATTTCAAAAGGATCACTTTCCTCTTGATCTAAAACCCTAATTCATTCTTGCAGCGATTCCAAACTGATATCACATCTGTATCTTACCCCACGTAGGTCAGGGAGCCGGGGGATGGGGTCTCCTGTCCTGAAGAGCCCTCCGGACCCAAAAGGAAGCCCCTCTGCTCCCACGGTCTGCCTCACGGTCCTTGGCACCTGGTCTACCTGGGACCCTTCCTCTTGAAATGGTCATTTGACTGAACGTGGTCCTGTCTGTTTGCATTTGAAATCGATGTGATTTGAATTTATGTGGCATAAGTAACTGATACAATTCCACCACAAACCAACTGCTGTAGAAGAAACAGTATTTGAAAACACAGCGATACCCTCCTAACAGCTTAAAAGTATAACTTTTAGTCAGGCTAATACATAATTAGCATGGTTTGTCGTCCCCTCATAAATGAGCCCTCTTAAAATAAGATTTCCTTGTGTTAACACAACAAGAGTTATTACACTGGAAAGTTTTATCTCAAAAATTCCATCAAAATATGTGTAGAACAGTGAAAATAGTTAACTTTCTGTCAGTCTTATGCAATTTTGAATGTGATTTATTTAAAAGCAAAATATCACCTCATCCAAAAGAAATAATAAACACCTAAGAAAATTTAATGAAATACATTATTTCTTGTCATCATGTGATAATTGTCAGATTAACTGGTATTACCACTAAATTCATCTTCTTCATTTCTTTTTACACATTTTTATGGCTGATACTTGTTGGGACTTGACCATTTATAAGTCAGATTAAAAATCTCAAGAATTAGTTGACAGAAATTCAATTTGAGTTTAAAATAGTTCAAATTGAACTTATATATTACAAGAGCAGTAAGGATTATGAAGTTTGGTCCCAAACTTCTCTGACCTACAAAATGATTTATGCCGTCATGTGAATTATAAATAATAGAGTTTTGGGGGAAAGACTTTATAAATCAAAGGGTGGTAGAGGTTTTCATAAAATTGCATTGACATGTACCGTATTATGGAAGAAAAGTGTAATATGTTTTACAGAGACTCATATATGCTTGAGAAAATAATTTTAAACATTGCATCTAGTTAGGGGCTCACAGAGAGGTACAGAGGGGGAGCTACCTCGAGAGAGAGAGAGACAGAGAGAGGGAAGGAGGGAGACTGACTCTGTTTCCACGCAGGAAACAGGTGTGGGGACCCACTGGGCCCGGCTCCCCACCTCTGCACAGGCCCCTCTCTGTGCTCACGGTGTGTCTGTCGGGCTGAGTGCGAGTCTCAGGATTGGCCGGAGCGAGACCTCTGAGTGGCTGTGACCGAATTCTGCTTCTTTTGTTCCACGTCTGCTCCTGCAGGTCGCTCCACACTGCGGCCGCCTCCGTGGACCAGGGCTGCTCTAGGCTGGAGAAAGGAGGGCCCCGATGTTGGAGGTAGGCCATGCAACAGCCCAAAAGTGCCGTCTGCAGCGTGGAGAGACTGAGCTGGAGCCTGGACCCTCCCGTAACCTGGCACATAACCTTAGACCGTCTATGCACCCTCAATGCCAGCAGACAATCCTCTCTCCAAAGTGCTGTGAGGCTTGAATGACAGAAATGCAGGTGCAGCAGCTGTTGCCGGAGACAAACAGGCAGAATCTCTGATTCATCTTTGCCCGTTCACACGAGTGTAAGTTCCATGGAGGCAGATTTTGTTTTTTAAGTAGTTATATTGCAAACCCCAAGAACAAAGTCTAGGTTTTATTTTTGTTATTGTTGGGGGAAAAAAAATGAGTTTCTTCACTCTCCTTTTCAGCTTCTTTACATATAGAAAATTATAGTAATATTAGAAATTTTCTAATGGTGATCTTTCATGTATTCTATGATGCGAGCTTCATTAAATTCCTGGGAGAGTTGTTTTGGGATATTATTTGTCATATTCTTTAATATTTTTCAGAAAAAAGTTCGCTTGCTTTTAATTTATTTAAATTTGGGCACCATGCAACTTTGTATCAGTTAACTGAATCACTGGAATAACTACTATGAGCTTTTTTTTAAAAAAAAAAAAAAAGTGAAAAACAGGGTCATGGGGCTACGAAAAATTTATTCTTTACAGAATGTCAAACTCTGACCAAAAAAATAAATAAATAAATAAAACCAACACTTCATCATTTCTCTAAACATATTTGGAAAACTATTTATTTTAGAGGTTAGAATAATTTTTAACTCTCTTCACCTGAAATCTCTCTCCCACTGAAATCACTCTTTGGCTGAAAAATCATTTTGCGGTTGGGATATGAATATAAGAAAAGGAAGAAAGTAAATTACTAACAGAAGAAACTGCATAAGCCTTGGCTGTAGTGATAATCTTTCATCATCACTTATTTAATACTTAAACATATGCAACTCTAAATTATCCAGTTGCTTTAAATGCTATGGTACTGTGGTCAGCAAAGATGATTAGTCACTCTGTGGTGTAGAAAATTAACTAGGCATCTCTGTGATATTTAGTCCATCACGACTGCCAGTGATAAATATTTAATCTTCTATCCCCTATTAATAGTTACAAGGAATATTGCAAATTTTTTTAAAGGCATCAAAATTGAAAGCTGTGCTCACCATTCCAAACCAAATATAGCTGTTCTGCAGAGGCACAAATGCAGAAGCGTGTCGTAAACCTGGTGCTTGGAAGTACCGCGAGTTTCGGTAACCTACTGAACTCCACAAGCAAGAAGGGACATTTTGAGGGTAAAATAATTGAATTGACTCCAGTGGGAATGGATTGAAAAGGGCCGACTGGGATGAGAAACCAGCAAGGTCTAGTAGAAACATCTTTGAGGAGAACTCGTTGGCTGTGAGTTTCTGTGTAACACCTGCTAAATCCAGCTACTATTTGGTTTCAAGTCTTCCCATGACTGAAAAGGATTAGCCTTTCCCACAGACAGTGCAAAGTATAATACGTATAACATACACAGGCAACATGTATCAAGCTTTTGATAAAAGATTGCTCTTAGCCATGGGCAAGGGCTAGGATTGAGCCAGCGGGGTAAGCAGAGCCGTAAAGCTGATATATTTGGAACATTTGGACATACAACTTAAATGTATGTGGCACTAGTTATTCTATTTTGTGTAATGGCTGTGGCTGGAGAAGGGATCTCACAGGAAAGTCATTGCACAATTTAAAAACTCCAAGCGTGCACTGTCGGTGGGAATGTGAATTAGTACGGCCACCAGGGAAAACAGTATGAAGATTCCTCAAAAAACTAAAAATAGAACGACCGTCTGATCCAGCAGTCTCACTACCCAACGGAAAGGAGAGTAGGATATCGAAGGGATGCCCGCACCCCCACGTTTATCACCGCACTGTTAACAATACAAACATGTGGCATCACCTAAGCACCCATCAGCGGAGAAGTGGGAAAAGAAAACATAGCACATGTGCACAACGGAATACTCTTCCGCCATAAAAAAATAATGAACCCTTGTCATTTGCAGTAACGTGAATGGAACTGGAGGTCATTAAATAGAACACAGAGAGACAAACACCTCATGTTCTCGCTCACATACGTGAAAGCTAAAAATTAGACCTCGTGGAGGTAGAGAAAAGAGGAGTAGACACAAGGGCTGGGGGGCGGGGGGTGGAAGGGCACAGACAGACATCAGATAGAAGGAGTAAGGTCTGATGTCCGATAGCACAGTATGGTGACTACAGTTTCCAGCAAATATTGCATATTTCAAAATAGCTAGAAGAGAATTGTAATGCCCCCAACACCAAGAAATGATAAATGTTTGAGGTAATAAATAACTTGATTTGATCATTACATATTTTGTGCATGTATCAAAATGTCACATGTGCTCCCTAAATATGTGCAAATATTATATATCAATAAAACAAATTTGAGCACAACGTGACTCAAAAATCTAATGACAAGCCAGGGTGTAAGCAGAGGAAGTTGAAAGGCATGTGACAGGTGAGCAGGACCAAGGAGCGGCAGCGAGTGCTGAGGGAGGCTGGGCTCTAAGAGCTCAGGCCAGATACCGGGGAAGTCGTGGGAGATTAACAAGAAATTAAAACTTTTCTCAAAACAAATGAAAATGAAAACACATTTCATGGAATGCAGCAAAAGCAGTAATAAGAGGGAAGTTTATAGCAAGAAGTGCCTATGTCAAAAAAGTAGAAAAGCTTCAAATAAACAACCTAATGATGCGTCTCAAAGAACTAGAAAAACAAGGGCAACCAAACCCAAAATTAGTAGAGGAAAAATAATAAAGGTCAAAGAAAAAATAAATGTGACATTCTTCACAGAAAATAGCTAAAAGAGTGGAATTGGAATGTTCCTAACAAAGAAATGATAAATGCCTGAGGTGATGGATACCCCAATTATTCCGGTTTGATTAATTCACATCATATGCCTGTTTCAAAACATCACATGTACCCCATACATTTATACAACTGTTGTGTATCCATACTAACAATTAAAAAGAAAAAAGAAAAAAAAGTAATAAAAATCGACTTTGTATATGTGCCTTTTAATTTAATTAATGTGCTTTCTAACCTTTAAGCATCAAGTGTTTCCCAATTTAGTCATTTTGGTAATAATCACATTGCTAAGTGTTTTTAGTTTTCCCAAGCTGCTTTCCCTGCTTCTCTAAAACATGAAACATTTAACCAACAAATTTTCTTCATTGATATGCCAGATATTTTTCAACTGATGGCATAAAATTATTATATTAAGTTACCAAAAGTTACATATGACAGCTTAAACAAAGATACAAAATTGAACAAGAAAGGGCCCACCAAAGCATTTAGTATTTTCAGACATCACATTAATTAAAAGAATATTTCTGTTCTCTTAAATATTGCTCTTCCGCTTTAGAGCTACTTAAACTCCTGCTTGCAGTTTTCCACAAGGACCGTATTTCAACAGCTATTATCTTAAAGTTCTAGTTGAAACGACAGGTTGGGCCAGCCTTAGCTACCTTCCTCTTGTCTGTGTTTAGTTCTCTCTCCATCCTCATCATCCAATCCGCTAATCTCTGTATCTCACAGAACTACATCTATACCTTAAAGGTTATTATCATATGTCCTGATTTAAACTGAATTTCCTGAAAAATCCTAGAGGCAAATATTCTTAAGAAATGACTCACTTCCAGCCACCGGCCTGGCCCACAGGTGTGGACAGAGGCATGTGCTCTGGAGAGGATGCACAAGTACCATGTCTGCTGCCTAGCAATGACGTCCTGGGGACCACAGGAGGAGAGCCTTCATCTTCATTTCAGGACAGTTTTTGTAAGAATAGCATTCTAGGAAAACAGAAGGAAAAAATATATATATTTGAGATATATGGCTCAAGTCCAAGAAATACAGGTATTTTTATAGCTACAGTGGATTGGATAATTATACGCCTTGTGAACTGCACTGAGTTTATAGAAGAAAACAGCTAAATATAATCAACTCAGTTATATTTGAAATGATCAGATGCCTTCTTCTTCTCTCCCTGGGTCCCTCACCTTCAAGCCATTTCAGAGGACAATAACACATTGTCAGGGGGCCAGTTAAGAGCAGGGAAATGCAAATGCATTCCTCTGATTGAAAGCCACTCTTGGAAAGAGAACTAATGAAATCCCCAATGCCAGCACTGGCTAATGGAAGTATTTGCATGGTCCGTGGGTATCACTCGGTTGTGTTTCTCACCCTTTACTTCACGTGGTGCCTGAAGATTGATTGACACTCACACTCTTCCCTGTGTTAACCTGAGCTGAAAATGAATGCATAAAAAAGTCAGAAAATAATTTAATTCAAAATCACATAGAACTATACAAGCATGAATTTTGAACTCACTGGCTATATATCTAGGGTTAATTATTGTATGTATGTGGATATACATATATACATATATATAATTCCTTAAAAATGAGCTTCTTTATGTGAATATTTTTTTGCAAATCTTAAGCACGACTCCAATATAAAAGCTTAGTTTACTAATAAATCATTTCCATAAATAATATTTTCCAAATAATCAAATGTCATTGAACTTGTCTATTTCTTCTAATCCATAATGTAAAAACAGAAACTAACAAAAAAGCAAATATACTTTGTCATATGCAAATATGTTATCATTTCCTTAAAAAAGTCAAGAAAGAACACATAACATTTGCCTTAGTATCAATTAGAGAAGAAAGGTTTTTTTTAATTCACACGTGTTCATTGCTTATCACTATGGTAAATGGTAAAGTTAGTTGAATTTCAGTATCTTGTTTATTTATATAAAGATGAAACTCAGAAGGTAGAATAATTTGGAACAAGGCTATGTTTTTTAATGCCTACTACTGGCTCAGACTGTAAGTGCTAAAAAAATCAATGTTAGAAATGGAATGGCTTATTCTATATATTAACTTTATTAAAATTTTTGATGTCAGATAATTTTCATGAACTGAATTGTGCTAACTAGTCAATATCTGGAGCCCCCATATATTAAGTGGAATTTTAAATTATTCTCAATATAAGATAGCTACATGTTGTAGTAGCAATGAATTAGCTGTGGGGATTCTCAGATCTTTCAGAAAGTCAAACATACAGGGGAAAATAATATATTAACTGTATGAGAATCAAGAGATCAAGTTAATTGAAAGAAAACTAGGCAGAGAAATTGATTTTCACTGCACAACAGTGTGTGCTGTGCAGCGTGTTCTGCCACGATCCAGGAGATTTTGCAAACAAGAAACGAATTCATAAATCCTTCCTTCACTGTTGAACTCTCTCCCAAGGAGAGTTGTAAATTACAGGAGATGCTCCAATTTTAAATCATAGGAATAAACCTTACAAAAACCATCCACAAAATCTAGAGTGATGGCTTAAATGCTCGTGTCCCTCCAAAATTCATGTTGCAGCTTCATCCTCACTGCGGTGGCATCAAGATGTGCCGACTTCTGGAAAGTGATTAGTTCTGAGGATGCCACCCCGGTGGATGGGATTAGGAATCTGGTAGAGAGGTTTCCGAGAGAGAACTGCCTGCCTCCTCCTTCTGTTCCTTCCTGCACAAGAGGGCACAATGGAGAGGGGCATCTACACACCTGAGACCCAGCCCTCGTCAGACACTCGGGCTGGCACCTGGATCCTGGGCTTCCAGCCCCCAGAACCGTGAGACATAAAGGTTCGTTGTTGATAAACTACCCGGTCTCACGTGTTTTGTTATAACAGCACACGTGGACGAAGACAACCAATTTGATAATCAACGTAATGGAGGATAATCATTTGGTTTCCATGATGACAATTTCTCTTACCATAGCCGAGTGTCACATTTGATGTCTTTATGGTTTTGGACGTTTACACAAGCAACGCATGTTCCTGATAAAATGCAAATATTATCGAATTCTATCACGTAGAAAGTGAAAGTTCCACGTAACACCACAAACAACAGAGAACCATTGGGAATAGCTTCTACCAGGATTGCATTTTGCTTCCTTTTGGTAAAACAATCATTGCTGGAATCAACTACGCAGCACAGCATGGAGGAAGGAGGTCTGAGCTGGGAGGCAGAGGGCAGGGGCTCAGGTTCAGCCCCACCTGTACCCACAGGATGCCCTGAGATGCATACTCAGCAAGGCCGCAACTGATGATTCCTGAGATCCGAATCCGGGTCCTTCCCCCTTTAAGAAGTCAAGAAAGAGGCTTAATACATGAGATTTACTGTGGGAATTGGCTCATGGATGATGGTCCTAGCTTTGTCTCTCATAGATGATGGCTCTCAGGAAGCAATAATATAGTATTTTTTGTTGCTACCTATATAATTAGGGACTTTTAAAGATGTATGTTTATCCAGCTAAAAGAATAAATAAAACAAACCTCTTGACGCCAGAGTTCTTTGGAGGCATATTAATGCAATGCCGGCTTCACTGCATCCCAGATGTGGTATGTGGAGAGCGAGGAAAAGATAGCAGGTATTCCCGACTACAGCAGAATCGGGTTGTCGTTGCTATCAGTTGGACAAATAAATACTTTCCAACACATATTACACATGTCCCTAACCCACCTGCAGTCACCCGAGTATAGATTCCTTTATGTTTTAGTAAAATCCTAATAAAAGTGGTTCCAGCACCTTCCAAAGTGTACCTATCTACATCACGTTTGCTAAATGTACGAATCACATGTCAGCACCCTTCTCCGGGGCGGTGATCACTGCCAGGTGTCCCCGAGGCCACAGGTGCTGGTGAGCAGCCTTCTGCACTGACCTTTCCCTTATGAACAAATGAAAACTTTCATCGAAAAACTAAGTGGAATATTTCATCCTTGGTCATGACCATCTCGAGGCCAGCAAAGAAAGGACAGTGTACCCAAGTCTTTCTTTCCCTGGTAAAGTATTTCTAAAACATAACAGTTTCCTTTTTAATTCCTTGCTGTTGGTAGTTTATGGGAGACTCATTTGAAAAGAAGCATTTTTTATTTTTTTAATTATCACCTAAGAGGAAAACCCCTTTTATGGCAGAGGTTGAAATAGACGAGAGAGACCACATAGTCAAAAGTGACTGGCTGGATTCTCCTGGTTTTGGATGCTCTGAGAATGTCCCTTAGAAGGATCCTAGGGACAGAGAAAGTGAGTTGCCCTCAAGGAAAACAGCCCGGGCGGCAGGAAGAGCAGGTGCCAGTGCCCTGTGGCGAAACACGGGTGTTATTTCCACAGAGTAAGGACCGGCTCCCCTCTCTGGGAGTCCGGTGAGTAAAAGGGGTCAGATTTTATTTGTTTATTTTTATTGTTCTGGCTTTTATAATCCAGGCCATAAACTTTGATTTTTATCTTAAGCCTTTGAAATATTTTGAACAGGGTAGTGACTCAGTCATTTTAAAAGGATTTTTAGAAAATAGTTCTGGCTCCTGGTGAAAGGATTTTGGAGAGACTATCGCAGAGGACGTGATTTAGGAAGCTGCTATATTAATTCAAGACTGATTTATAAGCCTTTGCAGCAGTGCAAAGTTCAAGAAATTAGACACACCTGGATGTGTTTTGGAGACAGGACAGACAGGAATGGGTGAATTGAATATGAGGAAACAGATAAATCAAAGATAACTCGGAAATTGTCGGCTTAGGCCATTGAATTGCTAATGGTGGTGTTCATAGACCTGCAGGAGAAGGGAAATGGTGCAGGATTCGGGAAGGATGAAAACGAAGACTTTGTTTTGAGCGCTGAATGTCGAGGTCCCCATTAGCCGAGGATGAGCCGCCAATCTGCCCTTCAGAGAGTCGTTACATTAACGTGGTATTTAAAATTATTAAACTGGACAGATCAGCTGCAGATAACGTGTCCGTTAGAGGAGAAAGGGTCCCTGGGAGGAGGGACACGTTAGTCATTGAGCTGTCAGGCTGGGGCTTTGCAAGGCGGTGGGGAAGGATGAAAGGAGACCCCGTAAAGTAGAAGCACTCGCAGCCACGGTGGGCGCTCCGGAGGGAGCTGCCCGACGCCCCCCGCAACCGCAGAGGGTCCTCGATTTGAAGACGGAGGAGAGGCCCCTGCGGGCCCTGCCAGGCCCAGTCCCACTGGAGTGGTGAGAAGTGAAGCTAGAACTGAGTGGGTCGGAGAGAGACTGTGGCCTATGAAAAAAAAGACACTGAAAATAACTTTTAAAATAAGTTTTGACTTGAAGGAGAACAAAGAAATGGAGCCTGCCCTGGGGGAGGATCGGATGCCCCGGGCGGCGCGGCTGCAGAGGGTGGCTGGGCCGCGTGGCAGCATCGCGCAGCGGGGACATTGCGGGCGCCCGACCCTCTGCGGGAGGGGTCTGGGGGGGGGGGGTGTTCCCAGGACGGGCGGTGGAGTCCGAGCCGGGTGAGGCCAAGATCACGGTCACAGACAGGGAACTAGTGAGAGGTTTGCAGAGAAACGCGGAAGATTCAGACGGGTCCAGCAACAGCACGTGGCGCGCAGAGCTCGGGTGCGGGTGCGGGGGAGCAGGTCTCCCGCACCGGTGTCGGGTCTGCGCGGACCGCGGGGAGCCCAGGGAAGCGCCTGGGAGCCGGGGGACCGCGCCGAGGCCCCATCGTGGGGCATGTGGGCAGCACCCGTCTGATGGGAAACTCCACGCTGCGCAGACGAGGGAAGGAAGCGGGGGACGCGGCGCCGCAGCCTCAGGCTGACACGGGGGAGGATGCCGGGGAAAGGCTGCGGGCCCGACCGCCAAAGGCACTTGTGTCTTTGAAAGATCCACTTCCTTTCAAAATACCCTGCTGTCGGTGTTACGCATGTGCCCGCACACGCAGGCGCACACTGCGGCTGCAGGGTCCGTTACGCCCCAGCCACGATGTGAGTAACTGTCCGTGAGTGACCGGTGTCTACACCGCACTCCCCTGCCCTCACTGCCCCCCCACCCACACTGCCTCTGCCGACTAATGTCCCCCAGCCCTCGGAGCCGGCTTTGCACCCCGCGAGGACCCCGCCCCGGGTCTGCGGTCACGCGCACTTGCTGTCCGGCTGTTGCTGCAGCTGCTGCTCCAGCTGTGGCCGAGGTCCCGTCTACACTCGCTGCTCCAGACACGAGGTTTCGGGCGGTGCCAGTCGGCCTCCTCTGGGCTCACCCCCTGCACTGAGGCTGGACTGGAATTAGGTTTCATGGAAAGCTCTTGATCTCTTGCAGGGCTGACTCTAAAACCCAAAAGCGTGGCTGAGTGCAGAGCAAATTGCTCAGGGATATGGCATCCCCCTCCACGCACCACCCCCCATGTTATTAAAAAAATCCACTGAAACTCTCTTCTCTTCAGATTCTACAGTGTTTTCCAGTTCCCACCTTCCCAGTTCCCTACATCTCAACCTCCTCTTTAACTTCATGCACACGGTACCTGGGGCAGAGTCAGACCCAGTGGGGAGCAGCCGTCTTCTCTCAGAGCAGCCTACGGTTTGTCACCAGTGCGTGCTGTTGTCGCTGCGTACCTGTGTCGTTCAGTGTGAGGCAGACCGGTGTGTGTTCGCTGCGGCCTGCACGCGGGATCCTGGGGACACCTGCTCTTTCCACCCGACCCTGCGTTTCCGCCGCATCCCTCATGAAGACCAGCGTTTGCTCCAGGTGTTCAGTGGCTTCTTCTCTCAACCCTCCCCAGTAGCTCCTCTTCCCAGCGGCTCCGACATCTGCAGAGACGTGGCATTTAGAACCTCCTGAAGCAAATGATTCTCCCCTGGGGGTCACTGCTGTCCAATTCTCTCCAATATTCAGCTCACCGAATCTCTCGATAGCTCTCACTCCCCTGTTCTGCTTCCAACTGATTGAACGGCTCAGGAAAAGGAAGCCCCTGTCTAACATAACAAATCCTTGAGAACTGCTGTCTTGTCTCCTGCAGCCGACGTTTCCTGGGTTTTGCATGTTACGTCTCACAGGTACAAACTCTCCTCCACTCTGCTCTTCTCTCAGAGTGTGGACTTCGCTGTCTTGGTCCCCCAACAAGGTGCCATGGTCACTGCAAGGTTCGGGCTCCATGGCTGGAGGGGACCAGCCAGTGCACTAACAAAAACTAGCCATTTCTCCCCTATGTTTTTATACAAAACTGAAGGCCAAGAAATAGAGGGAATACAGCTATTTAAAATATTTTATAAGCAATAGATGTATTAATTTCTGGAAATATTTAACATTCCTTCCAGGGTCTAGAAAAGCCAACGTAACAAATTTAAAATTCTATAACTAATATATTGAGGAAATTTAGAAAGTTCTGAACATTTTATGCTTTAAAGAATCTCGCATGATATAAATGAAATTAATTCCCAACGAGGGTGGGTTCCACTGCTGGTAGAACCCAGAATGGTCCCCCCATTCCTGCAGAGTCTATGGGAAACAGTCAAGCCCTGAACTTGCCTCTAGGTATGAACAGGTGGCCCTGAGTCCTTGGAAGGGTCTTTAAAGTGGACAATGCATATGGCAGAACAAGGAAACGCTCTGTTGACATCTGATCAGTTTAGTTGCTCTACTGCAAGAAGTTGTTATAATGCAAGAAGATCAGTTTATTAAGAATACATTTTCTGTGTCAAACATTTTGAGAACCATGAAAACATGGTAGAAAGACATTCAAAGACATACCCTGTAATACCAGGGTGGCCTGGGAGGAACTATGACCAGGGAATGTAACGGCTCTGCATTTTAAGCTTTAGGGAATATTTACATTGGCATGGGAGAGAGCATTGCGCTAGGTAATACTCAACTTGGACTCATCTTAGGGATGATTTTCAGATCACTAAGCGTGTACCTGTATGGCTCTCTGCAAACGTCAGACAATTATGTTGGTGAGACCGAAGATTAACATATGGAAGAGTTTTCACACAGCAAATACATTTCTGCTAGAAGTAAAGAGAGGCAGAATCCTCATAGTTAAAACTTAAAAAAAAATACAGGTAATACCAGGAAAATTATAAGAACGATAAGAAAGATATTTATGTTTACTATTGAGCCTGCAAACAATTATTGGGTGCGATTGTCACAGGTACCACAATGGCCAGCTCTGTGTTGCACACTGTGGGGACACAGAGAACACTCATTCCACTGCCTGTGGAATCCTATTAACACGACAGCGTGTAGACCTCCGGTAGGAGCACAGTACTGACATTAACTGGCAACGACATGAACAGGCAACTCACTGAAAAAGAATGCGGCTTAACATATTCATGGATGCTCAACCTTACTAAAATTTGCAGAATGGATAACTTAAGCAACAATAAAATATCACTTCTGAACTATTCATTTTTTTACATATGAAAAATAGATAATATCCTTACTGGAAAGCTGTGGAGAAAGGAGATCTCTTCTTCAATTTTAATGGATGCATGAGCTGAGGCTGCATTTCAGAAAGCATTCTGGTAACGTCACATAGAAACTTAAAAGTATCTACTTTATAACCTGGCATTTCTGTTTCCAGCAATTTACACCTGGAGATATTTCCTTAGGCGTCTAAGGAATGTAGCTCTGTTTAAATTAGTGACGTGCTAGAAATAATTCAAATATTCATCAGAAAAAGTTTAATAAAATATAATAAATCGCAGCATGTCCTTAGCAAAAACTACTATGCTCTGCTTAAAAAGAATTATGGGCAGCTGTATTTCTTAACCTAAAATAGTGTGCAAGCAGAATAGCTAAAGGAAAATACTATTTGGTCACACAGTACATAAGGTCTGATTCACTTTTTACAAAAAATGATATGCAACTTGTAAGTATATGAGAAAAAATTAAAAGATATATTTAAAAAGTTAGATAATAGTTATTTCTCGGGTGCTATAAAAATCTGATAGATTTTTGCTTTTACATAATCCATGCTTGAATTTTGTAATGCTTGAAATTGGGTGGTTTCATACACTACAGTCAGGAAAAACAGAATATTATAAAATAATTGGAATTAATAGAAAAGTAAGTTCATATATTTTTATTTCTATTCAAGTGACTTATTCGAACCCTTCTGGCTGGTCTTGTTTTTCTCCTTCGAATTTCATCTTTGACTTCTCTTGTACGTGAACCTTGGCATTGAGTCCTAAGCTCTGCACTCTGTGTGTATAAAATCTGCTTGCACCTCCCTCCCCCCTCCCCCGTATGTCCACAGGTTCTGTCCTTTCACTAACACGAGGCACTGACTGAGGGGTGGGGGACAGCCCGCACTCGTTGCCATGGTCACTCAGAGACACCCACATCCTCATGTCATCAGCATCAAGGTCTATGGCTCCCTCAGGTTAAACCACAGCCGTGACGACCAAACCAGACCCCCAGGCCAGTAGACACTCAGTCTGCACCTGCTTTGCTGAAACCTCCAAACGCCGTGGAGTCTTACGCTGCCAACACCTGGAATACCAAAGGTTTCTTTTTGTTCACGTTCTGTGGCACCGTTCAGTGCCTCACGCTTGGTATTGCTCCACGGGACGGATTTCTGCCACACTCTCCAAATCAAAGGCAGTGAGAGGAGGAGACAGAGGAAGAAGCTACCATGTCCCAGTCCATAATTTATTAAATGACGAGAATCAGAACTTCTGATTTTACTTTTCCTTTCTACAAAGCTTTGTGCATGACTTGCACGGCTGGCAAGTCAGCCTCGAGTCCCCTGCGATGCCCCGGGGCTGCCCCAAACCACGCTGTTTGCAAAAATCGTACTGACCTTACATCTGGTCCTCTTTTTTGTTGTTGTTCTTGAAAGCAAATATTCGTGATTTGATCTCCCAAACACATCCTCTTTCTCTATGGATTTTGCTTATTAAGTTTGTTGCGAATTTTCTGACATGTCACTTTGCCATCTAGGTTTTATATTGTGCAAGAAAATATGTCTTGTGCCATAGAACCCTCCAACCAATAGGTACCCACAGTTTCCAAGTGCGCCTGGAAAGTACATGAAGGTAGAGCATATTATGGGCTGCACAATAAATTCCAGTAGGTTTGAAGGATTTAACTCATGCTAATTATGTTCTCTGAACACTGAATTAAATTAGAAATCCAGTTGTCTGTAAAAATAGCCCCAGTTTTGAAATTAGACAACAAGCTCATCAATAATACACGGGTCAAAAGGAAATCCCAAGATAAGTGAAAGTGCACAGTTCTGTAAAAGGCCCAGGAAGACCAGTCTGACTGCTGAGTCTCCCAGAAACCTTGGCAAGAACCGAAAGCAGGTGTGATGTGGGGCTCGGGGTGTTTATGGAAGAGTCAGGGTGTTTCTTCAACAATAAGGAAAAGGATAAATATTTACGTGTATGAAATAACAGTATGGAGACCTCAGTCTCTTGGGAAGACATGGTAAGAAATGCAAGGCAGGTTCTACTAGGAAGGTGGGTGAGGAAAAATGGAAACACGACCCTGGAATCGAAGGCAGGGAAGGAGCAACATTGATAAACACGAGACAAAGGTCCCCCGCACTGAGCCCTTCTCAGGAGAGAGTGAAATAACACCAATAGGTGAGTGAAGCTTTATGTTGATTCTCAGATGGAATTATCTCCTTGGGACCTTGGCATTAACCTTTCAACACTGTGCTATTAGCAGCCTGGCTTCCACGCCACACTTAGATTCTATGTCACTTCAAGATTTCTTTTTTGGTAGCTGAGGGAATTATTTTAAACCGTTTTCCTTTGTTTTCCTTTTTTTTTAAACTTGCTCTGTGCATATGGTTTAGAAATTGGTACCAAGCATCAAATCCAGCCATATCTAGAGTGTGTGGTGTTAATGGGGGTCCGGCTTGCCCTACTCATTCCCTGGGAGTAGAGCTCTCAGAAATGTCATCTTCCAATGATACGAGCAAAACAAAACGAATGAAGAAACAGATTTTCAGAACTACTTTCAAAATACTCTGCCTGCTCACACACGCCCTCTCTCCCACTCTCCCTCCCTCTCTGTATCTGTCTCTACCATGTTGTGAGCAAGTCAGGAGATATTTGAGGGAAACTCAATAGAGATATTAAAATTTCAAGTGTCTTACCTACACAGCAGCGCCTGGGACACACATGTGTTCGATCTCACCGCGGCGCTGGGCACGAGGACTTGTCATGAAGCTTCACTGCCGGCTGGGAAACCCTTGGGTCTCCTAGTGGTGGCTTTCCTGATAAATTCAGACATAAAGCAATTAAACAATAACACAGACTGTTCTGAATCACATAGTTTATTTATTTAGCTATATTTTGACGTTTAGAAAAGACTCTATCTATGAAAAAAATCTCAGAGAATGTTTTCTTCTACTTAGGAAAACTTTGGACTTCCTAATTCAATTTCCAAGACTCCTATAGAAACAGTTTACTGAGTATCAAAGGAAGGTTCTAGCATCAATCAGATTTAGTGACGACTAAATTATGAGTAATTGAAGATGGAAATGAGTGGATTAAAAATAAAACCTTCTGGAAACATACTGTGGAAAGACATCTGTGATTCCGTGAGAGCTGCCTAACGTCCCACAGAGCCCTGAGCCATGATGACTCGGAGTGGAGGGTCTGGGCCGGGAGGGACAGAGGCAGCAGGAATCGGCAGCAGGTGCTGCCAGCTGCAGGGACAAACACATGAGGGGCCATGGGGTCCCACCTGCTGAAGGAGTCCCAGCCTCCTGAGTGCAGTCCGTGGCATTCTTTGGCTTGTAGATGCACCTCTACACCCCCTGCCACCATCATCCCGTGGTGACTGCCTGTGTGTCTCTCTGCCTCTTCTCATACGGATACTGGTGATGGAACATGAGCCGCCCCCCCTGCTCCAGAACGACCTCCTCTTAGCTTGATTGCATTTGCAAAGACCCTATTTCCAAATGAGGTCACATTGCACAGGCACCGGGGCTTAGAACGTCAGCATGATTCTACCCACAACAGTATGCCTGAATCTCCTCTTTTCCTAGATTAGTCTATCAATATTCAGTTGCAAAATATGTGTCCAGTTTTCCCTTCTCGATCTCTTTTATAACAGGTGCACGGAAAGTCAGGACGAGGCAGACAATGCTAATGCTGAATCTTAAATAAATTTTATTTCTCTGAAAACAAGGCATTGGAACAATTTATATTAGGAATTAATTTGCATATGTTCCCTTAGAAGGAACAAATTGCTATTTGGACCATTATATAAAAATGTTAATTTTCCACATTGATAATAGGAAATTAGACTGATACTCATTTATAAATTTAATAGTTTACCGATGTTAAATACACTCACACACAACATATATATATATAGATCTATGTGTCTGGTATATGTCTACAATCTGTCCAAAACCATTAAAGTGTGTATTAATGAAAATATGTAGCAAATAAACTACATATTATTATTAACACTGCAATATTTATTTCACTTAAAACCTCACAGATTGTCTCTTCAAAAAATTCTTCAGTGTAACTTTGCATTATTCATTTTGCAATGCAATGAGCAGAGGCATACAGTATATTATCTACTGATTTTCACCATGTTTTAAGTAAAGCACATTCTCTCAAAAGATTGGTTCTAAGAGTTCCTGGACAGAAACATAATGGAATGATAGCAGACTATAAATAAATGACAAAAATTTAAGGCCGTGATCCATAAAACACTATCAAAAAGATGAAACTACAAGATTACATGACTTGCTTCAAGTAAAAAGGAAAAGGTATTACTTCTCATTTGGAGTCTGCCAAAAGTACTATATTTAAGTCAAACTTCTACTTTAAACTGTAGTCTTTGTTTATTCCCTTGACTTTTTTGAGTAAGTATAATAAATAGGCCTAAAAAAAGTGCATGCTCTCGTCTGAATTCACAGTATATCATTTTTTTATCTTTGCATTTAATCAGATTTAAATTTTTTTTTATTTCAGAATATTGCGGGGGTACAAGCATTTTGGTTACATATAATGTCTTTGCCTCATCTAAGCCAGGGCTACAAGGGTGCCCTTCCCCCATGCAGTGCGCTCCACACCCATTAACTGTGAGTTTACCCACCCCCACCACCCCCTCCCACCTGACCGGCACCCAGTGAATATTACTACCATGTGAGCACCTTAGTGTTGATCAGTTAGTACCAATTTGATGGCGAGTACAGGTGGTGCTTGTTTTTCTGTTCTTGTGATAACTCACTTAGTAGAATGGGCTCCAGCTCTATCCAGGATAACACAAGAGGTGCTAGATCACCATTGCTTTTTGTGGCTGAGTCGAACTCCATGGTGTGCATATACCACATTTTATTAACCCACTCAGGTATCGATGGAGACCTCTTGTATTATCTTGTATTTACCAAGAGCCTTTTATTAGCTCACATGTGTTGAATCCTCTGAAATAAAAATATTTAAGTGACATGTCTTGAATTCCTAATCCCCAACATTTTCAGTAAACAGTTGGCTGTTCTCTTATTTACAAAAGAAAAATCATGCAATGCCTAGTTCATCCACCTCCTGTTTTCCTCCCACGCTACATTCCCGATTTCCATTGATTCATCAGTTTGTTTTCATTAAATTAATGAATACCAAAGGGAATACTATCTCACTTGAGTAGATGAGTACCAGTATTTCTCTGAAAAGAACAAAGAGGACAGCAATGCCACATTGTCTCACGTCATATGGCACAAACTCTTCTGTTACCATGGACACAGACTATGATGCATATTTGTCCAAAGGCTTGGCCAGCAACACACCGGAGGGAACCCAAACGCACGCTGTGGTTACTGGGTGATAATGACGCTCATGTGGGTTCGTCAGTTGTAACAAATGTGCCCGTCTGGTGGGGCGTGTTGATGATGGAAAGGCCGGGCATGTATGGGGCGGGGAAGTATATCGGAAATATCTGCATTTTCCTCTCAATTTTGTTGTGAACATAAAACTGCTCTAAAAATTACAATCTTAAAAAAGTGAGCAGAGATGCAGGAACCTGTGGAGGGTAACAGTGTATCTAGCACAAATGTTAGGGCAGAATCAGAAGGAGAGGAGAAAGAGCGTGGTCTGAAAAAAAGTGTTCCAAGAAATAATGGCTAAAAATGTCCCAAATTTGACAAAAGGTATAAACTTACAGATTCAAAAATCTGATTGAACTCCACAGAGGATAAACCCAGGAAATCTAAGGCAAAACATATAATTGCCAAACTTCTAAAACTAAAGATTAAAAAGAGAAAAAAAAATCTTAAAAGCAGCAAGAGCTAAAAGCAACTTAACTAAAAGGTGGAGATAATTTAAGTGACTGAGATTTTTCATGGGAATCCATGGATATCAGAAGGAAGTATTGCTGCATTTTCAACTGTTGGGAGGGGAAAAAAAAACTATCAACCCAGAATTTTATTTTTAGGAAAAATATCCTTCATGAATAAGGAAAAAAATCAAGAAATCTCCAGTGAATAATAACTAAGAGGACTTATTCAAAACAATTGTACTATAGATGGGGGAGAGTAAAGTGATGGCAAGGAGATTATGTTTTCTATATTTCATCCAAACTGGCAACATGTCAACCCCAGTAACCATTAATAAGTTGTGTATATACAATGTAAACTGAAAGCAACCACTAAAAAAGCTATATAGGGAAGTACTTGAAAACACCATAGGTAAATCAAAATAGAATTATAAATATATATTTAACTAACCCACTGGAAGGTAGGGAAAAAAGATAAAAACAGAACTAGGAGAAAACAAAAAACAAAATGGCAGACTTAAGCCATAACATATTCATAATTACATTAAATATAAATGGTATAAATATGCAAAATAAAAGAGAGATTGGAAAAGTGAGAGAGAGAATAATGACTAAACTATACATTGTCTGTAAGAAACACAAGTCAAATATAATGATATAGGTAGACTGCAAGTAAATGAATGGAAAAATGTCCTATGCAAACATTAATGAAATATAATATCATTTACAACTGCTTAAATGAAATATAATTAGGGGTAAATCCAACACGAGATATGCCTGACCATTATGCTGAAAACTAGAATATGCTGATGAAAGAAATCAAAGATCTATATAAATGAACAAACTGTGTTTATGGGTATGAGGACTCATTATAAAGATGTCAGTGCTCCCCAAGTTCAAATACTGCTTTAGTGCAATTTCTTTCAAAATCCCAGCCAGATTTTCTGTAGACATGGACAAGATTATCCTAAAATTTTTATTAAGAAAACAGTCCCTTAAGTAGCTAGAACACTTTTGAATAAAGTTTTGATTTTAAAATTAAAGTAAGAATTGAGAAAAGATCAGAGGAGAAGGAACAGCCTGGGATTGATATGTGTTGATACATACGACAGAAACAAGTGACGTTTAGATGCACATGCTAAATTTAGCAAAAAATTATCTTTCATATTTGTGCGCAATATTCTTAATGTTACAACCTACAACTGATAAAAAAAAATGAATACTGCAAAAAAATAAATTCTTCTTGTAGCTAACAAATTGAACTTTCTACCAGCCATGAAAAGGATATGAAGAGTATGTGTTATGTTATTTTTATTCTAGAAGTCCTACAATCTGAGATCTCTAGGTTTTACTGCATTCACTGTTTCCAAGGTATCTAAAAACCTCCTGGCAACACTGTTTCCTCTCCAGGCAGTAAAGACAACAAAACTTTGAAGACCAAATATTTGAATAGTGTCATATTCAAATGAGAGGAGGATAAAAGCAAAGGGGAAAAATAATATGTGACTTTTAAAGTCATAACAACAAAATTCAGAGAAAGTTACTGTTTATTTTCCTCTGCTATGAAAAATGCATGCTTTACCCCAACAAGGGCTTTATTTTAGAAGCAGTTCCTTTGAAATACCGCAGCTGAACAGATTTCTCCAGCCTAACACACGGTCCTTGTTTGTGTGGCATGCAAGTGATCAGTAGTGTAAGTTACTACACTTGATTTGGGACTTGGTGGCGACCAGATCGGGCGTGAAGCTGTTGAAACATTCATTTGGGCAAACAGAGACTCGAAGGTAGAAACTTTAATAAGCCCTAATCGCTGAAGGGAAAAATAGTTGCTTAAGCTTCAGTTCTAACTTGAAATACCCCCGAGAGAATTCCTAATGCCTTCATTAGCATGGAAGGAGGCAGAAACCCACCTAAAAAAACACACTGGAGCCCAAAACTGCAGAAGAATCCCCTAATAAGTTATTAATTCCCCTGCAGGGCTTAAGAAGCCTGATGATAACACTAAATCCCATACAAAATTCTCTTCACCAGGGGATGCCAGCCCGAAAACAAAGCGCTGTCACTCTCTCACGGCATTAATAAATCTCAGGCAGAAGCCACGGCTGGGGAAGTCTTCGCCCTCCCTACTCTCCCCTGGTTTGGTCTCTTCTCCTCGTTCTGGCCTTTGTTTTTCTATCGCTGCAGACCACAGATTAACGTTACTTCTTGAATTGAGGGAAAAGTACACATATATAACCCCTGGTCATAGATTGATTCATTGCTAATCCTTTCCCCACCAGGCATGAGACACAGCAAAGTCCAGGTGAAATTTCCTTCCATTATTTGTATACGCTAAAAAGTGCAAAACAAAATCCACATAAAAATATGGCAGCATACCGTAAGGTCTCAGCTTTTTATTACTATTTTTTTTTTTTTTTTTGTAGCGAAAGAGAATGTTAAGATACTTTCAGCAAAAGTTACCTTTAAAGCTATTTTTGGAAAAGAATAAAATCCAGTGTTTGGAACCTGTTAAATGTTCTCTCGTTAAAACATGCCACCGTTTAGAGTACAAGAACCGATGTGACTCTGTGGGACCACCCTGTGCTCATTAAAAAACGATGCATATTCATGGCTACGTGCTTATGCAATATGAATTAGGCAAAGCTCAAGGTGGGTCTGGAACAGCAGCCGCAGGCTGAGAGATTCTGCCAGCACTAAATGAATATGAGCTTTTCTTTTCTTATTTTGCAGTGTTAAATGTTAGAAAAATTTCCAAAAACTAAATGTGTCTCTATTTAACGATTTCTATCAGAAGCTGATCAGTAAAGGGATTTGCTACATTTGCTACATTTTTCTTCTCAAGACAGTTTATATATAGACACCCACACATGTATAGCACAACCTATGTTTCTGTACATGGTAACATTACAGATAAAGAACACATTTGATCCAATAATATTTATTTATGAACCACTGTTTCATTTTTTGAATCTGATAAATGAAAAATCAAATACCCAAATTAGGTACCACTGAGTTTGAACAAGAGAACAGAAGTCTCCTTTTATTGGAAGTTGGCAGCACAGAGGGTGAGTGGTTTTCTCTGAGCAGGGACTTGTGTGAGTCCATGAAAACTTCCTGAAGGAGGTAACGTTTGCATTTGACTTTAAAGATGGAGCCTGAAATTCAGTAGATTTTTGGTTGTGCTTAGATGTAGAGGAGAAAACGTGTATTATATCTTCATTTGGAAACACAGCTTAAAAACCTGGTCACAAGTTTATTGATTACATGGGAATCATCAGAACCTCTTCAGAACAGGCTTTCCCAGAAAAATATAAGGAGAGAGCAAGGGACAAAAATCAAGTTGCTTTACGATTCCACCCCATGAATCTTGCTTCCTTGCAGCTACAATTACTTAGTGGTGATACGGTAAGGTTTGTATTATTAAACACTATGCAATAGGCTGGAAAATGTTTACATTTGCTTTTTATTAACTCATTATGCAAATATAAATTAATAAACTCAGAACAACGGATCTCTGTCCATTTTAAGATGCCCAAGGAATCTCACGTGCAGTAACGGCTGTCTGCATTTAGCAGTTAAGTCCTCACGTGTCCTGATTCAGGTAAACAGAGAGATGATGTTTAAAAAAGGGAGGCGGTAATAGTGAATTGAACAATAATTTGGTCTCACATAGGGATTTTTGCTTATGAAAGTCAGAAAAGCAGGTACAGGTGATACGCCTGTTTCTAGCTAGAGAAAATAAGCACGATGACTTCAGGAAGACATGTGCCACATGTATTTCCTTTTTATTAGGTTACGAGCAAACAAGAACGAACAAAGATTACTTTGTTCCATTTTAGAAGAGTGATATATTTATGATATCGCTTATAATTCAGGACAAAATGCTAATGTGTCATAATTTAAATAATGCATCCAAATGCAAACATACATGACGTGAAAATGTTTGCATTTGTCAAAAATTGTAAACACGGTGTAAAATAAAATGGGAAGAAAACATTTCAGGAAATTAAGATTGCTCCGAGATTGTGGGGAACAGCACATCCGTATTTATTTTGTTGTGACAATTAAAGGCAAATCATTCAAATGAAAATTTTCAAAATATTGACTCCATTTGTGGCTGATATTGTTGGATAAACTGTATTATGGGTAAATACCTACAAATACATTTATAGAAATGTCAGACAAAGGAAACACTATTCAGTTATGAAATACTCCTTGAAAAGTAATTTGTGAGCTTTTTTAAAGAAATGTTTTTCTTTTGTTTAATTTCAAAATATTAAGGGGGTACAAATGTTTTTATTACATGGATAACTTGTATAATGCTTAAGTCAGGGCTTTTTAGTGTGCCCATCCCCCGAATAGCGTTCATTGTACCCAGTAGGTAGGTTTTTACCCCTCCCCTCCTCCCACCTTGTCCCCTTCTTGGTTTCCAGTGACCTTTACGTGTCCTTGTGCCCACGTGTGCCCATCCATTAGCTCTCAGTTATTGGAGAGCCCCTGTAGTGTTTGTTTTTTCATTCCTGAAATACCTCACTTAGGATAATGGTCTCCATTTCCATCCAACTTACTACAAAAGACATTATTTCCTTCCTTTTTATGTCCGAGTAGTACTCCATGGTGTGTGTGTGTGTGTGTGTGTGTGTGTGTGTGTGTGTGTAAAATATATCACGTTTTCTGTATCCACTCATGAAGTGGTGCACACTCAGATTGATTCCACATCTTTGCGATTGTGAATTGTGCTGCGATAAACATTCAAGTGCAGATGACTTTTTAATAAAATGACTGCTTTTCCTTTGGCTAGATATCCAGTAGTGAGATTGCCGGGTGGAATAGTTTTTCCTGTTTTTAATAACCCACAAAGATGTCTGTACCTTTTCTGAACCAAAACGTCATGCTTTTTTTCCCCGTTCTTCAGTTCAGTGTGAGACAGTGAACGCTGGTAAACTCAAGTTATCTAATATACTGTACAATATTTTACACTAGTTATAAGCTCATGCCTCTGTGCCATTTAAATCTAAATAGCTTCAATTTTGTCATTTTTCTCCTAGTTCTCAGAATGTTTATTTTCCAACCCTTTAATAAAATCACAGACGTGAATCATTTCCTGTTAGCCTGGGGCTCAGCATCGTTTCCCTCAGGCTCTAAAAAACTAATATGTGGATGAGCAAAAACAGTGTCTTTCAGAGAGAGTCAAAACACAGCAAAGTCAGCCCAGATTCTATTCCAGGCCTCACACTGCTCTCCCTCCACCAGGGAGTCGTTTCTAAGGGTCCACCCCCCTCGGATGTTGGAGACTATCTTTGGGGGCCAGAGCAGCAAGAGCAAGGATGTTCTCCTTTACTTCAAACTCCACAATTGACATTTTCCCTATTTCTCTGCCAGTGGCCAGTCATCACCTTCCCTATTTTTAACTCATCTTCTAGTTCAATTTCTCAGATACTCTCCTACCAAAGTCTTAGAAATTACACGGTATGAGGGTGCAGCCAATGAGTGCACGTGTGTGCGTAACTGAAACCTGCTCTCTGGTCAGTGTAATATACTTTACAGTATGCCACGATAAAGCTAAGGTTCTGAAAGTTAGAGTTCTACAAAATATTTAAAAACAGAATGAAAAGAATAAATGAAGCTTCCTTCCTTCCCTCTTTCCTTCCTTTCTTCTGTTTTTTCAGACAGGGTCTCACTCTGTTGCCCAGGCTAGAGTGCAGTGGTGTCATCATAGCTCACTGCAACCTCAAACTCTGGGGCTCAAGCCGTCCTCCTGCCTCAGCCTCCTGAGCAGCTGGGACTGCAGGTGTGCACCACCACGTCCGGCTAGGAGCAGCCTGCATGTGCCAATTGCAAACAAAGCAACAAGAAAAAAACAACCCATTAAAAAACTGGTAATTGACATGAACAGCAGTTTTTCAAAAGAAGATAGACAAATGGCCAAAAAAAAAAAAAAACATATAAAAAATGCCCAACATCACTAATCATCAGGGAAATGCAAATTAAAACTACAGTGAGATACTACCTTGCCCCTGTCACAAAGGCCATTAATAAGATGTCACAAAGCAATAGATGCTGGCGTGGGTGCAGAGAGAAAGGAACTCTCGTACACTGTTGAGGGGACCACAGATTAGTGCAACCTCTATGGAAAACAGCATGGAGATTCCTCAAAGAAATAAATGAAGACTTATCATCCAATCCAGCAATCCCACGACTGGGTAAGTACCCCAAGGAAAAGAAGTCATTTTATCAAAAAGACATTTGCACTTGAATGTTTGTAGCAGCACAATTCACAATTGCAAAGCCATGGAATCAACCTAAGTGCCCATCAGTTCATGAGTGGATGCAGAAAATGTGAGATGTGATGATGTATACACCATGGAGTACTACTCAGGCATGAAAAGGAACGAAACAATGAAACAACTTAGATGAAACTAGAGACCATTAGCCTAAACTAAGTATCTCTGAAATGAAAAAGCAAACACCACAGGTACTCTCTGATAATTGGGAGCTAAATGATGAGCACACACAGGCACAACAAGATATAAAGATCATTGGAAAACAACAAGGGGGGAGGCTGGGAGGGGGTGAGAGGTAAAAACTTACCTGTCTGGTGCAATGGACGCTATTGTGGTGATGGACACACTAAATGCCCCGACCTTAACATTATACAAAGTATCCACGTGACAAAAGCATTGGTGCTCACTTAATATTTTGAAATTAAAAAATAAAGTAAATATCATATAACAACAACAAAAAATTACATATGAGAATGAAATTTATTAGCCGTGAACCTGACTTGGGCAGAATGAAAGTTAGTTAAATACCCATGAGATTTGAAATGACTGACAATTTAAGATGAAAGAGAACATGAGTCCGTCTCTCTAAATCCCGACCACCTGGAACCCCGAGGCTGCAAACAGCCTTCCTGACCACCCTGCCCCACCGTGCTCTGTCTTTAGCGTCAGCACCACCTCCCTTGGTTATTTTGTCACTGTCCCCTGAGTTCCAGGTGGGAGTGACTTTTTTACGTCCAAATACTCCATAAATGCCATGTGCACATGTGTAGTGTTTGAGGAACTCAGGATCCAACTGCTAATTTTAGAGAGATATTTCATGGGTGCTGACTTAAAATGGACAAACCAGGCAAATGTGGGACCCAAAGGAGAGGAAAAAGCCGAAAGCTCAGGGACAGGGTGAGGGAGGGGTCAGTAAAGAGGAAAAAGTCTCCTCCTTCCTGTTGCCTGTAACTGGACCCACCGCACGGAATCCCGTGGCCAGCTCCTTTGTAACACGAGGTTTTTGGTGACGTAAGAAACCCCCAGACCAACACTGCCTAAAAGTACTTTCTAGTAAATCTACAAGTGTTCCAAAAAAACAACAATAAAAAGCACTTGAAAACTGGCCATTCACACACAATAAGGCAACTAAATCTGTCACTTGAAAATGACCTACCCATTTCTGTCACCTAAAGCAGAGCTGACCACTGAGCGATCTCGGTGCATCGTGAATGGGCGCCAACGTCCCCCGGGTGCACACGCGTGGCCGGCGCTGTGACAGTTGTGCGCTCACCACCTCATCCAACCCTCAGAAATATCGGCCGCCGACAACATTACCCTCTCTGTGGCCTCCTCGGGTGGTTGTGGGAACTGGCTGAGATTATACCTGCAAAATAGCACAAGATTAGGACTAAACTGAACACTATCAATGATTGGGTTTTGTTATAACACTATTACCATTATTGCTAATTTTTTTTAAGTGTGAGATCTTCACATAGAAGTCAGAAACTGACTATTTTTAAAAGACTGAGATCTTTACTACAGAATGTCTTTTTTTCCTTTGAGTAGATGCCTAGTATGGGATTGCTGGATCAAAGCGTATTTCTATTTTTAGCTCTTTGAGAGGGGCTGGATAAACTCACAGCTGATGGGTGCGGAGTGCACCGTATGGGGGGTGGGCAGGCTTGTAGCCCAGGCTTGGGCGAGGCTAAGGCATTATATGCAACCAAAATGCTTGTACCCCCATGATATTCTGACATAAAAAAAAGACTGAGAGGTATTTTGAAAAGCAGAAGAAGGTAGGAATAAGAATAGTGTCCTGCATATTATTAAACATCGTGGGGGATGTTTGAGAACATAATGAAACCTCTTTAGATGGCTGTATTTAAGATAGCATGGGCACTGAAGATCATGATTTATAAATATTTCAGTTAAATTTTTCTAACTCCAGCTGCATGACTGTAGACAGCAGCTCCACAGGGAGCCTGTATCAACAGCGTTATTTTGTGAACTTGGAAACCAGAAATGGGAGGGGCGGGATGGAGCCCGGTGTTAACCCCCTCGGGTCTGGCTCAGGTTTTCTCAGCACATTGGACAGTAGCAGAATGGAGATATATTCAAGGAAACTTTTGAAATTCAGCCCTTTTACTTTAAGAAGTACAGAATGTATTGATAAAAAGACGGCTGTGACAGGCCATTTATTGTGCCAAGCAAACAGGAAATATATCTGGGTTTTATGAGCAGTACGCATTCTGTTTATTCTTCTCGCCCGTAATTCAATGCATGCTCAATTTTATTAGTTTGCCACGACTGCTGTAACAAATTGCCACAAACTGGGTATGTTAAGACAACAAAAATTTATTCTCCCACATTTCAGAGAAGCTGAGAGTCTGAAATCAAGTTGTCAGCAGGGTGGGTTCCTTACGGAAGTTCTGAGGAGCATCTGCTCTGTGCCCGTGTCCCAGCGTGGGTGGGTGCAGGGACTCCGTGGTTTCCGTGGTTTCCGTGGGTTGTGGCTACACCCCTGCAGCCTCTGCCTCCCTCTCAGCATCACCGCCACGTGTCTCCTATGTCCCTCTCCTGTTCTCGTAGGACCAGTCATTTGACTTAGTCGTCCATCCTAAGTAAGTCCAGGATGATCTTATCCTGAGGTCCTTAACATAATTCCACCTGGAAATACTCTATTTCCAAATAAGTTCACATTCTGTGGTCCCAGCCAGATGTGAACTTTAAACAGATGTGCTTCAACCCAATACTGACAGCCATCATTATTTCTTCTAGAAACAAAGACTAACTCCTCTTCTCCTGCCTTCCTGGCTCATCGTCCAATACACCCTGAAGCAAATTATCATACGTGTTTTTTAAAATTGTAAAAGCTTTATATATGTGTGTGTATACTATTTCCTTGATTTTTCACTCTGTAAAGTTTTTTTTTTTATTTCTGTAATTTATTATGAAATATTTCAAGCATAAAGTAGAGAACATTATGTGGTGAATACCCGTGGACTCATCGCACAAATGAAACAGTTTTTAACACTTTTGCCTGAGATGTCTTTCTTAATATAAAGTAAAGAAAACATAAAAACACAACTAGGGTCCCAAAGTAACTAGCATAATTGAGAGGACAACGAATTGTCTTCTCAACAAACGTTGCTAGAACAGTCGGACACAATTGCACATCCAAAGAATTCACCTAAACACTGACCTCATATTTCAACAGAAACATTATAACTTGATTCAAAATGGATTGTAGATCAACCTGTAAAGGCCAATACTCTAATTCTGTAGAATACATTAAGAATTATATTACCATTGATCCGTGATGAGATATTGAAAAGAAATCTAAGTAACCTAGGCAACACTCCATTCTTTACTGTGGACACCATTGATTTTCAACATCAAAGAAAGAAATGTTGTCTCACTCAAGTCAAGGGACCGTCCAGAGCAAGTTTGCAGCTTGCAGTTTGGTTGGAAATTGCAGCATTTCATTTGCTTATAGTTTCTGGGGTGGGCTGTTGGAGAGACCCCCCTCGCATTTCCCTGGTGTCTCACGGATCCAAGCATTCTTGTTAAAAATGTTACGTGGGCAAGGGCAATATACGTAACCTAAACTTTCGTACCCCCACAATATGCTAAAATAAAAAAATTTTTTTAAAAATGTGTTACGTGTATGAGCATCTTTTCCCCTGTGTCGTCTACATTGGATGCTTACTGGGTGTACTCTTTAACTTGCGTGTTTTTTTCTTTCCCATACCAAAGATCCCGATCTTGACAGTGGGGAAGTACAAATACTCAGGTTGATAATACTGTTCTCTGGAAAACGTCCCTTTTCCGTCCACAGTGTCCCGAGACTGCCTTTACCGGGACAGCAGCTCCAGGAGGACGTGAGGGGGATTCCACACACCTCACCTGGAAGACATTGGGTGTGGTTTGGTGGGAAAATGCAAGTGTTTGAAATGTGAGATGTTTCCCCGGAATCAGGAGAGTGTGGCACAACTTTCGGAGTGGTAATGACTAAGTGGTTTCTGTCACCTTCCAACTGCTTCCATCACCCTCCTCCTCCTAATACTCTTCCAAAAAGAAAGAACGTGACCTTTATCATCAGAGAACCCGCATAAATCACTCAGGGGCGAAGCTATTCAAAGGAACTGTACATTTTCATGGCAAATAAAAAACAAGATTCTGGCAACATCTTATGACAATAATTTTTCCTGATAAGAAAGTTTACTTGAGCTGAGTAAACGCACAAACTGGCAAGAAGATGCTTAACTTCATTCTCCTCCATATTCATCATGAATCTCTTGCCAGTAAAAAAAAAACCAGGTTTTTTTAAGGAGAATTTAGGGTGGGATTATATAAACCCCAACTCTTCATTTTTTAACTAATAGAAGATGCTTACATGGTGTTATTGTGATTTTCTGCACATTTAAGTCTCAGAAAGAAAAAACAATACATAGAAAAATAAGGAAGTTAATCTAAAAAATAATTTCATATTAGTCCTGAAATGCTTTAACTGTATTCAAGAATATAGGAATAAAGATGGATATAATGTCATAAAACACAATTAACTTAACTCTTTCATTTTATTAACATGGGTATCTGGAATTACATGGATTGTCTAAATCTAAATTTCACCTTTATGATTTGGTATAAATATCAAATCGCTAAAATAATTTATAATTTGAGGAATAATTTATAATTTGAGGAATCATAATTTATAATTTGAGGAATCATAAAAACGACAAATATTCTTACAACATCTTTTTTTATATATTAGAGAAATAAACGGCGCCGTTTTGCTTGTTGAGCTTTGAACTGTTTATGGAGTTGTGTATGTGTTTAGATTATTACTGAATACAGCAGTTGGATGCATGCAGCTATGGAGGGGTTTGTGTAACGTGGCAATGTCAGCTCTAATTATAATGGGTGGCAGGAAGGAAGAGCCCACTGACCAACGAAGTGGCAAGCTGCCTATGGGCAGATTAAAACCAGTAATTTACAGATCGCTGTGCAAAATTATTACAGCCTACCAGGAACTTAAAGCCATTGATTAATGTCTTTCTCAGAATAGATGCACATCATTGCTATTGAGTTGATATTTTATATCTGCATGTTTATCTTTTTAAATGAATAGAGATTGCAAAGTGCTTGGAACAGCGTTTGACACATGGTAAATGTCATACCAATGTTTACTAAATAACTGTGAGAACAAATGAATGAATTTTACCTAATCATCTTCCAATAAGACCAGGAGTTGCTCGGTGATAGTTACATAGAGTAAATGGTGTAATGGCCTCATGCTTAAGTTTAACTCTCAAGGACAAATGTGTTCAGATGTCAAGAATCGTGTCATTTTGATACACACTCACAGGCCGCATTCAAATACCTGGAGCATCAAAATGAAAATCCTCATAGTAACCACAAAAGAAATAAGCTACCCATTAACTAATATGAGTAATGACTATTTATTTTTGTTTGTGTAAATGTATGGGGCACAAGCATAATTTTGTTACATGCATAGATTGAATTGTGGTGAAATCAGGGCTTTTAGGGTACCCAACACTCGAATAACGGATGTTGTACCCGTAACATAATCTCTCATGGTCCACCCCCTCCCACACCACCCTCTTGAGTCTCCAATGTCTGTCATTTCCCACTCTGTGTCCATGCGGGCACATTATTTAGTTCCTTCTTATAAGCGAGAAAATGTGGTATTTGTCTTTCTGCGTCCGACTCATTTTTCTTAAGGTAATGGCCTCCAGTTTCATCCGTGTTTCTGCAAAAGATACGATTTCGTACTTTTTTATGGCTGAATAGTATTCCATTGTGTATATATACGAAATGTTCTTTATCCAATCCTCTGTTGATGGACCTTTAGGTTGATTCCATATAAAGTGGAAAAATAATATTTTGCTCAATAACTGTACCAAACCGTACCTTATAAATTTATGTCTTAGAATTTTCAGCCAACAAAGTGTCTTTGATAATTGACTCAGCCTACAAGATGACTGCAGATTTGATAAGAATGGAAAAGGATGGTGGTACCTGAAGTTAGCAAATAAAAAGGAGCAAATAAGAAGCACTTTGTGCTTTAGAAAGAACAAATTTTCATTCGATGTCTCCTCATAGCCGGCTCATCCTGTTATAGAAGAGAATTGCTGCTGCACTAGGTAGCATATCCTCGGCAAAAATCTGGATACCATAAAATAGTTGAACTAAGAAAAATAACTCATAATGAAAGTTTGCTTTATCTACCAAGTTTGAAAGCATAAAATATATAGTCATTGAAATGCAATGCACAACACTGCCATTACCCTCAGCTTAAACTTGTAGATTCTAGTAATTTGTCTTAATTATCGCAAACCTCATATTTATACTTGGGAAACCAAGGGAAATAAGACATATCACGTTCAAGACTTCCAAGAATTCAATGCATAAATATTTTTCTTCTCGCAGATCTTATATCAAAGATGAATGTTAATTTTCTCTCCCTTTTATTGCACTGTGTGAAATCAGGTGTGGGAGGGGTGTGTTTTATTTTGTTTTCCATTTTACTACTTCACTTGCAAATCAAGGCAGTAGAACAATGCATAATGTGGGCGTAATAGTTTTTATCATATCCAATAGTAACACAAACGTGCCTTTCTCTCATAACTTATTTTCTTTTTGTTTTTTTTCAGTTTTTTTTTAAAAGTTTCAGCTCTTAATTATTTTTTCTTCATCACAACAGAGTTACTCTTCACACATATTTTATCAAATTCTATTAAATTAAAGGCATTCCATTCATTATCTTAGTGAAGGAAGTTCTTTCAAGGAAAGCATGTTTAATTACTATACAAATTTATTCATACATTTTTTTCTTTTTTTTATTCTTATTTCAGCATATTGTGCGGGTACAAAAGTTTAGGTTACTTTTTAAATTATTTTACTTTCTTTTTCATAGATTCTTTATTAAAATTATTTTAAAATTGTGGTCTCCAATGCAAAGGGAGAAGAAAAATCACACGGTAGTTAACTGAATGTTAGAAGTTTGAACACTGACTTTCCTTGTATATATTTTCTATTTTTTAATCTTTAAATATCATGTTGAGTCGACTATGAGTTCCACAGCAAAGATGTGGTCCAGATGGAGTTCATAAAAAGCAAAATATAATATTCTCAAAATATTTTCTTAAACACTTCTAATTGTTGAGGTGGTACCTCTCAAAAGAGTTGCTTCATTTATTCCTTCCTTTTATGCATTAAGAGGTATCAAGGCTGAGGTGCATGATATGCAGAAGAAACACTGAAGTTGAAACTGGGAGAATTCCAAACAGCACTGACCAAAACGCAGACCGACTTCTCACGACTGAGTAGCAGAAACCTCCCCCTCGTCTCCCTCCCCGGTGCCCACATCGGCTCACACACGTCCAACACGCCTCTCTGGCATCTCCCCCTGGGTCCATCACCAATACCATTATCATTTCACCACCTCTCCCCCCACTTCTCCCCCCAAATCGGTTCATGTCTTCTCTTACCTGAATTTCTCAGCCTGTGAACTTACTGTCCAAGAGATAAAGATGAAGTTCAGGAGTGGAGCCCACACGATCTGACCTTGACTTTGAAGTCTTTGCCCTTGTTTCTGTTCAGTGGAACTTTATCTTCTTGAGAAGCCTCTTCCGGCTTCTCCCTCCTGCCTCGTCAGAGCCCAGGTTTGCACGGTTCTGACATCCTCCCGCTGTGCGCACTGGTAAGCCCCGTTGTCAAATTAAGGTAGTGCACACCGGTCGGCAATTTCCCTGGCTACCTCCATCCTAGCTAGACCGGAACTTTCTTGAGGACAGGCAACATCAATTATACAATCACTGGTTTTCATCATCTAGGCCAAGGTTGAGGGCCAAAAATGTGCATTTTTGTAACAAAAATTATTTTAGTAGATTTAAGGGGTACAAATATTTTTTTTTTGTTACATGGATGAGTTGTACAGTGGTGAAGTCCAGGCTTTCAGTGCACTCGTCACATGAACAGTGTACCCAACGGGCAATGTTAGTCCCCCCACACACACTCCCCCTCCTGAGCATCCGGTGTTGCTCCACACTACAACTCAGCTTTCTTTTTTATTCCATTTTGTCAAAGATAATAATATACATAATTGCAGCAGCAAAGCCCTCTCCCTGGTTTAGTAGCGGCAACAACAACCAAGCCCTGGTTTTCCAAGGAACGAGAACAAGCACACGAGTACTACCTTTGCCTGTCCATGTTAGCAGGGTCTAAATGAGTGAGGGAGCACAAGGTGAGGGCTTAGCCTCACCCTGCTACGTTTAGTCACACTTCATTCATTCCACGTTGTATTAAACTACACTTCTCCAGCCTAAGGACTTCATCCTCTCACCCTTTAAGCTTACGTGCATTAGTTATATTACGTTGCTCACCCCAGTTTTTGCAGCCTTTCTAGAACTCAGTAATAGAAGAGAAAGATAAAATTAAAATAAAATATGTGGCAAAATATTTCATTTCACTGTGGTGGGCCTTAGAAGATTTCTTTAGGATAGTCTCATTTGTGGTTTTTCTTCAAAAGAAAAATCCATTTTTTAGAGTTGGTGAGATTTTTTTTTTTTAATCCAACACATTGGAAGATTATCTGCAAAATGTGGTGTTAAATCTAGAACCCTGTGTGTGTGTGTGTGTGTGTGTGTGTGTGTGTGTGTGTGTGTGTGTTTTGCTCCTGTCCCCTTCTTTTCTGGTTTTGCTATGCAGAAATCTAATGTATGGAAACTCCCGTTATTTAGTTGTATTCGTGAAATTCAGTGTGTAGGACACATAGTATCAAAGAATAGCACATTAATCTCAGGGGTGTTCTAGGAAGCTAAGAGATTTTCCTGTTACAAATTGTCAATCCAAAGCTCAGGAACATCTGTATGTCACCACTATCCAAAGACTCATGACATGTAAGCAACTCAAGGAAGGAGAATCAGCACTAGATTTTCTCGTCATCCCAGAGAGGAGCAAGAAGATGATTTTTTAAAACAGAAATAACTCTGCTGGTGTCTTTGAATTATTTCCAGAAGCTGCTCCTCAACCCCATCTCCAGAACAGAAATCTCTCAGTTAGTTTTCTTTACACTGAATTTTCTTAACATCAGATTTTCTTTATGGTTATTTGTTTTATATAATCATCTTTATTAAATGGTGCATTTCTTAAGAACAATGACCTTTTTAAATTAATTGTGTCCCTCCAATGTTAGATAACTTTATCCTGATTATAGAAAAGACTGCAGTCGTGTTCCAGTTTATTCCGTTAGAGAAACCAATGCTGAGAATATTTGAGGTTTCAACAGCAGTTTTCTCTCTTTCTTTTAGTAACTAAAAAAAAGTTGTTTGTGAGCCCCAACTCAAAAATCGTGTTACTTCTTTAATTATTTTTTAAAACTATGAACTCTTTTTTAAACGATAAGCAAATAGGAGTTATTGGGTCAATTTATTTTGGTTCACTGTATGACCTGTGATCTAAAATCTCTTACAGGCAGCTCTCCTGATAATGATGGGCTTTTTACAGCTTTTTGGCGTGCAGAAGGGAGAGAAGGCACAAAAACAACTGAGGATTTTTTTGTTTGCCTTTTACAATGTGAAAGGAGAATCATGTTATTTAAAAAAAAAAAAAAAAAAAAACCAAAAAACCAAATAAGAACCATATGGGGAAGCCATCCGAAGGTGGAAATGTGTTGGTCCCCAAGGAGAAACACAAACAGAAAGCACAACGTCAAGACCACACCAGGGAAACAAGTCTGGAAAGAATCGCTTCTTTTGTCCTGGGTCAGTACCACCATCTGTGCGAGATTCACGATTGCACCAATGATTGACTGCTAGAGGCGCAGAAACAAACCCCACTAGGGATGGGCTGAGTCTGCGATGATGTCCCAAAGCTGCGGTGGCATGGCCTGGGGAGGGACAGGCGGCTCCCCGTGTCAGTCACAGCCAGCACTGATCCCTGCTGGTCCACACGTTTTCCAGTGGGTTCTGCGAGGGACTGGACTCCTGGTAGCTTTCAGACTATAAGTCCCTTTGCCGTGTGTCACTTGGCCATCGCGACACAGAGCGTCAGTGATTTCAGACAGCAGGTGGTAGCACGTTGGGATACATGCACACCGAGTTAGAAAACATTGTGTAAATGACAGAATAAAAAATGAAAATGCAATTGGTAAAATATTCTATTTGTCCATTTTAGTGTTTCAATCATTATTTCTAGAACAATTTCCAAAATCAGGGCCTAAATACAGAAAAATCTGTGTTTAACAATAAATACAATTTAACAAGAAATACTTCAATGGGACATAACACCCTGTGATTACTGAAAGTGTAAATTGAATCCTAAAAGCATAATTACAGAGCTAATAAAAATTAGGATAAAAATGTTCTATGAACAAATAATCAAGCTATTTATTCATTTATTCATTTAATTATTTGCTCATTTATCAAACATTTACTAACATCCTACCATGTCCCTTCATGAGTTAGTATCTTAGAGGAAAAATATATGCACACTAAAGCACTAAGCTTGAAACTAGTAAATATAAGTAGTAATTGTGGAAAATTATCAGTTGGCTTATTACAAAGCAGAATATCAATACAAATATAAAATAGTAAGAATGTATAGAAGTCGTTTCAACAACTGGTTCTGGAACTATTGGACAGTCACATGCAAAAAACGGAGTCTAGACACAGACATTGCTCCCTTCACAAAATTAGCTCACAATAGATCACAGGCGTAAATGGAAAACAGAAAACTACAAAACCCCTAGTTGATAGCAGAGGAGAAAGTCTCTATGACCTTGGGGTTAATAATTACTTTGTAGATACAACACCAAAGGCACAATCCATGAACAAAAAGAATTGATGAGTGAGACATTTTTAAAATCAAACACTTCTGCTCTGGGAAAGACACTGTCAAGAGAATGCAAAGACAGCCACAGACTGGGAGAAAATATTTGCACAAGACACATCTGATAAAGGACTGTTACCCAAAATATACAAAGAACTCTCAAAACTCAACAACAGGAAAGCAAACAACCCAATTAAAATACGGGCAAAATATTTGAACAGACACTTCATCCAAGAAGATACACAGATGCAAATCAGCAACGAAAAGATGCCCACACCACATGTGGTCAGGGAAACGCAAATTCAAAGAGCAGTGAGATACCATTACGCACATCAGCATGGTAAAATCCAGACATGCACAACGCCGAACGTGGGTGGGGAGGAGGAGTGATATGGAACAACAGCTCTGGGACAGTTCGGCAGTTTCTTACAAAACTAAACTTGCTCTAACCCTGTGGTCAGCAATCACACACCTTAGCATCTACTCAAATGAGATGAAAACTTATGTCCACCCAGAATTCTGCACACAGATGTGTATAGCAGCTTTATTCAAAATTACCAAAGCTTAGGAGGGACCGAGACATCCTTGAGTAGGTGAGTGGATAATCAAACCTTGACGCATCCAGACAGTGGGGTGTTACTCAGGACTGAAAAAGAAATGAGCTTTCAAGGCATAGAAAACGAGAAGGTAACTTGCACGCATGTTACTAAGAGAAAGCAGCCGGTCTGAAAAGGGCCCAAGATGTGTGATTCCAACAGGAGGTTCTGGAAAAGGTCATGGAGTGAAAAGATTGGTGGTTGTCACAGGTTGTGGGGGGAGGAGAGGGGTGAACAGGTGGAACACAGAGGATTTTTAGGGCAGAGAAACTACTCTGTACAGCGCTGTCATGGTGGCTAAACGTCACTATAAATCTGCCCCACCCCGTAGAATGTACAACACATCCTTGCTCCTGTCCTTAGAGTTCTGGGAGCAGCTCACAGCACTGTTCAGAGGGCACCTTTGTCAGCTAAGCACGCGGGTTACTTTAGAGGAGAATCTGCTCCTTTGTCATCACGCTGCTCTTCAGCTCCTCACCTTCCCACCAACCTGGGGTCACCAGGGAGTGACCTGGCCAGAGTGACACTGCAGAGGTGGATTTTTACATCCAGAAAAGGCAAAAACACTGGAGTCACAGTTCAAGAAAAAGGTGCTGCTATTTGGGCGTAGACAGCAAACTTTATCGCTATGTCCAAGAAGAAAGTGCAAAGTCAAAGGCAAAGGTTAGACCAATCAAGGATGTCAGCAGCTGCATAAACTCAGAGAAAAATAAAGTGAAAAACATATGGTTTTATGTTTTTTAAGTTTACATATGTATACTAAAACAAAAGAAATAAATGGAGGGAACTGTACCAAAGTAGACGATCCCAGTGGCTAATTACACGTGTTGGAAGAGTGCATCATTTTTAACATCTGCTTTACAGTACACAATAGATTCCAGTTATTTCACTGTATCATGTATGATTTTATTATCAGGGAAATGCCAAGAAGTATACTTTAAAACGCGCTTGTCACTATCAGAACACAGTCTATCGTAAACCTTCCTATTTTAGCCATTGTATAACAGAGACTTGCGGAGAGAAAACAGAAATCTGCATTAAACAAAATGACCTTAAGATACCACCATTATTCTAAAAATTGAATCGTTTCTAAAGAGTTCCTCTTGTAGTAACACAGACACATTGTGGAATCTGACTCTGAAATACCACGTTTTCAAAGTGATGCTTGAGATGTGCTATCAGAATAAGACGATGCAAATGCCACATGCTCCTGTGACATTGGTGCTCGACTGTGGGGACATTCAGCTTCCACTCTTTCCAGACAAAGAAAGTGCAAAGAGAAACAAAAGAGACAAGGTGTGGAGGGAGAGGAATTGGACCGTTTGATTCATTTTAGAATGTGCATATAAAATTTCTCCATGTGTCAAACTGTAGCCAAGCCGTGTGTTCTCCGGGGATGTTCACTCTGCTGATTATGTCTATTCAAGCTGGTGATTTTTAGCCTGAGCTCTAATTACCGTGCGTTGCTTGGGGATTGATATCAAGTGAAATTCAAAGACCTACTTCTCAGACTTAATGACAAAAATACTAATTCCATGAATCATACGCAAGGCACTTGGATGCCAGCATTACCCACTTCCAATTCTTAAAGTTATTTCTCACACCGATTCCCAACTTTCTGACCATGTAATTGGCATAGTTACACTTCTCCTATGGACGCGAGAAGTCCTTTTAGGGACCTGTGGTGAAAAGAGCTATTTCAGTGTGGTTGAAATGTTCTGATCAGGGAGTTGGGAATCGTGGGTTACACTCCAATTCTGTCACGGAAAATGTGCCGTCTCATCTGAACTAGTCAGTTAATCTCTAGCAGCCATAATCATCTGTATAATAAAGAAATTGGGTTAGATAAATGGAAATGTTCTTCTTACTCCTAAAACTCTCTGCTCCGAATGGGTTGACCTTTTAATTCCTATGGAACTTTACAGCCCTCAGTTCCTAAGTTCCTAAGTGCTCTGGGGCTTATCAGAGTGACTCATAGATGGTTCTTGAATGTCCTGTGCCCATGCTGGCAGGTGCGCAGCCGAGACGTTGCCACTCCCGTCCTTACAGCAAGCAAAGAGCTGGGGACACTGAAATCAATGACTCTTGTTATATCCAACAAAGAACTGAAGCCAGGGCAAAGCACTGCATTTTACAAAATGCTATGCTGTTGTCTTTCTGAGAGATTAAAGCTTTAGGAATCAATACGAATTTGATATCCTCCCAGTTAGGATATGTATATAGCCCCACTATAACCCTTCCTTATGGCCCCTATAGAATAACTTTTTATAGAAATATTGTCATGGGCTGTGATAGATTGAAGGTCACCCCTAATGTGGTGGGATTAGGAGGCGGGGCCTTCAGGGAGGGACTGAGGCTTGAGGGTGGGATTTGTGCCCTTACAAAAGGGACACAGACAGGGCTGTCTCTTCTTCCACCGTGAGGACAAACAAGACCACAGCTGTCTGGGAAGCAGGAAGCGGGTCCTCCTCAGAACCCGACCATGCAGGCTCCCCAAGCCCAGACTTCCAGCCTCCAGAACTGTAGGAAATAAACGTCTGATATCTAAGATGCTCAGCCTACGGGATTCGGTAATAGCCCGGGCAGACCGACAGGTATCAACGCCGATTGATCACACAAACGTACGCACAAACTGCTCTTCACTCTGAAGCGCACTTTACATACGGCTTCTCTTCTCTCTTAAGCTCCTGTAGACCACATGTGTTAACTTTTAGATCTGTCAGAAATTAGTGACAAGGGCAATACTCAAACCTGCTGTCTGTAAAGGAGGCTTAAATACCTGCACCGTTATTTCCAAGGGCGGAAACAAAATTTGGCGATTATAGATCATTCTAGAGAAATATGTCTCCGTTATTTATATTTCAGATTATTCAGTGGGATGATGGACTGGAAGTCTAGCAAGAAACATTAAAACATTCTCCATGTATTTACCTACATCCACTGCTGTAGGATTATTTCAGAATCTCGTATGAGCCTTTTGAATACTCCTGTGATCAATATGAATCCTTGAAGTGGAGCTAATATGCACCCTTGTGTTTGTAGTCAGGTTACAGCAGCTTTCAAAGTCTGAATATCTACACGGAATCTATTCTTGGTCAAGAAGTTCCATCAGCCTTAGTTACAAACCGCTGAAACCCAGGCCTCTTAAGTGGGGCCCCTGAGCCCTGGATAGGGTACCTCTGCCCTGGAGATTTGTGGGGTGCTAGAGGATAGACACGAGCATATTTCTACAGGTGCCTTTTCCAGGAAAAAAAAAAATCATGTTTCTAGGAAAAAAAAATAAAATCATGTTTCTAGGGAAAAAAAATAATCTACAAGTATTAATGTATTCTAGCAGAAACATCAAGGAAATTGACATTTTATTTATGTCTCCAGACCCTTAAAGGATCAAAGTGATCTGTCTCATACAATAAAAAGAATTTAAGAAAAATAGTTCAGAAGTATTTATCTAAGTTAATTATATTACTCTAGATTAAGAACTTCTTAAATATTTTTATAATAATCATGTTTATTATGTTGACTTTTTCCTTCTTTCTCCTAATCTTAGATGTCATGAAATCAACTCACAGTGTTAAGCCTAGTCCCTTAAAAAGCAGCAAAGAATTTTGGTTTTTGTAGTTTTAATGCAATTGAAAATGATACGTACTATAAGAGATACTGATACATTCTGACTTAATATAGCTTTGCTTCATAAAAAATAAATGTTTCGCTGTGATAAGGAGGGTGGTTTTTGAAATGCCAACATCAAAACTAAGTTTTGCAAACAGCTTTGACTTATTAAGGTTAGTGACATATTAATTCTCAGTTCTTATTAGGAAGCATAGTGTTTCTCATTATTGAAAGTTTAAACTCATAGTCACAACTTTCCTATTGTTGTTTGCTTTTTAACTCAGATAAAAAGACACGATTGATTTTATTGGGATTTTGTTTTGTTTTGTTTTGTTGTTTTTTTTCTTTCTTTTGTACATTCAGTTTCTTGCTGGAATTAAAAAGCTCCAGAAATTCAATACTTCCATGATGCAGAAACTTTTAGTTCAAAGTTGTCTTCTTTTGTAATGTCTCTATTTTAAACCCACTGAGCCCAGCTGTGTTTTTTTAGACCAGAGACTTCACAGAAAAGAAGGGGCTGGGTCCCGACGGCAGGTGTCCTGTGAGGGCGGGGAGCCGTGTGCCCTCCTGTCACCCAGCTTTGGGGTCACACAGAAGGGTTTCTGCTACATTACATTCCCCAGGGCAGTTCAGGGGACAATCCCAGGTAAGGAAGAAAACACATCAGCTCCAGTTCTGGATGGAAGACACGTCAAAGTGTTTGTGCACGTTTTAAAACCAGCACGTGACTATTTTCTACCCTTAGGCTTGGTGTAGGATTGGGGCTCGTAGGAATGAAAGAGCATTACTTGTATGCACACCTATCTAGCCTGCCGCCTGCATGATCTTCCTTTAATGCTCTCTGACATTGATTTCAGCACTTGTTCCGGGATTAGATGCCGAACTGGAATTCTCTCTTCTACCGGTTTTCATGCTGGTTTTGCTCTCCCCATCCCAGCTCACCTTAAGCACCCCAGTAATCACCTGCCCCTGCTTCCCGGGAACGACTGGCTGCAGAGTGCAGGCACAAGGCCACGCGGGCAGAGGTGCTCCCAGCCCCACCTGTGCAAGCATTCGTCATCCTCTTGCTACCACTCAACTGCTCCTCGGGTGAAATCATTAGGCAGTTATTTCCCCCCCAAACAGCACCGTAATGATAAAGATGAAAATTATACAATTTGCTTTAGTCGTTATTCTTTCCTCAAGGTTAATGCGTTTGTCAAATCATATTAAACACCCACATTGACCATTAGAACACTCCACAGTGTGAGCAGCGATGTCTCTGTAACATCTATTCAAATTATTTTGCCACTTTTTCCCAATGGTTGTCTTATTTTTTTATTCCTGAGTTGAAATAATACTTTACATATTCTAAATTCAAGTTCTGTTATCTGATTTTCAAGTATTTCTCCTAGTCTGTAGCAAGCGTGTGTGTGTGTGTGTGTGTGTGTGTGTGTGTGTCTGTGTGTGTTACCTTTGTTATTCATTTGATGAGGTCTTCCAAAAAAAAAAAAGTCTTTAATTTTAATGAGATCCAATTCTTTAGGACTTTTGTAATGGATCATACTAAAAATAGTGTCATATCTCAAAAAAATATTTAAGCCATCTTAACAATATGGAACTTTCCAGTATGTTAACATGGTATGTGTCCACATTTAATTAGACCTTTAATTTCTCTAAGCAAAGTTTAGTCGTTTTCAGTGTGCATAGCCTGCTTTCCTCCTGAAATATTTATTCCTAAATATGTTATCTTTTAGAATGCTGCTTAGAATGAAATTGTTTTACTCTAATTGGGTTTTCAGACTGTCCATTTTGGGACACAGAATTGCAATTGATTTTTGTATATTCATCTTATATGGCTGATCTTGCTAAACTCGTTCATGAGACCTTGTAGATTTTTTTCTAGATTCTGTATGATTTTTTTCTAGATTCTGTAGGATTTTCTGTATACAGAATCATGTCATCTGTGGGAAAAGAGATTTTACTTCCTTTTTTAGAGTATCTGTGTTTTAATTTCTGTTTTACGCCTCTTTGCACAGGCTAGAACTTGCGTTACAATGTTGAGTAGAAGTGAGAGTGGCCATCTCTGCCTGGTATTCAATGTTACCGGGAAAACATTCAATTTCTCAGTGTGAATTTTCTGCATCATAGAAGGCAGACCCTCGAGGGTCTATAAAATTCTCCCTGAGTCTAAGTGCACAACAGAGTCTTGGCTTTTCCTTGGTCTTACCTTTCCCTGTGTCAGGATTCTCACTCGGAGCAGACTGCAGGAACGCAGGTCCGTGTGTCTTCAGGAGGAACTGAGCAGGCGCTGGGAGTGACATTTGCTCATTTCTATCTTTAGTACACTCAAATTCCCATGTAATCGCTGATTCGGTAAATCCAATCAACTTAAATCAAGTAAAAAAATATCTTCTTACTAGACACCTGCCTCAACCTCCATGTCCTACATAGGTGGCATCACACAGCCAACAGCCACAAAATGAAAAAAAAACAGAAAAAAACAACCCACATTTTTTTTCCAATGAGAACAAATACCCAAAGGTCAAGACACAGAATGGGTGTGACTATATTGCCTTTCCACTGGGCACTAATAAAGTGATCTACCACATTTTGAATAGTGCACAGGAAGCTAATACTTTCAAGATCTTCCCTAATACAACATATTTGTTTTAATTCTTTATTCTAGGGCAAAAGGACCCCTTCCATTTTCTTGCAAAGGCAAGACTCTTGGAAGGCACTGCCCTATCAGAGCCCTGTCTAAGAACGTGGGCTCCATAGCGTTGCACGTGAGGAGGTTCAGAATGTCTGTGACCACACTCGGCATCATCACAGTGGAAAACACAGTGGCCACCCCATTGTAGGGGCTCTAAGATCACCCCCACCATCCCTGGCTTTCTGCATATTCTCAGTTCTCCAAATTCGCCATCTGAGCCCCCCCCCCCGCCCCAGCACCCACAGACCCCGCTGTCTTGCCAAGACCAAATGTGCCTCCTTTTCTTCACTGATTTCATGAGCAATTTAAATGTGATTTCCTTTCTCTGGGCATGTCTTATTTATAACTGATATGCATGCGTTGGAGCTAAAGTATATTATGATTCTGAATATATTCTAGATGTCTACTAAATTTACATGAGTATTCAATGAAGTTTTACGGTTATGTAAAGAATATTAGAATTGTATATGGGCCTATCAGACTTTCATTGAAATGATCTCAGAAAATATCCCGAAAAAAGTAAATTGAAAGTAACAAAAAAATTCAATATTACATCCACCACCTTAGCATAGTTATGAAAAATGAATGTTCAATCTTCGGGTGTGAAAGGAATTTGGAGACGAGATGTGGAGAAATGGAAACAACCGTGTCACATGGTGTCTGAACTTGAAAGGCGTCTGGATTAATGCAACGCTATTTAAAAGGGGGAAAAAAAGCACTCGGCAAATACAGAGACACCAACAGGAAACACTTCTATTTCCATATGCTGCCGTGGAGAGAGACTTATTCATGTGGAAACCCAAGTCAGATGAAACAAGCTGCTTCTCCAGAGATGTCAGCAGGAAGAGTTCTTTTGTGAACTTCTGGGTAGGAATTATTTATTCTTTATGGCCAAACCTGAACATGTTGCCCTGAATAAATCTGGTCCTGAGTAAAATGTTTTTTCTCTTTGTTGTTGTAGTAGATAAATAATTGAAGAGATGGCGAAGCTATTCTTCTTCTTTTTCTCATGATAAAGAGATTCGGCTTCTTATGAGGTCTCAGTGTGTTCTATGCTTCCGGCATGTTCTTGCACCGCATCCCAGGAACTGAAGCAGGTCAGAGATAACAAAATCATCCCTTGAGAATGCACCGAGGGAAGAGACGTAGGCTAGATGGTGTCCTCTTTGTCAGTCTCAGGATATATTCTGCATATGTAAAGATACCCTGATGGGTTCAGAGCTGCAGAAGGAATGTAGGAAGTGTGCGTGAGGGATTAAAAACTTAAAAGATAAAGCAGAGGAGATGGCCACTTAATTTTAGCCGTGGCCTTTTCACGCACACTCCCAAGCTTTTTGTTCATGGCATTTGTCCTCAAGAGCCTCTACAGTAAGTAGAGGCCTGCGGCTACTCTCTTGAGCGAGAATTCCTGGGATGTTCCCAGGAGTGGAGGTTCCTGAGATAGTCCCACAGAACTGGATGGGAGGCAGAAATACAAAGCAGGCCAGTAGCCCAAACAAAGTGCACATCTGTGAGGTTCACCAGGAGAGGCTCTGCAGGGAGGCGAATGCGGGGACAGCACAGCTGGGTATAAAAACGGAGCTAGCTCTTCACAGTTTTCTCGTCGGGTTCCCTCCTCCATCTGCCATTGCTTTCCCCGCCCCTCCTAGAGCACAAATCCTAAATTGTAAAAGTAAATACATAATAGGAAGTAAAATTCCCAAGAAGTTTTCTCATGTTTGGACGGCTAAAAGTAGTTTAATCTGACATGTTAGGAAAATCTGTGGAAACTCCTCTTGGGGACAGTGTGTGGGGAAGATTGTGATCATTGCAGATAAATGTGCTATTGAACCACAGAGACTGGGGGGACTCTGGCCCCATTGGCTGCATGGTGGGAACTCGTGCTTTGAATCCGTGCATCCTCCTCTACAGAACAGGGGATCACAGCTCTAGGAGGTCGGTTACAAGGACTAACCAAGACAACACGTAGGTACACACTACACAGCAGGTGCCTGCACAGCAGTAGTTTGCACCCCACTCCCCATCCTTTATCCTGGTTAGTTTGGAGAACAGAAAACCAAAACAGGGCAGGCACGAGGGCCGACATCTAGGGAACGGTACGTCAGATCTAATGGCTGGTGTTTTCCAGAGAGAAAATGCCCAGATAAATATGAAATGAATTCATTTCTTATGATTGGAGATCCTCAAACATCCAGTGAGGTGGAAGCTCCCTGTGGCTGGGAAAACGTCAAGAGACTCCAAGCGTAGTGGAAGAGCCTGACTACTCCGTGATTTGAACAAGACGAATGCCAAGTTCCACTTCTGTGATCTCTCTGTTTCTTTTATACAGTGAAATATATTAATAAGAACAGGTGTAACTATACACACATGTATATGTGTGAATAGATATGTGCATATGTGTATATATGGCTATAGGTGACATTATATGTACATTTTCAAACTGTTGTGCACGAAAGCATGTGTGTGTGTACACAGATAACAGGTATGGAAAGAGCTAGACACGGAAGACATTAGATCTGTCTAAATGTGACTCTGTTCGTGATTTAACTTGAATAAATCATTTCGCATCATCTGGTTCTTCTTGCAAATGAGGATAGAAACATCTGCTCTGGGATCACAGAGGAGACAGCGATGTGTGTTTAGAAAACACTTTTACATCCATTAACTCTTTTAATCATAACAGCTACGACAATCAGGGTATGGTAAATGTGAAAATTATTATTATGAACCTAAAAGCAATCTAACAATATTAATTATATCTAGAAAAACTATTTTAATATTTGAATTATGATTAATGTGCTTATTATTTTTCTAAAATAGGAATGGCAGGTGAAATCAACCAATTATGGTGCCTTGTAAGTGGTGAATATTTCCTACCTATTTTAAATATATTAATTAACTGTCTTCCAACTGCGTATCAGCCTTAGAGTTCCCAAGTAAAAACCTGAGGACCCAACTACAAGTGTGTGTGTGTGTGTGTGTGTGTGTGTGTGTGTGTTTGTATGAGTGCGCCTGTGTGTGTCTACGTATGTCTCTGTGTGTCTGTGTGTGATTGTATGTGCATGCCTGTGGTTGTGTCTATGTCTATGTATCTGTATGTGTCCCTGTGTGTGTGTCTGCCTCTCTGTGCATGTCTGTGTGTCAGTGTGTGCCTGTGTATGTGTGTCTATGTGTATTTTGTGTATGTATGTTTAATTCTCACATTAGTTTTCATACACTTCCAACCCACACAAAATTATCTGATGTTATTCAGAACAAACTTTCTTTCTGTTTGGCAAGATTGCTCCTCTAAATGTCAAGCCCATTAATTTTATGTTGCACTTTCTGTCCTCCGACGTGGCGTGTTGTCTCCGTGAGTTAGTGCCCCTTCCATTTTCGTGAGGCAATCTCCTCTCTTCCAACACGGACACAGCACAGCTCTCTACGTGCGGCTCCTTTCCTGAGAAAACCATATTATATTATTTATTCTATGCAAACTATGTATTTGCCTACCTTCACTTTGGCATGAATTTCTTAATTATTCACATGCTTTATTATTACCAAATATTCCTAAAATACGAACACAAATTTCCTTTCCTTCGAGAGGAGGTTCTCAGTTCTGCCTAAGCAGCCTCTGGGAATCTGTAAGAAATGATTACTGCAGCCCGGGCTCCGCCATCAACAAAATAAATTCAATCTCAGGAATGTGAGACGCGGGATACTGGCCGGCTATAGACATCGTCACGGGACCTGGGCGTGAGTCCAAACGTCCAGCACAGGCTGAAACAGCGGTTTCACAGCGATGTTAAGTAGCAAATTGATCACAACAACATCCTCACCTGAGCAGCGCCTGATGAACGCTGGCAGGTGTGGACGAAGGAGTGGAGTCATAGCATAGCTGTCCCCGGGCTGTCTCTGCATATTATTGGATGCTGTTCAGTGTCCCTCAAGCTGCCTGGGACATCAGCACCAAGACCATGAGTTTGTTGCAGGCGTTGAAGCCCAACTCCCCTCTATGACTCGGTCTGACTGCAGTGCGGTCTGTGGGCGCCAGCCTGCACCCCCCGAGTGCAGGGAAGGGGGTACAGGGAGGTCAATGTCACACCCAGGTGGCCACGGGGGGCCTGACCCCAGGCGGCCTCCGGAGCCCTCGGAGAACCTTGAGGAATCCGCATATGGTCACGATAGCTTCCTTTTTAAATCTTCCTAACAACTCAGATGTCTCTAAGTTTGGAACAAAACGTCTTTCATTCAGTCTACTTCTTTCTCCTTATGTCTGTTAGAAACATTTAACTTCTGAAGTCTGAGATTTTTAACCAGGCAATGCATAAGAATCACCTTTGAAACTACTCAGAACGCACGTGCCAGACCCTCACTCTGGGATTCTGGTTAGAACTCTGTTGATAGAGAACAGACATAGATTGACACTTGCCAAAGGGTCCTGTTGTGGGTCAGCTTTGCATCCTGTCTAACAATTTTTGCCACAGGGAAGTGAGTAAAATCCCACAGCATGCATTTCTGAATAGTAAAGCCAGAAATCAGTTCACATACGCCACACTGAGAGGTAAGATGAATCCCAATTTCACTACGCCAACATATTGAATGCGATTTTAAATTTTTTTAAAAGCAAATGAGATAATTTGTGTATCTGTGAGTAGGTGTATGCTACATATTGGGATCAGATAGGCAATGATGTCCTCTGGATATGAAGTAATTTTGTAAAGAAGCTAAATCAAAACCCACCTCACATAGCTGAAAAGTGCTTGTGTATAATTTATATTTATGTATTACATTATATGTAGAATATTACATATTTTATGTACAGTGTAATCATGTTCTTATGTCTATATATTACATGTAATTATGTTATATATAGTCATGTGAATCAGATATACTAATATGTAATATGTTAATCACTGAAAATGGTAAGACATAGACTTCAAAACAAAACAAATTTACTCATAAAGTCGAAAATGATACTGATAATTTTAGAACTTATTGGTAATTAAAAGTAAGTGTCAATACAATACAGATTCCGATACAATTTAAAGATCATAGATAGGCCTAGTGCAGTAGCTCACTCTGCGATCCTAGCACTTTGGGAGGCCAGGGTAGGAGGCTTGCTTGAGGCCAGGAGTTTGAGACCAGCCTGGGCAACATATTGAGACCCCTTCTATACAAAAAATAGAAAAATTAGCCAGGCATGGTGGCACCTAGCTGTAGTCCCAGCTACTCGGGAGGCTGAGGCAGGAGGATCACTTGAGCCCAGGAGTTCGGGGTTGCAGTGAGCTACAATCATGCCACTGCACTTCAGCCTGGGCAACAGGGTGAGACCTCATCTCTAAAAAAAGTAATTAATTAATTCCAAGAGCACAGATAAATGAAGTATTTGAATGAATTTCAATCTAAGCAGAAAAATAAAATACTAACGCGTTTTAAACACAAAATATCAAAGTCAATGGCAAAGCACACATTTATATCCCAATAAACCCATTGCAAGTTGAAAATATCATGAGTGGAAAATGCATGTAACACGCTAACCTACGGAACATCATAGCTCAGCCAAGCCTACCTTCCTTAATGTGCTCAGAACCCCCCCGTTAGCCTGCAGTGGGACAAACTCACTTAACACACAGCCTACCACATAATAAAGTGCTATATACAGACGGGTGTTGTGTAGACACAGTGGGAACAAGAACACAAAACACAACATCCAAAGACGCAGGCAACACAGCTCCCTGCAGAGTGTCGGTTGTTCAGCATCACAATCACGCATCTCACTGCACTGCCCTGCACCGTGAGAGAAGGTCGTACCGCGTGCTGCTAGCCCAGGGAAAGATCCACATTCGAAACCTCAAGCATGGTTTCTACTGAGTGAGTCTCTCTTCTGCACCACCCTGAAGTCGAAAAACAGGAAGTTGAACCATCGTTATACACAGTCGGCTCTTGAACAGCATGCGGGTTAGGAGAGCCAGTCCCTGCTCTGTCAAAAATCTGTGTATAACTTTTCACTTCCCCAAAATTTAACAGCAAAGAGCCTTACCGATAACATAGCCGATTAAGATATATTTTGTACATTCTATGTATTATATGCTGTACCCCTACAATAAGGGAAGCCACAGGAAAAAAAAATGCTGTTAAGAAAATCATAAGGAAGAGAAAATGTATTTACTGTTTATTAAGAGAAAGTGGATCATCATAAATGTTTCCATCCTCGTCATCGCACATTGAGTAAGCTGGGGTGGGGGGGGCGGGTCGTGCCGTCTCAGGCCTGGCAGAGGAGGAAGAGGTGGAGGAGGCAGAGGGGGGGCAGGAGAGGCAGGTGCACTCAGGGTAACTTTCACTGAAAAAAACTTGCATGGAAGTGAACCCGTGCTGCTCCAACTCATGCTGTTCAAGGGTCACCGGTAATAAGGAAGGGGTCGATTCTCCAAGAAGGCACAGTAACCCTAAATCTGTGTCACCTAGCAACAGAGCTTCCAAATACCCCAGGCAGAAACTGAAGGAACCCAAAGAAAAACAGACAAATCCACAATTAGTGTTAGAGACGCCAACATTTCTGTTTCAATAAATGACACGACAATGAGATGTGCAACGAATAAGAACGCAGAGACCCGAACAATCCATCAGATAACTCTGTCTGATCCCCTGCCTCACAACACGCAACCCAGCAACAGAAAGATGCCCATTCTTTTCACGTTTACATGGAATATTCAGGAAGATGGATTACATTGTGGGCCATAACACAAGCCTCACAAAATTTAAAAGAAAAAAAAATCATACAAAATGCATCCTCAAATTAGTTTTTGGTATTTGTGTGACTAAGAAATATGTTAATATGTATACATTCTTTTAGAAACAGTAACAATCTTTATCATTTGGGAAATATGGAACATAGCAGTGTACAAGAAGTTCAATTTCCCATTTTCTTTTAACTCCCCGGGGGGTGTAGGTCTACGATCCATCAATATTTCTATCTCTTTAGAACGGAAAAGCCATCCAGGCTCACCACATTGGCGCCTACATCCTTTCTTTACCAAGAAAGCAGAATAAAAATTGTTGTCTTGAAAACTGAGCACAAATGTAAACTCTCCTCTGTGCTTATAGCATCTGTGTGTGCCGTTCCCTGACCCCTGTCTACCTTTCCCTGCGGTTGTCACCTCGCAAGCCACAGATCACTCTAGTTTTTACAGACTGTTTTGAAGACAGAGATGATTTACATCTGCCGTCCCCAGTCCCGGGTCCCCTGGCCGGTCCGTCTGCAGCCAGTCAGGACCAGCCGCAGAGCTCGTCCCCCACCCCTACCCCCGTGGGAAACTGTCTTCCATGAAACCTAGGAGAGGGGGGTGTACAGCAGGTGAGCGAGCGAAGCTTCTCCTGTCCTTACAGCTGCTCCCCATCGCGGCCTCCCCACCCCCCAGCCCCCCCAGGCCGTGGCAAAAGTGTCTTCTGTGAAAGTGAAACCGTCCCTGGTCCCAAAAAGGTTGGGGACCGCTGATTTACGTCTTCTCAAATTATCTTTCCAAAGTGACTTGTTACTTGAAGGCGGAAAGGCGTCACTTTGTATTATGTTTATACCACCTTAACTAAGACGTCAAAGCTAATGTCACCAATATGAAGACAAAAGGGCATCGCGTGCCTCCGTATGGGAGGTGACAGGAAGACTTAACACCACTTCAGCGGTTTCTTGCCCCAAAATGCGTCACCTCTGTCCGCAGCTGAGGGAATTTCAGACCAATGTACGTGGAAGTACATCCTACAAAATAACTACCTACAATCCTTAAAAAGGTCACCATAAACAATGACAAAGATAATGAAAGCTCAGAAGTGTTTTAGGTAAAAAGAGACTAAGAAGACACGACCTTTTGGAACCTGGGCCTTGGGGTGCGGATGAGGGTTCGGGACACAACGACAGAGGATAGAGCCGAGATAACTGATGACACGTGAACGTAAACCGATAACTGTGTCGTGCCGTGGCTGAATTTCCTTGTTTTGATAGTGGTTCTGTGGTTATAGAAAATGAGGCCCTTGTTCTTTGGAAATACACACTTAAGAATTCCAGTTGAGAGGATGTAATGTCTCCACCTTCCTCTCAAACAGTTCAGAAAATGTGAACGTGCACGTACAAACATGTGTGATTGCGTTTGCGTGTGCATGTGCCTGTGTGAGCATGTATGTCTGTGTGTGGACAGAGGGGGAGGGAAGGGAGAGAGAGACCGCAAATGAGTGAGTCTGAATCTGGGTGGAGGGTATATAATTTCCCTGTGCTATTATTGTAACTTTCTGATGTATTGAAATTGTATCAGACTAAAAAGGTACAAGTACATTTTTGACATGAAGGTTAAATACCAGAAGAAAACTCTAAACCCAATCACCTGTAAGTCCAAGTCTCGATGTTTTTAACTATGCTATACTCTGTCTCCCAATTTCTCATCCTTTCTTTTTTTTCCCCAGACTATTTTAAGTAATCTATAAAAGTTCACCCTACAGAGTGTGAGGGTGGAAGGAGGAGGCAGGATGCCCCATGGGTTATCCTGACGGATCAATGACTATCTCTGGAGGCAGACATAAAAATCATCTAATGTCAAGTATTCTATTAAACATATGAAACATTAAGAAAATAGTCACTACCTGATAAGAAATGATATTCTTTGAGTTTATCTTTCTATTAGATATTCTCTTCAGAATATTTTGTCTATCTTTCCTTCGACATACATTTGCACGAATGCAATCATTTCAATATGTGCTTTTTTGGTAAGATTCAACTGCCTTATTTACAGGTTTGTCTTCCAAACAGCAGCCAGGACTATCCCTGACTTTTTCCATCCACCTCGGCTGTTTATTCCAAAGCAATGAGCAAAGTCTCTTGTGGGTGTGGACTTGGGCTGTGTCCTTAACCTGCTGTCTCGAGTCTCTTTTTATCCCTTTGCCTTCTGCATTTCTTTCTATTTAGGATACAAAGTAAAATAAAGCCCATTAAATCATGTATTTACATGAAATCAGAGCATTTGTTCAGACACAGCATGGGGCCCGAAGAGAGAGATATTCAAACACGCATCCACTTTTTCTGATTGCACAGGCGGTTTCTTTGATCGGGCCGGGAAGGCTGTCGAAAACCAGGATGTTCAGAATGTGAAATGAAATCTCTCCTTTAACCCTCTGTGTCTGGTGAGGTAAGCGAAGCTCAGTCGTTGCGGGATGTCCCCAAAGTTCCAGCGCTTCTCTGAACAGGCGACCGCAGAGCTCTGGCTGCTGGTGCATCGGGGGCTTGGGTCCCCCCGGCCTTTGCACAGACGGGCACTGAGGGTGGCCCTGCCTGTCCGTGTGTGACACCTTCCAGCACCTGGGGGCCAGGTGTGATCTGTAAGCTAGAAATGAAAAGTCCCTGCCAAAGTCTCCGTGGGAAGATTCCAACCTCTCTGAAATTCATCCCTACCTGAGCAGCTGATAGAGTTCAAAGGTGAAAATAACCAGTTTGAGATTGTTTAAAAAAAAAAAACCTTTGAAATAATTTTTTAATCAATACACATTAGCTTTTCTTCTAGGATACCTGTTCTGTCGTTCTTTTAAGATACCTATTTCTGGCAAGGTTAATAGTTTCAAATGGAGTTCTTCATGTTTTTCACCTAAATCGCTAGAAATAGAACATTCTATCAGGAACTGGGAATTTAAGTCTGCGTGGGATTAAAGAAAAGCACCGAAGATTTGCAGATTGCCTTTTCCCACAGAAGGTCAAAGAGGGAAGCTTCTTTTTTTTTTAACTAAGAATAAAATGCACTTTTAAACTTTCTCTTCTGCAAGCCAAGTCTGTGGGGCGACGTTCCCGTTTTCCCGATTGATTTGTACGTTGTGCTCTAAAGCAAGAGTGAGCAGGGCTTTATTTTTGAGTGTCCCGGGGAGTGTGTGACACACAGCCACATCCGCGAAGGCCCCGAGCTGGGGTCGGCTGCAGACACGGTGTCCACGGGGGCCTGGCGTGTCTCACACGACCTCCGCCACGAGCTGTCCTGAGCGGGTCTTGTCCCCTGCCCACCCAGACTCCTTCTGAAGCCGAGACTCAGCCACCAAGACCTGCGGGCTCTGGGAAGGCCCCTTTGTACCGAAATATCTCCCCGTTTTAGTGGGTCTGGACTGCTGTAACAGAATACCCTAGATTGGGTGGCTCAAACATCACGCCCACTTCTCCCAATTCCGGAGGCTGGAGTCTGAGGGCAGGGGTCGGCTCGGCAGTCCAGGTGAGGGCCTCTGCCAGGTTGCAGAGCGTGGTCTTCTCCCTGTAAGACCGCACAGTCCCGCCCCCCCCAGTCTCCCTTCTCGGGGCACAATCCCAGCTGGGGGGCTGCACCCCGAGGAACTCACGGCCCCGCAAGACTCCGGTTCCTGACACCATCGTCTTGCAGGTCGGATTTTAACCTACGAGGTTGGGGGACACAAATGTTCAGTCCAGGACACCCCCTGACCGCGCCCCTGCTGTGACTCCACGTTGCATGTTGAGATCCACACTCTGCACGCTCTACAGCGATGAGGAAGTTGTTACAATAGTAACATCTCTCAGTGCGCTCCCGTTCCGCGGCCCTCTGCAGAAACAATGTAGCAGTGCCCCCCACGGGGTGACGCTTCCTCTGTTTTGATCTTACTGCCTCTGGGATAGGTTTGCTATGTTGTGTGTGGTGCACACACGACCGTATAGTCCACACGCATTGAGTAAGTCCCCCCACACTGCACAGCGGCGCCCGACACCCCACAAGGCTCTTGAGTGCAGCTGTGCAAGGTGGAAATATTGGGGAGTGGGAGAGAAAACCTTCGTGGTAGGGGACACGCTAGAAAGTCTCCATTGCATCTTAATCCAGGGTGAAAAAAACGAAATAGAGATATTGAAGGAAATTCCTAGTTACTATAGCAACAAGATTAGATGTTTTTCACTATTTATAGACCATGCATATTAGAGTTGAGTGTATATGGTATATTTCCATTTTTGTACATCCAAATGAAAAACACTCTCCAATCAAAATTTTCTCCTTTCCTGCTTCCATCATATAGGAGGAAATAAAACCAGGTTAAAATTAGAATTAAATGAGCCTTTAAATTATAAAAAAAAAAAAAAAAAAAAAAAAAGATAAAAACAAATGGGAAAACAGCTTTCAGACTGTCGGTTTTCACTGCAAACCTCAGCCCATCGTGTGCATCGATTCACCTGCGTTGTGTTTCCAGCCCAGCACATCGGAGGGTGTGGAAACGTCGGGAGCCTATACCCCAGCCCAGAGCTCTCGCTATCAGATTCTAATTACTCAATTGCACAGAAAGGGACTCCAGGAGTTCAGGTTTGCAGAACAGGTTACTGGTGAAGGCAATGAGGTGGCAGCAGGCAGGAGCTTCTGCGTATTTTGGTTGTGAAACTCCAAGTCCAATGAGAGCCTGCGGCTGCCAGGGCTGCGTGTAACTCCAAGCTCCCATGCTGACCGCTGGGCGCTCGTGAGTCTGTTTCCCCCGCAAAATTAGATTAATAACCAGGCTGAATGCAAAACGTGGTAAAGTAGATTAAATGAGATACTGCACATAAATCTCTCTGCACCACGCATAGCAGACCGCAAGTGCTCCACGGACATTGATCAATGCTCTTATTATTCAAACGTAGGAAAACCGTGGGGTTTCCCCAGGCCACATCAATACCTTAATAACCGATCATAAATTTCCCCATTTATGCAATACGTATCTTTACATTGCTTATCTTATGGCACGTTGAAAAAAATACCATGAGCAAACTTGGAAGATGAGAAAAGGTGAGGCGCCGGAAAACCAGTGAATTGGACCTCAGTCGGGCCTTGTGGGGAGAACAGAAAGTGAGGACCCGGTTTGCGGTACGATACACGCCGTGGCGGAATGTTGAGCGGTTGGGTGAAAGCGCAGACCAGCAGCTGCTGGCAGGAGCTGGGGAGTGAGGTCCCACCGAGCTCTGCGCTCCATCGGCGTGGTGAAAACGCCAGGCTGCACAGGAGAAGAGAAAGGGCATTAGACTCCGCGAGTTCCAGCAAGTGTCCTAATTGGTCATAAATCACACGTTGATAGTGACTTTTTACTCTTTCGAGCACACGGTAAAAATTGGATTTGTCCCCTTAAGGGGGAGAAAGAAACTCCACCATGGAAATAATTAAAAATCTATTAGCAGACAGATAATAAAGACAGAAGCGAACTGTACAAGGAGCTCAACGGAAGAACGCGTCGCTTTCTACCCCAGGAAAGAGACGGCGTTTGAACTGAGCACTGGAGAATGGGCAGGGGTCTGATTGGCAGGATGGTGTCTAGGACGTCGGGAGGGAAGGAACAAATGGGGGAAATCTTGACCAGGTTCCTGGTCCCGACCTGTTTTACCCCCTGATGTGTCAATGAGTGCTCGACTCCCGAATGGGTGTGAGAAATATCACCTACATTAAGTACTCTAATAAAACTAACTTTTAAAAAATCTGCATAATGCAAATGTTACAATACCCCTGCAGATTTATACACCCATCTTTACACTTTTCCTGTATCTATATGTGTCTTTTCCAATGGGTTAGATTAGGAAGAACAGATCAAAAATAAAAGATATTTAACTACGTCAATGAATAAACTCTTTAACTTCTACCAGATACAGTTTGATATCACTTAGGATTACTTAGCGGGAATTAGACACTGTTATACTATAAGAAATTAGTCTAAGGAATTCTTTCAGTCACATAACCTTGAACCTAACATGTTCATTATCATTTTGAGTTCCGATAATGAACCAGGTATCTGCAATCTGCATAAGTTGAGGTCTTTTTCTTTCTTGGTTTGCAAGCCATGCCCATTTTGAACCCAAAGCAAGCTACCTGGGAAAGAAGACATGAAACAAAATGTAGCATTTCTGTTTAGAGCTTACTGCCTCTTAAGTTTTTGTTGGGCTTTATCAAGCATCTGACAATCATACCTTCAGCATTTGAGATATTTTTATAAAGAATACAAAGAGTTTGTTGGAACTTCCATTAAAGCAGAATCAGAAATCAGACATTTCTACAGATATGAATTCTTATAAAAGTTGGATGAACTTGTGGGAGTCTCTTAAATTACACTGTGCCTTAGTCATAAAACACATAAGATCAGAGTTTAGAAGGAGCTCTCCATATCTTAGGAATATATATTCTTTGACATCTCTTATAAAGTACCTTCTCTTATATGCAATTTACCACAATTGACTGTTACATTCAAATGCTTAAGAATTACATCGGACATCAATCATTTATGATCACCAAAAATTGTGTAGGTTCTCAACATCATTTAAAATAACATTTTCTAAAAAGCAATCCCACAAAAATATGAATTTTACTGGACAGGAAAAGCACTATTGATACATCTTTACCTAGGGGAAATAAAAGATGAGGATAAAATATGTCATCCTAAGTATATACCTCATGTTTAAAAACATAACACTCCAGATTCAGACAAAAGAGAGATGGTTAAGACTGCTTGGATGGGCTACTTCAAAGGCGCATATGGAATTTAGAGACAGGATGTGCCATTAATTATAGAAAACTGTAGCCCATTCTAAGACAGTCTATGGATTTTTGTGTAGTCAATCTTCGAGCTTTCACTAATTATGGAAATTCCTAACTTAGAAGGATTTTTCTTTTCACAAAATATAAATAGATAGAGGCAAGCTCTATTGTAACAAAGATATCCTTATGGTTAAAATTAAAGACTTAATAGAAACAAATTTGTATTTTTAATGATATCATATGCATGCACTTCAAATCATTCATTTTTGTGTGCAAAACGACAGAACACAATTTTTTTTTTTTTTTTTTGAGACAGAGTCTCACTCTGTTGCCTGGACTATAGTGCCGTGGTGTCAGCCTAGCTCACAGCAACCTCAAACTCCTGGACTCAAGCAATCCTTCTGCCTCAGCCTTCTGAGTAACTGGGACTACAGGCATGAACCACCACGCCCGGCTAATTTTTTCTATATATGTTTAGTTATCCAGCTAATTTCTTTCTATTTTTGGTAGAGACAGGGTCTCACTCTTGCTGAGGCTGGTCTTGAACTCCTGATCTCCAGTGATCCTCCCACCTTGGCCTCCCACAGTGCTAGGATTAGAGGCGTGAGCCACCTTGTGTGGCCAAAACAGAAATTTTTATCACCTGGGAAGTACTGTGGCCCAGGAGAGGGGCTGGAGTAGAGTGTTCTTTTCTTGTTCTACCAGTGAGAAAGGAGAACCAGGCTGACGTGAAGGGGGTGAGTGTTTTCCGCCTCAGATGGGACTGATGCAACCTAGTTCTAGAACCTGCACACCTGATCCTCATGAGGTAATTAATGGTGTGTCCCGAGACCTCACCCCCTGATGAGAACTTCAGACCTGCAGGGTGGAAAGCCCCACCTGTCCATTTTACCATAAAGAAAAACAAAAAAAAAAAAAAACGACTTTTGCTCAAAGCATGAAGTTGGAATTCCTCACTCCGGACTACGGGCTCATTGAATTTTATGTTTCCATGCTTGCTTGGGTGGATTAGAGATGGCTGCACTTTCTTTGCTACATCTCTCACTAAGAAGATGAGTCCAGCTGTCCTCACTTGGCACTGGGGCTAGTCTTAATGATTTTCCTTAGCTAATTAGCTGATTGTTAGACTGGACACTCTGGGGCTTCCAAGGCCAGGTCCTGTGATGTGTTATACCTTCCCTGCATGCCGACTTGCATGGGCTCCACTATCCTGAAGACCTCACATGCTGTGGGCCAGCCCAGACACCAGACAGTGGAGGGAGAGAAGTACTTGAGGATTCCTGACTCCCCAGATGCAAAAGGCAGAGCAACAGGACCAGCCTGCAGCCCTGAGCTTGCAGCCCACTCCTCGCAGCTGGGGCTGGTGGGGCTAGGGGGGCTGGTGGGGCTAGGGGGGCTGGGCAGGTGCCCATCCCGCTCTGCCTGCATTTCATGAGTCACAACCCTGAGGCTGTAACAGGACAGCAGAGGTTTCATGCCACTGCAATTTGAGAGTGGTTCTCAAATCGATGACTAGGACATTAACTTCAAGCAGACTATGTCTTTAATATCCCATAAAGGGACTATTTATATATCTCACTACTCACTTGCAATGATCTATTTTCTAGCTATGACCTTTTTTCACGTATGATCATTATGCCCTCTTGTTCTGCTATATCCTAGCCCTCTCTGTATAAAGTTCAGTGTTAAAGGACAACAGAAATATTTATAGAAAATCACTACCATTTATTGTCACTGAAAAATTATGATTTCTTTTCAGACCAAACTATCCGACTGTTGAAAAACCTCACCAAATAGAAAACAACTCAGGCCACAGAGTGCATTTCTGTTCATAGTCAATTAAAATGTGCACAACCTCAGGCTGCTTCTTCATTTTCTTAATCATATTATTTGTTAAGGATTTAATTTCTCTTGTCTTTTCTTGAAATCTTATTTGCTCCTTCTGTGTAGGTGACTGTGACTCACTGTCTTTCTCTCCACGTTTGGGGACGTTACGTTAGTGCAGTAACAGCCACAGTTCTCTAAAGCAGGAGGAAACCAGACCAGCACGTCTTCATTTTGTTTCTGACAGACATATAAGTTTCTTCAGGTGGAACAATTATGTGGGGTAGATACTATAGAGCATATTTTGAAAGGAAATAGAGAAAAGTTTAATTAAGAAAAATTAAAACTCTAAGTTACTTTATCAATTTAAAAAGTGTCATTTGTTTACTGGAACCGAAAACTCTATTTTCCTTTAATACAGTACCTAAAGATCGAAATTTTAATGTCAATGAATGCATCAACTACCAGATTAATAGGCCAGTTTTACAATAAACTAAATGCTATCAATTTAAAGAAAATTTCAATAATATTTTAGGATAAAATGTCAATGGGGTTTCTAACAGAAAAAAAAAAAAAAAAAAAAAACCTCAGCTCTTAGGTGTAGCAAGCTTGCCATCTACTGATCAGCAGGATTTTTTTTTTTAATGTAAAAGGAAATTTTGAATGTGAATGTGGCTGCATCTAAAATAGTGATATTAATATTTTAAAGCAAAATCATTTAATAAGTAGCTTCCTGGTAAAAAGCCCCAGGCTGAGCTCTGAGAAAGACATGGAGGCGTCTGAAACTACACCAGTCTTCTGAGCAATTGCTGTTTGGGAGGGTAGGGAAGGTGCATACACAAGTTCTTCAAGAAAAAATAGAAGGTGTGTTGTCTGCAAAAAGAGGTACAAACAGGTCTGCAGAGGACTTAAGGTGGAACAACACTGGGTTTGATGATTGATGGCAGTTACTCTCCACTACAAACAGGGAGCAGGGCCAGGTGCGGGTCCCTGCGGCAGGTGACCCTGCAAATGGCTGGAGTCAAGAAAGGAAATAAGCTAGATGTTAGCCCTTCCCCTAAGCATAATCCTAAGCAGTAGAAGTTCAGATGAGTGAAAATAGTATGGTTACTAATCAAAGTCGAATGCATTGCTTAATTAAAATAAATACTAGGTCATTTAGACAACAGGAAAGTCCCATTTCCTATCTGCAAAAATTGAATCTGTGAAGATTAAAGTCATTGTTCAAGGTCAGAGAAGCCAGAACCCTCCTGTGTTTCCTAATCGATGCAGAATAGTTTAACATAAATGCACCGCCTGAGCCTCTATTTCCTTTTATAAAAACTACCGATGATGAAAACGAATAAGCACATTGATTTTGGCTCATCGAATGGGGGATGGCTGGGCATGCGCAGAGACCAAACAGTTGGTGAAAAAGACCAGAGCTGGAACCCACCGAGTGCGAGACAGAGGGGAGGGAAGCGTGGTCTGAACTCTTGTCACCTGTGTCCCCAGACATTGTGGTTTCCTATCACAGATCCGCTCTCCAGAAGTAGACAGAGGTGAGGTCGGGGTGCAAGAGGTGCCTGTCCCATGAGAGAAAGCAGGGTCTGGCAGTGGGAGGAGGTGAACACAGGCTGGACAGAGTCACGGCCGACCCCCTGGAGAAAATGCAGCCAATCAAACTGTCCCACCGCCGGCCAGTGAGGCCCCCTGCATGCCCCCGCCTCACTGCATCTCAGTCGTGGACTTCTCTGGGCTGGCTGGCTCTGGACAAGATGACCCTGACACTAGGCTGGCCGCCAGGGGCAGGGGGCTGAGGCGTCCTGCTGAGGCCAGTCCCCAGCTGGCAGTGCCCTTCCTGCAGGGGCATCTGGGCAGCACACCTTCCTCAGGGTCCCCTGCACGCCTTCAGGGCCTTCCCCACACACCTGATCTGGTCTTGCTTTTGCCTATATATCGCCTCTCTGAGTAGAAATTAAGTTAAGGCTAGCAGCACCATCAGTGTCTAAAATATCATTTTATCTCAAAATGTGTGCAAGTGTGATGACTTGCATATAATAAAGCCCAAGGAGGGATAACTTATATGCAACTTATGTATATGCATATAATAAAGCCCAAGGAGGGATAACTTATATGCAACTTATGTATATGCATATAATAAAGCCCAAGGAGGGATAACTTTTGCCGTGTGCTTAGCATGTAGTATGAGCCCTGTATGCCCACGATCTTATTTCACCCTCTCCCGACCCTAACTGTCGACGGCAGGATCCCTGATTTTGTGGGTGAGGCTGCAAAGCCTGACGTGGGCAGGTCACACATGTCCTTGTGACAAAAACCAATAAGCGCCAAAGCAGGTTTGGAACTGAAATCTCCTGACTTCAAAGCACACTCTCAACCGCCAGGTGGGACTCACCTATTTTATAGGTAAGAACTCACTGCATATTCATTGCATGAATGAGTGAAACACAAAGATTCTATTTTCCTTCAGAATTGATGGTGACAGAAAGCTCATGTAGATGCAAATGATCAAGAATTATTTATTCTAATATCCTGTCAATATATTAGTAGTTTAGGATTTCCCCAAATGCTTGTATGTGTGTATCTTACAGTATCATCTAACTGGGTCCAAGTGGAAACCTGTAGGCAGAGTTAATGATGGGTGGCAGGGCAGGGACAGGTGCACCCGATGTCTGAAATGTCAGCAGTACGAAATACTTAAGCCAAATATAATGGATGTTGTGGTTAGAAGAAAACTATCCTTTCCCCTTAAAACATCTTCTACTGAATACCCCGTGACAAACAATTCACACCGGAAGAAAGATGCTCCACATTGAATTATGCCAACCAGCATAAATAAATAAGGAAGCAGTTGACATATCTGATTATAGACCCAAGCAATAGCATCTGTTTTCCTTACATATGGTGAAAATATGTGAAGGAAAACAGCAAGTCTCTTTCCATGCTAGTCAGTTACTCAGGTGAAATATGAGTTACTCGACTCCTTCAGAGCAGTCATTCAGCAAACACAAAGTTTTTCAATTCCCAGGCAACTGAAAATACGTCTGAAAGTGGAAGTTCATTATTTCAACCATATCAGCAATTACAAATGAGATTTGGCTGTGTGTGTGTGTGTGTGTGTGTGTGTGTGTGTATTTTTAAGTAATATTGCTTAATTGGAATTTATTTAAAGGGTTTTTAAAAAATATAATCTCTTATTAACACTTTAAAATTGGAGCTAATGGTATGTTGAATTCCAAATGCCCATGACCCAGCTGAAACAATGATCAAGGCTGGGCCAATTCTGCTTCCTCTAAAACCACACCCATTCTTGCCTTCCCCGTGGACCATTTTTTGAAGAAAATTTTAAACATTATATATAATTTCTTAAGCATGAATATGTAAAATATAAGAGTTATTTTTAAAATATAAGGTACTCTTATCTCACCTAAATATAACAATGTTTCCTTAATATTATTAAATATCCAGTAACTTTCTAAATAGCCCTTATCGTGTCATAACTTATGACTCTCCATAGAAGTACACGTGTCTCTCTCAATCTATAAGCTTCGTTTTCATATAGTATCTATTCATCTTATATATCTTTTTACTAAGAAAATGACATCAGTTTTATTAGGAAAAGGTGAAGCCAAGGGACTGGAAATGTTGCTGATGGTTGGGGGAAATCAGGAATACGTCCAAAAACTGGAAAGGTAATTAGCACCAGTGGTCTCAGACGACAACAGTTTGGAGAATGAAGCCCAGAGGGTCCCAGGACACAGGCTGATTCCCTGACCACAAAGCACTGAAAAGGATCCTGCCTCTTTTACAGGCTTGGAAATCACTTCCCCTCCACAGACCTGAGCTTCCTCTTGCAATTGGAACACCAGTGCCAATATCTCTTTCTCTCTCTCTTTTCTTAAAATTTTTTTTGAGAGTATATGTACGAAACCACTAAACATAGTCTTTGGAACTTGATAAATTCTTAAAACCTGTCCTTTGTCTTTTTCCTTTTTGTTCCTTTTTCTATAGAATGGTATTAAATAGCCACAAGAGCCATGCTGCGTCTGCTAGTTCCTGTGAAGACAGACGTGTAAGAAAGAGGAGTTCAGTTCTCATCTGCCCTAAAGGGCTTTCTCGCAGCTTTGACACAACGTCGTTCTCTGCCACTGGGTCCGGCACAGGCTCCAGATGCCCTGTGTATAATCACAGTCCAGTCACAGAGAAATCTCTGTTTCCTTTGTTCACATTGTAACTAAAGCCCAAGAACAACCAAAGTTAGTGACATATTTCAACTTGTTGAAAGAATAGTCCAGAAAGCATAAAACCCTGATAAAATACATGTTAATCTATGTAAATTTCTCTACAAAATTAGTATACACACAAGGCACCAACATAGGGAACAAAATGAAACTGTTTACAATTGTAAATAGCGTGTGTATTATGTCAACGAAGAGGGCAATATTTTTGGCATCTATGAATTGCGACAACTTAGCTGGGTAAGTTGTCCATTACAAGACTCTAGGAGGTACTGTTTTACTGGCACATTTACTGCAGTAACTTTCTGGCAGTTCGTGAAGTGTTTCAGGAAGTTGGGGGGTTGCTTTTTCCTGCTTCATACAAAGGCGATATTTTATCCTTGAATATTGAGAATCTCTTTGTCTCCCCACTCTGCTCCCTGCCCCGCACCCGCAAACTGCCCGGTGGTGTCTGGGGTCCTGGATACTGGGAAAAACTGTTTCTCTTAGAGCTTCTTTCTCGGTAACTTAAAATGATAATTTAAAGGCTTGGGCACCTTCTGGGATGCTGGACAGGGAAAGGGAAAGCTTGGGAAATATTGATTGACAAGATTTGTTTTCCACGTGATCCAGAGAAGCGGACAAAGGCTGTCTCCAAAGATAGAAAACAATGAGTTAGACAAGCAAAGAGGTGCAGAGTTGAGGACAGAGAAATAATAGGGTAGGTTTTAAATTGCCTGATTTGAATTTCTCCTGTTCCTGAGATGCAGTTCTGCCCTTGGATTTCACAACGTAATTATACATCTTAGTATATTTGTTGTTGTGCATGCTGCCTTACATTGATTTATTTAATGTATGGATGGCAGAGACACCATCGGCAAACATTTCCACTCTTCCCTGCGGCTTCTCCCTCCACCTCAGCCTCCCCCGACATCTAGGGGTGGGATTCGCCAGGAGGGTCCTGGGTGTTGAAGGCGAAGATAGCAGGTTGAAGGAGAAACAGCAGAATCTGAGGGGTTGGACTAACTCTCTGTTAAAATGTCTAGAGAGACTCAGACAGGTGGCAGTGAGGGAAACATGGGGACAAAAAGGTGTGAGGAGGAGACAGGCTTCTTAGGTTTTGCGACCAGCAAGGAGATCTTTAGGGGGCTGCAGCGAGGAACACAGATTTCAGGTTTCTTTTAACAAAAATATGTTGAACTATTTCTATAGGGGGCACTTGCATCTGGATAAACAAAAGTAAATGAGATAGTTCTGACTTCGAGGAGTTCACAATCGTTAAGGGAGAAGCAGATGTGGGATCCAGTCTTGTCCTTATCAGAGTCAACCCCCAAAATAAGTGTGAAAACGAACTGTGAACAAAGGAAAGCCAAGGTGACGGTCACTCTGGGGGTGGACATCAGCAAAGACCAAACATGGAAAAAGATGGGTAATTGTTTTCCCCAGTGGGGACTCTTTTTGTCAACACATAGTAACAAAAAGTTTACAGGCAAGTACTCCATTCTGAAACACACACACACACACACAGCGGGGTAAAAATAAATGATCAGTTTGATTATTAATTTATTTCCCCAGGGCAAAACAAAACAAAACAAAAACAGATAGAATTAGGACTCGATGAAAAATAAAACCACAGAACGTAAATGGAAACTAGGAACTGAAAACACACCGTTTTCTTCCATATCTAGCCCTTTGTATTAAGCTGTAGAAAGCCCAAGAGTGTTAATACATAATGATAGCATTTAACCCTTACATGGCACTTACTGTCTGCTAAGCATGCTCTTCATTGTTTTACATGTGTCATCCTATGTAAATGGTTAATCATCACAGCAACATTTTAAGTTGATTACAGCCGTTACCCACATTTTATAGGAGAGGAAACGTAGACCCAAGGCTGGTAAGTGGTGGAGTCAGAGATGCCCCTGAATCCTGGCCTCTGAGCAGGGCAATCGGTTTTGGATTAAAGCCGTTCCAAGCTACAGTTTTTCTGATAAGCTCTTGTAGACAGAAAAGGAAAAGGAAGCCGCTTTGCTAAATATATTCACTCAGCATTTACTGGGCTCTTCCTGTGTGTCACACCCTCCTCAATTCACACCGTAGAACAGATTAATACCGTAGATGCATTACCTTGATAGGATTAATGTATAGTTACTGAGACAGCAGCATAAATTTTTGCGTTTATTTTTCTAAAACGCAATGCGTTCCTCTATTTCATTAGACTGGGAGTCTAACCAGAGTAAGAAATGTCCAGCAAAGCGATAGAATCACGTAAGGCTTAAAATGCACAACTATGTCAGAAGAAAAAAATGAAAAGAAAAATTACTTACATCAATAAAATCTAACATGGCAGTCACCACTATTTACTTAGGTGAAATTACTATGTATAAGCATCATAAATGTCTACAATTCAGATGCTTTGCAACTGCACCGAGTGGAACAAAGTTTCAGGTTGGAACATGAGCCCCCCAAACATTGCCAGATAGAAAATTGTGATGGAGACCGAGAGTGCTACATTCCAACTGAAGCGGAAGGTGAGGAAAGGAAGTTTTTTCTGACTGGAGGAAAGTGGGTCACCTGGCAGTGAGGAAGAAGAATGGATTTCCATCTCTTATAGCACAGGTTGGAGGGCATTTATCACAGCAAATCCTCAGGAGCTCGAGAATGCCAGAATGAAACAAGACAACAGCCTCGTATATTACGAAGATACTGGGTGATCAGGATATTCTGACTCTGTGCTTTTCAAATTGTGCATCACGACAATTTGAAATCACTCCCGTGCTTTGCCACCATCATGTGTTTTTGTCACAGGATGGAATAGGTCATAGTGCAGAAGACATTCAATAACCAAGCCTGCTATTGTTTGGTAATTTTCTCCATTATATAAACCCCCTTGTGTTTCTGTACATGTTTATGTGATCATGGAGTTATAATTTATATATTTATATATGTAAATTATACAAGTGTTTGGGATCACAATTAAAACTGTATTTCATAGAGAGGATCAAGGTTTTTAAGGAGTCTGCAAAATACTGCTTTGAGTTTACATATTCATTTTTTCTTTACATATTTTAAAAATACGGAGTATGGTAAGTGCCGTTTTAGGTTAGGTCCTTTCTGAAAGGATGTTTAGAAAGAATTCCATGTATGTGATTATCTGGACACGGGATTCCTGCTCTGCAGAAAAATAAACGCGCCATGACACACAATGACGTAGACGATGCCAGGACCTTACGCTGAGCAAAGGATGCCAGGCTCAGAGGAAGACAGACTGGTCGATTCTCTCCGGATGAAATTCTAGGAAGGGCAAAAAGCTAAAGTGTCAGAAAGCTGATCAGTCGTGCATAGGGGCTGGTGAGAAGGGGCCCGAGGACATTTGAGGATGATGGAATGTTTTATTTCTCGATCGAGATGATGGTTATATGGATACAAACATCTGCTAGAAACTTACCCACTTTACACTTGATACAGGTGCATTAAATCCTAGAATATAACTCTATAAAGTTACAAATGGTTATTATGAGAAGTTTTGGCACTTCCATTGCACACCTATCAAATAACTGGATGGTTCTCTTTTTTTCTCTCTTCTTTTTTTAAGCAACTCTAACTAATCGTGGCAAAAAAAAAAAAAACTGAAAACCTCGTGAGCATGATAGTTTTTTAATGGTGGTTCAAAGGCTTTTAGGGTCATCAGACCCAATACTCTAGTTTGGTTAAAAGTTGCCCTTCAGAGGCTCACTCTGATTATTTCTCTCACTGTGACAATTTCTGTCGACAGGACCTTTCTGGGGACGTCAGGCCCCGTGCTGCCCCCGACCTGCTCACTAAGGCTGAGCCTGGATGCCAACGTCCAGGGTCCGGACCGTTTCAGACAACCCTGCCCCCACCATCCACTGTGGTTCATTTAAACCAAGAAAACATTCTGGAATCTCCGCTGCAGACCAATTTTTGCCCCATTCCCATGCCCAGGTGTGCTCTGTTTGCATTCGGTGATATCGTTTTGGCTCATTTAATGTATCGATTTCTCTTTGCCCTCCGCGAACCCTGCAAGAAGTCACTGATTCTTATTGATTTAACTAATCACGTAAATAAACCTCTGTCGACAGCCGCAGAAGCCACCATAAATCTCCGTGCCCTTTCTGAGCACTGGCATCGACCCACGGCCACGGGAAAGCCCTCCTGTCACACGCCGGGTCCTGCCGGAGCCACTGCCCTTCCCTGTCCCCCTGCTCGCCTCACCCCTGCCCGTTTCTCTCCCAATCCCGACTTGTCCTGTGATCGGCTCCAGCCAGGGAACACTTTCTACTTTATGTTTTCCTCCAAATGACAGTTTTTCAACCTGTGAGGTTTCCTTCTATTTTCTGTTTTCCAAGGGCCGGGAAAGAACACAAGGAACATAAAAGAATAACAGAAAATAGAAATGTCATTTCTGACTGGATGCAGCGAGGGCTGACACGCGTGTGTGTGTGTGGAGGCTCTCCTGGAACATCTGTATGTCGTGATGTCCCGTCCCATGATTATAATACATAATCTAACCACATCTCATGCAAATAAAATTGCTACTTTTTGTTATAGTGGAATTAGATACATAAATATTTCATTAAATTCCTTATAGATTCCAGTGGGGCAAAAGAAGGTTATGCCTGAAACTCATTGTACTCCTTGAAGAGTTTTGAAAAACGCTGTTAAAATTAATGGCCCTAAAACAGATAATAAGTGTCAGTCTTATCTTGGACATCTGGCCAAAGCGGAGGATCCTTCTTCTGAGGTGCCCCCAGAAGGTCAGGGGCATTCAGCCACGGTGTCACAGAGCCCAGGTCACTCTCCTCATTTGTGCCATCAGCACACAGACCCTGTGTCATCTCACAACATCACAAGAAGTGTGAGGACGGTAGAACAATATATTTTGAGAGTGAGAGAGACCACATTAACATAACTTTAATTACAGTATCTTGTTATAACTGTTCTATTTTATTTCTAGTTATGGTTGTTAATCTCTTACTGTCCTTAATTTATAAATTAAAGTTGATCCTAGATTTGTAGGTATAGGAAAAAAACATAGTATATATAGGGTTTGGTACTATCTATACTTTCAGCCCTCCACGGGGGCGGGGGAGGGGGGTCTTAGAATGTGTCCCCCCCCCACCCCCCGGGCAAAAGGGAAATGCTGTAATATCAGCCTCCTTCTTATACAAGGTGGTTACAGAGGAGGTTAATCACAGTGCGGTTGAATACTTAATAGTTTAAGTATTTAACAATACTCATTTATATATATAAACACACATATATAAAAACATATACATATATTTTGTATATATATCTGTATATATAATATATGTATACAACACTCATTTGTATATTTTAAAATGTTTCTAAGAAGCTGTAACAAGGTCATAAAAGTGGAAGCTTGGACAACAACTTTAGTGTCATGGCGGGAGAAGTTTCTGCTAAACCGTGGACCTGCAGAAATCGAATAGATTTCATTGTTTAACATGGCACTTGGCATGTGTCTACACTCATTTCAGGCACAGAGACGTTTGCTAGGTGACACATTGTTTCATGGAATTCAATTATTGCTGCTTCACACGAGGTAGTGATTTAAGAACCTTCTCTGTCAATAAAATTTAGGTAGACAAATTAGAGAAGACACTGCCAAGTTTCAACAATATGATCATTTATGAATCTCCCCTGGTCAACATCTAAAAATAATTTTCTTAAATGTAGATGCCAAGAATATTAACTTTAGCATAGTTTTAGCCATAAAAGAGTCCAGGAACTATAAGAACACAGTCCTGATTTTAGTAACTAACTGTAAGTCTGAAAGTTTCATGCTTTTCGGGGGGATGGGCGGGACAGGGACAATGTATATGACCTGAACTTATGTAACCCCATGATGAGCTGAAATTAAAAAAAAAAAAAAAAGATTCTTTTTTCCTCATTCTTACTATTCTTTTGTCAGCATTTCACGTATGTATAAAGATATCTGTGCATGTATTTTATAAATATAACCCAACTTTGAAGAAGACTCTCAGAGCCTCTTAAATAATCATTGCTTTCATGTTTTACAATGCCTTTGAATATTAATCAAATGTTAAAGAATATCCATGTTTCCTCTTGGTATAACGCCATTCATTAATAATCTTATTAAAAAGTCCATCTTTTGTTTTGCCTAAACACCTGATCAATGTAAATTTGTATTGACATTTAGCAGTTCTTTTTTTTTTTTTTTTCAAAACTATATGCATTAGAAATTTGTCAAGGAAAAATTTCTAAAAATTACAGTTCAGATTTTTAAACTGTTTGAGAATAAGGGTATTTTAAATGTTATCACAGTTCTACAGAGTGTAGTATTTAAAAGGAGTAATCTGACCCTAGCTTTGTGGTGATTGTTTACCATAACATTTCAAATTGGTGCAGTGATAGAAAGCAAGGAGTCATCAAACATATATTAAATGTGCATATATAAAAATATATGTATTTTATAAATACATTTTATCTGAGAAAGCCAAGTCAGGTTCAGAGTCATGGGACTCAGAAAGGACTTCATCCTGTCAAAATCACAGGGCTGGAGCCTCCGAGGAGGGATTGAGCCCACATGTGGGCAGTGACTGCACATTTTGGAGCTGGTGAGTAGATTCAAGTAAAGCACCGTGCAAATGTCCTCCCTGTTCTTAGCCCCCATCCCTCCCCTCACTATCACGTACCCAGGAGCCTTCTGCTGTCAGCCGGCTACTCCTTCCTGCACGCACATCGACACGCCACGTCTACCATTGAGCAAAGTCCTCCAGAGAACCAGCCCCCACCCTAAAGAGGAGTCAGTAGAGGAAGTTAAAGCCTGGGATGTTCTGTTGTAGCCATAGCGATAAAAACAACCATCCCGACTCTTAAGTAGATTCGTTAAAATTGCCACCCTGAAGGGCTCGCAAAAGAACAGGCGAAATCATTACAGAGGTAAAAGCAACTCACCCCAGCTCAACTGGACTAAGTACGATGCCCGGTTTCCAGCAGAAAAGAAATACCAGGCAGAGTTTCAAAAGGAAAGCGAACGCCACACAGCCGTGGAGAGTAACCACCCAAATCAAACTCCAGCGTGACAGAGATGGTGACACGGTCACTCTGAGCCGGGCGAGGGCCACTCTGCTCCAGCAGAGGAACTGGGAGCAGCATTAGGGCAGCCCTGAGCCATCCACAGCCACACACAGTTTATGCTACGTAGCCCCAAGTCACTGCTTTTCATTTAAAACAATCTTTAGAAAATCCTGATAGATTTGAAAGACTAGATTCGCTATGTGCAGTTGCTGAGCTATCCCGATGTGATAGAACTATAAAATACAGCTGCTCCGTGAACTTTGGGAAATGCCGACCTTTTGCAAATTGTACTAAAGTTGTGCTCTGCAAGTCTACTCCTGACTGCAGGAGCTCTGTTCCTTCTGGTGTCTTATTGAAAATTACATTTATGTCTTTTGTCAGGGGACATAAAATGTTTTTCCCTCATCTTTTCACATAAATTTATTTTGAGTATTACTGTGGCTTCTAGGATGAGTTTAGATGTAGGAGATAGGGCAGAAAGATGTTAGTATTAAGTCAGTAGTTCAAAGTATATTTTGGGGAAGAGCCACCAGAGATGGCTATGCCACACTGCTTTTAATTGATGCCTAATAATACAAATTCTGAGTATTTATATCTATGTGCATATAGAATGAGATACATATTAAATCACACATACTATACACACACACACACACACAATTCACACACACATTCACGTTGATTGCTATTTGCCCACACAAAGAAGAACAATAGAATAAACAGAATTCATCAGCAAGTATAATAAAGATTATGAAATGCAATGTAATATTATCATTTATTTTTCTGATTATGCTATACTAAACAAAACTCTGGCGGCTTGACAGAGGTATGTGGAAGAAGAAAATTCCTAAAACCAAAATTAGTACATCATATAAGACTTATCTAAAAGCACAAACTAGGATTCTCTTACAAAAATGTCAAAAAAAGTGGGATATATTTACATAGTTACATTTTTCAACGAAAAGAATAAAATCAAACATGCATTTTCTATTGCGGGATTTCACTGTTATGGTAGAAAGAAGCTCCTAGAGGAAAAAAAAAAAAAAGCATTAGTGTCAAAAAAAAGTTAAAGAAAAAGACCAATGAGAGATTTGTACCTAGCCGGCCACAGGTGAAAAAAAAGGCGTCGGGAAGTGACGGCAAAAGAGGGAGGAAGATGTGAAATACGACTATTTAGGATTTGAAAAAGGAGAGATATGGAAACTACATCAACAGGTCCAAAAATGGATCTTAAAGCAGGCAGAAAGCAACAGTGAACAACAACAGCCACTGCTGGGAATAGAGAAAACTGAAACGGTTATTTAAATGAAGAAATAAGCAAGGTGCTTTGTGTAGCACTTGAGCCGTACAATGAAGGCCAAAAGGAAAATAATTTAGCATTTGACAACGTAGTAGAGAAGCAGATGTGAAAAGGAGCTGAACTAGTGACTGAGGGGTCTTCTCCCAAACGCCCGCCCCGTCTGAGCGGGCTCTGCTGCTATAGAGGCCTGGAGCAGAAGGGTATGATGTCCAGAAAAAACAAAAAATAAATAATTTTCACTAATTTTTTTTTTAAAAAAACCCCAAACTTCAAATCATGACATTACTAAACACTGATTTAGAAGATAAATAAGCAGAAGTGGCTCTATTTGGGCAAGAATAATAAAATTCAAATTAAGTCTGTTAGAGACGTTTTCTAAAGCACGGCATGAATGGTCCAGTTTTTGAACTTGGGCAGCTCTGTTGAGCGCATCGACTTAAAGAAATACAAAGAGCTTTTACAAAATCTCAAAATTAAGCAAAGTGACCTTTATTTCATTGATGAGAAAACAGCACCTCTAACGACAAACTGCTTGAGGTCTCCCTGCACCCTTGGAGCGATCGCTCGATAAAACAGAACTTGGCCCAGGCCCCGTGGCCCGACGTCCAGCCTCACGGTGATTCCGCATTCCAGCCTTTTCATTTCTTCCCTGAGCACACGAAGAATTAGATAAAAATCTCATGACAAATTCTGAGATGACTTTCAGTTCCAGGTGGCTGACGGAGCCATCGCTGTGCTTTTCTCATAACTCCTAGCAAAATAAATTTGTAAAAGGAATTACAGTCGTAAATGTTCTCACAGGGACGGGCATCAGTGTCTCTGCTGAACAAAAGAAATGTGTGAGGTTCTTGAAAGTCAGGGTGAATTTCATCCCACTGACGGGTGACCCAGGAGGCAGAAGGCACACACGAGTCGCAGCGGGCGTGGCCTCTGAGCAGGACCAGGGCAGAGGCTGAGGGCAGGTGGCCGCAGGGCCAGACCATGCAGTGAGGACGGCTGTCGACCGCCCGGGTGACCCGCCGGAGAACTCTGCATCACGGTTTGTAAGTCAGCACTTCCTGGCTCCGTGTTGGCATTTGCCAAGGATAGTCTCAGTAAACACAACCAGACTGCCAAAGGTAAAGAGACGTTTCAAATAAATTCTAGCGTAAGAATAATAACCTATGGAATCAAGAATGAGGGCGGATCCTCAACAGCTTTCTCCTTAGTAGAACAGGGTGATTTCTCAATCACAGCGATCGCTTGCAGAACCATCAGATAACGTGGTTGTATGATGTAGAGGTGTGGGTCAGAATGTCAGAAGTCCTCGTGAACACCCTCAGGCCTCGTGATTTGTTTGCAAGAACTTTCACGACTCGGGTGCTGCTACATTTCACACAGCAAAGGACACGGAATAAATTCCACCAAGAGAAAAGGTGCAGCAGCAAAGCCCAGAGGAAACTGTCACAGCTGCCAAGTGTCCCCTTCCCACAGTCACACAGGACACATTTACTTTTCCCAGACGTGATGTGAGACAATGCGTGGGAAGTGTTGCCAGCAGAGGATGCTCACAAGAGCCTGGGTGCCCAGGGTTTTATTGGGGGTCAGGTGCTGAAGCTCCATAGCCCCAGAAGGACAGCAGGTCCTCACCCAAATCATGCGCTCAGCCTAAACCAGCAGAGAAGCCAGGAGGGCGTGGCTCCGGGCCCCAGGCTGGCGGGAGCACCTGCTCCCAGAACAGCACAGTAGCATCATGGGGTCCAGAGAGCTGTCCCGTGGCCGGTGCCGAAAACTGACCTTTCTTGGGCAAGCCCAGGGTTTGTGCAGCCCCGGCCTGCAGGGTCAGCCCTTTCTCACAAAGATGCACAGGTACTGAGGTGGATATGTGGCGTGCAGGGAAGATTAGCTCCAACTCTTGAGAATAGTAAAGAAAATTCCAACCATGATCGAGCACGATACCATCAGATTTGGAAAGCAAGGAGACTTAATTGTATTAATAAAAATATGATGATTAGAACCAGGAGATAATATCCCAAACAAGGAGCATGGGGATTTAAGAGATCTGAGAGAAAGGAAACTGTCCTCACACATTTGTAACAATGTAACAACTCAAGGAGGCAATGACAGTTAAAATGCACTGAAGGACCAAAGGCAACAAGCATATGCAAGGCCTTAAGGAAGAGAGAGAGAGAGAGAGAGAGAGAGGAGAAAGGGAATATAAATACCAACCGAGTTAAAATAAATAAAAACGAAGAACTCAAGAATGGAAAAGTTGGGACCGAAGGAGAGGAACTGAGCATTGTGTATGTTTAAAAATAAAACTGAGACAAAAAAAAAAAAATCTGTGAGATTTATGATTATAGTTGAGAAGGTAAATACTATCCACTTTAACAAAGTTCATAAGTGGTAGTCAAGTGAAAATCGTGAGTTGAGAAGACCTGTGTTTTTATAGCAGTTGGTCAGTCACCTGTAATGTTATTTCCTATTTTTGTAATAAGCCCAATTTTTTAAAAAAATATCTTTTAGCAATGTGCACCTTACAATAAGGACATGTGTATCTTAATTTCAGTACTTCCTTTATCACTTTTTATTTCTGTTTATCATGTCTTAAGCTCGATTGAATTAAATTTGATCCTAGAAACACCCTGTGCAGAGTTCGATCTCCTATTTTAAAAACTCAGTCTATTTACCCATTTGTCTACTATTCTAGCCACATGCATATGCCAATATGCCTGGAGAGATTTTGAAATATTGTTTTCTAAATTATGAGGACTTTTGGTAAAGTTTTGCTCTTATCTTTGTATTTCCCCACACTGCTTGCATGTTTTTGTAATGCTGATGCTGATCTTTTTCATAAAAACACAGTGATAGATATTCATTCATTTCCACATTAGAGGGACTGCTCAAGGGATGAGTCTGGAGAGAGATATAGTCACAACTTTTCACTTTCGAATGCATCTGATAAACCAGCCCACCCTTTGGTGGTATGAGCTTTTCCAGTGGCACTACTTTGCTTAAATATCTCATCAGTCAATACCACTTTACGGAATGTTACTATTTTGTCAGCAGGATTTGCAGCAAGTCACAAAATGCTACTTTAGCATAACCTTTTGCACATCAGGTTCCATTATGTTTCTTTAATGATAAATGGGTCCCCAAATAATTTCATTTATTGCATGCAAGAATTCAATTTCTTAGGTGACTTGTAATACCCAGTGAAATTCTTAAGAATGCTGAGATGCAACATAATTTCTGCTTCTCTCCTTGGAATGGAAAACATGAACAGTAATATAACAATTTAAATGTAATTTTGTTTTTAATCACATTAGTATTGGAGATATAATGAAAAATAAAGTATTCCAAGTGGAATAGCTTTATCAGTTCAAGTGCTTACCTCAAGCCTAGATACAGCATTCCCAAATCAGCAAAAGCCGCATAATGAAAATTCTACACACCTGTGTTTATAATCGGATTTCTTCACCACCACTCTTGGTGGAGAAGATATTTATGCAACACATTGCATGCATTTTTATTTACTATCTTGACATTATTTATATTCCTTTCTGAAAACATAGATTTTTAATTTATATTTTTATTATTTATAAATTAAGTATAATTCTTAGTTAAAACATTTCAAGTTTTGTATAGCATTTTCTTAAGGAGGCCATAATTTTCCTTTCACTTTAATAATTTTATTGTATTAAGCCTTGGTATAAAATACCAAATAGCTTGCTTGCAACTAAATATAACTTAACCTCAAACAAAGCCTTCAATTTTGCTAGGCCCTAGTAAAAAAAAATCCTAATGTCCACTGGATCTCTCTGTTCGTGTGGCTTTTTTCACCTAACTAAAAATAAAATAAGACACGGAGAATCATCGCTCAGAGGATTTTTGTCTGCTTTCTGCACTGTCTGCCTTCCTCATTAACTTCCTATTTCCTCACTCAATGTAGTTGCGGATAACCTGGGGGGAGGGAGGGCTGTACCTGTATTTAGACTAGACATCCACCTTATCAGCCTTGGAGAAGAACAAAGGATTTGCCAGCACAAAACTTTAAAGCAGTGATGGCTCTGAGGAACTGCTTTGTTGGAAAATAATCCACTTTCGCTCATAGGATACAGTTTGGCCATCAACCATATGGGTTATCCACCCAGGAACTGGGTGATTCCCTCATAAAATAGTGTAAAGATTCCATTATCACTTAATTAGAAAATAAGACATTTATGGCTCCTTTTTACTGCAAGCTTATTGCATGACTCCTAGGTGTACCTCTCTTTCTTTTACAAAAAAACAATCAGTTTAGGCTTGATCAGCATGCATGTACCATGACCAAAATAGATTTGATTATTTTACGCGTTAGCATGAAATCAGGTTTAAAATACAAAGCACAAGAGATTACTAAGCAAATTAAATCAAATATATAACACCGGTCACATCAGGCTTCTTGGAATATACAAAAGAAACAAATGCAATTCTTACTAATACCATTTATATAATGCCTTTGAGTTTCCTCACAATTTGAGGATGAACTCAATGAACCGATTCCTCCTTATGGAGCAAACGGGGACCCAGGGCCAGACGGCGAACACCCAGGGGTTTCGGAGCAGGCTGCAGCACAAGAGCTGGTGTGGAAGCGGGGCTGGGATTTCCTGGGCTCCTCACATCCCGGGGTGCTCCGTCCAGCAGGGTGGGCTTCAGAACCACGGACAGGGGATGGCCAGGCGTGTGCGGAGACCTCACAGCCCCTCCTCTGGCATCACCTGGATGCCAACCCACAAAGCTTGTCACTGCGGCTTGACCAAATGGAACACGGGTGCTCAGCCCACTGTCCCCACAATCTGCAAAGACTGATTCCCCTACAGACAGGGCTGGAGGTGAGGATTCTGGTGGGCTGGACAGGAGGGCTCCTCCTACAGAACTTCTCTGGTGTCCTGGGATATTTCAGGAATGCAAAGAGAGTAGGTACCATTAAAACAAACAGCCATATGCCTAATGTCCATACTGTGGCGAATATTGTTATTTTAACATACACACTTCAGATTTAAAAATAAACAAACATTAAAGACATGTCTGCATTTCTCCCCCACACCGTCTTCTTCTGGTTTCTCCCCATCCTGAACTCTGCCGTTAATCCCATGAATATTTAAGCGTGATTTACTTAAGCACTCTTGAGACCCTTCTCTGTGATAGAGCAAGTTCCTCCACAAGGTTGTTTTCAGACGTTTTGTTGGAATGATAGGCCTTTTGTTTCTACCCATCAATTTAGGAATAAACTCAGATCTATATAATCTCTCTTTGGTTCCTGATTTCAATTAAATCTAATATATAAATACATTTCAGAATTTTCGTCACCTTTATGAGATTGAGTCTTCCTCTCCATGCATGTAGTGCGTGTCTTGATTAGGTCTACCCTGATATATTTCAGTGATGTTTCATCACACCCAACGAGGCCAGCATTGCTTGAGTCGAGGTGCAGCTGGAGCGCATTGCTTTGAGGGCTGTCCTCCAGTGTGCAGAGTGCCCTTGATATGCCTTTACCAAATGGCTAAATGAACCAATACTGGTCTTTGTATGTAGTGAAGATATATACTGGGGTACATTGTTGTTTAAAGAAAGTATATTAATTTACAGCAATATATAGTGACCAAGGTGTTTAACACTCCGTGGAAATACAAATCGTTGACATTTAGAAACACTAATGTTCTCTGTTGAATCCATTCCAATAAAGCAAAAGAAACTGCGCTACTGGTTCTATACTCCTTTCAGTTGCTCAGTATTCACGCACCCCTTCATTCCACTGCAATAGTTTCTGAGAAAGAAATACTGATGAACATGAGCCGCTTTTTAAAATACTAGGTATTTGAGCCAGATAACGATAGCATACGACTATGTATATTCATTTCTGAATACATGTTTAGAAGTGAAATACATGTTTAGAAGTTAAAGTTTACAAATTTAATTTTCTAATTCTCTGGACACAGACATCTGCCTCAGTTTTAAATTCATGTACACTTCAGTACTTCAGCGTAGGAGTTACAATTTTAAGCAATGATGCAAGAAAAAAACTTTTAGTGACACACTTTCAAAATACTGTAAATTATCCAAATTTCTTTTGTTTTGCCCCTACCAGAAAGGAATGCCAACAAAAGCCTATTAGTAATAGTAATGATGTTGTGCATAAATGAAGTAATTATGGGTCATAAAGCATCTTGGAAAGAGATGAGCTAAGACAGAAACCTGAGGCTTTGGGTTTCCTAAGAGGGGAGATCAGGGAATGGGGACATGGAGACACCCAGAGGTGGCAGTGACCAAGGACCAGTACGGCCACTGGCTGGCATTGCCTGGCAACACATCTAACCTTCCAAACCATGCCTGAAGGCATTTGACATCCAGAGACCTGAAAATCATCTCTCGTCTTAAAGGTTCATCCATTGCACCTGTCCTCGGGGTCCAACAAGTTTAGGATTTCAAATCATCCAAGCACCAGGCAGCTAAATAGTTTTCATGCACATTGAGACCACAGGGAATTATTCCTAATATAAATTTGTTTTTGTTTTATTGGTTATTATGCAATAGTTAGTAAAAAAAATTTCAAGCACATGTTTTGTTGGCTTGCTTGTTTGTTTAAATCAGAACTGACAGAGATAAAATCCAAGCAACACTTCAGGATGCGCTTATATTGCCGTTTTAACTTCTAAACATGTATTCAGAAATGAATATACATAGTAGTATGCTATCGTTATTGGGCTCAAATACCTAGTATTTCAAAAAGCAGCTCATGTTCATCAATATTTTTTCTCAGAAACTATTGCAGTGGAATGAAGGGGTGCATGGATATTGAGCAACTGAAAGGAGTATAGAACCAACCAGTAATGCAGTTTGCCTTTTGCTTATTGAAATGGATTCAACAGAGAATATTATTGTTTCTAAATGTCAACGATATATATTCCCACGGAGTGTTAAATACCTTGGTCAGATATAACACACATTTTTCAACTGAAGCATTAAAAATAAATTTTCCTCTGGCTGGAAATACTGTTCAAATCTCCTTATACATAAACACACACCTGGTTTACTTTTTCATATATCATTCCTTTCAGACAGCTATCAGGATGAAATGGTAAATTTAGTCAATGGCTGCTTTAAAGAAAGTTTCATTTTAGGCTAAGCCACAGCTGATGAAGGCTTTTATTAATATACCCTTGGCTTGGAATTTTCTGATTATGGCATTTGCTACCATTCCATTTGTTGAGTTTATCACAAACAGATGAGGCACAAATAATTTAGCAATTTGAGCAGAGTGTGTGTTAAGCAGCGACACGCTAAGCAAGGGGAAAATCTTCAATAATGAATGACTTGTCCCTCCTCATTTTATGGCCCCGAGTTTGTATGTAAGGACCCTGCAAAGCTGATAGTGCAAAAGTGTCTGCATCTGGTGCATCAGTCAAATAAAGAATTGAGGAAAAACGGCTATTAAATGTAGAAATTTTTTTCCAGTAAAGTTATGCTAATCTTCTAACTCAGCTAACAGTACTCTTCTGTTCCTAAATGCACTTTACAGATTCTATAATGAATAGTGAGATATTTCGCATTAATTTATTGGTTTTATGTAAATATATGCTTACAGAATGCTTGAGTTTATTTGAAAGCTATAGTGCGTCTAAATCAAAACATTTCCCCACGTAAGTCTCAACCGTATTCACATTACATAATAATATTAACTTTCTCTGACGGGGGCAGGTAAGGGCAATATAAAAATTGAAAACTGGATGTTTATGCAAAAATGAGGCCCATTGTACTTAAAGAGAATCAATCTCTGTTTCTCTAAGTGATGGTTCATTTCTCTCTGTCTCTTTAATTTAGAGGTGTAAAGAGTTCAGCTTTTGTACCTCTTGGTACTCACTAACAGTTACTTGTGAAAGTGCTGTTCTGTTAATAATGCAAAAGCTACAGTAACACAGAGAAGCCACTCCAGGGAGGAGAATGGCAGCAGGGAAATGAGCACAGTGATTTCTTTCCTTTAGGCATTTTCTTTTTTTAATTTCAGCTTATTATGGGGGTACAAAAGCTCAGGTTATATATATTGCCCACATCCCGCCCATGCCCCTGAGTCAGAGCCTCAAGCGTGTCCATTCCCCAGACAGTGCGCCCGATTTTCGATTGTTATTTGCTTGTGTTAACATTAGCAACCCTGCCTGTGCTGAAGGCATCTGAGCCTAACGCAGCTGAGTTGCGTCCATGCCCCTCGGCTGCCGGTCCCCACAGGTGACTCAGATGGAGCAGACTGGAGGGGAGAGGGAGGAAGAAGAAAGGTAACCGCCTGCCATTCCCTCCGGCCACGCTGGACCTGAGGCTCCGTGGGTGGGAGGAAGCAAGTGTGTCTGCACCCTGGACCCGAAGGATGTTGTTCCCATAGCAGCGGGCTCTGCAGGCAGCGCCTAGGGATGGTCCAGAACTCTCTCCTGCTGGGGTGTTGAAAGGATGAACAGTGTTCTTGTGAACAGAGACCACGGGTAGCACCAATCTCACCGGATGTGGTTGCATCACTCACCAGTCACAATTAAAGAATAATTATTACGTGGCAGTGTGATATGCCAGATATCTGCACATATACCATACACTGTACTTAGATCCATAAAGCATCTTGTGGGCATCTCTAGCCCCAATGCAGAACCAAGGAGACGAGGGCTCATGAAACTCACATAATGAAGGATCCAAACTCGACCACACACAGGGATCCAAACCTATCAGTTTCACTCGAAAGCATCAAATCTTAGCATCTATGCCGGCCTGGGCTTCCTCACATACAATCAAGTATAGAGACTTTCCAATGAGACCCAAGTATCTCGAGTGACAACCAGAGATAAGACCAACTTATTGACAACCTACTAAATAATTTTATTTTTAAACAAAATGAATTCGCATCCTTCGGTTACAAATGAAATGCAATCTACGTTGCGTCTGCCTATTGACATGTATAACTTGCTTCCCTGCTTTGATTGTGAGGTCAAGAAAATATCTCAGTTACAATTCAGGAAAACCCATTATTCTATGGTAATATATTCAACTGGAAAAAATCAATTTCTGTATATGCAAATTCCAAGCTGGTCTTTCTCATAACGATGTAAGAATTATAACATCTGTGGTAAAGACAATTTTTCCAAATAACATTATTAGGTACGCTACAATTGAAGCTGTCAGCATTTTTCTGCCATTGAAGCATACCGTAATTAACTACATCACTCTTTTGCCTATCACCTAAATTACTGTTAAATGTTCTTTCTACACTATCTCTCTGGAAAACACTGTGACTTGAATCAGCGTGAACGAACGTGTTGTTACTCAGACAAGTGCTACCTGCAAATGAATGCAGGAGATCTCTGTGATGCCCTAAATAAAGCCCCTGCAACTCTCAGATACTCCACGAGATCTGGGACTCTCTATTAACCTCTCACAATTTTCAACTAAATGAAAACCAGAAACAATGATTTGCTTCTGAGTGCTGCCTTGTTGGTTGAAATATATAGCCGCATATAATTTATTAGTACCGGAAGTTATGACATAAAGAAATGGGTCATTTTTGTGAAATTATTTTAGACATAGACTCGCTGCTTTCTGCTTTTATCTGATCTGTCATACACACATTTCATTTGGTTCAGCATATATTGTAATGTACTGTGTGTTGGATGTATCCAGTTGTACAAACCATTTCTTATAATGAGCGTGCCCTGGGTCCCTGGGTCCCTGTGTGGCTCAAGCCCACTACGGCCAAAGTTACAGCCACGGAGCCCACGTATGCCTTCCCCTCCCCAAAAACAAAATGCTGCAAAGTGAACCCAGTGTCCCACCAGCTCCCACTCCAGCGTAATGAAATGCCACTTCGCTGCTTATTCTTTGGGAAATGTAGCAGAAGCCTTGTTGGCAACCAAACCTATTTAATAAAGTGGCATCTGCTTCGGTTGGACAAACGTTTGTTAGATAATTTTTTATATATTAAGAAAAGCTGTTGTAACTCAAGGGAGAAAAAGCTCTGGTGAAGCATTATCTGCCCTGAGAGGGACGGGAAAGTCGATCTTTCATTCAAAAACAGCCAAATGCCGACCGCCTGGTGGCAGGAGCCGTGCACTGGGGTTTGCTTGTGTGGGGCACTCGGGGGTCCCACAGATGTGTGCGTCTCCCGACATCCACCCCCCCCCCACACAAGGCTGGGCACCCTTCACAAAGACAGCCCTCGTTTGTTGGTTTTCTATGACGTAACTGTACATGTGAAATTTCACGTGGCGGGCAGTGCTGCCCTGTTTTCAGTTCCATTATACTCTTACGGGACCGCCATGGTACATGTGGTCCATCCTTGACTGAAATGTCATTGTGCAGCACATGAGCGCACACGGAAAACTACGTCCCACTTAAAACACTTGGGGGGCAGCTCGGCTGGGTGAAGCCCCCCTTCCCTGCAGAGCCCTCCCCCTCCGGCCTCTTCAGCGCCTGCCGGCCGGTGCACATGAGATTTCCATGCTGCTCTGGTGGGGTGCTTCTGGGAAGCACCCACTTTGAGTTGGGGGTCCAGGCTCACCCCCTCACACGGGAAGGGGCTCCCTCAGCCCCCTTCCCCGCACCACCAGCCAGTGCACCTGCCGTCCACCTTCCTGGGGGCTCAGCCTCAGCTGTTTCTTCACCTCAATGACACCTCTGTCCAAACGTGACCTCCTCAGAAATATCCCCTGACAACAGCATTTTATCCTGTCTCAATAGCCGTTCTTAGTGTTTGCAACTAGACACCATTTTGCACGCCAGTTTAATCATTGTGCATCTTCCTCTCCTGCACTGGGAGCCCTGTTAGGACAGGAATTTGTCTGTTTTGTGCATGGTTCTGCCCCCACCCTCAAGAACAAGGAAGGACAGTGCTTGGCATGGAGAAGGTACTCGATGCATATCCGTTAAAAGAGTGAACGAAGGAAGGGAAGAATATCTATGTGGCCTTACTCGTGATAAAAACAATTCAAAAATCCACCATGCATAACTGACAGGCAGAATTGTAAGATTCCACTGCAATTCATAGAGTCCGCAGAGTTCGGAGGAAGACAGAGCTCTATTTTTAATTGGATCTCGGCTCCCTTCCTCACCGTCCACCCGTCTCCCTTGGGCACCTCCTTCCTCATTTCTTGCATTGAAATCTTATTTTGCAAATTCTCAGAAAATCACAGCCCCTGACACAATCGTAGCCTTCCCAGCCGTCTCTCCACCCAAGGCACACATGGGGCCAGACATCTCCGAGGCCCCGGAGGGTGGGGGTGTCTTTCTCACCCCTGTGCACAGACCCTCTCCTGCTGCTTTCCTCGGCCTCTCCGTGGGTTTAACCCGATTCCACCTTCTCCGACCGCGGGAGCTAAGGAGGACCCGGCACTATCCAGCCCTGCAAAAAGCCCTGTGACAGGGTCTCACGTGACAGGTTTCTGTTGAGTATGTGTCCCCTGTCATGAATGTGACTTTTAATCCAACTCCATATGCATAGATGGTCAAGAACCTTTGTCATACACTCACACATTCTGAATAAACTCAGAGTCTTACGTTTCCACCCACACTCCAGGTAGTAGATATGGTTCAAACATGATCCAGTCATTTACACACTCTTTATTCATTCAGTTTTGACTTTAATTTGTAATCCTTTCTGATATTCTGGTTTCAGGATATGCTTTTCAGTGGGCTAAACCGTTCGGAACTATAGAATTAATTATACAAAGTTCAATTAAAATATCTTATTCATTCTAGCCTCCTGGCAATCCACCTAATAAAAATAATCTCACAACACAGTAGCTTGCGGGTGGTTTACTTCTACTTATTTAAACTAATTTATTTGCTTTAGCTAATTAGGGTGAAGCAATTTGAGGTGGAGGAAGTTCAATTAATGGCGTTGAGAAAACTGAATGTCCGCATACAGAAGAATAATATTGGACCTTTATCTCACACTGTGTACAAAAATAAAACCTGAAACTGTAAAACTACTAGAAGAAAACATAGAGGAAAAGGTTAACGGCTTTGGCTGGGAAGGGTTTTTTGGATATGATCCCAAAAGCACAGGCAACAAACGGAAAACACACAGATCACATCAGACTACAAAGCTTCTGCACAGCCATGAGCATAACAGACTGAAGAGACAGTGTGCAGAGTAGGAAATAATATTTACAAGTTATATATCTGATAAGGGATTAATATCCCAAAGGCATAAGGAACTCAAACAATGTGATGTTTGACTTGAAAACACACAACATGAATAAAAAATGGGCAAAGGACCCGAATAGCTATTTCTCAAAGTAAGAGAGAAGAATGTCCCACAGCTATGTGAAAAGACGCACAACGTCACTAATCATCAGGGAAACGCAAACCGCGATCGCAATGAGACGGCACCTGACACCTGTCAGGAAAGCCATCGTCACCACAGAAGCAAAATCAGAACAAACAGGAGACAGCACCTGAGCGAAGGTGTGGAGAAATCGGAGCCCCTGCGCGGTGCCGGCTGGAATGTGAGACGGTGCAACCACCGTGGAGAACGGTATCCAGGTGCCTCAAAAAATTAAAAATAAAGTTACTGTATGATCTAGCAATCTCACCCCTGGGTAGACAGCCAAAGGCATCAAAACGAGGATCTTAAAGAGATATTTGCACATCCATGTTTAAAGCAGCGTCGTCCACAGTAACCAAGGGGTGGACACAACACACGTGACCATCAATGGATGAAAGGACAAAGAAAACGTCCTATGTAGGTATATTATTCATCCTTATAAGAGGAAATGACCGTGCACAGGAATGAAGTGGAACCCTTATCTTACACCATATACAAACAGTAATTAAAAATGGATCAAAAAAACCTAAACATAAGACATAAAACTAGAAAAGTCTTAGAAGGAAACATAGGGGGTATCTTCCTGAACTTGGACTTGCCAAGGATCTCTTGGACATGACATCAGAAGCACAGACAACAGAAGTAAAAATGCAGAAATTAGAATATATCAAATGTCATAACTTCTGTGCATCGAAGGACACAATAAACACCGTAGAGAAAATATTTGTAGATCGCATATCTGTAGAGGTAATGGCCAGGATACATGAAGAATTCCCACAACCTAACCACAAAAAAACTAATTTAAAATGGGCAAAGGACTTTTCTATATAGATATTTTCCAAAGAACATATATATAAATGGTCAAAGAGTATATAAAATATGTTTGACATGTTCTCACTCATATGAGGGAGCTAAAAAAGTGGGTCTCATGAAGGCAGAGAGTAGATCGGTGATTACAAGAAGCCAGGAAGGGGACGGGGGAGGAAAGAAAAGAGAAAAGAATATAAATATATTTACTAACACTGAATCGTGCACTTAACATGCCAAGGGTGGTCATACTTTCTGCACTTAACGCTATTTTGCAGCAATCCCATCGTGTGCGGCTGTGAGAAGTATTCAGGCTTTGCGAACCAGGATAATGTGTCAAACCCAAGGTTCTCCCGCCGTGCAAACACCGTGCTGAATTGCTGATTTCTTTTAATCACGCTCTTTGTGATGACAGCGCATTTACGAGTTCTTGCTGGGGCATCTAGCTTCTCAGACACCTTGGGACCGAGGGGCAGAAAGGCTGGAATGAGCGCGTGTTCCGGGGAAAGAGCTGTGGAATCCAACACGCCTGGGTGAGAGTCCTCTGCTCTTTGATTTTGGACAAAGCAATTGGCTTTGCTAACTCTGAAATCCCTCATATTTAGAATGAGGGTACTGAAGTCCACCCTGAGCAGCTGGAAGAAGAAGAGGAGGAATAAATATCATATAAATTATTTACATTTCCCGGTGCACCGTCCGCGCTCAGAAAGTGACAGGTATGTTCAGAAGCTGTGAGTGGGGAGAGACAGGCAGGCTGGCGGGTCTCCTGTTTTGGCGTCCAGAGGAAAGAAACGAAAGCCCCTCACGAGAGCCGTAGTTCACCTACTCTCTAGCCGATCAAGAAAAGAAGAACAAAAACCCATTAAATACAAGTTTCGATTTTAGGGGGGCAAGGGACGTCCCTTGGGCCCCTGGAGGCTCAGTTCGGCTTGAGCTCCAGCCTGTAGTAACTTTCCCTCATTTTCATGGTAAACAGCAAGCCCAGGGGTGGAGATTTAAAATGCTAATGCCTCACGCGAAGCATGAACAAGCATGTGAAGCTACTGCCCGGGAGCTAGAGAGCCCCCCACACACACAAGCCTTGCCACAGCCCTTCCCTGTGGCAAAGCCCCGCGGAACCAGCTCCCCACCACCCCGAAGAGCAGCCCTGCCCCTGCCATTCCCGGTGCTGGCTCCGTTGTGCTCCTGCTGAATACACTGTGCTGCTCTGCCCCGTGTAACAGGCCCTACATAAAATAGTGGCGTCATTGGACAGGACTCCAAGAAAAAAGGCAGCTGGTCCATGTCACCATCCTTCCCCGCTGTCGTGGGTCAGCCCTCCCCGCCCGCAGACACCTGTCAGCCTGTTGGTTTAGTGGCACGAGAGTCACTCAACGTCTGGACGGTCAACTCGACACAAAGCTCCGTGGAACCATCACTGAGCCCCTTTGAAAATTAAGACCTGCAAATAAATAGATCCCACAATTGCAGGGACCCAAAAATAAAATACACACGTGGATTCTCAGGCTTAACAGTAAGAGAAGCCACTTCAATTCTCACCTCCTGACAACCGGACCCTCATATTTTGGTGGGAGAAAGTGACCCCACATGGTGAGGTTTCTTTAATGTCAAGCTTGGTAATTTTTTTATTTTGAATTCCACTTAAAAACTTGAATAATTGGGCTGCCTGTGCCGTTGAAGTTGCCATCCTACTTTTTATTTTCAGCATCTGTTTCTCATTCATTTTTAATGTGGATTTTAGTCACAGGATTTCAGCTTTACGGCATTTTTAACAATATGGAATATATAGTCGTATATTATTAGTATTCCTTTCCTCCATTTTTAAAATGCAGAAAAATAAATAAAAATCAGGTATTTGCAGACCTTTCATGTGCATGACTCAAACCACAGCACTTTGCACCCAGCCAATTTTCAACGACATCCAGCCGGGGGCACGAACAGTGAATGTGTCTCAACCCCCTGTGTCCAGCAGGCCCCTGATCCTATCAGCTGCTTCAGGTTATTTTCTCCTGGTCCATATTCGAGGGTGGTGGCTGCCTCTCCCCCACCCCCGTTCCTCCTCCGAGCCCACCCTTTGAAATTTTTTTCAGTCATTGAGGTTTTTTTAGTTCCAAAATTTCCATTTGGCTCTTTTCCACATCTGCAACCTTGTGCTTATTCACTTGTTTCAAGTGCAATTGCATTTTGGGAAGGGCCGCTGCAGACTGTCAGAGAGTTCTAGCACCTGCCGCTTCTCTGCCTGTCGATCCACCTTTCCCATCCCTTGGAATCCTCCTCTTCCTCGTGGGAAGCGTGATCTTCTATCGCAGCTGGACCGTGGCCAACGGCGGCACTGTGGAGCTCGGGTGTCTCAGCAGAGAGGCTGGGCCTTGCCGGGGTGGCTGGGCCACAGCTCTTCCCGGGAGCTGCTGGGTTCAGGGGTGACTGGGCTGCTCCCTCCTGCTGCTGCTCTTAGTCCTGTTCCTCCTTTCCTTGCCTTCAGGAACTTTCTGCTGTTCTGCTGGTGTTTCCAGGCTGCGGCTGTCTCTGCTCCAGTTCTGCAGTGAATACGGCCAGGAGAAATCTCAGCAACTCAGCGCCCAGTCCGACGTCTAGGACCAGCACGGCTTTTCCTCTCTGCACCTGTCAGAGTCTTCGATGTTTCCCTCATACAGATGGTTTTTATTGCACTGATACTTAACGAACAGGGAAAAGGACTTCTACCCAAGCTTCCTTGAAGCAGAAGTCTTGAGAGATATATAAAAGGTATGGAAAAAAATAAATGTAAAGTCAACTTAACGGAGTAGCCTTGGCATTTGCATCTTTTTCTGACAGTTTTAAAATCGCTGATGAGATCCTGGGAGCTCAGCCCGGGAACGATGAGCGTGTGCCCAGAGACGCAAACCCGGGCAAATATTAGCTTCCGTGAAAGGTAATTAGGAAGGCAGATTTAGCAGCAAGACAAAATGAATTCATTTCAAACCCAAATAGCAATGATTTAGAGATTATCAACTCTTTGGGATTAGATGAATAATCAAAAACTGAGAGTTCTCTTTCGCATTCACAAACGTCCTTGTGTTTTCAAGACTGACTCTACGTGGTCAAAGAAAGGAAAAAGTGAAAATAGAGCTAATATCCTCGAGAGACAATTTTACTAAACAAATAAAATAAGAAAAATAAATATTTGCTCTAGAGAGGAAGCCGAACACGGGAAAGCAGGACGCGGGTGGGAGCGAGAGGCTGGGCAGGTGCACGCAGGTAGAGGGAAATGCCACGGCGGGGGCGGGGGAGAAGTTTCCATCCCCACCCTGAGTCATGCGACTGGTAGAGTCTGCACAGCGTATCGTGTTGAGAAATAACTGCGAACATACGTCGGGGCTCAGTAAGAAATAAAATTCCCCTCAATTTCCTTGTGTCCCGTGGAGGCGAGAAAGAGATGGCACAAAATGCAACCGGTCAGCTCCTGTTCCCACGGAAAGGCAGCCCGGGGACAGGCACACACACAGTATTTACTGGGGAAAGTAAAGAACCTCCCCATATTTATGAATTACCGAGTATCAGAAATAATCTTGGTGTGAGATGCAATTTACATGGCTCTATGATACTGTGGTCTGGGTTTGCCTCCTGCCGATCACGCAGTTGCGGTACAGAAGCGGTATTTTACCATCGGGGTCCACGCGGGAAGGTGACGGTTGCATGCTCTCCCCTTGCCTTGTCTAGCAAGACACTGCTGGACACCAAAGTGGTCTATTCACAGATTTGTCTAAGGCCCTTTTAACACCCAAAGTGCATAATCCAGGACCACATGCAGTCGTCCTTAGGTAGCAGATGTGCTCCGATGAAATGAGACTCGGGATCAGGACAGTCCCCAAAGCACCAGTGATAGTCAAATGCAGCTGTGTACAAGGGTCCCGAACCTTGTCAAGTGCAAGAGGCAGAGAAATGAGAGAGAGAGAGAGAGAGAGAGAGAGAAGAGGGAAAAGGAGAGGAAGGTGGGGGCACGAGGAGGATTAAATAGAGTAGTCAGAAATTTGGGGAAAAAGAGGAGGAAAAGCTCTCAAAACCATGCAGAAAGGACAGGCATGAGGTGGACCATGTGCAAGGTGAGGTGATTCCTAGGAGAGTTCTGGACCCCGCAGAGCAGAATAACAAATGCTACTCAAATCTCAAACAAGTCACACGTGACAGAATTTCACTCCACGAAATTAGGGTCAGATCACCTGACCGTAATGAGCGAAAAATCAACCACAACAAATTAGAACATGAAATAAAAGGAATAGAAAGCTAACTGCAGGGTATTGGAGCTCAAGTTTGCATTTGCACGCTCCGCAGGAACATGCTGGACCACTGAATTCAAGAGGCAAACAAGACAGTGGTTCCGTTCCTCAGTCTTTGGAGATGTGTCAGCGGAGTCCTGACAGGCACTGGGGTTCATGAATACAAACAGCACTCTACCCCGCGCTGGACGTCTCTGTGGCTTCCACATTTCGCGGCTGTTCTGGGTAATTTAGAATGCCGTTTATAGGAGCGCGTGCAAGTTTTGCTATTGAATGTCAGCTGAAAATAAACAAAAGGAAAACTTCACTGGTACGTGAGGTGTGCTTTAAGTATTAAAGTCTTAAAATACAAAACCATGTTCAAACTGATATGGGAAATAGAAGCCTTTCTAAGGGATTTCTGAAGTGTGCTAGAATTAAATCAGAGATTGTGTTTTTATCCCAAGTTTGAGAATCCTTGCTTTAAACTTTTCTAGACATCAAAACAAGACAAAATGACCCTCTCAAGTTTGAAATAATAAGAGGACACTTTTGGTTAGTGTGAAAAATGCAGGCGGCATTTGTAGGTGAGTCGGCAGTGGATGGTGAGTAGGTTTTCTGTGGTTTCTTTGCTTTTCCTTCTGCCTTTAAATCTTTATTTATTCACACTGATGTTGCTCTTTTAGTGCGTGTGTTTTCTCCTATAAAATTATGACCCAGGAACGAAAGCTTCTTGTTTGAACTTTTCCACATTTGAATCTCATGGATGGACTGAAGTTTATTTCATGTGCTCTACTTGTTTGGAAGTTACAGGTGGGCGACTTAAATTAGAATAAATATTAACATCTCCCTCATCACAAATATGGTGCATACCTGAGAATTTATTATCCTAGTTGTATTGATTTGCATATTTTATTTTAGGGTTTCTTGTTTTTCTTCTTCTGCTCCTTTTATTACGTACTTTTAAGGATCGATTCTCCCATATACTATTTAACAACACATCTCTCAACTGATCTAAATTGTATCCCACAATACACACAAAATGCTGTTTTTCCGGAGTCAGTTTTAATAGGAATATTTATATCTAGACATACATATTTTTAAAAAGTGCAAAAATATCAGTAGTTGAATATCCTGGAAAATGGGCCACAAGTGAAATAAATGCACTTCTTCATTTTTTATGTTACCCTAAGGTTTTGCACATGATGCCAACATGAGTGGACGCAGCACATTGGAGCTCCACTCACAGCCACCGGGTAGCTCCTCAAGACCTCGGCCTCAGCTGGACCGAAGCTGTGCTTTGGGGGAAGCTTTGAAGGAATGGCTCAATCTCACGGTTGTTACAGATCTACTCAGATGATCTATTACTTCGGGAGTCAGTTCTGGCCTCTTGTGGCCTTCTAGGAAATTGTCCATTTTATCCCAGTTATCTAATGTTTTTCCACTGACCAAGGATGCACAATTGCCCATTTTTTTTGCCCTTTGCCTTGTCCACACCAACATGTAGCCAGGGCTGTATCTTCCCACAGACCTCTGGACTTTGGTGGCCCCTGAGCGTGGCCAAGCGTGACAGTGCAGACGGCCCCTGCCAAGCCCACCAAGGACCAGCCAAGCAGCACAAACCGCGCTTTCCGGTGACTGTCCCTGCTGTGCCTGCTCACACCGCCTGCCCAGTAGCCCCCCAGGCTCCTACCCCTCCACTTACCCCTCCCGTAAAAGAGCAGCCACTTGTACTTGATTTTGAAAAGCGTACAGAGCCTGAGGTTGCAGACTTCTCCCTGTTGCAATATTGTTTTTGAGTAGAGTTTTCCCTTATCTAAATTCAAAATTGTTTTTATTTGACAGCACCAATGTATTTTTTATCACAGGATATTGTAATTTCTATCTCTAGACATATCATCGCAGTGTTTTTCATATCGCCCATGTCTCTGCTAAGCACGTTTAATCTTTCCTCTAGCCCTTTGAAGGTATGAAATGTAATATCTGTTTTAAATGTGCTTGCCTGCAAATTCTATCACCTGTGCCTCCTCTGAATCAGTTACGAGTCGCCGATTTCACTCCTCTTTGCTGGTGGCATTTTGTCACTTCTGTAACACACCCTGCAGGGTTTTTCTGTTTCCTTTGTCTTAGCTGGTACTAGATATTTCTGTCGTCCTGTAAATATTCTTGGTTATTGTGCTAGGCCGTGATCATATGACTTGCAAAAAGCTGTTTTCTGTTTGTTTCCTTTTCTTTCTTAAGCTTTGTCAGGAGGAACTGGAGCAGCACTGAGTCAGCCTTCCCATTTCTGTGGCAGAATTCCGAGCACTCGGCCCACAGCCCGACGCTCAGGGTGCTCCCTGTTAGAACAGGGTTTGTTCCTCTTGTCCCCGTCTGAGCCCTGGTGGCTGCCACTTCTAATCCATCCGGGTTGTCCTGTCTGCAGCCTTGGGTATTTCTCGCACACGTGCACTACTGCACACTCTGCTGAATGTTTCAGGGGACCCCTCGGCAGGTCCCCTGGGTACGTCTCCAAAGCTCTCCCCTCTGCTGGGGTCTTCTCTAGATGTCGTGCCTCACCTGGATGCCCAGCTGTCTCCTCTGCTCGGGCACATGCTGGGCATGGACTGGGTCCCCTTCCTTGTGTTCTCTGCAGCCGACGTGTGGGGGCAGTCATGGGACTCGCTGTATTGGTGTGAAGGGACAGACTGTTTGAAGGGACAGATACCCCAATCACCGTCCCTTGATCATCATACATTGCACACATGCATCAAAATGTCATGTGTACCCCATAAATATGTACAATTGTTAGGTGGCAATTTTTTAAAATATTAAGAATTAAAAATGGGTTACAGGTACCATATGTAGTGTGCATTTAAAAAAACAACACTGATGGCTGTAGAAAATTCTGTGTAAAAAAATGCCATTTTTCTTTAGCTTTCACTCAAAACACAGAGAATTAACAATCATATTTTTCGTGGACTAGTAATTTAAGGAGATGATAAACACAATAAAAATTGCTTATTGTATTTTATTGCCTCATCCTGTACACCCTTTTTTGAGACCTCAACTTTTGCAATTGCAACACATCTTGCAGTCGACGTGTATATTTACCTAGTGTCTCATATTAACCCTCCTAAATGCTGGTATGAAACTAACTATATTTCTTATAATAGCTTATATCTTATTATTATGCTAATATTGTACCTTAATAAACACTGTCTTCATACTTTTCAATATAAACTGTTTTTAACGCCAAAACAGAACGAGCAAGATAATAAAGCTCATATTGGCAAATGTATATGAAATGAATGCTACTTTTTAAAGGAAAGAAAATGCCACATTTATATTTATTGGACCCAACCCAGCTCAGATTCTGGTTAGATTTTTAAAGCTCACAGAACTCTGATACCCACTGGAGTCCCTAAGTTTCCGTTTCACAATTTACCCATTGTCGTTACGTAGGAAGATGAGAAAGAGCTTTGTTTGCAGTGGGCCGCGGTCTTTGAGGATGGCCTGGAATGCAGGTTCATGGAGAAACTGTAGGAAGTAAAGAAGGAAACCCTCGTCCTGTGAGCAGCTGGGCAGTAGATCCCACCCATGGCAGGGGCCGCCGTGCCCACCGCCCAGGACCACGGCCAGCGACACCCCCTCCCGCTTCCAGCTTCTGCTCGTGAAAATGCGTCATTAGCTGGATTATGCTTTTCGTAGTCTGAAATGGCTTTTTCAGCTTCCTTCATTTAAAACTTTATAATTGGTCGGGCCCAGGGGCTCACGCCTGTAATCCTAGCACTCTGGGAGGCCGAGGCAGGAGGATCGCTTGAGGTCAGGAGTTCTAGACCAGCCTGAGCAAGAGTGAGACCCTATCTCTGCTAAAAATAGAAAGAAATTATCTGGCCAACTAAAAATATATACAGAAAAAATTAGCCGGGCATGGTGGCGCATGCTTGTAGTATGAGCTATTCGGGAGACTGAGGCAGGAGGATCACTTGAGCCCAGGAGTTTGAGGTTGCTGTGAGCTAGGCTGACGCCACGGCACTCCAGCCTGGGCAACACAGCAAGATTCTGTCTCAAAAAAAAAAAATACTTTATAAATGTTGGAAAAAATATATGTTCTATAGCTTTGGAGTAAATGATTTCCTTATGAGTTCAGAAGTAATTCTTATTTAAAACTGTCAAATAAGGTTAAAGGACCTCACATTTCCAAAGCTGCGTTATGGTTATATTATAGAATCAGAATTAATTAACAATTGCTTAATGCTCCTTCGTTTGGGCCATTTTCTGAGTTTTGCAGTGTGGCTTCCCCTTTGTCTCCTCGGCAAATCAATTGTAAGGATCCTGCTCCTAGAGTGTGTGATTTGACTGGATCGACTCAACTTTTCCCACTACAGTCCTCATTTCAATTCATCCCCGCGTTACTGAATAATTATTCCTCTAGTGAGATAGTCACTGTTTTATTCTTTACGCACAATCTTTTTAATTCAACAGTATATGATTTTTGCCTACTAACTTACTTATTAAAATTGAATGGGATTTCTAGACGTAGAGTTTGCATATATTTGCATAGCTAAATTGACTCTTAGCAAAATATTACCATGGAAATAAATAATAGTAAATAAAGTCAATTGATTTAATTTTTGAATTTTTAAACCCTCAAAAACAAATAATGGTGGAGTTATTCAAACGTAAAGAGTGTGTGTAAGCTAGAGAGCACAAGAATATTAAACAGTCAGGATGGTCCTTTAGTAAATGCGTATGGACCCCTTTGGTCCCTGAGCGGCTCCTACTGAGACGAGTCACCGCAGACACCATGGAGGCGCAACACCCGGGGACGCCTGTAGATCTGACAAAGGACAATGTGGTCAGTCCCAGGAAACCGGTAGTCCCACGGGGGTGGGGTGATGGCTGAAGGTGCCAGAGGGTCTGCAAGATGTCGGCTCATTCACCTTAGACACCGTGATGTGAGATGTGTTGGGACAGGTGCTACTTCCCCATCGCTGCGCATGCCAAGGATCACAGCGGGTAAGCTCCCAAAAGACACAGCAGTGTGGCGGCAAAGCAAAGACCCTTACAGTGGCAGGTCCTCTGGTCCCCAGGTGCACGCTCCCTGAACTGCCTTCCCTCCCCGGCTCACGCGTCAGGATAACTTTCCACCCAGCACCCGCGCACCTGGGGCCGGGAGGGTTTCTGGAGGCAGCTCCTTGGTTTTCCCGACAGAGAACAACCCACACGAGGTGGTATCAGGTGCGGGGGCGGCACAGGCTACTCTCGGCTGCAGAAGCTCATTTATAACTTAGCAGGAGACTCTTCTACCAACAGCAGGTGGGGACTTTGTTTCTAACACATTTAGAGAGGCTCAAGCAGTGTTTGGAAAGTGCAAGCCTGGCCTGAAGGAATGTGGTCCCTGACAGAGACCGCTGGTGAGTGGCCGCCGAGATCGGCTGTCCGGGAGAGGGGCCGAGAGCAGAAGGGGAGAGATTTGCCTCCTGCCCTGCAGTGGGACCATCTGCAAATCTTCCCCTTCAAGGGAGACGTGGGCAGGGAGTGAATCAGAAGTGGTGAATTCTGAGCCCAAAGAGTGAGATGTGCCCGTCAGAACAGCAGGTGCAGCTAAGGCAGACGGACACGCAGGAGGGAAACATGGAGACACAGGTCCCCGCATGCTCCGAGCATGGACCCCCTGCCCCAAAGCTTAAATGATAGGAGAGGTAGACATTCCCACTGCTCTACATTCAGAGGGGTCTTTTAACCTATTATCTGTATTTTTAATTTTAATACCTTATTTTTATATTTATCCTGATAGCTATAAAGTAGGATGTTCTCATTACTTTTTTTTTATTATTTCAAACTATTTCCGGGGTACAAATGTTTTTGGTTGCATACATCACTTTGGTTATGTTCGAGTCAGGGTCATACATGTGCCCATCGCCCAGACAGTGTTCATTATACCCGTTAGGTTTCATCACAATTTATGCTCACCCTAATCTGTGCCACCGGCAAAGGCTCTAATACCTTAATACGCCGAGGAAGAGGAAGACCAGCTTAAACGGATTTACCAGGAGCTTGTGCTGGGAGAACTTGCTAACTCACAGCATTAGCAGGACAATGTGAGCGTCTCACATCTGGGTCGCCCCTAGGAGCAAGCTCCGTCTTTCTAATGAGGGATGTGGATTAGTTATAAACAGCCTGCAGGAAGGAAGATGAAGTCTCAGCCCAGGGCCTGGCAGAAAGTGTCCAAGTCCTGCAAATCGGCAATTAGCACCTCACACAGCCGAGTCCGCTGACCCACCACGACGCCAGCGTGCCCAGTAGGGAAACACTCTCATTTCCCGACGGCCACCCCGGGGGACCCAGAGGACGTGTCATATGAAAATGGACCCTCACTGTAAGACACTTTTTTGCCAACAACATAAAGTAATCGTCAACAGGTAATTCTTCTACTAAACGACTAATACCTCCAGGAAACCTGTACAGCCAAGGAGAAGGTCGATGGGAGATGCAATTTCTGTTTTGAGGGCCCCCGCAGTGACATGCCTCAGAGAACGTTAGGAGACCCGGCAGCTCCGCCCGCAACACGGTGACACAGCTGTCCCTTCATGCTACCTCCGAGACCAGCTGCGTCTGACCCAACACAGGGAGGCAGGGCCATTGCTCCAGCGAAGTGATTGGTTAATTTAAAATACAAAAGAAGATCTAAGCTGAGAAGAAACCCAGTAAGAGCAGAAAAAACTCGTGCTGGGTCTCCTTGTAAGCAGGGAACAATGTGTAAAATATTCATCATCATTTCTCTAAGTAGGTTAAGTAGGTTTTGAGCATCTATTTTGTGCCGAGTTGAACACAGGTGATATAAATGACAAAAACACCGAGGTTGTCCGCGCACTAGAACGTAGGGGAGGAAGGACAGGAGTGAGCGGACGGAGGACCGACCACGACAGAGCACAGAGATCCTGCTGCGTAAATTCGCCGACAGAGACGGCCGTGGGAACGTGGAAGGACCAGGAGCCGGAGGAGGAATTTTATAAGTGAGCTGTGAGCCGTGTTTAAAGGGAGGACGTGTTGACAGAGAGACGGATGAAAGGCATTCAAAGCAAAGTAGGCAATATGAGCAAAGGAACACGTTTATAAATATTTCTGTTCATAAGGAAAACATTCACAGGATTTCAAAGGCAGCCCGCAGTGCAGATCCTCCTAAAAGACACTTCAGTGTGACTACATAGGAAAATTCGGGAGAAGACGTTATTTTACATACTTTTCAGGATGTAGCATTAACATCTGAGTTAAATAATGACTCGCCTAAAGTTTTCTAGCTGAAAGTAGAATTGAGTCGATCGCAGAGATTTCTACTAAGTTTCAGTAACACGGCAAATTTAACGTACTTCAATGCATTCGTTTCTCAGATGTTCTTAAAGGAGGTGCATATGGATTAAACTTGCTGAAATCCTTAATCAAGCACGAATGTTACAGGTACTCACTTGTGCAGCCATTGGCAGAATATATAATTCCTTATATCTATGGGCAGGAATACGTGGGTATGAATATATCAGGAGAAAGGGAGGCCTGGGAATTCATCATTAAATGTGAGAAAATTCCACCCAGAGGCTGATAATAAAATTATTAAAATATCTTTCAAATTTTTCTTTTAATGCAAAAGTCCTTCTGGAGAGACTGGTTTAAATATTCAACAATGTTAACAATCTCAGCCTCAGCCATAACTCATTAAACTGTTAAAAAATAATGTACCCCCACATCTCTCTTAGAGCCCCACGCTCTCATTCGAATTATACCAATCGAGGATTTATTAACATAAGACACGTTTGCAACCAAGTGTGATGGCTCAGGCATCGAGCTGGAAAGAGTTTGAGTGAGTCCATTTTCGAAGAGCGCAGGGTATTGCTGAGTACATGGGAGGGTATGTTACAAACCTGCTAGTTAAGCCCACCTTGCTAAGCGGGTAGGGTACGTGAAGGACAAACATAGAAAGAACAACTGTTAGTTAAAACACTAGTAAGTGCAACCCTGGTTGTGCAGCCTGCCCCTGCATCCTAAGACTCTGAATCCACTGATCTGCGTTTGGCCCAGGAATCAGTAGTTTTCCAACCTTTCCGCATTAATGTGCAGTTGGAGCTGAGACCCCTGCTTTGGAATAGCAGGGCAGCCGGCCCCACCTCCCCAGAAGTCGAGAATCATTTAAAGAAGAGACCACATTTTAGAATCTCATAATTTAACTCTAGGCTGGGGTTCTCTCTCCACTGTCTTCCTCGTACTTTTCTGACAACACCACCAGTGTGCTCCGCACTCGGACTTAGTCACCAATACGGATGACGCGCTACCATTTTCCAGACAATGTTACACATTTTTAACTGTTTATTCCTAACAGACATTGAGGAAAACTTCACGGTTATGGAGAAAGTTAGTAAATTTTAGGTATCAGGATCCATCTCAGAGCTGAAAAGTAAGTAAATCTAATTTAACGAGGTTTGCCGAAGATTTCCTGGGGTTGTTCTGATGAATCCCCCGCACCCCCTACCCCCCCGCGGCCCTGATCCGGCCCACGGGCAGCCGCGTGAGGGACCCGGGGCTGCTACGCTCTGGAGTCGCCCACGGGGAAGAGGAACACACACTGGGAGCGGCAAATCCCGGGGGATGAGGACGGTGGAGCCTAGGAGATCTCACTGCAGAGATCCTGACGCAAACATGCCACCCCACAGAAGGAGGAAGTTTGAGATTGTAACTGTGAAGGGAACAATGTTGAAAGGTTTAATTTTTTTTTCCAGGAATGACACCAATAAAGTAAGTGAAAAACAGTAAACCTGACCAGGTTGGTGACTCAGGAACAGACGTGAGAAAAACCCCGGGCTCCGCAATGTCCCCAGAGGGTGGAGCAGCCAGTCCGTGGGCAGCACAGCACGGCCCAGGGGGTGGACAGAGCCACTGCGCCTGCTGGATCCTCATTTGATGAAGGCGAAGCACTCCAAATTATCTCCAAAAAATAAAAAGACGCCCCCCCTGAGACTTCTAAAAGTTCAGAGGCGTCAAAGAACTGTCCTCTTTCCTCTTGCATGGATCCGTTTACGAATCCAGAAACGTGAAATCAGGAGGCAGGAAAATCCAACAAGGGAGCCCTGTGGCTCCTCCGCTCCCTTGCCCAGCCAGCCACGTGTGTTGTCACTCACGTGTGGACATGCTCCTCCGTCCCCCCAACAATCTGGGAACCCACGCATCCAGATCACAGCTATCGGACATTCGCTTTTGGAGCAGACAATGTCAGCTTAGCCCTGGGTTACAAGGATCGTGTCTTTGGAAGCAGGGAAAGTGGTGCTCTAGAAAGGATGCTTTGCAAAGCCAAGTGCTCTAAGATCGTGTAAGAAGAACACTGAGTGCCTTCATTGGATTTTATAGTTAAGAAACCTTGGGAGTATGCACTAGGGAATTTTATCAGAATGCCAAGGTGCACAAACTTGCTTCAGTGCGTTGATAAATGATTGAAAGAGGAGGAGATGGAGACAGTGGTAATTAGCTATTATTTTAAGAAATATGGATTTTAAAAGTGAGAAATAAACTGCTAACTGGAAGGAATGTTGCAGAACTAAGAAAAGATGAGGGTGATTTTTCTCAGTTGCTGTAGTGTCGGGACCAGGTGTGGGACTGTACCTGAGACCTGGGGGCAGAACCAGCAGGCTCAGGGACGCTGAACACCTGAACATGGAGCACAGAGAACCCGGACCTTGGGCAGGTGACAAGGACGCTATGAAGCATACGTAAACGGATTGTTGTCCTGTTGGAATCTTTCCAAATCACACCTTCGATTTCTGTCTACAGAACAATTTGTGTGCATATCAGATAATTGTGGTTACAGGCAAAGATTATTGTGTATCCAATGCGTTGTCTACATCACAGAGAAAATCATCTATTTCAGAAAAACATTTGAGTGTTTACCCACCAACATTTTAATAATAAAACCCATTTCAGCCCAAGACGTTGATGAAGAAAGGTAGTAGCTAAAAGCCAAGGGTAACCTGGAAAAATGCGAGCAGGTGGTCTGTCCCAGCAGGTGCATCGGCATTGAACCTGAGGGCTCATCCCACGGGATCGCACCAAACTCCCCTCCCAGCTCAGCATCTGGCCCGGACCTCAAACCCTGCACTAAACCGCTCTCAAGTAAGAAGACTGAAGAACCCCAAGACAGGAACTCAAATATGTAAGAGCTGTTTGAACCAAAGTCTTAAATGTGTTAGACGACATTTTCTCCATCTTGGTAGGATCCCTTTCCTGAGGGGCTTGTCCTCTGGGTTCCCGCCAGCGGTGACCTGGCAGGAGCGTGGCCGTGCCCTGGCATCCACAGACGTCCTCATCGCACCACACGCAACCTCAACACAGACCTCGGAGGCTTGGGGACTTCCCTCTCTTTCATGTCTCGTCCCTTTGCACTTGTTCTCGGGACAGATTACAGTGAGGAGGTTGAGGGAAGAGAGACAAATGGAGACAGAGACAGAGACAGAGAGATGAAGTGGTTTTGCTCGTGGTGCCTAAATAGCTTTGGGGTAAAAACAGTTGCTATAGAAGACGTGATAAGGTGTAGTGCTGTTTTGAGAAGTTTCCTATATTTAAATAATAAATCTTTGGGTGAGATTCTTAGAGAGTCCATGGGTTGTAAATTAACCTCTTTGTGTGTCCATGTGTTTGTATCATTTATGTATCTTAGTTTATAGGATTATTGCACATATTATTAGTTGCAGAAATGCCTAGCTGCAGAAATGCCTAGCTCAGCACATTGCATGCACATGAGTGTGTTTAAAGGAATAAGTGATTATATATATACATATATATATATATGTGTATCCCCTGCTAGAAAAAGAAATATATATGGTAGTGATCACATCTGATATAGTTTCAATTTTTCAGAAGTTAGAACATAATGGATGTTCAGTAACTTTTGAAAAACTTCAGCAGCAATCCAAACATATTCATTTGTAAATTCAACAGTCACGTTTTGCATTCCACATGCTAAGCCAAAAATGCATAAATCTTCTGAAGAGCTAAGAGAATAAAAAGTACAAAAGCAAACATCCTTGAAAAAAAAGAAAGGTAAACAAAACTACTGTCAAAATACGCCACTGTTTGCAATCACTAATTCTAAATGTTAATAGCTCTATTTCAATGTCCAATTCCATTGAATGTTCATGGGATTAAACAGGTTCCATTTTTATGCACATATTTTATATTTTATCATAATGACTGAATGCTAAATGTTTCACTTACTTTGCAGAAATTATCATACACTTTACGGAATACTTTTAGAGAGAAATGCCACCCGCAATTATTATTCGGGCCCTAAGAATTTCTGCATAAAAATCTCGTCAAAAACAGTTATTTGCTTTGCATTTGTTGGCATTTTTCTGAGAGCAACTGCAGATGGTGCTACCTTTTGATGGTCGGAGATGAATGTGAGGGTTGGAAAACGAAATCAGCATTCTTCAATAAGGGACCATTCACAGCCAGATCCATAATTAGATCGGTCCCACACACTTTCCCCGCGCCTCGTAGCCCATAATATCTTCAAGGCTTTGAATATCTTGAGAGAGAATTTCTGTGAAGCCCGTGGATCTCCGAGTAAACATTTAAAAATGATTCAGAGTTGGAAAGGCTTTAACTCTTTTCCCGATCCCGCTCACATTTTATGATTTTGCATGGCATTTAAAAAGTTATAAATATTGAAAAGGAACTTGGTGTTGGAAACCAATTATTTGTATTAAAATATTTTTCATGCCTTCGAGGAGATTTAAAACACTGGACAGTAAACTTACTTATTTTTTTAATTTCAAAAGTCATTGGAAAACCATGAACGCTTCCATCCCAACCTGAATCATGAAATAGTGTTGGGAATCATGAAATAATGTTGCTGTTCTTCGCACCCGTGAGTGGTTCAGAATTGCGTAATCGTGTTTCTTTGCGCCTTGCAGTTGTTGATACTCAACAAGGTTAAACCACAACACTGTATAGTGGTTTCTCACCATCTAGTAGCTCTTTTAAGTCACCAAATACATTATAACTTTGAGTAGCCTGAAGCTGTATATAACAATAAGAGGTTAAATGGAAACATTTTTTTTTTCTTTTCAGGAGTTTAAAGACACAGTTCAGGGGACCTGTTCTATGACAACTCCATGTCAACAGCTGAACTCCAAAAGGGGTAAGAAATACGTACATGACAATAAAGTGTGCTTGAACCTCATGCTTGCTCTGCACGAATTTGATCTAATGCATTTTAAGGAGGAGAGTTAATTCATAGAAAATAAGAATAAATCAGAACCACAAAATGTGTAAGTATATATACAAAAAGAGGAGTCGCTGGTATTCTTAGCCATCAACACAGAAAATTCTCAAAATGGCATAGAAATAGTTAAGAAAAATATTCAGAATCTGGGATAATGAGAATTTAGTGCTTTTCTCCTCACGTCAACGTACACTCAAAAATGTGTTGCAACATTCGTGGAAGTAAATATCTCCGGCTGTCCCTTCCTCAGAAAGCTGTAAAAATGACAGCAAGAGCCCGGCTGGGGAATTTCTAAGCAGCTCCTGGAGGGAGAGTCACCCGGCAGGACGGTGACTGAAAATACCAGCGGAGCGAGGGTGTCTCCTCGGCTGGGGGAGTGTGCCCAGTCCCATCTATCCGGGCTGTTGCATCTCAGGACATCATTCCCACCCACCCTGCCCTCCTGGTGAGGGGGACAGACAGGCATGGCTTCCTCCTGCAAGGGCTCCTGTTCCGCACGTCCGTGTCCCAGCTGTCTTTCAAGGATGTTCTTTCTCTCCCCATCATCGAGCTCCCAGAGCCCCGCGTGAGTCTTCAACAGCCCAGGCGGAGACTCAAGGGGGAGAGGGGAGGCCGCTGCACAGCATGCCTTGTGCCAGCTCCCCAGAACTCCCTGGACGCCCCCTCTTCCCTGCAGCTGGGTGCACGTCCCCGCTGTTCTGTGCCCTGGATGGAGAGACATCTGCTGTGAGCTGGCCTGTCCCGTGTTCTCCCGTCACATCCCACAGCCACGGTTCTGTCCGTCTGAAACCGTGACGTGACAGCGTCTAGGGGATGGGACTGGAGAACCGGAGAGTAAAAAACCACTTAAAAAGCATTTTGCTTCATCTTAACATGCATTTTACTCAGGTAGGTAATCAATGCACATATTAATCAATCCAAACCGTCAGAAGATGCAGCTGTGACCTAACACACGTGTGCCATCCCTGCGTCTCAGCTCTCCCGGCCGTGCCAGGATGTCCCCCAGGCCCCGCAGCCCAGCAGGGATGTGGGAGCTCATTGTTCAAGGAGCTCAGTGCAGGGTGAGGCTGTTCACGTCTTCCTACAATGGAGGCTTCGCCGTGGGGGGACTTTAGCCTTCAAAGGACCACGGCTAACACCAGGGAAAATCACTGCCGGGAAGAGACCATCTGCAACCTCATTCCGAGGGGCTCTTTTTGGGGGGTAGGAAAGGTGCGACTCGCACCTAAGCCTATAAACAGGACCCTTTGAAATTATACCAACTTTTTCAGGCCTTTTAGAACACCGTCAATACTACCTTTTTCAATGTCTGCTTCATCAAGTACTAGTTTCCTTTTTGCTTTGTAAATTAATACTGCTCTCCAATTCTGTAAACATTCAGACATGCAGATTTCGTGGGTAAAATAACTATTTTGTACGCTGCATATTATAGTTTCAAAAACGATCTTATTCTTTGTGGGAATTTTTGCTTCCTAAGAGAACAATAGTTTTCTACAGAAAACACAACAGAATAAACGAGAATTTCCCAGACATTGTGATGATAAAATAAAATTTACAGAATTAGGACTCTTTGAGCTGATTTCCAGCCACAGAAATGTGCCTCCCACAGCCACAGGTGACAACACAGGACCTGCACCTGCCGCTGACATCTTCTGTACCTCTGAAGAAAAGAAGGCCGGGGAAGCTGGCTGGATAGACTCTACTTTTTAGAGTCTATAGCAATATCTATAGCGATATCTATAGTGATATCTATATCTGTATCTCTAACTATATCTGTAGCTCTATTACATATATATGTATATGTATAATACAGGTACCAACATCCGTACCTGTCCCTATGTCTGTACCTGTATCCATCTGCCCGACCTTCCCGAGAGCCCTGACTGGACACAGGTCCTGTGAGCTCCTGCCCAGCACCCTCCTCTCTCGGCTGCTCCACTTGAGTTCTTACGACTCCTTGGACTTTCCCTTCCCCGAGGCAAATGCTTATAGGAATTACAGCAAATTCCCCTGGGCAGAACTCTTAGGATTAGTTTTTGCAGGTGGTTTGTGCCCTGAGAGAATGCTCAAATATTTATGAGGTCTTTGTTTTCTGTTTTTCTAATTAAATTTATGTATCTCCCCGCTGATATGCTCACGTAAAGCCTTCACATTCCTTATCCTGATGTTCAAGTTTCACCTTGGACACTGGCGTTGAAATATGCACTGACTCAAGGATTCAGCTGGTACTTACCAAACTCGTGGTACAAACAGGGCACTGTTTTGTGAAGCTCAAGCAACGGTAGCTCTCCCAGCAGCTGTGGGAGTCACTGTTCTCTCTCCACCTGGGAATCCCTCCAGGGCTCACCTGTCACTGGACGTTGTCTCAGGGATGCTCACGGCACCTGCTGCCTGGACCGACCTCGTAGTGACGTAAACGCCTGCTCGGTGCTGTGGGGTTGGTGTTTCCCCCTTTGTTATTATTTGGGGAACCATGATTTTTGCGTATGAGTATAGAAGCATCTTCATATTTTTCTAATTTCACTGAAATTCAGTCTTGCTTCTTCTGAAACAAAATCACTATATGTTCCTTTTATTTCCATAATTCATTTTTATTAAATTTCCTAGTATCCTTTTTTTTTGTTTGTTCAGATGAGATTTTCATATGTTTATTCCCACAACAGACATAATCCATTTTCACTTAAAATAGGCATTACAGTCATGGGTCTCAAAAGACACTTTGGAATATTTCCATATTAGAATGTATATGATATTCATTAGATCTAATCCACATCAACAAGCAAAGTTCAGTGATTTGAAATCCGCATTGGTATTTTCATTTGAATTATGAATAAGCTTATCAATACAGCATCTTATTAGATGTTACATGACTTTGAACATATTTTAGGTCAAGAAAGTAAGAAAAAAGCTGCTATGCATTGACTGCTTACTAAATCCATGCAGGATCCAGTTTAATCCTCTCCCTGGATCTCTCAGCCCCTTTAGAACCATTAACCTCACTTTGCAGATGAGGAAACGGGTTCAGGGATGGGGTCCAGCTTGGCTGTGTTTTAGGATGTTAATTAGTAGCAGAGTCATAATTATAACCCAACTGTCTTTCCACATCCTATATCCCATCTTTCTTACGCAGCATAAAAGATCATCCAGAAAAAAAAAAAAAAAGTGGTCGGAAGTTGAATATCAGTACTGTTTGCAATCACAGCATTTTAAAGCCAGTTTATTACACATTTTAGTTCAATAGTTTAGTCCTAGACACTGATAAACACGTAGAAGAGAAATTTATAAATATCATAGAAAGTAGAAAGCTAGAGGAGCGGGAAAGTTGAGGAGATGCATGATTCTAGTCGAACGAGTGGCTCTAGTTGAATAAGGTCAGCAAGAAATCTAAGACTATTGGAACCTGCCATAAAAATGCCCTTTCTAGGAAGTTGTGGAGGAAAAGATTATCTACAATTATTATTCGTTTCTTACTAGTTATCTTATAATGCCCGCTTGCATTCAGAGCATAGTAAGTATTCTGTGGAAGGTTATATATGCGCTTTCCAACCAACATTCCCTTTATTGATTTATTAATTCAATTATTTGCCAAACTCTTACTGATGAGCTCCCCTGTGCCACATGGCTTTGCCAACAACACAAAGGAGAAAGACATACAAAGTGAGCTCCTTCAAGAACGTATATCCACCAGTGGGAACACAAATGGGCCCTAAAAAAATACATATTTTAACATATTGAAAAGTATTATGAAGTCAAATATAACTGTGAGATAGAGCAGCGTCTCTCAAATTATTAATAGTGACTCATTTTTCTTTGCAAATTCAATTTATTGGGTCACAACCAACAGTTTTTGTTGTTGGTGCTTTGAAAGAAATGGTAGATTAGAATGTGATAGGATAGAATATATTTGCATAAACTATATCAAAGTACAGTATGTGTACTAGGTATTGTTGCACAAAACTTTTATTTCACATGTACACACTCGTATACAGTGGTGCATCATGTGTGTGTGTTTCTTGGTTTATGATGTAGAACATTCTGAATGACGCTGGGGTAGGGTGATTAGGTTGCGGCCGCCATGATGGTCAGAAGAGCTTCAGCCAGGCCAGTGATGATCTCTATGAACAGACCACCTTTGAGCTAAGACCTAAATTATGAGAATGACCTGAATTTGTAGACATTTGGGGAATGGATTCCAGACATTGGGAACAATATGTGTAAAGACTTCTAGGCTAAAACACGCTGGATGTGTTTAAGGAGCCGAGATAACAATGGAATGGCTGGATAATGAGGAATGGGAGGATGATAGTGGCATTGTGGAGCCCACTCCTTACTCTGTACATGGCCCCAGATAATGTCAGAAACAGAGGAGCGAAGTAAAAACACCAGAACGAACAAATGTGAAGTTCAGCCAGTGACCTTATTTAAAATACAGGATCCATCCTTGGTTTTTCTGAGTTTTCCATGAAGTCCCTGATATTCTTCGATATGGTCACACCATCTCAAATCTAACCCAATCCATTGGCTTGGAAAGTACAGCTTTGTATAAATGATAACCGCTAGTCCTTCATAGCATACTAGCCACCTGGAAATATATTGAAGACGATGGAAAGGTAGAGTTAACGAAATTTCTCTAATTTCTGAGTTATACAGATAAGACATCTATACCTATCTATATATTTTATATTATACCTAGATCTATCTATCTATAATTGACCAAATTAGTTTGCTTTTTTTTTGGATCCAAAAAAAAAGATGTTAAGCAGATTCTCTCATTTTAATGAAATTTAATAATAATTTTGAAATCTTCTCTAAAGACAAAAATAAATGTCTATGATCTGCAATTTTCTATTCTCAACAAAGCACCTGAAAAAAGTCAATAGTCAAACTACACTAAATTCAAACGATGTCCAAGAAAATATCTTTATAACAACTCCAGCAGTCCCCATTTTGCATAATCTTCTGAAATAGCAGTTGTGCACAAATACACTAGCCGTAGCCTGAGGAACCCACCTTTTAATAGAAAGCATAACCTATTCATTCCGGGGCAGTTATTGGAAGATCTGCTGAAAGAGAATCAGCTAGAACTGAGGCAGCAAAATGAGTTTATCTGGAGACACCTGAGTGACCTCCGGGTCCAGTTTTTGTGGCCATTTCTCGACGTCATGGTGTGAACATGGCAGGTGACCAGGGCGCGGGAAGGGAGGGTAGGTCAGAGAGTCGCTGCAGCTGTAGACTCTTCCGAGGAGCCCGCGGATGCCGCGAGCGGGATAAAGAGACATTTTTAGCAGAGCCAGCAGATCTTTTAATGCCGACATAATCTTCCCTGAGCCGGGGGGTTTCAGAGGTCGGATCTCTGAAGACGGGAGGGAGGGGAGTTCAGCGTCTGCCTGCTGAGAAATGGCGCAGGAGCAGCGGGTTTCAAGTTCAATGCTGATTTGCAGTCTCGTTGAAACGTAAAAAAGAGTTTATCAATGATTTATTTTTAAAAGCCACTTGTAGTCACTTCCAGGTTGCACTAACGTAAAAGATTAGGGACGTCTGAATAAGTGACTCGTAAGTGGTGTCCAAGAGCATCTGAGCTGATGTCACTGCGTACAAGGAAAGGCTGTGTGACCTGCCCCTCTGCTCCCGGACAGAGGATGGGACACCTTCGTCTGCAGGGACCCTCAGCTCGTCCTACAGCACAAGCCAGTCACTGAGGCATCCACCACCTCAGAGACAGAATCAAGTTAACACGTCAGTTTCTGCATTTGTACAAAGTTAAACTAGAGCAGTGGGAAGGGGGTCGGAGGACATTTATTGAAATGCTGACTCTGTCTTTCTGGCCAGTCGCTGAAACCTCCCTGTTTCCCGTCTATGAAGCCGACTCCGGACTCTCTAAGTTCTCAGTATCCCTAAAAGCCGAGGAGACGGTCCCACGGGACACGCTGTCCCGGCGCTGCCCGGGGAGGCGAGGTCAGCACGTCCCTGTCGGTTCACAGGGCTGAGGCTTCTCCTCCCAGGCGGAGCGCACGTGTGCCGCCCCGTCCTGTTCACCGGCCAGCGCACAAAGCAAGTGCTCAAAGACGTGGGACTAAGTATCAGCAAATCCAACCAGCGAGTGCAGGAAAGCACCGAGGTGAGGGGCTGGTTTCCATGACTACCACGCAGGCCCACGGACGCCCGCAGGGGCACCTGTCCCCCGTTATGTTCACCAAGCTTTGGTGGGCGCAGACCAGAGCCCCACCCCGCCCAGGCCGCCCTCGGGGGCCCCACGCTGGATCAAGAGGGGTCTGAGGTCGAGAACACCTGATCCTTCACCTTGGAACCCGCACGCCAACACGGGCTGAGGACAGAGTAGAAACTCCACACATTTGCTGCACAGAAATATTAATAAAACAAAGTTTTCAGTCACGGGCTCGAAAACCAAGGCACATCATGTGTCGTATATCAAATATTTCAAATATCGGACGCTTTATCAACATTTCACAATGAACGTATTGACTACCTATCTTATGAAAAACCATTCCTCAGAAACCAGGCTGTAAAATGAGCTTACACCCCTCCCACCTCCACTTTTCACATTTCCTGTGCCCACGTGTAAACCAAATTCTACTTTGACAGCCTGTCTCTTAATCATAATAATTTAAATATTTACCTATCCATCACGATTTTAAAACTACCCTGCCTATAATTTAAAACTACACTACCTTTCTTATCAGGCACACACTGCATTTCAAAACCTTCCTGAAAACAACAATTTCTTAACAGACTATAATCGAGTTTAAATTGCCAAATTCAGTTCTTACAGACAGTCCTTTAATATTTGAGCACGTTTTGACAACCGCAAACCTCACATCCTAATCATAAAACAAGGCCACAGATCATAGCGTGCTCTCAAATACACCCCATTCTCTCGTCTCATTAAAATATTAATCTATTTTGCCCGTTGTAAGTATTTTTAACATTCTGGTTATGGGGTCTTTATTATTAATAACAATAACATGGGCCATGAATTTTGCATTTTTATGCTACTGCAATTTCCCTGCAGATGCTAATATTAATGTAAATATACTTAGTATCTGATCGGTGTGCGACAGGAGGTTTGAGTGGAAAGTCATAGCAATAAAGCACAATTCCTCGTGGTGTTTTGGGGAGGAACGCTTGCCCTAAACGTATGTATGTATCAAGAGTACCCCGCTTTCATTTTCCCGTGATGAGTTCATTTTAGTGCTGTCGGGAAGCACAGGGCTGGTTCTCTCCTTATCTAGTGTCCTGGTGCCACCTCTTAGTGGCACTGAATACAGTAGATAGAAAACGTCATTCCTGTGGATATAAGTGCATTTTCAGAAGTCCCAAAGACAGGGGATTCTACGAAAGAGGACCCCCGTGCCCACCTCGTGCCAGGGCCACATCTCCATCACTGGCTGGGACAGCTCCGGGGCGGAGTCTGACGTCGGCATTTCTAAGTAGCCCTCAGAGGCCGTCCCTGCTGCTGGTCCAAAGATCACACTCTGAGTCTGTCACTGGTCTCTAAACACAGCTGAACACACCCCTGGGGTGGAGAAAAATGTTAGAATTTTATTATCGCTGGTTTTAAAGTTTAAATTGTGTGTATCTTTTAAAATACATAGTCTATTCCTAACATAGTTTCAAATGTTCATTCACAAATAAAACTCTGTTGTCTGACTCCCCAGAATGCTAACTGATGAGGTGCTGGACTTTTTTCCCCACTCCCATAAACTTCCGGGTGACCGGGAAAGGCCACCTTTGACCAGGTTAAAGACTCACTGTGTTGCTGGAGAGTAAGGGGACAATGGAGAAGGACCCAGCGTGGGAAGGACACGGGGTCAAAGTGGACGCACCCTGCGTGATATCCACTGACCCCACAAGGCCTGCGGAGGACGGCTCTGCAAAATACTCAAACCTTCTAAGTCCTTTGGCATCTGAACCCATCTTCTATGTTTGTCTTATGTTGTTTTATATTCTTATTAAGAGGGATGGTCTGTACTTCCTGAAAACTAAATGTACACCCGCATCAAGTGAACTAATATCTGCCGCTTTTCTTAATTCTTGGACTAAATGCGCCCCACAGTAAAACACAGCCATTTGTTTTGAATTTTGAAAGAAAAAGACTGATATTTTCATAATACCTTGGATTCTCTTGTTGCTCTAAGACCGAGTTGGAGTAGTTACTAGCAATGTGCTACTGGTTAAAAGAAATCTTCAGGTCTGGTTTAGAAACAATGTTTTGTGGGCAGCAATCCAACACAAAGGAAAAGTCACTTGCATTCAACGTGTTTATATAATTATTTGAGGTTGACTTTCTTAATTATATCCACCACACAATGACAGGCTAGAGGGAGAGATCTCTGTTTGAGTCGTTTTTAACAATGTATCGAAGATAGTATATATGATGGTTCCACTGAATATTAGCTGTAGGATACGAACTTTTATACCTTTACTTTTTGAATTCCACCCCGTTGTGTCATTTGTGTTACCGGGTTCAGTTAATGAGGGTTGTTACACAACCACACAGAAAGAGAGCCGGGCACAATTTCAATAATCCCCAGGCAGAATTTCAATACCAATAAAAGCTGTCGCCAGGCAAATGATAATGCAGCATTATCCATAGACTGACTTGGAAACACAGCACAAAAGAGATAAATCTAGAAGCGTAAGATATCATATATTCCACCTATAGATCATATTTACTGCAATATATAAAATCAACAGATGATTTTAAATACGGTCTTCGCCCCATGAGCTGAATAATTCATGCCTTTAAAGTTTTATGTGGGCTTCCTTGAATCTTAGGACTCATATTTCAGACTATTTTAGCTCTCCCTTAAAGAAAACAAAACAGCACCACAGAGAAGATTTTTCGCTATTGTTGTGTGTCTCCTTCACTTAGTAAAGTACAAGAGCTCAAGTTTATCCCTAAGTCCTGCTACCACTGTTTTCTTAATCATTTGTTTCCGTCCACAGGCGTCTCAACGGCGGTTCAATCTTTTAACACGTCACCTGGCGTCATCACTCCATCGTGGTCCATGGATCACGCGAAACTACAAAGGTTGGAGAACATGACTCACACAAACAAATGTGGCAGGAGGGCGTTGCCAGTGTCGGCCAACCTTGTAACGTGAAGGAGGACAAAGCAGTTTGGGAAAATGGGAAGGAAAATCGGAAAATCAGTGTGTATTTTCCAACGTCCTTTTCATTCAGCCGACAGTCCTTGGAGAATTTCCTTTTGCCAGCCTGAGCGTGGATCACCTTGTAGCGTCTGACTTTTCCGTGGCCGAAGCACAGACCCTGGGGCGTGACAGGTGTCCAGGTGCAGCCGTGTAGCTACCCCCTTTGCTTCTCCAGGGCTGGGGGGCCACCGTGAGCCACGAACCCCCCCCAGCCCCCGGAGATGGCTTGTTCGGGTGCCAGACGGAGCCGGCACCTGTGAAATTCGGCTGTGTGCTCTTGTCAACAACAAATGTTTGATCCACAAATGCTTGACGGATACTTGATGCCAAAGTCACATATATGCTAATACATCTGCGGTTTGAATTTGGCTTTCAGAAACTTTGCATTCTGTTAAACTGTGCTCATGAGGTCGGAATATTTCTCTCCCTCCCTGAGGTTGCTGGCAAACACACACCACATGGTAATAAATGGAAATTTATTCTTATTTGAATATGGAAACCGTTCCCAATCCCCAAATATATAGTCAATAGAACCATCAAACAATCCACTCAAACTGGATCACCATTTTTTTTGTTCTAGTTTTTTCTTTCATTTCACCATATTAAAATTTTATTTTCCTCTTTATGATTTGACATTAAGCATTTCCCAAAGCCCAATAAATGATTTTATCTTGTTATTGACATACAGTTCACTAGAGAATATTTTATGAACATTTTGAAAATCAATTCTTATCTTTTTTTGTCTAATTTTATAACTATCTGAATTTAATGAGAAGGAATTTTAAAACCATGAAATGAAACGAAGGTGAAAGCCATCACTTATGGATTTACATATTTCCTTTTGATTCTTTTAAACTTTGCAAGGTTTTATTCAGCTCAATAAATATATAGCAAAGTCTCTTTGCAAAGCCCCGCTCTGTGTGACGGGTACAAAGAGGAATAAGACGGATTCTCGGCTCTAGGAGAAAAATCAGCACGACTCAGGACTTCCAGCTGTCATTGCCGGGAGCTAGTTAATTTAAACCATTCCCTATGATGAGGAAAGCTAGAATAGCCATAAAGTTATTCCTAGAAGTCTGGAAGGCATCAGAGCTAACAACATAGGGAGGAGTCACAAGCCCAGAGCCTTGGGGCAGATGGAGGCTGAGATGCAGGAGCCCAGTGTCTGTGGTCACTGTCACCCCGCAGCCACCAGCCAGCTCCAGGGAGGAAAACTCCAGGCCCGAGCTCCACCTTGAAGCATGAAGGGAGGGGACACAGGACCAGAGCTGAGGGTGTTCAGGGTGTCAGTTCAGATGGAATCCCCAAAGCTCTGCATTCCAGGGGTACAAGAAAACTGGAAAAAGACATGCATTCATGGGTAGCAAAGTTTGGCATAAAAATATCTCAGACTTTGACACCGGATGGATTAGATCCCAGACGGCTCGTGCACCTAAAATCTTGGCAGAAGCAAACGTAGAGCCTCTTTGAAGGAAGACAGCACCATAGACATCAATTAATTTACCATATAATAAAATAATTAGCCAAATAACAGATAAGAAAGGAATGCTACAAATGAATGAATGATTGGAAACACAGATAATATAATAGGAGCATATGAGTTCCTATTACTGGCATAGCCAGATAACAAATAAAATAGAATCAAGTCATTATACTTACAAAGTTTAAGGAGAAAATAGAAATTAGGCAAAGAAATGAACACTATAAAAAAGAACACAGTGACAGTAAACAACCAAAAGACAAACTAAGTAAAATCAGTAACCTGAAGTGTAAGTTTAACAGCAGATTAGACAAAGCTGAAGAAACCATTTGTGAACTGGAAAATATCTCAGAAAAGTAATCAGGAATAAGCCAGGAAATATAAAAAGATAGAGAACTTTTAAAAAGGGTAAGACACACAGTAAGGCCACGTCACGCTAAATCACAGAGAGGTATTGGATAGAGCAATTTTCCACATGCCTGCCGTATCTCACAAAAACAAAAATTAAAATCTAACTGTAACAAAAATGTTGCAATTTACCTTGTCTTTAACTCACAGTGAGTGAAAAATATCATTGTCAAGATGAATATTAATTGGTCCCAGAAAAGTATGTCTAGAATATAAAATATAAAAATAGCACACGGTAAGTTAATATGTACAAGGAGGAGCATGAGGCATCATCTAGGGTAACTATAAAACCTTTCATGCAAACCAGGGTGTGTTTTAGTCTTAGAAGGTGCACGATCACATCCAGAACACCAGGTGTATCGAGGACATCCCCAGCAAAGCCAGGAGTGACAGTCGCCCCAGCTATAGCAAAGAACACTTTAACTTGAAAAGCGGCATCAAGTTGATAAAATCTTTAAGAACCTTTTATATTGTGCGAGTGCACTCATAAATCTGAAACCCAGCTGACGCATATGGTCACAGACATCAGTCATATACTCATCAAAAATTTACGAATCAAATACATTGTGTCAATCATTGTGCTCATCTCCGGGAGCACAAAACAGTAAATAATACATAGACTTGTCCTTACCTATTACATGGTTTGCTGGGAAGGAGAAATATACAAACCAATAATGACAACCCACTCCGATAAATGCACAAAAGCTCCAGCAGCCAGTAGGAGCGTTGCTATTTCCTGAGTTAAGTATTTTTCAGAACAAAGCCTGAAAGCTAACAGTAGAAGTGAGGAGAATATCTTAAAGGAGGCATAGTTTAAAAACTAGGTGAAAGGTAGAAAAATAGTGTAAGCGAAAGGAAGAGCTTTCTAGGGAGAGGCGGGTGGAGAAGCAGAAAGGCCACTGGGCTGAGCCTCAAGGTGTCTGGTCCCCACCTGGAGCTGCAGGCGTCAACATCAACGGTGGCTTCAAGTCTGGATCTTGCTTTAGTTATGTGTATCACATTAGTTCCTCTCGTCCTTAATTATCCCTGCAGATTTTACACAACCTAGACTAAATCTCTTCTTATATGCAATGATTTATAAAGTATCTCAGTTCTAAAATCTTGGGCTTTGGTTCTTATGCTGAAGGTATAAGAGGCCCTTATTCTAGAGTCTCAGAAGCTGCGTGTAAAAGCCACCGTTATTGTTACTAAATAGGTTACAAACCTCCATTTCATATTCTGTGAGACAGGGCAGCCAGTATTCACTTCCTTGGATTGTTTAGAGGATTAAAAAACCTGATGTATTTTGTATCAGCACATCTCTAGAAATCAGTCATTTATTCCCCACAAAAAATTGAGTCATTAAATACTTATAATTATTCTTGTTATACCATATGGCTAGGTTCAAATATTGATTTTTATTCCCCAATGATCGGGGTGGTGTTCATTAAAAATAACGTCAGTAAGGTCTCCAATGAGCAGCTTTGCAGAGACATCTGCCTATTAACCACCCGACAGAAGCCTCTATCGTCAAATGCCATAAATACAGGAACGGAAATAAAGAAAATGAAAATAAAACTAGGTAATTAAGGTTATAAAAATGAAATTTTCCATTGCTCGATAAGTGAAAAATGCCAGCTTGTGTTTGGTCTTTGTAAATCAAATCAGCCCCGAGGCCGACACAGCGGGTCAGCTGTAAGTCGATACCAGTCACATCTCATTATTCCTCCTTTACCCGTCGATGACTCTGGCCGGGCGTCCACGCAGTGGCAGAGAGGAGACAAGGTCTAGGCCTGTGTTCCGGGTCTTCCTCCTGCTGCCCTGGGGCATCCCTGGCTGTGGCTTCGGGGAGGGGCTCGAGGCCCTGCACGGGGGTCCGTCCCAAGGAGAGGGCGTGTGTGTGCCAGCAGGTGTGCTGAATGACAGGTGCTGAATGCTCTGCAAACATCCTCATTCCATTCTCACAAACACACCCCTGAGACCAGCGGATGGAGGTTCAGAGACGCATCAGTCACCCCGGGACCAGGTGGGGCATTGCACAGCTGGGCCTCCAACCCCGCTCACAATTCCAGAGCCCTACATGGGCAGCGGAGCCCCTCGGACCACACCCAGGCCCCCAGGGACCTTCTCCCCACCTCTGAGGTCCGGGGGCTCCCCACCTGGCCACTGCCACCTTGTTAGAAGATCTCTGAGACCCCCAGCACCTACTTCTGGGCATGTCTTCGCCCTCCAAGCCCAGGTCTCAGGGGAATCATGTAGGTTTCTCTCGACTCAACAAGGTGATCAAACCCACCCAGGGTCCCCAGGAGGGGCCCACGCCTGAAGGTCAGGGGTCTTTCCAGTGACAGGGAGGGCAAGAATTCCTTTCATGCCCTCTCTCCCGAAGGATCTGCTCCCGCACGAACAGAACGCATCGGTGCGGCGGGTAATTTCAGTGCTGAGTTATTAATCACCACCCTGCCTCGGAACGGCTCCCTGGCTCTGGATGAGAAAATCATTCCGGAGCTCCCTCGCTGGCAGCTGTGTTAGCCTCTTGGTAGCCTTTTTTATTTCTCCATAAAGACTGGAAAAACAACAGCTTGGATTTATTACTTTGAATGCATTAAGTAGACATAAACCAGGAAGACATTTGGTGTAAAATGTACAACTAAAAAATGGATTCCTGAAGTCCCAGCTGACGTGCGGTCTCTGGTCCCCTTCTGCTTAGCCCCAGCCTAAGTCTCCCCCACGAACCTCAGGACCGGGGCTGGTCTCGTGGTTCTATCTACGAAGCTCCACGTGTCTGGGGCGGGCAGGTGGAAACACGTACAGCAACTTCCTGTTCAATGGATTAATTTTGTGACATAAAGAAACACATTCTAAGCTTTCTTAAAATTCTTCAATGAATGCATGTCAGGGGTTGATTTTCTCTTTAAAAATCCTTGTCAAGTTATTTAAATTATTCAACAATATTTTAATATACTTAGCACATCAGGGGAGTAGAGGACTATGAACACATTTACAAGTGAATACCTCTTTTGAAATAAAATTGTGATGTAACACAGAAAAAATGCAAAGTTATAACTCCAGAGTCTTGACGGTATTTTTATTAAATAAATGACTAATAAAATTCAGTATTTCCAAACATTCATGTCCTTCATTGCCATGAGTGTTGGATGAGGGGTGCTGTGGTTTGACTGTGTCCCCCACAAGTCCATGTGTTGCAACAGAAAGAGACTAAGACAGGAGGCTAGAATTAGAGTTATATTTGGAAATAATTATTAATAATAACCTTGGCACCTGTTTCTGTGATTTTTAAGGAGATTGTAGGTAATTAGAGGGGGGAGGACTGGACACAGACTACTTGCCCCAAAGTGCCCATGTCCCTTTGTTAGGGGCGCCCGGGGATCCCAGCTGCCCTGATGTGCAGCAGGGGAAATGTGGCTGCATCCCCGGTGTCTATCCACGATGGTCGTCACGGAGACGGTCGAGTCACTCGCGCAGCTCCGTGTAGTGAGCACCGGCTCAGACCTGCCTCTGGCTCTTGGCCGCGCACCCTGAAGGGCCCCCCCTAATTCAGCGACCCTCAGGCTGCACCTTCCGAGCTCACACGCCGACGTCACTCTGTGTCTGTCTGGTGGCATGCGGGCTTCTGTCTCCTGTTCCATCTTTCCTTTGTTCCCTTCTGCTCCACGTCAGCATCTCTCTCATTCATTTTTATGTGATAAAATGTATCTCTTCCTCTTTTGTTCTCTGTAGCTATCATCTTTACTGCCAAGTTTTTATGGTATCCGTTTTTCTTTCTCTTCATTTTTCATTGGGTTGCATTTCTTCGAGGAGTCGTTTCTCTCCTGGAATCTCTCCGCTCTTCCTCCTTTCTCGGTCATGGCTAAGTCAAGCCTTCTTGGAAATCAAGGAGGACAGAAGGAACAACACGGTGCACGCAGGGAACACGGAGTGGAAGGTACTGACTCCGGCTCAGGGGAGCCAACGCAGATCCTCTTTCAGCACACGGAGGAGGGTGAGGTGATGTGTTGTCGGATGAAAGGGTTCTGGACGCGGTTTGGGGGTAACAAATGACAACTCTGAACATGGTACTTGGAATAAATACTTTCTAATTTCTCTCAGGGTCGTCAATCGTTTTAGAATACATTTTCCTCCCACAAGACACACTCAAAAGACAGCAGATACAACATACATCCTTTAGCTGATGTTCTTGCAATCCTGATGTGAAATCAAATATACAGTTTCCCTTCTGCTTGAAGGAGAATTGAGATACTTGCAGCATTTCAAAGATTCAGATAAAATATGCATTTTGATTTAGGAATTCCTTTTTGTTTGCTTGTATTGTACTTGGGTTTTACAAAGAAAATGGCTTTCCTTGTCTCATTTTAATCTTTTTTTTATTATCACTCGGTTTCCTTCTTATTATTGCAGTCATTATAAGACACTTACATAAAACTTTTCCTCAAAGGAACACAAATAATATTCCAAACTTAAATTACCAAATAGACATTAATCTCCACAATGCCCATGTGAGTAGCCGGAGCTCCAGTGATTAAAACAGTGAATAGGTGCAGTGCCAAGGCTTACTTGGAAAGCACAGCTCTGGGAAAACAAGAAACAAAAGAAGTCATGAGTTCACTATTTCAATTGCAAAAAGAAATTATGAGATTACAACCAATTCTCTGAGATAGTTATCTCAAAACAAGCATGAATTAAATCCAGTCGCTTACAAAATCTATAGCTCTAGATGGAAGCTATTATTTCCAAAGGAAGGAAATATGTTATGATTATCACAAACGCAGCCTACATTTTGAAGGACTTAATACTTTCATCTATGCATTTACAATCCCATTTGATCCTGATACACCATTATGGGACCGACATATGCACGTGGCTGCATATTAGGGAAAACCCACACAGGAGAGGTTCTGATCTTTATGGAAGTGTTTTCGTTCCTCATATTGCGCAGACTCCAGAGGGACAAGATCTGGAACTGCCCCGGCTGCTGCATGAAACCGTCTGTTCTCAGTTTCCCTTTGCCCTGGCCGCGCTGCCTCCTGCGACATGGGGCTCTATTCTCATGTTCCAACATGGCAGCCACTGCTCCATGTGTCACACCTGCATTCCAGGCAGGAGAAGAGAGTGGGACCAAGGGCAAGGATAGGCAGGGCACCTACACCTGGTGCTTTGAAAAATATTTTCCTGCAAACGCACACACTGGTCTATATTTATATCTCGTTAGTCAGACTTGTGTCAAACGGTTGCCTCTTGACAAGAAGGGGGCCAAGAAATACGGTGTTTTAACTGGGAACATCTTAAACTTGAAGTACATGGAGTTCCCGCTGATAAGGTACAAAGGGAGAATTACGGGGTGTGGGCAAATAATGGTGTCTTTCCAAGGGGATGAACGTTCGGAAAATGCCCAGGGCTAATCCGCATTGCATAATTTTTAAAAAGTTCAACCAGTGGTGGGAGGGACTGATTAGCTTTCCACGGCTTTGGGAGCAGGCGAAGATGCCTTCTCGTCGTATACTGCCTGGACATGTTCCAACAGTAAATAGAAGACCTTTTTTTTTTTTTTTGTAGTTATTTCCTGTCTCCCACAATCAAATGCCCCCTCAAGTGAGGCATCTGGAGTTAAAGTTGCCCGTCATAATATCCAGACTGGGAAAAACCAGAGAGAGGCATTTTGACTCTCGGAGGCTGGAGGCTTCACCACGCAAAAGCTGCTATTAAGTAGTTCCTTCTGCTGCTCGTGTGTTATGAGACTATAAGAGGTTTTGAAACACGGCCGGGATTCCACGGTGCAGAGGAAGGAATAGGGTTAAGCTAAAAATTGTTGCAAAAATTTTCCAGCACGCCGTTCATCGTATTAATAGCAATTAAATTCACATTGCGGTTAATGGAAGTCAGCTGTTGTTATGAAACTAGAGTGATGCTTGCCACAGTCTGACTTTTTAGTTCATCTTGTGTGGCTATAAAAGAATACCTGGGAAATGGGTAATTTATAAAGAAAAGAGGATGATTTAGCTCCCAGTTCTGCAGGCTGAGAAGGCCCAGGCTGTGGCCCCCTAACTTGGCAGAGAAGGGGACAGGTGCCAAGGGGCAAATCCAAGGGCAGGGCTGGCTGCATTTCCACCCTCTCTCAGGAGCGAATCCAGTCCCAGGAGAACAACCCGGCCACACTCACCCCCGAGAGAACAGTGCCAAGCCCCTCGTGAGGGTCATGCCCATGACCCAACGCCTGCCTGGGGGGCCCCCACCCGCCACATGCACCTGACCTCTCGCCAACCCACTGCCACTTCTTCAAGCGTCTCGACAGCTTTGTGCAGGGAAAACGCTTCCACAACCAGCAGGATGCAGAAAATGCTTCCCGAGAGTTTGCGGAACCCCGAGCCCTGGATTTTTATGCTACAGGAATAAACAAACTTATCTCTCATTGGCAAAAATGTGTTGATTGTAATAGTTGCTATTTTGGTTTTCAAGATGTGTTTGAACCTAGTTATAACGATTTAAAATTCACAATCCAAACCCGCAATTATTTTTGCACCGACCTAATACAGAACTATCAATTTTGCACAACCTGAGGCTTTTATTTTCATTCTGATTTTCTTTGGCCACAAAAAATACTAAGTTTGAATACAGACAATATATCAGGTTGTCTTTTATAATTCTTCACTTTTGTATCTGTGCTGTCGCTGGGTGAGCCAGGATGGGCTTTAGTACAACCTATAAACCCCAGAGTTGTGTTTCTAGACTTTCAAACCAACTTTCTAAACTTGTTGTCCTTCCTCGTATTTTAACTCCAGAATCCCATGTCCAACTGTCTACTTCACATTGTGTGTGGATATCTAATAGATACCTAAAACTTTAGTTTTTAGATATCTAAAATCTAAATTTGCTTGTTAGATTTGGTTTGACGAGCTGAACTTCTCTCCCCAAAATGCTCACTCTCCTGCAGCCAGAGCTTGGCAGAACCTCCAATAGTATTCTCGTGTAACGTGACGATGGTATGTTTTAATTTTAAAAGAGCTACCGCTGTCCCTAACAAAACTGTTCTGAAAAGTTAGAACTCTTACTAAAGATTAAAGAATGTTAGACTCTCATGGCTACTGTTCTATTTATTTTGTGAAAAATGTCTGTTTAAAATTCAAATGCTACGTTTTTCGTCGGGGTTTACATTTTGCTGCAACAAACGCTCTTCAGCATTTCCGTGAGCCTCCGAGGACATCCGAAACTCAGCAACAGATTAGCGCAATAAGAACTCTGAGCACTTCATAGAACATCATATATAAAGCAGAAATAAGACAGTTGTTTTCCGAAAACGGGGAGTTAACCACCTGGGTAAGTTTCTGTAGTCGTCTAGTAAAAGCCAAAGCAATTCCCTGGCTCATTCTTCTTAAAAATGAAAAGAAAAGCCAGGCAAAGCTTTGTTCTAATTCCCAGATTTCCTTCCCTTGTAACTGGGAAAATGCACAACAGACTTAATATTTAGGTTTCATTAGAAAGCTCTTCCTTTGTTTGGTCTCAGCTGCAAGCTTTTAAAGACAGTCTTGAGACAGACGAATTGTTACAGTTTTCTGTTACACCATGTTAGAAAAAAATTTCACTGGGAAAGATATTTTTCCTAATTGCATTCAAAGGGCATGTGTCATGATTTATTCATGTGTTAGGGGAATGGGGCTGTGATAGCATTTGATGAAGCTTAGCTCATAGTCTACTCAAAAAGGTCAAAATAGGAATGTCTTCTCCAGGTTTCTCTGACTCCCGAGATCCCAGCCTCTTGCAACAATCCGATCCCAACCACAGCCTTGGCACGTGGAAAACTAAGTCTTCCTTCCTTCCTAGTGGGCAGAGTGCATGTGTACGCCTTTTGCCTATGTGGTTACCTTGAAAGTATCATTTTAAGCCAAAGTCAACTCCGAGAAAAAACTGTTTCACTGGGGGAACGTATTTTTTTCATAGAAAGTGGTATTTTCATAAAAAACACGGAAGTGACATTGCAGGTGACTTGACTTTTGATCGGCAACATGCCGGTCCATGTACTTCTACAGAATTAAAATTTTCCAGGACATTGCAAGGGGACCCCAGACGTATGTGGCAAATTTTTACACACATTTTAAGCATGTGCTGCTCAGAACTAACTTCTTCAGCTGCCAGCCTTGCATCCACGGGTGTTTTTGTTGACGGCAATTGCTGCTGCTTCTTTTTAAAGTTCCAGATCTTTTTTGCCCTTTGATTCTTAATTTGGTGTGATTGACATTGTTCAGGCTCACAAACCGCGATAAATTTTTACAAATGTTTACGCCTCTGGATCCAGCACGGAGACCAGGACAAAGACCAATCCCAGCACCCCGGACACACCCTTGTCCCCACACTGGACACTCGTGTGGCATTAAATGCCATCAGTCATTATTTTCCTCTCTATTGCCACACATTAGTTCTGCCAGGTTTTGACCTCCAAGCAATGGACTCAAACCTCACGTCACTTCTGCACTTGGCGTCGGTCGCTCAACACAATGTATCTGAGTTGATACGTGGTTGTAAGCAGCAGTAGTTACTTTCTTTTCGTTGCAGCGTACTATTTCATTACACGAATGCACCCAGATTTATGTGTCCACTCCCTATTTGATGGGTATTTGGGTTTCTTCCAACTCTGGGCTAATTTGAATAAAGCTACTATAAACTTTAAGTTGTGGTGTCTTTTGGCTAATATAAATCTGTTTCCATTGGGTTTTATCTAGCGGGGGAAACACTACGTGTTAGGATGTTTACACATTAGTTTTCCTAGAAACTGCCAGTTCTTCAGACACGAATCAATCACACCCTTTCCAGCAACATATGAGAGTTTTGGTTAAAAATGGCTCATAAAGCTACACATGGAAAACAGGACAATATTAGAATACACTGGAATGGCATTTGTTTTTAAACAACACAAAACCAATGACAAAGGAAAAATTATAATTGGACTATGTGAAAATTAAGAACTTCAGCTTATCAAAAATCGTGTAACAGCCTAAAAGGAACGGAAGAAAAAGGCAGAATGGGAGAAGAAGTTTACAATCTGTGTATCCAATAAATGACTTGTACCCAGAACACACAAACGACTGCTACAGATCAATCTGAGAAAGGATGGAAACCTCAGCTAAAAATCGGCACAAGACTTGAACGGTCACTTCCCAGAAGATGCTGTCCCCAAGACGAACACACAGCCGGGGCCCCTAAAACCAGGAAACACGAGATCAAGGTAAATGAAAACATCAAAACCATTGATAGATCCTCACCAGAACGGCAAACTTGAGAAGCTGACGGTTTCTGGTGTTACCTACACGTCATGAGATCACACGGAGAGGTGGGAAATAAAGCTCAACTCGCGAGGACGGGGACCCACGACGGATGGTTCCAGACCAGCCTGCCCTGCGGGTATTGAGGGTCTGCCTGGGAAACCGCCCGGTGCCAGCTCAGCTGCAGATAAGAAATTAATACTATACCTCGACTTAAACAGTTCACAAACAGCACCTGCATCGTAGGCTTCCTTCATGACATCTTGATTGTTATTTATTAAGTTCCAGAGCCAGAAATAAAGCTGACAATAAACGAAGTACAGATAACCAGGTCACTGCCCTGACATCTCCAGAATTCGGTGCTTTGGGTAAAACAGGAGTGACGGCTCCTTCAAATAGAATCTGCCCTTGAAATAAATGAGTTTCCCAATAATAAAAAAAAAAAACAAGAATAAATGTCTTGGCAAACATTGACTTAGAAAATGCAGTATTACAAAAAAAAAAAAAAAACTTAGATTGGATTAGATTTTTCTGCTTCATATGGAAATTTGCTTTTTTGTATGAATATTTCAGTGCAGGTTTCGTAAAATATTAAATCTCACTTCATAAAAGAAAAAGAAAATAGAAAAGCACTACAAAGTCATTCAGCCTAGTCTTCTACTCTAGTTTAGAGATAAATCACTTAAAAATGCTCTTTTTAGAAGAAAGAATAAGTCTAATTCATTCTGATCGGCCTGTAACAAGCCCGGATCAGGCAGCTACTACAGTGTCAGCTTGGGACCCGCTTTTACCCTCTGTGGTCAGGGTTTGGGATCAGTGGTGACCGGCTGAGTAAGTGACCTCGGGCAGGAGTCGGGGGAGGAATCAGGCAGGTCAGTCCCAGGAACACAGTCCCAGCCCACGGGGGGGGGGGGGGGGGGCAGCGGAGGCTCAGTGGAGACACGAGCCACCGTCCCGGATTGTCCGGTGGGCCAGAAAGAGGAGTCTGCAAGTGGCGAGACCTTAAATCACGGCCCCTCATGTCTGTGCACTTCAGCAAATGGAAAGAAAACGTATCCCAATAGCAGCACAATCCAGTCAATGAGACCAGCTGGCTGCGTCTGTGCATTGTGAAGATATTAAATTTGTCAGAATAACTACAAACCCACTGAGATTAGCACGAAAAATATGTTGAAAATGCAAATTTAAGATGTAAATAAGCAAAGAGAGTATGAGTCCCCTCACCAACGACGGCCTCCCCGGTTCACTGTCATCTCTCAGCGCCTTTTGCTGGTAATGGCATCAGCAGCTCGGATCTTGCCGGAAGGCTCACCCTCCTCGGTGACCCGGTGTCATGCTCGGAGTCAGCTCTGTGCTGAAACATGAGGCACAAAACGTTGCCAGTGTCCCGGGCCGCCTTGTGCAATGTGGATAAAATCACCAATTTGGTTTGTACTACTTTCCACTAGACATTTCCATAAACCTAAAATTGCTCTAAAAGTCAAAGTCCATGTGGTTTTTCAACATGGCGTACGAAGAGGGCCAATGACGATGTTTGGAAAATGCCAACAAACACCAGCAGAGTGTTTTCAACCTTTTATCTAAACCTTGCCTAAATATGACTGTGTGCATGTACATACATGTGTGTGTATGTGCACACACAGTCTCTAACTGTCACACACCATCCCCCCACCCCCAGAACACATCAGTCTGGGATTTGGGGGGGGAATGGAAACAGAACAGCCACTAGCGCATCCTCTTCCGGAGTTATCAGTCAAGATCACAATGAGATTCTGCTGCAGATACTGTGTTTACACCAGTTTATGAAAATCATCCATCATTTAATCTCCCAGCACACGTCCCATAAGATGCATGATCAGACAGAACCTGCAATGTATGAGTTGTGCTGTTTTATATATTGCAGACAGACCCCCGATGGGGAAGGGGGTCGCGCTACTCACTGAAGAAACTTCCACCTGCCGCTCACGGTGGGCCCGAGAATGGCGCGGGAAGGAGAGAGGGTGTTCGGCTGAACCCGACCCTGCTTAGCGACGGGGACAAGAAATGAGAGGAAAGAGAAAGATGGCCCCACATCCCCGCTATTCTGTGTGACGCATTTAAGAACACATCTCTGTCGGCTACTGAGGGCGTCGTTTATCCTCACCCCCCGGGGTTGGACAACATCACACCTGTCGGCATCGATTCCTCAGACGGGGAAACACAGAGACCACTGACACGTGCGTTGTGCCACCCACGTGGCCTTCGGAAACAGTAACGTAAAACTCAGCCTTTGGTCTGCATTGCTGTTCTCGTCCCTGTAGCCGTCTGCTGCATCCTCCCTGCGCTCTGATCTCTAGTTTTCATTCTCGTCACACATTTTTCTACACCAGAATTTTTAAACCAGCTGCCTTTGTCCCACATCTGGTTTGCCTGAATATTTCATTGTATCTACAGATTGCTTAAAAGACCATTTCAGTTCACAGCCGATATTTAAGAATTAGATTATATCACATGAAAATACACCGTCGTAACTTCAACTGAAGAGTAAGAAATCTGGCAAAACTGGCCCTAAATTCCAGGCTGTCAACACCCGGCTGTCCGACAACTGTCACCGCCGTCCCCTCAGCTGCCACAATTGCTGAGTCATCAAAACCGCCCCTGCGGGTCGTGGGACTTATGACCCTTCATTTAAATTCATCACTTACTACGTTCAGTGCTCTGTGCAGATTGTGGGGCTCTTGCTGCTGCTGTGTTCATTTTCAGTCCAGGACCACGCAACATGCAAATGTCATGTAGAGAACACTGTGCACAAACACAGGTTCTGCACCCATGCAGAAGCCCACCCTGCAGATGGAGAGACAAGTGTGTCACCAAGTGCATGGATCAGTGCACAGCCTGAGTGGTACCTTCCTTCTTTTCATCTTTTATCAGTAAAGAACGAGGCATTTTGCATAATCCCTAGAGATTCCAAGTGCAATGTTTCGTTTGTCCCTCGAGAGAATCACTGTGCCTTTATTTATGGGGACCTAACCCCAAGGAGGCAGGGATCTCGGCCGCCGTAAAGGAAGGAGGGACTCTGGGGCCAATGGAAGAGGAGGGGCTGGTGGCAGCAGAGACAAACGTGTCCTCGGAGGGGAGCAGGGTGGGAGCTGAGGGATCATGTATCTCCAGGGCTGGACTCTCACTGGGATCCGACCCGGGGGTAGCTCTGTGGAGGCAGAAAGGGACGTCGGTGGGTTTGTGTGGCTGCCCGGAGATGCAGGGTGCCCGGGGAGGCTGTCTGTCCCCAGTGATCACAAAATGAAACCAAGGGCTTTCCGCTAAGAAACTCTAGAACCCAGAGAAGGAAAAAGGTGCTTGAAATGCCAAATAACACCAGCGCGCATGGATGGAAACGTCCGGCGGCTTGGAAAATGTGGCTTAGAAAATTAAAGGGATATAATTCTCGAGCCTCGCACCTCAGTTACTGGAAACAGACTCACACCCATCTCGTCAGGTTGGGAAACTCTCGGGGGCGCTATCGTAGCATCCTGCAAAATGTCTGGGTGCTCAAAGGGAGAAGGACCCCAGCGGAGGGGAAATTTCCATTGCATCTTTCAAAATGATCGTTTAGGATAGAAAAGTAGGTCATAGAGAGAAGCTATTTGTGTTAAAGGTCTGAGCATAAGCAGAGATTCGTCACTGAGAAAGTGGATATTTGGGGATGAGCAGAGTGAAACATGAGCTGGCAACCAGCACACCTAACCAGGTGGCGAGGGGGGCGCTGGAGAAGGGGGCAGGGTGTGGACGCACGAGGCTGTCACCTGGCCAATGCTGAGCCACCATGTCCCAAGGACGTACGGCTTAGCGAGTAAGCGAGAGCTTCTCCATCCCAGGTCTCCTCTGCTCTCCGCGGGGTTAGTTCTGTTCAGTTTCCATCATCATCCTTTAGGACACATTAACGAAACCCCAGGTGCAGCCCCGACTCCAGTCTCAGGTGACTCCAGGGCTGTGCGAGGCCACAGCCTCTGACGAGTGGTCCCCGCCTCCCGGTCCTGCCCCGGTGTCTCTCCTGTGTGGTGCCAGTTGCTCACCAGCGACCCCGGCTCACACCAACAGCACCAAGCTGTGCCACAGGAGACAGGTTCCCTCTTCGCATCCGGATCCTGGGCCTTCCTGGGTGGCCAGGGGCAGATTCCCGTCCCTGAACGAGGTGGCAACGCCGGGGTTAAACATGAGGCCCGTGTCGAGGTGTGAGTCACCCGTCTGCCCATCCAAACCAGAGAGACCCTTATCGGCACAGACACTGAATTGAGGGGGTTCAGGGCAACCCACACCGTGACAGTGGCCACTGGCTGGGGTAGTGTCAGAGCCACTCGGGGGCTCCAACGGGCTTGGGCCCAAGTCCCTCTCACTGGGCACTCGGCACACACCGTGGACTCACCTTGCAGCGTCTCCCAAGTCCTGAGTGTGTCTGTGAAACACACAGCTGGCGATCGCCAGGCTGCCACACCGGCCCCCCGATAACTGGCTGCGAAGTCGAGGAGGGCCAGGTGGAAGCCCCTAAAACTCCCTGTCCCCATCGAAATCGTAAACCCAAAGCAGCATGACATGGCCCAGCCAGCTGCAGGGATTAGTGCCACCATCAAAGGCTCTCTCTATGCAGAGACTGAATCCTATTACCTGCCCATCTGACACGTTTGATTGGTCTGTGAACAAGACCAGTGTATCTTCGTGGAGTTCGGTGGATTATATAATTATGGACTTCAATTGCTGCTGTATGTCCAGATATTTCCCTCTGTACCGAGGCAGGTCAACGCTCCGTGTGGCACAGATCACAAAGCCACTGACGTAGCAAGTGCTCCTGTCCACTCCGATGAGCAGAGAGAGATTGATTTCAAAAAACCGTTTTCTGTCACTTAGCAAGGATGGCGGCAGCTGGCACCTCCACAGCATAGGTGAGTTCTCAAAACATGCACTTCAGAGTGCCTTGAAGATCCGAGTGATAATGACCACACATTGAACGTAACCTAATTACATCACAGTCGCCAAACGCTTTTTGTAGCACCTCATATTGTTTTCATCACAGCCGACAGCAGCCTTTCAGATAAAGGTCAGTGGGCACCAAAGTAAGTAGAATTTATGGCAAAGAATTCAGTAGCCTAATTACCTTTAAATTTCTTCTCAGGAAAATACGATTACTGATCTCTTTTCACTAGTTTCTGTCGGCGATATAAAATTGTGTGAAAAGTGTTTTCGCATTACTTTCGAAAAGAAATTTGCATTTCAGTATAAGTTTCTGACTACATTTTTAATCAATAACTTTATCATTACTGAGATGAAAAGATTATATCCAAACTCTTTACGGTTTGTCTAATGGTCTCTGAAAATGCTAAATTGATAACTTATTTGGAACGTGGTGTGTAGGATTAATTTTTTTCTCTCTAAAACAAAGTGCATTGTCAAGGGCTTAATTATTTTTCCAAAAGTAATCAATTTCTGACCCTAAAAATTTCTGCATTTAAAGTCCCAAAGCATCAATATGGCCAAAATTGCCGAGAAACCAATGGCAGTTTTCATTTTTAAAACGCTAAGATGCATTTTGCTCCACTAGACATGAGAAACAGATCTGTGGTATATGAAAGTGATAAATTCACATTGGCGTAATAATCTCAGCAGGTTTTAGTCATTTTTTTGTTGGATATCAATTTCTTGAAGAAAAAGGAAATAGATTACTTTGGACGTAAGATCTGTCTTCTAAACAAGTACTAATTAATCCAGAAAAACCAGATGTACTATAATGAAAATCAATAAAAGCTCTCTAAAAACTACAGACTCATGAGTTAGATGTGTCCAATATTTCTTTGTTACAATGAATGAATTCACCACTTCGTGATCCTAAAATCAATAATAAACTGTATTACTTATTTATAAACTCACTGCGAGAGATTTCAGACTTTGTATGTGTTTTAAAGGGGCATGTGAGAAGTGGCCCATTTGTTTGTAGATTATGAACGGATTGATGGGTCCACACATATCAATGTGGAATATTTTCCTGATAAATTTAAGATTTTAAAATATCCTGAATAACAACAATATTATAGTACAGCTAAATCTGCTTTGAAAATAATACTGTTGACTCATCCAGCACATAGTTATAAAATACTGTCTTAGTCTGTTCCTGCTGCTATAACAAAATATACTGAGTCATTTACAAAGAACAGAAATTAATTTCTTACAGGTCTGGAGGCTGGAAGTACGAGGGGGCAAGGTGCTGGCAGAGTTAATGTCTGGTGAGGGCTGTTCTCTGCTTCCAAACTGACACCCTGTTGCTGTTCCCACACATGGTGAGAGGCAGAGGGCAAAATAGGGTGAGGCGGCTCTCCGGAGCCTCTTTTATAAGGACACGAATCCATTCGCAAGGACGGAGCCCTCGTCACCCATCACCTCCCAACACCATAGTCTCGATGAGTAGGTTTCAGTACACGAGTTTTGGAGGGACACAGCTTACTAATATGTGTATTTTTCTGAACAAAAGTCTAAATCTACTTTTAAGAATATGACAAATTTTTATAAGATTGTTCTCTAACTGGATAGTAAGACCATCTTTTTCCTCTTACGTGGTCTTCTTAGAAATTACAACATGCATCCTTTACTTATGACGACTACACAATAAATCGAGAAACTTGGAGCATTTTAACATCATTTAACCCGTCAGTCCTCATCTTTGTAGTCATGTATTTTTATTATATGCATATTTTAAATACCATAGGAAATTATTATTGTTTTTACAGTTGATATTCATTTAAACAATCTACTAACAAATTTATTTTTTAATTATCCATTATTATTTTATGAACATATTTTACACCTGGAATCATTTTCTTTATGTGTAGAGAACACCCTTTAGTATTTTGTTGACTACAGGGCTGTTGGTGAACACTTTTTTGTTTTTATCTTTTTTTTGCCTGAAACCTTTTCATTTTGCCTTCATTTTGGAGGTTTCACTGGGCATAGAAGTCCAAGTTGGCAACTGTTTACTTTGAGCATTACAAAGATGTCATTCCATTGACCCTTGCTTCTATCATCTCAGTTGAAAAGTTAGCTGTATTAATGCTGTGTTGCTGTTACTGTTGTTTCTGTTGTTATTAAGTAATGAAACTTTTCCTCTGGCAGTATTTAGGATTTTGGGATTTCAGCAATTTGATTATCTTGTGCTTATACGGGATTGTAGTGGTGCTTATCTGACTGGGGTTTTGTAGAGCTTATGCACTGCACAGCTTCAAAATTTGGTAATTTTCTTTAGTAGAAAATGCCCAGAGTATTAAACTCAGTTGTCTTTCCTTCCCTCCCCCGAGGACCCTGGACCCTTACATGTCCAACGTTAATTCTCTGACCCAGCAAGAGTTCACAAAATTCTTCAGTGTCTCTGCCCAGAGCAGACACGCTCTGCAAAGCTCTTTTTCCAGGTCTCTCGGGACTTTGTCCCATGATGAGAACTGGCACATTCTTCCAGGAAAAGAACAACAACTATTAGGGTTACAAAGAAAATAAAAAGTCACCTAATTTAATGAAAATACCATTTCTACTCATGGCATATGTCTGGCTCATGACACCAGCTCTTATTTCCTCTTTGACGTACAGTGTCTCAGCATTATGTGACATTCTAGAATAAAATGTTTCCAGTTTGAGGTCATGAAAATGTGCTGATCTAGTAATCACACCTGTGTTCCCTCCCACTGTACTTTTTACTCAACTTTTGCAAGTGAATTTTAGTTTGTGCAATAACCATCGGTCTACACATCTGTCCCTCGTACCTGGATTGGGAATTTCTTGGGGACAGGGCTGTGTTCCTCACAGGTTTGTATTCACAGAGCCTGGTGCAGCATCACCCAGCAGCCGCACAGGGTATGTCGGCGGAATATACATTTGCAACATGAAATGTGTTATGCAAACTCCACATTGATGCAGGAGAAATAAGGTCTGTTTGGTTATGAAGGCACAGAAATGTATCAAAAGCAGTTAGAAATTTGGATTCCATCATATTTAATTTAGAAAGATGCACCTATTGCAGCATGTGCTGGGATGCATGAAAATGATACCAGCATTTAATTCAACCGCCAACCGGGTCCTCACGGCAGAGTCAAAGGTCAGCACGTAATGGTGGGGCGGGCATTGCAATGTCACCAGGAGGGGCAAGGTGGGCCTCTCACTGGGACCTCGCTGGAACTAGCTAATTGAGGACTGTAAGGGCTTTGGAGACGCAAGGCTCAGCGTAGCTCGTAATCACTGTCATTATCACAGGCACCGACACCCCCCGCCCATCGCTTTGCCAACAAAGGGCCAGGAGATGAAATTTCACAGGATATGATGCAGCTGACACAAAAGAAGTGTGAAAATGTGGAATGATACAGTGTCAAAAGGAGCTGAGCTTTGTTTAGAAAGTTGCTTCTGCTTTGTGTGGCTGATAATGGCATCAAAATGGGCAAAATAATGGGCTTTTCTGATATCCAGAAAGGCATCACAAAAGATTATTTATTTCCTTTGCGTTAAAGATAATATGACTTTGCCCACAGAACGGTGTTTCCAATATTGCCGGAGATGGAGCACAAGTTGTTGGAAGTTCAGACAATAACAGAACATCTGAAAAGACGTGAGTGACAAGACAGGAGACAGCAGCATCCCGATTTAAAGGTGCCACACCCAATGTATGTACTTTCTTGGAACAGATTTTTAAAAATGGCAAATAGATTATTACCTTAAATAAAGTTTGGACGTCCTTTCTGTTATCCTACCAGAGAGGCTTGGTTTTCGTGTTTTATTTTATTTTAGTTTATTTCCCTGGGTTACAGGACTGGGGAGACACACGAGTGGTGAGTCACAGTGGGTGGGCTCGTTCCCGCTCACTGTGAGGGTCTCCCAGACACGCTCATTGCACAGCACTGAACCTCGTCCTGGCTCTCTGTCCCACGGTCATCGCCACCTGCCAGGAAAGACCGGCCTGGGGCCGCACTGGCTGTGTGTCCAGTGCTACCAAGCCAGGCCCCTTTGTTGAAGCCACACGGAGTGGCAGGGCGGGGACAAGATGGAGACCAATGTGCAGAATCCAAGACTCAATGAGAGACAAAGACTGAGAGGCCGCCAAGCCCCATGGCGGTGGGGAGGGTGGAGGGTGGTGGGGAGGAGAGTGGGGGGTGGGGAGAGTAGGGGGTGGGGAGAGTGGGGGGTGGGGAGGGCCGCAGCTGCACAACAGAGGTGATTCCCGCGCCGGGGCCTCGTGTCTCGGAGCGGAGCGCGCGCCCAGCAGCCCACCCGCCCTGCGCTGTAGGACGCGGGGGAGCAGAGCCCCACGCCCGCACCCCAGCTGCCCGCCCCCCTGGAGACATGGTGGACGAGGCGTCCCCTGCCTTCCAGAACCCTTTCCCTTCCCTGTGCAGGGAGGGCGGAGGGGTGGCGGGAGAGGGAGGGAGGAGAGGGAGCATCCGGAGACCCCGCGGCGGAGCCTCCTTAAACTCCCCCACTGAAGCGGCTTTCGGGACTTCGGAATGTCCCCGTCACCCGCGCAGGGCGAGGGCGCGTCTGAGAGCCCACCCCAGCGGGCGACCTGCAGAAGCAGGACAGCACTGCGTGCCTGACCGGTTTGGGAAAAGACAAATAAAACAGGAGACAGTCAACCATTCCAACTCCTGGCAGTGACGTCAGGGTTGCGGCTCTTCCCTCGTTAGCAGCGCTGATGCGACCAGGCTCAGCTTAGTGACCGTGAGACCCCCGCTAGTGCAGCCTCCGGAGTTCTCCGTGTCCCCTCGTCAGCGGATTGCAAGAGCTTCCAGGAAATAATTAAACGGATCGACCCGAATGCCTCCCATCCCCTTCCTCCATCTCCTCCGCCCTCGGGCCGGCAGTCAGGAGCCCCAGTGGACAAAGGCCCGTGGCCGTGGGGGGCTCAGAGGAGAAGGACGCGGGTGACAGGCAGACCCGAGGGAGGTTAATTGGCGCGCACACACCGTCCCGGATCCGTCGGCTGCACACACACCTCCCTGCCCACGGCCTTCAGCCGCCTACTGTGTCCGCCCTGGGAGACGAGCAGAGAGAACCGACGCTTTGCAGGCGACGTTTGCTCTTCTGTGGCACTGAGAGTTGACAAGTTGCAATGGCAACTCCAGGACCAGGTTCCTCCGACTGCGCCCAGGCCTGTGGCCGGGAGACTCCCGAAAGCGCAGGCTCCGACTCCGGGGCGGGCGCAGGTGCTACGGCTCCGAGGTCTTCCAGGCTGCACCCCCTGAAGCCTCCAGTCCGTACACTTGCCGCCCCCGCCTTGGAAACTCGGGCCGGATGGATAAATGCACGCACAGGTCGCTGGGAACCCAAACAGCTGTTGGAGCCCCTCAAGGTTCTCACTTCTCTGTGTGGGATCCCTCAGCGGGACCCCCAGACTGGGAAGAGGCACCTGGTGAGAACTGACGAACACACCTGCCCAGTGGATGCAGCGTGAGGGGACCATGGACCATCCAGGTGTGGGATGACACGGCCCGCCTGACCTCATTCTGCACACCTGGCACATTTTCCAGAATGAATCTGGATCCAAATGGGGCTTTTTGTCCTAACCCGGTGCCGACTGCCCCCTGGGCTCCTATGGCCGGAGCACACGTCCCCTGAGATCCGGGTGTCCGAAATCATGACAACACCACCTGGCAGGAAAGCACACAGGTGCCCTGGGGGGGCCTTGTCAGCCCGCCCATCCTTGCGGTTCAGAGACATCCGGAGACCCCCAAGCTCACTCAGGCAGAATATGAATCTCACTTGGGTTATAAATTGGTCATTTTGTAGGAAGAATATGAGATTATCGTTAGTCTTTTTATCCATTCTAGACAAACCGTATTATTTTTATGTTTTTTTCCAAAACTAATCACTGTTATAAACTATTTTAATAGTTCCCTATTATGAAACATATATTTAACCAATGAATAGATTATTGAAATAAGTGCCAAAGAGCTCTCTAATCAAAATCATTTCGTATGCAAAAAAAAATGGGAACGCAGTATTAAAAATATGTTCCAGCCATTTGAATATTTTTTGCTAGTATTCAAAACAACCCAGAAGGCAAGGCCCTATGTCCAATTGGTTATTTTTATAAATTTACATCTTTAAGCAAAATAGCATTTTCCCCTACATTAACATCATGCATAATGGACTCTATTAATCATGTTAATTCCACAGTATCACAAGCCAAATCAGAAACTCTATTATCCTTTGGAGATACACTGGTAGTGAAATCAATTAGCCTGTGCTTCTGTTTGTGTCACTAATGACCACACAGTCTCTCGGGCCTGGTGTTCTATCGCTCTTGGCCACGCCAGCACCCCAAGGGAGATGGGGGACCCAGCCCAGCAGGGTTGTACACGAGACCAGCCGGGCTCCCCGGGGTCCGTCCAGGTTGGGAGCCTGCCTGCCCCTTGCTTGTCTCTGTGTGCTCAAAGTGGCTATGGGTGCCTTTCTCTGGTCACCCAGGCCCGTGTCCCCTGAGCTGTCCCCTGTGACTGACCCACAGCAGCTGCCCGGAGACCCTGCTGGCAATTGCCTTCCCGCGTGTCCCACCCACAGACCAGAGCGTCAGTGAGATGACTGGGGTCTCTGCCAGCACCTGCCGGAGAGACCAAAACACCCTCATCTTCCTCCAGGACTTTGCCAAAGCCCTGCGCCCCTCTCCCCCCGCCACGAGACAGCGAGTCGTCCTTGGTGCTCTCCGCTGGGCACGTCCCCTGCAAAGCAGAGTCTGAGCTGTCACCAACACTGGAGGTGGCACCAACCGCACAGCCCCAGCCTCCGTGTCTCTGTGACTCTCGAATCTCGGGTCCCGAGACTAGTGGTTAAGACTGGCATCACTTCTCTGGCACCCAGAGTCATATTAGCATAACGACTGAAATATCCCAAATAACAGGGTTTTAAAAACTAATGAAACAAAGCCAGAAGTAGAAAAAACATGTTTGGATTTGCTGTGAAAGGAAGGATTGGCTCTATCCACACTCGCACAGCGCTCCCTACTGGGAACACGAAACGCACACGTGCACAGTCTTGAAACTAGGAGGTTCTGAGATGTCCCACCAAGAGACACAGTAACACAGAACCGCTTCTTTCTACGTAGTTGCACTCTCTGCCAAGCCACTGATGACCCGTATGTCTGAAATGATTCTGACCATTTCAATTACATAAAGAAATACACACGAGAGTGGTTCGCAGAACTCTTTTTTCAAAATCACATGAAAACAAAGGTTGAGAATTTTTACTTTATTTTTATTTATGCTCTTTCAGAAAGCACATAAACCTTTTACTTTAAAAAGGCTAGAAATGGAGGACTCTAGTACTTTGAGAGCTTTGCTGTAGGGAACATCACACTAACATACGCTAGCGTATCAGAATAGTCGTAGGCAGACTCAAAGGGAAAGAAGTAGATCCTCACAGACATTGCAGCAGATGCAGGGTGGATTTAGGGAGCTCTGCCTTTGTTCGTTGTGTAGGTGACTATTTTCAGTCCAGTGTTGTGAAAGTCATCTGTCAACAGGATTTTACCAGGTCTGACACAGTGTCTGTTTTTAATCCATGTTAAATCTACCCATGGCCTATGTGACTTTTTTTTCCGGAATATCACAGGGGTACAAATGTTTTGGTTAATGGATTGCTTTTGTACCACTTAATTTATAGTGTGCCCATCACCCAGATAGTGTGCATTGGACCTGCCAGTTATGATTTCACCCATCCCCTCCTCCCCCTCCCTCCTGCTTGATTTCCATTGAGTTCTATTTCCATCTGTGCACATGTCTGCTGATTGGTTAGTTCCAACTTCATAGCGAGTACATGTGGTGTTTGTTTTTCCTTTCTTTACTTCGGTTAGGAGAATGGTCTCCAGTTCCATCCAGATTGTTACAAAAGGTATTAACTCATCATTTTTTATGGCTGAGTAGTACTTCACGGTGTGTGTGTGTGTGTACACACACATACATACACCACATTTTATTAATCCACTCATGAATTGATGAGCAATTGGGTTGATTCCACAGTTTTGCAATTGTGAATTGTGCTGCTATAAACATTCCAGTGCAGATGTCTTTTTGATAAAATGACTTTTTTCCCTTTGGATACCCATGGAGTGGGACTGCTGGATCAAATGGTAGGTCTACTTTTAGTTCTTTGAGGAATCTCCATACTGTTTTCCACAGAGGTTGCACTAATTTGCAGTCCCACCAACAGGGTATAAGTGTTCCTGTCTCTCCACATCTATGTCAGCATCTGTTGTTTTGGAACTTTTTGATAAATGCCATTCTCACTGTGGGTAGGTGGTATCTCACTGTGGTTTTGATTTGTATTTCCCTGATGACTGCTGACACTGAGCGTATATGTATCTTTCTATTGATTTTTATGTTTCTCGTCAGCACAAATTTATCTCTTTTGCCAGATTCCTCAACAAATATAACTCATTTCCACTCTAATCTCCTAGAACCAACGTTCAATCCCATTACTCTTAGAGTAAACTGTGCTCTTTTAACAGTATATTCTGTTACATTTCATGAAATATTTTCTTACGTTTTGAAAACGTAAATTGAATTGAAATTGAAATTGTTAACAATTTTTAAAATCAGTGTTATGTATACTTTAAAGTCAATTCTAATGGCTACTTAGTTTTATATGGTCAATTTTTTTAGATTCTCCAAAATTGGGGTTTGGTTTCAAAACAGAGTATGGTGATAGGTTGGTAACAAAAGAACCTCATGCAAAAATACTACAGGCTTGGGAAACCCAACTATATATCTAGTTCTGGCTCAATTCAGGCAATGCAGTCACATCGGATGGTGACATAATCAAAGCCAGAGGGACAACTAGGAGGTCAAAGAAGTGTCAAGCTCTCCTGTCTGCTATGATCTTCGAGAAAACAGGATGCTAGATTGAAAGGCACTGAAGGTCAGTGCCCCTTTCAAAATCGTACAACGACAGTAAATTAAAGAAGAAACTGCCTCCAAAATAATGGCAACTCTCAAATAAATAACTGGGCGTGTGGGCAAGGCCCGTGGGAGCCAGGGCTGTTGCACTTTTCTCAGCAAAACTGGTCATCCTTGCCACCTCCCCCTTTGAAACTGCTTAATGACTTGGCTACAGAAGAACGTGCCAGGCTGATCCGGAAGAGTTTAAACCAGAGTTTGCCTGTGGGTTGGTTTGTTTTGGTGAATAAACTGCATCAAATTTACCCTTTTAAGTGTACGGTTCAGTGCCAACAAGTACGGTCACACTGTTGTCAACCATCAGTCACCACCATCCACCTCTAAAGCCTGTTCACCTTGCAGAACCGAAACCCTCACCTGTGACACCGTAACTCCCACCCCCAGTGCCCGCCGCCCCGTGTAACCACCACGCCACTCTCTGTGTCCAGCTACTTCGTGTGCATGGAACCAGACAGTGCCCGTCCTTTGGTGGCCGGCCCATCTCACACAGCATAATGTCCTCAAGGTCCCTCCACGTTGCTGCACGTGTTAGAACTTCCTTTCTAAGGCTGAGTAATACCCCACTGTGTGCGTAGACCATTCGCATACCCACCCGTCCCTCCGTGGTCACGGCTGCCTCCGTGTTTTAGCTACTGTGAGTAACACTGCCGTGCACAGGCTGGAGCTTCTAAGACAGTTGATGTTTGGGCTGTACCTGCACACCACGTGATCCTGTATGAAACCGCAAACATGAAATCGTGACATGCACGTACATCCCCAAAACACTTCTCATCAAACCCTGGAGTCCTTGGGACTCCAAGAGGGAAAAGGTGAAAGGAGAAAATACCAATGTGCGTTGAAGTCCAGGGAAGGCTGGCAAGAAGAGGAGCCATAGGGGACTGAACCTGTTTCTACTGCACCTGTTCAGAATCCTGCAGCAGAAGCACCAGGCTCCACCTGGCCAGGTGTGCGAAGGTCAAGCCAGAAGGATGGACTTTCCGCCCCTGGTCCGCGCATTCCTGCTGCGGCGACAGTATGGAACGAACAGGGTGCGTCTGTCTCTGTCCAGCAGACCCTGTGAGCCAGGCCACATCACCGCCCGGTCTTACAGCACAGTGAACGAAGCCTTAGGTTGTCCCTCCCCCAGAGATGCACGGTGAGAAAGTTATGGAGCTGGGATTTAAAACAAAATCTGAGTTTCCAGAAGGCACCTGAAGAACCACAGGGTCAGAGAAGGTTCCGGGAGTCATGAGAGGAAGGAGTCAGGAGTAAGTGGGGTCTCGAACCACCAACTTTTGAAAAAGTTCTAACAAGAGAAGAAAGGGGGAAACATTAATCTCTTTTTTAAAACAAGTTTTTTAAGCAAAGGATGTCTGAGAACAGCTGGACAGGAGGGAGCGTGTTCAGGAAGAGAACATCTCCGAGCAGTTCCCGATGCAGTTGGACACCACAGTTGCCGTTTAACTTCGCACTTTTCTAAAAAGCGTCTCACCTTTTAGCCAAGATACGAGGCAGCTCGACTGGGAAGCGGAGACCAGTATTACTCTTCATTCAAAGAACTGGTTTCTGGGACTAGAATTTTGCTTTCCTCGGCAGTTTGAATTCTTTAGATGTGTTGAATAAAAAAGCAAAATTCTTCTAAAAGGTGTTTCAGAATTTTAAAAAAGCCTCAGAATGGAAGCCTAGGAGTGTGTTATTTTTCTTATTAACTTCGACAAGAGAAAGGTACAGTTCCTGCCAAGTGCGCACTCTGAGCCTGAAAAAATAAAGGAAATGGTGTGAGATGAACGAAATTGGAAGAGTCTTGTAGAGTTCTGGGATTTGTTGACAGATGCTACCCTGATTGGGAAAATGAAACCTGCGGACAGTCCGGTCCTGTTGGCTGCCACCTGCCAGGCAGAGCCGTGTCACCAGCACTAGGCTCCGTCCAAACCAACCTCGAGGTGAACCAGCGCGAGAGGTCACACCTGCATTCAAGGGCAGAGGCCACCTTTTAATCTTGGAATCTGCTTTTAAGCAAAATTAAAGCTCAGGATTTTTTGGAACTATCTCGTTTTATTTCAAGTTTCAAGATACGGTCACTAATATATTTTCTAAAACCTATGAGCCAGTTTTCTTTGTAAATTGAGTATTTTTCTGTGGTGGCTATGATGGCAATTTAAGAAAAATAATGATCTGTGATTTAAGCGTATTTTGTATTGGAGGATACTTATGTTACATCAGATCCTGTGTGGTTAGCAATGCGGGGATATTAAGGAGACCTGGTAGAGCTTCCTTTCCAAATATCAGAACTGCCTGCAGAGGTGTGCAAAGGCAGAGAAACTATTCCCAAAACCCTCTTACCCAGAAGTTTTTATTCCTTTTCAAATATCTCTGGCCACTTCACACTCTCCAACGGCTGTTCAGTGCAATTTAGCTGCATGAATTGCTTAACCCTTGGAAGTTCTAAGTCCTTTTCTCTCAAGAGAAATAATAGAGAAAAATCTGATCATGCATTGCGATTCAGTACAATGTATTCTATTGTAAAATGCTTAAAATGTAATTATTATTGTCCCCCAGGAATGGAACACTTTTTCTGTTCTATGCCTCAACATAAAGACGAAAGGTTAGTTTCACCTCTACCTAATGATCTGCAATTTAGCAGGAATGATTCAATTACAGAATTTAATACCTTTCCTTGGTTAAAGAGGATTTGGAAGCCAGGTGCAGTGGTACCTGCCTGTCGTCCCAGCTACTTGGGAGGCTGAGGCAGGAGGCCAGGGTGAGGCCGGACGTTGGAGGCTGCAGTGAGCTGTGATCATAAATGAATCGATGAACAGCCACTGTGCTCTAGCCTGGGCAACAGAGCGAGACCCTGTCTCAACAAATAAAACAAAAATTAAAAAAAAAAGAAACATGGAAAAGAGGATTCACGGAAGGAGTGCACTTATTAAAAAGGTTCACAGCCAGAGTTAGCACCAGGGTACGGGAGGGAAAGAGCAAACCCAGAGATCATCATTTTCCAAGAAAGGGTTTGTTACGATTGGTCTCTGCATTGCTCAGGGTTCATCAGAGCCACAAATATGATGCAATTTTAGACATTCTGACTGCTTCTTTTAAGTATTTTACAAGTCTCATGTTGAGTATATATTTCTAAGAATTAAGCTAAATATAAAAATCCACATAAATTAATTCTTATCCCAACTGGTTTCCTTTTCAAATTATGCTGAAATCAAAAGTCACCCTGAAGCTCTGCACTGTTTGGTTTTACACATTCATGGAGAGACAGGAATTACAGGTATAAAATCAACACATGGAAAACATATATTGATTCGGCCTGAAAAGGTGGGACATCCCGAAAGCGGGGATTTATAAGTCACCAGTGGGTCACAGAGACTCTGTAGCTGGCGAATCACATGTGACTTTGATGGCCTCTCCTATAGCTCCAGTTTTGGATAAGGGAAGCATTTATCAGAGATGAAAACTGGGATATTTTTAACGTAAATTAACACTTGCTGGGTGGGTTTATTTGGTCTCTAAAAAAATAAAACCTAATTAAATCCAACGTCAGACACAGTAGACGAAACTCTTTTTAATTGTATTCAACCCACTCACTCTTAAAGTCACACGAGGGGAGGGGGGACAGGTACTGTCTGGGAGATGGGCACACTTACAGCCACAACTCAAGCACTGCAAGATTGATCCATGTGACCAAAATCATGTGTGACCCCTTAATATTTTGAGATAAAAAATAAGAATAAAGTGCTCACTAACGTGCCGTAGAGATCAGCCCCGCAGAGGGGTGGATATCGCTGTCTCTCCCGGAGACTGTGATAAAGTCCTGGTCACACCTGGATGATTTGTGGAGATATGTTTTAAATGCTCTTTTGTGTATAGAAGTATTGACTTAGAATTTATGATAAGATAGAAATCAGCTTATAAAAATATACGAGCACTGTCATATCCAGGAATTAAATGAATCCACTGCTAAATAAAAGCGTATTGATATCCACCTGCTAAAACAGTCACCATCAGACACCTTTTCTTACTGCCACCAATAGCCAGATGGGCACAAAAAAATCTCGCATCTCCAGAACACCATGCTTGGGGGAAAAGGAACACAAACCTCTCTTAAACAGCCAACATTATTTCTCCCATTTACTTAAATATCTGAGTTATGCTTTAAGGTTGTAAATCAACTATTTTGTTAATAGTTTGTTCTTCAGATTGTTTTTGCAGGTGGTGTAATCCTGGGGTAAAGCTATTTAATAAAGCTTCGCGCAGAATGCCAACCCTGATGTCCAGCCCTGAGCAGAGCTTGGGAGTGGAGGAAACCTCTCCCTGTGGCATCCTATGTTCCTCTTGGTGCCAGGCCCCTCCCCTTCGACATCAATGCCAGCTGCCCGCGGCCACCAAGCCCAGCCCCCCAGGCGTCTCCCCTGCGTGTGCCCCCCTGTGACCACAGCAGTTCTGATCTCCCACCCAAGAGCTCGCTTCTCCCCTGCCCCTGCCCTGCACGCTTCTGGGTAAAAGTTGTCCAGTCCATGCCCCTGGCTTGATCTTCATGAATGCACGCATGTACTTCTCCTCCTGGGATATGTATGTCTCCCTCCAGATGGGTCTTCTAGAATGTACAGCTCACATGCAGGCCCAAAGTTCTCCCGCAGGTCTCTAAATCAACCATGTAAGGCTCTGCCCACCCGAAACTCATTAGGAAGGACTGAGAATTTTATTCCACTCTAATTTCCTCTGGTATCAGTCTTTTCTAGAATTTTATTTCCTCTCAGAGGAAACAATGACACTTCTAGGACCACAAAAACCTTCTCTGGAACATAGCTCATTCCATATAAGCAAGTGACAAATTTCTTCCAGCACTGCAAATTGATCCATTGGAAATATAAATATTCATCATTCCAATCAATAGTGAGCTTGGGCAGTGAAACAATGTGTAATAATTTATACCACGTGTCAAAAATGTGCTAGTGCAGTTATATCTGTCACAGTGAGCAGTGACTAGTTAGAGAACATGCAAGTACCTGGGCTCTAGCAGGTTTGGGGTTAAAAAATTGGAAATTTGAAAAAGCTAAAGGTTTATCAGAACCTCTTTTTGAAAGTAAGCTTTGCAAGCTGTCATTCTTTATGGGGTCTTGTTTTATTCCCCTTAAACATGGCCTTGAAATTTGGTGTGTCGGAGAATATATGAATATTGAATCAAAGACGCATGGCTGGCATATTTGATGAAGATTCCCTACAATCCAACTATAAAGCACCACCAGGAAAAAAGATGACTTTTATTCTGCCTGACACAAAATTATGCAGCCGAGCTTCCAGTCACAACAGACACTGCTAGAAAATGTGGTAATTTTAGTCCAACATTTCCCCCTACTTTCGGGAATTTTTGCAAAGTTACTGCTCTAGAAGGCACAGTGCGGGCTCTCTTTTCAAACATGATCAACTGAGCAATTTGTAAGTTAAAATAATGAAAGATGAAATCACATTTAAACAGCACAACCGCCGGGGCTTGGTAAAATAGATACTACACGCCATGAACGGTGGAGAACACAAAATATTTGTATCAACCCAAGAGATCGGGGGGATACATTGTAGTCACCGTGGCCGCCCACTCGTTCAGTGAAATATTTGTATCAACTCAAGGGCTCGGGGGATACATTGTAGTCACTGTGGCCGCCCACTCCCTCAGTGAAATATTTGTATCAACTCAAGGGCTCGGGGGATACATTGTAGTCACTGTGGCCCCCCAGTCCCTCAGTGAAATATTTGTATCAACTCAAGGGATCGGGGGATACATTGTAGTCACCGTGGCTGCCCACTCGCTTAGTGCAACAGCAGCTCTGAAGAGCAGATCTCAGTACTGATGGACCTTCCATGACAGGTGCTATGGAGCGTTTATGCACAGGTGACCCCACAAATGACCACAGCAGGGTCCACACCACCCTGCATCCCAGCGCCCAGTCGCACACCACCACCGTGCATTGTTTCCAGTAGAACATGTGCCTGCGTCTTTCCAAATCAATTACTAACCCCCGTGTGTCCCCACAGTGGTCTTGGTGTCTGTCTCCCCTCCCCCCACCCCAAACCAACCCGGAGCCTGAGGCCGCCTGGGTGCTCCATAAAACCTTCCTGGGTTGGCCCAGTGTCCCCAGGGAAGGAGATGGATTGTGGGACTCGAGTCAGCTTTGGCACCATCTACCCCGCATCCCACACTGTCAGAATGGAAAGGGAAAGTGTGGTTGGCAACCCGGAGTTCATTTTTCAAAGTCATTCAAGGCATTGTTGGAATTGTTTCTGCTCCAAAGAAAACACACAAGAATGGTTTTTAAACAGAAGGCCTCGCTGTGCTCATTTTGAGTGAGCAGATAAAACGCACCCAGGCCAGCTCCCTTCCTCCACTGCAGGGATCCGTCTTTCAAATAAGAAAGGTCCCATTCGGTCACCATGTCAGGAAAACACACGATTCCACTCGGGAAGAACCTGGCACCGCCCACACCCCTAATTGTTATAAATTATGGCTCTCCGTGTTGGCCCTGGTGGTCAGGGCTGGCCGCCAGCCCTGAGACCACTCAGCAGTGTGAGGCGTTTTAGTTGAAATGAGCTGTTCCCTTTCTCCTCCTTGGGGACACTCTGAGCAGCTCGCCCTGGTGACAAATGTGCCCGTGTCAAACATAATCACCAAGCGCAGACGGAGCAGTCGGGATGGAGACCAGCGTGTCCCGGCTGTCCCTGTGTGGCTCAACCTCATCAGCATTTCGGGGGGTCAGCCGCGGCCGCTCAGACATGGGGAGCAGGTGTGAGTCCCGGTCCCTCCTGCACACACGGGGAGGGGTGCAGGGACGCCCCAGGGAGCCCTGGTCTCCTACACGTTCTGAACCCACCTCTTCAGGACAGGTCTGGGGAGGTGGCACCTCGAGCCTCTCTCACAGCCAGTGTCTCCAGCATGAGCGAGGTGCAGGATCTTAACGGCAAGTGTGTTATTCTGGGCATGTATTTTTAGGGCCCAGCTTGAAGAACACTGACCTAAGAAGCTAAAAATACATCCAGAGGGGGGAAAGGTGCATTTGCATTGCAAATTCCCTCTCCCAACGTGATTAGTCCTCACAACTGGTAAAAGAAATTCTGTTGGGCTAGGACGGAAATAAAAACACAAAATTTTAAAAGAAAAAAATTTTTTTTTTTTTTTGCAGCGTGTCTGAGCGTTCTAATTTAAGAACGCCTGATCTCAGAGATGTATTTATAAGCCTCGAGGAAAGAAGGCAGCCTCCGCTAAGTCCCGCTAAGGAAGGGGAGTCGGGCTGGTTCAGGCGTGAGGCAGAGGGGAGGGGTGTTCTGGGCGCACCCCGGCTTTGCCCTCCATGTTTCCCACCTGCCCCAACTCCCGCCCAGCTCCCGCGGCCGGACAAGGCTCTGCCGTGAAGACTGAGCCGAGTTAGACATGGGCCCAGCTGACTCCTGCAGCCAGGTGCACACAGCCACGCCTGGCGGGTCCCCGGCTCAGGGTGTGGCCCCAGGTGTGGCTTCCGGGGCAGCAGCAGAGCAGGGCCCTGGCTGGGGCCACAGGCGGCCCCTCATTCTGTGCAGGGGAGGGGGAGGGAAAGACCCGCTACCCAGGGGAGGGTTTTCCCTGCACCCTGCGGGTCAGAGGGGTCAACGCGAGTCAGCTTCCGCTCCCATGGGAAACTGAGGCCATGGGTACCATGCTTTGTTCTTTTAGACCTTCCCATTGCCTGGCATCGCCTTGCCACTGAGGCCCAGAGAAACCTGCGTAATGCACGGGATTGTTAAGTGTAAATTTATCCCTGAAGGTGGATAAAAGGAGTCCCGTAAGAGTGAGACGTCCACCCAGCAGCCACAGCAGCTGCCATTTGTGCAGTGCCCGTTCCTGGTAAACGTTCCTGATAAACGTTCCTGGTAAATGTGCGCCATCCCGTCCTTGCATGTGGCCAGAACCTCATCAGCGTCAGAGACAGAACTCAGAGTGACTCACATGCAAAGGGACTTCCCGTCAACGCACCCCCTGAACAGTCGGGGGGTCTAGATTCGGCTGTGATGGGGCTGGAGTCGGGGTTTATCATTCACACCTGCAGGTTCCACCTTCTGCTCTGTTGGCTCCACCTCGGCCTCACGAACCTCGGCTGCCCCCCCCACAGACCCCACCACTCCCAGTCCCCCCATAGACCCCGCCACTCCCAGCCCCCCCCCCGCCAGACCCCACCACTCCCTGCCGCCCCCACAGACCCCGCCACTCCCAGCCCCCACCACGGGCAGCCTGCACCTTGCACAGCAAAGGCAAATAGCAAACAAATACCATTACGTTCAATCTTCTGAACAACTCTGCCAAAAAACCTGTCTATCTTTCATAAATGCAAACACGGAGTTTTATGGATGTTGAAGACACTTGCCCAGTTTATCCAAGTATTGACGACGCAGGCTGCTGACACGCGCTCCCACCTGTTCACACCGCACTGCTCTGCGCATGGTGCACACCTGCGGTCACCCCGGGGCTTGGCGGGCCCAGGTCTGGGCGCTGACCCCCCCTCCCCTCCCCCACCGCCCTCCCGGACACGGCCGGCGGCGTCTCCCGGAGCTTCTCTCCCCCCATGGCCAGTCCCTCTCCTGCCCGTGGTCACTGCTGGCTTTTAACTTGACAGCTGAGAAACAGGACACTTCATCCACCTGTGTGTGATATGTCTGAAACCAGGATTAACCCCCAAAAATAAAAAATCAAGGCCGAGTTATTTACTTCAGTTGAGAAGGCAAACGGGGTTCCCAGATGCCCCGAAGCCCTGTCCTGTTCTCAGACGCCGCGTCCTAAGCACCGAGTGTGGACTGTCCCCACCCACCTTCCTGTCTGTGGAAATGTCCACACTGAGCAAGGCCTCATCACGATTTGAACAACACCACGTAGTAAACAGCATGCCAGCGCAACGTATGACATTGTCCCACTGTCCCTGGCTTTTCATGTTACCATTTATTTACTTGTTTATTTTTATCAGAGACCAAAGGTTATGCGATTCGATCAGGAAACACATCTCCCAAACTCGACTTTAGGGCACGGGAGTTCACGGCTCACCAACCAGCTATGTGCCCTCGGGCTGAGCCGTTTCCTGTTTATTAAGCAATGGGTCACCTGAAGCCTCGATTATTCCTCAAACGTGACAAAGTCCTTTCCCCAGAGGCCAGGTTGGAGAATGGGTGGGAAATGGCATTGTAACCTTTCAGAGGCAGTCACATTAAAGCTACTTTAAATAAGAAAGCTGACATTGAACAGTATTTCTTTATAAACAGTCATTTAAACCTGTTAGGAATATGATGTATTCATTGTCACTTCCTCTTTTTTAAGCAGAGGAGCCAGAGTGGCTTGTCCTGTCTCTCCTAACACCAGAGACAGTTTGAACCTTCCTAACACAACGGGTTTCTGTTTCCCTCTCTAGCGTTAATCTAGCCAGGTGCAGACAAAATCCGCTTAAAGAAACACAGCGAATGCTGGTTACCTGCAGATGCCATCACCCGTCCACTTCGCGACTCCGCGTCCAGCAGCAGAGGGGGCCGTGGCCAGGCTGTGCAGGGTCGTCACTCTCAGGGACATGTCGAATGTCAACGTCTCTGTCCTGCACCTTCGACCAGCCAAGAGCTGTGGCTCAAACAGGCATCGGTTTCCAAGAAAAACTCTTGCCCTAGAATTAACAGAAAGTGGACATTTACAGACTAATCAACAAACCTTTAATGAACTCCCACTGTAGCCGAGTGCCGTGGATTGAGACAAATAGAGATTGTGTTCTCTGCTGAACACCCGGCATCAAGGCCAACACAATTACCCCACCGCAGCATGTTTTCACAGCCGGCACACACAGACTGACCACGACCAGGCCACATCGACCTACAAACCCCGTGATGTCAAGTCCAGACAGACGGGGAGCCGACAGAGTGTCCACACCAGTGCAAAAGACACAAAAAAGCTTTGCAGTCAGATCTGAAAATCTGGATTTGTTAAGCGACACAGGTCACTGGTGAGTGTGCCGAGCGTCTTGCACTAGTCACCACATAGCTTGCGATAATGGTGACACCCAAAGCCCCAAATATAACTGCTCACTTGCTAATGTGAATCTGGCGACATAATTAAATAGGCATTTTTTTAAATGGTCAAGAAATCTCCTAAATTCCACACGAGCAGCCTCTTCATTCGCCTGTTGGCGATTTCCCCTGTGATTCGGTGCCGGCTGGAAAGTGTTAGAGAAAGCAACCGCATTGGCACGGCTAAAATCAAATCACCCACGATACTCACCCAGAACGTCGACACCACTGTGAATTGGAAGTTGACGTTGTTCCTCTGCCAGCACCTTCTACTGACAAACTGGGAGTGGAGCCTGGGAGAGAGGCCATGGCACAGCCCTCTGCAGGCCTGCGCCGGGCAGGGGCGCCCGGAATCCACCTGCACCCTGCCCTGGAGGACTGTTGCATTCACACCAGGGGCCTGTCTTGGCACAACGCAGGGTGCTGGGAGCTCAGTGGCCGGGTTTGGTTTCAGTTCCACCAGAGTCAGACGTGTGCCCTGAACGAGCCGCGGACCAAACGCTGTTAGCTGCCGCGGGCGGGGCCGGCTGCCTGGGCCACGTGCTCACTCACGCAGAAGGACCCACACGTGACTTAATGCTCTGCTCTCTCCGTTTTGAAATTCTTAATGAAGTTTTTAAATAAAAACTAGGCATCCTCATTTTTATTTTTCCCTGGACCCCTCAAACCATGCAGCCATTTCTGCCTCTTAGGATTCTGGAGACTAAGTCCAAGAGTGGTTATTAGCATTGAATAGAAGGCCTGGCACTTAGCAAAATGCCTGACACATTGTAAGTCATCAATGGATATTTGGTACAATTGTTGTTATTATGATTAAAGTGCAAGGTAATTGTTGGGTGGCTCCCGGAGCGGGGCACAGGAAAGGCCCCTCCCTGGGTAACTCGCAGTTCCCAGGAAACTCGCCTTGCGGGCAGGACGAGGGAGACCCCCCCCAGGCCTTCCAGGGAAGGTGCACGTTGCTCCAAACAGCTCAGTGCTGCCGAGCTGCAGCTGGGCAGCAGCTTCCAATTGTGTGGGCCTCAATCCCGACTAGAGAATGCTGTTCCCACAGGGATCTGGTGCACACAAATGACACTCCGAGAACAGAGCTCTGACCATGTGAAAAGACACCTGTCCCCTCAAGGCTGGTCACAAACACAGCAGACTTCGCCACCCACTCAGGTGTTGCTTCTTGCAGCTTGAGAAAGACCATTACATGCGGCTGCTCGAGCTGGAGACCCTGCCAGAGAGCCGGGACCCGCCAGCTTGTTCCAGGGGGGCTGCTGGCCTTGGAGAGCTGCCATCACCCCCAAAGCCACCACTGGTGGCAGCTGGCTAAGGACAGTCTAACAGTCTTTGCAGACTCAGGTGTTGTGGCAGGAGAGGGGAGGTGGGAGCCCAGGTGCTGGCACACTGGTCTCCAGACCTGGGGTTCAATCTTTGGTGTAACCTACCGGCCTTCCGGGGTTCCCTGCATCTGGAAGCCTGGGGGCGTTACGCTTCCCCACCAGTCTGGAGTCAGGCTTGGCTGTGCAACTTTCTGCAACCAATGAATTATAAATAGAGTCCAGGTGTGTCGTTCAGGAGCCAAGCCCTCAAGCACCAGAGATCAATCATCCATTGATCAATCGGGTCCACATGTGGGCACAGGGGGAGCAAAGCCGTCTCCCTGCGCTGAGGAGGAGATGGCCCATCCTGAGTGTGACCAGGCGGTTCTCAAGTTAGATGTCAGGGCTGCCTGGGCCACAGCCTGGGCCAGGCGTCTCCACCGGGGGCTCAGTAACTAAGGCAGCAAGGTCTCTGTCCAACTTTCTTACAACTTACCGGCCGTAAGGGCTTTCTGTGAGCCACGCAATGCAGAGCATGTTTACAAAAGCAGTGAAGGGAGGACAGTTTTGTATAATAATTGTAGCCCAATTGACGTTCAGCATTCCATGTGTTCTGCCAAAAATTCTGGTAAACTTCTACCTCCACAGACAATGAGCTGACAACACTTTCTTTCTCCTCTACCGTCTCACAAACACTCAGTACGGGAGAGCCACCTGTTTCGACTGAGGAATCAGAGACAACAGCGGAATGAAACCGCCACACTTTTCCAGCAGGTTCTGCAGGTTGATTATTCATAACGCTGCTCCTAAGACTCCAGAGTCCTTTGAGATGAGAGTAGAAAGTATCTCTGGGCCTCCACTTACCCACAATACCTCGAAATCCTTAATGTGGTTTAAATGTCATTGCAGAAAAGGTTCTTTCTTGCAGACTCACTTAAATTAATAGATAAACGGGTGGGAGGAAGAGATTATTACTGAACATGCAGAAAGCAAAAATGTATGACCTGCCTCTCCCCAAACCCCCGGCACTTCCCAATAAATCCGTGGACGCATCTGAACATCTGGGTGTTTGGTATTGAAGTCCACCGTGCGGCCCATCCAGGCAAAATAAGTTTCTCGCTGCCCCCCTCCCCGGACGCAGGTGCCTGTGTTAGAAATCACGTGCATAATTCAAGCCGCGGGCTCTGCAGACGCCAGGTCTGACTCCCGGAGCGGCGCAGCCCTCAACCGTGGGGCGCGGGCGCCACCTCGTGGCTACTGCCATTGTTGCGCTGGGTCCGGGGTTTTTCTATTTTAAAAAATTTGCAGGCCGGGCGCGGTGGCTCAAGCCTGTCATCCCAGCACTCTGGGAGGCCGAGGCGGGAGGATCGCTCGAGGTCAGGAGTTCGAGACCAGCCTGAGCAAGAGCGAGACCCCCCCCCCCCGTCTCTACTAAAAATAGAAAGAAATCATATGGACAGCTAAAAATATATATATAGAAAAAATTAGCCGGGCATGGTGGCGCATGCCTGTGGTCCCAGCTACTCGGGAGGCTGAGGCAGGAGGATCGCTTGAGCCCAGGAGTTGGAGGTTGCTGTGAGCGAGGCTGATGCCACGGCACTCACTCTAGCCTGGGCAACAGAGTGAGACTCTGTCTCAAATAATAATAATAATAATAATAATAATAATTTGCAATCTTTACCTTTTTGTTCATGGTCTCTTCTTTTCCCAGCTCTAGAATTTTTTTTTTTTTCAACAAAGGTGTGTGAAGGAAAGCATCTGGAATCTTCGTGTTCTCCCAGGAGCGGGTGCAGGGCTGCAGCGCGAGGCACGTCCAGGGCTGCCCCACGGGACGTCCTTCCGGGGCCGGCAGAACATTCCAGCACGTGAGCTACGGCTCGACTGAATGCTGTCCCGTTACCATTTTAAAGATTATGTTCCTGATTCTTATGCTACAACTTAGTATTTTAATACCCTTATATTAAAATGTAAGAAGCTGTTTGTGTTGTAATAACTTCCTTTCATTTCATATAAAATTGAATACCTTATTAAAGAGCTTGGTATTGCTAAAAGGGAACCCTTATCAGTGGATCTGCGTGTAATTATTTCTACTACATGTGTCTTATTCTTTGAATCCACACAGCAGACCACAGGCAGTGCAAACCCTATGGCCAGCAGGTCTAATTATAAAGCTCTAAGAAACACTCGCATACGTGATCTGACGATGGGAAAGAAGCCGTCCCACCTTTATTCTAAAGGTCAGGCAGAAAAATATCAACGCGTTTTTTGTGTTAGAAAATATACCTGGCAATTATTTCTTTGTTTTGTTCTATACGGCAGTGGCGTAGCCCAAAGAAATAAAATTCACTCTCCCACGTTATCATATTTGTCGAAAATAAAAATACCCCTTTTCCTAGAACTGGGAACGTTCCCCCCTTTGCAGGCGGGGCGCCCACAGGACGCGCGGGCCCGGGTCCCCTCCCGTGCGGGGACAGGGCTCGCCTGTGCCGGGAGCTGCTCCGAGCCGGGACTGGAATGAGGCCGCCACGGGGGCGTCCTGCTGGCCCGCAGCGGCTTCCAGCGACGGCGACGCTGCGCGTCTGGGACACTCTCTGGTCACAGCGCGCGCTCCCGCTCCGATTTCTACCTGGAGACCTTGAGCGTCTCCGGCAAGAATCGCGACCCCGCACAGCGGCCCCGGCCCCGCCAAGACGCGTTCGTGAAGTTTAGAAGAGCCGAGCTGTGCCCGCCCAAGTGGCATCCTCCCTGCGTGTCCGCACGTGGACGTGCGTGTGTGTGCGTGTGTGAGCCCGTGTGCACACGTGTGTGTGTGTGCGTGACCCCGTGTGCACACGTGCATGTGTGCGTGTGTCTCTGAGCCAGCACGCTGTGTCATGGATAACCGACTATTGCCTGGCTGCTACTGTTACGAGCCCCTGTGTGAAACTGTATCTGCTTCCTGTATCCCTCAGAAGACACAATGACAGGAAACGAGACCCGAGGGTGGCGCAGAGACCAAACCTGCACCGAAGGCTGCACAGCGCAGCGTTTCTCTGCTCGGCGGGGTCTGTTCTCCCGTGACCCATAGAACAGAAATGACGACGCGCGTTCTGTTTAAGTCACAGGATGCTGAGGATCAAATGAGACGACATACTGGAGACCTGCGTAAATTGTGAGACAATACCTGAGGCAACAACGCTAGCGATTCTTCCCGTCAGCTGCAAGGACTCTCCCTGTGCCTGTCTGTTCCTCAAAGGCATCAGCGGCCCCTCCTGCCTGTGATTTAAGCACCCACTTCCCGCGGGGCTGTGAGCGGGATGCCTTTCACCTGGGCAGGTGACACATTCAGACCCCAGCTCCCCACGGTCCCAGCACCGCGCTGCCCGCGCCACCCCGTGACCAGCGACCCGGGCGCGGGTCCTGCACTGTCTGAGCTTACACTCAGTAAACGAGTAAACACCTGGACAGTCAGTGACGTCCGGTCCCGCGCTGCCATTTAATCACCCCCCGTTTGTGTGTTTTCACCCAGAGATTGTAAGTTCTTCAAGGAAAAATCACAGTTTGCATTTTTATATCTTTCACAGGCATCAGCAGTTGTTCATTCATTCGATAAGTATTGAATATCTAATAGTGTGTTAAACCTTGGGGATAAAATAATGAATAAAACACGGTGAATTTTTGTCAGCTAACTGTGCGGTAGGAAGTGTGGATGCTCATCCAGTCAATAACGCAGCCAAGAGCAGAGCCCTGGGGGTGCCCGAGCCCTGCAGGAGAAAGCGGAGGAAGCTCTGATCCCCGTTGGAAGAACCAGGACCCTGCCGGGCGCTGGGAGGAGGTGGCTTCAAGCCACGACTCGGAGGGTGAGTGGGAATAAAACAGAAAACAGCACGTAGTTCTAAGGAAATATTGAAGGAAGACAGTTTGCTCAGAGCCTAGCGTTGGAGAGTGGGGTGGTTGGCTTGGAGAGGCCACCAGCTCCTACTTTGTTTCTGATTCTCAGTTATGCACACCCTGGTCTGGGTTTGTCACCCGGTGCCCAGGAGATTAGCACGGATGACAACAAATGAAATCTGCAGGGCCCAGCCGGGACCCCTGCCCTGACCTTTTGACCACTTGGGCCAAAAGCTCTGTGTCCTTCTCCTTCCTCAACACCCAGGGTCGATGTGCCAGAAGCCTCTGGTGACGCTGACTCCAATGCACAGCCTGAGTGGCTCCCCGCCCCCACCCCGGCCAGCTCAGGGATCCCGGGTGCTGACCCTCACCCTGCCCCCAGTTTGGGGTCTCTGCTCTGTGCTCAGAGCACAAATTTACAAGATGAGGCCAATAATTGAACTATTAATATTAAATACATCACGGAGCCTAAAGACCTGGAACAAATGTGCCATTGCTGGCACGGAGTAAACATTTAATGACTGGTACCTAATTTTTAACCTCTACCAAATGAGGGGTGAAGATGAGAAAAGTCGGAAATAAATTTTCACTTTCTATATCCATTGTGGTCACACTATCATGCCCTTTAGGTTTGCAAAAGGATGTTGTATAAAGGCATGTTCCCTTCCCCTCCAAATATGTCGTCCAAGATTTTTTCTCTGTCTTGAAGCGTCTTGCAGGACGAGGTTTGCAGCAGGCACAAAAGGTCATCGAATAGGCTCCAACCGCTCCCAGGGCCAAGTCCCAGCAGAGAAAGGTGACTGACCTCGATCTGTCAGCCGACGGAGGACCTCTGCTTTCGTGAGCTCTGCCTGTCATTTGTGTCTTCCTGGGACAAGGCAGGGGAGACCCATAGAACTGCCACTAATTTATGTGTCCCCGTCTTATTCCGTACACATGTCTCTCGGAGCACGGATCCTACCACGTCATGGTATTTATGTGTGTGTTTTATGGGTGTTTACATGCCTGCTTCTCCCAGTGCACCGTGACCTTCTTCCAGCCACGCACCGGGACTTTATTGCCTTTTTAACCTAATAAAATGTCTCAAAATAAAAAATAGATGTCATTCATTAAATGTTTACTCGGTGCCAGGGATGTCACTATTTTATTCCGGGTTTCTAGGCCCCAGGATGTAGTTCAATCACTCACCTCAACCTTCAAGTCTGTGCTCTGAGGCGGGGAGAGCAGGAGGGACCCCGGGGACACACGGGTACCAGGAGCCGGTGCCGCGGCTGCCCCGGCCAGTGTGCGGGACGGAGTCAAAGGGCTCCCACACAGAAGAGTGGTTGCTATAGTTGGTTGTTATTCTAGAAGACAGGACAGGACCGGTGGTGGAAGTCAGAGAATGGCAGCTTTAAACTCAGTGCAGGGATGCAGGAGTGTGACCACCACAGCCTCACCCTTCTTTCTAAGGATCAGATATTATATTTTCAATTTCCCCAGAGGCCCCACATCACAAACTCAGCCTACTACCAGGTTCCGCCCTGTAAATGGGTCTGGTGGATGTCTGTACGGTAGATACGGTCTTGCCAGCCCAGAGAACAAGGGAAATTGCTTTGCTTCAGGTCTCTGACACAACATTTTTTTTTTTAAGATTTTAAGATGTGCCACAGATTAAATACTCGTGGAGGAGGGGCACATTGATTTTAAAAGCCACCTTGATCCCAGCATAGTGACAATACAGAGTTGTGTTCTAGCATCTATCAAACGCATTCTATGCATTTTTCAACTTTTCGTTACATGTCTTAGTATGTAACACACTCTCCAGGTATGAAAGAAATCACACGAACACTTGTTTGTCTAGAGAGTAAATGCGCCTAATATCTGCTTTGGGTCCTCTAACATGCTATTATTTGTTAGTGACAATATTCAAATATTTCGTAAACACCTGGTCTTTCCAATATATCATGGGAACAGGAGCCTAAATGTATATTTGTTCTGAGAACTTTCCGGTCTAACTTACAGTACGAGCTGCTAGTTGGCACCATAACACAGGAGCCAAAAATGTGAGCTAAGCATCTAGAATCATAACTGCAACCTGCACCCCCTAATTTATTTTATATTTTCCCCATATGGTGTTTAATTAAAGTAACCCTGGTTATTAAGGAGGAAAGATGCACTAATTACACCATCACCCAAACAGTTTAGTCAAATGTGGCAACGCAAGGATCTCATAGCAACGGAAATGTTCTGCAGCTGTGAAGTCTCTCCGGCCCAGCCTGCACTGAGGCCGAGGGGAAATTGCTTCCCGAGGACGTTCGCAGACCCGCCGCAATTAGCATTCATGAGAACCTTCCTCCCACACGCTGTCCCTGTGTGAGCGGATCATCCCAAGCACTGCAGCATATTGTATGTTTGCAAATCCATAGCTTTAAAATGCAAAGGTAAATCAATTTGTCTATCACATTGCTCAGTAGGCAATTTATGAAATTACCAACATGATTGAATACTCAGAAAAGTAAGTCCGACGTGGTTGTTCTGCCCAGGCTGGTGGGCCGGCTCCTCAAGCTCTGGGCACCGGTCCCACCAGGCACTGGCATCGGGAAGGTGGCCGACCGTGCGGGGCCCTCCGCGTGACCTCATTCTCCCTTTTACTTAACTCGATTTCCCAGAATCAAACTCCTTGAAATAAGCTGCCCTTTATGTCCCTATATTGGCTTTAATCACTTGTACGTTGTGTTATGATGTTTAATTCTATCAAGATGGAAACAGTCCCTGGAAATAAATATGTTCTAAAAGCTCATCACACAGGGGGTGTTGGAAATTGGCGACGACAGTGTCTTTTCATTTCATTAATGTGCTCAGATACAAGTGGTGGGTTGTTCTGACGCCAGCGAGGACATTCTGCCTTCGGAAATGTGTCGGGCCCCTAAAGTTTAGGAAAGGGGTGATGGACCAATGCCTTCATGAGAGTTGAATAAGGCAACATTGGACAGGGTTTTCAGCTGTGAATGACACACTTCAGGTGTCCTGCCGTGGCCTGTTAAGTGAGTTGTACACACACACACACACACACACACACACACACACACACACACTTGCCTGAGTAGATACAAATGTTTTTTGAAGGCAAAATTAGTTTTTACTGGAAATAAAGAACAGCAGGAATTTTTACTATTGTCCATATTATACTATTGATTTGTGAACGATATGAGTAATGTATTACCTATTTAAACAATAAATTTACATCATCTTTATCAAAACCTGGGTGGAAGAATATAGCTAGGACAGTTTCAGGAAAAGTTGTAAGGCTATTGTAGGTCCGATTGTAGACGGAATCTAAGAACAGGTGTCCTGTCTGTCATCCAGGATGAATAAATACGTGAGCTATGAACTTGAAGTCTGCAGGGTACCCGGCTGCAGGCATCAGACTCCACCTCAGCCAGGATCGAGGGAATGACTCACGCAGTTTCAAGGACATGTAAAGAGCCTAACTTTGGCCAACCGACCGGGAATGCTGCCCTCATCCCAGGAAGAAAACGCCCCTCAGGGTGACCGTGGTCTGGGGCACGACCAGAGACTCAGTTGACGCAGAGTCACGGCCCCCCTCGCTCCCGGCTGCGGAACCACCACGGCTGACCTGTCTCCTTCTCACCAAGCCCGGCAGGAGCCAAAGCCCTGCCCAGGGGCCCTCCCCTCCCGGCGAGGAGCTAACATGGTTTTGGGGTTTCCTCATTTCTGGCGCACAGAGAGCCGCGATGGCAGCAGGTCGGCACCAATGGTGACAGAGCCCGTGAACCACGACCACGCCCTGGTGCACTCGACCCTGCTCCAGGGTCAACCCCACAATGCCACGAAGCCCAGCCCCCACCCTCCCACCCCCGAGTAACGCACCTGCCCTTGTGCACACGGAGCCCTCCTTCCACTCTCCCGAAGTTGGTCAAAAAAGCGAATATTGGGTATAATCAATCACTATGGTTACTGCTAGAACAATTACATGAATAAAATACAATTATCTACTCACATTGACGTCTTGGCTACTTTAAGTAATTTTTGTTTGTTTCAGAAAGAGCAGAGGGTGTAGTGTGAATATATGTGACATATTTAGCATTGGAGTAATTTAACAGATCATTATTTAAACCCTCTGAGAGTTCTGGTCTAAAGCAGCCACTCACACAGAAACATCCCAGGCTGTACGGACTGATCCTATTGCTATTGTAGGAGGGAAATGATAGCCACTGTGTTCATGCAGTTGTTTTTTTGTTTTGTTTTGTTTTGGAACTGTGAATATTAAGTCAAGAAATGTATGTCATGTGGATGTCAGTTTCATGAAACAAATTCCAGGGAGAGGCTCGAATGCGTTGCCAGAACACCTGAAGTCCCCGAGGAACTCAGTCTGCTGCAAACTTCTGACATTAACTTAAACTAGGTGCCAATTCTGTTTTCCCATCAGTTTGATCCGCTTGTCTTCACAGGTGTGTGAGGTTTTCTCCTGCTTGATGCCGAATATGGTTGCATTTCCTGAGAATCCTCCTGCTGTGAGCCTGCTGGGATGAGATGTCGGTTTGCCTGAGTCAGACGTCCTTGCAAAAGCCAGTCATGGCTACCATGCCCAGCTGTCCGGCTCTACTTGTTCTCTGGGACGTCTCTTTTGCCCATTTATTTATGTAATTTTAAAAGTTTTCTTCCTGTTTCTTCAATTGTTGTGAGCAAGTGGGATACGCTTTATAAGGAAGCAAGAACAAAACCGGGTCCTCCACATGAATAATTCACACAATTTTCTATCTGCATCCTTATTCACAAGTCCCATTTTGATGAAACTGTTTGCATCAAGATCTAGAAAAAGGCATGCATTTTCATTTAAATGAATAATATCTCGAAGAACTGAAGGTGAAGCAAAGATGCTTCCTCATACCTAATTAATTCAGCAATGGGCTGTACCCCTCAAAAGTTATTTTGTGAGTGAGTCTGTGTGTGGCTGGGAACATGCTCCCTGCTTTCCTCCTCACCATCCCCTCCCTCAACATGCCCCCTTCCCTCCACACACACACATTTGCACATGTACACATGCATATACACATACACGCATACATATACATCCACATACATGCATGCATGCACACGCATACAGGCCTGCACACACAAATACATACACATATACAAACACATACACATGCACACGGGCAGACACATGCATGCACACATACACATGTATAAACATACACATGCACATGTGCATATCCATATGCCTGTGCACACACATACATACACATCCGTGCATGCATGCACACATATACACACATACACACACAATGCACATAAATACACATGCATATATACATGACACATACACATGCACTCACACATACACATATATATACACACACACATGCACACATACACACATATCCACATGCACAATGCACAAAACTGCACACACACACACACGCTCCCCTGGGAGGATGGAGAAACCCCTAACCACACAGTATTAAAGAATCTGGGATCGTGGTCTAAGGAGCCGGAATCGGAAAACAGTACTGAGCCTTCGCACAACCTCAGGAAGTGCCCACCTCGGGGTAATGTTTATGGAGGTTTATTAAACTATTTACAATTAAAATGGATCTTTGGAGTAATTGATAATTTGGCCTGGTAATTTCATCACATTCTGCTGCCGGATGGAAATTATGATTTAATTACGACGGCCTGATGAAAAACATACTAGATAATTCTTCAGATAATTTCCTTTTTATTCCCGATTAGGGGCAAGGTTAAGCAGATGCAAGGTTATGGCTTTGCCATAATCTAATTTCCCTGCTTTGAAAACGGAAAGCTTTCCGGGTCTTAGAGTTTGCCGAGAGGAGACACAGAAATGGCAGGAGATGCCTCATCTGAGCTGTGACTTCCGTCATCGAGAGCCGTCAGGGGTCCTGAGCAATCAGCCTCCGTGAGAGGAGACAAGGGCTCTCCCATTAATGGCGAGAAATAGCAAAGGCAACAGGTGGGGAAGAGCAGATACGGTCCCCGGCCTTCCTTCCCTGGGGCGTGGGAGATTCAGAAACACGGAAGGAAAACCGCAATAATGAGAAACGGGGAGTCGGCCCTGGCAGAGGGCAGGGCCCCGAGTGCCCCCAGCACATCTCCGCACGGGGACCCCCCAAGGGTGAACCTGGCCCCGCACGGCGTTTCCGCCTACAGGCAAAGTTCACCAACAGCCTCGAAGGACGGGCGTGTCCCCACTCCCCAGAGAGACCCTGAGCCCCTGAACTCAGGCCAGTTTCCTGCCCTCCCGTGGCTCAGCCGGTTCCTAACAGGCTGCAGGCTGGTGCGGCCCCCGGCCGGGGCTTGGGGACCGCAGGTTTAAGCTGATGAGGTTTAGTGAGTCGTTCCACCCCAATCACCACTGGAAAGGCAACCTGGCCAACGCAGAGCACAAACTAGTGTCTCTACCCTCCCCTACAATGGAAATACTGTGGGTGAGGGTCACCCCATGAGGTCTCTTTGATGCATTCTCATTTCCGGTCAAAATCTCAGAGAGGAAGGGAAGATGTTTAACAAAAACTGCTAAGACACAGGTTCGCTACGAGCCAGAGTGGCAACACATCAGCTCAGGAGTGAGTAACTCACGACCAGGAAGGTGAAAGAAGACCCCTGTGGTCACGAGTGAAATAACTGCAGAACCAGGACTCAGACCCAGGTCTCTCCACGCTTCAGTCCAGCCTTAAAATGAGCATCTTTGTAACTCAAAGGCTGCCGTGAAAATGTCCTCTTTGTCTTCCTGGTCCTAATGAGCAAACCACAGGTGGTTTATATTTTGATTATTTTTGCTCCGAAGCAAACAATTACCTATTAATCTTTTTTTAATCAATTAAGCTATGGTTCTTCATATCAAGAAATCTCATTAAAAGTAACGGTCTTTTCTTGCTGGAATTTAATCTTGTTTTCTTTATTAAAATGTTTTTTTTTTTTTTTTAATGCCTTCATGAAAGCCTGAAAGGAGAGGAAACATTTCCGATCAGATAGAGGTAATTTGTTTGTGGGTCTTGGCCGCCGTGGGTGCTGCACTAATACCTTTTTAATGAAATGGCAAGTTTGGGGGGCGTATTTCACAAATTGGGAAGCGTTACTGCATCTTATAAGAAACTTCAGGCTGTAGAATATGAAACAATGTCTAAAAACACGTTCAACTCTGTTCCCAGCAGTCCTGCTGGACTATTAGTGCTCACAAGCGAGCTGTGTGTTTCTGTTCCACAGAAGCACAGCACCAGGGCCCAGAAGATTTCTGTCTTCTTATTCAACATGCAGAAGCCCAGAGATCGTCTCCCTGAGATGTCTGAATTTATACTGAATATATGAGGGACGGGCGAAGTGGCTCACGCCTGTGATCCTAGCCCTCTGGGAGGCCGAGGCGGGAGGGTCGCTTGAGGCCAGGATTTTCAGACCAGCCTGGACAACATAGTAAGATCCCATCTCTACAAAAAATAGAAAAATTAGCCAGGCATGATGGTGGTACCTGTATGTAGTCCCAGATACTCGGGAGGCTGAGGCAGGAGGATCACCTGAGCCCAGGAGTTTCAGGTTGCTGTGAGCTGTGGTGACGCCACTGCACTCTAACCCTGACAATGAAGCAACATCCTGTCTCCAAAAAAATAAAAAAGAAGGAAACCTCTATTGTTTCTTTTATATTGAAGAAATTGCTTACTCTGTCAAAAAAAAATTTTTTTAAATGATTCAGATTCATCACCAGTTAATATGAAATCTAGAAAACAGGTTGCAGATGACCAATTAAGAAAGGAAAATGAATTAAAGAAAGTTAAAGAAAACACATAAAAACAATAAACACTCAAAGACGTTCAGCTCAAATATAAACAGGCTTGTTTCATTCTATAATTGCTGGAGTAACTCCTTTTTTTAATAAACATAGGAAGTATGCCTTATATATCATGTAGCAAATTTTATTATAACTGAGCCATTTTTAAGTAGCCAAATAATTAATATAGTACTGCTCTTCCAATTGTTCCCTCTATAGAAGATTTTTTTCAGTGTGCACAATGTAAAATAATAGCTTGCTCTTAAAACTCAAGTGATTGAATGACCTGCAGGAGAGAGAACAGTTAACAGAGTGGGGCAATGCTTACCTGTCTGAGTGAAATGTACAAGTCCCATTAAACATTAATGAAGGACTCTGCCGTATTATCATGCATTTCCCCTAAAGAGCTGTCATCTTCTTCCCATCAGGAATTAATCTCTGAATTCTAAAATCTACTCATTTACAATACAGTTTAAGCAGCCCAAGTGATACGTAGGGCTTTCCTGCTAAGAACTACAGTATGAATGGTAATATAACCTAAGAACTGGGAGTCTTTTTAGAAATAGCGTTTCCTAAAATAAAAAATTCAATTCTTTTTCTTACTTAGAATTCTGCTGAAACTAGAATCAGCATTTGTAACGTAGAGGCATTGAAACAACATTAGTCAACTTTTCCTTTACATACCTGAGGATTTTTTAATACAGGAAAAAAAACAGTTGTCTAGCAATTCAGTTAATAATTATAGGACAGGAGAAACAGTGACTAAACTTCCATTTAAGAGAGCAAACTATTTTGGAGCACTTTTAAAGTTCTGATTTACATAAAAGCAATTAATATGTTAATTATAAACAAATCCCATTCATCTATTAACTCGAACCTTATCCACAGTTGACGTTTAACCTACTTAAACTTTCTGCATGTAGTAAAATCTATAAAACTGCATCTTTGTACTCTTGTGTATCCTGAATGGCACCTAATACTAATGATAATAGTAAATGCTAACATTAATTAAGTAAGGTTTTCCATGCGTTAGGTGCTTTGTTAAACACCTCACTACAATCTTACGTGAACTTTTATTCAATAAATGTTTACTGAGTTCCTAACTCTGTCTTAAGTGCCAGGGATAAACTAAAGAACCTCACAGATCGAGTTCTGCCCTCATGGGACGTAAATACCAGGAGTGAAAAGGAAGATAATCACACAAATAAACACATTAAATGCACAGTGTTAGGGGCTAAGATGTGGAGATAGCCTTAGAAGCAAAGTACAATCATTACCCCCATTTTATAAATGAGGGATCTGGGATTAAAGGAACTTATTTAAGGACATGGAGTTAATAAGCCACAGATCTATAACTTAATGAGCAGTTTGTCAAACTCTACAGCCAAACTCTTAATCATTGTGCTTCGTTACTTTACCACGACTTGTGTAAGGTAACGTATATATAATACACACACACAATATATACGTATATGTTTCATAATATACATTGTATATCCATACATAAATACTGTAGACATATGTACATATCTGGGGTTGCTTTTTATTAATTAGGATCAATTACTAATTATCTCATTCAAAAGCATACATTGAGCACCTCCTGTGGGCCAGACATCATGAATACAGAAATAAATGGATACAGGCTTCTTGCGACTCACGCCCGGTAGACTTCAGAGGCAAGAAAAAGGGAACAGAAAAGAAAAGGTACAAACTACACTTGTTGCTCCGGAGAGAAGCAGGAGCCCAGCGGGACCAACGGCCCCACAGTGAGCAAGAGCTTCGCACCTGTGCTGTCCTGCCCTTTGGCCGATACTGTCTCATTCCATCCTCACAAGTTACCTAAATATCTTATCTGCAAATTGGAAGGGTTTTTGCAAGAATAAATAAAAGAAACGCTAGTCAATTATAAAAGAGCACAGCAGGCACGTAACCTTGTTGTTAGTTATTCGCAGCCTGAATAGGGACATGAGAATGGGAGATGCTGTAAAACTGGCAGAACCTCCTCTGTTTCCGTCAGATGCCTTTGTCATTGTCTCTGATGCCACCAAGTTCCCTGTCTTGAAAATACTCTTCAATTCATTTCCGAAACCTTAACCCAGCCCTTTCCCGTGGCAGCTCCTGTGAGCACACGGTTGCTTTCAGGTCTGTCTAAACAGAGATTATTTGGGGGTAAATTTTTCATTTGTCCTTTCAGCTTCATTGCCCGCTAATTATCATTTTTTTAAAAAAAAAACTTAATAGTTTACAAAAACACTTAAAATTCCCCATCCCTGCCAGGACTTTTAATTAATCCCTCCTTCTCCCAGGCTTCCCCCGACTCCTGATATATTTGTCTGCTCAGCCCCGTGTTTTCAGAGCAAGGAACATCCTTCTTATTTTAATCTCCTTTCCTCCCACTCCTTTGCTTGCGCTGTTTGGATAAATAACTTCAACGTGGAGAGGATGATAAACTCCGTCAGAAACAACAAAGGAGGCCAATTGCTTCCCACCTACGAGGCAACCTAATAGAACTCGTAATCTCCAAAGACATCCACCTGATTTACAGGTGCAGCAAGTACCTGCCTCAGGATGTGTCTGCTTCCAGGATGTGTGTTGGGAACACTGAATATAAAAGTAATTAACGAGGTGTCTTGGTTTTTAATAATGTCATTTACAATTCAGCCTGCGCTGTGGGTGCACGGGGGTGTGGAATGACCCAGGGCGGCACGGGTGGGTCTTCTGAATCCCACAGTGCGTGGCTGCAGCCTCGGCTGGGGCCATGTCTTGAGCCCCCCACAGGAGAAGCCCCTTAACGTAGACGACCAGCCCAGACCAGAGGGCAGAAAGGTGATACAGGGTGAAATCCATTCAGTTTCCCTCCTACCTTTCCATGACCCGGCTGTGAACAGCTTATAACTCTGAAAATGACGCACGTTCTTTTCCTCACAATGGCCCTAAATCTGGGCTCAGACAGCATCCCTGCCTTCAGAACAGCCAGTGGAAGCATCACAGCCTGCAGTTTGCTCCCGAATCTCGCTGTGACCAGCCCGGAGTTTGCACAGAAGCTGTCTGTGCACCAGCCCACCCGGCACCACACTGCGGGAGGGTGGGGAAGACCAGGCCGCCGCCCCCTTCCCTGGCCTCGGGGCCCAGCCCCTCCCGGCCCGAGTCCTCCCACCTGGCCCGAGTCCTCCCACCTGGCCCGAGTCCTCCCACCTGCATCCTCTGCTCAGGGAAAAAGCCCCATTTCAGAGCCCTGCGGGCACCGCCCCTCCCACCTGACTGAGCTGCATGTTTCCGGCACAAACCCACCTGGACAGAGGGCAGGTGGGTGGGCTCAGAGCTCTGCTTCACTTCCTGCCGACCAAGGCTTGTGGCACAGAGGGGCCCTTTGTAGATTTGGGGACTGGGAATTTCTGATGTATCTGATATCTTCTATGGACTGTGTCTTCGTGGATTTCCTAAGCTCAGGCACTTGGATGTTAAGCCTCATGAGAGCAGGGCTTCCCGGGTCCTCACTCACTACTCTTCCCACGGAACTCGAAGAGTTTTGGCGATTAGAAGGAACACGACAATTGCTTATTGGAAAAAGGGAGTGTTGCCCTTTAAGAAGATAAAGCCAATGATCCATAATCACTTACGGTACAGAATCCTCACTTTCGACATTCCCTCAGTAATGGCAATAATACCTCCCTGAAATGGGTGAGGTTATACAGATACAATGGGGACCTAAAGTAATGAAGTTTCAATCCCACAACATTGACGATAAGCTTCGCATATTCTTCTTTGATACTTTTGTCTGTCAATCTTGAAAAGCCACCAGGCCCAGGTTGGGCTGATTTCAGAGGTTGCCTCGAGGCCACGCCCCACTGGGGGGAGCAGGTGTGAGCTCCAGGAGTACATGTCGTGTGCTAATCCTCTACAACGCAATCAAAGCTCACATTGATCCACATCACCTGAACATATTACCTGCACGTCTGAGTCGACTATACAATTCTATGATTAATAATGTACCGTCACTTCCTAAAAATCATTAACTCCTTAGACTGCACATTAGGCCTCTAGTATTAATAGTAGCTAGGCATAAAAATGAGAAGGATTTCCACAGTGCACACCGTATTTGATGCAATTTGGAAGTAAAGTAGATGTTATGATAAATGCCATTCGGAACAGTTCTTGATTATTAGAATGCGTTTCAGACGTTGCACTGGGAAAGCAGGATAGTTTCGATCCCAGTGTACGCTTACCTGGAAATGCTTCCCTTCGCATCACTGGCCAGAGCTCTGCAGGACCTGAGGCTCCGTGGACTTCAGGGACGCTGGCCAGAGCCACGGGGTGACGGGGACAGAGAAAAGGCTGCTGCTCCTCACAGGCAGAGCGGTAGCTGGAGTGTCGGTGTCTACCCTGGTCCCTGCAGGTCCCATTCCCCCCAGACAACGCAGACAGGGCCAGGGACACCCGCACACTCACAGGGCCCCGTTGCAGGGCAGGAGCCCCTGGCTCAAAAGACCCACACGTTTTATGGGGGCAGGTGGTCTGCCCGGTCATCGCCCTGGTGGGAGACACAATCTTCACGCCAGGCCGTGAACAAACCTGCTGGGATACGGGGTTCTAAGACGAAGGGCCCTGGAACGTCCCTTAACACCCGGTGTTTATTGTCACCATTCCTCTGATGGACTCGCTGTCCGCCCAGGAGCTCCGTGCCCCGACCGTGCACACCTGGCTGAGACTCGTGACGTCACTTGGCCCTGAGTGAGCAGCCGCAGACGTCCTTAGGGTCCCAGAGCTGATGGCAGAGGGACAGGATGATCACCCAGAGGGGAGAGGGAGCGCTGGGAGGTGAGCCCTGAGTCGCTCCTGTCCCGCCTGCCAACCTGCAAACCCTGGGCGCGATGAGGAGCCACAGGGCAGAAACTGAGTCACAAGGGGAAGGAAGCCCCCCTAGGGAGCCACTGGCCAGCTTTTTGTGGGTGCGAAATAAGTCTCTGCTGTGCTAAACCACGCAATTTCAGGGTTATGTTGCAACTAAGTGTATCCTGGCACTATGCAAACTTACATAACGACAAAAGCTAATTTGATTTTCTTTTACCAAACTCTCATGTATTTACTAGACTCGTGCATTTACACGCTTGACATTTTTATCAAAATAGAACACATTTTTAGGTCAATGAAACGACTCTATGATACTACCCTGGTGGGTACATGTCATTACACATGTGTCCAAAAACATGGAATGTACAAAACCGAGAGCCAGCCCCAGGGGAAGCTGTGGATTTGGGGTGATCATGATGTGTCAATGCAGCTGTGACAAATGCACCCTCTGGGGGTGTCGATGTGACGGAGGCTGTGCATGCCTGGGGGGAGGGGTGTGTTAAAGCGCTACCAAGTATGTAGGCGTATGTCGCAAGGAGCACGATTATCTTGCTTCCCTGGGGACACGTGCCAGTGCCAGGGTCCCATTCCTAAAGGATAAAGGTGGCCTGGTTGGCAAAGTGATTTTCGTGTCACCACGAGGCAGGAGGCCCCGGCGCTGGCTGCACCCTCCCCCCTCAGAAGCCTCACGCAGAGCTCTCTGCAGCCACGCCCACCTCTGCAACTGACACGATGGCTGGGAATTGAGGTCGCACCTGCTGAAATTGCCGGTGGATGTTCAGCCGGCGAGAAGTGTCATTAGGCAGAAAGAGAGCATGAAATCTGGAAACCCAATTTCTGCGCAGGTCGGCGCCTGTCCCCACCGGGGAGACGCTCGGGGCTGCTGACGGCTCGCTCCTTCCTCAAAGGAGAAAACGGGGTGTTAATGGCCAGCTAAAACCACCTAGCATTCGTAGATTTTATTTTTAAAAAACAGTGTGGGGCAGCCTTGTATCAGGAGGTTGGTGTTTTATTTATGTCACACATCGTGTCGTTTGATTCGCCAGGAATCCTGCAAAGGAGGAAAGAACGGGGCCTTGTCTCACCGTAGGGATGGGAGGACGTCTCAGAGACGCTAAGGGCTTTTCTCATCATGCATAGTGCAAGTCACGTGCTAACGAGGCCAGGAGAGCCGGGCCACGCCAGGGCGGGTGGGAGCTGCACTGTCGCAGAGAGACCTACGCCTCTCACCGGGGAAGAGGGTCTGGGTGACCCCGGCCCCCTGTTAACCGAGCGCCTGTCAGGGCCGGGTGACAGGGAGTGCCCTCGGGGTCTGCACGCCCAGCCAGGGTCACTTCCGCGGCTCCCAGCTGCAGCAGCTACCCACGGCCCCAGCTGCCCAGTGCAGAGGCCAAACAGGAAACTTCTGGAACCACCCCAGGCCTGCCAGCCCCGGCCACACAGGAGGCGGGAGCGGAGCTCAGGGCCTGAGCAGGGCCAGGGCAGGGGTCGGCACGCCTGCCTCGCGAAGGGCCAGGGGGTAAATATTGTAGATTTTGCCGGCCACAGGATCTCCGTGGAGACTGCGCAGTTCTGCCGCTGCAGTGTGCAGCCAGCCGTGGATGGAGCACACGACTGTGCTGGCCGGGCCCAAGCAGCGTCACTCGCCACGAAGGCAGAGGCTGGGTTTGGCGCCGTGGGCGTAGAGTTTGCACCCTTGGCACGAGGCTGCAGGTGGTGCACTGACCCCCCCACCCCCGTGGAGACGGCAGACCCGGCAGAGCAGAATGAGGATGCTCGCGACTCCCCGGGACATGAGCAGTGAAGACAGGGCTCGGGGAAAGCCGGGAGTGAGGTCACGCCGTCTTGCTTGTGGTCACTAGACTGGCAGGTCAGGGACAGGACCGGCCACTGGGGCCAGCGGCTTGTGTCCTGAGAGGTGACCGGGCACGGGTGAGGGGTCGACCGTCAGAGCGGCAGCTGCAGCTACGGCAGCCGAAGCCAAGAGAACTCTTGATAATTTAGCTTTAATCTTTGCATTGCCCTCCACACGGACAAACGGTTTCATGTTTCTAAACCTGAGCAACGGAGCATTTGTAACTCTCACATCCTCACTTTAGAGGCCCTCGTCCTAAGCAGCCTCACCCTCTGATTGGCAGAAGGAGGTGTGTTTTCAGCGTATTTCCTGCAGCCCACAGCATGCGTCTACCCCCATAGTAGGCGAGCAAGTCGTTTTCGTTTAATTGAATTCAAGAAAAAAACAATCTTTCGCTTTTTTTCCACCAACCTAGCTTCCCGGCATACTACTTCTATATTTCATTGCAAAAATAGCCCATAAATATGAAAAGAAGCGGTACCATTGAGAATGTTTTTTTTTAAAAAATGTTGACGGGTGATTTATGGTTATTTCTGTAAATAACAGATGTGATGCTGTTGGAATTTGGCTGAAATGATGGTGCTCGAGTCACAGGACGTGATTTGTGTGGCTATAATCTGTCCCACCTATGAATCATGTAGCATGATTTCTCTTGCAGGCTGTCCTCAGCTCCACGCTCCAAAACACGGGCATAAATCTCAAAGGAAAAGATACTCTTAAGAAAGCTGAGTGTGATTGAGGATAAATACATGCATATTCATGAAGGAAACGAATAAATAAATGAGAATATTGAAACATGTGGGTAGAAGATGTGGAAACAGTCATCTTTGACCCTGGAACCATGATGCCAGTTGCTCACTTGGACACAAGTGTTCCTTACAATACCGTTTTATTTTTTATTTAACAATCCCCTGGTTTTGCTCACCTTTGTTTGTTCGCACCCTGAAAAACTACCATGCTAAATAAGTCTCAAAAGATGCATTATGATGATGAATCGTAACTAATCCTTATGATGTCAAACCTAGGATATAGACAGATCATTTTTCCAAATATATGCACATACGGGGGTTTTTTGCTCTGTTTATTTAAACAAAGTACTCATACCATCATCGTTGTATAGCAAGTTGCTTTTCCTTTTACCAGTGTCTCATAAACAACCAACTCTACCTTTTTATACCCAAATTTCTGTGTGCACCACCTCTGCCCATACACAACTTTGTATTGATGGTTTCATATTATCACTGCTGTACTTTTTCATGCATTTTTGTTGCTTGTTTTCTCTCTTGCTCCCGAGACTACACCCACTGGCATGACACCTTCACCCCGACACACCCAGCTCCCCCCGCTCCTCACCTGAAGGGGCCTCTCTCTGAATCCCACACTCAGCCGGCCTTACCTTCCTCTTGCTGTGCTTAGTCTTGTCTTTTTCGGATGCTGTGGACTGAGCTGCATCCCCCAGAATTCATACGTTGACACCATCATGGTGGGGTTCTGTCTAACGGGACCTGTGTCCTCACAAGAAGAGTAGGAAAGACGGGGGGGGGATGGGGGGCTCATGCAGAGGACAGACCCACGAGAGGGTGGCGTCCCCAAGCCCAGGAGAGAGGGCTGGGGAGGAACCACCTCGACCTGCGGCTCCCACCGTTTCCAGCTGTGGGGAATTAAACGTCTGCTGTTTAAGCCCAGTCTGGGTGTTTTGTTACGGCAGCCTTGGCGGGTTGACTCACCTGAGAAGTAAAAATATGCTCTTCCATTTATAGAACACAGGTTAGTACATAACGTTTGCTTTCATTTTATAAGGTGGCATGCTAGAATCTCTGGGGACGCAGGGCTGTCACCTCGTGTTATGGGGCCAAGTTTCACCATCGTTGTGTCTCTGGGGTTCTGTCACTGTGGCTGCAATATCATTTCCGTATGTGATGAGATCTATCTTGTTGCTCACAATTTAATTCGCTGATCAATGTGTTTATTCTCATGCCAATACTCTATCGACTAGACTGCACTGACTTCGCTGTGTGTTTTTGCCAAGGCAAATTCACCCCTCCCGAGATCAGCTATTGCTCCTTTTAATTCATTCTTGGCAATTTTGAAGAATTTATTTTCCAAGCCCTTTCTCAGACAGTCCTGATAGGATTTGACTTTGAATTGAATTGAACATACAGGAATTGGGGAAGAATTAATGTTTTTACTACACGAAATCTTCTCTTCCAAGAATCTGGAAAGCCTTCCCATTTTGTCAGAACTTTGTAAATGTTTTTCAAAAAATGCTTTAAGTTTTTTGTATCAAGGCCCTCAGTTTATGTAGACTTATTACTATGATTGCTAATACTATTATAAGTGGAATTTTTTTCTCCTTTCCATCTCTAGATGTTTAAAGAATGCTATTGAGTTTTACATATTTATTTTGAATATAACCAGCTTAACAAATGTATTTAACTCTAGTTTCTTTTTAACCAGAGTCTCTCGAGAAGTCTACGTATACAATCATGAAATCAGCAAAGGGCGATGATATGATATCTTTTGCGCTATATTCACCTGGATTGATTAACTTTATTACGCTATTGCTAGAAACTTTTCTTGAAAAATAATGATAATCCTGGGGTGACACATTAACTCCTGGATTTAACTGAAATCTTTTTAGTGTTTTGCTGCTTGGATGATAGTGTTTGGTTTTTGCAGCATTTTTTATTAATTTCATATCTATCTAAACTTGTTGTATTCCCGATACACATGGAAGAGTTTGGGGACTGCCTGCTACATTTTACCAAACGTATCTCTGGGATGCAGTGACACGGTTATCTGATTTCTCTCTTCTGACTTATTGATGAATGAGCTGTGTTAACAGATCTTCTGAAAATGAACTTCCTTTGACTGTTGAAATAACCCATGCCAGGCCTTCGTGTATTACTCCATGAATAATGAATCATATTCCATTTACAAACACTTTCATTTGGAATTTCACACCTCTACGCTGAAAATGAATCAATCTAGACTTTTATCTTTATAAAGTTTTGATATTAAAGTTGCACTGAACTTACAATTCACTCTATATGCTATAGATTAGTTGAAATAATGTTAGAGTTACCTGTTCTTTAAAGCCAGTTGGATATTCGTGGAAAAACATCAGATTCCGGTGGCTTTTTACATAATAAACCTTCTATCAGCTTTCCAAGTTCTAAAACGATATAAGGTCTGCTCGAGGTCTCCCCTTCTTAGATTCTAATAATTTTATTTTGCAAAGAAATCAGTTTCTCCAGGTTTTCAAATCTGTTGTGAGTGACGGGTGACAATCTCTTCTGTTTTCCACATCTTGTCTCCTTGATACTATTTCTCTCTCATTTCTAATCGTATAAATTTCCCTCAATTCCTTTCCTTATTCAGACTTAGAAAAATGGATTTATTTATTTAGTTGTTCCCTATTTAGTTGTTACCTACCCATTCTACATTTTTAAAAATTTTGTTAATTTGAGCTTCTCAATTATTAATCTTCTCGTCTTAATTTTTTGGTTATTTTGTTATTCTTTTTAAAAAATTGTTGACACTAATACTAAGCTCCTCTGCTGCAGTTCGTTCTCTGCTGCCGATGTTATTTCAGGGTGTGCGTTGTCCTGCAAGCACAGCTGTGCTGTAAAGATCTGATATCAGGTGTGCTGATATCAGTCGTTCTCATTGTTGGTATCAAGTCGTTCTCATTGTTGTTTTGGTGGTTTTGTCAGCAGACTCCTTCAGACATGAGAAAACGGAAATTTAGTTTCAAGCAGTGGTAAGTTTGGCTGCCTGTTGCTTGCAGGCAGATGGGCTCCTGATTAATTCAGAATTAAGCAACAAGAACAGGTGTGTGCCAAGCAGCGGACCCTGAAATGTGCAAACAGACCCTCAGGCTTGGCTGAGGGGCAGAGGCAGGGCGGCCGGCAGCGAGGCTGGGCACGTGCACCCCTGTACTTCCCGGGGGGGGGGGGGGGGGGGGGGAAGGGGCATCCTCCGATCCCTGCTGTCCATCACTCTATCCTCGTGAGGGTGCGAGGTACTCATGGCACAAACCCACCACATGACCCTGTCCGCTACCATTTTTAATTCCAAAAACATAACTTTCTACTCATTATTAAGTCAGGGGTAGAGCTTTGTAAAGCTTTCCCATGATATTTGCACATAGAATTATAAATTATATATGTGCGTTTTATATTGCGCCAAGAATCCTTTATAATTTATGCCACACATTCACGCCTCCAATAGTGAGTGAGCCTCCCGGCGGCCCTGTGGGGCACGGCCAGTGATGCACAGCCCTTCTGTGATGGTGGGGAGAGGAGGCTCTCCATGGTGCCCTGGGTGTCAGAATCAGAACCTGAACCCTTGGTTTCATTCCCCCCAAGCCCACTCCTAGAGCCTCCCATCCTGGCTGCCTCAATGGCTGTTACTAGAAAACACCTGCAAATCAGCATCTTCCCCTGGCCGAGCACAGCATTCCTGCAAGACTGGGGCTGTGCATGAATCCCTGGAAACATAAAAGTAGGGCCAAGATACAAAACGTAGCTCCTGCCCCCAGACCAGAGCACCTGCTTCCAGCCCTGCCCACCTCGGACAAGGATCCCAGCCTCGCTGCTCCATGGCACCCCTGGAAAGTTAAGGGGCTGCCTTGGGTAATCTCAGGGTCGTTTGTGAATCGGGGACCTCGTGAGTTCTGCAGAGATGCTGCCCGAGGGTCCGGGAAGCACAGCCAGCGAAGCTCCCTCTGGGCCCAGAGAATCCAGGAATTCTCCCTTTGCTGTGCGAATCTTTACCTGCAGTGTATGGCTGTGCCCCGAGCTTGAGGCTCAAGGTCACAACCGCTCCTGCTGAGCCGCCCTGTGTTTCGCAGTAGCCCTTAGGGAGCTCCCCGGAGGGTGTCAGGTCTTCCTCACTCCAATCACCCCTAAGCCAAACAGGATTCTGGAGTGAAGCCTCAGTTCTAGGACTCTTCCTGCCTTTTATTGTCTTTTTTAAAATACCAAGATATCAGACTGCGTCTACCAATACACACATAACTCAAGCTTTAATTGGAGTGAGACTAATTATTCCCATTTACGTGCTAAGGATAATGTACTGTGTGTGCTGCCCTTTCTTAAAATGAAAGATTTATAGATCATTTTAATAGCATTTTAATCATTTCATTCTGTTTTCTAATTCAGCATATTAATTTGCTGAGACACACCGGCAGCATTTAAAGTCTCCGTGTACTTGGAAATAAACACGAAAGGAGGCACTTTCATTATTCATGAGGCTGAACAAGGCAGCCGGGAAGGCAGAGCCTGATGCATGGGCGTCTACTACGGAAAAGCCCACAGTTTATGTCAGAGATGACCAAACAAGCAGCTTGATGAAAAGCCTACTTTTCATATATTGTCATTTGTCCACAAAAGGAAGGAAGGGACCCAGCTGCACTCTCCAGCACTCCATAAGAGAGCTACGTAGGTGTCGGCTGTTTGTTAGGATTTTGCAGAAAAAAATGAGTTGAGTGCTGTGAGACAGATGCACAGGCAAAATGAAACAAAAAAAGACTGGCGGAACCACCGGGTTAAATCAGCAGCTACTTAGTGAGACGCTGCAGTGATTCTCAGCTTTTGCAGACAATCCAGATGGACGTCCTGGGAGTGGAAGACAAGAGTGAGGAAAAAGGATGACGGTGAGAGTCACGGAGCCGGGCAGCCTCTCCTGCTGCCGAGGCCTCCTGGGGGGAGGGGTCTCTTTACCTGTAAAATGATGGTGAGTCGTCCTCACTGGATGCCGTGGGAGGAGAAAAGGTAACTGTGACGTGGTGAGCTGTGCTCCCCGCCCCCCGGGAGGGTGTCAGCCGTGGAAAGCACCGGGCAGGAAGCTAAGTACTCACAGCCCTGACGATTGTTCTATCTGGTGATGTGTCGAGATGTGTTGCCATTGCCAGTTTTTTTTTTAAATAAAATATTGATTCTTCTACAATAAAAAGTAACAGGAAATTGGTTTCTAGATAAAGTCCTAGTGGGCAGCATTACCTAACACGCCGCACACCCCCACCCCGCCCGCCTGCAGACCTTCCCCGGCTCCGGCTGATGCCCGCAGGGCACACTCCCTCGTGGAGTCACAGCCGTCACCTTTCACGGTGACTGGGACAGAATATGTCTTCTGCCTCCTCATCCCCAAGTGTCAGAAAAGATCCAGGACCCAATCGGAGGAGGTAACGTTTGTTGTCATGGTCACAGTCATAGTCACAGTGTCATAGTCATCACCACCATCGTCACCATCACCTTCATCACAGCCACCACCATCACCTTTTGTTCCTAGGTTGTCCCACGCCCCATCAGGTGAGTTTTGCAGGTGAGTCGCACCATTATTCTCCTGCACCCGAGCTTCTTTACGATTCCCCTCTCACCGCCCACCCCGAGGAGTTTTGCCCTGGGACTGTGGGGCCGGGTCCTGACGTCTCCCGGCTGGTTTGTCTGCTACGATCCCCACCCGGCTGCGTCTCCCCGTAGCCCTCGTTCCCGGATCGCCGATGCAGAAACCCTGAGAGACGTTTCTGGCACTAAGTGGTTCCTGGAACCCCACCTGTCACGAGCAGCTGTCGTTCCTGGTTTACTAAATTTCACCTGGCTGATGTGACATCATTCCCTCCTCAGCAGTTCCCCGAAATAGGTGGGTGAACACTAAATCCTGTCTCTTCTCGCTTGGCCAGAAGCTCACAGGTCATTAATCCTTCGGTGCCTGGCAAGATCGCAAACTGCGCCACAGTTGCATTTCAGGAAATCCGAGGTTTGCGTGTCAGCACATCCTCTATAACACGTGCGAGGCCAGGCACGGGCAGAAACGGCGCTCCACATAGCACATCACGGAACACGTTAAAGTTAAAATCAAGCTAACTAGCAGTGAAGTAGAATGTTTTGGAAACCCCATCCTACACAAATATGTCTTCATAATGTCCAGGGAGGCCAGATTTTAACTGACAATGGCCTGTCCCCTCTCACTCTGCCCCTGAATGCGGTGACATGCAGCTAGGAGACCCAGCCCATGCCCCGCCCAACACCTGCGTCGACACCCACACCTGCTCATCCAAGCTCTAGCCACCTGGCCGCCCCACCAACAGGTGCCTCTTGGGTGCACAGAGATGAAGAGACATGTGCCTGCACCACAGAACCTGAAGGAGAAGCCCAAGAATACCCAGAACCAGGACCACACACCTGCTCTGCTAGTGCCCCCTGGCCTTCCAGCGTCACCTGCTGGGGGTTCTCCACCTGCACCCCCTGTTCTGGCAAAAAGTGGTCTCTTCGCTCACCACGAGCCCTTCCCTCTCCTGGGACTCCCCGGGGCTGCCCCTCCCCTGGGGCTTCTCCTCTGCACCCCCTGCCCCTGCCCCTGCCCCTGCCCCTGCCCGTGTTTGCCAGAGGACCGGCTCACCTCACGCCACACCCAAAGTCGTTTTTGATTCCTCTTCTGAGAAGTTGAAGCAACTTACTCTATACGTTCTCTCCTTCCTGGGACCAGTCGGCTCGCATTGCTATATGACATTTATTTAGTCTGACGGGAGAGTGCTGACCCCACGCTTTCCTTTTCCTTTCCGCGTGAGCGGATTCTTAACCCCGTGAAGAGTGGGTGTACCCTCATCCATCTCAGTGTTGCCCTTCTGTGCTTCCATCATCCCACGTTCTCCCTGATTCAGCTCAGCGCCCGCTGGAGCCTGCTGTGTGCCTTGGCATGGTGGGGGGAGGAGTGAGCCCTGGGCCAAGATGTGCCAACAGGTGAGCACAGGATCCGAGGGCGAAGGTGCGGCAGTGAAGCGCTGCAGTGTGCGGATATTAAAGATTCTGTGTGCTAATTGCCTGCATGTTTACAACAGTGCTTTAAGCTTACTGGAAAACAGACCCGGTGCATGCAAATATTTCTCCTGCGATCTTGTTTGCATGCGTTATTTTGCTTAGTAAATCCTTTGCTCGTGGATAATTCCAAATAAAATTTACCTTGGAGCTGAACTAAGTTATCGCCATTTCACATCAAAGGGGTCCAAGAAAGTCAGATCTGAGCGGCTGGGAGAATTCAGTTAATGGAGTGAGGTCTTGCTGTGAGAAATGCCACGTCCACCCCCGATTCCACGCTCCAGGCACATCCCTAGGGAGAGGCCAGCTGCCCCTGCACGATCGCAGTGGGCAGGGGACAGACACGAGGACTCCAGTCCTTGGAGGCAGGCGGGACTCACTTTCTCGGTGGGCTCTGAGCAGGTAGCAGTGGTGTAGGGTGGAAAATTTTTTTAAGCACCCTTTTACTTAGGTAGCCTGGCTGATGGATAAATAGAACAATTCGAGGTTTTTATTCCCTTTTCTTTCTCTTAATCTATAGAAGTAAAAACACAGAAATATATGCCAGTGAGTTTTCTTCTATTTGGGCAAAAGAACTGGGGGCATCTTGAAAACAGAGTCACTCTATGGCAGTGTTGGCAGCCGGGAGGTGGGACTGGAAGCTGCCTGCCCCCCCCACAACCTGCTAGCACAGGCCCCACCCACCTGCTGGCCAGGCCCCGCCCACTTGCTAGCACAGGCTCCACCCACCTGCCAGCCAAGCCCTGCCTACCTGCCGGCCAGGCCCCGCCCACCTGTTGACCAGGACCCACCCTCCTGCTGGCCAGGCCCCACCCATCTGCTGGCCAGGCCCCCAGGTCTCTGTCCCTCTGGCTGCCACACCCAGGACATGACACCTGCACCCCCAGGGAGCTTAAGGTCCCCAGGGCCAGAATCCTCAGAAAACGTCCCTCATTTCCCTCCCAGATCCCAGCCGCTGAGTACGCATGTGGCAACCCCTCCTGCTGTCCCAAACTGGCACCTGCTTGTGAAGGGCCTTCTGCCTCCTCCACGAGCTCACCTGGGCTAGTTCCTGCGGTATCGCTCCGCCCTTTCCGTCCTGTCCGGGCCTGCTTTCCGCAGGTGCCGCTGAGTCCTGAAAACTCAAATATGTCCTGTTTCTTAGCTTCTCACCTAGTGGGGCCCGGAACCCAGCCACCCCTTACCTTGTGGCGACCTGTTTCTTTAAGCGTTTTTAATGGTTTGACGAGGCCGTAGAGAAAGCCGAGGGAATAGACACACAGCGATGGCAGCTCCGACAGCGGGTGTAGAAGTGGGTGTCCGGCTTCCGCCATCCTGGAATCAGGAGACCTCTGAGGACTTAAGACTTGTGCGAACCCTCCTGGACATGCACAAAAGGCCACAGAGTTGGGGTGTGCCTGGTGGGCGCAGCTGCATTCCACCCTCGGCACGGCTGACGGTCAGGAGCTGAGATTCTGAATTTACCCGTCTTCAAAATGAGAACGACAGAAATTGTGGTATCCGAAGATTTTAGGTCTGAGAAGTACCTTAGAAAACCCTTGAACCACATGATCCTAACGGGAAAACAAAGATTCCAAGAAACCGTTGGAAAGGGGTCTCACGGGGAGGTGCGATACCCAAGACGCCAGCCGGCTGGCGTGGAGGGGCAGGTGCGTCCAGGGGTCCCAGGTGACGCACGTGAAATCCCTCTGGGCACACAGGTGGAGCTCAGTTTGAAAACTGCGGATCCCATTTTACAGATGAGGAAAATGAGGCACAGAAAAAGAAACAGGATTTGCCCGAGGCTGCACAGCCGGGTTCTGACGGACTCAGGACTAGAGCTGAGTTCCCTCCTTCCCGCTGCACGCTGGTTAATCACTTCCCTACAAGCAGTGTGTTAAAGGAAATCAGAGAAATGATATTTGCATTACTGGAGAAGTAGGCTCACAGCTTCAGTAAAATAAAGGCAGATATAAATTAACGTGAACGGTGAATCAGAGTTGAAGTCGGGAACCGAAGCTTACGGAGGAAGCTGAAGGGCTGGGATGTTTCTTATGGTGCCGTCAGGCGGAACTGACTTGGAATTGTCTGTTTCAATTTTAATATTTAATATACCTTTTTAATATACTCCCCATGATACACCTGCCATATGCCTTTTTAACGTGCTCCCTTTGTTTTACAAATGCGGTTGTGATTCTACGGGTAAAATGATGTCTAGGTAGGATTTTAATCTATTTTTAAGCCAGTGAAAAATGAGACTATTATATGTAATCTCTCATCCCGTTCATTATTTAACTATGCCTCAACAGGGCAGTTAAAATTAAAAAAATAAAGACCTCAAGAGTTAACCATGTTCCGTTGCTTTAAAACAAAGGATGGGAAAAGTTTCTAATGCCCCCCCAGATGCCGCTTCTCCCAGATATACAAACTAAAAGATTCTTTTTTAAAAAATCAAGGAGCAGAACAACCGTGGAGAAAGTATTCAAGGACAAACCAGGTCGCCTGGGTGCACGCGGCTCCCTGCCTCATCACCACCCCGCGATGGCTTTGCCGTGTCAGATGCTCAATGGGAAGATTTTCAGCGCTGTAATTTGCCGCCTTGAAAAACGAGCGAGCCTGCTGCCTTTGGCGCGCCTCTTTGAAACATGGAATGTTTAAAATTCATGCCCAAACTTAATGCATAGATAGATCACACGTCTTTATGACTCTGCTGATATAATAAGAGCCTTGTAATATCTCAGAAGGCATGTTTTATGCCTTCTAATGTGTATCATGTGCAGATTAAGAAGCTCTGTTAGTGCCTTCAAAATGACCTGCTATTTCCTGGAGACAGTCATTTGCCGGACCTGTCCTTGTCGCTGGGGTGAGCATAGTGCCTTTGATAATCTCCCGTTCGCTAAGGGATGCGTTTGCATCGGACCCACGGATCCGGGCTCCGGCTGGCGCAGGGTCTGCTCTCCAGTGCCACCTAGAGGCCGCGCGGGGCCAGGCAACCCCCGCCCGCCCGCGGGGCCTTTCTCCAGGTTCATGCGATTCAGCGACAAGAATTGCTAAAAGGCTGCGCACGAGAGCGTCTAAGGCTATGATTGTCGTGCAACTTTACTCCAAAAGAGCGCTGGGAGGCCAGGCTGGGACAACTAGTGACATCCAGGCTGGTGGCGGTGACGTGTCCACGCGGGTTCGTCAGGTGTAGGGAATGCTCTGGGGGGGTGTAGCGGGGGCTGCACCTGTCGGGGCAGGGAGGGCTTGGAGCTCTCTGCACCTTCCGCTCAATGTTGCTTCCAACCTAAAACTGCTCCAAAAAAATAAAGTCGGGGGCGGGGGGGGGGGGCATGGGCAATATACCTAACCTAAACTTTTGTACCCCCATAATATGCTGAAATAAATAAATAAAATAAAGTCTGTTTAAAAATATTACGTGGCTTTAGGAAATTCACAACCATTTTAATCCTTCCCTGTGACCCATAATTGCTAAACAAAAATGACTCTTTAAGCTGAAAAATAGCAAATTCTGTTTAACTAAATAAAGGTTAAATATAGAAAGGTCTGTCTGCCTCCCCCTGCCAGGGCTGTTTTTGGAAATGCTGCTCTGCTACGCGATCGTAACAAACCCAGCTCAAGTTCACCATGCAACAGAGAAGGGAAAAATAAAAATTAAATTCTCGTTGACACTCACTTTACTGCTACGGAAACCCGCTCAGCTGGCTTTGTGTTATTAGGGACATATTTAAATTTTAGGATTTTTGTATTATTACCTTTGAAAAATACAACAAAATATTATAAAATTTGGATTGGCCTTAAAGACACAGAGAGATAAAATATTCTTAATGGTCAACGCTGTATCTGTTATAAAGCAACTGTAAAACTAAAATATTAAAATAGGTTTTTTATGCCAGAGGAAGTTTGGCCTCTTTCCAAACAAAGGAAGGAAAAGTTCAAAGAAAGGATATGTGGATCCTAAATATTTTTTTAACTGCACCAAGAGACCTTCTATAGTCAGTCACGTTTTAATTTTTCTTCCATGGGTACCATGATCATTTCAAATGAGCATCTTTCTTTTAAAACCACTTCTGCATTAATTAGCACACTAAAAAAGGAAAAAGCCACCTACACATTTTGTTTTCCTCTGCAGAGATTTTTAGATCCCCAATATAATCACCAGGTAACATTTCTAATCCTCGCACAAAATGCAGGCGCCCTGGCAGTTGTGCTGTGCTGGGCGCGGCTCAGGGCCGGCACCTGTTGTCTGACGTTTGGGTCGGAACCGCCGGAACCAGCTCCCGGGCGGGCATGACTCACCGGGCCTGGCGCTCTGGGCCGTGCCCACGGTCCCCGACCAGCTGTTCACCTGCACTCTGATCCATGATTAAACAGGGCAGGAGCGTGAGCAGATGGGGGGGGGGGGCGATTTGGTTCAGGAAAACCACAACAAGGTGCCTTTTACAGTTTTATTAGCCTAAAGCAAGAGAAAACACAGTGTAACCAGGTAACACATGCTTCAGAGGCTCCACAGCGGGAATTTCAGAGCTGCTGGATCTTGCAGCCCCCAAAGAGCACAACCGCGGCAGGGACGGCGCTTTCCGCAGAACACCACACGCCATGCACGCCTGGGCAGCGAATCCGTGTCCTCGGAAACATCGGCACCGTCTGGCGACCCGCTCGCCTGCAGGTACCTGTTGTTCACCCTCCTGTGCACGGAAGCTGTGCAGCCTTGTGGAAAACATTAGCTTTTCCCCTCAGAGAGATATAAAATAATAATCACCCAATGCAAAAATTAAAAGCACGACATCGAACCAGCCATCTGCCCACACACGAGGTCACTCTGGTCACGGCCAAGCATCAGGAACAAACACACGGCATTCCTGGGATTTTTTTTTTTTTGTCTGCAGGCTGGAAAAACTAATTCTATTCGGCCGGAGACGAGGCGGAGGCCGGGAGGAGCTTGGGCTTCGCCTGCTGCGGCAGGGACACCTCCGGGATCTTCTCCCCGTGCTTGTACACGCTGACCGTGACATCGATCTTCTCGCCGCCGTACTTGTTCTTGACGCTCATGCTGTACTTGCCCGAGTCCTCGGAGGAGACGTCCTTGATGGTCATGCTCACGAACTTGGCCTGCTCCACCTTCACCGAGAAGTGGTCGCTGAGCGGTATGTCCTGGTCGTTCTTGAGCCAGACCACCTCGGGGTCGGGGTTCCCAAACACCGTGCAGGTCAGATTCAGCGTCTTTGGGGGAGAGGTGAGCGGAGAGGGAAGAGTCAGAAAAGGAAAAGCCACATTACCGCCCTGGGCGGCGAGCCCCAGCCACACGCAGTCACATGTGTCATGCGTTCCTCAGCAAGCCTGTCGCACACGGACACACCTGGACCCCAGGGGCCAAGGGACCGCCGGGTGCGAACAGGCCACTGAGGGGGTGGGGCACTCGTGAGAAAAATCAGTGATAACCTGTCCTGCTTATTCTCAGTTTTTAGCCCCGGCCTAAGCTGATTAAAGAATTGGAAGGTAATGAAGCTCTGCAGTTTGCAGTAGATACATTTAGCTCGTTTCTAAGTTTCCTCAATATTTAGACGTGTGGGTCCCTTCCACAGCTCCTCTGGCAAATCCAGAGAGTATATGGTCTCATAACTAGCAAACGGCCGCAGCAAATACATCCTTGACGCGTGGTTAAAACACACTCGCAGTGTATGATGCAGTAACACGACTGCTAATTTCTCAGTTTCCCCAGTATCTACGTCGCCATGACATTGAGTTGGAATCGTTGAAGCAACCCAAGATGCACGAATTAGATATCAATGATTCTACTGACAGGCGACACAGTAAAACCCCAATAAGTGGTTTCCGTTACATGTTCCAAAATGACCTTGGGAACCGGCCCAGAGATGGTTTTTTTCTTTCATTTTATAGAAGCTGCGCTATTTCAGGGTGGAAGCCGGCGGCTTGCACCTTGCACAGATGGGCGGGGCGTGGGCTGTGGCACCTCCTCCCCCTACAGTGGCTCCTCCGAACGAACACGGAGGGCCCCCGGGAGCTGCCTGAGCCACACGTGGTCCCTGTGGTCCCAAAGGCTCGGCCTGTGGATCCGGAACATTAGGCTGTTCTGTGCTTGGATAATACAGGCTCATCAGAGGCAGCCGGGAGTAAGGGAAGGTGGGTGGGAAGTCCAAGTCCCCCGTGGGCCAAGCACGGACACACGACTCTCTCCCCAGGTTTCCCTTCTCTGGGCCCGAGAGGAGGGCTGCACTGCGTGCTGCTTAAATCCTCACTCGTCCCGGCTCTGCCGTGCGCTCCTACCTTTCCTTCCATGATGGTCACCACGTCAGGCAAACCGCCGACCACCCTGCCACGATCTGCAACAAGGAGGCACTCGGTTAAGAACTCGGTTAAGAACACCCCGAAGGTCCTGAGCAGGTGCCTTGGGCACCGGGGAAAGGCGGGGAGGAGCTTGCACTCTCCTGAGAGAGGACCAGGGGAGAAAAAGCTCATAGTTCACACCGAGGGACGACCCACAGGTGAGGAAGCCACTGATCCCGTGAGCGGCAGGTTGTGACACTGCAGGACGGGACCAGAGCTGGGCTTTAGGCAGGAAGAGTTCACCATGGACCGAACGCAGGAGAGCTGCCTGTGCCCCGGCTGGGCACACGGGGACCGGTCCCGCCCCTGCACCGCAGGTCCCCAGGGCAGAGGGTGGCAGAGCTGACATGGGGGCAGCAGTGCAGGACGCGTCCCCACAGGGCAGGGGTGCAAGTGTTGGGGGCGTCGTCGAGTGAGGGCGGGAAGGTTTGCTGGCAAGTACTTAATGCACAAAATCAATTGTCTACAATACGGGCCCTTTTGCCCACCCCAAATTATACATCATTCTTATTACAATCTAACATGTACTTACTCTTCTCTGCAAAAGCAGCAGCCCTAAAAATTAAAGGGGGAAGAGAGGAGAGAATAAAAAGAGTATTAAGAAAGAGCTTCCAACAAAAATGCACACACACTTGTGAGTTCACTAGTGGTAGGGGCAGAAGAGAGCAGGAGGGTGGACGGCTTTCTCCTAGAACGCGCTCGGATCACCGGGTCTGGGATGTACATCTAGATATTTTTCCTGACGGCTGCCCACGATTAGGGGGAAAATGTCCTGATACCCAGATGTTAAAACCCACAGAAAAGTTTCGCATTCAAACTCGTAGATTGAAGGGATTTATTTTTTTTTCACCAAATTCACCAGATTGCATTGGAAACTTTTAGCTATTTTTGAAATTGTCCATTTCTGATTTATCTGACTTGTCCCTGCACCCAATCAAGAAATATTTACAGATTAACGCAACGTGGGCCAGAGACTGTTTTCAGCTTTGGATACGCTAAAGCTCAGACAGACATTTGAAAATCCTGGATTATTCTTTAAAAAGTTGCTCTGAAGGATGTGTTGCCAAGATTATGAGGATTTCAGAAATTCTTCATTTTAATCATTTCAAATAATCCAGGGTTATTATGACTCCAGAGAGCTAATTTATAAATGCATTTCTGGTTTAGGAGAATGCCTGCCTTCTACATGTGGAATTATTAAATTGTCACCTTTATCCCAGGGGCAGCAGGCTCTTTGGGTCACCAGGGCATCTACACATATTCCCACATGTGGCCAAAATGACTTGGGGTGAACTGGACCCTTGCATGATACAATAATAACCGAATACGAAAATCTTACTTGAGTTGCTGGAATTCTGCAAATGCTTCGTCGAAAGCTGCAAGGCAATAGTTCATATGTTACTAACTGCTGCAATGTTCAGCTTTTGCTGATTCACTCTGATGTCCTACTAGTGAATGTGGTCAATGAAAACTGATACACAGCTAAGTGGATACACTGATTTTTCAGAGATTATTTTCTCTGGATGGAAACCACAGAATCAGATGGTCTCCCGACATAACGCCGTCCCTGTTAGCACCTAAATGGCTCCGTAAATACAGAGGGATCAGACGCCGAAGAGTGATTCTACCTTGTCCAGACAGGTCCAGTGAGCGCTGGTGGTTGCTTTTGCCGTCAAAAATCTCGAAGGTGTATTTGCCCTTGTCCTTCTCCGTGGGCTCGCAGATCTGCAGCCAGGCCATGTCCTCGCTGCCTCCGATCCGCATGTGCTCGCTGGACGGAATCTTGGCATCTCTGTTGAAAAGCAACAGGACACACGCAATTTAGGGTCTCTGCGTTACACACACAGCCCCGACGGGGCACTGTCCTGCCTCGGTGGGCAGGAAGCCGTGTCTCACTCGCTGACGCTAACATCCAAACAGAGTTTTCTGTCGATTAACAAATGGACTAACTACATCAGTAACTCAGATCTGAAAACCTCCTAAAATTAAATGACACCTCATTTTGAAAGATATACTATTACTTATTATATACCTGTCACAACATGAGGGACTCTAAACAGTATGGTAATTCCTCAAAAATTGAAAATAGAGCTACTGTATGATCTAGCAATTGCACTTCCAGGAATACACCTGAGAGAAACGGAGGCGGGTCTTGAAGAGGTATTTGCACGCCCACATTTTAGCAGCGCTGGTCACAACAGCCGAGAGCTGGAAGCCACGCACGTGTGCACCGGCAGATGAGGGGATAAACAAGACGCCGTCCATGCGTGTACAGAAACGTTATTCAGCCTTAACAATAACATGTTTTATAGTTTCAGATAGCTGAGCGCCATCTAGACCCTGCCTCCCCGTGTTAAGGGAAGTGTGGATAAAAGGGGAGATTCCCAAATGGAGATGGCCCAACCTGGCACAGCCTGAGGATGTAGCGTGTCCGGCCACCTCTGCTTTCCTACAGCGAACATCGGGAACACAGGCAGGGACTGGAGACACCCTGCACCTTCTAAGTGAGCCTCTCGCTCTGGGGGGCTGTTCCGGAAGCCCCAGGGCACCTCTTAGCAGCTGACAGCCAGGCTCCAGGGAGGGTCCCACCAGCCCCTCGGCCCCCACCCGCCCTGTGGACCCCCAAGGGCAGAGATGCCAGGGGGGGGTCTATGAGGCACCGCAGGCCCCTCCCCTCCGTCAGCCCAAGGGTGCACTGCGGTTTCAGGGGAGCATTTGCACAGCCGACCTCTGCGCGTGACATCTCCTGAGTTAGATTAAAATACACACCCTGAGGCTGAAGCTTGCTATCTTCTCCCTTCTATAAAGACACTATGAAATTGTCTTTAGTTTCTGAGATACTTCTGAGACTTAAGTGGTCAATACTTCCACAATTTGAGGTCTAGCAGTGTCTGGGTGATAGATGAATTTCACCTTTGAGCAAGAGAACAAAATCCTTTTTCCGAAGAGCATTTCTGCTGAGTCCCTCTCTGCCTGCTCCTAACTCAACACTGAACAGGTTCCCAACCCTTCCTGTAAAGTGGTATTTTCTACAGTCCTTGATATACGTCTCGGCATTTTTAACCAAAGAACAATTGTCTTTGCTTACGCTTGCATTTTGCAAGATTCTCATCGTGCTCTATCGATCTGATGTCACCCATGAAAGCAAAATATGCCAGTACGCACGGTGCAAGCCTCAGCTGCTGTCTCCTGGCATCGCAGATTTCGTGAAGTGGCTCATTTAGCCCCAAAAGGCTAAACTGTATTTCAACAAATTTTCATATTACTTTCTATGTCTCCAACTGATACCTAATAAGAGCTCACTTAATTGTCAAATGGTGAAATATACCCAGATATTTTAGTTATAGAATATAACTGCATAATATAGTTTAATGTATAGTCTAAACTATAGTTCAGTATCGTTTAATAGTCAAGAAGTAAAATAGGACTAAACGTTATATACTTTTAGACAAAAAATAAGAATCATTAGTTTTAATGATTGGATTATTTTGGTCCTTTTACTTAGTCTCAAAAAGAGTCTCACTCTGTTGCCCAGGCTAGAGTGCCGTGGCATCAGCCTAGCTCACAGCAGCCTCAACCTCCTGGGATCTAGCGATCCTCCTGCCTCAGCCTCCCGAGTAGCTGGGACTACAGGCATGCGCCACCATGCCCGGCTAATTTTTCTATATATATTTTTAGCTGTCCATATGATTTCTTTCTATTTTTAGGAGAGACGGGGTCTTGCTCTTGCTCAGGCTGGTCTTAAACTCCTGAGCTCAAACAATCCTCCCGCCTCGGCCTCCCAGAGTGCTAGGATTACAGGCGTGAGCCACCACACCCGGCCCCCTGGTCCTTTTACTTTTAATCAAGCCCAGTGGGGAACTGACAGACTGGAAACGTAGAGCCTGGTTGTGAAGTATCATTTCCGTGTTGGCTCTCTGCTGGCGGCAGGTAAAATGCACGTTATGAGCAGAGCCACTTTTGGTAAACTCGGGACACTGGAGAAATCTGTCTCTAACACCTTCAGGCATTTCTTTCTCTTTCTCCTTCTTCCAAGTCCTCCCCACGGCCACGATGGCTCCCTGTGCTGAGCCAGAGGTGGTCACAATTGCTCAGAATCGTATCGTTTTGAGGGACTGGCAGTGCCCCGATGTGTCCCCTGCAGCTCAGCGTCCCAGCCCCGGCTGCCCCGTCCCGGCTGCAGCCTCCGTGGACTGCAGGCACACTTACTTGTGATACCAGTTCACCTTCATTTCCTCCGTAAAGTACTTCATGGAACACTGCAGTCTGATTCCCTCCGGGGTGCAGAGCACCTTCAGTGGAGATGCAGACATTCCTGTGGAAAACAAAACTCAGACCTGAGAAAAGCGGTGTGTGCTGTCTTGAGGGCAGGTGCTGCGGCCGGCACGGAGCATCCGTGCAGGCGTCCTCCCACGTGCGCGTGTTAGAGCCGGCCGGCCACAGATTCTTACGTTTAATTCCCGTGCCGTGTCCATTCATTAAATAGCCACTCGCCACAGTAGAATTATTAGAAAACCTCTTTGCAGAATACTGTGAGAGACACATTATTGTTAAAAAAAAAAAAAAGAACCAACATCTGCCACTTATCAGTTTGCCTTAAGAGGAGACAAAGTAGTATGAGTAACAATGTAGCGTGGCGAATGCTACATGAATGGCTCCAGGTCTCAAGCATCGAGGAGAATCAGCAAAAGGGAGATTAGGCGTTAGCAGAAAAGTTCTAGGTAGCGGGCAAGGAGCTGGTAGGACCCAGGTTGGCCATTCAAGACAAGTGAAAATTGGGTCAGAGGATAGAAGGCAGAAACCACAGGCAATAAGAAAAATTTAAGAACTGAGAACACAGGTAGTGTGTTTGGATACAAATTTAGACTGATTTGATCTATTTGGGGTGGATGGTCCGGGGTGAGAGTCAGAAAACGAGGTTAAGAAGCAGCTTATGGTTATATTATGGCAGTGGCTCTGAGTTTGAAGCAGGGACTGCTAGGTATGCCTCCTTAGAGAATTTACATGACTTCTGGTGTTTCCTTACCTGAAAATGATACCATATAATAGCAAAGATAAAGGAAAATAATATGATTGCAAACTGCTGATGAGGATGTTATGGCAAGGAGGCTTTTTGAACAGCATTTCTTAATTTTGGCGAGCAACTTTAAACTTACATTAGGAATCTTAAAGCTATTCATAGTATTCTACATAGTAATTGCACTTCTAGGAATTCACTCAAAGGAAATATTCCTAAATATTGAAAAGCCTCTCCTTGGCCACATATGTGCATCGTACAGTTATTTATACTGAAAAATTGTTACTATCCCAATAGAGAAGAGTTTAAGCCATGGTCCTGTGATTCCATGAAACATTATGCCATTATTAGAAAAAATAGATATAAAATCTAAATAAAACAAAGAAAATTATTAGAAAATGTGTGGGGGGAAGAAATAATAAACAAATTATTTATGACTCCAACTAGGTAGAGAAATAGACACTGAAATAAAAATGGCCATGATTGTGATGTTCTTTGTTTTCCATTTATTCTTTAGTGCACATGGGGTAAGAAAGAGCATCACCCAAAAAGTAAACACATAGAAGCCCCCTCCATGGAAGCTGAGCGAGAGGAGAAGAGGACAGAGGGGGGGTGGGATCCCAGCTGCAGGCTTCGGGGGGTGCAGGGAAGGGCGTGACACGGGCTCACCCCTCCCACCTGCTCCAGCGGCTCACACCCTCGCTGGGCAGGAGGAGAATAAGAGACGAGGAAATGGAGAAAATTGTAAACTGAAACACAGGGGTGCTGAAAATACTCTGATTTGCTAGAAACTGGGGCCATAATTGAAGGCCCATGCAGAAAAACAAAATGATATTTGGAGACCCCTCCCTCCTCTCTGTTTCTCCCTGAAGTTTCACGGCATCTGTTGAAGAGGAAACAACCCCTAAAGCTCTCCCTGCATAAAACCACAGAGGGGAGCGAGCCAGACAGCCTCAAGCAGAGAAGGATGGAAATCACATCATCTTAAAGAGGGTCAAAGAGTGGCAAATCGGTGCTAATTGATCAACACTTATGTGTACATAAGGTAGTAACATTCATCGGTGTTGGGCAGATGTAGGGGGAGGAGGGGATGGCATATTCACACCTAATGGGTATGGTGTGCACCATCTGGGGGATGGACACGCTTGAAGCTCTGACTCAGGTGGGGCAAAGGCAACATACGTAACCTAAACATTTGTACCCCAGTAAAATGCTGAAATTAAAAAAAAAAAAATCAGTGGCACTGAGGTTGATTCTGTATCTTTGCTATTGTGAACAGTGCTGCAGTAAACATGGAAGTGCAGGTATCTTTTTGATATATTTATTTGTTTCCCTTTGGGTAGATACCCAGTAATGGGATAGCTGGATTGAATGGTAGTTCTACTTTTAATTAATCTCCTATGTATGTAAGTGAAATGCTATAGAACTTCTTCCATGGATATGAGTTACAGGGTTAAAATAGATCCACAGAAGAACAAAGAGATCATAGGTAAGAATGAAACTGACTTGGAATGGTGAAACAACAGAAAACTAAATTAAAATTGCTTGCTGATTTCAAAAACAAGCAAACAAACAAACAAACAAACAGTGGCAAGTTCCGAGTCATCTCTCAGACTACAACTGGAATCAATAGGCGATCATGAGCCCAGGAAGTTTCCAACGAAGCCCAGAGGACGGGCAGGGAACACAGAGAGACCAGAGGCTGAGCAGAGCAAGAGCAGCTCTAGACAATTTCTCCACTCACGTGTGAGGACCCGGCCCGGTAGCTTCCCTAAATACCGAGCTGCATCTAGGTTAGGATACACCCTACAGATGCAGACACCTCTTTACAGCCACAAAATCCATGGGAATTAACTCTGCCACCCACAGAGAAGAGTCACCCACGGGATGCCTGATCCAAGCAAGCGGATTACACATGCCTGAGTTGCAAGAATGATACTGACCCGGCCAAACGTTAGCCTGCAAGTTGTGTTCCTACTTTCTGGACTTAGATGGACTTATACCAACACCCCTAATCATTAGAGAAACGCAAATCAAAACCACAGTGAGACATCACCTCATGCCCTTTAGGATGGCTACTGTCAAAAAACAAGATGACAAGTGTGGCGAGGACCTGGGGAAACCGGAAACCTTGTGCCCTGCCGGTGGGAACGCAGAGTGGTGCAGCTGTTGTAGGAAACAGTATGGCAGTTCCTCAAAAAGTTAAAAATAGAATTGCCATATAAAATTACCATATGATGCAGCAATTCTATTAATACTTCTGGGTATACATCCAAAAGAACTGAAAGCAAGGTCTTAAAGAGATATCTGCATGGCCAGATTCACAGCAGCAGAATTCATGATAGCTAAACTGGGGAAGCAACCCACCTGTCCTTCCTGAGGCGAATGCATGAATGAAATGTGCCATTTACCTGCAATGGAACATTACTCAGCCTCAACGTGGAAGGAAATTCTGGCACATGCTACACAAGGGATGAACCTTGAGGACATCATGCTACATGGAATAGGCCAATCACAAAAGGACAAATACTATATGCTTCTACTTTGACGAGGCACCTAGAGTATTCAAATTCACAAGAACAGAAAATAAAATGAGGTTGCCAGGGGCTACAGGGAGGGGGATGGGCAGTGAGTATTGAATGGATACGGAGTTTCAGTTTAAGATGAAGAGTTCTGGAGGTGGATGATGGAGATGGCTGCACAACATTGTGAATATATTCAATTCCCCTGAATTGTATACTTGGAAATGGTTAAGAGCGTAAACCTTACGTTGTATATATTTGCCACAATAAAAAATAAATTAAACAAATCAAATAAATGATGAGCTCTCAGTGCATTTTGTTAAATGCAGTTAATGAAGATGTCTAAAACTGGCGTATAAATTTTCCTTTGAGTGATAATCCTTATATGCCTTCTGTCTCTCCTATATCTCTCTCATCGTTCTACTTCTGAGAAACTAACTTTACGATTGTCTGAAGACCAGAGATGACTCTACGAGCAGCAGCAGCTACAGATGAGTGACTGACTGACTGACAGGTGACCCAGAAGTGAGCTCACCCACTGACACCCGACTCCCACATTTGGATCATCGATGCTTCCAAGAAGGAAGACTTTTGATCAAGAGAAAGAAATGAAGAAAGAACTTTCATTTGAGGAACATGAGCCCTTTCAAATGATCAGCCCAGAGACATCAAAACGAGACCCCAATCCCACCCCACTGCCCCCTAGAGCGACATATTCACCTCTGGAAACTGCTTGCTTTGCCACAGTAGCTGTAAATTAACCTGACAATGCCACACGCTGTGGCTTAACGATGTATAGCCAATAACTGATCGATGTTATCCCTGTACGCCAGTCAGAATTCCTGACACAGGACTGCCTATCTGCCCTCCCGCCCTCCTCCTTTTGGTTGCAAATCCACCCGCAAGCGCTGCTGACAGCAGTGTGCCCTCAGGGCAACCCGAGTCTCTGCTCCCGGGTCGCAGCCGTAAGCTTGGTCCAAATGAATGCTCTCATGTTAATCTTGCCTCAGCTTCTTCCTTTCGGGTTGACAGCTGAACCTGGACAACCCTGCACGGTATCACTTATACGCAGGATCTACAGAAGTCAAACTCACAGCGACAGAGAGTAGCACGGCGGGTGCCCGGGGCTGGGGGAGGGGAGAGACGTGGGGGAGGGGAGATGTCGGTCCAGGTGGGCACCATCTCAGGGGAGGAGTCAGTGTTAGGTCTACCGCACTGTGTGGTGACCACAGCTAACACTAATGTGTTGCCTATTTCAAAATTGCTAAAAGAATAGATTTTTAAAATTCTCACCACAAAAAAAAAATGATCAGTATGTGAGATGATGGATACTTTAATCAGCTTGATGGAATCTTTCTACACTGTCCACGTAGATCAAAACACCCCCTTTGTACCTTGCAAACATACCCAATTATTTTCTGTCCATTAAAAATAAGTAAATATTTTTCAAAAAAGAGTGAAGTCACTTTTTAAGGGGCTTCATTTAGCTTCACACAGTGGCTGGCACGTCCGTGAAGCGGTATTTGGCCCATTAATCATCACCGAGGGTGAAATTCTTATAAAACGTGCCATTCTGACCAAGCAGAAGCAGAAAGAAATAAAGTTTACCTTATGGAGATGTTCTGAGAAAGCAATGAGAAGTCAACATAAAACGGTTTTCACAAGAATGCCAGAAAAACTGTGAGATGAGAGAGCAGTTTGGGACGGAGAGAGACATGTTCGCTCCTCGTCGGGGTCCGGCTGTCCTGGCTGCACACGCGGTTAGACCACCCGGCTGCCCGGGGTTTAACTACTTGCCCTGAAGGTATAAATTAGGCAACCTCTAGAGAGCCCACAGTAAATGAAAATTGTATAATGCTCAGTATAAAGCGCTTTGCAACTATAGGGTATCATTATGGAATTAATAACTAATATCTTTGTTCTCACAGTTTCCATGGAAGGGCCAAGGCGGAGGGAGAATGCGTGTGCAAAGCTAACACGGCTTAACACATATGACGCAAAGTGAGAGGCTTAACGATTCATCATGGCTACCCACGCTGCAGCAACTGTGCACAAAGCAGGCGTCCGAGTTAACCCAAGGCAAAGTGGACGGGAGTCCACACGGGGCTTCTTAAAGCAAAGCACAGACTCTAGACATGATGCTGAAAAGCCCTTTAAGAAAAAGTGTCACCAGGCAGCATATAACTGTCCTGCCTTGTAATCCAGGGCCTGTCATGGGGCACCCACTGTGGTTCCATTAGCTTCCTCCTTTGCCGCGGTGAATGCCCGTCTCAGGAAACAGCGAGGTTAGCCCCCAAAATGACTTGAAAATGAGAAGGCATTTACTTACCACAGACTCTGCTCATGGCCAAAATTATGTCCTCATACACTAAAAAGGAGAAGGGAGAAAGCTGCTGTTACGATGTATCGTTTTAACAGAAAGCAGCATTTTCAACGTTTAATTAAATTGATACAGGAAATTGTGATGTTCATTTGAAAAACGGATCGTTAAAACGGCAATATTTATCCATAAAAGGCAGACGTGTGCGATAAATCCTTCTCACCTATTCGCTTTTTAAACAAGGAACAAGAACATTTCACTCAACATAAACCCAGCTACATGTTTAATTGAAACACTGCAACAGTGTGTCAATCATTTTAAGTGTGTTAGTAATGGGGTAAAACTTAGCCTCTGATGATGGGCTGAAACGACATTTCATATAGGTGCAAAATAATATCATGCACACATTTTTTCTAAAACATTAGCAAGCCTTTGAATGCAACTAAAGAACAAATACATCTTCGTCTACAGTGTTACAGCTAAAGAAACAATGTGCGCTATGGCTAAGGACACGGATGAACGTGTCCCATCCTGTCGGCAAAATGGATTTCTCTTTAGCAGCTCAAAGACTTCCTGTTACCTTTGCCGGCGATTTCGAGGACGGAAGCGTCCTGGCCTCTCTCGTCCTTCAAGGTGGCCTTGTATTCACCATGGTCCTTCTTTGACAGCTACACACAAAACACACCCCATGTTGACGAAAAATCAACACCCCAACATAAAATGTGATAAATGCTAATGCAATCTCTTTGCAAATCCTGGAAATTCAGGATGCAAATTAGAAGAATGCAGAGTTTCTTTATAAGTTATTGGGAAGCGCTATTTTTTTTGCTTGGTGTTTGTCTCCGTTTGTGGTACCTTGGGTATAAGGAGCTCGCAGACCCCCTTCTCCAGGTCTGGCGCCTTATCTGTTTCATAGAGAACATCATCCTTGAGCCATTTGAACACTGTTTCTCTCTTGGTGTTTGCAACCTGTGAGATGGAAACCCAAAGTTTAGTATGTGAATCCCCCTGGCTCGTAAGAAAATAAGTCGATTAGGATTTCAAATCACAGACCTAAAAAAAACAAAAATCAATTTTTACTATGTATCAGACAGAGGCTCATGGAAAAGCTGTCACTTCCAATAATGGCAAATACCTTTCTAAATCCCAGCATCTGAAATAATTAAGCCCTTGCAGGTGCACAGGGAAGGATGGCCGAATCTCATTCTATGAAATTAGAGGCGTAAAGATCTTTTCTTGTATATGAAATGTCGCTAATACAGACAAGTCATAAGCACTGTGTTTTGGGATTTGCAAATAATATAGAATATTGCTAGAGCTCTGTGAAACTATCTGGCAGCTGCTTTTTTGGCAACATGACACTTCAGGTGCACGGACACAGAGGAGACGAAACCTTACCCCAAACAGCCTCCTGGAGATGAGGACATTCCCTGCACTGAAATTCCTCACCATTCAGTCACTGGCAGTAGCTTGAATTAGACACAAAGCTTTTCAGAATTCCAGGGGTGGGTGAGCATTGCAGTTTGCATGCTCTGACATGCGTGTCTTAGGGAGGAGAAGGAATTCTGATTCCCTACAATGGAGTGTGTGGGTTGCACCTAAAGTGTACGTAAGTATCCAGGAAAGACCACAGGATGCTCCCTGACTGCACACGGCTCAGCCTGACTCTCACCTCCTGGGAGCCCTCTCGAATCCTCCACCTGTGTGTGTGAGAAACTTTTAACAGATTTTCTTGTTTATGATTGAGGTCTCTCTTATCTTAAACTTTTCTTTTAAAAAATGGTTTTCAGTAAAGTATAACATGAATGTATAGTCACATAAATTTTTCTCCATGTATTTTCTCATGTAAATAAATTTTAAGTAACCATCTGCCATGGTATTTTTAAACAAAAACTGTGCAGAAAAAGCAGACACACGTGGCGTGGAACCAGGTGAGCAATGGACACACCCTGGGCGGGTCCAGGTGGCTCCTGGGAGTCCTGGTGACTGAATCAGCCCGACCAGCACCAGGTCCTCACCCAGACCCAGTTACTCGCCAGCTCCTGTACTTCTAACTCCTGAATATGTCTCCAGGCCCCTCCTGCTCTGTGCGTGTTACCTCTGCCCTGTTGGAGCTGCCCTCACCTCTCAACAAGCCTGTGGTCACACCTGCTCCACCTGGCAGCCCAGCCTTCTCTCCTCAGCAAGCAGCCGAGGGGCCCCTGTGCACCCCAGTCCCCTCGAGGCCCCTCCTCTGCAGACCCCACCGGTCTCCAGACCCTGCCAGGGGACGGGCTCGTGCCTGGCCTCCCCTGTCCTGCCAGCCTCGCACGGCTGTGCTGTACAAACAGCACAAACATAAGATCTATCCTCATGACAGTGCAGCTTCCTTGTCCTGCTGCCGGGCCTCCCGGGACAGTCTCTCTGCCCTTGTTGACCTGCGTGATTCTTGGTCATCTCAGGACCTGCCCATCAGTGAAATCACCTCTCTTCTCCACGGGACTGCAAGCAGTTTGAGGACAAAGATAACGCGTCATCAATCTTTTCCTCCCAGCTGCCCGCACAGCGAGAGTCGCAGGTACTCGTTAAATTAAATGTGTGCTGCTTAAAACGCAGGTTTCACAGCGAGCAGTAACTGCAGCGTGTTGGATTACTGAATCGTAATACGGGAAAGCGTCCTGCGCCCAGAGCAGACCCTCGTGCCCTGATGCCAACCCGTGAGCCGCACACGGGGCGACTTCCCCCACACCTGCGCGAGCGCACACACTGAAGCCCTGTGCCATCAAACCCTCTGGAATCCATGACACCGCGCCCTCCTCGTGGGGGAGAAATGACAAGCACGACGTCTGGGCACCAGGCAGCCCACGAGACCCAGAAGCCGCTCTGCCCCCTCCCGCCCGACGGTCCCGCCCTCAGCGGGGCCTGACCCCGCCGCTGCCCTGAACGGCGGTACCCGCGTCCCACCTTACAGACAAGTCGAACTTCGCAATCCTCCGTGACGTCCCAGTGCAGATACTCGGCGAAATGGGGGCCTACGGGGGAAAACAGGTGTTAAAAAAGGAAAAAAGTAAAATAAATAAACAAATAAATACATGATATAGATATTACACATACACATATACATACGTGTAAGAGGTGCACGTCCATGCACTGGGGGTCTGTATGATACGTGTTTACATTAATGCGTTTCTGGCGGCCTGAGACCGAGAGGGTTTCCGGGGCTCAGAACCGCGGGTTAACGCTGGAATCTGCACTTCCCGGCGGGAACAGGCCGCCCCCTCCTCCCTTCTTGCTGACATCTCATCTCTACTGCTCTTTAAAAAGAATATTAAACTCCGTTCTATTTTCTTTCTCAAGGCATCTGCCTAATTGACATTCAACAACATAGTCCATAAAACCTTTAAGAGAATAGAGATGAGATTAAAAAAACAGCTTGACCTAGCGATTTTGTCAACACGTATTCACGGAGCATTCAAATGCAAAGATGGATTTATGAATGTTTTTCCAAAATATCAACCATTTTCATCTGAAATAAGTGTGGCGGTTAGCCTTATGCTAATAACACCATTTTCCCATTCAACATACCAATGCAAAGCGGGTTTAGAAAGTATGTGTTGATTTCTTTCATATAAATACAGTCTAGGAAGTTGGTAAAAAAAAAAAAAAAGGTCGTCATGCGGAAATGAGTGAAATAAAATATTTTTGACCATTAGAAATAAAAATATAACAAAAACTAATATCTTGATCTTATATTTCATAACCCATCTTCTGATTTTTTTTTTTTTTTGGTCAGCAGAGGGTGGTCACAGGGACCCCTCCCTTGACAGGGACGACAGCAGGAATGTGAAAATTATTATTATTACGTCTGGGACTTTTAAAGGTAGAAGCAAGAAAAAAATACAGACAGAAGACATTAAAGAGTCAGGCAGAAAGGTACCCAAATTTCCACAGCTAAGAAATGACCTAATTCGCTGATCACCCAAGATGCCTGCAGAGCCTCTGGGCATCACCTGGGGTCTGGGACAGACAAATACTCAAGTCACACAGTTGGGGGACAGCCAGTCAGCCACTCACCTTGTTTCCTGAGAAATTCTTTTCTTTGAAATTCAGCTTCATCTAGGACAGTCCTGAATGCTGAATTCAATATTTAAGAGAAAAAATAATGTGAAATATGCCTACTTCTCCCCAGTCCAAAGAATTTGAGTTATTTTTCACAGACACGGAAACGTCCCGCACAGCGTACCGTCCCCGATGAGCACCAGCGAAGACTGGCTCTTGGCTTTCCCGTCGTGAATCTGCACCGTGTAGGTGCCCTCGTTCTCAATGGTAAACCGATCCATCACCATCTCGATAATGCCGGTGGCCTTGTCACATTTAATTCTGTGTGCCTGGGAGCCATCGGGGAAACAGAGTTCCACAGTGAATTCCCCAAATCCCTTCCCGCTGTCTCTCTCCACATTTCATAGCTGCGTCGACTATTATATCTTAAGGGATTGTGACACAAAGAAACATAAAATGGCATTTTATCGATGAAACCGCTGGGTGAACCAACGACCAAGCTCAGGGTGCCAGCTTCCACTCAGTGACAAAGCCCCGCTCTGCGTGGGGGACCCCCGAGGTGCAAACCACTCCAAGTCCCAGCTGAGCAGAAATGCTACACGTTACCCAAGAAGGGGCTTCTAATGTGAAATGTTAAAATCCACGGGAGAAAATAACATAACATGTCGCCAGCTGTGACGGAAGCCCACGTGGACAGCAGCAATGGAGTGAGCTCCATGCTGTAGCTGTCCTCGCTCCCAGGACGGTGACAACAGACTATATTTCAGGCCACCCTGGGACAGTGCGGGGTCTGACGTTAGGCAGAGCCCTAGAGGTGGCCGGGCCACATCCAAACACGGGGCTCGTCCTGAGGCAGTGGACACAGAGGACCTGCGCCCGGGCACTTGCCCCAGCGATGGTGTCAATCACAGGACACTTTGTCCCTGTCCCTCAGACTAAAGCAGCCCTGGGCAGGGCACAAGCTGGGGAGGGAACTCGAGAGCCCAGTGAACTCCCTTTGGTCCTTGGATTTCTTTACAGTTTCGAGCATTTACTTTTGAATACCAAGGGTGAATTTCAAGTTGATCAGACCAAGGCACGGTCCTTGTTTGTATGACGTTATGCTCACGTCAAACATCTGTCAGTGGAGAAGGGCAGGACCTTACTCTAATTAGCTCTGAGAAACTGAAGGATGTGATTCTTGCCCATCAGACTCTCAACAAGACAGTAAGTAGCCTGTCCTGTGCTCTCAGCTACCGCACTGCAGAGTCTGGGCAGGTTTTAGAAAATAATTAGGCTCCTTGCTATGGCCAATTATGCAGCAAGATGAAGTTCAATGATTTTACGAGTGCCATAAATACAGGCTTTTATGGGACTTTCACAAAACAGCATCAATCTTCAAATGTCAAAGTCACCTGTGGATTGCTAATTAAAGAAGTGAAATAGTGAAGCCACATTCCAAAAGATTAGCCAGGGAGCAACGACACCCATTTTTAAAGCAAGCTCCACACGGCAGGCAGGAAACGTGAAGCCAAAGGCCTTCTGCGAATAAAGAGCAATGACACTGAATTCCATTCCGCTTCATAGCGCGATCTCTGCTCAAAGAAAATTCCTCCAGTTACCTCGATCAGACAGTACTCTCCCACAGATAATACTTACACCGTTGTTTTTTTGGCAGCCCAAAAGAAGTTGCATATTTTCTACTTTTTTAGCCAGCTCTCTCATTTGTAGGAGGCTTAAAGTATGTCCTGACTCCCACGGGAAAGGCTGGCTGGACTAGGAAAATCATGTGGTCCTCGTCCGTGCAAGATTTCCGTCCGACGGGCATCCCTCTAACCAACCGAGCTTTAGTAAACACCCACCAGACGCAAAGGCTGGGCTGAGGATGGCGGTCCAGGCTGGAGAAATCTCAGCGGTGCTGCCCTGAGGCATGAGAGATTCCTGCCTCACACAGTTTTGCTTAGTGTTTGTGCAGTGAGCAAATGAACTCAGCACGTAGGACTTAGTAGGACAGCCAAGCGTATCGACACCACTACACGCTGGGTAAAGGTGGGGTTCTAGAGACCCCTGGCCCCCTACTGAACAATAAGGAAAAACCCCCTCAAATAGGCCGTCCTCTAACTGTTGTGCTATAATTAGACAAGAGGAAAGGCATCTAAATGCAATCGCTGTCTTCTAAAATACTCCACCGCCAGAAAAGGTGCGCCTGCTACCATCGTGAGACTCACTGTATACCATTAAAAGTAGAGCAAGGGCCAACGTGTTTGTACCGAGGCAGGACAGGCACTTTTGACAGTTGTCCTGCCTTCTTCGTCCAGCTCAGCTGGCCATTCCAGGAGGGTGGCTGATATGGTCACGGCAGTTGCAGAAACTTATTTCCCAGCCGGGTCCTCCCTGGGCAGCTGTCAGGGGTGGGGGACGCAGGCAGGTGTTTCTCGTAATAGGGCAGAAAACATACGCCCTCAAAACCGGCATCAAGAATAGATGAACTGAGCCATCAAGGACATTCCCCCTGTGTAACCTGAACCTTTTCATAGAAGGGAGCTCAAAGTCTCTAAACATAATCTGTCATTTTCCAATTGCAACAGGCTTGGATGTGAAAGGCTGCTGATGTCTCATCTGAGCCCAACCACAGCTCTGAGCGTTGCAAGAACCAACCGTCTCCAATCATCTCGTCAACCTTCCACACCCCGATCTTGACAGCTCAAAAAGGGATGGAAACAAACACCAAACATCGACTTAGGTCACCCACCTAACAACACAAAACCGGCTCCCTCCAAGCCAGAGATCAGCCACACCAGAACTCACCTCGCTGTCAGAGACTTCTCTGTCGTTAATAATGAACCGGTAGCTGGCGTCTGGTGACAGGTGCTCGGCCTGCAGCCAGAAGCGAACCTGGCCTTTATCAAAAATCTCATAAGCTAATTCCGATTTCAGAGGGATCGCTACAGGAAGAAAAGAAATCGCAAGTCAATAATGCATGGATCCTTGCGAGAAAGAACAGCCGCATATTGTAGGAAAATATCAACCCTAGTTATTGAATTGTTTGAGAATGTGAAACCCTGGAGTGTCAGATTACGCAAACTAAAAATAAAAAATAAAACTCTGGTTAGCCTGAGGCTGCATTTAAAGCCTCGTGCTACCTGTTTGCTTTCTGGATGTTCAATGATAGAAGATGCTGGAATTCTTTCTATACTGAGTGCAATCCAACAACCGAAGGTTTCATTGGGTAGACATCTCACCTGGATTAGGAACAGCTATACAAAACCCCAAATTAAAAGCACTCTCTAAGCAATACAAGTTTCTAGGAGCTGCAGTCTGAGCTACCATTTGTTGTAAATCACCAGGTTACAAGCCCTGTAATCTGGGAGCGTGAGACAAGGCTGCCCCCTCCCGGGCTCCTACGTTAACAAACATGCCCTACGGGGCTGCGGTCACGCACTCGGGGCCGGGGCTTACTTACTGGGATTCTTGATTTCATTGCTCAGTAGCATCAAACGTTCAAGCTCTGAAATTCAGAAACAAATATTTTAACTGGCTTTGACCTGTACGTTCAGGAGTTTGTAGACAACAGCGAGGCTAAACCAAGAGCCAAGATTCCACAGCACCAAGATTTAACTTGAGGACATGAAAGAAATTAGAACTCAAAGTGAAAAGGACAGAAAGGAGACCTTTAACACTTCAATAAACTGCCAGCCGCCTGCAAATCAGAGCTTCACCAGGTGAAGACCCCACTTCCTGCAGGGACAGCTGGGAGCACTCGAGGGCCGGGTCTCGGGGAGCGTGGGTGTGTGTGAAGCAGGTGTTTCATGGGATACAGGAAGCTCTGCACGAGGAGAGACTAAAGGGAGATTTTCCAGGTCCCCTAACTCCGTGTGAACTCTTTTCCTAAGCCGATTTGGTTGGCTGAGAATGTGCTTGTGGTCTATGATTTTCCTTCCCCTTTTCAAAATTTCTTTCTTCAATTTCATTAAAGAAAAATGTACATATTAATACTTCTCGTGGCACCACTGTGGCATATCGCCACGAGTAAAAAGAAAGAAAGAAAACCAAAAAACCGAAATGTATTGCTCCTGACAAAGTCCCAGGAGCAAGGTAGGAAAACTGAAGCTCTGAGCTCTTCCTGTCTGCTCCTTCCTTCTTTCCTTCTTAAAATTGGAATTCGAAAATGAGATAGTGGGCACAGAGGACATGAAGACCTTTTTTCTGAGCTGAAAAATGAAGTCAGACTTCTCCTGACCAAAAGAAAACTTACTTTGGCAATTGGTTTCACGGCGAGGACTTTCCCAATTAGCTCTCCTGTAGGAATTCCCATAAACGGAATGAGCTACACCTGCAACTCCAAGGTGTTGCCTCAAATATACTTAAAGTCCATATTCAATATAAGATAGGGTAGAAATTTCATCCTTTGCAACTATTTAAAATAAAGATGAAAACTTCACACATACACTTAAAAACGGTGCAGAGGAATGTGTAGCTTTTCAGAATTTAAGGATTTTTTTGTGAGTGTAAAACTTTGAAGACCCCGGAGCCAGGGCCGGCAAAGGCAGCTTTAAAAGCGTGGGAGGTTTTCCGGCCCGTTCCTGTCCCTGTCTGGGAGCAGCGAATTGAGGGCCAGGAAAAGAGAGACAGTGTGATCTCCTCACTCATTCGTTCCGCTGTGGCTTGTTCCACTTGCACGAGTTCACCCAAATTTAACCGACATTGAGCCAGCCCTGCCAACGCCCTAAGCGGCCTTCTCCTGGGATAGGTGCCTGTCCCCCCAGGCCCACCCTCAGCACCCACCCTGGGTCAGGTTTTCTCAGCTCATACCCTCAGCGCACTGTCAACGGGACGCCGAGGATGACTAAAGAATTTGCTTATAAATCTTAGGGCATCCCAGGAGATTTTGCATTTTAATAGAAAACTCCGGGAGGCTCAAAGGTGTAGAGTTCACTCCACATCCTGACTCCTCCCTTTAAAAGGGCTTAAGGCTGGCTCTGCCCTGTGGGCAGGGCGGATCAGGGTCACACACAAAATCCTCACGATCCCAGGCAGCTAAAAACACCAGCCTCACTTGCCTGAAGCCGGTTTACCCGGTGAGCTCAGATCTGTGAACCCGCCTAGGAAAACTACTGTTTTTATCTGGATTCTACTAAACAGGCTGTTCTCACTTCTTTCCCCTGTCTTGTATTTGTAAAAGAGCAAGAGATTTTGACTATGGCAGTTAAAAATTATTTCACCCACGTAAAAAACTTTCTTCCATCACCCCGATTTCCCTGTGTTTGGGGCGGGGAGTCTCCCATGGGTGTGTCGGTCACTTACTGCAGGGACTTGTGTGCTAGTACCTGGCTTCCCGCTCAGCTGCGCCTGAAACTCGACTTTAAAGAAGCAAGCTGAAGGCTGTACAAGCAGCATGTCCCGGACCAGTGATTATTTGGTAGATACGATACAAACTCCAGAGTTAGTTTAATTTCTAAAGTAACTGTCGGCTCATAAAAACACTCCCCCCGCCTCCCACAAACACGCATTGTTGTTTTTCTAAGCAAAGAAGTCTTTTCAGTATTGGTGCCCATCTTTGAAAGTGCGACAAGACCTTCCCCCGGCCAGCCTGCACCCCGTGGGTGGTACCTTCCGCATCCAGATTGAAGCTGGAGGACACGCCGTCCGTGTCGCTCACGGACACAGAGTAGGTCCCCACGTCCTCCTTGTCTGGGTTCTTAAAGTACAGCTTAGAGCTGGAAAGGAAGACGAGCAGGTGAGCGTCCACGGTCCCCGTTTGCGGGAGTGTCTGGGCGTTCCCGACCCGCAACTCGCCGGCCCGCCTTACTGATCCCCGGCGGTCTCCACGCGGAACCTCCCCTCGTCCGCGATCTCCTCGTAGGACTTGCACCAGGTGAACTGAGACGCGTCCGTCATCTCCTGGCAGTCGAAGGCCAGGTAGATGTTGCCTTCCTCGTCGACGCCAGCGCTGATTTCCTTGGTGCCTGCGCGGCAGGAGCGTGCAGTGAGCAGCGTAGGAACGTGGGGGGGGCTCAGAGCTCTGTTTGGGGGGGGCGTGGCGAGCAGAGAGCTCGGCTTACGTGGACTCAGCGTCTCATTTAATGCCCACCCAGGGCTGCCGCGGAGCAGCAGGTGGGTGCTAGAGCCGCTTGGCTGTTTTGTTGTTGCTTTTTTTTTTTTTAATTTTCCCTATTTCTGCCCACTTCCTTTTCTGCGTTTGACACCACGGTAGAGAACGTCTGGCACTGCCCGGCCAGGTCCCTGAGACCCCTGCTCTCTCCGAGACGTCCTCCCCTGACCCTGCAGAGGAGGCCCTGGCAGCCTCTCGGTCAGCTTTATAATTTTCTGATCAAAACGCAGCATTAACATAGAAACCACCTTCCTTCCTGCGCACTCTTGGCTGTGTCAAGAACGATCCCTGCCTGGTGTGACGATGACCTACGCCGGGTCACACTGCACATGCCACTTCACTTGCTGACCCACGTCCTTTTAAAAACATGACAAGATGTCCATCCACCCATCCATCAGCACGCACGTATTAACACACACGCAACGCACGCACACCGTCCCCCCACATTATTGCAGCTCCGGGACGTTTGCTGTTTCGAGTGGCTGAAAGGTAAAGTCGCACCTGGCCTGGCCTCCACGAGCACCGGCTCGGACGTGTCCGACGGCCGCCCCACGCCGCTGGCGTTCACCGCGCGGACCCTGAAGACGTAGATCCTGCCTCGCTGCAGGTCACAGGCCTGGGAAGGACGGGAAACGCCGTTCGCGCGGACACGCAACAGGGACGACTTTGTGACTTTTCACACTGTCTTACAAGTACACCCTCTGTTTTAAAATAACTTATGTTTCCAGTTGGAAAAACTAGACACAGTAAACCAGAGGAGGAGGGAGAAGGGTTCACAGCCGTGCACGATCTCACTTTGCAGGAATTAGCAGATTTGCCACAATTTCACCATAACCTCTTTTGTTCCTTTTTCTTCTGAATTTCTTTCTCTTTTGTTTTTTTCTTTTTTCTGATTGTTTTAAAGCAGAATTAAAATCACATCAACTAGTTTGTAATCTAGGGTTCATATTTAATATAATTCTCTGGGACTCAATATTTTAAATGTGACGTTTAACTGTGCAAAATCATCATTGGACACGTCAAAATGAAACCAATCACTTCTTATACGTACATAGATTATCCATACTATAATCTGCATTGATAACCATAAATACATACTAACTAAATTTCTAATTGATTTATTTCAATGGATTCTTAGAAGCTGATTCGTTCACTCCAAAGAAACCATTTCATATCGTCCGGTCATTTTCTAGAGGCTGTCGCCCCTTCCCGCCTCCCTCAGCGTGTGCGTCTGCCCGGCTGGGACGTGCCCTGGCTCTAAGTAAGGATGCAGGTTGCAGCCCTGTCTCGCCACACCTCAGGGCCGGAACGAAAAGAAGGAAACCTCTGGATTGAGGCAGCCGGCAAATTAGCTGAGGCGTGTGAGCAGAGTCAGGCTCAGCTCCGTGCGGACAAGGCGAAGGCGCCTCCCGCCGCCTGCTGGGACCTGCAGACCCGCGCAGGTGGGAGATGTCCCCCCACCCCCCCTACCCTGTGCGGCCCCTGCCAGTCAGGCCGAGTCATCACATTTGCACAGGTTCGCCCTGGGGTCTGTCCCGTTTGCCCTGGAGATCAGACACTGTCCCACAAAGCCAGGGGACGCGTCACCTTTAGATAGCGGTTCGCAGTTGCCGTCTGGTTCACGGTGCGCCACTCTCCAGCGTCCTCTTCCTTAAAATCCACAAAGTACCCGGAGACGGGGCTGCTGCCGGAATACACCGGGGCCTTCCACAGCAGGACCAGGGAGGAGTCCCTGACCTCGCAGAACGTCAGGTCGTAGGCGGGACCTGGGGGTCAGACGCGCCCTGAGTCCCCGCCTGCACTCGCCGGCGCACACCTGCTGCCCCAAGGTCAAGCACCGGGGACCACTGTGCCCTTGGCAGGTGCCACCCTCCAGGAACGTCACTGCGCCCTCCTCGTCACGTCACCCTCTCTCCAAGACAGCTCACAAGGAGGGCGCTGTGCCCGGCCTGGGGGGCCAGCTCAGTGTCACCAAGGCCTCCTCTCTCAGGCAGCCAGGAGACTGTGCGCGTACTTGGAATAGTCCACAAGGCCACGCTGCTCCCTTGGGACCAGCAGGTGCTGCCACGGAGGACAGGAGGGGCTCGGGTCACCCTCCCACAGGGCTAGAAACCTGTCGGCCACAGCGACCACTCAGCCCGAGCACCTGGCCAGCCGGGCAGCTTCAGCCCTGCTCACTGCAAATAGCCCAGGCAGCTCTGGAAGGGTTTGGAGCTGGTGGCCTGGGCCCAGGTGAACACCAGGCGGGAGAGGGGACAGGTGCCACCACCACCCCTGTCCCCATCCTAACCATATCACACTGCGGCCTTTGGGCCTGATGAAGCCATTTCCTATCAAACCCTCCAAAAGGCTCTGGAAACTTCAATGGCTTTTTCTTCCACTGATTTTTCTAAGTAGCAAAAATTAATTTCACTAAAACAAGAAAGGAAAGAAGGGAGGGAGGGAGGGTAAAAAGCAGTATAATCAGGCCACAAAATTAAAAGACACTATGAGCTTTTTCAGCTTTGACTTTTAGATTTTTCTTTTGCAAAGAATGAGCACATTCTCCATTGCATTTGAATTCCCGACAGGTTGGAGACAAGAACCAGAAATGGATGCCTGGTGCTTAAGAATTTGTGAAAACAGTTAAAAAAAATGCAGGTCCTCAATAAATGCAGATTTGCAACAATTATGCATTTTAGAGCTGGAGGCCCCCAGATGCCCGAGTGTTGGAGCAGGGGACGACCCTGGCTAAGTGTCAGATGAGAGCCGATGCCACGCTCTGTCTCACACCAGCCCCCCACCCCGGAGCCTCTCACCCCCACGCTTCTCTCTGCTTTGGGAGAAGGTGCTTGTCACACGGGTCGGGTGGGGCTGGTCTGCGTGTCCCTTCCCTCCTACCTCCCACTTCAGGGCGTCCCACTCTGCCCCCAGCACCTGCTCCGTGTCCTGCGGGGCCCAGACCACAGACACTGGGTGGGCCTCACTCACCACCTCCCCCGGGCCTGGCACCCAGCGCCTCACCACAGCGACACCACCGGTGTCAGGTGAACACACGCTCGCTCTGGGAGGCTGCTGAGGACACGCTGCAGACAGCCGCCACCGCCACGGAAGCCCCTTCCCGGCCACCCCTGCATGCGGGAGGGAAGCGGCTCACCGGGCTCCGGCATGGTCCAGGCCTCGCACTTGAAGTGCTCGCTGGGGTCCGACGGCTCCCCGATGCCAGCAAGGTTGGTGGCAGCGATTTTGAATTCATAGAGCGAGCCTTCCGTCAGCCCCTCCACCTGTTTGGATTTTGTTTAAATTAATACTTGAAATACAAGCCGCATTGCAGGGCCCTAGGCAAAGGTGTGTTTGAAACTGACTCTTAATAGAAACGTGAGTGGAGACGGAGCCTTCTCAGCAAAGGAGACAAGTGTTTGGAGATGTTTATGCACCTGACCAGCCACAGTCGGGTGTTAAAGCTGCCGGGCTTTGCTTCGGTCATGCCCTGGTCTCCCCCCAAGGGAAGGAAACTGAGGCCCACAGAGGCCGCGCTGGCAAAGGGCAGAGACCCCGGGAGCAGCCCCTGGCCCTCGGCCGTGGGGCAGGGGCCGGTCCCCGCTCGACATGCACAGCCATGAGGCGAGGGACCCGCAGGCCATGAGGTATCTGGGTCCCAGCGTCTAGGCCACCCCAGAGCCCTGCACTAAGTGTGGGACCCACCCAGTTACTGCGCTTGCTCCTCGGGGGAAAATGGTCCCTGACATCTTTCTAGTTCCAAACTCCAGGGTCTCACGATGCTGTAACTTGTTTCCGTACCACATGCTCTAACGTCATCAAACGGAAACACTGGGTGAAGGACGCCCCAAGATGCAAAGTCACCCAGGCAGAAATGAGCAAGTGAAACCAACCGTGAAGATGGTGTCTTTAACGGGCGAAGGGTTGACCTCGTGCCAGTTTGCGTGGTGCACTTCCCGCTTGTCTATGTAGTAGCCCAGGATGGCCGCGCCGCCGCTGAACTTGGGCACCTTCCAGCCCAGCGTCATGGCGTGGCCGTCGCAGTTCAGCAGCGTGATCCCGTAGGGGTGAGACGGCGTGGCTGCAAGCGAGCACAGCACGGACGTTACGGGGCCCCGCAGGCGGCCTGCACACGCCTGCCCACCACGCTTGCCTGCTGTGCTGTAACTGTTGGATTTTACATCTTCCCGTAAAGGGGGCAAGTTAAAACAAAAGGTTTCCCTCCTACATGTCCGGTGCTATTTCTAAATACATCCACCAACCGTGCAAAAATAGGGGGGCAGTGAATTATTTAAATCTGGTCTGAATGTTCGACAGGACAGACCCCTCCCTGCTCCCTTAAGGGGATCTCTGAGGATCTCTCCTCCACAGCCACGAACAACACCTGTGCCTCACAGCCGGGGACGACAGGCGGGACCTATCCGGTACCTTTCAGTGTCCTGCACAATCATGGAAACTTCAAACGAGTATGCATTCACATCTCCCTGATTTAGCACCAAATTTGGAAACGATCGTGTTTTCCTAACAGGTGGAGAGAGGATGATGTGTCTGCTCCTCCCCGGCTCCCAGCAACCTTGGTGCGGTTGCCCCCAGTTACCTGAGATACCCAGGACCGGGATAAGGGATTCTTTTATTGTGGAATAAAAAGGCAAATGGTGGCTTTCATTTAGTAGGCATGACTTAAAAACACAAATGGGAATGTTTGAAACCCTCTCCTGGAAAAAACTGAGAGGAGATTAGAACAATGAGCTTACAGCAAAAGAGATTTTGCTATCGTGACTGCCTAGAAATTATCCGATTTGACATTCCTTGGAAATCCCAATAACAGTGTCATTAGAAATTTTAATTTCTGAAAATGCTCGTGAATGTAGTCGGCAATGAAAAATAATTAAAGAGCAAAACATTTTTTCTCAGGAAGGAAGAGATTCAAAGTGTGTAACATGTAACGTTTGTGCTTCAAAATGTTGCTAAATGTGTTTATGGGCATAGTGCCGTAAACTGGAAATAACTAGAGAAACAATTGCAAAACCCAGAGGATTGAAGAGCAACTGTGCTGTGAACCCTCACCAAGATTTAGGACCTGAATTGTCTCATTGATCAAAATAATAAAAGTTTAAACATCACTATTTATGAACAAAGCCACAAAGTTACACAAACACATGAAATTCTCTGAAATGATTCATTAAAGTTCTTTAAACTAAGAATAGCTAAAAGGCCACTGATGTTGTTCTATTTTAGTATATATTTTTGAAAAGACAAATCCATACCCTATAACATATATTTTAATGTGAGTACAGGCATTTGGAAGCAAATGTGCCCTCTAATAATGTTTTCTATTTTTAATTTGCATTTTATTAGCATGTTATCGTTTCTCCCTCTCATACCATCGTTTCCAAGTAGCCAATTAATGAGGTTTAATTGCATGTTCTCCATTCAACAATTTGCATAACTTTTCCCCTCTGCTGATATCCAAACGGCATCATAAATGTTTAATTCATGCAGAAATTACGGTGGGCGGGGGAAGGGAAACCGGTGCAGGTTCGCGTGAGTGACTTACTGAGCGCTGCCTGGACCTGGATGGGGTCGGACTCCTGGGAGTTCTCGCTGGTGCCCACGGCGTTGACGGCCTTCACCCGGAAGATGTACTGCTCGCCCGTGGTCAAGCCGTGCACCACAAACCTGAGGAAAGCTCCAATCAGGCTCTGAAGTACCCGGCTACAGAAATCATCCTGAACACGCCGTAATGATTTTGTACTTGGACTAAAGCAAAGTGCACTTCTTGAGCGCCTTATGTATGCATAACATAAACCCTTCGTTTTCAGGGTGAGTTAATTAGTTTAATATGTAAGATAAAAAAACTAACATCACAGCACCCCGTCCTACCAGGGGCTGACTACACTTAGCGTCAAAGTCATTTATTCTGTGACTCTGCCTTCATTTTTGCATTTCCTGGGTCTTGCCTGGATCAAAGGGTTATTATGTAACAGTATCCAATTCCTTATCTAGAAGAACCCGCCTATGTAAAAATTAATGAAAAGCAATTACACGGCAGTGGTTAAAGGCTAAGACTTTGAAGTCAGCTAGACTAGGCTGGAATCCTGGCTTTGGCACTTAACAGATTTTACATCCTTAATAAGTTCCTTGATTAAGGGACTTAAGCCCTGTAAGACTCTGTTCTCCTGTCGCTAGAGCAGGGATAATATTAATAGCACCGCCACACGGCACTGCTGCAAGCCTGAAACAGGAAACTGCGTAAAAATCTTAGCACCATTGCCTTGTGCATGGTGTGGACTCAGTAGAGGTAAGCGATAATTATTTATCTTATATAATCAGCGAACATCTATGAACCATCTACAAAATCCTTCTACTGGAATAATATTTGCAGTTTCTTATTCCGATCGATCTCGCGGTGTTTGCAGTGGGGTGTGAGGAATACCTACTACTCCCTCATGGACATCTCTTCTTTCCCGGACACAGCTTTTTCCTATGTATTTTTTTAAAGATTTTAAAAGGAAACACGGATGTGCCATAGTTGATAACCTGTCCACAGGGTGACCCCGACAGCCACCGACACTGTCCTAAGGAAGCGTATTATATGCAAAGCTCGACAATCTCAGCCGATCTCCGCAGCTCGGCCTGCAGCAGGAGCAAATCGATCCCAAACCAGAGACGCCACCTCCCACTGCAAGGCAGCCTCTGCCCTGCATTGCCCGCCACGAGAGAGGTGGGGTCTCAGGTGGGGCCACAGCCAGGGGCTGGGGAATGAGGCTGCCAGTGAGTCAAACAGAATGAGGTTAAAAGTTTGAAAAATCGACACAGAAAAATAAAATGACTTTCACATCGTAGTTGCTGTTTTTAACTCTCCTGTTCAAAGAAAAGTCCTAAACGCTAATTATATCAGGGAAAACTCAGGTTCTGGAACTTCCTCTTTCACCCTTAAGTAAATCGTGTCAGCCAAGAAGAGCTAGTGTTGTAACCAGCACATGCAAGTGCTCAGAACTTGAACTCTGCACGTGAAAACTGACTCATCACACAGAAGCTCAGTGGACGTGCCGTCCTGGGGGCTGTGGGGTTCCTGTTTGGTTTTGCTTCTCCTACTGTGTTTCAGAGCAGCGATTTCGGGGCCACGGGAGGTGGCGTGGGCACCTGTTGTATTTGATGGGCTTGTGGTTGCAGGGCTCCCACAGGTTGGTCCCAGCCACGCAGCAGTCCACGTAGTAGCCCAGCAGGTCCTCCTCCTGCCTGGGCTTGTCCCACTGCACCACCACCGACGTCTTGGTGTTTCGGGAGGCGAGGACGCGACCAGGGGCAGAAGGAGCAACTGTGCGGAGAAGACAGAATGGTTGGAGAAAAGGGATGAGAGTTTTGTAAGATGCGCCAGAAACTTGGAGCCCTTCTCCCAGCGGGACCGAATGGCAAACTGGGTTGGGCTTTGGCAGAAATGTGGACGAGGGATCATCCACAGGGAGAGGAGCCTCCCGCCTCTTCCCCAGCTCCCCGACTGCTAAAGGAAAAGAACGAAGTCACGAAATCTCCTGCCCCTTCCACCAGAGCTGCTACTAAAGACCTTCCGGTGGGATAAATGATTACGATATCTAGGTGATGTCTATTTTGGGAACATAAATTACCTATTTTAAGAAAATGAGGCACATTTTTATCCAATCCATCAGAATCCATAAGAAGACTCAAAATTAAATCAGGATTTGGCCATCTGATCTTCTCTCCTCACGCCAGGCCCCCACGGGCTGCAGACCGGGGTTCCGGAAGCTCTCAGTGACACAGTGTCCTCAGAGCCAGCGCCTGGCCACACGCCCCAGGGTTTGCCAATTAGTGTCACTTTCTGTGGGTGCCACTGGGGGAGAAGAGGCCGGGCCCTGCTGAGAGACCGGGTCTCGCCCAGGTGTGGCTCTGGGTGGAGCCTGAGAGCTCGAGTAAACCAGAACCAGGTAGACGCCCGAGGACAGGCTGGAGGTAGCGGCCTCAGTACCTCGACTGTTTTGACGTCCAGCTTTTTTATTACCATAAAGCATTAAGGGGGGAGGGGAGAGGTTCCAGTTACTCAGAATCGTAACCGCAGACGACTAAACTGTTTCTATCACGAAGCCGCCCAGGGATTTCAAGAAAGCCTCCTGTTCATCGATACAGCTCCTAAGTGGATCGCAGGTCAGAATTTCCATAGTTTGTATTTCGTATCTTCCGGCCGGATGGGCAGGAAACTAGCGCGTCCGGGATTGTCCGTTTCTCAAGGGACCGTGGCCGCTATTTTAACTCGTCCGCAGGCTCCACCTAAGACGACGGAGCTTTGCCGAGAACCAACCGGAACACGGCAGGGAGCCCTTTACCTCTTGGAAAGGGAAGTTTTAAGGCAACGTGGATTTGAACTCACATATAACATTCACGTCTTTATTCACCCGATTGAAAGGTTATCTGAGGTCCCCGTGTTTGGGCGGCGCGTGGTGATGACAGACGTCCCTGTATTTGGGCGGCGCGTGGTGATGACGCTCCCCCACCCCCGCCGTGTTTGGGCGGCGCGTGGTGATGACGCTCCCCCACCCCCGCCGTGTTTGGGCGGCGCGCGGTGATGACGTACCAATCGCGTCCTGCGCCTGAACCGGAGACGTGATTTCCGACGGGTCGCTCAGGCCGTGCCTGTTTGCCGACAGAACGCGGAACACGTAGGATTTCCCGTCGGCGAGGTCGAAGACGGCGTAGCGGGGGGACCTCACGGCTGTCTGGGGGTTCACCCTCTGCCAGGTGCCGCTCCCGACCACGGACTGCGGAGAGAACAGCAGCTGAACTCTGAACCCGCGTCCGCGTCCCGCACGCGGGCCGTCACCTCGCTGTCCCCCCGCGCGTGAAACGGGGCGCTCAGTTGGAGAAGCGGATGCCCAAACCCAAAGCCGAAACCGTTTACCAGTAAACATTTTCCCATTGACATGAAAAATCAAACTATAGAAAACTGAAGGGAATCAACACGTAGGTTGTGGTTTCGGTAAAATGGCACGAACTGCCGATGAGTTACAGATGATTTAGGGGAATATTTGCAACATTCCAGCATAACTCAGTGCTCCACATTTCCGTTTAAAATGTTGCCATATTGTAGCTACTTGCAGTACTAAGTGACCGCAATCTAAGTATCTACCCATAGGGCAAGACCCTTTATGATATGTTCATATATGTAAAAATGCAGCCGTTTGAATGATCGCATAAAGGTCTTTAATCACATGAGAGGAGTCATGTCATTTTGTTAAATGCAATAAAGAATGCCAATTATACGTATGATACAATAAGTACATGAAAATCTCTATGTATCATATTAACACGGCTATTTCATATGATGGAATTATTAGTGATTTTAATTGTATTCCAACAAGTAACTTTGCTGTATTTTCCAAATTTTATATACTGTGTGTTTAATTTTTATCTTTGATAATTACATTAAGAACCTTGATTATATGTTTTATTATTTTTTCCCCTACACAGATAAAACGCCCTTTGAAAAGTAATTTTGTGGTAGTAAAGATTGGATATACATTGACCCTGCTAAAGCCTGCTGAAAACATTTAGATACCAATGCAGGCTTCCGGAATTAGATTCATATCTAAAAGAGATGTTTTCTGTCACTTTGGCAGAAGTGAAAGGTCAGGATTTTGGAGCTGCCTGGGCATTTGTGTGGTGGGTGGCCCCATGGTGTCCCGTGGGCCCGGATTCTTCGTGACTGCGAGTGTCTGTGGTCCGGATGGCAAAGTCCGGGGTGTGGGGGACGCCCAGCTGGGGTCGGGCGGAGAAAAGGACATCACATTCAAGGGGAGCCTGCCGGGGACTGACGCCAAGCTTCTAGAAGCCGCAGAAGAGCTTGCAGCCAGAGCCCAGCCCTGCCCTGTCCGTGTTTCAGGCAGGGCCAGGAGGGCAGCATTGGTTACACGCATATACACGTGTGTTTACAGGGCTGCACTTGACAGTGTAGTTTGCATTTTTTTATATGTGTTCAGGGCAAAAAGGCTTTCAAGCCCAGGACATAGTGATTCTGTGAATTCCCTCTACGAGATCGCCACCCAGCGGCCACACAGCTGTGCACACACCCGCCAGCCAGGGCAACCTCCTGCTGCTCTGGGACCGGCATCCGCAGCTCTGAGGACCCTGGAGTGTGGTTTGGGGGCGGGGGGACGCCTTGGGTCCCTGTGGACCCCGGGGGGTCAGTGCTTTGCAGCCCAGTGGACAAACTCTCGCCCAGGGGCAAAGCCGGACGCTCACGCAGCCCCTCGGGGCCCGACCGTCCCAGGACGCCCCTCCAGCCCCTGCACCAACTGTCTGTGAGGGACTGTCTGTGACGACGGCTGGGACGTGCTTCTGCTACAGCACAGCGAGCACCAGGGTGCAGGCCCCGTACCTTCTCGATGAAGTACATCAGCGGCTCCTTGCCGCGGGGGGTGGGCGGCTCCCAGCTGAGGACCACGTAGTTCCTGCTGATCTCCGAGGCGTGCACATTGGTGGGGGGTCCCGGGATCTGGACGTCACCTGCTGGAGGAGCAAACCTGTGAGCACGCAGGAACCCGTCACCCCGCAGCCCCCCGGGGTGTCCCTGGGGTGTCCCTGGGTGCTGGAGAGCTGCCACGTCGAGCTGTCCTTCGCTTTTGTTTCTGTTTTGGGAAAACAAAAGAACCCAAAGACTATTTTTTCAGAGCCAAAGTGTAATACACTGTTAAACATCATGCAGTTACTAAATACTTTTGTTTCTAACACAGGTATACAAGCCAGTCCACGCGAAGAGTCTCATCCGAAAGTCTTTCAGAAGAAGGGAAAGGATTTACCAGAAGAAATCCGGCATTTGCCCAGAAACGGGGCCCTGACCGCACTGAGGTTTGTGCAGAGAAACTGTCACAGCCTGTGTTCTGCGGCACGGAAGCTAACGACCCTCTCCGGCTGCTTTCTCCCTGCTGTAATATCTCGGAGAATCTAAATCATACACCAACTGTTAAAGCACCGTGTTCGTTCCTCCCTCCGAAGATCTGACCCACGCTGGCAAGCACCATTTCCTACACCTGCACGTCTGAAATTCTAGAGTGACATTGACGTCCCTTTTACAAGCAGCGGGAAGAGAACAGTCGCCGTTAGAGATGTCCAGTACGCTGACATACGGCTTTTTTAAATACCATGTGAGGGGCAAGGATTTCTGTTTGAATTTGCAGGAGATTCTCATGAGAGGTGGAGGTTTTCCAGACCCACAAAATATTACGAGCCTCCTGTTAGATTAGCACATAATTAAGGTGGTTTGAAACCTCCCCGGGACATCCCTGAGGCCTTCTCCATATCCAGTTGCTGCCTCCAGACTCGGCTGCAGGCGAGGACTCGAACAGCCACGGAACAAGATTGGGTTTCATTGCATGAGAGTCCCGTTACGGGCTCGTTACATTTTAGAGGCGACTGGGGCCTGGTCTGAGATTGTTCTGGCGAGTGGGTTGAATTTCAGACATGGAGTCAGCTGTGGCCGGGCAGAGGGACAGGGAGGACACGTGTCCACTCACACAGACCACAGAGAAAGTACAGCAGACCCGTCTTCCCGCGACGTGTGCCAACATCCCAAAGCTGCACTCGATCCATCCCACTCACACGAGACGTAAACCGGGAGGACAGGAGGAAACAGGGCAGGTAACAAAAGCTGGGCCAGGTGCGGGCAGCGGACTGCAGAGCCTCCTTCATGCTCCGCCAGAACTGTCTTGCGGATGTCAGACCTGCACGCAGCTCCCGGGCCCAGCCAAGGTGGAACAGGAGAATTTGCTCTAAGGCCCAGGCAGGCCTACCTACCCTCAAGGTCGTCTTCATAGATGACAATTTCTTTCTCTCCCTCCAAGTGAACCGCTGCGGAGAGAAAGGTGGACACTGAATTTGACATCCAAAGGTTTCCCGAAGGAAGCACCTGATTTCCCCAGCGCAGGGCAAGGCCGGAGTCACCCTGTGTCAGGACTGCGCCTTCGACTGTCCTCTGGGTGATCAGAGGACATTCTGGAAGTCCTGGTAATATTTAGCGCCTTTCAGCGCTTTGTAGTGGATCGAAAGGACCACGCGGGTTCGGAAAACACAGAGGCTCAGTTAAAAACCGTCATTAAGGGCCGGTCCCATGAAGGCGTCTGTGTCGTGTGAAACTAAAGCTCAGAAATAGAGCGGCTTGGCTTCAAAACTTCCCAAGTCTCATTATGTGCTCAAATTTTATCGCCAGTGGCCTGAGAAAGGTCCGATTTTGAGCCAGTTTAACTGGATTGCAGCACAGAGCTTGAGGGAGGTGAAGTGCGTTAGTTTCATGGTGTCACTCCCAAGGTGACGCTGACGGGACATCGGGGAACGGAGAGGACCCCCCCTCCCGTGCTGCTGTGCTCAGCACACAGTGACGCCCCACGGCCCACGCGCCCGGCCTCTCCCACCAGAGACGGACCCGGCGCCCAGCGGCCCACCTTGCAACCTCTTGAGGTCGCCGGGATCCAGGGCGGCCACCGCGTCGGAGACCCTGGAGGGCCGGCTGACGCCCGCGCTGTTCACCGCCCTGACGCGGAACACGTAGGACCTTCCTTCGAACAGTCCCGTGACGGGGTATTTGCAGATCTTCACGGGTGCGTCATTGCACTGGACCCAGTTGTTCGTTCCCACTTCACACCTTCAAATAGGAAAGAGGCAGTTGACTAAATATTTGTACAGGTATATACACACCTACATCACAACAGGATGTAATCTCCACACCGTAAAATCTATGCCGTTAAAGTACCGATGTATACAGTGGCATAAATAAACTGAAAGACAGAGCTATTTAGAAAATGTAATATATATATATAATATTACATACGATACATACCATATATGAAATATACACCCCTGCAACCTAATAATTTATAACTGAAGATCAATTCCTGCTTTCAAAGTTCAGCAAAATCTCCTCAACAGTTACTGTAGATCTGTCCTTTCCTGACCTGACAATGTCACAGGTGCCCCTGAGCTCCAGGCTGAGGACGAAGCCCCGGCCCCCCGGCCCCCACCTGGGCCTCACTCTGCCGGGCTGGGGGAGGACTGGGCCTACAGTGCCTGGGATACCAGTAAGACGCTTCTTTCTAGGTACTTCTCACGTGGAATTTGGAAGCCTTTTGAAAATATTAATGAAGTCCTGACCAGAAACCTGGAAATGTGGGGAACATTGGTCTCCCTCGTTCAGAGGGTGAGAAATTTAAGGACAAAGACCTCACGTTAAGTTCTTGGGAGACAAGAGCAAGTTCGGAAAATCAGTCTTTCCGAATGTCCGACCTCAGAGTCGTACGTTCACTTTGGAAAGAGCCAATTCCCCTTCCCCCAACTCTCCGGAACTTCAGTGAAAGTTCTGGTCCACACACCCGGGTCCTGGCTGTTTTAGCCAAAGAGAAGGACGTGGTCAAAACTGAAAGTCCAGCAGGGAAACCCCGGCTTATGCCAACACCTGGCAGGTCCCAAGGTCAGGAGCCAGGTCAGGGAGCCGCCCCCTTCCAGAATGTTCTGCCGCTTTAACGAGGGGCAGGGAGGGTGGATGATTAACTGAGATGGGGCATGAAACAGTCTTTGCCAACATGTTGGGAAAATCATCAGATGTCACAGGAGCAAAAACGATAGTTTTTATTGTTTTTTTTGTTTTATTTGTTTTGGTTTTTTAATCCCAGATAAACCCTGAACAATACACTCTACAGACCTGTCTCCATCCTATCACAAAACTGCCTCCGTGGTGAATGTTCCAGCTAAACAAGCAGCCTTGCTGGGGGCAGAAGGGAATTTAATCAGAATAAGCCAAAAAAAAAAAAAAAAGCCCACAAGCCAATTGATTCTTTTCCCTGAAATAACCACCTTATTTAACTGTGTTCTGCATAGAACATCTCAGATTCCTGCCAGGAACCATCCTCTCCTAACTTCTGTCTCACCTCTAAATTCATTTTCTTTAACTATAATTTCTTCCAATAATGGAAATCTATATCTGACACGTAAATTACAAATCCAACAAATTCTGTGGCTTTGCTGAGTTTTCTCCTGGGCTCTGGGCGCCGTACCAAGTAACGGACAACCAGGGAGTCAAAACCCCATTGGGTGTAGCGATGATCTCAATTTAAGTTATTAACAAAGAGAAATTCCAATCTTCTGTACTTGAGGCCCCAGTATTTGTTACTTGACAACAAAAAAGAAAATCTCACCGCTTGATAGACAAAAACAACAGACGTGGGTACTAACGAGCCGGAGTCCCGACACCCTCGGGGGGGAGGAACAGTCCTGAACGAGGAACCTGCCGAATGGAGCCCTTGGTGGCTCGGGGCCCCCCCGGCAGAACCCGGACGCCGGCTCGGAGCACGCCCACATGTGGGGACTTACTGCTGCGTGTGGAACTGGCAAACGAGACCCCGGTTGCAGCAGAAAGAAGCCCCAGGTGGGACGCTGGGCTCAGCCTACCTGGCGATAATCGCCGGTCACCAGCTAGCCATCACCTGGGGCCACTCAAGAACCGAACTTGCGTTTAACAAACATCCCACGTGTCGTCGTGACAACACTCGTTTCAGGACGTCCCATCCCCCGAGGATGCCTCGGGCACTCACCGGTCGATGAAATAACCAAGGACGGGGCTCTCGGTGGTCGTGTTGGGGGGCTTCCAGGTCACGATGACGTAGTCGTGGTTGGCGTCGTGGCACTGCAGGTCCATGGGTGCTCCGGGGGCCCCCGTGACCAGCGGGTCAGCGTCTTGGGGTGCGGGGAAAAGACACGTCACTGTCACTCAAAGGTGGGGTTACGCCAAAGCCTGCCCGTGGCTCCTGCAACCCAAACCCCATCCGCTTGACGATCCACTGTCTAATCCCACGTTCAGATGGCTAGAATGTTCTTTCACCCTGGTGCCAAGATTGGTGACAAGAAATATAAATATATTTATGAGTTTTAAAAAAAACCTCAAAACATTGAGTCCTCTACAAAACACTCAAGTCTACGATTTTCCACCAGTGGGGCCCAAATTACAGTTCACCTTCTCTTGGTTACATTTGTGACACAATAGCACTTTCGTTAAAAATGTACTGAGGAAACAGCAATAATAATAATTTGGCCTTTTTAATGCCTGAGAAATATTACTTAGACCCTCTTATATTTCAAAACCCCTAGAAAATTTGGTGACTTAAATTTTTGTTTTCTGCCAGGTGTGAGCAAACCTCTGGGTCAATACTCTGTCCGTTCACTTCACGGCCTACTAACGATCGTGACGCAATGAGGTTCTGTTTTCAAGTTTTAATGGCAGCTGCACTGAAGGCCAGCAAAGCTCTTTAGCAAGTTAATACACTGAGCATTTGATTTTGCTTCTAAAATACATATTTATTCCGTCACTGCGCTGTTCTGTTGCACATCTTTGGCAGTGTAGGCCTCGCTCGGGTTCTCACTCAAGTATCCTCAGCGTGTTAAAAGCTGGGAATTTGTTGACATTGAGCCAAACACTTTCCCTCCCATTCTAGATCTTCAGAAAGTGCGGGGACGGCGGAGGCCCCCAGCTTCGCACTGTTTCCTCCCTGTGGGTGGAGCTACGTGAGCAAAGCTAAGTGAGCCGCGCTGGGTTTGCTGCATTTTCAGGGGGCAGAACATCATGCCAGAGGCACAGGGAGCGCGGAGGGACGTTTTAATGCCAACCTGATAAAAACAGTAAACTTGGTGGAAGTGTCGAAGCTCACAGACCCGCCAGCCTGTGCCACGTGCGGGAGGTGGGGAAGGCGAGATGCGTTTGTTCCACCTTTGTCCTTTTTTTAATTTTGTTAAGATAAAATATTCCCTAATGACACAGCCCCTCTCCGATCCCCAAGAGGCGTTCCTCGTGCCTCGGAGCCTCAAAGGATTCCTTTGAAAAGCTGAAAACAATATTTTCTTACAAAATCATCATTATAAGAATTTTAGATTGTGTATCACGCATGTATGTATAAACACATACACACACCCTATGCCTGTAGACATACATGTATGTGTAAAATGCCCAACACTGCCTGGTGGTGTAGCATGAATTTTGTTTTTCTTTTCCTAAAAGGGGATGAATAGAAACTTCTTCATGGGTCTGTTGCGAGGATTAAAGGCACGCCGGGCTCTGAGTGTGTCCCCTGGCCTACAGCTTTCGGGAATGACTGGCTGCAGGAAAGGGGGTCTCACAAGAGACACAAGGCAGCTGCTTGACTGGTGTTCTACGCGGGGCCCCCTTCCCCCCGGGCTGCATTCCCGGCCCCCCTTATCCCTGGGCTACATTCCGTCAGGAGTGAGCAGGTCTGGTGCATTCACTCTCAGGACTCGCTTTATAAACGCTGATGACTTTATGAGTGATTAGAGAGAAAGAAATGCCGATTCTGGTCCACTCCAGATCCTGTCTTACACGTGTCACCTGCTCACTGGCCGGACGGACGCACCTGGTGGGCTTGTGCCCCCGGGGAGTGTCTACGTCACACCAGGCAGCCCCCAAGGAGCAGAGACATCTCCAAACCGCCCTGCACCCCACCCCGCCGCCTGCCGCACCTCTGACAAACAGGAAGGCGCTGTGCTCGCTGGCCCCGCCTCGAGACACGATCCTCAGCGTGTACAGGCCCTCGTCGTCCTTGTTCAGGTGGCTGAAGGACAGGGAGGCCTGGCCCTCACCGAAGAACATCTTGGTCCACTTGGACTCTTTCACCAGCACATCTGGAAGAGTTGGGATGGAGCGTTTCCGTCAGAAATCATCCCAGAATCACAGACGACCTGCGGGGGCTCTGGTGCCGTCTGGCTGGGGGACGGGAAGGGACAAAGCCCCGACTGTGGGAACCCGACGGCCGTGCTGGATTCAAAAGCAAAGCGGGACTCGGTTTCCGGGACGTTTCTGCCCAGAGGCTCGGCGTGGCCGCGCGCCCGCCCACTCACCGTCCCGGTACCACTCCGCCCGCGGCTGCACCCTCTTCAGGTCAGGCGTCACCAGCATCGTGCACTTGAGGGTGACTGTCTCGCCTTCTCTTCTGAAGGTGACCCCAAATTTCTCCAAAAACTGGACGTCGAAGTGCGTGTACGGGATCATAGAGGAGAAGGGCACTGCGCAGAGAACCGGGCACCGTGAGCGCCGACGGGGCGTCTCCCGCTTCCCGGCCTCCCGCCCGAGCCGGCCTCGCCCTGGTGCCCACGCGCCCGTCGGGGTCCTGGACGCCTGCCGAGAGCCGGACGCGGCCCCTCCGCAAAACTCACCCAGGGCAGGCTCCACCCCCCGCTGTCTGGTCGGGTCTTCACCCCCCGGCACTGGCTTGGGGACGGCTCAGCCTCCCTTTACCGTAAAACCAAAGCCTCTGTGGGAATACACGGCTACTCCTTGGGGAGTCCTGGTGAGCCCCAAATCCCGTTCCCAAACCATGAACAAGCCACGATGAAAAACATCCATCACGTGGCTGTCCTCGAGATGCCCTGTCGTGGGGACCTTGGCCACTGTCACCGGGCATGGGTCACCCAGTTCCGTGGCCTTTAGTGCAAAGCTAGCCAGGGTCCTGGGAGGGCCGGGCCCCCTCACAGGGCTGTGGCAGGTCCCGTGACCGCAGGGGGCTGGACAGGGACGGGGCGTGTGGGTGGCATTGGGGAGAGGTGGGGACTCGGGCGTAGTAGCAGCATGACAGCCAGATCAGGGCAGGCAGCGTGGCACACGGTGGGTGTGGCGCACACGGAAGGAGAGGAGGTTTAAACCAGGCGGAGGAGCCCGTGTCTGAGCCGACATCTGCCGCACACCCTCAGTGTGACCAACGGTGGCCCTTTGTTGTAAGTGACCTGCACACTTTGGAGGGGGGAAAAAAAGTATCCAAAATCACAAAATATGGCAACGTTATGCATTCAGGTCAAAAATTTGGATTGGTTTCTTGTTTTTCCAATTCAAAACTGTGAATTCTCTCCAAGTGGAGATTCCAGCAGTGTCTAAAAATACCGCCTGGCCGTAGCATTGCAGGGGACGGACTGTCAGCACAGGAACCCCGGCCAGGAAAAACGTGGGAGAGTTTTTCGAAATGTAATTTTTTCAAAAGATTTGACCCTTAGAAAATAATCTTTAAGATCATACACTACGTCCGTCCCTGAACATCTTCCTGCACGGAAAGCGAACCGCAAAGTACTCACGTCCGATGGGGAGTTGCACCGAGCGGAAGGGCTCATCCTCATCCCGGAACCCTGCAAGGGGCTGGGGTGAGCGCGGCGGACAGGACAGAGGGGCGGCAGCCCCGCGGCCCCGGGGGAGCCCCCGCACTCACGTCTCACCACCACCGCGGCGTTGGTGGACACCTGGCCGTAGGAGTTGGTAGCCACCGCGGAGTAGGTCGCCGTGTCGTCGAAGTCTGCCCTTTGGGAGAGAGAAGGCAAGGTGGCTGCGGATGGCTCGCAAGAGCCGGCGACCCAGAGAGAACAAAACCATTCCTCGAAAGCCGGTCGTGTGACCCAGGTAACTTGCTCATGAGTGATTTGTGCAAGAACAATGCCAGCTCTATCCCTGGCACCACGGCTGGGCAGCGCGCGGCATTAATTATAGACGGGTGGACGTCTGCGCCCGGACTGTGCTTGGCTTCGGCTTGGAGAGTAAAAAGCTGCCGGCGCTTTCAAAACCCTTCGTTTCACCCTCAAGGAGCCGTCTCTGTTCCATCCTGATCCTATTTTTCTCCCTCTGTAGAACTCACGGTTTGACCTTGTCCCATGGTCGGGCTTCCGTGACCTCAGCCTCCGGCAGAATCCCAGACGCTGGGACAGGGAAGGGACGGGCCTGGGAGAGTCCCGCATCTGCTGCCTGAAGGAGCAGGGATACCGGGCAGGAGGACACCAGGGCCCTGGGTCAGGGAGGCCCCCGAGTGCCCCGGGGGCAGTCGTCCCCGCTGGTCCTAAGCGAGCCCAGGAGCTTGCATGTTGTCCTACTGCCACCCACCCTGGCACTGTGCCCAGGAGGCTGCCCATCCTGCCGTGCTCCCGGGACAACAACCCTGGAACAAAGCGGCCACGAACTCATCACAGCCCCCTGGGAACCAGCCTCCCCCAGAGCCTGACACGAGGGAACCGCAGAATGGCCTGATATCTACCAAGCTTTTGTTCGATGCCGGACACTCCACTGCTGCCTCCACCTCGGCTGTTTCACATGACATTTCCAAGTCCCCAGGAAAATAGACCTTATTATCCTAGTACGGTTGCAAGAAAGTTGACACCCTAAGAAGCTGGGTAAGCAGGGCCCGCGTGGCTCCACAACACGCAACCCTGCTTCTCTCCGAGGGTGAGGACCACGAGCAAAACCCCAACCTGGGACAAGAAATAACGCAAAAACCTACTTCCTGGAAAAGGAAAAGTTACTCGAGTCTTACTTTTTAAATGCATTAAGAAGCCAGTGCTCCCAGAAACAAAACCCGTTCTGGGGAGGTCATTAGTAATTTTATTTTCTTCCCTACTCCACTAGGAGCTGAAGATATTTTCTTTGACCACAACCTTCAGTGTCTCCCATAAAGAGAAGAGGAAGGTTCGGAGACCTGCGCTATCCGCCAAGAACTCCTTTACCCTCCCCAAGTTCAAACCCAGTTGCCGTGTGTCAGCAATGCCTCTGGTCTCCTGCTGGAAGCCAGTGCCCTGAGTCTGTAAATCCACCGTCTTCTGGCTCACCTTGCAGGAATACAAGCCTGACTTCAAAGCCCATCAACAAAGCTGCCCAGTTCCAGCCTCAACTCAGTAGGAGCTGCTCTGCTACCCAAATTCCAGACAGGCTGTGGGGACAGCCACACCCCCAGGGGCAAAGCAGTGGTGTCCAAAGCACACAAAAACCCCATCGTGCAGGCGCTTTCTCCACTGTGAAGCTGTAACACGCTGTGTGGATCTACCCATGTAATACCTGCACACACGTGCCCGCAGGGAACATGCCCGGTGTCGGGGCTGCGGTGGACGGAAGAATTACTTCCTGGCAGCACCCTGGGCATTGCTTGAATTTTTTTTACTTTGTGCTTGTGTCTTCTAAACAATGCAACCGTTATGTTTTCATAAATACAGTCTCCAAACAGGAAGATATTCTTCGGGATTAGCCCTAAACCTTCCTCCACAGCCATCCGCCACCACCAGCCATGACAACAGGTTAGAGAAACGGGTTCCACAGCGTCCCAAGGCACAGCCGATGCCTTAGAGCACACGGTTACACCAGAGATAAGCAAAGCACTCTGTACAAACTGCTTCATGGAAATCTGCGGACCTGGAGCGGGTGCTGGGGACACACAAGTGACAGAGAAGCAGGGTGTCGTGAGCCAAAAGCAAACACCCGGCACAGAGCAGGGTGCACGGGGCAGGCCGGGGCAGGACCGGCGGGGCCCCTTCCCGAGAGAGCAGGGACGAACTAAAGCTCCCCCACCCGCATCCTCCCAGGTGTACAGAGATTGCGCTTCGGGGGGTCGATCAGCCCCAAAATCTCACCATCGCCAACGCCTCTGTCCAGACCCCACTGGACATTGTTTAGTTTCAGTGGTTTCCAAACCGCGTGTCATAGTTTTCAAATAGAATGTCCCACATGTCTCCTTCAGTATGTGCCTCAGCAATGTTTGAACTGCAGCAGAGCACACGCTAAAACACATCATGCCCTAGTCACACGTCAGCCCAAAGACACACACGTGTGTTTGTTCCTGGGCCTCAGATACCTGTTTAACTGAACAATCTTCTGAGATTTCAGGGTAAAGACATTTCCATTTTCAAGTGGGATGAGTCCCAGGCTCCCCCGGCCAACAGCCTCTCCCGAAGGACTTTGAGGTTGTTTTTCGAGGGACTTAAGGCATTAAGTCCGGGGGCAGCGCCACCTGACACATTAGCGCTGACGAGCTTGTCCCGCGACCAGTTAGCACCAGTGCCCGGGGGAAGGGAACTGCCGGGCAGAGGGCCCTGAGCCGGGGCTTCGGCCTCCTGCAGCCGTGTGGGAGACGTGGGTGCTCACGGGTATTCACCCAGAGCAGAGGGCCCACGGCTTGCGCCTGTCTGTGAGGAAGCCCCCAACCCGCACAGATGTTCAGACCACGGTGGACTCGGAACAGGACGTGCCCAGCTGAGGGACAGGAGCCCACCCGGCAGGTGGACAGGGACAGGCAGGGCTCTGCTTACGTTGCCTGTTATCAAATCCGTTTACATCTGCAATGTTTCGTGCTGCACACAGTATGTTAGAACAGAGGGGCTCGCCCAGGTCAGAAATAAACGTGCATAAGGAATGAGGCTGTGAAGATGTGTCCACGCTGGTCCGCTGGGTGGGCTGCAGAAGTGTCACTTGAGGCAGAGGACAGAGGGGACAGCAGGAGGGGGGGTGCGCCCACTCTAAGGGAGACCCTCCCCTCGTTAACATTCCGTCCCTGGGGGATTGGGCGCCCGGGAGCCTGGACTCTTCTCGGGTCCACATCCCAGCAGGACCCCATTCTGCTCCCCTCCCCAAGCTGATGGAGAAAAAGCTCTTAGCTAAGACGCGGTCTAATTCTGACCCTTACTTCATGCTGTGAGAACTTGCAAGCAAGTGATTAGGAGGTGAAGGTTTTATTTTCTGTCTGGACAGGTTCCCGGAATAGACAGAGACAGTTTTCTCTGGTCTCGATTTATGTGAACTTCCACGGGGCACTTTGCCACCCAAAGTCTCAGTCTGAAGTGCCCCCAAAACAGCTCCTCAGGGGAAACTGGTCTACTTCATCTATTTTAAAGATGGGCAAACAAAAAGTTAAGTGGCAGGTGAATTTCTCGTGGGTAATTGAGGGGCCCTGTGTCCCCAAAGTGTGAGTGGTGATGACATCGGATCTATAACTTAACTCAAATCAAAATTTAAATATCAAGGTGTGAAAATAATGTAGAAGAAACGTGTGGCTCTCAAATCATTCTGCAAGGAGTGGGAGGTAGGGGTATCATGACTGAAAATCCAGATAGAGGGTTCTAAACACTTTTATGAAAGTACGAGAATGACATAAAAATTCTTTGAGGAAACAGGACTCACATCGTGAGTCCCGAGAGAAAAACCTTATGAGCGTATAAAATAGTGTCAATTGTAAGTTTAAATTCAAAAGGCACCAAGGGGTCAGTTTCCTTTTCAGCACTTTAAGAATTCAGCTGTAGCCGCCAAAGAATATTCATAGGAGTAAATGTCACCGGCGTAACCCCTGAGAGGCGGGGAAGGGCCCGGCCACACCGCCGAAAACGGCCCGGATCGGGTGACCCACAGCTCAGCTGTTTGGTATGAACAGCTGAGTGAGCTGTTTAGTGTAATTTGTGGCTTTCTCCCTTTGCTTTTTTCCTGACGAATATTAACATTTCCACTGTGAAAAACATCCCAATACAAATAAGAGCACTGAGAGAAAAGTTGGTCTTTGGAATTTTCTTTTCCCAAATTTCCCAAATATTTGCATATTTTTGCAAAATCCAAGTATAGCCAAGCAGATCTGGATTTTTGAATTGCTGGTATTCTGCGGCATGTTGGCCAGCTTTGCTTGAAGTTTTAGTTCACTCTGGTCAAAGCCATGTGATTCCAAAGGGAAAGTTTAAATGTTGCCGACACTTGCGTGAGTAGGACATTTTTCATACTTGACAAAGGGAAATCGGTTTTCTTTTTAAAACAATTATCGTTATTAAAATGTAGCCTGGAGACAAGCGAATCTCTGATTCAAACCGACCTGCTCACCCCCGAACGCTAATAGCACACGCCGGTTGGAAAGCAGACGTCCCAGGCCAAGGCAGGTGTCCCCTTCTAGATAGTACAGCCGTCACCCGCTAGAATGTCCTCAGATCTTGGAAGTTCAAGCAGAGAAAGTTACTCTCTGAAAAGTGCAGCAAGAGACCAGGGGCATTTGGGGTGGGTCTGCAGAGTGAGAGATCCCTGCGCTCCGGCCCTCCCACCCCCCAGGGACCCCCCACCCCCTCCGGAGACCCCTGCCCCACTTGACCTGTGACCCCCTCCCACCCCCCAGGGGACTCCACCTCCCTCCCAAGAGACCCCTCCTCCCATCTCAGGGGGCCCCTCCCACCCCCTCAGGGGACACTGCCCCTCCTTCCCTCAGCTCTGGGACAGCTTTGAGGTCCCCACTGGCCCCGGTCCTACCGAAGAGCCTGTTCCCCTTACTGACTCCACAGCCCTCCCCCTCCCAGCCCCCGGGGTCTCTCCTGAACTTCGGCAACAGCCCCAGGGCCCGGCCTCTGCCCCCCATCTGCCCACAGGCAGGGCTCCCCGGACCCCCGAAACGAGGCCACGTCCCCCCACGTCCCTCAGCCCTCTGGAGTCCCCCCTTACCCCGGGAAGCCAACGTCCTCACCTCTGCCCCTTCCAGCCCCCCAGCCTTGCCACACACCTGGTCTCCCCCAGGGGCAGCCTGGCCCCTATTTTAAGCCAAAGCTTTTTAAGAAAAAAAAAAACCAACTGAGCCTAATTAAGATGCCGTCACAATAAAATCAGGTATTTGAATGCCTGACTTAGTCTTTACATTATTTTTACTAATATCACTCATCCGTTCCCAGGAGGGATTTGATATCACAACGGCCCAGACACACACACACACACACACACACTCTTACCATGCGCTGTATGATACACATAAACATGTGTGTATGCGCATGAAAAGAACAGGCATCTTTCTGTTTGATTCTCACAAAAACTCCACTAGGCAAACGGAGAAGACAATATTGTCACCACCTGTCTCACGATAACATCTTCAGATCAGAATATCACCGTTCGGGAGGAGGGACCGGCTGACCCAGGGTCACAGGTGAGCGGCGGGAAGGACGCAGCCCCAGCCCCCCGGCTGCTGGACAAGGGTGAGCCGTCTACACCACGGGATACCGGCAGCCACGTCCCTGTGCACAGGACCCCGGAAAGAGCCCTGACACGCGATTGGTGAGAACAGGCGACTTGCACAGGCTACGACGCTTTTGCCAACAGTGAAAACCAGGTACGCAGAGAGACAGAAAAAGAACATCAGGGCCTCACTTCTATTAAAAATAAATCCTAAAATCCCAGATAAACGCCAAAATGCTGACGCTGAACGTTGGACCTACGGATGATTGTTTTTCTTTTATTTACCTGTATTTGGTGCAATTTCTCGATTTGTTGTAAGACAGAGAATAAAGGTCATACTTCCTTGCAGACCCTGAGCGCAGGGACCGTTTCTCAAACCCGGCAGCAGGAGTCGGGAAACCTCCTCACGCTTCCCGGCAGCCTCTGCTCCCCGACGCCGCCTGTCCCTGAGTTGCGTCCCTGGTCTGGCCCCGAGGACAGACAGAGGGAAGCTCCTCACACCGTCACACTAACCGGCAACTATCTCCTAACTCCCCTGGGTGCACAGACGCGGTGCCCCCCGGCCTCCAGCTCCCGTCTGACTTCTCCTTTTGGGCCTGAAGCGCCCATCACCGGCCGCCAGCCGAGGGGCCTACCTGTTGATCTCTAGCGTGTGCACCCCATAGTTGCTGTCGATCCTGTACTTCCCCGGCTCTGCCGCCTGGCAAATCAGGCTGCCGTCCTTGTACCTGCACACGGAACGGGGGTGTCAGGGCAAAGGCAGATGTTTTCCTTCTTTTTGCAATTTCACCCCCAGCTCCCATTCGTAGCCCTCGGACACAGCCCTGCTCCATTTCTTTGAGGTCCCCTCCGGGCCACAGGCAGGAGAGCGGCACGGCGGCCTGAGAGCCAGAGCCACGCTCGGTCTGGGTTTTTAAGAAGAGAGCAACACTTGAGTCATCCAAACTGTCGGGGTGACCCCTGGCCCGTGACAGTCCTGAAGTCGGCTTGACCTCTGTTCGGAATTCAGGAGGTGTGACTGGGGGTGGGGGGGAGATGTTGGGCCCCAGACTAGCCCCTTAGGGGCAGCGGGGCCAACCCCGGACAGCTCTGCGGGGCTTGGCCACACGGGGTCTCGGCTGGAGGGAGCCGGCCTCGCCACCTACCCAGGGACGAGACCACGACGACCCCCGCCTGGCCCCGAGGGTGGCCGAGTCTCAGCCTCCCAAGCCACCTCCCGAACAGCCCCTGCGTGAGCCACACTGCTCCACGCTGAACGTGCAGATGTACAGATGTGTCCATAGCAACAGATGCTGACACGAAAGGGTCTCTGGGGCTCAAAGATTCAATTCCTCAGTTATCGCGAGGATCAATGAACCACAGCACTCCAGTCCCGCAGCTTCGAGGTCAAGGTTTCCACTGACGGGTTTTCCCGTAATTAAAAGCTGACTCAGGCTTTGCATACGGAGTCACCAATGAGCAAAATGGACGAGGGCCGTGAGTGTGAGGACAGGTCATTTCAGGGACTGACTTTTACATAAGAACCCTCTGAAAATTCAGTTGAACCAACACCAGGAAAACAGAAATGCCCGGGCACCGTTTGTAATGGGAGTCCCCTGGGTTGTCACAGCCACGGAGCATCTGGAGCCCAGCAGGCTGCAGAAGGGGTGGCTCGAGCCTCCTCCCCGGGACCTTCCTCCAGGGAGACTCCCGTGGCCTTTCTAACCCCGGGGCGGCCCTCACCATTGCACCACGGGCGTGGGAAAGCCCTGCACGGTGAAGCAGAGCTTCACGTTCATCCTCTCCCAGACGGTGTGGGACCTCAGCCGCACCAGGATCTCGGGGGCCCGGCGCATCCGCTCCAGGTACGAGGGCCGCTCCCAGGACATCCTGTCCTCCACCTGCCGAGATGCGAGGACGGTCAGGGTGGGCTCCCGGGCGGCCCCACGCGGACGGGCGCGCTACGATCCGGTCCCCAGGTCTCGGAGACCAAGGCTCCCCTACCATCTCCAGAAGGGCGTATTTGTCCAGCTTGTCGCGGGCCTGGGACCGCGCCAGCTGCACGTCCTCCTCCAGCTGCGCCAGCTCGCTGAGGAAGCGCTGGCGCTTGGTCTCGCCGTACATGGCCTCCAGGGACTGGTACCTGCCGGGGACAAGAGGCCGCGTCAGTCTCAGGACACGCGGGGCCCCGGGAGTGACAGTGGCCGGACCGACCCCTCCGGGACCTGCTTAAGTGGGTGTGAGAAGACTTAAGAAGTTCACTCGGGCCCAACGCGTCGAAATCTCAGAAGACTTAACGTTTACTTTTAAAGGAGGCAAGAACTTACTTCACAAGGATCTTTGACTTAGAAGACAGGCACATGGGCTAGGAGAAGAGGATGCTGTGAGCCTGCTAAAAATACCTAATTCCAGAGCCTGAGTGGGGCGCAGCTCGGAGCTGGGACAGTCCTGTCTCCGGGACCCTCGCAAAAGCGGCTGCGTCCGAGTGAGTCAGACGTGCTCTTGCAAGAAAGACAGTCGCCCTGTGTGTTTTAGGAGATTTCCAGCAGCCGGGGCTGTCAGGAAAGTCGCTTTTGCTGAAAACGTATGAATTACGGTAACCGCTCCCTGACCGTACAAGTTACCACGGCACCCGTGGGGAGACTGAGGGAAGGAACGTTTGTACGATGTGTTCAAGACTGCACCACCGCACACCTGGTAAAGGTAAAATGAAACAGCTCAAATCTTCTGCATCTAGCCCCCAACACTTAAACAGAGGCAGAAGAACCCTTTAAAAAATAATTCAGTGCATAAAAATACAGGTTGCTTTAGTGTCTACATTTCGAAGAGATCTTTTTGCAAAACAAGACTTCACCTTATAATAAAATTCATTTGCTTGGCGGAATTCTTCTAAGGTGTTTAAAAAATAATTCAAATGTAACTAAGGGTTAATCTTTTCAGCTATACATTGTTGCTGTTAAACAGATGACTTTATCGTAATGCAACTTTCAAAAGGAAACATGTTTGCCCAAACCTCCTTTTTCCTTCAGGTCCTGAGTGTTTTGGAGAGAGAGAGAAAATTTCCTGGAAGTAGTAGGGGGAGGTGAAGGGGAAATATAGCAGGTATAAAATGAAGCGTTCACAAGTATTTAACTGTTTGTTTTGTCCTTAAAAGATCAAAGTCACATCACCACCTGTTTCTCTGTCATCTGGAAATAATTTCAAGACCGACATTATTATCAATCCATCTCACTCCCATGGCATTTCGCCCTCATGAGCTGATTCCATTGACATGTAAAGTATGACAATTTATAGAATCCCTTCCCGACTCTTCAGTTTCCACACGGACAACTGTTTGAAACGCTGGCTCCCTCTTGGGACGATGACCTTGCTGAATCTACAGCCCTTCCCTGTGTTCGCGAATAGCCAAAGAAGCTGTGGGTGGAAATTCAAAATCAGCCTCGAACCGTTCGGTCTTGAGGTGTCCAAGTGAGATGACCCTGCTCTACCTCGAAAGGGGTGAGTTCGCACAAAGCGCGATGGAGACCTGAGATCGAGTCCCGGGTCCACGGGCGCGAAGGGCATCCCCTGGACAGGGCCACGCGTGTTCTGGCCTGGCCGTGGCATTCTCTGCTGCAGACGGTGCCGGACACGCGTTCCCAGTAGTTTTCTTGGGACTAATGGAAATGACGCTGGCGGGGCGTAAGCAAGGGGCTGGAGAACGGCAGCATCGTCACTCGCACCCGGTGCTCTCGCCACCACTCTCAGTGGACGCCCTTTGCCCTTCTCTCCCCGCCCAGACCCCACCGAGCCGCGGCCAAGGTTACCTTTTCTTGCTTTCGGTTTCACGCTGCTCCTCTTCCTGCTCGCTCACCCGCTTGGCACAGATCCTGCACGTGGTGGCCCCCAGCGACGTCTGGCTGGCAGCCCTCTGCGAGGACAATCTCTGCGAGGACGACCGCTGGGAGAGGGACCTCTGCGAGGACGACTGGGTCGAAGTGCGCCTGACCAGCGTGGCAACAGTTGGAAGATGCGCCGAAAATTATGAGCATTTATCCTGAGGCACGACGAGGTCTCCCCACCCCCCATCCCTCCCTGCAACACATGTGCACACAGGACACACACACACAGGTATGCACATGGACAAACACGCACACATGTGCATGTGCACACACCCACCCACGTGTGTGCACGTGCATGCTCACATATGCACATGTGTGCAAATACATGCACAAATGCAGGGACGTCCATGGCCATAGGCACACACGTGGACACGTCTCCGTGTGTGCACACACATGCATGAGTTCACACATGTGTGCACGTCTACATACTTGCACGTGGGTGTCTACATGCCTGTACACATGTGCACTTGCACAAGCCCGTGTCTCTGTATGTCCACGTCCACCCCACCCCGCGTAGGCACCGCCCTGGGAAGCCCCGCCGAGCTCCGTGGTGCCCGGTGCCCTTCAGAGCCCGCGAGAGCCTCGCGTGTCCTCTCGGCTCGGCGCTGGGATTAGATATGTCCTAAGGGATTTGAAGCTCCCTGAGGCCGCTGGGAGGGGCTGCAACTGTTGGGCTTTGTTTGTTAGGGGAGAGCAACTACATAAAAGTACCCAGAGCATTTCTAAATATAGGGTGTTGGTGACACGGGGCAGGCACCTGGGCTGGGGAGCGCTGCCCGTGGTCTCTGCCACCCTTCACCACAATCAGCCCATCGGGACCGCAGATGTGGCCCAGGCAGCAGTGTGGGCACGACCTGGGCCGCAGGTCCCTGGGGCGGGTCCCCGGGGCGGGGGCGGGGGGACGCCCTCCAGAGACCTGCAGAACCCCTGGCCGGGCACCAGCCGGGCAGGCAGGGAACAGACACACGTGTTGCGCATCCGCTTTTAACTCCACAGAACCGTTGTTAACACCGGCATCCACGCCCCCTTCCTTTGCCCCCGTTAGCTTCCCCATTTGTTCCCTTCTCACTGCTCTCTCTGACACTGTTTCCAGCCCTGGTCCTGGAGATGCGTGAGAGGGAGTGAAATCAATGAGCTCAGACCAGGAGCCTCCCCAGCTCAGCCAGGGCGCGGCCAGGCCGGCAGACCCCGGCAGCCTCCGTGTGTGGGTGCAGGGGACACCCCTTCATGTACCCCACGATGCTGGATCCTTCTGGGCCAGGACCCCTGTGGCCCCCCCTCTGCCGGGGGACTTGGGTGTCAGGGGACACTGCCACACTGTTCTCAGACTCCGGCCAGACCAGTGCCTCTCCAGGGCCCCGGGAACCAGATGAAGTTTCCTGCCTGTAACTACCAGACCCCATAATCCAAGCTCTAGGAGGCTTATCAGTGAACGCCAGCTTACCTTTTCGAAGCATATTCATCCAGAAGGTACCTTGTTCGAGTGTTTCGGTACGACTGATCCAAGTGTCGGTGTCTCTTCTGGTAGAAGGGGAGTGCCACAAGGGACATCGTGGTGTACCTGCCGACAGTCACACGCGGCTGAGCCCCTCCTCGCTCTGCAAGCTCTGCCCTCACATTGCACGTCGTTCCAAAGAGGGAAATCTCCTCTAACTAATAAAACCCCTTTGGTGGGGGAGGAATGAAACAGAGGCCACACAGGTGGAAATCAGCCCGGACCAGGAGTCAGGGAATGTGTTAACCTCCCTGAGACCCAGTTTCATCTTTTGTTTTCTTCCGTAAGAATTGGAAGACTGGTCTGTACATTTTGTTTAACTGTGAACGCAGCACATAGTTCTAGAGACCCTCGTGTTCAGGGCAACGCTCAAAGCGGTGTGAGTGAGAGGAATAAAAATAATTAAACACAGATTAGAGAAGTAAACACATGCTTAGGACACAAAGAGAAGGTGGGATGAGCACCCGGAGTGAGGGGAGGTGACACGCCCTGGGACACGCAGAGACCACAGCAGGGGCCGGGGACAGCCCGAGAGGCCCAGGAAGCGGTGACAGGACCCCTGGTGGACAGTCAGGGCTGACAGGCTGAGACGCAGGATGGGCATCCCACAATGACAGGGTGCACCGGAAGTCACTCTGGGAAGACGCAGGCACACACGGAGCCTGCGGGGTTGGCCTCAGGGGCCCGGAGCCCTTTCGCTGCTCAGAGGGGGACGTGGAGAGAGGCTGGTCCCAAGGTGCCTCCTGGCTCGGTCTCACTGGCCTCTGGTGGACAAGCTCGGCCGGGGTAGGCAGGAACGTGGGGACCGAGCCCAACATCTAAGCCTTGGGGATGTGGGGAAATTGGCAAATCTGGGTGAAATTCTACCAAAACAATAATTGGGTTCCATCCTCGTCCCTGGGGATGTGAAGTTTTGCAGGTATCAGGGCTGCCATGTGTGGCACAGGGTCACCCAAAATAACTAAAATCCCAGTGTTCTGGCTTATTTGATCATCTCTACAAAGTCAGAGTATTCCTAAATCTCCGTGATCATTAATCCCCCAAATAAGGTGCAAAAGAACTCTTCCAAACTGAGCTCCAGTTTTGTCTCTTCTGCTTAAATTAGAATAATCTGTGGTGCTTTAAAGAAGCAACTCCCAGACAAAGCCCCTTCAATCAGAGAAGGAATCTCCGCTCTGACCGAGGGCGGTTTGCTTACAGCAGAAATCAGGAACGACCCCCATGACGTGCTATTTCCTCCCAACACTGACTTATGGTTAGGTAGGGTTGGCCTGCAGATTCATTGTACTTCTTGACAAAGGGAAGCACCCAGACGTGGCCCAGGTAAGAGTCAGTTATCTTGAAGTCTTTAAACTGTGGCAGCTGAAACCGCAGGAGCGGATACTCCACCCCGACTGGCTCCGCGCTCCTGCCCGGGATGAGGTCAGACGGCTCGGCCATTGCACCCCGGGCCTGGCCACCCCTCGCCCAGTCTGGCATGTCCCGTCCGACGCTGACACTGTGCTGTCACCGCTCGGGACAGCACTGACTTCGCCCGAGGTGGCGTGCGGGCCCGGAAGTCCTCAGCACTTGCAGTGTGAGCAGCACACACTTTGTAGCAGTTCGCAGCCTGGAGCCGGCTCCAGGGCCCGCGTTTCCTGTGCTCCTCACTCCGCCGCCCGGACCTGCTGCAGACTTTGCCCCTCGGGACGTCTCTGGATGGTGGCAACAGAGCACGTCCCCGTTCACTTAGTGACACTGTGCTCAGGGACATGGAAACCAGCAAGTGTCAAAGCCTCCACAAACGCAGTCACCCTCAGTTCTGCTTTTCATTCCACAAACATGTGGATCTCCTGCCGCTGCCAACACAGCCCGAATCAGAACCGCTGGATTTCGGGGATGGAAGCGTCTGGAAGGCAGCAAGCGCCAGCCCACCTGCCTCCTCTGCTCCCATCCACCCCACGCCCGGCCCAGACCACCACGCTGGGCCCCCACCTGTGCTCTTCCACCATCACCCCACTCCTCAGTGGACTTCATGTCTCAGAACGTCCCCAGCTGTCCTGGCCCAGCCTGGGACCCCACCTCCACCTCTGGGGCCGGCACGGTGATGCCCTCTGGACCGAGTTCCTGCTGGCTGGGGTGGCGCCGTAGCTGCAGCCTTGGCCTCTGGGGGTTCAGGAACTGGGGCGCCCCGGAGAGAACTCGGCTCAACTCACCCCACAGGTCCAGTGTCCCTGACCCAAAACGCTTGGGACCGGAAGTGTTTGTACCTGCCATTCAGCATCCCAGATCTGAACATCTGAAATCCCAAAGCCTCCAGGGAGCATCTCTTTTGAGCTCATGTCAGTGCTCAGAAAGTCTCAGGTTTTGGAGTATTTGGGATTTCAGATGTTCAGATCTGGGACATTCCACCTGTGCCACTTCTCGTAGCATAGAGAAGAGGGGGGTGTCCAGACGCCCCTCCACTCCACACGGAAAGCCGCCTTCCTTCCCAACACGACTGCCGCAGACGTGTGTTAAATGTGTCCCCCCCACACAAGACAAAGAAAATAGCTTTTCCTCCAGGCCCCTTTGTGATGTGAGTATCTGGGGCACCAGCAAGGACACTGTGACCTTGAGCGACCTTCAGCTCTGGGGGCCTCGTTCCTGTGCTGCAAACCAGGGGCTGAGCTAGGCGGCAGCCCCCACCCCTGGCTCTGGCCAGTGCACGTCGGCGGCTGGGTTTGGCACCGCTGGGGCCGCGCTGCACCCTCAGCCCCGACGGCCCCGAGGAACAGGGCTCGCCTGGGTCACTGGGGGGTCCAAGGGACAGCCCAGGCACCAGCCGGGTCTCCTGACCGCGTCCAGCCAACTTTCCATCACAGGCCAGCGCCCGGCCACTGCCAGAATGTTCCCAACACGTTTAGGAATTATGACACCAACTTGAAACGTGAGCTCGTCCTCAAGTGCAGAGGACTGAGTGTGCCGCACCCTCGTCCCTTCCTGAGAAGTGTCTGGAAGCCGTCCCTCACGTCCCCAAGAACGGCTTTAATTTGTGAGAACGTCTCAAGTACAAAACTTTCACTTCCATCTGATGAAAGAAGCTGTTGTTTGTGCAGCTAAACATGTCAAAGTCAGTAACTACCAAACCCCAGCATGGGTAGCCGGACGCGAGGACGAGCTGGCACACGGGGCTGGCCCGGCCCCCGTTCCCACCTCGGGTTTATCTGGGGACTCGGTTTATCAAACAGCCCCTTGAGGTTATCTTTGTCCCGCGTGTTCTGCGATTCCTGTTTTCCTTCCACTTGGCGAGATAAAACCCTGGCACGGGAGCCAGAAAGAGAGGTGTTTTGGCTGCCGCGACCCCGTCCTTCCCCAGCGCCCTGCCTGGGGCTGCAGCCGTGTGACCCGGCCTGGCTCTCCCTGCCCGGCCGGGGGTCTCAGGAGCCCGACTGCGAACCGGCTCCACGGTGGGACTGAGCCCAGGAAGCTGCAGGATCCTGGCACGTCCAGGAGCACCCGGAGAAAAACAGCCCTGGGGGAACCGTCACTTTCAGGCCAAAGTGTGAGGGTCCTGACACGGACATGGTTTCCTTTCCCAGCCCTGCGATCACGTCGTCTGAGCCTGCGCTAAACGGCCTTGTTTCTTTCATTTTTCCTGAGAAAACATCCAGTTTTCTGTTTCACACCTTTTCAAATCTGCCCTCTTGTCCAGAGCCTTTGGTTTTCGAGAGTCTCATGAAAGGTGCAGCCGTGGACCAGCTGAGTGGGGACCTCCCGGGCCAGACGGGGACCAGCTGAGTGGGGACCTCCCGGGCCAGACGGGGACCAGCTGAGTGGGGACCAGCTGAGTGGGGACCTCCCGGGCCAGACGGGGACCAGCTGAGTGGGGACCTCCCGGGCCAGACGGGGACCAGCTGAGTGGGGACCTCCCGGGCCAGACGGGGACCAGCTGAGTCCAGACCTCCCGGGCCAGACGGGGACCAGCTGAGTGGGGACCTCCCGGGCCAGACGGGGACCAGCTGAGTCCGGACCTCCCGGGCGGCACCGGGACCGTGGGGGGGGAGACCCCGGGTGCTCCGAAGGGGGTGGGAACAGGACAACCGTAAGGGGAAACAGAGGAAAGGAGCTGAGCGTAAAATCCAGCCGCAGACGCGCAGCCCCAGGACTGGCGCTCTCCCTCCCTGGGGCCCGGGTGCCCCCCTGGAGCCCCCTGGAGTCCCCGGGGAGCCTTCTGCACCCCGAACCGGGTCCCTCGGGAAACGCCGGTGCAGCCGCGTTGCAGAAGCCGCTATTCCTCCCCCCAAACCACAGATCAGACAGGGGAGAAGGAAGGGACACTCACCAGGCAGACAGGAGAGAGCAGGGAGGAGAGAGCAGCTCCGGCCGGGCAGGCGCCAGTCCCCGGGCGGCCGGGCCTCGTCCCTTTTATGGCCCCGCGGGTGCTATAAATAGACGCCGGGCGCCGCCCCTCCCCGAACTGATACCTGCATCGGAAACCATCCCTGGATCCTAGGAGGAAAACACGTCTTATTCAAATTTGGGGAAAACATCACAATTAAAAAAGTGTAACTCGTCCGTTCTGGGTCCCAAAGTGCTCTTTTCTTTCCCAGCAAACTGGGTGTGGCGACTTGGCAGCCACCAGGGCGGAGCGGGCAGGCGCTGGCATCAGTCCCGCGGGCTCTCCGCCTGCTCTGAATTTCAGGCTCAAATTCTCAGGCACATTTTCAACGCTTCTGAGCTCCGGGTCCCCTGACACATAAACTCCAGACGGGCCTGTGACAACCGCGGGAGCCTCGGGAGCGTGGGTGCCGCCTGCGCGGCCGGCTCCGGCGCCGGCGTGGAGCGGGGAGAGCGCAGCCCCGGCTGTCTGTGAGCGCACGCGTGGGTTTTGTTTTGCTTTGTGACTTAAAGAACTACTCAGGGTTTCACTTCTTTTCGGTCTTAGGGTCAGTTGAGCGAGAACTGCCTGTCCCCGGAGAAGCGCAGCGCCTTGCCCGCAAGCCTCGGCTTATTTATAGCTGTCTCCGCGGGTGCGCCGCCCTGACCCTCCTTTCCCGCAGCGGGTCCCGGTATAAAGGACGCACGCCTGGCACGGCCGTGGGCTGCGACCTGGCGCCACTGCCAAGCGCAGGCCCCCCGCCCCGGGACGTCCTCGCTCTGAGAACCCCGAGAACCGCGCCCCCCGGCTCGGGGAGCTCTGGGACCCGCGTGGCTGGCGGGTCTGGGGTCCTGCCCCCGCCCCCGGCTGCCAAACGCGAGTGGTAACAACTGCCCCGGCCGCCTGCGGAGAAAACACTGGGGAAAATAACACAGGGAACGTGCCCGGACGCCTTAAACACTCCGTGTGCCCACGTCTGGGCTACCAGGCTCGCGGCCAAGGCCCAGCAGCGCAGTCAACGAAGGTGCAAGTTAAATATCAGAAAGACACAGACCAAAGCCACTCAGTGTCCCCACGCGGAGTCCCTCGGACACCTGCTCGGGAACTACACATTTTTATTCTCGTGATACGCCAGGGGCCTGACATTTAATTTAGTAAATGTTTGTTGAGTGATTTCTTAGCCTATCCAGGCAGCTATAACAAAACACCGTGGTCGGGGAGGCTTGTGAACAGCAGAGTTTATTTCTGGCCATTCTGGAGGCTGGAAGTGCAAGGTCGAGGCACCAGCAGATTCTGTGTCTGGCGAGGGTCGCTTTCCTGGTTCTCTCGGACGGCACCTCCTCGCTGTGTCCTCACGGGGCCCCCCAGGCCTCCCCGCACGCAGGTGACAACAGCGGTGTGGTCTCAGGGAGGCAGCAGGGGGCTTGGCACAGGGAGAGGGTCCCACGGGGTTGGGGGGGAGGGGAAGGGTCTCCGCCCACCGGGCCCCTGTCCCCGTCCCAGCTCACGCTCTGCTCTCCGAGTGACGGCTGACGCCTTCAGGATTCCTCAGAGGCAGCTTCCTGGAAACGGAGAATAGATTGGACACACGAAATAAAGACACAGACGATATGAAAAAGATCCAAATCAAACTTTTAGAGATAAAAATAGGATGCACGAGACTTTTTTAAAGCATTGATGGTATTGACAGCATATTGTTGCAGAAGAAGAGATCAGTGGAGATAGCAAAGACAAAAATAGAAATATATAGAATAAAATACTAAGAGAAAAAAGACTAAAAAACCTGAAAAGGTCGTCAGAGGATGACTTGGGCAGACAGATATATGCCTGTCTTGTCCCCAGAGGTAGGGGCTGAGCAGAAGAAAATATTTGAAGAAGTAAGTGCCAAAGTGTTTCTAAATTTGCTGAAAAGTTGAACCCACAGACACAAGAGGCTCAACCTAGAATCCTATACCCAGTTAAAAAAAATTATATATATATGAATATATATATATATATATATATATATATACACATCTTCCAAAAACAGCAATGACACCCCTGCCCCCCAGAGCCAGGGTGGTGTCAGGGGAGACCCTGCAGCAAGGAAGCCCCCATTCCCCACACGCCTCTGATCAGGGGGCCTGGGCTCCCCCACTGCACCCCACAGTGCGGAGACAGCACCTCGTTCCTCTGCCAACGCAGCGTCAGAGGAGGCTGCGGAAACATAACAATTCACACAAGATTCAGAATCTCCTAACGTCAACCCAAATGTCCAGGTTTCCGTTGAAAATTACTCCACCGTCCTTCATGCAAATAACTTCGTCTCCTCCCCACGAAGTCAGCAAAAGCCAAATTTAACACAGACAAGCAAACAAAACGCTCCTTGCTCAGACCCACTCCATCCCCCAGCCGCTGTTCTCTCCTTCCCAGCCAGGCTTCCCCACAGGGCTGTGCACCGCCACGTTTTCCCATTTCTCCACTTTCCACTAGCCCGTTGCCGTTTTCCAATTCCTCTTCCATTCCTATCACATCAGTCACCAAAATAGCTCCAGGTCACTGATGGCCTCCGAGTCGCCACACCCCCGGGATGCGGCAGCTCTCGGGTGACCTGCCTGTCTCCACCAGCAGCCCCCGAACACCACCCCTACCTGAGCTCCCCTGGGTCCCTGCAATGCCTTGGGCTGCCCGCTTCCTTCCCTGCTGTCTGTGACCTCAGCCCTGGCTGGGTGGTCTCCACCAGCCCACCCGCACCGGTGGGAGCTCATCCAGGCACTGTTGCCTTCTGTCTGCACTCTGCCCAGGGCCACTGCAGGCGTGCCCTGTGCAGAGGTGGCTTTAACCACCGTCACTACCCAGATGGCTCCCAGCACCAGGCTAGGCTCACTCCTGGAGCTGCCTCTCGCACCTCTTTGAACGGTGAAATGGAACCTTAATCTCAAAAAGTCAAACAGTAAACTCAGGATTCCCACTCTTCCCCACCTGGTCCCTTTGGCCAGTATTTCTACCCCATGGATGCCACAAGCCACAAACCAACGACACCTCCCCCAGGCCCCTCCCAGCCCTGAATAGTTTTCCTCCTAAATATCCCTCAGATCTATCCACTTCTCCTCAGCTCCATCGCACCCAACTGGTCGGAGCTTGATGATGACTTCCCTGGAGTACTGGGACCCCTGCCCTCCCGCACCTCCTGGGTCCCACCTGGAGGGCTGGGACCCCTGCCCCTCCCACGCACATCCTGGGTCGTCTGCAGTGCATTCCCCAGACTAAAGCCCAAAAGATGCCTCAGAATGCACATAGAGCAAGTCACCCCTACGCCCCGACAGCCACTCCTATCTTAAATTAAAGCCTGACATAGTTAACATGTGCGTCCGTGTGTGGCCTGGTCCCAGCCTGTTCTTCATGGCACTTGGCGCTCTCCGTGGAGCCAAAGGTGGTTGCTCCCCCACCCCTACAGGGTCTCTCAGACCGGCCCCTGCAGACCTCCTCCCTGTATTCAAACTTCAGCAAAAGCGCCAGGTGTTCAGATGCCTTTTCTGGCCCCACTTTTGTGTCACTTTCTTTGCTGTGAGTTTCTTCCCTGCAGAGCCCTCTCTGTCACCAGCCGTGACCAGTGACCGCGAGGGTCTCGCCGGCCAGGCTCAGCCCCGGACTGTGAACACAGGGAGTCTGCTAAGCAGGGAAGTCCCAAGACCTCGCTCAAAACCCAGCCCACAAAATACACTCAACAAACACTCGCTTGCAAAGAGAATAAGCCACGTAAATTGGCTCATGTGTGTCCTTTAACAACAGCGACAAAGTCAATGGTGACAAAGTCAACATTCTTCCCAACCGTCAAGGTGACGAGGCTGCTGGTGTTCAGGCATTACTCAACATCTCTGTAATAGAGCCCAAAGTTTTTCCATATTTTGTTAATCAAAACATATCCTAGGAAACCTGGCAGCAGGTCTTAGCTACGTACCCTGCAGATATCATATGTGCACTCGGCTTAGCGTGACCTCTCGTTCTCATCGGCAAGGTAGGGCGCCGTGAACTGCCACGGGGACATGAAGTCCACAGCTCACAGGGGTGTCCTCTCTGACCAGCAAGGTTCGCCTGGACCAGGTGGGGCTGGGGATGTTCTCAGAAAACAGGAAACCCAACGAGGTCGTGAAGGCCTGCCGCGTGGGTGAAGAGGGAAATGTGAGACTGAGGTCATTTGCCATTTTGTCTAGGCAGCCACAGAGTCCTACGTCTCAGTAACATTCAAGATTATAATGCGATTCTTGATGCAAAATCCCTGGCTGCATTTTAAAACTACGAGAACTGCCCCTCCGGCTGAGTTAGAGCTGTGTGATAAAACGCCTTTCTCCGAAGCTTTCTGTGCCAGGAGACCAGAGATCTGTGCAGACACATCCGCACCTTCACCGGGACGGACACGGCACCTTGCTCATCGCAGAAACCCAATAGATACAAGGGACACCTCCAGCCCCAGAGCCCCGGGCTGCTGTGAAGGGCAGGGGCTCTGGGCCGGGCTTTATGTTGTCCGTCTGCTGTTGAAGTTGCTCTGTCAGAGAGCTCTCCACCCGCCCTAGGCCCTGGCTTCCTCGTCTGTAAAGTCAGTGGAATCAGAGGATCCTCGTCCAAGCCCCGGAACGCTCCGGTTCAATCCGGAGCGGTTGTGCTGGGAAGAGGCCTCACCCCGCGGCAGCCGGGCGAGCAGCTGCCTGGCTCAGCGCGGGGCCCAGGAAACAGGAGCCAGAGCACGGCGGGCCCTGCCAGGAGAGGATTCCGTTCTGAAAGCGCTTAAAGGCTTAAAGATGGCAAACAACGCGGCCGAGCCACGTGTCTGTGAGAATAGTGGCGGCACCGAAACAAAAATGGATGTCAGGCGCAAGAGCCACGCGGCTGGCAGGGGTGGCCAGTCCCCTGGGGAGCAGGAGGTGACCCGCGTGCTCTGGGCTCCGGGGGGCACAGGGGTGAAGACCCAGGTGGGGGGGCAGCCCGCAGGGGAGTCTGGATGGGGCAGAGCAGGGGACACCATCCCACCCAACCCCGCACCGCAGACGTGGAAACTGAGGCCCAGGAGGGGCTTTAAAGGAAACAGTGCAGGGTCTCCCTGCTACACAGCGAAGGCATTTAGACTAAAGCTCCAGGGTCTCGGCTCCTGGAGGGGCAGGGGCCGCAGGAACCGGCTCAGGGAGGCCACGGCCGCTCTCGCCCCAGGCTGCACGAGACACCTCCACACCACGGGCTCTCGGGCCAGATGCTTCTGAAACGCAGCGAAGTCAGAAATGGTCCCTAGAGTCAGACTCACCTCGTGACCGTTTCTTTTACCGTCGTGTCACCGATTCCCGGCAGCGTCGGCAGCGGGTAAGTGTGGACTGGAAGGAGGAGATCCCGGGCCCCACGCCGGGTGTTTGAATGGGGAAGGCCCCGAACACACAACAGCAACACACAACAGCAACGGCCTCCCCCGGCAGGGCAGAGGCTGCGTCCACGTGAAGTCGCGGGAGCGCTGTCAGCTTTCCTCGGGCTCCCCGGAGACCGCAGCACGCCCGTCCGTGTCGGCCTTAAGATCAGCCGCCTTAAGATCAGCGGGCGCAGCTGTGCCGGATCCTCCTAAGCAGCACAGTCCCGGCTTGTTCAACCCACAGGAAGGTGCGGGATGAGGGGAGGTTTCTTCTCGGGGCCAAGCCAAGGTCAAGGCTAACCCTCACCTGTCATCCTCAGACAGCGAAGTGCTGGGTCCGGAACCAGGGGGGTCAGCACTGGGGGGCGTCCTCTGTGCCCACCAGGCCTGTAGCTCTGGGCGAGGCACGAACACGGAGTCCTACTGAGTGACGTTACTTAGACAGAAGGTTCTCCAAGGCCTCCTCTCCCCAAATTCCGGATTCTGTTACGATTACGGGACCACACGATTCGTCATCCAGACTGAGCCCATTTTATTATAAGAGCCAGAGGAGAAACTGTCAATAAGCACTCGGGGCCGAGCGTGCACGTAACATCACTCGAATTATAACCAACATCCCCGACAGAAGGGAAGCGCCCAGGAATGCGGAAGTAGCAGCTTTACATTTTGGAGAACTATGTGCATTTTAGGAGCGTAGACTCAGTCCATAAAAAGTGAAATATCTGAAAGGCAGGCTCTCTGATGATGATTCTGTTTTCTCCAGAAGACCATTATCTTTTCCTCCAGGCTGACTGAAAGCTGAGTGAACTTTCAGGTTTTGCCTATTTCCCATGAGCTCTGCACTCGTTACTTGATTGTGGTTCTATGGGTCTGTCATTGAATCATCTCCCTAAACATGAGCCTGAGATAGTCATTCTTCCTCAAACTTTTATTAGTATAGACTTTGCTACTTATAAAGCAGCCCAAGGGGGAAAAAATGTATATATATATGATACATTGCTGGTTAAAATAGCCTATGCTAATGGAAGAGTTATTTGTATAAAATTTTAATTTTTCTCAATTATATATTACATTGCAGGTCCTTATGCCTAGGCCCTAAAAGTATTTAATTACTCATAAATTAATAGATGAGCTTCCTGAGTTAAGTGAGAGGGTGAGTGCAAAAAATTGTGCAAGTTATTTTCAAAGGCAAACCATAAAGGAGAGTTATTTTCTACCCGTGGAGAGACTGTATCTCACCCTCTGTCTGTCGTTAGCAACTGTTCCTAGGAGTTGGCAGATAATAGACACTCTGTAAATATTTTTTTATTTGGTTGTTTGCAAGAAAATAAAATGAGCTGAGTCAGGAGATGGGGTCGAGAGGGGACCGAACCCGTGTGAACACTGGAGAGTAAGACAGTGGTGTCAACTATCAACTTCTTTGATGTGCGAATGAAGTGAGTTTAATTCCTCAAAAATTAACAATACGTAAACATTTATCATCACACGACTCATTCTAGTTTTGAATTCACGATTATACTTTATTATCCTCTGTAGGTGATCAAATACGATTCCTTTAGCCCAAAGCTTCTCAAACTTTTTGGTCTCGGGACGCCTGTGAACCCTTAAAAATTATTACTGTCCAAAACAGCTTGTATTTAGGTACATTATGTCTACCTATAGTGATCATACTGGGAATTTTATTTTTATAAAATTTTTAGTTAGTTATATGACTATTTAGTTAATTCATTTTAAAATGATCATAATAATCCCATTACTTGTTTACATAAACAACTTTTTTAAAAAAAAAGGTAACTATTTTTAAAAACAAAAAAGTAGTATAGAGTGGAAGGTTTTTTTTTTTTTTGCAAATCTCTTTAATATTTGGCTTAAGACAGCTGGGTATGTGCTTTTGCATTTAATTTGCTGCAATCCAATCATTGGTTGCAATATGTGAAGAAAATCCAGTCTCAAGTAGATGTGTAACTGAAGAAGAGAGAGCCATGTTAGTGGTTTGCGTAGATAATTGAGAATAGCCCTTTTTACTACACTAAAAATCTATGTGGCACTTTCTTAAAGACTAGTTGCAAGTGGGGTCTGAAACCACAGAACTGAACTTTCCATGCTCTGCTACATAACGTCCTCTCACGTCTCTTGCACTTTGGTTTTGCAACATGATGCATCGGTCATAATAATAGATGATTTCATAACATCATGCATTAAAAAATAATAGTGTACTGAGTGACGCAGATTTTCCAAATTTCATTATACAATCGCATAAACTCACATTGTTAATGTGGACACGATCTCACCAGTGTTATCAGAAGGGTTTTGGCTTCCCGGATTCCCTAAGAGGGTGTCGAGGCGGCGGGGGGGTCTCCCAGCCACTCTGAGACTGTTCCCCAGTTCTGACCTCTCAGCCCTTGGGAATCTCGCCCGTGCGTTTTTGCCGTGTAACCACCAGATGGCGCTCCAGCCCTAAGAATTACCTTTATCCTTCTATAGGAAAAAATCTGTTAATACCAGTGTTTGTACCTTCATAATATCCTGAAATAAAAATTAAAAAATTGAAAAAAAAATACCAGTTCTTTTGAGAAATTCAAAAGCATTTTACAGAAGAGAGGAAAACATTGTTAAAAATTTAAATAGCATTATTACCAATAATCTTTTGTCATTTTGGATACTAATCCTGCCTTGGCTCTAGCTGGTCGTGGTGATTGTATCTAACCAACAGTGTGTACGGGAACAACTACATGGTGAGAAAAAAAAAACCATCAAGTTTTAAACATCTGAAGGACGGAAGACGGAGTTAGAGATAAATAGAGCTGGGGTGAAGCTGTCTCTATCCACCTACACGCATGTGCACACACACACACACACGCATGCAAGCACACACACACACGCATGCAAGCACACACACACACTCGCACACATTGTGACTGTTGAGGTCATGTCACCTTCACTAGGCTACAGTACCCAAAATTCGGTCACACATTGCTGTAGATGTTGCCATGAAGGTCTTTCGAGATGAGCTCAGCATCTAAATCAGCAGGCGTGAGCTAAGTCCATCCCTCTCCTGCTGTGGGTGGGCCTGGACTAATCAGTTGAAGGCCTTGCAATCGAAGGGTGGCCACCGGAGTACGCACAGGCCCCAGGAGGAACGGATCCTACAGAAATATACCGGTGGGAAAGTTTGCCGCCTTAGTTTTAAACATGATTGAGAATTTTAAAGGAAGGTGTTATCTTAATATGGATGAACAAAGGCAGGTGTATGCGGTTCAGGCCTCTGTTGGGTACCAGCCCTAAATGTCCTCTACGTTTGTAAAAACTCCAGGGCCGGAGATGAACCCAGGCGGTGGGGAGCGTCTGAAAGAAGGCCCGGGTCTGACGCGGCCTCTGGAGACCCACAGGCTCCCCACGGGCTCTGGGCCTCCCGTGAGCAGGGCTGGTCCAGGCGTGGAGGTCACGCGGTAGCACGGCAAGATGAGGCACCACCAGGATGCTCGGCTGGGGCCCGAGCCACGTGGAGCCAGAGCAGGGAGCGAGGCGGGGCCGGCCCTGGTCACAGGTGTCTCGGGGCGGGAAGGCATCGGGCTCCAGGATGATACGGGAGGCGTCTCTCCTGCAGCGCTGAATGACGTGGTGCTTCCAAATACTCGCCCTGCGGATAATCCTCCTCTCGGGCTGCCAACTGTGTGTGCTCTTAACGCTACACGCTATAGTTTTCTGTCTCCAGTAACTCTGATGACTATGATGATATTTGGGATTTTCCAAAAGCCCCTGTGGGTCAGAGGAATCCACCAGGTTCACTCTTTATAGAGACTTTGGATTCATCCAAATTGAATCTGCATCCTGCCCCGTAGCAGCACACGCGACACGCGTGTTACACACACACACACACACACACGTCACCGCAGATCTGACTCATCACAGTCCACGCACCACATTTGAAAATAGACGTGCATGTCAGTCCTTTAGCTGGAGAGCCCGTGTTGTGGACATGCTCTTTAAATAATATCAGATGTGCTTAAAAGGTTTTTAGAAGTGACTCAGGTGCCCCAGTTTGTTTTCAGTAGCTGTGATGTACTTTGAAATATTTTTGCATTTCTCTCATTCGAGGTCCTGAGTATTTTCCTCAGCTCGGCCTGGCGCTGTGATGTCCCCTCGCCACCAGGTGGCGGTGTTGGGCCGCAGTGTGAATTTCACAGTTTGAATAAATTCTGGAGAAAACCGGGAGCCGCGACCTGAACCCCCGCGTTCCGGGGCCAGCAGAGCCAACCCTGGGAAGTGAGGATTCAGACCCAGAAATGGCTCAGGGTCGTGAGCTGAGGCCGTGGGGGTGGGGCCCACGGTGGGGTTAGTGTCCCCGGAGGAAGAGGAGGGCCCGGAGCCCGTCCCTGCCCAGGGGAGGACGCCCCGGGAAGGCGCCCTGGGGGGCAGGACGCGGGACCTGCGGTGTCTGCTGCGCACGAGCCGCCGGGCTGCAGCTCCTTGTCAGCGCAGCCCAGACGGCTGGCACGATGAGCTGCCAGCGACGTGCAAATTTATGGCAGAGTTTTGGTGGTAAAATAAATTACAAGGAAAACCAAATTATTTTCTAAATGGCCCAGTGCCAGCCGGATGAAGCCCGTAATGCCCCGTCAGCCGTGGACTTTGCCAAGGGCTGGCTGGCCCCAGACGCAGCTGCCACGCGCAGGCCTGGGGGGGAGCCAAGTCCGGGCCCCACCAGCCTCAGCCCCCCAGGGAAGCCCGGCCCCACCCAGGAGGCCTCACGGGGTCCGGGCACCACGTCGGGGCCCCTGGTGGCCAGAGGGGCCGCAGCTGCGTCTTGTCCAACCAGGCGCCCCCCCCCCCCCAAAACGGCCAGAACCCTCCACTGGCTGAAATAATGACAGCCGCTTCTGTAGGATCCGGCGCTTCCTAGACCCAAATAGCGGATGCGTTAACCCAAACAGACGGACATTTGAAATGATGTCAACTGGGCAGACAGAAGAGACGGAGACAGGGACAGCGTGAGGGAGGGGGACAGGACCCCTCCCTCAAGGGTCGAGGGTCACGGGAAGAGTCCCAGTCCCGAGGCTCCAGCCACGAACACGCAGCTCCCGTCGCACTTGACCTTCCCGCCAAAACTGCGGGGGGAGCAGCGTGGAAGGACCCTCCAGTTGTTAACAGAAGTGTAAGGAACCATCAAATACGTGCCCTTCCTCCCCCTCCCCCCCCAGTGACCTCTCTAACCAGCGAGGCCACTGAGATTGTCCCAGTTTGTCACCGAAGGCCAGGGCTGCGGCCGAGGGGGAGGGCAGGGCCCTGACAGGGGCGGCACAAAGAATGTGCCATTGTCTGCGGCCCCCACCGCGGGCCCCCACCGCGCTTCCGCACAGGGACAATGGACACTGCTCTGCTCTGCCTTCCCGTCCCCGCTGCACAGAGGGTCTTGTGTCGGGCGAGACACCAGGAGAGAGCGTCTGGGGCACAGAGCACAGCCCGGGCTGGGCACCGTGTGCACACACAGCCCTGGGGGGATGGGCACCGTGTGCACAGCCCTGGGGGGTCGGGCAGTGTGTGAACAGCCCTGGGGGGACGGGCACCGTGTGCACAGCCCTGGGGAGATGGGCACCGTGTGCACACACAGCCCTGGGGAGATGGGCACCGTGTGAACAGCCCTGGGGGGACGGGCACCGTGTGCACACACAGCCCTGGGGGGACGGGCAGTGGCAGGGGCAGAGCAGCAAGAAAGAGAGAGAGAAGGAGGGAGGGAAGGAGGAAGGAAGGAAGAAAGGAAGGAAGGAGAGAGGGAGGGAGGCAGGGGAAATTGCCAAGGCGGTTTCCACAGGAAACCCCACGTGCCTCTGTTGTGTGCGAGTCCCGTGCCGTTGCCCGCAGACCTCTGAGCATTTGCTCCTTGGCGGTTACGATCCGCCTTCCTAGGAGTTTCCAGGACTTTGTTGCCCTTTTGAAAACCTAGGAACGCTGCATCCGGTGCTCTGTCTGCATCCGGGTTGCTCCTAGATCTCCGTGTAGCCTCTGTCCCGCGCAGAACGGGAGTGTTGTGAAAACACACGGCTCATTTCACGCACAGAAAGGAAAGTGGACGTCAGAGCTGCACAGGGCACCACGCCATCTGCGAGACAAAGTTACCGCTGGAATCACAGCGTCACACGACATTTTAAGTGTAGACACTTTCTAAATAGCAACAGCTGTTGGGCTGCTATTCGGCGGGAACCTGACTCTTGACCTCATAATTATCTGTAGGAAAAGAGCATTTTACACCAAGTCGCCCCATGTATTACCCCAGAGGATTCTGTGGTCTAAAACCCAAGAGAAAATGTGCCTTTTTTTTTTTTTTTTTTGGCACATGCAACATATTTCATGACGCTCTGGCACTGAAATCTTGCTGATAGATGTGACATATACTTTTGATATATTAATTTTTTTCTCTTTTCTTTTATTCCAGACCTCCCCTTCTTGGTGTAATTTTTTTCTTAGATTGTGTGTGCAAGATCAGTGATACCATCACTGCTGGACATTTTAGAGAGTTTCCAAGTTATGCCACGGAAGCAGAGGAAAACTTTGAAACACTGTGTTGCAAAGGTTAACATCAAATTTGCACAAAAACAAATGGCTTTAACAAGTGGCCAGGTGCTGAGCATTCTGACCCAGCACGGAGCGCAGAGAATAACTGAGCTCTGACGGCTCCAGCACACACAGGAGCCGACCCCCTGCACACGCAGGGCATGGAGTTTGCCGCTAGGAAGGGCAGGTGTGTGGCCTTAGGGGACGCAGCCTCCACGAGGGGAGGGGATTCTGAGGACCACCGTCCTGGCCTCACCTGCCGATCCCCGGGGGAGGGACTCGGGGAGCGGCCCCTCCCTCACTGTCTGGGCCCCAACAGGAGCAGGGCTCTGTGCCGGCTCTGGGGACTCCGGGGCTGGGCATGCCTGGGGGGGACACCTGACACCCAAGACCACGTGGCACACAAACCCAGCACCACTTTCCCACCTGTGCTGGTGGGAAACGGGGCCGACGGGTCTCCGCTTGCCGGTGGCTGGGGCTGCTTCTCTGTTGTCCTCAGCACGGGGGACAAGCAGGAGGACGTGTTATACGTCAGCTCCCCCAGACCCCCCTGTGCACCCTGGAATCTGAGTGGAACCCGGTGCTGCTCAGGAGAGGGACGGGAACTCCAGGAAGACCCCAGATGGGCATGATGTTTCCGCCTGACACACTCCCTGGCACCTGCCAGCCCTCTCCAGGAACAGAGGGGTGTGGCTGATGGTCGCACTAATCACGCCCCTTATTTTCTGTATTTTAGGATGTTTTGACAGCTTACAGAGCTTGCCAGCCTGGCCAGGGAGAGGCTGCCCCTCCCAGGAATGACCAAATCTGAGATGGCAGCAGGCGTGGCCAGGAGCCCGACTGTCCTAGGCAGACCGACCCCTCCCGAGCCCACTCTCCTGCACCAGCCAACGTCACCCCCGCCCTGAACCACCACAGCGCCAGGTCCAGGCCACAGAGGCTGGCGCTGCAGCCCAGGGCCCCTGGCATTATTCGAGGAGCTGGCCCCACGCTGCAGACTGTCCTGCCGCACCTTCCCAGGGAAACTGCCACAAACCCTCTGGCCCCGCTTCCTCTCGCTCCTGTCCCCGCCACCCTGGCATGTCCCCTGCAGCCCTGCATGGTGTGTGGCAACCCCCTCGCTGGGACCTGTGAGCTTCCTCCCTCCTGCTGTGGCCACGCCAATACCATGCCACGCCCAGCGTGGACGTCCAGGGAGCCTCAGGCCTCTCTGGGAAGCAGGAGGGCCAAGCGGCCACGGCCTGGCTGGACGGGCAGAGGCAGAGGAGGCACCTGGATGCAGCTGGGGGAGGAGGAGACACCCCACTTAGAAATTCTGCCCTGGAGGGAACCTGATCAACTCCTTGTTTAATGATCGGAGATGCCGGCCCTGGGTCCTGCAGGCTCTGAGGCTCCTGGTCTCCCATGAGAACTTCTCACCTGGTGATCTGCTGCCCACAGATCAGAAAAGCCACCGAGGCACAGATTTCAGGAGGACTGGCGTCTTCCATATGATTTATTTCATCTCAGCATAAATTGACATTCGTACAAGGTTTTGCAGTATTTATGCCCAGGGTTTTAAAACTCAAGCATTAATAAATACATTAACTACACACATAGGAACAGCTGGCCTGAACTTTGCTTTAAACAGGTATAGTTTATCTTTAATAAATGACAACATGTGAGTACTATTTAGAGCTTTAACAAGCTTCGGAGGAGCTCTACTCTCACATGAGAACACATCTAGCCTTTCGTATCAAGTTAATTCAAACCAGTTCACTCTGCGTGATTCAAGCACCTGCCAGTCCCAGCTTCCGTGCTCAGGGCTTGAACACCACGTGGTCCGGCTTCTTCCTGGACTCGGAAAAGGTGTCATTGACGCGGATGCTGAAATAAATCTGGATGCAACTGAAGCATTTGCGTATTTCCATTTTTAGCTCATATTATTACCTTATGAATAATAATATTGCAGAAAAAAGGGGAAACGCGAATACTGATTTTTAACCCCCCCCCAAATATAACTTTTTATAAGCCAGGAAAGCATTTAAAATAGCAACACAAAAGAACACTTTTGTTTACATTTGTCCTCCTAAAATGTTACAGCAGATCAAGTCCTGAATCTATGCTGGCTTTAGGAATGGAGAAAATGAACCTCCAAACCAGACGATTTCAAAACCTTTTACAGGAAGTTACCTAAGAGACCAACAGATTCCACAGCTGCCACCAGAATTACCAGCGGGACACCGGAAATGAACAGAAACGGAACAGATGATTCACATCTTGCTTAAGTACTTGCAGCAAAACTGACACAGATGAAGAGTTCTAACCAAGTAGTCAAAGAACTTCCACAGCATTCATTCTCTTAGAGGAAAAGAAACACTGTCACCACAGACGCAGAAATCAAACCACCAAGTCCCAAGTCCAAGCTCTATAAAGCTGCCAACCCCTGGAGTTTAGGGTTGTTTCCAAGACAAAGAATAAAAACAGAGAGAACATGACACAGTCTGAAGCTCATTCCTTTGGGTTCCAAATGAACCTTGATTGACAATGTAAAAGTCACTGCTTGTCAGCTAACGAAAGCAGGCTTTTCATGCATACCACATTTTCCCCATAAAACACCACTCTTCTTTGAAATATCTGGAAACGTCAGCATGCATGGGTTAATTTTATGAAAATTATAGATGGCTGTTGTAAAGGCACCAGCCTCCTGTGGCTCTTAACTGATTGATAATCAGGAATATTTTTCAGCAACCGTTTTCCTAAACGATGTTGGATGCAGACTCAGAACACCACACCGAACATGGAAAGACGCTACACTGCAGCCTCAGACTTCCAGAGGCGAGTCTCCGCAGTGACTGGTGACCCCCAGCAGTCCCCAAAACAGAGACCTTGCAGGGGGTGGCTCTTCTGTGTGTGTGTAATGGATCCAATCAGTGTGTTTCCACACCCCAGGTACCGGCCCCAGAAAGCAAAAACTGGTGCTCGGGACATGTCAGGTCCTCTAGTATCTGCTTTTGTGTGATATTGCTATTTAGAAATATGATATACAATATGCTATATGTTTTCAGAATGGGTTGGCTAGACATCCACTAATGGTTGGTGGTAATTCCTTTTCCTTATTCTTCAGGTTTCTTTGTATATTTCATTATGACAATATGATGGGAAGTACCTGGTGCCAGGTAGCCCTGGCAAGGATGCCAGGTGCAGCGCAGGCATTTCTTCACTAAGCGAGATGCTAGAATAACATGCACAGGCGTGTTACTGTGCGGCTGCCCACGTCTGACATCCACCACTTCCCATGTCTTCTGAAGTGGACAATTCCGCTCTGGAGGCCCCATGTCAATGTTGTATGTTTATACAGAAAACATCACAGAAATGATCTCGCAAGTAAAATCACAGTGATGGTACTTTATGAATTTGATACTTAAGGGATGAAAGTATTAGCCTGGGATGAAAGTATTAGCCTGGTCCCATTTCATATAAAAACTTTAGCATTAATATTAAAATTCTAGAGAAAATGTACTACAGTATGAAATGTACATTTCTTAAAGGAACATTACATTATTTGTCTCCTTTGGCTATAACCACTTTTTCTACTACCATTTCTCCTATAAAAGACCAAGGAAGTCAGGCAATATGAAGTCTGTTTTTCTTTCCTAAGACAACTCACCAAGTTGCCAAGTCGCTGGGTGCATGAGTAACTGTGAACAAGCATATTCAGTCAGAATATGCTCTGACTGAAAGCACAAGTTCCACTCCTGGGTCATGCATGAGATTCAAGCTGATCGTTTCTAAATACACTTAACTGAAACCTTTCACAACCACAGACTCTTTAAAAAGCATAACCTATTTTTCAATTACCCACTCATTTCCACAGTGATGGGAATTCCTATCACTGGGTTAATAAGAAAACAATATTAAGGTATTCGTGATTTCTTCTAATTATATTCCAGTAACTTTCAACGTGTACTTCTCCTGTTATGTGAAAATGGATTGGATTTTGAATCCAAACCGGTTTGCCTCTCTTTGTGAGCAAGTATTTCATCCTTCAACTCTTGATAAGCAGTAAGTCCCTTCTGCACATATTGGAAAAGTCCAATATTCTATTAAATGAGGAAAGATCAACTGGTTTGTTTGTAATCCTTGCAGCCCCTCAAAGCAGTGAGTCTCTCGTTAATTCTATTGGGGCATATTAGAATTCACAACTAAATGTGGTTCATTTGCTGAACTGCAATAAAAATGCATGTTACTTCCCTGTTATGTTCTTTGAACATGCCCTTTGTCACTGGGCCATGTTCTCTGGGCTGTAAAAGTTAATCTCCCTCATCACAGTTACATAATACATATTCAAAACATCATAAATAGGAGGTTCAAAATGTGCCTGCACCTGTTTTTAGAATTGCCAAAAATAAATGATTTTAGCCTTTTTTTTATAAAGGAATATTTCCTTTCATCTCACTCTAAACTATGAAAGTGGTTGAGTGTATACGGCCGGCTGTCAAAGATTCCTTTTAAGGTAGACAAGCACCCTTGTCAGTGTTTCCTATTTATGACGTGCTATTTGGTAACATGTAGTCACCAGAGATAGTAAGTCGTGACTGTATCACTGACCAAAGTTAACAACCCTTAAAGTGAAACATGAAATCCATCTCACAGGGTGAGGCGCGACTGCCCCTGGGGCCGTGAGCCTTGGGGAGTCTGTGGTACCTAACAGGGAATAACTTCCAATGTTTACTGGACAGGAGCTCTCACTGGTAATCAAAGATTTTACCTCTGTTTATTAAATTACTCTTTTTGGAGTTAAGCCAACCAAAACGAGTACACAGTAGCATGAGCTTTTAAACTAAATTAGAAAGAGCTTTACTTATCAGTTATAATTTTAAACCTCAAGGCAAAGAATAAGAAGAGTGACCTCCCGGTGGCTCCACTAATAGTTGGCGCTGGCCTACTTCTCGGGTCCCAAGAATGGCGCGGTGGCCCCGGGACCCGCGTGGCTTTCTAAGTCAGTCCTCCTGTCCCCCCTCGGGAGCGGGGTGTCCCGGAGCGAGCGCACCTAGGGTCACCCGGGACCCGCCCATGCGCCCTCAGGCCTAGTCTTCTGATTGCATTCCAGTCTCCCTCGGGTACCCCTGTCCGCTGTCTCGTCTGTAAGGTCATCTGCTGGCACACACCCTCCCTCTTACACTACCGACCCCATTAAGCAAAATAAGCAAAAAGGAACGCAGAATAGGGAGGCGACAGTGCCCCCAGGGCTACCTCCAAAGCTGTTAAGCGATCCACCCTGGCCAGCGGCCCACCCCACGCCTCTCCCTCCTCTCCTCCGCCCCCGTCGCCCTCCCCTTCCCACGGGAACCTCAGCCCATGGGGCGGCTCCTTGGACCCCAGAGCTGCCCGAGGGAGATGCCCAGCTGACCCCGGCCCGGCCTACACGGCGCCCTGCTCCGTTCTGTCCGGCTTCTCGGGCAGGTTGAGCACGAACGGGAAGAGCGAGGCTCGGGCGTCCACGGGGGTCCCGGGGGCCTCAGGCTGGAAGCTGCCGCCCAGGCCCGCGTCGCCGCCGGGCTCTCCGTCCTGGGAGGGCACGAAGCGCCAGGTGCCCGAGCGGCTCACGCAGTAGATGGTGCCGTCCAGGGCGGCGCAGCGGAAGGGCTGCAGGCCCGCGGGGCTGCCCGGCGGCCGCAGGAGCGAGGCGCATTGGCTCCACTGCTTGGCCAGGCAGTGGTAGCGCGAGACTCGGACGCCCCCGCCAGGCCCGGCCGCCGCCTGGGCGTCGCCGCGGCCCCCGCACAGGTCGAAGCGGTAGATGAAGCCGTCGAGCGCCACCATGTCGGCCGAGCGCTCGCGGCTGCTGCTGCACGGGCACTCCTGCCACTCGTCGCGCCGGGGGTCGTACTTGAGCAGGCGGTAGAAGAGCGAGCCCCCGGACACATAGATCTCCCCGTTACACGTGGTGGCCTCGTGGGCCACTGCGAAGGCGCCCCGGGGCAGCGGCGCCACCGTGGCCCAGCGGTCTGCGCGCGGGTCGTAGCGCTCCACGCTGAGCAGGCACTCGCCGCCTACGGCGTACAGGTGTCCGTCCAGGGCCAGCAGCTGCAGCTGCGAGCGCGCCTGGCGCAGCGGCCGCACGGTGCTCCAGCGGTCGGTGGCCGGGTTGTAGCAGAAGACCTGGTCGGACGGGCGCGCGCGGCCGTCGGGGCCCGCGGGCGCCACTCCGCCCGCCACGAAGAGGTAGTTGTAGAGCACGCACAGGCTGCAGCCCCGCGCCGGCGCGCCCTCGGGCAGCCGCGTCAGCTCGCGCCACTCGCCGGCCTCCGCGTGGTAGCAGTAGATGGCCGCGTCGCCGCGCGCGTCCGTGTCCCCCGAGGGGCTCTGCGGCCGGCTGCCCGCGCGCTCCCCCGCCGGCCCGAGCGCCGCGGCCAGCAGGTGGGCGCGGCCGGAGCGCAGGCGGCGGCGCAGCAGCAGGTCGCGCTCGGCCCCCGACAGGCGCCCGAACACGGCGGGCTCGCGCAGCACCTCCAGGTAGTGGTCGCCCATGAAGCGGTAGGCGGCGTCGCGCAGCTCCGACAGCCGCTGCCGCTTGGCCACGCTCAGCACCTCGTAGCAGTTGGCCAGGCTCAGCTGCGGGCCCACGGCGTCGGTGGCGCGCTGCGCGGCGCCCGGCAGCTGCAGGCGGCGCGCGCCGGCCACCACCTCGGCCACGTTGTCGGGCCGCACGCCCGCCATGCGCCCGCTGTACGCGTCGGCCAGCAGCAGCCGCAGCGCCGCCAGGCTCACGCCCTGCACCCGCAGCACGTCCCGCGACGCGCGCGCGCGGAAGAAGTCGCTGCGCGCCGCCAGCACCGCCTTGTGCGCGCGGAGCCGGCGGCCGGACACCTCGATGACCAGGTCCGGCTCTCCGTAGGCGGCCGCTGCCCCAGGCGGCACGGGCGCGGGCTCCCCGGGGTCCTCCGGGCACTCGGGCTCCGCGGGAGAGGCGGGCTCCTGAGGACACGCGCGCTCCTCCGGGGACGCGGGCTCTTCCGGGAACGCGCGCTCCTCCGGGGACAGGGACTCTTCCGGGGACCCGGCGCCCGCGCTGCTGGCCTCCCACTGCCGGTCCACCACCCGCTGGCCGCGGCGACACGGGGGCGGGGAGGTCGCGGCGTCCTCCGCCGCGGAGGCGCGAGACCGCGGCGGGGCCTCGTCCCCGGAGCTGAAGCACAGGGACGCGCTGAGGCTGCAGGGTGTCTGCGCCGGGGACGCAGCGCCCGCCCCCCCGGCCGCGCCCGGCTGCTGCGGGCCGCCCTCTCCCGGAGTCCCGGCCTGGCCGCGCGCCGCATGGGCAAAGGCGCCCCCGGGCTCGGCTCCGCGGACGCGGTCGTCCCCCGGGTAGAGGACGCAGGGGACCACCGAGTTCTCCATGGCGGGCTGTGTCGCCGCCGCACGCCCGCACGCCCACCTCGCGCGTGGCAGCCCCGCAGGTCCGGTCAAGGTCGGTGGTGACTCGGGGGTTTCTAGCTGCACACGCCTTCCTGGCACGCGATCGGATTTCGCTTCTGTGTGTCCACGGTTTTTTTTTGTTGTTCGCACGCCGCCCCTCCCCTCCCGGCCCACTGTCCCGGGAGGGGGGCGTGTCCAACTCTCAGTGAACTTTGGGCCGCAGGAATTGTAATGCTGGCAGCGCGCTCGGCGTCCCCGCCAACAACTGCGTCGTCAGCACCGGGCGGGCGCGGAGCTGTGACCGCCGCCTGACTGCGGTGCTGCCCCCGCAGCCCTGGGGTGTCGGGTACGCAGCACGCTGGGCAGGCCCTGGCCTTTAGGGCGTGTTTGCCCCGCGCTGCTTTCCGTGCCACCACGCCGGACCCCCAGGACCACCCGCGACCGGCGGCCCAAACTTCAGAGCCTTGCCTTGAAGCCCGTTTTCTGTGGAGAGCCGCCGGGTGGGCTTTGCTTCCTGGGGGTTGAACTGGAGGTGGGCTGCAGGGGGTCTGTCTCGCGCCGCGCACCTGCAGCTGCCGCCCTGCGTCTGCGCCCTCGCCGCGCGCCCGGGCGCCCGAGGTTCACCCGCAGGCGGGCGTCAGGGGGCAGCCCCTGTCCACAGGGGACCTTCCTCACTCATCAGCCAGGAGCCTTCCTCTGCCGCTTCCTCTGCGGGGGTAGCAGGTGTTTCCACAGCTGTCCGCCATGCTTTCCTTGTTCCTGTTTGTGGGACAAAGAGAGAGGATGTCGGAATTGGGTTTTTTCAGTACGGTCATTGCGAGGGGTCATTGCGTGTAGACCCCCATGGGGTCTACACACCTCCCTCCCCGACCTTCAGATTATGGAATCCAGTTCTGGCGGCGAAGGGGACTGTGATGTTCCGCTGCTGCAGAGTGTGGTGACCAGGACACGCAGAATTATTTAGACATTTTTTAAAAGTGTCTTCTCTTCCTCTCCTGATTTCAAGGACTAGGAAGGAGAGCCCAGTTGGAGCAACAGGCAGTAGCAGACATTACGCCCTTGAAATACTAGGTTGAACAATATGACATTGCTAGTTCTGTAGGTCAAAAGCAGCCAAGTGTCAACAATCTCATATTTTCAACCTAAAAAAATATACATAGAATCAAGAACTCCTGTTAGTGAGAAAGCATGGCTGGCTATGTAATTTTATTAATTTTATTAATGTATGACAGTTTCCTTTTGGTCTCTTCCAGTCAATTTTTTTTAAATTCAGTGACAACAAATATTTGCAGAAGGTGCTAGAACACTCCCCTGGAATCCATGTCAGCCAACAGCATATAGCACAGACTCCAAATGGCTCCAGCTCCTAAGGCTGTGTGAACCGGTCATTCCTAGAATTACATCTCTGGCAAGCGTCAGAGCAGCGATGATCCAAGCAGCCCAAATGCAGCAAAGGAAAAGTCAGAGCAAAACGGCTGCAGTATTTGGAAGACAGGCGTGAGCACCTGCAGACGGATTACGGAACAATGCAGTGTCTTTCCTAAACTGGCAGAAGCTTCACTGAGACTCCCTAATGTACCGCGAGGAAACTTAGAGGTCTTAGAGTCAACATGAGCCAAATCGTATTCCAGCTTTCTCCAGAAAAGAACATGGACAAGAAAAACATAGAGTATGACTCAGGCTTATAACATTATATAGAATGTATGTCCACCTCTCAAATGAGATAGATAAAGTGATATTTAGCCCCCTTCCCTGAACATATTCTGATGTTTATCCAGGGCACCATTTCCTGGTCCCTATAAATGCTCAGGGGCATGTGTGTGTGTGTGTGTGTGTGTGTGTACACACGTATGGATATGGATATATTTACATCTATCTCAATCTTTACACACACCCATACCCTAATCTGCCTGCCACTGAAAAGGCTCTCCTGTTATTCTCAGAAATAAAAATGTCTTCAAGTTGGAAATTCAAGACATTAAAATCCCCTCCCTCCCTCTCTCTGCCAGGTGTCTTTCACCACAAATGTTTTGGCGTGGTCACTACAGCTGGGGCATTGCCGTGAGATGCCTGCAAATGCAACGTGAAGAAGGTGTCGAGAACCCTGAAGCTCCGCCCCGTGGCGTGTGTGTCTCAGATCCTGAGGACACAGGGGCTGTGTGGCCCCTCGGCTGTGTCCCACCCCCCTGCTCTCGGAGCTGCCACCCCGCTGTCTCCCGGTGCGCCGTCCAGGGCCCTGGAAAGGACCACGGGCCAGGGCGGGAGCGAACCCAAACCGGAAACACCATGAAGATGCGACAGTGAGGCGCTGGGGCAGCCCGAGGGCTCCAGGCGCTTCTCCAGGCAGCTGAGCCATCCGCGGAAAGGGGGATCAAAACTAAACGTACATTTTGGGCTCAGACATATGAACCTTAATGTTTGAAATAAAGTCAGAGACCTGGCTTCCTTATTTGGCCTGTTCATCTAACTCCGCTGCTATACACTCCAGAAGACCGTGGACCCTAGAAAACTGCTGTGTGACATTTCTTTCTCTGGCCTGGGCGGGGCCGCAGAACCGCCCTCTGCAGCGGGACCCGCACTGGCAGTGCAGTGCACACGCCTGGGTCCCGTGTCATCCACTGAAAGGGAAGTTGCGCAATAGGACAGATTTAAGGAGCTTAAATGTGCAACTCTGCCCTTTAGAGATCCTTAATCCTGAAAGAATGTTTGATGAGAATGTATTTCGTTGCAGCTGCAGTCAAGCAGGAGCGACGTCTCATGGGTGAAAGAAACGCCATCGGAAGCCATTGGCCATCCAGCCATCTCTGCGGTGCTCATAAGGAAGCCGTCTGGTGACAGGGTACGCATCTGTTATCCAAAATTTCTAGGACCAGAACTGTTTTAGATTTTTAAAAATATATATATATATTTTTATTTTGGAATATTTGCATTTATATTTACATCCCAAATCCAAAAACCCAAAATCCAAAGTGCTCCAACAAGCATTTCCTTTGACCGTCACGCCAGTGCTCAAAAGCTTTCGGATTTTGGAGTATTGGGGATTTGCGATGCCCAACTGGTACCCGGGATAGAACTGCTTCTTGTTCCGGCTAAGCCCAGGAAGGCTAAAACTCAGTTATGTCAAAACTCACGACCCTAGAGTTTAATAGCTCCATTGCTTTTCCTCCCCAACACCCACAGGCTACCTTTCGAGGTGCACTTCCAGCAGTTTCCACCAACACTTCCTCCCCTGTCCCCCTGTGCCCCTGGCATGTTAGAGCTGGGGGCAGGATGTGGCCTGACATGGCACAGCCGTGCAGTCAGGTCAGCAAGGCTGTGGCTGGACACGTGCCATGGTGTCAGAGGGGACAGATCTGTGGCTGTGGTGTCCAGCGGTAGCTGGGAGGCTCTGGGGCAGCTTTTCCGGAAGATGGTTCCATTGCCCCAGAACTACATGGGCTGCTCGCCAGTGTGTCACCACCTTGCAGGACACACGTGCAGGAGCAGCTCCACGAGGGAGGTGAGATTAAACAGGGGCCCTTTCCTTTTTCAGATGGTGTTAGAAGAAACTCAACATGAAGAGTAATGTCTCTCTTTTTTTTTTTTTTTTCAGAATAACCCATTACTGTGACTTTTACCTTCAAATGGATGGGGAAGAGTGAGCCCGTTTTAGTTCAACAGTCTTCTGAGATGTCAGCATCTCTGCTGAGACTGCTGGTGTCAGTTTTGTTTGGATTGGGAGGCAGGGATTTCCAAAGGGATTTTTGTGGGAATTCCACGAAGAGGCTCCCTGAGGTTTGTGGACAGGACATCTGTCCTTGTCACTGTGAAATAACTGGAACTCCCCACCTGACCAGGGCATTTGGAAGGATTTTTCCCTGACTGATGTTCACTATTAATAATAATATTTCCCCAGCCCACATCTGGGGCGACACAGTCAGACGGTGACCACAAGCTACGCAGAGCACGTCCCTGGGACGAGTGTGGTGGGTGCAGGAAAGGTTCTCCTCTTGCCTGCAGTCAGGAAATCACTGAATCAGAACAAGGTTTAATTAAATACAATGTATGAAGCATTTTTCCCCCAAAGGATACACATTTCTTCCTGACCCTATACCTATCTAAGCAATTTTTAAGCTTCTATTACTTTCCTCACTATTAGTGTGAATTTAAAAATATGACTGGGTATGATTTCCCAATGTGGACATTAGTTTATATATTTATTAAAAATTAAATCTCACACTTTACTATAATAGTACTGGTTGCTAAAAAGAATCTTTCTTTCAAATAGTCACAGTCAGCTTTATTTTTAAAAAAGAAAAATGTGTGTTAGCAACGCAGGAAGCTTCTGGAAACCTCCGCTCCTTACCGGCAACATCTTCCCCGTGACACACCTCTGACCCTTGCCCTCGAGGTCGCAGGTTCCCTGGAAGTAGCACCTGTGCCGCGCCCACCTGTGCTTCCAGTCGCATAGCAAGTAGTCAACGCATGGTGAGGTTAATTAATTATACTAACCCATAAGCACAGGAAAAATTATAGTCTTGGAAACTTGCAGGGAATCTCGGGATTTCTATTCTATGATAGAATGTGTTGATTCGCTTTCATCCGATCATGCCAACATTGTTTTTGAGGTTATTTCCTCTTTAGGCCCTAGTTAAAGTGAGTCCACTGTCTCTGGGCTCTGTGTAGGCTGGGAGGGAAGCCCCCAGCCATGGCTGTGGGTGCCCTGGGAAGCTCTCGGCCCTTGCTCCAAGCTGATGCACATTTTCTCAGTATTCTTTAAAGCATGAATCTCATGTTAGAAGGACCATCAAAACACGCAGGATGATGCTGTCCGGAGCTAGCAGAAGGCATCGCTCACGAAGCATTTTTGCATTTTGAAATGCATCCCATTAGCGACACTCTGTGGCTACTAACAGCAAGGCTCTGTGCTGAGTCTCGGGGGACATGAATGGTGGTTGTCTGCTCCTTAGTGTCTGCCCTCAAGGTATCTGTCACAGTTCAAGCAGTGAGATCCCACATGGATAAAAGAAAACTAAAACCAATTTTAGGCAATATTTTCTGTGTAGTTTAGAAACGGAGAGGGTGTCTACTGAGGGATGGAGTTTGTTGAGAAATCGTAAATAAGCGGGTGTCCCACAGTATATCAAGCGACATTAATTAGAGTCTATTCCACCAAAGCACAATCTGCAATCTTTTATTCTTTTTTTGAGGGACATTCTAAAAGACCAGATGGACTATAACCTAACCTGATGACACACAAGCTATAAGACTCGTGGGCTGCATCCAACGGCAGGGGGAAGCCATGGAAGGCCCCACGTCAGATCTGTGTTGCTCTGACTCCCGCAGGAGGAACTGGGAGGACATTCAAGGCCCTGCCAGAGACCAAGGCAGCAGCCCCAGCTGAGACGAAGGAGGCCAAAGGGAGCAGACTTGCTGGAAGTACACTGAGCCCCCAACCCTCAGACAGCATCACGGAACGTCAGCACAGTGGTTTTTCATTTACAAGACATTTTATGTGCATCATCCTATTTAATGGCTTCACCTTAGGATCTGGGAGATCTCAGTCTGGTAAAATTAATCCACGTGTTGCTCCATCTGGCCCTAAAGTGTGAAGCTCCATCAATTTACATAAAGGAAATTCCACAATTAATTTAGCAAAGAAACTAGTTATGTTGCAATTTTAGGACACTTTGCTGTAGTGCCCTCCCTGGTCTTCTCTCTCTTTGTCCTCCAATTCCTCACCACAGGGCCTTTGCATGTGATGTTCACACAAATTTTCCCCTCCTGTCCTCCCTTGCCACACCATCTCACGTTTCCAATCTCAGCTCGAGATTCCTTTGTTATTTGCGTTCATAGGAATCTATTCCTTTCCTTCAGAGCACTCGTCTCAGTTTGTTATTACACATGAAATACTGTAATTATATGTTTAATGCCCTTTACCATATTAGAGTCTAAGCTGCAGGGAGGGGGAGACTGCGTTTATTTTACTCCCAATTGTACTCCCAGCACCTACAACTGTACCTGACCCACAGTGGGCATTCGATAAATATTCATGAAAGAAGGAAAATTAATGCTTAATCCTTCAAATAAAACATGCACAAGAGGCCTTGATGATTTCAGTATCATTTCTAGCAGGAACCTGGTTGCTGGAAAAAGGTAAACTCCTAGAAGTTTTCATTTTATTCTTAAAGTTATTGCTCATTGCAAAATATTTTGCAAATCTGTGCTGGGTACCAACGCTATAATTTTAGCTTAATTACAACGATGTCAAGAGAAAAACCAAAATCAAGACCACAATTGAGACAATAAGCCCTTGCGCTCCTGAGGAGAGCGGAGATTGCCGGGAGTTACTGAGGGAGCGTGTGCAGGACGACAAACCGCTGCTCTCAGGGAACCTCCTAAGCCCCACTCTGACGAGACCTTCTTGGTCACAGCCTGGGATGCAAAGAAGCTTAGAGGCATTACAGCTGCCTAAGCAATTCCAGATTTGCAGCAGAGCTATTATTACGGAGCAATTTATGCTATTGGCATTTAGAAAACAACTGAGGTAGGAGCCCAGATGGAGGCGTTCGCAGCAAGGGGAGCCTGTTTCAGCACAGGGTCAAAGGCGCCGAGAGCATCATCGAATCTGGAGATTCCCGTTGCCGCTGTTACCACTCGTGCTGGAACTTACAGAAACCGGATCGGGAACACAGGACTGTGTGGGAAAATGTTTAGAAACGACATGATGGTCCCCAAACTACCTTTCCAGAGTCTTCCGTCCTCCCAGGGCCTAGCATTGTAAGGGAAGGCCAGATGGCAACACACATGTTCATGCTGCTGGGAATTTCTTTAGCCACGTTCCAAGGTCCACGGCACTGAACCGTTGTCTCCCCTCCTTCCCAGTCCAAGGTGGCCTCAAACACAGCCGAGCACCGTCAGGACCGGGATACGTTCTGAGACACGCACCATCAGGCGATGTTGTCACTGGGTGAGCACGAGTGCACTGACAGGGACCCGGGTGCACTGACGGGGACCCGGGTGCACTGACAGAGACCCGGGTGCACTGACACGGACTTGGGTGCACTGACAGGGACCCGGGTGCACTGACAGGGACCCGGGTGCACTGACACGGACTTGGGTGCACTCACAGGGACCCGGGTGCACTTACAGGGACCTCGGTGCACTGACAGGGACCCGGGTGCACTGACAGGGACCCGGGTGCACTGACACGGACCCGGGTGCACTCACAGGGACCCGGGTGCACTGACAGGGACCAGGGTGCACTCACACAGCCTGTGGCGCCCCCAGGCGGGTGGCCCCGCCTACTGCCCGGCTACAAACCTGTGCGGCAGGTTGCTGTACCCAACACTGCAGGCAACTGCAAACCAGTGGGAAAAGGATTTGTGCCTCTAAACACATCCAGACATAGAAAAGATGCAGGAAAAACAGTGTTACAATCTTCTGGGACCACCGTGGTATGTGCCTGAGGCCTGTCATTGGCCAAAACACCATTTTGCTGCACACGACTGTCCCGGAAGCAAAACCTCTTGACTATTTTCATCGTGCGCTTTCTGATTATACGACACGATGCCTGTGTGATTGACAGGAAAGGCTCCAAGACTTTATCTCATTGGAGTTTTTGCTTAGTTATCCCAGACGGGAGCACTGGAAAGGCAACTTCCGGGAATGTCAGACAGCGGCCGTCGCTGGAGCAGATCTCCAGCCCAGGGCACGCTCCCAGCGCGACGTCGCGCGTGCGGGGATTATTCTAATAATAGCGCCCTGTTAGCGCGGGATCATTCTAATAATAGCGCCCTGTTAGCGCGGGATCAGGCCGGAGGGCTCCAGCGACAGCCACCAGGAGTCCCCGTTAGAGAAGAGTGACTGCCCTTCAGTGGAACCTCAGTGGAACCGGGACCTGCCCGCTCAGCTCCCAGGGTTCGTGCAGGAGCCTGGGGACCCGCAGGCCGCGGCCTATCGCCCGAGGTGTCCCTTTTCTCTCCCCTTAGAATAGAGATTTGGGGTGGGTGATAGGTACGGAGTATGTTCTCGCAGGACTCTAAGGGGTGGCGGAGACCGAGGAGGGACCCCGCGGCGGCTGGGGGTCCCCGGCACGCGGTGGGGCTGCGTTTAACCTCCGCTCCCGCGTCTCGGAGCCGCGGCGAGGGCTGATGGGCTGAGCAGCCACGGGCGGTCTTCGCCTAAGGGCAGCTCGGTCCCCTCCTTTCCACACCCTCCGCGCGGTGACCGTCCACACCCACCCAGAACCGCGCACGGCTGTCGGGGGCGGGCGGGCTCCGGGCACACCCGCGCGCGGGGCAGGAGGAGCCAGCGCGGGGCAGACGGGGGCCGGGGGCGCCGGCGAGACCCCGAGTGTGGGAGGGTCCCGCCAACCACTCAGTGCGGCTCCTCGGGCGCGCGCTCGGGCGGCCAGTCCCTGCGATGCCCGTCGGCGCCCGAGGCCCGGAGGAGCAGCCGGGAGCAGGGGGCAGCCCCCGCCCGCTCCGGCCGCCGCGCGCTCCGGCTCAGCCCGGCGGGACCCGTCGCGGGTGGGCGGAGGGACGGTGCGGTCCGGCCCGGGACGACCAGAGCTGAATCTGCGGGCGCGGCCCCCGCAGGCGCTCATTGTCCTTGGCCGGGATCGCTGCCCGCTGCGCCCTCGCGCCCTGCGGGGGGCCCGGGAGAAACCCGGTGCGGCGCCCCCGCGGCCCCCGCGCGGCTCTGGTGCCGGTGGAGACGCGGCCCCCGCACTCCCGCGCCCGCCTCCCGCCCCCGCGCCGTCCCGCCGGCGCCAGCCCCGCCCCGGCCTCCCCCGCCCGACCAGCGCCCCCGGGCTTCCTTCCCCCGCCGCCCCCCAGGGATCTCGCCGCCGCCGCCGCCCCCCGGGACCACCCCTACCTCGCCGCTCCGCGCCGCTCCCTCCGCCCCGGCGCCCACCGGAGCCCGGGACGCGCGGCCCGGCCGGTGGTCTCCGGCGCGCATGCGCACGGGCCCCTTCCCGCGCACCTGCGGGCACCGCGGTCCCGGGCCGCGCGGGGCCGGGGGCCGGGGGCCGCGCTGGGCAGAGCCGGGCTCTGGTCTCGCCGAGGCCGCGCGGGGCCCGGCGCTCCGTGGGGCGCGCGCCGGAGCCGGAGAGGCGGGCGGGGGCGCGGCCGGGCCTGGGTGCGCGTGCACACGAGAGCCGCCCCCGGGCCGCCGGGGGCCGCCTGGCACGTCGGCTGCGGCGCCCGCGCCCGCTGGGCCCTGCGCGGGCCGGTCCCGGTGCGGGGTCCGCGGCCGGGGCGCTTCCCGCAGCCGGGCCCGCTGCAGCCTGGCGGGCCGGGCGGGCCGAGCAGCAGGTGCCCCCGGCGGGCGCGGGGCCCGGATCCCAGGGCCGGCGCTTTCGCCCGTCCTGTCCCCCCAGTCTCCGCCTACAAACCGCGACATAGTGGACCTTAGTGTTTTTATGTGTCTGTAAAAGCAGAGGCGATGCGTTGTTGGCCTAGTCGGGGGTCAAAATCCTACTGTCCGCCGCCTCGATTCCCAGAGAGAAGTGGACGTGGAGTCGTGACCTTTATTTACCCCGCGGTCCCGGCGGCTCATCGTGGGGACGTCACCTCCCGCCCCCGCCGGGCAGGGTGGCCTCGCGACACTGGGTCTCCCTCTGCCGAGCTGCCCCGGTTCCCGCAGCTGCGTGCCAGGGTGAGCTCTAATTTGACCGGACCCGGTGGCGAATGCTGTTTGTAATGGTTTTGTGCAAATTAATGACGGTTAGAGAGTTCCATGAGCACAAAGAACCGGGGCCTTTAGTTTCTTCTTATTATTTTTTCTTTTGACCGTCTTTGCTGGTTAAATGCTGGACAGGTGACGAGCCCTGGCGCTGTCAGCGCCGCAGCCAACAGCCCCAGAACGTCTTCAAAACCCCTTTTTCCTCCAGTTGCCGAGAAGAGCAACCTACATGGCCCCGGAGTAAAGGAGGCAGAAACTGGGCACACTACTGAGATTAAAAAAAAATTAATTGTCCTTGAACCGTGGCAGAAACAGACCTTTTCAGGGCTGAAATAATCCCCCTGGTGCTCGGTTTTTATTTTGTTCAATTTACTTCTAAAATATTTCAGAATTTACAGGGATATTTTTAGGGTATCTCTGCCTACTTTTGGCTGGAGAATGCATTAACTGTACCCCACCCTCGAGGGAAACTCGAGAGGGCTGACGCAGGGCTGCAGCCTGTTCCCCCCACCCCAGGGACGGGTCGAAGGCCAGGGAGGCTCCTCCCCATCGTGGGTGTCCTGGACAGGGACGTCTGGGACAGGGAACATGTCACAACCCCCACTGGAGCTTACAATGCCTGGCATACACTGGGTTCTCAATAAATATTTATTGAATGAATGAAAAAACAAATGAAGTGACTTAAAACCATCTAGTAGACAAGCAGTATGCAGGTACTTTCCATATATTTTCATACTTAAGATGTTTTATTTAAAAAAATGGACCATAGCCACGACGTCAGTGAGAATTGCAGAGGAACATTCCATGCGTCTGGTTACTTCTTTGTCACTGCAGAGACTTCCAGAGTTCCTGAAATTGGACCGGGGATGTAGCAATGTCAAGAAGCAGGGGGACCTATTCTAAATAACAAATCTATTTCAAGAGTAAGAATATTTTACTATGTAAATCTTCCACTTCTCCGGAACAGCCTAATCATGCCTGGCAGACTCGAAGCACGCACATGTTTCCCCGTGCAAAACTGTGCCCTAAAGATAGAAATGGAGCTTATTGAATTGTCCAGGGTACAAGGATCCGATGTCCCTGAATGCCGGATCCCATGGACCTGGGTCCCCGGCTCAGAGGACTTGGCCACGTCGGGAAGCTGCCTGGGGTGTGAGACAGGCGGCTGCGGAACTCAACAGACAGGACCTCAAACTCCAGCCTCACCATTTGCAAGTCTTGTGATGTGGAGTGAGACACTTGACCCCTCTCTGTGCTCCTTGGGATGTGACAGCATCTAGCTCAGGGGATACATGAGATGGTCCTGGCACTGCACACAGCACGCGGGATCCAGGGAGGACAGCTCGCATCTGCCACCTCTGATCTGTCCTTGCCCTCTGGGTGGCTTTTGGCAAACCTTACCCTGCCTCTCCAGCTCTGTGCACCCTGCACAGTCCCCACCTTGCACGCACAGTCCTGGAAGGCAGGAGAGGTAGAGGCTGGTAAATCACAGTCTCTCATTCTGAGCAGCGTTGCGCCTCTCGGGAGAGCTGGTTGGGTCCTGCTGCCTGTTAGGATGCTGGATGTTGTTTTCCTGCATCCGCTAACACCAGACCACGGATAATTTCCCAAATGCTTTTAATAGCCCATAAGGGTTTGTGCATTACCCTCCCCCCCCCCAAAAAAAAGCAGTTAAATTCCAATAACTGTCAGGAATGGGGCCAATTGCCATAAAGTACTTCCAGCTTCTTGGCATGAAAAACTAATTAGAATGTGTGTGTTGGTTTTGAAACAATACTCATTGGTTCATTTAAAAATTCTGCCCATGCTGTAGAAAAGTGAAGTCATTGCCAGAGCCCTCCCTCGAATTAACCCCACCCCGGCTCCGCCGCCCCCTTCCCTCCGACGGGCTCCGTGGGCCTTTGTGTCCTGCGTGAGCCGCTTTTCTGTTCTTTGCGCCTTTCCTGTGTTGCTCCTTGAACTTGCACTCTTGCTCTTAGAAGTGGAAAGAAACAATGAACGTGGAGATATTCTGAAAGGTCTGTTTGGAAGGTGTGCTGCGTGGCAATGCCGCTGCAAACCGTGGATTTCGACATCGGAGAGAGCAGCTCCGCTCCGACACGACGACCCTGGGAGCCTCCTCCCGGGGGGACGCAGCGGCCGGGACACAGCATGGGTACCTCTGTCGGAGTTCCCAGGCCCTGCCTCGCAGGGTGGCCCATGGCCGTGGTCCTGAGGAGTGAGATGCAGGATCCTTGGCCAGAGGAAGCTGCTGCTCCAGGAATTCTGGAAAGTCTAACGTGAAACTCTGATACATGGAAGACCAAGCCCGCATTTGCAATTCCTGCAAATCTGGGTGACATATGTTGCATTTGCTTAAAATAAGGTCTGTTAACATGTCTCCCGCCGCCAGGAATTGTTCTTTCTCTCTCTGGGCTGAGTGTGACTCCACACCCCGGCAGGCTGGGATGGCACCGTCCTGTCTGGCTTAGAGACGGTTGCCAGGGTGTCCCAGGTTGCCAGGGTGTCCCAGCGTGGGCTGGTTGGCCGGCTACTCCTGCTGGCCTGGACGAAAATCCCCCTTCGTGACCTGCAGAGGAGATTGTCTCGTTGCAGTTGGAAAAGCCGTGCTGGAGAGCACAGAGCAGGAAGCCGTGTGGTCACAGCAAAAAAGACATCGAGCCCTTGATTTCCGGGAGAGGAAGACGATGAGGATGATGCGTCTGTTCCATAACCGGCCAGGCCGGGGTTTTCAGCCTCAGCGCTGTTGGCGTCCGGGCCGTCCCGGGCACGGCGGGGCGTGGCTGCTAACGCCAGCGTCCCCCACCCGCCTGCCCTCCGTGTCAATGTCCAAAAGTGTCCCCAGACGTTGCCAAATGCCCCCACCCCGATTGAGACCCACTGAACTCGATGTAGAACAAAAATCCCCTGCGTTAACACCAAAAAACAAAGCAATTGCTTTTGAATGAGCAGGAGAAAATAAAATAAAAATAAACCCTCTGTTACTTACCTAACGAGAGCCACACGCTGTGTCTCCCCTCTGCTCACTTCCCTTCTCGAGCCTGCGCCAGGTGCCCGCCGTCTCCAGGGGTCAGACTGAGAACCCGCCGCTGTCAGCTCCTTCCTGGCTGTTCCTGAGACCCTCCCGCCCTCCATCCCCCGCACGTGGCAGCGCCTGTGTCCCGGGAGCCCTGGCGGCCGGACAGGCCGGTGAGGCCAAGGCTCCTCCGTGACGTCTCAGAGCGGCCCCCACGCCCAGCCCTGCCCTGACTGCCTGTCATTGTCCCAGACCCTGCACAGATGACCCGTCTCCTCGTCCTCACAGGAGGGGGCCCTGCCACGCTCGGCCGTGTGTGCCCTGCACAGGGAGCCCCGTGTGCACCGGGACTTACGGGAAGGACCAGTGGCCACCTGCCAGCCACAGGCCTGCGTTTCATTATCACTGGCCGTTCACAACAGACGCCGACTTGAAAGCTCCTAGACTGCGTGGAGTCGCCGATTCCTGTGGCAGTTTTTGTTTGGTTTTTGCCTCCAGCGCTCTTGTTTGTTTGCTCTGTGCCCTGGCCGGGCTCCAGGCGGCACATTTATACCATCCGGCTGGGCCCGGAGCCGCCCGGCAAGGGGCTGAGTCTTAACTCCTCTTTCTCTGTAACTCCAACCCCATCACCTACTTCTGGTAAGTTCTGGGAGTGGGAGTGGGCTGACCCCAGCCCCCTGTGCCAGTGCTTTCGAGACCCCCAGCTCATCTGACGGCCACTGCTGGGCGGAGCCGGCCGGGGCGGGTGGGGCTGGGCACCAGCCCAGGGAGGGAGCAGCTCGTACCCGGCTGGCCAGGTCGCCTGTGCCAAGGCTCCCAAACCGGCTGAGCCAGAGCGTCCCCATCTGCAAAGTGGGAACATACCAGCATCATCACGTCAGTGCAGTCACACTTAGAAATGCACCAACCTTGGAGAAACGACGGCACAGCAGCCGGAGGGCCGAGGTGGAGGCAGGTGGTGCAGGTGGGGGGTGGCTATGACCTCATCTTGCAGGTGAGGAAACCAAAGTCGACGACTGTCACATCCTGCGCTGGCTCTGCCCCCCCCCCCAGGAGCCCCGGCTGGCGTGTTCTCACTGGACCTGAACAGCAGCACCCGCAAGGCCCCCAAGCGAGGGTGGCACCAGGGAACGCCCGGAAGGAGCACGATGGCGTTTCAGGTGCTGAGGGACTCCGTGTGCACAGAGACACACGTGCACACTCACCCCGCAGCTGCTGCCAGATGCCCAGAATTGACTAACCTGCTCGTCAAGGGTTAATTCTTTCCGAGGCTCTTTGGAAAAAGCCACAGGAGCAAACAGCCAGGCCAAAGCCAGGCGGTGCCAGCTGAGCCTCTTTCCACTCGAACAAACGTCGCCCGACAGGCCCTCGCAGGGGAGCTGCAGCCCGTGCACAGCGGAGTGCGTGTGTGTGCACGTGTGTGTGTGCATGTGTGCATGCATGTGCATGTGTGTATGCACGTACGTGCACCTCTGTGTGTACGTGAATGTGCAGGTGTGTGCAGGTGTGTGCCTGTGCGTGGGTGGGGCACAGCAGGAAAGGGGAACTGGTTTCTGAAAGAGCAACAGCCGTGCTGTGTCCACGGTTACCTGAGAATATTCAGCAGAGTGCCTGGAATACTAGAGCATCATTTACTCCTTTTTCTTAATGACATTCACTTAATTTTCTAAAGCAAGTAAGCGGGACGGCTACAATCTCTCCACACATAGCTTCTCCTGCTAAGACTGAGATTTCCATGTCTTGTGCTCTGTGCTGACAGCAAAGCTCCCTCCCCTTCCAGACCCCGTCCTGAAACACATCCACCCTGACAGGATGTGAAAGCTGCCCAGGCCGCAGGGTGGCTGGGCTCCCCTCCGTCCGCCTGGCGGTGGGGCCCTGGCGGTGGGGCCCTGTCCCTGCCAGCTGCCCCTCCCTCCCTCCAGAGGGTTGTTGGGAACAGCCCCCCGGAGCGCAAAGCCTGTGCTTGCTTTCTGGAACTTCATTTCATGTGGCTTCTCAGAAACACAAATGAGCGTTTAGAACACAGACATTGAAATCCAGATGTGAACTCCTGGACCTGGGGTCACTCAGGCTCAGTTTCCTTGGCTGTGTCCATGGAGTTAGCGGGAGCTATTGACCCCTCGCGAGGCTGGCAGACGTGAGTGAGAGAACATCTCAGCTCCAGCCTCTGGCTGCGGTCAGACCACCCCACCGTCTGGAATGGAACTGCCCTTTCGCCATTTAGGGGGAAAAAGGCACCTTGAGATACCGAGTTTTTAAATAAAAACACTTTATTTATGAAATCAGCAGCGAACACTTTAACCAAGCTTGGGAGGAAATGACTCTCACATGGGGGTATGTATGCAACTTAGAAAATATTTGGCTAAGTCATAAAATTAACATTTTTAGTCATCTGTAAAGTGCTGAGACATTTATTTCTTGCGAATGCCTGTTAGGTTTTTTTCTTCTCGTTATCCACCCAGTGAGTAAAACATTGATACACAAATACATGCTGAGCACAGTGGAGCTCGCTGACTGCTCACGACCTCGACACCACATCTGGCTCCGCAACTGGGGGCACAGGCCCCGCGCCCAACGGAGGGGTCACCCGGGTGACAGCCCCCGGTCGGCACCTGCCTGGGTCACAGCGTGTGTTCGAGGTGGACAGGGACTCAGTACTCAGGTCGGCAGGTCCAAGAAGCCACATGGAAGGATGAGACTTTTTCTTCTTGTTTCCTATAAAGCTAAAACATACATATTTCTAACGTGGATGTCAATGCTATTTAATACGAGGAGAATAATTTGGCATTGACACTTGCGTCTAAATGTTGATGGGCATCGGGCATTTTGGTTCAAAGCAAACATTATTGGCGAAAGGCTGCAGACAATATAGTGACTAAAATATTAAACGGTTAATTTTTTAATCGAAAAAGGCAATATAAAAATACTACTTTGTTAAAATATACAGTACACACATCATACCACTTAGCGAAGCCCAGCCCACTTGGGAAGCGGCACCCTGTCCGGAGGGCTGTGTGTGCCCCCATTTTTTAATGGTTACAAATTCTATTCTGGAATTTGAAAATACAGAATATAAATAAAAGTAGTGAATTTGGATCAAGTAAAATTATTTAAAGAATTGTTAATAAACTCCTATACTACGGAATACATTTATTTTCTCATAGATGCTTAGCTTGCACATTCTCTAAGCGACCTAGGAGAATAGGTCTGAAGCTGACGGTTAACACTCAGCATTTGCGTGTCCCCGGCAGCCACACAGAACGTGGTATTTTCCCAGGACGTCACTCGATGACTCAGAAAGCTGCACCGTCTTCTCCCTTCAGGAGCGTCTGTGTCCCCTCTGCCGCATGGAGGAGAAGGCGGGACCGCAGGCGTCACCGTCGCGATATTGCACATTCCTGCCTCAAATACTGTTTTGACGCGTCCGGCCAGGCGCACACGTCCCCGCGCCGCGTGACTTAACGGAGAAGCCGTCCTTGATGGCAGACTCCGAGGCCCGGAGGCGGCCGTCGCCGGGTGCTCAGCAGGGGACCTGCCACACCAGGACGGAGGGCGCCAGCTCCTCGCGGGGCGGCTGTCTGGCCTTGCCGGGCACCCGCCTGTGGCCCTGGCCGCCGCACACCACCAGCGCCGAGCTGGCCTTGGCCTTCCTCGCCCGCCGCGCTCGGCTCCGCAGTGACACTGGGTCCTTCAGCAGGTCGTAGATGACGCTGTCCTCCGGCCTGTGCTCCAGAGAGCCGGAGCCGTGGGACAGGCTCAGGGACCCCGAGGAGGAGGACAGGTCGCCCTTCTGGGCCGTGGATCCCGGCCCGTCTCCCAGCCAGACGGCCGTGTCGGGGTCGCCCTGGCCGGGGCGCGAGGCGGCTCCCTCGCTGGGGGGCCGGTCCTTGTCCTTCTCCTCCTCCGCCGCCGCCGGGGGCTCCGGGCCGGGGGGCAGGCTGTCCCTGGCCCTGTCCTTGCCTTTCTCCCGCAGAGCCGCCGCCAGGATGATGAACTTGACGGGCCCGCCGTGCGCGTGGTAGGACACCATGCCCCTGCCTGGCGGGGAAGAGCCGACAATGGTGTCTTAACACAGACGGAAGCTGGAGCCCCGGCTCGCCCCGCGCGGCTCTCCCAGCCCGGCACGAGACCCCGTGAGTAACCTGCGCGCTTGAGCGGCAGGTTGAAGTGGAAATATCTAGGCTATATTCTTGAGCATTTTTAGTTAATTTGAATAAAACTTTGAAAATGACGATCTAAAATACAAAATCGGGTTTTCTTTGGCAGAAAAAGTATTGATAATTCCAGCTCAATAGATATGCTCTATTAAGTCTTTATAATACACTGAAAAAACACCCCGAATAAGTCAAATTGTTTAGACAACCCTGGGACGCTAAGTCACGGCACAGACCGCCGCCGCCGCAAGCTCACGGGGCGAGGCCGCCGCAGACTCACCGGTCACCTTGGGGATCCCTTGCAGGCGCGGGACCGGCAGGGCCACCAGGACTCCCAGGCTGGTGCCGACCATCAGCAGCCCGTGGGCCACGAGCAGGCTGGTCACTGACAGCCGCTGGTGCCCTGTGGGGGACAGACAGGTGGCTCGAGGCTGGACACACCCAGGCTGCGTGCCACCACCAGACCCCCGAGGCAGGACGCAGGGGGCGCTCACACCTGCGCGGGGCTTCCCAAGACTGGACCACAAGGACCTGCACAGCACGGCCGCGGGGCAGGTGCGTCCTGCAAGTGCACCTGAGCGACGCGGTGGGGCAGGTGTGTCCCAGACCTCCCGCCCGCCTGCTCCCTGCGCGGCTCTGGTTGCCCTTTCCGGGGTGAGTCGACCCCAGAATCATCCGGCCAAACCGCCTGCTTCCGTGCCATACGGCGGACGAGCCCCGGCCCCGACACACGCAGCCGCCCGTGGCTCTTGGGGGCACAGAGCCCCGTCACCCGCGAGAAAGAGTCTCCCGAGGGAGGGGGCTCTGGAGAGGGGCGCCTGGCTGCACTGTAGCAGCCTGCAGGGGGGCGCGGGGATGGACAGGCTCCCCGGGGGCTCCGTGGGAAGAACAGCAACATCGCAGGACTCGGCGCTGGGACGCCCGCGTGGGAGGCTTTTAAAGCTGTTGGTTAGTTTTGATTTGCTCTGCAGCCAAGGATCTGAAGCCCAGAGAAACGACACCGTTTGCTCTGGGTGGGGGCAGGGCTGGGGACTGGCAATAGACAGAAGTGGGAGAAGGTCCAATGGCGACAAAGACCCCCGCCCCACCCCCACCCCCAGTTCCAAAGGCGATTCTGAACCAGGGCTTAGTAAGGAGATGAAGGCAGGAGAGGGAGGCGTCATGGGGCGGCTGCGGGAGGCTGAAGGCTCCCATGGTGCCAGCCAGAGCCCTTATGTGATAGCAAAACCCAGATGCCCATTTTGCTAACAGGTTCAGAAACTGAGGAAATAACACAGCTCCAGGGAATTTTCTTATTCCACTTCCAGAGTCGGCTGTGATTCCCTTTAACTTTGCACAGGAAGGTCCAGCTGCAACAGTCACGATGGACAGTTTCCAGCTGCAGAGGACACAGGTGACAGGGCAGCGGTGAGGTGGGTGCCCCGTCCAGAAGCGCCCAGTGCGCAGACGCCACGGGGCCTCCCGGGGGCGGGCGGCAGCTGGCATGGGGACACAGGACAAGCTTCACGGAGGGTTTACAGACGGGTTAAACACGCAAAGCGGGGACTCAGCACTCGCTCCTGTCTCCCCACGCACAGCCGAGGTGCAGAGAGAGGACACTGGGCACAGCCGCCAGGCCGGCAGGTGTGGCCTGAGCTGCACAGCCAGGGTCCCCTGGTGCCTACGGTGACCTCGCCGCAGGACGGTGAAAGGCGGCAGCAGGCAGGTCCTCAAAGCGGCAGGAAAAGCCACAAGGGATCCGCTCTCAGCCCTTTCACCCCAGAACGTAAACCACAGGGCCAAGCAGAGACAAGCCACCGGCGAGCCCAGGACGACACCGCAGCCAGGAGAGGATGGGGCACCCAAGTCCTCAACCTCGTCCCTTAACTCAGCGCCCTGAGTCCCTGCGGTGTGGTCTAAGTATTTAGAAGGTTACGTTGCTTTTCTCAAGAGCCAGACGCTGTGGTTTCCTCAGCCAAGCCCCTCCTGCAGGCCCTGCGCCCGCTCAGCGGGACACGGGGGCCGCGTGTGACACGGGGTCTCCAACTTTTCCAGCAGCAACATCCGCCCGTGACCTTCTGGACAGAGCAGGAAACATCTGCACCCGGATGTGACTCTCGCGGCTGTCACAGCTGGGAACGGATGAGGCACCTTTCAACTCACTTGCTGTGAACTCTGCTCCTTTGTAACTCGGGACTTCGGCAACTCCTCTAAAAACGTGTACGTTAATTGCAGAATGTTTTGTCACCAGTTGTTGGACTGTGTCACATTCAACGTGGTTTATGTGAAAACCTGAGCTCGCGGTTTTCAGAACTGAATTCCCAATAGGAGGAAAGACCAGAGCATTAGCTGCGGGTTCGTCTGTTCCACGGGACAGCGTCTGAGCCCTCTGAGGGGAAAAGACTGAGTCAAGTTGTGTAAACTTGTAAAAAAGGTGTGAGTTACAGCAACATTTTCTTTTCAAGTTCTGTTCTTTCTGGCTTTGCAAGTCTTCACCTGTGGAACCTGCTTTCACTGTGTATTCCAGCAACAGCCAGGAGAGGAAAGGTGACGATGTGACATCCGTGGCTCAGTTGCAGACAACTTCGCTGCTGCAAACACGACCCTGCTTAAGCGCTGTGGCCCTAGGGCTCCTGCACGCTGTTCCCCTCGGGGTGGCAGGGGGCAGGGCTGTTCCCCTCGGGGTGGCAGGGGGCAGGGCGTGGGCGAGTCTGGGTCTGTGCCGGGAGGGACGCCCGATGAGGATGACTGCGCCTTCCTCTCCCACAGGAGCAAGTCAAAGGTGACAGCGGGGAGACCGTAGTGGGGACGCGGCCCCCAGAGCGCAGCTGTGCCTGCCTGCTTTGTTCTCACAGCCTGGGCGTGAGTGCTCCTTGCTTTTGTCAAGTCAAGTACAAACTCCACCCACGCTTGCGGGGGGCCTTCCCTTCCCCCTGTGAGTTTCTCATCACAGCTGGGGAGGGATAAATACCAAGGGTCCTGCGGTGGCCGCTGCCAGCTGAGCTCTGGAACCACAGCAACTTGGGGCTGCCTGGCCCGGGGGTCCGGCCTGCGCCAGGGCAGCTCAGACGCAGCTTTCTCACAGCCCCCTCCTCGCCCGGCCCTGCACGTGGAACGCTCGGCACTCCCGGGCCAGGCCAGTGCGTGCTCTGGCGATCTGCGAATGTGACTTGGTTTCCTCCCAACAACCACAGCTGACTCCTGCAGCAAACGTTTGTTCCAGCAGCCTGTGCTCAAAATGCTTCCAGCCCCGCGGCAAAGCGCCGGCATGCTGCCGGAGCCAGAGGGAGCAAACCATTTTGGTTTTCTAAATATAAACTTGCATGTTACATAAATCTCCATTTTCTTTACTAAATAAAAATATCCTACAGTCTTTTAACAATAATTTGTACAGAGCCAGCCCCGTAGAAAAGAACAGCTACCACGGCCTCGCCCTCTGTCTCCAGCGAGGGAAGGCCCAGCTGAACCACCTCCTCCTCCTCCTCCTCCTCCTCCTCCCCCTCCTCCTCCTCCCTCCTCCCACCCCCTCTCAAAGGGCAGCCTCACACCCTTTCTAGAAAGTGGCCTCTAAATTATTGCGTTTTTCAATGTATCATAAATGGTACGTGTTATGGACTGAGTGTGTCCCCCCAAATTCATACGCGGAAGCCCTGACCGCAATGTGATGGTGTTTAGGGGGGCCCTGTGAAAGCTGATTAGGGTGGATGGGGTCATGAGGGAGGCCCGTGAGAGGGCTGGTGGCCCTGCAAGAGGAGGAGACCAGAGCCCTCTCTCCACACGCGAGGACACGGCGAGCAGGCGCCGTCTGCAGACCAGGGGTCAGGTCCTCACCGGCACGCAGCCGCCGGCACTGGGGTCTCGGGCGTCCAGCCCCCAGAACATGAGAAAGACTCTGCTGATGTACAGAACCCTCTCGGTCCGCGGTGTCTGTCCTAGCAGCCCAAAGGCAACCGAGGCAGTAGCCTCATCTCCTCAAACTACAGACATCTTCCACTAACACCAACCCACCCACAGATGAATGAACCTGAACAGAAACCTTCCACCAATCCCATGATGGTCTCAGGCCACCTGTGAAGGGTCACCAAGACCAAAAACCAAATCCAGGTACCTGGTCTGAATACGGTTTGCAAATCATGCTGATCAATATGATTCGCTGCCCCATGGACAGGGGACCAAACCGACTTCTGAGCAGCTGTCCCCAGCTGACTGACTCCGTGACACAAACACCCAAAACACAGAGGCGACTGGACTGGGACTCCCCTGTCCCTTCCACTGCTGACGTCCTCAAGGTGAGATCCAGCTTCCCTCCTTCCTGCCCCATCCGCATCCGCACCCGAGCCCTCGGCAAGGCTGTCCCCAACCCCGTCCTTCCTCCTGCCTTCTCCTGCCACCTGCCAGGTCAGGGCCCTCCTCCCCTCTCTCCACATCCTTCTACAGGATGATCTTCCCGACACTCAGTGTGGAGCAAATTCCTTCCTGTCCAAAACCTTCCGTGACTCCCACCAGCAACGTGGTAAATACAGACATGCCCAAGCTGGTCACCTCTGCCCCTCATGCTCATACACTCTGTCTACACGCTTATACACACCAGCTGCATGCCTATACACATCAGCTGCATGCTTATCCACACCAGCTGCATGCTTATACACACCAACTACATGCTTATACACACTAGCTACATGTTTATACACACCGACGACACACTTATACACACAGCTGCACACTTACACTCCCTTCCCTCTCTGTGCATGACCTGGCTCTGGGAGGCCCTCCCTGAAAGTCCGCCCCCTCCCGGTGACTCTCCTGTTCTAGATCTTTCAACCCGGTCCTTGCTCCACCAAAGCCTCGAACAGTTAACGATGAGAAACCCTCCGGCCACCTGCTCTGACCGGTAAAGACAGCACTGGAACCTGGTCCTACTCCAGGACACGGAGGTGCTTAGGGGACATTGTGTCACGGACCTCGAAGGGCTAAGATGTGGGAACCTGCCACAGCAGCCCCCGCAACCCCCGGGGGTCCCCAGGCCCCGCCCCATCAGGGGGTGTCTCCAGGCACGGCCCCGCCCCCGCCCCACCAGCCCCCGCCCCCGCCATCACCAGGCCCCGCCCCTGTCATCACCAGGTCCCGCCCCTGCCATCACCAGACCCCCCCCACCCCGCCCTCGGCATCACCAGGCCCCGCCCCCACCATCACCAGGCCCCGCCCCCCGCCATCACCAGGTCCCGCCCCTGTCATCACCAGGCCCCGCCCACCCCGCCCTCGCCATCACCAGGCCCCGCCCCTGCCATCACCAGGTCCCGCCCCTGCCATCACCAGACCCCCCCCCACCCCGCCCTCGCCATCACCAGGTCCCACCCCCGCCATCACCAGGCCCCGCCCCTGTCATCACCAGGCCCCGCCCCCGCCATCACCAGCCCCGCCCCTGCTGCACCAGGCCCCGCCCCCGCCGTCTCCGGCCCCGCCCCTCCCATCCCCAGGCCCCGCCCCCGCCATTACCAGGCCCCGCCCTTGCCCTCACCAGGTCCCACCCCCGCCATCACCAGGCCCCGCCCCCGCCATCACCAGGCCCCGCCCCCGCCCCGCACCTGGCAGCAGGTTGTGCACCGGCGCGGCGATGTTCACGTCCTGCAGGTGCTCCAGCGTCTCGGTGTGGAAGAGGCGGAGCGTGGAGCCCGAGGTGAAGGCGATCCAGATCCCGACGCCGGCCACGGCCATGTGCGAGATCACCATGCCCTCCTCCTGGTGCGCCTCCAGCTGGCCCTGCGGGTGGACAGCGGTCGTGGGTGCGACCCTCAAGGCCTCCCGCCCGCGGCTCTGCTCGCCCAGAACGGTGGTCTCCGCGCTCAGGTGCGCGCCTGCCGGCCGGGGCTCTGCGGCTTTTTTAATTGAGTCCGGGGGTGGGTGGGAGACGCTGCCGGTGCGTCGCGTCCTATTTCCGCTGAGACTCCCCGGGGAGCCGCGCGCCCGGCTGGGGCTGGAGCCTGGGCGCCGGCGGGGCCAGGGCGCAGGCAGCTCGGTCCGGGGGGCGGCCTGGCGCACCCCGCGCCGCTCACCGTGGGTCTTGGGTGGACCGTGGAGCCAGCTGTTCCCCCTGGAGACCCCACGTCCCTCGATGTGAGGGGAAGGGGGAACCTCCGGCGGAAGAGGAGGATCCGCTTTCTGACCTCAGCTCCAGCTCTGGCCCTGCAGGCTGGACGGTCACTGCAGCCGTGGGCTCTGTCCTTGTTTTCACCGAGGGCTGTCCCCTCCCTAAAATGCCAGTACTCTTGTCAACTCTATGAACACCTCCCACCATGGGCATGTAAGTTCCTCACGTAAAATTACCTCAATAATCACCAGTTGAATTTAAATATTTGTCCATGGAAAGGAACTAGTGTTCACGGTTACAGCGTCCCCAAGTCACCCACCCAGCTCTTGTTAGAGTCTAGCTCCTCCTCCCCAGCAGGCGGGAGTCGCGATGCACAAAGATCAAAAGTATTTTTAAGAATTGAAGTTTCATGGGATCTGCACACTCCAAAATATCTGGGCCGTGCAACGTAGGAGAGTCTGGGTTCAGATTCCAGATGATTCCAGCTCTGGGCTATTTCTGACCCCCTCCCCTGACTTGGTCTCCCTCCCACAGAGGAGAGGAGCAGGGCTGCCCCTGCAAGCCCACCCGGCCAGGGCGGTTTTCTCTCTGCCCCCTCTCTGCTGAGGTTCTCTGGTCCCCTTCTCCCTGGCGCTGGCTCAGTCCTGTCTCTTCCCTCCCACCCGGCGTGGGGCCCTTTCTGTCCTGATGCCTTCATTCAGCCCCCAAACACGTACAAGTCTCACTCACCACAAATTCAAAATAAAGAATAACAGGAAAAGGGGAAAGAAAGAACAGTGCCGTGTCCCCTTCGGCTGTGGTCCTCGGTTTCCCTCCGGCAGCCACCTGCAGGCCACAGGCCTCCCCCCTCCTGTCTCCGGGAGGTTCCGGGGGACACCCCGCTGGGCTCCCCAAAACCTCCAAAACTGCCACGTCCAGTGGGCAGTTCTTCTGTTGAAAACTGAGGTATAATCCGCACACCACAAAAGTCACCATTTTAAAGTGCACAATTCAGTGGTTTTTAGAATATTCCAAAAGTTGTGCCATTGCCATCACCATGGTCTGCTTCCAGAACATTCCATCACCCGTTAGCAGTCGCTCCTCCACCCTCCGTCCCAGCCCCCGACAACCACTAATCTACTGTCAGCGATGGGTCTGCCTGTTCTGGAGGTTTGGTAAGAACGGAACCACCGATGGGTCTGCCTGTTCTGGAGGTTTGGTAAGAACGGAACCACACACGTGCCTCCGTGTCTGGCTTCTGTCACGGAACAGACGTGTTCAAGCTTCGTCCCCGCTGAGGCCTGTGTCACTGCTCATTTCTTCTTACGGCTGAGTGACATCCCTTTGTGTGGAAGGACCACAGGCTGTCCGTTCACGAGCCGACGGATGCTCAGGGTGTACCCACTTTGTGATTATTATATTAATAAATTATCCTGCTATCATCATTTATGTACAAGTTTTTTGTGTACACAAATATAAGTTCTTTTGAGTATGTACCTGTGATTGGAAATGCTGGGTCTTCCAGGAATTCTGTGAGTCACTTTTTGAGGAATCAACAGATGGTTTTCCCACAGTTCACGCCACTTTATGTTCCCACCAGCAACACACGAGTCTTGCAGTTTCTTCCTCCTCACTTGTCTTCATCCTTCTCCCCGGGAGGAAGGGAGGGCAGCGCACAGCCTTGATTTGCACCTGAGGATTTCAACTCTGCTGCACACCGAAGTCGTCTGGGGTATGAAGAAGTGCTGCCGTCCAGACCCCGTCCCCTGGAGAGTCTCGCTCACTTGACGCGGGGGGAACTCCCGTGGGATTGTTTCTAAGGTCCTCAGGTGACTGTGCTGTGCAGCCAGGCTTGGAGACGACTGAAGGATGAAGCCTGGTTTGAACCCCGCGGGGCAGCACCGTTTGCTTCCTGCGTGACTTCAGGGCTCGTGTCTCCCTCCAGGGCTCAGTGAAGCACAGTTGGCCACCGCACAGCAGACGCGGGTCACCGTGACTTTTACTTAGATAATGAAAGAGCAGCTTGTGACTCAGACTCCAAGCGAACATCACAGGCGCAGGGGCCCGACCAGCTGCTCCACAGCTCAGAGTAGCTGCAGAGTCCCTGGAGCCCGAGCCCACACCACGGAAACCGGGAAAGGAGCATTTCTGAACCCCATCCTCGGCCTGTGCCGTGAGGGACCCCCCACTGGGGAGCAGGACGAGGAGGACCACTGTCCCCACGGGGCAGGTGAGGCCTCACCCTTCTTGGGGGGAATAGGTTCCATTTTGGTCTTTTGGAAACTCTGCAGACTCTCTCAGGAAGCACCAAGACGAGGGCTGGAGGAGGGGCAGGGAGGGCTTTCCTCTGGATGGCCTTGTTCAGGCTGCACATGGTGATGGTTGTGGTTTCGACAGCAGAAGAGGGGCCACGCCCCTCCCTCCCAGCTGCCCGCCACTCGGACTTGCATGTCAGAATCGATCTCTCCACGCTCTGGAGGGAAAATGCTACCTGCTGCCCATCTGCGCACAAGCCCCTGATAGCTGGTTCCCCAAGTCAGGTTGGGACCGAGCAGGAATCGCTGCCTGGAAAGCTGTGGGGTGGAGGGGACTTCCACAGAGAGGTCTTAAAAGAAAAACAGGAAAACATGGCGTGCGAGGGAGCTCTCTGCTGTCACTAGCGAGTGGAGGAGCAAAGCCCCTTTCCCCGCCCTGGCTGCGATTTCAGTCACTATTAACACTTCTGCAAGGAAGCTTTCAAAACCCACAGTTTGCTGAGCCTCAACCCTGGAGTTCTAACCCGGCGAAACCTCCTTGATTCGTGTTCCAGTGTTCCTGGGTGGAGACCGGGGAGGAGAAACCCTTTTCCTTGTTCTTCTCTCTCTTTCCTTCCACCTTCAGTCAGGAGCACTGTGTTGTAGATAACCAGGAGCGAGGACCAGCAGGTTTTGGTTTTAAGCAGCTACAGTGACTAAACTGAAACTGTGGCTCACGGCTCTAAGAAACAAACCTGCAAAGTCAACACCTGCCAGAAAGCCTGAATGATTAGCCTTTTCCTAAATGTCAGATTATTTTAGAACGGCATCTGTGTTTCTGACACAATAAAATTTTTAAAAGGAATTGAATAAACCCCAGCTAGAAAGCCATATGCAGTTGGGAGGGAAGATGACCCCCCCACAAGAATAGTCCAGGTGACTGCAGCCCCCGCTGCCTGGCAGTGCAGCATTCCCCGCAGCTTTCCCATCTGCTCCTGACAGCCCTGCAGGCAGGCGGGGGGGCTGTCCCCTGGCTGGGGCTGCAGACACCGGCCCAGCATCCCTGACAGCCCAGCCCCCTCCAGCCTGTAAAGGTACCCAGCTGCCAAGGTGCTCAGAGCTGCCTCTGCAGGGGGCGGGGGGGTGGGTCCCGTGAATGTACCAGCTACTGCACTGGAGCAGTCGCTTTGAGAACATTTAAGCCCTGGAGGCTCAGGTACCTTTTTCTTCCAAATGTACCTTGCACCTTCCATCCTGCTGAGCCCACAGCCCAGGATGGCTGCAGCCCACAGGCGGGCCCTGTTCCCACAGCGCACGACCGTCGGGACAGCTCCTGGCAGCGCCCCCGCCGCACCCCCCCCACCCCCTGCAGGGAGGAGACACACACAGGTCAGACCCTACGGCTGCACCCGCATGGCTGCTGTGGTTCCCTGCACCGCGGGAGCTACACGATGAATTTCATTTTTTCAGAAAAGAGCAGATTTTTGCTTCTCTCTATAAATGTATTTAGAGATTTCTGTCCAAAAAATGCACAGAAAGGAGCTTTATATTTGGATACAAACGTTACTTCTGAGCCTTCAAGATTTACAGCATATAAACTCTCTGGAACACATGGAAATGATGTTTTGATTGTAATGAAGTCATAATTGGGGAATGTTACGTTTTCCTCCGAGCTTCTTGGTGATGGCTACAGAAACCACCATTCCAGCTTTTTTGGTGGTAATTTACAACAAAAAGAATCATCGTGTTGGGGAAAACATTTTAAATTATTATTATTTCTGTGCAGAAGAAAAGCAAATACAGACTAACAAACTATTATATCTGGCTCTTGTATATTTGTCCTAATAATACTTCATTCTAATGACAAATGACAGCTGCCACTCCAGAGCTCTCTGCTGGGCACTTTCACGTTGCATTTCGTCCACAAAGCCCAGCTGAGTGGCTTATCTGAGATCACCTTATGCTATGCGGCCAAGCCGGGACCTGAACCCTGCGCCTTCTCAGACGCGTAATCGCCAGGCGGCGTCACCGAGGGTGTGCGGGGCTGTCGATCGTCACGAAGGATGAGCGGCGCTGGGACAGGTCCTGCTCAGGAGCGTCGGTCAGTTCCAGCTCCAAGCCAGACTGAAGGCTCTCACTCTCAGGGCACACGAAATAAAATGTATCAGATAGATATAAAAAGTAACAAAAAGTTGCCATCACGATACTAGGAAAATAATCTACAATGTTTCCATCCCGCCCTCTGTATTCTGGCAAGAAGGTGGTGCCTAAGTGGTGGGGTCCTAACCTGGGGGCTGTCTGTATCCTCACGTGTGCTTGCGCAAGCTTATCTGCAGAGAACGTTTCTGGAAAACGTTGTGAGCTCTTTAAATGCTGACTGGCACCACGCGCCTGCCTTGGAGAAGGCAGGGAGGGAGGTACCCAGAGCCCTGCAGAGTGCGGGACCAGCCCACGCGCTCCCCAGCTGGAGCACACAAAGCTCACCCCGCCAGGGGCTGGGGGAGGCAGGGATGAGTGGGCAGAACCCAGGAGAGGATGAGGATAAGGACACATGTCATTGCTCGTTTGTCCAAACCCACAGGACGTACAGCACCAAGGCTGAGCCCCAACGTCAACCGGGGACGCGGGTGAAAATGACGCGTCAGTGCAGGTTCATCAACATATTTTCCCAATTTTTCATTTATAATTTTTTTTTTTTTTTTTTGAGACAGGATCTTGCTCTGTCACCCAGGCTGGAGTGCAGTGGCGTCATCGTCGCTCACTGCAGCCTCAAACTCCTGGGCTCAAGCCATCCTCCTCCCTTAGCTTCCCAAGTAAGTGCGGCTACCGGCACATACCACCAAAGCGGGCTAATTTTTAAATACTTTTGTAGATATGGAGTCTCGCCATTGCTTAGGTTGGTCTTAAATTCCTAGCCTCAGTATTCCTCCCACCTCGGCCTCCCAGAGTGCTAGGATCACAGGCATGAGCCGCTGCGCCCCGCCCCCTTATACACATGCACATATACATTGGATGTGAAAAAAGTTATACGACTGTATTTTACCATATTCTTTATTAGGACAGCGTCTGGGTTTGGCCTGCCTGGAGAGACTGTCTCTGCTGCAAAGTAATAGAAACATACATTCTCCTGCTCTTCTGTGTTTATAGTTTCGTTTTTGTGTTGCAATTTCTATCTACCCAGAATGTTTAGAAGGGGAGCGGGCTGGGGCCTGGGGGCCACCCTGCGTTTGCCGAACGGCTGGCCGGCGTCTCCTCATTGTCTAGTGAGCGACCCGCGCACCCCACGGGGCTGAACTGTCACGTCGGGCAAGCGAGAGTTTCCCACAAGTCCCTGCGGTCCCTCTCTGGTCACACTGAGTATATTTCTTAAAGTAACATGTTTCTGTTGCTTAGCAGGAAACCGGTGAACCCGGGTAAAAGGTTAGGAAATATTAATCGTTGAGTTTTCTAGTTAATCTTGTCTTTTCTAAGCAAAATCTTGAAGGAGTTTCTTTTACCCATGAGCAGAGGCGAGAGGCCGCCCGAGTTTCCAGCATGCTGACGGCAGTGTGGGAAAGTCGGGGCTGTCCCTGAACCACGTCTTGTCCCCACGGCAGCCCCCCGGGGGGACTCACCTCCACCGCCAGCGTCTCCACGCCGATTATGAACACTTGACCCCCAGAGGCCGCCCACAGCGTGTCTTCCATGAGGAGCAGACTTCTGACCGGCAGGACGCCGAGTTTTATCACCTTCTGAGGTTCGGAATTCCAGGTTCCATCTTAAAAGAAAACATTTAATTTCATTCAAGTTCAGCTGTTCGTGCACAGGGACAGGGACATGGGGCCACAGATTGTTTTCAGTAATAGACAACCGAAGTATCAGTCGTCATTTTCCTGCCTCTGTTTGATGCTGGAAGTGTCCGGGGCTCCGAGAGCGAGCGCCACATCAGCGGGGAAGCCCCCACGGCTGGCAAGCACCGAGCACCGGGGCGGGCTTGGGTCCCTCTGACCCCAGCTGGCCACTCACCCGGTGTCTGTAGAAATCATTCATTCACCCCGAACCTCAGTGTCCTTGACTGTAACAGGAGGGCAATCCCACCACTAGCCTAAAGGCTGTTTTAAGAATTAAATATGCTGCATGCAAACAGCTCAGCGCAGCACTTGGCAGGCAGATGTTGGACAAATACCATTATTTATAGTAATAATACATACAGCGATTTGGCCGCCATGAAAAGGAACCACACCCAAAGTAACCAGGCATATGTTTAAAATTCCCCATTACCTGCTTCAATTTTAAAAATCCCTTGTTATATACTTTATCATGAGGACAGTTCCTATCTTCACTGAATATGAAAAAAACCAAAATTGAGGTTAAAGGAATCCTTTCTTTTGAGAACTTGCTCCCTTTCCTGAAGCCTACGGAGTGATAAAATATTTGGTTTTGAAAATATTTTCAAAGATCTGCCAATGAGGTCTTCTATGCTTTATATCAAGTACGAGTGGATAGCTTGAATATCAATAAAAAATTATTTGAACAAGATTTAACACAAATTTTAAGCATGACTAACATCATTATTCTGTAAATAATTAAAATGAATTCTTCAGTTCTCAGTCTAAGCAGTAATTAAGCCATTACACTTGCAAATGTGACTAACGTGATTCACCCATTGATGCTTCCGACTGGCCCATGAAATAAACGTGCTTTGCCCAACGAGGAGAACCAGGTCCGGCCCTCACCCCTGTGTTCTGGGAAGCGCGAGGTCTCTGAACACAAGCCTGACTAGGCACCAGGGTCTGGGCTGGCGAGTGCCGTCAGGGAAGGCAGCTGTGCACGCTCTGACTCTGGCATCCTGCTAGTTAGGACCCAACTGCCATGGCAACGCCTTCGTGTCACAACAAGGACAATGACCAGCCCATGGGCATCGCCTGCCTCCCACGTGTAGTATCTTCCCTGGGGCTGGGATATCACTATGTGGTTAAGCACCAATGCACACACACCCACACGTGCACATGGGCACACACACATGCACACACACATGTACATGTGCACACAAATGTGAACATGTGCACAGACACATGTGCTCGTACTTGTGTGCACACACATGTGTGCACAAGCTTCTCGTCTGGTACTCTCAGCCCCCTAACGCACTGCAGCCTCCATATCTAACGGGCACACTCGAGTTCAGGGTGGAAATACAGTTTTCTCTGACAGTCACATGCTCACAGCGCACGGCATGAGAACGCCAGGTTTCTGAACCCTGGGTCGGAACTCTAGCCACTGCCCCTGCCTGTGTTCACGTCCCGGGTGGTGCCAGCATGACTCAGCACCGCCCCACTGACCCTGCGACCCTCTGAACCGGGACCCCGGGATGAAAGGCGGGTGATGCACTTCACACACTTCGCTTTGGTCAAGGGTCAAATTCCAACAACGGCACTTTGTTCCCTGAGCACCTTGGCTGTTCTTCCTACAAACAGAGTCACTTGTCCCTCCCACGGAATCCTCTGAACAGATGACATGCCGTGTTGGCCGCCGGAGCCTGGGGAAGTGGGGCGAGGGTCCCTGCGGGGGCCCTTGTGCAGTTCTAGCCCTTACTTCCCGCACTTTATCCTTCTGATAAACTTGCCATTTTACTTATAAAGCTTGAAATGCGGTTTTCTTTTCCCTCCCTGCATAACCAAGTAATACGCAACTGAAACACAGGAAGCCAATCAGGAAACCACTGAAGTTCCCCACCGTGAAGCGGTAAGGACTTGGGCACGGTGCCCGGGGCCAGAGACCGCGGCTCCTGGCACTGCTGAGCCCAGCGGACCCTGAGATGTGCGGCCGGGAGGCCCTGGAGGCTGCGGCAGGAGGCCGGTCAGCCCAGCACCAAGGGAGCCCGGCCCACCCGGGGAGCAGCGGGCGAGGGGCTGCAGGGGAAGGCGGGTGTGGAGATCCTGCCCTGCGGGAGAAAGGAGCAGGGGAGACTGAGACAGCATCACCCCGAGTGCTCACAGAGCCCCTGGGGAGGGAGGGGGCCACGCGGGCCTTGGGCAAAGGGACCAGTGCAGGGGACAGGCTGGAGCGGGGAGCCCCGTCCGCGTGACCCGCCTCACCTGTGGCTCTGGCGTAGCTAGCCACCGCCCCGTCCACCAGGCCCGCGTACAGGCTGCGCGGCGAGCCCGCCAGGCTCATGACCGTGGACCTCTCGGGCATGAAGAAGTGCTGAAGTCTCACTTTCTTGGAGCCTTGGCTGCTTTTATACACGGAAATGCTTTAAAAGAAAGATGCAAGCTAATAAACACATTTGCACATCGTGGAAGAGTGGAGTGTCCGTCAACGCAAACACATTTCACACAACCTGGTGCCCGAGCCCCGCCCCTCCTTCCTCGACACACTTGGCGGGATTTTAAGAAGATCTCTGACCACTTTCACTTCCTTCTTTTATTTTGAAAGAGAAATTCTGGGCTATAAAAAAAAATTAGTGCTTCCTATGTGTCTTGGAACTTCACATCAGGAAGACAATTGTACCTTTCCTCGAAACAGTGCCGATATCCAACAGGATTCTAAGACAGAATTCGGCTGTTGTATTCCAAAATGTAAGGAGTGATGTGCTTCTCAAAGGCACTAACAAAAATGCAACATTTCAGTGGCAAACAGTAGGGTACTTTTCCCCTTTAAAGAAATACCCTTTCTCTTTGGAGGTTCCTAGAATAATTTCCATGGGCCCAAGTCACTGGTTATTTAAAAGCGCAGTGACCCTAAAAATGTCCCCTTGTCCCGCAGTTCCGGCACACGGCTCCTGACACCGAGGTCAATGCCGTTTCCGCGACAGGTCCCAGCTGCCGCGCTTGTGTGGGCACAGCGGTGACCGTTCTTTGTCACACGGGGGACGGGCGCTACCTTCCCTCCTCCGCTCCTATGCAGACGGTCGGGGCATCGCAAGCCCTCGTGGTGGAGGCTTCGGGGTCCGCGGCTGCGCTGGGCTCTCGGAGCTTCTCCTCGACCGGAATGTACACCATGCACAGGATGCGAGACTCCACGTTGAAGCACTCGATGACCTTGGGGTTGGAATTTTGAAACGAGACGATGGCGATCTGGCCCATCTGATTGGTGCAGCTTCCGATCTGCACCAGGGGGTCACAGGGGAAGAGAAAATGAGCCCGTGAGGCTCGCACGGGCCACGCACCCGACACGCGGGGCCACACGGCACCGTCTTGGTGTGAGAGACGCTTAGAGAAACCAGATAACGTTTAAAGACTCTGCCAACAGCATCTGTTTTCCTTTTCAACATATGGAATTAGGGGTTTTTTTTTTTTTTTTTGAGACAGAGTGTCGCTTTGTTGCCCTGGCTAGAGTGAGTGCCGTGGCGTCAGCCTGGTTCACAGCAACCTCAAACTCCTGGGCTTAAGCGATCCTCCTGCCTCAGCCTCCCGAGTAGCTGGGACTACAGGCATGTGCCACCATGCCCGGCTAATTTTTTCTATATATATTTTAGTTGGCCAGATAATTTCTTTCTATTTTTAGTAGAGATGGGGTCTCGCTGATGCTCAGGGCTAGTCTCGAACTCCTGACCTCAAGCGATCCACCCGCCTCGGCCTCCCAGAGTGCTAGGATTACAGGCGTGAGCCACCGCGCCCGGCCTTGGAATTAGGTTTTTAAAATTTTTTGATAAAAAGAATATAACTGTTAATAATTTTTAAAAAGTCACACTTACACAGTTTAAAAAGCATATACCAATCACTATACAAATGGTAAACGCCTATGCATACACAGAGTCCTAAAAGGTAGATTAATACCCATTTTAAATAACACTAATGTTTAACAGAACTTAGCTAAAAACCTGAGTCTTTCAAAGGAGGAAAAATTAACGAGAAGGCATCCCAAGGTGGATCGTTCACATTTAACACGTGATGTCGTGTGTTGCAGTATGTCTGTGTGAGGAACTTCCCATGTGTTTGAATTCTCACGCCGAGAAAATGTAGCACAGTCAGTTTCCCAATTTAAACTTAAATTTAACTGTTGTCTCAGCGGTGAGGAGTCAGACCCCTGGCGAACAGGAGTCCTGGCTGGTTTAGGATGCTCAGTGATGTTTTTATTTTCCACCAGCTTGGAGGCTGTCGTCACAGTCTCCTCATTCTTCCTGTGTTTGCTGCATGTGACAAACAACCCACTCTGGCCCTCTCAGGGGAAGGTGCCAGCTGGCCGTGCCCCAGTACCGGCCTGCAGGGAGCAGGCGCGGCCAGGCCAGGGCATGAATGGCAGGTCCACCCGCCCGCGCGGAAACAGTTCTCTTTCAAAATCGGAAACCCCCAGGGGAATGAAGCCCTTCATGCTGGGTTGGCAGGAATGAAATATCAGCTCACTGGGCTGGTCCGTTTTTCACAACAACTAGAACACCGACCACGCAGGAGCTTTGGCAGTGAGGAGGGGACGGCGACCTGCAGCAGAGCATGCTGGGAAGAAGTCAGGTGCGTCTGAAGCAGCAAGGGGGCCGGGGGGCAGGTCCGAGGGGCCTTGGGGAGCCACACGAGAGGCTCAGACCACACAGCCTGAGCAGGGTCCTCGGGTTTGCAGGAACCAGAAACAGCTGCTGCAACTGCAGCATCATTTCAGATGCTGTGTGTCATTTGGAACAGATTAATTTTAATTACTAAGTTTCCAGTGTAAAAGCTAGGCTTGGAAGAAGAAGAAAAAGAAAAATCCATGCAATGTAACCACCGAAAGTGAAGAATATTAAAGTTATTCTCATATTAGTTAAGTGTCTTTGGACTGAATTTAAGCTGTTAAAAGTTTCAGATGAAAAAGAAAAGAATTAACATTTTAATTCCTAAGAATTCTACACCTTTTCCAAAAGCAATCAGCTCCCTTTCAGGGGGAGTTTTCATGTTTGCAGATACACGCTGGGCTGCACCGTGGCCGACAGCAGCGTCCACCCAACAGTGCCCATCCATGTTCCCGCCACACCGACCGCGTGTGCGGATTCCGTGTGAACTCGCGTTGGGAGCAGGCGTCTTACCCACAGGAAGCCATGCGCCGCGGAGGTCGAGTCCGGCTGACCCTCGGTGCTCAGGTAGGGCTCGGGGTTGTACGCGGCACATTCAATCTGGAAGGGGATGGAATCAGATGCTGTGACAGGGGACCGAGAGGCTTCCAGGCCACACAGAGTCTGACAGGGACGACATGTTTCCGACACAGAACCACAGACATTCTGCTTCATTACCCGACAGAGATGACAAAGGGAGAGTTTGAAGTGTGAGTGTTAGAAGGCGGCGTCTGAGAAGCAAACACCTGAGCAGATGCGGCCCCGGGCATGTTACTCTTGGGGTCTCATCGCCGTGCGTCCCTGTCCCCCGTCCCCGTCCCTGTCCCACCCGGTCTTCCCCAGGGGCGGGTGGGGCCTGGGCCTTCCAAACAGGGTAGTGGTGGCAGCTGCCCAGGGCCCAGGCCACGAGCACAAGGGCTAGCCAGAGACCAGGAGCGAGAAATAAAAACGTCTTTGTACATTTGTCAAAAAGACCCATCAACAAGTCACGGGAGTCGCCGCAGGCTCGGCCTGTTGTGCTTGAATCAGTGACACCAGGGACGTGAGCTAGATGCCACCCTGGAGACAAGCGGTTCAGCAGACAGGGGACCCGCGGTCCACGCAGCTCACGTGACGAGCCCCTGGAAACTGACTACTCGCCGAGCAAAAGCCTCACGAGCCGCACGGTGAGACGGTTTCCCAGTGTAAGTGACCGGGTCCAGCGCGGGAGCCGTTTGAGGACGCCAGGGCCCCGCCCAGGAGCGGCCCCCAGAGACACAGGCCGACCCTCACTGCTAGGTTTCAAACAGCAGCACCATGATTTATTTCTAAATAAATCACCTCCGGGGCAGCAGGGACTACGGCTACCCAGACAGACATGGCTCTGGCTGTGCCCCCCGGCCACCCTCCCCCGGGCCCTGCCCACCTTCACCTTGAACTCCTGCTGCTTGGTGACCATCACCGGCATGTGCCCAACGAGGAGAGGGTGCTTCTCCTTCTTGATCTGGTTCCCGTCGTCTTCCACACAGAACCAGCCCATGTGGTTCTCCTCCTCTGCAACCAGAGTCGGAGAGAAAATGAGCCCGGACAGCGGGGAGCTCACCCTGACAGAGGTCTATGCGGCCAGCGGGGCCAGCCCTGCGGAAGTTTCTAGAGTCCCGTTTGCACAAGCCCGGGGAACTCAGTGTCTCACTCTGGGAACCAGTAAGCTCTTCTTCCAGGGCAGCAGGGCCGGCACCCGAGTGACGGGGACACCCTCCTGTCTGTGCCACCTCCACACACCCGTGGGCTGCGGGACCCACACAGGTCTCTCTTCCCTACCTTTATTCCTTTTTTTTTTTCCCCAAAGCAACTGAGATGTTTAGATTCAAATACGAATCAAATATGAGATGTAGTGAGAGATTTTTAGACACGGTGTAATACGATGGGATAAAGAAAGTGCAATGAAATGGAGAAATATTTCACTGCCCGACTGTCGGCCTTGACGCTGAAGAACATGGGAGTGATCTCAGGACAAAAGGGAGCTTCTCTCCCGGGGGGCGACCCCTCGTTTGCCGAGTCTCTCTGACCCCACCCTGACAAGCCACCACGCGGTGAGGAAGAGAAATGGGGCCACGTCACTATGGACGCTTCTTCCGCTGAGCAGGCCTTCTGCAGGCACCGTGCTCCTCCTGCCTCTAATCAGCGCTCGCCGGGGTGATAACCTTTACCCCAGCCTCGGTTTCTCCTCTGTATCCTACGTTCAGTTAGCATCTCAGATTATCTGCATCTAGAAGAGAATTTTACACACACACAGGGCACCCCGTGTGTTCTGAGTGATCGATCTGTGAGTGTGTGTGTAGATGACGTGTAAATTATATAGATGTATTCAAAACAGCAAGACTAAAGGGACGTGGGAACAGGAAAATCATGAAGTCGCACCTGTCTGTGTCCTGCAGGGTTTATGTCCGGTGCTGGGAGGGCCTTTGGCCACCTGTGTTTTGTTACTCTGGGTGAGGAAACAGGCCGAGCTGGACCACGACCTTCCTTCCCTCTGGAGGCAGACCCACACCAGACCCGCCTCGGCCCCCGACTCATCCTGGGCTGAGCAGCCTCAACTGATAAATTTATATTATTTATTTATTTATTTTTTTTGTAAGACAGAGCCTCACTCTCTTGCCGGGGCGAGTGCCGTGGCATCATCACAGCTCACTGCAGCCTCCAACTCCTGGGCTCAAGTGATCCTCCTGCCTTAGCCTCCCAAGCAGCTGGGACTACAGGCAACTACCAACACATCCAGCTAGTTTTTCCTATTTTTAGTAGAGACGGAGTCTCGCTCTTGCTCAGGCTGGTCTCGAACCCCAGACCTCGAGCGATCCTCTTGCTGCGATTACCGTCGTGAGCCACTGCGCCCAGCGTGATATTAATGTTATTAACAATAAAACCTATGGCTTTGTTACTGTAACCCTAAATTATAACATGAACCTAAAAATCACTTGTGCTGGAGTTGCTCTTCCCCACGTAAGAACATTCTTCCAGGTGAATGGACGGCTCCATCGCCCGGTTCACCTCTTAACCCCGGTTTCAGCTTCGTGGCCGTGCATCTCGTCGTGACACGGAAACCTGGCCGAGGACTCTGAGATGCATGTCATCTCTCGTGCGAGCCCCGCTGGCCAGGCCAGCCGCACCTACCCAGGGCGAGCTTGGCCGTCTGCAGGCTGTTGGTCCAGGACTCCTTGATGGCCGGGGTGAAGGTGCTGAACACGGCTGTGAAGAAGGTGGGCCGCCCAGATCTGCAGGAGGGACAGACAAGCCTTCGCTTTATAGTATGAAATTATATCACAGCGTTCTGCCTGTCCAATACAATCAACAGACCAAAAAAAAAAAAAAATTACATATCATGACAAAGAACCACTTTTTTGTTCCCAGCATTGGCCAAGCAGGTTTTGTTTAAAGTCCCCACTAACTTGTCCTGCTTGCCGGGGAGCTGTAACTGGATCCTGCAGCAGTCCGCGGCTCTGATTTCCTCTTCCTTCTTCAGAATAAGTCTTTGTAAACCTGAGGTCCAGTCATGGGCTACCGACTGGTTTAAGTTCTGCAAAGAGAATAAATATGTGCATTTTTAAATTGTCAAAAATAAAAAAAAAAAAAGTAAGACCAGCCTAAAAGCACAGTTGAGGCACAAAAACCTCAGGGAGAGCAAAGACAAACAAAAAACAAACAAATAAAAAAACACCTCCTATCTGATTGTGAAAAAGAAACCCCTGGAGTCAAATCACACTGTGACATTGTGTCGTGGCAGAGACATTTCTCAGATAGAACTGATACTCAAGTCTACTTGCAAAATGAAGAAAAGTCACAATTAGATAACAGTTTCACCTTATCCAAAGTAACAAAAACGTACATCAGATAAGTTCTTAGAGTCACAGTGAATTCTCACTTCTGGCAGAGCTTGGAGATGGACTCACACATCCACAATGATTTAGGAGCAAAAACAGAACGTTGAGTCAAACTGCCATGATACTTACCTGGTAGTTGCCTTTAAGGTTTCCTATCAGCTGGCTGATTTGACCAACGACGTTTAAGTCGTGCAACAGGTTCTGTAAATCTTGATACAGTTGTCCCGGCCCCATGTAAACTTTGTCTACAAAGTGAACACACAAACAAGAGGGTACCAACGTGAAGCCAGGGCCACTCCAACACTTGAGGGCAGAAAACACTAAAGTAAATACTAGTTAATTTTTTTAAGTTGGGGGGGATCTAGAAGTGGATATTTTCAAGAATTTAGTAGTTTTTCCTTTCCTAATGTTTATTTTGAAATAATTTAAGGCTTAATGAAAAGTTGCAAAACTGGCACAAAGAGCTGTGCCTCCTATACACCCTTCACCCGGCTCCGCTGGGGGTTAACCACGTACACAGACGCACGACCCTCAAAACCAGGACATCACAGCGACATGACGCTGTAACTAATCTGCAGACCCTCCTCAAATTTCACCCACGTCCCGACGAATTCCACTTTTCTAGTGTGGAATCCAACCCTGGAGCCCACCTTGGGTTTACTTGTCACATCCCCTAAGTCCCCTCCAATCTGGCCGAGTTCCTCGATCTCTCTTTGTCTTTCGTGACGTTTTCATTTTCGAAGGATGCTGCTAAGCTATAGAATGTCTCACAGTGTGGGCGTGACTGACATCTTGTCACTTCTGGTATTTTTTAAACATTGTTGACGTAATAGCTATTAGTGAGAGACACCTGGAAATAAATGACATTTAATCTGAACCAAATTTCCGATAACTGGCGTCACCCGACATCAACATGAGTCCTCAGTGATCTTCTCTGAAGATTTTTTTTAAAAGGGAATAGCAAGGACTTGTCTGCCGTGACTGTGGTTCGTGGAGTGATGCATGTCCCAGGGTCCACGTGCCTAGGTGGGTGTAGCTGCCTCCACCTGCCGACAGCTCACCCTGCGCTCCGGGAGGTGACGCCCAGGTGTTTTCTCACTGAATCCCACAACAGGACGAGCGGCACAGAGAAGAGACGCCCCCGTGTCCCCAGCCGACAATGAGGAAACTGGCCCAGCGCACGCAGGCAGGATGTGAACTCAGGAACACCCACAGCCCATGCTTGAAACTCGTGCAATAACACCTTCCATGCAAATAAATAAATCGCCTAAGGTCAGACAGCCGCGAGGGAAGCCGCCAGCTTCAAACCCAGGCAGAAGAGACTCATTGAAGCTGCACGGGCAGCAGTTCCCTGGGGTTTGTGTTAGAGCAGGACCTTTGCCGTCACTTGCCCGAGCTCACCAGGGCCCGGGGCTTGGTGTCAGCCTCGGCTGGCAACACCCTAAAATTCTCAGTAAGTTTGAACAAGGGACACACGTTTTCATGTGTGCTGGGCTCCACAGAGTATGTGGCTTGCTCCATTAGTGTATATAAGATATACATAGTGCATATATGTGTATGTGTATACACACACATAAATGTTAAAACTGAGATATCTATATATTTCCAATATAAATATTCAGATATATACATGCATCTAAAAATATTCACTGCATAACTGAAGTGGCACATGCCTGTAGTCTCAGCTATTTGGGAGGCTGAGGCGAGAAGATTGCTTGAGCCCAGGAGTCTGAGGTTGCTGTGAGCTGTGATGATGTCACTGCACTCAAGCCCCGGTGACAGAGTGAGACCCTGTCTCAAAAAGAAAATGATTCAGTGGCAATGTTGTGTTTTGCTGACCACGTTTCTCCATTATGTGACCCAGAAATCGGCGCTAGGGGCCTTTCCTGTCCCCATGCCCTCATCTGCAGAACTGAGACAACGGCCCCTTCCTGTCCTCCCGCTTTGAAGATCAACTGAAATAATGCACGTGAAGCCGTCTGTGAACACGGGCCCGGCACAGACGTGTGTGCAGCATCTCACGCCACACACACAGCCCAGGCGCACGGCTGTTCAGTGCCCGTCCCGCTCCCCGACCCCAACGCCCCCGTTCAGCCTCTTCCTCTACTTGGACCACCACTGGCCTGGCCAGAACTTCATATTTTTATCTCCTTTTTTCCCATTAAAACATACGTTTAATACCATGTTCCAGTCCTCCCGAAAGAAGGAGTTCTGTTTTTCTTTGTCAGCTAAGAAATAAAATTTCCCATTTGCCTCAAGGAAGTGGTGAGGGAGATGATGCTTTAAGTCAGGGAGTCTTTTCAAGTTTCCTAAATCTTCCGCCACAGGTGCCGGCCCTGCTCCAGACACCCCTGATGGAGTGAGATGCAGCCCCACAGGGGGACTCGCCCCACGGGGGGACCCGCCCCAGGCCACATCCCTTCCCACGGTCGCCACCCAGGGAGCAGGGCCAGGGCAGCCAGCCGCCTTCCCTCGGGAACATTACCAGCTACTGGGTCCAAATGGTTCCGTCTCAGGCAAATGAATGATCAGGCTTTAGGGAACACTGAGCCAACGGCTAACAGAGTAAAAGTTTCACAGTATCAGTTATTTCGCTGCCTTCTGCAGTGAGGCCGCAGGGCCTGGGGCCACAGCAAGGACCGGCCGGGCCCACCTTGTCCAACCAGAGGGAGGGAGAGGGAGGTGGCAGACGGGGCAGGGAGAGGGAACACGGCCACCGCGGGGCCAAGTAGGAAGCAGTGGTGGAGGACGGGCAGCTGGCCAGAGGCTCCTGGGCAGAGGGGCCCCAGGAGACAGAGGGACACAGCAACCAGGAGGGAGGACTATCCTTGAAAGGGAATGTGCAGGAAGGGACAGGGACGGCTTCGAGGATGTGGATGGGACCTGGACATGGCTCGGGCCCCCGTCAGTCCTGCCCCACAACTCGTGGGGGTTCAACGGTGTCCTGTGCATCATGGTGACCACAGCTAACAGCAACACATCGAGTACTTGAAAATCGCTAAGAGCAGATTTTAAGGTTCTCACTTCAAAAACAATGATGGGTGAGGGATGGATACGTCAGGCAGCTTGATTTAGCCGTCCCACGATGTACGTATTTCAAAGCACGTCGTGCACCATAAATGTACACAAATTTTATTTGTCAATTAAAAATAATTTTTAAAAGACTCTATATTTTATACATATATACGTGCACTACAACCGATGTGACTCTGTCAAGGGACAGGAGAATAATTCGTTTTCCCCTAGTGGACTAAAGAATCTTCCCTACGGGGAGTTTCTCTGCCTTCGCCCAGCACGAAAATGAACCCAAGTCTCACATCTGCGCTCGGGCATGAGACACGGTTTGTAAGGGGCGCACTGGGACCAAACGGACACGCAACGGTGACACAGGACTCCCCTGTGGACAAGGACAATGTGTCATCCAAGGGAGACTTTCTCCACTCTCATCTTTAGGAAATAACAAAAAGCAGAACACAGCGCTTTTCAAATGTTACTTTCAGTTTAGGAAACAGCTATTTTTATTTTTTGGCCGAAATGCATCAATAGATAAAAAATACGCAAATCCAATTTTTGCGGGAGTTGACCTCCAGCCAGCTGGTTGCAAGTGTGTTTCGAGCTGTGTGAGCAGAGGCCGACACCCAAGCGCTGCGTCTCTGCAAACGGGCTTCCCGGGCCTTTCTCACGGCACTGCTCCTGTTTCCATGGAAATCCCTGCAACTTGTTTGGGAATTCGGGGTTTGTCAGCTAAATGGAATCTTGTGCGGCAAACAAGGAAGGGACTGTGCGGCCGAATCAATAGCCCCGGCACCCACAAAACCCGGGGGGCGTGTCCCGGCGAGCCCGGTCCCCAGTCTAGGATTGTCGCCCGGGAGACGTCGCCAGGCACGAGGCCCGGGCCGTGAGCGCTGCACGGGGTGGGGGCATCCCCGGGACGCCGGCCCCGCGGAGCTGCAGACACGCACAGCCCGCGCGTCCCTCTCCATCCGGGCACCGCTCCTTTCCGCGGGGCCCCTCCTCCGCTGAGCCTGCGGTTTCCGGCTGCAAACCGGGCTCCCTACCAGGGTCCCTACCAGGGTCCCTACCAGGCTCCCGCCGAGCTCCTCTCCCTGCGCAGAGCGCGCTCCCCAGCGCAGAGCGTGCTCCCGTCTCCTGCGGGCACCATGGGCAGGGCCGGTGCTTACGGCTTACAAAGGACACACCCTTTTCCTTTAAGTGCATCAAAAGTCACATTTCCCTCGCGGCTGGAAATAAAGTTCGAATCTGAGACGTCAGTGAGGGCCTGACAGCGCCCAGCCGAGCTCGCCAGCTGACCCTCCGCCCCGACGGCCGGGGACAGGCCAGCGCCCGGCACCACAAGCCCAGGGCGCGGCGACCCCGACCACACCCCGCAGAGGCAAGACAGCTGCAGACTCCGTCCCCTGAGGTCTGCAGACAACCCCAGAGATTCTGACTTGGGTTCCATCTTCAAACACGCACAGAATGAGCAAATTTTAATTAGTTTTTTCAAAATTTTTTTTTTTTTTTTTAACCTAGAAGGCTTTTTAAAGACCCTTACTCCATACCGCACCTGTCACAGCTCGGAGCTAAAAAGCAGCCGCGGGCTAAGGGGGCAGGCAGGCACTGGGCCAAGAGCTGAGTGAACATCTGGTCCCACGGCCGTGCCTGTGGTCCGTGAGCTCAGGACCCCCGACTCGGTGTCACCTGGACCCCAGACTCAGGTACTCAGTGGCCTCCAGGCCCTCGGCACACCTGTTGTCCAAGCGGCACCTCCAAAGTAACAAGTCACCGTACACTTGAAATGGGTAAGTCCTACTGGAACGTGAATGCCGTAATTTAAAAAGTCAAAAGCTTAAACAAGTAACAGTCCAACAGAGAGCTGTTGAATGTCTTCCTCTCTCCACACCTGCTCTGGGCCCACTTGCTATGGCAGGAGGAAGGGGCTTCCCACCTCCAGCCACACCCCGGGCAGGCCCCGACAGCCGGCGCTCAGAGGGCTCCGCTGCCCCGGCTGGCCTCGGCTGCCTTTGAAAAACATGTTATAGTGAAGCCCCATGTTAACGTTTGCCGCGAGATCTCTGGTTCGCAGGGACTATAATAGCTAAGAGGAGCGGTTACTGTAAATATCAGGTATCACACAATCACACAAGCGAAGAGCCTGGTGCACAAGATGCAGCCACAGCACATTAGTCCCGTTTGTTGCCATAGGAGGAACAGGAGGAGGTGCAAACCCACGGGCTTTGGGGTTTGAAGCCTCTGGACCTCAGTTTCCTTATCTGAGAAAGGAACATTTGCCGGGCTGTTGAAATCTTAAACAGGAATGGCGGCATTATTTTACGATAAATGTTGCCTTTCTATTGAATAAACTTTCTCTATTCTATTGCTAACACACTGTCTTCTAAATTTTAGATCAAAGCCTAATAATACCATAACTTTAGTGCAAAATAAAATACAGAAAAAAAACCTGAAGACACCTGCTCTTTTCTAACACAAAAGCCACCTGTTTAGAATGTTGTTCTCCTTATTTAGAATCCACCTGCCTGCCTGCCGCCTGTGAAACAGCGATTCCGTCACCCGAAGCAGAAAGGTGACGACAGGTTCTCTCTACAGGCAGAGAAAATGCTGTCTTCAACTCGATTGCAGTGAGTAGAGGAAAAACCACGACTTCTGATAAATCAGATAAAACCTAAACATTTTCCACTGAACAGCCTAGAGAGTGGACGAGGAAGGAGTGGAGAAAGGAGGGACATGAGAGAGGAGCGGCCGCCGGCCGGCAGCAAACCGGGAACTAACTGGGGGAAACGCAAACTGCCCCAGCCGGCCCCACTGACTGCTCTGGTCTTCAGGTGCGGCCGGAGCTCCGCGGGCTGAGAGCCTGAGAGCCGGAGAGCCGCTGGCCTGTGTGCTAACGAGCAGGAGGAGGAGGGGAGGGGTGGCCAAGAATTCTCAGCTGAAAACACGTTTCCATGTGACTCATTCTTTTAGTAGGAGGAAAAAGATCCGTACACACAGGAACCTTCAGTATGAAGAGGCAACTCCCCAGCTGGGTTCAGATGCTTGTATGGCTTTCTGGTAACATGGGCTATGGGAGGGGGGGATAGAGGAATTCTGTAGGATTCCATAGGCAGGGTGAACGGACGGGGAGCAGAGATTAACTGGGAAATAGTTCCCTTTGGGACATTATCTTCCTAAAGAGTCTGTTCGGGTGTGGGCACGTTGCCTGTCTCACAGGGAGGAGGCGAAAAAGCGATTGTTGGCCTGGGTGGGTCTGGGTCTCAGGAAGATAAACCTTAGCTTTTCTGGGAGTGCCCATGGTGGGGGGAAGGTCAGAGATACCTTGAGGCATGCGTGCACAGCGAGTGGGTGGGTGCATGGATGCACGTGTGCACAGAGAGCGGGTGGGTGCATGGATGCACGTGTGCACAGCGAGTGGGTGGGTGCATGGATGCACGTGTGCACAGTGAGTGGGTGGGTGCATGGGTGCATGGGTGCACAGCGAGTGGGTGGGTGCATGGATGCACGTGTGCACAGTGAGTGGGTGGGTGCACGAATGCACATGTGCACAGCGAATGCATGCATGCAAGAACACATGCATGCAGGGACGAGGAACCACTGTACACCCACTCCCCACCAGCTGGAATCCCACTCTTCCCTCACAACCTAACTTTAGAGGCATCTGCTCTGAGGAAATTACATTCTTTTGAGCTGCTAGAGCATCGTGCCCTGTGCTTACTGAGAACTGTGCTACTGTGTGCCCGTGTGCAGTGCTGGTCAGTCTGTCTCCAGCCGCTGCGAGCTGCCCTGGGGGATTGTGGGGCACAGTGCTTGGCTGAGGACAAGAGTAGACAGCTGGAAAGATACCGTTTAGTTAGGAATTCAGCACTGATTGGTGGCTGCATTTTCACTCATTCAACCAACATTCATTTAGCGCCTAGTGCATGCATGCTGCAGAGTCAGAAGGGAAACCAGGCAGACTGGCAACATCAGCAGGAGAAGAATTAACTAATTAATTTCAGATAAAGGCCCTCACATACTCATTAGGTTATCTTACTTTCGTAAAATACAGGCATCATAATAATAGGTCACACTGGAAATCCTTGTGCTCCACCACCAATGTCGATAACAGACGAGGACTGGATATGCCCTGCCCGAGGCATAGGTTCAACCCAGAAAACTCCGCAGCACAAATCGATGGCAGAACGAGCACATCCCTTAAATTCTCTGTTTAGGGCAGTGTGCAAAAAGACGCCCCAGGAAAAACTGCCTTCACTGAGGCTGCATCTGTGTGTTTCCATAGAGACGCGATAAACAAAAAACCAGTGCAAATCTACAAAACAACCATGTACATTTTAAAGTCTTTCCAGAGTCCCCTTAACTTAGGATACGACCAAAGAGTTCTCCCTGAATTCAGAATGAAGGGGAAGATTCACTCTCCAATGGGACATATTCCCTGTAACAGACAACAGGACTGGCCGGGACCCTGTTTCTCCTTTTGCCGTGGCTGAAGGAAAGCTCATGGCAACATCCATGCCCACGCGGAGTTATCAACATACTACAACATACTACAACATACAACGTGTCTTCCATATATTTTAAAAATTGGTTGAATCATCCTGTTTTATGCTTTTTCATATTGCTGACCCTAATCTTATTCTAAGTTAGCTCAGTGTAAATCATAAATTAAAAGATGACTAAGAAAATACAATGTTGCATGTAATATTAATACATTGTATCTACTTTGTGGATCCAAGTTATCGTTAGCCATTTGAACACAATAAGGCAACGGTAATTACAAATACTTAGAAAGATTGCTGGCACTATCAAATACACAAGGGAATTTCTGTTCACAAAAACTAAGACATACACTTGATTAGTAATCAATAGTTCCAAATAAGTTAAAAGGATTTCAAAAAAATTTTAGCAAGACATTCAATTTGCCCTTGGATAAAATTTTAATGAATCATGTCAGCTTGAAAAATCATTTCTCTTTCCTTCCCTCCCTTCCTCCCCTCTCATACCACCCTGTGTGGGTGCCTCACTTTGAAATCTGGGTTCTAGTTTGGTATTTTGGCTGTTAGTTGAGAGGGTTGATAAAGGTGCACACTCCTTTAAACAGGTATATGACGTAACAGTCAGCAATTGGAGAGATTACGAATTGAATAACAATAACAGGGTCCAAGAATCACCCCGCTAGGCAGGTTGCCAACCTATTAACATGAGGGAAACAAGAAAAGTCAGAGGTCCCTCAGCAAACTGGACCCAATACTCACTGCAGGGTGTTCGTGCAAACCCAGGAGACCACATGTGCTCAGCTAGAAAGGTGAAAAGTCGTAAAAGCTGCTTTCTCAATTCCAAACAGATCAGAAACAAAATAATCTGAGAAGTTAATGCTCGTTTAACACCTAAAAAGGTTTACTGGAAGTTCCTGTTCACTGTATTTTAAGCGTTCCAGAATTCAGGGGCAGAGGCCCAAAGCCAAACAGTGAATAAAACTAAGCAGGTCTTTATCTGGATTAAAAAAAGAGAGAGAGAAGGAAACGATTTTTACAGTAAGATTAAAATCTACAATGTGAATGATATTCAGCAATAATAACTATAAATGTAATATTAGGCAATGCTAAAACACTTCCCAAGTATTTTGACATCTTTCTCTCCTTTCACCTCGGGAAGTGCAGGGACAGGTGCTACCTTTGTGGGGAAACCGAGGCACAGAGAGATGAGAGCAGCCGCCCAGCAGCGCCACGAGTGGGCAGCGGAGCCAAGAGGAAACCAAGTCACAGGCACCGAGAGAGACAAGCGCTGACGGGAGACGCAGGGCAGAGCCCAGAGCTGGGGAGGACGAGGACACCCCTGAGTGCCCCACCGCACACCCGGGGTGGCCCAGTGGCCGGGGCACAAGGCCAGAGGTCAGCAGCCACGGCAGCTGAGTCAGCCACACAGGTACGATGAAGGCTCTAAATGCCGCGTCATCTCCCCAGATTCCCACCTTAACCTCGAGCCTGTGACGTCGGCACTGACGCCGGCCCCAGGGCTTGCCGGGACATCAACAAGTGTCACTTACGTGGCTTCACGTTGGCGACCACCGCCAGGCTCTCGGGAGGGTGCGCCACGGGGAACCTGCCGTGCCCGCCCGCACCCGGGTTCGCGCTGTACTCCATCACCTCCACGTGGCCCAGGGGGACGCTCCACTTCAGCAGGTACCGCTGGCTGGTGACCGAGCCGCTGTCGTGCAGGGTGCTGGAAGGACCAGAGGTACGTCATGATGCCCTGTGCCCGTTAGATGTCCAAGTGGGAAACATTTAATGTTGCAGGATCCGGCCCCTGACTTTCTCAGGAAGTTGCCATCTGGCGCCACAGTAATCAGATGAGCGAGTGGGACTTTTCACTCGTGCCCAGGGCAGAGCTGCACAGCGGCGTTTTCCCCAGGAAGGCGAAGGTTTCCGTAAGAGCCTCCAGGGAAGAGGCCGGATGCCTGTGGGTGACTATGTGAGCAAAGGTGCTCAGGCGTTCTGGAGAGTTCTATCAACAGGACAAATCTTCTATAATATGTGGTCCGAGATATTCTGTCTCGTAAGAGTTAACTCTAAAACTCTTTCTCTGCTCTTATAAGGCGACATGAAAATCACTGTAATGGAATTCAGTCATACCATTATATTCCAGGATTGAAACACTTAATATTTGAGTATATAGAAAGTGGATGCAAAACCGATACCTGTATAGATTATCTTCTTCTGTCATCACCACATAGGACGTATATGCAGAGAAACACACAGAACACGCACACGGCCCAGCGCAATGGCAGAGCAATCCTGTGTGGCCACCACCCGGGTTGAGGTGTCACATCACCAGCACCCTGGGAGTCCCCACACGCCCAGGGAAAGAAACCCGGCCCCTCCAGAAACAACCGGTATTCTTACTTTTGGTGATAATCACATTTTGCTTTTCTTCAAAATAAACTTTTAAAAATCAAAATGTAGACAGGAATAGGCACAATGCCAGGTGCTGTGCTGTGAACTGAAATGCGTGATTCTCCGGGGCCACCTGTCTCCCCAGCTTCCCTCTGTCCCCGAGAACCCACCGTTGGTGACAACACCTGGTCCGTACGGAAACAGAAGGGGAGGAGGGCGCTTCAGACCCAGCAAGAGGGCAGGTCATGTTCCACGAGCTAGAGTGTGCCTCCAATCAAAAAAATAGAAATGCCCGTGAATTCTTATCAAATTTCTGTTCATCCTCTTTGAATCTAAATCCCCTGTTCCTATAGAGGAGGTGACAGGTGCACTTGGCGGCTGGGGGACGGGGACATGGCACGGGGAGCATGCCACAGCTGGTGGTGTGCTGGCTTGTCACTCTGCCCACGGTCCGTGCTGCTGACACTCCCTGGGGGACTTCGAGCTACGTACGGATGCTCTGGCCACTGGCTCCCAAAACTCAAAATCTAACAACCGACTCTTGCAAGACGTTAGCCTGTGTTATTTCCTACGGCACCCAGAGCACTGTGTTCAGTTTTATATCAGCTCCCTTACAATGGATCTATATTTAAAGACCTTTAATTCTCAAATATCCTCGACTTACTACAACATTTTATGTGTTGGAGAACAATTCTGATGTCAAACTATATTAAATAAAAGAATTGGCCCGGGCGAGGTGGCTCACGCCTGTAATCCCAGCACTCTGGGAGGTGGGAGGATCACTTGAGGTCAGGAGTTTGAGCCCAACCTGGGCAAGAGTGAGACTCCAACTCTATTAAAAAATAGAAAAATTAGCCGGGCATCAGGACACGCACTATCTGTCCCAGCTACTCAGGAGGCTGAGGCAGGAGGATAGCTTGAGCCCAGGAGTTTGAGGCTACAATGAGCTACGATGATACCACTGCACTCTAGCCCAGGTGACACAGCAAGACCCTCCAAAAAGAAAGAAAGAAAAGAAAGAAAGAAAGAAAGAAAGAAAGAAAGAAAGAAAGAAAGAAAGAAAGAAAGAAAGAAAGAAAGAAAGAAAGAAAGAAAAAGAGAAAAAAAAGAACTGCTAAAGTGTGACTCATTTTCTTGGTTTACAGCAAATATGAATATATCCAATTTAATTATATAAGAAAAACGCTTACCAAAAACACATGTATAGAGAATCAGAGATAAAGAATTTCAATAATTAAAAACAGAACTGTAGAGTGATTTAAGATGGTTATTAAAAAACTCAATTTCATTTCTAGCTCTAACGTCAGCCTTGTTTAAAGAGCAAATAAACCTGCTTGTATCTAGTTTCCACCAGCAGCAACCTACGATGTGCACGGAACACATTTAAAAACACACTTGTTTGTTACAAAGTTTCCTTCAATTGCTAAGTTTGGCCCAGAAATCAGTTCAGCTTGAATGAGAGCATTAACAGTCATTTCCCTGTGCTGAGACACCCCTAGCGTGTAATTACGAGACAAATAAAAACAACTGAGTGTGTCCCTACCGTGAGCTGACCGTGGCACACATTAACACGTCGTTTAACATGAAGAGGCGGCGTTCTTTGGTTTTAGTAATTTCTCCTCTGTCGTTGTAAACCGTTTCTATCATGTCATCGGATCGCACGAGGTATCGGTTTCCACTGCTGAGAAGCTGAATATTCAAAATAACAGTCAACGAAGCTGCCGCGACTGAGTTTACCCAAAATAGGTAAAGGACGAGGAAAAGGTCTTGCAAAATACGGGAGTGTCTAGCATCGTGGTTTTATAGACTTTTTTCTTTAAAGAGAATCCGGACATTCCCACTCCCCCCGCGGGCCCTGACCGTGCAGAATTCTGAAAGTCGCTTCTAAAAACCTAGTGTTTCACAGACATCGGTGTTTGCAGTTACCCTACAGGAGAAAGGAACCTCACTCCCCCGCGAACAGTTTCTACACAGAACTGGTTCCTTGCTCGTTACCTGTCGTTCCCCACGGCTCCCCGGGGAGCCGCTTCCCTCTCCGGCTTCCCTGCAGCGAACCACTCGGGACTGACAACCCTGAACAGCTCAACTCGGAACAGGTGTTACAGGACGTAATTACTTTGTAACTTTACTTTTCCCAAAGCAAACATGATTCAGTGAGCGTCTTAGCTTCCTAGGATCTGCCACATTTTACTCCACTGAGCCAAACAAAATGCCATCAGTGCTTTGGAAAGATGCTTCCTATCAACCCATAAAACGCTGCGTCCTGCGGAAGTCACGCTCCTCACAGCAGTGTAGCCAGCGGAGTCCTCAGCCCCGGTGGTCCCACCGCCTTCTGGTTCTATGTCTACACTGGCTGCATCCGTGGAGACACCAGCCTCCCCGCTGTACTCCTCTGGACATACGTGCTCCCGGGAATGACACACCCTGCACACGTTCACACAACATGCATGACGCACCGTCACGTCTGCCTCTGCCTCGGGGCTCCCTGTCCCCTCGAGCAAACACATTCAAGTCCTACAGGAGCACGACTGTAAATAACATGAACTACATCAGGAGTAGAACCGGATGCAATTTTCTGCTGATAAAATCCGTACATAGACCATTTGGAGAATTGGGAAAAACCTGCGGCTTAAAACGTGTTACCATAAAGTTCTCGTTGTTAAATTACTGAATGTCTTTGGGAGGTAGAAAATCAGTCCTACTGACAAAAATAAAAGGTGACTTTAGCAACATCGACTATTATCTGTGATAATTTAATACAGCTCATGTACATCAACATCTCCCCGTGGACCAGGGCCTCACGTAACCATGGCAAAGCCACATGAAATCAGAGCACTGAGGCAGGAGAACGACTTTGCAAACACAAAGCCCAAACAGCCTCGCGGAGGAACCGGCATCCTCCTGTGTTTGCTTCACTTATTCGTGATCAGTACAGCCCAGTCTCTGCACGTGTGGGTGCAAACAGAAATGTCTGTGACTACGTCCAGCTTTGATTATCACTGTCTAAAATGAATGCAGTATTTTGAAAGCAGAATTAAGCTAAAAGAGTCGCTCTTAACCTGGATCCATTTGAGGATCTAATGAATCTGTGGGCCTCTTTCCTAAGAGAACGCAGACAGACGGTCAAGGTTTTGTGCACAATGTCCAGACCTGGCACACGCCTGCCGGTCTCCACTGACACCCAGCGAGGAAGTCCGGGCCAAGGGAATTATTCCAAAGGTTTCCAAAGATTAGTTACGAATGGATGAGTAACAACGGCCTCATTAGCACAAAGCACAAATAATTTCTGAATAGAGCTGAAAAAAATCCCTCCCAACCTTGTTCAGGTATCGCTCGTTGATGGCCTTTGCTATCTGTTTGATCTCACAGCGCTGGTCAGCGTCTCTCTTTCTCTCATTCAGTTTCTCCGCCAACGTCTCCAGCTCGGTCAGGGCCATCTGAATGGGCAGCCTGTCGGGGTGTCCCTTGGGCGTGTTCTTCAGCATGTCCTGTGGGGGCAAGGCAGAGCGCGGCAGTCACCACGCACACACCTCCGGCCAGCGGTGAGTCATCACTCACACGCTGACGGCTGGGGAGGGCAATGACATCAGTTGTTCTGGGGGAAAAATAGAAAATATTCTGGGGAAAGGATCACAAACTGAGTCACAGCTTGGCTGAACATCAGAACAGCTCCCTTTGCAAAAACAAAATCCAAAAAATAGCATTGTACAATAAAGGACACGCTAAATACGAACGTGGCACAATCTTGGAAATGTTTTGCTCTCTGGGACGATGCTCCAGATCATGATTAGATTGTTTTTCTCGCGTTGAGTCAGACATGTGAACGCGGGCATAGATGGGTCCAGTTTTTACAAAAACTCAGTTTCCCCAGATCAAGGGTGCGGCGGTTTTGCAGTGCCGACCAGACCACTGTACCCAGGGCGTCCCCACACAGCGGGGGCTCTCTCTGGGCCTCCCACCCACACTGAAAACGGAGCCTGATTTCAGGGCAATGCAGCTACTCTGTAGGATGGTGCCGTGGCCGATACGTCCTGATACGTTTGTCCAAACCCACAGGCTGTGCAGCTCCAGGGCTGACCCCCACGCAGACGGTGGGCTCTGGGTGGTCACTGTGTGTCAGTGTGGGCTCTTCCCCCTCACAGGTGCACCCGGGGGCTGTGCATGTGGGGAGAGGGGCACCTGGGGACCCCCATGCCTTCCTGTCAATTCTGCTCTGAATCTAAAACTGCACTAAAAAATAGTCCAGTCTTAGAAGGAAGCTGAGCCACCTCCATCCACCCCTGCAGCCTCAGACGAGCTCGAGGACACTGCAGTGAGGGTGCAAGGCACAAAGCCACCATATGGCCACCACAAAGATGGCACAAGGCTGCCAAACCCACATAAACCCTGAAGAGCAACGACAAAATGACGTTCTTGTCACCTAGAGCTTCCACGGAGCCTGTTGCCCAACCTGCTCTCACGTACGACACACTGAGGCGCTGAGGGGCAGAGGTGACCCTGGCACGCTTCTCAGACTCAACGTGGTTCTGCCCTCGGCCACCAGTCCCCTGTGTCTGTGTACGAGGTGTGCGGTGGCAGAGCCCAACAGCGTGACCCTCTTCCTAAACCTCGCTTTAAAAATCTGAGAAGAACACTGTGTAAACCAGCAAACGTTTCCAGGTTGGATGGAAAATTTAAACTATACATTTGTTTTCCTGGGAGTCACATCAAATCCTAACAAGGCAGAAAAGGATGATCTTGAATCTAGTTCTGGCACCAACACCGCATACGGGTGGTGCCCACCCCCTCCGCCCCCCACAACCACCCAGAGCGCGTCAGGGGCCTGAGAGGCGGCTGCGCCCCGTGGCCCAGCCCACGCTCTTCCCAAAGAGCCGCGGCAGCATGGAGGCTGCCCGGGACGCTCGGAGCCTTCCCTACCTGGAGCAGGAGGATGAACTGCGGGAAGCGCTGGATGGGCCGCATCAGCAGGCTGTAGAGCGTGATCCGGTCGGGACTGGCCTCCTGGCACTGCTGCGGGGGAGGGCGCCGGGCTCAGCAGGCTGCGGGGCCACGGCGCCCACCTGCTCCGGCCCCCACAACCCAGGACAGTCGGGAAGGGACTCCCGGCTACTCGAGAACCCACAACTCAGCCTCAGCTGGAAGAAATTTCACCAGATTCCTTTCAAAGTGCTCTCTGCACCTGCGCGGGGGGAGGATTCGCTCCAGCTGCCCCGGCGGCTCCCGTGCAGGGGCCAGATCTCACCACCTGGGCTTGGCGCTGGGTGGGTTCTGGGGGTGTCCGGGGGTCTGTGTTCTGGCCACAGTTTGCCCAGGGGAGGCGGCCGCCTCTCCCCGCAGGCAGGAGGTGCCGAGTGGGGCTGGACTGTTGCTACCTGAGGCCCCTGGGCGGCGCCAACCCGGGGCTGCACCGGGTGTCCGGCTCCCTGGGCGGAAGGGGCAGCGCGGACCACACAGGGCACCGCCCAGCGCACCCGGCCTCTCCCGGGCACCACACGGGGCTCCCTGAGCTCAGGCCCCGGCTGCCATCTCCCCAGGCCGCTGGCGAGCTGAGGGGTGGGTGCTGCGGTCACACCACGGGGCCAAAACAAGTCCTCAGAGGAAACTCCTTTGCTAACTCAGTGCCTGTTTTCTTTCCCTAAGAGGAAGAAACGCTGCCATAGCAAAAGGACACAGTGTCTGCAACTCTGCAGGAGGGGGACTGTGACCTGATCCCTTAGCAAACCTGGGTGGGCCAGGACTCTGCTCCAGCCAGAGCGGGAACCACCCACAACCGCCGGAACCGTCCTACTGGGTGGGAGAGGGGGAGGGGAAACACTGCCCTGGGCAGGAGGACTGGCCCTGCCCTCTCTGGCCCCAGGTAGCAGCAGTTTCCAGGAATCCAGCCCAGGGGCAGAACACACTGTGTCCCAAGGCTTTATAATGCAAACCAGGGTCTCGCACAGAGGAGCCTGAGCTGGGCAGGCAGCCAGGGGCTTTGACGAGGGAGGGAATTCAGTCTGGTCCACAGCCCCCAACCCGGCCTCCCACAGCCTCCGCCCTGCAGCTCGGGGCTCGGGAAGCCCTGCAGCCCCTGGGGACCAGCTGTCCTGTCTGCGCAGGGCCAGGGCCCAGGGCAAGGCTGTGGCTCTCTCTCTCCTCCCCAGGAGATGAGGCCAGGTCCCACCTTGGGCCAATCCTGAATCCAGAAGTTGGGTTTCTATTATTCCTGACTTCTCGCTGAGGGACAGGAAGGAAAAGGTAACTCCAGGACTTGGGGAGCGGGTCTTGACGTTCTTTGTGTCTACCCCTCTGCACACGTTAGGATGTGCAAATAAAAGCTATTTTCAAAAAGCTATGTTGGGACCTAAACTTCCTCTTCGTTTCTGCACTGATCCAACACCTGTGCTACTGCTGGTGCCGAGATCTCTATGGTAACATCACGCATTTAGGGTCGAGATGCGCTAAAGTGTGATTATGAAGTGTTTGACACGGAACTTCAGAGGGTATTAAAACGCAAATGGAAAAGAAAGGACTTACCTTCAAAAATTCAAGAAAAGCAGGCTTCGTGGCGCATGTTTTCTTGAGGACGGCCACGGCTGTGCTGAAGTTGTTCACGTACTCGCTGTAGGCGTCCAGGACCATGGACTTGGAGAACTGACGCACAGGGAATTGTGGGTGAGAAGTAACTCTCGACCCCAACACGCCCTTCTCTAATTCAGAAGAGAAGATTTGAAACCTGCCCCCCAAACACCCTTCCAGCCACCGCGACATTCCCCCAGGACGAACTTTATCACGATCGCATGATTTTTCTTCTAGGCCCCTCGGGAACCACCTGGGGGGCTGCTGCATCTTACTCTGGGGACCCCAGTGCACTTTCCCGCACCCTCATTCGAAACCACGGTAACCAGGGGTTGGGTTAAGGATGTTCCCGACTCCAGAGAAATAAAGTCGAGTACAGAGGAGCTGCTTCAAACTCCTCCAAGCCTCCCTCTGTGGGCTCCAGTTCCAGGGCTCCGGGGGAGACTGTCAGGAAATTGTAACAAAGGGGCCCCCGGCAGCCCTGCAGGGCCTGAGGAACCAGCGGGGACCACTCCCTGCAGGAGCGTCAGAGGTGCCAGGCCCCACACACGCTCACTTCCTAAAAACACGGAGGTTTCAAGAGGCAGAAACGCTCGCCCTGGGTGTGAACATTCAGAGAAAAACTCCTGAGAAACCGCAAGTCCTGGGACAGACGGACAACAGCGTCCGCTGAGAGACCTGGCAGGACTGTCACTGAGGGAGGGATGCTTTCTGCTAAATTATATGTTTTCTCAAAAAAGACTTTTTTCCATTTTAAAAAAATGTTGGCAAGGTAAATATTTAAAGAAGAAAGAGTTGAAGCTAATATATAAAATAGCCAAAAAATGCTATAACAAAATAAATATCCAATATTTCTTTTTTTTTTCATAAGGACCCATGAAGGGTGTTGTGCAAATATCTTAGCAAGACTTTTGAGTCCATGTTATGCCCAAAACCTCCTACAACTTACATACTTCGTCAGGTGCACATACAAATTATTTAGAAAACACAAAAACGTTTCATATATCATGATTACAGCATTCATTTAAGTATACAACCACTTTAAAAAACTTGCAAGCTCATATCCCTTTGATAACATTATTATCTTAAGCAGTTACAAAAACTAACCTGTTTTATTCATCATCTTCTATATCTAGAGAGAAATCTAACCAAAATATAACATGTACAATGCACACTAGGAGCAGACGTAAAATGCCTCAAAACTGCCCATGCAGAGACTCAGCGCCGGGGGGTTCTGGGCGGCTGCGTCTCAGGCCAGGACACACAGACGCGTCTCCTGCCAGGACACATGGACACATCTCCCGCCAGGACACACGGACGCACTGTCCTGTGTCCCGGCACAGGGCCCGACACGGCTGCATCCGCACAACAAAATGCTGCAGACCGAAGAGCGGAGTTTGAGGAAACCTATTTCCCAGGACATGCTTTCTGTTGTTCCAGGCGGAGGGGGCCCCCCCTGCACACAGACAGCAAGACCAGGCCGGACAGAGGCGGAAACACGGCGACTGCATGAGCTGCTCCACAAGCGGAGTCCGTGCTCAGCAACAAAACCCGCGAATGTTATCGGATCATATACACAGTGTCCCCAGGACTGGATAAAATAAAACTTTTCAATCTCTGCAGACAGCTCCCCCGCTCTGAGCCTCTGCGTGTCTCCCTGGGTCCCTGTCCCATGTCCACCCGCCACTTCCCCGGTGCACACGCGTGGCCCGGCCTCTAGAGAGAGCCGTGGGTCGGCTCGCAGGTGCTCGGGAAAGAAGCTCTGGTCAGGTGCAAACACCAGCCTCGGAGTGGAGAGCAGGACTCGCGCTCAGAGAGCCCGGGACGTCCTTACCGAAGCCACGAAGACATCGCCGATCATCTCCACGGCGTCCCACTCGGACACGCGGCTGGCCAGTGCGATCTGGAACATGGAGTGGCACTGCAGGATCTCCCGGATGCGGTAGAACACCGTCTTCAGCTTCCTCTCGCTCAGAACCCGCGGCTCCATCTCAGACAGCGGCTTCTCGTATTGCTGACGCAGAACAGGTGAAGATGGGTTTTAAAGGGGTAGAGAAAAGAAGACGTCAACATTCTATTTGTTTCAAAACACGTCGTGACTTTTGATGTCAATATACGGACACAGAACTTAAACTCTTTGGAGAATTTTGCAAATGTGCTTACTTTATGGTTCATAAATATATATGTGCATAATAAAACATATATGTAATAAAAAGTACATATTTAAAAAAGGACAATAAAAACATATATATTATATGATGCGACACTTAGGTACCTCCAAAATCCTCTTAAGGGCATCTACGTAGTTCTTTTCACTGTCGACCACTGACCCCAGGATGTATCTTCTCACCACCTGTTGGAAATCAGAAAAAACAATGGTAGAAAACAGCCTCGGAACACATAGTTTTATTTCTATGCTGAGAGGTGTTGTTAAAGAAGGTTTTGTTTTTATTTTTAAACAGTAGGTAAAGGCAACTTTCAAAGACCTTTGAAATACCCCAAATGGTAGGTTAATTAAATAACATTACAGGTACAAAACATACTTTCCCCCATCAACACATTTATATTACATTTTAAATCTCAGATTATAAACTATAACACAGGCAGGGCAAATAAAATTATAGCACTTAGAACAAATTCACTCACTTATGTGACAACAATGATCTGAATCAACTGACTGTTTCAAGGGTCCCACACCCAGTCAGATGACATTTCATATTTAAGTATAAAAACAGTCTCCGTCTTGGTCGATAAATGTCATTGACAAGACTTATCTAAAATCCTCATTCCAAAGTCACAGAGAAACAGAAAGCTTGTGGAAGGTGGAAGAAGAGATTTTTTTTTAATCTTCAGAAAGATCTTTTAACTGTCCACACATCCACCTACGAGGCTAAGAATTCGGATGGTAAATTACTCTTGTCATTTACAGCAACCCCCCCTACAATCTGAGATGCTCGCGTTTCAAACACTGACGCTGTTTTCTGTTTTGCTCTTCACTGCTGAGGCACACGCGTGTACGGACATGCGGCTGTAAGGCCACTCTGCTCACCTCCACCTCCCGGCAAGTCACCTTTGCCAACCCAGGGAAAACAGAGCAGAGGGTGACAGCAGCGTTGCTTCTAAACCAGAGCACACGTTCATGCACGTGCACACACCTACACGCACCACATGCATGCACGCACACACATGCACACACCTACATGCACCACATGCACATGCCACACATGCACTCACATGCACGCACCATACGCATGCACACGCACACATGCACACACATGCACGCACCTCACGCATGCACACGCACACATGTACACACCTACATGCACCACATGCACGCACCACACGCATGCACATGCCAAACATGCACACACATGCACTCACCATACGCGTGCACACGTGCACAGACATGCACGCACCACAGGCATGCACACGCATGCACACGCACACATACACACACCTACGCACACATGCACACACCTACGCACACCACAGGCACAAACCAGGAGGCCCCAGGCAACCCGTGGGCTGCGCGATGCTCTCTGCAGCCTGCAGCGCCACCTGGTGGGCGAAGGGAGCATTTGCACACAGGACATCCCCCAGGCCAGTGCATTCCCGGGCAACCAAGATTTAGAAAACACTATCAGCAAGAGGTGACTATCCTCTTTTTAAAAAGGGCTGTTCAATCACAAAAGTAAGGCGAAAACAACCCTTCTAGGACATCTACAAGAGAAATTGATGTATTTAAGAAAATACCGATGTGCTGGGGTTAAAACCAAACGCACACGAGATCAGGAGCCGGGAGGCCCAGCGCTGACCAGCCCTGTGGCCGCCGTGCGGTGGCCGATTCGCAGGGGCAGTGTGGCCCGAGGCTTCCCCTTAAGGTGATGCTCAGACCCTGGGGACAGAGCCACTCCCCACAAGCCACTCCTGGTTCCAGAATTCGCATTCCCAGACACCAGCCCACGGCTCCCGGGTCACAACCTTTGGGGGCCAAACCTAGGAATTTATGTCTATATTTTAAAGTCCTGAGATGATGCCAGTGCATCAGGACAAAGGATCTGGAGTTGGTGTGAGATAATTCAAGACACAAAAAGAGAATCAGTCTCCCGGATTTCATGGCTTCTGCGTGTGAAGTCAGTGTTTTCCTGCATGTAAATTCGACATATCAAGGTGCAGCCCGGCGAGGTGGGCGGGAGGTTCCGATGCTGACGCTGCCTTCCCGGCACCACAGCCCCGGGGGCGCGGAGGAGAAACCGACCCCAGCAGAACACAGCAGGGCGGAGGCCTGTCAGCCGCAGGGCACTCAGCGGATTCCCTGGCTCCTCCCTCCGCCCACATCCCGGTCCCGGGGCCCCTCCCTGCGAAGGTCCCCCCGACTCCATGGCAGCGTCTCCTCTGAGCCTTCTGCCTCGTCTGCACTTTCTGCTCCCACACGCTGCGCTGTGTTCTCCAAGACCAGCCCACACCCCCCACTCGGTGCCCTGGTACCCAGCAGGGACCCAGCCATGCCTGGAGGTGGGGGCCTGGGTGGGTGAGGGTCCTGCTCTGAGCCTCGTCGGAGGGTGAGACGTGCTCGGTGACCCTGTCCCTCCTTAGACTCCTGGGGCTAAATCGGGTGGGTGAGCCTGACCACAGGGTGGACAGAAAGTGCCAGAGTCTTCCTTCCCGGGAACATCTGTCAACAGCCCTCCTCCAGCAGTGGCCGCTTAGGGCCCACCTCCCCTCGGGGTGCCTGGAGGGCTCAGCGACCAGGCTGTGGTCAGAGGGACTCGCAGCATGTCTGGGGCTCCCACAGCCCCGAGTGGCAGCGACTGAGCAACCGTCTCCCAGCCATGTCGACGCCTCATCCCGTCTTGGAGCAGCGCTGGGCACACCTGGGCACCGGGGCACCTCCCTCGCCTCAGCTCCACCCTCAGTCGTCTCCGCTCCCCCGGCTTCTGCTTCGGTTCCATGAATCATGAGCCTCTTGCAGCCTGGCCAGGTGTTAGCAGCTGGGGGGGACCCTATTCAATCTGGGTTTAAGCCCTGGCCTTGCCCCCAAGCATCTCTGTGTTGTTTCTCTCTGATCTGACTGTGCTCTGTGCGGATCTACCTGCCCACCTGTCTCTCTGTGCCCGTATCTGTCTGTGGATCCAGGGTGTCGTGTCTGCACCACGCTGCCCACGTGGGAAAAACCCAAACCCACTGGAAAGCGTCAGCCCGACCCTCGCCGGCCCACAACTCCGTGGTCTTGCTCCTCTTGCGGAAGTTTTCTCTTCCTTTTGCCCAAAGACAAGGCAGTGGAAGCCTGATTCCCACCCAGGGCACAAACACCCGAACATCAGCAAGCTCGAGGCCCCTCCCACCTGCTGCTGGGACAGACCCTCGGGCATCGGCGTCAGCACGGCGTCCGGGTGCCGGCAGTCCACCTCGATGAACAGATTCTGCTCCTCCTCGAGAGATCTGTGATCTTAAATAAAGTCAGAATGCATGAGTTTTACACTGAAATAACACATTCACAACAAAATCACCACAGTGAGAAGGCTGTCAAGCAAAGGTTCTGTGCGGACAGTTCCATTTTCCACGCTCCTTCCCACCAGCTATCAGTGTCGTGGAATCTGAACAAACCCAACGAGATATCCTTCCCATAAGGGTAGCAAAGTGTGGGTCAATATTCGAAATTTTCAATATCTGAAGTTTAATTTCAAAAGGTGGAGGAGTCCTTTGAATAGCTAGATGGCAGAGTGGCAATATTTTAGATTTCTAATATTTCAGAGACTAAATATTTTAATTTTTTAATCTGTAAAATGTCACAATCGGACACAAAGTGTGGCTGAGAACAGGGGCTTGGGTGGGACTAGGTGTGTCTCTTGACTTCCCATCTGCCCCCGTCTCTGGAAGTCTGAAAAAGCACAACTTTCCCCAAATCAAACAGTTTAAACCGAAACTAAATTTGTTTTTAAAAACTTGGATACAGCTAACTCCATTAAAGAATCCACAAAGTGGATCACGGAAACCTGAGTGTTTCTCATTCAGAGACCTGAAACCCTGGCTACACGGAAGGCTCATCTCAGGGGCTGAGAGAAAGCGACCACTGTCCGGACCCCTGTCTCAGGGGCTGAGCAGCCGGGGTGGGGCCTGGCAGGCAGGGTTCTTAGCGCGGCCGTCGGCTCTCCTGGGCACGCAGGGCGGGGAGCACAGCTCAGTCCTGGCTCGCACTTCACACTCAGGACACAGAGACTCTGCCTGGTATCTGCCGACCTGCCCACGGACCCCCCGAAGACCAGCCCCCCTCAGCCAGAGCCCAGTGCTGGCCCCTCGTAGCCTGGGCCAGGGCCGCTCCGACCGGCTGCCCACCCGCCTCGCGGGGACCGTGCCGGCCTGCAGACCTCAGCGCCCTGGGGGGCACAGTGGGTGTTTCTCTAACCAGCTCCCAGAGCCTGGCACCCAGGCGGTGGTGGTGCTGCCGGGGACAGACCACGCTCTGCAGGGGAGATGGCAACAGGGGGACCATGGCCCATGGGGCGTCCCTTGTCAGTTCAGCCCACGACCCTCCGCTGCGCCCCGGCCGCCGGGGACCCTGCCAGAGGCTGGTGGGGACTGGGACAGCCGCCCCCACCACACTGCGAGGACGGGGACCGCAGAGCCGGGTGGTTCCCGCGCGGACTCGCGGCCACAGACCTTGCGAGATGAGCGACTTGGTCCTGATGAAGGAGCGGCCCCGCTTCACGGCCGCTTTGGTCTTTTCCAGCCCGTCCTTGGTGCCCTCCCTGGCGGCCTTCATCAGCTTCTGCATCTGTGTGAGGAAGACGGAAGCACGGGAGAAGTGCGGAGACTCAACAAAATCCTACTTTCAATTCACTTATTTTAAAAGAATACTGTCAAGTAGTTCGGGCTTGAAACGTTACCTGAAATTGGCTTTTCGATGTGGGAGAGTTTTCTTGGTTACTGTGTGTGTGTGTGTGTGTGGTTTGGGGCTATTTTTTTGTTTGGTTTCATTTGTTGAAAAAAGGAAAAAACAAGCTTTAAAAATAGAGTGCTTCCATGGTTAAAAAGTTTCCTGCTACGTCTAAAAGCCAGTGTTTATCGCAATCACTCACAACACAAGCAGCTCTGTGCAGGTCACAGGGGCCGTGCCGCGCTGCACAGATGTCAAACCACTTGCCCGAAACCCAGCGGCCACACAGCAAACCGCACACCCTCACGGCTCCGATTCAGCCTCTACCCTCCCGCCGGGCCCTGCCTGCCCCTGTCCTGCTGGAGGTGCGGCCGGCCGTTCCCGGGGCTCCTCCCCACCGAGGGTCACGGGGACCCAGTGCCAACCACGACTGAAGGGGAGGCCTAGCGACAAGGACCTGCCACCACCCTGCAGAGACCTCAGGGGTGGAAACGCCGCATCCCGCATGGCCCGCAAGGCTGGGTCTGGCTTCCTCAGCGCCGGGTCTGACCGTCGCTCACGACCGTCCGGGCTCCCGGCACGTCTGCGTGTTTTAGTTCTAACCTTATATTTTCTTTCTAGAGACAGGGTCTCTCTACATTGCCCAGGCCAGACTCGAACTCCTGGGCTCCGGTGACCTCCCGCCTCGGCCTCCCCAGTGGCTGGGAGGTCGCCACGCTGCCTGGCCGAGGCATTCGGGGTCCCGCACAACCTCCCATCTGAGCTTTGGCCTTTGGACACTGTGATCTTCTCTAGAGGAAACCGAGGTGACCTGTCAGGGGACAAACCAGCGTCCTTTTGTCCTTTCTCAGCGACCTCTCCAAGGAGCCTGCTCGGCTCCCACACAGCAGCCCTGACCAAACGCTGCAGGTCCGCTGCCTCCTAAGGACGACCCGGGCCACCACCCACGTGACCAGAGCACGCCGCGTGCGCCTGCCGGGCCAGCGCCCAACTGCGATTCCACCGCTTGCACAGCCGTTCTCCTGCCACGCACGGCATTAAGGACATCGAAGGCGCGGGGACTCCCGACTCCGCCTCCCGCAGCCCCGACAAGGGGCCGTGTCCGCTGCCCTGTCCTGGGGGACCTCCTAGGTCCCATCTCCTGGCACCGCCAGTGGGCCCGGCCCGCGTGCCCTGCCCAGCGCCTCTGCTTGTGTCACTGCGAAGTGCCTGAGTTGGCTCCTCCCCGGCCTGGGCTTCCTCCCCCAGACCCGTCCCAGCCTTCCCGGGTCAGGTTCCCGCCAGCCGGGCCCCAGCTCCACACGAAGCAGTGGAAGACCTGGCTCTGGGAGGGGTCGGCTGCCCAAGTCACATCCCGGCCAGGTCCCCTCTGACTAAATGCAGGGAGGCTGCTGGGCCGGCCACTGACCTGGCGTGGCCCTCACTCTGCCCACGTCTGCAGGTGTCTCCAGACACCACCATCACCGCCCCGAGCTGGCCCCTGTACTCCGCCCCCAGGCTCGTCCCCGAAAACCCCCAGGCTGCCGCCATCCCGTGCACCTGCCAGCCGGGCCCCACGTCACAGGCCCCACGGGGACACCAGCCACGGGCGGGATTCCCGGGCATCCCACGGCCTCAGAGCCCGAGCACAGCAGGCTGCGGGACGAATGATTCTGAGCAGACGCCTGTTCTCAGTGAGGGTCATTCAGCGCTCATGAACACATCGCAGAATATCAGAGGGGTAAAAGACCAGATTGAAGTGACCTTACTTGACAGTGCCCTTTTAAAACACGACTCAGAGAGGTGACCGCCGCGACCTCCAGATCCAGCAGTTCCCAGACGTGGGTCTCGGGAGCACCTCACACCCTCAACAGCCACCCAGAACCCCAAATGGCTTGGGTTTATCAGGGTTTTATTTGTCTATAGTTATGATAGATGTTAAAACTGAGGAAAAAATTTAATATTTTATAGCTATTTAAAAAAATAAATCTAGTATATGTTATCTTAAATAACATATGCATGAAAAATTAGTACGTTTCCCAAGACAAGAGAAGTGGCATGGTCTTGCCCTTCTTGGACACAGCCGGGCTCCGCGCCCGTCAGCGGTAACGCCAGGAAAGCCCCTCTGTTTTCGCGTGAGAGCAAGGGGTGAACCCCGTCTCACAACACGTGAACCCCAAACGTATCTGGGTGACGCCGGGCACCCCTGGCCCACACTTTGAGAACCGCTGCTCCAAGGCCAGTGCTCAGCGGAGCCGCCAGGGTCTCTCCTGTCACAGCACGTCTGCGGCCCACGCCGGCCACTCTACCTTCAGCTCCTGCTTCTGCCTCAGCTGCTGAAGCTCCACGGCGCCCACCGTGCCGGCCATCAGCTCCCTCACCTTCCTCTCATAGTGCTCCTTTAAGCGGCTCAGGTCATGGGACAGCTACAGCACAGAGAGACAGCGTTTCACACGCGGCCCGTGGGGACCTGGAGACAGTCTTACAGCGAAGGGACGTCAGCAGCAACGTGGGGCGGAGTGCAAGTGCTCTAACACGTGTCCCCAGGTGCTCCCTGGACACGCCACCTGCTGGAATCAGAGCCCAACAGTCTTTGCAAACCTGTTTAAATCGTGTGTATCTGACTGGGCCGTGTGAGATAAATGCCACCGTGGCGGTGACAAACTGCCAGCCCAGCCTCGTTTGCTGTGAATCTCAGCCGTCACAACTCTGGCCTCAGTTCCTGGTCAAAGCTTGTTAACCACATCGGGGAGCGAACTGACCGCCACGAACTGGCAGATTCTTCCTGAGTTTCATGAAACAAATCCACAGAGTGTGGGAAAGAAATCCAAGCAACCCATGACAACCTGTGAACCACAGGGGCCGGGTGGCTGCGTCTAGGCACGCAGTCTCTGGTCACCGGGGGCTGTCGGGGTCGGGTGAGGTAAAACCGGCCACTCCAGTGGCCCCGTAGTGAGGCCCCAGGTCAGTCTGCGCCGAGGACAGCGTCCGACCGGCCAGCCGGGACCGGGCTGCGTGTGGCCTGCATCCAGGCTTCACACAGAAAGTGGGTGACGTGCACGGACGTTGCCGTGGATTCACACAGATTCACCCTTTTACAAACAGCCGGATAAAGACTCCACCAGCAAAACAGACGCGGCGTAGCCGGGCACCTCCGCGCCTGAAACCCTCGACAGGAGGGAGCCAGCCCGGCCCCTCCCAGCCCCCAGCGCTAGAATTCTCTCTTCCAACCCTTCAAGTGTCTCCCTGGACCTCCGTCTGATGACTTTTCCACACACACACACACACACAAAGGCTGAAAATTCCTTTTAAGAAACGACCACGGTAGAGCAGCCTAGAAGCTTCTGTCCTTTAACATCATTTTTTTTACATCTTCTATTTTTGCGACTCCCTGTTTGTGCCAGAAGCCACGTGCAGCTGTGCCGTGTCGGCGTCACCTGCTCAGCATGCCCGGGAAGCAGTAGTCACGTGCACCGTGCAAACGCACAACACGCATGGTTCAGAGAGTAACTGTTTGCTTTCTTAAAGTCCTCCAGGTTGTGAGCTCAACTGAGACCTGTTAAGTGATTTAGTTCATCAAAGCCTGATTTCCCAAATCCCCCATGATGACCCTTACAGGAAACGACAGACCCGTCTCCTTTGCCGATAGCTCGCGCTCTCCCCAGACCACGCATCAGCATCTTAACGAGTAACTATTTAAGTGAGTCGCGGTCGCGTGTCCGAGGCCCAAGCCCACGTCCGTGTGCTGTCCGTGTGCCGTCCGTGGCACACAGGACCGACACGTACCTGCTTTTTGTGGCTGCCGCGCAGGAAGGACCTGGGCACCCCGTTCCTGCACTCGGAGTCGCTCTGCTCTTCATAGCTTTCGAACTCGCTGGAGCTCCAGCCGTACTCCAGGGAGCTGTTTCCGCCTTCGTCCCCATTCTCCACGTCGTCGTAAATCATCTCATCTGGATGCACAAATTCCAAAGCGAAGTTAACATGCAGATTTAGAATTCGCTACCGACCGTTTTGTGCTTGTCTGTGGTTTTGGCAAGTGGCCCAGAGTCAGGGGTGGCAGCACAGCGGGACAGTCCCGGGGGAGCGCGGAGCCCCGGCCACGCCCCGGAAAGGGGCCACACAGGCCTCTGCCATGCGGGCTGTGACACACGGGGGCCCAGAAAAGCCCTTCAGGTGGCTCGTGACACTGGCCGTGAGAATCCACCACGATTCCACCAAATACTGTGTCAGCCACAGAGAACTTTCCAGGAAGGAAAACCTTCCTCTATGTAAACATATGAATTATAAAAAAGTCAGACGGAGAACGGACAGGGAGACACGGCAGGGAGGCAGTGGGCGACGGCCGACGGGTGAGGGTGGGTGGGGAGAGGCGGACGGACAGACAGACACGTGGCAGAGATTCAGGCACACCACGAGTGGGGCTCACGTCCAACAGCTGTGAATTTTCCTTCTGTGATGAAAATGCTCTAATAAAACATGTGCACAATCAACTACTGTATCCGAATGCTTCTAGCGCATCAGTCGTTTCAGACTCAGTGAGGAACACGCCGTGTTCGTGTCACCAAACACAGGGACAGGGACCCGTGTGTGCGATGCCGAGGGCAGGGGGCCCGTCTCTGGCATGACCCCCACCCTGCCACACGATGGGCTGAGCTGCGCTGCCTCACAGGCCACCCGGGATCACACACACACCAGTCACTTCACGCCCGGAGGCAAAGGTGCCAGGCCGGACCCTTAAACCCAACTCCAGACAGCATCGAACCTGGCTCGGAGTCTGAGTTCTCCCTGGGAACATCGTCGTAAATTGCTTCTTCAGGGTCTGGAACAGAAAGGGAGGAAAACTTCAAACGCCGAGTCACACAGACGGAGCCCGACGGTGGTCAGACGTGCCACGGTCCCCGCGAGGCTACAGTTATTCAAACAGCTTCTAAGCGCAGGTAACGGCGTGTTGCCAGAGCAGACGCAGCATTTTTAGGGCAGGATATTTTTTGGGGAATGAAGGACATGGCTCTGAACAGACCAGCTGTAAAATATCACTACTGAGGAGGTCTTGGCTTTGTGTTCAGTTGCACATTTGCCTGGGGATGCAGGCACAACGCAGGGACAAGCTGCGAGTCACGTGTGTCTGTCCCCGAATCTGTGACTGTCACCACAGAAACAAACGTGGTGTGAGGGGGGACCAGGGAGGGCGGGACAGGCGCTCAAGGGGAGTGAGGATGGCGTGAGGGGCCCAGAATGTCACCAGCTCAGCTTTTGCTGATACGGGAGTAAACCAGCCCATTGTAAAGCCTCAGGGCTGACCTGGGGCGTGAGGATAAAGAACCCCCGTCCCCCGCTGCTGGGGGCAGGACTCACTCTCCATCCAGGCAGTGTTGGCCGGATCCGCCACCCACCGGGCCAGCGCGCTGCCGTCCTCAGCCGCTCGGTCTTCGCTTAAAGAAAACAGAGCGGAGGTCAGAACGCGGAGAAGGATCCGCTTCGTCAGGATGCCGAATGCCCCTAGGGTGTGCATGTGTGTGTGTACGTAAATATATATATGTGTGTAAATATATATGTGTGTGTGTGTAAATATATGTGTGTGTAAATGTGTGTAAATATATGTGTGTGCATAAATACATGTGTGTAAATATGTGTGTAAATATATATGCGTAAATATGTGTGTAAATACATGTGTGTAAATATGTGTGCACGTGTGTGTAAATACATATGTGTGTGAATATATGTGTATAAATATGTGTGTAAATGTGTGTACAAATATGTGTGTGTAAATATATGTGTGTGCGTGTGTGTAAATATATGTGTGTAAATACATGTGTGTGAATATATGTGTAAATATATGTGTGTGTAAATGTGTGTGTGTAAATAGATGTGTGTACGTGTGTGTAAATATATACGTGTGTGTAAATACATATGTGTGTGCATGTAAATATATATGTGGGTGTGTGCGTGTGTGTGCTACTGTGCGTGGGAATTAAGCATTTTCCCAGACGGTGCCATGGGACACCCAAGTTCAAGGCTGCATGCGAGGCTCTGTAAACGAGCACTCTCGAGTGCTCAGCCCAGTGTCCGGGCCTGGGGGGGGGCGCAGGAGAAACGCACTCCCTGCTGCAAGAGGCCCGACTGTCCCGGTTCTCAGCCACCTCTCTGGGGGCCCCCAGGGTCGCCCGCTGCTGGGGGGCACCAGGCAGGCCCGGCCTCTCCACCTCCAGAGACAGACGCGAGACCCTGCGTAAGACTGGGGTTTCAGCCCATGAGCAACGGAAGCCTGGGGACACTCTATTCAGAAGAATGACAAGATCAGGGTCATCGGGCCGATTGAGCGTGGCCCCATGAGAGGCACAGACGCTCACAAAGGGGACACGGAGGTGGCAGACGGCGTGACGCCCGTGTCCTGCTGGGAGCAGAACGAGCAGCGTGTGGGAGCCGGAGCTGGAAGGCAGAGACGGGCAGGAGGGGGACCACACACGCAGGGACACCCCGGAAACCCTCCAGTGGGGGGAGAATCGCTAACAGCAAGTCAGGTGACAAGACGCAGGGCACCGCCCCTCCCCCGCTACCGTCTGTGTCAAAGTCCCAACGAGCCTGAAACACTCGGGGTTTCAGGGTGGGGAGGGGGGCCAGATGCCGACACCCCCATGCTCAGGACACGGGGTTCGGGTGTGGCCCTGCGCACGTCAGAGGATCTGCCATGGAGAAAAGCCATGTTCTTGCACTTTTTACATTTAAAATTATATCAAAACAAAAAGTTACCCCCAAAAAGGTAAGAAAAAAAACCGGAAACCTGGAGCAAACGTGAATGGCATTTTACATGATTCCTGATTGTTTCCGTGTGTTTCAGACACTTCATACTTTTGAAAGTCATTGGAGGTTATTTTCACACATTTCGTGTTCCTTTTCTCAAAAGCATTCGTCCTTTCAATGCACATATTTTTCATGGTGAGTTTTGGGGTGCTGGGGATAACACGCCGCCACTAATTTTTAATTTTATACGGAATAAAATAAAAGGTCTTGGCTGGATCTGTTTTCTGACACAATTCTGTCTTTGGGCTGGGGACCCCGAGTCAGGGGAGAGCTACTCCCAGGTCCCCCAAGCACTTTCTAAAGGGCTCACAGGGGGACACTCTGACCTGTCACAGGCTCGGCCTGAATGACCAAAACCGTGTGGAAACCCACAGGGCCAAGAGTCACGGCCACACTTGTCTGGTGCAGCTCAATGCCGGAAATAAACTCAGTTCTTCTCCCAACCCTGCGAACCCCAGGGGGCACCGGGGGCCGAGGTGCTTGTGAGCCCGACACCCAGGGCCGGGCACCCCAGGAACCCGAGGGGGTGGCAGGTTCCTCGCCCACAGCTGGGGACAAAGGCGCCAACTCGGAACAAGTGTGTGAGATGAATGAAGTTACCTGTTTGCAGGGTCCTCAGAGCTTAGAGAATTAAACTGCTGACCTTCTGTGACTTCTAGTGTCTCTGCAAGGAAACAAAAAAATTGATGCTGTTTTATGACAGACAAAAATGTTTATGAAGTTGACTTTTTTTTTTTTTTTTTTGAGAGACAGAACCTCACTCTGTGACCTGGGCTGGAGTGTAGTGGCATCATCACAGCTCACTGCAGCCTCAAACCCCTGGGCTCAAGCATCCTCCTGCCTCAGCCTCAAGTAGCTGGGACTACAGGCATGCACCACCACACCAGCTAATTTTTCTATTTTTTGTAGTGATGGGGTCTCACTATGTTGTCCAGGCTGGTCTCAAACTCCTGGCCTCAAGAGATCCTCCTGCCTCTGCCCCCTGAAGTGCTGGGACTACAGGTATGAGCCACCATGCCCAGCCTAGAGTTAACTGTTTATCTTTAAAATGATTTCATATTTCCATTTCTTATCAACAGTAGGCTTATCTTAGCATAAAGATCAACTGATAAATTTAGAAGCGTTTAGCTCTTAGATAAAATGTATTCAGAACAGGACTATAATGCAGTGTGATACCCTGTGAGCTTCGGAAAGAGCCATAAATAACACCCAGGCCCCCAGATACACCAGACCAGAGCTAGGCAGCAATGAAATACTCTCTCCGGTCCCTTCCGTGTGTGGGAAGCCACGTTTGTGATTTATCTGAAGGGGTGTCTGCAGAAACGCTGAAGATCTCCAGGGGCAACTAGTTAAGCTAGTTACATGTGACAACCGAACCCCACACCCACACGCTCTCACACACGCACAGGCCGGCCGGTCCGAGTGGGGCTCCCTTCCCACCTGTCTGGGGCTGGCGGGGCGGGCGCTGAGCTCCTGGCAAAGGCCACATGCGGGTCCGCCAGAGGGACACGACGGGACCATCAGAGACGCCCGGGGAGCGTGCGAGCGGGAGAGACCCTCCTGCTCAGGGCTGGGGTGGGGGTGCGGAGAGCCCCAGACAGCCACACGCACGTGCGCGCCCCGCCGGGTCCTCGGCCGGCTCTGCCACCGCGCGGGCGCCCATCTCGGCCGCGGGAAGGAGAGCGCCGCGCTCCGCGGTTGCTGGCTGTTAATCGCTAGGCTGGACAGGACCGCGAAACGCCTTCTAGCGGGAATTTATCCCACGGCGAAACCACGGTTCTTAAGCCCCTTCGAGCCGCTGCGGTCGGGGAGCCGAGCTCACCCGCGGACGCGCCCTCCTGGTGACGCTGGGCAAGGCCACACGGCTGGATGCCGCGTGGCGACAGACACGAGACGCAGGTGACCGATCTGCGGGGCAGCGCGCCCCACACCCCACGGGCATTGGCACGCTCGGTTTTCCAGGCCACGGGACCAGGCACCTTCCCGAGGGCCCGCGCCTAGTCACAGGCGGGCCGGGACCCCGAATCCAACCCGCCTGCTCCAAAGATTGCTCCTCCCGCCACACTCCGCGGCCTCCGAGAGCCGCCCACGTAACCCCTCAAAGCACGAAAACATCCCCCAGCGTTGAAGCAGACAGGACGTGCCGGCGGGCAGCGTGAACCTCCCCGGGGGGCCCAGAGCACAGCTCGGATCCAGCCCGGCGCGGGCCGCACGTGCGCCTTGCGGGGACGAGCCGCCCCGACTGGGCGACCCCCACGCGCGACACCTGCCGCGGGAGGCCGGGAGACGGTGAGCCGCGCCCCGCCCGGTCTCGCCCTGTGGACGCCGCCGCCCAAGGATGGGTCTTGGTCAGGAGGAAGAATGCGGACCCGGCCCCCGGGGTCGCCAGGCTCGGGCTCCAGGCAGGGCCGGAACCTTCCGCCGCGCGGCCGGGCGAGGAGGGCGCCGGGCTGGGGTGTGCGCTCGGGACCGCCCTGCAGGGCCGGGCAGGACGCAGCACGGGCGCTCGGAGGCCGCGGGGCTGCTCAGGCAGGAAGTGCGGACTTTGAACCCAGGCGTGAGGCCAAAACCCACGCTTTTCCACCACCTCGGGAAAGAGGTCGGTGCGCTCATTTCTCCTTAAAGGATCAACAAACACAGGGTCACTTGTTCCTCTATCCAGGGACTTACAAGCGTCTTTGTTACAGCAGAGCTTTAGGATTGGCTCTAGGTTGACAATGCAAAAATAAGGAGACGCTTTTAAAATCATGCTAAATTATTTGAAAAATTGTTTCAAAAGAAGTTTGATCATTTAAAATAACCAAGTAATTTAAAAATAAGCAAATTATTTTAAAATAAATATGTCTTCCTTAAGCACAAACTCTCCACAATCCACGCGCCCTTAATTTCGGAAGGTTCCTACTTCTGACGGTTACAGAGGAGGAACAGTGTCGGGGAGTAACCCCGGGATTCCCGCCGACTCCAACGGGAACCAGCGTGGGAAAACATCTATCCCGAAAACCCTCTGTGTTTTCCCAAATTCAAAATCAAGATTTTCCTTTAAAGAAGACTTTTTTTGATTATTATTAACTGGAAAGGAAAGGACCTTCCCGCTGGAGTTTTCACACAATGAGAATTACGCGTCTGCATCTCAGAGGCTGCTGGTTTCCCTTAGAGCATCTCACACGCCGGGAATCCCCACGGTGTGTCCCCCACGGTGTGTCCCGGGAAGCCCACCCGGCCGGCGCGAGGCCACCTGAGCAGGCGCCGCTGCGGGCGCGGGGAGGGGCGGCCGTACCTTCCTCGTCCAGCGACACGGCGCGTACGATGACCGGGCTGGAGTAGGCGGGCAGCAGCAGGGGCAGGCTCGAGGGGACGGCGTAGCCGCAGGGCACCGGCACCGAGTACCCGCTGGGCACCAGCAGACCCGTGCCCTCCTCCTCCGCGCTGCCCTCTGGGGTTGGCGGCAGATCTTCCTGGAAGGGCGAGATGTCGATGACGGAATACGGGTTCACTTTCACCGGGACCGCGAGTTGGGCAGGTTCTGCCGCCGGGACGCTGTGCGCTGCGGTTCCGCTTTCCCCTCCTGGAGGATCCTCGGTTCCGCCTTCCCCTCCTGGAGGACGCAAAAGGGACTTGTCGGCAAACCCCCCTCCAGGGGCGCGCAGGGACACCCCCTCCTGGGCGCAGGCAAGAGGGAGCTGGGGATCCCGCCCTCCATCCCCGGCAAGAGCCCCCAGACACTCCCAGAGCATCGCAGGTGGCCTCCTGGCCTGGTGCACGACAGCCTTGCAGGGAGCCGGCACCCTGGGGTGACACACGCCCGCCCGCTGCGCCCCAGGCGGCTCCTCCAGGGAGGGGAGGCAGGAGAGGCACCGCCGGCCACGCCAGACGGCTTTGCACGGACAGGAGACACGCGCTGGTCCCCCCGGCCTCCCACGGCCCAAGCAGCGTGTCCGGTCGGCGTAAAAGCGCCCGACCCACCTGCAGACTCAACACCAGAAACCCCTACAGCCCGTTCATCTCCAGTGGCTTTACTACTTCATACAGTACAGTGAGATAGCGATGAGGCAATTTTTATCGGAAAACAGCAAAACCTTTTCTTTGTAAAACATAAATAGAGAGACAAGGCTGAAACCTGTGGAAAACAGGACACCGGAGAGAAATGCACCAACTCGGAAAGATCGGTTCAGTGCACCGTGGAGAAATCGCGAGTCTCCGGCTCCTCGAACTCTCCAGCCAGGCAGGGCGAACAGGAGACCCTCGGGAGCCCCCGACCGCCGCCTGCGCTCACCTGCCGGGGAGGCCGCGGCGTCCACAGCCGAGGTCCCCGCGCCCGGCGCGGAGGGGGCCTGTCGGTCGGCTTCCGGGATCTCATCTCCGCTGTCAAAGTCGAACTGTTCTCCCTCGTCCTCCTCATTGTTATTGGAATCATACTTCACTTCGTTTTCTAAGGTTTGAAGGAACATAAGTCACAGTGTTAACATATATCATCCTGTACAAAGGACAAAAGCCACCGAAGGACCAAGGGGACAGACAGACAGACACACGGCCTGGAGCAGGGGCTCGGTTTGGTTATTTTTAATAGATAGGACGTCTTAGAGCAGTTTTAGGTTCCCAGCCAAACCAACCAGAAGGTACAGAGAGGTCCCATATGCCCTGCACCCACCAGCATCCCCCAGGTGGGGCGCCTGTCACCACTGACACACCCACAGTGTCACAACATCACCACCAAAGCCCAGGGCCCACTGAGGGCTCCCTCTGGGCATCGTGTGTCCCACGGGTCTGGACAAAAGCACGATGACCTGTATCCACCGTAGCGTCACACAGAGCAGTTTCACTGCCCACCCCGGGGCCCAGCACGTGCCCATGGGCGTGTCGTTCAGAGGCGCCAAAGAGGAAAAACGTTAAGTCCGAGTGGGGGATGGGAGCGCGGCCGCTGGGCTCAGGCTGCACCGCCCCGGCCGGACAGCCCGTCCCTCATCTGCGGGATGGAACCACACCGGGGACAGGACCTGCCCTAGAGCATCGCGGCGGATTAAGAAGGGCCTGTGATGTATATAAAGCTTCTTAACACCAGGTCTCAGACGGGCAGGACGCTGGCGGCATTTCTGCATAAAGACTCTAGGGAAGGAGAACACAAATATAATATGCAGTCTGCAAAAAAAAAAAAAAAAATGCAAGATTTAAGTTTTCTATTCTATTTAAGAAAATATTTATTCTGTGAGCTACTGAGAGCTGGGTGTGGTCCCAGCACCTCCGGGAGGTTAGGACTGGCTGACCCTCCCAGGCCCCTTCCCCCGTGAGACGACCCTCTGACTGCTCAAATCCACAGGCAGATTCCAAAGACACGTGACAGATTAACACCCTGAGAAAAGAGATTAAAGGAATATTTATTCTTAAGTTCAGAGATAAAAGCTAAGCCTTATTTTCCTGGGGTCTTTAAGACCATCTTTGATTATAATATGAAAGCTTAATTCAAGATACGATTTTCTCTTATTTCAAACGAAGCCTGTTTGTCTTTTTAATTCTTTTTATTGTTTAAAAAAAAAAAGTCCTTTAGAAAGAACCCGGCTGCAAACAGCTTCCCCAACAAGAGGCTATTCATGGCCACTTCTTGCTCTGGGTGTCACTGTGGTTTGCAGCTGCTCTGCTGAACGAGGCACCCCGGAAGCCACGGTGCCCCCAGAAACCACGGTGCCCCCAGGGGCAACGCCAGGCCCTCGGGGCCACCCCTCCAGGGCCCGCCCACTGCCAGGCCGGTGTGGGCATCGGCTTTTGTCCCGGCTCACTGTGGAAGTCACCAGGCATTTGGTGACTGAATTTTTTGTGAATCAACATTCATATGGCAACAGTACTGCTTTCTTCTTCCCTAACGTCATTTGCGTTGGAATTTTGCTATTAATTAGAGAAAGGCTTTAGCTGGTGGTGGGACTTTGAAATCACAAAACTGTTGAGTTTTGCATTCTGAATACCTGAGCATTTTCTAACATGATTAAAAAAAAAAAAAAAAATCCCAGATCATCCTCTGCATTGATTTGCTAGCTCTCCCCGGCCAGCCCGACTCGAGGCTCTTTATAGCCGTCAACTCCATGAGTCCCCGCACACGTGTGCGGAGGTGCCACTCTGGTTTGGTGACAGACACTGAGACCTGAAGGCACCACAGCCACCACCTCACCTTGTGAGGGTTTGACCTGCTGCCCAGGAAGTTTCTAGAGGAGGCGCAGGTTCCTGATAAAAGCTATGGGCTTGGAATTAAGGATTTTCCCACCAAAACACATAATAATATATCAGACAGGATGTTATGCAGCCATTGAAAATGACAGTTATGAAGTACCTATGAAATAAAAACTTTAAAGCAGGACATAAAAATGTACACTCAAGAAATATATACCCAATGACTGCAATGATGTAGAAAATATGATTTAAAAAACCAGAAAAATGATGACCCAGAACCCAAGCACCAGGCGCCAGTGAGAAGTCAGATTAGTCTCTTTATTTTCAAGGGAGTTTTTAAGTGGATAGTTTTACTTGATATTGGGGGGATTATAAGTAAAATATCACCAAATCATCAAAAAAGACCCCAGGCCATCACCCCATCCTTCCTTGTCACATAAGCTAATTAATGAGAAAGTCAGGTGGGATTGCCACGGTGTCATTTAAACTGTGGCCTTCCACATCAGTGTCCAGGGTCACACGGTGGCCGCCCGCCAAGGAAACAGAGCCACACCCCCATCCCCCAAGACTCTGCTGAGACCCCACTGAGACCCCCGAGATCTGCCGAGACTGCCTGCAGCTGCCTCCTCAGCTTCCTGAGCTCCCAGGGTCTTGCCACAGACGCCCCCCAGGAAACTTTTCTGGGTGAACTGTGGGGGTTTCCACTTTCTCACAGCCTCAGGGGGCTCCCAGCCAGGGGAAACCCTCCGGAGACGGCGCGGGATGGGCGCTGGCCCCAGGACCACCGGGCCGGGGGGACCCAGCTGTGAGTCTGGGCGCAGGCAGAGAGGCCGGGCCGCACCTGCTGGCAGGACTGGGGGGTGGGGAGGGGGGGACTCGGCAGGTGCAGGCAGGAGTGTGGTTTGGTGGTAGAAGGCTGGCCTCAAGCAAGCTGCCTGTTTTGGTTTTTTTTAATCCTAAATGCATCCTCTAAAACAGGAAGTCTTCCACTTTTTAACCATGTCCCAGCTCTGGTTTGAGCTGGTTTAGGTGAGCTCTAAAGGAACCCGGATGCCAACAGCTGGTCCCCGCCCTCCCCCCCACCCCCGGCCCCACCTGGCCGGAGCCTGAGAGGCTCAGCCGAACGCCCAAGTGCAGGGGGGACGTGGCCGGTGCAGGGGGGACATGGCTGGTGCAGGTGGGGACGTCACAGGTGCAGGGGGGGACATGCAGGGGGAACATGGCAGGTGCAGGGGGGACGTGGCCGGTGCAGGTGGGGACGTCACAGGTACAGGGGGGACGTGGCTGGTGCAGGTGGGGACAGCACAGGTGCAGATGGGGACATCCCAGGTGCAAGTGGGGACATCACAGGTGCAGGGGGGATGTGGCTGGTGCAGGGGCACAGCAGGGACACGGTGGGGACAGGCGCACGGGCCCAGGCTCACAACAGAGCCTCATCTTTCTCCCCAAGGAGCTCTCCCCCCAGTGCACACCCAGTGGCCAGAGTTTCAAGGTCCCCAAAGTTCGGGGTCCTTGGTGACAGCCTCGGCGCACCACAGCCCACTAGGGGACACCAATGCCGGGAAGGTCCGTTACCTTCAGGAGCGGGCGGCGGTGGCAGCTCCCGCTGGTCCATGCCGCGGCCTCCTCGGCTGTCGGGGGCAGGGCCCTGCGGGGACGAGACCTTGCTGGGGACGTCTTGGCACAACCCACGTCCACTCCACGCGCACGGGGCTCTCTGCGGTAACCCTGAGGGAAGGAAAGGGTTAATCGTCATTAACAGCTACAGTGAGAGCGCTCAGCTCCTGTTAGTCGCAGATACTTGTGAATCTCCCTGGAAATGACACTGGGGACAAGACAAAGCCTTCTCAGTGCTGGGTGCACCTCACCTTGAATCGCAGCCGGGAGGTTATTCTGCACCTCGGATGCGCTGATCGGACCCTCCCAGCGCAAGGCAGGCTCAGTCTCACACCAGGCCCAGGGGGAGACGGCAGCACGTCAGCGCTTGTTCTTCTTCGTCCTTCAACTAAAACTCTTAGCAGTTTTGACTAAAGCCTTGTTCAGGATCAAGAACCGAGCTGACCGTGTAACCCACTTCTCGGGTCTAGGCCGGGTCTCCACATGCCTGGTGTTTTCTTCGTTTCTTGTCTAAACTCCTTGTTTCCCTCTGTGCTAACAGAAAACCGAGTTTGCGCGTCGGCCTGATGCCCGCTGAGTCGTGAGAGGCGAGTTCCTCGCACTCGGGGGGGGGGGGGGGGGGGGGGGGGGCGCCTGCGGCCGCGTCCTGTGAACCAACTTCGTTCGACCTGTGCGGAGACCACAGGACGCCTGCCCGGGCCCCCCCAGCACCGTCGGACGAGACGCAAACTGCGCAGGGACCTTCCGGCTGCCTCGGCCCCAGCCCCCAGGTGGAGGACAAGCACGCAGCACGTGGGCAGTGGTGGCTGTGCCACAGCCGTGCTGCGTCCTGCACCCCGTGGCTCTCACCACGGTCCTGTGCCACAGCCGTGCTGTGTCCTGCACCCCGTGGCTCTCCCCACGGTCCTGTGTCACAGCCGTGCTGCTTCCCTTTCTCAGCAGCTGACGAGACTGAGTTCAAAGGGATCTAATTACTTGCTCAACGTCAGTAAGTAACGGAGCTCAGAGTGGCCAGAGTCCTGGGCTTTCGAGAACAGCAAAGCTTTCCTACTGCGCTCGCCCTGTACACTCTCGACGCGCATCGTGACGTCAGCCAGCAGCAAGGGCCAAAAGCAGATATCCTTCCTGTCAGCAGGCAGAGCCGGTCGCACTCCTGGGACTTTGTTCAGAAACTCGTCCAAATGCACCAGCGTGTCCCACCCGACAGCCACACAGCTCTCTTGACTAAACAGAATTCTGTTTCTTCAAGTCTGATTGTCTACTCATTTTCGGGTTTTTTTAACACGCTGCGTGAATCTCATTAATGCTATTTGTTTTTAAAGTGACAAAAATAGAGTCACACTGATTTCTCATTTTCCCTCTGATAATAGTAGGACCAAATAAAAGACAAACAAGCCGAGCTCTCCTCCGACCCCTGCTCGGTTTATGCCACTGCGGAGGCCAGAGCTCACGCGGCTCCCACTGGCCCTGGGCGTGTCGGCTGCACCGAGTCCAAACCTCGACGCTGTGGACCAAGCACCAGCCCTGTGCCCATGAGGACGCGGCGACTGGGTCACAGCAAGCTCCTGGCTTGTGGCCGGTAAGTGTCCTCACCAGGAGATGCGCGTCAGGCAGGGGACAGACGCCCTGGAGCTTTGTCCTTTGAAAACTGGTGCTCGTGCAAAACTGCAGCCCTGAGAAGGAAACTTGCTACGGGTGGACACGGAAACCGTGACTTTGTGACTTTGGTTCTGTACTTGGCAGAGTCCGCGTCTCAGCTGACAGATGCATGCACGCACCTCCCTGTGGCCCGTCATCCCCTACGGACGTGCTCTGAGGTCCGAGCGCAAAGGCTCAGAAGAGTCCACAGTCCTGGAGCCTGCAGGCAGCACCAGAGCATCCCATGCCCTCACGTCCAGGTGGCTCTAGAGCCCCGTCCTTCCTGTGCCATCGTCCAGCGCTGTCCACCCAGCATCCAGGCAGCTCTAGAGCCCCGTCCTTTCTGTGCCATCATCCAGCACTGTCCACCCAGCGTCCAGGTGGCTCTAGAGCCCCGTCCTTCCTGTGCCATCGTCCAGCGCTGTCCACCCAGCATCCAGGTGGCTCTAGAGCCCCGTCCTTCCTGTGCCATCGTCCAGCGCTGTCCACCCAGCGTCCAGGTGGCTCTAGAGCCCCGTCCTTCCTGTGCCATCGTCCAGCGGCATCGTCCTGTGTGCCGGACGCCTCCCCTGTTGCCTCGTCTGGACTCTCAGGCTGCATTTGCTGCGCAGGGCTGGCCGGGAGCTCACCCTGCTGTGCTGCAGTGGACACGGGCCCTGAGGACACGGCCCGAGACCCCAGTTGCAAACACAGTCTCCCCATCAGCGTGCGACGTGAGCTAATGCCAGCCTGGGCTGCTGGGCTTTGTTTTCATTGTTGCTATCGTTTTCCAATTTAAGCATCTTAATGAAAGATTTCGTTGTGCATTTGGATTGTGGTTTTAAACAAAAAGATGACACAGTGGAAGGAGGAGCCCAGAGTCCCTGTGCCCTGGGGGACTGTTGCATGGGGTTGCTTAGGCGGCTCCGCCCCACGCAGCTGCTCACAAAGCTCCGCGTGGCCTGCGGGCTCCCCGCGTCACTGTTCCCGGCATTCCCGCGAATGCGGGAGCACCTGCATCTTCACAGCCTCTTTCCCCATGTCCGGGGGGACGCGGAGGGCTGGGAAGGACCCCAGTGTCCCGGACGGGAGACAGACCTGGCGGCGAAGGTCCTGTGTCCTCAGCACACGTGAGAGAGGGAGAGAGGGCGGGAGCCTGGCCGCGGAGGGATCCGCCCAGACTCCTCTCTGGCTCGCATGTCCCAGCGAGACCGGCTCGGGAGCTATCTGTGCCTCTCTCTGCACCCTCAGAGCTGAGACAGGGACGGCCCTGCCCGCAGGGCTGCCAGTCACTAAGTGACTCGGTTTCTGTGAAATGACCCAACAGGGCTGGCAGGGAGCACCATTCCAGGCCACAGGGTGTCCCTCTCAGCTTCATTTGCTGCTCAGCCGCGGCAGCACACGGGCCTCGTGCCTCCTGGACCCCGCGGGGTCCCGACACCTGCCCCTCCAGCCTCAAGGGTCCCGCGGAGGTGAGGGCCGGTGAGCTGAGCCACACACAGACTGAGCCGCCTGGGGACGTGGCAGTGCCCTGCCGGGCTCGGAGCGTCAGCGCGGCCCACGTGGCCACTGAGACTCAGGTGCCCTCCACCTCCCGCCTGAGGGAGGGTGGCCCAGGACACAGGACCCAGGCAGGCACCTGGGGACCGGCTGGGCACTGAGTGGTCGGTGCCTGAGGCTGCAGCCCCCTGACGCGCTGCGGAGCCGACGGGGTCGACTTCACATCCAGGGGGCTGCCCCGGCCTGGCCTTGTCCCCGGGCAGGATCCACAGGGCCGACGGGGTCAGGAGGGCCCAGGGCCACGGCGGGTGTCCTCACCCGGGGCTCCAGGGCAGTGGCGAGGTGACAGGAGGAGCGGGAGGGGCAGTGGGCACAGCGGCAGCCGCTGAAGGCCCTGGGCTGAGACTGCTGGAGGTCAGGAGCCCGAGACCCTCCACGCAGCCCCGCGGGCAGGGCCGGCCCCACCCCTGCACCCCCGTGCATCTCCTGACCCGGCGCCCCAAACCCGATCGAGAGGACCCCCCCCCGCAGTTTGCAAAGGCCCAGCTGAGACACCCGTCCCCACCCCCACTGGCACTCAGCAGGCTCCCTGGGACCCCCAGAGTGAAGCTCACCCTGTCCTCATCCCTGTGAAGAGTCCCTCAAAAAGTGAGGCCACCCAGGGCATCTGTCTCCCCCACCCCAACTCTAAGGTCCTAGGGTACCAGCCATCCTATTCCTGACCCTGGACCAGGACCCAGCACGGCCCCATAAACAAAAAGCCACCTGCTATCGGTAAGGTCATCTTATTAAAACACAAATATATCAGGTGCACAGTGTGTGGATACCCCAAATGTGCAGTGCACGACCTGAACAACAGTGCTGAACACCCCACCCTCCCCATCAAAGCAAACCTCCCCCCCATGGTCCTAACTCACTGATGGCTCCTGTCACACAGACCACCCCCCATGGCCAATGTCACTCTGACCCCCATGGTGTTCTGTCACTGCCCTTCCATGCCTCCCTTCACAGGGACACTCTGTGGTGTCTGTCACACTCTTGTCTCACTGACATGAAATCTGCACCCCTCCACTCCAGCACTCTAGCTGCTGGCCTGCCTGCTGCTCCTTAGACGCGCCCGGCCCTCTCCTGCCTCCGGGCGTTTGCACGTGCTGTTGTTCTGCCCCGCAAGCTCTTCAAGGGGCACTGGCTCAGCTGGCACCTCCTGGCACCTCGCCCGGTCATGCCCCCCTTGGGCCTCACCTGACCGCCTGTTTACACTGCCAGCTCCCCTCCCCTCCCCCCCAGCCCTGCCTTCTGCTTGGTTTCCCCGGGCACCTCTGCCCACCTGCTTTCATGTGTTCACTCTCCTGGCACACAGGGGCCGTCAGCCCCGCAGGAGCAGGAAGTTTGGGCCACGCTGGGGGCGCCTGGTCCCAGGACGTAAGAGCACTTGGTACTCGGCACCTAGCTGGTGTTCACTGGATGCCTGTCCCTTAATCGGTCATTTCCGGATTTGTCAGAGCCTTGGCACTGCTTGTCATGTGACCGCAGGTACATTTACCCTTTGTGAAAAGTTTATCTTTTTAAAAGGATGAGAACTTGGTTTAAAAAACATACGAGAACCAAATGGCACCAAACCTGTCTGATCCAGGGAGAGGCGGCCGGGGCTGGCAGGGGCCACCCAGGACAAGGGACCCACCTGGGCCGCAGGGCCACATGAGCCATCTGCAAAACGCACTGTGTCCAAAACTGGAAATGATCGACGATCCCAGGTGTGTGCACACAACTCCCTTCCCTCCCTTCTGTCTGACAGTCACCAGGCATCCGCGTCCTCTGCCCCCGGGGCGGCTGCAGACACGGCAGAGCGCGGCGGCGGCTCTTCCCGGCAAGCTCGGCCGTGTCCAAGCTCCAGCCCTCGGCTGCTGGCAGAGAACTGCTGCAGCGACCGCACAGGCTAGAAAGCATAAATCTCTCCTCCTTGCCGCCACTACCTATGATTAGTTTTCCAAATATTTTGTCTGGCAAAATGCTCCACCTTTCATTCCTTCCTATTAAATCACCGAGAGACACGCGAGTCTAAACGCCGCTCCAGGAGGGCCTGCCCATCCCCGCAGGCTCCCCGAGGCTTGGCTGCACCTTCTTGCACCGCAGCCCCTGCCCTCGGGACAATACATGGAGAACTGTGTCCCTGCACGGCCCTGGAACCTGCCTGCGGGAGTTCAGACTTTAGCTCCAAGTGAAAAGTGCCCTGTTCTCCGCAGCACAGGACACGAGGGTCCAGGGGCGGGAGTTCTCGTCCACGGGGCTGAGTGTTCAAGCCCACGCAGGGACGGGAGGCGCGGCTTCTGCAGGGGCAGGCGGCAGCTGGACACGGCACAGAGCGGCCAGTGGGGGCTGCTTCCCATGGAGCTGCCGAGCTGGAGGATGAAGCATGAATCAACTTTCTTATCACTCCTTCAGGAAAGGGCTGCCCAGCACCGGGAGCCAGCTGGCCGGGCCCACACAGCACCCACAGCGGCGTGCCCTGGTGTGAGCCAACCAACCCGGCCAGCTCAGACCTGCACACACCATGAGGAGAAAGACCCAGCAAATTCCTTCCATGCTAGCTCAGTGCTTCTCACACGGAGTTTCTGAGACAGGATCATCGTTAACTCTGGCAGCCCCCGGGCTGTGTCTACACTGGCCCACACAGGTGTCCTATCCGATGATACATTAACACCCTGCGTGTTCAAGCTGCTTTAGAGCTACCCTTGCTGCAGGCGGAGCACGGCGGGGCGAGGTGGTGCAGCCACATGGGCCGGAAGCCCTGACTGTGTGTGTCCTTGCAAAGACCAAGGCCTTCGACCCGCACCTGAAACTTCCACTCAGATGTGCCCTGAATATTGCCTCTGCCACGTTCCTTGAACGGAAAATCAGAAACCACGCTGAAATCACTACTCTATTTTCCTTTCAGAAAAAATAATGCAAATGATAGAATAACACAGTAAGTGTGCATGGCACATTTTTATCAAAATGTAATTCCTTGGCCTTTCTTGCAGAGCCAGCTCTTAGTTGTCCACACTAACGAGAGACAGCAGAGGTTTGAAAAGTGTGCATATATTTGAAATTTTCCTTCTCCTGTGTTTCAAAGTGAATGTCCACACTGCTTTCTTAAAAAAACAAAAATGACATCCAAGAGCAGAGTTCTGCCTCCCAACAACTGGGCCACGTGCCACCGGCCCAGGACAGGAAAAAGAACACGACCTTGCACATGAAGCAAAGCCCGAGACTGGGAGGACCACGGCGCACCGGCTTCGGACAGCTCCTTTGCTGCTCGTAGTTATCAACCATGTCTTCTGTTTTCTTCACAAAGTCCCCAGTTCCAGAGACCCAAGTGCCTCACTGTCACCAAGACTTTGGAGCCCGGAATGGGCGGAGCAGGACACCAGCACCTTTGCCGAGGCTGACGCGACCAGGCCTGCTTCTACGCGGGCGCGTCACGCGACTGCACGCGCTCTTAGCCACACGCATTCCATCGGCCCCACACGGTTACAGCTTTTGAGCCCACATTTCACTTTATAAATCATTTCTCACATCAGAAGGTGACGCATGGGAGAGGAGAAAAACTTTAAACCTAAAATAATTTTTTAAATGTTTTACAATCTTTTTCACATTGCTTACTAAAAGTATAAAATATCAATACCCCACGGGTAGCACATTATTCCAATGACAAAGAAAAGCAGGAAATGGCAATGATGGAAGGGAAAGAACAACACAGGCACTATTAAAAATGGTCTTTTTTTTTTTTTGTAGAGTTGGTCTTGCTCTGTTGCCCTGGCTAGAGTGCAGTGGTGTCATCATAGCTCACTGCAACTTCCAAACGATCCTCCTGCCCCAGCCTTCCGAGTAGCTGGGACAACAGGCTCATGCCACCACACCGGGCTAATTTTTCTATTTTTAGGAGAGACGGGGTCTCGCTCTTGCTCAGGCTGGTCTCAAACTCCTGGGCTCAAGTGATCCTCCCACCTTGGCCTCCCAGAGTACTGGGATTACAGGCCTGAGCCACCGCACTTGGCCTAAAAATGGTCATTTTTATAATCAACATTTTGAAAATTTACACACAAAAACAAAGAAAAAAAGAAGCACAAACAAATTTCCAGGCCTGGCAACCTTGAAAAGGCTGAAGTGGAGTCTGGAGGCAGGTGTGTGTGGGCCGGGGCTGATGGGGGCTTCTCCCAGGGCCCCCACGTCCCACAGGGAGCCCCGCATCTCTCCAGATGGGCCTGGGCCCCTTTCAGCTCAGATGGGACCCCGGGCCCTTCCCCACCAAGCAGCCACGCCTGGCTCGCCCACCCTGCACCGGGACTCGGCTCTCAGACCCTTGTCTCTTCACCTGGACCTGAACACCCCTCCCCCTGCCAAGGTCCCCAGAACTTTCCCCTCGTTCTTCCAAAATGACACTCCCAGAAGGCTTGGTTAGCAGAGAGCTGTCATTCTAGCTCATAAATGACTGACAGCTCCACTTCCCTTTTGCCTCATTTCAGGACAGTTATCCTTCTACTCAGGGAAACCACACACAGCGTGTGACTGAAACGTCAATCTGCTCTGAAGATCTCTGCTCCAAATCTTTCATTGTATCTTCTCTGATGTGCCTTGTGCAATAAAAGAACCCTGTATCATACAGCAGGGGCTTCTTAGTTTTTATTATGATAAAGTTTTTATACTGTCATTTATAGAATACAGCTATAATTGCTGCATTTACATTTTGCTCTAATTTATGCCAAACATTTTAAGTCTAGGGAGCATTTTCGTATATAATGCCTTCTATCGATTTCGTAAGGAGCAAACTCAAAGTCCCGGGAGTTGAAGGGACTCAGGCAGGCATGGTGGGCAGACAGTCCAGCACGCACCCTCGGGCCCTAATGCCGCACCCCTTCCCAAAGAGTTTTCTTCTAACGTCCCCACAAAACACTGCAACGAAAATGGGGCACCTCAAAACACCCCCATGAAAATGTGGTGAATCCAGAGGGTCAAGCATCAACTTTTATAAGATAAAAATGCCATTTTGAATAGCCGAATTTTACCTCATCTCTAATTATCTACAACTGTTAATCACTTATGAAGTAGCACTTTATACAAACGACTTTTCTAATTGGCAGGAAATACGAGCATCCTGACTGTAAAGTTGCCGTGTTGGTACCTGGGATGTGGCCACGAAAGCCGCTGGAATAAATGCTGTTGGAGAGGCAAGAATATTGCTAAAAATATGCAAAGTGTGAACCTCAGTTATCACCTTTCTTTTCTAATAAAAGTTGTTTTCTATGAAACGGATGTTCAAAATATGTTTTTAACAGTAAGTGGGCGGCGCAAATGTTGCATCTTGCCGTGTCTACTTGTCCTGCGCAGAACCCACAACACTGACGGCTACGCAACTGCTCGCGGGCTCAACCACAGAAAGGAGTAAAAGCCCACTGCGTTTCGAGTTAAGGAGTTTTCACCCGTAGCAAAGTTAGCGGTTGAAATGAACATTGGGTTGCAACAGTGTATCTGCAGCGGTGGGAGCCGCTACCGAAGGCCCAGACGCTCCGACCTTCACATCGGACTTTCACGCCAGAACCTCAGGGTCCCACCGCGGGGCAGCACCTGCCCACGACCCGCTCCAGCGACCCTCATGGGAAGACGCAGGTTTTCTTTAAGACAGTAAAAATCTTCATCCTAAAGTGGACGAGTCCTTTTGCCTTTATAGGAAACTATCAATGACTGCCCCGGCCCCCACTGAGACGCCTCAACTCACTGCTCAGACTGCCAGCGGGTGCAGGTTCACCTGAGCCTGGGGGTCCCTCCTGCACCCTGACGCCCCCCGGGAGCCCCGGCCCATTCCCGTTGTGGGGGGCAGGGCGCCCCCGACGTTGGGGGCCGCTCGCTGCGCGATCGGAGCCCGGGCACCGGGACACCCCGCCGCCCCGCGCGGTCCCGCAACCCCCAGGCTGGGACTTAGCTGCTTGGGGCGAACCGGGCAGAAGTGCAGCTTTCAAAGGAAACCAGAAACCCCGCGAGTGGACCCTCGGCCTGCACTCACCGTGGGCGGCCTGGACGCGGCCCGCCGTCTCAGTGTCCCTAGCCGTCCCCGCGGCCCGCGCCCACCGTCCGTCCCGCGTCCCCCGGCCGACCCCCGACAGGGATGCACCCGGCCCCTCCCGCGCTGCGCGGCAGGCTCCACCCGCCGCGCTGTGATTGGCGGGCCCGGGCCATGCCTGGTGCCCATTGGCTGTCGTGCCTGCCAGTTTCTCGACCGCGCCCCGCCCTCGCGCCAGCGCATTCCTGCGGAGCCACGTGGCCGCCCGCGCCCCGCCCCTGGCCCAACGCCCCGCCTGGGCAGCGCACCCGGGGGAGGGGGCGCGGCGGACACACCTGCCCCGGAGCCTCCGCCGCTCCCCGCGGGCCCTCGGCCGTGCGCCCTTGCGGAGGGGCAGACGCCAGCCCTCCCTGCGCCCAGCATCTGTACCCTCCCCGCGGGCCCCTCGGGCTGCGCTCGCTGGGGAGAGGGCCGAGCAGACATCCTCCCCCGGGCATCCCCTCCCCCAGGGGATCCCCTCCCCTGGGAATCCCCTTCCCCACCCCAAGGCATCTCCTCCCCCCAACATCCCCACCCCAGGGCATCCCCTCCCCCTGGGCATCCCCTCCGCCCACATCCCCACCCCAGGGCACCCCCCTCCCCCAGGGCATCCCCTCCCCCCATATCCCCACTCCAGGGGATCCCCTCCCCCCCACATACCCACCCCAGGGCATCGCCTCCCCCTGGGCATCCCCCTCCCTAGGGCATCCCCTCCCCCCACATCCCCGCCCCAGGGCATCCCCTCCCCCTGGGCATCCCCTCCCCCTGGGCATCCCTCTCCCCAGGGCATCCCCTCCCCCCATGCCATCCCTCTCCCTGCAGACACCCCCCCTCCAGGTCCCTCCTGGCTTCTCCTGGTTCCCAGGCCAGTGTTTAAAGCTGCTACTTCCTCACCTTCCTGGGGCCTTCCGGCTGTCAGCGGGTCCTGGGTCCTGCAGCCGGGCGGGATGGCCTTGTGGGCGGCAGGCATCGTCACCATTCCCGCAGCCCAGGGGCCTAGAAGTATCTGCACAGCTTCCTTCTGCTCAGAAACGACCTGGGATACAGGATATCCAAGGATGGCCACTTCTGGGCTGTTGTACTGACCCATATATGTCATTTAGGTCACATTTGTTACTGATTGTTTTAATTTATTTGTTCTTGCAGATCCTGAGAATGGTGTATTAAAATCTTCAACTGTCTCTGTTCAGCATTGTACTGCAGAGTCAAACCAGTGTTATACAGTAAGAAAAACAAAAAGTGTAAGGACTGAGGGGGAGAACTGATTATTCACAAGGAGATTACATAGGTAGGAAACCCAAAATAATCTACAAATAAACTATTGGGATTAAAATTGAATTTAGGAATTTGAGATGGAACATAGACTTAAATGTAAAAGTTAACCTGTAAAGTTTCTAGAAGAAAATATATGAAAAGATCTTATTGGTCTCCAGGTAGGACACAAAATGCACTAACCAACCACTTAAATGATTAAATGGTCTTCATAAAATTTAATATTTCTACTCCTCTTGTGACATCATTAAAAAAATGAAAAGGCAACCTACTGACGGAGACATTGGTCACACGTGATCTGACAGAAAACCCGCCGTCTGGGTCCACCTGTGTTGCCAGAACAAAGCCCTGAGGCTGGTCATCCACCTGGAACAGAAACGTATTTCTCAGAGTTCTGGGGCTTGGAAGGCCAGGACCAAGGGGCTGCCTCTGACCAGGACTCTCTGGTGTCACCGGTGGTGGGACACGGATGGGGGGTGCAAGGTGCACGGGGAGACAGGGTCGTCCTTCCGTAAGGAGGTCAGGAGGGCAGGGTCTGCACACCCCAGACACCTCCCACCGGGCCCAACCTCTCAACACACTGAGGATCAGGTCTCCAACACGTGAATTTGGGGGGACACATTCAAACCACAGCACCAGGGCCTGCCTGTCCCTCCCACCACCACGTGAGGACATAGAGTTCCAGGCGCCTCTTGGAACCAGAGAACGGGCCCTGCCCAGACCCGGAACCTGCAGCTCCTTGGCCTCCCGGCCTCCAGAACTGTGGGATGGAAACCCCCGTTGTTTGCGAGCTACTCAGTTTAGGGTGCTTTTTGTAGCAGCAGGAACAGATTAAGATAGTTTATATATCAATAAAAGCGGTTTTAATAGCTGGGCTTACTGACATGTTTTTTAAAATAATGATTTTCTTTATTAATTGGGTATAAAATATCCCCTTGTTAACTGCAAATGAAATAAAGCGGAAGACCTGCGCACAGTGTAGGAGGTTTCCCCCTAGTAAGGACATTTGGGAAGAATGGGAATGACAGGGACACCCTCCCTGGCACTGGGTCCCACCTCCAGTCCAGAGACACCTTCATGGTGCGTGCAGATGGCTGTCAACACACAGGCCTGGGGGGCAGACACAGCTGTGGGGGAGCCCCGGGCCAGTGTGGGGTCTTCACTCAGCAGAGGCCCTGGACCAGCGCCGAGGCCGAGCCCCCTCTGGGCCACGCAGAGGCCCCCTCGGAGCCCAGTGACCTGGGGACGTGGACGTCAGGGCCCCGATGTACTGGCCTCCTCCAGGCCTCTGGGCCTCCAGGCACCACACAGGGCTGGGCAGGTGGGACACGCTGGATGAGCTTGGAGCAGGAGGTGCCGACCGCTGCCCACCCGCCCTGGCCCCCAAGGCCCGGCTGCCACCTCCTCATGCTTGGGGGGGGGAGCTGACGGGAGGTGTTTGGGACATGGGGGTGGACCCCTCACAGACAGGTTAATGCCTTCTTGAGGGAGAGTTCCGCTCTGTTATTCTTGTGAACGCTGGTTCTAGAAGGGGCCTGGCACCTTCCCTGCTCCTGCTCCCTCTCCTGCCCGGTGGTCTCTGCACCCACCAGCTCCTCCGCCTTCCCCCTCGACTGGCAGCTCCCGGACCCCTCGTGAGAAGCAGGTGCCGGCACCAGGCTTCTTGCACAGGCTGCAGAACCATGAGCCAGAGAAGTCTCTTTTCTTTATAGATTTCCCAGCCTCGGGCATTCCTCTGTGGCAACACAAATGGACCACGACACCCACGTTGGGAAAATGTCAATGGGTAGAAGTCACAGGGAACACAGGCCTCAAAGATGGGGAGATGGAGAGGCAGATGGAGGGTCAAGTACTTAGGCTAAGTGTGACCATCCTTCTGTCCAACTAAGGCACAGTCTAGTCCGAGGAATGGGGCCCCCAGCACTGGTGCCCAACACCCACATTCCACAGATGGCTCGGCGCCCGCAGGGTCCTGCCATTCTGCCCGGAGAATCTACGCCGATTCTTTGGCCCAAGCAAACATTGACCTCAGCACCAGCCCTCACTAGAGTGCGCCTCTGGGTGAGCAAACTCAGCCCAGGTCTGGCCGCTGCTTCGAAACGCGGTGGTGCATGGAAGGCGCTGGGTCGTCAGGAGGCTGTGACAAGAGACATCCCAAGCGCAGGCAGCAGGCCTCCTGCAGCCCCGTGGGCTGCTCCCCTGAAACACCCGTCCCCTGCCCGCCCATCCGCCCCTCCCTGCCCTTGGAAGGGGGGCAGGGGAAGGAGGGGAGGCAAAGATAAGAAGGGAAGAGGAGGCTGGAGGCAGCCGGCACTGCCACTGGGCTGTCAGAGGGAGCCCCAGGAATCTGCGGGGGAGAAGGAGGCATTGTTCCAGGAGGGAAACAGCGACCCTTTTGTTTCCAGAGCTCAGCCACAGCTAAGCCTGTTTTCTTGCTTTGCTCAATCTCAATCGGGTGGGTGGGAGGGCGAAGGGGGGAGAACTCTGAGAAGCAAACTCTCCACGTGGCCAGGAGCCGGGCGGTGGGGGAGGAAGGGCGGGAGAGGCTTCCCTGCAGGTGACCTCTCCTTGCAGGCAGCCCCTGGCCTCCTGGCCTCCGTCCCCACCCCGCAGACTCAGAGACCCGGTGCTGGACGGTCATGACACTGGGCAGCAGAGGGAGGACCTTCCTGCGCGGGGCTGGGACCTGCCCAGGACACACTTGAGTCCTCGGTGCCTCGAGCGAGCGGAGTGGTCAGTGCAGGCGGGACAGGAAGGTGGACGGGCCACGCACGACTGGGGAGCACGGAGGGAGAAGGCCCCACACCCCACATGGGCAGGTGTACGTGGGTCTTTGTTTTTCTGACCCACAGGCGTGAAGCTCCCCGTTACTGAGGCATTTAAACCCCAGTTACACTGAATATCGAGCACGCCTGACACCCAGTCACCAACGGCTTCCCGGGAGGAGCAGGGAGGACAGGGGGGCTGTGCACGGGGAAGGGACAGCACTGAGGGCCTGGGTCACGGAGGGAGGGTGCAGGGATTCCTGAGGCACGAGGTCACCGTGTCCCAGGGAAAAGGAGGTGGGAACGGGAACAGAGAGGCTGGGACACGATAACGATGCGACTTTATCTAGAAAGACGAGGCTGCCGGGGTGAGCCACTGTGCACCTCCATCCGCACACAGACAACATGTAGCTCTTTGCTCAGCCCCGGGACAGCACGTCCTGCCCTGCCCAAGGCTGTCTGTCGCCGTGGCAGCCAGTCCAGCCTCCAGTCTGTCTTTCCTTCGATACAAAAAAGGTACCCAGGCTGCAAGGCCCACCCGACTCCACCCGTCCAGAACTCATGTCAGCGAGTGCTGTGGTGCTCCCCTCTGTACAGGGGTCCCTTCAGTTCTGTGTCCCCCCTCCAGCTGGTGCTCCCCTCTGTACGGGGGTCCCTTCAGTTCCGTGTCCCTCCTCCAGCTGGTGCTCCCCTCTGTACGGGGGTCCCTTCAGTTCCGTGTCCCTCCTCCAGCTGGTGCTCCAACTCTACCCTGGGATCTCCAGCAGTTCTGGTTGTCATCTTCCAGTTTTATTTTGCTTTGTCCCTAAAGGCTTCTTCTACCTGCAGCTCCCTCCGAGGACTCTCCTGGGCCTTGGGGACCCTTTTCCCAGGCGCGGAGAGCCGGGTAGCCGGGGATCCTGATGACTGGCACAGGTGGGTGGACTTGCATCCGTGGGCATGAGGCTGGCCCGTCCCTGGTGGGGTCCGTGCTGCGGGGCCCCCGGGTGTCGGCCCGGCCCCCTCTGCAGGGGGCAGCCTCGCCTGTCTCCTCGGCCTTCTCATCCGCTTCCTCCCGGTCCTGCTGGTTTTCCGGACTGTTGCCAAGGAGCGTGTTGACTCTGCAGAACCCGGCCCAGGACGCTCACTTTTCCTAATTCTCAACTCCCCTTGGTGCCTCCCCACCTGTTCTGTCCTGGCTTTGTCACCCTCCACCCTGGTGACACCTGCACGCACCCAGGCAGGTGGCGGGGCCACTCTCTGTCCCGCCGGACCTCACAGCCGCACAGCTTCCCTGGCAGCCACGGCAGCTTCCTGGCGGCTCCCGGCTCCCCCCTGCCCTGGGGGACGCACCTCTGCTCTGCCTTTCTGGGCTCACCATCCGAGGCGCATCCCTGCACGCCCCCTTGGCTGTGCAGAGCACGTCTGAACCCCGCAGGAACGGGGGTGTCCCGTGAGCAGACGGATGCAAACGAGGGGCGTGGTCTGTTCTTGGGGACCCATCTGTGGTGCTCACCTGGGTCTGCAGAGACCGGGGAGCTGGAATCACAGTCATCGGTGTCTGTCTTTCCGCTGGACCACTGCCAGATCACACGACATTTTAAGAAATAATTATTCAAGAGATTTTATGTAAAAATGTTTGTTTCAGATTTCTAGGATGTAATTACAAGGAGAAAGGCCAACAGCTGGTTCAATGGCATCGCCGAGATCCCAACAGATATTTAACCTTCAAGCCGCAGCACAAACAGTAACCTGAGGGATTCCTCCGGCCACCACTCGGGCTGGTGGCTTTGGGTCCAGGCCCAGGTTCCTACCTGGGACGTGCAGAACACCTGGCTGGGTCTCACGAGCCTCCTCTTCTTCCCCCAAGGGGTGCTGTGCACATGGTACCCTTCATCTCTCTCCGTCATCCTTCTCTTCCTGTTTTCCCTAATTCCTTTAAGAACTCTTGGACTTTGTTTCCCTCTCTGTTCCGTTTGTGATCTTCCAAAAATGACCCTACTCTTAATTTATTTAAAATGGGTGGTTTACCCACTGGGATGACAAAGTGAAAAATTCCGACAATACCGAGTGTTGCCAAACTGTGGGGCAACTGGAGCTCATACCCGGCTGGGGGCGTGTCAATAATACTTCATTTGGGGAGCAGTCTGGGGTCCCTTGTGAGTGACGTATCTACTCACCACAGGACCCCTCAATTCTACTCCTAAGTATTTACCCCAAGTAGATAAAAATGTATGTCCACAAAACTCATTTGGGAATGTTCATAGCAGCTTTATTCAAATAATCCCAACTGGAAACAACCTCTCAATGGGTGAACAGATAAACAAATCATGTTACAGTCACACAATGGAACATTACAGCAATAAAAAAGGACAATATTGGTAAATCTCAAAATATTATGCAAGTGAAAGAGACCAATGCACAAGAGGTCAGACTGTTATCTTCCCATTGGTGAAGTTCTAGAACAGGCAAAAATAACCCAGAGGGGCAGAAATCGGAGCGTCAGCGAGGGTGAGACGCCGCGAACTGCCTGGGAAGGGCGGAGGGACCCTGGGGTCTTGGGGACGTGAGCGTGTCGGTCAGCGGCTGCTTACACACGTGGGTGCATTTCCAAAAACTCAACCACCCGCAGGTGTAAAGTGGGACGTTCGCTTTACTGAATGAAAATCACACCTCGAAAGCGTTAACTTCTGAAAGTGAGTTGTAACAGGGGTGCATGGGTAGCCAGGTAAGGGCGGATTTTAACAAACGTGAAACACTGAATCTTAAGTGTCGCTCACAGACCCTGCAGGCCTTTCCTATCCTCCTAGTCTTTCCTCTTTACTCCCCCATTAAACCTACTTTTTTGGAGCATCAACATTTAACATAAATTTAAAATCAATTCTGGTTTTTCCCATCACTTCCCTCGTGGGTCTCCCTCTGTGTACAGAAACACTGTTTCACGTTTCTTACCATCTCGGGTGCGTGGGATCGGGGCTTTGTTGGGTTTTGTGTGTCGCTGGGGTGACGCGGCCGGGGAACCCGCCCCACCCGGGCCACCCGGACGTGAGGTCTGGGACAGACACCTGCCAGGTGGTGCCTGGCACACGGATAAGGCACCCCTGCTTTTAATGTATTCAGCTTTTCTATCACACCCATAATTACACATTTTAATTAACTTTTTCCAGTTTTTACGTAATTGTCCTCAAATTTAATTCTGACAGAATGAAAACGTTTCACAAACAGACTTACCGAGAAGCTGCTCTCAAAGGCCGGCACGCCCGCCTTTCCGCTCCAAGGCCGGCCACCGCGGGAGAGGTCCAGCCAAGGGTTAAAGCTCTTGTACAAAGACCAGGACTCCGTCTATTTTTACAGCGTCGTCATTTTAATCCCTTTTCCTATTTCCTTCCCACATGAAGCCTGGACGGGCCTGCTGTGTTGCGGAAGACGGACAACACTAACAAAGTGCTTTGAGGGAGGAAATGCTACCGTTTCTAAAACCCCCTAAACATTTCCTCTTCTGAAAACAGACAGGGGCCTCTTAACTGCCAGGACAGTTAAATGGCATTTGTGAGAAGCAGCATCCTATTGTAATTAAGTGTGCATTTGGCTAAAAATAAAAGAGACGGGCAAGTCTTACTCTTGATGCTTCAACTAGCAGGTAACTGGATAAATCATTCAACTTCTCCCGGCTGCGTGCCGGGACCACGGACAGGGCTGGACGCCCACCTCAGTGTCCCGCAGACGGTGCTGCTGTGCGGAGTCTTTGTCCTTCACCCACACGCGGCTCCACACTCAGAATGCCAGGGTCTAACCCCGTGTCACGTCAGCGTAGCCTGAGAACTTGTGAGAGTCCACGGGTGCGGAGTAACCCACGCACTCGTGGGCAGGAAATGAGGAGTAACAGAACAAATGCCCGTGCAGAACGGCCTGCTCCAGACACAGAGTATTAGCATTTTACCAATATCCCCATTCGCAGCCTTTCTTCCTCCCCAGAGGTGACGGGAAAACCCTGAATCTTGGGTTTATCGGTCCCTTGCTTCAGTTTACTGCTTTAATCCCCCACCCGCCGGCCCCACACGTGTCTGTCTGTCTGACGTATGTCCAGATTTGCATGTTCATGGTGCCTCATACAGCTGGTGTCATACTGCATGTATTTTCCTGAAAATTTATGTTACTCAACATATAAATCCCTTCATTTTACTCCTATACACTAATTAAATCATGAATATCCAAAAAATTGCTTACGCATTCTCCAGGTGATGGAGAATACACCAGGAGGTTTTATTATTAGTGGGGCTTGATTTTATCCAATGCCTTTTCTGCAGTTACTGAATACACTTACACTTTTTCTACTTTAGGTGGTAGCGTGGAGATTCAAAGTAGCAGATTTCCTAAAGAATTGCTGAATTCGGCCAGGCGCGGTGGCTCAGGACTGTGATCCTAGCACTCTGGGAGGCTAAGGTGGGAGGATCACCTGAGCCCAGGAGTTTGAGGCCGCAGTGAGCTGCAATGACACCACTGCACTCTGCCCAGGGCAACAGAGCCAGACTCTGTCTCAAAAACAACAAAATTGCTGGATTTGATTGGCTAATTTTTTGAAGGATTTTTTTTTTTTTTAATCTCTGCTCATGGGTGAGATTTTTGCAATTTCCTATTCTCACACTGTCCTCATCAAGCTGAAATTGAACTGATAGGTTGAATTCTCGATACTCCCTGGAAGAGTCTGTTTAAGTTTTAAATTCTCTCTTCCTTGAATTTTTGATAGATCCAGCCCATAAAACCACTGGAACTTTTATTTTCTTGCTGGGAGAATGTTATTTTCTCAGTTTTTAAGAATGGTGGCTGGACTTTCAAATCTTCACAGCTGTCTCCACTCAGTGTCAGCAAGTCATGTTTTTGCAGGAATTTGCCCACTGATTCTAAAATGTAAAATGTCTTACCCTAGAGTAGTTTATGATATTCTTATATCATTGTTCTCATCTCTGCTGCCCGTGTAGATGCCTGTGTTAGTTTTCTGTTGTTCCTGTAACTCAGCACCACAAACCGAGTCTCAGTGCAAACTTACCGTCTTGGAGTTCTGCAGACCAGATTCCGGCATGTTCTCCCAGCTGACGTGATGCTGGCAGGGCTGCCACCTCCAGCTTCGTCCAGGCGGGTCGAGTCCTCATCCTGTCACCTAACCCTGGACCCTCTGGCCTCCCTCTTCCCCTTCCAGTCGCCTGGGAAGACACTGGACTCACCCAGTAGCCCCGGACGCGCCTGCCCCAGGTCCTCACCTCAGTCGCACCTGCCACGTCCCTTCTGCCGCGGACGCCAGGCTGGCGGGGCTGCGGGCTGTGCGTGGACACGCCGGGCTCTGTGCCACCGCGCCTGAGGGCACTTGTCTGTGCCTTCTCTCTCTCTCTCTTTCCTTTGATCCGTTTTTGTCGGAAGTTTTCAAGTTTTTAGTCTTTTCAAAATCTATTTTGTAATCCGTCACTCTGGTATTATTATTATCTTCTACTTTATTAATTTCTGGCCTTGTTTTAATTTTCTCCCTTCTATTTATGTTTGGTTGGTTCTGTTATTCAATTTCTAATTTCTTAAGTTGTACACCCAATACTTTTTAGCCATTTTTCTTTTTTCTTCTCATTTTTTAGTTGACAAATAAAAATTACATATATTGATTAAAATCTCTCATTGTACATACTATTTTTTATCTGTATACATTTTTTAAACACACACAGTATATGTATTTTGTGTCTGTGTGGAGAGAGAGAGAATTCCTAGCTGCTGAGCTTTCAGGAAGTCCATTGCCATGGCAACAGGCTGAGTCACAGGACAGGACGCGCCCACGGACAGGACACTGTCTGAAGAGAAACGGAGGAGTCAAAACACATCCCAAGCGTTTTGGCTTCAACACCTGCACGGAAAGACGCACCGTCTGCCAGGTGGCGATGACGGGGGTGGGGGGAGAGCGAGTCTCGAGGGAAGATCCAGCCTCGGCCTGGGCACCAAGGTGGAGCCGGGCAGGGACGTGCAGGGGATGAGGTCGGAGCTGTGGGCACACGTGAGGCGCAGGCGACCTCCCCCGAGAGCGGCGTGTGGCCGGGAGCAGCTGCAGGTGCGAGAAGACGGAGGCAGGAGCCCCACAAGCCCTTCTGGACGAGCGAGCGGCTGGAAGGCAGATGCCGCCGCGGGGCAGGTGCAGCGACACGTGAAGTGGCCGCGGCACCTGGCGGACGGAGCAGCCACGGGCAGGGCAGCAGGCGCTGCGGTTGGCGTGGGCCCGAGAGAGCACAGGGAAAGAGGAAGCAGGCAGTGGGCGGAAAGCCCTTTCCGATGGGTTTTCTAGAAAGAGAAGTGGCGGCTGCCGCAGGGAGTGACCCGAGGACCTGTTAGCGGTGGAGGCTCTCATGGCGCGTCGGTGGACCGGACGTTGCGAAGTAGACAGGGGTGGTTGTCAGGCAGGGGAGGAGCGGCCCGGGCTGGATCCGAGGCTTCAGGGGGCACAGACAGTGGCAGGTGGGGCGCAGGAGGGCAGTGGGGCAGGGGCCTCCCTGCCAGCGCACGTGCTGGATGTGAGAGTGAGAAGCGGTGGACACTCCTTGGATTCCTATAATTATTACATTATTTTTAAATAGAGATGGGGTCTTGCTATGTTGCCCAGGCTGGTCTCCAACTCCTGGCCTCTAGCAATCTTCCTGCATTGGCCTCCCAAAGTGCTGGGATTATAGGTGAGAGCCACCTCGCCTGAAAAATTATTTGTTTTTTAAGAAAATTAGAGAGGCTGAGTCACCAGCTGGTGAAGATTTGCGGAGACAGTGGCAGAGTGGCGGGCCTGGGCGGCGGGTGGTCGCACACTTAGCCCGAGACCTGCCAGCAAGAGCGAGCGTGGAGCACGGGTGTGCGGGGGGGTGTGTGACAGCGAGTGGGGACTTGTGAGAGTGCCAGCGTGTGCGTGGGAGCAGGTGGGTGTGAGACAGTCTGGGGTAGCGTGTGGGCATGAGCACAGGCCCCCAGATGAAGCCCAGCCCCTGCCCAGGCCCCACGAAATCCCAGAGGCCTGTCCACACCCCAGGCCACCGCCAGTGTCTGCCGAGGCATCTGTGCTGAGCCCAGGTGCAGGAGGAGGATGAGGAGGGTGTGTTTCCATAGCCTCTGGGAACTGCTGTAGGAAGAGAAAATAGATGGTAGCTTCCCCCTCTGGTTAAAGGAGCTTCCAGTCAAATCTGGAAAGAAGAAATAAATGACGAATTGAGCTGCACCGCGGAGCCCCCACCGTGCCCCAGGCAGGAGCCCCATTCGCATGGGAACCTGGTGGGCCGGGCGCCGGGGTCCCCTTCTCGGGAAGAAATGGGCTCAGAGAGGGGAGAGCCCTTCCTGCGGCATTGAAGGAAGAACGGGCTTCACCACACAGCAGGTGGGACAGAGGAGTAACCGCTGGCTCTGCGAGTGGCCCAGACGGGAGACCTGGGGGGAGGTGATTGCCGCAGGGGAGGCCAGGTGGGGACACATCGGAGCCTGAAGGAGAATGGGGGGGCTCCTTTCGCTCCCAGGGACATTGGGTGTGTCCACACAGCTGAGCAGGGACGGGCTGCGGGGCCCCGAGGGCGCAGGACACAGGTGTAGAGAAGGCAGAGGGGCACAGACAGTGACGGGGACAGAGTAGACTCAGGGACATTCCTTTGCTTCCTTCCCCTCCCTGGTCCGCCGTGTGGCCGGCAGCCTGAGCCCTCTGCAGAGTTTCTGACGGTGAGCGTGACCACGGTGAGCTGCCCTCGGCAGGAAGCCACACAGAGGAACAAAAACAACGGCTTCAGCGGCCAGAGGGTCCCCGTGCTTCCCACGTTGGAATTGCGACATCTTGTTCGGCTCTGTGTTTGTTTTGTGTAAAAACAAATATGCTTGGAAATTCCTTGTAACCCAAGAAATTGTGGCTGAAATGTGCCGTGTTTCAACTGGGATTTCCTATTAGTCTGAAAAACAACACAGCAAATATTGTGAAAGTCACAAGGGCTGTAAATGTTTTCTATGTAAAGTTTTCGCGGAGATTTTTCACATTGAAAAACTTGACATTTTAATAACTTTTTGTAATAACTGAGGATTTAGCTTTGGGTTAATTTCTGCCATCTCTCGATGGGTCCAGGGTTGTAGGTGTAAAACACTGAAGTAACGGGAAACAGGAGGCTTCGGAGGGGCTGGAGCGCAAGGCGGCACCTGTCAGCCACGCCCTGCGCCACGCCCACTGCCACACCCACCGCCACGCCCACCGCCGCCCCACCACGCCCACCGCCGCACCCACCGCCACGCCCACCGCCGCTCCAGCCGCTGCACCACTGCCACGCCCACCGCCACACCCACTGCCACGCCCACCACCACGCCCACCACGCCCACTGTTGCACCCACCACGCCCAGTGCCACGCCCAGTGCCACGCCCACTGCTGCACCCACCACCACGCCCAGTGCCACGCCCACTGCTGCACCCACCGCCAGGGCCCGGGCGGGGAGAGGAGAAACGAGTTCCAACTGTGAGCCAGGCGCGGAGCTCTAACTGCAGACACAGCCCCGCGGGCCGTGGCCGGCGAGCCCTGCGCAGTCCGTCCGGCGGGGTCTGGGTCACGAGGCTCAGACAGACGCTCCACCCAAACACCCGGCCCCGCGCCCCTCCGAGGAGTCGGGTCGGGAGGCAGCGCCCACGCGTGGGACGCGGACAGGGCGGCGCGGCTCCGTGGCCTCCCGTCGCCGCACCCACACGTGTGTTCAGATGCAGGAAGTGACACGTGAGCCCGGGAGGGTCAAAGTCCTAGCGAACCTCGGATAAAAACCGGGCGAAACACTTCGAACTCCAAACTGAATCTTCAAGACACAAAACGTTCCCAGTGCTGTGAACTCAGCGAGTCTGAGACAGGAGCCGACACCGTCCGGGTTCCGTGAGTATCGTTACTTTATTAAACTCCCGCCCAGCTGAGGGACGCCCTGCCGCCGACCCTGGGGGAGGCCCGGGTTCCAGTCCCCAGTCTCAGCAGGGACACCATTTGCTGCATACGGCTGAGATTTAGAGCATTTCTTAAAATGAGATACATAGGTTATTACATACCTTGACCTAAGTCTCATCAATAAAGTCAAAGCCCCGGTAATCAAAATGCACTATTCTGAGAGTTCCATGACACGTAACCAGCGTGTCACACACGATTTTCATGAGCAACAAACCTGTGCTTTCCACAAACACTCCAGTGGTGCTTTGGATAAAAATAAACTTTGACTTTAAATTGCATATTCACGGCAAAAAGAATTGTGTCTGAGTGTCAATAAAATTGCTAACTCGGTCTATGAATTCTACCTGGGCACAAAACAGTAAAACAGCCTACTCTGGGACCCGTCCCCAGGCCGTGGGTGGGCAGGGGCCGCCGGGGGGCCTTCTAGGGACCCGAGGCCTGCAGCTGAGCGTCTCTGAGGGGTCTGGGTCCACCCACAGCTCGAAGGAAAACACCATCACTCCTTTGTTTTGACATCTACAGAGAAATACCAGCCAAGGAATTGGGGTCTAGTCTGCGCACTTATGGGCAACCCAGTCAATTAAAAGTGGCTCTAAAACCTAGACAATCTGATGACCAAATACCTACCTTATTTTGTCAATTGAGCAATACAATATGAATTTTAAATTCTCATTTTAAAATAGGTTCAGTGATTTAAAACACTTGCAAGACTTCACCTGGACCACCCCCCACACCCTGCCAGGGCAGGCAAACCCCAGGCGCCTCTGCCCCGCCAGGAGAGTCACGACCCCAGGACCGTGCCTGTGCACCTTCCGCCACCAGATGGCACTGCCGCACACCTGGTGTTTAAATGTCATACAATGGGGAACTTTAACAAGGATAGCCAATCGTATCATTTTCTCTCTTGGGCCAGTTCTCTCCATCTCAAAGGAACATGACTCAGAACAAGACACACACAACGTGGGCGTGCGACCGGAAGTCCACGCTGAGCCGCCCCCACCCGCCACGTGGCACTTTAATGTGAAGCCGATTCACGCAGTCAAGCAAAGCCACCCCGGGACAGCCTGCAGTGCCCGACGCCGCGGCCTTTCCCTGGTGCTAACCCTGGTCTGACGTGGCTGGAAGATTCCAGAACAGTCAAGAAATCGTTACGGCAAAAATCTGTGAATCAGGAGAATCAAGGTCTTAAGAACACTTTGTGGCTACTTCAAAATTAATGCTAATGAGAGAGAAAGTTAGTGTTTCACTTAGAACTAAACACAAAACGTTCACTACCTCATCCGTCACCAAAGCCATCGTTCACGGAACCTGGCAGGGCCCGAGTGTCCCTGTCCACTGGCACCTGGGAGCCGTGTGATCCCCGTGTGGCTACGACCTCTTCTTCTGCAGCACCTGACCGTTGGTCCTGTCCAGCCGACTGCTCTTGCCGTCCGGCTGTGCGAAGTTCCAGTCCACGGGGTTGAGAAGCTGCTGGGTCTTTTTATGGGTCCAGTAGGGGTTGAGGATGAGTGTGAGCAGAGCCAGCCCCAGGAGGAAGAGCGCGAAGTGCGGCGGGTACAGGCTGCTGGCCAGGCCGTCCCAGTACCAGAAACACACCCACCACATGTGGTAGGTCAGCACCATGCGGCAGTGGAACATGTGGATCATCAGCCACTGGTTGAGCTTCCACAGCAGAGAGTCCGCCCAGCCGGCCTGCGGGAGACCAAACACGCAAGATCAGCACACGCTGCCCCGCCCACCCCCCGCCTGGTGAAAAGGCACTTGCCGCTTTCCTTCGCCAGACACGGCAAACCCACGTCTGGTGCGCTGGGGTCTGTCTGGAAGGAGACCCCTGGCCCGGAGGGTCTGTGCCCGCCGGCTCTGGGCCTGGCCTCGCCCCGCACCTCTTGCCCTGTTTCTGCTCCTGAAGGCAAAGTCCAGCCTTGCTCTCAGTCTCGCGGCCGTCTCTCTTCTACCTTGAGTTTGCACATGTCAGGTAAGCAGGCAATGCCTACTTAGCAAAACTCGCCTGCCCCTCACCCTGCTCCGCCAGGGCCACGGAAGTCCCCAGCTGGGGCCACAGCGGTGCAATTCCTGTCCCTGTGCTCACACACCCTCTGCTGGCACCACGCAGGGCCAGCCCAGGGGACGGCAGAACAGGGCTCTCTCTGACGTCCCGGGTCCCAGCACAGGGCACAACACTCAGCTGGTGTCCCTGTTGGTTGTGTATGCAGAGGCCGCACCATGTATGCTGTTAACTCACATCCATCCAACTGGACCTTGAAGGCAGGAATGATATTTTATACTTATTTTTCCTCTCAAAGCCTCCCACAGTGCTCTGTACACAGGAAATGCTCCAAAATACCACCCATTTGTGTGATGGGTTAAACGTTAGCAGTATTTCAAGTTTCACATAAAATACCCTGTGAGCAACGTAATGTGTCACAAGAGATAGCAAGAATCTACGCTAAGACATAGTCTTAAAAGAGCAGATTAACACAAGGAACATCTGACATCAAAATGGCCAGCAAGGTCAGAGATGGAAGACAAACCGTGCATTTCAGAAAATACCCCCAAAACAAGAAGGAACCACGTGCTGGACAGGTCACTACACGAGGTCTCAACACTTCTGATCACTAGTAAAAAATCTCATTCAAAAATAAAAAGGCAAAAAAGATATGTGTGCGCACATACATGCATTACTTCAACTTTTTTAAAGATTGAAAGAGGAAAAAGGTCATGTTTTCTGGGGTTTACAGACAGCACGCACGGAGCCATTAGATCCACTGAGTTTCTTAAGGAGCAGAAAGCCTGAACACTTTACAGTTAAGGGAGTGGCGAGCACCAAACCGCGCTCGTCACGGCAGGCACACGCGTACGCCGTAGCTCAGTCCGCTCACGAGCTCACGGCAGGGTCCACGAGGAGGCTCCAGCCCGCAGGGAGCGTGCCAGGCCCGCGGCTCCCCTGCAGGCAACACTCACCTTCAGGAGCATCCAGGAGGCGCAGGTGAAGGGCGTGCTCATCTCCAGCAGCAGCGTGGTCATGGCCAGGTAGTGGCCAGCCCTGAGGTTGGCCACACAGCCAAGAAAGCCCAGGAAGGCGAAGAGATGGTGCACGGCCAGGAACCAGTCGAACGTCCGGAAGGACAGGTTGGACAGGTGGACCGCGGCGTTCTCAAAGAAGAAGAAGCCGGTGGCCGTGGTGACGTGGAACCAGCACCAGTTCTGCTGGCCGTGCGCCTTGTCCGCCTGCAGCACGGGGTCCCCCAGCAGAGCCCACAGGCCCGCGGCGGTGCTCTGAACGCCGAAGACCGCCCGCGTGGCCGCCAGGTCCCAGAAGACCTTCTCTCTGGCCGCCAGGGCGCGGTAGGTGGCGTTCAGGGAGGACGACAGCTGGTGGCAGACCACAAAGACGCCCAGGTAGAAGGTGAAGCCGGCCACGGCCAGCGTCGTGCGGATGCTCCAGGAGGCGTAGTCCAGGTCGAAGACGCCCTCCGATGTGGCCCCGGTGCTTGCAGCGGTCATCGTCCCCAGTCGTGAGGGGGCCCGGGGCCAACGCAGGGCTTCGGGGCCCCACACCGAGTCTCGTCCCAGGAAACGGAGTCAGCGCAGCTGCCTCGGGGATCGTCATGTATCGGTCTTCAGTCTGAGGGAAGAAAAGATAATCCCCTTCACGCTAAGCAGAAGCTAGGACACAGCACTGACCCCGTGAGGCAAAGACATCATGGAAAATACTCCTTTTAGTTCTGTACCTCATTCTTAATGCATTTACAAAGACACTCAAACACGCATGACAGCCACGGGGGTGCAGGAGAAGGGATGGGGAGGCGGGAGGGCGGCCGGTGTGGACACGCGGTGCCACGCTCTTCCCGGGACTTCCACAGCCAGGCTGTGGCTTTCGCGGCGGTCTGTGGTCAGTCACACAGCTCACAGACCCCACAGGTAAAACACCCTTAATAATTACACTGGAATGGGCCTTGCTAAAGCATTTCACTTCTAGAACCTGAGACAAGAACATGGCCTCGGTACTCCGAGTTCCATGTGGCAAAGCTACTTGTAAACAGCTCCGCAATCAGACACAGCCTCAATGTGCTGCTGGCCAGAACAGCTAACATCTATGGGACCTTGCCTTCAAACGGGGGATCCCCTGACTCCGGAAAGTTCTGGCCAAAGTGATGACTCAAATCCCCCAGTGGAAGTGGTGAGCCGAGTGGACCTTCAGGAAGTCTTTGGTTTGGCCAGGGTGGGAGGGGCCCCAGGACTCGAGGACCAAAGCTGGGTTCGTGGGTTCTGAACTTGATTTTTCACCACGTAGAAGCCAAGAAAACAAGTTTCTTTCTAAACCACACTGGGCCCTGGTGTCTGACTATGGGAATAAGCAGCACACACAGAACAGCAGGCTGTGAGGCCCCTGCCAGGAGCCAGGCACAGACAACTGGTTTACTTAATCTCTACAGGACAGAACTGGCTTCCAGGTCTTTGCACTTTCCAGGCACCTTTTGGAGACATTATCATATCTAAAGAAAGAAGTGCAGGCGGGTCAAAGTCTGTTGCTGAAACACAGGCAGGTCAGCCAGAGCTGAGACTGGGCAAGTCCTCTCAGCAGTCACAGAGCAGGTGCCAATTAGAGATACAGAAGCAACAGATTATAAAAACCAGAATACTTGTTGCCCCTTCCAATTCTAGAACCAATCCCTATTCTGCTTCTTTGCTAAACCTCCTGATTATGCGTGTTCCTGTACAGCTGTCCGCAGGGAGTCCGGGGCAAGCCGGTGAGTTCTGGTCTAACCTGTTACTGTGGTCTCTGAGTTCGGTCAGTGCCAGTGACGCATGAATCAGATACATTCCTCAACTGTGGGAGCCACGAGGGGACAGGGCCAGGCCCTGGGCTGCAGGGTGCCTGGATCCAGCCCGGGCAGCCAGCCAGCCTCCCCTGTAGTCTGCAGAGGCCTGCCGTCCCCTCCGTGGCATCACACTGTCACACTGGGAGCAGCTGCAGCTCACCCTGAGTCACCAGGCAGGCACCGTGGGGGTGCGGCCAGGCCTATTCTAGCAGGCAGCGCAGATGGGGCGGGAAGACCTCCAGTTCTCCTTTTGCTTCTATTTCTGCTCCTTGACCCGACCACATCCCTCTCACCTCAGAGGCACAAAAAGGGGTGCTGGGGTCAGCACTGTCCCACTGCCGTGTGCCTGCTCACCTCCAGGCCAGACTTAAGGACTCCTCCACGGTGCCTGACACCTTACATATGACGCTTAGCTGGAAGTCACTCTTCCTTCCATGGGTAAGACCGGAGATGTCCTTTCAATCTGGAAGGCTTCAAAGCTCTTGCCCTGCAGCCCCCTAGTCTCAGCGGTTGAGGAACCGGAGCCAGAAGAGAAGTCACTCCCGCAAAGGCCACGATCTCAGCACCAACCTGTCTCCTGACTCTGCAGATCTTCCCTTTCTTTGAGAAAAATATATCTATAAACCTCATCTTATTCTTCCTAAGATCCTGTGGTTTAAGCTGTTCTATCGCACTGGACCATGGATTTCAAAACAATTTGAATGCAAACATATCAAGGAAAGTGTTAGCTCCACTGCCTCAGTGTGACCAGGAACCAGAGCTCAGCGGCCGCCGGGACCCGCCAGCTCCGTCATGCATGCAAGAGCACCTTCTGTTCACCCAGGCTAAACTGCTACAGATACCAGCAGTTTTGTGTTTGGTTAAAATAATTTATCCAAACCTTGGAAATAAAGTCAAAAGGAAAAAATGGTGGCTGTTTAAATTTTTTGCTATGCTAGATCCCTGCCCTACAAGCCCCCTCACAATCACTTGACTTCCTAGGAGAAATGATTCAACTCAGTATTTACCACTAATTGGGGCCTAGACGGTTCACAATCTGCGAATTTAATTCTCCTTTCTGTCTGGAAGAAAAGATAATCCCAAAGGCTGCGGTTTCATTGCACATTGGATATCTGCCAATTTTGTACCTAACCTCGCGTCTTATCTCAGCATCTTGCTCTCTCACTGCAAAAACCCTAGTTTTGTGCAGTCTCTTCCGAATTGGCATTGCCATCCTGCTGGATCCGCCATTATGAGCAGAATATCACCCGACACAGTCACTTTGCAAGAGAATCACACTTGTAACATTTTGAGAATTATAGCTTGATAGTTTGTGAAAATATTTTCTCAAAATCAAAAGAAGTACATGCTCAAAAAACAAAATTCAGAAAATATAAACAGCATAAAAGTATGAAAATAAAACCTTGCAGTCCTCCCACCCAGCCCGAGCACTATCACGATGTCTTGGCGACTGCCGGGCCACTTGTTTTTCTAGATAAAATTCTTCCTTTTTTCAGAAAAAGGGATAGATGTACACAAGCTGCACCAAGGCCTGTTTCTTTCCTATCAGCAACACGTTACTACACTCGCCTGTCAATCTTCCTCCACAACACGGTTCTGCTGGCTGCAGGGACCCTGTCCCAGGGCTGTCCCATCACGTACTGACCCAAAGTCCTTTTTTCCACTTTCTCGCTACCATAAAACATTCTGTCCTGAGCACCTCTGAGGCCGCCGGGAGAACCTGTCATTTCAGCTCTGTTCAGGGAAACTGGCTGCCCAGGAAGAGCCACTACAACGGCAGCCTAGAAGGTGACAGCCAGTCTCCCTGTGTCCCTTCTCCAGGGACGCTCAGCGGGCAGCGTGGCCCCCTCACATGCCCCCAGTCACTGGGATTTCCCTCGTCACTGCCTTTTCCTCTCACAACCTTCCTGAAAAGTCTAAATGTAAAAAACACCCTCAAAAATATGGAAATAAGGTAGAAAATACATAGTTACGGATTTCACACCGAAGCCAAACTCAAACAGGAGTTAGAAACGGCCCCTCCTCGCAGCTGTCCAGAGCAAAGTCGCCGAGAGCAGAATCTGCAGAGGGTCAGGAGCCCCCGCTGCGCCCCCGCCATCCACACCGCACCCCAAGCCCGAGCAGCCGGTGACCCCTCAGCTCGCACCCCGTGACCTGACCCCTGCCCCTCCCGCGCCCCTCCCCCTCCCGGGGACCTGAGTCAGCGCTGCCCGCTCCCCGCTGGCCCCGTGACTGGTGGAGGCCACATTCAGTGTCACCTCCTCCTGCGGCCGCGCCGGGCCGTGGCGGGAGCTCGATGACGCCTCGGTGACCTGCAGGAGCCCTGCCCGCGGCCCGCGGGGCCAGGTGGGCCGACCGCGCCTGCGCAGCAGGTCTGCGGGGCGAGGCCGAGGTGGTGTCGCCGCCCCGTCCGCATCTGCGCCGCTCCCCTCAGCGTCCGCGTCAGGAGCGCCCCTCGCCGCCGCGCACCCCACCCGCGCGACACGGAGCACAGCGCGCTCGGCGGGACCCCGGGGCTCGGACGCGCCCCCGCCGCAAGGCTGCGCCCCGGAACCCGGGAGCCCCGGAACCCCGGAGCCGCCCCGCCCCGCCCCCCGCCGCGCTCACCTGGGCGACGCGTCCGCCGGGCGCTCACTGACGGCACCGCCGCGCGGCCCCGACGCGCCGCCGCCAACGCGCACGCGCACGCCTCGGGGGCGGGGCCACGCAGCCGCGCCGGGACGTCACCACGGCGGGGCGGGGCGGGGCGGGGCGGCCGTACCACGGCGGGGCGGGGCGCGGCCGAGCCCCCTTCCCGCACTTCCGGCGGCGCGTCCACGCCCCGCGCCCTCCGTGTCCCGGCGTGTGCCAGGCTGGCCGCTGTTCCCGGGCTGTGTGTGCCCTGACGACGGTCCGCGTGGACCCGGGCCCGCCGGCCGACGACCCGGAGGCCCAGCCTGCGCCCGCGGCCTCCGCGGAGACCCCGTGAGACCTTCATGGGCCCCGCACGCCCCCACGGACGCCCCCGGGGAGGCCCCAGGGCCGCGGGGCGGCCTCCTGCGCTCCCGAGGGGCGGTGACGCGGCCTCCGGACCTGGGCCTCAGGGTGTGGACCGGCCCGGGGTGCCCAGGTGGGCGCGCAGGTGCGGCCCGGCCCCGCCCCCGCGCCTCCCGGCCACGCCCCCGGCCACGCCCCCGGGACCGCCCGGCTCCTCTCGGGCCACGCCCCGGCCACGCCCCCTCGGGCAGCCCTGTTCCCAGCGCGCGGGGCGGGGCGATGCCACACCTGGGCAGGTGCGCTGGGCCGCCTGGCCAGGCCCGGCAGGGGGACGCAGCGTGGTGGCCTCGAGGACACCCCAAGGCCTTTTCGAGATCTGCGCTGCGCTCGCCACCATCGGACATCGAGGTTTTGTGTGTTCGGATTAGTGTTTATCTTTAATAAAGTTTTACGTGTTTTGGTTACTTTCGCTATTTGCTATGTCTGTGTCTCCCGACTACAAGGTAAGCTGCCTGGCATCAGGACTTGGTGTCCCTCCCTCTTGGGAAGCAGCAAAGCGCCGTCCGTGATGTCTGGGGACAGAACTAAGGGGAGGAGACAGGTGCAGCGCACCTGGGCTGAGCGAGGCACCTGCCACCCTGCCACACGCAGCGGCCCAGAACTGCTCAGCGGAATTAAATGCGAGAGACCTTTGTGACTGACACACGCTTGGCCTTTTTTCTTTTCTGGAAAGTAGTGAAGAGGCCATAGATACCTTATCTCCCTCTCAGGACTCGTTTAGGGATTAAATAAAACATTTAAATCAGGAATACCCTTTGAAAATAAAGTGTCATAAAGTTATAAGTCTTCAGCACAATTTAGGAAAAAGCGTACATTCACATGCAAGGTTACTTGTCTTTCTGCTGTCTCCCGTAGGTTTGTTGAAACCCGAGTCCTTAGGGCTGTGTGACAAGTGTGCAGACAGGTGCAGAGGGCTCACCGCAGGCCGACTCGGCCGGCAGCCTCCGGGCTCCTGGGGTGCAGGGCCACGAGGTTAGGCCTGTCCCACAAATAAGGAACTGGGGCCTGGGAGGACGTATTAATAGTAACAACTTGCTCAGTCATGGCTGCGGTGAGTTCCTCAGCTTGAATTTAAGTGTTCCGGGATTTTGTCTATTCACTGCCGTCTTTAAAGCATAGTGATAAAAACAGTAGTTTTGCTTTTTTAAAAAAACACAATTACAGGTATAACATGATAAATGCCCACGTGGGATTTGGAAGACTTTGAAGGAAACACGGGCTGATTCCTGCACTTACTTTCAGCACAACGAAGCAGATGTTTACCACCTGCCCTCCCCTCCCACCCGCCCACGCTGATCACAGGTGTCACTCCCTCCTCCCACAGAGGGACAGCAACAGTAACAAACAGGCACTTAGCGCTGACGCGAGCCAGGCACCAGGCTAAGTGCCTTCTGTGAGTTGGATCATTCCAACATCACGTGTGTCTGAGGTAAGCGCCATCACCCAATTTCTAGACAGCAAACCAGGGCTCAGTGAGGTTAAGGCTAGGGGGCTCGTGCAACTCTCCACAACTGCTAAATGACAAAGCTGAGTTTTCAAATTCTGTGCCATGAGATATTTGGAGAAGAAAACTGAAATGACCTTTTAAGAGAGTTGGCAAAGGAGGGTGAGAACATTCTCTTCTTTTTCTGATAATATAAGCAATATACGCTCATTGCAATGTTCGGTTGTTTCCTTAAGAAAAAGACAGATTTTTTAAAAGCCATTGGCAGAGGGGTGGTAAGACTTCTCTTCCGCCCATTTCTGTCTCCTAAGCTAAGCAAAATGACTGAGTTCTCAGAGGGATGTGTACAGCGAGAGAGAGAAGAGAATTTCCCCGATTTTCAGTCCACACTCACACTCGCCAGAGAGCAGCAGTAGCCCTGTGGGCAGGAGCCGTGCACGACTGTGCTTCCAAAGCACATTTTAAAACACTGGAACCCAAGTTCATGATCTGCTGACAACGGGTCAGCAACAGGCATGTGATTCCGTGGACTTACACAATTCAGGAGGCGGCTGTCTCCCGGCCTCCTCCCCCACCCTGACCTTGGGCCTGGCCCCTCTGGCCCAGTTTCAGCAAGGGCCCTGCTGGGTCGGTTCAGCAAGAATCCCCCGCCCTTGATTATCTGATCAGATTCTTCACCCTCACCCTGAGCCTGCCCTCTGTGTCCTGTCAAAGACTCCCCCACCAGGATGTCTCCGCCTCGCAGTTTTCCATCCAGGGACCCTCACCTGCTCCTGGAGTATAAATCCCGACTCACCTGTGCTGTTTAGGGTGGAGCCCTGTCTCGCTCGCTCCCTCACTGCACACGCATTGCGAGGGTCCCTACGTCTATCTAGACGGTCCCCTTGAGTGAAGTCTGCCTTATTGTTCTTTAGCAAGTGTCATGAATAATTTTTTCTTTAACAAGTGTGGCAGACTTAAACTTCTTAGAAAGAAAAGCAATTTATCCAAGAAACCTGTGTCTTCTTTCAATCACTTCTGCTTACACAAGCATTTGCTGTGTCCATTTCTTTTCCTAAAAAGCGTATCTTTCTGAAAACCAGAACAATTTTGAGCCACACAGCATGGTGCCTACGGCTTGGGCCCAGGACACTCAGAATATGGCACTAAGGGCTTCTGAACGGGGTCCTGGTCCTGACAGGCCAGGGCATCACGTCCCCTTACTGCGTGACCCTGGAGGGGTTGCTTAACCTCTCTGAGCCACATTTGTGAGAGGACCAGATTGGTCTCCAGTCTTTTCCGGCATTAAGCATTGTGGGCAGGGCTCTCCCTGGGGAAAATGATGACCTTGAAGCTAATGGCCATAATTACCTCCTTGCACAAAGAATCCTCAAGTCATGGCTGGCCAGAGGCATTGCCACAAGCAGAGCTTTAAACTGCCCAGGAGGTTATGTTGATCCAAGGGCTATGAAGATAAGTGTTCTTGTGACCCCTTCCCTTGGGGACGCTTGGCAAGGTCTGGAGGCCTTTTCTGGTTGTCATCGCTGGGGAGGGGGAGGCCAGGGGTGCTGCTAAACCTTGGGCAACGCACAGGCCAGCCCCCGACCGAGGATGGCCCGGCCGCCACGTCAGTGGTGCTGGGGGTGAGAAACCTGTCCAGGAAAAGGTGATGCCGCCCATGAAAACCAAGACAGCTCGGAGAGGGACGCGGCACCCACGGACTCCCCATGGCTGGTTCCGCCTCCTGGAAGGATGTCAAACACTCCCTGGGAATCAGTGCCCTGAAGGATGTTGTGAGACTCCAGGAAAGCTTAGCTCACATCCACAGAGAGATACCATCGCTGGCATTCGTTTTTCGCCCCAGGTGCTATTTTAGAAAAAAATTTACAGACTCTCAAAACTAGCCTTCCCTCCCCACCACAAATCATAACGTGACATAAATCAAAAATATAGGCATGTAAAAGAAATTTGGTGAAACTTAGTGTTTTAAAATGTCAGGTAGACTGTCATAAAATAGGCAAATCCCAGCGTATTTCTTAATTGCCAAACAAGGAAAACTTACCTGAGCGTTTTCTTTCCAAGTCTTCCTCCCGGGCAGCTGCGCCGAGCTCAGCCTTGAACGCAGGGATGTGAAACTTCGGGTCAGCTGACCAGAAACCACTAACAGCAGCTGGGGGACGAAGTCTCGGTCTGCACCTTCTCCTTTACAACAAGGGCCCACACCGTCGCGGAGGGCTAGACGAGCCCGTCCCGTGTCTCAGCAGTACTCAGAGTGTCTCACATCCGCTCCCGGTGCCCTCGGCCGACAGCCGGGCGGGGCCAAGTCTCATTTGACGGTGACTTGGCAGGCGCAGGCTCATCACAGAGGAGTTGGCATCATCAGCGTGACAAGAGGGCGTGACAGGACACCTCTCCTGAGGAAGCCGGTGCCCACGCGACGGGCCATGTTCATTACACCTTGCGCAAGGCCGGGCCACGTCGCCGAGCGTCCACACCAAGCCGGGCTGGCACGCACACACTCCATGCGTGAGATGCTGGGACGTCACCCATTCCACCCGCACACACTGTGTCTGTGGGATCCTGGGCCTGTCACTCAGTTTTCCTTCCTTTAAAATGGGGCTGATGGCTGCTCCTGCGGCTGAGTCTGGGGTTCAGGCCACAGGCCCCAGCACGGCTGGCCCGTCTTCCTGAATACTCTTTACCCAAGCCAGTGGGGAAAGAGGTGACTTCCCGGATGCCCCTGGATGTCCCGGGGTCCGGCAATCACAGTGGTGCCAAAGAGGTTTCCTATGTCGCCCGCTCCCCGGCTTGTCTCGTGACTCCGTGGGAATTCGGCTGATACGCCCGAGAGTGAAGCAGCGCGAGCCCCGTCTGCCTCCTCTGGCGCCTGCGAGTGTTTGCCGCTGTTAGTGAGGCCTTTTGTTTCCCCAGGAGATTGGATGCCGGATCCTTGTTTCAGGCTAGAAGGCCGGATGGAAGGTTAACGCTGAAGTAATTAAGTTCTCAGCCGAGTGCGTAACTGGAAGGAGGAGCAGGAAAGGTCTGTCCGGCTGCGGTGCTGACACGTGAGCTCTGGCCGTGAAGTAGCCAGGCGCAGGCGACTTGCAGGCTCACCAGGGAGTGACGCCGGGCAGCCGCCAGGGCCGCCGCCTTCAACCCCACATCCGAGCATTTCATCCAACCCCTTAGTGACGACCTCGGTCGGAGACATTAAAGTGTCCCGGGCGTGATGCAGAAAACCTGTGGACGACGTGTGGCGCCCACAGGCTGAGCTGGACCTGGGCACAGCTGGCAGGGCTCCCCCGTGCCGCGGGGACATGCAGAGAGAGGGCGCCCGTCCAGGGCAAAGAGCCGCAGGCTGCAGGCTGACTCGAGCTCTACACCTGCATCCATGTCTACACCTACATCCTCCATGTCTACACCTACATCACCTGTGTCTACACCTACATCCTCCATGTCTACACCTACATCACCTGTGTCTACACCTACATCCTCCATGTCTACACCTACATCCGTGTCTACACCTACATCCTCCATGTCTACACCTACATCACCTGTGTCTACACCTACATCCTCCATGTCTACACATACATCCATATCTACCTCTGCATATGTCTACACCTGTGTCCGTATCATCTCTCCACAACTACATCTGTATTTACACCTACATCTGTATTTGTAGCTACATCTACATCCATATCTAGAACTATATCCACATCTGTGCCTATAATGTGCATTATATGTGTGTGTGTATATATATATATATATATATATATATAACACCATTTTTTAAAAAAAGGAGGTAGGGTCGCAGCAGTCATGTGGTCACGCTGTCACTGAGGGTCAGAACTGGAGAGCAAACTTGGGCGTTCGAGCCTTCAAAGCCAGAGCTGTGTCCGCTCCACGCAAGTCCCTCTCGTTGTGGAGCCTGTGATGTGAACACTTTGCTAAAGGTGCGTCACAAAGTGCCCCAGCCTGGGGGCCTCAGACAGCAGAAAGGGACCGAGGTGTGGGCAGGGCCGCGCCCCCCGAGGGCTCCAGGGGCCGGTCTGTCCTGGGCTCTGCGGGCTCCTCGGCTGCCACGGCAGAACTCGGCTCTGACCTGGCGTTCTCCCTGTGTCTGCTCCCGCGTCCGAATTTCCCCCTTTTATAAGAGCATCAGTCGTATTCAGTTGGGACCCACCCTAATGGCCTCATTTTAACTCAGTTACCTCTACCTTGACTCCCTGTTTGGAACTGGGGAAGACCCTCTGTCCAGATAAAGCCACAGTCTGAGGTGTAGGGGTCAGGACTGCAGCATATCTCCTTGTGGGGGGCACAGTTCAACCCACAGTGGCGTCCTGCACGGAAGCCCAGTGACCTCACTTAGTCCCCATCTTTGTGCCTGACCCACTGGTGTGTCACTAGGTGATGCTGAGACCCAGGTTTCTCGTGCAGAATAATAGCTTTTCCACAGTTGTGCAACGTTGGCAAACCTGAGACGCAGCATTACTGTGTTTCAATTACACGATTATGCCCTCAAGGCTGAACACCTGCACCTGCACCTCTCCTTGGAATGTTTATGTTTTACAAGTAAATGAATTGATGTCGTTATTTTTGTGCTGTCAGGGCCTACGTGGGGCCCAGGTAGCCGTTGGAGTTTCCCAGGTGTGTTCTCACCCACCAGGCCTCTGAGAGACCAGGCAGCGTCGGCAGACCCGGCCAGGTGACTCACCGAGTCACGAGTCGCGAGGGGGGCGGTGGGGCCTGCCCCGAGGGGTGCAGCCTGGTGAGCTGCTGACTCGGGAGTCACTCCAGGGGGCTCATCGCTGGGGTGGGCGAGGCCCCCGGGACTCCCGCAGGTTCACCCAGAAAGCGCTTTGTGATCCAGTCACGTTGGGAGCCAGACGTGTGGCTGGTCTTACGTCAACACCGTTTAACTTTGGAGAACATGTTACTGGAACCTTTGTTCTGTTTTCCTTCCCCCATGTGTTCCTTTGGGGTGGGAAAAGAGGAAAAGGGCAGGGTGGGCGGAAGCAGAAATGGGAAGAGAAAGTGCATGGGCAGAACTTGGGTCATGTATTGCCACTTCAGGACGGCTCCAGCCTGCGGTTTCACGAGGGCCCCTCACCCCCCCCACCCCGAGTTGGGGGTGTCAGTGGAGTCACAGGGAGGCTGGTCCAGGACGGCAAGGGCCACGCCGGGTCTCACTCAGGTTCGGGGCCTCCAAGTGCCGTGACATGTCCCGGGACAGACAGGACCTTCCCTGGGGACTCTGCTCAGGACACGACGTCCACACCAAGACAGCAGGGGGTGACCGAGTCACGGCCTGGCCACAGGGGACGGCCAAGGATTCTGACGATGACCGCAAGCCAACGCCAGGAGCACTGTGACAGTCACCCTGCAAGGTGTTTGGAGCTGCGGAAGTCCGGACAGAGTTTGTGTGTGTCCTTCTGGTTTTGGTTTGCAGAAAGGATTAGGTTGGAGGAAGATTTTTGTCATGTTCTTATATCACAAAATGTAAACGATCGGAGACTTAAACATTTGCATGCGGCAAAACAAACCACAACAGAAGAAGAGCAGGCAGCCGCGGCCTACGGTCTGGGCCAGGACCTCGGCTTTGTCACGGAGCCACAGAGACAGGGAGAACTCAGGGGAGGGTGTCGGCCACCACAGTGATCCGCCGACAGCAGGACCTGCCGTGCGCGGCCCAGGTTCGAGGATGGGCCTGCGGCCCTGGGCTGCCTCTGTGCCCTGCCCGTGCCCTGTGGGGACCCCGGTGCCCTGGGTTCACCTGCTCACTGAGCCACTCACCTGGCCTTCGCTGCGGGCGTCCTGGGTGTTGGGTTCTGCGCCGAGCGGGCTGTTTGGCTTTTCTTGCGGTGATTTCACTTTTCTCTTGACAGTGGGGAGATTTTTATCCTTGTGGTCACTTGCCAGCCTTGTGTTGGATGCTGAGTGTGATAACACGGTCCCTGGACACACCGTCCGCGCTCAGAGCGTCCCTGGGCCTCCCCCGCCCACAGGACCCACTGCGGCCAGGTGTCCTGCCCACCTCGCCCCACCTGCCCCCACAGACTCTCCCTCCCGGCCGTGCCACACCGGCCACCGTTCCGGGACCTCACTTCACCTGTGTGTGACCTTCACCCGGAGCCTTCGCACCTGCTGCCGTCTCTGCTGGGATCACCTGTCACTCACCTGGGGGAGCCGCCTCTGTCGTCCTGGAGGGGCCGCTGCCCAGGGCCATCCTGCCGGGCATGAGGACCCTCCAAGGGGGCTCTCCCGCCCTTCTGTGTCACCTTCACCAAACATCCAGGAGTGGTGTCCTAAAAGAGCAAACCCCACCCCCCTCCATGGTCCCCAACACCTGGGAAGTTGTCGAGGAGACTCTGCTGCTCCGGGTCACACCCCAGGCCCCCGGCAGACGCCAGCAAGTCACACGGGGGACCCCGGGTCCAAGACTTCCCTCCACGCTGCAGGGGGTCTTCGCAGAAATGGGATTCAGTATCATTTTTTAAAAATGAAGTAATACATATTTATTATAAGTTTTGAAACTACACATTTTTTAAAAATAAAGAAGAAAAAATACCCATAATTCTGCCAGCTTGTAATAATTTTTTGATATTTTCTTATATCTTTTGATTCTTTCTTTCTAACATATGCACAAAATATACAAATTTTATGAGTTGATTCAACTCATCGGATACAAAGTGTTTGGGAACTGCCTTTGTTCCCTTATTGTGAATATTTTCTCGGAAAAATATTCTCAAACCTGATAATTAATGGCTTCGTAGCTCACTTATTATCATTTGGTATTTAGAACATTTCTTATTTTTTATTTATAATACATTTTCTGTGAATCTATGTTTTCCTTAAAATAAATTCCTAGAGATGGAATTCCTAGAAAGAGCAAGTGAATGTAGATAGTCTTTTTAAATATATTTCCAAAATGTATATAACAGCTTATATCAACTCAGTTCCCGCCAGGAATGCATGAGAATGCTTATTGTTCCGACTCCTTGTCATTATTGAAAAAGTCAGCTATTCGATGAGAAGAGCAATCTATTGCTATTTGAATTTCTGGTTTTCATTATAAGGCTAGCACATTTTCTTTTCATTGGCCGTTTGTTTCCTTTTATGTTTTCTTGCCTTGCTCATTTTCCCACTATGAGAAGTATTATTTTCATGAATAAAATAGACGAGAATTTAAGTAGCAGTGATGCTTGGGTGATCATTATATTAATCTCGGTAGTTTTCTTAATTTTTACTTTTTCTACAACAATAAATGATGGTTTTGAAGCATTTTATTTGGCAAATAAAATAGAAAACCTGCCATCCTTGTGAATCATGTCTCCATTTGTGTGAAATGTTACAAAAGATACTATTCATTGTTTGCTTATTGTCTCTGGCGGAAGAAAAAACGTGATAACAAGACTCACATAGTTCACGTGTCTTTTTTTGTCTTGGTCTCTGGAAGCTCAAAGTTGAATTTTAGGATAAATCATATTTAGTATTGTTAGCTTGTGTGTTCTGATATTCATTGCATGAACTTATTTTCTTTAGAAAGTTGCATTTTGACATTAATTTGACAAACACATATCGTACTTACTATGCATCTGGCACTACTCTGGGCACAGTGCAAATACCCTCAGCAGCCTTAGCAGACGGCGCTGGGATGGCCGAGTTCCAAGGGGCCCGAGGCACAGAGACACTGAGTCACGGGCCTGGGCCACACAGCCACGCAGCCCAGAGTGGGAGCCCTGGGCCCTCGGCTCCAAAGTTACGATCTTCATCACTTCTCTGCCCCTCTAACATGAGCACACTGGAAGTAGATTGGGTATAAATCGTAAAAAATATAAATGTAAAAATGTTTCCTTTAAATTCAGAAGCAAGAGGTCTCAGTTTCTGCCTATTTTATAAGATTATAAGAGAGTACTGACTTAATCTGATGCCCTAAACCTTGTTAACTGATGTTAACTGATTGAAGATGGTTTATTTTTCTTGCACAGGTTTGATTGTGCCAAGGTGAAGATTCTTGGTTTTTCACTCAGCAACCTGTGGTCCTACATGTTATGACATAATATAGGTGAGCGTTTCCAGTACTCATCTGAGTGGAGTTTTCAATGTAACTTTTTCTGAAATATACTTTACACGGTTTGAAATAATCGTTTACTCATGCACTTTGTAAAATTAATCTTGGTGTATCTTCTGCCAAATTATGTTCAAAAGATTGTATTTACAAAACGCCACAGTACTTGGGTGGGTTCGTCCCCACTTCCTGCCCCGCCACCTCCTCGCCAGTGGGGCAACGTGGGGGCCCCTCACAGACAGTTCACACACGGGGGCCCCGGGAAACTCAGTGTGTTCATTCCAAGGTGCTTGTGTTAAGTACTCCAGCCAGGAACAGCTCTGGGTTGTTCCTGAATGTTTAGCATTTTGTTTTTTGTTTTTATTTTTGAGACAGAGTCTCGCTCTGTTGCCCAGGCTAGAGTGCCGTGGCGTCAGCCTAGCTCACAGCAACCTCAAACTCCTGGGCTCAAGCGATCCTCCTGCTTCAGCCTCCCAAGTAGCTGGGATTACAGGCACGCACCACCATGCCCGGCTAATTTTTCTATATATATTTTTAGCTGTCCATATAATTTCTTTCTATTTTTAGTAGAGACGGGGGTCTCACTCTTGCTCAGGCTGGTCTCGAACTCCTGAGCTCAAGCCCTCCTCAGCCTCCCAGAGTGCTAGGATTACAGGCGTGAGCCACCGCACCCGGCCTGAATGTTTAATGGCACTGCCGTTCCATCTCCGCCATAATACAATACTGTAAAAATTGAAGCGTAATATTTATACCAAAAATGACACAAAACGTAAGTGCAGAACTTGATGAATTTTCATAAATGAATACATTCCTGTAACCGGCATCCAAGTACAAAAACCCAAACACACAACATTCTCAGCCTCTCAGAAGCCCCCTCAGGCCCCCACCTTTGCAAACCCTCTCCGGGTCCATGCCCCCCCCCCCCCCCCGACTTCGCAGACCAGACAGCAGTTCCAACTGTCGCTAAATGACGTCTCAGAGGAATCCTGTGGTACAGACTCCCACACGCCGAGGTCTCCCACTCGACACCATGGTGTGAGCACCACTCCGTCGCTTTGCATGAGAATCGCTTGCTCTTCAGTGTTCATCGTACGTCTACGCCAAGTTCTGCTTGTTTGCTCCGCTGTGGATGGACGCGCGGGTTGCATTCCATTTATCCTCAGTTAGCAGTGGTTCTGTAGTGAACATCCCTGTATGTCTTTTGGCGAACACAGGTGACGTGTAAGTTTCCTTACGGTGAGTGTCGCCAAAGAGCTTTCCAAAGTAAGATCACACACCCCCCCCCCCCCAGCATGTCTAAAATTACAAGACCAACAACAGCGTGTGCTGGCAAGGCTGTGGGAAACAGGACTCTTCACACTGCTGGTGGGAGAAAATAACTGATATGTTTGGATTGAAATAACAACATGATTTTCCTTTCTATTTGTCCCCTTCCTGTTTTGGATTGCTTACTTTTAATTATTTTATCTTCTCTCTCCTGGCTTGTGAGTTGGTTATTCCTTTGTTATTTACTTAGTGATTACTCTAGAAATTAAAGCCAGGCATCTTTAACCTACTAAAACCTGTGAAAACAGGCAGGGCACGGTGACTCATTCCTGGAATCCCACACTCTGGGAGGTCAAGTCAGGAAGATCGTTTGAGGCCAGGAGTTTGAGAACAGCCTGAGCAACATAGTGAGACCCCATCTCTACAAAAATAGAAAAATTAGCTGGGCATGGTGGTGTGCACTTGTAGTTCCAGATACTCGGAAGGCTGTGGTGGGAGGATTGTTGAGCCCAGGAGTTTGAGGCTGCTGTGAGCTACCCCTGGTGACAGAGGGAGATTCCATGCAAAAAAAAAAAAAAATATATATATATAGTATTTTTATTACCTCCCCGTGTCCTGGGGAGTCTAACTTCTCCCTGCCGGGTGTGCCAGGAGATGGAGCAGACACTCGGGGCAGAGATCTGTCCATGTCCAGTGCCAGCGGGGAGGATCTCCCACACAAGCAGGAGCTGGGAAGAGGCAACAGTTATTGGTGGATTTTGACTAAGGATTAAAATTCAAAGCTTTCAGTCACTTCCTACTCAGTGTATCATATTAATTTTCTTATGAATCCCACATATAGCTTACTTTCTGAGTCACATCCGTGACTCCACGGGAGAATGACTACCTGCAGGACACAGGACAGAAACATTTCCTGTTGGGCCGGCAGCAGTAACTTTGTCACAGCTTGTATCACGCTGCTCCTACTTTGACACACTGCACTTTTTACCAATCCTATTTATTCAACATCCTGGAACAAAAATTGACAGGTAAAAATAACACTGACATCCTGTGATTTAAACTTAAAAATCAGTGTTTAAATACAGGATTGATTTGCAGTTGTCAAAGCCAGTCAGGGCGGGAGCCCAGGGAGGTCCACACGTTGCCCTCCGCTGTAAAGTCCCAAAAGCTGTAGAGGTTTCAGGCCGAGTCCAATCTTGTGAATCTAATTTCATTTGCCTGAAGCCAAAAATATCCTTAGGCAATGATGATAAAATATTTTTTACTTTAGAAACATGTGTGTTTCCAAAGTCTGTTAGCCATTCATAGCTCCTTCTTGTGCAAAAATCTGTAAAACAGATTTGCTGGTTGTCAGTTACTTAACGCACACAGAGAATCCCAGCACAGTATCCTCATGGTTGTTAGGTGGAAGCAGAAGGCACTTTAGAATCAGATACGTGAAGAGAATCGTGATGCTCAAAAGCCAATTCCCTGTCTTGCCTCTGGAAGCTTCAGTTAGTCATGTTTGAATAGAGATGACCTGGGGACATGTCACAGGGAAATTGATAGATCAGATCAGGGATGCAAAAGCCTCTAGAAGTCTGGTTTGTTTGGAATATCCTGTGCAAACACCTTCTTTGACACAATGAAAATAAGCTCTTATTAGAGCTAAACATGTTAATGTTTTCCCCTTTACTTTCTTTTTCTTTCATTTTTCCTTTCCTTTCTTTTTTTAAAAACAAAATTACAGATGAAATATCCTTAGCGAGCACAGGCAGTCACTTTGAGAGGCCAAACCTGAGAATTTAGGGAGTTTGAAGCTCCAAGGCTCACTAGGAACCAGGTGCTGATGAAGGAAGATTACCTGCAGACAGTGGGCGCTCTGCACAAACGTTCCCCTGGGAGGGAACCTGTGGCACAGGGCCCCTGAAAACATCCAGAGGCTGGTGGAGTTTCCTGTGTGTTGAGCAGCAAAATCCTTTGTCTCTGATCCACAGGTTGTGAGTCTTCTCCCAGCATCAGGGAAACAGGAGCAGGCTCACTTATTCACTTGCAAATACACTAAGAGAAAACCTGTGACACTTCCCAGATTATTTACAAAGTAAATACGCGGCAGTTCAACGTGGGTGCAGGACTCATGATTTTTTAAAAACGGCAGCATTTCCAGCGGAGTTCCCAGTGCGTAAATATTATTCCATAAATATTTATTGGATCAATGACTGACTGAAAGATACACAGGGAGCTGGGTCTGTCCATTCATCCAGTCAGATGTGCGGAAGGACACGGAGTACGTGCTCAGTGCCACACACTTCATTGGCAGCCGGAGATGTATGAGAAATAAAATAATTCTCTGCTCCCAGAAGGCTCACAGTTTGATCACAAACCAGTTAACAAACGCTTTCTGCTTCGTGTGACGCACTGTGAAAGGTGGTGATGTGCCCACCGTGCAGGGACAGGGCACCCCAGGGGTGTCTGTGGCAGCTGGCAGGCCCAGGGCCGGGGAGGCCTGTCAGTCAGAGGTGGCAGCAGGCGCCCACCGGGCCGGAGCTCGCAGCCTGTCACGGCTGGGCCGTCGGGCACAGGGTGGGTGTGGGAGGTGGGTCAGACGCTGAGTGTCCTGCGAACCTGATGAGTCACTGAAATGTTCTAAGCAGACAAGCCTTTTGGGAGATTTGGATTTGGGGGACAGTATATTGGCAATGATCTGGATAAACTCAATGAAAACTGAGGCTTTGTGAGCACAAGTAGACAGGACCCCCGAGGACAGTGCGATTGGCGTGGCAGGAAGACACACGGGGAGGGCAGGTGGACACCAGCTGTCCCCCCAGGGCAGCGTCTCTGCACCCAGAGCCCGTCCTCCGCGGTGGGTCCCGCTGCGCAGAGGAGGGAGCTCAGCGGTGGGGACAGGGCAGTTGGGACACGGGGCCCCGAGAGCAGCGTTGTTCTCCCACAGGGCTTTTCCACAGTTGAAGTGTCTGTTGCCGAGGAGGGAAACTGAGGAAAGGGCCGGGAGAGCAGCGCAGGTGAAATGGAAAAGCACGGGACCCGTGCAAAGGGACGTGTGTTTTGAACACAGTTGACGTCTTGACTGCATCTTGGCTACGCAAAATGCGGTGTTGGCATAAAATAGAATTTTTCACACTCTGAATTGTTGCAGACCATGGCAGATAATGAGATCGTTTGGAAAGGGATTTCCATCTGCACTGGACTCTAATTGTAAGGAAAAATCCATTCAGTCAATTTTAAAGTACAATAAAGGCTGCACAGAGCCCTCCCAAGAATTCAAGGTGGTGTCATTTGGCTCAAAGCCGAAGCTCGAATTCTCGCTGAAATCTTTTCTTCCTTCCTGACCCAACATCTGTGCGTTGCTTTTCACCTTAATTAAGACACAAGTAACAATTCTCAGAACATACTGAGTGATGCTAACTTAGGAGCTCACAATGTAGAAACTAAACAAAAATAAGGGCAGAACTCTTTCCAATGTTCTAATTTTCAAAAGTCAACTCATTTAAAATTTCAAATAATGGAAAACAGGCTGAAAACATTCAAATTGCTGCATCTAACATTTTTTAATCTTGCCTTTGTTTTGTTGCTGTTTTTAATCAGTAGACTATTCTTTGAACAGTTTAAGTTTATGGAAAAGTTGAGCAGCAGGTAAAGTTTCCATTTACCCCCTCACCCCAACCTCAGTTTCCCCTGCTGCTAGCACCTTGCGTCGGTGTGCTACGTTTTACAATTGATGAAGCAATATATGTGCACATTACTGTTGACTGAAGTCCTTAGCTGTCACTAGGCTTCATTCCTGGTGCTGTATATTCTGTGGGTTTGGGCACCTGTATGATGACATGCACCCGCCACTGTGGTGCTGTTATTATGTCAATAACAGGGCAGTTTCACTGCCCCGAACATTCTTTGTGCTCGGCCTGTGCATCCCTCGCTCCTCAACAGCCTCCGACAACCACTGATCTTGTCACTGTCTCCACAGTTCTGTGTTGTCCAGCATGTCATATAGTTCCAATCACACAGTACGTAACTTTTTACGATTGTTTTCTTTCGCTTAGTGATACGCATTTAAGTTTCCTCCATGTCTTTTCATGGCTTGAGAGCTCATTTTCTATACTTGCTGGATGCTATTCCATTGCCTGGATACGCATGGCTTGCTCATCCCTGCACCTATTACAGGACGCCGTGGCTGCTTCCACGTTTTGCAGTTATGAGGAAAGCAGCCATAAACATCTGTGTGCAGGCCTTTGTGTGGATGTAAGTTTTCGACCTCGTTGGGTAGGTAACAAGGAGCACAATTGCTAGATCAAATGGGAACTTTGATTAGAAATTTCTGAGCACTTTCCATAGTACAGGTCTGGTCACGTAGATGTCAGAGTTGCTTGATTTAAAAGTCCTGGAGTCGCATCTATGTTTAATGACAGGACAACCCATGAACGCAATATGTCTTTGGATGATACTAATACATGGATTGATATTTCTACAAGAAAGACTACCAGGCTATCAATTTGTATCAATTTGAGAACATTCCCTTCTATTCCTAGTTTGCTGAGAGTTTTTTTTGTGTGTGAGTGTGTGTGTGTGTGTGTGTGTTTTTACCATAAATGGGTGTTAGATTCTGTCAAATACTTTTTCTGCATCTACTGATATCATAGTTTATGACTCTTTTCTTTAGCCTGTTGATGTGATGATGACAGTAACTAATTTCAGCCGGGTTTTCCTGCCCCAGAACTGGCTCCTGCACGGTTTCTGTTCCCGGCTGTCTGCGCCAGCAAGTCATGATCCTCGGCGTCCACCTGTCCATCTCTCCGATGGGGGCAGCCCCTGCCCTGTGAACCCCAGCTCTCTGCTGGGCCTGAGAAGAATTGCTGATTTTCAGTTTGTCCATCTTTTTTCTTGTGAGAACAGAGTGTGACTTGCATGCTGGACACGGCCCCAGACGTTCTCATGTATGTCTCTCTTGGTTTTTACTTACAAGCTTCTATCAATCAAAAGTTTTCTTGTCATAATTTATTTTTATTTTTTATTTTTTTTTGAGACAGAGTCTCACTCTGTTGCCTGGGCTAGAGTGAGTGCCGTGGCGTCAGCCTAGCTCACAGCAACCTCAGACTCCTGGGATCAAGTGATCCTCCTGCCTCAGCCTCCCGAGTAGCTGGGACTACAGGCATGCACCACCATGCCCAGCTAACTTTTATATATATATATATATATATATACTTACATATATATATATATATATTTAATTGCCCAGATAATTTCTTTCTATTTTTAGTAGAGACGGGGTCTCGCTCTTGCTCAGGCTGGTCTCGAACTCCTGAGCTCAAACAATCCACCAGCCTCGGCCTCCCAGAGTGCTAGGATTACAGTCGTGAGCCACCGCACCCGGCCTTTCTTGTCATAATTTAAAATGAATATCATAGTACTTTCTTTGCACTTTTCCTGACTTCTGGGAAAATAATGTCAATCCCATGTAACTATATGTACAAAGTGTTAAATGAAGTTCCAAATGAATTCAAACTTTTATTTAAAGATTCAGGATTAAGAAAGAAAAACAGAGAGCTTTCTTTTTGCTAGTTACAAGTGTGTTATTAAGTGAAATATGGAATGTGAAAGTCTAAAATTTTTATTAGGCTTGTGTTCTGAATTCAATTTCCTAACTGTTGTTATAAAAACGTATAAATCACGACTGTGAGTTAAACAGAAAGCGCGTCTGCCGGGGCTCGCGTCCTGCGTGGTGCTGCCCCCTGGCGTTCGTGCGCTTCGGTAGGAATTCGCCACCCGTCGCGAGCGCCCCCCTGGGAAGCGAGCCAGCGGTCTTACCGGTCCGGACATCGGCGAGAGACCCCTCTCCTCACCTGGCCGCCCCGTCCGCTGCCCTCAACACTCCAGGGGGGCCAGAGCAGGTTAAGGAAGGAAACAGCAGGAAAACAACGCAGGAAACGCCGTCTGCGATGCACCTCGGGGGAGGCGCTGCGTGAGAGCGGGGTGGTCGTCCTCAGGAGCCTTGTCCACGCTCCCCTGGGGGACCGAGAGTGGGACCCAGAGAGGGAGCCGGGGACCGGGAGAGAAGGCCGCGGAAGTTGTCACCTGGGGCGGCGAGAACATGCGCAGCAGGCACAGCGGGTCAGGCAGAGGAGGGGCAGCCGCTTCGGCAGAGCTGTGGCCACCCGACGCCCACCTCCGGGGACACGCCGGCTGCTGGAGAGGTGACGGGGCCCCTCTCCTCCTGGGAGCCGCGCCCCAAGACAGCAGCCCCCCAGCCCGGGGGTGCAGTCGTCACCGTCAGCTACCTGCGTCTCTGTGCACTGCGACCCAAAGAGCGTACTACAACCACGGACTAAATACTGCAGGATTTATTAATTTTAAACTCATTTTAATCTATGCCATTTCTGCATACATATTAAATCTGTAGCCTTCATAAATGTCCATTTCTTCTTAAAATATAAAGAAATCGAGGATATTTCAACAATGAAATATATAATGGAGGAAGAGTGTAATTTTTTTTTTTCTTGAATAATACTCTTTGGTCAATATAACTTTTTCTGAGTTTAAAATAACATGAGAATTCACTCCAATAAAAAAGTAAACATTAATTTTCTCAAAAAATTTAATTGCAGAACTATTTACAGGAGGTGAACATCAGCAACACGGAAATCGAACGGAGGCGGCATCACCATAGACAGTCGTGGGGCAAAGGTGGGCACGTTTTTCTTACAATCAGCTGAGAGTGAAAAGAAAGTTATGGAAAAGAAAAAAGAACTCAACTAAAGCAGTCCTTAAATGCCTTAATGTAATGAGCAACATTCTGATAGGAAGTTATTAACAAGAAGCAAGAAACTGTGGCGATGAGTGGTGAGCAGTTCGTTCGGGTCAGGTGTCCTGCATGCTGCTAAGCAGAATTTATCAAAAGAACCATAAAAGCATGAGAAAGAGAATTACATAAAATAATTTAATTCCAGTGAAGTGTGACTTTGTACAGATGCGGAATGTTTGGCACTCTGTTCATCCTCTTTGCTGATAGGACTTCATATGTATATTTATTTATATATATTTATATACTTCTTTTATTAAAAAAAACTTTAAACAGCTAGTTTCCTGGTTCTAACATTTCTTGAATTTCTACAGGAGGCATTTAATTTAGTCCTTAGGCCACACCTGGGTATTTGGTATGAAGGGGGGGCGGGGTGCGGATGAGAAGTGTCCCTCTGCACGGGGGACCCGCATGAGAGCAAAGTGGCTTATGGTTCAGAAATGAGTTCAGAAGTCGCCTGGGTCTTACTGCTTGTGAGGGGAAACCTTTTCGAACGTAGCAAACCAGCTGGAAAGTGGAGTGGGGGGTGACATTCATGCTGAGCCCTTTGAAAGTGGGGTGACCCGTGATGAGGATGGCGGTGCTGGGGGGCGGGAGTGACTGGGGCAAATCAGAGGGGGGGGGGGCGGTGGCTTCCACGACCGACCTCGGCACACACGAGCCAGCGGAGGCGCTCTCTGCGGAGGCCACGGTCCACCGGGAAGAGATACATTTGTATCAAATGCGCAGGAGGAACCTGGCGAGAACCTTTGCTTTTGTTACTGCCTCTCCTCCGCGGCGCAGGGCAAGCCTGGACGCCCACGTCTTAAGCACCAATGAAAAGAGTCACATAGAATCTAAGAAAGGAGGGAGGTAAACCTGTGTTACCTTAGCTTGTGTATATACAAAATCTTTTAAAAAGTAGTTGTATAGTAGGTAACTGACATTTCCTCTGCGAAGAAGTCATCTGTCGAGTGTTTAGATTGAAACTTGAAATCATTTCTTTTAACGCTGGATAAAAACGCCAGGGTTAAAGATGGCAATTCATAAAATCATGGGGTTTTCAGCGTGGCGAGGACGAGAGGGGTTATTTCTCAGAGGGCAGGCTTTGCGAACGGCCAGCAGTCCGGTCAGCACGTCAGATTCCGCGCTTGGGGTTCCCCCAAGTGCTCAGTTTTCTGCTTCCAAATTATCATTTTTTTCTTCATCACTTTAATGTTTAGTCTAATATCTCTTCACGTCATCTAAGAGGCAGCTGAGCTTAAGTAATGGTGAAAACATGGCCTAATTCTGGTGGGTGCTTGGTTCTTGTTCTTGGAAGCATCTAGAAACACCCGAAATCAAAGCCAGAGGAAAGGAGAATGCCCCTTGTGGTTCTCTCTCTGCCTCCGGACCTTTCCGAGGAAAGCCCCTGCCTCAGCCTGGGGCGGTCCTGGCCTCTGTGCATAGCTGTGACCGTCACTCTCAGCGTCCTGCCACTCAGGGCAGGGCCAGGGCACACAGTCCCCAACACTAGCTCACACTGCAGCACCCCTGCCCGGGTGCTGTAAGGACCTTAGAGTCACCGTGTCATTGATCCTCACGCTGCATGGGCAAGAGCGACAGAGACGGGAGCTGTAGCCCCTGGACAGAGGAAGAAACTAAGACAGCAAGTTGAGCTGCGTCGCGGGCTGACAGAGGAATAAAGGCCAGGTGGTTTGACCACCTGCCTGGAGATTTCTGGCGACTGATTACTCATTTCTAAAGTCCCTGCAGCCCTCTGTGCTGGTGGGTGCTTAGCCCTTCCCTCGAACTCTGCTCACTGCCCACTACTCGACAGAGACAAGATGGGCCTGGCCCGGGCCAGGCCCAGGGACCCGGTGTGACCCGACGTGGTGTGTTTTGCAACAGGGCACAGGGTGCCGGAGGAAGCAAGTGTCACTGCTCCAGCCGGTGTCGTTAAGGACGCTAACGAATCAGACTGACTGGGGTCATTTCTCTCTCAAGTGTGTGGTCTGCGATTTTATTTTCAAGTTTTTGAACCCTGTGTTCGACACACACCTACAAAGAAGTATAAACAAACACGCAGATAGAAACAAGAAAACACTCAGAGGGTTCCGAGGGAGTAGAGTTTAAAACCACTGTCTGAAACTAGCACGTTAACTTTGTAGTAAAAAATAAAAAATGAAGTTCCGGTCGTGAGAAAAAGGTGGCTGGGAAATGAACACACAGGACTAGGCAGAGGGTAGATATTTAGGCCCATTTTGGAGGAACTTGATTCTACGCTCACAGGCAGGGTGAGAATGAACCAAGGGCCGTATCTAGGTACCACTTTGGGCAACGCTTTTACCCTTGCACGGGGACACACCTCACATGCGTTTCCTGCTACCTCTCCCTCCTGGGTGCGGGGAGGTCTGCAGTGTCACAAACGGTGACCATCCTGCTGGCCTCCGTCAGCCTGGGCCGGTTCAGACACGGTGCATGGGACCCTCCGTCCGGCCGAATGTTCTGGGGCACCTGTCAGAATTCCGAGCAAGGCTGATACTTGCTGTGTGCCTCAGTTGGTCCCCGGCCTCTAAATCCTCAGGGCCACAGGAGGCCGGGTTTGAATTGGACCCATCTACGCCCAACAGGAAAAGATCCACCTCCCCCATCCCCACTTGCCACCAAAAGGTTTGGTCCAAACCAGAAAGCTGTCCCCAAGACAGCCATCCCATGGCCACGACCGCACTCTGACCACACGTCCGCTGTGTCACTTTACTTTCCTGCGAGATTCCGTCCTGGGGTGGGGCGGCCAGGCCTACAGGGACCTCACAAAACAGCAGAGATGAGTGAAAGTACGAATTCAGGGTCTTTTAATCGAACGGGTGGACACAGCGGCTACTTCACTTGGATCTGGGAGGCAAAGTCAAGACGGGGCAGGCAGGACAGGCACCCCAGGGGATGATCCCACCCTGCGTCCTCCAGCCCCGTCACCGGCTCATCAGAGCTGCGGCCACTTCCACAAGCACCGGCAGGGGAGACTGACTCTGTGTCCCAGGTCACTCCTTTCTGCGGCTTTTTTTTTTTATATGATTTGTATTTTTTCCTGATTATACACCTTTCCATTAAATGCTTGAAGTCTTTAGAATTGATTTGAAGTTGAAAACATCAACAACATTTCCTTTTAGGCAAAATGTAATTTTTTGGTATCATGGACAGTTCAGTTCTTTATACACCATTCTAGGATGGTGATAAAAATTTGCTGAGAAAAATATGATAAAAATTGTCACTGGTTACAGCTAGTTTTACTCCGCACATGACAATGACACATGAAGATGTACGAGATGAGCTACTCTAAAAGTGCCGTGGTGAACAAGTGGCATTCTCCTTCCCTGGGCCAGACTCTGGGGTCCCGTTTGTCGCCCTGGTGTTTCGTTGTGTTCACTGAAGCCTCCAGCGTCGCCCTATCTGCTTGTCGCTGTGAGGGAGGTGAGTTCTAAAGGGGTGTCTGGCTCCACCAGTCCCTGGTGGTGTCTTTAGGGAACGCAGGGGTGTGGGTACGGATGGCATAGCACCTTCTCTCGCCATCGTGTCCCTGGAAGGTTGTGTTCTTATTTTCAATCATGTTCTCAAATTGATGTATAATGTTTTATCAAAATTGTATTCTAAATATGATGAAATGACCACATGACAGCTTTGTATACTACGTATCTGCTGGAAGCAGCTAGCTTGGGTGGAGAACACAAGGATCATAAACAGTTTTATTTTCTTTACATGTACAAATACATAAACATGGCTTATCTTCTGTGTCTCATGATCGAATGTCACCTGTGTGAGAGCCGAGTATATTGCACTTAGTTATGGAACAGGAGCAGGTGACATCCCATCAGACCTAGCAGCAGGTGTCTGTTCTACCATTAAACAGTCTTCTTTGGACGGTGGTGGACCACACACGGGTGACAGTCCCCACCTCAGCACATCAAGTCAGCACCCGCGACCCTGTACAATTCAGCGGGGGGTTAATTTGCTCGCGGAGGGATGGTTTAGGCCAAGACTTTTGGGGATTGGAAGGTAAACATGAGTATATGAAACATAAAAACTTAATCCAGATCCAGTGAATGTTTTCGTTAAAGTTGGCATCATAGAATCTTGGAGCTAAGACAAGTAATTATTGTCTAATTTTACAATTTGCTTTTCTGTGTTTTGTGTAAGTTCAAGGAAATGGGTTAAACACATCAGCTGCCGTGAGACACACCAGTGTGCATGGGTGAGGTGCATGGAGGCATTTCTCATTTCCTCTAACTAGGCGTGTGCCCTGACTTTGCTTTTCTGTGGTTAGACCTCAACAGCAGTCCATCTTAAATAATACATCTTTTTTAAAGTCTAAAACGCCAATACTTGCAAATACATTGCCTTTAACATAGTAGAGTGAATATAGGAAGAAGCATCATTATTGTACACTACTCAGGATTTAGGTATTTATTTAGGTAGAAAAATGCTTTGAACACTCTGGGGAAATAGGGTTCATTTATAGAAGAATATTTCAGGGATTTTTTTTTTTTGCATTTTTCAAGGATATACATTCATACTGATTTTTGCTTCCAAATATATTTTAAGGCTGTTTGGTAAAATATATACCAGATATGAGGCTCAATTTACAGGGTTTTGTTTTTACAGGGAATTCTTAACTACTCAGCTTTAAAAAAGTAAAACTTTGAAGCTAAACATGCTTTAATATCAACCCTGCCCCCCGTGAACCCCATGCTCAGTGGACTGTGGGATGTGGGGAAGAGGGAGAGTCGTGGTCTCACGGACGCCCGACGGTGCAGCCGCCTCACTGAACTCGTGACCCTCGGGCTGCACGGGGGGCAGGTGCCTTCTAAAGTGCGGATCAGGGTGAGAAAACAAAGTGCTACACGGGCAATCGAAGCTGCTCTGCCCACTCGAAGTGCCTGGCACTCCTCAGAGCCACGGGAGGGAAGACCTGGCGTCTGGGCGGAAATATCTGTCTCCAACTGCAGTGCTGCTTGGACCAGCAGTGAGAGCTCCGCAGTGGAGACCAGTGGGAAAATCTGACAGGCTTTTCCTTTGCAGACGTGTCTGCATCGTGACACAGACATCGTGTTGGACCAATCGCTGCGTCCAGATTTAATCACACCCGTGGAAACCCTATTCATTAGAGTCATTCCTGTTTTCTTGGGTGCCAATCAGAGTCATGAACACTAATTACTTTTTTTTTTTTAAATTCCACAGCCAGAAGTCACAATCTGTGACCTCTTTTTCCCTTCCTGTCTAACACAGGCAACACATACGCTCTTGACTTCAGCAATGCTGCACAGGACCAAGGATCCTGGGAAGATACCAGAGTAAACTGCATTTCTTCTTCCCCATTTCAGCTGAGACATACTCACCACTCACATTCATGGTTCTTACACTTTGTACAACATCACAACTGTCGTTTGAAACAAGCAAACTTTTTTTTTAAGGATGCCCTGCACAGTCATCTGATAGAGCAATCTGAGGACATAGGTATATACATATGTAAAAAAATCACATGTAGCTTAGATGGTGAAACTTAAAGAAAACACTGGGTATAATATTGTAAGTTACAAAGAACTAAAAAATACAATAACTGTTTCACAGACGTAAGGACAGTATTTTTTTTCTTTATACTCCTGGCCTTTCTTAAGGCCCTGATCTCTTTTCACGCATACCTTCCTTGTGGGGACATTTGGCTTATTTTTCGAGTGCGTGGATGCTGTGCTGGGTGTTTTTAGTGGGTTCAGACTTGGAATCCCCAGGGCGTTTGGTGGTGGGGAGATCACTTTCATCCCCACACACTTGACGCAAGGAGCCTGAGGTTCTCTGCCTGTGACGAGGAGGACGAGGACAGCGGCGTGGCAGGTGCGTGGCCGGGACTGAAGAGCAGCTGGAGGCTCGGGGGGGAAACGGGCTTTCTTTCCTGCACTCGGGTTGTAGCACCTTCCACTGGGCCGTCTGGTGCCTCTGGGGAGCGGCGAGATGCACCCGTTTGTAGTTAGCTGCTGTTCTTACCTCTAATATCACACGGTTTATAAAAGTATAAATAACAAAATGGAAGCCGGGTCCCGGTCCTCTGGGAACACGGAGGGTAAGCTGGTCCTACCAAGCCCATCAGAGCCGACTGCGAGTCAGGCCATTGGATAAAAAAAAAAAGTCGTTCTTGCCACGAGTCAGCAAACGCTGAGGAAATCCGTAGCCTCCGGCCATGGCACAAGGAACACGAGGGCGGGTGGACTCGGCGGAGGAGACAGGACAGACGCCACCAGGGGGGCGACACACTGTACAAGGGTCGTGTTAAAAAGGAAACCGGAACGGTGGGTGCCGCCCCCGTCCTAGAGCCGCGTCTGGGCCTCGGGGATGTAGATCTCGATGCTGTCGGCCCGCTCGGCGGCCGAGTTCTGGCGGAAGGACGCGGCTCTCTTGGCCGCCATGAGCCGTCTGCGGGCTTCTTGGCGCTGTCTGTCTGGCAGGTCCAGGGACTTTTCTCTGGTAATGGGAAATTTCCCTTTGGGGGGCTTCTTTGGTATTGGAGGGGGGACCTTTCTTTCTTCCTGAAAAGCATCACAAGTCAAAATTGGCGGACGGTCAGAGCAGGGCCCCAACCGCGCGTGACCGCAGCTGCCCCGGGGTCTGCGCGGTGCGGATTCACGCTCTCCGCTCGCTTTCCCGCCCCGACTCCGTGGTCACAGCCTGGCCCTGGGCATGGTATGCAATTTCTATAAGCGCCCTCAAATTTGTCAAAGGGGGCAGAGAAGTTTGGGATTGTGTGTACAAATAAGAAAATAAATTCTGCACATGAACACCTCACATCTCTGTAGTCTGTGACTTAATTTTACATTATTGCTAGATCGACACTCACCTACCCCTACACTTTCCCACGTATGATGTCACCTCCGAGCCTTGGCAAATACACATGACACCAAGCTCTGGGCACCACAGGAGGTCTAGACTTCCCTGTTACAGGCTGCAGGATTTCTAGCAGACTCCAGGATTCCAAGAATGTTCATGAAATCCTCTTACTTGGGTGGCTGTCCCAGAGAAATGCTGGCCAAATTCTCTCTATTATTGGCCTAAAACCCCATTGGCATGAACAGTATGTGTATATGTGTGTGTAATGATTTATGTATCACTTGCTTGTTAAAAAGATGCAAATAGTTATTTCTGACTGTTAGCTCAGGTTCTCAAGCCACACCAGATATGGGTACACCGTTTTCAGAAGGATAATGTTCACAATTCTGCAGCAAATGGAGTAGATAACGCTGTCACTGCTCCGGTTAAAGTTCTGCATCCAAAACTGTGTGGAGTTAACTAAGCTGCTGCTAAATGAGGAAGCGGGGCCGGCCCCCTGGCTCTGCTCCGAGGGGAGCGCCGCCGGGAGCTCCGCACTTCCCAGTTTGCTGCCCGGGAAAGAGCCGGCTACGGAAGGGGCCGGAATCCTCCCCTTTTCTAAGCAGATATCTGGTTGTGGGGGGAAAACACCAAAACCCCACACCTGTGTCCTTCCTTCAGCCTCTGGAAAAGTCCAAAGGGAGCCCAACGTGTGGACAATGGGGACAGAAGCCGTATTGTGATTGGCAGGGACACCTGTCCCAGTGCCGGGGTGACTGAGAGTGTTTGGCAAGAAGACTGTGCTGGCGTCTGAAACTTTGTCCCTACAAGACGCAGGCCAGAAGCAGGCACTCTTTCCTGCTTTCTGGCGCATCTAAAACAAGGGGTGATTGGTTCACTGCAACGTTTCAGCTGTTTTAACAGGTAGCTCCTGCCTTAAGCACGAGGCTGTGTCCCTCTCTCTTCCTCCTCGTGTCCTCTGAAATTCGGACCTGCAAGTGGTCCTCGCTGACACTGCTTGTGGGCGTTCCCTCTCCAGGGGGCTTTCGAGCCCCAGGCGAGATGCCGTAGAAGAGGGTCCATCAGGAGGCTGTGGAGCCCGGGACCACCCAGTGCTAAGAGACGCGTTCAGAGGGGCAGGGCGCTCTGGGGGGGTCAGGGGGGGCGGCGTGCTGACAGGCTGGGGGCCGCTCTCTGTCTGGGCTGGGGGTGCTCTGGCCTCGCAAGGAGCCTCGTGCACCGTGAGAACCATTCTGTGCGCGCAGCTTAGGCAGATGGGCTCATAGCGGCTCCCAGTTACCAGCGGATGAAAGCCGGAAAGGTCGCTGCGCCCACCGGGACTAACTCAAGCAAGTTCTGGTTTCATATCCGGTGGAACAACCTTTCACCTGGGCTCCTCACTTAGCCTCTCTCCTTCACTTCAGAAGCAAACCGCCGGTTACCTGCGCGCGCTGACGTCATGACGGCCGTGGCGCCTCCCCGCACCCTCCCCGGTCCCGCGGGCAGCCAGCCTGCAGCTCCGGCCGCCAAGGGCGCCTTCCGGGACAGGCAGGTCACGGTGACGCATGACAGGGCTTCACCGTAATCACCTAGACGTGAGCCTCGGCTACACAGCAGGCACCACTTCCCAAAAGTGTGCTGGATTGATTTTCTTCATCATTTTATTTTAATTGATAATGTCTATCTGGATAAATCAGATTATAATGACTCAGAACTTCTCTAACGTGTTAGGAAATGCAGGTATTTACTGCTAGCTCAGACCTGTGCACTCGCTCTGCTGAAGCTGATACCATCACGGAAGAAGTGAAATACCAGGGTTGGAATCTAATGGAAATTTTCAGCCTATTTTAAGGGCTGAGGCTGATAGATCTATAGGAAGATTATGTCACCAAATGGTTCCATAAGGTTTAAAATGTCACCTTGTGTCTAACTCCAGACACACAAGTAGAAGGTATATTTGAATAGGAGACAGTCACTTTAACCAGACCTAGAACTTTCCCTGTGGGAAACCAGCTTAATAGAACCAAAATAAAGTTTTGATGGAAATAATTCGGAGCTAGACCCCTGTGAGAAGAGACTAGAGGTGCGCACGTGCGTTTGGCTGGCGTCTCTCTGCCCTGCCTGTGTCCGGGAGCTAGAACAGGGAGACATTGTCACCGCACAGGCCCCGGTCTGTGCACACGTGCTCATGCACATGTGCGTGTGCACACAGACACACACGTGTGCACAGGGACGCGGTCATAAGCATGCGTGTAAATTTGATCCCGTGTGGCTGACCCAACACTGGGAAACCCCACACCGCCAGCCTTCGGACAGACCATTTCTGCAGTTGGGCCAGATGCCAGGAGCCCGGGAACCACACCGCACGGCCGTCCTTACCTTTCTCTGCGGTGACTCTATGATCTTCCAGTCGTTGAGCTTCAGCTGGTGCAGCTCGTCGAACTTCATGCTGACGTCCTCCACGGAGAGCTGCAGCATGTCCCAGTAGCCGGCCAGGTCCTGGGAGGTGGGTCTGGGCATGGCGCTGGGGTCCTGGGGACACACAAGAGGGCCTCGTGGGCAGAGGGCTCCGGGAGGCCGCTCTTCCCACGGCGCCTCTCGAGGGACGGGATTAGAGAGAAGCCCGGCAAGTCAAACACCGATGCAAATATTTGGGAAGGCTTAACACGATTCCGTAACAGTTTGCTTTAGCACAAGTATTTGCTGATGGTTTAAAAATATGTAGTACAGCCGTTCACTGCTCCATCCTGAAAATGCCGGGACTGGGAGCGAGAGGGGCTGCCTGGCGGGTCACAGCAGCAGGGGGGCCTGTGTTAGGTCACTGGGGGTCACGCAGAAGGGGCAGTGTTGGCAGGGGTGGGGGAGTGGGCTTGGAGCCGGTCCTCTTCCTCCGTGTTTGTTTTCTGAGGGGTCTTAGCTCTGATTCTGGTGGTCAAGACACCTTAGGAAGGTAGCGTGTGTCTAGTTTACCCCCGGGGAGGGAGGAGGGAAGCAAAGCTCCGGAAGGAGCAAAGCGCCCTCAATGACTGTCCCAGAGGCAGTGATGCCACCGAGCTGCAGCCCCGGGGCCACCGGGGCCCGAAGACGTGTTTCTTTTCTCTGCCCCGTGCCTGACGGGTACACCAGGCGCCTGCATTTAAAATTTAATGGCTTTCCTGGGTGTGGTCCCCTTGATTCAGAGGGGGGCTGTCTGGGACTGGGAGCCTTGAACAGAGAGGTTTCTGGGGGGCAGACGCTTCCCTGAACTGCGTACAGCTGCGCCCGCTCCTCGGAAGCTCGCGTGAGGCACGACACGCCCGTCTGTCTGGCTGGGCGGAAAGCCCCTTTCACGGACTGACCCCAGCGCCCGGCGACAGCCAAGGCCTGGAGCGGGCGCCCCGCGGTCCCCACCCACGGCCGGGACGGCAGCTCCTCTCCGCGACCACAAGGGGGCAGCCTCGGGCCGCCCCAGCCCGCCAGGCCGCCGCGAAGGGCCCCGCGGGAGCCGGGCAGCGGAGGCCCAGGACGGGGGAGCCCGGCCCGCGCGCGCGCATCGGCCACAATCTGCACACGAAGGCCACGGGCTCCTGCCGAGCAGGGCAGCTCGGGCTGGTGCGAGCGAGTCCCCACACCCAGAGGAGCCGCGGCAAGGACTCCTCCGAGTGTCCACGGAGGTCCGGGTCCCTCCTTGAACGCTTTGCAAACACGAGAACCTTCTCCTTTTGTGGGCGTGGCATGCGCTGCCCCGCCGTGTCGGGGAAGCCCAGCGGAGGCTCCTCCCGGGCCCACACGGGGGTGTCGTGCTCTGGTCACGCCCTCAAAGGGACAATCACAGTGGACACTCTCGGCAGCCATTGGAGGCTCCCACCGACCCCACAGTGGGCGCTGCCCCCGCCACCCCCAGGCTGACGGAGCAGCCCTAGCTCAGACCCAGCTGCAGCTGTGCTGGCTCTGGTGCCGCCGGGCACAATCAGCACCGGTTCTGTGTCTGCTGTTCTCTCTTTGTGGGGGCGCTGACTGCATTTGCACCCCCTGGGCATTCAGATACGATGATTACAAATCAAAAATGGTTATAAAGTAAAAAAAAAAAAGTCAATGGTTGTGCCACACTATCCTCTCTCTGCCAGCAAAGCAATGCAGGGCCGCACAGCCTTATCGAATTGCAGTCATTTAAAATTCAGACAGCTCCTGGCCCTGACATCGCCAGTCCATTCGACATGCACCTGGACGCCCCACGTTCCGGTCCAGAGCACCCCTGCGTGTGAGCGTGCGCTCCGCATGCTCCCCTGTGCTCTAGCTAAGCTGCAAGCCGGGCTCGGCAGGTCCGCATGCGATTCTGCGTTTCTAGCCACCCTGCCGGGCTGCCCGGCTGCTGCTCCCGCACGCACAGGAGTCGCTGTGAGCCTCGCGAGGAGAGTCCGTCCAGTGTGACCCGCACACGCGCCACCTCCCGAGTCACCTGCACATCCTGACCTTGAAGAACGTCTGCCCCGTGCATTCCGCCCTAAACATCCGGGGGGGGGGGGGTCCTGACAACTTCTAGGCCACTGGTTTGGCGTAAAGCTCTGTTACCTGCCCCAGCGCTCCCGCGGCTGCTAACAGCACTGCTGCCTCGACCCGTGGGCAGCCGGGCTGTGACGCGCGGAGCACCTGCGCCTCTCCCCGGCCTGTCTCAGACCCCCTTCCTTCGCCAGCAGATGCCTCCGGGAGTTTCGTGCTAATCCTGAGTAGAACCACCAAGGACACAGCCAAGCCAGATACGTCAAGGTTCAAAAGGCATCAGTGATATTAGGACGAACAGTTTTAAGCCTGAAGTTCGCTGTTCTGGAGGAGACGACACGAACGTCTGACCGGCCTGGCCGTGGCCCCGTCCCCGCGCAGGCGCTTTGGGCGGCGGGTTCCTGACGCCGCGGCCGCCCAGGTTCACCCGCCCTGCGCAGTCCCACGGCACGTTCTTCACCCGCCCGCGTCCGTTCCTTTAGGGATAACGACCCAACAGACCCCGCGGAGGAGGCAAGAACACCCACAGGAACACGACAATGGCGTGTTTACCCGGCTACACGTTTCCCTCACGGAACTCCACGCCTTCCTGTCCTCTGCTTCTAAATGCTGACTGTGACTACGTCATAGGGGACAGGCAACTCTTGAACCTCACGATGAACTTCAATGGCGTGTACTGGAAAATGTTAGCGAAGGGACAGTTTTTAACAATCCTAATTAAAAGATGTGAACTGGTAACTCTGATGTGCTTGTGCTCCCTTTGATGTGGAAGAGCATGTTTGTGTCTCCTTGCAAATTGAAAAGCAAAACAAAACAGAGTCAAACTCCTGGCACCGTTGCTGCAAGAGGCCTAGCTGGTCTGAAAAAAAATCAATATATGGATTATAAAATAGCCTATAAATAGGCTATAAATAGTACTATTTATTTCTCATAAAATTAAGTGAATACTTTCTGTAGTCAGCTAAGGAAAGAATATATACGTATATATTTGTGTATACATGTCAATATGTAGCATATATAAATATATGAACAAGTATCTGTAAGCATATGTAAATATACATTAATATGTATGCACAAGTATATATAAACATGTCATTATGTACCTGTCAGTATATGTAAATATATATATTTTCCTCCTTTTTGATTGCCAGGAAGAACCAAGCTTAACGCCAACTGTATTAATGACTCAGTTGATGGTATATTTGTTTCATTCTTGACCACAAAATATAGGGGCTAAATTATTTCTAAAATTTCTTCAAATGTAGTTCTTTATGTGTTTTTGTTTCCAGGAACCTCAGATCATTTTCTTTATTTGAGACATTGGCTGTAACAGCAGTTTTCATCTCATCTCCTCTGAGATTCTCTGGGAGAAAGTCCCGCTGCAAAGACGGGACCTCCTCCCCGCCCCCCTCCGCGGCTGGGCGCCCCGCCCTGCCCGGGCCCTGCCCGCTCCCAGCAGCCCCCTGCAGCCCTGCCTGGGGCACAGCCACACCGGGCCCGCAGCCCCCTGCAGCCCTGCCTGGGGCACAGCCACACCGGGCCCGCAGCCCCCTGCAGCCCTGCCTGGGGCACAGCCAGAGCAGGCCCGCAGCCCCCTGCAGCCCTGCCTGGGGCACAGCCAGAGCAGGCCCGCAGCCCCCTGCAGCCCTGCCTGGGGCACAGCCACACCGGGCCCGCAGGCCCCTGCAGCCCTGCCTGGGGCACAGCCAGACCGGGCCCGCAGCCCCCTGCAGCCCTGCCTGGGGCACAGCCAGACCGGGCCCGCAGCCCCCTGCAGCCCTGCCTGGGGCACAGCCACACCGGGCCCGCAAGTGCCGGAGCAGGAAGTGTCTTCACTGCGCCTCGGTCCAGAGTTCCCCCCGCATGCGCTGTAAGAACAGCGAGGACGTCTAGGACCGACACGTGTCAGCTCAGTGACGGGGCCAGGTCCTCAGAGGTCACTTACCATGTTCTGTTGGCAAAGCCAGTAAAACTGCTGGAATTTCTGGGACATGAGAAGCTGCGCGCTCCCCACCGCACTCCTGATCTTGCCGAGAACTGTTGAGAAAACAAACACACAGCTTCAAGACGGGCTCAAACAGAAGCGGCGGGGGTCCCAGCGAGGGGGTGTTCCAGCGAGGGGGTGTCCCAGCGAGGGGGTGTCCCAGCGAGGGGGTGTCCCAGCGAGGGAGGGGTCGTAGTGAGGGAGGGGTCGCAGCGAGGGGGTGTCCCAGCGAGGGAGGGGTCCCAGCGAGGGAGGGGTCGTAGTGAGGGAGGGGTCGCAGCGAGGGAGGGGTCCCAGCGAGGGAGGGGTCGCAGCGGCACGGGTCCCCTTTCGCGGGAGATCAGCTCTGGGTCTGTGGCGCAGAGCACGCCCTGGAGGCACCTGCCTTCCACCTGCACCCACTGGACGCGGGGAAGTGCAAAGACCCCCAGACGCCAACCGCAAGGACGTTCCTCTTGGGCACCCGCTGGGTTTCGGTGGGGCTGGAAACTCCGTTTCTCCAAGTGCCCGGGCGACAGAAGCCCCGAGCTCATTTCCAGTGGCGCAAACCGAGCTCCGGTGAGCCCGGTTCCCGACAGCTTCCTTCCACGGTGACTGTCCCCCGACATTAGTTATTTTAACAGCCCGTCTCAAAGCCACTTGTTTGACACGCGCTGTCAGCGGGCGGCAAAGATCCTGACAGCTGACGGTCCGCGCCGCGGCTGCCGCCGGTTTCCTTCCCCGGCCTGACATTAGGGGCACCGCGGACCGCGGGCAGAGGGCTTAAAAAGGCCGGGCGATAAAATGTTACGAGGCTCCCGAAAATGATGTTCCCGAAATGACCTATTGATTCGAAAGGGTTTTGGGCGTGTTGTGACGTAAAAAAAGCCATCCACGAAACAGTGCCTTGTACATCGCTCGTTTTTCAGAAATTGAGCATCTGGCATTATATGTATTACACGTTCTTAAAAGCGATGTTCTCCTGGGTAGGATAACTCGGTTAAAGCTGCTTCCCTATTTGTCTGCATTTTCTTATTTTTCTGAAATGAACCCAGATTGTTTTGTTCCCCAGAGTTTTATTATGAAAAATTTTACACATGCAGAAAAATCAAAAGTACAACAAACACCTGTATCCCTGTCACTTAGAACCTGCACGTAGCATTTGCCACATGTATGCACGTTCTCCCTGAGTCACTCGGAGGTAGGCTGTGGCCAGCACTTCCCCTGCCGTCATCCTGCAGCCACAGTGTCATCACCGTTCCCGAGAGCTTGACCACAATTCCCTAGCACCATCCAATTCTAGATTGCGTCTGGGATATTAAAAAGAGTAAAAATAACCCATAACTTTTAATAAAAGTGAATAAATTCGAAAGCACTTTGGCATCCTTTCGGTTTTGTTTAAAGACAGAACAGTGGTAGTTTGTCAGGCATCTCGACACCTGGCCTGTGCCTTCTTGCAAAGCCCCTTCAAGAGGGTTGCTTTTCCTGTCCACACCCCATCCCGTCCACCCCCTTGGATCCGATCTGCCAGCCGGTCGGGGCATGGGCAGGAGGACCCGGATGGGAGCCCCTGGACCTGGCGGAGGACGGGGCGGGGAAGGGTCTGGCCAGGCTCCACCTTGGGAGTGCGGGGAGCGGGGGTGGGTGGTGGAGCGGCCGGGGCCGAGGAGCCCAGGGCAGGCTCGGGGGTCGAGCAGGGTCTTGGGAGGCAGGGAGTGAAAGCTCTTCATCCTTCAGTCACAGGCGACACCCCCACGCTGAACACATTTCTGCAGCCTTGTCTCACTGACGCCGAGGGGGGATCACCTTGTGTATTCTATAACCTGCATATTTGATGATTGGTTTAATCAAGTTGTTGCTGCAGGAATATATAGAAGTGGGCAATTGAGTGCACTTGTTTTACTGACTATATGCTTTCTCAAATTGTAATTAAAAAGTCAATCAGTTTTATAAAATTCCAAGTTTAACCCCTAATTTTCACTTTCCTCTTAAAGTGGAATCCAACTGAACTATTTATTAACACAAAGTACTTCAATTTATACTCTTTAGCCCAACAGGAATAGATGTGCAGCATCTTGGTATTGATTTAATGTAGCGCAGTTATTATACAGGGTATCACTGAATATTTCTGGGAAGAGATAACGAATGTCACAGACCGTAGCTGATGACACGGCTGCTAATGGCAGGAGGGTTTTGCTGTTCAGTGAATGGAAATGATCCTATCTGATGCCGATAATGTAAATAGCTTCCTACAACTACAAAGAACTTGGAGTGAAAATTCAATTTATTCTTTTCCACTGTATGTCCCTAATTTTGTCATAGTGTAGACACTTTTTCTCTCGAGAGCCTCAGATAAGGACTAATGCTCATCAGAATGCAAATTTACAAGGAACCTGATATAACCCTTGACTTCGATGCACAAAGAAAGTTGATTAACATACTTGGCTCTTCTAATTTATTTTTCACGTGTCTTCTACAATTTCCGATTCTATCTAAATTTGCTATGAAGTACCAGGGCAACATTTACACTATGCTTTGGTTTCAAAATTTGAAGTGGGTTTTACTGGGATTTGCAGAGAGTTTGACGTTTGCACCTCTCTGATCTCTTGGGATTCCATGTGACTAATCGCACAGAGCAGGTGAGTCACCGCTTCCAGAAATCTCCTTTCTGCATCTTGGGCTTCATTATTTTCATGGTTTTGAGCACACTTTTTGTGTTTGTTTTTAAATTGAGAGATCATCGTTGTATATATTTTCGGGGTCCACGTGGTATTCTGATACATGTGTGCAAGGTGTAATGATCAAATCAGGGTAATTGGGACAGCCGTTGCCTTAAACTTTTACCTTTTCTTTGTGTTGGGAACATTACAATTCTTCTCTTCAAGCTATTTTGAAATATACAATAAATTATTATTAACTATGAATATAATTTCTCTACTGTACTATTGAACTTACTAGAACTTATTCCTTCTATCTAATTGTATTTTTCTACCCCTCAACCAACTTCTCTTCACCCTCCTCCCTTTCCTTCCTCCCAGCTCCTCGTAACCACCAATCCCCTCTCTACCTCCACGAGACGGACTTTGTCAGCTCCCACAGATAACTGAGATGTGGCATTTGTCTTTCCGTGTCTGACTTCTTTCACCTAACGTCCTCCAGTTCCATCCAAGTTCCATCCATGCTGTTGCAAATGACAGGATTTAATTCTTTTTCATGGCTGAACGATAGTCCACATCTTCTTTATCCATTCACCCGTTGATGGGCACCTAGGCTGATCCCACGTCTTGGCTGTTGTGAATATGCTGCAATAAACATGGGGTGCAGATGTCTCTGGGGTGTATACCCAGTAGTGGGATTGCTGGAGCTCAGGGTAGTTCTATTTTTAGTTTTCTGAGGAACTCTGTAGTGCTCTCCATAGCGGCTGCACTAATTTACATTCCCACCAACAGTTTATGAGTGTTCACTTTCTTTGCACCCTCACCAGTGTTTGTTATTTCGTCCATTTGATAGTAGCCATTCTAACTGAGGTGAGATCATATCTCATTAAGGTTTTCATTTGCATTTAGTGATGTGAATATTTTTCATATACTCGTCTGTCTGTTCAGATCTTTTGCCTGTTTTTTAATCCAATTATTTGGTTTTCTGCTATTGAGTTGTTTGAGTTTCTTATATATTCTGGTTATTAATCCCTTGCTGGACAGTTTGCAAATATCTTCTCCCATTCTATGTTCAAATATTTACCTAACAGTGTTTAAAATGTTTAAAGGTAAGACAACCTCAATCTGTCTTCACTCTGTTAATTGTTTCCTATGCTGTGAGCACACATTTCTTTTTACCGAGCAGTATCCCCTGGCAATTTAGCTGTTGGGATGTGTGGAGACGTCTTCATAGGCCCTTCTCAGTCGTTAGCGAGACGCCTGGTCAGTTGTTGGCTTACATCAGCCCGATCCGCACAGAGGCACATCCCTGGCCTGCATCTCCCACCGGACGTCTGGAAGCAGTGGGCGTCCCATTAGGCTATACAAATGCATTGATCTTAAGGCTGGTAGCAGCCACTATGCACACAGAGATCTGCTCTGCTCAGACATTGTCACTATTTCTGATTCTTCGGTCTGTTCTCTCTGCTGCTCTGAGACAGCCGGGGCCAACTGTGGACACAGGTGGTTTCCCTTTGGCCCGTGCCCTCCTCACCTCCTACACTGAACACGTGTTCTGCTCATTCTCGGGGTCATTCTGGGCTCTTTGCTGTCCAGTCTACCCTGTTCCCGGTCCTACTGCAACTCGACTTCTCCCCTATCCAGAGGCCTGGGAGACCCAGGCCCAACTCTTGTGTTCATACAACTTGTGAGCCTGTTGGTCCCTCACTCATTCCTTTTTTTTTTTAGACAGCCTTGCTCTGTTGCCTGGTCTAGAGTGAGTGCTGTGGCATCAGCCTTGCTCACAGCAACCTCCAACTCCTGGGATCAAGCAATCCTTCTGCCTCAGCCTCCTGAGTAGCTGGGATTACAGGCATGCACTACCATGCCTGGCTAATTTTTTCTATTTTTAGTAGAGATGGGGTCTCCCTCTTGCTCAGGCTGGTCTTGAACCCTTAACCTCAAGCAGTCCTCCCAGCTTGGCCTCCCAGAGTGCTAGGATTACAGGCGAGAGCTGCTGTGCCCGGTTGACGTCTCTTGTTCTAAAGGAGGGCTCAGGCAAGGAAATCACTAACGCTCCTCCCAGCTAGTCTTTGGCTCTGATCAGACGAGCATTTAGATTATTACCTACTTTGGGAGGAGCTGTTTAGGGCCAGGAACTTTCCAACATCCAGTGTCCAAAAGACAGAACCGTCAGGCTATTTGACTCAACTCGCGTCAGCTCAGGCAACTCAGTCTTCTGTGTCTTATCTTCGTGATAAAGATTATAAATCCCTTTTGTAATTAAGATGACTTTGCTACATTGAAGCCCATGCAAACAAGTGACAAAGTGCTGCAGAAAACAAGCAATTTATAGTACCACAACTGTGGGCACATGCTCGGTTAACTGCACCCAAATTGACGATAAATGCAGCAGATGCCACATGAACACTTTGAAGATGGCTGCACGGACATTGCCAGCCACACACAGACACGCGGCCCCATCGGGCTGAGGGGCTGTATGGGATGCCTCGCCATGGCAACGCCTCCTCCCAAATGCTCAGAGTCCAACCTCAGGCCGTGTGAAGAATGTGTGGCATTAGATGATTATGAGAGAGCTGCGGAAGGGCATATTTGTCAGTCAAAGGCAGCATCTCCCTTTCTTCACAGGTCGACACCACAAGTTGTAGCAACTAAAACCCAGCACAGCAATCATGCCGTCAGATTGCTCAGATTCCAAGGCCATTGTTCTCCCCAAACCACAGTGGACGTGATTTCACCATCGTACTTCCACTCCTAGGGTTACTGGCATGCTCCATGTCAGCAGTCGTTTGTTACAGAAATGGAATGTCAGAGCAAAATTCCCAAGGGCCTCAGCTTTCCCTGTGAAATCCAGAATGTATAGGGATCTAACAGTTGTACAAGGGGATTCATGGAAAAAGAAAAAATACTTTAAAAAGAGCATGATTCGTCAAGTCAAGACATTGAGTAAATACCTCTGTGAAATCGTATTTTGTTAAAAACAAGCCTTAGTTCTAAGCATTTTGCAATTATATTCTTGGCCTATAAACAAAGACAGGTGGCATCCGCGCAGCCACTTGTAGAGGATGCGGCTTCTGAACAGTCGTGGTGGTGGGTTTCTGTGGGTGAACCGGGGGGAGGTGATGGTGGGTGCTGTCCCTGTCCCTGGGGAGAGGCACAGACCTGCGGGAACCCTGCAGGCCGCAGTCGGTGGGGAATCACCACTGGACCCGGGACGAGAGCGCGGCCTCACCACCAAGCAGCTGGCGGCCCGAACCTGCGGCTTAGCTCCAACCTGCCTTTGGTAGAATGCCAAGGCATTTTCTTGTAAACAGGGGACAGTAGCAATTCTAGAAAAGAATCGGATCGCTCCCAATGAAGTTGCTGCCAGAATTCAAGAGAACTGCTAGGTGGAATACGAGATAAACTAGGCTACCAAGAAAACCGTTAGCACAATTGACCTCACGGCCAACTTCCCTAACAAAACAGGACACGCAAACAAAAGGACCCCTTCAACATTTCAGCAACTGCTTTTCTTTTCAGGTATTTATCTTTTCTTATAATTGATCGGGACATACTAGAAAGCAACTTACTTCATTCACTCAAATACCAAAGGAGTTTCCCCGTTAGCATTGCCAGTTTTGCTTTACTGAAAAATGGCCAGGGTGCAAGGGCCCCAGGGAAGGTCTGAGCTCTTACTTTCCTCCGAGAGGTCGTTCTCCTCTGCCTCTCTCTCCATCTCTTTGCACCAGCCTTCCATCCTCTTGGTCTCCGTGTGCAGCAGTTTCAGAAACCACGAGCCGTCCCTGCGGCAGGGAGACATCCTGCCCGTCTCCACTGTCTCGAGGGACGGCTCCAGCCAGGGGTCGGGAGGCGGCAGGTCTGCGGTATCCACCGGGGCTCTGTAGTCCTCTCTGTAGCTGAAGAGGCCCTGGGTCCGCACAGTCCTCACCGCTCCGTACTGGGTGGGCGTGCTGGGCTCCGAATGCCGCTGGAAGGAGGAGCCGAACTGGAGGCCTTTGTCCTCCGTGGCGATGTGTCCCGGGAAGCCCTCCAGCTCCAAGTCAGCCTGGACACCGGCCGTGACGCTGTTGGAACGTTTGAAACGCCCGTGTCTGGAGAGGAGGGAGAGGAGACAGATGGTAGCCTTTCTGCGACATGCAATGAAATCCTAAACACGGCCTGTAAGGAGCACACCTGAACCACGACAACCTAATGGCTCAGAGAGAGGACCAGTGTTTTATCCATTGGACAGGCTGGCACTTCATCTAGGAAAGAACACTTGGTTCTGCAAATAATCAGACCTTGACATCTGCCTTTGTCCTAAGGCCTACGTAATGCCCAGTTAAGATTTAAGTTTATTGCTGGGCGCGGTGTCTCATGCCAGTCATCCCGACACTCTGGGAGGCTGAGGTGGGAGGATCGCTTAAGGCCAGGGGTTTGAGACCAGCCTGGGCAAACAGTGAGACCCCATCTCTACAAAGAATAAAAAGTAAATTAAAGAAAGATTTGAGTAATTGAATGGTACCAGGAGAGTTAATGTGCTTCGTGAAATCACTATCAGGGAGCAGTTACGTTCCTTTCAGAAACACGCTAAGAGCTCACACAGCTTCCGCTCTGTTGTGTGTGTGTACAGTGATGCCCCATGTTGCTGCTTCTAGTGGATAATGTCTGCGTCACGCTGAGTGTTGGGGACGCCCATGTCACCTGTGAGGGCCTGAGCTTCTCCTCCTAGCTGGGTAAGTTAATATCATCTCGCCCCCATTAACTCTCGAATGCAAATAACGAATCCAAATTCTGACTTGAGAAGGTGTTTTAAAAACATTCTCATCGTCCGTGTGTTAATGTCACCTGTTTCCACACAGCCAGGGACTAAGGTGATTAGTAAGGAAAGAGCTGGTCACTGGAGGCTGATGCTACTGGTGGGAACCCTGCGTGTGGTGTGTGTCTGCGTGTCTGTGTATATGTGTGATATGTGTGTGACACACGTGTGTGCGTGTTGTCTGTGTAATGTGTATCACTGTGTGTGATATGTGTATCTGTGTGTGTGACAGATGTGTCCGTGTAGCGTGAGTGTCTCTGTGTGTGATGCGTGTGCCTGCACATCCCAGGCTGCTGTGGCCGTATGTCTGGCCCTGCAGTGAGGGACCCCATGCCGCACACAGTGGCACGTGCAGCTGGTCACTGATGCGGCCACCGGTTTCCTTTGCTGGCAGCAGGGGGAAGCTGAGGAGCCCCGGCTCGCAGGGAAGGCGCAAGCCCAGCCTCCCAGGTGCAGGAGACGCCCAGGTTCTAAGACGTCTGCTCGGAAATGGGGGAGGCCGTTAGCTGGGTCTGGGTGTCCTTGCAGTCGACCTTTACAGGTCGGGCACTGAGGGCCCCACCAGCCGGGGGCTCGCTGAGGCCCCGCACCCAACGCTCTCAGCAGCCTGTGTTTCTGTGAAACTGACAATATGTGCTGTTTTAAATGTAAACTGAAGCAATCACCTTGCCTTGCTCCAGAAATAACAGCACCAAAGTGGGCATCTCTTGCATTTTACATTTTGAGGCAATTCCTTTGGAGTGGAACAGTTCCATGGCACAGCTAGCGGCGCAGACCTGTTTCGTTCTCGCCCCTCCCTTTCTTCTTACTCGTCCCCGCGCAAGGTGAGAGGCACACGCCTGCTCCACCTCCAGCCAGCCTCTCCCCCCGCACAGAGCCGTGACTCTCCGGCTGTCAGCCGCTCTGCGTTCACAGGTGGTAAGTTACTTCAGAAAGAATTATTCCCTTTCCTCTCGCAAAAACAAGACATAGGCAAATGTTAACGCATACTTGAATGACATAAATTGAAAAGTATAAATATATGACCCTGTTTCCACAAATGCCATGAATTATTGATGGCTGGCGTGATCTAGAGGTTTGCAGTCAGGTTTCTGACAAATAGCTCTTGCTTGGGGAGCATCATGTACGTTGGAGGGGTGAGTTACCGCTTTTCGTCCTCCACTTGCACGCCGACAGAGTGGTATTCCCGCAGGCCCCGGCTCTCCGTGTCAGAATCTGTAGCTGTTTCCACCTAATTCAACACAGAACATCTCATTTTAGCACTGAGACGTGGGGCCTGGGCAGTGGGCTATTTTTGTTGTTGTTCATTTTCTGTGATTAATTATGCATTTGTTTAATTAATGCAGAGATGCACTTGACCCAGTAAAATCACAGAGAGGGAAATGCATTCATCTCGGTGTAATTACATCGCTACTGCGGTTCATCGTATTTTACGTAACTACTTGAACTCTGTGCTGCACTTTGGTCTTTTAAATGTGTGCAAATAAGACTGTTTAGTTCAGCTCAGGCAAAAAATAGGCTTTGCTGGATGCGATATTACAGGACGCAAAAGCTCTTACCACACCCTACGGTGAAGAAAGTGAGTACAGTGTGAACCAAACATAGCTTCCGACAACAAATAAGCAATTTGATAGAATTATACTGATGGCTGCATCCACGTACAAAAAGACACAGAAAGGAATTTAAGCATTTATCAGAAACATTGAGGCAAACTCTCCGCCTGTCTCTACATGGGGCTGTCCCACATCTGCTAAGGGGGCCGCCGGCAGGGCGATGTCAGACCAGAGCAGGAACCACATTTCCTACAGAGAATCCTCATTTGCCAAAAAGTCTCCACAAACCCACGGAGCATTTTAGCGACCATCAGCCGGGGAAAGCTGCCACGCAAGGGAATTCTAGCACAGTGCGTTTTCTATTTAAAACACAACCCTAGTCAGTACAAAAAGTCTGTGAAACCAAAGGTTAGTTAAGCCATAAATATGATTCCAGGTACTGAACCATCCCTTTTGCCACAAAAATATTGCCTATTGTATCAAAAGGACTTTTGGCTCCCATCTGAAATGTCATAACTAAGTCGTAAAATACACCTTTTCTTAAAAATATTGCTGATCGCGCCAAGGATAAGGTGCGGAGCGTGGAACAAACAGTGGTGACCCTGTCTTCTGGGGCTGCGATTTGTGGCTGCCCCAAGGTTGAGCCCGCACACCAGGCTGACTCACAGCTGTAGCTGGGAGAAGTGAGGATGATCGCCTGGGAGGAACATAGAGCCAAAGTGTCATTAGCTTTACCGCGTGTAACCCACACAACAACCCTGCTGGCATTTCTAGACATGTGGAACAGTTGGGAAACCAGAGAAGGTGAGTAACTTGCTCAGGGCCGCCCAGCCTGCTGGGGGCGGAGCCAGGACTCTGGCCTGGGCCTCTCGGACGTGGGGCCAAGCGCTGCGGCAGGAAGACACCAGGTGAAGGCGCTGGCGCTCTCGGTCGACTATGCGGCCGTGGGGATGGTCAGAGACATCCCATCTTTTATTGGAATAATTCTGAAGACACGTGTGGACGCTGTGCCTGACTTGTGTTGTGTGTCCGGACAGCTGGAAGAAGAAACAGACGGACCACGGGAGGAATGAGGAATTCTTGAGCGAAAATCCCAACCTTCCTGTCGGGGTCCACCATCCCTTTTTCTAGTTTTAAGTGTGTTGTGGCTTTATGAGGTTTGTCTTTTTGGGCATGAAGATTATTATTTTACACAAAAGGATCAAAATAAAAATCAATGTATTTAAAATTCCATGTCAGTACGTGTGCAGCTGCCTTCTGTTTTAACTGCACACGGTTCCATGTTGTGACTATGTCCTAATGTGTTCAGTCTTCCGTGGACGGATGCTTTGGTCATCTCCGGTTTTCTGCCATTACAAATAAGGCTGCTATAAACACATGTCTGTACTTGTGTATATATGTGAACTTTTGTGAATATATCCACATGATCTGTGGTTTGTGGGTCAAAGGCATTGCATTTTACAATTTTGGTAGATATTGCCAAATTTGACAGATGTATGATATGGGTGAAATCAATTCAAATGTATACTTTTAAAGAGATTTTGGGATGAAAAGAGCGATGATTTTTATCATAAAAATGTTGAGCACATTTGCGTTACTTATTCTCCATGTAGGGATGTAGCCTGAGGACATGATCTTAAATTCTGACAGGTGCTGCAGTGTCACCCTGGAGCATTTAGGAGGCGAAACCAGGGGAAGAGGGGGTATGAAGTGGGAGAAGAGGACCCCAGCAAGTCACGGTGGCTGGTGACGCAGAGCACTGCACGGTGACTGGAGAGGGTGGTTATGAAGTCAGAGCAGGAACAGCACTCGTGGCAGGACTGGGACTGGCAGGTGAGCGTGGGCTGGCAGGTGCCACGGACACACACTACAAGACACAGGTACACAACACACACTCATCCACAGACACACAGACAGAGCAAGTAAGTGACTGCAAAGTGCAACAAAATAGAACAAAAGGATTTTTTTCTTCCCTTCTCAAGTCTCCAAATTTCCTCTAGTATAGTTTTGTTGTTTTTACAGTGAATTATAAAAATACAGCTTTGGGGGCCAGTCAGACTCTGCTACTTGCTGGCCACGAGACTCTTAGGAAAGTCTCTGAAGTTCTGTTGAATCTGGGCTTCCTCGTCTCAGAAAGGAGGGTCCCGTCGAGCTCATCGTTCGGCTGATGCAGAAACTGCAAGGCCCGGTCCGGGCAAGTCTGTGCACAGCAAATGCTAATTCTCTGTTTTCTCAGCTCAGCTTTTAGGGCTGGCAGGTGAATAATGACAGGTGTATTAAATTAAAGGAATACACATTTGACACGTTTTACAGGTTTTACAGGGGTGGCACGTGAAAACTTCCTAAGGAAAGTGATGCTCTCTCCTGGCGCGTGGTAAAGGCCCAGGGGGTTGCTGACGTCGTGCAGCCAGGAGGCTCGGAACGCTCATCAGCTACAGAAATCCTGGGGGTGGACAGGCTTTATATGTGATAGAAAAACAGGCAAGTTCAGGACAGGGGAAAGTGGTTACTGCTTTGCAAGGTGGAAAGGAAACTTTGAGGAGTCTTTTCCTAAGGAAATTCTGGCTGGGAGTGTAAATGGATTTTAAAAGTTTTGAAAAATATATGCATATATTAACTTTTTACAGCAGCAGTCCCCAAACTGTTTGGCACCAGGGACAGTGTCATGGAAGACGGTATTTCCATGGATTGGCGGTCGGGAGGCGGAGCTCAGGAGGTGATGTGAGCGCTGGGGAGCAGCTGTGATACAGATGAAGCTTCACTCACTCGCCCGCTCACCTCCTGCTGTGCGGCCCCCAGTTCCTAAGTTTCATGGAAGACAATTTTTCCACGGGTGTTGGTGGGGGTGGAGGAGGCTGGCGGAGCTCTGTGGCCTGGTCCCCAACAGGCCACAGACTGGTACTGGTCCACGGCCTGGGTTTGGGGACCACAGTTCTACAGGAGCCACGTGCATCAGGCACTGTTGGAGGATTGAGGAGAACAAAGATGGGCCACCAAGACCACTGGTGCTGCCCCCAACGTGGACCTGCCCCCCAGCCCCCTTGCGGAGGCTCCGCTTTCCTTGGGGAGCAAGAGCGGGAGTCCCGGGCTGGCTGCGGGGTCCGCTCACCTGTGACATCAGCCAGAGCGCCAGTCTGGAGTCTCCGCTCTCCCAGCAAGCTCTTTACTTCTCCTCCCTCAGAGCCCGCGTGTGGCAGGGCAGGTGCGCTGGTTTAATACAAACTCCTCTCTCCCTCGGGGCCCTGTTCTAAGCCCAGGAGTCCCTGTGCTCGGCCTGAGGAGCCGGCGCCAGTGAGGAGGCCCAGGCTGACGCCCTGGGGAGCCCGGCGGGTGTTCAGGACCAAGAGCAGCACAGACCCCCGGCGGCCCCTCGTCCTCACCACGGGGTGACAGACAGCGGCAGCCGCTCCCGTTCAAAGCGGGACTCCCCAGGCGGGAGGACTCCGGAGCATTGACTGGGGCTCCTCTACCCTGCAGAGTCTGGGAGCAGGAAATGTTTCCAACAGAGTCACACACACACACACACACACACACACACACACACACACACACACACACACACACATGTGCGCGCGCACATATGAGAATGAAAAACTGCAAAACAAACCAGACAGATAAAAACAAAAACAAACACACAGAAAATAGCTAAATGGACCCATCACAGTGAGGAAAATCGAAGTGAGGCCAGGTCCCGGGCTCCAGGTCAGAGGGCCTAGCTGGGGGGCTCAGAAGGACAAGGGCTGACGCCATCCTGGGGTACCTGCCTGCACCGCGGCGCTCTGGCGGGACCGTGTGCGTGTCCTGCCATAAGGGCTACTCTCGCGCCGGGGCACCCAGCCCTTGAGGAGCAGGGGCCTTGAGCTGGCTCCTGGGTCACGCCGGAGAGGCGGGAGGACCAGGTCCCCAGGGAGCGTGGCCGAGGCCAGACCCACCCCTAGGCGTCCGTGCGGCGCAGCCCAGCAGCTGCAGCCCAGCCCGCAGAGGGGAACCATGACTGTGGCTGCCCTCGCTCCACACGTGGGCGGGCGCCTCGCAGACGTGCACTCAGCAGCGAGAGCGCTGCTCAGCTGTAGGAGCAGCATCTGCAGAGGGCAAACTGCCACCGCTGCTTTCAGACAGAGCAGCGCCCAGCATCCTGGGTGAGCGCCCTCAGACGCAGCGCAGCCGCGGTTCCTACGAGCTGCGACAGCGACCCGCCCAGGTCAGCTCTGCGGGTCCCATAGCTGTGACCTCGTGTCTCCCGGGGAAGGAGCTTGGAGTGGGTGGAGCCAGGCGCAGGCGTCAGGACCCGCACTCCCGCGCGCCCGCAGCTGCGCGCCTTCCGCAAGTCACTCACCTCCCTGAGCCTCAGTTTCCCTCTTCGCAGAGGGGGACACAACACTGGCAGTCAGGGTTATTATGAGGATTAATGACGCCTGGTGGGCTGTGCAGACAAAGTCTTGTCTGTCGGACTATTTCACGTTGTGCCTTGGCTAGACCAGCACTCTCGCCGCTTCCCTCCCGCGGCCTGGGGGTTTCATCCGCTTAAACTCCTACCTCCGTGCTCCTGCCTTCCTCACTCTTTCCGCTGGTCCTAAACTCATCTGCCTCTCCTCTCTCTGGCTATTTTTAATCCTGATCCTCGAGTTTCTCTGACCACGTTTTCTTTCTACCTTCTCCGCCCACTTCCCCTGCACGATCCCGAGGTTACGCTCACACGATGCTGCGCGTTGCTTTACTGCCATGAACGACAGGTGGGCCAGCCACCCCCTCGTGTCCCTGCGTCCACATCCATCCTCACCAGCCACGCACCCGGCGCCGACCCCACATGGACCGAGCACTCCTATGTGCCAGGCGCTGTGCTGGGTGCAGTGGGACAAGCGGCGGAAGGACAGGGTGGGAGGTTAGTGCCGGCCGAGCTTCCGAAGGCAAAGCCGGGGCGGGGGTGGGGGGAGAGGTCGGCTGCCAGAGGGAAGGCCGGTGGGGGGGGGCCTGGCTGTGAGCTGGGGCGGGAGGCCGGTCCGGCACCCATAGGATGACCTGATTTTATGGGTTTCTGGAATTCTGTCCCCACTCCTTTCAGATGGAGACGTGGTCAGGCTGGGCGGGCGGCCTGGGGGATGCTCGAGAGAGGCGGGAAGGCCAGAGAGGCCAGAGAGGGCGCGAGCGCCTCCCACCATGGAGTCGCCTGGCTAATTTGGGGACCTCTGGAGTAGAGTCTCTACTGCAGACGTGCCTCAGCAGAGAGGTGGGCAAGTGCACCCCGCACGAGTGCTGGGACTGGCCGGTCCTGGGCTGCGGGCAGGTTACCGGCCTCAGAGAGCCCCGGTGTCCTCGTCTACGTGGGGCAATGGGCGGCAGGGATTCCTGCAGCAGGACGGAGCACCCAGCATAGCGCCTGGCATATAGCGTCAGGACAGAGGCGACATGAGCAGTCGTATGAGTCATCCGAAAAAGGGAGAGGAAAGAAAATTCATGCGTACTTGGCGTGGAGCGTATTTCGGTACTTACATCTGACCTTGGGTATGGCTGATGCTCTGGGAACTCAGAATCCTAAACAAAACAACGAAGCCACAGTGTGGAGACCTGGCTCAGGGGACCCGGGCCAGCGGCAGGCCCCCTTCACCAGCGCCCTCCGGCCTGGCCCTCGCTCCGCGCCCTCCTCCCTGGGCCGGCGCAGCAGCGACTAAGCGTCTGGTCTTTGAGACTCCGCTGGACACAGGCTGAAGGGAGGACGCGGGAGGGGAGCAGCGTTGGCCGAGGACCCGACCGCCCACCCTGCTTAACCACGTCTTTGAAGGGAAGAGTCACTGGGGACGAATCAGAGCTCCCGGCCGGCCCTGGCGCACCGAGTCCACCTGTTACCAGAATGGCATGCAGGGTGGAGGTGAGGCCTGCGCGGAAGCCAGCCCGGCTCTGCATGCGCAGGGAGGAACCCACCGCCAAATCCGCGTCTCGGGTGGACACCTGGGGCCTCGGTGGACAGCAGGTCCACCCTCCGTGGTCTGAAGCCACGGATGCGCATGTGTGACCGCGGCTGAACTGAACCCCGCTGGGCGCCCCGCGGCCTGGGGAGAGGGGCCCGTGGGGCCCACGCTCGGCATGGCCTGAGCCCCAGCTGTGTGCGGGGAGGATTTGCTTTTCCTTTGACCTTTTATTCCCAAGGACTGTTTCCGCCACTGGCCTGGCCACAAGGCGGCAAAGCTTTTGAAAATCAAGCTTCAACCAAAACCCACCCCTCTTAGGTCTCCACGCTAAGGAGACGTTGGCCCCCAGAATGTGCACAAGCTGGGGTGGGGTCTTCAGGGTGGCCGGGCACAGAGTGCAGGGCCTGGGTCTCCTTCTGGCCCCAGCGAGCTGGGGTCCGAATCTCCCTGGGGGGCCCCGGCCTTGCGCTCAGGTTTCACGGCCCTGCGAAGGGTCACGGCTGAGGCCAAGGCCGGGGCTGTGGGTCTGAGCTCTGGCTTATGCTACGCTGTGTGCAGCCGGGCGGAGCTGCCCAGGGCCGGGCGGCGGGGGGGCTACCTGAATCCCGATGGAGGAGCGGTGGCCCTTGAGCAGCTCCTCGGCCTTGGACACCAGCATGGCCTTGTCGCTGGTCCGCATGGAGCTGCCCTGGCTGTCAGGGATGTGGCGCTGGGCCGCGGCCGTTTCCAGAGCCAGGTTCAAGGCCTTGTTGCTGTCTAGACTGTCCGTGGAGTTGTAGAGGCCACGGCTGTCCTGGGGCCACGGCGACATCCTCTGGGCGCGGCTGTCCTGGTAGGCATCCTGGGTGGACTCGGTGCTGCTCTGGGCCGTCACCGAGATCAGAGGTTTGGAGGTGGTCCGGGGAGGTACGGGTGGGGGTGTCTTTTTGTAATTCGTGTACGTGACGGCTGGAAGAGAGAGAAACCGAGTCAGCACGCATGTTCTCCCCCCAGCACCTGCTCTGCACGTTCCCCAACCAACACCCTGTGGTCCTCCCAGCAAGTCCACCCCCAGTGTCCAGTCTACGGGAACTGTGTGGACCGTGAGGAGAATGAGATTGTCTACAACGATACATTTGTAACAGTGAAGAATTATAGCAACACCACAAAACCTTGCAACAGAGACAGGATGAAGCAAGGCGTGTCCCGCAGGACAGACCCACTGCTGTCTCCCTGTGAGGTGCAGGAGGCGCTTTCTCCTGCTAAGTAGCAGAGCAGGCCGGATGCCACACGACCCACGGGCAAAGACAGAGCATATTTGTAAAGAAAACTGCAGGAGAAAAGATTAGCAGTACGTGGAATGTTAATCGTGGCTCTGGTTGAGTGACAACATGGCAATTGTTTGCTCTTCTCCTCGACTGCATTTTCAAGTCATTACGGTGAATACTATTATTTTGCAATGGAGAAAATATATAATATCAGAAAATTATTTGCTTCCCCGTAACTACAGGCTCAGTGGGTGTAAGTCGAAGAACGTCCCCTGCAAAGGGATACGAGGGCCGTGCCCCTGCCAGCCCGTCTCCCCTCCTCAGCCTGCACCCGAGGGGTCCACGCCACCTGCCGAGTCAGCCAGCCTCCTGGGGCTTCACTGGGTGAACCTCAAGTCCTCCCGCCAAACGCTTCTGCAGTGTTAGCCAGGGGTGGTTCTGTGCCTCTCCACAAGGGGACACTGGGCGATGTCTGGAGACATTTTTGGTTGTCACACGTTGCCAGGTGGAGTCCAGGGTGCTGCCAAAGACCCTGCAATGCACAGCTCAGCCCCGAGACATAGCCACCCCCAACCGGCAACAGAGCCCAGGCCGAGACACCTGAGTTAGTGAACCATTGTGTATTTCTGGGGGTCTCATCTGGTCACCTGCACTCACGTCTCCGGGATGGTGGTCCATTTGAAGTTTGAAGGGGCAGCGTCAGGACAGGGACTCCATCAGGCCGGATTCTGGCGGGGGGGCAGGGGGGTGGGGCAAGGGGAGGGCACTGGCTGTGCCTCCAGGGGATGGAGCTGGCTGCGGGGCGGGTGAGCGGGGAGGTGCAGCCCCCGGGCCCTCAGGCTCCGCAGCAGAGACGCTGTGGCATGGGTGAGTCACTGGCACTCGACAAAAAGACTATTCTCTGACTTAAAGATCCTCTGGATTTTAATTTGATTTCCCCCCAGGGGTCTGGAAGCTTTCATTTGGGGGCTGACTTGACTGGTGACCCTAGTTTCTGGGGATACAGCCCACCTCTTTTCTTTTCTTTAGAAATGTCACTGAGTTTTCCTCAAATCATTTACTTTCTAGGGGAAATGTCAAATGACCATTCTGCTGTTCTCTCGTCCCCTCGATGAAAAATGCACGCTAATGTGTGACTCTTGCTTTGAGACCTCTCACTGCAGTATTTTAATATCTTTTGCCAACGATTGCAGTTGTTCGACTTCTTGAGTAATGACGCATGTTGTTCAGATCCTAAACTCACCGCAGTTGAGCTGCGATTACAGAATCGGCAGCAGCAGCCTGTCCACGACCCCAACAAGTAGAAACAGGTCAGGCAATTTTCTCCCTGGCACGTGGGCAGAAAGTGGGAGGACGAGGATCCCCGTGGCCGGAAGTTTCCAGCGTTAGCCGTGGAGTCACGGGGCCCTCTCTGCTTTCGAGGCATGGCTCAGGGGGATGTGCCACCTTGCTGTCCCCGCAGAACCGCAGGGAAAGTTCTGGGTGAACATTTGAGGATTTCCCAGCACAGGCCCAAGCTACCAGCGTCTCAACGGGAGGGACTGTGTGCTGGGGCATTTTTAAGCCCCTGAAAATATTAACCCTTCTCCATGTGTTTCCCTGTGTAAGTGGCCCCATGAGAAATCTAACACATAGTTTCAATATAAATAACTGAACCCTGATGTTCAGAGAATTATTAATACAAATTTTATAGACATTAAAGAAAGAAAAAGATTTAGAAATACACATAAAAATTCCAGCACTCAGTTGCCAGACTTCTGGGTGGCGATAGAAGTCCAGGGGGTTTGTACTTGGAGGTCTGGGACAGGCATTTGTACATATTCTGAGTGTGACACTTGTCCCTCCCACTTACAGTGGTCCTATATGCATGTAATATAATCCCACACGATTTTTCCAGTGAGATTGTTTATAGTAGGACAATAAATCTCTTTTACATTCCTGGTTAATGAATATTTTTGAACTTTATAATTTAAAAATTAAGTATTGGTTATCAGTCCTGGGTAAACAAAAATTACAGCACATAAAACACTTTAGATATAGAGACTAACATTGAGGAATGATTTTTGAAGAACTCAAGTATATTATTGTATACACTCATTCACTTATTCACCCGTTCTCTGGGTGAACATTTGCTGTGTACACACAGCTCTGTGTGGCAGAACCGTGGATTCCTTAATGACTAATGAAAAGTAGAATTAGAAGCTGGGAAACAACAGTAAAGGCAGAATTAAAAACGATCATTTGATCCCATTAATTTGCTGCCACAGATTAAAATCAACAATTAAAAAAAGTATCTTACACATTCCTGAAAAATATTCAATTACTCAGTTGGATAGGTTGGGTGGTAATAATTGTCCCAATTCTGTTTATGTGACTATACAATTAGAATATACTTACCAAAACTAATCATTATTAGTTATAGGCAATGTCATCTACCACTTTATGTATGTCAGGAGAACATCACATATATTTGAAAATTTTAGATTTAATTTAGCAATGTAACTCAAAGTATGTACATCTTCAAAAAGAAGATGAATCAAGATAGAGACAGGGATTACCAAACAATCCCACAGGAGTTATTTTAACATAAGTGATTAAATATGTATTTTGAAATTTGAAAAATGAAATGATTATTTAATATCCGAAAGTATCTGAGGACCTGAGGAGTCTCTTCAAGAAAGACATTCGGGTCCAGGCATGAACATCATTTTGGTTTTAAAAGTCTATTAGTGGTTTCTTTTACCATGTAAATAACACTATGAAAATCCCTGGTGACTTTTTAGAGTGTTTTCCTAATTACAGGGAAAGAGATGAAAACGCACCTCTGTTTTGTAATTCAGTTATTGGTTCGTCTGCATTCTGCTGGTTTCTCAGGGTCAGACAGGTTGGGGAGCCCCCCCATGCTGGGGCTGGAGGCAGAAGCAGCTCCGTCCAGTGCTCCCCCCGAGTACACTGAGGCCGAGTTAAGGGCTTGTGCACAAAGGGAAGTTAATTACGCCGTTTATGACAGGGGGGACCGTGTGTATCATACATTTTAGGAAAGTTTCTATAAAAATTGCATGAAACTAACAGTGTTGGTGCTTAGAAGAACTGCACAGGTGGACCGGTCCAGCCCGTGGGCGTCTGGTGAACAAGGCAGGATAAGGCGAGTTAGAGCCGCGCTTTCCCGACGCATTTGGGATGGAGTGAATCTCATCTGGAAACCCCTTCTGGGTAAATTTCTCAGATTTCCAGAGTGACAAGAACAGTCAGGCGGGAAGAAGGCAGAGTGGATGCACATGGGGAGTGGCTGGCAGAGGGAGAGGCAGTGGCCGGAGACTCGTGTCCCCCTGCAGCTGTGCCCCAAGTTCAGTGTTTGCCCTGACTGTACCGGGAGGTTCCATCTGCCCTGCAGCGTCTGACAGCAGAGCCGGCCAAACGCGAATGGCCTGAACTTCTAAAGCGTCTGAACACCTAGAACACATTACACAGCAGTTCCACTGCAGCTAACGGCTGCTTCCCCGATGGCACAAGCGGAGAACATTTCATGGGCACAGAGAGTGAGGCTGACCGTGCTGGTCTAGAACATTTTGCCGTGGCACAGCAATATCAGGAAATAGTCACCTGTCTGTCCAATGTAGGACACGAAGCAAAGAAAATTGACTTTCCCTGGGCTTTCCTTCAGCTCTTCTGGGTCTGGTGGAGCAGAGTTTGGAGCAAGGTGTTCTACGGAAATACGCTAATAGCAACGAGATGAGACAAACTGCTCCACTATCTACACCTACATGGCCTTGAACACTCTCCAGTGTGAACGGATCATTGCTTTAAATATGCGCCTGATCATCGACTTACACCTGGAACTCTGGACACCATTTCTGAATTCAATCCTTGAAAGTCATTTGCAAGCCAAAAAGAAAATTTAAAAATTAGCATTTCATCGTATAAAGCACAAATACGTAATCAAGATAAAATACATTCTGAATGGCAAGCACCGCCGTTCGGTTTGAACGTAACAGCCACACTTAAATTCATTGCTCTCTCTTAATTAGAGCTTCAAGGAGAGCAGCATAAAAGGAATTACAGTAATCAAGCCCATGAATGTCTAAATGAGGGAATGAGTATTGGAGAAACCAAACTTTGATGGCAAAAGATTCAACATAAAGGATTAAAGCCATGTTGACACTTTAATTAATGTTAGTCACAAAACATAAGTGCGAATCAGACAGGACGCAGAAATCACAGCCCACACAATGGCTTCCCCAAAGTTACAAGAAATTATGTGGGCCACACGGGTTCTGGGGCAACATCGGTAAGTTAGCGGCAAAGATGTCTATTTCGAATGTGTTAATTAGCAAGAAATTATAGTCTAACCGGCACTTCGCAGCCTGCAGTCAGATAAAGTGATGACAGCTGTCTGCGTTCCAGACACTTCCTGTTTTCATCCTGAACACTTGAGAATCACATCACACAGGAAGAACTTGTGCTTTTTGAAGAAAGACTGAGAATGAATCAGTTTTTAGTGATGGGAAGTCATGTAAGTTTCTGAGAACAGAATCTGGAATGTTCGAAGGGCCCGACAGCAAAACAAAAGGCCGACCCAGAAAATGAAGTTGCTCTCAGTGAGTGAGCCGAGCGCATGGAGTTTCAGGGTGATCGGGCGCCAAGACAAGCAATAACAACGTATCAGCGACAGCTTGGTTCCTTCCCAACTCAACTGTTCATCAGGACATGATGATGTCCCCATTCTTTAAGAATGAGAAGCTTTCAACTGAGGAAAAACATTTTTGAAAAGAATGGTTTTTTTTCAGCGAAAAAGTTGACAGAACAATAAGCAGGTGATGTTGGTGAATCTGTTTTCTGGAAAGCTGTGAATTGTACGGCAGACCGCACCTGTCACAGCCTCACAGCCAATGTGAGTGTGTGTGTGTGACAGTGTGTTGTGCGAGTGTGTGTGAAAGTGAGTGTGACAGTGTGTCATGTGAATGTGTGTACTCAGTTGTACCTGGGACACTCATCACGAATAGCATCTACACTAAAGCTGAACCAGAATGACACTTTCACTCCCAAGATTCACAGAGAGGGCTAAGGCTGTAGGTGCTGTTTTGTTTGATGAAAGAAAAGATTTTCACAGCTCACGTGGTGAACAGTGAGTGCCTCGCTGTTGCTGAGTGAGTTAGCACATCTAAAGTTACTACGGAAAAGAGAGTGAACTTCAATAAAAACCAACCAGACAATAAAGCAACTGCTCCTTGCAAGAGTACGGCGTACTCGCTGTCTCACCTCTGACCTGCTGATGCTTCTGCGTCAGACTAACAGCACCTCAGCATCGCCCGCTCCTCCCATAAAGTCTGATCAGAAAGCTGGAAGGTGCCCAGGCCCACACCGGGGACCGCCTGGTCATGAACTCAGGGTGAGCACAGTGAAAAGAAAATCCGGGTATCGACCCCAGGACAGACGAGCACTGAGCATTGTCTTCTGCCCAGCTGGACGGCTGACGTCGGTTGTGCCAAAACATCAGGGCTGCTGGGACCAGAGTCCTCTCTGTGAACTTTCAGAGCCCACGAGAACAAAGGCACCACATGGCGGGGGGCGTGTGGGGACGCCCCCGACTAGACAGGGCGCGGCCCTTGGGAGCCGGGTGACTGGGCCCCTGCTGCCTTCCTGGGGGAGGGGACAGGGCCGTTGCTCCCACGCCCGCCGCAGCGATGACGCACTAGGAGTGCGGACACACACAGGCGACCCATGGCTGGCGGCCTGCGCACTGCGGCTCTGCCTGCGTGGCAGAGACAGATCTGTCTCACGTCCCCCATCGATGGTGGAGCCTGTGCCAAGACCGTCTGGGGAGGGAGAAAAGGCTCGCCCCAGTCCTCCGGGTCTCAGGGAGCCTCGTTCCCCATGGGCCTCAGGCAAAGGGCACGTGGACAGGAAAGGTTGGCACAAACGCTGTGCGGACCAACGTGGCAATTCACTGCGCTTTGCAGAAACCGCTCAGGGCTCTGGTCTGCCACCCGGGCCATGTCCTGTCTCGTGCCTTACTCTTTATTAAAGACAAGGAAAGCCTGAGCGTGACTTAAGGAGCTGGAGAAACAAATGATGCAAATTCTATGACGGACTACAAGGAAGTTCCACCTGAGTCCACGGCAGGGCTGATTCGTGGATTTACAAGTTCCCAAACTCCCTCCACCTCCTCGGTGCTACTGGCCCAACACGAAGGCTTTGTTCTCCCTCTTCTCCGCTTTCCCAGAAACTCAGCACGAACATTCACAAAACGGAAGTCATTTGCAAGCCGGCAACAGCCCTAGCACCTCATGGTAGCTCACAGAGAGAGAGAAAATCCTGTTTCTCAATTAATTCATTGCTCATTGTTTTCATTAAAGAAATGAGCAGATGCTCATGCACTGTCTACTGCACGCCACGCAGAAAAGCCCCTGCCTCCCGGTGCCTGGGCTCCAGCGTGAGGGAGGCTGATGACGCGCAGAACAAACCACGAAAACGTGCGCGGGGAGAGGCCTCCCAGGACAACTGCACGCGAGTCTGCAGGAAGGAACCTCGTGTGTGGAGAACCAGCCTCCTGTTCTGCCCAAACGCAGAGTCTAACCGAACCTTCAGTCAGCACCAGGTTTGTGGAATTATTTAAAAAGGAAAGCAGCACAGGCATCGCTTAACTCCACACCTGTGTGCTAAGGAACTCGGGACTCGAATGAAAGCGGAGTTAATGCTCCGGGCAATGGGGCTTTGGAGAGGAGTCCGTGGCTATACCAAGCCTGCTTCCGGCCGGGCCGCGTTCGAAGGCAGCTCTCCTACAAGGCCAGAGACCAATGCGTGCCTGGCCAGAAGTGTGAATGTCGCTTACGCACTCGTAAGACTGCATCCTGTTTTCTCTTTCACTTTTCACATTTCCCCCTGACGAGCACCAGTCCAGATGGAGACTGCAACCCAGACCTTCGCTGCCACCTGGCAGGTGCCTGGCAACCTGGACGCCGTCCCTATCATTGCCCACGGGGCAGGCTGCCCTCCCTTGCCGCTTGGAGGATGTGGGCAGCGGATGGAGGGAGCAGTGTAGGGGCCAGACAGGAGCCCCACGCGGGAGGGGTCACTCTGGGGAAGGAGCAGGTGTCCCCTGCCGAGCCCTGTGGGGAAGCCGTTCCGTGGGGGGCTCTCCGCCTCAGCTGTGCACCGAGGATGTCGCGAGCCGGGACACGTGTCCTCACCAGAACCCAGCCAGCCGCAGCCCCGTCTCCAGAGCCGGGAGGAGTCCATTCCCGCTGCTGAGGAGCCACCGTCCACGGTGCAGAGATCCAGCCGGGGACTGGTCTCCACGGCAGCCCCAACGTCTGGCGAGCACAGCGCCTTCCGATGGCGGAAGGTCGGCCGGTGACAATAAGCCCTGCTGGGTTTTACCACTGCCCAATTCACAGCCACGGCTGAGAGGCGTGTTCTGTCATCTGTTCTGGGAACAGCTGAAGCAGGCTGCAAACCACAGTCAGAAGTTAGTGAAAATGAAGACGCACTTTTCAGCCCTTCCACGTTTGAGGGGCCCGAATGTGTGAGCGAACTGTGGAAGGTTCCCTCGGGGGTCTGCACTTTGCTGCCACACCTTCCTGCAGGACTCGTCTGGTGAGGGGGCACGGCTGTCCCCGGAGCCACACGTCTTTAACTGCCCGAGGGTCGTGCTCCCTGGGCCTTCGGCCAACGTGGGATGAGAAGGGGGCCTGAGGCCCTGTTACCGCCGCAGTCCTGAATTCCGCGCCAGCCGCTCTCCTCTGGCTCTGCCCCTGGGCTCAGCCTCTCGCTCTTCTCTGTGTGACAGGTCCAGGCCTTCCCAGGTCTCCCTCAATCGCCATTTCCTTTCCCTCTGGCTCCTGGGCCTGGCTAACCCGCTAACGCCAGCCCTGTCTGGTCGGCCAGCCCAGCCCTGCAGCTGGGTGGGCTTCACGCCCCGACATCGCAGCCGGAGGGAGGTGTGCTGCCTGGGGGGCAGGTGGCACTTGCTGGGGGGGGGTGTCTCCACCTCCACACAGCGCCAGCTCCCCGAGGGGCACACTATCTGTGCCCATGCACCGTCTGAAACAAATGGGTTTGTAAATACTGTTATTTTATTAATATGACTTATTTTATTTTACTTTTGCCTGCTTTATGGATGCATAATTGATGTGCATTTAGACACCTGATTGATTGTTTACAAACAGCTTATCGATACCCGTGACAGCATCTTTCATTTTAGTGAAACTTCCCCAACTCAGCCATGAGGATTGACGTTTCCAACGTAGCTTTTTAATTTTCAAGCTGTTTCCCAGGGTGAAAGGCTGATGGTGAGAATCCTCTGAGTAAATCCTCTGACCATGTGAAATATAGAGCCTGAAGAAATACCCTTTAAGGGTATGATACAAGTCAGGGCTTTCCAGAGAGACAGAACAGGCTCACACTCCTGAAAATCCAGTCACGGTAAAAAGATAGCATTCCGTAAAACACGGTCTTTAATTTCTAGAAGACCAGGAGTGGGAGGATGAAATACACAGTCATGTTTCTTCAGGTGGAGACAGGTCAACAAAGAAGTAAAATTTAAAACAGAAACGAAAATCATAGTATTGAAAACTGGTTTTCCCGCCTCCAATATGGAAAACACTGAAATATAGAGATACTTTTACCCTATGTGGTAGTAAATATCTATCTTGGAAGATGGAGTTATTATGCACCCTTGAGAGATACGTTGCTGCAGAAATACAGACAATAAAATAAAATAAAGTCTACGGCTGTTTCTTCTGCCACGCTTTGTATAGATTTTCCCTTTGTTTTAATGGCTTCTGGAATCAGTGGTGTCCTGTGTTGAGATAATTTTTGACCCAGAGAAAAATCATTATAATCGAATTTTATACCATTTTCCTTCACAATATCAGTGATATTCCTCCCTAGAGAGATTGGGTGAAATGCATATTTAGACAAGTAAATCTATCCGATAAATCATTTCACAGATGAGAAGGAAACCAGGTGTGAAATGAAAGTTAGATGTTTTCAAAACCACTTCATTAAACGCGGGTCACTAATCAATATGTACTGTTTTTCACAATGAAAGAAAGAGCTGGATGGAGGGACGTCTGTGGCGTGGGTCATGCTGAGTGATGGTGTCTTCTGTCCCCAGCTGCAGTCCTAGGGGCCAGACTGGCAGAGCCCTTGCGGCTCCATCTCCAGCTGCCTCCGAGGCCCGGTGGATGCGCGGGTGCCCTCGGGCCAGGTGGATGCGCGGGCGCCCTCGGGCCAGGTGGACGCGGGTGCCCTCAGGCTCCCAGGCAGACACTGGAGCCTCAACCGTCCGCGTTCGAAACAGATTGTCTAATATGTGTTTTTAAATTCTTACTAAATCGTTCATGCATACGTTTGATACTGAATTTATTATTATATGAATATTAAAATTATATGTTTGCATTTATACAAGGCGAGACAATCTGATAATAACACCAACTTTTATTTTTCAAGCTTGCATGAAGGAACATGCTTAAATGAATCTTATTCTTCAAAATAATCACTTTGGAATGGTTTTGAAAACATCTTGGATTTATTTTCAAGAGCTAGTTTTAGAACCATAAAAAACTCAATTTGTCAAAGTAATCTCTCTCTCTCCCCCCACACACGGACGCATATGTCGACAGAAGACGGCTATTAACTGTTACTGTTCGCATATAGATTCCCAAGTATTTAAATACAAAGGTGAGATGTATTTACGTGGAAAATTACTGAATTCCATGTGCCTTGCTGACAGGAAGCTCCACATGGGACGTGAAGGTCAGCTGTCAGGATTATTCAGGCGTCCCCACCCGTACACTGGGATGGGTTTCCTCTGTTTCCTCCATGCTTCTGCTTTTCCAGACAGGGATTTTTCATTTCTTTGGTATTTTTCATAATCTTATTAAATAGACTATACGACATGCCATTTAAATCCTATTTAGTAAAGAAAGATTATAGATATTTAATACACAATACTTAGAGTAAAACAGGAAAAGGGAGAGATTAATGATGAATCTGCGCTCATGTTTCTTCGAAAACGCGCTTTGCACCTGGACGGCGCCGAGTGACGGCATCTCCTTGCGTTCTCCGTTTCTTCCCAATCTGATCACGGTCCCACAACCGCGACTCTCCCCACGTGGCCGAGAGGAAAGTTCGACTACACAAGCAGGCCAAGATCCGGCAGAAACTTCACATAGAAGCACTTTGGGGTAATTTATTTAGTGTACATTTTTGGAATACAAAATGTACACGGTAAAAATTGTAGTGTATCGTAGTATAATAAATAAGGATTTTAGTCTGAGTTTGGCACTGGTTTTTATCTCCATGAAATCTGTTTTATTTTTATTCTCTCTATAATGACAGCCCTAAAAACAATAAAGTCATTTTCTACTAGGTAATTATTGTTTCCAAGCATTTCTGAAGACCATGAAAGTGCTTAATTGTTCACTTGCTCATAAGAGGCAATAAACAGATATTGGTGAGTATGTGAGTAATGGTTTCTTAAAGTGTTTTTTTAATGCAGTGATTGCAAAGCTCATTACTTCCCTATGTTTCCACTTCACTCTGTTTTCACGCTGCCCTTTCTCATCAGGGCAGAGCAGAGAGGTGGTCCCCAGACTTACCGAGGGGCCGGAGCAAGTGGAACAGGCCACCCGACAGGCAAGCCGAGGCTGTGCCCCGCCGCCCACACGCTGTCCCAAGGCCACCGCGCCCGGACGGTCGGTGCTCAGAGCCCCGCAGGGCTCATGCAGGCAGGCCGTCCATGCTGCCCTCCGCGCCCACAGACTGCGCGGGGAGCAGAGCGTGCCGGGATCCGAGGGCGTCTCAGGAAGGCCCAAGGCGTGGCTGTCAGAGAGTGTTGGGAAAAGCTCCACTCAGGGGCCACGAAGCCAGAGGCAAAGAGCACCGAGGGTCCACAGCTTTCTTTGAAAAATAATCGTGAAGCTTACCTGAATAAGGTATCCAAGGTTGTTGCTTCGCTTGAATACCTCAAAAACTGCGAGTGGTCGAAGTTAACGAGGCCAAGATCTTACCGCGATGACCTGATGGAGCGCGGTTTGGATCCGGTGTGTTTCCTTCACTCTAGGACCCACCGTGAACTCTTCCCTCTCAACGTGCACCAACCGCGGGGTGGGCACCGTGTGGCGTAAGCTCTGCAACGCGCCATCTCCTGCAGCCCTCGCCACTCTGGCATCCAGACGGAACGCGAGCCCTTCCTGGGTGTGGCGCTGCACCCTCCCACCCCTCCCGTGACACGCCTTCCACTCCCAATGCCGTTGATGTGAACACAGTTCGCCCTGTTCCTCCCCCAGCTGCCCTTCAGACTCCTTGCTGTGTCCGCGGCGTCCCAGACCCGCGCTCTGCAGACCAGCTCGCTCTTCCACACTGTTCTTTCATAGCTGCTCCCCTTCGCCCTACGTGCCATGCGGCAGACTTCGCTGCTCGCTGTTTTATGGGCTTCTCTGGGCCGTGCATATTCATGGTGTCACATAAATAATAATAATGCAGTGAAATATCAGGCAGGGATGTTTACGTGAGGTGGTAAATCTTCAAAGGGGTGAGGATGGTTTTCCGTAAGAACGAAAGAACATTGTGAGCCTGAAGCCTAGAGCCCTAAGACGATTAGTGAATTTACATTAACGACTGATTTGCTTTGCAGCAATGAATCACGTTTATAGATCTGCACACCGAGCAACAGAGACTGAGGCTGGACACAGGAGTCGCTGCATAGACACTGAAACCTCACTGCAATCTATCAAACTTGGATATTTAAAATGCAGTCACCCTCCAAATGTTGGCACTTAAATTTTTTTCTCCTATCCAATACTTTACAAAAGTTAGATGTGTTTATTTTAAGGCACCTCGATAACAGATTTTATTCTAAGAAAGAGGAAAGTGATCTATAAAAGACAAAAGCACCATGCAAAAGGCACAAGGTATCGGATGCAATTAGGAAAGTTGCCAAGTGCCTGGAGAGCACGTCAGGAGAGGAGAGGTGCAGGGGAGCCCCGCTCCCCCCAGGACACAGACTGGGCACCTGCAGGTGCTCCCCCGGCAGGTCAGAAAGGGCGCCCTTTACCTGTGGCTCTGATGGTGGAGGTGATGTCGGAGGGCGTCATCATGGGAATACATTCATCATCTTGGGAGTAGCCGGCCTGGATGGCGCGAAGGTAGCTGTGGCTCCGTGTTCGGAAACACCCCGGGAGGTCGAGAGCGTCCATGGCCTGAGACTCGACTTCGCTGAAGACGGATTCGCACACCGACTCGAACTGCCCGTTGATCTCCGCTTCGCTCACCTGCAAGGGGCGAAGGCGCGGCTGACGCCCGGGCTCGGCGCAGCCACCACCGCCATGTTCCCAGAGAGCAGGGCGGCGGATTCATCCCACGACACTCATTTGCAGTGTGGTATTTTCAGCACAATCTGAAACCAGCGTGGGGGATCTGCTAAGCTGGGGAAGTGGCCGCTTGGGATTCTCCTTGCGGAAGACCTAGGGAACAGCCGCTTTTAAGAGGCTGATGAAATTCCTGGGACCCACAGGCAAACCTCAGGGTGTGGCTGGCGGTTATTACCCAGTTCAGGAGAGACAGCGCTTTCCGAAGCTCAGCTCAGCACCTGGTGCAAAGCAAGTGCTCAGCCCTCGGTTCTCCTTCCTCTCCCCAAATGCCTCCTCCCCTCTCCCAGCCATTTACAGCACAGATGACTCTGGGGAAGGAGGCTGTGCAAGAGCTTCAGCTACTTTTAGTTCTTCGGGATCGGAGAGCCTGCGTCTACCCATTGCCATGGAAACTAATCACAAATCTGGCATATAAGCTCATCTCCTCCTCACCACCACAGCGGCACGAATCCGAGCCCAGATGAGAAAGAAATGGCTGCTTCGGTGTTTTGTTCACATGAGATAAGCTGCTCTGCCTAAATTCTAGGTCCCCCTCCTTTAGCCTAGGATATTAGCATAAGTCACTTCCTTTGACAGTTCAGCAGGGACAACAATTATTTCCCAGCCTGTGCTGTGATTTCCAGGTTTGGAGTCACCCTGGGAACCTGCTGTTGCAACTATATTTGAAGAATGTCATCCTGGCTTTGGGGCGTGGGGATCCAGGCTGATGTGCCCGGGCCCAGCTGCCAGGTGAGTCACGGGCCTTGCTCAGGGCGGCTGGATCGGAGACCACACACTGTCCTGGGGTTTCCTGATGGTGACACTTGTGTGTGTCCCATCAGCCAAATCTGGAGATTTTAAATGGAAATCTAATAAAGGGAACTATAGGACTAGAACAATGTTGAAGAGACCAGGGGGAGGAGGAATGAGAATTTTGAGAATGAAAACCTGAAACGGGGCCGGTAACAGGCAGGGGAGCTCACAGGCCCCGGGGCCCAGCTCTGTAAGCGACTCCCTCCCTGGCTGGGAGGAACTTTGGTAAGTGACTCCTCGACCCCAGTTACTCGTAGACTCTGGGCAGCCCCCTGGGGTGTGTCTTACACGGGTGAACACACGTGTGCACATGGGGACGCTTGTTCATGATGCACGTGAGCAAGGGCTGGGCTCTCAGGCAGCCTGTCTCCCCTGGGGCAGCGCTGGTGGGGCCGACCACGTGCCCCCTTCACACTCAGCCTTGTCCTCTGTCTGGTGGGCGGAATGCTATCACCTGCCCCTTGGGACTGTCCCCGGCACCAGCGTTGGAGCTGAGCACTGACGCCCATCGGTTTACAAACTCAAGGTGAGCTGGAGCAGCATTTCCACAGGCAGTTAAAATAAGTTATGTGCTTAATTAAACTTGTAAAACCCTACTCATATTTGTCCTGCAGTACGGGGTGACTGAAATGAACAGGGCCTGCTCACTCGGTCATCGCACATAATCTCGCTGTCCTCCAAGGGTGGGGTGCAGGGTCCCTTCCCCTCGGAACCGTCCTGTCTCGGGGCTTGATTAGAGCTCGGCGGCTCCAGGGCACCACGGATCCTACTTGGGGCCTTGGAGCCTCCAGAAGTAGGTCCTGACCTGGAGTGAGCCTGAGGAATGGGGCACTCGGGGTGTCACCAGGCACCACGGCCAACATTCGTCCTCCCTGGGGACCTTCTATGACAATCAAGAGGACATGGCTGAAAGCCGGACAGCCAGAGCCCTTCCCTGGCCCTGTTTCATCGGAACAAAGTCCCCAGTAAAAGGAAGATGGCCTGCACTAGATCAAGGACAGAGGCCGCGATGACCAGTTTATCAGCCATTGCTTACTAAGAAGAAATCAACGTAGAAATGGTATAGAGTCATAAATGTCAGAAAAATTAACCTTTAAAGTTCATGGGTTTTCAATCAGTCAAGCTGACACCAGGCAGGAGCTTCTGCATGCTCTGTTCTGTGTATAAGATGCAGACTGGGGCTCATTTCTCCCCGGCAGCCTGGGCCTCGGGAGGGGACAGAGGGGACCCCCACCTGGCTCTGGGAGGGGACAGAGGGGACCCCCACCTGGCTCACACAGCTGGCCTGGCTCAGGGTGCTGACGGCCCTCATGTAGCTCTGGTTCCGGGAGCGGAATTTCGGGGAGTTGTAGTTGGTGGTGGGGTCCAGGCTGTGACCGATGGGCACGTCACTTGCAGCTTGCAGGTAGCTCTGGCTACAGGAAAAGAGAAAGGAGAAAAGGCGTCCGTGAGCCGGCACCGAGGGGAGAGACGGGAGAGATCACTCCGGCCCGCGCTGAGAGGCTGCCGTGAGGCTTTGCGCTCTGCGTTGGTCTGACGGAGGCTCTGCCTCACGTCTATCAGGTTCACATTTACAAACGTGAGATTCATCAAGGTAATAGGGCAGGCTATTTGCAAAACTGCCTTTGAAGCCTGAGTTTTTATGGCCAGGTAGTGAACTCAGGGTCATTCCACATTAACAAAGTGCCGAAGGCCCCTGTGACTCACGAGCACAGTGGCGGACGCAGCTCCTGGATTTGAGCCGCGAGCTCCGGGAGCCTCATAAATATCATGTCAGCTTTTGGCAACTTTACACGCTCAGAAAAATAAAAGAAAAAAGAAAAGGTTCACTTTCAGTTTTAACTTATGCAAAGCTGTCCAGATTATGCAACACAGGCAAATAGGAGAAGATGGAGGAACCAAATCGTTCCTTTGATCATTTTCTTCCAAACTCCCTCAGAGATCAATGCTCTCTGGTCTCTCTCTTGCTGTTTTATAAAGTGCTAAGAGCAGGGACAGTCTAGCTTAGCTTAAATTTCTAGCTACTTGGACCCCTTTCAAGTTTTATTGACAATCTTTCCACAATGCAATGAAAATCCATTTTTAAAAAAAATCAAAACTAGATTAATATGGATAGAAATGATTAATCATTCTTCTTTCCTGATTTGGACCATCGTGGGGACATTAAATACGTTAGAACACTGCATAAGCCCATGTATAAAAATGTATGTAAACAGTAGGTGGCCAATCCTGACTCCACAGTCAGGTGTTGAAGTGTGTCCTTTTTTTGCAAAGTAAACTCTTGGTGTAAATTTTCTCTGTAATTTACTTCTCTCTTTAAAAATGGGACATCAGAGAAAAAATTGGACTCTATAAATTCTTATTAAGTGAAGCTCATGAATTATAGATCTAAAGTCATTCTTTCTGCTAAAAATTTTTGCTTTAAAAGACAGTGTATAACATAGTCCGAGAGAGAGAGAGAGAGAGAGAGAGAGAGAGAGAGGGGGGGGGGGGGGGGGGGGAAGAAATCAGTTTTAAGCCGCCTCTAACTTCAGTGTGTAGAAATGGGGTGTCTTCCACCCACTCTCACCCACGCCCACTGCTCCTGGCGTGGTCGGGTTGAGACGGCAGCTCTGGAGCAGGTTTGGGGACCTGCCCTGCACCAGCCAGGGGTGCAGCACAGGTGAGCAGACACCCGTCCGGCCACCTGGCTGTCCCCACCTGGGCAGAGCAGGTTCAGCGGAGCAGCAAATGTCAGCAGCACCTTGAGACTGTCTGGAGTTTTGGGTTCAAGTTGACCTTGATAAATGGACTCGTCCATGGCCCTGCAAATGGCCCTGCAAGGTTAGCTTCCCTCGCACACACGTGTGCATGCGTGTGAGTGTTTCATACCACACATGCTGGGGAACGAGCCCAAGCTCTGGTGTGGCCTCATGTGGACGCTCTGGGCCCCGACTCAGGCTGTGGACTGGACTCAACTTTGTCTTTGCAGAGACACAAACTTCCTGCATCTCTCCTCGCCCTGTGTTTCCCTGAGATTGCTGGGGCCACACCCTGCGTGTCTACCAGCAAGCGCTTTTCTTCCAGCATAACAGCTCTCCCTTCTGAATAAAACCACATTGTCATTTTAATTCTCAAATTAAAGTTGCTTCCTAGGCTGAAGAAACCCACTAGAAGGCCTCGTGTCCTCTCTGTCCCAGTGTTTGGTGTCTACCCAGCACCGGCAGTGACTGCAGGGACAGCCTCAGCGCCCCAGCTGTGGCCCTCGGGAGGGGGTGGGGGTGGCAGCACTCACACCTGCACCAGGTACTCTCTCACCTTCCATAATTCTCTTTATTCCAAAACCAGGTAAACGTTGCCACTGCAGAATACTAATAATCTTTGTTTTAACACAGACTCACAGTAGTGACCATCTGCTCCGCGCCATCGTGTCAGAGACTCGACTGGGAATCTGCACTGTCCTGACCCACTGAACCTCCGCCCTAATCCTACAAAGCAGGTCTGCAGAGACCCCGTGCCCGGTGGGCGGCGCCAGCGTCAAGTCCCGCCCGGCCCAGGCGAGGGCTGCAGAGCTCTGCTCCGAACCGCTGCCTGGCTGCAGAATTCACGCTTTCGCCCCAAGATAGCAGCTGCCGAGTCACAGAACCAGACAGTCCAGTCCCATCCTCTATCACAACACCATTTTTAAATAGTTAAAAAAAAATCCAAATCTCAGCCTCACTAGGCTTAACAGAGACTTCTAAAAATTACTATAATGGTTTAGCATTTTATACTAGAGCATCCGAGATGGCTGCAATCCTTATAAATCCCAGTGTGGAGACCGGAGACCAGGAGCTGAGGCTGGGAGGCCCCGTCGAGATCTGGAGCAATGACGCGGCCCCCACCAAGCAATGACAGGGCTCCAGCCCCCAGGGACCTCTTGATCCAAGGATTCTCCGCTCCTCCCTGAAATACCCACCTGGGAAAACCCAGGCCGTGTGGAGCTGCCCTTCACCCCCAGGAACATTCCCTCCCAGCAGTGACTCCTGCTCCGACTCCCAGAGACTGGGAGAGGCTTTGCCAGACACACCTGGGGCAGCGCAGAACATTTTAAAGGGAAACCACACACAGTTTTCTAAAATAACATGAAAATATTTCTGTTTTAGTTTTTGCCTTTCACATGTTGCTCACATTGGATGACCATCCGTGCACAGATGAGACCAGAAACCTCCTCTGGAAAGCTGTCAGCGTAAGAAAGTAATCGAATGACAGACAGTAACAGGTTTCCTGATAGTCTACCCTTTTCCTTCCATTTGCAAATTGTCCCAGGGTTGTTTGCTGACTTGAGGGCTCAAAGCGTCTTCTGTGACTTTGGATCATTATAAAACAAATTTGCGTAACAAAACATATGGCTGAGCCAGCCTCTGCCCCCAGCTATTTAGATCAGTGTAAATGTGCTCCAAACTATGCAAAGTCAACCATCTCCATTGTCTTTACAAAGACAGTGCGGACCCTGTGCGGGCTGCATTGCAGTGAAATTTAAGAAAACTTCTTTTTCACACTAAATGTGCTCATTCCAGATACAGAGGGCATCTTTTCATTTATGTAAGTGGAATCTGACATCCTGAGAGGGTCGCGGAGGGTGTGGGGAACAGATGCAGACGCCCAGTCAGAGCTGTGGGGGCCGCACGGCAGGTGGTGAGGAGGAAGAGCCACCCCTCCTCTGGGTGAGCCAGAGAGGGACCGATGCCCACGGAAGGGGGCTGAGAAGACAGGACGGGGACCGATAAGCTGTTAGTGGATTTGGGGGCAGGAACCTGATTGCAGTAAGTACAGGTAAGAAAATGGAAGTGTGAGTGACAATTTTGGACAATTTGTCCCATCTGTCAGTGAAGAGCAGAGGTCAGAGGTAATTTGAGAAAGGCTAGTCGCTTTCTGGGGCTGATCCTCTTTCTTTTTATCTGCGTAGGGTTCACTGAGCATTTTGGGTCTGTGGGTATTTTTAAAACTCAATTTGTGAAGAATTTGGCCATGGTTTCTTCAAAAACTTTTTGCCATATTCTCCCATTTTCTCCCCCTCATTCTCTAATTACAGGTATGTCAAGTTACCTTTTATTATTTCAAATATTATTGAGGCTCTGTTCTTTTTTTCAATATGTTACCTCTATTTTCTTCATAGTTGATATCTATTGATTTATTTTCAAATTACTAAACATTTTTTTTCTGCTATCTCCATCTGCTCTTAGACCTATCCAGTGAATTTTTTACTTCAGGTATTGTGCTTTTCTGTTCTTGAAATCTCAATTTTGTTCTTAATCATAGCTCTCCTCTCTCTGCTGAGTCTCCACATCTGTTCTCTCATCGAGACCACCTGTTCCTTTAAGACCTTGAACCTTGTAATAGCTGTTTTTATGTAATTAAAGACCTTGTAATGGTAGCTTTAAAGTTCATTGCAGTGGGTTCTGCCATCTGGGGCACCTCAGGCCAGATGTTTTGATTGTCATCATCTTTTTCTTGCTTAGGGTTCTCACTTTGCTACAACTTTGCATTTTTGTGGGAGGGTAACGGTTGTCTTTTGCAGGAGGGTTTGTTCAATGTAAGCTATTATTCCAGAGCTAGAATTCCTTCTTATTACATTTTTAATAAATTGTGTCACGGTGGTGGGCATTTGTTATTTGTTTGGTTAATGTGCACGTCACTTCTTTTGTTGCTATGGTTGTTTGCTCCTTAGGAAACCGCCGTGGAGGCAGAGTTGGGTCCCATCATGGGGCCAAACGTTGGTCTTTCCGTTCCCAGCCACCCTGGAGCCGAGGTGGCTCACACGGCTCAGGTCCCCCCAGGAGGACGCACTTTCCCCAGACCCTGAGGGGGAGGCTGGAAACGTGAAGTAGAGCCCAGGCTGTTGCTGGCACCTGTGGCGGCAGCTACGTCTATCCCGCCAGGTGGGTGCGGTTCAGACTGCAGCGTCCCTGTCCTGCCCAGGCTGTCAGCAGCACCAGCTGTTCACCAGACTCGTTCTGAAGTGCAATTTATCCTCCTGGCTACAGAGACTTCACACAGGTTCTCTTGCCCCACTGGAGATGCTCGGGGAGACTTCCCGCCTTGCCAGCAGTTTCTTTTCTGCTTATTCAAAGACTCCATTTCTGTCTCCTTAAGAGACTAAGATAGAGGCCGGGCGCGGTGGCTCACACCTGTAATCCCAGCACTCTGGGAGGCTGAGGCAGGAGGATTGCTTGAGCCCAGGAGTCTGAGACCAGCCTGAGCAAGAGCGAGACCCCGTCTCTACTAAAAATAAAAAATTAGCCGGGTGTAGGGGCACAAGCCTATAGTCCCAGCTACTCGGGAGGCTGAGGCAGGAGGATCACTTGAGCCCAGGAGCTGAAGGTTGCTGTGAGCTACAATGACACCACTGCACTCTACCCAGGGTGACGGAGCGAGACTCTGCCTAAAAAAAAAGAGTACTGATACAGTTTACATACGATCCCACAGGAACCGTGTGTGATGATACCCCGTGTCCCCTCGATCACGCACACCCATGTCCCAGCGGGAGCTGTGACCGAATCCACACAACCGGGTCTTCTCAGATCCACCTGGCTCTGCTAACGGCTCCCTGGGGCCTGTTTTTACTGAAAACACTGCTGATTCTGAGACCTTTCAAGCCACACATCACAAAAACTAGCCTATTTCGAATATTTGTATCAGGAATTGCTGAGTGTAACTAGAATGGAAGGCAGCAATTTAAGCCTTTGACATTCAACATTTCTGAGGCCTATTTTTAAAAATCCAATTTGCTAACATCTTTCCCGATAATTTATTTTTCCACAAAAGACAAAAAGAGGAGCCCGGTGTTGGTGAACTGTGTGTGAAGAGTCAACACAAACAGAGAGTAATTCGGAAGGATAGAGACCAGCGTCGGGTGGGGCCGGAGCAACATGGGCTCTCTAAAAAGAGGGGTTTTTTCACTGCTGTTAAAATGCTCTCTCAAAATATGTTTACTTAGAAAAATGAGTTCTTCATCTAACAAACACTCCCGAGGGGCCGTGACGGCAGCGGGGCCGTGGGCCTCACACAGCTGGCTGTGCCCCACACGGATGCCGGCAGAATTCAAGTTCTGAAGGACGTATTTAAAGAGAACCAGTGTCTTTCTAAAACTCTTATTTTTCTCAAATTGCTTTATGTTTTAACTTGTGAAATATATTTCTAAGACAATATAGCAATATTATGCTCAAGGGTATGAATTAGATTCCCCTTTAAGCAAAGGAGACTTAAAAATCAGAAAAGAATGATGGGTATTATTGTTAGTTTGTTTGCTTTTATCATGAACAAGTTTTTAATTTTATGAATTCGAGTTGATCAATATCTTACAGTTTCTTCCCATTGGATCATGTTTAGATACCTCTGCTCCATCCCAAGCTTATAGAATATTTATATATATGTGTGTATATATATATATATGAATCATATATATATGATTTTATGCTTATATATTTAATTCATCAGAATTTATCTTTACATATGATATGAAGAAGTCTTTGAAATAAGCTCTCCTTCTTCTAAAAATTTAAAGTGATATCTCCACCAGAGAATGACTCAGTCATGTTCAAAATTATTAGAGCTTTGACTTTTTAATTCAACTATGCAGGAAAAAAAGCAAAGGCTTCCAAGTGAAATTATTTAGTATACCTTTCATCACACCCAAAATTGAATTGGTTATTCGAGTATCTCAAATACTAATACATAAGCAAGTCCAATATCTCAAATACTAATGCATAAACTAATTTAAAAATGCAGTAAATTGGATTCAGTAGTGACTTGAAATTTGCATTTCAATTAGCTGACAATAACTGCGTGGTGCTCTGCACAGGGGCAGGGTCTGAGCACAGCCAGGGTTCCGCCAGGCCAGGGTTGGACCTTCCTCACCACCCCACACAGCTGCTGAGCCCATGTGCGCCCAGCCACCAGGACAGGTGTGACAAGGTGTTTGCTTCTTTGTTTTTCTTTTATTTCTCCTTTGAGAGTGAGAGGCTTTCTACCGATGTGCGCTGCTTTAGAGAACACAGCAGAGTGTAAGTGAAAGTACTCACATGTATAATAGGATATACATTAAATCACTAACGAGAGGATGGATTTCTTTTTCTCAGTTTAACATCAGGAAGACAAGACAGTTTCCAGCAGAATAATCCTGTCATTGTTCCAAGAGGCGGGGCATTTTGAAGTGTGTATCTGCAGCCCCCACAGGAGTTCTGTGCTCTGTGCTCTGAAGGAGGCCTGAGAACAGCCGATTACAGACCCCACCTTCTTCCTGCCCTTCAGCCAGGCAGAGTCAGAAGGAACCGCGGACGCAGTGAACCTTACGCGGCCCAGAGCGCACGGAAGGTGCCTCGAAGCTCCAAGGTGCCGATGGGATAATCTGATGACAGGAACCTGAACCCAGGCCTATCGAGTTAAGATTAAAGCATCATCACTGAGTTCATCTTGCCATGCCATTTGCATGCTTAAACACTGCCAATGTTCGCAGAGGTTATTTGTCCGTGCCGAGAGGAGAATGAAACCTATGGAGATGAGCACATGGTCCGCCTTGTTTTTAGCATTTGAATCCTCAGCACCTTAGCGGATGTTGTCCACAGCTGACCGGCCCCTGCTGGGAGGTGCTGCCCTGCAGAGAAGGGGAAACTCCCAGCGCACAGTGAGACCCAATGATCTTCAAGTATATTTTAAATACGGTTTCAGAATGATCAATTTTGTTTAAAACAGCCTTTGAGTATAAAATAAACTCTAGAATAAAGATGGTCTATTTATGTAATTTACTGGCAAAATGCCAGATTACGTTAACTTGGATGATCTCCATGTCTTGCCTCCAGCAGCTGTGAGAGCCCGTGGGTGCCAGGGGTCAGAGGTCACCGTCAGGTGCCGGTGTTGCCCGTACCTGGCAGGGCTGCCTCCGCTGTTGTCACACTGTGGTGTCAGACTTGGGGGAAGAATGGTTCGAGCAGTTAGAGAGAGAGGCTCACACAGTACCCCGACATTTGCTGGACTGGTCAGCGAAGCGGTGGGTCACTGGGTAGATGCAGGAGTGGACCCACCTGCCAGGTGTCTCTGCGGAGAGCGGACGGTGCCCTGGGGGCCAGAGCAGGAGCCGGACGGGCCGCTGGTGGGTGCACATTTCATTTATCTTCCCCCGATTTTATCAGGCTCAAGGCGGTGGCATGTGCGCTGGTCAGGTGCCACTCCTGATGGGGTCCCACCGGGGCAGGAAGAGTCTGGCCAGCTTGCAGATGACACTGATGCGCGGCCTGGCCTCTTCCTCCCTCTGTCGGCTTCTGGAAGGAGTTTTAACTACATCAGGTGATGACGTGGGTTTTATAAACGTGACGTTCTAACAGCGTCCCTGAGGACCTCGTGCAGGACTCTGGGCCAGTCCCCAAGGTAAAGAGAGGAGGGTGATGACACGGTGTCCCCCACCAAAGGACGAGGGTACAGTAACACCGCGGGGAGAGGCAGCAGTGACGGTGGGCCAGGGTGGGGCAGGGAGGAGGAGGAGCCCTGTTTGCATGAAAACACTGTGCATAACTGCTAGAAATACCCAATCCCTGCAGTGTAAGTAGTCACCCACCACACTTAGGAAGCACAGGTGTTAGATGGTTTGCTTTCTTATTTTCGTGGTTTAACATGTAGAGTCATGAAGCGAATCACATGTTTAAAAGAGAAGGCTCAGAGATGCTGCCTGTGCAGGGTTCGGAGCCGCTGGCTTGAAGGTGGGCGGCAGAGCCCCCAGACCTGCCAAGCACGACGGCCACACCGTGTGTTTCCTCCCCAGGAGAGGTTTCAGGTAACCGGCAATTCCCAAGATGCCGTCAAGAGCCCCAAATACAAGGGGGCGAGACCTGTCCAGCCCAGTCCCTCCCTGCTGAGCAGGTGGTCACGGACTTGCCTCTACCCCAGCAGTTTCCCCCACAAACCTCCCCACAGCAAGTGCTTCCGAGACGTCTCCTTCCAGCAAGTCCACGCGCGCCTCAGGGCCGGACTCCGGCTTTGTTCCCAGCCACTCTTCCCACAGCCTCCCGCGGGGGCAGAGCCCAGACGGCCTGGGGTGCGCCCTGGTCCCCGGCACCAGGCACCTCCCGCTCGGCATTCTGACACCACAGCTCTTGAATTTAGCTGAACTAGGTAAAAGAGTTATGGTTCAGATTTATAAGATTTGGTTGCAATTGAAAGTTTCAATTTTTCATCCAGCAAGTTAACGGTGACGAATTATTGGATTTATCAGACGAAATCACACCAGCATCAGCTCGTCACCCTGGACACCCGGCACGGTGGAGAATGACACAAAGACGGCATCTCCGCCTGCAGCGCCACCGTCGCTCGAGGGCGCGGTAATTAACAACTCGCAGGCTACACTGGCGAGGCACCGAGAGGCTACCTCACTCCGTCGTTTCCGCTCACCGGGACGACGCGCAGCCTGCGGCGGGGAAGCCGGGCCGTACCAGGCAGCCCTCGTTGCCCACACCCCAGCCGGCTGGCGGGACCAGGATGCGCAGCCACGTGGTGGCTGGGGAAGCCAGTCCTGCTTCCATAGTTCACGTGGATGGCTGATTTCCCCGAGTTTTACCTGCTCATACATTGGAAACCGGTTAAATTTATTAATATTGGATCTTTGGTCAATTATATAAAGCATATGGCATTATATCTGCTAAGCCAGTCCACTTTCTCCCCCTGATGTTGCCTAGAAATGCACTTGTGAGGTTACAGCAAACATAGCCCGTGATTGTCACTCACGCATGCGCGCCCGCCCCAGGTGCGCGCACTCACACAGACACTCGTGCCCGCCCCAGGTGCGCGCACTCAGACACGCGCGCCCGCCCCAGGTGCGCGCACCCACACAGACACTCGTGCCCGCCCCAGGTGCGCGCACCCACACAGACACTCGTGCCCGCCCCACGTGCGCGCACCCACACAGACACTCGTGCCCGCCCCACGTGCGCGCACCCACACAGACACGCGCGCCCGCCCCACGTGTGCGCACTCACACAGACACTTGCACCTGCCCCAGGTGCGCGCACTCACACAGACACGCGCGCCCGCCCCAGGTCCCGCCCCAGGTGCGCGCTCCCACACAGACACGCGCGCCCGCCCCACGTGCGCGCACCCACACACACGCGCGCGCCCGCCCCAGGTGCGCGCACCCACACAGACACGCGCGCCCGCCCCAGGTCCCGCCCCAGGTGAGCACACCCACACAGACACGCGCGCCCGCCCCACGTGTGCGCACCCACACACACACGCGCGCCCGCCCCAGGTGCGCGCACCCACACAGACACGCGCGCCCGCCCCAGGTGCGCGCACCCACACAGACACGCGCGCCCCGCCCCAGGTGCGCGCACCCACACAGACACGCGCGCCTGCCCCAGGTGCGCACTCATACAGACACTCGTGCCCGCCCCAGGTGCGCCCACTCACATAGACACGCGCGCCCGCCCCAGGTGCGCACACCCACACAGACACGCGCGCCCACCCCACGTGCGCGCACTCACACACATGGAAACATGCTCGCCCTGGGGAGGGTAATTCCACTCATCCGGAAGAGCCGCCGTGTCCCACTGACTGTAAAACTGGACGTAGGAGTTGCCCGAGCAGATTTCCTTAATTACTGTGTAATAAATAAGGAACCAAAGGGCCAGTTGTTCTTTTATAAAAAAAGGACTTGGAAACTGTCGGCCAGGGGTCTAATATTTCCAACTCGGGAGCTTAGTTTGAGCTGACAACTGGCTCCTGGTTCCGTCCTTGTGAGGGGAAGTATCTGAACAGCGAAGCCGCGTTCAGAGGGGAAAAGCAGGTGGTCTCCCTTACGTTTGGTGGTCTCCAAGTGGCCTCTGTCCGAGGGCCTTCAGCAGGGGCTCCGGCCGCAGGGATGTCTTGGGTGACGTTTTGGGGCTGGAGTCCGACTCCCCGCTGTCCTCGTCCCCCATGGCTTTGATGTAACTCCCGCTCCTCATCCTCCGGCAGGGGATCTCCTCCTCCTTGCCGCCCATGGGGTAGCCCCCCCACTCGTCCTGGGGCACCTGGGGGGCACAGACACAAAACTCGCATCACTCCTGCCATTCAGATCGTGTTCCTGGCGCTTTGGGGGACACATTCTCTGCAATTCCTTGAAGACACAGCTCGTCATGGTCATTTGTCATTTAAACTTAGATGCATAAAAATAGATGCTTCTTAGCACTCGCCATTTGAATCCTAAAAGGACATTAAGATGACATTATTGTTATTTCCCATTATGAAAGTGATAGACAAGCATTGTGCAAAGAGTGAGAAAACGAAAAGTAGAAGAAAAACCCTTGTCATCTTGGTGGGCAACGCAAACCACCGCTAACATTTAGATGCATCTCCCTTCAGTATAAAAGAGAATTAAAATTTGAGAAAACTGAAAAAAGAAGAAAAGGGAGAGAAAAAGAAGAAAACGAGGAAGAAAGTGCCTGCATTGTTGTACATTTATCCCTTAGGTGCAAGATAATAAAGGAGTGAGGTTACTCTAGAAGCCAAACTATACCATATATGCAAAATCCCTGCAGTCCGAAAAGAAAAAGGATATCGTGCCTAGTCACAACACATGCTGCTTGGTAGAGGACTGAACACCTGTACATGTTATCTAGTGCTGGGTACAGAACTGAACACCTGTACGTGTTATCTACTGCTGTGTGTAGAACTGAACTCCTGTACATGTTATCTACTGCTGTGTGTAGAACTGAACTCCTGTACGTGTTATCTACTGCTGTGTGTAGAACTGAACTCCTGTACGTGTTATCTACTGCTGTGTGTAGAACTGAACACGTGTACACACTACATATTACCAAGAAAGGCCCCACAGAGTGCCTGCTCAGTGCTTTTGTGTTAAGTTTCCAGTTTCAGGACGGGCTAAACCATGAAGATGGCAGAGAAGGTCAGCACTTTGGTATTCACGTACACACGTGAAACTTTAGATCACACTCTACAACACGCTAAAAGCCATGGAGCTCAGGGCACACAGTTCCTTTCCCAGAGGATCATGAGCTCTGAACAGATGCCTGGAGGCTCTGGGTGAGGTTGACTCCATGGGTCAAATTCACATTTACAAAAGCGAAAAAACACCGCATACAACAGCTGAGTATGGAGAACTCCAAAACATTCCTATGTAGCAACTGCACCATCACGTGCAGCTCTGCAGTCAAAGGAGCGAAGCAGCATGTTCCTCGTGTTGGAGACGAGAATGTCTGGAACGCCGTGGTGCACGTGCAGCCGGTGTGTCTGCGCTGGGCACGGAGAAGCGGCGGATGTGCAGCTGGGAGGTGGGGCACAGGCTTTTCCAGTGTTTTTCTTCATGCTCGTATTTTATAAATTTTCTGCATGGACCATATATTGCTTTTGTGATAAAAAAAATGCCTCATATTTAATTTAAGAAAATCCATAGCCCTCAGTGACATTCATCTCGGCACTGGACATGAAATGAGATGAGTTATAGTGTAATTAGGGCATCAGGCAAGGGTGGAAGAGTGGCTGCGTGCCCTCGGCCGAGAGCAGAGCCGGGCACTGGGGAGGCTCCCCAAGGCAAGCTCGGGGTCCTCATTAATTAGAGTCCAGCCAGCAGAAGGGTCAGGGAGCAAGCGGAGGCGGGGAAGCCTGCGAGAGCCTCTCCTGGCCGGCGTCCTCAGAGGCGGTCCGGGAAGCGGCTGAGGCTGGCCAGCACAGATGGAGCCGCGGCCCATCTGCCGTCAGGGGAGAGATTCACTCTGACAGGTCCCGGGAATTTCTAGTGAATTAAAACTATGTTTCCATAAGAAAACAAAGTAAAGATTTTTTTCAGCAGCCTGCAAATTAATAAATGAGACCATCTTGTATGTTTCTGTTTCTGATTTAAGGAGCCAATTTTGCAGTCTTTGAAAGGGAGAAATTTCTGAGTGTCGACCACAGTCAGTTTCAGAGGATGGATTCAAGCACCAAACACTGATTCCAAAGCATACATCTGGAGACTATCAGAAGACAGAGTAGGGACACCGTGCTCAGTAAATACATCTTTCTCTGTTGTTTTACTGTCACAAACCTGCAGCCAGACACAGAGGGGTGGCCGAGGATACATTCTGGGAGTGGCTGCACAGCCTCCAGGGAACGAATGAAGGAATGAATGAACTCTCCTCATGGCAGCTACGGCCTCTGCAAGTCCAGTCCGCAGTCTCTGCTGCATCTGACGGCAACCGGTTACCCTCTCACCAAACTGGGTGCACACAGTGATGAGTGGTGCTCACGACGTTTCCTTAAAGGCATCTGGGTGAGGCTGAGGTCAGCATACATTTTGCTATCTCCTGTTTCTTGCTTTAAGGACAGGGCAACACTGCATGTTAAAAGATCCTTCCTTTCAAGCGGCAGAACACTGGTGAAAAGGGCCAGGATTTTACAGTAATGTTCTCTTTCAGGTGCTGAAACTGAGGAAGAATGTCATCACCCAAAGCCGTTTCCCTCGGGGAGATGGCTCCTCCTCACTCCCACGAGTGCGCGTGCTCTGTGTGGACATCAAGCAGGCCACCACCGCGGCCGTGGCTGAGAGGGAGCGAGCCGGGCTCTGAGCTCCAGGTTTTCACTGCGAGGGACAACAGCGTCAGTGGGGCGGCCTCTGGAGCCACCGCAGGAGTCTGCTTGTCCACCCCAGGCCTCCGTGTGTGGGACCCTGTGGGATTCGGGGCAATGCAGGGGCCAGGCCGGGACGGCCTTCCCGGAGCCAGACCATCAACTGACCCGACCAAGGTGCAGGGTGTGAGGGACGGCGCAGAGGAGGCAGGGAGACGGGGTCAGAACACGTGGGGTGGGCGCCACAGCAGGACGGCCAGGGACGGTCCCCAGGCCTTTCAAGGCCACCCCCAGCCCTCGACTCTCCGCTAGAGTTTAGCTTGCACCATGTGGAGACCCAGGGCCAGCGCTGTGCTCTCCTCGACTACCCTTGTATTAATAATCGCTTCTTGTGGAAACTAGACACAGGGTGTCTGGCCCCACTCTGTGAAGAGGGAGACTTTTCTAAACTATGCCTCACAGATAATCTGTCCAGCAAGTGTAGCTGGGAAGATGGAAGTTTTAAGACGTATTTTTGTGCACAACTGGAAAAGTCACAGACTTCACAGCTGCACATTCATGGGCACCCGTAGGCAGGCGTCCTCGCTCCCATGAGCAGGGTCTGGGGTGCGTCCTGCTGGGGCTGCAGAGGCGCCGTCAGCGCCCACATGTGCTGGGACCCGCCATGGGCAGGAGCGGGTGGGGAGGGGGGAGTTCAGAAACACTTTCTAGACGTGGGGAAACGTCATCGCTGAGCATTTTCATCCTGGCCCTCCTCTCTCTGTTCTTTTCTTGCTGCTGCTCCGAAATTGTCGAAACCGATGAGCTTCGCATGTAAAAAGCCAGGCATCTACTGTCCGTGAACACGGCAGACATGAGAATAAAGCACTGGATCGAAAATGCAGAGCTGTGGCCTCTTCACCTGGAGGGGCTGGGGCTCTGGCCGCGAGGACCCCCATAGGTGGGGTCGGGGAGACACCAGGGGAGGGATGGACCCGGGCACCCAGGCTGGGGGCCACGGAGGGATGGAAGGAGGACGGGGCTCCCCCTGGATGGGGCAGAGGCTGCACCGTTGTCTCCCTCTGCCCAGCCGGGGCCTCCCTGCCCCGAGTGATCCCAGAGCCTCCCATCCTGGGGACACGGCCGTTTGCTCAGAGCTGAGCTTCGGTGGGTCACCTGCCGACACTCGCACGAGCTTCACTAACAGTTTGACCTTTGGAGCTTTGTCTGCTGATGCAGAAAACACAAAAACAAGAGCTCAGCAGAGGAATCTCAGTCTTATGTGTTGTCTGTTTGACCTACTTAAAAACAGGAAAAAAATCTTCCTGTAATGTTAACTATATGTTCTGTGCAAACCAAAGGTGAAAATCAACAATAACGCCTTTGTTCAGCTGCAAATCTCTCTAGTGTTTGGTGGAAAACTGCAGAGAGCTTGTGAACGTTTATTTCTTCCTTCTTATTCTCTTAAATCTTACTCTTACCATGGCCCCGGCAGACGAATCCCTCTAATTCCTCTCTATCCCGGCTGTGGATAAAATCCAGGCTTGCCAGGATCCAGGGACCCTCCGGAAAGTGCAATGTGATTAGCGGGGGAGGCCCGAGGGGTCTGGCCTTTGGAGACGCAGAGACGCAGGACATCAGTTCCACGAGTCCCCGAGACACGCACAGAGTCCTTCTCTCACCTTCATGAGTCTCCTGGCCAGAGACCTCGTGGGACCATGAGGCACCGAGCCAGTGATCCCTCAGGTTCACATAGAAGCAACAAGAGAGTACTTTTACATTTGGACTTTATTAGGGTTTTCTACTCCAAGGAAAATCTAAGCCTCTTCCACTGTTAGCAAAACAAATATTTTATCCAACTACCACTTTGTCTCTGAATAAACAGGTCTGTAAAAGCAATTTGGTCAGCAGTTCCTCTCACACAGAACCACCGAGTCTCGGACAACAGGCCAGAATGCAATCAGTGTTGAAACGACTGTCCCGCCAGGACTCCTGAGAAGCTGCTCAGGTGTCCTGTCCCCTGGCCCCCTGGTGACTCAGCTGCCCCCGACTCTGCATCTACAAAGGCTTCCCTGACCCAGCGCACGGCCTGTGGCCACCGGTCGCCCGCAGGTGGACGTGGTCTGTGAACTGGGACACGTCGCATCCGTGATACGCATTTGTCAAAGCTGAGACTCCAGGTGTCGTCAGCGGTGCTGCTGGTGGAGAGGAGGGCGTGCAGAGGCCCCCCTTGAAAGTGGGGGTCTCCCTGCACACTTGGGGTGCGTGACTCCAAGACAGAGGGAATTACACACAAGAGGGAATCCCACGGTACCCGAGCTCTGGCGATCACTGTATTTAATTTGGTTTTGCCTTTGGTAAATTCACTTAATCCACACACTCCAGAGAAACAGGTGCATTTTCCATAACCAGACTGGTTAATGTGAGGCATGAAGAAGCCACTGTTGGGTGTGGAGAGTGAACTCACAGAAGTGGCAGCCCCTCTGCCGTGGGGCCACGCCACCAACTTTCCACGAGAAACACTAATGGGGTTAACGTGTCTGTTGCTGTTGCAGAGCGCTCTGGCCACGGAGGCCTGAGAGGAGCGGCCTGTCGTGCCCAGGCTGCTGGAGCCAAGGTGGAACAGGGATGTCGCAAGGCCTCCCAGGGCGGCCCTGGGGCAGTCGATGGTTTCTCGCCAGCCTGGTGATGAGATCCTGCGCCCCGGTCACAGGGCCGAGACGCGGAGTGAGCTGGAGCGTGCATCGCGGGTGGAAGCGCAAAGCAAACGTGGTCTGTGCACACAGTGGGCCGCACTCAGCCTCAGGAGAAGGAAACCCTGCAGTTTGCAACAACACAGGTGACCCTGGAGGTCGCCGTGCAAAGCGCAATGAGCCCGGCTCACACAGACAGACACTGCGAGCTCACGCTGGAACGTGAGACCTAACAAAGTCGGGGCCGCCGAGGCAGAAGCAGAACAGCGGGTAGGGGGGCGGAAGCAGGGACCGGGCTGGGAGACTCTGCATAAAGGGGGACATTTCAGCGGCACGGGAGGGGCAAGCGCAAGAGCTCTGCCTACGTCAGGCTACTGCGCCGAGTGAATGGCTGGGAGCAGAGGTTCTGAGTGTTCTCACCATGGAAAGATAAACGTGCGAGGAATCGCACGTGTTAACTAGCCCAATGCAGCCCTTCCAAAACATGCCCGTATTTCAAAACATCGTGTTGTGCGCTGAGAACTTACCCAATTCTTCCTCGTCAGTTGAAACTATAACAGCGACCTAAGAGCCCACCGTGCGGAGAGGCGGCAGCGTCTGCCGCGGGCCCCTTACCTGGAGGTAGTGGCAGGACCTCAAGGGCGGCTTGATGTCCTGGGGCACGAGCGGCTTGTCCAGGTTCAGGGAGCCCTTGCGGTAGGCCTCCTTGGCCTGGCTCACCGTGAGCGTGGACCAGGAGCTGCGCTTCATGTACTTGGCGTCGGGCGTCAGGGCCAAGCCCTCGCAGGCGGAGCACTTGACGTCGCTGTTGCTCTTGGAGGTCTTCAGGGAGAGGTCCCCGAAGGGGCTCTGCAGCGTGTCCGCGTAGCAGTGGGCGAGGGGGTCCAGCAGGTGGCGGTTCACCACGCTGGGCGTGCGGTAGGTGCTGTCGCTGTCCAGGTTGTCGTCGGAGCTCCACCAGCTGCTCATGCCGGACTTGTGCCTGCTCTCGGGCTTGCGCTCCCGGCTCTTGCTGCGCTTGCCGTGCTTGGAGTGGTGGCCGTGGTGGTGGTCGTCCGCCCTGCTGTCGCCCTTGGTCCCGTTGGCGTTGTTCTTGGAGGAGCCCTCCAAGGAGTGCGACTTGGTGAAGAGCTTCTGCACGGAGTGGACGAGGTGCCGTATCCTCCCGGGGCTCTCGCTGCGCTGCTCCGCGGCGGTCGACGCCCGCTGGTATTGCAAGGTGTGGAAGCCGTCCCTGTGCAGGGGCAGCTGCTTCTCGAACTGGTCCAGCAGGTTGGCCGGGATGCGGTTGATTTTCGCGCCGTGGGACATGGCGCAGTCGTGCCGCGCGTCGTAGTGCGCGCTGTAGTGCATCCTGGGGAAGGTGCTGCTGGGCACGTGGTCGCCCAGCGCCAGGGGCGTCACCACGCACTCCGAGTGTGCCGAGCTGCGCGGCGAGCAGCGGCGGTGGTCCACCGGGCAGCTGTCGGCCGGGCTGAGCAGGTAGGGCTGCCGGGCCTCCTGCGCATGGTGCATGTGCTCGTGCAGGCGGTCGCAGTCCTCGGGGGCCGCCAGGCCACAGGTGTGGCCGGGACACAGCTGCGGCTGAGTGCGGCTTCCCGACAGTCCTTTCATGTTCCGCGGCGCGGGGGAGTAGCGCTCCTCATTGAAGTGCTGCGCCGGCGCCCATGAGTACTGCGGGTCTGTGGACAGAACACAGGAACCTGGCTCAGTGCTGGGCGGAAACACGGACCGAACTGCCCCCCACTCCCGTGTTAGAAAGCGACCTATCTGGTGCCCCACGGGAGCGACTTTCTCCCCGCAGTCGGCTGCCCTCTCGGCCCGGGCACTCGAGGGGCGGTCGCGCTTTTGACCGCGTTGCCCCCAGGTATGCGATATTAGGAACCAGGAGGGGCCCACAGTGCCAGAGAACACAAATGCTTCTTGAGGAACCCCAGCGGGCGCTGAGCAAGGTGCCGCCGTTCCTCCTGCTGACGGCAGCGGAGGGAGCCCCCCCACTCCCCCCAGCGACAGTCCCCAACCGAGGAGGTGGACCCTTGACTTCAAAGCCTGCCCCACCCAGGAGGGTCGCCGTCCCGCAGAGGGGCAGCACCGCAGCCTCAGTGCCTGCCCTTCCCCACAGACAAACCATAGCGAAGGCACCTTGACTTCACAGCAGCATAAAGTTGTCTTCCTGTTGTCTTCCGCTTTGTTTTCCCATTAACACGTAATTTAACACAGCTCTGATCTCCCTCCGCATTAGACACAAGCCCGTTATTGCTCCACTCCTGTATCCTGTTTCTGCCTAATGTTTACCCCAGAAGCTACATTATGAGTGTGGCTACATAAAAGGACAGTACAAGAGATAAAAATTTAGCTGAAATGAATTAAATTGGATTATGCAACGTGTTGATAACACATTCTCATTTTCACTGTAAGGACTGAATTTCTCGATACATGCGGGAACTGAGCATCACCTCTTAAATGCAACATCACAATGACAACACACGATGAGAACGTCCTGTGAGTAATGGCAACAATAAAAAGTGAAATGAACACTCGAACGAGTTTTTTTTAAATATGTCTGTGCAACATATAATAAATACTTAGGGGCTGGCAACTTCCCTTTGTGAAAATGAGGTAACAAACACAATGTGGAAAGCATCTTAGCTTCCTAATTTCCAGCTATTCATGGCACCATTTTTGTTATTAGGCAAGAGAAAACAGCAATTATAGTCATTATTCGTTAACATACAACTGTCTTCCCAAATTCAGAACAGAACGTAAGTGCATGTTTCACTGTCGGGTGTATGAGGCTGTTGGCCCACCCATTCCGAAAAGTGTCTTGTATAAAAACTAACGCATAGCACACACGCATGGAGCTGGTGTGGTGTGAGATGCCGCAGGTGTCCCCGGACTGGCCCCTCTGACACTCCTCCCACCCTCACACTAGTAACATCCACCCCAGCTGCAGGCTGGGGAAACTGAGGCCGGATGCGTAGACGGGGTGGCCTCCTGGATCCAACACTTGGCTCCCCACGATGGGGACACTGGCCGCTGGGAGCAGCGCTCCCCCTTTCTGGCTAAACCCAGCCGATGGCTGCACACTCAACACTGGCTGTGTGTGGCAACGGTCCCAGACTCTGGGGACAGTACATGGCCTGGCCCACCCACCCCAGCGAGAGAGCAGAGAGGACAAGGCTGTCAGGAGATGTTTCTGCCCGGCCCCTCCCCACTGGGAATGCCGGTTCCTCCTCCCTCTTCCTGGGATTGTCGTTTGCACTGCCCCCGAAGGGAGGGTGAGACCCTTGACCTGCATCATGTGCACCTGGCGTTCACCTGCAAAGCAGAGCTGCTCGAGGTGGGAGCCACCAAACCTATTGCAAAAACAAGATAAAACTAGATTAACTGACATATTGCACCACAGCCTGTTTTCCCCAAACTAGTCAAACTCAGCCAACATTTCCTCAGAAATTGGAACTGGACGTGTGGTTCCAGGAATCACACTGCCCCTCTTCCGGCCACCCAGGCCCTTCCACACACCCTGTGGCCCCTTCATGCTGTCCCTGGCGGCACCTGCCCGTCCTGCTCCTAGTAACCCCCTCCAGCTGCCCGACAGCCCACCCTGTGCTCACCAGGACACCGCAGCACAAACACAGGCCGCGACGTGGTAAGAAACGGCCTTTGAACCTGTCCCTGCATTTACCATGTGACGCTACCAAAGACATGGTCCCCATATGTCAAAAGGAACCTACTAGAAGCCCCATTAAAAAAAAAGTGTTCTTAAACATTTTTTTTAAAAAGTGAAAGATTTGTATGCTGATAGCTATAAAGCATTGTTGAAAGACATTTACAACAACAAAGATAAGTGAAGAGACACCCCACTTTTGAGCACTGCGAGACAGAGTGGTGAAGACGCTCCCAAAAGGGAAGCGAGGAGGACGCCAGCGCCAGACTGGAGGCGGCGGTAGGGGACTCGCCGCGCCTGTTCCTGCCCTCTCCACGCTCTGGTTTCACTTGTTCCCGAACAGTCCCAGGAGCTGTTCAGAGTAACCGTCCACAAACCACGGAGGACTCGCTGCTGCACGACACGAGGCAGGTCCCCAGCACAACAGCTCGCGGAGCCCAGGGTTAGCCGGAACCAAGCGCCCTGACATCAGTGTGCGCCGTCCTGTCAGTCACCGTTTTGTGGAGACCTCGCCTATCTGCTCCTGGTGCAGGTGCCCGGACCCGAGGTGCTTGTTCTGCTGCACTGAGTTAACGCGCACAAAAGGTTTAATTCCTTTAATGATGAGCTGGTGATAACCCCTGTGTCGCGACTGTCACGTTCCGGCAGGGACAGCAGCCTCTCAGGCTCAGACTGGAGGAGTCCATGGCACAGGGAGGGGGAGCCGCGCCCGCCCAGGCCCTCAGCCGCCCTCCACTCCTGCAGCCGTGTCCGAACTCAGCCTGGAGGGTGGGGGCTGGGCTGCTACTTTTTATCTCGGACACCTGCAATTCCCCGGCACACCCAGTGCTCAAACACGGTGTGCTCCATGGAGATGCGTGAGAATTGTGCCGAAAACCAGCCTCTCCTGAAACACTATGACCATTGTGTTGGGGTGGATAAAAACAATGCTGCCTCATAAAATCATATGTCAAGGAATAGCATATGAAGTATGCTTGAAAATAACCCCAAACTTGCCACTTTCTGTAAAACCAAGTGCACCACACATCCTTCCAACTGCGAAGCGTTCAGGACAACGTGGGTGCCAGGCCCCCGACCACACGCAGAGCCGTGCATGTGTGTCGTCACTCTCTGCCCTGGCACCCTGCCACCTGGCCCCCGTGCAGGGATCACAACAGGCTCCTGCTCTCCCTCGGGGTGGGGCCCAGCAGGTGCTTTCCATGTTTGCTGGTGACGCAGGGGACGGACCACACCCTCTTTCTCAGGGAGCTGAAATCCAGGCAGTCAGAGCGTTTGCTAGTGTGTAACAGCAACACAAGTCACTTCAGTGGCCGCAGGTGTGTCCAGGGCTGGGGTCCGACAGCGAGAGCTGCAGCTCCGTCCCCGGCAGTGACCCTCGGCTCCCTCTGTCGCTCAACAGCGCCTCACTGGGGTGACTCCAGGTATCTGCCCTTTGCAACCAGAAGACAATAAATGCACACTTGGGAAACAAAAACTGCTCTGGCAAATGCAATCAAACGGCCACCTTGGAAGTGGAACTGACCAGGAGGAAGATTTCATCCCTTCAGACACAGTCTCAGCCACACCTGGGCTTCCATAAACTCCTACAAATCCCCGCAGTGATCGTGCCTCCTGATCTCACACACACAGCAGGATTTAGCTCAGCTCTTTGACTGGCAGGTTCAGTTGCATGATCGATAATTTGTAAGATGTACAAGTAGCTCTTTAAAAAAAACCCCTGTGGATCCCACATATATCAAAGTTCTAATTTAAAAGAAAAACTGCACGTAGACGTCTTTTGATAGCATAATGTAAACACGAGGAGTTTTGGGATCCTAAACTCAGGTGTTCAACTCGTTTTCAGAATTTCATTACATTTTCAATTAAGCATTATGATGAGAACACTTGCTACTTAATAGCACTTAATTACCAAAAGACAACTTATGTATGGGATAAATAAACAGCTTTTACACAGATTTGCGTTGTAACATTCAAAAACAATAAGTTCCAAAGCACAAAAGAAAATTGCTATAGTTGTAAACCTAATGTCATTATTCCAGAGGCCAAAGGTCATCACTTCCTTCCTGTATTAGAAAATCTGCTTTGAAAAATATGCCTTTAGCATCACAGAAGTAATTATAATTGTTTCCCAAACCTTTCTCCCTGAGTTTCCTTTGATACAAATTAGAGGCTCCTTAATTCAAACCAGCCAATCAATCTTTCCCTCTTCTCTTTCATACATTTTGGGTGATTACCTTATATTTTTGTTTTAATAAAAATTTATAACCTTCTGAGGACTCCCAAATGTGTATGCCAGAGCTCAGCAACGGAAGAACGCTTGCTTCAAAGTATCTGGCTTTCGAGAGTTATTTACTAAACAAATGTATTAATAATTTTGAAATATGAAATCATAGTAGTTTTAAGGTACTGATGACTTTTTCTTTTATAAACTCGAACTTCTATGAAATTAAGTTTGAGGGGACAGAACCCTTGGTGTGCACGCTGCCATTCGCATGCCACGCTGCCCACCCAGACGCCGCCTGGCAGTGCCTGCCCACTGCGTCAGTGCACAGCACAGTTCTGGGAAAATGCTCTTTCAGTAAGTCGGTGACACGGTGGCAGCAACACGGCTTCGTGCCATTGGTCTACTGTTTCCTGGTATCAGTGACTAACAACTGAAAATTTTTAAACAGAGAAAACTTCTTTGGGGGAGAATATTGCATCTGGGAATCCATGGATCAGACCTCTGAATCTGAATGACTCATCTGGAAACAATTTATATGCAGGAGGAGTAGAGAGAAGCGAGTTTGGACGTCCCGGAGAGTGGAGGGAAGCGAGTGTGGACGTCCCTGGGAGTGGGGAGAAGCCAGCGTGGACATACTGGGGAGCCCACAGAACGGTGCTATCTTACTGGCGGCGTTCGGGTGCTGGGTGGGTGGAAAGGAAGTGACGTCCACTAAGACTCCTAGAGATCTGCTCAGTGTTGCCGGCTAGAAAGATCCTATTTGTGAGTCTGATTCCTTAGATGTGTTTCAAAACCTTTGAATATAACTGAACTGTTAGGGACAGAAAGACAAGAAGTTAACAGAATGATGGAGGCAGAAAAACAACAAGAAGGAAACAGTTGCAGAAAAATAACCAGGGAAACAGTTATTTCAGTCTTAAAGAACAGGGTAAGTAGACCATGGAACAGTGACCAGCAATCAGAAAATAGAAAACACCATAAATGGTGACTTTCCCCATCAGTCGTGCAGGAGAAAGGAATGTCTGGAGCATAACCTTTAGGTTATGTCCACACCTGGAGAATCCCGACCCCAACCCGAGACACACAGTCGTGAGCAACTACAATGGCCTTTGCAGCCCCAGGCACCGCCAGCACATAAAGGGGAAACACAGAAGGCTGTGTCTTCCCCACTCCCCGAGACAGACCCACTTCTGCTCAGGAAATGAACTTTCACTTTGCACCCTCCCACTGTCCTTACACTAAAGTCCTCGCGTACTTGCTGAGTGTCTGCCACCTCTCCCGTCCTGTGGGCCATGGCTTGCGATTCCTTCAAGCCTGGAGCCCAAGAACTTGGGGACACTTCAAAGTCCAGCTGTGGACAGGACCATGACATGAACTTCTTTTAACTCACTTCAGTAGAAATCAGAGAAAGAGGGTGATTGCATAAACCTGTCTCTCCTTTCTACCTGTCTTGTAAAAAGTCTGCTTTTAAAAGGTCTATTGTAAATTGAAGTAAAAATATCATTTTCACATTTCTTTGAATCAAATAGGCACATTAAAAATTAAAATGTGCTGTTACGGTGAGGATGCAGTAAAGCGTGAATCTATTCCTTGAGGGCATTTATACATCAGCGTGACCTTCTGGGAAATAAATTAGGCAAAATCTTAGGAGCCATAAAAACGCTGACAGCCTTTGGCCAGGTAACCGGAGTTACGGTTCCCATGTAAAAATGCTCTTGAAGGAAAGGAGTACTTTGCACAAGGATGTTTCTAGTAGCATTAGAAAAACCAATCTCATATTGCTTATTCATTTATTCACTGACGTTCTAAAAAGGGTTTAATTTGACTTTGCAAATACAAATGAGGAAGTAAGGTAAAATGTTAAAACATTTGGACGTGAAGCAAGAGGAAGGAGGGTGGGAATTGCAGTGGTGCCTGCATGAGGCTTTTGCACAGCGGCAGCCCAAGCCCCCACCCCCGGCCTCCGCCCCATGCATTAGCTGCAGGCATGAATTTCACGCGGCTCAAACGCCAGGTTTTGGAATTATCCACACACAAAGAACACAAGAGTTGCTCAGAAAAACACGATTCCAAAATGGAAAGAAAATTTTCCTTTTAGAGAGTATTAAAATATGAGAAAAGGAGAGGTAATCCCAAACACCAGTGTCTTTAATGTTGAAAGAACTCATGGAAATATGAAAAACATTTCTGTGAAAAATTAGCAAGTAAAAATAAAAGCAATTTCAAAGACATGAAAATACAAATATGTGAAAAAAACTTTAACCTCACTAATTATCAGACCATCAAACTACATGAAAAATTAGCTTTTGGAAGTATAGATCCATTTAGCAAATTGTTTTGCCTGGAAATCTATGCTAGGAACATAATAGAAGAAAGAAACTTGTTCTCATCTCGTTATCGTCTTTTGTGGAATTTGTGGCAGGTTAAGGCCATGAAAACATACAACTCCTGGGTTCTCTAATCATCTTTTGGCATTTGGTGGATACACCATACTTAACCAATCACCTGCTTTTGGGGGGATTGTGGGAGGAACTTAGGTGCTTTCAAAAATAAACTTAAAAAAACACAAAGTTTTAGCATATTGCAGAAAAGTATAAAATAAATTTGGGGATGTTACGGTTTCTCAACATTTATTAAACACAAAAAGTGGAATAAACTTTCAAGGTGATGCGTGTTAGAAAACAGATGAAATTTTATGCCTGACGAGCTATGTTTGGAATCCAAAGTGTTCTTTAAAGTTGGGATTTTGGTCCACTGAATTCCTCATTGGGCGTTCGCTGGGGTTCACAGGTTCACAGCGAGGGAGGATCCTCCTCGTACCAGGAGTCTCCCACACCCTTGTCTGGGGGCGGGTGCAGCTCTTAACTACCGACCTTGAGTAGTGTTGACGCAACAGCACAATTTTCACACTTGAAAGGCAGTTACTGGAAATGTTTGGTGTCTTTTCAGAGAACAATTATTAATATTTACCTGATTTTTTGTGTTGTACGAGCCCAACTTCTGTTATTGTTAAATGTTCACCACACCGGCACCTATCTGGCATCTTTCGCAGCTTGAGCCCTGTCTGGGATTCGAGAGTGATTGGTGAGTAGCTCTCTCTGGGCAATAAATACCTTTGATCTAGTGCTTTCTATCAGCACAAATTTATCTCTGCATTAGCTGAGCGCTTGGGCTCAAAACTCTCGCCTTCCTTCCGAGTCTGGTCCGTCTCAACGGCCCCCCGAGAGAATCAGTGGAGTGAAGACACAAAAAGGGTTTTCAGCCACTATGATTTTATAGAAAATCAGAAAGTTAAATATCATGCGAACCTCTTGGGAAATGCCGGGGATCAGTAGAGAGGAAAGTGCGATTTCAGGACATGGAGGGTCCTCCTGCTCCCTCAGCCTTCTCCTGTCTCCAATGGCTTCATCCCTGCTCATGTCCTGACACCAGGCACGGGCATGGCTTCCTCGACGTCTTCACCGTGTGCCAACAGGCACCTCAAACTCCACCCATCACAGGAACCTCCGACTTCCTCCCCTCTCCGCCGTCTGTCCTCACGTCCCCCCTGTTTAGCAAAAGGCCGGGCTTCTCCCCCACACAGAACACACTCCCCTTCCTCTCCCCCCACGTCCACTGTCCCAGGACACGAGGGGGCCCCGAGGCCCCTGCCCACTGCGGCCAGAGGCCACACACTCTTCTCTGTCCCTGTGTCCAGGGTCTTTCTGTCCACCAGTCTCCTGTTGCTGCCGTAATGACACCATGCACAACACTCACGGTTTCTGGCCCGACATCCGAGGAGCGTGGGCATCCCTCCTCGTTCTTCCTGACAGCAGGAAAAGCTGGACAAACTGAAAACCAGCAACTGCTAAAGTCCATCAAAGCACTGAGCTCGTGGGACAAACCGCTGCCCCGAACCAGAGACACACACGGGACACGGAGCTCGCAGGCCGGGGAAGGTGGAGGATGGGCGGCAGGACCTGCCCGGTCTGACCCGGGCGGACTCAGGCTGTGCCTCTCTGAAGAGAGCACCATGTGGAGCAGACAGCCTCCCACAAATTCCCTAATGGAGCCAACCTCCCATTTAAAAAGCTCTTTCAGCATCAGGTTAATGAATCTTGTTACGCAAAGTATTGAATTTTAGGCAGTAAATAAACCTGGAGCTATTGTCCCACAAAAGAGCGCACGCTTCAGTTTCGTGAAAAGATCCACACACAGACGAGGACTCCGTAAATTTCTGGTTTTCAGGTGCAGGGTGGAACACACTGCGGCATGAGCGGAGTTAATGTCCGTGCTCTGTAACTTACGGGAGCCCGTCCCGACTCAGCAGAAGCTCCTCTGTCCCCTCCCAACAGTGACACGTTGCTCACTCCTGTCACCTCCTGTCGTCAGACCGACGTACACGTGTCCCTCCTGGACATGGAGCACCTCAGGGCAGGGCCTCGTGCCTGGGTGCCTGGCACTTGTCACAGCCTCGGTTTCGGGTGAACTGACAATACAGGGTGGGACGGGCGTGGGGAAGAGGTGACCCCGAGTCACAGTGAGACTGTTCTCAGTCACCTCGTGGGAGACACAGGCACCGGCCTGAGAACTCACTTTGCCAAACACTCCGTGATCATCCAGCACCAAGTGTATACATACATGTCTCTATTGAGATGCATAAGCACAAATATGTGTGCACACATGTGTACACACACATGTATTTATGCACATATGTAACTAAACCACACAGTTAATTAAATTTATTTTTCAGGAGCCAAAGATGGTGACCAGAATAGAAATATCTAACATTGGTCTAATTTGATTTTCAGAACCACTATACAATTTATATATTATTAGGACAATATCGGGAAACTAAGGGAAGTAATTCGCAAAGACTCAACTGCTTACTCAATATACATGGTGAATGGCAGGGGAAAATCCAATTTGTGTTATCTGCGCTCAAATCCATGGCAAACGCAAAAGCTGCCGGGAGATCTGGGCCCAAATCACAGCTTGGTTATTTATTAGCTGATCGACGTTTGACAGACTCAATTTCTTTATCTAAAAGTAGGGTAATAACCACAACCGAGTTGTCGTGAAGCTCAAATGTTGCAGAAATGTCAGCTCTAGGCTGAGCACCTCATCTGTGCAACATCAAAACACGCATTAGGTAACTTGCTTTCGCCCATAATGATTTGTACTAGAGTCGGTTTCAAACTTACAGTCAGTCTGCTGCAGCCAGAGAAGAGAGGATTTGAAAACAAAACAGACAGAAACCATCAGAGCTAACACACTGCGTCCCGCCAGACAGATCTCATTAGGACAGAATGCAATTTGGGAGCAGCAGCCACTCCAGTTAGGGCTGGACATTCGCAAACTCAATTTGGTGCCCAGCTAGAAGGCTGAGTGGTACGGACAAGCCACGTAACCCAGGAATGTGGCGCTCGATGACCCAGATGCATCCGTGGGCTGCTCCAGATGGGGAACGTCCGAGATGCACCAGACCCCGTAATCTAGCAATGGCCGTCAGTTTAATCACTTTTAAATTTCTGTACAGATGTCATTTCAACAAAACAGTCTACACATCTGCCTTGAGTGAAATCCAGTCACTGTGCTGCTACTGAAGAAAGGCCTTCATTCCGGCAATTTCCCGGGTGCAAACAAGGTGTCCCGGGATGGTCCTTTTGCACAAGGCTCCCTCCCTGCCACCTGCATTCTGGGACTCCCCAAGGGCCACGTGACAACGCCAGGTCACACACAGTGTGACTGCTAATCCAACAAGCAGGTCAACATCAACTTCCTGCCTGGCTTCGTGACACCAAAATCCAAGTGCAGCAGCAGAAAGAGTCGGCAAATGCTGCCCCTGCTCCAGCGGAGACACTCGTGTCCAGCTCCAGGTGCCTGCCAGCAGGTGTGCGTCTGCCCTGGGAGGAGGGAGGCCCCGGCCAGAGCACAGCGAGGGTGTCTACTCGGAGAGGGACCCTGGGTGCTTCTCAGAGAGGAGCAGCTCTGGCTCTTGTTCCTGGGGCTGCACCAGCTCCGTGGGGGGGGGGGGTGCTGAGCGCTGCAGGTGGTGGAGAGTCGCAGGGGGAGGGGCGGGACCCAGCCCTGGGGGCCCCTCCCCCATCAGGCACTGTCCCTGCTCTCCTGGGCCCTCGGCACCCACCAGATGGAGGGGAGCGGGGGGCTGCGTGCAGGGGTGGGAACCCGGGGGCCCCGTGCTCTGCCAGCCCTCGTCTTTCAGAACACGCCAGACACCTGGGCCGTGAGGGAAACTCTGCACTTTGTCTGCTCGGCTGGTGTGATGAGCACCTGCGCTCACGTGTACACGGACCATCAGACCTCAAGCCCTCGCTCCCGGAAGACGGTCGTCAGCTGCGGGAATGACTCGGGCTGCCCGCTGCAGTCAAAGGGGACACTCGCATCAAAGAAAGCCCTTAAGTTGAATGAACTAATGCCCTGGGGAGAACAAATACTGATGGAGAAGTTGAAATATTCTGACATATTTATACAGAGAATCCTAACTCATCGCCAGGAAGGTGTGACAAATTGATTAAGCACATAAACGTACGCACATGTGCAAGTTGGTTCTATGTTTATTCCTAACACAATTTCTCATTAGTCATATAACACCTACTTCCACTTCAGGTATCAAATGCAATGTTGGCCTTTTGCTCATAAATTAGATACACTGGACTCAGAGACATAGTATTTTACTTTTCTTGCAGAAGCAGTGGGTGTAGCCAAAAGATCTCACAGGGTTTCGTTTATTCAGACCCAGAGCGGCCACTAAGGCATTTGTTTCATGCCCCAGTCTCCTCCCTGCAGAATGAGAGAGATGACCCACGTCCGTGCAGGTTTGCTGTGGGACTGAGCTTGCTGACCGAGGGGACTGCAGGGGCAGAGGCAGGAGCCGCAGGGGCCGTCACTTCCTGTCTTGCTCGGCCTTTGTGTCATCCGTCCTTTGTCTGCCAAGCAGCTGGCACCTTCCACGCTTGATACCACTTCCGTGGAGGGCACAATGTCCTGGAGTTAGTAAAGTTTCTCAAATCCTCAGAAAGTCGCAGTGCCTCTGATACTTTCCATTTTTCACAAGCTGCGGAGTTCCTCTGGAAGCCTAACATTTGGGGGCACAATCCTGGCTCCTCCCTGACAGGTGACCTTTCGTTCACTGGTAGCCTGGAGCCGGCGCTGCACGGCCACAGCCAGCATCCCAAAGCACCGGCCCGCGGCCCCTGTTCTCCAGGGAAAGCCACAATGCTCCACCCACACCGCCACCTCCTCCCACGAGCAAACTCGATTCATTTCCAAGTGCCCACTTGCACACACGCATGCTCGTCACTCAAACGCAGCTGAGGGGGCAAAACCTTCCAAATACTCTTCAGAATCTGGAATTCATCTTGGAAGGCCATGTGTCCAGTCACTGCGATTTGCAGGTGAGTTTGTTGCCGTGGGTCGCGCTCTGGAACGACCCAGAGTGGAAGCTGGATGTCAGGCCTGTCCTCCCTGCGGGGCTGCATCTCCAGAGCCATGTCCCGGCAGCCACTGACATGCACGTCACACCGGCCCGGTGACGCCAAGCCCTGTGGTCCCCACGCGCCAGCAGTGATGAGGGTGATACTCGTGAGGACGGAAGCCGCATTTACTGTGGGCCACGTCTTGCTCTGAGGCCTTGTGTGATCCGACTCCATCACTGACAATCCCGCCAGGCAGGCGGCAATCTTCCTATGCCCCCTTCATTAATAAAAAAGAATGAAAAGATCAGGGAGACGGGGCGACTCACCCAGTGCCGCGGGAGGCCCTGTGTCTGCCCTCAGAGTTGCCCCTGGGTGCCCTGGCCGCACACTGTGCTCCCAGGTGCCGAGAGCTCGTTCAACCACACCGACCGCACGGCGCGGCAGGCCACAGCTTTCAGACCCGATCCCACTCCACGGTATGTCATAGATCATACACCAGGACGTCATACACACACACACACACACACACACACACACGTGCACATGGAAACTAGAAAATGCTTCATTAAACACCTGCCCTCACTGCCTGTAATGCATGTTGATGTTTTCTATATTTTCCTGTTCTGTTTCTTCCCCCATTTATAAAATTGCTGGTAGTGACCCAGTAGCTTGAATTCATGGCCCGTTAATGAGCTGTGGCCCACAGTTTAAAAATCAGTGTTCTGTGACATGTAAGTGTAAAATATTAGAAAAGTGAAATTAAATGCAAATCACTCACTGAGTTAGAAAAGGGTCACTGCAGTGAGCGGTATCTTCCATTATTAAACAAAACCTCTCACTTTATTCCCCGCCTGCCTTATTTATTTCCACCCAAGACCACTTTGCCCAGAGCAAAACCATTCACTTACTTTAGAAGTTGCTATTGCAATGCAAGTGTCACTTCAGAAGGATCCGTGTTGAAACGTGAAGTAGTCTGTTACAAGTTATTACCCACACTCTGTCCCCACAGGGTGCGGAGGCTCCGCAGGGAAAGTGGGCGCAGCTTTGCTGTGACCCCGCACCCCACTCCGGGGGTGCCCCAAAGAGCAGGGCTGGGGATGGGCGTCGGCACTCCCAGGTTCACAGCAGCCAAGAGGCAGAAACAACCGAGCGGGCACCGGCCGGCGAAGGGACAGACAAAGCGTGGTCTGTACGCACAACCGGCTTAGAAAGGAAGGGGATTCTGGGACATGCTACACGTGGAGTGGCCCTGAAGACACTGCGGAGTGAAACACGCCAGGCACTGAGGCACACGCACTGCGTGACCCTCTCACACGCGGACCTGGAGCCGTCAGATCCACAGACACGGGAGGTGGGGTGGGGGAGGCCAGGGCGGGGGGGGCGCCAGTGTCTACCGGGCAGAGTCTCTGTTTGGGGAGACGAAAAAGTTCTAGAGATGGAAGGTGGGACAGCGCCCAACAGCGCGAATGTGCTCAATGATGCCGCTGAACCAAGCACTTAGAAAGGGTTAAGAGGGTGAGTTTTATGCTGTGCATTTTGCCACAATAAAAAATTACTGTCTCTGCCCCCAGCCTGCACAAAGCCACCGTGTGACACTTGACTCCTTCACCCCCAGCCTCTCCCCTCAGCGCCTACCTCCCGCGCCTGTGGAACAAATTCACACTCGTCCAGGTGAGTCCTACGATCTCACTTCTGTTCTGTGCCTGTTCTGTCCTCAGCACTCCCCAGGTGCCTGTCCCCCAGGGGGTGACCCCTGGTGTCTCCTGTCACAGGAGAGACGGTCTCGCCCCGCGGCACTCAGGGCCCCTTAGGTGGGTGAGCGCATGGAGCCTCAAGTTCCTGCTGCCAAGGAAATGTGGCTTAAAGATGGTCATTTCTCATCTTTTTGGCATTTTCCTCACTCTAAAAAACCATCTCCAGGAAGACCGGGCCCTAGAGACGTGGGTGTGACGCTGGCACTGTCCAGACATGGTGCCTGGCGCGGGCAGCGTCCCAGCCTCAGTGGGGCAAGAGTCGGGGAGTCGCCACCTCCAGCCGGAGCTCCCCACGCCAGTGTGAGCATTCGCAGCCAGGAACAGTTTTGCCAGAGGGAAATTTTTAAAAATGATGTATAATTATCCAAATTTGATAGCCATTACTCCTTCCTAATAAGTAAAAATATGTCTATTTGCATGTTTCTAAGCAAAGAAAGGTTTGCTTAGAATGTCGAGTTAGAAATGAATTTAGGACTTAATCACAGTGAATAATGTACGGTATTACTTTTAGAACTCTGTTTTCGTAATTTTAAATTGAAAAGCAAACCTTTCTGACTGTAATTGCCTTTAAAAGAAATCACAGCTCTATACAAAGTGGGCTCCAATTTCCAACGCCATTCTCTGGGCCACTCAAACAAGCAACAGACCCATTGGCTAACAGCCTGAAATACATCTTAAAAAACTGAAACGTAAATATAAATAGAACTTACGACCCATGACACAGTCCTAAGTTCTGCCACAGCACGTGGCCCTCGGGGACGCGAGGGAGGAAGCCGGGACCTTTGAGGTCAGACGGAACCACAAGGGCAAGGAGCCCAGAGCCACGGTGGGGTTTCTTCTTTCCCTCGCTGTTTGACATGGATTTTGTTCAACATTTCGCATGTCTAACGGGAGCGTTTGCCCTTTGTTATGTAAGCATGACTCCATGTCAAATAACTCACGGCCAGATTTGACACCAGCTTCACTGTGTCTGTGGGAATTTCCACGTGATTGTAAGGAGCAGCGGGGAGAACATACGCTGACGTTCTGAGCTCCCTCGGAAGGAAGCACAGAGGTGCCAGCATCTAAACAGCGTGTGTGTTGGGCTCATCTAGAGAAATCAGCTGTCCCATCTCCAGTAACAGAGCTACATGACAAAAATGCAAATAAAAGAGCTTTTTGCCTCCTTGGGTTGACTCAGAGTAAGTTTTGGTTATAAAGGAGCAAAGGAGAGAGAAGTCATTCCACATCTGGGTGTGTGCATCATTATGTTAATAATTGCCACAATCAGCTTGTGAGGATCTGAATGACTCTCTCTCACCTAGAGTGTCCGTAACATTTATAAACTACTATTTTTGAAAAAAAAAAAAATTGTCCCCTTTTATTTAGTGCTTATTAGGCCACTCTGAAGGCAAACAAACGTGCTTGACACAGGCATGCGGGAAGCTCCCCAGGGACTGGACGTGCCCGGAGGGTGCAGGGCTCTGTCTGGCCCCGGGGTAGCAGGAGCAAGGTTGGTATCCTACCTAGATCCTCCTCTGCCGGCCCTGGGAAGCTGATGCCTGGCTGGACCAGGTCTCCTCCTTCTTCCTCTGCAAAGACAGAAACAAAGTCACTCTTTAGTACATTTCTGGTGTAAGCTGCAGTCATCACAGCACATCTGCAAACCCTTTGCCAACAGCGCAGCTCAGACTTGAAGACACCTTCTCGTTCCTTCAAATGTCACTGCTCAGAGCCCGGCATTCTGTGCCAATAACCTCAGGAATGGCCATAATTTTCTGGAAAATAGCACTGTGATCACAGACACACGTATTTCTCTTGTCCTGGTACTGACTTAGTGCATCCAAACGATTCGCAGCTTCCCCTTTGGTTTACCTAGAATTTATCAGCCCTGGGCTGCATTAGAACAGACTTGTGTGACACCAGCCCCACGTTATTGTCCGTGGCTCTGAGCGGCTGGTGGAGCCCCACGGCAGCCCTGCGTCAGCCATGACAGAGGCTTTCCTCATTGTCTACACAGCTCTGCGCTCAGTGTGGCAGTTCGATGCCTCACGCTGCAATGCTCAAAGCCTGCAGCTACTGTTTTAATGCTTAATATGAGTCCATCTCGGGTCCATTTTGCCCAAAACGCTAATTTCATTTCCTTCTGCCGGGAGATCATTCTAGGTTACTGGCATTGATTTTCAATTGTTCACTCTGTACATGACACAAAAGCAGACTCCGCTTTCTCAGCACGACATCATTGTGTGGCTGTGAGAGGTCTTGGGGTCACTTGGCCTGCCCCCCTCCACAGGTGGGGAAACAGAGGCTGCAGAGATGCACGGACTTGAGATTTCGCCTCACTAGCCCTGGAGAGCTGGACTCAGAGGCATCCGGCAGCCTTCCTCGTCCTGCGCTGAGCCCGGCAGACCAGGCACCTCCTCTTTAGACCTGGTCTCTGCACGTGCCGTGGGGCGTTTGGAGGCAGCATGATGCCCAGGGATGCTCTGAGGCCAGAGATCCAGTCTAAACTAGTCTGAAGACGGACCCAGGGAGGTCCTTTGGGAATACTTTACATATACCCGTAAACATATTTCTATTCATGGGATATGTGGGAAAATGATCACTTTGCACATGTCCATGAATATAATTCTGCATATAACTGCATGTTCAGCCTCTAGCATGTCTCATGCATGTACGAAGTCTCCCAATATTCATGGATGGGATTTGAGGCAACATCCTGCATTTCCCTCCCTGTGGTGTGAGACGCAGCTGGCCCTGCCACGCTCTGGGAAGGATTCACTGTAGTGTGCTGTGGTCGAGCCTGCGTGTGCTGCCGTCACCACCTTCCCCTCAGCTAATCAGCGTCTGCCATCTTCAGCGAGTCGACAGAAAGTTAGGAGGGAAGGCGGCAGCTTTGGCACTGGGGGTCTCCCTGGGGGTAAATGTGTAGTGGGATTTCCGTGCATGGCATCTCACTGCTTTTTAAGAAATATCTATGTGTAATAAATGTCCATCTCAGTTGGGTTACGGATTTTACAAGACAGTCCAAACGATTTAGCACACGTCAACCCCACTTTTTCAAAGCTAACAGCACCTTTTGCACATTTTAGGTTGTGTTTTCCTGCTAATGAACTGCATTAAGTCTAATATGGAACCAAACACCAGATTTTTTTCATTTGTTTAGAAATACAGTAGACAGTTCTAATTAAGCACAGTTTCCATGGAGACTAAGGCGCACTGTGTTATTAACTTGAAGACAGAGTATACGTTAGCTGGGTTAGAATGGAATCCGGGAGATGGACCGGAACAACAAATCCTCTATCACAGATCTCACTGATTCCCTTAGTTTCAACTCACAAATCCATACAAAGAAAAAAAGAAAGTACGAGCTTTGACAGAATGAATTTGAATGATGAGCTCACATCACACTGTTGAAATCACACTCCCCTAAGGACAACAGCAAGGACAGGGACAGACAGGACGCACGGAGCTGAACAAAGCCGCGCACCTCACACGGCGCTCAGCCCAGCGCAGCCGAGCACGGCCTCGCGAGAGGACACACCTGCCTGTTCTGAGAACAGCACCCGAGGACGCTGCGCAGGTGTGTCTGGGGTTCAGCCTTGACTTCTGTGGGAAGAGGTGATTGGCTGCCGGCCTGCCCTCTGCCTGGAAGCAGTTGAACTCCGGTAAAACCTTTCACAGCTGAAGAGCACAAAGTGGGTTTGGGCCCCTGAAGGTTCCCGTTTGTGGTGTCACCTCTTCTTCGCTGGCTCAGGTAATTCCACACGTGTGCTGGGGACTGGCGGGCACAGACTCATCACCTCGCAAGGCTTCGTGTTTCCAGCCTACACTGTGTCCCGTGGCGCCCTGACCTCAGTTTCCCTCCCGAGGCTTGTAAGTCGGCACAATAAGGTATTTTAAGAGAGAGAGAGAGCACATTCACACAACTTTTATTATATATATTGTTTTAATTTTTCGATGTTATCATGAGTTACTGTTGTTAATCTCTCGCTGCACCTACTAGGTGCATGAGCACAGGGGAAGACGCGGTCTGCAGGGGGTCTGCACTGCCCAAGGTTTCCAGCACCCAATGGGGGTCTCGGAATGTGTCTCCTGAGGACAAGAGGGACTAGCGTGTTCCCACTGCACACCGACCGAAGTCCAGAGCACTGGTCCAGGCAACGTGCTGCCCGCACAGGCCACGAGACCCATGTCCCCTGCACCCCGCGCCTGGCACGGTGGGTGCCCATGAAGGTTTGGTGACGAATGGATGAAATGTGGAAGACACATACAGCTCTCAAACTGAATTCCCGCCTTAGTGCTAGCGGGGACCCCAAGCTACCTCCATCCGCGCCTAAGAGACCTCAAAACTCATCCTTTCCGGATATTTCTCTCTCCGGCCCCCCTTGGAAAGGAGGAGTATTATTTGCTCTGAGAATCATGAAAGACGAGGGGTCTGATCCGGGACGCAGACTCCGGTGGTGCAGAGCTGTGCCCGCAGACACTCTGAAGCCGGGTGGCCGTGAGCCACCTTCACTTGGCATCTGTGTTTCCCGACGTCCAAGGTCAATAACTCCCCAGCCAGGCGGGGTGGCAACCGCAGAGAGCACACGTGTGAGATTAATCAACACCGTAAAATTAATAGCACCTGCATTGGACATCATGCTCAAATTTCCATCACATTTTCTTAGCAAAAATAGAAATGTGCCTTAGACTGAAACATTTTGGAAACCATCCACTCACACATTTGAATGCATCTAATGAGTTTTACTCTTCGGTGGAGAAACACAGTCTTTTGCAGTTATGGCTCTTGGTGGGGTTTTCCTTGACTCCAAACTGTTCACTGACAATATTTTCTGGCTCAATTCACTTTATGAATTGTTTTTCTCATCTACTGAAACTCAATGATCTCGGTGCTTCCTAGCGAGTGAACTGGAGACCCTGCAAACCGCTCTGGGGGGGTGCTGCAGCCAGGCCGCTCTGTGGTTGTGTCGTGGTGCTTCCGAGAGCTGACACCTAATTCTAGGTGTGCAAAGCACTTCGTTCCACCAGGAAAGAGGACCAGTTGTGCCAGGTGCTTTGGGTGTAGTCAGGAGACCACAGACCTGCCACTAATGAAACACACGATGGGCACTTTCTGTCATCTCTGCAATTGCCCTCAAGCCCCAGATAAATGCCCATCCTGCTCCCCAGGGCCCCAGCGGGGTCCAGATAGACCTGAGACCCTCTGTGACGGCACCCTAGAAGCCATGAGGCATCCTGCTCACGCCGCGGGATGCACCGTCTGCCTCGCTTGTCACGTATGAGTCATCTCAGCACGTGAACTGCTTATCCTCCCTGGAGGGAGACCGACAGCTCATGAGCACCAGAGGGAGAAGGGGTGCAATGCTCCCTGGGGACCGGTCCTCACGCGCCATGGCCCAGAGGAAGTGGGGGTCAGAGAGCGAGGCCCCTTCTCCGTTCTCGATGCGCCGGATCTCAATGATCTGGATGAGATCAGATGATGCTTCATTTAGGGATTCTGCACCGACGCTCCTCAACGGGGCTTTCCTGGACTGGCGCTGGATGGTGACAGGCGGGCCACACGACTGCCCGGCAGGCTGACGTCCGTGGAAGCCATCGGACACGGCAGCCTTTCCGTTTAACAGGCAGGCTGGAGTTTCTGGGTACTCGAGGTGGCTCTGAGGCACCCTCTGAGGGTGGTCTGGACCCGGAGCGTGGCGGTGGCATTCTTGCTCCTACGTGGGCTGTGCACGGACCATCCCTCAGGCTCGGGGGGGTGCCGGAGCAGACTTGCAGGTGCTCGGTGGCCATGGGGCCTGGCGTGTGCTGTGCAGATGCACACGTCACTGTTTGACAGCAGAGATGCGCAGAATTCGGATATTAGTGAATTGCAGCGTTTGTCTGCAGACACTTAACGTGTTGTGACAAGGGCCGGTGGCTGAGCCTGGCAGACAACAAGAGCCCACGATCTGCTGTCCTGGGGGGCAAAGACACCCCCCTCAGTGGGGCTGCAAGGCCCCCCAGGGGCACAGAGCCGAACATTTCACATCAGCACAGAGACTCACACGCGGCATGGTTGCCCCTCACTGAGCGCATGTGGCCGGTCACTGCTGACTTGCGGGGCGTGTTCCGACCTTCGCTGAGGACAGGCCTTTACGCCACTCAGCCCCAGGCCAGCTCCCAGACTCCAGGGGCAGACGCTGCAGTCCGAGACTGAGCAGCACAGCAGACGGGGAGGGAAGGACTTGGTCTGACGTGTTGGCCAGGGAGCCGGGGACAGTGTCATCTGGGGAGATCACGTCCCTCCCGTGCAGGCGAGCCCGGCATGGCGTCCAGCCCCGGTGTCACTGCGTCCAGCGTCTGCCTTACTCTCTCCTCCCACCGTACATAGTTCCCAAGACTCCAGCTGACCTTGGCCCCTTCTCAATGTCGTCAGGTCAGGGTGGGCACCAGGACCACCATGGCGTCCCCAGGAGGGGTCCCTGGGAACACTCCTTGTGGAGAATCGGGAAGAAAGGTGAGTGTGGTGATCCGTGCTCACTCAAGCAAACGCACACGCCTTCGTGACCTCTCAGTGGCAAAGCCCGGAATTGCCACCTCAGCTCCACCACGCAGAGACTGAGGCCCCGGGAGGCCAAGTGGCTTCTGCACAGTCGCAGAGGAGACAGGTCTCCCCGGAGCCGCTCTCGCTCCCTGTGCGAGGCGTCTGTTTGGAGGGGGCTGCCCAGGACGACCCGTTTCCCAAGGCCCCGCCCCACAGATGCCGGCTGCAAGTTTGGAGAAGCAGCAGGGGAAATGCCCTTTCGGCTGATGGGTCTTCAGCTCTTTCAAGTACAAATGGCATCTCCGGGAGGCGGAGGGAGGTGTCTCCCACTCACGCTGACTTGCACACAGCTAAGCCTGCAAAGTATTGGGCAGAAGGAAAAACAGTGTTTACAAGTGAAAAGGGGTATTGCTCGTAAGAAAATACTGGATTTCATGGTGTAAGGGGACACGGTACTATTATCACCTCCAAGAAAAAGAAACGCCAAGAAAAGGAAACGATGTGTCTCACCCACGGAGCTGGTGACACCAGCACCTCCACACTGGCTCTTCCTGCGGCGCTGCCGGCCCCCCACCCGCCCCAACCCCACTTCCCGGTGGAGAACGGCAGGGCTGGGCCCAAGTCCTCCGTGGCACAGCCGGCCAGGCCCCCGGCCCTGCCGGAATCACGATCCACTCTGCCCCGTTTAGAGCACGGTCCTTTCCGTCACAGGAAGTGGACACAGAACTGCAGCCCGGCACACAGGCTGCTGCACCACTCTGGGGGACCAGGACCAGCGGGAAGGAGGCCGGGGCGCCCACCTCTGCCCAGAACCCCGACCCCAGCTTCCCTGCGGAGCCCCGGCGCTCCAGGGTGGGGGCAGGAGAGGACAGCACGGGCCAGTTTAACTCCTAGCTGGGAAAATGTGGAAACGTGTAAAGTTTATGTCCAGATTCTTGCCGTTACTCTGACCACTGGCCACACAGCTTCTGGTGACCTGGCTGGTACCTTTTCAGTGTTTGTCTCCTAGTGTGGCCTGTAGGTCTCTCACTGGAACAGGCTGGCCCGGGGGCGGGGGGGGGGGGGGGGGGCAAGAATACCTAATGGAGGGTCGCAGCCCCCACCCTGCTCCCAGCTGCGAGACTCGGCCCGGGTCACGCTCTGCAGACAGCCTCTCTGTGGGGAGGAGGGACACTCGTGGGACCAGGCTTCCCGGAGCCTGTGTGGCACCTTGACCCCTTCTGCGGAGCTCATGCAGCCCCTAGCCCCCGGCCAGGCAGACAGGAGCTGCTTCCAGAACATGCACAGCAAGACCCAAGGTCAGTGCCCTGGAAGTCAGCCAGGAAGCCGGGTGAGCTCACTTTGCCCAGTTTCTAGAGTCTTTTCATTCTCTGAAAGTTTACTTCTGAAGAAAGCACACTCCAGTCTACATTCTAGCCACCTCCTAATGACAGGATTTGAAGGCTGCTTAAATGAAGGACTCATTTCTGCTCCGTCAGGACAATGACATTGATGAGTTTTAATGGCAGCTTCCTCTTCCCTTTCGCTCACAGCTGCGCCAACAGCCCGCACGCAGCCACTGCTCCAGTGATTACTGATGGCTTTTCTTTGAAACCACAGAAATGCTCCTAATTTCATTTTGGACCGAGGATCAAGTCTCAGCAGAAGCTGCCCCTAAAGTCTGCAGAATTTTCACTAATAGCTAAATGTCACTTAGTGCAGCCTAAGAGGAAAACTCAAAGTCACTAATGAGGCAACCCCACGCAGCCACGAGTGGCAATAAATGGTTTTCCATCAAAACAGGTGGCAGCTAAAACTCGACGGCGCGGTGTCAGCGTTCCCGCCAGCCCCGGGCGCCAGTCACCTCACATCTCCTGTTGCCAAGCCTCGCCGACCTCACCAAGTTAACCACCACTTTGCATTCGAACAGATTACAAAATCATCTCCCCAAAGAACCCAGTTATGACTAAGAGCAACAGACACTTAATTTCCAGTGCTCCTGGACTCAGAAAAAAGAGTAAAAAGTGCCAAAGCAAAAAGGCAGCCTGTTGCTTATTTAAATACCTAAAAGCTTCAAGATGAAATTGTATCTGTCTGCTATTAAACTTGAATATCATTCACTCGAGAAGTGACATTAATTATATTTTATATAATATGCTTTAAATCTAAATTCCAAATGCAGGCAGCACTAAATCCCAGCACTACCCTCTGTATTTAATAACGTTTCATAACCAGAGATGCCTTAAAGATCTGCGCGTGATGTTTGCACAGAAAATACTACTTTAAAGGCAGAGTAAAGGGCATTTCACAAAGCTCAGAGAAACATGGCTTCCATGCACGGGTTACGGCTGCCCACCCGTGTTGCGAGGAAGTCCCAGAGGCCAGAGTGAATGGTGTGGACCCCAAGCTTGTCCCCTGCCCTGCCGAGTGGGTCTGACGCCCCTGCATGAGCAGTCCCTGGGTGGGGCTGACTCACGGCACACGGGACCGCCGGGGACATGTAAATTTCAGAGAAACAATGAATATATCAATAGTTCGTCTGAAATTCAGTTTAACTGGACCTCCTGTGTTTCTATCTGCTAAACCTTGGGGAGTTCTAGAAGGGTGCAGGTGCGCAGGCCTCGGCCCCGGAAGTTCTGGTGCCTTTGGCTCCGGGTGGGGCCCGGTCGGTGCATCGAGCTGTCAGCGGGGCAGGAACCACCGACGGGGCGGAATGGACACAAGTGCTTTGCTGAATCGCTTCCCTCTGCCTGACCCACCGTCGCGGGCGGGCTGCGGCCAGGTGCCGCCCACCAGCAGACGTTCGGCATTGCTGACTCCACGCGGAGGCAGGGACGGGACCCTGCCTGTCACCCTCTCGCTGCTTCTTTGTCATGCCACGTGCTTTCTGGATACGAATTTTCAGGCATGGCAATGCGAAAAAGATGTTAACTTTTAAACACCCTTAAATTCTTTATTTGACATATTGTCTTAATTTTCGACATGACGAAGTTCTGGCATTGCGTCCCCCGCAGGTGCGAGGCGCTTTGATGTGGCAGGAACAACTCGAGCGCCAGTTACTGTTGTACCCTTGCCTGGTCTGTGCAAATGACTTCAGGGCAAGTAGTGATGCCCATTTTCTCCTTTAAAAAATTGATCGGGCTTGATCTTTGAATGTCCAATTAAGGCAGAGTGGCTGCATACATCACAGCACAATTACAGTGCAGAATGTTAGGGAGCTTTTAAGTGCTTTAGACATTTCCAGCATAACATTAAGGACAGAAGCTATATGCAAGCTCTATGCGGTTTATGATCCTGATTTTGCTTTGAAATAAAGCCTGGCGGCAATTAACCGAGATGCTGGCAGCGGCCGTCTCTGATTAGAGGAATTACGGCTGCGTTTCATTTTTCTCTCTAAACTTCTCCTGCCTTCCAGATTTCCTTCAACCAGACTGTCTGCCTTTTATAAGTACAAAAAACTATAAAAATACTTGGCATTTAATAGTCTTTAGTAAAGCCAAAATCTGAATTTTCCTCCTTACTGGAACGAGACATCCTGGGATGAAATGACTGTGGTAAAAGGTCTCGTTTCCTTCTTCCTCTAAGAAAGACCAATGTTTCTTTGCTGTCTTCTTCCCGCACGCGTGTGATGGCGGGACAGAGATGAGTCTGTCCTCCTGCCAAGGACACTCCAGGCCCCGCATCTGTGCTGGGAGATGAGGCCCCTGGGAAGCTGCAGAGTGGGAGTGTGCCGGGCATCGAGTGGAAGGAAGATTCCTCCAGTTCTGCTCCGAGTGGGATTGTTAAGAAATCCTGAAGAACATTCCACAGCTTGAAACTTCATGAGGAACTAAATAACTCCAACTTCGTCATGAAAGATTCTCAGTGCGTATTGAAATTCCTTTTTACAAGTACCGTTTAAATGAAGATTTCCACGTTTATGATTTCACCTAAGCTGGCATGTCCTGGAAATGGAAATTGAGAGGGGTTATCCAAGGAGGACGTGGCAGAGAGGCTCCCGGTGACCTCAGCGATATGGCCCCTGTGCTCCCAGGGTGGGTGAAGGAGACCGCAGAGCACCTGCCCACAGGTGGGACGGGACCTTCACTGACCACCGAAGACTGTCACCGTGCAGGGCACTGGGTGACACGAGCCTGTGACGAGGGAGGCGGGGTTGTACCTGCAGGGACTCCGGGTCTGGCTGGGGAGTCACGTGTCCACGACTGACTGTGGTGCGTGAAGTCAGTTCAGTGAGGGACACACGTGCCACAGAGAGGATGCCTGCCATCTGGGTTGGAGCGATGACCTCGTAGGGCCAGTGTAAAAAATATGTTTTTAACTCGAGTAACACTATTTAAAACTTGCATTCAGTTGTTATACAAAATGGAACAAATTCAATTACATAGAAAATTCATTATATAAATCTATAATATATTAAAATATTTTATAGCCAAAATACTATGTTTATTCCCATTTTCTAAAAGAAACCAACGTTGAAAATTTGATTTGTGGTTGGTTGTTTCCTACCCCAAATCTCTGCAAATACCCGCTTTCAGCACTACTTAGCCATAGAACTGGATTTTGATCTATATTCCTAGGCCCAGCCATTATTCATTTATTCCACTTTGGGTATTAATAAAATCGAATAACATTTGTTAAAAAATGACAGATGAAACTGGTTCCCTGTTATTCATGGGCAAATCATGCCTGAGGCATCATTCTTCTTTTTCCAAATACATCACACGTCAAGTTTGTTCACGGGAAACCAAGTAAGTACAAGGTTTTATGGCAGCACCTAGATTGCAATTCATTTTTAAAGCCCTTGGATTCTAAATCGATTTTGCTTTAACAAATTACATAGTTCTTGACCTGAAACGTGATGACAAAATGACTGTGCCAGGTGGTGGCAGCTTGAACAGCCCCAGTGCTGTTCCAACCACCCAAAATGGCGGGTCTCGGTGGTCTCCATGGCGACACGGGGAAGCAGACAGACACGCACGGCAGAGCCGGCCCCAGCCCTGCATCTGCTGGTGCTTCTGGGGACTAGCAGCTGCACAGACGCACGCGTCCTAATGCCCCGTTTGGGACACACACGCACGGTCCTCGCACTGCCAGCTACCCTGGCAGCAGAGTTGCCCTCAGCGATTTATGTTTTGTGTAATGAAAACCCTGGCAATTTCGTCCCATTTGGCACGGAGCTCTTGGACGTCATTCAGAGTGGGGAGGGTGCAGCTCTGTCAGCCGCGCTGTTGCCTCTGCCCGCCAGCCGCGGCGGGTGCCGGTGTCGTTCCCTCCTCGCGGGGTGCGCTGCGCAGACACCCTTCCACGGCCGCTCTGCTCTTGAAGGCAACCCCTTCCAGCACTGCGCGGAACACCGCGGAGCTCGCACGTGCCGCGGCATGGCAGTCCTTTCTGCGCAGTGGAGATGCAGAGCCTGCGCAGCCCTCCCAGCCCCCGGGAGTCGAGACCCCACATTTCCTCCCAGACAGACTTCCCAGCTCCGCCTGTCTCCGCTGCCTCACAAACGCTCCTGGAACCGACGGCTGTGCGGCTCCGTCTGCGCCACCCGCAGGCTCCACGTGCTCAGATCCAGGCTGGACCAGGCTCTAGCTGGTACGGTTTTGGGCAGGTAACTTCAGCCTTAGGGTCCTTATCTGTAAAATGGGCACAGTAACATTTGTGTCAAAGGGTCCTTTCAAAGGTGAGGCGAGAAAAACACAGGAAGCGCCTTGGCAGAGCACGTGGCCTTTACTTCATGCCGGCACGTTGCCTTCCTGCCCTCCTGCCCCCAGCTCTCGGGACATGGGAAGACGCTGCCACCTGTCACTTCCCTCCCAAAGGGGAAGCCGTGCAGGAGAGGAAGACTGTTGTGGGTTTCCTATAAGTGATGCCCCCAGCACTTTACATGCTACTTTGTCTCTATCAGTGACACGGGACGTCCATCCTGCAGCCTTGAATCTGTGAAGCTCCCCCAAGAAGGGGCAGGTGCCCGCCGAGGCCCCGAGCTGCCCTTCAAGTGTCATCGACCGTCTCTGTGCAGGTGCTCAGCTGGTGGCCATGCGGCCTTCGCCGGCGCTCCCCGTACTTCTTCTCACGCAGCGTCAGGGCGGTCAAACCCTAGCCAGCGTTTCCGAGGACCCTGAATAGGCATGGCTGCTCTTCAAAACATTGTCTGCGTTTGAATAATAGATAAGTCCTGCCTTTGCTCTAAGGTGGAAAAACGATACAAAAAATCTGCACTTCATTAACTGTGTTTTATAGTGTAGAGCGGATCTGGTTAATCAACCTAATCTAAATTATACTAAAAAGGCTTATCATAATTATCTGGCGAGAGGAGAGAAAGGAAGGCAAAAATAACTTTACAGAGAAACGACAGGGCAGCTGCACTAGAATCATCCCAGTTTCCAAGCTCGTTTCTGAAACTTCCTGTCAGGGCGCATTTGCAAACGTCCACATAATTCTCTGCAGAGCTTTAACAGAGGCCGCGGAACCGCCTGATGTGAACGCACAATTTCCATCCTCAACGTGTTCGCTCTCCTCAGAATTGAGGACAACACCTTCTTGTTGACATCCCGGCCACAGGGGCAAAGTAAGGTCCCCAGGAGGCAGCGGCAGGAACGCTCCGAAGGCAGGAGGGAGGCAGGATGAGGTGCCGGGAGAGCTGGTCTGTTTTCTGTTGCCAGGAAATGTTTTGGTGCAGCTGGATGACTCAGCGCGAGAAGCAAAAGAACCTCGGAAACCGAGTAACCATCTATCCCCTCCACTCCTCCAACATTACAGTCAATTAGAGTTGATTTGATTTTTCATAGATCTCCCATAAGAGTTTATGAGCTAAAAGCCATTTTAACCAGAAATTCCTGCCCAGCTCGTAACTTGGTCTCAGTTAGTTTTGCCCTGACGATTCCAAATCCCCTGGACGCCCCTGGGGTCTCTGCCCTGGTGCTCTGCACGCTCATGCTCACCCTCAGCACCGGCCCCCTGGCGCCTGAAGCCCCTCGGGTTACCTGGCCTCGCTCTGGGCAGAGCCTCCCACTTGCAGGTCTCCCCCAGCAGGTTCGAATTTCCCTGTTTCCTTTGCAGCATCTCAGGGAGTGAGGGCCTGCAGAACCCGTTAGTGTCTTCAAATAATCACCCCCGACATTTTGACGGCTTCTTTTCCAGATCAGGAGTGTTGAGCTCTGGCGCCGCTGACCACACACTCTGCCAGCCCCGGGCAGTGGTCTCGTCCAACTCTGACCAGGAGCCACCACAGGTCACAGGCTGCGCTGAGCAGGCTGCGTGTGCAGCGGTCCTGGTGCTCAGAGCTCCAGAGGCCCTACACTGAGTCCCCGGGGCTGTCCCTGCCTGGGCTCCTCAGCCCATGCTGCAGGCCGACACGCGCGTTGCCCACCTTTTTGCTTGTTTGTTTTGAAGGATTTTCGTTCTGGTTTCTGTGCCAGACTGCTATTTTTGAAACTCACAGGCCCTCTCGGTCTGCAGTGGGTCCAGGGCCTCCCTCCCCCGGAGTCACCCTCGGTCCTGCCTCTGTGCCCTCATCTGCAGCACACCCTCCTGGAGCGATGGCCGCGGGACCCGAGTCCCCCGGCTCCTGCGGCAGCTGGAAACGCTGAAGACGCACAAGTGCTTCGTGCACATCCGGTGGCATCTCTCCCCGCTGGGGACCCCCTCATGGTGCTGAAACTTGCTCCCTTCAGATACTGGAGCTGCAGCCAGGTCCCCTGCTGCCCTCCCCGCTGTTGCCACCGGCCAGGCCCCTCCAGCTCTCTGTCTGCAGGGAGGGGTCACCCCAGCACTCCAGGTGGGGGCGACAGCAGGCAGGCGTTCACCTGAGCGTTGGCGCATGAACATGGGGCCACAGGGCTGCGGGCGGAGCTCTTCGCCTGGGTCCTCCACGGCCACCACGCCCCTGTCCTCTCTGGTCACCACCTGCCCTGACTTCCTCCTCCCAAGATCCAGCCCCGGCCCCCAGTGGCTGCCCTGACCCGGCACCGAGATGACCCAGGCTGCCTCTCAGTGGCCGCGTCTGCGTCTCCCGGGTGAGCCCTGGCAGGGGACGCCGTGGACTGGCCCGCGTGGGGAGGCCGTGTCTGCATCAGGCGCCCGCCAGTCTGCCGCCCACCGCGTCCTCCTGTCCTGGGCAGGGGAAGGAGGGCTCACTGAGGGCCAGGGAGCTGGTCTTGCGGAGCCTTCTCTATGAACTGCAAGATATTTTCAGCAACATATTGTGAGAATAATAAAAAATGCATATAAATCGCTTTGTAGAGCAGGCATTCCATAAATTCTTAGTTATTATTATGAATTCTTTAAAAAGAACTGTAATGAGTCTCAGCGAACGCTAACCTACATTTCAAGTACAAAGGTATGTAAACCAAGCACAGCAGATGGAGGGTGGAGCACACGGGTGCCGCGTGAAGCCCAGCGGGGACTGGCCGCAGACCCACCCCGTCCAGCTATCCAGAGTAGAGGGAGCCGCTTTTCATGGGTCTTTGAAAGGGAAAACAATGACTACAAAAGCAGTTGTTCCAGATTTTGAAATAACATTGCAGGCCACAGACTCTCAAGCACAAACGTTTGCTATGACTGTGTATCTTCCTCCCAAACTGCCACGTGAGGTGACAGGAGGGGCAGACACCATGTAACTCTAGATGCTTCTGTCCTGCAAGCTCGTGTGCCTCGTGCCCCACCGCGAAGTCATCGCTGACCCTCCCGGGAGGAAGACAGACACCACTCCAGGGGAAGGGCCGAGGCTTGGTGAGGGGACGTGAGATTCGGGGGCCTCCCAGAGTCTCCGCCGGGGGTCCCCGCCCAGCAGTGGCCCTAGGGGCGGTGGCCCTGGGTTTGGGAGCTGAGGTCAGGTAGGTCCACCCACCCTGCTACCCTAATAAGGGTGTTTTCGGGGCCAAAGAGTCAGAGGGTTTTTTGATGCATCTTCTGAGAGTTCAGTGCCTTGGAAAGTAAAATCCAACAAAATATCATCTAACTTTCACTTTTCTTCCTAAGATCTTTTTGGAAAAGGCTTCACTATTGAAAAGGAAAGTGTCAATCTCCCGCGTCACCACCTCCGTCGCGGCGTGTGCAGGTGCATCCCTCAGCTCTGACCGTTTCGCTGAATGTCTCTGTTTGTCACCACACGGAGGAGTCTGAAGACCAGACCCCAGGCCAGTTATGCCCTCAGCATGCTTCCATTTTTGTTGTTCTTTTATTTTGTTAACATGAAGGCTTTTTGTTTGGCAAATCACTGATAAATGATTTAACAGGCAGCAAAAGGATCAGCTGTCCGTGTGTTTGCTTAGACGCTGTCTTTCTCGGTTTACGTTGTTTATGAAAACGTGTGTCGCACGCACGGTGGCCGCGCGGGAAGACTCGACACTCGGCACCTGGGAGGAGCCGAGGCCGCCTGAGCCGCCCGCATCCCCCTCTCTGTCTTTAAGAAAATGCGCAGGCAAGTTGTTTGAACCGAGTGTGGAATCTGGAGAGACATAAACACAAAACCCGTCTCCAGCCACAGTTTCCTGCGTCGTGGCCAATGGCACAGTGTCTGTGGCCACCCACGGCATTGGGACTCCACTGCACACAGCCCAGGGTGTCCTTGGGGACCACGGTGCTCTCTGGGCATGGGCGTCCCCTCTGGGCAGCAGTGACGGCACCGTCTCGCAGGGCTCTCGCCAGGGTTCACGGCAGGGGCCAGAGCGTGCATGAAAAGACACCAGCACAACCCAGTTGAGGTAGGTGGCAGATACTTCCGCAGCAAATCCCACCGTGGTAAGTAATTGCAGTGCACGTTTTCCGCCCAACCCAGGTTTCCACACCAGCACGCTGCTCGCTGGTCAGGTGACTTCACTGCACCACACTGCCGCGCGCAGCCAGCAAAGCAGTGTGGACCACAGGGGCCTCCCGTGCGGCACGAGGAACACACAAGCTCGCAGCGGCCATCTCCTCCCTCGTGGGGGGTGGCCCCTCTGCACGACAGCGACGATGCGGCACAGAGATCGGTGCCCCCCCCAATGAGGCAGTGAACCGCGCGTTTACTGCTCCTGAGAATCAATATTCCAGGGGCTGGAAGGGACAATCTTCCCTGTGCTCTGCGAATTAGCCTCTGTCACGGGCCGCCGCTCTCCCCACCCTGTAAGGACGGAGCCAATGTTCAGATACCCATTTGCAATTAATTAATCAGTGGCTAAATAAGCTGCTGCATTTTAGCACCTCGGCAGTAAATCCTCCCAGCCCTCAGGACAAAGCTTCCTCAGGCAAAAATAAACAAAGGCCATTTTGTCCCCAGCGCACCCTGGGGTGCAGTGCCTGAGCAGATGCTGGCTTTCACTCCCCCAGCGTCTTGGCCTCCATGCCCTTCTCAGGCCTGCCAGTCGTCGGGCGGGGGGCCGGGCGGGGGGCTGGGCGGCGGTTAGACGCCCCTTCAGCCTCTGAGACGGAACACTGCAGTCTCTCTCCTCCCTCAAGGTCGCTGGACAAGCCCCCTTGTGAGCACCACTCCTCTGGCCCGAGTCCTGCCTGCTGTCAGCTGGAATTATGGGACTCGAGGCAGTTGCTTAATTTAATTGGAATCCTAATAAATTAATATTTTCCCAGAGATTACATTCCATAAATCACAGGGGCGAACGCTGCGGTCTGACCTCGGTTTCCGGAATGTGCTTTCCCCTCCCTGGGCTTCGTGCCCAGCCCTGAGCTGCCCTCTGCAGTCACCTGACTGGAGCTGGCCCCCCTGCAGAGCAGGCTGGGGCAAGAGCCCCCCTGGGGGGCCCCCACAGTCCCCAGCGAGCCTCCAGGAGCTGGGGTCGTTGGAGAGAGAAACACACAGAGGGGGACCCTGGGGCGGAGCAGCTTGGGGTCGGGGACGGTGCCGGCCACTGAGGAATGCTGGGCTGCTGCTCGCCGGAAACGCGCACGTCCACACGTGCCCTGCACAGGGGCCGACCGCGTGCTCCTGGCACACATTCCTGATTAGCCGGTGCCGGGGCCGCACATGGCTCGGGGAAACCACCCAGCCTGGCAGCCTAAGGAGGAATACGCCACGCCACAGACAGGCGTTTTGGCAAAGAAAATGCAGGGAAGTGAACTGGCCACGGGGTTGCAAGGAAGAGGATGTTAGTTAAAGCATTGAAGGTCCTGCGGGCAACAACACAGATACTGTAGCAAAAGCTGTTCTTTGAAAACTCAGTGTGGAATCACTCAGGCAGCACCTGCCCGCTCGGTCATTTGCAAAATACCAAACAGAAACAGGGCCTGACGCGTCTGTCCACGCGCCCAGCTCCAGGGCCTCCCCGCGGCTATCGGGGACCACAGTCCCGACACCGTCCACTGGGGCTCGTCTGAACGGCTGGGGCAACGGGCCGGGCTGGTTTCTGAAGGTCATGTTAACCCCTCACACAGAAAGAAGGGAAAGATGCAACCATGTTGCAGAGGGGGATAAACAAGACCCAGCCACTGAGGTCACCCACCCTCCACCACTGAAAACCCCCTCTCAGCCGGCCTGGGCCCGCATCCAGCAGCAAATGAGCCGGGACCCCCACCCGCCCCTGGTCTCTGCCCCAGCCGGGTCCCTTGGCCTGGGCTGTAATTCCAGGACAGCCCTTTCATTTCTGCTTTTCACACCATTGGGGCCACACGGTCTAGTTTCTTGTGGGCTCTGGGCCTGTGAACCTGCCAACAATCTCCACGTCTGACCTGAGAACATGCGTGTCTGAGAAGGAGGTAACAGGCAGTCCGGACTCGCACTCCCCCGGCAGACGGGGACCGCTGTTACCCCCCAAGGACAGGCGATCGTGAGGACGGGACTCCACACCAGAGCGCTAAAGGTCAGGGGCGCGGCGGCAGCGCTCGAGCTGTGGGCTGTGGTTCCGTCTGGTGCCTGCGGATGGAACATGCTCTACTCCACGGGAATCACCTGAGAACAAGCCTGTCCGTATGTCTGTGTAGATGCCTGCCGTGCTGCGTGGAGCGTGTGACTTAGCACCATGCACCGCAGGCTGGGCGAGCACACGCAGCCCGGGGCGGCCCCATCCAAGGTCGTCCTCGGAGGGGAAGAGCCCCCCCCAAATGCTGCCGCAGGAGCGATCCCGAAACTCGCACCGGGAGGAGCCCAGAGGAAGCGAGTGATGAAAATACCCACGCTGGTCTCAGCAGAAATTAGCTTGACTCAGCTCAAAATGCACATGCTGTGTTCAGCTGAACTGTAGAAAATTAGGAAGAACAGAGGGGCCAGATCAAGTGACACCCTGGGAACACGGGGGAGAGAGAAAATTGCGGGCACTGTGAGGGTAGATCTGTTTCTTAATATGGCTTGAAATGTGCTACGGGAATATTATCAGGGTTATGTTGTCTTCTCACATAGATGTACGTGTCAATAAGACTAGGATTTTTAAAAAGCATTCAAATGCCTCTTCAGGACTTACTAAAACTGAACAGAAAGCTCAGAGACTCGCACTCACGGGGGCATCTTTGGTCACAGCGGTGAGGGGCATCATTGGTCCTGAGCTCCACACACGAGTGACCCCGTTGTCTGGTTCTGTCCTTCGGATACCACCAGCTCCACAATCCCAGCGGGACAGGGGCCCCTGCGGAAGGACGCCTTGGTCCAGGGTTTCCTCATCCTAAAGGAATGTCGGCTGGCCCAGGTTACTGCAAGATCACACCTGAGAGGAGGAACTACAGACACAATTTTTCTTCCTAATGAACAAAAGATACTTCTAAGATTTCCTAGAGGAAAAAAAAAAAACCCAGAATAGAACCTGAAAACTGAATCTTTCCGATTGGTTGGAAAGAGTGACTGACCTCCCGTACCTCACACTCCAGAAACAGCATCAGACAGTTGGAGAGACGTGGTTGGCTCCCTTTGAGCAGCCTCAGGTCAACTCCCTGGAGCCAGGGGAAGCTGCTCCGGTTCTGCCGAGGACCACGGGGGGCCCTGGCCTCGTCTCTGTCCTGGCCTCGCCATGGTGGCCCTGGGATGACAGCGGATGCTCCAGTGACATGTGGGGATCAAGGACTTCGTAGGGCTGGGGTGGTGGCCTGAGCCAGCGTGGGAGGTGATGAGATGTCGGCACAGTCCGGGGGCCTCCTCAGAAACGAAATGTCGGGGTGAAAGTGTCCTCACCTGGACCCGTGGCCCCCACGATGTGCTTCAGTTTGCACACCCAGGGCACTTGGAGGACAACCAGGTGTCCGGCCGGATGCCTTTGGAGTCACAGCTAAAACCCACATCCTTGCCGAAGTGTTCCAGCTACCACACCTGGGGGTGAAGGATCGCAGGAAAGGTGGTTCTCATGGTGACCAGACGATCTCGTGTTCGAGGGGTTCACATCCCGGTGGGGACCACGCCACGTGGTGACAGCCAGGACATGAGGTGACGGAGCACACCTGCCGTGGAATGGCCACAGAACCTGACAAAGAAGGATGGCCGGCCACACCTCCAGGTCAGCCCCTCTGCCTGGCCTGGGGACACTGACGGGGGGCATGACTGGCTCACAGACGCGACCGCAGGACTGAAATTCCATGAAGATAAAGTCTCGGTCATTTTCACAGCAGCTGACCCAGAGGCCTCTCTGAGGCACTGATTTTAGAGCTGCAGTTGGCGACTTTGTGGACAGCTCAGTCTTGCGCTCTGCGGCCAGATGGTTTTAGAAGACTAGAAAAGAGCGGAAACACGAGAAAGTACCCCAAGTAGTGAAGGTGACTCTTCCTCTGTGACACATCCTCTGTGTTTAACACACAGGGGCGGCCGTGTGTGGCTGTGTTCTGGGTCCCCAGGCTGAAAGTGTTTCTTTTAGTGGGCTGCACACAGAACAGTTTAAAGCCTGTTAGTCTAGTAAAACGGTTCCTAGATTTTGTAGAACAAGATACGTTTAAGAATCTGATCATCGCTTCTTGGCTTTTTGGCTAAGACCGAGTGAAGAATCTGATAAACTTTAAGGACGCTCTGCCAGGAAAGAGCCTTGCACATGTGTTGGCAGACTGCTAGAGGAGGGGCTCACCGACAGGCCTCGTGGAAGAGGCCACAGGTGATCTCACCCAGCGAGGCAAGAGCTCCACCCGAGATGCCAAGATCAGGGCCCGGACCGCACGGCAGGGCACCAGATGAGGCCGACCCTCCCGCCACCTTCCCCGAGACACCAAACCACAATGGAGCCCTCAGGCCCCACGTCCTGAGCTGAGCGCTCCACGGCACTTCCTCGTCTGACCCACACGGTGGCTCTAAAACACGGTGATCCCGCCCCCGCATTGCAGCAGAGGCACCTTCGGCTGAGGTGCATGTCACAGTCGGGTGACAGACCAACAGGACCCAGGGCCGCCCCTGCCCGCCTCTCAGGCTCGTGGTGGAGTTCCAGGAGACAGCAGACGCCGCCGAGTCCCGCTTCTCACCCTGTGTTGAGAGACTCCTGTGAGCCAGACCAGGTTTCCCACACTCGGCTCTTTCCAAACTTTCCCATCGTCCATGCTCTAGAGAGAGTGTTTCCTGAATGCCTTTCAACACAGGTCTATCCTGACTGTGCTGTGTGTATTTTCCGTGTTTAGTGACTCTCAGAGTCCTCCTGTCCATACGGGGAAGCAAAAGCATCGACTGACTTCATCCCGTTAACCGCAAGCTCCCCGGTGCCACCTCGGTCAGCACTTTTGCTCCCATTGAGAAAACAGCAGGATGAAAATGCCAGAAGAGCGGAGGCGCTAAGTGAAACTGACAGCTTTGTCAAAGCCACGGGTCTGCTCATGCTTTACGTGTACACGTGATTAATCAATTTTACAGAGAATACATGCTTGGTATTGCAGTTAATTTGAGGGAGAAATGAGCCCAGGCCCATTTAAAGTTTCCTTGACAGTGACAAACAAGCATACGCAGAGGAGAGTATCTTTCAAGTATTCCTCAGTTGCGATATTAATTATGGATAATGAGCATTGTGACAAGTGACAGTCTCAGTGCCAAGAGCAGGCAGCAGTGACTACGGGGGGACGGTGGCTGCAGTGACACCCTCAGGTGTCTGGATCTAAGCTGCTGTCCAGTGTGCTCGCCGCCCAGGAGGGTGGCAGGAAAGACGCGGGAGGCCACAGCTGTTGGGGAGCCCAGAGCCTCCCCCACTGCGGACAGTGCCCTTCCTGCCGCCCTGGGGCTCCCCTCGTCCTGCTGTCTGCACCCCGGGTTCCGAATAACCTCTCCATGCCCTGCTGAGCCGACACACCCTGGCCACGTCCCGAGGGCCACGCGGGAGCTTTGCTTGCCCGTGGAAACACACCTGTGGTCTCAAGCCCGCGCACAGTCTACAGCCACACTCAGGTGCGTCTCGCTGGGGCGTCATAGATGGCTTAGAGGCCGGTAAAAGGTCAGAGGCACATTTACACACCACTTTGCAGAAATTTTTAGGGTTTCACACATTCCCTGAAGCTTGGGCATGATTCACGATGCCGGGTAACAAGTCCTGTCTAAATATATTAGCTTGAACCACAGGAAGTTGACATTTTTGAAGGTCAAAAACAGTGAAATATCAGTCATGTGATTCAATAAAATAAAAGGCAGGGTATAATACATGTTAGAATAACTTCCACCGGAGACCATAAAATGTAGTCAAAGGTTTAACCTTACTCTGGTGAAAATGCTATTATTCAGAACACTAAACTAACCTAAAGATAGAATTACTGAAAATTTAAAACTTTTGTATATTTCCGAACGCGTGCAGGAAGGCAGCGCAGAAAGTCTCATCAAGACCAGAGGGCAGATGCAGTTGATGGGGGTGTTCGCCTTCGTAATTTCCCTGCGTCATGGTCACAGCCGTCTGGGGAGCTGTGGGAATGTGCGCCCCAGAACTCGGGTTGACGGGACAGCAAGGAGCAGCGGCCTGTGCGACTCCCCACGCAGACAGGGAGGAGGGGCGCGGCGGGAATATTTGGCTTCCCTGAGGCAGTTACATTTCCCAGCAGAGGGAAGAGAACTGTGGCGAGTAACATGAGGTAACAAAAAATTGCCTGTAGGGAAGAGGCCATTTTTAGTGAACATCAGCTATCAGTTTATTTTGAAACAAGGCTGGTTTAAAGAACTGTCTGTGTTATCAGAATGTAAGTTTTGATTTGGTGCCATCGGCTTGTCGTGTTAGTATTCAGTACAGATCTCTGATCCACTAATTAAGGACACAAACCTACGTTTCTAGGAGTCGGGGTATAGACTAATAGCGGGAATACGTTTCTCATTAAATCTTCTCTTACAGTAAGTACGGCCCCCACGAAAGCCCAGAGCACCGTGTCAGGACAAGAACAGCGAAGACATCGAACCAGGACCCTCTCGTTTTCTCTCCGCAGCTACTTCCATGGGTGCTGACCCGTGAACTCTTTTGTGAATTGTGACGATAACTTGGGAACAACCCCTCGGACTTAGATATTGTTCAAAATGGTAAACAAGCAAAACAAATGAAATGGGATGAAAAGGAATGCACAAAATGCCTAATCTAACATATTCCATCTGCTTGAATACAGGAGACCTTTAAAAATCTTGCAACTCCAATAAAATAGGAGTCTTTTATCAAATCACCAGGGGCTTGGAGAGAACGAAGTTGACCACATTTAAATAAAGCCCCAAGGTCGGCAGGCCCAGAGCAGCAGGGAGGCTGCGCTGCGCACTCGTCAGCTGCCGTGCTGTGGTGTCACCCGCCGCCAGGCTGAGCTCAGCCTCCCTTCGCAGCACCACCCGGGGCTTCTTTTCAAAGACGATTTTGCTAATGCACAACCCGCTAAAGTTCACCCCAGAGACACTCGATATTTGGCAATCACTGAGACATACAGCATTCCATACAACTCACCAACAATCTGTCTCATTTCTACTTTTTTAACGATGCAGTTTGTGTTTCTTCGGTGGCACTTTTTTTTATTAATTAAGAAGCTTTGCTGCAAAAAGGCGATGCGTCTGACAGTTTTTAAAAGCCAGTCTTTACTACTAAATCGGCCCCTTCTGAGGCCACAGCACAGCTACCTCGAGGGCACCGCATGTGCGGCAGTAGACACCATGTCAGTGCTGACCAGCTGTGGGACTGGCTGGAGCACACTCTGATGTAACACCGCATGACGCTACCCTTCGGCAAGACGGACGGGATCGCAGGCCACGGTGGCCGTGGGCGGTGCTGGCAGCGGGAGAAGCATCCGTACGGAGACGCCCTGCACAGCCTGCGTCCTGCGCCATCACCAGCCCAGCCGTGGGAAGGCCGAGCACGGTGCACTCAACAGCTTCCCGTTTGCAGAAGGCAGCGGCACCCACAGCTTCCCTAGGACAGACGATGTCCCCAAAGCCAGCAAGAGGCCACTTCTGAATTAAATGCAAAATGGTGGTAGAAACTTTACCCTTCTAAAACTGCTAGAAAGAGCCTACAAGTCGGTCAGCAGCAGAGCCCGTGGGGAGGCGTGAAACGCGGGTCGGCTCTCTGCCTGCCTGTCGAGAAGGGCCTGGGCCTTCCCTCGCTGCTAAGCCAGGTGCACACAAGGACCAGGACAGGCGGGAGGGTTCCCTCCGCCCGAACCCTCATTCTTTCTCTCAGTTCTATGCCCCAGACCCAGGGTCCCCACAGACCAGGCTGGCCGGGCCTCAGTGGCCCTGGGCACGGCCCACCGTCCAGAGGGGCCAGCAGCAGTCTGGGAGGCAGCTCCAATGTCACTTCCTCCTGCTCTGCCTCTTCCGCGAGGCGGCTACTCGTAGCCGGGAGCCGTGGGGAGGAGCCTGTCGCCTCCCAGGCTGAGCACATGTGGAGGCGGAGTCAGAGTCAGGCATCGAGTCCTGGGAAATGTTTTATTGGTTTCCTTTTCAGCCCTCGGAATGGTTTACGTGAGATAAACCTCTGTTTTCCTTGAAATAAATACTCACCTTGGCAGCTCTCAACCCACCCACGACAAAGCGAGGCTTCCCGCTGCTCCCTCCCGCGGGGGTTCCGGTGCGCATGGGGCCTGGGACGGCTCTTCCAGCAAGACCTCCCCTGCCTGGGAGCTGCCGGCAGCCGGCCTCACTCAGCCAGACTGAGGCTCAGCCCTGGTGGCAGGGAAGGTCCCACCCTCAGACACACTGAAGAAGGGCCGGTTCCACCACCACAAAAACAGACAATCAGAGTTCCACACAGGAAACACAGCCTCACCTGTGTCCCGGGTGCCGAGGACGCTGCCCTGCCGTCCGGCAGGTGGCACCAGGCCTGAGGGGCAGGCGCCTCCCGGGTAGGCACGGGCTGGCCACACACGACAGCGCAGAGCACACGCGTGTCACCACTGTGTTGTGACGAGCGCCCTATCCCCTCCCAGCCAGTAAATGTTCCTGAAATCTATTTCCTGAAGTTTCCATGGTTTTGTCATTCCTCAAAATTCAACTTGTGACCCTGCCACTCGACGGTGGCAACTTCCAGTTCTGCCTTTGAGACGAACATGACTGCCGGGCACGGGGTCCTCGGACGGACGTCGTGACACCGCAGGCCACGTCTGCTTGTCTGTGCACGTGTCCGCGTTCCAAGACACGCAAAGACTCCAGAGACAAAAGTGCCTCATCCGAACATCCAGTTGCCATGGAGACAGAAATCAAAGCGAACTGTCTAATGAGAGGGTTTTTTCACCATTCCTGCCTGACGCGGCTCCGTTCTGGAGCAGGTTGAAATGCCTGGCGGCTATTATTCCAAACACATTTTGCTCAGTGCAGTCGCATATTCTAATGAGACTAGCTGACGACGGCTGGTTTTCAGTGTGGCACCCCCACGGCCCCCACACACTCCGGCCACACAGCAAGGCAGTGGCCCTGGCTCCACCGCCACCTCTCAGGCCTGGCCGGAGCGTGAGCCTGGGTCCACGGTGTTGTCACAGGCGCAGATCAAATGACACCTGCTTCTCGCAAGGGACCTCAAGAGATATTTTGTAAGATGTCACCCAATTCAGTTTGCAAAGGAGTGCATGCAAGAACAATCCGCTCACTTTCTGGGGGTTTGATGCAGAATTCACAATGACTTTCAAAGCACCTACACGAACACTGGCACGCATGCAACCTTGTCACTTACGTACGGAAGGATCAGATCGATCCCGGCCATAACCCAGGCAGGAAAGTAAATTTCATCACGGTTGGTGCGGCTCTCTGAGATACGTGTGGGAAACACGCAAAGACCGTCTTTCCCACTCAAGGATGCCTGTGATGGAGGCACAGGTTCCCTGCACTCGGCCTGTCCTCGCACACTCTCCCCACAGCTTCCTCTCCGCCTCCCTGCCTGAGCCGCGGGGGCGGCCCCTCCCCACCACAGGCCGCGACCCTGGCAGCCCCCGAGCTCCCCACCTGCTGCCTGGAAGTCCTCACTTCACCCCCCAGGACACTGTCCAGGCTGGATTCACACTTTCTCTTTGGTCACCTGTGTCCTCCGTGCACTGCACGTGCCTCTAACACGTCCTGAAAGTCCTTCGACGTGTCTCCTCTTTCTGAGTCGTGCATTCTGTGTGTCTCACGCGTGTCTGCAGCGTGTGCCCGAGAGCAGAGCCTGACGGACACACAGTCCACGTGCTCCTGGACGAGGCGTCCCCACTCCCTTTGACGGAAACAGGTTCCCGGGCTGTCCTGGGCGCCGTGCTCAGAACTGCCGGCGGGCTGGGGTGGGGCGCGGACCTGCATTGCTGAGGTGCACGCAGGTGTCCCAGAGGCCACGTGTGAGAACCAAAGTCGGAAGCCATGTGAGGCCGGGGCCACACACCACAGGGAGCACGGCCGGGGACTGGGCGTCCACCAGGGACAGGGCCACACACCGCAGGGAGCACAGCGGTGACTGAACGGGACATGTGTTACCCGTGTGACTTTAGACACTGCGCTGCAGACCAGGGACAGCCCCGCGATCGAGCCGGCCCGGCGCTCTGGAATCGGTGGAAACGGGCCTTTCCCTTCCAGTGCACAGTTGTAGGTGTGCTGAGTTTCCAAATAGAGAAGGGAGTTATACAAATATAAACCAGTGCATTAATTTAAAAATCACACAGAAATGTCTCACTAAGCAATTTTAAAGGACTGTTCATTACAGTGTTTCTTTTAAAGTAAATATTGTTTTCTTGTACTTTACCAGTTCTCTAACTCACTCTCGCTCTGTCTCTCTCTGAAATATTTGCCCAAATAGCACTGTCTGTCTCTCAGGCTTGAACAAGTGAGCAGAAAGAGACGCAAACAACTGAGGGGGAAAGAGTTCTCTGCCGTTCAGCCACGGCGACAGCTGGCATCCCCACACGACTTCACGTTGTAGCATTGCCCTCATCCCAGAACACTCGGCACATCTATTATTCAGAACCGTGCTGTCAGATAGTCACAGCGAAGGGAACTCGGGGGGAAGGGGGAGTGCGGAAGGGACAGGCCCCAAAGACAGACAGCAGGAGGTGCCCTGGGTGGGGAGTGACAGCCCCTTCCTTGCGGAGGCTCCCTCAGCTCTGCCTGCCCGGTCTGCGGGGCCCCCGCCGGGAGACAAGTCCTGCCTGGCTGCTCTCAGCTCGCCTTGGCCTTCTGCTGCTCCACAGCAGGAGGGTGCCCCGAGTGTGCGCCCTATCTAATCACATCCTTTTCCGGGCTGCAGCATGTATCTGGGTGCGTAAGAGCCAACTGGCTGGAGGGGCTACACAATGACCGCAGAGTCCCCGGGAGGAAGTGCACGAGAAAGGGGAGGTTGTAGTTGGCGAAGCTGTAATCAAATTACGAGACGATTAGCCTGGAAAGTGGGTGGAAAAGACCCTAAAAGAGGAGGACAGAGGACAGGCTGTGTGGAAGGGAAGGTTCCAGGGCTCACGTTGCAGCATCTCCAACATGGTCCTCGGGGGTCTCTCTCTCTCCCTAAAAATTCTATAAGAAATGGAAAGTCTCACCGTAGGAACGATGCCTGATAAAAGGGTTGTATTTTAATATATTTTCATGTTCATTTATGTTTTCTAAGTTTTACTGTAATGATTATGAATAACTTTTACAACATAAAAAACAAAGTTATTTTTGAACTAGACACTGCAGCTTCCCACATATTTACAGTATTAAAATGATAAATATAATTTATGGTTGTCTGGCAAAGAGAAATGCACCAAACAGTAAATAAATGATAAGGTACATTTTAAAATCACAACTAGAAGAACTTCCACAAACAAATAAGTGTTGCTTGTTTTCAAAACTCTTACGTATGGGAAAAGACTTAAGCACGTCCGTGTGCTGCAGAGTGGATGTGGGATAATTTGGGTCACTGGACAATCTCAGTGGCTGGACCAGGCACTGGCGGGTCTGTGGCAGGTCAGTCTCCCCTGGGCTGAGGTTGGGGGGACATGTGCCCTCTCTGCTGCTCCAGAGTTTAAGGAAGTGCCCATTGGCACATGGACAGTGCCCCGTGGAAACCCACCAGAAAGTTAGCAAAATGCACTTTTGCTACATACTATTTAATACAGACTTGAGAAACCAATTTCAGTTAGAACAGTTTAGTTCAGTTAGAACTAAACATGAGTTTTACTTTAACCGGAGCCTTAATAAATCTCTGAAATAGTGAACATTTAACAAAAGTAAGGGCTTAAAGACATTTCTATTTAACAAGCATAGACATAAGGAATGTAATTTTATTCAATTTCAAAATACAATGACAAACAGTATATACATAATTAAATCTTCCAGAATATATGAAAACTCAGAATGCATTTTAATGAAGAGATTAACACTGAATAAACATTGCACATCTATTATATTAACACATCTCTTCATTTAAGCATTACTTCCTCAAAATTGCATTTCTTTGAGTCTTTTCTTCTGGGATTACATTTCTAATATAGAATTTTCCCTTCAGCAGCTTTTACACCTTTAAGCCATAACCTCTGAGTATTTCATTTTTCTGTGAAGGCCTCAACTGTTTGGCTAGAAAATCACGGTGCTGGGAGGGTTTTATGTAGACTCAGCTGCTTTTACGTTGTATTAGTTTTTGTAAAAGATATTTTGGGAGATAGTCCTCCAAACTGGGCATCAAAGTAGCAGCTCAAAACATGCGAGTGGGTGAGTGGTGGTCAAGAGCTGTGCTGAGAGAGGGCTGAGTGCTCCAGTGAATGTCTCAGCTACGAGAACGTGAAAAGAACTTACTCATCACTACAGCCCGGCGACACCCGATCCCCAGCCTGTGGGTTCACCCACCCCGGCTGCCTTCCACGGACAGTCGGCGTCATTTCTTGTGTGAACAGACGTAAAGAGACACCCAGGGCCACTCGCGGCCATGGGAGCTGTGACCCCAAGGGCACGGGAGGACAGACAGTCCTCGGCGCTGGTCCCCAGGCCAGCGTGCTCTTACTCAGGAGGGCCCACACGTGTCCTAATTCCTGCCATTTCCCCCTTGTCGTCTGCAGTGCGCCCGACAGCAAACTGTGCTGTATGACGTCCACACAGCCGGCAGTTTCTTCCAGACTCATTTCCCTCCCACTGGTGAGGGGCTGGCAGCGTTCCCTCGCAGCCAGGCACGGTGGGTGAGCCCACCCAGGGGTAGCCAGACCTCTGGCCACCTGGCTGGCGTTTACACAGATCCGATGCTTATTTTTGAAAAGTTAGCTCTAATGTAAAAGTTCAATGTATAAAACATCGAGTCCATTTCTCATGTGAATCCATTTTAAAGTTAAATTCAACAAACCTTAAAACCCAGAATGTAAAAGTATGCTAGAATAGAAACTGAACTCAAAATAGATAACCCGTTTTATGTCATGATTTGGGACTACGTCTGCATGTTCTATCTGGTGGGACTTGTCAGGGTCTTTTCTCCCCTTACTTCAACAAACTTGTATTTTCTTCTTTAAGTGAAGAGAAGTAAAATCCCACATTTCCACTTCCTGGCACGACGACATCTGAGAGGTGCTTAGCCGAGCGGTGGGGCCACATTGCGCATCTTTAAGTGCTCACGCTGCCACTTGCTGGTTGGTGGCTTTGGTGACACCACTAACCTCTCTCTAATGAGTTAAATTCTATGAAGTTCTGGGAGTAGCGACTTGCACACAGTAGGTGCTCCAGTATCAACCATCTGTCACCTGAGTAGAAACTGGATTTGCATCCATTGCCTAAGCATGGACACACAGCAGGTGCCGAGCCTCAGACCCCTTCACGCGGGAGCCTCCCTCATCGCCCGGCCCGCCAGCCCGTGTCTCTGGACTCAGATGCAGCCAGGGTCTGTGCACACCTGGGTCTGTCCGGTTCTGCCCAAGCGCAGGAGGGGGAGGCTGGATTCAGAACCGCTGCCTTTGCCGCTGTCCTGTTTTCACACCTCGGCCCTCGCACACTCCATTCCTCTGCCTGCCAGGTTCTCGCTATTGTCTAGAAATAAAGAGTCGCAAGGTGTATTGAAAACATGTTGGTTTGGGAGTCAGACAGGCCACGTTTCGATCTCAGCTCAGGACAGAGCCACCATGGGACTTTCCTCAGCAAGGGCAGGATAGCAGTGCCCAGCACGTCCCTCCCCAGAATCTCTGCAGCACACGCTCCTTGTCCTGCACCAGCCAGGGCTGCCGCGGACGGCTGTTCACGGCGCTCACAGGACGGGGCCCCACCTGAGGGCAGAGTCTGTGCCTGCAGCTCCTGGTCCCTAGAGGGGCTGTGCTGGCTCAGTGAGTTGTCCTGGAAGATGAAGTCGTGGCATTTCCAGAGCAGCGTGGTCGGTTACTTCCCCTGTCCCCGTACTCCTCTGTCTACACTGAAGCTGTTATTTCTTTATATCCAGAAGCGGTTTTAAGTGGCTAACCATATTTTAACAAACTGTTCCTCTTTTTCTGTTTATGTTTAACAATTGTGAAAAGGATGTTCCTTCTTACAAAAAAAGTCAGGGAGACCATTAATATTCGGGTGTCAGCACTGGGCTCCGTTCAGATCCCAGCTAGAGTCTGCCTGGGAGACGCGTGTGAACTACAGTTCCCATAGCAACTCGCAGCGTATTTTTAGAGAATGCGGCTGCCCCCCATTCTGAGAATTTCATTGTCATCACAGTCCACGGTGCAGAAGTGGTTCTCTAAAGAAGTGTGTATTGTGATAGATCAAATGCCACCTTTAAACACAAAAACAAAGTCTTTGTTTAGTGTTGCCCTGTGTTCGCTCCACTGTACAGAATATTTCTCATTCTCTCCATCATTTCCAGTTTCCCCTCAAATATTTTAGATAATTATTTCTTTTTAAAAACAAAACTCACTTAGTCAAAACCTAATGATGAGTCACCACTTATGTATGTACGGGGGGTTTTCTTAACAAAGCATAGCTCTTTGGGTCTTGGCCTTAAGTTGCATTGATAATTTTATTCTTTACAAAAATTTCCTTAGCAATCCACTAAAATGGCCTCATAATTTAAGCAGGGGATCTGGCGAGATGAGACAAAAACACACATTGCCATTGGTCTCCTGGTATGAATTCTCAGTAATGGAAGATCCCTTGCATGCGCGTGAAAGGGTTGGGCGGCAGGACCCGAGGCCAGGGGGAGAGGGAGACAGACCGCAAAGCCCAGCACACTACATGCGATGCTGCCAAAAGCTGTGTTTTGCAGGAACTGGGCAGCTCATGCCGCTGCTTCCTCATGAGCCCCCCTTACAACAGCGGCTGTGCCTCTGCTTGCCCCGTGCAGGGGCGGCGAGGGCAGCACTGACCACCAAGGATAGAGCAAGCATCTTTTTGTTCTGTTTTCTTTTTTTGAGACAGTTTCACTCTGTCACCCAGGTGAGTGCTGTGTGTCAGCCTAGCTCACAGCAACCTCAAACTCCTGGGTTCAAGTGATCCTCTTGCCTCAGCCTCTGCAGTAGCTGGGACTACAGGCACGTGCACCACTGCAGGCTAATTTTTTCTACTTTTAGTAGAGACAAGGTCTGGGTCTTGTTCAGGCTTGTCTCGAACTCCTGACCTCAATCAATCCTCCCACCTCAGACTCCCAGAGTGCTGGGATTACAAGCGTGAGCCACCGTGCCTGGCTGGAGCAAGCATGTTTGAAGTGGAAATACTTAGTCCACAATTTGACAAATCCTCTACACAAAATAAGTATTTTAACTTAGTCCTCTTTTCCCACTTTTGGCAAGGATATTCATTTTTACTGTATAAGCTGGATGTGTATTTACAGAAAAAATTGATAGATGTGAAGTAACCTTTCCTCTCATAATCACAAAAGGAATCACAAAAGGAATCACAAAAGGAATTGAGCCCCCACTGAAGGCAGGGTTCTGCCAATATGACTAACGGTCCCTGTGATCTAAGGAATTCCAGTAAGTTAGGTCTATTTTAGACCTGCTCAGAAATGTAGTAAGACAGTGCTTCACTTAAAATATGGTCTCATGATGATGGCCCACACCTGCAGTCCCAGCTACTCAGGAGGCTGAGGCAGGAGGATCACTTGAGTCCAAGAGTTTGAGACCAGCCTGGACAAGATAGTGAGATCCCATTTCTCTAAATTAAACATGGTCTTATGTTATAAACCAGTGGGGATTCTACTTCTCATCATTAGAATTAATAAGTATATTTATGTGCTAATTAATTTATGGATTAGTACATTCTGAGAAATGCATCACTGGGGTGAACTTGCGCAGCCCTGGATGGTACAGCCTATTGCTCCTGGGCTACAGGCCCGGACAGCGCGTCACTGCACTAAATATGGCAGGCCACGGGGCTGTACAGTATTCGTGTGCGCAAACATAGAAAAGGTGCAGCAAACATACGGAATAAAAGATAAAATGTGGTGCGTCTGTCCAGGGCACCAACCACGGATGGAGCTTACAGGACTGGAAGTTGCTCAGGGTGACTCAGGGAGGGGTGAGTGACCATGAAGGCCGGGATGTCACCACGCTCCTGTGCACTTTATAAATGCTTGCACTTAGGTGGCACTAAAGTCATAAAACTTTTTTTCCTTAGTAATAAATTAACATTAGCTTACTGTAACTTTTTTACTTTATATACTTTAAGTTTTTAACTTTTGACTCTTTCATAATAAGACTTAGCACAAACACATTATAGAGCTGTACAAAAAAAAATTCTATCTTATATCCTTATTCTATAAGCTTTTTTCTATTTTTAAATTTATTATTTACTTTTTACTTTTAAAACTGTTTTGTTAAAAACAAAGACACAAACACACGTTAGCCTAGGCCTACACAGGGTCAGGGTCCTCAGTGTCACTGTCTTCCACCCCACATCTGCTCCCACCGGAAGGTCCTCAGGGGCAATAACACACATGGAGCTGTCATCTCCTGTGACAACAGTCCTGTGGATCCCTCCTGAAGGACCGGCCCAACACTGCTTACAGTTAACTTTTTTTTTTTTTATAAGTAGAAGGAGTACACTGTAAAGTAAGGATTAAAAGTATAGTACGGTTAGTACACAAATCAGTAACATAGTTGTTTATTATCAAGTATTACGTACTGACATAATTATACAGGACTGGCCAACATGACCAGAAGCCCGTGGGTAATGCCTTTGTGCTACAATGTTGCAGTGGTTGCTATAATTGTCACAATGGCTACTACAACGTTGCAGCAGCTGCCACAATGTTGCAATGTATGCTATATTGTTGCAGTGGCTGCTACAGTGTTGCAGCAGCCACTGTGATGTTCGACTGGCTGCTAAAATGTTACAACAGCCACTTTAATGTTGCAATGGCTGCTACAATGTTGCAGTGGCTGCTACAATGTCACTGTGGCTTCTACCAAGTCACAGTGACTGGTACAATGTTACTAGGCAATGAGAATTTTTCAGCTCCATTATAATTTTACAGGACATCCTCACCCATGTGGTTCATCATCGACTGAAACATCATGTGGCGCAAGACTGTGTTAAGAATGCCGATTTTAGAGATTGTAGAGCACTTGCCTACTTATTAGGAGGCAGAGGGGAGGATAATGTATATAATTCACATTCACAGAGCATTGTCTGTTTTCCAAAACGCTACCACTTTCCATGCTTTTTCTATGACCTGAGCTGGGTGTGGGGAGGACTTCAGAGATCTCTCTCTTACAGAACAGAGGTGGGCCCTGGGCAAGCAGGAGACCTGCTGTCTGGCTGAGCAGCTACTTCCCAGGTGGGCCTTTGGGCATTTGTCCAGCGTCTCCTATCACCCGTCCTGGCAACTCAAGGACCCCATCTCCGTAGACTGATAACTTGCTAGGGAAACTGAATGAGATCTCCTCAGGGTCAGTCTGAGAATGTCCCATGTTTACTAAGATAAAACTACCCACAAAGAGAATATAGCTGAGCTCTGACAGTTATGATTAATCCTCCAGCACCAAACACATGGCCTGATGCATCTTTCTCCCCACACTCTGCCTGCAGATCAGCCCGTGCCTACAGCATGAACCCTAATTAGGCGCTGCTTCTTGAATCATCTGCAGAAGCATTTATTGCGAGAGAATGGTTGGGCTTAGTGACATTCCCACTTCCCTTTTTTTCTCTCTAACAATATTTACACAAGGTATCCTGGCTTGTGGTTTCAGAGAGGTATTATTCTCTCTGTGCCTAAGAGCTTAAGGTCCTCCTGGAGTGCATATAATGCTAGATTTCAATGCATTGTGGAGAAATTGTCAGAACAAATAAACAGAGGTTTGTGGAGTTCGATCAGAATCTGGGTTCCTGCAAATACGCCCTGCTCTGCTCACTGTCACCACAATATCTGAATTCCCCTAACGAAAAACACCGGGCTTGGTTCACCTGCTTATTCTTCTTCAGGGTCTGGTACCAGTCCAGGCTCCTCATTGGTGAGCAGTGGTTTGCTGAATGTGTGTCCTCAATACAGAAAAAGTCCCCAAGCCAGTTGGTCTGCTGTGTTTGCCACCCAGTATTTACTACTGTGCTTCGTGATGACAACTGTGCTTCAAACTTGTCCCCATCCTGGGGACTTGCGTGAGCGTGGGCCGAGCACTAGGCAGGGAGAAGACCTGCCTCTTCTTTCTCCTCTGCTGCTGCTGCTGTCAGTATGTGCTGTGACAGTTCACGGGTGGAATTTGCCCGGCCACCTGTTGGGCTGAGCTTAGCGCAGTGTCAACGCCCAACGAACGAGTGGTTTATCTCTATCAGGGAGGATAATAAATTAATAGATACATAACGCTCTTACTCTATTCTGAAAAAGTTAAATTTAGTGATTTTCAGTCTTTAAAAAAATCCAAAAATGTTGAATCAGGGCTTAAACACGATCATTCTAATCATGTGTCATATTGACATGGGATGCAATTTTTATGAATGGCCCCATGACATGTATAAAAGACATTTCAGTTTAGTGATTTACACCTGAATAGCAAGTGTTTTCATCCCTAAGTGCCGTACTGTAAACTGAACGTTAATAATGGTAATATTAATAACAGTAGCTACTTTTGCTGAGCATGTTACAGTTTGCAGGTACATTTCTGTTTATATGTCCAAATATTTTCATTGTCCTCATGGTGTGAGGCACAGGTGCACCAGCGTCATGTTGCAAACAAGCACCTGGCATGACAGAGACAGCAGTGACTTGTCCAGAGAGAGTCAACACGGAGTCGGGATTAGAAATCAGATCTTTCCACGACTGATTCATTATTTCTTATGGCTGATATTTAAAAAGTTGCTGTTCCATTCTTGTTTTAATGTGTCAATGTTGTCTTTTAAAAACTAACAAAGAGCCTTTTAATAACCAATAATTTTTTTTTTTAAATCCTGCAGTTTAAAGCTATTTCTGAGTGGAAATAAACCATGATAGAGAAAAATACACTAAATGATTTAATTTTTCTTCAACAAAGTATGAGACACAGGCCACAAACTTTTCTCAATTTCGTAAAATAGCAGTCATATGCAATTATTTACTGAGATCTATCGTCTGATCCTCATTTCAAATGCAAAGGCTCTGAGGCCCAGAGGTCATGTGGGTTTGTTTGAGGAACTATAGCCACAGCCACGGAGATCCAAGGGTTTCCAAACATCAGTCATCCCAGGCTCCTTCCACGGGAAGCCTTCCCACTGGCTTACGAGAGTCCTCTGCCTCGTGTGATTAGACTAACGCCGACCTTGAGAAAACACCAGCATGATTTCCCTGCATTTGAGAAAACGTGAGCAGTCCACACATACAACATAAACATGGCCAAGATCCTTATTAAAAGTAATGAAGCCTCTAAATATTTAATGTGTATTGTTATTTTCATTTTATTTTTAGCAAGGACAATTTCTAATGCTTATTTAGAATCTAAATTAAAATCTAACCAAAGGCATCACAGATCATTGGTGACACAGGATTAAAATCTTTTTGCAGAGAGTGTCATCTTTAAAGTGAAACCTGTTAATGAGCCATGAAATTATCCTAAAGTCAAAATGCGACTGCAGAGGTTTGTTTTGCCACACTGTGACACAAGTAGCCTCATTACGAATGAGTTATATTTTCACATACACAGTCTCTCCCCTTCTATCTGTTTTCATTCTTCAGGACAATATTATCAGCTACATATCTGGAAATTATACAGAAGGCCACACACAATGAATCTAAAATGTACTCTGAGCATATGCTTTTGACTCAACAATCGATAAAGCCACATCACCTTGGGAGAATCAGATAAACACGGCCTGGACCATTTTGTCCCCATGGACACAGTGACGCTGCTTCCTGGCTCAGAGCGGAGGGTGCGGGGGAAGCTCACAGGGACATGCTCTGCACTCAGATGAGAGGCGCGGAGACAGTTCACATGGGCAGGATTCTCCTTTGAAGCTGCCCCGTGCCCGCTGCCTATCAGCCTGTGCTGAGCGGCTGGTTTTGACGGGGCTGACACGGCGCAGTGGGCATCTCCCTCCTTCACTTTGGTGGCTGCGGGTGGCTGTCTTTAGGAGCGAATCCTTAGTACAGTTACTGGAGGAACTCGTCACAAAAGGCAGCCTCCGCGTGGCTGGGCACCTCCCAGCTGGGACATTACCGGTGGGTTAACCCCGACTTCCTTCCCGTAGAGGCTCATTTAGCCTCTCCTGTGTCTCCAGCCAGAAACCACAGCCACGAACACAGCACAGCCTGGGACCCTGCGGGCTCACTGTGGGAGACAGAGGCTACCACAGCGATAAAAACACAAATGTTTAACTGGGAGGCCGTTAGGCTGGGGTGGCTGTGGCCATTTAAGTTCCCACGTAAGCAAACCAAAGCCCAGTGTGAACAGGAGCCGAAAACTAGAGACAGGGCCCATCAGAAACCACCAACTAACCACCAGCTAGAAACTCCAGCAATCAGAAATGACCAGCTGGGCCCGGACTGGAGACTCCACCAATCGGAAACCACCAGCTGACTAGCTAGGGGTTCCTCACTGACCACTCCCGCGTGCTCCTGTGAACACCGGAACACTTAGGAAGTCTCTCTCCACTCCCAGAGCAGCGCTGCGCTCCTGTGTTCTGGGGCTGCCCACTCACGGTTGCAGTCTGCGCAACGAACTTCCTGTCTCTGGGAATCCGACCGCTGTCTAGGTGCCTCATGCAAGAGGGATCATGAAGCACCTGTCACTTTGTGACTGCTTAGTTCACTTAGCATGATGTCCTCGAGGTTCATAGATGTTGTAGCCATGTAGGATTTCCTCCCCTTTTAAGAGTAAATTCCATTGTATGGCTATAAAGAGCTGAACATTTGAAACCTCATTATCTCATTTGGAATCAGAGCCACATGCCCAGAATCAACATGCTCTGCCCCCCCCAAAAGAGAGAACGTCCAAGAAAGGGCTCACCACACAGCAGGCCCCCTGTACGTGTGCCTTGATGACAACACGAGTCTCCTCTCCACTTCAGAGCACGCAAACTAAAGAATTCACCTCCTCTGGCTGTGATACACTGTCTCACCTTTGCCAGCTGATCAGCCTGGGAATAGCTACACTTCTAGAAGTCTCTCAATCTGAGTAAAAAGCAGAAACATCTACAGCTGCACGCTTGCGTTTCTTCTCTAGGGACAGAATCACCCGTGTGGAATCCGTCTTAGTTGAGAAGGGCGTCCACGTCCACCTTCTCTGATTGCTGCCTGAGAGCAAAGGATGAAAAAGGAAAACCTCAGTGCAATCGGCTACTTAATGCGAGCTTTGAACTTTTCCGTGCTGTTTCTGTTGAACTCATTCCAATCGTGTAAGTTTGCCACAAGAGCACGTCTATTTTTCAACACTGCTTTGTCAGTCAGGCTCTTTTGAGTCCATTATATTTCTGCTTTCCTAATGTTCCCCTATAGAGACTGAGCACACGCACACAGGTGTCGTGATAACAGAGATTAACTTGTACGGATTTCTTCTCTAGCAAGCAGCTCAGAGGAACTCGGAACAGTGGCTCCTGCGGCCATTTCTCTGCCCCTCTTCCCGGCCGCGTTTCTCCCTCCCAAGTTCTCCTGTGCATGGTGTTGATGACACTAGTAGCCACCACGGGCCAGGCTCCAGCCCACTGGGCATTTCCCTGAGAGTTCGGCAAGAGAGAGGCAGGTGCTGCCGGCCTCAGCTACCCAGAGGCACTCGGTCATTCTGATGCTGTGCTTTTCAGAGCAGCTGCTGGTCCACACCTGAGAACGTTACTCAGCAGGGCACAAAAGCTACGTACGCTCTGGTGAGGGGCTGTGTGATGTGGTCGGCTCTGAGACAGCAGCGCCAGGTTATCAGCCCTCGGGGCACGAAGGTGGCTGGACAATGTGGCAGAAAACGCAAGTTCCACCCCCAGGGTCCTCCTGTCCCGACACGAGCTCCACCTGCTCTCCTCCGGGAGACTCGGCCAGGGCAGGCAGTGGCGAGAACCGCGACAGAGCACCTTCCGCTTCCGGCTCCGCACACCTGCGTCTGCATTAGGGAAACTCTCTGCCAGTTGAATCGAAAACATACTGAACCACCAACTTGCCACCTCTGCTTTAGCTGTTGAGATTCATTTATTAATTCATTGTTTTAAAAACAGTTCCCCCCCAAAAAAAACGTGGGCATTTGTCTCCCTTGTTGGGGTGGTGTAAACATCCCCCCTGTCTTGGTCTCCCCAGTCATTATCCTGGGCGTCCTCTATTGTGACAATCTGTCAATGCAGCGGCCACCTCCCCGGACTCCGCGTGCGGCTGGCTGGCCGGGGGCGGCGCAGGGTGAAGTGGGAGCAGCGCTCCGGGCTCCAGCGGCTCCTGCCGAGATGCATGACCTGCCCTCGCAGCTGCGCAGGAGCACCGGGCTGGGCACCTCAACGTCTGGAGGCCATTTCTGGACCAAACACTCCCTGCCGCCTGAGACTTTTCCTGGTGACCATGAGACCCCCCACACCATTGCCTCAGCGTCCCCAGCGCCTGAGTGCTTAGTGGCACTTGCCGTGTGCCAGTGTGTGCCGGAGGGGAGGGCACGGGAGTCGCACCTGCCACTACAGGAGACAGTGGAGAGGCCACCTCTGAGAGTCACAGCCTGGGGTTCCACACGAACAACGCCATCCATTCGACAGTCTGCTGCTCCAAGGGGCCAGCACAGCGGTGCGTGGAGGCTGGGAGGCTTCCCAGCGTCACCAGCTCTCGGTGAGCATGTGCTCGTGCACAGGTGTCTTCGGTTTTCCCTAAATACTCGCAGGGCGCATCATCAAGAGTCAGGTTCTGCAACGTCGCCTGCAGCAGATGCAAATTTCACCAGAACATAATTGATTGTTGGAATCTACTTCGTTCCTCTTTTGAAAACCAGAATGGTATTTTTCTGCACTTGGCCTTTCGGCATCTTTTCCGTATTCCACAATCCCCCAAAACACCTGCCAGCAGGTTTGTGGTCTTGCCTGCTCGCTCTTTCGGCTCCTTGGGAGGGAACCCGCTGGGCCCGGAGACTTGAGCCCACTTAGCACGTGATGTTCCCACACAGTCTCCTCGCCCAGCTCAGACCTCGACTCCCTCCCTCAAACACCCGCCCCCTCTCTGTTGGGGGTCGCCCTGGACAGGGGACAGATTCAAACGGTTGTGAGTAGATCTGCTTGCCCTGCCTTCGCCTCAAACCTTCCTTGTTCTTCTCATCTGCTTGTTTTGAAAAAGTCCTAAATCCAGCAAAGGGTCCCAGCTCGAGACCCCTCTGAGGCTGTGATGATTCAGCCTCTCTTGCCTTGTCCTGGGAGGGGGAGGCAAGTGCAGAGCCTTGGGGCGGGGGCCGTGCCGGGGAGGAGAACAGTGCTTCTGTGGGGTCAGCACCCAGGAATTCTGACCTTGACGAGAGGCACTATGCTGTGCCTGTGTCGCCCCTTTGTCCAGGGGAGTGAGGCAGTTCAGAGAGGAGACCTCTCACCAGCCCGTGGGCACCGCAGGCCTGGGCACACCAGGCTGCAGGGCGCAGAGCGCCACGGGCTCCATGGCCTCCACCTGTGACCAGCTCCGTGGACAAATTTCAAGGACCCACATATGTTTTATTAGACTCCTCTCCCTCAACTAACTACTTCACCTTTTGAGTTGTTTCCCAGAAATGGTGGATTTTCTGTAAGACAAAGCAGCTGAGATTCTGAAGGTCCCAGGACAGAACTCCTGATGCCAAGATCCATCTGCCCCAAGACCTGCCCCAGTGCAGTGGTGAGTTGTACACGACCTGCCCCGGTGCAGTGGTGGGTTGTACACGACCTGCCCCGGTGCAGTGGTGAGTTATACAGGACCTGCCCCGGTGCAGTGGTGGGTTATACACGACCTGCCCCGGTGCAGTGGTGGGTTGTACACGACCTGCCCCGGTGCAGTGGTGGGTTGTACACGACCTGCCCCGGTGCAGTGGTGGGTTGTACATGACCTGGCCCAGTGCAGTGGTGGGTTGTACACGACCTGCCCCAAGGCACAGGGCCCTCCTTTAGACGCCCATGATCTCAGTAGGAGGACGGATTTGAGGCAGCTTCTCCTGCTCTCCTGACACAACATCTGTCATATTAAAATTCCTTTCTTCCTTGGCAGTCCTCTTTGTCTCAATAATTAGATCTTTGTGTGAAGGGCGACTGGACCTAGGGCAAAACCCTCTTGCAGTGTCAACACCACACGTGTGGCAGGGGCCGCCCGCACCTGCCCCCTGGCAGAGCCGCAGCAGCAGACCCGGCCTCAGCGGCTCGGAGGGGGCTTCCCTGCCATGTTGCCCAGAGCAGCTGCCCCCTGGGGGTAGGTGTTGCTTCCTGCCCAGTGGCCGTGTGACACGAGGAAATCCACCAAGACTCTGCAGTGCCATCTGTGAACTGGAGTGCCAAGGCCCATACGCCCTGCAGGGGTGCTCCACAGATTGCTGGGAAAGTGAACGTGTTAGAGGTTCACACGTGTCAGAGACCGTGAGTGCAGGTATTGTCATAGGCCACCGCTGCCTACAAATACACTCACTGCTTTTTGCTCGTCACCAATCTCTGTTCTGGTCTTTTGCAACTGTTGTTCTCTTCAATACATGGAAATAAAATTTTCATAACATTCCCACTTTAATACAATAACTGAAGCTCCTCCCCTCCCCCGCATGGAATATCGTGGCATCATAGCAAGACTGAACATGGAGCATAAGAGCGATTTTGTATGTTCTCGCATTTTCTTGGCCTATATATCAATGCTGTGTGGCTTGTTCAGGTGTCATTATTCTGGGAGCCTCAGAGTTTGATGTTGACTGATGAATTGCAGTCAAAACTTCATTCAAAGCACAGCTGGAAGATTCTGATGCGTGCACGGCACACACGCGCTTTTCAGTTAAAAGCACTGGGTACAAAGATCAAAGAGGAGCAAATGGCAGGCTGTGTTCACAGAGTGTGACATGTGACACGAGAGCACTCAGGTGCTAAAGCTTTCAGGGAAATGAGCTAGGTTTCTTGTTTACGAACCACAGAATTCAAAGGTCTGAAAGGCATAGGTTGAATAAGTTATTTTACCATCCTCTACTCATAACTTTTGATTTAAATTTTCCCTAGTGTAGTATTCTGAGTTGAAAAGTTTATAACACGACTTGCGTTCTCCTCAGAGGAATTACAACTGTGATCTCAGACACCAGAATAGATGCCCCGTTATCAACTACGGTGACCCTAAAGTTAGGACATAAACGTTACTACATCCTAAATTCCTAGGACTATAGGAAAGCCACACCCTCGCTATACCCCCAACAGCAGGAGCTATGGGGCTGACTTACAACCCAGCCCACTACAACTGTGGCTGTGGCTACAGAGGACAGGCCTTACAAACAGTCTTTTCTGCCAGTGTCAGCCCACTCACAGAGGCTGTGCACAGACTGTTTGTGTGCTAAAGTTCACCTCTAGACATGAAGAGCCAAATTCCACCTCATTTTAATGCTAAAACCCTGCCCCAAAGCAAACGAGGGATGTGTATTGCACACGTGTCTGCATTGCACATGCACTCAGCTCCCCCTATAAGTATGCACAGATTTCCCCCCAAACCTGCTGACTGTGCATGATGCTGGCCCTGGGAGGCATGGAACCCAGCCTGTCCTCCCCTCTTCCCAGAGAGACCACCCTCGGTCCACGCCAGAGACTGCCTCTTCCCAATCTGCAAACTGACATCACTTTTGGAGAGATGGGCTTGCACTACGTCGCTGAGGCTGGTCTGAGCTCCTGTCCTCAAGTGACCCTCCTGCCTCAGCCTCCCGATGTGCCGGGATTCCAGGTGTGAGCCACTGCGCCCGGCCGGATTTCGTTTCTTTTGGGTATATACCCAGCAGTTGGATTGCTGGGTTCCATTTTTAGTTTTTTGAGGAACTTTCAAAGTGCGCTAATTTACATTCCCACCAATAGCATCTAAGAGTTCCTTTTTCTCCACTTCCTTGCCAGAATCTGTTATTTTTTTGTCTTTTTGGTAATGGCCATTCTGACTGGTGCAAGGTGGGATTTTTACTGTGACTTTGACGTGGATTTCCCTGGTGGTTAGTAACATGGAGCATGTGTTCGCAGGCTCAACAACGACACATTAAATATGTGCATCAAAGTATCACACTGTACCCCATTACAATTATTGAAAGTCAACTAAAAATAATAAAAGGGGGGACCCTCAGCAAGGGGCTGGGAGAGATTCTGGGTTGCTGAACACACGAGGGGGCCAACAGCCTGTGCCCTGCCCTGCACACTCCTCCCTCGGGCTGTCCCCGAGCTGTAGCCTTTGCAGACACAGAGAAAGCATTCCCCGAGTTCTGAGAGCCCTCATGGCAAATTCTCCAGTCCCTGCGTGTGGCTGGTGGGTTGGGCGTTGGAGGGACACCAGGCCGTGGGACTGGCGGGAAGCAGGTCAGTCTTGGGGACCGAGCCCTCAACCTGCAGGTCTGGTGCCAATTCCAGGGGGTCAATGTCAGAACCAGACTGAATTAGGGGACACCCAGCTGGTGCCCCGATAGTCTGAAATCTGTGCCTGGGGAAACCCCCACACATTTGGGGCCAGAAATGTCGATGTTAGTGCAATAAAGAGAAAATACAGGAACTTTTCCTCTACTTGGTGTTGGAAGTGGAGTATTGAGTGGGGAGGAGCAGTGAGCCACTGGTGACTTTTCCATTTCAGCTGTGGAAGTGTCTTAGCTCACGGTGTTTGGGGCATCAGAGAAAGAAGTTAACGATAACTGTGATTTCACACCAAGTGACTAGAGAAATAATTGTTTGCCCAAAACATGCTGGAATGGAATCCATTTATTAGCTTTTTCAAAAAAAAATGACTGGAGGATATACTCTAAAACTTCATAGTTTTCAGGCTGAAAACCATGTAAAATGAGGCTGTGTAATGTTTTTAGGTCATGTAATTTAATAAATGACATAATAATAATACATGGAATATCCACGTCTCGAATGTTCACTAGCAGAGACTATTACACAATAATTCTCTGTGGCCAGCCAAGACCGAGGTCTTGGAAATGGCTCCAGGAGAGAGTAGTGCAGGTGGCCCTGCGGTGGCTGAGATACTTTACCTGGGGCTGAGGGAGGAGTTGGGGTTTTGCTAAGGAGATCACAACACGCTTGAGGGCATCTAACTCCCCACCTCCTCTGCCCAGACCTTGACTAAGGATTCCATTCCCCACGTGTGCTGATTTCAGATATTTAACTCTTTTCTTCATGATAGACAAAGGTGTAGCGGTGGCTGTGTTTTGAAAATATATTTCATCAGAGCAAAAGGCTCCTAGTGCTGTAGTTTTGTGCCATGAACCCCTGAATTCCTGCCAATAAAGAGGAGGTGGTAATCGAATTCTTCAAATGCATTAGCTGCATTTGCGGAGACATTGATCACTGTCGCTGAAATCACTGCAGGGCCCTCGTGGGCTGTTCAAAGACCCCCCAGGCTCCTGTGCACGGCTCCTCGAGAGGAGGCAGAGGGAGGGCCCTGTGCCGGGCGGATTGAGCCCCAGCACCCTCAGCTCCCCGTTTCTCTGCCCACGTCCCATCCTCCCCTCCCGCTTTGGGCGCAGCTGTCCCCAGTGTTCACATCTGTGGTTTGTGTACGGTTCTGACCCTGCTATGGGGGCACATGTCAGCCCAGCTAGAACCACTGTCACGGTACCAACCTGCAGAGTAAAGGACAAAGACTGACGTGAGAAAGAACCGAGGTTTGCTCAGACCCTCTGAGCCCCACGCCTGCTTCATGGTTCCTGAGAACCTGAGGGAGACGCTGTCTGCACAGGACCCACCCGCAGGTGCCACAAGCACCACCCCTCCTGGCCGCTTCCTGCTGTCCTTCCGTGGAGCACCCTGGGGAGAGCGCAGGGACCTGGGGATGGCTATTGCTGCACAGACGGTGTGACCATGACCCCATGTAAGCCGCACACGTGGCGTGACCGCAGTCCTGCTGCAGTGAGGCTCGCAGACCTACAGCATCACAACTTGGGGCTTCCTAACCAAGGAGCCTGCTCCCTGGAACAAAAGCACGTTCCCACAGCCCAGCAGACACTCACACCCGCAGGCTTTGGGCAGAGGATGGATTTATGCTCACACTGCGGAACAAACGTCTGAAGAGAGACAGAAAGGAGGCCGACCCGGGTGCTCACAGAGCCAAATTTGGCTGCCAGAATGTTCCTTTTGCAGAGGCGTCCAACCTGGAAGCTGCTGGGAGTTTAATTCCCCTTTTACTGAGTCAGCCACCGATAGCCGCTCTGGAGTAATTGCAGGGCTGTTTGTTTCCACACTGACATGTTCCAAGGAGGCCAGATGTGGTGACGGGGTGTGCATCTCGACCTTGGGGCTCATTCAGTATCGCTGGAACTCCATCTCCTCACCCATAAAACGGAAGTAGGGAAATCTGATCCTACCACCTTTTCACGCATCGTGCGCATGGCAAACGTCAGTGCACCACACAGACGTAAACTGCAGCTCCCCCGCACTGAGACGCGTCAACACTCCTCACGTGACCAGCACGTCTGAAGCAAGACCTTCGCGGCTGTGCCGACCACTGGACACCGGGCTCCTCGGGGCGGGGGGGAGAACCTAAGAAGTGTCAGGCTGAGTAAGTGACTGTCCGGTGTTGACACAGGCATCAGAGAGTCACTTGGGGACAGCACGGTTTGGATATCCAAAGTGAGCATTTAGAACACCTCAAACAGTCGTCAGCACCTCACGCTTGCATTACAAAAGGTCCCCTGTGTTTTGGTCTTCAGAAAAATCTCAAACTCTGTTGGATGTTTTTGCATTTTCAACCCGCTTCACCGTGGCAGGGGTAATCGTTTCTGCCATCCATGCCCTTCTCCAGCCTGTATTTCAAAAACTATACTTTTTATCATGAAATTGCCCCTGTGCCATAAAGAAACACTAGAGAAGGGCAGAAGAGCATTAAAAGTAAATGTTTATCTCATAAAGCCAGTGCAGGGCTGCCTGGACTGAAGTCAAGCTCACAGGTTAAAGGTATGGACAGCCCACAGGTCGGCAGAGTGCAGCTGCCTGGTTGCACACACGTGCACACACGCGCACACACGCATGCACATGCACACATGCACATGCACACACACATACTCATGCACCACAGCGAAGTTTGGGCAAACAGCCCATGAGGAGCACGGCTCTCGGCGCTCACTGCACCGCGTGCTGAGGGCGAAGGCTGCCTGGGCCCAGATGGACGGCAGGGTCCTGCGGTGGTGCTGACTGGCCACAGGGCCCTCTGGACTCCTGCTCTTCCTCGCAGCCCGGCTGGCACCTGGCATGGGCTGTGCGTCCTGCCTCCCTGACGGGCTTCCCGGCTCTGGGAACCGACTCTCACCTGGCATGGGCCTCACCGCCTGTGGGCAGCTACGGTCGTCAGCCTGTGGGCCTCACCGACCACTGTCATGTTGGCCACTGAAAAGACACCAGCTCCGTGTGCTCAGACACTGCACCAGGACGTGAGCCACGGCGCCCGGTCCCCCGAGGGCTCAAGAACTCCCCATCACGCCACGCTCCTGCTTCAGCATTTCCTGGAGTCCGTCTTCTCCAGCGTAAGCCCACGTCTCTCGACAGACAGCTCACTCCAACCCTGGCACCTCCACTTCTCTTGGGAGCCTCTAACTCTGCAGAGCCCGAGAGAACATCTTTCCCAACACAAACCAGAACGTGGGGGTATTTTCAGTATCGCTACCGAGCGTTCACCCGACAATGTCCACACTTAGCTGGACTTCCTGGTTACGTGTCTTAAATGACAGCACCCTGCCCACTGTGTCTGCAGGGAACAGCGTGTTATGACCTCACGGTTCTTTCTGGAAAAAATAATAAACAAGAACTTGTCATTTAACAGTGGTGAAGCCGACGTCATATTTCTGCAAGTGCGTTCTCGGCGCGGTGCTCCCACCGAGGCCCACCTGCCGGGCGTGTGCCCACGCGGAGCATTTCACGGTCCGTCTCCATTGCCCCATCGCTGCGCTGCTCAGGAGCCATGTGTTTGGGGACTCCAGGTGCCCGTCCCACCCAAGATCATTGGTGAGAGATAATTAGCAAATCCAGTCACTGATGACCGAGAATTTGATTCCTTTTTATATCACCTCTCCACCCAAAGAAAGGGCCTCAAACAATTCGTATTTCCTGATTCTTAAGGCAATACTTTTTCTGTAATAAAACATTTTTCCTTTCCATTGTAACTCTACTTGCCAGGCGTAGTGTGAAATAACCAACAGCTTTTTGAGAATCTAAGAAAAATATGCAGAGTAATGTTTGCTGGCCCTTACATTTATTTGACTTATTTTGAAAAATTTTCCTTATGCATCTTCAGCATTTCAGAGATATTTTCCTTTCCGCAACAGCTGTAGTTCATTCTCATCATGACAGGCACTCATTTCGTCATCCGATCTCACATGCAGCCACCTACTCATTCGTTCTTCTGGCCACCTGCTGTCATTCGTCTCTTCTTTTCCTGACGTATTTGACAGTACAGTGCTGAGTAGCTAAGGGAGGGCTCGGACTCCAGCAGGGGGCACAGAGACAGAGGGGACGTGAGTGAGTGCAGGGGCTGCAGCACGCGGAGAAGCCAGGCACACAGAGTGCAGGCGGCATCGCTCAGCAGGGCCCCGCGAGGGGACGGCACCCAGCAGGGAGAGGCCAGAGGGACCCTGCGCAGAGGGAGGGTGTCGGGGCTGGAGTGGCCGGGGTGGCTGGGGCTGCCGCGCTCTCTGTGGCCTCGCTGAAGACCGGATAATCGAACGGCTGACCCGTCTGACCCTCGCACAGAGCCCTGTGGGGCAGGTCACCACCGTCATTTCTCAGACCAGGACACGGAGGCAGACGGGACTGCGAGGTCCACGTGGGGCTGGGAGGTGGTGGGGGTGGAAACTGCCACGGACGCGCCACCCCAACCTGGGAATGCTCCCTTTATCCTGCAGGGGAGCAAAGCCCCGAGTTCACGTGATCAGCTGCACGCAGTTAGCATCCTAACAGAGCACACAGGAGGGAGGGAGATTTCCAGAACCTTCCAGAACCACCACGGAAAGAGCCCATGAGACAGGGAAGGCTGAGAGAGAGGGGGGCAGCCTGAGAGGCAGGGAGGACCCAGCCTGGGGGGCAAGCTGGGGAGAGAGCCGGGGCACGGAGCAGAGGTGTGGAGACGCCCGCCCGCAGTCGGTCCCAGTGCTGGGGGAGCCGCCCTCGGTTGTCCCAAGGTGTGTGCAGGTGGGCAGAGGCTCAGTGGCAGGATGAAGAGCAGCGACCAGTGGCAGGCAGAACCTCGAGGAAGACAGTGCACCTGCCACCGTCCCTGCGTCTCCCTGGCCCTCGCCACCGCTGTCAGGTTTCAGGACAGGGGGCAGGGCGCGGATGACGCTAGCGTGGAGGAGGCATCCACAGCCGGTGCCACTGCCTGGACCACGGGGCCACACACACACCCCCGGGTGCGAGGGCAGGGCTGCCCCGGAATCACCTTCAGGCCTAGAGAACGGATGCTTCACTTTCTACACATCCAAGTGCTGGAAAGTTCACAAAAACAATTTTAGAAGCTACTTAAATGAAGTGGAAACGGCGCTTAGTGAGCCTATGAGTTGTGTATTTTTGGCATTGTTCGAGGTTTAGCAGATGGTTCGGAGCAGGAGGGAAATGAGCAGACAAATCCAGCCAGAAGGAAAGTGAGGGGCTTGAGTCTGCCGCACGCAGGTGTTTTACCTGCCAGTTACCTTGCTTAGTCCACCAAGACCCCGCCGCACAGGTGTGCGAGCCCCTTGCACAGGCAGCGGGCCTGGGCTTCAAGATGCGGAAAGAACCAGCTAAAGCCACAGGGTCCGCGAGTGGGACCAAGGCCACCCCTGCCTCACCTGGCTCCGTGGCCAAGTTCCTTTCTCCTTTCCTGGTATTTTAACTGGAAAACCCATATTTATGAACATTAAAAGTCCTTGCCTTCAAAGCCATATACTAAAGTCTGTTTTCTTCAAGTTGTAATAGCATAAAATCTAGCTAGTCACTGCAAATTGTTAAAATACATAAATTCAAATAAATATAAGCACTGATTTTCAGATTTTCAAATCACGTCATTGAAATGAACAATTTCTCTGTAGTTAAGCAGAACAATTAGTGTGAAACGGTTTTAATTAAGAGATGCCGGGTTTCAGGGTCAGGGGACGCTGCTGAGCGCTCACACAGGTGGCGTTTCTCACGGTGACGTCTGGTTATGCCTCAAAGAGCCTTTTATAAACCGAAACTCCGTACATAAAGGCCACAGAAATATTAGTTTCACTGCCAAATCAGCGTATAACACTATGAAATTCTAACAAAATAACTATTAAAATATCTGAAATAAGTGTTTTTCACATCTTCACTAGAACTAACTGTTCCTTCCAGGATAAGACAACTTAGGACAAGGAAGTAAAAGAGAAATGGCTTCAAGCAATGCAAGGAGCTTCATGTGAGGGATGAAGGCAGTTTGGAAAAATCCCTGAATAAAATAAAAACAGATTCCAAATCAGCCATTCTAGATATTTTTATCTGGAAGTGGGTCTGACGCACACACGTGGTGGCCTTGGTGTGTGTGAAACACACTTGTGTCCTGTGACCTTTTCTCCTTTGCAAGCTCTACTGGGAGTTTTAGAGAAGGATGTGGCTGTCTTTAAAGAAAGCTGATCCGATGCTCGGGTGGCAGGACTTTTATAACCAACCTGCCCCTGAGGCGAAGTGTCTGCAGAGGCACCTGCGGGAAGCCGTCCTTCAGCAAGGCCCGAACCACAGGGCACTGAAGTGAGGGATTTCCATGGAGACACCTGCAATGAGGGAGAAGGTAAAGAGGGTGTCCCTACACCATGGGGACAGGAGCCGTCCCACACGAAAAGCTCCCACGGCACCTGCTCTGTCCTGAGCTGGTTGAACCACAACCCCACGCTCACGAACGCTGCTTCCTGCATCCCTATTGTCACCATCCTCACTGGCATTTTCTTCAAAGTCCAAAGATTCTGTCCTGGAGCCAGTGAAATGCTGCCCCCTCCCCTGAGTGCCTGGGCACTGACAGGAGTGAGGCCTCCGGGAGGGTGCACTCTGCCCTGCCCCCTCCCTCTGTCCACGTGGGTGGGTCTCTGGGAGGGTGCACTCTGCCCTGCCCCCTCCCTCTGTCCACGTGGTAAATGATTTCTAGGTACTTACTGCTCACTGCAGATCCTCACGAGGAGCTATTACCACATTTCCTTTCACATGCAACTTGCTATTTTACTTGTTAATGTTCATCATGTCCAGTTTCCTATTATGATAATAATACAGCTCAAAATTCTCAACAGTCACAACATCCCCTTCTGCCAGTGTGGTCAATCCCACACCCGGATCTGTCCGTGCCCTCCTGCCCCCCACCCTGCACTGGTGGCTGTGAGCAGCCCCCCAGAGGCTCCCTGTGCTGACCCTGTCTCTGCTCTCCCTGCCTGGTGCTCAGGCCATCACGCCCTCCGGGTCTTCCCGGGAGAGAGTGTGACAGAGGCTCCCCCTCGGCAGGGGTCTGCCCTGGGCACCGCTGCCCCCAGGGTCCCAGGGGTGGCCGTGCTTCCTCCCACCATCCCCTCGGCTTTGAGGGGACCGTGGCTGTTTGTTTCTTAATCTGCCTTTTCCCTCTGAAAGTGCATGGGGACATCCCAGGGGCACAGGACTTTCCAGAGTTTCATTCACGGTTGATGTGTCCTGGCATCTGGAATCTCACACACTTCGGGTCTGGCCATTTTTCTAGAATTTTCTTCTTTTTTGGCCACTTTCCCTGCTCTGCTCTCCCTACGATCTTTTGAGAACTTTCAGTCACATGTTGGAGTTTCTGAAAGTCACTGTAAGCATTTCATCTTTTTACTCTTATTTTCCACTATTTTGTCCTTTTCCTACTTTCTAGGAGATTCCCCCCCCCCCCCAATTTTATCTTCCACATCTTATGTACATTAAACCATGTTTTCTGCAACTGCATATTTGATTCCCAGGAGTTCCTGTCTGGAGATTCCTTGAGTCTTCTTTTCCAATATCTGAATGAATGACACAATAATAAAAAATATGGCATGCTTACAGCCACATACTTTATCACCAACTACAGACTCCGGAACTCCAGACATGCTTGGAGTCTCCTTCATGGACAAACCACATCAACAGGAGACAGGACAGTGAACGCCCTTCTGTCCACCAGAATCTGCTGCCAGAGGCAGCTAATGGGCTCTGTCATCCAGGAAGAGTCAATAAACTTAGGAGTTTACTCAGCTGGAAAATGCTTGCTGGGAACCGCAGTGGTCACCTGACCAGGAATTTAATTCACAATTCCTGTCACTGCACAGTGAATACCGGCTTCGACGTGGCCATTCACACACGGAGGAGTTTTCACTGACCACAGGGAGGGACACCTGCAGCCGCGAGGGCCTGCGGGGCGGCACCAGCAGCCACCCAGCGCCAAGAGGGGTGCTGGCACCTGGCGTCACACAGAATCCAGGTGGAGTCCGGGGATCACAGGTACGGCACGGCTGGGGATGTGTGTGTTAATCAATTTGATGGTGATAATAATTGCATGATGTGTACATATATCGAATCATGTTGTACACATTGAATGAAAAAAATTATGCTCAGTTTAAATTGCTAAACTGACCTTCAGAAATGTTTACTATGAAAACATTAAGCCTAGGAAAGCCCATTTTCCCATTTCTTTGCTAACGCTGGCTATCATTAATCTTTGTCCATATAATTTTAATGTGCACACTTGTAACTGGTGAAGTTAAATATCCTTTCAACTGTCTCCTGACTGTACCACTTGGTTCCTGAGTGTCCTGGGAACCACCTGTCCCTGTCCCCTTTCACCCAGCATCTTACGGAGCTTTTTTATAGGTTAAGAGTATCAACTCTTTCTCATGTGTGCTAGTGATTCTTCTATTTTTAATTTGCCTTTTAAGTCTAATTTTGATTAAAAAAGGGTTTCCTTTGTATTATTTTATTAAGTGGAATATAAATATAAACATATAAAATATAAAGAACAGCATTTTTTCTTTTTGGTGTCTTTTTTGGAACTAAGTTCAAGACATCCTACCCAGTTCCAAGATAACACAGTCCCCAAAATTATCTTGTGTGATTCTCATGGCTTCGTTTTCTTAAGTTTAAACTTTTAGTCTCCCTGGAATGTAAGGTAAGATGTTGGGAATTTAATGTCACTTTTTTTCCAAATGGCTCTCCCCGAGTCCCACTTAAAGGCCAATAGTTGTCACTGCAGTGGGATTGTTTCAGCACTACCCAGAGTCGATGGGAAGACAAACACCTCGTGACCTTTTAATTTCAGAGGCGACTGATTCAGAGTAACCAGGGTTATGTGTTCACGTTGATCCTTCCAGGGGCACTTTAATTCGGTCACTTTGTAACCAGGCGAAGCTGCAGAGGTCTCAACCGGCTGGGGGCAAAGCTCCTCTTCCGCAGCCGCAGCCCTGAGCTTTACCCACTCAGTTGTGCTTTTCCAAAGACTGCTTAGTTCAACTCAATGGTAATTGAAATGTTTCTCAAGTAACCTACAATTTCATTTCATAATTTCTGAAGAGATGGTTGCTGCCATTAACCAGGTGCAGCTAATTTGCAATGAAGTAAGCAACAAAGCCAAGCCTCCAGTCTGTGCCAGAAGCTCATCATTTGCATTGCCAACGCTCCTGTTAATGGTCTTTGCTGAAAGCTCTGCAGTCTGAAGTGCCAAGAGATGCCCTTTGCTACATTCCAGAACTCTTTTGACAGATTTTTGTGCATATTCATTGGAAAGTATTTATTAAACTACTACTATGATCCAGACACTTGGCAAGGCCAGGGACAAAAAGAAGAATGAAACCTAGAAGATGTAGCACCTGTCCCAGGTCTGGCAGCAGCTCCTACACTGCAGGGCACAAATGCGGGACGGAGCTGTGCTAGGGGAGTCTCAGAGCAGGGGTGCACCCAGAGCAGGGGCCTCTCCAGAAGGAGGGGCCCTAGCACACCCGCCTCTGCCGGGAGCGCCCCTCTGCCCTTCTGTGCCCGCGCACACCTGCGCCACTCCCACCAGCAGGGCACCCAATTTTAAGTGCCATGTCCCCCATTAGAAAATAAACTCTCCTGGGGCCTGGACTGAATTTTCCCATCTCTGAATCGCAAGGACCTGCGAGGACCGGTACATGTTAATAATAGTAGTAACATTACTGTTGCTGTAAGAGGAGAGGAAGCCCAGCAGCTTGTGCGCACACACACACACACACACACACACACACACACATGCACACACGCTCTGTGAGTGCTCAGGTGAGTGAACGAGGGGACAGGTGAATGAATGAAAAGAGCAAGAGGCAAATCCTGGAGAGGCAGAGGCCTCTCTGTGCAGACGGCCTTGGTTTGAGTCCCGCCCCGTGTTTACCGTTTCTGCCTTTTCCTCCACCTCTCAGATAAGGATAAGGATGTAACTGCCATAGCGAGTCGAGTCGTGGGTGTGAGGGTGTGACAATGAAATGACTTCCCAGAGAGGAAGCTCTCAGCAGTGCCTGCGCCTCGTGGGCTCTGCAGCTGTCAGTCCCCACGGAGCAAAGGCGGGAGACGCAGGGGACGGCAGGGGAGCGGCCAGCACAGGACGGGTGTCAGGTACCAACGGGCTCCTCTGCTACCTGCGGGGTCTGTTTCACAGTCTCATAGTCATAGAAACTACCGGGACATTTTAAGGAAAGAAATTGATTTTTTTTTTCGTTTTTAATTCAAAGGATGCTATATCCACAGCTCAACGTCAGTCCGAGAGAGCAAATGCTTTGGTCCTACAAGGACACCCTGACCCAGACGTGACTGGTTTCCTTAGCCACCTGGGGCGGACGCCTGCAGAGCACGTGGGCCTGGGGGCCGCACTGCGCTGACCAGGCCGGCACCCTGGAGAGGAGAACCGGACCCCCAGGGCCTGTGAAGTTGGGGGAACACGAGGAACCACAACAGGAAAAGATGACAGTGAGAATGGCAACAAGAAAGAAAACATATAACTTTCCAGATGCCAAGGTGAGGAAGCGCAGAGGACAAGAGCCTTACCTGTGTGTCTGTGCACGCACACAACATTCAGGTGAGGCCAGGCCTCCGTGCCCAGGTGTCCCGAGACGGCTGCTTCAGCAGGAGTGTGGCACGTCCTCTCAGGAGACACAGGGCAGGGGCGGCTCAGGGCGGGGTCTGAGCCAGGACACGGCAGAGGCACACGGCAGTCCCAGGGTTTGTGGATGCCATCAGCATGAACGAGGCTTAGTTCAGCTGGGACGACGTGGGCTCCAGGCGTCCTCTCTGGGCAGGTCTACATGTCTACACTAGGCTCTGCGGTTATGTTTGAGTCGTATGTCACAAAAGCAGACAGGATTAAGAGGCTACGGAAGAATCATGACAGAAGTGACAACGCTCTCTTGTCTGGAGAGGAGACGGCAGGGCAGCCTCGCTCTGAACCCCCAGCCCCCCACAACGGTGGAGCCTGGTCCCCCCTCGGCAGGGCTCCCTGGGCCTGACAGCGAGACGAACCTCCGCCTCCAGGTTCACCTTTCCTGTGGAACGAAGACCCCAAACACTTCCCACTGCCCCCAGGCCTAGGGCTGCACGTCAGGGACCACAGGGGCAGGCAGGGACTGTCTGCGGCGGGGCCTGGGGCGAGGCCTGCGTGCTGGTGGATGCACGTGCAGGAGGGGCAGTGTCCTCACTGCCCCCCAGCTGAGCAGCCGGGACTGTGGACGCAGCGGCCGACACTGTCACTGTGCTCAGGGACGCGTCTCCTGATGCGCTGCCCTAAGTCCGTTCTTGTAAAACTTCATCTGCAGAAACGGCAGGAGGTGGGCTGCCACGTCAGGGCCTGGGTCAGGCCCCGACCCCTCATGCCAAGGCTGTGTCCTGCACTAGTGGGTCCTGCAGATGCCCTCACAGCGGACGGAGGACCCCATCGCCGACCCCCGCCCTCCCAGGTCCCCACCCAGCCCCTCCCTCGCAGCAGGGGAGAGCAGTTCTGACAGCAGCTCCTCCACGACAGCGCCGCGACCCCACAGCGAGGCTTTCAGCACAGCGGAGCTCTGGGCTGCAAAGTGCCGGTCAGCCCGGCTTCCAGGCACGTCCTCTCGCGGCAGCCTGCGGCCAGACGGAGCCCACGGGGTCCAGCTGTTCAAAGGCAGCTCCTCTCCCCGGGCCTCTGCAACTCAGCCTCATCAGAGGCTCCGCAGGTCACAGGGCTGGCAGTTCACGGGGCGAGAAGAAAAGCACAGCGACCCGGCTCGTCTGCCGGGAGGCACCCACAGCGTGGCCTCCTGCCCTCGCTGGGGGTTCGCCACATCATTCAAATACGGTGATGTCTGTCTCAGGTGAAAACATCGACCGGTTTAGGAGGCCTGGCCTCAGCTCTGACACAGTGCAGAGGCGGCTGCGGGAATCTCACTCCCTTGAGACAAAAGGCATCCTGGTGGTGACCCTGCAGGGTGGCCCCGCTGTCGGCCGTGTTGGGCCAGAGGCCCCACTCACAGAACAAACGTGTCATCAGAGACAATACACAGGCTTGCTGTGTGGACACAGGGCGTCCTGCAAACCGTGCTGCACTGAGAGGTGTCAGTCCCAGACCACTGGGACCACCAGCGACTGAACCAGCCAGTCGGGTTTTCCACAGTGACGCAACAGTCTAACCGACACTTTCAAGCTACATGTTTTGATGATACAAAGTAAAACGAATGAAGTTAAAAAGATGGATAATTACAGAATCACGTAAGCTCAGAGATGAACTTGGAGTTTGAATCTCTAAGTCCTAAATCAATGCAAATATTCTCCCTGTCATGCAGTTACAAGGTGGGGAGACGTTTCAACTTTCAGAGACACAGAGAAGCTCAGCGGGCCCAGCCCCTTCCCACTGCCCTTTGATAGGCGAATTGGAGCACGTGGGGTGTCCAGGCCCCGCTGCTCTCGGAACGCGGTGACAGCCTCTGCCCAGGCGTCTGGAGCAGGCAGGGCAGGCTTTGGTGGGAGCAGACACCAGCCTCCCCGTGAGGACAGCTGCAGCGTCACTCCCAACATCAAACGCCGCAGGGCACGTGCGAGTCTGGGGCTCGGGGGTGCCGCGTGGGAGGATGACTGCTCCCCTGGGGCGCACGGCCTCCTCCGCAGCCTCCCCTGGGCTGAAATTCCAGCGCACTCTGTGATCGGCTGGGTGGCCATGCAGAGACAGTGCTGACCTTCCTTGAGAATGGCTTTTCCCAGACAGAGGACACCCTCGTATGCACCCACCCGCACGGCGCCTCGTCTGCGGTGTGAGGCACTCCCCGCAGGCCTGTCACAGCCACACGGCCCCCCAGTGAGCAACGCGGCAGATTCCACATGCTGAGACCGAGCCTCGTCTCAGGAGTCACATCTGTCTGTGTGGAGGGGACACGCAGCAGCTGTCCAGTGAGCTGCAGAGGCAGGAGCTGCCCGAGCCAGTTCCTAACCAGGATGCCCGGTGGCTCTGCCTGGAGCCCGTCCGCAGGAGGTGGGGACGGGGGAAAAGACAGCAAGGGTGTGGCCCCCTCACCCATGAAACGACGTCACCAAATGTTGACAAAAACCGCATCTTGGTAAAGGGAATGATGTCCCACCACTGCCTCTGTGGGCAGACGTGTCCCCAGGAGACACAGCCAGCCTGGATTTGGGTCTCCACAGAGACGTCTCTGCACCTAGCCAGAGACAGGGACGCAAGTCCCCACCAGGCACTGAGCCCCGGGGACTGGAGCTGCAGGTGCAGGGAGTCCACACCGCACAGCCGCTCTCTAGGGTGTGCAAGCCGGGCTGGCTCCCGCCACGCTGCCCTCAGCACCCACATTCTCTCTGTGGGGTGCACTTGCCCAACACCTCTCTCCAGCACAAAGCCTGCCGTGTAATCAGTCAGCGGGAAGAAAATGCAAATACTCGAACCGCCAGGCCAGCGTGGCTCCTCACTGTGGCTGTGGGCAGAGCCCTCCCACAGACACGGACACGGTCACGGGAAACACGCCCACACGCGGAGTCCCAGATCGCTAGAAGTGACAAGACAGATGTGCATTTAGTCTCAAAGGACAACTAGAATATGAACTAACCTACCATCTGAATACATTACCATTTAAATTAATGCATAACCCCGGAATTCTTTCATTGAAACATTTAATGGCATAGTTGGAACATCTCCTGTGCATGTTTAAGTTGAACATCTATGGTTCCACACTAAAGGATCACACACAGATTATGGGGTTCTGGCATTAAAATACATTTTGATTTGGTTGTATTGAACCGCATGCTCGCTGGGGAAAATGGACTGTCTCTGTGGCAATGCTAAGTAAGAATTTACAGCTAGAATGCCAGCAACCCGTCAGGATGTTCTCTCTCTACTCCCTGCCTTTCTCTGACCCACACGACCCACATCCTCCCACCCCCCGGCCCAGGGAGTTTGGGTCACTGACAAGTGGCTTTGAAGTCACAGAGCCTGGGGCTCTGGCACCAGCTGGCCTTCCTGGGTGCCCTCCCTGCCCGGCTTCCACAGCACTCCCTGGCCGGCGGGCGGTGGCCAGCGCGGCTCCCACACGTGCCCTGCAGCGCGGCTCCCACACGTGTGCCCCTCCCAGTGCGGCTCCCACACGTGCCCCCCGCAGCATGCAGGACGAGAAATGCTGACGGAATGAGGACACCCAGCGGGTCCCTCTGCCCAGACTTCCTCCTGGAAGATTCCTCTTCCCCACGCACAGATTTTTCAACGCAAACCTGTTCCTGTCCCTCTGCCACTTCATGCGCTCTGCCGGCGGCATACCGCCAGAGCCGGTTCTCACAGTGCAGCCTGGGGCCCAGCATCAGCACCCAGAGACGTGCGGGCCATGCCAGCTCTCAGGCCACTCCAGAACCCTGGACCAGCGGAGGGGCCCAGAAGCCTCCTGACAAGCCCTGTGGGGGACTCTCAGGCCCACAGCAGTCTGAGAACCCCTGGACCACAGGAGGGCTCTGAAGGCACCATCGACCACGTGGTCTTCGGGCTCCTGCACCCGCTCTGCCCATGCAGCCTCCACAGACTCAGTCCCCGCTGTCTGAAATGCCCTGTCTTCCCCCTCAGGGAACCGCATGCCCTCTGCTGAAGTGCCACTCACAGCCCGAATGTGTCCCAGGACGTGCTGAGAAATGACCCTCCCTCCTCTATTCCCTCCATTCTGCTGGTTTTTCTGCTCCAAAGTGAAGCCATGAGAAAAATTATAGTCAAAGTCATTTTTGTAAACCTCTCTCCTGGTGTTTGACACATAGTATCCAAATGTAATTTAGATATAAACAGAGAGTAGATGGAGATTCAGACATGATACAATGTAGATATAGATACATACATGACACAAACGTGATACAGACATGACACAGGCAGGTTCTCTAGGAGTCTCCTTTGGGAGAAGGAGAGAAGGCAGGTGGGAAGAAGATTTTAATAAATGTCAAATTTACTTGAGTGGTGTTTCATATTTAGCGGTTTATATTTATTCACAATATATTTTCAATAAAAATTGTAAAAAATGCCACTAACTTGAAGTTTTTAGTAAGTCAACAGCACATGAGCCCCAGCAGATGGTCGCTGTAACATTCTTTTAAATTGCAGGAACGGTGGTCGCAGAAGCACACTTCCTGCAGGCCCCCGTGTGGGCCATGTCCCAGCACTGCCACGTCCCCGGCCACGTCCCCGGGCAGGTGCCCTCGCCAGCGTGGGCCGCAGAGGCCACACTGCGTGCTTACGTGTGGTGCTGACGTGCAGGGTCTGCGTCTACGAGAACCTCCTCCCTGTCCCCCCCAGCTTCCGCCTTCAGAGAAAACCGGTGCGTGGAAAACAATATTCCTTTCTGTCTCTTATCTCTGTGCCTCTGGACTCTCTGGGGCTGTTTCCTCACCTGGAAATGCAGATTCTAGACAGAAAGCCCCTCTTCTCAGGTTAGGGTGACACATGATACACTTAGAATATCGGGAAAATGTAGGAATATCACCTTCCCTTCTTAAACAACAATGACACATGAGCTAAAACTCTGACCACGGTTCTATTTCCCAGCTCGGGGCCCTGAGATAGCCTGTTGGCAATGATTTATCCACCGCAAATTTCAACAACCAGTTTTATTACTGTCAGATTTAAGAACACACAAAAGATCTTTAAATGCCTTCTTTTCCAATCAAGCCATGGGGAGTGAGAGAATAAGAGTGTTCAGTGGAAGAGATTTCCAATTACAGACGCCGCAAACCACCGCTGAATATTAATCGTGCTGTGACCGGGCACGGTCACTCTGGGCAGAGCAGCAGCTGAGCCGTCGCCCTCTCGTTCATCTCCTGTGTCACCGTCCAGGGCTGCCTGACTCCCGCCAGGCTGCCGGTGGCTCCGAGGTTCCTCTCCAGTGCAAATGCCACCCCCGGGGTGGCAGGACCTGCAGCTTCAGGGTCCACATCGGGGCGTTAGCGACTGACCACGGATAGAGGCCACATTAAAGCCTCATTGCAAAAGAGAATGCTATTTTAGTTTCACTCAATGCACATCTGAAAATTGTCTATTAGCTGCTGGCACTGTTCCTGGGCACAGGACAGAAAGCAAAAGAAAAATATATTTATTCTCTCCCCTACGGAGCTGATACATGTATTAGGGAGACAAGAAATGCACATGAAACAATTCATGAAAAATAAAACAAGACAGTGTATAAAGCACTTTTGCATCGGTGGCAGTTTCTGCAATGACACCAATGTTGCAGAAGCAGCTAACACATAAAGTGCTTCCTATCAAGGGCATAAAGTGCTACTCGAGGCATTGGACATGTGGATTAATTTATTTAATCCTTAGAGCAACCCTGAGCTGTGCCCATTTTAAAGACAGGGAAACCGAGGATCCCAGGATTTCTGTAACTTGCCCGGGCCACGCCGTGGTCACTGGCAGAGCCTGGGTGCCGGGGTCTGGCTCACACCTTGTTCCACAGATGAGAGAAAGGAACAGCAACAGGGGAGGGAATTGTGCCGGAAGGGTCCAGGGACGGACCCGCAGGGGTTCTGCCCTCGTCCGGCGAGAGCCCCCTGCATCCCCTCTGCCTGTGGAGTTGACGCGATGGAGAGCTCTTCCTCTCTGAGGCCTCCTCCACCATCTTGTTTTAAGCAAAGCACACGGACTGGACACGTGTCCAGGCAGGCTACGGCAGTTTGACGTTAATGGGAGGTAAAGGAAAGCAGCGTTTCTCGCCCACTTCATGCTCATTTCCCATCTCAGACGCTGAAAAGTCCCTCACGACACGCCCTTGCGGAAAGACAATCCCGGAATTCTTCACGGACAGGGACTATGCCGCGTCCATCTCTCCCTAGCCCTCGGCACTGCATCTGGTACAAGGGGGTGATAAATGTTTGTTTTATGAGGAATAAACAAACATGAGAATGTTGACCCCCTAAAAAAGGGCACATTAGAGCTCATTTTAAAATGGGGAGAAAAGGAGAGAAAGAACAAAGAAAAGGAAACTTTTAAACCATGTGCAAACATTCTGACTCTGCAGCATGGCGTCTGACGGGGTGGGCAGTGACGAAGGGCGGACCAGCCCTGGGCGGGCTTCGGTTCCAGGCTGCACCTCCCTGCAGGGGCCGGGCCGGATGGGCGGCTGGGCGAGGCTGCATGAGGACAACGGCCGGTGAGCAACTTCTTCAGCGTGCGAGACGCAAAGCTGCAGGTGAGCACGGATCCTGCCAACACCTGTTTTTCCTCCTGGGCAAACATTCATTCTGGGCATGAGGAAGGTGACACTCTGCATTGGTGCCTGAGGTCCCCACACCCCATCACCCTCGCACACGGACGTGGGGCACACGCTAGGCCCGCGAGCCTTCCTGCAGCTCTGCCTTCCTCAGGGGCCTCCGAGCTGCCGGGACATTTAGTGCCGTTGGCCGCGGTGGCTCTGTCTGCCGGGACTCAAGATTGAGTGTGCTCGACTCAGCACGCTCGGATACTTGGCTGTGGAGACAGGTCAATGCCATTAATAGCTAGAGGACATTCAGGTGGCAGCTTTTAGTTTAACAAGAATTATTTTGCCTCAGTGAGCAGACTGGGAGAAGCCATTCTCACATTCTGAACCCTGGCCACCCTGGACTTGCAGCATCTGTTACATAACAGGCACTTTCTCTCCATAAAGAGAGAAGCAGATGGATGCAGGTGAGCTCCCTCATGCTCCGGCTCCACGCAGGGCTAACTCGGAGCCCACCTACGCTGTCTCCTAACGCCCTGGGGCACGCCACAGTGCCCTGTCCACAGAGTGTGGGGCTCCAGGAGGGTGTGGGGTCTTCACAGAGTGTCTGCAGACTGTAGGCGTCTCTCTTGCCCGGAACTGCAGGGGGTGTGACCCGACCATAGGCCATGACCTTCCCACGGAGCGTTTGCTTCAGAAAAGCCTGTCACTGCAGATCTTCCTCTGGTCCTTTCAGATGCAGATCTTCTCCCTGCTCTTGTCACTTGCCCAGCCTCGTCTTCTGCAGCCAGCGGGAGCCGTCCCTCTGGAACGCAGACCTGGGAGGAGGCAGCCCCCGAACCGGGCTCCAAAATCCCTCCCGCTCTTCTGCACAGGGAGTTGAGCACAGACGAGCTCTGGTCTCTCCTCTCTTGCAACGTCCTTGAGCAAAGGCTCCTTCGCCCAACTAACTTCGCCCAGCACAGTTTTCACTTTGACACGATGTGTTTGTGCGACTGACAGAACGACGTTAGAGGGGGGCCCGGTGACCCTGGCGAGGATGAGGGGACTCGGCTGCGAGAAGCTCCAGGGACACGTCTGACCTCACGGCAGGTGCCCTTCCCATGACCGGGCGCCCCCACCTCCCTGTGGCCGCTGTGCCCTTGTAGAGGGGCTTCGTCGGAGTCGGTGTTTCTGCAGATCAGGATGGGGGACCCCAGCCCTTTGAGGGGGCCCACTGCAGTTTACAGGCAGGAGGCGGCCTCTGCCCCCACAGGCAGCCCCCTGAGATTCGGGGACACAGCCCACTCCGTGCCTGGGTCCTGCCCCGGCTCCACTCCCACCAGGGCTCAGACGGCCCCTCCAGGTCGGGCAGGCTGACCCCGCCGTGCGTCTCCTGCCCAGCAGCTGCGTCTGCCTCAGGACAGCCCTGCTGGTGACGTGCACGGCCAGCGGAGGAGAGCGTGGACTCCGGGGGCAGCAGGCCTGGCGGGGCTGTGCCCCCACACCTCTCCCCCAGACGTGGCGGCAGGCGTGAAGAAGGTTCCCACTGGGTTCCGCAAGGATCTGGCAAGGGGTGCCGCCAGTTGCCTGTGACAACGGGTGAGGTGGGAGGGGCCCACGCAGAGGGCAGAGGGGCCTCGAGACGCTGCAGGGTGAGGCCAGGAGTGGGGCCGCCAGCCCTGCACAGCTTCCCTGGGAACGCGCCGACCCCAGCCCCAGCTCCGCACCCTGTCCTGTGGCGGGGGCACCGCCGGGCGCAGAGGGAAGACCACCTGGTCACGCGAGGGCCAGCTCCTCCAGAGTCGTCCCGCCTGCAACGGGGTCAGGAGCCAGCCCTGGGCACGAGGACGGTGCAGCACCCCAACCCAGTGCGGGGAGCCCCAACGTCTGCCCAGCCTGCACTTGCATTTAACCCCACTTCTTCCCCACAAAGGAGGGTGGGAAACTGGCAGCCAGTCCTGCCTGCAGGTGGGTTTTGTTTGGCCCTCACAGTATTTTTTTTAATGAATTACTTGCCAACATCCAAAAATGAGAAGACTTGAGACAAAAACCAGATTTCTGGCTTCTCCTCAAAGTCCAGAGGATCTGGCGTCACTGGGCTAGTGCCATGGCGGGTGGGTCGGGGGCTCAGGACTGGCTGTGGCCTGGGGTGAGTCGCAGGCCTCCCAAGGCCACCTGCCACACCGCTGCCTGGGCCGCTGAGGTGGCCACCCCCCCACACACACCCAGAGAAAAGCAAGCGTGTCCCAGAAAGAAGATTGAAGAACAAGAAGAAAGGGAAAGGGACAGCAGAGACCAGTTACATACTTAGAAATTTCACGCTTCATTAACTAACAGGAGCCCAGATTCTTAGGTCATGCTTCTTAACCTAAAATGCATATTATAAAAGAAACAAATGCTATTGCTCCAAACTGAGGTTTTAGCCCCTGAACTAAAAACAAATGGGCAGAAAACAGGTTTGCACTCAGCGCCCAGCGCCGCCACGGGAAACATTTCGGAGGAGGCTAGGTGGTGCTATGTCAAGGAGAGACGCCCCCACCCAAGAGACTGTCCGTGGTAGCTGTGAATGTGGGAGTGCCCCAGCGTGGACCAGGATGGGCGGAAGCCGTGGTGTAAGGAAATCACACAAGCCGGGGGGGGGCGGTGCCGAGGAAACGAACGGGCCCTGACCGAGCAGCTCCTACCTGCAGACACTGCACCCCTCTCACTCCACGCAGAATCCCCCCAAGGACGCTGTGACGTCGGAACCACAGCTGCATTTGAGACAACAGAAAACAGGAAGTGACATGACTTGCCTGAGGTCAACAGTGTAAGTGACAGGTCCTGGATCCAAACCCAGGCCACGGGGAGCCCACCGCTGAGGGGAGACGTGCACGTCTCGCCCCGTCGGCCCCTCTCTCAGCACAGCCACTGGCTGTGGCTCCCCTGCCCCCCCTCTTCCAGATTCCTTGGAATGGTCAAAATGCAGTTGGGTTGCAGGTAGGATTTACCTGCCCACGTCCCAACTGCACCTTCCTCCACGAATTCTCCTTTTCTTTCCCAAACTGCAGCCCCTCGACACTTAGTTGTCCGCTGCCCAGAGCGAGAGGTTGCAACTGCTCTCACCAGCTCCTTCCCATTCAATTAACCAGGCCGAGGAGGAAGATGAGAAATTTGTGAACAATGAAGGTGGCAGGTGCCTGGCTCCACACTCAGCTTCAAGACAGAAATCACTCCTTGAAATAGTGAATGGACTTTTCATTTCAGAGTGTTATTTAAGGAGGCAAATTCTGGGAGAGTGTCCCGTCTTGCACTCACCAGATGTTTCTTGCACAAGTTTCGTTGCCAACTGACTTGCAGCCTTTATTCCTGTAGCTCAGCTGCTGCTCGATGCCTTGCACGGGGAAGATGCCTAACATCGACCTGTTTATTAACTGAGGAGGCTGGTGACCAGGCAGGAGGGCTTCACAGCGACTCAGGAATGTGTCAACCCAGATAACGTAATTCATTTAATACCACTCACCTGAAACAATTACGACCAAAAAGAAGCTGAAGAAATGTTCATACATTTTGCAGCACCAGACAACTGTCTACGGAGCTTGTGTTACAGTTAATTCTGAATATCATGGGGAAAAAACAATACAGATAAAAATAATTTTTTAAAGGCAACTCATGGATTTCCATTTGTTTTCATATTTACAAATCACTAAGAAAGATAAATCCATGTGCTGTAAATATAATCTGATGTAGAAACTTTGGATGAATAAAGGGCAAGTCTCAACACCCTGGAGTCTTGTGTTGGGGAGAACTTGATCCATGAAGGGCCCCCTGCAGGAATGGGGCACTGCTCTCCCCAGGTCCCCCCATCTCAGGCAGGGCTGTGGGGTCCAAACACTTGCGGAGACTCTGTCGTGAGTCTTGCTTAGAGAATTTCGCAGGTAGTGGCCGGCAGCACGCATCTCACTTTCCTGTCCCATTACCTGTGCTCTCCTGGGTGTGGCCCAGAGTCCAGACCACACAGCGCTCACAGGGAAGGGATCAAAGGAGAGTTTCCTTCCTGTTATCGGGGTGAAATTTTAAATCTGACAACTTTTTTAAAAAAATCGCCCCCTTCCCTTGTAGCCTCTTAGCACTGTGCCTCTCAGACACAGGTGACCAAGAAGAATCACGAGGAAACGCCGGTATGTCTGGTGGGGCAAAGACGGCCAAGCCAGGCTTTAAAAGACACAGACCCTAGTGATCAATAACACCTTGCTTCTGTGAAGGGAGGGGCAGCTGTGGTGCACACGTCCTGGTCTCTGGGACATGCCTTGTCATTGGCGGGGAGAGGGTGTGCACACACACCTGGTGGAATCTGGTTCTCCACAAACACTAGGGGTGCCGGGATGAGCCAGCCCAGCCCCCCAGGGGATAACCGCTGCCCGTGTGCTCTCCCAGGTGAAGTCGGCCCTGCGCTCCGTCAGCACAGAGCAGGACAGGTTGAATCCCTTTAATTTTCTTTCTAGAATGTGCAAAACACTCTCTCAGGGCACCTCGGTGGTGCCCACATCCTCTGCTCCAAGGTGGGCTGGAAAAACTTGAAAAGGGAAGGGTCCATGGGTGATATTTTAAAAGCGCATTCATGGCAGATGCTCAGGAAATAGCAATCAGCTGTTATTGCTAGTGTTCCTGCTCTGCAGTACGATAACCATAAAAAGGTAAAATTTCTGGAATATTTCTTCCATATACTTGAACGGGGACATGAAAGGTGGCGTGTAACGGTCCCATTGTTTTACTGCCAAGGATGCGGGGGAGGCGTCCTGCAGAGCCACGAGCCTGGGAGTGTTGGGAACCCTTGGGAGTCATACGCAAAACGCAGGACAGTCGCGCTTAAATCACTGGCCAGTCACATTAGCAAAATTCAAAGTCATTTTCCTTAACAAATTTAGGGACTTCATCTTCATCTAGCAATAAAGACTGACATAAAACCCTAAGGAGAAATATATAAGGTCCATTTATATTTCAAATCCTCAGAAGGAATCTCGATCCATGATCTTCAATACCCACAATACGGCTGCTCGGGAAACGCACAGACTGGATGAAGGTGGGGAGGCTGGAGCGTGAGAGGGGCCCCTGGCTCTGTGGCCCTCGTCAACAGGTGTGACGGTGACAGCCCCGATGGACAGTCATTGGCCTCTGCGCAGGGCGCTCTCCGCTGACACACACTGAGTGTCCTGGGCTTCCACTCAGATCCCCACCCGGGTCTCCAAGGTGTCCTCGGCGGCACCTGGGCCAGGCCTGCGAGCTGCAGCTGGGAGCCGTTCTCCCGGGCTCCGCGTGTCCTCAACGACATACTCAGGAAAGCGTGACGGAAACCGTCCCTTCTCTGCAGCCCAGGACAGCCCAGGCTCCCCTTCCCTGCTATTGGACCGTGCCGGGTGCCTGAGTCTCTGAGGAGGGCTTCTCGAGCAGGGACACAGGGTCCCCACACTGTCCTCAGAAGAGACACGCAGCCAGGGAAGGGCAGGGCGTCCCGAGAGGAGGGTCCATCCCTGCTGTGTTTGCCCCTGGCATCCTCCGGGGTGCCCCAGCCCTCCCCAAGGGTGGGGGAAGACCCGTCTGGAGCTGTGGTTCTCCAAGTGGGGTCTTGGGACAGCATCACCCAGGAGTTTGCCAGAAATGCAGATGCCTGGGCCCCACTCAGACCCTCTGAGTCCAAAGCTCTTGGGGGGGACTGGCCGTCGTGTGTTGGCAGGTCTGATGCACATGGAGTGTCACAGCCACTGGCCTGCAGCGGACACCACTGGGCCAACGGGACCTTCTCTCTCTTGATCCTTCACTAGAGAGGCCAAGTCTGGATCCAGCCTCTGTGTTGGAGACAGCCCGCGCCCTGCCTCACGGCACTGCCACAGACTCATGCATCTGGCAACAAATAAACACAGTTGAAAAAGGCAATTCTGTGTGAGGCAACCCAGTCCAGTGTCATAAAACGGAGAAGAACATTCCGGTGCTAGCCATTACCACCACGAGATGCTTCCAAATCACAGAGTGTGGATTAAACCCTTTCCCGGAGACATATTGCTCACCAGGAAGCCTGTTCCCAACTGCCAGCCCTCAACACCAGCATCGAAGATCTGCCCAAATGCTACTTCCACTTTGGGCTTTTTCTTTATTTTTAAAAAATAAATTTTATTGTGTATATTGGAGGTTTACAACGTCCAGTTATGGGACACAAACAGCAAAATGGTTACTCTGGTAAAGCAACGTGCGTGTCCACCGTCTCCCGCAGGGGTCACCTGTGTCTGGGACAAGCCGCTGACATCTACGCACTTAACAGAAACCCCCACACAGCTGTGGCCACGGTCCTCCTGTTCCACATCAGGGCTGTAGACTCGTCCTCCCCCCTGCTTTGCTGTCTGTTACTGCATCTGAAATGTTTGCAACAAAAGCTGCTACTGGAAAGGAAGTTTAAAGAAAGTACTTTAATGAAATCATTTAGATTTTCACCTAATTCTTGTAACCTAAACTCTCATTAATTACTCCAACCTCCTTGTTTTTTGCTCATTCACATCTGTTCGACTGACTTTTAGTTTACAACCGACTTCTGAAGACAGCACGTGTGTTTTCTTTCCCGCCACTGTCTCCGTGACTTCCGCGTGAGCTTCCTCCGGGACGGGCTGATGACCCGGCAGCCGCCCAGGCCCTCAACCCCGGAGCTGTTCTCAGGAGGTCCCAGGGCTGCCACGGCGAACGTGCAGAGCCCTGGTGCTCCCGCTGGGCGCTGGAATCCGATTTCTGCTGAGCGCAGGTGTGCGGAGCAGCTTGGGTGTTTACTAGCTATTTGCACTTTCTCTGTGAATTTCTTATTCGTTTCCTTACTCACGTTTTTGCTGGGAAGTGTGCGGCAGGAAGAAAGCAACGTCTCAGGGGTGTCGGGCCGGCAGCTCTAAGGGAAGGTCTGCACCCAACCACACTGGTCGCAGGAGTGAACACAGATGCCCGAGGCCAGGGTGGGAGAGAGAAGGGCTGCCGAGGGAAGAGGAAACCGCTCTTCCTTCCCTTTGTGTACACGGAACAGGAGCTCACCGAGCACCCGGCATGGCTCACTCGGGTGGGGACCCTTCAGCCACGTCACGTGGCCAGGGGTGACCTGTCCAGCCACGGCGCTTTCTGAGACAGGGGTTACAGCACAGAGAACTGATGCCGGCCTCTGTCCCTCCACTGCCCCCACCAGGGTCACTGTCTTTCACGGCATTTCTGAGTCGGGACAGCGTGAAGCAGGGGAGCCCATTTAGTTCTTTCTGGGTTTTCATGATCAGCTGATTTTACAAATATAAAGAAATTATTGGCATCTTATGAAGGAAGCTGTTTCAATATTAAAGCCATAATTTTGTTCCTTTTGTATTAGTTTTGGGATTATATGTGTTTGTTTCAGTGCTAGGAAAAAAAGAACATTTATAAAATATAGCACATTCATAAGAATTTATCTGGAGATATAGGCAAGTGTGTTTGTCTTGAATATTAAACAAAGATGCATGGTTTATACAATGTAACTACTGCAGAATTTATTATACAGCAACAAAACATTTAAAACAATTCCAAGTGGCTTGTGAGTTTACATTTCTCTCTAAAGCCATCGGTGGGACAAGGCCTCACAGCCCTCCCATGTGACCGTGGACGTAGCAAGAGGCTCCTGTTGTAGCAGCACTCTCTTTAATATCTGCTTCACATACTCAACTATTTTAATATCACATTTTAATATTTAGTGCTACGGGGTGCAACATAATTGCATTTTATAATGCTGTATCTGCTTGAGTTAGCGGGAACGAAAAACGCCACTTCGGATGTGCTCACCCTTAAACACAGCCGGGCCCCCCTGAGGTGCCTTACGCGTGTGAACTCCCAAGTCATCCCTCTCAGCTAATGCATCTCGCTGTGACTTTCAGAAAGAGTGAATGAGCACTGACGATAGTTAACAGCATTTCTAAGCAAGCTGACAGACCTGGGTGACAATTTCCCAGTGTGATCCAGGACGCTGAGGTGACGTTATGGATCCTGAAGGCATGAGCAGGACGTGCATGGGGACCGTGGGTGTGTGGGAGGGGGCTGGGTCTGGCAGGTGCACGAGATGCTAAACACACAAAATGCCCAGCCACACTCTGCACAGCCATCCGCACGCACCACAGCGTGGAGCGGGCACTCAAGCCCCGCCCACCTGCAGGGTGCTGGACACAGGAGCCGATGCCAGAGCCCGGGGCCGTGTCCACAGGCTACGTGCTGCACGGCAAGCGTCACGAGCCAGCCCCCACCCCTGCCTGCGGGCTGCCACAAGGAAGCACGCCAGCGCGTGAGCTATACCCTCCTTTAAATTCACGACAGTGCTGAGGTGGGCTATAAACATCATTGTGCCAATTAAACAGAAAAGCTTAGGAAAGTTAAACACCATGTGTCTGAAACAACATCCGTCTGACTCCACAGCCTGAGCCTTTAGCCACCACACTGCACACATCTTATGAAATGGAAATTAACGCTCGTCCTTTCTGCTCCTCAGCATCACTGTGCGCAGATCAGATGAGCAAAATCACAGGCAGGGCTGTGAACACTAAGAATTATGTAAACACAGGGCTATGTTTCATCTACAACTCCACTGCAGAACGGAAGCACGTATTTTTAACCCAGTTTTGCAATTTATAACCTATTGAAATAATTAAAATGACTTATCATACTAAAATGTATAAAACAGAAAAATTCATGTAAAGAAATAGAAGCAATATCAAAAACTATTTTCAAGGAAGGGAGAGATACTTTCATCTAGAACCTGAGGTGCAGTAGTTTTTATATTTTATATTTTATGCTCGCTGTAATCTCTTTAGATTCCAGCAGCCGGGACAGAATGGGGGAAGCTGTATGTAACGCAGTTAGTTCTCAACAGCTGAGGAAAGAAATGTATCGAGTTTGTTTGGAGAAGAAAATCAGAGCCAGCTCAGGCTGACTCTCAGAGGAACTGAACCTGTTCGTCCAGTGCGGGACACAGCAGCAAATCTGCCAAACCCACTTCACGTAACTCGCGCCGAACCCGACTGAGTTTCCTGTTTCTTAACACTGCACCAAAACTAAATTGTGCCATTTGTGTGGGCAGCTAAGCTCACTGCTCCAGAGGAATGATCTTTGCAAAGGGCCAGATAACATGAGCCTTTAAATTGCTCCTCTAAAATATCAAATGTCTCAGTATCCAACTCGGAATCAATTTGATCAAAAGTGATTACTTGGAGGAGCAGCCCTCGCAGGGTGCTGGTGCGACCACATGCCTTGATGGGAAGTTGCCAGGCATTCGCCCAGGGCAGAGCCCAGCCTCCACACTCTCGCCTTGCTCATCAATGCGACAGGGGTTTGCTCTGAGCCTGCCCTGAGCCGGGCGCACACCCACTGCACACAGACGCCATCTGCAGGGACCCTCCCGCCAGGCCAGAGCACCCCGGCTCCCTCAGAGCGTGAGGAAGGTGGGCAGGACACGGGGCCACAGGTTTCATATTGCGCAAGCCCAGAAAGCCCCTGAAACAGGGGTGCCACCAGAGGATCCCAACATCTTATTTCAACAAATAAGAAAATAAAAACAAAAACACCGTTCATTTTCCCTATAATATTATAAAATAATATGAAATTATAGGAAGGATGTAATCTCAGAATAAAGAACAGTCTTTTAATTTGAATACACTTAGTTTTTTTAAATCTCACATATCTCCTGCCCCATGTTCACTGTGTTATGTGCCAGTGGAAATTTTGTCACAGATGGCCCCATTCTTGAGCTGGGGGGTCTGGGACCCACTGTGGGCAGTGGGCTTCCCAGGGCACTAATGGATGTACTAAAAATAGATCATCGTGGGCTGGATCTTGCCCTTCCCAAAGTCGCATGTTGAAGCTCTGATCCCCAATGTGGCTGTGCTGGAAGACAGGGCCTTTACAGAGGTGATTAAGGTAAAAAGAAGTCACGAGGGTGGGTCTCAATCCAACAGGACTGGTGTCCTCAAAAGAAAAGGAGATTAGGACGCAGACACGCACAGAGAACAGCCTGGTGAGGATGCAGGGAGAAGACGGCCGTCCGCAAGCCCAGGAGAGAGGCCCCAGCAGGGACCAGCCCTGCCACACCCGGACCCTGGACGTCCAGCTCCAGGAGGAAATAGAGTCTTGTCATTAAAGCCTGGCTTTAATGGTCTGGCTACCTTGTTACAGCCGCCTCAGCAGACTAGTGTAGTCACCTTACGTAAGGTAAATAAATGTGTGGCCCTGACTGGCAGGAGTACGTGTAATATTGACTAATAATCTCAAGTAACTTGCTTGCTCTCTTCTGCCTGTAGTCGGCACCACCACCAGACAGGAGCCATGGGCATCTCTGATGCCCCAGTCACTAACACGTCCCCATTCCTGTGGTGCTCATGGAAATCATCCCATTCTTATAAAACGGGGAACCTGCTTCCTCAGGGCCAGGGCCAGGCATCTGTGAGACGCCTCCCGTCCGTGGGACTGGAGCACCGACCCCTCGTCACGGGCTTCTTGGGAGGATTGAGTGCGAAAGCATGCAGCAAGCACACAGCACGGCATCTGCGTCCCAGAAAGATCTCAACTTTTAGCTCTCTTTCCCATCTAATATCTAACAACTCTTTTCATGTACAAATTGATCATAAAAAATAGACTGTGCAGAAATTACCTCCTTATTTTCATCAAGGACAAAGAAGACGTGTGTTTACTTGGTGTGCAGGAGGGGCTTAACTCGGCAGGGCTTTGTGTTCAAACCCTGCACATTCCAAAGAAAAGCCTGGTTCTGACCGGCTCCTGGGTGACTATGATCCCTCGAGGGCGTCCTGCCTCGGCGGGACTTTGGGTCACATCACACAGTCTATGCTGACAGTGTCGTTTATGGTGAACGCCGGTCTTGGCTCAGCAGGGGCCCAGGCCAAGCGGTACCGTTTGACCTCTGAGGGGCTGGACGCTGGAATCCAGGTTCAGTCACCGGGTACCCCAAACCACATGCCGTGGTAGCCCCCAATAAAAACCTGACACAGGCTCAGTGAGGTGCCCTGGCTGGCACTGCACTGCATGTCTTGTCACACATCCCTGCAGGAGAACGAGGCACTGTCTGTGTGACTCCAGGGGACAAATGCCTGGTCTTCCCCAGACTGTGCCCCACACACCTGTGCCCTGGCTGCTCTCAACCCCGATCTGTTTGCTGTGGGGAACCGTAGCCATGAGCGCACGGCGAGTCTCCGGGTGGTCTGGGGGACCCTACACGCTTGGTGAATGATTAGCATCTACTAAGAACCAGTCAATGTGTGTTTCTCAGTTCAAGGAAACTGGAACAAAAGTAAAGAAATTAATGTGCAAGAACAGCTTTCTCCATGATCTGTGAGCTCCCAGCACCAGCCCTAGGTGCGGGCGTGTGCCAAAGCCTAGCATTTAAAGAAAAAATAAAAACAGCTGGATCCTTGGCACCTGATGGACTATTTCAGTTTCACAGCTAAGACGACAGAACGTGGTTTAGGTTCCATGCAAAAGGTAAGGGAAAGAATTGTGACACTGTGTTTAAAAATAGCATGTTAACTTCAGGGAGAAAAATGCCAAATACACAGCATATGACACTCTCTGGCATTTCAACAAATACGCCATATTTTACGAGCTCATTAATTTTCATTTTGAAGTTCTGTTTAGTCACTTTCAATTAATGTTAGGAGAGGGACACGAAGTTAGAGATGAGAAATATTGGAAGATTCAGCACTCTTCAGTGACGGAGCACGCGCTGAAATTCCAGCACAGCCGTAAATCCACCCTCTTGCGTTTGTGCGTGTCAGGAATCGAAACTTAACACAGAGCCCCCAGAACACGCCAGGCCTATCTGAAAACAGAACAAAACACGGACCCACTCGTAAGTTACATTTCCAGTCATTAATGCTCAGAAAATTGTAAACTGCGTAGCGTGACCATCTAATTATAGTCCCAACTTCCCAGCAGAGCAATTTTTAAATCACTTAGAGACTTTCCTCCTTTCTCTGTATGTCCCCCATCCACACACTTTCCTGAGCAACTGCTGAGTGCACTGAATGTGCCAGGTGAGGCGGACACGCGGAGCACGGAAGGAGGCTCCACCTGGAGCCGTTCTCAGTCCCAGCGGGAGACAGATGTGCCTACACAGCCACTCAGGGGAAGAAATGGCACAGCCACCTGTGGTGTCCTGGCCTGTGGGAGGTGACACCACCCTCCACACCTGTCCCTCCACGTCTGCCCCTCCACACCTGCCCCTCACACCTGTCCCTCCACACCTGTCCCTCACACCTGTCCCTCCACACCTGCCCCTCACACCTGTCCCTCCACACCTGTCCCTCACACCTGTCTCTCCACACCACATCCGCTGCTGCTTGAACCAGCGCAAGGGAGCTCAGTGTCACAGCTGAGCTCTCGCTGACGCATCACCCAAACCTCCTAAAACACCCCCGAGGTGGAGACTATATTGGTCCTCACCTCACAGTTCAGGAAAATCCATGCTGAGTTTTGACTTAATCCTAAAATCCATGGGGACCTACTGAACCCTTCTAAGCAGCGAAAAGATGCCATTGATTCTGTGTTTTAGAAAGACCACCCTGGCAGATGTTCCAGAACATGCCCAAGACACCAGGGCACAGGAGAAAAGACAGGCTTATCGCCGACGGAAGTTCGTTAGAGAGACGCAGCACACACTTGCAACTCTGACGTGTGCACTTCTACACTCAGACACAAATTGAATAATGTTTGTATTCTGTTAACCTAATAACGAGCAATTTCACAAGGAAAGAAAAACACAATTACATACGTATGTTTCAGTTTCTCCATGTGCAGTTATGGATGCCCGTGGGAGGCTACTGCCAAGACCAGGGAGCAGCGCCTTCCCCACAGCGCAGACAGAGCTTTGAGACAAAGTATCCTTGCAGATGTGGGGGCTTGTGTTAAACCCACTAATGTGGCCAGAGCTTCAGCCATAATCTTTCATTATTGTTTATTTTATGCTATTTATTTTATTTTCAGTTTTACTTTTTAGAGACAGGGTCTTGCTCTGCTGTCCAGGCTGGAGAGCAGCAGTGTCATCACAGGTCACTGCAGCCTCCAGCTCCTGGGCTCAAGCGATCCTCCCGCCTCAGCCTCCCACAGCACTGGGATTACAGGCTGGCGCCACCTTGCCCGGCCTCATTCTGTTTCTTCCCTGCTTCACACGGGCTCCGCACTCATTTGGTGCAGACTGACAACTCGGGCCTCTGGTACGGAAAGACTGGGGTGTTGAGATCACATGACTGGTATGGTTTAATCAAGGTGAATACATTTCTTAGCAACCCCAAGGGAAAAAAATGACATCTTCATGCAACTTATTAAAACTAGAGACTCCAAAATGTTTTGTGAATTCACAAGTGTGTAATTTAATCACAGGTTTAGATCTTGAGTAAAAAAACTATTACCACAACCTGTGTTCACCGGCAATCCCAGTGTTGGCGGATGCGACTTCCAACAGCCCCGCAGGGTCGGCTGCCCGGCTGCCTTCCGGGTCGGGGGGCTCCTGCCTTACTCACCACTGACTCGGGCAAAGCAAAGTTAGCTCACAGGCTGCAGTCGAGTCCAATGCAGTGACTAGGGAAATCTCAGCCTTGTTCACAGACCAGAAAAATCTATCAGTTAAAAAAATTAAATTGATTACAAATTTAAGAAGCTCAAGGTAGCTCTGAAAAATGATTTTTAAAACATACTTGCTAAGGTACTCGTATTGGTCCTCTCAAGTTGCCACAGCAAATTACCGCGACCGGGCGGCTGAAACGGGCACTGGTGGAAGGTCAGCACAACCAGAAGGCGTAACCGGGCATTGCCCAGCACACAGAAGCACACGTTCACAGGTTACGACTTTCCAGTTGCCTGTCCAAGTGTGCACAGTTAAAATGGAGTGAAATTACATTAACTATTAATATGAGCCTCTCAATTTTCATCTTAAATGTAATATTAATACATTAATAGGCTGCTTGGCAATATTTAATTTTAGCCCGAGATTCCACGTAGGTGCCATGAGAGCCGCCTCTCTGCATCAGCCCAGGGACCTGACGCCCCGTTAGGTGACAAACCAGCCACGTCTGCGTCTCACCTGAGGCTGGAACAGCCCTTCACAGAACCAAAGACCCGGAAACAAGGCCACTTTGCCGAGAGGCAAACTGTGGGCACAGGAAGCAAAGGTTAGAATGATTCTCGTACGCACAGTGGACAGCTCTGTCCGAGAAATAAAAGGCAGAACTGTTTTTTAAAATAAGCCCAAGAAAGTAGAACTGAAGTGATAAAACCATATATTCTTTGACAGCCTCTACACCTACACACTTTGTTTTTGATGTCCTTGCTTTGATCTTGAGAAATCAAAGATGGAAAGGGGACAGTTCAAGAGTTGCAAAAAAATAAAAATACAAAGGAAAGCGAAGCCGTTTGTAGACTACCGTTTAAGAGATCCTACACTCACACAGCTCCTATTTTTAAAAGCTGCCGAGTTTGTCTCGTGCTGGGAATTATCCCAAGTTATTTCTCGACTTTCTCCAGGAAGCTTTATAATCTTCTCAAAATGCTGCTTCCTAAATATGGTTAACGACTCTCTCACGAAACCCACCGTGATGAGGTGGTATTCTAGAAGTCATATTAATGATTTTTTAAAAACTTAATGGTGCTTATAGCTGCCAATTTCAGGTAACCACTTGGTGGATGCCATGAAGCTTCCCAGGAACGGTGCACAGGAAATACAATAGGAAACACTTAGTATTTTTCTTCAAGGGGTTTAGAATTTACCCAGAGAAATTTAGAAGAAAGATCTGGAAGTTGATGAGAGGTTCAGTCCTGTATAGGCATCATAAGGAACAGATAAAACTCCCACAGGAATTCATAGAAAGGAAGCAATGGTGGTGGAGGCCGATCCCAGACCTCTGGGTGGGGGAGGAGGGTGAGCCCAGGCAGCCCAGCCCCTGTCTGGACAAACCCCACCCCACAAGAGCTGTGCGAGGTGCGGTGGTATTAATAACTCTCCACTGTCTCCCGAACATGTAACAAACCTGGGAGGCTGGTTATACCAGAGCGATGTCAGAAAAGGAAGATTATAGCAGAAGAGCAACTCAGTGATCCTCCCTAGCATGTTAAAAATGTGATTTTTGGATGGAGAATTTCCCAAATGCTTTTATGTCACAACAGACAGATCTACAGTATAATTGTTTTAATGGATTGAAAAAAATATTGTGTGCCCTTTAATTTTACTACTGCTACAAAATATGCATTTTTAAGGTAAAAAGTTCTACAGCAAAGTCACTTTAATTGTCTGTAACATGAACTTGGCCTCCTGGTGAGAAGAAAATCTCTACTTTCTAAGGGTCATTTACCAAACATGTGTCCCGTGTTTAATTAACTCAGTAGTAATTGAATTAAAATGGATAGCTGAAAAGCTTGTGTTGTTATAAATTCTAAAGCAAATAAATATGTTTGTTTCTTATCGTGGGATGTTATTTAATTTTTAAAACCTGTTTTTTAACGAATAGTTAAGTTTCATGATTTTAGGCAGAAAGCTACTCTGCGGCAGTTCTGGGGAGCGAGGTGACTTTGAGCCCCTCGTCCTTGCAAACACGTGAGAGGAAGGCACTGGGGAGGCTCCACGCCAGCCGGGTTGAACTTGGCCTTGCTTTCTTCACCCCTCCCCCTACGAGTCATTCTCCTCACGTTTGACTTTTTTAATCTGAACCGTTTCCTATTCTCTGCTGGGAAGTCTTTGCCTTCGAGGGGACTGGCCGTCAGGGACTGAATTACGGAATCGCAGGGCAGGTGCAGAGGTCAGTGCTCGGTGGCCCCCGTGACATGGGATGCGAACGCGCCTGCCTTTGCTCAGTGGTGGCCCAGAAGCATCACGCTTCCCGGGAGGAAAAAAAAACTTTTTAGGGAATCTATCCTCACTACTGTTTGTTCATTCCTGTTTTTCTTTTTTTTTGTTTTTTTAAAGAAAGAGATCTTATAAAAACTTTGGCCTTCACGATTGTCCAAGGTCAAGGGTGAGACTGCAGGTGAACCGGGTGGGAGAGGGTGCTAACACCTACAGACACATGAGAGCGAAGTCACCCTCAAAGACTCGTGGAATTCTGAGGAATCCAAGTGGTGAAAAAGGACAATTTTTTTTTTATTCTAAAAGTGTCTATTTTTTTTTTTACCTTACCTGTTAATGCAACACGGACTATGTACAATGCATGTGTGTGGTAAAAACAAGGACAACAAAACCCCAACTGTCAGTGACAGGGAGCTGGCGGCTTCCCTCCCTACAGGCCACTTTTGTACCAGGTGTTTGGCTTGTTCCTTTTCAGAGCTATGCAAAGTCCATGTAAGGACACATTGTAACCACCCCCCGGGGTCAGATCCGAATGTGAAGACTGGCCTAGACAGTGGTCCTGACCTCGGGCCCACGTTTACCTGACGGGGCAGGAGACCCGTGTGGTTCTGTGTCCTGGTTTTTCAGATGGCACGGCACCTTGGAAACCGGTGCACATTGCACGGAGGGCTGGACTTCACTCCCTTTTCTGCCACTCAGTGTTTCCCTGTGTATATCCCAGTCAGCGACCATTTTCCTGCAGATGGACAAGTACTGCTGATAGCTCATTCCCAGTCTTCTATTCCTGCCAACCCTGCTGCAAGAAATAGCTCTCTTTCTACACTTGTGAGCATATGGGTATTTCTATGGGATCAACTCCAAGTTAACTAGCTGAGTCAAAAGGCCTGTGCATTTTATTTTATTTTTGTAAATATTTTTTATGCTGGTAAAATACAGATGACATAAAATTTGCCATTTCACTCATCTAAAGAATATAACTCAGTGGCATTAAATACGTTCACAGTGCCGAGCAGCCATCGTCACCGCATCCGCTAGAAGCTCTGAACCGTCAAGCGGCAGCCCCCCACTCCATCCCCCAAGCCCTCAGTAGCCCCCCAGTTTACGGTCTCCATGTCTGTGCCCTTACTCCGGGGTCCTCAGAGTTCTTTGTGCATTTTGTGTCTAGTCCTTTACTGCAGCGGTCCCCAACCTTTTTGGGCACCAGGGACAGTTTCATGGAAGACAATTTTCCCACAGACCAGGGCAGGGGGTTGGTGGCAGCGCTCTGTGGCCCAGTCCCTAACAGGTCACGGACAGGTATAGTCTGCAGCCCGGTGGTTGGGGACTGCAGCTTTACTGGTCATGTGATTTGCAACAATTTGGTCATCTGTGGTTTGTCATTTCATTCTCTTAACAGTGTCTTTCAAGGAGCAGAAGTTGTTTATTTTGCTGAGGTGCAATCATCCATCTTTTCTCTCCTAGACTGTCACTGTTGTGGTATCTAAAAATCACCAGACTCAGGGCCACCAAGTTTCTCTCTGATGTAACTTCTGGAAGTTTCAGACTTCCGTGTCTTACATCTATGCCTGTGATCTGTTTGGAGTTAATTTCTAGGAAAGGGCTGAGACCTGTGCTGAGACCCCTGGCCGGGAATGTGGTCTCTGCTGGAGGCCGTGTGGGCGTGAGGAGCACCTGTGGGCTGCTGCGGGAGGTGGGCTGCTGCGGGAGGTGGGCTGTGGGAGGTGCGCTGCTGTGGGAGGTGGGCTGTGGGAGGTGGGCTGCTGCGGGAGGTGGGCTGCTGCGGGAAGTGGGCTGCTGCGGGAGGTGGGCTGCGGGAGGTGGGCTGCTGTGGGAGGTGGGCTGCGGGAGGTGGGCTGCTGCGGGAAGTGGGCTGCTGCGGGAGGTGGGCTGCTGCGGGAGGTGGGCTGCTGCGGGAGGTGGGCTGCGGGAGGTGGGCTGCGGGAGGTGGGCTGCTGCGGGAGGTGGGCTGCGGGAGGTGGGCTGCGGGAGGTGGGCTGCTGCGGGAGGTGGGCTGCGGGAGGTGGGCTGCGGGAGGTGGGCTGCTGCGGGAGGTGGGCTGCTGCGGGAGGTGGGCTGCTGCGGGAGGTGGGCTGCGGGAGGTGGGCTGCGGAGTCCGTCAGGCCCAGTGGTCGACGGGGCTGCTCAGTCGCCCTCGTCCTTCCTGCCTGCTGCACCTGTCGGCTGCTGACAGCGCCGTGTCGGTGTCTCCCACCGGAGCAGTGGACGCATCGACTCCTCCTCGCAATTCCGTCAGTCTCTGACTCACATAATTCGAGGCGCACGTACATTAAGGATTGTTGCGTCTTCTTGGAGGCTGGATGGATCCCTTTATCCCTGTGTAATTTTGGACACAGAAACTAGGGGTCTCTGCTGTAGTTTTTTCATAAATGCCCTTTATCACATTGGGGAATTTTCTTTCTTTCCCTAATTTCTGAGAGTTTTCATCACGAATGGTTGTGAGATTTTGTCAAATGCCTTCTGTGTGTCAACTGAGATGTTCAGGCAATTTCTTCCTTTCTTCTCTTAACATGGTATTGATTCATTTCCTTACGCTGAACCGCCTGTGCATTCCTGGGATAAATCCCACTGGGTCATGCATCTAATCCTTTTAATATGCTGTTGGCTTCAATTTGCTGGTATTTTGTGGAGGATCTTAGCTTCTGTAGTGATACGGGATATTGTTTGAAATTTCCTCTCCGTATGTTCTCTTCTCTGGCTTTGGTATCAGGGTAGCTGGTCACAGGGAATGTCAGGAAGCATTCGCTGCTCTTCCGTGTTCTGGAGGAGTTTGAGAAGGATCAGTGTTAATTTATCTCTGTATGTTTGGTGGAGCCGTCTTGTCCAGGACATTTCTTTCTGAGGATGTTTTTATTACATTATAGATTTTATCCCTTAACTGGTTATAGGTCTGTTGAGATTTTCCATTTCTTCTTCAGTCAGTTTAGATCATTTTCACTGCGGGACGAATCTGTCCATTTCATGGGGGTCATCTGATCTGATGGGGTGTGACTTCACAGTGTTGTCCTATAATCCCTGTTATTAATATCTCTGTGTGGTCTGCAGTGATGTCCCCTTTCATTTCTGATTTTACTGTTCATGTCTTCTCTTTTTTATTTGTCAGTCTAATTAAGGATTTGTCCATGTTTTGATCTTTTCAGTGAATCAACTTTGGTTTTGTTGATGCTCACTACTGGCTTCTTTCTATTTATTTTAATAATTTCTGCTTTTCTCTTTATTATTTCCTCCCTTCTGCCAGATTTGGTTTTCTTCTAGTTCCTCATCATGTAAAGCTGGGTTATTTATTTGACATCTTTCTTCTTTTCAAATGTGGGCTATTAATTTCCCTCCGAGCACAGCCTTTGCAACAGTCCGTATGTTCCAGAATGTTGTGTTTCTGTCTTTGTTTATCTCTAAGTGTTTTCTAATTTCTCTTGTGATCTCTTCTTTGACTCATTGTCAATTTTATAGTTTTCCTCCTGTTATTGTGTCAATTTCAACATACTTGTGAATTTCCCAGTTTTTTTCCTGTTACTGATGTATGCCTTTATTTCACTGTGGTTAAAAAAGTGACTTTGTATGATTTTAATCTTTTATGATTTATTGAGACATGTTTCGTGGCCTAACACCTGGCCCATCCTAGGGAGTGTTCCATGCACAACTAAGAACAGTGTGCATTCTACCCTCCCTAGGCAGACTGCTCTGCATGTGTCCGCTCTATCTGGCTGGTGTATGGTCTTGCTCAAGCCCCTGTTTCTTTCTTAATCTTCCACCTAGATATGTGGCCCACATTGAAAGTGGTGCACTCAAATCTCCCACTATTACTGCAGAGTGTAGAGCTATCTATTAATAGTCCTTTCTTCAATTCTAGCAGTGTTTGCTTGATGTATTGGGAGCTCTGTGTTTTGGGTGCATATACATTTAAAATTGTTATATACTCTTGGTGAATTGACCTTTCTATCAACATATAAAAATCTTTGTCCCCATTTTCTTCATTACTGTCTTTGTGTTCAGTTAATTTTTTTGGAATAAACTGTTCTGACTTCTCTGATCACCTGCACAGGTGATCCTGCATCTCTGTCCTTACTGACCAGCACATCTGCCACACTGGACGCGGGGTCCCCTGCACAGGTGATCCTGCATCTCTGTCCCTACTGACCAGCACGTCTGCCACGCTGGATGGGGCTCTGGTGACTGACGCTGCGCGATTCTGCTGCACACAGGCCCCAGCATCCTTCAGGCAGAATTCAGGCACAGAAGTTTCTTGAATATATTTAGTTCCCTTTCAAGGACACTCTGGCCAGCTATCGATGAAACCTTTCATGTAGCTTAAGTTGCAATTTCATGAATATTAAAATGGACTCTGTACTGGAAAATGCAATAAAAAACTCTCTCCAGATGCCACAGACTGACCTCCGCAGTCTGAGAAGCAGGAGTCTGGAAGAGTCTGAGTGGTTAAGCTATCTTCTGGGGTCCTTGTTATCCTCACAAATGGAAAATCTGCCTCTTCTCCTCTTTAAGAGTACATTAGCGGCCCCATTTACTGGGGAGATAAGTAAGCCCTAAAACCCCGGCTCGCTGAACCTCACATGTGACCCTAATGAGGGAAGGGGACACGTCCACAGAGTGAGCCTGGCAGAAAATCTTTCCTTTTCCTCAATGCAGAGTGGGATGAGGGGCCAGGAAAGAACCAGATGTAGAACTAACTTAGCTCATGTAAGAAACAAAATCCCAACCCCAGAGACCAGGAGGAAGATGCCTGGGTGCAGAGACGCCATCGGGCAGCCCCCGTCCCTGCCCACTGGGCTCCCTGCAGGTCCCTGAGCACACGGGGCAGGAGTGTGTGGTGCCTCCTGAGTGGCTGCCCAGAGTGTGTGTGTAAAAGCACGACGGAGGAACTTCCTACTGACTCTCCACTACAAAAGGGTTATGCCTTCCACAGGAAAAAATAAACTGTTAAAGCTAGTGCATACCAGCGTGGGTTGTGCACGGTAGAGCAAACCTACAAAATACAATTTGTTTTTCAAGAGCCCATTCTATAGGAAATCTCAGAGGGAAAATGCTGCCCACTGACCCTCCCGCTTTTGTTCCGCTGGCTCTTCCTCTTCGAGGACGTCTCTCCCCTGAGAGGCGGAGTCTGAGAGCTCTCAGGCGCCTGTTCAGTTACAAGGGCGCATCCTCACAGTCCAGAGTGAAGACGGCCGAGAAACTGTTCCTGAAAGGATGGACTCTCGAAGGAGATAGCTGTTTACTTGCAATCTGCTGAAAGCACGGCGGAACTGGACTGATGACAGTCGGCAGGCTCAGAAAGCAATGAACAAAGAGCCACAGACAGTGGAGCAGGGCCCATCCGGCAGGGCCCGCTGGTGTGAGCAGCCCGGGGACTGGGGGCGCAGCTCCGTGGGGAGGGCTGTGCCACAGGTCACGGGCAGGTGCTTGTGCCCCCTTGACCTTTGTGTCTGTCACCCATAAAGTGGGATAAGGGTTGTACATTTTTTAGGACTATTTGATGACTAAATTGGGGAACTCACACAGATGTGTAGTGCGGTTCCAGGAGTGACACGAGTGCTCAGGAAATCACAGACTTTCCGCTTCCCTGTCTCCTCCCTGCCACATCCACCCATGCCCCCAGCCGACACAGACCTGCACACACATAGAGCCTGGAAAACGGGGTTTTTTAAGAAACGAATACTTAGTTGCTATTAATTCATCCAAAACAACTGATTTAATATTTAACACAAATTATTTTAACTGGTGTGTGTCAGGCTTTTCTGAAACACCCCTTCCTTCCTCCCTGCCACTCCGGTGGACGCTCGGCGCAAACACTGCAGGACGTTGATGTCCCAGCCAGAGTGCGTCCTGCCGCTGCCTCTGCCACAGCCAGAGTAACCGAGCCCTAACCCTTCAGCGAGGGGGGATGGCCCCGCTGTGGCTCTGCCTGGCACAGGAAGGGGGTGAACAAACACGCGTGTGTGACCTCAATATTTCAGGAGACCATTTGGCTTCCTATAACTCACTCATCCCAACCTGTAATTATCTCTTTTTTGTTTATTTGTGAAATAGGAACATTATTTACAGTCCTTCCTTGTACTGCACCCTCTCCCTGGCATCAGCCGGAGGTGCCACAGCTTGGGCAGGGCCAGGGTGGCCGTGACGGAGCATGAGGAGGAGCAGTGAGTGCTCTGGGTCTGGCACTGCACTCCCAACACGGACCTCGAGACCTTCGTGACCTCGCCATCTTCAGAGAAAACCACATCGAACCAAAACAGGGGATTCTAAATTCCAAAGCTGGCTGGTCTGTCCCAAGAGCCAAGCTTGGAGGAGGACCATGGTCTCCACGCACCGTGTGGGTGCTGAGAGTCAGGGCATCGTGTGCAAACAGGAACCATCCACTTAGGAAGAAACCCAGAGGCTGCTGGCTGGAGAGAGCGGGGAGGAGACGACAGCATCCACGGAAGGGCTGGACGGTGACACCATAAGGGGACAGGGGCTTGGGCCCACCTGCCACACTGGGTACCAGTGGGAGACACGCCATGGGGCATCTGAAGCCCCGGTGAGAGCCAAGGCGGGCTTAGCATGCACGGGAGACGTCAGGCTCCCAGCGAGAAACTGGCCGGCCTCTTCCACAGCCCAAGGAGGCCTGGATGGCAGCCTGGCACCAGTCACTCAGCTGCAGAGGCCAGCCAGGGCCACATCCCGGACATGAGACCACGAGTCCCCCACCCAGATGAGTGCAGAGAGGAGACTGAGCTCAGACCATGCAGCAAGTTCAAGGGCTGTATTGCCCCAAGCTCACTGTCTGGAAACACGAGCTCGGGACAAAGATGAACCCGTCTGTGGAAGTGAAGACGACTGCATCGGACCTTGCACACCAGGGCTTTGGGCACCCCTGGATGCACGTCTGTTGTCTCCCCAAATCTGAGAGCCTGTGTGGTTCAGAGGGCACCCTCAGAACAGAGTGGCACCCGGTCAGCACCAAGCACGTGCCTGTCCTAGAAATGAGTGACGCGCACGTTCCGCCTTCCCCACGGCCGGTGCCCCGAAGCTGCAGGTCTGCACAGCAGGCAGAGGCGTCTCAACGCTGGACCCTGTTTCCTGCAAGGAAGCTGCACCTGGCCTCCAACTCTTCGATTCTTGCTGGGTGCCGACAACACATCAGGCTGTCTCTGCCACGCTCTGTGACTGCACAGGGGACAGGAGACACACGCTTCCCTCTCTACAGCTGGGAGTTGATGCAGCTGACACGTGGCTCCACATCTTCCAGGCATGTAGCAGAACAAGACGCAGGTAAGCTGCATCACACGCACTGTGAGCACAGAGCTGTGCTCTGGCTGTAGCAATGCCAGGAGTAGAGGGAAAGTTCCTAGGGTCAGAGTCCAGTCCGTGGTCCCCTGCCACCACTTTGCCCTAAGTGCCCTGAAGGGTGCAAATATGGCCCCGGGGCCAGCTCACATGCATAAGTGAGGGCCAGTGATGGCAAATGATGGTTAGGGGAGTCGCTGTGGACTGAATCGTGTCCCCTGCCAAACACACATGCTGAGGTCTAACCCAATGCGACTGGTTTGCAGTAAGGCTGTACTCAAGGTTAAACGGGGTCACGAGGCGGAGTCCTGACCTGCAGGGTTGGCGTGTGCTCAGCCCTGCCTGGGACACAGCAGGCAGGGGCCAGCACGGCGTCCTCCCCGGAACCCAACCACCGGCACCTCGACCTCGGATTTCCCAGGCTCCAGAGCCAGGAGAAAACACATTTCTGTGGCCTCAGCCACCCTCTCTGTGGTACTTTATTATGGGAGCCCTAGAAGATTAAGAAAAAAGTCATGTGAGTTGTTTTTAAAGTTTTACTTACACAGGAAAGTTGCTTCAGACCACTCCTTGACCTACTTTAAAGCATAGTCCGGTGGCAACTGCAGATAATGATAATGGTGGTACCATTTCAGTTTGATACAGCACTTTTCTTCTGAGGCACTCACAGTACTTTTTAAAAAATAATGTAAAAATATCAGGTAGGAAATAGCATGATTACCTCTGATTTGCAACCAACATCAGAAGAGAAGCTTTTAGGGTGCACATCCTAGCATGAATGAATGTGTTAGCTACTGAGCTGCAGGTACAATCTCATTGTTGAAACAGCGTCCGTGCTATTACTGAGATGGGAACCAGCAGGCCCCGCTCAGTAAGGAGTCATAAGACCTGCCTGAGAAACTGGCCCAAACCAGCTAGAGCCAAGACGGCACAAAACAGACCTCAGGTTACCCTCCCTGCTCATGTGCCTGCTCACAATGCATCAGCCGCTAAAGACGGCTTCCAAACACCACGAAAGTTACCCGGTAACAGGCATGTGGCCTCTGGATCCTTGAGTGTGGCTTTTTGACTGAATCCAAATTTTGCAGAACAAACCCTTTCACTAAAGGTTAAACAAATGCTTTGGGAAGATGCTCTGCCTCTGACCGGCCCACAGGCCACAGGATCACACTCATGTAGTTCCCTCCTCTGTGTCCCCACGAAACTTGGTTTATGCCTGTTACAGAACCTGCCACACTCCGAGCTGTGGCCTCCTGAGCGTCTCTGTTGGAGACTGTGACGGTCACTAGCGAAGTGCTGACCACACGGAACTTGGCCGCTGCAGGACAACGGCTGGACGGACGGACGGTGACCAAGGCAGTGAAGAGTCTGGCATGTGGGTTTGCATGATTCAGGTTCTGTTGCTTCTACCTGATCGTTTCTGAAGATGCTGAAGTAAATTCATCCCAATGGCCCTCCCTGTGCACTGCTCCCCCTCTGCCTCTAGCACCCACCTGCGCACACCGTCTTTCCCAACCTGCGACACGGGCAATTCACAGTCCTGACTGCAGCTTCAGCTCCTAGAGAGATGGCCAGTGACCTCTAGAATCTAGAACGTCCTCCTCCTGAACCTAAGGGGAGATTGGCCGTTCTCTAACATATGTTTATATGCATAAATATTAATTTATTTGTGGCTACAAATGTGTCTTCACAGGATACTTGTGATGAACTCCTCATCACTCAAATGTCCCCATCATTATAACTGCCATGAATTCTTTCTTACTGTGTTCCTATGAAGACATCTTTCTTCTCAAGTTCACGAAAATCATACAGCAAACAGAAAAAGAACAACATTAGCTGAGCACCTCTCTGTTCCAGGTGTGGTATGAGGCTTTTCAAACTCTTCATTCAGTTTCACCCTTCCCCAACTGCTCAAGTCCGCAGGGCTCTCTGATTATCCAGGAGATCGGACTCGGGCTCAGGCACTAAATGACTCACCCAGTGCTGAGGGGCCTGCAGCAGAGTCAGGACGCCAGGCAAAGCCTCTGAGTGCCAGACCCCAGTACCCCAGACACGGCACTGTGCTACATGGCACAGGGACCCCGTACACGGCACTCTCTGGCGTGGTATAGGGGCCACCTGGGCTTAAGGCTGTGTTCTCTGTTCCTAGGATTTGTCAAAATTCAGAATTCAGTAAGACTTCACATAGATTCTAAACTAGCTTTTATGCTATTCCAGGCAAATGTTTATTCATGTAGAATCTCAAAAAGAATTTAATAGAATGCAAGCTCTGCAAGATAGGCCACAACAAAGACCAGCACTGGGTCTGTCACTCTCCTTCCGAAAGACACAGGTACAATTTGAGGACTAAGGAATATCCAACTCTAACACCTTCCTCCCATCTTCATGATCTTTCTGAATTTTGGCTCTGGAAATTACAAAACATACGAAACCAGAATTCCATGTGAAATTAAAATCTCTTTAAAGCACACATTGGAATTTATTTATAAAGTGATAACTGAGGTTCTAGAAAAGAACCCAAGATAGTACCAGACTATAAGGATAATATATAGTCAAGGCAAGAGCTAAGTGAAGCACCTTCGTCCTGCAGCCCCCGGCCACTGCGGACCCCAGTGCCCTGCACCACAGCGAGTGACACTGGCACCCAGAGGCCGGTGCGTTAGCCACTTCACCTCACCCCACAAGCACCCTTCACAAGACCCACCCTCCGGGAGAGGTTTACAGTCCTCTGGCCAACAGCAGGTGAAGGTGAACAGAAAGAGTGGTTGGCAGACACATTCCCAGGGATGTCATTAACTCCCCCCCTGCCCACCCCCCCCCCGTGACCTTCAAAGCCGCGCATGACTCTGCGCCTGTCTGCCTGCCAGCACCAACCCCCATCCGGCCCACGGGCATGTTGTGCTGCTTCATTAATTAAGGCTCCTAAAAAGATTTCAAACTCCCTGGCAGGTGTGTGGAGAAGGTGTGTAAATGATGAATTCCGCTGTGAGCAAATCGGTACATCTCCCTCCTCGTCCTCGCAATACAGGGTTTGCTGCGCAGCTGTGCCCGGGCAGCGCAGCTGCAAAGGGGCACCTGCCCTGGGCTGAGCCGGGCACCGACACGAAGGTGCTGAGCCCGGAGCAGGTTTCTCCCCTGTTTGTGTTCAAAGGCACATAACAGGCTTTTACAAGAGCATTCACAGCCCCTTCAGGATTTATACTATAATCCTGTGTAATCCACGTGCCGCTGCCTTTGTGGAGAGCAGTTTCTGGGGCAGGGGTCCAACCCCAGCCCCTTCCATTCCAGTGGGGCCGGCGACCGGGTGATCCCGGCTCCATCGCTGGGCAGCAGGGGACACAGGGCTCGGCCATCCCCAGGGGCAGGTGCTCCCGGGGGCGCACCAGGCACCGTGGCAAAGGCCCTTGTGTGCACAAGGAGTGAAAGCAGCAGGGTCTGACCTCTGACAGCGACGCACCCGCACACTCATGTGTCAGCACTGTCCAAGAGCTGAGGGCAGGCTTCCCAAACAGGGCTCCAAGAGGATCAACCTCTCGCCAGGCTGACCGGAGGATTAAAATGGCAACTCCAACCCTCAAACTGAAAGTCAGCGTTTGTTAAAATATGCCTTCCACATGTAGTAATACACAGGTAATTTCCATTTCCTCCGATTTGTTCAGATAAGTAGGCACTGCCAGGCACTAGCAATTCTACAACAAACTTACTGTTCTGCGTATCTCATCCAATCTTTAAATGCTTTCCAATAAATCTTTCCCTCTAATACTGGTCACTAAGACATAAACACACTTAAATCCAAAAATTAGCCTCTTCAGGCCAGGGCTTGTACAGTGTCTCGGTTCAGGCCATTCCCGGAATGTCTGCAGGGCAAGCTGCCAGGCTGAAGCAGTGACGGCTCTGAGTGCCAACGTCAGACGAGAACAGATTCAGAGGCATTTCTGTTTCCTTAGATGTTTTCTTAAATTCAACAACTCTGATGCATAGATGACTAGAATTTTCTAAGCCCTACACGTCAAAAATCTTGCACAATTGCACAAAGGAAGCCAATAAGCAATGGTGTTCATTTGAAGGTTAAGGAGCAGTGACCACCTTACGATAGTTCCCCTTCCTGACAGAATTGCGTGCACACACACCGAACCAAAACATAGCCAACAACGGAAGCAGCTGGTTCTCATCACAAAACTGACTCTTTCTGTGTTAAAAGTAACTTCCCAAGGTTTATCACTGGCTACAGTTACTTGCTGAGGGTGAACCGGAGCGTCACCCCCACCATAGAGTATGTGACACTCACATTGCGCTCAGGATTGGTCTTCTAGAACACGCTTGTGCAAACCAAGTTGCTTTTCCCATTTTGTGTAAAGACTCTCATTCTTCAGCGGGAGGTGACTGGAATCCAGAGCCCCTGGGGCAGTGGGGGCACCGTGCAAAGAGGACGGAGACTCCGGCTGCTCCAGTGAATTCCTCCACAGCGTGCCACAGCCTCCTGGGGACCCCACGAGAAGCCGCAGGCCCGTCACCCACATGCGACACGTCGAGAGGGGGTAGGTGTGAGAGGGCAGCTGGCACCACTGCGAGACCCTCCGACATCCCAAGCACAGGGCCAGGCCCTTTATCTACGCTATGGTCTCACGTTACAAACGAGAAAACAGCCCCAGGGTCCGGCTCTCACACAGTGGGTAACCAGGGAGCTTGTTCTGAATCTAAGTCTTCTTACTAAATCCTTTTTTCAGTTTCATTTCTATTCGTTGTATTTATTGGTAAATAATAAAAGAAAAATGTAAGTGGACAAGCCAAAATCTAAAATATTTAAGGGATATTTATGGTGTATCACTTCATTAAAACAATCTGTTTACAAGCTATTTTTCTCTGCTTAAAAAATAGTGATGTTTGTATGACTCAGAACCGTTTGCTCCAAAAGGTGGGTCTCGTTGCCCACGGGCACAGTAGGTGACTGTCACCATGCAGCACCGAGATCCAGACGGCCACGCAACGGAGCCAAAGTGCGTCTTGTGCCACCTCCAGGATGCTTTCTATTTAGAAGCACGTTCTTCTCAGATATCTTCTAAGACTAATCTAAATGCACTATGTTATGTTCACTTGTTAGTGTCTTTTTGAAGTATGACTGAGCTTATTAAGAAAAATGAATTATGAGACATTTTTAAAAAGAAATATTTGAACTGGTCCTTTTTCAGCGATGAATCGTGGCAAACCACCCACATGGCAGAAACGATGACGTTTAACTACAGTCCTGTCATCTCCTCACAGTCTCATCCCGCCACAGAAACCACGGAGAACACTGAGAAAATGTGGTGCAAAGGGAAACTCTCGTCATTGAATTACGTGTGGAATTAGACTGCATACACCACCTGACAGTTTATACTGTGTGTTAATATAACCTGTTAAATCGCGTGGGTGGGATAGGGCTACATTGTGGCAAAACGCCAAAAGCAGAGGAAATGAATGGAGACGCAGGAGGGGCCCAGGATCTGGCCACCAGCAGGTTTTGAGCCCCGAGGATTCGGTGTGGAGAGACGGGACGTGGAAGGGCGAGAACGGACACAGACGGGAAAGATGTTTCTGGATGGACAGAAGAGCGAAGAAAGAAGCAGAGAGACACGAGCAGCCACGGGGGGCGGGGCGTGGGGACCAGTCATGGTTCCACGGGGACAGGGTCTTGTCTCGGAGCAAACCCTCGTTTCTTTGCATTAACGTTGGCGCCAGCGCGGGATCCAGGCAGCTGCAGGCTCTTGCTGTCTTCGCTTTCTGTGGAGCTTCAATTATCCTGATAGGATCACTTTAATGGTCTCCTTTGAAGCAATTTAGAAAATCTCCACTGAAACATAAGTCTACAAGGGACTCCACAAATGACCACTAGCAGCCATGAAGCCCTTTGTCCTAGAAAGGGATGCAGTTAGCTGCGCGAACGAGAGGCCGCGCAGTTCTGAGTGCTCCGCGCTGCCCCACTTCCCTGCTGGTCTGACTTGGCGATGTGATTTTGAAGCAACTTTTCCTATTATCAGAAAAGTCACATACTTGTTACCGAAAAGTCAGGACCTGTGAGAAACAAGGAAGAAGAAAACCCAGCAATCTAGAGCTCCGCCCCAAAAGACATCACTTCATAGATCATTATATACTGCACAGATAATTTTTTGATGCTACTTAAAAACAGATGTGCACAACAGCATCTTCCAAATTTTTTGTGATGTTACAAAACATCACACTCAAAGGCCGACCCCAGGGACGCGAGGCTGTCTCCGATGGGGTGACATGTGCACAGCCTGAGCCCCGGGGACAGAGGAGAATTCGGAATATTTACTGAGCACCAAGCCTCAGCTACTGGGAGAGCCTCAAGGAAAGGAAACTGGATCAAGGTCACAATGACAGGAGATGCCAACCCACAAACTGCCTTCGCCCAATGCCAGGGGACAGAGGTGCCTGCGCTGCTGTCTTCATTTCTCCTAGAACTAACACGACAAAGCATTTGGCTCCACACCCACACTTAAACTGCAGGTATCTGCTTTCCAGTTGCTAACTCAGCACTGCTTAGCCGTGTACAGGTACAGACTAATTTAAAACCCATGACACACACACACCCCATCGTCTGAGCTGGGCGTGCTGTTATCGTCACAGTTTTACAGAGAGGCTCCAAAGGTCATAGACATCCTGAGGGTTCCTGGTCCATGTCCAGCTGGTGCCTCCCCCCGACAGCTTTTTATACAAACGCAGTGGGCTTGCTCCGCAGAAAGCCACACATGAGACCTCGCATGTGACATCAGGGGCAGACTGGAGGACGCCCTATGGCCCCCCTGGGGATGTCCCTGGGTCCCACTTAAGAGTCTTCACACTGCAGGTGACATCTGTGGACGTGGCACTCACACCATGGCTCAACCCCAAGCTCGTGTGCAGCCTGGCCACCCACACACCTCTCTGCCCCTCTCTGCTCTGTCCAGGACCCGAGCACTTGTGCGCAGGGCTGCCCTGGTGGCAGGGAGACCTCCTGCTCTCTGCTGGAAACGTCCCTCTTGTCCTTCAGCCACACAGCAAACGTCACTTCTCCCATGAAGTTCTTTTTTCAACCTTAAGCCACAAAAAATTCACCCTTCTTTATGTACCTCCAAACTATTTCCTTTTCCTAATTCCTGCTATCAAGTCCCTTTCTGTTTAAAGACCTAGGGTGGCATATTTTGTTGATACAGGGAAAACTAACAGACTTTTACTCACTGAATGGAGATAAATAAGCAAACACTGTGACACGGGGAGGCCTTTTGCTTTTCCTCAGCTAGACGTTCATGGATCTCTCCTTTTTTGGGGGGGAGACAAAGTCTCACTCTGTCCCCTGGTGTCATCACAGCTCACAGCAACCTCAGACTCCTGGGCTCGAGTGATCATCTGCCTCAGCCTCCCGACTAGCTGGGACTACAGGTACCACCACCACGCCTGGCTAATTTTTCTATTTTTAGTAGAGACGGGGTCTTGCTGTTGCTCTGGCTGGTCTCGAACTCCTGAGCTCAATCAATCCTCCCCACTTGGCCTCCCAGAGAGCCGGGATTGCAGGTGTGAGCTGCTGTGCCTGGACAGGATCACTCTAAATCTCAAGGAAATAGGTAGCAGGGTGCTGGGAGTTCGGCACATTATCAGCCAAAGGCAGGGCTGGTTCAAATCCTCAGCAACTGGCCTCACTGAGATTTGCTCAGTAAAACTGACTAAGGAAGAGGAGACCCCAGAGACATCTGAGCCGGCAGGAGTGACTGTCACTGCTGAGTGAGGGGAATTACACAACCTCTGCAGCCAGGCTTGGGGACCCACTAAGGTCCCAAGGAAGGTTCACTTCTGGTAGGCTCAGCACTGCCAAGCCCAACGTTGGCGCATGAAAGTCAATAATTCTAAGCTCCTCAAAGTCAAAGCCTTTTGCTCATGCTACTTCCTCACGCTGGTGCAGTGCACGATGTCCAGGTGGCTCCAGGGCTCTCTGCCTTCTGGCGCTCACACCTTCGTTGGGCCCTTCTTCCCCCGATGGTAGGCAGGACCTGCAGTGAGCTTCTCACCAACAGAGGGAGGCCCAGGCAACAGCGCCCTCCTGTGATGGGGCTGCCTTACGAGGAAAGATCCATCCTGCCGGCCACCTGCTCTGGACTCTCCTGCTCCACTGCTGGCTTTGAAGCCACAAGCTCCAGCCACAGAAAGACTCTCACCAGCAAGCCGAGAGGGCTGGGGACAGTGAGCCTCAGTGGCGCCTCCAGGTGAGAACACAGCCCTGCTGGAATCTTTGACCTCTGCCCTGCCCGGAAGACCCAGCGAGCCATGCCCAGACTCCTGACTCAGAGACCCTGAGAGAGAAGCGTGTGCTGTTTGCAGCTGCTAAGTTTATGGTAACTTCTTATCCAGCATTGGAAAACTAAGATACCCAATATGCCAATTTCCCTCTACAGTGTGTTCTTTATATATACACACACACACACACACACACACACACACACACACACATATATATATATACACACACATACATATATATACACACACACATATATTAAGATACTTATTTCTGTCTTGAAGCGTGGTTTTAGACATACCTAATTTTCACAGTTCTTGGTAAAATCACTTAGGACAGGTATCGGATTTTTGCCCACACATTTACATAAGGCGCAAAACAGAGCTTCTTCCATAGCAGGTAATTCTACAATTTTATTCAAGTGAAATTGAGTTGAAGACTATTCTAGACCTTAGGACCAATGAGTTTGCAAATACTAATAACAAAATAATCAGAGCTCTACAGTTTTTTTTACAAAGGGTTTTTGATTGAGAACGTCCTAAGTTATTATTAAATCATTATAACAACATTGTCAAAGCACACTAGTGACATCTCCATTATTTGCAATTTTTCCTAAGTCCCCAATTATAAGAATACCATTCTGCAAATGTTTGTAGTTAACATTGATTCCCTGAGCGAATATAGTTCCTTTCTCCCTAGTTATTGTTAATTTTCTGTCTATTCTTTGCCCTGGACTGGAATAAGTGACTTAACAATCATGGGTTTATCAACGTGAAGGACATTTCTGCGTAAATATCTCCTAAACATTAAATTGTCCAGAAATGCATATATGTAGTTTTCCTCTCCTGGAAAAGACTAAGAAGTGTTCATGTCTTAATCCAAAGGGACATTCAGGTATTTTTACAGCCTAAAGCCTTTTATGCCCAAGGCACTGTGTTATCAATGTGCGACTCACTCATTGCAGACGGGCAGGTGTGGCTGCCAACGCAGGCGCCGTCAGGGAGGGTCTCACACCGCTGATCGGGCAGAGAGCACAGACGAAGGCGTTTTTTCCCCAATCAGCTACCCTGGGATCTCTTTTCTGCAATAAATCCTTGGTTTGGCTAAAGGAATCTATTATTTTTATTAAAACCTGAATTGTATTAAATCTGAATTTTAAAGATTCAGCACGTCCCTGTAAACACCAGTAAGCAAATAAAATGGGAGTAGTTGTTTGTTTAAGTTAACATAGGGTTTAACTGTATTGAATTCGTGTACAAGAAAAGTAACGGAGTGTTCACTCAGGGTCGCACCAGTGACTTGAGGAGCAACTCTCAGGAGAGTTCAGGCTCTTTCCATCAAGGATCGCACCTGCTAATTCTGTTCTTGCAACTGCTGGATTTTACTAACTGGAAGGGACCTTAGGAACTATACAGATTTTCTTTTTCAGTATAGGAACTATACAGAATTTCTTTCTCAAATAATTTGAGAACCCGAGGGATTGAGTGGCTCGTCCACGGTCAGGTAGCCCTTGGGTGCCAGAGAGAGGCCAGAGGCAGCTCTCCCAAGTCCCCAGGGCACTGCGCCCACGTGAGGCATTTATCTGCGTGAATGGATAGGCAGAAAGACCATGTCTCCAGACTGCTGGAGTTGGAACAGACTAGTGAGACGTCACTATTGACTAAGGCCAATGTAAAGCAATAATTCATTTGTTTTTTAAAGAAATCTGCTGAGCTTCCATCCCTAGCAACCTCCCCCCCCAATACCCAGTCTAGAATTACTCTAAATTAACTGAGATTCAAGAGGATTTTTCCATAAGTTTTGTGATTCACAGGACATATCTACTTAACTTTTCTTGTCTATTAGTTGCCCCAGTAAACAGCAGGGAGGCAGACACTGTATGTGAATTCGCTGGGGAAGACACAGTGAGCCAGCTGGCTCTGCACTCGCTGGTGCGGGTGAGCAGGGTCCTGCCCACCCACCCCTGCTGGGAGCCACTTGGGGCTCACCTGCCGGCTGACACTGGGACACCAACGCTTAGCTCAGGAATCATCTTTTATAATCGTGTTTTCTAACCCACCTGCCTCCTGGTAAAACTCGCCATTCCAGTTTGACACTACAAATCTATCACAGTTCATAACTCTTGTTTTATACACTTCTTGATAGATGTGTCTCTCCCTGCTTTATTAATTTTTGCATCCCTAGTGCTTAGCAGAAAGCCTAGCAAAAACAGGGTGTCTAGATATTTTTGAAATAATAATAATTTGTGGAGTGGCCATATATGCACAGATATGCCTTCCTCTTCAGGATGGGGAAAAAGACTACAAGTGACTCCTGTCTTCCAAAAATTCATTAGTAAAATAACCGCACTTTGAATTAACAACTGTATTTCTAAGATTTCTAGAATTTCCCCTAAGGAAATAAACATGAATAAGCACACAGATAAAACTATGAATATATTCATAAAGGTATAATTAATACTAGTAAAATGATAAGAAATAGCTTAAAGTTCCATTAAAAGGGGATTAATTCAATAAATCACAGTGGATCAACAAAACGGAATAATATGTAACCACCAAAAATGATACTTAGTAACATATTTAATGCCAGTAACAGACTCACAGTCCGCAGGCAAGTGACAAGTGCAGGTGATGAGGGAACACGTGTGGTGTGATTCAACAAAAACGCGTCTATTCCTTGTTTATGACATTCCTGGAAACTCTGCCACTCCATGAAAAGCCATAAAATGAAAACTTAATTTTATTAATTTTAATGAGAAATTTATAATGTCATCTTCTAATCCAATATACACAGATAATTTTAAACTATAGAGAAATATTAACTGAACAAGGCAAACCAGTGTGCTTGTGTGACCAGCACCACTTTAAAGTAAACCGACACCATCGGCCCACCCAGTGTGAGCGGGAGGGCTGCTCGAATCCACCAGGGTGACTCTCGGGAGCGGGAGGGGCTGCGATGGGAAGTCAAAGAATCCCCCCACACACACAGGCTGTGGATCCACGTCATCACACAGCCGAAATTAAAACCACAGCAAGAAAAACACCTTCAGGGCAAATGAAGGATAAACACGTGAACATACACATGCATGGCAAAGTGGGGAGTGAGGGGGATCCAAGGGCAGCAGCCCGGCAATGCCAGGGCGTGCACTGAACGCGGCACAGGGTTCAAGTCTGCACCCTCGTTCTGACTGAATCCATGCGTCAGTCCAAAACTCTAATGTTGGAATACCACTTCTCAGTGTTTTGGGTGAAAGGGCACTTATAATTATTTCCTTAGAGCTGTTAAGACAGAAACATGACACAGAGCTCCTGCGGTGGGTGGTGTCAATCAGAGCTGGAGACAGGGTAGGACACGCAGGCTGGGGCTCACAGGCTGGTGGGACGAGGGCTGATTTTTGTTCTTATTTCTCTCAGTTCTCTATGATGGTTATGCTCTTTTGTAATAAGGTCAAAATAAAATGATTAGGAAGATAAAAGAGCATTCATCTACAGCAAATATAAATTAATGTTTCCCAAAAGGGTAATATTGATTCTTACAAAAAGCATATTTTATTTTAGTCCTTATAGATCTCTCCAAAAATCCTTATTTTGTATGAAATTGCACCCGTTTTTCTCTTTTTGGGTTGGGGACAGAGTTCCAGAAGGCCTAGAGTGACAATTATTTACTTGGACCCTTTTCCTATAAACTTCTCATAAGTAGAGGTTTTGCATTATCTGTCTTTGTGCCACGTAAAGACCTGGGAAAGAAAAGAGAGTCGGTCCATGTGGAAATGGTGGCCTGTGAGTCCCAGCTGCAGGTGGCATCCAGCACCGATGTGTGCCGAGAATGAACACGACACCACGCAGCCCCGCGCTGTGGTCCAAGGCGTCTCGGTAAATGTGATCGATGTGACTGTCCCGTCAGCCTCTGGGCACAAATCTATCCCTGCGTTTTGCTTGGTCCATTCCAAACTCTCCGCCATAAGCCGGACAGTGCACTCGTTCTCTCTGCTGCAGGCCCTGGTGTGGTCTCTGGCCAGACACGGGCTCTCCTCGTACCGTTTGCTCACTGCCACCCGAGGGATGTGACCCTGTCATCTGGAAGGGATCATTTCTCCCCATCCGTAACACTGGGTCACATCTTACGTATGTGACACCGAGGCTGCTTTGTGCAGTTCAGGGAGGTGCTAGACCAAAGCATTGAGCCGGATGGCTCTGGATTTGACTCCGGGCAGACTGTGAGCTCGTCCGTCTGTCTGTCTGTCTGACGCAGCGGGAGGGACAGAGAAGGCGCCACATCCTGAGTACCCTGGCATACAGCGAGCGCCCACTCATGGCAGCTGCAGGTACGACTGCTGCATTAGGTAGGATCTACGAAGAATACAGTGAAATCACTGCTAACGAAGGCATCAGAGAAACATAGAGCATTTTTAAGTCAGTAAGTTAAGAATGGGAGGATTTCTTCTCCCATTTCGTCACCAGCCTGAATGTTCAGTACATAATTCGTAGCTTCAATTCAGCTTGACCACCCCTACAACTAAAAAGGTAAATAAAAACCACTACCTCAGAAAACGAAGCCAGAGACATTCATCTTGTGTTCTGCGAGCTCATATATGTTGACTTGTTTTTGTGTGTGCACATGCAATACGTGCCTGCATACGTGTGGCTGTGTGTGTACTTGTGTGTGCATGTGCATGCCTGTACACTTACATTGGGGAAAAAAAGAGTTCATTAATTTAAATCATTTTGTCTATTAAATAAATTCCAAATTTATTTAAGACACAAATACAATATTTAATTAAAATTTAATATTAATTAAAATTAAAAATTAATTCAAACATAATTAAAAAATATTTCTCCATACATGTAAAAAAATGACTCTTGCAAATTGAAAAGTGATAAGCAGAGCCCTGATGCTGAGACAACTCAGCCTTCTAAGCTTTCAAATTAACAGGACTTTCATATAGGAAAAATGGTTATGGAATGACTCAGGTTGTGAACTGATTACAAAATCAGAAAAGGTATTAATAAGTATACACCCTATTGCCCAGAGTCAGGGCAGACTCTTGGCTATACATAAAGGTATTAAAGTCTGGAAATTTCATTTAAAGTTTCCCACTTGGAATTCTGCATCAATGTCATTCTGGGCTCTCACTCTTTGAGCAGAATCCCACTTCCCTCCCTGGGAATTCTACCACAAGTTTATCTTAATTTAACATGCAGCACATATCCCAGTTCATTAAAATCAGCTTTTGAATTGAAGCATTCACACAGGCTGGGGACTTTGGATTAAATTCAAATTCAGACCAATATTTGCATGCAGTAAACTCCAAGGGCCTGCGTGGAGCCAGGGCCTTCCAGAAAAGATGAAGCTGTCTGCACCTCGCGGAGCCGCAGTGCGAGCGACGTGCGGACAGACCCTGCCGCGGCTCCCCGCCCACTCTCCACCCCCGACGCAGGGCCACTGCTGCTGTGGGCTCCCGATCAACTCCTGGAGGGTGAACCCAGTGGGGTGACACCAGTTACAGAAAACGAGTAACAGGACAGTGGGTCCCCGGGGGTCGACACCCTGGGTCTGGCACCTCGAGAAGCTGTGGCCCGAGGGTGAGGTGGGCTGCGGCCTGCGCCTTACACTCCCCAGCAAAGCTCGGCGGGCTGGGGCGAACGCAGGTGTCCCGTTGACGCCCCAGAGGGGCCCGGGCAGCCCCTGGCTTCCCGCAGCCGTCCCCCCATCCCAGGCCCACAAACTCCAAACTGGAGAAAGGACGTGCTCGTGGCTGGCGGGAGGCCTCCAAACTCACCCCACCACCTCCACCCAGCTGAGCTGCAGCATCTCCCAGAGCAAGCTCTCTGCAGCTGTCTGGGCGATTCTGTCTCATTCTCACCACGAGAACTGGCCTTAGGCAAAAACTCAGGAGCTGGACGGAGACCAGCTCCAGCGGTCAAGTGGGTTTCGTGGGAGATGCCCAGGCAGAGGTGGCCCCAGACAGCACTGCGACGTCACAAAACTGAATGTTCCCTCCCAGGCACCATACGCCACAGCACGAACACAGTTCCTTTTACCTTTTTTGTGATTACAAATCTCTGTGAGACTCTGATAAAACTAGGCATCATTTCCCCCCAAGAGCAGATATAGAGACTTGAACCATTTGCAAACAGCTGTAGGAATTCACAGACCCAGAGCTCCAGGACCCTCTTAGGAAGCTGCACAAAAGGACCCGCAGCAGGACGTGCGAGTCGCCGTGACCTGAGTCCTGCAACTCCCCAAACCCAGCTCTGTGTCCCCTGGGCTTCCTCTTCTTCCAGGGTCCCCACATCACTTACTTCAAATGCCTCCCCACAGCCAACGTTTTAGGATTGATTACTCTTTTCCACAGCTGAAGTTACTTGCTGCTTTTTAGGCACTATCCTAACACGAATTAAAATGTTACAGAATGTGTATGATGCACATTTCCCCACTGGGTGTTATGTTTTGAAAACTCTATCGCCTGGCACGATACCCTCACACACTGTGGACCCTCTGTAGATTGTATACACAGATGCACATAAATCGAACTGGTGTTTCTATCTTTAACTGTAGAAACATCAACTCAAATTCAACATGCCCTATGTTCCACCTAACATGAGGATATTCCAATGGCTTTTTATTTGTGACTATACTAACTTTCTTATTTTTGTTTTGCAATACCTAAGTAACTACCTTCGAGTTTGAGAAAATGGAGAATAATGTAATTGTTCTAATTAGATCTCCGGAACTTACTTATCTTATATTTACAAGTCTGCACTCTCCAAATAACATCACCCCCTTTCCCACCCTCCAGCCCCGGGAACCGCCATTCCATCCTGTTTCTGCGAGCTCAGCCCTGTGCAGATTCCAGGTAAGTGAGATCACAGCTGTTTGTCTTTCTGAGCCTGCTTCACTTAACAGAACATCCTCCAGGTTCATCTGTCAGATTCATTCTTTATGAAGGCTGAATAGTGTGCCGTTGTGTGTGTGTGTGTGTGTGTATACACGTGCACTACATACAGACTTCACTCTGTGCACACACACACAAACACACACACACACATTTGATGTGGTCTCTTTTATTTTCTGTCGAGGAGGAGACATTGCCCTGGCAGACAGAGGTGCAAGGTTTCCATAGCTACTTCCTAAAAGAATACAAAATATATTCACTCTCTCCATACCCCGGACTGGCTGTTCACATCATAAGTCAAAGCAACTCCATCTGGGATTCATCCATATGCCACAATTTCTATATTTGGGAAACATTCCTTATAAAACAAGTTCATCATCATCATCATTCTCAGCACAACTATTGGTTTGTTTGCAATTCTTTATTCCAACTATTGATTTACTTTCTTTAAATGTAAAACCACACCATTTATGTCAGTATTTCCCCAACACCCAGAATAATGCCTGACAAAGAGACTTGAGATAAAAAACATAGGAATTGAATTACCAACTAATGAACAAAGACGTTTATGGCAAATATAAAACACAGAAGTCACTGAGTCCCTACTGTGTTCCAAGCATTATACCAAATACCATAATTTTCAAAACTGGCTTGAAGTGTAGGTAGTCTGTTGTGCATTTTGTAGACGAGGATGTCAGATTCGGTGAAGTCACACAATTTGTTACTAAGGGGAGAAAACTGGATTTGTACCAAAATCTGTTTAGTTCTAATCTTCACTCCTAATTTATGTTCTTTTTTTCCCTTTTTTGTGGATTTATAACATAATCTCTTTAATTAATAATTCATCATTTAATGTGGTAATGGTTAATCTGCCAAAATTAGCCACCACTGACTTCGTGAAGATGTTGGGAAAACAGGATGTCAGTGACAGGAAATGGGTCACCCTTCATTACGACTCCGAAACTTTGAGAAGTGGGTTCCCATCTGCCTCCTTTGCAACGTGTCTAAAAACAAGAATCAGTTTTACTAAGTAGCAGGCGATGGTGCTTAGGGTCATGGGAACCAAATCTGGGTCCGTGCAGAACATCTGAAAAGGCAAACCCAGGCGCTCAGAAAAGAGGCTCCCTCTGTAGAGACCAGGCAGACACAAAAGCTTACGGCACGGAAGTGTTTTAAGATGAGAACAGCAGGTCCAGAGAGAGCAGGTGCTTACGAAGCCCCACTTCTAATTAACAGCACAGAAGTTGCAAGATTGGCTTCTGGTTCCTGGTCCGATTCTCCTTCTACTGGGCTCAGAGCCTGTATTTCTCCTCGTCCATAATCTTGGGCGTAGGGCAAGAGCAACACAAATGCTCCTGCACCCTCCTTGGTGAAGGTGTGATGACCACTCATCACACCCACTGAAGCGCTCTCCCTTGCCCACTTTTCTTTCTGTTTCTAGACCTTTCTCCGAGACGTATATTCCAACTAGTCTCTGGACTTCGCTTCTCTTCTGGTTCGAGTCACTGTGAAGTGATACCCTCTTACCAGCTCTTGCCTGCCCGGCCCAGGCTGTGGAACACGCCCCTGCCCCTGGTCTCCCATGTTGGGGAGAGGAAGCCCACACCACTGTCAACACTCAGGGCAACCCCTGGCCAGCAGGGAAAAGCTCTGCGTCACGGTCAACTGTGAGCTGAGCTGTGAGGGGCACAAAGGACGTCCACAGGGAGAAGGGAAGCATGTGTTTCAGGTGAATTCTGAGGACAGCAAGGGGACAGGGAAGGCCCTGTCAGCTGTGGGGTATTTAGAAGGGGAAGGCCTTGCATGAAAACACTCCCTGGCCCCGGAAAATACAGGCTTCAAGATTCACAATTTCCTCCACGCACATTGTCTTGCTGCCTCTCAACAGTCCAGGAAGAGGGAACAAAGGCTTAGTTCAGTTTTCTTAGGAAAGTGAGTCATCCATCTCCTTTGCCTCCTCGGTGCCAAGACTGCTGGTGCCTCCACACCACAGCGCTCCCTGCTCGAGAAACGTATAACGCCAGTATCTGCAAATCCTCGCACACCTTTTCTTCGCTTGTTTCTAGGTTCACAGCTTGAGTTCTGGGTCATCTGATCACAAGATTGGGGGGGGGTGCTGCACAGTGATTCTGTATTGGGGCATTTTCCCTCCAAGCTCATTTCCCAAAGACAGATGCTGTAAAATCTCCATCATTTGTTATTCATAACGTGGCCAATGAGATGCGTCAGTCAGAGCGAGAGCAAGGCCAGGAACACAGTTCAGTAAGACAAGGGGTTTCAGGAAGGAGCCTTCTCCCCTCTGCCAGTCACAGGAGAGACAGAGACTGTCTCAGACTCAGGCCACATGTGTCAGCACGAACACTGGGGCCAGTGTCACAGGCAAACCTGAGGCCTGATATTTAAATGACCCAGTGACCAGAAAAATAAAATATTCATTTGTTCCTGAGCAAATAAATGAGGTAACACTGTTCCAACACCTGTGCCAGGTGGTCTTTCCAGCATGTTCTCTCTGTGCACTGAGCCGTCCTGCCAGCTGCGAGCTTGAGGCTGGAGATCTTCCAGCTTTTCTCCCAGGATCTAGCCAGGGTCTCGGGACCCCTCATGCTATGCAGTGGGCCAGGAAAGGGCAGGGCATGCAGGGGGAGGCAGGAATGAAACCGGAACAAACAGCCCAGGGGAGAGGCACAGCCAACGGGGGCCCGAAGCATCTGGACTTGATCACGGTCAAACAATCTGCCCCACTGCCTAATCAGGACCTGTGCTCCCGTCTCTGTTCTCCCTCCAAGACTGGCCTCAGCCCAGCGACTACGGCCAAGTGGCTCCCCAGGATCCACGAGGGGCAGAGCTGGCAGCGGCACACAGGCCTTGCGTGGGACATGTCACCCCACCACGGAGCCACTGGGTCTGCTGGTCTGAGTCACGCAAAAATGTCTCTGTCTTTGAAAAGGTCCTGCCACCTGCCAAGCCAGACAAGGCCCCGGAGCTGCCCTCCCCCTCCCCCTCCCAGCGCACGGCACAAGCCACAGGGCTAGGAAAGTAAAGGAAAACAAGCAGTAAATTGAGGTAATTTAACTCCGCAGAGACATTTTCTTCTCCAGAAATTTAATAAACACTCCACTTCTTTGTATTCCTAGAGTTTAAGAAGATCATCAGAATTCTCCTAAGATACTTAACTCTCAGCAGATGGATGAAAAGACATTAAATTGGGGCATTTTATGCACATCGTGAGATGGCAAAACAAGGTTCCTGCTGTCAAAGTGGTGACATCCTAACACGGAAGGCAACGCCAGACTCCGTCCCACGTTAAATTTCTCTCTTCAGCCACTTTTATTCCCCAGTGTTCTAACGGGGCTTATTATGAATTAGTAGGAATAATTCTAATATTGCTCTTTCTTAGTGTTCAACTGCATACATTCTGTGTGTCTTTTCACCTCCCAAATATGCTCTGAAATGCAACAAATAGGCATAAGTTCAGCAACAAGAAAATAGCACTTTACCTAAACACACTAAACCTGAGCCCTGATATTTAAATTACCCAGTGGTCAGAAAAATAAAATACTTATTTATTCCTGAGCAAATCAACGAGCTAAAATTTTTCCAATGCTAACCGCATGCCTGAATCTCAGATATTGGATATTATTTTTTTAAAAGAAAGAATTTTGCAAATTAGGGTTCATTTGTACATTTTATAACATATCATTCTGCATAAATGCATAATTGTCACAGAGCCTCAGACACCAGATGGTATGTGCAATCCATCCCATTTTCCCTCTGTCTTATCATATGCAATAGCTGTGGCTTCACCCCGATTCCAAATGCAGCATTTATATTGGTAATAGGCCCAGATATCCTAATGGTCAACATTATGTATTTGATTCAAAAATGCACAATTATGAAATGCAAAGGACCCTGCCGGTCACCATGAAGGGATGCGGATGGAAACAGACAGTCCTGCACCCACAGTGCTGACACACCCAGTACTTAGCGAGCGCGTGGCGCTCACCATGCTCCAGCAGACACTGCAGAGGAGGAAAACGGGGAGGGAGAAAACGAAGGGCTGCAGGATGCACCGGGTGAGGAGGGGCACAGGTTGCACTGGGATACGGTGTTGGAGCTGACCCCAAAGTCTCTTTCTAGAATTCTCAACTTTTTATACAAAAATATGACATGTCTCCTCTCTCCACTGTGTGTAGGAGAAACTCTAAGTTCTGCTGAGATAACGAGTATAAACCATTCCTGTGGATGCCTGGACAGACTTCTCTTTGGTCATAAAACACACACGTGCACACACAGACACATGCATCACACATATACACACACATGCACACACGTGCATGCACACACAGACACATGCACGCCCACGGGGTCTGCACACGGCGCCCCGCCCTCCCACCTGTCACACCGTCCTTCTGCCATCAAAGCCCTGGGTGCCCTGTGTGCTCTCAGGGCCCTAATTCGTATGTGGGGACCAGAACACAGAGGGTGCATCACTGTGGCGAGATCGGGCTGGAGAGGCAAGTTGGGGTGAGATTATGAATGTGCATTTATCCTACACACAGCGAGAAGCATGGACAGAGCGGAGGAGGGCAGTGGCAGGGTCTCACCTGCACTTCAGTAACACCATGGCGACTGGCCATGAAGACCAAGCTGGTGTGGAGCGGGACTCTGAGCTGTGAGGACCCAGGAAGGGGAAGCAGAGATCCCACTCGGCTCCACCAAGAGATGCCGTCCAGGCGAACCTGTGCTCATCTGGAAACCCAGAGGGTCCTGAATTCCTGCAGCTATTTCTAACAGAAGCATGTTTGGGTGAGTGCTTGCAGAAATGCCGCGTCAGCCACAAGTATAGAAGGACTGACGTCGAGCAGAGAGCTAAACTTCCTGAACTTGGCGAGCACTCCATTTAGCAGACAGCGTCCCACCAGGGCCCAGGGTCTAGGGAAGGCCCTGGGAGCACGTCCGCCTCTGCTGGGGGGGCAGCTCCCCCCCCGAGAGGTGCTGTGCCTTAGACAAGGGGGTCTTCTATCATAATAGAGGATTTGTCAATTTCTCCTTGTAATTCTCTCTTTATTTCTTTGAATATTCTGAGTCTGCTCTAAAGCAGATGCTTCTTATAGCTTCTTGCAGCAGATTCCTTTTATCAATAAATAATCACTTTATCTATAAAAATGCCTGAGTCATTCTACCATGTTTTGTGACTTTTTCTCTACCCTCCCCACCTCTCTCCTCTTTTATTCACCTTGGCATTAAATGATCGCAGTTTCTTCACTGCCTTTATTGTCTCAGTAATTTTCAGATGTTATTCCAGTGTCACCTGGCATCAGTTGTGATAGAGAAGCCTCCTAGAATCAGCGTGTTGTAAATACGTTGTGGGTACATTGCGCCGGCTATAGTTAAGTAGTTAAGATACTTGTCTCACACCCTGTGGTTTCACTTAAAAGGTGTGGGTGTGTTTTATTCATCTGGTTTCATTCTTGGGAGTCTTTAGATCAAAGAGGGAGAACATATTTCTTCAGCTCTGGAAAATGGTAGCCTTTACCTCTTTGACTGATGCCTCTCCTCCTTTGTCTCCATCCCCTTTAATTTCTCACTTAAAACCAGACGTGTGTTTGTGTTTCTTAAGCCATTTCCCATGCATCTTAATTCTTACATTATATTACCCTTTATACTTTTTAGGCAAAGTTCTAGATAATATCTTCATATCTATTTTCTAGTTTACTAATTTTCTTTTCAGCTCTGTCTAATCCACTTTATAATATATCCACATAGTAGTTGATTTAAATGACCCTTCTTGTTTACAGATATTCTGCTTGTTTTTTAATCTTTTTTCATAATAGATACTTCCTGTATTAGGTTCCTACTGAAAATCCACGTAGCTACCCAACATCTGTGCAAGCCTCTCATTTCTAGCACTCTGGCTTGTTATTCTTCTATTGTTGTGTCTTCTCATTCCTTTGAAGTTTCTTTATATGGATTATAATCTTATGTGTTTATCTAAAGGGGGTGTTATTTTTAGTGGAAGAGAATTTCCTTGACCCCTCTGTTCTCAAAGATAACTTGTGATTTTGATTCTGCCAGAGTCCTTGGGTTCTGATAGCATCACAATTGATTCTAGAACCATTTCCACGTGAATGTCACCATGTGGTCTTCTGCAATACCCAGGTAGCGGAAATTCAGACCTCAAATCCAAGCCTGGAGTGTTCACTTTTGTTGGTAACTTTATATTCTACCCATTGCCCTGGACATGTGATAACTTTCCTCTATACTCTATTGAGCCAGTGTTTGCCTAGTTCTTTTCTCACAAATAGGGAAGTTGGTGATCACCTGGGTTTAACTCTGGCGTCTCCACCACCTCTGCCTCACCTGCCCGCGTCGGAACTCTAGGCCCAGCCCAGGCCACTGTCTGGGCTTTGTTTCTCAGGCGCTGTTGAAGGGATAACTCGTGCTTATCCTCTGGTTGAAAATTCTTCCTTAGTTCTTGGGACTCTAGAAAATCCCTTCCTTTCTTTCCTTTCTTTCCTTTCCTTCCTTTTCCAAGCTCAGTTATGCATTGAAATGAATTTTGTTATATTTTATATAGCACTTGTATTTATTTTTAGTGGGAACTGGGTAGAGTTCAACTAAGTCTTCCCTCTCTCTAAAATCCTCCACCATAAACCTTTGCGAGGAATAGTCTTCTCTCTCACCCTAGAGACCATGTTCTAATTTCCACTAAAATCCTGACCGTTTTAAGGTACTAGAAGACAGACTGGCTGGAGCAGAAACTGTTTCCTCCAAAACTTGTTGAATTCTCTAGTTCCTAAGCACCTAAGCAACAATAATCACTAATAAACACTAACAGTAATCAGAAAACATCACTTTTATCCAAAGCGTACAATTAAAAGGTATGATCTCAAGAAGAGACAGAGAAGCGATTCTCCTTGAAAAGCCTTCTGTCTCCACAGAGAACAGGGAGCAGAGATGGCTGTGGGTGGACAGGAGGCTTCTTCCTAAACCCTTCAATATCCAGTTTTCAAAAAGCAACCTTATTATTTTTCCAATTTTTAAGAAGTCTCAAAATCTTGAGATGGCACATATTCAAGTAAGGTACAAAAACAATGAGGATATTTTCCATTGTTCAGAGTCATTTGTGACTCCAAAACTTTGTTGAATTCTCTAGTTCCTAAGCACCTAAGCAACAACAATCACTAATAAACATTAACAGTAATCACAAAACATCACTTTTATCCAAAGCGTACAATTAAAAGGTATGATCTCAAGAAGAGACAGAGCAGCGATTCTCCTTGAAAAGCCTTCTGTCTCCACAGAGAACAGGGAGCAGAGATGGCTGTGGGTGGACAGGAGGCTTCTTCCTAAACCCTTCAATATCCAGCTTTCAAAAAGCAACCTTATTATTTTTTCAATTTTTAAGAAGTCTCAAAATCTTGAGATGGCACATATTCAAGTAAGGTATAAAAACAATGAGGATATTTCCCATTGTTCAGAGTCATTTGTGGGAAAAATCTTGAATATCTTGCATTAAAAAATCAAGAACACAATGCTACTAACTACAGGAAAAATTCCCCACAGTTTCTCAGTCATGAGTTATGAAGGGAGAAGTAGCAGTTTCGGTTCTTCCTCGTCCTAGCAAAATATAAGATTTTGTGTGTCTGTCCAAAATTTCAAGACCAGCGTGCAGTTTGTGGTTTCAAATTAATCAAAGTAAAAATGAAACCAAACTCAAACAAATTTAGAAAGAAAATATCTTACCTTAAACTTTTTATGATTTTTTTAAATATGAATTTTGCTTTTGGACTGGAATCTATTTTCTATGAGGACAAGTCAGACCATAAAAACGCAAACAGATGAGTCCTGAACTGACATCTGTGGTCTCACTGGCATCCACAGTTTCCTGTGGTCTCGTTAAAAGGCAAGTGGTGTCATGTGTCTGCAATACAGCTTGAAAAGGATCATGGGCTCAAGTTACTTTCTTATATTAATTGGACAGATTATATCACATGGGGATTCTTGCTATGTCGAGATAAATGAGCACGTGATCTTTCTGCTGTGTAACATCCGGTGACTTCTGCTGTCTACAAGGTAACAGGATCCACGAGGAAAATGATACAAATTGAGACAGTCAGGATTAAATTGGTAAATTATTATAACAACTGAGATTGTTCTTAGTAAATTCATTATTGTCATTTATTTCAGGAGAGGGCTTGTCATAGCAGAGCACGGCATTGACTGTACCCCTGCGGATGGCAGGGGCTGGGTAACCACGGCGCCCCCTTTCTGCAGCCCTGCACCGAGCAGTAGGCGTCGGGTTATCTGTGTATTCTGGGTAGGAAGAAACGTGCCAGAAAACAACAATGAATCCATTAAACGTTTTCGTCTCATAAACACAGTGTTCCAAGTTTTAGAAACCTTGCAATATGGAATGTGTAGGAAATTTGCTTATTGACATCATTTCATACACAATTAAAAATTTAAGTTCTCTGAAAACTAGGCCATACCATTATAGAGACCCACAACCGTGGGATTCCGAGGTCTCCAGCACGCTGTCAACCTTGTTCCCAGCCCCATTTGTGTGACAGACATTATCATCACAGACAAGGCTAATTATTCAATCTGTATCCAAAGAACTAGCTCTCTGCAAAAGCACTAATCATTAAAATGCAAATAGGTGTTTCCCACTTCGCTGGTTTAGCCGTGAAGGCTGGTAACAGCTTTCTGACAAGAAGAGGGGAGCTCAGTGAGTTGACGCCTTAACCTTCTGGAAGTGACGGACACAGCGCACCCAGCGCTCAGCTGCGCACCCAGCCGCGCCCGGCTCTGATACCTCTGCGCGGCCCGTGTGAGCTGCCGACGAAATTACCAAACAAAAAAGCTGATTTCAGATTCCACTCGCTGCACCCAGCCAGTTCTCACTTACACTAATTACTTAAATGATTTTTTAAATGTATGAATATTCATATGATAGTGTTTTTCAAAAAATAAAGCACAGCTGAGACCTCGCCATCAGCTCTTTCCTCCCTCCCTCTGATTCGGAGCAGCCCACTTGCAGGTCCAGACACTGGGACGGCTCAGAGAACTGTCCCCCCACGTGCACCTCACATTCCCCAGACACCTCCGACCCCCACCTTGGCTGAGGAACCTCCCAACCTGCAGGTCTGCCCGACTAGACAGCTGGGACTGTTCTTACACAGAGCGAGTCTGTCTCGTTTTAAGTATTTACAAGTTGACCTGACCTCAAGAGCAATAGTGAATGTGTTTCTTCCCTCTGTTTGTGACACTTGCACACATTTGTGGGCTCACAACATCGGTGATGTGGGCACTCCACAAGGGCGGGCTCCTGGGGGGAAGCCCTGGAGAGCCCAGCACAGCGGCTCTGGTCTGTCGGCTGCTGTCGGGCTGCACTGTCCCAGGGGAGCTGGCCTCCGCACAATGCTACAGCCCCCCCAGCAGTCTCGGGTCAGCCTGGGAGGTCCCACCCCTCAGGCAGGACACTCACAGATGTGGGACAACACCCACCCCTAAGTGAGGACGTCAGAGGTACCTTACCAGCCTTCATTCGACCAAAACCCTCATCTCTAAACATGATCTATACTGATGTATTGCGACCAAATCTTCTCTTAATGACAGCACTAAGCAGCATATAGCAAAACACACCCCACAGCCACGGCCCTTGGCCGAGAGCAGACATTTGTTATTGGAAATAAGAAGACAAAGAACACGATGCAATCTGTTGAAACCACTCCTTTTTTTTTTTTTTTTTGAGACAAAGTGTCACTTTGTTGCCCTGGCTAGAGTGAGTGCCATGGTGTCAGCCTAGCTCACAGCAACCTCAAACTCCTGGGCTTAAGCGATCCTACTGCCTCAGCTTCCCAAGTAGCTGGGACTACAGGCATGCGCCACCATGCCCGGCTAATTTTTTTCATATATATTTTAGTTGGCCAGATAATTTCTTTCTATTTTTAGTAGAGACGGGGTCTCGCTCTTGCTCAGGCTGGTCTCGAACTCCTGACCTCGAGCGATCCATCCACCTCGGCCTCCCAGAGTGCTGGGATTACAGGCGTGAGCCACCTCGCCCAGCCTGAAACTACTCTTAACAAGGTTTTATGTTTGACAGTCTGCCCAGCAGACACAGCACACTGAGAACACCCAGCGAAGGGGTGGGGCCAAGAGAACTCAACACAAGGCCACAGCATGACATGCATGTCCCCACAGTGGGAACGGCGATGGAGACTGTAATGGTCAGAAATAATAAAACGTTCAGATGCCCGACAGACACAAGACAGGTTAGAGAATTTCATCAACTACTGCAACAACCTTGGCACGGCCCAGAGGAAGGACCCGCAGGCCCCAGCACGAGGCGGCATCCGACACAACCAACATCACCCAGGTCCTCCTGGGACATCGTCCTGACTCTGAAACACCACATTTCTTCTGACCCTGGAAATCCCAGGGGTCCAAAGTCTGCTGTTTTGCATAAAAGTGGAGCTCAGGACTTTACAATGGGTGTTAACAGACATTGCCATGGTGGTGTGCATGCATTACACACTTACAAACAGACCAGGAAGGATCCTGAAAATTTTGTCATAATACCTTGATTAACCAACAAAGTAGGGAAATTGAGTGTTTGATAGAATTTCAAGTTAACACCATATTCACTTTTTCTTCCCCAGTTTGCAGGCAAATGTCTTTCCAATGGACATGATTCGGCTTCCGAAGCACTGAGTACACACCGGTCTCCACCGCTCACACTCCCAGTGCTGCGCGGCAGGGCCGTACACTGCGTGGCGCAGAGCCGGCCAGACTGTGACCCAAGAGCATGTTCCTGGGGTTGGAGGCATCCCCGGCTCCCCGAGGCCGAGCAGTTCTCTAGCCAACTCGCCTCGCTCTGCTGAGAGCAGACCACAAATCAAGTCTGCTTAACTCAGAGTCCCCCTCTACAGGGGTTAGTTGTTTACCACATTCTCTTGATTCTTTCTATTAATAACGACACCATTGGAAAATATTACATACATTTTGGCTTTCGCTACTTTGGAGCATAGTTAACAAATTATGGACTCAAGAGCCTCACTTTCAAATGTGTTGTAGACACATAAACTTGAGCTGAAGCGTAAATGATAGCAATGGCTCCACCGTGGCTGCCGGCAGGGCCACATGCACCCTCTCGGGTGTCCCCACCGACAGTCAGGACGGCTGCACAGGTCTCCTTTAAAGCCAATACATATGCATTGGCACCTACTGTCTGGAGACAGCTGCTAAAATCTGTAAGTCCAAAACAAGAAGAAAGCATTGCGATCTGGCCGTAATGTCTGCTTTTTCAGAGACAAACTCCTGATTTCGAATGCTCGTCCTATATTTGCTTCGATTACTTTATTCACCTTTTTATCAAACGCCACATGGAACATGCTTTCAGTTCACAGCAGACTGTCGCCATCAATGCATCCTCAGGCCACACAGGGCTCCCCTCCCCGCCAGGTGCTGCCCACCTGGGGCAGGTGTCAGTCAGGTACTCACCTTCCGGCTCCCCGCAGAGGGTGCACTGCGACTCTGAAAACAGAAGAGACAGAGAGAGGCCGTTACACCTGCGCAGCTGCAGATTATATCGTTAAAATAAACAACAGCAACAACAAAGCCGCAGCGTGCAGGGCAGCCAGCGCAGCGCACCTGTGCCCCGCCTCCCATAAACAAGGCCAGGTCTGACTTTATACTTCAGCTAACTGCATTTAAAAAGCTACCATCGGAAATGTCTTCTATATTCCATTTTATTAAAGTAACCACCTCCGTGTCATATACATATGCACACAGCAAATATATTTTCATAATTGCACATGGCTCAACACAAATCATTTTGTGAAATGAGAGGGGTATGTTTTATCACTCAATTTCAATATTGAAACTTTTACAGTTACTACAACTCTGTTATATCTCCTTTCAGGCACTAAAACTATGAGCAAAAGTATAACGTTATATTTCAGTAAAAACACCAAAATCCACCAACACTGCTGGGGTCCCCCATAGCAGGCCCACCGTTTGGTACACAGCTCTGCAGAACAGTCACAGGTGCTGAGGGGACAAGGTATTTATAATTTATAATGGCACAGGGAGGTCACAGCACGTGCACCATGAATATACGTGTGGGGTCTTTGTGGTGGGGAATCCGGGTAGACCCGGCTCGCCCCCTCCTGGGGAAGCTCTGTGTGTGGGGGGCTCCCTGGGGAGCGGGGGAGGGGCGCTCAGCTCAGCCCTGCTCCAGTCTCCCGCGCCGGCTGTGGGTGCAGAAGGCACAGTGACGGGCTTGCCCTGGATACACGCTTGTGCAGGAACAGATGGAGAAGGCCGCAGAGTGCAGGAGAGAACCGCTGGGCCCCAAGGCGCGGAGAGCCGTGGGCTGCAGGGCAGGGGGAGTGGACATGGTCACAGGCAGCCCTGAAGCCCACGTGGGCCCAGAAGTCTGGGAAGGATGCGCTTCCTCTTCCCTGGGAGAGCTACTGGCAGCAGGCGCCCAGAAAAGATGCCACTGAGTCACAGCGACACAAAGCACTTTGAATAAGAAGGCTAAGCCCCGAAAGCCTATTTTGGAATCAAGATGCTAGACAACATCTTGGGTTGTAGCTCTGTTTTATTTATCCTAAACAAAAAATAAAGGCTGCCTATTATAGCCCTTGGTGGCATATCTATTATAGCCACTCCTGAATTAGAAGCTCTGAAGAGCTCAGGATAAAGGAGCTCACTTAATTTCATTTAATCAAGAAGTTTCTAAATTTGATTACAGAGACCTCGGCAGGACACGTAGGCACATGGTGCTCAGCACGCGTGCCAGGTAGTGCTGGCGTCTGCTGCCTGCCTTCCCGTGTGGGCGGGGCCACGGCACTGAGAGCCACAGGGGACTGCCCGAGGCCACACACAAGAGATGGAGGGTCACAGCCCGGCCCGGAGCACTCTGACAGTACGGAACAGACCCTGGACCCACCACAGAGCCTGAGGGAGGCCCACGGGCAGACCCGGCAGTGCTGGGACCCCCACTACTCGGGCCACGGAGGACAGCCACGGAGCAAGCAGAGCGGCCTCCCTGCAGCTCAGAGCTGCACGTGCAGAACTAGACGTGACCCTGGCCCCACCCCTGGCCACAGACCCTCGGGGCTTCCTGTCCCCCAGGGGCTCACTCGGGACCTATCCCAGGAACTGTGGTTTTGCCCACTTGCTCACCAAGTGGTGACCAAAATCTGCATAAAATTGACCCACAAATTCAAGTCTCTCTGAACAGATTTAATCTCCACCACAGGTTATGTATATTTAAAATTACCCAGCAAGTTCAAAACACAGTCTGCTTAATGATAGCATACGAACTGATACTTTCAATGAATTCAAATCTTGTGACTTGAAGATCATTCAAAAGCCCCCAGAACAAAGGTGTCAGCTCAGTGAGGGGCACATCAACATCTCTAGAATGAAAGTCTTAAGCAAATGCCTTTTCAAATTGAATTATTAATGCATCTGGGCCTCATCCTTTTTAAGAAAAAAAATTCCCTGCTAGATCATAGGAACCGTCACTCTGTGTGTCACGAGCCTAGGACATAAAGCTACGAAAGTCACCACTATCAAGTGCGTTTTCACAGCACCTTTCTCCATTAAGGTCCATCGCTGGCCCTCTGTTATGAGCTACAGGAATCATTAACGAGACAAGGGGAGCATCCACGGTTCTTCGGTTCTTTCTAGCAAACGCATCCTTGGGGAGGCTGAGTTTGAATTGAAGGAAGCAACTCCAGGGAGTGCTTGCACGGAAACTGCCGGAGTCTCGGAGCAGAAGTTAAGGCTCCAACGGGAACGAACCGGCAGCTCAGCCTCTAAAGGGCTCGCTGGGCTCGAGTCCCAGCCCCTGCTCAGGGGGGTCGTCCCCAGACAGCAGCATCGCTGCCCGCAGAAACATGTTCTCGAGTGACAATCCACGCCCAGGGCAGCAGCGCACGTCATGTGGCCTATCGGCCTCGCTACAGTGACATTCATTCCTGAAGACAACCCCCTGACCGCCCGCTCCAGGCCTCTCTGCCTCGGCTACCTCTGGAGCCTCCCCCGCTGCGCCCCGTCCAGGCAGGAGGGTCCGGCCGCCTGTAGCAGCCCCGGGAATGTGGCCGCTCACGCTCTGCAGAAATGTGTGAGTCCCGCAAGTGCGTGTCAGAGCCACGGACTCTGCCCCAGGTGCTGTGGGGTCTCTCAGCCACACAGTGGTTAGAAGCAAATGAAGATTCATCACATGGTCACAGGAGAAGGCACCAGAAGCAGCAGGAATTGCCCAGGCCCCAGCAGAGGACTCGGTTTGCCTTCCCTCTCCCAGGCGAGGGTGGATCCGCCTAAGGGAGTCCTTGCACTGCCGCCAGCACCAAGCACGCCGCTCAGTCGTGCAGTTCACAATCTTCTCCCTCCGACAGGAGCGCTTCCAGTGCCAGTCGTGTCCCAGCACCGCCCAGGCGATGCGACAGAAACACTGGAGGACGCCGCTCTCTGGTCTGGAAATCTCACGGCTGACGAGGAAGACGGTGTTTGCAACAGGCAATTACAGGAAGATAGTGTGAGGGCTGGAACTAGGTTTGCTAAATGAAGTGGAAGCACAGACAAGAAGCAAACAGAGAGCCTGGGTGAAACGTGAAACCCTCAGGGCCTCCCTGGGACCGGGTGGGAGGAAAGTGGGTGTTTCCCTGCTTGGGGGTCACAGGCTCCACACTCTTGGGGAGCGCAGGGCAGGCGCTGCAGGGAGAGGGGTGGGACCCCAGGATGGCGGGATGGGCCGCAGGTGGTGGAGGCCTCTTGTGTCACCCCCCAGAGGTGAGTGGCTGCCATGTGCACCACGAGCTGTGGATGCTGCCTTGCTCCCCACCCTGTGAGCTTGGCTTGTGGCGCACGGGAGCCAGCAGCCGCCTGGACCCCAAATATACTCAGGAAGCAGTGGCTGCACAGAGAGAAGCAAGGGAGGGCCCGAGGGGGATCTGGCACAGCCCCTGCTTGGTGAGGATGAGGAGGCTGAGGACAGCTGTGCTGGGTGCTGCGTGGGGCCCACACGCGTGGGTTCTGTGCATAGCTGTTCAGTCATATGTCACGTCTATTTCTGATAATTACATGCAAAAAATAAGTATTGGCCTCAGGAGACTTGACCTAATTCTCTCATTATTGTCAAAATAAAGGAAGTTTGTATGAAATACCAGAAGTACCAAGCAGTCTGCAAAACAATTGATGTAGGACACAGGCCCCTGCCCCCAGAGGCAGTGACCAGCACGACCACTCTGGGCTTGTTGTCAGTCCCCTAAGCCCTGATGTTTCCACTGGAATCTTCCGTGTCAAGCGTCCCTTCCCTGACATCAGCGTGACCTTAGTTTGTTCTCAAAGTGTCAGCAAAATATCACTTATTTTTAAGCCTCCTTTTCTGTGTGCGACAGGCATGCGTTTATCACGGTGGGATCCGCCGGCTGACACCCAAGGCATCTGGCGCCAGGCACGGCGCTGCAGTGTGTCCGTCAAGCCTGGGCCCGCTGCTCGCGCTCCACGGTGGGAATGCCCCGGCGGGAACCCCACTGCAAGAGCCGGCACCTCGCTCACCCGGCAGTGGCTGCCACGCTGCCGTCTCACTCGAATTCATATTTTCTATTTTTTGACCCATCACAACCTATTTTTCCCATTTCTGTCACCAGCAGGCAGTGCATAGAATTGAAAGGCAGTTAAACCTACCTGAAAAAGTAGAGGGTCTTTTGGGATATTTTTGAATTTACATTGAATTTATTTTTCAGAGACAATAAGTCTCTGCATGGCTTTAGAGCACACAAAATATTACTCTGAATTGGTGCCAGAAACGTAATTCCAGTGGGAGACTTGTCTCCAATTCCAAGAAGCTGGTAATAATGTAAACTATGGGCTTCTAAAGCCACATCCAATTTTGTACCGGCTGCAGCAGAGCATGAGCCATCGCCGGGTCCGGGGAACCTGCTCTGCGCCTCAGAGAAAGGGCTGAGTAGGGACATGAGCAAGAAGCCCGAGCCCCTGGCAGCCGGATGGCAGGTGCTGTCGGTGGAGAGGCAGAGGGAAGGTGAGGGATGGGATCTGACAAGCAGTCCCTGCACCCAAAGCATCACTGCTGTATATTTAAACTCCCAAATATAACTGTGAATAGTCGGGTATCCATTTACATATTTCCAGCTTGGCTGAAAGTTCTAGAATTCTACAATTTTGTGTGGTTAGCTTCTCTCCTTAACTTACTAGATTTATGTGGGGCAGTTATGCACATCCTGAATATTCAACTGACCAAATGCTCTGGGGTGGTTACAAGGTGTGCGGAAGACACAGCAGGAATCCTGCCCACGACACATGTCAGGTATTTAGGAAACCCAATGTCTTCATTTGAATTAAAGGGTAGACACTGAGCACACGTGGATAACAGGCACAAACTTTAACACACAGTTTCAAGGAAGGAGTGAACACTGTTATCGCTGCCCTACTCCCGTCCAGGCTGTGGATCCACTTCCTCCCATCTCAGCAGGGCCGGGCACCTGTTCCTTCCTCCCGGGCCTCCCTGGAGCCACCTGACACTCCGCTCCTCCATCACACCAAGCCCCCCTGCCGTGAGAGCCGAGCACATTAACCAGGGACCCTCAGGAACAGACACAGCTGTGACCAGTGCATCAGGGGAATGTGCCAGCACTCAGACACAGGATGGCACCGCTCTGCAAGTCAGGGAGGGCCCGCAAGGAAATGTGCAAGCGTCTGGCTTAAGAGGACAGGGCTGGGGTTTGGGCAGCATTCCGGAGACAGGACCATTTCGGAGGAAACATGTGAGGTCAGACACGGAGGAATGTCCCCGTGTTAGGGATGGGAGAAGCTCAGCAATGACCGAGGTGAGCAAGGTCCATGGCTGGGGAGGACAGACAGGTCTCTGTGTCCAGCCCACACCACGGGGGCCGGCAGACTGTGACTGTAGCCCCTTGCCCTGCTGCCACACTCTCTGCCGGCCCCACTGCCAGGGCCCCTCCCGGGCCCCTCACACAGGCACCAGGCCTCTCGGGCCTTCATTCCCAGAGCTCTGCCAGCAAATTGGATAAACTAATTAGTGCTTCCATGTTAATTAATTTCCGTTGTTTATATAAGCTAGGAGAGATTTCTGTTCCTGTGGTGGTCCCTTTAGGTGAGTTTATCTGCAGACAAATTAAATCCCATTATTCCAAATTATCCGGGAATGCCAGTCCTCAAAGCACGTCTGACACCTGCCCTTCCCTGCAGGACCCTCAGGGGTCACTTCACACCCATGAAGAAATATTTAAATAGAGGTATGCACGTGACTGATGTACCCTGTCATACTGAAACTTCAAAAGGATTTATTAGAAAAGTCCTTTTGACAGTGTGATAACTACATTTTCTCTACATTTCTAAGTTGTGACAATTATTAATAACTCATCAGATGTAAGCGTATAAGTGCCTCTGAACTTTAAAATTAAATAAGACCAATCTCAGAGTTTCTAGAATTAATTACCTTTTTACCACTCACATATGGTTTGCTGGTTTAAATCTAAATCACACTTTCGCTCTGAAAAATTAAAATTATACGGTTAATTCAAGTCATCTCTGTTAGTTAATCGCACAAGAGCAAGCCCGACGCAGAGTGAAGCGCTTCCCAAGGCTGCGTGGTTCCTACGGAGGGTGAAGTGCATCGAAGTCCCCGTGAGATGCGTCCAACCTGCCCCGGCACCCACACAGGCAGCTCCGCACCCAGGGCTGCACCCAGCCAGCGCTGAGCGCACGGACACCCTCGACACAGACGGCATGACCACTCACGAGAGAGCACACAGAGCCAGGCACACGATGGCGAAACTTGCTTCTGACTATCACGATTTTCCATAAAATATACGTCAAAAAACCAAGTGCACCAGCAGTCCAAAGTCAAACTCATTGAATATGGTTTTAAGCTTTGTTTTCAGTCTGCTCCTTACGTGTGATTATGTCAGAACTGAAACCATCTGCTACGCAGGGGTTCAGTTGTGTCCCCACAAAATCCATTTGCTGAAGTCCCAACGTCCTCTGTTAAAATCAGGGTCACCGCAGATGTAAGTAGTTAAGATGAGGTTGTGTCATCTCAGGAGGGAGGCTCCGAATCGCATCTGTGCTGTGTCCTTATTATGAGGTGACGTTTGGAGACACCCACTGGGGAGAACCCGTGGAGACTAGAGTGACGACACCACCGCCAAGGAATCGCCAGAAACTGGGGGAACCCTCACAAACACTTCTCTCAGCCTCGGGAGGGACCAGCTCTGGGGACCCCTGACTGCAGAGCTGTGGCCTCCAGGTCTGTGGGACGGGACATTTGTGCTGCTGAACCCACTTGGTTTGCGGTGGCCGAGACGGCTGCCTCAGCAAACTGGCTGCCACCTCATGACAGTGGCCATAGCAGACTTCCCCCTTAACAAGGGCACAAGAAGGGCCTTTTTAACTTAAGTTTTCTCTATGGTAATAGGCTGTTAAGGATGAAGAACTTTTCTTTGACATTTTATCTTTTAGAAAATTAGAGATTCCTTTGGACAGTCAGTAGGGCCATCACCACTCACCAACGGATCAATAACCGATGGAGACCCTGCTGTTCATCTGGTCAAACTCCGTGTGTGACGTGTGAAACCCCCCCATGTCCCTGACACCACAGTCACCACCGTCCACACACGGCCGTCGGACACCATCGCGTAGAGAAGACAGTGATTCAGCCTGAGGATGCAAACGTCACTTTCCACGTCTTCTGTGTTCAGGCAGGTGTCACATTTCCAGGCACAGAGTGAGCTTCTGTGAGGCCTGATACCCCACACATTTGTAGTTCCTCGTGTTGCCCGGAGAGACAGCGATCAGCTGCTCAGGAAACTCTCGCGGACCGAGATCGTCCATCAGTACCTGCAGACCCGGCCAGGAGTGAGGAAGCCAGGCCTGCGGACCCGGAGTCCCACCTCGCCCCGAGAGCCTCAGTTCCTCTCCACGGCCAGCCACCCGCATCGCCGGCCATGCCCTGCGCCCTGCAGTTCCACACGCTCTGTGTTCAGCCGCAGCAGCCGCTGTTCAGGATCACGTCAGGCACGACACTTACCATAATTAATAAGACAGACACGTCTCTGCTCTCGTGGGGTTAGAGCTCAGGCTTCTGTTATTAAATTAAGGGCTCCTTAGAGCACAGGCAAGACCCAACCATTCTCCGTAAATATGCCACATGGCCACTCTTCAGTGAAAGTTAGTGGAACACACAGAACACGCACACATACGTTCACAGAGACATGATTCATCACAGCCAAAAGGTAGAAACAACTCAGAGGTCCACCAGTCGATAAACAAAGACAATAGGGCACATCCACACAAGGGAATATTATTTGCTCACAAAATTGTGGACAAAATACATACAAAACACTGCCACATGCTGCCACATGGGTGAACCCTAAAAACATGCTCAGTGACAGAAGCCAGTCACAGAAGACTATCAGTATTACATGATTCTGTGTCTGTGAAATTTCTGGCACAGCAAGTCCAAGGACATGGGAAGTAGACTAGTGATCTCCTAGGGCTGTGCATGGCGTGGATTTGGAGTGGCTGCTGAGTGTAAAATGTTCCAAAATTAGACTGGGGTGAGAACTGTACACTAAAAACCAATGATTCACATATTTTAAAAAGGTAAATTATGTGATAGTCTCAATAAAAACTATTCAAAAACTGTGCATAAATATAATTGATTTTATATAGTGATTTTGTATCCTACAATCTTGCTAAACTCAGTTATTATTTCTAAGAGTTTGTTAGTAGATTATATGGCTATATAGGATTTTCTATACAACTGCATATTGTTTACAAATGCATATAGTTTTACTTCTTCCTTTCCAAAATGAATGCTTTTCATTTCTTTTTTCTGGCCTGTTGCCTGGCTAGAGTCCCCCGCAATGCTGACTAGAAATGCTGAGAACTGACGTCCTTGTCTTGTCCCTTGTCCCTGAGGCAAAGCTTTTGGTCTTTCGCCAGCGTGTGTGACATTAACTGTGGGTTTTTTCCTAGCTGCCCCTGGTAAGGTAGAGGACTTCTTTCCTGTTTGCTGAGTGTTTCTATCAGGAAGAGGCGCTGGATTCTATCAAATACTTTCTCTTCATCTATTAAGTGGATCGTGCCATCTTCCCCTGGTATTTGATTAATATGGTGCACACATCAGTGATTTCCAGATGTCAAACCAACCTTACACTCCTGGAAAAATCCCAGTTGAGCACCCTCTTTTCTGTCTGCTGGGTTCAGCTTGCTAGTTACTTTGTAGAGGATTTTTAGATCTAAATTCATAAATGAGTTTGCAGCTGATTTCCCATGACGTCATTCTGTGGTTTTAGTATCAGAGCAATACTGGCCTCACAGAGTGAGCTGGAAACTCCCTCTACTTCTGATTTTGGAAGACTGTACAAAAGGTTGGCGCTAATTCTTCCTTTAAGTGTTTGGTAGAATTCACCTGTGAGGCCGTGTGGACCCAGGTTTTCTTGTGTGGATAGTTTTTTAATAACTAATTCAATCTCTTTTCATTTTATAGATCTTTTCAGATTTTCTTTTTAAAATTTTTAAATAAATTTTGTTGTATATATTTAAGGTCTATAACATGGTTTCATAGGATACATGTAGAGAGTAAAATGGTTACTACAGGGCAGCAGATCAAAACATCCATCATCTCAGTCATCCACTTTGTGTGCACCTGGCCAGCCATGGCTGTTCATTTAGCAGAGATCCCCAATGCAGTGTGGTTTCATTCACAGTGGTCCTGCTGTTGCACACTGGGCCTCCAGACTATCCCAAGTATCTGCTACTTTGTATCCTTGACCTAGGCATATCTGTTACTTTGTATCCTTGACCTACGTCTCCCTTTCCCCCCTCCTGCCCCAGTAGCCACTGCTCTATTCTCTATTTCTGTATATTTGACCTCCGTTTGTTTTTAAACTCCACATACAAGTGAGATCGTGCAATATTTTCCTTTCCATGACTGGCTTGTTTCACTCAGTGTAACGTCTTCCAGGTTCATCCCTGTTGTGGCAAATGGTGGGGAATCCTTTCTTGGAGGCTGAGGCTGAATAATAATCCTGTGTGCACGTGTGTGCATGTGCATGTGTGTGTGTCACAGTTTCCCTGTTCATTCGTCTGCAGAGCACTGGGGTTGTTTCCATATCTTGCTGTTTTTAAAGGAGCTTCAGTGAATCTGGGCGTGTAGACGTCTCTGCAAGGTGGTGATTTAATTTCCTTTGGGTTCACGTCCAGAAGTATGTGTATGTGAGCTTGTCTGGGCTCCTGTTTTCAACTCTTTTGGGCACATACACGGGATGGCATTTCTGGGTCACAGAGCAACTCCACTTTTAAGTTTTTGTAGACAGTGAAAGCTTAAACTGTTCTCCACAGTAGCTAAACAAGTTTACATTCCCACTAGCAAATTTTTCCATCTCCTTGCTAACTAATGCTTGTTATTTTCCTTTTTCATTAAATTTTTTTTATCAATAGCCATTGTAGCAAGTGTGAAGCAGTGTCTAATTGTGGTTTCAACTTGCATTTTCCTAATGACTAATAATTTTGAGCATCTTATCATGTGCTTCTTGGCCATTTGTACACCATCTTTGGGGAAATACATAATCAATTCTTTGCCTGGCATTACATTAGGCTGTTTGTCTTTTTTTGTTGTTGAATTTTAAGAGTTCTTCAAATACGATGGACAGTACTTTATAATCCTTTTTATTTCTGTAAGGTTGGTAGTAATCTCTCTTTTTGCATCGTGGGTTTTAGTAATTTGAGCCAACTGTTTTTCCTTCATCAGTTAACTAAAGGCTTAACAAGTCTGTTTATCTCTCCAAGGAGCCAGCTTTTGGTCTTCCGGATTTTCTGTGCTGTTTCTGTGTCAATATTTCATTAATTTCTGCTTTGCTCTCACACAGGGTGATTGCAAGGATGGAATGAAAGCCTGAGTGGGAACGTGTCCTGAAAAATGAACTTGCGAATAGATATTTATTAATTCAATAATCATTTAAGTACTTTCTATCTGCCAAACAGGCCCTGTTCTTGGTGCTTGGGCCATGACGTGAAAACCTGCTCCAGACGGTGGTATTACGGGTGCCCACACTCACTTGTGTTTCTCACGGGAAAGGGCCGCGAGACACTATTCGTGCATCTGTGCTCCATCGTCCTGGCCCAAAGCAAATGCTCCACACACATGAGGTGAGTGCTAGGGCAAGAGAAGATGGTTTGTTATCTGTCCTTTCTCTTGTAATTCCTCTTAGACGATAGCTCTTTGAGAGCAGAAAACCTGTCTTAACCATCCTTATAGTTTAGATTCCACCCACCACAAGGCCTCTGACACATTGTGTGCCCAAAGACTTATCACTTGGATTAATGGCTTGACTTGAATCTGCCTTCATATTAATATTAAAGGGACACACAGAAAGGAGAAATCAAAACTAAAAATTAAGTAAGAAAACTGAAGTTGAGAAAATATCCTTAGTGCTTTTAATGAGAAGGACTCAGCTGCCTCTCTCTCTCACACGCTGCTGGTTGTAGACCAGGGCACAGGGATGCTCAATACACACACAGCACACACGTTCTCAGCACATCTCTGCTCGATTACCCTGCTCTACTCGCAGGATCGAGCCGTTGTCACAGAGTCCTCCGGAACGACTGCAGGGAGGGTTTAACCACTGGGCACACTGAGCAAAACAACTTTCCTTCTTCCTTTTATAGAATATTATTGTGGAAACACAAAGAAATCAGTGCATATGTCTCTAGTGTTTTAGCCACATATAATTTTTAATAAATCATATTTTTTAAAAAAGAGAAAGCAAAGATCAACAACCCTAGTCAAACCATTTTATCAAGCAGCCCTTCTTATGTAATGATCTTTTTCTTTAATATTTTAAATCTTTAGTCATCTTGTAGAGGAAAGGGAAATGTCATCCATCCACTAATTGGTCCCAAGTGACTCTTTTTCTTCCTACCACGAACGGGAGCACCGGTGGGGAGACAGAGCACTGTCCGGCCGTAGAGTGACAAATGTGGCCTCTGCGCTGAACAGACGCCTCCCACCACCTTGACTTCCAGGTCCTTCCCAACGCCCAAGACAGAATAGGACGTATTCCCTAATTACACCTCTACTGTTTACTTCATCCAGTTCACCCGGTATCAAATGCAGGGAAAGCTGAGCTTTCTGTTGGGGAAGAGCGTGACACGTACAGCTATGAGGGAGAGTGGATGGCTGCTGCAATCAAATAAAAAAAGTATTGGTGGTTAAAAAACAATCAGGATGGAGCCCAGTTCCCTGAAGTCAGGACATACCTCGCCGGGATGCTACAGCCTCCAGTTTGAGGGGGACATGCTGTTCGTGGTCATTACCATGTTCAGGGGACCTGAGAGTTTTCTCTTGTAAAACCCAAACCTGATGGAGCTGAGTGTGCGGTCTGTGCCCTGCAGATGTCTGTGAGCGTGCAAATACACACTCGCCTTCAGACATGCTCTTTAAAACCAGAGAAAATGGAGGAACCTCCCTTCACAAACTAGACGGGCCCCACCTGGAGCCAGCCGAGCCCAGGCAGGCACAGAAGCCTCCTGCCCACACTGCGGCCGAGCGCAGTGCCCAGGGCAGCGCACAGACAGTACCTCCCACCATCCTGTTGCAGAAATACCAACATGCCAAGAAGACAGTTGATAAAATATTTTAATATAAATTTCTCCTCTCCTACTAAAAATTTTTCTGTTAATTCCCAATTCAATTTTTGTGATGATTTTTCCTTTCTAAATGCGATATGATTGATTTCCTTTGATTCTACTCCTCTTGCTCTGCACTTTGATTACTTCCCCAAAGCTCCGCACGCGGTGCCAGTGTCTCCCGTTTCCCGCGTGGTGGGTCATTGTCCCTTTTGCTCTGTGTACGGTTCCCGCGTGCCCCCGAGTGAGAAGTGAGCCTTGTTGTCCGGAGCACAGGTGCCGGCGGGGAACAGGCTGCGCGGCTGCTTTTCCCAGCGTAGGATCTCCCGTGCGTGCCCAGCCAAGTTCAGATTGTGGCCACATACTTGGGAAAACAACAGTAGCAACAGATGGCTCTTAATCCATTAGAGAATGCTACGTGTCACTCAACACTAATTAGAAAGTCTTCACAGTCAGAACAGCAGATATTGACGTCTTCTTTCACTCTGTGGGTCTCGGCGCCATGGCCGTGTGCTCAGAGAAAGCGCAGAGGACTGGGTGGAGGAGACACCGTCCTCATTACCAGGAACCTCGAGCCTGACTGAAAACACAGACAACAGGCAGGTAACAGCAGACGCGCAATTAATTAACCAGAAAAGGCTACAAAATAAATGAGGAGGAAGCAATGAAAGAGAGTAACTCGTCCCCGGGGTCAGACTTCCCTGCTTGGAGTCTCCGCTTGGCCGCCACCCCGGCCTCAGTTTGTTGTTTGTAAAGAAGAGCGATGACAAGATCTACCTGATACTTACAATGACCAAATGGCCCGGTTTGCTGCCATCAGCCAAGATCTACTTGTCGCCTCTCCCGGGGACAGGAACCCCTGGGAGCCAGGGCCGTATCAGGCTGGGTCAGGGTGTCCCTGGCTGCCCCGAGGGCTGCGGGTCGGTGATTCTGCCAACTTCTGTCCTTTGGCCCCAAGCAGCCCCAGGCTCACTCCTGGGTACTTCTCTGGCAAACAGTCGTCCTGGCAAGACGGGCTTCGCAAAGCTGCTTTCAGTGACACTCACACTCGCCTGAGTAAGTGCCCTGTGGAGTCACATCCACCGCTTCTCCTGCCAGGGATGAACTGGGAAATGTCCCCTAACCTTGGAGGAATAATAACGTGATATAATACAGGGGCTTTTTCCAGGGCCAGGGCTACCGACAGTGGAAATGCTGATTCAGTCCACGTGGTGATGGACAAGGGGACACATGAAATCTAACCCGTTCTGACACCCTGTGATGCACTGACAGACCCTAATGACTGCAATTACCGCTTCATTTAACAAACAAACGAGCAGACGTTACAATGGAACTGTCAACCCTGCTGAATTAATCTTGCCGGACGACCATTTTCATCCGTTCCAGGCAAACACAGCCTTTGTCAGCCTGGGACCACGTCCAGACTCTGGAGAGGGCTGGCGTTCGAGGCCGTTGGTAATTTAGTTCAGCCTCGTAAATCTAAACTTATCTCTCTTTCCAGTCTGCTGCCCCGTGAGAAGCTCTTATCCTCATTCCTGCTCCCACCGCCTCAGGCATCCACATCCCGTGTGTTCCAAGCAGGTGTCGTGGCTCTCACACCCGCTGGGGAAATAACCACCTCAAGGAGCTTGTGCCACCAGCCAGCCTGTGCCGGGCGTCCCTCCCTCCCTCCAGTCCCCAAAACCATCAGCACAAACTGTACATCTCATGTGTACATACGTGTACACACACGTGTTCTTCCTTCTGCTTTAGAATATGTGAAAACAGAGAGGTCAGATCTGTGAAGTTATGAGGCCTGCAGCTCCCACTTGAGGCCTGGGTGGGGCGGGGGCATTTCTTGCTCCAGGTTGGGGGGCTGTGTCCTCCTGGAGAGGGGTTGCACGTCACCCCAGACAGACCCGCCGAGGGGCTGCGAGGCCAGGGACAGGCGGCACCTGGCTCTTTCCAGGTGACTAATGTCTGTTAACTGAGAGGAGGAGGAAGGCAAGGAGATGTCAGGAACCAGGCGGGGGCAGCACCTGCCGGAGGAAGCAGAAACCGCGGTGAGTCCCTAGGGCACTGCGCTCGCCTGTGTCGTGAGAACGAGCACATCTGAGCAGAGATCAGTGGACGGACGGACGGTAAGCAGAAGCTTCTAGGAGGCTGGATCACTGTGTCCCAGAGCCGGGTCTGCTTAGACTAGCTCAGCGACTTGGCCGTTCCCGGTCAGGGGAGGCGAGGTGGACGCCTGCACCGAGTGTCAGGGCAGACTTGCTGTGGGGGACAGCTGCTGTCCCCAGCTGGGCCCATGTGCAGAGCCACCACTCCTGCCACCCCGGCCAAGCACTGCTCAGCACCTTGCTCCTGCACCTTACACACGCTGTGACATTTCCTAAAAACATATTGTATGTCTGACATCTCCTTCCTCTTCTTGGGAAAAAAAAAAGTCATCAGAGAGTCCCTGGGGAGATTGCAGAAACAGAGTGCCCAGCTGTGCTTGGGCATCTAGTGGTTTGACCACGGTGCCACGTCACACGGAGGGGGACACAGGCGAGTGTCCCCAGTGGTCTCGGGGCAGGTGCCCGGCATGGGTGAGCAGGGCCCTTCCTCGGGCCAAAGGGGACAGAATCTCACTCTCTGGGCTGTGCAGGGAAGGCCAGGAGGGGGCCGTATGTCCCAAGCTCCCAGAACAAGCAGCTCCTAGGAACAGGCCCAGACGAAACACACTGTTTCCCGTGGCGCCTCCCTGATCCCTGCTGGACCCTGGAGTGAGGGCCACGGCGGTTCTCTCCCCACTGGAGTTTCACCACACTGTGCTCCGGAGCCTCTCAGGGTACTGCAGTGCCCAGCAGTGTCTTAGATCTTAATAAAAAGGCCGAAAACAGTCTTTCGTCATTTTGATGCCAGAACAAATGAGAAGAAGGCCGTGCCTCGGTGCCCGGGGCAAGGGTCTGTCATTCCATGGTGGGAAAATGAAGGTCAAATGTTGCTCACCTGGGCCTTCCCCAAGTCTCTGACCCAGCAGTCTGGACACTGGGCTATAAACACTAGGGCGTCCTCAGTATGACCCAGGCCCCGACCATGTGTCCCCAGTCAGGACCCAGCTGTCCAAGGCTGAGGACAGTGCCCACCCAAGGTGCACTCAGACCAACACCTGCAGTTCACGGGCTCCCGGAAGTGAAAGTAGGGTGGAAGCTGGCGGCCTGGGGTGGGACATGCCCTGACCGCGCTCGCGGAGCTGGGGACGGGACTCGAAGGAGCCGGCACGCTGTCCAGGACGTGATCACGCTGCCCCAGGAGCACCGGCCCCCGAGGACCAGGAGCCCAGACGACGGTTTTGTGATGAATAAGCATTGCAGTATGAATGGAAACACCATGAATCATCTCAGAGCGACTGCTAGCGCCTGTCCTTGAGGAAATAAAATGAAAAGCACAGTTTTAACAAGCACTGAAGATAAATTAAGAGCGAGGGCCGTGGGCTGTGCTCAATGATAAAAGGACACTCGAGCTCTGGAGCCGGAGGCTGGAGACAGGGAACGAGTCCCCGCTGGAGACTGTGGCGAGCAACAGACGGACGCTGACGTGCACTGGGGACGCCGGAGCAGCTATGGTGTCATGGCGAGCAGGCGCCAAGGCCAGCTGAGGCCCCGCGGGCTCTGACCCGTGCTCCTCGAGCACCCGGCCCGACCCCTTCAGCGTCACCACGCGGCCTGGCTTTGCTAAATCTCGCTGTCCCTGTTCCCAGTCTCCCCAACCGCCACACCTTCCTCCCAGAGTGGAACCTGCCGGGACGTGTGAACTGACACCAACAGGACAGACAAGGCCACACTATCACATGTCACCAAGGACACAGGACCAGACTCAGTTTTTCTAAGACTTGTTTTTCCTCTTTGCCAACCTGGATATGACAACACGACACGGTGTGTTCACATGTGCCATTATCATGCAAGCGTTTGGTACCAAAGTGTCCCAGATACAAACGTTTCGTGAGAGTGAGAGCCGTTCTCCACTACAAAGTGCTTTATTCGCTAAAAGGACGGAATTCATTCTCTGGCACTCGTCTGGTTGGTGTGAGTTGGGGCTGGCAGGAGAGGCGGGGCCGGAGAGCATGGGGGTCTGCAGGTGGATCTGGGAGGAGTGCACGGATTCCACTCGTGCCCCCCTGGGAGGACACTGGGGAAAGGCAGGGGCTCCGGCCCAGAGAAGGGGCAGCGACTCAGCAGGCAGCCGGCCTGTCTGTGATGTCGCACAGGGCTCGACTCCAGCTGTGTAATAAGCTCCTCCTTGATTTCCGGGATTTATTGCACATCAAGTGACTACAGGTAAGAGCGATACATTGCACTGAAAACTGCCAAGAGTAGATTTAAGCATTTTTACCGCAAAAGAAATGTGAGGTAATTCATATGTTAATTACCTTGATTGAGCCATTCTACAATGTATTCAATGTATTCATATTGTTTTCACATGTGAAAACATCATGTTGTGCACCACAAATATATAACTTCTACTTCGCTATTAAATTAAGAAATTTAAACTGGTGCTTGGACAGGAAGGCCAAACACACATTGCCGAGCGCAGCCAGCAACCGGGCGGCGGCTGCAGCACCGTCTGTCCTCAGTGACAGCAGTGTCTCCACAGCTCCCTCTTGCATCTGGCAGCGGGCCACCGTGGCGTGAGTCTTACCCGGGAGGAGAAAAGGCTGTCCAGAAGGTGCAGGCAGCGAGCGCCTCACATCCATCCTGGGAGCCCTCCGAGACCCGCGGCAGCTATAAATCTCCAGCCACACACAGCAACCAGAATTCATGGCCCTGGGCTGTGATTTCGAGACATCAAGCTTGAAAGTCACCGAACAAACACACAAGAGAAAACACCGGCCGTCACTGAGGTCACTGGTGAGATTAATGCTGGGGCACTGACGGTGCTGGGGATAAAGGCGTTTTCCATCGATTTGAAATGTAGACAGATAATAGCAACCTACGGACAGATCCCGTGTGAAATAACGAAGTTTGTCTATGACAATCGACCTTCACAGCAAGGGCCCCTGGAGGAAGGAAATTATATGAAGAGAGAACAAACAGGACGGTAAAAGGTGACCAGTCACAGGGACTGGACGAAGAGTGAGTTGCAACGAGCTCAAGTTCCTCCTGGATTTCTAACGTCCTGAAGACTTGGTGTGCTCGTTGTGACACGGAAGCAGGGACGCCTCGGCCGCGCTGGCGGCAAACGTGACCGCAGCAAACTCCCCCGAAACACAGCAGTGTCCTTTGCGAGAGCGAGTGGAGGACACACGTGTAGCGTTAAAGATAAAAATTTCAGAGATAATACTTCTCACTTCCTCATTTCTACTTAGTACTTTTGAAAAGATTGTATTAATAGAATTTTCTTTTTTTTCTTTTTTATTTTTTTCTCAGATCTTACAGGAACAAATAGAATTTTCTTGTAGATAAAAGTATCTGCTTACATTGAAACCCTAGTGACAAATAAAATTTATTTACAAAATGTATCACAAGACACCCCATGTAAATAAAACCAAGACACCTCCAGGCTTCAGAAATGAGCGTCGTGCCTGGGATGTGGGAGGGACTCACTCTGTAGTCGGGTCTCTTAACCCCTACGACCCTGAGTGACCTCTGGCCCTGGCCTCACCTCTCCTGCACTAGGCGGCTGGACAAGCCGCTGGAAGGACGTCCTGGCAGGGGTGCGCAGCAGGGGCTCCCCCCGCCCCCAGGGTGCAGTGTGTGTGACAAGCACCTGGAGTCTGGGCTCTCGAGGTGGCCCTGCCCCTGGGGTGATGACCTTTGTCGAGGCAGGTGACCTCCGACCCCTGGTTGCTTCTTCCTCTTCCCCAGATGAGACACGGGTGAACAGGAGAAGCCTTCAGCTCATGGTGCACAGAGAACCCCTCACAGACACCAAAAAACCGGGTCTACTTTGAGTGCTGAGGACGAGTGGAGCTCACCGTGTGCAGGTTAGACAAGGACTCCTAGGCCAGGTGCGACTACGAGGTGCCCAGTGGAACCCATGCTGTGTACCTGAGACCCTGGCAGGGAAGACCACCCAGCAGCAGGTGTGCCAGAGGCACAGGAAACTACTCAAACAACAGGTCTCCCTGGGCCTGGTCTCCTGCCATTCCAAACACAGACCTGCCGGATAGCACACGCCTCGATGTTGAGTTGACACGTCACTGAACACAGAACAGAGACAAAGTAGACAGACAGTAAGTCAGGACCGTGAACAAAAGCGGTCAGGGAGGGGTTCTCTGCGGACCAGCCCGAGTGTGTGGGGGTCTGAGCGTTATGGAAACAGGGAAGCCATTTCTCCAGAGTGCAAACTCGGCTCAGCCTCCACAACTAGAGTTGTTTATCATCATCGGTCCAGAGGGCACTTGCCTTCGGGAACAGAAAACTACAGCCCGTCCTTAGCCTGCCAACTCCCAGGGAATAAACGAGGGCCTTTGCACCACAGAAAGCGGGGGAGTCTCTCTGTAATAGTACTAAGGGTTCCCACTGTCATCTGTTCACCCCATGTGAACTTTCAAGGCCTTCTAACCTCCCTCCCCAGCACCTAATGCCCCTGAGCTGCGGGCAGGGTTGCTGCCCTGACACCTCTGTGATCTTCCTTAACCCGACCCTTCTTCAGCCCTGAGGCCCTCCCGCCCCAAGCCTCCGCAGACGCTGCATCCACCGTTCCCTGCACACAACTCCCCGGCCTGCAGCTGTCTGCAGACTGCACTTCTGGAAGGAAAACCTGGTCCCGGCATTCATACACCCCAACTTCCCAGGCATGGGGCCCATCACACATCAGCCGCTAAAATGGTTTGAATGACAAAAAATACTGTTTTTTCATTATCAAAGGTAGACCCTTAAGCTGCTCTTTCCCTAAGGGCCGAAAATTCATAATCGATAGAGTATAGACCCAGGTCACTTCACTATGTGCTGTTTATGTGGCTGAAGGAAGCTCTGAAACCATCAAAGTGTCTCCTGTTTTGGTGACGAACATTCCTCTTCCAAATATTTTTTATACTGTAACCACCTTATTTAGATAGTTCAATGTCTTACATACTTTTTATTTAAAGACTTTCAGTCTTCTTCCAGCTGGACGTCTGGGTCCCACCGTGGCTCTCAGATGAGCTACCGTCACTGCCAACGCTGGGTAAGAGAAACTCCTGCCGGGGTTTGAACCCCGTGTAAAATTAATCCAAGCAGCTAGAAATGACACAAGCTAGGTAATCTGTGTGACAAAGAGAATATTTCGTGGCATCTATATTTGGAGTTTTGGGTTTTGTTTTAACGCTTTGCAGTGACAAGTTAGTGTTTCCTAAGAAAGTTACATCCTGAGGGTGTGGCAGGCAGACACCCCCAAGGTTTTCGCCAGCACCTAATGGGGAAACATCTTTCCAGATGCCGACATCTCAGACACTGCACCAACCATTATGCTCCAACCGCTCGCCAAGAAAGGAACAGCTATACTTAACGCCCCCGGGACTGCGTGTGGGTGACTCATGGCGCCTCCTGGGCGGAGCTCTGAACCTTCAGGGGAAACATCACTAAGTCCCAGGCGCTGTTATTATTACCCCTATTTTTGCATCACAGTCACTGTGTAGCCACAGCTATTCTGGTAACAGCATCATCCTAAAGGCTGAAGCTGTCTGCCTCCCCACAGCTGCTAGAGCAACTCCCTCCCGCAGGACGCCAGAGCCTGCAGGACCCTCCTTTGCCCCTCACTGGGGTCCCAGCTTATTCTGGTTGATTAAGGAATATAATGTAAATGTGGGAAAAAATAACGCTCCTGGATTTTTCTTCTGACCCACACTACCTCTCAAACGCCTGTCTGGGGGATATGGGCACATGTGGGTGGCACTTGTGGGTAAGAGGAAACAGTGGCAAGAAAAATTCTCTGACTTCTTCACAGAACCCCTAAACGAGACCAACCCCTCGAGGGCTAGTGCAGGGGATGGCTTAAAGTTATCCCAGAGACATTCACCACACACACCCCTGTGGGATCAGGAGGCCCTCCTTCCCCCACCCCGTTAGGAGAAAGGGGAATGATAACAGGATCTCCCAGGGTTGTCAGATAAGATAAGGGACTGAAGGCTGCCTTGCAGTGAGCCCTGAGTCTCCCTGTGGCTCCTGTGGGGCTCAGAGCACACGGTGGTGACGAGAGGACACCTGAGGACTGTCCTCCCCTCCTATTTCTCTTCCCTGTCACAGTGTTGCCACTGGCAGAGTCTGTGTGGGCCCTATGACGGATGAGAAGGGAGCACACATATGAGCCGCCCTTTGTGGTGTGTGTGTAGGTGCTGCTGCCACCGGAAGGCCCCCAGGGCTCCCAGATGCTCACACCTGAGGGACCCTGTGTTCATACCTGCAGCCGGGCCCTCCCCGACGGAGAAACGGGGAAGGAAAATGGCCCTAGCTGACACCCCCTTGAGGCAGGGAGACAGCACAGGGCCCAAGGTTAGGGAAGTCAGGCGGTGAGAAGTTCTAGCAGAGAGGAAATTTTGCTTTTCAATTCCGGAGCATTTTCTGCCTGAGATAGTTTGGTGTCTGTGAATATTTAAAACTGTGAAAAGGATCTCCTGAATATTTTTTAAAAGCTAGTTTATTACTTTCTTCCACTAGTCCTGGGTTCTACTGCATTTGGAGTTGTCTGAGTTTTTGTTGGTTTTTAAAACCATTTTGCAGGAGTGAAATGGGGAGCCATGCGTGACCCATTAGACACTGGACGTTCGGTGGAACGACAGTTCTTAGAAACTTGATCGAACAACCCCCACATAAAACAATTCTTCCTCTAACTAACTCTAGCCCCCTACCTGCCTCTTACGCCACTTACTCTCACCCTGGTGGTGAATGTTACCGTCCTCAGGAGCGACCCTGTGCCGGCAGAAGCCTGAGCACTGCAGGACATGCCGTGGCATCACCAAGGGAACTAGGGTGTCCCACAAACCTGGGTTTGTGTTCCTCGTGCTACAGTCCTGACGTCTGGCAGAAACACTCCCAGCGCCCCCAGTGTGCTGAGCTGCAGGACACGGGCAAACCACCTGCCCACATGGTCAGGTAGAAAGACCAGGGGAGGAACAGAGCAGAACGCTGGCACAACAGAGCGTGCGGCCCGTGGTGTCATGGCTGTCATCATGGACCACAGTGTCCTGCCCCCGCCAGGGGCCCCAGGGGAGGCCACAGGAAAGCGCAGCCTTCCCCTGCTCTCCTGGGAACCTGGTAGCTTCATGGTCCTGCAGTCAAACCTTTCAATAGTTTCCCTAGAAACTGCTCTAGGGTGAGGCGCACGCCTGACCCTTCGAAACCCAGAGGAGAGGGGTCTGTTAATAGCACTGGCCCTGTGGGGACCCCACCACACAGCACAAAGCTCATAGCTTTGAATTCAAAGGCAACAATTTAGATTTGAAATCTGCCTTTTCTGCACTAGGTTATATGATTTGGGGCAAGTCGGTTACCCTTTCCAACTACGGAGCCATTTCTGGAGTGGAGACGCGCCTCACGTGGTCACCGTAGGCCACCCAGAGCGGGTGTCCAGCCAGCGCCCCCGGCCGCCAGGCCCTGCTCCTAGACGTCTCTCCTCCCCTCTGGGCCCCAGCTGTGCTTCCTAAACCACGGCATCTCCCTGCGCAAACGTGCTGCCTACCTAAAACGACCTTGTGCCCAGCCTGGCCTTGGTCTGACCGGAAATCACCCACTTGTTTTTAAGGCTCAGGTCAACCACCTGTCCTGTGAAATGCTCAGTGGTGACTCCCTCAACCGCCCTGAGCACAGCAAACAACGCTGCATCCCCACCAGCTCTTGGGGAGAACGGTGTCAACCTAACCTACCCATCTCTGCTACTGGTACGTGTCTAACCCTAAATTAGTCCCTCAGGGATTAAGGGGGAAATGAACCGTCAGACGGCACACTCCCCAGAAGCACTCACACTCTAATTTATGTTTATGATAAATCTTCCCCAACATTTTGCATCTATGCATATTTTCACCACGTTTCACATCTTGAAACAATAAACCTCAAATGCTTTATATTTTAATACACGGTGTTCTTTTTTTTTTGAGACAGAGTCTCGCTGTGTTGCCCTGGCTAGAGTGAGTGCCGTGGCGTCAGCCTAGCTCACAGCAACCTCCAACTCCTGGGCTCGAGCGATCCTCCTGCCTCAGCCTCCCCAGTAGCTGGGACTACAGGCATGCGCCACCATGCCCAGCTAATTTTTTCTATATATATATTTTAGTTGGCCAGATAATTTCTTTCTATTTTTAGTAGAGACGGGGTCTTGCTCTTGCTGAGGTTGGTCTCGAACTCCCGACCTCGAGTAATCCACCTGCCTCGGCCTCCCAGAGGGCCAGGATTACAGGCGTGAGCCACTACATGCAGTATTCTTAAGTGCACCCTAAATTTTAAAATTTCAAAGAGCATGCTCTGGTACAGTTTTAGAGTGGTGAGTGACTGACACAGGATAGGGACCACTGAACAACCTGGAAACATCGAATGGCTTTAAACAAGGTGCCATTTGTTTAATTTCCCAACAGTTTTCAGCCACCTGAGTTCTACGGCCCTCACATAATGTTAATATCAATAATAGTCAAAATCTATAGCAGTCTTTTTATCTGCCAAACATTCTTATGTATATTATTTTATTTAATAGTTACAAAATGATATAAATTAGATACTATTATCCCTGTTTTACAAATAAATACATGCAGGCACAGAGATGTTAAATAATTATCCCAAGGTACACACCTAATTGATGGCAGAGGCAGCATTTTATTCTATGCCTGGAGGCTTGAAAACTTTGCCTATTTTATGCTGCTTGATTTAGAATTGTAATTCAAAAAGAATAAACACCCACTAATAAAGATGTCAGGAAACAAGAAGCCGTGCCCAGGGGAATAGGGCTGGAGGGAACCTGGCTGTTCCTGCCGCGTCCTGGGGGCTCCCACTGCCCACCCTGTGGACCTGCTCGTGCCTCGAATGCACCTCCCTCGAAAGCGCCCACCTCTGTCTGTCACACAGGGTAGTCACAGCATCCATCCCACTGGCTGCTCTGATTAATGCGTAAGTAAATATATCTCCAGTGCTTGGAACCCTTCCTGACAAATAAACATCTGCAATCATTCTCAGCGATGCACTCTATAGATCAGCAATGTCAACCAATCAGATCAAACGCCGATATCAGGAAACACACTTGCACACACAGGCCAAGTGCTGCCACATCCAAAATCTAACAATAAATAATTGCTAGGCTCATTACGGATTGCCCATCTTCGCCTTGTGGTGATTTTGCTTATACCATGAATTTAAATTATCGTGCAGCTCCCCTGCCCTGGGGCCCGTCCCTGTCACCTCTGCCCTGCCCCTGCCCCAGGTGCCCTTCTGCTCAGGTCTCAGATTCTGCTGCTGGAGCCTAACACAGCTCCTGGTGCCCCTGTACCCACCCCACAAGGCATCTCCAAGGAGTCAAATTAGGACGTGTCTGCAACATCCCAGCTCTGACAACAGTCTCCAGCACGTCTCACCGCTTGTTACATGAGCTCTCGCACCTCACGCTGCTGGCCACGTATTTCCAGGAACCACCAGCTTGATCTAACGTCAGACCTCCGACAGCTCCCGGGACGAGGCTCAGCCCTTGCCAGGCAGGGCAATGTGTGTGCAGCATCCTGGATGTCTCCGCGACGCCGGCTTCCTCACCGATGCTGCAGCCCCCACACTCTGCGAAGCCCGTCCCCACGTGTCCTGCCCAGAGTAACCGACCTGTGGGTCACAACTGCCCTTCCCGTCTCTGACACACACGGGCTGCTGTCCGGACCCTGTAACATGTACCCCACAGAAGGTGCTCACGCTCCCTGCTTTGGGGCAGCACAGACCTCCGGTAGGAGGCAGATTCAGTGACCTGTGGGCGCTACGTGCCCAGTGTGCCTGCAAAGGTCACAGGACGCCAGGCAAGGACAACTGCCAAACCAACCTCGCTTCCTGCTGACAGTTCTGTCCGGGCCACAGAGCCAGCTCTGAACCGGGTAACCGGGCGGCCTCACACGGACATTGCGGGTATGTGAGGAGACTGGGTTTTATGTAGCCGTAAACAGTCAGGGACCTCAGGCAAAGGCACCTTGTGCCCTGCCCCTCTCTCCATTTGTATCCACACAGGACGTCACAGTTGCCCCCGAGGCCCCTGCTGGGAACTGGTAAAGGTTTACCCGGTGCCTGTCACTCCTGTGTCCAAGAGCAAACAATGGAACCGAATTCACATTAATTTTCCTACAGACCACGAAAGACACAGTAAGAATATTGCCTTGCACACCGTGCACGCAACGCACACACGCTCTTGCCTGAAACTACGGCTGGGTGGCCTGTGACGACAGAAACCAGAGGGCGCTTCTGAGGCCCTGATGGAATTTTCTGGAGTGTGGACAAGCTTGTGCACTGACTGGGATGAAGATTATCTGGGCAGGTGCACGACCAATAACTGGGCATTTCACTGCATGTAAATTATAAGTCAATTGAAAAAAACAAATCTGGTTTTAGAAAAAATTATAATTTAGGTCCTCCTTTTGAAAGAAAAGCAAGTTCATGCCACTGCGAAGGCACACCTGTTGTGACTTATTTATACAACTTTATGGAATTGATAAAAATATAATATGAACACTCAGTAACTCTTTGCAAGTTTTCCTCCATTCAAATAAAAACAAATTATATTGTTTCACTCTAATTGGCTAGGATAAAACACCAAGTACTTTAATTACATTTTCTCCAACAAGAATCCGATCTTCATTTCTGGGAAAATGTTTAATTTTCCATCTACTAGTCATTTTGTTTTCATATAATTATTTGTACACTCTAGCTACTGTTATATATTGCATATTTTTCAATCTCTTCTTGGCAATAATTGGGTATAAATTTAAAGGTATGCTTTGCTTTGAACCCTAAAATATTTTTATTGTTTAGTTCAAAAATTTTATACTCCCATTTATATTTCATAAAAATATTATAAATCTGTGTAAGTGTGCATTAATGTAGTATCTGATATTCCAGTATCATTTAACGCACTTTTAAACACAAATTGTGGCTGCAGTTCACATAGAGAAACAGACTTATTTAAAACTCAGAGAGCTGCTCTACCGCACGGTGCCATGTTTATTGCACCTCCTCACTGAAAAGAAACTTAGAGAAAAACGCAGCACTTGTCCCCCCTCCCCCCCATCAGGCCACTAGAGCGGCAGGGGCAGGATGGGAGCCTCCCGGGCTCCACCGCAGGTGTGAAAAGCACAGTTGGAAGGCTCAGAACACACAGGTGTCTCTCTGTTCAAGGACAGGCCGCCTCTGCCCGCACCCAGCCCCGCAGACGTGTCCCTGCCCTGGGCTGCCTCCTGGTGGGTCTGGGGAAGCCTGGCCGGTGAGGCTGCTCCCACCCCGACTCCTCGTCTAACGTCTCTGAAATACCAGGTGATCATTCCTCTCAAGCTGCAAAACAGGAACCACAGTACCTGGCGCCATTTACTTTCTTTGGAAGCTTGAGAGATTAAAAAAATTTAGTCCATAAAACACTCTAGGCTCTTTGGTAGTACACAAAGGTACGGAAAAATCACTTTGTATTTCCCTTTAAAACCAGTTTAAGTGAGTGCGTGTTCTTAAAACTTAACTCCTGGTAGAAGCTGGAAGTTTTACAGCAGAGGCATAAAATGAAGCCGCAGGGAACTGGAGACCAGTGTGGGCAGAGGTGCCAGCTCCAGGGGGCAGAGGGGGGGCAGAGGCCAGGAGGGCTGAGCAGGGCCAGGGCAGGGTCTGCGCCTCCCAGTGAAAGAGCACCCTGTGGGACCACATCCCGATGGAGGCTGCCCCCAAGGTCCATTCTGCTTACGAGACACCAGAGGGGTCAGAGTTCACTGGTGATGAGCAGGGAATTGTCATGGATACGATTCTTCTTTACCAAAGTGGAAGAAAACTGCTGTCCTGAGTTTGGTAAAACTTCTACATTTTGTGCGTTTTCCAAAATCCATTCAAGGTGGGTTTGAGAGTTAAACTGCATTTATACTTCAGAATCTAGGCAAAACTAAACAGTACTTAAATTCACCTGAAGAAAAGCAAAACAGATGCCTAACTTTGCCAATAAGTTGCATATCTTTAAATTCTAGATGAAACCAAAGGCTGTGCTCATCGACGTTAGTTGTATTTGCACTTGGCTGTTTTCCTAAGGGCGTCGTCACAGCCATGGTGGGAACACAGAGTCAAGGGGGGCCAAGCCCTGAGAGCGTCAGCCAACTGCCTGAGGAAACACCGGGGCCCACCAGGCACTCCTGAGAGTGCAGGCTTTGTGCCAAGGAGAAAGGAACGATTAGTAGCCTTCTAACCGTGCTAGCCAAGTGCCATAAAGTGATAACACTACAATCACCTCAGAAATCACCTGCTTGTGCACATTTAAGCAAACCAATATCCTCCTGAAATTAACCTTTCATTGCTGCCAGGCCGTCCTGGGGCATCGTGGTTCTCTCTGAGGCCGTGGGTCCCAGAGCAGTGACCACACCCTGACACCCGCAGTGCGGATCCCAACACCCTGTGCCCTGAGTGAAGAGGCAGCGGCCACACTGGCCAATGCACAGACCTGGCCCGTGGGCACCGGTGGCCGCACAGGCGACCCCACCTTGACACAGACTCTGGACGACCCTGGTGCCCAGCGCAGCACGGACGACAGCACGCGGGCCTCCACCTCCACATCTTCCGTCCTGAGTCGTCTGCAGAGCTGTTTGACACTAAACTATATCACGGATTTAATACCATGAAACAAAAAGTATACACACAAAAACATCACTGTAAACTTTCTCAGCCCTAACATGGAATTTAAACATGTGTACACTCATATTTCATAATTTTTATATTAAATGTCATTTGTGATTGCTAGATTATTATGTAGTTTATATTTTGATAATTTTAAAACTCACCTCATTTTTTCTGTATTTATGGTCTCCTGTTCCTCATGACGCAAGTGAGTGAGTTGCATATTTTTTTTCCAGCAAGAGGAACTAGACTGCTATAATTGATTTGTTTCCCTTTACTGAAAACATTCTTCCCCTGCATCTAAGATATCTCCGTTGTCGGTGTGTGTTGTGTTTCAGTTGCTGCTCAATTTAAAACTGCTAGACATAAATGTCTGATGGGTTTGGACTCACCTACGCAGACACTGGACACGGTAAACACTATGCAAATGTTTGCTCAACGAATAAGTGAAAAACAGTGTTCTTCATTCAGAATGGATGAGCCGCGTCCTGCTGTGTGGGCAGTCCCCATCCTGGGAGGTCTTCCTCCCTGTCTCCTCCCTGGAAGTCCCACCCCCGGCTGCGGACTTGAATGGAACAGAACCAGGAACAGAACCAGCCAGGGCAGGCTCTGGCTTCCCCTCACGAAGGCCGCTGGTCTGGGACATCTCGGGGGAGGCCTGGAACTGAGCTCCTCAGCGCAGGCCCCGGGGCGGCTGTGACGCCCACCTGACTGCACCACTCCCCTTCTCAGCCAGGAGCCCGAGGCACGGAGGCCTGTCCTGTCCACAGGGGTCCCTGCTGCAGGCAGCGCACTGCCAGCCACTCCAGAAACGCACAGGCGCCTCTTTATAACCCGACGGACAGGCCTCTGCTCCTGGCATGGAGGGTCTTATTCATCTCCACGGGGTTGATGCTAAGTTCTCAGAAACAGAGACACAGATTCTTGCGTCTGATCCGTGGCACAGCTTCACTTCTCTGCAGGTGTTCAAGCCCCCCCACCTCGCCACACTCTCAGTGCTGCTGCCTCGTCCACCGTGGCCCCCTCTGTAGGGCAGTCCTGGCAAACGCGGGGGGTCGCGCCTGGCTTTCTAACGTGCGATCAGACGTGTGTCTGCAGGGAGGTCCCCGCCCTGTGCCCGGCTCCCACGCGGAGTGGGAGTGTGTCCCTCACTCCAGCCGTTTGCACCATCACCAAGAACTCTGCAGGCGTTCAAGCCTCTGATCCCCGTAACAGAGAAAACCTTTGATCGGTGTGTGGAGAAGCTCCTCGAAGTCTTTTATCTTGCTCGCAACAAGCCCACCTTTCCACTCACCATTTACTTCCCCACAACACTCAGCGCCTGCTGTGTTTCAGGCCCTGGGCTGGTGACGGTCAGTCTATATATTTCACAGTCAGTCGATGGTGCCACCCATGAGGAGATCTCTGCATCGCGGGAGAAACCAGTGTCTTTACAGGTTGCCATAATGCAAACTGTTAATAAATGTAAGACTTCTTCTTAATTAATACCGATAATTTAGTAATAATAACCATAAAACTAAACCTAGTGTAATACACCAAGTATCTTATCACTTGCTTAAATACCTTTAGCAACAAATTGGAGATAAATAAATGCACTAAAATAGTACCACAGTACCATGCAATTAGAGAATGCATTCACCAGTGTCTTGGTTGGCCATTTTTGCTGCAGTTATGGGGAAAAACTAATTCATTAAGTGGAAAACATGGACTAGTCCCAGTCTTCAGTTTCTTACCTGATGGCTAGAATTAGGCTCAGACAAGGAACACAGCCAGACTGAAAACACAGCCGTGCGCTGGTCGTCAAGCTGGACAAACCCACGCCTGCCACACTTTCCCGACAGGCTCTGCCCTGGGAAGACCCGGGGCTCAGCACAGCATTGTGCATTTTAATTTGCACCACGCTGACTTTACAGTCTTCACTGTCCTGGCGTTAGCGTTATTAAGCACACAAATTTAAGTAAAAACCAGTGGTGCCTGACTGAGAGCAGCCTCTCTTCCAGGGTCTGTATAAAGAACTAAGTTGTGACCACGAAACTGGCAAAATAACGTGCATAAGATAAAGGCATCCAAAGTAAAAACATATGTGCTATATCCTTATCCGTCTGTAACAAAAAATCTCCGAGGCTAGAGAAACTTCAGTGCACATTCCCACACACCCAGGCACCTGCACTCCAGAAAACATTAAGGTCTACGGTGGGGGTTGCCCCCCAGCTCTGGCAGAGGACGAGGACCCAGAGAACCAGCACCAGGACCTGCAAGTCGCTGAACCGCCAGAAGCACAGATAGAGGCCGTCGTGCTATGGCCAGGTTTCCACCAAGCTGAAAAACGGACGTTTTCTACTGTGAACTGCTTGCTTCCGAGTAACAGCCTGAACCTCTCATTGCCAGGTCGTGTGCAACAGCGAGAGAATGACCTGGAACTCTCGGGACCAGCTGTGTCAGCTCTGGGCCGCGGGAGATGACAGCCTTGTCCTGGCAGACGCAGCGCCTGGCCAGCATCACCCGCGCCCCCGACAGTAACAGGAGGCGACGCCGCCCTCAAGTCGGAGTGATGCCTCGCAGCGTCCCAGGCAGTGAGCAGATGCTCAGTTTTTATTTCACTTTAATCTCAACGGGGAGCTGGGAGCCGCATGTAAGCCCCAATGTCTGCAGTGAAACCAGTCATTCCGGGGGTTAAGCGACCTGCAGACATCGAGGCGGGGCTTTGTTCAACCTCGTTGGAGATACTCAATCAATAAACACAGGGCAAGTTTTCATTAGCTCCTCGAATACTTCACTAGAAATTTTCAATTTATGATTGAAGTCATATAACCAGAGTTCCAAATAACTATGCTGTCCACGTGCAGAATGAAAATGTATTTAAAATAGCCAAAGTATCCCACTGTTCCCACTTTGAGGTACTTTTGATAAACATGGGTATTTTCTCTCTCACACACAAATCTGGATAGAGAAATTAAATACACAAAAGAGTGTACCGGCCCCGTACCGGTCCATGAGTTACCTAATTGCTGTGCATCTCACTAAAAACTCAAATAACTACAAATTCAGGGTCTCGCATAAACCAAGCTCTGAGCACAAACTCCAGTCACTGTCACTGCCCGACTGTGGGTGCACAGTGCATCCTGGTAGCCCTGGCTGCAGCGTGTTCCTGATGGGGCAGGATGGGCCAGTTCTGGCAGCGAACACTTTCCTGAACGTCACCTCCACCATCCTTGAGACCTTTCCTCATGTTGTTTAATCACAACAGTTTCCTTAAAGGACTAAATACTGCCAGATGCTTGAGACACGTAAAATGGTCATTTGAGTTCACAGATGGAACAAGAACCAAAAATAATTCCTCAAATTTACAATAGCTTCAACTAAATTTAGGGACCTCAAAATTTTCTGTATATTTTTACATCAGATATCTTTTAAAAAATCATACAAATCCCTCAAAAGTGGCAAATGACAAGGTCTGCTTTTGCACTGCCTCTCAGATCAGAATCAACAACATCAATGTTAACGTGTATATATTCTCTTCTTTGTACAAATAAAAGGAAAACAAAACGTACAGAAAGTTTCGTACCTTTGAAGAAGGTCAGTCCAAGCAAGTTTCCTTTGATTTTAGTCAGTTTCAGCTCCATGGATGAGGCCGACCTTCTACACATGTCCTTTGGGAAATGGGAGGTAAGGATCCCACTAAAGTGACCCCTAAAGTGATTGATACACAAGAAAACAAACTTTACAGTCGTCGGTGTGGACAGAATCACCAACAGAAACCTGAAGGGGTTTGTATGACTCTGAGCCACTAGGACCAACAGGCTCTACGTCCTGCAGCTCGCGCAAGGCGAGGCTGCGTTTAACGACATCACACAGGCAAGTACAATCACAAACGATAGTCTGTGGGTTTAAACACCTTGGTAAAAATGGAGTGAGTTCTATGTAGAGCCAACCATTTCATTGTTATTTCCCAAATTCATTAAAAGAAAGTAATTTCCATAATACATATCATTTTTACAAAGCCACTCATACACACCCCTGTAAATGTATAATTATGTATTAATCAATAACCCAAAATTATTCAAGGTATAGTGATTCTTATTGTAAATCAAGTATAAAGTAAAAGTTGGCATTCTCAAATGTAAGTAAATGAAACATCTTAACATAGACTTTATTTTGAGGGGGATAATAGAATACATATCTATACACACACAGAAATGCATATATGTACACATACACAAAGATGCACATATACACACATATATGCACATACAGAGATGCATATACATGCATATATGCACACATACACAGATGCACACATATGTGCACATGTACACAGATGCATATACACATACATGCACACATACATGCAGATGCATATACATAGACACATATATTCACACATACACAGATGCACACACATATATACCCATGTACACAGAAGCATATACACATATATGCACACCTACACAGGTGCTATACATACATGTATGCACACATACACAGATGCACACATGTACACACATGTACACAGATGCATATACACATATGCACACAGAGATGCATATATACATACACACATATATGCACACATACACACAGATGCATATATACATACACACATATATGCACACATACACAGATGCATATATACATACACACATATATGCACACATACACAGATGCATATACACACAGATGCGCACACATACACAGAGATGTACACACATATATGCACACATACACACAGATGCATATATACATACACACATATATGCACACATACACAGAGATGCATATATACATACACACATATATGCACACATACACACAGATGCATATACACACAGATGCGCACACATACACAGAGATGTACACACATATATGCACACATACACACAGATGCGCACACATACACAGAGATGTACACACATATATGCACACATACACACAGATGCATATACACACATGAAATGATGTCTGCTTTCTCAGTGTAATGCTGCATAATAGTGTCAATTTTTTTATATTGTCTCTTTTTAAAAAATCAAAAAAGTTATGTTAGCCACAAAATAATTACATGGCTTATTTTAGCTGGCAAATTTAGACTGACCAAATGTGGTTTAAGTTACGTGAACTTCACATAAGTAGCTGTGAACACACAGCAGCGTGGCCTATTAGGAAACACACACAGGCTGAATCGTGTGAACTGCCGCTCTGTCGACGCGGATGGTAATTCAATCTCTCTGGTACCCAGTGTCCTCATCTGCAAAACTGGAATCTCGCTTGTGTAGTTTCAGATATTATTGAAGCCAAAAATGTGTGGATAATAATTTTTAACATATAGGGTGCCCAGGAAACTCAGTGAGACAGAACCCAGGGAGCCCCTGACGCAGCACGGGTGCCACGGGCGTGGTGGACGTGAGCCCCCTCCTCTCTGACCCACGCACAGCAGTGTTTTGAAAGGCTGTTTAAATTACGAAGTGCCAGGCGCACGTCAGTAGCTGACACTCTCCATTAGGTTGTCTTCTGTTGTTTTTATTAAGAACCTATCATTACTGTATCAGAATTTTCAAAATCGTTTTTTTATAGTACATTTTCCAAAAAACAACCACAACTTAGAACAGCCCCAAGACACACACAGTTGCCTGCCGGCCTCACTGCTGCTGGGATGGAGGGGCAGGGGGGTTGGGACAGAGGTTGGGCCGGAACTTGGGGGGGGGAGACTGGTCCTGGGGGAGGGGTGGGACAGAGGGAGCTGCGCTGGGGGGGGTAGGGCAGGGGAGGGCATAGGCTGTGCAGAGCCCTGGGGGAAGGGCCGGGAGGCAGGACAGGGGTCTTCAGGCAGAGCCTCGAGGGTCTCGCAGGCCCTGCTGCACCCCACCCAAGAGCGCTGGGAGCCCCTGAGGACTTTAAAGGACTTTCAAACTGCGGAGGGCCCTGGCCAGGTCAGACCATCCACACGAGGACCATTTAGGAGAAAGACCGCGGGTTCTGTCTTCCCCTCACTGCAAGAGACCATTTGGATCACCCTGGGGGGTTTGCAGTTCTCCCTGTCCCCTCCCTCCTGCCAGCAGAAACCTGAATGAGAACAAGAATAAGCGTCTGCGCCGTGCAGGACAAGGGAGGGCAGTTTCCGAGGCTGATTACATGGGGCTGGGGGAGAAGGGTCATTATCGTGAGTTCCTGGCGCTGGGGCAGAGTGAGGGGCAGAGTCCGTGTGAGTTGGGGCCCTGCCAGGACACCGGTGCCACCCAGACAGTGGCTCCAGGCTGGGGCACCTGGAGACGGGGGAGCCCTGCAGAAACCCCCGACCGTGGAAGGGCCGCAGGTGGGGAAGGCGAAAACCGCAGGTGGGCTTGGCTGTTTCAAGGAGGGCGACAGGACCTGCTGGCTCCCCAGTGGTGGTGCTGCAGGACAGGAGCCCACAGCGGCACCCAGGTCTGCGACCTACAACGGAAGGGCACCACCGTCCCACGGGACGAGACCCTGGAAGATGGGTGATGTAAGGGAGGGTGAGGGAGGCGGGAAAGCCACGGTGTGACGTGGAACACAGACTTGGCACACCAGAGGGCCCCGCAGATGGCCACTAAATCCCTGGGTGCCCAGTAAGGCACGGAGCGCAGGGGAGCTTTCACAGCTGGACACACAGGCCTGGGAATCCGCCACAGAGAGGTCCTGGCTACCACCAGCATCCTCCACAGACGTGCCGGGCAGACTGTGGAGAAACCCGGCCCCGGTGCTCCGGCAGAGTGGCCCAGGCCAGGCCAGCAGGACCTGAGAGGCAGAGGCCAGACCCAGACATAGGCTGGCTGTCCCCAGTGTCATTGCTTCTCCTGCTCCTTAGCAACAGCCTGGCATGGACACGAGCCCTCGGCTGGCCGGAAAACAAATGGCTTTGGCAAGTGTCCTGGCAGCTGGGTGTGGCCGCGTGACTCAGCTGCAGACAGCAGGGCCAGCAGGAGCCACGTGAGCCACACTGTGGATGCATTTGGGGGCTGGCTGTGGTTTTTCTTATCCTCCCTGTTTCTTCTGGAATATGAGTGTCTCGACCACAGCTCAGCCACGTCCCAGCCATCTGAGACCGTGTGGCAGTGGAGGCAGGCAGAGGGCTGGTCAGTGTGGGCTCAGGATGCTCTGTGTGTGTATGTGTGTGTGCACGTGCATGCATGTGTGTGTGTGAACAAAACTTTGTGCTGGAAATAGTTTTTCTCCCACAGTGAGCTCATAACACAGTGAGCTAGTAACTGATCCACCAGGTGTACTAAGAGTCTAAGCGTACTAACGAAAGCATATTAGCTCAGTAGTCTTGACGTTGTGACAATCAGTAAATAAACAAGTCTGAGTCAGAGCAAGGATGGTCATCTCTACCCCTGTAGCACAGGCAGAATTGGCATCAAACCCGTTTGGGTGCAGGGGATGCTAATCAATACCTCTAGACAGTGTCTAAGACACCTTCTGCGGGGGGCACCAGGGTCTCGGCAGAGGCCTGCAGGACTCTGGCATCCGGCCCTCGGGAACCACTGTCATGGAAGGCACACGTAGTGTAGTCATAAAACTGGACTACTTCAAGGTACATAAATGTGTGTGGATCTGTGTGTGTATCCTCGTGTGTCTGTGTTCATGTGTGTGGGTGTCTGCCTGGATATGCATATGTGAGCATACGTGTTTGGCAATGTTCCTATGTGTCTGTGTGTATGCATGTGTGTATCTGCGTGTCTATGTCTATGTGTGTGCCTCTGCATCTATGTTCATGTGTGTCTATGTATCTGTGTTGTTCAAGTATATGTGTGTATGTATGTGTGTCTACGTGTGTCTATGTTCGTGTGTCTCTGTATACGTGTTTCTCTGTGTATGTGTGCTGTGTCCATATTCATGTGTGCATGTGTGTGTCACTGTATGAGTGTCACTGTATGAGTGAGTGTCACTACATGGGTGTGCGTCCACGTGTGCGTGTGTGTCTACAGTAACGCAGGTCAGCCTCAACACAGAGACATGTGGGGTCAGGTCTGATGCTTCAGCCCGAGTCCCGTCCTCCATGTCGTTATCATCCAACAGCACGACAGGCTCTCAGCGGTCTCGTGGCGCAGCCAGCGCCTGCACGGGACGGGGGAGGCGCTTTCTCCCTACACGCTCTGACGTCACCCAGTCAAAGCGACGCAGTCGGTGAGCTCCGCACGAAGGCAGAGGAGAAAACCACTCCAGGAATAATAAAAATCGCCATAGGATTTTGCCTCAGAATCACTTCTCTAAAACAGGAACTAAATTCAGCTGAAAATATGCTCACTTTTTCAAAGGCAACTTCACTGAACTCAGACGTCAGGAGAGACGCGAAGACCCGAGTGTTACTCGACCACAGCGGGAACCTGCCCACACTGAACCCCGCGGCTGTGAGGTGCGTGAGTGAGCAGCCTGCAGGGGATGAACCCCGCGGCTGTGAGGCGCGTGAGTGAGAAAGAAAACACAAAGGTAGAAAAATATTCGAGAATAGGATCACTGCAAATGTGCAGCCAGCTCTGCAGGGGCAGGAGATGGGACATTTTCTGTATAGTCTGCTGCCACTTGTACCCGTTTTCATGGCTTTAAGGTCTTTGCCAAGGGAAGTACTAGATGCATCTATCAAGACCTTATTTGGTGAAATCTTATCATTGAAATGGGATCTGCAAAACATTGCACTGTGTTTCTTAATAATTAGAATTGCAAGTGTCTGCCACTAAGCAGAGCTAATGACGTTACAATAATGTGAATGGTCTGGCGACGCAGGAAGGCCTAATGTTGACAAATTGTCCTCATCAGCCTCATGTCTGATACACTCCTGAAAGGTAGGAGATACTGGCTTGTGACTGTCACTCAATGTGGGTTGATAATTTGACGCTGAAGCAAAACAGATAAGAAGATAAAAACAGGTTGGTTAACTCAGAGAGCACTGTGCACACCACCGTTCCTGGAACATCTCCCTGGATCCCGTCTGTGGGGAAGAGATTTCGTGTAATAATCCAACCGACAGGCTTGCTACTGTACACACGGCGGAGAAAGAGTAACCGTAAAATGTTTCACGCTAATTAAATCAATGACTATAAAGAGGCATGCCATATGTTATCTCGAAGCCTGACTAAACTGTTTTTATAGACAAGTTTTGATTTAGGCATAGTCAGTGCCAAAAGCTGATTTTTTTTCCCTTCCAGATAACACAACCCCGATTATCTGGAAATGTTCAGACTGAGACAGGATTCTCTGCCCAGCTACGAGGGACCAACCACTCTACATGACACATCACTGGAGTCGGAAACGCGGTCACGTCCCTGCAGGAGGAAGGCGGGACCATGCCAAGGTGACGTCAAGGCAGCAGAAGAAAGGTGTTCCCACAGCCAGTGCTCGGAAACCAAATCACAAGTGAGTCAAGGAGGAACTGTTCATTTTAACTGTCTCCAGAATGGCTTGAATTTTTAATGAATGTCAAACACGTTAGAGGGGAAACTGCTTTCGTGGCGGGCTCCACACTTCAGGAAGCCCAGTGCCAGAGCAAGAGGAGCGCAAGTCCAGGGGCTGTTCAGGGAGGAAGGCACCACTTTGTGGACAGAGCGACTGAGAGAACAGAGTGATGTGGGCTTGGCCGTCTGGTAGTGGGTGTGTCCCTTACCTCCAACATCTGGGAGGACAGGGATCGCCAGTGAGCAGGCGTAAGACAGCAAAGACGCAAAGAGACAGAGACCCATCTGTCCCCATCCTCTGCTTCGGCTCTGATGGGTCCTCCCGGCAGCTCAGGAAGCTCCCTCCGAGGCTCTGCCTCCTCTGGGCCCCCAGTGCTGCATCTGACCAACTCCTACCTCACCCACCCTTTATGTTTTCACAGCCACTTAAAAAATAGCATTTGGGGGAAAATAAATATGGAACCAGAGAATAGAATGCAATAAAAAATCATCCAGTCCCTCATGGCTCCTGAGACTGTTTTATCTCATTTAAATATTTAATGTCATTTCATTGAAGTCAGATGTTCCATCAAACTCTGCATTCTAAGTATTTAGTAAATGAATGGTATGTTCTAGTGGGAAAGTTAAGAATATATCATAATTTATATATGTTAAAAATATTATTTGCACAATAAAAAGGCAGAAGTCTAACTAGAAATATATTTCTAAAGATAATAGAAAAGGTTACTATCAACAATATACGAAGAATTCTAAGGAAATAATAAGAAAATCACTAACACTCTCATAGCAAAGTGGATTCATTCTACAAATAAAATTTATGAAAGAAATATAGCCAGTAAATACTTTAACATATATTGTGCCTCTCTGGAAAATAAATGCAAATTAAAATAAGATATAATTGTTGTTAATTTGGAAAACATTAAAAATGAACTATAACGCTATTCAGGCTGGCATGAGAAAATTTCTCATAAATGTCTCATTGTTTAAATAAATTTATATCCCCATAACAAGAAAAATGATTTATTTAACAATAAAAATAATTGGCCTTTACTTTATATATCAAGACCCTTAAAAATGTTCACAACATTTGATCCTATAATTTTATTTCTAACAGTTTATTCTAATGAAATAATCAGAAATGAAGTCAAAGGTTTATGTAAAAAGAAGTTTACAGCAACAGTATAAACAGCAGTTTTGTAAAATTAGAACAACCTAAACGTTTGCCCCAGGGATGAAAAAGACCAGAATGTGCCTCTCAGCAACAGGCCACGTTGGCCTGCGGACTACTGTGAGAAACGGCAGACGCAGGAGGCCTCTGTGGCCTCCTCCTTTCTACCTGCAGGCAGGTAGGTAGGCAGGTAGGTGACCCTTTGCGGAGGGGTCCACCCCAGCCTCCCGGACCAGGAAGAGGAGCACCAGCAGTGTGCCCAGCGGTGCAACGTTGGCACAGAGATGGGTCTGCAAACACACCTTGCTAAAATACTCCTTATCTCCCACTAGTTTCCCTCTATCTCCACCTTCCCAGATTAACCCCCTAGAAAACCAACCCCCCTCCCTTCCTCCTGTCACTTCTCCACAATTATCACCTTGTGTAAAAACATTAACATCAAATACAATTTGTGCATCTTTCCTCCTGTTAAACTACCTTTTGTCAGTTTCCTTGACCAGCTCCAGTTAAAAACAAAAGAGGGTAGAGAACAAAAGTTTTCCTCCTCTACAGGGACGTAGTTAAATAAATAAAAATCCATTCATAATGGGACATAAGCCAGTCATTACCTATGATGATCTGAAAAATTTGTAATGAAATATAAAAATGTTAACACTGTTTCGAATGAATAAAGCATATCACCAATCAAGTCTACCCGATAATATCAATTGCATGTGCGTGTGTGTGTGTGTTTTACACAAGTGCATGCAAACGCATCAAATGCAAACAAAGAATGTAACAGAATGATGATTATCTCAGAAAGTAATACTACACGTTTTTCATGTGTGTAATGTTTTTAAAGTTAGAAAACTTATCTAACAGAACGTGATGTTCAAATTATATATTTTAAATAATGATCTTTAGTGTGACAGATTCTTAGATAATCATTTTTTCAGTTTCTAAATCCCTCAGTTTCTGACTCTGACATGTATGATCTCGCTTTCATTTCTTCTAAAATCTCAGGAAACAGACTCACCCCTGGGCAGCTCCACTTCCCCTGGGACCCCTCTAGGAGGATGTGACAGTCCACCTGGGGAGGGCGAGGAGAGACCCCCACCCCGGCTCTCCCAGTCCACGCAGCACCCCCACCCCCACCCTCAGCCACGCCCCCCACAGCAGGCAGCCTCCGCACTCCCAGGGTCCCCTCTCCCGCTCTCCCCAGCGTCCCCTTCCCCTGCGGAGGTGGCGGTGACCCCCAAGGCCCTTCCTGCCCTGGAAAGGCCCATCTGCAGTCACACTCAGGCACCTGCAGCCACCCCAGCCGTTTCCCCAGGGCTGAGAGAAAAAGCAAGCGTAATATTTGCCCTTTTCCATTCTCAGAGGCAGAAATGCCACATTTTATTTCCTTATGGCACTTTTACAAAAGATCTTCTACACTCGCCCGAGTAATTCATAACCACCACCCATCAAAGCCACAGAGAAGCCAAGCTCTCCTCCTGATCCACTGTGGATTTTCACTCCAGCCTCCTTCCTGCCAATCTCTAGATTAAGGGATGTGCTGACTAAGCCACCTGAATCATTTCCTATTAGATTTAAAATTATCAGGTACGTAACGCTCAGAACTCATAGCTTATTTATTGTACCTTTTTCTTCAGAAAAGAAAACTTTGTATACCCCTCAACCTACTGGCAAGCCACCCTATAATGCATAATTTAGTATTCAGTCAACACACAAGTATGTATGGCAGAAATCCAGAGATCTTCAGATCCTTAAATTAAAGAAGCAGTTACTATTCAAAATACTTGAAAAGATTCTCTGTGAAAGACAACTGTCTACATTGTAATGTTATGGCAAAAAAATTACATTTGTAGACAATGTAAGTTTAATCCCCTAGGAAACAGCAAATACCTTCAGATGTATTTTTCAAAATCATTTTTAAATAAATAAGAATAAGCTACTTATTTATAAATTTTCCCATGTATAGTCATTAGGACATGCTTTTAAATTATAAACTTAATATTGAGTTCACTGCAGAAATTTTAGACAATATTTTTCAAAGTATAAAGAAAGAAATCACCTAAAATCCAAACATAAGCATCAGTCTTTTATATAAATAATATTTACATTTAGCCTTGATTCATTTGTTTTTCAGTTACTTTTATATTTTAAGCATTTTACTCATGTTATTAAATATTCTTCAGAAGGATGGTTTTAGTTGCCAGGCTTTGATACATAATTCATTTCATCATTCCTCTGTTTTAGAACTTTCAGGTTGTTTCCAAATTTTTGCTGATACACTAACCATGAAGTTGGGTATGTCCACAGGAAAAGTACTCCAGAGTTGGTACAGTCCCTTACGAAGGTCACAGCTGTCTGGCTTCCCACTAGTCAAGTAAGAACGACCGGCTTCAACTGCATCGCAATGAGGCGTACCACCTTTACCTTTCTTTCTCTCACACAGGCCTTCTTCTAAATATCAGCATGTACTGAGCCCGCGAGCTCTGATCCATGTGTCCATATAGCAATCTTTATAAAGTATGAAAGAAATCAGGTCTTACTGGGTTTCTTTAGCTCAAATTAAGCTTTGTTGGGAAATTCAGTGATGGGATTTAAAATGATTTAATTAAAAAACACATACAAATTTCAAAGCTCAGTGAAAATGGACCCCTTTCCTTAATCACAGGTGATCACCGTCACCCCCAAGGCTCCTTTAGGAGCCACCACACCGGCGTGCTGAGGCTCCGCAGGCCACACCGGCAGAACATCGCCTTCTCAGGGCCCGGCCGGCACGTCTGTCCTCAGCACACCCCAGAGGCCTGACCTCACCAACCAAGACAGGTCCAACAAAATCAAGCAACATTTCTGCCACAATTTAAATGAAAAAGATACAGAACTTAAAAGAAAGAGGGGAGACTCTGACTGCTGGAGGTGCTGTCAGAGCCCACGTAAGACAACCACACTGTGGGTTTCAGAGACGGGGCCGAATGCAGGCTCCGCCTCACGGGAAACCCTGGGACAGTCTCAGAGGTCAGCTCCCACCGGCTCCAGGGGTGAAGGGACAGTCGGGGCCAGTGGCGCCCAAGCCGCAAGGAGGGGCCTGCAGAATGGAGGCGGCCGCTGCGCAGGTGCAGGCTGGTTCCGGGAGGGGAGGAAGAGCTCAGTGCTGGGCGACCACTGCGGGAATACATGCTCTGGGCGAGAGGGACCTGGAGGAGGCTGCACAGAGGACAGCAGGTGCACCTGCCCCTTCTTCTGCCTGCCGGACGAAAGGGACCGGGGAGAAGGCCTGGGACGCACAGAGCCTCGCCGGAGCAGCAAGGCCATCCTCTACCGGCAACTCGGGATCCAAACACAGCAGCCCCAGAGCGGGAATCGCGCGGGAGCCGGGTCTGCGGCTCCCACTGGCGGGGCTGCCACACAACGCGCCCGCCCAGAACCCCGGCTTGCCGTAAGGGAACAGGATAATCCTCCCTGGGCCAATGGCCACAGGGTTACAAAGCTCACACAGAACAAAAGCACAGTCAGAATGTGGAACGTTTCGAAAACACACCTCAGCCCAGCACCGTGGGGAGGTGGAGAGAGCAGCTCTGGGGCCAGAACTCCCGCGTGCAAACCCAGCTCCGCCAACACCAGCTCTGGGCCGCGGCGGAAATCCTCCAGCCCCACCCTCTAATTTCCTTCCTGTGAAATGGTGTCAGGAATGGACCTACAGCCCGGCTTGTCCGAGAGCTAACTCAGCTAACACGTTTAAAGTGTTTGGATAGCGCCTGGCGCCAATCAACCCCATGTCACTGCAGGTCCCAAAATGACAGCAGAAGTATTCAGGGCACGACACTGCTAGTGCTGCTACTGCTCCCTTGACAAGTCGTCTCCCTGCGACAGGCTTAATGTTAAGTTAGGAACTCGCAGTCTTTACGCTTGCTGTGGACCGAGGTCTGTGTCCCCGAGATTCACATGGTGACATCTTCACCCAGGTCGTGAGAGCGGAGCCTCGTGAGTGGGATCAGCGCCCTCGGAACGGAGACCCCAGAGGGCCTGTGTGTGCACTACTCGCGCTCTCTCTGCAGCGCGGAGACACAGCGCAAGGAGCCGTCTGGGCACCAGGAAGCGAGTCCTCACCAGACTGACTCTGACAGGGCCTCTATGGTGGACTTCCAGCCTCCAGAAGCATGAGAAACACCTGTCTGCGGTTTAAGCCACCCAGCCTGGGGCATTTTGCAGCCTGAGCAGACTAAGCTGACACCCAGTGGCTTCTGTTTTTCATGAAGCAAGAGCAGCGCTAGGAAGACAACACGGGAGAAACAGCGGGAGGGCCTGTCGCCGGCCCCCAAGAGCTGTGCTCACCCAGCCCTGCGCCATGATCTCACAGCACAGGCAGCGGCCCGCACACACCTGCACACGCCTGCACACACCAGCATGTCCCCTGCACACGCCTGCACACGCCTGCACACACCAGCATGTCCTCGCTCGCAGGCCGAGGCGGGCGCATTGCAGGTTCCAGAAAATGAGTGATTACTGAGTAGGGAAACACTTCCAATGACTGTGACTTTGGACAGTAATGTTAAAAGTTCATTCACACAGAGCAATGCATACTTACCCAGGTGGCTGAGGGAGAGTGAGTTTCCATTATTGAAAACATGAAGGTAGACTAGAAAATAGGTAAATAAGAGACAATGCGGGACCCACACTCTCCATGTCTCATCGCAAATGCACCCCGTGAAGTGCTCTGTCGGACTCATGCCATTAAAGGGTTGAAGCCATCTGTCCCAACACCAGTGCACTGTACAGACATAAGAGGTGACGCCCTCAAAAATGTGACATCAGGAAGAGAGCCAGGAAAGGGTCACACAATTCATTTCCAAAAACACATTTGTTGTTTTTGTGAAAACATCTTTTACGAGGGCAGTTCCCACAGCAGCAAGAGCAGCTGGTGGAAAGTTGAAGCCGGCATCTTCGCAGACAGACGGGTCACCCAGGGCTCTAAACACCACAGCATACAAAGGATGGGGCACGACTAAAGCATTTTTATCGAGTCAAACATGACTTTAATAATCTCTGACTGCAATAATTCAGGTGTTTGCTCCAGTGCATGGAGTGAGGCAAGGGTATGGGCTCGGAGACCGCGGGGTCACGCGGTGACTGGGACTGTGCAGGGGACACTCGGGAAGGTCCTGTGACCAGCAGGGGCAGGGTTTCCAGGCCTGGGTGGGCTCTAGGGTCCAGGGGGTGCTGTGGGCTGAGCTCTGTCCTCCCAAAAAACCACCAGTTTGCCCAGAGCGCCACGTGTTACGGCGCAAATACTGCCGTGGTATCTGTGTGCGAACGTGTCTCAACACGGGAAAGGTACAGTAAACATATGGTATGATAATGCCACGGGACCACCGTCTTGTGTGAGGCCCATCACCGACCAAAACCTCCTTACGTGGTGCGTGGCTGTATTAAAATCGGGGGCTGCTCCTTTAAAAGAAGGCAAAAATATAAAAATAAAGCCTGCTTTATTTTGTTTTATATTGAAATGAAAGAATAAGAATCTATTTTAAAATCTTTTGTGTGGTTTAATCATTATTTGAAAGATCCAAAATAGGAATTCACATCTTTAGTCTCTCAGTTCAGACTCATTATACCAAATCTTGAATTATTAATCCACTTAACTATGATAAAAATGGTAACGCAAAAATAATATTCAGTAGGACAGGATGGGCACATTTTAACAGCTCTCCTGTGGGCCTCCACGTCTTTCTGAGAGTCGCCATCCTCGAGGCTTTAGGTTAAGCCAGAACAATGTCCCCTTGTCTCCTGGAGGTTTTGCAGAGAGAAAGGGAACAGCGTTGCCCACGCTGCCCTCGGCTGTGCCCTCCCTGCGGCCCAGCAGGGAGCCACTTCAGTCACGAAGGGGTCGGGAGGCCACTGCACCCTCCACAGGACATGAGGCCTTGGGAAGAGACCCCCCTGAGTGGCAGGGCACCAGATCAGGGCCTCTGGCTCTGATCCCAACCCCCCTCCACTGTGGAGCTTCCCGTCACTCATGTGGCTGCAGAACTGGGGACAGAGCTGTGGCCGACGCCTTCCAGGGCCACTCTGGCCGAGGACAACCGTCAGGCCCTTCCCTCAGCTCCCGGAGCAGCTGGAGCCGCACGACTCAAGCAGTCCAGACCCAGCAGCTGCCCAGGGGACTGCTGCGTCACCCTCCTCAAGGTCAGCACATGTGGGGGCCCGTCCCAGTGGGCTCTCTGCCTGGAGGCGGTTGTGTCCTGGCAACCCCTGGCAAGGACCCCTCAGTGCCACCTGGGGCAGGGCTTCTGGGGGCCACAGGGAGCCACGTTCTCATCTCCCAGCCCCTCAGGTCCCCTTATGGCCCCTTGTAGCCATCACCCCAGAGGCAACAGAACTGCCTTCCCCGATCCTGGCAGACATGCCAGGGACTCACCCACAGCCCCTCCCCAGCACACGGGTCTGCAGGCACCATCGGGGTCCTCCTCCCACCGCAGCCGCCCTCACCAGACTGCTGCCCGCCTTTGCCTCTCGTCTGCCGGGACCTGCCCCTTGACACCCAGCACACAGTGAAGGCCTCACCTCCCTCCACCCTCTCAGTCTGTCTGTCTGTCCCCAGCCCTGTCTCTGGCTAAACATAGTTTTATATGCCCAGGAAGCCCCCTAAGACCTACATGCTCTGAAAACCAATCTGTTTTGGGGAATGGAGGTTGTCTGGTTGTGAAAATTCACGGCCCTGCTGAAGCCATTCTGACGGAGTGGCCGTTCATCCGTGTGGATGCAGAATCTGCACCGTCTGATCACTCACCCCCAACTCGCTCTGTCACACATTGGGCTTTAGCCATTGGTTTCCTTATCCTAAGACATGTGAAATAAAACCGCAGCAGGAGTTACACTAACAGCTCTACAAATTACAGACTTTTAGAGCCAGATGTGAGAGATGAGCACGTTATGTACAGAGGAGGGTCTCAGCGCCAGCCCTGACCCTCCCGCGTTCCCGCCTCCCCTACTAAATCCAGGCTCTGGAGCCCAGCTCTTCCAGACTTCAGATCCCTAGCACCCGTTTCAGTGAGTCACATGGGAGACAGAGCACGAAACCTCACAAGTCTCAGATGCACAAATAAATCAAAATACCTCAGCAAGAAAATATCCATTTCTGGTATGATATTTATCTAATAAAACATGAAAACATAAATCACCCAGCTTTCCCAATATTAGATTTGAATCAGACTAGGTAGGAAAAAGAAATAGCCCATGTTTCAAGAGCTGAGCTGGTTTCATCCGCATGATAGGATTTCCAGTAAATGGTGATACTGAATTCAAACAGAACCTATGAAGACATACAAACGCAGTACCTACAATTGTTTGGAAAACAAGTGTCACGCTGTTACAGTAAATTCCATTTCAGGTAGTGCAAGAAATTCATTTTCTCCATAAGGAAACATTTGACCAAGAGCTGAGTATTCATCTGGGAGGTGGTGGAATTCCATTTCCAAAGCTCTTACCATAACATTCTGTGGCCTCACGGCACCAGGCGGAGAACTGCAATTAAATATCTTTCGGGGAGATTCTTAAAACCCCGACAGTAGTACTAGACTATGATGGAGGAAGCTGTAAGCACCTCGTTTTGTCCTGTCCAAGCCACGCATCGCAGTAGGGAAATGTTTGAAGTCAATTTTGAAAACAGACCAAGTATGCCAGGGAGGGGGAATGTTCTTGGGAACCCAGAGATGCTGAGTGATCTGAAAAACCAGAACAGAGGCCAGAAACCAACAGGTGCTGACAGCCAGGATGACGAGAAACGATGCCCCAGCCCCAGAGCAGCGCCTTCCAGGAGGCCATGTCTGACCCAGGAGCCGTGGGCTCCAGGTCTCGCGTGGCCATGGGGGGCTGGCTCCCACCAAAACCAGAGGATTCCATGGACAGGGAGGGAGAGAGATGGACAGGGAGGGGTCAGGGCAGGAGGGGAGGAGAGCAAGGGTAGTATGCTACCTATTTTTTCTCTTTAGGGAATAAAAGAAAGAATTCATAAATTATTTGAAAGGCCATCTCAGGTTTATAATCATTTTTCCAGGTTTTAGTCCAAATATCTGATACTTTAATTTTTATTTTTAGAATCTCCAAAGACAATGGGCACCTCCCATGGTGCATGTTCTTGGAAAACAGCTTGAGAAGCCCCATTGTTTCCTAGGAAATGTTGGGGCTCGGCCTGGCCGGTCCCGGCTGCTGGCTCCATGCCCAAAGATGCTTTACCTGTAAGTCTCAGGTGTAACTTCAGTAAGTTCAAATCCTATCATCCACCTCGTGGGAATTGATACATGAAACACAGAAGAACCACCACGTGAGTTTTCCATTCATGAAGAGGATTGTTCATTTTTTCTTTACACTTTAGAATTCAAAATCCACTTTTCAATGAAATTGCTATAAAAGTAGATTAATGGAGAGGGTTTTTGGTTCGTAATTCACAAAACAGTCAAAAGGGATCATTCAAAGCTTCCAAGCTGATAGCTTTCTTCTGAACCGTGCAACAGTTTAAACGGAAAAGTTTGCAGTTGTCCAAGTGCATCTGAGAACGCAGTGCCCTGAGCCCCGTGTGCGTAAAGGGGTTGGGGCGTGGGACGAAGATGGATGTACCACCCCAGCACCAGCCTACCCAGGCCAAAGCTCCCCGATGTGCAGTCTCTGTCTCACATACCACACACACACACACACACACACACACACACACACACATACACACCACACACACACACTTACATACCACACACACATACACACACCACACACACACATATCCATACCACACACACACACACACACACACATACATACCACACACATACACACATCACACACACACCCCACTCTTCTAACTCAACCCAGAACCCAGTCAACCTTCCTATCAAATATGAGGGAAAATGCTGGTCAGGGGAAATAACAAAAATGCTATTTTCAAGATTGAATTAAACTTAAAAAGAGATTTTCCCCAAAAAAGAAAAAACCGGAAGGAAGAGAGGGAGGGATGAGGGAGAAAGAGGAAAATGGAGGCGGGAGGGGAGAGCCACATCTTCTGTCTTTTATCTGCTAAAAAGTCCCTCAAAGAGAAGGGTCACATTCGGCTTGAAGTAACAACCAACCATAACTACTTCTGAGAATGAAGTATAATATACACATATTAAGCAGGAAAATACGCATAAATATATTCACCAAAGGGAATGAGTTTACTGTGACAACACTGTTTAGGATAAAAGAAAGGAAAGATTTTCTCAGCTGCAGTTCAGACAGCTTACCGTGGACAGCAAGTGTGATCCTGCTACACACTTCTGCCGGGAGTGGGTGACAGCCCCGCAGTTCCCGAGGTCCCCTGACTGCACTTTATTCAAGCAGCCCACTGGCGAAGATCGGTCCGTCCTGGGGGAACTGTTGACACCAGAATCCTTTTGGTCCTGAACACAGAATCCAACTTCTAAAATCTGTGCCTTTCATGAAAACTCCGCGTTCTCAGACAGAGGGGACAAAACAGGTTCACCCAACGACGTTGCATTCATTCTTCCCTCTGTGAAGTGAGAGTCGGCTGCAGCAGCTCACGGTCCTGATGCCACAAACAATCTGCACAGCGGTGACGGTGGTGAGTGAGGCCACCCATGCCTGGCTCCATCCAAGCTGGCCCAGGGGAGCCAGTCTCTGGCTCAACAGGATGACAGCACCAGCAGGAAGCCGTGTCCTGTCCCTAGTAGGGCGTGTCTCACATTAAATCCATTTCTGAGTACCCTGCCAAAATACGATGGCTGTGTGTGGTTCCTGAAGGGACCAGGACGGTACCCATGGCTTCTGAAGGGCTAAAGTATGGGAAAGATCTGGCATTTATATTACCTCAGTGCAAAATAATGTAGTCTAAACTGATCCCTAATTTGAAAGTGAGCATTAAATGAAAAAAATCACACATATTTTTAAAAAAATGGAATCAATTATAAAATGCTAGGAAAATAGCTAACAGTAAAGTTGCTTGTTAAGTACTTATATTAAATAATTACTCAGTCACTTGAATTATTCTCCATATTTATTCTTAAATGACTATTTAACATCACACAATCAATTGTTCTATGTAAAGGGAACTCTATTTCTCACAAAATAACACTTACCTATTCCCATAAATTTGAACTTATATAGATGTAGGTGTTATTTCAAGGAAATGAGTTATTTTGAAAACCTTGATCATTCTAGGAAGCACAACCCGATGAACTTGCTCAAGGATCCATTTTCTACCGTTTAATTTACTTTAGATTCAAAAAGAGTCTCGCAATGCAGTCCATGCATATTGTTGCCAAATTCTTGTGGTTCTCAGAGAGTAATTGTATCGACGGTTGCTCCAAACATTGATAAGCTACGCCTTGTACAGCAGCCTCTGCAGTTCCGTGTGGACATCTTTCTAGGACTCGGAATCCCATTTCTACAGATTGCAAAGCCAGACGAAGCCCCGCACCACGCGTTTCCATTTGCAAGATTTAGTTTCCTGTCCTGACACTGCTTTGGGATTATAAGGAAGCCTTTCGCCCCAGTGCAGAAGTTTTGCCCTGGAAATGAATTAGGCTTTTCCTGGCAGCTGAATGAACACTCTCAGCCGGGGGCTCTTTCTGCAGAAGGAACCTGAACAGGAGACAACAGCAGTGCAGCCTCCAAGAGCCTCATCTCACGGTGGGTCTCTGCCACGCATGGGGCACAGCCGGTACGCGGAGCTGGGCCAGACCACGCCTGCAATGTCTCCAAGCCCACAGCCCACTCACCCAGGCACAGACACGACCTATCTAAAGTGTCACACGTGCATTTCAGAAAAGGGCACAAAGCCCTTTCTGAACTGTAGCCAATTTCCCTACCCCACCCCCATAGGCCCACGGAAAGCTGGTGCCTGAGGAAGCTGACATATGGCTTCAGGTCAAAACCATGTGAGACCCAATTAATCCATAAAACTTTTGAAAGTATATCAAGATTAACAAGTTTGCTTTACAATTTTATTGGGTCTATTCTATCTGTAAAAGGGTATGCATTTATTAAACTTTATCTCAAAATGGTTTTTCCGTGTTTGAATTATTGATACTTATGTCTGCTTTTCCTAAAAAAAAAAAAAAAAAAAAACTTTCAAAAGTAACTGTGAACAGCAGCTGCCCACCGAGGACGCTGGGACGCTCTGGGCCCACACAGGGACATCTCAGAAACAGGCCATGCCTACAGAACATGCAGCCCCGCCTGTGCTCTCTAACGCCCTGCCTCCACCCTGGCCACCAGGCGGGTGGGAACTGGAAGGCTATCCAGGTTCATGTTCGTCCCGCACAGCCCAGGACAACATGGATTTCGCCTCCCACTCCCCGCTCAACGTGGGCTTGGTTCTCACTGGTCTTTCTACGCTGCATGCTGTTTCTTCTCTCCAAATCTGACACCTGATGACTGTAATTCACCACATGTTTCCAGCCTTCAAGAATGAGGGGCCAGATCTCCAGGACTGTAGGAATCCCTGCACCCACGGGAGAGGAATGCCAACAGCCTCAGGACCGGGAAGACCCAGACGGGGCCATTTGGCTCCGTGCTTTGCTCACGGTCCACCTCAAGGAGACCAATCAGGAGACAATGTCGGAGTTTTCCAAAATTTCACCTTGATGACAGGCATTGCGGAGGTGAAATGCTTGTGGTGAATTTTACCCATGAAACTCTTGGATCCTGTGGAGAAATACTGGGTTTATTTGAGGACTGTGCATCGAGTTTATTTTTCAGCTTTCTTTTGGCAGAAGAAACCTGGGATTTCCCTTCTGCACAGGAAGCCAATAGCTGTTGGCCGCCAATGAGTTTTGCTTTGGTTTCTGTCTTCCCATCAACTGTTCAGATTCAACTAATTTTTATTCGGTTCCTACCGTGCCCCAGATACCACACTGGGTGTTTGCAAGTACACTGTCTGCCCATTCCCAGCATGAGGGGGCATTTCCCGCCCACTTTACAGAGAAGGAAACTGAGAAATAGGGAGGGGCCTGATGCCTTCTGCAAGGCCACATGGCCGCCAAACCATAGAATTTAAATCCGGCCCCTGGACTCCTGACTGCAGGTCTCCTTCCCTGAGCAGCAAATGCAGCCGACTAAGACGACCTCACCGAGTCTTCACATGAACAGAGCAGCGGTGGGTGCTGAGCTGAGGCTCTCGAGGAGCAAACCACCCTCCCACAAAAACCCCAGGGCAGGGTCCGGGCCCACACGAACCCAGTGGGCTCCTCGTGGCTCACACGTGAGGGCCAGCACCAGCACCACGCACTGAACCCCAGGGCGTCTGCTCCTGGCCACACCCACCGTGACCTTCCTAACTGAAAGGTTTTCCACAATGCAGCCACACTGGTTCTGTGACCGGGACATTCTCCACGCTCTCCTCACCTGCCCAGCGTCGCATCTTCTTCCAATTTGCAGTTCGCTCCCCTCAAGCAACCTTCCCCGAGGCCCCTTTCCTGTCCCGAACTGTCCTTCACCCGCAACCCTCCTCCCAATAGCACCGCCGAGGCTCCCTGGGCCCGCAGCTCCCTGAGGATGGGGAACGGCTGCAGCAGCTCGCGGCCTCCAGGTTGTGTGGTGGGCACCAGACGGAAGGGCCGGAATCACGATTTGCTTCCAGAGAACGTGCTCGGGCAGGCGGCTCCAGCCCCTCCTCACCAAGGTCACGCTAAGCCGAATGGCGTGCGGCCCCCCCACGGGCACTGGGACCCCAGCCCCAGTGACTGTGTCCCACAAATACATGGCCCCTGCAGCTCCTGACTAGAGCACACACCTGCTGGTGGTAACCCAGCCCCGGCTGTAAAGCTCTGGAAATAAATCCAGAAAGCCTGAAGGTTTCAGAGTCGTGGTCAAAATAAATCAAGAAGAGCCCTGGTCCAGGAGGTCTCCAAACACCCAGGTTGACCTCAGTGTGACAAGAGCGACAACCGTCCATGCAGGGCAGCAGGGCCACACACCTCCAGCTGTCTCTGCTCTTTCCACGTCCTCACCAGAGCACGCAGACCCCAGAGACCCAGGCAGACCTCAAGCACAGCTCTGCTGCCCCATAACCCCCACCCCGGATTGCACATTGCCTCTTTCTCTGCCCACGTCACTACCTGCAGACGCACTGTGGGAATTCCATGAAGAAACCATCCCCCAAAGCTACATTCTGTCTCTGTGACAGGTCCCTTGGCGGCAGATGTGCAGATGTGGCTAACTGCCCTGTCACATGGCCACGGCGTCCCTGGACTCCCTTTGCCACGAAGGAGGGTCCCCACCTACACACCCAGGGCCTCCCCGTTGCCGCCCGTGGGTCTGAGCTCCGCGCAATGTGCACAGCCGTCTGCCTGCGGGCGGGAGGACGGGGGTCGGGGCCCGGACTGCCCGGCCACCTGACTCCAGAACCTCATTCTGAATGGGGTCAGAAAGGTGAGCTAGGACTTAAAGATGTCAAATAGCAAATTAAAACTTGTAGCCTTCAGCCTGAGACTCCACAGGCAAATTGTAATATATTAACAGAGCACCTGGCACTGAATTCCCTGATAATTTTATCAGACTTTCATAGAAAGAAGGATTGCACATAGCCTTCAGGAGAACATGTCTACAAACTTTTGTGTAACCATATAATAATAAAGGAAGCAATTCACTCTCTGAAATCACACTAATGACTTATTTTCTCATTTAGGAGAGTTACTTAGTTTCTATGCCCTGATTTTGGATCCTGCACCAGTCACATGGAGCCATTCAAGATTGGAGTGTATATGTATAACATGTTATATAAATCCAGCCTTTGTTAATGTATATTTTGAATAAAATTTGTACCACATCACATACATGGTTTTTAATATGATGTTTTCATCTTAATTTATTTAAACATTTCCCATAGGATTGAATGTTCCTCTTTGATATGCTATATGCTAGCTTTATTTTTTTCTTGGCTCATAAACGTTTTTCCAGTTTTTGTGATAAAAAAATGCATAACATAAACTCTACCATTTTAACCATTTTTAGGTGCACAGTTAGTTAAGCATGTTCAAATTGTTGTGTCACCACAAACGTTTGCTAGAACTTTTTCACCTGCCCAAACGGAAACTGCACACACAAGACACCAACTCCACTCTCAGGCCCGGCAGCCGCATCTGCTCCCGTCTCTGTGGATGTGACGACTCCGGGACCTCGTAGGCGTGGGACTGGGCAGGACAACTTCTTTGTGACAGGTTTACTTCATGTGGCAGAATGTCCTCAAGGTTCATCCACGTTGTAGCAGGTGTCAGAATTTCCTTCTTTCATAACACTGAATGACACGACATCGTATGTCAAGACTGGCTCTTGTCTGTTTTTAGAGCCGAGGTCTTGCTCTGTCTCCCAGGCTGGAGAGCAGTGGCGTCATCACAGCTCACTGCAGCCTTGAAGTCCCAGGCTCAAGTGACCCTCCCGACTCAGCCTCCCAAGTAGCTGGGACTACAGGCACCATCATATCCAACTAATTTTTTAAAATTTTTTGTAAAGATGGGGTTTTGCTATATTGCCCAGCCTGGCCACGAAGGACTGGTTCTAACACCCATCCAAGACACAGGGCACCTTGCTTTCTTTCCTCATCATGGAGAAATCACTTTTGAATGTCACTAGCATGAATTGTTTGGTAAAAATACGATAGGAAGCTTTAGGAGAAGGCAAGGCCCTAAGGTATTCATATTTGGGAATTCTCTTTATCCCGTGAGCTCAGCACGCAGGACAAGGAAGAGCCCGGTCCGCTCCCTTAGACACTCCCTGCCCCGCACTGCTGAGCGAGACTTGTTGGGTTTAGGGAACTGTGTCACCCAGTCCCGTTAGACAACGTGCACACTCACGTGTGGACACAGACTTCACGGGGCGGCACTTACACTGGCCACGCCCACTGGGGCGAATTCCAATCGCTAATTCCAGAGTGGAAGCTCCATTCCCACACGTCCAGCCCACAGGGCAGGCCCTTCTAACACGGGAGCACCAGATGCCCCGGAACCAGCAGGGAAAACTCTCACTACGGCCTCCGATGGCCGGATGTGACTAAGTAAGATAAATGTAATTGGTATTGTTTATCCTTAGAGAAAATTTCACTCGGGCAGCTATACAGCAATTGAAATGCTTTGGTTAAAATGAGTTGCTTTGAGAAATTGATTTTTAAATGCCATCACCTATAAATAATTGAATCCATTTTCCAAATTTAGTCTATTTCTACGGAGCACATAATTTCTCAACAGCACCTCTTTCCTGGCTCTCTCCTCCCTGGCGACTGTGTATCCTGGAGACAGTGAGGCCACGGTGCAGAAACGCCCTGGCTGTGCCCTCACGTGGGTTAATACTGTGGCCGCGCCCTCACGCGGTTCACCACACTCGCCAATCATGGTGTCTGGGAACCACCCCATGACATACGTGTCCTCAGTTCATGCTCCACCTTCATTTTCTATAAGGGGGGGCCACGTCCTGAGACCCCCAGTGCACACTGGAACTGGGGACAGTACCGGCCCCCGGGAACACGGTTTCTCTATGCGCTGGCACGGCACAGTGCAGACACCCCCGACAAGGGGAGGAGGCACGCTTCCAGAAGGGTCAGAGATTTCTCACCCTACTCAGAAGAGCATGCAGTTCAAAACTTATTAATTGTTTGTTTCCGGAACTTCCCATTTCATACTTCCATACCTCAGCTGACCGTGGGTAACCGAAACCTCGGGAAGTGAAACCTCGGACTCAGGGGAGCACAGTGTGAGCTTCGTGGCAAAGTACGAGGAATGTATTTTCATTGGAATAAGAATTTCTAATGCATGTCCATGCATATTAGGAAGGAATTGCCTAAGTTCAAGTGAATTATCTTCAAAATCCCACAGATTGGGTAAACATAAAAGATCCATGCTGTTTCTAAACACTGCACACACGAATTATCAATGCCTAAATGTCAGGCTTCTCTCGGCAAGTGAACCGACCGACTTCAAACCAGCTACCTGCTTAACTGACGCAGAAAGCTCAGTGGCAGAACAGCAGGAAGTGTTCTCCGCCTCTGGAGCCCGCTTTAAAATCCCACATGGAAATGTGTCAATAATGTTTCTTTCTCATCCTTCTGGAATCCTCTGTGAAAGGGACCAAGTTCCTCCTCTGATGCAGAGACGCCGCTGTGAGTGACCGTGGTGCGGATCGCAGCGTGTGCGGGCCGGGATCAGCTCCGAACGTGCGCGTCAGCACCCCCAGAGCACTCCTTGGGACGTCCCAGGCGCGCGACAATCTGCTGAGTGAACCTTTCAGGAAACAAACGGTTTCCAAAATGATCAGAAGCTCGGCTCTGCACACTGGGATCTCTCCATAGTACACAAATTACTCCTTGTTTCCTCTTCATTGATGTGAAGTTTCTCAAACTGCTAACAGAGATATTAATTCCCAGAAGCACTCCGCAGGAACTCATAGTGGTTACTACGAGTACAAAAAGAAAGTGGAACCCAGTGAAAAGTCACAACACACGTAAGAGCTTTAGAAAGCTGGAAGCTGGGAGTGTCGGCAACGCTGACCACTTAGGTTATTTTTATGTTACTTTTCGCCTTCAAAGAACCTCTTTAAAATGTCATAATAATAGTGTTTTCTAAAATGCACATTAGCCCCAGAGGGGCGAGGCAGGAAAGGGGCCCCATCCCGGGAGTAGACTGTGGGAACACACCGCATCCCACCACGAAGCACCATCGGCAGCACATGCAGTAACAGTAGCATGTTAAAACTGTTTCTATGATTCACGTAAGGTCCAAAGCAAGCAAGGAAGAGAAAAGACCCTGCCTGGAGCATCTCTAGTCTCCAGCTACAACACAACATCCTGCCCAGCAGCCCCTTGGAGGAGGAAGGCCAGACAGTCACACGTCCCTCGCTGCTCTAAAACCAGGCAGCCCCAGCCCCAGGCAAAGACACGACCATGCGGGGAGCAGCTGGCGAGGGGTGAGCTTGCGTTTGGGGGTGCAGGACAGAAGGAACCCAGTGGTCTGCAGAAGGCAGGGTGGGAGGGAAGGGAGCGGTCCCCCTGCCTGGGGCCTCTCGGAGCTGAGCAGCGTCTGTGCTTGTTCCTGGTCTGTCCTGACAGGTGACCACGGCCCCCACCCCTGCACTGCCATGTCCACCACTTCACAAACAGCACGGAGGGGACGATGCAGATCGTCATCTCCTTCTGGAAGGAGCACCAGCTGTGTCCAACCCTGCTGTGGGGAGATGGCCCACGCCGAGGCAGGCTGCCCATGGACCCAGCAGGGTCGCACCTGCAGAGCAATCCCACTCACTCCTCCTACGTCCACGCAAATAAAACCCCGACAACACAGCAACAAAAACAAACACAAAGGAAACACTCGTCCCAAGGCCAGGAATTTTGATGGGATGACCCCCTGCGTAATTTTATTATGTTCCAACATCCCAGAATAAGTGTGCCTGGGCCTCACAACATGCCCTGGTAGCAGGGGAAACCTGGTGCCTGGCTCAGAGACGGAGGCGCACACATAGAGCACGCCCCGCCACGCATGTGCTCACTGCACATTCCATAAACATGCGAGGCGGAGAACCAGAGTGAGTCCCTCCAGCAGCCCCAGAACCAGGATGCAGCGCGACGGTGTCGCCATAGAAACGAGTCAGGAAGGTGCGGCGGGTTGTCAAAGGACTGGAAAATGTAAGCCTCAGCAGAAAACAGAGAAAAGCACTTGGTGGTGTTTTTTTTCCTACCCAGAAAAACAAAATTAATTATTCACTCTCTGTGCGGTACTGAGTGGAAGCCATCAGTTTTACCACAAATACTTGATTCTCCATCCCTGAAACTCACGGTGAGCCCACCTTACAACTTTCTAACTCCCTTTACTAAGAAATCATTTTTAGAGCATAATTAAAGTTGGAATACCTGAAATTACTCAACCTTCAGTTGCCAAAGCTTTGGTCATCTTGGAAATGCTCACCCTAACCCTAACCCTAACCCTCCCAGCTTCTGCCAAGTCTCTACTCCTGGGCGCCTTGGCTGCAGTGACCCAGGCCTGTCCCTGGCCTCAGGAAGCTCAGACAGCCCACGGGACCTGTGGACACGCTGACCGAGCCTTCCACGGAAGCACTGACAACAGTAAATGCAGACTCGCTGGCCCCTGGGACCCTGGGCCCAAACCCTCCCTTTAAGCAAGATGCCCCGAGAGCCAGAAGTGCTGGGCACCACCTGGCACTGCCTGGCAGGGCTGATGTGATGCATCCACTTGGCTGGGCCCCGGCGCCCACTTGGCAGACACAAGCCTAGGTGCTGCTGTGAAGGTAGTTTTTAGGTGAGAACCACGTGAAATCATGGACTCTGAGTAACCCAGGGACCCTCCACACTGAGTGGCCTTGTCCGGCCCATCGAAGGCTGAGAGAGAACAAGACTGAGGCCCCGGAGAGGAGGGAGCTCTGCCTCCGCCCGCTCAGACTCGCGGCAGCGTGGATGAGCTCCCCCTGGGCCTCCTGCCTACTTTGGCCTGGCACCCCCAGTCTTGTGCACCAGGTCCCTAAGATCAACCTCTCCATGCACAAGCACACCCCACGCAGGCTCTTCCTCTGCTCCATGTCACACGCAGGCACCTGATCTGGGCTGAACCCAGTTACGAGACCCCAGGCCCCCTGTCCTCTGTGGATCTGTCTCAGTGTGGCTGGCGCCTGCCTTCCGTGGGAAGGACCCTCTGAACCCACGAGAACCACATCGAGGCTCCCAGGCCACACCGGGACCTCAGATCCCGGTCTTCAGGCTTCTGCAGAGGTGACACCTGAACCCCACTGAGAGCCTGTATGACTTTAATCATAAGATCCAAACAGTGGCTCTGCCAGCCTGGCCTCCAGGGCAGGGTCCCTGCAGAGGTGCTTGGATCCTTGGATCCACGGTGGACTTTGGACAGAGTGGCAAGTCTCCTCCTGCTGCAGGGAGCCCCCGGCCCCCCGGAACGCTCACCCACAGCACCCCTTGCAGGAATCACCTGGGCAGAGGGAAGGGGGAGCCCAGCTGTCCTGAGCAAGCCAGCGTCAGGTTGCTGACGTCACAGGCTCTCAAGGGCCGAAGGGCCACACACTTCCACACGGCCACCAAGTGCACATGTCAGCAGGTGGCTGCAGTGTGCCCTGCCCTGGGCAAAATGAAAACATCAGGCTCCAGTTGGAAAATCAGTAAGCACTTGGAGACACTGACGCAGAGCCCCACGCCAAGGACCGGCCCACTGATCTCTTTTAATAATGAGTAAAGACATAAACATTAGATTTAAAACCATAAAATGCAGAAGGAAACAGCGGGAACAACACAGCATTGGTCATGGAGATGCGTTTTCAGAATGGATCCCCGAAGTGCAGGTGACAAAAGCAAAAAGAGACAAATGGGACCACGTCAGAATAAAACTGTACATCAGAAGAAACAATCAATGGAGTTAAGAGATAATGTGTGGACTGGGAGAGAATATTTGCAAGCCATACATCTGGCAAAGTATTAATAGCCAAAATATATAAGGAACTCAATTCTGTGGAAAGAAAGCAAAGCGTCCAGTTAAGAAATAGGAAGGAACATAATAGATGATTCTCCAAGGAGAACATGCAAATGGCTGACACATGAGAAAAACTCAGCATCACTCATGGTTAGGGAGATTAGATCAAAACCACGGTGAGATATCACCTCACACCTGTTAGGGTGGCTACTATCAAAAAGACAAAACACAACAAGTGCTGTTGAGGATGGGAGAAACGGGAACACCTGTACAGTGTTGGTGGGAATGCAAATTAGTACAACCATTATGGAAAACATCGCAGAGGCTCCTCAAAAAACTGAAAATATAATTACCATATGATCCAGCAATCCCACTCCAGAGATTTGAAACCAGTACCTCAAAGGGATGTCTGCATGCCTATGTTCACCGCAGCTGAGACATGGCGGCACCTTACACTTCCATCTGGGAATGAGTGGATAAAAACAATGCAGTATATACACAGTGGAATACTAGTCAGCCTTAAAAACAGAAGAAATTCTGTCATTTGCAACAACAGGGATGGAATTAGAAACATTATGCTGAAGCCAAACACAGAAAGACAATTACCGTATGATCCCACTCATGTGTGGCATCTGAAACAACTGAACTCGCAGACGCAGAGGCTGGGGGAATGGGAGATGCTGGTCAGAGTGCACAAAGTCTCAGTTAGATTGAAGGATAAGTTTAATATTTTTTAGATCAATAGCACAGCATGCTAAATTTACCCAAAAACTAAGTACTATTCATTTCAATACCACTAAGAGAGTAAATTCTTAATGTTCTCATCCTAAAAATTACTATTTGAGGTAATGGATATGTTAATTAACTTAATTAAATCATCTCACATTGTATTCATAAATCATAACACTGCTTCATACCCCATAAATATATACAACTATAATTTGTCAATATATAATAACAAAAAATAAATAATAAACAAATTTAAAAAACAAAAATACTGAATACTACTTCTTGGAAGTTTGACACGCTAGGTCTTTTGAAGAAACCTATAAAAGACCTAATGTATTAAATAAAATTAAATTAAATATTTTTAAATACATAACTGATTTAATAAATAATAAGTGATCAAATACAATAAGATAAAGAAAAACTAGAGTGTTAATCACAGGTGATTCAGCTACTCTAAGGGATGTATGCATATGTGCTTATCAGGAATATGGAATCATAGGGTCCCATATTATTTTGAGGCATAATTTATATATAATAAAATGCATAAATTTTGAAAAAGTTACGATTTTCCATCTTGACAGGAACCCCGGCACAGTCCTTTATTAGCCACTTAGATACATGAGTCACTTTCTATTTTAAGAAAAAATTCATTGTGGTGCAAAATAAGACTTTCTTTTTTTATTAAGGTACATTCATAATTTTGATATCTAACTTTTAGAACTCAATGTAATTGCCAAATCGTGTACTGGTGCTTTCACATGAAATTAATGCTCTTAAATTCTCTCTTCAGCGATCTCCTTTAGAACTGTGTGCCACAACAAAAGACTAAGACGTATCACGCAAATGACCCCAGCTCAGTCAAGCCAATAAAATCGGATTCTCAGCATCTCACTATGTCAGTTGGTATAATTGCGAAGGAAAAGGTCAGTACTAAATTCATACTTAATGTGCTCATATACATATACTTTATGGAATGAATGAGCTCAATTCAAAATATTGAGAATAAATATGGGTAACAAAAAGTCAATACAAACTTGAACTTCATAAAAGATAAAATGACTTCAAAATCCCCCACAGTATCTGCTATTTTCTAAAATCAAGCAAGGAAGACTTAGAAATAAAGAATGACTACCACTCTCTCCTGCCTCTCTAAAGGGCTTTGTATCTCATAAAGAATAATCATTAAAACAAAAGCTTAGTCCCCACCCTCAGCCTTGAGCAGTAGAAAACCTGGTTGTGAGAAGACAGTCTATGCTCTGCGAGAGAACTGATGTCCTCTGCATCACCCTAGGCCCCTATATAAGGTCTTATGTGAACAATTCCTTTTTAAAATTTGACATAGACTTCTCCAGAAGAGGCTTCTTTTAAAGAAAAACTACTTCCTTCTCGCTCAAAGAGTACTATGTGGTGGACCATGGTTCTTGTTGCTTGACTGACAGCAAACTCAGCATCAAATCTCACAACTAAGTAATTAATTTTGGTCAATACATATCTTCTCCCTTTTTAAATTAATTTTGCCATATATTTTAACAACTCAATATAATGTATTATAAGCCCATAACAGATTTTTTAAAGAAGTTTTATAAAATATTTTTAAATGAGTAAGACTAGGAAATAATGCCTTAATTCTATGTTATCCTCATTTTAAATGGTTTCAGGAATAACTTATCTTGAATCCTGCTTTCCCAAATCAAATTAGTCCATTTTTTTTCCACAAAATACCCCTTTGTTCCTGCCAGGTTTTTCAATCCAGGTAAATTTTTTGAAAAATAAAAGAGAGTGCATACTCTGCCTGCATGATGGATACCTCTGGTTTCCCAGCAGTCCTCCAACAAGCCATTCGATCTTTCTCCAGGAGACAACCCACGGACAGAGACAGATTGGCACAGCTTGGAGCCGCCATTGTGCCCAGCCCTGTATGTGCCAAATGTAGATTCTTTGGCAAGCATATTCCACAGGCATGTGCTTCTCTTTTTGGGTTTAATTGTCCATGAGAATTATTAGTCTTTCTCTGAGAGCCACAGTACCTTCCCGTGGATATAAGATTTTCTCCATCGGTACCCAGATTTGCCACACCCACGCTTAGCTAGATCCAGAATATATTATTGCCCATAAAAGGTAATTTTTAAAATAAAGACAATGTAGCAATGTGAAAGCCAAATGGGTAAAAAAGAGAGAGAGAAAGAAAAAAAATAAGTTTGAAAAAAACTTTTTCTGTTTTGCAAAAACTTCATGAAAATTGTTTTCAAATTATGAATACAACACAATTATAGTTTTCAACACACCACTTGAGTTTTAACTTTAAAGGAAATACGTATGTACCCACAAAGGAAATACATGTACACACACACACACACACACACACACACACACACACATACTTTTTTAAGTAACAGGAAGATGTTTATGTCAACTGCACACACTACCCAATGCAGAGGAAGTGGGAGGTACGTGCTCACCAGTACAGGTGCATTTCTGTCTGAAGGGTGCCCTGCCATTTTCAAGAGAGGGGAAAGAAGGTTCCGTTATCTTCTTTTCTTTGGGATTTCCCCTTCTGGTTTAATCTATTAGTAGATGTTAGTGGCATTTTCCTGTCATCCTGATGAGGGATTAAATGATCAGGAACAAGACCCACAATAGCCTTTGTATCCATTCACTGCTACAGAGACCAAAATATTTTCACCTGATATTTTTTCTCTCTTTGATACCTCCGATGATGTTAAACTCAAAACATGTGGTAGTGCTTCAAATTTCACAAATTTCCTAGTATAGTGTGTTCCCTGCACATAGGAAAGACTCAATAAATTATGAATGAATGGAATGGAATTAATAAGAGAAGGAACACACTATTGATAAATTTCTCTTAAAATATTTCTTACATCATTATTAATTGGAAATTTAGTAACACAAATAGCAATGGCTAAGAATGAGTATGTATTGAGATTTCATTATGTGCAGGAACCTACAAGTTTCTCTCATAGATTAACACTTTTAATACTACCTATAATACTATGAGGTATATGTTATTGTTCTTATAATTAATATCATTACGATTTCAGAAACTAGCAAGCATTTAAGAAATGCACAAGGTTCAAACCTTATTATTTCAGTTGTACAAAAAGTGGAACAAATTAATGCAAATTTAATTAGCTTTTGTAGTCATCATCTGAATAAAGCCTTATTTTAAATTTTAATATACCAAACATAATATCTGTGTATGCTAATGAAGTAATATGCATATAATTTTATATTGTTAAGCTATCAAGACATCAATGGTATCTCCATTTTCAAAAACATTTTAGTTCTGCAATATTTAGAATTGCAGGCAATATATTATTCCTTTAAAGCAATATTTAGTACAGTAAATTTCCAGTACAAGAAAATAAACTGGGAGTCTCCTGAGAGGGCTATATGAGTGGGTTTGACCTAGTATCAATTTACTACTTAAGGATTTATAAAAACATTTAGGCTGGGTGCGGTGGCTCATGCCTGTAATCCTAGCACTCTGGGAGGCCGAGGCAGGCAGATTGTTTGAGCTCAGGAGTTCGAGACCAGCCTGAGCAAGAGCGAGACCCTGTCTCTACTAAAAATAGAAAGAAATTATATAGACAGCTAAAAATACATATACAGAAAAATTAGCCAGGCATGGTAGTGTATGTGTGTAGTCCCAGCTACTCGGGAGGCTGAGGCAGGAGGATCGCTTGAGCCCAGGAGTTTGAGGTTGCTGTGAGCTAGGCTGACGCCACGGCACTCTAACCCGGGCAACAGAGTGAGACTCTGTCTCAAAAAAAACCAAAAAAACATTTAACTATATTGATGTTTATAATTCATAGCTGGAACTGAGGCTGCTGCTGGGATCTGGATGTGTGGTGAGGAGAGCACCTTGGTTGAGCAGCAGGGACGTGTTCAGCACCACGGACAGAGCCCAGGGCTGGCCCCCTGCCTGACTGATCCTCACACAAATGAGCTCTGCATCCCTGACAGGTGCCCCAGCCGACTTAAGACTTGTGAGCACAAGCTCCAGGGTGGCTGGGCTGGGAGCCCTTCATGGAGCAGCTGTGTGTAAAAGCCCTGCAGGGAAAGTGGCTGCAGGGGTGTTAACAGACTCTAGGGAAGGAGATGTCCCCACAGGAGACACCCAAGCTCAGCAGTCCTCAGGCGGGCGCCCGGGTCGCACTGTTGAGAGGCTCTGTTAAGTGCCCTCCATATCTCTGACAGCCAGCTCGGCGTCTGTGGAAAATACAGATGCAAAAGTTCTAATGTGAAACCACACCTGCCATGCCCCTCCAGCCCCGCCCTCAGAGCCGGCCCCAGCCACAGCTGCAGAAGCAGGTTCACACCCAGGCGCCCAGGCAGCTCCTGCATACAAAACTTGCATCTTAGCCCTGCCCCCCTGCCCAGAGGGCTGTACCCACTCTTCTCTGGAGTCACGATAACAGCAGTAACTCTGACCCCTGTCAGGAACGATGTCCATGCAGGCATTGGTTAACATGCCACTCAGCCATCCCTAGCCTGTCACAATGCCATGTGCTTTTGAATGCCTGTGTCCCCACTGTCTTTGGCTTGACATACCTGCTTTGGATTCTGGGGTAAAACTTCCAGCTTCGAGTCAAAGTCCAGTCGAAAGCTACTCTCTCTGTGAAAGTCTCACTGGCACTGAAGACCTGAGTGGTGCTGACCTCGTCTCCTCTGCCCACTGCACTGTCTGGTCTCATCTGCCTGGTGCTGCTGCTGCTGTGTCTACGGCCACCCTCCCAGCCGGACGACAGCCTCGTCCCGCACACGAATCGTATTTCAGTTGTCTCCTTGTTGCCAGCACTGAGGGGAGTTCCTACTCATGGCTGGTAGTCAGCAAATGTTCCTAACATAAATGCAGGCCCACGAGACCTTGTCCCCTTGTTGGGGAACCCAGTCATGTGAGCGAACCACAGATAACAGCACAAAGTGGCTTATGAGGCCAAATGAATGCCTCACGTACCATCTGTTTCTCGGGAAGCAATCAATAAATGCTGCTGATCTGATGCTAAATCTTTCTGAAAAATAGTTTCAACAAAATAATCCAGAAGAAATTAAAGCATTATTAGCTTTTAAAAGATATTATGTGTGTGTGTTTATGAAAATAGTGCTTGAAGAATGAAAAGACAAGTCACAGACTAAGAGAAAATATTCGTAAAACACTATCTGATGAAGGACGGGTATCCAAAATATTCAAATAACTCTTAAATTTCACAATAAGAACACAAACATTCCTATTTAAAAATACACAAAAGATCTGAATAGACATCTCACCAAAGAACATAGACAGATGGAAATAAGCTATGGAAAGATGTTCTACATCATAATCAGCAGAGAAATGCAGAGTGAAGCAGCAGCCATGGGAAACCACTGCCCACCTGCCAGGATGGCCCCAGCACAGACACCAACACCACCAAGTGCCGGGAGGATGTGGCGCAGCAGGACTCCCACTCACGCCGGGAAATGCAAAGTCTGCAGCCACTTTAGCAGACAGGTCAGTGGCTTATTAGAAAACTATGCATACTCTTACTACACAGTCCAGCAACTGCACTCCTTGCTGTTTACCCAGATGAGTTTTAAATGTTATTTGCACACAAAACCTACACGTAGATGTTTGTAGCAGCTTTATTCATAATTGATAAAACTGAGAAGCAACCAAGAAGTCCTTCGGTAGGTGAATGGATCAACTGTAATATATCTACACAATGGAATGTTATTTATTAATAGCACTTAAAAGAAATGAGCTCTCAAGCCACGCAAAGACATGGAGGAAACTTAAATGCATATTACTGAGTGAGAGAAGCCCTTCTGAAAAGGCTGCTACTGTGTGATTCCAACTCTGTGACATTCTGGAAAAGGAAAAACACAGAGACAGTGAAAGACCAGAGGGTGCCGGGGGTTGGGGGAGGGTGAGCAGGTGCAGCACAGGAGTGTTTAGGGCAGTGAAACTGCTCCGTGACACTACAGTGGTGCATACAGGTCACCGTACTTTTGTCCAGACCACAGAATGTAAGTCACTAAGTTCAGACGTTGCCATAAACTACAGACGTCACGTAAACGTCACGCACTGGGGCTGGCTCCAGCAGCAAACGCACCGCACGGGGACAGGTACTAAGAGGCTGCACTCGGGGCAGGGGGTTTGTGGGAATTCTGGCATTTCCCCTCGATGTCTCCGTAAACCTAAAACTGCTCCTAGAAATAAGTTCTATTAATTTAAAACACAGTGCTAGCTATTGTTCTTATTATTAATAATAACCTAGATGGATAAATACCCTAAACTGGGGGAGGACCCCTGGTGAGCCTGCAGGTCTCGGGAGCTGCCAGGGTTCGAATCCATCTTCCTCCCCATTTGACAGTTTAGGGAAACAAGGGGCAGAGGACGGCCCCCCGCAAGCTGCCACGGGCTGCACGCTCCTCTCTGCTTCCTCACGGCGCACACGCAGTCCCGAGGGCAGGTCACGGCCTGCCAGGGTGCACAACGAAAACACCTCTAGACGTGTGAACTGGACATCATCGCATGAGGCCACCAAGGCTGTGTGCAAAGTGAAGCTTGGGAAACCGGCAAATTCAAGGGCACAGGCTGAGACAGCCGAGAGCCCGGCCACGCTGCCCGGGAAGACCTGTGAAAAGGACGCATGAAGCTTTCACCCTCTCGTGGGAGGGGTAGTTGTGATATATTAAAGCACACCAGGATACCTGAGTGGCCACTGTGTGGGGCTGAGGTCTCCACTGAAACAACTGGCAAAAGAAATACCTTAAGGGTTTCTTAAGAACATTTTTATGACAAAACTACGATGTGGAATCCTGGCAGATTTCCCCATAAATGTCATAAGGCAATTGTCAGTTTTAAAAAATCCTGAGTCTTCAGTAGGCTTTGGTGGGAGGATCAGTTGAGCCCAGGAGTTCGAATCCAGTCTGGGCGAAATAGCAAGATCTTGTCTCCACAGAAAAAGAAAAAAGGAAACCCTGAGTGTGCATCATCTAAAGCCACGTGTCAGCACGCCACCAAGGCTGTGGCTGTGGTTACTCTCGGGACGAACACACCAGGCCTGTGGGAGCCAGGCGCGTACCCAAGGCCACACCCCTGGTAAACAGTGGAGCCAGGACCTGAACTGAGGTCCAACGAGTTTCAACTAAAAGTCCCACATCTCAGTGGCAATCAGAGGGAAGGAAGTGACGCATTGTGAAGGCAGAGGGGCTGCCACCACTGTCACCACTCTGGCCCTGCAGGGCATGGTGTCACATGACCACGGCACCCTGGAACTGGCGGTTACTAACAGTTACAGGCTGAACTGTGGCCCTTCAGGTACGTAAGTCAAGTCCTAACCCCGGCACCTCAGAATGTGACTGTGTTTGGAAACCGCGTTGTTACAGATGTGATCAGCTAAGATGAGGCCAGGCGGGTGTAGGCTGGGCCCCAACCCACCACGATGGGCATCCTCTCTGGACAGGGCGATCTGAAGGCGCACACGCACGGAGAGTGCATGTGAGGGTGAGAGCTGGGACTGAGGTCCTGCTTCATTAGCCGAGGAGCCCCAGATACCGACAGCAACCGCAGGGGCTGGGGACGGCCGGCACACACTCTCACTCAACCCTCAGGAGGAACCAGCCCGCCGGGCTCTCAGTCTCGAGCTTGCAGCCTCCAGAACTGTGAGAAACAGGTTGCTGCTGCTGAGGGAAGGTGCCACTCGGGAGGTGGCACTTTGTCACAGCAGCCTGAGGACACCCACACACTGAGGGTTCATGGCCTTTAATGATGAGGAAGAACTAACTTCCGTTTCCCAAATTCTACAAAGTGCCAGGAAGGAGGAGCGCAGATAGCAATGTTTCCAACATACTTCATAGCGAAAACCGAAGACCGGCCGGGAGAGGAACCGAGACCCTCCCTGGCTGCGCTGCCTGAGCCCCACCCGCAGCTGCAGGTCGTGCGCCTGACGGATCTGCCTCCTGTCCAGCAAGCGCTTCCGCAGACACTTTCCCAGCAATACCATCATTCCTCCTGTGGAAACTGAGAATCAGAGAGGTCGAGGGCTTGACTCATCCGTGTACAGCAAATCTGGACTGGAGCGCGGTGTCGGTGCTCTCTGAGAGCCGAGGGGCCGCAGGCCGTTCCCACCACCCGCCTGCGGTGACCCTCCCTTCACAGACAGGGAGGCCGGGCCGGCACGGGAGCGGGCAGCGTGAGAACTCCAGCCCGCTGGGGAGACGGCCCTGCGGATGTGGCTGTGGAGCAGCAGCAGGCCCACGCTCCCGCATCACGCACAGATTTGCTGCTGGTGTGCGTCACTCTGTGTCTCTGAAAGACACACTTCAAAAGTATCCTCACCCCTCTCTCCTGGACAACCCCACGTGGTTGCAGCGCAGCACTCGGGCCCAGACCCCACCTGCACTGCTCCACAGGAGAGCATCTGTTCACAGCCTCTCACCCCACGCGGCCGCGCTTCACGGTGGTGTGGCCTCCTGCTTCCGTAAAGGGGCTTCGGGGTGGAGAAAAGTTAGTGTTCACTGACTGACCTCACACATACGACAAAGCGAGTCGCCTTCACATCTAACCCGCCCTCAGGCCTCACTGGTATGCAGGGCTCTGGCACCAAGACAAACTTCCGTCCCCTGCCCACCGTAAGACAAGGGGACAGGCGAGGAGAAAGTGCCAGTGGAACGCAGGCACCTGCAAACCCACGGGAACAAGCCCGCCGCTAGAGAGCAGGCGGTTCTGGGAACCTGTCTGGCGGCTTCCGGTGCAGACTCCGGCACTTACCGACGCCAGCCTGTCAGCACCGCCTGCTCTCCGGTGAACAGTCGGCCTGCGCGCCCCTGTGCAGGTACTTAGCAGAGACGGCCCACGACTGCAGGCACCAGCCCCAGTGGTCACCTGGGCTGAGCATTCCCCAAAGCTTTGCGTAGTTCCCTCTCATCTGAGGAAGAAGAGCTTTCTGTTTGGCTCAAATCGGACCTTCTCAGGCTTAAACAAAACCCAGAAAGAAAGAAAAAAACTGAGTCATCAAATTGATTCCTAGAACATTCCAAGATCCTGCCTTCCTGGCCATGCCCGGAGAGGATGGGTGGCCTTTGCAAGAGGGCAGGGTCTCATCCTAAGGATGTGCTCCATGGAGTCTGAGGACACCGTGAGGGAGAGACACGGGATTCACCCAGCAGAGCAGACGTGTGCAGTTTTTCCTCCATGTGCTGTCTGCTAGGTGTGCTGCACGCCTGCCCACTGCACACCTGTCTACGGCACACCTGTCCACTATACACCTGTCCACTGCACACCTGTCCACTGCACACCTGCCCAGTGCCCACCTGCCCACTGCACACCTGTCCACTGCACACCTGCCCACTGCACGCCTGCCCACTGCACACCTGCCCACTGCACACCTATTCATGGCACACCTGTCCACTGCAAACCTGTCCACTATATACCTGTCCAGGGCACACCTGCCCACTGCACACCTGTCCACTGCACACCTGCCCACTGCACACCTGCCCACTATACACCCGTCCACTGCACACCTGTCCACTATACACCTGCCCACTGCACGCCTGCCCACTGCACACCTGCCCACTGCACACCTATCCATGGCACACCTGTCCACTGCAAACCTGTCCACTATATACCTGTCCAGGGCACACCTGTCCACTGCAAACCTGTCCACTGCACACTTGCCCACTGCACACCTGCCCACTGCACACCTGCCCACTATACACCTGTCCACTGCACACCTGTCCACTATACACCTGTCCACTGCACGCCTGCCCACTGCACACCTGTCCAGTGCACACCTGCCCACTGCACACCTGCCCACTGCACACGCCCACATACGCACATGCATGTTAGGAACAAAAAGCTAACTGCACACAGTCTGGAGCTGGTTTTCCGCAGACTGTCCTGAAAGGTTGGACAGTACTTACAAATGCTTAAAGAAAGATAAATTTTAAAAGTCAGGATCACCGAGTACACCAGGTGAGAAAGATCGGACAGAAAAGAGAACACGGAAGGAAGCATGCCAGCGCTGTTTTGTGAAAGGTGCACAGTAATGGAGAAAACCTGAAACCTCCGGCACCGGATGTCCGGGAGCAAAGGATTTGTCGAGTTGGGGCCGGGGACGCAGCCCTGTGAGGCTGCGTGCCACTCGCGGTGCGGACGAGGTGGCCGCTCACGGCAGGAGCTGCCCACGGAGGTTAACCTCAAGGGAGCCACGGGGGTATCTGCGGGTTTCCTCAGGTGCTGTGGACAGTGGTCACAGCTGTGCCCACGAGAGATGGCCAGAGTGGATTCTAGCTTCACACCCGGTTTCTCCAGAAGGGGACAGTGTCCGCGATCTCCCCTGCAGCCTGCTGTCCCCTGCGCTGCAGCTGGCCTCAGTCAGCCGGGCACGGTGGACACGCAGCCAGCAGAGGAGCCCACACGGGCTGCAGCCCTCGCTGCAGAAACACGGCTGCTCCCGCTCCAGAGCGGCTGATGCTGCGTTTGCCGCCAGTGCGCTGTCTGCCGAGAGCCCCTCGTCTGAATGTAACTGGATCTCAGAAGGTGCTTCTGCTGGGCCTCCTGGTTCTGGGCCAAAGGTGCTCACACTTGCTTTGGGGCGTGGCAGTGGTGGCACCTGGCTGGGCCAGACCAGTCACAACCCATCTCAGGGTGGCGGGCAGTCCCCTGCGTGGAACAGCCAGCACAGTCCTTCCAGTGTAAACTCCTTCCTTCCTCCCAGCGTCAGCTGTGGGAAACAAAATTTCAAAGGCTAACTTTTCCCTCCTTGTCTTCTCTGTAATGGAGGGAAATACACACACGTGTGTGTGGAAGCTGCACCTTTGAAACAGTATTTCTGTTCAGAAAATAAGCAAACACCGCACCATTCAAAAATCCCAACTCTTACGTAGGAAGTATTTCGCAGAATACCAAGGGCATGTATTTGATTTTCATGGGTTTCACAAATTTCTGGGCTGCATGTTGACATGACGCACAGCAGAGGATAGAAAATCCCCAGAACCGCAGGCAAAACCACAGGCTCCACCAACATCAAGCCCACTGCCCTGGTGAGGCTGAGCCAATTTAAGCCAAAATACAACCCAGGGAAGGAGGCCAAGCAAAGAGCTCTCAGTTTACAGATCAGTTTAAAGCAAATAAAACTGAGCAAAAAGTTGAACGAGAAGCCTTGACACCTTCTCAGATTTTCCTGAAGTGGAGTTTTTCAGAAAGTAATCTTATGATTTGGGGGAAAAATGTTTAAATATGCACAGTATCAGAAAGACATACTTTTAAGTACAAGAACAATACATTTTCCAAAGCTAAATGTGTGTTTGTTGCACTTTGATTTTAAGTCCCTTCCTTCTCTCCTCCAAGGACAGCTGTCGGGGGGTGGGGAGGAGGGTGCTCAGTCTGGAGGGAAAACCGAGCCCTGGGCTCCAGCTCAGCTGCCACCTCTCTGCAGACCCGGGAGGCCCCTCAAGGATTCCTCCCTCTGCATCCACCGTGAAATGCACATCGAGGTTCCACCTGACCTTGTGAAGACCAAGCCCTCCAGCTGGTGCTCAGTACGTTGCAAGCCCCAACAATTTCTACTGTATTTATAGCAGTATACTAATAACATCACATTAAATATAATGCTTATAAGACTATATATTATTATACATGAATGATGCCATTTTTAAACAGCAGATAACTGCTGGGAGCTGTGACGAACACCACGGGGGAAGGACAGCAAAGCTCAGTCCTGCGAGAACCCTTAGGTCCTGCCACTCTCCTAGAAACTGCTCAAGCCCACAGTTTGCTTTGCCTCATTTCTGTATCATTCTACACACATTACAGGTGACCTCAGGGGCTGAGGGGACAATGTGTGCAGAAGGCCCAGGGCATGAGAGCCATCGCAAGGGGCCCCTGCCGGCCCACCCGCCTGCCCGCGGGCCAGCTCTGCCCCTGCCCGGGGCCTCCGCCCCACCCGCCAGGCTTCAGTACGCTGGCAGCTATCTTGGCAAACGTAGTGGGGACCAGTCACACCTCCACAAATATTTGTCTAGCCAACATCATTCTCCCAGCAACTAAAAATGTTGTCACCATGTCAGCTGCAACAAATGTATGTGTCCCTAACTCGGAGCAGCACTATCCGTCATATTTCAGCAGGGAATTTTTAATGTTTGTTTCTGTTGCCGGAACTTTATTTCCACCAGTCACATCCTTGCGAGTCTTTCAAGGTCTGGGCCCAGCAGAGTTCAAACAGCCAGAGCAGAACTCCCCCTGCCCGAGCCCAGCAGGCAGGGGCTACACCTGACCCGTTCCCCTTCATCTTCTTTTGCAAAAATCCTCATTCTTGGGGCATTATCTTGAAAGATAAGCTGGGGGAGAGGAAGTGGGTTGTTGCTCTGAGAACACTCACAGGAAAGTGCCTCTGGGAGGGCACCTGCCGCGAGCCCATCTGACTCCGTGGTGCTCTGCGGCCCTTGGCGGGCTGCGTCTTCTCTTCCTCTGCTTCCCTCCCTCCTTCCCTCCCTCCTTCCCTCCCTCCTTCCCTCTTTCCCTCCTTCCCTCCCTCCTTCCTTCCTTCCCTCCCTCCTTCCCCCATCCCCCCTTCCCTCCTTCCCCCCTTACCTCCTTCCTCCTTCCCCCCTTCCCTCCTTCCTTCCACCTGAGAGTGTAGAAAAACCAGCGCAGGACACAGAGACAGAACCACTACTGCCCAGTGAGAGCACCCTGGACACCACTACACCTGTGTGAGCATGGCTGAAACCCAGACACGGCAGCACCAAGTGCTGGTGAGGACACAGAGCAGCAGGAACTGTCCCTGCTGGGGGGACGCACAGTGGTGCAGCCACAGTGGAGGACAGTCTGGCAGTTTGTCACAAAACTAAACAGGCTCCTACCACACAGTCCACCACTGTGCTCTTGATATTTAACCAGACAACTTGAAAACCAATTTCTATGCAAAACCCACACACACCTTTATAGTGGCTTTATTCACAATGGCCAAAACTTGGAAGCATCCAAGATGTCTTTCGGCAGGTGAGTAAACTGTGGTGCATCAGACAGTGGACTACTACTCGGTGCTGAAAAGAAACAAGCTCTTGAGCCATGAAGACACCAAGGAACCTTACGTGCATATTACCAAGGAAAGAAGCCTGTCTGAAGTGGCCTCACAGTTTACAGTGTCAACTGCACAACATTCTGGAAAAGGCAAAATGATGGAGACAGTGAAAGATCAGTGGGTGTCAGGGTCAGTGGCGGGGAAGGACGCCCAGGCAGAGCATGGAGGGTTTTCAGGGCAGTGGAACAGTCCATGTGACACTACCGTGGTGCATGCAGGTCACTGCACATCTGTCCAAGCCCACAGAATGCACAACACCAGGGGTGAGCCCTCACATCCACCGTGGATGCTGGGTGGTAGTGACCTGTCAGGGTTGGTCCACAGACTGCAACAAATGCACCAGCCTGGGGGGACAATGATAGTGGGGGGCCCACGGAGGGGGACAAGGGGTCTGTGGGAACTGTCTATACTTCCCACTTAATTTTGCTGGGTACCTAAAACACTTTAGGTCAATCAACCACATGAGTCTTGGTTTTCTCATCTGCAAAATGGGCATTTAAACAGTTGTAGCCAGGCACAGGCCACAGTGTGGCCCAAGCAGAGGACACGGTGTAGCTGAGAGGCACTTTGCCAACACCACCCTGTGCAGCGTGGTGGACAATGCCATGTGTGTAGGCCGAGGACAGTGACTTTGGTGTGGAGTGGGGGAGGCTGTCCTCTTCGACCCTGACCCACACCTGGAACCAGCAGCAGACCCGTGTCGGAGCCACGCACATCACGAACACCAGCGCCCTCCAAAACCACACGCTCAAGCCAGACGCGGGACCCAAGACGGCCGGCCCCTCCTCTGAGGGGTCAGGAGCACCAAGCAGGGCAAAGCCACTTCCTCTCACAGGCTGAAGCAATGGACACCACTTGTAAAAACAAATACATCAAAAAGATTTCCTAGAATTCTTAGAATCTGAGTTACGCAGATAGACTGCCCTATACAACTATTTGGGAACTGTAAAAACCAAGATTCTCTGTCTCTGAACTGTTCCCACAATGGAAAGATAATGCACTTAATGGGAGAAGCAGAAATGGTGAGCTTCGGCCTCGAGCCGGTCCCAGATGTGTGTGAGTGTCTCCAAGGCAGCAAGTTAGAAGGGAGACAAGCGTAAGAGCCATTTGACGACCATGTGAGAGGAAGCACACATGCAACCGTGAAATATCTCAACATTAACAACACGGGGCACTCTCAAGATACATGACCGTGTTACACAGAGCCCAGTGGCTTAAAGCATGTTCCGCCCCCATCCGCGCATTGGAAGCAAAATGCTTTATGCCGTGTGATAAAGGCAGTCACTGTGGATCCCTGCACAAACATGCTGCTTCCCGGCTCTGTCCAGCACAGGGCGGCTCCGGCAAACACATGTGGACAGAAAGTCATTTCACAGTCACTGTTCTCTAAATAGAAACGTTACGACTTTTTTCTTGATGTTAGTCACATGAAAAATGCTAATTTGACTACCAGTTGTTATTGTGAAATAATGATGAATAAAATAACGATCCAGTAATCAAATTTCTGGCAACTGCTGTGTCTCTGAAAAGACCTGACTGAGTCAGAGTTTCAGACACAAGCGTCAATGACTGCCGGATCGTGTGCACGGAAGCCTGGAGATGAACAGCTTTGTATTGTAAGCTGGCAGAGTGCACAAGGGAAGTGCACAATGAGTGTGTGGAGGTGTATTTATTCAGAAACACCCTGCGCATGCCGAGCACTGGGCGAGAGGCACGCTGTGTGTGGGTGTCTGGCTGCATCTCAACACTTACACACCAACAGAACTGCACACACACAGCGGCCTCTCAGAACTGCCTCTCACGCCTCCCGTGGTATCAAAGTGCTCTTCCGTGCGTCCACCCTCCCTGCCCCGTAAGTGGATTCTCTAGGTTGCATGGTGACGGGCCGGTGTGCGTGTGTCTGCGTGGGGCGGGAGGGTCCTTCTCCTGCTCCCACTGAGCGTGTGTGCCTCTGCAGCACGCACCAGAAGGAAAGGATGGAGGAAACACTTTAACCTTTTATAAATCATCAGCAGAGCTCGATTTTCTACGTCAAGTATGTTGAGAGTTCACATTCAGCCTGCGTTGACACAACCTTTTAGAGAATGGCAAATTTGATAATGTGAAGACTCACTCATTGAAGGAAAAAAAAAGCTGCCAGATTAAGTAGTATTTAAATAAAACTGATATTGCTTTAGAAAACAAAAATGCATGTGGTTTTGAAGTTATTGATGCTGGTTAAATAAAATTTGAGTGGAGAACGAAAGTTTACCCTCCAGATATAGAACATCCTCACACAGAGTCCTGCTTTAGTTGTAAAAAATCTGTTGCGTGGTGTTTAATGAATTGTGTGTACATATTAAGTTGTATTTTTCCAGTTGCAACACTGTTCCTGTGCCTCACTTATCTCCAGTTATCCACTTTTGTTTTAACCATCAGTAAGCTGATTTGGTCAAAAATAAAAAGCAATACTCATGACTTGCTAATACTTGTTGTCGAGTAAGTGTTGCAAATCGGGGGCCAGAGCTAAATTCAGTAGGACAGTCACAGCGAGGCCAACAGGCATCTGACTGCACCGAGACCCAGAACCTCCTGTGTGTATCACTCCCAATAAAACTCTGTGCTTTGGGCCACAAATCCCACTAAAGGCTTGCGTTTCCTAATTGTTCTGGGGAATCGTGTCACCCTGGTATGAGTGACATTGGTGTACGTGATCCTGGCTGGGTACGCAAGCACTTGTTGCTAAATAAAAGTGTGACTCACAAGGCTGGGGAAGCCCCACTGGCTTGTTCTATTTCATGAACAAGTTAAAGGTCACAAAATGTGCCACTTTAACACTGAACCTCTGCATGGAGATGCACCCAAGCTGTGGGGACAAAATTATGAATGAAATAGTCGATACCACCTAAATATGGACAAACCAAGAACAGCTTCTCATTGGCCATGCCCAGTGCTGCACTGAGTATAGCATCTCCATGTAAGATATGTTGGTCATTTAGAACAGAAACTTTTAAAGCTAGTAATTATCTAGATGCCTGAGTCAACAGCAAATCTCTTTACTGACATTCTATTTCATTAGAAAGGGGCTGACAGTAGCATTTAAAGAGGTACATATTTTTGCACAAGGTAAAGCAAAAAAAAAAAAAGAGAGAGAGAGAAATGTCAGCACAGTAAGGCAAGAAGCACGAGAAGAAAAACCCTCACAAAAATGCCTAACCTTAACCTTTTAATGCGTGCAGGTACCAGTCACTCATTACGAAGTTCCCCACTGCCAAAGCCCTCCGTGGATGGTGTAAGCCAGTGACCCTGGGGCTCTCAGGGACCCTGGGCAGAATGTGTGCACTCGGAAACACGCTTCATCTAAAACCTCAGCAATTCTCATCACACTGAGCACTGTCTCTTCCGACCAAACAGGACAGTCACTTGGTCAGCTAAATATTGGAATCTCCTGCTTTTGAAGAGGTTCTCGGTCTTAATGGCAAATACATGGCAGCACTTCACAGCATCTCAGCCAAACATCTTCTCGCTTTTCTTTGATCCTATTTAATGCAGCTGGTAAGAGGTACCCGATCTTGCCTGCACTCGGCGTTACAAAGGAAGCCGTCTCCACGGGCTGCTGTCTCCATTGCTTACATCTAGAAACACAGGCTCTAATAACTGCAGGTCCCTGGATTTACTCATTCCCAAAGGAATACCGAGCCCAGCGGCACGGCCACCGCATCTTTGCTATAATACATGGGAGAGCCGGGACATCCGTGCATTACAAATTGCTCTGGCATTTGGTCATTATGGGGATAATGGTTAATTGAAGACTGAACTTGTCTTCTCAGAATGACAGTGCTGTGGCTCTGGACTGCTGTGCACGACCTTTCCCCCAGACCCTGCATGGCAATTAAGACACTCCCGGATTGCAGAAACACTAGTCCCCGCTGCTGTCACAATGACTGTCGAGAGAGGAGTATTTGACTTATCGGAGCAGTGCAGCCCACTGGGAGAGAGGGCAGCGGAAAACCTGCTGCAAGTACCGAGGGGACAGCGGCTCCCAGAGATTAACTAGCTGGGGGCCAGTCAGCTCGGTGCCGTCTACCTGATGCCACCGCACTAGTGCAAGTATACATGCAAGGCAGGAAAGTGAGAAATGAGTCATCCTTGACTTACCGAGGCAAGACTCGTGCTGCACCGTCTGCAGCATCCAAATGCAAAGGGCAGGAGCTGCTCAGCAGGCAGGGCGCCGTGCAGGCACCGGGAGCGCCGGCATCGCCGCAAGGGAGAAGGCCGAGGCGGCCAAGTGTGCACCAGGGTTCCGGCCAGGCTCAGCTCTGCCTCGGCTGCCACAGGGCTCTGCAAACAAGCTCACTGCAGCAGGGCAGCAGGCATGGGATGCGATGCATGGCCCATATATTCGAGCACAAGAGAAAACGTGGATCTGGAGTTGGAGCTGTGTGGATGTGGGGGCTGCCTGGCACAGACCGGGAGAGGCAGGCTCGCCTCCCGTAATAGCATTAGCCGTGGAGACGAAGGCTTTAATTACCGTGCAGTGCCCTCCCCGGGGTATCAATTACAGAAAGCAGGTGCTTCTGTGTCCTGCTTTTTCAGATAAATGTCTCTAATCTCATTTCACAAATGATCCCTATTTAGACAGGAGCCACCTATTGTGATGATATCATTTGCTCGAGCAGCCATAAATGGGCAACTTCCTAGGGAGCGTCACCACACTGACGACAGGGTCTGTATGAGAGCAAGTGGGCAGGTGCTTGGAGGCCCCGTCCACACGGCGAGGCTTCCCGCGAAGAGGCTGCGTGCTCCCTGGCGTCTGAAAAGTTGCAAAGGAGGAGGAAAGAGGGCTCCACTCTCAAGGCTGCGTCCGACCTCCGAGCCAGTCCTGGCCGGGGAGCGAGAGCCAGTTCCAGGCAGGGAGAGGGAGAGGAGCATGGGGCCTCCACGACACGGCCCTCCACGGCCACTGCCGCGCAGGCTGCCACCAGGTACGTTCTGTGGACGCTAAAGGTCTGAGGACTGAGCTGCCAACACTCCATCTGGCTCCACAGACAGGGGCACACGCCTGCCACCAACAACTCCACGGACGGAGGGAGGGATGCAGGTCAGGAGAGGCAACAGGGCCCTCTCGCAAGTCATGGATGGCAAAGCTGTCTGGGAACCTAAACCCTAACTCCCAGCACAGCACTTTACTCCACATGGACACGTGGAACAGCCAGTGAGCTGAGATGTTTCCCTGTGCGCACGTTAGTCGTGGCATCACCGTGCCCACAGAGAAAGCCGGAGGTAGAAATCCAATCTGGGCTGACATGGAAAGGGTGAGAGAGGTATTCAGCATATTTTCATAAGTACTCCCGTGACCCATGCAGCTCACCTGGACCAGGCGGCGATTCCAGGAAGGGTTCACCACTAACAAGACCAGCTGGTGAATGAAGACACCAGGTTTACGGACCGAATGAGACCAGCACATCACAGAAAACACAGCTGCGGGTCAATCACATATGCTGCAAAGCTGCAGTGTTTCCACCGGCCCCTGGGGTTTGCCCTTATCCTCACTACAAGGAACTGTTGGGCCCAGCATGGAGCAGAACCCACAAGCTGAAATCCACGTGCAGGTCACAGATGCCTGCATTCGTCACACACCTGGAACCACAAGGCCCCCCAATCCCCAGACTGTCGGGGAGTCGAGCCCGTCTGAATCTGCTCCCCCAACACCGCAGCTTCCCCTAGGAATGAAACCATGCTTCCTCTCAGAACACGTGCAGACACGGACCACACAGACCCCATCCAAGGAGAAAGGCCGCCTGGGGTTCAGGGACAGGTGGCTGTGGCTCTCAGCGAGGCGCCATGACTGCTGCAGTGGGCTGAGCGGCGTCCCTAATGTTCACAGCCACCTGGCTCCTCAGAGTGTGGCCGTCACAGGTGTAGTCAGCCGAGGACCCCGAGACGAGACTGGACTTAGGGCAGGCCTCCCAAGAAGAGAGGAGACAGGGGCCACAGAGAGACGCCAGGCAAAGCCAGAGGCGGAGGCTGCAGTGAGGTGTCCACAGGGCCCCAGCACCCACCGAAGCTGAGCAAGGAAAGGAGTGGACTCGCGCTCAGAACCCGCGGAAGGAGCCAGCCCTGCGGGCACCCTGGCTGCAGGCTTCCGGTCTCCAGGGCCACGAAGGCATAGCTTTCTGTCGTCTCACACTGCCCAGTCCATGGTGCGTCACCACGGCAGCCACGGGAAACTAACACAGCCGCACACACTCCGAAACATCCCCAAGTGCTTATTCCGTTCCAGCACCTAAAACATAAGTCTGACGCTGTGGAGAAACTCTTTAAACCACAGACTCCAGTCCCTGAGATTCTGCTTCCCAGATCACCAAGTGATCACGCCTGTCTGCCTGCTGTCTGAGTCCTCCCTGCCCGCCGGAGCCTGTGCACCTCGAGATCCCAGCGGTGAATACACCCAGTTCGTGCAACGGACGCCAAACACAGTGACAGCGTCCCCTGCCCACACGTGGCTCCCATGGCCTGGACTCCTTCCAGGTGTGTCACCTCTCTCTGTGCTGTCTCTTGTCACCTGCACCCATGGGAAAGCAGGGTGCCTGCCACAAGGACCCCCACGGTCTGTCCCTTCAAGGAGCACTCGCCAGGCATTGACCCCGCAGGGCAATGCAGGAGACAGCGAACCAGACCGAAGCACAGACGAATGCGCCCTCATGTTCAGGAAGCTCCCAGTGTACCGGAAAGACTACGTATCCACGTCCTGTCCGCCTCACACTCAGCACCGCCATGTACCTTGTGCTGTGCTCACTTCATCCTCCTGCAGCCCGTGAGGCTGGCGCCTGAGTGTCCACTTCACAGCTGAACATGCCGAGGCGCAGAGCTGAGTGATGAGCCCCGACCACTTGGCTCCAAACACGCCCCAGACGGCATCAGAGCACACGGGCCAGGAATGCCCTGGTGACCCAGTGACAAGGGACGGGGCGGGACGGGCGAGGATCTCCTCCCAGTGACAGAGGAGAACAGGATTCGAGCCGCAAGGCGAGAGCAGCAGGGAGAGCGGGGGTGGCCTGAGGTGGCCCGTGGCACTGGCGTGGCCCAGCGAGCGCTGCCGCACCTTCACAGAAGCCAACATGGCATGCATGCCGGCATCTGGCCCAAGGCACGGCCCTGGGACGCCAAACAAAGGTCTGCTGGGCGGAAGTTATACTTTCTAAGCTTCTGAATACCAGTTTGGTGAAGGCTGTTGAGGCAGACACAGGTGGGCATTACCACCAAGGGCAGCTGGTGCTCAAAGGTATCAGGTGACGTGAGTTCCATCAAAGTGCTTCTTGGTTCCTAATATGTGTTCTGAGGGGTGGTCCTGAAAGAGCACTTCTAAGATTGGTTGATGTTTTTAACCTGTCTATGTTATAATAAAACCAGTTTTTCTTAGAAGTGATTAAAACAACTGTTATTTAAGAACCACATCAGTGACAGGTTAAATAACAAACTCAGGTGGCAACTATAAACTTGGATTTTAACTAACCCCAATAAGCCAGTCTACCTACCAAGTTAATCTCCTCTTTGTCAACACATTAGTCCCCATCACTGGACTACACACAGCCGTCAAGGTCATTGCAATACTGCACAAGGCTGACTCGAGAACCATTGCACAAGCAGATATTAAAAGCCACCCTCAGAATTATACTGATGGATTTAACTGCTTAATGCGAAACTTAGAATCTCATGTCAGTGGCTCAGAACTTAATGTGGGCTACTGCAGCGATGGGGCCAATCTCCAGCATGTGGTCAGTGTTGGGTTCATACGGGAATTCAGGGTTTTTCTCTTAGCGCAAAGTAAGTGACAACCAGTACTTGCAAAGCAACACCCTGGTCCCAAAAGGAGGTTATAGCAAAATGGTAAAAACGTCTCGCTGCTAAGTTAGGCCAAATGGCCAATGGAAGTTGCTCCCCCATGAGTGATGACTCCATACAACCACCTTTTGGGGAACATCGTAAAGCCAGGTAACCTCTATTCTTCTCGAAACTGCCACATTTACCTGAAGTACACAATGAGTAGAATTTTTGTTATAATCATAGATTCGTGCAGAACCACAAATAAAGGAAAGCAAGCTGTCATGCTTTATGCAGCTTTGTGTCTGGATCCTACTGTAAAATGTAGGATTTAAGAATTGGTAAATAAAAGAGCTAGAATCTCAACACCTGCCGTATTTCTCCAGCCTTAAACATCAAAGCTTCGACAAGCACTTTGTTTTGCTACGTTAAATTAAAGATTATCTTCGTTTTGTTCTCTTGGTAACATGTTTTAACCTCTAGTGTTGGTATCAATGAACATAGTCACAATTCTCAAAGATGAAAGGCCACAAACTGTTCACAAATAAACCCCATTCAGAGGAAATTACACCGGAGGCTGTCTTGTTTGCCTGGCTCCTGCTTACACTCACCAGAAATATTCCGCTGATGTGTAGAACACAGATTTCTAATCTCTCAGAGGTAAACATAAGAAGTCAAGATACAGTATAGCTAGTAAGTTACCAAGACAATAAACAAACTGCAGAATTCTGCAGGGTAATGCCATTTATAGCTACAGAAGGGAAGGGTAGTCAATTAAAGATGTATGCCCTCATTTATATAGCTGCAAAACGAATATAATTTAGTAAATTTGGAAATACATGCAGCATTTAAAACTTTGGATTAGCATGTTAGCATGCATTTTAATTTATTCATGTTTCCTAATAACCTGTGTTATACCAATGGCTAGCTTCAATTTATCGTAACCAGATCCATATCTAATGGTAACCCTATGTGTTCTAGGGTCAAAATTATTCTCACATTGAATATTTTCACAGATTTTAAAGATAAAACTTTTCAGTAAAAATTTCACAACTTTAAGTGATTTTCATACAGTAAAATAAATAATCCACATGTAAAATCTCATATAAGTAATAAGTACAGAAGTTAAGTAGAAAAATGTCTTACCTGACCCAAACATTAAACCAGATAAAGCTTAACACATCCATGGATAGAGAACTTAGATCACTTATCACATTAATATTTAGAGCAAGAAGAGACTTAAAGAGGTTCAGTGATTACAAATCACGGTGTCTCTGATTTAAAACAAAAAACAGACATCAATTTGCCAGTTTAATAAGTTGAAGCTAAAGTTATTAATAAACTCATCTTCTTTTGTCTCCCCTAAAATACATCTCATCTGTTCCAAACCATCAGCAAAACCCTCTTATGTTTAGATAATGTCATCACACCATCACATAATCGGACAGTTAAGGAAACATGTTCTCACAATACATGCTATTAGTACCCACCTTTAACAAAATGTCTGTTCCATAGGTTTGATTCTTGTGAAATGTTTTGGAAAGCTGGTCCCTTATAAACATCTGAAATGGACATCATAATATGTCTAACTGTTTTTCTGAGCATGTGACCTCAACATTTTTTGCTACAGAAGCAAAGTATATTCAATTGTGTAAATGCAATTGCTGTTTAGTGAAGAAAAAACCTATTTTGTGTGCCACTGGCTAAGAGGGGTGTCTTTATTTTGTTCTAGTGCTTTTTATTTGTTTTATAACATTATTGAAAATATTTGATAATGAGAAATCTTTCTAGGTAAGTTGTGGTTTCTCCTTACAGTTTGATTATTTAAAAGTAATTTAGTCTCAGCCTCCAAAAGAGGTTTTTCAATCATGGCCAATACAATCGCATAATACCAACACAATGCAAAACCATGAATCCAAAGATTCCAAATAATTTTAATTCATGCTGAGAATATTGCTTTGTTTTATTTAAATTAAGCAATCAATCGTTATTTGATCATTTCTGAGCATACAATCCAAGAGAGATGATAAATTTCTGTGCACATTTTATTTAATTTTTATACTGACAATACATTCCATGGACAATATAAGGTATTTGCAGAAATATATTCAAATATACAGTGAGTATGACTACCCTATGTTTATACGGTGAGACAAGCCTAAAAGCCTAATAATAATAGCTAACCATAAATCTAAGATGTTTTTGGCTAAGACTAAAGCCCAATCATGTAATTCACTAAAAGAGTGACACAGAATTTTAAATACTGGGTTTCAATACCTACATGACCACAGATGACTTTTATCCATGAATCTGTGTGTGTATGTTTGTGTACACACATGCCTCTGATCAAATCAGGAAAAGAAAAAAATTGAGGAAGCTTCCAAGAGACACTTTTCATCCCGATGGCGAACGGCTCCTGGCAGTCACAGCTGAGCCTCACCAGGAGCACCAGGCAAATGCAACACCACGTTTGCTGTAGCACTAACCACAGATTTCATCACACAGAAAGAACCAAATAAAAGTTAAATTCCTCAAAATGATCCTTTTAGTCTTTTCGAAAGTATAAACCCAACGGCACTTGCTCTAAAGCATTGCAAAACAATGCTATTTATAGAACAGGAATCCATTCTGTTAAGAAGAGAAACCACAGTGATGGTAATGAAAATAAAATATTAAAGTTTTGGTTTTTAAATATTATAATGATTTTTTGCTGCTTGCTAACCTGCTACAGTTACTTGCTTGGTTGCTATGGCAACATTCCGCTAGTACCCAATATGTCAGGCAGAAAGATTGTGGGCCCTTCATAATTAAATACAGGAATTATCCTATTTCCTGATAGAGGATGCATCCACTGAACTCAGTATGGTTACCAAGTCTCCCTGCTTAGTATTTTTTGAGACAATATCCATCATTCATGAGTCCTTCTCTTCCTGAGTTGCATCAACACATTTTACTTTCTAGGCTTTAACACAATTGGCTTCAAAGACCACCAGCTGGCTGGGGCCACGACAAAGCTTAGTGCGCACAGCTTGGCCTTCCAGATTCTTTCCCTGTGGAGGTTGGACGTGTGTGAGCCCCTCCCCCTCCAAGTTTATGAACTCACTTGTACTAAGTGTGTAGGAAGCATTTCATTATATGTTACCTCAGACCTCACAACAGCCTTATGAGGAAGGCATTTTATAGATCAGGAACCTGAGGTCAGAAAATGCTAAGTAATTTGCCCAAAGAGATTAGCCAGTAAACAAGAGAGAGAAGGTTCTGCATCTGATGTGTGTGGTCCACAAACCACATTTCTATTTGGATCCTTTTGAATAACCAAAAATTACAAAACAAAATATACAGCATCACTTACCACTGCAGAAATGCAAACAGTAATGCACACGACGTACATTTCCTTGTGCGTGTTAAAACATACACATGCAAATCAAACTGGAGGCCTGATCAGATAATGACTCTGAGATGATAAGAAATGTTGGCAAATTTATTAATTAAGGTCACATTTACATCTCTCTTGACAGGTTCATATATTTGCTTAACCTGGTTATTGCTTGGTTTTCTATATAGACAGGCATTTGGGGAAGGATAATGAGTTTGAACATTGTGATTATTAATGAACTGCAGCCAGCCCCAACCTCCTTACAGATTCTGTCATTGTCAGTGTTGTACCGGCCGTCTCAGAACTGCTTACAGCCTCTCTGAAACTGGTACTATACCAGCATGAGCATGTCCAGTTCATGTGGTCGAGCCCCTAGAAAGCCCTCCCTGCAGTCATGTAGGTGAATTACTCAAATTGCAGGTCAACCAGAAAAGGCAACCCCCTCCCAATTCGGCCAGTGAAATGTCCCAGGGGTTTGTTCCCACAGAAGCTCTGCTAACGACCCCTGGCCATCGTCCAAGGCCAAATCTAAAAGTCCGCTCCTCCAAGGATGTCGTCAGAATGAGTCCTTGTGCACATGCCTGGAGCACAGGCATTTCTCAAAATATTATTCTCAGCTTTCTTCCCATCTCCTGTTCAAAATCTTGGAGCAAATTTTTCCCATTCATAGTGTATGCAGCATTTCCTTGTATTAAAATTACCTGTAAAAATGATTTAACTTTGACTGTCTTTGAGGCTGGGGCTTGCAGGCTGTGTCTACCTTACCCACGGTGCTTGGCACGGTACCACATGTGAATAAGTCCGCAGTACTTGTGGAAAGAAGGAAGAAATAGCTGAATGGGGGAAAGAAAAAGGGAGAGAAAGAGTCTGACAGTAGAGGAGCCCGTCAGACGCGCAGGACTCTGTGCCATCCTGCAGGTGAGTGAGGGCGAGGAGAAAGAGCCGGCCAGCAGGAGGTTCAGGATGGGGTAATGGGACCCGAGCCCCCTCCCTGTGATGTGCCAGAACAGGCACTCAGGAGCTATGGCACCAGGCACAGGGGGTACCCGCCCCACTTTGCTGTTTCCAGAATGTGTGTTGGGGGTAGGGGGAGGTGGAGCCTGGTTTTCCCCTTTGTGTCCTTGTGGGGCATCCCACTGTGAGCAGGATGTGAACAGCTGGTGCTATACTGTGTACAAATAAAACAATAGGTTTATTAGTTGACTACATGTTTAAGTGCACTTGCTTTCATGAATCATGGCATGCCAAAACGGGAGAAAAAGACTTTAAATAATCTTCCAGTAGACTCTCTTCCACTTAGAGATGAGGAAGCAAAGTGTTTAGGACCCACCTACAGTGACTCTGTCAGTGACTGGGCAGATGTGAGGTGGAAACAAAGTCTCCCGGGGCCTCTGCACAGGCACTGCGTGTGGCTGGGCTTGCGTGAGGGGGTTAAGTCTTCAGCAAGTCTAAATTGTGACACAGATTGGATGTGGCTTTATTGCTGACCCAAAAATCAATCCACTTAACACTCCCAAAAATGCTCTATTAGGGCAAAATTATATACTAGCAAATCTACTTCTATTTGTGCAAGTCTAAATGCTCTGTTGTATCTTTTTAATAAAATATTATTAGTATTGTCATCTTTATACTGAAGGACATTAAAATTAATACAGTCTGTGACTACACTTCAGATGTTGTACCAATACTTCCCCCCATGTGCCTATGGCATTGGGTCATTTCGTATCTGAGTATAAGAATCTTGTGCTGAGAGATGTGGCCCCACCTAGAACAACCCAGCCAAGTGCTCCTCTGCGCTAAGTGCTGCTTGACATGCCGCATCCACATGACCAGAGAAGACTGGACTCTCCCTCAGGGAAGCCCCTGGAAGAAAGAAGGTTTCGTGATAAGGCAGACAGCCCAGGTGTGCTTTCGTGCTGCCTGCGATAGCACCTGGGAGGCAGGTGCTCCTGTTGCGCTCGGCCCCTCCAAGGCCCAGAGTCTGCCAGGGAGCGACTGACCACGCCACAGCTGCTCTCTCTCCAAGGCAGCAGGTGTCACACGACCCTCACAGGTGCCTGCATCAGAATCCATCGGAAGCACCTGAGAAATACTTGTCTTTCCCAACCCTCCACAGACCTACTGACCCAAGGTCTCTGAGAATCTGCACTTTAAGCTAGTTCCTGGGAAAACAGGCAGTTTAACACAGATGTGCTCTACGATGTGCTATGTATATGATAAATTGGAAGCTATTTAAACATTAAGATGAGGGGACTAGGTTGAAAAAATTATCACATATACATGAAGTACTATGTAGCTATTAAATTAATATAGTGTAAGAACACAAAATATTTACATTTATATACAAATGCTCCTTGACTTACAAGTTGAAAATACCTTAGGTTGAAAATGCATCTAATACAACTGACCTACTGACCACCATAGCTTAGCCCAGCCTATTTTAATATGCTCAGAACATTTACATTAGCCCACAGTTGGGCAAGATCATCTAACACAAAGCCTTTTTTATAATAAAGTGATGAATAGCTCATGTAATTTATTGAATACTGTACTGAAAATAAAAAACAGAATGGTCACACAGCACCTAAAGTACAATTTCTACTAAATGCACATCCCTTTCACAACATTATAAAGTTGAACCATTAAGTCGAACAATTCCGTATTTACGATTTATGTTTAATATTTAAAAGCTGGTTAAAATCATATATACACAACAAACTCAAGTTTGTTCTCTGAAAGTATACGTCCACATGTATGTCTGTGTCTGCATTCATGTGTGCTTGTGTCTGTGCCCATGTGTGTGCCAGTGCTGCATGTGTGTTCACGCAAGGGCCTGTGTCTGTGTGCGTTTATACTGAAAGTAAGTCTAACAAACTGTCAATACTGACCATCTCAGAGTTGCAGAAGATGGAATAACAGAGTATTTTCTTTTTCTATATTTTCTGCCCTTATAAAGTAAACAATATGTATATAACAAGAGAGGAAAACAATAAATTCAATTTTGACAAATAAAGGAGGAAAGGGTAAGTTTTATCCCTGTGTGGCATTAAATAGGGTGTTTTAAAAGAATCATTCAGACAGCTTTTGCTGCCTAAGTATTTCTGATTGAGGCAGCACCAACTGGAGAAACTCTTTGAAGCAAACCGTGGGGAGAGCATAACTGTCTCTTCGAAGGCATTAAAATTATAGAGGTAGAAAAGTCCTTCATACTCAGCATTTAAATTTCTACGCTACTCACAATTTCATCACAAGTTTTTTGCCAGTAATTTAACAGATAATGAGCATAACGTCCCTATGGGGTAAGAATTCAAAGAAACACCCATTGGGAAGTAAGTTCGCAACGACAGACACATAATTTTGTCAATCCCTTATCAATGCCATTCTGAAAATTCTATAATTTATCATACTTCCTGAAAAACTGAGTTCCAGTGGTGACTCAAACAGCCAAATCATTGCTATTTTTCTACCCTCTAGTCTGTTCGTGTGGTTTTAAATATAGCTGTGAGAATCACTTAGTCATATTTATAGGAATGTTGAACTTTAAAGTCAGAGAGCGCCCAGGATAGTATCTAATTTGAGCTACTCGTTTCACAGAGAGGGAGGCCTGCGAGGGGAGGCCTTCACCCAAGACTCCAGGCTTCCGCGGCAGAACCGCCCTGGATCCCAGCCCAGGTCTCAGCAGCAGCCTTGCTCTCAACGGCACCCCAATATGCCATGTTAAAGCCCAGGGGCTGTGCCCAATGTATTCACGTGACATGGCCCAGGCAAACACGCGAAGCACTTGTCTTTGCACTTTGCTAGTTAAAAGTCATTTCAGGCAGGAGTGGACGTTGCCGCTACGAGAGGGACCATCCCAGAGAGAAGTGTGAGCCTGCTGCAGCTGCCAGAGACTAACTGAGCGCCTTAGTTAACGCCGCCTGCTACTGCCAGGTGGCAGGTTCCAAAACCAGCAGCGACTATGACTGGGACTGGCCCTAAGAACAGAGAGAAAAACAGCATTGTAGTCACCTGAACCTCAGCCACAGTCCAATACAGACCACAACATGGACCTAGATTCAAATTTCACCTTCTTGCTTTATTTCCTGCATGGTGTGGGACAGTTCCTCAGTCTCCGTAAGCCTTCGTGTTGCCCTTTGCACAGTGCAAGGGCAACCTCACACGACTAGGGACCTAGGACACACGCTAGCGACGACACGGAGTAATTTACACACTTGTCATGCGTGTCTCACTTAAATTCCTGCCAAGTCTGTCCAGCACATTTCATTCTCTAGATGAAAAATCTGAGGCTTAGGGAGTTGAACAACTTGCTCAAGGTCAAACAGATTCTGGCTGAAATTCTGAGTCAGGTACGTTGGCCCCAGAACTTGAACTACACATGATCGGGTCAAAGTACCAAAGCGTGCACCCCTGCGTGCCTTAATGGTCTAAGTTTTCCAGCATAAAGACTAAATTACATCTCCTTACATAGGCTAGGCATGTAGATCAATGAAATAAAACTGAGAGCCCAACAATAAACCATTAAAATTGATTTTCAGCAAGGATGCTGCTATAGACTGAATGTTTGTGCCTCCCCCAAAATTCGTATGTTAACACTCACCCCCAAAGTGGTGGCATTTGGACGTGGGCCTTTGGGAGGTGACAAGGTTGTGAGGGCTGATTCCTCACAAACGGGATGAGTGTCCTTATGAAAGAGACCCCAGGGAGCTGCCTTGCCCCTCCCACCTGCGAGGACACAGCAAGAAGCAGCTGTCTGTGGACTGGGAAGGGAGCCTCCCTAGACAGCAAGTCTGCCGGGGGCCTTGGTCTTGGACGTCCCGTCTCCAGAACTCTGAGAAATAAATATCTATTATCTATGAGCTGCCTGTTCTGTGGTGTTCCACTACAGCAGCCCGAATGAACTCAGACAGAGGCCAAGACAATTGGTGGGAACGGAATAATCTTTTCAACACATGGTGCTAGGACAAGGCATATTCATTTCAAAAAAAGTAAAGTTGGTGCCCTACCTCACACCACACACAGAAATTACTTCAGGCCAGGCGCAGTGGCTCACGCCTGTAATCCTAGCCCTCTGGGAGGCTGAGGCGGGTGGATCGCTCAAGGTCAGGAGTTCGAGACCAGCCCGAGTGAGACCCCATCTCTACTAAAAATAGAAATAAATTATCTGGACAACTAAAAGTATATATAGAAAAAATTAGCCAGGCGTGGTGGCGCATGCCTGTAGTCCCAGCTACTCAGGAGGCTGAGGCTGTAGGATCACTTAAGCCGAGGAGTTGGAGGTTGCTGTGAGCTAGGCTGACGCCACAGCACTCACTCAAGCCCAGGCAACAAAGTGAGACTCTGTCTCAAAAAAAAAAAAAGAAATTACTTCAGCATGGACTGCAAACCTAGATGTAAGAATGACAACTGTGAAACACCAAGGACAAAGCACTGACCAGGGGTCAGGCAATGGTTTCTTAGGTGTGACACCAAAAGCAAAAATGGCAAAAGGCAAAAATAGGTAAATTGATTTCATCAGAATTCAACACTCTTGTTCTACAAATATACCATCAAGAAAACCAAAAGACCACACGCAAAATGGAAGAAAATATTTGTAAATCATATAACTGATAAGGGACTTAAATCTAGAATATTCTAACAACTCTTACAACTCAACAACAAAAAGGTAAAAAATCAAATTTATTAAATCAGCAAATGATCTAAATAGATACTTCTCCAAGGAAGATATATAAATGGCCTGTCAGCACATGGAAAGATGCCCAACATAATTAGTCATCATGGAAACGCAAATCGAAATTATAATAAGTTACCATGTCACTCTCACTAAGATGCCCATAATAGAAAAGACACTCACAAGTGTCCGCAGGATGCAGAGCAACTGGACCCTCGTTGCTGCTGCCATGACTGTGAAACGGTGCAGCTACTGTGGAAAACAGCCTAGTGAGTCCTCAGGAAGTCAGAGTTACTCGGTGACCCCGCAAATTCCACTCCTAGTCAAATACCCAAGAAAATTAAAAAACATCTGTCCATACATGTTTTATGCACGGATGTTCAGAACAGCATTACCTGTAATAGGCAGGAAAACATTTGAAACAATGAAAATGTCCATCAACTGATGGCTAGATAGATAAAACAGGGTATATCCATACAATGGAATATTATTATACTTGGCAATAAGAAAGGACTAATAAAGGTTTAGCATTTCTATAATGCAAATATTCCAAATTAAAAAAATTAAAGTCCAAAACATGTCTAGTACCAAGAAATTCTAAAAAGGACACTCAACCTTTACATCCTAAAACACAGATGAACCTTGAAAACCTTGCTAAGTGAAGGAAGGCAGACACAAAGGGCTACATATTATATGATTCCTTTTATATGAAATGCCCAAAATAGGCTAATCTTGCGAGAGACAAAGTGTTAATAGACTGGTAGGTGCCAGAGACTGGGGAGGGGAACGGCTCTGCTAGTGGGTGTGGAGCCTCCTCTGGGGTGATAAAGATGTTCTGGAATTCGATAGTGACGTACAACTCTGTGCAAACCACCTAATTTTATATTTGAAATGAGTGAATTTTATGTTATTTGAACTATATCTCAATAAAGCTGTTTTTTAAAAACCACGTCATTTCAATGAAGCAGAAAAGAGGACACTTGTCACCTTTTCAGGGAACGGACAATGGGCGGAGCCAACCCCAGGTGCTCGGGTGGAAGTGACAGGGATTGGGGTGAACTCCACACTCAGCAGGAAATCACACAAACCACACACTCCTCCCTCCACAAGCACTTCCGCTAATCAAGAGTTGAATGGGGCTTATACCGTATTTGCATTTGCAAAACAACTTTTGGCTACATATGCAAGACACTGATGTTAAGGAGAGAGCTGATTCATTTATTAATTTACCCGACATATGCTAACACATTTCAAATGACATTCTGGGTTATTGAGCTGAAGAAAATACACACACGTTATGAAAAAGCATCAAAAATGCCCACAATCAATATGTATTATTACTCGGGCCCTATTTAATATTCTTTTTTCCAGCAGAAGGGGCTTCTATTCATGCGCACACAAGTCAGCCAGCTCCGTTCAAGTGCACACCCACATCTGCAGCGTCCCATTTGCATAGCAGCTGGGAAACGGGTGGGGGGGTTAAAACATAAACGGAAGTAAAAGGAAAAACTCCCTCCCGACCTGAGATAAGGGAAACGGGCACCTTGGCCACATGCACATTCTGATACTCCTGATGGAAAATAGCAAAGTGAATGCTTTCGTGACGTGAGGCTTTCATCACACCGGATTGCAGAATGCATTCAAGGCAAGTGGGGGAAATAAAGTCATTAAACTCACATTATTCTTCAAAAATATTTCCTCTGTTAGTGACTGCCTGACTTAATTCCACTTGCTACCAATTCACTAGTAACTGGACAGCTTTTGTACTGCTCAGTTGCTTTTCAGGATTTTTTAATAGAAAAATCTTCAACAAAATGGAATCGCACACTCCTAGCATCCTCTCACCTTCCTGTGCCCCCTGGGTGAACCAAAACCCACCTGGTTTTACTGCTTGTGTCCCTCACTTTGAAGTAACTGGCCCAAGCCCCGTGAAGCCGGAGCACAGCACGGGCAGGAGTCGACACCCTCACGTCACACCCACACCTGACACAGGTACCTGGGCCACCACCCCGTGCCCTCCCACCGTGAGCCTCGGACCAACGCAGGCCCCACCTGCAGCAAACCATCACTGGCCACTCACCATGTGCCAAAAGCTCTTCCAGGTGCTGGCATTCAAACGTGAACAAAACAGACAAAAACAAAAAATCCTGCCCCTAAAGAAGGATATCAGAAAAGTTACTCCCAGAAGCAGAGCAGGACAGTGGCTGGCCACCTGCGGCAGGGGGAGGGGGGAGGGGGGAGGTGTGGGGCAGGCGGGAGGGTGGGCTCAGGTCCACCGCACGGCACACGGCCAGGGTGAGTAACAGCGCATGGGCACCTGAGAACCGCTAGGACAGGAGACTTTCCAGCTCCCCCATAAAAAGACAACAGTGAGTGAGTGATGCATACGCAGTTAGCTCCATTTAGCCATTCCACGGTGCTCCATATTTCAAAACATCATGTTGTATACCATAAATATGTGAAATTTGCATTTTTCTATTTAAAAAATAAACAAATTTAAAAAGTGAAGACTTAATGTACACTGGACACTGTGGTAAGTGCTTTCCACGTATTAACTCACGTAATGCTCACACCTGCCCGTGCGTTAGACCCCACCATTACTGCCTTTGTGCAAACAGGAAGCTGCATGGTGCAGACGCTGAGCAAACCGCAGCCTGCAGCATGACAGGATGAGGCAGCCCTGCTCTGAGGGACATGCACAGTCAGTTCTCCGTCCTCTGGGCACCCAGCTGCTGAGAACACGTGGAGCCTCTGACCCGGGACGTCCCCTGGCAGCCCTGCTCCCGCTGAGCCTGCACTGGCTCTTCTCTCTGTGCTGGGTCCCCACTGCCCGTCACAGACGCACGCTGTGCCTTAGTGCCATCACCACTATGTCGTGTATTTCCAGGAGCCCCAGAAGTGTGGCCATGTCCTGGGAACCTGAACACAGGTGATCCGCCGATTCCACACACAGAAATGTGGGCGTGTTACTATCTAACAAGACTTGCCTACGTTTGCTTTGCCCTTCACACCTGGGCTAAATCCACACGGTCTGGCCAAGCTCCTCCCACGAAGGCAGCACAGGTCGTGCCCCACCACCCTCCCCGCCACACTCCCCCTGGTCTCTGCATCTCTTGCCAAGGCCACTACGTGAGTCTCCCAGCCAGCGGCCACTTCCCCAGGAATCCCCACCAGGACTAGAGTTACCTTTCCTCGCGGGAGCCCATGAGGACCTAGCTCTGCCACTCCATGAGCCACACCCTAACTGCCTCCATGGTTGGCAACCCGCCACGTGGGCACCCCAGCCTCCCTCCTGCCCCTCAGAACTCGCCACATCCCCACAGAGCAGCTCTCTCAGGGCTCCCTCTGCCTGTCTGTGGGATGTCCACACATCCCTCAGGACCCCAGAGAAGTGGCCGTCTTTCTGCTCCTCTCTGACCTGAGCAGAATTCCCTTCCCTTCTCTGTGTCCTGGCAGCATTTTCTATATATCGTCAAACGCTGCAATGAAGACCCACAGAGTCACCTGTCTGCACGTCCCACGAGCTCTGAGTGGCAGAGACCTTCTCTGGCCACCGGCTCCTGGGGCTGCTCCAGTGACTTCAGGTGGTAAATGCAGCCACGAATGCCAGGTGCGCTTCACTGGGCCACGCTCCACGGCTGCCCTCTCCTCCGTTTCCCACACACGTCTTGTGCAGAACACACTGCCCGGCCACTGCCTTCCTCTGAGGTTGGCTTCCACTTGATAGTAGGAGGTTTCACACATTCAAGGCCAGAAATTAAACCCCATGCAGTCTGCGTCCTAAAGCTTTTCCTGAAACCACCAAGGAGCCCATGTAGATCTGCTTTTTGTAGGTATCGTGTCACTGACATCCCACCACACTGAGCACGGCCTGGGGACACACCACAATCCGAGCTGACACTGCCCTCCACAGCTGCCCTGCTTTGGGGAGACAGCAGCCCACACCGACAGCCCGAGAGGCAGGCGGCGCCATGCGGAAGCCGGGGGAGGACTGGGCTGTGCGGTGACACAGCTGGCAGACACTGGATTTCCCCACACGTTAGCGGCAGATGCGAGGCCGGTCTCCTGCCTTCTGAGGACAGACCTGGAGCCCACCCTGTGCTCCCATCTGCAAGCCTGGTGGACAGCTCCACCTAGGGGACACACGGTTACTCCAGCACCTAACTCTCAGAGGAATCCCCTTCCAGTCAGCGAAACAGTCACAGAGAGAGTTATCTGATGTCACTTGATATTCTTCCCCACTGGGGACAGCCAGGCTGCACCCGCAGCGAAGCCCTTGGCAAACTCTCCCCCAAGAGCAGCAGAAAGAGCCCAGCCCACGGCGAAGGAGAAAAGGCGTCTTCTCCCCCGCCACCCCCCGCCCCACGGCTCTGCTCCCGCCCTTCCCTGACGCTTCCGGTAACTTCAGGGCCCGTGTGGAGACACAGACATGTCTGCGATTTGGGCCACGGCTCCCAACTCAACAGCAAAGGGCTGGAAGTAGTTGGAAGGTCCATCTTCACTTATCCGCATTCTGATTAGTTTGGTTATGATTTATTACTATGTTAATATTACAGTCATCACCACTGTCTGGGCTGTCTAGTCCCCGGCAGAAACAATGTGGCAAATATTCTACCTCTCAGCACACGGACAGCAACAAGATATGACCGACATGATGTGAAGATGGCAGCGGGGCAGCCACAGCCTACAACAGACACACAAACCAGAGTGTGGCCGGTGAGTCTAGCCAAGCCAGACTCAAGCCCAGGCGCCTTCTCGGACCCGGATCCTGGCTGGGTGACCCCTCCAGTGCCCTCATTCTAATAAAGAGAGGTCAGTGGCTTCACTGTAGCCGGAGGAAAGGGCGTTGGCCTGTGCAGACAAATGTCAGCTCTAAGCGCTGTGTTCCGCGGAGGCCGGCCCCAGGCGTGGCCTGCACACGGCCCTCACTGCTGGGCGTGGCTGCCTGGCATGGCAGAGCATGGGGGGCGCCAGGGCCGTTCTGTGTGAAGGGGGTGCAGACCCCACTGTCGGGAGAGACCTTTCCTTCACAGAGCACTTTCCCAGGGCCTCCCTGCAGCGGGCCCAGTGCCACCTGCTGTGGATCCAGAGATTAACAAGACGGTCACCCCTGCCCTGCACAATCTCCAGAATAAACGATAATGAGATGGTTTTTGATATGATGATCTTGATGATAGGATGAAAGGAGCCTTTTATTCCTTAAAAATTCAGATAAATGAGGTGCTAACATTGATCCTATTTTATTTCCCCAGATTTAAACAATCCTACTGTTACACTTTACATTTAAATTGTATTTAGAATTAATCACATCAAAGGTCAAGTATAGATGTCTCCCCTAAGGAAAAGCAGAGAACAGTTTGCACCATTCACCAGAATTACACAGTATCCCATCACAGAGTGCCGGAGAGCAGAAGTCTCAGCAGGTCCTCGTATCTCATTTACAGGAACATGCTGCAGCCTTCAGATCAGAAGCACACAAACCCCTGTATGGCCAGGGCGGGAGTGAGGATCCATCCCAGGGAGAAAGGGCTTATCTTGGAGTCTGCGATGAACCACGCCCTCTTGCGGCGGCCCTGACCCAGTGCTCCCTGCCAGACTGTTGTCAACGCCCAGCGGGTGACGTCCCCAGATGCAAGGCTCTTCCAAACCCAGCTGACCGAGCACTGACACGTGGACCACTTCACAGGAGCCCCCCTGAGCCAGCAGCAATGACAGTTTGCCCAGGCAGTACCACAGTCCCCATTCATCTCACGAAAGAGGACAGTGGGGCTGAAAGCTAAGTTTCTGGAAAATTACAGAAAACAACTGCATGCTAAGATCTTCCTCACAGGCTACATGACTTAAATGCGTAAGAATTACATATAACTTGGGAGACACAAGAAGATCCGATTCCAGGATGGACACCCTGAGAAACTTGCAAACATCTGACATTGTACAATGTAGCGTCTCAGTAAGTTCCCATAAAACAATTTGATTTTCTGACTGAAACACCGCTGAAGTTTTGAGGCACAGAGCGAGACTGTATCCACACACAGCGCTCCTTCCCGCCCAGACACTAATTCCGACCCTCACCTACTTCCATTTTTGTCTGAGTTTTATTATGTCTTTCAAGGTACAAATTTCACATGCTCTTCCAATACAGACACCACAGGGAGAACACTGTGAAACTAAACCACCACCAGAAGCGGGGCTCTCGCTCTATCCAGGTTGTCAAATGCACACTGGGTTACGAGAATCACGGCTAACGTTTAATATTTACCTACTTCCTGTAAAACGTCACTCAGCAGTTTTCCCTTTTTGCCACTGCATGTGCGGTTTGGTGTCCAACAGGTTCCAGGGGATGCGAGAACCACCATTGCACCCACGGCGGCAGCACTTCCCGCGGTAGCCACGGGGACTGGCGCTCCCTGGCACGGTAACTGCCCTCAGGGTCCCGAGGTCACTCTTGGACCCAGATTCCCATGACTGAGCCCAGTGGTACTCAGGGGGGAAACGTCACCTGCCTCCACCACCCAGGCCAGCGCGTCCACACCCACCACGGGAGGCTGTTTCCTCAGGTCAGGGTCCAGCCAGCCAGAACAATATAAAAATCTCTGCACTTCCCCTCACACTGTCGGGAGGCCCCAGTGGCCCTGGACCGACTGGGAGATGACCGCTCACTTTCAGAAGTGCCCGAGGAGGCAAGGCCACATCCTGATGTGCAATGAAAACAACTTATTTCTCAAGAGGCAATTAAGAGTAAGAAATCACCTTTCATTATTTTTTAGGGCACTTAGGATTTTGAACAATGACTGGCTATTCACATTTTTCTTCATGGTCTGATTTCCCAGCCCCCGGCATTCCCCTTCAACCTGGGCTGTCTGCCCCCGCAGAGCGACGGCCCCAAACACAAGCCAAGTCCCCTCTGCGTCACACCACTTGGAAACTCTTCAGGGCTTCTCGGTGCCTGTCAGACTCCAAACCTACTGTGGTGGCAGTGGACGGGGCCACCCCAACCCTGCTGGCCTCGTCCCTTTCCACAGTGCGACTCTGACAGGTCTCCAGTGCGAGCGCCTCACGTCGGACGCACGTCTGCTGCGTGTCTGTGCACTGCTGCCCGGCAGGGCTGGGGGACCTGCGGCCTTGGGGCCACGTGTGGCCTTCTAGGTCCTTAAGTGCAGCTTTTGACTGAATCCAAATCTTACAGAAGACATGCTTTTATTAAAAGGGTGCAGCAGAGGAAGATGAAACTTTTCTTGCCTCCTTTGGTGCTTAGAAAAGAACAATCTTGAAATCAGAAGGCCGCAGGTTCCCCAGCCCTAGAAGGCATGGACATTGTAGGTGCATATTTTGCCACCCAGAGAACGTTTTTAATGGAACTGACCTTCTCAGCCACTTCCTCCCGGGGCTCTCACGTGTTGGACAGGTGCACAAGTGACCCAAGCGACCTGTCTCATCTCCGTCCACACGTCCGTCCAAGCTCCGGGAGTCCAGGACGGCTCCTCTAATTGCTCTTCAGCAGTAGCCACGTCAGTGGCACCGGCTTGTCATGGATGCGTCAGATTTGAGGGTTTGGAAGGTAAATCATACAAAATAAGGCACCAAACAGTTTTTCAATAGATAAGGTAAAATCTCAAACAGTGATAACTTTTTATAGTCACAGTCAGTTGAACTGTGTCTCTTTTGAATTAACTAAATATTTCTTGTTGATAAGGAACACGACCTGGAATGAAACAGTCAATTAAATATAAAAAGTGTTTAAATAACAGGGGTCACTTCACTTAGGAGACCTCAACTTGATCATGAGGACAAATTAACTTTCTTTTCTGCCGAGAGGAGCGCGTGCAAGTGGCCCAGAGCAGGGGGGATGGGGCCTCCGTGGCCGCCAGGCCGTGTGGCCGACCGTGGCAGGGCTGGAGAGCTAACAGGATGTTCAAGGAGAAGGACTTCCTGACCTAACACAAGACAGAATCACCAGTGAAACCCCGAGGCAAGTTAACCACTCTCGGTTCTCCCTCTACAGGGAGGCCGGCACGCCAGCCTCCGTCGGGTTGGAAGAAGCCGCCCTGCTTGTGAGGAAGTCTGAGATAGTACATCCTGCTGACGGGGGAGGCATGGCAAGGACGGAGGGGCTGACAGAGCATTAAGGGACAGGTCGTAGATATTTTAGGTTTGGGGGTGGCCCATCACACCCCCCTTCCTGGTCACAGGAGGAAGGCAACGGGGGGCAGACAACACAAGCCATGATGCCGCTGCATCCCACAAAGCTTTGTTTCAAAACCCGGCTGGAGACGCAGCCACTCACTGGCCTGGGACGGGGTGACCTTGGGGGTGTGGGGAGGAGGGAGGAGAGGAGCTCACAGGTGGACGAGCTCACCCGCACCCAGGGCACCTGTAGACTTAGGCCAAAGCCGGGGCTGCTCCCAGGGCCTCTGGGAATGTCTCCAGCAGCCCTGGGGCATGGAAGCCCCACGGGACGCACCAGCCCAGTCACCACGAGTGCCTGGTCACGCACAGAGTGATGGCAGGGCACCTTGTGTCCACTCTCTGGGCAAGGGCATGCCTGCACTGCCTGCCACACTGCGACACCCACACGCCCTGAGTGATGCGTGGTGCGTGGTGCGCCAGCCAGAGCACCACTAGCACCTCCACCACCACGACGTCGCTCACCCCCGCAGGGATTCCCCGACACGGCCCTCCACGGAAAGTCCTGCTCCTTGTCTGCACGGATGAGTTCCAGATTTCCCCTGAGACCCTGGTACAACATCACAGCTCGAACTCTCTCCCTGAGATTCTGGGAGAGCTGCAGAGATGTGTGCTCTCAACACACACCAGCACATGTGTCTCTACTACTGGTATCTTCTCGTTCTCTGATCTGTTCACATGGATTCTCCTCTTCAACCTGCAAGATGCCCAGAGGCCCTACTGTATCCTGTAGGGGACAGCACACAGTAGGTGGTTTCTCTTCAACCTGCAAGATGCCCACAGGCTCTACTGCATCCTGCAAGGTGCAGCACATAGTAGGTGGTTCAGAAATGCTTTTTAACTATTTTCAGGGCAATGATTTTGTGCAACAGCTCAAGGTACATGCAGATAGCTCCTGGCTGTGAGCTCAGGAAGAACTAGTAGCACAGGCCTTTCCATAGCATGATCAAACCTTCAAATCTGGGGCTGGGAGAGACATTAGCGTGTACCGGAAAGAGCAAAGAGCGCGGGCATTGGGCGCCGGAGGACGCGTCACCCAGACTCCAGCATTTAGAGCTGCAGGGAGGGAAATGCCTGGTAGCCCAGAACTGGGGCTTTTCATCTGCACACTGAACCAGCGCCAGGAAGGGACCTCCCGTGCCGAAGCAGCTAAACAGGAACCGGGGCGGTGGGTGGCCAAGCACACGTGAGCACTGATGGATGGCGGTCTTACTGAAGACATGACGTGCCCACTGAGAGGAGTGGAGGCTGAGGAGGATGGACACCAGGCAGCTGCCCGAGGGTGTTCACTTCCCAAGGACAGAAGCCCCCGCAGAGATAGTCACAGCCAGACCCACACAGATCCGTCCCAGGCACCAGCCAGGGAGCACTTGCTGTTGGCATCTTTTATCACAAAGATAGCACAGTATCCTTTTCTTAAAACGGGATTCCCAGAGGGTGTTTTTGCCTTCTATTTTAATTCCTGAAACAGAGGCCCACAAGGAGAAGTGGGGAAGGGATTTAAGCTGGTCAGGGATGGAAGGTGAGCGGGAGGGGGCCAAGGCTAGCAGGAGAGAGCAGAAATTAAAGGCCATAAACTTCAGGGAGAAAACAATGCAGCCCGACCTGGGGCTGGCCGTGGACCTGGCTGAATGTGAAGACGTCCCCCAGGGGACGAAGCTCTCGCCCTCGGCAGCATGCAGTGAATGGCTAAGGACCCGGCACCCATGTGCACAGCCTACAAAACAGCCCAAAGGTCATTTCTTCCACCAGAGCCAAGCTTCTCAACTGGAGCCACTCCAGGAGCCAGTGTGGAATGTAGAATGTGTTTACATATCTGCCACACACACCGAGGAAGAGGAGGAAGGCAGAAAACCTCCCTGACAAAGGGAGGGAGCCCAGGTGAGAGGGTCCCCGTGCCCCCGCTGCTCTGTGCCTCACACCCTGGCCGCCTTCCGGGCTCACTGAGAGTGTCCCACCTGCAGCTGGGCCCTGAGGAAAATAACCCCGTAACTCATTATATTTTAGATTTATGAGGTATGTTTTTTTAACTGGGGACTCAAAAACAAAATGTCTTCAAGACCCCCAGGAATTAATTTCTGAAGAAAGTCAAGCATTATGGCTGGAAATTGGGGGGAAATTTTTCTGAGGTCCCTCAAATGACCCCAGTGAGGTTGCTGCCTGTGCGCAAAGCCACACACTCACACAGATTTGTTTTAAATCTCGCCACACTCCGTCTGACGGCGTTAGTGGGACCAATGCTGTAGATTACCAGCAAACTAGCTCTGCCACTGACCCTTCACCCTCCATGTGTGTGTTTATGTGCACATGGATGTGTGTGCAAATGTATTTACATAGCTTTGACCAACCAATTAAAAGATATTTTTCAAATAACAGTTTGTTGAGTATGACTAAGTCCTCAGCTCAATGACACTAACCATAATGGGAACCGCAATGAAGGAAAACTCTTTTTAACATAAGGAGACACCTGGAAATTCCTTTGAAAGACGAATGGTGCTGTTCCTTTCAGCTGCATGTGATCAGGTCTGCAGAACCACAAGTACCTCACTGGCTTGTTAGAAAACCTATTGCAAACACTGTCTCCTATAAAGGTATTCTGAAAAGATAAATGGGCCTTTGATATTATTTCTCTAGTTTAGATAATAATCTGCAAAATTACTACCTCTTGCCTTTACAAAGCACCAGGGGCATGCAGGCAAGGTCTAGACTCTTTGCGATAAGAGAAATGTGGCCAGTTGTGCACACCAGGCAAGCTGAAATGAAGGGGTTAAGTTTCCAGTTCTTTATAATGCAAGTTCCTAGAAGAATGAAAACGAACATTTGCACTGAGTCTAGGTCGTGGACTCTACTTCCCACTGACACAAGATATAATTATCTCACTCCATCTACTCCCACTATATGCTATTTGAGCTGCAAAAAAAAACCAACATGTAAAGCTAATTCCCTCACTTGAATGTAGGAATTCCACTTCATCATTCGCACTCAAAAAAATGTCAGAAGTACCACTAACGGTCTGTTTCAGAATATTAATCCTGAACGACAATCTAATTCTCAATATTTATAAGCTCCTGCAAAAAAAATCTATTATTTGTTCCTTAGGTCAAATAAACCATTATAGAAAGAGCCAGAGTTGTTGGCTCAACAGTTCTTTCACAAGAAGTTTATGAAATTTTCTAATAAAATGGGAATGTTCTTAATGCATGTTCTGAGTGGGCCTTAATTAACAAAATGTAAATCCACACTACTGAAGGAGGGAAGGGTGAGAGTGGATGGGGAAACAGAACCGTGAGGCTGGCGGGTCCAGGGACCAAGACCACGGCAGGAGGCAAGAATGTGGGCACACTATGCAAGGAAGAACAGGCTTGGACTCGCAGGAGGAAAACTCCGTACAACCAAGAACGCCCTGGGCCCCCCATGAGGAAGACTCTACACAGAGACAAGAGTGCCCTTGTCCCTCAGATCATGGAGGATTTTAGTTAGGGCATAAAATACGTTTCCTCGCATGACCAAATCAGCTGCTTTCCTACATGGAAGTGTCTGTAACTGCGAGGAGAGATTTCTACACCGCAATCCAAATAAAGGCACAGTTGAGCTGGCTCGGGGACAGCCCATTCCACACTCCCACAGGGAAGACCACCAGAATCTCCACCTCTACAGGGAGCAGGCCAGGCATGCTGCAGCCACATACACAGTGTGGCTTCAGGTAGATCGGGGGCCTTACGCTCTTGGGCACAGGATTGAATTACAGAAAGGTGTCCCTCCTGGATGTAAACAAGTCAGCTGACTCTGTCTAAGACCCAGGTGTCGAGTACACTGCATCACAACCTGCAAACACAAAAGGGCAGCAGGAAAATGCCCGTCTCTCTCCTCTCCACCCTGCCTCCGTTCTCAGAGCAGGAGGCAGGTGCACGTGGAGAGCAGCCTGCACGTCCTCCTGCAAACGCACCTCCAGGAGCTACAGCAGTGGCCAGAAACACGGGTGTGCACAACCGACCACGTCCTGGGACTCGCAGACACGACGCCTGCAGAAAACAGATACCATAAAGGCACCGTTGCCTCTGGAAGCACAGCCTAGCAGCTCATCTTTTCTTTTTCTTTTCTTTGATCTCTGTCTCTCTCCATTACCTAAGTTCTGACCACACTGGTCACAGGACATCTGCAGCACATTCCTAGAAAATACCTGGGTCACTGAATTTCAAGAGGAAAACTTAACAAGAGGACGACATGAGAGCGTCTCCAGGCTGTGGGTCTAATATCCACTGCGTAAGATGGGGTTAAAAATTGGGGGTTTTGCCCACAGAAACAGTGCAGGCTTCAACCATTCAAAGGGCAGCCTTGCTAAGGAGGTAGTTGCATTTTCTATGATATCCTTTGAAGATATAACATTCTGAGTGCAAGTTGCAGGAAGGCAGAGTCATTCCTACGAGATAAAGCTCAACAGCGACCCCCTCATGTGTTCAAACACCTTCTGCCGGGAAAGCAGCAGGAAAGTTTCAACCTGTCCGTGATGTCAGCAGTCTTCAACCAACAAGCCATGGACTCCTCACGGACATGCCAAGGAAGTCACCTTCAGTTTTTCTCTTTGGGAATCATTACAGATCCATAGGAAGATAGAAAGACAGTAAAGGTCCTGTGTGCCCCTCACCCTGCTTCCCCCAAGGGCTGCATCTCATTCAGCCACAGGACGAGATCACGCCCACGGGCACCACGTGTGTGACTGCTCTGTGTGGGACCCGGGACCCCCAAGTTCCCCCTGGCACTGCCCCTCAATGGACACTCCCCTGTCTACCCCATGCCAGGGAACTCTGACCCCTGGGTCATATTTACATTTTGCTACAGTGGAGGATGCAAAAACATCACGACAGCATTTTGACATGAGGACGACTCAGCGACGTTACTGCGCACGTGGGTCTCAGGAAGGAGGGCAGAGCCCGATAAACCCTGGGGGTCGATTTGCGGGTAAAATGTCAAGTTGGCAACAGAGAGAGATTCTGCACTTACTGGGACACGCTCACCTCCAAGGAAACAAAATTAGGTCTGAATTAGTTCTAAGTCACAGTGACCCAGAGGCTCAGCTGTGAGCTGCCGGTATGCTCAGACCCCTCCATCGGCGCCATCAGATAGTCTAAAACCCAAGAGCTGGAGGCAAAAGGTGATTCCAGAATGCTGCTGAGCCTCTCCCAGCCCCAAGTGAAGTCAGCTCCACACCGAGTACAACCCCCCAAGCTGTGCATGCATTCCACAAGCTGGAGCTCACCTGCTTCATGCTGCAAATATCTCAACGTGAAAATTATGGAAATAATAAAATGTCACTTTAGCTTATCAAATTTATGAGATAAAAGACAAAATTAAAACAGCCAAATGCCAGTTAAGCTGCTATGAAGGTGTCTCTCGTGTTGCCAGAGGACATAAATTTGTGTGGTCCCTGGGAGAGCCACCTGTAAGGAAGTATCGAGAGTCCACGACATGCACATACTTTGAGCCAGTCTTTCCATTCCCAGGGAAGCTTTAATTTATATAGAAAAGGCTTTAGGAAATTAATTTTTTGTTTTAATATTGTAAAAGCCAAAAAATTGGAAACAATATAAATGTCACTTCTGTTCTAACTCATATCAAGCACTTACTTTGTGCCAGGCATCATCATGGGAATAAAACAAAATTGTTACAATAGAATTGAAATAAATATATTCCTGGCACTGGAAGAATTTATAATCTTGGGGCAGGGGGAACACAGAAAAATGAAAACATAATTTCAATAAAACGTGGTAACAAAAACACAAGTGAGAAAAGCTTACACCATTTGTGGCATCATCTCTTGATGGAACATCACGTAACCATTAGCTCAGTGATTCCCACTCACAACCCACCGGTCACGTGGGGTGCTGCATCCTTGGGTCAGTCCCATGGGAAGAATCGAGGCCCCCAGGCAATGGCCCTGGACATGTTCTAGTCCCAGCCAGCCCCAGCCACCCTCCACGAGGGAGCCCCCAACTGCCCTGCCCAGCCAAACCTCCAGTGATACCACAAGGCAGAAGAGCCGCCTGGCTGAGCACAGGTCACCCTCAGTCACCAGAAATGAGAAATGGCATTTAGGATTGTTTCAGGCCCTAAGTTTTGAGGTGGTTTGTAATGCAGCAATAACAAAAACAGACAGATTTGTTGGAAAACTATTTGGCCAAAGAGGTCCTCACCCACCTGTGGATGTTTCACAGTCTTCACTCTGGTGGCCAGAGACCTGTGGCACCTGTGGCAGGATGTGCTGTCCGGGTACTGCCACTCTCCAGGCAGTTTCCTTCACTGGCCACATGGCCCTTAAAGTGTTCACAGCTTCTCAGCTTTCGTTCACTCTGCTGTCTTGTTCCTTTCAGAATTGGTGACTGACTCAGGAACCAGGGGACACAGCTACTAACCACGGGGCCAGGCTTTGCATCCCACGTCACAGCTGCCCCATGGGCACCAGCTCCTCATCCAGCCTGGGTGGCTCCACTGACCACAGCCCTGGACCACCTGCCTCTGAGAGGGGCAACGACAAGCTCACCAGCTGGCACGGCCGGGCTTGTCCCGGGTGCCTGGCTCAGTGCCACGACTACAGTAGTCACTCCTTAAATAATTGCTGAGTAGTATTTTACTGAAAATTGTCCCCATTAAAATCTGGTCGTCTTTTAAAGCTCGGCTCTTTTTTAATAGCAAATGGTTCATTTCTCATAGATAATTTTCTCAGCAAGCATCTAGTTAAACATGTTAAATGTGATTGTCTCAATAAGATTTCTTTCCTTTAATTATAGATGAGGTCATAGAATCACGATGGAGTACTGAAAACATTCTGTGGAAAATTGCACCTGTGTGGCCCTGTCTTTGAGCCAATGTGGTGACAGACGAAAGTGTCCAGTGTGCCTGCAGCCAGGAGTGGGCGCCGGCCTTGCCCTGTTAGCCCCGAGGGCACGGCCAGAGATCCGACTCCCAGCACCTGAGGCTCTGCAGCCGGAAGGCTGGGCTGAGATGGCCACTGATGCAAACGGGGGAAGAAATTCAGAGACTCTCCGTAAACACTTAGCACAGTCCCCAGAACACGGTAAGTGTCCTTACTGGGTACTGCACAGGAAAATTAAAACCTTTCAGAGAAAAGTCAATTTCCCTGGTTTATGTTACCATTGTTTTAAGCTCAAACAAGTTTTTACACTGATCTCCAAACTAAGTGTCTACAGTATGATTTTCCCAGCCCTTCAAATCAGTATCTGCAAAGTTCTGAACTGTATGATTTCTTCCTGGTTTCTTGGTCTTGCCTTGAAACAGTGACAAAAATTTTAGGGGCAAATTTAAATGTGCATTTACTCGAGAGCAATACAGAAAAAGATACATTACTTGTTGCCAAATTCATGAACCTTGGTAACTTTCAGAGCCTCGATATTATTTGAACAATAGCTGCAACAAAACACGGCCGTGCCTGGGTATCCGTGGGGGTGGGTCCAGCACCCCGTGGCTGCCACACTCCAAGCACACTGAAGTCCCAAAGTCCATCCTGCAGGACCCAAAGATAAGAAGAGCCCACCCTCTACACATGCAGGTTTTACATCCCGTGAATACTAATCTGAGTTTGGTTGAAAAAATCCATGCAAGTGGATCCTAAAAGTTCAAATCTGTGTTGTTCAAAGGTAACTGTAGTGACGCTTCAATTACATCTAAAATATTGCCCCTGTTTTACACTGAAACACAATTCAGGTTTTTTGCTGTCATGTTTCCACAACTTACATTAGATGTAATGAGATTTCATTACATCTACATAGTATTTTAATTATTAGAATACTTTATAAGTAAAAGTGTTTGGTTTGATCAGTAATGGTATCGTGTCATAAAAGCATTTTTCTAGATGAAAAGTTTGAGAGATTATAAAATTTTGTCAAATGATTGGCCTCAGAAAGGATAAATATTGGGAATAAGCAAATACATGGCAGTAACGTAACATTACGTTGTTCACAATGTGCTCGGCAGGCTTCCGGGTGACACAGTGGGGCAAAGCTGCGTGCAGCCCACCTCGTTTCGATCCAGTGAGTGGGGGAGAAACAGTAAAACCATCCTCCCCGAAGAAAACGAACAAGCAGCCAGTGAACAGGCCCAGGCTCAGCCCGTCAACAGACCCTGACACCAGAGAGGGGACAGAGCAACTGCAGGAGCCTTCAGCTCTGCCACGACATCGCCCAGAAGCAGGAGGAAAGTGTCAACAGGATCCCGCCAGTCCCACTCCGTCTCCTGATTCTAAACGATGCAGATTACAAGGTGAGTAAGACCCCGGCCCACACTGAGGACGCTCTCTAGAGAGAGGGGTCTGTACCTGTCCCACAGCAGGGACTGCAGAAATCACTAGGATTTAGCACTTTCCGACTCTACACTGAACGGAGAAACTGGGACCCCAAAGAGTATGGCTGCTCTCTCACCCTCTCCTCCTGCCCCCCCATCTATCTTCCTACTCCCACAAACCACAGAAGAGCGGAAGGGAAGGTTTTCACCCAGAAAAGCGCTGCTCAGAACCTTGGATGCCAACCTGCGCCCGCACCCCATCACCACCACTGCACCGAGCCACACAGAAAACTTGGAGAGAAGAATTCATCCACGTCAGAGCGACAAGACTGGCCACAGCACTGAGGAGAGGTAACAACGGGCAACAGGATAAGGGAAAACACATCAGTAAGCAAATGAACACTGCAGGCAGGAAACACATCTAGACGCTGGCACGAAAGAACAGCCACCACCACGTCTGCCGTGCTCTGCAGAAAATCCCCAACAAGCACATCCATTCCATGCAGCAAGAATTCAAAGATGAGATAATAAAATAAAATACACGAAAAGGGAAGTTGCAGAGGAAAGAAACTAAACTGAAAGTTAAAGCAGCACAAAACCAAGGAGCTAATCTCAACCAGTAACTATCAAAGCAGACGCACATTAAAAGAAAATTCTTGACGTAGAAGGTTCAGAATAATCACATTGAATTCAACAAGGGAAACACAAGATCAGAAAAGTTAGTGGAAAAGTGATAGGATGGAAAAAGAGACTCCCACAGAAGGATAATGGATGTGGCTGAAGAAGAAAATGCAACGAATGATACCAAGATAAAAACAAAACCAAGCTGGAGATAAAATGACTCCAGAGATATGATAGGAGAAAGCATCTCTTTCATGAAGGATTAAAACCAAAATTTGGAAGGATGTACTGTGTTCTGCACTTTGTATAGAGTAACTGACATCAAGGAATATCCCTATTATGTAATTAAGCTTTGAAGCTCTTTTGAAAAGTTATTAATCATGTGGGCATGAAGTGGGGGGTGGAATTAACCTGCTCTGACGTATCTTTGGAGCAATGTTCACTCCAGAAGTTCCACGATAAAAGTGACCCAAGCATGTCACCACCTACCCTTCAAGCACAGAGGAGGCTACGGTGGCTTCAGACATGGATTCAGGAGACAGGAACCCACGCACCTTCACTGCAGAGAGGGGCAACTTCGTAATAAATTCTAGGGCCAAAAAGGTAATGGAAAATCCAGGGTATGAGGATCGCTGCTATGAAGATAACGGAATGGCATACCCAGAACTCCAAGGAGGAAAAGTGTGTGGCCCAGGAACTTAAGAGCAGCCAAGTTTTCCTTGGAGTGTGAGAGCAGAAGACAGGCATCCTACCCAGAAAGAAATCATGAAGTCAGCACGTGTGGCTCATGCCAGAAAGAACCACTTAATAATAAGATTAACCAGCCCAGAGATCAAAAAAGAGGATGGAAAAGCCATGATGAAGGAGGGGTGGTGAGCACCGTACTTCGTAACTGACTAATGGTGAGAATAACCCTGGGTCACAAGACACAGGTAGAGCAGACCTTCCCACGGCCTCACATGCATGTGCATGTGTGTGCATGTATGCAGGTGTGAGCACGTGTGTATACATACATGTATATATTTAAATTGTTGTGGTAGAGGATAGAGTGTCTGTGAAAATGTACGAGTAGTACTCTCATTTTCAATCTTTCTTTACTTTTTTTTTCAATTTTCTCTTCCTTTATTTTTAGAAGGCCTTTTAAAGTTTCATTTACCAGGATAAAGAAATATTTATGTGAAGTGCAGCAATGACTTTCATTTCCCATCAGTTTATTAGTTTTATTGAAATCAAATAAAGCTACATTTTATATTTTTATATTCCTGGCCTGAGAGGGTTTCCAAAGAGAAATTCTGGAAATGGTATAAACTGGTATAAGTCATGGGAACATGATAACTTTAATCTATACATGGTAAGTCCTGGGATACTGTTTCAAAAGGAACCACTGTATTAATGCTGAGCTGGACATCTGCCAGCGTACAGAACCCATACTGTCACTGTCTCCATTCCATTGTGAACTACGCTGACGACCGCCACAGGGAGGAGAGAAGAAAGTTAAAGTCCCTGCTGCTCTGATACGGGTCACAGTTTACCAGGGGAGAGTCACTTCCACGGGATCTCTTAAAGCCAGGTTCTTTTCAGAAAACTGCTAACTAACAAAACCTATAAAGACCCATCTATATTTACAGGCTGATAACACCACTTGTCTTTCCACCATTCACAGAAGGAATCTCATTAACATCACCACAGCCAGGGCCCAGGTACGCACCTCTCGGACCTCATGGAACATACCTTCAGCTCAGGAACCACCAGGCTTTATAGGACGCCGTTCAGAACGCGCCCACAGGGACAGGACCCCCGCTGCAATCAGACTCTATTGCTCTCCTGTTCCCATGGTGACACCAGGACCAGTTCTGCACTCTCCAAAACAGCACAGATGACCCCACAGAAAGCCACCTGACGTATGCTGGGGCGCTGACTCACCACCTCCATCTCAGAATCAAAGACAAGAAAAGTTACTGCCAGCAAAGCTCTGAGTCCTGCCAGAGACCTGCCTGCTCTGTGCGTGCTCTGACAGTGCCTGCAGAACTCAGGCAGGTTCCAGGACCTTCCACAAAGGGCTATGGGGTTAGTTTCCCCCTGAGTCTAACTATAGATAATTAACTCACACGTTACAACCTAGAAAAGGGAGGGAATGGCCCAGGGCTGGGAGTCTGTGTGGCCTCTCCCTGGACTACAGGAGAGAAAAGAAAAATTCCATCTTCCCTTTGCCCCATGTCCTCTCGCCCACGCGTGAAGTTGGGGCTCTGACTCTCCAGGGAGACTCACACACCGCGTGATGCTGCCTACGGGTCCCTACGCATGCTGCTAGCACCGGAACACAGCACTGAAGATTCCTCCCGAGGCATCCTAAGACCAGAGTGAACCTAGTTTACAGCCATCACTCATACTTTTCATAAAAATGACTCAAACCATTGCAATATTTTTCTAACTAAAAGAGTTACTGCTCGTAAACAGCCAATATGGAATCACTTCTGTTTCTGCTGTAGCCATCTCTGATCTTAAACAGGCATGTGCAGGCCATTTCCTTTCGGGAAAAGGAGGGGTGTTTCTATAATAAAGCAGTGCACGGCTAACACTGGTGTCACAATTGTTATTTGAAAAAACTATGCATACATGTAGTAGAAATGCTAAAATCCAACAATGCAAACTATAAAAGAAAAACTACTAATTAAATAATGATGAGACTTGGTTTTGGATTGTGGGGAATATAAATCGTTGTTAATTAGACACAGCTTTCAAAAAAATTTAATTACAAAATTACTATAACAGCTCATTGATACTAAAAAAAAAATGTTTCCACCAGACAACTGCAGAAGAATTTTTAACTTCTTAAAACAAAAAAACTGATGCATCACAAAAACAAGAGTTCGTATTACAAGCGCAACCCACTTCCCAATTCCACCCACCCACTCCCACAAAACAGCTGTTTTACAAAGTAAACTCTCATTGTTTTTCATATTACCCGGTGAAAGAGCATCTCGACTCTAAGGCAACAGAAATACTTTAGGTTTATGTATTATTCTTCATTTACCCAACCACTTACAGACATGTTTATGGACTTTGAGATTATTAACCTGAACAGAACAGTAGCATTAGAATCTATTTCAGGACCTCGATAGAAAACTTAAATATCTACTTCAGGTACTAAATTTGTGCCCAACTCATGTGAAACCAACTATACCATCATTGTCTGATTTTCTTTTCACACTCTATTTCCTCAGTCATTAAAGCAAAATCACTCAAATGCAGCATACACTGACAGTCTATAAACTGAAATAGGAAGACTGTTTTGGTCTGTTGTTACCTTTAATGTAAATCGCACTTTGGGGACTTGCTTCACTACCAGGGTGAGCTGGGCTGCGCCCTAGAAATCACTCGCTGCTGGATGCTGTGACCTCGCACAGAGCCAGAGCTCCAGCCCGCGTGTGTGGGACACACCATCCACAGTCCTCTCACACCTGCCATGTGCTAGGACATCAGACAAGCTGGACAGGAACACTGTGCTCAAGGACCCCAAGAGTCTTTGGGAAAACTCTCCACACAACTGTTATTAAAAATTGCCATGAGAATGTTCAGGTCAAAAATACTCTGTACTGACTTCCCAATAACAATTGCTAATGACGGTGTAGCTCAGCAGTGATTCCTACACGAAAACACCAGTTTCATCCTGGAGCCAGGAGGGTGCCGTCCAGCAACACCTGCTGAGCTCCAGGGCACTGCTGGAGCGTGAAGACTACGGGACAACAATGACCAATGCTTTTGGCATCTGGACTAAGTCTGCTCCACAGTTACATCCCGAAAAGAGAAAACCTCCTGTCAGGATCTGCTGATCAGAGCCCCATCTCTGAGGAGCTGCAGCGAGACACAGCCAACCGTGCACAATGCCATCACAGGCCCCAGAAAGGCCCTCAACCAAAAGCAACAAACAAACAAAAAAACCCAAATAGTCAGTTTGCTCATCTGGTGTCGAAGTTCTACATTTAGAGAAATGTTCCTTTGGCTGTGGCTATGTTAAAATATAAATATTCCTGAGGGGCACAGTGCGTCACTTACATCCTCTCGGGGCAGGTTTCAGAATCTCCCACAAACAGGTGCTTAGTCAAAGAGAAGGGATGTACAACAGGCACCACCAGTGGGAGAGGAAAATCCAGGCAGATGACCAAGGCGAACAAAAGCCACCTGAAAATCCCCGGGGAGGAAACAGCAGGGACTCCACTTTCACATAAACACCCCAAAGGTCAACTCCCAGGGGTCAAGGACTTGGGCACCCCATGGCCAACATCACAACCCAAAATAACAGGTTTTAAAGCTGGGACTTCCACCCCCTCATAGAAGAGCATGAGCCACTATTACGAGCAACGTGGATGAACCTCGAGTCACCAGGCTGACGGGAAGACGGTAACAAAACTGAAGACACAGATGCAACTCTGCGACAGGAAGAGCTAATCTGCGGATCAGGGAACGTGTGCTGGGCCCGTGGTGGGGGAGGCTGGCTGGGACGAGAGGCGCTTTCTGAGGGACACGTTCCACATTCCTCAAAGATCAAACGTGTACCCCTAAAAGCTACATGGCATGTAAATTATAGTTCAGTTATTTTTAAAAGTATTCAAACAATATAATTATTTAATTTTAAAAATGACATAGAGATTTCCTCCAAGCCATGCCAACCATGATTAGTGCCAGGCCTTGGCGAAGCCTCAATTTCTTAATCCTAAAATACAAAACAATATTATCCATGTCATAATCTCCTGATATTAAACTAATTTTGAAATTTTAAACTAATAGTAGGTTTAAAATATTATCAATTGTTTAACTCACTTTCACACATTCTAGGTAGAGAACCACACACGTGTTTACCTTTCTAGGAACATCCAATTATTTTTTTCTTCTTTTGAGACACAGTCTTGCTCTATTGCCCGGGCTAGAGTGCTGTGGCATCATCATAGCTCACAGCAACCTCAAACTCCTGGGCTCAAGCCATCCTCCTGCCTCAGCCTGCCCAGCACCTGGGACTACAGGTGTGAACCACCACACCAGGCTAAGTTTTCTATATTTAGTAGAGGCAGGGTCTTACTCTTGCTCAGGCTGGTCTCAAACTCCTGACCTTAAGTAATCCTCCAGCAGGCATGAGCCACTGTGCCCAGCCAACATCCACATTTTAACACAGGGAAGAGCCCAGGCCTATAAGAGGAATGCACGTCACGTGGTGTCGCATGCTGATGACTTAAAGTTGGTGTCGAAGGCAGAACATTCTGCTGTGCCCCTCAACTGCAGATGGAACCCCAGAGCAAGAGGCCGAGGTGGCTGCCGAGGGCACAGAAGGGCACCAGGAACCAGGTGCAACTGACTCAGGTGCACAAGCACAATTCAGGAGTCATCATCAATTGAGTGTTGGGGACTAAAGACACCTGGGACAGCCCAACTGCCCGGCCCCAGGAGGGCAGCGCACAGGTCACGGGGAAGCAGAGGTGGGGCCAGACGGAGATGCTCCTCCTGGGACAGGTGTGGGAGAGCACCCCAAGTCCTTGTGCAGTGGCCGGCCCAGGAAGTCGGCGGGGTCGACATGAGGGCAGGAGGCCGTGCTCTGTGCTGCCCGACACGGAGACACTGAAAGTCTTATGCTGAGTGACAAGGAAGGCTCTGCGTCTACAACCACCTGTGGCCAGCCAGACAGCCCTGAAGGAGAGACGTGGCTGCACGCGCCCTGAGAGGCGGAGGCTGCAGTGCACTGCACAGCAGGAGATGGAATCGCCCAGGCCCCGCACCACACGCTCAGGGGACAGGCAAGCACAGGAGACAGCTCTGGGGGTTGCAGGCCAGTGGCTGTGGGACAGGGATGCCAACAGTGGAGGCGAGAATAAAGCGGGAGAAGAGTGCAGGCGCCAGGTCCCTGAGACACAACCGAGTCTCATGGGCACCAGAGGCCAGAGCCCGACGGCCAGGCAGGCAGGGTGGACGTGAGCAGGGAGTGTGCCTGGATGTGAGGCCCAAGTCCAGGGGTGGCAGGCTTGAAGGGGGGAGCGGGAGGCAGAGCCACAGGAGAGGCACCAGGTGTAGCAGAATCAGTCTCAGGGAGGAGCTGGGGCCAGATGCCCAGAAACGAAGCCAGAGACAGGTCTGTGAGGGGTTTCTTCAAGACCAGCCACAGCCACAGAAATTTTAAATTAAAAAGAAGAAATCACATTTCTTGTCCTTCTTGCGAAATGAATAGCTAAGGAAACTAGGTTAGGTGGGTAATAGAAGAATTGAAGGCTGAGCGTCATCTGAAGCTTTGGAGGACAGAATGAAGAATGACACTTCATGGGAGACTCACAGGGCTTCCGTTTGCAGATATTGATATTTCCAGATTTCACAGAGGCCCTGAAGCTAAAATTTAAATGCTTTTTAAAGTGCATAGTTATAAAATTCTATTCCGCATCTGTAGGTGATTTGGGACCTATTTCTTGGTCTGCATACTAAAGGGTACTGGGTAGGTAAGAATACCGAAGGGGACAAAACACACTGCATGTAAAAGCTGCACAGTTAAGTACCAATATGTGAGGCTGAAAACCACAGGGAAAAGTGCAATTCACATCGGAGTTCATGAGAACCAAACAGCACTGGAACCTTTTGGTTTCCTCTCCAATCAGGCGATACACCAGGTGTACACATGTAGGAAAATCGCGTGATTCCAGAGCTGCAGCTAGAACCAAAGTCATTCTGATGGATATCACTGAAGCCACAGCAAAGCACCACTTCCTCCGTACGTACTGAGCACATTGTTGACCACATCTATATACACAGACTCCTAGGTGAGTTGCAAATTCACAGCTGAAAAATGAAGAGGATCTGCTTATTATTTCTTTATCATTTATTGGGAGGAAATCGGGAAGAACTAGCCTATGGGAAGCTCTTTGACGTGAGATCTATTTAAATAGCCACTGCGTTCACAAAGGGAACAGGGCTGTCACCCCCTTAGACTTACAACCAGCCCCAGCAGAAAAGCCGAGGTTAGAATCAAAGAGAAGAGATCAAGATTCCCCCAGTTGGCGAAGGCTGGGAAGCTAAGCGTCTTGACAAATAAGCAGTTTGTGCTGTCTGTTTGCTGCTGAGTTTCCAGGGCAACCACACAAGCCAACAGTTCAACCAACAACCAATGCTGGGACGTGGACAACAGGGGCTATCAGGGTCCGGTAGGACGGCAGGGAGTTTGCTGCTTCCTCACGTGCTCACCCATGGCCTGAGCTTCAGGACAGCAGGGTGGTGCGGAAGGGGTGTGGAGACGCTGCTCCAACAGGCTCCTGCAGGTGTACAAGCCAGACCACAGGCCATGACTCCTCACCACGGACGATGCCTCCAGCCCTCCAAGCTCTTGGGTGCAATCCTGGTGGACCCACCCAGGGCACCTGGCACTCTTGTGATGACACCGTCACAGACCAACCTCCTCCAGCATCACCAGGTAGGAGGAAGGGCAGAGAGAAATTTGAAACAGCAGGAAATGTCCAAGGAAGTGCAGTGAAAAAGACAAGGTTTGGTGAGGCAGGAAGAAAGTCAGAATTTGCCTGATTTCACCAGGTATTTGCTCCATGGCTTAAACTTCGTCCTGTGGGTTACTGTACAGATTAAATGACACCACATGTCGCATCCCTCACACAGGGTTTGGCAGGCAGTGGCGCCCAGCAAATACATTATTATCTCGTTCTCTCCCTCAGTCCTTTCTTCAGATCACATCATCGATGCATCAGCTCAGGTTTGCTTGGATCAGAGCCCCTTTCTCTGTCTCTTGGCAGTTCAGTTTGTTCCAGCTGTCGTTTCTTCCTTTGAGAAATTATAATTTATGCAGCATTTAAGGCTATAGATAACAATTAGGAACCACATAAACTAAGGTACTAAAATATCTAAAGTGGAGTTTAATGCACATTGCCATTAGCATTAAAGAAATCTGCCACAGAAACCATGGCCACACCTGGGCTGATTTTTAATGTGAACAATATCTAAACGCTAATCTTGTGCTGTGTGTACCCAGACTAATTAGTCAGGCACTAAAGCCCACCATGCACTGACCCTGGGCCGTATTAAAAATGCTCTTGTTTTCTAAAGAGCTTACTATCTAGAAGTGAGTCCATACATAGAAATAGCAAATTAAAACAAATATATTCACTTGGCAAATCTTTCTTAAGGAGCTACTCTGTGCAAGAACCCATGAAGGAATCAGAGATGTAAAAACAAAAATTCCATCCTTTGAAAGTCCCCTGCGAGGTACTAAGGCCCATCAAAAATGAACGCAAATGCCACCCTACCAGACAGCATACACACGGAGCCAACTGTGTGCTAGAATTCACACAGAGAAGGAAGGTGCGGTCCACTCTGGGGTCCCCGTGCACCACTGAGTCTCTGTCAGGAACAGCCAGGAGGGCCTCAGCACTCACAAGGTCCAGAGATCAGAGATCCTTGAATTTGCAAATAGCCCTATAGCACTTACTTTTCTTGAGAGAATTTTATTTTATAGCAAAGAATCTTTATTTTCTTAAACTTCCTCACCTTCACATCCACCCATGGTACAGTGGGTTTTCTTTACAAGGCTGTTATTTCCCCCCCACAAAGAAACTCTTTCTATTGCTTCATAAAAATTCTTTACAAGCTCTTTCCTGAGAAAAGCAATCTGTGGGTCTTAGGCGCACGGCAGTTGCTCAAATCCGTGGCTGACTTAGCCCCACGCAGCGGAGGTAAAAGAACCAGACAAGAGTGAAGAGGTGACACAAACATCAACAGCTCTTGGAAATAAAAACACTCACAGTAAAAACTGCAGCATGTATTGAGCACTTACTACATGCCAGGCATGTTCTAAGGGGTTCACATGCATTAGACCATTCACTGATTTGTGCGACGGCCTTGAGTTCAGAACCACTATTAGCTCACTCTGCAGATGGGGAAACTGAGGCACAGCAAACAGCTCGAGTACACTCACTCCACCAATGGCACAGAGCCAAGTGCCCCTCAGGAAGTTTGGGCCCATGGCTGGCACATGGGACATGTTTAATCACCACTGAATGAATGAATCAACCGGCAGAAAATGAAAATAAATACTCGAGGTTACAGTTCCCAAACTGTGGTCCAAGGCACCCTCAGGGACAAGGATGATGCCAGGCAATGTGACATTTCAAGGGGACAGGGTGAACTGCACATCTATGGACCACATAAGCACTCCCAGGAATTCAGAGTCAGCATGTGACACGGCACTGTATTCTTTTCAGTGGCGTCACATCTTAGTGAAGCTGGGTTCTCAGCAGACCCTTCATTTAGAGCAAGTGCCCTGCAAACTCTGCATGGAAAGGAAGCAAGGACGGTGACATCGGGTCTGATTCCAAAGCTTAGAAACCGGGAATGCTGGCAGGGGCACACACGCAAGTAAATATGGCTATTTAAGAATGAAATAAAAACATTTTTCTGTATGTAGTTTATATGTATTTTTTAAACAGTTTATATGTATTTTTTAAACAGTTACTTATCGAGTTGCTTGGACCTGACTTCCTCAGGTGTTGACTTTGGCAAGGGGCCCTGTGTTCTGAGTCAACAGAAGGACAGTAAAAAATTCCGGATGACAATGCCAATCAGTCTAGCCCACATTACTTCTTCCTTAGTTGCCTTTCAGCTTACATCCTGTTTTCTCCTTTCTCTATCCCAGGACCCTGGTTTAACCGTCACGTTCTCGAGTCTGGGGTCCCTCTCCTCTGTTCCTTCCCTAGCAGTGAGAACACAAGCACCACGTTCAACAAACAGTGTGATTTTTTTTCCACCCAATTTGCTAGCTCTGTAGGAAGAGGGGGATGTGGTTGGAAAATCTCTCTAAGGAATGGTTTACCCAGCAAATGCAGGGGCCTTGGGGTGCAGTTCACAGCATCACACAGGTGTCTGCAACAGGCACGGACACAGACACTCAAGGCCCTGGTCAGGTGTGGGGGGCATGTGAGTCTCCCCCCAAGGCTCTGCGAGGCGGCCTCCATGGGCTTGTCATCTCACAGCCTCGAGTACGGCTACTACAGGCCACTCTCATCCTGAATGTAGACCCATTGGTCAACTGACTGTTAGAAAATGTCTGCTTAAGAAAAGCAATGAGGTTATTCTCTTAGATGATGTTTTATATGCTCTTTTTTAAGTAAATAAAGAACTGTCCCAATTTATAATTGGCATAATTTGGTGTGATTCTATGCAGTTTATCTGCAATAGCTGAGTCTGTATTTGGGAAACTTCTATCCCTACTCACTACTGATCCTTTGCAGTCACGACTCCGCCGTCATCGACTCCCCAAAGCACGTCTTTCCCTGTCTGTAAACCCGTGTCCAGCTGACCCGTCCTACAGAGGCCTGCACGTGGTGCCTTCGCCCCCCAACTCCCTGAGGCCAAACCCCCACAGGCCCCACAGACTGCGATCTGGCCTCGCCCCTGGGAACCTGCCGTGCCGCACGCTCACTCCGAGTGCCTCGCCAATGCCCTCTCCCCATGGCTGTCACGGGAAACACGGAAGAATGGCCAACCTGGGGAGCTACAAACTCCCTCCCGAAGGACTCAGTGTCCAAGACACCTAATACTGTCTGTCGGTTACTTAGGCCATGTGACAAACCTGTTACATCTCAAAATAGCTTAAATCCTTCCTTAAAAACGTATCTGAGGGAAAGGACCTGCACCTGGGCCTGACAATAATTGGTCCTTTTGGGCAGACCAGCGGCAGCCACACTCGACACCGAGTTTCCATCAGCCCAAGTCCTTTGCTGTGTGGGGGCAGGGCCATCTCAGAGCAGCACCACACGTCACTGCTAAGGAGAAGTGACGCCCTCATCACCAGCAGCACAAAACCCGCCACAAAGTGAAAACTAGCAAGGTTTTTTAATCAAATTTCATGAGTTTATTACAATTCCACAACTTCTCTCTCCCCAGTTACGAGTCAGGCATGTGTGCCTGAGAACAATGTCACTCCGTCACCTTGGTGACAGCACAATTTTGGGAAAAGGACAAAACCACAGACCATGACATTTGCTCTTCATCAGGCTCAGATACTCAATTTCTTTCCTCATGGGATAGATATTCACGGGAGTCACGTCAGTCTTAACATCTTATTTTCCTAATATTTGGGTATCAGTATATTTAATACTATAATCTCCATTTGCTTAATGCTTTTATTATTTCGTCATTATAATCCCATTAGAACAGATTCTAGCTGCCATTATGATCTGCTGTGTAGTCGCTGTGACTGCTTTCGAAGAATCTCAATGATGCTGAGCTCATCTAGATTCGAGAACAGCAGCCACCCCCAGATTTAGAATTCTAATGCCCAGAGCTGTGGTGTGGACGGCAGGCTTGCTACCCACTTCCAGAGCCAGATGAGACAGGAGTGAGCTGGCCAGTGACCAAGCTCTCTGACCTTCCACACATCCTACCAACCGCAAACGCATCGCGGCAGGGACAGGCACCCGCAGTTGGGTGCCCCCATCATCTCTGTGCAGCAGACACCGCTCGATGCCACCATCCCAGGTTTTCCCGCAAATGGCAAAGTGCACCGTGCTGGCTTTTGACAAGACGCTGTGAACATGTCGATTCTTCCCAGGTCAGCAGATCACGCCAGCACAATCCCACCTAAAATTCAAGTGAGACTTTTGAGTAAATTGGGAAAATGATTCAAAAGTTTATCTGGAAGAATAAATAGGTGGAGTAAAACAAAGCCCTAAAGTTTTGGGAGGAAAGGAGAAACGGGGAGAGTTGTCATTCTGGATTGTGAAACACACGTATTATAACATAAACGTGCAACATCAGTGTGCACCTTGCCCCCAGAGCAAACAAGCCAAGAGAACAGCCACCAGGCAGGGAGCCCTTGGAACCAGACCTTCCATTAGGAAAAAAACTTATAGTGTTTCTATCAATGATCAAATTTAAGCTTTCAAGCAAAAATGAGAGGTTTGGAAAATCTGTATCCACTACTATGAGCAAGATAGTTTTCCAAAACTTGGAGACTTTTCCAGTGAAATTGGTGGTGCTGTTTATGAATGAGATTTTCACATACTGTACAGTGACTGTGTCAGCAGCTTGAAGACCTGCATAACTCAATGAACCAATAATTTCCAAATGGCCAATGCGTGATGCTACAGATTCATTTATGGGCAGAAGAGTCTTTCAAAGTACAAAAGAGACCAGCGGATTTTAACGTAAGAAATGATGAAACATTTATTGATATGGCCTAACTCTGTATTTGTGTGAGATTGTCCTTTCTTCACATATTGGCCCAAAACAACGCACCACAACAGATTAAAGAAGAAATAGACATGAGATTCCAGATGCTCTCATTAGCCAGAAATTGAAGAAATTTGGGGAACAAAAGCCACTCATCACTAATTTGGTTGGAGTTTTTGGAAAATGGGTGTTTTTTCATAAATACATGCTGCTCTTATTAACATAAAATGTGTTTATTATTTTTAAATGAAACACTAAATAATTTTAAGTGTTCTCCATTTTAACTTCTAATGCAGTAAACATCAACAGGTATAAATAGAAGCTCTGGCGAATCTCTGATCCTTGGTGATCCTGAGCTCTGAAAGTCCAAGGCTGGGCTCCGGAGAAAACCCTGGAAATGTTGGGCTGTGGGCGGTGCAGCCTCAGTGGTGCAGAGCGGGATTAAGTGGTTTTACAAGGCGGTTGCCTCGACGCACGCCCCGTGAGCTGTGCATGGGAGCTCGCATCCCGCCATGCCTGGGGGATTGCAGAACCAGCAAACCGCACACAAGATGCCCATCGGGCCAGCGTCACAGACAGAACTTGCTGGACAGTGCAGGTCCTGGGGGGCAGGGACAAGGCCCAGCGCCAAGGCAGAGCCAGTGACCAGCAGGAGCAAGTGGACGCCTAGGACATACCTTCTTGTTCCTCAGGGGCACTTGGCTTCCAGTAGCTCCTGTGAGTCCATCGGGACCAGGAAATGGTTGTTTCTTTGTGGGGAAAAAACAGACGTTGTGGAAATAGGGGGTGAGGAAAACATTCGTTTGAGATTATTTTTAGCCACTAAAGTCACGAGTTACTCTCTTCCTTTAAAACTCAACTGAGAAGCTCCTGGTGTCCAAGGAGAGGGACGTCTGAGGAAGGCTGTTCTCGCCACTGTATGGAGCACCCTGGACACCTCCTGGCACAGCCTGCAACTCAGCAAACATCTGCTCAATTATTAAAAATCATGAGCATAAACTGGGACAAACTCCATGGACACAACAACTATCGGAAGGACAAACAGCATGCTTACCCTTTGAATCAGAAAATACACTGCTGCCAATTTACCCTTAGGACGCAGGTAGTGTACGAAAAGACACGCAAAGATGCTCACTGCAGTGTTTTTTAAAGTAGCAAAGTATCAGAAACAAGGTATAAATCCTACAAAATGAATTAAGTTATGGCACAGGTACACGACAGAATATTATAAATAATGTATTAGAAAAAAATAAATATGGAAAGATGTTTACAATACAATGTTCAGTTACAAAATCACAAAATAGCACACACATTCTTATCCTAGTTACATAATTTATGCACAGAAAACATAAGCAAAATGAGAATCCAAATAATCACAGCGATTATCTCTGGGCAGAAGAAGTCGGTGTACCTAAACTTAACTAACTTAATCTTTCAATACAAGAAATACTCCATGAATTTTTCTTCGAGGAAAGTATGGAGCAATAGTCACATGCACAATGCTTGCTTGGCAATCCGAGATCATGTTGGATTTCTCTTCCCAGATGCTTTCTGCCCTACACGTTGTTGCAAAAGCGACTTGAGGTGAAGCAAATGAACTGCTCAGTCAACAGTGTCATCTTTATGTCTCACTTGAAGAATTACAAGACTGGGAAAAACAAATGATATTGAATGTTTTCCTGGGAAAGTGTTCTTTTGTGAATCTGGATCCCTGTGAAATTGTATCACACTCAGCAAATAAAACAAAATTAGTCACACTGTATTTCTTCATGATTTTGGCAACATGTTATCAAGAAGCTGCATCCTGAGATCACAAAATTAACTTCAGCCAGGCATGAGATTGAAAACCCAGCACTGGCTCCCCAGCTTCGAATGGCTTCACTTGCAGCCACCGAGCGTCAAGTCCCGAGGCTCTCACAGCAGACGCCGTGGGCAGACACCGCACCACGGAGCGAAGGAGGGCCGCTCTGCGATGATATGTGCACATCTTTGTGTGTGTGCCTGGCCTAAAAATGTTATTAAAAGCTGTTGGGCCCGGATAAGTATCTTCCACGGCTTCTGTTTTCCTGTTAGCAGAAAATCAATGTGATTGTCACTCGTCTGCACCCACAGTAGTTCCAGGTGGAACAGGTAATACATAAACAGTTGCAGTAGCAGAGTCAGAGGCAGACCTGGATTTAGTGCAGAATTTGCATCCACAATTTACATGACCTTGAGCAGGTTATAACTTTCTCCAACTCGTGGCTCCCTGACGTAGGAAGCCAGACATCTGAATAATTTATCTCCAGGTGCCTTTTCAGTTTAGAGACACTGCGGAGCTGTTAGCATGTCTTGTCTTGTTACACGTGTTCCAGAAAATGTGCCCCTTTTCCGGCTCTCAGCTCTCTGTGGATTTCATTTACTTTGTTCAAGAGAGGCCCCTGGTCTCTGATTGCTGCCAGTGTGACCGTCCACCAGCTGCCGCCTCCCAGCTGCAAGCACCTCATAAAGCAAGTGCTTAGGAAGCGAGTCCCGGACAGAGCGAGCTGGCGTGCACACCTCACCTCCACCGCACCTGCAGCTCTGCATCCCTGTCGCTGTCCTGCGTCTGTGTGTCTGCTCTACTCCAACTTGAAAGAAGGAAAGGTTATATACTGAGTGCCAGTCATGGCCACCCACGCCACAACCCACCTTGCCCACACACCAGAGGAAGGGGTCCACGGGGAGGGCGGGCTGGGGCCTGCAGCACCTGCAGGGAGACGTCTGGGCCGGGGCAGCACTGAGGAGCCAGCTGCACACTGGAGCGGCCTGCGTGGCTGCTGTCCCACCCGGCACCCTGGACACAGCCCTGGCCTCTAAGGTGGCATCGGGCCAACACCTCCCCAGATGCATGTGCCCTCTTTACTTTCTCACCCACAAAGAAGCCGCCACCTGGCCCCCACTGTGACTCCATCACCCCTCACTGGGCAGGGCACAGCAGGGGGTACTAAGGTCCGAGGAGGGAAGGATGTCGACAGCTGTGGACTGAACATGTGTGCAGACCCTGGCTCGCTCATTCCTCCTACAGGTGACACACATGGCCACACTTCCATCTGCTCCCCTTTTCCTCCTTCCCTCTGACCAGACCCATGTTCCAGGGTCACCGTGCTCATGAAGGCAATTGGGCCTCCTGGCACTCAGGAACAGAAGGCTCGACCCAAGGCCTTAACACGCTGATGTCCCAAGTCCAGACCAACAATCTCCCCTCGCCCATGCTGAGCCGTTTGGGGAGGAGTGCCTGTCCCGTCCACACCAGCCACCATGTGTAAAGCAGCCCCGGCCCCAGGGGCTCAGGGACGACTGTCCCGCTGAGGAGGATGGGACAGGCTCAGCCAGGGCTGCCCACAGTGGCCAAGACAACCGTGCCCAGGGCGCAGCACACACAGGAGGTGCCAGTGACGGGGAGTGGGGCCCCGGAGTGGCAGGTGGGAATGCAGACTCGGGGAGACCCCCAGAGCAGAGAGAGGAGCATAGACTTGGGGAGACCCTCAGAGCAGAAGGTGGGAGACATGGGCACAATGGCTGGCCTTTAGCCTATGGGTCAGGGGTCAGCAGGCCACAGCCACCACTTGCTCCTGCAGACGGGTTTTCCTGGGATGTGGCCGTCCACCTAGTCCTGCCTGGACAGGGCTCGTCAGTGTGACAAGAGCAGCCTGAGCAGTGGAGACCCCCAGGACCAGCAGCATCACTTGCGGGCCCAGTGCAAGAGGAAAATGCTTCTCCAGAAGTCAAGACTCTCGGGATGGTGACAGCGGAGCCTCACAGCACGCACAGGGCCTCATGTCCCGGGTGATGAAGCCCCTGGTGACAGGGACAGTTGGGCCACGAGGCCCACAGGACTGGACGTGGTGCCCAGCCCTTAACAGAAGAGGCCTCGGGCCCTAGCAGAGAGTAACAAGCCCCCTCGAGCCTGGGTTTTCTCCCAGGAAGTACGACTCGACTCGACTCGACTGTCTGCCACATCCAGAGACAGAAATCGCCCGCGGGCAGCTGCAGGAGCACACCCTGAGCCACAGATGCGAGTCCAGAGAGACACAGTGTCCCTTCGGCAGGGCACTTTCCCAAGGGCCGCCGGCGGGTGCTGCGGTCACGGCCCGGGTGCCGTGCCCACCAGGTGGCGCTGCTCCCCAGACAGTCGAGCAGGGACCCACTCTCCCGCGGGGCGGGAGGAGGGCTGCAGGGGCCCGACCCTCCTCATCCTGGGCTGGGAAGACAGGACTCAGTCAAGCTGCCAGAAACGGCAAATGCTTGTTTTGCTTTCGGTTTTTATTCATTTCTGATTTATTAGGCTCCCAAATGTGATCAAAAAAATAAAGCAGAGCGATGACAGAAAAGGCACCTAAATATTCCAGTCCCATCTGGGGAGCCCCTGCAGATATGATGGAAAACACCCAGCTTTGCAGGTCCACACTGGTGTCAACGAGTCCCAAATCCTCACCTTGGCGTGGAAGCACCTGCTTCTGTGGGGTCCCTGCCCTCTCCACATTTCTCTGCCCTCCCTTCTCGTCTGTGCTCGCAGCAGCAGCTCCCAATCAGCGTGGGGTGCCCCACTTACCCTAACCCTAGCCCCAACCCCTAACACCCTGACTACCACGGCAGGGCCCCGGCATCTGGCAGGAGGCCAGGGCTGCAGCGAACCCCACACAGCGCTCGGGGCAGCCCTCAGGGCAGGGCCCAGCCCTGATGCCCGGGGGCTGGAAACCTCCCTTTAGAATCACCAACTCCCAGGTTTTTTTTGGGGGGGGGGGCAGTTTGAGGATCAAGTTAAATAACATGTGTAAGCTATTTAGGAAACTGGACAGCACACAGCAAATCCCTGGTGCGTCATGGCTACCATTAGCTCCACCACACCTAACGTTTCACTTGTATCTCTCTGTGTCTATGGAGAGCGTTGACTTCCTCTACTACAGGAACCAGCTCTTGTACATACTACATGATGCATATATGTGCAAAGTGCACATATGTGGTATTTACATAGCAGTGTACATATGAGCATGGTGCACACATGTGGTTCATACTAAATAGTGCATATAGATGAAATATACTGCATAGCACATTTAAGTGCTATACCCTGCATGGTATATACATGTATGTGGTGTGTATATGAGGTAATACTACATAGTATGTGTACATACATACACATACAAGATATATATGCAGTAAATACTGCATAGTGTGTATATGTGCATGGTGCACATAGGTGACATACTAGATGGTACATATCCACATACATATATGTGGTGTGTACTCTACAGTGTATATATGTGCATAGTGCAAATATGTGGCAATACTGTATAGATATATATGTGAATGTGCATAGTGTGTATATACATGTCTCTATCTGCATGCATATGTGGTACAAACTACATAGTGTATATATGTGCATGATCCTACAGGTGTGTGGCACATATATGTGATATATACTGCACAGTGCATACAATTTCTATATATTGCATAGTACATATATATGTGCATGTGTGCATGTGGTACATAGCAGATAGTATACATACATATATACACATACATGCATTGTGTATATATTCCATAGAGTACATATGTGCATTTGTGTGGTTCATGCTCCATATGTATATATTTTTATAGTGCATACTGAACATATTTGTGTAGATATCTACATGTATATGTGGTACATACAGTGTACACATGTTCATGGTGCATTTATATGATATACACTGCATAATGTATAGATGTGCATAGTACATATATGGTACACATCACACTGTGTATAGATATGCATGGTGCATACATGTGCATATCACATGGTGCATAGATGCTCATAGTATGCACATGTGCATATCACATGGTGCATGGATGTGTACGATGCGTATATGTGCATATCATAGTATATCCATATGCACAGTGCATACACTGCATGTTACAGTAGACACCATATACTGCATATACACTATACCACAAGGGCCTGTGGGACACCTCAGAGGCCAACAGTTGTCTCCCCCACCCCGTTTCAGACGAGGAGTCAGGCTCAGAGACGCACATCTTTCCCAGGGTAACGTTGAGTGGCGCACCTGTGCCTGAACCACCAACTTCATTGCACTGTTTGTTCCCAGATCCCTGGCCCTCACCTGAGCCACCAAGCCCCGGCCCCCATGGCACAGACACCTGCTACGTGCATCTGCCCAGTCACGCTCACCCACCTCTGACACTGCACTATTATCCCAATTTCAAACGGGAAGCAGAAACTCAGAGAACTTAAGTAAATGTCATGAGAGTCATAGAATATGTAGCAAAACTCAGATCTTAAGCCACATATTCAGGCTTCACACCTCATGGTCTCTCACAGACTTCGTTTAAATTCCAAGCACCCTTATTACTGTTAATAGCAGCTGAAGGCATTTTTAGGCTTAAAGATGAAGGCCCTGCTTCCTCTACATCCTGGGGATTCTCCTATTGGTGGTGAAGGGGCTGTTTCGTTTGTGCTTCTCATATGTCAGGGAACATGTTCACCCCCACCTGTCACCTAATCACAGATTCACGGAGCATTAGACTCAGAAGGGTCCTCAGAGGCTGGCTGGTTTAACTCTCTCACCTTCAACACAAGAAAAAGAGGCCCTGACAGTGAAAAGTCACCCTCAAATCACACAGCATAAGAACCAGACAAGACACAGGGAGGAGCCATGCAGAACAGGGAGGAGCCTGTCCCCGATCAGTAAAGGAGCCATCTGTCCTCCCCACAGTGGTGCTTTTGGCTTCATAATTTGTTTTCTAAAAAATTGTATTTACCGGCATCTCTGTAAAGAAGTGTCTCTTATATAGTCATGGAGAAAAAGTGGTGGTTTTTTTAAGAGAAAATCAATGACAATTAGATAAGATTTCAAAAAATAAAGATGGTGCGAGACTTAAAACATCACTTTAGTTTTTATTTTAATATAGCTTTCGTTAAAGATGTGTATGTTTTTGAATTCATAATAAAGACTATGCACATCACATGACAATGCCAAAGGTGACTCCCACAACTGTCTACTGGCCGATAATAAATGGGTCGCATGTTCAGCACACAGCAAGGAATGATATGAAAGTGTAACTTAAATATTTCCGAGCCTACGTGTAGATAGCTGCCCTACCCAGTAATCCACAGAGTTGTTTTAAATGACAGCATTTTCCCCAGAACAACAACAGAACAGTAGCAGCACCATCCTTAGGCGAGCTGTAAAGGCTCAAAGAACATCCTTAGGAGAAGGTCTTAGAGAGATTGTAACAGTAGAAGTGCGACACATATGTGCACCTGTGTGGTGGTGTTCGTGTGAAATGCATCACAGCCAGGCTGCAGCACACGGCCCCAGACGTCCGACCACTAGGTCGGAGCCTGCAGAAAATGTAAAAGTAAGTTCAGGCATTTAGAAAGGGCAATATTGATCATCCACTGGTGTACCGTGGTGTGCTCTGTAAAAATGGTCTGAAATGGTGAAAAAGACTGATCACAATCTCTCCTGCACCACCAGAGACATTCTCCTTGGCAGGGCTTTATTTTGTTGGAAAGTCTGAAAAAGGTGATCAAATGTTCTCTCTCACCCTATTTCCCAGGAACCAGCAGTATATTCATTTAAAGATTAGTTCCTGGCTCCCATGGCCACACTCTTCCCCAAGTGCTGAACAGAAATGTGAAAATCAAAACAAAATAAAATGGTATCGCCCTTCACTTCTAGCTAGGTTTACATCTGTAAGGTACAAAGTCCTCGGTTAAGGACGCAAACTTCCTCCCAGAGCTTTGCACATCGACTGGTTCATTCAGGCCGTGGCTTTTCCATTTTAGAAATGTGTGCAGCCACCTCACAGCAAAACCTCCCGGGGCTGGTCTGTTTCCTGGAGGAGCTGGTCAGCGTTGGCCTGGCAGCCCCAGCTTTCTGCTGACGGAGCAGCTGGGTATTACGTGGGCTCATCCCCCCTGCCCCTGCGCCACCCAAGCCCACCCCTCGTGACCAGCCGCGATGCCCAGCGACGTGTGGTACGAAGTGTTCTGTTCCACTCAATCAGAACAAATTGGCAGCTCCTCATGCACCTGCTTCCGCCCGCAATATTCCAGCAGGCAGGAGATCAGTTCTGCCGTGCAGAGTCCTTGGTCCATTTTATAAACTTTCTACTCTGATTCTTAAAATGTTCCTAATTTCCTAGAAACAATCATTTTAAAATGCTTCCCACTCTTATGTAGCCCTCCTATTTTCATTAGGCAAATATGAACAATAATTTACAGACATTTTTATAACAACCACAGGAAAAAAGCACACAAATGCTCATCCTGCCTTAAAAAAAAATAGAACCCAGGGGTTTATATTAAATATCACCTGGTATCCAACAAATAGGAAACACTGCTCTGAGGAAAGTTATAAAAATAGAAGAGCAGACAGAGTTCCTGGGCTCATGGAATATAAAATTATTTTGAAAAATACAGACCTAGAAATTATCAATTATAGAACACAACAGAATCACACCAAGCACTAAAACATGTAATTTGATGAAAGAATCTATAAATGTGGTACAGCTGCACCATCCCATAGAAATATAATGTGAGCTACAGGTGTAATTTAAATTTTGTATTAACCACATTAAGGAGACACTTTAGAGACCAGGATATAGAACAATGAAAATGATAATCCCTTTCCTCATATCCTTGAGGGGGGAGGTGGCTAAGCATATTATTTCCAATATTCTATACCTTTCTGCAAAATTGTCTAAGATCCCACAGAAAGATCAGGAAAAAAAGTGCTGTTTTCGATGAATAATGCAAACTTCTGCCCAATCTTCTATTGGGCTAACTCCTGAGTTCCAGCCATCCTCCCACCTTCTTCAACCTATTGGTTACCAACATTCTCTTCATCTTAAGAAACTTATTTTAATTTTTCATTTTGAAATAATTGTGGACATACGGAAAAGTTACAAAAACAGCACAGGAAATTCCCACCTACTCTTTACTCCAATTATGTTTACTATTCTTTCTCTTTCATGTAATTATTTTTTCTGAATTACTTGAGACTACATTGGTTGCAGACACACTCGCCCTTTACATAATTAACTGTCCATTGTTTCCTAAAACCAAAGGCATTTTGTTAAATCACAGTACAATTATAAAAATCTTGAAAATAAAACTGATGTAATACTAGTATTTCATTGACAGATCTTACTCAAATTTATTCCACTCCTATGTTTTATAGAAAATGAAAAAATGTTCTAGCACAAGATCACAGGTTGCATTTGTTGCGTCTCTAGTTTTCTTTAACTTGGAACCATCTCGGTTTTTCTTCATCTATATTGAGACATCTTCCCTTTACAAATCGTAAGAAGAAAGGAACCAGGTTGTTGAAGCCCCTCCTACAAATTGCTCAAAGTGTATGCAAACCAAAAGGCCATGAACTTAGGAGAATCTCTGCCAGCCTTTCTCATCTCGGAATGTGTGCGGCTACTGGACCACGTGTTCACGGAACTCGGAGAGCGTCTGAGAGGGAGGCTTCCATGGGGAGAGGGAAGGCACTAACAGAAACACAGGGAAACTTGCTCTCCCCAAAAGATTCCCACAAACTGGTCCGAGTGACATGAATGTCTCAGAGTGTATGCTTCTGTTGCAATGTTTCCTAAAAGAGATTATCTCCTCAGATGAGAAAGTTCTTCAAATAAAAGGAAGATCACACAGTAAACCGTGTGTGAGGTATGTGCTCCCCTGGTTTCCTTCCACCCGCAGGGACCAAACATGCCTCGATGATGCTCCTAGAGAAGACGGACCAAAAGGATCCCAGGAAAGGAATCAATGACTAAAACCTCTGGGTTTATGTACATTTTTCTCATTCAAACGAGAGCCCTAGAAAATGGAGATCAGGGTACACTAAAAATACAAATATTTTTAAAGAAAAAAAAAGTCAGATGGGGCTGTTTCCCTGCAGCGACACCCAAGCACAGCAACCTGGTGAAGGTGGCCATGGGGCAGGACGACATGGGTGGGGCATTTCGCCAGAGACACCACAAACCAGCAGCAAAAGGCTCCAGGCAGCGAACGAGAACCACATGGAAGTGTGAACCAGCACTGCTTGACCCCACGCCTGAGCGCAGGTTGCAGAAAGAAACGTTGTCAGAACATCTGGTTCTCCACCCTCAGCCTGGGGAAGTGCCAGCACCTCTGAGACTAACTGCGTCAGGGCCACTTCTCCTTCAGAACATAGACTCTCACCAGACAGCTACGAGTACAGTGGCTAATGGTGGCCCCAAGTGACACACCCTGATATTGACTATACACTGAAAGCCCCTTCCAATGGGGGCTTTATATTTATGTGTGTTTATATTCTCATACCTTAGGCATCAATGTATGGTTTGTGTTCCAACGTGATACCTACTGGTGGCTACAGAAGTCAAAGCAGCGCTAACAGCATCACTCATTCAATTTAAGAACATTTAACTAGGCCCTCTCTTTAGAAGGTAATGTTTGCTTGAACTGACCCCAAAATCACTTATTGGCCATTTTTCCTGCTACACAACTGCTAAATTACTTGGGCATGCATCTAATAAACTTTAGACCTTTGACAGTCTTTGACTGTTTAATTATTTTAAAAGCCAGTCTCTGAGACATTTCCCCTTAATTAATTATGCTTTCTTCCTATGTTCTTTCTCCAGGAACAGGGCCTCAGACATCTGATACAAGTACATGTTCAGTTCCGTTCAAATTAAAATGCATCCACAGACTGCCCACTGTGTACCAAGCACTGAACAGCTATCTAAATTGGTAAGATGCAACTCTGACCCTGGGGAAACCTATTTGATACCTTTAAAAAGATACATTTAAATGTCAGCAACTCTTTCCTTCTTAGCCAATATCCTACATAGTAATATAAATTTCAGGAACTGGGACCTAAAGTGGACATTTTTCATTCTGAATGTAGGTTTACGCATATTGACATCTCTAACTCTAAATTCCTGGATGGAATTTAGCAAATAATAAAATGGAAAATTTAGGTTGGCATTGGCGCACACCCCTGGTGGACTTCACTAATCCATCGTGACATTTTGCCATCTAAGTATTTCCCTACACATTACCCCAGAAAGACACCACCACCAGACTAGGCACACAAGAGGAAAGTAACTTGCCAACTCTGACATCAGTCAAGCCTTTCATTTACAAAGACATTACATCACATAATGGGCAGCTTTGCAGTCAGTTACATAATAACTTGTTCCATAGTAACTTGTTACGTAGCAAGAGAACAGTAGCTTGCTACATGGTAGCAAAATCTATAATATGGTTTGATACATACTAACTTGTTCCATAATAACGGAACATCCAGGACACCTTCCTCCACACTCCAAAATTCCTGGCTTAATTTCCCCACAAGAAACCTTTTCTTTTTTTTCTTTCTTTCATTATTTACTCATCAGTCCTTAATATCCCTGCACATTAACCCCAGCTGATACCTAAGAGAATGACTGCTATAAATCAAGTGTTTTCAATGTGATTTATGTATCACCTGAATAGCTGTTTAGCAATGAAATTGCACTGCTAAATAAGCAAGGCTTTGTTGGAAAAATCAATCATTGTCTTTATCTGATACTTTCATTTAAATTTAAAGTGAAGGCATTAAAATACATACTAAAACTTCTATGTTTTAGTATCAAAGCTTCTCATAATACAATGCGCACACACACACAAAATCACCCTAGACCTAGAAATACTTTTAGTTTATTTTAAAACCCAACAAATAATCATTTTCATCAAAGATAAAATAAAGTCATAATTTTAAAAGCCTTTCCCCTTTAGTGCAGAATATTTTTTACAATAAAATGCTTTCCTGGCATTATTTTAAAATTTTTTTGGCAAATATTAAAACTACCTTTAATCTCAAAAGAAGAAAGCCAGCACAACTTGAAGAACTTCAGGGATCCCTATTACACGGGCAGTGCGGGGCTACACCTTCCCTTTCCCCTTTTCTGAAACTAGCATCTCTCTCAGGACACAGTGAGTGGGACAGTCACAGACGGAATGTGGTTAACAGGCCCCGAGTCCCAGAGTCCTACCAGTAAATCACTGAGCTGGGGGGGGGTGTCTAGGCCCCCGATTCTGGTTATAGAAAAGCAGGTAGAAGGGGGCTATGAATGCTGCCACCCAAGAAGACATTTCAATTTTAAAGTCAGTTCTTACGAAAGGAAACAATTTCAGTGGTGAGGAAAATGGAAGGGCGTATACACCCTGGAGCTTTCCAAGTCCCACAGAGGAAGGAGGCCGTGTGAGGGCTCCTCGAGACACAGAGGCTCACGCCCCACCCGGGCTCGCCTGCCCTTCTCCCCACAGTTTCCTCCAGGGACGTGTGCTGCCTCCTAGCACGGTGACTATGGAGCACTGCAGCACACGGAGGAGGGAGGTTCTCCTAAGAGAGCGCCAAAACCTCCAGTACAGGGAGTGGCACACAGCAGACGCCTGGCGGGTACTGGTGTCTTGTCCACTCACCCCCTGCGGCCTCACCACGCCCTGCACTTCTGATGCCCTCATGTAAAGCTCATTGAATGATGCGTGACAAACCCCCCAAAACTCAGTGGCCTAAGTAAACATTCACTTCTGTGCTCACATGTCCGTGGGGTGGCAGCCTGGCTGGTCCCACTGTGCTCCCAGCACACAGGAAGCCTCCACCAGGCTGCAAGTGCTCCTCCAAATGTCCCTTTGGAGAGACACTCAAAACCCATGGCCCAACCAGCCTTCTGGCAGTTTAAGTACCAGAATCAATGGTTTTGGAGAAGAACAACGCATCCGGTCAGGTTTGTGTGTGCAGTGCATCAGGGCAGGGCTGTTAAGCATCGTCACAGAAACAGCATCACAAACACCAGTGACGTCCCCCCTCGTCCTCCCGCCGGGCCAACCTCTGCTGCCCTGTCTAACGGCACTGCTGGTGCTCAGCAGCGTCTCTGGGAAAACACTTATGTCCAAAGCTGACCAAGAGTTCTCAGTGGGAAACAGGAAAGTGGAGGCTTAAACATTGCTCTTGCATTTCAGCTTCTTCACTCCTGAAAGCGTATGGACAACTGTTTCACTGATTTTTTTACTTCCCAGTAGGACAAGCTACGGAAAAGCTGGTGACTCCATGAGCTCCCTGTGTCTCACGCCTTCCCCTCATGACTTACTTCTTCCCAACAGCAGAGTAAACCCACGGAGGGTGGTCCCTCCTGGTCAGAGAGAAGCCAACGCTGCGGTCCTGTCTTGCTGGACGGGGAGCCCTGGGGCAGGTGGGGCCCAGCATTAGCCGCGGTGGAGCCCTGACCTCAGACAGCTCTCTAGCAGCTGTGTCCTGCTTCCATTCCAACCCCCAAACCAAGAAGAAAGATCCTTGTCCGTAGATCATTTTCACGTCCACTCCTCATGAATTAGTGTTTTATTTGGAATAATAACAGGCAGGTAACTCAAGGCTTCACATTCTATCTTGGCCACTAAGAAGTTTAGATTGGTTGTAACGATCAACCACAGCATTGATATCATCCTTTATTTCTGTGATCGGTGTCATGTTTGCATGAGTGCACGGTACTTTGTCTTACACCAGGAAGAGCTTAAGGAAGCTGACAAAACAGTGGGAGGGGAAATTGTGGTGTAGACAGAAGAGAGCAGGGAGCATACCGTGGAGTAGAAGTACAGCCAATATGCAGAAAACACGGGCTATGGGACAGATGGACAGATGGATGCACTGACGGCCAGGCAGAGCAGTGGGCAGATGTGGAGATACTACAAATGGGCCGCGTACTCAGCTGAGTTTTCCCCACAGCTCACACAAACGCATGGGCAAGCACATGAGTTCCAGGGGAGCCGTGTGACGTGCCAGAGATGCTCAGTGGTGTGTTTCCTCGGACCCTGCTGCCCCCAGGGCAGTGACGACACAGCACGGAGGCACTCGGAGGAGGACAGCAGGATGGGCAGAGAGGACGCACGCAGGACACAGCACTGGGCCGCAGAGCTCTCTCAGCTCGGAACAGATTTTGCAGGATCTGAATGGAAGGACTTCCTCTGACAGTCCTCTCCCGATATCTCTTTCCCTCTCCACAGCTTTTGGAAAACACCAAGTAACACGAACCTGGTGGAACACACCCTCACAAGTACTGGAGCATGTCCCTCATTGTTAGCTAAACACAAAGCCATGGGGTCAGCTGGGGTGTGAGGACACGAGACAGAAATCCACCCTCCCCACCTCCCCAAAGCAGGACCCTTCAGACCAAGCTGAAAATCGCCCCCAAAGCAATTTTAGGCCTACTCCTGGCCCCACAGATCTGTGCCCTGCAGGACAGCCCCAGTAATTCCTGTCGGTGCATTGTCAGGGCAGGTGAAGTCAACCCTAGGCTCAGTCATGAAGCCCAGAGGCAGAGAAGCACCCGGAACATTCAGCCTGGAGCTATATGACTTCTTTATATCTCCACATTAAACTGGTAGTAAACCACAATCCTAGGTAAATAAACACATTAACTTGCTGTAGGGTTAGTAGGGCTGCCTTTTACAACCCTGTGATGTGCGCACTGCACGCAGGTGCCTGCTCCGGGGGCGATGGCAGCTGAGACACAGCTTCCTTCAGAGGCTGTGTTTTCCTGAGGGGTGAACATCTCCCCACTCAGCACAAAGGTGCCATCTAGGCTGGAACGAAGCTACTGTGGTCCTAACACCATCGATCCACAGGCTTTCACTCTGGCAGTGATTAAACAGCAAGACTGGTTTTCTAATAAAGTCATTTTCAGTTTATGAAATAAAGCACTTTCAAGCACATGAGGAATATTTCCGTGTCTTCGGCTGGTGGACAGACAGAGAGAGAGCAAGGACGCCAGCGCTCTGCTCTCTCAAAAGTGGGCCTGGGCCACCGAGGCAGGTTCGAAGCGAAGTCTCCCAGCTTCCAGGCTGGCTCTGCATTTAGCTCAACCCTGGCGCTGCCACTGTTATTCTTAGTTTATGAATCATATCATATGGCATCCTATTTGCACAACCTCGATTCTTTTTGGAAAGAGAAAAGGTATTATAAATAATTTCAGTATCTGGGCAAAAAGAAATCTACTTGAAGTATTTGGTCTTTCAGAGACGTGGAATCTCACCTTTGACCTAGCATGTTGAAATGTCACTCACCTGATGTCCTGATAAGTATTCCAGACATGTGAATTTTCCACATACCTGAACATCTTTGAGCACCGTCTCACGCACCTGCCTGCAGACCTCAGCCCTGCACCCCTGGAGGGGCTCCTGTCCCAACACCAGGGTCCCTAGTCCATATCATTTTGTGATGCACTATATGTGATCGGAAGGTCATACGTGAATGATTAAGGACTTATTCATGGCATCTTGTACTTAGAGTGAGAAACCTGCATTTAAATCACAGCAAAATATTTCTAGCTATGTGGCAGCAGAAGGTTACATGTTCCTTTGGATCTATTTCGTCATCTTCAAGATGGGGGCAACATTTCCCATCTCACAGAAAAGTTTGAGGACTAGCCAAAATCAACGTGAAAGCGGCTTATAAACTAGACTATTGATGTTAGAACTTAAAATGTAACCCTGGTTACAAGGTCACTGTCCATACAGCTTTAGGAATCTCAGGCGAGTGAGCTGTGAAGTTAATGAAACAGTCTTATCTCCACACACACATTCACTGCCAAACTTCCCCGGGCCAGGCAGCCTGAGCCACTTCCCTCAGGGACAGGCCTGGGGCAAAGCAAGACTCACTCAGGGACCCTCCTTGCTTCTCCGCCATGAAAGTAAAAGCTCTTGCAACCTTCTACGCACAAGAAATGCAGGGGATTTACAATTACCAAACACAGCCTTTCCTACTGCTTCAACAGCTATGCTCCCCTGCCTTTTTGGACTAAATACGCAGAGACCCAGGGGCTATTCCTATGTCAATAGCCCTACACTGAATAGTTTGATAACATATAATTAGGTCTGTCACCCATACAGGCTTCTAAAATCTTACAGAATAATATAAATATACTCAACATCCAACTATAAATAACAAAAATATTTGCTCAATTTATGTAGATTTTTAAAAATTAAACACTGTTACAAACATCACATTTTAATCCAAGATTTTATTTAACCAAATGAACAATCTACAACCATGCCGAGAGCACATATCCACCACACCCACCAAGTGAGGCCCCACAGGAAGGACATGCAGAAGTAAAACAAGAACTGAGGTGTCCCAGCCACTCCCACTAGCTTGGGAGAACTGAGCCTGGTGAAGACCCCCGAGTCCAGGCTCTGTAACTTCATGGTGGCGGCTTGAAACTGACCATGGTGGGGTATTTATGCCACAGAGTGAGCACACACTGCAGATGAGGGTCCCCTCCCTCCCTCTCCCACCCAGCACAGAGAAGGTGGTTGTTAAACACTGACCAGCACATTGCTGCAGAAACCCGACATCAGAGTCAGCAATGCTCGTGTCTTCAGTGAACACCCCGTTGCACACTCGCAAATACGCAACAGTCAGTCCCACAAAACATATGGAAAACATTTCAAATCTTCCCATCCAACTTTTACGTAAAAATTGTTTCACAGTCATTTTGCATCCACTGCCAATTAGAAATGTAATATATCTCAAAAACCCAATAGGGTACTGCCGCATGCTCCATTGTTTGAGGGTTTTACCACTTTGTTGTTAGCACCAAGGTGGCTCAGGTAGGCACTGTGGCCACACTGCAAAACCAGTTCATTCTCGAAACTTCTAATTACTCTGGGCAGTAGGACAGGCTGTCTCCTGACAGACACAGGATAAATGCTGTGAGGCAACTGTGCTCAAAGCCAGGCCCCCAGCCAATTGTGTGGGCTCAATAAAAGAGCATTTATTAAGCTCACTACTGCATAATCATTTCCCACATGACACGGCAATTCTGACGCAAACTCCACTGACAGTCGAGGTACGGAAGCCAGGCCTTCCAAGAACCAGGAGCCCCAGCACGTTCACTGCTCACATCTCACTCTCAGGGAAACACATATGCACAATCTACGTTTCCTTTTATGGATGTTGCCACTGATGTCTTATCTAACATCCTTCATATAAATTATATACGAATCTAGGCTGGGCGCAGTGGCTCACACCTGTAATCTTAGCACTCTGGGAGGCCGAGGCAGGCGGATTGTTTGAGTTCAGGAGTTCGAGACCAGCCTGAGCAAGAGCGAGACCCCGTCTCTACTAAAAATAGAAAGAAATTATATGGACAGCTAAAAATATATATAGAAAAAATTAGCTGGGCATGGTGGTACATGCCTGTAGTCCCAGGCACTCAGGAGGCTGAGGCAGAAGGATTGCTTGAGCCCAGGAGTTTGAGGTTGCTGTGAGCTAGGATGATGCCACAGCACTCACTCTAGCCCGAGCAACAGAGTGAGACTGTCTCAAAAAAAAAAAAAAAAAAATTATATACAAATCTATGACACATGGACCAGCAGAGGAAGATTTATGTTCACGCTGCTATACTTTACCCCATGGAGTCGAGCCCTTGCCCCACCAACCTAAGGGCCCAAAGTATCAAAGGGACAACAGCAGATTTCTGTGGCTTAGAGAAAAAAATTGCCTATAAAAATTTAAAGACGGGTTAACTTTAGTCCACAAAATAGTGAATCACAAGAAAATGATGTTTGTGAAGATGTTACTACTTGCTTTTAAAGGTTTCTAAATCCATGCAGGAACGGGAATGCATTTTGGACTATTTTAACAGCCTTGTGTCCTTGAGTCCCACCAGAAACCAGCCAGCCCAAATGCAGATGCAAATGAGCCTGCAACTGAAGTGAGGTCCAGGTCGGGGTCCAGGAAGCTGAGCCCCAATGGTCCCTGACACTTGGTGATCCCCTTGTGCCCAGCAAACCCAGAAAGGCAGGCCCCAAGGACACCGTCTTAGCTGCCAGTGCTGATATGCGCTGGAGCCGGGTTCAAGCCAGAGATAGCTGCCAGCATCCCACATGCCAGGGGAAGCCTCCTGCCATCCCACCTTGAGCGAATCTGAGCCTTGGTATACATCCAGTGCATCCCGCCCAGTGGCCGGCTCTCCAGGTGGGTGGACGCCTAGGGCACGCTGAGGGTCAGAGGAGTCACCAAAACAAGAAAGGGGACATAAGATTGATGTAAATGTGTTTAATAAAAAAAGGCTTCAAAGCTACCTGTGCCCTCCTGTGTGGCCTTCACACAAAGGGTGGCTTCCTTGGCCACCTGCCAACTTCGCCCAGAAACCTGCTTCCCTGCCACACTCAGCTTTGCAAGAACAAATGTCCCAAACACGGCATCGACGGAATTCACCCCAGCCCTTCCCAGCATTGCCCAAAAGTATCACAAGTAATCAAAATAGCAGGAGAAAATGATAACATATTTTTCTTCCAAAAACAGCCATGTTAGTTCAGAAACATACAACACATATCAAGTTAAGGGCGTACACAGCATTTCTAAAATAAGTAAAAACCAAATGAGAAAAAAGGCAATAATTCATCCCAAAGTTGATCTTCTTTTTTATAATTGAGGTGAAATATACATAACATAAAATGAACCATCTCAACCATTTTTAAGTGTACAGTTCGGTGACATTAAGTACATTCTCAGTGTTGCACAACCATTAACATCCATCTGCAGAACATGTTTCATCTTTCAGAACTGAAACTGTACCCAAAGTTCACCTCAATCAAAAATCATGAAAACACTTCTGCAAAACCACTAAGATAAAAACAAGTTACAACCACACTCATTCACCTTTATGTGCTATTGAAATGCAAAAGCACCCACCCAGGATCCTTACTTTGTTCGACTCTGAAGACACTTCCAAACAATATTTCCTAAATAATTAAGCAGCTCTGGATATAATGGATCAAATTACATGAAAAAAACTAAAATTCTCAAAGTCTTTCAATTCTGAATCAACTTATACTTTTAAGAGTTATAATCTCAGTCAACTCCTTTCTTTCCATTTGAAGGAATTTCTTCTCTTTTCCATACCTAATATGTCAGAGCCCCAAGCCTTCTATAGCTGACTTAAAAGTGAAACATCCTATAATATAAAATATTTATAACAAAACTGCCTAGCAAATGTCCCCAATACTCAAGTCTTAATGGGAGGCAGCTCTCCTGGTTATAGAGATCGATGACTTAGATTCTTAGGAAAAGCAAATAAAAGATCTCAAGTTAGCAATATTTTCCAAATTAACTAGAAATTTTTTATATAACAAACTGTCTAAAATATGGAAAACTCATTTCAATATTTAAAATCCACTGAGACTCCCACAGAACAGTACTGAGCTTTTAACTTATTTTATTATTGTTTTTGATGTTTCTCAGAATCAGAGTAATGACTCATCTAGAATATATAACCCTAATCGGGAAAATTAGTTCTTTTGAATTGCGTTATACTCTCTGTGGTTGATGGACACAGTCCGCAAAAATCTTTTTCTCACATGTGCTTTGTTCAGTACTAACCAAGACCTTCAGAAAATAAAGAGGCTCAAAAACATCTAACCACATTGTAAACGTGCTTCTCTATATGCAGTAAATATGCTCAGATTCATAGCTGAGATGTATTTGAATGGGTGAAAACAATCAAAACAGGGACAGTTCTACGGACTTTACTGAAAAAGAAAACCATCAGTGATATCATCTATCCGTGTCCATAAGTAAAAAAAATGAAGGTACTATTTTTCCCCAAACATGTGGTGTTTTACATTGGAAAGCGTGAATATCCCTTGTCAACCACTTATGAACGGTTTCCCAATAACCATACTAGCTACTCAGCTGGCTGAGATTCTATTTATAATAAAAGTGGAATAAATCCCAACAGATTAAATTCTCCTAATTACCACAGAAGAGTCTTTATGATTAATTTTGTTACAGCTAGAAACCTAATAAGGAAATCTCAGCAAATGTCTGTTTCATACCCAACAAAAATATCCTGGAATACAAACACGCATTTGACAGGACACAATTGAATTCAGGAATTAATATATTCAGTAGATCCCTTTGCATAAAAGATACAGCATTTTCTATCCTTTCTTTAGGACTTGCAATTTCTTTGATGAAAATAAATTAGAAACCCTATACAGGAGAGTAGCAAAACACAGATCCATGGCATAATACAACCTACATTGATTCTTTCTTTCCCTTAACTTTACAATAATGAAATTATAAAGTTTTTTTAGACCACTTTTTTCTCCATTATGTTTCCTTAAAAGTAATGCAAAGTCCCTTTTTACAATCTCCAGCCACACACCTGTCCTGCCACGAGAAACCAGAGTGACACCACCTCCCGCTTCAGGGCATCCGTGCTATTGTTTCATTCACTGAGCCCCCCGAAGGCTTTAGGAACATAGCATCCCACCAGTTCACACCCTAATCACACGCAGACTCCAGATACATTCCATGCTAGCCAACAATGCTGTGTTTTCTTAGTAAATAAGCACATTTGGCAAAAGAAACAACTTTAAAAATAACACATTCAACTTTATAAGACAACCAGTTTCCCTTAAAAATCCAAGGCAATAATCACCTAAATCAACTTCCTCTGTCAAATAAGAATAGATCTCTGAGATCAGCTCATAACTCACCACAGAACTGAATATTCCTTTTTGCTTCTTCCAGTTAATATATAGTCTTGCACTAAAAATGACTAAAAAACCCCACAGAACATCTAAAATAGGTAATCACATTTCTCAACTCTGCCACCGATATAAAACCTATAACCTCGAATCAGAAAAACAAGTGTGTTTACCTGTGTTCCTGTCTGGGAGGATACAGCAATGCTTCTGCAGGATGCCGGGCAGAACCTGTTTCAGAACAAACAAACACACTTGGTTATCACTCAGGCAGAGAAAGGCATCTCATTAACTGTTGCGAGTGTTTTTCTAATAAGGTCATTCAATGTTGCCCAAAGTCATCATGCCCAGAAGGGCCTAGCAAATTAAACAGTACTGAAAGATTTTGATGACATACATTTTTCTCGGAAAAGGTTAATCAGGTAAGTGTGCTGATTATACGCACTGTTGGGAGGACGGCAGTGCAGTTTGGGCTGATGTATGCCTCTGATGGGTGCTCGGAGCTCTGCGAGCACTGCACTCAAGAGACTCCTACAATACGGTAATGGCTCACCAATTCTGGAGATGGCTTTTAAAATATTAGATGCAATTAGAGCCTGAAAATGGGGGGTTGTTGGGACATTATGTCGGGCTATTCCTTCTTCTAGAATCTAAGCTGAGATGCTTTCATCAAGGATGACTCACAAAGGAAAATGTGAAAGAAAAGGCTGTGTTTACATTCACGGTCCGGCAGTAAAAGGTGAAGGAAATATCTTGTTTGATAAGTGAAGGAGAGGTGAAAATAATAGAAAATGGCTTTCCCAAGAAAATGCAGCAATGTAAAGCAATTGCAAAGCTCAGACTGAAATGTTTGCAATGAAGAGACGTCTGTGGGAAATTTATGGCCACGCTTCCTAAACTAAATTAGAGTACAAGCTGAACTTTCACCTCAAATACTCGACACAGTGAAGTCGCAACCATTCCTCAACCCTCCGTGACTACAACCATCTAAAATCCTCAGCCCACTGCGTACCCTAGAGCAACTGAATGGGCAGAGATGGGGAACAGAGTATTGCAAAGAAACAGCACTAGTGACGCCCACAGAGGTCAGCTTGCAGTCAGCCTGAGTATACACCAGGCGCTCACAAATACGATTAAGGAAAACACAGCTTTCTCTGGAACAGCCATTCCTTTCTCCTCCACCCTCTCCGACTATCCGTCTATGTTGAGGGGACATAGAATCGCAAACAAGATGGTAGTACCAATTCTCAACTCCTCACAAATCTAAGAGACAGAGGATAAAAAAATAACAGTCAAATCAGTACCTATAAATGCTGTGCACAACACAGAGTTGAAAGTTCAAAAGCGTGTTTCTCGTGTGCACGCAGCTGATGGTCCAGTGGAGCACAGAAGCAATCCCATGAGACAAGCAGGTGTCAGTGAGCGCCAGCCTCATGGCAAGTCCTGGCTGGACACCCTGCAGACGGTGCCCATGTCCTCCCAGCCAGGTCCAAGCCGTGGGGTCACTTCTGACACGCCAGACCTGCCCACCCACTCCCAGCTACTGTCTCCACCACAGATGTACCTGGAGGGCAGGGATGTCCTGGTGGATCAGATCACAGCCACCCCCCCCCCCCGCCCCCGTCCTAGCCAGCAGAGTGCCACCACATCTTCAGTTTTGATCCAGAGGAAAATTGGACGAAAGTGATGTGATAGGAGCCCCCCAAGAGGGGGTTAGAGGTATGGGGTAGTGGGACACCGAGTCCATGTGGTGGGCAGAGGTGTGGACTCACTCACAGCAGCATGAGTGCCCGTCTGGTCACCGTCCTCTGTGCTAACCTTTCCCAAATTCACCAGCTCTAGTGACTAAGCCCTCTGTACCCAGGATGCCACTAAGCATAGAGCCCAAGAGAGGTGGACGTCATGATCAGGGGCTGCGTCGGGATCTGGGCTCCTCAGAGATATTGGCAACCTGCACGGTGACGCGAGCCTCGTCCTGGATGCTGGCGAGCCCTAGCAGTCACACTTCAGGTGTGCGTCCACGGTCTGGGGGCAGAAGCAGCTAAGCCGCAGCCCAGACCAGTAGGCAAGTCAGCTCTTTCGAGGAGCCGTCTCAGGAACTATCCCAACTGCTCCTGGCACAGCCTCCTGCGGGGGACCCTCCCGCTCCAGCCCCAAGCCTGTCCCTCGCTCCACCCAAAGGTCCCCAAACGGTCCCAGGACCCAGCATTCTGCTCACTACTCCTGCCCTCGAACACAGCAAGCAGTTCTCTTCTCTTGAAGACCCCAGAGAAGTCACCATGAGTCCAAGTAGCATTCACTTTCCTGAACACAGACAATCTGTTCAAAAACGGGGCTCATGTCTGACTCTGGTGACTTCCTCCCAGCCACGGCTATGGGTGCAACACTCGTGTTAAATCTTGACCCAAGCCACAGCCTCTGAGCTGCCATGGGTACCTGGCATCCTCGGCTCACGACAAAGGTGTGTTTCTTCCTCCTGAAGGGTTTACAGAAGGCAGCAAAGGAGAATGGAATCATCCTTCTGGCCCAAGGAACTTTTAAAAGTTCGATTCTGCTTCGCCTGCCTGTTCTGTGAGAGTCAACTGTGGAGATCCAGGAGACATCTGCTCCGCCTGCCATGGGACCAGTGTCACCCAGGGACTCCCACCCACCTATATCCTCTGAGAACTCACAGCCCCTCCGCCTTCCATCCTACCTCCTGCCACCTTGTCTGACCAAAGTAGGATGTCGGGCACCTCGGGGCACCAGCCAGACCCACAGGGCTGTCGCTGGCCATGTGCACTGTGCAAATTTAAGTTAATGAAAATCAGCTAAAATCTAAACTTCAGCTGCTCGGCGGCATTGGCCAAGTTTCCAGCACTCTCGAGCCTCATGTGGCCGGTGATGTGAACGTGTACATCACTGGTTTCTCCAAACACCCGGAGCCCCCATGCTGGGTGCTCTGCGGACACAAGGTCACCTTCCGTAGGTGCCATGTGACAGTGAGATCTCGAGGTGTTTGCCTTTCTATGCCTGGCTTGTCTCACTCAACAGAACGTCCCCCGGGTTCATCCGCACTGCCCCAAGTGAAGGCTTCACTCTTCTTCACAGCTGACCCATGTTCCATCCTGCGTCTCCCTCATCAGTCACCCACTGACGGGCACTTCGGCTGCTTCCGTCCCTGGCTGGTGTGAACACGGATGTGCAGACACCCTTCAACACACTTTCCACGAGTGACATCAAAACGCCTCCTGCACTAACAAGCAATCCCTAAATCTCACTCCACATGTCCACCTCGGGCAGGGGCTGTCCGGCAGCTTCCCACTCAGCCTGGCTGACGGAGTCTGCAGCACCCAGAACACTGCAGTGGCCACACACGGGCTCCCAAACGCTCCTACCTGCCAGGGCAGCGCAAGCCAGGCGGCCGCACCCATGAGGGGAAGGAGGACCCTGCCTCATGCCAGGAACGCAGAGGAAGCTGCTGAAAAGTGCCCCAACCACCAGAGCAACTCCGCTGTCGGCGACGGCGAGCTTCAAAGCCGACAACACGCGAGGGGATGCAAAGTCCACACTGGAGACATCTGGATCTCCCTTGGTTCATCAGTAACCATGGGAACCTCCACCTCCAAGACAACCACCGTGTCCGCATCCTCATGGCAACAAGGATGGCTCAGGTCCGGCGCTGTGATGAGAGGGGGTCGAGGATGTGAGATCGGGGGTGGGGCCTTGCCTGGGCCATGCGATGCCTAGCACCTGGGACAGACCTGGCAGGGGGCGGTTGGCTACAAACGCGTCTCAGAGAATGGATGGTAGACAGAGTCACAGACAGACATGCAGACAGACAGCTGCTGGAGTCTCATGAAACCACAGTGTCCCACTAACGACTTCCCCCCAGAAAGGCTCCTCCCTGGGCCACTCCTGGCCTGAGGCACGGCCCCCAGGCAACCCTGGAGGGAGAAACTCCAGGACTGGCCTCTCTACCTACAACCTCTCCTTTGGAAAGACATTTTTGCTACTTTTCTACTGTAGACAAGGGTGCAAATTTGCTCCATCTATTTAATTAAATTAAATTTATTTGCAGTGTAAGAAAATTTGAGTGCACAGACCATATGTAACTGAGATAAATCACAAGTGTGTGCTCATGGAATCCATCAGCTTGGCAGGGTGAAAAGGCACTAAACAATTCTTCCAGATTGCACCTGGCACTTGTCCTACTGAATGGAGAGAGACGTGAAGCTTGAACACCCAGAGGGAGCTTTCTGCAAAGTCTCATCATTTCATGCACACGGCAAACGACTCAGGAGGTTGTCTCCTGAGACCCCACATGTCTGTTGCACCCAGGGCTGGCAGGACGGAGGGCTCTCAGTCTCCATCTCCACCCCTGGAGGCCAAGACATCTCACTGCAGGTCCCAGGAGGCACAGTGAGCCTCAAGACCCCAGGTTTCCTCTGGAGGAACAACGTGACCCTGGGAGTCAGACCTCAGACCTGTCACCAACTGCTGTTTGCACGACCAAGACAAACACAGGCTGTGGCGGGGAGGCACAGGGACTCGCCTGGGGGCTTGTCCAAGCCCTTACTGGCCTCGGATGCTCAGAAATCTCATTTGTTTAACATTTCTGTAGATGAGGGAGCTGCACCTGGAAAAAATTCTAGATTCTCTTTTAAATCTGAAGTTCTGTCACTACCGCTTGACCATGGCCCAGGCTTGCTTGGTTTCTGCCGTCCCTCTGCCCCGCCAGTAGCTCCTTTCTCTTTGCCTCCTTCTTTCAGCTGCAGTGTATTGGGCTTCAGGAGAGTGTTGGGGGCACTGATCTAGCCAGCAAGGCCACCTAGGTACTTATTTTTTTCTGTGAGCATATGTTTTGTTTCTCTATCTAGACTTTTTCCCATCCTCCTCCCCCAGGCCCTGGGGAATCAAACAGTATTTGTCCCTTTGTGGGTGGCTTATTTCATTTAGTATAATGTCCTCAAGCCGTGTTATTGCACATGTCAGAACGTCCTTTGAGGCTGACTAATACTCCACAGAATGCACATGCCACACTTTGTCCATCCACCCACCGGTGGACACTGAGGTTCCTTCCACCTCTCGGCTATCACGAATACTGTTGCTATAAATATGGATACACAGCTATCTCTCTACATCCCTGTTTCGATTCTTCTGGGTAGCTACTCTGTTGCGGAGCTGCTGGATCATATGGTGGTTCTGTTCCCAATTCTGGATGAACCTCCATCCGGTTTCGACAGCACGCACACCACTCACCATCCCGGCACAGCTGCACAGAGTTCCAGTTTTCCCAAATCCTCGCCAGAACCTGCTATTTGCTGGGGTTTTTTGATAGTGGCCACCCTAACAGGTGTGAGGTGGCTTGCTCAGCACCGCTGACACACTGCTCCGTGAGGGCACCTGCCACAACGCTCCCTGCTGCACCGGCGGGCCCACAGCTGCAGAATGCCCCCACCCCAGCCCCACCAGGAGCCTCTGGGACATTTCCACAGCTGTTTCCCACTCCCAGGTTGAGCAAGAGTGTGATACTTCTGCTTCCAGGATGCATTTTAGAATTCTCTTTGTAACGTGACTCTTCTATCTCGAGCACCTTACTTATCCTTCCCATAGGACATTCCCCATTCTCTACTCCCAGAGCCGTGGCCTCCTGAAGGTCCCCCAGGCTCTCTGGCAGCCTCTGCACCTCCACCCTGCCTGAGGATGCCCACAGAAAAGGAGGCCTCTCCCCGTGCCCCGTGACCACTGTAGCCACAGGAGGAGGCGGCTCCCAGCAGGGCCCTGACAACTGCGAGGACAGCGTCAGACAACAGGGGAGTTATTTCTGCCCCCCACAGCGCTGTCACTCTCAGGGCAGCATCCACGTTCCTCACACGACCTCGCCTTTGGGCACTCGCTGGTGCTGTTTCCCAACCCCCACCCCATGGCCTTCCCTCCGCTCTTCTGCCTATTGTGACCTTATATCTTCTTCCTACTTCCCCCGTCAAATCAGAATAATCACGGCTTAAAGGGTCTATTCTGGCCAATTAAAACAATCAGAGGCACAAAGCTGAGATAACTATACATATGTGAGTTCCACACATTCCAACATGAAACTGTAAAAAGCAAAGAGCTAGTTGCGTCTGAGAAAGATTCAAAGAAAACGCAGCATTTCTGTTGCACAGAGCAAAGCCCTGACGGACGAAGGTTCTGCCTTTGAACCGAGCATTCACTGGCTGCTTTACTGTGGTGACAGCCGGTAAACAGTACACGAATTAGAGTCACAGGGTTAGACGACCGACAGGCAAACAAAAGACAGAGTGGCAGACACGCCTGACTCCTGTCTGCATCTGTCAAGTCAGAAAGGAAAAGTAAACCACACGTAAACAGGAAACCACAGCGGGAGACCCCTGCGACCCTGAAGGCTCTGACACCCCCTGTCCCCACACCCAGCGGCTGCACCACAGGGGGCTGGCGCTACGGGAGAAACACCTCTGAGCAGGTTCTCCCAAAAAGCCACATGGAACGGGGGCGTCCAGATGACTCAGGAGTGGTAAAGCCTAGTCTGATTCACAGCAAGAAGACACGGTAGGTTCTAGAAAGGATATTTATTATTTTGATGCTCACAGTTAACAACATCTGGGAAGAGCATTCAGAGGGCACTGGCGTGACCACCGGAAGCTGCCACAGGCTCCCGGACAGCAGGTGGCAGCCAGCTGAGGGTGGGCCCTCCTGGACAGCCCCGTCAGTGAACATCGACTTCCGACCCCACGGAGACAGGCACGTCGGCATGCGGTCTTGCCTGGACTGGACTTTTCAGAACCAACTGACCAAAATGGGTCTCTGAGAACTGGGGGAAGTGATCCCCCAGAAGGGAGGGGTGGCAGCACCCTGGGTGGGCACAGCTGGAGCGGAAGTGCTGGAGGTGGCGTGACAGAGGCACCGTCCTCAGGCTCCCCTGGCTGCCCTGGCCCCGGCGCTCTGCAGCGGGACCTGCCTCAGAGCAGGCGCCCACACGTTCCCTGGGTGCACACACCTGGCAGGGGAAACAGAGTCAGTCCGTGATGTCGGGGCAGAGCCCCCTGTGTGGGGGAGACAGGATGAGAGAGACGCAGGCACAACAACAACAGGCTCTGGCCAGCCCGACAGCAGGGGCCTCAACAGGTACTTGCTGACAGCGTCATGGGGGAGGAGCACTAAAGAATCCGGGGACCAGAGGACCCAGCCCTGCCCTGCATCTGCCCAAAAATAAGCTATTAAGTAAACACCATATACCCCAAAATGCTCTCCTGCCCTAAGATCCTATTTTTGACTTCACTATAAAAATTAGGAAGAAGCCTGGTCAGGGCTGGGGGACCTGCAGCCTCAAGGACATATGGCCTTTAGATGCCCAAGTTCAGCCCCTCGACTGAGCCCTAATGTCACGGAACAAATCCCATTAAAAGGATTTGTTCTATAAAATTAGGATTCAGTTAAAAGGCCACATGTGGCCCCAAGGTTGCAGGTTCCTCTAAACATCCCTATCACTGTATTTGAATACGGATTGCACCAGGAGTGCCAAAAGGAGAAAATGTTCTTACTCCCAGTGAACGCACCAGACAGCCGAGCCCACTGCACCCTCCCCTCAGGGGAATGTCAGCTGGGCAGACCGGCTAAGTGTGTGGAAAAGACCAGGAACACCACCCTCCCGGAGGGAGACCGGCCCAGCAACGCCCACTCAGGTCAGCAGTCAGCTTCACAAAGAGAAGAGCACACTGTGAAGGAAGTGAGCTCCCACCACGACCTTAAAGCTGTGTTTAGCTGCAACACGGCTTTATCTTCTCTCTAACAGTAAATAACCATGGAAATACGGACACTGGAAAGAGCTGAGCAGTTTGGAAGGTGCAGGATGAAGTCGGATGGAGAGTCATCAATCTGGACACGGGCACAACCGCGTGCAGAGCAGACCCAGCCCAGCACAGCAGAGCCAGCCGGACACAGAGGATGGCACAGGGCGTCAGGGCAGTCTGAAAGCAGCACTGCTGCAGATGGAGACGAGTCCCAGGAAGTCTAACTCCAGAGGACAGTCTTAAAATGCATCTTAACCGCCAGAAGCTAGTGTGAGAGCACAACTGGTCGCATGAGCTCGGCATTTAGACCCAACAGCCCTCGTGTTGTCCTGCATTAACTGGGCCTCAGCAGGGACGGCTGGGAGCCCTTGAAGGGAATCTCCACGTGTCAGTCTGCAGAGGCATGGGGGCAGCACCGTGGAGTCATCCAGCTCACTGGTCCCGCCCACTGAGCCCTCGAGGTGTCCTCTGGCCACACAGAAGATTCCACATGGACGATTCCACAAGGACAGCAGCCACGTACCCTGGGAACCTAACCTGGAAACTATCCTTCCCAAACCTGAGGATGGAAACAAGGTCACTCCATCTAGAAAAGATTCAGATGTCCAACAAGTTTACATCTGAGATTCCTAAATCTGCTTCCTAACTTTCCTATATCCAGGAATGCACATAAGCTAAAATTTTAAAGAAGAAAAAAATGCTGCTTAAAGAAGAAGGTGTGCAAGTTGTCTTATCAATGACAAGAACATTGACCAATATAAATATTAGTCTTCATTTTATAATGTTTTAATATTTGAAATGATCCCTTTTTTAAAATAAACTCTCCACAATAACACAGGACCTGGCAGCAGCCAGAGGCCCATGTTGGTAGGTGTGTGAGCTTCCTAAACACAAAGTGTGTAATGTGATGATGGGAAGAAGTGTATGGAAAGTATATTGTGTGACTGCCACCCTCGAACCCTGCGCTGCTAGCTCCTAACTCCCAATGAGTGGAAATATATTCATGTAATCAAAAATTATTTTAAAAATTATACTGTATGAAGCATCTTGACAAAGTCTCTCTTGCAACCACTCAATCAACCTCATGTATTTTTCTAGCCAAAAGATGTTCCAGCATATTGAAAATTTTTAATGTTTTAATTGATATATAATAATTATACATATTTATGGGGTATAATGAGATATTTCAGTACATCTATACGTCCTGTGATGATCAAATCCGGATAGTTGGCGTTTCCATCATCTCAAACATTCCTTGGTTGTTTGTGGTAAGAACATTCAAAACCCGCTCTCTCTTCTAGCTACTTTTAGATATACTTTATAATAGTGTTAACTGTAATGAGACTCCCCGCCCACCCCTCGCCTCCCTTGATGGTGCCTGGTCATTCTATGCTTTACGCTTTACTTCTGTGAGAGCAGTTTTAGGTTCCACGTGTGGGTGACACCCTGCCACATTCATCTCTCTGTGCCTGGCTCACTTCACTCGACACACTGTCCCCAGCCTCATCCAAGTCACTGCAAACAACAGGACTCCACTTTTTTGTGGCTGAATGGAGCTCCGCAGTGTGCACATAACAGCATTTTCTCTATCCGTATGTTTGCTGATGGACAGTTAAGCTGATTCCACGTCTTGGCTGCTGAGCTATGATGACATGGGAGGGCAGATATCTCTTGGACAGACGGATTTCATCTCTCTTGGGTACATGCCCGGCAGTGGGGTTGCTAGATCCCATGGTGGTTCTATTTTTAATTTTTTGAGGAACCTCCACGCTGTTCCCACCGTGGCTGTGCTAATTTGCATTCTCACCAGCAGCATATAGAGTCCCCTTTCTCCCTCCCTTGCCAGCGCGTGTTGTCTTTCATCTTTGTGGTAACAGCCATTCTAACTGGGGAGGGGGATGGTCTGACTGTGGTTCTGAGTTGCAAGTGCCTAACGATGAGTGGAAGATTCTGTCAAACTAAAGAGCTGCTATGTGGCAAAGGAAATAGCCGGAGAGTGAAGTGACCACCTGCGGAAGGGGAGAGGACATCTGCACACCACGCACCTGACCAGGGGTCAACACCCAGAACACCTAAATTATACTCCAGAGAGACATGGGGACTGGTCAGACACTGGTATGTAACCGGGTGTGCACCTGTTCACACTGAAGTGAAAACTGGACAATTACTCCTCATGGTGACCCTAAGGACATCGATCCTGAAATATTGGGGATTTAATTGAAATTTGTTGTTTGATGCAATTGACCACTCATCAATGACATGAGGCTTAGTTTAATGAGAAAACTACACAGCTGGTACCAAAATGCACCCTCAGACAACTGGGGCAGCTAAGGCAGAGAGAGGCTGTCCAGACTCAACACCACCCACTCCACAAATCAGGCCGTCCCCTAACTGCCGCATGTCTGAGCCTCCACGACTGTGAACATGCCAAATAAATGCCACAAGATTCACACATTCAGTGGACAAGTGCTGGCACAGGCGACTTACAAACAAAGTGCAGTGAGATTCTAGACCCCCACGTCCGTTTTACTGCCATGTTCACAGCTCCACTTCTGGGGGACCAGGAACTGGCTCAGACACGCAAATCACCACGTTCCCCATGGCGGTGGATGGAGAGCCCGCAGCTACCCTCCCTGATTCTGTGGGTCGATCGTGTATGCTAATGAGTAAAACGTAAAACACTGTCCAGACCAGAGACTGCCACAGTCGTGTGTGTCCTTGGATGACACCAGACTTCCAGGGAAATCACCAGTTCAAGGCTGAGGCTTCAATTAAATCACTTCCACACTGGACTCGGAAAATGCAGGGTCACAGGCAACCTTGCTGGGATGGATTCCCCCTCGAAACTGAGCCCAAGGTAGAATCCAGTGGATTTCTAGGACCACACAGTTATTCCGGGAGTAAAATCTGAGTCTAATACAGTGAGCTCTCTTCCGGACACCCGAGGACACATCTCTCCGTCCTGGGCAGACATTAAGTGACGATGGCTCGGCCCTGAGATTATTTTTCACTCTAGACTAAGCACAGGGCTTTCTCCTGTCCACAACACCAGGCTCCAGTCCCCAGGCATCTGCCCTGATTGCAGGTGTGAACTGCTCACTCTGAAGAGTCCTCAGTCGGCATCAACACAACACACATTTCCACTGCTCAAACAGCTCTCAAAAGATAGGTTTCAATTTATTTCACATTCAAGTATATTTGGATCTACTAGAAAAGTCACAATTATGATAAGTTCTTGAAACCATGAAATGGTTGTTTCTACATATATTTCAGAAGAATTACAGAAAACTGTATCAAAAACATTGATGCAGAAGGTTGGAATTTCTTTCAAAAGAAATTTAATCTAAACAGCTGGTAGGATGAGAATTTATACATAACTGCCTTTTGAAATATTTACCTCATGATTTCAAAGAATATAATTTGCATTTATTTATACTGAGCCATAGAGACTTATCTGAAGGACAAAACAGCATGTGAATTATCAGCAGAGAATAATCCCTTGTTGACACAGCAAAGCATCCACCAGTGAACACGTCTGCACGTGAAGTTAGGTTTGTCCCGTTTATGAAATGACATAGCTCACGTGTAAACGCTGCTCTGAGTCAATATGAATGGAGCCCGCATCAACCTTGCTATTTCAATACTTTCAATAAACAACTGCCATAGCTAAAACTGTCAAATACATTTCTTGTAATTTTCTGAATAATTTTCTAGCTTGTTTAGAATTCTATATTTGACTTCATATTAAAGGCACCAACTTTGCAAAATTACTGTTTATAAAAGCTGATTAACTACCTTTGAATCTATTTATTAATTTATTCTTTCATTCAACAAGAACTCTGCTAGGAACTATAGAGATCAGAAATTATTTGTTTTTTTGTTTTATTTAAATGGCCAAAGCAGATTCAGTGTTAGGTCTTCAGACTTATCACACAAGTATTAATATTTAGAAATCCTACTGCAGGTGCAAGAGAGAAGCACAGTCGTCCTCTGGCATCTGTGGGGGACAGACCCCAGGACCCCCCTGGACACCAAAACCCACGGACACTCAGCTCACCCTGGTTATCTGCATGTAGCCTACACACGTGCTCTGCATACACTAAACCATCTCTAGATTACTTGCAGTAGCTCATACAGTGTCAGTGCTATTTAAACAGTGTTACACTGTATTGTTCAGGGAATAATGACAAGAAAAAAGTCTGCATGTGTGAGGACAGATGCACCCATTCATTTTTTTCCCAGACATTTCTGATCCATGGTTGATTGACTCCACGGATGCAAGAACTCACAGATAGGCAGGGCTCACAGGATTTAAATCAAAGGTGTAAAAGTACAAATAAAAGTAATGAATTAAGTACCATTGCTCACATTTTTCTTTCCCTTTTCAGTTCCTTTAAAAATTAATTTCGAGAATAAAAATTACTTTGGTTGTAAAGGTAGCCCCCATGGGAGCAAGTCAGCTTCAGTATGTGAGGTCCTGGTACCGTCCTGCTGCGGCCACACAAGCACAGACAAGGAAGGGCAAGTTTCTTCCTCTCAACTGCCTGTGTATTAACCGGAAATGAGAAAGGAAACCTTGTAGACAGCACAACAACAAATACACTACAAAAAAATTAGTAATAAAAATGGAAATACAGTGATAAAATTTTCTGCACATAATACAACAGGCTGCGTTGAAGATTTGAGAGGATCTACTGAAAAACTGAGTTGGCAAGAACGCTGCGCACTGAACCAACAATAAACTCAGTAGTGTGTGTACACAGGAGCGCTGGGCACTGAATCAACAATAAAGACTCAATAGTGTGTGTACACAGGAAGAGTAGCCAGCTAGGATAGGAAATAGGTTTCTTAAAATTCCATTCACAATAAGAGCTAAAACTATACAGTGCTTTTCTCAGTATAAATTTAATGAAGGATATATTATACAAAACCTAAGTGGAGAAAATAACAAAACATTGTCTAGAACATAAAAGAAACCCTGAATACATGGGGACATATACTGCATTAGTATGATAAAACACTAAGTATTCTAAAGCTACCAGTTCTCCATTAATTAATCTATTTTTATTTAAATCAATATCTCAGCAGTGCTTTTTAAAACACAGATTTATGAGTCATAAAGCCAAAGTTCTGATTCCATAGGTCTGGGACAGAGACCAAGAATTTGATTTCCAATGGGTTCCCAGGTGGTGCTGACGCTGCTACGTCTGGGACCCCACTCTGGGAACCGCTGCGTGGGGGAAGCCCTGTTCTCTGGCCCAGAGAGGCATGTAGCAGCTCTCCACGCAGCGCAGCAGCTCACACTGAAACTGCAAACAACCGGAACGTCCATCGACCTGAGGAGGATAAACCTGGCGCAGCCCACCAGCACAGCAGCTACACGGCTGTTAGACACAGCGAAACAAGCCCACGCAGATGAGCTTCCACCTACTGTGCAAACACCGGCACAACTCTGCACATTAAGGATGCATGAACATGTCACCTGTGTACAAACACACATGAGAATGATAAACACGAAACACACAGTAGAGACTAGTCACAGGTGGGAGCAGGGTGCTGGGACTGAGGAGACGTGAAAGGGGCTGATTGCGTCCCTAACACTCACGTCCTCGGCTATGAAGCGCACTGGGTATGATGTTTAGACTTCGTGGACAAGGAGTGGTGCCCTGGTGAGACTGTATTGTTCTCTAAGTGTATATTGGAAACAGTTTATAATAAGATAGAAAACAGCACATCGACACCTGCTGTTTAGGAATTACCTGCCCACACGTGGAAGAGCTCTCAGAGCACTTTGTCTACATGAACCTCAAGTGGGGACGGTTTCTCCACCACTGATTCTCCACCTTGGTGGACGGTTCAGTACCAAGATCACCGTGGCCCTGGGGCCCACAGGTGGTCCAGCAGGTCCCTGCCACGGGGACTCAGTATGCAGAGAGAGGGACTCGCTGGCTCAAAGAGGCTGTGACAGAGCGGGAGGCACTGCAGGTTCCACTGAGGAGAGACGGGTGAAGTAAGCATCAGGGCCCAGTCACACAGGTGAGCCTCCAGCTGGGATCTCAAGAAGACAGAGACAGATGTCTGTCAGGTAACGGGCTGGCAGCAGCACCCACCTGCCAGCATGAGAGACCCCCATGCAAAGCAGGGTCAGGGAGGGCATGTGGCCTGCCTGGAGCCTGGCTCTGTGTGGAGGCCAACAGAGGAGAGCATGGCAGGTGACCTACGGAGCCGATAAATCCACCATTTACAATCCCCAGGCCCCAAAGTCACCCCAATCATATGTGCTTTCCCTCTCTCTCATCCACATCCAACCAATTCATCATTAACCTCTGTAGCTCTGCCTTCACGCTGCATCCAAGAGAACCTCCCACCCACCTCTCTGACACCTGCCCCGCGCCGCCCCCACCCCTGGATTATGGCTGAGGCACCTGTCTGGTCCCCGCCTTCACTCTGCCATGGTTGCTGAGCACCACAGAACACTAGGGGGGTGCCGCCAGGGGAAAATCAGACAGCGCACACCCCTGCTCCAAGCCAGCACCGTGAGAACAAGACACAGCATCTCCACCAGGCAGGGGAAGCCCTGAGCCATGGTCCCACCACCTCCCACCTCACTCCCTCGCTCCAGCTGTTCTCTGGTGGCTTCACACACAACGGACCTCAGGGCCTTTGCACATATGGCCCCCCTGTCTGTGGGAGATTCAGCCACCAGCAGACCAGCAGACAGGCATGGCCTGGTACCCTCAGGTCACTCAGTCCCTGGTCAAATGCCACCCCCCTCCTAAGATAATCCCCACCACTCTCTTCAACACTTACCCTATTTCACATTTTCTCCACGTGCATTACTATTTTGCATAACATTGTATCATTATCTGTCTACTCATCTGGCTGTCCCACCAACTAGACCCCACAGGGCACACAAACCACCTGCTGCACCTCTGTCACCACAAAGCTGCCTGGCACGTGAAGGTGACAAATATTGGTGGAATAAATGAAAAATGTATGAAAGAATATCATCTTCATATTTTTGCCAAGAAATAAAAGGTAAAAGTGGTTTAAATACAGGTGACAGATGAAGGACTGAGAAGAGAGGGAAGAACAGGACACTGCGGGAAGTCAGCAGCATCACTCGTGCGTGATCCTCCAACAGGAGCAGCCGCGAGAACCCATCCTTCCAGTTCCCTGAGACCCGAGCACAGCCCTTCAGCCCATAAAAACAGCATTTATTCCATCAGGACAGAAGTGCTGCAGTGATTGAGAAATGGAGAGTTTTGAAGCACAGGGCTGTTACATTTTTTGGCCACAGCAAATAGGCGGGCAGGTTTGTTCTTTGATCACATCAGCAAAGCGGACAGCAGGAGTTATTGGTAATTAAGGTGATTTTTCTGCAAAAACTGGGAGGTCATCCCAAAACGCTGGTCTAATTTCTAACCAGTGGATTTGAAAATTTGCATAACAAAGGTCACACGCGAAGTGTTGTGGTTAATGCTGCCACTAGAACTGTGGAAATCCCCAAAGCCATTACAGAATCTACAACAAAAGGGCAAAAGGACCAAAAAAGTCTAGAAATATTTATCCTTCTTCATTTATTTCTTTAATTTGGAAACAACAATCTAAAACAAAACCCAAATTTAGTATGTAAAGAAATCATCTTGGTTAGCAATAACTTTACTTTTTATCACAATTAACACCGAGCAGGGAGGAGGGGACAGACCCTCCATGGGGTCCTCAGGAGGGGCCCTGCCCATACCTGGCTCTCATATAGCCAGCCCAGACTGGGGACAACACACTCTGCTGTCTGAGCCGCCCCACTGCGGAACTTGTTTCAACAGCACCAGCAACTAAACGCAGGTTTCAGGAGCCCGAAAGGAGAGTCAGGTTCATGTGGCTGGGGACAGAGTGGAGGTGCAGAGGATGAGAAAGTGAAAAAGCCACAAGGCCAGCACAGGCCAGTAGTGTCAACACGGCAGGACAGGGAGCCACAGCACTGGGGCAGAGGGAAGGGGTGACCTGAGAGGTGACAACACGCCACACGTCTGCAGCTGCAGCAGTTTCTACTCATCTTTGTCCACACTCTGGGATCAATAGAATCCTACGGTTTTGTATCCATGTTCCTATTGACAGCAATTTCTTCCTCCTTGTCCCTCATTAACCTGATAAATTCTCACTTTCTGCCAAGACCCACTCCAGAGCCCTCCGGCCGCAGGCTGTGTGCTATGTCCAGTCTCTGCTTGCAAAGCACCTCAGCCTGATTTACCACAGGAAAGTTGTGTCTGTCTCTCTCCCTGACCAAGCTCCCAACTCTCTGATGGCTGATGTAGCGTCTTATTTCTTTCTCTGCCACCCAACCCCGCTTCAGTGCAGAGCGGGAACCGCGGGAGGGCAGAGACAGGAGCTTATTGGCTGAGCAGAACAACAGCCGCCATCATTTACATCCTACTCTCTGTTACACCTGTACTGGAAATGTTTATGTTTGAAATTTCTACTTCACTGTTCTTTCTGGCAGGAATCTCATCAGAGTCACTCCGTGAGAGCAAACACACAACTCCGGCCGACAAAGCCCCTCGGCCCTTCAGACTCAGGGCATCCGCGAGTGGCCATCCACTGAGAGCCCCTGGGGACGGTCACAGCAGACCCCATTGCCCAGTGCTGACTGGGAAACAGCCGTGGTGCCACAGGACACCCCCTAATGTGGGCACTGGGGAGCATGAGTGAGCAGGATCACACCTCATCTGGGTTCTGGTGGATATTTTACTTTTTACAAAAATGTTGAAGTAGCAAAGATACTAATATGCCTTGAGGGGACATAATCAGTCCAAACCCTGCTCATCGAGAACATAAGACTCTGTCTGCAATTTGCATTAAAGCCCAGAGGCTGGAGATGTTGATATGCTGATTCATGCAATCAGACAATCCATGCGCTAGCAGGAGGAAGGAAAATGATTCCAGGGTCTTGAGCAGAATCAAGTGGGTAAGTCATTAAAATTTACAGCTGATGAGCAGATAAAAGACACACAGAAGAATCACAGTGGTTTCATTGGGTTTGCCATTAGCTTTCTTTCTTCCAGCTGGAAAGCTGGGAATGTGTGGAAGAGGGCAGGAGGCAGAGGCAAGGCAGCTTCAGGGCCTGCAGGAGGAGGCAGACGGCACAGCCAGGCCCTGGCGACGGTGCCCGCTCTCCGAGACCTACTGCACACTCAGGATGACGGCAGAGCATGTCATCTCTTCACAAAAAGTTTTTAACAGTACAAATCCTGGCTATTTCAAGGATTAAAACAGAGGATGAAAAATGATATTATGTGAGACAAAATTATTACCAAATTTCGTTAGCTTCTCTCTGAACTCATTAAAGTGAAAAAATCATTTTTAACTATCATTTTAGTACAACTGAGAAAACCATAGCATATGACAACACTGGTGTATTTTAGGTATTAGTTTAACAGTAGCCAGATAGGTTTACAACATTTAAAATTTCATACTATTGTAAAATAATTATAAAATATATGAAGACCAATATTGGTTTCTGTTGAAGTCTAATTTAATTATTTAGGTAAAATAAAACATGTTAACATTTACCTGGGCTATTCAAGCAACAAACTTGTTTTATACGCATGCATGCACACATACACATGTACACGCATAGGTAAATATACAAATATGTAAATATATACTATGTGAAACTGTTAAAATATAAGCTCTCCTATTCCAAAATATTCTCATTACATGTCAATTTAAAGTTTTCTGTGAAACAACAAAAACATGTAGCAAAATTTGATTTTTTTTCTAAAAAATATTATAAATTAGAAATAAAATTTCCAAACATAGTGATTCTTTCAAGATGGCAGTGTAACTTTTTACTTCTAGCAACAGGTGAAAAGTTTAAAAATTGCTTTTACATACAACTGCAAAAGCACAATGCCTAAAAAAATTTGATAAATTGTACATTTAAAATTTAAATATTCTGTTGTTCAAAACAATTTAGACACACTGTTAAGATGAAAAGACAACCTAAAAACTGGGAATATATATTTGCAGATGATATATTTGACAAAAGACTTGTATCCAGACTACATGAGGAAATCTCAAAATACAAACAACCTGTTAAATAGGAAAGGTATTTGAACAGACACTACATGAAATAAGCAAGTGAAAAGGGGCTCAATATCATCAGTTATTTGGGGAAATGTAGTAAAAACCTCGACAGACACACAACTCCCACCACAGGGAGAGCGAGGAGACCCCTGACTGGAGCCACGGGAAGAGCCAGCAGGAACGCAGAGCTGCTGGAACCTTCCTGCACGCTGGCAGGAACCTGAATGGACCAGTCACTTTGGAAAACAGTTGAGCAGCTTCCTATAAGTTAAACATACACTCGCTGTTCAACATACCCATCCCTATCCCAGGAATGGAATGAAATGCCCGAGTGAGATGAAAACCTATTTTCACATAAAAACCTGCCCCTGGACATTTGTAGCAGCTCCACTCACACTCGTGGCAGCTGGAAGCAGCTCAGATGTGTTTCAGCAACTGAGTCAACAGACGCTGGAACACTCAGACAGTGGAATGTTCCTAGCAATTGTTAAAATCGACTGTTAACACACACAGCAAAGTAGACAATCTCAGATACATGATGTCGTCGGAAAGAAGCTGGCATCAAAAGATCCCACCCTGTGCAACTGCATTTATGTCACATTCTGGAAAAAGCAAACTACACAGACAGAGAGCAGATTGGTGATGCCTGAGGGTAGTGCCTGACAAAATACTGAGAACTGAAGAATAATACCCCAAATTTGTGGGACACAGCTAAGATAATACCTTAAAAGAGGTTTTTATTCCTTTACTAATCACATTAAATTGAAATCACGGTATAAACAAAAAAAACAGGAAGCAAGCTCAGCATTCAACCTACACAGCTAGAGAAAGAACCACAGAATGTAACAAAGAGAAGGAAGTAAAATGGGAGCAGGAATTAAGAGAAACAAAACAGAAAAAAAAGTACACAATAGAGATAATCCAACCAAAAAAAATTCATTGGAAAATTCTGACCAGAGTTACATGGAAAAAAGAAAAAGCATGTAAACCATATCTAAATTAAAAATTAAAAACAAAACACTAATAACCAATATCAATGAAAAGGGACATAACTAAAAGCAGCAAAGATTAAACAGATTGTAAGAAACACTGTGAACTCCGGCCAATAAATCTAAAGACTAAGATGATATAGAATAGTTGAAAAACACAAAATTTTCCTGAACTGTGTCAAGAAGAAACAGAAAACCTGGATAGTCCCATAATCCTTACAGTTATTGATCAGCAGTTTTAAGTCTTTGCACAGAGAAAGCACCAGGCCTGTGTGGTTTTAATGGCAAGTTCTACAAAATACTTAAGGTAAAGGAATTCCAAATGTGCAGAAATTATTCCATAGTACTTAAAAAGTGTCATTTTACAACTCACTTGATGAGGCTACATAAACTTAATGGTTGATCCTGACGAGGAAAACAAGGAGAAGAAAAAGCACAGGCTGGTATTAATATTGCGCATGAAGATGGGTGGAAAAACCCTAAACAAAACAGAAGCAGGCCAGATACGGGTTGTGCTCAACATCGCTAACCATCGGGGAAACGGGCCTGTCGGCAACAATGTGGAGAGAAAGGAGAACTTCACGCTGCTGGAGGGTTGCAAACCACCACAGCCCCTGTGGAAAACAGCATGGCGAGTCCTTGAAAGTTAAAAATAGAACTGACCATATGATCCAGCAATCCCACCATGGGGTATTTATCCAAAGGAAATAAAATCAGTCCATTGAAGAGATAATGAGAAAAATGTTTGTAAATCATATATCTGATGAGAACTTATACCCGGAATACATACAGAACTCTTACCACCCAATACTAGACAAATCACCTAGTTTAAAAATGGGCAAAGAATCTAAATAGATATTTCCCCAAAGGAGACACACAGAGAGCCAACCAGGATGTGGAAAGATGCCCAACATCATTAGCCATCAGAGAACTGCAAATCACAACCACAACGACACACCTCACTCCTAGGATGGAAAGAACCTAAAAGTCGGCTACTGACAAACGCTAGCAAAGATGTGGGGGGAGCAGAGCCTCACATACAGCTGGCGGAAATGCAAAATGGTGCAGCTGCTTGGAAACAGTTTGGAAGTTCCTTACAATATTAAACGGAGAACCATGTGCGCCAGCAACTCTACTCCTAGGTGTATACCCGAGAGAAATGAGAACACATGCTCACACAGAGTGGTATACTAATATTCACAGCAGCGTTATTCCTAATAGGCAAAAAGTGTACACGACCCAAACTTATCAACTGATGACTGGATAAATAAACGCAATCGAGTGTCACTGAGCAATGAGAAGGAAATACTTGTGACAACAGGGATGAACCCTGACAGCATCACACTGAGGGAAAGGAGGTGCACACATTGTGTGACACTGTTTGCATGAAACATCCAGAACAGGGTGGTCACCAGCGCGGGAGGTGGGAGGATGCAGAGGGAGGACGGCTGGGGACACGGGTTTCTGTGGACGTACCAAAGGCCACTGCTATGTATACTGTAAGTGTGTCAGTGGTACAGGATGAGCTGTGTGTGAATAAAGTTGTTGAAAAAAGGTAACATATACTGCACAACTCCACTTACATGAAGTTAAAATATAAGCAAAACTAATCTGCATTGTCTGAAGTCTACACTGTGGTTTCCACACCAGCAGGGGTCTGAGTGAGACGCGCAGAGTCTGGCAGTGCTTCCTCACTGCTCTGCCAGCTGAGCAGAAGACGTTCCCTCCACGGAAACCCAGGGAGCTGTAACTCGTGACTGGCACACTCTTAAAGTAAATTGATTCATGCATGAACCACCCTGTTATTTTTATTCAGTTCCACTACCTAATAGAAAAATTACTGATTCCTCACTCCCATAAACAGACTTCTCTTTTAATTAATTTATTTCAATGGCAAAGCTGAAGAAATACCAGCATTCATGGTGCACCACAAAGTAAGCAAAGATATTGTAAGCAAATGAGAAAATTAGCAGAGCATTCAGTATAAAAAATACTACAGAAATAGATACTATTAAATGTCAAAATCATCTTTAAAATCATTTGCATCTGACACATTGAAAGATATTACTAATGTTTTAAAATCTTTCATCTACTAAATAATCCATCAAAATGTGTCTAAAACAACCCAGGTAAATATCAATGATTTAAATGTACCTTTTTAAAAAACTTACACATGTTGAAAGCACTTGTTTGTTTTTAAAAAAATACAAGGTAAAAAATTGTAAAGATATTACACACCAAGGATGCAGTGGGCAAAGAAGGCAAAAGAATATGTTTTTTAAAAAGTCCTACATGGAAATACATTAACTCTTTTACAACGAACATATGTGAGAAGGTAGTTAATATATTAGCACAGTTTTCTAACCTTCCCAAATCATCACATCAAAACACACAGAGCAACAATGTAGCAAAACCCAAAACTTGTGAATGCCGTTTACAATACAACCGGGGGTATCCCAGAAGGTACCATACAAGGAAGCAGGAGCTCACCAGCACCCCTGGGACCTGCAAGGGAAGGAGGAACCCCAAGAACTGCCCACCCCCAGACAGTGGCAGCAGCCTGGGAACAGCCCAGACACTAAGAAAATCACTTAAAACAGGCCAGGTGTGGTGGCCATGCCTGTAGTCCCAGCTACTCAGGAGGCTGAGGCAGGAGGGTTGCTTCAGCCCAGGAGTTTGAGGCTGCAGTGATCTGTGATTGCACCACTGCACACCACCCTGGGCAACAGAGCGAGACCCCGTCTTGAAAAAAAAATTACATAAAACAAAAAATAACAATGTAACAGAATTAGAAAAACTTAGAAATAAAGTGATAGAACTCAGGAAAAAACTAGAAATGATAGTTCATTTCAGAAGTGAATAATAGAGCAAAAATGAATACACATGACAAATGATGTATTAATATTAAGAGAAACAGAAGGAAATGAAGAAGGAACCTCAGAAACAAATGAAGTGGCAAATATTAAAGACAGCAAAAGAAGATACAAAAAAAAAACAGCATTGTTTTACAGTACGGGAAAACAGAATAATGTGCTTAAGAAATGCCAGAAAAAGAAATATATTTAATAAGCCAACAGTTTTCTATCCAATAAAACTGGCCTTCAAATGTAAAAAACACAGAAAAGCTGGTAGCAACATGTAATAACTCCAGGAATGTTTGTCTCCATGAGCCTCTTTTGAAGAAACTGCTAGACAATAAACTTCAGGAAACATAATGACTAGAGAGGTGGTGACATGTTTATAACTAAACATGATTACTCAGAACTAACCCTAAATAATGGTAAGAAGTAGATGAATACAGTATTTGATGGATACATATTCTGACAACACAAATACAGCACATACATCACTCAAAAATACAGGCACTGTGAGAGCAGGTGAAAAAGATATTGACTGGTTTTCAGTGGTCACCCTGGCAACAGTGTTCATTCTGTTGTTTTAAGACTGTTGAACATATACTATGGGATAGAATAAATGCATAATCATGGACCATTCTAACTGTTTATTCCCTGTGCTCTTGAAAATGAGGATTTAAAAAAGACACAAGTGTAACATGTGTCTTTTACCAACAGCTGTGGTAAAAAAAAAAAAAAAAAATCCCAATTGCGAGCTGCACAAGACTCTTTCCCCCTCATTAAAGAAAGTTTTCGCTGCTTGTCCTTTTCAAGCCTTAAGTGATCCCTGTTTGCAATAAAAGTTTAATCGCAGTAACACGACAACATTGCAGGGAAACAGCAGCGGAGGGGCAGGAGGAGCCCTTCCCGTCTCTGGCCCCTCTGGGCCCTGCCCCAGCTGGAGCCAAGCACACGGGTCTGTGAGCAATTGCTGTCACTTCAGGCTGCTGGAACACTGCGTGTCACGGATGGCGCGAAATTCCTAAAGCCCGCAAGTCACGACTGTGCACAACCGCCCGTGCGCCAGGATGGGGGTGGGGGGTGTCAAACCAGCACCGACCCGGTGAATCAGAACTTGTGCGAGCGGAAAACCGGAAACTCCAAACCTCACCACGAGGTCCCTAAATTCAGCGAGGATTCAGGATGATCACCCTGCAGGGGACAAGGATTCGGACCCCTTCTCGTTTTTAAAACATCAGCACCCGAATAGCATATTAGCCATAAATAACAAGCTTTACTTAGCGGGACGGTTTCAGGGCGTCTGACACCTCAGGGTGGAGGGAGGGGAGCGGAGGAGGCCGGAGTGTGGCACCAGGGACGAAGCTCGGGTGTTGCCAAAGGCACGTCGGGGACACACTCAGGAGTCTGCAGACGTGCAAGGCCCGGCTCCCACCATCGTCCACGCTGCGGCGTCCACACCAGGGGAGCTCACCTAACACTGGCTCAGTGTCACGGGCTGAGCGCGTATTTACACCCTGCGTCTCCACAGCGCTTCAGGCCGCGTGGCCTGGGGCGCCAGCGACGGGCGACAGGGACCCGGCGACCGCCTCAGGTCAAGCGGTCCGGCCAAGCCGAGCCACGCGGCACCGGCCGCTGCGGCGGGCACGGCGGGAAACCCACCGCGGAAAGGTTTTGACGAGGAAAACTCGACGCGGGGCGCGGTGGCCCAGCCCGCAGGCCGGGGACCCGGGAGGGGAGGCGGGAGCGCGGCTGAGCCCGGGGGCCGTGACCGCGCCACCGCACTCCGCCCGGCGACAGGGCAGACTCCGCCTCGGAAACATCGATCTAGATTGTTATATGACATTCTGTGGCCTTCCCGCTCAGTGGGAGGTCACGGGCTCGGTCAAAAGCGGTGTTGGGTCCGTTCAGTGAGCAGAATCGGGTACGCGTCAGGCCCGCGGGAAGTGCAAGGACGAACGGGTGCGCAAACCCGGCCTTGGTTCGGGAGCCGCGGCCTCCTCAGAGCCCCGGTTCAGTTCGGTTCGGGAGCCGCGGCCGTCGCGGTTTCCTCAGAGCCCCGGTTCGGTTCGGTTCGGGAGCCGCGGCCGTCGCGGTTTCCTCAGAACCAGCCGCGAAACCAGCTCCCGGCACGCGCCTCTCACCCGGGCGGGAACCGCTCGGGTCTCACCTGACAGGGCTGCGTCACCCGCCTCGCGGAGGAGACGGCCGCTGAGGTGCGGCGCGAGGGGCAGAATCTCAGCCTGAGCCGGGGGCTCCAGCCCGGAATGCGCGAGTCTGACCCCCGCGTGATCTGGTCGAGCAAGAGGACGGCGACGACTCCTGCCTCGGCGGCCCTGAGACCGTCAGGGAAGGAGCTTCCACCACAGGTGACCGTGTGCGCGCGTGCGCGTGCTCGGGGGGGAGCGTGGCGCGCGCGCACTGGGCGGGCGCGGGCAGGGGAGAGGCAGGCATTTCAGGAGCAGAGAAAGGAATAAAAACAAACAGGGAGGATGAGCACGAGTCTGAGGTGACGCTCGGGGGGAAAAAGTATGAGAGACACTGAGCTCCGTGGCGCCGTCCTTAGGTAGCCGGGAACGTGTGTGTGAAAAGCCCCGTCTCCATAGCGTCACAGCTCTGGTTGGCCTCGCTCCAAAGTCCGTCCGGGTCAAAGGACAGAGTGATGGGGACGGAGACTGTTCTGTCAGCCCAGCGAGTTTGCCGCCACCGGGCCGCCCACACGCCGGCGGTTGTTTGGGCAGCGCCTTCTTTCTCCGGCGCCTTCCAGCCGTGGCGGGGCGCGCCTTCCCGACGGCGTCCTCCGTCCTCCGGGCCGCGGCTCCTTCCCGGACGGGCCTCGGACCCCAGGGCTCGGGAGACCGTCCCTCCCTCCCTCCCTCCTTCCGACCCGCCAAGCCCAGGCCGCCGCTCCCACCGCCGCGACCCCTCCGCGGTTGCCTCCGCGCTGTTTCGGCCCCTGTCTGGATTCCCACGGCCTAACCCACGCCGGTCACACAACGGCTTCCCAGGAATCCGTCACCGTCGTTCCAGACCTCGCCTGAACGAGGACAGATGGGAAACGCTCCCAGGGAACCGAGAGACGCTGTCCCTGTTTCCAGGAAACCCCTTTTCCACAGCCGCCCGCATCCTCCGCCGCCGTCTCGCCCCCGCGGCCGCAGCCTCGCAGGACCCGCTCGTCCCCTCCGAGACGCCCGGCCCGGGGACATTTGCGGCCTCCCAGCCAGCGCCCCACACCGGCCGGAACAGGACCCTCGGCTCGCCGCCCAGCTTGCCGGCGCCCGCGCGGGAGTCGGCAGCCCGCTCCGAGGCCTCCTCCGAGACGACTCACCTGCTGCTGTCCCGAGAGCGGCCACAGCCACCCGTGAACCAGCAGGGACGGTGTTTTCCGCTGAAACCCGATTTCACACAAAAGCAGCCGCCAGACCCGCCCACAAGCCGGGGGCGACCCGGCTGCAGGAACACCTGCCTGGCGAAGTGGCCTTTGTCCCCCGCTTCTCAGGAGGCGACCGGTGACACGGTGAGTCAGCCGGACGGTGACAGTGCTAAGGAGACAGACCGGCCGGAGGGCGGCTCTGGGGTCAGAAACGGAGGCTGGTGTCGGATAGGCCGGGAAAGGGTCACGGAAAGGTGTCTTCCGCGTCACCCGTCACCGTGGAAACAGCAGTGGGACCAGCCGGGGCGCCGGGGGACAGACGGCCTCCCGGGACGCCGTGCCAAGGCCTGGTGGGAGCCCCGCTGAGCATCTGGCAGTCACCCTGGGGACAAGTGGCAGGGACGAGCAGGGAGGGACTGAGACGAGGTGACGCCGGGCAGGTCTCAGTGATGCTAAGAGAGGTCGTTGGGGACCACCTGACCTGGCAGGTCTAGGAGACCACGAGGAAGCCGTGGTGGTGCTGTGACCCCGGAATAGGGGCGCCTGGCGAGGTGGTGGGGACAAGGTGACTGGGAGGCGTGGAGTGCACACGTGCGCAGGGCAGGCCAGGGCATCCCTGAGCGGACGTGAAAGAACAGCAGCAGCAAGACAGACACGAGGCACCAGCCCTGGGACAGGGGGGTTCCCGAGATGGTGACGGCTGCTCTGTGTCCCCAGATGCACGAGTGGAAGCCCTGGGCCCACCCGTGTTTGGAGACGGGGCCTTTAAGAAGGTGACTGAGGGTGAGTGAGGTCACTGGGGGGCCTGACCCGATAGGATGGGACTCTTATTAGAGGACCGTACCCTTAACAACATCCGCTTTTCAGATTTTCAGTAAAGTTCCTGGTTTGACAGATGATACATAATTGGCAATTTTGTTTCTTTAAGTTAGTGCTGTTGAATATATTTCTTCCTTCTTTCCCATCTTTTTTGGTGGGTGAATTGGATCTTTTCCTCAGTTCAATATTATTTGGATGCTTATTTTGTTGTTTTGAAATCAAAACAGCAAGGTATTAACCCTTTTTCATATAGTTACAGTTCACATATTTTTGTTTCACAGACGGATGTTTGAGTTTCGCCTTTATCGTTTTTTTATATGTAAGAAGTAAATTTTCACACGATCATATCTATGAGTCTGTTCCTGTATGATTTTTGACTTTGGTGCCATACTTTAAAAGCCTTCTTTTGCCAAAAATATATATAAACATTTAGCAATCACATTTTTATTTTATTTTTCACATTTGTAGCTGAGTCCTCCTGGATTTGTTTTGGTGTCTCTACAAAGTCAAGGTTCTGTCACTTCTGCCACTCACTGGTTACCAGCCACTGTAGTATCATTTACTGAGAAAGGATACAATTGCATTTTCTAATAGCGGGCTATCTTTGTATTTGGGAAAAGTGCTAACTGGGGCTGTGGTAGTCTCTTCTATCCCTCTCCCTTTCCACTGATTTTTTTTAAATAAACACTTATATTAAAGTGTTTTCTCCCCATTCTTTGTGTTTTCAAAGTGCCTGTGAAGTAGGCACTGCTGTGTGTGTTTGAGGACATCAGTGGTGGTACCTGCAAAGCCTCTGGTGACTCTGCAAGAAGTGCTTGGCTCTGGGTGGGAGCTGAGCTGCGGAGTCACCCTGTGGGGTCGGTCAGGACGGAGGAGCGGGCAGGGTGGTGGCCAGGAGGTGTGGCTCTGCCTTCAGGCGGGGCAGACGGAGCACAGGTGGGTGGTGGAGAAAGGAAGTCGTGAAGACCAAATACTATAACTACACGAGCTCCCCCCAGTTTTTCTTGTCTGTGTCATGTATATATTTATATATGAAAATTAAACCAACATGTAACCTAGTTCCAACAGGGAGTGCCAGCTGCACCTACATCTGCCACTTGGTGTACAGGCTGCAGCTGCAGCATCTGGGGCCAGGGAGAGCAGAGAGGAGGGACAGATGGCATCATCCCCAGAGCCTCAGTGGAGCATAGGAATGACTTGGCCTGCAGATGCCCCTCCTGGATGAAGACGTGTGTGTTCGTTTCACAGGGGATGGCTGCATCTCACAAGGGGAGCTGTTGTCATCAGATGATGCGAGGACAGAAGGACGGCCAGGCAATGGCTCCCAGGGCTGGACTCCAGGGATGCCCATTGGCTGCCCAACATTTCAGAACCTCCCTGCACTTCCGACAGCTTCCCAAACTGTGAGTGACCCTTCCCCAGGGGTGAGACAAAACGAAAACAAACATCAACAACAAAAGATTATCCTCAACCCCTGCAGAGGCCTCGGTCTCCGGCTGGGGCTGGGGTGCTGGCAGGGGTTGGAACCTTCTATCCAGCCCCGGCCAAGGTCTGTGAGACGCCTGATGGCCCTTTGACAAGTTCCTTTTCTGCTTAAACACACCAGAGTGAATTTTGTTCTTTGCGATTAAGAACCTAACTACTAATTTGTGGAACAAATACACAATTGCCTCTTGTGAGTTGCAGGGAGTTTTACTGAAGAGTTGACAAGAGTGCTGTGAACTGTCTTTGCTACATCAGCGGGGAAGTAGAAATCCAAAACCCAACAAGCAAGCAAGAGCTTATCCCACATCTCAAAAGCTGGATACAAACCTCCAGATCACAAAAGAGCCTTGTGTTCCTGCTGTGACGACTTTATCTGGCAACCTGAAATCAACACCCTTTCTTGAGACTATCAAGTCATAAGAAAGTATTAAAATCCTGAGAGAACACCTGAAGCTGCCACTGACTGAGAAAGAAAGAAACCGGGAAGGTTATCGGCAGTGGTAAGGGCCCACCTAAAATTCTGACATTTTTCATCAACCCAAATCTCTTCTGGAGTAAGAAATGTGATTACAGTAATACTACATATAATCCCTTCTTCCCTTTGACAAATCCAATGAAATGCCTCTGCTCATGAAGCTTCAGCTGGGAATCCGATTTGTGCATTGACACCGGGGAGGGTAGACGGTGACAACCATGCTCTCGAACACTCTGCACAGTGTCCGGAGGCCGAGTACAGACTCCAGGGTTCGGCTCCCTGGACGTGCCCTGGAGATGCACCACGGTGTGTGGCTATTTTAGTCGTCAGCCCCCGGGGGCACAGCAAGGTTCCTCTCAGCCCTGTGGATGGGGCCCTTGCACCCTACACACACCAAAGCCCAGCCACGCCACCAGGCTCTACGGGAAAGCTCTCTGAAAAGCTCTGTCCTGTGGGTGTTTGGGTCCATTCACAGATACACGCATGCACAAGTGACGGCAGCACGGATGGGCCTGAGCACACTCAATCTAATAGAGGAGGTGCTGTGGCCACAGCCCTCCTGCGTGGACCTCGCCTCACCACCTCTCCGGGCTTCCCGAATTTCCCAGCACTCACTCACTCACTCACCACATTCTCATTACAGCTCAAGAACAAACAGCACTTTTGGGAAGTTTATAAACACACCTGCACGTGCAGCCCGAGAGGTTTCTGCAGCCTTGTGTGGGCAGGACACCAGATACTCACCCTCCTGAAGTCCTGGAGGCTGGAGGCCTGACAGGGCTGTGTCTTTCATCCCCTCTGTCCCCCCCCCCCCCCCCGGGCAGAGCACCCAGCCCCTGCAGGCAGCAGGCGAGAGATGCTGCACACACAGCAAGGAAGGAGCAGGCAGATGGCACCGTACCTGAGCCGTCCCCATGGTGGCTGAGCGGAGGTATTCACCAGCAGCTGCAGGAGCCACGCACGCTACGGCCGAGCCTCAGGTGGCGGGAACTCCTAGGACAAGGAATGGATAGAAATGGGGAAAATATGATACAAAGGGTAAACAACCTCCCCACAGGAAAAAACATACGGAACGTACATAGAAAAGTGAGACTACGCAATAATCAAACCCACTGGGAAAAGCGACGCGGCAAGAACTCAGCAGGCACAAGGACAAGCTGCGAGTAAAAGGTAATGCTTGGCATTTTAAATAAGGCCACGGAAGTGGACACAGTACGTGTAATTGGGAAAAATATTACTTCAATTCTACAGCAGGGTCTGAAACAATAATAAATAGGTTGAACAATTTCAAAATGTTAAACCAAAGAAATGAAACCATACTTTTAAACCAGGAGTTATGCTTCCTGATGTAACTTGAAGATAAAAGCAGTGTTTGTGAACTTAGACTGACTCTGCACAGAATCCAGCAGATTCTAAGAAATGAAAGAGCAGTACCAGGGAATGTCAATAATTGATCATTTGATCATTTTCTCTCCAGGAAAAAAAGTGCTATAGACCTAGATAGAATTGAGTGTGGTTTTTTTTAAAAAAAAGCAAGGTGCTGATACATAAATTTAGATAAATTATAAAATTCTCTGCTCATTTTTTTCATTGCATACTAAAACACGAAATTATTATTGTCCTCCACAACTGAATCAGATGAGACAGGAACATCAGTGTTTTTGAGGAGACTTGTTTATAAAGTCACACTGGAGAAGTACGCCTTCCTTTATGCTAACTCAGCTGGCACGATGGCCAGTCAGTCGCTGTCCTGTGCATGCTCTCTGTGGCTCCCACAAACTGCAATCACATTGTACCGATTTTCTGGAAGGCCAGGAGTGCTGTATATTGCATAGCATCTGCTGAAAAGTTTTTGTCACCAAAATCTCCAGCCAAGCCTCAGTTTGATGACAGGTCACTAAATGCCATGTAATTATTAATACTTTCAAATGTATAGTCCTAAGGTAATAAAATGAGCTGCTTTTATCATAGCAAGCACACTGGGAAATATCCATTATAAAATAATGTACAAACTGAAAATCAACCCTTGGTTTTTTGGAACCAGTTAGTGGACATCCCCTGTGCTCGTGAATCCCAACTGCACCTTCACTCCCAGGCATCTCCGTTAAAATCCTCCACCTCTCCGAACTGCCACTGCTCTTGACCGAGCTTCATCCACTCCCTGTAACGACATTGCTCCATACCGTAGTACTCAACTACTTAATCTTTTTTCCCTTGCATTGAAGAATCACAGTTAACCCTAGAAGTCCCTTATTGCTGAGCATCTGGGCTCTTTCCAGTTCCTAAGAATTCTGCGTGCATTTCTGTATGCTTCTGAGGGAGTTTATGCAGAAGAAAGTTCTGGAAGTAGAACTACTGAGTCAAAGGATATGTGTATTATTAGCCCAAAATGCTGCCAAAACATCAGTCTTGATTTATATTGCACATATGCTCAAACTTTTTGTTTTTGCCCCTGGTGGAAAAAGTTTCACACTGTTTTCATGGAGTTTGGGGCTCTTTTAATATGCTTATTGAGCAAATAAAGTTCTGTGTAAACTGTTCTTTACTTTTTTCTTTAGGGCAATAAATGTTTAATTATTTTCTAAGTCCTCTTTATATATGTCAGACTGTTTATTCTGTTGGGTGTAGATGTTTTCTTTCAGTTTGTCAGCTTCCATCAACTTCATTAATGGTCTTTCAACAGTTTAAAGGGGTTTAATATTTATATGTCCACATCTATCTATTCCTTCCTTAATAGTTTTTGTGGTTAAAAAGATCTTCCGGCCGGGCGAGGTGGCTCATGCCTGTAATCCTAGCACTCTGGGAGGCCAAGGCGGGAGGATCGCTCAAGGTCAGGAGTTCGAGACCAGCCTGAACAAGAGCAAGACCCCATCTCTACTAAAAATAGAAAGAAATTATATGGACAGCTAAAAATATATATAGAAAAAATTTGCCAGGCATGGTGGTGCATGCCTATACTCCCAGCTACTCGGGAGGCTGAGGCAGGAGGATCGCTTGAGCCCAGTAGTTTGAGGTTGCTGTGAGCTAGGCTGATGCCACAGCACTCTAGCTCAGACAATAGAGTGAGACTCTGTCTCAAAAAAAAAAAAAAAAAAGATCTTCCCACCTCTACAATTTAAAAAGTATATTGTATTAAGTTTCGTTTTAGAACACCTGTAACTATTTTTTTTCTTTAGATAGAGTCTCACTCTGTCACCCAAGCTAGAGTGCAGTGGCATCATCACAGCTCACTGGAACCTCAAACTCCTGGCCTCAAGCAATCCTCCTGCCTCAGCCTCCCAAGCAGCTGGGACGACAGGCATGTGCCACCATGCCTGGCCAATTCTTTTTTTTTTTTCTGTTTTTAGTAGAGACAGGGTTTCACTCTTGCTCAGGCTGGTCTCAAACTCCTGGGCTCAAGCGCTCCTCCCACCTTGGCCTCTCAGAGTGCTGGGATTACAGGCATGAGCCACCTGTAATCCCTTCTGTAACTATTTTTAATGATTAGATATTTAAATTGATAATTTTTTTAGTTTTGAGGTGGGAATTAATTTTGTTTTTTCCTCCAAGGGATAATAAATTATCCCAACAAATCTATTACATAATCCATATTTTCCTAACTTGAAAATGCCATCCACATAAAATATCTACAAACTGATTTGTCTCCTGTAACCTTAGTGTGTTTCTCCCAGATGACCAGAGCTCCCACAAGTCAGATTTTCTTTAACACTCTGTGTCGAACAATCTTGTGAGTTTATTCTTGTAGGTTAACTTTGTTACCCCTCAATCAACTCCCTGTCCCCAAGTTCACTGCCCCTCCAGACAGGAAAAGATTCTGATGGAAATCGTGTGATTCACTCACACATGCACATTCCACACGGGAAACAACACGTTTTCACACCGCGTTTGCCACGTGAGTGCCTGTCCTTCCCACGAGGTTGGTAATGTCTCACGTCCCTTGTAGCTGTTTTATGGTGGTTTTTGCGATAAACCTCACATGTTCCTGTTTCACTCCAGGGTATTGTGTGAAGTTTGCTGTTTGTGGGAATGGGATCTGTTGTTCCATTGCTTTATCACATGTAATACAGTTACTTATTTTTATCTACTGGTCTTGCATTTGTTCTGCATTCTCAATGTTACTAATTACCTAACAGATTGTGTATGGTCTCCGCCATTTTCCACTGAAAATAAATCTCTTGATTCCTAATAGCTCATGTATTTTCCCAAGGTAATATATTAACTGGAGACTCCAGAACCACACGGGATAACAGTAATGACGCTGGCATTGCTACTTTGTTTTATATTTCAGATTTTCCCCCATTACTCCCTGCTTGTTATTGAGTTCTGATTATAATACCCCTGTCTGGGTCAAAGAAGTTTCCTGCCATGGCTCTTTCACTTAAAATTTTACCAGAAATGGCTTCTGTAGTGTTTCAAGGTCCCACAATGTCTACTGATGTCACCATGCTTTGTTCTTTAATATGTTCATTTTATGTGTTACTATATAGCGATCCTGTTACTAAAATAATTTCACTTATGGAGCAAAGCTTATGCTCATACTTAACATCTAACTGGATTCAATTTGCTAATGTTTTGGTTAGGAAATTCATACCTATGTTCTTAAGTGAGATTAGCCATTTTCTGCTATAGGCATCAAGTCTGGGAATCAGTCTTTAAAAGAGAGTGATGCTTATTAGTCTGGAATAGTTTAGATAACAAAATTATTAGTTCCTAAAAGGTAGCATAGAATTTACCTACAAAACATTGGGGCTAGTGCCTTTTAAAAAGATAGATCTTTGAAAATTTTCAAGTTTTTCATAGATACTGGTCCATTAAACTTATCTAACTTTTGTTGAATCAATTTATATCATTTATATTCACCAAGAAAACCAACTATTTCATCTTGATTTTCAAATTTATCAGCAAAAATTTCTATAGATTATGTTTAACTGTATTATCTGTGATTCTACCACATTTTTCATTTCTAATTCTATATATTCTTGAATTTTCTCTTTATTTTCTTTATAAATCTTGCCACAAGTTTGTCTATTCCCACTACATTTTTTACATGTTGTCTTAAACAGCAGAGAAATCAAAGTTGTATTTAATCTAATCTGAGAATCTTTGTTTTTAATGAGTTTCACTCATTCACATTTATTGTGATTGCTGATAAATTGGGCTTATTTTTTCCCGATGTTCCGTGTTTTTTTCATGTACTCTGCTTTTCTTTGTATTTTCCTGCTTTGCTGGCTTATATAGGATGTTCACCTTCCATGTTTTTAGTGCCTGTACACTTGATTTCTACCCTTAAAGTTACAACATATGCAGTCATGTATGTATATTTTCCGGAAGAGCCACTAATTACTCAGTATTTCTGGCAGCCTCTTGAACAAAAGAACGTCAGCATACATCCACATTCCTCCAACCTCACCTCACCCCCACTGCTCTGACACTGTTATGTAGACTACCAGGGACAGTTTCTGCTAAACGAAGTGAAAATGTATTACTTATTCTAAAATTAAGAGCTTATCTATTAATGAATACCTAAAATTATAATTTACATTTCTGTGATCTCTTTGCTAACATCCTTCCATTTTTCTCATGCTCACGGATCTCTTCTTGCACTTCTCTCCTCGTGGCCTCTGTGTGGTGAGCTTGCCAAGTCCTCGTTTGTCTGAAAATGACTTTATTTTGCCCTCAGGATCACATGACACTTACACCAGGTGCAGAATTCGTAGCATCCAGCAGATATCCTCAGGCATCTATTGCTATCGTTGAGACAGTGTTTACCCATCTATGAGCAATTTCCATTTCCTTCACCAAGTCTTTTAGGATTTTGTCTTTATCCTGGGTCCTGTGAAATTTTATGATGATGTGTCAGAAGGTGGGATTTGTTTATCTTTATTTCTGCTTACCAGGTGATACAGTCTATCAGTCTGAAGATATTTTCCCTCAATTTGGGGAATCATCAGCCATTTTATCTCAAACACTGATTCACCACTGCTCTGGTCTGAAAGTGACCTAATTGCCAACCTGACAGTTCTGGGAAGGCAGGTCTCTCGGAGGCGATTAAGTCGTGAGGACAGAGCCCTCAGGGACAGGACTCGGGCCTCATATGAGGGCTGGTGGGAGGCGGCTTGTTCTCTTCTGCTCTTCCACCTGTGCGGACCCAGCAGCAGGTGCCATCCTGGAAGCAGAGAGCAGCCCCCCCAGACACGGAACCTGCAGGCACCTGGGTCTTAGACAGGCATTCCCCAGAACTGTGAGAAATAAATTTCTAGTGTTCACAAATTGCCCAGCCTCAAGTGTTTGGTTATAGAAGAACAAATGAACTCAGACAACCACCTTTCTATTGTCTCCTTTAGCTCCTATTTTTTGCTTTTCAGATCTATCCACTGCATCCACTAACTGTGCTTTCTCATGTCCTCTCTTTATCTTTTTCTGCTTAATACCAGGAAATTTCTTTAGCTTAATCTTTTAGTTCATTAATTTTTCTTCAGCTATATCTGATCTATGAATATCTACTGAGTTTTCATCTCAAGGGCTTTACTTTTTATAATCTTTTCTAACTGTCCTTTTACATAACTACTTGTTCTTGTTTTATAGGTGCTCCACAAAGCACGCTGGTTAAAAACACAGGATCTGAATCAGGGTCTAAATTCAAAATCCAGCCCTTACTAGTAATATTGCCTCAGAACTTAAATAACACGAAGTCCCCACGCCTGTTCCTAATGTGGAAATGGAGATCACAATAAGCTGCTCCTCATCAGGCAGTGGTACGGAGTGATTGAACTATTTGTGTAAAGTCCTAAGAACAAAGATGGAAACATCCTATGAGCTCAACCAGTGTCACCAACATGGTTTCTGGGCCCAAAGATGTGTGGTTCAAATCGTAAGCACTTCATGACTTTGGGCTGGTCACTCGGTTCAGCTCTACAAATTCAGGTGTTAGAAATATACATTCTACTTTTCACTGCCTTTATTGATTTGAGGGGAAAAAAATAAATTCTGGTTCAAAAATTTTTCCTTTTTTATGGCATCCTGCTCTTATTTTATAGAAGAAATTTGAAATCTCCCTTCAAAGCACATTAGATCTTTTGCTGAGCTCTCCTCTGCCTTCTCCTTTAAGTTTACGTTAGCAGGAGGTCGCCCTGGATAATGTGAATCAGTATGATTTCTCCTTTGCAGTGAGGGTCCCTGCAGACGTCCTGTGTTTTCATCATCACCTGATCCTCATCACCGTGCACTTAAAGCAGACCTGAATGCAGACAGGCAAGATAACTGTCGCCCAGGACGATGGGCATCTCGTTCCTGACCCACTGGTAAGTTAGCAGAGGGAGAAAGAGCCCGAGATCCATAGGCTTATCTGGGAATTCAGAGCTGGGAAAAGGAAATGCCCCACTTTGTCCCCGAGGGAGTGTCCTGTGGGGCAGGCCCCTCGAGGAGGGTTCACTCAGCAGTACCCCTGAGGCTTTAGGCTTTCGCCCTCTTTCAAAACACACTGTATAATTTTTACATCAATTTATCTTTCTATTTATTCTTTCATTTTGAAAATAAAAGACTAGGTTTTAGGAAATCTAACACATACACACCATGCGTGGTGCACACACGTACTTCAAAATTCCAAGAGAAGCATGATTCAGATTTGTATTTTACACAGGGTATTTTTTTCCTAATAAAAAGAAATAAGATGAAATTATAGGAATCTACTTTCTACATCACAGAATGATATTTTCCCAGTTACAGCATATAAATATTATATCTAATATCTCCTACCCAATTTATGATATCCACAAATGTTTTAACTGACAACCCCAAAATGTCTCAGCTTTTCTCTTTTTTAATCTTTTAAAAAGGAATATAAACCATTAGGATATCTATGAGATAAGAGACTGTAGATCACAATATTTTTTCTCCTGATCCTTTAATAAGATAAGAAAACATAGAAATTTCAAGTTCTACTTTGTTGGTTGAAAGGTAATCTTGATTCAAAATAATAGAAAATTTAGGCCGGGTGCGGTGGCTCACGCCTGTAATCCTAGCACTCTGGGAGGCCGAGGCGGGTGGATCGCTCGAGGTCAGGAGTTCGAGACCAGCCTGAGCAAGAGCGAGACCCCGTCTCTACTAAAAATAGAAAGAAATTATCTGGCCAACTAAAAAATATATATATAGAAAAAATTAGCCGGGCATGGTGGCACATGCCTGTAGTCCCAGCTACTCAGGAGGCTGAGGCAGTAGGATCGCTTAAGCCCAGGAGTTTGAGGTTGCTATGAGCTAGGCTTACGCCACGGTACTCACTCTAGCCGGGCAACAGAGCGAGACTCTGTCTCAAAAAGAAAAAAAAAACAAAATAATAGAAAATTTAGAACATCTACTATAGCTAAGAAAAAGTTACAGCAGAGCACATCTGAGAATTATGAGAAATTACACATCCTACTGAGCACATGTTGTCATCACGTGGCACCCAGCAATCAACCACTCCACATCTGACCCTGCGGCCAAAGCATCATCATCCCATTTTGCAACAAGCGGGAATTAACCACTTTCTCTGGGTCCTCAGAAACAGACAGGGAGTAGAACCTGTTCGCACGGATGTGGTTCTCATTCACTTGGGTTAAAACCCCAGTCAGAACCTATGCTCAGAAAGAACAGACAAATGGAAAATAATTCACTCGAAAGAGTATCAATTCAGGTAAGGACTATTATTTTTCTTCCGGGCATTGCATTAGTGGTCCTCAATTTGGGGTGAGATCTTATGTTTTGAGAATAAGAGATCCTCTAATAAAGTTTTTAGACACATAAACATGTATTCAAAAGAACTATTAAGTTTAATCAATACCTTTTAAATAGGAATTTTACTAGAAGTGTGTGAGTGTAAGCACAATTGCACCTTGAATTCACAACAGTGCTACAGTTTTCCTACACTCCAAAGCCGAGCGTCACAATTTTGATCGGCTGTCTCGACCCCATTTAAAAATTTAGTTCACATCTGCCTTCTGATTGCTAATCGTTATCCCCACCCTGATCAAAGCGTCAATGAAACCTCAGCGTGCCAAGTACAAGGATCTGTAGCCGATTTAATTCCATCTGGTTCTATCTGATTAGTTTATAACATAGTACTCTGTAATTACAGATTTAATTGAAATGTCATCGGCATCTCATTATCAGCAGGAGATCCCTCTCCAAACTGCCTCCTGTAAGGACACTCTGTCTCCTCCCGTGCCCAGGGCAGTGCCCTTTTGTCAGCGCTCACTCCTCTGAACGCCAGGCCTGCGGCTGGGCGCAGGGTGGAGCAGGCCGGGGTGGGGCAGGCAGGAATATGTGCTCCTGCGGATGCATCGCAAACTCCAGTTCTCTCCACTGTCCCTCACAGGCACTGACACTCCAAGGCACGCCACGGGACAAGCATGCACAGCGCCTTGTGCACAGGGTGCAGATCTGGGGGCTTCATCTCCAGACGTTCCTCAGGCTCCAGCCACGGTGTTGACTCTCCCTGCGGCCCCTGGGATGGTGTGAGCCCATCCCTGCTGCAAATCCACCTCGCTCGGTGGAGACACAAGAATCTACACATGCTGCAGGTCCCACTTCTCTGGAGAACCTTGGCGAGCACAGATTTGGGGAGAAGTCTGGAGGCGCCACCACCGCCGTCCTTCCAGAACTCTGCCTGGAACCTCACCCCGTCTGTGGAAAGGGACAGAGAGGCCGACCCAGGCTCACTTCATGTGAATGCCAAAGTCCAGAGCGGGTTTGTTCCCAGAGCCCAGAGATGCCTCCACCTGTTTGTTACTTCCTCTTCCCCTCCTGTCTTGTGGCGGCAGCTTCACCGGAAAGCCGGTCAGACCTCAAGATGGCAGGAGGGCTGGCGGGAGGGCTGGGGGGGCTCCCAGAGACTTGCTGCTCACTTCCAAGGGGAGAGTGCGGCTCACGTCCCTCGCAGCTGCCTTAGAGGAGACAGGAAACGTCTTCCCCAGTTGCAAAGGCTGGAATCAGGTCACGCGCCCCAAGAAAACCACAGCCCGATGGCAGACTCGGCTTCCTCCAAAGCACCTGGGTGCATGGTGACAGGCCAGGTGCCCGCCTGTCCCCACCAGGAAGGCAGAGATGAAATGTAACCACAACATCTCTGCAGTGGCTGTCCCAGCTTACACCAAGGCCACCTGCTCCGTGAAGCTCTTGTCTTTTCCAACAGGTGTTATAGCTGGAGGCCCATCCACAGCTACCTCTAGATGTCAACACTGAGAAACATCATCTAATCAAGTTGTGCGATTACATGTAAATGTGCCCCTAAATAACATAACTGTGTCACTAAAGATCAGAACTGTTTCAGACGGGAACCGAGTTACGGCAAGTGCTGGCACAGTGGAAGCCGCTGCACAACAACATGCAGACGCTGACCCACAAGTCACTGGGGCCGCTTCTCTTCTTCCTCTGTCCTCAGTTTAAAAAGCCATTAATAAAAACTTGGACAAGAAAACTCAATCATACCTTTTCAGAGTTGATTAACAGGTTGAAACTAGCAATAAAATTTAGTAAACAAAGGTTAGGAAAAACCTTTGTGTTTGCAGGAAGTGCAGCCCGGCACATCTCACCACAAAGATTACAGAAAATAATCTGCAGTGTAATGAAGTTCCATTTGTAGGACGCACTTCAAAGCAATAGGTGGCAAGGAGCTTTGTGTGAAATCCAGTCGTCAGAGTATTAGGCATTTACAGCTTCATACTTGCAACTGTTCAACATCACTGTGTTGTCATTAGCGTAAGATGTATAATGGCGTGTGCCAGATAAACTGCGCTGTGCTTTGCTTAATATTTTAATTAATGACTTAAAAGATAAATAAATAGCACCTCAGTACACAATGCATCTTGAACAATATTAAATTGTCAACTATTGCCAGAATTAATAAAATTAGAGGAATCAAAAGACAGAGGAAGGCGGCAGAGATGAGACACAGGACAGCAAACAGCATCAGCGTCACGGCAGGAAGTGCACACGGTCCACAGACGGGAGAGCGAGGTGGGAGCGATGCCTCGCGGCAGCGTCACAATCACGAACAGAGTCACAAAGGGTTTGAGAGCAGAGAGCTCAGATGCCAACGCGCTGACTGACGGGTCCCCACGAGAGGAAGTTTTAGTGGATTGTCACCTGCAGGGTCAGTCCCAGAACCGAGGTCGAGACACCAGCCCAGGGCTCCTCCGATTCATCCCGGCCCAAAGACAAACCATCCTCTTTGGTGAGTCGGATGGGTGACAGAACAGTGCATCCACGACAAGTTCTGCTACAGAGAACAAACGGCGACAGACAAGGAAACAGAGATAACTACGCCCGCGGCATCTGCAGAATTAGGAACTTCTCTTCCCCTACAAGACCAGCACAGGTGAAATAGTCAAGACAGTTGCCGCAAACCAAGGAGACACGTCCGCACAGAAAAGCCACAGTTCTCTACTAATCCCAGCTAAGCGGACTCACATTGGTAGGCAGATTCTAGCTTTTGACAAAAAGACATTTCACCTGTAATTCTATGCTTTTGCCCCAACGCCGCACTGTCAAGTCACCACTGTGAACCAGACAGGATCACGCTGTCAAAAAGGGAACCTGGAAGTTCCCTGACACTCGAGATGCACAACCCGCCCGTGGGCACCTCCTCCGAGCACCACTGCAGCCCACAGCGGGGCAGCTGAGGCTGAGACATGTGCACACAAAACCACAGGAATTAGTAGGAATCCAGCAGGAATCTCAGAGCGTCTGCCTCGGAGCTGCGCTGGCTGTTCACTTGTCATAGCCGCACGCTCAGCCCCCCGAGGCCTCCTCACACCCTGACCCTGTGGTTCCCTCCTCCCCACCTCCCTTCCTAACCCCGTGTCAACACTGGCATTTCATTCTGAAAGTAGCTTTAAGCTCAAAGGGAAAAGAGGGAATGTAGAAAGGGAGAGAGCTATGGAGCTAGGAAACTACCTGTGGGTTACGGATTGTACCACGGATCGTGCAGGAACACACTGTGTCTAGAGCCAAATCCCTCAGCTTCCAACAAGCAGAGAGAGAGAGAGAGAGAGACAATCCACAAATGAGACTGGATGTCCCCACACATGAGACCAGAGAAGAATTAGACTTTAGGGAGAGAACATCTCTGTGCTCCCAGCCCGTTGGAAACACCCACACAGAACCTTTAAAACCCTAAATGTGAGAAGCGGGTGGCAGGATCTGACCCCTGCAGGAGCTGCTGGAAGTCTCCAAGTGAAGAACTACTTGAGATTTTGTCTGAGGCGGGCGAGGGAGGGTCGGGGCGCGTGCGTGTGCTAGGACTCCTTGCTCCATCCCAGGGGTGCCTGTGGTCATCCCGCCCAACCACACAGTTAGGGTGTCCAAGTACCTCTCTGTCCATCTAGAGGATGATAATTTAACACTTGTTCTTTTACATACTGTTCTCTACTTTGTATGACCTCTCTCGTTAGAAGAGTGATGTCATGATTAACATTGTGCTTGAGTCTCAAAGTCGCTGCCTCCCTTAACGTCACAGAAAGCGAAGCTGCTTCATCAATCATAACTTCTCTGAACGGCATTAAAAGTGCCTAAGAGAAAGAAAAGAGAGCTCTAGCTTGCCAACCAAGCTTCCAGAATTTGAGCTCGGTCCGTAGCAAACGAAGAAACAGAACACACGCACAAAGACACCTGCTGTCTTTGGTGCAGAACGTGAGAACCCCCCAGTCTTCTGTGGGGGACCCTCCCCTCAGCCCTTCAAGGGCTTTGCCAGCCCCCCGCAGTGGGCATGTGATCCAGACGGACATCCGGCATGGCCCACCCCTGGCCACGGCCACCAGTGCAGAGCTGTGCACGCTGCCCACAGGCCAAGGACAGTCGCCAGCGCAGCCTCTGCTGGAGCGACTGGGAGGGGCTGAGGGTGGTGTAGGCCACACCCACCCTGCGTCGACACCACAGCAGTTCAGCTCCTGCTGTGGATCCAGGACACCCCTTCCCGGCTGTGAGGCAGAGTGAGCTGCCCCCAACAGCCACACCAACCCCAACTAGTCGAGCACAGAGTCCACCGTGGAAACTGCTGCCTGGCGGCGTCTCTGGGCTCTAGGGTCCCACCTCACACCCAGCTTTCCAGACTGTCATGGCACACACTGTATGCAAAGGAAATTAGCAAGATTTCTATCTTTTTCTTCCTCAAAATGGAAGGGCTAGAAGAGAAGCCCCGGGAGGAACTAACAGACCAAGGTGAAATTCTGAATGCGGTTTCCCCTGAAATGTGACGTGAGTGTCGGTTGTGTTCCCAGCCTGGGTCTCGTCCAGACATGATTAACCCTCCGTGGTATGCGGGACATTGGAAACCACAGCTTAAAAATCACAGCAGACAGTTCTAGAACCTTAGAGATACAGGTGCTTTGTGAGTTCAAGACAACACAAAGGACATTCCGAAACGCAACCCAACTCCAGGCAGGGAGCCGCCAGAGCGGGGGTTCGGGTCAGACTTTTGGGAAGATCCTCAGAGAGGTGCCAGACAAGGTGCCATGGGAAGGACATCCCAGACTCCGAGGCAGCTCCGTCGGGGATCAGGGAGCTTCCTCAGAACCACGAGCTCCCAGAAGAGACAGAGAACTGGGAGGGAGGACGAGGTGGGGCTGGAGCCGCCGTTCCCCAAATCTCCACTCCCGACACCCCTGGAGGAAAGCCCTCCGGCTACAAGAGTCAAGAGATCACCCTGGACAATAATAGTTTGCTCGAGGGGCACAAGGCTCCCACAAAGTGCTCAGGTGAGTGCCGGGCCTTGGGCAGGGAAGACGAGTTAATGTAAATCAGTGCAGGACAATCCGCCCTTTCTGGAGGACTTAAGCTGAACTAGAGGGAAAAATTATTTAAACACTTCAAATGTCATGGGGGAATAAAAGGAAATAATTAACTTATTTTTCAAATGTTCTTTGGTTAGAAGTTTCCTGGTAAAAGTTCAGGCAGCTGAGCCAGTGCTACTTTTTCCAAATGGCACGAATTGGAAATCACAGACGGCAGAAAGAACGAACTGTGACAGGACAGCCCTGTCTTGTGCCGCCGGGTAACTAACAGGCGGGAACAGGGTGGTGACATCGGAGGATCCCTGGGTCTGGGATCTGCCCTGAAACAAGACTGCGTGGTGCGGGAGCGAATCGGAACAGGAGCTCTCAGCGGGAGGGGCCTTGGGGCGGGAACGCCTGGGCAGCGCTGGAGACTCGCAGAGGCCCTCGGCTCGCCGTTCTCCGCACTTGCACTTACGTAAGAGTCTGAGACCTGGATATAAAACGTCTGAGAGGATAAAGGGAAATCAGCCTCCTGAACCAAAACAGACTTCAAGGAACCATCTAGAATAGCTCTGGCTCCAGGGAGTATAGTAATCTATTATTAAACAAATACATGATTCTCTCTCTGGTTTTTAAAGATCTCTACAGCAAGAATTCTACAAATTGTTCTGTAGAAGGTTCTAGTGTTTAATCACCTATAACGTGAGATGCTTTTTCTTATTCTGAACCAACACCCCTCACTGCCGTTTAGATCTGAGATACGCACCCCACTGACCTAGTAGGAAAACGGCAGCTTAAAAGTCACGTTGAGCTATAGGTTGAACACATTTAATGGATACCTCTTCTTATCCATAATTTGACTGTAAATTTCTCCCCAAAGCCCTAAGCACTAGAATTATACTTCCTCTCTGGTGTTAGCAAAACATTAATTTCTAGTTGATAGTGCAGCACGAATGTGTTCATTCATTATGCTCATAATTTTAGCATAAGACTTTCAAAGTGGGAACATGAAGTTCAAGGTACAGTATGTTTTTCTGCCTAAAACAGAAAAATAGTCCCTTTGACCCAAGCGCTTCCACTTTCCAGGGGCTTCTTCACCAAGTGGCTTCTCCAACAAACAGCCTTCTTATCTTTGAAGAAGTCACTGTCTCCTGTCATCTTCAAAACACTCTCAAGCCACCCAGGAACTTTTGAAAATACAGCCACACAGAAGTCCTCATGCAGGGGTGGGAGCCTTTGTGGGATCTCCAGCCTAAGCACAACATATTAAACCTTCGGAGGATCGGCCTAGTGAGGTATGTAGATTAGACTACAGCAAGTAGACGCAAGGCACAGATAAGGCAGTTTTCTTTAAAAAGTGGGCCTATTTAAAAAGTTTTAAAAATGACAACCAAAAATGTGATTTCCTCAGTGTGCTTCTCTCCTATCTAAACATCACAGCCACTGTAATTAAGGCAAGCAGAGATGCCCAGCCAATTACTATAATTACAACATTAATTCACAATCTTTAAGCCCTTTTAATAATCCAAAGTGAGTTCACAGCTAAAATCGACTATTTGATACGCATCATTTGCAAAATGCATTTTTGCAGAACATGCCTTGTCATCATGTGGACTCAGACGTTCAGAGCCAGCCCTAAACCAAATGTGAAGGAAGCCGGACTCCCCAACTTCCGTCCTATTTTCCAGCTCCCAGCTCTGCCAACGTCAGACATGCCTCACTGTCCTTATTGCTGCCGCTAACCCCAGATGCCCGCAGCCTTCCAGCTGCTTCCTGATTATTCAAATCCTCCCGCGGCAATGCTCCCTCCTCCTCCTCCGCCCGCACACGCCGAGCACACACACAGACAGAGCTTTACGCCGCCACTAGTGCCTCATGCACAGCACTCAGGACGCAGACGGCGCTCACGGGGCGGCCTGAGGAGCGAGCGCTGGCCGAGGCTGCAACCGGGAGGAGGCTTCTCAGTTTCAGCTCCCAAAACACGCACATTCTTAGGGAGGAAACCGGCCAACCCCAAAGAAGGCATCACGTAACGTCACCATATGAGATAAGATATGGTGAGTGGGAACATCAGGGCCCCAGGAATCTCCTAACCCCAACAGGAATCACATGTCCCCGGTCACTTGAAATCCAAGGTCAGGACTCAAAACAAACCAACCAGCCTCCCCGATTCTAAGGAAAATGCCCAGCAGGAAGCCACCAGCAAACACGTACTCTCAAGCGCCAGTGGAAACTGCTGGGTCCCAGCACCACAGAGGGTGCTCGGGCCAGAGGACCCGCCTGTTGGGAGACCAGCACATAAACCACCCAGGAACACACGTGGGCCCTGCACAGTGGTTAAAATGGAAAAGACAGGCAACACCAAGTGTCTCAAGGACTCGAATTCGGAGCTTCTGGAGCTGGAGTGCTGGCTGCTGGGAAGGTGAATGGTACAAGCACGATGGGGAACTCTTTGCCACTGTCTGGAAACATGGCAACTGTCTGCATCTGCATCTCCACCCAGCAATTCCGCTCCAAGGCATCTACCCCAGAGAATTGAAAATGCATCCACAGAAAGACCTGTTCAAAATGGCCTCGGCACAGAGCTGAGGCGTGTCCCGTGTCCCCAGGCACAAGGAGGCCACACCGTGCCTCATGGAGAAACCACGTGTGTCAGAGAAGCTGTGTTCAGGTGTGAGTTACGGGCTGTTGGCAGTGAGTTCAGTGCTAATGAACCAGTAGATGTTAAATCAGGTGTCTTTATACGGAAACACGTGTAAATCGAGGGCACATGTAGACTGGTTGATGACGACGCTGTGTCCAGGGGCCCGCAGGAACCTAACCCTGTGTTTCCCAGGAGCAGTGGCTCCGTGTCCACTAGTTCAGCATCCACGTGACATCCTGGAGCATAACCTCCGAGAACCCACTGCAGTCCAAGGGTCACGTGAGGAGACGCACCGGGGTGTCCACGCCGGCACCCCCACCATGGTGCGAGCACTACATCCGGGTGATGCTAGTGTTCACTCCCAAACTAAACAGAGAACGTGAGACAGGGAATGAAGCAGGAGGCCCCACAGCACTCACGGAAGCGTTGCTTAGACCACCAGGAACCAAATCCGGTCGTTACAAACACTGCCCACCATGGGGACCGAGAACCATGGGGCAGACGACCCTGGATCACGTGGAGCGTAGAAAATCCTGCTGTGAGGGAAGGGCCCCGCCAAGCAGCAGGAGATGCCCGCGGCCACGGGGGGCCCACAGAAACGCCACCTTGGCTCTGTGGACAGGACCACACGGAGGGGCTGGAAATCCGATCACATCTGTAGGATGGAGCAGGAGGGCGCTGAGCACATTGCAACGCCAGAGAGCTAGTCCACCAGCCACAAAGATTGGGAAAATGCAGAGTCAAGAGACACAAGGAACCAGACCAGGAGGCCCCGAGGTCCACCTGCCAGAGTTTCAGAGGAAAACCAGACAGAAGAGAGGGCGAAGAAAGAAATAATAGAAAAGATACTCCCAGAAATAACCAGTAGAAGACAAACGCCCAAAACTGAAGGAAGAGAAGCCACTTGAGATCGAAAGAGCCACCAAGGACCCAGCGACACACAGGAGAGGAACCAACAAACCAACCCACACCACAGTCTCTACGGAACTCCACGGCAACATGGGAAAAACCGGGGTGGGAGGAGGGGAAGCAGGTAACCTGCAGAGAGAGTTGGGTCAGAACCACTTTCCAACAACCACTGTGACCGGCAGAGGCAGCAGTTGTGAAGGAAAATGGTTTTGAATTCAGATTCCAATGTTCGGTAAAATTAGATCTCATGTGGGAATAAACATATTTTTAGGCATCCAAGGATTCTAAAATCTTTCCCACCCACAGATGTTAACAAAGACACATTCTAGAGGAGACATCAGCAAAATGAAAAGCGAATAAAAAGTAATGAGGAGGACACGAGAGAAGAGCAAGAGAGGAGAGAGTAAAACACGCCAAGCAGAGCCTGCTGACGCCCACCTCCCCTGACCCGACATCACGGACCAGGCCCAGCTGCTGGACACAGGAGGGGTGCGGAGGCACCTGGGACACGAGGAGCTTCTTGCTGTTACGGCAAGAGAGAGAAAATGCCAGTTGAGATGTGCTGAACATAAAACACTCCACCCCTCCCACAGAGAGACAAAATACCCCAAGGCAATGACAGCAAGCGGGACCTGGCAGGGCATGAAAATACTACATCCTAAGTGCAGTGAAGGATGGCTCACAATAGTTATCATTTCATTCAAAACTTATGAAAGAAAGGAACAAAACCCATTCAGACAGGTACTGAATAAGCTTTTTTTTTTTTGCTTTTTTTTTTTTTTGAGACAATCTCACTCTGTTGCCCAGGCTAGAGTGCCGTGGCATCAGCCTAGCTCACAGCAACCTCAAACTCCTGGGCTCAAGCCATCCTCCTGCCTCAGCCTCCTGAGTAGCTGGGACTACAGGCATGTGCCACCATGCCTTGCTAATTTTTTTCTATATATATAATTTTACCTGTCCAGATCATTTCTTTCTATTTTTGGTAGAGACGGGGTCTCGCTCTTGCTCAGGCTGGTCTCGAACTTCTGACCTCGAGCAATCCTCCTGTCTCAGCCTCCCAGAGTGCTGGGATTACAGGCGTGAGCCACTGCACCTGATCAGGAATAAGAATTTGATAAAATCCAACAACATTCCTGATTTTTTAAGTAACTTTCAAACTAAGATTGAACTAAAATCAATCTGAATCCTTCCACAAAGACACAACCAATGTTGGTATTTTGTTACCGTTTCCAAGTGAATGAACCTTCTATTCCATAGTCCTATAAACTGCAACTAAAGGGAAATTTATTTACTTTGATAAAAGGTTATTTACCTTAACTCCATGACAATTGGCTATGATGAAACATTAGAACCATTTTGATTACTGGCAAAAGCAAAAGGACACCCATGACTTTAGTGTTCAACACTGTGTTATCTGCCCTACACTGTGAAGTAAGACCAAGAAATAGCAGTATAAATATTAGGAAGAGAAAAATAAAATTAGCACTTACTCATGATCTATCTACTTAGAAAATCCAGGAGAATCCACCACAAGCAATTAGAAATCCTTCATCGGAGGAAGACTACAGTAGCACAATTCAAACAATGGGCAAAGAATGTGAAAAGATGATTTATGAACCATTAATACCTAATGGTTATATAAATGCTAATATCTAATGAAATTATGTAAATAAGTTCAACCTCTCTAGTAATCTTAGAATTTAATTAAAACAATGTCAGGATAAGTCTTCATCCAAGTGGAAAAAACATAAAAGATTGACAAAATTCAAATTGGTAAATACAGGATCTATCAGTGTCACACACGTGTATCCATCGACTCAGCCATTCCAAGTACCAGGCAACTGCACGTGTGCAAAGAGACGAGTGTGCAGGATGACAGTGGCAGCACCGCCTGCTCCAAGGGACGGAAGCGGACACAACGTACGTGTGCGTCAGCCGGAGAATGGTTAGTGGATGGTGCTGCGTCCGCCCCAGAACGTGTAAGGCACAAAGCAAGGGCCACAAGCACACGGACCAGCACTGGACCCCGTGTTGGAGGAGGAAGCACCTGACACACGTTGGGCCAGCTGACAACCCTGGAATACAGGTGGTCGGGGAGACAGACGTATTGTGCCTGGGCTGAAGTTACGGTGACAGCGCACCGTGATGACAAAGACTGTGGCTGTTCTTAGGAGGCACATGCTGAAGTCTGTGAAGGTGAATTCCAATGAGGTACGCGGCTCAGACTCTCCCGGCTCAGAAGCACACGCGTGTGTGGAGAGAGGGACGGCCAGGTGAGCGTGTGCACAGGTGACACAGCACCGGAGCGAGACGAGAGCAGCGAATGGATATGGGTAAGGGATGTGCTGGGGGTTCTTTCTACTATTCCCTTCTAGACATTTGTCTTAAGTTTAAAGTTATTTCCAAGTGAAAAGGTTTTTTTTTTTAAGGAATAAAGTAGGTTTTTATGCACATATATAAAAACAGAAAGATCTATTTGGCATACTAAGTGGAAAAAACCTAGTTGCAGAACACGATGCACAGACGATCTTATTTATGTTAGAGATTTAAACACAAGCACTACCACCTCTGACCCCAATGTGTGCGCCATGTCATCTAACTGCTGGCAACTTAGGATGTTTTCAGTAGGAATGGGATTAGCAGACAGTAAATTCTTGTGAATTGGCATGCTGCAAGTAGCATAAATAGGGCAAAAGGCATCAGTCGGGAGCAAGAGTTGATAAAAGTAGTGCTTTGGGGTGAGGCAGGAGGAGCACTCGAGCAGCTGGACATATAACTTCACCTTCAGTCATTTGGGCATACTCTGACTTGAGTTTTCCATAACAATAATTCAGCACACACTTGCTTCTCAACTCTCACTACTTTATCAAGAACTATGAAAATTAATCGGTGCATAGAAACAAATCATTCAGGATTAACCGTAAAATACCAATCTACATGATTTGACACAGAGAATCTCAACACTGTTCAGGTATCCACGAGTGACCGACAGTCGGGTAAGACAGGCCACTCATCACGGTCTGGTCTTATGTGATCTGAAAGAGACTAAGACGCTACCAATCACCGGAAGTCAACGGTGGTGACCCATGAGCAGGAAGCCGTGCACTCCCGTCTGCGAAACAACCGCGGCATTAGCTCCTGAAAGCACTCAACTTTTCCTTTTTAACAAAAGAAACGAAAATTATAACACAAACACTGGGTTAAATAATTGTTGTTGCAGAAAATTCTAACAAACTTAAGAAATGAAGTTGTAGTTCCCATAGCAACGGTTCCGAGGGCCTCCTACCAGTGTTGTGTGCGTGTTTCGTACAGTTCTGAGAAGTAACCTAATTCCTGAACAAGTCATTTACATGTTCAGCGAGAACCCCATGTCACATGACTTTCTTTCTCCTCCTTGCTAATGCGCTTAGCGCTCTCCGTTACCATGTAATCTCCAGTCGTTCACAGATTTAATGTGGTGCTTTGGCAACATTTCATTTGTAAGAGGCTGTAACAGTAAAAAATTAATTACAGCACTTAATCACAGTTGTAGCAAGTCTTAGAGTGCTTTCATATTTTTGTTCATTGTTTGCATTTTTAAGCAATTAAAATACAAAAAAAAAACCCTGCAGTAATATCAATTGTTTTCTTTGATGTTCTTTCCCCTTCTCTGAGTGTCATTAGGAATCAAACCTCATTATTAACAAGACTCAAGAAATAATAAAAAGAAAATGTTAATGGCATTTAAACAATGGAGAAACATAAGCAAAACTTTTGAACACAAAATGTTAACACCTCACTAATTTAATGCATTTATAGATTTGGCACTATCAGGTGTACTGTGCCAAGCAATACAGCATTCATAATAATACAAACAAAGTGTTAACACAAAGAAACACTAGAAATGCTTACAGATACGACTTATCTTACATAAATAAAGACCTCTCAGGGTGGGGGGGGGAGGACAAGGGCAATATACGTAACCTAAACTTTTGTACCCCCATAATATGCTGAAATTAAAAAAAAGTTAAAAAAAAATTTAGAAGAGCACTCAGTGCTTATAGATATGTGGCTTATTTAAATAAAGGCCAAATTTTCATTTGAAAAAATGATCAATTTTATCATTTTGTAAATTATCAGTTTCCATCAAATGTTGTGTCCAAATTGCTAAACAAATCAAAAGTCATTTGAATAGAAACCTGTGTTCCTTTTACCAGCAAAAGGACCCTCTCTTCAAAGAATTAAGAGCACTGTTCCTTCTGTCCCGACAGGAAATGAAAGGCCCTTGGCGAGGCCGGTCTGCACCTTGCCCTGCCCGGGGCGCGGAGATCTCGCCTCCCAGCAGCAGAGGGCCCCGGGCCCCGCGCCCCGCAGGCGCCCGCCGACCCTGGCCTGCGGCAGCCGCAGACACAGCCCTCTCCTCGCTGCGCCTCCACAGCTGACCCGGGGCACAAACCGCTAGTGCCAACGTGACAAAGAGCCGACCTGTAAATGAAGAAATGAATGTGCGCTGAAACGAAGAGGTGAAACTGTCCCTGAAAGGTCGCCCATCTCAGGGGGGCACATGGACGCACTTCCTCGTTTGCTGGGATGGGAACACTCGCGACTCCCAACAAGCTCGGACGGGCACCGTGCCCCGCAGCTGGCTGTGGACCCGCGAGGCGCAGCAGCTCTGAGCTTCTCCGTCCTGCAGCCGGCACTCCCGTCCCCCAGCCCCTGCGCCCACGGGTCGGCCCATGCACCCTGGTGCCAGTCGGCTGCCGCTCCCTCCTCCTGGGGCTCATCTCACTCTGCGCGACGCCGCTGCAGAGGCCTCTCTGTTTCCGAGCTTCCTGTACTGACCCGGCATCCTCGGACCCCCAGGAGGCGGCACCTGAACGTGGCAACAGCATCACCTGCCACCGTGCCAGCTTCTCCCACAACTGCAGCTGCGGGTGGAGAAGCTCAGACCCCAGGAGCCCCTCGCAGGGTACAGCGTCCCCCATTCACACTGTGCGCCCACCCAGGCCCAGCACACACCCACGAGCCCGGCTGTCACTCCAGACCGCGGACGCCTCAGCCCAGCTTGCCTGGAGGCAGGGGGTGGAGGTCAGAGAAGAGTCACCTAATCCTGTTTCCTATCAGTTTATCAGGTGGTGACAATCTGATAATGTCAGCAATCACTTAAGGAGTCCAGAAAGTTCTCATGTAGCGGGGTAAGATTTCATAATACTCTTAATATCATATGTCTAGTAAATATGTATTAATATCATGTAATATAATATTAATAATAGTAATACAATTTAAACTTAAGAAGCTTGAATCATGAGAAAACAAAATAGAAAAGCTCATCAGCACATTGGGGAGTATATCATTCTCACTTACAAAAGGTACACATTCTTGAAGGTAAAAGACCATATTTTGTTTGGTTGTGTCCCAAATCACTGTCCACCATGCTGGACTTCAGCGCGGCTCCTCCTCTTCCCCCTCTGCCCCCACCTCCCGGCAGAGACCAGGCAGCAGCATCCACCCCGGCAGTATCTGTGTCCCGGCCACACGTGGCTCCGAGAGGCCTTTCCTCAGCCCATAGGGTGTTTAAAAACAACGGAAACACTTGTCCACGATGGAAAGTGCAAACCATCTCACATGTCCCCAGAAAGAGAACCATGCAGCCCTTGGCCTACCGCAGCCAGAGCGGTCCAGACAGGGACGCTCCCGAGCAGGGCTGGGCAGTTCAGCCCAGTCAGCAAAATGCCACTGTTTTCACATGGCCCACAGCTAAAAATGGCCTTCACACTGTTAAATGACTGAAAATCAAAATAACATTTCATGACATGTGAGAACGACATGGAATTTGAATTTCACAAAGTTTACTGGCGTACAGCAGTGCTTACTCCCATCCGCGCTGTCTAGGGCTACTGTCACACCACAGCGCAGACACGTGGCTGCAACAGAGGCCATTAGGCCTGCAAAGCCTCAAATGCTTACTAATGTTATCTGACTCTTTGCAGGAAAAGTTTGCAGACTCTTGATCCAAGATAAAGACTGTATCTCCTCACTTCCCCTGGAGCTACACATGGCCATTTGAGTAAGTTCCGGATGGTAATTTGCCAGCAGAAGTATCGTGTGTGTGCCCTAAACTGCAGGAGTAACAGTGAACAGGTGCCCTTTCCTGTCCTTCCTCCTCCCTGCCGGCCAAAAAGCCAGCCAGGCAGCAGGTGCCCCAGTGTCCCTCCTGGTGCAGGAGGCAGGGCCCTCTCCAAGCCACCACTGTGCCAGGAGTGTTCCGGGTACTGTTAGAACGTGATCTGGACTGACACTCAGCTGCCCCTAAGAGCTGCCGTGTTCTACCATCATTTAAGTCAGTTAAGCCAAATGCCATATATGTGGCAAATAATTATTTTGCTCTTAGCACAACAAACCAACAGAAACTGCCTCTGCTGACACGTGGCACCAACACTGTCGTAATCATTCAGTGGGGAATTTCTGTCATTTTCTACCCACCATGTAACAGGCTTAAGGGTTTTCTCAACAAACTACATGCAAACAAAAAAAAAATAAGGATTTTACCAGATACAGTACTCACACATCATCAAATCATCCCAATCCCAATAGGGCCTTAAAAACCTCGAAGCTTGTGCTACAATGGAATTTTATTTCAAGTAAAGTCAAACGAGACCCCCAGGGAAAAGATGGATAAAAGCATAGAAACTCACTGAAATCTGGACATTAGAGATGGGCTCCCACCCCTGGGGCACCCTCCTCGTTTCCCAAGTCCTTTCTGCAAAACTCAAATTTTATTAAATACTTTCCACCTGCCAAGTCTAACCTTCCAATAAAACTTGCTCACTCCCGCCACTCACCACCAAGTTCTATTAGCGACAGCCACGAGCTTTGCTGAACCTGTGGTTACTGAGAAGTATTCTTTTTCTTCCTGAATCTTCACTTTGCTGTGAGTAGGTTAAATTACCAAACATCTGGATTTATAGGCAAAGTTTAGTACAAGGTGTCGTTTTGAGGTCTGTGGTTGGTGATTGGAATAGAAGTTTGCTTTCTGTTTAGGCCACGCTCAGATCCACAAGGGAACCCGTATGTGGGAGGCTGCGCTCAACTGCCCAGAGGTCAGCACAGGTCATTTACCTGCCACCACCTCGAGCTGTACACCAGGCCCGTTTACGGTAAGGACAGGACAGGTTACTAAGTGTCTAATTAGAAAATTAACTGACCCATAATTGGTGGGTACTTATTGTTACCTAACACAACTGAAAACGACTTAAACTCAGTTGGTAAGACCAGGCCGCACAGTAGTGACAGAGCCTGAGTGTGCCGCGGTTATTTCCTAGCCGATACTCTGTCAGAAGACACATTCACAGGTTCTAGAAGAAAATGATAGTTCTTTTTTAAACGTGAAGTGACAGAAGTATATAATAGGCATTTATGTAAGTTTTGATCTCGTTTCTTCTCCCTGATGCATGGAGTAATTCATAGGATGTAAGAAAATTACCAAGTAAGGGTTTAAAGACATTTGTGATAGAAGTAATGTCTCTAAATGGAATTAAATAAGATTGTGCCACACACTTCCTCATCTCTCAACTCTGATCCAAATGGAAACCTGTGACTCTCCTTTGTCAAAACGAGCCAGCATGAGTGGCAGCTCCTCACGCAGCACAGGGAGCCCCGGGGCTCGTTTAGACAGGGAGGAATGACTCAGTGTCTCAACAATATATTTAAACCGCACAAACTAAATTTGGTTATAGATTAGGGAGCCTAAGACATAAATACCCTATTGGAACAAACGAGGCTCCTAAAAGTGCAGCTTTTTTCCAATTAAAAGCTAGAAGTGCCGCCAAGCACGGCAAGGCTCCCAGCATTCCAGACACCGCTTGGTTCACTCCACGATGCTTTCACTTTCTGTTTAATTCTAAATACTGTTTTAAATAAGGAAATCGCCAGCTAAGATTCAAGCCTGCAGTCAGAAGGATTCCCTATTTCACAATTCCCTGACTCGAGTCTTTTTTAAGTCAACTAACACGCACTGGGTTCTGCAGGGCTTCCGCATGCGCAGTAAACATTTATCCGCCTTTGGGAAGAATGTGCCCAGTGGTGCCCTACCTGCCGCATCTCTGGGCCGCCACTGCTCACCTGCCCGACCCGCTTTGCAACTCATCACGTATTTCCCCCATGGACTGTCGCTGCCTCTCACCATTGCTAACAAATCCTGCAGCAAGCCCCGCTGGCAACGGCCGTGGAGTGGGGCTTACACAATGCAAACCCACGTCCAGGTGCACGTACACATCCTTCCTCGCTGAGTCCCCCTGTCAACACCACCCCACGACCAGAGAACAGGGCCCTGTCTCACAACCGCACTGGGGGCGGGGGCGGGGCTCTACCTCAAGGTGAAAAAGGCATCACCTGAAAATAGCAGCACCAACCTTTGCTCAAACATGATGTGACTCCTTAAAAATGAACTTTCTCGGCTGGGCGCGGTGGCTCACGCCTGTAACCCTAGCACTCTGGGAGGCCGAGGCAGGCCAATCATTTGAGCTCAGGAGTTCGAGACCAGCCTGAGCTAGAGCAAGACCCTGTCTCTACTAAAAATAGAAAGAAATTATATGGACAACTAAAAATATATATATATTTATATAAATTAGCAGGGCATGGTGGCGCATGCCTGTAGTCCCAGCTCCTCGGGAGGCTGAGGCAGGAGGATCGCTTAAGCCCAGGAGTTGGAGGTTGCTGTGAGCTAGGCTGATGCCACGGCACTCTAGCCCGGGTGACAGAGTGAGACTCTGTCTCAAAAAAAAAAAAAAAAAAAGGAACAACGGTGGAATTCACTGTCGAGAGTTACCAAGTTACAGAGGAAGAAACTGATGTTTCCACGGTGTTGCGGGAAGGGGAAGAGGCGGTGAACAGTCAGTACTGCCCAGGGCAGAGCAGGCAGGAGGCAGGGAGGTCGTCCTGCACAGACCTGTGCGGGGCAGCTCTGGGGAGCCGCACAGCAAGACCACCGCATGATGCCAGGAGGGGGCCTCGTCCCTGGCACCTGTGTCAATGTGGGTTCGTCAAAGCATGGGGGGTTGGATGTTTAGGAGCTCTGTGCCCACCACTCGACTCGGCTGCAAACCTAAAACTACTCTCAAACCTAAAGCCTTTACTTTGAAAATCACGAGTGAGTCTCTGGGTGAGACGCAAGTTCCACCGTGACTCCCGCGGCACCGTTGGGCTGTTGTGACTACGCGCGAGAGTTACTTTCATTTGAAATATCTGTGTAGTATCAATATGAGTTTTTAATTTCTATATACAACAAACCTGAAGAGCAATAATAAGGCAATATCTCCCACTGAGAGAAAGGTCTTTATGGCTGTTTCAAAGCCTGTACAGAAAGTACAAATGTGGCACTATTGCATATTTATTGGAAGGAAAAGGTCATGCAAATATTGCTCACAGTCCAGCATCCCCTACGGCTCACCTCTCCACCCTGCTGGAGGACCCGGGACCTGGCCGACCCCGCACCCCGGCCACCCCGAGTCCACGTCTGTGAGGCCAGACTGACGGTCCCGCCTCCCCGACAGGCTGCCGACAACGCGGCAGATTCCCAAGCTCGAACGCAGATGACGACATCGTGCTGGACAGGCGCCTGCAAGACCTGTTTTTAGGGCGAAGCTATAAAAACTTGAGAGAACCAAGCAAGCAGACGTTTTTTGAAAGTTCCCAGGAAAACCTATACAGTAATATTTCGGATGTGTCAGACCACAAATTGTTTGGCTATTTCTGACTTTTAATAACACAAGTACTCAAGGATCAATGAAATAAAAGATTCTGGGCCGGGCATGGTGGCTCACGCCTGTAATCCTAGCCCTCTGGGAGGCCGAGGCAGGTGGATCGCTCAAGGTCAGGAGTTCGAGACCAGCCTGAGCGAGACCCCGTCTCTACTAAAAATGGAAAGAAATTATCTGGCCATCTAAAAATCTATATAGAAAAAATTAGCCGGGCATGGTGGCGCATGCCTGTAGTCCCAGCTACTCGGGAGGCTGAGGCAGTAGCATCGCTTAAGCCCAGGAGTTTGAGGTTGCTGTGAGCTAGGCTGACGCCACAGCACTCACTCTAGCCCGGGCAACAAAGTGAGACTCTGTCTAAAAAAAAAAAAAAAGATTCTGTCCCTCATGGAGATTGCTGGATTTAGACAAAGGATCACTGGAAAGTGGTTAAAAGCTGCTTTGCCATGAACAAGTGTGCGTGGTGTTACCTCACAAACACGGCCTTCCTGCCACAGAGCACCTCGCCGAGCACAGCACACGGGGCTCGCAGAGGAGAGGGACCTGGGACGGGCCTCAGGTCAGAGGCAGCCAAGGAGGGAGTGCCCCAAGCCCAGGCCTGGCCTCCTGCCAACCTGGCCACGAGCAGGGGCAGGTCACCCACCTGCCCAGGCCTCAGGAACCTCCACTTCACTGGCATCTGCAGGACACCTATGTGTGGGGGGCGTCAAAATCCTCACCATCCCCACTTGACAGACAACACAGCCGAGGCTCAGAGACAGCAAAGCACAGCCAGGTGCACACAGCCAGGAAGAGGCAGTGCAACACTCAGCCTGCACACACGGTCGCTCTGACAACGGTGGCAGTGAGGGGGGTACAGGGGGACACGTCTGAGAGCGCCTGGTGTAGACGCTCTGGTGCCTTCTTCAAGCGCACAGAGCACAGCTCGGCCCTTGATGACGTAGCCACTCGGATGCGGAGCTCTGGGAATTGGACACGGCTCTGAACAACTCCAACACATCTGAATTCTGCTGAAGACACGGATCTAAAATAGGAAAATCAAAGGCACACAGTCTTGAGATCGAAGACATCTGAGCTTGGACACGGCGCTGTATGATGCTAAACTGCATCTCAGCCCCCGGACCACACAGTGCGGTGACTCAGCGCCGCTTCCCCAGGGCCGTGAAGCACACACAGCGCCGACGGAGAAGACCAAGGGGTCCGAAGAACAGAGCCCAGACGGGGCAAAGGTGTCACGCTTAGGAATCCGCCAGCCCGCCGAATGCAGGTGTAATTCAACTTGCGGAACACCATTCCTCAAAACACGGCTGGAGCTGATCACATTTCACGCACTTGCATCATTGCCAACACATAACGGGAAGCTACTTTCTAAAGAAATTGCATAGCGGTGTGTTTCTTAGTATGTTTTCATAAATCTAGTTAATCATTGTACAATGACAGATTTTCTGGATTAATGTATCTTGTATAAGCTGAATTGCTAATTGCTAAAAGGGACCCAAAAGTGAAGAAATGAAGTTGAGGGGAGAGATTTTAGGAGTCAGTTCAAGGAAGAAAGGGGCCCTGAGTTAGAGGGGAACAGGACGGAGACACAGCAATGAAGAAAACCCCAGGAGAGACAGGCCGACAGGGAATATTCCAGGGGTGCTGAGGCAGGTGCAGGGGCCCCGTGGCAGGGAGCAGTAACACGTGGTCGGCGACTTACACGACAGCAGCTCTGTGGGGCAAAGGTCCCACAAAGACTGGAGACGGGGACCCCAGGAAAGAGACACTTTGCAGGAGGCCTTGAGAGCCAGAATGGAGGAATCTGGGTTTGACAAAAGGCAACAGGACGCAGCGTGCCGAGCAGTGACATGATAAAAATGGCTGCGGAAAGATTATCCCAGCAGCTGTGTGTAGGATGGTTTCAAGCCGAGAGAGACTGGAGGCGGGCATCTGCTAAAAGAATGTTCTCCTAATTCAGCACAGTGTGCGGAGGGCGCGGCCGGGCACCGAGCCCAGCAGAGGGAAGGAGGCTCTCGCGGCACGAGGGATCCCGGCCGGTCCTCAGTTTCCCCATCTGTAGAATGTGAGGCTTGCCCAGACTGTATTTCAGCTTTCTGACTCAACATATTTCTGTTCTGAGACCCCAGATAAGATCTCCAGGAAAGCTGGACATGAAACCAGGGAGAAGAAAACAAAATAAATCTCAACTTTCACACCTAAACAAGGCCTCGTTTGGTAAATTAAAATTCACGCATTTTTTATTGTTTTAAAATCCTCTCAAATATGTAAGACTTCTTCCATGCAAATTAAAAACTGATTAAAGAACATTCCCAGTAGCAGATTGACGGTTCCCAGCCTAACCAGGCCCTCAAATGCCGCCCAGAGACTGCACCGTCCTCCCCCCAGCTCTGCCAGGGCCTGGCATGGCCTTCCCGCCGCCCGCGCCTCCTGCTCATTTCCTGATGGCCGGAGTCTGTCCCCCTCTCCCACCATGAATGCCGCCAGCACCCCCAGGGCCACCGGGGCCCGTTCACTCACACGCACACGACCACCTTCACCATAGTCCAGCCACATCAGTGACAGCACGACCCAAAGGCTCCTCCGTGGTCAGGCCCTGGGCTGCCCTGCCCTGCCGGCCACGACTGTCGTAACACGCCACGAGCCCCACGGTCCCCAAGCACTGGCCCGGCTCGGAGCACTGTTTGGGCCCCACGCGCAGTGAGCCGCTGCGTCCCCCAGAACCGTCACCACCTCGCTCTCCGCCACCTCTGCGCTCCGCACGTGGCCAACCCTGGAGCCACGCTCCGTCGCAGAACAGTCGATTTACAGAGTCAGAGCAGTAACTTCCCAGCGAACTCTCACGTGCGTGTTCCCACAAAGTCAGCACGGCTAGACGCCGTCCCAGCCCACAGCAGCCACACGTGACCAGGGCACCGCCAACCGCTCCCGCCGGGCAACTCCGGGAGGGGCCGAGCCTCCGTGTGCGCGGGCCCATGCCCCACACAGCGCTCGCCAGCCCCGCGTGCCCCACCGCGCGCCCCAGCTCCTGCTCAGCCTCGGGCCTCGCTGAGAACGCTGCTTCCCCCACGCCACAGGCTGCTCCCACCACCAGAGTGGAATTGCAATCATGATTATAAAAAACACTTTTAAGCAATTTCATTATTTTACGCTTAACATTTATCTCCCTCCACAGACCCTTAATCCAGCAAAGAACGTCCTTATTTACTAAAATATACCCGATGCCCAGCACGGCGTTTGGCACCCTTATCAATAAGTCAATAAGTATATCAAGTGAATGAATGACTCATGAGTAACAAACACGGAATTAATGTCCTCTTCTGCACGCACCAAAAAGTGTCTCCTGAAGGACTGTGTTGCCAGCGAGCGTCTAGAAATCCACCCAGAGCTGTCCAGACTCTCCCACGTTGCTCGGATGCTCGGCCCCACGGACTGAAAACACACGTCCTGGGACAGCACACACGGCCTGTCAGCTCCTCCCCTGACTCCAGATGTCCGACTAATAATCACTCCTTTCTGAAGGAACAGGGGACAGTGGCACTGCAGCCGCGGTCTCTCACCGAGGTTCCCTCCGCCTCTTAGGCACGGCACCCGCACACGGGACGATGGACGCGCAAAATCCACGCTTACGGTGCCTTGTGCCTGGCCGCGCCCCACTCGCCCTTTTCATGGAGAGACCTATCCCCTGGTCTAAGGTACAACCAAGTCTGTCCGAGCAATCGTCCAATGGAACTGTTTCCGTAAAAGCCAGAAGTATCTTATGGATGGAGCTGGCAGCAGGACGTCGCCGTAACAGCAGACAAATTCCGTCAAGGTCCCAGGAGAGGGGCCGGGGCACAGCCCGAGGTCACCCAGAGGCTGCAGAGATGACCCAGAAATCCTGCCCCGCACCCCCCACGCCTGCACCCCGCAGGCCCCCAGCAGGAGCAGTCACCGCTCCATCCTCACTCAGACCCACCCAGGCGCCAGAGCTCCCCCCTCAGGAAGAGGCGCTAGGCCACACGGGCAAGGGCCAGCTGTCAGCGGAACACGCCTGTCGCCCTCCTTGGCTGGTGTCGCTGGGGCTGCGCACACGCCTCTTGCCGCACCCGCAGGCTACCCAGGCCGGGCGCCGCCAAGGGAAACAGTGGTCACTTATCTCCCCTGACTGCCTCGGATACCTTAGAGGACACACAGCGTGTTTAACCAATGGACGAAGCTCCACCTGCTGAGCTGGGGCACGTCTCCTACCTACAGTGTTTGAACCAACAGAAAAGAGCTCAAGGCAGTTTCTCGCGAGGCCACCAGCCACGCCACTGATTATTCCTCCTCACTTTACTCTCTGCCCTGACTCTGTTTCTTCATAATTTCCCAGGCGTCTGTGCCGTCCAGTACCTGGGTGAGAACTTCTCGTTCCCACGTCTGCCACCCATCTCAGAGACCCCGAGGGGACCTCATATCTTACAGTAATTCCAGTTCTCTCCTAGAGTAAGTGTTCACCAAGCATAACTACGGTTTATTAATAAATAGCCTCTACTCCTCCTGGAGGTTGAACGGCCCGCTTCCCCACCGACAGAGCTTAAGTATGAGGACATCACGGCCGAATCAACCAGAAACACGTGAGAGAGACCTGAGACCGCCTGACTTCCCAAGTGTCGGTTTCCTCCGGAAAATCTCTAGAGCTCGTGTTCTGAGATACGGAGCAGAGATTCCTCAGAAGTCAACACTGTTTTCTCTCCCCTGCAGAAGTCACACCCACCTTACTGCCCCCAGGCCCAAACTTTTAGGGTTATGTCCCACTCATAAAGGCTTCCTGACTTCTCAACACCTGTTTTCACGTTTGCCAGAGAGCAATGGTATTGAATATTATAACACTCAACCGGAACATGCTGAGTTGAAAGACATTCTCAAGCTTGCAATGCTTGTTCTTTTGAGGACAGGTAGAGGACCACTAACCGCACAGTGACCACAGTTTTTGCCACACAAATAATTCTTGGGAAGCAGGATGAGCATGAGTCTGCTCAAATGGAAAAGAAGAAAATATTTGCAAGGAAGACTGTTTGGGAAACCCCAGTGCAGCTACAGCAGGCAGCCCCTGCCAAGTGCTGAGAGGACTCCCCGGCTCGGCCACGAGTGTCCACGGCGAGACTCTCCCAGCGGCCTCGCCAGGGTCCAGCACGAGTGTCCTCCGTGGCGGGAGCCTGAGCTTGGAGACTGCGCATTCCGGAACCTCCCCATGCATACGTTTCAGATGGGAACGTAAACCGCCTTCTCAGCAGAACCACTCTGTCCAGTGCTAGCAAATGGCCCCAGAGCACGAAGCCAGGAAGCCGTGACTCCTCGGAGGGGCCCCACCACCCCACTCCACACCCCTGGGCCTGCACCACACACCAGCCAGGCCCTGCCCGCCAGGGCTGTCTGGGTGCTCAGGCCGGCGCCACCTCTCTGCTCAGGTAACCGTTCAGTTTGTGCTTCTCACCTGACTGTGGACCCGGGGGAGCAATGCCGGGTCTCGCCTGCCCTTTTCCGTACCAGGGCGGGACCTGGACACACACAGCCCTAATACAGCAGGGTGGGCGTGGGCTCTGCTCCTGCTCTCGCCGGCAGAACAGCAGCCTGGGAGTTAACCGCACACTCGCTGCTGCTTCTCTGCTTTATGGCAGGAAACCAGACACAAGGTTCTGTCCATACCGACCAACCAAGAAGCCCAGCGTGGGCACAGAGTGGGCATCCACTGGCCTCTCCTGGGATCCCAGCGCCAGACCAGAGACCCCAAGGGGACCCTCTTCTAAGCTAACAGCAAATGGCTACTTCCCTAAGGAGAAAAAATAATACACCTGAAGAAAAGGTCAGATGAAGCAAGATTTGAAACCTGTTGTAAGGACAGGAAGGAACGGATGTGCAGCCAGAGGTTGACATCCCACCTCTTGATTCACCTTCCGCAAAGTCTTTAAAGGAGAAAATTCGGCAGCGGGTCAGAGAGGGAAGAAGGCAGCAGCCCCTAAAGGAATAATTGCGGAAACATCCGCAGTAACAATGAACAGGTGTTGCCAACCCGAGAAGCCATGTGACATGGGCGTGGCTGAGGGCACCTGAGATGGGCGTGGCTGAGGGCACCTGAGATGGGCGTGGCTGAGGGCACCTGAGATGGGCGTGGCTGAGGGCACCTGAGATGGGCGTGGTTGACGGCACCTGAGATGGGCGTGGCTGGGGGCACCTGAGATGGGCGTGGCTGGGGGCACCTGAGATGGGCGTGACTGGGGGCACCTGAGATGGGCGTGGTTGACGGCACCTGAGATGGGCGTGGCTGGGGGCACCTGAGATGGGCGTGGCTGAGGGCACCTGACATGGGCGTGGCTGAGGGCACCTGACATGGGCGTGGCTGGGGGCACCTGAGATGGGCGTGGCTGAAGGCACCTGTTTGCTCACAGAAGCGTCAGGAAGGAGAAACTTCAACCTGCCACGACTCGGCCCATTCACCGTCTCAGATGGAAAGAGCTTGGGCCGGAGACAGATATTTCGGAATAGATCTATTTTTAGACTGGACATTTTTCAGAAACTAAATTTAGCCAGCTTGAATTCTTTTTTAAAAATGCAATCCCATTAAGCCTTTTGAAATAGGAAATCTACGTTTCATTACAAAGACAGGACGCAGCGTTCCCTACTCAGCCTGAAACACGGGAGTCAGTGAGTGCCAGGTGCCACACTCGGCAGACACACATGGGCAGCTGGTGCCCCTGGGGAGACTGAGGCACGCAGACACGTGGATGTGTGCTCCAGCTGCCATGAAAGTCAAATATCAAAAACATGTAACTGTTCACTGTTTGTAAAACAATTTATTTGTAGTTTTTAAAAAGTCGTGTTTTACTTTACCTTTTTCTTATCATTCAAATGTTTATTAACCAAAATATTGACTTTTATTAATTTTCTGTTTATATTCTTTGTCCATGTTTATGTATTCAGGAAAAAATCTTTCTATAGTAAGAATATTAACCCATTTTTAAGGGTAAGAACAACGGTGCTTCCAAGCTCACCATGCACTTTAGTTTTATTCGAGGAGGCACAGAAAAGATTCTAAATGCCTCTGACTGACCTACCGATCCTTCCCCTGGTTGTTTTCCCTCTTGGTTTCTCTTGTTACCTTTACACCTGCAAAGTCCTTCCCTGTGCACAGCCGGCTCCCCTCGCCTGCCTCTCAGGGTATCCGGAGGGTGCAGAGTGGGCACCGTGCTCATCAGGGGCATGAGCTCCTCTCAGAGGCCATCTGGCTCCAGTCGGGAGACTCCTGAGAAAGTCCACGTCCACGCAGCGGGCCAGGGTCCACGTCAAAGCCCCAGAACCCACAGGTGTGACCTTATCTGGAAGAGGGGCCTTTGCAGATGTGATAAATTGAGGGTCTTCGGATAAGGGTCAGAAAACCCTAACCCTGACCCTGACCCTCATCTGAGTGGGCCCTAAATGCATCCACACGTGTCCTTGGAGAGAGGCCGTGAGACAGACGGGGACAGATGTGGGGAAGAGGAGGCAGCAGTTGGAGCGACCCAGCCACTGGTCCAGGATGCCAGGCCCCCGGGAGCCACAGGGGCAGGAGGACCCTCCCTGCAGCTGGCACAACTCCGAGTCACCTTGACCTTGGCCTTGCAGCCTCCAGAGATGCAAGAGAACATGCACCTGTCCTTTCAAGCCACCCGGTTTGTGGTGATTTGTTGCAGTAACGCCATGATACTAAACATACCTGTTAATAATTCTTTTCCTAGGGATGTGTTGGAGAAGAATAATCTAGATTTTTCAGAAAATATTGAAAAAAATATTAAGCACAGAATAATGGCCAAATATTTTCCTAAGCAACTTAGATGTTGGACAATAGGGAAATAGTTGAATCATTTTGCATACAGGAATATTATACATCAATTAAAATCAAATTATCAAAGAATATTTTTAATATAATGGGCAAATTCTTAGAAAAGAATATAAAGTGAAAAAACAGGACAGTTTCCAATTTTGGTTTAAAAAATAATTAGGAGAAGGCTGGAAGGATGCACACCAAGAAACCGCAATTATTTCTAGGTCAGGGAATTATTGGAGACTTGCAACACATTAATAATTTCTAAATATTTAGCAGATAATGTGACCAGAAAAAAAAAGAAAATGTATGAAAGTAGCCCAACTTGCCTCCAATTTCACCAGCAGACACGGCAGAGAACAAAACATATCCCAGGAGAGAAGAGACCCAAAGATGTAACTAACATGATGCAAGTTAACAGGAAGAAAGGATCTGGCAGCTGGAAAGCCACTGCCAACGTGCACGACAAAGTGCTGACCTACGCGTGTGCCCATCCTCGTTCACGAGAAATCGCTGAATACTTTTCACAGAACATCCCACACGGGCAACAGAGGGAACACGCTAAAGGAACAGTGCTGGATTCACAGCCATGCACGGCCACTGCCTGACCTCTGCACGGTCTTCAGCAGGGCCGTCAACAAACTTACAACGCTGCAGGTCTAGGTGTACCGATATGTATGGTAAGCATTTTTATTTTCTTTCTTTCTTTTTTTTTTTTTGCGGACAGAGTCTTGCTCTGTTGCCCGGGCTAGAGTGCCATGGCGTTGACCTAGCTCACAGCAACCTCAAACTCCTGGGCTCAAGCGATCCTCCTGCCTCAGCCTCCCGAGTAGCTGGGACTACAGGCATGTGCCACCATGTCTGGCTAATTTTTTGTATATATTTTTAGTTGTCCAGCTAATTTTCTTTCTATTTTCAGTAGAGATGGGGTCTCACTCTTGCTCAGGCTGGTCTTGAACTCCTGATCTCAAACAATCCTCCCGCCTCGGCCTCCCAGAGTGCTAGGATTACAGGTGTGAGCCACTGTGCCCGGCCTATACTAAGTTTTTAACAGAGTCAGAAAACAGATGTTCAGAAATTTGTTCAGAAACTGTCAAAATATTACAAAGAATGTCATAAAAATGGGAATTATTTTTAAAAAAGCCAGAGGTTTCCATTCCAAGGCAAATGAAAAAGACCTACAGATCCTCTGCTATGGTAGCAAACCTTCGTGTCCCAATCCCACGCGCGACCCAGAGCAGCAGTGGGCAAAACGCAGTCGTGGGACCCTCGACTGCCGCACAACCGGGGCTAACTGGCCGCAGACTGACTTGTTCTTTCAAATATTTATGGAGTAACACGGCCTAAAACACTGCGCCCCTTCCCGCCACCTCCGCAGCACCAAGGACAGCGCCCGGCACATGGCATACGGCTTGGGGACCCACAGCAGGGCATGCACGACCACACGGCACAGGCTTGGGGATGACTTCATTCTGACCTCAGGGCCGGGGAAGCCACAGGGCAAGTGGCATCTCAACTAAGGCTGCAAGAATAAATACGAGGAAAAACTAGAAAAAAAAAATTGTGAAGTGTGGGCAATGCAGGAGTCCTGCTGGTGCCTGGGCGAGTCGGGGACAGGGGAGGACACGGAGCAGTGAGAGCCCAAGCCCCCCAGAGGGGCACCGGGAGGAAAGCGGAGGGAGACGTGGCGAGAGGGATGGGACACACCTGTGCCGAGCGCACTCGCTCCTCAGACAGACGCTCAACCTGGCTCTTGAGCCGCGTGCGGGAACCGCCCAGACAAGATGCCTTCCTCACAGAGGACGCCTGAGGCACAAGGTGGCATGAGGTGCACCACCATGGCACACACAGAGACCCCCGACCCATCTCATGGGGGAGATGAGCAGAGAGAACAGCTTCTGAGCTCTTGCTGGTGAAGCAGGGAGAGAGGAAGGAAGCTGCTGAGGGTCAGAGACAACAGTGACAAGGACTCTACCTTTGTGTGTTGTAGGACATATGAAGATACATCAAACTCAACAAACTTGAGTTGTCCACAGAATACACAAGATGAAGTCACAGGAACCTTTGACACTAAACTACAACAGATTAGTGGCTGACACAAAGTCCTGTCTCCCGTACCCACATAGCCCACTCCAGGGCGTGGGAATAACGTGGAAATAGCGTGTAAATACTAGGCAAGAACCATTAGACCACCCCACAGGTTGTTCACATGTGTTTTGTTTTTGGTTTCTTTCAAAGCCTCCTCCTAGACACTATCAGGAAGGACACTTGTGTGTTTGCACAATTGTTATGTTAAGCAACTCCAACCGCTGCATGCCGGATCGACCCAGAGAACACCTTTCATGATTTAGCACTGGGGAAAGCTTTTCTTCTCTGAACATGAGTGTGCAGTATCCACCCTGAAGAGCTGATCAAGTGAGGGTTTGTGGTGCTGGTTTTTGTTGACTTGACTCCCAGGAGGCTCAGGGTCAAATGTGATACCCAAACAATCACATTGACCCTTGTGTTTATGGTGTTTATTTTCTCTGATTTTCTGTTTCTATTTTATTGACATTTCTGCCTTCATCCTTTTGTGGTTGAGTCGAGTCAAACGTTTTGGAAAGGAGTAGCAAAAGAGATATACCAATAAGTAAAAGAAGACTAGAAATAATAAGTATCAGATTTTCATGGGAATTCAGAGAATGGCTTGATAACTTCCGTCGTAGGCTGGCTTTAATCAGGCCCCAGGTTTATTTCTTCATTTCTCCAGGATAGAATTGTCAAGACTTATTGTGCATTTACTATGTGAACTATTCTTAATGCCTTACAGCCACCAATCCGTTTAATCCTCCTGACAACCCTGTCAAGTTACATTGTATTTGCCCCTCTACAGTGAGGTCAAATAAATGGCCAAATGCCACCGGGCTGTGCGGGCTGGCGGCAGAACCTGCTCTTAGTCACCACCTCCTCCTGCCACTACAGAAGCTGCTTGTCGGCACTGTGAGAAAATCACAGGACAGATGTTTGTTAAGCACAAGAGGATGTTTTTCATACTGTGTGACTTAAAATATACTCTCTGGGCCCTAGGAGATCATTTCCATTTTTTTCTTTTGTGCAGAGTATGGAATACCATTTTAAAGACAACAACCAATTACAGTCACAAGGTTACGTTTTTAAAATTTTAGCTACAGTGTTATGGGTGGGCTGGTTCCAAATGTTTATTCATTTTAGAAACGATTAAATTTTTCTCCTTTTTACCGTAGATACGCACAAGAAGTGTATTAGATAAAAACATTACCTGAAGATGAACAAATCTTGCCCTACAATAAATAAGAGCTTTAACACGGAAATTTTCAAACAAACTAAAAAAACCTGTACATCCCGTTTGATTGACAGGGACAGAAAGCCCAGTTCAAAGGGAGAACGTCCTGGTTTTACATGACTGAAAATCCAGGTGCAGTGATGGTTTCAGGTACAACTCGGTTCAGGGCTTCCAACAATGCCAGCAGGACATGCTGCCCTGTGTAAACCACAGCTTCTTCCCCACAGACAGGTGTTGGCTTTGCTTTCAGACAGGCTGTCCCGCGAGGCTGTGAGGTCCTACGTCTTCCTAATGCTTTCCTCAAAAGGTACACACAATTTCAGTCTCGAATGAATTCTGTTCTTAAGAGATGGACAGGACCCGGGGCTTCCTCTGGCAACAGCAGCCCGCTGTGAAGCGGACGACAGGCCCCCCACAGGCTCCCCTCATCGCGGGGAGGGGTAGCTCTCCGGAGGAAATCAGCATGCCATCACCTTAGAGAGGTAAACTCACACTGAACGGCAGATACACCAGAAGTCCACTGTGTAATAAAATTGGCCTCCTAAGTTCAACTCCTAAAGGTCCACTAGGAAAGGTGGGGTAGTTCAAGAGCAGAGGCAGCAGACACCCAGCATGAGGCCACTGTCGGCAGACTGGGAGAGGCATGCCCCCTTAGGAGCACCTGCAACCAATGCCCATCACGGGGACACCAGAACAAAGAAATGGCAGTCACCTTGCAGGGGCAAAATCAAGGCACCATGTGAGAAAACATGTGAGCTTCGGATCAGCTTTTTCGTAGCAGATGAAGTCAGCGCACAGAACAATGGCATGAGAAAGGAAGAACAGCAGTTCACATACAAACTCCAAATCTGTCACTTGTCATGGCTGTTAAGCCCTGGAAGGGAAAGTGACTAACAGCAGATGCAGGATTTAAACTGCAGTCCACACACCCGACAACCCGTGCCTGTGTCAGTGTGAGTGCCTGTAGCTCAGCCTCCCTAAAACTGAGAGTGTTTTCCCATGAATACACAGGAAATCACCATGCTCAGTCTTTGCACTCACAAGTACCAAGGAAACAACAGAACATATTTAAGAAGTTGGCGATTGGCTAGATTCCAATGATGAAAAATAACTCGTCAGTAAAACTATGGTTGATTAAGAATAATTTGTAACTGCATAAGATGTTTGCCCACTAACTTCCTGTATGGTAGCCTATAATTCTTTTATAACCAACATGCTGGCAGTGCTCTGAATACGACGCCCATCTGGCCAAAATGATGAATCATAGCTATTTTTATTGTATCCAATGAATGACCATGGCATATCCATTCTAAGGGTCAATAAATAATACATTTAATTAACATCCTTTTAAAATCTATAATCAAAGTGTACATTATTCAACTCCTTGAAAAACTGAGGAATCATGAAGTTTTTCCTCAAATATAATTATGAAAAATTATAGCATTTCTTCAATTTCAACATTCTGGAAGATGATGTCTTAAAAACAGAGAAAAAAATCCTCTAATGCTTAAAAAAATATTAGAGCCCTTTAGTTTAAGAATTGGTCAGTTCTGGGTACACAGAACCCAGTGTGATTTAAAATTCTGGGAAGCACATTTTTGCTTTTAATATTTAATTGAAATTTCTACCAATTTCAAAAATGAAGTAGATAAAAATAGAAGAAGCAATGGATTGCCATAGAAGGACATATGTATGTGATTGGGGAGAAATAATGCGATGTAATCTGAATTCCATAAAAATTAAAAATATTGTTAATTAAAATCACAAAAAGCCTGAGATATACCAAAAATATTGGTAAATAAATATGTGTTTATGTATGCCTCAAGCAGTGCCACTTTGGATAATCATATTATAAGTGCAAACTTCTTTGGAAGGCAAGGAAATAACTTTAATGCTATGACAAGTTGACTTAGAATGCTTATCTGAGAAAACATCTTTGTGGTGAGAAACCTGTAATTGTAGTTAGTCCATCCCTTTTGATTGTTTGACATAGTACTCATTTTGCCTACTAAGCTTACCCTTCAACCTAAAATGTGATCTACAGATTGGACACAACAGATCAATAGTGCAAGTCATGCCACGCCTGACAACTTCTCACCAAGGAACAGAGATGGCAAAGGAGAGCTCAGGAAGGGGTGGGCAGGGCTCACAGACACAGGGTCCACTCCCTTGCTGGCCATGGCTGGGAACAGATCCCATGGCCACCAAAGCGCTGATGTTGGTGAAGATGTCTCCGGTGACAGGGGACAGTGCAGGATGGTTCAAGACAGGCCTGTTGCCGCGTTGTCCTGCTACGTCGGGGGCTCACAGCCCAGATGTGCTTGTGCAGAGAGTGTTCCCTGTGGCCTGCTCGTCATGTTGCCAGATGTAGGATGTAAAATATTCTAATTTGTTCTCTTCCAAGCAACAAAAAAGTCACACCACCTAAAAGGAAATGTACGCACACTCTACAATTACTATTGGAGCCAAACCTGTGAGTCACCCAGCTGCCTGCACAAGACAGTTTGGCTACTGCAAAATCCTGATTAATGACTTTAAAAAAAAAAAAACCCAGAGTAACAACTGGATCTGCCAAAAATTATCATGTTTTTCATCATTTCACCATTTTTTTGCCTTGGTTACCTGTTACCTTGCTCAGAGATCATGAAGGAAGTGCCATGAAAACGGTGCTACATGGCACGCCAGCCTCCAACCCGAAGTGTCCCCTCCAGGGCGTGCGCAGGAGGGGAGGCTGGGGCAGCGCTGAGACCTGAGAACAGCGACCTTCCCGACATGCCGCCTGGACCATGATAACCGGTCACCTCCTAATTGCAAATATAATTAATTCGCCATCTGCAAAAAAGAGTCTCCTGTGAAGCACAGACCCTGAGGTGTTGACTTCCAATCAGAGCCACCGTCCCTCGGTGATGCCGGAGCCGACCCAGGCCGGGCGCGCCCTCCGGAGCTCTCCGGGGGAGAGGACAGGAAAGCCGCTGCGCTTCGTGCTCCGCCCGAACCACCCACAGCCCGGCTGGCGGAGTTCATCGCACAGGATGGATTCGCCGCCGATCGCTTTGTTTCTAATCGATACAGGGCAGCCTCCACTGACCAGTCACGAACTCCGGCCCAGCCGGCCCGCGTGGCCGAGCGCTCGGAGAAGCACACGCAGGGCCGGAGTCGCGTCCGCGAAGTGGGAAGAGCCGCGGCCGGGCAGGCGCCTGAGTCCCCGGCACGCCCGGCCCGGCCCGGCCCGCGCCCACTCCCACCTGCGCGCCTCGCGCGTCTCTGCAGGCGCGGTGCCTTGTCGCCCCCACCTCCTCCAACTCTTGCTTTAGAGACCCCTCCCCAGGTACCCAGTCCAGTTTTCTCTGAAGCCTCGGAGCACAGAGCTCGCTGCGCGCGGAGGAGCCGGGCGGGGAGAAGCGCCCCCGCCCCGGCCCACCCCGCCCGGCCCGCCGCCCCCCACCCCTGGCTGCGCAGGGCTGTAATAATTACATCCTCATTATTTCTCCTGCAATCGTTAGCGAAGGAGCCCGAGAACAGCAACAGCCGCTGCCGGGGGAGGCTTAGTTACAAAATCCTGAGCTGGGTAGCGCCTCGCTTAGCAACCACCCCGAAAAAAGCCCCCGTGCTCCTCGCTCGCACTTGGAGAGCCGGGCGGCGGCCACCCCCTCCCGGCGCACCCCCAGCCCCTGGCTGCCGCAGCCGCAGCCAGGCAGAGTGGTCCCTCTTGGCCTCCCCGGCCATCCCCGCGACCCCCGCGCGTTCTGCCGGGGCTCTGGCTGGCACCTTTCATCCATCCCCAGTCCGTCGGCGCTCCCACCTGGGCTTGGGGGAGGGGGGTGCAGTTTTCAGGCCGCCGCCCCCATTCCGAGCCGGCTGCGGCCCCTCGCCCGCCGGCGCCCCCCGGACTGTGCCCTCTCCCCGCGGTGCGGGGCATCTCACACCTCCGCGGCGCCAGCTCCCGCAGCCCCGGAGCCCAGGGGCACCCCCAGCCCCGGCCGGCAGCGACGCGCACAGCCCAGCGAGGAGCTGAACGCCGGACCTCGGCACAGGCTGTCTGTCCCTGGGGGTCCCCGCGCTCCAGCCCCGGCGGGCAGTGCGTCCCTCAGCCGCCCCCGGCCCCCGCGCAGCCGCCCTCGCAGCGATCGCGCGGGTCGGTCACGCCGCGCCACCCCCTCCCCGGTCCTGCCTGCCTCGACGGCTCCCGCTGCCCCGCGCCCCGGTCCCCGCGCGCCCCGGTCCAGCGGCCCGGCGCTGCTCGCACCTTCCTCAGCGCGGACATCCTCGGGCGCTTCTAGTTCAGCAGGTGCCGGGCGACATGGCGAAGTGGCCGATCCCTCAGGCCGGGCGGCGCGCGCGACCCAGCCGCCGGCTCCCGATGCTCGCGGCTCGGTAGGTCCGCCGGGGTCCGTCGGTCCACGGTGGGTGCGATCGTCGCCGCCACCGCCGCCGCTGCCGCGCGCTCCGACCACGCTCGAGCCCGGCGCACGGTCGGTCCTCACGGCCGGCGCCTGCGCACTCGGCGCCCGGGGAGGCACCGGCGCACTGGGGGGCGGCCGGCGCGCGCTCCGTCTGGGGAAGGGCCGGGCGCCCGCGCGCCTCGGGGGAGCGCCCAGCGGCCACTAGGGCCAGCCCGGCTGCCCCGGCCCCCGCGCGCACCGCGGGGAGCGCGCGCACAGCAGCTCCGCCCGGCCCAACTGTTGCGCGGGGAGCGCGGGGAGCGCGGGTCATCCCGGCGCCGGGCGCGGGGCGCGGGGCGCGGGGCGCAGAGCAGGACGCGCTCGGCCTCCAGGCTGCACGCTCAAGCCGCGCTCAGGCGCTGGAAAGTTAGCAGGACAACCCGACGCACACCTCTCGGCGCCGGGGAAGGTCCAGCCCACGCTGGACGGAGACAGGGACGCGCCGGCGCATCGGTGCGAGCCGTTCGTGCGCGCCGTGGAGGCTCCTCCGCCCCTGAGAGGCCACCGGGCGGAGAGAGGACGCGGACGACAGCACTCGCTCCCCGTCTGCCCCGCATTCCGCTGCGGGAGTCGCTGCTGCTGCGGGCGCTGCGGGCGGGACCTCCCACGGTTTCCACAGCGTCCGCTCCTGAGATGAACTGTGCCCGCGGTGTCTCCACGGGAAAGAGGGATCCACCGTGGTGTCCCCAGACCCCGCGACCGGCAGTCTCTTCATTAACAAACCGGGGCGAGACGCCGTGAGCGCCCTCAGATGGGGCCGCTGCCTCCTGAGTTTGCTGTCGGCAGAGGAAGGAGGGGGAGTTAATCCAGCAGGAGGGGGCCAACACCCGCAGCCGTCCGGAAAACGCAGCAACATCGGCCATATTTCCATAGACCCGGCTAGATTCACATGCCCGCAGGCCACACCGCCTTCCAGGGTCTCAGACCTGACCTGGGCAAGTCACTTAGTTCCACTTTAGCTGTGAGGTTGAAATGAGATAAAAGATGTGAAAACAGCTTGAACACCAACATGAAAGTACAGAAAGATGGATAGGGGTCAAATAGAAGAGCGTTAGGTGATCAAACTATTAGCAATGGGTCAAACCAATCTTTTCCAGAAATTCCAAGGTTCCAAGTCTCCTTTGTAAGATTTTTCTATATAATCAGTCCCTCAGATAGTAATCAATGGCCGTTTATTTCCAAAGCAGGGAGCTACACGATGAAGCAGATACTAAGATTAATTGAAGGCATCTGACCACGTCCAATTTCTCCGCAGTGTTTCCCGCATCTTCCAGTTTGTCTCCACTGTCAAAAAACGGCGAATTGAGTGTGCCAAACCTCAACCAAAAATACGGATTCTAGACCAATCTCTTTTCATTTTACAATGCAATCTCCCTTTACTCTCCTCCTCTCCATGTCTGCCCTCGGCTCTTCATCTTTTAAGAGAGGTACTTATTTATTCTTTCATGCAACAGCGACAAAAATAGCACACGTGTCTGGAGTGCCCATGTGGCACTCTCACTGCGGAGCAAAATAGACAGAACATCACTAGCCCCACCAAGCTTTCAGTCTGGAAAGGAGCCAATTTATTATAAAAATTACACAAGTAACATATAATTGCAAAGATAATTACTTGTCTAAAGGAAAGATATTGGGTGTTACTGAAAACGTAGAAAAGGCAACTCATATAGTTTGTGATATCAGGGAAGAACCCTTTGAGGAAGTCGTAATGACATCTCACTCTGGGTTCTCCCTCAAGTAGGGCCTGGGATGTGGATTTGGGTGCAGGTAGTTTACTTGGGAGACTGATCCCAGGAAGCTAAAAGAGTGAGACAAGGAAGGAGGGAAAGCTAAGGAATGATGTCTTGGTGACTGGGCACCCCCGTGGGCAACTGGGGCTCAACCCCCCTGCAGACCCTCTGGAAGGCAGCACCTTTTTCCAGCTAACTCCATCTCCCCACGATTGGGGGCTGTTCCCCCACTCTCCTCACCCCCACATCCCCCAGCTGAGCATCTCCCATAGCTCCAAAGAAAGCCCAGGGCCAGCCAGCAGGGTCTCAGAGGAAGCAGGTGACCCACGGCCAAGGCTGCAGTCACAGGTGGTGCCTGCCAGAGCCCTGAGAAACGTCATTTAGGCAAGAAAGAGCAGAGTGTGACAGGGGTCTGGGCAGAAGGAAAGAAGGAAGCACAGGCCTGTAGATGCAGAGAGACAGAAGGACTCAGTGGTTTTTCTCTTAACTGAGTAGTCAAAACAACCAAAACTGAGTGAGCAAGGGAGAGGGCAGCAAGAGAGTGGCTGGAGAGGCAGTCTCTTAGAACATTGTAAGGGCTTTGAATTGTGTTCTACACACAAGTGACGTTTGATGTAGGATTGAGCAGCACAATAAGATTTTCTTCATAGACAATCACGTAATTTGCAGACAAATACTTTCATTTCTCCTTTTCCATGCCTTTCATGTGCCTTTCATTTCCTTTTCTTCCCTTATTGCATTAGCTAAGATTTCCAGTACGACGTTGAAAACCAGTGGTGGGAGGGGACAACCTTGCCTCAGTTCCAGTCTTCGTGGAAAAGCTTCTAGTTTTTCACCATTAAGCATGATAGCAGTAGGGTTTTGTAGATGTTCTTTATCAAGTTGAAAAAGTTACCCTCTATTCATAGCTGGCTGAGAGGCTTTTTGTTTTTGTTTTTTAATCATGAATAGGTGTTGGTTTTTGTTTTTTGTTGTTGTTTGTTTGTTTTTGAGACAGAGTCTTGCTCTTTTGCCCAGGCTACAGTGCCGTGGCGTCAGCCTAGCTCACAGCAACCTCAAACTCCTGGGCTCGAGCGATCCTCCTGCCTCAGCCTCCCGAGTAGCTGGGACTACAGGCATACGCCACCATGCCTGGCCAATTTTTTCTCTCTCTATATATTTTTTAGCTGACCATATAATTTCTTTCTATTTTTAGTAGAGATGGGGTCTCACTCTTGCTCAGACTGGTCTTGAACTCCTGAGCTCAAACGATCTGCCTGCCTCGGCCTCCCAGAGTGCTAGGATTACAGGTGTGAGCCACTGCACCTGGCCAGGTGTTGGGTTTTGTTAAATGCTTTTTCTGCATCTGTTGATGAGTGTGTGATTTTTCTTCTATATCTTGTGCTGTGATGGTTTACATTCAGTGTATTTTGAATGGCAGTGCGATTTTTAAAAGATCATTTTGGCTGCTGTGAAGAGAAGAGGTGATGGTGGGGTTGGAGTGAGAAAACAAGAGTGGGGTTGGGAGATCAATTTTAAAATGCCCAGAGAAATCCTAGTAGGAGATGAAGACACAAATCAGGCAGTGGAACTAGGAAATGTGCAAGTAGAAAGACTCGATGTGACTCTGGGGGTGGGTCATGTAGCAAGCACACAGGAGCCAAGAGTGATGCTCAGGTCTGACTCAGCAACTGGGTGGATGGTGCTTCTGGGAGACCACAGAGTGTCACTTGAGGAGCAAGAAGCTGGTGGCCTGCGGGTCCTAGGGACTTCGGCAGGAGCAGATGGAGTGACAGGTGGAAGAAGGTGTCACAGTGGAGACTGGTTTTGAGGTCAACTCTTTCAAGAAGTGTGGGTGTGAAAGAGGTTGAAGAAACAGGGCTAGAGGAAAGACCTGGTTCCTGGGAAGATTGCGTTGTGAGAAAGCCCTGAGTGGGCCCAATGCCCGTGGGAACAATGAAGTGGACAAGTGTGAGATGCAGCCTAATCTAGGGAGTTGCCAAATGCACATGCTCCTTGGTACTCAGTGTTCAGTACCAATTTGATCAGGTCAAACTGGCACACACATTTTCTCTGTGTGTGTTTGGGTGTGTGTGTTCCGTCTTCGAAAACCCTCCACCTACTGCCCCATTTCCCTGGTCCCACCAGAGAATGGTCAAGATTCAATGTCTTCAATTCGCCCTCAAAACTCTATGAATTTCCATCGAGCGTCTGCTTCTGCCACCCCAACAAAATCACTGCTATCAAAGTCACCAATGGCCTGCCCTTGACAAATCCAGCTGTCCATCACCTGAAGACCTGTCTGCATCATTTAGACAGATGTCCCTTCTCTGAGTTGGCTTCAGGGCTGCTCCAGGTCCCCTTCCTCCCTGGCCACACCCTGTCTGTGCTGCAGCCGGGACCTCATCTCCTGACTGCCCACGGGTTAGAGCCCCTCAGGGCTCAGTGCTCCGACCACGTTTCTGCTCTGCCCACTCCCTCATGGCCTCAGACATTTAAACATCCCCTGAGCATCCCAAACTTAACAAGTCTGAAATAGTGCACCCAACAAAGATCCTCCCATAGCGTCTCCTCCGCATCAGTGCAACTCCAGCCTTCCGGTTTCCAGACAAATAGCCTGGCACCATCTCAGATGTCTCTTTTTCTGTCATAGCCTACTTTGACGGATCAGAAGTGTCTTTGGCCCTTCCCTCACACGTACAGTCCGGCTAGTTCCTCCCACAGCCTGGGGGCTCCCACTCAGAGGCCAGAAACGAACATGTTCTTGTCTCAGTGGACTCAGACAGGCCTCCATGCCTGCGCCCGGCACAGGGCTGAGCACCTTCCTAAAATGCACGTCAGATCATTTCACTCCTCTGCTCAAAACTGGCTGATGATTTTCCGTCCCAGTTCTTGGACCATCCAAACAGCTCCCAGCAGGACCTGCCCAGCACACACCTGCCCCGTCTGGACCTCACTGCTCCCTCATGCTGGCCTCTGGCTCTTCCCCCAACACAGGCGGCTCCTGGACCACTGGTCTTTGTGCGGGGACCTCCTTTCCTGGACACCACCATGCCTGTGCTCAGTGACCTCTGAAGAGGCTCTCTGGCACCGATCTCCACTCCTTCCCCTTCATCTTTCTCCAAAGTACCCCTGGGATGTCCTCAATACTGGGCCTTGTCTCCCTCCTCTCCTCAGACCACCCACGGGCGGATCCCCAGCACGTGGAACAGTGCCGACCTGCACACTCCACAGGTGCCTCTATGAAGAAATGAATTCAAGAAAGAGGAGGAAGAGAGAGACCCGGGGGCCTCAGGGCAGACCAGGTGGAGGGGGGCTGGAGGCAGCATTGTCTCTGGGACTCTCAAGCGTCTCGCAGAGAACACTCATCCCAGGAGGGAGGGGGAGCCGGGGGGGAGGACGGCCCAGGGAAGAGGTGTGACCCAGAGAGGAGGACAGCCCGGGAAGGAGGGAGGCCCGGGGAGGAGGACAGCCCGGGGAGGAGGCGGAACTCAGGGAGGAGGACGGCCCGGGAAGGAGGGAGGCCCGGGGAGGAGGACGGCTCGGCGAGGAGGCGGAACTCAGGGAGAAGGACGGCCCAGGGAGGAGGGAGGCCCGGGGAGGAGGACAGCCCGGGGAGGAGGCGGAACTCAGGGAGGACGGCCCGGGGAGGAGGAGGACCCGGGGAGGAGGACGGCCCGGGGAGGAGGAGGACCGGGGGAGGAGGACAGCCCGGGAAGGAGGGAGGCCCGGGGAGGAGGACGGCCCGGGGAGGAGGGAGAGGAGGGGCAGCAGGCGCGTGGGCGCCGGGGTGGGCAGGAGGGGTCGTCCTCCCTCCAGCCTCCTGGGCCTCGTCTTCGCCACAGCGTCCTTTCCGGCGCCCGCAGCCTGAGTCCTGCTCCTGCCCAGAACGGGCGGCGCAGGCGTTCCCGCCCCGCGCTCAGGGCTCGGTCCGCTGGGCCTGGCTTCCCGCCCCCACCCCCGGCCGCCGCTTCCCTGCGCGCATGCTCCGCAGCGCGGCTCCAAGAGGCGGAGTGTGAGGGCCGCGGGGCACGCCCACATCCTCCGTTCCAACCCAGCCAAGGCCGGGTCACGGCTGACTGACAGTCACCGGCAGGAGCCCCGGATCCGGATTGGACACTCGTACCCCTGGGGGCGGGCCTAGGAGGGCGGAATCCGGAAGCGCAACGCACGCGCGTCCCGCCCGCGCCGGAAGGCGGGTCGGCGGGCTGGGGTCGCGGCATGGCGGCGCGCCGGAGACACGGTAGACGCCGGGCCCGGGGTTGGGGCGGGGACGGGGGGCTGGGGGCGCGTCCACACAGACCCCAGGTCCCGCTCTTGGCCCCAGATCTGGTGCTCTCTCCAGACTGGACCCCAGACCCCACCTCAGACCCCGGCGCACCTCCCCCCAAAATGGCCGCGGACGGCCGTGGCTTGGGTGAGCCGCCCTCGGGAGGGTGGGGGGTGCGCAGCTGGCGGGGGGTCGCGGGCGCCCTCCAGGCTGGGCCTGCAGCCGGCAGCGTCCCCAGAGAGAGCAACGAGAACCTCTGAGCCCCGGTTCCGGTGTCCGAGCAGTGGAGACAATGCTGTTCACCCGCGGTGCCCCCAAGTTTGGGGACACGTACTGGTGTGTGTTCAATACCGCTGTGGTGGTGAAAGTCGGCCTCCAGGGCGGGAGAGGGGACTGAACCGGGTCCCGGGCCCCGGGCCCTGCAGCCCGCCGCAAAACCCGCTGCCCCAGCAAACTGGCAGTGATCGTGTTTTTGCCTTTTCAAATAAAAAGCCAGTGGCAACTATATAGTTAAAAAAGCATTTACCTAAAAAGAAGAAAAAGAAACTAATTTCTGAAGACAGAATATGCGGAAAAACATAGTTGCAACTCTCTGTCTTACCTTTTAGAAAAACACCCTGCTGGGGCCCCCTTCCCCTGACTCACCTACTGGGCTTCAAAAAACAGGTCATCTCACAGACTGAAAATGACCCACCAGTCTTTAAACACTCAGATGTTGGGCTGCAGCCTGGACCTTAGCTATTTTAGCGAGCACCGAGCACGGCGACTCCCTTGTCTAGGCCTCCTGGGGGTGGGGCTGAGGCGGCCTGTTCGCTCCCTGTGCAGTGAGCTGGGGCGGTGGTGTTCCTCCCTGGCTCGTGTTGACTCGGTGCTGAGGTCAGGGGCGGTGGTGTTCCTCCCTGGCTCGTGTTGACTCGGTGCTGAGGTCAGGGGACGGTGGTGTTCCTCCCTGGCTCGTGTTGACTCGGTGCTGAGGTCAGGGGCGGTGGTGTTCCTCCCTGGCTCGTGTTGACTGGGTGCTGAGGTCAGGGGACGGTGGTGTTCCTCCCTGGCTCGTGTTGACTGGGTGCTGAGGTCAGGGGACGGTGGTGTTCCTCCCTGGCTCGTGTTGACTCGGTGCTGAGGTCAGGGGCGGTGGTGTTCCTCCCTGGCTCGTGTTGACTGGGTGCTGAGGTGAGGGGACGGTGGTGTTCCTCCCTGGCCGAGAGGTCTCTCCTGCTCCCCTGGTTGGGGACACCACTCTGCAGTCTCTCTTCTCACTTCCTTTCAAGTGCTTGTAACTCCTCAGAGCCTGGAATTAAATGCTGTTTCCTGTGCGAGAAACTACAGAGGCATCTGTGGTGTATGTGCCTGGTCAGCTTTAAAAAGCCTTTCTCAACTCACTATATTTAAGTGAGCGAAAGCTTTTGATTGCTTTCATCAGTCACTAGACATTATCCCTGGAAAGCGCCTCCTTTTCCCATTGGGTATGTGACAGAATTGTCAAGTGTAGGTTGTTTGGCATTGTGTTTTGAAGGAGGGATTCGTAGATCCTGAAAGGATGCCGTGCACGTGGGAAAGCATGTCAGTTTTCTGTGTGTCTTCTCCAGGGCCACCTGAGAAGGAGCAGCGCCGGGCTCTGAGGGAGGCTTGGGGGGTCTTAGCTGGAATAAAAGTTCTCAGCGCTCACGCTCTGTTGGAGCCTGAAACCAGAGTCTGTGTGCAGGAGTCTCCCTGGCCTGTGACGGGTGGCACACCGGGGAACAGGGTCGGTGCAGGAGTGAGGCCTGGTGCGGGTCTGCACTGACAGCCCTTCCAGGGTCTGGCCACGCCCAGAACGTCAGGTCCCAGAGTGGTGGGGACAGGCCGTGGGCGCGTTCAGCTTGGGGTGGAGACGGGCAGCCGAGCTGTCCCTTCCGGAGCAGACCGCAGGCTGAGCTCTGACAGGACGTCCTGGCGTTCGTTCCTGGGTCGTCTGCCGAGTGTGTGTCGTGCCGGCTCGGAAGCTCCAGGGTAGCTGGAGGGTGGGCCCTGGGCCGGGGACAAGGGTCGCTGATAGAGGACGCGTCAAGCACAGGCCAGGTAGTGCAAGGGGTGGGCTGGTCGTTGGTCTGAAGCAGTGATTCTGAGGTTGGTTGGTTGGTTGGTTGGTTTTTCCTGAAAGTAGATGTTTTCTGCTAGGTAAGGTAGCCTGCTCATGCGACGGCTTCCCCTACGGCAGTTTGAGCAAAACTCTTCAGGATTAGTGGGCACAATGTTTTGCCTTTGACGCAAAACTCCTTGTGTGAAAACTTTAAAAGTGCGCTCCATTTTACACTGGAAAAACTTATGACAGTAGTAGCATCTCTTGGGCTGTGCTTTGCAAGCCTCTGAGAGTTGCCATGCAGTGCTGACCAGTGTGCCTGTGTGTGGCGTGTGTGCACGTGTGTGTGTGTCTCTGTGTGGTGTTCCTGTGTATGTGTGTATGTACATGTGTGTGCTTTGCCTGTGTCTGTGTGGTGTGTCTGTGTCTGTGTCTGTGTGTGGTGTGCCTGTGTCTCTGTGTGGTGTTCCTGTGTACATGTGTATGTACGTGTGTGTTCTTTGCCTGTGTCTGTATGGTGTGCCTGTGTCTGTATGTACATGTGTGTGGTGTGTCTGTGTCTGTGTGTGGTGTGCCTGTGTCTGTGTGTATGTACGCATGTGCGCGCTTTGCCTGTGTGTGCGTGCATGTGTGCGTGGATCGTCCAGTGCTCCCCATTGGAGTCTCAGACTGGAGGTGCTGGCTGGGAGACCTGTTTTTCCTGCGCACGGCGTGGCACTCCTGGGTACACAGTGCCTCTGCAGGGGCAGAGCTTTCGAGCTGGTCGCGTCTGTGGGGTTCCGTGCAGTTAGACGGGAAGGGCTGGCCACGCTCACCAGCACTCGTGTTGCCTGAGTCTTCTACACTCAGGTGCGACAGGCCCCTTCCTTCTGGTGCAGGAGTTGGGTGGTCCTTAATGGACGGGTGGCAGCCCCCACGAGTGCAAAGTGTTCGTGAACGTTAGTGATACACTACGTGTGCCTAGAAAACTCCACAAGGAAAACCACTGGACAAAGTTTGCTTGGAATATTTTATTTCTTCTTTTTAGACAGGGTCTCTCCTGTCGCCCAGGCCGGAGTGCAGGCCCCAGGCCCCATCACAGCTCGCCGTAGCCTCAAACTCCCGGGCACCAGCAGTGCACCCACCTCAGCCTCCCACCCTGCTGGGACCACAGGTGGCTGCCACGCTCGGCTTGCTTCTTTTTCTGCAGTGCTAAAGTTTTGGTAGAGAGTGATTATTTAGTGAATTTCCACTCCTTATGTGAGGATACGATGTCTGACTGATCATGGTTTAAGACTCTGATGGTGTCCCATTTGAGTGTTATTTCTGGCCTTACTTGGAGTACTGTTTTTCTTTTAATTAATATTCTAGAAAGCTTGCCAACTCTTGCATAAATCTTAGCTAATTATTTTTCCATTTATAATTCTGTTACAAAACTCATTAAGAATCTTTTATTCATTGAGTTGACATACTATACCAAACATTTCTTCTCATGAAGTGGTATAATGCTATTATGAATTTATTCCTTTATCTCCAGATTATGGGCAAAGGTTAAATACTTTGCCTCATTGTAGGGTTAAAATGAAAAACAAAAAAAAACAGTGATTATCATTGTCAAGAAAGCTATGGGTAGACCAGCATATGTTCAGAAGGCATTTCAACATGGTTTTTACTGAAAAGAGAAAATTTAAAATACCAGATTTCCAAAAAATATAACAACCCTAAGAAAATTTAAATTTCAAATGCCTGTTAAAATGAGACGGGCAGATGTCAGGATGAACAAGGGAATAACTAGAACTGGTATTTATTGAGATGGGAATTTTTCAGTTTTTTTTACACTGATGAAATAATTTGTTTTGTTTTTGTGTTGTGGTTTTAGTGAAAATGTTGTGGGAGATTTTCTCCAATGCAACAGGCTGAGTAAGGAGGGAAAATCAAACTTGCCCGGTGACACTTCCTGCTAACGGTCATTTCTGGTCTTATTTTCAGTAGCATTTTTCATTTAAGTATGACTTTTTTAAAGCCTGCCAACTCTTGCTTCAAAGTCTAAGCACTTTTCCATACATAGGTCTATCAAGTGAAGACTCTAAAAGGAATGTCGTAAACCTGTTTTTATTCTGTTATTTTCTCTCAACGGGGAGCATCAGGCGTCTGGTTGGAAAGCTCTGTCTTTAACACTCAGTGAGTTCCTGCGGGCTCGTGGCCGTATCGGCCTTGCGCTTCTCGTGAGCTCTTTTGGACTTTTTCTCCTTGCGTCCCCAGATGAGCTGCACACGTGTTTTTCTCTGAAAGTTACACTTTTCCAAGAGACACTCGTTTATAGGGATGATAAAAGTTTTGAAGTTTTTGGTCAGTATCACAAATGGGCTGTTATTTCTAATCTCTCCCATCACCAACAATCTTTCTTTCTCATCCCCACTTGTTAGATTTTAGGTCGGATAACATGTTGCGGAGGAGTTTAGGACTGGACAGGTTCACCACCAGCAATCAAACGTTCTGTTCTTTTTAGGGTTCATGCATTTAGTTTTCATAGGTGTCTAATTTCCAAAGAATGCTTTACTGAAAGTTTTTTGTTTTTGGTTTACATCTTTTCAGTTGAAACAGCAAGTTTGGGCAGCAGTCCTTTCTGAAAACTGCACCAAGATGACTTAATTCCCCCATGCAAGGAGCCTTAGTTTTGTTTGATGTTGCAGCATATTAATTTTGGATGATTCCCCCACGCTGGCCTTCTGTTACTGTCTGTCATTTCCCACTTCTGATTGCCTGGTCTGCTTGGAAATCGAGTTTGTCTTCCTGCAGGGTGTTTTTTTTTTCAGTTGACATTAAACACCCATCCCTGCCTTTTTATTTTCCGATGATTGCTTTTTGACAGATGTTAGAGCTTCAAGTTGAAACTTGCTCCTGCTGCTGGAAGAGGAGCACATTGATGAGGTGTGGGAAAAACGAGAACTGAGGTGGCCTCGGGTTTCTGGGGGTTATCGGCATCTGCTGTGACCACTAAGCACTTTTTATTAATATCTGGCCCGAGTGACACCTCGGAGCACTGGGGAGTTTCTCCTGTACCGTTTCACCAGCTGTGTTGCGTGGGTTTTTTTGTTTTGTTTTTAACACTTCACAAATTAAGGAGAAAAGAGACTTTTGACCTTTAACTTGATTTTTATGCCTGTAGTACATAAACACATACACACAAAAAAACACACTAGGTCAAAAAAGCATTTCAACAAACCAAAAATGAGAAACACTTTTTAGAAATTATACTTTACAATGTTCTGGTTATTCTGGGGAAAAAAAAAAACCGTTCATTTATGTTCTGCTTTTAATATTAATCACAAAGTAGAGTTGGCCCATTGGAAGACGTACTGTGTGTCCTGAGTTAAGCCCATGTTTGCATGAAGCCGCCTGACGGCTCACAGGGAACTTACTCCATTGGTAGCCCTAGCGGTTCATGGCCGCTCATGTGGTTTTGGTCCGCAAGAGCGGATTGTTTCTATGTAAATAAACACGGGAGCATGCCGAGGACGGAGTCAGAGCCCATCCTCATCTCCTGACCTGTGGCCCATGGTGCTGTGGCCGCACCCCTGGACACGCAGGTGCCGTCCACCACCACAGCCGCAGACTCGCGAGCTTGTCCTGCTTGTGCAGATGCTAGACCCCGCGGTGCCACATCCTCCCACCCGGTAGTCTCAAGTGCTGAGGTAAAGTGACGCCGGCAGTGTTAGTAGAGAGTAATTATTGATATTTCAGTTCTGCTTTTTAAACTTTGCTCTTTTAAAACTGATTTTGAAAAATTAAAATCACATTATTTAAAAAAATCCTTTATGCTTTATATTGCAGAGCTGAAAGTATATAGTCATGTATATTTGTCAGCAAAATTATTTTATTTTTAGATACCTGGATATTTGGATTAAGTTGGGTTAAGATTTATTAATGTTCTTGTTGAGGACAAAAACTCCCACTTTATAAGGAGATACCATTTCGACATCTGAGATTCTCTATTCTTGTGCCTTTTGTAGTATAGTTTATAAATAATTCATGGATCGTGGATAATGTGTCATAACACCAGCATTTGCCAATATTTAATATCGAAATCATGCCTTGGTAACCAGCTCCCCTCGGAGAGGAACTGTGTATCCAGTGCTCGTTCTTCTGTGATAGTGTGTAGGGAGCAGTGGGAGTGGGCTTCTTGCACACATTCGTCTCGCAGGACACATGTGCCCCGGGCGGGACGGGGCCCCGGAGACGTCCTCGGGAAGCGTGTGCAGTGGGAGAAAATGCACGTACGAGGCTTTAAAACACGCCAGCGCACGGTGGGCGTCCCCTCAGCCACTCTGGTTTGCAGGATACTTAAACCAGCGTAGCTCAGGGTAACGAAAGGTTTTCTTCCTGTTTTAGTGTTTTGGACTGCTGTGCTCACGTTCAAAACTAAAAAGGAAACTGCCTTTCCCATTTGGTAGAGGGTGGACTGTGTCAGTGTCTCGACCTTGATGAATTAGCACCTCTGTGTCCACGGCGTCCTTCCCACTGCCGGCCTCCACGTGACGGAGAACTTCAAGGACTAAACCTTTACGCTCACGTTGTGTCTATGCCGACGTCTGTTGAACAGTGTTAAACCTGCGTTGCTAGGTCCTGCCCGCTGTCCTTGGTAACCGCCCCTCATTCTGGGCATGGGCTTTGCCATCTCACGGTCGGTGGGTGGGTGTGGCTGGGTGGGTGTGCGTCCTTTCTCTTCGTGTGAGCGTGCCAGCCTTCCCGCTGCTGACGTCTGTGCTGCCTCCGTTTACTGCTCAGGTGTCTTACTTGTCTTTGCGGATGTCTAAGACCTTCCCGCCCCACTGACGGCTCATTTGTGCGAAGTGGTTGGCGGCTCTCGAGCAAGGACTGACGTGGTCAGATGCGCTGGGCAGATAATAGTGGTGGCCGCAAGCACACCTCGTGCCCGCCTGCTTTCCAGACACCAGGCTCCTTGGGGAAGGTGCTGGATCCAGGTCTGGGTCAGAGGAAGCACAGGGACCCTGTAGCCCCCTGCGGTGCCCGAGAGGGCCTGAGCTGGCAGGAGGGTCAGGCGTGGCCAAGGGCACCATCCAGGCTGAGGGCCTGCCCAGGGGCCAGCACTGGGGTGATTTGAGCAGGAAGGTACATGATAATAGTACAGGTTGTCACCCCTAGAACAAATGAGATGTCCACGAGTCCGTAAATGAACCAGTAATGAGAAGGTAGCTGTCCAGTTAGCAAGTAAGTGCGGTGCCGGCCCGTCTGCTGTGCAGCACGTTCCACCTAATAAGCGTGGACGGGGCGAGGGGTCGACACCACCGTGGGCCACAGCAGCACCACAGCTGAGGCTGCTGCGGGCAGGACCCCCCGCAGATGCTAAAATTAGCAAGTGAATTTGAGAAGAAGAAGGACTTGGTCTCAAAGTGTCTCCCCCAAGGTATTTATTACTTATAAAGGGAAAAGAGCAACTTTGCAGGGAGGAGCCCAGGTGGCAAGCAAGGCTCCCGTCTGCAGAAGGGACACGGGTTGACGTCTGACCCCCAGCGTGGTGCATGAGGACACCCACCTGCATCACTGTTGCCGAAAGTCAGTGACCCCTGTCTTATCAGTGGCAGACGCCAGACAAGCCTAGAATAGGGCGATTCTACACAGTCTCTGCCGAGGAAGACCGGAGGAAGTGAGGCCTGGGACGTGGTGGGTGTGGGTGGGAGCCGCCGGCTGGCGAGGCGTGAGGGTGGTTGGGCACGTGGAAGGGAAGAAGGGGCCAGGCATTGCGGGTGGCAGGTATGCTCCAAGGGGCCAGGGGGGCTGGGGGCTGAGCCGAGGGGGTGTGCGTGGTGGGTGACAGTGTTCTTCCTCTGGTTAAAACACACAGCAAACTAAAGTAAACAGGGAAGAAAGTCCACACACCTGTGAAACCGCGTCAGTGACGCAAAATTCTTTCCTTGACTGAAGGTGTTGGCACGTCCAGGTCATGCCCTCCTGTGGGCAGCAAGGCGGGAGCCCGTCCCTGCCTGGCACTTCCTCCGCGGACCTGGCTGGCCAACCTGTGGCCCCTAGGCACCGTGCGGCCTGATCTTCAGAGGGGGCCTCTGACATCACAGATAGAGAAAGCAGCAGCACAGGTGCCTGGATTACGCCACCTGGGCAGCACTGCTGTGGCCATGCACCTGGGACCACTAGCATGTACCCCAGGGAGCTGGGTCAGCTGCAGGCTGTGCAGTGGGGCTGGTGCGCGTGCAGAAGTGTCTGTGGTCCCACAGAGACGGTGTCTGGGGTCCCACAGGGACGGTGTCTGGGTGTCCCTTGGGAATGGTGTCTGTGGTCGCACAGGGACAGTGTCTGGGGTCCCACAGGGATGGTATCTGGGTGTCCCTTGGGAATGGTGTCTGTGGTCCCACAGGGACGGTGTCTGGGTGTCCCTTGGGAATGGTGTCTGTGGTCCCACAGGGACTATGTGGTCCCACAGGGACGGTGTCTGGGTGTCCCTCAGGAATGGTGTTTCTGGTCCCACAGGGACGGTGTCTGGGTGTCCCTTGGGAATGGTGTCTGTGGTCCCACAGGGACGGTGTCTGGGTGTCCCTCAGAAATGGTGTCTGTGGTCCCACGGGGACTGTGTCTGGGGTCCCTCAGACAGTGTCTGGGTGTCCCTTGAGAATGGTCTGTGGTTCCACAGGGACGGTATCTGGGGTCCCTCTGGGGACAGCATCTGGATGTCCCCTAGGGACAGTGTCTAGGTCCTCTGGTGGGCAGTGTTGGGGTCCCTAAGGTCAGAGGCTAGGAGTCCTATGGGGACTGTCTGGGTTGTCCCTTGGGAGGCAGTTCTGGGGATCCTAGAGGCTGTACCCCATGGGGGGCCTACGAGCTTGGCTCTCAGGTGGTATTGCTGGGGTGTTTTTGTGTTTCTAAAAATAAAAGATTTATAAAAACTGCCATAAATCATTACTTTTGTTTCTTTTCTTTCTTCATTGTGTATCCTGATAGTGTTTGTCGAAAAGGTGCTGCAGAGACTTTTTCCTGCCGTTCCAAGTAGCCAAGAGAAGAGGGAGCTGCAGAGTCCGACTGCCCATAACCTGCCCAGGGACGTTTCCCATGAGGACGTGTCCACTGAGGACGTGTCTCATGAGGACGTGTCCTGTGAGGACTTGTCTCATGAGGACGTGAGAGCCAACCCTGTGCAGCCTCTGACAGGTGGGTGTTTTCAGGTGTGGCTGGATCACAGGTGCTCGGTTTGACTCTGCCATCTGCCCGCACACCCGGGAGTGTGTCCCCTGGGCTGCGGCTTCTGCCTGCCCTCCCAGGCTTGCCCACGTCCTCACAGCATGTGGCAGGTGCATGGCACTGTGCATGCCGGCACTGGTGGGGCCACGGTGAAACCCAAGCGCCCTCAGCCATAGCCGGGCTAGAGCACAGCTTTCTGCTGGGCGTTTATGTGTTGCCCTCTGGCCGTGGCCGTGTATCCTGTTGATAAAGTTGTATCCTGTCCTGATAACGTTGTATCCCGCCATGTTGATACATTTGTATCTTGTCATATTGATATGTTGTATCCTGTTGTGTTGATAGTTATGTCCCATTGTGTTGATACATTTGTATCCCATCCTGTTGATACGTTGTATCCCCTCATGTTGATAAGTTATATCCCATCATGTTAATACATTGTATCCCGTCATGTTGAAACATATCCCACCGTGTTGCTGTCCTACAATGTTTACCCATTCTACTGCTCTGTCTTGATTGTGTGTAGTTCTGCACCGTAAGGAATAAGTCACCAGATACCTTGTATAAGGTTTTGTTAGTGAATGTGTTTTTCTACCCTTGGGTAAAAACTGAGGAGAATTACCAAGTCATAGCATGAATATATTTTTGCCAGTGGGTGCGTCCATCACATACTCCTGTGTTTGACTTTGGCAGTCTTTTTCTGTTATAGCCCTTCATGTGCATATAAAGTCGTAACTCAGTGTGGTTTCGATTCCCTACTGACTGTGCTTTGATAACCTTTAAATTTGTGCTTACTGACCATTGTGTCTCTTCTCTTAAGTGTCTAAGCCTTTTGCCCACAAGTGGATTATTTATCCTTGCATTATCAATTCTAAAAGCTATTTACATATTTTGGACACAAGTCATTTGCCATATTAATTACCAAAAGTATTTTTCCCAGCCTTCTGTGGTTGCCTATTTATTTTTTTGTTACAGTATTTTGAAGAGCAGAAAATTTTAATTTTGATGAAGTATAAATTTAAATAATCATAGATTGTTCCTTGCTTCCTGGCTGGATATGTAGCTGACTTGCTCTTCTGGCAAAATACATGGCATATAAAATCAGTATTTATGAGAGAGGCTAGATTCTGTTGAGGTATTTGATTTCATGTCTTTAATGAATTTAGTTGGAGAAACACTGATATAATTGGGCAGATAACTGTCTGCATTACGTAACATTGGCCAGTTCACGCTATTTTCCTTTTTTCTTTCAGACGGGGACACCGAGGTCCCATCTGGGAGGCGGATCTACACCGTGAGTCTGCCTCCAGAGGGGTACGTTCCCTGCGCACCAGAGCCGGAGAGCAGTCCGAACTCTGAGAACATCTCCAGCAGTGAAGATTCGGAAGGTAAGAGGTGGGGGAGGGAAGGTGAACACCTTTGCAGATACATGGTCATCTCCCAGGTTTCCAGTATTGTACGGTAACTGCGTCCGGATTTGTAGTTGGGTGCGGGTGCAGCCACCGCCCTTTCGTCAACCTTGGGGTGCACAGCCGGAGGACACGGGCACAGAGTCTTGTAATGACAGGAGATATGAAGTGGGAATGTGACTATGGCCACGTTTGTTCATGCACTGGAAGTGTGGGGTTAAACACATCAGAATGTTAATGGCATTTGTCTTGGTTTAGTAGAACTTGTTTTTCTTGATTTTTCAAGTTTTTTAGGATTTCCCAGATCGTATATCAATTTTGTAATCAAGGGAATAATTTATTTTATATTTCTTAGGAAAAAACTGAATTAGTTTAACTGCTCTTGCTGGTGACTGTCTCAGGAATGAGGGAAAAGGGTTGTGAGTACGGTTCCCGTGGGACGGAAGAAGTGATGCTGCAGGTTGAGTTTTACCTGAGGGTGAAAGGGTGGTTTTCCCCATACGTTGACTGTTTGAAAACTTCCTCTAGAGGAGTTTAGAATTTTCAGATAAAAAATTTTCCTCAGGTAATTTTTAACAAGTATGAACTAAAGAAACTCTATATTGTAAACCTTAATTAATTTACATATCAAGAAAATGTGGTTTTCTCCTACGTTGATCTTTCCGGCTTCCTGATTAAAGGATCAGAAACCATCAAACCCAAAATGGAGAACCAGGTGTTTAGGAAAAGCTCAGTTTCCCCTCTGCTCTCACACACACGTTCAACATGGAAGGCATCTGAGACCAAGTGTGGGGTCTCTCCTGCAAGCCGGCAGTGACAGTTCTGCAGTGACAGACGCCAGTGTCGTCCTTGGTCCCCAAGACTCCGAGACCCCAGTTGGGCCTCCAGAGCTTCCTGGAGGCTTCCAGCTGGCTTCGAGTTGTGGACCCTTCGGCCCCCTTTTTGGGCTCACAGAACTCAGGACACGTTTAGTGGATTGTCATAAAGGATGAAGGATGCCCAGGCGAGGTGCAGAGGAGGGCGAGCAGCCCTGGAACCAGTCCTCTGGGTTGTCAGGGACATGTGACTGTCCTCAGGGCGTGGGGCAGGGCCCTGCCAGGACCTGCAGTTGGGAAGGCCAGGGAGGTTATGGTCCTTCCTTGGTCCCCAGGCCTGCAGCACCCAGCATTGAAACAAGGGCTGTGCAAGTTGTGAGATGTGTGAATCTCCTAGCACCACACTCAGGAATAATGCATTCGCTTCCAAGCATTATTGAAAATCTTTGAAACACAATTATTAGATAAATAGATTATTTAACTAGAAAATTTAATTGTGTTCTTATGAAGACAAATTACTTTGGTGAATGTAGTTCAGTGTGTTCTTAATGTGTTTAGTAAGAAAATATGCTGGGTTTGTTCACATGCCGTTGTACACAGCTGGCTCTCGCGCGCTGGTACCGCCCACAGCTGGCTCTCGCGCGCTGGTACCCGCGCACAGCTGGCTCTCATGCGCTGGTACCGCCCACAGCTGGCTCTCCCGTGCTGGTACTGCACACAGTTGGCTCCCCCGTCCCACCAGGGCGTGGAGGCTGGAGCCTGAGTCGAGCAGCCGACACCCTCCACCGCTGACTCCCAGATGGGCCTGGTTCTGACACCGACTCCCTCACCAGGTCTGGCCTCTGCCTACCCAGACACGTAAGTGCCACCTATGTGTGTCCTTGCGCCCTGGGGTTGTCGCCGATGGGTGCATCACCCCACCCTGCCATTGCCGCATTCTCACCTGCCAGCGACCAGACGGCTCCTCCTTGCTTTAAACAGTGGCTCCTTCAGCTCAGTGTGACACGGCGACTGACCAAAGACACTGGCCCGGCTTCTCTGAGCAGCTTCGAACAATTACTCGTCAGTTTCAGGCTGGAGGTTGATACCATTTAACTTTGAACACGCATAATTCATCTCCAAGTGCTTCCATTTGCTTTTCTACTATCTATTTATTTAAATACATTTTCTCCCTTGTCACCCCGTGAGGTGGGCCGCGGGAGGGCATTTGAAATGACAGGATGTGAGAGAGCCACGAGGGCTGAGGCAGGCGGCAGCGTCCAGGACGCCTGCAGGGGACAAGGGAACAAGGTGGAGGGACGTCATAGGAGCCAGACAGAAGAGAAGAGTTTTTGAACCTTTTCAGTTGCAATTTTAAGCAAAGAAACATGAGATACAGAGGCAGAATGTTTAACTCATTCTTTTTAGATTAAGTCATTAAAACAGTTTTCTGAGCTATGTCATACTCTTTTTGTGGGTACACAGGGTAATCGGGACCCAGCAGTTAACTCACTCTCCTAAGCCTTTTGGATGTTTGTGTTGGGCTGTGTGCATAGGCCTCTGGCACAAAGACAGCCGAGGGGGACCTTGGCTTCAGGGGCTCATCCTTGTGGGTAGACTCGTGTCGGTGGTCGTCGGAGAGGCTGGGGAGTCGTCTAAAGCATCGGTAAGAGCGCTAAGGACCATGAAGCAGGAAGCAGTAGCTTCCCTTGTGTGCGAGGCACTGACCTCACAGGTCGAGTGGGTTGGGGGCGCAGCAGGACTGCCTGGAGCCTCAGGGTGGGCAGCAAGAGGGACATGTGTTAGGGCAGGAGGTGCCACGTGCGCCCTTTGGTGGGGCTGGAGCTGCAGGAGAGGCCCACGGGGAGAGGGATTTGGGACCAGAGTTTCAGGGACTTTGGGTGGAGAAGCATGCGGTTGTGCTGCATCGTGGAGGGGTGAGGTACCGATGCAGCGGCTCGCGGGGTGCATGTCACGGCCCATCTCTGCACGGCAGTCTCGTCCCAAGTTAAAGCCGTGTCCTTGTGAGCCGCCCTCTTTTGTCCCGTTTTTGTTAAAGTCTCCTTCCCTGTGTCCTCTGGGAGAGGGACTGAGCGTGTCTGCTGGCCCTGCCCCGGCTCATGTGCCCAGAGACACCTCCCCGCGCACCGGCAAAGACGGAACCAGGAGCTTCTCACTGTGAGAAGAGCAGCCGCCCCCACCCGCGACCACAGACCAAGTCCTGGAACCTGGGAGCAGAGATGCTGTATTTATGGGTTTACACAGAAATTGTAAACCTCGATTTTTGTGAACTAAAGAATAGGCCAGTCTTTGGGAAAGAGCCCCTCCTTTTCTGTATACTCTGATCTTTGAGATTTTTTTCCTAAAATGAAAATTTGTTTCTCTTGACAGCAAAAATGCTTGAGTGGAAAAGCCAGGCACTACGTACGGAAGGTGTGCAGGAAGTGAGACGTCACCTGGGGCCACTGGGGAGACCTTTGAGTAAACACCTGGTGACTCCTCCTTGGGCCCAGTGTGTGCACGCGCAGACTTCTGTAAACTGTGCCGTGTTATACTCTGTGTCCTGTCAGCTACCGTTTGCTTGTGCTCTAATCATGGAAGTTTTTCCCTTTCGGTACACATGGGCATATTTATGTCTGGGTTGCTGCGTTTTGATGACGTCAGGGCCCTGTATGTTCTGTTGGAAGTGAAGCCCTGGGGGGACAAGCCCTGGTTCCGGCCCTTTCTCTTTGGACATTGCTGCTCTCGATTCAGATCCATTAGCAAAGAGGGAAACTCTATGTTTTGAAAGTTATGGGGACTTGTAAAGTCCTCTTCACCCAGAGGGCGTTCAGGCACACGCTGACCGGGTCCACATGGGCCGCCTCCCGCCTGCCGGGCCACCTGGTCAGAACTGGATCCTCAAAGCCCAAACCCGACACGGAAACCCTCCTCCATGCCAGGTCTTCTGCACGGAAGGTGACTGCTCTGTCTGGGCCGAGGCCTCCCAGACCAGGGCCCTCCTGGCTGGGCGTTCTCTCTGCAAGGCCACGTCTGTGAGACCCCAATGCTCACGTTGCGAAATGTGCATCGTCTGCATGTGTTATTACAAAGTATCGTCCTGAATTTTAGGCAAACAGCAGACTATTAAAGTAATTTGATTCATCATGTTATTACATTTTAAAGATTTGCTTTCACGCATATGGTTTGGATCAACATTACATAGAAGCTACTACTATTTATTTAGCATCCAGAAGACATTGTTAACCTGAGGATAATTATCAGATGCAATTTGCAGCCTCAGCTTTGAATCCAGAATAAAACTCAAATTCTCTCTAAAATACTTAGTATTTCAGTATAACCCAGTGCAGCTGTGTGGATTAGAAAACTCGGAGGACTGGGCTATTTTTGGTACCTATTTCTACCCCACCAGTTCCTCGGAATGTAGGAGCCAAGAGTAGCTGAGAGAATTTTGACAAATTGTGATTAGCATGTCTGAAAGGTATGTTTTGGATGGTAGATTTTCAAAAGTCACATTATAAATAGGCTTCTGGTTCCCACACGTGGCTTTTCCGGTGGCTTTTGTGTGCTTGGTGTGAGGAGCTGGACTGGCCTTTGCTGAGGTCTGGAGCTGGTTGTGGGGCGGTTGCTCTTGGGGCATCCACGGTGCCTTGCCGTGGACCAGGCCTCGTGCCCACGGGGCTGGGGCTTCCCGGGAGCGGAAGAGAACGTGCCGAGGGTTTCATAGTTGTTCATAGGAAGCTGCAGTGATGTTTGCTCCTTGACTTTGCGCTGATCCAGGCAGGCCAGGCTGCCGCCCCAGTTTCTGCCCTCCCGTCCTGGTTTCTGGGGCATCCTCACCTCCGACAAGGCTTTGAGGAAGCCTTGAGGTTGAAACTCCAGTTTCACCTGAGTGATGTCAGGTGTTAAGGAAAAGGTGGTTCCGTGACACTCAGTGAAGCACGTGGGGCAGGCTTTACTCAGGCCTGTAGCACAGGTGCAGGACCACAGCCAGGGGAGGGACCGGGCTAGACTCCGAAGGCGGCTCGAGCAGGTGCGGGCTGAGGAGCAGGTGGGGTCAGGGGTGGGAGTCTCTAAGGAGACGCGGGGTCTGGCTGAACTCCTGAAGATTCTTGCTCAGGACGGGCCGGGTGGGCCCCTGGGTGTGGAGGGGCCCAGCCAGGTCTTGAGGGCAAGCAGTACCGGGCTGGGGTTCTGGCCAAACCCTCTCCGTTCTTGCTAAAGCTGGATTTTGCAAGGACATGCACAGAGGAGCCTGGGGGAGGTTCAGGACGTGGCAAAAGCTCAGCCAAGCAGCATCCTTCCACCCAGAGGTAAGTGCAGCTCAGTTTCTCAGAAATGTTTCTGATTTGGCAAGAAACCGAGCAACAAGAAGGGAAACATCATTGTAAAGAACCGGGTTTGTCAGAACAGACAGGATCAGCAATCACAAAACAGATGCACCTGCGGCTTCTGCCGTACTGTGAAAGTTCACTTTGTCTAAATGGAGAAATGTGGCTTCACAATTATATTCACGTTTTCCTCCTCCACGTCATTGTCCTTGCATTCTTTCTAAAACCAGTCTCCTAGAAAACTTTTCTGCACCTCACATGTGAAAATTATTCTTAAACATCTTTTTTCTTAGTTGCCAAATACAGTAACCCATTGTGGTACGTCCACTACAATTACAGGCATGTGTTTTTGTTTTTGTTTTTTTGAGACAGAGTCTCGCTCTGTTGCCCAGGCTGGAGTGCCGTGGCGTCAGCCTAGCTCACAGCAACCTCAAACTCCTGGGCTTAAGCGATCCTTCTGCCTCAGCCTCCCCAGTAGCTGGGACTATAGGCATGCGCCACCATGCCCGGCTAATTTTTTCTTTCTATATATATTTTTAGCTGTCCAGATCATTTCTTTCTATTTTTAGTAGAGACAGGGTCTTGCTTTTGCTCAGACTGGTCTCGAACTCCTGAAGAGTGCTGGGATTACAGGCGTGAGCCACTGCGCCCGGCCTTACAGGCAGGTGTTTTAAGTAGAACGTCACTTTTCTCTGTGAGCTCAGTAGGGTATTTGTCACAATGCTTTATTGTCTAGAAGCATTAGAAGCTTCGAGATCTAATGGGCAGCGCTCCGGGGGCTCTGCACTTGGGGACTTGAGGCAGGGGAAGTGGGGAGCTGAGGCCGATCTGCTTCTGGGCCCCAGGAGTCTGTGGGAGGGGCTCGGTGGCTTGTGAGACATGGGGTGCAGTCTGGGCGCTGTTGCTCACTATCGTGATTTGTATCCACGTGGTGTATGTTGGTGGCGTGTTCCTCTGTGCTGCTGGCAGCACTCCCTGCGTGTGATTGTGCACTCACCTGCTGACAGTTCATGTGTAGAGTCCTTTGGATTTCCTGTGTTTTCTCCGTCTGTGGTCAACGTCACTTTTATTTCTGCCTTTCCAATTCTCGCACATTTTAATCTCTGTCTCACATCTTGTGCTTCCCGGACCCCCGGGCACAGGTGACCACAGGTGGCCACTGCGGGCGTCGCTGTTCCTTCCCGAACGTCAGAGGAAGGTTTCCGCATTTCGCCGCCATGTGTGACGGCAGCTGTGGATTTTTGTAGAATCCTGCATGGGTTGGATTCTCCTTTCGTTGTCTGGTCTGATCTTACCTTGTATCTTTCCATACACTGCTGCCAGAATCGATCAAACGCTTTGTATCCCTGGAATGTGTTAGTATTTTATCTGGGCTTTCTGTAGCACAGTCTGTGAGAGCGGTCGGCCTGCGCCTCTCCTTTCTTGCGACCTCCTGGTCAGGTTTTGGGGTGAAGAAGATGCAGGCCTCGCAGAACGGGGACTGTCACCCCCTTTTCTATGCTCTGGAGGTGTTTGTGTGGGGGGCGTTGGACTTTCCTCAGATGTTTAGTCAGTCACAGGTGAATCCATCTAGGCCTGAAGTTCTTTTGTGAGGTCATTTTTAACTAAAGATTCAATTTTTAAAATAGGTATAGGACTATTAAACTTTCTGTTTTGGCCGGGCACGGTGGCTCACACCTGTAATGCTAGCATCTGGGAGGCCGAGGCGGGAGGACCACTTGAGGTCAGGAGGTTGAGACCAGCCTGAGCAAGAGTGAGACCCCATCTCTACCAAAAAAAAAAAAAAATACAAAAATTAGCCGGGTGTGATGGTGGTGCCTATAGTCCCAGCTACTCAGGAGGCTGAGACGGGAGGATCTCTCTACCCCAAGAGTTGGAGGCTGCAGTGAGCTAGATTGTGCCACTGCACTCTAGCCTGGGCCACAGAGCAAGACTCTGTCTCATTTTTTAAAAAAAAAAAAAAAAAAAAGGTTTTCTGTTTCTTCATACGGCTGTTGGGTAAATTGTACTTTCCTCAGAAGTCTCCATTTCATACAGGTCACCTAATTTATTTGCATACAGTTGTTTGCAGTACACTTTTATCAGCTTTTTTTTTTTAAAGGAAGGAAAGTCTTGCTCTCTCACCGTGTCTAGAGTGCAGTGGTGTCATCACAGCTCACAGCAACCTCCAGCTCCTGGGCTCACACAATCCTCCTGCCTCAGCCTCCTGAGTAGCTGGGACTACAGGCATGCACCACCATGTCCAGCTAATTTTTCTATTTTTTCAGTAGAGACGGGGTCTCTTTCTTGCTCCAGCTGATCTCAAACTCCTGGCCTCAAGTGATCCTCCCCCTCGGCCTCCCAGAGTGCTGGCATTGCAGGCCTGAGCCACCGCGCCCGGCCTTCTATCAGCTTCTACCATCAGCAGGACCCATGGCAGCATGTTTTGTGTCCCTGCTGGTAGTTCTCTTTGCCTCCTCCCTTCGCAAACAGTCTTATTTGTCCAGTTTCTTTCTTCAAAGTCTTGCTGCTTGTTGGTCCCTCTCTACTGTCCTGTTTTCTCTTCGTTTCCTACTCTGACATTTCTGGTCCTTTCCGTCTACTTTCACGTGGTAAGTTTGCTGTTGTTTTTCTGGTTCCTTGAGGTAAAAGCCCACGTCACTGATTTTTAGTCTGTCTTCTTTTGTGACATATTTCCTGGTATATTTAGACATAAATTTCTCTTTAAGCAGGATTTAGTGGCATCCCATAAATTTTGAGATATCATAATTTCATCAGGTTTAAAATAAGTTTTTCTTATTATAAGAAGCAGTATCTGCCCAAGGCCCTAAACTTAGAAATCAGAAAAATATGGTGGAGAAAACAAAGCATCCTACTGACCCCACCCGGAGAGAACCTCAGTGAACACCACGGGACACGGACTTCAGTGTCGTCTTTCAGTGCACATCGTTGTCCTTTTCCAGAGTGCACACACCCCTCTGTGAAACCGAGTGATAGGCTCGTTGTTGTTCTGTCCACCTTTCAAAGTAATTACTTTGTCGTCCTGAAAAGTGCCAGACCAGTAGTGCCGTCGTTCCCTGTTCTCCGCAGGGCGGCGTGTGTGCCACCACTCACCGGGGTCACCGGGAGGAGCAGCCCAGAGCGGGAAGGCGCTGATAGCGGCCGGCCCCCTGCATGCTGCTCTCCGTGGACAGTGCCGGGGGTCGCGGTGGGGAGATAGACACCCCGTGGCTTACTTCTCTCCAAGTTAGGGAAGTCAGGCATGTCTTTTAAACAGACACTGATGGGGAGAGATTTAGCTTTTTTTAATTGAACCTGGGAGATTAAAACTAATTCCATAAACAGTGGTCCTTTCTCGGATGTTACTGTTTCACAGGCTGGCTCAGGGGGACGGCTCAGAGACGTCTGTGCTGGGGTCCCTGACAGCGGTCAACACCTGGACGAGACAGAAGAGGCTGTATTCAAAGTCCACCGGTGGTTGAGGAGAGAGAGGAAATACTCCCATTGTGGGCTGGACGGCACCCTCCTGTCATGACTCTATGAGTCGTGTGGGCCACACGCCAGGTGGAAGCCGCAGGTTCGCAGTCGGGGCTGCCATGTGTATCCGGAGAGCACTGAGAACTCGGTTCAGAAAGCAGCAGGGACCTGTGTAGACACTGACACAAGCTGGGGGCCGTCCGTATCGGGGAAAAGATGAGGTTCAACACTGGGAAAAACACTTCATGCATTTGCGGGTGCAAAGCAGGATGTGACTCCAGGCATGTCTGTGGGGTCTCGGGGCGCACGTGGACCTGCAGCACCTGGCTCTGACCTGCAGGCCTCTGCCCGCGCAGCGTGGACATGGCCTCTGGGGGCCGCGCCCTCGGGTTGCTGCGGAAACTGATCTGAAATGTGGAAGCTGCTTGGGAGCAGCATGAGAGAAGACGAAGGACCCATCTTCTGTCTGCGTTCGGGGGGCAAAGTGAAAGCCTGAATAGAGGTTACAGGAAAACAGGTTTTATTCGGTGTGATAACATCTTGCCTTTATACAGCGTTCCATAGATTTCATGTACATTATTTAATCTTGATTTCTCACAATCCGTGATAGGGGTGTTTGCAGCTCAGAAAAATAGAACGAGAACTTCCTAGAAATGAGAATCGTCCGAAAACCAGGCCCCGACACGGGCCAGTGGCGAGCTTTGCTGCTCCAGCCCTGCTCAGGCAGTGCCCAGAGAGCCCGGGCCAGTGGTGGTGCAGAGGGTGCGGCACGGCTGTGGTGTGGACCGGAGCAGGGTGTCAGGGTCCCGTGCCCTCGAGTGCTGTGCTCTGTCTCCGGCCGACCCTGCCCGATGCCAGTTGTTCGCTGGAGACCTTGGCGTGCGGGTGATGTGGCCCTTGCCAGCCTCCTTGCTGCTGAGGGTGCGGCTTTGCCGCGGGCCGTGCATAGCGCGACCTACCCTCTCTCCCGCCACGTGCTGCTGCTCCCGGCTCCTAAGGATCTGTCCTCGGCGACACCACCGTGGTGGTCTGGGATCGGCCATGGTTACACTTGGGGCTTTTCTGCCCGAGAGCCGTTGTCGCCGTCCCCCAGCACAGCATCCACCTGCTTTGCTGAAGCAGCCACTTCTCTCACCCTGGAGCCCAGGCTTCATCCGCCCAGCATGGCCTTTTGCTGAGTCGGGTGTGCAGGCCGTCGTCAGAAGGGACTTAAACCGTAAAAACGTAAGAAATACGGTTTTCTTTCCCAGATCCTGGGAATGAAGTTTTACCTCCCGTAAAACTGCAACAACCCTTGCAGCTTTAAAAACACACCGCATCCCATCATCGTAACATGGTGAGTGTGTGTGTAGCTGCGCGTGTGCTTTTGGAAAAGAAAGTAGGTGCTAATTTATATTGTGGCTGGTCCCAGGATCTGAGATGGTGTAACCACTGGACTTAAAGCTGAGACTCACTGAAGTTAGTAGTTTAAATTCTTATTCTACTAAAACTACAAGATTCTGATGGAAATTTTACTTATCCTAACATGTCTGTTATGGTTCTGTTGCACTGAAAATCGTTGTATTTGAATTTTTTTTTAGCAGATCAGGATCTTCACAATCAACCAAAGAGAAGAAGAGTCAGAAGGCGTAAGTCAAAGAGAAACCCCAGCAGTGTTTGTGGGGAACGGTCAGAATTAGAGAAACCGCAGAGTCTTTCACAGGGAAAATCACAGCCGCCACATGCAGATGGCCCCACGGTGAGCAAAAATAAAAAAAGGAAACTCAAAAAGAAGCAGCAGATTAGGAGGAAGAAGGCAGCCGGCTTGGCAGCGAAGGCCTCCAGCATCAGCTTCACGTACCAGCCCGCGGGCAGCGGCAGCGACCTGGAGGCCGGCCAGGCCGACGGGGAGGTTACAGGCGCCCGGGAGGGAGGAGCCACAGACGCCAGCGAGGAAGACGTTGGAATTACCAGTGAAAAGACAGACAGCATCCTGAGATTTTTGAAGTCAACACAAGAAATTTATTTTTACGATGGTACGTTTTTTACTGTTTTTCTTTTGCGTTGCAGCATCCACTTAAAAATTTGCAGAGAAACACATATAGTAAAATATGTAAAGGTGTAAAACATAAAACACATTAAGATATTCAAAGTAAATAATAGATTTAAGGCAAAAATCAGAATATTTAAATCCTTTCCCCCATGGCCTGGCCCGGCACCGTGTGTACGGTGTGTTGGGAGAAACAACAGCCACCACAGCGGAGCTGCGGCCCCACCTGTGGGCTGGGCTCCTGCTCTGTGGTCCCCTGGGGTCAGGTCTGGGCTGTGCTGGTGTCCTCGGCTGCGCTTCCAGGTCAAAGGTAAGTGGACTGGCGGTTTGGGAGAGCTCACGTTCGCTCTCATGGGTGATGGAGAAGCCCAGTCTCCCTGCAGGACATCCTCTCCCACACGTAACTGATGCGAGGTTTTCAGAAACATTCTGAGCAGTGGTTTGCACTGACACACGCGTGAAAGGTACAAGTGGATCTGATCTCACGGGTGACAGTGCATTTGTGTCCCACGTCGTGGACGACTGACCAGGGCTTAGAGGGAAGTGAGTGCCGACCCGGCCAGCATGGTTACCGAGAGCAAACGCCCTCAACATGAGCCGCGTCCTGCTGCAAAGGCGCCGTTAGATTCGGGGGAACGTGGCAGGGTAGTAGGTGCCAGTTGCAGCAGGGCATTTGGCAGCGTCCTCCTGAACACGACTGAGAAACACTGGCTAGGCAGGCGTTGTAATCTGGGAAGTAACCAACCCACTTAAACAATGATACAAAAATACCACTCATGGGGGTTAGTTTTAACCAAGAAGACGGTTATAGGTGACTTTGACCCTTTCCCCTTTAGCATGCTCACCAGCAGTTTGTGTTAACAGAAATAAAATATAACGTAAAAACCCGAAAGCCACAGGGGCAGCCCCGCTAACCCATGCAAAACTGAGCGGGAAGATCTCAGGGGATTTCTGTTCTGTGAGCAACAGCTTGCGGCACAGTCATGCCAAGAATAGCCAGAGCCTTTGTCAGCCTCGTGGGTGGGGGAGGCAGAGAACGCAGGGCCCGGGGCTGGTGAGAATGGGGCTCGAGGGGTGGGATGTGCCCTGCACTGGGTCTCCCTGGATGCCTTGGCCAGAGCCTGAGGCTGTGGGATGGGGGGCGAGGAGCACAGCACAGGGTCTCTGAACAACACAGCGCCTCTCGGCCCCTCGAAGTGCTGAGCAGAAAGCCCAGGGTCCCCATCCTTCGCCAGACGTGCACCCATGCCCATCTGCCTGGCAGAGCCCTCTCCCAAGGAAAATGCCATCATCCAAGACCCCCCCAACTTTTTATACGTATTAGTAAAAATTTAGCAGCCGTGCCAGAAATAGGACCATAGGTCCAAAGGCCACGAGGCAGCAGAGCCTCGGGGGTGGGAGGTGTTGCTGCTACCAGGCGAGCCTAAAATAGCGACAAAATGGAGGGGAAGATGGAAAATTGCAGAATTTCACCAGATAAGTTGAGTCTATTAAGGTAATTTGGTTGAAATTCTAGTCCTGAGAAAAATGCTCACTGAAGTTGAGGCTGAGATGAGTGAGCAGCAGATTAGGTTTAGCCCGAGAAAGAATTAGTGCCTGGGAAGACAGGACAAAGGAAGTCCCAGAGCGAGAGGTGTGAGAGAGGCCAGGAGCACAGGAGTGGAGCCTGCGCGGACCCTGCGAGCAGGCGCGCTCCGTGCTCACCTCCCTCTGCCTCGCCCCCGACCCCAGGGCCGGGAGAGTGGGGTCCCCGATGCAGAGCCGGCCAGCCCCAAGCAGGTTGAGCACAGCACAGTCAAACTGCTGAAAACCAGGGGTGAAAAAGGCACCAGAGGAAAAAAGACGCGTTGTCCTCACAGAAGCAGCAAAAGCCGGGACTGTGTTTTCATGGTTTTTCTTGATGTATCCTAGACAGCCGGCGCCCTGCTCTGTATTGTAAAGACGCTGGCGCAAACACGGAGTTGGCCTCGTCTGCTTTTCCCGCCGCGGCTCAGGCGCTGCGTTGCGTCTCGCACCAGGGTCAGCTGCGTTGGCAGAGGTCGGGTCTCCACGCTGCTCAGACAGCTGGTTCTGCCTCCGTTTCCATCTAAGTTCTGTCCCTACTACCTCTCCCAGCAGCTCTTTCTGTGCAGACATCTCATTCTACGGGGAAATATGTTTGAGGGTTTCCTTGAGAGATGAAAGGTTATCTTTAGGTTGTAAAAACACAAGACTATATTTCTAAGCGATACTGACTTTATTTAGGTGTTTCCAAAGACCCGGATTCAGCTGTGTGTGTGGAAACCTCGGAGGAGCTTCTCAGTCAGCTTGAGAGCCGCCGCCTGCCGCCCTCGGACGTGTTCATCCTGGACCACATGAAGACGCTGCTGCTCCTACAGGACACAGAGAGGCTGAGGAGCGCCCTGGACGCGTTCCCGGCGCACTGCACGCTGCCTCCCGGTAAGTGCTGTACGATTATTCATTGCCTTCATCAGACACTCGTCCAGGTTTGCCCCTGAAACACACCCAGCAAAGCGGCAGTGAGTGGGAAAATATAAGGGCGTACATATGGCCTGGGAGAATAGAGCCCTGCAGAGAAATAGGTTTCTTTTATCTCTGCTCAGTATAAAAATATTTCATATAATATATGCAGAAATGCATGTGCAATCTAATTTTCCAGACTTGTGAGCTACCAACTCTTAGAGCCAAATTCTCCCAAGTTTAAATAGAAGTGGAAGAACTCATCTCTCCTCCTCCCGCTGGGTTGGTGGGAGGCACGTTTCTTCTGTCCCCGTTGTCTGGGACCTCACTGAAGCCCTGCGGCTGGAAAGAGCCCTGAGCCAGGACGGTGACTTTCCGGCTGTTGCACCCTCAGCCTTGCCGGCTGCCGTCTGCGCAGAGTGCCGGGGCCGGGCCAGTGTGCTCACGTCCTCCCATGCCATGTGCAGGGCTGCGGGTCACGGTGAGACCTGCAGACTGGAAAGCCAGGCTTTCCCTGAGGCCACGTCACCTGCACGCCTGAGCCAGCGTGGGTGCCGGGCCAAACAGTGTGAGGCATGTGCGGTTTCCACTCTCGGAACCTCGGCTGCTGGGCAGCCCAGAGAGGCACACTGTAGAGGCTGACGGCCGCTCGAGTTCCATGACCACAGAGCAGTTCCCGTGTAGCCACAGTGCCATGAGCAGGCAGCCGCAGGGCCGGGCCGTGGGGACCTGCCCCACAGGTGCACTGCTCAGGGGAGAGGCAGGTGGGGACTCTGCCCTGGTGCTTACGCCCTGACCTAGGAGCCAGACATGCAGCAGGAAGGTGTGAAATGTGTGAGGATCTCGCAGAGATGGGGCTCCAGGGGCAGCACGGAATGAGGGGTGTTCTTGCTGCCGAGGGGACAGGAAGAGCCGGGGAGGCTGGAGCCCGGGGAGCTGGCCTGGAGCGGCAGCGGTGGGGCAGCAGTGGGGCCCCGGTGGGCGCAGGCTTCTGTGCAGGGAGAAGTGGGAGGCTGCTCTGGGCTGCTGTGCTGACCCTGTTCCAGTGGCCTGCAGCTGCAGGGGTGGCCAAGGTCCCCAGGGAGCACGGGGGGACAGCTGTAGGGTTTGCTGATTGCCAGGTGGGACGTGGGAGCCACGGGGAGAACCAAGTTGCCAAGCAGGGAAGGGACAGTCAGAAGGGGGTTTGGGGTGAGGCCCCCAGAGCTAAGGCTGGGCTGGGCTTAGCCAGGCGCTGGGCAGTCAGGCAGGTGAGGCTCGAGGTGGCCGGCGGGCACCTGGGCAGAGCCACCTGGGCTGGGGCACAGGCGGCAGAGAGGTCAGGAGGGGCCGGACGGAGGCAGTGGGCGAGTTGTCCTCTCAGAATGAGGCAAGTGCCTGGAGAAGGGTGGGTGTGGCCGCAGAGACCTCGGGGTGCAGCCCCAGGTTTTGGGTGGTCGTCGGCCTGTTACAGTAAGAATTTAGCAAACCTAGATTCCCATGACAAAGTCTTCTCCCAAACTGCAGAAAGCCAATTTTGTCAAGTCAAACTAGTACGAGATTTTTGTGAGAGATGAAAGTAAGCCATTTGAAATTTTGGATTTTAAATTATTAAAATTTTTCGTCTGTTTGCGGCACTGGAGCCTGTTCCTGTGCAGTGTCTGAGACGCATCAGGCGGATCCCGACAGCTGCTGGGGACGTAGCAGGATCCCCGACATCGACGTCACCGCACAAGCGTTGTCCGCAGGGACACTTACTGTGAGCAGTTGATAGATCTAAAGCTCACGAACCCGTGTTCTGTAAGAGCGGATTCCCTCCGAGTGCATGTAGGTCGTGCACTTAAAGTTCTTCTATGTCAAGGAGAAATAAAATTTTGTGAAATAAAATTGTATGAACAGTGAAGCTTTGTTTTCAAATACTGTATTTGCCTGATGCAGATTTGGCCTGTGTAACTTTGTGAAATCAAGTTTTCTCTTTCAAAGTTTAATGAGCAGCTGTTCCCCTCATCTCTGTGGGATCTGTGTGGGCATCTCACAGCAGGTAGAGAGCGGCTCCTACCTGTTGTGTCTCCTCCCTGGCTCAGCGGTCACCTCTCCTGGGTGGTGGATGCTCCACTCGGGGAGGACGAGGACGGCTTGCACAGAGGTGCTCCTGCAGCCTTAGGACATGGCCTTGCACCGTGAACCTGCCTGGCCTCACAGCTACGTGTCCCCTTTTGTCCTGTGCACGTTACCATCCGTGTCAGCTCCCGTTCACTGAATTTTTATCAATCCCCAGGCACTGAGGTGTGTGGGGATCCCACGTTTCGTCCTCGGTGTGGGGTTAAGTTGTTGTCCTGACTGTTGAGCTACTTGCTGTGGGTGGGGTCACGCCTGCCTGGGAGAATCATGGACATGAGTTTATGGGGGGCTAGGCCCCTCTCTGGCAGCATCCCGACCTCTGCGTGCAGCCTGGGCAGCAGCTCCGATGCCCAGGGGTCCCGGCCCGGCCGGCCGTGGTCGCAGCATCTACATGCTGCTCCCTCCGGGGCTCGGTGCCTGCTCTCTGCGGTGAGCGCCAGGGGCGGCTGGTGCCGGGGGTGGCGTTGGAGCGGAGCCCTGACACGGGCAAAGCCACGTGTGAGGAGTGTGCTCACGGCCATGATCCTGCCAGGCCGCCGCAGAGGTTAGCGGTGGTGCCGCGACAGGCGCCCCTGGACACGCGCTTGGCGTCCTGCTCGGGCTCCCTTTTCCATCACTTACCATGGACACAACGTCTGTGTCCTTCGGATCTCATTGGGTATGTGGTTTTCTTCAGATCAGACCTGAAGCCTGTGACACTCAGGTCCGCTGGCACCACGAGCCTCTGGGCTCCTACCTGGTGGGACGCACCCGCCCAGGTGCACCGCGCTCCATGTTTGTCACCCGCGTGGCCCACGCGTGCCGTTCTCCACCATCAACGTCATTTCACACCAAAGTTCCATTTTATGAGATCATTTCAGGGTTTACTTTGCGCCCAAAGGCTAATTATCTACAAAATAATTTATGATTTTCCTTTTGTCTTTGTTTTACTTTGTGTTTTGTTTGTTTTGTTTTTGTTTTTTGTTTTCCAGATCATGCCAGAGTAATCTCAGCTTTCTTTAATTACTGGATCACAAATATCTTTCCTGCGAAAAACAGTGAATAAAATCAGACTATTTCTTTAAGAAGAATAATATTTAACAAGAGAATGTGAGAGACTGTATGAAATGGGCTGAGAGTTGATCCTTATGGACAAAAAAGATTAAATTCTCAATATTTTCTGTGACCCAAATCCTGCGAACTTTGAAGGTGATTCTGCCATATTGTTTAGTCGTGTGCTTGTACACGATGTGTGAGACGTCGTCTGAGGCTTTAGATGAGAAATTGGGGTAAAAATCAAACTTTTCACTTATTTGCAATTACATGTCTTAAATTGCTATGTAAAACTTGATTCTTTTTTCTAACTTTTACAAGAATCAAAAATGGATATTCTATTAAGTTAAATAAACTATATAGTTTGAAGCTCTTATGTATTTTTATAAAGTTTTAAATTACCTTGTGTCTGAAAGTCTCTGTTTTAAGAATGTTTTGTGAGTACAAACTTGTTCCAGTTTAAGTAGTTTGATTGTATTTAATAGCAGAACTTCTTTTTTTCCTTTTCACTAGTTTGAGAATAACATCAATAACCTGTTTTTCCTGTTTCGTCTTTCCTCTCTGTCAGGGAAGCAGCCCTGGTTTTTAGTATTACTGAGTTTAGAAGCATCAGTCGGTGCAGCGTTTTAGGAGGACGTTGTCTCTGTCCATGAAAGTAACAGTTTGTTGCGGTAAGTACACGTAAAAGTCACCATCTCAGCCTTATTCGGATGTGCGAGTCGGTGGCATTGGTGTGTTCACCACGTGGGCCGTGGTCACCTCTGGCTCCTCACGTGTGGGCCTCATGCGCTCCCCTCCGTCTGTGCAGGGACGCTGTGGGCGCTGCTGCCGGGACGGCCCTGCACACGGCTCCGTGGACGTTGTCTGCGTCCGTCGTGGGGGCAGTTCCCACTGGTACAGAAGCCCTTCACGGCACGTCGGTGCTCTTGGAATGGCAGCGTCCCCACGCAGGATCCCAGCGCCAGGCATGAGAGGTGAGGCCTGCCCAGCGGCGCCAGGCTCACCTGAACACCTGAGCAAACTCCCTGCACCTTTGAGGCTCAGTTTCCTAATCTGCAAAACCAGAGTAATGTTAACCATCTTACAGTCACAGGTGGGCTGAGTCAGAGAATTGGCACAAATCGCTTTTCTGGACATACTTGGGTAGTGAGGGTAGTAACAAATGTCTGTAACTTCATACAACTTCTGAAATAGTTATAATAATAACATTTACTTATACAAAAGAAACCTAGGATGGTTAAACATTCCTTCTTATTTGACAGTGACTTTTCATGAAATTCAACATATCAAATAAACCAAATTATTGTTATTATTTATTTATTTATATTTTTTAGGGACAAGGTCTTGCTCTGCTGCCCAGGCTGCAGTACAGTGGCCTCATCACAGCTCACTGCAGCCTGGAACTCCTGGGCTCACGTTACCCTCCTGCCTCCGTCCCGAGTAGCTGGGACTACAGGTGCATGCCACCATGCCTGGCCCCATTTTTTTTTTTTTTTTTTGAGACAGAGTCTCGTTCTGTTGTCCGGGCTAGAGTGCTGTGGCGTCAGCCTAGCTCACAGCAACCTCAAACTCCTGGGCTCAAGCGATCCTCCTGCCTCAGCCTCCCGAGTAGCTGGGACTACAGGCATGTGCCACCATGCCCGGCTAATTTTTTTCTATATATATTTTTAGCTGTCCAGATCATTTCTTTCTGTTTTTTTTTAGTAGAGACGGGGTCTCGCTCTTGTTCAGGTTGGTCTCGAACTCCTGAGCTCAAACGATCAGCCTGCCTGGGCTTCCCAAGTGCTAGGATTACAGGCCTGAGCCACCTCGCCCGGCCTTGGCAATGTAAATTAGCACAGCCATTGTGGAAAACAGTATGGAGAGCTCTCGAAAACTCAAAATAGAACTACCCTAGGGTACAGCAATCCCACTACTGGGAATTTATCCAAACCAAAAGAAAATCAGTATATCAAAAGGATACCTGCACGCCCATGTTTATTGTACCACTATTCACAATAGCAAAGATATGGAATCAACCTAAGTGTCTGTCAACAGACAAATGGGCAAAAATGTGGTGTATATACACCTTGAAATACTGTTTGGCCATAAAAAAAAATGAAATCCTGTCATTTTCAGCAACATGGATGGAACTGGAGGTCATTATGTTAAGTGAAATAAACCAACCACAGAAAAGCAAATACTGCCTGTTCTCACGTGGGAGCTAAAAATGTTGATCTCATGGAGGGACCAGAGGCTGGGAAGGCATGAGGGTGGGGCGTGGTGAGGGGCGGTGGGTTAATGGGTACAAACACACAGGAGAAATTCTAATGTTTGATAACAGAGTAGGGTGACTATAGTCAACAACAGTGTAGTGTGTATTTCAAAATAGCTAAAAGAGAGGACTTGAAATGTTCTCAAAACACAAAAATGATAAATATTGGAGGTGACACTGACTTGATCATTACATATTCTATGCGTGTAACAAAATATCACATGTGTCCCAGAAATATGTACAAATATAATGTATCAGTTAAAAAAACCAAGTTGAGAGATGACTGAAGGTGCAGCTCTCTTCAGATCTAGCCTCTTCCTGATCACATCCAGGAATGAGGAACTGACTAGTTTCAAACAGCTTTGTTTGCTAGAAAGTTCTATATGATTCCCAAAGCCCCACTCTCATTTAAAATTAAATTTGCCGGGTTAAAATCTCACTAAGATGATCCTTACGCATTTTGAATTCAGAGAGGGATGACACACTTGAGCTTTATTAAGTAAAACATCACAGTTTCTGCACCAGTGAATTTCCAGAGGCCAAATTAGCCAATAAGGGCAATTCAGTCTAATATTAATAGCTTCTTCCAACTGAGGGCTCAGTAAGCGAAAGGTTCTTTAACCACGACTTCCCAGATCCAAAAGTGAATTTGTACCTGACACCAGATTGTGTAAAGTGTGCCTCTCATGCATGTTAACAATAGCATGACTTAATTCTATAATGCTTAGACAAGTAAATGAGTGAATTTGTGAACTGAGTCACGTTCCTAGAACTCAGGGACGTTCTCAGAATTCCAGCAATGCTGCAGCTCAACAGCCATTCACCTGCTTCTCTCTCCTGCCACCTCCCTGCCCTCCTGTCTGCATCAGGCGTTTAGGTGGCTGGCCGATACCCTAACCCACTGTGCTCCTCTACAAAAGAGAGCTGAATGTTGCTTAAAACATTCTAGAAGTTTGCCCTTTGACTTAGCAAGCCTGGCCTCCTCCTGGGCTGTCCTGGGTTTGCAGGGGTTTATATTTTAACTAACTTACAAGGACAATTTTGAAAGTACAGAAGAGTGGGTGACCTGGGGTGAGCGTCTTGCATTAGCAGAGGGGGCCTGTGTTATTGGTCCAAGTGTTCTGGGTCGGTTTGTAGTGTCTTTGAGTGGGCTGTGTTTAGATCCTGGCTTTGTTTTGTGACCTCTGTTTTGTGGTTTTTGACTTTTGTCAGTGTTTGTGCTGGCAGTGTTTATTTTGACAGCCGGAGAGCACAATTGCCGTATGTGTTTGCAGTGCACCCCGGGCATCTCGCCTTCTGCAGTCCCCAAGGGTCCCAGCCCGGGAGGCCAGGCCTGTTAGACCTCGTCTGAAAAGGGTGTATTAACACATACATGTTTAACATTCTTAAATACTCCCATGCAGGAGTTCTTAAACTTAGCTTGTACTGGGGGGGTCTTTAGTAGGCTGCTTGTCTCCCCATTCTGTGACATACTGGGAACACACGCGGGGACCGGTGGCGTTGTCGCCATACTCTTGGTTGATATTTAATACAGGCTAACCATAACCCTCTCCGCGTGCCCTGTGCCCTGAGGTCCCTCCGGAATCCTCGGGCAAAGTCACCGTCTCCCCCCCACCCCCCCGCGGCTCCCAGAAAGGAGTCAGAGGTCCTTTTCCTTTAAAAACCTTTGTGGCTAAATTACTCCTAGAAACCCAAAAGATACCTTTCATTTTTTTTTTTAGAGTTGCAAAGTTATAATGCTTAGAAAGTTCTTGCAGAAGCCTACAGTTCTGGATTCTTTTTTAAAATGTGTTTTTAAATCACTCAACCAATGCATAAACATGTATTTGGTGTGAAACTACAAGCAACACGAAGCGTGCAGCTCCTCTGCGGAAGGGAACTGCGGGGCAGGAGGGCGCGCGCCCCGAAACTCCGACGGATGCCAGCAAACGGCCGCCGGCGTCTGCCGTCCCCGCCCCGCGGGTCGCTACAGGTTTGGGGCTCCGTCCTCGGTCACGTCGCCGCCTGCTCCTCTCCGCAATAGGAAACAGTGCGTCCCCCGCGGTGTGTGGGGCGCCCCTTCTGCTCCTGTTACTCCAAGTTCGTGACCGTCCTGAAAAACACCCTCACCCCCGGGCGCAGAGCGGGTGCGCGGGCTCCTGGCTGGGAACTGCAGCCCCGCGCACCTGCCGGCCGAGGGCCTCTCGGGACCTCAGACTCCTCCTCCGATAACCACAGCTTCCCTCCCGGTCCTCTGCCGGTTCGGACACAGCTCCGCTGTCCGGGCGGAGCCCCCGGCAGCCCCAGCGCGGCAGCCCGGTCCCCGCGCCCTGGAGTTCGCACCCCGGGGGGCCCCTCGTCCCTGCCTTCCTCGCCCCGCCCCCAGTCCCCCCGGTCTGCCCCTCCGCGCCGGGCAGCGAGGGCGGGCATGCGCACTGGCCGATCGGCCGTTGCCTCGGTGACCCGGGCGGACTAGCCACGCCCACTGGCCCGGGAGGGAGCGCGGGGGAGGGGCGTCCCGGGGAGGGGGCAGCCGAGCGGGTGAGTCGGGGGCGACGTGAGGGGACCCGGAGACCCGGAGGCCTGGGCGAGGCCGGGGTCCAGCAGGGCCCGGGAGGGGCGGGGACCACGCCGGGAGGAGGGGACGGGGGGTGGGCAGGCCTGGTGGGGGCTGTGCCGGCCTGGGGGGCCTGGAGGGGCCTGGGGGGAGGGGCGGGCCTGATGGGGGCCTGGGGAGGGGCCTGGGGGGCGGGGCGGGCCCGGTCGGGGGCGGGCCCGAAGGGGCCTGGGGAGGGGCTGGCGTTGCAGGGACCCGCCTGGCCCGGGAGGGGCGCCCCGCCCGCCGCACGGTCCCGCCCGGCCCACGGGCCCGTGTCCCGCAGGAGCCGCAGGCCGAGCGCCCGGCGGCGGGGAGGGACGCGGAGCATGTGGAAGCTGAGCCGGGGCCGGGTGCTCCTGGACGAGCCCCCGGAGGAGGAGGACGGCCTGCGGGGGGAGCCGCCGCCCAGCGTCCCCGCGCCGGCGCAGGTGAGGGGCGCGAGTAGGTTGGGGGCGCGAGTAGGTGGGGGCGCGCAGGGGGCCCGGGGGCGCACAGGTGGGGCCGGGGGCGCGCAGGGGGGTTGCGAGCAGGTTGGGGGCGCGCAGGAGGGGCCAGGGGCGCGCAGGAGGGGCCGGGGACGCGCAGGGGGCGCCGGGGACGCACAGGGGGCCGGGGGCGCACAGGTGGGGCCGGGGGGCGAGCAGGTTGGGGGCGCGCAGGAGGGGCCAGGGGCGCGCAGGGGGGGCCGGGGACGCGCAGGGGGCGCCGGGGACGCGCAGGGGGCGCCGGGGACGCACAGGGGGCCCGGGGGCGCACAGGTGGGGCCGGGGGCGCGCAGGGGGGGGTGCGAGCAGGTTGGGGGCGCGCAGGAGGGGCCAGGGGCGCGCAGGAGGGCCCGGGGACGCACAGGGGGCCCGGGGGCGCGCAGGGGGGGCCGGGGGCGCGCAGGGGGGGCGCGAGCAGGTTGGGGGCGCGCAGGGGGGGCCGGGGGCGAGCAGGTTGGGGGCGCGCAGGAGGGGCCGGGGGCGCGGCCCGCGAGCAGCCGGAGTGCAGAGTCGGAACTTGCCCCGAGGCTCGTCGGGGCTCTGCCGTCGTGGCCGCTGTCGACCCCCCAGTTGGTAGACGGGGCACCCGGCGTCCTGGCCGGTGGCGAGGGCGTCCCCGCGGGGTGGGCTCGGGCCTGCGCGCCGCCCGCCAGCTGCTGCCCGGCCGCGGAGAAGGCCTGAATCCCCGGCCCTGCGACGGCCTGTCGGGGGGAAGGCGCTCCTGACGACCGCAGCAAAATGTTAAGTGGGCTAAATATTTGTTTGCCTAACCAGTATTTCCTTTTCTTTAAACCTGTGATTTTTCTGGGGGAAAAGGCAGAAGTCCTTTATACAGAAAGCTGCAGGGCATCGGCCGACAAGCGTAGAGATATGTTTGGTATGCCCAGAATTTTTTAATTAGGAAGACTCCCAGGTGGATCCTGTTTGCGTTACGTATGCCACCCCTGCCCCTTTGTCCCAGCGCAATATTCCTTTTCATGTGCAATGAAATTTAGGTCAGAAATCCAGCTTTTTTGTAAACGAGGGTCATAAAATTTATTTTTGTGTTAAATGTTTGGCAACTTTCTCCTCCTGCTGTTAGAGCTGTGTAGAAGGTACTGGTGTCTTCTCTCTGTCTTCTAAGAGATTGTTTCTTCTCCAGTTGGAGCAAAAAGAATATCTCTTAGGTGCTGAAGTTGGTTCATCTTGATGGACGTTTCTTACAGGAGTTAAATGCAGTTTCCAAATCACAGAAAGTGGAGTTGATTTCCTTAAGCATTTAAATATGGTTACTATCTGAACTTGTCTTTGAGAAATTACTTTCTGATAGTATTAGTGCTTAGCTACCTTTTATTTTTTAAATCTCAAAATTTCATGGTTACTCTTAATAGAAACTACCTTAATTATCATGATGGAATTTATGTGTGCTTACAGAGTTAACTGAAGGAGCTGGAAATGACTACTGTTGGTCAAACACGGGCAGTGTTGTTTGTGGACGGACTCTTGAAAATTGTAGATTGAGCTTTCCTGTGTTCTGTCCCCATTTCTCCTAATGAATCCTAAAAACCCAGTTTTTCTCTTAAGTTTTTATTTTGAAAAATTTCTAACATGCAGAACAGTGGGAAGACCAGGAGATTGGCACCAGGTGTCGTATCTTCCGCCTGGCTCAGTCGTTGGCAACGCATTTGTTGAGGCTCTTTGGTATTCTGTTCACAGAATTGTCATCTATCCCCTTTCTGTGTGTACTTTAAAAACAAACTTTATTTTAATAGGCTTTATGTTTTAGGTATCCAGTTTTAGGTACCCAGCAAATTTCCGGGGAAAGTGCGGAGTTCCCACTATGTCCCTTTCTCCTGCCCACCGTCAACATCCCCTCCCCGCCCCGTGTATTTGTTACAATCTGTGGACCAACCTTGGCACATTATCACCCAGAATCCATACTTGACAGTGAGGTCCACTCTTGATTTTTCACATTCTGTGGGTTTGGACAAAGGTACAGTGACCTGTACCCACCCCTACAAGGGACGTTGGATGCTGCTCGCACGTGGCGGGGGCAGGTGCCACAGGGGACACGGATGTGGAGACTGTGCTTCAACACGTCTCTTCCGTGCACAGTCCCCAGTCTGGGGACACTGGCCGGTGGGTGGGAAGCGGCCAGCCCTGTCTGATGTTCACCCCATAACTTTGTTTATTCTGCAGTAAACCACGTGTCACCTGCCTTCCCTCCCAGATAGTGCAACTTTACCTTGCATTTCTGGAAACGGTTAAGACCATCCACTTACCCTTTTGACATGCACACTCGGTATTCATTTCTAGAAGGTTTTTCCCTCTCATTTTCCTCTTGTAGGTTATTCCTCCCCAGGGACATCTGTTTGAAGCTCATTAACTAGAGACTGTTTCTCACATCTTATTCCCAGTAACTTCAATGGAAACACTGGGTAGTGGTCTAAATCCCAATAATTCTCCTTTCATGATGATGTCAGAAATGGAATCCCAGGGCCCCCTGCTAGGGCTTGCAGGTGGCAGGTGGACTGGACAACGCTGAAAGGGCAGAGATGGCAGATTCGGGGAAGGATTTGGGGGACCCCCCCCCGTGACCTCTGATAAGAATAACCTCTCTAGGGTCAGTCCCATAGCTTAAGGGCACCTTGTTCTTTTATGGGCAGCTTTATCTAATTGTGTTATCACAACCTATTTTAGGTAAAATATGATTACGACTAGTCTTCTGCTAAAACTGGATCACTCGGCAGCATCGATAAGCTGCTGTGACCGCACCGTGCAGCACTGCGGTCACTGCGGTCACAGGAGCAGAGTGTGGGCAGACTTAGCAGGGGACCCGGGGCTCTGCCAGCTATTCTGCATTTTAGCTCTGCAGTCACTGGAGTAGAAAACTGAGATCTATGGATTCACAGTGTCGAATCTGACGTTTCTCTTAACCTTTTGTTGGGTTCAGGGAGCAAGTTTCCGAGGGTGGGAAGAAGTGACTCCTCTGTTTAATACGGACGACCAGCAGCGGCTCCTGGAGCGGCGCGAGTCTCCCAAGTCCAGAGGGTGAGTCGGGCTGCGGCAGGGAAGGGTGGAGACGGAGACCTCCTTTCTAGTGTAAGGAAATAAGGGAAAGCCTGTCAGGATCGGCAGGTAACCTGTAAAAGATTTGAGAAAATAAATAGATTTAAACTGATATCGGAAAAATTTAAAAAGCACATTTAAAGTTGAAAATATGAATTCAGCGGCTGCCTGATGGTGTTACCAGTGGCTTGTTTGCTCTGTGGCGTGAAGAGTCGCTGGATCAGAGGATGATGCTTGGGGAGCCTACGGGGATGGATTTGCTTTTGTTTGGGGACCGCGGGGCCCCATCCGCTGTCTGCACTTCCGTGCCTGCCCCACCCCAGGCCTTCCTTCGCGGTGTCCAGCTGTAGGGACGGTGCAGACGGGCCCGGCTCTCAGAGGACCTGGAGCTCCTGCGCAGGCCGCTGACGGCAGCCTCTGCCCGTCCCTCTCCTCCGCCTCGGCCGCCTGTTCCTCTCTGTGGCCCCCAGGGCTCGGCTTTGGCTCGTATTGAGCAAATTACCTACTAAATTCCTGAGACGAGCTTGCTATATGAATAACCCTGTTGAAAACCTGTTTGATAAATGGAATAGTTTTCCCTTCTTATTTCTTAACCCGGACCCTGGATTTCCATGTGTGTGTTCTGCGCAGACGGGCGGTCAGCACCTGCCTCGTGAGTCCCCGACAAGCTCTTTTGTGACGACACTTTTGTGTCTCTTGTCTGAGAACCGGCTCTTTGGTTACGGATTGCCAAGGGGTGTCCTAAATTATGGTTTTTACGTGTTTCATTTACATGTAGTGACTAATTTTTCCTTATTTATCTTAATATTTGAAACCTTACACATAGATTTTTGTTGGATTTCCAAACACCTTAAAATTTTTTTTAGAAAGAAAAGTCAACACAACTTGGGGCCTAAGGTCATGGGCTCACCAACACTTCACTCTTTCATCTCCTATAGAACTAACGTACGATTAAAAGAAGAATTGAAGACAGAGAAGAAATCTGGATTTTGGGACAATTTGGTTTTAAAACAGAACGTACAGTCCAAAAAACCAGATGAGATTGAAGGTTGGGAGCCTCCAAAGCTTGCTCTGGAAGACGTGTCGGCTGACTTGGAGGACGCCTCGGGCGGCCGCTCGTCTCGGCCGGGCTGGGAGGAGGGTGCCAAGGGCTCTGCCAAGTACACCGCCCTGGCCGACGCCGCTGCCGGCTCCCGCTGGAGCCTCCGGTCGGCTGGCAGGCTGGTGAGCGTCCGCCGGCAGAGCAGAGGGCGGCTCACGGACAGCCGGGAGGAGGCAGAGTGAGGAGGCCGCAGCCGCCGTGCGCACTTCCGGGAGTTTGCTGCGCTGCGGCTTCTTGTTAGTATGGTTGAGCCGCTGAGTCCTTCCCGCACGGGGAAGGGGAGGTCGTCTACTGTTTGCCTGTGTCCCACACGCCTGTCTTCGCTGACTGGTGAGCTCACACCCACACTGTGATTCCTGGTCCCCTTGCTTGGGAGCGTCCCCCGCCACGGGCACATTCTGGAGAAACTAGGTGTGGATTTCTGATGCTGTCCTGTGGGACAGCACAAAACTATCTTCACGCCACCCTCAGCTGTAGTTCTCTGTCTCAGAGTCTCTGCCTTTCCCTTGCAGGTGATGCACATGTGACCATCTCATGTGTCACGTCCCATCCATGTCACAACACGCGAGGGTGTATCAGTTGTGTAGTTCTTTTCTTTTGCTAGAGAATTACAGTCTAGGAGGTAAGATGACTCTTCCAAAGGTTATGTTAAATTTTGTTTAACTTGGCAAATTAAACTTTTTATATTAAATTTAAAAATATCTAAACAAATAGTGGAATGGCAAAGGTTATATTTGAGCATAAAATGTCAGTATCTTAAGATGCATGTTCGACTCTTGCTGAGGGAGGAGTAGCCTCTTGCGTGCACACTGGATGGCAACAGTGGCTCTTTTGGGGGATTTTATTTTTACTTCTCTTGAACTTTATTTATTTTCTTTAAAAACTTTACTCTTTCTGTTTACGGATTAGCGAAGTGTGAATGAATTTGTCACTTGATAATCTTGTTTGGAAAACATTACCTTGCTCATTATAGAGTTAAAATCGTCCATGAAATACCAAGTGCCTCTTTTCTGTTGTCCCCATGTGCTTGGGTTTTCAAGTGAGAAACCACTTACTGTGAGTGATGTGAAATCCGTAGGAAGTTGTGTTTCCCCCACGATAACTGAAACCACTGACGTGAGAGCAGCTCTCGCTGTTTCTGTCTACTCTGCCTCTCGTCCTCGCCAGGGTGAGCCCACATGGTGTCGGGGCACCAGTCACCAGTCCCCTGGCAGAGTGGCTTGTATCAGCGGGCGGTGTGAGTATCTTACCTTAGGTAAAAGTGGTTTGAAAGAAAAGATGTCCTTTCCTTTGTTTGGGTTAAAAACAGTGCAAAAACCTCCAGTTACGTGGTGCATTCCCGTCATGTTAAAAACATATACATACGCCCCAAAAACCCTGTGCTCGAGTTGTTCCGTGTGCACTTGTGTGCTGTTCCGTGCACGTGGACGGTCCACTCGACGCTCCTGTGGGGTGACTGTCTGGCGGCAGAGCACGCCGTGGGGCAGCAGCCCGTCTGTGTCTGAGGGAACACGGTTACCTGCTCCACCCGTGTCCCGTCTGTGTGTCCATCTGTCATCCACGTCCACATCCATCCGCCATTCGCAGCTGTCTGCTGTCTGGTCCATCCGTCTCTTTTTTGTTGTTGAGACAGAGTCTCACTCTGTTGCCCGGGCTAGAGTGCCATGGCATCAGCCTCGCTCACAGCAGCCTCAAACTCCTGGGCTCAAGCGATCCTCCTGCCTCAGCCTCCTGAGTAGCTGGGACTACAGGCATGCGCCACCATGACCGGCTAATTTTTCTATATATTTTTAGCTGTCCATATAATTTCTTTCTATTTTTAGTAGAGACAGGGGTCTCACTCTTGCTCAGGCTGGTCTCGAACTCCTGAGCTCAAACAATCTGCCTGCCTCGGCCTCCCAGAGTGCAGGATTACAGGCGTGAGCCACCGCGCCCGGCCCATCCGTCTCTTCTTCATAGCCTTGAAAGGAGGACACGCTTTCAGCAGTAATTCCAGTTTGTATTAGAACCTTGATACTGTGGAGGTTTTCTTTGTTTCACAATGCAGAGGAAAGTCTATAATTTTAGCATAATAGCTACATTGAAGATTCCTAAGTTTCCTCAGGTAAATAGCTGGGTGTGTGGACTCCTGGAGAAGTGCCTGTGGGCGGCACAGACACGCACCACACGCGTGACTTACTCGAGTTTGGCCGCAGGGGTCAGTCCAGGCTGGTCCTTGGCGCCGTCTTGCTGCGCAGGGACGTGGACACGTGTTTGGGACGCTCAGGGGTGGGGGGTGCAGTGGTCCTGGCCTGTCGGGATGCCACGTGCCTGCCACTCACCTCCGTCCTGTGACTGTGATGCACAGTTAGCAAAATAGCTCTTCGTGCTGCTATTCTCAGAATGTGAAGACAAAGCCAGATTGGAATCAGAATATGCACTGTAAATCGAGTTTTTCTTACCTACAAAGACGAATATAAAAATCAGTGTTTTCTTCATTGTATCTGATTGAATTAAAATAACTATGTTTGTGGTTTTTAATGTAAATATTTATTGGTGTGCTTTGGGAGAAAAATGTGTTTTCCTGAAAGAACTTACCAAAGCCGATTTGCCGTCTTCACAAGTCAGCGGGGCTGGGCTGTGTGAGCCGCGGTTTCCCCGTGTGCTGAGCGTGGTCTCTGCTCTTCCTGCCGCGTTTCGTTGTTTCCGAACAGGAAAGGGGTCGGCTTCAGAGCAGGTAAGCTGCCTCCCTGACCCGGAGATCTGTAAGAGAATAACAGTACTGTTCTAACCTCTTTCATTATCGGTTTGCACAACTACTGGCATCTGCTCACAATGGCTTTAGTCACTTAGAGCTGACAGCACTTTCCTGACCTTTTAAACCTCACTTTAAAATGCGGTTAATACATGTACTTTTTCATAAATAAATGAACAATTTCATCCTACGTTTTCGAGCTGTATCTTTTGGGGGACTGCACTGCCGCACTGCACCACCGTGAGTGGCTGGGCGGCAGCGGGGCCACCCTGTCTGCTCTGGTCCCTCTGTCTTTGTCTCAGGAGTCGGGTCCTTGTGTGCGCTCCGCCCCTCGGTGTCCAGCTGAGAGGCGTGAACACGCTGGTGTAGGACATCTTACCGTAGCGTTTCTGTTTTACAAAGAGGACCGTCACTTAGCAACAAGTCTTTCTGGAAAGGAGTGGCCTGTTCCGGGAGGATGTTAACTTCCCTCAGGAGCTGGACGCCAGGCGTGGTGCCCCCGCGTCGTGTGGTTCCTGGGGGCAGACGCCGTGGGAGGAGGCGTGGAGCTGGGTCCCTGGACTGCCGCTCCGGCTGCTCCTCAGGGCCTCACCCGCGAGTTGGGTGCCCACGGACCTCCCACCACCTTCCCACTGGCCTGGGGACCCGTCTCACCTTCCTCTCTCTGTCTCACATCGACCCTGGGACCCTATCTCAGGTCACTCGTGGACCTGGCTGTCATCGTAGGTGAGGGGAACTGTGCCTGTCCTCTCTCCCCCAAATTGCTTTTAGCCAATTATTCATTTTCTGGTTTTTGTGGTAATTATTCAATTGATGTTTGAACAAAGACCAGTGCTATTCAGTCAGTTTTTTTTTTTTTAATTTTTTTTTCTGGAGACACAATCTCGTCCTTTTGCCCTGGCTAGAGTGCCGTGGCATCAGCCTAGCTCACAGCAACCTCAAACTCCTGGGCTCAAGCGATCCTCCTGCCTCAGCCTCCCCAGTAGCTGGGACTACAGGCATGCGCCACCATGCCCGGCTAATTTTTTCTATATATATTTTTAGCTGTCCAGATAGTTTCTATTTTTAGTAGAGACAGGGTCTCGCTCTTGCTCAGGCTGGTCTCGAACTCCTGACCTCGAGCGATCGTGCCGCCTTGGCCTCCCAGAGTGTTGGGGTGACAGGCGTGAGCCACCGCGCCCGGCCTGTTCAGTCAGCTTTGAAACTGGCCAGGACAGGTTTCCAACCTGAGATCGCTGTTTAACATCTCGCTCGCAGCAGCCACAGGTGGTTTCCAGGTGAACGACCACCTGAGTGCTGGCTGCTGCAGTTTCCTTCCTTTTTGGTAGAAACAGTTCTAGCCCTACGGACGGGAGGCAGCAGCACACTCTGAACAGGCTCGCGGCTGGCGGCTGAAACCCGGCGCTGCTGAGGACACGGCAGCCCTGGAATAATTCCTCGGGGACGATCTGTTGCTCCACGTACAAGCGTCTCTGGCCGGTGTGACCTGCGGCGAAGCACACGTGGGCAGGTCGAGCTGCAGTGGTGAGTGAGTCTCCGCCCGGCCGCTATTCTGTGATCCCAGAACTGTTGCTTATAACCGTGGATTTGAGCCCCGGCAATGAGCACTAAGTCAGGTTAGAGCAGGTTTGAGTGACGGGGCATGTTCCGGCTCCTCAAACCCTCCAGGGCTGCCCAGGCCACACCTCCCCGCACGGCTGGGCTGTCAGGGAAGCTGCAGGTGCAGCCCTCGACCCACCTATTTTAAGGAAAAGCTGTGCTGTTACCTGAGAGCCTCGACAGCCTGCCGCACAGGAAGAATCGGGGTGAAACGGCCCATTTCAGCTAATAGCAGGACAGCCACAAACTCGCTTTGTCAGTAGTTGAAAAGTGTCCAGTTTCTACTGAGACGACCTTCCAGTGTGTGAATAGGTTTGAGCTGTTCCGTAGTAAACAGTAGAGACGGCGCCCAGCAGGCCGAGCCCCGGGCATTTCTGTTTATAAAGTGGGTTATTCTCAGAGGACTCCGCAGAGAGGACAGTGAGGCTGGGAGGCTGCTGGTGACACTGTAGATACCAGACACTTCCGGGTTTTCCCCGTCGAAAGTTAGTCCCAAACACCCACAGCCAACGGCTCTCGCTGGTGTGGGTGGCCCTTGGAATCAAGGTTCCCTTGCTTGGTCTGTCCTAAGGTGACAAGAATGTCTGCACTGCCGGGGACACAGGACCACAGGTCTTCGTGGAGGGGTTCACGGCCACGTTCTAGCGGCTTGGCCTGTGGGCAGCCTGGCTCTGCCCCGCCTCCCGCCAGCCCTGCACCCACCGCGGGCTTGGCTGAGGGAAGTGTCCTGGGTGTGCCATCCCCGGGCACCTGAGCTGCTGGCTGCGGCCTGGGCTCTGTGGGCGGCTCCTCCTGTCCTGGGGGTCAACTTAATGCTCCTCCTGCAGAGGAGGCAAATGGTTTTCTAACAAGCTGTTTTCCTCTTCCCCAGGGCTGTATGTTCTAACAGTGCTTCCTGCCGAGTATCTGCTTCCTTGCTAGACTGAGGCTCCAAGAGGGCAGGGCCGCCCCGTCCTGGGAGCGCGCCACGCGGAGGGCCTTGCGTGGACGCGTGGCCAAGAACGTGCTCCAGGACGACGTGATGTTCACTGGGGTCACCAGAGCAGAGTCCAGCAACTAGCAGGTGACGGCTGGCGTCTGTCGCCTCGGCCCAGCCAGGCATCTCCCGGCCGGACTCGCCCCACGTGGCCCGTCACGGCCTCTGCTGAGAGCTCAGCCCCCGGGCTGGGGAGGACAGCCCGGCCCGCCTGGGCCTGCCGCAGAGGAGCCGCGCAGCCCCGGTCCCCGACGGGCCGCGAGTCCAGCCCTGCCCCCAACGCTGAGCTAATCCGAGGGTCATTTGCAGTGACAGCGCGTTTTCAGGTCTGACTTTCCGGCGTCCAGCGGGACCACGTGCCTTGACCACGCCGGCCACCGCGCCCACGACGGCCATCACGGCCACCGCGCCCATGGTGCTGACCACGCCCGTGACGCTGACCACATGTGCCAGTCACGCCCATCGCGCCGGCCACGCCCGTGACGCTGACCACGCCCATGACGCTGACCACGCCCATTATGCTAACATGTGCCGACCACGCCCACGGCACCGGCCACGCCCACGACGTGCCCTGCGTTCATCGCAAGCGGGGACGGCGCGCGTCCTTCGCCCTCCGCGGTTCCTGCCCCTTGACCCCGAGTCAGGGCAGGCCCGGCTTCGGCCGTTACTTTCCGGAACAGCCTGCGGCTGCCGCGCGGCGCCGGCTGGGAGCAGACGCTGGGGCGACCCCGGCGGCGGAGCAGGACCCGCTCTCCGCGGGAGGCGCCGTGAGCAGCCGCTGCCTTGTGTGAAGTGTTTTCCCGACGGCGCTGACCGGGGAGCCGAGGGCCGGGGAAGCGCCGGCGGCACCTGCCGACCTCGCTCCGCGCTCTGCGCCCGTCGTCCCGGGCAGTGTCCGCCGCCCCCCGGCCACCGCCTCGTGCTCCGCGCCCCGCCGGGGCTGACGAGAGCTCGGCTCGTGGGCGTCTCCGCCCACCTGGGCAAAGAAAGCCTGGAAGCCGATGTGAGGGGCCTGGCGGGACGCACGGTTCGTCTTACGGCCCCGACTTGGTGTCACTTGGCACGAAAGGCCCCTTCGCCGAAAGCTCCTGAGCAGCGTCCGGGTCCCGGTAGGATTGGCTGGACGGCAGCGAGGGTGGGCTGGTTTCCGCTCACGTCGCAAGTTCGTGGGCGATTCCGCGCGCTTTCCCCAGCACGGCCGCAAGGGAAGGAGCCGGACCAGGAGTGGAGCCGGGCAGCCCCGGCAGGGGGGCGCGCACGGCCTGGCAGGGGACCGTGGACTCGGGTTTCATCTCCCTGTCGTCGGCAGCCTGAACCTTGGCTTATTTATCGTCAGTACGTTGTACGTTTACTTCTGTGCCGACTCCTGAGAACGTGGGATTTAACGATGCGTTTATTATAAAAGCCCCTTATTTTCCTGACAATCTGTAGTTTTAAAAATACAAGATTGCCCGGTGCAGCTGGTCAGCGCACAGCGGCTGCCACGCGGCCACCGTCACCCTGGGGACACCGCAGGTCCCGCGGGAGCCGAGGGGCCCTTTGGCTTCCTGAGCCGAGGACGGCGGCGGCGCGGTAAGTGCATCTTGACTTGTGTGAAGACGAAGGGGTCACAGGTGACTTACCAATGTTTTTTAATCTTTCCGGAACATGTAAAAGTAAACAGGTTAGAAAGGGGCACCAACCTCACTCAAACGCCGAGTTCATGAGTCTGGTGTCTCCTGGGCCTGCCCGTCACCTTCATGCGCTGTGGGGACTTGGGAAAAATACGGCTGTCGCAGCGTCTGGAGCGTCTCCCCCGGCCCAGCTGTAGCCCGTGGACCCCGAATGTCCCCGCACTCTCCGCCCCAGGTGGGGGCCGTGGCCTCCCAGAAAACGGACCTAGTTTAGATTCAGGCAGTGACTCGGCAAAACGAGGGGCTGGGGCAGTGGGGGGGATAAACAAAGTCAGTCTGCTTCCTCCCAGGACTCAAACCGTTTTGATTAGATTAATCCATTTCAGTTCCCTGGGGTGGAAACTCCAGCTGGAACAGCCGGCTCTGTTTGAGGATTCAGATAGATTCCTGCAAAAACATCTCAGCTGAAAAACAAAAACAGAAGTCAGCAAAGCAAAACAAACAAAAACGTTAAGCACTTGTTATTTAAGTTGAGCAAAACCATGTAAGAATAACTAGATATTTAAACAGAATGACAAATGACATGGCTTAAACACGCTGTGGTGTTTGTGTTCCTCGCAAGGAAGCTCTGGAGAAGTCAGGACCCGCGGTGCTGCTGCTGTGTGTGCGTGTGGCCAGGCCCCGCTGTCCTCGTCACCTGGTGAGAGAACAGATGGCTGCAGCTCGAGGTCCTGCTGGTCCTCAAGGGAGGCACCGATGACATCCACCTGCGCCCCACGTGGCTCCCTCCTGCGAGGCTGGTACTGCTGTGCCCATTTTATGGATGGTCAAGGCGAGGTCGGTGGAGCGAGTTTACTGGAAGGTGCTGCAGGTGTAACGACATCGGACAGTGAGTTGAGCCGGAGGCCGGCTGAGGTGGAGGATAGACGGGGCACCTTCACTTAGTCGTTGGCTTCGACGCTGGGGTGTTTGCAAAGAACAATGCACAGTGTCCCAGTGTTAATGGAAAAAAAGCCAAACTCTGTATGTAAAATAATTTTAAAGAGATTTACTCTGAGCCAAATTTGAGGACCACCACCCGGAGCCACACCCAAGAGGCCTTGAGCAGGTGGACTCGCTGTGGCTGGGTTACAGTTTGGTTTTATACATTTCAGGGAGACAGGGGTTACAGGTAAAGTCATAAATCAATACGTGGGAATCATACATTGATTTGGCCTGAAAAGGTGGGCCATCTTGAGGGGGGGCTTACAAGTATAGGTGGGTTTGAAGATTCTTTGGCTTGTAATTGGTTTTTACATGAAGCTTTGTCTAGAGGCTTGCAATGTTTTAAGCTGCTGTTAATCAGAGATGAGCCACCAGGCATAGATTTGTCGTGTAAATTGAGGACCTGCAGGTCTGTCTTGCATACCCTTAGGCTTGTTAATGGGCTACAAAGGATGTTCGTAAGAAGGGGGGCGTGATGAGGCATGTCTGGCCTCCCTCCCCCTGGCAGGCAGTTTAGTTTTAGGCTATTCCTTTGGCCACGAGAGGTCCATTCAGTCAGCCAGTGGCGTGTGAGCCTTAAGGTTGTATTTTAGTTCACACCAGGGGCAGAGAATCCTCATGTAGAGAACCCAGGGACAACTCCGCTCACTAACAGCAAACTGCAAACAGAGCCCACGTCCTGCCAGGGTCTGGGGAGGGAGAGGCCGTGTATGCGCCGCTCGGTGCAGCCCAAGCCCTGGTGGGAGCTGTGGGGCTGGTCCTGGAAGGACAGCCTGGGACCCGGGCACTCCCCAGGGTGGGCCCCCACCTGTGACCCTGGCACTCCCCAGGGTGGGCCCCCACCTGTGACCCTGGCACTCCCCAGGGTGAGCCCCCACCTGATGGCTGGAGTTTGGATTCCTCCAGCGTGTTTTGAGGCCACTGGGCCCTGGGGAGGGTGTCATTCCACATGGGCTGTGGCGTGTCCCCACGTGCCCGTGTTGGTATGAGCATCTCTCTGGCAGGTCCGGGACTGGGCCTGGGCTGAGCAGAGCTGTGCTGTCCTGTGCCCTCCACTGGTGCACCCCCCCACCCTGCCCGCCCCCCAGAGCCGTCGCTCGGCTGGCGCATCCTCACCCGGCATCGAGGTCAGGCCTGGGGCTCCCTTGGCTGGGGGCTTGGTGCCAGCTGCATGACTGTCCCCATCCTGCAGGCCTCGTCCCGGCTCCGTGTGCAGCCCTCCCCCCCCCACCTGCCACCCAGTGCCAGGAGCCAGAGGGAGGGTCTCCCGCATTCCAGACTCAGGCTCCTTCTGGAAGTGTCTTTATTTCTTCCAGACCTTGGCCCAGAGTAGCAGACAGGGGGCAGATGTGCATCCTACGGGCCACGGTCCCCAGGGTCATAGGTCCCAGGTGACACTGAGGGCCAGGCCAGGTGGGGAGGACCCCTGCCCACCAGCCGCCGCGCCTCCAGGAAGGAGCGTCTGAGCAGAAACCAGGGCTGAGCAGGAGGCTCTAGAAACAGAAAAGGACAGTTGTGCTCGGCATTTCCTGTCTCTCTCCCCGCAGGCCTCTCTGCGAACGCCCTGCCCGTGTACGTTAGACACGGGGCGGCTGGTCTGTGCCTCTGGAGCCCCGGTTCCTGGGTTTCCCACGACTGTTGTTGCCTGGGCACCCTCCGTGCTGCTGTGCACTCAGTACTTGCTCGGTCAGTTCACTTAGAAAATTACAGAGGAGGGTGGGGGCTGAGGACAAGGGGGGGGCGGCCCCCAGCCCTTCAAGCAGGGGCCGGAGACGCCAGGGCAGCTGGGGGTTGTCCTTCCACCTTGGCCCCCCTCGAGCCAGGGCACGCTGAGCCCCCACCTGCCCTGCTGGGTGTCTGGGGGCTTCACACCCGCCGCCTCGCCGCATCCTGTTCATCTGTTCACTTTCCTCCTCTCCCCCTGCTTGCCGGTCTCCACCCTGTGGCTGCAGAATCTGCTCCTGGGACGGCCTGTGTGTGGACCCGGCAGATACCGAGTGTAGACTGGGTGAGGGAAGGCACCGGCCAGTTGAAGAAGCATGTGGACCTGGGGGGTATAAACCCTGGTTCTAAGGCCTGGAGAGGACCAGCACCCTCCCGTCACACGGACAGCAGAGCTGGCGGCATCTCTGCTCCTGGCGTGGCACAGCCCCCCGAGTAGCCGGGTCCGCCCAGCAGCCCCTCAGGGCCAGGCCAGGCAGACACAGGTGCAGCTTTGTTCTCTGCGTGGCGTGTGGGTTGGACTGAAGGACAAGGTCTTGTCATCGGGGAGGCGGGAGCCACTCTGGGGCCTGAGCAGGAGAACTAGTGGATTTGAGAGTTCCGGGAGACAGTTCTATGGCAACAACGTACCTTTAGGGATCTGGCCTATGCCTTACTGTGTAAAATGAGTGAACAGGTATGGTAACATGTTAATTAGGTGACACCCTGAATTAGCCAGTCTTACGCAGGTTTTTTTCTTTTAAAAGGCTTGTACCTGGAATTTACTTTTTAACTCTACCAGCTTCCCAGGGTCATGGGTGCCTTCACCCGGCCCTGCAGTCCGACTTTATCCTGAGGCCCAGGACGGTGGAGGGGGGGGCAGGGGGATGTCTTCTTGGCCTGTAGCTTCTAAGAACAGATGCCGAGCTGCCAGAGCTGAACGTCAAACACAGGTGTTTTCCCGGACCTTTTCCTGAGATTCTGTCTGCCCACTTCTCTGGCCCCCAGAATGTGATATCCGTTTTGTCTAGGAGGAGCACATCCTGAATGAAAGAGTTATTCTAATTTTAACAGCCGGAAATGCCAAACTCAGAGGTGAACAAGAAAGTGCATCTCCCAGCAAAGCCGGATGCATCTGGGGAATGTTTGACAATTGCAACGGTGACTTCCCCCTCAGGGGCTCTGGGCCAGGACAGCCGGGTCACAGCTTTTGTTTTCACCCCCTGAAGCATGTCCCATCCCTGAGCCCTGCAGGGACAGCAGATGATGAAAGAGGAACGAACTACACTTAAACCTGTAATTGGTGATTAATTCTCATAATTCATCTGGCATATTTCGTTCTGGCTTATTTTGAGGGAGGCACAAGCATTTCATTTTTAAAAATCTTATTACAAAAAAATAACATCTATGTAAAAGCGGCAAGAACAGTCCAATGGACACCCTGAAACTCAGTTATGGAGACTGAGCAATTGCTGGTCTGTCCTGGTTTGCGTGGCAGGCCCAAGTTCAGCGAGCCACTTAAAAGCATGTGTTTCTGAGAAGCTGCTCCCTGCGTGAGGACGATGCCATGAACACGCCAACACGGTAATTCTCCACCTCATCTAGTACCCATATTTCATAAATTTTCCTAATTGCCTGGAAAATGTCTTTTGGCTGCTTTTATTTTTTCCACAAACCAGGACCCAGGTAAGAGCCGTGCATGGCTGTTCTGTCTCCCAAGTCTTGTGACTCTGGAAACGGAAGCCTGTCCGCCCCCCACCACCCCATTTGTCCTGAAGCTTAACTATTCTCCCATCTGTGCGGCTCCTGTGAAGGAGAAGTTAGATCTAAAGGCCCTGTCATGTCTTGGTGGCAGGGACACCTCTTGGGGGCCGCAGGCCAGGAGCTGATTGTCCAGGGCGTCCACCACCCATGACACTGGAATGGGGCTCGGGTGGTGACGACTCCACTTTAACCTGGTGGCCTTTATTCCTCAGGTGTCTCCCAGCTGCGTCCTCTCCAGGGCTGTCCCGCGTGCTCCTGCCCTCTGCCCTGACAGGTGTCCCCGCACAGCCTCTGCGTCCAGCCCGTCTGGCAGCTCAGGAAAGTCGTCACAGGTACGACCCTGTCATTTCCCACAGAAGTGATGAGTTTCACGCTAGGCACTCGTCAGAGCGCTGCAGTGGAACCAGATGCCCCTGCCTTCAGACCAGAGGACACGGGACAGCCGGCTGCCCCCTGTGCAGAGTCCCCACGACAGGGAATCCTGTGTCACAGCCGTCGCCGGGCTGAGGAGGAGGAAGGCCAGCTCCCGCTGGGAGGGGCCACAGAGCTCTGCTCTCTTCCCTGCCAAGACGTGACTTTGGGACCTCTGGCTCCACAACTGTGAAAGTAAGTCACTCAGACTTAAGCTGCTGGAATGTTAAGTTATCCTAAGCCCCCCACCCCCCCACGGAGTAGGAGAGTTGCCTTGGGGTGTGGTGACGGCCACCACACCGCTGCCGTGTGCGCCCCGGCCTCATAGGGGGAGTGCTGTCACCCGCCCCCCATGTGTGTGGGTGTCTCCTACCTGGCAAAGTCCCCCTGCCGTGACCTCGGAGGAGGCTGGTGCCAGCCAAGGGCGCAGGCGAGATACCTGCTGGTCCTGAGGGCCTGTCCGTGTCATGCACAGAAAAGCTAGCTGACCGAAACGCCACTGTGTCGCAACAGGACCCTGAGTTTTTGAGGGAAACGTGGTTTGGGGAGAAGCCCACCTGCAGCTTTCTGCACCCGCCGTGGCTCAGTGAACACCGGACAGTCGGGCCCTGGCTCTCGCCCCGTCAGGGCCAGCAGCTGTGTTTCCTCCCCGGTGGCCCTCGGGGAAGGCGAAAGCCCAGACTGCCAAGTGGGTGTCACCTTCGTGAGGCATGCCACAACCGCAGGGCTGGGATGCCCCCTGCCCTCGCGCTGGGTCTGGGTCAGTGTGTCTCCTGCTAACCCTGTCCTTGGTGGCCGTGTTCTCGCCGGGGTCTGCAAACGGCTTCCCCTCCCACAGGTGTGTCCTTCTCAGCACAGTGACTGTCCTGTACCTAAGGCTGTCGACCTCGATGGATAAACCTACGTATTTAGAAATTAATGTCTCAGCATGGCTTTTCATAGTTGCAAGTAAGATATTTTCATTTAGTGATAAAGGTTGTATAGAATTTTACTTTTCAGAACAAGAGATATTGATCCTTTTGGCACTGTTTCTGTGTAACTAATTTTCTTAAGAAGTCAAAGTTCATGTGAAGAGTTTTATGAAAAAATAAACTGTAATTTAAAAAATCACATACATTTTCAAGAAAGCCGAACAAGTCTGGAGGTGATGAGAAATACCCTTTGCTGTGAGTTTTCTTTTTGAGGTGTGATTTGTTTTTCCTTTAGAGACGAACCTCGTCTCCCTGGAGAGGCTGGAACTGATGCTGTAGGGCAGAGGATGGTGGCAAAGATCCTGTTCTGCGAGTGGTCTTCAAAGCACAGGAAGCCAGCTTCCCTGGGGACGCAGATGGGGCGGTTCCCTCTGGCAAGGAGACCCACAACTCACTGCTCACGGTTTCTGGGGAGGGGAGTATTCTATTTGGGAATATGTTACATAGTTTCAAAAAGCAATATAAGAGAAAGTATTGGAAAGATACATGAAATCTTGAAGTAGAATTATGGGTAACATTTTTTGTTTTAGCTTTTTAAAAATATTACTTTTGCAATCAGAAAGAGTAACAAGTACAAAAAGCTAATATTATGTAACTTTGTAAATGGAAAATGTCAATCTATACAAAGGAGGCAAAAGTGCAAATCAGGGTTGGCAAACTAGAGCCGTCTGGCCCATCTGTTTCTGCACAGCCTACAAGAATAATTTGTGCATTTTTAAATGGAGAAAAAAGATTTCATGGCATTAAAAGTATATGAAATTCAAATGTCAGTGTCCACAGAGTTTGGAACATGTCCGCGTGCGCTCACGTGCACAGATGACCTGGGGCTACGGCAGAGGTGAGTGGTGGTGAGAGAGACCATGTCCGGCAAAGCCAAAAACATTCGCCGTCCGCCCCCTTTACACAGACAGTGGGCTCGCTGCCCGGCACACGCTCTATGTGCACCTACCTGTCCAGCCTCAGTAATTCACACTCCTCGTCCAGTCTTGTTTCAGCGATAGTTGCCCTCAGCCCAACAGATTATGATGAAATAACTCCCAGACATGCTGTAATTTTACCTTCATACTGTTAAGACACACATCACGCACCCAGCATCAGCTCTGAGCTACATGACGCAGACCGCTCTGCGGCAACTGGCCAGGCTGTGCTGCCCCACTGTCCGCTGGGGCTGGCAGACAGGGCAGCCGCGAGCCCCACACAGCTGGGCCTCAGACTACACAGAACTCCCAGCAACAGCAGCATACATTTTCCTCAAGTGCAAATGGAACTTCTTGCAAAACAGACAATATGAAACAATTGTCGCGTGATCCAGCAGTTCCACTTCGGGGCACACGCCCCCAGAGGAGGAAGCAGGGTCTGTGAGAGACACCTGTGTGCCCACGCTCACGGCGTCAGTCACGACGGCCACGCCTGTGCCCATCCACGAGCGAACGGGTGAGCAAAGCACGGCACACACGTAAATCACGGGAGATTACTGAGTTCTGACACACGCTGTGACGTGCAAGAACTTTGAGGACATACAGTTAGAGGAACGCGCCAGACAGGGGACAGTCCCCGCTGGCTCCACTCAGGAGGCCCTACAGTGGCCACAGTCACAGACAGAGCAGGACGGAGTGGCCAGGGCTGAGGGACGGGGACAGGGAGGGGAAGTTCATGGGGACGGAGTTTCAGTTTACAAGATAAAAACGTACAACAATGTAAAGATGCCTCTAAACTGTACACTGGTGAGAATAAATGTCACTACAATGAAAAAACATTTTAATGACATTAGAATTATCTACAGAGTTAGATTAAAAAAAGCCACTTGCCTTCATTTGTGTAGGTTTTTCAAATAACTATCAAATAAAAATGAAATTCCATGCAAAAACTGCACCAGTGTGGTGTCTCTCCTGTCTGATACCTTTTTACTGTGCCTTATCGAGAGCATTTCCTTGGGGACCCGCCACCCTCAGGGAGACCCGGCTGGGGGTGGGGTGTGACGGTGGTGGCACGAGGCTCCGCCCACCAGGCACATCTCTATTCTCCACCAACCGGCGAGTCCCTGTTCCCTGGGCACATGACCCACGGGGCTGGATCAAGGACGGTGCCCAGGGGAGTGACCTCATGGCGGATCCCTTCGTCCACAGTGACTGAGGCTGCAGGCCCAGGGCCACTGCCCGGAACAGCAGTTCCTGGACTTGAGTCAGCTCTTCCCTGCGGGAACCTGAGAGGCAGGACCACATCCGGGAGCAGTGGTGCTCAGTCACCACTGGCTCTTGGGGACACTGCCCTCCGGTGGCAAGGGTCTGCCTCCTCTGGGCAGAGACAGGCAGGGACACGGAGCAAGGCCTGTGTGAGCGAGGGCAGGAAATGCAAGTGCAGGGAAGCTGAGGACAGGCAGAAGTTGGCACTCTCCCTCAGGGCGGCTGGGCGGCTGGCGCACGTCCGCTGTGTGTGGGGCCGCCTGAGTCCTTGCTTGTCTTCCCATGTGCCGCGCGTCTGCTGGCTGTCCCACCAGGTGGCACTTGCCGCTGCAGTAGGTGGGGCCCAAAGGGAGGGGAATGGAACCCGGCAGGTGCAAGCACGCCGTGGTGGAGGGCGCTTACAGTCACGTGTCCTGTGGCTCTCGGGGGCATCGTCACTCCTGATACTGGCAGAACGGACTGCGCCGCGGTCCGTTTACCTGCTAGGTGAGGCCTTCGCAGGGAAGAGAACGCGTCAGGCATCTCTGGAAAAACAGCCTTACCCTGTTAGAGGCAATGAGGAATTTCCAAAAGGGAAGATGAGAGACTACACTGACCTCCTCCTCAGTGACTTCAAATCTATCAAACGTTTAAAAAATTAACAAGAAGCCTTCAGAAACTCTTCCAAAAAACAGAAGATGAGGCAACACTTTCCAAGCTCATCCTATGAGGCAGTTTTTACCTCGACACCTAGACCAGACAGAGGTCACACAAGGCGGGTCCTGGAACCGTTCCCTGCAGACACCGAGGGTCACCTGAGCCCGCAAACCAAATCCAACAACTCAAAGCATCAGACACACGACCGAGTGGCTTCAGCCCAGGGAGGCAAGGTTGGCTCCACATACAAACGTCGGTCCATGTAATAACCCCACATCCACAGGCCACGCAATCTTCTCGAGAGATGCAAAAACGCATCTGACAAAATCCACCACCGTTTCATGATAAAGACACTCAGCAAACGAGCAGCAGAAGAGAGCCTCCTCGACCTGGTACAGCGTCTCCATGGAAGCCCATGGGTAACACCAGCTGGTGGCGGAAGACCGAACGCTTTCCCGGGGCCGGGACCAGACAGGGATGCCCACTCCTGCCTCTGCTACTCGACAGTGGGCCGGAGGCTCCAGCCAGGGAAGGAGGCAGGAAAGGGAAGCAGCCAGCACCTAACCTGAGGAAGAAGCAAAACTGTCTAGTCACAGATGCACGAGTTTGTTTATAGCAAATCACGAGGACTCTACAAAATACTATGAGGGCTGACGAACTATTTCAGCAAGGGTCCAGGATCCTAAAATCTTTTGAGGCTCTGATTATAAAAGCAGCAATTAAGGCAGAAACTGGGCATAGATCCTTACAGTTTTCCATGAAGTGGTCAGTTTTCCACGTACAGCCCTGTGCAGATGTGCACAGTGTGCACTCGGATAATGGCACATCCCTGGCAAACCACTAACGCTAAAGAGCTGCCCTGGGTCTGCTGCCAAGACACAGCTGCTAGTCCTTCTGACCCGACTCAACAGATGAGGTGAGAAACATGCCCTTTCCACTCTCGACACAGGCCAAGGAAGCTGCGACTGGAGGCCAACACCAGCTTCCGGGCAGCGGGACTGGGAATGAGGTGGCATCTCGAGAGCCTGCTACCGCCAAGCCAGGATCAAGGGCGTGTGAAGCTTCCTGCCTGGTCTCGGGCTCTCGGTGCCCTGAAATCTCCACTTTGTTGCGAATCTGTGCATCAAAACTGTAGTTTAATCCTGCAGGGAGTGGCACCTCCGCTTCGGGCAGACCCTCTGACAGAGTTTACGTTCAAATATGACATCCAGAAGTGTAAACTTACACCTCCTCTTATCTCTGGTGTTGTCTGATTTACTATAACTGATCAAAACCATCTTTACTCTGTCTCTGTCTACACCCTCCGAGAACCCTCTGATGTGCGTGGGCCGCCTGCCCAGCCCCCAGGGCACCCCTGCCTCAGTGGTGCCAATGTGACTGACGGTTTGGGCTGGCAGCACCCCCACCTGTGAAAACAAGCCAATTTCATGCGACTGCTGGAAGCCTCTCCCCTACACCATCAATGCTGACATTTTTTTCCTGAGCAGGTATTGCTTGATTTATACAAGTTAAATGCACGTACCTGTGATTCTAGAGCACAGCCGAATAGCGTTGAGACCATTAAAAGGTATATGACCAACTGGGAGAAAGAACCACAACTTTAAAGATTAATGTCCTTTTAAGAAGAAATTCACATGAAAAAGACCAACACCACAAAGGAAAACAGGCAAAGAACACATATTAATTTACCAAAAACAAAACAAATGGCCAGTAAATACACAAAAATGTTCAGCCTCACAATAAAGCACACATCCAATTCTCCACTTACTGAAATACCACCAACGGAAACAACATCCGTGCCTCAGGGATCATGGAAACTCAACACGCTCCCTCTGAGAAAGGTCACGACAGTTGCTTTTCTCACTAGCAATCTGGAAACGTATATTAAAAGCCTTAAACGTTTGACTCATCGTGTTGCTTCTGCGTCTGGCTTGTCACAAGGAGGTGTCACATGCACGAACGTTTGTGTGCAGCGATGCTTGTCACACAGTCACCGATGCTGGGAGCAGTCGGGAGCTGCCCAAATGCTGTGAGGAGGAAGTGCCATCTGGTGATGCTACGTGCCCAACAGAAACTGTATTTCCAAATAAATATTGAAGATACAGGTAAATGCCTCTAAAAAGCGGGCTGGTTATGAAATGAAGACGGCACGTGGCACGTTTGGGGTTTCACGGAAACTCTTACTCCCCTGTCCGGCAGGGCAGCCCCGGCACCGTGCTGTGGGCAAACTCAGCTGACAAAGCGGCAGCGGGTTCTCAGCCGTTCCTGTCAGTTCGGCACAGAATGTGGTGCTGAAAAATGAAAATCTCTGATTTGCATTTATTAATATATAAAATTACAAATTTTAATACACTCAGAAGAAAAAAATGTAAAGGAAGTGGAAATGATTGGCTTGGGTCCCTTGACCCGACCACACTGAAAATGCACATTTCCCCCCGGGGTGCCGAGCCGGTGTGGCCCGCTCTTCTCAGCCTGCCCGGTAACCCCCGGGCAGTAACACTGGGGGTGACTTTTGTTTTCTTTCATAGACCTTTATTTTCAAAATTTTCTAAAGTGAACATGCATTATTTTAAAACAATCTTTTAAAGACTTGAATGAAATCAAAATCACTATGTTTTCCAGTAAGCTGCAAAACTGACAAAGGTAAATGGGGTAAATGTGACTTACTCCTGTCTGCGAAGGGCGTGTAGACCGCGGGGGCTGCTCCCGGCTCCGTCGGGGCACCCGCCCGTCTGCGTGGGTACGGCACAGTGCAGGCGTGAGGGCCCTGCCCGGCCTTGTCCGACCCGCGTCGGGCACAGCACACGGTTCACAGCTGCCCCCGCCGCCAGTCGGAACCTGCCAGCACTTCCCTACATTCGTTTTGTATTCAAAGAGGACTCACTTGGGCACAGCCAATGCAGTTAAAATACGTTTTAAGAAAAAATAAATATTCTGCACAATGTATTTACAAGGATCAACTGTCTAGTCCCCCACTCCGATTACTATAAAATGGGGAAACTATAATTCGACAATGGAGCAGCAGGTTCTGGAAGGCCGTCTGCGTCAGTTCTGCACGGAATGGGGGGTTGAAAATCCAAAATCATCTTTGAACCATATATACAAATATGAAAAACTGCTCAGAAAAAATCCTAATCTGCTCAGAAGAAAAGTTTTTACAGACCGAAGTAGAAATGATTCTGTGGGCCGGACCCCCAGAGACGCACGCGCACAACCATGCCCCCCCCACCAGCCCAGAGTGCACGAGGAGCCCCCACAGGACCGGGACGGCCCCGGGGGACGGCAGGCGACGGCAGGCGCAGGGGCAGCCTCAGAACTTGAAGAGGTCGATGAAGTGCTGCGGGGACACCGGCGTGAAGCAGCTGTCGGGGTCGGCCGCGGTGCAGGGGTGTCCCGAGTCCTGTGGGAGGGAGAGGGTCAGGGTTAGGGCCTGGCCACCACTGCCACCGCACTTCTGGGGACGTCTCAGCCCTGGGCCGACCCCGGGCCCTGCCTCAGTCGCGGGGGTGACTGGGGCTGAGGAGCAGGCAGTGTCTGGGTGGAGGCTCCCGTGGAATTCCAGGGCTGAGTCCGGCCCAGTCAGAGGAGCTGCCCGAGAACCTGCACGGCCACAAGGGAAACCACGGGGCTCTTTCTGCCCTCTGCTCCCAGCTCACTCGGCTTCTCGGGGTCACGTCTGCCCATCACTCATCCCCGAACGGGTTGGAGCCTCCTCCCACAGGCTAGAGTGGAGACCGGCACCGTGAGGGCACGTGGCACTGACCGGCGCCTGCCCTGGGTGTGCCAGGGAGCTGGCGCACTCACACCTCCCGGAGATGCAGGGGTGTGTTTGATAAGGGGAACGAAGGAGGAAAAATAAGCCTTGTGGAAGAAGCTGACAAACCCTCAGGAGGCCGAGAGAGGCCGTGCACGGCCCACGCTGGGTCGCTGCAGCGCAGGCCCTGGGGCGAGGCGTGGTGGGGGTCTTTTTCTCCAAGTGTTGTGGGCACGCCCAGAGTCTCTCTCATCACCCAGGCACTGGGCCGTGGGATATGTCATGAAACTCTCTGTTGAGTGACCAGAGGGGCAGCTGAGACCTGCCTCGAGGTCCCGGGACTCGGCTCGAGTCAGGAAGAGCTGGGACAGGGCCAGGCGGTGGCAAGGACGACACGCTCAGACAACACAACACACGGGGCACGCGGTGAAACACGGAGGTACCTTGAACAGTAAAGCAAGATGGTAGTCCTTTGAGATTGTGAAGAGAGAACCAGGAGGGAATGCAGTGAAGGGAGAAAAAAAGGAGAAATTAAGATTAGAAAAGCGTCGCACTGCGCTGAGGCGTTGAGGCTCCACGCATGCTATTTGGGAACGTAACTGCAAACTGGGCCAAGTCTGGGCACACAGGGCTTAGAGGCAAGAACTCACGGCCCCTCAGGGCACCGGGACCCACCTGCTCCCAGGCAGGTGGGGACAGTCTCTCAGCTGACAGCTCGAGAGGGTGCCGGGCTAAGTCACCTTCAAACCTCCTCACTGAACGATAAACAAACACATACAGCGATGCTGACACTTCCACATACTGTTTGCGCTGGGAAGGCGATGACAGGCTTTGGGGGAAAGTCCTTTGTTCCTTCTTAACGTCCTGAGGGTCCACTCTGTGCTACCTTGCCCAGGATCCGCGTGGAGGCCGCCCTGGGTGAGCCCACAGCCCCGGGACGGCCCAGCCAGGCAGCGTGTCCCCCACCCCCGCCCAGAGACTAGGCCAGCCGGTCAGTGCTGCTCCTGCGGAAGCTGCTCACAGCAAGGCCGGGCCGCCAGACCCGCGGCGCCTCCCCTGGGGTCCGGCTCTGGCTCTGCTCCCAGCGGCCACACGGCCTGCAGGGGAGACGTCGGGGCCTAGTCCTTGGATCTGAAATACCGTGTCCTCACTCTGCCTCCCTGACCCCTGATCCACAGACTGAGGCGAGGGCGGCACAGCTGGGAGACCACCCCTCCCCGCCCCCGGCACGGAGACGGCTTTCAGCGACCCTCACTCTTTCGGTGACCCTACTGGTCCCACCCAGACTGTGCTGGGGACTTCCTGAGGAAGGCCGGTGGAGAGCAATTGCAATGCCACACAGCCGGAACACGGGGCAGCCAGCACAGGGGCAGCTGAGCCGTCCCCGGGCCTACAGGTCACAACGTGTGCGCCACGGGGAGTGACAAGGCTCGGGGCTGCGGGGAGTGACAAGGCTCGGGGCCGCATTGCGGGGAGTGACAAGGCTCAGGGCCATGGGCAGTGACAAGGCTCGGGCGGCAGTCACACCAGAGGTCTGAGGAGCTCAGGGGTTGGGGTCCCCAGTCCCCACCCTATTCCCTTAATAGCTCCGATGTGACTTTAGTTCCTCGTCTGTGGGGACGCTAAGTCGGGGGGGGGGGATCTCTTTTCGTGCTCTTTTGTACATAGATTCAGAAATAAAAACGTGGACTGTGACCTCTGCCTGCCAAGCAGTATCTGGTGGGAGCGGCTGGGCTGCACCTCCCTGCAGGGGGACCACAGCCCCCAGCAAGACAAGCAAGACCCAGAACTGAGACACCTTCGCCAGGGAAGACCTGCCCTGACCCGCCCTGACTTCCACAGCACGATTCAGTATGGCAGGACGGATCGCTAAATACAAGAAGTGCAAGCAAATTACTTTGGAAAGCTAAATACCATCTCTCAAAAAAAAAAAAAAAATCAGAATTTACATATTTCTGGAAACTTAGGCAGCACGTTCTTATACAGGATGAGTATCCCTAATCTGAAAATCCAAGACCTTAACTGCTCCCAAATCCAAAACCTTTTGAGCACTGACTAGGCACCACCAGTGAAAATTCCACTCACAAGTGCTTAACACAAACCTTGCTTCATACATGAAATTATTAAAAATACGGCATACAGTTACCTTCAGGCTGTGTGTGTGAGGTACGTGCACGAAACAATGAATGTTGGGTTTAGACTTGGGTTCCATCCCCAGATCTCATTACACATATGCAAATTTCAAAATCCGAAAGAATCTGAAACCCAAAACGCCTGTGGGCCCAGCGTTTCAGAGAAGCGACGCTGGGCCTGTACTGCCTGGCCACCGGCGCCCAGGGGACAGCGGAGAGGGGGCTCCAGTGTCCCCAAACACTGTCCTGAGCGGACACCATCACACAAACTGAAAGCCCCCTGCCCCACGCTAGTGCCGTCCCCTCCAAGGTAGCCCTGTGCTTTCCCGCTGGTGCCACGTAAAGCAACGTGCTCAGGAGGAAACGGAAAAGTCACGCTTCAGAGGAGCACGAACTCAAACTAGAAATGACAATGACGCTGCTGCATCCCCTCGGTGCTCTGCGTGAAGACTCAGCCTCGCGTGTCCAGAGGCTCAGACGTTCATCCTAGAAAGGCCGCAGGGACCCCCTGCTGCCTTGGGCCGGGTCTCAGAGCCACAAGAACCTGGCCCACCTCCTGCCCCCTTTCTGTGCCGACGTCACCGCCCAAGTGCTGGGCTCCGTGCCCAGACCAGGGAGGAGAACGGGGCACGAGCTCCACGTGTCACCACCGAGGAGCCGTCTGCCGAACTCGCCAAGGTGAGGACACGGTGGACACAAAACGCTCCCCGCTCTCGAGGGACAACATCTACAAAACAATTGTTCTACTGCAAAAACATCACACACCCTTTTAATTTCAGGGAAGAGGGGACTCACACCAAAACATAAAACAATAAATCAGAAATAACGAAATCTCAAGTCACTTGTGCCTGGAGGTATCAGGAACAGCATGATGCTGCTCACCTTTGATAAACTCTTGACATAATACAGGAAAAACTCAAAATCTTCGCTCAGCCATAGCCTATAATTAAAAAAGCCACCCTAGTATAAATATAATTTGAAATACAGAATATTAAAAGCAGTTGTCTCTTTTCTAACGATCCAGAGCTTGCCTGGTGACTCATCTGAGAACAAATTGAGATAAATGTAAAGCAAGAGAAATAATCAAAACGGGTTACGGCATCTGCCAGTCGAAAGCCTCAGCCCCCCAGGCCCAGAGGCGCGGGGCCGGTCCCTGACAGGGACGGGCAGGAGACGCCCCCTTCGAGGCCTGGGGCTCAGAGGTCAGGGCGTGGTGGCCACGCCAGTGACGGCTTCTACGGTTTTGGCACTTTCCCCCCGACATGGAACCGTGGAAACGCATTCCAGGGTGAAGCAACATTAGTATATTAAGAAAATAACTGTTGCAAGGGAGCGGCACACAGACGTCCACCTCTGGCTAGAAACAGCATCGGGACGTCAGGGAGGGAGCAGGACGGGACGGAGCCCCCGTCCACTCCCCGGGTACGGAGATTGCCACAGACAACGATCCCAAGTCTTTCACTAAAAGGTCAGACTGGCGGATGGGTAACGATGGTCTTGTCAAGTTTTGATCAAGTAAATGAGCAGGTGCAGGTTATTTTAAAGGCTGTGACTTGCGTGTGGACCCTCGGCACTGAAGGGGACGCCTGAGACCTGCCCTGGCCCCTGGGGACACGGGGACCATCCTCAGAACCGGCCTCAGCGATTCCTCCCAAGATCCGTGGGAGGGGACGGGAAGCCCAGCTGTGTCCCAGGCCGAGGAGGGTCAGGGGCACCCAGAGCCTCACCTGCCGTGGGACCCGCCTCCCACACGGGACGCCGGGAGGGAGAAGGGCGCCGCGGGGAGAGCACACGCCAGCTCTGGCCCAAACCTCGAGTGCCAGCGGTGCCCTCTACTTCTGTGAGCGCCTGCTGCCCAGCTCCAGTATCTGACGTTTCTCATCACCAACATTATTTCCTTTTTTTTTTCTTTTTTACCTTCATACTTACGGTATAGGTGAATGGTTTGTTTCCCCAAACTTCAATCCTCAAGTTCCGAGAGTGTATTTTAAATTCTCACCTTCCAAAAGAGGATGCTGCAGTGCCGACAAAAGTGCAAAGTGTCCCCGTACTGCTCTTTCGTTGGGTAGCATTTCTGAAGTGCAAAATACATCAGCTTCCATTCGATATGGCCTTTTTCTGAAAGGATCAAATGTCTACAAAACTAAACACAAACAGAATTCTGTTCAGAATCAGAAGGTGATTTTCAAAGCATAACATCAGGTGCAAAACTATTTTTAAAAGGCAGTATCATACATGAAACATTTAACTATTTAAATTAAACTTACATGGATTCAATCACTAAGGCACAAATCAAACAAATCATGGTACGTCTGTATAACGGAACACCAGGCATCTACTAGACGGATTTAAATGTTTTTATCTGGAGTGATGTCTGTGATATATTATTAAGTCAGAACCAATTACACACATCACATATTGGGTAAGGAACTTGCATCTAGAATATATAAAGAACACAACTCAATAAAAAGACAATAACGCAATTTAAAAATGGGGAAAGGACTTGAAAAGACATTTCCCCAAAGAAGACACACAAACGGCCAGTCTCTGGAAAACATGCTCGGTAGCCGAGTCCTCAGGGAAGTGGAATGAGACCCCACTGGGTGCCCCCCAGGATGGCTAAAATCAGGTCAGACAATCCCAAGTGCTGGTGAGGACGTGGACATTGGAAACCCTCACGCGTGGCTGTGGGACTAAGATGACGCAGCCACTCTGGGAGACACTCTGGCAGTTCCTCAGAGCTAAACACGGAGTCGCCGTGGGACCCAGACACCCCACTCCTGGGCGCACACAGGAGAAATGAAAACACATGTCTGCACACAGACTCATTCGTCAATGTTCACAGCAACATTATCTGCAAAAGCCTCAAACTTTTACGAAACAAAACAAACATCCATCACCTGTGGAATGGATAAACAAGATGCGGCACATACACAGAGTGGACTATTATCCATCCTTAAAAAGGAAGGAATGCCATTCTTGGCGAGACGGCACGGAGCCCTGCGGACACAGCATACAGCTGTGCGCATGTCTGAGTACACACAGACGCCTGGACCAACAGAGCACATGCGCTGGAGGACTGGCGGGGCGGCCCCTGCCCCCGTCAGTCCTCACAACCCTGCACTAGTCTTCAGGACGTGGGTGAGTGAGCTCACTTTACTATTCACAGATGACAGGCCACTTGTGTGACATTCCCCTACTTCAGTCATGGCTGCTGAGGCCATCACAGAGTCACTGAGGGACTCTCCTTCCTAACAGAACTTGAAAACAGGACATTAAAAAGGCTGCATTAGTGTCCACATCCACCGGGCACTGGGAAGCATCAGCGCCTGGAGCGTCAGGACAGCTGCCACTGTCTCGGTCCCTTGCTGGCTCTGGGCTGCTCCAGCGTCCACAGGGAGAACCCCCCACCCCCCACCCCCCGCCGTGGTCCTTCTCCTAAATACCATCCAGCGCAACACCCACACCAGACGCTCAGGGCACCAGAGCGTGGCCCCCTCCCTTCCCACGTCACCTGTCTGCCCAGCCTCCCCAGCGTCAGCCTCACGCCAAGGCACTTCCCAACCTGCGCCTCCGTCACGAAACTTGTTTCTAACATCCTCGTCTTTTTTAAGGCCTTACTGTTACATAATGAGCCCTGAAGAGCAGATAATTAATCTTTTGATGCTGTTTTTTATAATCCAGTCAAGAAGATGTGTGCAAGCGGGGTGCACCTGCAGGTGCCGGCTGCTGCCCACCCACCCGTCCTGGGAGGACGTTGGGCATCGGTGCAGGACAGACCCCCAACTCCCCTACAGCGGGTCCTGTCAACAGCGGCAAGGCCTCACAACGGGCCAACAGGCAACCTCAGGGCACGTTAGGTCTGCACATGTGAATACCTGTGTGGCCAGCTCAGGCCTGAACCCCAGGAGGGCCCGTCCCAGACTCGCCCCTCATCCCGGGACGTGAACTCTCCTTCCCAGCACTGTGCGGCACCCACTGTCTTCCCTGCACAGACCAACACCTGACCCCTTCGCCTGTCCCCAACAAGCACACCTGAGACAGTTTCCCCAGGGCGCCAGGGCGCCAGAGCCCCCACACTGCGAATCCAGCGCCCAGACCCGGCAGACAAGGAGAGGCAGAGGCCCTGGTACCCTGGCCAGCTCTTGCTTTGATGCTTGGTTTTGGCTTATTTTCAGAATTATTAATATGTTTCTTTCTGAATCTGAAGAATAAACCTCATGCTCCACGGAGGAGAAACCACAAGGGGTTCCAGCAGCTTCCGACTGGTGCCGACGCTGTGGAAGGGGACGGCGGCCCAGCCCTGTGGCCGCGGGGACATGGCCGTGCCGCACTCACCTGCTTTTCAGCGAAGTGGTACTGACACAGCCTCTTCCACAGCTGCCTGTCCTCGCTGAGCATGTACAGCGTGGGGGTCACCTGGCCCAGGGTGACGATGTCCCAGCCGTCCGAGAAGCGGTACAGGATGTTGTTCAGCATGTGCAGGGGAAGGTCACTCAGCGTCAGCCTACCGTCCACCTGCTGGAGGAGGGACACGTGGCGTGTCACGGAGAAGATGGCTCACAGCAGCTGCTCACACGGACGTGGCGCTCGGGCTCCCACGACCCTGCAAGGTGCCCAGTCCCAGAGGGTCTCGGTCCGGCGTCACTGTGCCCCACCCCTCGCAGACGTGAGGGCCTGTGCCCGCGATATGGGCAGGGCTGGCGCCAGCTGCTTCCAACACCCCTGCCCCACTCTCCACACCAGCAGTGGGACTTGCCTGTGGCGTCTAGGAAGAACGACGTGAGCCGAGCGTCACACGGGGAAGGGACCCGGCCGGGAACGCCCGGTGTCCTGTCTGGAGCCTGGGTGCATGTGGGCTTTGGGGACGGCTGCTCACCCCAGAGATGAGGGGTTGATCATGTCTGCAGGGCCTGTGCCAACTGTATTTGTTTTTGTAATTCAAAGTTTTTAAACTTTTCTTGTTGAGGTATAACTGACATAAAAGTTGTGTGTATTTATTTATTTATTTATTTTTTTTTTTTGAGACAGAGTGTTGCTTTTTGCTCGGGCTACAGTGAGTGCCGTGGCGTCAGCCCAGCTCACAGCAACCTCAAACTCCTGGGCTTAAGCGATCCTCCTGCCTCAGCCTCCCGAGTAACTGGGACTACAGGCATGCGCCACCATGCCCAGCTAATTTTTTTCTATATATATATATTTTAGTTGGCCAGATAATTTCTTTCTATTTTTAGTAGAGACGGGGTCTCGCTCTTGCTCAGGCTGGTCTCGAACTCCTGACCTCGAGTGATCCACCCGCCTCGGCATCCCAGAGGGCCAGGATTACAGGCGTGAGCCACCGCGCCCAGCCCCAGTTTACCTTTTGTTGGTGGCCTGGAATCAGTCATCGTGGGAAATGACAACTGGTACAGACCAGGGCTCTTGTCCCTCAGCCGCTGCTGAGCCCTGACCAGCACACACCACCTGGGCAGGCCCTCCCCATTCACAAAGCTCCACCTGAAGTGCCACCGTGTTTGTCGGTCGATGTAACCTGTCACCAGCCCTGTGTGTGCCTGTTACCACACCCGGCCCCACCAGCCACCCCGTGTGCCCCCCACAGCTCCCTGGGCCCGCAGGGGCCCGACGCTGATGGCCACGCCTGCTGACGGATGCGTCCACCCCATGGTGAGCCTGGCACACGGAGCACGCATTTGTGTGCCCACCTAACTGGGTCACGGGGAAGACACGAGGAGATAAACATACAAAAGCTCCTCAAGTTCATCAGCACTACCGTACCTTCAATGCAGCTTAAAAAGCAAAGTACGTTTGTTTTACAAGAAAGAAGCAGCATCTCTAATGTTGTTAAAAACTTTTCAATGCTAATATATATGAAGTTTCTGCTTACTTTTTGGAGTATGAGAATTTAGATTTAAGAATTATCTGTACATTTTTCGTTAGGAGAATTTAGAAGAGAGAAGGCTGCCAGCTCAAGGGAGAAAGGGGGCCCAGCGCCCCGTGAGGCTGAGATGGCTGAAGTCCATGCAGAGTGCTCGGGCTTCGCCCACAGGAGTCTTGCACACTCCCGGCGGCTCTGCCCCCATCTGCTCACATCACCCCAAAACGGAAGAGGGGCCGGGGCGGCAGTGGCTCACACTTGCAGTCCCAGCACTTTGGGAGGCTGAGGCAGGAGGACTGATTGAGGTCAGGAGCTGGAGGCTGCAGTGAGCTGTGACGACGCCACCACACTCCAGCCTAGGCAGCGACAGGCCATCAGCCGGTGGGTACACACCGGGACTCATCGTCCTCAGCAGTCCAGAGCCACTCGGCAGACCCCGTCCGGCTTCCGCAGACACAGCTCTGGGCCCCGATGCAGAAGCTCTTTCCATCATTCTCAGGTAACCTTCCCACAAAGGTTAAAGTCCTCTGACCAACCGCGGCATCTGACCGTCAGCCACTGCAAGGCTGGACGCAGGGCACGTGGCCCCACCGCGCCTCCCATGCGGGGCAGACCTCAGCAACCCACAGCCCACGGAAGAACCAGCAGCAGCCAGCTGGAGTCTCAGGGGGCAAGATCTGCGTGGACAGGAGGAACACCAGCACCCCCTGTGCCGCCCACCTGCCCAGCCCTCCGCGCAGCGTCACTGCTCACTCGTTTTTGCACCTTACTTTTCCCACTTGCTCAGAACGGCGTGGTGGTGGCACTGGGCGTATGGGAGGTGCCAGGGCTGCGTGACCCACCCTAGGCCAACAGCAGAGCGTCTTCCCCACAGGATGAAGGCTCACGGCCCTCTGCCTGCTCCTTGCCCAGCCGGTGTCATGAAAAGGGAGACCCAGATGGGGCTCGGTGTGCACTCGTGCCTCGCCCTTGCTCTGCCACCGTCTGCCCAGGCGAAAAGAAACACCTGTCCCTGCTCTCTCTTCTCCTTTCCCCTCAGGATACGTGTCGGCCCATCCTTGCAGTTTCTCTGCTGTCCTCACTGTTCTGAGACCATCATTAATCTACATTTCTCTCTGAACGATGCGCAGCAGCTAAGCCCTGCCGGCAAGTTCTAGCCGGACCACGAAGGCTGCTGCCTGGCCTCTCCCAGACACCCTTGTCCTTAGGGATCCTGACCACTGGAACCCCACTGCGGACAACAGGCCTCACTCTCCAGCGCGTCACCACTGTGCTGTGGAGGGGACCCGGGCACAGGGCCAGGCTGTTACGCCAGGGACCTGAGCACACCGCGTGCACGCCCACACATCCTGCAGATGGGCCTTTGTGACAGGACGTGGCCCTGCACGGGGACCAAGACACAGCAGCTGGTAGGGCCGGGCGGTGGAGAGCGCCATGTTACGGCACTGTCACGTGTGAAACAACATCCCACGTGTAGAGCACGTGTGCTCAGCTCCTGCTGGTGCTGAACACGGGGTTATTAGTGATAGTCTCAGGCTCATAAGTAGGAAACCACTACTCTCTCTGTAAATACTGTACTTAGATGGCAAATAAATGACCAAAAGTTACGGCATTCCAAGGCCACTTGCAAACAACTCCCTTCACTGGACCCAGGCTGCAGTGACACTAATAAGAGGTAATCATGACCCTGACGGTACAATCTGGAGAATCACTTACACCACAAAGGCCACATAATTTACGCCACTAAAGTGTATATTCAGTTTATTCGTTCTCTTATTAGGACTAGAGATAAGTAATACACAATCTAAAACTAGTCAGTGGTTTTTGCTTTGGTCGCTGTTGCCAATGAACTACACACCCCCCACCCCACCTGCAAGACACCAAGGGGCGAAAAAACTACTAATCCTGGGGAAGCAACAACTAGATACGATGGAGAATTACTGGCCCTATGATTTAGTCTTCATTTATTAAATGTTGTTTTAAGAACTGAAATACTTATTTTCCTTTAAAGGTGAATGAATTTACCGCCTCATCCCCCGCAGATCAGCCCTGTTTGACCGTTACCACCCACAGTCTTTCCCACAACACCTACAAGCCACTAAGGGGTCTTTTGGTTCAATTCTATTTTGAAACAATTTAAAACTTGTGAAAAGATAAAAAAAAAAAAAAAAACAAAAAAACAACCAAACTTCCAAAACGCTGCAATGGTCTCTCAGATGAAGAGGTAATGACCTCTGTGACAGGACAGCAGAGAGCAGTGACTGCCACGCCAGGATGTCCCTACCTTGCTCATCTGCAGATTCTGCAGCTGCTGCTGCCAGGTGAGGACAGTTTCCAAGCGGCAAATCCAAATGTTGATGTTGCCCACCAGCACCGACTTCCCCACCCCTCTGATAAGGATGCAGAGGGTGGAGCTCAGGTCTTGGAGCAGATCTTTGATCAGGCGGGGGTTGTGGTGGTCATCGAGGACTGAAATAAAGAAACACAGAACTGGATGACACACTTCACCACCGCCTTTAAAAACAGTCTAGTTTCACAACCCAAATGTCCATCGACGGAGGCACAGATAGACAACACATGGTCCATACGCATAACAGAAGGAAATTCTCACACATGCTTCAACATGGATAGACCCTGGACATCACGCTAAGTGAAATAAGCCAGTCACCGAAGAACAGACGGTGCGTGACTCCGCTTACACGAGGCACCCACAGCAGGCAAGTGCACAGACAGAAGAATGAGGGTCACCAGGGCTGAACACTTTCAGTTTGGAAGACGGATGGTGGTGATGGTGCACAATGGCACACGTGGACTTAATGCCACTGAACTAAACACTTAAAAATGGTCAATTTGATGTTATGTGTATTTTATACCATAAAAAAGATCTAATTTCACTGAAACCCAAAGTGGCATCATTTTTGAGATTTTTGCAAGCATAATGAGAATATTTTAAAATGGCTTAATACATATAGCCATAAATTCCTAAATATGCATAAACTCATAGTGTGAAATTTAAAGTTTCAATTTACTAATAGCCACTAATTAATCAAGGCAAGCTCATTAAACAGAAAATTATTGGTTTATCTGATGCTTACACAAAGGAGTCACCATCTTGCTAATTATGAAACCATACAGCTAAAATGCACTGTGATTAGCTAACCACAGAAAGGTGAAATAGTTTTTCAAAACTCTGGGATTAGTCATTTTTCCGAATATAGCCCTTTGTGTGCAAAAGCAACTTGAAGAAAAGCAGACGGCAGTGACACTGGGGAGGGAGGGGCAGCCTGCGCTCTGCCCGATGGCACCAGGGTCTACACCGCGGTTTTGACAGCACACACACTGGGGAAACACACACACACACACAAAATCCCATATCCTTGCACCACATTTCTAATTAAGATTTAGATTATTAAAAACATCAGTGATCATCTTACCCTTTTGAACGATTTTATCCAAAATGTTGAAGTAATTCTTTTGTGCCACACCACTCAGTGACGTTAGCTGCGATTTGGCAATTAGCTGCAGTAGCTGAAAGGGAAGAGGAGAAAAAGTGAGAATATCTAAATCTATCACGGACACACAAACCACACTGATATGTCACAAAACCACAAAGACACGCTAACAACACATGGCATTCCAAACGAAGTCACTGTGTCAGCCTGAGTCTAGCTGTAGGAAATAGTCACCACCCGAGTTAACCTGAAAGAATTTTTTTAATTTCAAAACATTAAGAGGGTACAAAAGTTTTTGTTACATGGATAGCTTGTATAATGCTTAAGTCGGGGCCACTGTGTGCCCATCACCTGAATAGTGTTCACTGTACCTTAGGCAGGTTTTTACCACCCCCCACCTGCACCCCCTTCTTGAGAATTTAATGTAAGGAAGTTGAGGCAGCAGCAGCTTCTACTTTCCGATCTCACATCAGTACCTCTAGCTAGTCTCCTCCCGGAATCCTAGCTGCAAGAGTGTGTGAAACGTAGCTCTCAGCCCTCCAACCTCCACAGCACAGGGGCCCACCAGAAAGAGGCTAGAATGCAGCTTGGCTACTAATAAATATTTTTCAAGACTACGTCCAGACTTGCTGTTGTTAGCTGACCAGAAAATCAGAAAATCAAACAGCCCTTCCATCTGGAAATTAAAAAGAAACAGCAAAACTAAAACAACTTTCATCAGATAACATATTAATCTACAAACAATTTGTAGAATATCTAGAAAACAACAAAAAATCACTATCTATAAGAGAATCTACCAGACAGATCTTTTTCCTAAGCAAGAGGGACAGCAGCCCCGCTATTCCTGAGAGCCCCTCCTGGAACGCTCCATCCTCCTGCTCCATAAACCACACAGTAATTATTCTTCATACAAATAAGAGCTTTCTTTTTTAATATAGCCCAAGATAAAAACTTCTCCTAAAAAAAAATCATTAATGCAATGAGGCCTTTGTGGAGTTCTATTTTGTGCAAAATCCTTTCTTTTCTATTAGCTAGTTCTTCCTCTGTGAAAACTGCACAGGTGATACATGCGAAATCATCAGGTGCAGACATCCCACCTCTGCTGCTGTGCACAGGCCTGTGGCACGATCCCCCCGCAGCACAGGGCCACGGGCAGGTGAGGGCACACCTGGCGGCCCCACCGCCCAGGACCCCAATACTGGGAAATCCTCAGTTCTCACCGTTTTCTCCTGAACCCATTCTCTTTTTTGTCTCCTACACAGTAAACAGGGGCACCTTTATGCAGCTGCCAGAAGCATCTTAAAACATTGTAAACTTACTGTCTCCAAAACACAGTTATTCAGAGTCCTTAAAATAGGTTTGGAATAAATCACTTACTTTGACCACATAATTGAATCTTCGGATATCCTGAATTGCACTTGAGAAGTCCAACCGATTAAAGGCTTCTCCCAAGGTACAATAGCCATGCCTCTGGGAAAGGAACACAAAACAGTTAAAATTAGTTAATTAGCCAAAAAGAACTGACCGTTAATGTCAATTAGACTGTGCACATTTTTAAAAAATTTTTGCAAAGGACATTTAAAACACTGGCTACATTCTAGGTTATACAATACACCAATCGCCTGCTTGGCATCGTGTGGGGATGCAGGTGTTACGCACACACAGCTGCAGCGCAGAGCCCACGTGGGGCGGCAGGTGCTGCGGGCTGGGGGTCTGCTCACCCACCAGGCTCAAGGCAGTGGACGCTGCAGGCAAGCGGGGGGCACGGCCACGTGCAGCCTCCAGGCTGGAGCAACGAGGTGGCCCCCAGCACACCCAGGAAGCTGGTCCCTAGACCCACAAGTCCCAGAGTCAAAGGAATAAAATGAAACAATTTATTTTCAGTACTGCAAACACTGCTGTTCTGTTTTAGATGTTTTCTTCAACCATATACCCTATATTCTATACTGGTTTGTACAGATTTACACATTAGGTTTCAGGAGTCATTTTAAACTCCATCTCCATCCTCTGTAATTGAAATACTTAAAATACATACTTTCAACTCAAAGTTGTGGGGATAGATATACTGGAGAACAATAATGGAAAACTTGGGGTGACTCCTCAAGTCTACAACAGGCAGCCTGGGGTGGCTCAGAGGAAGGGGCGAGAACAGCGACACCCCAGCCTCAAGTGACAGACGCGCTGCAGAGACTCAGTGGCTTTGCGCCCCATCCCAAGCACCGTTCTCTAGCGTGCACAAATCCACATTCAGACATGTTTGCTGAGTGTCTGCTGCACGCGGGACACTGTCCCAGGGGCTGGGGGAGAGTCTGTTAGACACAGGGCACGCCCTGAGGCCGTGCACACAGGGCAGCACACTCTCCCGGGAGCTGGGGGGTAGGTCTGTTAGAAAGAGGTTACAACCGGAAACCTTCACAGCTGCCATCCCTGCTTGCTTTCTCTTCTCAAGCAATTCTTTCTTTTTTTTTTTCTTTTGAGACAGAGTCTCACTCTGCCCAGGCTAGAGTGCCGTGGGTCAGCCTAGCTTACAGCAACCTCCAACTCCTGGGCTCAAGCGATCCTCCTGCCTCAGCCTCCCGAGTAGCTGGGACTACAGGCACATGGCACGACGCCTGGCTAATTTTTTCTATGTGTTTTTAGTTGTTCAGCTAGTTTCTTTCTATTTTTAGTAGAGACGGGGTCTCGCTCTTGCTCAGGCTGATCTCGAACTCCTGAGCTCAAACAATCCGCCCGCCTCGGCCTCCCAGAGTGCTGGGATTACAGGCGTGAGCCACTGCCCGGCCTCAAGCAATTCTTAACGATGGTGCAGACACCTTCCTGAGGTAGCCACCCACTCACAACAGGAAATTAAACCTGATTCACAGACAGGACCACAAAGAGGACGTATGAACCACAACACGCAACCTGGGAAGCCACGGGGCCGCGGCAGACACCTGGTGGGGCCGCAGGACGGGACGCAGCAGCACACCCCAGGCCCTAGCGCCGTCCTGTCCCAGCCTTTCCAGGATCCAGGGAATGCCCGTGGCCTCACGATGAACTCCCTCTGGTGTGTGTGCCAGCTCAAATGGTGTTCTCTGCTCTGTGCCGAGCGTGTAACACGCAGAGGACGACATCTGGATGGCGTGTCATAAGCTCTCAGCTTTGTCTTTCACGATCTAGGTTATGTTCTGTCGGACAACACTCTAACGGCATGGCAGACTGCATGCCAAGGGTCAGCGCAGCTCTACACCCATTAACCACCACCAAATAGGCCGAGTAAGTTTTTTTTCTCAGAACCTAATCCTTAAACTTCTAGGAGCTGGGCCAGTTTCAGAACATCCACTGTTCACATTTCTGGAATATTTAGGTTACTCTAACATAGCACATCATAAACCATCGCTCCCTGAATCACAGCCCCCAACTGCCGCACGATATGCAAACGCAGAGTTCCAGGACTGCAGCAGGAGCCCAGCCTGCCTGGTGCTAAGCAGAGAGACAGGGAAGCTCTTCCAGGGAACTGGCTTGTTTCACGGCTCACAAAAGAGCTTGAGCCAACTTGGTCAAAGAGCGACAGGGAGAGGCCAGGCCACTCCGCACAGACGCACCGCGGTCCCTGAGCTCAGATCAGCCACTCTCCACATCAGCGAGGGCTCGTGACGCCCTAACCCCAGCAGGCTGGCGGGGGACGTCCCAGCAGCACCCAGAGCATGGCTGGGTTCCATCTGCAGTTTGCAATAGCCATCCTCTGCCACTGGCTGCTGTGGGGATGCACCAGGGGACAGGAGCCACACACACCCCACACTGCACGGGCACACACACACCGCAGACACACCACATACACACACCATACACACAATGACATGCACACCACACTGCACACATACAACCACAAACTGCACACATGACTGATAATCGCTGCTTCCAAAGCTTCTCCTGTGCTTTCATCTGTTAGAACGTGAACTGAACCGTAGATCTGATATTGTAAAATAGATAATTTATTTTGTCACTTTACGTTTATTTAATGTGACTACATATTCAACAGAAACAACCCAGGATACATCTTATCTACAATACTTACTTCTTTTGTGCTTTCTTTATGGACATAGATCCATTTTTCACGATAAAAACCTAGAATAAAAATTAATTTTGTTTTTAAAATGTGGCAAATCATTTCAAAATTAAGATTTTAAAGGAATTTCAATAATCGGACATGTTAACAAAACTATCTGACTTACTGTGCAAGAGACGCTATTACTGGTTAAACGTAAACAGAAGAGCCTGTTTCCTAGCATCAGTCTACGAGGTGCTGAAGCACCTTCGCGTGAAAAATGATTTAAGACAGTGCCAAGCCCTAGCAACTTGGAAGAAAACTGGTATTATTAATGACTGTAGTTATATGAAAACATAAATGATGACAAAAATGCAATTAAGTTATTAATAAATTCTTTTTTTTTTTTTTTTGAGACAGAGTCTTGCTCTGTTGCCCCGGCTAGAGTGAGTGCCGTGGCGTCAGCCCAGCTCACAGCAACCTCAAACTCCTGGGCTCAAGCAATCCTCCTGCCTCAGCCTCCCGAGTAGCTGGGACTACAGGCATGCGCCACCATGCCCAGCTAATTTTTTCTATATATATAGTTTTAGTTGGTCAGATAATTTCTTTCTACTTTTAGTAGAGACGGGGTCTCACTCTTGCTCAGGCTGGTCTTGAACTCCTGACCTCGAGCGATCCACCCGCCTCGGCCTCCCAGAGTGCTAGGATTACAGGCGTGAGCCACCGCGCCCGGCCAATAAATTCTTATGTATCCTAAAAAGTTCTAGTCTTCTATTGCTCTACATGGTACTCCACAGAAACAAATTTTTCACCTAACTCAAATCCCAGAACTTCAAGAGTCACGAGAGCTACCTTTACCACGTGACCCCAAGTTCTTCCTACAATAGTCCCCGCTGAGCCACGGCCTTCATTCTGCAGTGTCAGTTACCCATGGATCAATAATGGTCTGAAAATATTAAATGGAGAATTTCAGAAAAGAACTCAAGTTTTAAATCGTGTGCCATTCTGAGTAGCGTGACGACATCTCACTGCCACCCTGCTCTGCCCAGCCCAGACGGTGACATGGAGGACAGTATGGAGGACCACACAGTCGATGCTGCCCGCCCACTGGTCACTCGGGAACCACCGGAGCTGTGGCAGTAACTGCCTGTGGCAGTGTCGTGGTGCTTGTGTTCAGGTCACCCTTGTTCTGCTTCACGATGGCCCCAAAGCGCAAGAGCAGTGATGCGGGCATGTTGCCATAACTGTTCTTTTATCATCAGTCGCTGTTAATCTCTCCCTGTGCCTAACTTACAGACTGAACTTTACCACGGGTGTGTCTACAGGAAAAAACAGCACGCGAGGGCTGGGTACTCTCTGTAGTTTCAGGCATCTCCTGGGGTCCATCCTCCAGCACCGGGGCCACTCTACATTTGGGCTTGTCTTGGAGATCGAGGTTGTGCCCGAGCCAGTGCCCGCAGTGTCACCTCCAGCCCTCCCACCTCCCACCCAGCGGCCCACACCAGTGCCCGGACCGTGCCTGCTCCTGCACCCGTGAGGACGCCCCTGCGAGGTCTCGCTGCTCAGGAGGGGACCGAGTCGTGACTGTGATTCCATCATCGGAGGCTGGGCTGTCTGGGGGTTCTGCCATCTCACATCTTACCAGCCACAGCGGCTGAGCTCCAGAAAGTACTGTCCCTGACTCAGTGGGCAGCCCTGGGCACTGTGCTGCCATTTACACTTCTGTGCCATCTTCTACTTCATAAAACAGCCCTGCCAAAGCAACTTAGTACTTCAACATACTCAACAAGTAAAATATCACAAAATCATGAATGAAAATAATCTTACTTTGAGCATTTGTGTCATTTCTAAAATGGTCCTTTTTCCTTTTTTTGGATGCATATTCTTGCTCCTCCTCGTTGAATATTTCTTCATCTTCACTATTTAACATACTGAAATAAAAATATATCCTATTAAAATATTTTTTCAGGGAGATCTTCATTTGGCTTTTCTTTTGTAAGAGAATACAATAAATATTTGGTCTGCCATTCAGGAGAACAAAATAAAAATCATGTTAAATTCGGAAAGTACTAGTTAATTTTCACAGACACAAAATTACAAAGGTAATGTCCGGCACATTTTTTTGTTTTGAAAAATCTGACGTGTATCCTGGTTCTTTTCAGAATGTTACACCCTAAAGAGACGAACACAAAGTTTTAGACTTTGCCAAGGATCTTGATATGCTCAGACAAGGTAGTGTCAAAATGCTTTATTAAAACAGAGATTATTTTTAGAAAACTATAAAAACCCTGGAAACAAGTTAGTGGCAGTATGATACCCAATGCAAATGACTTGCTGCATCCCTGATCCAGTGTTGAATAAAAACTCAACTTTATTTTTAAAGAGTTAACTGGGCCGGGCGCAGTGGCTCATGCCTGTAATCCTAGCACTCCGGGAGGCTGAGGTGCGTGGATCGTTTGAGCTCAGGAGTTCGAGATCAGCCTGAGCAAGAGCGAGACCCCGTCTCTACTAAAAATAGAAAGAAATTATATGGACAACTAAAAATAGATACAGAAAAAATTAGCTGGGCATGGTGGCGCATGGCTGTAGTCCCAGCTACTTGGGAGGCTGAGGCAGGAGGATCACTTGAGCCCAGGAGTTTGAGGTTGCTGTGAGCTAGGCTGACGCCACTGCACTCTAGCCTGAGCAATAAAGCAAGACTCTGTCTCAAAAAAAAAAAAAAAAAAAAGTTAACTGAAGTTAATTATTGCTGCACTGAACATTTTGTTAATCATCCACCAAATATGCTGTTAAGGCACTTAACTGAAACCAGGTGAAGTAAAACATTTTGTTTCCATTAAAATATACTTAATTAAAAGGTTTTCCAATATTTCTTTTTTTATGAAATAAGGAAATAGAATCATAAGGTAATAACTAAACAACTTGAACACCTTTTCTAAGAAAAAAAAAACACAAAAAACCATAAACAGATCCACATCCTCGAAACTAAAGATGTGCAAAATTTTTATTTTTCGACACACTGATAACAAGCTGCTGGCTGGGCCTTTGAGAATAATACTCAAAACCAAGGAACTAAAAGTGCTTATTGCCCTGTCACAGTCTGTTCAGCCTAACAAACATTGATTTATAGAAATGCCCCTATATTTTTAGAGACAGATATGATTTCAGAAGTCTTGCAAGGCTTTGCCCTGAAGGCAAATGCAACGTGTTAGTTCCCACATCAAAAGCTGCCTGGCCTCAGGAGGGCGTCTCAATGGTCAGTAGCAGCTGCTTTCCAAGGCCACTGCTGCAGTCCAGGCCTGTGGTTCTCACCCGCTTTGAAAGGCAAAGCAGGTCTTGCCTAGAGCCACGGGATGCCGGAGCTGATCAACAAAGACAGGCCGCCAGATGAGAGCTGATCATAAGATATGCTGCCCCAGCCGGCCCAGACGGAACCATGCGGTTACAGTAAATAGCATAAGGGACAGCGCACGTTGACTTCTGAAATCTCTGTTCTAATACACAATGACCAGAGCCAAGATGTCTCTGTTTTTGCTAAAGTGATAGCCTTATCATAAAACTTAGAAGTTTTCCCTAAGAAGATTTTATAACTCATTGTTCACCTAGATAGAGTTAGTTGAAGGATCTGTAGTAGCCTTTTAGAAGACTTTGACCCTAAACCAAGCTACCTATTATGTAAATCCCGTTGCCCTTGGCAACCGGAAACCTGTACCTGTGCTATAAGTATCTGTGTAAAACTTCAGTCTTGGTTGCATTTCTGCAGGAAGAGACGTAACCTTCCCGGTACCCTGCTTTATCTATCTTCATAAATCTTTACTTTATAAACTATATCTTTGGCTCTATGTATTATTTTCATTTCTGTTTCCTACTATTTTTTCATCCTTTGTGATGACCCCTGTCTGAGGGACCCAAACTTTTGCAGGGAGTGTAGCTAACTCCCTGCAACAGTTCTTTAACAAGAAAATTGTACACAAGCCCCTTTCCACTCACCAGTATTTACTTTTAATAAAAACATCTGAGTTTGCCAAGTGACTATTTCTGTCAGAACAGACTCAAACAGCACTGGCAGGAGGTGTAAACCATGGAGACAAGCAAAGGTGCATTTGAAAAAAATAAAGACGTCTTGTTTTGTGGCTCGCACTGAGTATGCACCAATGTGTGGGTTTGTTGTCAATGATTCAAATATTGAACGCAGAAGCTTTCGAATCTCAAAAGGCTTTCCTAACTAAATCACAACCATATCAAAGGAAAAGCAGAAATACATGGTTCTGCAGGAAGTGCCACAGAAATGAAAACAGGACGTGAAAGGAGAAGGACAGCCCGCTGAGCTCAGTCCAGTGAGACGGGCATCACTGGCACCCCAGCTGGCGTGCTTGAGGGGAGATGCCCGAGGACACGCTGAACCTGGCCCAGACCCTGCCCACAGGCGCTGGGGCAGGCTGGGGCGCTGCACATCTGGGCCCAGACTGTGTTGGCCGAAGCTCCCTGGGGGCACCCCCCACCCCCAGTGGACTCCGCAGGTGGGGCTGACCTGGGGGCAGGTGGGGCTGACCTGGGGGGCAGGTGGGGCTGACCTGGGGGCGGACACAGGGTGCAGAGAAGCTCAGAATTAGGCCTGGAGTCCCAGGCCCAGAGTTATCAAGGGAAAATGGCTACTTCAGAGAAACTGCTAACTTAGCTGCTATTTTTACAAAGTATTTTAGGTAGGGGAAAAAAGCCATACTGCCAGGTAAAGAAAACTGTGAAAGCAGCAAAGAGAAATTAGTGCTTCCAAAATTAAAATTCAACATACAAAAATGTTAATAAAATAGTTATTAATGTTGCACAAATCTTTCCATTTTGCACATATATAAACTACCAACTATATTTCATGGCAAACACTTCCTCCCTTTAACAACTTTGGTTTCAAGAGCAAGATAAACATCACTTACCCTGACTGAACAACAACAGAACATGCATAAAAATCTAATAAAAAACCAGGCCAAGAACTTCAATAGACATTTCTCCAAAGAAGATAATACAATGGCCAACACATTAAAGATGCTCAACATCACTAACTGGTAGGGAAATACAAATTAAACCCACAATGAGATACCACTCCACACCCATTACTGTGATAAACAGACGTAAATTCTGGTCTCTCCAGTTAGGCGGAAGGCCAGAGTCCACCCCGATACCAAAAAAAAAAAAGAAAAGAAAAGAAAAAGGTCTCGTGATTATTGACTGTGTTGCTGGTTACCTGCTAGCAGAGTGCAATGGGTGACTAATCACAGTGACCTAAGGCAGGTCCTAGGTCCAACAAAAAAAAAAAAGTCAATTTAACAAATACTGCCCAGCTATACAAAGTTAAATTTTACAATACTTATTCAAGTTATAAAAAATTATACTTTAACTAATGCCATCTACTTGCGTAAACCTACTTACTTTTTACTCGATTATTTAAAATAATTAATCAAATAAACCCGGAGGGTCTTTAAATAATCTCCTAACCTTAAAACTAAAAATTGTTGCCTAAAATGTCCCAAAGTGTATACGTTTAATGTTCCATATGGTACAATGGTAAAGGATATATACGTTGTCACAAAACCTGTGCTCAGGGCCACACTCTGAGCTCGGTAAAATTCCCTGCCGGAGAGCGTGCCGCTGGCCAGCTAACAAAGACTCACTAAATTTCAGTCTTTCGTGGCTGACTTTCTCGCTCTGGTCTGTAACATTACCAGGGTTACCATCAAGAAAACAAAAAACAACAAGTGTCGCCAAGGATGGGAGAGACCAGAGCCCTGTGCAGTGCTGGCGGGAGGGTAAGGCGGCACAGCCGCCGTGGGAAACAGCGTGGCAGCTCCTCAAAAATTAAATTTAGGATCCATGGTCCGGCACCTCCACTTCTGGGCACAGACCCAGAAGACGTGGGGCCAAGGACCGAGGCTTCCGTGCACCCGAGTTTGCAGCAGCGCCATCCACAACAGCGCAATGCACAAGCGACCTGCGCACCCAGCGGACGACGAACAAAACGCAGCAAATCCGACACAGGCGAAGAAATACCATCAGTCTGGAAAAGGAAGGAAACCCCGACACAGATACGGCAGGCCTGAACATGAGGACACGGTGGTGAGGGAGCGGGCCGCCTGAGGGCACACGCTGAGGACCCACTCGCAGGGTGGAGGACTCGGAGGCGCAGAGACGGAGCAGAGCGAGGGCGCCGGGGCTGGGAGGGGACGCGCCAGTCGCTTCACGGGGACACAGTTTCAGTCTGGGAAGACAGAGAGCCTGAGACGCATGGTGGTGACGGCTGCACAGTGGTGCCCATGGACCTCATGCCATGGAACCACACACTTAAAACTGGTCGCAGTGGTAAATTTTATGTTATGTGTATTCTACCACAATGGCCGGGAGCGGCAGGCTGGTCTTGTCCTGTTCGGGCTCAGACAGAGGGGGAGGAAGTGTTCAGACAAACAGCAGCACTCACAGCAGGGCAGGACTGCAGGAGGCACGGGGAGCCAGCTCTCCCAGCTCTCCCAGCTCTGCCCACTGTGGCAGCCCCCCAAGCCCCCGGCAGACACAGGCCTTCCCGAGCTCCTCCCCAGTCACCAAGAGGAGAGTGCAGACAAGAACCCACACAACAGCTCCAAAGAGAAATAGCCGAGCGCCAGCACAGAAAAGACTCCCATAATTAAACTCCAATTTCTCCAAACTGTAAACTGATGTTTTCCCGCGGACCTGGGGACGAGGTCTCGACTGGGGTTCTTCCTGGTGCAGTCCTGCCACACGCCTGCCACGGCCCATCCTGGGACCTGCCTGCAGGTCTGCAACGCGCAGGCGCAGCACGGCCCTAACTGCAGTCCTGTCAGACACACCACGAGAATCATCACCAGTAAGAAAACTGCCAAAAGTTGTGAACAATTTAAGTTTTAATAATTAAAAAGGCCTAAACATGATAATAAAAAGTCAAATACAAGGGTATAAAATGAAAGTCTCCCTTGCCAAGCCCACACCTGAATAAGCTAAATTTTTATCATTTCTGTTATTATTACACACTTGTTCTGGTTGCTCATTTTATAATTTCAAAAAATAGACACTGACCTCTGTATCGTGCATCACACCGGGCCAGACGCCCCTCGGCTTCAGCCGGCAGCTCACCCGCCACCAGCCGTCGGCTCCCGGCCACGTCCCCGTCCCCGTCAACTCCGCGTGCTGTGAGCAGCCCCAGCTGGGACGTGGCTTCTCTGCGCTTCCGGGTGACAGGGACGGTCGTGCTGTGATGCAGGGGCCCTGCCGATGGCCTGCATGCCCCCTGGCACCCAGTGTCACTGTTCCCTGTGTGGTCGGCCTGTCACAGCTGGCGGCCCCAGGCCTGGGGGGCAGAGGGACGCACACCACCTGCCCGGCCACCACCTGCCCGGCCACCACCGCCCAGACACCACCTGCCCGGCCACCACCGCCCAGACACCACTGCCCAGACACTACCTGCCCGGCCACCACCGCCCAGACACTACCTGCCCGGCCACCACCGCCCAGACACCACCGCCCGGCCACCACCTGCCCGGCCACCACTGCAAATCATCTCAATGATTTTTTGTGCATGTGAACAGAAAAAATGTAATTTCTTTAAAAAGATTCCTTCAAGACTCACTCTTACAAATGAAGAAATAAAGTTTATAATTTTTCCCTACCGAAAGGTTAAAAATCAAAGAGTTAAAGCAATGGCAGAGACAACGCTGTCGAAACACCTTGTGCACGTCAGGAAGAGACACTGCCCCCAGGAGCTGCGGCGCGGGAGCCAACAGCACCTTGCGGTGGAGACGCAGGCGCGGCCCACACGGCCCTCACGCCCTCCTGGGACCCTGCGCTCGCACACTCAGCATCTGGGACGAACTGTGAGGGATGGGAATTTTTGTACACTACTATTCAAAGTATAAACTGGTGCAAAATTTTGGAGGATAATATGGCAACACTAGAATTTTAAACATGCAATTTTTTTTTTGAGACAGAGTGTCACTTTGTTGCCCTGGCTAGAGTGAGTGCCGTGGCGTCAGCCTCGCTCACAGCAACCTCAAACTCCTGGGCTTAAGCGATCCTATTGCCTCAGCCTCCCGAGTAGCTGGGACTACAGGCATGCGCCACCAGGCCCAGCTAATTTTTTCTATATATATTTTTAGATGGCCAGATAATTTCTTTCTATTTTTCTAGTAGAGACGGGGTCTTGCTCAGGCTGGTCTCGAACTCCTGACCTCGAGCGATCCACCCGCCTCGGCCTCCCAGAGTGCTGGGATTACAGGCGTGAGCCACCGTGCCCGGCCAACATGCAATTCTATTGGGAACTTAGACATCATAAATATGCACACAAGTATGCAAAGAGATACAGGTAACCAGTGCTACACTGTTGGAAACAATAACAAACAGGAACTAACCAAAATGGTATCAGTGGAAGCTTCGGTAAACAAGCCATGGCATCATTAGTGAGAATGAGGTAAACCAACATGTACTGGCATAGAAACTTCCAAGAAATAAAAAGCAGGAAAAAGGACGAACACACAATGGCACCAGGAGCTCGCTGGAAGGGAAGAGGTGTATGACCTATGACCCTGTGGTCCCACTCTGGGCACAGACCCAGGACCCTGTGCACATGTGTGCAAGAAGATGCAAGTTCACGTGTCACCGCAGCTGACAGATCTCCAGCCTCCAGCTGCTCAGGCCAGAGCCCCAGTGTCACCTCCACCTGCACTGCACCCCACACAGCCCACCTGTGCGCGCCACCCCCCAAAAAACACACAGGGTTGAGACCCTTGTCCTCCTACCACCTCTGTCCTCCCCAAGCCACCGCGTCTCTCGGGGGTTAGTTAAGAGTCTTAGGAGCAGTTCCACTGATGGTCTGTTTCTAACACAACAGCCAGAATGATGCTGTGAAAACAGGAACCTGAGGAAATCACTCTTCTACTCAAAAACTGTTTTGAAGAGACAGGGAAGTTGGTGGCAGGGACCCAAGAGTCAGAGCAGAGCAAAGGAGTTTGAAATAGCACAGAGAGGAGGCAGCAGGGCAAACCTGGAAACATTCCAATTTGGACGGCAAACAATGTTCCATGAGGTGTAAATAAAAATAATGCAACAAAAAGGCTTAATAAAGTAAATGCAAAGGAGATACCCCAAGAAGCACCACTCCTAGGTGGAGCTCAACATGCTGTGTGTGACTACACACTCCCTTATCAAATGTCAGCTTCACAAAAGACAGTAACTTCTAGTGTGTCTCAACAGTGCTAACAGGTAACAGGTTCCTAATAACACTGAAATCTGAGGGGAAACCTTAGAAACTGTCAGACATATACAGTATCTAGACACTCTCCTTCAATACCTTTCCTTCATACAAACCACATGATTTCTGTCATCTGGCATAAACCTGCACAGCAGCAACGCTCCCATGGACAGAACATCAAGCCCCATTATTTACTGAACACCATTTCTTAGCACAAACCTCGGCGTGTCTGGCCGGCCTGTAACCCACTGTGCTCCTGTGCCCGGCTGCAGGCCGTGTGGCAGGCAGGCCTCGCCTCTCCCCGGCCCCTCTCCAGGCTGGGCACAGCCGGCCCACCTGCACCGCCCACCTGCTCTTGTGAAACACACGTCCTCAGGCAGGGTGCAAGACAGAGCCTCTGCGTGTCAAACCGTGCTCCGCGGTAAGACGCTGTGTGAGTCCTAACACATGACATCTTTCAAATGAAGACCTAAGCATTTAGAACAGGATTTAACATCTGCTCCATCATCATAAATCTCAATAACATCATGAATGTTGCTTCAAAGAGCAGCTGAATCAAGATGCAGAGTCCAAACTGGCCAGCTGCCCCCAGATCAGCCGTGTGGAATTAGTTTCTTCCCTACCTTCTGTGAACTTTTAATCCTGAAATGAGGTAAACAGAGGGACATTTAAAGGCCCTCCATGTTCATGCCCATTTACAAAGAAGAATATTAACACAGTCAGTTAGAATCTCGATTACCTGGAGTACTTTTAATATAGTACTTTTTCTATGTGTAGAAAGCCCACTTTAAGTCAAAGAATTGGGAGGAAGATAAGACCATTTAACAGTGATTTAAAATGGTGGTTACATACAGCATTATCCTTTTTATTAATTTTCAGTTTGAATTTAACTGGCTTCCCTTCCAGGGAAAGGAGGACGTGGGAGACGTCTGCTGTGGTACTAGGTCAGCAACAGCCTCTCCCCAGGTTTGGATTTGATCGTGGCAGGAACAGAGAGAAGTCGGAGGAAGACAGGGAGAAAAGGCAGACTGGCGAGGAGGGGGTCCCTGGACCCTCCCTGCACCCCACGGTGGGGACCACGTAGCACCTTTGGTCTCAGGAACCCTCCCTGCACCCCACGGTGGGCGCCACGTAGCGCCTTTGGTCTCAGGGACCCTCCCTGCACCCCACGGTGGGGACCATGTAGCACCTTTGGTCTCAGGAACCCTCCCTGCACCCCACGGTGGGGACCACGTAGCACCTTTGGTCTCAGGAACCCTCCCTGCACCCCACAGTGGGGACCACGTAGCACCTTTGGTCTCAGGAACCCTCCCTGCACCCCACAGTGGGGACCACGTAGCGCCTTTGGTCTCAGGGACCCTCCCTGCACCCCACGGTGGGGACCACGTAGCACCTTTGGTCTCAGGAACCCTCCCTGCACCCCACGGTGGGTGCCACGTAGCGCCTTTGGTCTCAGGGACCCTCCCTGCACCCCACGGTGGGGACCACGTAGCACCTTTGGTCTCAGGAACCCTCCCTGCACCCCACGGTGGGGACCACGTAGCACCTTTGGTCTCAGGAACCCTCCCTGCACCCCACAGTGGGGACCACGTAGCACCTTTGGTCTCAGGAACCCTCCCTGCACCCCACAGTGGGGACCACGTAGCGCCTTTGGTCTCAGGGACCCTCCCTGCACCCCACGGTGGGGACCACGTAGCACCTTTGGTCTCAGGAAGACACCTGGACCTTGCCCCTGGGTGAGCCACGTCTGCCAGCAGGGCTGGGTCTGCAGGGAAGGGCGGGGGAGGCAGAGGCCTGGGGGTTAATATTCTATGTGCATGTGGAAAAATCAATTCTCAGACATTTAAAATGTGGGAAAAGAATACATAAAAAAACAGAAATGCAGATTTCTTAATGTAAAAGTAATAGTAACATTGTATTTCAAGCACGATAGTTTTTTGTAAACTGACACTTTGTAACCTACTTCTCCATCCTAAAACAGTGACCCTAAGAATCTCCAAATCTAATAGTGGCCACTATTAAGCGTAAATGCGAGACAACTAACATTTCTAGATATACTCAACCACCTTTAATTTAAATAATTTGCTATAAAAATTGTAAGACAATAAAAAATATCTAGAAAATTTATAAATGTGTAACACATTAATTGTCTAATAGCAATAGAATAAGTAATTACAAACCTTAAGTAAATTTTACAGCGATCAGTATTAAATAAATCTCAGAATGGCAGAGAGTTGCCACCATGTAAGTTTAACAAATGTGTTATCTTCATTACAACTAAAACATAAAATTAATTTGTTTCAAATACTTTGAAACCAGTCTCTGGTATAAAGCTACTGAACCTCTGTCAGTAAAACATATGGCCCGTGAAACACACAGTTGATAATTATCCAAGTGTCAAATAAGAATATACAATAAAATCAATGACCAGACTCAGGATATTCCAGAGGGAAGGGTCTCGAGACCTTCCTTACCGTCCAAATCCTGTAGAGATTTCAGTTTTCACCCCATAGCCACCTACTCTGCTGCTGTGCTCATGTAATCTCTGGTTTTTATCTGGAATCGTGGCCACACAGGAGACAGACTACAACTCCAGCCTCCACACAGCTACCGCGCTAGTCGAGGAGGTGTGGGCGACATTATGCGCAACTTCTGGGCTGTGCCAGGGTAAGTCTCACCTACCCTACGGCCGGGATGCAGACGTGGTGGGTGACACACCCCCTGGACCGTGTGGATGACGGCATAGCAACAGGACATGACCAGCAAACTCACTATACCCATTCAGGCTTTCACGGGAGAAAAATAAATTTCTATCTTGTATGAGCCACCATTATGACGTCTCTGACACAAGCCACAAGCCTGTATCTTCTAATTTCCTCAAGTTCCTCAGCTATAATGATACCTATCTGATTATTGTGAGGACTAAATATTTTAAATAAAAAAAAGAAAGGAGCATCTACATGTAGATATTAGACAACCCACCAGCCTCATTCTTTAGCTAAATAACTTGTTTCTTCACACCAGCCTTCCAGGTGGGCAAGTCTCAAACCACAACTTATGGAGCTTTGCAAGGACTTGAAAAACAGATAAGGCCATAAATGACAGGGTTCTGCTTAGCTGTGACTCACATGTTGTGACTGATGTTACACTGGTCACTCTCCCTTCCAAGTTCCCGACTGCAGGAATCACATCTCTTCCAGCCGTCTTCTGTTTTAATCCAACTCCATCCAGGAGATCTCCAGTCCTGACCCAGAAATGGCATAGTTTTCCTACAAAAAAACAGTCATGTTAAAAAGTATATATAATTAACAGAAGTTTCTTTTCATTTAGAACATTTATTCACTGATTTTAAAGACTGAAGTTCTTATTTAACATCTAAGTCTGCTTATCACCTGAGGCTGGCCAGACATTAGCGACAGAAAAGATAACACAGTACCTTGGTGGTGCTGAAGTGGTAAGAGGGGGTGAGTACAGGTGGGCTGCTGGCCCAGAACTGCACATGTCACGAAAGGTTTGCCAGGGCGACACCAAGCTCATACCTGAAGACCAAGCAGCAGGCAGGGAGCGGGCCGGAGCAGGGACCGTATTCCACACAGAGTGCACCGTCACTGCCAGAAGTAGAAGTGCCCTAACATGGCAGGTGTTCACACTCCGCACCTCTAAGTACTTCCTGGTTGAAGCTTAGAACAGAAGAGAGGCAGTGGGGAGTGGCTACATCGGGAATGGAGACGTCATTGAGGCCAATCAAGTCCAAGGAACTGGACTTCACTCTGAGGACAACAGGGGCCAAGAAGAGGCCTGCTGCAGGGAAGTGACAAAGAACTCAGGGTCACGCCCAGGGAAAAAATGGGGTGTGACTGCAGGAGGAAAGAGCTGGGCCTGGCGGCCACTGGGAACAAACAGAGGTGGTAGGAATACTTAGGAGGAAGAGTCGGACAGCACGGAAGACTGGCTGGATGTGCGAGGAGACGTCACACAGCCATCCAGATTTGGGTTGTGGTACCCGGTTTTGAGATAAGGCATATGAACACCAGGGTTTTGCTGCAGGGAAGAGGTTAAGAGACGTTGATTTCAGCTTTGGACATGCTTGTTACGTTTGACATATCGGACTCTGGGAATAAAGACTGTAACTTAAAAAATGATGCAACAGACATCATTACCTCTGTGAAGTTTGCAACTCGAGAGCGAGACCGTGAACTTGAGTTCTCCCCACTGACGGGCACTCCCTTCCTCTTGGTCAGTGGTTTCAGTATCACTGCACACTAACGTCACAATCTGGGCAGCTTTTAAAAGGTACAAGTTCTTAGCCCCATCTCAGACCAAGTAAATATGAATACTAGGGATGAGGGCTAAGTTCAAGTATTTTTTAAAGGTCCACAGGTGACTCTCATACACAGGGAGGGTAGAACGGCCTTAGATCTGCATGTTGCTCGTTCAAATGTACCTGCCCAGAAAGGCTTCCCTGACGCCTGTCCAAACAGCTCCCTTTGGCGGCCTCTGCACCCCCCACAAATCTCTCTGCGGCACCTACTGCCTCCAGAGTAGTAAAGGCTGCCCGAAATTTCTGATGTGTTTGCTATCTGTTTTCCTCCAAGACAATGCGACGTCTTACTCAGCTCTCTATCCCAATTACCTTGAACAATAGCAGCTCAATAAATATTTACGTATTTAATGAACCAAGCAATTGATAGATCCATGGCTCACAAGAAAGGCTGGAGAGAAATACAAGGAAATCATCAGCATTTACCATAGATAGTAATGAAAGCCACAGAAACAATATCACAGCATGTGTAGACTGACAAATCAAGACAGCCAAGGAGCAAACCCTAGGAAACACCAAAATTTACGGGACCAGGGGATGAAGATGCACTCAGGAAAAAAACTGAAAAAGCAGAGCCAAAGATAGAGGGGAAAGTAGAAGTCAAGGCAAAAATGTATTTTAACAAAGAAATGACTGAAAGGAAAACGTTGTAAAGAAGCCAAGCACAGCTGGTAAGAACTGAAAAGCAGACACTGAATTTAGCTACAGGAAGGTAGCTGAAGCCTCCAGCAAACAGTTTTAGTAATGTGTCCCTGTCAATCCAAGTAGACTTGGAACCTCTCCTTATGCAGAATATTTACATCACACAGAGCACATGAAAGTGTCCAAACAACGGCTCCCAACTATATTTAGCGTAACAAAAAGCAGGCTGTCAAATAGGCATTTACTACCTTACAAGAGACAAAAAAAAAAAGGAAATTACATGGCCTTCAACAATATTTCTATTCCTGGTTCAACTACAAATGCTTCATTCCTGATGTGTATGAAATGTATGATGAAGTCATTTTTCTTTACACCAAGAGGAACTCAAAATCTTCCCCATTTGAACACATTTTTCTCAGTCACATGTTAATTAAAATTCTTGCTTTATAACATACTTCAAAAATATTCCTTAAATCTCAGCACTATTTTGATAAGCCTTGTCTCACAGACCTGCTTCGCAACTACTGAACATCCTAAAATGCAAAAGCCACCACCACGTACTCAGAAAGTGTCAGTCCAGAGTCACCTAAGACTGTCTCCAATAGCATATGTCTGACTTTCTGATTTCAAGAACATTCAGAGACAGGCCAGAGAACATTTCCACCAAAGGTGGCAAGGACCACAACGTAGCAGATGACTACTTTCAATAGCAACTTCAGTCTCACAAAAAACATCCAAGAGAAAAACAGTTGTTACGACTATCTCTGATAATTGCCAAAGTACCTCTCAATATCATGTTGAAACTGTGGATTCAAAAATCTGTGTTTAAAAAAAAAAAATCCAATGGTAACCCTGAAAAATATTGCTGATAGACCAAATACAGGATTACTTCAATGACAAACATTTGACTAAATGTTATTATGCTAGTTGTCCCTGACTTCAAGGGTGTACCATCTGGCTAAGTAACTAAAAAAAAAAAAAAAAAAAAAAAAAAAAAAACAAAACAGCAGTAAAACAAATGAAAACACACAAAAAACTCCATTACATGTAATATGAAGTTTGTGTTTATGTGCAGATAATGTGTGCGCAAATATACATACACACACACAATGCTGTAACGTGAGTACTGAAAGAGTGGTAAAGAGAGAATAACTAAAAGAAATTATAAAAGAATAACTAAAAGAAAAAAAGCAAATCAGCTAGGAAAGCTCTGAGGAGAAAGCAGGACATGAGCTTGGCCTTAAAGCACGGTTAGACCTTCAGTAAGAGGAGAGTTAAGGAAAAACATACCCATCACCGGCATGGTTGGTGGATAAGTGTAACGGCAGAAATGCTTATGACACATTTGAGAAAGATAAGCACAACATGTTGGTTAACATGGAGAAATTTCACGGGAGAATTGGCAGGTAAGCTGGAAAGGTGACTAGAAGCCTGATCGTTGCAGACTTTGAATATCAAAGGTGTTTGGACCAGATGTTCTAAGAAATTACAAGTTTTTAAGCAACGTATCAACATGAGCAGTGTTGTTTTGAGAATAATAATTTTCTAGGGCCTGTAGGATAGATCAAATGGGAGAATGGAGACAGACAAAAACAACCAAGCATAAGAAACACCTTGCCAACAGACCCATATCTAGATGACTGTTCTGTGCACATCCCTGCATCGTCAGCTAACAATGTATTTCAAACCCAATGACAGACAAACATCGTACTTACCTATTTAGACACTATGCCCACTCATCATTTAATACACTTATCTTCTGCTTTCTCAAACAATCTATTTACATGAAGTAAAGAGCCAGCTTGGAGTTTCCAATAATATAACCAACTCTTTTACAATTACCAAAACTCTACAGAAAGTTCATTTTAACAACTTATTGAGAAATGAACATATTAGGTTATTAAGTATGCAATGTCCGATTTCCTTAAGTACTAAGTTTGACAATTGATATCTCCGATGTTTCACTTTGACACTTTTTGTTTTATTTTTTATTGTGAAGGTACATCCTCATTCTTTAAAATGCATGGTTTGGCTGGTGATTATCTTTCAATTTTTTTTTTAGAGCAATTCTTGTAAAACTATGGATAAGTCAAAAATTCATGTTATTTCTGAATATGAGTTCTGTTGTGGAACTAATGCAGCACAGACAGCTTGAAATAACGACGAAGTGTTTGGGAACAATGTGGTTAATGAACGCACAGCACGTGGACAGTTGGAGAAGTCCTACTCTGGTGATTTTAATCTTTAAAATGAGCCATGTGGGTGACCCGAGACCATGGTGGATAATGATAAGCTGAAAGCTGTAGTGGAAGTGAATCCATCTCAACCTACGCATTAATTAGCAAGAAGGTTTGACGTTACTATTCCACCAATATTGGACCATTTGAAACAAATCAGCATGGTAAAAAAAGCTGGATAGATGGGTACCACTTGAATTAAATGAGCATCAGAAGGGAAATCATCTCGAAGCTTGCCATTCTGTGCTGTCACAACATAAAGGCAAACCATTTCTACACCATGTTGTTACCTGTGATGAAAAATGGATTCTTTTTGACAATCGCAAGTGTTCAACACAATGGTTGGATAAAGATGAACTGCCAAAACACAGTCCAAAACCGAATACTCATCACAAAAAGCTAATGGTTTCTGTTTGGTGGTCTAGCGCTGGTATTATCCACTGTGGCTTCATGAAACCTGGTGGATGAATTACAGCTGATGTCTACTGCAACCAATTGTATGAAATAACGAGGATGCTTGCAATTAAGCACCCAAGATTGGTCAACAGAGACAGGACAATCCTCTTGCAAGACCACATCACAAAAAACAATGCTGCTCAAACTACAGAAGCTGCACTTGGAAACTCTCTGTCATCCACCATATTCACCAGACCTTGCACCGACTGACTACCACTTCTTCCAGGCTTTGGACCATTTTTTGCAAGGAAAAATATTCAATTCTCAACAAGCTGTGGAAAATGCCTTTTGCAATTTCATTGCCACTCGCTCTCCAGGCTCCTTCACTTGCTGGCATAAGCAAACTACCATTAAGATGGCAAAACCGTGTTGACGGTTTAGGTGCACACTTTAATTGTACTGCTTCTTGTTTGATATAATAAATTTTGATTCAAAATCAGACATTTCATATTTAATAACCCAATAGTTTAGTCTGAATATTTCAGCTGCTAAATTTAATTTTTTAAGAAAGGAGTGAAATGTAGCTAATGGACAATGGAAATAAAAAACAGGCCGGGCGCAGTGGCTCACGCCTGTAATCCTAACACTCTGGGAGGCCGAGGTGGGTGGATCGCTCGAGGTCAGGTGTTCGAGACCAGCCTGAGCAAGAGGGAGACCCCGTCTCTACTAAAAAAAATAGAAAGAAATTAGCTGGCCAACTATAATATATACATATAGAAAAAATTAGCCGGGCATGGTGGCGCATGCCTGTAGTCCCAGCTACTCGGGAGGCTGAGGCAGGAGGATCGCTTAAGCCCAGGAGTTTGAGGTTGCTGTGAGCTACGCTGATGCCACGGCACTCACTCTAGCCCGGGCAACGGATCAAGACTCTGTCTCAAAAAAAAAATAAAAAATAAGAAAACCAGCCCATGCCCAAGTTTTTATTTTCAACACAGAGCAAAAGATTTGATTCTCTGTAGATGTGTGTGTTTCATAGATCTGCCATGGCATGCTCCTTGGATCACAATAAAGTTTAATTTTAAAGTATAATCTATACAGTTCACAAACTAAAGCACAAACTCTGGAAGCAGATTAAAAACCAGCCATTAGAAAACAGCAAACAGAAAAAAACAAACAAACAAAAACCAAAGAAAAGCTGCCATTTAAAAGTTGCCTGGACCTTGAGTTTTCAAAAGTAGTTCCAATCTGAGGCTTCTGATGTTGTAAATCAGTGATACTAAACTTTTAGAACAAGGATGGCCCAGCACTTTTCATGGGAATTTATCTGTTCGATTAAAAAAACATGAATGGCTCAGGCTTTATAAATTTCTTTTAATTACAATTACCTTTGAGAATTTCCAAATACAAAAATAAAAACTAGAAAATACCGCTGAAAATTATTAAATGTATAACAGCAAGTACTCAGAGCATCTTGGCTATTACATAGCTTGTATAATTTGCAATATTTAAGCACATCTTATACCAACTTATTTCAGACAGCTAATGAGGCTGAACTGTTTTAAATCTTCCCTTAATCTCTATTTCATGTGGCAGGACTTGGGGATGGGGTACTTTAGTAGAACAAGACTTCATGAAGTTCACCTGCCGGTAAAAATTCCTGGCATGAGACAATCAGAACTAACCAAAAAACATGTTCCCTTCAACAAGCATAATTTTTTCCTGAACTAATGATATAATAATAACAAACATTTATTAGAATTTAGTATAAGTTAGGTATTACTCTAAACAATCTACATGTATTACCTCATTTAGTTTTCACACTAGCTTCCAAGGTAGGAAATGTTATTATCCTCATTTTACAATTCTCTATTTTACGGATGCGGGCACTGAGGCAGGTGTCTGGTGGAGCTGAGATTCAAAATAATGGTTTTATTCTTTATTTCCATGCTCTTAACCACCTTATGTTTGTAACAGCAGTTCCTGAATACCCTATTAAGACAACTGCCACTTAATTACAAGGTCTTCATTTTTACATTCTTATATTACATATAATAATAGAATCTAAAGTAATGATGGATCCAAATATAAAAGCAGTAACGAAAACAAGAAACAGAACTCTAGTCCATTTTAAAAGACATGTATTTTGCTATTTGTTTTTAAGTTAGATGAAAAGGAAATCAATAACCAGTAATTACACCAGTTATTATCTTCAAAAACAATAAAAGCTTTAAGTGTAAAGCAAGAGCCATACATAAACAAAAGCAAGTTATAATGAAAATAAGAGCAAGGCAGTTTCATATGCAGAGAAAAAAGTTGGCAAAATACTTTATTTTCCACCTTATTTCTTATTTTTCATCATAAATTTTGAGAAAATAGTTTCCAATGTTCTGGGACAAGAAAGAATGGTATCTTCAATGTGAAAAGCATTTAAATTTTTCTTTATTACGCTCTTTTCCCTACAATGTTTCAAACTCACTTATGGTCAAACGCTGTATGGTCAAACGTGAATATGGCTTTTAAGCCTGGATCCAAAGAAGACATCAAAAAATGGCAAACTAAAAGCTGAGAGTCAGAAATGGGATTTACTCTAAGAAAGCCTGAGAGGGAATCATAGATGCTTCACGGAAAAGGATGATACGCGAAGAAGAGGGGAACATGGAAGAGAAAGGCGTTTTTCTGAGGAGGCCCGGCTGCTAAGCATGTGGAGGAGGAAAAAGAGCTCTACAAGAAAACAAACTGTTCTCTCCATTACGGTTTTCAAGATGAGTTTCACTAGCCGCAAGGATAGAGATGGACTCTAACTGCAAGGAAGGTCAAAGCAGCTTACTGTACGGAAAGGATGCAAAATTCCCAAGTGCCACCTACCAGGAAAGCCAGGCAGGCAACTGGAGAGATGAGGCTGCGCCCGAGCTGCACACACGGAGCAAACGCAGGAAGGCTGAGCAGCAGACGAGGCACAGCGTGGCCGAGGGGAGCCGGTCGCGCCCAGGCCGCGTTCCCAGGAGAAAGCGGCGCGGGAATGGGCTGAGGATGCGGAGAGGAAACCACGGCCCAGGGGGCGGACGCCCGCGGGAGGAGGCCCGAGCGCCGCCGAGACGGAGGCGGACACGCCAGGGAGCACTGCGGGCCCCACCGAAGCGGGGGCTGGCGGGAGGGCCCAGGAGGCTGCAGCGAGGACAGCCGGGAAGGTGGGCGGTGGGTGAAGTCCACTGAGACCCAGCGTGCACCGGAGAGGACCTAGTCCCCGCCCCGCGTCCCCGCCCGGCGCCCACGGCCTTGAGTACCACCTGGCGCGCCCGCGACGCCCAGCACCGCCCCCCGTCCCCGCCCGGCGCCCACGGCCTTGAGTACCACCTGGCGCGCCCGCGACCCCCAGCACCGCCCCCCGTCCCCGCCCGGCGCCCACGGCCTTGAGTACCACCTGGCGCGCCCGCGACCCCCAGCACCGCCCCCGGTGCCTGCCCCGCGCACCCCCGACCTGAGTCCGCACCTGACCGCTAAGCGTCCGGGATTATTGCCGGAAGTCGCCTGCCGCCTCCAGGCGCACCGCGGAGAAGCCCCGCCCTCAGCCGCGCTGATTGGCCGGTGCGGCTTCAGGTGGCGGTGTGGCTACCCGGTCCGGGGGGAGGGGAGCCGGCGCGGGGCGCGGGGGGCGCGTGCGCAGTGGGCTCGACCCTGCTGCGCCTGCTGGGGTTGGGACGTAGAGGAGCTGGGCGGCCACGGCGCTGGAGGGCGGGTCATGGCGGGGCGTGTCGTGAAAGAGCTGGCCGGCTCGCGCGGGACGGGGTGTGGAGCGGGCGCTGAAAAGTGGGCGGGGCGTGTAACGGGGCGTGGCACGTGGAAGAGGCGGGGCGTGGGGCGGGGCGCGGGGAAGAGGCGGGACACGGAGAAATGAGAGGGGCGGGGCACAAAGAAGGGGGCCGGCCGGAGTGTGGGATGGGGCGGGGCGCAGAGCAGTGGGGCGGGGCGCTGAGGAGGGGGCGGGGCGTGGGACGGGGCGTGGGGCAGGGATGGGGCGCGGGGAAGCGGGCGGGGCGCAGAGAACAGGGCAGGCCGGGGCGTGGGATGGGGGCGGGGCGTGAAGTGGGGAGGGGCGTGGTACGGGGCGCGGGGGAAGAGGCGGGGCGCGGGGAAGCAGGAGGGGCCGGGCGTGGGGCGCGGTGGGGCGCAGAGAACGGAGCAGGGCGGGGCGTGGGACGGGGCGGGGCGCTGAGAAGTGGGGCGGGGCATGGGGCGGGGCATGGGGCGGGGCGCGGAGAAGGGGCAGAGGCGAGGCCTGCGGCGGACGCGGGGAAGAGGCGGGACACGGAGAAACGGGAGGGGCGGGACACAGAGAAGGGGGCCGCCTGCGCACTGGCCCCGGGAGGGAGAGCGGGTTCCGGGCACGGTGGCCCCATCACCCGCTCCCCGCCGCGCCTGCGCACTGGCCAGGCGTGCCCGAGCGCGGGCTCCCGAGGGGCGCGTGGAGCCGCCGCCCCCGCCCCACGCAGCCGCCAGCCGCGCGCCCCCGGCCGGCTGCGCTGTCCCACGTGCTGGTTTGGGGGACTCAGAAACATTGTTCTCTTCTTGGGGGTGGACTGGCTGGAAAATGATTTAAAACAGGGACTTTCCGGGAGTTTGCAAACACCAAACTTCCCTCATCTCCAACAGGAGGACGCGGAGGCGGACCCTGGCCTTTCCGAAGGAGCGTTCCGGGAGCCACGGGGTCGGGAGTGAGCAAATGCCGTTGCAAAGCGTTATCTTTGAGTGAAAAGTAATTTCACTGACAGCGTGAAAGTCCCCTTGCTTTGGCAGAAGGATGACACAGAAAAGTCCTGGCATTCGCTTCGATACCGGGAAAGTAGATTCATATTTGGGCTTTTCTGTAGGATCAAAGGCTCTAAGACTTTGCCCTCCAGCCCTACTATTGAAAAAACGAACTATTGCTCTCCTCATACATCACCTAGGTTACATTTCCTCGTGGGATCCTAGCTCTTAAAGCATGTCCCTTTTAGTTGTCTCGTTACAAAATTACTGTCACACCAGCACAGTACACAAGCACAGACGGTCAGGTTGTCAACTGCACCACACGCTAAACAGAAAGACGTATTGGAGGAAAACACTGCCACTTCAGTGGCAGGTGACTCTGTCCACTGAGTGACTTTGGACCCAAAGTGTGGAGGAGGAATAACAACTGTCCCCATTAGAGTTTAACATTACCTGCTACCGGCTCTGGATGTTTGCTGAAAGACGTTTCTCTGTGTTTGTCTTTGGAATAAAGACTTCACCTATCACTTGGTCAAGGAACCTAGGAATCATTTTAACCTAGAACACTGACTAAATCTCTAAGCTTTCACCAGAAGCCACTGCGTGCTCAGCACTGTGCTGCATTAACTCATTTAATCCTCACAAAACTCTATGAAGCAGCTATTATTTCTCCGATTTTGCAGATGAAGGTACTAAGACTCAGTGAGGTTGAATAATATGCCCATCCTACAAAGAGTACAAGATGAAACTAGAATTCGAAGCCAGCTGTATTCATTTCCCAGGGCTGCTGTGACGAATTACCACACTGTTGGTGGCTTAAAACAACAGAAATTTATGCCTTCGCAGCTTTGGAGGCCAGAAGTCCAAAACCAAGGGCTTACCGGTGCTGGTTCCGTCCGGAGGGGCTGAGGGAGAACCTGTCCCACACCTCTCTCCAGATTCTGGGGGCAGCTGGTCCTATGAGGCTGCGGTTCCTGCCCCTCCAATCTCTGCCTGCCTCTTCACATCACCTTCTCCCCTTGCCTTTCAGCCTCCCACTGCCTCCCTCTTATGGAGACACTGGTGATCACATTTAGGGCCCACCCAGGTAATCCAGGATAATCTCCTCGCCTCAAGATCCTTAATCTAATCACTCCCGCAAGACCCTTTTCCCACACAAGGTAACATTCCCAGGTTACAGGGATTAGGACTGGGCATCTTTGGAGGCAGCATTCAGCCCACTCCCCCTGGCTCATCCCAGAGCTTTTCCACTCCACCACTTCTGTGTCCAGTTACAGTTCACTTAAAGCACCAGTGTCCTTTGGTGAGAAATGGTAGGAACATTAATCTTCCCAAAACTAATTGCTTTGGTAGAAAAATGGTTTGAAAATAATATAACCAGTTATAACCATTCTAAAATGGGAGTGGAGTGAGGCTAACTCACATCTACTTTAGTGGAAAACTCGCGAGAATCCCAAATTGGAGGAGACAGTGAAGTCAACGAGATTCAAGAGGCAAGTTCCACAGGGAAGCTCTGTTTGTTCTTGTCCCAAAGTCCTGTGCTGTGCAACTTCTCTGAGCAAAGGACACCTCTACTTTGTCTTCCCTCTATGGCGGGAACAGACTTAATAAACGCTTTTGCTTTTCTTTTTCTTTTTCTTTTTTTTTTTTTAAACAGAGTCTCACTCTGTTGCCCGGGCTAGAGTGAGTGCCGTGGCGTCAGCCTAGCTCACAGCAACCTCCAACTCCTGGGCTTACGCGATCCTACTGCCTCAGCCTCCCGAGTAACTGGGACTACAGGCATGCGCCACCATGCCCACCTAATGTTTTCTATATATATTTTTAGTTGGCCAGATAATTTCTTTCTATTTTTAGTAGAGACAGGATCTCGCTCTTGCTCAGGCTGGTCTCGAACTCCTGACCTTGAGCGATCCACCCGCCTCGGCCTCCCAGAGTGCTAGGATTACAGGCGTGAGCCACTGCACCCGGCCTTGTTTTTTTTTTTTAATAGAGACGGGGTCTCGCTCTTGCTCAGGCTGGTCTCGAACTCCTAACCTTGAGCAATCCTCCCGCCTCGGCCTCCCAGAGTGCTAGGATTACACACCCGGCCTAATAAACCTTTTGGGTGTGAAATTCCCTTGGGCACACCCAGATTACACAGATAGATCTATCAGGGCTTCCTTCTGTGGGACGTGCCCCTCTTACCTTGCTTGGATGTACAAGACATTTGAAAAGTTAAACCTCTCATAAAATGACAGAGAAAAAGAGATAAAGCCATTGTGAGAGGTTGTTTCAATATTTGTTTATTCATAAGTAATTTGAGTTCATTTTAGTTTGCTGTTATAAAAGGTAACCTCTTAATAAAACCTTGACCCAAATGACATCCACTTCAGATAAGAGTTTGGGTTGGGGAGAAAAATATTATTCCATTTAGGAAATATGATGCCCATGGCATGAGAGCATGTTGAAGGACAGCCACTCTCTCAGAGACAGAGGGCAGGAAGGACCCTCTTGCCGCAGTCTACAGGCTGCCAGGAACAACCCAAATTCACAAAATAGTGAGGTCTTTGGTAAAAGCCCAGCTTAGTTACTGAGACTTGTATAAGTGCAGAATCAAGAAGCATGATCACTTTTCTTAATTGCGTCTACGTGATTAACCTAAAGAGGTTTGCCTTGATTGGATTCATCTTGACTGACATCCCAGTTACTCAGGGTGGGTCCTTTGGATTATATGGTTGATGAGATTATACAATTGATGAGCTTTTCCACTGCATAAAAACAGAACTCACCATCCAAGTGGCACTTTCACAGAAGAGGGGAAGCTCTGAGATCCAGAGTGTGGTGACAGCGACCTCCATAAAGACTTGGCTCCGTTGGATTTTTCTATCTGCTTGGTTTCTGGTGAGTACTGGAGAGATTCCCACCAGAGTGGACAGACATCTTTTTCTTTTTTTTTTCCTTCCTTTCCTTTTTTTTTTTTTTTTTTTTTGAGACAAAGTCTCGCTTGTTGCTTGGGCTACAGTGCCGTGGCTCACGCCTGTAATCCTAGCACTCTGGGAGGCTGAGGTGGGAGGATCACTCAAGGTCAGGAGTTCGAGACCAGCCTGAGCAAGAGCGAGACCCCCATCTCTACTAAAAAAATAGAAAGAAATTAGCTGGACAAGTAAAATATACATATAGAAAAAAAATTAGCCGGGCATGGTGGTGCATGCCTGTAGTCCCAGCTACTCAGGAGGCTGAGGCAGAAGGATTGCTTAAGCCCAGGAGTTTGAAGTTGTTGTGAGCTATGCTGACGCCACGGCACACTCTAGCCTGGGCAACAGAGCAAGACTTTGTCTCAAAAAAAAAAAAAAAAAAAAAAGGTTGATTTGGCTATACAAGGTCTTCTCTGGTTCCAGACGAAGTGTAAACTTTTTTCTAAATCTGTAAAGAATGATGGTGAAATTTTGGTAGTGATTGCATTAATTCTGCAGATCACTTTAGGTAGAATGGACATTTAGGTAGAATGGAGGAGTCTACCAACCCATGAGCATAGTAAAGATTTCCATCTGTGCACATGATCTACAGCTTCTTTTCTCAGTGTTTCGTAGTTCTTCCTGTAAATATCTCTCACCTCCTTAGTTAAATATATTCCTAAATATTTAATTTTCTTTGGTGCTATTGTGGAATATGTTGTGTCTTTGATTTGACTTCCAGCTTGACTATTATTGGCATATATGAATGCCACTGGTTTGTGTGCATTAATTTTGTATCCTGAGACTTTACTGAATTCGTTTATCAATTCCAGGAGTCTCTTGGCTGAATCCTTGGGATTTTCTAGGTGTTAGCTAGCGTATCATCAGCAAAGAGTGAGAGTTTGACCTCTTCTGCCCCTATTCGGACGCCCTTAATTCCCTTCTGTTGTCTGATTGCTCTGGCAAGGACTTCCAGCACTATGGGCAACCTTGTCTGGTTCCAGTTCTAAGCGGGAATGCTTTCAATTTTTGATCTGAAATTGACATACATGACAAAAACCTAGTTGTGGTATATACTCTCGAGGTGACCACGTTTAGAAACAAGAGTATGGGAGTAAGGGCTACGATTACACTAGCATTAAAATCTTAGTGGACCCAATTTGGAGCCATGTAATTTTGTCAAGTTACTAAAGCCTTGTGAACCTATATTCACCATATCAAATCATATCAAATTTGTGTGCGTATCTTGAAGCAGAGGGTTGTATTTGATCAAACTTCTGGTCATTTACTTGTTATATTTTTATCTGGACCTTAAGTACAGGGGTGACTTAGGACTGCTGTTGAGAACTGTCAGGACAGTGCACTGACCACACACCTCAGCCTCAGGAAATGGGAAACTGCCTCAGGTGCACCACCTTAGATGGTGACATCCTCGGGTATGGCCTGTGGGCAGCAGAGAATCTGGAGCCCTCTCCGCCACGTCAGGAATACGCTGCAGTGCCAACCTACCTTCCAACACCTAGCCAGCCTCAATTAGCAATGCAGCTGATCGAGGAGGAACAGACTAGATTAGCTCAAAGAATAAGCCTTATACAGCATCTTTCTGAAGAATTTTATGACCCTGGAAGAGATGGGTCAGAAGAAGAGGGGCCAGAGTGTGGTATCTGTTTCCTGGAATTTGCTTGTGGGGATCCCATTCGCCGTCTGCCGTGCCAGCACTTCTACCACCTGGGCTGCATCGATGAGTGGCTGATGAAGTCCTTCACCTGCCCCTACTGCAGGGGCCCGGCGGGTGCAGAGGCAACTTCAGCCCTGAGACCAGCCGAGTGACTTCAAGAGAAACATCATTTTTGGTTTTGATCTTGTGTCATTGAGCCAAAGAGGCAGGGAGTAGGAGTTATGATCATGCACAAAAAACTTCCTAAAAATTTTTGTAGTTCCTAAAAACTACAGATGTTGGTACTTTAGAAACTTACTGTGAAAAGTAGAATGGTATTCTTACATACAGCCTTGACCCAACATTTATATACACAAGTGTATGTTGATCTTGTTTTTGCTGCTGTAGGTAAGAATTGTGTAAAGTGTTGCAGCAGCTGTATTTGTCTTAATTGTGTGTTGAAGATTAGGAGAAAAATTGGGGTATATTTCCTAATGGAATAACATTCTTCTCCCCAACTCAAACTCTTATCTGAAGTGGATGTCGTTTGGGTCAAGGTTTTATTAAGAGGTTACCTTTTATAACAGCAAACTAAAATAAACTCAAATTACTTAGGAATAAATAAATTTTGAAACAACCTCTCACAATGGCTTTATCTCTTTTTCTCTGTCATTTTATGAGAGGTTTAACTTTTCAAATGTCTTGTACATCCAAGCAAGGTAAGAGGGGCACGTCCCACAGAAGGAAGCCCTGATAGATCTATCTGTGTAATCTGCGTGTGCCCAAGGGAATGTCGCACCAAAAAGGTTTAACAACTCTGTTCCCTCTATGGAATGAACATAAGGCATGAGGGTTACACTGATCCTAATCAACTCTGCAACGCAGCCAGAGTGCATTTCAATTCCTGAATCAAAGACAGTGATATATTCTCACTATCTGGCAAAGAGAATAATCATCCTCTCTGGGTAAAACCTCAACTTCAGTCTCTTCCCTATATTAGATAATGTGTAACACACAATAAGAAGTCTTATCTACACAAAACACTGGGGAATGATATGGAGAAGTAAAAGACCCAAGACAAAACTCACGTTTTTAAACTGGGATTTCAAGAAAAGTAATTTATAATAAGACTCTGTATGTGTGGATGGAAGTGGCTTGGACACAAGAGACTCATTTCCAGCTGGTGATATGTAGATTCACGGTTGTTGTCACTGGGATATACGGGCAAGCTCAAATTGTCATGGTTTCTTTCTATGCTTCCAAGCAGTGCTTCATCACATAAATTAGTGTAAATATACAAGGTATTCTGGAAATATGATAATCCAAATGTATCCTGTCTTCTGTGTCCTCATTTGTTCTTATTGAAAAAAGTCCATGGCAACAAAAATCTATTATATGTAATGACACTCTGCCTGATTTTGGATTCTGAGACATATTCATGCTAATATAGTAACTCACTGACAATTATTCAAGACTGTCAATTTTTATTTAAATAGATTCATTTCTAATTTTAATTTTTTTACAATATTAAATTTTACAACATAGTGCCTATAGTCAATAGTACTGTATTACATACTTAAAAATTTGCTAAGGAGTGAGAAAACAATGATAATATAGGGCAGAAGGAAACTTCTAAAGGGGATGAATATATTTGTGGCATGGATAGTGGTGATGGCTTCATGGCTGTACATTTATCTCTAAACTCATTAAGTTGTACATGCTAAATTTGCACAGCCATGTGTGTCCATTACACTTCAGTAACCTGGTTTAAAAATAAGAGGCAAATTCATGTACCATGAGACTTAACTTATAAAGTTACTGTTTAATAATCCATGTTTGATTTCATCATTGCCATGTACATATATACCACTAATATTAAAGTTAGGACATATGATTTTGTGATCTACAAGTATTAGTTCCATTGACACAAATGTATGTGTTTAAAACTTAATAAAAAACCTAGAGTTTGACCAAAATATTAGATTATTTAGCAACAATACTTACTACTTGCATTTTTACCAGTAGTAATCAAATTTAATCTCATTTCTTATTACTTAGTTCTGTGTTCAATATTCCCAGGTCACTTCAGAATTGTATATTTTATCCTACATATTTTCAATAACAAGTCTGTCCAAAATTCTGAATTTTTTGCTCAAGTGTATGCTCAATGGCTTTTTAGAATTTTCTTCCCAGTCTGACTTTTCAGACAAGAAATCTGTCTGAAGCTATTTCCATTTTTCTGTAAAGATTGTTTTCTCCTCAGTGGAAAAACGTTGGCATTGATTAAGGAATGAGTAACTAACTGATGACTTTCCCTCACTCATGACATTTAGAGTGTTTTATATCACATGAATCCAGACCTATCCTACAAATGTTACTCTATTAATAAAAAAAGTTCTCATGATTTTTCATTGGGTAACTTCTCCACTAAGTATATCTGACTTGTTCAAGAGCCCTAATCCACCTAGGATAAAATATTTTCACTTATTTCCTGTTTTATTAGTTATACTATGCTGACTTCTTCTCCACACCAAAAGTGGTGATTAGTAAGATGATGATGCATAGAAATTACAGACATAGGGATTGTCTCCTGTGGATTTTACTCACTCGTTTAAAGGATAAATTATAAATTAAGGGATTTTCACATTGATAACATGCATAGAATCTCTTGTGTGACTTCTCCCTTTTGTTTAACAGTTATTACTGTGGATTAAGATTGTTCCATATTCAGTTATACTTTGATTCTCTCATATTGTATACGGGCAGTCTAGCATCTAAAGTTTGTGCCATATAGACAAAATACATATGGATTCTAGCCATTTTGAGTTAATTTAGGTTGAGTGTAGTAATGATAAATAAAAGTTTTTCTACACTGATTATAAACATAATGTTTCTTCAATGTGTTAGTCCTCTGGTGTATTTAGGGGTTGAAGCTATGACTGAAGAATCTTACACATTTATTACATTCTTTGTGTGAGTTCTCTCATGTTGTCTAAGGTTAAAACATTTACTAAAAGCTTTCCCACATATAGGACATACATATGGCTTCTCTCCAGTGTGAACCCTCTTATGAAGTCTAAAGTTATAACTCCTATTGAAGGCTTTACCACATATATTGCATTCATATGGTTTCTCTCCAGTGTGAGTTCTTTCGTGTCGTCTAAGGACAGAAGAGTGATTGAAGGCTTTTCCACATAAATGGCATTCATATGGTTTCTCTCCAGTGTGAGTTCTCTCATGTCGTCTAAGGTCAGAAGATTCAGTGAACGCTTTCCCACATACATGACATTCATAAGGCTTCTCTCCAGTGTGAGTTCTCTCATGTCGTTTAAGCACAGAAGACTCAGTGAAGGCTTTTCCACATAGATGACATCCATGCGGTTTCTCTCCATTGTGAGTTCTCTCATGTTGTCTAAGGTGAGAACAATGAGAGAAGGCTTTTCCACATAGATGACATTCATATGGCTTCTCCCCATTGTGAGTTCTCTCATGTTGTCTAAGGTAAGAACCTTTACTGAAGGCCTTCCCACATAGATGACATCCATAGGGTTTCTCTCCAAAGTGAGTTCTCTCATGTTTTCTAAGATCAGAGCAATGAGTGAAGGCTTTCCCACATAGATGACATCCATGTGCTTTCTCTCTAGTATGAATTATCTCATGTCGCCTAAGGTTAGAACTTTTACTAAAGGCTTTCCCACATAAATGACATCCATATGGTTTCTCTCCAGTGTGTGTTCTCTCATGTTTTCTAAGGTCAGAGCAATGAGTAAAGGCTTTCCCACACAGATGACATCCATGTGGTTTCTCTCCAGTGTGAATCATCTCATGTCGTCTAAGATTAGAACTTTTACTGAAGGTTTTACCACACACATCACATTCAAATGTTATCTCTCCAGTGTGAGTCTTACTGTGTTGTCTACGGGAAGAGCTCTGATTAAAGGTATAACCACATAGATGACTTTCATACGATTTACATCTAGTGTGAATTTCCTTATATTGATTAAAGGATAACCAGTCACTGAGGGATTTCCCAAATTTTTTGCTTACACAGTGTTTCTTTCCCATGTGGCTCATCATATTTTGAGTCAATGCTATATGATCAATGAAATCTTCTCTCAAATTATTACATTCAAAAGGATCCTCTTGAGTATGAAGTCTCTGCTTCTGAGAAGAAAATGAAAGAGAGAGGATTGTCCACATTCTTTCCTCCCTTCCTTGACTTCTCTACATGTTAGTAATCATTCAGTAGTAGACTCCAGTTACAATTGTTTTTGTATTAGTTACATAAATATGGTATATTTCCGAACTGCATGCATAGAGATTTTCTCTTTTGTAGCATCCCAGCTGAAGAGCCATCTGACAGATTTTTAATTTTATTACGTTTCAAAATATAGGCACATATCCATGTTTACATAATTTTCCTGTTTTAAGACCTCACGTTATGGTTTTACGTCAAGTTAATTTCTTCCCTAAATTCAAACGAGCCAAAACCTTCTGCTGGGTAAGCCCTTAATCTCAACTTTAAGTACAGTAAACTATACCAAATTCTAAACTTATTCCATTTCTAGGTTTCTATTTTTTTTTTTTTGAGACAGAGTCTTGCTTTGCTGCCCAGGCTAGAGTGAGTGCCGTGGCGTCAGCCTAGCTCACAGCAACCTCAAACTCCTGGGCTTAAGCGATCTTTCTGCCTCAGCCTCCTGAGTAGCTGGGACTACAGGCATGCGCCACCATGTGCGGCTAATTTTTTCTATATATATTTTTAGTTGTCCAGATAATTTCTTTCTATTTTTAGTGGAGACGGGGTCTCGCTCTTGCTCAGGCTGGTCTCGAACTCCTGGCCTTGAGCGATCCACCTGCCTCGGCCTCCCAGAGTGCTAGGATTGCAGGCGTGAGCCACCGCACCCGGCCTAGGTTTCTATTTTTAAGAACAGATTCACACCAACATAGCTTACCATTGTGCTGATGGTGGATGTGTCCTTCTGATAGATATATTGTATGGATGTCATTTCTTGTTTAAAGTCACCTTCTCTACCTGAAATAACTGAAAAAAACAATTGCCAGATTGGCATTTAGGGGACTGAATATGTTAAACAGCCCCCAAGCCCATTTGAGTATATGTCAAATACTGACACACAGACAGGGAAAGAAGGTTAAATAAAGGATATTCTAAAGAGTAAAATATAGGACATTGACAACTGACATTTTCAAGACATGAAAAAAATAAACTAAACATGTAAGTTGGGGAAAAAAGGAAAATTTTTAAAGAGGATCATGACAAGGGTCATTATGTGAAAGCTTAACTCCAATAAGTACGTAGACATCCCCTTTACTGAAGCCAAAGACAATGACAGAGAGACACTTGAATAGAAACTGATGCCTGCAAGGCATAATAACAACATCTCATGAATTTTTCCCTTATGCCTTTGCCTACATTTCAGAAAATATCACTAATTTAAGAAATCTTCAGTTGATAACTGTTAGCGCCTACTCACTCCCTGCCCATGCTCCTCTTCCTTTTACTGAAGCACTGCTTCTTGGAGCTCACCTGGATTCTGGCCTTGCAGAACATTTATTCCTTCTCTTGCAAGTTCCTCTCTTGGCTCCAAATGGGAAAGCACACCTGATGTGCAGAACTGTTTGCCTGTTTGTGGGGAAAAGACGCATGGATTTTGAGTTCTATGCTGATAACTGTGTATGGTGATCAAGCACAGGGCATAATACTGAGGAAGACTAAGGTAGCCATCGAAGGTCAGCCCAGGAAAAGTACCTTGAAAACACTGACAGTCCTTCATGAGCAAAGGGATAGCTCTTGAACTTGCTCCCAAAGACGCTGAAGACCTATAATTGCTAACGGCTATGACTAAGTTCAAAGACAGGTTGCAGGGTCTTCAGTATTTTCAATCAGTAGAAAATTACAAGTTTTCATAGTATTTGAATATTATATCCAAAAAGAATCCAGTAAACATAAGCTCTATCAGAACAATCTAGGTTCTGTGTGAAACAGTCTGTACAACAGAATGGTTATCTTTAAAAAATAAATACATTTATTTATCCATTCAAAGACAGTGAATTGCCACCACTGTTCTGAGTTTTGGGGATTGAACAGCAAGAAGAACATTAAATTGTAGTCAAAAAGATTAGATTCTAGTTGAGATGATAAATTAAAATAAGTGAAAAGTAAAGAAACAAATTGCTGGCAGGTAGTTGTGAGAGTTATGAAGGTATAAAGGCAGAGGTTGAAGTGATAGGTGGGAAAGCTATTCTAAATACTTGTGGAATGAATTAATCAATGGAAGAATGAATAACTGTAAACATACATACATCCTACATATTAAGAGACTCACCAATAGAGACCAGATGACTAATATTCTCTAGCATCACGTCTCTGTACAGCTTCCTCTGGGATATGTCCAGCAAGGTCCACTCTTCCTGTGTGAAGTCTACAACCACATCCTCGAAGGTCATGGATTCCTAAAACATTATGAACACTCTGCTCCAAAATGGGCTATCTCTGCCAATGTTCAGTGGAGCACGGTTGAAGTGACAGTACTAAGAAAGTGGGGGTGGTACGAATAGAAAGCGCAAATAGTATTTGGGTTCCAGTCACATTGTTCTCAATCTAACCTGTGAATCTGGCTTTCAGATATGTTCACACAGAAGATTTCATATAAAGAAATATCACATGAAGTGTGACATAATATAACCTGGAGATTCCCCAATAAACTTGTAATTATAACTTCCAGATACTAATCATAAAATTTGCACCTGGAAACTTATAACTAAAATTCTCGTCATCATCAGCTTCAACAAAATCTATAGACTCATCACAAGACAAGCAGTATCCACGATTTGTCACATTTTAATCATGACTACAGTTAGATACTGCCTTATGGGACCTCAATTTCCTCATCAGTGAAATAAAGACCTGCTATGAGTTCTGAAGGATCCAATGAGCTAATGTGTAAAGTGCTTCCCATGTGTCAAACATTTTCTAGATACAAGTCACGGGTATGTTATTCATTAAATGACTGAGAACGCTGAAGAATTCTGTAGACTGTACAACTTTTACACATAAGGTAGAATCAGCAGATGCAGCCTCTCATCTCTACACAACTCTGTTGTTCACAGATAAGGATAAATGGTTCAGCAGCACAAGCCAGGAGCTCTAAGACCTCTGGACTGAAGGACAGTCTCATCCTAATCCTTCCCATGGTCTCAGGACTCCTTTCTCAATTTCTTCTGCAACCAACAAACACCAGCTATCATCCTCTCTTTTGTTTCTTCATCTTGTCTCTATGTTCAGGGGGGAAAAAAATGCCTTTGTTGTTCTGCTCTCTCCACTTCAAAAATTTCCCCAGGTCCTTAAATTTACTCCATTTCCTATACTCCTTCACCTACATGCACAGCCAAAATGAAGGAAACAATACTCCCTATACATTGCTTCCAGTTATTAAATTTGAACAAAGGCTAATTTGGGGACAAAAGTAATAGCAAGAACTATAGTTTTCTTTTTTTAGAAGTTTTCCAAAAAGTGCAAATATATTCTATCCAACCTTTAAAGATTTTTAAAACAGGGAATATAAATGAATGATTCCTCACTGTCTTCTCTGGCCTATACCTATCTGCGTTCACTTCAATGGTATAGAACCCTCCTCCAGCACGTGACAACTGGATTGACCGAGCTCACCTGGGAAAACATCTGCCTCTCTGTGGCCTGTAACCTTCTGCTCTCATTCATCTTTATCACAGCACTCACCACACTCCTAGGCCCATTCCTGCCAATAACATGGTTAATGAGTGAATTCTTTCCCCAACAAGGCCTTAGGCTGGATGAGAGAAACAAAACCTCTCACATCTCTTCTGTAATATACAGCCTTAGTAGAGCCTGGAACACCTTAGTGTAATGTTGAAGGAGATTACTTCTTGCTGAGCCTTTGAGCCAGTATGACGATTCCAGAGACCTGAGGAATCTTCAGTGGAGCTCAGATCCTTGAATCGCTCTGAATGCACTTAGAACATCCACGCTAATAGGAGAAACCTGCCCATAGGCTGGCAACAGGGGTACAATTTCGGTAGAAAGACGGATTCCCCACTTACCCGTGACTGCATTGTATTAGCTCAGCCAACAAGTGTCTTCTCCTGGGTTTTCACTCACACACTCCAAGTACTCACGAGGAAAATCTGAAGAAGATGAAAGAAACCAATGACACTCTAGTTTTGTCCAGTCTCCAGACCTACCTGTCCCAAAACCCCAAACTGTCACTTAAAAGCAGCCCCAGTCCAACCAACAGGGACACGCAGTGTGCTCTAAGAGAAACAGGAGCAGCCTCTCCTCTTTCTTCCAGGGTCAGAAGACTATGATTATTGTTGCTAATAAAGAAGATATAAATACCTTGATTTTAGAAATAAGAATGTGAAAATCACTGAGTTTTATATGAGTCTTAATAAGCCCTTGGAATTGTGAAGTTTTAAATTCCCTCCATGATTCCAAATCACAAGGACCTGGATTAACTTGGACTTCAGTCTGTCCCCATGTCATCGGCTATAACAGAAGGTGTTCATGGTGCTCTTCTGCCACAGGCCGCACGTAAACTGTGGTCTCCACATCCAGGAAACACTGTAGAATTTGAGAATTATTCCTCCTTTGTGCACTTGCAGTCTTTCTCCAGTATCCATCCCAGCCCTCTGGAGCCTCACTCCATCCCTCCTCTTCCCTGCCCCTGGCCCTCTGGATACACTTTTTCTGAATCATTCTGTCTCCACCACATGGGGTTTCTAGCAATATCACTCCCTCAACTCTGACTTATAGATTTCTTCTGCAAGAATTTGTTTATCAATGAAGCAACTTCAGATTCCATTCTATGATGGGGTTAATCAATTTAGTGACCTATCTTACAAGAAATGCTAAAGGTAGTTCTTCAAGCTGAAATGAAAGGATACTAACTATAAATTAATTTTAGATCAGAAGATAATTATTTGACTTATGGGATTTGGGGACAGGCCATCTCAGTAGGTTAGATTATTGCAAACATGCAATCTCTCTGGATTTATAATTCAATACTAATGGTTAAAGAGAAACTTGCCTCATCATAGCACTCAGGGGTTATTTTTTTTGCAATTAGACCAGTGAGGAAAATAAACAAAAATTAAAAAAAAAAGACATTTATAATGATAAATTACAGGGATGACATCAAGAGATTGCAGAGTTACAATTAAGGGAACAAGGAAGGGAAGGGGAGGCTAACATGTGTTGGGGATCACCAAAGAGTTCCATGAAGAACATTTAAAGTGATGCTGATGGAAGTCTGCAGGGAGAAGTTACATATGTGGGTGGGGTAGAAATGAGGGATGATATATTGCTCACTGTGGAGGTAACAGCAATGATTGTGATTCTGAGAGGGCATGCAAAACTTTTTGGTCTATGCATTGCTATAACCTTCTGGTCTGAGAGATTTTAAGGACCAGATTTAGAGGATGGGGACCACTTATCCTTCCAACATGGAATAAATTATTTAATTGATCCACCTCATTATAAAACAAACTCTTAACTTGTTTGGTTGATAGCTAATAACATGGGGACAGACTAAAGTCAGAGTTAAGGAAATGGTATTGCTTGAAACCCCGTGTGCTGAAGCCAAGATGTCTGAGGACAGCTCTATCCCAGAGATGAGCGGGGCAGATTGGGAAGGGAGTGAAGTTTCACATGAGGCTGGGAAACCAGTGCTAGTGAATAATTCCACAGAGGTTTCGACGAACGTGAACAAAATACACACGTGATGTGAGGCAGGGACAAGAGTTTGGGGTCAGGGGGAACTGAATAACTTTTTCAGTGCCGTGGGTTAATTAGCATACAAAATGCAATGATTTTAGTTTACTTATATGCAGTTTGGAAGTATTCACATCTGCCTCACAAGCAGCACTAGCCAAAGCCATCACACTTTTAAAATCAGGACAGTACACATTGTTGTTTTTCCCCAACTGACAGTTTTCTGGTGGATTTTATGTTTAATGAGTTTCAACTCATTGAGGAAATATGAATTCTTCCCTGGTTGAATTCCTGAGATTCTTCATTCTGTCTTTGAGTTTGGGTGTTAGCAACAGCAACGGGAGGCTGCAGTGCCCTTGGGGCAAGGCCAGATAGTTCTATTGATCTGCAGAGGGACCCTCAGCATTCCCAGCGTTCATGGTCTCCTCTCTCCTCATGCCATAATTCCTTTCAAAGTTCACATTTCCCCCCCTTGGCAGCCTACCCTGACCTTAAGGATCATGCTTTGTTCTTAGGACAGAAGTTCTTGGGACAGAAATCATGTACCTTTTTAATCCACACTCAGAATATCAACTCTGCCAATCACATGAGATTTCCCAACCGGAAAAAGGAAAGGAGAAGTCGAGTGAAGGAAAAGGATCCCCCAGTCAGACACGTGTAGATCAGCCCAAGGAAATGCCTGTTCGGTGACGGAGCAGGACCTGGTAACATCCACTTCAGACTTCCTAAACTATTTCTGAAAAGCAGAGTCAGATAATGCCAGGAGTTACTGCTATATATCAGTATCTATTCATCTATCAATCTGTTCTTTCCTCAGAACTTGTTTCTCCTCCAAAGAATTTTCGTATTTTCCTTGGAACTACACTTTCACAGAGTACCCTTTTCCAGTTCCTGTGTTTTTGACTGACATTATTTGACCTCCACAACATAACCTTTCCATCCTTATTTTATTTTTTCTTATTCACATCCTGAAAATGTGTATTGCTTTGTAATCTCCTAAAAATGTCATCCTGCTCACTAATAAATTTCCATTTTTAATTCTTTCTCTTATGTTAAGGTCAATACCAAAACATATTTACATGTGCTTAATGCACTTTTAAAACATTTTCATTATTTCTCAACGTACACTGTAACAGTTTTATCCTCCCATTTTTTTCAGTTAGCGAATGCAGACTTGGAAGACAAGGTAACTCCCATGCAGGGTGTCTGCAGGAACCACCCCTCTAAACGGCACGCGAGCAGCGAGCTTCATGAGAGCCCTCCGCATGAGAAGCCTGCGTATGGGAACAGTTAGAAGGGTAGGACAATCACGTGAATGCAACATTTGACAGAACACTGTCTCAGCATAAATGTTTGCCTATTTTTAATACAAAGTTTTCTTTAAATATCTGTAATCTAACATCTTAAAATGAAAAAAATACATATGGGCTTATTTAACAAGCATGTGAGACATGATGAAGACTTCAAAATTACAGCTAAAATCCCACAGTTGAGATGCCAGAAAGTATAAACAGAAATCCTATGTTCTGGCCGGGCATGGTAGCTCACGCCTGTACTCCTAGCACTCTGGGAGGCTGAGGCGGGAGGATCGCTCAAGGTCAAGAATTCAACACCAGCCTGAGCAAGAGTGAGAACCATCTCTACTAAAAAAAAAAAAAAGAAAGAAAGAAATTAGCTGGACAACTAAAAATATATAGAAAAAATTAGCCGGGCATGGTGGCACATGCCTATAGTCCCAGCTACTCAGGAGGCTGAGGCAGGAGGATCGCTTGAGCCCAGGAGTTTGAGGTTGCTGTGAGCTAGGCTGACGCCACTGCACTCACTCCAGACCAGGCAACAGAGCAAGACTCTGTCTCAAAAAAAAAAAAAAAAAGAAATCCTATGTTCTAAATGAGAGTAACAATACCATGTGAATCAGTGAATATTGAAACCAAGACTGGGAAGATTTTAACTGGAGGGACACACTGAATAATCAACACAAAGAACAAATGTAGAGAAATGAGTGAAAAAATGTATGGAGTTAAACTTTTAAAAGTCTTTTTTTTTTTTTTATCCATAGCATTGGTTTCACAGAGTAGGAGCCTTTTAAATGCAATATGCATAGAAAAGTTGTCTCTCATAACTCAGCAGTTACTTGGCATGCGCTACCTCAGTCTGGAAAGCAACACTATCAACTACAAATGTAAGGAATGTGGGAAATATTTTAGTCAGAGTTTGCACCTCTACTGACAGCGGAGAAACCACACTGGAGAGAAACTATGACCGTAATCAATACAAAATAGCTTTCAGGGAATATACACACTACAGAGAAATAATACGAATGTCTCCAATGGGGGAAAGTAGTTATTGTTCTAACCTTAGACAATATGAGAGAATGTACACTGGAGATAAACCCTACAATGAATGTGGGCAAGATTTCAGTGATTTATTCTTTAAATGACATAAGCAAATCTACAATGGAGAGAAACTATATGAATGTCAAATATATGGGAAAGCCTTTGTTCAAAACTTATTCAACACAAGAGAACTCAAAATGGAGACAAACCATTTGGATATCATATATGTGGGAGTGCCTTTACTAACTGCTCTAACCTTAAGCACCACAAGAAAATTCACGTGGGATAGAAGCAATATGAATGTCGTCTATGTGTGAAAGCCTTTGTTCAAAGTTCTCCTGTTAATGTGAGATAATTTATACTGAAATCTACAAATAAATTTATGAATGTGGGAAATAATTGTCATAGCATTCATCTTTCTAAACACCTACAGAATCATACTTGAAACGGTCTAAATGGCATAAATGTGGAAAATAATCCAGCCAGAGCGGTGCATCCATCCGTATGTTCACCACACTCTCCTTGAGGCTGGTGTTCTTTTCCTCTCCTGCCGTTCACGTTTGGCTACTGGACACTTAAAAGTATGCAAACCTAAGACTCTGACTCCAAACTGCCCCTCGACTGCACAAATCATGACTGTTTCACTCACTTAATGGAGTCTAATCTCCTAACTCCTATTTTTATTGCTATTACTAGTAATAGCAGTAATATTAAAATGAATCATGTTCATCATCACGATTATTATTTTATTTTTTCTTTGAGACAGAGTGTCACTCTGTTGCCCAGAGTTCTGTGGCATCAGCCTAGCTCACAGCAACCTCAAACTCCTGGGCTCAAGCAAGCCTACTGCCTTAGCCTCCCAAGTAGCTGGGACTACAGGCATGTGCCACCATGTCCGGCTAATTTTTTCTATGTATATTTTTAGCTGTCCAAATCATTTCATTCTATTTTTAAGTAGAGACAGGGTCTTGCTCTTGCTCAGGCTGGTGTCGAACTCCTGACCTCAAGCAATCCTCCCGCCTTGGCCTCTCAGAGTGCTAGGATTACAGGCGTGAGCCACCGCGCCCGGCCCATCATCACTATTATTATCCATCATTATTTTTGTTATTACATGTGTTACCATGTATTATTTTTATGGCTGTTGTCACACATTGAATATCTCAGCTCTGTGAACATAGAGTGTCCGATTTCCTGAATATCATTATGGAGCTTTCCCCAATATACATACACATAGCCAGCCCAAGCCTCCTCAGAATTTTGTACATCAGTTCACGAGCCTGGGACCACCACTTCCAACAACTGAGGCTCCAATAGGGCTTTGTAGGCCTGCCTGAACACCTGGAAATGTCCAACATCCACTCAGTTGCCCAGGACAAGCTGGTCCAACCTGACACAGCAACTGCAACATTCTCTGTCCTCCAGGGAGCCTGGTAACTGCTCAGGCAGGTCCATGAGCCCACTGCTGGTCTGGGAGCACGGGGGATGACCTCCTTGAACAGCTCTGTGATGACAAGTATGAACCAAAGCACCTGTGTCTCCAGGAAGCTCAGTGGAACAGACAGCAGAAGGGAAGCCAGGCAGAGAGGACTGAGATAGTCCTGGGGGTTCTATGCACATTCTAGGTGGGGCCTTTGTGTGCTGGATGTGGATGCAGAGGCTTGCCTTCCTTTCAAGGATTCTCTACAAGTCAGCTAGGTGGGCGAAGTCAAGAATTTTGTGGGTTTTGTGCACAGGGGAGTCCCTACAATAGGTTCCCTTCTCCTCTACCTCACAGGCCTCTCTTTGGTGAGCTGGCACAGGACTTTCCAAATTAGCCCATGCCCTCCTGCAGGTTGGTCTTCTTTTCCCTCCTGCTGGTTGTGTTTGCCTTAAAACATGTTTCACTGTGCAAATCTAAGACTCTGACTCCAAAGTACTCCATGAGGCCCAGTATCAGTACCGTGTTACCCATCTGGAAAAGTCTGTCCTCTAATCTCCCATCTCCTTAGGTGTATCATCATTCTTATTAGCAGCAATACTAATCTCATTATGATAATATTGATACTATGCTATTATTTAATATTTTAGGTATACATTTACTATTAAGGATGATTTTTGTGGTTGCTCTGTACACAGAGATTATCCAGTTCACTGAAGGTCACTATGGAGGGTTCCCCAACATACATATACATGGTTGCTCCCAGATTCCTGCTATACTGTGTAGTGTCCTTCAGGTATACAGGCCTTCTGAGTGATTCCAAGGCCTTCTCCAGAGTCAAAGACCCACCAAGCAGGCATTACAGCCTCAGAGATGACACCCCTGGCTTGCCTGAGCCTCACAAAAAAATCCGCATGTCCCACCAAATCTCCATCAACTTCTGGTGCTAGTCTCTGCAGGGCGGGCTTCCTTGGCCCAACAGAGCCACTACAAAATTTTTTCTAAGTCTACTCAAGGGCCCACAAACTACTCTTACCTTCCTCGAAATGCTGGATAAGGTGTCCCCACCCACACCAGCCTCCTCAGAATTCTCTACCTTGGTTCAGCAGTCTGGGAATCACCACTGCAGACAATGGAGGTGTAAGAAGGGCATCCAAGGCCCCTGTGATCCCGATTACGTTTAAATCACTATAGGTGCCAAGAGAGATGGATGTGGATCTAGAGGCCTGCAGTTTGTTTTTCTTTTCCACGCAGAGGGCGTCCCACCCTCATGAGCAGTTTCAGAAATTTCTAAGTCTTCCAAGGAGCCCAGAAATAGTTTGTGCAGGCCTGGGCCACCCCCTGCCAATAGGACGTACTAAGGATGAGATCCACCAACAGCCACCGCTGAGTTATGCCAGCGGAGATGTCCACATCTCAAGCGGCTAAGCAGGGCAGATGGCAGAGGCCACAGGCCATGGGGGTTACAATAGTGCTGGGGGCTTAACGTACATTTTTGGTGGGTCTGCTACATGCTGGGTTTGGATCTGGAGTCAAGCCCATAATCCTAGCAAAAATTAAATACCAAAATATGATATTCACAAATGTGTACGTAGCTAATAATATATGTTGGAAAAACACATAATTAGAAATCCAAAGAGAAAGTGCTAATTCCTTAACTTTGACAGGGGGACTTAATAAGAATGTGTTCTAAGATCATTATATTTGTAATGCAATAACAAGAGTAGGCATATTGAAGACTTATTACATATAACTAGTAAATACAAATTGAACCTTTATCCAAATTATAAAGACTCTTTTTTTCACTTCAATATACCAGTGGGTATATGTCAAATATGACTGTGTAGTTGACCCAGAGAAAATATCAGCTGATTTCAAAAAACAGTACATGAAATAGGCCATAGGTACTTTTGATTTTATCACATATTAAAATCAAAATGAAAATATGCAATAATCATGCAGTCCAAACAAATCAAGCAACCGACAAAGACAGTTTAACAGAGACTGCTACATTAGAAAAAAAAACTTCTTCCTTGAGGCCGTGGTGTTTTATTACGAAAATAGAATAAAAACTTCAAAACCAATAGGATCTTTTCCAATTTAATGAAAAATTTGTTTCTTTTTTATTGTTTTCTGTGCATGAGTTATCTGTAACTGGAAAAATAGTTTTTGTGGTTCCCAAGATGAAGAGACATGTGAGTTACATTTGCTTCACAAGGCCCCGGACTCAGAACTAGTGTGAGTTAAATACAATTCACATGGCAGTTAATGTGTTTAGGAATAGAGTCCAGTAAAATCAAAGAGGTGTTCCAATTAGAGTCATGATAACCATGAAGATTGAAGGTAGTCAAAACCATGGAATTATGGCTACCACTGTAATCTTGAAGAAATGTAAAACTTTAAAAACAGTTATAAACCAAGAAAAGAAAAAAGAGAACAGGAGTTATTTAACTTTTCAAATTGTTACAAAATAAGTAGATTTTTATAAAAGTTAAAAAAATAAAACGATTAAATAAATGACCAAAGAATGAAATAAACAAACATATTTGACAGAAATCAAATAAAAGTTTTGAGAATAAAATTATGAAAAAAATAACACTGGTAATTAAAACAGACCATCTACTTATTTCAAAGCAATAATTTAAAATGTAAGAAATGGGAAGAATTCTATTCTCATTAACTTGAATATGCAGGGTAAATTAACTTCCAAGAAAACGTAAACTGAAAATAAACATTCAGTCCTACATAAGGAGAACAATCTAATTAGCCTATTTTAATACATAAATTATATATCAGAGTCTATCTCTAAAAGGGATTTGTGAGAGTCTTCAACATGTTAAATCACTTATAGTTCCTCTGTAATGTAAATTTTTCTAGAGGAGAAAAATAAGCCTGTCCTCAGGACTTTCAACAATCTTTACTGAGTATATCTGCAAAAATTATTCATACAATTTTAGCCATTTAGCTGTTTACTTTGGCCACCTGGCCATCACATGTGTGGTTAAATAATAACAGAACATTGTAGGCCGGGCGTGGTGGCTCACACCTGTAATCCTAGCACTCTGGGAGGCCAAGGCGGGTGGATCGCTCGAGGTCAGGAGTTCAAGACCAGCCTCAGCAAGAGCGAGACCCCATCTCTACTAAAAAAATAGAAAGAAATTATCTGGCCAACTAAAATATATATAGAAAAAATTAGCCGGGCATGGTGGCACATGCCTGTAGTCCCAGCTACTCAGGAGGTTGAAGCAGTAGGATCGCTTAAGCCCGGGAGTTTGAGGTTGCTGTGAGCTAGGCTGATGCCATGGCACTCACTCTAGCCCGGGCAACAAAGCGAGACTCTGTCTCAAAAAAAAAAAAAAGAAAATTTCAACAAACAGATTTAGCAGTATACAACAGATGTACTTCCACTAAAGGTAAGGATGAAAAAAAGGGGCTAGCTAGGGCTGCTGCCATTCACCACCACACAGAATGCCTGAGTCCAGACCAAGACAAGAGAAAAAAGGAGAGAGAATATAAAAATGCAGTCAAAGAGTTGAAACTTTAGTTATTCTCAGATGATATGACTGAAAACTCAAAAAAGTAGGTGAATCTATTTTAACTATTAATACTAATATTTAAAAAGTGGGCAAAACTATTCCAAATTTACTGAAATTAGTATCTCCTGTTTAGTGGCAATAATTCATAAATTAATCAAAAACACGAAAATCAGTCTTTATTCACAACAGCAAAACATTATGACTCTCATTTGAAATAAAGTTGCAGTCCTATGTAAAGAAACTTAGAAACTTATTGGGCACATAAAAATGACATGAATAAAACCTGGCAAACCAAATCTTAGACTGGAGGACACAGTGACATCAAACCTCAGTAACTGTAGAAATTCAATGCAACCTAAACTTAAAAGTCACATGTGGTACTTCACTTAAAAAAATGAGAAGTAGCCTAAAAGACAATTTTTTATTTTAATTTTGGGTGAGGATACAACCAAAATGCAAAAGATGGAGACATGACAAATTTCACCTAAACCTATATGATTTGAAAATTTAAAATAAGTCAAATATTCAAAACACAATATTAAACAATATAATATCAGGACTGAGTGAAACATATTATTTTAATCATATAAAATAGGTCATGCCTTCCTAAGGAAAATAAAAAGTCAAAGGGCATGAAGGAAGGAGTTTGTTTTCAACGTAAAAACATACCAAAGTGTGTGTGTATGCACGTGTGTGTGTACGATTAAACAATATAAAATGTGTCTAAAATACATCAAAAATAAGTAGAACAATTCAATTTGCATATTTATATCTATAAAAAATGGAATTTATTCTGTCTCACAAGTAATTTGTGAAATGGAAATAAATATAACGAGTTGTCATTTTATCCAAATCTACAAAAAATATACATATAGTATTAAGTCCTGGTTAAAGCAGTAGGGAAACTTCACATGTTGGTGGTAGATAAGGGTATCTATGCAGCTTTGGGGGTGCACCTTGCTAGAATATATTACAATACGAAATGCGCTACTCCTTGACCCAGCAATTAAAACTCAACTTACCCAAAGTGGACGAACCCTCAGACATCTGCAGCGCAGTCAGTGTGCTAAGAAACAGCCAATGCAACATTCTTTACAAATCCATGAACATCAAGGTCTCCTTGGAATGGATGTGCTATGAACAATTCACAAAACTTTCTACTGTTAGACATTTAGGTTGATTCCATTTTTAAAAAGCAATTATGGGATAAAACACACTCTATGATGTAGATGAAATATCACCTTAATCTGCTATGGCTATCAGTTTCTAAACGTTCCTTCTATCCCAAATCATTACTTTGAGGCCAGATCCACACTGATTCGCTTTGTTAAGCTTGAAATGCATCATGTAATCAGGTAGAACAAACTTCCCCTCATCAACCTGCTTTTCCAGTTGTCATATTATTTAATAACTCACTACTGATATGTGTGGTTTCTTTAATCCTGGTCCACAGATATCTGGCAGCACATCTAGGGCCCCCTAAATAACCCCTACTGTCCAACCGCACTGACACAATGGGGCCCGCCCTCATCTCTAATCCATGCTGGGGTGTGAAGCCATTCCCATACAACCCCACAAATGGAACTTCAGCAGTTCTATGTCACTGATTCACAGTACGATGGTATTGGTATGACAACGGAAGGGGGTTAAGGGAAGGCTATGGGTGAATTACGAAATGTGTTAGGCAGGATACTTGAGAGTCAGAGATTAGCACATTCTACAAACACCATTCTGGGAAGGAAAGAACAGAACAATCAATAACAACTTTTTCCAGTGAAAATGTCATTCCTGTTTCTCATTTTCCTTCTCTGATCTTCTTTCTTAGTCTAGAGAAGTCATTGTTGAGTATTAGGAATATCCCTTTCAGGGCTTCCAATCAACATGCCCCCTTCCATTACCACTGTCATACACATAGGACAGAACTCAACATGTAAAAAAGACAGTCTTCTGCTTTCCACAGAAGCATCAGGAAGTCCAGACAATAAACTCCTGCACCTTCCCTCATAATGCCTTCTCGCCCTAGTGAAGCCCACATTCTACTCAGCAGCTGTATGTATATGAGCTGGGCTGACCCTTGCAGTCAGAGCCCACAGTCTCTGCTAGTACCTACTAAACACAAGGTCACCAGGTAAGAACGGGCAAGGCTTTTCCTTCCTCTGTTTCCTGAGCTTCCCAGGTTTTCTCCTATCGCTGGATCCTGAATGCCCAAACTGCATTGCCCTTCCTTCTCCAAGCTCCCTTCCCAGAAGGAAGTGCTAGCTCCTCAGTGGAGAGAGATCTTTGTTCTGTGCTTAAAGAATCTTGCTTTCCTCCCTATCCAGCTGCGTCGTATCAGTATGTGTGTGTTTTGGGTCAGGTGGAAAGGCAAAATCGAAAAGCTAGTAGAGAGTAACCAGCACTGGCCTCACAAGAATGACAAAGTCTGCGTGAAAGAGTGGCAGAGTTTGCCCTTATCATCCCTGCCCCTAAAGATACCAGATCATATGTCATACTCCTGAGCAAAAGCAACTTGTCTTTCATGGTTTTAATCATATTCATTAAAAGCATTTAACTTCTCTTTCCCAGAACATTACATTAAACCAACAAAAATATGAACATTTAAAGGCCTAATTATTGGCACTGAAAAACATAAAGGTCAGCTTTGGTAATATCTCTGAGAAATTTATTCATGATGAACATATGGGATCTGCTGGAACTAAGTCCCAGTACAATCCAGCTCATTCTTTAATATTTGCAGAAAACAGGACCAAAAAACTTGAAGAGATCATATACTTAGTTGGAAACTTTATCCCACAGCCTATTTAATTAAAAGATCATGTGAGAAGAAAGGAAGTTATTGAATATTAGACTTTTTAAACTTTGTTTTGACTGTTAAGATAAAAAAAATCATCAATACCCTTACCAAATACACACTGTTAGTATAAAAGTATTTACTAAACAACAAAAAATATTTTCAATATATAATTAAGACTAGAGCAGTACTGAGGCTTCATGATCTGAACCTGACACACTAAATCTAAAACGTAAAATAAATTTGGGAATTAGAAAACCACCTAATGAATTTGGGAATTACCCTTCTGTTGCCCTCTGCTACTGGGAGTCAAGGCCTCCTCCTCCACCTCTCTGCTGATCTCATTTTTTTCTATTTTCATTTATCCTACTGCTTCTTGTCCAGGTTACTCTCTTTAACTCTATTTTTCCACATTCCTCACACCCACCCACTTCCCGTCTTCTAAACTACCCTCCCTTTTTCTCTCTCCCTAGCTGGCTCTGTCTTCTTTCTCCTCATCCCCTGCCCCACCTCGACATCCACAGGAATGCAAACGGGGACGGTAAACTGAGCCCGTGGCAGGGAACTGTGCACGGACAAGGGGTGTCACAGGACAGGGCCGGTCCCCTCTCTCAGCCCCGGGCTCAGGGGCTTCCCTGAGGCGGTGACCCCGAAGGGGAAGGCTGGGGAGCCGCAGAACCCAGCCCCAAGGGGCCACGGATGGGGAGGTGCCTCGGGGGCGGACTGGCCTCTGCAGAATCCAAGGACTGCCCTGAGGGACCTAGAGGGGCGAGGCTGGGGACGAAGGGCGACAGTCCACGTCCCGAGTAGGGACGAGACGCGGCGCGGGACGCGGCGGGTGGACGGTAAAGAGAGGGCAGAAAGGCCGTGCGAGGACCACCCCGGGGCGTTTTAACCGTAACCAGAATGGGACACAGACGCTGCCACACCATCGGCGCAAAAGGCCTTGGAGCGCCTCGGGGCGCCGCCAGACTGCCCGCCGGCGGAAGGGCGGATGCGGGGCCCGAGACGTCCGCAGGGACTCCCGACACCAGGTGTGGAGGACCGGGCGGGGAGCGCGCTGCGGTACAGAGTTCGACTACAGACAGCAGAGCGCACTCACCAGACTGGACCTCGGCTCCAGAGAATCGTTTCCGGGTCAACCGGAAACTGCGCGCGGAGGGGGCCGAAACTTCGGCCAAAGGAGGAGGGGCCGGCACGGGGTGGGGCCGCCGGCATAGTCCCGGGTGCAGTCGGCGTGGGGCGGGGCCTCGGCCCGAGGGGCGGGGCCGCCGCGGGCATAGTCCCGGGTGCAGTCGGCGTGGGGCGGGGCCTCGGCCCGAGGGGCGGGGCCGCCGCGGGCATAGTCCCGGGTGCAGTCGGCGTGGGGCGGGGCCTCGGCCCGAGGGGCGGGGCCGCCGCAGGTGGAGAGGCGGGACCGGCGCGGCCCGGCGGGGTGCGGTTGGGTGGCGCCGGGCGGTCTATTCTGCTCTCCCTTTCGGGGTTACGGCAGGGCCTTGGGTGTCTCAGGGATTTTTATACAGGTTCCGTCAACCCATCCATCCAGTGCACACTCTTACCAAATTTTTCAAGGCTGTCCAGCTACATTGTTAAAGTCATGGCAGTTGTGCTATCTAATCTAACAGTAGAAAAGTTCATAACGTGATTTTTCAAAGGACAAAAAAATTTGGTATATCATCTGTGAGAATCACACTCAGTTTATAAGCCAAGGAAACAGTAGCTAAAAACAGAGCTCATATTTGGGATAATTAGTAAAGAAAAATGAAATATTGCTAAATGAAAGGCAAGTGGTACAATTGAGCATGGAAATTTCATAAGAATTTACTGAAACGAATATTACCTTGCTATATTCCCTAGCCGTGTGTGTGTGTGTGTGTGTGTGTGTGTGTGTGTGTGTGTACACACCAGTTGCAAGGTATGTCAGGTTTAAATATTTATATTTACATCATCAATCAATCTAGTTAAGTAATTAAAGTCCTACTGCACTGCACACCATGACAATGTATATAATTATTTGAAAGTACCTTTTAAAAATTCATCATTTTAACTATTTTTGGTATATGATTCAGTGAAAAGTAGTACATTGGCAGTGTTGTACAACCATCTATTTAGTTCCAGGGTGTTTTTTTTTTTTTTAATCCCTGAAGGAAACTCAGACCCATTAAGAAGTCACTTCCCCTTCCCGCTCCCCTTGCCCCTGGCAACCACCCATCTACTTTCTGTCTTTGTGGATTATTTGCCTGTTCTTGGCATTCCGTACAAATGGACTCATATGTGTTCTTTTGTTTCCGGTATCTTTCACTTAGGATGTTTTCAAGGTACATCCATGTTGCAACATACATCAGTACTTCATTTCTTTTTTATTTATAATTCAATACACGCAACTTTCATCATTTTGACCATTTTTAAGTGCACAGTTCAGTGGCCTTAACCACATTCACATTGTTGTGTAAGCATCACCATCATTCACCTCTAGAATTTCTTTCGTCTTCCCCAGTTGGAACTCTGGAGTCATTAAACATAAATTTCCTATCCCCAGTCCTTGGAAACCACTCTAGATACCTCATAAGTGGAAGAATACCATGTTTGTCTTTCTGTGCCTGGGTTGTTTCACTTTGCATGATGACCCAAGGTTTGTCCTTGTTGTGGCATGTATCAGAATATCCTCATTTTTAAGGCTGAATAATATTTCATTGTGTGGACGGACCATATTTTGTTTATCTACGCATCTGTTGGTGGACACTTGTGTTGCTTCCACCTTTTGGTATTGTGAATAATGCTGCCATGAACATGGGTGTTGAAGTCCCTGCTTTCAGTTCTTTTGAGTATATATCAAGTTCTTCATTGATTTTGTAATTGAGTTGTTTGTCTTTTTCCTGTTGAGTCTTAAAAGTTCCATCTGTATTGTGGATCATGGACGCTCTTCAGATATATAACGTGCTTCTGTGGGTTGTCATCTTACTTTCTTGGTGGTGTCTTTGCATTTCCAAAAGTTTGAAATTTTGAGGAAAATTTTTTCTTTACTTATTGTGCTTTTGGGTGTCAGGCCTAAAAAACCATTGTTAAATACAAGGACATGAAGATTTATGTCCATGTTTTCTTGTAGAGTTTATGTTTTTATCTCTTACATTTAGGCTTTTGGACCGTTTTCAGTTAAAATTTTCTGTATGGTATGATGTAAGGGTACAGTTTCATTCCTGTGCATGTGGATAGTTGTGTAACATCACTTGTTGAATTTAATGGTCTCAGCTCTTGTCCAAAATCAATTGACCATAGAGGCATGGATTTGTTTCTGGACTCAGTTAAATTTCATTGATCTATATGTGTATCCTCATGCTAGTATCTGTGATATCACTGGGTTTATAATCTCATTGGATAAAAAAATCCTTCCCTAGGGCTATAATTCATCTTTGCCCTTTCTGCCTCTAAAAGCTGCAAAGGCCAGTGCCTAGTACACAGCTAATCTGCAGGAAATGTATGTTGGATGAACTATCTACATGTGATACAATGGAGACATTGTTCCTGTTTTTAGGTCAGTGGTTTGTAACCAGTCACTTAACAAATAATGACTGGAGCACCATCTGCCAGGCACTCACAAAGGCTTCAGGGGAATAGCAGTGAATAAGACACCAAGCCTGGCCTTCTGCCTCCTTGGAATGTGTGGCCTAGCCCCAAAGAGAAATACCCAACAATTATTTTCTTCCTCCAGATATCTCCATTTAAAGCTCTACTCACATGTCATCTCATCAGAAAGGTCTTCCCTGAGTGCCCTGTCTAAAATGGTAATGTCTCAATCGCTATCTCTTTTTTTTTTTTTTTTTTGAGATAGAGTCTTGCTCTGTCACCTGGGCTAGAGTGCCGTGGCATCAGCCTAGCTCCCAGCAACCTCCAACTCCTGGGCTCAAGTGATCCTTCTGCCTCGGCCTCCTGAGCAGGTGGGACTACAGGCCACCATTTCCAGCTAATTTATTTTTATATATTTTTAGTTGTCCAGCTAATTTCTTTCTATTTTCTTAGTAGGGACAGGGTCTCACTCTTGCTCAGGCTGGTATTTCATTCCTTTCTGTGGCTGAGTAGTACACCGTGATATTTATACATGTATGTGTCTACACACACACACACACACACATACACAGATTTTTGTCCCCTTATGAATTGAATGGCACTTAGGTTGATTCCACATCTTTGCAATTGTGAAGTGTGCTGTGCTAAACATTAGCATGCAGGTGTCTTTTGGATAAAATGACTTCATTTCCTTTGGGTAGTTACCCAGGACTGGGATTGCTGGATTGAATGGTAGGTCTACATTTCTTTCTTTGAGGATTGCCCATAATGCTTTCCATAGAGGTTCTACTAGTTTGCAGACCCACCAGAGTATCAGCGTTCCTTTCTCTATGCATCTGAGGCAGCATCTGTTGTTTTTTGTCTTTTTAATAATGGCTATTCCGATTGGAGTGAGATGGTACCTTATTGTAGTTTTAGTTTGCATTTCTCTGATGATTAACGACGTTTAGCAGTTTTTCATGTTTTTTGGCAATTTGTCTATCTTCTTTTCAAAAACTGCTGTTCTGGTCTTTTGCCCACTTTTTGATGACAGTGTTTATTTTATTCTTGCTGATTTGTTTTGGTCTTTGCATCTTCTGGATATCATCTTTTGTCAGATGCATAGTTGCAAATACTTTGTCCTATTCTGTAGGTTGTGTATTCACTGTGTTGATTATGTCCTTTGCTGTGCAGAAGTTTTCTAATTTAATTAAGTCCCATTGATTTATTTCTGTTATTGCTATATTTGACTTTGGAGTCTTAGTCATAAATTCTTTGACTTGGGTGATGTCTAAAAAGTTTTTCCTAGAATTTTTATGGTTTCCTGCTTTTCATTTAACTCTTTAATCCACCTTGAATTAATTTTTTGTATATAGTGAGAGAGGTACCCTGTTTCCTTTTTTTGCATATGCATATCTAATTTTCCCAGCACTGTTTATTGAATAGGGCTTCCTTTCCTCAGTGTATGTTTTCTGCTTTGTCAAAAATCAGTTAATTGGTGCTAGGTAGATGGTTTTATGTCTAGGTTCTCTATTTTGTTCCCGTGGATTGTCTCAGTTTTTTACACCAGTACCATGGTGTTTGGGTTCCTGTAGCCTTGTAATATAATTTGATGTCACGTAATGTCTTACCTCCAGGTTTGTTGTTCAGTATAATGTTGCATGCAGAGGTGAAAGTGAGCATCTCTGTTTTGTCCCTGATCTTAGTGGCAAAAGCTGTGGTTAGGGGTTAGGGTTTTTAGAGTTAGGGTTAGTGTTAGAGTTGGGGTTGGATCCTGTTAATAATTTAGTATCTTATGGTCACAAGGATTCTGTTTTGTTAGTCTTATCATCTCTGTTTTTGTTTTTTTTTTTTTTAACATAAATGCTGGTCAATTGTATCTAACCTCCTGGAACTCAGTTGTAAGGTTTCTCTGAGGTTTGCTTGGCTAAGAGGGGTCCATTCAGTTGGCATGGGGCTTAGGGTTTTATTTTAATTTACATTACCATGCTTTCACTAGTGTAATTTAGTAATGTTTTCTTATGTATGCATGGGAAGAAGCACCAAAGAAAAATGAGTAAATCTCCAAGAAGTGGCTTTGAGTTCAGGTTTGCATACTATCTTCCAGTGAAACAAAGAAAGAATGGGTGTCGTGGGGGTCAGTAGTGGGGAGGTAACCAGGAAAAGCAAGGTAAGCAAGAGCAAGCATTGTTGTTCAGACTTAAGTGGTGCCATCCGCATTGCTAAGAATCTCTCATGATTTAGTCATCCTCTTCTTGGTATGAGAAGAAGACACCTTTACAAATGGAAGTAGGTCTCTTTCACAGACGTAAATTTCCCTGACAAAAAGGTAACTTCTGGCCTGTTTTCAGAGCTTCTCCTGTGTCTGCAGTGTCTCAAAATAATCAGCTCAAAATAATCCTTATGCTGGGCTGGGCATGTTGGCTCATGCCTATGATCCCAACACTGTGGGAGGCCAAGGCAGGGGGCTTCCTGGAGCCCAGGAGTTCAAGACTAGCCGGGGCAATTTAGCAAGGACACATCTGTACACACACATACAAAGTTATTTGGCAGTGGTAGCTCATGCCTGGAGTCCCAGCTACTTGGGAGGCTGAGGATCACTCCAGCCTGGAAGTTCAAGGTAGCAGTGATCTGTGTTCGTGCCACTGCACTCCCGCCTGAGATGACAGCCCCTTACCCTCGACCAGCCGGGGCACCTCGCAGACCGCCTCATGGGCGCTCGTGTCTTTGAACCGCTTCTTGGCAAGCTCCTCCAGTGCCTCCTGGAACTGCTCGAAGGTGATGGATGTTCCAGCAGGACGTCCCCCTGTGGGCGGTGGTGGCTTAAGGGGGCACCAGGTGGTGCCCCCAAACTACACCCCGCCCCGTCTGGGGGGAAGCCCTCCCCCGCCCAGGGCCCTGCGGTGTGGGAGGGGCCCGGGCCGAGCAGCCCCACAGGGAGGGGTCTTGGGTGGGGCGTGGGGGTCCCCCAGGGCATTTGGCAGGGTGGGTGCAGGACCCACGTCAGGACCTGAGCCCCCAACCCCGACCAGCCACTGCGTGTGAGCGCGGAGCGCAGGGGGCAGAGCCTGGGGGGGCTGGGGTTTGAGCCTGGGGGGGTTGGGGCAGAGCCTGGGGGGGCTGGGGCAGAGCCTAGTTGGGGGGGCTGGGCAGAGCCTGGGGGGGTGCTGGGACAGAGCCTGGTTGGGGGGCTGGGCAGAGCCTGGGGGCTGGGGCAGAGCCTGGGGGGGCTGGGGCAGAGCCTAGTTGGGGGGCCGGGCAGAGCCTGGGGGGGTGCTGGGACAGAGCCTGGTTGGGGGGCTGGGCAGAGCCTGGGGGCTGGGGCACCCAGGGCTGTGCTCTACCCCACAGCACATTCATCAGACCCTCACTTGGGCAACTGCAAAGAGGTTCTAAACTGGCTCTTTGCCTTTCATAATTTTAATTAGAAAACATTTTCCTACTTGATCTACCCCAACTAATCCAAATTAGTGAGGCTTTGCAACATTTAAAACGACCTCACTGTGGGTCCCGGAGGAGCAGCTGTGAGCAAGGCCCCTCCCAGGCCCTTCCAGCTGCCGTTCATGACTGCAGAGAGGCCTGACCCCACAGAACCCCAGCGGGTTCTGCCCACCTCACTCAGCAGGGGCTCTAGAAAAGCCAAACAATTTTGAAAACCAGAACAAAGCCAGAGGCTGACACATCTCTAGGCGTACAGCAAAGCCGGGGTGACAAGAGCACAGTTCTGGCAAGAGGACAGACTGTGGGTCAACAGCACTGTCTGGTGGGTTCAGGGAGAGCCCCCACACGTGCACACATGTGTGCACACACGCAGCCCACTGCTTTCCAAGGAGGCAAGCAGGCGAGAAAGGATTCTTTTCAACAAACGAAGGTAGAACAATCGGTGACCCCAATGCAAAAATTGCCCTTTTATCTACACCTTGCACCATTCACCAGATTAACTCAAAACAGATCACAGTCCTAATTATTAAATCTACAACAAACTTCAAGAACATGAGAAAGCAAAACTGTGACCCTGGGTTAGGCAAAGGTTCTTAGAAATGACATCCAGACACAGTCCATGATGAAAAAAATGGATGAATTGGACTTCACCAACATGCTGGAAACTGCCTTTCAGAAGACACTGTTGAGAGAATGGAAAGACAAGCCACCGACTGGGAGAACATATTTGCAGAACACACACCCAACGAAGGACTCAGAGCTGAAATGTACAGAGAACTCTGAAAACTGAACAATAAGGAAAAACCCAGTGTAAAAACATGGGCAAAATATTTGAGCCAGAGACGTCCCCAAAGAAGTCATACGGATGGCAAACAGCACATGGAGAGACACTCAGCGTCATCAGAGATGCAGACGAAAACCACAGCGGGGCGCCACTGCACACCCAGGGTGGCTGCAGCCATTACAATAAGGAAAAGGACAGTCCCAAGGCTGAGGTGGCTGCAGTGGCTGGAGGGGTGTCTTGCCCAGGGTCTCACCAAGGCCGACACCTGTCACGTGGCACACAGCCACACCCCTGGGTCCTACTCAACGGAGATGAAAAGGTCAGCTCACACGTGAACTTGTGCGGGATTTTATCACAGTTTCACTCATAGTCACCAGAACCTAACAACAACCCAAATGTCCCTCAGCAGCGACCAGATGAACACACTGATGTGTACCCACAACACTCAGCAACGCGAGAACGAGCCAGCGAGAGAGGACACAGTGGGCTCCGTGGCCAGGCAGATACGAAGACGCCGCCCCCGTGAGCTCCCAGAGCCCGAGTTCTACACAGCAGCTAAAAGATCCACACACACTTTACATGTGTCCCGAAGATGCGGGACATTCCAACCAAACACCCGGTCTGGGGCAGAGCTGAGCCGGAGGGGGCAATGCTGGGGCCAGAGCCCCAGGGCACAGTGTCCAACTGGCTGTTGCTCCACCCAGGAGGGGCTGGGGGACTCCGGGGACGTGCAGTGTGTGGGCAGTGACTTCTTGCCCCTCCGAGCTCTCAGCTGGACACCCAACAGGGCCTCCCCCAGCGGTGCCTGGCACGGACAGCATAAAGCCACCCTTTCCTCCCGCTGGGCCCGCGGGGTGTGTTGACTCTCTAAGGCCCTGTGGGGCTTCTCTGTCCTGTGCTGTCAAAGGCGCCCCTGTCTCCTAGTCACAGCCCTGCCCAGGCTGACATGCAGACGCCAGGCCTGACCACCAGCCTGGTGACCGGTGCTGGGGCATGCAGCCCCCTCTGGCACCACCAGTGCCAGCCCCTCGGTCTGGGGAGCCGGTGGCTGAGGGGCTCCCCTATCAGAGATCACATTCAGATCGGGGTGGATGCCTGTGCCAAGAGCCACTGCCCAGGCCCATGTCCCCAAGTGTCCCTGTGATCTTGAGGAGACGGAGCCCTGGTCTCTGCCCTGAGCCTGCAGGAGCTCTCCCTGGGGGAGCCAGGCGCCTTCTGCCAGAGCAGTCCCCAGTGAGTGCTGGAAAGACAATGCCCGTCTCTTCCCGGAGACACCCAGCCCTGCTCCATGGCTCCCGGGACAGAGCTAGCCTGTTCTCTGGACCCCACAGGGCAGGAGGCGTCCTGGGGGCACACGCTGCTCAGAAGATGCGGTTCTCCCCAAACCCAGCCCGGCAGATGTGGCCACTGCTCACACACAGAGTGCCCAGGAGAGGGGTCTGCTTCCCAGGCCCAGTGTCCTCCAGGTCTCTGGGCAGAACCCGGGGCCGGCAGGGGCCCCGGCTCAGTCTCTGGAGGACACGGGGCCTGGCCAGGGCTGTCCAGGAGCACAGCACTCTGAGGACAGGCCTGGGCCCCCAGGGCGGAGGCAGCCCCAGGCTGGCCACTCACCTGGACCGGCAGCTCCGCCTTCTCCCGCGCTCGAGGAGGGTGCAGTGGTTCCCGTCACTGTCGCACTGCAGCCTCCTCCCGCCCAGGGCTGTCCCGTGCACGCTGACCGCCCTGCGTCCCCCGGGCCCCAGCAGGACCAGACGCCCACGCCGAGAGCCCCGAGCAGCCACTGCCCCCCGGGCCCTTCCAGTTCCCGGCCAGCCCGGAAACCCCTCGGGGGCTGGGGAGGTGGCCTCTGCCCACACAGGGCCTGGAAGGGCCTGGACATCGGCCACCTGTGAGGGCTGTCCTCATTGCAGGAGACCAGAGCGCCTTCCTGAAGCCCCGTGTGGCTCAGCTGATGGCTGGAAACGCCCACTGAGCAGGCAGCTCAGCTCCGGGGCTGACCGGGAAGCCAACGACCTTCCTCCTGCTCGGCCGCCCAGGCACGCCCGCCCGGCTGCCCCGGCTCCGCCGGCCCCGAGCCCGGACCTGCCCGTGGTCGCTGCCCGCAGCACCCGGGTACTGGCCCCCCGAGTGGGAAGCGGGCCCGCCCGCCGGCTGCTGCTACTGCACGTGGCCTAGTGCGGCCGCTCGCCTGTGGCCGCCAGCAGGACCTGGACTGGAGGCCGGAGGGGCCGCGAGCCCCCGCCGCCGTGGCCTGGGGTGGGCTGGGGGCCGTGGACCGGCGCCTGGGGTCGTCCCGGCGGACGCCGGCTGTTGGCGGAAGGGCGTCCTCTCGCTCCACCTGGGCGCTCTGCGCAGGCTCGCGGGGGGGAGGGGCGGAGCCGACAGGGAGCGGGAACCGTCCGCGGACAGCGGCACGGAGCGCCGCCGGCCGTGCCCCAGCCAGCCGTCGCGGGCTCCCGGGAGCCTTCACTGCAAGGCCACGGGGCCACCCGCCCGCCGACCTTGCCGCACACCTGCCCGCGCGGCCGTCGCGCCCACGGGCCTCCGCTCTGCAGAAGCCGCGGTCGCCTGCCCTGCCGCCGGCGGCCACTAGAGGACCCCACCTGAGAAGCGCCCACCACCTGCCAAGCGGGTTGGGTCAGCAAAGGGCCACCCCACCCCAAGCCGGGACGCCTGGAGCACTGGGGGCTGGGGGGCCACATGGCCCGGGGGCTGCGCCCGACCTTCCTTGCTGTGCTCTGGTCCGGGACGTGGGTGCAGAGCTCCGTGACCACCTCTGCTGTCCCTGCCGCCCACGTGCTGAGCACAGCTATCCTGTCTCCCCCAACCCCCCAGTCGGTGTGCCAGATGCAGCCTCTCGGCACAGTGAGTCCTGGGCTCCGGCCCCCGGGCGTTTGGGCACAGCCAGGTCAGTGCCACTTGCCCACGGCTGGCTGACCTGCTGGAGCACCTGTGGTCACCAGGACCTGCCTGCTGTGGCACCGTCCCCTCACAGCCACACTGTAGGGCCTGTTGCCACAGGACGCTGCTCATCTCCTGGCAGGGGTGGCAGGGCTGGTCTGTCCTGAGACCCCTTGGGAGCCTCCCCTGGCCGAGCCCAGGGGGACAGGGACAACAGGTGCCCAGACCCTCGGGTCCGACCACAAAGGAGCTGCAGCCGGCGGACACACTCGCTGCATGAGCCCTGGTCGCACAGGGCGCTGCACCCCCCCAGCTTGGCGACGCAGAGGTAAGAATCAAAACACAGGCCCCACCCAGCCCCCTCCCCGATAGACACTGTTCTAGAATGTGCCGGCACCTTCCATGCCTGGTGGTGGCATCCCCATGCCATCTCTTGGCTGGAGACGTCTCCCCTACCCAAGGCCACACCTCTCAGGTTCTGGCCCCTCTACTCCCACGTCCCCCGAGTGGCAGAAACAGAACTTGGTGACACTCTGGGGACCCTGTTCAGCCGGGGGACTCGGGTCAGCTGAGCAGCACAGAGCTGGGCCACACGTGCCCGAGGAGTCCCTGGCCATACCCTCCCAGAGATGGCTGGCACTGTGGAGGAGGCTGGGCCCTGGCCAGAGTGGAAGTCGGGGTCCAGGCGGGCTCAGGGACAACACCTGCGAGCTGGCCCAACGCCTGCCAGCCTAAAGATGCCCAGGCCCCTGGAGAGGAAGGTACCTATGCTAGAGCGCCGGCGTGGCCAAGCAGGATCCTGGCAGAAAGCAGCAGAGGTGTTGGGAAGCAAGGGGAAGTGGCCACTGGGACGTTCCAAAGTCCAGCCAAGGACACCGGCAGGAGGCAGTGGGGAGCTGTGCGGGTTGCAGGCAGGGGTGCCACGTGGCAGAGGAAGCTGGCACAGCTGGCAGCTTTCAAGCTGCATCGCAAAAGGCCACCAGCAGTGGTCCCAGTGGGGACTCAGGGTCCCTGGCCTTGAGCAAGGATTCTCAGCGGTGGCTCTTCAGTGTCCCAGGCGGCCGGAGGATGGGCCCTTTGATGCGCAGGAGCCGGGCAGCCTCTGCCGGGCACCGTGACCATGCAGCCCACTGCCGAGTGAGCAAGGTCTGTGCCCTCGGGGCTCCAGTAGCTCCCGTGCAGCCCGGGCAGGGATGAGCTGCAGCCTGAGCGGGAGGTCTGGGGAGGGTACAGGGCGGGGCTGGGCGGGCCCGTGGGTATGGACAGCTGGGGGAAGGTCTGCGGGACGTGCGTGCCAGGAACAGAAGTTCGCTAGAAAGGAGTCTGAAGGAAAGAGACTCATTCCAGAGACCCCGCCTTCCGTGTGATAGGGTGGCGGTTCCAAAAAGCACAGGGAAGGCTTAGGTTACACAGGGGAAGTTCCCACCCAGGCTCCTGTCAGGTTCATTATACAAATGAGGGATTCACTGGCTTGGTCTGATTGGTCAGTGTGGCTGAGTCCTGATTGGTCAATACAGATGAGTCTGATTGGTCACTGTGGCTTACTTCTAATTGCTCAATGCAGCTGAGTCTGATTGGTCGATGCAGCTGAGTCTGATTGGTTAGTGTGGCTGAGTCGTGATTGGTCAATGCACCTGAGTCTGATTGGACAGTGAGGCTGAGTCTTGATTGGCCAGTGCAGCTGAGTTTGATTGGTCAGTGAGCCTACTTCCTGATTGGTCAGTGCAGATGAGTCCTGATTGGTCAGTGCAGCTGAATCTGATTGGTCAGTGAGGCCGAGTCCTGATTGGTCAGTGAGGCTGAGTCCTGATTGGTCAATGTGGCTGAGTCTGATTGGAGTGCAGCTGAGTCCTGATTGGTCAGTGCAGCTGAGTCTGATTGGTCAGTGCGGATGAGTCTCATTGGTCAATGTGGCTGAATCTGATTGGTCAGTGCAGCTGACACCTGATTGGTCAGTGAGGCTGACTCTGATTGGTCAGCACAGCTGAGTCCTGATTGGTCAGTGCAGCTGAGTCCTGATTGGCCAATGTGGTTAAGTCTGATTGGAGTGCAGCTGAGTCCTTATTGGTCAATGAGACTGAGTCTGATTGGTCACGGCAGCTGAGTCCTGAGTGGCAAGTGCAGCTGAGTCTAATTGGTCAGTGCCGCTGAATCCTGATGGGTCAGTGCAGCTGAGTTTGATTGGTGTGGCTGAGTCTTGATTTGTGAGTGCAGCTGACTCTAATTGGTCAATTCGGCTGAGTCTGATTGGTCAGTGTGGCTGAGTCCTGATTGGTCAGCGCGGCTGAGTCTGATTGATCAGTGAGGCTGAGTCTGATTGGTCAATTCCGCTGAGTCTGATTGGAGTGCGGCGAAGTCCTGATTGGTCAATGAGGCTGAGTCCTGATTGGTCAATGAGGCTGACCCCTGATTGATCAATCCTGCTGAGACTGCTTGGTCAGTGAGGCTGATTCCCGATTGGTCAAGGCCGTTCAGTCCTGATTGGTCAATGTGGCTGAGTCTCATTGGTCAGTGAGACTGAGTCCTGATTGGCCAGTGCTGCTGAGTTTGATTGGTCAGTCAGGCTACTTCCTGAGTGGTCAGTGCAGCTGAGTCCTGATTGGTCAGGGTTGCTGAGTCTGATTGGTCAGTGACACTGAGCCCTGATTGGTCAATGCAGCTGAATCTGATTGGCCGGTGTGACTGAGTTCTGACTGGTCAGTGCAGCTGGGTCCTGATTGGTCAGTGTGGCTGAGTCCTGATTGGTCAGTGATGCTCAGTCCTGATAGGTCAGTGAAGCTGAGTCCTGATTGGTTAGTGCATCTCAATCCTGATTGGTCAGAGCAGCTGACTCCTGATTGGTCAGTGAGGCTCAGTCCTGATTGGTCAGTGCCGCTGACTCCTGATTGGTCAGTGAGGTTGAGTCCTGATTGGTCAGTGCAGCTGACTCTGATTGGTCAGTGAGGCTGAGACCTGACTGGTAAGTGAGGCTGAGTCCTCATTGGTCAGGGCAGCTGAGTCCTGATTGGACAGTGCGCCTGAGTCCTGATTGGTCAATGCGGCTCAGTCCTGATTGGTCAGTGAGGCTCAGTCCTGATTGGTCAGTGCCGCTGAGTCCTGAATGGTCAGTGAGGCTGAGTCCTAATTGGTCAATGAGGCTCAGTCGTGATTGGTCAGTGAGGCTGAGTCCTGATTGGTCAGTGCAGCTGAGTCCTGATTGGTCAGTGAGGCTGAGTCCTGATTGATCAGTGAGACTGAGTCCTGATTAGTCAGTGAGGGTGAGTCCTGATTGGTCAGTGCCGCTGAGTCCTGATTGGTCAGTGCAGCTGAGTCCTGATTGGTCAGTGAGGCTGAGTCCTGATTGGTCAGTGCCGCTGAGTCCTTATTGGTCAGTGAGGCTGAGTCCTGATTGATTGGTCAGTGAGGCTGAGTCCTGATTGGTCAATGTTTCTGATCCTTAGCATTGAGATATTATGCTTTTGGAAGAGTTATTTTCTGAAGAGAAATATTGTGGCCATAGTTTTCAAACTTAAAGCATTGAAAGGAGGGTCCAGCTATTCATATAAATCAAACCTGTTACCACTTATTAATATGTAGTCAGTTACTTTGTTTTAAACATAAAACTATACATTTAAAGAGCTCAGTTTGATAAATTTTGACATATGCACACATCTGTGCATTCCTCACCACATTCAAGATATCGAAAATGTCTGTCAGCCCCAAAAGTTTCTTTTCAGCCCTTCGTAGGTCCTCCTTTTGTCCACCCACCCACATTCCCAGGCAATTAAGCTGATCTGCTTCTGTGACTAGAGATTAGTTTAGTCAGTGAGGCTGCGTCCTCATTGGTCAATGCGGCTCAGTCATGATAGCTCAGTGCAGCTGACTCCTGATTGGTCAGTGAGGCTGAGTCCTGATTGGTCCATGCAGCTCAGTCCTGATTGGTCAGTGAGGCCGAGTCCTGATTGGTCAATGCGGCTCAGTCCTGATTGGTCAGTGCGGCTGAGTCCTGATTGGTCAGTGAGGCTGAGTCCTGATTGGTCAGTGCCGCTGAGTCCTGATTGGTCAGTGAGGCTGAGTCCTGATTGGTCAATGCAGCTCAGTCCTGATTGGTCAGTAAGGCTGAGTCCTGATTGGTCAGTGCCACTGAGTTCTGATTGGTCAGTGCAGTTGTGTCCTGATTGGTCAGTGCGGGTGAGTTCTGATTGGTCAGTGAGACTGAGTCCTGATTGGTCAGTGAGGCTGAGTTCTGATTGGTCAGTGCAGCTGAGTCCTGATTGGTCAGTGAGGCTGAGTCCTGATTGGTCAGTGCTGCTGAGTTCTGATTGGTCAGTGCGGGTGAGTTCTGATTGGTCAGTGAGACTGAGTCCTGATTGGTCAGTGAGGCTGAGTTCTGATTGGTCAGTGCAGCTGAGTCCTGATTGGTCAGTGCCGCTGAGTCCTGATTGGTCAGTGAGGCTGAGTCCTCATTGGTCAGTGCCTCTGAGTCCTGATTGGTCAGTGCCGCTGAGTCCTGATTGGTCAGTGAGGCTGAGTCCTGATTGATTGGTCAGTGAGGCTGAGTCCTGATTGGTCAATGTGGCTGTGTCTGATTGGTCAATGTGGCTGAGTCCCGATTGGTCAATGCGGCTCAGTCCTGATTGGTCAGTGAGGCTGAGTCCTGATTGGTCAGTGCAGCTGACTCTGATTGGTCAGTGTGACTGAGTCCTTATTTTGCAATGAGCCTGACTCCTGATTGGTCAATGCAGCTGAGTCTGCTTGGTCAGTGAGACTGAGTCCTGATTGGTCAGTTTGGCTGAGGCCTGATTGGTCAGTATGGCTGAGTCCTGATTGGTCAGTGTGGCTGACTCTGATTGGTCACTGTGGCTGAGTCCTGATTGGTCCGTGCAGCTGAGGCCTGATTGGTCAGTGCAGCTGAGGCCTGATTGGCCAATGCGGTTGAGTCTGATTGGAGTGCAGCTGAGTCCTGATTGGTCAATGTGGCTGAGTCCGGCTTTCGAGCCGGCCCTGGGCATTCACACAGGATGCCTGAGCCCGCTCGGAGATCGGCCTTCACGGCAAAGTGAGGCCTGAGGACCGAGTGCAGGTGCAAGTCCTGCCCTCTTGAGGATGGCCTTCTGGCGGGAGCACTGGTGCAAACACACAGGTAAGCGATGTCATGCTCTGGGGGAGCAGGTGCCCTCCCGCAGTGCCACAGGCCTGGACACTGCTGCCCTCGTCCCCACTGGGCTCAGACACCTGAACCGGCCTTGCCCACCAGCTCACGGGCCTTCCCTGCTCAGAAGAGGCCCCATGGAACCCACTGCCCAAAATGAATCTCCCTGGACCTTCCTGGCCACTCGCCTGCCTGAAACAAAACCTGTAGAAATGTGATCCAACGTGTCACAGGCAGAGGGACAGCTGCCACGGCAGCATCAGAGCAGAGACACCAACAGAAGGACTGGAAATTGGGGCGCCAGTGAGGTGACAGCAACCTGGGCAAGGAGCCTGTGAACAGGCTCAGGTCCTGTCCCTAGGACCACATTCCTGTCACCAGCACCAATGGCCTGTCACTATGACCAGGGGCCTTTCACTAGGACCAGGGACCTGTCACCATGACCAAGGGCCTATCACTAGGACCAGGTTCCTGTCATTAGATCTGAGTTCCTGTCACTAGGACAAAGTCTTGTCACTAGGACCAGGTCTCTGTCACTAGGACCACGTTCTTGTCCCTAGGACTATGTCCCTGTCCTTAGGACTAGGTCCCTGTCCCTAGGACCAGGGGCCTGTCACCAGGACCAGGTTCCTGTCACCAGCACCAGGGTCTGTCACTATGACCAGGGGCCTTTCACTAGAATGAGGGACCTGTCACTAGGACAAAGTCCTGTCACTAGAACCAGGGACCTGTCGCTAGGACCAGGTCTCTGTTACTAGGATCATGTCCCTGTCACTAGGACCAAGTCCTTGTCACTAGGACAAGGTTTCTGTCAGTAGGACCACGGCCTGTCCCTAGGGCCATATTCCTGTCCCTAGGACCAGAGGCCTGTCACCAGGACCAGGTTCCTGTCACTAGGACCAGGGGCCTGTCACTAGGACCAGGTTGTCCCATGGGGATAACCCATCCCTGCGGATGAAGACACTCTGTGACCTTGGCATCATGACCTTTACCCCTAAATCTTCATAACTCAGGGTCTCAGCTCGCCCTGCGAGTCTCTGCCTGGCAGTAACCAGCACCCTGTGTGTGGGTGCCCTGGCCTGGGCCCCTCTCACCGACCTCTTCCGTCTATGGGCAAAGCGTCAAGCACCTCGAGTGCGCCATAGCCCAGGGAGCTGTGTGGGCCGAGCTGTGTTGCCAGACCATTGAGAAAAGGCTGGGCGGCTGCTGTGCTTGGCAGGAGCTTGTGTCTCTCGGCTGGTGACAGCCCCAGGCCCTGCAGGTGGGCAGGGCTTCCTAAAGCCGGTCTTCCTGAGCCACTGCTGGGCCCCCTCCCCTCCCCCCCTGGGGGCTGCCGGCTTCTACGCCCATCCGTGGTTCTTCCCACAATGCTCCAGCCTCCACAGGGCTGGCTTGGGGGCTGTGGTGCTGCCGGGACCCTTCCAATCTCTATCCCAAGCCCTGTCCAGGGTAGTGCCCTCCACCTGGAGGGGCAGCCTGCGGCCCTCCCGGAGTCCCTGGACCCTTCCTGGGGCCACCCCACATCGTGTCCTCACCTCGGAGCACACCTTGAGCCCGTGCTGCTCACCATGACCAGGTGTGGTCGCAGACCGAGGGAGCACCTGCTGAGACAGACCCCACTCCTGGGCAGGCAACACCAGGCGTCTTGCCACCGCTGCAGGCAGGGACAGCTCGTGCATCCTGGAGATGGAGGCGTCCCGAGGATCGGACAAGGCCTGTCTCTGCACAGACCATCGATTCGCCCAGGCCCTGGGGACAGCGCCCCTCCAGCCATCGCCCTCGGACTCAGAGCCGAGTGAAGGACATGCCCGTGGAGGCCCTGGGCCTGGCAGGACGTGACTGGACCCTCAGAGGCAGCCTGCCCAGCCCAGAGTGGGCAGAAGGAAAAGGAGGAAAGGGAAGGAGCTCCGGCTCCTCCGGGTCTCCACGGAGGCAAGTCCTGCCAGGGCCCCAGACAGCCTCTCCCGAACATGCGCTGGGCTCCATGATGGCCTGGTCCCTGGAAGCTGACAGGGGGCGGGGGAGAGGAGACGGGGACAGGAGGCGAACAGCCCCCAGCTAAGTCCAAAGCCAGCTGTGGCACCCGAGAGGGAGGCCAGGCCCCGGGGCAAGGGGAGGCACCTGCCTGCCATGGCTGGTCGGGGCTCTCGAGACCCCTGGTGGTCACAGTGAGGCCTGGGGACAGTGAAATGGAAAGACCACAGCAGTCTGGAGTCGGGGGAGGGAGGCTCCCTACTGCCCTTGGTGGGAGCAAGTGGCCGGCACCCCTGAAGAACTCACCTCCCTGTGCTGCGTCCCCGAGCCCAGCGCTTCCCGGGTCCCCAGGGCCCGAGTGAACAGGCCCAGGGGAACAAAGGCTGTTCAGAGGCTGTGGACGCCCCGGGCGGCACCAAGCTCCCACACTGGGCGTTCTCAGCTCTTCTGTCATAGTCCAGTTGAGCGCAGGGGCCCTGGGGCGGTTGTCCGTGTTTCCAGTCACAGCAGGGCAATCTTCCGCCTCTCCTGGGGACACTCCATGTGAGTGGCCACTTGTGGCTGCGGCCGCTGCCCCAGACAGGGAGAGCTTCCCAGGGCGGCACAGAGCGGCACTGGCTGTCTGTGCCTCCCCCGCACACCCAGCAGGAGCCACGGAAGCTCGAGCCGCTGTGAGCCACAGCGTTGTCCCGGCACCGTGCGGGCACAGGTCACCCAGGGGCCAGGCACGGCCGGGCTGCTGAGTTCTAGCCCAGCCCGGGGGCCCAGCCTCAGAATGCTCGCTGGCCCACAAGGTCGCTGGGATGAGGTCTCTGACCCCAGTGAGGCCCTAGCCCTGCGAGGGTGCCGGGTGTGCCTGCTCTTCCTTCGGGCAACCTGGAGGCTGGAAAGGACGAAGCCCTGCAGGTCTGTGTCCTGATTGGTCAGTGATGCTGTGCCCTGATTGGTCAGTGAGGCTGACTCTGATTGGTCAGTGAGGCTGAGTCCTGATTGGTCAATGCGGCTGAACCTGATTGGCCGGTGCTACTGAGTCCTGATTGGTCAGTGCAGCTGGGTCGTGATTGGTCAGTGTGGCTGTGTCCTGATTGGTCAGTGCAGCTGAGTACTAATTGGTCAGTGAGACTGAGTCCTGATTGGTCAGTGAGGCTGCATCCTCATTGGTCAATGCAGCTCAGTCATGATAGCTCAGTGCAGGTGAGTCCTGATTGGTCAGTGAGACTGAGTCCTGATTGGTCAGTGAGGCTGAGTCCTGATTGGTCAGTGCCACTGAGTCCTGATTGGTCAGTGCGCCTGAGTCCTGATTGGTCAATGCGGCTCCGTCCTGATTGGTCAGTGGGGCTGAGTCCTGATTGGTCAGTGCCGCTGAGTCCTGATTGGTCAGTGAGGCTGAGTCCTAATTGGTCAATGAGGCTCAGTCATGATTGGTCAGTGCAGCTGAGTCCTGATTGGTCAGTGAGGCTGAGTCCTGATTAGTCAGTGCAAATGACTCTGATTGGTCAGTGCAGCTCACTCTGATTGGTCAGTGAGGTTCAGTCCTGATTGATCAGTGAGGCTGAGTCCTGATTGGTCAATGTTTCTGATCCTTAGCATTGAGATATTATGCTTTTGGAAGAGTTATTTTCTGAAGAGAAATATTGTGGCCATAGTTTTCAAACTTAAAGCATTGAAAGGAGGGTCCAGCTATTCATATAAATCAAACCTGTTACCACTTATTAATATGTAGTCAGTTACTTTGTTTTAAACATAAAACTATACATTTAAAGAGCTCAGTTTGATAAATTTTGACATATGCACACATCTGTGCATTCCTCACCACATTCAAGATATCGAAAATGTCTGTCAGCCCCAAAAGTTTCTTTTCAGCCCTTCGTAGGTCCTCCTTTTGTCCACCCACCCACATTCCCAGGCAATTAAGCTGATCTGCTTCTGTGACTAGAGATTAGTTTGGTCAGTGAGGCTGCATCCTCATTGGTCAATGCGGCTCAGTCATGATAGCTCAGTGCAGCTGACTCCTGATTGGTCAGTGAGGCTGAGTCCTGATTGGTCCATGCAGCTCAGTCCTGATTGGTCAGTGAGGCCGAGTCCTGATTGGTCAATGCGGCTCAGTCCTGATTGGTCAGTGAGGCTGAGTCCTGATTGGTCAGTGCAGTTGTGTCCTGATTGGTCAGTGCGGGTGAGTTCTGATTGGTCAGTGCAGCTGAGTCCTGATTGGTCAGTGAGGCTGAGTCCTGATTGGTCAGTGCCTCTGAGTCCTGATTGGTCAGTGCGGCTCAGTCCTTATTGGTCAGTGCGGCTGAGTCCTGATTGGTCAGTGCCGCTGAGTCCTGATTGGTCAGTGAGGCTGAGTCCTGATTTGTCAGTGAGGCTGAGTTCTGATTGGTCAGTGCAGCTGAGTCCTGATTGGTCAGTGCTGCTGAGTCCTGATTGGTCAGTGAGGCTGAGTCCTGATTGATTGGTCAGTGAGGCTGAATCCTGATTGGTCAATGTGGCTGAGTCTGATTGGTCAATGTGGCTGAGTCCCGATTGGTCAGTGAGGCTGAGTCCTGATTGGTCAGTGCAGCTGACTCCGATTGGTCAGTGCGACTGAGTCCTTATTTTGCAATGAGCCTGACTCCTGATTGGTCAATGCGGCTCAGTCCTGATTGGTCAGTGAGGCTCAGTCCTGATTGGTCAGTGAGGCTGAGTCCTGATTGGTCAGTGAGGCTGAGTCCTGATTGGTCAGTGCCGCTGAGTCCTGATTGGTCGGTGCCACTGAGTCCTGATTGGTCAGTGAGGCTGAGTCCTGATTGGTCAATGCGGCTCAGTCCTGATTGGTCAGTGCCGCTGAGTCCTGATTGGTCAGTGCGGGTGAGTCCTGATTGGTCAGTGAGACTGAGTCCTGATTGGTCAGTGAGGCTGAGTTCTGATTGGTCAGTGCAGCTGAGTCCTGATTGGTCAGTGAGGCTGAGTCCTGATTGGTCAGTGCCGCTGAGTCCTGATTGGTCAGTGCGGGTGAGTCCTGATTGGTCAGTGAGACTGAGTCCTGATTGGTCAGTGAGGCTGAGTTCTGATTGGTCAGTGCAGCTGAGTCCTGATTGGTCAGTGAGGCTGAGTCCTGATTGGTCAGTGCCTCTGAGTCCTGATTGGTCAGTGCCACTGAGTCCTGATTGGTCAGTGAGACTGAGTCCTGATTGGTCAGTGCGGCTCAGTCCTGATTGGTCAGTGCGGCTGAGTCCTGATTGGTCAGTGCCGCTGAGTCCTGATTGGTCAGTGAGGCTGAGTCCTGATTTGTCAGTGAGGCTGAGTCCTGATTGGTCAATGCAGCTGAGTCTGATTGGTCAATGTGACTCAGTTCTGATTGGTCAGTGAGGCTGAGTCCTGATTGGTCAATACGGCTGAGTCTGATTGTTCAGTGCAGCTGAGTCCTGATTTGTCAGTGCAGCTGAGTCTGATTGGACAGTGAAGTTGTGTCCTGATTGGTCAGTGCGGCTGAGTTCTGATTGGTCAGTGCAGGGGTGTCCTGTTTGGTCAGTGCGGCTTAATTCTGATTGCTCAGTGTAGCTGAGTCCTGATTGGTGAATGCGGCTGAGTCTGATTGGTCAGTGCGCGTGAGTCCTGATTTGTCAGTGTGGCTGAGTCTCCCGGAGACCGCTGTGGACACACCCATGACCAGTGGGGAGCACTTGGTCACATTTCCCTTCACCTTTACTAAGGACGCAGATGCCTTTGTTGGTGTTGCCCAAAGGAACGTGAAGGAGGGTGGCCACCAGGGCTTCGTCACTCCTGGTCATGACCCCTGTCCAGAGACCAACGCCAGTGGCCTCACTTCCAAGGATAAGGGCTCCCTGGCCGCCTCGTCCTTTCCTGATGACATCAGAGGCAGAGACTCTTTCATTGACGTCACCGAAGGCAGAGAGAAGGAAGATGGCAGCCATGGCCCTGCGGGCCCTGAGTCCCGCCCGCCAGCCAGCGCCCACGGCCCCCAAAACAATGGCTTGGTCACCTACAGCTATTAGAGGAAGAGACCGCTGAGGTCCAGGCTCGGCAAGTTCAGCCGTGGCGGCTGCAGAGAGGCAGACCTCGGCTCCGGCCACGCCTGCCAAAGGCCACGTGCCGAGCCCTACGAAGATGTGTGGATCTGGGTTTCCCTGACCCTCTGCATCCTCTGGCTGCTGTGCATGTGCAGACTGAACCCCGGCATCTTCCCCCAGCAGATGTGTCACCTCCAGCTGCGCCTGCCCTCTGCCCCCAAGCAGGTGCCGCTGAGCGAAGCCACCTCTGAGCGCCCCCACCCCTCCAGGAAGCCCCAGCCCCAGCCCCCTCCTCCCACCTCTTGCCTTATGGTGGTTTTGTCGATGTCTGTTGTGATTGTTCTTTGAGCTGCACGTGTGTGTTCCGAGAGCTTTTCTGTGTGTGTGTGTTTAATCCCAATAAAACAAAACAGAACCAAGTGGTAGCTCTCCATCTAAGGGGACTGCAGCCACCGCCTGAGCTGGGAGGAGCGTCATGGTGTCATCCTCCCCATCTCTGGTGCATCTTCCCCCCAGTCCCTGCAGGGAGGTTCCCCCCCCCGCCCCCGCCCCCCGTGCTCAGTACTTCTTCCCCCCAAGAGAGCTTCCGCTTCGGGAGTCCTGAATTCCTGGTCACGTGTATGTGTGTATGTCCTGTGATGGGACAGGACGCTCTGGCTGGCAGGTGCAAGTTAATATCCTTTCTGTGTAGACCCATGGGGTTATCCGGGACAGGCCACCTGCCCCGCTCTGGGAATGATTAACGTCCCGACCCGAGATGTGGTGGGTAAGCCTTTCCCTGCTCCCTCTAGCTTTCTGGGAAGGAGCCACAGGAGGGCCCAGAGACATCTGGGTTTCAGAAATGCCACACAGTGCAGAGGACACATTTATAAGAGCCCAGTTTCCATCTCCAAGGAGCAGGGAGCTGTGGGGAAACATACTGTCCCAGCCAGGCAGGGACCTGACCAGAGCCACAGCCGTGTCCTGCCACCCTGTCCCTTCTCTCCCGGGGCAGGGCCTGCCCCAAGGCTCAGACCCCGGGTCCGAGATGTGGGTGACCATGAGGTCTGCTGAGGGACTTGGGAAGCCTCGCTCTGCAGAGGGAAACCTTCATCCTTTGTCGAGAGAAGAGAAGATTCTACCTGTTGGGCTGGCCTGAACCGCAGAGGTGTGTGTGCTGAGTCACAGTGGGGAGGGGGCTGCTCCTGCCATTGCGGGGCTGGCTCAGACGGAGCCGCCGTGCCAGCCGGACAGGGCCCACCCTGCTTACGGGGCACTGAGGGAGACACCGGGTTGCATCCCTCACCGGGCGTGCACCGGGCAGACAGGCTGGAGATGGTGCCCAGGAAGGAGCCTACGTCCCCGCCCTCTCACCAGCCAGTGCAGTGTGGCAGCAGCTGCCCTCATCCTGGGGTAGGTTTGGGAATCTGCCCTGAGCCACGGACCTAGTGGGGTGGAGGCTGGGCAGACAGCAGCGCACCCGTCTGCACCCGGCCAGGCGCTGGGGTGGGGCCTGGCGCGCGCTGGGCCTGGGAGGAGCACCTGGTGCCCGGCAGGGGCCACCACACCCACCTCCTCCGCCTTCCACGGCCCGCCAGGCCGCAGGGCCACCTGAAGCCTTAAACACGGAGGCGGGAAAGGCCCCGCCTCCCACTTTCCAGCGCTGCCTGGGCTTTCCCAGGTGGGCCCGCCGCCCCCAGCTGCACGCCCGGCTCTGGGACCCTCTGCCCGCGGCCCAGGGCGGGGCAGCCTTGGCAGGAGCTCCCGAGACCCTGCACCCCTTCCAGGGGGCCGTGGGGCCCAGCGCACCCCCAGCCCTGGGAGGGAAAGGCCGCGGGGCTGAAGGCTCCATTGCCGGGGACCCCTCAGGGCTTCCCCCCAAGTTTCGCCCGAGGCCCAACCTCCTGGACCCGCCTCTCGCCCCATCCTCCACCTGCCCGTCCACCCCCCTCCCCTCCCATCCCCCACCTGCCCCGCCACACGCCGGACCCCCGCCTCCCCGGCGCCCCCTTCCCCGCCCCTCTCCGTCCTCTCCCCATCCCGGTCCTCCCGCCCCGCCCCGCCCTCGCCCGCTGTCCGGCTGCGCCCCCGTGTGGCCGCGGGGGGACGAGCGGAGCCGCGGCGCGGGGCTGGGGGTTGGGGACGGACGGGAGGGGCGTGGCCGGGGCTGAGGGGGCGGGGCGTGGCCGGGGCGGACAGGGGAGGGGAGAGGGGTCGGGGCCGGGGCACCCCGGGTCCTGGGCAGGCCAAGCCTGACACTCCCCGCGAGCAGCATCGTGATGGTTGTTGTAATGAGCCGCTGAACGTCGCTGGCAGAAACAGATCATGCATCGCGTGCTCGTGGTCCGCGGGGACAGCGCTAACACGCACTAGCTATTCTGGTCGTCCTCGTGGGGAAACTGAGGCACACAAACCAGTGAAAAGGCCAAAGCGGGCCTGGGACTCAAACCCTGGACAGCACAAACCAGAGCTGGGCCTGAGCCCTCACCGAGCCCTCGCCTGACCCTCATCTGGCCTGAATGTCAGCTTAGACCCACCTAAATGTGACACAGCAGTAACTACTATTGACGACTGAACTGACAGACACTTTGAATGTCAAAGTCTCAGGTAAGAGTAAAGGCAGACACGTTTTTAAATGCAATTACTATTAGTTTAGCCAACGTTGAGGGGACTCAAAGTGGTGAGCAAGTTCCTGATTTTAGGTAAATTTCCTAGTGACGGGGGCTCAGCCTGCTCAGGGTCAGCCAAGTCCACCCAGAGCTTGAGACTGAGCCCGGGCTTTGGGTGCCTTGCACGGGTCTGGCGAGAGCTTCGATCACAGCTTCTGTCGCTGCTGGGGACAAGAGCCAGTGCAGCCCTAAATGCCCACGTGTGTGCCCGTTGCAGGGCTGGAGTCAGGGCCAGGTTGGTACCCCTGTATCCTGGGGATGGGATCCGTGCTGGCCCTGCGGTCCTTCAGGTGGGGAGGCAGGCACTGGCCTGGGACAGTGCCCCCCCCCCCCGGGAGCATGCAGGCCCCCCTGGTTGGCAGAGGCTGCTCCATTTGCAGCGTTCGGTGAGGGGGCAGACGCCAAATAAGTCCTTGCAGGGAGCTGGGTGGGCAGAGCTTTGGCCTGATCCCTGCCACAGGCTGGCTGGAGGTCCCTTGCCTAAGAGAACTGAGGGTCACACCCCCTGGGCCAGAGGCCTGGCTGCAGAGGAGGTGCAGGGATTTCCTTCGCCGGGCTGCTTGGGGCCCGGAGACTTTGCACCTCTGTGCAGAAGACCAACAGGGGCTGGGACTTGGGTGCCCGCAGCCTGCTTCCCTGGTCTTGGACCAGTGTCTCCATCTGTTATGGCAACTGTCCCAGTTTGCCCGGGACCTTTGGTGCTAAACTGAGGGTTTTCCCCTGTTCCCCCAAGTTCTGCAACGCGCTTAGAAGCAGCTACTTATTCGCCTCCCACACTTGACTACAGATGTACCTGTAGGTGACAATTTTAGTATTTTGCCACAATTTGCCGGTCCTGTGGGCAAAGAGCACCCAGGACCTTGGGAAGCAGGGTGTGAATGCCCTGCAGGTCGGAGCAGAGAACCTATTCCAGACACCCAGAGGTGATTCAGAGAGCCTGTGCCTCGGGTCCTGCACCAGGACCGGCCCTGGGTCTGTTCAGGTGCAGTCAGGGAGCGCAGCGAGGGGTGTGGATGTGGGGTTGGCACAGGACTTCTGCCCACAGGGTGGGGCAACTGCAGCCTTTACAGCAGGCTGGGGTTGCTGGGGTCACCAAGTACTAACCAGGCCTGACCCTGCTTAGCGTCCGAGATCAGCCAAGACCGGGCGCGTTCAGGGTGGTACCGCCGTAGACAAGGAAGAAAAGGTGGTGCAGAGCTGGGGAGAGTGAGGGCACCCTGGGGCCCACATCTGAGAGCAAACGGACGTCACCGCTTTTCTGCCCGAGGTGGCCTTAGTGGGGGCAAGTGGAAAATGACTTTTTCATGCCCAGTTCTAACCCAAGCTGGTTTCCAGACCCAGAGCCCACCCAGGGAAGGGGGACCAGGGTCCCGCAGCGGTTTCTGCAAGGACAGCGTGGGGTGACTGGCAGACCCCGCCCCTGGCTCACCTGTGGACACCCGTGGGCCCTGGGCAAGTCTCTCTGCAGGAGAGCGGTGGGAGGGGTGCAGCTCTGCTATGGGGGCTCCTCTCACGGGTAGTTTTTAAAATAGCAAATGGGCCATGAACACGGTCACCCACGCCACCTCCCCACGCCAGAAGGACCTGCCACCGCTTCTCAAGGCCCTGGCAGCCTCCTGGTGGGGGTGACACATTGTTAATAATGTATGGGGTGTTGACAGCCTGCTCTCTGGTCCCCCAAGTAAAAGGAGTTTGGAAATAAGATGCCTTCCCCAGATTGTCTGACCCTGTCATCCTGGACACTTATGGCAGACCGTGTCCTGCAGTCCCAGGAGTCCCCATCATGTGCTCTGTGACATTGGAAGGATAACTCGCCTGTTCACCTCTGGCGTCATGTGTCTGCTCCTTTCCTGTGCAGCCTCGGTGACATAGGGACGAAGGTGAGGGTATGGCAGGACCCTCCCGAGGCCTCCCCAGAGCCCGCCTGGGTGTTGATGCCTCAGCCAGGTGTGCAGAGTCCACCCTGGCCGGCGGCACTGCGGGTCCCTTCCCCTCCCGGGGCGCAGGGGGGCGCCTTCCACACCATGATGGGTGTCCGGGCAGACGGGAGCGAGGGCTGGACAGAGCACCTGGCCCCGCCCGTGCCCGGGCCGGAGGGGACCCGCCTGGACGCAGCAGGCACAGGCGGACCTTGCTGGCTGGGGGCTGAGGCGGGACCAGCTGCGGTGCAGAGTCCCAGGCGATGGGTGGCGCCGCAGCCCAGTCCCACGCGGTTCCAGACCCACCCTGAGTGGGCCGCTCCCCAGCTGAGGCGATGGGGTGTCTCCAGGCCTCGCCGCGGCAGGAAGCAGGTGCCGCTTCCCGGCTCCCCTCCTGGGCCGGCCGGCGGGTCTCAGCGTCTGACGCAGCAGGTGGAGGAGGGCGCTGCCCGACCCGGAGCACCGATGCTGGAGGCTGCAAGCCCCCGCTGGGCTCCCCGGCCGGGGGCCACTGGCCACGTCAGCCCGGCTGGCCCCCTCCCCCACCGCCCTGGATCTGGCACCTCCTCCCCCGCCCACCGGGATTGCCCATGGCCCGCGGGTCCCGCACGGCCACGGGAGCCTCCTTATTTCTGCTAATTTCTATTTAGCGTTTGCAGGGGAGCTTGGTCCACATGAGACACAGTCATAGCCTGTGGAGAAGTTGTGTTTATTTCCCCCCACGGAGCTGCGCTGGACGCAGCTGCTCGGGAAATATGCAGCAGCCCCTTGCACAGACCCCGGCCCCCCACAGAGGCCCCACCGCCTGCGACTGACCCGGGCCGGGGCCTGTCAGCTTCAGTTTGCGTTTCCTCAGTGGCCACTGAGTCGAACGGCTGTTCATGAGCTTATAGGCCATTTGTATACTTTCTTTTTGAAGTATCTTTTGTATTTCAAGTGACAAATCTTCCTTTAACATGATGCCACAAATTTTATGTATTTTGACTAATATTTGAACTATTTGCTAATTTTTCTTGTGATTTCTTCTTTGAAGAGGGGCATCCGGGCTGGCTGGCCTCCTGGTCAGGCACTGAGCTAAGAAGAAACAAAGAATCAAAAGTCAGAAAAAGAATCCACACCCCACGGCTGCCTCGTGGCCGGGCTGCTGCCACGCGCAGGTCTCTCTCTTGCTCCCCCTGCGTGTGGGGTCGCACACACTCGCCCGTGCTGGGAAGCAGAGGGGACAGGTGCCACAAATGCCTCCCCAAAATGCAAAGGATGCAAGAGCCACATCTGGTCACTGATGGCATTTCATTACGCTGCTGTCTGAGACCACCTCACGGCGATTCGTGTGTCATTAGATAGCTCATGTTCAGCTTTGTTTAGTGACCAGGAATTTTGACAAAATACCTGAAATTAAGAGGCAGATGGAGGAGGAAGCTCTAGATATAATGGCATTTTAAAAAATAAATTTGACTTTAAGATCATAAGAAAAGTGGTGTCTAATCTTTATTCTTTGGTATTTATTGAGCTGATATTTATTGAGCATCTGGCGTGATGGCGAAAGATCCACCCGGAAGGATTGGCAGTAACGAGCGATGCTCACCAGGCAGACACAGGAGACCGCGTGATCCACAGCACTGCGGACATGCCTAGAAGACCCTGCCTCAGCGTGGGGACGATGAACCCTCCAGGGAAGGCCCCACCTAGTATTGCAAAGGATCCAGCTGTTTCCAAGAAGCCCAGCTGCATCCCAGAGCCAAACTCAAGAGTATTCGTAGCCTCCTAAGAACACTTGGCACCCAACAAGGTAAAATTCCCAAGGTCTGGCATCCGATGAAACGTCCGAGCAAGCAGAAAAATATGACCCCCATACTAAGGAGCAGAGTCAATAAATTGAAAGCAAACCAGAACTGATACAGATGTCAGCAGAGAACAAGGGCATTAAAACAGCTGTCATAACTGCATCAACGTGTTCAAAGTAGAGGCATAGAAGATATAAATAAATAAGACCCAAATGAAACTTACGTAGATGAAAACTACCTTGTCTGAGATGAAAAATACTTGGGAAGCAGGAGGGATGGCCTGGCTGCTGCACAGCCCCCAGCTCTCCCAGCCTGGGGTTTGCCCTTGCTGTGTCCTCACAGGGACAACGCTTGGATTTACTTCCTCTTTCACAGAACCACGAAGCAGGCAGCGTCTGCACTGTGGGGAGGGCACTGTGGCGGGGGGGCACGGCTGGGGCTCCGGGTCAGGTTCCCGGCTGGGGCTCTGCCCTGCCCTGGGCTCCTGCATGGCCGGTGCTGAATCGTGCCGACGTGGGCCTGGTCTGGCCCTGCCTGTCCCCGGGGCTTGGACAGCTCCAGGGGCTTCTCCCAGCCGTGTGCTGACCACACAGCAGCTTCCGGTGCCCGTCGGCTCCCACCTGGGCCGCGGACGGGGAGGACGCAGCAGGGACCCGCACCCACATCTGAGCAGCCTGTGGGGGAACTCCTGGGTCACCTGGGGAGCTTCTCACCAGGTGTGCGCAAACTCCTCTTACAGACAGGCACCTGAGCAGGTGAACCTCTCCCTGGCCTTTGAAGGTAACAGCCCAGCAAACCCGCAGCTCAGCTGAGAGGCCGCTTTCTGGTCTGGAGGAGTTGGGCACAGGCAGCACCGGGGGGCTCGTGGGAAAGCCGAGTGTGACCTGTGGTCTCCTCTGCGTTCCTTGCAGTGCGGGTAACAGCTGCCCGATGGCGGGCAGTGGGGGAGCGGATGCCTCGGCCTGGCCATGAGGTGGCAGATGGCGCCAGGGTGGGGGGCAGAGGGCGTTGCGCTGGGGCCTCAGCTGCTGGGCCACCGGGTCCCTGCCCTGGAGCTGTCCCCTGTAGCCGAGTGACCAGGGGCGAGCAGGGCCCTCCTTGGCTTCTGACTCAGTCTCCCTCTCTGCATGGGGTGGGGGGGAGCAGTGGCCGGACAGTGCTCCGCTCTCGCGCTCTGCACACGGCAGGTGCTGGCGTTCGCTTCCCAGATGGCCGCAGCGACAGCGTCGCGGGAGGAGGCGGCCACGGCTCAGCCGGCGTTGCCCTCCGGCCCCGCGGGGGTCGGGACACACCGTGAAGCCCTGACTCTCTCTGGGCTCCGGGGAGGTCGTGTTCTCGTGACCCCTGGGAAGGGCTGAGGCACCCGGGCAGAGCTGCCGCCCCTGCCTTGACCCACGACTGCCGAGTCTGTGTCGGCCCCGTCGTGGGGGACCCGGCGGAGCCGTCACCGACGTTAGCGTTTGCGCGTGTGGGTGAGACGGTCCCTCCCTCTGGGAATCTGCGAGTTGGTCTGAAAACGCAGGATCGTTGGATGGGGACAGGTGGGGACAGGGCATCGTTCTTGTCATCCTCGTTGTTTTGTGCAGATCCAGCTTTCCAGCTGGTTAATTTTTCTTTTGCTTGAAGAATTTCTTTTAATTTTTTTTTGGTAATGAGAATCTGGTGGTGATAATTTCTTTCATTTTTTGGTCTGAAAAAGTTATTTTCTGTTTTGATGGTATATCAGATATACCATCTGTTTGCTCCTGCCCTCTGGCGTCACGCCCTGTGTGAGAGGACGCAGCTGCCAGTGAGCGAAGCCTTCCCGTGCCCAGACCTGAGGCCCTGAGGGTGAGTGTGACCTTCCGGTCCCAGCCCCGGGGACACTGCCTTGCTACCCCCAGCCGCCTGCTAAGGGGCGGCTGGTCCTCAGAGACCCGGGAGGGGCTCCGGGTGGACATTTGGAAACGGGAAACCCACAGTTTCCACGACACTGAGGTCCCCTACGCCCAGGACGTGGTGGCCACAGGTGTGACGTCCACGCGGTGGCCTCTCCCCCCTAATGGGGTATCAGACTCTGGGCTGCACGCGGGTCTGGCTCAGCCTCTGGGAGGAAGTTCATTGTCATCTCTGTTTCACTGGCAGGGTGTTCAGGTGGTTGTTCAGAAACGTAGTTTCCTTACAGTAATTTCCTCCTTCCAGGGAACATGCCATCGCAGCGCAAAGTCCTCTGTGTCCTGCCTTCAGAGTCTCCAACATCATTGCTGTGTGAGGTCTGCGACTGCACGGTAGGTACTCCCGTGTGTTTCACCATGTGTTTCACAATAGCCACACGCTCTAAGGTCATCACCATTAACCCCGAATCAGGAAATCCACCTTTCTCCCTGACAGTCCCATACACCAGGCCCGCTTCACCGCCTTCCCCAACTGGGAGAAAAATGTGTCTTTCCCTTCGATTCCAGTTTTCTTTTTCTGGAACTGTTTCTGAGACTGTCCCTCAGTTTCCCAGCCTTGGCAGATCTAAAGAGCAAAGATGACTCCAAGGCTGGTCTGGGCAGCGCTTCCTCCTGAGCAGACGCAGACCCCACATTCCGGGCAGGAACACCCTGTGTTTATGCCGTGCTCTCTCAGTGCAGCCCCCCAGGGGGAGCGCAGATCCCCCCCCCACTGGTGGTCTCAACCTGACAAAGGCAAACAGCGCTTTACAGACTCAAGTCTCGTCATATCGCTCTCCTGGTTTATAACTTTGCCAGTGGTTTCCTACTGGCCTTGGAGAAACAACGCAGGACTGGCCATGGCCTCCAGACCCTGAGCAGTCCTGCCTGCTCCCCTCTCCCACACAGTCTACCCCAGCTGCCTGCAGTCTATTCTGCTCTCACTTTCAGGGATGCAGCCAGATTTTGGTGTCTCAGGGTTTTTATTCAGGTTTCCTCAACGCATCCATCCAGTGGACACCCTTAGCAAGTTTTCCAAGGGTTTGCCCAGCTAGAGCCTTAAAGTCACAGCAGTTTGTGGTATCTAACAGTAGAAAAGTTGATAATGTGATTTTTCAAAAGACAAAAAAATTCACTATTTAGTGTATCATTTGTGAGACTCATATTTATATATAGACCAAGGAAATAGTAGCCAAAAACAGTTTATATTTTAGATAATTAGTAAAGAAAAATTAAATCTCACTGCCAAATGAAAGGCAAATGGCCTAATTGATCATGGAAATTTCATAAGAATTTACTGAACCACATGTTACCTTGCTGTGTTCTCTAGCCGTGTGTGTGCACACGTGTGTCCACCAGTTGCGAGGTATCTCAGGTTTGCACACTTATGTTTACATCACCAATTGATATGACAAAGTCCTAGTCCATACTATTACAATGTATATAAATATTGGAAAGCACCTTTTAAAATTTTACCATTTTTACCACTTGTGAATATATAATTCAAGGGAGTGTCGTACATTGCCCGTGTTGTGCAACCATGTATTTATTAATAGTTCCAGATGCTTTTTTTCTTCCTCTGAAGGAAACTCACAGCCCATTACAAAGTCACTTTCCTTTCCCTGTCTCTCAAGTCCCTGGCAAGCACTAATCTGTTTTTCATTGCCGTGGATTTGCCTGCTCTGGGCATTTCATACTAATGGACTCATATAATATGTGGCCTTTTGTGTCTGATTTCCTTCACTTAGGATGTTTTCAAGGTTCATTCATGTTGCGATATACATCAGTACTTCATTCCTTTTTTCTGTATGATTAAATACATACAGCATTCACCATTTTCACCATTTTAAGTGCACACTTCAGTGGCATGAACCACATGCACATTGTTGTGTAACCATCTCCACCATCCATCTTCAGAATTTCTTTCATCTGCCCCAAGTGGAACCCTGTACTCCTTAAACACCCACTTCCTATTTCCTCTCCCTCAGCCCCTGAGAACTACTCCAGCTACATCACAACTAGAGTATACTCTATTTGTCCCTGTGTGCCTGGGTTGTTTCACTTAGCACGATGACTCAAGGTTCATCCGTGTTGTTACGTATGTCGGAATTTACTCATTTTTAAGGCTGAATTATATTTCATTGTGTGGATGGACCACATTTTATTTATCTGCTCATCTGTCAGTGGATACTTGTGTTGCTCTTTTGGCACAGTGAATAATGCTGCCATGAATGTGGGTATTCAAGTCCCTGTTTTCAGTTCTTTTCAGTGTATACCCAGAAATGGAATCACCGTGTTGTAAGTTAATTCCATCCTTAATTTTTGAGGTACTGCCATATTGTGTTCCATAACAACTGCTCCATTTCAGTTTTCTCTTTCCCTTTGATGGCTGAATAATAAACATATTAGCTTATGATATATCTAATTTTGCTTATCCATCCATCTGTTGATGGACGTTTGGGTTGTTTGCACCTTTTGGCTCTTGTGAACAGAGCTGCTATAAATATTCATGTACAAGTTCTTTTTTGAACACTTATTTTCTAAAATTTGGGGTGTATACCTCGGAATGGAATTGTTGAGCCATGATAATTCTACTTATAAATTTTTGAGGGGAACATTCAACTATTTTACACACAGGCTGTACCATTTTATATTTCTACAAGCAGTGTTTAAGGGGATCCAGTTTTTCTGCATCCTTGCCAACACATATCTTTAATGTTTTTTAACAGTAGCCTTTCTAGTGTGTGTGAGTGGGTATGTCATTGTGGTTGGAATGTGAATTTCCATAATAACTCATAATGTGTACTATCTTCTTACGTGCTTGTTGGCCATTTGCTTGTCTTTTTCTGTGCAGTGTGTATTTTAAGCTCTTTGTCTATTCTGTAATTGGGTTGTTTGTCTTTTTGCTGTTGAGTCTTTAAAAGTTACTTATATACTCTTGATAATGGACCCTTATCACATATAACATGCCTCTGTGGGTTGTCATCTTACTTTCTTGGTGGTGTGTTTGGATTCCCAAAAGTTTTTAATTTTGAGAAAATATTTTCTTTACTTGCTGTGCTAATGGTGTCAGATCTAAGAAGCTATTGTTAAACCCAATGTTATGAAGGTTTATCTCCGTGTTTTCTTCTAGAGTTTATGTTTTTATCTCTTACATTTAGCGCTTTGGACCATTTTTAGTTAAATTTTTCTGTGTGATGTGATGTAAGGGTATAGTTGCCTTCCTGCGCATGTGGATAGTTCTCTAACATCACTTGCTGAATTTAATGACCTTGGGCCTTGTTTACAATCAATTGACCATAAAGGTATGGAATTATTTCTGGACTCTCAGTTCAGTTCCATTGATCTATATGTGTACCCTCATGCAGGTATCATCCTGTTTTGATTGCTGTTGGTTTGCAGTAAGGTTTAACATTTAAAATTTGGAAGTGTGAGCCTCCAAGTATGTCTTTCTGTTTCAAGAAGATTTTGGTTATTTGTGTTCCCTTAAAATTCCATCTGAACGTTAGGGTCACTTTGCCCATTTCTGCCAAAAGGCCATTTTGGGTTTTTGTAGGAATTGCATTGAATTTGAGATCACTTTGTGTAGTATGGCCATCTTCAAACACATTCAGTCTCCAGTCCATGAGCGTGGAATGTCTTTACATTTATTTAGATGTTCTTTAATTTTTTCAGTAGCATTTTGTAATTTTCCACATACAGGTTTGCACCTTGGTTAAGTTTTTTCCTAACTGGATTATTGTTGTTAATGTTATTCAAATGGAATTTATTTCTTAATTTTATTTCCCCGTTGTTGATTACTAGTGTAAAGAAATAAAATAGATTTCTGTGCATTGATATGTTGTTCTGCGACTAAGCTGTATTTGTTTGCCAGCTCAAATAAATTTTTTTAATTCCTTAGGATTTTCTATACTTAAGATCATGTGATTTGGAATCTGTGAATAGTTTTACTTTCCTTTCACATATGGATGCCTTTTATTTCCTGTTCTTATGTAAATGTTCTAGATAGAACTTTCAGTACAATGTTCTTTTTTATTTCAAAATGCTAATTAAGGTGGTACAAGTGTTTTTGTTACATGGATGTCTTGTATGATGCTGAAGTCAAGGGTTTCAGTGTGTCCATCGCCAGAATAGTGTTCATTGTGGGCAAGTTTTTATCTTACAACAACTCTCCCTCTCTCCCCCCTTATAGGTTTTTCATGTCCTTTATATCGCTTTGTGCCCATGTATATCCACCTAGTAGCTCCCACTTATTAGTGAAAACATATGGTTTTTGGTTTTTCATTCCTGAGATAGTTTACTTAGGATAATGGTTTCTAGTTCCCTCCACACTGCTGCAAATGACATTACTTCAGTCCTTTTTTTTTTTTAGAGATAGAGTCTTGCTCTGTTTCCTGGGGTAGAAGGCAATGGCATGATCATAGCTCACTGCAACCTCACACTCTGGGGCTGAAGTGATCCTCCTGTCTCAGCCTCCTGAGTAGCTGGGACTATGGGTACATGACACCATGCCTGCCTTATTTTTCTTTTCTTTTCTTTCTTTCTTTTTTTTTTAAACACTGGGTCTCACTCTTGCTCTGGCTGGTGTTTCCCTCCTTTTTATGGCTGAATAGTACTTCATGATTTATATACATATGCATACACACACACACACATACACATACACACACACATATATACACACATTTTTGTCCCCTCATGAATTGAAGGGCACTTATGGTGATTCCACATCTTTGCAATTGTGAATTGTTCTGCTATAAACATTCGAGTGCAGGAAAAAATGACTTTATTTCCCTTGAGTAGATACCCAGGAGTGGGATTGCTAGACCGAATGGTAGGTCTACATTTGTTTCTTTGAGGACTCTCCATTCTGTTTTCCATAGAGTTTCTACTAATTTCAGTCCCACCAGTGTATCAGTGTTCCTTTCTCTCTGCATCTGTGGCAGCATCTATTGTTTTTTGACTTTTTTTTTTTTTTTTTTGAGACAGAGTCTCACTTTGTTGCCCAGGCTAGAGTGAGTGCCGTGGCGTCAGCCTAGCTCACAACAACCTCAAACTCCTGGGCTTAAACGATCCTCCTGCCTCAGCCTCCCAAGTAGCTGGGACTACAGGCATGCGCCACCATGCCCGGCTAATTTTTTCTATATATATTTTTTAGTTGGTCAGATAATTTCTTTCTATTTTTAGTAGAGACAGGGTCTTGCTCTTGCTCAGGCTGGTCTCGAACTCCTGAGCTCAAGCAATCCACCCGTCTCAGCCTCCCAGAGTGCTAGGATTACAGGTGTGAGCCAACGCGCCCGGCCCTGTTTTTTGACTTTTTAATAATGCCTATTCTGATTGGGGTAAGGTGGTACGTTATTGTAATTTTAATTTGCATTTCTCTGATGATTAGTGATGTTGAGCAGTTTTTCATATGTTTCTTGGCCATTTGTCTATCTTCTTTCCAAGAATGTCTGTTTCAGTCTTTTGCCCATTCTCAGATGAGGGTGTTCATTTTGTTCTTGCTTATTTGTTTGAGTTCTTTGTAGATTCTGGATATCAGTCTTTTGTCAGATGTATAGTTTATCAGTATTTCTCCCATTGTGTAGGTTGTCTATTCAGGGTGTTGGTTATTTCCTTTGCTGTGTACAAATTTTCTAATTTAATTAAGTCCCATTTATTTATTTTTGTTTTTGCTATTTGTCTTTGGGGTCTTGGTCATAAATTCTTTGACTTGGCTGAAGTCTCAAAAGTTTTTCCTACTTTTTTTCTAGAATTTTTATGGTTTCATGCTTTTCATTTAAGTCTTTAATCCATCTTGAGTTGATTTTTGTATATAGTGAGAGAGGGATCCTGTTTCCTTCTTCTGTGTATGGATATCCAATTTTCCCAGCACTATTCATTAAATAGGGCTTCCTTTCCTCAGTGTATGTTTTCTGCTTTGTCAAAAATCAGTTGGTGCTAGGTAGATGGTTTTATGTCTGGGTTCTCTATTTTGTTCCCTTGGATTAGTCTCAGTTTTTTACACCAGTACCATGGTGTTTGGATTCCTATAGCCTTGTAGTATAATTTGATGTCACATAATGTCATATCTCCAGATTTGTTGTTCAGTATAATGTTGCATGCAGAGGTGAAAGTGAGCATCTTTGCTTTGTCCCTGATCTTAGCGGTAAAAGCTCTCAGTCCCCAGTATTGAGATAATGTTCACTGTGTGTTTTCCATAAATGCTTTTTATCATGCTAATAAAATTGCATTCTATACCTAGCTTGTTTGGTTTTTAGATAAAAAAATGGTGTTGTATTTTGTTTAAAGCTCCTTCTGTAAGAATTGATATGATGATGTGATATTTTTCCTTCATTATGCTAATATGGTGTAGTACATAGGAGATAATAGAAAAAAACTTTGTGATACAATGTCTGAATAACAAAAAATGAAGTCTATTTAAAAAATCCAGGGCCAGGCATGGTGGCTCATGCCTGTAATCCTAGCACTCTGAGAGGCCGAGGGGGGAGGATCGCTCGAGGTTAGGAGTTCGAGACCAGCCTGAGCAAGAGCGAGACCCCGTCTCTACTGAAAATAGAAAGAAATTATCTGGCCAACTAAAATATATATAGAAAAAATTAGCTGGGCATGGTGGCACATGCCTGTAGTCCCAGCTACTCAGGAGGCTGAGGCAGGAGGTTCTCTCAAGCCCAGGAGTTTGAGGTTGCTGTGAGCTAGGCTGACGCTAGGGCACTGTAGCCAGGGCAACAGAGTGACACTGTGTATCAAAAAAAAAAAAAAAAAAATGGCAGCTGGATGTGCTGGGCCTGAAGCCAGTGAATGACAAAACGATTCTGACTGTTACATTGAAAAAAACAGTGGTCGGAGGGTTTCAGGAACTCGAGGTCTCAACTGCCACCGACAGACACCTCGCCCCCCGCCAGCCCGGCACCCCGCTTCCTTGTCAGGGCGCGGCTGCGGCCCACAGCGCGTGCAGACGCTGCCCCTCCGCGGCCCGGGGGGCGCCAGCCGCAGCCCCCTGCAGGCGGAGGGGAAGACGCTCCCGCGCGCTCCCGCCCAGGCTCGGTCACCATCTTCCGCGCGCGCTTTCCCGCGCAGGCTCCACCCCCTGCTGCCGGCGGGCTGCTCGCCTCGGAAGCGGCCGCCCAACCTGCGCGACTGTAAGGTGGGGGTTCGGCCACCGCCCATCCCGAGGCGGGGCGGGGCCGGGGCGGGGCTGGAGCCGGGGCGGGGCCGGCATGGCGGCCGCGGCGGTTGCGCGACGAGGCTCCGCCCTCCCGCCGCTCTTGGAGTGCGCGACGCCTGCGCGTGCGCACGCGCACAAGTGAGGGCCGGGCGGAGGGAGCGGGGAAGCGGCGAGCGCGCCGGCAGCGCAGCTGCGGGCGTGGGGGCGGCAGGAGCCGTGAAGCCGGCCCGAGAGCGGGGCTGGGCGGCTGAGGCAAAGGCGATGGTGAGTGCAGCGCCGGCCCCGCGCCTCGCCTTCTCAGGCCCTTGCGCGGCGGCCTGAAGCCCCGAACCCCGGTCCCCGAGGGCTCCGCGGTGATCGCGGCCCGGCCCTGCCAGCCGCGCGCTGCGGGCTGCGCCTGCGGCTCCGCTTCCAGGTTTGGGCGAGGTCTCTTCCCCGAGGACCGCCCTTTGGGTTTCGTCCGTTCTCTCTGAGGAACGGACGCGAGCGCAGCTCGGAATTCAGGCAGGCGGGCACTGAGGCGGCCGAGCGCCCGCGCGGGGACACGGAAATGCGGGCCCCTCCCCCACTTGGCGGGTCTGGCGGTCGCGAGGGGCGGGCGGGGACACCGGGGTCTCCGGGTGCACCCTGGCGGGGCGGGGACCCGGCTCCGGAGCCCCGACTGTCGCCCGAGGCGCCCGGCGCGTCCCGCCCGCCGGTCCCGCCGCGGAGCTCGCCGGGCTCGGAGCGAAAGTCCCGCCGCCTCGTCGGAGGAGCGCGGGCGACTCCCGCAGGTGGTTTCACCGGCTGTGGCTGCGGGTTGTGACTTTGGTCCCGGGCGTGGTGGGTAGCGGCTCGCTCTGCCGCTTTAACAGCTGAAAAAGCGCCCCAATCCACTGACTTAAATATGTGCAAGAAACAGTGTTGAGATTCCTTATTACCTTGCAATTATTTTAAATGATGAGGCTTCGTAGAGGAATTTGGTGGTGGTGTGCAGCTTAAAAAATTTAAACGTTAAAGGGCTTGGAATACAGTAGATGCTCATTAAAATATTTGTTGAACGAATGAATCTGGAAACATCAGACAAAGCGGGTCTCACATCTAGTAAAATTTAGGCACATACCCTTTTGACTGAGATTAAGGAAAAAACGTTGGAAAAAACCACGTAGTTTTGTTTATATGCTTGTTTTTGATTTTTACCCAATATATGCATACTTTGGAAAATCAGTTGTTACGCTCAGTGCTACTAACATAGAAAATAAGTTTGAAATGTGAATTTTTTATTTTGAGAAAAGTTGGTATACATTATCCATTTCTTAAAAGTAGGCTTTATTTCTCATTTTCTTTAAAAATAATGGAGAACATAAAGAGGCGCTGGGATTGTATTTTGAGACCCAGCTTTATTTTTCATTGTGAATAAAGTTGTTGATGTGTTTTTGAGGGACTGGTATGGTCTTTAGTTTCTTTTCCAACAAGGGGGAACTGTAAATTGAAGGAGAAAAAAAAAAAAAAAAACCTAATGTTGCACTAATACAATTAAACATTACCATTTCCTCAGCAGATATTCATTAAACATCTATTATGTGCTGAGATCTGTGTTGAGTGCTGTTTCTGGGGGTGAACAAAACTCACAATAATCCTTTTTTAAAACAAGCATAAAGTTCTTTCTTATAATCGATGTTGCAAGTGGAGGCTGTCTTAAACGCCTAGTGCCTGCTTTAAGTTGGGAAAGATGGCAGGTGAATTGCAGGAACTGTAAATTCCTAACAGTCTATTTAATAGTTAATAGGTAGCTTAAAAGGGCTAAGAGTATTGGGTTACACTTTCCTATTGTCTGTTTAGTAAAATCTATCTACATTTTAAAAAGAAGGGAGGAAGAGAATTAACAAACTGGTGTTTTTATTATCTTTCACAAGAAGATTTTAGTACAGTGTATTTATTGAAAGGTCATGTATTTCTGGTTCTGTGTTCTGTAAATAATCTTTGCAACAACAATATTTTCTGTGTTTAAAAATCACTGATGATAAACATTGGATTCCTTTTCCATAAGAAACGTTTTTAAGTAAAGCACCATTTCAGGAATTTTATTTTGTCCTTTTCTTTACTATTTACAAACAAATACAGTATTAACTTGATAGTGCTGAAATTGGAAGGATTATTAGTAACAATTTGTGGTTCCATATATGGACTTTACCTGTAGTTTCACAACTGATAAAACTGCTTATTAAAAAGAGGATGAAATTTTTAGTATTGCATTTATTCTAAGGTTGCATTGCCTATTTTTATCTTATTTATAGATGTGTAAAAACAGTATTTGGCCTCTTCAGAAGTCTGAGTTAATGCACTCCAAAGCCAATCTTGATCTTTACAAAATAATGTAGATTACTATTTTTTTTGCAGTTAGCTTTTGAATTTTGATGGACCCTTTTGACTTGTCAATGCTTATAATAGTTTGTACATTGTTGAAAATAATGTATACGTTCATATAGAACTTTTCGATTTTAGACTTACTGGCTATTAGCTGTTTATGATTGTTGTTCCTAGGAATAATAAGGAAAGGAATCCCTCAAATTTTAGTGGTAGAGAGTTGTGAGAGTTTTTCTTTAAATGTGTATTTCTTGGAGGAACAAATGTGTATTTCTTGACAGTTTACCGCTATCAGTCTGGTGTTGATAAGAATCTAATAGTGATGATACAGAGCAGTGGAAGCAGGCTGTGGTGTGTTAAATAAAAAGTGCCTGGCATGTTTTTTTGGATAAGCACATCAACAGAATTCTTGAGAGTCAACAGCATTGAGATATGTTAAAATAATTTTTCCAAGAAATCAGGATTCATAATGAATATTTTTTGTACTTAGAAAACACTGTAAATGTTTTTAAAGTATTATTCCTGTGTTGGAGTAGTTCATAATGTTTTGAGGCTGAGTAAATTCCAGGATTATCCTATTTTGTAGTTGTTGGAATATTTGAAATGTTGGTGTTTTCTTCATCGAGGTAGATGTGTCTGCTGGGGGGGGTGGTTTGTTTTTTTGTGAGACCCTTCAGAGTGATCTAGAAGGAATTTCTTTTCTCTTAGATGTAATTAATCTAGTGATTAAGAATGATGCTAATGTGGCATTTGCAGCTGTGCCCATGTTTGCCTGTGTGGATTGTGAGAGTTTATCAATTAGCATTTGTAGAAAACATTTTTGATTTTTAAAATTTTTATTTTAATGCTATATAACAAATTTTTCATGTTTATTGTCTAGTATAGGTTGCTATTATGTTTTTAATTCCCAGTTGTCTTTTTAAAAAACATGAAAATGCTTAGGTTTCTCATCTGTTTTAGGATGAATCTAGGATTTTTTAAGGTTTTGTAAGATTTTTCACTCACAATGAAACATGCTTATTGGTTTTGATTTATTGTAGTGTTTTTTTTTTTTTTTAATTTTAGAGACAGGGTCTCACTCTGTCACCGATGCTGGAGTGCAGTGGCATGACTATCACTCACTGCAACCTCAGACACCTGGGCTCAAGCGATGCTCCTACCTCAGCCTCCCGAGTAGCTGGGATTACAAGCTTGCACTGCCGTGCCCAGCTAATTTTCAAATTTTTTGTAGAGACAAGGTGTTGCTATGTTGCCGAGGCTGGTCTGGAACTCCTAGTCTCTGCGTCCCAAACTGCTGGGATTACAGGTACTAGCCACCCCACCTGGCCTGTTTTAGTGTTTTTTTAATCTCAGTTTTTATGAAACAAATATTTTAAAATTTTATTGAATGTTAAATGTTAGTAATGTTTTAGGTCTGCGTCAGAATGGGGCATTGTAGGTTCTCTGTTTATTCTTGAGAGGAACTGAGTAAAACATGTGCTTATCCTTAATGCTTGCTTGCTAGTTAGGTGATAGCATTTTTTTCTGATTTTTTTTCATACTTCCTGGAAAAACTTGGAATTTAGCATATTAAATATTGACTTGCTGCCTCAGTTCAAAGCTTAAGTATGCTTGAATCTTTCTGTAATACTACCAGATTGTGAATGGAGTAGAATTTAGTTGAGACTGCTCTGTGACTGCATCCAAATGGGGTTTCTGGATTGAAATGCCAAGAAGACTTGGTAATAAATTGTCTCTATTGTCTTTATCTTGACACTATAAAATACCTGTAAATGTATTCCAGTCAAAATTATAGTAACACATGCTCACTCCTTTTCCTAGAACACATTAGATAAGCCCACATTAAATAGAGGTGACTTTGAAAATGACTAAATGGTGAGCCCTGATATTTCTATTTTGTCGCCTGCCCGCTTAGAAACTCATGCTAAGATTTCTTATGACATCTTCCATGATCAAATTTTGTACTTGTACTCAAACATAAAATGACTTTTGTTTTATTTGACTTAATAATTTGCTTTCACTTTTTGCTTAGTAAAGCAAAAATGAATTTTTCCCTGTTATCTTTCCTGTGGTTACCTGGACATTCCAGCCCATTTCCAACCCTCCCCCCAGCTCTCCAGTAAAGAGACATGAAATTACAGGGATCATTTTGTTATCTGAGGAAGTTTATTGTTTAAAAATTGAACTTTGTGGGCTCAGGGGAATTTATTGGTATTTCTTGAGCAACATTTGCTTTATGTTAATTCTGAATAAGTGGATTTGAACTGGTGGTATTGAATTATTATAAAATATGATACCCACATTTCCTATTCTTTAACTCAAATTGTTCTTTCTCTTATGTACATGTGAAAAAAAAGTGTTTAATATAGAGCATCAGAAAGTACATATAAGGTAAAGAAGAAACCTTTACTCATACCACCGCAAGATAACCAACCACTGGTAATATTTTGATGAATGTCCTTCCAGATAAATCAGTGAATATATGCTTTTTCACAAAAGTAAGGTCTTATTATACACACTATTCTATAACATTTTGCCTTAGCAAATGTTATGATCATATAAGCATTGTTTTTTGTTACTTTAGTTTGAAAGAGTCTTATTGGAAAGTGAAAATTTTGTTTGACAAGGGTAAAGCTGTCAGTAAAGTTGTGATTAAAAACAATGGTGTTTATGGAGAGCAGAATGTGCCAGAGTCAACTGGAGACAAGAATTACTTAAGCAGTAATTTTTTTCTTAAGAGCTCTCTCGCCATTGTACAATAGCCTGATTGTTTTATACTAGCTAACAAAAACCGTTCCTGACTCTATGTAAAGTAGAATTATTTTAAATAGCCATATGGTGAAATATGGGCCTGTAAATATGTTCATATTTTTTAGACTGTGCAAGTCCTACTGATGTCTTAATATTAAAAACTTCTAGAAGAAAAATGTGTTTTTTTGACAGACTTCATCTATGTGTAGTATGACAGTTTTATTAGATATTGCTACCCTTTTTATGTGTCAGAGTGAGGGAGTTCTTAGAAAAAGAAAATTTAGCATGTAAGAATTTTTATGTTAATGTTTTATTTGACTTTTGTTTTATGACTGTGAAAATTCTTGTAGAAGAATTGCTGATATGTATTGGTGTATTGCATTCTTGGAAATTACCAGTCCCAATCTTGTCAAGTAATTGTTTAGGTCTTAAGGTAGCAATTTTTTTTTTTTTTTTTGAGACAGAGTCTCACTGTGTTGCCTGGGCTAGAGTGCCCTGGCATCAACCTTGCTCACAGCAACCTCAGACTCCTGGGCTCAGGCAATCCTCCTGCCTCAGCCTCTCGAGTAGCTGGGACTACAGGCATGCACCACCATGCCTGGCTAATTTTTCTATATATTTTTTTAGCTGTCCGTATAATTTCTTTTTTATGTTTAGTAAAGATGGGGTCTCGCTCTTGCTCAGGCTGGTCTCGAACTCCTGAGCTCAAACGATCCGCCCGCCTCAGCCTCCCAGAGTGCTAGGATTACAGGCATTGAGCCACCATGCCCGGCCAGCAATTTTTTTTTTTGAGACAGCTAGAGTGCCGGTGGAGTTGTCACATCTCACTGCAACCTCCTACTTCTCGGCTCAAGTGATCCTCCTTAGGCATGCGCCACCATGCCCGGCTAAGTTTTTATGTTTGTGGTAGAGATGGGGTCTCACTCTTGCTCAAGCTGGTCTTGAACTCCTGAGCTGAAGGGATCCTCCTTCGGCCTCCCAGAGTGCTAGGCTTACAGGCACCAGCCACTGCGCTGGGCCTTAAAGTAGCAATTTTTAAAGCCAATCAAAGATCCTTTAAGGGTTTTATGATTTAAATGTTTTTTCCTTTGCCACAGGAAAGGTACCTGTTACCTAGGGTAGAGTAGGCTGTTGATGTTTTGCCTTGTTTTTAGCTATGTCGTTTTCTGTGTTGTATTACTGCTTGCTCGCAAGCTCTTGTAGTGTTTTTCTGTTCAGTAGCCATTTCTCTTACCCCGCAATGCTACATCCTGGACAGTGCATGTGTTGCACAAAGCACTTCTCACATGGTAAAGAAAAATAAAAAGCAGTGTAGTCAATGTGGAGTTTTTTACTGAGAAATGATGTATTTCTTGTTTAGAGACTGGCAGTGTAGTCACTAAAAAATGTTTTTCATCCACATTATGTTTGTGAATGGATATGCAGGTGTCTCTGTTTGTTGGAAGGGAAAGTGAATCTTGAGATAAATTTGAGAAAAGTGTTTAGAATTATTCCATACATTTTGCTGTTTTAAAAAAATGTTATTTTTTAAAAAGTTTCATTTCACAGTGAGTTTTTAGCCTCCTCTTTTTACATTTATTTTGTTTTTGTAGACTGTTCTAAAGAAGCTTAGAAACTAGTCACACAGTAAATGGCAGAACCCACATTTGAAGTCCTTTCTGATTTTTCAGAATCTGTAAGCTTGGGAAGCGCTGTACAGTGGCAGAAAGAATATGGACTTCGGAGTTAGACACACCTCAGTTTGATCCCTAACTCTGGCACATATTTGCTGCGTGGCAAGCTCTTACCCTTGGTGATTTTTATTTTTCTTTTCATTTAAGTGAGGGTAATAGGCTAATTAAGATTAAATGAAGTAATACACATAAAGCACTTGGCTTGTAGAAGATGCTGATAAATGTTTCATTTCCTTTCTGCCACACCTTATGGTTTTAAAATATCTTGGGAGCCACTTGGACGTTTCACTTGAAAGTGAATTGCAGTCAGGAAACTGGAAATAGACGTAACCCAGGTGGACTTGTATTGTAGTGACCCTCTTAATTTTCCTGTCTGAGAAGCAGAGTGGTTCTTATAACTGTTCAAAATATTTGACTTCAAGTCAGGTTTTATTGTTAAAAGCTGAAATGGAACCCATTGGGATGAGTTAATTATTGCTGACCAAAATGGCGAGAAAGTAACTATTTCTACATTTCCTGAGAAATTGAAGCATTTGTGCTGTATGCATAAAGATGGTAAATTTTAAAGGCTAAGAACTGACCCTTTGAAAAGAAATATATGATGAAAATAGGAGGGGAAAGTGTTTAACCAATAACAAAATTTTTTTTATCAGATTTAAGAGATGGTGCTGATTCAGACGTGCACACAGTGACACAGGTGCTAAATGCAGTGCTGGAGGGAGTACAGATCTGTGGAACCTGTTTCAGAAGCACTTTGGCAATGTCACAGAGCAGAACTTAGTACTTCTGAGAGTACGTCCTAAGTAACCGATTTTTCTGTTTTGCGGGAGTGAGGGAAGAAATTTTTTTTTTTACTGTAACAGCCTTATTGAGATTACTCATATAGCATAATCACTTTTTTAAAGTACATAAGTGAGTGTTATACAGCCCTTGCCACTATCTAATTTTTCAATATTTTCATCACCCCCCCCTCCCTAAAAAAGGAAATTAATAGTCATTCCCCATTTTTCCCTCTCCTCAGCCCCTGGCAACCACTAACATATTTCGTCTTTCTAGATTTGCCTCTTTGGATATGTGGTATAAATGGAATTATATGCTGTGTGGCCAACTGGCTTTTTTTCATTTCACATAATGTTTCAAGTGTGATCTGGACAGTGTATGTCAGTACATCATTCTTTTTTATGGCTAAATATTATTCCATTGTAGGATATACAGCATTTGACTTATCTATTCACTAATGGATAGTGAGTGAGTGAACCCAAACAACTATGATGAACAACGCTGCTATGAAAATTCATGTACAGGTTTTTTTGTGTGGATATGTTTTTTTTTTTTGAGACAGAGTCTCACTCTGTTGCCCGGGCTAGAGTGAGTGCCGTGGCGTCAGCCTACCTCACAGCAACCTCAAACTCCTGGGCTCAAGCAGTCCTTCTGCCTCAGCCTCCCGAAACCTGGGACTACAGGCATGCGCCACCATGCCCGGCTAATTTTTTTCTATATAGATTTTTAGCCGTCCAAATCATTTCTTTCTATTTTTAGTAGAGACGGGATCTCGCTCTTGCTCAGGCTGCTCTCGAACTCCTGAGCTCAAACGATCTGCCTGCCTTGGCCTCCCAGAGTGCTAGGTGGCTCCCGTGAGCCACCGCGCCTGGCCATCAAATCTCGATTTAGTGAATCTTTTTTGATTTCAGACCAGGTTCCCTTCACAATATTGACTATGAGATTGCAGTCTAAGAACTTTGAATTTTTTTTGTCAAGCAAGAAAAAAATTATAATCCTAGTATGTGTGGTTTTCAAAATCATGCTGTCTAACTCAAGTAATTTGTCTCTTTTTTTCGTATGTGCTCTTAACATTATCACAAGCTATATAATACCTGCTGTTGATATTTGTCTGATTGAAAGGTTTTCTTGGTGCGCTATTTCCCCAGCAAAGGAATGTGTGTAAAGAGGTCTCTGAAACCACTAGCTCTAGCCAGTGCTAACACTAAGGAGTTAAGATCCTGTGTACATCCAGTGTTCTCATAGCACTTCTCTGAACCAAGGACAAATGACAGACTGTTTTAGTTGTGATGTACAGTCAGCCCATGGGTTCTGTATTCATGGATTCAACCAACTTTCTTGTCATTATTTGCTAAACAATGCAGCATAACAACTATTTACATAGAATTTACATTGTATTAGGTATTATAAGTAATCTAGAGATGATTTAAAGTATACAGGAAGATGTGTGTGGATTATATGCAAATACTATGCCATTTTATATAAGGGATTTGAGCATCCTCAGATCTTGGTATCTGCAAGGAGTCCTAGAACCAGTCCCCCAGGGATACCAAGGGACAGCTGTAACTGATTACTCCTTTTAGATGTAATTTATTCATTTGAGCTATGAGAGACTTAATATTAACTAATCCAACCCATTTATTTTTTAAGATATGATTAGGGCCCAGAAATCTTAGCACTGTACTCCAGGTTTTTGGTCTTTAGTCTGGTCATGCTGATATTTGCTGATAACTTTATAATAAGCTTTGTGATAGTAAAAAGAAACCATGAAATATTTAGCAATTTTTCATTTCTTTTTAAACATCTCAATACAATAATGATCATTTCTGTGGTATATTGTGTTTTTCTACAAGCAGAAAGGAATGCTGAACCCTTACGAAGAGATAAAGGTTATGTGGTACATATTGGTGGTCTCTGCCCTTCAGTATCTGAGGTATGCCAAGATTTGTTTTTTGAACTTCATTTTTAAATTTGTTAATTGTTCATATTATGATTATTTGTTGTGTTTCTACTTTTCACAAAGTTATTTCTCTTTTTTTAGGCTGATTAAAGGTCTCATTTCCAGAAATACCAAGTTTCTGAAATTTCAATTTATGACTCTTCTACTAATTACAGGTGTGTTTCCCAAATTCAGTCAAATGTGCATTGCTGTGTGCCTGCTGTTCACTAGAGGTTCTGTAGCAGACATCAGCCACAGTGGTGATAAAGTCAAAGGCCATTCCCACAGGAGTGTCCCAGGCTAGTATAGGGGGACACGTAGACAAATAGTTGCAGTCATTATAGACAAATAGCTGCAGTCATTAGTTTGTGCTGTTCTTAATCAGATCTTTGTTATTAGAGTGCCATGGGCTCCAGAAATAGATAACTTTGGCTCAATTCCCAGGTCTGTCAGCAACTTCATGAATAAATTTGGGCAATTTACTTAACCTTTTTGTACCTCAGCCTCCTCTTTGTCTACATAGTGAGGTTAATAGTACTGTCATAGCGTTGTTGTGAAACTATGAGTTAAGTATGTAAAGCACTAGGAGTAAAGCCTGGCACATAGTAGATGTGCAGAAATAGAATAAAATTGTATTCTATTATTTTTAATTTTAATTGCTTTTTAGATGACACTTCTATACTTTTTAGGTAGATAGGTACATCATCTATGTATAATCTCTTCTAATATATACGTTGCTACTTTCTATTTTGTGACATTCTCAGATCATTCAAATCACAGTGGTGATGGAAATACCTTTACTGTCTTCTGATAAAAAGTGATGGCTGTTCATTTCAGATATGAAAATCTTTATCAATTAAGAGAATCCTGTTTGTAGTTGGGGTTGAAATTTGTTAAAAAATAGGTGCTTAATTTTATTTAATGGAGTCACCTAAGAGTATGTGCTTTTTAAATTTTACTCATTAATGTGGTATTAATACATTTCACTATAGTAAAGTAGTATTATAATTCTAGTAGTAGTACCTGATGTGAAAGATTCTTTCAGTATCTTGTTGAATCCTTAAAACAAACTGTGGGGTTTTTTTTCCTTTAGTATTATACATACTGTGTGGAAATTTAGAAAATACAGTTAAATGCAAAAATACAAGGTTATAAAAAATTATCCATAGTCGCATCATTTGTAAACAACCACTGTTCAGATTTGGTATGTATCCTGCCACTGTCTAGGTCTGTGCTTTTGTAGGAATAGCTCTTGCCCGACTGTCTGAATTATATGGCTAAAATTCTGATTAGATGTTCCAGCTCTTTTTTTGGTCTACATATTTCCCCACAACAAGGCCATAAATATATTCTCTTAAATATTCTGGTAAATGTTTTAAATTTTGACGTTCACATTGCTAGCCTTTGAGTCATCTGGAGGTTATGTTTGAACATAGGAATTAATTTTAATCTTTTTAGTATAAATAGTCCCCAGATTGCTAATCTCTGCAACTTTATCATATATCAGCTTTGCAAATATTTTACATTAAATTTTAGTATAAAATTAATAGGAGATAATTCATGAGAAATGCTTACTATCTTTTATTTCTCATCTTTAATTTGGTTTTTATTTAGTTATCCTAAATAAACATTCTTCCTGATTTCAAGCTAAATATATCAACCATTTTTTTTTTTTTTTTTTTTTGGAGACAGAGTCTCACTCTTGTCCGGGCTAGAGTGCCCTGAAATCAGTCTAGCTCACAGCAACCTCAAACTCCTGGGCTTAAGCAATCCTACTGCGTCAGCCTCCTGAGTAGCTGGGACTACAGGCATGCACCACTATGCTCGGCTAATTTTTTCTGTATATATATTTTAGTTGGCCAGATAATTTCTTTGTATTTTTAGTAGAGACGGGGTCTCGCTCTTGCTCAGGCTGGTCTCGAACTCCTGACCTCAAGCAATCCACCCGCCTCGGCCTCCCAGAATGCTAGGATTAGAGGTGTGAGCCACCGCCCCCGGCCAGAGGAATGTTTTTAATAAATGTACCACAAACCACATGTAATCCAACTCAATGAAAAAAACCAACTGAAATCTCAAGGTATTTTGAAACAGGAAGAAGAAAACTTGCAAATATAAGGTTTTCCCAACTAAAGCAGAGAAGGCAAAACAAATGAACCCTTTGGAAGGTATTAAAGAGGCTGTCACAATCTGACTTGCGAAGCAAGGTCATTGTCAGTCCTCAAATGCCCTTGGTCTCTGCCTCCAAAAAGAAAAAAAAAAATCATTTTTTCTAAGTTACAGTAGTCAAGCCTGTAAATAAATATTTTTAAATTTCTGAAGCTGTATCTCCCCACTAAAAGATGCTCAAAATTTTAGCTACTTTTGTCAAAAAGCTAAATATTTCATAAGGTCTTAGTATCATGTTGGCCCTCTCTTTATCACGCTGTAACACACCATCTCTCAGGTTTCGCCGTGACAGTAGGTAACAAGGCTTCCAGGCTCTCTTCAACGCCTCCAAGGTCCCCTTTCTCCAAACACAAAAGGAAGATGAAAACTACAAATCCCCATCTGCCCGCCCTGCAGTTCCTGGGAAGAGACAGTCCTCAAATTGTTCCTGCTTAGACCCCTGAAGCCTGGAGAAGGAGATGGGGACAGGGGTGCCAGCGGGCGAGGAAGGACGTCCAATAAGGGGGAGGAAATTTGGCCGAGGGGACAGATGGGAGAAGGGACATGGAGAGGAGGGGTCAGCGGAGATAAAACGGTGAGGAGGGTGAGAAGGAAGAGCAAAAAAACAGGGAGAAAGGAGTGAGGATCACAGGAGAACAAGATAAAATGGAAGAGAAAAAGAAGGAAGGGTCAGAGTTAAAGGACGCGGAGACGGTGGCAAAGAGAACGCGGAAAGGCTGTCACTGGGAAGAAGGGAGATTAAGGGGGTGTCACCTACAGGGCTTTACCCCAGCGGGTGAATGGGCTGCACGGGGAAGGGGGAACTGGAAACCGAGTAGGTGGTAACAAGGGGCTGTGGGCGAAGGCAGGAGCCTGAGGGAGATGCCTGAGCCAGGGAGCCAGGCCCGCCGGGGACGTGGGGGCGGCAGTGGCTGGGGCGGGTCCCGCTCCCCAGCCGGCCGGATCGCAGCCTCTGCCCCGGGTGCGGCGGTGGCCAGACCAGAGCCCACACCCAGGCTGAGCCTTGTCTGTAGAACTGCAAAGAAATGCCAAGCACATGAACACAGCTAGACAACAATCCAAGGCAAGATGAATGCCAGATTTTGGCATCCTGGAAAAAATTCACCATGGACTTTGGTTATTCAGAATTAGCTACTTCTTCTGTAAGGCTATCAGGTAAAATAAAATAGTAATGATAACAGTGGTAAAGTATACCTGCCAATCCACTTTCACAATAAGATACGTAAGAATAATAAATCAATATAGATTGAAAGGAGAATACAATGAGTAATTCCATGAAGAATCCTTGGAATTACATAAGCAGCATAATAACAGGTAGTTTTTCAAACTAACTTATTTACAAAGAAGTGACTTAGGAATGGCCATTCTCCTCCTCTCAGAGAGAGAGACATAGCAAACTTGAACTTAAATAAACAGTTCCTGGAAATTGGGCTTCAACAAGTTAAATTATAATACATAAAAAAAGAAGTAATATGTACCTAGTTGCAACTTCAAAGTCAAGCTACACACGAAGAGGACTTACAGTTTGGGCTTATGTATATCTGTAGCAACAGGAAGAACTCCAGGAGAACTCAGAAATTTCAATGCCAAACATGTCACAAGAGGTCAGAGGTCACATTTTTCTAACTGGGGTTTGACCCTAAAGTAAGCAATACATGTAATTAATCGATGCCCTATTCTGAAACATTAACTTGAATGGGACTAGTCTACCAATCCGCCGTTAGTCTAATCATGCTAGTCACAATGTGATCACTTCTAAAAACACAAAGTCAAAGTTACTCAAGACAGAAAGGAAACATATAGGTTGACTATTTTGATTGTTTTTTCCCAGTAGTCAATAAAAAATAAGTTAACGTCCCCAATCACACTGCCTAGCTAATAATGCCAGTAGAGACTAGTAAAAAAATCCATATCTGTTTCAAAAGCATGTCTTTAAACTATAACTATTACTTAAAATAATTATAAACTTCTAATGCCATGTTATAATTACCCAAATTAGATGTGCATAATTTGTGGATTAAAGAAAAGGAAGTGATATATGTAACTTGATTTTATTGGACATTAAACTATACATGGCATTTAGAGAAATAACATGACAATGAGTTATGAATCATATTAGGAATCTGCATGATTGAAAGGCTTAAATTTCACTTGTTACTGATTCTTTGTTCTTTGATTCTTCACCCTTTACATCTTGATTGGAAATCTGTAAAACAAGGGCATCATCTGAAGCATAAAAACATTTTATAAATATTTAATAGAAATGTTAAGTAACTGAGTATTTCAAAGCTTTAATGACACCTATCCAAATTACATAAAAGTGATGAATTCATGTGACAACTATAGTGTTTACAGACATTTAAACTGAAAAGAGGACTACTATTATCATGCGTATCTTCATACAACCCTCAACTGACTACTGTATTTCCTTTTTTAATAATAAAATGACTCAATTGTTTCAATTTTATGATGATTAAACATTAGAAGACATCCTTCCATTTCTAGAAATGTAAAACATTTTTACTGAGAGACCAAAATTCGTGCTTATTTAGTTCCCAAATGAAGTCATCTATAGAATTTATGTTATCATTAATTTATAAACATGAGCTGTAAATCAGAGGGACAGCTTCACTATTAATCAAAATATCAGACTTAATCCCAGATATGTATTTTGAGCTCATATTGATCTTTTTAGTAAAAACACTTTCCATAGCAAAATAATAAAACTTGTGAAAGAAGTTTCCCTTAGGCATATTTTTTTAAAGATTTGAATTACTGAATAAATCTCAGCAGTGATTCTGTAACTTACAGCACCTTTCCTACTTTCTTGGATACAGCACTAGCAGTTCTTTTAAAAAGGGAAAATTAAAAGAAAATGGTAAAAAGGACTCAGAACACTCTTTTCTGGGGAGGTATCATGGACAGGTACTGCTATGAACTCTGAATGTTGGATACCATCATACTTAGGTGGAATAAACATCTAGAATGAACACAGATACATTCTCCTATTTTGTTATTGAGATAAGAAGATCATTAGTTCCAATTAGCTGGGCATGGTGGTGCATGCCTGTAGTCCCAGGTACTCGGGAGGCTGAGGCAGTAGGATCGCTTAAGCCCAGGAGTTTGAGGTTGCTGTGAGCTAGGCTGACACCACGGCACTCACTCTAGCCCAGGCAACACAGCAAGACTCTGTCTCAAAAAAAAGAAAAGATTATTATTAGTTCCTAAGAGTTCAATCAATTATGAGGATCTGAGGCTTAACTGCTTTAAAAGGCCACAAATTCTACTCATGGAATTTCCTTTTAAAATTGCAATGTAAGTCTGACTACATTCAAGATCCTGTATTTGATGATGATGATATTGCTGTGGATTTTGAGGTGTCCAGTGTTATATACAAACATGAAGAACATGCCTTGGGGTTGTTTCTGTTAAAAAGGGATTTTTTAAATTGCTTTTAGCTCTGCTTTTGAACTTCAGAAAATATCCAGTGCCTTTAGCAACAACTCCTGAGCTCAAACAATCTGCCCACCTCGGCCTCCCAGAGTGCTAGGATAAATTTGGCTTTATTCCTTTAAAAATACCCAGAGAAACAAAATAAAACCAAGTTCTTATTTTAAGTCATCCTTATAATTAGTATATAATAAGTAAATAGAAGAGTCATGAATTAGTTTGATTTTTTTTTTTGTATCCTGAATCTTTGTCTACCAATATAAATAGCATTAGAAACTGGGGTGGGGAGGAACTTTCTTTTTAAAAACTGAGTGGTTTGGCCGGGCGCAGTGGCTCATGCCTGTAATCCCAGCACTCTGGGAGGCTGAGGTGGACAGATTGTTTGAGCTCAGGAGTTCGAGACCAGCCTGAGCAAGAGCGAGACCCATCTCTACTAAAATAGAAAGAAATCATATGGACAGCTAAAAATATATATAGAAAAATTAGCTGGGCATGGTGGCGCATGCCTGTAGTCCCAGCTACTCGGGAGGCTGAGGCAGGAGGATTGCTTAAGCGCAGGAGTTTGAGGTTGCTGTGACCTAGGCTGACGCCACGGCACTCACTCTAGCCCGGGCAGCAGAGTGAGACTCTGTCTCAAAAAAAAAAAACAAACAAAAAAACCAAAAAAAAAAAAAAAAAAAAAACAAAAAAACAAAAAAAAACCAAAAAAACAAAAAAAAACTGAGTGGTTTATTTAATAATTTCTAAAATATAGAATGAAATTGTTAAAAATTCTGTCAGTGGGCTATGACCTAATACAGTTTTGCTTTGTTTTGTTTTGAGGGTCTTTGAGGGGCTCTGTGGCCCCGGTTAGAGTACAGTGCCATCATCATAGCTCACTGCAGCCTCCAACTCCTGGGCTAAGGTGATATCCTCCTGCCTCAGCCTCCCAAAGTGCTAGTGTTACAAGTGTGAGCACACAGCCAAGATGTTATTTACTTACTGCACATACCATGCTTGTCCTGTATTATAATGAGTAATGAACAGTATACTATTTTTAGACAGCTTCACTACATAAAAGCAAATGATTAACTAAAAGCCATTTTAATAAAAGACCTAAAGTTACCAAGAGTTAAAAATTCTGATAACTGCAAAACTATTATAAATAGTACATACTGATATTTTACTTATCTAATATTTATTTTATAAACACAAGTTGCTTGTGTATGTTTTTGTATTTGTTTTTCTAAGAACTATATATTCCTGCAAGAAAAGTGACTTCAGTCCTTTGTAATATATGTTGATTAGCATAATAAAGTATTTTTGGACTTTTCCCCAAGGTCTCACATGAAATTTTACAGGGATTTTTTTGTTTGTTTGTTTAAATTTACTTACTTTGTAATACAGTCAATGTTGGCAATTTGTTTCTGGTTCCGTATAATCTCAATGGCTGCTCAAAGATGCTGGATAGCTTTTGTATCCGCCTGTCATCTTTTTGTTAAACGTGCCATGACCTGTTTACTTCTTTAGCTGTAGTAATACATAAAAACATAAGGGAAAAAAAGATTACAAATTGAATTATTATCAACACAAGTGAGTAACATCATCAGTGCCTCTTGACTACTGATCATACCAAGGTAGCAGGTAGCACTGCCAACTTTCTGCCTCATTCCCTACCATTCACCTCACCACCTTCTTCATACAAGTTACCATTTGCTTCATTACTTCATAAAAAGTGACAGTCTAAAAATCAAAGGGTTAAGGTTTTCCCAAGGAGGACAAATGGCTACCTTATGCCAACATGTTTTTTTATATAAATTTAAGTTTTATTCTAATGCACAGAAATATTACAAGACAAAATTTCATTTATCAATAATGCATTGTTTGTAATTTGATCAATATAAAATGGAATTTAAATGCCCTAATTGTTTGTACTTTGGTTTATTATAATCATGGCTTAGAAAGCCCAATTCTGTATGCATATATTGATAAATGAAAGCATTTCAATAAAATAAAACCATGAACAGAAAATGCAAAAAGTATTAATAGTTACTTCTGGGGTAAGATGGGAAAAGCTGGCAAACAGGATACCAGAGGGCCACAAATTATTAGGAACAATCATATTCTTGAATAGATGTTAGTTTCAGGGGTATTTATTACATTATTAAGAAACAACATTGCTATTTTATTCAAATTTCAGTATTCTGGATTAACAGAAGTAAATAGCCACCCGACCTCCAGATGATTTTCCACGTGTGCCTGGCAAGACTGGGGAAAACCCTGGGGCTACACTCGGGTGTCTGATGACTGAGGGTTTCACAGAAGAGGCCTCTCCTGACTCAGCTTGGAGGGACTCGTCTGTCAGGAACAGCGTGAGCCTAGGAAACCTTCACCATGAACTTTGTGTTAGATCATGAGTCCCGGCATTTGGCAACAACTGAAACATATCTCTAAATCTTACAGATTATAGTACTAAGTTTAAAATCTAGGCCTTAAAAATACAGTAAACATTAAAGCTTCTGGGATTCCTAAAATCTCCTTGCCTGGACCTTTCCTGTCCCCTAAGGGAAGAGAATGAGTGAGGGAAGCTCATTCTCGGCACTTCACTGTGTTCCATGATTGCAACTGAGCCCTGTGAATCTCCTCTTTCTCCACCTCCACACCTCCTTTCACAGCCCCCTCAGTCCTCCCTTTCCTTGACAAACCCAAGTAAACCCCACAGTTGCCATCAAAGCTTATTCTGCGAAGATCCACTTCCAGTTAGTCTGGGGTCAGTGAGGCGCCTAGAATGAGATGGTTTTCAGAATTACACTACCGACAGAATATATTTTGAACATGTTTTAAAAGGTATTCTTGAATATCCTACTTCTTCACACTATTACTTATAATAGTTCCAGACTTTGCTCCAAGAAAATAAATAAAAAATGATGCCAGTATTCAAATTTAAAGAAAACTTAAGGAAAATCAGTTGGTTCTGTACAAACTTAGATGTAAAACTAAAAGATAATAAAAATTACAATTAAGAAACACTTCTGTTTTAGAGTAATCACTTTAAGAGGAAAGAAACTTCAAGATGAAAAAAGACAGAAACTTCTCAGTTTAAGTGCACTCACAGAGGAGTGCCAACTTTTAGGATCTGATAAGCCGGACAGTAGGAATTCAGTGGTAAGAACATATGTTAGAAAGTGACATCTAATGGTGAACTGTAATAATACAACTTAACCCTGTGAGATTATACAAAGACTCAGACAAAACAACAAAATTTCAGTCATTCCTACACACTTAAAAAAAAAATACACAGTTGCCCACTTTGTGTAAGGCACTGTGCTAAACATAATGAAGTACTGAAAAATGTATAAATAATGGCCAGGCATGGTGGCTCATGACTGTAAACCTAGCACTTTGGGAGGCCGAGGCAGGAAGATTGCTTGAGGCCAGCAGTTCAAGACCAGCCTGACCAAAAGCAAGACCGCATCTCTATAAAAATTAGGAAAAAAAAATTAGTCAGGCATGGTGGCACATGCTTGTAGTTCCAGGTACTCAGGAGGCTGAGGCAGGAGGATCACTTGAGCCCAGAAATTTGAGGTTGCTTTGAGTTGTGATGACACCACTGCACTTTAGAATAGGTGACTGAGTGCGATCCTGTCTCCAAAAAAAAAAAAAAAAAAAGTAAAAATACTGATGCTTGCCAAAAAATAACCTAAAACCAGTAGAGAAAATTTGGCATATGCATGGAACTATGAATTGTACAGTGATATATGACATATAAATTGTCCACAATATGAAAATTCGGATGGCGAGACATTACTTCTAGCTTCAGTAAAAATTAAGCAGAAAGATATCTTCTGCAAAATGGTAAATATATGGAAAAATATAAGAGCCAATCTTTTCCTTTCTTAATTTCTTTAAAAGATAATTGGCTGCTTAAAGCAAAAATAAAAATAATTGGTAGGTGTCATTAGGTTTATAATACATGTAGAAGTAAAATACATGAGAACCACAGCAAACAGATGGGAAAGGGGGAATAAACAGAATTATACTATTGCAAATGTCTTACAGTTTTTGTGAAGTGGTATTATGTTACAATGTTATATATTATATATTGTAAATGAATTATATTAATTCATGGGAGACTATGGTACATTAAGCATGCATATTGTAATTTCTAGAACACTAAGGAATAATACAAACACGTATAGCTAATATATAATGAAACTTATAAGTTTTTTCAAAATACACATGTATAAAATTATACATAATTTATTCAGAACTATCAAATATGAAGCAGCAAAGCTAACATGTCTAAATAATATTAAAATAGGAAACACAACTATTTATAGAATATAACAAGCAGAAGAACACAGTGGGAACCAATGGCAAAAACTCTAAAAGTGATGTCACATATTCCTAGAAATGATTAAAATCGAGATTAAAGAATGACGCAATGCTACACACCTCAGGAAAAGAGATGTAATGTTAAAATCAAAGATCTGTGAGCTCTGCCTGAATCAACACACACAAAGCAGATACACCTTGCAATACAGGTACGCTGTGGGGAGGGTCATTCGCACTAGAAGCCCAAGTAGGGAAGCAAAAGCGACAGGGCCAGGAGGTGGCGGAGGAGAAGAGCGACCTTTTCACTGCTGCCTTCGCGGGAGCGAGCGGTGTGGAAGGCTCTGGAGGGCGGGGAGTCGGCATCTCAGCTCCGGGGGCTGCAGAAACTTCAAGGCCGCGGTTTTGTTCCTGGCCGCCTGCGGCCCGTGGCGGGGACAGGAGACGCCGGCGCGGCTGCGGGTGGCCCTGGATGAGCGGCGCCCGGAGCTGCAGCCCAAGAAGCGTTTCGCTTCCAAGAACCGGAGTCGGGATGGCGCTTCCGCCACCGAAGTGGACGCAGCTCCCGGCGCCCCGGCGACCAGCAGCATCCTGGCCCCTCCGCGGCCCTGGGAGGAGGAGAGAGGCTTTGGCTCCAGCTGGGTCTGCGGCTTCTCCCACCTGGAGTCCCGAGTCTCGCAGAAGGAGGCCGACAAGCCGCACCGCGTGAGCCCTTTTGGCCGAACTGAGTAACGCGCGGTCGAGCCCCGCGGCGACCCCAGCGCCCTGCGGCCGCCCGAGGCCCGCGGCTGCCAGCTGCTCTGCGGCCCCGGGTCCGCCCCCGTGTCCCTGCAGGACCGCAGCGACTGCGTACTGGCCGCGGCCGGCGACAGCCCCGCATCACGGCACAGGAGACTCCCGCGTCTTCCCGCAGGCGGTCAGCGGGGCCAACGCGGAGAGCCACAGTGGGACCCAGGCCGCCCCTTCCACCTGGACCTCCCCGGGGGTGGACAGAGACCCTGAGGGCTCTGGTTTAGACAGGAGCAAAAATAACTGGAACGACGCTGACGATTTCAACTGGCTGGCCCGGGATGTGGCCTCCCCACAGCGGAGTTTCCTTCCTGAAGACGAGCGAGGATCCGGTGGGACTAAGCAGTTGCCACTCTGTTCTTCGCTCCTACCACACACTTTCCACGTGGGCCTGGCTCCAGCGAATGGGGGCCCTAAGTTTACCTACTGGTGTCACACTGTACATGTATTCCATATTTTAAAGCTTGAGATTGCCACAGGCTCCTACTTGTAGTTTACATTAAATTCCTCACAGGTAATAAAAAAAAAAAAAAAGCCCAAGTAGAGCATTACAAAGAACACAAGGGAAAGACAAATCCAAGTGAGGTGAATACAATGAAGTTTGGGGCATACTGTAAAAGTATCTAAAACAGCTAGGCCAGCACGGTGGCTCATGCCTGTAATCCTAGCACTCTGGGAGGCCGAGGCGGGTGGATTGCTCGAGGTCAGGAGTTCGAGACCAGCCTCAGCAAGAGCGAGACCCCGTCTCTACTAAAAATAGAAACAAATTATATGGACAACTAAAAAATATATATAGAAAAAAAATAGAAAAAAAATTAGCCGGGCATGGTGGCGCATGCCTGTAGTCCCAGCTACTGGGGAGGCTGAGGCAGGAGGATCGCTTAAGCCTAGGAGTCTGAGGTTGCTGTGAGCTAGGCTGACGCCACGGCACTCGCTCTAGCCCGGGCAACGCAGCGAGACTCTGTCTCAAAAAAAAAAAAAAAAAAAAAAAGAATCCTAAGGAAAATAATTATCTTCTCCTAAATAGAAATTCAGGAATATGCCATAAAATTATTGAAATCAATATAAAAGAATAGTGAAAAGAAAGTATTCAATTTTCTCCTGCTTAATCATAAAAAGTGGGGAACTATAAAGGGCTTCTCTGTTAGCCTAAGTATTTGATGCATAAAAATGTCCTATGTACCTATACAACCCGCACTGTACCTGCCAGAGCACAGCACAGTTCCCATAAGAGTTAGTTTTGACACTTTCTTTACATTCTGTGGGACAGAGACCCTACACCATTCAGCATGGGATCCATAGCTTAACATGGAAAAGTCTGAATTTAATAATTCCAAAACACTGTACAACACTGTATCCTGGGGAAGCAAATAAATCTATATAAACAGAAATTTTGGGTGCAAATTGTATAATTGAAGTTTTTGCTTTCTTTCTTTTTTTTTTTTTGAAACAGAGTCTCACTCTGTGGCCTGGGCCAGTGTACAGTGGTGTCATCACAGCCCACTGCAACCTCAGACTACTGGGCTCCAGCGATTCTCCTGCCTCAGCCTCCTGAGTCGCTGGGATTACAGGCGTGTACCACTACACCTGGCTAATTTTTCTATTTTTGGAAGAGACAGCATCTCACTCTTTCTCAGGATGGTCTTGAACTCCTGGCCTCAAACAATTCTCCCACCTCAGCCTCCCAGAGTGCAAAGATTACAGGTTTGAGCCAAATTTTTGCATTCTGAACATGTCAAAAATACTATCACATACAAAAATGACCTAAAGCACAGTTTTGCTGTCTACACATTTCTTTATAAAAATGGAAGTCTGCAAAAAATCATAAATTATGGAAGAGATTTGAATTGTAATAGCTTATCAACAATTTACTACGTTAAAAAGGTGAGTATATCACTTTGATCTAAAAATTTTAGAACTACATTATGAAACCTAGGCTGTTAGTTCCTCTACTTGCTATAAATTATTTTGGTTTTATCCAAAGTGGGTTATGTGTGCAAACCTAACAAATATTAAATTACCAACTTCCCCCATTAAAAACCCTAATATTTTACACTTCTAATAGAAAGCAGCCTATAAATATATAAAGCTAAAATTTCAAAATGTAAAAAATTCTTTATTCACAGGAAGGAAAAACTCTTTCATAAGGAAGAATGTCATTTACAAGCAAAAGGGAGTAATAATTATTAGTGACTATTCATTTCTGCAGGGACAGAAAGAACTAGAAGGAGGTTAAAAGGCGTTTTTTTTTTTATATCTTGTCATGTAAAATTATGATTAAATATAACATAAATATCTCCCTATTCAGCAAAGATAAACAAGTATTCTCATAAAAATATAGCTAAGAGCTGAAAATATTTGCTGTTAGAGAATACTACTAATTTTGCATCATTTTGCACTCCACGTTGTTGGGCCAGCAAAGTTTTTTACCAGTGATCTAAATCAATACTGCAATTGGAAGTTTATGGAATTATAAGCATAATACATTGTATTTTTGTGATAACTTTCTGGTTTGTATTGATTAATGATGGTCATTTCTAACGACTTTTCCTAAAATGTTTTTGAATACTTAAAAATTAACTCTATTACTATCAAAGAAAATTACTCTCAGTTGTCTATAGCAATTCATATCAAAAGCACACCTAATTTTGTTTAATGGACATTAAAGAAAATAGGAAAAGGGCCCAGTTCTATTAAAGTGCGTATTCCCGTTAGTGGGAAGTGTAAGATTTTGCTTATTTCAAAAATTAACCTAGAATCATTCATGCAATGTTTTTGAGCACCTACTATTTGCTAAGCACTGCTCTAGGAACTCAGGATATAGTGGTGAATGATTCAGAAAGGTTCCTACACTTATATGGCTTACTGTTAATATTTGAGGGTATTGGGGGAACAGACAATAAATGTGAAAACAAAAAGATGATTTCAGATAGTGACAAGTGCTGTGAAAAAAAGAAAAGAAAAGGAAAAAAACAGCAGGCAATGGGGAGGGCCACTTTAGTTTGGGTGGTCAAGGTTGCTGTGGTGGTCGGTCATCAGTGTTGTTCACTAAATACTTCTAGTTGTCCTAAGCACCAGCAGTATTGCACTTGTAAAGGAAAATCAAAACCTCAAGACCCTCCAACTCCTTATGCCAAAAGGGAAGGTCAAGCCCAGATGCTGAGTCATGCAACACCCTCTTGCAAATGAACAGCTGTTACTAACACTACCGGCCAGATTGCCACCGAAAGGTAAAAGGCTTCAGGCATCCCATAAGAACACTGTTTGCTGGCCTCCCATCAATGAGGACATGCAAATTGTAACTTCTGGGTCTGCAGGCTAACTCTAGCTCCTAAAACTAAAGTCCACTTTGATTCCACACTAATAATGTGGATTACAAGTTTATCTTCCCAAGTGCAGAACAGAGACAAGACCATTTTTTCTTCCAGCTACCCAGGGACATCTGCATAACCGATTCTTCCTTTACTCCCTTTTCTCTTCAAACATTTACCTAATCTTGTGTAAAATGCAGATTTCCTGGCACTAACACAAGAATGTCACCATTTGCATCACGGCCCACCCTCTCCCCTTTTTTCTTTCTATATGTCCTCACTCTTTAAATACTGAGTTTCCAAATCCCTCTTCAGATAGCACAGGTCACAGATGCTTCTGTGGTTTGTGCTTGAACTTTGGCTTCATAACCCTCCACTGATTGAGATCTTTGCCTGGCCACCTATTTGGGTTGTCACACTTCCCCACAACCCTAAAAGAGTGATTTATGACACTTGGCATTTGAAGCTTCATGAATCTTACTCTGATTTGCTATGCTTTTTCTATATACCATGGGCAATGGCAACGCCCCGATGGTGGCTGCTGTCAGTCTCCTACCAGAATGAGGACCATTCGAGGCAGAGCTCCCACTAACCCATGATGGATGGGTAGCATGAGCATGACCCATTTTTTTGAACCACTGAGGTTTGAGGTTGCTTGTTTCAGAGCACAACCTAACCAATCCTGCCTATCATAGAAAGTTAAGGAGATCATAAATGAAGTAAAACTTAAATGATGAAAAAGAGCTAGACACACCAAGGGGAAAACACATGCAAAGACATAACTGAGAAAGGACAGTGGCGGGAGTGTGGTGAATAAAGAGAATCAGTATGAAGGAGGTGGAGAGCTGTACTGAGATCAGGCCATGCAGGATTGAAGGCAGACTGTGGGCAGATTGGGCTTAATACTATTTCGATAGGCGAGCAAGGCGGGGATTTTAAGCTGGAGTGGGTGGGATGGGCATCGGGGGGCTTTTAAGGGAAAAGCTACCTAATGAATCATGAACAGGTAAAGTGCCTTTCTACCACCAAATTCCAGATGCCTGATCTCAGGCTCAGACAAGAGACCAAACAGTACCTTTCTGGAGAAGTTAAATGATCCCAGAGAAAGAATTTTCAGACACTGACATTTGAAGGAACCTAAAGAAAAAGCCATCTGACCACCTGACATCCCAACAGTAAAACCCACACAAAGAATGTCCAATTAGCTTCCCAATGTCTCACTCATAAATACAAACAGACAGCCAGGAATCACCAGACATTTGAGACCAGCTTCTCCACAAAAGAGAGAAAGAGGCCACATGGAGCAAACAGAGAATACATATAATTGATATCATGGAAAAGTAATAAATGGAATCGCACCTATAAACCATAAATAGGATACTCTAAATAGAAATATTCAAAAAACTTTAAAATATGATAAACAAATTCAGTTAAAGGGTTAGAAAATAAAGTTGAGGCAATCTTGCACAAAGTAGAAACAAAAGACAAGAAATGCACAAATAGGAGATAAGAGAAAAAAACTTTGTGATACAATATCTGAATAACAAAAGTTACAGAATGAAAACGGGAAAAATTATTCAAGAAAAGCACCTACCGGCCGGGCGCGGTGGCTCATGCCTGTAATCCTAGCCCTCTGGGAGACCGAGGCGGGTGGATCGCTCGAGGTCAGGAGTTCGAGACCAGCCTGAGTGAGACCCCGTCTCTACTAAAAATAGAAATAAAAAATTATCTGGCCAACTAAAAATATATATACAAAAAAAAAATTAGCCGGGCATGGTGGCGCATGCCTGTAGTCCCAGCTACTTGGGAGGCTGAGGCAGGAGGATTGCTTAAGCCCAGGAGTTTGAGGTTGCTGTGAGCTAGGCTGACGCCACGGCACTCACTCTAGCCCGGGCAACAGAATGAGACTCTGTCTCAAAAAAAAAAAAAAAAAAAGAAAAAAGAAAAGCACCTACCAATGAAAAATAGGCATCTGCAAATGGACAAAGACCATGAAATGCCCAGCATATGAATGGAAGGAAGCGCAAAGCACATCCACCTGGAAAGTCAAACACTGGTGGTAAGAAGAGGAGGTGAAAGGCTCGGCAGGGTGGGTGACAGGAGAGGTCATAAAACAAACTGGCATCAGATTTCTCAGTAGCAACCTGGAAGCTAGAAAATCATGGAGAATGCCTTCTAAATTAAAGAAAAAAAAAAGTGGAAGATGAAGATGTGACTCAATTGCCACAATCACAGGATAAAACTTTAACACATGAGAAGTTGCTTCTTATGAATGAGCAAAGAAAGTGGTTTCTTGCAATAGAATCTACTCCTTGTGAAGATACAGTGAATATCATTTAAATGACAACAAAGGATTTAATAAATTTAATTGATAAAGCAGCAGCAGGGCTTGAGAAGACAGACTCCAGTTTTGTTTTGTTTTGTTTTTTTTTGGAAACAGGGTCTTGCACTCTTGCCTGAGCTAGAGTGTAGTGACATCATCATAGCTCACTGCAACCTCAAACTCCTGGGCTGAAGCCATCCTCCTGCCTTAGCCTGTTAAGTAGCTTAGACTACAGGCACATGCCACCCCACCCAGATAATTTTTCTATTTTTTATAGAGACAGGGTCTTGCTATGTGGCTGAAGCTAGTCTTAAACTCCTGACCTCAAGAGATCCTCCTGCCTCACCCTTTCCTATAACTCAAAATCCAGAAACAAAGCAAGCGAAAGGCTGAAAAATGGGACTACCACCACATGCACAGAAAAACACAAAAAACCCCCACAAAACCTGAAAACAAACAAGCAAAATTAAAACCTTTTACATGTCCAAAATACACCATAAACAAGGGGATGTATAAAATATGTCATGTATAAAAATATACATGACAAATGGGATAGGTAAAAGTAAAAGAAATTTTTGCAAATTAAATTATGAATTAAAGGTTAATATCCTTGGTATGTTAAAAAAAAAAAAAAAGAAAGAAACCTCTAAAATTTCAGAAAAAGCCCCAAAAACCCAATGAAAAAAATGAGCAAAAGATACGGACAAACAGAAAACACAACACAAAAGGTCAAGTTATGGAAAGACAATTTCTCTTTGAGAAGATCAATTTCTAAACTACATCTAATATAGCATTTTTACTTAATACCTATCAGACTAGCAAAACTATAAACAGGGATTCTCATACAGCAGTGGTGGGAACAGAAAATGTCCCAATCTTTATGGAGGGGAATGTGGCAATAATCACCAAAATTACATATGCATTTTCTCTTTGACCCAGCAATCCCACTGGCAAAATCACAAAATGATATACATACACATTCATGTCTTATAGCAGTATTTGCAATAGTGAATCCACAAGGAACTGGTGGAATACAGTGCAAGGTATCTACACAGTGGAATGCAAACAAACTAGAAAAAAGGGATCATATCATGTCAAAAGGCAACCAAAGAAAAAATATTAATGGATAAAATGGACTACGTCAATATTAAAAACTTCTGTGCTTCAAAGGACACCATCAAGAAAGTGACAGCCACAGAATGGTCAAAAAGACCTGCAAATCCTACATCTGATAAAAGACTTCTACTCAAAACACATAAAAGGTTTTTACAATTCAATATAAAGACAACCCAACTAAAACATGGACAAACGATGTGAACAGACATTTATTCAAAGAAGATCAACAAATTGCCAATAAGCACAAGGATGCTAAACATCATTAGTCATTAGAGAAATGCAAATGAAAATCACAATGAGATGCCATTCCCAACCACCAGGATAGCTGTAGTCAGGAAATCCGGACAATAACAAGTGCTGACAAAGATGAGGAGAAACTGGTATTCTCATACATTGCTGGTAGGAATGTAAAATGGTACAGCTGCTTTCAAAAGCAGTTCAGCAATTCCTCAAAAAGAAAATAGAGTTGCCACGTGACCACAGCAATTCCACTTCTATATATATGCCCAAAAGAACTGAAAATATATGTCCACACAGAAACAGGTACATGTATATTCACAGCATTATTATTCAAATGTCCATCAACTGATGAGTGGATAAACAAAATGTCTTACATCTGATGGAATATTATTGACACAATGAAACATTATTCAGTCATAAAAAGGAATGAAATAGTGATACATGCTACAACATGGATGAACCTTGAAAACGTTCTAAGTAAAAGAAACCAGACACAAAAGGCCCTATATTATATGATTTCACACATATGAAATGTCCAGAATAGACAAATCCAGAGACAGATAGTAGAATAGTGAGTGCCAGGGGCTGGGGTGAGAAGAGAATGGGAGACGACTGATATTGCACCTGGGGTTTCTTTAGGGGGCAGTGAAAATGTTCTAAAATCAGATACTAGTAACAGCTGCAAAACCTTGTAAATATACTAGAAACCACTGAACTGTATATTTAAAGAAAAAAGTCACTGGAGCCAATTTACATGTCACTTTGTTCGAGTGCGGAGTCAGCAGAAGATTATTTTTGTAGCTTCTATTTAAAATTATCAATTTACAAAGAATTTTCAATGATTCCTGATTTTCCCATGTGTCTCCCCTTCCTTTGAGACTTTCCCCCACCCTCTAGGAAAGTTTTCATCATTGTTACTGTTACTATTCACAGCCTGAGGCATGGCTAATCACTCAAACCTGCCAAGATGGTGCTGGGCCAGTCATGTAACGCTTTCAGGCTAACTTTGGGTGAATTCTGGCAAACTATTTCCTTCACTCACAATGACATTTCTCAAATTTCCCCTTCACTATCTTTGAAGATAGGATGGGCAAGGTAACTAGTGACCATTACATCAGCTAAGGAGCAGGGTTCCATAAAAAAGGAAGAGAAAGAAGAGTGAAAACAATGCACTTCGTTAGACTGTTTCAGCTTTTGTCCTTTCTCACAATAAAGTGCCCTTCTCCTAAGTGATATAATGTCTAGTTAAAGTGCAAGGCTTGATAAAGTATAAAATCCATCCCCATATACACTAAAACATACCCAGAATGTAGAGTACAAATATTTAAAATGTAAGGTAATTGAATATATTTAGTTATACTTTACTAGTGTGTTGCTCTTCCAAATGTAAAGTATATTTGTAAAATAATAACCAGTTTACTGCCTTGAAGCAGTTCTCAGGCCACAGTGCAGGGACAGAGAATCCAAAAGGAGCCTGAGGACTCAGTTGCAGAGACAGAGACCAGAGACTGAAGTGGCCAATTTTCAGTTTAGCCTTTTTTCAGAGAATTCAGATTTTTCAAAGCCAATTATTTTCATACTTCAGATTCTTTTCCTTTGCTATTATTTACATTATTTAGGATAATTCTATGAAATGGTACCTACTTAAGAATACTGACTCACAATAGTACAGCCACCTAACATTTTCTACTCTGTCCAAGATCAAATCTTATAAAAACATTCTTTGAAATGCAATTCTAACAGCAGCAATTAAGAATATAATTCTTGACTGTATCTGATAATCTGAAACTGGGAAAATTATGTGTATTTAGAAAATTTGAACACACTTTAAAAACACAGAATTTTGTGTGTTATCCCCGAGGCAAACTGAGAAGACAGAACACTAACACCACTGGGAATCCAGCCCCCTGGGGAAGGGCCATGTCATGCAGTGGGAGAAGCAAATAAAGAACATGGACCAGACTCTGCTGAACACCCTGTCAATAGTACCAGGCCCAGGGAGGCTTCCCTGTCACTTCCCAGATGTCCCTCTTCCTTTAAAACCCATCTGCCATGCACCTTGACTTGTGAAACTGGTGGAGAATTATGAACCTATATTAAAGAGGAATTAAAGAAACCTGTGGAAATTATCACAACTGCCTAGGTCCTAGGATCACTATAAAGCCTCAAAATGTTTGTGTGAGAAGTACAGTCAGTGAGGAGTGAACACAGATATTGTCCAGTAGTGGCTGAAGCCACAGTAAGTCTTGCAGTTCAAGGACTTCTTCCCAGGGCAAAGGAAGTAAGTCATAATCTTCTAGAGCTCAGCTGAAAGACTTTGAGTCTCCTCCTCTGGATGGCCATACCCGCTGAACAACCTGTAGGTGGAAATGCCACCCCCAATCTGAAGGGACAGGAAGAATCATCTGAAACCCAGATAAAGGCCAGGGAAAAGAAGGGGCTAGCCAGAGAGCAGGGCAGAGCCTGGAAGACTTTCTGAGGTTGTCTCATCATGGACTGCAGATGTGACCCCAAGACGGCTGGTCTGACTGCCCTAGGGAAAGGCTTCCAAGCTTTTCTGATTTTCGTACAGGATTACGAGGAATCCAGAGCACTGAGGCAGAAGGGGCAGGAACACCACACTGCTGCTTTTCAGTCCAATTACTGGAATGCCCAGACATTCAAACTGGATGTCAGCCTATCTCCTGAATATTACCTACCTCGAGATATGGTACGTATTTACCTGTGATTATAGCTATATCTGAGCCCATCAGGGAACATCAGTCAATGGTACCTTTGCTATCCATCTTACCTAGCAACACAGTAGCATTTCCGAGGAATCTGAAAAGACTTAAGGCTTTCTTCCAGGATGCACTTATTTTTCAGGTTGTGTTTTTCCCCCCCAGGTTGTTTTGATTATCATCTTTTTTTCCCTAGGAAACTTAATTGATTTAATTCTTGAAAGAGAATTTCTGAGATTTAGAGCTAAAGGTCTCAGGGTACACCATCTTCTATAATTTATTCCAAAAAGAAATATTTAAAAAGAAAGCCTGAATACCACTTAGAAAAATAAAAAATTTGAAATGTGAAACATTTAAAAAAGTGTAACTTTTAAAACTTAGAGCTTAGATCCATCCCCAGAGATTCTGGTTTAATGTTTTTATAAAACAAAATTTAAAAAGCAATTTTAGATGCTCACTCATGATTGAGAACCAGCGTGCTAAATATTGTTTCTTCGTAATGTGACTTGTGTAGCACTGTCACCTAAAATTCCAAAGAATTCATTTAAAACAATATGGTACAACTACTACTGTAACTAAGGCTTACAATAGTACATTTTTAATCAGCATTTGTCTAAAAATGCAGATGAACCAAGAGAAAGTCCAACTTTATGTTAGACTGCTGGTCGTTTGGCTTTTAAGTCACTTGAAAGTAACTGGGACTGGCCAGGTGTGGTGGCTCACACCTGTAATCCTAGCCCTCTGGGAGGCCGAGGTGGGTGGATTGCTCAAGGTCAGGAGTTTGAGACCAGCCTGAGCGAGACCCCGTCTCTACTAAAAATAGAAATAAAAATTATGTGGACAACTAAAAATATATATAGAAAAAAATTAGCCGGGCATGGTGGCACATGCCTGTAGTCCCAGCTACTCAGGAGGCTGAGGCAGTAGGATCGCTTAAGCCCAGGAGTTTGAAGTTGCTGTGAGCTAGGCTGATGCCAGGGCACTCACTCTAGCCTGGGCAACAAAGTGAGACTCTGTCTCAAAAAAAAAAAAAAGAAAGAAAAAAAACAGTAACTAGGACTAAAACTAGCTTTATTTGAATAGTCCTTAAAAAAAATAACATTTAACTTTCAAATGATTCAAATGGCAGTTTCTTGCCTGAAACAAACCAACATGAATATTAATCACCAGTAAGAGGCTTCTTAAGATTGTGTAGAACATGTATGTGAAGAGTGGTAAATAAGTAGGTATTTCAAAAGAAACATTTCAGGTATGTTGATATTAAGTGATATTAAACTTGGTATTTCCAAACATATAAGAGAAATGATAAATTATAAGTACAGTAGAAAAAAATTACTTTAGACTTTATAGTCTAAATTGAATTTATCCAGTAGAATACATTATAGTCTATAATTTAAAAAGACAACATCTCTAATGGTAAATATACCTCCTCCCAAAACCTATTAAATTTGCCATCAATGGAAACCCCAAATAAATTATTCTTATTTTTTGACTGGGCAGTTAAAATAGGCATATTTTATATTAATTGGGGAAGTGCCCCATGTCAAAATTCAATTGAAAATTAAGGACTTGCTCTCTCAAACAGCATTTTTCAGACGCACTTTTGAGATAGAAAAAACAAACAATAAGCAAGTAAATCAAGAATCTACAAAAAGAGAAAAGTAAAAAATTCATAATAGTTTTCAAGTTGAGAGAGCTTCTCTATACTTGGCCTTTGTTAAAAAATTTCTTTTAAAAAATCTTTCCATAGCTATCAAATATGAGAAAATCATTTAATAACCCACTGGAACATTGCTATTGATGGCTGTCAGGATGCTCTGGATCTGTGGATGCTATAACTCACTTGGTCTGTTACTCTCTTCACCACATGCTTCTCATGAAAGGGTATTTTATTTTAGATGACAGTGCATACCTAATGGAATTCTGAAGCCTTAGCATTTACTGCAGCTTTCAAGAAATTAGCTATTTCAATCTAAATTGAATTTATCCAGTAGAAGGTATGTTAAAAGATTCCTCAAGACAATGACTTCCCCTTTGAAGACAAGAATGCTTTAATGTTGGAGTTAATTCCAAGTGTTTTCTAACATTTTTCTCCATTACATAAGTATTAAAATAAAGATCATAGGTCTCCCCACCTCCACTGCTCCTGCCTCAAGTTATCTTTATAACGTGAGCTACCATAGTGACAGCAAGAAAATGAGCCAATTATCCACACTTATTCTTAGATTGCCAGCTATCATCACCAGTGAAATTGGAATTAACCAGAATTTTATATATGGAATGTTTTGATTACCAGGAGTTTGCTAATATCCCTGCCTTTCCACCTTCTGCTTTTGTAGGTAGAATGAGCATAGTTTTTACAGTTTGTTAATATTACACATACTTTTGCAGACTTACAAAGATACATCGGGAAGATGAAGGCATATCAGTACAAAGACCCAAGAGCTTGAGGGGTTTTAGGGAGACAGACTAGCATAACATACTTCAGGTTTGGTAACCATCATACACGTGGATTGAAACCAATTTGATTATGTCTGTGTGAACTTGGGTACCAGCAATTTAACTGTGTCTCTTCCCTTATTGTAAAATCGTTGTAACAACATTCCCTTCATGATGCTGTTGTGAAGACTAAATGGAAAATATACATTGCCTAGTATGGAAGATGCTCAATGATGGACATCTTTAAAAAAAGATGGTAGTGCCACAGGCACTGTTTGTGATAAAACTTAGCTTGCTAGAAACTGCTTGCAAAGTGGACTTGCAAAGTGATCTAATGTGCATGGTCAAATTAAAATGTATATAAGTCAGATTCTCTTGCTATAAACCATAGTATCTAACTGAATTTTTTTAAATAGTATTTTTAATTCCACTTATGAGAATGTGACAAACTCTCAACAGAAATCCATTGAAAAATATTTGTATATCTTGCTTTTACATCCATATGATAAATGCTTAAACTAAGAAAGAAGATCCTACATTCTTTGAATTATATTTTAAATTTATTTAACATACAAGCTGACCAAACTGGAAAAAAAAGCACTAAAACTTTTAAATGGGTCTATGTTTCACTTAAATGCTCAGATAATATCTGGAGAACATATGTTTGATATTTAATACAGGTCTACTTTTTAACAGAGTACTGTAAAAAATTAACATGAGAAAGTTGCTTTTAGGCTTGGAGTGGTGGCTCATGCCTGTAATCCTAGCACTCTGGGAGGCTGAGATAGATGGAATGCTAGAGGTCAGGAGTTCGAGACCACCCTGAGCAAGAGCAAGACCCCGGATCTACTAAAAATAGAAAGAAATGATCTGGATAACTAAAAATATATAGAAAAAATTAGCTGGGCATGGTGGCGCATGCCTGTAGCCCCACCTCCTCGGGAGGCTAAAGCAGTAGGTTTGCTTGAGCCCAGGAGTTTCAGGTTGCTGTGAGCCAGGCTGATGCCAGAACACTGTAGCCAGGGCAACAGAGTGAGACTCTCTCTCAAAAAAAAAAAAAAAAAAAGAAGAAAGTTGCTTTTAAAAACCCGCAGGTGGTTAATACGGTAAAATCTCAAAGTTACAAATTAGAATAAATTTTAAATCATCAGTGGTAACACCTCACAAATAATCTTAACTCAAATACAATGTATCTTACTTCAGATTCTGTTCCACAGTACCGTGGACTTACTCTCTTCTGTTACACTTTATTGTGCTTCCTTCAGTAATTGTGTTACTCTGAACTATAAACTCTGCAATGGCAAGAACTCTCTTATCTTGTTCACCTCAGCACCTAGCAAGTGTATGGCACATAGCAGAGTTCCAATCAATAACAATGTATTAATAAATGAAGTTAAGACATTAAAATTGCATATATTCTACTTGTACAAAAATGCAATTTTTAATGTGATTTTATGAAACAGATTTAATTATGAAGCAACTTGAACTATAAAAGCATTTATTTAAAATAAAACTAGCTTACCTACTATACTTATTATTCAGTTTAAAAAATAAAACTTTGTGTACAAGTTTTCAGCTACACATTTTCCAACTAATGTATAAGATAATGTGATCTGGAAATATATCACTCTCATCTCTGAAGAACATATAGATAAGAGTCTATATGACTCCTTTAAAACTCTGATGCAACAGTATTCTATTACCCTCATCATTTCTCTTTTTAATTTTACATAAAGACAAACTTTTAGCCATTTATGGAGCAAACACTCTGGACAATTGCTGATGTTACCAACTTTAAGTGCAATCTGCCACATACCCAGTGCAAACGTAACTTTCCAATGACTTAATAGTGTGAATAAATTACCTCAGTGTTTGCACATAAGGGTATTTCTACTGCTATCTGATCAAACACATTTAAAAGATCTTACCCTGCACCTTAATTGTGAAAATACATTCCAAGATGCTAAATTTCCCTTAAAAGAAACCTGAGTTAAAAATCAGAATACTACTCTGAAATAGAAAATATACAAAAAAGATTAACTAAATATCTAAATAATTTGTTGAATTGAGTTAAATATATAATTTGCTAAATTTCCCTCCTAAAATATGCAATGGATTATACAAATACTAAAAAAAATTCCAAATAATTTTTATTTTATAGACTATTTCTTTCCATTTGTAACTAATTTTGATATTAAAGCTTATATAGCATTTTCACAATACAAACTAAATAACTTTTTATGAATTTCCTACAGAAAAAACATAACAGCAGGTACCTACACACACATAAGCTCTTTCTTTAAAGCAATAATTCATTTCTGTATATGTTTTAAAAATTAAAGTTAAGCCGTGATTACTCAAAAAGACTATTTTATTGAGTATTTAGATTTAGAGTCTTATGTCCCTCCCATTATCTTCATTTCTATCATTTACCTCTTATTCCAGGGATTCTCAAACTTTCATGTGACATGGATCACATTCTCTCTCAAAACATCTGATTCACCCACTTCTCTTCTGCGTGTGTGTTTTTCTGTTTGTCATACAATGGGAGGGGATGAGGGGTGTGCTACAAGGAGATGAACCTTCCATAACTTAAAGGAGGACTGCTATGCTTTTAAGATGATAATACATAAGGGTTTTAAGTGAGATAATGTATGTAAATAATTGCACAGTGGCTGACATACAGTAGATGGACAATACATGATATTAATATATATCATTATAACTCATCTGTGTTATAAAATTGTAGACACCAAAACATTTCAAAAACCAAGACTACTGGGGGGCAAAACACTGATAACCTGCAGTGCAACCTCTGCACAGAGTCTCTGCACCAAAGCAGATTCATACTTGTTTTGAAACGTGACAGTGGTACTGCAAGTAACTAACTCAAAGTTATTACGTGACAGATACAGGTAGACACTGAACTCAAATCAGTTACTTTTTACTTCTTGTGAAAATTCCTAGTAAAAATGTTGGTAAGGGATTAAGGATGATCAAATGAAGAGGTGACAAAGATTTTCTTTATTCAAAAAGTCTGTTTCAAACAAATATAAAATATACAACCTGAAACAATTACAGATAGGGTGACAGACGTGGAGGGAAATATCAATTTAAAACTAATGGTTAAAATAAGAACTCTCACAATGCGTATTTCAGATATTTGTATTATTCGTCAAAGATTGAGTAATGATAAAAAACATTAAAATTGCTTCAGGTAAACAAGCCCTCAGGAGTGTAAGGAATGCTTATTTTCCAACATTCTGCGATAACTACTGTGCAAAAGCAGAGATTCAGATGTATGTCATAAGAGTTAAATACAAATTAATAAGACAAGGCATATCGTATGTGAATATGTCATACCATAATTTCAGATCTCATCCCTTTCCACACTAGTTTAATTACTATTTTCCTGAATTAGATTTGACTCATAAACCACTTTGAGTACCTTCTATGTATGTGACAGTCCATTTTCTTCTTCCTTCTATTCTTAATATGACTTATAAAAAAATAATAAGAGCACACTGGGAAAAGCAAAGCAGAAACAAAGCAAACTAAACACAGAAACTGTCTAACTTCTATCATAGGAAACAACAGTCAAAATCAATGATGAATGAGGTTTTAGGTTATTTATGAATTTCATTTAAATCCATGCTTTGGGCACATGAGGTTTCAAAACCTAAGGTACATGGTACTTGAGCTCCAAATACTAAAACTACCATTCCTAATAGGCAACTTTTACACTGGCAGCTTTTAAAAAATAGTGACGGCCATGCATTACACATGTTCCTTCTCCTAGTAGAATGAAGAAAAAACAAATAAATTTAGAAAGAATTCTTAAGGTTAGACTGTCACTGGGAACACAAAACAGCCTATATCAGAACACAGTACGGAAATACCTTCATTGAGACTACAGGTTGAGGATCTGTGTTTCCTAAATCAACTTGAAAATAATGTATTGTAAGAAGGAGCTCAACTTGTGTTTACCTATCTTTGCTGTGCTCATTATGAGCCAGGCACTGTTTCAGGTGCTTTAAAAATGGTACCTCATCTAATCTTCACAATAACCCTATGAGTTTGCTGCAATTACTATCCCCCTTGTTTTTCATATAAGGAAACTGAGACAAGGCATGGCAAGTTAAAGTGATTTGCCCAAGCTCACTGTGCTAGTAAAGGACAGAGGAGAGATTCAAACCTGAGCTGTTGTGTCTCAAAGTCTGTGCTCTTCATCATTTTGCCATGCTACCTCTAATGACAAAGGAAAAAAAAAAAAAAGCCAAATGAACAAAAAAACCCGTATCACCCTGTAAAAAAAATTAAATAGTAAATCCAAGTTAAGGTTTGCAAACAGTGAAAAGTTTTTAACTATCAAGGATAAGACTATTTTCTCCACTTTTTTTTTTTTTTTAAGACACAGCCTCTTTGCTTAAATGTAATGATGGTCTCTGTGTAGAATTCAATTGAAGGACAAGGAAGATAAAGACAATCTGACATCAGAGCATTAGGGCTTTAAGTAAGCAAGTTAGAGCAGCATTTCATACTTCTATTACAAATGTTAAAATTCTTAGTTCGCTCCAATTAGTGTCTCAATTAAGGTATGCCAAAGGGTATGAATGCCCGTATTATACATTATCTGAACAACCCTAAAAAGAAAAAAGGGGGGTTACAAAAGGGTAAGAGTTCAAACAAACATGTGTCATTTACTGAAGCATGCAAGATGATATCTATTCAAAGCACCAACATAACCACATCCTAGGAATGTTTAGTATGAACTAAAAAGCTAAATTTTAACATTTTAATTGGTTTTTCTTTGTAAAGCTGGAAGGACATGTATGCTTATTTAAATACCTCACAAATGGTAATTGCAAAAATAAGGTGCCCAATTTAGAGAATGTAAAAGGGAGATTCAGTTTTCACATCAGCAATTTCTACAGAAAACAAAGACATTGTAAAATACAGAAATCCTCTTAATCTCATACTTAAATAAGAAAAATATTTTGATTCTGTCATAATTACAAACTATATCTTCTGATCTGATTCTGTATCCTGTTCATCTTATAAAGATGAGTCAACCAAAAATAATGACTGTAATGTAATGTGCATCAATTAGTCAAAGACAAGTAAAATAATATACCTGTACAGAAAATCATATTTTTTCTCCTGCATGTACAAATCAGACATTCAGAAGAATTACAAATATGACCTTGCCTACCAGAAAGCACTCAAACCTTTAAACTTTTAAAGTACAACCAACATTCTCTCTCTGATAACTTCAAACCATTAATTAGAACCAATGACCTCAAAATCTGAAAAGTTTAAACGTTCCATTAAATAGTAAGCTGATACTACTCTGCTTCTCAGTTTAAAAGTAAACAAGTAAACATTAATTTTCTGCCTGTGGACAAACAAATTAGATTATTTTTAAGAATTCTCTTGCCTCATGAGACACAGCGACTGTGGGGTGCAGAATGCCACAGTGAGGCAGAGCAAAGACCCAGGACCTTCCTAAAAACCCAGCCTGCCTGTAGGATGCCCGCTCCTTGAGGGGGCCACCTGGGCATCACTTCCAACCTCACAAACATCCGTATTACCAGGGACAATGTTTACACTTTGTATGACATAGGGTACTACATACTCTGGATAGGACACTGGGGACTGTGTACACATTGCATTTGACAGTGGGTGCTGGGTACACAGCTTATGTGACAAGGATACTACGTACACACCAAATATGACATCAGGTACTACAGACACACTATATGTGACACCAGGTACTGTGCTAGGTACACACTGTATGACACTGAGTACTGCATACATACTGTACATGACAGCAGGGTACCTTGTACACACTGCATAGAGCATCAGGTACCGCATACACACTGTATATGACACTAGATACTGCATGCACACTGGTACTCTATGTATACAGCATAGAACACCAGGTGCTGCACATACACTGTATATAACACTGGTTATGTACACTGGGTACACAGCAGAAGTGACAAGGATACTGTACACACCATATATGACAACAGTTATTACATATACAATGTATATGATAGTGGGTCCTGCATACACACCGTATATGACAATGGGAACTGGGTACACAGCAAAAGTGACAAGGATACTGTGTACACACTGTATATAACACCAAGTACTCTGTACACATTGTATGTGATGCCAGATGCTATGTATATCATGTACATGACATAGAGTAGTGTGTACCCAGCATGACAAAGATACTGCATACACAGCAGTCCTATGTATATGCTATACATGATACATTGTATACTGCGTACTCAGCATGACAGGGATACCATCTACACGTTATATGACACTTGGTACTATGTACATACCCCATGATACCAAGTACTATGTATATACTCTATTTATGACACTGAGTACCGTATGCACAGCATAAGTGACGAGAATACTCCCTACACACCATGTATGACATGCGGGACTATGTATACACTGTTGTATATGACACCAAGTACTTCGTATGCACTGTATGAGACAACCGGTAGCGCTTGCATACACAGCGTGACAAGGACAGTGTGTACACACAGTACAGAACACTAGGTACTATGAACACACTGTATATGGCACTGGGTACTATGTAGTACCCTATATGACACTCGGTACTGCATACACAGCTTAAGGACAAGGATGCCGTGTACACACAGCATGACTCTGAGTACACACCACATACAACCCCGCATAGGACGCCGTGTAAAACACCAGGTGCTGTGCACACACCGCAAAGCGCCTCCACAGCCTGGCTCTGAAGAAAAGCGCGAGGGAGGGCAGAGCAAAGGACAGTTCGCGGCCCGGCCACCCCCAAGGAGCCCCCTCATCCCAGCGCGGCCCGGCAGCTTCTCCCCAAAGCTCCGGCGGGAGGAGGGCGGCGGACCCCACGGGACAGTCCCGGAGGCCCGCGAGAACCCGTTGAGGCAGCGGCGGCCTCGCTCCCGGGGTCGCCCGCAGCCCCCCGGACACGCACGGACCCCCGCCTGGCCTCGGCGCGACCCTGCGCCGCGGCTCCCACCGCCCACGGCGCCCGGAGACCGCGCAGCGTCCTCTCCTCTCCGCCGTCCACACGCCGGGCCCGCGCTGCCGCCGGCCCCACCGCGCACGGTCCAAGGCCTGGCCGGGCGGGCGGCTTGGGGCCCGGCGGACATGCTCACGCGACTCCGCGGCTTCCCAGCCCGACCAGGCCCCGCGCCGTCCTCCCGGGCCTCCGCCCCGCGCCGCCGAGCTTTCCCCACCGTTATCCTGCGGCTCCGCCGCCGCAGCGCCCAGCCCTCCCTCCGGAGCCGCCGGTTCCCGCCGCCCGGGGCCTCTGGGGCCTGAGCCGGCGCCGGGGGGGCGCCATGTTGGCCGCCCGCCCGCACTTCCTGTGTGTCCTCGCGAGCCGCGGCCGCGGCCAGGCGGGAAGTTCGGCGCCGTCGCCGGGAAAGTTGGCGTCCCCGCGGGCCGCCCGTCCCTGCCGCCCGGCCGGGCTGTGCCCGCCGGAGCCCCGCGCGGCTCCTACCTCCGCTCCGTCCCGGCTCCCGCGCGCTGCCCGCAGCCGCTTCAGCGCGTTCCCGCGCAGCCGCACGCGCCCTCCGTCCGCACGCCCGCCGAGGGGCAGCCGGCTCCGCGGTCCCAGCGCTGCTGGTTCTGCAGCCTCAAAACCGGCCACCTGGTTTTAGCATCTTTTTAATCCCTCCTCAGGAGGAATTGCAGACAGGTGCTGCACTCCCGTTCCGTGCACAGGCAAACAGCACCTCAACAAGAACAGGACCAGCCCTTGCCAATTTGGCAAGAGCACCGCAAATTTGCGTTCCAAGTAGGTTGTCTATCAGTCAGTCAGTCTGCATCTGACATCTAACGGGAGGAGACCCCGCACACCTGTGGTTTAAGAAAGTATCAGCGATAGGCATACTTTTATAATGCTCGCATATTTTCCCTCTTGTCCTTTCTCCCAGGAGTTTGGAAGGAAGACGTTTCGGCTAAGACGTCTTGCTGTCGTCATCAGTGGGCACGTGCACCTATACTTAGTGCCAGCGAGGGGATGCCCAGGGCCGAGGGCAGGGTGGATGGGCTGCAGTCAGGGAGGGCTTCCTGGAGGCAGTGTCCAAAGTGCCCTATGAAGGCTGTGCTGAGGAACGGCCCTACTAAGCCCCAGGCACAGGCATAGGAGATGGCCCAAGATGTGGTCCTCCAGCTAGAACAATGAGAAATAAGGCTATGGGCACCTCCCTGGGATCAGGCAGGGCCGACGTGGGGAGAAAGCAGGAGAGGTGGCCCAGGCCCCTTGGGCAGGGCCTGGGGGTTCCAGGTGCATCTTGAGGAACAGTTTCCCTTTGCCCTGGGCCAGGGCTATCCTATGAGCCCAGGGCCACAGGGAAGCTGCAGCCCCCAGTCCTGGGCTAGTGATGCCTCCCAGCTTGGCTCAGCACTAGAAGGGCCCATTTGCCAGTCTGTCTGCCCCCAGGGCTCTGATGGCAGCACTGGGTCCCAACTTGCTTCATTCCACCTGGCCCGGGACTCAGTGGCTGGGGGCCAGTCAGTGGGTGACAGGACAGAGCCTGTCCTGGGACGGCACTGACTGTCAGATGTTCTGGGGGCTGGACTTGCTTGGTGGTGGGGACACTGTCTGGCCACCTGTCCTGGCCAGACATCATGCTGTGGGGACACTGGAATGTGCTTGTGTCTCCACCTTGGCCAGGCCTACTGCCTGGGACCTCCCCCAGTGAGCCCTGTCTGCAGCCACAGAGCCTGAAGGATCAGTGTGACCCCGAGCTTCCGGCCAACGCACCCCAGGCTCGGGAGGGGGTTTCTCAGAGGGCTGGTAACTATCTTCATCACTGTCCACAGTGCAGGCCTGTCCCCTGGGTCCTTCTGTCCCTGGCAGGCAAATCCACATATGCCCCTGTGGGGCACCTGTGTCTTGCATCACCTGCTGTGGCCCTCCCGATTGGCAGGGGCACCTTGACACCCTCGGTCCCCACAGGTTTTCCACGTGGCCTATGTGCTTATCAACTTTGCAAACTTGGGCAGCAGGGCTGCTGTGACCATGGCTTCTTGAGGTCTCGGTCACCAGCCCGGCCCTCATGCCCAACCCCTGTGTGGGTCAGGATCATCTGTGTGAGGACCGAGAGGCAAAGGGGAATTCATCAGGTCACCCCCGACTTTCAGTACAGCTAGGCCCAGGGTCTGGTGGTGGCAGGAATCTCGGTGCCATCTCTTGGCTCCCTCTGTGCTGCCTTCATGTTTGACAGCTCCCTGTGGTGGTGACACAGGTCTCTGGTGGCTCCCAGCTGGCTTCCTCCCAGCTCAGCTGCCTGTGTCAGGAGAGCTGGGTCCTGGAACTCACTCACCGGCTGCCTTTGGCCACCTGCCACCCTGATGGGTCAGGTTGGCAGGATGGGGATGCTCCAGTTTGGTGGCCTAGTCATGTGTCCCCCAAAATTCCCTGGCCCGAGAGTGGACGAGGGGCAGTTCTCTGACAGGCAGTGGGGAACTGCCCCAAGGAAGGACATGAAGACAGTCCTCCAAGGGGAGCGGGAGACACCTGCTCTCTAGACATGTCCCAGGGAGAGGGGTGCAGGGGTGTGGGTGGTGAGCTGGTGCAGCTGTGCACGTCCAGCGTGGCCGGCGGGGCAGGAGCTCCTCCCTCAGCAGGGTTCAGTGACCTCTTCCCCAAGTCCTACTGGCTGGTGGAGCCTTGGCTGGGTGACCCGTTGAGGGCGCAGCATTCCCACCTCAAGATGAGGTGGCCGGGCTCAGGCTCAGGTGACCGGTCCAAGAGGCAGCCTTCCAGGTGGTCAGGCTCAGGGAAGTCAAGGAGCCCAGGGGCCCCGCCTCTGGGCCTGTGGGCTTTTCTGGTGGCCTCAGCACTCCTTTTCCAGCCCTTTCCTGCAGCCTCCAAGAGGGGCTGCCTGGAGCGGTTTGGGCCGCAGTCACGTGGGATGACGACGCCATCTGCACCACTGAGTACTCACGCATAGTGTCCCTGGAGAATGGTGAGGTGAGTCCGAGGACAGCGTGGTGGTGGGTTCTGCCAGTTTGCTCCTGGCGGCCACACCTGGCCTCACCGTCCACGCCTTCTGCAGATCGTGGTGTCCCTGATGAATGGGCACCCAGGGGCTATGAACTACTCCTACTCGCCACTGCTGCGCAACTTCACCAAAGCCACCAACATCTGCCTACGTTTCCTGCGCACCAACAACACACTGCTGGGTCACCTCATGGGCAAGGCGCTGCGGGCCCCCACAGTCATGCACCAGGTGAGCCCACCCTGTCTAGCATGTGGGGCAGCCCCTGGTAGACGGGGGAGGAGCCGGCTCTGAGGGGCAGCCGGGACCTGAGGCCCTGGGACGCGGGTGAGTGAGCCTGGGCCCTGGCGCTCAGGGGCCTGCAGTGCAGTATTATTACGGCACCAAGGACATGAGCATCGGCGGCCGCTGCGTCTGCCATGGCCACGCGGATGTCTGCAATGTCAAGGACCCTTCGGACCCTCTCAGGAAAGGCCGTTTCAGGTGAGGCCCTACAGCTCAGGTCCCCCCAGGTGAGGCTGCTCTCAGCTGGGGCCCCCTCAGGTGAAGTCCTTTTCAGGTGAGGCCCTGTCAGCTAGGTCCCTCCAGCTGAGGCCCTGTCAGGTGAGGCCCCTTTCAGTCCTTTTCAGGTAAGGCCCCTTCAACTTTGGCCGCTTTCAGGTGAGTCACCTCTCCGATGAGGCTCCTTTAGGTGAGGCCTCTCAGTGAGGCCTGCTCAGGTGAGGTCCTCTCAGTAGCTACGTCAGCTGAGGCACTCACAGCTGAGGGCCCCTTTCAGGTGTAACACCTCTCAGTTGAGGCCCTTTTAAGCTGCGGCCCTTCCCAGGTGAGGCCCCTCTCAGTTGGGGACCCTGTCAGGTGATGTCCTTTTCAGCTGAGGGACGCTCTCAGCCGAGACCCTTTTCAGCTGAAGCCCTTTCAGCTGAGGGGCCTCTCAGGTGAGGGATCTCTGAGAAGAGAAGAGGCCCCTTACAGGTGAGGCCCTTTCAGCTGAGGACCCCCCCAGGTGAGGCTCCTCTCAGGTGAGACCCACTCACCTGAGAACACTTTCAGTGCAGGTCTCTGTCAGGTGAGTCCGCTTTAGGTGAGGCCCTTCCAGCTGAGGGTCCTTTCAGCAGAGGCCTCTTTTACATAAGGCCCCTTTCTGATGAGACTCTTAAAGGTGATCCCCCTCCCAGGTGAGACCCCTCTTAGGTGGGGCCCTTTCAGCACAGGCCCCTCCCAGGGGCCTCCCCATTTTTCTGAAAGACACAGGACAGTGAGCCCATCTGAGTTTGAATTTCCAGATCCTGGCTCCGAAGACGCTGAACTCGGATTTTAACTGGCTCTCCAGCAAGGCCAGGAGGGAGTGCTCTCCACCGTGCCCCCCCCATGAGCACCGAGGGCTGCAGGGCCTGTGTGGGCTGGCAGGGGGCGGAGCGCCCGTCATGCCCCGCGGCTTTGCATGCGGCGTTGCAGGTGGCATGAGAGGACGCAGTGCCGCCATGTTAGCGTTCCCAGTACGAGCCATCTGCCGCTTGCTGGCCAGGCCTCAGACCCGAAGCGAGTGCGACCTCCTTGTCCTCACTCAGACGTGAGGCCCCGAGGGTGAGTTCAACCTTCCTGTCAGAGCCCCACGGGCACTGCCTTCCTGTCTGCAGCCGCCTGCTGAGGGGCGGCCAGTCCTCAGAGACCCGGGAGGGGCTCCGTGTGGACATTTGGAAATGGGGAACCCACAGTTGTCACGACACTGAGGTTCCCCACGCCCAGGACGTGGTGCCCACGGGTGTGACGTCCACGCGGTGGCCTCTGCACCCTAATGGGGTATCAGACTCTGAGCCGGACGTGGGTCTGGCTCAGCCTCTGTAAGGGAGTTCGTTGTCATCTCTGTTTTACTGGTAGGGTGTTCAGGTGGTTGTTCATAAATGTAGTTTCCTTACGGGAATTTCATCCTTCCAGGCAATGTGCCATCGCAGCGCAAAGTCCTCTGTATCCCACCTTCAGAGTCTCCAGCGTCATTGCTATGTGAGGTCTGCTACTTCACGGTAAGTACTCCCGTGTGTTTTACCATGTGTTTTGCAGCAGCGACATGCTCCCAGGTCATCACTGTTAACCCCAAATCAGGAAATACACCTTTCTCCCTGACAGTCCAATCTACCAGGCCCACTTCACCACCATCCCCAACTGGGAGAAAAATGTGTCTTTCCCTTCGGTTCCAGTTTTCTTTTTCTGGAACTGTTTCTGAGACTGTCCCTCAGTGTCCCAGTTCCACCAAGGTGATTTAGGAAACCTGATACTTCGCATAGATGAGCCCTGGTCTGTAGACCAGTCCCCCCAGGGATTTAGGGAACCTGGGACAGCCCACAGATGAGCTGTGGTCCTTAGGCCAGTGCCCCCAGGAGATTTAGGGAACTTCAACAGCCTAGAGATGAGCCCTGGTCTGTATAGAGGTACCCCCAGTGATTTAGGGAACCTGGTCCAGCCCACAGATGAGCCGTGGTCCTTAGGCCAGTGCCCCCAAGAGATTTAGAGAAACTTAGCAGCCTAGAGATGAGCCCTGTCTGTATACAGGTACCCCCAAGGATTTAGGGAACCTGGGACATCCCACAGGTGTGCCCTGGTCTCTGGATCATTCTGACCAGGAATTTAGTGACCTGGGACATTTCACAGATGAGTCCTCGTGTGCAGGCCAGTCCCTCCAGGGATTTAGGGAGCCTGGGACATTACAACATGAGCCCTGGTGAGTAGGTCACTGCCCCAAGGAATTTAGGGTACATAGGAAATCCTAGACTTGAGCCCTAGTCTGTATGTCAGACCTCCCAGGGATTTAGGCAACCTGGAACATCCCAGTGGTAAGCCCTGATTTGTAGGCCAGCACACCAGGGATTCAGGGAACCTGGGACATCCCAAGATGAGCCCTGTTGTGTAGGCCAGTTCCCCGAGGCATTTAGGGAACATGGGAAATCCCACAGAGGAGCCCTGATCTGTAGGCCAGTACTCCCAGGGATTTAGGGAACGTGAAACATCCCAGAGTTAAGGCCTGATTTATAGGCCAGTACCCCAGGGATTCAGTGAACCTGGTATATCCGAATAGATGAGCCCTGGTCATAAGGCCAGTCCCTCCAGGGATTTAGGGAACCTGGGACAGCCGATAAATGAACTCTGTTGTGTATGTCAGTACCCCCTCATGGATTTAGGGAACCTAGGACAGCCCACAGATAAGCCCCGGTCTGTAGGGCAGTCCCTCACTGGGATTTAGGGAACCTGGGACAGCCCACCGAGGAGTCCTGCTCTCCAAGTCAGTCCACCCCAGGGATTTAGTTAACCTGGGACATCCCAAAGATAAGCCCTGGTGGGTAGGCCAGGCCCTCCCTGGGCATTAGGAAACCTGGGACAACTCTGATCTGTAGTCTAGTCACCTCAGGGATTTAGGGAACCTGGGATGGTGCACAGATGAGCCCTGGTCTGCAGACCAGGCCCCCCTGTGATTTAGGGAACATGGTACATACCACACATGATCTGTGGTTTGTAGTCCTCCCTCCAGGGATTTAGGCAACTTGGGAGAGCCCACAGATGATCTCTGGCCTGTACAAAATCCACCAGCAATTTCGGCAACCTGGGACACCACACAGATGAGCCCTGTTTTGTAGAACAGTCACCCCAGGGACTTAGGGAACCTGTGACAGGCCACAGATGAGTCCTGGTCTACAGACAGTCTCTCCAGGGATTTAGGGAACCTGGGACAGCCCACAGATGAGCCCTGGTCTGTAGATCAGTACTCCAAGGCATTTACGGACCTGGGACTTCCCACAGATGAGTCCTGTTCTTAGGCTAGTCCTGCCCAGGGAATTATTAGGGAACCTGGGAAATCCCACAGATGATCCCTTGTGTGTAGGCCAGCCCCCTAAGGGATTTATGGGACGTGGGACATCCCATAGTTGAGGCCTGGTCTGTAGGCCGGTATCCCAGAGATTCAGGAAACCTAGGACATTCCAATAGATGAGCCGTGGTCTGTAGACCAGTCTCCTCTGCAATTTAGGGAACCTGGGATATCCCACATATCAGCTGTGGTCTATATAGACAGTCCACCCAAGGATTTAGGGAACCAGGGACAGCCCACACATGAGCCCTGGTTGGTAAACCAGTCCCCAAGGGGTTTGGGCAACCTGGAACAGCCCACAACTGAGCCTTGGTGTGTACGGCTGTCCCTCCCCAAGGATTTAGGGAACCTGGGACAGACCACAGATGAGCCCTGTCTCTAGGCCAGTCCCCTTTGGAATGTAGGGAACCTCAAACATTCCACAGATAGGCCCTGGTGCATAGGCCAGACCCCCCTGGGTTTTAGGGAACCTGGGAAAGCCCACCGACAAGCCCTGGTCTGTAGACAGTCCCACAATGATTTCAGCAACCTGGGACAGCCCACAGATGAGCGCTGGTGTGTAGGTCAGACCCCGCAAGTATTTAGGGTACCTGGGACAGCCAATAGATGAGCCTTGGTCTGTAGGCCAGTTCTCCTTGGGATGTAGGGAACATGAGACATCCCACAGATGAGCCCTGGTCTACAGACTGGCCTACTGGCCAGTCCCCTGTTGGATTTAGGGAACCTGGTAGAGCCCACAGATGAGCCCTGGTCTGTAGGCAAGTTCCCCCCAGGGATTTAGGGTCATGGGACATCATGCAGATGAGATGTGCTGTGTAAGACAGACCCACAGGGATTTAGGGAACATGGGACATCCAAGAACTATGCCCTAGTCTTTAGGCCAGTATGGGAGGGATTCCGGGAACCTGGGATGGCCCACAGATGAGCCCTGGTCTGTAGGCCAGTCCCACCCCCAGGGATTTAGGGAACCTGGGACCGCCCATAGGGGAGCTGTGCTCTGTAACCCAGTCTTGCCAGGGATTAAGGAACCTGGGACAGTTCTGGTCTGTAGGCTAGTCCCCCCAGAGATTTAGAGATTTTGGACATCACTGAGATGAGCCCTGGTCTGTAGCCCAGTCTGTCCCAGGGATTTCTGGCACTGGAACAGCCTACAGATGTGCCCTGGTCTGTAAATGAGTCCCCAAGGGATTTGGGCAACCTGGGACATACCACAGTTGAGCCTTGTTGTGCATGCAAGTTCCCCCCTGGGATTCAGGGAACCTGGCACAGCCCACAGATGAGCCCTGGTCTGTAGGGCAGTCCCCCCAGTGATATAAGGAACCTGGGACATGCCACAAATGAGCCCTGGTCTATACAGTCCCCCCAGGGATTTAAGGAACCTGGGACAGCCCACAGATTAGCTCTGGTGTGTAGGTCTGTTCACTGCCAAGGATTTATGGAAGCTGGAACAGCCCACAGATGAGCCCTGGTCATAAGGCCATTCTCTCCAAGTATTTAGGGAACCTGGGACGTCACACAGATGAGCCCTGGTCTGCAGACAGTCTCCCCAGGGATTTAGGGATCCTGGGACAGCCCACAGATGAGCCATGGCTAATAGACCAGTCCCTCCTTGGGATTTAGGGAACCTAGAACAGCCAACAGATGAACCTGGTCTGTAGGCCAGTTTCCCCCAGGGATTTACAGAACCTGGCACAGCCCACAGATGAGCCCTGGTCTGTAGGCTAGTCAAGGAAACTAGCACAGCCCTCAGATGAGCCCTAGTTTGTAAGCCACACTCCAACAGGGATTTAGGGAACCTGGGACAGCCCATAGATGAGCCCTCATCTCTAGATCGGTACACTGAGGGATTTAAGGACCTGGGATATCCCACAGATGAGCCCTGATCTGTAGGGCAGTTCCCACCGAGGGATTTAGGGAACATGGGACATCCCACAGATGAGTCCTGGTCTGTAGGCCAGTCCCCTTTGGAATATGGGGAATCTTGGACATCCCACAGATGAGCCCTGGTCTATAGGCCAGTCCCTCCAGGATTTTGGGAAGCTGGGACATCCCACAGATGTGCCCTGGTCTGTAGGCCAGTCCTGCAAGGGATTTAGGGAACCTGGGACATACCACAGATGAGCCCTGGGCTGCAGGCCAGTCCCCCCCTTGGATTTAGGGAACCTGGTGGAGCCCACAGATAAGCCCTACTCTGTAGGCCAGTTCCCCCCAGGGATTTAGGGTCATGGGACATCCCACAGATGAGCAGTGGTCTGTAGGCCAGACCTCCAGGGATTTAGGGAACCTGGGACATCCAAGAATTATGCCTTGGTCTTTAGGCCAGTCTCCTCCAGGGATTCAGGGAACCTGGGACCACCCACAGAGGAGCTGTGCTCTGTAGCCAAGTCCTGCCAGGAATTTAGCAACCTGGGACAGTTCTGTTTTGTAGGCTAGTCTCCCCAGAGATTTAGGGAACCTAGGACAGCCCACAGATAAGCCTTTGTCTGTAGGGCAGTCCCTCTCTGGGATTTAGGAAACCTGGGACAGCCCACAGAAGAGCCCTGCTCTCCAAGTCAGTCCACCCCAGGGATTTAGGGAACCTGGGAAATCATACAGATGAGCCCTGGTGGGTAAGCCAGTCTTCCCCAGGGATTTAGGGCACTGGGACAGCCCACAGATGAGCCCTGATCTGTAAATCAGTCCCCAAGGGATTTGGGCAACCTGGGACATCCCACAGTTGAGCCTTTGTCTGTACGCCACTCCTCCCCATCTGTGATTTACAGAACCTGGGACATCCCACAAATGAGCCCTGGTTTATAGGCCTGTCCTATCCAGATATTTAGGGAATCTTGGACCTCCCACAGAGCAGCCCTGGCCTGTAGGCCACTCCCCAACAGGGATTTAGGGACCCTGGGACCGCCGACAGATGAGCCCTGGTCTGTAGATCAGTCCCCCCAGGTATTTAAAGACCTGGGACATCTGACAGATGACCCCTGGTATGTTGGCCAGTTGCGCCTTTGGATTTAGGAAACGTGGGACATCCCACAGATGAGCCCTGGTGTGTAGGCCAGACCCTGAGGAATTTAGGGAACATGGGATATCCTGTAGATGAGACCTTGTCTTTTGGCCAGTCCCCCCACGTATTTAGGGAACCTGGGACAGCTCTGGTCTGTGGACCACTCCCCCCAGGGATTCAGGGAACCTGGGACATCCCACATATGAGCCCTGGTCTTTAGGCCAGTCTGCCCCAGGGATTTAGGGAACTGGAAGAGCCCACAGATGAACCTTGGTGTGTAAATCAGTCCTCAAGGGTTTTGCGCAAGCTGGGACAGGCCACATGGGAGCCCTGGCCTGTAGGCCTGTCCCCCCTTGAATTTAGGCAACCTGGGACAGCCCACAAATGACCCTGGTCTATATCCCCGTCCCCCCCAGTAATTTAGGGAACCTGGGACAGCCCACAGAGGATCCCTGGTGGTAGGCCAGGCCCCCAGGGATTTAGGGAACCTGAGACTGCTGAGATGAGCCCTGTTTTGTAGGCCAGTCCCCCCTCCTGGAATTTACAAAACGTGGGACAGCCAACAGATGAGTCCTGGTCTGTAGGCCAGTCCCCCCAGGGACTTAGGGAACCTAGGATATCCCAAGAATGAGCCCTGGTCTGTAGGCCAGTCCCCCCAAGATTTAGGGAACAGTGTACAGATGAGCCCTGTTCTATTGGCCAGTCCCCCCTGGGATTTAGGGAACCTGGGACATCCCACAGATGAGCCCTGGCCTGGAGGCCTGTCCCCCCAGGGATTTAGGGAATCTGGGACATCCCAATAGTTTAGCCCTGGTCTGTACACCAGACCCCAAGGGATTTACAGAACCTGATATAGCCCAGCGATGAGCCCTGGTCTTCAGCCGGTCCCTTCCAGGGACTTAGAGAACCTGACACAGCCCACAGATGAGCCCTGTTCTGTAGGCCAGTTCCCATCTCTGGGATTTAGAGAACGTTGGACAGCCAATAGATGAGCTTTGGTGGGGCTGCCGTGTCCTGCGTGAGGAGTGGGGACCCATTCCCTGCTTGAGGGAAGGAGGGGCTAACACGTCCCACCCACTGTTAGAAGAGGTGGGACCACAACACGGTGCTTGAGAGGAGACAGGGACCCTTGCCGAGTGAGAGGTGTTTTAAGCAATGCACTGTCAACATCCTTAGAGCAGGCGGGGCTGTTGCAGCCTACATGGGGGAGGTGGGATGGCCACGCCCTATGACTGAGGAGCCAGGGCTCTGAGCCAATCCTGGGAGTAAGTGGGGCACCGATTCCCCGCGGAAGAGAAGGTGGGGCCCCATATCCTGCATGAGAGGAGGTGAGGGCCCGAATCGTGTGTGAGAGGAGGGGTAGCCTGTGACTTGCGTGAGGGTGGAAGAGGCCAACACATCCCACCCACTGTTAGAAGAGGCGGGGACACAACGCCGTGCTTGAGGGAAGGCGGGGCCTCTTGCCACGAGTGACAGGAGGTTTAGGCAATGCACTCTCAACACTGTTGGAGCAGGCCAGGCTGCTGCATCCTGCATGGGGGGCGGTGTGATGGCCACACCCTATGGGGGAGGAGCGGTGGCTCCTGAGCCATGCCTGGGAGGAACTGGGGCCCCCATGCCTGACGGGAGAGGAGGTGGTTCCCCATACCCTGCATGAGGATGTGGGGACCTGAATCACATGTGAGAGGAAGGCGAGCCCTGTGCCTGCATCAGAGGGGGCGTGGCACCTTGGAACTTGTTGATGTGAGGCGGCCCTCCCTGCCCTGTGTGAGAGGAGGTGGGGTTGCTGTGTCCTGCGTGAGGAGAGGAGGGGCCAGTGTGCCTGCCCCCAAAGAAGAGGAGTGGCCCCGTGCCCTGCATCAGAGGAGGCGGTCCCTCCATGCCCTGTGTGACGGGAGGCTGGACACCTGCGCCTTGCTTGACATGAGGCGGCCCTCGATTCCCTGAGTGAGAGGAGGTTAGGTGGTTGTGTCCTGCGTGAGGGGAGGAGGGGCCAATGCGCCTCCCCCGAAAGAAGAGGAGGGGCCCCTTGCCCTGTATCATAGGAGGCGGTGCCGTCATGCCCTGTGTGAGAGGATGCGACGCACCTGCGCCCTGCTTGACAGGAAGCGGCCCTCTGTGCCCTGCCTGAGGGGAGCAGGGGTCAATGCGTTGCACCCACTATTAGAAGGGCGAGGTCACAACGCCTTGCTTGAGAGGAGGCAGGGCCCCTTGCCCACAGTGATAGGAGGTTTAACCAATGCACACCCCCCCCCGCATTAGAGCAGGCAGGGCTGTCGCAACCTGCATTAGGGGAGGTGGGATGGCCATGCCCTATGGGGTGGGAGCCAGGACTCTTCAGCAAATCGTGGGAGGAAGTGGGGGCCCCCATGGCCCACGGAAGTGGTGGCGGTGCCCTGTACCCTACATGGGAGGAATTGGGGGCCCTCATCCAGCGGGATAGGAGTTGGGGCCACAACGCTCTGCTTGAGACGAGGCATGGCCCCTTGCCCAGAGTGAGAGGAGGTTTACCTAATGCACCCCCCCACTGTTAGAGCAGGCACGGCTGTTGAGCCCTACTCCAGGGGAGGTATGATGGCCACGCCCTATGGGGGAGGAGCCAGGATTCCTGAGCCATGCCTGGAAGGAATTGGGGCCACCATGCCCGACTGGAGAGGAGGTGGTTCCCCGTCCCTTATATGCGAGGAGGCGGGGGCTCGAATCACTTTTGAGACGAGGGGGAGCCCTGTGCCTGCATCAGAGGGGGTGTGGCACCTGCAAACTGGTTAATAAGAGGCCGCCCACCGTGTCCTGCGTGAGAGAAGGTGGGATTGCTGTGTACTGCCTGAGGAGAGTAGGGGCCGATGTGCCTTCCCGCACAGAAGAAGAGGGGCCTCATGCCCTGCATCGGAGGAGGCGGTGCCGCCAAGCCCTGCGTGACAGGACGCAGGGCACCTGGGCCGTGCTTGACAGAATGCAGCTCTCCGTGCCCTGCGTGAGAGGAGGTGGGGTGGTTGTGCCCTGCGTGAGAGGAGGAGGGGCCAAGGCGCCCCCCCCACAGAAGAGGAGGGGACCTGTGCCCTGCATCAGAGGAGGGCGGGGACTCTGCCCTCTGTGAAAGGAGACGACGACGCACCAACGCCCTGCTTGACAGGAGTCGGCCCCCTGTGTCCTGCGTGGGAGGAGGTGGGGCCACTGTTAGAAAGGGCGGGGTCATACGCCTTGAGAGGAGGCGGGGCCCCTTGTCCAGAGCGAGAGGAGGTTTTGCCAATGCACCCCCCCCACACACACACCCTTAGAGCAGACGGGGCTGTCGCGCCCTGCATGAGGGGAGGTGGGATGGTCACGCTCTATGGGGAAGGAGCCGGGACTCCTGAGCCCATCCTGAAAGGCAGAGGGGACCCAAATGCAGTGTGAGAAGAGGTGGGCCTGCCGTGCCCTGCGTGAGAGGACGCAGGGCCCCTTGCCCACAGTGAGAGGAGGTTTAGCTTACGCATTCCCCCACCATTGGAGCAGGCGGTGATCCCCTGCTGTGCATGAGGGGAGGTGGGATGGCCACGTCCTATGGGGGAGGAGCCGGGACTCCTGAGCCAATCCTGGAAGGCAATGGGGGACCAAATGCAACGTGAGAGGAGGTGGGACTAATGTGTCCCACCCACTATTAGAGGAGGCGGGGCCCCTTGCCCAGAGGGAGAGGAGGTTTAGGCCATGCAACACCCCCACCCTTAGAGCAGGCGGAGTTGTTGCGCCCTGCATGATGGGAGGTGGGATGGCCATGCCCTGTGGGGGAGGAGCCCGGACTCCTGAGCCTATCCTTGGAGGAAGTGGGGGCCCCCTTGCTCCACTGAAGTGGAGGTAGGCCCTTGTACCCTACATGAGAGGTAGTGTGGTCCCAAATGTACCGTGAGAGGATGGGGGCCTGCCATGCCCTGCGTGATGGAGGCGGGGCTCCTTGCCCATAGTGAGAGGAGGTTTAGCCAATGCATACCCCTACTGTTAGAGCAGGTGGGGCTGCCTCAGGCTGCATAAGGGAAGGTGGGATGGCCCCGCCCTATGTGGGAGGAGCTGGGACTCCTGAGACAATCCTGGGAGGAAGTAGGCCCCCCCCATGCCCCAGGAAAGATGAGGTGGGGCCCCGTACCCTACATGACAGGAGGTTGGGGTCCGAATGTAGCGTTAGAGGAGGTGCAGCTGCTGTGCCCTGTGTAAGAGGAGGAGGGGCTTATGCGTCCCACCCACTGTTAGAGGAGATGGGTCCCCTTGCCCAAAGTAAGAGGAGGTTTAGCCAATGCATCCCCCTACCATAGAGCAGGCGGGGATGCCGCGCTGTGGATGAGGGGAGGTGGGATGGCCACGCCCTATGGGGGAGGAGCCCAGACTCTTGAGCCAATCCTGGGAGGCAGTGCGACCCATGCCCCACGGAAGAGGAGGTGGGGGCCCAAATGCGGCATGAGAGGAGGCGGGGCCCCTTGCGCAGTGTCAGAAGAGGTTTATCCCATGCAACCCGCGGCGTTAGAGCAGGCGGGGCTACCGAACCCTGCATGTGGGGAGGTGGGATGGCCACGCCCTATGGGGGTAGGAGCCGGGACTCCTGAGCCAATCCTCGGAAGAAGTGGGACCCCATACCTTACATGAGAAGACGTGCGGATGCGAATCCAGCCTGAGTGGAGGTGGGGCTGCCGTGCCCTGCGTGAGAGGAGGCGGGGCCCCTTGCCCAGAGTCAGAGGAGGTTTAGCTAATACACCCCTTTAGAGTTACAGCAGGCGGGGCTGCCGCACCCTACATGAGGGGAGGTGGGATTGCCACACCCTATGTGGGAGGTGCAGGGACTCCTGAGTCAATAGTGGGAGGAAGTGGGGCCCCTTGCTCAGACTGAGAGGAGGTTTATGCCATTCACCGCCCCCCCCCACTGTTAGAGCAGGAGGTGCTGTTCTGCCCTGCATGAGGGGAGGTGACATGGCCATGCCCTATGGGGGAGGAGCCGGGACTCGAGCGAATTCTGGGAGGAAGTGGGGCCCCCATACCCCACGGAAGAGGAGGTGGGGCTCGAGGAGTGGGGGCCCGAACCGTACATGAGAGGAGGTGCAGGCACAAATGCAGCATAACAGGAGGTGGGCCTGCTGTGCCCTGCGTGAGAGGAGGCCGGGCCCCTTTCCCAGAGTAAGAGGCGGTTTAGCCAATGCACCGCCCCAGCGTTAGAGCAGGTGGGGCTGTCACGCCCTGCATGAGGGGAGGTGATATGGCCATGCCTTTTGGGGAATTCGCTGGGACTCCTGAGCCAATCTGGGGAGCAAGTGGGGTCCTCATGCCCGCGGAAGAAAACATGGGTCCCCGTCGCCTACATAAGAGGAGGTGAGGGCCCAAATCCAGTGTGAGGGGAGGTGGGGCTGCTTTGGCCTGCGTGAGAGGAGGCCGGGCCCCTTGCCTAGAGTCAGAGGAGTTTTAGGCAATGCACACTCCCACCATTAGAATAGGTGCGGTTTTCGCGCCCTGCATGAGGGGAGGTGGGATGGCCACGCCCTATGGGGGAGGCGCTGGGACTCCTGACTAATCCTGGGAGGAAGTGTGGCCTCCTTGCCCCTCGGAAGAGGAGGTGGGGCCCCGTACCCTATATGAGAGGAGGTTCGGTTCCCGTTTCCTGCGTGAGAGGAGGAGGGCCAATGCTTCCCACCCACTGTTAGAGGATGTGGGGCCACATAGCCCTGCTTGAGAGGAGGCAGGGCCCCTTGGCCAGAGGGAGAGGAGGTTTAGTCAGTGCACCCCCTGCACCATTAGAGCAGGCAGGGATGTCACACCCTGCATGAAGGGAGGTGGCATGGCCATGCCCTATGGTGGAGGCGCCGGGAATCCTGAGCCAATCCTCGGAGGAAGTGGGGCCCCCATGCCCCACGGAAGAGGAGGTGGGACCTGAACCATACATGAGAGGAGGTGTGGGAACAAATGTAGCCTAAGAGGAGGTGGGCCTGCTGTGCCCTGCGTGAGAGGAGGCGGAGCCCCTTACCCAGAATGAGAGGAAGTTTAGCCAATGCACCCCCCACCGTTATAGTCGGCGGGGCTTTCGCTCCCTGCATGAGGGGAGGTGGGATGGGCATGCCCTATGGGGGAGCACCCGGGACCCCTTAGCCAATCCTGGGAGGAAGTGTGGCTCCCTTGCCCCACGGAAGAAGAGGTGGGGCCCCATAGCCTATATGAGAGGAGGTGGGGGCCGGAATCCAGCATGAGAGGAAGTTGGGCTGCCATGCACTGCGTGACAGGAGGAGGGGCAATGCCTCCCACCAACTGTTAGAGGAGGTGGTGACACAACGCCCTGCTTGAGAGGAGCCAGGGCCCCTTGACCAGAATGAGAGGAGGTTTGTTCAAAGCATGCCACCAGCGTTAGAGCAGGTGGGGCTGCCGGGCCCTGCCTCAGGGGAGGTGGAATGGCCACGTCCTATGAGGGAGGAGCTGAGACTCCTGAGCCAATCCTGGGAGGAGGTGGGGCCCCCATGCCGAGCGAAAGAGGAGGTGGGGCCCCATACCCTACATGAGAGGAAGTGGGGTTGCCATTTCCTGCGTGAGAGGAGGAGGGGTCAACTCTTTCTACCCACTGTTAGAGGATGTGGGGCCACAACACCCTGTTTGAGAGGAGGCAGGGCCCCTTGCCCACAGTGAAAGGAGGTTTATTCAATGCACCACCCCCACCGTTAGAGCAGGCAGGGCTGTCACACCCTGCATAAAGGGAGGTGGCATGGCCACGCCCTATGATGGAAGCGCCGGGACTCCTGAGCCAAGCCTGGGAGGAAGTGGGGCACCCATGCCCCATGGAAGAGGAGGTGTGGCCCCATACCCTACATGAGAGTAGGTGGGGCCGAAATCAGCGTGGGAGGAGGCAGGGCCCCTTGCCCAGAGTGACAGGGTTTTACACACCCCCCCCACCGTTAGAGAGGTGGGGCTGTCGCGTCCTGCATAAGCGGAGGTGGGATGGCCACGCCCTCTGGGGGAAGGAGCCCACTCCTTAGCAAATCCTGGGAGAAAGTGGGGCCCCCATGCCCCACGGAAAAGGAGGTGGGACCTGAACCATACAGGAGAGGATGTGCGGGCACAAATGCAGCGTAAGATGAGGTGGGCCTCCTGTGCCATGAGTGAGAGGAGGCAGGGCCCCTTTGCCAGAGTGAGAGGAGTTTTAGCCAATGCACCTCCCCACCACATAGTTGGTGGGGCTTTCGCTCCGTGCATGAGGGGAGGAGGGATGGCCACGCCCTATAGGGGAGCATCTGGGACTCCTTAGCCAATCCTCGGAGGAAGCCAATCCCTTGGAGGAAGAAGTCGGGCCCTATACCCTATATGAGAGGAGGTGGGGCCCTGAATCCAGCGTGAGAGCAGGTGTGGCTGCCGTGCCCCGCATCAGAGGAGGAGGGGCCATTCCGTCCCTTCCACTGTTTGAAGAGGTAGGGCCACTATGACCTGTTTGAGAAGAGGCAGGGCCTCCTGTGCTGAGTGAGAGGAGATTTAGCCAATGCACTCTCAACACTGTTAGAGCAGGTGAGGCTGCTGCGCCCTGCATGAGGGGAGGTGAGATGGCCACGCCCTATGGAGGAGGACCCGGAACTTCTGAGGCAATCGTGAAAGGAAGTGGGGCCCCCATGCCCCCCGGAAAAGGAGGTGGGGCCCTTTGCCCTACATTAGAGGAGGTGGGTGCTCAAATCCAGAGTGACAGGAGGGGGGGGCTGCCGTGCCCTCCGTGAGAGGATGGGAGGCCCCTTACCTACAGTGAGAGGAGGTAAAGCCAATGCATCCCCCCCACTGCTAGACCAGAGGGTGCTGTCCCGCCCTGCACAAGGGGAGGTGGGATGGCTATGCTGTATGAGGGACCACCCGGTCATGTGGGCTGTGGGCTGGTCACGTGGCTGGTTATGTTGGCTGTGGGCTGGTCAGGTGGCTGGTCACGTGGCCTGTGGTTTAGGGTTACGGTTTAGGGTTAGGGCTAGGATTAGGGCTATGGTTACAGTTAGGGTTGGGTCAAGGTCAATGGCTGTGGAATTGTCACGTGGGAGGTCACCTGGTCAAGTAACGGTCACGTGGCCTGCTTACATGGGCTGGTTATGTGGCCACGTGACAGTAACTTGGCGGTCACATGTTCACATGAGGGTCATCTGGTGGTCACGGGATGCTCCTGTGGCCAGTCACGTGGCAATCACACGGCTGTCAAGTCGCGGTCACCTGGTGATCACGTGGAAGTCTCATGGAGGTCACGTAGCAGTGACGTTGATGTCACGTGATGGCCATGTTGAGGTCACGTGATGGCCTCGCGATGGTCACGTGACCTGCCCACGCGACTGGCCTTGTAACCGCAACCTGATTATCACGTGACTGCCACATGATCGCCACATGACCATCATGTGACTGCCTTGTAACTGCCACGTGATGATCACGTGACCTTCAGGAGGCCATCACATGACTGCCATGTGACCATCTTGTGCCCTCCACGTCACCTCCTCGTGACCTTCAGGTGACCACCACATGATCATCCCATGACCTGCACATGACCAGCTACGTGACAATCACGTGACCATGTAACTGGCCGAGGTCAGCGGCCACGTGATGATCACATGATCTTCACCTGACAATCATTACTGCTGGGTAACCATCACGTTAGCAGCCACGTGACTACATAACCAGACCACGTTACCAGGAACATGACCAGCCCAGGGCCCAGGTGACCAGCCATGTGACAAGCCCAGAGCCCACATGATGGGGTGGTCCCTCATAGGGCATAGCCATTCCACCTCCGCTCATCCAGGGCACAACAGCACCATCTGCTCTAGAAGTGGGGTGGGTGCACTCGCTTAAACTCCTCTCACTGTGGGCTAGGGGCCCCCCCACTATCAGGTAGGGCACGGAAGCCCCACTTCCTCTCACGCTGCATTTGAGCCCCCACCTACTCTCATGTAGGGCAAGGGGCCCCACCTTCTCTTCTGTGGGGCATGGGGGCTCCACTTCCTTTCACTATTGGCTCAGGAGTCCCAAACCCTCCCCCCTATGGTGTAGCCATCCCACCTCCCCTCATGCAGGGCGCGGCAGCCCCGCCTATTCTAACAACAGTGTGCTGATGCATTGGCTAAACCTCCTCTCACTCTGGGCAAGGGGCCCTGCCTCCTCTCACGCAGGGCACGACAGGCCCACCTCCTCTCAGGCTGGATTCGGGCCCTCACATCCTGTCATGTGTGGTACGGGGCCGCACCTCCTCTGCCGTGCGGCATGGGGGCCCCACTTCCTCCCACTATTGGCTCAGGAGTCCCAAACTCTCCCCCCTATAGCGTGGCCATCCCACCTTCCCTCATGCAGGGCGTGGCAACCCCGCCTGGTCTAACAGTGTGAGATTGCATTGGCTAAACCTCCTCTCACTCTGGGCAAGGGGCCCTGCCTCCTCCCAAAGAGATTGTAGTGGCCCCACCTCCTCTAACAGTGGGTGGGACGCAATGGCCCCTCCTCCTCTCATGCAGGGAAGAAGAGCCACACCTGCTCTCACCTGAATATGGGTCCCAACCTCCTCTTGTGTAGGGTACGAGGCCCCATCTCCTCTTCCGCGGGGCATAGGAGCCAGACTTTGTCCCAGGATTGCTCAGGAGTCCTGGCTCCTCCCCTAGAGGCCGTGGCCATCCCACCTCCTTCTGCTCTTATGGTGGGGAGGGTGCATTGCCTAAATCTCCTGTCACTCTGGGCAAGGGGCCCCGCCTCCTCTCACGCAGGGCACGGCAGGCCTACCTCCTCTCAGCCTGGATTCGGGCCCCCACATCCTGTCATGTACGGTACAGGGCCGCACCTCCTCTTCCGGGGGGCATGGGGGCCCCACTTCCTCCCACTATTGGCTCATGATTCCCAAACCCTCCCCCCTAGGGTGTGGCCATCCCACCTCCCATCATGCAGGGCGCGGCAGCCTCGCCTGTTCTAACAGTGTGGGGGTGCATTGGCTAAACCTCTTCTCACTCTGCCAAAGGGGCCCCACCTTCTCTAACAGTGGGTGGGACGCAATGGCCCTTCCTCCTCTCATGCAGGGCACAGCAGGCACACCTACTCTCACTCTAGATTCGGGCCCCCAACTCCTCTCATATAGGGTACAGGGCCCAACCTCCTCTTCTGCAGGGCATGGGGGCCCCACCTCCACCCAGGATTCTCTCAGGGGTCCAGGGTGCTGCCCCATAGGGCATGACCATCCCACCTCCTCTCTTGCATGGTGCGGTAGCCCCGCCTGTTCTAGCGGCTGGCTGGGGGGTGTTGCATGGGCTAAACCTCTTCTCAATCTGGGCAAGGGGCCCTGACTCCTCTAAAACAGGGTTCTGTGGCCCCACCTCTTCTACCAGCCTGTAGGACGCATTGGCCCGTCCTCTCACACTGGATTCAGGCCCCCACCTCCTCTCATCTGGGGTATGTAGCCCCACCTCCTCTTCCGTGGGGCATGGGGGCCCCACTTCCTGGCAGGATTGGCTTAGGAATCCTGACTCCTCCGCCATAGAGCCTGGCCATCCCACCTCCATTCATGAAGGGTGAAAAGCCCCGCCTGCTCTAACGGTGGGCGGATGCATTTGCTAAACCTCCTGTCACTCTAGACAAGGGGCCCTGCCTCCTCTCTAACAGGGCGTTGTGGCTCCACCTCCTGTAACAGTGGGTGGGACGGATTGGTCCCTCCTCTTACGCAGGGCACAACAGGCCCCCCCTCCTATCACGCCAGATTTGGGACCCCACTTCCTCTCATATATGGTACGTGACTCCACCTTCTCTTCCGTGGGGCAAAGGGCCCCACTTCCTCCCAGGATTGGCTCAGGAGTCCTGGCTCCACCCCCGTAGGGCGTGGCCATCCCACCTCCCATCGTGCAGGGTTCCATCAGCCCCGCCTGCACTAATGGTGGGGATGTTCATGGGCTAAACCTCCTCTCACTCTGGGCAAGGGGCCCCACGTCCTCTCACGGAGAGCACTGCAGGCCTATCTCCTCTCACGCTCCATTTGGGCCCCCACCTCCTCTTCCGTGGGGCATGGGTCTCCACTGCCTCCAAGGATTGGCTCAGGAGTCCTGGCTCCTCCCCATAGGGCGTGGCCATCCCACCTTCGCTCACGCAGGGCGCCGCAGCCCCGCCTGCTCTAATGGTAGGGGGTGCATGGCTAAACCTCCTCTAACTCTGGGCAAGGGGCCCCACCTCCTCTCACTCACGGCACAACAGGCCCACCTCCTCTCAGCCTGGATTTGGGCCTCCACATCCTGTAATGTACGGTACGGGGCCCCACTTCCTCCCAGTATTGGCTCAGGAGTCCCGGCTCCTCCCCCTAGTACATAGTCATCCCACCTTCTTTCAGGCAGCGTGCGGCATCCCCGTCTGCTATCATGGTTGAGGCATGCATTGGCTAAACTTCGTCTCACTCTGGGCAAGGTTCCCCGCCTGATATCACGCAGGGTACGGCAGCCTAACCTCCTCTCATGGTGGATTCGGGCCCCCACCTCATCTCATCTGGGGTATGGCGGTCCCATCTCCTCTTCCGTGGGGCTTCAGGGCCCCACTTCCTCATAGGACTGCCTTAGGAGTCCCGGTTCCTCCCCAATAGAGTGTGGCCATCACACCTCCACTCTTGCAGGGCACGAAGGCCCCGCCTGCTCTAGCGATGGTGGGGGTGCATTGGGTAAACGTCCTGTCACTCTGGGCAAGGGGCCATGCCTCCTCTCAAGCAGGGCGTTGTGGCCCCATCTCCTCTAACAGTGGGTGAGACGCATTGGCCCCACCTCCCCCCCCTTTAGACTGAGGCCCCCATCTCCTCCCATGTAGGGTACGGGCCCACCTCCTTTGCCGTGGGCCATGGGGGCCCCACTTCCTCCCACGATTGGCTGAGGAATCCTAGCTCCTCCCCCATAGGGCGTGGCCATCCCACCTCCCTTCATGCAGGGCGCCACAGCCCTGCCTGCTCAAATGGTGGGGTGGGGGGGCGCATTGGTTAAACCTCCTATCACTCTGGGCAAGGGGCCCTGCCTCCTCTTAAGCAAGGCGTTGTGACCCCGCCCCTTCTAACAGTGGGTGCGACGCATTAGCCCCTTCTCTCACGCAGGGCTCAGAGCGCCGCCTCCTGTCAAGCAGGGCGCAAGTGCATCGCCTGCTCTCAGGCAGGGCATGGCAGCACCGCCTCCTTTGATGCAGGGCATGGGGCCCCTCCTCTTCTGTTGGGTGGGGGGTGCATTGGCCCCTCGTCCCCCCACGCAGGACAAAACCACCCAACCTCCTCTCACGCAGGGCATGGAGGGCCGCCTGCTGTGAAGTATGGCGCAGGTGTCCAGCCTCCTGTCATGCAGGGCAGGCCGGCACGGACTCCTCGGATGCAGGGCACGGGGCTCGTCCTCTTCTGTGGGGGAAGGCACATTGGCCCCTCCTCTCCTCACGCAGGACACAGCATCCCCTCCTCCTCTCACGCAGGGCAGGGAGGGCCGCCTCATATTAACCAGTTCGCAGGTGCCGTGCCTCCTCTGATGCAGGGCACATGGCTCGCCCTCCTCTCACACATAATTCAGGTCCCCACATCCTCATACAGGATATGGGGAACCACCTCTTCTCCCGTCGGGCATGGGGGCCCCAATTCCTCCCAAGCATGGCTCAGGAGCCCCGGCTCCTCCCCCATAGGGCGTGGCCATCATACCTCCCCCCATGCAGGACGCGGCAGCCCCACTTGCTCTAAGGGTGTTGAGAGTGCATTGCCTAAACCTCCTCAATCGGGGCAAGAGGCCCTGCCTCCTCTCAAGCAGGGCGTTGTGTCCCTGCCTCTTCTAACAGTGGGTGGGATATGTTGGCCCCTTCCACCCTCACGCAGGGCACAGGCCCCGCCCCACCTCTCACACAAGATTCAGGCCCTCACCTTCTCTCATGCAGGGTATGGGGCCCTACCTCCTCTTGCGTGCGAAATTGCTGCCCCATTTACTCCCAAGATTGGCTCAGGAGCCCTGGCTCCTCTCCCATAGGGCGTGGCCATCCCACCACAGCCACAGCCGCTCCTGCTCTAACAGCGTTGAGAGTGCATTGTCTGAAACTCCTCTCCCTCTGGGCAAGGGTCCCTGTCTCCTCTCAAGCAGCGTGTTGTGGCGCTGCCTCTTCTAACAGTGGGTGGCATGTGTTAGCCCCATCTACCCTCATGCAGGGAACGAGTCCCCACTTCGCACGCAGGACATGGCAGCCCAACCAAGGCTCATCTGTTGGCTGTCCAACATTCTCTACATCTCATGGGTGGGGACTGACCTACAGAGCAGGGCTCATCTGTGGGCTGTGTCAGGTTCCCTAAGTCCCTGGAAGGGACTGGCCTACAGACCAGTGCATCATCTCTGGGCTATATCAAGTTCCCTAAATCCCTTGGGGTCTGGCATACAGACAAGGGATCAAATGTTGGGATGTCCCAGATTCCCTAAATCCCTGGGTGGGCACAGGCCTCCAGACCAGGGTTCATCTGTGGTATATCCCAGGTTCCCTAAATCCCAGCGGGGCCTGGCCAATAGAACAGGGCTCATCTGTATGCTGTCCCTGGTTCCCTAAACCCTTGGGGGGACTGGCCTATAGACCAGGCCTCATCTGATGGCTGTCCCACGTTTCCTAAATCCCTGGGGGGGGGCACTGGGCTAAGAAGCAGGGCTCATCTGTGCAGTGTCCCAGGTTCCCTAAGTCCCTGGAAGGGACTGGTATACACACCGGAGCTCATCACTGGGTACTCCCAAGTTCCCAAAATCCCTCGGGGCCTGGCCTACAACCAAGGATCCTCTGTGGGCTCTCCCAGTTTCACTAAATCACTGTGGGGGACAGGCCTACATACCAAGGTCATTTGTGGGCTGTCCCAGGTTGCCTAAATTCAACGGGGGACAGGCCTACAGGCCAGGGCTCAGGGGTGGCCTCTCCCAGCTTGCGCAAACCCCTTGAGGATTGATTTACACACCAGGGTTCATCTGTGTGCTGTCCAAGTTCCCTAATTCCCTGAGGCAGACTGGCCTAAGGACCAGGGCTCATCTGTGGGATTTCCAAGGTTCCATGAATCCCTGGGGGAACTGGCCCAAGGACCAGAGCTGTCCCAGGTGCCCTAAATCACTGGGGGTACAGGCCAACAGACTAGGGCTCATCTGTGGAATGTCCCAGGTTCCTTGAATCCCTTCAGTACTGCCATACACACCAGGGCTTAACTCTGGGTATCCCAGGTTTCCTAAATCCCTGGGGGGACTGGTGTACAGACCAGGGCTTATCTTTGGTATTTCCCAGGTCTTTAAATACCTAGAGGGACTGATCTAGAGACCAGAGCTCCTCTGTGGGCTGTCCCAGGTTCCCTATATTGCTGAGGGGACTGGCCTACAGCCCAGGGATCACCTGTGGGACGTCCCTGATTCCCTAAACATCTAGGGAGGACAGGCCTATAAACCAGGGCTCATTTGTGGGATGTCTTAGGTTCCCTAAAACACAGTGGGGGGAACTGACGTACAGACAAAGCCTCAACTGTGGGATGTCCCAGGTTGCCCAAAGACCTTGGGGACTGATTTACAGACCAGGGCTCATCTGTGGGCTGGCCCAGTGCCCTAAATCCCTGGAGAAGACTGTGCTACAGACCAGGACTCACCTGAGGGATGTGCGAGGTTCCCTAAATGTCTTGGGGGACTAGCCTACAGACTACAGCTATTCCAGGTTCCCAAAATACCTGGGGGCCCGGCCTACAACCAGGGCTCCTCTTTGGGATGTCCCAGGTTCCCTAAATCCCTGGGGGTGACATGTCTACACACCAAAGCTTATTTGTTGGGTGTCCCAGGTTGCTGAAATCACTGTGGCACTGTCTACAGACCAGGGCTCATCTGTGGGATATCCCAGGTTCCCTGAATCCCTGGAGGGACTGTCTATAGACCAGGGCTGCTTTATGGGATATCCCAGATTCCCTAAACCCCAGGGACGACTGGTCTACAGACCATGGCTCATCTATTCGGATTTCCCAGGTTCCCTCTATCCGTGGGGTACTGGCCTACAGACCAGGGCTCAACTCTACGATGTCCCATGTCCCTTAAATCCCTCAGGAGACTGGCATACACACAAGGGCTCATCTGTGGGATGTTCCAGGTTCCCTAAATCCCTGGGGTGGACTGGCCTACAGACCAGGGCTCATCTGGAGGATGTCCCATGTATTCTGAATTCCTCAGGGGACAGGCCTATACACCAGGGCTCATCTGTGGGATGTCCTAGGTTCCCTAAATCCCTGGGGGAACTGGGCTACAGGCCAGGGCTCATCTGTGGGATGTCCTAGATCCTTAAATCCCTTGGTGGACCGATCTAGAGACCATGGCTCATCTATGGTTGTCCCAGGTTCCCTAAATCCCTGTTGGGGAGTGGGCTACAAACCAGGGCTCATCTGTGGGCTGTACGAAGTTCCCTAAATGACTGAGGGGACTGGCCTAAACATGAGGGCTCATCTGTGGGCTCTCTATTGATCCCTAAATCCCTGGGGGTAACTGGCCTACAGAGCAGGCTCATCTGTGGCCTGTCCCTGGTTACCTAAATCCCAGAGGGGCACTGACCTATAAACCAGGGCTCATCTGTGTGATGTCCCAGGTTCCCAAATCATAGGGGGAGCCTGGCGTACAGACCAAGGCTCAACTGTGGGATGTCCCAGGTTGCCCAAAGACCTTGGGGAACTGATTTACAGACCAGGGCTCACCCCAGGGCTCCCTGGGAAAGACTGGGCTACAGAGCAGGGCTCATCTGAGGGATGTCCCAGGTTCTGTACATCACTGGGGGGACTAGCCTACAGACCAGAGCTGTCCCAGGTTCTCTAAATCCCTGAGGGCACTGGGCTACAGACCAGGTCTCATCTGTGGGATGCCCCAAGTTCCCTAAATTGCTGGGGGGGGGCTGGCTTACAGAGCACAGCTCCTCTGTGGGTGTTCCCAGGTTTCCTAAATCCCTGGGGGAAAATAACCTACAGACAAGAGCTCATCTGTGGGATGTCCCAGGTTCCCTGAATCCCTAGGGTACTGGTCTACACACCAGGGATTAATTCTTAGATGTCCCACGTTCCCTAAATCCAGGAGGGGGACTGCCCTACAGTCCAGGGCTCATCTGTGGGACGTCCCAGGTTCCTGAAATCCCAGGGGGAACTGGACTGCAGACCAGGGTTCACCTATTGGGATGTCTCAGTTTCCCCTGAATACCTGGGGTACTGGCCTACAGACCAGGGCTCATCTGTGGGCTGTCCCAGGTTCCCTAAATTGCAGGGTGTGTGGTGTACAGATCAGAGCTAATCTGTAGGCTGTCCCAGGTTCCCTAAATCCTTGGGGCGATGGGCCTACAGACCAGATCTCCCCTGTGGGCTGTCCCAGGTTCCCTAAATCCCTGGCAGGCCTGGCTTACACACCAAGGCTCATCTGTGCGATGCCTGAGGTTCCCTAAACTGCTAGGGGTGACTTGTCTACAGATCAGGGCTCATCTGTGGGATGCCCCAGGTTGCTGATATCACTGTGGGACTGTCTGCAGACCAGGGCTCATCTGCAGGATGTCCCATGACCCTAAATCCCTGGGGGGAACTGGCCTACACAGCAGAGCTCTTCTGTGGGCAGTCCCAGGTTTTCTAAATCCCTGGGGGGGGGCACTGGCCTACAGCTCAGGGCTCATCTGTGGTATGTCCCAGGCTCCCTAAATCCCTTGCAGGACTGGCCTACAGACCAGGGCTCATCTGTGGGATGCCCCAGATTATCTATATCCCAAGGGGGACTGGCCTACAGACCAGGGCTCATCTGTGGGATGTCCAAGGTTCTCTAAATACTTGGGGAAACTGGATGACAAACTAGGGCTCCTCTGTGGGATGTCCCAGGCTCCCGAAATCCCTGGGGGGACTGTCTATAGACCAGGGCTTCTCTGTGGCCTGTAACAGGATCCCTAATTCCCAGGGGGGTCTGGCCTACACACCAGGGCTGTTCTGTGGGATATCCCAGGTTCCCTGAATCCCTGGGGGCACGGGCTAAAGAACATGGCTTATCTGTGGTATGTCCCAGGCTCCCTAAATCCCTGGCAGGACTGGCCTCCAGACCAGGGCTCATCTGTGGGATATCCCAGGGTCCCTAAATCCCTGGAGGGACTGGCCTACAGACCAGGGCTCATCTGTTGGATGTCCCAGATTCCCTACATCCCAAGGAGAACTGGCCTATAGACCAAGGATCATCTCTGGGCTATCCCAGGTTCCCTAAATCATTGGTTGGGGGAGACTGCCCTAAACACTGGATCTCATCTGTGGGCTGCCCCAGGTTTCCTAAATCCCTGTGGGGAGTGTCTGTAGACCACAGCTGATATATGGGATATCCCAGGTTCCCTAAATCCCAGGGGAGACTGGTCTACAGACCAGGGCTCATCTATTGGGATATCACAGGTACCCTGAATCCCTGGGTTACTGGCCTATAGACCAGTGCTCAACTGTGAGATGGCCTATGTCCCTTAAATCCCTCATGGGACTGGCCTATACCGAAGGGCTCATCTGTGGGATGTCCCAGGTCCCTAAATCCCTTGGGGTACTGATCTACAAACCTGGGCTCATCTCTTGGCTGTCCCAGGTTCCCAAAATCCCTTGGGGGACTGGTCTAGAAACAAGGGCTAATTTGTAGGCTCTCCTGGGTTCCCTAAATCACTAAGGGGACTGGTCTACAGACTGGAGCTCATTTGTGGGCTGTCCCAGGTTCCCTAAATCCCTCTAGGGGACTGGACTACAGACCAGGGCTCATCTGAGGCCTGTCACAGGTGTCCTGAGTCCCTGGAGTGACTGGTCTACAGACCAGGGCTCATCTGTGTGGTGTTCCAGGTTCGTGAAATCACTGGGGGACTGTCTACAGAGCAGAGCTCATCTGTGGGCTCTCCCAAGTTGCGTAAATCCCTGGAGTTATGAGCCTACAAACCAAGGATATTCTGTGGGATGTTCTATGTTCCCTAAATCACTTGAGGGACTGGTCTAGAGATGGACTGTCCCAGGTTCCGTAAATCCCGTAAGGGGACTGGACTACAGACCAGAGCTCATCTGTGGTCTGTCCAATGTTCCCTAAATCCCAGGGGTGGGGACTGGCCTACAGAGTAGGGCTCATCTCTGGGCTGTCCCAGGTTCCCTAAGTCCCTGGAAGGGACTGTCCTACAGACCAGGGCTCATCTCTGGGCTTACCAGGTTCCCTAAATCCCTGTGCGGTCTATCCTACAGAACAGAGCTCATCTGTGGGATGTCCCAGGCTCCCTAAATCCCTTGGGGTCTGGCCTACACACCAGGAGTCATCTGTTGGGATGTCCCGGATTCCCTAAATCCTTGGAGGGACAGACCTGCAGACCAGGCCTCTTTTGTGGGATGTCCCAAGTTCCCTAAATTCCTGGAGGGACTGTCCTTATGACCAGGACTCATCTGTGGGATATCCCAGGTTCCCTAAATCCCAGGGGGTACTGGTCTACAGACCAGGGGTCTTCTATTGCGATGACCCAGGTTCCTTGAATCCCTGATGTACTGGCCGACAGACCAGGGCTTAACTTTGGGATGTCCCAGGTTCCCTAAATCCCAGGGGAGACTGGCCTACAGACCAGGTCTCATCTGTGGGACGTCCCAGGTTCCCTAAATCCATGGGGGGACAGGCCTACAGACCAGGGCTCATCTGTGGGATATCACAGGTCCTTAAATCCCTGGGGGGACCGATCTACACACAAGGGCTAATCTATAGGCTGTCCCAGGTTCCCTAAATTCCTGTTGGGGAGTGGCCTACAAAGCAGAGCTCATCTCAGGGCTCCCCCAAGTTCCCTAAATCCCTGGAGGGACTGGTCTACAAACCAGGCATCATCTGTGGGATGTCCCATGTTCCCTAAATTTCTTGATGGACTGGTCTACAGACCAGGACTCATCTGTGGGCTGTCTCAATTTTCGTAAATGCTTGGCGGTGGACTGACCTACACATGAGAGCTAATCTGTGGGCTGTCCCAAGTTCCTTAAATCCCTAGGAGGAGTGTCTGGAGACCAGGGCTGATTTTTGGGATGTCCCAGGTTCCCTATATCACTGGGGGGACTGGCTTACAGACCACGGCTCATCTGTGGGCTGTGCCAGGTTCCCTACATCCCAAAGAGAACTGGCCTACAGACCAAGGCTCATCTATGGGCTGTCCCAGATTCTCTAAATACTTGGGGGGGGGTCTGACCTACACACCAGAGCTCATCTGAGGGCTGTCCCAGGTTCCCCAAATCCCTGAAAGGACTGTCTATGGACCAGGGCTCATTTATGGGATGTCCCATGTTCCCTAAATTCACTGGAGGGACTGGTCTACACACCAGGGAAAATCTGTGGGATGTCCAAAGTTCAAAAAATACCTGGAGGAACTGGTGTACAAACCAGGGCTCATCTATGAGCTATCCCAGGTTCCATAAGTCCCTGGGGTGACTGCTCTACAGAGCAGGGCTCATCTATGGGGTGTCCCAGGTTGCCAAAATTGCTTGGGGATTGTCTACAGATGAGGGCTCATCTCAGGGCTCTCCCAAGTTCCCTAAATCCCTTGGGGGACTGGTCTACAAACCAGACATCATCTGTGGGATATCCCATTTTTCCTAAATCCCTTGAGGGACTGGTCTACAGACCAGGGCTAATCTGTGGGCTGTCCCAGTTTCCATAAATCCTTGGCAGTGGACTGACCTACACACCAGAGCTAATCTCTGGGCTGTCCCAGGTTCCTTAAATCCCTGGGGGGACTGTCTATAGACCAGGGCTCATCTGTCGGATGTCCCAGGTTCCCTATATAACTGGGAGGACAGGCCTACAGACCAGGGCTCATCTGTGGGCTGTGCCAGTTCCTTAAATCCTTGGAAAAAGCTGGCCTACAGAACAGGTTCATCTGTTGGCTGTCCTGGGTTCCCTAAATCCCAGGGGGACACTGGCCTATAAACCAGGGCTCATCGGTGGGATGTTCCAGGTTCCCTAAACCACAATGGGGGACTGGCATACAGACTGAGGCTCAATTGTGGATGTCCCAGGTTGCCCAAATCCCTTGAGGACTGATTTACAGACCAGGGCTCATCTGTGGGCTGTCCCAGTGCCATAAATCCCTGGGACAGACTGGGCTACTAACCAGGGCTCATCTCAGTTATGTCCCAGTTTCCCTAAATCTCTGGTGGGACTAGACTACAGAACAGAACTGTCCCAGGTTCCTAAATCCCTGGTGGAACTGGGATACAGAGCACAGCTCCTCTTTGGACTGTACCAGGTTCCCTGAATCCCTGGCGGAGACTGGCCTACAGACCAGAGCTCATCTGTTGGCTGTCCCAGGTTCTCTGGATCCCTCGTGTACTGGCCTACAGACCAGGGGTTAATTCTTGGATGTCCCAGGTTCCCTAAATCCCAGGGGGTCTGGCATACAGACCACGGCTCATATGCGGGATGTCTCATGACCCTAAATCTCTGGGGGGAACTTGTCTACACACAGGGGCTCGTCTGTGGGCTCTACCAGGTTCCCTAAATCCAAGAGGGGTACTGGCCTACAGCCCAGAGCTCATTTGTGATATGTCCCAGACTCCCTAAATCCCTTGCAGGACTGGCCTACAGACCAGGGCTCATCTGTGTGATGTCCCAGGTTCCCCAAATCCTGGGGGCACTGGCCTACAGACCACAGCTCATCTGTGGGATATCCCAGATTCCCCATATCCCCAGGGGGACTGGATAAAAGACCAGGGCTCATGTGTGGGTTCTCCCAGGTTCCCCAAATTTTTTGGGGGGTGACAGACCTACATATCAGAGGTCATCTGTGGGCTGTCCCAGGTTCCCTAAATCGCTAGGGGTACTGGCCTACAGAACAGGGCTCATCTATGGGATGCCCAAGGTTACCTAAATATCTGGGGGCACTGGTTGACAAAGAAGGGATCATCTGTGGGATGTCACATGTTCCCTACATCCCTGGGGGGACTGTCTTCAGACCAGGGCTCCTCTGTGGCCTGTAACAGGTTCCCTAAGATCCTGGGGTGACTGGTCTACAGACCAGGGCTCATTTGTGGGGTGTCCCAGGTTGCTGAAATCACTGTGGGACTGTCTACAGACCAGAGCTCATCTGTGGGCTTTCCCAGGTTCCCTAAATCCCAGGGAGGGACTGGCTTACACACCAGGGCCTATCTGTGGGATGCCCGAGGTTCTCTACATCCCAAGGGGGACCGACATAGAGACAGGGCTCATCTTTGGGCTGTCCCAGGTTACCTAAATCTTTGGGGGATTACTGCCCTCCACACCAGAGCTCATCTGTGGGCTGTCCCAGGTTCCCTAAATCCCTGGTGTGACTGTCTATAGACCGAGACTCCTCTGTGGGATTTCCCAGGTTCCCTAAATCACTGTAGGGACCCGCTTGCAGACCAGAGCTCATCTGTGGGATGTCCCAGATTTCCCAAATACCTGATCTAGAAACCAGGGCTAATCTGTGGGATGTCCCAGGTTCCCTAAATCCATGGAGGGACTGTTTGTAAACCAGGGCTCATCTGTTGCTTGTCACAGGTTCCCTGTGTCCCTGAGGAGACTGGTCAAGAGACCAGGGCTCATCTGTGGTGTGTCCCAGGTTGCCGAAATCACTGAGGGAATGTCTACAGACCAGGGGTCAACTGTGGGAAATCCCAAGTTCCCCAAATTCTTGGGAGGACTGCCCTACAAACCAGGGATCATCTGTGGGATGTCCCATATTCCCTAAATTGCTTTAGGGCCTGGTCTACAGACCAGGGCTCATCTGTGGACTGTCACAGGTTCCGTAAATCCCTTAGGGGGACTGGACTACAGACCAGGGCTCATCTGTGGGCTGTCCAATATTCCCTAAATTCCAGGGGTGGGGATTTTCCTACAGACCAGGTTCATCTCTGGGCTGTACCAGGTTCCCTAAATCCCTGGTGGGACTAGCCTACAGACCAGAGCTCATCTCTGGTATGTCCCAGGCTCCCTAAATCCCTTGGAAGATTGGCCTAGAGACCAGGGATGATCTGTGGGATGTCCCAGCTTCCCTAAATCCCTGGGGGGACTAGCCTACAGAACAGAGTTCTCCCAGGTTCCCTATATCCCAGGGTGGACTGACATAAAGACCAGGACTCATCTATGGGATGTCCCAGGTCCCTACAAGGTGGGTGGAGTGATCTAAAAACTAGGGCTCATCTGTGGGCTGTCCCAGGTTCCCTAAATCCCTGGTGGGACTGGTCTACAAACCAGAGCTGATCTGTGGGCTGTTCCAGGTTCCCTAAATCCCTGAGGGTACCTGTGTACAGACCAGGGCTCATCTCTAGGCTGTCCGAGGTTCCCTAAATCCCTGGGGGGGACTGGTGTACAGACCAGGGCTTATCTGTGTGATGTATCAGGTTTCCTAAATCACCTTGGCAGAAGTGGCCCATGGACCAGGGTTCATGTGTGGGATGTCCCAGGTTGCCTAAATACCTGGGGTGCCTGGCCTACAGACCACAGATCTTCTGGGGACTCTCCCAGGAGTCCCAATTTGTGGTCCACTGTGATTGCCACTAGGTTACCTCAATGCATGTCTTTCTTCCTTTTCTGGAAGCGATCAGGATCTCACTGGGCAGGGCATCTAAGAAGGCTTTTTCTTCCTGGCTCCTGGACATCCCTGGGTGGAGACAGGACTCAGTGATGAGCGGAGGGCCACTGGAATTCCTGCGCTGACCTGGAAGGGAAGAGCTGCCATTGCCCATCTCTTCCTCATTATCAGGTGTCAAGCACATGTGTGATGGCCAGAGCCCTTGCTGCTGTGGGCCAGGAGGCTGTTCCAGTGGGAGCTGTGGGAGGCAAGAGGAAGGTGGTAGGAAACCAGGGTTGGCTCTCTCTGCCCACATAGGGTACCTCAGTCATTTCTGGACACATAGAGGCTCCTGTCTCCCACCCTGAAGTCTCACTCCTCTGAGCTCCCCTGAGCTCGCCCATCTGTAATGTGGCTACATCTACCCTATGTTCTGTACTGAGGGAGGTGAGTTGCATTAAAAACTTCAAAAACTGTAGGTAAAATGGCTCCTCTCATGTTTTGTATAAAAGTGTCTTCCCCAAACTTCACTTGAATTCAGAAGAGCAACCTGCACGCAGCCCCAGGCCCATCCCCACCTCACACAGTCCTGTGTCACTGCAGGTGCCCTGGGCAAGGGAGCAGCCTGGGATGTGCAAGGGTGTGCACCCCATGGTTGAGAGTGGGGCCCCCTGCCTCCTGGTCACTTCCTGACAGACAGCAGAGACTGTGACTATGCAGACTCTGCACCAAGGTCACAGGTCACAGGTTGTCCTCACAGACTGCACCAACTGTGACTGCTCAGATTCCAGGCCAGGGTCACAGGTCATCCTGACAGAAGCAACGGGCCCTGTTCAGAGTCCACGCACAGGACACAGGTCGTCCGAAATTCAAATTCCAACCACAATGACATACCCACTCACACACACTAGAAAGGTTACTGTTGGAAACAACTGAAGATATCTGTTGGCAAGGACGCAGAAAACCTGGATACCCTTAAACACTGCCTGTAGAAATATAAAATGGTACAGCCTGTGTGTAAACTAGTTGAATCTTCCCTCAAAAATTTACGTGCAGAATTACCATAGCTCAACAATTCCATTCCAAGGTACATACTCCAAAGGTTAGAAAACAAGTGTTCAAACAAGAACTTGTACATGAATATTTATAACAGCCCTGTTCACAATAGCTGAAAGGTGCAAACAACCCAAACGTCCATCAACAGATGGATGGATAAGCAAAATTAGGTATATCATAACCTGATATATTATTCAGCCATAAAAAGGAAAGAGAAAACTGAAAGGGAGCAGCTGTTATGGGCACAATATGGCAGTACCTCAAAAATTAAGCATGGAATTCACTTACAACACAGTGATTCCACTTCTGGGTATATACTGAAAAGAACTGAAAACAGGGACTTGAACACCCACGTTCATGGCAGCATTATTCACTGTCCCAAAAGGTGGAGGCAACACAAGTGTCCACTGACAGATGAGTAGAAAAATAAAATGTGGCTGGGCGCGATGGCTCATGCCTGTAATACTAGCCCTCTGGGAGGCCAAGGCGGGTGGATCGTTCGAGGTCAGGAGTTTGAGGCCAGCCTGAGTGAGACCCTGTCTCTAGTAAAAATAGAAATAAAAATTATCTGGACAACTAAAAAATATATATATAGAAAAAATTAGCCGGGCATGGTGGCACATGCCTGTAGTCCCAGCTACTTGGGAGGCTGAGGCAGTGGGATCACTTAAGTCCAGGAGTTTGAGGTTGCTGTGAGCTAGGCTGACACAACGGCACTCTAGCCTGGGCAACAAAGTGAGACTCTGTCTCAAAAAAAAAAAAAAGAAAGAACAATAAAATGTGGTCCATCCACACAATGAAATATAATTCAGCCTTAAAAATGAGGAAATTCTGACATACATAACAACATCGTGCTAAGTGAAACAACCCAGGCATACAACAACAAATACAGTATGGTCTACTTATGAGGTAGCTGGAGTAGTTTCCAGGGGCTAGGACTAGAGAAAATATGAAGTGGGCGTTTAACAAGTACAGGGTTCCACTTGGGGAAGAAGAAAAAAATTCTGGAGATGGATGGAGGTGATGGTTATGCAACAATGTTCATGTGGTTCATGCCACTGAAGTGTGCACTTAAGAATGGTGAATGCTGTATGTATTTAATCATACAGAAAAAAGGAATGAAGTACTGATGTATATTACAACATGGATGAACCTCAAAAACGTCCTACATGACGTTTGCCCTGAGTCCATTTATATAAAATGTCCAGAGCAGGCAAATCCACGGAGATGAGAAATATATTAGTGCTTGCCAGGGACTTGGGGGACAGGGAAAGGAAAGTGACTTCGTAACGGGCTTTGAGTTTCCTTCAGAGGAAGAAAAAACATCTGTAACTATTAATAAATAGATGGTTGCACAACACGGGCAATGTACGACACTCCATTGAATTATATATTCACAAGTGGTAAAAATGGTGAAATTTTCAAAGGTGCTTTCAAATATTTATATACATTGTCATAATATGGACTAGGACTTTATCACTTAACTATATCGATTGGTGATGTAAACATAAATGTGCAAACCTGAGATACCTTCCAACTGCTGTGCACACACATAGGGCTAGAGAATTACAGTAAGGTAATATGTGGTTCAGTAAACTCTTATGAAATTTCCATGATGAACTGAGTCATTTGCTTTTCATTTGGCAGTGAGATTTAATTTTTCTTTCCCAATTATCCCAAATATAAACCCTGTGTTTAGGTACTATTTCCATGGTTTATATACAAATCGAATGTGATTCTTACACACGATATATCAAATAATAATTTTTAGGGGGGGTCTGGGAGTGGTGGCTCATGCATATAATCCTACACTCTGGGAGGGCAAGGTGGGAAAATCGTTTGAGCTCAGGAGTTCGGGATCGGCCTGAGCAAGAGCGAGACCCCATCTCTACTAAAAATAGTAAGAGACTAGCTGGGCAACTAAAAATATATAGAAAAAATTAGCCAGCTATGGTAGCGCATGCCTGTAGCCCCAGATACTTGGGAGGCTGAGGCAGAAGGACGGCTTGAGCCCAGGATTTTGAGGTTTCTGTGAGCTAGGCTGATGCCATGGCACTCCAGCCCGGGCATCACAGTGAGAATCTGTCTCAAAAGAGAGAAAGAAAAAGAGAAATCTTTTTGTCTTTTGAAAAATCACATCATCCACTTTTTCTACTGTTAGATATTACAAACTGCTGTGACTTTAAAGGTGTAGCTGGGCAAAGCCTTAGAAAATTCGCTAAGGGTGTCCAATGTGTGGACAGGTTGACAGAACATGAACAAAAGACCCGAGACACCAAAAGCCTTCTGTGCACCTAAAAATGAAAGCAGAGTAGACTGCAGGCAGCTGGGGTAGACTGCATGGGAGAGGGTAGCAGGCAGGACCACCCAGGGTCTGCAGGCCATGGCCAGTCCTGTGCTGCTCAGGAGGAAACCCTGCCCACACCCATCTTGGAGTCATCTCTGCTCTTTAGATCTGCCAAGGCTGAGAAACTGAGGGATAGTTTCAGAAACAGTTCCAGAAAAAGAAAACTGGAACCGAAGGGAAAGACACATTTTTCTCCCAGTTGGGGATGGCAGTGAAGCTGGCCTGGTGGATTGGACTGTCAGGGAGAAAGGTGTATTTCCTGATTTGGGGTTAAAGGGGATGACCTGGGAGTGTGTGGCTGCTGTGAAACACATGGTAAAACACACGGGAGTACTTACCATGAAGTAGCAGACCTCACACAGCAATGACCCTGGTGACTCTGAAGGCAGGCCACAGAGGACTTTGTGCTGTGATGGCATGTTCCCTGGAAGGATGAAATTAGTATAAGGAAACTACATTTATGAACAACCACCTGAACACCCTGCCAGTAAAACAGAGATGACAACGAACTCCCTCACAGAGGCTGAGCCAAACCCACGTCCAGCTCAGAGTCTGATACCACATTAGGGTGGAGAGGCCACCGCGTGGACGTCACACCCGTGGCCACCACGTCCTGGGCATGGGGGACCTCAGTGCCGTGGAAACTGTGCGTTCCTCGTTTCCAAATGTCCACACGGAGCCCCTCCCGGTTCTCTGAGGACCGGCCGCCCCTCAGCAGGCGGCTGCAGACAGGAAGGCGGTGCTCATGGGGCTCGGACAGGAAGGTTGAAGTCACCCTCGGGGCCTCACGTCTGAGTGAGGACAAGGAGGTCGCACTCGCTCAAGTCTGAGGCAAGGCCGGCAGGCAGCAGGGAACCGGCGCCTGCTGGGCGAGGCTAACATGGCGGCGTTGCGTCCTCTCACGCCACGTGCAACGCTGCGTGCAAAGCCGCGGGGCATGACGGTCGTGCCGCCCCCTGTCAGCCCGCACTTCCCCTGCAGCCCTAGGTGCTCATGGGGCGGGGAACGGTGGAGAGCACTCCCTCCTGGCCTTGCTGGGGAACCAGTTAAAATCCGAGTTCAGCATCTTTGGAGCCAGGATTTGGAAATTCAAACTCAGATGGGCTCACTGTCCTGTGACTTTCAGAAAAACGGGGAGGCCCCTGGGAGGGGCCTCTGCTTAAAGGGCCCTCAGCTGAAAGGACCTCACCTAAAGCGGACTCACCATACAGGGACCTGCACTGAAAGTGTTCTCAGGTGAGTGGGTCTCGCCTGAGAGGAGCCTCACCTGGGGGGGAGTCCTCAGCTGAAAGGGCCTCACCTGTAAGGGGCCTCTTCTCTTCTCAGAGGCCCCTCACCTGAGAGGCCCCTCAGCTGAAAGGGCTTCCGCTGAAAAGGGTCTCGGCTGAGAGCGTCCCTCAGCTGAAAAGGACATCACCTGACAGGGTCCCCAACTGAGAGGGGCCTCACCTGGGAAGGACCTCAGCTTAAAGGGGCCTCAGCTGTGAGTGCCTCAGTTGAAGTAGCTACTGAGAGGCTTCACCTAAAGGAGCCTCATCGGAGAGGCGACTCACCTGAAAGCAGCCAAAGTTGAAGGGGCCTTACCTGAAAAGGACTGAAAGGGGCCTCACCTGACAGGGCCTCAGCTGGAGGGACCTAGCTAACAGGGCCTTACCTGAAAAGGTCTTCACCTGAGGGGGGGCCCCAGCTGAAAGCAGCCTCACCTGAAAGGGCCTCACCTGAAACGGCCTTTCCTGAGAGGGTCCGAAGGGTCCTTGACATTGCAGACATCCGCGTGGCCATGGCAGACGCAGAGGCCGCCGGTGCTGACGTCCTTGGTGCCGTAATAATACTGTACTGCAGGCCCCTGAGCGCCAGGGCCCAGGCTCACCCACCCGCGTCCCAGGGCCTCAGGCCCAGGCCCCGCTGGCCCCATGCCTGCATCCGTGGTGCACACGTGCCCATCAGCCCAATAGCGTATGCGGGGCCCAGGTCCTCAGGTCACCCAGGCGTATTGGGATGAGCCCCTGAAGGAGCAGAGGTTCTTGGGGGCTGAGGGTCCTTCTGGGCTGGGGGCTGGAGGTGGGCTTATGCTGCCATAGGTGTCCCCAAAAGCCCCCAGAGACTTAGCACCGGGCAGCTCCACCCCCACCCACAACAGGAGTGGCTCCCTGCGGGTCGGGACCATAGCCCCCCAGGAGAGGTCTCTGGCCCCTAAAAACTGTCAAGGGTGACAGGCTGACCATGGAGTGGGCAGGCGGGGGGCACATTGATCCTCCCAGGATAGGGCGAGTGCCTTGGTGGGACCCCACCGTCAGACCCCCGGTGTGCATGTCCCATGTAGATATCCCCAAGTCCCATCCACCTGGGGGGCAGCCGGTCTCTAGGCTCAGCCCCTACATGACAATGAGGAGGCGGTGTAGTTTCCAGGGAGGGAGACAGGGCCCTACACACACACACTGCAGTGCAGGGAACAAAGGGGAAAAGGCCCCGGGGGCCTGCTGGGAGTTCTCTCCATCCCCGCCCCCGTCTGCACCAGAACCCAGCTCCCAACAGGAGTGGGGGGCTCCTGACACAGGGCAGAGTCTCAGCTGGCGCATACCTCTGCTCACAGGTGGGGCGGGATGGCAGGGGGCGGAGCACCCGTCATGCCCTGCGGCTTTGCACGAGGCTTTGTACGCAGCATTTCACGTGCCGTGAGAGGACGCAGTGCCGCCATGTTAGCTTTACCCCCGCAGGCGCCACCTCCCTGGCGCCTGCCTGCCTGGCCTCAGACCCGAAGGGAGTGCGACCTCTTGGTCCTCTCTCAGACTTGAGGCCCCCAGGGTGAGTTCAACCTTCCTGTCTGAGCCCCACAGGCACCGCCTTCCTGGCCGCAGCCGCCTTCCTGTCCGCAGCCGCCTGCTGAGGGGCATCCGGTCCTCAGAGACGCGGGAGGGGCTCCGTGTGGACATTTGGAAACGGGGAACGCACAGTTTCCACCACACTGTGGTCCCCCATGCCCAGGACGTGGTGGCCACGGTTGTGACGTCCACGCAGTGGCCTCTCCACCCTAATGGGGTATCAGACTCTGTGAGGGAGTTCGTTGTCATCTCTGTTTTACGGGCAGGCTGTTCAAGTCGTTGTTCATAAATGTAGTTTCCTTACAGGAATTTCATCCTTCCAGGGAACGTGCCATCACAGCACAAAGTCCTCTATGCCTTGCCTTTAGAGTCTCCAGCGTCATTGCTGTGTGAGGTCTGCTACTTCATGGTAAGTACTCCTATGTGTTTTACCATGTGTTTCGCAGCAGCCACACACTCCCAGGTCATCCTCTTTAACCCCGAATCAGGAAATACACCTTTCTCCCTGACAGTCCAATCCACCAGGCCTACTTCACCGCCTTCCCCAACTGGGAGAAAAGTGTGTGTTTCCCTTCAGTTCCAGTTTTCTTTTTCTGGAACTGTTTCTGAGACTATCCCTCAGTTTCCTAGCCTTGGCAGATCTAAAGAGCAGAGATAACTCCAAGGTGGGTGTGGGCAGCACTTTTTCCTGAGTAGGACAGGACTGCCATGGCCTGTAGACCCTGAGCGGTCCTGTCTGCTACCCTCTCCCATGCAGTCTACCCCAGCTGTTGGCAGTCTACTCTGCTTTCATTTTTAGGTGCACAGCAGGCTTTTGGTATCTCAGGGGTTTTATTAGGGTTCCGTCAACCTGTCCACACATTGGACACCGTTAGCAAATTTTCTAAGGCTTTGCCCAGCTAGACCCTTAAAGTCACAGCAGTTTGTAATATCTAACAGTAGAAAAAGTGGATGATGCGATTTTTCAAAGCACAAAACCTTTCTTTTCTTCTTTCTTTTGAGACAGTCTCACTGTGTTGCCCAGGCTGGGGTGCCATGGTGTCAGCCTAGCTCACAGAGACCTCAAACTCCTGGGCTCAAGCCATCCTTCTGCCTCAGCCTCCCAAGTATCTGGGGCTACAGGCATGCATTACCATACCCTGCTAATTTTTTCTATATATTTTCAGTTGTCCAGCTAGTCTCTTACTATTTTTAGTAGAGATGGAGTCTGGCTCTTGCTCAGGCCGGTCCTGAACCCCTGAGCTCAAAGGATCCACCCATCTCGACATCCCAGAGCCTAGGATTGTAGGCGTGAGCCACTGCTCCTGGCCCCCCCCCAAAAATTATTATTTGTTATATCGTGTGTAAGAATCACCTTTGATTTATATATAAACCAAGGAAATAGCTAAATACAGGATTTATATTTGGGATAATTAGTAAAGAAAAATTAAATCTCCCTGCCAAATGAAAGGCAAATGACTCAATTGATCATGGATATTTTATAAGAGTTTATTGAACCACATATTACCTTACTGTAATTCTCTAGCCGTGTGTGTGCACATGTGCATGCGCACCAGTTGCAAGGTATCTCAGGTTTGCACACTTATGTTTACATCACCAATCGATATAGTTAAGTGATAAAATCCTAGTCCATATTATGACAATGTATATAAATATTTGAAAGCACTTTTTAAAATTTCACCATTTTAACACTTGTGAATATATAATTCAATGGAGGGTCGTACATTGCCCGTGTTGTGCAACCATCTATTTATTAATAGTTACAGATGGTTTTTTTCTTCCTCTGAAGGAAACTCTAAGCCCGTTACAAAGTCACTTTCCTTTCCCTGTCCCCCAAGTCCCTGGCAAGCACTAATCTATTTTTCATCACCGTGGATTTGCTTGCTCTGGACATTTCATACAAGAGGAATCATAATATGTGGGCTTTTGTGTCTGATTTCTTTCACTTAGGATGTTTTCAAGGTTCATCCATGTTGTGATATACATCATTACTTCATTCCTTTTTTCTGTATGAGTAACTACAGCATTCACCATTCTTTTTTTTTTTTTTTTTTTTTGAGACAGGGTCTCACTTTGTTGCCTGGACTAGAGTGAGTGCCATGGCATCAGCGTAGCTCACAGCAACCTCAAACTCCTGGGCTTAAGCGGATCCTACTGCCTCAGCCTCCCCAGTAGCTGGGACTACAGACATGCGCCTCCATGCCCGGCTAATTTTTTGCTATATGTATTTTTTTTACTTGGCCAGATAATTTCTTCCTATATTTAGTAGAGACGGGGTCTCATTCAGGCTGGTCTTGAACTCCTGACCTCGAGCGATCCACCCACCTCGGCCTCCCAGAGGGCTAGGATTACAGGCCTCAGCCACCTCGCCGGGCCAGCATTCACCATTCTTAAGTGCACACTTCAGTGGCACGAACCACGTCCATGTTTTTTTGTAACTGTGACTGCCATTCATCTCCAGAATTTCTTTCATCATCCCCAAGTGGAACCCTGTACTTGTTAAACACTTACTTCATATTTTCTCTTCCCCCAGCCCCTGAAAACTACTCCAGCTACCTCATAAGTAGAGCATACTCTATTTGTCGTGTGCCTGGGTTGGTTCACTTAGCACAATGTTGTTGCGTTTGTCAGAATTTCCTCATTTTTAAGGCTGAATTATATTTCATTGTGTGGGTGGACCACATTTTATTTTTCTACTCATCTGTCAATGGACACTTGTGTTGCTTCCACCTTTTGGCACAGTGAATAATGCTGCCATGAACATGGGTGTTCAAGTCCCTGTTTTCAGTTCTTTTCAGTATATACCCAGAAGTGGAATCACTGTGTTGTAAGTGAATTCCATGCTTAATTTTTGAGGTACTGCCATATTGTGCCCATAACAGCTGCTCCCTTTCAGTTTTCTCTTTCCTTTTTATGGCTGAATAATATATCAGGTTATGATATACCTAATTTTGCTTATCCATCCATCTGTTGATGGACGTTTGGGTTGTTTGCACCTTTCAGCTATTGTGAACAGGGCTGTTATAAATATTCATGTACAAGTTCTTGTTTGAACACTTGTTTTCTAACCTTTGGAGTATGTACCTTGGAATGGAATTGTTGAGCTATGGTAATTCTGCATGTAAATTTTTGAGGGAAGATTCAACTAGTTTACACACAGGCTGTACCATTTTATATTTCTACAAGCAGTGTTTAAGGGTATCCAGGTTTTCTGTATCCTTGCTGACAGATATCTTTAATTTTTTTTAACAATAGCCTTTCAAGCGTGTGTGAGTGGTTATGTCATTGTTGTTGGAATTTGAATTACCATAATAACTAATAACGTGTAATATCTTCTTATGTGCTTTTTGGCCAATTTGTTATTTTGTGTGTGTGTGTGTGTGTGTGTGTGTGTGTGTGTGTGTGTGTGTGTAGTGTGAATTTTAGGCTCTTTATCCATGTTGTTATTTGGTTGTTTGACTTTTTCCTGTTCAGTCTTAAAAGCTACTTATATATACTGGATAGGAGATTCTCATCAGATATATAACGTGCTTCTGTCAGTTGTCATCTTTCTGGGTGGTGTCTTTGGATTTCCAAAGGTTTTTAATTTTGAGGAAATTTTTCTTTAATGGCTGTGCTTGTGGTGTCAGATCAAAGAACCCATTCTTATGCCCAACGTTATGAAAGTTTATCTCCATGTTTTCTTCTAGGGTTTATGTTTTCACCTTTTACATTTAGGCCTGTGGACCATTTTGAGGTCAATTTTTCTGATTGGTATGCTGTCAGGGTACAGTTTCATTCCTGTGCGTGTGGATAGTTGTCTGACATTGCTTGTGGAATTTAGGGACCTCAGGGCTTGTACACAATCAATTGACCATAGAGGTATGAATTTATATCTGGACCCTCAGTTCAATTTCATTGATCTATGTGCGTACCTTCATGCCAGTATCATCCTATTTTGATTGTTGTTGCTTTGCAGTAAAATTTAACATTCAATATCGGGAAGTGTGAACCTCCATGTTTGTCTTTCTTTTTCAAGAAGGTTTTGGTTATTTCTATGCCCTTAAAATTCCATTTTAATGTTAGGATCAGTTTGTCCCTTTTTGCCGAGAGGCCTTTTTGGATTTTTGTAGGGATTGCATTGGGTTTGAGATCACCTGTGCTGTATGGCCATCTTGAAACATATTAAGTCTCCAGTCGATGAACATGGAGTGTCTTGACATTTGTTTAGATTTTCTTTAGCTTTTTTCAATAATGTTTTGTAGTTTTCCACATACAGGTCTTGCACATTTGTTAATTTTTTTCTCGAGTGGGTTATTTTTGTTGATATAATTCAAATGGAATTTTTGTCTTAATTTCATTTCCATGTTCTTGATCACCAGAGTACAGAAATAAAACGGATTTCTGTGTAGTGAAAAGTTGTTCTGTTACCTATCCGTTTTTGTTTGCTGGTTCAAATAAATTTTTTGAATTCTTTGGGATTTTCTATATTTAAGGTGATGTGATTTGGAATCTGTGAATAGATTTACTTTCCATTCATGTATGGATGCATTTTTATTTCCCATTCTTCTCTAATTGTTCTGTATAGAACTGTCAGTGCAATCTTATTTTTTTCTTTCAAAATACTAATTAAGGTGGTACAAGTATTTTTGTTACATGGCTATGTGTGTAGTGCTGAAGTCAGAGGTGGTGGTGTGTCCGTCATCAGAATATAGTGTTCATGTGGGCAAGTTTTTATTCTACACCCACTGTCCATTCCTCCCCCTTCTAGGTTTTCATGTCCTTTATATTGCCATGTGCCTCTGTGTATCCACGTAGTAGCTCCCACTTATTTGTGAGAACATAGGGTGTTTTGTTTTCCATTCCCGAGATAGTTCATTTAGGGTAATGGTCTCCAGTTCCCCTCACATTGCTGCAAGTGACATTATTTCATTCTCTTTTGTTTTTTGAGGTAGGGTCTCCCTCTAGTGGCCGTGATGGAGTGCAGTGGCATGATCATAGCTCACTGGAAGCTCAAGTGATCCTCTGGGCTCAACTGATCCTCCTGTCTTAGCCTCCTGAGTAGCTGGGACTACAGGTACATGCCACATTCCCCAGCTAATATTTTTATTTTTTTAGAGACTGGGTCTCACTCTTGTTCAGGCTGGTATTTCATTCCTTTTCATGGCTGAGTAGCACACTGTGATATTTATACATGTATTTGTGTGTGTGTGTGTACACACACCCACACACATTTTTGTCCCCTTATGAATTTAATGGCACTTAAGTTGATTCCACATCTTTGCAACTGTGAAGTGTGCTGTGCTCAACATTTGAGTGCTGGTGTCTTTTGGATAAAATGACTTCATTTCCTTTGGCTAGATACCCAGGAGTGGGATTGCTGGATTGAATGGTAGGTCTACATTTCTTTCTTTGAGGAGTCTCCATAATGTTTTCCATAGAGGTTCTACTATTTTGTAGACTGACCAGTGCATCAGCATTCCTTTCTCTATGCATCTGTGGCAGCATCTGTTGTTTTTTGTGGTTTTTTTTTTTTTTTTTGAGGCAGAGTCTCTCTTTGTTGCCCAGGCTGGCGTGATTGCCGTGGCGTCAGCCTAGCTCACAGCAACCTCAAACTCCTGGGCTTATGCAATCTTACTGTGTCAGCCTCCCGAGTAGCTGGGACTACAGGCATGTGCCACTATGCCCGGCTAATTTTTTCTCTATATATTTTTAGTTGTCCAGATAATTTCCTTCTATTTTTAGTAGAGACGGGGTCTCGCTCTTGCTCAGGCTGGTCTCGAACTCCTGACCTCGAGCGATCCACCCGCCTCGGCCTTCCGGAGTGCTAGGATTACAGGAGTGAGCCACCACGCCTGGCCATGTTTTTTGTCTTTTTAATAATGGCCATTGTGATTGGGGCAAGGCGCTTCCTTATGGTAGTTTTAATTTGCATTTCTCCATGATTAACAATGTTTAGCAGTTTTTCATGTTTTTTGGCAGTTTGTCTATCTTCTTTTCAAAAACTTCTGGTCTTTTGCCCACTTTTTGATGAGGATGTTTACTTTTTTCTTGCTGATTTGTTTGGGTCTTTGCATATTCTGGATATCAGTCTTTTGTCAGATGCATAGTTGCAAATATTTTGGCCCATTCCGTAGGCTGTGTATTCACTGCTTTGATTATATCCTTTGCTGTGCACAAGTTTCCTAATTTAATTAAGTCCTGTTGATTTATTTTTGTTGTTGCTATATTTGGCTTTGGGGTCTTAGTCATAAATTCTTTGACTTGGCTGATGTCTAAAAAGGTTTGCCTACTTTTTCCCTAGAATTTTTATGGTTTCATACTTTTCATTTAACTCTTCAATGCACCTTGAATTGATTTTTGTATATAGTGAGAGAGGTACCCTGTTTCCTTTTTCTGCATATGGATATCCAATTTTCCCAGCGCTGTTTATTGAATAGGGCTTCCTTTCCTCAGTGCATGTTTTGTGCTTTGTCAAAAATCAGTTAGTTGGTGCTAGGTAGATGGTTTAATGTCTGGGTTCTTTATTTTGTTCTCTTGGATTAGTCTCAGTTTTTTACACCAGTACCATGGTGTTTGGGTTCCTGTAGCCTTGTAATATAATTTGATGTCATGTAATGTCTTACTTCCAGATTTGTTTTTCAGTATAATGTTGTATGCAGAGGTGAAAGTGAGCATCTCTGCTTTGTCCCTGATCTTAGTGGCAAAAGCTGTGGTTAGAGCTTAGGGTTTTTACAGTTAGGGTTAGTGTTAGAGTTGGGGTTGGGTCCTGTTAATAATTCAGTATCTTTTGGTCACAAGGATTCTGTTTTGTTAGTCTTATGATCTATGTTTATTTTTTTCCTAACATAAATGCTGGTCATTTGTATCTAAAGTCCTGGAACTCAGTTGTAAGGTTTCTCTGAGGTTTGCCTGGCTAAGAGGGGTCCATTCAGTTGGCACGGGGCTTAGGGTTTTATTTTAATTTACATTACCATGCTTTCACTAGTATAATTTAGTAATGCTTTCTTTATGTATGCGTGGGAGGAAACAGCCAGGAAAAATGACTAAATCACCAAGAGGTGGCTCTGAGTTCAGGCTTGCATACTATCTTCAAGTGAAACAAAGAAAGAATGGGTATCATGGGGGTCAGTACTGAGGAGGTAACCAGGAAAAGCAAGGTAAGCAAGAGCAAGCATTGTTGTTCAGACTTAAGTGGTGCCTGCCTTCCGCATTGCTAAGAATCCCTCATGATATAGTCATTCTTCTCTTCTTGGTATGAGAGGGAGACACCTTTACAAATGGAAGTAGGTCTCCTTCACAGATGTAAATTTCCATGACAAAAAGGTAACTTCTGGCCTGTTTTCAGCGCTTCTCCTGGGTGTGCAGTGTTTCAAAATTATCAGCTCAAAATAATGCTTACATTGGGCTGGGCATGTTGGCTCATGCCTATGATCCCAACATTTTGGGAGCCCAAGGCAGGAGGCTCCATGGAGCCCAGGAGTTCAAGACTTAGCTGGGGCAATACAGCAAGGACCCATCTGTACACACACATACAAAGTTATTTGGCAGTGGTAGCTCATGCCTGTAATCCCAGCTACTTGAGAGGCTGAGGATCACTTCAGCCTGGAAGTTCAAGGTGGCAGTGATCTGCGTTCGTGCCACTGCACTCCCGCCTGGGTGACAGAGACCCTGTCCAAAATACTAACAATGATAAAAAGAGCTATATCTTGGAGTGACATATTCTAGTCTTCTACACTGGCTTCCAAAGTGACTGTATACCATTATGCATTCTACCAGCAATGAATGAGAATTCCTGCCCTTCCTCCAGCAATGGTTTGTCCTTTTTTTTTTTTTTTAAAGAGTTTATTCATTCTAGCAGGCGTGCTGTGGTATCTCATTGCTGCTGTAATCTGCTATTCCCTAACGATATGTGATGCTGAGCATCTCTTTGTATGATTCTTTGCCATGTATGTATCTTCTTTGGTCAGGTGTGTGTTGAGATATGTACCCCTTTTTAATCGGGGTGTTAAAACTCTTGTTGAGTTTTAAGACTTCTTTTTATATGTAGAATGTGAATTATTCCTTCAGTATGTATCTTGCACATATTTCTTATCATTCTTTGGCTTGTCTTTTTATTCTCTGAACTTGCTCTTTCACAGAGTATAAATATTGAACATTATAACAGCCATGGTATTATTTTTTCTGTTGTGGATCAGATTCTTTTTGTTGTTGTTGTGTGTTAAAACCCATCACCAAACCCAAGGCCATGTAAATTTTCTTCTTTGTTTCTTCCCCGAATCTGTAAAGTTTTGCATTGCAGTTGAAGTCTGAGGATGATTTTGAATGAATTTTGATGTCAGTTGTAAAGTTTATATCTACACTTATTTCATTCCATATGTTTTCCCCTTAATTGTTCCCTCCTTCCCGTTTTTTTCTGAAAGACACAGGACAGTGAGGCCACCTGAGTTTGAATTTGCAGATCCTGGCTCCGAAGACGCTGAACTTGGAATTTAACTGGTTCCCCAGCAAGGCCAGGAGGAAGTGCTCGCCACTGTAGGCCCCGCCCTATGAGCACCAAGGGCTTCAGTGCCGGTGCGGGCTGGCAGAGGGCGGAGCACCCGTCATGCCCTGCGGGTTTTCACGAGGCTTTGTACGCAGCATTGCACGTGCCGTGAGAGGACGCAGTGCCGCCATGTTAGCTTTGCCCCCTCAGGCGCCGCCTTCCTGGCGCCTGCCGGCCTTGCCTCAGACCCGAAGCGAGTGGGACCTCCTCGTCCCCACTCAGACATGAGGCCTCGAGGGTGAGTTAAACCTTCCTGTCCGAGCCCCACGAGCACCGCCTTCCTGTCCGGAGCCGGCTGCTGAGGGGCGGCCAGTCCTCAGAGAACTGGGAGGGGCTCCGTGTGGATATTTGGAAACGGGGAACCCACATTTTCCACCACATTGAGATCCCCAAGCCCAGGACGTGGTGGCCACGGGTGTGATGTCCAAGCGGTGGTCTCTCCACCCTAATGGGGTATCAGACTCTGGCTGGATGTGGGTCTTGCTCAGCCTCTGTGAGGGAGTTTGTTGTCATCTCTGTTTCACTGGCAGGGTGTTCAGGTCGTTGTTCATAAATGTAGTTTCCTTACGGGAGTATCATCCTTCCAGGGAACGTGCTGTTGCAGCGCAAAGTCCTCTGTGTCCTGCCTTCAGAGTCTCCAGCGTCATTGCTGTGTAAGGTCTGCTACTTCATGGTAAGTACTCCTATGTGTTTTACCATGTGTTTTGCAGCAGCCACACGCTCCCAGGTCATCACCGTTAACCCCGAATCAGGAAATACACCTTTCTCCCTGACAGTCCAATCCACCAGGCCCGCTTCACCACCTTCCCTAACTGGGAGAAAAATGTGTCTTTCCCTTCGGTTCCAGTTTTCTTATTCTGGAACTGCTTCTGAGACTATCCCTCAGTTTCCCAGCCTTGGCAGATCTAAAGAGCAGAGATGACTCCAGGGTGGGTATGGGCAGCGCTTCCTCCTGAGCAGCACAGGACTGCCATGGCCTGCAGACCCTGAGTGGTCCTGCCTGCTACCCTCTCCCATGCAGTCTACCCCAGCTGTTGGCAGTCTACTCTGCTTTCATTTTTAGGTGCACAGCAGGAGTTTGGTGTCTCAGGGATTTTATTCGGATTCTGTCAGTGTCCACACAGTGGACACCCTTAGCAAATTTTCTAAGGCTTTGCCCAGCTAGACCCTTAAAGTCACAGCAGTTTGTAATATCTAATAGTAGAAAAAATGGATGATGTGATTTTTCAAAAGGCAAAAAACATTCTTTTTTTCTTTCTTTGTTTTGAGATAGAGTCTCGTTGTGTTGCCCAGGCTGGAGTGCCATGGCATCAGCGTAGCTCACGGCAACCTCAAACTCCTGGGCTCAAGCCATCCTTCTGCCTCAGTCTGCCAAGTTTCTGGGACTACAGGCATGTGCTACCATAGCCGGCTAATTTGTTTTGTATATCTTTAGTTGTCCATCCAGTCTCTTTCTATTTTTAGTAGAGATGGGGTCTTGCTCTTGCTCAGGCCAGTCCCAAACTCCTGAGCTCAAACAATCCACCCACCTCGTCCTCCTACTGTGTAGGATTATAAGCGTGAGCCACTGCTCCTGGCCCAAAAAAGAAAAAATTATTATTTGATATATCATGTGTAAGAATCACCTTCAGTTTATATATCAACCAGGGAAATACCTAAACACAGGGTTTATATTTGGGATAATTACTAAAGAAAATTTTAATCTCCCTGTCCAATATAAGGCAAGTGGCCCAATTGATCATGAAAATTTCATAAGAGTTTACTGAACCACATATTACCTTACTGTAATTCTCTAGCCATATGTGTGCGCATGTGCATGCACAGCAGTTGCAAGGTATCTCAGGTTTGCACACTTATGTTTACATCACCCATCGATGTAGTTAATTGATAAAGTCCTAGTCCATATTATGACAATGTATATAAATATTTGAAAGCACCTTTTAAAATTTCACCATTTTTACCACTTGTGAATATATAATTCAGTGGAGTGTCATACATTGCCTGTGTTGTGCAACCATCTATTTATTAATAGTTACAGATTTTTTTTTCCTTCCTCTGAAGGAAACTCAAAGCCTGTTATGAAGTTACTTTCCATTCCCTGTCCCCCAAGTCCCTGGCAAGCACTAATCTATTTTTCATCACCGTGGATTTGCCTGCTCTGGACATTTTATACAAATGGACTGATATAATATGTGGCCTTTTGTGTCTGATTTCTTTCACTTAGGACATTTTCCAGGTTCATCCATGTTGCGATACACATCATTACTTCATTCCTTTTTTCTGTATGATTAAATACATACAGCATTCACCATTTTTAAGTGCACACTTCAGTGGCACAAACCTCGTCCATGTTTTTTTGTAACTATCACCACCATCCATCTCCAGAATTTCTTTCATCTTCCCCAAGTGGAACCCTGTACTCGTTAAACACTTACTTCATATTTTCTCTTCCCTCAGTCCCTGGAAACTACTCCAGCTACCTCATAAGTAGAGCATACTCTCTTTGTCATTTTGTGCCTTGGTTATTTCACTTAGCACGATGTTGTCACGTATGTCAGAATTTCCTCATTTTTTAAGGCTGAATTATATTTCATTGTGTGGATAGACCACATTTTGTGTATTTACTCATCTGTCAGTGGACAGTTGTATTGCTTCCACCTTTTGGCACAGTGAATAATGCTGCCTTTAACGTGGGTGTTCGAGTCCCTGTTTTCAGTTCTTTTCAGTATATACCCAGAAGTGGAATCACTGTATTGTAAGTGAATTCCGTGCTTAATTTTTCAGGTACTGCCATACTGTGTTCCGTAACTACTGCTCCATTTCAGTTTCCTCTTTCCTTTTTATGTCTAAATAATATATCAGGTTATGGTATACCTAATTTTGCTTATCCATCCATCTGTTGACAGACGTTTGGGTTGTTTGCACCTTTCAGCTATTGTGAACAGGGCTGTTATAAATATTCATGTACAAGTTCTTGTTTGAACACTTGTTTTCTAATCTTTGGAGTATGTACCTTGGAATGAAATTGTTGACCTATGGTAATGCTGCATGTAAATTTTTTAGGGAAGATTCAACTAGTTTACACACAGCCTGTACCATTTTATATTTCTACAAGCAGTGTTTAAGGGTATCCAGGTTTTCTGTATCCTTGCCAGGAGATATGTTCAAATTTTTTAAACAATAGCCTTTCTAGTGTGTGCAAGTGGGTATGTCATTGTAGTTGGAATTTGAATTTCAGATGACCTGTGACCTTGGCGTGGACTCTGAGCAGGGGCAGTTGCTGCAGTCAGGATGAGCTGTGACCCTGGCCTGGACTCTGAGCAGTCACAGTTGGTGGAGTCTTGCAGGGCAATCTGTGACCTGTGACCTTGGTGCAGAGTCTGCCCAGGCGCAGTTGCTGGTATCTGTCAGGGAGTGACCAGGAGGCGGGGGGCCCACTCTCAACCTTGCACACCCTGGGCCACTTCCTTGCCCAGGGCACCTGCAGTGACACAGGACTGTGTGAGGTTGGGACAGCCCGGGGGCTGTGTGCATGTTCCTCTTCTGAATTCAAGTGAAGTTTGGGGAAGACACTTGGATACAAAACAGGAGAGGAGCCCTTTTACCTAAAATTTTTCAAGTTTTTAATGCAATTCACCTCCCTCAGTACAGAATATAGGGTAGATGTAGCCACATTACAGATGGGCGAGCTCAGGGGAGCTCAGAGGAGTGAGACTTCAGGGTGGGAGACAGGAGCCTGGATGTGTCCAGAAATGACTGAGGTACCCTATGTGGGCAGAGAGAGCCAACCCTGGTTTCCTATCGCCTTCCTCCTGCCTACCACAGCTGCTGCTGCAACTTCCTCCTGGCCCACATCAGCAAGGGCTCCAGCCATCACACACATGCTCCACACCTGATAACAAGGAAGACATGGGTAATGGCTTCTCCTCCCTTCCAGGTCAGTGCAGGAATTCCAGTGGCCCTCCGCTCATCACTGAGTCCTGTTCCCACCCTGGGATGTGCAGGAGCCAGGGAGAAAAAGCCTTCTTAGATGCCTTGCCCAGCAAGTTCCTGATCTCTTACAGAAAAGGAAGAAAGACATGCATTAAGGTAACCTAAGAGGCTGTCACAGTCGCTCACAATTTGGGACTGCTGAGAGAGTCCCCAGATCTTCTGTGGTCTGTAGCCCAGGCATCCCAGGTATTTAGGCAACCTGGGACATCGCACACATGAGCCCTGGTCTGTAGACCAGTTCCACCAAGGTAATTTAGGAAACCTGATACATAACATAGATGAGCCCTGGTCTGTAGACCAGTCCTCCCGGGATTTAGGGAACCTGGGACAGCCCACACATGAGCCCTGGTCCTTAATCCAGTGCCCCTCAGGGATTTAGGGAAAGTCGACAGCCTAAAGTTGAGGCCTGGTGTGTGCACCGGTACCCCCCAGGGATTTAGGCAACCTGGAACAGTCCACAGATCTGCTCTGGTTTGTAGACCAGTCCCACAAGGGATTCAGAGAACCTGGGACAGCCCACAGATCAGCCATGGTCTATAGATCAGTCCGCCCAGGAATTTAGGGACCTGGGACATCGCACAGATGAGTCCTGGTCTGCAGGCCAGTCCCCCTAGGGATTTAGGGAAGCTAGGAATCCCAAGATGAGCCCTGGTGAGTAGGTCAGTCCCCCAAGGGATTTAGGGAACATGGGAAATCCTGCAGATGAGCCCTGATCTGTAGGCCAGACCTCTCAGGGATTTAAGGAACCTGGAACATCCGAGAGGTAAGCCATGATTTGTAGGCCAGTACACCAGGGATTCAGGAGACCTGGGACATCCCAAGATGAGCCCTGGTGTGTAGGCCAGTCCCCTGAGAAATTTAGGGAACATGGGAAATCCTGCAGATGAGCCCTGGTCTGTAGGCCAGTACTCCCAGGGATTTAGGGAACCCAGAAAATCCCAGAGTTAATCCCTGATTTTTAGGTCAGTACCCCAGGGATTCAGTGAACCTGGGATATCATAATAGATGAGCCCTAGTCATAAGGCCAGTCTCTCCAGGTATTTAGGGAACCTGGAACATCCCATAGATGAACCCTGCTCTGTGGGCCAGTCCCTCCTGGGATTTAGCGAACCTGGGAGAGCCCACAGATGAGACCTGGCATTATAGGCCAGTTCTCCCCAGGGATTTATGGAACATGGTCCATCCCACAGATGAGCCCTGGTCTGTAGGCCAGTACCCCAGGGATTCAGGGAACCTGGGACATCCCAATAGATGAGCCCTGGTCATAAGGCCAGCCCCTTCAGGGATTTAGGGAACTTGGGACATCACACAGATGAGCCCTGGTCTGTAAATAAGTTCCCTCCAGGGATTTAGGGAACATGGGACATCCCAGAGTTAAACCCTGGTCTGTAGGACAGTACTCCAGGGATTTAGGGAACCTCTGGACATCCCACACATGATCCCTGGTCGGTTCACTGTTCCCCCCAGGGATTTGGGCAACCTGGGAAAGCTCTGGTTCATAGACAAGTCTCCCCAGAGATTTAGGGAACCAGGGACAGCCCACAGATGAGCCCTGGTTGGTAAACCAGTCCCCAAGGGGTTTGGGCAACCTGGAACAGCCCACAACTGAGCCCTGGTCTATAGGCCTGTCTGGCCTTGAGTTTAGGCAATCTGGAAAAGCCCACAAATGACCCTGGTCTGTAGCCCAGCAACCCCCCCAGGGATTTAGAGAATCTGGGATAGCCCACAGAGGAGCAATGTTCTGTAGGCCGGCCTCCCAGTGATTCAGGGAACCTGGGACAGCCCACAGATGAGCCCTGGTGTGTACGCTAGACTGACCCAGGAATTTAGGGAACATAGGACATCCCAAACATTAGCCCTGGTCTTTAGGCTAGTCTACCCCAAGGATTAGGGAACACGTCACAGCCCACAGATAAGACCTGGTCTCTAGGCCACACACCCCCAGGATTTAGGTAACCTGAGACAACCCACAGAGGAGCTGTGGTCTGTATAGCATTCCCCCCTGGGATTTAGGGAACCTGGGACAGCCCATAGATGAGATCTGGTCTGGAGTTTTGTCCCCCCAGGGATTTAGGGAATCTAGGACATCACAATAGATGAGCCCTGGTCTGCTGGTCAGACCCAAAGGGATTTCGGCAACATAGGACAGTGCCACAGATGAGCCCTGGTCTGTAGGCCAGGCCCCCAGGTATTTAAGGAACTTGAGAGAGTCCACAGATGAGCCCTGGTCTGTAGACAGACCCCCAGAAATGCTGGCAACCTTGGACATCCCAAAGATGACCCCTGGTCTGTAGACCAGTCACCCAGGGACTTAGGGTCCCTGGGAAATCCCACCCATGAGCCCTGGTTTGTAGAACAGTTCCCCCAGGTATATAGGGAATTAGGACATCCCACAGATGAGCTCTGTTCTCTAAGCCAGTCCCCTTGTGATTTAGGGAACCCGGGACATACCCCAGATGAGCTCTGGTCTATAGACAGTCCCCCGTATAATTTACAGAACCTGGGACAACCCACAAATGAGCTTTGTTGTTTAGGTCATTCCCCCCCCAAGAATTTAGGGAACCTTGGACAGCCCACAGATGAGCCCTGCTCTGTAGGCCAGTTCCTCCAGGGATTCAGGGAACCGGAGATATCCCACAGATGAGCCCTGGTCTGTAGGCCAGCTCCACCAGTGATTCAGGAAACCTGGGACAGCCCGCAGATGAGCCCTGGTGTGTAGGTCAGACTGCTCCAGAAATTTAAGGAACCTGAGACAGCCCACAGATGAGACCTGGTCTGTAGGCCAGACCCCCCAAGGATTTAGGTAACCTGGGACAACCCACAGATAAGCCCTGTGGTGTAGACCAGTCCCCACTGGGATTTAGGGAACCTGGGACATCCCACAGATGAGCCCTGGTATGGAGGCCTGACCCACACAGGGATATAGTGAACCTTAGACATCCCACAGATGAGCCTTGGTCTGGAGTTGTGTCCCCCCTAGGGATTGAGGGAATCTAGGACATCCCAACACATGAGCCCTGGCCTGTAGACCAGACCCCAAGGGATTTAGGAAACCTAGGACAGGCCACAGATGAGCCCTGGTCTTGTACACCAGTGCCACCCAGGAATTTAGTGAACTTGGGATATCCCACAGATGAGTCCTGGTCTTTAGGCCAATCCCCCCCAGGGATTTAGGAAACCTGATACAGCACAGAGATCAGCTCTTATCTGTAGGCCAGTCCCTTCAAGGGAGTTAGGGAACCTGGGACAGGCCACAGATGAGCCCTGCTCTGTAGGCCAATCCCCCTCAGGGATTTACAGAACGTGGGTCAGTCCACAGATGAGCTGTGGTCTGTAGACCAGTCCCTCAAGGGATTTATGAAAAATGGGACATCCCACAGATGATCCCTGGTTTGTAGGCCAGTCCCCCCAAGGATGTAGGGAACTTGGGAGAGCCCACCGATGAGCCCTGGTCAGTAGACAGTCCCCTAGCGATTTTGGGAACCTTAGACACCCCACAGATGAGCCCTGGTCTGTAGACCAGTCACCCCATGGACTTAGGGAACCAGTGACAGGCCTCAGAGGAGGCCTGGTCTATAGGCAGTCCCCCCAGGAATTTAGGGAACCGGAGACATCCCACAGATGAGCCCTGGTCTGTAGGCCACTTCTCTCAGGTGTTTAGGGAACCTTTGACATCCCATAGATGTGCCCCACTCTTTAAATGAGCCCTAAGTGGTTTTGACAACCTGAAACAGGCCACACCTGAGCCCTGGTCTGTAGGCTTGTCCCCCCTTGGATTTAGGCAACCTGGGACAGCCCAAAAATCACCCTGGTCTTCAGGCCTGTTCCCCAAGGCATTTAGGGAACCTGGGACAGCCCACAGAGGAGCCCTGGTGTGTAGCCCAGTCTTCTCCAGGAACTTAGGGAACCTGGGACAACCCACAGATGATCCCTGGTTGAAGGCCAGCACCCCCCCCCAGGGATTCAAGGAACCTGGGACAACCCCCAGATGAGCCCTGGTGTGTACGCCAGTCTGCCCCAGGTATTTAGGGAATGTAGGACATCCCAAAGGTCAGCCCTGGTCTTTAGGCCAATCCCCTCCCCAGGGATTTAGGGATCCTGGGACAGCCCACAGATGAGCCCTGGTCTAAAAGCCAGACACCCCAAGGATTTAGGTAACCTGGGACAGCCCACAGATGAGCCCTGGTGTGTAGACCAGTCCCACCAAGGATTTAGGGAACCTGGGACATTCCACAGATGAGACCTGGTCTGGAGGCCTGTCCCACACAGGGATTTAGGGAACCTGGAACATCACACAAATGAGCCCTGGTGTAGAGGCGTGTCACCTGCAGGGATTGAGAAAATTTGGGACATCCCAACAGATGAGCCCTGGTCTGTGGGCCAGACCTCCAGGGATTTAGGCAGCCTGGGATATTCCACAGATGAGCTTGGTCTGTAGGCTAGTTTCCCCAGCAATTTAGGGAACCTAGTACAGCCCAGAGATAAGCCCTGGTCTGTAGGCCAGTCCCGTCCAGGGACTTAGGGATCCTAAGACAGGCCGCAGAGGAACCCTGCTCTGTAGGCCAGTCCCCCCAGGGATTTAGGGAACCTGGGACAGCCCAGAGATAAGCCCTGGTCTGTAGGCCAGTCTCATCCAGGGACTTAGGGATCCTAGGACAGGCCACAGAGGAGCCCTGCTCTGTAGGCCAGTCCCCCCAGGGATTTAGGGAACCTGGGACAGCTCTGGTCTGTAAGCTAGTCCCCCCAGGCATTTAGGGAAACCGGCACATTCCACAGATGTGGCCTGGTCTCTAAATCAGTCCCCAAGGTGTTTGGGCAACCTGGAACAGCCCACACCTGAGCCCTGGTTTGTAGGCCTATCCCCCCTTGGATTTTGGCAACCTGGGACAGCCCAAAAATGACTGTGGTGTTTAGGCCTGTCCCCCAGGCATTTAGGAAACCTAGGACAGCCGTCAGAGGAGCCCTGGTGTGTAGCCCAGTCCCCTCCAGGGACTTAGGGAACCTAGGACAACTCACAGATGATCCCTGGTTGAAGGCCAGCTCCCCCAGGGATTTAAGGAACCTGAGACAGCCCGCAGAGGAGGACTTCTCTTTAGGCCAGTCCGTCAGGGATTCAAGGAACCTGGGACAACCCCCAGATGAGCCCTGGTGTGTACGCCAGTCTGTCCCAGGTATTTAGGGAATGTAGGACATCCCAAAGATCAGCACTGGTCTTTAGGCCAGTCCCCCCCCAGGGATTTGGGGAACCTGGTGCATCCCACAGATGAGCCCTTATTTATAGACAGTCCCCCCAATAATTTAGGGAACCTGGGACAGCCCACAGCTAAGCTCTGGTGTGTTGGTCTGTCCCACCCCCCAAGGATTTAGGGAACCTGGGACAGCCCAGAGATGAGCTTTGTTGTATAGTCCAGTTCTCTGAGGGATTTAGGGAACATGGGAAATCCCACAGATGAACCTCTGTCTGTAGGCCAGTCTGCCCAGGGATTTAAGGAATCTGACATATCCCAGTGTTAAGCCGTGGTCTGTAGGCCTATACCCCAGGGATTCAGGGAACCTGAGATGTCCCCATAGATGAGCCCTGGTGTGTAGACTGGTCCTCCCTGCCATGTATGGAACCTGGGACTCCCACAGATGAGCCCTGGTTTGTTGGCCGGTCCCCCAAGGGACTTATGGAACCTGGGACATCCCACATATTTTCCCTGGTTTGCATGCCAGTCCCCCCAGGGATTTAGAAAAGTTGGGACAGCCCACAGATGAGCTCTGGTCTGTAGTCAGTACCCCAGGGATTTCGGCTAACTGGGACACCCCACAGATGAGCCCTTGTCTGTAGACCTCTCACTGCAGGGACTAAGGAAACATGGGACATCCCACAGATGAGCTCTGGTCCTTAGGCCAGTCCCCCCAGGAATTTAGGGAACCTGGGACTGCCCACTGATGAGTCCTGGTCTGTAGGCCAGTCCCCCCAGGGATTTAGGGAATCTGGGACACCTCACTGATGGACACTGGTGTATACCTCAGTCCCCCCTGGGATGTAGGGAACCTGGGACATCCCACAGATGAGCGCTGGTCTGTGGCCCTGTCCCACCAGGGATTTAGGGAACCTGGGACAGCCCTGTTCTGTAGGCTAGTCCCCAAGGATTTAGGGAACCTGGGACATCACACAGATGAGCCATGGTCTGTAGGCCAGTCTCCCAAGGGATTTAGGCATCCTGGGGTGCCCCACAGGTGAGCCCTGGTCTGTATACCTGTCAGCACAGGATCTAAAGGTACCTGGGACATCTCACAGATGAGCTCTGGTGTGTAGGTAAGTCCCTCCAGTAATTTAGTGAACCTAGGACATCCCACAAATAAGCCCTGGTGTATACGCCATCCCCGCAGGTATTTAGGGAACCTGGGACAGCCGACTGATGAACTGTGGTGTGTAGATCGGTCCCCCTGGTTTTGCCATCAGCCCTACCATATAGTTGTAAAGCAGTATCAGGATTTGGGATCACTAGGGTGTTTCACTTTGTGAAACACCCTAAATCCTTATCCCCCAAGGAATTAGGGATTCTGGTAAAGCCCACAGATGAGCCCTGGTCTGTTGGCCAGTCCCGCTTAGGATGTAGGTAACCTCGGACATCCCACAAAGGAACGCTGGTCTGGAGGCCAGTTCCCCCCAGGAATTTTGGGAATCTGGGACATCCAAATAGATGACCGCTGGACTGTAGAACAGACCCCCTGGGATTTAGAAAACCTGGGACTTCCCACTGATGAACCCTGCTCTGTAGACCAGTCACCCCAGGCACTTAGGGAACCTGTGACAGTCCATAGACGAGCCCTGTCACAGACAGTCTCTCCAGGGATTTAGGGAACCTGTGAGATCCCATCGATGAGCCCTGGTGTATAGACCAGTTCCCCCAGGTATTTAGGGAACCTTGGACATCCCAAAGATGATCCTTGGTCTGTAGGCCAGTCCCTCCAGTGATTTAGGGAACCTCAGAAATCCCATGAATGAGCCCTGGTCTATAGACAGTGCCCTCAGGGATTTGGGGAACTTGGGACACCCCACAGATGAGCTCTGGTGTGTAGGTCAGACTCCCCCAAGTATTTAAGTAACCTGGGATAGCCCATAGATGAGCCTTGGTCTGTAGACCAGTTCTCCTCGGGATGTAGTGAACCTATGACATCGCATAGATGAGCCCTGGTCTGTAAGCCATTCCCTCCATGGATTCCAGGACTCTGGGATATCCCACAGATGAGCCCTGGTTTGTAGACCAGTCCATGCTGGGATTTAGGGAACCTGGAACAGCCCACAGATGAGCCCTTGTCTGTAGGCCAGTCCCACCCAGGCATTTAGGAAACCTGGGACAGCACATACAGGAGCCCTGCTCTGTAGGCCAGTCCCCAGCCCTGGCATTTCAGGAATGTTGGACAGCCCACAGATGAGCCCTGTTCTGTAGACCAGTCCCTAAAGGGATTTAGAGAACATGGGACATCCCACAGATGATCCCTGGTTTTTAGACCAGGCCTCCAAGGGATTTAGTGAATTTGGGATTGCCTACAGTTGAGCTCTGGTCTGTAGACCGTCCTTCAGCGATTTCAGCAACCTGGGACACATTAAAGATGAGCTCTGGTGTCTTGACCAGTCTCCCCAGCGACTTAGTGAACCTGTGACAAACCAAAGATGAGCCCTGGTCTACAGACAGTCCCCCTAGAGATGTAGGGAGCCTGGGACATCCCACAGATTAGCCCTGGTTTGTAGACCAGTTCTTCCAGGTATTTGGGAAACTTTGGGTATCCCACAGATGAGCTCTGGTCTGTAAGCCAGTCCCTCCAGTGATTTAGGGAACCTGGGACATCCCACAGATGAGCTGTTATGTGTAGGCCAGGCCCCCGAGGGATTTACAAGACATGGAACATCCCGCAGTTGAAGCCTGGTCTGTAGGCCAGTACCACAGGGATTCAGGGAATGTGGGACATCCCAATAGATGATCCCTAGTCTGTAGACCAGTCTCCCCTGGGATTTAGGGAACCGGGGACATCCCATATATCAGCCGTGGTCTATAGACAGTCCCCCCAGGGACTTAGGGAACTTGGGACAGCCCACAGATGAGACCTGTCTCTAGGCCAGTCCCCTTTGAAATGTAGGGAACCTCAAATATGCCACAGATAGGCCCTGGTGCATAGGCCAGACCCCACTGGGTGTTTGGGAACCTGGGGCAGCCCACAGATGAGCCTTGGTCTATAGACTGTCCCCCCAGGAATTTAGGGAAGCTGGGACAGCCCACAGATGAGCTGTGGTGTGTAGGCCAGTCCCCCTCTGGAATTTAGGGAACCTGGGACAGCCCAAGATGAGCCCTGGTTTGTAGAGAGTCCCACAGCAATTTCAGCAACCTGGGACACCCCACAGATGAGCCCTGGTCTGTAGGCCAGTCACGCCAGGGACTTAGGGAAACTGTGACAGGCCACAGAGGAGCCCTGGTCTATAGACAGTCCCCCCAGGGTTTTAGGGAACCTGGGACATACCACAGGTGAGCCCAGGGCTGTAGGCCAGTCCCCCCCTTGGATTTAGGGATCCTGGTAGAGACCACAGATGAGCCCTGGTCTGTAGGCCAGTTGCCCCCAGGGATTTAGGGTCATGGGACATCCCGCAGATGATCTCTTGTGTGTAGACCAGTCCCCCGAGGTATTTAAGGGACATGGGACATCCAAGAATTAAGCCCTGGTTTGTAAGCCAGTATCCAAGGGATTCCAGAAACCTGGGACAGCCCACAGATGAGCTCTGGTCTGTAGACCAGTCCTCCCCAGGGATTTAGGGAACCTCAGACTGCCCACAGAGGAGCTGTGCTCTGTAGCTCAGTTCCACCAGGGATTTAGGAACCTGGTACAGTTCTGTTCTGTAGGCTAGTCTCCCAAGAGATTTAGGGAACCTGGGACATCCCACAGATGAGCCCCAGTTTGTCAACCAGTTCCCCCAGGTATTTAGGGAACCTTGGATATCCCACAGATGAGCCCTGGTCTGTAGGCCAGTCCCCCCAGTGATTTAGAGAACCTGGGACATTCCACAAATCATCCATCATCTATAGACAGTCCCCCCAGGGATTTAGGGAACATGGGACAGCCCATAGGTGAGCCCTGGTCTGTAGGCCAGTCCCCCTTGGGATATGGGGAATCTGGGACATCCCATAGGATAGTCCTGGTTCATAGGCCTGTGCCCCCAGGATTTTGGGAAGCTGGGACAACCCTCAGATGAGCCCTGGTCTGTAGGCCAGTCCTGCAAGGGATTTAGGGAGCCTGGGACATACCAGAGGTGAGCCCAGGGCTGTAGGCCAGTCCCCTCCTTGGATTTAGGGATCCTGTAGAGACCACAGATAAGCCCTGGTCTGTAGGCCAGTTCCCCCCAGGGATTTAGGATCATGGGACATCCCGTAGATGATCCCTTGTGTGTAGGCCAGTCCCCCGAGGGATTTAAGGGACACGGGACATCCAAGAATTAAGCCCTGGTTTGTAAGCCAGTACCCGAGGGATTCCGGAAACCTGGGACAGCCCACAGATGAGGTCTGGTCTGTAGACCAGTCCCCCCCCACCCCGGGATTTAGGGAACCTCGGACAGCCCACAGAGGAGCTGTGCTCTGTAGCCCAGTTCCATCAGGGATTTGGGATCCTGGGACAGTTCTGTTCTGTAGCCTGGTCCCCCCAGAGATTTAGGGAATCTGGAACATCCCTCAGATGAGCCTTAGTCAGTAGCCCAGTCAGTCCCAGGGATTTATGGCACTGGGACATCCCACAGATGAGTCCTGCTCTGTAAATCAGTCCCCAAGGGATTTGGGCAACCTGGGACATCTCACAGTTGAGCCTTGTTCTGTACACCAGTCCCCCCCTGTGATTTAGGGAACCTCAGACCATCACACTGATGAGCCCTGGTTTATAGGCCAGTCTACCCCTATGATTTAGGCAACCTGGGACAGCCAACAGATGAGCCCGGTCTGTAGGCCAGTTCTCCCAGTGATATAGGGAACCTGGAACATCCCACAAATGAGCCCTTGTTTATAAGCCTGTCCTCTCCAGATGTTTAGGGAATCTAGTACCTCCCACAGAGGAGCCTTGGGCTGTAGGCCAGTCCCCTCAGCGATTCAGGGAACCTGGGACAGCCCACAGAGGAGCCATGGTCTGTAGATCAGTCCCCCCAGGTATTTAAAGACCTGGGACATCTCACAGATGAGCCCTGGTCTGTAGGCCAGTTCCCTCCATGGATTTAGGGAATCTGGGACATCTCACAGATGATGAACCCTGGTGTGTAGGTCAGTCCCCTGAGGAATTTAGGGAACATGGGCCAACCCGCTTGTGAGCCCTGGTCTGTATGCCAGTCACCCCAGGGATTTAGGGAACCTGGGACATCCCAGAGTCAAGCCCTGGTGTGTAGGCCAGTACCCAAGGGATTTAGGGAACATGGGAGATCCCACAGATGATCTGTGGTTTGTAGTCCCATTCCTCCAGGGATTTAGGCAACTTGGGAGAGCCCACAGATGAGCTCTGGTCTGTAGACAGTCCCCCCCGTGATTTCGGCAACCTGGGCCACCACACAGATTAGCCCTGTTCTGTAGACCAGTCACCCCAGGGACTTAGGGAACATGGGACAGCCCACAGATGAGCCCTGGTCTACACAGTCTCTTCAGGGATTTAGGGAACCTGGGACAGCCCACAGATGAGCCCTGGTCTATAGATCAGTACCCCAAGGGATTTAGGGACACGGGACATCCCACAGATCAGTCCTGGTCTTAGGCCAGTCCTCCCCAGGGTATTATGGGACATGGGACATCCCTCAGTTGAGGCCTGGTCTGTAGGCCAGTATCCCAGGGATTTAGGGAACCTGAGACATCCCAATACATGTGTCCTGGTCTGTAGACCAGTCTCCCCTGGGATTTAGGGAACCTGGGACAGCCCACTGATGAGCTCTGGTGTGTAGGGCAGTCCCTGCGCAAGGATTTAGGGACCTGGGACAGGCCACAGATGAGCCGTGTTTCTAGGCCAGTCCCCTTTGAAATGTAGGGAATGTCAGACATCCCACAGAAAGGCCCTGGTGCGTAGGCCAGACACCCCTGGGTTTTAGGGAACCTAGGACAGCCCACAGATGAACCCTGGTCTGTAGACAGTCCCACAGTGATTTTAGCAACCTGGGACAGCCCACAGATGAGCCCTGGTGTGTAGATCAGACCCCTCCCAAGTATTTAGGGTACCAGTGACAGCCCATAGATGAGCCTTGGTGTGTAGGCCAGTTCTCCTTGTGATGTAGGGAACATGGGAGATCCCACAGATGGGCTCTGGGCCGTACACCAGTCCCCCCTTGGATTTAGGGAACCTGGTTGAACCCACAGATGAGCCCTGTTCTGTAGGGCACTTACCCCCAGGGATTTAGGATCATGGGACATCCTGCAGATGAGACGTGGTGTGTAAGAAAAACCCCCAGGGATTTAGGGAACATGGGAAATCCAAGAATTAAGCCCTGGTTTGTGGGCCAGTTCACAAGGGATTCCGGGAACCTGGGACAGCCTGCAGATTAGCCCTGGTGTGTAGGCCAGTCCCCTAGGATTAGGGAACATGAGACATCCTGCAGGTGAGCCCTGGTCTGTACGCCAGTCCTGCCAGAAATTTGGGGTACCTGGGACATCCCAGAGTTAAGTCCTGGTGTGTAGGCCCATACCCAAGGGATTTAGGCAACCTGGACCATCCTACTGATCAGTCCTGGTCTTTTGGCCAGTCTCTCCAGGGATTCAGGGAACCTGGGGCATCCCACAGATGAGCCGTGGTCTGTTGGCCGGTCTGCCCCAGAGAATTAGGGAACTGAGAGAGCCCACAGATGAACCCTGGTGTGTAGGTGAGTCCTCAAGGTGTTTGCCAAGCTGGGACCAGCCACACCTGAGCCCTGGCCTGCAGGCCTGTCCCCCCTTGAATTTAGGCAACCTGGGACAGCCCACAAATGACCCTGGTCTGTAGGCTTGTCCCCCCAGTGATTTAGGGAAACTGGGGCAGCCCACAGAGGATCCCTGGTGGTCAGCCAGTCCACCCAGGAATTCAGGGAACCTGGGACATCCCACACATGATCCCTGATCTGTAGGCCAGTCTGCCCCAGTTATTTAGGGAACTGGGACAGTCCACAGATGAACCCTGCTGTGTAAGTGAGTCCTCAAGGGGTTTGCACAAGCTGGGACATGCCACACCTGCGCCCTGGCCTGTAGGCCTATCTCCCCTTGAATGTAGACAACCTGGGACAGCCCACAAATGACCCTGGTCTGTAACCGTGTCCCCCCAGTGATTTAGGGAACATGGGACAGCCCACAGAGGATCCCTGGTGGTAGGCCAGGCCCCCAGGGACTTAGGGAACCTGGGACTGCCGAGATGAGCCGTGCTTTATAGGCCAGTCCCTCCACCTCGGATTTACAAAATGTGGGACTGCCAACACACGAGGCCTGGGCTGTAGGCCAGTCCCCCCAGGGATTTAGGGAACCGGGGATATACCAAGGATGAGCCCTGGTCTGTAGGCCAGTCCCCCCAAGATTTAGGGAACCTGGGATATCCCACAGATGAGCCCTGGTCTGTAGGCCAGACCCCAAGGGATTTAGGGAAACTGATATAGCCCAGAAATGAGCCCTGGTCTGTAGGCCAGTCCCTTCCAAGGACTTAGGGAACCTGACACAGCCCACAGATGAGCCCTGCTCTGTAGGCCAGTCCCCACCCCTGGGATTTAGAGAACGTTGGACAGCCAACAGATGAACCTTGGTGGGGCTGCCGTGTCCTGCGTGAGGAGTGGGGACCCTTTCCCTGAATGAAGGGAGGAGGGGCTAACGCATCCCACCGACTCTCAGAAGAGGTGGGGCCACAACTTGCTGCTTGAGAGGAGACAGGGACCCTTGCCCATAGTGAGAGGAGAGTTTGCCAATGAACTCTCAACACTGTTAGAGCAGGCAGGGCTGTCATGCCCTGCATGGGGGAGGTGGGATGGCCACGCCCTATGGGAAAGGAGCCAGGGCTCCTGAGCCAATCCTGGGAGTGGGGCACCGATTCTCCGCGGAAGAGGAGGTGGGGCCCCATACCCTGCATGAGAGGTGGTGAGGGCCTGAATAGTGTGTGAGAGGAGGTGGGGCCTGTGCCCTGCGTGAGGGTGGAAGGGGCCAACACATCCCACCCACTGTTAGAAGAGGTGGGGACACAACGCTCTGCTTAAGTGGAGGCGAGGCCTCTTGCCCCGATTGAGAGGAGGTTTAGCCAATGCACTCTCAACACCGTTAGAGCAGGTGGGGCTGCCACATCCTTCATGGGGGGAGGTGAGGTGGCCATGCCATAGGGGGAAGGATCCTTGACTCCTGAGACATGCCTAGGAGAAATTGGGGCCCCCATGCCCGACGGGAGAGGAGGTTGTTCCCTGTACCCTGCATGAGGATGTGGGGACCCGAATCGTGTGAGAGGAGTGGGAGCTCCGTGCCTGCATCAGAGGGGGTGTGGCACCTGCGAACTGGTTGATATGAGGCTGCCCTCCATGCCCTGTGTGAGAGGTGGGTTTGCTGTGTCCTGTGTGAGGAGAGGAGAGGACAATGTGCCTCCCCACACAGAAGAGGAGTGGCCCCGTGCCCTGCATCAGAAGAGGCGGCCCTCCATTCCCCGCGTGAGAGGAGGTTGGGTGGTTGTGTCCTGTGTGAGGGGAGGAGGGGCCAATACACCCCTGCCACATAGAAGAGGAGGGGCCCCATGCCCTGCATCAGAGGAGGCGGTGCCGCCATGCCCTGCGTGAGACGAGGCGACACACCTATGCCCTGTTTGACAGGAGGCGGCCCTCTGTGCCCTGCGTGACAGGAGCAGGGGACAATGCGTCCCATCCACTGTTAGAAGGGGCGGGGTCACAACGCCTTGCTTAAGAGGAGGCAGGGCCCCCTTGCCCAGAGTGATAGGAGGTTTAACCAATGCTTTCCCGCCCCCCTCCGTCCGCCATTAGAGCAGGCAGGTCTGTCGCGATCTGCATGAGGGGAGGTAGGATGGCCATGCCCTATGGGGGAGGAGCCAGGACTCCTCAGCCAGTTGTGGGAGGAAGTGGGGCCCCCAGGGCTCATGGACGAGGAGGCCAGGCGTCGTAGCCTACATGGCAGGAGTTGGGGGCTCTAATCCAGCGGGAGAGGAGGTGGGGCCAATGCGTCCCATGCACTGTTAGAGGACATAGGGCCACAGTGCCCTGCTTGAGAAGAGACATGGCCCCTTGCCCAGAGTGAGAGGAGATTTACCTAATGCACGCCCCCATCGTTAGAGCAGGCCGGGCTGTCATGCCCTGCATGAAGGGAGGTGTGATGGCCACACCCTGTGGGGAGGAGCCAGGGCTCCTGAGCCATGCATGGGAGGAATTGGGGCTGCCATTCCCTATCAGAGAGGAGGTGGTTCCACATACCCTGTATGCGAGGAGGTGGGGCCTCGAATCATGTGTGAGAGGAGGGGGAGCCCTGTGCTTGCATCAGAGAGGGTGTGGCACCCGCGAACTGGTTGATGTGAGGAGACTCACCGTGTCCTGCGTGAGAAGAGGGGCCGATGAGCCCTCCGTCACAGAAGAGGAGGGGCCTCGTGCCCTGCATCGGAAGAGGCAGTGCTGCCAAGCGCTGCGTGACAGGATGCGGAGCACCTGTGCCGTGCTTGACAGGAGGTAGCTCTCCGTGCCCTGCAACAGAGGAGGCGGGGCCAAGGCGCCCCACCACACAGAAGAGGAAGGGCCACACGGCCTGCATCAGAGGAGTGCGGGGACTCTGCCCTTTGTGAAAGGAGACGACAATGCACCAACGCCCTGCTTGACAGGAGTCGCCCCTGGTGCCCTGTGTGGGAGGAGGTGGGGCCAATGCGTCCCACCCACTGTTAGAAAGGGCAGGGTTACAACACCTTGCTTGAGAGGAGGTGGGGCCCCTTGTCCAGAGTGAGAGGAGGTTTTGCCAATGCACCCCCCTCCACCGTTAGAGCCGGCGGGGCTGTTGTGTCCTGCATGAGGGAAAGTGGGATGGCCTCACGCTAGGGAAGGAGGCAGGACCCTAGAGCCCATCCTGAAAGGCAGTGGGGACCCGTGTACCACGGAAGAGGACATGGGGGCACAAATGCAGCATTAGAGGAGGTGGGCCTGTCGTGCCCTGCGTGAGAGAACGCGGGGCCCCTTGCCCAGAGTGAGAGGAGGTTTAGCTCATGCATCCACCCACCATTAGAGGAGGCGGGTATGCCTCGCTGGACATGAGGGGAGGTGGCATGGCCACGCCCTATGGGGGAGGAGCTGGGACTCCTGAGCCAATCGTGGCAGACAGTGGGGACCCATGCCCCACGGAAGAGGAGGTGGGGGCCCAGTTGCAGTGTAAGAGGAGGTGGGCCTGCTGTGCCCTGCGTGAGAGGAGGTGGGACTAATGTGTCCCACCTACTATTAGAGGAGGCGGGGACCATTGCCCAGAGTGTGAGGTTTAGGCCATGCAACACCCCCACCATTGGAGCTGGTGGGGTTGTTGTGCCCTGCATGATGGGAGGTGGGATGGCCACACCTTATGGAAGAGGAGTCAGGACTGCTGAGCCAATTTTTGGAGGAATTGGGGCCCCCATGCTCCACGGAAGAGGAGGTGGGGCCCTGTATCCCTACATGAGAGGTGGTGTGGTCCCAAATGCAGCGTGAAAGGATGGGTGCCTGCCATGCCCTGGGTGAGAGGTGGCAGAGCCTCTCGCCCATTGTGAGAGGAGTTTTAGCCCACGTACCCCCGTACCCCCCCCCACTGTTAGAGAAGTCGGGGCTGTCGCGCCCAGCATGAGGGGAGCTGGGATGACCATGCCCTATGGGGGAGGAACTGGGACTCCTCAGCCAATCCTGGGAGGAAGTGGGGACCTCAAGCTTCACGGAAGAGGAGGTGGGGACCCCATACCCTACATGAGAGGAGGCGGGGGCCTGAAACCAGCGTGATAGGAGGTGGGGCTGTGGTGCCCTGCGTGAGAACAGGAGGGGGCCAATGCATCCTACCCACTGTTAGAGGAGTTGGAGCCACAACGCCCAGTTTGAGAGGAGGCAGGGCCCCTTGTCCAGAGTGAGAGGAGGTTTAACAAACGTATCCTGACACCGTTAAAGCAGGTGGGGTTTGTGCATCCTGCATGAAGGGAGGTGGGATGAACACTCCCTATGGGGGAGGAGCCGGGAATCCTAAGCCAGTCCTGTGAGGGAGGGAGGCCCCCATGCCCCAAGGTAGAGAAGGTGGGGCCCCGTACCCCAGATTAGATGAGGTGGTTGCCCGAATCCAGCGTGAGAGGTGGTGAAACTGCCGTACCCTGCGTGAGATCAGGCGGGGGGCCTTTGCCCAGAGTGACAGGAAGTTTAGCCAATGCATTGTCCTAGCATTAGAGCAGGCGGGGCTGCTGCATGCTGCATGAGGGAAGGTGGGATGGCTACACCCTATGGGGGAGGAGCCGAGACTGCTGAGCCCATCCTGGGAGGCAGTGAAGACCCATGCCCCACAGAAGAGGAGGTGGGGGCCCAAATGTAGTGTGAGAGGAGATGGGCCTGCAGTGCCCTCCGTGAGAGGACGCAGGGCCCCTTGCCCAGAGTGAGAGAAGTTTTAGCCCATGCATCCACCCCAACCTTAGAGCAGGCTGGGCTGCCAGGCCCTGCATGAGGGGAGGTGGGATGGCCATTCCCTATGGGGGAGGAGCTGGGACTCCTGAGCCAATCCTGGGAGGATATAGGCCCCCCATGCCCAATGAAAGGTGAAGTGGGGCCGTGTACCCTACATGACAGGAGGTGGAGGCCCGAATACAGCATGAGAGGAGGTGGGGCTGCCATGCCCTGCGTAAGAGGAGGAGGGGCATATGCGTCCCACCCACTACTAGAGGAGCTGGTGCCCCTTGTCCAAAGTTAGAGGAGGTTTAGGCAATGCATCCCCCTACTGTTAAAGCAGGCGGGGATGCGGCGCTGTGCATGAGGGGAGCTGGGTTGGCCATGCCCTATGGGGGAGGAGCCGAGACTCGTGAGCCAATCTTGGGAGGCAGTGTGACCCATGCCCCATGGAAGAGGAGGTGGGGCACCTTTCGCAGAGTCAAGAGGTTTATCCCATGCACCCCCTGCCATTAGAGCAGGTGGGGCTACCGAACCCGGTATGAGGTTAGGTGGGAAGGCCATGTTCTATGGGGGGAGCACTTGGGACCCCTGAGTGAATTCTGGGAGGAGGTGGGGCCCCCATAACCCGGAGGAGAGGAGATTGAGCCTTGTACCCTATTTGAAAGGAGGTGAGGGCCCGAATCCAGTGTGAGAGCAGGTGTGGCTGCTGTGCACTGCTTGAGACGAGGAGGGGCCATGGTGTTCCACCCACTGTTAGAGGAGGTGGGGCCACTTGGCCAGAGTGAGAGGAGTTTTAGCCCAAGCACGCCCCCCATTAGAGAAGGTCGGGCTAGCGCACCCTGCATGAGGGGAGGTGGGTGGCCACACCCCATGTGGTAAAAGCATTGACTCCTGAACCAATCGTAGGAGAAAGTGGAGAACGCATGCTGCACAGCAGAGGAGCTGCACCCCCTGTACCCTGCATGAGAGGACCTGGGGGCCGGAATCCAGGTGAGAGCACGAGTGGCTGCCCTGCCGTCTGTGAGAGGAGGCAGGCCATTGCGTCCCGCCACACTGTTAGAGGAGGTGGGGCCACTATGATCT